>NC_044330.1:149384-5149384 GCF_007399415.2 Gopherus evgoodei
GACCGTAGTTTCTCTCGCCAGCGCAGGAGTAGCCGGCAGCGTTGAGCCCACCCAACTCCGTGCGCTAGGTCACACGCAGTAACCAGGATCTGCTTCCTTCGCTGCCCGTGATATTCGCGCTGTCTGCACAAGCAGTCTCCTCAGCGTGCTGTATTTAAAATAAACACGTCTGCATAGTTATATTTCCTTCATTTCCCCACAAAATACAGTGCAGGCATCACATGCCCTATGGCAGTCCTTTGCTGCTTGACCAACGAATTAACACTGAATCAGATGGAAAGAGGTCAATGGTATTTGCTACTGGGAACCTCTTAATTTTAAAAATATGGTGGTGATTCGTTTGGTCTTTGTTTTTATAAAGTTGAATGGTGTAAATAAAATACCATGGATCCCAAGGTTTGGAATGTGGCATCTGAGTGAGGGGGAAAAGATATAAAATCTGGCCTGTGGTAGCAATTAGTTGGACAAGGTTGGTGAGGTAGCATCTTTTATTCAACCAACTTGAGTTTTGAGCTATGCAGAGCTCTTCAGTTTAGTAGTAATATACATGACGACTAAGATTAATGATCTAACAGTATAAAATCATGAAGTGGATTAAAATCAGTAGGTGAATGGGAGTTGAGCTCTAGGAGTTGATCTGTTTTTAATCCATAGAGGAGTTTGTAATTTTAAGCCTCTTCAGTTAAAATTTTATAAAAATCTGACTTGGACATGCTGATAGACCAGTTGTAGTATTCTAAATAAAATGATCCTGCTGCCTGCAGGATAGATTAGGAAGGAAAGACAAGATTGTTAGGAGGCCTAGTTATAATAGTATAGATGGCAGCTAACCACCTGGAGGAACAGCATCTGCCACTTTAAATGGAGACAAAAGATGATCTAATTGGGCCATTTGGTCAGCAGAGAAAAATGGACCTCCCTGCTGATGTCCCTGCAGGCCAAGTGTTAGTTGCCCAGGTTCACAAAGTGGGAAACGACAATGGTGCCCTTTAGCCTCTTGCCAGTCATTCCAAAGCAGTGATTCTCAACCTATTTACCATTGTGGGCCACATACGCAGCTTTCTGTGTGTTATGTAGGCTGCGTCCACACAATATATATGCTTCCTGTACATCCGAAAAAAGGTTAGTATTTATGACAGCAATACAATTCATATTGATGTTGTGTCTTTCATTTCAACACTGGCAAATGTCTACCAAGAGCATTTTTAATTAGCAAAATAAGTCAGAACCTTAACTGTTAAAATTAATTCACTGTAAGGGTGGCATGGCACGATGTATTGCCACCTTCACAGCAGCACAGAGAGTAGGCAGCAGAGCCTGCCTGCAAAGATAGGGAGCCCAGCCTAATGTGGGTTGTCCCCCAGCCAGGGACTGGCCCACTACCCTCTCAGCCAGGGGAACCCCCCACCCAACACTGTCCCTAGGGCATCCAGACACACACACACACACCGGAACACTGGGTTGGCACAAGTGTCTGCCTTGCAGAGAGACAGGGTGCCCTGTCCAGGGCAGAATGCACTCCCCCGGGGACTGCCACCTCCAACATCCAGTCCCCCACCTAGGGACTGCTCTTAGCAACTGCATTCAGACATTCCACCCCCCACAGTGTGCCTCCAAGCACTCACCTCCCCCCATTCAGGAACTGTCCCAGTATCTAGCCCCTCCTCCCCCCCTCCAAGGACTCATCCCAGCCACCAGTTCCCCCATCTAGAATCTGTCCCCCATTCACCAACTGCACTCCCCTCCCTGCAACCCTAGCCCCCAGCATCCCCTCCCTGTGGCTCTAGTCCCCTGCACCCCCCTTCTCACTGGTCTCTTACCTCAGCTGCAAGTAGCTCAGCCATTCTGCCGGCCTGCTGCTGCAGCCATAGTGCCTGAGAGCCTGCTCCAGTTGGGGTCACTGGACCAGCAAGCCTGCAGGGTGTGGGGGTGCTGAGCACCCTGACCTCCTGCTGATGCTGCTGGGCCCCAGCCTGCCAGGGGAAGGAGGGGACTGATGCTGCTGGACCCAGTCCTGCGGGGGGTTGATGCTGGGCTTGATCTTGCAGTCTCATTTTTGCGCATACACCCCTGCTAGCTCTGTGCATGGGGCAGGTGCCTCTCCTGCCCCACCCTAGTTACAGCCCTGAGGATGTCATATTGGCCCCAATTGTGTGCTGACTGGGCTGCAAGCAGGCCACAGGTTGAGAACCACTTTTCCAGAGTGTGGGAGAGACTAAGGATCCTATTATGTTTTTCACTGACCAAATTAAAAATTACAGGGCCCTAATTAAAATACATTAGGATACTAAGGTCCAAAAGAGTACTTATTGCATTGTGTTGAGAAATGGTCCTATGGGGTTAATGTCATATTTTTAACTTGGTAAGTGGAAAACATAGGACCCTAATACTTCTCTTTGCTTTTGTAATGAGATTGCTGTTTGACCTTAATATTGCCACGCAGTCCTCTGAGAGCAATGTCATATGTTAAACTGGTAGATTACAAACATAATAGCATCATAGTATTTTACTATAGTTCAGGGACTGCCCTGTTGGACCCCAGCAAGAGCCTACATTCCAGTGAAGGAAGTGTCAAGGTCATGCTGGACTCAGACCTCTCTCTGAGACTCCTCCGTATCTCCAAAGCCCATCACCAGTTAATCCCACTATGTCCTTTAAGTCTTCTACTTTGACCTGTTGACCCCAGTCTTTGCTCTACCAGTGAGTGCAGCTTTGATTGATTACTTGTCTACTTCTATAAGTGGCCCTATGCTTTGTCCCACACTGACTCTTGTTGTATTAATTTAGGTAGAATATATGGGCTCAAAGTGTCAAAGGCATTAATGACCTAGTCACTGTTGTTAAACAACATTGGTATACAGGATTTGGTATAGAGCGACCTCAGCCTTCCGGTGCTATGGCAGACACATTAGGAAATTCATGCCAAAGACTGTGAATTTATTGATTGAACCACACAAACAGAAAAGAATCAAAATGAGGCGAAGAGCATTAAAATTTATGGGGCTACTATAAGGTGGGTGCATAACTGGCTGGATAACCGTACTCAGAGAGTAGTTGTTAATGACTCCCAATCCTGCTGGAAAGGTATAACAAGTGGGGTTCCGCAGGGGTCTGTTTTGGGACTGGTTCTGTTCAATATCTTCATCAACGATTTAGATGTTGGCATAGAAAGTACGCTTATTAAGTTTGCGGACGATACCAAACTGGGAGGGATTGCAACTGCTTTGGAGGACAGGGTCAAAATTCAAAATGATCTGGACAAATTGGAGAAATGGTCTGAGGTAAACAGGATGAAGTTCAATAAAGATAAATGCAAAGTGCTCCACCTAGGAAGGAACAATCAGTTTCACACATACAGAATGGGAGGAGACTGTCTAGGAAGGAGTATGGCAGAAAGAGATCTAGGGGTCATAGTAGACCACAAGCTTAATATGAGTCAACAGTGTGATACTGTTGCAAAAAAAGCAAACGTGATTCTGGGATGCATTAACAGGTGTGTTGTAAACAAGACACGAGAAGTCATTCTTCCGCTTTACTCTGCGCTGGTTAGGCCTCAACTGGAGTATTGTGTCCAGTTCTGGGCACCGCATTTCAAGAAAGATGTGGAGAAATTGGAGAGGGTCCAGAGAAGAGCAACAAGAATGATTAAAGGTCTTGAGAACATGACCTATGAAGGAAGGCTGAAGGAATTGGGTTTGTTTAGTTTGGAAAAGAGAAGACTGAGAGGGGACCTGATAGCAGTTTTCAGGTATCTAAAAGGGTGTCATCAGGAGGAGGGAGAAAACCTGTTCACCTTAGCCTCCAATGATAGAACAAGAAGCAATGGGCTTAAACTGCAGCAAGGGAGATTTAGGTTGGACATTAGGAAAAAGTTCCTAACTGTCAAGGTAGTTAAACACTGGAATAAATTGCCTAGGGAGGTTGTGGAATCTCCATCTCTGGAGATATTTAAGAGTAGGTTAGATAAATGTCTATTAGGGATGGTCTAGACAGTATTTGGTCCTGCCATGAGGGCAGGGGACTGGACTCGATGACCTCTCGAGGTCCCTTCCAGTCCTAGAGTCTATGAGTCTATAAAACTGAAATTGATTAATTATGCAACACAAACAGTCAAACCCTATCAAAGGCCCTTTTTTGGAGACAGTGAATATTGGTTAAAGTTTCAGTCAAACAGTTCCTGATGGGGAAGAAAGGGTTAGTTCTTCGAATATCTGTCCCTATGGGTGTGCCACATAGGACACGTGCATGCCTGTGCATTCTTGACCAGAGATTTTAAATAGCTGTATTTGGGGGTCTGCCTATGCACAGAGCAGTGCCTTCTGCTCCCATGCAAGGGCGTGTAAGAAGACACCAACCTGCTACCACTCCATTACCTTCTCAACTGTCTGCAGTTCAAGCAGGAGCAGCCTTGGTGTCCACTGCTTTCTTTACTTCCTGCCTTTATTTCCTAGTAAAAATTTTTCTTAGTTGTAGTACAATTAGTGCTTGGAGAGGTCCCCCCACCTAATTTCTTGTCCCTTTTGTTCTCTGGCACTTCCCTGTGTTACACCTATGTCCCTGGGGTTCAAGCCTTGCCAGCCCTGTCACAAGTCTTTTCCCCCAGTGACGGGCACTTTAATTATCTCCAGTGTCTTGGAGAAACTCACGTACCATTGAAGTGTAAAGTTTGCACAGGATTCAAAGATAGGGCCCACAAAGATAGAGAGGATAGGCTGAAGCTCCTCCTAATGGAGTGTGTCCAAACTCCAGTGGAGTCCATTTCCCCAACCCGTACCCCATACATCTTTGTTAACCTCTTAGAATGCTCCAGTGACTTCTGGAGCTCCAAGGGCAGTTCCAGAGATGAAGCCCTCAAAAATAAGAAAGCACCTCGCTCCTACTTAAGATTCTAGAAAGAAGAATGTTACCTCATAGAGCTGACTCTCAGGAGATCTTGCATCCCACAATGGGTATAGTGGCTCCAGTTGATGCCAGTACTGAAGCTCTGGTACTGCCTGAGAAGCCCCAAATGGAGAGCCTTCAGCCAAACAACACCCAGAAGCCCCTACCTTAGAACCATCTGACACCTCCAGGCACCAACATACATCTAAAACCAGGGCCTCTAAGACTATCTCAAGGGTTAGAGAGACCACCCAGACCAGTACCTGGCTCCCTCCCCAGTATGGTCCTCTTTGGAACATCAGCACTGTGAGCACCAACATAGTTTCATAAGACTCACTGGTACCTAATGCAGCATCCACAGCCCTGTAACCAGGCTCCTACCATGTGTTACCATAATTCTCCAGATCCTTTTCTTCTGAGGATCGCATCTTAGAGGAACCGGAATCAGTGAGAGCCCCTTCCCCAGTACTGCTTTGAAAGCTGGTGAGAGAACTATTTCTTATCAGAGCAGGATCTGATCCACTGCCTCCAGTACCTGGACTGGCACTGATACTCAAAGCCTCCTTTCAGCTTGGGAGAATGGCACATCCTCAGACTCTGAGGCTCTGTGGAGGGCTCTGTTTTGGGACTGTTTTACCAAGTCATGGGCAGTTCCTCATAATGGTTGGAGCAAGAGTATGGCCTACTAATTAGTGCTGAATTCAGCAGGAATGGGTTCTTAAGTGGAACGAAGGGTCAGAGGCAGGAGTCAGAAGTTGTCAAGGCTGATTCCCCACTCTGGCCAGCAAGGACTCTAAAACTTGCCACTCCAGGCTTCTATTAAACTCCCAAGGTTACAGCTTTTCTCTGACTTTGGATTGATAGATGCTGCCACCACCCAAGTGCAGAACCTCCTTTGAGAACCCAGGAAGGCACACTTGGGAATTCCTTCCTGTGGGATACCCTCAAGCCCTTTCACCCCCGCCCTCCGGGGAAGAGCTGAGAAAGAGGAAAAAAGAGAAAAAGAAATCAGCTGTTGCCACAAGCTAATTAAACAACATGTGCTCAAATCTCTTAAAACACAAACATCCAATTCTGTTCTTAAAAAAGGTAAATGTCATTAATTTAAAAAAAGAAAGAAAATACATCTGGGAACTTAGGCTTTTGCTAGATTTAAAAACAAAACCACTACAAGGATTAAGCATCAAGAATAGCTTTCTTGAGGTCCCCTTCTCCCCCCCACTTCATTTCTCACAAAAGCTAAAGACTAAGCTGAAGGGTAAACTGGAGTATAAGTCAGAAAGTGTAGAAGAGTTGGAGCTGGGAGTCCGAAGCCAAAGCATAAGCCAAAAGATAAGCTGGAGTCACAGTCAGGAGGTATAGCCAAGAGTTGGAGCTGGGCATCTGAAGCCAGGATAGAAATTGGACAGGGATAGAGGCAGGGAGATGACCAACCACAGCTGGAGGTATGGAGCACGTTGTTGCTGGTTTTATAAAATAGGCTGCAGCCTCTCAGGCACTGTGATTAATCAGGAAGTTCCAGGGCGGTGCAGTCAGTCCTAGCTGCCCTGACCGCTGACAACATTCCACCACATTTCTCTTGGAACGTACCTTGGGGAGGATTTTCCAGAGCTCAGAAGATGCCCTAGGTCTCTCGGGCACTAATACTGTTGGGGAGCCTTCTATCCACCTCCACAGTGGGCTTACTGGATCCCCTGGGAACATTATGGCAAACAATTTTACAGGATAGTATCTCAGAAGAAACACCAACAAGTACACCTGCTGATACCACAATAGTCACAGGCATCACAAGATTGCCTGCCAGTACCATGTGTTCCCTCAGTACCTGAGGCAACCCAAGAGGCGTGAGACTCACCAAATGAAGGTTTGCTCCCTTTGGCTAAATCCTCCACAGATGAGGCAATAATGATATCATTGCCCTCCTATGAAGATGCATTTAGGGCCTTCCAGGACTTAATGAAACATTGGGCAGAATCTCTTCAGATTCCTTCAGAGGAAGTCCAGGAGTCTTAACATTTCTTGATGGACATTTTACATATTACTCACCAGGATAAGATCCCCCTACCCATCAGTGAGAGACTGTTGACACCTGCACATACTGGCAAACATCTGCCACTATTCCACCCACTTGGAAATGGTCAGATAAAAACTATTACATTCCAGCCAAGGGAATAGAATACTACTACTACCATCCCACCCCCAACTCCCTGGTGATAGATGTGTTCAACAAAAGAAATCATCAAGCACTCTCCAGAGCCTCCCCTTCTAAGAACATCCCCTTCCTCTCACAACCTAGATCTGGATAGGAAATGGTATTTGTCAGCAGCTCTACAATATCAGGTTGAGAACTACCAGTTCTTGATGGTAAAATATTATTTTAACAGCTATTAACAGTTTACTCATTTTATTGAACAACTGCTGCAAGAGCAAAGGGAACAATTTCAAGTCCTCATTTCGAAGGGTCCATTGCCTCTCTGCAAGCCACTCAATGCTGCTGACTAGGCTTCACAATCCTTACCCACTGCAGTAGTTATGCGGCGAGCATCTTGACTCTAATATTCTGGCCTTCTGAGGAACGTGCAAAATAGTGAGGAAGACTTCCCCCTTGAAGGGCCAAAGCTCTTTAGCAATGATACAGACTCCTCGCTCCACTCCCTTAAAGATTTGAGGGTAATATTGCAGTCGCTGGGGATATATGTACCTGCAACAAAGAGACATTTCAGCAAGTTTCAAACAACATGGTTCTCCTGACCATTCCAGTACCACCTGCAACAGATACACACCAAATCTGTAGAGCACCCTTGAAGAAGATCCAAGCCAAGAAAAGGGGATCACCATCCTCTAAGACCACCATTTTGACAACCTGGTTGAGGACATCAAACAACCTCCCCCTCTAGCTCCTCTGCTGGACCATTCTGTTATCTCTTCTCCCCCCCCCCCCCCCACAGACCTTTTGGACACCACCTGTTCCACTTCCTACCTGCTTGGGAGCTCATCATCTCAGATAAGTCATTTTGGGACTCCTTTCATGAGCAGGAAGTCCAGTCCCTCCTGCATTTTATGGCCCATAGGACATTCACTGGTTTATCTTCAGTATATTTAGCTGCTTTGATTATATTCAGCTGTATTGCAAGAAACCTACAGGTGGCCAGTGCCAAGTGCCCCAGAGGGAATTAACAGAATGGGTAATCAAGTGATCTATCCCCTGTTGCCCATTCCCAGCTTCTGGCAAACAGAGGCTAGGGACACCATCTCTGGCCATCCTGGCTAATAGCCATTGATGGACCTATCCTGCTTTGGGCTGACAGGTTGGCCACAACATCTGTTGATTTGGATCTCAACTCACCTCTCCAGAGACATCATCTAGTTGGTCTGGTCAGGTCCTTCTTCTTCACTGGTCCTTCTCAGGCTGAGCACAGCTGAATAGCCTGTCTCATCTTGCCAGGCTAGGCTAACAATTAAAGAAGGGCCTGTTAGGGCTCGGCCCCAATTATTACACCACCATCAATGCATGGGGAAAAAAAATCTGTCAAACTTGACAACGCTGTCACCTTATCTTTATCCTTTAAATCCCTCCTTAAAACATAACTTTGCTTACAAATCATTCCCATCTAGTATTGGTTAGGTGAATGACATCTTTCTAACTACCCGCACCCTGTTTGTCCATATGTCACATTCCATTTGACACCTAAACTACAAGCTTTCTAGGGTAGGACCTATATTGTTTGTTATCTTTCTATATGCTGTCTAACAGAATGGAGACCTGATTTCTCTTTGGCGTTCTAAGGCATTATGGTAATACAAATAACAATAACGCAAAGATCTTGATATGCATACAGAAATCTCTATAACATTCATTTTTATTGAAGCAGAAAAGTCACACCTTTCAGCTAGACTTCAGATTAACTACAGTCACTTGACATGTCACCTGCCTTGTGCTGGAAAAATTGTGACACATCTCTGGTTTAATGCATCCTGGTCACATTGCTTATTGACACCCCGGTAGAGTGTTAGAGGACTGCTTTATAAAGTGATTCCCTGGAAAAATTAAAATAAAAAAACTAACCACAAGGAAAACTGCACTAGAAATCTGCTAGTAATAAATGTGTTTAAACACGGTAATAGCTTTCATAGTGTTCATCGTAGTCTGGGAAGGGCCTGTGTCAGCCCCAAGCTTTAAAACACAGTGAATAGTAGGCATTAGTTTCCTTTTTGAATTGTGTCCTTTTATGTAATTTGGTTATTATTTTCACTCACTGCACATGTCTTGTCTTTTAAAAGATCTTTTAAGCTTCCATCTCAAGAAGATGCATTCTATTTTTTGCTAGTTTTCCTACCACTCTCACCACCATAGTCTCGGAGCACCTTGGGCTGCTATTCAAGTCCAGTTTAATATTAGTAGCAGCACAATTACCTATTTCATACTAATATCCATATAAGACCAAATCCTGCAGGCTTAACCAAGTCCAAGCTTCCAGTTCAGTCCTGTTGAGTTCTGAGTAGCTATGTCAGAATTTGTTCCTTAGATAAACAGATTAGTTTTGACACATTCTTAGGCCATGTCTACATCTAAAACTTTACAGCGCTGGTTGTTATAGCTGTATTAGTACAGCTGTATAGGGCCAGCGCTGCAGAGTGTCCACACTTACCGCTAGCAGCGCTGCAAGCGCTGCTAGATGTGGCCACACTGCAGCGCTGTTGGGAGTGATGCATTGTGGGCAGCTATCCCACAGGGCACCTCGTCCCAAAGCGGCGCTGGGGCTTGTGGGAAGGGGAAGGAAGTATGATTGTCCTTCTGCTTCCTGTTCCTGTTCCAACGGCCAGCGTTGCTTTGGTACACATGCGGAGCCCTGTGGCAGCATTGTGACTCTAAAGCGGTTTTTCTGCATTTTCTTTCAAGAATGGATCCTCAGGTACTGAATGCCTTAGTAATGACTATTGCCAGCACATCTCTCCGTACTGTTGATCTAATCCTTAGGCTGCTAAATATGCGTGTGACTGACATTGAGGAGAGGGACGATGGTACTGAATCGCATCAATATGCAGACAGTACAATGCTAGTGGCAATAACAGACGTGCTCTGCTCCGTGAACCGGCGCGTTTGGGCTCGGGAAACCAGCACTGAGTGGTGGGATCACATCGTCCTGCAGTCATGGGATGACGAGCAGTGGCTGCAGAACTTTCGTATGAGGAAAGCCACTTTCATGGGACTTTGTGATGATCTCGCCCCCAACCTGCGGCGCATGAACACGAGATTTAGAGATGCCCTTTCTGTGGAGAAGCGGGTGGCTATTGCAATCTGGAAGCTGGCAACTCCAGACTGTTTCCGATCGGTGGCGAACCAGTTCGGAGTGGGAAAGTCCACCGTTGGAATGGTGCTGATGCAAGTTTGCAGGGCCATTAATCGAACACTGACAAGAAGAACCGTGACTCTTGGGAACGTGCAGGACATTTTAGATGGCTTTGCAGAAATGGGCTTCCCTAACTGTGGAGGGGCAGTAGATGGGACGCATATTCCTATTATCTCTCCACCCCACCTGGCATCGGAGTATATTAATCGCAAGGGGTACTTCTCTGTGGTTCTGCAAGCGCTTGTGGATCACCGTGGGCATTTCACTGACATTTACTCTGGATGGCCTGGAAAGGTGCACGATGCACGCATATTTAGGAACAGTGCCCTGTTCAGGAGGCTTAGGGCCGGGACCTTTTTCCCAGATCACAAGATAACAGTAGGGGAAGTGGAAATGCCCATCGTGATCCTGGGAGACCCCGCTTACCCATTAATGCCATGGCTCATGAAACCATATACGGGGAAGCTTGACAGGAGCAAGGAACTGTTCAACTACAGGTTGAGCCGCTGTAGAATGACTGTGGAGCGTGCTTTTGGCCGTTTGAAAGCCCGCTGGCGCAGTCTTTTCGGGAAGCTAGATTTGATGGAAAGCAGCATTACCGCTGTTATATCCGCGTGCTGCACCCTCCATAATATTTGTGAAGGGAAGGGTGAAAGGTTCAGTGAGGAATGGACCTCCGAGGTTAGACGTTTGGAGAATGAGTTTGCTCAGCCAGAGAGCAGGGCTAATAGGGAGGCCCAGGAAAGGGCTTCAAGGATTAGGGATGCTATAAGGGAGTAATTTGATGCTGAGAGCCAGCAGTAATGTTTGGTGCATGTGTAGTGCTTTGCTTTACCTTGCTGTGTATAAGTAACCATTTCTATCACCAATAAAACATAGGGAAAGAAATACAAACCAAATCCTTTTATTTGTCATACAGTAAAAAACAGGAAAGGGGGTATGGTTGGTTCACAGTACATTCACAGGTTTTTCTATTTCCTCTTTTACTCAATTGTAACCGCCTGATGCAACTCACCATTACTTTGCTGCAGAATGATTGGGGTGGAGTGCACTGGGTAAGAATTAAACAAATCTTGGTTACTAGGTGATCTTATAGGTGTTGGGGGCAGCTGAGGATAAAAAGGAACTGGGTGCTGCATAAAGGTATTTTGAGGATACACAGGGGGACAAGGAACAGTGCTTTGGGAAGGCTGTGGGATATCACGGTTTATATTTGTCTGCATGGCTACAAGAGACTCAAAAGACTTGGTTTGGCGAAACAGGAGTCTCATCATCTGCCTGGCTATTCTTTTGGCAGACAATTCCTGTCTCCTGCTTTCAGTCAGCCTCCATTCCTGTAAACTTTTTCTCCACGCCTCAGTCTTCCTACTTTCCCTGTCGTAGTGGTTCAGAACGGTCTTTATCAGCTCCTCTTTTGATTTTCTAGGATTGCGCCTCAAATTCTGCAATCTACGTGAGGCTGGTGACACAGCTGCATTTCTCGAGTTGTCTAGAAAAAATAGAGATAGAGACATGTAAAACACAGGGGCATCATTGTTTATTATCAACTTTTGAAGGACACTGGAAACTGTAGGTAGCATCCCTCTCACATACCTCACATAACACTGTAGAGCTCAAGAAAGCTAAGACATGTCTAGCTGTGCGGTGAGTACTTTTGCTTAAAATTCTCCCCTGTTAGTGGGATGCCTTGGTTCCTGCTTGGAAGGGGGGCCGGGTGAAAAGCACCCCGTAGGACACGGTTCCCGCTTGGAAGGGGGGTGGGGGACGGACAGAGCACACCGCAGAGCAGGTTTCACGTTTGGAAGGGGGGTTGGGGGACGAACACACCGCAGAGCAGGTTTCACGTTTGGAAGGGGGGTTGGGGGACGAACACACCGCAGAGCAGGTTTCACGTTTGGAAGGGGGGTTGGGGGACGAACACACCGCAGAGCAGGTTTCACGTTTGGAAGTGGGGGTGGGGGACGAACACACCGCAGAGCAGGTTTCACGTTTGGAAGGGGGGGTGGGGGACGAACACACCGCAGAGCAGGTTTCACGTTTGGAAGGGGGGGTGGGGGACGAGCACACCGCAGAGCAGGTTTCACGTTTGGAAGGGGGGGTGGGGGACGAACACACCGCAGAGCAGGTTTCACGTTTGGAAGGGGGGGTGGGGGACGAGCACACCGCAGAGCAGGTTTCACGTTTGGAAGGGGGGGTGGGGGACGAGCACACCGCAGAGCAGGTTTCACGTTTGGAAGGGGGGGTGGGGGACGAGCACACCGCAGAGCAGGTTTCACGTTTGGAAGGGGGGGTGGGGGACGAGCACACCGCAGAGCAGGTTTCACGTTTGGAAGGGGGGGTGGGGGACGAGCACACCGCAGAGCAGGTTTCACGTTTGGAAGCGGGGTTGGGGGACGAGCACACCGCAGAGCAGGTTTCACGTTTGGAAGGGGGGGTGGGGGACGAACACACCGCAAAGCCGGTTTCACGTTTGGAAGGGGGGGTGGGGGACGAACACACCGCAAAGCCGGTTTCACGTTTGGAAGGGGGGGTGGGGGACGAGCACACCGCAGAGCAGGTGAGGAAGAAGCACCCCGCCTGGATGCCTACGTGCTGGGAAGGGTGTGGGGGGGTGGATTGGGGCAGAGGAAACAGACCGCCTTGCGCTGGGGAGCCGTGCTTCTAGCTACCTGCCCTCAATTATCCCTAAACTATCCACAGGCTTTCATAATGCCAGACATATCACTGCTGCGTGTTACCAAGGAAGAGCGGGAGGGTCTTCTACAGGAATGTGGATACCGCCCTGGCCCCTATGCAGCTCGCCTGTGTGCGGCCATGGTTCCCCCACCCCTCGCTGCACAGTGGATCGGACGAGTTAGCCTGAACGGGACAGGGACCACGGTGGCTCTACCTATAAACTTGTTAAAGCACATTGCCCAAGATCTAGCTGCAACTTTTCAAGAGATTACTCAGGCAGATTACACAGATGTCATAGATCAAATCAATGGGCTATTCCACGTTTAGGCATGCTGGCAGTCAGCCATAACGAGAATCCTGCTATCACAAAGCATTGCAGTCTACTTACCATGAGCACGACCCTCAGCTTCCTCATCAACGTCCGCTTCCAGCTGCTGGGACTGGCTAGTCTCCTCAGGGCTAGAGAAGAGCTCCTGACTGCCTGTGTCCTGAGACTCCGGGGTGTCCCCCTCAACGCCAGTAGTATCACTGTATTCATCCTCTACACCGTCCCCCACTTCTCCCTGCTCTGAACTCTCCATCGTGCTTCTAGGATTCACGGTGGGGTCACACCCAAGAATGGCATCCAGCTCCTTGTAAAACCTGCAGGTTGTGGGGGCTGCTCCTGAGCGTCGGTTTCCCTCACGGGCTTTGCAGTATGCACTCCTCAACTCCTTAATTTTTACTCTGCATTGCAAGGCGTCCCGTTCGTAGCCCCTTCTCATCATGGACTGCGATATCTGACCATAGGTATCGTAGTTTCTCCTTCTGGAGCGCAGCTGTGCTTGAACAGCCTCATCTCCCCACACACTAATTAGATCCTGCAGCTCTGCATTGGTCCATGCTGGGGCTCGTTTGCTGCGTGGAGGCATGGTCGCTGAATGATTGATTGATTAATTGCACTCCACGCCTGACTGAGCGAACAGGAAGGTGATTTTTTAAATTTCCCGGGGTATTTAAAGGAGGGGTCAGGTGAGCACAGGGCAGAGGAGTTTTCTTGATTACCAGAGAGGTATCCTCAGGTATGCTGGGATACCTGCTTATTCCACGGAGGTCAAGAAAAGCGCTGGTGAGTGTCTACATTGCATTACCAGCGCTGGATCACCAGCGCTGGATCCTCTACACCCGAGACAAAACGGGAGTACGGCCAGCGCTGCAAACAGGGAGTTGCAGCGCTGGTGATCACCTGCAGATGTGTACACCCTCAAAGTTGCAGCGCTGTAACTCCCTCACCAGCGCTGCAACTTTCAGATGTAGACAAGCCCTTAGATGTGAATGGGTTTTTGTAACATAGTGAAATACAAGTGAAAAAGCTTATTGGTGAATATACCTGTGATGTTGCACTCCATATGTTTATGGAAATATGAGTGTAAATATAATGTAACTGGAATATGATTATGCAAAAGTTCTCTTGTAAGGTATCAGCCTGTGGGTAATGAAGAATGAGCCCTTACAGTGACATGCAATCATGTCACCTGGTACGGGAATCCATCTTAACCTGGTGCTTTTCCATTTAGGAGGGGTGGGGACCCCGAGAGACAAAAGATTCCCACCTTATGCCAAAGATATAAAAGGGGGTGGAACAGAACAAAGGCGTCCAGTCATGAGAAATCCCCTAGCTACCACCTGAGCTGGAACAAGGACTGTACTGGGGAAAGGATTGGGCCCAGACTAGGAAGGAGTCTAGTCTGTTAAAGAAGCTTATTGGAACATCTCTGAAGGTGATAATTACATATATTCAGTTTCTTAATATATTAGGCTTGGACTTGCGTGTTTTATTGTTTTATTTTCCTTGGTAACTTACTTTGCTCTGTCATTACTTGAAACCACTTAAATCCTACTTTTTATACTTAATAAAATCACTTTTGTTTATTAACAAACCCAGAATGATTAATACCTGGGGGAGCAAACAGCTGGCCATATCTCTCTATCAGCGTTATAGAGCATGGACAATTCATGAGTTTACCCTGTATAAGCTTTAAATGGATTTGAGGTTTGGATCCCATTTGGGTGCTGGGTGTCTGGGTGCTGGAGAGGGATGACCTGCTGAGCAGTTTTTGGTTAAAGTCTGCAGCTTTGGGGTGTGGACCAGACCTGGGTCTGTGTTGAAGCTGGCTAGTATGTCTGGCTCAACAGGGCAGGGTTCTGGAGTACCCAGCTGGTATGGAGGTTCAGAGGTAGTTTCAGTAAATCAAGTGACAGTCCCAAGGGGGTCTCTGACCGAACCCGTCACAATACCTTTTTTCCTCCCTCTCAAATATGCAAAACATTGTTGGGGTAACATTGTGCTAGAGTCTAGATAAACATGTGCCCATTGCACAATCTTCCAGAATATGTGTTGGAATTATCAATAATATTTGAAATTAATAATATAGGAGACCACCAGACAGTAATTTAACTATAATTCCTTTATTAAGTCCAAAGGCCAAATGGTATTTTATACAATTGCTCTGAACATGCCTAACAACCTAAAAATAAGCAGTCACTACATCCACTACAGTAACAAAGTAGTTGTAAACATCTGATCAGTATACTTACTTAAAGACACACCAGACCTAAGTAAAAATCATCTAATCCTAGTGCACTCCAGCATGATCAGGCAGGGTCTCACAAACAACCTTCAGATTCATGGCTCTCTTTATATCCTTCAGCTAATTTGCTATTTTGAGCAAAAATCCCATTTGAAGCAGTTTATCCTTGCTATTTTCCTTCTTCCAAGATCTTCCCTTCTTATCTCCTCCTCACTCCTTGCTTATCAGCAGAAGGGTGGGAAGGTTTGAGCTTGTTTCTTTTAAGACAGTTTTTGTTTGTTACTGCAGCTCTTTATTTTATTGGTTACCTTTTGAACCAAACATCCTTCCAACACTACAAGCAATAAGTAATACTACTTATTCTCATGGCCTCTACCCTGATATAATGCTGTCCTCGGGAGCAAAAAAACCTTACCGCGTTATAGGTGAAACCGCATTATCGAACTTGCTTTGATCCACCGGAGCACGCAGCCCCACCCCCCTGGAGCACTGCTTTACTGCGTTATATCTAAATTCATGTTATATATATCACGTTATATCAGGGTAGAGGTGTATATTATTTTCTTAATCAGACTTAAGCTAACTTTAATTCTTTTATTGTCATAACTATCCCCACAATAGGCATGAAAGCGTAAAATAAGATATGCAATTTATTGGCAGAATGCAATTGTTCTTTCCCCACAATCAGTTTGCTGGATCAGAAAGAAGGCCCCGAGTCAGTTTAAATTCAGGCTGTTTCTCTAAAACTCTACTCTTTGTCTGTTGGTCTCTAGAGAATCCAGTTTGAACCAATATATGTGAGCCTCTCCTAGTTGTGGTAACTCTGGAGATGTTACAACCAGTGTTGAGCTGGAGCCGGTTCACAAGAGCAGGTTGTTAAATTTAGAAGCCGGTGTAGAACCAGTTGCTAAAGGGGCGGCCCGGCTTCCCCAGGGGGCAGTTTAAAGGCCCTGAGGCTCCCAGCAGGGGCTGGAGCCCCAGGCCCTTTAAATTGCCACTAGAGCCCCACTGCTGGAGCCCTGGGGGTAGAGCTGCAGGGCTCTGGGGGCTATTTAAAAAGTCCGGGGCTCCCACTGCTTCTATCGCCCCAGCCCTTTAAATAGCTGCCACAACCCCGCTACTACTCCAGGGCTTCAGCAGCTATTTAAAGGACCAGGTCGGTAGAAGCTGGGGAGCCGCGGGCCCTTTAAATAGCCCCCCAGAGCCCAGGGGTAGTGGGGGGCTCTGGGGGCTATTTAAAGGGCTAGGGTTCCAGCTGCCTCTGCTGCTCCGTCCTTTAAATAGCCATGGGAGCCCCGTCACTTCTCCAGGGCTCTGGCAGCTATTTAAAGGGCCGGGGCAGTAGAAGCTTGGGAGCCCCTGCCCTTTAAATAGCCCCTGGAGCCCCGGACTGCTGCTGCTACCCCCGGAGAGGTGGGGGGAGAGGAGAAACTTGCGGGTTCTGAGGCGGGCAGTCGGGGGCAGGATGTGAGTTGGGGTCAGATGGGTGGGGAGGGAGACAGGCACGTGGGGTTTGTACTGTACTCACGGTGTGGTTCCCTACTGGGTCTTTGGCGGCACTTCAGAGGCCAGGGGGTGTCTTCACTCACTCCGGGTGAAGGACCTGTCACTGAAATGCTGCCAAAAATGCAGAGCGAGTGAAGACACCCCCACACACACACCTTGCCCCGCTGCCTAAGTGCCACCGAGGACCCGGTAGGGAACTGGTCCTTAGGATTTTGGGAGCTCATCACTGGTTACAACCTAAGTAAATTTTCCAAATCACCCCCACTGTTCTTAGTTCCTGGAGAAGCTGTGTTCACCCACCCCCATGGAATTACATACAGTGTCTGGCCCACAATGTTACATATACTTAATACAGTAAGATCTCCCAAAGATATTGCAGTAAATTGCCATATCTGTCACAGCAGGCATCTTATATACAATAGTAATACTTTGCATTTATAGTGCCCCTTTCATCTGAAGATCTCAAAGAACTTTAGATGTTGGGTGGGGTAAGTATTAACCCCACTTTACAGATAGGTAAAATGAGTCACAGAAAGATTAAATCACTTGCCCAGGCAAGTCCCTGGCTGTGGTGGGGGCAGAAAGAAACGTCAGTATTAAAATAGCCCTCAGAATGTGTTATTTGAAAGAATTATATAAAACAGTATGTTGCTATCTTAATGGGCAATACATCATAATACAAAGGTCTATTAACCTTCTTTCCCTCCATACAGTTTCAGTTGGAGATGGTATTTCTCACTGCCTGTTTTTAATTTGTGTAATGTTGCTGTGTGCTGAAGAGTAATCATGGTCCATTACAGTAGTAGCTGAATTTCCTGTGTACACTTAATTTGTATAACATTTTGTATGCTTGAAGATGAAGAGTGCTATTGAACTAAGATTAAATCTGACACACATACAGGCATGTCCTGCATCCTTTGCACACCTAAAAACTCCACTTGATGTCAGTAGGCATTTTACATATGCAAGGTATACGGGCCCACATATAAACAGCAAAGATCTACCTGGTAAGAGAGGAAAGATGGGTTTGAGATTAAGGAGATAGATTGGCACTAAGGAGAGCCACGTTCTGTTCTTGGATCTGCCACAGGCTGCCTCTGTGACCATAGAAAAGCCACACGATTTCAGTGTACCATGGAGAATAATAGTTCACTACATCAAATGGGAGCCATAAGACTTTCAGATACTATGGTGATGGAGGTTATATACATTCCAAGATATAGAAAAGAAGTACAGTTCTTTACTAAGAGTCTTCACTTAATTCTGCTATGAACACCAAGGAAGTTCTGAAATATTAAACATGGTTCTGAAAAGTTAGTACAACACCCCCACCCAACTATAACACAAAACATATGGAACAAGATTCTTTCCAGAAACATGTAGCAGCATAAAAAACAATAGAATTAACCTGAAAAATACAGTACAGTATCAAGGTGTTTTCATAACTTCTTCTAATGTTACATAAAACAGCAAAGCAAACAAACACACATAACCTACATGCATTTCCACAGTTAGGAAAAACAGCTTTCTCCCCTAGTATAAAGTGCTTTGCAGAGACCAAAAACTATTTACATTGATCAGAATGCCAAGCACGGGCATTGTCTTCTGTGAAATCTGGCAAACAATGATAAATTCTTTGGGACTTGGTCTTGATTTCCTTTTATAACTTGGCCCCATAAACTATCTTCATAGTCCATTATTTGGTCTGCTTGTAAAATTGGCATTTAAGATCTGAAACTGTATGTACCATGCCCTTCGTGTAGTATGACTGGCATTTGAACAGGACCCATTTATCACTGGCAGGTTCATCTGAAAGAGACGGCTTGACATACAAGATTTGGATCAGGATTAATATTTCCCCGAAGTCTGGAAGTGTTTGTCCATAATGCCCAGAACGAAACTCCTGTATCCAAAGGGGGTCACCTGTGTGAAATTTCTATCCAGATCTTGGTTCAACTTCTGCAATTCCCCTCACTGTAGTTCAGGGATCTGTGGATCCAGGGTTCAAGTTCAGATCCACTCCTAACAGAAAGGCAATTTAAAATATACTGTTTCCACAAATAAATGGCCCTGTAGCAGGAAAAGCTAAATGAACAGTAAGACTAAGCAGTGGCTGGTTTGGGACTTGAACCTGGGGTTTCCATTCCTAGGATCTGACTTGCTAGTGATAAAACATTAGACATTACTAGACAATGAAACTAATCCCACTCCTTTTTCAAGGACATGATACAATCCCTTGAGAGGATATATCTGATCATGCACAATCCTGTAACTGAGGTGCTCATAAAGATGAATTCTATATCATGACTAGAGCCTGCTGTTACTACTGGGAGGAGGTCCTGAATGCTTATCTGTAGCATTAAGGCATATAAATAAAAAGTATAATCCAAAGAGATATAATAAAAGAAATCAAAAAAATGAAACATTATACCTGACACGAGAAGAACTGACCCAAAACCGTCTGGAAAGTTTTGTGCAGAGAACTTAAGCCTTTTTTCTCTGATTTAGTCCTCTCCCAGCAGGAAAATTATCCTGGTGTAAAAACAATGCTGGAGATTGAATGACCTCACACTTAGATAGCATCCATCCAGAACAGGGCTAAGGAACACTGGTGAGGGTAATAGTGGGGGGGGGACAATATGGGGAAGTTTGCACTCCCACTGTTTGTGCTGTACTCATGTCTGTGAATAAAGGGAGAGAACATCAATCTCCAGGACTGTTGATCCAGCAACTTTCACCAGAATGAAATACAATTAAAAAGTGAAACATAAATCCTCTAATAACTAAATGCTCTGTTCATTTCTGTCTATCTGAAGGATGTATAGTCCTAACTGACTTCTCCATTTTTCACTGAATAGAAAGGATATTTGTGGTGGATCTTCCATTGTCAAGTGTGGAAATATTAACGTCTCATTCTTGAACAAAACCCCACATTTTTGTATTGTTGTTCTGACTGTACCAGGGGTTATAACAAAAAAATGACAAGTTCTTTCTTTATCAGTCTCTCTAGTCCCACAGGCAATGTTGTTTGCTAATTGTCCCAGTGTTTGGCAGAGGGTGTTTTCTTCAGTTCCAGCCATATCAATTATTTCTACTAATGGGTCTCTCTTGTTGATACTGAGCAGAAACCTGGGAGGCATATAGGTGTGAGCAAAGAGTAGAATATAGTGTGCTGGATGGTTCAGGGACTCTGTAGAATGTATGAGCTGTTCTAAATGAGACAGGCATGGGATCAGCCCTCCCTGGTGTAAGCACCCAAACAAAAGGGCACCAAGAACATTGAAAATAATAATGATGGGTTTCCACTTCAGGGTTCTATTCTGCGGTGTGATCAATAGGACTAGTGGTAAAATAAGAGGAATGAGGAATCGAGGTTCTTGGTGGTTGAATAGGGAAAGGAATGCCAAAGGAACAAAATAGAATAATAATAATGTTGGATTGCCCTTGGCAAGCATTAACATTGTAGGTGGCCTATGATTATGTAGTCTGATCCATGATAATAGATGGATGTTTACTTTCAGCATTTTTAAACCAACACTGATGGCCAGAATGTGCAGGATCCCAAAGAGCATTATCCCATTGACTGCAAAATGAGTAAATCTTGGGTGAATCCCATGCTGTGCAAGATTATGGGGATTAAGATTATAGCGAAGAAAATTAAAAGGGGTCACTATTACATTCTGATTTATTTGAGCTATGGTGCTTAACAGGCCATTCTTTTTAATGCTGTATAGGCTAATCTCTGATCCAATGGAGGTAAAATATAACGTATCAGCTGCTGTGAAGATGATGGCAGTGAAAGCTGTGCTTGAAACAAGCTTCAAGAGGTGGTTTGCAATAGTTTTAATGCTGTGCTGAGAAGTGGCATTTAAAACTGCCCAGTAAAGCAGTGGCATTAAAGCAAATGCCAGAAAAGTTGGCCTGTTGAAAAACCCAGCAACTGTTATAATCCCTATGAGACTGCTACTGGTAGGTTTCGCCTGGCTGATGTCTGTTCCATAACCAACTGCTTTTGGAGATATTAGTACCATCAGCAGGGCAAACAGAAGTCCTTCAAGTGTGTTAGTAAATGTTCTTGTGTAAAATACTAGTGTGACATAGGACCCAGCAAGCAGAACCAGGGCGTTCCACCGATCTGCACCCCAGAAAGGAGCTAGCCGATACACGCTATAGTCAAGTATGAAAGAAAAGGTGGTGAGGAGAAGGCGAGGTGACACAAGAAGGGTGTAGCTATTGATGCCATTTGACCACATGCCTAGCTGTTGCAAAGACTTGATCATCCAGTAGGTAATGCCAGATGTAATTAATGGGAACACAACTGTTCTACAAGGAGAATTGGAAAGGAATTCCCAGGGATAATAGACTTGTAGGTCTAAAATATCTCCTGCGGAGGGAGAAGAAAAGCAGATGATACGTTTTGGTAAATTGACCAGTATACATGCATTAAAAATACAGTTTGCTGTGAGAAGCAGCATAGTTAAGTGGACAATAATACTGTAACAAAACTATAACCATCTAGGACTTCAGAGTAGTTATTATGTTGTCCACCATGGCTATTTAGAACTTCATGGTGAGAACAGAAAGAGAAATCAGATCTTCCTGTGCCCAAAATAAAAACTTCTACCATCTGAGCTGCTCCAGCCCTGGCAGCTGCTCTGATTGTGGGGGCCGCTTCAGGCTTAAGGCCTGCTCCAGCCATGGGGGCTGCTCTAGCTCCAGATGCTGCTCCAGCCCTGGGGACTGACTCAGCCCTGACTGCTCGGGCTGCTCCAGTCCTGGCTACTGCTCTGGCCCTGGGGGCTCTCCAGCTCTCTGCCGCTGCTCCAGCCTTAAGGGCTGCCACTGTTCCAGCCCCAGCACTGTTCCTGCGGTGGGGGCTGCTCCTGCAGCCAGAGCAGAAGCTGAAGAACTCACAGAGGTCTGCTAAAGTGACAGAATCCATGACCTCCATAAAAAATCATATCCTTAATTATAATACATACAGAACCCACCTTACATGAGGGTTGTGAGGATTTGTTGGTACTTGTATAGTGGTTTTGTAGATGAAAAATATTATATGAAGGCTAAGTATTATTAATTTTAAAATGTTCAAATGGAAAGTTCGGTTCTCAAAATATTTTCAAACAACCTGCCCATTTATATAAATATACTAGACATAGCTTTGTTATTAATCAATTACAATTCCTAGATAATAGAATTAGGTTCCAATGCTACAGTCATGCAACATGCAGAATATCCATTAGCTTCAACAGGTGTTCTGCATACAGAGAGCCTGAAGAATTCAGAGATTTTTAAGGCCTAAGGGACCACTGTGATCACCTAATCTGACTACTTTCTTAACAAAGTATATAGAATTTTACTCAATATTTGCTGCACCAAGCCCAATATCTGTGCATTGTGTGAAGAATTACTTCCTTTTGTTTGTTTTTCACATCCTACCTATTAATTTTATTAGGTTCTTGTGTCATGTGAAGGGGTAAATAACACTTCCTTATTCACTTTCTCTAGACCAGGGGTTGGTAACCTTTCAGAAGTGGCGTGCCGAGTCTTCATTTATTCTCTGTAATTTAAGGTTTCGCGTGCCAGGAATATATTTTAATGTTTTTAGAAGTCTCTTTCTATAGGTCTATAATATATAACTAAATTATTGTTGTATGTAAAGTAAATAAGGTTTTTAAAATGTTTAAGAATCTTCATTTAAAATTAGACTAAAATGCAGAGCTCCCCGGACCAGTGGCCAGGACCCGGGCAGCGTGAGCACCACTGAAAATCAGCTCGCATGCTGCCTTCGGCACGCGTGCCATAAATTGCCTACACCTGCTCTAAACCATTCACAATTCTATGGACTTCTACCATACTCCTTCCCCACCCTTAGTCTTCTCATTTCCCAGCTGAATATTCAGTCTTTTTAATCTCTCTGGCAAGCTGTTACATACACCTAATCATTTTTGTTGCCCTTCTCTTCACCTTATCCATTTCCAATATATCTTTTTTGATATGGGGGGGCGGAGGGGGGAACCAGAACAGCACACTGTATTAAAGGTGTGGGCATAAAATGGATTTATATGGTGGCACTGTGATCTTTTCTATCTTACTATCCATCCCTTTCCTAATGGTTCCTCACATTCTGTTAGCTTTTTAGACTTTCGCTGCACATTAAGCTGATGTTTTCAGAGAACTATCCACAAAGACTTCCAAGATCTCTTTCTTAAGTGGTAACTGCTAATTTAGATCACATAATTTTGTCTTTAGAGTTGGGATTATATTTTCCAATGTGCATTACTTTGCATTTATCAACTTTGAATTTCATTTGCCATTTTGTTACCCATACACCCAGTTTTGTGAGATCCCCATTGTTACTCTTTGCAGTCTACTTTAGACTTAACTATACTGTATCGTCTGCAATCTTTGCCACCTCACTATTTACTCCTTTATCAAGATCATTTATAAATATGTTGAACAGTACAGATCACTGGAGGACACTGCTATTCACCACTCTCCATTCTAAACACTGACCACTTATTCCTATGCTTTGTTTCCTGTCTTTTAACCAGTAACTAATCCATGAGATGACTTTCCCTCTTTTCCCATGACTGCTTACTTTGCTTAATAGCATTTGGTGAAGGATCTTGTAAAAGGCTTTCTGAATGTCCAAGTGCACTATATCTACTTGTGGCAAAGTGAAGATTCACTGGCATGGCGCCTCCTGCTGGTCATCTGTGAATTAGCTCTCCAGCATACAGAGCACCTCCTACTGGCTGGTGTCTCACATGCCACTGGCCCCCACGTCCCTCCTGGACCCCAGTGCCCTTTCCTCAGGGTTCTGCCCACTGCAGTACCCCCACACTCTGGGTCTCCCTTCCCAGGGGAACCTCCAATCCTCTAAACTCACCTTGCCTCAGAGGCTACTGCCAGTCATCATCTAGCTCCCGTTCACTGGGGCAGACTGCACTCTGTAATGGCCATACCTCATTGGCAAGGGGTTAGGACCTGCTGCCTCTGCCTATTCCCAGGCTGCACCTCTGTAGCCCCAGTACCTTCATAGGCCTTCAATAAGCTCCCTTTGCCTTTGCCCTTGCCCTTGCCCTTGCCCTGCTCTGCTTCAAGTACCTTGCTCCCAAGCAGCTAGCCCTTCCCACTCCAGGATTAGAGTGAGACTCCTACAGTTCCTGGCCCACAGCCCTCTTATCAGGGCCAGCTGGGCCCTGATTGAGCTGGCCACACCTGTGGTCAGCTACTCACTCAGCTGCTTTTACTGCTTTAAATCCCTTTTACCCAAGAGTGGGGCAGCCACCCCACTACACTACTGCATCACCCCTTTCCATGTGTTTGTTGAACCCCTCAAAGAATTCTAATAGATTGGTGAGGCACGATTTCCCTTACATAAGCCATACTGACTCTTTCCCAACAAACTGTGTTCGTCTATGCATCTTATAATTCTGTTCTTCACTATAGTTTCAATCAATTTGCCTGATACTGAAGTTAGGTTAACCAATCTGTAATAGTCAGGATCGCCTTTGGGGCCTTTTTTAAAAATTGGCATCACATTGGCTATCCTCCAATCATCTGGTACAGAAGCTGATTTAAGAAATTGGTTTATATAGCACAGTTAGTAGCTCTGCAGTCACATATGTGAGTTCATTCAGAACTCTTAGATGAATACCATTTGGTCCTGGTGACTTATTAATGTTTAATTTATCCATTTGTTCCAAAACCTCCTCTAACACCTCACTCTGGGACAGTTCCTCATATCTTTCACCTAAAAAGAATGGCTCAGATGTGGGAATCTCTCCCACAGCCTCTCAGTGGAGAGACAGATGCAAATAATTCATTTAGCTTCTCTGCAATGGCTATATCTTCCTTGAGTGCTCTTCTTCATGCAGCATACGGTCAACTTGTGGAACTCCTTACCTGAGAAGGTTGTGAAGGCTAGGACTATAACAGTGTTTAAAAGAGAACTGGATAAATTCATGGTGGTTAAATCCATTAATGGCTATTAGCCAGGATGGATAAGGAATGGTGTCCCTAGCGTCTGTTTGTCAGAGGATGGAGATGGATGGCAGGAGAGAGATCACTTGATCATTACCTGTTAGGTCCACTCCCTCTGGGGCACCTGGCATTGGTCACTATCGGTAGACAGGATACTGGGCTAGATGGACCTTTGGTCTGAACCAGTATGGCCGTTCTTATGTTCTTATGATTGTCCAGTGGCCCCACTGATTGTTTGGCAGGTTTCCTGCTTGTGATGTATTTAATTTTTTTTTTGTCTGTTAGTTTATGTGTGTCTTTTGCTAATTGCTCTTCAGATTCTTTTTTGGCCTGCATAATTATACTTTTACACTTGACTTGCCAGAGTTTGTGGTCCTTTCTATTTTCCTCAGTAGGATTTGACTTTCAATTTTTAAGCGATGCCCTTTTGCCTCTAACTGCCTCTTTTATTCTGTTGTTTTGCCGTGGAAGCATTTTCTTTTGGTCCTCCTTTTTTTTAAATTTGGAGTATACATTTAATTTGAGCCCTTTTTATGGTGTTTTTAAAGAGTTTCCATGCAGCTTCCTGGAATTTCATTCTTGTGACAATTCCTTTTGATTTCTGTTTAAATAGCTTCCTCATTTTTATGTAGTTCCCATTTTTGAAGTTAAATGCTACAGTGGTGGGCTTCTTTGGCATTTTGCCCCCCACAAGGATGTTAAATTAAATTACATTATGGTCACTATTATCAAGCAGTTCACCTCTTGGACCAGATCCTATCCTCCACTTTGCAGACCTTAGAAGCAATAGGCAGATTTGCTGTTTATAGATTGAAGACCAGTACAGAGGGCCATCTGTGGACTGTTGTGTTTGTGTCTATTCTCACATAATCAGAATAGCACAATAATCCAATCAGAATCCAGCTGTACAATTACATACTTTATAAACATTAATGATTTTAGCCTCAGAGTATATTGTTCTGGTGAGGTAGCAAGTACTATATTATTCTAATGTTACAGGTGGGAAAACTGAAGCAGAGAGGTTCAGTTACCTGCTCAGAGTCACACTGCCTGTCAGTGTGACAGCCAACTGCTCAACAATGCTGCCTTTTTACATCTGCTAATATAAATAATGTAATGTTTCCTGCTTAAACCCCTAGAATGTAGAGAATTAATATAACCTGGGTTTCAAAAAATAACCATGCACAAATGCAGCAAAATTTACCTGCCATGACCTCAGGTGATTGGAAGAATTCATCAGGATGAAGGTAACCTGTCTGAGGAAGAAGACACCAGAAAATTCGGAGCAGAGCAAGAATCCCCCAAAAGGTCTTGGCTGACATCCTAAGTTCACTCCACTTGCCAGAACTGAATGACATCTGGGCAAAGTCACAGACTTGGACTATTAGAAACATTAGTTGCCATGGGATCAGTAGCTTTGACCCTGAAATGGACAAAAGGTTTATTACAAGAACAAGTCTTGCCCATCAAAGAGAGCAAAACATTATCAATCATTCCTAAAACTATAAAGCAAAGGTAGATGGAAGTATGAATGAAAACTAATTAGGGATAAAGTCTCCCCTCTGATGTACAGGTTTATGGCTAATATTGGCCTTGAATAGGTGACAACCTTGCACAGCCAAGTGTGGAATTTGGCCTTTATAGACACATTCTCACAGCTGGGCATACAGGATGTACACACAAAAATATGGATATACCTATCATGCCTTTTTCCTTAAAAACATGAAGCAACTGTAGGCCCCCAGTAGCCATTTGCAAGCTCATTTTACTCAATTTTCATGCTCAAAGAGTGTATCTGCATTTTTACAGACTTGCCTACTGTGCTCAGCTCAGGGGTGGCTCTAGGAATTTTGCTGTCCCAAGCACGGCAGGCAGGCTGCCTTCGGCGACTTGCCTGCAGGAGGTCCTCCGAAGCCGAGGGACCAGAGGACCCTCCACAGGCAAGCTGCCAAAGGCAGCCTGCCTGCCACCCTTGCAGCGACCGGCAGGGCGCCCCCCGCGGCTTGCCACCCCAAGCACGTGCTTGGCGTACTGGGGCTTGGAGCCACCCCTGGCTCAGCTGTGAAAATAGATTATTTCCTAATAAAATTAATACAACCCACTTAAAACTATCAGAGCATGTACAATATGAGTATAGGGACAGCCCAACAGGAATGAATGGACAGCATTTATTTTTTTCAGTATAGATAGATTAGATTAAATGTTTATCAGTTTTCACAAAGAAACAGACAATGAAAAGTACAAAAATGTAAATGACTTATAGCTTGTATGTTTCCAACGACAGTTTATATTTCTTAAGGTACAGTGACACTTTGATACTCTTAGACCTTGCCTACACAACAGCAAAGTACAGCTCTAAGACCCATTTGGGCCTCCTAATATACGTGTAAAATACCTTGAATCCACAAACAAAAGCACTCAAACAGTATACATGCATGTTTGGATTAGCCACAAATCAAAGACATCTCCGTGTGATCAGATGTCATTACCAAAAGAGCAGAAAGACCCCTATATAAAAAGTGACACCCCGTGCCCCCAAATTGAGATTTTAGAATGAAAAGACTTTACTCTGAGTTAAAGTCTAATGTTTCACCTAAATTATGTGCGAAAATAATGCTGGAGAAAGTTGAGTAGATTAAGGGGGGACAATACAAGGGCAGCTTGTGCATTGTTAGTTCATCATTGTTAGTTCTTAATTGTTAGTTTTAAGTAAATTCTATCTTTGCTTTTATAGTATTTCTGTAGCTTTTAGCTCTAGCGTCTTCTAAGTCCTGGAGGTAAAATTTAGGCTGCTAGGTAAGAGACTGAACTCCAGGACCTCCATGGTAGCATTCTCTGAAATGCTTCTAGTTCCAAGCGCAGGGCCAGTTAGACAGGGAGAACTGCAGGGTCTCAATGCGCGGATGAGATGATGGTGCTTGTGCCCGCCCACCTCCCAGGCTTTCCAATAAGCCAGTCCTGCTGCTCTGAGTAGCCTGATAAGGGGATGGGGAGCGGGGGGTGGGGGATAAAGGGCAGGAGGTCCCGGGGGGCAGTCAGGGGACAGGGAGAGGTTGGATGGGGTGAAGGTTCTCAGAGGGCGGTCAGGAGACAGGGAGCACGGGGGGTTGGATAGGTGTGGGAGTCCTGGGGAGCCTGTCAGGGTGTGGGGGATAAGGGTCGGAGCAGTCAGGAGACAAGGAGCAGGGGGGGCAGGATAGGGTCTCGAGAGGGGGCGGTCAGTGGTGGGGTTCCCGAGAAGGCGCAGTCAGGGGACAAGGATCAGTGGGGTTTGGATGATGGCAAAGGAGAGGTGGGGGGCATGACGGTTTCTCAAAAATTAAAAAGGGGATATGATGCCAAAAAGTTTGGGAACCACTGTTCTATACCTTGGGGAGCATGCTGTAACCCTATGTATTCCTCATTTTCATCTACTCATGATCTGATGTATAAAGCATGCCTTGCAAGGTATCAGGAGAAAGGTTATGATCTGCTGAAAGTCATTTCTCTATCCATATATGTATATCATTAATGCATATGACGTTTTGAGAATTGTGTAGTATGGTTGTCATTAAAACACACTGTAAGTTGGGAAATCAGCCACATATTAGCTCCCCAGAAGCAACAGCAAGGAAAGTAACCAATGCCTGGGTGGGGTGTCAATCAACCCATCAACAGCCATTGTCCAGCAAGGCAGCTACAATGCAGTAACTCATCTGCATGAGGTCACACCACAGGAATTGCTGAACCTTGCTTGGAGAGACTCAGTAATGCTCACCTGACTCTGAAGAGGGGGGGCAAAGCCAAGAAGGAAGAAAAGACATGATAAAAGGGATCGACACTTGCCAGGTTGGCTCTCTCTCTTCCACCTACATCTACAGACACCACCACCACCACCACCAAGCAACTGAAGCACCGATCAAAGGGGAGTCCCTGGTTGAAGAGCCGTCAGCCTGTGGTGGTAAGCCTGTCCTCGCTTACAGACAGCCACCCAACCTCAAGCAAATACTCACCAGCAACTGCACACCACATAACAAAAACACTAACCCAGGAAACACTCCCTGCAACAAACCCCGTTGCCAACTCTGTCTGCATATCTAGTCAAGGGACACCATCATAGGACATAACCACATTAGGCAAACCATCAGGGGCTTGTTCACCTGCACATCTACCAATGTGATCTATGCCATCATGTGCCAGCAATGCCTCTCTGCCATGTACATTGGCCAAACCAGACAGTCTCTACACAAAATATAAATGGACACAAATCAGACATCAAGAATTACAACATTCAAAAACCAGTAGGAGAACACTTCAGTCTCCCTGGACACTCAATAACAGACTTAAAAGTGGCAATTCTTCAAGAAAAAACTTCAAAAACAAACTCCAACGAGAAACTGCAGAACTGGAATTAATTTGCAAACTGGACACCATCAAATTAGGCCTGAATAAAGGCTGGGAGTGGATGGGTCACTACAAAAACTAATTTCCCTCTGCTGATACTCACACCTTCTTGTCAACTGTTTGAAATGGGTCACCTCGATTACATTGGCCTCATTAGCACTACAAAAGTGACTTTTCCTCCCTTGGTATTCACCCCTTCTTGTCCACTGTTGAAACTAGCCCACTTCCACCTTAATTGAATTGTCTCGTTAGCACTGACCCCCCAACTTGGTAAGGGAACTCCCACCTTTTCATGTACTGTGTATTTATACCTGCCTACTGTATTTTCCACTCCATGCATCTGATGAAGTGGGTTTTACCCCACGAAAGCTTATGGCCAAATAAATTTATTAGTCTCTAAGGTGCCACAAGTACTCCTTGTTGTTTTTCCTGTGGTGAGACACATCTAAGTTTGTAAGGACATTGAAAGTATTAAGATCAGCTTAGAATGCATTTTGCTTTTATTTCATTTGACCAAATCTGACTTGTTCTGTTTTGACTTATAAGCACTTAAAATCTATCTTTATAGTTAATAAATCTGTTTGTTTATTCTACCTGAAGCAGTGTGTTTGGTTTGAAGTACATCAGAGACTCCCCTTGGGATAACATATCAATTTCTTTGACGAACTTATATAAGCTTGCAGCGTCCAGCAGGTATAACTGGACACTGCAAGACGGAGGTTCCTAGGGTTGTGTCGGGGACCAGAGATATTGGCTAGTGTCATTCGGTTGCAAGTAGCTGGGAGCAGCTTACATGCCAAAGGCTGTGCGTGAACAGCCCAGGAATGGGGGTTCTCACAGCAGTGCAGCGTAAGGCTGGCTTCACGAGTCAAGGATTGGAGTGACCTAGCAGATCATCGGTCCAGACAAAACCAGAGGGGAATGTCACACCTGTAGTAAGATGAAGCCATGAAACATAAACTCTTATGTCAGAGGCCCAGTCTGAGGCCTGAATCCTGAACCAAAGTACTTCCAGGCATTGCTGAGCAAAAGCTGGGCTGTGAGCGAGAGGCAGGCCCCACTCACAGAAGTTGGCAAGAAGAGGGTTGCTAGAAGCAGGTGCATCCACACATAAGTGCTAATAAGAGGAACTTGTGCCAAGATGGCATCAGAACACTCCACAGAGATAACAAGGAACAGGCAGGTGCATCTTAAAGACAGGGTCAAAAGGACAACATGATGGATAGATTTGTTTGAACCAACATGTAACAGGAGAAGCAGCACCCTAATGAGTAAAGGGGCTGCACCTCAATACATCAGGAGGGATGAGTAATTTGTTCTGCATCTGTATAAGAATAGGTCTGGAAGTGCACATCATCCAGCCTAGGAGGCAGTGGAGTGTCCTGCCACTGCCTAAGCTGTGTCCACTGCCAGGGGGCACATATTTGTAGTATATCCTGTAGAGTCTAAAGGAAACTACTGTGCTTTGTTTGACAATAAACCTGCCGGGGTGCCTTCGTACCTCACTAGACTCTGTGGTCTTCCCCTAGCTGAGGAAGCACGTCCTAAACTTCAAAGCCTGCCCAGTTGAAATCCCAGACAAGCCCCCACTTGTAACACCAACAGATCCCAATCATCGGGGGGAGGGTGGGCAGGATGAAACCTGGGATCTCTGGAGCATTTCTCTCTAAGTGGTCTTGGTGCCACTTGATGGGAACAGAACACCACACCCAGGAGGTGTGGGGGTTACACCTTTCTGTTGCTTTTTAACCACTATGGGCTTTTAACCAAAGTTGGCCTGATTTGGAATTGTGGCTTTTTGACAATCTCAGTGGTGCTGGAACTAAGGGTGCTGCTGCATCCCCTGGCTTGAAGTAGTAATAACAAACACCAAATACATAGTTTCCACCAGCACCCCCTCTTATAAAAATTGTTCCAGCACCCCAATAAACTCTATTTAACCTACTTCCAGTTTTCATCAAATTTGCTATATGATCTCCCCCCCAATTTCACTCAGCTTTGGGCAGTTAGCCCAGCTGAAGCACCATGTATAAATGGGTTTGGACTATTCACAGTCATGAGGTGTGAGAGATGAGGCAGTTGCTAATGGAAAGCAGACTTGAGCAACAGAAATATATGATGCCACAGCATCCAAACACCCAGCTCAGGGACCCTGTCTGCACGCGGGGCAATGCAACCACCATGCCAGCCCCATACAGCCCAGGGCAGGTGCCTTTCGGAGTCCGCGGCTCTAAATCGCATCACCTGTGGCAGCAAGTGGCTGCCCTATGGAAGGCGCGCGACAGCGGCTTTGAGAGACGAGTCTAACCTGTGGGGGCGTGTCCACGGGGCGGGGCGTAGCCTGCACACCTGGGAACCAATTAGGCGCCGAGGGGATACTCCGCCTGTGTCCGTGTAAATGAGCTCCGGGTGGAAGGAAGTCGCCGGCGGGACTGTAGGCGAGGTTGTTTCTGGTGTGGTTATGCTTTCGATTGTGGCCGCCGCTTCTCGACTCTGAGGAAATAAGCTCGTTTCCTCTCCCGCCACAGGGCCGGCGCGAGTATTGGGTCCTCCCAGGCTAGTGAGGCAACTGGAATCGCGGGCCAGACAAGCCACTGGGAGCAGCCATAGAGAGCAGGGCCTCCGACAGCCCGCCCACGCGCTTGGTAAATGTCTCCAGACCCCTCTGTCCACCTCGCGCCGCCTTTGGCTCCCCTGCCCTTGGGTGCTCTCCGCCCAGCCCCCACTAGCCCGGGGCGCGCGGAGCTTTCATGTCCCCGACTGCGTCTTGTGCGGGTGCGGCCCAGCCTGCAGCCGTGGAGGGAGGGATTCCGCCGGGGTAGGGACCGCGCGCTGGAGCGGAGTCGGGAGCAGAGGGAAGCAGGGACAAGGTCTCACTCTTCCCACGAGTGAGTCGTTCCCGACGCCTGTCTTCACAGTAGCTTCCCCAGGGCCCTGTGCTGCGCTCCGATCTGCACTGACCGGCTGACAGCGCTGGCGGTTTACATTGCCATTCAGTTGCAGAGTCAATAGCCCTAGGGCGAGGAACGGGGCCGCTCCGAGCCGCCGACTGAGGTGCAAATCACTGCATCACGTATCCTCAGCTCACGTTTGGTGGTGGCTGCGGGTTTCTTGCAACGAGGAGCGCTGGAGACAATTTCTTTTACAGTAGTAGCTGAGATTCTGGAGTACAAGGAAGCAGCTTGCATTCAGTAGTACTGATTTGCTGAGCTACTGACCCGTGGCTGACATTTGATCAGCAAGGTTACTACATATCTGCATATACACAGGAGGGTACCAACACTGAGCATGCATTTCTGTATCTTTCTGAATGTGTATAGATGATTACTGCAGCATTCTCTTTTTCAGCCTCACCAACATCTGCTTCACCACCCTCAAAGTGATCCATACTATGCCTGATAATTCCTTGTCCTTCAGTCTAACAAGTTAGTCACCTCTTTGAATCCATCCACTGGTTTCCCCTTGCCCACTGCATCAGGCTTAAAATTATTCTCACCTTCAGGGCCCTGCCACACTCAACCCTGGCTCACACCTCAAACCCTCAATCTTAGATCAATACTATACCAACAGTGTCAGTCTCCACACCCTACAAGTGTACTGTTCACTTACATTTTTTTTACACATGGAATGCCTTCCTCATCCCTATTTGCCTAGTTACCACCCTTTCCTCATTCTAGTCCTAAGGACTCATTTATTCTACAATGCTCACAACGTGCAAGTAAATCAAATAATTCAGAAACCTCTCTAAATTATTACTACTACCATTTCCCAGTGAGTTTTGTCACATCTAAATCTTTGAAACAGCAATCTCTCAAAGCATGGGCCTTTCTGTTTTGGGGTCTACAGTTACTATCTTATACTTTTAGAGTGGTAGCCGTGTTAGTCTGTATTAGCAAAAAGAACAAGGAATCCTTGTGGCACTTTAAGAGACTAACAAATTTATTTGGGCATAAGCTTTCGTGGGCTAGAACCCACTTCATCAGATGTGTGGAGTGAAAAATATAGGAGCAGGTATAAATACATGAAAGGATAGGAGTTCCTTTACCAAGTGTGAGGTCAGTCTACCAATGGGATATACGCCAGCAATGCCCCTCTGCCATGTACATTGGCCAGACCAGACAGTCTCTATGCGAAAGAATAAATGAACACAAATCTGACATCAGGAATCGTAACATTAAAAAAACCAGTAGAAGAACACTTCAGTCTCTCTGGTCGCTCAATAGAAGTGGCAATTCTTCAAGAAAAAAACTTCAAAAATAGACTCCAACATGAAGCTGCAGAACTGGAATTAATTTGCAAACTGGATACCATCAGATTAGGCCTTAATAAAGACTGGGAGTGATTGGGTCATTACAAAACCTAAACTTTCCCCAATACTAATTTCTCCCTACTGTTACTCACACCTTCTTGTCAACTGTCTGTAATAGGCCATTCTCTTACCACTTCAAAAGTTATTTTTCCTCCCTCGGTATCCTGCTGTTAAGTGGTGGAGTCAGGGTGGAGGGGGCATGAGCACGCATCGGTGCTGGGAAAAGTTGGTGCCTGTGGTGGGGCCACTGGACTACTGGACAACTCAAGGAAGACAAGGCCATCACAGACTTCTCTGCATCTGTCTTAACTGCAGAGGATGTGAGAGAAATTCCACACCTGAGCCATTATTTTTAGGTGACAAATCCGAGGACCTGTCCCACATTGAGGTGTTGTTAGAGGAGGTTTAGAACAAATTGATAAACAGTAATAAGTCATCAAGACCAGATGGTATTCACCTAAGATTCCTAAAGGAACTCAAATATGAAATTGCAGAACTACTAACTGTGGTATGTAACCTACCAGATGACTGGAGGATAGCTACTGTTATGCCAATTTTTAAAAATCCAGAGGTGATCCTGACAATTATAAGGCAGTAAGTGTAATTTCAGTACCAGGCAAATTGGTTGAAAGTATAGTAAAGGACAGAATTATCAATCTGACGGAATTATCAGACACATAGATAAACAGGTATTGTTGGGGAAGAGACAAATATGGCTTTTGTCAAGGGGCATCATGGCTCAGCAAACTATTAAAATTCTTAGAATGTGTCAGCATGTCTGCGACACATAAGGTTCAAGTTGTTAGGCCTGAATAAAGATATAGCAGACAAAACCAGGTATGCCAACCTGACCAAAGTCAGGCTAACAGAGGTTTGTGGGTAATTCCTGAGTGGAAAACACTGAGAAGCAGCAGCATGTCTCACAAGCGCTGGGAAAAAGTGAGATAAGAGAGAAGCTGCATTCCTGGCATAGTACCAGATGTGCTGTGTTGGGAGCAGCTCGTTGGAAGAACTGATAAGAGCCCTAGTTTCCCAGCCTCCTTGTCTTCACTCCCTGGTTTTGTTCTTTGTTTGTTTTTAACTCCCCTACATTTCTAACTTTAGGCATGCATGTATACTAAAGGTGTTTAGTTTCTAGTTGTTAGAAGAAGGGGGTGGGTTGCTCCAGTGAATAATTTATGACGTGACGAAACTGTCTATATAGTCTTATACTAAGATGTAAAGAGCGGGCTGGTTCCCTCGGGAGACGAGCTGCTCTCTATTGATGCGTGCACTTGTCAATAAAGAGCTTTTGATCGGACCTTGCTGGTGTTGCCTGTCTCTCTCGCGATTAGACAACGAACTTTGCTATCTGGGTTAGAGTCCCTGACATCTTTGGCGACTCCGCCGGGACCTGTCTGACTCTCCGGCAGGGGATCGGACTCTGAGGCAATGCAGCGCGCATACTCCTGTTTAGAGGAGCCTTGCCTGGTGATCTGATCTCTGCGTTGGCGATAAGGCATGTTCTGTGAACCAGCTGAAGCTCGTAGAAATCCAGCAATGTCCACCTACCCGTTGAGTAGGGTCCAGGTTGCCGGGGTTAGAGTCCCTGACAACTTAGGTCTGGGTTAGAGTCCCAATCCAGGTTTGCGCAGGATCCAAGTTGTCTGGGTTAGAGTCCCAGCCTGGGTTTGAGTCCCAGTCCAGGTATTCGAGTCCCTGGAGAGGTAAGCGAGCGCTCGACGCGGGGAGGTGGTGGTTAGAGTCCCTTTACCTCGACCCTTTAGAAAGAGGGGATAGAGTCCCTTTAGAAAGAGGGGTTAGAGTCCCTTCATTAAAATGGGACAAGTTGGCAGTAAGTGCCCGGGGGATGCCCCGTTGTCTCTGATACTTAGAGATTGGAAAAAGATTTCTGAGACTAGTTAAAGGTCTATTTAAATTTAAGATGAAAAATCTGTGTTGAATCCAATGGCCATCATTTACCTTTCATTTGTCCCCGACTAGAGACTGGCCGGAGGGTGAAATCTTTTCCACAGATAGGATGAACTCCTTAAGGGATATTTTGGTTGATCTTAGGCCGGGACAAATGGATTACTTGTTTGTATGGTATAATTATAAACCTATGGAGGCACGGGTAGCTTTTGAAGCTGTTTGTATGGAGAGCTCTTGTAAAAAAATCCCCCACCATATGCCCCACAGCCACACCGGGAGGAGGACAATTTTGTTCCTGTTCTTCCCCGTCTGGTGAAGTGCAAGGATTCAAAAGCAGGTTAGGGACAGTTCAGGGACAGAGGAGAATCAAGGGGGAGCTCAGAGTGATGTTCCCTCATCTTCAGAGGAATCAGGCAGCCTCTCCCCCTCTGTGCAGCTTCCAGCCAGCCTTTTGCAAACTTGGTCAGGGACTGCTTTTCAAACACCCCCAATATTACAGCAGCCCTCGTCCTTGCCCTTGTGGACCCCCACTAGGTTACTTAACTCCATGAGGGAGAATGTTTCTGAGACACCCCTGATATTACAAGCCTCGTTGAGAACTTATCTGGTTCTACTGGTTGCTGGGGAACATGAGATGGTTTTACCAATACCCTGTTTGCAATTTCAGATTTGTTTAACTGGCAGTGCACTATGCCTCACTTATGAGACAATCCTGAGGCAGTGGAAAGAATGTTCTGCACAATCTTTTTCACTCATGTGCCCACTTGGGCAAATATAAATCAGTTATTAAATACTCTCATGACAAAAGATGAAAGACAAAAAGTAAAAGAAAAATCTGCAGCTTATTTGAATGCACCTTGGCTAATTACTGACCCTAATTGGAATCCCAATAATCTAGCTCAAAAGACAACGTTGGATGGATTTTTAAAAGCTGTTTTGAATGGTATTAAAAATGTAGGGGAGTTAAAAACAAACAAAGAACAAAACCAGGGAGTGAAGACAAGGAGGCTGGGAAACTAGGGCTCTTATCAGTTCTTCCAACGAGCTGCTCCCAACACAGCACATCTGGTACTATGCCAGGAATGCAGCTTCTCTCTTATCTCACTTTTTCCCAGCGCTTGTGAGACATGCTGCTGCTTCTCAGTGTTTTCCACTCAGGAATTACCCACAAACCTCTGTTAGCCTGACTTTGGTCAGGTTGGCATACCTGGTTTTGTCTGCTATATCTTTATTCAGGCCTAACAAAGTGATTTTTTTAATGGGGAAGGAACAACAAGACACAATAAAATAAAATTTAAAGCCAAATGGCTGTGTTTATTTTAGTGACGGGAAGAGGTTACAATTTGGGTCAGGGAAAGCAACTTGTTAACTATAATTCTTATCTACTTAAATCATGCACTTTTTTATACAAAAAGGGGAAGCAAGGCAAAAGAACAAACTGTAAAAGCAAAACTAACTGTTTTCCTTATACACAGAGTGAAACAGCAGGCAGGGAACAGAAGAAGGGGAGTAGAGACGAGGCAATAAAACAGGCTATAAAAACAAAGCTAACCATAATAAAACAGCAAGCAGAAAACAGAAGAAGCGGGGTAGAGATGGGGTTGGGTTAGCAAACGCAGGCTGCTTGCAGAAGTTACAAAATACGTACTGTTGCGTGCCTGGATGCTCTGCAAGGATGAGGCCCACACACACAGGTGAATTAATTGGCTTTAATGAAGGTTAAGTGACACACCCGCAATGGGAACTCCACGCGTTGCTGCCACTGGCTTGGGGAGTCCAACGTCCGAACAGCTCCGTAAGGTGCGAAGTTTGATGTGCAAGCTCTAGCCCTTAGCAATTATAACATCATGCTAATAGCATGCAAACTAGCCTTTACATATGCAATAAGGAACTTTCCATCAGCAATGGCCGCCTCCCCTGGCCTCAGGCCAGGGACTTTCTGCAGACTTTCTGCAGTTCCCCAAAACACCGAGGCTTCCCACACAGGGCAGTTTTAACCGGTTAGAAGCAGCAGCTGCTAGCAACTTCTGTCCGCTAATAACCTCTCCTTGAGAAAGCGTAGGCCCTAGCTTAAACCGTAACAATGTCTTCCGGGGTCCCCTACACGTACCACCTTCCAGAAGTAACTGACCAGCAGTATAGATATCAGACACATAGCGAATTAGGGGGCGTGGTTTTGTTTATACAACACGAGCCGGCAAAAACAGAGGGGTCCCCTGGCTAAGAGAGTGATCAAGCCTCTCAGCTGATGCGCGGGGACTCCTACTGATCTTGTGCAGGCTACAGTTTTGTCTGGGGGCTTTTACTCATGTTAATTTCAGATTGGTTTCCCATTACATATGTCAGCATCGGATTGGTCCCTAGCTCTGGGTACGTCTACATTACAGGATAATTTCGAATTAACTTAAACCGGCTTTATTAAACATATTATAAAGTCGATTGCACGCGTCCACACTAGGCACATTAATTTGGTGGTGTGCGTCCATGGTCCGAGGCTAGCATCAATTTCCAGAGCGTTGCACTGTGGGTAGCTATCACTATAACTATCCGGCCAATAACTTCGATTTGCGGCCACACTAACCCTAAATCGATATGTTAATATCAATTTTAGCGTTACTCCTCTCGTTGGGGAGGAGTACAGAAATCTATTTTAAGAGCCCTTTAAATCGATTTAAAGTGCATTGTAGTGTGGACGGGTACAGCCTTAAATCGATTTAACGCTGTTAAACTCGGTTTAACAGCATAGTGTGGACCAGGCCTCTATCGCCTTCCAGGTTCCGGGTTGGAGCCCCCTACGTCAGCAGAGGCTGCACACGGCACGCTACTTCTTTGTTTGAGACAGGCTTGCATGTTTATATATGGCTTACAGGGGCGGCACCCGGCATGCTATTCCTTTGTTTGTAATACGCTTGCATTACTGCATACGGCTCTGGCTTATATGGCTCTTGCCTTATTTGGGAACAGCTTTGTTTTGACCGACAATTGGCCAGGCTGATGACTCGAGCAAAGGTTTAGGGTTGCGACAAGCAAACATGTGGACAAGCATGATCCAGTGGATAGAGTGTACGTAGACTTTCAGAAAGTTTTTGAGAAGATCCCTCAGCAAATGGTTGTAGGTAAAGTAAGCAGTCATGATATAAGAGGGAAGGTTCTCTGATGGATTGGTGATTGGTTAAAGGACTGGAAATAAAGGGTAGGAATAAATGATCAGTTTTCAGAATGGAGAGAGAGGTAAATAGCAGTGTCCTCCAAGGATCTTACTCTTGAGGGAATTCTGTGCCAAACAATTAAAAATTCTGCAAATGATATTTTAAAATTATGCACAATTCTGAACATTCTATTTGTTAAAATACCACTATATAATCATGCTAGTTTCAATTATTTTGGTCATTTATTTCAAAATACTTGTCATCAAGTATGTCTGTAACAATACAGACACACAGAAAAATTCCCCCAGGAGTAGAGGGTTAAAGAAACCCCTATGACATCCCAGTTCCTGTTTCTCTGCCCCTCCCCATTAGCCCAGATACTCACACCCTTGCACCCCCCCAGAGCCCAGCCGCTGCCCCCCCAACCCAGACACTCACATCCCCTCTTCCCCAGAGCCCAGCTGCTGCTCCCCGTGGCCCAAACACTCACAGCCCTACCGCCAAGAGCCCAGAGATCCAGAGGGAGAAAAAGCCTGTTGCTGGGTCCTTCCTGGGATTGCATGGAGTTTCCTGTGCACTGCCATCTCCTTCCTTCAGGACATGCTGGGAACTGCATCTGTCAGGAACACTCCAGCAGATAAAATTGAATATTGATAAATGCAAAGTAATGTGCATTGGAAAACAGAATCCAATCTACACATACAAAATAATGGGGCGTAAATTAGCTGTTACCACTCCAGAAAGTGATCTTGGAGTCATTGTGTATAGTTATTTGAAAACAACTGCTCAATATATAGTGACAATCATAAAAGCTAAGAATGTTTGGAACCATTAGGAAAGGGATGGATAAGAAGACAGAAAATATCATAATGATAATATATAAATCCATTGTATGCCCACACCTTGAATACTGCATGCAGTTCTCATTGCCCCATCTCCAAAAAGATAGATTAGAATTGGAAAACGTACAGAGAAAGATAACACAAATGATTAAGGGTATGGAACACCTTCTACATGAGGCGAGATTAAAAAGACTGGGATTGTTTGGCTTGGAAAAGAGATGACTAAGAGGGGTTATGATAGAGGTCTATAAAATCATAAATGGTGTGGAAAAAGTGAACAGGGAAATGTTATTTACCCCTTCACATAATACAAGAACCAGTCATCCAATGAAATGAATAGACACTGTCAATCTGTGGAACTCTGCCAGGGGATGTTGTGAAAGCTAACAAGCATTCAAAAAGAATTAGATAAATTCATGGAGGATAGGTCCATCGCTGGCTGTTAGCCAAGATGGTCAGGATGCAACTGCATGCTCTGGGTGTCCCTAAGCCACTGATTGCCAGATGCTGGAACTGGACAATAGGGGATGGATTACTCAATAATTGCTATTTTCTGTTCATTCTTTCTGAAGCATCTGGCATTGGTCACTGTCAGAAGACAGGATACTGGGCTAGATGGCCATTGGTCTGACCCAGTATGGCTGTTCTTGTGTACTAGAGCAGATATGGCTGACATGACCACAGATTTGCTTATTTTATTAACTAATACAGTGGTATTGAGTTGACAAAAGGGAGTTCTGTATCATTCAGATTTTATTTGCTGCTGAGAGTATCTAACATGCTATTACTGATCAACAAATGGTTACTTAAATGTGCCTGTGGTTGTCCAAGATGTCATGCAGACATGTATTTCACTTAGATGTGTGCACACCCAGTGAACTGGAGCTGGAGAATTTTGCCTAGTAGTACCTGTAGAGGGGCAGTGCTTGAACTTCGTGGCCATAGCCCCTCCCTTGGCTATATGAGGTGGCATTGCCCTGACTCCCCTCAATTCCTGCACACCAAATGCCCATGAGATCAGACTCTGATGCAGAGGGGCCAGAGGGTGGGTCTGGAATATATGTCTACATCACATCTTGAACAACCAACCATTTCTTTTCCAAGTAGATGTAGTCATGTGACTCAAAAGCAGTATCTCTCCCAGGAGGCAGGGCTCAGAGTCGATCTAAATAAGGATTGCAGGACTGCCCTTTCAAGACTTGCATCTGCTCTGGTAAATGTAGTAAAGGCGTAATGCTTCATAAATGTATAGATGGATGATGATGTAGGAGCCCTGCAAATGTCCAATATGGAAATGCCACTGATGAATGCTATTGATGTTGCTTGTGCTCTTGCTGAATGAGCTCACACCCATGGAGGGGCTGTTGCCAAAGCTATCTCATATGCAGTCTTGATACAGGATGTTATCCATTTGCAGATGATCTGTGAAGAGACTGCTTGACCCTTCATGAGATCTCATATGTCACCTTGTGTCTTTGGAGAACTGAGTATGTATGTCCTACTATTTATAGCACCTCTGAGAAGTAAGCAGTTCTGGATTTGTACACATTAATGGGAAAGAAAATCCTGTGAATTAAGCTTTGAAATGCCTATTAATCATTTCTGACAAGGACACATACATGCTGCAAGGGTGCAGTGTACATTCTAGACTAGTGATACGCATACCCCTGGGGGTACACGGTGGTACATCAACTCATCTAGATAGTTGCCTAGTTTTATAATGGGCTACATAAAAAGTATTAACAAAGTCAGTATAAACTAAAATTTCATACAATGACTCAGGGCCTGCGGCAAAGCAATTTCAGGGGCCCCTTCCATAAAATTTTTTTGCAATACTACAGTAACATGTATTTGGAAATGTAAAAAATAACCAGTGAAATACATTCAAAAGTTATTTTTTAATAATTTGAAAATACACAAAATACAGTATTTAAAAACATTAAATGCTTTAATGGGATGTATACATTTGCAATTTCATAATACCTCTTATGAAATCATTTTTTACAAATTGTTCTGAACATTAATTATACAGCTGCACATTTTTTCCTCGCTTTCATTTTGGTGAACTCATTAATAATGTCATCAAAATTTATGTCTTTGGCCATTTCATATTTTATGCTTCAAAGTGAGCAAATGGTTCAGCCTTTCTTCCCTAGTGGCTGAACACAAACAATTGTAATCAGTGTTAGCTTACTAAATGCACGCTCTCCTGATGCTACCGACACTGGCAACACTGTTAGTAGGTGTAAACAAATACAAATCTGTGGAAACATTTTCCAACACATTTTTGAAGAGAGCATTAAGAAATGTAAGTGCAGAGGTTATACGTCCATCAACTCTTAAATTGGAATTTTCTTTTATTTTGTAAAAGATTCTAAGTTCCTCTTTAAGATCTTCTCTCTGCATGTCTTTTGGATATGCTGTGGCCAAAGTGTTAGCAAAATTTTCTATAGAAGATTCATCCACTTTATCTGACGGACAAAAAATGGGTGAAAATAAATTTAAGACTTCAGCCATTCTTTTGCCAAGACCTCTTAGCTCTGATAGAAGCAAATCCATTGTCGGGAAGAACAGCTGTACTTTGAACTGAATATCAGGAGAGTCAAATATATAGTCTGCATCCCCTGTGTCATCAAAGAATTGCTTGTTCTTCCGGATCCTTGAGTTACTTTTCATTTTGGGGTCAACGCCGAGGCTTGAAGCGACTTGTTTGGCTTCTTCAAAAAAAATTGGCCAAGAATCTTTCATTGTTTGAATTGCCTTCACTAAGTTGCTCACGTGTTTAGTTCCCTCTTCCATTGTTAATTTGGCGCTCTGTCGACCTTGTTCTTATCGTCAGTACACTGAAGCACTTTAAACCATATTGTAGTAAGAAGTACAAATTCAGATGACTTAAGCCACTTAATCAGTCAACATCTGCCTGGATTTTGGGAGATAAATGAAGCTCCTCTTCAATTTTAATTAAACTTTCCAGCACGCCTGTGTGATTTTTGATCAGGGGGCAAATAGCATCAACCCTTGTGCTCCACCTAGTTTTAGATACTGAGTGATGAGACATATTCGCAGTGGGCTGCAAAATTTTCCATCTTGCAGGGCTAAGAGCAAATACTTTATAGAATTTCTGAACATTTCCAAAATATATTTTTACCTCTACACTGGTTTCCATAGCATGGGTGCCACAGAGGTTCAGTGTGTGAGCGCTGCATGGAGAAAAATAGGCTTGGGCATTTTCTTCCAAAATTCTTGTCTTTACTCCCTGAAATTTTCCTGACATGTTAGAGGCATTGTCATATCCCTGCTCTCTGCACCAAGATAGTTTTAAGTCACATTCTTTTAAAAGCCTCTTTATCTGTTCTGCTATATCTGCACCAGTCTTCTTTTCAAAATCTACTAGTTTAACAAATCTTTCATGCAAATCCCAATTTCCTTTTTTTTGCATCACATATCTGAGAATAAAAACTAACTGCTCTGTGTGTGAAACATCAGGTGTACCATCAAAAACAATGCTGAAATATCAGGCTTTTCTTACCACTTCAAGAATAGAGTTTAAAACTTTCTCCCCACACAGTTTCAAGAACTCATTCTGACTACGCCATGACAGAAAGTAAGCCTGCATTCTTCGACCACACTCTCTGCATTGAGCTACCATCTCTAGATATTGTTTCACCTTAGTATTGTACCTGCCCACAAGCTTCAGTGTTGACAAGAAAAGCCCACAGTTGTCATAATTAACAGTAGAATGGCTACCACGAAATGGCAGATTATTTTTTGCTAGGAAAAACATGTCAACAATGGCAGTTAATATTTTATGCCATTTTTCCTTCTCCTGTTTAATACTATCCTGTAATGCTGCATCAATGCCTCTTTTATCACTGAATGTCTGAAATAATTCCTTCCATTTAATGTAATTGCTCAAATGTAAAGCATTTTCTTCTTGACTCTTGATTTTCTCGTAAATCTTATTCCAATTATTGGCAATTCCACCTTCGACAAATTTTGAATGATGTAATTGGTTAGTTTGAGTTTCACTTCTGTAGAGACTGCAGGGGAAAAAAAATATTGCTGCAGCATCTTTACTCCACACCATCCAGTCTCTTTCGAAACATTCACCATTACTCATGTTGGGTCTAAACTTTTGGTGAACTTTGGGGAGCCAAAACACACCCAGACTGGCCGTCTCTGCATAATCCTTTCTGAACCCTTTATCGAACAAAGCACTGACCTGCAAACTACTCATGACACCCCCTTTCTCAAGTAGCCATTAGCCTTTATCTCTATGCATTTACTTGTTAAACTTGCTTTTCCTGTAAAATCTTGATTGATTATGCATGACCATTATCTTTTGTTAATCACTTTGTTTACTTCTGTGTATAAATATTGATGCTCACCCCTAATAAAGGGGCCACACTTAATCTAAAGCTTTGAGAGCTAAGGATAGTGTGAGCCCGTTGATCAACGCATTGGTGTCTGGTCTCTGACAGAATTGTGTGCCCTATACCAACTCCGCACGAACTCGGGTGCTGGAGAGGTGAGTGAGGACTTGCTTTATTACCTAACAATTTGGGGGCTCGTCAGGGATTCCTTCTGGTGCGGTACCTCTGTCCAGTGGTCAGACCACTCATATATGAATTGGCAAGGCGCCACAGGAGATTTCTCCCAGCCAATTCAATATTGAGGGGTCGTGTATTGGACAGCAGGGTAAACGCCAGTTGGAGGGCTCCTGTCAGACACCATGGGTCAAGGGACTAGCGTGCCTCTTGAGAGTCCGTTGGGGATTGTAAATAAGTTATGGAACGAAGGGAAACTCCCAGTACAGACAGGAATGTCTAGGAAGAAGTTGTACACACTATGTGTAAGGAATTGGACTGGGTATACCGCGGTATTGGCCGACCCGGAGATGAGGTGGCCTTCGTATGGCTCTTTCGAACAGGCTGCCTTAAGAGGAGTAAAGAGCCAGATCGAAAAAGACCATCCGGGACAGTTATGTTACTGGTTTTGTTGGGACACAGCAGCAGAGCTGTGGAAATCTTTAAAAATTATGGCAGTCAGGTACTCTCCCGAGAGTGAACCCCCTCCAGGTTATTTTGATGAAGGGTGTAGACCACGGCGTGTTTTGACTCGTCAGCTGGTCCCCTCTGCACCTGCCCCTATTCCTCCGCAGGGGGACTCTCTCCTTGTAGCAGAGGGGAATCTGCAGGATACCAGATTGGAATTTCTGCAGAAGGATGAGGAGGAAATGGAGGGGCAAACCTCGGGAGGAGTGGTTACTAGGCTAATGTCCAAGCAGGTACGGCAGGGTGCATGCCCCCCCCCGAGGATAGCCCAGAGGATGTCACCGTCAAATCTCTTGCGAGTAATAAAAGTATAGTTAGAGAGATGCCTTTACAGGTGCACGATCAACCTTATATGGGCAATGATGGACGGTTACAACATGCTAATATTGTGGAATATAAAGGATGGCTAGAATGGGACTTGAAAGAGTGGGGACAGTTGTCAGGGTCTTTTGGGGAAAATCCCCGAAAGATCATAGAACTTCTAGAAAGATTGTTTTTAAGTTATAATCCTACTTATACGGATGTGGATCAGTTGTTAAGTAGAGTTTTGACCGGAGAGGAACGTAGTAGATTGTGGATGGCAGAAAGGACATGGGGAGATAGCAATGCAGTTAATCGTACTTGGATGGATAGGCGGGATCTGGCCGCTGGCTGGAATCCCCTAGACTGGACTCAGCCAAGGCTGACTCAGCTGCGAACAGATCGAGAGCGATTGTTAGAGAGACTCAAGGAAATGGCTCGCCGCTCGCCTAATCAGGCTAAGTTCATGCAGATTCGGCAGGAATCTGATGAGACGCCCAGAAAGTTCTGGTCGAGGCTATTGGAGGGGGCCCGAATGTTCACTCAGATGGATCCTGAGAGAGAAGCAGACCACCCTACTCTTATTTCATTTTTTGTGAATCAGTCGGTGCCCCCTGTAAGGGATTACTTCTTAAAGTTTCGCCCTGGTTGGGGAGGTGAGTCAGTCACTTCAGTGTTGGACGTAGCTGATTTTGCCTGGGAAAAAGAAAGGGAAAGTAGTAAAAAGAAAGAGAAAAAGGAAGAATATAAGCTGATGGCTTTAGCTTTTCACGGCGGTGTTCGAGGCAAAGGCCGTGGCCGTGGCAGGGAATTCCAGGGTGCTCAGGGAAGAGGGTCCTGGCGACCCCAGCCATCAGGAAATTGTTTTCAGTGCGGACAGCCCGGTCACTTTAAACGTGAGTGCCCCTGGGGACGCCCAGAGGGTCTGGTTGCATCCGCAGATGCTTACACAAGTGAGGAATACACCCCTGCACCACCAGCCCAGCCCATTCCCCAGGCCTGGATCAACTACGGGAAACAGCAGCAGCCGCAGCAAACTCAGCCTCCTCAATGACGGTACCCCGGGGGCGAAGGCAAACAATGTGATGGTCTTATTTCCTTAATGTCTTTAGCCGGCTCCTTTCTCACTTTCTCCCCTCCCAGCAAAGAGCCTCGTTTAACCCTTTCAGTCCAGGGACTGCCTGTCTCTTTCCTCATTGATACTGGGGCTACTTTCTCTCTTTTAAATCATGCCCCCTCTCCCTGGCTATCCTCTGAGGTTAAAACTGCGACTGGGGTGGAGGGCAACCCACAGTCTCTGGAACTCACTTTGCCTTTGAATGTTGTTTATGCTGATAAATGTTTTCCTCACCGTTTTCTTTTTTCCCCAGCTTGTCCGATCCCTTTAATGGGCCGGGATTTACTCTGTAAGCTTGAGGCTACTTTAACCTGCACTCCTGAAGGGGTAGGATTATTGATGACAGTGTTAGGAGATTCGGCCCCTACTCAGGGTAATTGGGAAACACCCCCCTCTCTCTCCCCTGACCTCACTGACTTGCCATCAACCCTCTGGGGAATTTCTGACACTGATGTTGGCCTGCTCCTTTCGGCAGAGCCCGTAAGGATTCAGGTGAAGCCTTCCTTAACCCCCCCGTCAGTCCCTCAATACCCCCTGTCGCTGGAAGCCCGGGAGGGCATCCGCCCCATTATCGAGGGATTCATTGCACAAAAGCTAGTCCGCCCTCAGCGCACTCCCTGTAACACCCCTATACTGCCTGTCAAAAAGCCTCCTAAAAAGGATGGAGACCCTGTTCGTTGGCGCTTTGTACAGGATCTACGAGTTGTTAATCAGTATGTGGTCCCTCTTCATGCAGTAGTTCCTGACCCAGCTACTATCATCAGCCAAATCCCCTGGGATGCTGAGTGGTTCACTGTTATTGACTTAAAATCAGCTTTTTTCAGCATTCCTGTGCACCCAGACTCTCAGTATCTCTTTGGTTTCACCTGGGAGGGACAAAGTTATGTCTGGCAACGACTTCCTCAAGGCTACAGAGACAGCCCCACGATTTTCAGCCAGTGCCTCCGCCACGACTTGGAAGGTTTCACCAGTCCGCAGGGATCCACATTGGTCCTATACGTAGATGACATCCTATTAGGTAATCGCGAAGAAGCTGCCCTCCGCATCGATGGTAAGGCACTTTTATTATACCTACACACCAGAGGCCACAAGGTAGACCCTAAAAAGATTCAGTGGGTCTCACAGAAGGTCCGATATCTGGGCTTCCTGTTAACCCCAGAGGGAAGACAGATGGACCCAGCCTGCATAAAGACTATTCAAAACTGCCCTCTACCGAACACCAAGAAACAACTTCGAGGTTTCTTAGGATTAATTGGCTTCTGTCGCCCCTGGTTGCCATCCTGCGGGGAGTTAAGCAAACCACTCCACCGACTCACTGCTAACCTTGCTCCTGACCCTTTGCAGTGGTCCCCGGACACTATTCAAGCCTTTCAGTTACTCAAGGACAGTGTGGCCTCCTCCATGTCTCTCCGCCCCCCCAATTACAGCAAACCCTTTCACCTTTTTGTCCACGAGAGGGGCGGAATTGCTAGTGGTGTCCTTACCCAGCTGAGCGGGCCCCACCATTTCCCGCTTGCTTTTTACTCTCAGCAAATCGACCCTGTCGCTCAGGGAACCCCATCCTGCACCCGGACTCTGGCAGCAGCTGCCCTGCTGATCACAAAGGCAAAGAGCCTAACCCTGGGTCATTTTACCACGGTTTGGACCTCTCATGCCTTGTCAGCCCTTCTGCGTAGGGGCACAACCCAAGTCTTTTCGGCCCATCGTCAGCAACAGCTAGAGGCCGAACTCTTAGAAGACACTAACCTAATTTTTGAAAGGTGTGGACCCCTTAATCCAGCTACCTTGCTTCCTGACCTGCCAGTCCTCCAGGATCAGCATGACTATGTGGAAGTAGTTTCCAGCATCTTACAGATAAGGGACAACCTGTTTGACGTGCCACTGGACAATCCCGATTGCATCCTCTTCTCGGACGGAAGCTCCTTCTATGTTGATGGCAAGCGTTTCACAGGTTATGCTGTCACCTCTGAATGGGACATTCGAGAGGCCGCCTCACTGCCAGGCAACTGGGGAGCCTAAGCCGCTGAACTCTATGCCCTGGCCCGAGCTTGCCAGTTGGCCGCTGGTAAGACCGTTACCATTTTTACTGATAGCAAATATGCTTTTGGAGTTGTGCATTGTCATATCCACCTCTGGAAGTTTCGAGGTTTCCAGACAGCTGCCGGTAAACCCATTCAGCACCTCCCCCTCATCCACAAGCTTTTGGACGCCCTCCAAAAACCCTCTGTCCTGGCTGTAGTTCACTGCCGGGCCCATACTAAAGATAGTAGCCCCGTCACCCGTGGGAATGCCCTGGCTGACGCCTCCGCCAAGAAGGCTGCCACCTTACCTTTAGCCATGCCCACATTGGCTATTGCAACCTCCTCCTTTACTCCACCGCACCCCGTACCAGTACCCGCTGCTGAACTACAATCGTGGGAAAGCCTCAGGGCCACTCTGGTCAAAGGGACCTGGCTTATGCCAGATGGCCGAGCCTGCCTCCCTCGCTCCACATACCCCGTGGCAGTTCGCTGGCACCATGATAAAGGGGGTCACTACGGCACGCACGCCCTCGTGGACACTATCGCTCGCTTTTGGTATGCTCCAGGCATTCAACCCTATTGCCTATCAATAGTGAAAGCATGCAGCACATGTCAGCGTAATGGACCTGCTCCGCCTCTTAACAAAATTAAGGGTGGAAGACCTCCGCCTGCTGCTCCATTTCAACATCTTCAAATTGACTTTGCAGATATGCCAAAGGCTTTTGGAAAAAAGCACCTCCTTGTTTTGGTTTGCCCTCTGACTTCCTGGATCGAAGCTTTTCCTACTGCAATTGTACTGCTGCCACAGTGGCGAAGATTCTCCTTAGAGACATTGTACCCCATTTTGGCATCCCTCTTGTGCTCGACTCAGATCGCGGACCTCACTTTACTGGTCATGTCCTTGGCCGTTTAGAACAAGGACTGGGCATTTCACACTCCTTTCATACACCCTACCACCCCCAGTCTAGCGGGAAAGTTGAGCGTATGAATAGGGAACTTAAGTTTACATTGGCTAAATACTGTCAGGAAACAGGATTAAAGTGGCCTCAGGTACTTCCCTTGGTCCTGTTTCACCTTCGTACTCGCCCAACCCGCGCATTGGGATTATCCCCCTTTGAACTGCTCTATGGACACCCCCCTTTCAACGGCGGGGCGCTACCACGTGCTGATGTTTCACTATTGGGAGGGGATCATATGACCGCGTGTCAGTTTCTCTCCCTACAGGCTCGCCTCCGTACCCTTTGGAAAGCCTCGCAGTTTTCCCAGACCGTGCCGCTGGAGGAACAAATCCACCCGTTCCAACCAGGGGACTTCGTCTGGGCCAAAAAGTTCGTTCGTGACGACACCCTCCAGCCAAGGTTTACTGGACCCCACCAGGTTCTTTTGACAACCCAGACTGCAGTGTTCCTGGAAGGACGCAAATCTTGGATTCACCACTCCCACGTCAAGCCAGCCGTAGTGGACCACAGTGACGGACCAGCAGCTCTTGTCACCACTGAGGATACTGCCTTCGACCAGTGGACCAGCCTACCTCTCTCAGACATTAGACTTAAATTGACTCGAAAAAAATGAGAGGACCCTTTATTCTGACAACTGTATGTTTTTTTTATGCTTTTTTAGTTTATTTTCTGCTTATGAAGATAATGCTTTTATTAGATATTCCCACGAGGTTAAAACTCGTATTTTAGGAAATAGAAGTGATTGCTGGGTATGTACTCAATTTCCAGTAAATGCAGCACAGGGACTCCCCTTCACACCCATTCCCCTAACCACTGCTAATATGACTTGGATGCCACCGACTAGAATAAAAGATCCAGTCCAACCCAATCTTACATGGGACAAAACAGGAGTGCCAATGAACAAATATCTCAGGGTAACCAATCAAACAGGATCACTGTGTTTTGTTAAAGAAAAAGGGTCAACTTTTGTGGGAACAAGTAAATGCAACATATATTTTAATGGCACCGCCTTTAGTAAAAATCTTGGCTTCAAGCCTTGCGCATCCCACTTATCCCATATGTGGATCCCTCACCCCGATCCAACCTTTTCAACTTTTTCATGGAGGGGCAGGTTTTCAGAGTCAGTTTTTAAAAAGCCCTGCTCAGATCTCGAGGGTGTCCAACTAATTGTTAAAGGATACACAATTGCCTTCTACAACTGCTCAAGCAGTACTACACTGCCCTTTGAGGACAACACTACCAAATTGTGCCTCTGCAGTTCACACAACGACCCCTCTGCGTTACCAGGGGAACAGTGGTACAACGGGTGGTGGGTTACCTCCTACTTTGAGAAATGGAATACCCAAAACGCATTATATGAAACATACTGGGTGTGCGGGCCCAAGGCTTATTATTTTCTCTCCCCTGATTGGGCAGGGTCATGTTATTTGGCATGGCTAGCACCGCCTTCTCGCATCTCCCTCACTCCCCCTCATTTTTCCCACGTTCGTAACATCCGTGAAACTGACAGAGCTATTAATCTCCGTGATGGTTTGTCCTGGCAGCGGTGGGCTGGTCACACTAGCTTGAAGGGTGCTATCATCCGTCTACAGGGACTATTAGAATCTTTGACCAATGAAACTGCAACCCTATTTGAAAATCAGGCCGGGGAAATGTCCCAGCTGCGCCAGTTAGCTTTGCAAAACAGAATGGCTTTAGATATGATGTTAGCAGCCCAGGGAGGAACTTGCGCCCTCATAAATGAAGAATGCTGTGTTTTTGTAAATAACACCTACTCTGACACTTTTCAACGTACCAAACACCTAAGGGAAATGGCTAAAAACTACTCCTCTGGCCAGCCACCTTATGATTGGTGGGGAGCCTTATGAAATTGGCTACCCGGACTTGGGTGGGTTAAAAACCTCTTGGTGGGTGTTGTTGGGGCCATAGTAGTCCTTATAATACTGTGTTGCTGTATTCAGTGTGTCCCCTCCCTCATAAACTCATGTAAGTCAGTTTATTCTTTTCCCACTTCAGCTAAAAGCCTTACTCTCTTCGAATTGGCCCAGGCTCAAATTGCCAAGCGGCCCTTGAGATCTTGAAATAGGGTGTAGCTTTTTGATTAATAGTTATCTCAAAGCTACAAATGGAGGAATGTTGGGTCTAAACTTTTGGTGAACTTTGGGGAGCCAAAACACACCCAGACTGGCCGTCTCTGCATAATCCTTTCTGAACCCTTTATCGAACAAAGCACTGACCTGCAAACTACTCATGACACCCCCTTTCTCAAGTAGCCATTAGCCTTTATCTCTATGCATTTACTTGTTAAACTTGCTTTTCCTGTAAAATCTTGATTGATTATGCATGACCACTATCTTTTGTTAATCACTTTGTTTACTTCTGTGTATAAATATTGATGCTCACCCCTAATAAAGGGGCCACACTTAATCTATAGCTTTGAGAGCTAAGGATAGTGTGAGCCCATTGATCAACGCATTGGTGTCTGGTCTCTGACAGAATTGTGTGCCCTATACCAACTCCGCACGAACTCGGGTGCTGGAGAGGTGAGTGAGGACTTGCTTTATTACCTAACACTCACATGTTTAGAAAAAACTGTTATTGACAATTTCCTGCCAAAAGAATCACAAGGAAAGTTTTTGGGCTTATGTGGTGGACCCTTCAATACAATAAGATCCCTTTTCTTTATATCTAGGTACTTCCAAGAGGCTGGGTCATTACTGCACAACTCTTCTTCGTCATTCCTATCTACAGCAGCAGGACTAGTCGACTGTACCAGTTTCTCAGTTATAACAGTGTTACCGCTGTGTTCTCCATTGTCTATCCAAAGAGGCTGGATTTCCTTCTCTTCCTCTGCAACAACTATAACATAGTTTTCTGAATGTGGTAATATTTTGGATTCCTCACACACCGCTTTTCTTTTTCTCTACAACACCACTTTCACTTCCAGCCTCTGAAGAACCTTGAATGTCAGCATCGCTCAACTCAGTCAACTGACTTGACTTGGACTATGCCTGAAGAAATTTGTGAAGAGTTATTTTTCCCTTTTCTTCTTGCGTCTGTCTAGCTTTCTTCTGCTTTCTCTGCTCAAATTCTGAAATATATGTAAGTTTCATTTTTCTAACCCCTACGATCATTGACTGTGATGATACCCACAAACAAATTAATTCCCTTGGTATCTTTCATTTTGTTAGGTAGCGTGATGGTGTAGCCCATAATGCTTTATGGGAATATGACATAACTTGAATATGATCTACTGAATCTATCTATGCTACGTATGCTATGTAACGTATCTATATAAAGGTTATGATCTACTGAATCTATTAATCTTATCTGCATGCATGTATCATTTTTGTATTCGAAGGTGTAAATATTGACTGTGTACTGGCTTGATTTCTAAATAACCATAGTAGAGCATTTGGTCAGTTCCTGGAGAAAGGAATGTTGATGTTAAGTACCCAATCAAGAGACACTTAAAGGACAATGAATCTTGGAATGCTCCAATCCACATAAGAAATCTACTTGAGGATGTTCAAGGTAGCATGTAAACAATGTCTGCTACCTGTAAAAACTGAGAATCATGCATGGACATGTGACTTGCCCAGGTAACTCCTAAACTCCATCTTGGAGCTGGGCTGTGCATAGGAGTGAGGAGGGCGGCTCCACCCACAAGAAAAAGTCTATTTAAACCCCTGGGAGGCCCCTCCATGGTGGTCTTCAGCTGGCTAAAGAGAGAGCCTCCCTACCCCCCAGGGTACTTGAAAAAAACTGGAACAAAGGACAGTGTGCAAGGGATGTGAGTGATTGCTGGATCCAGGTGAAAAGGAGATTAGTCTGTAAAAGGGAGCATTCTGGAACTGGTAAGGACCTTATCTGTATTCAGTTTGATTAGACATAGATTTGCACATTTTATTTTATTTGGCTAGGTGACTTACTTTGTTCTGTCTGTTACTACTTGGAACCATTTAAATCCTACTTTCTATATTTAATAAAATCACTTTTTACTTATTAACTCAGAATATGTACTAATACCTGGGGGAGCAAACAACTGTGCATATCTCTCTATCAGTGGTAGAGAGGGCGAACAATTTATGAGTTTACCCTGTATAAGCTTTATACAGGGTAAAATTGATTTATTTGGGTTTAGACCCCATTGGGAGTTGGGCATCTGAGTGTTAAAGACCGGAACACTCCTGTTAGCTTGCTTTGGGGCAAGTAATTCAGACCCTGGGTCTTTGTTGGAACAGATGGGAGTGTCTGGCTCAGCAAGACAATGTGCTGGAGTCCTGAGCTGGCAGGGAAAGCAGAGGTAGAAGTAGTCTGGGCACATCAGGTGGGAACTCCCAGGGTGGTTCTGTGATCCAAACTGTCACAGGTAGTTAATTGAAAAATTCCTTATGTACCCCGTGTGTTGCGGAACAATCTGAACTGCGACAGAAATTAAAATAGACATTGAAGTACCTGTCATGACTATCGTGCACAGGAGGGAAAATATCTTGCAAAATGTATGCTCTAAATTTTACTTTATATCACTTCATTATGCTTTGGCAACATCAAGAAGCATTGCCCACATAGGCGTGCGCAGCACATTTCATTAGGGTGTGCACCCAGGGAATTTTATTTATTTATTTTTTTAAAGGTGAACGTTTATTGAATACTCAGTCATAAAGGACATTATTTTTATTCATCAAACAAACTAAAGAAACTAAAACTTAACTAAACAATTTTTTTTAAATTAACACCTAAACTTTACTTTAAAAATGAGACATAAAATACCAATTTTCTGCTGTAGTGATAACCAGGCATATACAAAGATACAGTCAGTTTTCACGATCTTTATCGTTAACCAGATAAGGAACTAATCCAAATTGACCAAAACAGATTAAGGTTTCTTCATCTTCCTGTCCTAGAGAATGAGACATTGCTCACCAGGTGTTATGGACTTAAATTCCTCAATCACATCATTGTAATTAACCGACGAAGCCAATTTTTCTTCAATGTATAAAATCATGAGTGAGTCGAGGCACTGCTGGGACACTGTACTTCTTAGTTTGTTTTTTACATGTGCTAGTTTCAAAAAGGCTCTCTCACATGAACAGCTTGTCTGCTCCTTTTCTTATCTTAATGAACCAATCCATATTTAAAATTAAAAGGGGTATCATACGATGGAATTAAAACGTAAAGCCACAGGCTTGTTATGCTATTTCAGTAGAGTACACACGACAGAGATTACAAACACTGTAGACACTGTGCTGGGCATGCCTGATGTGGCCGCTTATATAAATCAAAGAATTTTCTAGAATAGTAGTCGGAGGGGAGGGGAGGACCAATGGGTAATGCAGAGCCACAGTAGTGGGGACGCATGCTGCGAGCAAAGGCGGGCTTTCTATATAGAGCAGATCATGAGATTAAATTAAAACGCAAAGCCACTTTTTTTCTACGACTTTAGGGCAGGTGTGGGCAAACTTTTTGGCCTGAGGGTCACAGCGAGGTTCCAAAATTGTATGAAGGGTCAGGTAGGGAAGGCTATGCCTCCCCAAACAGCCTGACCCTGCCCTCTATCTGACCCCCCACCCACTTCCTGCCCCCCGACTGTCCCAGGCAGAATCCCCAACCCATCCTGCTCCTTGTCCCTTGACCGCCACCCCGAGATACCCCCCCCAACCACCACCCCGGGACCCCATCCCCCAACAACCTCCCCGCTACCTGTGCCCTGACTGCCACAACTCCTATCCACCACCACCACCCCTTGCCTAGTCCTGACAGACCCCCAGAACATCTACGATCCAACTCCCCATTCCCCGTCCCTGACAACCACCCCAGAACCTCTGCCCCATCCAACCCCCCCCAGCTCCCTTCTCCTGACTGTCCCCATGACTCCCTGCCCCTTATCCAACCCCCCTCCCGCCGGCCCGGCCCCTTGCCATGCCGCTTACTCCCACCTCCCACCTCTCCTGGAGCCTCAGCGAGCCACATCCAGGAGCAGCCCTGGACAGCACAGTAGCGGCGTGGCTCTGGCAGGACCCAAGCTCCTGCCACTCGGCCCATCGGAGCTTGCAGCCCTGCCCCCTTAACACGCAGCTTTGAGCAGGAGGCGCTCAGGTCCCACCGGAGCCACGCTGCTGCAGCGCTGTCCAGGGCCATTCCTGGATGTGTGCTGAGGCGCCAGGGGATGGGAGAAGGCGGAGGTGGGGCCGAGGGGGGGGGCTCTGACATTCTCGTGGGGACCCCTGCAGGGCCTGTGGCAAATTGCCCTACTTGCCACCATCACCACCCCCCAGGCGGCCCTGCAATTACTTGTTTATACTGCTATTCCAATTGATTTATTTTATAACTATATGGTGAAAAAATGAGGACAGTAAGCATTTTTTTCAGTAATAGAGTGGCTGTAATACTTTTGTATTTTTATGTCTGATTTTGTAAGCAAGTCGTTTTTAAGTGAGGTGAAACTTGGTGGTATGCAAAACAAATCAGACTCCTGAAAGTGGGTACAGTAGTCTGGAAAGGTTGAGAGCCACTGTTCTAGACCAGTGGTTCTCAACCTTCTTTCATCTGTGGACCCCTAAAAAAATTCAAATGGAGGTGTGGACTCCTTTGGAGATTTTGAATGGAAGCGCTGATCTTTTTGGAACTCTGTTGTCTATATATAGTTGACTTCTGGTCAGTTAGTTTTCAGTCTGAGTCTTTTGCAGACCCCTTAGACATAGTCTAAGTCATGGGGGTCTGTGGACCACAGATTGAGGACCACTGTTCTAGACAGTCTCTCCCTAATCATGTGCTTTTATGTTTAACCAATTAGCTTTTCAAAATAAAGGCTCTGTTTAGATAAGTGATTACTCTTCATCTGCAATTTAGTATGGTATAAAATTCATAAATACAGGGAGCAGGGCTTGAATTGTTGGTGAGGTGTTCAGTATAACAACAACTCTTCTAAACTTAGGGTTAGGGTGCTCCAGAATCTACATTTTCATTTTAAAAAAATCTCTAGTCCTTATGGTTATGAAGATAACTAAAAATATAATACACATCAGTAACCAATGCAGTGATGGATGCCTAAAGTCTGCAGAGAGTCTGAAAGAATGCTCTTGAGATGGGTCAACTACCCTTGTGCATTTCAGATTAAGCACCTGTAAAAATCAGGACCAGATTCTGTACTGCATCTCCTGAGACTTTGTCACCTTTCTGTCATCCAGATCCTGGGCTGCTATGGAGAATGAAATTAGTTCCAGCATACGCTAGTGGCTGAGTGCTGAGACCATGCCATCACCCACCCAATTTGTTTTACTTTATTTTATTTTGTTTTATTTGTAACTGCTGCCTTCCCCTCAGCACAGCACCTATGCTATGGTATCAGGGGTAGGGGGAAGGTACAAGGACAGTCTCATAGACTCTATGCTGATCCTATACTGAGAAACTTCTCCCCAAGCCCATTGCACCCGTTTACATCCTCTATAAAATGCCAGATTGGCATATGGGAACGGGTGTGGAGGCCAGAATCTGGCTCCATGATTATAAATCCTTTGAGATCCTGGGGTAGTAGGTGTGATAGAAGGGTAAAGGCATAATAACAGTGTGTCTGGTATAATTTTATCACCATCACACCAAAATTCTGACAAAATTAAAAACAACCCAAAACAGCCTCAGTTTTCCTCAGCAAAATGTAAGGTTCCTGCTTGCAAAAAAATGCATCTTGTTTTAATGAAAAATTCAAGGCAAAAATGAACTTTTTTGATGAAAGTTTGACTTTTTTCGTTCCTGAGGTTGAGAATGTCCCTGGACTATAATTTATGCTGATAACCAAATACAACACATTCATTCCTTGTATTGGAGTGGAGCTACTCCTGCAAGAATGTAGTGTGCTCATTGTGAGTAGGTTACAGTTTAAAAATGAATTAATTTTATTAATTTGAATTTATTCTAGTTAATTAATACAATTCTAACACTACCAAATAGCATATATAATACCTATTTGAAGATCATTAATACCCTATTACTCTAAGGCCATAAATCAATGAAAGACTTTATGGAAAGTGTAGGCAAAGTTACATTTCCAATTACACATACATGATTTTCAACTCCTACCTGTCTGAGTGTTCAATGCACAGCTGATATAATGAGCTGAGGCTCAAGGGATTGGTGATGGCATTTCACCATTAGATAATTCAAATCAAGCCCAGGGCCAGTAGTAACTAAAAGGTGTTACAAGTGGATAGTTATTTAGTGGCCTATGTGAAGAGTTATGTGAAGAGTGGCCTATGTGTCCTCATCCCCCAACCCACACATAATTGGTATATAACAATTCTAGCTACCTACCTGATTATTTGGCCTCCAGCCCCATAATGTCTGAGTGCCTCCCAAAGTGAAAAAGAAAAGAAAAGAAAGTTACAACAGATAGGCCAACGATTAAGTTGGTCGTTGAGATCCAACTAATCTCCCACACTTAGAGGTGATCCCATGAGAACTTGAGCAAGGCACATTGTGCCTCTTCCTGTATTGTATTGTACCTGATCTGTGAGTATAAGGATGACATCACTGTCTTGGCTTGTGTATCTGGAACACTAAATTTACAAAGACAATTTACCTTTGAAGGAAAGTATTAACATGAAATTATTAATAGTGCTGTTCCTTCATATAGTAAAAAAAGGGTAACCTTACTGCCCACATACTGGCTGCAGTAAGAAGGACCAGGTTCAATTTTCTAGGAGTTCTTTCTGAATACTTACACATGCATAAGCCCTCACCACCCAAAAAACATGGGAAACTATATATCACCCTGGGTGACCTTGATGGTCAATACTTCCCACTAATAAGCACTGAGTCTAATGATTTAAAATGATGAGAACTTTATTAGGGGTACGGGAGACAACAGAATTAATTTGGGAAAGCCGGGAATTAATAAATTAACAATATCTATTAAGTAAGATTCCTCTCCCTTTTGTGTGTTTTAATAATAGTCCGAACCTCAGTCCACCTCTTGCAATTATGAGTGGCTAAAGCATTTTAGTCACTTCCCTCATCCCCAACTTCCCAATTCACAGTTTGTTGGCCAAGGTTGCTGGAGTCCAAGAATTCTGGCAGGTCATTCTCTAGCCCCAGAGGGAAGAGCTGGCTAGTGTTCTTGAGGGCTCTCTACCACCCAATCCAGCTGAAGTTATTTCAGCTTTCATTGTTGGGTATGAAGACCTGCACCAGAATCTCTGCTCTTTACAGCTTCAGTCCAAGGTACCTCAGCACCACCATCTGTTTCAGCTCTGGTTGTTGCCTTGAAGCCATCTGCTCTCTTGAGACTACCTCTGTGCTGAGCCTTCAGAAAAGGATCAGTAGTATATAGAACCCTTAACAGAGTCCTCATCATCAGAGAGAAACTCCCCATGGAAGACAGAAATTTATCTTTTCTGTTAGGTCTATCCAGGCTCCCTTCCCTACGGGTACCTAACTATGGTCTAGTCAGGGTGACCCCTTGCCCTAGGCATATTTGGTGCAGTTCTTCCATTTTCCAACAAGAATAATAGTGTTTTATTTCCCAAAACACAAAACTTACTGTATTTTAACTACAATGCCCCAACTTGTCACATAACCAAAATGCAAATGAGGTTGGCCTATTCATTTTGTGTTCTCAAGCATCTGTGGGCCACTCTTCTCCTTATTCACCAACTACTGTCAATAGCAAAGTCCCCACTCTCTAGGGCTTCAGACATAAGGCTTACATCTGGAAGGACATAGGCAGCAAAACCAATAGTATTAGGTGTGACTTGGGGAAGCCAGGGGGAGAATGGCCTTAGAAAAGGGAGTCAGAACCTTCAGAAGTACCCTGAGATCTTTAAAGGATTATCCATACTCAAAGGAGAAACAGCAAAACATTTAAAGCCAATATTCATGTCCCTTACAAACACCATCAATGCAAAATGATGGAGGCATTGTTAGAGAATTCTCCCATCTGGTGTGTGTTTAAAAACATTCTTTATTAGTGCTAAAATAGGGGATCCCTTAAGAAGCAGGCACACTGACCTGGCAACTAAATATTAGTTACACAAATGCACATACATATTGCAGTTGTCTGTTTAGACTACAGATTTCTTGTACAGAAAGACATGCAGACCACAAAAAGCAGGAGTTCTCCCAATGAAATTAATATGCAGCAAGTTTAAAACAAACAAAAGGAAGCACTTCTTCACACAACACACAGTCAATCTGTGTAACTTGTTGCCAGGGGATGTTAGGGGAAGACCATGGCAGGCTTCAAAAAAGAATTAGATGGCTATTTGCCATGATGGTTAGGGATGCGACCCTGTGTTCCGGCACCTCTGACTTACAGATGCTGGGAGTGGACAAATGGGAGAGTGCTACCAGACCACTGGGATAGGCCTTTAATCTCTTCAATCAGGAATCATTGGCTGTACAACTTGAAAAAGTTTGGATTAAGTTCTGAGTGCACCTTTTTTAAAAAAATGACCAAAAATTATCCATAGTTGTGAGTACCAGACACCTCAGAATCTATTTTTGGGACATGGAACAGCAGGATTGTATTTGGAGCCTATTTCCTTTGGTATCGAAGTGCTATGGCTAGGAACAGCATCTATAAAACAGGGTAAGAGAGGCAGGGAAGCAAAGGGAAGGGGGCAAGGATGAGGCTGTAAACTGCATCCCTCTCCCACCCTCCCAGATCTCCCATTACCTTTATAGATATAGAGCATCAGGGAATAGCCTGGATAATTCTGCTGCTCTCCACATGTGTTTCTCATTCATTTTACAAGTTTGACTTCAGTTTATTTAGATTATTGTTTACCAGTATTTCAGTTTATTATGCTGAATATCTGTTAATCCAAGGAACGGCCTAATGATCACAAGTAGAGTCTAATCAGAAGGACACTAGCTGCCAGCAGCCCAACGATGTTCATGGATATTGCAGCTATGAATAAAAATACAAATTGAGCACTAAAGGTTAGAAGCTGATCTGACTGCTAGCTGATTATGAAATAGTTATACAGGAGCAAGCTAATCAATTTAATCAGCTCCAAATACAGTTTTTAGCTCCTCAGAGGCATTGACCACAACATGCAGAAAGGTTCTTAGAGGGGGTTCATTCTCAAATGATCACCCAAATCATTCCCATACCAATTTAAATATCACAGAGCAAAATGACATCTTTTCCTAAGCAGGGAACAGTGGCATTGAGGTGCAAATATATGCTGATTATTCAAATATAAACAAATTCAGTGAACACATGTACTTGACTCATCCGCTCCTGAACTCTCCTTCCCAGCTGCAAAACATAACCCCTGCAATCTCCCTAGTTTTCCTCAGCCCCCAGTGAATGCCGGGATTCCTTGCTTCCTTCCAGTGGGTGAAGAGCCTCGCTGAATACCTCTTCCCAGCCACCAGCATCTGCATGATGCAAGAAGCTTGCTGTTTGGTCCACACTTTATCCTCTGTCCACAGCCTGTGCTCCCAGCATACACCCATCCCCTGCTGTTTGCTGACTTCAGACAGAAGTTGGGAGCCCACAAGGTGAGGAAGGGGATAAGCAAGAATAGAGCCCATGGAGGTGGGGGAGGGATAGCTCAGTAGTTTGAGCATTGGCCTGCTAAATCCAGGATTGTGAGTTCAATCCTTGAGGGGGCCACTTGGGGATTGGTCCTGCTTTGAGCAGGGGGTTGGACTAGATGATCTCCTGAGGTCCCTTCCAACCCTAATAATCTATGATCCTAAGTAGGAGCATTCCATCAAGATGGACAGATTGGATTCACTATCCAGGAGTCCCAATATTGCTGTCTCCCAAGGTCCAAAAACTGTCCCTCCTCCACAGCACAGAAACCCAGTGTCTACATCATGGAACCTGGGAATTGTCCAGTCCATAAAGATCAGATAGTACCTTACAATTTATATGTAAGAGGAAGAGATAGAGGAAAGTCAGTCTCACATACATCAAAAAATGCTGGCTCACCTGCCCCAGAGCACTGTGGTGATTGCATCCCTTCAAGAGAATCTATGTATTCACTCCCCAGCCATTCTGCATATGTTGTTTTCTCTCCTACTGGTACAATCTTAATGGTGGAATCTTTAAAGATCAAATCTGTTCCTAGGAAATCTGAAGAATCAAACATTTTGAATCCATTTCCATTGCTGTCATTTCCAAAGAAATCCTGAAAGCAATGCAGAGTTTCCATTAATATCAAAGTTTGTATCATATAGCCAGTGCTATATTCATCTTTAGCAGCATACATAACACAGTAGAAACTAACCCTCCCCATGGCTCAGAACCTCACAGACAAACAATTCTAACTTCAAATTATTTGCCCTTTATATTATCATAAGTTTTTAAAATCAATTTGGAGTAACCTTTTGTGTTAGTTAAAGGAGCCCAATAGAATATTCCAGTTAAGGGTGAAAAGCTTCTTCAGTGTCAAGCCCATTCAGTGCTTGGCCAGTCTGCTGAGACTCCCAGTATTGGAGCCAATTAGCAAGATATTTTCTGATTGTTATGGCATAACTTGAACCTTTTTTCCATTTGGAACTCCCACTGTAGTTGGCTTTCACATCCAGCCATCTATTTAAAATGTAATACATAAGGGCCAAATTCTGCTCTCTGGTTCAGTGTCAAAGTGAAGGCAGCAGTTAATAATAAAATAAAATAAAACAAATGGGGAAAAAAGTATATAGACAGAAAACTGGAAGTTATGAAGTGTATAAATTTGTTAAAGAAAGCTAAAAACATCAGAAAAAACCCATGGTGGGCAGTGACAATGAAAACAAGGTGTTTTTAAAGAATATTAGAACAAAAGAAATCCCAACAATGTTATAGGACCATTACTAATATCTTAGTAATGGAGAAGGCACCATTGTTAAAAATGATTAATTCAAATCAACTTTCTTCCTCCTTCTCTTCCTCCTCTGTGTTTCCAGGGTGCTAACAGGGGGAACACGGAAAGTCCAGGAAAGACAGTCTCCATATTCTTAGTTCCTGTGTGGGGCATCACAGCAGACCTTGGTAGCCAGTATCAGAGAAAGCCCTGCTCAGCTACAGCATTCCTGGGCTGGCACATGCTCAGTGGAGACAGAATCTTCAGAGAATTTAGCTGCCAAACTAACATATCACTACAGAGTACGTGCACACTGAGATTTTCATAAGCTTGTAACTCAGCCATAGTTGGACAAATTTCCAGGGGGCTTGCAAAAGGCACATCCCAAAATGTGACCCCCTTGCCAAATTTCAAGTCTCTGCTCCAAAGCATGGAGTCATTAGCAGTCAACAACATGGTTTTTTATTAACATGAGCAAAACAATGTATTTTCCTCTAATCTCGTGCTCAGAAACACTTGAACCATTTTAGCTGAAACTTTCCCTAAATATTCATCTTGAAGCAGACACCCGGCATGGAAAATTTTAGTCCCAGTTGTTTAAGTTTAATAAAGTTATAAGCAACTGAAAAGGGAGTCTTATAATGGAAAGTATTGGGCAACCTTAAGTTTAGGTGTCAGTAGCTGCACCACCTATAATAAACTGAATAGTGTGAAGGGAGGTTTTTTTTTTTTTTTTGGTTTTGTTTTTGGAGAGTCTGCTACTAAGTCCTGAAAGGCATTATGCTTTCAAAAGTCTTCTATATAATTACAATAATTTATCATACATGCTCTTTTCTCATGTAACTGTTGCATTTCTATTATGAATTTAGGAAGCCTTCAGTATAAACAAGTATTATGGTTGTGTGCATTTTATTTAAATTAGGAGCATTCCTTAGGCTTTTGGAAATTTGCCATTGCAGCCTGTGATTGGACCAAGTTTGGATACCCCTGCTCATAATGATCTGAGAATGGCCACCTCATCAGGTGAACTAATTGTAAATTATACCTGAGCTTTGTCCAGTAGTCCATATACAGCAAAAATGTTGGTGTCTGGGTGGACCATGACAACCTGGGCAGGCACCTGAGCCAAATGACAATGAGCAAACTGAGTGATTTCAGCACGGGCTCCATTTGGACACAGTAACTGGAAGTCACTGGACTGAAGGTGAAGAGCCCAGGAATCAGCATTGTTACCTGAAAAAGGAAACTCGCCATTGTGACTCACTGGCTGCTTCAGAATAAAGAGGACAACAAAAATAATGAGTTGTAATAAAAAGGTATTTAAAACTAAATACCATCAGTGTTCTCAAAAACTGTTGAGTGCTTGACAAAGGCCACATCACCAGAATCCTCCATCAGACACCTTAAAATAAATGACAGATAAAATTCAATGCAATACAATGCAATGACATACAAACTCAATACAGTACAATGTAATGAATCCATCTTTAGTTTGTATAGTATCTTTCACAAAAACTGTCTACTAAAATACTTCATAAGATTAGGATCTGATCTAGCATATATTACTCATAAAAGTGACCTTACTGACTTCACTACGTATGTGCTTCTTGCACATGGTAGGTTGCAGGGCTGCTATTAGCAGGTCAGGCTGCTGTATCAGTTATGGACTGAGACAAGAGCTTCCTCCTCAGAGGGATACACACCAAATGTGTTCACTATAAGATCCCTTAATGTTCTGCCAAGTATGACTGAGTTTCACTTACTTAAATAAAATGTTACACATAGCACCACCTACTGGTTGAATAGAGAATACAAAAAGAACAGGAGTACTTGTGGCACCTTAGAGACTAACACATTGATTTGAGCATAAGCTGTAGCCCAGAAATCTTATGCTCAAATAAATTTGTTAGTCTCTAAGGTGCCACAAGTACTCCTGTTCTTTTTATGGATACACACTAACACGGCAGCTGCTACTCTGAAAACTAGTAGAATACAGTTTAGCAGTCCGTTTCATCACCTCTTTTAACTTCTCTTATCATTTACAAAATTTACACTATCACGCTATCTTTGAAGTTCAGTCTGTAACATGTCCCTGAATCATACTGGTTTTCTAACTACACAACCCAAACACATAACAACTTTGTCATCTAGTTGTCAGTGGTTTGGAAGTCTTGAGTCATCATCTTCTTGCTCTGCATCCCATCAATAGAGTTTGCTCTGTTGACTGTATTTTCTGAAGAGCAAACTGTAGATGTTGGTGGGTTCTATTGAATTTTCCAATGTTGGTCTCGATCACATATGGCCTGGGTGCTGAATTCTTTTTGACAGCTGGACATAGGTGGTGTGTGACTCTTTCATTTGGGGAGGCTTATGTGAGCGACAGCAACTCCCTCTGTCCCAAGACCCTGCCCCTGCTTGGCCTGTTCCCCGAAGGCCTTCCCCCATGCCACCTCTTTCCACCCTGCCTCTTTCCCCGAGGCCCTGTCCTCGCTTCACCTCTTCCCACCCCCTCACTCCACCTCTCCCCACAAAGTCCTCTGCCCACCGCTCACTCCTCTGCATCCCTTCCCCACCCATCACTTTTAAAAGTGGAAAGGCTATGCCCTCCCACCTTTTTCCTGCCTTAAGGACGAGCAATGGAGGAAGGGGGTGGAGAGGAACAAGTGGCAGGTGGGAGAGTCTTGGGGGAAAAGGCAGAGCGGTGGAGGGAAGAGGCAGAATGAAGGAGGGGGCTTTAGGGGGGAAGAAGTGGTGTGGGAGGGGGCTTCATGGGAAGAGACTGAGCAGCAGCAGGGCCTCGGGGAGGAGCAGGAGTGGAGCACATGTAAGGACAGTCCAGGAACCGGTGCCCCTCCTACTTCTAGGGCACTTCTGGTGGCAGTGCTCCAAAGGCAGCAGGATGGCACGCCTCCAAAGGGAGATGGCCTGTGCTACATCTGGGATTTCTTGCTCCCTGCATGGCCAGCCTTTTCTGGGGAGGCAAACCTCCCAGCCTCTTAAACGTGCTGCCCATGCAGCTGGAAGTGGCCAAACTTTTTCTTCATCCAATTTGATACAAATGGAGTCACCAGGTTCTAGACACTGCTATTTTCTAACTGAGTGTCATCCATTGTAAAAGTGTTCGTAAGCTCTTTTTGCCTTTTCATCTAATATGGCTACTTTCTTCATATCTGTCCACTTTGGAGATAGATTCATTTGAAAAGAATTCTTTTGTACTTCTGAACTGTCTTACCCCCAGGAGCTGTGCTAGTCTACATTGACCAATATATGCTAGTTAGCATATATCTACCTCTATATATAACAATCAATATTTATATCTATCTAGCTCATATTAATATGTGTTATCAAGACCATGTATGCAGTAGTGTAGCTAGCAGGGAGTGGGGCAGTGGCCGCTTCCCCATCGAGCACAACTGGCGCCTTTCTAATTTTACTCACTTGGGAGCGGAAAAAAAAAGGTGCCACCCGCTGCGGCGCTTTTACTGACAGAGCGGTGCTCTGAGTCTTCAGTGGTACTTCGGCGGCGGGCCCTTCACTAGCTCTGGGAGTCTTCAGCAGCACTGAAGCTTCATTGCTGAAATGCTGCTGAAGACCTGCGGAGCAAGTGAAGGTCCTGCTGCTGAAGACCCGGAGCTCCGCCCCCTCAGTAAAAGTGCCACTGCGGGTGATGCCTTTTTTTTTTCCCGCTCCCCTTGTTCCCTTCACCTGGCTACACCACTGCATGTATGTATTAAGCACAAACAGCTTTACGCACAAATATTATAGTAGTTCTATAGCCTAAATTGGCCTATACCTTTACTATAACCCTATTCACTCACGCTAAATAGCCCATAATACCTTGCATTAGCTGAAATAAGCTTTGGTGTAAGTAGATAGGAAAGCTGTCAAGATCAGGACATATGAGGTATTTTACCATAGCAAAAGGTAGTAAGTTAGTCTCTCAGGCCAGTACTGGAATATCCCAAAGGAAGAGGACAAGACATAATGGTTGTTCTACCTTGGTACAAACCTAGAAAATATCTTCATGGACCAGTACCTGAAGTACTAGTATCCAAAACAAAGATAAGAACAGGAACAGGACATGTTAAGGAACTAGAACAAATTGATTAGTTGAATTTTAGTGACATGTAAAGAAATATGTAATTTGTAAAATTATCATACAAATAAAATCAGCTGAAATGTGTAACAGTGGGAGCACACCTTTTCATAAGGTGAATGTAACAATACTACATGAGACTGGTATTGTATACAGCCTTTTTCCTGTGCTTTCTTATTATAAGCTCATACCAATAAATTTGTCTGACATTGGTTATTTTGGTTTCCTGAGACTATTTCATAATGAAACAAAGTGCGGTCAAGCAATTGACTATACATTTTATCAATAACCATATCCAGTAGCTGCTATCGGTATTGATCTATAACTCAAAAGAGCAAGGAATGACTCTTCCTGCTGTAGGATTTTCTTGGCTGTCTGTACAGCTCTCTCAGCCTCTCCGCACACTTGTAGGTAATGTAGGCTGCAAGTAATATGATCAAAATCATATTTGGTTCAGAAAGATTTAATAGCTATTCTGTTCAATTTCCCCACTTTTTCCAGTCACTCCTCCTGAAGTCTGTCTATCCCAAATGCTCATGATTCTCTTAGGGTATGTCTACAGTACCCCTCAGATCTATTGGGGATCGATTTATCGCATCTAGTGTAGACGCGATAAAATCAATCCCCGATCACTCTGCCATCGACTCTGGAACTCCACTGCGGCACGGGGAAGCAGCAGCGGTTGACTCGATGCCGTCCTCACAGCCAGGTAAATCGACCTAAGATATGCCAACTTCAGCTACGCTATTCACGTAGCTGAAGTTGTGTATCTTAGGTCAACTCCCCCACCACCACCCCGTGTAGACCTAGCCTTTACAGAAAATGTTCCCCATAATATAAATCCCAGGTACAGCCTTTACTACTATCAGATCATGATCTTGAATTTCCCCCAAATGTTGTAGCATGAACCTTTTAAATACCTATACACTGTATTCAAGTCTTTCCCATAACTCTTAGGCTAAACATATTCACTTCTTGAAATTCTTCCTCATAAAAAATGTTGTGATCCCCGCATAAGACTTGAGCAGTGGCAGATTACCACACAGGCCAATAGGGCCCATGCCCAGGGGCCCAGCCAATTTGGGATTCCTGGAAAAAAAAACTCCCTTCATCTCAGTCCTGGAGCTGGAGGAACTCTTGTGGGAACAGAGCTTCCCAGGTTTGGGGGCCACAGCAGAGGACGGTGTATACTGGAAAGGAGAGAGTGGCGGGGCAGGAGTGGAATGGGTTGGGGCCATGGGCAGGGCCTCAGGCAGAGGGGGTGGAATGGGGTGGGGCCACAAGCGGATGAAGTGGGGCCATGGGTGGAATGGAGGTGGGCCACAGAAGAAGGGGAGGAATGGGGTGGGACCATGGGTAGGGCCACAGGTGGAAGGGCTGGGATGGGGACACGGTTCTAGTGCCAGTCCCCCTCCTCCCCCCACTTGCTCTGGCCCAGGATCCCAGGAGACCTTAATCCAGCTCTAGACTTGAGACACCTTCGTGGTGGAACATTATCTTAGAACAAATGGCACAGCTCAGCCACAATGGTATTTGTTGCTTATCATTTTGTTGATTGCTAAATGATTACCTGAAGCTATGAAGTGTGACAGAAGGTCTGGGGTCTGCCACTAATCTACATTCCATGGCAAGGGAAAATTGCTTAGGTGGTTAAAAAGAAAAGTCTGGATAAGCAGGATGCAGCCGGACAAAATTATTTGTCAAAGGCTGTGCTTGAGTTCAATAGTTAGGCATTTGAAAGGCAGCTATTATCTCCTGGAAGGTGGGAAAGCAAGTGCTTGCCAGCCCTACTGTATGTGTATTTATCTTCAGAAAAGTGTTTTGGGAAAATATGGTTAGAGCTGTGGTGGGATGGGAGAGGTTTATAAGGGATCTAGGGTGAAGAAATGGGAAACAGCTATCGCTCTGGACACAGGAGCATGAGACTGAACATTTAACAGCAAATGTGAGAGAAGGGAGTTGCTCTTTAGACATGTAAGAGCATTCTTTCTTCTCTAGCTAAGCTAGGGGAAAAAAAAAAACCCTCTCTGGGCTTAGGCTGAGTGAGGTATGTTATGAAAACCATTTATTTTAATTCTCTTTATTTGTCATACATCCTGTTTTAAGGCAGCTACTCATAGACTCAGACTTTAAGGCCAGAAGGGACCATCATGATCATTTAGTCTGACCTGCACAACAAAGGCCACAGAACCTCACCCACCCACTCCTGTAACAGACCAATAATCTCTGGCTGAGTTACTGAAGTGCTCAAATCATGATTTAAAGACTTCAAGTTACAGAGAATCCACCATTTACACTAGTTTAAACCTGCAAGTGACCTGTCCCCATGCTGCAGAGTAAGTCAAAAAACCTGAGTGTCTCTGCCAATCTGAGCTGGTAAAAATTCCTTCCTTATCCCAAATATGGTGATCAGTTGGACCCTGAGCATTTGAGCAGCACCCAAAAGCCACACACCAGGAAAGAACAGGTGTCCTTGTGGCTCCTTAGAGACTAACAAATTTATTTGAGCATAAGCTTTTGTGGGCTACAGCCCACTTCATCAGATGCATAGAATGGAACACATAGTAAGAAGATATATATACATACAGAGACCATGAAAAGGTGGAAGTAGCCATACCAACTGTAAGAGGCTAATTAATTAAGATGAGCTATTATCAGCAGGAGAATAAAACTTTTGTAGTGATAATCAAGATGGCCCATTTTAGATAGTTGACAAGAAGGTGTGAGGATACTTAACATGGGGAAATAGATTCAATATGTAGCCCATGAAAGCTTATGGCCAAATAAAATTGTTAGTCTCTCAGGTGCCATAAGTACTTCTCTTCTTTTTGCGGATACAGACTAATATGGCTGCTACTCTGACACCAGGAAAGAATTCTCTGTAGTAACTCAGAACCTTTTCTGTTTAGTATCCCGCTACTGGGGATATTTGCTACTAGCAATCCCAGATTGGCTTTATACCATTTGTAGCGGGGTGGTCACCCAGTCCAGCCCTGGAAAGGTTAAAGCCAGCCCTGGGAAAGGGCTGAGACTGTGAAGCAAAGCTTGGGCTGATTGGGGAAGGCAGTAACAGCTGGGGACACGCCCCAATCAGGCCCAGCTGGTCCTTATAAGAGGCTGCAAGCCAAAAGCCCAAACAGTCTCTCTCTGCTTTTGGAGGGGAGGGGCTAGCTGCTGGGAAGCTCAGGGTGTCTACAGTGAGGCAGGGCTAGGGGAAGGCCAGAGGAGCTCCAGCCTGGAAACCCCCTAGGCTGCAGGCCTAGTATAAAGTCAAATAGGTATTGGGGTTGCAGGGGGCAGCCCAAGGGCAGAGGAAGGCAACAGGCCCAAACCCTCCTTGCCAGCGATGTGTGGCTTATACTGCAGTCTACCCCAGGGAATGGGGGCTAGTTGGTGACTGGCAGTAGCCTACAACTGAGGTGAGATGATGATAAGGGGTGGGGGTTCCCTGGGGAGGGAGACCTGAGATTGAGGGGTGTACAGCCAGGGGGCAGCACCCAGTGAAAGGGTCAACTGGAGTCTAGGGAGGGACATGGGGGCCAAGTGGCAGTGGGACACTGGCCTGCAGATGGTGCTCCAAGGTTGGCAGAGCTAATGCCCAGAAGAGACCAGCAGGAGGCGCTGCAGGGGTGAGTTCCGCATTCCTACACCATTATAGCCAGTCTGATCATACCATCCCCTCCATACACTTATCAAGCTCAATCTTGAAGCCAGTTAGGCAAAGGTTTCTAACCATCCAAGGAGTGAAATTTTGGAACAGCCTTCCCAAGGGCGCAGTGGGGGTAAAAAACCTAATTTCAAACCTAGATTTGTTGATGGCCTGTTTACATCCATTTGTCCACATAGTCTGCCTGAAATGAGAGCCAAATCTTCAAACCTTTTTGAAGAGGAACAGCATGAAGAAAGGAATTGTAAGCTTGTACAGCCTTCCTGCCCTAAAAAAGTCCTGATAAGTTAGGGGTAGGGAGCATATCACACCATGGCTTTTTCCCGTTGGCCGGCCTGCCTCCCATTGTGGGGGTACTATGGCAGCTGGATATTGGCTACTGACAACCTGATAAGTGATCCCTCATTGAAGGGGAGGAATGTCTCTGCAGAACAGAGACAGAGAATTAGCTGTCGGTCACCAGGTTGCTCTAGGTCAATCAAGCTGGCATAGGGAGAGGATTGGGAAGGTGGTGCTGCAGTGGCAGGCTGTTTCATTTTGTGGTGGGAGAAAGACATCAAAGGTGGGGACAGCTGAGAGCAACTGTGCGGAGTCAGGCAAGAGGCAGCAGCATTCGGCACCCCAAGCTCCCAATGCAGCCCAGCATCTGTGACTTCAATAAAGTGCCAATTGGTACCCAAGATGCGGGGGGGAAAGCACTCTGGGTCAGCCTGCTTGGGCTTTTAATTGGGTTAGAGAGCACTAAGCACTGGGGGTTGTGTATACTGTACTATTGCTAGGAAATGTGTAGCTAGGGGTCTACTCCTGGAATTTGCCTTGATTCTGAGTGAGAGTTGCCCTGCTTAGACAAGAGTTTTATTGTTGAGAGCATTGTTGGTCCTGGGATTAACTCCTGCTTGAGGGAGGGAGGGAGGGAGTGTGTGTGTGTGTGTGTGTGTGTGTGTGTGTGCGTGCACACAGGGATTTGGGTAGGGACAAGGGGAGATGTGCTGCCCAGGGCTGTGACGGGTGCACACAAAGTAAGATGCTTAATGTACCAAAGAGGTGGTACGTCAACAGAGACGTGAGTGATATGAAGTGGAAGCTTTTTAGTACATTTTTATTGCTGGACTTCTGGGAGAGATTTGCAGGACAAGTGCCATGTTAAACTTATTAGAGAGACAAGGTGAGTGAGGTAATATCTTTTACCTGACCTCACCCACCTTGTCTCTTTAATATCCTGGGACCAACATGGCTACAATTACATTGAATACAATAATGCCTCATCTTTTGCAAAATAAGCATCCACGTTGCACAATGATTGTTTGTTCATTACCTGAAGGCTCCACTGTAGCTATAATAACGTTCCTGGGTACTTGCATCACATTTATTGTTTCCACTATTATCTCCAATGCAAAGCTCACAGAGTTTTGATGGGTAACTGTCCATCTTGGCTGCAGGCACACAGCTAGCAGAGAAAAAGTCACTCACAGCTGGAAAGAGAGATCATAGAATATCAGGGTTGGAAGGGACCTCAGTAGGTCATCCAGTCCAACCTCCTGCTCAAAGCAGGACCAATCCCCAACTAAATCATCCCAGACAGGGCTTTGTCAAGCCTGACCTTAAAAGCATGGAGAGGTGAGTGTCAGCCATTCACAAAACACCTAGATTATAATATCATTTAATTACATGACAATGCAGGTTTCACAAATACCAGCAACATGCACATTATATTAGGTTTACTGGAAATGACTAACTAGATCTTTCAAAACATCTTCAAAATGCAGTCTAGATTGTTAGCTGGCAAGATAGGCCAAAGGACAGATTGGATCAGATTCTCCAAGCGCACATGCTCAGTTTATAGTTGGTTAACAAGGGTACAAACTGCTTTGATTACAATAGGCACTTCAGCTGCATTTCTGAAAGTTGGTTTAAGACTTTGCATGTTCAGTTTGTTAAAACATGCAAATCAATTCAGTGCAAAAACGTGCTCTCTATGTAGTGAATACACCTGCACAATACCAGGCCTGCCCACTTCTTTGTTCATTCATTTGCGCACACATTATTAATTAAAAATGCAACTGCAGGGGTAAAAATCTACTTTGAGAACTACTCATTCTGGGCCAAAAGCCTGCAGACCTTGTTTAATCTTTACTCCAATAAGGTCTTGATTAAATAGAAAGTTTTCTGGATTTGGCCCATGCACAATCTGTACACCCAATTAAGCCATAACTTTTCAAATATTTAGCCCAGAAATCTGTTCCTGCCGATCAGTACATATAGGTTGTAAAATACACCAGAACTGTGGGCCAAATTCTCCACCGACTTCCAGTAAATCCTGTCTGATCATATTGTCTTCAGTGGGGTTGCACAGAATTTGGCTCCATGTTTCTTCTTCATTCGGGACTTCCAAGAAAAGTATAACAAAGAGCCTAATCCTGCAAGCCATACTTACACAAGCAGCCTCATTGACAGCAATTATCCCCAGAGGTGCACACTGATGTATAGAGCGCTTATGACACTGTGTAACCCCACACCCTTTCAGATCATTAATGGTGAAAGCATTGGAAATGTTCTGTTTCACTAGTGCCACAGCATAGTACATGTTGCTGTTGTCATCAGCTTGTTGGGAAGAAAAAAATAATTGTCTTTTCCTGAGTGTCCTTATTGTTTCATGAAAACCCATTTAGTGGTACCAAGACCACTCAGAGAGGGAGATTAATGAGTCTGTTCTACGGCTTTAGTTAACAGCTATATGGCATTTAGTTCATGCAATAGAGGCTCATGCACTAAGGTCCACAGGCCCCAGGTTCAATCCCACCTGCTGATGACCAAGGTCTGTCAGTGTTAGGATTGCTTGCAAGAGAGGAGGGGCTGAAGGACTGGGGCCACATTGTTTTGTGGTGAGTCAACCATAAGATGAAATGGTGGAGGTGGGGGGAGATTTTTCTATTCTACAAAAGGAATTTCTCAATGTGATGCACAGAGATTTACATGCATCACTCTCATGAACCTTCCCAGGCATAACAGACCTAATCCTCAGGCATCAAGATATTCATTTAATACCAATATGAAACACACTAGTATAACACAGAGCTACGAAACTTCTCTTGGGACTTTTCTTCCCCGAATAAAAAAGGCACAGCCAAACTGTCACTGCATCTTCTGCTGTGTGGAACCCTTACCTTGAGGAATATTGCAGTCCATGGGCCTAATAAAGCCCCTTTTAATTAGAACACCAATAGGGATGTTCCATCCAGCCATTCTCCCATATCCTGTGTGGCAGGACTTTTTCCCTTTCAGATCATTGATGGTGAAAGCATTGGAATTGTTTCGTTTCACTAATGCCACAGCATAGTACATGTTGCTGTTGTCGTCAGCTTGTTGGGAAGAAAAAAAGAATTATGCCTTTTTCCTGAGTGTCCTTATTGTTTCATGAAAACCTGATTGATATGTCTGATCAATTATATCTCATTTGCTGCTAAATTCCTAACTCATCCTACATGAAAGTTATGAAACATGGAATGTCATTTTTCCTCCTTTCATTATATATGTATTCTTAATTAGTGTTTTATACTAACAATCTGACATTCATGTGGAGCCTTTCATTTATATAGATGTCTTTACTGCTGCCTTAATATAGAGATGGGTCTGAATTGCTTTTTCAAATGCCATGAAAATATTTCTATAAATTTTAGTTTTTAGGAATTACCCCCCCACACAAACACCTTTTTCCCCACTTTAATTTTGCAAAATCCTCCATTTGGGTCCTAAGCGACATGACAAAGCTGTTTAAAAAGCACATTGCTTATATGCAACTTTTACAGATTTGGAGGAAAAGCTCTAAACATTTTGCAGCTTTCCATAGGTTCACCTTGATGACAAACAACAAAACTAGTCAGCCTTTCATCACTCTACTTTTGAAAGATATCAGTGAGGGGAAGAATTTGATCTCAGCTAGAACTTAATATATAAATTTCTGTATTTTCTTCTGTGAACGTTCTTTCATTTATCCCCTGAGTGAAAAATTATTTTTGACACAGACAACAAAAGCTATGAACTAACATCACAAAACTCCAGAAACTTTCACATCTTCGCAGAACTGGTGAAAAGACAAAAAATCACCAGTAACATTTTGGGTAAACAATGTTACTCAGCCCTTTATTCACAACTCATTGCTAGAGCACAAAATATTGTTGTGTGTGGGTGAACAGAAAGGGCAGTAAGACATGCACGAGGTCAGATCATCAAAGAATAAGCAATAGAGCAGCCAGAGTCTGCTACTGTTTTGTTCTGAGGCCTCCCCTATCTGTGCCTCACTTTCCCTATTTGTAAAATGAGGATAATGATATTTAGCCTCCTTTTTAAAGTTCGCTGACATGTATTGATGAAAAATGCTACATGAATACTAAGTATGATTATTGTGCAACCCAAGTAATAAGCAGGCAAAGTCCATTGACTTCTAAAGAGATGTGCGCACACTTAAGCAGCGGTGAATATGGCTATGTAAAACATGCCATTGACGAATGCAAAGTTCTAATGTGGGAAAGACTAATTGGAACTATCCAGACACTATACTGGGGGTGTCAGCTAAGGAAAAGAACATGGGAATCATTGTAGACAGCTCACTGAAGACCTCTGGTCAGTGTACAACTGCGGTTAAAAAACTAATAAAAATTAGGAATAGAGAATAATATGGAAAATATTATTAGTCCATTATTTAATCAATGGACTGCCTCCATTAGAATACTGTGCATAGTAATAGCCACCCCAGCTCAAAATGGCTATTGCAGAAATATATGGGAGTGGGATGTGCCAAAAATGGGTGACAAGAATGTTTGGGGCCTGGAAAGACTTTCATATGAAAAGAGACTGAAAAGGCAAGAATTGCTTAATAGATTATAAGGCCAGAAAAGGATCACTGTGATCATCTAGTCTGATGACCTGTATATCATAGGCTGAATAAGACTTCCTGAATTAATTCCTGGTTGAACTAGAGCATATCACTTAGAAAAACATCCAATCTTGATTTAAAAATTGCCAGTGATGAAAACTCCACCACAATCCTTGGTAAGTTGTTCAAATGGTTAATTATCCTTTCTGTTAAAAAGTTGTAACTTATTTCCAGTCTGAATTTGTCTAGGTTCATCTTCCAGTCATTGTATGTTGACTGGAGAGGCATTGAGAGTGGGGCTGCTGGTGGGGGTTGAGCACCCACCATTTTTTTCCTGTGGGTGCTCCAGCCCTGAAGCACCCACGGAGTTGGCGCGTATGTAACTTCCTTACATCTACCTGAAAGTCATAGAATCCTAGGACTGGAAGGGACCTGGAGAGATCATCTAGTCCAGTCCCCTGTAGTCATGGCAGGATTAAGTATTATCTAGACCATCCCTGACAGGTGTTTGTCTAACCTGCTCTTAAAAAGCTCTAGTGATGGAGTTTCCCCAACCTCCCTAGGCAATTAATTCCAGTGCTTAACTATGCTGACAAGAAGTTTTTCCTAATATCCAACATAAACCACCCTTGCTGCAACTTAAGCCCATTGCGTCTTGTTGTATCCTTAGAAGTTAGCAGAAATTTTTTTCTTCCTCTTCCTTGTAACAACCTTTTATGTTCTTGAAAATTATCATGGCTCCTCTGTCTTCTCTTCTTCACACTAAACAAACCCAATTTTTTTTCGATCTTCCCTCATTGGTCATGTTTTCTAGACCTTCAATCATTTTTATTACTCTTTTCTGGACTTTCTCCAATTTGTCCACATCTTTCCTGAAATGTGACACCCACAACTGGACAAAATACTCCAATTGAGGCCTAATCAGTGTGGTATAGAACATAAGAATTACTTCTCTTGTCTTGCTTATAACACTCCTGCTAATACATCCCAGAATGATGTTTGCTTTTGTGTGTGTGTGTGCAAGTGTTACACTGTTGGCTCATATTTAGCCTGTGATCTGCTATGACCTTTGCTACACAATCAATTTCTATTTTGTACGTGTGCAACTGATTATACCTTCCTCAACGGAGCACTTCATATTTTTCCTTATTGAATTTCATCCTATTTGCTTCAGACCATTTCTCCAGTTTGTCCAGATCATTTTGAATTTTAATCCTATCCCGCAAATCACTTGCAACCTCTCCCAGCTTGGTATCATCCACAAACTTTGTAAATGTACTCTCTATGCCATTATCTAAATAATTGATGAAGATATTGAACAGAATTGGACCCAGAACTGATCCCTGAAAGACCCCACTCATTATGCCCTTCCAGACTGACTGTGAACCACTGATAACTACTCTCTGGGAATGGTTTTCCAACCAATTATGCACCCATCATCTAGAAGTTCCATCTAGGTCAGGGGTAGGCAACCTATAGCACGTGTGCTGAAGGCAGCATGCAAGTTGATTTTCAGTGGCACTCACACTGCCCGGGTCCTGGCTACTGGTCCAGGGGGCTCTGCGTTTTAATTTAATTTTAAATGCAATTTCTTAAACATTTTAAAACCTTATTTACTTTACATACAACAATAGTTTAGTTATATATTAAAGACTTGTAGAAAGAGACATTTTAATGTTTTTAGAAGGTATTACTGGCACACGAAACCTTAAATTAGAGTAAATAAATGAAGACTTAGCACAACACTTCTATAAGGTTGCCGATCCCTGATCTAGGTTGTATTTCCCTAGTTTATTCATGAGAAGGTCATGCAAGACAGTATCAAAAGCCTTATTAAAGTCAAGATATACCACATCTACCACTTTCCCCTATTCACCAGGTTTGTTACCCTGTCAACGAAAGTTATCAGGTTGCTTTGTTCTTCACAGATCCATGTTGACTGTTACTTATCCCCTTATTTTCTTCTAGGTGTTTGCAAATTGATTGCTTAATAATGTGCTTCATTTTCTTTCCAGGTATTGAAATTAAGCTGACTGGTCTGTAATTTCCCAGATTGTCTTTATCCCCTGTTACATATTGGCACTATATTTGCTTTTTTCCAGTGCTCTGGAATATCTCCTGTCTTCCATGACTTTTTGAAGATAATCACTAATGGCTCAAATATCTCCTCAGTCAGCTCCTTGAGTATTCTAGGATGTATTTCATCAGGCCCTGGTGACTTGAAGACATCTAAATTGTCTAAGTAACTTTTAATTGGTTTTTTCCATATTTTAGTCTCTGATCTTACCTTATTTTCACTGTCATTCATTATGTTAGATGTCTAATGACGTTGGCCTGCTAAACCCAGGGTTGTGAGCTCAATCCTTGAGGGGGGCCATTTAGGGATCTGGGGCAAAAATCTGTCTGCGGATTGGTCCTGCTTTGAGCAGGGGGTTGAACTAGATGACCTCCAGAGGTCCCTTCAAACCCTGATATTCTATGATTCTTACTACTAACCTTTTAAGTGAAAACAAACAAGAGTCATTTAGCACTTCTGCCATTTCCACACTTTCTGTTGTTTTTTTTCATCCTCACTGAGTAATGGGCCTACCCTGTCCTTGGTCTTCCTCTTGCTTCTAATGTATTTGTAGAATATTTTATTGTTACCCTATGTTTCTAACTAGTTTAATCTCATTTTGTGCTTTGGCTTTTCTAATTTTGTCCCTACGTACTTGTGGTGTTTGTTTATATTCATCCTTTGTAATTTGACCTAGATTCCACTTTTTGTAGACATCATTTTTTTTTTTTTGAGTTTTACATCACTGAAGATCTCCTGGTTAAGCCAGGGTGGTTTCCTGCTATACTTTGCTATGCAGTGGGATAGTTTGCTTTTGTGCCCTTAATGTCTTTTGAACTGTTTTTTCCCCTTAGACTTGCTTCTTCATGTCTCTTCTAACAATTAAATTCTGTAGTGTTGATGCTTCTTTGAAGGAAAAGCAAGTACCTTCTCCTTTGCCATGGTTAGTATGATTGACTGGCCAGCCAGCATTCTCAGAAAACTGCTGCAAGACAGGATTGTCTTTAAATGACACACACTGCCTTCCACAGTCCCCTTTTTATACATTCAAGGATCACATTGGCCCTTTTGGCCACAGCATCGCTCTGAGAGCTCAAGTTCAGGTGATCATGCACAATGCCCTCCAATGTTATTTTCAGAGTCACTGTTTCCCAGGCTAGAGTACCCCCCATCCTGTAACTAGGGCCTACATTCTTTGTTTCTAGGTGTTTAACTTTACATTTGGTCAAATCAAAATGCATATTGTTTTTGTGCTCAGCTTACCAAGTCATCCAAATCACTCTGTATTAGTGATCTGTCTACTTCATTATATACCATTCCCCAAATCTATATCATCTGTAAACTATCATTAATGATATTACGTTTGTTCCAGGTCATTGATTAAAAATAGCATAGATCAAAAACACACCTGCTTGATGATGATTCCCTATTTACAATTACATTTTGAGACCTGTCAGTTAGCTGCTTTTTTCATCCATGTAATATGTGCTGTGTTAATTTTGTATCTTTCTAGTTTTTTAATAAAAATATTGTGTAATACCAAGTCAAATGCCTTACTAAAGTCTAAATATATTACATCAACAGATTACCTTAATCCACTGAATTTATAAACTCTTAAAAAAATCAAGTTAGTTTGAGAGGCCCTATTTTCATAGAACCATAGGGTTAGAAGGGACTGCCATGGTCATCTAATCTAACCCCCTACCAAGATGCAGGATTAAACCATAAACCATGTTGACTGGCATAACTGCCTGCTGCAGAGGTCAGAGATTTTAAGGCCAGAGTGCACCGTTATGATCTCTAGTCTGACCTCCTTCATAACACAGGCCAGAGAACCTCATCCAGCAATTTGTGTATCAAGCCCATAACTTCTGTTTGAGCTATAGCATATCCATTGGCAAGATAACCAGTCTTCATTTAGACTTCAAGGTGAAGGAGAATCCACCATGTCCCTGGGTAAACTGCTCCAATGGTTAATTATATTCTCTGTTAAAAATTTCTAGTCTGAATTTGTCTAGCTTCAGCTTCCACCACTGAATTTTGTTCCCTAAATAAATAATTGCTGTTCAGGTAATCAAGTCAGTTATTAAACTAGTAGATAGGGGGTAATCTGTGGACATGATATATCTTAATTTTAGTAAGGCTTTTGACAGAGACCCACATGACATTCTCAAAGGCAAACTGTGGTAACATGCAGTGTGTGCACAACTGGCTGAAAGGCCATATCGTTATCAGCAGCTCAATGTCAAAGTTGGAGGACATGTCTAGTGGGGGGGTCACTCTCGGGCCTGGGGCCATTCAATATTTTATTAATGACTTGGATGATGGAGTGGAGAGCAGGCTTATAAATTTGCAGATGATACCAAGGTGGGAGGTGTTAACACTTTGTAGGACCCAATTAGAATTCTTAATGACCTTGACAAATTGGAGAACTGGTCTGAAATCAACAAGATGAAATTCAGTGAAGACAAGTGCAAAGTACTACATTTAGGAAGGAAAAATCAAGTGCACAGCTACCATATGGAGAATAACTGGCTAAGTGGTAGTACAGCTGACAAGGATATGGGGATTCTAGTGGATCACACACTGAATGAGTCAACAATATGATGCAGTTGCAAGAAAGGCTAATATCATTCTGGGGTGTATTAATAGGAGTGTTATATGCATGACAGACCCAGACCAGTGGGGTACAGGAGTCTGGTAGAGAGCAAATATACTGGTCACTGGATGAGTGGTTTTCTGTTCCCTGAGTGACCAGAGCAGGGGCTGCACCAGGAACCTGCTAGAACCAGTTCAGGCAGACAGGCTGATTAGATGACCTGCAGCCAATCAAGACAGGCTAATCAGGGCACCTGGGTTTAAAAAGGAGCTCACTCCAGTCAGGCAGTGGGGAGCCAGAGGAGAGGAAGTGTATGAGAGGAGCTGGGAGCAAGAGGCACAAGGAGCTGAAGGTGAGAAGGTGTGCTGCTGGAGGACTAAGGAGTACAAGCGTTATCAGACACCAGGAGGAAGGTCCTGTGCTGAGGAGAAAGAAGGTGTTTGGAGGAGGCCATGGAGAAGTAGCCCTGGGAGTTGTAGCTGTCATGCAGCTGTTACAGGAGGCACTATAGACAGCTGCGATCCACAGGGCCCTGGGCTGGAACCCGGAGTAGAGGGCGGGCCTGGGTTCCCCCTAAGCCTCCCAACTCCTGATCAGACACATGAGGAGTTGTTCCAGACTGTGGGGGAGATCACCGAGGTGAGCAAATCTGCCAATAAGCGCAGGACCCACCAAGGTAGAGGAGGAACTTTGTCACATATGTAAGACATGAGAGCTTAATCTGCAGCAAGGGAGATTTAGGTTAGATGGTAGGAAAAACTTTAAGGATAGTTAAGCTCTGGAATAGGGAGACTGTGGAATCCCCATCATTGGAGGGTTTCAAAAACAGGATAGACAAACAGCTGTCAAGAGATGATCTAGTCTAGATATACTCAATCCTACCTCAGTGCAGGGGGCTGGACTAGATAACCCTTGCAGCCCTGTGATTCTGTGATCACTGCATTTGAGGACACAGTCCCCCATGTTTGAAGTGTGAGCGGCATTCTTTGGGCTAGTTCACAGAGAGGATTTAAGGGTTGCAACACCTAACTCCTAGGAGTGTGCCCTGCAGTCCAGCAGAGTTCATAGCCCCATGTTAGGTTACGTGGAGAGTCAGTCAACTAAGACAGGGATTCAGAGATGCCAGCAAGCTGCAAGGGGAGTCACGTATTCTAGTCAATAGGAAATGTTAGAGGGAGGTGCCTTCCTTCACTCATGATTCTTAATCATGACCCTTCTCCTGGAGTTTGGCACCTAAAGCTAGGTCAGCTGCTTAAGGAGACCATGACCTATGGGGAAATGGGGGAGTCCATTGTAGGCACTCACTTGGGAGGTGGGAGACCTGCTCTTTCAGATTTGGAGCAGGGACTTCAACCCACGTCTTCCACTTCCCAGGAGAATGCCCCAGCCACTGGGCTACTGGCGATTATGGAATGGAAGGGGTCTCAAACTCTCTTGTGGAAGTTGCTCCACTTTGTATAAATAAGTATTCATTGGGCCAGAAAGAGAGACAGAGGAAGACATGAGTGATTCTATAGCCTAGTGGTTAGGGCACTTGGTTCAATCCCTGCTCCAAGTCAGGGATTAAACCTGAGTCTCCTGCATCCCAGGTGAGTGCCCTAAAACCAGGTAGACTGGGACACACATGTACAGTTAGCTGCCCAAAATCCTGACTTGCTTCCCCTGTCTGTCTTCTGTGCTGTTTGGGCCTGACAGCATGCATACTGGATTGGGCCTGGCAGCTGAAACAGATTGGGGATTGCCTAGTTTGAAACACCTGCTGTGACTTAGGTGTGAGCTAGGGTGCCAAGCAACTTGGTGCCCTCAGGACTTAGGCAACTTTGAACATGCCCACCACTTGTAGGGTGAGGTGGCAGCTGAATGGTGGTTTCGTGAATGTCAGTGGTACCTAAATGTTGATACCTTTGTGCCTTTAGCCCTTTGTTCCTAAATGTTGCATCTGATGGTATTAGAATAAATGTGGTTAAAATAAGCCTGCCTTATCAAGCAATCCATATTGCTCTGTATAACTGACCTACCTCCATCATTAGTTACTCCTCTACCAAATTTTTTTGTCACTGCAAATCTTACTCATGATGATTTAATATTTTTTCCAGATAATTGAAAAAGATATTGAATAGCATTGAGCCAAGAACACATTGTTGTGTCACTGTGATGCTCTGTACCTTGGGGGAAAACCCCATGTTCATTCTTGTAAAATGATTGTGTGGTATCCAGTGCAAAGTTATCATGTTGGGTGTCTTCAGAAGGCTCATGATGAACTGAGCACTGTTGTTATAGTGATGTTATAGTTATGTTATGAGTTATAATTTCATGTATATAGTTACGAGGCTGAACATGCATCCTCATGGCTTAAAGCAAGCCCAGACAAAAACTCTCCAAGAGCATAGAGGCAGTTCACACCTCATCAGGGCAGGTATGGGAAAAACCCAGCCCAGCCTCACAGGAACAAAAGAATCTGTTAGACTCTCAAGGGAGTCACCTCTACCCCACCTTCCTTTGGTCAGTTTGGAACTGTGATGATGTAATGCTCACCTGATTCTGAAAGGTGGGTGCAAAGCCAAGAGGGAAGAAAGGACATGATAAAAGGGAGAGACATTTGCCATGCTCTCTCTTCCACCTACATCTACAGACATCACCACCAAGCGACTGAAGTGCTGATCAAAGGGTAGGAGCCTGGCTGAAGAGCAGCCAGTTTGTGGTGAGAAGCATCTAAGGGCTTGTCTACACTGGCAATTTACAGTGCTGCAATTTTCTCTTTCAAGAGTGTGAAAAAACACCTCCCCTCCGAGTGCAGCAAGTTTCAGCACTGTAAAGCACAAGTGTAGATATCATCCCAGCACTGGTGCAACTGGGCTAGATAGATCACTTGGTCTGTTTCAGTATGGCAATGCCTATGACCCTGTGACTTTAACAAGATCACTCTTTAAAGCACAGGCTCTTTTCGTGGTCAAGTAGGGTTACAGCTGAACTGTGAGGCTCCCAAGCATGGGCGGCATGTGAACTGCTGTCTGGGGAAGGCTAGCCCCACCCCCACCACTTCCACCTGAGGTCTTGCCCCTTCCCCCACCGGAATCCCCCACCCTCACCTTGGCCGTCAACCCCTGCCTCAGGCTAGCCCATGCGGCCGCAGCCCAGGAGCATCCGGCTGGGGCCACCACACAAGAGGAGCTGCAGAGGCAGGCCTGGGGATGGAGCCTTGGCAGGGCCATGTCTGGCTGTTTGGGGAGGCTCAGCCTATGCTCCCAAGTTATATCCTTAATTCATAAAGAGTTCATACTGTATTATAAAATGCTAAAACTCTTATAATTTATCATAATTTCAGAAAATATAGCAAATATACATGTTACATAGTCGGAAGCTGCACCATAGTGCAGATCAGTTGTCTACACAGTTCTGTACCCTTCCTTCACCAGTGACTAATGCCAGAGGGTCAGAGAGAGAGAGAGAGACAAAAACTTTCTATAATGCACCTAATTGTGCAAGACTGCATGTTTTATGTGACAGTATATTGTAAGATGTCCGAACTGATCAGAAAGGAGATGGATATTTTTGAAGTTCATGCTCAGTACATGATGTAAACCTCATTCCCACCTGATGATCTCAGTTAACAGACTACCAGGGCAACCCAGTTCTATCAACACTGAGTTACGTAAGTTCAAGGTGTGGTTGAGTTTTTTTTGGATCAAATGTATTGTTTAACTTCCGTCTGAAAAATGATTTTCCAGACAGATCCACTGACATAAAACTATGTTTCTAGAGTGTTTTCAAACAGCCAGGAAAACAGAAACCCTCTGTTCTCTGCTCTTCTTACCAGAGTAACTTTCCCCAGCAGCTGGCACTAGGCCATACATCTTTCCAGCTATATAAATATCAACTCCATCCACACTTACAGCATCACTTTCTTTTTTCTGAAAGGAAATAAAATTCATGAGTTGTGTGAAAAGAAATCTTTGCTAGACACAGTGATGATGCACGTCTAGTTCAAGCATCTCTCAGAACAAGAATCCAGGAGGCACAATATCAGCTGCCTCCTCCTCTATCATCCCTGAAATGAGTCCTGGCCTAGTAAAAATAATACTTCCAGGTCTTGCACCACACACCAATCTACTTTAAGCAGATTCTTCAGCTGGTTGTGGATAAGCCAAAGTGATTTTTCTGTCAGATCAAACCTGTACATTTCAGAATAAAACCTAATAACCAGACAAGCCTTAGATGCAAAAATGCAGACATACAATCTCCGTAGCAACAGATTTAACCCTTAGGATGCTGGCCAGTGTTAAGGAGTCAAGAAGGTTAGATCACTAGAGTCATTGGTGACGCTGTGGTGGGAAGGCTTTTGGCCTCTGAAGGTATGTTTACGCGGCAAAAATCCCCCGTGGTAGTTAATCTCAGAGCCCAGGTCTATAGACTTTGGTTTGCGGGGCTCACATTACGGTGCTAAAAATAGCTGTGTAGATGTTTGGGCTGCTTGGGTTCTAAATCTCATGCCCCTATCCATACATCAGAGCTCAAGCTTGAATGTCTACAAGACTATTTTTAGTACTGTAGTGCTATCCTGTAGACCTGGGTTCTGAGAGGCACTGCCGCAGGGGTTTTTTTTTTTTTGGTCATATAGACATACCTTGAAGACCCAGTCAGATTATGATTTTTGCTAAGGTGAGTTTCAACAAGCCCCATATCCTTTTGACAGAAACTCCTCTCCTCCATGGCATTCCTCTTCCATTTTCCCACTGCTAGTCCTGGCCACGTTCTCATGCTAGGATCCATCCCATGGATGGTGGATCACAGGGAGCCCAAAGCAGGGGTGGGAATTAACTGGGAAAACAGAGAGCTTGTCTTCACTGCAACAGTTAGCACACTCGAGTCACTGTACTTGAGCTAATTTAGCTCAAGTGAGATTGACCACACTTCAAAACAGCACTGGAGTTACACATAATTATTGGATTAGCTGCTTCTGAGTAGCTGTTGCATCCCTTCTGCATTACTAGCTCCAACATCAGGACTGCTTGAGAGCTTCAACCCCTCCTCACTTGCCACACTGGCCAACCAGTTCATGTTTAGAGCACCATTTAACTTGAGCTAGGGATTTTTGCGTCTGGACAGGAATCGAGTTAGGGGTAACACTTGAGTTACAACTCACGGTAACTGTGCTATAACGACACACCCTTAGCTGTATTATTGGGTCATGGGACATGTCTCAGTCTCAACAGGGACAGGACGTGGTGGACCTCAGTTCTATTAGTGATGTTTCAGCAGTTTCCTCTAAAATGGACAAACACAATAAAACAGAACTCAAATTCAACTTCAGATTGCTGAAGAATTTATACAGAGGCCTTTATTACTTATTTAACTGTAAAATAAATTCTGCCCCAGGGATAGTTTAATTGAATTTCTATGTGTAATCTAATGGCATTCTTCTCCCGTCAAAGCAGCACAGTGGCCATAGTCACTGCAATTTAATACTGGATGCAAGAGGCAGACTCATCTTTTTAAATAAAGTGAGTACATAACTAATCTTGTTTGTAAGTGGCACCGATGGATTTCAGCTGATACAATATCATGTATCCATAGATCTTTTAACAAATCGATAGCCACCTAGGCTTCACAGCTATCACTATTCTGCACCTCAGAATTATTCAAAACTTCATGGAGGTAATAGGGATAAAACTCAGATATTCAAGTCTTTCCCAAAGCTCTTAAGCTAAATAAATTTAATTTTTTTTCTTGTAAAACAAATTTTCTAATCCTCATATAAGACGTATATCCTTGAAACACTTTGGCAGTAGTGCACGATCTTAGACTAATGGCATAGCTTATACAAGTCACAACTACATTTGCTGCTTATTGGCCTGATAGAGTGGAATATGACTATCAAATTGTGAAGACTATTTTGTACCTGTATTAAAATACTGGCATTGTGGCTGTGTTAGTTTGGCTCTACCATGGGGCAGCCTGTTATGTAATATTCCAGACAGCCACCTTGCTCACAAAAGGCATTTGACACCTTGTTGAAGGACCACCACAGAGCCATCAAGGTTAAAAATCTATTGACTTTGCCTCTCGACTACTCGCCTGGAGCAATACTGAGGAGTATACCGAGGCCTACAGAGTGAAAGCAGAAGAAGCAAGCACACTGAGGTATTTGGAACTTCAGCTGGCACAAAAATGGAGGACCTAGTTAAGAGAAGGGTTCTGCTCTGTATAGGAGGGCCAACCATTGCCACATGTAAGCAGGACTTCAGGAGAGGATTGCAAGAGGGCTCTGCACAGCCAGAAATCCTGACAAACCATGGACTGTACAGACAAGGTAAGCCCAGACTAGACAGAGTGTGCCTTGGGACTTTGGTTATTTGAAAAAAACCTGTAACTCTCAAGTGCTTTAAGAGTAGTCACTGTGGCACAGGTGTTAGAACCAGGGGTGCAGTGCACCCCCTGGCTGGAAGTGGTTTCCATTATACACAGGGTTTACAGTTTTGTTCAATGGCTCTCAACATCCCCACTATAAAAATTGTTCCAGCACTCCTGCACCATGGTTAAGAAATTCTTTCTCTAATCCTTTGTTCTTTGCTGCTCTGCCATGTTGATCCCAAAGGGGTTAAACAAGTATGCCCATAGCCTAAGTAGAACTGGGAGGGGTGGCACATGTAAGCAACTGGGGGGCTCAGAAGGCCTCAGAAACTGATTCTGGATTATAGGGCAGTTGGGCAGCAGTACCCCATGTTAAAAGAAAGGCATCAAACCAGAGGTCTGAGCCCAGGAGTATGTGCTAGACTGCCAGAACTAGAAACAGTTACTCGATTCCCCAGATCCACTTGGCTTTGAAGCACATGGGATCCAGCCATTGGGGCCACTTTCAACGGACTGGTGATTTTACAATATGGTACTAGGCCAGTTTTTAACAAGAAATTTATTGAATGGTAAATAACATTAATCTATCTAGTGTGACAGAAGGTCTGAAGTCCGCCAGTAATCTACATCCCCTGGCAAAGAAAAATTGTGAACAAATTTAAAAAAAAAACAAGGCTGGATGAGTTGGACAAAGCCAGACAAAATTATCCGTGAACTGCTGTACCTGTTGTCTGCAGGTAAGTATTTGAAAGGCAGCTATTAATCACTGCTAAAGGACTTCCTTTCTCTTAGTTTCAGACTGCCTATTGAAGGGTGGAAAGGCAAGTGTTCGCCAACCTCAATGTTTATGTATTTATCTTTAAAATATTTTGGGAAAACAGAAGTGGAAGAGATATCAGAGGTGAAGAAATAGGAAACAGATATCTCTCTGGACACAGCAGCATGAGATCCTCACTCCAAAATCTCAGGCCTCTACCACAAGACCTTCAGTGAATCCTCTGTAATCTCCTGTATTTACCAACCAGTGCCTGCTGCTCACATACAGAGCCAATGTCACACAATTGAGTAGTTCTGATTCTATCCAGCAGAGGACACTTGTGCATGTACTCATTAACTCATGCATTACAATATATTCATGGCCAAGAACCAGTATGGTTCATACAAAGCATAGTAACAAGCCCACCTGGATCATTTCCATACACTGTTCTGTTGTCTTGGCTGAAACACACTGGATCTCTGGTTTCAAGTTCTTTTTTTTAAAGGCAATAGCCATTTCACTACATTTCCAGATCTCCTCAGTGAGCACAACGCACCATCGCAGGCTTTCTGGTAACCCTGCATTAAATTTGAAAGAAAATAATAGGGATTAAATGTAAAAGATGTAAACATGTATATATTCTGCTCATTACCATATACCTGGGCCCCTCACCTTATTAAAAATGCACACTTAGAGATGAACCCAACGGTAGCAAACCTCACAATACAGAAAAGAGGGCTGGTGTGTAATGAATATAAAGACAGTTCTTTACTGATACTTATGATACAAACAGACCCCATGGTTCTCTCTAACTCCTAAACTTAGAAAACACTGCCTGTGCTGCTTAATGGTACCACACGGGGTCTCCCTAACTACTGGGCTAGACTAAGCAGCCAGGGAAGGAATTGCTAACTACACTACAAATCCACTCCGAGGGTGGATAAATGACTCCTGCTGCTGTTGCCCTATCCAGTGTGCTATTGTAATGCTGACTGACTGGTTGTCAGCAGGTGGGATTGAGCAGGGACCTCTGGAGCTTAGTACATGAGCTAAAAGCCACCTGCCTCTTAGCAAAGGCTGTAGAGCAGACTCCTTTTATCTCCCTCTCTAAGTGGTCTCGGTACCGCTAGATAGGACAGAACACCACTCCCAGGAGGTGTGTGGGTTACACTTAGGGTGACCAGATGTCCTGATTTTATAGGGACAGTCCCGATTTTTGGGTCTTTCTCTTATATAGGTGCCTATTACCCGCCCCCCCCCCACATCCTGATTTTTCACAGTTGCTGTCTGGTTGTCCTAGTTACACTATCTCAAAAGTTAAACTACAGGACAGCCTGAACAGATGCACATGGTGGGTTCTCAAGGCCAACTGACTCTGGAAAACCAGCAAAGCAGACAAGTTCTGAAGCTGTTCTGGGTTCTGAGAAGTGAAAGCAAACATGGTATCAGGTGGTCCAAGCTGCCATGAAAGTTCATTTTCTAGTATAGGGATTTTAAGAATATTCTGTATCATAGGGGACGACATAGGGAAAAAAATGGTGGATGCTGATCACCCACCAACAGTCCCGTCCCATCAGAACCTCCACCTCCCCACAGGGCCTTTAGCCTGCCAGTGGGAGCACCTCCCCCTCCATCCCCATGCCTCCTGCCCACCACAATCAGCTGTTTCACAGTGTTCAGGGGCAGTAGTTTCTCCAGAAATTGAAATTAGGGGGGGTGTTTGAATTTACAGGGGGGTGTCAGGGCCAATGAGATATATAAAAGAGATATGAATAAAGTAAATGTTTTGTTAGGATAATGCAAATTTAACATAAGGATAATGCAAGTTACACATAACAGGTCTAGATTTCTAAAAAATACATATTTTTTTAAAATGTATTTAATTTGAATTGACTTTTGAAAAGTAAGCCATCATGGGATAAGAGGGAAGTCCTGTCATGGATCAGTAACTGGTTAAAATATGAGAAACAAAGGGTAGGAATAAATGATCAGTTTTCAGAATGGAGAGAGATAAATAGTGGTATCCCTGAGGGGTCGGTACTGGGACCATTACTGTTCAACATACTCATAAATGATCTGGAAAAATGAGCAAACAGTGAGGTGACAAAATTTTCAAATGATACAAAACTATTCAAGATAGTTAAGTCCCAGGCAGACTGCGAAGAGCTACAAAAGGATCTCACAAAACTGTGTGACTGGGCAACAAAATGGCAGATGAAATTCAGTGTTGATAAATGCAAAGTAACGCACATTGGAAAACAATCTCAACTATACATATAAAATGAAGAAGTTTGAATTAGCTGTTAACACACAAGAGAGAGATCTTGGAGTCATTGTGGATAGTTCTCTGAAAACATCCACTCAATGTGCAGCGGCAGCCAAAAAAGCAAACAGAATGTTGGGAATCATTAAGAAAGGGATGATAAGACAGAAAATATCATATTGCCTCTCTATAAATCCATGATATGTGCACACTTTGAATAATGTGTGCAGATCTGGTCACCCTGTCCCAAAAGAGAGAGATTGGAAATAGAAAAGGTACAGTGATGGGCAACTGAAATGATTAGGAGTATGAAACAGGAGGAGAAATTAAAAGGACTGGGAATTTTCAGCTTAGAAAAAAGATAACTAAGGGAGAATACAATAGAGGTCAATCAGCACAGGCTAAGTACAGTTCTACTGACCTTTACTCATACAATAAGAACAACATTTCATTTCTCACCCCCCACATTCATAGAGTTGGAAGGGACCTCAGGAGATCATCTAGTCCAACTCTCTGCTCAAAGCAGGACCAATCCCCAAATTGCCACCTCAAGGAACAAACTCACAACCCTGGGTTTAGCAGGCGAATGCTCAAACCAACGAGCTATCCCTCAAGTGATTTGGAACCCCAAACCAGGCAAAATCTATCACTCGGACAACACAGCTCATCACTAGCTGTCAGGAAGAGCTCATTTAGACTTTGCTTACAAATCATCATTTGAAATTATTAGGTTGGCCAACATCACTGAAATGAATGCACTGACATTGTCATTAAAAACAGCTGTATAAGGAAGCTAGTCTATGTTCATACTTTTGAAATCTGTTATACTTTTTCAGATATATGTATTTTATCATACACTATATATGCTTTTAAAGTGTGTATTAAGGTTTCAATTTCAATTCAAATTTCCAAACAGTCACTAAATTGGCATGTTTCAGAATAGCAGCAGTGTTAGTCTGTATCCGCAAAAAGAACAGGTGCACTTGTGGCACCTTAGAGACTAACACATTTATTTGAGCATAAGCTTTTGTGGGCTACAGCCCACTTCATCAGACACATAGAATGGACCATATAGTCAGGAGATAAATATATACATACAGAGAACATGAAAAGATGGGAGTTGCCCAACAATCTCTAAGAGGCTAATTAATTAAGATGAGCTGTTCTTAGCAGGAGAAAAAAAAACTTTTATAGTGATAATCAAGATGACCCATTTAAGACAGTTTGACAAGAAGGTGTGAGGATACTTAATGTGAGGAAATAGATACAATGTGTGTAATGGCTCAGCCATTCCTAGTCTCTATTTAAGCCTAAATTGATTGTATCTAGTTTGTATATTAATTCAAGTTCAGCTGTTTCTCATTGGAGTTTGGTTTTGAAGCTTTTCCGTTGCAAAATTGCCACCTTTAAACCTGTTACTGAATGGCCAGAGAGGTTGAAGTGTTCTCCTATTGGTGTTTGAATGTTATAATTCTTGACGTCTGATTTGTGTCCCATTTATTCTTTTGCATAGACACTGTCCGGTTTGGCCAATGTACATGGCAGAGGGGCATTGCTGGCACATGATGGCATATATCACATTGGTAGATGTGCAGGTGAATGAGCCCCTGATGGCATGGCTGATGTGATTAGGTCCTATTATGGTGTCACTTGAATAGATATGTGGACAGAATTGGCATCGGGCTTTATTGCAAGGATAGGTTCTTGAGTTAGTGTTTTTGTTCTGTGGTGTGTGGTTGCTGGTGAGTATTTGCTTCAGGTTGGGGGGGCTGTCTGTAAGCGATGATAGGTCTGTCTCCCAAGATCTGTGAGAGTGAGGGATCATCTTTCAGGATAGGTTGTAGATCTTTGATGATGCGCTGGAGAGGTTTTAGTTGGTGGCTGAAGGTAACGGCTAGTGGCATTCTGTTATTTTCTATGTTGGGCCTGTCTTGTAGTAGGTGACTTCTGGGTACTCTTCTGGCTCTGTCAATCTGTTTTTTCACTTCATCAGGTAAGTACTGTAGTTTTAAGAATGCTTGATAGAGATCTTGTAGGTGTTTGTCTCTGTCTGAGGGATTGGAGCAAATGCAGTTGTATCTTAGAGCTTGGCTGAAGACAGTGGATCATGTGGTGTGTCCTGGATGGAAGCTGTAGGCATGTAGGTAAGTATAGCGGTCAGTGGGTTTCTGGTATAGGGTGATGTTTATTTGACCATCACTTATTAGCACAGTAGTGTCAAGGAAATGGACTGCTTGTGTGGATTGGTCTAGGCTGAGGTTGATGGTGGGATGGAAATTGTTGAAATCATGGTGGAATGCCTCAAGGGCTTCTTTTCCATGGGTCCAAATGATGAAGATGTCATCAGTGTAGTGCAAGTAGAGTAGGGGTGTTAGGGGATGAGAGCTAGGGAAGCGTTGTTCTAAGTCAGCCATAAAAATGTTGACATACTATGGGGCCATGCAGGTACCCATAGTAGTGCCGCTGACTTGAAGGTATATATTGTCCACAAATGTGAAACAGTTGTGGGTGAGGACAAAGTCGCAAAGTTCAGCCACCAGGTTTGGCATGTAACTAGTTCACAAAACTGGGGGGGCGTGTTGGGGAAATTCAGGGGGGGTTTACACCCCCTTTGGGGGGTGTGTAGGGAAATCACTGTTCAGAGGGCTATGTCAGGAGGGAGGAGGAGCAAGGATGCAGTGTACTCAGGGGAGGGGATGGACTGGGGCAGGAAAAAGTGGAGTGGGGGTGGAGCGGGGGTGGGAAGAAGTGGGGTGGTGGCAGGACAAGGGCAGGTTGGGGCAAGGCCTTGAGGGAATGGGTGGAGGGGGAGTGGGGCCTGGGGCAGAGCCAGGGGTCGAGCACCTGCCAGCACATTGGAAAGTTGATGCCTGTGTTCTGTATTATAATTAAGGCTGTGTCATGGAGGTCACAGAAGTCATGGATTTCCGTGACCTCCATGACTTCTGCACTGGGCAGTGCTGGCTCAGGGGCTGCCCGAGCCAAGTAGCCCCTGGGCCAGCAGCAGCAGTTTGGCTATATGGGAGGGGGCTCAGGGCTAGGGGCAGAGAGATGTGGGGAGGGCTTACCTCAGGGTGGGGGGCTTCCCAGCTCCCACTGGCATGGCCCTGCAGCTCCTAGGTGGAGGGGCCAGGGGGCTTCACAAGCTGCTTGCACCCAAAGGCCCTGCCCCCGCAGTTCCCACTGACTGCAGTTCCCAACCAATTGGAGCTGCACAGCCAGCACTTGTGACGGGAGTGGCGCTCGGAGCCCTCTGGCCCCTCCACCGCCTAGGAGCTGCAGGGACATGTGGAGCCAGGGAGGCAGCCCCTGTGAGCCCTGCCAACCGACACCCCACCCCCGCCCCCGTACTAGTAGGAGTCCTGGGCTGCATGCCGATGCCCACGCCTCCCCAGCACCAGCGGGGGTCCCGGGCCACCTCCTCCAGCACATGCAATGCCCCCAGATCACTCAGGGGGTTGGACTAGATGACCTCCTGAGGTCCCTTCCAACCCTGATATTCTATTCTACAGTCTGCCACCCAAGTTTTAGGTAGGAATATATAGTAAAAGTCATGGGCAGATCATGGGCCATGAATTTTTGTTTACTGCTCATGACCTGTCCATGACTTTTACTAAAAATACCTATGACTAAAACGTAAGCTTAATTATAATCTATAGTCTGAGGCAGGAGTGGCAGAAGGCTCCTAAAAGTGAGAGGACCACCAGCATTGGAAACATGGCCCCAATACCTAACCCTTCCCCTGAGGCCCTACTCCCGTGCTGTCCCTTCCCCTGAGGCCCAGTCCCCACCCTATCCCTTCCCCCAAAACCCTGCCTCCTGCTCACTCCTTTCCACCCTCTCCCCCATATCGCTCACCCTTATGGCTGGCAAAAAATGATGGGGCCATGCCCCCCACCACCTCTGTTCCAGAGCTCCTGGGCTGAGGCCCAGAGCCTTAGTCCCACTATTGTTAATGTATTTTCCTCACAACACTGCTGCATGGTAGGAAAGTGCTATGATATACCCATTTAACAGATGGGGAACAGAAGCACAGAGAGTCTAAGTCTCTTGTCCATGGTCACACAACAGTTCAATGGTGTACTAGTGTAGGGCTTGAAGCCAAGCCCTATGCTGGTGTTGTAACCACCTCCTTCCTCTCTTTATATATAAGCCGGCTCTATACCACCCATTCTCTGCCTCTTCATTGAAGGCGATAAACTGTGGATGGGGCAGTGCATGGTCAAAGTACACTTCAGTCTGCAGATCTCTAGCTGATTTAAGGGATGTGTGTGGTTGTTACAAACCAGCACAATTTAGAGCAGTCCTGAGGCTGCTTATTCAGTCTGGATTAAGGTTTCAGCATTCTAGGCCTATGCTCAGGGCCCTAGTTCCTAGAGTCAGATTCTGGGATCAGAATCTCAGCTCTCATTACAAAAAATAATATTTTTAGGATGAATGGATGCAAAGAAAAGCTTGAAAAACCTGAATGTAACTAATGCATACCAAAGTGTGCTAGAACAATGGCTTCAAAAGGTGTGAGCTGCCTCTTTTCTTTTACTTAGGAACCTGCTGCCACTCCAAGAGTAACTGAGCCATGGTGTTGGGGCAGGGCCCTAGTGAGTCCATGCTGAGTGTGCCCAGGGCTCTAGATTGTCTTAATTTGGCCTGGTTGTTCCAAATTAGCCTAGGAGCTGAACCACTTCCCTGTCCAGCCACTGAACAGAAGGGAAAGAATGGAAAGGTGAGACACACACACAAAGGGCACAGAGCATTGCTGCAAAACACCTGAGCCCTGAAAATGCATTAAAACACCCCACGTGTTTGGAAAAGGAGCTTCTTTGTTTCTGCAGCTGGGGTGAAGTCATCTAGAAAGGAATAAATTAGGGCTGTTAAGAGATTCAAAAAATTAATCGTAATTAATCACCTGATTAATCACACTATTAAACAACAATAGAATACCATTTATGTACATATTTTTGGATTTCTACATTTTCAAATATATTGATTTCAATTACAACACAGAATACAAAGTGTACAGTGCTCACTATTTTTGATTACAAGTATTTGTACAGTAAAAAACATAGTATTTTTCAATTCACCTAATACAAGTACTGCAATCTTTTTATCATGAAAGTTGAACTTACAAATATAGAATTATGCACAAAAAAACTGTATTCAAAAATAAAACAAAGTAAAATTTTAGAGCCTTCAAGTCCACTCAGTCCTACTTCTTGTTCAGCCAATCGCTCAGACAAACAAGTTTGTTTACATTTGCAGGAGATAATGCTGTCTGCTTCTTGTTTACAATGTCACCTGAAAGTGAGAACAGGTTTTCGCATGGCACTGTTGTAGCTGGTGTCACAAGATATTTACATGCCAGATGCGCTAAAGATTCATATGTCCCTTGGTGCTTCAGCCACCATTCCAGCAGACATGCATCCATGCAGATGACAGGTTCTGCTCAATAACAATTCAAACTTTCATTATCTGAGTCAGATGCCACCAGCAGAAGGTTGATTTTCTTTTTTGGTGACTTGGGTTCTGCAGTTTCCGCATCGGAGTGCTGCTCTTTTAAGACTTCTGAAAGCATGCTCTACACCTCATCCCTCTCAGATTTTGAAAGGTACTTCAGATTCTTGTAGCTATCTTTAGAAATCTCACATTGGTACCTTCTTTGCATTTTGTCAAATCTGCAATGAAAGTGGTCTTAAAAAGAACAACGTGCTGGGTCATCATCTGAGACTGCTATAACATGAAATATATGGCAGAGTGCAGGTAAAACAGAGCAGGAGACACACAATTCTTCCCCAAGATGTTCAGTCACAAATGTAATTAACTCATTTTTAACAAGCATCATCAGCATAGAAGCATGTCCTCTGGAATGGTGGCTGAAGGGGCGTACAAATGTTTAGTATATCTGGCACATAAATATATTGCAATTCCAGCTATAAAATTGCCATGTGAATGTTTGTTCTTACTTTCTGGTGACATTGCAACTAAGAAGAGGGCAGCATTATCTCCTCTAAATGTAAACAAACTTGTTTGTCTTAGCGATTGGTTGAACAAGAAGTAGGACTGAGTGGACTTGCAGGCTCTAAAATTTTATATTGCTTTATTTTTGAATGCAGTTATGTAACACACACACAAAAAATCGACATTGTAAATTGCACTTTCATGACAAAAAGATTGCACCACAGTACCTGTATGAGGTGAATTGAAAAATACTATTTCTTTTGTTTATCCTTTTTACCGTGCAAATATTTGTAATAAAAAATATACACTTTGATTTCAATTACAACACAGAATACAATATATACGAAAATGTAGAAAAACATCCGAAATATTTAATAAATCTCAATTGGTATTCTATTGTTTAACAGTGTGATTAAAACTCTGATTAATTGCGATTAATTTTTTTAATTGTGATTACTTTTTTGGAGTTAATCATGTGAGTTAACTGCAATTAATTGACAGCCCTAAAATAAATTTTCATGCACCAAAGGAATAAACCTGCTAACAGAACATAATGTAGTGGAACCAAACAGTAGGACAAATTCTGCCATTCTTACTTAATCCTTTTTCAAACAAAAGGTCCACCAAAACAATGAGAAACCCATCCCATTAGTTTGCTTAAAGGACAGCAGGATTTGGAGCTGTATGTTTCACATGTTTCTGGCTGCAGTATGATACTTAAATGACTGAAATGTGGGCACTCAGCATATCAAAACAAACCCTAAGTGGTCCAGGAAAAAGAAAAGGAGGAGAAGCTGTAAATGAGGGAGTCTTTTCAGGCAACAGTACGAATTTACCAGACTAAAACCCCTCCCACTCATATGGGCAAGATGAGTCTACTTTTCATGCAGTTTGCAATAAAGCTCTGCTAGCTCCAACTGCAGTTTGGGGATTTTTAATAGGCGTTTGTGGTTTAACACAGAGGCTACAATCATTAATGTGGGGAAAGAAGACAATAGTACCAGGTGCTCAGGTACCACCGAAAGGGGCATGCTGCAAGAATCAAGATAGAATAGGAAAGAAACCATGAGATCTCATCACCAGTCAATGTACATTTCAGGATTTGGGAACTACTGATATAGTTAACACAATACAAATCTGCACATTTGTGGTGCCCCAGTTGCAAGTATTGTGTGCATTCTGCCTCAGGGCCAGAGACAGATTACAATTAAAGGGAGCATCAGTCTAAAATTCAAGAATCCTGTCTCTTTGGTCTGCCTTTGGGTCTTTGTACTGAGATCAATGATGAGCACTCTGCTTTCTATGTCCACCCTGTGGAAGAGAAGCCACATCCTGATCAGTTCGCTCAGCATAGATACCCCTGCTGCTCCTATACCACGGTAGGTAAAGCCTTGAAGCCATGTTTCATGGTCTCAAATTCAGAGTGGTCTCCTTTCCCACTCCAGTGTGATGTTTGGGTCTTTGTGCTTCAAGGATTCTCCAGAAGGTCAGGATGCAAATATGAATTCAAACAAAAGAAAGGTGGTCTCTCTTGCAAGAGCACCTCTACTTGTGATTACAGAGGCAAATCCAAAGGCTCAACTTACTGGTGGGATTGCAGCTCAAGCCTTGCATGGCATGCATATATTCATCACCCAGCCAAGCCTGGTAGTTCTGATTTGTGATTGGAACCAGTTCTGTGGTGGTGTCTTTGAAGAGAAGATTCTTTGCATTGTAAGCCCCAGAGTCAAACATCTGAAATCTTTGCTGTAACATTAAGGAAAGAGAAAGTGTCTATAAGGCAAACACACCTTTATCTAAAGCTTGGTCTACACTTAAAAAGTTAGGTTGACATGGCTCCCTCAGTGAGGTGTGTTAAAAAAACCACACTCCTGACTGACATAGCTCTACTGACCGAAACCGAGTGGAGATGAAGCTATGTTGATTGGCCATGCTTCCAGTGATACAGCTACTGTTGTTCAGGGAGGTGGTATTTTTACACTGATGGGAAAATATCTTTTGTTGGCATAGGCTGCATCTACACTATGGGGTTATGCCTGCATAGGTATGCCAACATGGCTATGCTGGTATAATCTTTGCACTATAGACATAGGTTATGTCTACACTACTGCAGCACAGCTACAGGGCTACTACTGTACTGTCACAGTGTAGATGGTTCCTACATCAATGGAAGAGGTTTTTCCACTAATGTAGGTAATCCATCTCTCTGAGAAGCAGTAGCCCGGTTGATGGAAGAATCTTTCCATCAATCTAGCCGCATCTACACCAGCGGTTAGGTCGACCTAACTACAGTGCTCAGGGTGCAACATTTGTCACAACCCTGAGTGAGTTGCTAGGATGCACAAAGTTGTAGGTGTACACCAGGCCATAGCCTAAGTTATGTTTAAGTCTGGGGTGAAAGTAAAGTCTAGTTGGAAACCTTGGCATTGAGGGCACTATCTCACTTGTACCTTCACAAGGCATAAACAATTGCCCCTCAAGAAGTTCAAGCCTTGTTTAGTGTTTCTTAGTATTTGGGGGCAAAGAAAGTGGTGTGAGACCACCAGCCACATTTTGTGGCTGAAATCCATCTCTAGGCCTGATCTTCTCAGCTGCTGAGTGCCCTCCACTCCCATTTAATTCTCACTGAGCTGAAGGTGCTCAGCATCCCACAGGATCAAGCAAGGTGGATGATGAGGCAACTAAAAAATCAGTACAACAGACACCAAAAAACGTAATCCACCTGCCCCTGCTTAAGCATCTGGAAGATGAGTGACCCATCAGTGTCAGGTCTGACGACAACAGCGTGAGCTGGGACTCGGGCCAGGTGGCATTTCCTCCATTCTGTAACCTCAGCTGTGCTGCCATCGCGGCAGAGAAGCTGGAAGTCCCTGGAGTGAAGCTCTTGGGCCCATGAGGAAGGAGTCTGGCCTGAAATCAAATAGAACACAGTTATGAAACAGCTTTCAAAATCACACCGATGGATACAGAGCTGCTGATGCATCTGTCTCCCTCAGACTCTGCTCTACCCATCCAGCCACCCCATTTCTAAGGTACCTAATCACATGAGCAGCAATTCTCCATTACATTCTGCCTGATTTTCCCTACAGCTGCATAAAGCAGGATAAAAGTGGCTTAACAAGCTACTCGAGAATTTCCCCCATCTAAGGGTACTCTCTAAGAGGTGAAGAACCACCAGAGTATTCCCCAGTGCATGGTTGGAGGAAATATAATATGGTTGAAGCTATTCCTTTGGCTTCAGATATAACCCTATGAGACTGTAGGCAGCTGAACATAAATTAAACAGTGTGCAGGCAGCTCTGAATTATGCTGGGGACCACAGCAGTGCTGAGATGGTCCTAAAATCCAGGGGCCACAAGGGTGGCCCAGAACAAACTTTTACACCCATCCTGGTGTCCTGCACTAAATGGAGCTCCACTGGACTTAAAAAGTGGGACCTTGATATCTAAGTGGTATATACTCACAGTGCCATGGGTATAGGGGTGCCATGAGTATAAGGGGTCGTTGCATTGATTAGTGGCGCCACAAACTAAGCTCCCTTCTGCCTGTTTTTGCTGAGATTTCTGAGTAGAGAGGAGCCTAAGCCACAATTATTTGTATTCAACTTTTAAAATATCCCAAAGTCCAAGACTGTTTGGATCCAGGATTTTGGTTCAGGTCAATCTCTGCTTCCAGAGTGCAATTAAAGATCCCACTTTACTTTTTGCTGAAATTGCCAGTTGATTTGAAAATGTCTGACCTGGGGACATTTCTCTTTCCCTTGTGTTCACATGGTGTTCTGGCTTTATTGCATATTTGCTTATTCCTTGCATCAGAATAAATTCTGAACATATGACATTGCTCTTATGGTTGGGGTCACCAGATTTGCAACGCTTTAGAGAATACAGCTGGACTTTCAAGTGAGAGATGAACCCTTACATTACTCACCATCTGTGTTTTCAGACACTGTGCTGTGCTTCACAAAGGCGACATCTCCAGCTCCTTCAGCCAAACACCTACCATAAATCAGACTATATTTATACACTATTAATCGTAAGTATGGAATACTGCTCAGTGACAACAGTAGGCTTGTGCAGTGCAATGTACCCAAAGAGCACCAGTAGAAAGATGCTGAACTATTTGCTATCTTTATGCTGTGTCTAAGGATCAAGGCAGAGGCTAATGGCTAGTAGGGCAGGTGCTGACAATGCTTGGTGTGATACAAGACACAAATATCAGATGATTCCCTGCCCTGAAAAATCTACAGTCTGAGACAGACACAAGACTCACTGGAAAATCTGGAATGAAGAGTCACTGTTTAAAATAAAATTATACAGATTTTTTTAATTTGTGACATCTGTGGGAGGCTGGTCCAGGCCCTGGGATTTGGGAGGTTTTGACACACACACGCAGGGAACAGAATAAGGCACAGAGGAGTGAAAGAAGTAGAGAAAAGAGGTATTGAGGTTGGCATTGGCAAAGTGGAGGAGGAGGGGAGCACAATAAGAGATAAGGGAACTAATTGTACTTGAAATGGAAAGCTTCAGATTTACCAAATAGCTGGCTAAGCCTAACGTTCAGGTGTGAAAACTGTCAGGGCTCATCAGCTCTTGATAAGATTGCAGCAAATCCAAGCATGTTCAGCACTTATGCATCTGTGATCAGGTTAATATCAAGATTTGTCTTCCGAAGAGGTGAATATTGATGAAGACAAAAACAACTTCAATGGGATTTCCATGCACAAAACAAGTAATGACACCTAGAGTTTTTATAAAAGAACAGATATGCCTTTGGCCTGAGTATTAGTGCATTGGTTCCCAAACTGGGGGGGCATGAAGAAATTCCAAAGGGGGTGTGAGGCTGCCCAGCCCTTGAGCTCCTGGCCGGGGAGGCTAGCCAGCACTCAGCCCCTCCCCTTCTGTCCCCCCCTCCTCCACAGCAACACACCGCTGCATGGGCAGTGCAGCTTGTGCTTGTCCACCTCCCAGGCTTTCCAATAAGCCAGCCCTGCTGCTCTGAGCAGCCTAGTAAGGGGGCAGGGAGTGGGGAGAGAGGGGGTTAGATAAGGAGCAGGAGGTCTCAGGGGCAGTCAGGGGAAGGGAGCAGTTGGATGGGCCAGAGGTTTGGGGGGGGGCGGTCAGGAGACAGGGAGTGGGGGCGTTGGATGGGGGGGGGTCCCGGGAGGGAGCGGTCAGGGGACTAGGAGCAGGGAAGGTTGGATAATGGTAAAGAACAGGTGGGGACATGAGGGTTTCTTGAAAATTAAAAAGGGGGCGTGATGCCAAAAAGTTTGGGAACCACTGAAGTGAAATTATAGAGAAATTATTTTAAGATTACCTCAAATTATAAATTCACCTTAGTTTTATGTTTTAACAGATTTTCTACTAGCATTATTCATTGGCTCTCTGGAATTCTGCTGAAAGTCCATTGGGGCTCAGATATCTTGCCAGTGGGCATAGCACATACAGACAAATGTTAAACATTAAACACTAAGACTTTACCTGAAAGCCCCGCTGTAGTCATAATACTGCTCTTTTGAATTTCTTTCACATTTGTCCTGCCCAGCTGCATCCCCTTTACAGAGCTGACAGAGGGATTTTGGGTAATTTACATTATTGGCTCCAGGAACACAGCTTGCACTGAAATATTCACTAACAGCTACAAGTAAAATTAAGGTAACAATATTTTAGCGACTAAAACCAAAACCAAAAATGGCAAAAACACATTTTAACAAACCTTAATTATACATCTCTATACATTAAAAAAGCGATAATAGCTTTTGTTGGCTTTTAAAAACAGTTTATACATAAATACACTGGGCTGAATTCTGATCTGAGCAGCTTCAGGTCAAATCTCAGTTAGAATGAGCAACAAAACAAGGTGAAAAAATCAGCTAGAAGCCAAGGTTCTTGTCCCTGGGAGTGCTTCCGCTATCCAGGGAGCACATATTCATGCCAATGTTCAGTGACAGGGCCTCTCTGGAAAGCAGGTTACATCCCAGCAGCCCTTACCTTTTGGAACATTGCATCCCATCACTGGCATGCGACCACTATCAATGAGGTAGCCAACAGGAACATTCCAGCCAACTGTTCTGTTGATGCCTGTGTGGCATGACTTTACGCCCTTCAGACTGTTGATACTAATGAAGGAATTTTTTCTGACAACAGCCACTGCATAGTATGATGTGCCAATTTCTGCATAGGAACAAAAAGGGATCAAAATGAAACTAATATAGAAGCAGTATTACGATAAGAGACATTGACCTGACACCTTTTCATAATCTTCCACATACATATTCAAAGGGCACAAAGCTCGCATCCCTGGTATGATGCCACTGACCTCAGTAATAAATTCCGCCTGTTGTTTCTTCCTTGTGTAAATGTTTTTGTAAATAAAGCCATATTTAGCTGAAATATTTAACTTTAATTTGTAAAAGAAATGCTCCATAAATACCTTCTAATTTATTAATTTTTATTTTGTAGCATCAGGGCCCATTAGCACCAAGAGTATGAAGGGGCAAACATAATTTTCACCAGTTTATGGTTGATGTGATTCACAAATTCATAAAGCTTAACACCACAAGGGACCATTAGATCCTCTAATTCAACTCCTGTGTATCACTGGCCATTAAATTTCATACAGTTACCTTTATATTGAGCCAAATAATTTGTGTTTGACTAAAGATAACTTGCATTTGACTGAAGGTTAAGAAAAACCATCCAGTCTTGATCTGAAGACATTAAGGAGAATCCACCACTTCCCTTTGTAGTTTGGTTAATCACTCTCACCGTTAAAACTTTGTGCCTAATTTCTAATTTGAAATTTACCTGCTTGTGAGTCTTTATCTGGAAAACTCCTGAATGCTAACTGCACAAGTGCCATTAAATTACTCTCTGAGGACTTCAGGATGTCACCTATGGCTTGTCTACAGTTTTCTTCACATTTCTCTCCCAACACCCAGCTGCACTAGCGGTTCCACCAGTGCTACTGATGGCAATGGTGGGAGCACTAGTGTACACCAATTAGCTACCATTTAACCAGCATAATTAAAGAGCTGCTTTTAGGTATGTAAGAGTAAATGGAGGTTAAAATGCCGGTGGACTACCTACACTAGTACTCCCTTCATGTTATCACTTGGATGGCTGCATCCATGATGATGGCAGAATTGAAGGAAAATGCTAATGTAGACAAGCCTATGTCTGAGTTCCCTCTCAGTGAAATAGGGACAGAAAGTCAGATTTTACAGTCTGTACTTATCTTAGTCCCACTATAAAAGAATCTTAATCCATCTCTGCATATAACAAATCATGTTGTGAGGATGGGGAGCCAGACATAGAAGAGACTAACTTGAGGAAAGAGACATTTTTAATGGAATTGGTAAAAAGCTCTTTGACAACATCCAGGTACCATGGAGAAGTGGGGAGAAGAGGGGGCAAATAGATTAACAGATTTTAAGACCATTGATCATTTCCTATAACTGTCTGGATAATACAGGCCATAGGACTTCCCTGAATTAATTCCCGCTTCACGTCCAATAGCTGCGGTTGAACTACAGCATATCTTTCAGAAAAGCATCCAATCTTGATTTTAAAAATGCCAGTGATGGACAATCCAACACTACCTTTAGTGAATTGTTCAGATGGTTAATTGCCCTGCCTGTTAAAATTTTGTATCTTATTTCTTGTTTGAATTTGACTAGCTTCAATTTCTAGACATTGGAACTTGTTATAATTTTGTCTGCTAGATTGATAAAGTTCTGTTTGCAGATAGGTGCTTGTAGACTGTGATCAAATCACCCCTCAACTTTCTCTTTGATAAGATAAATAAATTAAGCTCCTGGACTTTCTAACTATAAGATATGTTCCAGTCTAATAATCATTCTTATGGCTCTTCTCTGAATCCCTCCAATTTTTCAATATCCTTTTTGAAGGGTTTGCACCAGACCTGGCCACAGTATTTTAGTAGTTGGGGGCATCAGTGCCAAATAGAGAGGTAATATAACTTCCCCACTTCTCCTCCATGTTGCCCTGTTCAGACATCACATAGCCCTTTTGGCCCCAGCATCGCACTGGGAGTTCATGTTCAGCTTATTATTCAGTGTGACCCCCTCAAGTCTTTTTCAGAGTCACTGCTTCCCAAGATGAACAAGTATTTGACTCTTTTTCAGCCTCTTATAATTTTATAGTGTTTAAGGCCAGAAAGGACCATCTATGCTGATCTCATGTATATCAAAGGCCATAATTTTTCAACCAGCTATTGCTATATTAAGCCCAGAGACATTAGTTAAACTAAAGCATTTCAGTCCTCAGGAGAGGTAAACTATGTGCCACATGGACAGACTGGGAAAGACCAAAGTGTCACCAATGCCCAAGGCCCCTGAAATGGCAGGAAATTGATTAAGTGAGATATACCCAAATGATCCCAACAGGCGAACCATGCCCCACCCTACGTAAGAAGGTGAAAAAAATCCAAGTTCCCAGGCAACCTGACATGGCGGAAGATTCCTTCCCAATCCCAAATCTGGCAATCAGCATGATCCTGAGCACACGAGCAAGACACGGTTGCCAGGCATCAAGAAAGAGGATTCTCTATACCACCTCAGCACACCAGTCCACACTGTCTGGTGTCCCATCTCCAGCTGTAGCCAATCTCTGATACTTCAAAGGAAGGTGTGGAGAAAGGGGGAAAAAAAACAACCCAGAATACAACTGACTGATTGTGCATGGAAGGAGGGGGATTCCTTTCTGATTCCTGCAGGCAACTGGCAGAAGCCTTGAAGCATGAGTTTTGATTATAATAATTAATTCAGTGCAGAGCTGCAAGTGCTAGAAACACATTGCGGGCAATGCAAACAGACAATTCTGTTCTCTCCATGACTCATGAACTAAAGAAATGAACATGGGGACTCAGATTCACAATAAATCCAAGGCCAGAAAGGGTCTTACCCCTGCCCTCCCACACACACAAACTACAAAATTTCTCCAGAAGCTGGAAGAAAGCCTATATTTTAAAAACAGATCTAATCTTATATTAAAGACTCTACGTGATGATGAGTCCACCACTTTCCTTGGTAAGCTGTTCCAATATTTAATTATCCTCACAGCTAGGAAATTGCATCTTATTTCAAGGCTGAATTTAGCTATCAGCTTCCAACCATTGGTTCTCGTTATGCCATTCTCAGTGAGGATGAAAGGTTCCCCATTCTCAGGTCTTTTTCCCATGTGTCAGGCTTATACACAATGATCAGGTGACCTCTCAACCTTCTATTTAATAAGCTGTGTAAGTTGAGCTCCTTAAGCCTCACATAGTAAGACTTACTTTCTAGCCCTGTGTCATTTTTCAAGAACAACTGTATTTTTAAATGTGATTTTAAAAAAATTGTTTAGTTACTATTCAGGGGGGCAGCATGGTCAGTTGGCTTGAGAACTGGCCTCAGAGTCAGGAGACCTAAGTTCGATTATCAGTTCTGACACTGATATACTACCAGCCTGTGATCCTTGCCCCCTCCCCCACCTTATTGCTAATAGTATTAAGCATCTGGTCACAATTAACCTTTTTAGGACTCATCTATACAAAACCTAGGGTGCAGCAAGCAGAGGTGTAAATCTACAGTGCATTGCCCTATCATGATGCACTGACTTGCTGTGCTGACACTGCAAATACAGTATCAGAGGGGTAGCCATGTTAGTCTGGATCTGTAAAAGCAGCAAAGAATCCTGTGGCACCTTATAGACTAACAGACGTTTTGGAGCATGAGCTTTCGTGGGTGAATACCCAATTCGTTGGTGCATCCGATGAAGTGGGTATTCACCCACGAAAGCTCATGCTCCAAAACGTCTGTTAGTCGATAAGGTGCCACAGGATTCTTTGCTGCTTGTGCAAATACAGCTGCCACTAGTCAAAGAACATCATGGAACTTTTAGTGTGTGGTAGCAGGGTCCACATGGCAACAATGCATGGCAAGCTAGTGCACTGGACATTTATAACCTGGCTGCCATGCTCTAATTCTGTGTGGACAAGCTCTTAGCGAAGACTGATGCAAAATAGGTATTAAACACTTCAGCCTTCTCTCCAGCATCAATTATTTGCTCTGCTTATCTGTTAAGTAATGAACTTGCAATTTCCTCCATCCTTCTTTTACTTTTAATGTATTTATATAATCCCTTCTTATTGCCTTTTATGTCCCCTGCTGGGTGTAATTCATTTTGTGCCTTAGCCTTTCTGATTTTGTCTCTACATGTTTGTGTTATTATTTTATATTCATCCTAGCAATTTGTCCTTCCTTCTATGTTTTGTACAATTCCTTTTGGATTTTCAGGTTCTTACAGAGCTCCTGATTCAGCCATATTTTTTTTAAATCTTTCCTCCACATTAGGCTAGTTTGCTTGAATACTGCATACTGGTCACTCCATCTCAAAAAAAGATATATTAGAAATGGAAAACGTACAGAGAAAGGCAACAAAAATGACTAAGCGTTTGGAACATATTCTGTATGAGGAGAGATTAAAAAGACTGGGACTTTTCTTCTTGGAAAAGAGACAGCTAGGAGGGGATACGATAGAGATCTATACAATTGTGACTCGTGTGAGAAAAGTGAATAAGGGAGTGTTATTTATTCCTTCACATAACAGAAGAACCAGAGGTCACTCAATGAAATTAATAGGCACCAGGTTTAAAACAAACAAAAGGAAGTACTTCATACAACACACAGTCAACCTGTGGAACTCTTTGCTGGGGGATGTTGTGAAGGCCAAAAAGGAACAAGGTAAGTTCATGGATGACAGGTTCATCAATGCCTTTTAGCCAAGATGGTCAGTGTTCCTAATCCTCTGATTGTCAGAAGCTGGTAGTGGATGACAGGGGATAAATCACTTGATATTTGTTCTGTTCTGTTCATTCCCTCTAAAGCATCTGGCACCAGCCACTGTCTGAAGACAAGATACAGGACTATTTGAACCATTAGTCTGACCCAGTATGGCTTTTCTTATGTTCTGTTGTGCTTTTACTGTTGTCTCTTTTAGGAACTCCCAGTGGTCCTGAACTATTTTTACCTTAGATATTGTGTCCTAAAATATCCACACTCATGTTTTGGGGCTGTCTGTGTAATTAAGCAATGGTTCAGGGATGCCACAAGGCAATATAGAGGAGGATCAGCAGCTCTCGGACTCATTGTACTTCATGGGGAGTGTGCACATTGCAGCATGTTCTTGATGATGTGCACCTGGCTAGCCCCTCAGCCTGCATCTTTCCTCCCTGCCTACTCCCTCTGAGTGATTTGTGCTCCTGCAGGTATTAGAGAGCACACCCCCTGTGTTCCACTAAAGCCAGGACTGAAATTGTGTCTAGTTTATGAAAAAAGTATTCACCTCCCCCTTATTGTCCATCTAAACTTGAGCCAGACACAATCTCATCATTGTGTGGGCTGGAATACCCATTCGTAACTGGCCTGTGGTTGCTGGGAGAATCCACCTCTCAGTTACAGTAGCATAAATCTGAACTAATTCCATTGACTTCATCAACATTCAATGCAGTTTCTCCAGCTTCCCCAAACATTCAGTGGACTACGCCAGCTTTACAGAGGCATAACTGTAGAATTTGTCTCCATATACAGCATACTCCCAATTATCCAAATAGCATGGGGGAGACAGATTTTATTCAGATAACTGGGAGTTTGAATAACTGAGAGGTGACACTGGATCCCTGCAGGCGCAGGGTGTGTGGGGCAAGCTACAGTCCTGGCAGGGCAGGTCAGAGACACCCCTCCCTTCCCCCCCAGCCAGGACTCTCTTCTGCCCTGCCAGGACTGCAGCCTTCCCTGCACCTTGCACCTGCAGGAATTGGATGTCCCAGTCCTGCAGCAGCTCATGGAGCCCTCTGCTGTCCTGGCCCCACTCACTCACTCACTCGGAAGGATAATAGGGTTTTGGATAAACCTGAGTACACTGTATTTAGTTATGTGACAAATAAATAATGTATTAACTAAAATGACTAAAAACAAAAAACCCAGCCCTCCTCCCCACACATTTCACCCAATTCTCAGGAATAAACTGAAATTTTCTGTGTAACTGGTCAGAATGGTCTCTTGAAAGGAGAAAAGGCTCTATCATCTCTGGATCCTATAGCTGGGCATTTTCCTTTCCTCTCTGGCTTCAGAATGAGGTGATGGGTCGTTTTATGAAAAAATACAGTTTCTGCTTTGATGAAAGGACAAGGTTTCCTTTCCCTTAGATATGATCACATTGTAACCTTCCTTAATTTATTATCATTATTTACATTGCTGCAGTACCCAAAATATTCTTGGCACTGCATAAACAGGTAGGAAGACAGAGTCCTCACCCCAGAGATTACACAGTAAACATTAGTAATTCTTTTGTGTATATATACCTTGATCATATACTTCTCCAACCACAGGTTTCAGATTATGTTCCTTTCCAGCTTGATAAATGGTGCCACCATCCAATGTCACCGCATCTGCCAAATTGTTCTGTGTAAAAACAGTCAGAATTTATATTTCATCACAGTTATTAACATCCTTTCACCATCTGAGGGCAGAGACTTCATAAATTCAATAAATCCTTTACATACATAGTAGATATTAATTTCTGGCTGCCAGGGTTCTCTTTCATAGTCTTCTATGGCAATCAGATTATTAATACACTGACAGAGAATATATGTCACCAAAAATTTGTATAGTCAGATTTGGGTCTTTAGTTTAAAAACAGTGGTGAGATTGTTCCTACTGCTGCTGAATAGCACAGGACTGTGGCGATCCCAGTTGTTTATGAACGCCTCATTTTCAGAGAAACCCTGCATTTTGCCGGTGTGCCTCCCACTTCTAAGGATCTGTGGGTGAGTTTGTGGCTCCACCATTTTTGATCAGTTGGGCCCACTTTTAGCTTTCCATTCACCTCTAGGTAATCCTCTCAAACTGGAAGGTAGGGATAACAATAAGGGACCATATTTTTAAGTTCACAAGCTGAGACTCTTTTGTGGCAACATTTTTTAGGGATCAAAAATACTGATACCAAAGACAAGTGTGCTTTTTTTTTTTAAATGTATGCTGGTATAAAATGTAAAAAAAAGTCAGCAGAGACCTGGGTATAGTTCTTGGAGAGGAGGGTTTTTTTTTTCCCTAGTAACTTTGTATCTGAATGAGTTCATCATGAAACTTGGAACAAATGCTACTCATATTCATCTCAAACAAAACAACAGCTCTGAGAGTGTCTGCACTCATTTGATTTTTCTCTTCACTCCAGATGTTTATCATACTGAACATTCATTCCATTAGACTGTTTGTTCCTCATAAACAACACAATTTACTTAGATGTTGTAGCTGCCCCAAAGAAGATCTTGGCCCATTAGGACTGCATATGACAAACTGGCACTGCCCAGAAAAATACCAGGACATATGCTTCCTTTAGAAAGGGAGGTTTTCTGTTATGGATTTGGGGTAGGGTTGCCAATTTAATGACTGAACAAAATCAAACACTCTTGCCCCGCCCCTTCTCCAAGGCCCTGTCCCACTCCCTCCCTCCATCACTTGCTCTCCCCTACTCTCACTCACATGCTCATTTTCACTGGGCTGGGGAGGGTCCCTTTTTGACTGGGTGTTTGGTTGAAAACTGGACACCTGGAAACCCTAGTTTGGGGCTAAGCACCAATGGATAGACTAATCACTGTGTATGTCAGGGAAATTATGTTATCAACCAGCTAAGAATATACATACTCTGTCTGATAGTTATAGGGCCAATGTCCCTAGTGATTAGTCTATTTTATATCTCAGGCAAGTTTGGTTAATGCCTATAGTACTTGTGACCTAAGATGAAGTAGGAGAAACAAGAGGTTCTGTTATGGTAGATTATGTTTGGCCTGACCCTGGAGTAGAGATACTTTAAATTCTATCAGTGTCCTATATGCAGTTGTTTCAAGAGCCCTGATTTCTGGGACTGAACCCACAACTTGCACTTGTTTCTACATTTTTATTCACTCTACAGTTTGGCCATTATCAGCTGAGATGTTTATGTATATGCTGTACCTCCAGGAAGCTCATCCAAGGATATTTTTATTTGCTGTATTCTGAAACTTTTTATCAGCCCTAATTTCTGTTCTGAGCCAGATTATGTCCACATAATAAATGCTGATTGCAGTAATGCCTTATGTATTGTTGATGCCAGAGATATTTTTGTGGGAGACATCTAGGGAAAAACACCCATGAAAGTATTTCACATCATAGTTTTGATAAATGTATTAGCAAGGCACTACTTTTCACCGTTTTCAGAGAGACTCTGTCTGTCTGTCCCATGGTATTTGTAAAGTTCCTATCACAGTATCTAGCTGTCCACTCTCAATGGTGATTCTGTTTTAGTTAAATATTAGTTAGGAACAAAGGATGGAAGATTTAGCAAATGCTTTTAAAATGGCTTAGGCTATTGATGGAAATTACGCTGTACTTTAACCTTAGCATGAAGCATGTTGGTGGAACTAAGTCCAGGTAACGTGGCACTATAAAAAAAGCAGACCTCTATCCCCAACCCTTACCCACAACACTAACCCTCCCCTTCCCTCCTCAGAGAGCAAAGTTTAGTAGACCTGCAGGCTCACAGATCACATGCAGTCCTATATATAGCACAGCAATGAGCAAATGTTTACTAGATCATTAGCACATGGGGGGGAAAAAGTCTTAAGGAGAGAGTTGTGCCTGAGGCATAACTCTGCTAAGTTTCCTTGTATCAAAAAGCTATCTATTTGTGTTAACTCACTGCAGGAGTCTAAGTTGACCAAATAAGCAGGAGGGAAACTTGGTCTCCTAGCTGTTCTGTGTTGCTTTAGTTGTGCTCTGAGCATGTCTATCAGATTGTGAATCCTGCCAGGGTTTAGGCATGGATTAGGTGTTAAACTGCCTGGCAGTGCAGGATTTAGGCAGCTCAGGTACCTAGCTAATTTAGTCACCTACAGGGTCTGCAGGAGAATGGTACTCAAGGGGAACGATCATGGGGACTGAGTGCTCTATACTGGAAACGGGAAAAGACTTAAAGGCAGCCCAGACAGATGAGGAGAACAGGGCCCAGAAGGCAGACTAAAGAAAAGCCCATGAAACATGGAAGACCTTTTCGTTTGTTGGGACTTTTTAGTTGGTTTGTGACTTGGCTGGAGGGCCAACCTACATCTCCAACACTGGCCCATACATGTGGAGTTTATTAAGGAGTCAGAGAAACTGAGGCACAGTGCGGCAGAGGCACCGCTGGACCCCAAGGGGGTGCTTGGGAGGTAGCTGACCCTGTCACATGACAGTTAGATGCATAAATCCCCCTTGTGAATCCCACCTCGAGAGAATTAGACCTGCTGAGCTTAATTTGTGGAAACTTTACATCTCAGTGTATAAACTTGGGGTAGTCTGCTTCCTAAATCTCTTCTCTATCAGATACTACAGTGTCACAGCTCTGCCATTACTCTGGTTCATTGTTGCTCCAGATAAGTGGAAATAATGAATGCCATGAAGAGGTTTTCTGCATAGCAACACAGAACCTGATACGCTCAGTCTCGTACCAAGCTGAGAAGGATCATGGTTGTTGTAGCCTTTGTGTTGGAAGTGTAAAGGAATTGCTGGACCAGTGTGGTTTGTGTTTATCCGTCTACAACAAAATCTCTTAGAAATTCCATGACAGAATCTTCTACCTGGCCATGTGCTGATGGGGATCCACTTGGATTATTACATTCAGCACATGATTTAAATCTTGCATTCTTTTCCCCTTGCATCAAAGAAGCAGCTGCATTTTATTGCTGGGTAAAGTGTCTTCTATTTTTATAAGATCAGATCTCAAGGTTCTTGTTTCAATTTTAGTCAGCCCCAGGAATTTGAGTATGACTTTAGTAAAATTTGAGTAAGCTTCAAGATTTAATTGAGTATTAATATTTTCCATTTATTTAGCAGCTTGCATCTGAGGGTATGACAATTTTTTATAAGCATGTATTAATTAAGCCTCACTATGTGATAAGGAAGTATAATTATCCCTCTTCTGCAGATGGGGCACAGAAATGACCTGTTCCTTCCCAAGGTCACAAATAATGTATGTGAATGAAGTATTATCTGTTTCACTGAGGCTGAGCAATATGACTAAGCCCTTTGGACTAACCTCTGTTAATGCTGCCTACCAAGCCTTTTTGCTGTTTGTGTCAAACGTGTACTGTAGGGTATTAATAAACACTTAGCTCTTCTCTAGCACTTTCTCTGCTCTGAGTGCTTTACACATATTTATTAATTGGCCAAATGAAGCAAGACACTACACTCAATTTGATGGCATTGTCCCTGAAATGGAGGGGAATGGAAGGTAGCACGCACACAGAGCTTGGGGGGAGAATGGAGGGATGCAAGGAGTCCATGTGGTGCACAATGAGCTCTGCTGACAGAAGCAACAAAGATTACAACCCTTTAGTTAAATCTCACAGCAACCCTATGAGGTAAGTAGTTAGAATTATCCCTGTTTTACAAATAAGGATGCCGAGGCAGAGAGGTTAAGTGACATGTCTAGGGCCACAGAGGGAGTCTATGCCAGAATTAAACATTTCCTAATTTCCAATCCTGTGGTTTTAAGCTCTTGCCCATGATTATGTACTATCCCTCCACAACTCCCTTCTAAGGAGGGTGTTATACAATTGCCTAAATTAGAGGATCTTTCTTTTAAAGGGAAGATTTAAGGCTCTTGTTCATATCCCCAGTGACTAGGTCACAAAGTATCTGGATGAACAGAAAAGACAGGACCATCTTTTGTTTTAAACCTCAAACAGTCTTATCTACTGCATGCATAATAAATTAATTAATTAATTAACTAACTAACTAACTAACTAACTCACTCCCAAGGCAGGGGATCTTTAAATAAATATCTGTACAAGAATACTCATCTGCCTGATTTTACCAGAAACTCAATGCAGAACAGTTTACTTTAGTGACTGGAACAACAGTTTTCCCTCTGTTGCTTATTTTCCCGCAGAGAAAAACCAGGTGAGTGAGATAATAGCTTTCAGTGGACCAACGTCTGTTAATGAGTGAGACAAGCTTTTGAGCTACACAGAGCTCTTCTTCAGGTCTGGGACAAGTACTCTTAAGTGTCACAGCTAAATACAAGGTCAAACAGCTCAGGTAGCATAAATAGTACATATTCTAAGGGACCATGCAAGGTGAAGTGGCCCAACAAGGCACAGCAAGAAGCTATATTGACACTAATGTAATGACTTCAAACTCACCTTGATCATATGGGTGCAGTTAATGGCCGAGCTGCCACTGACACACAATAAATTGGGAAGAATGTTGGCATCAATGAAGGCTGCCCTCATGTCATTACACTTGGCCTGTTCTTGCTCAGAGATCGTGCACCACCTCACATGCTGCAGGCTCAGAGCTGAAACAAAGCACCAAGGAAAATCTCTATTATTAAACAATGCCTTTATAACTGCGCTCCCTGCATATTGATAACAGAATGGCCAGACCACAGAAATTCATGGCCTGTTCAAAGCTATGGCCTCAGGGCCCACTCCTGTTTTCATTCAAATCAATGAGAGTTTTGCCATTGACTTAAATGGGAGCAGAAATGGGTCCAGCTCTCATATTGCCACATACTGATATAGGTGCTGCATGCAAAACAAAGCAGATAAGTACATAAAAAGAATCCACAACACCTATGAGAATGATACAACCTTGTTTCCTGTGTATTGTATTTATTCAATCTCCACAGTTCCCTTAGTTGTGTGGCAAAAAGTTGAGCTTTGATGTAGCTAGCACAGTCCTACTCTGAGGACCTTCTAGGATTTGTTGACCTGAAACTGCTAGAGATATTGAAAATTATCAGCAGTAAAATTCAGTCACTTAAGACATGATGTCTTGGGTTTATGTAACTTTTTATTATCACGAAGAAAAGAAAGTACAGTACAAAAATATTCATTTAAACTACATACAGAGCAAGAGTAGTAATATTTAGAGTGAAGCATTTGGCCTGAGAGTTGTATCCATCTGTCTGTAGAATCACTATGAATCTGGGGCAAATTCAGAAGGTTTTATCCTCAACCTTAAGAACTGGAATAATTGTTTAAAATTACACTGGGCAGCAAATGGCTCCCACAGAGAAGTCTCAGTCTATCATATCCATGCTATCAGAACTGTGTTCCAAAAGACAAAAAGCCCAAATATTTGAAAAAATCTCCAAAGGCATGAAGGACAGAGGTTATAACAGGGAGCCACCACAGTGCCGCGTGAAACTTAAGGAGCTCAGGTAAGCCTACCAGAGAACCAGAGAGGCAAATGGCCACTACGGGTCAGAGCCCCAGACATGCCACTTCTATGATGCACTGCATGTCATTCTAGGGGGTGCCCCTACAACTACCCCACCCCTGTGCGTAGACTCCATCAGTGGATTCTCATGCAACAGGGATGCGGATTTTGGGGATGAGGAAGATGATGAGGAGGAGGAGGTTGAAGATAGCGCACAGCAAGCAAGCGGAGAAACCATTTTCCCCAACAGTCAGGTACTGTTTATCACCCTGGAGCCAGTACCTTCCCAATCCAGGCTCCTGGACCTTGAAGGTGGAGAAGAGACCTCTGGTGAGTGTACCTTTGTAAATATAATACATGGTTTAAAAGCAAGCGTGTTTAATGATTAATTTGCCCTGAAGACTTGGGCTGCATTCACAGCCAATACAGCTACTGGAAAGTCTGTTAATGTGTCCGGGGATGGAGCGGAAATCCTCCACGGACATTTCAATGAAGCTCTTCTGGATGTACTCCCAAAGCCTTTGCAAAAGGTTTCTGGGGAGGGCAGCCTTAGTCCGTCCTCCATGGTAGGACACTTTACCACGCCAGACAAGTAGCACATAGTCTGGAATAATTGCATAACAAAGCATGGCAGCGTATGGTCCCGGTGTTTGCTGGCCAATCCATTTTAAAAGGCCAATCCAATGGGTGCTTGGTATGGGAAATGAGGGCGCTGCTGTTTGAAACCGTTCCCACATGTTATGAAGGTTAACAAAGCCAAAAGACTGTGGCTTACTATGTCTGTCTGCAAGCCGACTTCTGTTGCCTGTATGATTTCTCACACCAAACCAGCAGACCCTCAATATAAGAGGCAAAATGCCCTGCTATGCTCTTCTGACCACCCTGGTGTCTGGCTGTGCGTAATCAGCGGCCAGGCGATTTGCCTCAACCTCCCATCCTGACATAAACGTCTCCCCCTTACTCTCACAGAGATTGTGGAGCACGCAGGAAGCAGTAATAATAATGGGAATATTGGTTTCACTGAGGTCTAACCGAGTCTGTAAACTGTCCCAGTGCACTTTTAAATGTCCAAATGCACATTCTACCACCATTCTGCACTTGCTCAGCCTATAGTTGTACAGCTCCTGACTACTGTTCAGGCTGCTTGTGTATGGCTTCATGAGTCATGGCATTAAGGGATAGGCTGGGTCCCCAAGGATAACTATAGGCATTTCAACATCCCCAACTGTTATTTTCTGGTCTGGAAATAAGTCCCTTGCTGCAGCTGTTCACACAGACCGGAGTTCCTAAAGATGCGAGCATCATGTACCTTTCCCGGCCATCCCACGTTGATGTTGGTGAAACATCCCTTGTGATCCACCAGTGCTTGCAGCACTATTGAAAAGTACCCCTTTCGGTTTATGTACTCACTGCTTTGGTGCTCCAGTCCCAAGATAGGGATATGGGTTCCATCTATCGCCCCACCACAGTTAGGGAATCCCATTGCAGCAAAGACATCCACTATGACCTGCACATTTTCCAGAGTCACTACCCTTGAGAGCAGCAGGTCAGTGATCATGTTGGCTACTTGGATCACAGCAGCCCCCACAATAGATTTGCTCACTCCAAATTGATTTCTGACTGACCAGTAGCTGTCTGGTGTTGCAAGCTTCCAGAGGGCTATTGCCACTTGCTTCTCAACTGTGAGGGCTGCTCGCATCTTGGTATTCTGGCACTTCAGGGCAGGGGAAAGCAAGTCACAAAGTTTCATGAAAGTGCCCTTATGCATGCGAAAGTTTTGTAGCCACTGGGAATCATCCCAGACTTGCAACACTATGCAGTTCCACCAGTCTGGGCTTGTTTCCTGGGCCCAGAATCGGCGTTCCATGGCATGAACCTGCCCCGTTAACAACATTGCCTTCCAAATTGCCAGAGCTCGTGCTTTGAGAGAAATCTGTGTCCATGTCCTCATCACTCTTGTCATTGTGCTGCAGTCTCCTCCTCGCCTGCTTTTGAAGTTTCTGGTGCTGCATATACTGCAGGATAATGCACATGGTGCTTACAGGGCTCATAACTGACACGGTGATCTGAGCGGGCTCCATGCTTACTGTGGTATGGCGTCTGCAGGAGTGCAGAGTGGAAGCAGATGTGGTCATTCAATAACGATGGTTTACAGCCCCACTGCACCGTCTGCTGCCAGAACAGGAGAGCAGAGCGGCAGTGGAAGTGGTCATTCAGTGATGCCAGTTTACAGTCCTACTGCACCATCTGCTGCCAACAGCACCCAGGACACACCAGCGGCGGCTGAGCTGAGCAGGCTGCACACTTTCCGTGGTATGGTGTCTGCGCAGAAAAAAGGCATGAAACAATTGTCTGCCATTGTTCTCACGGAGGGAGTGGCAACTGACGATACGGCTTACAGGGTGGCTTACAGGGAATTAAAATCAACGAAGGAGGTGGGTTTGCATCAGGGAGAAACACACACAACTGTCACACCGAAGCCTGGCCAGTCATGAAACTGGTTTTCAAAGCCTCTGTGATGTGCAGCACACCTTGCTGTGCTCTTCTAATCGCAAACATCCTAGTCAGCAAACAGGGCCAGTGAGCTTTAAAACGTCCAAAGGAACATTCTACCACCATTCTAAACTTGCTCAGCCAATATTTGAACTGCTCCTTACTACTGTCCAGGCTTCGTGAGCCATGGGAGCAAGGGGTAGGATGGAGTAGGTGAGACCGCACAGTGCTGCTGGCTAGGAGAGCAGCCTGAGGCAGAAGCCTCCAGCTCACGATAGTCCAGGCAGGATTGAATCTCCATGAGATGAAATTTAAAGAAGAGAATGATCTGGAGTTACTCTCATTTATGTCCAGGTGCCCCGACCAACCTCACCAAGGTCTGCCAGGAGCACTATGGAGACGACGATGACGGCTAGCAGTCATACTGCATTGTCTACTGCCACGAAGGCAATGAGCTGCTGCTATGTAGCAATGCAGTACCACATCTTCGAACAGCACCCAGGAGACACATGGTGACGGTGAGCTGAGCCTGGTCCATGCTTGCCATGGTATGTCATCTGCATGGATAACCCAGGAAAAAAGGCAAGAAATGATTGTTTACCGTTGCTTTCACTGGGTGGGGGGGGGAGGCTTATGACATGTATACAAAACCACACACGACAATGATTTTGCCCTATCAGGCATTGGAAGCTCAACCCAGAATTCCAGTGGGCAGTGGACACTGCGGGAACTGTGGGATAGCTACCCACAGTGCAACACTCCGAAAGTCGACGCTAGCCTCAGTACTGTGGATGCACTCTGCCGACTTAATGCACTTAGAGGGGACACACACAATCGACTGTATAAAATCGATTTCTAAAACGTCGACTTCTATAAAATCAACCTAATTTCGTCGTGTGGCCATAACCTTAGTAGAAAACATAAGGCGGGACAGTTTGGGTTTGCATTAGGTGATCAGACAGTTCATGGAATCTCAGGTGACCTTGGGAGAACAGGGATATACACTGTATTCTTTATTAACCCATTTACAAGTTAACAATAATTTTTTCCTTCCTTTTGGAAGTTTGTAGAATCCCATCGTCAAAGGCAGCGTTCCCTCTAATTTTTTACGTCCACGTGCAGAATGAATTTTGTTATGTACACTAATATGCAGGTGATATGTGGCAGGGGTGGGGCCGAGGTTCAGGGTGAGGGAGGGAGCTCAGAGCTGGGGCAGAGGGTTGGCGTGTGATTGGGGTGAGGACTCTTGGTGGGGCCAGGGATGAGGGGCTTGGAGTACAGGCTGCCCAAGGCCTGTGGCAGGGAGAGAGGACTGTCGCTAGCCCTCTTTTTCTGCAGCAGCTCTGGGCCAGGGGAGAGGCACCTCTCCCTGGTCACAGCAGCTCCAGCCAGGATGGGCTGGGCTGGGTTGTGGGAACGGCACCTCTCCTCGGCTGCAGCAGCTCCAGCAGGACTGTGCTGGGCCTGGGGGAGGGACACGTCTCCCCAGACATGGCAGCTCTGGCTAGGCTGGGGAAGGGGGCGCCTCTTCCTAGCTGCAGCAGCTCTGACTGGGCTGGGCTGGGCTGGAGGAGGGGTGCCTCTCCCTGGCCGTGGCAGCTCCAGCAGGGCTGGGCCAGGGGAGGGGCACCTCTCCCTGCCTGCGTAGCCCTTGATAGCCTGCCACACAGCCAGATAGCTTAGAGGGAACTTACGTCAAAGGATCCACTTTTTCTCTTATGTGCAAAACTATTTCATTTTCAATTTTTCATAAGTGCCTCAGAACATGTGGCTAAATGCTAGTCTCCAATTTCTATGTTCCTGTGTCTGATACAAGGGTCTGTGAAGATAAGGCTGCATTGGGCAAGGTGTATGATCACCTCTTATTCACATTAATTTGTGAGATGAAAGATAAAAGGCCCCTGCCCAGCTCCACATTCTTCTAGCACAGGGGTGGCCAACCTGTGCCTGAGAAGGAGCCAGAATTTACCAATGTACATTGCCAAAGAGCCACAGTAATATGTCAGCAGCCCCCCATCCGCTCCCTGGCCACCAGCACTTCTCCTCTGCTGGCAGCCCCCAACAATCAGCACATACTCCCCCCTCAGCAATCAGCTGGTTCATATGCGCAGGAGGCTATGGAGGGAGCAGGGAGAAGTGAGGGCATGGCAGGCTCAGGGGAAGGGGTGGAGTGGGGGCAGGGCTTGGGACAGAGCAGGGGGTTGAGCAGTGAGCACTCCCTAGCACATTGGAAAGTTAGCATCTATAGCTCCAGCCCCAGAATCAGTGGCTACGTAATCTCTGAAGAGTCGCATGTGGCTCCGGAGCGACGGGTTGGCCATCCCTGTTCTAGCATGTGCAATGAAATAGCATGAATTCACCTCTTTCTTCCTCTCTCTGCTTATGGGGGCTTAACTGAAGTTTCTCTCTTGCCAAACTGCAGCTTTTCTCCCAGCATCTGACTTGTAACAGAGGATGTCTTTTAGTCTTCCAGTGGGAGTTAACCCATTTGAGGTGGGGCTAGGAACACAGAGATGACTTGTGGTTTGAATTCTCTGCTACAGCTGGCCAAGAATGCATTAAAACAGCAAGCTAGTCTCCAAACCCAAGTTTACTCAGCTTTCTGGTCTTCCGCAGAGGTACACTAACTATGAGAGGCTGGGGGCTAGTAACTTCCATCTGAAATACATTCCTAGGTCCTATGTTAGTATAGTCTCACCATCAGACAGGTAAACAGCCAAGTACCTCCTTTAGCAACAATACAATACTAGTGTTGTGCAGTAGTGGAGTAATATACTGCAACTTACACACGTGTCAGGAAAATGTTTGGGGCTGTTGATATTCTGTGGGACTTTCAACAGGAGCCAACTCAAAAAGGACTAAAACAAGATCATTTTACACATAAACAGAGCATCTTTCTTTCTGTAGAATTTCAAAGTGCTTTAGAGATAGCCAGCCAGGAGGCATAAGAACAGTCAATGCACCTTTGGACTCCTGGACATTCCAGGCAAAACTGTTGACATTTCTCTCTCTGCCCTGTGCTCATTGGCTGTTTGCTCCAACCCTACCTCTCTGTCTCCCCTCCCCTCTAGTTTCTTCAGCACAAATTCACTCCAAACCTGCCCCCTCTCCTCTTGCCCGCCCCTAAGTAAACCCACCCACTCCTTCAAAGGAGAAACCAAACTTGTGGAATTAACATGGCATTTGCCACTACCCTATGTTCACTGTGTGTTCCACTCCTTCCAGCACCCTGTATCTGTCTTATCTATTTAGTCTCTTTGTACTCTACCTTTTGTCTGTAGCCATCTGTTGCTGTTCCTTGTCTTATACTTAGATTGTAAGCTCTCTGGAGCAGGGACTCGCTTTTTCTTCTGTGTTTATACAGCACCTAGCACAACGTAGCCCTGGTCCACAACTGGGGCTCTTAGGCACTACAGTGACAAAAATAATAATAAAAAATGCAATCACCTCAGGGGTGAGGGAAAGGCAACACAAAGCATGGTGCATAACAGAAAAGGTTGGGGATATTAGGGTGTCATGGATCCACAGAATCTATGCTATGCCCCAGCTTTTAAACAGACCTTTGGAGGAAAAGTGTGCCAGATCCCCAAAGGGGTCCCACTTGTTCGTAAGGGTAGGTCATGGGGTTGCAACACCTCTGCAACAGAGCCTCTCGGTGCCAGCACTCCTGCTTCACACCCATGAGCGCTGCCCACCAAGTCCAACTGAGATAGTCTCTGACCAGGAGTCGTTACACTCTTCAGGGAACAACACATCTCAGCAAGTATTGGCAGTTACACCAGGTAGCCTTTTTAAAACAGAGTAGTCAACTGGCATTATTAATCAACTGGCATTTATTAGCATAGTGTAATAAAGGTTAAGACATAGTCAATTCTGGCCAGCATTCCACCCGGCCAAGCTACCATGGACTCCATTTTTGGCCCTCTCCCTCTTTGTCAGTCTCACCTGAGAACTGCAGTCTCTCTCCCAAAAGCCAACTCTAATCCCAGCCACCTGATACATTTCAGTCCATTGTCCAACACTTGCAGACCCATGCTGAGTTCACATATTCCACCTGGCAGAGATTTCCATGAATATGTATCACTTGTTCAGTCCTTGGTTTCCCATTGTCTTTGTGGTCCCTCCACTGATATAGGTCTATTTTAGCCAGTTTTTTAACAACACATTCATTCCACTCCACACGCTTACACCTCATGTTTTCTGTTCTGCCCCACGAGCAGCTTTTTAACGCTTCTGCAATCACTGAGTAGCAATGAAAAGTACAGAGGGAATCCAAGGCACATAATGGAATCATAAAATACATTACAGCAAATTCTCACAGTGCAATCACCTACAAAAAAGTGCAATCACCTACAAAAAAGGTCCCATCTGAAACAGTCAGACAAAATAAACAGCGTGGGATCAGCAGAAGAAGTAGACTCAACGTGGACAAAGTATAATATTTAATACCAATGAGAGATGGGAAAAAAAGATCATTTTGATCCAACTCAGCTGTCTGTTTTCCCACCATATTCCTCCCTCCTTCAGAAATAAAGTGATTCTGAAATTGTTTTAATTCCTTTTGTGCTGTATCATCTCACAGACTAGTCAACCCTAGAGGTACCAAGTGGCCCAGTGAACTCTTCCCTCAAGATTAGCAGGCACTTACCAGTGTGAAAGAAGCAGAGATGATAAAATATGCCCTGAAAGTTCATGATGAAGTCTGCGTGTTCTCTGCTCCGTCTCCAGTCTTCAGAATTCCAGCGATCAATGCTTTTATAGTATATTCTGGTCAGTCTGCTCCTCTTCAGACCACTCCTTGTTGGAAATCAAGACCCTCACGCTGCACAACAATTACTCTTTGTTCCACCAGCACACATCTCATTCTAAAGGGAGAGGGAAAAACTGCATCTGTTTATATTAACCTCAGCCTTGAAAAGGAAAATGCAAAATTCCTGAGACACTGGAGCAAATTATGACCTGTCATTGCTTAAGCAACACCTACTGGGTCAGATGTGTAATAACATGTTGATCGTGGGTGTAGAGTGAGATTGAAATAAAGTGTCCAGGAAGTTTTTTTTGTTTTGTTTTGAGCATATATTCCCATCAAGCTTTTTCCACATGGAGATCAGACGTGCACATTGATGCAGTTATGCCCTTCACTCAATATACCTGTCACTTATCACAGGCACAGTGGGCTTGATTCACAAGAGAACTGCTACCTGCCACTTTAGGTGCCTAAATGCCAGAAGCAGGTCCCTCTGGGCTTCACAAAACTCCCACTAAACTGCTGCCAAAAGCTCTAGCTACTTAAGCTCCCTTGGTGCCAAAGTTTTTGCTTCTATGCATGTGCACGGCTACTTCCATCTAGGCATCCAGAGGTCTAAGCCCAACTATGATGCACAAACCAGAAGATTGCCCTTTATTTTTGTTCGTCTTATTTTGTATAGTTATAAATAGAATTCTGGCACCATTTGTTTTTAATTGTACGTTTTTCCTATATGTCATGTATGTTGGCCTGTGTTGTATGTTGTGTGACATGACGACTTTTTATTATTTTTATTTTGTTGCAACAAAAGTCAAGTTTATAACTTTAAAAAATATATAAGTGGTACTACACTATTTTAAAATTATGGTTGGAGTATAACCATCATATTATTACAATTTTTTAATCAAAGTTCAAAAAGGTCTCAGTTATAAATACATGTACATATATCGCTGCCCCAACAAATAATGCAATTGCAAACAAAAAGACTTTTCTTTTATTAATCACAGTTTTGTTTTTCATTTTTTTATTCAAAGAAACAAAAATGTAAGGGGAAACCTCAACGTTAAGGTAATATTAACAAAATGTTAATTTCTTGTCTGGGTTTTCATAAACTTGTTTGCACTTTTAAATATAGTGATAAAAATGTCATAGCAAAAATGTTTAAACATAACAATTTATGCATAAAGCTAACCAAACAATTTCAACAGGGTTCCACCTTTTCAATATGCTTCCACCTTTGTCTCACAAACATAACCAAGTGTCAGAAAACTTTAATACCTTCAAATTATTTGCATTGACCTGTATTTAAAATTCATTTTGGTTTAATTTTTATTCTCTTTTAAGTTATATTAAAGGGAACTAGTGGTTGCCAATGTTTGTGCTTCTAAAGAGTTAGCAAAAATGAAATTGGTATCACAAGCAAATTAACTGTAAAAAGTTTGTTAAAATTATGTTACTAACTCTTTTGCTAAAACAAAGTGTTCAGCAAAGGAAAGAAATATACCTTCTCATGGAAGCTTGTGACCATCTATTTTAGCAGTTAAGCATTTTATTTAGTATAAAATATTAGTACTGCACCTCAATTGAAAAATGAATGCCTATACAACAACTGCAAAAGTACAGCTTGTGTTATTAAAGACTTGGTCCCCATTACATCGTAAACAAACTACATTCATCAGTGTATTAAATTTGGATTACTGAAAACAAGAAGAGATGTAAAACAAACAAAAAACTTTATTATGTTAACTAACTAGCTGTTTAAGGTTGCATCCCACAGACCCAAGACATCAGAAGATATCACACCACAAAAACACCAGGTGATATCGGTATACAGTGAAGAAATCCCCTAAGCATCAAGAAAAATGAAGTGCTTTATAAATATGAGACTGGTCAAATACACGTCAATTTATCGTATATGAACAATTCAGTTGGCAATTGGCTAGAAATCATTGTCAGTTAATTAGAATTTGGCTATTGCGTAAAAGCAACTATTATTGCTGTAGTACTGTATTATTGCTCTATATCATTTACAATGTGCATAACATTGCTAAACTGTTTAACCAACACACAGGTATAAATTAACAAATGAATGGCAGCAAACAACATGAAGGCAAGGGGGGGAAAAAGTGGTTAAAAAAAAAGTTACATGGTAACTACAAATTGGGTAAACAAATTGCCTGATAGTACCAGTCATAATTTGGGTCAGTGACAGTGCAACCTAACTGAGCCACATGTTATTCAAAACAATCTGTATACCAATACTAAATCTTGACACAGCAATACTTGATAAATTGGTCAGTTAAAGGCAGCATCCATAAACAACAACTGGATCTACGTCAACTACTGGTGTATCACAGAGCAATGCAATCCATGGAACAGAGACACTAGCAGTTCCTCTTTCCTGCCCAGCAAAGTTTACCAGAGGGTGACAACCAGCAGTAAGGGTAACCTATAACACAAATGGGCAGTACTGTGTAGTAATTACAAGACATTTATATAAAAAGGCCTCATTTGTAGGGTCACTACTTCAAATTTCTGTTTTACTTCTCATATATATAATACTGAGGGATACACAGAGGGAACAGATGCTTGCAGCCGACTGTTATCAACATTGGACAGAACAGAGCACCAGACCAGTGATGTCTGACAACATCTCAGGCAGAAGGGGACTTGAACTGGGGGTCTTCCACATCCAGGTGAGTACCCTAACCACTGGGATAAAACGTTCTCCTCTGCCAGGCTTCTTGCAAAAACAGCCCAGGTGTCTAACTCTAAGAAAGGGTCTAACAAGCAAATGGAGCAACCCCCACCTTAAGTGTCAAACTGCCTGAGAGGGAATGGGCCTTAGGCCACAATCTTCACCTTAGCAGCTACCATTGGCTGAGTTAGGTAGAGTGCCACCTAGCATACTGGCTTTTGTGAATCCAAAGCTCAGGCAATAACTCTCCCCCGTCATTGTAGAGAGTGCCTAACTCAAGCTTTGTGAATCCAAGTGGTTTTCTAGACACCTAAATCCCTTTGTGAATCTAGTCCAGTGTGGTTACAATTCACGCAATCCTATTAAGAATAAACACAACTAATCAGCAAACTTTACAATGATGATAAGCGATGGATAAGGGCAAACAAACAGGGACAAGTTTTTAAAGTGCTTGTACACAAATGCTAGAAGTCTACATAATAAGGTGGGTGAACTAGAGTGCCTTGTGATAAAGGAGGATATTGATATAATAGGCATCACAGAAACCTGATGGACTGAGGACAATCAATGGCACACAATCATTCCAGGGTACAAAATATATCAGGCGGCCAGAACAGGTCTTGGGGTGGGGGGGGAGAAGAAAGTGGCACTATACGTGAAAGAAAATGTAGAATCAAATGAAGTAAAAATCTTAAGTGAATCCACATGTTCCATAGAATCTCTATGGAGAGTAATTTCATGCTCTAATAAGAATATAACATTAGGGATCTATTATCGACCACCTGACCAGGACAGTGATAGTGAGGATGAAATGCTAAGGGAAATTAGAGAGGCTATCAAAATTAAGAACTCAATAATAGTGGGGGATTTCAATTATCCCATATTGACTGGGAACATGTCACCTCAGGATGAAATGCAGAGACAAAATTTCTCAATACTTTTAATGACTGCTTCTTGGAGCAGCTGGTACGGGAACCCACAAGGGGAGAGGCAACTCTAGATTTAATCCTGATTGATGCGCAGGAGCTGGTCCAGGAGGTAACTATAATAGGACAGCTTGGAAACAGTGACAATAATATAACAACATTTAACATCCCTGTGGTGGGAAGAATAGCGCAACAGCCCAATACTGTGATATTTAATTTAAAAAGGGGAACTATGCAAAAATGAGGGGGTTAGTTAAACAGAAATTAAAAGGTACAATGACTAAAGTGAAATCCCTGCAACAACCCCACCTGTTGCTTCCCTCCTCCCACAACCTTCCTGGGCTACCGTGGCAGTGTCCCCCCCATTTGTGTCATGAAGTTATAAAAAGTGCAGGAATAAGAAACAGTGACTTGTTAGTGAGATAAAATGAGGGGAAGGCAGCCTCCCGGTGCTATGACAGTCCAGGCAGGACATTAAACAGTGGAGGGGAGAGAAACCCAGCATGCCGCTGCTATGACAGTCCAGGCAGGACAGAATCTTTTCTTTACACAGGAAAGGGAGGGCGCTGATGGAGCTCAGCCCCCAGTTGCTATGATGAGGATGGTTACCAGCCATTCTGTACCATCTACTGGGAATAACCAAGAATCATTCCTATTTTCACCCAGGCACCCCCGACCAGCCTCACCTGAAGCCAGCCGGGAGCACTCATGGGTTGATAACAAGGACAGCTACCAGTCCTACTGCCCCATCTGCCACCAGGCAGGGGAGAAAAGTAGATACTGCTCTTCACTGCTGCAGCATCGCGTCTACCAGCAGCATTCAGTAGACATAGGGTGACATTGAAAGAAGTCAAGAAACGATTTCTTTCCTTTTTCTTTCACATGTGTGTGTGGGGGAGAGTAAATTGACGAGCTATTCCCTGAACCATGCTGGACAATGTGTTTGAACCTACAGGCATTGGGAGCTCAGCCAAGAATGCAAATAGTTTTCGGAGAGTGCTGGGGACTGTGGGATAGCTGGAGTCCTCAGTACCCCGTCCCTCCCTCCATGAGCGTCCATTTGATGCTCTGGCTTCCCGTTACACTTGTCATGCAGCACTGTGTAGCCTGTAGATTTTTTTTTCAAATGCTTTGGCATTTCGTCTTCTGTAATGGAGCTTTGATAGAATATATTTGTTTCCCCATACAGCGATCAGATCCAGTATCTCCCGTATGGTCTATGCTGGAGCTCTTTTTGGATTTGGGACTGCGTTGCCACCCGTGCTGATCAGAGCTCCAAGCTGGAGAAACAGGAAATGAAAATCAAAATTTCACAGGGCTTTTCTTGTTTACCTGGCCACTGCATCCGCGTTCAGATTGCTGTCCAGAGCGGTCACAGTGGTGCACTGTGGGATACCGCCCGGAGGCCAATATCATCAATTTGTGGCCACACTAACCCTAATCCGATATGGTAATACCGATTTTAGCGCTATTCCTCTCGTTGGGGAGGAGTACAGAAACCGATTTAAAGAGCCCTTTATATCAATATAAAGGGCCTCTTAGTGTGGATGGGTACAGCATTAAATTGGTTTAATGCTGCTAAAATCGGTTTCAACGCGTAGTGTAGACCAGGCCTAAGAGTCATCCTCCCCCCTCTCCCCCCAAGTGTCTTAACAACAGGTCCAACCTCCATCCTCCTCTTGCAGTTGTGAATGGATGATGAATGCTAGCTACTTTCCTCTTCTTCCCTTCATAGTTTGTTGTCCCAGGTTGGTGGAGTCCAAGGATTCTGGCAAGTCAGTGCTGTCTGGGGCATTACTATTTGAACCAGTTGAGGTGATTTCAGCTTTGATTGTTGGGTAGGGACGCCTACACCAGAGTCCTTCAAATAGGCTGCTGCTCACTGTGGCTTCAGCCCAAGGTAAATCAGTGCCACCTGCATCAGGGTCACCTCTGCACCCACCCCTTTAAAGCCACCTTAGCTCTGCACCACCATCCATTGCCTCAAAGCCACATCAGCTCTGCACCATCCAGTAGCCTGCAAGCACCTCAGTTCAGTTCTTTAGAGAGGAATGAGTGCCATACATGACCCTTAATAGAGTTCTTACCACAACAGAAGCCCTGCTGTATTAATTTAGATGGACTAAATGGTTAAAGAATCACAGAAACATAAAAAGCAACAAAGCATTCTGTGGCACCTTATAGACTAACAGATGTATTGAAGCATAAGCTTTTGTGGGTGAATACCCACTTTGTCAGACGCATGTAATGGAAATTTCCAGAGGCAGGTATAAATATGGAGGCCAGAATCAGTCTGGAGATAATGAGGTTAGTTCAATCAGAGAGGATGAGGTCCTCTTCTAGCAGTTGAGGTGTGAACACCAAGGAAGGAGAAACTGCTTTTGTAGTTGGCAAGCCGTTCACAGTCTTCGTTTAATCCTGAGCTGATGGTGTCAAATTTGCAAATAAACTGAAGCGCAGCAGTTTCTCTTTGAAGTGTGTTCCTGAAGTTTTTTTGCAGTAGGATGGCTACCTTAAAGTCTGCTGTTGTGTGGCCAGGAAGGTTGAAGTGTTCTGCTACAGGTTTTTGTATATTGCCATTCCGAATATTTGACTTGTGTCCATTTAATGTAGATACTGTCCCTTTTGGCTGATGTACATAGCAAAGGGGCATTGCTGGCACATGATGGTGTATATAACACTGGTGGGCATGCAGGTGAATGAACCAGAGATGTTGTAGCTGATCTGGTTAGGTCCTGTGATGGTGTTGCTGGTGTAGCTATGGGGACAGAGTTGGCCTCGAGGTTTGTTGCATAGACTGGTTCCTGAGTTAGAGTCTCAGACAGAGACCAACACCTACAAGATCTTCACCACGCATTCTCAAAACTATGATACCCGCATGAGGAAATAAGGAAACAAATCAATGGAGCCAGACGTGTACCCAGAAGCCTCCTGCTGCAAGACAAGCCCAAGAAAGAAACCACCAGAACTCCATTGGCCATCACCTACAGTCCTCAGCTTAAACCTCTCCAGCACATCATCAGTGATCTACAACCCATCCTGGACAATGATCCCTTGCTTTCACAGACCTTGGGAGGTAGGCCAGTCCTTGCCCACAGACAACCCGTCAACCTTAAGCATATTCTCACCAGCAACAACACACCATACATAGCACTCTAACTCAGGAACCAACCCATGCAACAAGCCTCGATGCCAATAAATAAAAACAGTTAAAACATTTGAGATGTTAACATAATGAATTAGGCTTATATTCCCCCCGCTCCTTTTCTTTAGCTAGAAAGCATTTTTAGAAGAAAAAGAACACCCTTTTTTGACAGTTTCTTGGATGGCATCAAACATGGCAATAAGTATCTTTTGGAGAAAAGACGAGTTATTTGAGATGGGCTGGAGTTGATGATGCTGTTGTTAAAAGACTGACCCTATTTCATCTTAGGTGGTGTTTGGAATTCAGCTGGAGCCAGTAGAGGTAATGATGTCATCTGGGTCCCTCTCTCTGACCTGGTCAGGGCATCTCTCCTCAGGATCAGGGTGACAAAGGCCCACGGTCCCAGGAGCTGGTTGTGGAGGTTGCCATGATGGTGAAGCTCACTCCGGTAACCAATTTTTCTCCCTAAGATCTCTTTTTGAAGGACCCACAAAGAGACTGGTGAGCAGTATAGCCCATCACCTTGTTATTGTTTTCACCAATTAGCCCTCATTTCTGATACACCATTTTCGGTACACTTATTTCTGATTTCACACTTTTCTTGTTTATCAGACATCATCTTAACACAGACCTTGAGTTATATCAGTAGGACTTTTTGTGTGGACTAATTCACTCTGTGTCCTTTCATACTTCCCCCATCATTTGTTATCAGATGTTATATGACATCTTACCAACTTTCAATTTTTTTTTTACAGTTGAACTCATAATTAGTATACAACAGCACTTCTAACAAATGATATGTAGGTGGATAGATCACAATTAGCACAAATGTTCCATCTTTTTCCATCCATGTGTGAAATAAATTTTATTGTGTGCACCAAGGTATGTGCCTAAGTGCACCACCAGTAGAAACAAAAAACCTAGATGTAGTATATATATTTTAAAAAGTTGCCATAGGGATAATTACTCTAGCCAGGACAGGCTAGGCATTTTAGAACTCATTACTCAAAGAATTAAATGTAAGTGTAAGAGAAATAAAAATTATGAAATGCATAGACCAGTCAAAACACTAAAATAACACTTTGAAAGAATAAAATTACAGAGAATATATGTGCATTGCAGGAAGTACCAAGATGTAACAACAATAATACAAGTATGTGTGAGTGTGAAAGAGACATTGTGTGTCTGAGTGTGAGAGACACACATACACAGAAAGCCTCCATGGGTACGTTCACACTATCCACCGGATCAGCGTGTAGCAATCGAGCTATCGGGGATCGATTTATTGTGTCTCAGCTAGACGCGATAAATCAATCCCCAAATGCTCTGCTGTTGACTCCGGCACTCCACCAGGGTGAGAGGTGGAAGCGGAGTCGACAGGAGAGCCACGGCTGTTGATCCCATGCCGTGAGGACGGGAGGTAAGTAGATCTAAGATACGTCAACTTCAGCTACACTATTCTCATAGCTGAAGTTGCATATCTTAGCTCAATCCCTCCGCAGCGTAGACCAGGCCTGTGTATGTGCTGGCTGCTGGGGAAAACCGTATGCTAGCGCTTTAAGACACTCACTGAAAGCTCTCCTGCTCTGTCCTGAGCCCTGTTGTTTCCCCTTCCCCGCACTGCAGAGATGGGGTACATGGGGAGAGAGAGAGAGAGAGACAGTGTGAGCTGGCTGCTGGGGAAATCTCAGAAACGGTGCACTGTCTCTTTAAGAAAGGCACTCAGACACTCACCATAGCAGCTTCGAGTCCTTCTGAGCAGGCTCTTCCCTGCAGAAATGGGGCACAGAGGTGGGGGGAGGGAGATACCCTGACCTCAGCTCCCTCCCTCAACCCCCTTCAGCTCTGCACAGCCAACAGAAGGGTCCCAGGAGCAGCTGCAGGACGGAACAACGTAGGAAAGGCACCTGAACACATGCTGCTGGCTGTGCGCACTCTGCTGTCAGCTGAGTGGCTCTTAAATCTCTCCTGTGCAGCTGCCCAAGCACACAGCTTACAGGGAACATAGGTCAGCACTGGTGGCACCTGTCACCAGTCCTGTCCACGCGTCCTAACCTGATTACAGACTTTAGTCAGGTTGACCCCCCGCTCACCCCAGGTACATTTGATGTAGCTCTCGTGTCCTTTCATTTCACAATAGGGACAACAGTATTTTATTGCCACTCACCCCCCCCCCCAAAAGACCCACAATAAAACCACAACTGTATTATAACCAAAAGGCTCCAAACTTTCACAATGCAAATAAAGCCTCATTCAGTCAGATTCTCTTGCACCAAGAGATGCTGGCAGAGAGCTCACTCTCATATGGAGTTCTCAAGCAGCTCTTGATTACTCTGCTCTCTGTTCACCAATAGGTGTCAGTAGTGAGCTCCCTACTCTACAGGACTTCAGGCCATATGGCTAGGGCCCTACCAAATTCATGGTCCATTTTTGTGAATTTTGTGGCAGAAGGATAGCTCAGTGGTTTGAGCATTAGCCAGCTAAACTCAGAGTTGTGAGCTCAATCCTTGCAGGGGCTGTTTAGGGAACTGGAGTAAAGATCTGTCTGGGGATTGGTCCTGATTTGAGTAGTGGGTGGACATAGATGACCTCCTGAGGTCCCTTCCAACACTGATATTCTATGGTCATAGAATTTTTAAAATAAGAAATTTCATGATTTCAACTATTTAAATCGGAAATGTCACAGTGCTGTAGGGATCCTGACCCAAAAAGGAGTTGGGGTGTGTGTGTTGCAGTACTGATACCTTCACTTCTGTACTGTTGCTGGCAGCGGCTCTGCCTTCACAGCTGGGGAGTGGTGGCTGCTGGTCAGGAGCCCAGTTCTGAAGGCAGAGCCACTGCCAACACTAGTGCAGAACTAAGGATGGCACGGTATGGTATAGCCACCCTTACTTCTGTGCTGTTGCTGGCAGGGTGTTGCCTACAGAGCTGGGTGCTGGTCCAACAGCTGCCACTCTCTGGCTGCCCAGCTCTGAAGGCAGCGTAGAAGAGTGGCAATACTGCAACCGCCCTAAAATAACCTTGTGACCCCCCCTGCGACCCCAATTTGAGAAACGCGTCTCCCCTGTGAAATCTGTGTAGTATAGGGTAAAAGCACACAAGACTAGATTTCACTTGTTTTTTATGGCTGTGAAGTTGGTAGGGCCCTACATGTGGCATGTTAAATTATATAGTACATTTTCATTAGGATTGCCAGACACTGAAATGCAGCCATCCTTGAGCCTGACAGCACAGCGGTTTTATGCCAGCATCAGTATGTTTTAGGAGAGGACAGAAACAATGTCTTCATCCAATTACAGAGTGGAATTTAGTTGAGCAGAATGTAGTTTACTTATGTTAATAAATATTATATAAATAAAATATAATTGAAGATATATCTATCTCCTAGAACTGGAAGGGACCTTAAAAGGTCATTGAGTCCAGCCTACTGCCTTCACCAGCAGGACCAAGTACTGATTTTTGCCCCAGATCCCTAAGTGGTTCCCTCAAGGATTGAACTCACAACCCTGGGTTTAGCAAGTTAATGCTCAAACCACTGAGCTACTCCTCCCCACACTGTTGGAATCTGAAGAATACTGGGATTAATATCCTTTCTCTTGTGAACATTGCAATGGGACTTTTGATCAGTAGTAGGCAGGGCCTGTGTTTTATGTCTCATGTGACGGACAACACCCTATAGTAGCATAGCACAGATCAACAACATGCTGACGCATTATGGATTCATAGATATTATGGCCAGGTGAGTTTGTGAACATCTAATCTAACCTCCTGAAAAACACAGGCTGTAGGAATTCCCTGAATTAATTCCTACCTCAAGTCAATAGCTGTGGCTGAATTAAAGCATACATATATTTTTTAAAGATTTCCAGTGATGGAGAATCCACCATAATCTTGATGAGCTGTTCCAATGCATAATTACTCTCACTGTTAATGATCTTTGGCTTGTTTCTAGTCTGAATTTATCTAGCCTCAACTTTCAGCCATTGGATCTTGTTATACCTTTGTTTGCTAGACTGAAGAACTCTTTACTATCAAATGTACATTCTACATGTAGATACTTAGAGAGAGTGACCAAATGACCCTGTGACACATTATACCTTGGGGGGAGTGTCTTGTAATCCCCATATTCCTCATCTCTATATAATTGTGATATTACATACAAAGCATGCCTTGTAAGGTATAAGGAGAAAGGTTATGATCTGCTGAAAGTCATTTCTGTATCCATATATGTATATCATTAATGCATATGAAGTTATGAGAATTGTGTTGTATGATTGTCACTAAAACATGCTGCAAGTTGGGGAATCAGCCAGATATTAGCTCCCCAGAGGCAACAGCAAGGAAAGTAACCAATGCCCAGGCAGGGTGTCAAATAGCTCATCAACAATCATTATCCAGCAAGGGAGCTATAATTCAATGACTCACTGGCATGGGATCACACCAGGGGAATTGCTCAACCTTGCCTGGAGACTCAACAATGCCCCCCCAGATATGCTTGGACTTGTGTTCCCCAAGCACATGGGACTGAGTGTATAAAACAGATGCTTCACCTTTCTCATGCCCCCACCTATGCTGCAAGCAACCAAGACACCCAGAAGGCTGAAGACTCTGACACAGGAGGCTGGCCCAGGTTTAAGAGACAAACCTGTGTATTAAGGACTGCAGTATCCAGTGGGGTGAGAAAAATTGCTTAATCTAGATCAGTTGTTCTCAAACTTTTATACTGGTGATCCCTCTCACATAGCAAGCCTCTGAGTGTGACCCCCCCTTTATAGATTAAATTTTCTTTTAATATATTTAACACTATTATAAATGCTGGAGGCAAAGTGGGGTTTGGGGTGGAGGCTGACAGCTTGCGACTCCCCCATGTGATAACCTTGTGACCCCCTGAAGGGTCCCCACCCCCAGTTTGAGAACCCCTGATCTAGATGTTGCCCAGTCTAATAGGGTTGAGAGTTTAGACTGTCTTCTTATATTTTATTTTATTTTGGTAACTAACTCTGACTTTTTGCCTATCACTTATAATCACTTAAAATCTATCTTTTGTAGTCAATAAATTTGTTGAACTGTTTATCTTTACCAGTGAGTTTGTATGAAGTGCGTGGCAAAACTGCTCAGGTTTGCAAAGGCTGGTGTTTATCCACTTTTAATTCATGAACCAATTAATAAATTTGCATAGCCCATCTTGAGCAGTGCAAGACAATATATTCCTGAGATACAGTGCTGGGAGCTGAGGGGGTTTGGTTGGTGCCTTTCCCTGTATGATTCATGAGTGGCTCTGGGAGCATTCATGCACCCTATCTGGCTGTGAGGCTCCAAATGCGATTGTGCTGAGTGATAACAGCATATGGAGGGTTTGCTACTGGTCACTAGCAAGATTTTCAGAGTCAGCCCAGGCTGGGGAGTTAAGGGGGCACAGTGGTCCTATGGTCCTAGGCTGCACCCCGGGAATCCCATCACAGACCTCTTTACCTTCTCTTTGATAAACTAAATAGACTGAGCTCCTTGAGTCTGTTTTACAGTAAGGTGTGTTTCCCAGTCCTTTAGTCATTCTCTTGGCACTTCTTCATAGACTCTAGTTTTTCAACGTCCTTCATGGAGTGTGGATACCAGATGTGGATACAGTATTTCAGTAGCAGTTGCACCAATGGTGAATACAGAGGTAATATAACCTCTCTACTCCTAATTTATATTCTCTTATTCATACTCCCAAGAAATTAATTAGCCCTTTTAGCCACAGCTTTGCATTGGGAGATCAGGTTCAGCTGATTTTCTTCCATGCTCTCCTGAGTCTTTTTCCATGTCATTGCTTCACAGACTCTAGTCATCCCTCTGTTACCGAAATATTGGGTCTGCCTAGCTGAGAGCCAATTAACAGCCTGACAGGGATAAGGAAAAATGCTTTATTCTGCAGAAAAAGGAGAGCCTGTACCTTGGTATAAAAGACTCTGTCTTACACAAATTTCACAAACCTTTTATACACATTCAGACAAAGACCCTTGCGTGTTAATACTTGATTGGTAAGTGTAAAATCTCATGTTCCCTTATCTGGGTAGTACTGACTGGTTTGGAGCAGGATCTTCCTGCTTTGAGGCAGAGGAAAAGAGATAGTGAAAAAGTTCAGGCTACTGTGTCCATGAGCAGTACTCCCCCCCCCCCCACCTACTGGCCGCTTGTAATCTATTAAGTGGGGGTCAGCCAGCTTTCACACCTCTCTCTGCCATTGATTTGCTGGGTCACCTTGAACAAGTCACTTCATCTCTCTGTGCACACTGGAAAACACAATCCCAACTATACATATAAAATAATGGGGTCTAAATTAGCTGTTACCACTCAAGAAAGAGATCTTGGAGTCATTGTGGATACTTCTCTGAAAACATCCACTCAATGTGCAGCAGCAGTCAAAAAAGCAAATGGAATGTTTGGAATCTTTAAGAAAGGGATCGATAATAAGACAGAAAATATATTACCTCTATACAAGTCCATGGTATGCCTACATCTTGAATACTGAGCGCAGATGAAAAAGGTTCAGAAAAGGGCAACAAAAATTATTAGGGGTATGGCACAGCTTCTATATTAGGAGAGATTAATAAGACTGGGACTTTTCAGCTTGGAAAAGAGATGACTAAGAGGGGATATGATAGAGGTCTATAAAATCATGCCTTGTGTGGAGAAAGTAAATCAGGAAGTGTTATTTACTTCTCATAACACAAGAACTAGGGGTCACCAAATGAAATTAATAGGCAGCAGGTTTAAAACAACAAAAGGAAGTATTTCTTCACACAACGCACAGTCAACCTGTGGAACTCTTTGCCAGAAGATGTTGTGAAGGCCAAGACTATAACAGAGTTCAAAAAAGAACTAGATAAATTCATGGAGGATAGGTCCATCAATGGCTATTAGCCAGGATGGGCAGGGATAGTGTCCCTAGCCTCTGTTTGCCAGAAGCTAGGAATGGGCGACAGGGCATGGATCACTTGATGATCACCTGTTCTGTTCATTCCCTCTGTGGCACTTGGCATTGGCCACTGTTGGAAAACAGGATACTGGGCTAGATGGACCTTTGGTCTAACCCGTATGGCCATTCTTGTGTTCTAAGGGTCATCTAGTCCAACTCCCTGCCACGACGCAGGATCTGCTGTGTATAATTCAGTGGTTCCCAAACTTTAACAACCCGTGAACCCCCTCCTAAAAATGAGTATTTTGAGAGATTCTCCCTTTCCTGAGCACAAATTATTAAGGCAGTGATCCTGGAAATATAAAATTTGTTTATTTTAAATGACATGCTTATTACACACTATTACTACATTATTAATGTTATTACATTATGAAAATGGCAACACTCTTCCAATATTTCACTTTTATTGCTTGTATCACTTTGATTAAGCCTGTTATGGGACAAGGCTCCTACATGTTTCATCTAGGCGTATTAGACGCAAACCATCATGAAGGTATTTAAGAACCCAACTCAAATAAAGAGTTCCTCCTACTACAAGCATTCGGGTCTTGAACAATTCAGGCAAACACCACATGACTTCAACAGAGCTTAAACTTTTTTTAAATAATAATTTAAAAAACAACAATAGCAGCCTACTTAAGTTTCTTAAACTCAGCCAAAAGTTGATCAATGACAGACTTCTGAAACTTCTTTTCAGCTCATAATCACAGGAAATCTAATCAATTTCTCTTTTTTCTCAGTGCTCAATATCTGTGTTGAGAAAGTGGTATCATCAGAGGGGTTGTGAATCCAGTCATTATTGCCTGACATAGCTGGAAATATTCCCTGAACATTGTGCAGAGTCCTTTTAGGTGTGTAGTTATATTGGTTTTAGTGCACTGATCCAACTAAAGGTTATGTCCTGCCAGGAAGTCATGAAGAGTACTGAAACACTCAGTTTGATTGTTTTCCAAACACCTTTCCCAGAACTACAACTTCTTTATTATGGATTCAGCTCAGTCTTGCACACTGAAAACTACTATATTGAGGCCTTGAAAATAAATTTAGGTAATTAATCCTCAAGAAAATATCTGCTAAATAAGGCAGGCTCTGGAGCCAGAAATGATTTTCCATACAGCTGGCAAGGTGGAAAGGGTGGCTGTTAAAAAAAAAACCCTAGGATTTCCATTCTAAGCTCAAAAAAGTGCACAATGATTTTGCCCCGGGAGGGACATCTAACTTCGGTATGGGTCAACATACAATTGTATACACTACCCATTTTTTCACAAAGTACATGAAATATTCTGGAATTTGTTGGCCATGATTTTATGAAATTCACCATTTTAACTGCATTGTCCAGAACTTCTTTCAGTCCCTCAAGCATACATTTTGCCATGACGGCTTGTCTAGGGATACTGCAAGAAGTCCAAGAGACGTGTGATGCAACCTTTTTTGTTCAAGTTCCAAATCTGGTATACTTCCCTGTCATTGATGTGGCCCCATCAGTGCAAATGCGTAGGCAACGAGACCAATCTATTTCCTTTTCTTGAAAATATTAGTTAGTCAGATTGAAGATATCTTCTCCAGTTTACTTCTGGGGGAATTCTGAACCACTGTGTGTGTGCAGACTTCATGTCCCCTGCAGATTTCTTTGCTTTCCTGCAGAAAAATGACTCTGACAGGGAAGCAAAGGGAAGCTGTAAGAGCAGTCATACACCATTGCCTAGCAGAGCAGGTACATTGTTTCAGGGACCCGGAGCAGCCAGTGGAGACGTAAATCACCACAGGGCTAGGGACACCCCAATCCAGTGGCTCCTACCCTGAGCCGGGATCAGCTACTAGTCCTGGCAGGCTGGAGGCAGGAGAGGACAGGGCTTCCTCTTCCCCTGCAAGGACTGTCTGGGACTGTGTCAGATCCCCACCCCCTTGAAACCTTCTCCAGTAGCAGGAAGCTCAGCATCCTCCCCTGCTTCCTGCCATCACTCCTCAACTGTGGCGGGAGGAGTTACTGTATGGGAAGTTTCTCCCCCATCCACCCAACCCCCCGTGCATACGGACCTCCCATACCCAGACACACCAGCCAAGCCTCACTGGGTACATCCAGAACCCCTCTAGCCCTCCATACCTGAACCCTACCCCACTGCATCTCAACTCTTGCATTTGTAGCCCTCTGCACCCAGACCCCCCACCCCTGCGCCGACCACCCCCACTGAGCTCCCTGCACTCAAATCCCCATCTCCTGCACCACCCTGAGCCCCCTGATGCAGACCCCAATTAGCTGCATCCAGGCCCCAACACCACCAAGCCCCACTCCCCCAGCATCCAGACCCCCCCCCATACTGAGACCTCCCCATACTCAGACCCCTCTGCTTAGCCCCAACCATCTTCACCTGGAAGCCCCTGCAGAGTCCCAATTGCCCCTGCACCTGGAACCCCATGCAAGCCTCTGTGCATCCAGATTCTCCCACACCTAGACCCCCCACTGAGCTGCCTGCACCCAGATTGTTCCACACAGAATCCTGTCACCCCACACCTGGATTCCCCATAACACTTGGATCCTGTCTGGTTGAGCCTGCCTGCCTCACATCTGGTGCAGAGGTGCAGGGACCCAGGGTGTTTCTGGGGCAGGTCCAGGCCTTGTGCTGTGTCAGGGCTGGGAAAGCCTCACCGCTGAGTCCATGTCCCAGGGGTGGAGGGTAGGGCAGCACAGTGATCTCCTACCATTAGCAAGCCAGCAGCCTGTGCTCCACACTGCCAGGGCGGAGCCTCTGCATTTATTTATTGACAAATAAAACTTGCAGAATTTTAAAATATTGTGCACAAAATTTTTATTTTTTGCACATAATTTTAATTTTTTTTGGTGCAGAATGCCCTCAGAAGTACCAGTTGTACATTCTTTCAATGGTCAGCAAAACAAGTAGTAGTCTTCAACAATACCTTCATTCACATAACGTACAAACACTAGCAAAATAGATAGATTAGCAACATCAGTTGATTCATCCAATTTGTAGCATAATATGGACTATTTTTCATTCTATGTACAATTGTGGTTTCTACATTATTTGACGTCATTACTCTTTGCAACAAAGTATTATAGGACAAAGGTACTATGTCAATCCTTTTTGAAGCCGTTTCTCCAGGCATGCAATGAACTATGTCTTTTATACATGGACCAATCAAGCTTGCTGCTATGCTATGGGCTTCTGATGCTTTTGCTACTTGGTAGCTCACTTGGTACGATGCATCAAGTGCATTTTCGTTATCAGTACTTGCTTTGGATACAAAACTGGTAATGTAACTTTTCTACTTGGCTAATTTTCGCTTGAAAAAAATTAACAGGCTTGTCAAGTTGTGCAGGGTGCCTAATTTCTAAGCAGTGCTGAAGTAGATGACGTTTGAGACTGCTGTTTGCTAGATCACCACCACAAATTAGGCACTGTGATTCTGGACACTCTTGATCACTAATGCATGTAAGGCCATATTTTACATAATCGTCATCATATTTTCTTTTCTTCATAAGCGACTTTTCTGGATCATCATGATCATTTGGCTTAGATTTCAACACTTTGGACTTGACAAAACACTAGTTGATATCGAACATTTCTTTTCTCATGTCTTTACAAATTCTATTTTCAGCCACTTGTCCATTATTGGGTATACAGCAGTTCAAATAAAAGTAACACAGTGAGAATGCTAACAAATGAACAAACTAGTAAATGAGAAGATTCGCTCATGTCTCACTGGAGTAAAACAGCATGCCACAGAGAATGACTATCGACTAACTGAGGGATGTTAACGCTGCTACACTGGCCGCAATACAGTTCTGTTTTGGCGTGCACTTTTTCTTCTGCCATTATGGAATTTTTTCTGATAACCCCCTGTAACATTTTGCAAACCTCCAAGAGTTCAGGAACCACAGTTTGGGAACCACTGGTCTAATCCATCCAAGACAGAAGGCTACCCAACCTTCTTTTGAAAACCTCTAGTGAGGGAGCTTCCACAACCTCCTGAGACAGTCTGGTCTGCTGTCCTACTGTTTTTACAGTTACAAAGTTTTTCCTGAGATTTAATCTAAATCTGCTATGCTGCAGTTTGAACCCATTGCCTCTTGTCCTGCTCTCCGTGGAAAGCATATTTCTCCTTTTCTCCATATTTTTTATGGCAGTCTTTCAAGTTCCCCCTGTACAATCACCCTCTCAACTTCTCTTTGTTAAGCTAAAGAGCTTGAGCTCTTCAAGTTTCTAATCGTTTAAACCTTCTCATGCCTTTTCTGAACTCTCTCGAATTTATCAACATTCTTCTTGAAGTGTGGGCATCAGAACTGGACACAGTATTTCAGCAGCAGCTGCACCAGTGCCAAATACAGAGGTAAAATTCCTGTTTATACATTCCAGGATAACATTAGTTCTTTTGGCCATGCCATCACACTGGGAGCTCATGGTCTGCTGATATCCACCACAACCCTCACATATTTTTCAGTCATTGCTTCCCTGGCTAAAGTCCCACATCCTGTAAGAATGGCCTGCACTTTGTTCTTAGTTGTAAACACTGACATTTAGCCATAGCCAAACACATGCTGTTTGCTTATGCCAAGTTCACCAAGCGATCCACATCACTCTGAATCTGTGTTGAGCTGTGCTCTTCATTATTTAATGAGAAGATGCCAGCGATAACACTTTCACCGATCACAAATATGCCACAATAGACCAGGCCATCACAGGGAGCCAGTGCAGATCACAGAGTACTAATGTAGCTACAGCAGTTTAATGTGTGCGCTACCAAATTCTGTGCTACCTTCAGTTTCTGGGTATCATTAAAGTGAGGTCTGCAACTGAAATCTGCATATTCTCCTGGCTTATCCTGATCTAATTGATCATCTAGTAACAGGTAGTGGAAAAGAAGCTAGGATAGAAGTTTGCTAGTACTACTACTAATAGAATAAAACCCAGTACAGAGTATAATTTTCAATTCACCTGAAAAAAAAAATCAGTTTCTTACTTCTTTAAGGGAATTGAATAAATTGAGGTATGAACTATGCAGATGCTTAACCCCTTAGCCCATTAATATTTTGTTGCTTGACATTCTTAACTGAATTTTTGGAATAATGTGTATGTCTGAAGTCTTCAGCATTTAAAGTAAATTTTACTACAGGGCAAAGTTCACATGGTCGGCTGTGGGTGGCCCTGCTGGGAGATTTGTGTGTCTCATTTGCTTTTCATTGTTGAACACGACTTTTTCTGAACCCTGTTTTGTGTGTGTATGTGAGAGAGAGAGAGAGCTCTGAGAATGGAGAACAGTTTGTATGGACACTGGAATGATATTGTTAATAGGATTAATTTATGTTGCACTATAATCTCTTGGGTACCACAGCTCTGTTTTGTGTCTACCATAGCACCAAGAGCTTGGTCAGCTCTAAAATGTCACCACCATTAGTAATAATCTGTATTTGTGCTTGTTGCACATCAGCTCTTCGAGTGTATGCCTTTGTGAATTTAACTGAAAATGCTTCAATTAAAAACAAATCTAAATGGAACAAGTTTGTATGGTAAGTGAAGAAAAAAAATAAAAATAAAACTTCCTGAGTGGTACATTGGAAGGTAAGTGAATAACTAAGATGGAAAAATACATAGCAACACCATAAGACCTAACCACATCAGCCTTCAGGAGGAATGCGGAACTGGGGTGAAGTTGTACCTTGTCCTTAAAGAACACTGTATATGGGGTTTCTGATGTAAGGACCCTGATCTCTGAGACCCTCCTGGCTAAGGTAATCGCCACTAGGAAGGCGATCTTCCAGGAGAGGTATGACAAGGAGCATGATGCCAGAGGCTCAAAGGGAGGGTCTGAGAGTCCTGACAGGACCAAATTTAGGTCCCACGGTGGAATGGGTTCACAAATCTGTAGGTATAGTCTTTCTAAGCCCTTCAGGAAGTGAATGGACATTTTATGTGAAAAAAACCTACCATCCACCAGAAGGTGGAGATGGTTGCTAAGTGCACTGTAATCAACTAAATGCTAGGCCCTGCTGTTTCAGATGAAGCAGATACACTGGCATGGAGTGAAGAGGTGACCTAGTGGGTGTGAAAGGCCTTGGCTGAGATGACCATATGGAAAAAGGCTTCCACTTGGCAAGGTAAAGTTACTCTAATAGATAGGCTTCCTACTACCTAGCAATACCTGGCGGACTTGCTCCGAACAGGCCAGCTCCATTGGGTTTAACCATGGAGCCTTGAGGTTTGGGTGGAGCAATGGGCTGTGATCTTGCAAGATCAGGTCTGGATGAGGAGGGAGTCGCTCGGGGTCGCTAATGACATGTCCTATAAAGTGATGAACCAGTGCTGACGTAGTCATGCTGGGGGCTATAAGAATAACATTTGCTTTGTCCTGCTTGAACTTGAATAAGACTTTGTGAATGAGAGGAATGAGGGGAAAACGCATAGAATAGGTGCCTTGTCCAATGGAGCAGTAAGCATCTGTGAGTGAGCCAGGGCTGCACCTGCATAGAAAGCAAAACTGCTAAAATTTCCTGGTTTGCTTGGTTGTGAACAGATCTATGAGGAGAGTCCCTCACCACTGGAAGATGGTACTGGTTATACTGGTGTGAGGGGACCACTTGTGGTGAGAGGTGAAAGATCTGCTGAGGTGATCTGTTCTGGGCTCCAGGAAAATGAGAAAAGTTTGAGGTGGATTGAGTGCTTCATGCAGAATTCCCACAGGTGCGGAGGAGCACATGGTTTGGACAGACATCCCTTAGGGAAGAATCTACTAACAGCGATTCTCTATGTTCTAGTAAGGAGAAGAGGGTGTAAGATAAAATACAGGCAGGATCTGAAGAGAAACAGTCAAATGAAAAAAGTCTCATTCAATTATGTCATGTAATGGGAGACAGCTAAAAAGTGACAAGTTTTTAAAGTGCGTATATACCAACACTAGAAGTCTAAATAATAAGATGGGAGAACTAGAGTGCCTTGTATTAAATGAGGATATTGCTATAATAGTCATCACAGAAAGTTGGTGGAATGAGGATAATCAATGGGACACAGTAATACCAGGGTACAAAATATATGGGAAGGACAGAACAGGTCGTTGCTGGTGGGGGAGTGGCACTATACGTGAAAGAAAGCGTAGAATCAAATGAAGTAAAAATCTTAAATAACCAAACTGTACCATAGAATCTCTATGGATAGTAATTCCATGCTCTAATAAGAAGAATATAGCAGTAAGGATATATTACCAATCACTTGACCAGGATGGTGATAATGACTGTGAAACGCTCAGGGAGATTAGAGAGGTTATTAAAATAAAAAACTCAATAATAATGGGGGATGTCAACTATCCCCATATTGACTGGATACATATCAGTTAAGTTTCTTGATACCTTAAATGACTGCTTCTTGGAGCAGCTAGTCCTGGAACCCACAAGAGGAGAGGCAATTCTTGATTTAGTCCTAAGTGGAGCACAGGATCAGGTCCAAGAGGTGAATATAGCTGGACCTCTTGGTAATAGTGACCACAACAGAATTAAATTTAACATCCCTGTGGCAAGGAAAACACCACAGCCGCCCAAGCACAGTAGCATTTAATTTCAGAAAGGGGAATGACACAAAAATGAGGTGGTTACTTAAATATTAAAGGTACAGCACCAAAAGTAAAATCCCTGCAAGCTGCATGGAAACTTTTTAAAGACACCATAATAGAGGATCAACTTACCCCTAAATTAAAAAACATAGTAAAAGAATCAAAAAAGTGCCACTGTGGCTAAACAACAAAGTAAAAGAAGCAGTGAGGCAAAAAGGCATCCTTTAAAAAGTGGAAGTTAAATCCTAGTGAGGAAAACAGAAAGGCGCATAAACTCTGGCAAATGAAGTGTAAAAATATAAATAGGAAGACAAAAAAAGAATTTGAAAAACAACTAGCCAAAGACTCAAAAAGTACACCTCTACCCCGATATAACACTGTCCTCGGGAGCCAAAAAATCTTTCTGCGTTATAGGTGAAAACGGGTTATATCGAACTTGCTTTGATCTACTGGAGCACGCAGTTCCACCCCTCGCCCCCAGAGCGCTGCTTCACCGCATTATATCTGAATTTGTGTTATATCGGGTTGCATTATATTGGGGTAGAGGTGTGTTAGCCATTTCTTTTTTTTTTTAAGTACACCAGAAGCAGGAATCCTGCTAAACAACCAGTGGGGCCACTGGACGATCAAGATGCTACAAGAGCACACAAGGACGATAAGAATACTGCAGAGAAACTAAATTAATTCTTTGCATTGGTCTTTGTGGTTGAGGATGAGAGGGAGATTCCCAAACCTGAGCCATTCTTTTTAGGTGACAAATCTGAGGAACCGTCCCAGATTGAGGTGTCATTAGAGGAGGTTTTGGAAAAAACTGATGAACTAAACAGTAAGAAGTCAGCAGGACCAGATGGTATTCACCCAAGAGTTCTGAGGGAACTCAAACGTGAAATTGCAGGACTACTAAATGCAGTCTGTAACCTATCATTTAAATCAGCTTCTTACCAAATGACTGGATGATAGCTAATGTGACACCAATTTTTAAAAAGGGCTCCAGAGGTGACCCTGGAAATTACAGGCCGGTAAACCTGACTTCAGTACTGGGCAAACTGGTTGAAACTATAGTAAAGAATAAAATTGTCAGACACACAGATGAATATAATTTGTTGGGGAAGAGAGTCAACATGGTTTTTGTAAAGGGAAATCACGCTGTACCAATCTACTAGAATTCTTTGAGGGGGTCAACAAGCATGTGGGCAAGGGGGATCCAGTGGATACAGTGTATTTACATTTTCTGAAAGCCTTTGACAAGGTTCCTCATCAAAGGCTCTTAAGCAAAATAAGCAGTCATGGATAAGAGGGAAGGTTCTCTTATGGATTGGTAACTGGTTCAAAGATAGGAAACAAAGGGTAGGAATAAATGGTCAGAGGTAAACAGTGGCGTCCCCCAGAGGTCAGTCCTCCAGCACTTGTACCAGGACGTTGTTCCCAACACTCTCCAAAAACTTCTTGGATTGTCTGCGCATTGCTATATTGCTCTGCCAGCAGATGTCAGGGTGACTGAAGTCACCCATTAGAACCAGGGCCCGTGATCTGGAAACTTCAGTTAGTTGTCTGAAGAAAGCCTTGTCTACTTCACCCTTCTGATCCGGTGGTCCATAGCACATGCCCATCACAACATCACCCTTGTTGCTCTCGCGCCTCTAAACTTAACCCAAAGACTCAACAGGCTTTTCTCCAGGTTCAAACTGGAGCTCTAAGCAATCCTACCGCTCTCTTACATACAATGAAACTCCTCGGAGAAGAGTGAAATGTCTTCAAACAGAATGTCCCGGATGGATTGTTGGACCTCTGTTGGTAGACTAAAGACTGGAGCCACAAGCATCTGTGCATGACCACTGCAGAAGCCATGGATCTAGCTGCCAAACCCAGGGTGGCCTGCAGAGAGGCCCTTGGCCACAGACTTCCATTCCTCCACCACAGCAGAGAACTAGTGTCCTTATAGAATAAATCTTTTTACCAAAAAGGTCTACTGTTTTGCATCCTTGCTGTCCCTCTCACTGGCCACCATGACCATCAGAGACCCCAGAGGGAAGTGGGAGTACTAGTAGGGAAAGCTTGAGGCAGGAACTTTTCAGCTCTTTTTCCGGTGGGAGGCAAGGAGGATTAGGTTTGCCGCAAGGCTTTAACCGGTCCCATAATGGCCTCATGAGGAGGGAGGGCCATTCTTCGATTACCTCCACTTCCAGCCCAAGGTTCGAGGTCACTCTTCAACAGCTGCTGGTGAGCGACGAAGTCATCATGAGGGGGTGGGGGGAATACATGCACCCTAGACACTGCCTCATCCAGGGAGGAGGAAGAGGCTTGCACTGCCAGGGGTCCTCTTCCTCTCCTTCTGCACTGACTGGGTCCCATAAATCTAGGTCTTGAGGCTTGGTACTGGGCTCAGTACTGGAATCCAGGTTGGGTGACAGTCAAAGGGACAGGGTGCACTTCTTTCTAAGATTATGGAATATGAGTATCTGGAAGGGGGCCCTTGCATAGGGGGAAACCCCCATGGGTTCCAAAAAAGCCATTGCAACTGCTTAAGCCATTGCCCATGGTGCCAAGTAAACGGCAGTAGCTCTGTGACCGGGTCCATCAACTGGTAGGCTGCCTGGGGGGGAACTGGCACGGTTCCTCAAGTGGGAATATGACTCCACTTTTGAGTCTGATGACGAGCCTTCCTCTGGGGACTATGGAGAGGTGGTCCCCGTCAATGCCAGAGAATGGTGCTGAGATGCGAAGACCAGTGGCAGGGCAAGCAGGGAGGGTACCGAACAGAAGCCCAGGACCACATGCTCCCTTCTGCTCCCTGGTACCAATACTGCCGACTCTTATACTGCTGGCTGCATCAAAAGCACCAGCAGGACCCTGCCCATAACTAATGCCTTTGGAGTAGACAGTACTATAATCCCATTGGTGTCGCATTGCCCCTCTGGTGCTGAGGGACCAGACTCAAAGGAACCAGCTTACGAGGCTGAGGTGATGGTATCACACTCAGAGCGGATGCAGAGGAGTGGCCAGACTCTGACTGCACTCCCCATGGGCTCCCTGTGCTAGACTCTTTTCAGAGTCAGGGAATATCCCTTCTCAGTCAGCTAATTCTTATGATTTTTCTTTGACACCGGTGAAGGAGAATTGTGCTGAGAGTCTCTCACAGTGGGAAGACCACCATGTCCTGTCCTCCGTATCTTTCTTTGTACAGGGCTTGAAATCCTGACAGATCTGGCAGCAGTCCCTGATATGAGGCACTTAAGACAACAGGAGTGCAGGACACTCTCAGGCATGGGCTTGCTGCAGGAGGCACAGGGCTTGAGACCCAGGGACCGAGGCATGCCCCGGCACCGGGAGTGGACAAAACTCTGCTAACAGTGCGAGAAGCGCCAACTAACTACATACAACTAATCTACGACAGTCCAAACTGAGAAAGTAAAGAACTGGGATAGGGAAACAAGGGAAAAGGAATAAACTAAGATCACCGAGTAAGGCATTGTTTACACTCATTGTCGCTAAAACTTTTATCGCTCAGCGGTATGAACAACAAAAGTTTTAGTGGCAAAAAGTGCCGGTGTGGAAGCACTTCGTTGGTGGGAGCCAAGCTCCTGGTGATGAAGTTATGGCCCCTCAGAAGTAGTTTTATTTTGTTGCCGGGAGAGCTCTCTCATGGTGATAGTGGCCATACTGAGCACCATACAATGGGCGGTTGCAGCAGCACAGCTGCACTGTTGTAGGGTGTGCAGTGTAGACATAGCCTAAGAGTTTTCCAAAGCAAGAGGAGCTGTTCCAACGACTGTCACAAGTGGTAAGAAGGAACTGAGAGAGTGCAAAGCCAGCCGGGCCCCTTAGAAGCACATGGCATCAAAGGGTGCTAGAGCTGGCCAACTGGATATCACTGAGGGAAAAATTCTCTGGTGACTGTGCACGCAGTTCATTTGCATCTAATGTGGAATGGACATGAGAAAGCACTCAAAAAAGAGACCTGAACAACTGAGAGGGAAAGCGATTAGATCAGGGGTCGGCAACCTCTGGCATGCGGCTCGCCAGGGTAAGCACCCTGGCCGACCGGGCCAGTTTGTTTACCTGCTGCGTCAGCAGGGTTGGCAGATCGCGGCTCCCACTGGCAATGGTTCGCTGTCCCAGGCCAATGGGGGTGGCAGGAAGCGGTGAAGGCGAGGGAGCTGCGTGCCAGAGGTTGCTGACCCCTGGATTAGATCCTGGATGTTTAAAACAATTAACACCTGACAAACAAATGGGAGAAAAGCTCCATGAAATTGAATTAAACACCCCTATCTTTTCAAATGAAAGTGAAGAGATCTCCATCTCGCAAAAACTCCTTTAGCAAAAACACGGAAGAGAACACATGCCACTCCTGATGGGTAAAAAAGCAGCAGAAAAAAAGAACATTTAAAAAAACAATAAGGAAAAGGCAGTAAGAGACAAAAGCTTTTTTCTTTTGTAAGAAAAACATACCATCTAAAAGCCTCATTAAGTGACACCTCCAAAAGTGACTAGTGATTTTGCGGGGCCTGAGTTTTTAGGTACCCAAACTGAGATCTTAAAGTAGCTTGATTTTCAGAAATTACTGAGCATCTAAAAGTTAAATCCTTTTAACGTGTTTCAAGTTGTGTACCCAAAATCACTTGTCATTTCTTAAAATTTAGGCCATTGGTGCTTTCAGAGCTTTAGGTAGAAGCCTTTACTTTTGATTCATGCTAGTTAGTATCTGATGACAATCTCAGAACACTTTACTATTCCTGCAATAGGCAGAGAAACCCATAAAAATACAGCAAGTATGCACTTTCTTCACTAATCCAGTATACAGCCAAGATGGATTTTTTCACAATCACTGCACATTAGGCTGTAAATTGACAGGATTCTGAAATCTACCAATATTCTGCAGTACTTTGTTCTCTCACACATGCTTATTATTTTTAACTCTTTGCCTCAAGATCTAACCTGCACTTACCTTAACTACACTGAACTTCTTTGGCCCACATACTAGTTTTTCAATGTTCCTCTATCACATCATTGTTCATTATTTACTGTTCCTGCCAATTTATTGTTTGCAAACTTAATTTCTTAATTTTACATCACCTGTATTTTAGATTATCTAATTAAAGACAGACAAAAATACGTTGTACAATAAACTTTATTAGCTGTTCTCCTCTTTCTGACAAATGGAATGAATAATGTTAGTTCTATATTTTGCAGAAATGTATTTATAATTGCTCAGCTCAGAGGCCTGTGTCTCTCCAGTGCAGAGCCACCATGGAAGATATGACACAGATGCAGTCTGAGATGTACATAAAAACTGACTGTTGACTCTGAAATCCCCCATTGGTTAAAACATGCACATCACATGGAAAAGAAAAAAACCCAAAACCAAACATCTGAAATTGTTTGTAGAAAAGAGGAGAACTTGCCCATATTTTTTTCTTGTAGCTAATATCCCCCAGATGTTTTACCCAGCCACCATACCCAATTTCATTTCACATGATTAAGGAAGATAAATTCTAATTTATATTTATTCTCAAAACAAAAAAAAAAAAGAAAAGCCAGGAGTAGGTGGGAAAAGAAAAATATATATATTATATATATATATATGTATGTATGTGTGCGCAACTATGTAAAGAAAATAATTCCCATAGTTACAGAGTTTATAGTTAAAGAAAGTTTTATAACAAAATAGGCAATTATTGTGGGTAAAATATTCATTAAAATCTGACACCTCTAAGGAGACACACAGTTTTAAACTACAAATCTGACTCTCTTCTTATTGCCTTAATGATCATCCATCACTGCAAGTGTTTTCTGTTTTGCTGTCAATGAAAATTTGCTATTCATTTGTAAAATACAAGCTTCCCTAGCACCTAAACATGTTTTCAACTCAGAAAAGAGTGATGACCATTATCTATAAACAACTTTTGTAAGACACTGTAAATAGTGTTGCATGAGTAAGATTAAAAACATTAAATATCTTTATCCCTAGCAACTGTATATGCAAAAAATGAATAAAAATAGACTATAAGAATATCAGTATGAAATTCTGAAAATGAATATCCCTTGTGAATTAAAGAAGTTAATGAATACATTAATTTGGAAATTTAAAAAAAGTTACATTAACTGCCTATAAAGAAAAATATTTGCTGTGACAACAGAAATCAACCCACAAACTAAAACTTGAAATTAAATGCCTTGGCCAACCCATGTTATTATAATTAAGTGTGCAAAGTTGCTCACAATTTACATCATTGGGTAAGATGACTTTTCTTTTATATGCTATGAAATTTTAAAAGAATGTACACAAATCTTTTCTGAGAATCTCTGAAACGTACTTTCCCTTAAACATTAAGGAATTTTACCATATAATTCCCCAACCCTACCTTAATAGCTGGTCAGGCCATTCGACCTTCATGTTTGAAAAATGTCAAATGAACACTACCACACAATAATACCAATAATCCAACTAAGAGAGACACCAAATGTAAGAAAATTTCGGGAACTGCAGAATGTGATGTTTAGTGTGTGACCCATATTGGAAAGAACTAGAGGCAGGCTCCACTGAAAAGGGTTACAAGTTGTCAATGAGTAGGTAATGTCAGTTAGAAAATGAAAACCAAAAATCTTCCAATTTTCATAATTTTTCCTTTGCTGGTACCCAGATGTAAGGCCCAGACTGTTCTTCTATGATCTGCTTCACCTGGTTGTATATCTCTTCCAGCGTGTCTCCTTGGACAATAGCTGCAAAACATAGTATTACAGTCAGCAAGCGTTTTTTACTAACTTTCACCTTGTGTGCAGAAATTCTCAGCCCACTTCCTAAAGTGGGGATTTAACCAGATTGGAGAAGGAACAGACAACATTGGGCTTGTGGTTTATTGTGAGCTAAAGGTGCACGACTGTCCAGGGGTGTAGGGCTTCCCCAAGGAACTGGCCAGTGTACAGTGTAGAGAGTCCTGGGGTCAGGAAGGAATTTTCCCACACTGCAGACTGGCATGTGCAGCTGTCCGTGTTCCCCCCCCCCCCCCCCCAATCCTCAGATACCTTGAAGGGTTGGTTAGGGGTGATTTGTTATTTTCTGATTTTCTTTTTTTGTTTTCTTCTAGACCCAACTTTTGTGCAGGTATCCAGGACAGGAGGGTAAAAAAGCAGGGTTAGTTAATAATCCTAATCCAGACAAATAAATCAGAGACTTGTAGCTAGTGAAATCGTGGTGTGGGCTTCTATGTAATGTAGACTGAGGAACTGGTCATCTGGATCACGAACCAGGACATGAAAAATAGGTCATCTGGTGGATTCTGGTTGCTAGCAGTGTCCATGATTTGGGATGGAAGGAAGGGGCTAACATATGCATTTCTCTAATCCTCTACATCTGATGCTTGCTTTAAAAACAGTTAATAAAGTTCCAATATACACTCAGACCACACAGATCGTATATATTATCACTGAGGCTAGAGAAGCACTATAAATGAACGGAGGTGGGTATGTTCTGACCCAAATCAGATTAAAGTATGGTCTGCTTTGAATCAGGACTAGGGTTCTTGCAACACTTTGGATCCAAATAACAGAAATCTTGATTGCAGCTTCATCTTAACTGGGGTCTTCACCTCCAGGCTGAGAACCTACTTAATAGAGTTCAACAGGGAAAAAAATGTATAATGCTGCTGTTTGGGCCAGGACACTGTATTCCTGTGTTTGTGTTAATATACACAACACTAGTACTATTACTGAACCCTCATAACATGTTAATAATTGCCTCTGATTCCGCTTCCTAACTCCTAAAACATTTTAAATCTACGACAGCATTTTACCTTACATTCAATGGTAATGAAGCTTCTTTAATGGCTGCTCTTATTCAATTTACCTATCAAACCTCTTAGAAGATTCTTATTCATTTTACAATTAGAAATGTATGCCTTATTTGTAAGCACACATACACACATTCTACAGCATAACACTACCAAACACAAAAATAAATTAATACTTATTTCTGTTACTTGGCAAAAATTTTTTTATCAATAGTTACTATTCAGAGCATCCTCTGTCAATATGATGTTATAGGAACCATAGTGGTTTAAAATTCTGATACTTGGATAATCATGTACACTCCACATTGTACACGCGAGGTAGTATAAATAAGATAAAGGTGAGTTACTAGCTATTGGTATAATTATCAATACAGCAATAGTGCCCCAAAGTACCAATCAGAATCTATTATGTTAGGAAATGAACAAATGTATAGGAATACCTGGCCCCACCCCAAAGAATGGTATTACATATTCTTTCTGATGATGTCTGTTACATGAGTTCTTAATGTAGGGGTTCAGACATAGTACAGTTATGGAAAAGACTCACTAGATTATGAATCCCTCCCTCAGCCAGTATGGGAAGTTGGATTCTGGATTCTATTTTTAGGTTGTTTAGCACCACTTTCTATTATAGAAGATTCTTGGGATTTTTTTTTGAGAAATTCTAAAATCTCCACCATTTGAGGCAGGTCTTTGATCTGGCAAGGGGAAAGCCCTCAGGCTAGAGAAGTACCTTTTCTTTGCTGCATGAAATTCCATTCAGGTTTAGCTGAGTGTTTGACCAATATGGCAAACTAATAACTGAACACATACATTCTGAAAAGCCAAGTCCATACCACTGCCAAAGCAGCAGCTCCTACACTCCTGCATCCTGGCACATGGTGCCAGTGTTTCATCCTTCACCTCTGAGGGCAGCACACTGGGGCAGGGCAGCAGCAAGAGTTCACCTAAATCCCAGGGGGAAGGTGGGAAACAGTCAGATTGGGCCTCCCTCATAAACCTCCAGCATCCCATCTACTGACCAGCAGTTATTGAATTTAAACATTTTAAAATCTGCAAGATTGGATAACTTGCTCCCATGAATATTAAAAGAATTGACAGAAGAATTCTCTGAATGATTAATGTTGATTTTTAACAAATCTTGGAACAATGGGCAGATACAGAGGACTGGAAAAAAGCTCTAATGTTCTGCAGCCCCTAGCTGTGAGCTGAAATTGGGGAGTCTTGCCCCTTACGTGTGAGGCAGGCTCTGGATGGGTCCTACCCCTCTGCATGGGAGCCAGGATCGGCGGAAGGGTGGGAACTGAACCATGGTCTCCCACATCCTAGGCAAGTGTGCTAACCACTAGGCTAAAAATTATAAGATGGATTGTGGTGGCAGCACCACCACCACCACTTCCATCTCCCTCTCCATTTTAAATGGGATCTAATCCAGTAGGTGGCCTCTGGGCACGCCTACTGGATTAGGACCTGCATGTGATACAGATGGCTGAATGCCTATCTTTCCCCGATTTCTGAATCATTCTGGGGCTTAGGCGGGAGACAGGTGTCTGTGCAGAGGGAGGCAGCAGTACGAACGCTCAGAGACAGAAAAATAGGTGCTTAGAGGAACTTTTACCTTGAAAATGTAGGAGCCCACTGAGTCCAGCAAAGGAGTTTTGTGGATTGCAGTGGAGCCAAAACTGGGACGTGGGCACCTAAGTATCTTTATGGATCTGGACCTAAATGACTTGCCCAACATCACATAAGAATTCTGTGGTAGAGCAAGGACTTGAACTGTCTCCCAAGTCCCAGATCCTAATCCCTGGACCATCCTTCCTCTCATGGCCACATCCGTCCCTTCAAAATATGTCCCCACTGTCTCCATGCTAGTCCCTGGACTGTTCCTGCATCTTCTCCACAGCTTCTCAACATGTTGGTCCTTTGTTGAAGCTTGCCTCTCTATAGGGAGGATTGTTGAGAAGAGGCAATCAGGCTGTGCTGGACAGGTAGACAGGAGACAAGGCAGAGGCAATGAAAAGCCCAACATGAAGCCAGTGTATTTTGTGGTCAGGGCAATCATTGCCAAAGAGCATCAGGTGTTTAAGGAGAAGAGCTGGGCTATTGCAGATGGGAGTGCTGAGAAATTATTTTTTTTAAAACCAAGGGAATTAAATGTTCCAAAACTTTACGTCCAGTGCTACCTTGTGCCCTTTTAGAATGTGGAGAGTGGCTAAACATACACCTCTGAAAACCAGGAAAGAGTTAAGGTAATACAAACTTAAAACTTCTGAAAATTAGGAAAACAGAGTTAAGATACATGCCAACTTAACCTCTTTGAGTGATGGCCCAGCTCAGCTATAACACACATGCTAGAATTCTGTGTTTTCAGACAGTGCAGAGCACTCATGGAGCAGGGCACATGATCACTGTAGGGCAGTGTATAACACTTTCTCTTTACTGACACAAAACTTTTGACTTACGTTTAGGTAAGCTGTACTAAACAGAAGCTACCGACTCTTGACTTAGTCTCAAACAGAGCCTATTCCATAGAAACAACTCTCACTAGCTAAATTTTACAACCCCTTAATTCCCTTTTACCAAGCCCCCTTCATCCTTATACACAGGATTCCATTTAACACTACATTTTCATTAAATCCACAGACCACCCGCATATCCCACTCACTGCTGATAATCCTTATAGCAAGAAGACCCCTGTGCACTGCTACTGACAAAATCTAGAGAACTAGGCACTGAAATGAGGCATAATGGATCCTTCAAGGTACACATGCAGCAATTTTTTTTGATCATACACAGGGGAGGCGGCACGGAGAAGAGCAAGGCTGCCCCGGACCACCTCATGTCACAATCACAGCTCTGCCAAGCTGTTCCAGCTAATCCCTCTACCATTCTATACAGCCAAATCTATCAGTGAACATAGCTGGACTGAAGGCAGATAATCTCCAATGGCTATTGCCAGCTCCATGGAGGCAGAATTAGGGCTGTCTTAGCGTGCACTGTAACTCTGTATTTCCTTGTTCTCAGAAGTTTACGTCTGCATTACTGTAACTCTTAATTTCCTGGTTTTCAGAGGTTCAGCCACCCTTCACGTTCTGGAAAGGCATGAGACACCAGCTGGTGACCTTTATGTTAAAAGTTTCCAGGCTTTTAATATATAAATAAGACTAATGTTTCTAGTTTCAACAGCTAAGAAAAAAATGAAAAGTTCTCATGCTCTAAAATATAAACTGGCATCAGATGAAGTAATGAAGAAATTTCGTCTCAAAGTTAAACAATGAATTGATACAAATATTTAATAAATAGTTGCAGTGCATTATGATGGTTTAACATGTTCTAAAGCATTCATCATAGGCCAGTACTGCAGACAAGGTATATAACTGAAGTATATGGGCTCAGGCAGGTGTGACAATTCTTATTCTCCAGACAACACAATTCCACTTTTTGAAGGGAACTGTAATGAGGGATACAAACCTGTGAAATGTTCAGTAAATTCTTGCTCCAGTTTCATGGCTCTCTCAAAGGTCTTCCTGGCTTGCTCCTCTGTTAAACGTTTGTTCATTTCCCTGAGATGAAACACATTATAAAATAATAAGCAGTTACCAAATACTACTGATTCTTTTGAAATAAGGTTATTAAACTGCCCTCTGAATACAAACCCTAGGAAAAAAAAACTAGCCCCATTCTGTTCTTGAATCTGCGATTTATTAAACTCTTGAAGGGAGACTTAATATAAAGGGTGGCAGTGGGAGTGCTATAGACTGGCTTTCCATTTCTTGGAATCTGGAAAAGACACTTAGGTTAACACTGAAAGCCACTAAGCAACCTCAATATAAAATTAGAAGTTACCTGCCTGTAACTGGAAGTTTCACACATACAGAATGGGAAGAGACTGTCTAGGAAGGAGTATGGCAGAAAGAGATCTAGGGGTCATAGTAGACCACAAGCTTAATATGAGTCAACAGTGTGATACTGTTGCAAAAAAAGCAAACATGATTCTGGGATGCATTAACAGGTGTGTTGTAAACAAGACACGAGAAGTCATTCTTCCGCTTTACTCTGCGCTGGTCAGGCCTCAGCTGGAGTATTGTGTCCAGTTCTGGGCACTGCATTTCAAGAAAGATGTGGAGAAACTGGAGAGGGTCCAGAGAAGAGCAACAAGAATGATTAAAGGTCTTGAGAACATGACCTATGAAAGAAGGCTGAAGGAACTGGGTTTGTTTAGTTTGGAAAAGAGAAGACTGAGAGGGGACATGATAGCAGTTTTCAGGTATCTAAAAGGGTGTCATCAGGAGGAGGGAGAAAACTTGTTCACCTTAGCCTCCAATGATAGAACAAGAAGCAATGGGCTTAAACAGCAGCAAGGGAGATTTAGGTTGGACATTAGGAAAAAGTTCCTAACTGTCAGGGTAGTTAAACACTGGAATAGATTGCCTAGGGAAGTTGTGGAATCTCCATCTCTGGAGATATTTAAGAGTAGGTTAGATAAATGTCTATTAGGGATGGTCTAGACAATATTTGGTCCTGCCATGAGGGCAGGGGACTGGACTCGATGACCTCTCGAGGTCCCTTCCAGTCCTAGAGTCTATGAATCTATGAATCATGAGTCTGGAAAGCAGTGTCCATTTTGCACATATGTGCAGAAGCTTGCTTCATGCTCCAGACAGAGGCATAAAGCATGGTGCCAATGGTTCGAATGGAGATCTGGTGAACAATGACAGGACAAGATAGAAGTCCCATTGAGGTACAGGCTTGAGAATCAGTGGAAAGGTGCTGATTAGGCCCTTCATTAATCTAACTGTTGTAGGGTGAATGAGTGAAAATGGAGCAACTGTCTACTGGAGGAAGAAAGGCACTGACTGTTTCAAGATGGACCTGTAGTGAGCTAATGAAGAGACCAGTGTTTTTTTAATAACAGGAGATAATCTAAAATGACTGGGATATCAGCAGAGTTTGAGGAAGACTGATTATGCTGAATCCAAGTAGAAAAATGTTTCCATTTAGGTTGCTAGCAGCCCCTAGTGGAATCTTTCCGACTTTATTAAGAATGGCTTGGACAGCTGTTGAGCAAGAGAGTTCTCATGCTCATCTGAACACTAGGCCATGAGGTGAAGTGGGTATGGACTGGGATGTCTGATTTAACTTCCTTCCCAGGTAAAGATTGCCGAGACGGGGACAGATCCTAACAGGAGGATGGATTGACAGTCTCAGAAGTTCTGGGAACCAAAACTATCTAGGTTAGTTGAGTGCTAGTGTTGGGATTTTTTCAAGCCCTTTTTTTACTTGGCTTCCTATGAACTCAGTTCAAGTCCAGCCTTTATCACTCAGGTATCTTTATTTGGCATACAGCAGTGCTATGCTGAGTTGATCAGACTCAAATGCGGGGGGGATGGGGGGATGACGGATGCAGGGTACATCACAGCTCCAAAGTTACATAGAAACCCTCTCCTTTTATATACGTTATATTTCTCATTGGATTTACTATACACTGCATTACCCATTTTTGGACTGGATTGGTTACTTTGCAGGAACCAATTTCCATGTAGCTTGCACAATCCATACTTCAACTTCCTTTTTACCTCATCTTTACATTCCTAATGTATTTTGTCCCTTGTTATCAAGTTCATGGTAAATAGTTCCTTGGATATTCTCCTTCTTATCTTAGTTGGTCAGACATTTTGTCTTCTTAACCTAGTGACCTATCTTATTTAGCACAAACATTTTGTTTTCAACCCGATGATTCATTTACATCCCTAATTCTATCTTCCAAAAAATGAGGCCACACTCTGTGTGTAAATGACTCACATTGGGCCAGGCCTCAGCTACATTCCTCTGCTTCTGTCTTTCTTTTTATATTAGCATTTGTTTTATTTGTATTATATTTTTGGTTTTTTTTTTAAAAGCTTATTACCCAGCAGCACATTTCCAAGGACCACTGTGACAGCTATTATTTGAACCTTAAAGCTTGAGCTTAAAGTACAAAGCAGGAGGTGCAAACTCCCCTCCTTTGGTACAGCCCACCACAGTGTTTTCACTGCCTGAACAATATTATTTCGAATTGCTTGTTGCTTGGCTATTAGTTGGGCAATAGGCACCAATTGCTCGAGTTTCCTTTGCACCAAATTAGTGGTTGTAGTAGGAAGAGGGCCTGAAACATAAACTTATGTATCAGAGGCCTGAGGTTTGGGCTAAAGTAGTCAAAATTTTTCTGATATAAAGCAAAGTTAAGTTGTGAGCAAGAGGCAGGCCCTGCTCACAGAATCTGGCAAGAAAAGGGGTGATATTGCAGAAATACACATTCCTAAGTAGTGCTAGGCACAAGAATATATACGCAAACTTATTCCAGAAAGGTGGTACCAGAACACCTCGATACCAAACACATTCCCCAAAGATAATAGGAACATGCTGACCCATCTTAAGGATAAGGTCAGGATGACAGCATGATGAATAGAGATGATTTGATCAAACCAACATGTACAAGGCAATGGGTAGCACCCTAGTATGTCGGAGGGCAGTACCCTGATACTTCAGGGGGTGGCACCCTAATACTCCAGAGGCAATACGTAATTTGTTTGTATTGGTGTAAAAAGATGTATCTCAGAGGGAGTGTCTTTGGTCAGCTGAACAGGAAATGGAAAGTCCCGCCATTCACTGAACTGCATCCATTGTCACAGGCATACATGTGCAAGTATAACTGTAGACATTGATCTGCGGAGCTAGGACCATGCTTCGTTGACAATAAACCTGGCTAGCTGTCTTTGAGCCTTAATGGATCTTCTAGTCATTGAGTGGTTCACTTGATGTCTGCTCTGCCAACTGTCTGCACAGAGCAGGGACGACATACAGATGGAACACACATGTATCCAAACATCTGATGACAGTGGTGCTAATGAACAAGGGAAGTACAAGTGAAAAGAGATTGGTCACCAGTGACTCCCAGTTGGTGTTGTCTGTCACAGCCTTTGTCACGTTCTCCTTCATCTGCACAGTAGGCCATAGGGCACGGGTCCCCATCTGAGCCAGAGAACTGAGGTTTAGACAAAACCCATCCAGCCTCCCCAGGCATGGTGCTGTCCCCACTGAAAAGTTGTGGTATCTCAGAGTACATACTGTGTACCAGAGCCGTACCAGCTCCTTCACTCTCTTTTTAATGATGAGTCAGGTGCAACCTCCCTCACTTGTAGTCAGGCTTATTTAGGCTGACACTCAAAGAACCATCTGTGCCTGATTCAGTTACAGCTGACTGTGTTTATTTCATCTCCTTATGTTGCCATTTGTATACCAGAATAGTGCTGTTTATAGGTCCCATTATCTACTGTACACTGTTGACATATACTAATTCTTTAGGATTCCCTGTCCATCTAGAAACAGCAATTATAACTGGCACACTTGAATTACTAATTTTATGTGGTGCCCAAGGTCAAGACCTTGCAAATTTTCTTTCCCAATATTATGAATTCCTTTTTCTACTAGTGTGGTCCAGATAAGTTTGCTGTTTAACAACCTTGATTACTCCCCTTGCTTTATCTTTTCTATTTCCTCCATTAAATGCATATCAAGCAGCAAAAGCCATGCCCCCTCAACCCTGCTGGGCATGCTCCAACTGCTGTTGCAGTATAAAAGGGGGCAGCCTAGCTCAGTCTGGGCTGACTGCCAAGGAGGAAGGACTCACCTCACAAGCTCCGCTGACGAGCAGCCAGGTACCTAGACTGAGGGAGTAGGAGATGCCGAGGCCCAGGCTCCTGTGGATGCTCTAGGGAGATTGCAGTTGGCACCTGAGGCACTCCGAGACCCTGAAGACACCCTGATTTCAGCTACAAGAGTCACAGTAGGAAGTAGCCCAAGGAGGAACTAGCCAGTGTCTAGGTAACAGTTGGTGTGTTGCAGGTGGAGCAGTGGAGGGCCTGGGTCCCCCAATGTGGCCGCCCCTTCTTTTTGGGGGGTGTCCCATCAAACCTTGCTGCTATTAACTATGGCCATTGGGCCGTGCTTCTCTGTCACCAAGGGGCATCCTACCAACTTTGGCCATTAGGCCATGATTCCCTGCAGTCCAGGGGAGCCCTACTGACTCTGGCCAGTAAGCCGCACACCCCTGCCGTCCCCGGGGCACCCTACTGACTTCAGCGATTAGACCACATTCCCCTGCAGATGAGGGGAGCCCTGATGGTGCCAGCCATTGGACCCCACAACCCTGAAATTGAGTCCAGCCAGATTGACTTAACCAGGTGACTACCACAACCTCACCCCCCATTCCATGTGAAAGGGGCAGGAGGTACTGGCCGTGTAACAGAAACCCAAACTCCTGTGCCTCCAAAGGGAGGTTTCCACAGTGTCCCTTCTGGCTTTATACTTTTCGTGGAGCACTTTTTAGAAAACATTTTATGGTAGATCACCATATTTGGTATCAGGAAGGAATTTTCCCCTGGGTCAGATTGGCAGAGATCCTGGGGTTTTTTCATCTTCCTCTGCAGCATGGAGAACAGGTCATTTGCAGGTTTAAACTAGTGTAAAAGGTGAATTATCCACAATGACTCCAAGATCTTTTTCCGAACTCATTGTAGCTAAATTAGCCCCCATCAAATTGTATGTATAGTTGGGGTTATTTTTTCCAATGTGCATTACTTTACATTTATCCACATTAAATTTCATTTGCCATTTTGTTGCCCAATCACTTAGTTTTGTGAGATCTTTTTGAAGTTCTTCAGTGTCTGCTTTGGTCTTAACTATTTTGAGCAGTTTAGTATCATCTGCAAACTTTGCCACCTCACTGTTTACCCCTTTCTCCAGATCATTTATGAATAAGTTGAATAGGATTGGTCCTAGGACTGACCTTTGGGGAATACCATTAGTTACCCCTCTCCATTCTGAGAATTCACAATTTATTCCTACCCTTTGTTCCCTGTCTTTTAACCATTTCTCAATCCATGAAAGGACCTTCCCTTTTATCCCATGACAGTTTAATTTACGTAAGAGCCTTTGGTGATGGACCTTGTCAAAGGCATTCTGGAAATCTAAGTACACTACGTCCACTGGATCCCCCTTGTCCACGTTTGCTGACCTCTTCAACGAACTCTAATGATTAGTAAGACACGATTTCCCTTTACAGAAACCATGTTGAATATTGCTCAACAGTTCATGTTTTTCTATGTGTCTGACAGTTTTATTCTTAACTATTGTTTCGATTAATTTGCCCGATACCGACGTTAGACTTACCGGTCTGTAATTGCCGGGATCACCTGTAGAGCCCTTTTTCAGTATTGGTGTTACATTACCTAACTTCCAGTCATTGGGTACAGAAGCCGATTTAAAGGACAGGTTACAAACCTTAGTTAAGAGTTCCGCAACTTCACATTTGAGTTCTTTCAGAACTCTTGGGTGAATGCCATGTGGTCCCGGTGACTTGCTAATGTTGAGTTTACCAATTAATTCCAAAACCTCCTCTAGTGACAGTTCCTTAGATTTGTCACCTACAAAAGCCAACTCAGGTTTGGGAATCTCCCTAACATCCTCAGCTGTGAAGACTGAAGCAAAGAATCCATTTAGTTTCTCTGCAATAACTTTATCATCTTTAAGCACTCCTTTTGTATCTCAATCAACAAGGGGCCCCACTTGTTGCTTAGCAGGCTTCTTGTTTCTGATGTACTTAAAAAACATTTTATTACCACCTTTGGAATTTTTGGCTAGCCATTCTTCAAACTCCTCTTTGGCTTTTCTTATTACATACTTGCACTTAATTTGGCAGTGTTTATGCTCCTTTCCATTTGCCTCACTAGGATGTGACTTCCACTTTTTAAAAGATGCCTTTTTATCTCTCACTGCTTCTTTTACACGGTTGTTAAGCCACGGTGGCTCTTTTTTGGTTCTTTTACTGTGTTTTTTAATTTGGGGTATACATTGAAGTTGGGCCTCTATTATGGTGTCTTTAAAAAGCACCCATGCAGCTTGCAGGGATTTCACTTTAGTCATTGTACCTTTTAACTTTTGTTTAACTAACCCCCTCATTTCTGCATAGTTCCCCCTTTTGAAATTAAATGCCACAGTGTTGGGCTGTTGAGATGTTCTTCCCACCACCACCACATCTCACCACAGGGATGTTGAATACTATTGTATTATGGTCACTATTTCCAAGCGGTCCTGTTATAGTTACCTCTTGGACCAACTCCTGTGCTCCACTCAGGATTAAATCTAGAGTTGCCACTCCCCTTGTGGGTTCCCGTACCAGCTGCTCCATGAAGCAGTCATTTAAAGTATCGAGAAATTTTATCTCTGCATTTCTTCCTGAAGTGAAATATTCCCAGTCAATATGGGGATAATTGAAATCCCCCACTATTATTGAGTTCTTAATTTTGATAGCCTCTCTAATTGCCTTAGCCCTGCAGTTCTGTGTCACTATCAGGCCTTTTTAGCAAAACATGATTTTAACAATTACTCCAGACTCGCAGACTTTAAATACAAGCTTCCCCATGAGGATAGAACCCAGTGAGTGCGGTGTGGAGAGGAACAAAGTTAATCCTCTCAATACTTATCTACTAACTAGCTAGCTAACAACTATCTCATACTCACTAGTACTAAACTCTAAACAAGAAATTAGCCAAGGCATGCTCAAGGTAAACATACTAGGGTTCCATCTCAGGCTGAAGGGTTGAGAAGGAACTAAGGGCAGTTCACCTGTGCAGGCCTATAAAGTCTGCGAGTCTGGGTTCTTAGGCAGTGTGCGGCACAAGGAGGTATAGGACACATGTATGGGCCAATTTGATTCTAACAGAAAATCTCTAATCAAGAGCTTGAGAAGTGCATGCGCACATGAAGGAACTAAAGTGGAGCACTCCTAGATACACTACTCAAAGAAGAAAAGATGGTTCCTGTCTCACTGAAGTAGTCTCATCCTCCAGTGTGAAAATGTCCCTGGAAGGATTGGGCTAGAGAAGAGAGGGTGACTGGGGAAAGGGAGAAAGATATCCTCCATGGAAGTGTAAGTGTCTATAGATTCTGGTGTTTGGGGTGTTCTAACGAATGGGGCTGACAATTCTGATGTGTCCCAAAAGACTGCAGTCGGGTGGTCCTTTGAGGGATGGGCCAGTACCGCCAAAGAGTCAGGTCCTGCACTCTTCGATGGAGCCCGCAGATATCAGTCCTTGTGCTTAGGAGTCGGAGCCACCAATGGATCCTTTTTCTTTTGCATTTTACTCTCTGACTGGGGGTTTTCAATGTTCCTGAGCCCTAAGGATCTACATGCGAAGGCTCACCTGACCAGCTCAGGGAGGGATCTCGTCTTTTATGAACAGATCTGGATGGAGATCTGTCCTTGTGACTGTGGGAGTGCAGCCTACTTTCACTGGAAGCATTGCATGAGGAGTCCTTCGGCTTAGCAGCAGTAGTCTCTGCTCACAAGCTTGTGCTTGGAGGGGTGCTGTTTGTCTCTTGGGGCCAAAGTAGAGTGTAAGCATTCTGCCCTGCATCAGAGTGTGGTCTCAGCCTTTTCCATAATGTGTTTCCTCAGTTGAAGCTCAGGAGATTTGCATGTTCATGGAGGAAACAATCGATCAATGCTGCACTTTGTAGATACCCAAATGGTAGAGGTGTTCGCTGGTCACAGTGAAGGAGTAAGAGCAAGAGAGACGCTTCCTGAAACCCAGAACACTGGGCATAGTCCCAGACCCTGGGGAGGGACTCCCCAGTATGGGGAAAGAATGATACTAACTATACTATATTAAGTCAAACTATTTACTATATCTATTTATAGGCTATAAAGAAAAAACTGGAGAAATCTGTGGACACAGGGATTCTGACTCAGGTCATGCAGCTGTAAGGAGGAACTGGGGAGAATTTTGCTTGCACTGGCACCTATGCCCTCAGTGTGGAGCATGAGAACTACTGTGCATGTTTGGGCCAACGGATGCGGCTTGTTAGAATTTCCAGTCTCTGGTGGATGGCAAGCATGAGTACCCATCTGTGGAATACATACAGGAAGCAGGAATCAAAGAACCACCCAGCCTTAAAAGTACCCTTTGGAATTCAATATAGAAAGTTACATACACAAAACAATAACATTTTTTAAAAGTGGGTTTTATATTATCTTTCAAATGATTTACAGCTATTTTTTTTAAAAACCCTTCTCTGTCTTTGAAACAAGTGAGCTTCAAGTACATTGTTTTTACTCACATGATGTTTTCCACTGATTTGGGTTTAATAAAAATGGAGATTGGGTACAGCTGGGCTATCTGCAACCTCTTGATCGCATTGCCAGAAACATCAAGAATACAGTGTTTCCCCTAAAGCAGAAGGGTGGGGGGAGAGGGAAAAAAGTAAAGTCCTCAAGTTACACACACGCATATTACATGCAGTTTAGAAGTGAAAGCCTGGCCCCAATTAAATCAGTGGGAGTTTTTCCCACTGACGTCAATGGAAGCAGGATTTCACCACCCTAAGAGTTTCCAATTGCAGTCAAATTTATTTCAGTAGCATCCACTGATTAAAAGAATTATATCTAAGGATAAGGCACTATTCCAATCAAAACTCCAGCCTTTAGAGTTGTGTTGGCCTTAACGAGTCCTAATTAATATGGGTTGTTAATACTTTGTTTTATAACTGGAAGTGACACTGGCCTATACAATGCCCTATTTTTCACATATCTGTCACATATGTAATGCAGTGTCACTATTTCAAGAAATTACCCTGCCTTTTAATATTGGTTGGGGATTTTCTTCTCTAGGTTTTAGATGTACTAGAGGATTGCACATTTTGTTCCTTCAAAGCATACAAAGCTTACTGAATAGCACATACCAGGTGCTTCTTGCATTCATCCATTCCTCCCACAAACTCCACGTGTCGGCCACCTTTCTCCCTCTATTTTAGGGAAGTTTGTTCCAGTGTAATCACCTTCACTGCTAAAATTTGTGCCTTATTTCTAATTTGAATTTGTCTTCAATTTCCAGTCATTAATTCTTGTTATGCCTTTCTCCACTAGAATAAATAGCCCTTTAGTACCTGAGATTTTCTTCCCATGAAGGCATTAATACACTAATCAAGTCAACTCTCAATTTTCTTTTGCATTAGCTAAACAAACGTAGCCCTTTAAATCTCACACAGTAAGGCTTTTTTGCAGCTCCTGAATAATTTCTGTGTTTTCTTTCCGTACACTCTCAAATTTTTCGGCATTCTTTTTGGAATGTGAACACCAGAACTGTATGCAGTACTCCAGTACTGCTCTCTCCTATTCTGTATACAGAGGTGAAATCACTTCCCTACTCTTGCTCACAATGCTCCTGTGTTTATAGATCCAAAGATTGGATTAGCTTGTTTTGCTACAGCATTGTATTGGAAGCTTATATTGAGTTGTTTAAGCAGCAAAGAGTCCTGTGGCACCTTATAGACTAACAGACGTTTTGGAGCATGAGCTTTCGTGGGTGAATACCCACTTCGTCAGATGCATGTAGTGGAAATTTCCAGGGGCAGGTATATATGTGCAGGCAAGCTAGAGATAATGAGGTAGTTCAATCAGGGAGGATGAGGCCCTGTTCTAGCAGTTGATGTGTGATCCCTAAATCCTTTTCATGCATTTGGCTGTATTAAAATGCATTTTATTTGCATGGATGCAGGTTACCAAGCACTTAGAATCATAGAATATCAGGGTTGGAAAGGACCTCAGGAGGTCATCTAGTCCAACCCCCTGCTCAAAGCAGGAATAATCTCCAGACAGTTTTTTACCCCAGATCTCTAAATGGCCCCCTCAAGGATTGAACTCACAACCCTGGGTTTAGCAGGCCAATGCTCAAACCACTGAGCTATCCCTCCCCTCAATTACTGCCATGTCTTCATCATTATTTACCATGCCACCAATCTCTGTATCATCTGCAAATTTTACCTGAATTGATTTTATATTTATTTGCAGTGAAAAATATTGAATAATGTCAGGCCTATCACCAGTCTTTGTGGAACTCCACTAGGAACACCTTCATTCGATGACAGCTGCCCTCTGACTACTATTTTTTGAAATCTGTCAGCTAGTTCTTAATCCAGCTACTGTGGACTTTATTGAAATTGTATAGTGCTTAAGTTTTTAATCAGAATGTCATGCAGTACTAAGTCAAGTGCCTTTCAAAACTCTAAGTATATTACATCTCTACAGTTACCTTTATCAACCAAACCTGCAGAATGCAAGTTTGAAGAAGATGGACTACGTCTTGCTTTTTCGTATTTATTAGAGATGGATTACTAAGTGTTGGGAGTGTGTTCCTGATAGCACTGTAGGCAATATGAACATTGAAAGGAATGCAGAGGTCTTTCTCTTTAACTTCTTATTTCCATTCTTTTAAGGTTTTGGGTGGATGAGGTGTGTCCTGATGTAACTTTAACTGTAACTAAATGCACTTTTTGTTTGTGAATAGACAAGATCTTAATAATATGAGACATCACTATATCACTCTGTTAAATCCTTGCTAGAGAAAATAGATTTTTGTGTGTGAAGGAGCAAGGTTTTTCTGTACATGATAGTATTAAAATAGTGGATAGAATTGGTTGTATATATATAAATTATAGCATTCCTATTCCCTGTTTAATCAGGAGAGTCCTGTGGCACCCTATAGACTAACAGACATATTGAAGCATGAGCTTTTGAGGGTAAATACCCACTTCGTCTTGCATCCAACGAAGTGGGTATTCACCCACGAAAGCTCATGCTCCAATACGTCTGTTAGTCTATAAAGTGCCACAGGACTCTTTGCTGCTTTTACAGATCCAGACTAATACGGCTACCCCTTTGATACTTGATCCTATTCTCTGTTTATAATTCTAAGTATTTATGCTATTTATTATGCATGTTCAGAGGAGCATGGTATATAAATGAAGACCTACCCATATATCTGTGAAACTTAAAAATATCATTTCAAAAAATGGAAGTCACACACTGGCACTAGATTTACCTTTTCTGCTACTTCCCGCACTGACTGGACACTTGTTCCATAAAGGTGATTGTTGTACTGGCCAGCCTCAATGAATTTGTGATCCTGAATATCCTTCTCCATTTGCTCTCGAGAGGTGACAAAGTGGTAATCCCGGCCATCCACTTCATAATCTCGTTTTGGTCTGGTAGTATCTTTAAAGATAAGCAGAGCTCTTTAAGCAGAAAACTACAACTTTTACCACAAATTAAATGTTTTCTGCAATCCCTGAAAGCAAATATTTCCAGAGAATGTCTTCCATTTATAGTGTAAAATTGTTAAATGAGAAATGGATACAAATTTAACACTTAAGGAATTTTAGGAGGTAAAGACATATCACAATATAAAAATTATTGAGATTCAACACAGAGAGGTCACAGAAGGACTATGACAGCACTTATTTGATTAAATTCACTATGGTATTTGCTGGGACTTACGTGGAACACATGATCCAAATTTGTCTGGAAATTCTGAGATTAAATCATCATTTATTCTGTCTTTCATGGGTCCCAAAACAATCACTGGCCGAGTGTAATTGACTGTCAAAGATAGATTGGTAATATTTCTTCATTATAGTCTGATCATTAAAACACCTTCAAATTTCACCAAAACAAGCTTTATTATAATTGTGATTATAGATTACAGTTATATTATATTATACCATTAAGATAAAGGAGTACTTGTGGCACCTTTGAGACTAACAAATTTATTAAGATACAGTTGAAACGGACAACATTCCTGGTGAGAGAAATTATTGAAGGTTGTAGGCCAATCTATACTCCTGGGGGAATTCTGTGTCACTGTGTGTGCGCAGAATTCATGTCCTCTGCAGATTTCTTTGCTTCCACACAGAAAAATGACTTTCTGACAGGGTAGCAAAAGGAAGCTGCAAGAACAGTCATGCACCACTCCCAAGCAGCACAGGTACATCGTTTCAGGCAGCCGGCAGAGAGATAAGTCACCGCAGGGTTGGGGACACCCCAACCAGTGGCTCCTACCTTGAGCCGGGATCAGCTACTAGTCCCAGCCGGGCTGGAGGCAGAAGAGGACTTCCTCTTCCTCTGCAAGGAATTGCTTGGGCTGTGTCAGACCCACCCACAGAAACCTCTCCAAGTTGCAGAAAGCTCAGCATCCTCCCTTGCTTCCTGATCGCATAGCTTCTCAGCTGTGGGGGAGGGGGTCACTGTACAGGGAGCTGCTCCCCCATCCACCCAGCCCCCATGCATCTGGACTTCCAATACCCAGACACCCTCGCCAAGCCTCACCTGGTACATCCAGAACCCCTCTAGCCCTTCATACCCAAATGCCACCCCACTGAACCTCAACCCCTGCATCTAGAGCCCCCCTGCACCCAGATCCCCTACCACCCAATCCCCATCCCTGCACCCAGACCACCCCCTGCTGATCTCCCTGCACTCAATCTGCCACCGAGGACCCTACCCCCTACACCACCGAGCCCCCACATGCATAAGCCACACCACTGAACCCTAATAGTTGCACCCAGACCCCCCCACCCCACCAAGCCCCACTTCCCCAGAACCCAGGCCCCCCACTGATCCCCAATCACCTTCACCTGGAAACTACTGCAGAGTCCCATTGCCCCTGCACCTGGAACCCCACTAATGAGCCTCTGTGCATCCAGATCCCCCCACACCTAGATGCCACACTCAGCTGCCTGCACACATTGTCGCACACAGACTCCTTTCACCTCACACCTGGATCCCCCCACACTGAGCCCTTCCACACTTGGTCCTGCTTGGTTGAGCCTGCATGCTCCACACCTGGTGCATCTGGCACAGAGCCCTAGGGTGTTTCCAGGGCAAGCCCAGGCCTTGTGCTGTGTCAGGGTCGGGTGAAGCCACACCGCTGAATCCATGTCCGGGGGGGGGAGGGGGAGGAGAAGCTGCAGGGTCTTTTGAATTATTTTTTATTTATTAACAAATAAAACTAGCAGAATTTTAAAATATTATGCATAGAATTTTTAATTTTTTGACACAGAATGTCCTCAGGAGTAAATCTATATTGAAGTTGACATGAGCTGCTGAGTGCTCCACAGCTTGGAAAAATTGATTACTTATTTACGTGCTAAAGGGCAAGATTTCAAAAGAGCTCATCATCCAACAGCTACATTTATGAATCTAAATATAGTTGCTATATTTTCAGACTTGCTATTCTGAGAACAATGGGACCTGCAGGATGCTGAGTCTGATACGATATTAAATCTGCATGTAATATCTCTGGGGACCAAATTGTATTACGTGTATGAATGGTTTATATATGCAACTCTGGGGTGGCAGGGAGAGTTGCCACAGCTCTACTAGGAACTATGACCAGTGCGAGGTGATTAAAGTGAATCACTTAGGTCTTAAATACCTCCAGAGAGGTACCATTCCCTGAGGAGGGTTGCATATACTGGTTCAAACTGGATTTTGCAGACACCAACAGATAAAGAAAGGGCTTTTGATTTAAAGCCAGATTTAAACTGACTCAGTGCCTTCTTTCTGATACAGCAAATGGACAGGACCTTCTTGTCCAAGGGCCCTCAACTCCTGCGGAAGGCTTGGAAAGACTTTGGCCTATTGGGGCCTTATAAGAGAGATGGGTAACCTTTTGTAAGCTTTTAGCATGTGTATCAGAACTTCCCTTTGAAAAAAAAAACTTCTCTCCAATAATTTTACCCTAACAATAAAGGTTCTTGCTTATAAAGAGCTGTGTAGTAACTTGTAACTGCTGGCAATGCCCTCAGAGAGAGAAAACAAAGCATAGGTGCTGGCCTACAGGCAAACTGGCTTGCTGGGAATATTTCAGTGTAAGGCATTGGTCTCCACACAAGAGAGGTAATGGCTGGGAGTAATGCCTGACCAACCTGATTGTCTTCTATGATGTGATAACAGGCTCTGTGGATATGGGGAAAGCAGTGGATGAGATATATTTTGACTTTAGTAAAGCTTTTGATATGGTCTCCCACAGTATTCTTGACAGCAAGTTAAAAAGTATGGATTGGATGAATGCACTATAAGATGGATAGAAAGCTGGCTAGATTGTCGGGCTCAACAGACAGTGATCAAGGGCTCAATGTCTAGTTGGCAGCCAGTATCAAGTGGTGTACCCCAGAGGTCGGTCCTGTGGCTGGTTTTGTTCAACATCTTTATTAAAAAGCGACAAAGAGTTCTGTGGCACCTTATAGACTAACAGACGTGTTGGAGCATTTGCTTTCGTGAGTGAATACCCACTTCATCGGATGCACGTGTATTCACCCACAAAAGCTTATGCTCCAATATGTCTGTTAGTCTATAATGTGCCACAGGACTCTGTCACTTTTTACAGATCCAGATTAACACAACTACTCCTCTGATCTTTATTAAAGATTTGGATGATGGGATTCACTGCACCCTCAGCAAGTTTGCAAATGACACTAAGCTGAGTAGAGAGGTAGATAAGCTGGAGGGTAGAGATAAGGTCCAGAGTGACCTAGACAAATTGGAGGATTGGGCCAAAAGAAATCCGATGAGGTTCAACAAGGACAAGGGCAGAGTCCTGCACTTAGGAAGGAAGAATCCCATGCACTGCTACAGACTAGGGACCGAATGGCTAGGCAGCAGTTCTGCAGAGAAGGACCTATGGGTTACAGTGGATGAGAAGCTGGATATGAGTCAACAGTGTGCCCTTGTTGCCAAGAAGGGTAACGTTATTTTGGGCTGTATAAGTAGGGGCATTGTCAGCAGATCGAGGGACATGATAATTCCCCACCATTCGATATTGATGAGGCCTCATCTGGAGCATTGTGTCCAGTTTTGGTCCCCCTACTGAAGAAGAGATGTGGAAAATTGGAGAGAGTTCAGGGGAGGGCAACGAAAATGACTAGGGGGCTGGGCATATGATTTATGAGGAGAGGCTGAGTGAACTGGGGTTATTTAGTCTGAAGAAGAGAAGAGTGAGTGGGCATTTGATAGCAGCCTTCAACTACCTGAAGGAGGGGTTCCAAAGAGGATGGAGCTCGGCTGTTCTCAGTGGTTGCATATGACAGAAGCAGCAGCAATGGTCTCAAGTTGCAGCAGGGGAGGTTTGGGTTGGATATTAGGAAAAACTATTTCACTAGGAGGGTGGTAAAGCACTAGAATGTGTTACCTAGGGAGGTGGTGGAATCTCCATCCTTAGAGGCTTTTAAGGCCTGGCTTGGCTGGGATGATTTAGTTGCTATTGGTTCTGCTTTGAGCAGAAGATTGGACTAGATGGCCTCCTGAGGTCTCTTCCAACCCTAATATTCCATGATAGGAAGATATTAGAGTATTTACAAACAAGTAATCTAGCTCTATGATCTGACAGGATTCAAATTCAGATACAACTCTTAAAAATAAATTATCCCTGTGTAAAGTCAGTGGTGTATAGATATTACTAGGGACTGGCACTCATTAGTATTAATGGCATTATAACGTATGTACCGGAATAATATTTTAATTCATGTATTGTATAATAGATTTTTAGGGTGTTAAGTGTAATGTCAGTGTCTAGAGACACTTGGAACATTTTGTCTGGTGGCACCTTAAAGACCAACAGATTTATTTGGGCATAAGCTTTCGTGGGTCTGAAGAAGTGGGTTTTTTACTCATGAAAGCTTATGCCCAAATAAATCTGTTAGTCTTTAAGATGCCACCGGTCTCCTTGTTGTTTTTGTGGATACAGACTAATATGACTACATCCGGATACTTGGAACTTTTTGATATCTTAATAAATGTATTTTTAAAAAAAATTTAATAGGTTCTACAACCTTCTTGTTGGCTGACTGGTTCATAAGACAAGACGTATTCTTCTTGGCCACCTAAAAATTTAAACACATAGGTAAGGAAATTTGCTGAAGTGGAAAGTAGCTTTTGTTTTAAAAAAATTGGCATACATGTAGAAAACTTTAGTCCTTTAATGAAAGAAAATGAGATCAGACAATCCTCAACAAAATAAGTCATGATTATACTGATGAAGGAAGTTCTCTATAGAGTGATACATGAGAAAATCACAAATATAAGCCAAACAAGAATTTCATTATAAAATGGACATACCTCTTTTATTAAATACATAAAGTGTAAATAACCTTAGTTACAGCATGAAGATTTTTATGGGAAATGTTAGCATGTTTAATTTACATCAAGCATGAGATAAGGGAAGTTTTAGGCACTATTAAATGCTCTTGCAAATGTTTTACTGAACACAATACATGCATGCTGTCATTCACTGCTAGACGCAGAAGCACTTGCATTGAGATCCTTTCCACACTAGATAGACAATATTTAGACTGAAGATTTTCTTGTTTTACATTTAAACAAAAAATGCCCCAAACTTGTATGACTGTCTTAAGCTGTTGCATAAGCTTTTTTATAAATTGATATTTAGCCAAAATAGCTGTATACAATACAGTTCTCAATTAAAAAAAGGCATTTTTATACCGTATATGCAAAATAATGCTTAACAACACATTTTATTTATGACAAAGGAATTTTAAATTTGAATTTGGAAAGATGTAAATACTGAGACAGTTCTCAGCTCTGGAAAGTACATCAGCAGTGAATGAGAAAAAACATAACTTAATATTGACCTTCAATAGCTGCAAGCATTTAAATGTCAAATGCAAGCTTACTTCAGCTGCCATCACTGCACTATTAAAGAGTTTAGTGTTCAACATGATGAAAATCTTTCACAATAAGATTTTATTAAAATCTATTAATCATGTCAACTAATTGAAAGACTATACAATTAAAAATTCAAAAGCTAGCAATTCAGATTATACAATAATTATTCTTTAAATAAGATGTCCTTTTGAATATTCAACTAAGACAACTAATAATTTGCTTGGCTAATTTTTGGAGAATTCATTGAAGTTCATTATACACATTCATGTGTAATAAGTGACCCTAATCCTGCTACAATTGTATAGCATGGATGACATCTGAAGGTCTTTCTAAATTCATATATTGCTATAAATATCCCCCACCCTCTTTTATTTCAAAGCAGAGAGCATGCTTTAAAAAAAAAATTGTCATTTCAGAGGAAATGGACATTATTTACCTCTCACTGGAGGTTCTTCAAGATGTGTGGCCCCATCTGTATTCCACACATGGGTGCATATTGGCACCAGGCACCTGAGTCTGGAAATTCTAGCAAATACAGTCTGTTGGTCCACATACATGCCATAGATTTTCTTGTGCTCTGAACTGAGGGCATAAAGAGCAGAGCAGACTGACACCTGTCCAGTTCCTTTTCTTATCGCAAATCTAGATGTGATCCACAGCAGAGGGGACAGATGGTAGGTAGAGGACCACACATCTTGAAGAACCACCATTCCAGTTGTAAGTAACCAACCTCCATTTCTTCTTCAAGTGATAGTGTCTACATGTATTCTACATGTATTCATAAGCAGGCAGTATTCAAAGAGGAAATGGTGGGATGCAGATGTTATGGCTTTCTGCAAGATTGCTGTCACCACAGCTGTATCTGTAGTAGAAGACTGGACCAAAGCAGTGTCGTGTAAAAGCTTGTAATGAGCTCCAGGTAGCTGCCCTATATTTTTCTACTAAAGGTATATCTCACAGAGATGTTGTAGAGGTTGCTTGTACTCTGGTAGAATGGGCTGTCACTAGGGCATCACTTGGGATCTCAAGCAGGTGGCGAAGTATAAAAAATTTACCCCATATTTCCTGAAATTTTACCAAATAGCATCAGCTTTACATGCTAACTAAAATGGCAATTCTGCAGCAGATGGGAGTGTCTTGTTTTGTGGGGTGGAGGTGTGACTAAAATCCACACCTGGTATGGAGGCCATGGGGGCAGAAGGTGGAGTTTAGGGGCTGGGGGTGTGGAATAGGATCAAGAGAATTGGGAGGGGAGAGGGAGGTCCCAGCAGAGGGATGATGTTGGGGTAGACACCCAGAGGTTGGGGTGCGGGTATAGAGGTTGGAGTTGGGTGAGCCAAGAAGGGTAGGGGACGAGCCTTAACAGATGTAATTCAGAGCCCCAAATTGGTGGATTTCTGTGCCATCCCCCCACTCCACGGTAGCATCCTCTGGTGGCCAGGCTGGCCTTCATTCCAGCCAAACGCCTGGGACTAAGCCAGCCCAGCCCTGCCTTATGCTGCCTCAGGTACTACTAGGAGATAGCAGCAAAATCCTGGGAGGCACCTGCACAGGCTGTGCAGTAAAAAAGGCCTGGCAGGGGCAACACTGTTCCCCAGGCCAACACTATAGTACCCCTTTCTCAGAACCAGCATCTCCAGAGCCAGCTCCAAGTCCTCGCATTACCCCTTCTCTATGCACAGCATGCAGAGAAACCTAGAAAGGCAGCACCACGCCTGCTGACCATCAGTAGTAGCAGCACGAGCTCCTCTGCTGCTGCTGTTCTCTTTAGGCGGGGAAAGGAGACTTGCCTGTTCAGCACTGCCCTGCCTCTGAGGCCCCAGCAGCAGCAGAACAACCAGCCTGGGGACACTATTTTACTGAATGTGTCAGGAGAGCATGTGTGGGGGAGGGCTTTGCCCCCTCGCCTTCCGCCCTCTCCCCCCCGGTGGCACCCTTGGCTCTCACGCCCTCTATGGGAGGCAGGGGGAAAATATGAGATAGCTGCTAGCAAAGGGTAATGCAGGCTGAAATCCATTTAGAGAGCCTCAGGTCAGATACAGCTTCACTCTCTATCTCTCTGTTATGGTAATAAAAAGTCCTGGTGTTTTTCTAATTGTTTTTGTTCTTTGCATATAAAAGGCTAGTGCTTGTCTGATGCACTCCTCACTGGAGGCTGGCAGCTTTAGAAAAAATATTGGTAAGTGGTTAGTTTGACTGATAAGAAACTCTGTAATTACTTTGGGGTGAAGGCAAAGAGAGACCTTTGCTTTATGAATAATTGGTGGATCTGCCATGAGTGCTCCCAGCTCGCTCACCCTTCTTGTTCATGTGATAGGGCCTAGGAAGGCAACTTTCATCCTGTGATGGGACACAGAACGGGTGGCTAATAATTCAAAAAGGTTTGGTGAGAGCTGACAGAACGAGGTTGAGGGCCCACTGAAACACTGGCCTTACCAATTGTGGAAAAGATCTAGTAAGTCCTTAAAGGAATCTAGATGTCATGGGATGAGTGAAAACAGAGTGATCCTCAATAGGAGGAGGAACAGCACTGCTTGCTGCCTGATGGACCCATAGCTAACTGAGAGAGAGACCTGACATCTTAAAGGTAAGTAGGTAATCTAGGATAGCCGGGATCCCAGCAGACTCTGGAGACAACTGGTGTTGTCATGACCAAGAGGAGAAATGTTTCCATTTGGCTTAATATTTTATAGTCAAATCCTTTCTGCTCAGGTTGAGGATGGACTGAACTGCTATCGAGCATGAAAGCTGTACATCGGATGTCCATCCAACTACAGTACCAGGCCTTGAGTTGCACTGGCACCGATTTGGGATGCCTTATTGTGCCATTGTGTTAAATCAACAGATCCAGAAATGGTCAGATGTCGATGGGTGGACAGGTCAAAATTCTCAGGAAGTCTGAGAATCAGCTGGGACTTGTCCAACTGAGCTTAGTAAGGATGACCTGAGCTCTGCCATGACAGATCTTTTGCAGGACTTGTGGTATCAGAGAGATGGGATAGGAGGTCCCTCCAGGGTAACAGAAGGGAGCTGCCCTTTGAGCCTCAGCCCGGAGCATTCTGGAGCAGTAAAAGAGAAGTTTTATGTTTTTTTTTGAGGCAAACAGATCCCATGACAGTGTTTTTCCCACTGGCTGAAGATGTTGGGAACAAAACTGTGAATCTTCCATTCATGGTCTGTTGAAAAATATCTGCTGAGTGTCTGCTAGGGAGTTTTAGATGCCTGGCAGATACACCGCAGAGAGTGATGTGATTTCTGATGGTCAACATCTGGAGCTGGTGTATCTCCACACAAAGAGGGAGGGATCTTGTTTAAGAAAATAAGAATGGTCCTACTGGTGAGACCAAAGGTCTATCTAGCTCAGTATCCTGTCTTCCGACAGTGGCCAGTGCCATGTGCCCCAGAGGGCATGAACGGAACAGGTAATCGTCAAGTGATCCATCCCCTGTCGCTAATTCCCTGCTTCTGGCAAACAAAGGCTAGGGACACCATTCCTGCCCATCCTGGCTAATAGCCATTGATCAACCTATCCTCCATGAATTTATCTAGTTCTTTTTTGAACCCAGTTATGGTCTTGGCCTTCACAACATCCTCTGGCAAGGAGTTCCACAGGTTGACTGTGTGTTGTGTGAAGCAATACTTTCTTTTATTTGTTTTAAACCTGCTACCTATTAATTCATTCGGTGACTCACAGTTCTTGTGTTATGAGAAATGGTAAACAACGCTTCCTCATCTACTTTCTCTACACCAGTCAAGATTTTATAGACCTCAATCATATCTTCCCTTAGCTGTCTCTTTTCCAAGCTGAAAAGTCCCAGTCTTATTAATCTCTCCTCAGATGGAAGCCATTCCATACCCCTAATCATTTTTGTTGCCCTTTTCTGAGCCTTTTCCAATTCCAATATATCTTTTTTGAGATGGGGAGACCACATCTGCACACACTATTCAAGATGTGGGCATACTGTGGATTTATATAGAGGCAACATGATATTTTCTGTCCTATTTTCTATCCCGTTCTTAATTATTCCCAGCATTCTGTTTGCGTTTTTGACTGCCGCTGCACATTGAGTGGATGTTTTCAGAGGATGTTCCCCCTGCTTGTTTACACAGAACACAGTTGACATGGTATCTGATATTATCTGCATGTGACAGGATTGGCTGAGTGGAAGGAATGCACTGCAAGTCCAACGGACTGCCCTTAGTTCCAGTAAGCTGATGTACATCCCAGCCTCTTAATGGGTCCAAATCCTGGTGTGGTATGATTGTTCGTAAGAGCTCCCCAACCCAATATGGAGGTATCCAACCACAGTTGCCTCTGATACAGGGATCAGGAAAGGAAATCCCATCCCAATTTTCTCCAGCTTTGTCCACCAGGTGAGAGACACAAAAACCTTGGCTGGAACTGTTACTTTGGCACTGACATTGTCTTTTTCCGGTGAGTAGATAGATTGAAGCCAGGTCTGTAAACAGCAGAGTTGGAGCCTGGCAATTGGTGTAATGTGGATTCATGAGACCATGTGGCCAAAGTTGGAAAGGCAAGTCCTGACAGTGGTATGAGGTTTGAGGGTGATGTGACATTCTCCACTCCAAAGTACCCCATACTTGCCGTGGTGATGTAATGATGATATGTTTTATACAAAATATGCCTTGTGAGGTATCATTCTCAAAGTCTCGATCTGCTAAACATGAATATCTTGTTGGATTGTACGTGTTGTCATTGTATACAAAGCTGTAAAGTTTTGCTATGCATGTGTTACTGAAACATGTTGTGAAGTTGGAAACACCCACAACTAGCCTTTCAGATATAACAGTGAAGAAGCTAGACAGTGCTAATAGCCAATCAGCAAAGATAGTGGACCTTGGAAGAGCATATCCTCAGACAGCCTGTGGATAATAGCTGCTATGACTCAGCAATGCATGCAAGAGCATGTGGCCAGACCGCATGACACTGAACTCCATTTTGGTACCTGTAGTTTTCCACAAAGGGGCTGGGAACTTGGCTTAGAACAAAGGGGAGAGTCTTGCCATATGGAAAGGCTATAAAAGATGGGGCATGACATCATTTCAGAGGTTCAATCCCCACACAAGAGAACACCTGGAAACACCTGAGGATCAAAGACTGAATTGAGGGAAGGGCTGATCCCAGGCTAAAGTGATTTCTAGTCTGTGTATGGCAGCTTGGGGAACTGCTTGTATCATCAGTCAGGGTGAGATATTGCTGATTCAAATCCTATCTAGTATATTAGGCTTAGACTGGAGTTTTGTTTATTTGCTATGTAATCTACTTTGATCTGTTTGCTGTCACTTATAATCACCTAATCAACTACAGAAAGATAGATTTTAACTTGTTTTGTTTTATCTTACCCAGTGTGTTTTTGAATGAAGTGTTTGGGAAAAATCTCAGCTCAGTTAACAAAAGGTGTTGTGCATATTCCTCTCCATGTCGAGGGAGGGCTGAACTGGGTAATAAATTCATACTTGTCAGGTTTTTGACCAGGACAGGACAGGACAGTACAGTACAGCTCTGGGGTCCTAGGCTGGGGAGCTGGGGGTATTAGAAAGGGTAATAACCTCTCTATTGTTGATTCATGCAGTGGCTGGCCAGGGCCTGCATGTAACTGCAGCTGGGGATGTCCCTGCCTGTGTGACTGCTGGTGGGAGTAGGTGACCGGGAGTGGTCTGCAGCTTGTAACAGCAGCACACTGTGAGAGGGAACCCAGGCTGGTGAGTCAGAGGGCTCAGTGGTACCCCAATTCCAGGTTGCACTCTGGGAGTGACTCATCATCATGATAAATATGGGGTGCTTTGGAGTGCAAAATGTCAAAGTGATGTGTTTTATTAGATTGCTCATGATGTGGCATCTCTCAGTGGGAAGATAGGCTCTTGCTGCAGTCAAATCCAAGGTTGCTCCTATGAAGTCTAAGGTCCTCCGGGGGCTCAGAGTAGACTTTTTGTAGCTGATGGAAATTCCCAGGGAAGATGGAGTAGGAATGCTGTTGCTGACTAGCCTTCTGCGATGGACCTGCCTGTCAGAAGCCAGTTACTGAGATACAGAAAGCCAGTAAAACTATTTCATTTCATCCAAGCTGCTACTACTGAAAGGACATTTGTGAAGACTCTGGGTGATGCAGCTAGTGTGAATGGAAGGACCCTGAATTCAAAGTGGTCCTGCCCAATGAGGAATCTAAGAAACTTTCTGTGGGAAAGGCAAATATCTGAAAATGAACATCCTTCACCTTGAGGGCTGCAAACCAAGTGCACTCTTCCAGAGAGGGGATTATTGATGCCAGTGTGACCATTTTCAGATGAATACATTCAGCTGGTTTAAGTCGAGAATCAGTCTCCATCCATTGGATTTTCTTTGGGAGCAAGAAATACGGCAAATAGAACCCAGTCCCCTGATACTGAGGAGGAATTGGTTCTAAAGCCTCTTTCTGAAGAAGAGAGATTTCCTCATGAGAGTGGTCCCCGAAAAGGTGGTTTGTGGTGGGGAGGCAAGACAAACTTGATTGCACAGCTTTGGTGGTTATGATGTCTAGTACCCACCTGCCTATAGTTATTTCTGTCCAGTTGAGAGCAAAGTGGTAAGGTGACCACCAAAGGCAGGGGGAATAATGAGGCAGGGCATCAATGTCAGCATGCAGTCCTCAATCGTATAATTTAAAGAACCCTTTGAATATTGGGTGGTGGTTGTAAAGGTAAAGGAAGCCGTCTATCTGGGTCTTTGAGTCCTTTGCTTCTTACATGGAGGTTCACGTGAGCATTAGGACACCTAAGGAGGAGGTCTGGGTCTATATTGTTGCTTATGATGTTTCCTCTTTGGGGCCGGGGTGTAAATGTCCAGGGAGTGTAAGGCTGTTCCAGAGTCTTTTAGAGTGTGCAAAGATTTCTCAGTCTTTGCATTAAAAAGGTTAGACTCACCAAGGAAAGGTGCTTGATGGTATTCTGGACATCCCTGGGGAACGCTGAAGATTGCAACCATAACTCCTTAGGACTACAGCTGTGGTGATGGCTCTAGAGACAGTATCAGCTGTGTCAGCTGCCTCTTGAAGTGATGTTTTGGTCATCAGCCTGTCTTTGACAACGAGGGCTTGGAACTGGGCCCTGTCTTGCTAAGAAAGTTTACCTTAAACTCTGTACATTTGGCATAATTAAGGAAATCATATTCTGCATCACTGCTTGGTAGTCGGCAGCTCTGAATTAGAGACTAGCTGAAGAGAATATCTTCCCACCCAAAAGGAAGAGGCATTTAGTGACCTTATCAGTCGTGGGATTCTTGGAATACTGAGCCCTGGACTTCTCTGTTGCTGATTGCACAGGAGTTGGGTGCTGGATGGGTAAATATGGAGTTGGGAGCTGGATGGGTAAATATGGACTCAGCCCTGTTTGCTGGTACAAAATACCATTTCTCAGCTCTCTTTGGGGTAGGGCAACAAAAGGCAGGTGTGTGCCACATTGATCTGGTGAATTTCAGGATGGCTTGATTAACTGGAAGGGCCACCTTTGAAAGGCCAGAGGGCTGGAAGGTATCCAATAGACCTTGCTATGTGTCCTGAATCTCTCTGTGATGTATCTGCAGCTTAGCTGCTACCCTCTGCAACAACTCCTGGTATAGTTTGCGAACATTAGGTGGACAGTGGGATGAAGGGGCAACTGGTTCATCCAGTGAGGAGGATGACTTACCAGTCAGACCTGGCTTGATGTCTTCTTCCTCAACAAATTCTGATGGAGCCAGTTGTTACTGGTTAGGAGAGGAGGGCCTGTCTGATTCCTGCATACATCCCAGGTCTCTGTTGTATGGATCCTACAAGCCCCAATAAGACAAGTAGAGATCATCCAGAGGGAGGAACCAATGGCATCGGGTACTAGCAGTCCCTTGGAAAATCATATTTGGAAGGAGGTGGGAGATTCCAATACTTTCTTTGATCTCCGACCAGCCTTGCTCCCCTTTTGGGGGTGGGTGGAGGAGTTTCATCAGGAGCGTCACATTCACTTGACAAGATGATAGGCAGCTGTTCTACCGGCAGCACAGATGGAACCAATGGGAGGATATTAGTTATAAACATCATAGTGGCTGATATTCCTGCCCTCAGGGTGGTTTCCCTGGATGCAGGGATCTCTCTACAAAGAGCTGGATCTGATAGCAAGGGAGACTGTGGGCAGGGCAAAGTGAAGATACCCTCCAGCGAAGTGAAGGTTTCGGTCCTCCTTGGTTAGGGTGATCAGACAGCAAATGTGAAAAATCGGGGTGGGGGGTAATAGGAACCTATATAAGAAAAAGACCCCAAAATCGGGACTGTCCCTATAAAATCGGGACATCTGGTTACCCTATCCTTGGTACCTGGGGGGGCTCCTGAGGAAGGTACCAGTGGATCAAAGTCATCCATAGGTCTAGTGTTTAGGGGATCCCGCATGGAGAATGTTGGATGGGATCCCATCATTGAAATCCCAGACAGATGCATTAGGTTCCACTCCTCAGGTCTGTAGGATGGATCCAAAGCCAGAACCGATAACATCAGATTCTTCTTCTTTCATGCCTTTCATTCTTGGATAGAAGATTTAGGACTCACTGACTTTGACCGAGATGGAGAAAGATCCTCTCTCAGAGACATATCTGGACAGAAATATGAGTATGTTCATGTCCCCTACTCTCGTGAAAGAGTTTGCTAAGCTTAAGAGTTTTTGCCTCAACTCTGGAGCCTGTGCTAGAGGGGCACTGCTCATTATTTGAGGCTGTTGTATGGGGTGGAGATGGAGTGTCTCCCTGGCCTGAATGTGAATGGGGTTTCATAGCCTTCTCCATGAGGTGCATCCATAGACGGAACTCTCCTTCCTCCTGAGTTCAGAGAGGGAAAGAATGGCAGATACTGCACTTTGTGGCAATATCGCAAGGCAATAAAAGCAGCACCACTGGTCATCTCTGATGGAGAAGGAATGGGAACAGGGGAGACAGTTCTTGAACCCTGGAACTTTTGGCATAATCCCCCTTCAGAAGGAGAAGCATCCCGAAGTGAGGAGTAACTGTAAATTATAAAATATTAAAATACTAATTACTAAACTATTTACAAATTGTATTATTGTTTCACAAAAAAGGAAGATTGAAATGGACATGGGATTCCAACTCAGGTCATGTGGCACTAATGAGGAAGTGGAGAGACATTGAATCGCACTGCTCCTTTATGTCCTCAATTTGGAGCTCAAAGAGAACTACTGCGCATGTGTGGATTCTGCTTGGTCGAATTTCTGAACTCAGGGGCATAGATACCCACGTGTGGAATACACATAGGGACCATCACTTGAAGAAGAACTGTTCTTTAATTTAGATTATTTACTTTGTGGTCTGAGTCTATTATAGCAATAGATGAATGCATATCAATTTGAAATTTTTTCTTAATAGTTAAGATAAAAAACATGCAACTTGGAAAACTAAACACCTCAAAAAGTAACTCATGCAAATGGATTTAGAGAAAGACAGTATATACTTTCAGAACCTCTTTTAGGCTTGAGAGAGAAACAAAGTCACTCAACTATCAACTTAGCTATGAGGGACTCAAGCTAATATGTAATCAAATACTTTTTGAAAAAAATCACTTTCCTATAAAGACAAAAATCAGTTCAGCAAAACATTAAACAGAAACAGCAGTAGCAAATATAAACAACACCATTGGTTGAGGGCAAAAAGTATATATTGTCAATACTGTTGAACACTTTAGAAAAACAGATATTAATAGAATGGACCTTTTGAACAACCATACTCATCTGTAATCAAGATAACTTTCATATTAGACAGCAGTAAGAAGAAATTAAAGAGGTAACTTTAATAAAAATAATTATTGCTTAGAATTACACATTCTGCCAAGAAATTCAACAGAACATTTATAATGTGCATAGAGTTTTTGCCAGTGAAGAATAAAGCCCACATATCATCACCTATAATGAATCACCTATCATAAAGACAAAACAGAAGCACTGATGAGTGACTGGAAAACTTAAGAAAACAGCAGCTTTCAAGAGACACTGTCTGGTTAATAAAACCCAGTTTTTAAAGCGTAAATTTACTTATGTGGCTAACATTACCAATCAGTTAACTTTTCTTCATCCTTGCTGTTTCTGTTTTGTGTTACTCTGTTTCTACAATACAAAAACTAGTCAGTTTCACTTTTGTTAATAGCTTCTTATCAATTTCACTATCATTTTCTCAAGAGTGCAGCAATATCAAGGTTGCAAACCAGAGAATACTTGTTTGCTTAAAATATTTTCTATTAATGATATTCCTATTAGTAACATTTAGTTTTGTGCCAGAATTGACTTGGCAGTGTCTGTTTAAAAGGATGCAAAGCTTCCAAACTCATTTACCTGTTCTTGACTCATTTCTCCACCTTCTGTCCAAACTCTATAACAACAGTTCCTAAAATACCTTTCAGGAATTTATACTTGGCAAACAGACAACAGGTGGTGAGCCCTGGCTCAAACTCACAGTGCTAAGGTATGCCTGTCTGTTATCTGGTTCTTCAGCTCTACCATTTTCCTGTATGTTTCATCTATCTGTTCTATTGTACACTATGTCTTGATCCCGCAAATCACTGTGTTTGGGACACTCCTGAGACTGCTTGGAGGCTTAGTAATTTTGTTGAGGGAAGGAGGGGGAGGGTCTGTCTACATGAAATAAATTGCAGGATCGAAGCCCTGAATAGTAATCACTTTGGGAAAGGGATTATCTTTTTAACACAACTTTGTACAGTGCGTAGCACAATGGGACCCTAAATCCCTGTCTGGGCCCTAAGGTGCTACTGTAATAAAAACAACAATACTTCAACTCAGTCTAGTCTTTAAAAGTATCATACAGTTAGAATGACACAGTCCAGGGGTTTCATTTAACAACATTAATTCTGGTGCTAAATACTAGTCATCCATTGGTATAGCCTTTGAAGACAACTCAAAATAAGCAGCCCTATTTGACAAAACTACTAAGTAAAAGCCTGAAGAGAAGGAGAAATGAACACTAACTCACCCTCACTTTCATTAAAGATATTTACATATCACACTTTTAAAAAAACAAGTACTTCATATTTAAGCATGCAATTACGCCCTGAATTTATCAGCTTACATTGTTAGTACAAAACTTACTAAGTGCTTGTCTACAGAAGGAAGTTGCACCGGTTTAACCAACGGTGAAATTTTAAACTGATTTAGTTAAACTAGTACAAAAGAACAAGTGGACCGTCTCACTTCAGTTTAAACCAGGCTGATTTTGATTCAGTTTAAGTCAATTAGTCACTCATATCAAAATAAGAATGTCTACAAGGGGTTCACATCAGTTCAACTAAATCTGTTAGTAAAAATCTATTTAAGTAAAAATTGTGAAACTTTGTTTTGACAAGGCCTAAGTACTCTCAGTGATATAAACAGAAAATTTCTCAGCAACTCATCTGAGCAGATAAATATGGATTTCAGTTGGAACTGATTAGGTGATCTTATTTTATGTATCACATGAATATCTGGGAAAAAATACCCAGATAAATCCAAACTTAAAGGTAGTAACAAGGATTCAAAATAAAGAAGGAACTTATAACACTTACGGTAACTACTTTCACTATCGCTGGCATTAGAGGTTACATGTTCTGAAATTGCAACAGAATGGAAAAATAAGGAACACACACTAAATGACATGGGGTTCAAAAGAAAAACTGACAATCAAGATGAGAGACAATACTGACACTGATTAAGGATATAAGACCCATAGATAATGCATATAAAAGATATTTCTGATAGCTCTCATCATTTAGCTCAATATTACACAAAAAGAACTGTAATAATAAAATTTTTTTCGCATAGAAGACTATGAAAAAAATATGAATCCATGTTTCACACCCAGTCCTGCAATCCTTGTGCATTTACCTCATCAGGAATTTTTGCTGTGCAAAGCTGTAGGACTGCATCTTTAAGGTACGTTATTGACCAAGCTTGTTACTAATGCAGGATGCACTCTAGAGACATGTCACTAATCTGCACAGAGAGTCTAGCAGCAGAAAATAATGGAGTATACACTGAATATGGTAATTAGTTCAGTAGTAGATACTTTACCTTTTATAGTATGTTAATTAACCATTTATAATTTATCTGAGGTGCACTGCAGAATTAAGATCTACTTTGTTTTCTGTTTTGCTTTTAAGAACTTAACAGTCTTGTGCCAAGTATCAATGTGGAACTCATGCTTTTCCCATAATAAACAAATCATAAAATGTGTTGGTTATCTTAATAAAAATGTGTTGTGTGGTTTATCGTAATTAAAAATGACTGTTTTACCAGATTTGAAAGTTTCTATGCTATATGTTAAAAAGTGAAATATACATTGCTTTCCATTTTAGAGACTTATGCACAGCAACAGTTTATTAACACAGGTGAAGGATGTATTGATGTATTAAACTGACAGTTTAGAGAATACATAAAGGATATATAAATCAGCATTTGATACAGATCAAAACAGCAGATGGACGTTTACATGGGTAGGTTTTTTTCTGTGTTCCCTTTGTTATGACTTAAAGTACAATATACATGTTTTAATAAGAATTTTCTCATTCCCTTCCTAGCTCAGCTTCTCATCCTACTTGATCCTACAATGAATTACTAAGCCTGTACTTCTGATACCACAAACTTGTTGTCATGGAGTGTATTTGTGATCTCACAAATTCAGCATGGCTCCTTCACACCAAGATCATGGAGAAAATGGATTATGAAGGAGGGAATCCATGGTGAAATATAAATAAGCTTTTAGTGATTCAGCAAATATTATTAAAGTAAATTATTGCACAGTATGACAGATAACCTGATGAATGTTTTCAATATAGTGTCTGACCTAGAGGACTAAGTGATAATGTACTGTTTTGCAAACATGTGCTCTGAGGCCCATGTGAATATGTCTATCACAGGGACATTGTTCAGGAAGCCTATAGATGTAGCAATGGCAGACACAGAGTGGGATCAGATCCCTGATGGTGGTTCCATGTTATGCAGTTGATAGCAGAGTTGGATACATGTAAACATCCATTTAGTTTCTGGGTTGATACTGCACACCCCTTGGAGCATTCTGTTGTGGAAATAAATAGTCTTGGAGATTTCTGGAAGGGTTTAGTTCTTTCTAAGTAAAATGCTATGGCTCGTCTGACATCGAGTCTATGCAGGATGATCGCTTGTGAGGTCCCACGTGGTTTTGGGTAAAACATGGGAAGCTGTATGGGTTGACTTAAACGGAATTTTGGGTGTGGTCGCAATGTGACCTTATCTTTAGTAAGCATGGAGTAAGGGGGCTCTGCCGTCACTGCACTGATTTCACTGACTTGTCTAGCTGAATGACTTGTGAGATTAGACGTACCAGAGGGTACGCGTACATGAGTAATGTGTCCCATGAGATGAGGAAGGCATTCCCTAGTGACTTGGGTGCTTGTCCTGCCCTGGAGCAGAAAAGTGGGCATTTGTGGTTTGTTGCTGATGCAAACAGGTCTACAGATGTAAAGCCTCAGTATTGGAATATCGACTGGAGGACACTGTCATGTATTTCTCATTCGTGCCCCTTGGAGAAGTGTCTGCTTAGTGTGTGTGCTCTCATATTCTGACACCCTGGGAGCTAAGATGGTTATGTTGTAGTGAATGCACCAGTTCCACAATTTCAGGGCCTCGGTGCAGAGTGAATGGGAGCGAGGTCCGCCTTGGTGATTGATATAGAACATGCTTGCTATGTTGTCGGTCAGTATGCAGATTGATTCATTCTCTATGATTGGGAGGAAGAGCCTGAACACATTGCATACTGCTCAGAGCTTCAAGAGATTGATGTGGAGCTGAGTTCCATTGCTGATCACTTGCCTTGTATGGCGTGCTGGTCTAAGAGAGTGCCACAGCCTTCCAGTGACATGTCGGTCATGATTATTAGTGACAGAGGATCCTGTTGAAAAGGGATCCTTGTGCAGATGTTTTCTGGTTTTGTCCACGTCTTTAGTGACACATTGACCTTTGAGAGTACTGTCACGCTTTTGTTTAGACTGTGTTTGCTGGCAATGTACACAGTCCTCAGCCAGCTCTGTAGGCAATGCATATGTAATATCGTGTGTCTCACAACAAATGTTGTAGCTGCCATATGACCTAATAGTTGTAGGCAGGTTCTGGAAGATGTTTGAGGACTGCTGGTGACCGTTGCAACAGTGCCCTCCCCTGTGTGGAACTGAGGTAGGCCCCGATGAATTCCAGTTGTTGCACTGGGGTTAGTGTAGATTTCTATATATTTATCTGCAACCCTAGTGTCTGGAACAGTTCAATGGTTGTTTGTACCATGTGTGTCGCTTCTTCCTGAGTTGTACCTTTTAGTAGACAATTGTCCAGATATGAGAAGATTATCACTCCTCTCCTTCATAAGTGGGCCACCACTACTGAGAGGGTTTTTGAAAAAACTGTAAGGGCAATGGAAAGGCCAAAAGATAGTACTCTGTATTAGTAATGGTTGACCCCTACCGTTAATCTTAAAAAATCGTCTGTGAGCTGGGTGTATGATAATATGAAAATAAGCATTTTGGAGATCGAACGCAGAAAACCAGTCCGCCTTGTCTAGTTCTGGAATAACTGTGGCCAGTTTGACCATTTTTAATCTGTGATTCTGCACAAATTTGTTGAGTTTCCAAAGAAACAAGAGTTTCCAAATTTGTTGAGTTTCCAAGTGGGCCTCCATCTGCCATTTTTCTTTTTGATGAGATAATAATGGGAGTAAAAACCCTTCCCTTTGTATTGAGTTGGAACTTGCTCCATGGCACCCAATTGTAGGACATGGTTCATTTCCTGTTGTAAAAGGTGCTTGTGAGAAGGGTCCCCAAAGAAGAACGGAGAAGGCAGTAGGGTAGGGGATAAGAAGAGGAAGAGGATGGTATAACCCAATTTTATAACTCCAGTACTCATTGGTCCATTAAAAGCAGCAAAGAATCCTGTGGCACCTTATAGATTAACAGACGTTTTGGAGCATGAGCTTTCGTGGGTGAATACCCACTTCGTCATATGCATGTAGTGGAAATTTCCAGGGGCAGGTATATATATGCAAGCAAGGTAGAGATAATGAGGTTAGTTCAATCAGGGAGGATGAGGCCCTGTTCTAGCAGTTGAGGTGTGAAAACCAAGGGAGGAGAAACTGGTTTTGTAGTTGGCAAGCCATTCACAGTCTTTGTTTAATCCTGAGCTGATGGCGTCAAATTTGCAGATGAACTGAAGCTCAGCAGTTTCTCTTTGAAGTCTGGTCCTGAAATTTTTTTGCTGCAGGATGGCCACCTTAAGGTCTGCTATAGTGTGGCCAGAGAGGTTGAAGTGTTCTCCTACAGGTTTTTGTATATTGCCATTCCTAATATCTGATTTGTGTCTATTTATCCTTTTCCATAGAGACTGTCCAGTTTGGCCGATGTACATAGCAGAGGGGCATTGCTGGCATATGATGGCGTATATTATATTGGTGGACGTGCAGGTGAATGAACAGGTGATGATGTGGCTGATCTGGTTAGGTTCTGTGATGGTGTCGCTGGTGTAGATATGTGGGCAGAGTTGGCATTGAGGTCTGTTGCATGGATTGGTTCCTGAGCTAGAGTTACTATGGTGCGGTGTGCAGTTACTGGTGAGAATATGTTTCAGGTTGGCAGGTTGTCTGTGGGCGAGGACTGGCCTGCCACCCAAGGCCTGTGAAAGTGTGGGATCATTGTCCAGGATGGGATGTAGATCCCTGATGATGCATTGGAGGGGTTTTAGCTGTATGTGATGGCCAGTGGAGTCCTGTTGGTTTCTTTCTTGAGTTTGTCTTGCAGTAGGAGGCTTCTGGGTACACGTCTGGCTCTGCTGATCTGTTTCTTTATTTCCCCGTGCGGGTATTTTAGTTTTGAGAATGCTTGGTAGATATTTTGTAGGTGTTGGCCTCTGTCTGAGGGGTTAGAGCAGATGTGGTTGTACCTCAGTGCTTGGCTGTAGACAATGGATCGTGTGATGTGCCCGGGATGGAAGCTGGAGGTAGGCATAGCGGTCGGTAGGTTTTCGGTATAGGGTGGTGTTAATGTGACCACCACTTATTTGCACCGTGGTGTCTAGGAAGTGGACCTCCCGTGTAGACTGGTCCAGACTGAGGCTGATGATAGGGTGGAAGCTGTTGAAATCGTGGTGGTATTTTTCCAGAGTCTCCTTCCCATGGGTCCAGATGATGAAGATGTCATCAATGTAGCATAGGTAGAGAAGGGGCGTGAGTGGACAAGAGCTGAGGAAGCGTTGTTCCAGGTCGGTCATAAAAATATTGGCATGTTGTGGGGCCATGCGGGTGCCCATAGTGGTGCCACTGATCTGGAGACATATATTGTCATCAAATTTGAAATAGCTGTGTGTGAGGATAAAGGCACAGAGCTCAGCAGCCAGTTGTGCTGTGGCATCATCAGGGATACTGTTCCTGACAGCTTGTATTCCATTTGTGTGTGGGATGTTCGTGTAGAGAGCCTCTACATCCATGGTGGCTAGGATGGTGTTTTCTGGAAGGTCACCAATACATTGTAGTTTCCTCAGGAAATCAGTGGCGTCATGGAGAAAGCTGGGAGTGCTGGTGGCATAGGGTCTGAGTAGAGAGTCCACATATCCAGACAGTCCTTCAGTGAGAGTGCCAATGCCCGAGATGATGGGGCGTCCAGGATTTCCGAGTTTGCGGCTCTTGGGTAGTAGATAGAATAACCCTGGTTGGGGCTCTAAGGGTATGTTGATTTGTTCCGGTATTAGTGTAGGGAGTGTCCTGAGTAGATAGTGTAGTTTTTTAGTGTATTCCTCAGTGGGATCTGAGGGAAGTGGCCTGTAGAATTTGGTATTAGAGAGTTGTCTGGAGGCCTCCTTTTGGTAGTCAGACATGTTCATGATGACAACAGCAGCTCCCTCATCAGCCTCTTTGATGATAATATCAGGGTGATTTCTGAGGTTGTGGATGGCATTGCATTCTGCACGACTTAGGTTATGAGGCAAGCCATGTTGTTTTTCCACAATTTCTGCCTGTGCACGTCGGCGGAAGCATTGAATGTATAGGTCCAGACTGTCATTTCGACCCTCAGGAGGAGTCCATGTGGAGTTCTTCTTGTGCTGTTGGTGGGAGGGTACCTGTGTATCAGTGCGCTGTTCAGTGTTGTCTTGAAAGTATTCTTTGAGTCGGAGAGGGCGAAAGTAGGCTTCCACATCGCCGCAGAACGGTATCATGTTGGTGGGGGTGGCAGGGCAGAAAGAGAGTCCCCGAGATAGGACAGACTTTTCTTCTGGGCTGAGTGTGTAGTTGGATAGATTGACGATATTGCTGGGTGGGTTAGGGGTACCATGGTTGTGGCCCCATGTGGCAGATAGGAGTTTAGATAGCTTACAGTCCTTTTTCCTTTGTAGAAAGGTGAAGTGAGTAATGTAGATCTCCTGTCTTATTTTAGTGAAGTCCGTTTGTATGGAAGTTTGGTTATTAATGAGAGTCTCTAGGTTGGAGAGCTCTTTTTTGATGTTTTCCTGTTTGCTGTATAGGATGCTGATCAGGTGGTTCCTCAGTTTCTTTGATAGAGTATGGCATAATCTCTCACTGTGGTCTGTGTAGTATGTAGATAGCAGTGGATTTTTTACCTTTAGTCCATTTGGTATGATGTCCATCCATTTGCATTTGGAAAGGAAGATGATATCTGTCTGTATTTGTGCAAGTTTCTTCATGAGGTTGATGGATTTCCACTCCATACGGCTAAATGCAGTGCCTTGCATGGTGTCAAGTATCAGACGGGTAGCCGTGTTAGTCTGGATCTGTAAAAGCAGCAAAGAATCCTGTGGCACCTTATAGACTAACAGACGTTTTGGAGCATGAGCTTTCGTGGGTGAATACCCACTTCCTCAGATGCATGTAGTGGGAATTTCCAGGGGCAGGTATATATATGCAAGCAAGCTAGAGATAATGAGGTTAGTTCAATCAGGGAGGATGAGGCCCTGTTCTAGCAGCTGAGATGTGAAAACCAAGGGAGGAGAAACTGGTTTTGTAGTTGGCAAGCCATTCACAGTCTTTGTTTAATCCTGAGCTGATGGTGTCAAATTTGCAGATGAACTGAAGCTCAGCAGTTTCTCTTTGAAGTCTGATCCTGAAGTTTTTTTGCTGCAGGATGGCCACCTTAAGGTCTGCTATAGTGTGGCCAGGGAGGTTGAAGTGGTCCCATTGTTATTGCTGCTCAAGTATGGTAAAATGGGTGACGGTGGTGGCCAAAAGATTGGATAGGAGTATCTGACAGCACAGTATTGTGGGGGAGAATGTTCAGACCCTAGACCAAGATTTTAAAACTATGGCTTGGTAGTAGATGGTTGTGAGGATGAGGACTGAGTTTGACAAGGCGTACGTCTTTGTGAGAGTTGTTTATTTCTATTCTGGTCAAATTGCTGTTGTTGTGGGCGATGGAAAGAGGTGTCTCTGCCCTTTTGATATGGTGTGTACCAGTGTCGCTTATTAGGCTTAAAATGTGCAGGGTGGCCTGAGAATTCTTCATAGTATGAAGGACGTCATGCATTTTTGCAGAGAAGAGCTTCTCCTGATCGAAAAGGAGATCTTCCACCTTGCGTTGGAGCTCTATTGGAATACTGGATGATTGTGACAATAAGGCCTTGTGCATTACGACAGCTGTGGCCATCGTTCTTGCAGCAGTGTCTGCTATACCCATTGAGGCCTGTAAAGCCATTTGGGCAGTTAGTTGTCCCTCGTTCATGATGGCAGTGAACTTGGGGCATTTTTCCTCTGATAGAACCTCAAGGAATTCTTGTAGTTTACTGTAGTTGTCAAAGTTGTACTTTGCAAGAAGGGCTGAAGGAGTGGACCAGAATTCAGGTTGTTTGCTGTAATCGTTGGCAGCTTCCACCACCAGGGAGTTATGTTGTGGGTGGGAGAAGAGAAAGTCCATCCCTGTAGCTGGTACAAAGTACTTCCTGTCAGCTCTTTTACTTGTAGGTGGTATGGTTGTGGGGGTCTGCCTAATATTTTTCTGCTGGTTCCATTATGGCATCGTTGATGGGGAGTGCAATTTTCGATGAACTGGATGTCTGTAGGATATGTAGCAGCTTGTGCTGGATTTCTTCCACGTTAAGTAGAATGTCTTGGCTGGTGGCTACTCTTTTAAAGAGTTCCTGAAATTGTTTCAGGTTGTCTACTGTAGTTGGAGGTGGTGGTCTGATGGCTTTGTCAGGAAGGAAGATGAATTATGAGCTGGCAAAATGCCTTCCTGGTCTGAGCCTTCTTTCTCTTCATATTCCATGCCTTTGGCTGCTTCCAACGTATCCCTACTCTAGGAAGCTGGAAGAGGACAAATTTCCCCTCAGGCTGGAGTCAAGGGTCTAGTATATTGGGCCCTATATGCCGCCCAGGGATCTGGGGGGCGGGGGGCACTGCAGAGGGAAAGGCATCAGCGGGCGAATCCAGGGCTGCCTGTACTATTGTTGTTTCTCTCGAGGTTGGCGGGACTTGGTCTTAACGGCCTCACATGGAGGTCTCCTCTCCATGGGTTAAGAGTGCTGGGAAGAGAACTGGCTCCCACATATGTCCTCTTCTTCATCGCTGGAGAGAGGCTGGGGAGCAGATGAAGTAGTTAGCTGCTCCATTAGTTGGTCCGGAGATCCCTCGGTGCTGAGCAATGGCAACCAGGATATCAAAGAAACTGCTGTCTCTTTCTGGTGGAGAAACTGTTGCAGAGCTATGTGCTTCTGTGGTGGTACAGTTGGTGTCAATGCGGTCAGAGCCATTCTTGGGCTGTCCATTGGTGCCGACTCCCACACCAAGGTCATCGGTGCCATGCAGGAGGAGAGTCTTGACTCCGTTCCAGAGTGGCAGGGCTCGGCAGAAGTCCACAAACGGACAGTGCCAGAGGTGCCTGGAGCCTCAAATATGCTCACTCTACTTGAGCTCAGCACCAAGGATAGCGACCTCGCAGGGGACCTTTCCTTTCTCTAACTGGCCCTATCAGGGGAGGTCGCAGCTCGATTCCTGGATTATTTGGAAGACTGAGCATTCCCATTAGCAGAGGTTTTGTTCAGGGAACCATCTGCTGATGTTGATTTTTGTCGCTGAAGAGACTTCCATCAAAAAAATCTTGAAGTAGAGATCTTGATCATTCCTTGCCCGGGCTTTAAAATTGCTGCAATGGGCATATTTTTGAGGGATATGGGTCTCCTTCAAACAATGTACACATGAGTGACTGTCTGAGATGGGAATCACCTCACAAGGGTCACATTGTTTAAACCCAGCCAAGCCAGGCATTGCGGCCGTTAAAGTTTCCCAACGGGGAAAGAGTGGGAAAAATAACAAAAGAAAATATCTATACTAATTTTTTTAAAAGAACAATAACTAACTAGCTAAACTAGACTTACTAGACAGTTAATCTAACTATTTCTACAGAGAAAAAATAAAGAGGCAGCACGGTCAGTGAGCTCTGTCTGCAGCCCAGGATGGTTGAGAAGGAACTGAGTGGGTCGGGTTGTGTGTGCACTACATGAGGTGCCAATGGCACCACAAGACAACTACTGCACGTGTGCACCCCGACTGAACATTACTACTGAAAATCTCTGATCTGCGGCGAAGGAACACACCAACACCTAAAATGGAGCACCCACAGGACACTACTTGAAGAAGAAAGAGAGATGAAAGTCTACCTATAGTGCGTGAAAGAACTGCATCCTGCGGAGGACACAACAAGCAGTATGCACCTTGGAGACACCATTTCATCAGTTTATTAGACTAACCAATAGTGTATGCAGTGTTGTTATAGCTGAGTTGGTCCCAGGATATTAGAGAGACAAGGTGGGTGAGGTAATATCTTTTATTGGACCAATTTTATCAGTGAGAGAAACAAACTTTTGAGCTTACACAGAGCTCAGTGGTCAAGAAGAGCTCTGTGTAAGCTCAAAAGTTTGTCTTTCTCACCAACAGAAGTTGGTCCAATAAAAGATATTACCTTGCCCACCTTGTCTCTCTAACAACCAGTAGTGTGACACTATAGTAATGAGCATCAGTTGTAAAGGTGTAGGACTGCAGGGCTTAATGTCAGCCATGAGAAAAGGAGATCCAACTAGCAATGACTGCAGCAAAAGCCTTTTGGGAACTATGATGGGTTACAAGAAATCTGGTTGGGCTGCTCTGACCCAAGAACCTCTTAATATTAACTGGCAAGGGGGTGCAGAGGGATTCAAATATCTCCTGATTATGGTATGCACATTTGGGTTCATTGAAGAATGTCATTTGAGGTCTCAAATGAAAATTGGTGTCACACTGGTCATCAATATCATTGTGAAAAGTATGTACTATGTAAGGAGTTATGTATATGTATTAGAAAATTATGTTCTTAAGCATGTAAGTTAAAAGCAGTTCACCAAAAGATGACAATTAGACAGATTCCTCCAGACAGGGTATAAGAAACACGTATCTGTTGAGATATAAATTAAGCATTTTAAGCTAACACAATGGATGCCCATTTACAAATGGTGTCAAACGTTTATGAAGAGATATGAATTCAACAGGGGTTTAGCTTCTTTATGAGTAAAGACAATGAAGGCAAAGAGGGCACTGTGGCATCCTGCACCTACAAACTAAACAGACAACGTGTTTGTTTTCATAAAAGGACGGTTTCAGCCAATCTTGGTTGAAAACAATGAACAGGCCTTTGGGCGAGAGAAAGTTCTTTAGATAGGAGGTTAACCAGTTATTTAAGTTTTGTCTCTAGATAGTGGTGTTATGATTTTGTTTTATATGTAACCATTTGTTTCCAATATCCTTCTTCCCTCTCATGTGCATCACTGGTCTTTGATGATAAACTTATTCTTATTTTCATTGTAAATGTATCCAAGTGCTGTGTGTTAAGCAAAGTGCTGGTCTTGAGTTGAATCTTACAACCTGGTGTGTACTGTTCCTTTGAGAATATCAGGCCCAGTGCATGAGTGTTCAAGGGATAAAGGTCTGGAGCAGCGGTGCTCAAACTTTTGTACTGGTGACCCCTTTCACAGAGCAAGCTTCTGAGTGCGACCCCCCCTTATAAATTAAAAACACTTTAAAAATATTTAACACTATTAGAAATGCTGGAGCTGAAGTGGGGATTGGGGTGGAGCCTGACAGCTTGCGACCCCCAAGATAATAACCTCACAACCCCCTGAGGGGTCATGAACCCGTTTGAGAACCCCTGGTCTGGACATAGGGAATGCTCCCAGTATTCAGGGGTTGGCGTATGCCTCTCTCTACCTGTACAGAGAGAATGAGGTCTACAGAGGCCTGGAAGGTACTGCTTGTGCTACCAGAAGCTCTTCATTTGAGGAAGCAGCTCCACAGCAAGCACACACAAGACTCCATGCATTATGTGAAGGGCTAAGTAACACTTTATTATTCATTTTTCCACATCATTCATGATTTTATAGATCTCTATCATACCCCCTCCACCTTAGTCATCTCCTAAACCGAACAGTTCCAGTTTTTCTAATCTCTCCTCATGTAGAAGCTGTTTCATACTCCTAAACATTTTTATTACTATTCTCCGTATTTTTTCCAGTTCTAATATTTTTTTTGGAGATGGGGCAACCAGAACTGCAAACAGTATTCAAAGAGTGGGCATACTATGGATTTATATAGTGGCATTATTATATTTTCTTATTATCTACCCCTTTCCTAATGGTCCCTAACATTCTGGTAGCTTTTTTGACTGCTGCTGCACACAGAACTATCCACAATGACTAGAAGATCTCTTTCTTGAGTGATAACTGTTATTTTAGACCCTATCATTTTGTATGTATAGTTGGATTATGTTTTCCAATGTGCATTACCTTGCATTTATCAACACTGCATTTCATCTGCCATTCTGTTGACGTGTCACCCACAGTCAGCTTTGGACTTAACTATCTTCAGTAATAGTATCATCTGCAAACTTTACCACCTCACTGTCTATCTCCTTTTTCAGATCATTTATGAATAAGTCTAAGATTTAATTACGGGCAGTGATGAGCTCCCAAAATCCTAATAACCGGTTCCCTACTGGGTCCTCGGCAGCACTTGGGCAGCAGCGGGGTGTGTGTGTGTGTCTCTTCACTCGCTCCGGGTTTTCGGTGGCATTTTGGCAGCGGGTCCTTCACCCGGAGCAAGTGAAGACTCCCCGAGCCACCAAAGTGCCGCTGAAGACCCAGTAGGGAACCGTGTGGTGCCTGTCCCCGCCCCATCTGACCCCAACCCATCAACCCCCACCGTTCCTTGTCCTCTGACCACGCCCCCTCCGGAGAACAAGAGTGAAAGTAAGTCCAGTGACTTATCAGTAAACTGGGGCCAGTTCTGGCCTCCAGAAGTGATGTGGCTGAGCGAGTCAGAGCCTGCCTCAGCCCACCCTGTAAGGTAAGTGCCCTCCCCCCGCCCACACTGGGGTAGCAGCAGCAACCTGGGGCTCCAGGGGCTATTTGAAGGGCCTGGGGCTCCCCTGATTCTACTGCCCTGGCCTTTTAAATAGCTGTGGGAGCCCTGGAGAAGTGGCAGGGCTCCCATGGCTATTTAAAGGACTGGGGCAGCAGAGACAGCTGGAGTCCCAGGCCCTTTAAATAGCCGCGGGAGCCAACCGCTACCCCTAGGCTCCGGGGGCTATTTAAAGGGCCCAGGGCCCCCCTGTTTCTACTGCCCTGGCCCTTTAAATAGCAGCTGGAGCCCTGGAGTAGTGGTGGTGGGGCTCCGGCAGCTATTTAAAGGGCCAGAGCAGTAGAAGCAGCTGGAGCCCCAGACTTTTTAAATAGCCCCCAGGCCACTGCAGCCCTACCCCACAGCTTCAGCAGTGGCGCTCCGGTGGCAATTTAAAGGGCCTGGGACAGGACGGTCCCGCAGGCCAGATGTGGTCTGCGGACTGGAGTTTGCCCACCCGCTGGTCCCTTTAATAACTGGTTCTACACCGGCTTCTAATTTTATCAACTGGTTCTTGCAAACCAGCGCAAATCGGCTTGAGCTCACCACTGGTCATGGGTATTTTTGGTAAAAGTCATGGACAGGCCACGAGCAATAAATAAAAATTCACACCCCGTGACCTGTCCATGACTCTAACCAAAAATACCTGACTAAATCTCTACTTCTGGGGTTCTGCTGCTCTGGGGGCCCGCTGCTCCAGTGCTGGGAGTTGACTGACCAGCCGCTGCTCCTGGGGACCACTCTCCAGTCGGCCTCCAGGAGCCCCATGCTGCTGCTCCAGCTGCCCTGGAACTGCTTCTACTTGGGCAGTCCCCAGGACACCTCCAGAACCACTGCTCGGGCGTTCTCCGGAGCCAGCCACACCAGCCGCTGTTCTGGCAGTCCCTGGAGCTAGCTGCCTAGAGCCACCCGAGCAGCGGCCGGTGTGGCTGCCCCAGGGACCGCTGCTAAGATGCTCCCCGGGGCTGCTGCTTGGGCCATCCTTGGGACCAGCCACACTCTCTGTTGCTCGGGTAGCCCTAAAGTGAGCTGCACTAGCCACTGCGGAAGTCATGGAGGTTGCAGAAAGTCACAGAATCCGTGACTTCCACAACTTCCATGAAAGAATCACAGCCTTATTCATGAATATGTTGAACAATATTGCAGCAAGTACAAATCCTTGGGGGACTTTGCTATTTACTTCTCTCCACTCTGAAAACTGACCATTTATTCCTATCTTTTAACCAGTTAATGATCCAAGAGAGGACCTTCCCTCTTATCCCATGACTGCTTACTTTGCTTAAGAGCCTCTGGTGAAGGACCTTGTTAAAGGCTTTCTGAAAGTCCAGGTACATATATCCACTGGATCACCCTTGTCCATATGTTTGTTGACCCCTCAAAGAATTCTAATAGGTTGGTAGAACAGAAAGTTAGTAGTCACCGGAATGTTTTGTCTGTGGCTTCAGAGCCTTACCAGTCCAGAAGTATGAGATAATGTGTGCATCCTGATCACCAATATTTTAAAACTAAGCTAGTAAATTTTAACTTTACCCACAAATTTCATCCTTTGCTGGATTATCATGCTAGTGGTGCCTGAACACTCAGACAATTATACAGATAGGTCTACTAAAGTAATTGGTAGTTTTAAAAAACTTGCTGTAATTTAAATTACAAAACTAAATTATTCAAAACATGGCCATTACTAATCCAGCATTACTTATCTAGCATCCCCAAAGCTACTATTCTTCATGTAATAACACAGACATGGCTTTGTAGGAACTGAAAGTGATACTTATTCAGGACATGTTCCTAATAATAACTCCCTTACTGTATGATCAGTATTCTTATGCGAGTACCACATAAAAGCCAAAATAGATCAGATGGAACCTCCTTCCCATCTTATCTCTGTCAGAATGCATTTTCCATCACATAAGAGAAAATGAAGCTATTTTTACTGCTGCTAATTTTAAAATATGTAAAGGCACTTTGTTAGTAGCAGCCATTAAAATACAATAGTCTATATTAACAATTAAAAGAACTGAAGCGAATACGCATTATTGCAGTGGTGTGGATCATAACTGTAGAATACTGTATTTAAAAAAAAATGGTAAAGCCAATATAAAAATGACGTACTAGGAAAGATACATTAACTAGTTCAAAGAAAGCAGTCATTATCTGTGACATAGAGTATATTTGGGTAAACTTCCAAACCAAAAATAAAATGTGGTTGTTTCCTAAACGAAGTAGCAAGATCTTAAAAGATAAAACCAAAGAATGTTACAAATTAAGAAAATTCTATAAAACACTTTGAAATAATTAACCTCCTTATGTCAGCAGAGCAATACCACCAGTCTCAAAATGGATTTATAAAAATTAAGTTTACAGATGGAGGTTGGGAGTATTTTGATCACTTACTCAGGCCTTTTGATCCCATGTCGTCAGGGATCTCCTGTAGAGTAGTCCCCAGAGGGCAAGCAATAAAAAGATAATCACAAAAAAAAACAAACTGTCAGTAATGTATAAAACTGGCGCTACGATAAGAGACAGTTTCAAGAACATTACAGGGAGACATAGCTCTACAGAATTTTTTTTCCCCACAGTCAGCTCCTAGGATTTAAAATGGCTAGCAGCTGAAGGGTTATCAGTGATGAAAAAGGCAGAGAGAGCTTACAGTAGGCAAAGATCTGAACAATCAACTTTATTTTTATCGTAAAAATAAGATTTCTGTTTCAAAAATACTTTTTTCCAATGAAGGCAATAAAGATTTAAAAGAAACACCCTTAAAATTAGGACAGTATTAAAATTAAAGATTAAAATAGAACAAATTTCAAAGAACCAGTCTAAAGTGACTGGTTATAGTTCATTTATATTCTGAGTAACAGTTTTACAGCAGTGCACTCTCTATGAAGTTATTGATAAGATACAATTAACAGAGTAACAGAACTTAGTTATCCCCTCCAGTTACACACATAATCATCATCCCACAGTCTCATCCAGTTCATGATGAACCAGGCTGTTCTTGGATTCCAAGAACAGTTAGGATGTACTGTAACAGCACATGAATCAATGTATTGATTTGAAAGGCTGTTTTGCCATTTACATTGTTTGAGTTCCATTAACCTGTTGCAGCTCTTGAAACTGTCTCCAAGGTAACACCCTACTGGAAGCTAGCAGGCCCTTTGGTGTGTGTGTATTTTTTCTCTCCATTGGATTCCACGTACTTACGGTCAATATCACTGGTTTCTTGTTCACTCTGGTCCTTGTTCTTGTAGAAGGGAAATTTTCGGGAAAAGAGGTTCTTTTTACGCTTGTCATTGAATGACTGCTGAAGAAGAGAAGGAGGGGCAAAACAAAGGATGTCTAATGTCTGTGTGTACAAAGGCCCAGCCCCAGCAGCTTTGTGGAAGCTGACTCCTATAACCATGTGATGCAGTTTATATTTTAATTTAACATCATCCCACCTCATCAGAAATAGAGTGGGCTTCTGGTTATGCTGAAACCCTCCATATTTTGCATGTTAACTACTGAAAAATTGGAAGGCTGGTATCCATAGTTTATCATCTGTGGCCTTATGCTTCATAATTCAGATCCTTTGTGAACAGAAAAATGTGAGAGCCAGTAGGCTGCTAAAGCCATCAAAAGTAAAACCCATTTGCTAAAAAGAATGGAGGAAGTCACAGATATTAGCTAGTACAGGGGTAACCAGATATTCACAGCATTATCTGCCTGTAAAGGCACAACTATATATTTGAATGACAGCCAATGTATATGAAAGCAAAATAATTAAATGCTGATACTACTTCCAGGAAAAAGAGTGATGAAAATAACAATTTTACAAAAGCAATTGTTTTGTCCGCTTGAAACATTCATTTAATACAAAAATCTCTGCGTTTTCCTTGATTCTTTTGCATCAGCAATTCCTCACAAATTCATGGCAAGAAATGAACATTGCAGTGGGAAAGTCCACATCCCAGTGCCAAGGTCCATTCTTAACACTTACTTGTTTCATTTGTTCAGATTGTTTATTTTTCTTCAGCATTGTGGGGATGGGACACAGAGGTGGAACTGACATTTTAGAAATCAGACACTGCAAAGCTCAGGATGGTATTCAGCAAGAATTAGGACTTCTTGTATTGATGTTGCTGAAGGATTTGTACAGCTCAGATGCTTTATCCTTATATAGTGAGGATTTTTTTTATCACTTTTTTTTCCATTTGAGCTCAAGCTATTATTACAATCCTAAGTTACTTTACAAATAAGATGAAGATATATCTTTATGTACATTGTATGTGGAAGATGGAAACATAGATTAAATTAAAATTGGTGATGTCTACTCCTGAAAATATGATGGAAGCCTCCCATCCTTACACCGTAGTTCTATCCTGGAAAGTGACTATATTAAAATGGAACCTTCTTACTGTGCACAACTCCTCCCTGTATCATTAAGTGATTTGTTTAATAAGCAGTCAGTCAGTGTGCTTCATGTGGTCTGCAGAACTTCTGTTACTGGTGATGATGTGAAAGCAGTGGCTGAGTTTGCAGAGTTTCTTTCTAAATTAAAAACGTGATATGGAAGAATGGAATGTGCCAGAAGAATGGAGCAACACAATGCCATTTTTACAGAGCCATTTTTCAAAGTAAATTCTTCAAAAGAAAGTACTGGTTTTCAGTTCATGCTATAAGGATTCTATTAATAGTTATTTCTAGAATCTACAGCATAACTGCAATATGCTTTGTCCATCATATTTTATCCAGTTTGATCATACCCTCTCTTAATCACAATATGATCCAGATGAAGGTAAGCCTTATTGGAAGAAACACGTACAAGGTGTTTTTTCCTTTCCTACCACTACTCCATGTGGAAGGAGATACAGCAGCAATTAGGGGGTCAGGCAGCACTGTGCTTTGACTTGCTGTGCTCTTTTTTCAGGGCTAGTGCACAACCAGCACAATGATAAGCTTGGCATTTAGTCAGTGAATGCCTGCAGCGTATCATGTTGTCTGCACTCTACTACAATGTTCACAGCCTTTCCGGCCATCTGCTTTAACACAGACTTGTTTAGCAATGTCAGATGCTGGAGGATGAACTGATGTCATCACTGCCGTTGATAAAATTATTTTGTTATTTAAATATTACCAAGTGCAAAAAAGGCATATGGTACCAGTGGAACACAATAAGGCATGTCAGAGAAGGGAGAGTTCTGGAAAAAACAGCACTAAAAATATTAAGTAGGAAGTTCATAAAACCCCTTAATTGGTTGGCATCAGTGAGTAGGAATACTGGTATTCAGCTGTGAGAAGTACCATCGTGACATATGGGCACGAGAACTGGCACCTAACCAATCATATGTTTGCATGAAATACAGGTGGTATGGGCAGGATTCTGGGCTATGATTCTCTTGAGCTTCAGTACCTAAGCTAATGGCAGCAAGTCACTGCTACTTCAGCACAGAGGTCCATCAATCTTTCTTAAAATTGAAATTAACCCTAGATCTCACAACCATGTACGCTAAGTATGTAACATGGATTTCCACAAACGGAGGTCTCACATAACAAATACAACTGCAGCACGAGGGAAAGGCCACCATGGAGCATAAGTCAGACAAAATGTCTCAACCTCAAAAGAAGAACATTATGGAAAACTGTGACAAAATTTTGGTGCAAGTCAAATAAGGCAGAAAGATTTAGCTATTTTTGACAATTAGAACAATACAGTGGTGCTTTTAATGCACTTCTGGCAGTATACTCATTTTTGTTTAGCTATACCTTTTAAAAATATTTGATAAAACTAATCTTTGATTTGACTTCCTCTACAGTTCATTTTATTGAGTTAAAACCATTTAACAATAATTTCATATACTGCATATATAATGGTCAGAGTCAGTTTCATTGCAAAATAAATAATAATCATGTACTGATTTTAAATAAAACATTAGCCAAAAGATGATTTAAAAAAATATGATTATAAAGGCTATAGAGAATTGCTGATTAGTTGCAGACACATTAATTTTATAACTATTTCATAAACCCATTGCAAATTATGGATAGATTACACAAGAAAGAATTTGTTAACCACAGATGAAGCACAAGCAAAATGAGATAAATGTGTATATTAAAAGAATAGACAAGAAACATGATAATCATGCAAGCTCCAGTTTCTCAGTTTTCCTTAGAATAAATGGAATTGGCATTTTAATGTTTTCTCTCATTAATATTATATTTAGAGCTGCAATACTTACTTTATTACTACATAGAATCCTTTAAGTAAGAATTCTCGATACATGTCAAAGTAGTATAATATAATACATATGTAAAATACTGCAGATATCTTTCATAAAGTTACATTAGGGGAAAATACTCAATGAGAATTACAGTGAGGTACTAAGGGTATTTTAAAGAGAAACTGAAATATTGACATTTTCAGCTGAAGCAAAAGACTATGAACAGTTTAAGATTAATGAGCGCTTGGAACAGGAACTGTTATTATAGAGAAAGAAATGCAGTTCTCTATCAATGGCAAGCGTAGTTTGTTTTTCCACTCAGTATTTCATGCATATTTTTGGTGCTGTGTTAATACACAGTTACTGTGTACAAACTTTGCTACAGTCAACATACAAGACTATGATTTAAATACATAGTTAATTCAGTTAACTGTTTACAATTTTATGGTAGACAAGTTACAAAAACATGCGATTATCTTCTCAAGGAATATGTTGTATGGTAATGTTTTGCAAAATTATTCTAATTTAATTAAAAACAATCACTACAAATATTTAAATGTCTAAAAATGTTCCTTTTTGCAACTATCAAAGGTTGAAGATGTCAGTTACAAGTAAGGTGAAAAACTTGAAATTAACGTATAACTTTATAACTGTAAAAAAAAAAGTAATCTCCTCAATGGTAAAATGATAAATGCTATAAAAATAAAGAGTAAATTCAAAATATATAAAAATTACTGCACCCTCAGCTGGCATGGTATAATATTCCAATATGTAATTTTGCATGTACAAACTGAAAAAATATAAGTAATGATCAGAGTAAGTCTCAAGGCAGTATTAAATTTGGCCGTCAGAAAGTCACTAAAGGTATTTGTTTCTATCTAAAACAGACTATGTGCAAAAATGCAGATACACATTTAAGTGCATTTTACTACTGATACAACTAATTAAAACTTTCAATGTGTAACATGGGCATAGCATGCATTATCTAGTAAGCAGGTATCCAAACAGGCACTGTTTAAACTGCTCTGTTGAAAGCGCTGATTAAACAAAATTCTTTTGAGGTTACTCAGCTGCAGATATGCCTAACAGTACACCAAGCTATCTTACAAACACCAGTGAAAGGCACATTGCATCTGCTGACAGGAACCATGTAATAAAAGAAAGCAGAAGTTGGTCCAATAAAAGATAAGTCCTACTTTATCAGGACTATATATTCATATTCTTATTACCTTGTCCCTTCAATTTGATTCTGTGAATTTATACAAATCATATAAAGCAAATGATATCTAACTTACTAAGTAAACGCAATTAAAAGGAAATCTTTGGGATCTATAGCAGTAGCCTACTCTGGATATTGCTGCATTAGCTCTCTCTATTTTTAAAATGGTTACAATAAATAACTAGTGTTTTTATTTCCAATGAATTACAAAGTATGTTTTGGCTAAAATATCAACACATTAGTAATTTAGGTAAGTCCTTAAACTGAAAATGTATTTTAGCTATGCTTATTAGTGTATCAGTAGTTGTAGAAGATCTGGAAACATCTGTTACAATTTTAAGGGGGTTGATTTGATTGTAAAACTGGAGTATTTAGGAAAGATATGGACAAATTGGAGAAAGTCCAGAGAAGAGCAACAAAAATGATTAAAGGTCTAGAAAACATGATCTATGAGTGAAGACTGAAAAAGTAGGGTTTGTTTAGTCTCAAGAAGAGGAGACTGAGATGGGACATAACAGCAGTTTTCAAGTACATAAAAGGTTATTACAAGGAGGTGGGAGAAACATTGTTCTCCTTAACCACTAAGGATAGGACAAGAAGCAATGGGCTTAAATTGCAGCAAGGGCGGTTTAGATTGGACGTTAGGAAAAACTTTCTGTCAGGGTAGTTAAGCATTGGAATAAATTACCTAGGGAGGTTGCGGAATCTTCATCATTGGAGGTTTTAAAAAGCAGGTTAGACAAACACCTGTCAGGGATGGTCTAGATAATACTTGGTTCTGCCATGAGTGCAGGGAACTGAACTACATGACATCTTGTAGTTTCTTTCAGTTTTACGATTCTATAATTCATTCACAGCTCAAAATGATCTCAATCATTGCAGAATATAATTATATTCTAAAATTTGAAAAATGGTGAGGCTATTTAAAAAATGGTAGTAACAGATTTTTCCTGAGACTATTTTGGATGGTCATGCATTACAATTCTGAGCATTTGTAATAATTTGGTGAAACAGTAGTTTCCTAAATATTACCTCAGGGTGAATTTTTACTATTTTGTCCTCTAAAACAACAGTTTTTGACATGCATAAACTGCCCTTCAGTTTCTGATGAACCAATAACAAATGAACCAATAAATGTTAACCTAGAGTTTTTGTTAACTGACAATGAGAATCTTTCTCACATAGTCCTTAAGTGACTCAAAATGTAGGTTTATTATCCTCAGACAGACCTAGTGACAAAAACTGTTTAGACTTCATTATTAAAAAAATACTGTATAGGGTAGGCACTGTTTAAAATGATGGAGCAAAGTCACTCTTTCCTCCAAAAGAGACCATTAAGGATCTGGTCCCATTAAAGACCCATAGCTTTCAAATACTACATGATTTTTTTTTTGGCATTAATCTATCACCATATAGGACCATTTCTATTTATGGATCTCTCTGAATATTAACAACAACATTCACTCCTAACCTAGTTTTTCAGACGCATTTGGGAACACTGGCAAAACTGAATCAGATTTGTTTATAAAATTACTAGAGTTGTCGATTAATCATAGTTAACCCGTGATTAACTAAAAAAATTAATTGCTATTAATTGCAGTTTTAATTGCACTATTAAATAATAAAATACCAATTGAAACTTATTAAATATTTTGGATGTTTTTCTACATTTTTACATATATTGTATTCTGTGTTATACTTGAAATCAAAGTGTATATTATTTTTGCTTACAAATATTTGCACTATAAAAATTATAAACAAAATAGTATTTTTCAATTCACTTCATACAAATACTATAGCGCAATCTTTTTGTCATGAAAGTACAACTTACAAATGTAGATTTTTCTTGTTACATGCACTCAAAAACAAAACAATGTAAAACTTCAGAGCCTATAAGTCCACTCAGTCCTTTCTTGTTCAGCCAATCACTAAGACAAACAAGTTTGTTTACATTTACAGGCAATAATGCTGCCCTCTTCTTATTTATGTCACCCAAAAGTGAGAACAGGCATTTGGCATGGCACTTTTGCAGGAGCGGCTCCAGGCACCAGCATGCCAAGCGCATGCCTGGAGCAGCAAGCCATGCGGGGCACTCTGCTGGTCGCTGCGAGGGCGGCAGGCAGGTTGCCTTCGGCAGCATGCCTGCGGAGGGTCCGCTGGTCCCGTGGCTTCGGCGGACCTCCCGCAGGCGTGCTGCCGAATTCGTGGGACCGGCGACCTCCCGCAGGCAAGCTGCCGAAGGCAGCCTGCCTCCTGTGCTTGGGGCGGCAAAATACCTAGAGCCGCCCCTGACTTTTGTAGCCGGCATTGCAAGGTATTTAAGTGCCAGATAGGCTAATTATTCATATGCCCCCTCAAGCTACAGCCACCATTCCAGAGGACATGCTTCCTCACTGATGACGCTCATTAAAAAAAAAAAAAGCATTAATTAAATTTCTGACTGAACTCCTTGGGGAAGAATTGTATGTCCCCTGCTCTGTTTTACCCACAATCTGCAACGTATTTCCTGTTACAGCAGTCTCGGATAATGACCCGGCACATATTGTTCATTTTAAGAATACCTTCACTCCAGATTTGACAAAAAACGCAAGGAAGGTACCAATGCACTTGACCCAAGGTTTAAGAATTTGAAGTGCCATCCAAACTCTGAGAGGGATGAGGTGTAGAGCTTTGTAGTGGCGTGGTTACCTGCTCCTGCCCTGCAGGGCTTGACACAGCCCAGGAGAGGGCTTGGGCTGGGGAAGGGAGCAAAGCCACAGCTGATTGGGGGAAGTGGCTGCAGCTGAGGCCATGCTCCAAACAGACTAACTAGGCCTTATAAGAAGGCCAGGGCAGCCAGAAGCTCAGGAGCCGCTCTCTGCTTGTAGAGAGAGAAGGGCCTGGTTGCCTGGGAGCTGAGCAGGGTACCAGAAGTGGAGCAGGGCTGGGAGAAGGCTAAAGTTGCTGGGGAGCTCCAGCCTGGAAAACCCCCAGATTGTGGGCCTAGCTGAGGGCCTAAGATCAGTACTGGGGCTGCAGAGGGGCAGTCCAGCTATAGAGAGAGGCAGCAGGTCCAGCCTAACCTTGCCTGTGATGAGTGGAATATTCTGCAGTCTGCCCCAGGAAGTGGGGCTAGATAGTGACTGGCAGTAGCCTTACATTGAAGGGAGGTGGGGTTAGTGGGTGGGGGTTCCCCTGGGTGGGGAGACCCAGAGTGTGGATGTACTGCCACGGGGGCAGCAATCCAGAGAAAGAGGCACCGGGGTCCTGGGAGGGACACGGGGGCCAGTGGTAAGGCGGATCATCAGCCTGCAGGGGGTGCTCTAGGACGCTGAAAGAGCTAATTCCCATGGACGACCAGAAGGAGGCGCTGCAGGGGTGAGTCCACTCCTTCCAAGCTTGCTTTCAGAAGTCTTAAAAGAGCAACACCTGGATGCGGAAACAACAGAATCCAAACCACCGAAAAAGAAAATCAACCTTCTGCTGGTGGCATCTGACTCAGATAACGAAAATGAACATGCGTCTGTCTGCACTGCTCTGGACTGTTATCGAGCAGAAACCATCATCAGCATGGACACATGTCTTCTGGAATGGTGGCTGAAGCATGAAGGGACATGTGAATCTTTAGCGCATCTGGCATGTAAATATCTTGAAACACCAGCTACAACAGTGCCACACGAACGCCTGTTCTCATTTTCATGTGACATTGTAAACAAGAAGCAGGTAGCATTATTTCATACAAATGTAAACAAACTTATTTGTCTGAATGATTGGCTGAACAAGAAGTAGGACTGAGTGGATTTGCTGGCTCTAAAATTTTACATTGTTTTATTTTTGAATGCAGGCTTTTTTGTACATAATTCTACATTTGTAAGTTCAACTTTCATGATAAAGAGATTGCATTACAGTACTTGTATTAGGTGAATTGAAAAATACTATTTCTTTTGTTTTTTTACTATGTAAATACTTGTAATCAAAAATAAATATAAAGTGAGCAATGTATACTTTGTATTCTGTGTTATAATTGAAATCAATATATTTGAAAATGTAGAAAACATCCAAAAATATTTAAATAAATGGTATTCTATTACTAACAGTGCAATTAATCATGTGATTAATTTTTTAATTGCTTGACAGCCCTAAAAATTACCATTTGCTAAATAATAATTTTTAGAATGAACTAGTTTTGTCTGACGGACGTTTTAATTTTTAACTGTTATAATTAAATAAGGAAAGTTAAATCCACATACATAAGCCAGTCAAGAATGTTACCTTCCATATTAATTAAAAAAGTAATTAACATTTCATAAACTCACCCCTTTATCGCCTCTCATTTTGGAATTAAATTTCACTGTCTTTAAGCGGGCTCGCTCTTTCTTCTCAACCCTGTAAGAAAAATGAAAAAATGTTACTCTCTCAACATGATCCTTATACTGCCAATCCTAATGCTATAAAATACTACAGCTTTCATATTCTAATAATCATGTGCTTCCAGCATACACATATTCAGTCTGCATAGGGCAATATGAGAAAAATTAATTTTAATTCTCAAACAATATACTGTAGGTTCTGAATGGCAGGGATCCAATAAGGACAGAGACAAATTAGAATCTTTTAGCTATGAGGACACAACTTTCTTATTATTCTTTAGTTTAAACCAAGGAAACTCCTTAATGCACTCTGTCCAGGCAACAGAGGTAAATGAAGGAAAGCAACAGCTATGCTGAGCTGTCGCTTTCCTTCCTTCACTTTTGATATCCAAATCCAGAGCATCCTGTCATTTCCCAGGACTAACTCAGGCCTATAGCCAGGGTCGATAAAAATCAATGATCTAAAAAAAAAATCTGATTTTTTTATTTAATTTTTTTTTATAAAATATTTTTTGAGAAAAAACCTATTTAAAGTTTCAATTAAGATACATTATAGCTCAAAGATATCTCATCATGGAATAGGGATTATGTTATGTGCCTGGATGCTTTGCAAGGATGAGGCCCACACACACAGGTGAATTAATTGGCTTTAATGAAGGTTAAGTGATACACTCGCAACGGGAACTTTACGCGTTGCTGCTACTGGCTTGGGGAATCCAACGTCCGAACAGCTTGGTTGGGTGCGACGTTTAATGCGCAAGCTTTAGCTTTTAGCAATTATAGCATTTTGCTAATAGCATGCAAACTAGCCTTATACATATGCAATAAGGGACTTTTTTTTAGCAGCAATGGCTGCTTTCCCTGGCCTTGGGCCAGGGACTTTTTGCAAACTTTTTTGCAGTTTTTTAAAACACCAGGGCTTTTTACACAGGGCAGTTTTAACTGGTTAAAAGCAACAGTTGCTAGCAACTTTTGTTTGCTTATAACTTTTTTTTGAGAAAGCGCAGGCCCTAGCTTAAACCGTGACAATATTTTTCGGGGTTCCTTACAGATTATAAATTCTAATTCTATAGTATGAGACAATATATTCATGTAATGTTTAAGAAAATGTTGTAAATGAGTTCCAATACCTCATGGATTAGGGACCAATTCTTATGGAGTTCCAGGGGCTTCTGTTTAGATTATTTAGGTTAATCTTTCTATCTACCCAATGTGACTCAGTGCTCAGTCTAGAAGATACCATCAGAGATGCTTAGTTTTGAAGTTCTCAAACTGGATTTGTGTCCAGAGATAACATGCTTGTTAACTGCAAAAATGTTTTTAAACAGATAAATAATATATAGAGGTGAGAAATACAGACCTCAACCCTATTGGCCCTCTGCACATTTCTGTACACAGAGTCAATCCCTTACCTCTTTTTCAAAGTGCAGAGTTTCAAAAAAGTTCATTGAATAGAAGATAGTTGAGGGTGGAATAGATCTGGAAAGGAGAAGAAGTCTGGCGATAAATGTGAGATGGAAGGGACAGGCAGTAGAAACAAAAGTGAAACTGTTTGAGCAGCATATTCCAGAAGTCTCGAGGTCTTTCTGAGTGTAGCCTTCATTGATTTGAGATTTACCACACCACTCTCTCATTAGAAGGGAAAATCTATAATGGCAGCAGGTCATAAGAGACCCAGTGTGGGAATATTTTAATGAAGTTCGTCTACCTGTGGATAAGACAGGCATGTGTGCAAAATGCAAATGGTGCAACAAAGAAATGCAAGACTTGCTTGCTTAAATGAAACAACATCATGAGAAGTGTTCCTTCTCAGGAGGAAGCTGCGCTGAAGATGATGAAAGGAACATGTCTGAACACGCAGGATCTTCAGGTTGGTAAACTTTATTTCATACTTCTTTCTTAAAGACTGTCTGTCTTCCTTCTGTGCTATTCTTGCATTCTCATGTTTGAGCAAAAAATATAGTTGTGATAAAAAATAAATAGCTGAAAAAAGGCAGATCTTCCTTTTACAATTTCACCTTTAAAGTAGTACTGAGTGTCACTGAATATAACAAGTAATACTAAATGAGCAGTATGGTAATAATAATTAAATAACTACATTGACTTATTTTGTTTAGGAGAATTTATCCTCAACATACAGGATTCTGAAGACTATCCACTTTCAAGATCACCATCATTTTCTATAGTTTCAGAGTTATCTGCCAATGATAGTATTTCGGTCACACCATGTAGGTCACAAAGCCACAGTATATCACGTGTAGCAAAAAGAAAAAAAAAAATCTCCATCGTCCAGAAACAACCATAGATAAGTTTTTTATAAGAACCAGCAGATTACAAAAAGAGATAATTGATGAAAAAATTGCTCGGTTTGTTTATGCAACAAACTCTCTTTTCCGTATGATTGAGAACCCCCACTTCACTAACATGGTTCAGTCATGAAGACCATGACGCAATCCACCCAGGATATAGTACAGATGTCGCAGGCAAATTGCTGGATAAAGTGTGTGAAAGAAATTGAGCAGTGTGCAAAAGGTCTAGAGGGTGAAATTGTGAACCTGAATCTTGACGGGTGGAGCAATGTCCACAATGATCCTGTTGTATGTGCTTGTGTGACAACAGAAGACAGGAATGTCTTCCTTACAGAAACAATTGATACATCAGGAAATGCACACACAGCAGAATACTGACAAGAAGTTGCAGTAAAAGCTACAAAAAATTGTGAAAAAAAATTCAAATGTCTAGTATGCAGCTTGGTCACAGACAATGCTGCAAATGTATCCAAGATATTATTTAGAATAGAGTCCCAAGCTAATAACATATGGTTGCAGTGCTCATTTGATTCACCTTCTAGCCAAAGACTTCAGTGTTCCAGAAATAAAGGCTAATGATGTTGAAATTGGAAAATACTTCCGTAACAATCACTTTACAGCAGCTGCTCTGAAAAAAATGGGAGGAACCAAGCTAACTCTCTCACAAGATGTGCGATGGAACTCAGTAGTGGACTGTTTTGAGCAGTATATCAAGAACTGGCCTAACAGATGACAGTTTGTGAACAAAATCCTGAAAAATTACATGACACTGTCACAGCCAAAGTTCTCAACCTTGGGCTTAAGAGAAATGTTGAACATATGCCGAGTACCCTGAAGCCTATTCCTGTAGCCTTGAACAAAATGCAGGGAAATAGCTGTTTTATTGCTGATGCTGTTGAAATTTGGAAGGAACTGAGATTTTAAAAAGAGAAATATGCAATGACAGAGTTAAATTAGAAGCATTAAAAAAAACGAATGGACAAGCACTATTTCCAGCTCATTTTCTTGCAAATATTCTCAATACTCGGTAACAGGGTCAAACCTTAACTGCTGAAGAGGAGGAGTTGGCTATGACATGGACAGCCAGCAATCATCCCTCCATAAAGCCGACTATAATAAACTTCAGAGCTATGGGTGAACCATTCAAGAAATAGATGTTTGCTGATGATGTTTTAAAGGAAGTCACACCAGCGAACTGGTGGAAGTCACTTAAGCACTTGGATTCAGAGACTGTTTAAGTCAGAGGTCGGCAATCTTTCAGAAGTAGTGTGCTGAATCTTCATTTATTCACACTAATTTAAGGTTTCGCGTGACAGTAATACATTTTAATGTTTTTAGAAGGTCTCATTCTATAAGTCTATAATATATAATTAAACTATTATTGTATGTAAAGTAAATAAGGTTTTTTAAATGTTTAAGAAGCTTCATTTAAAATTAAATTAAAATGGAAAGCCCCCCAGACTAGTGGCCAGGACTTGGGCAGTGAGAGTGCCCCTAAAAATCTGCTCGCATGCTGCCTTCGGCACACGTGCCATAGGTTGCCTACCCTTGGTTTAAGTGATAATCTCACTTTTAACAGCAGTAACAGGAAAATGAAGGTGAAGATGACTGAGTTAGCTGCAGAAGCCAATATTTTAAGTTTCTCATGTTAACCTGGCTGACAGTCGTTTTAATTTTTGTTTTTAAATATTTCATTTAAATATTTTAGTTTAAAAACAATTTGAAACAAAAACAAACCTGATTTTAAAAAACTTAAATGATTAACTAAATTCAAAAATTCATAGGCTTGTTTTGTTAAAATATTCTCTGTTTGCTGTTGAAGAAAAAAAAATCCAGAATACATAACATCGTTTTAGTTAAATAAAACAATTTAAATGTCTAGTGATGTTCTCGTCTTAATATGGCCTGGCAAGAAAATCCTCCTAATACTAATGATGAACCTGTTGAATTGCAGATAGTTCACCCAATTACTTCATAAATATCTGCTTCAATTACCTTTGGTAAAAGAAATAACCAAACAATCATTCATTTTGCGATATAGCTGTAAAACTGATCTGAAAAGTTTTCAAAACAAATCACTTTAAAAATGTATAGTGTGTACCTTCTAAAAATGAAACCTACATCTATCTCTGAGTTGCGAAGAATATGTATTAAGGTTATAACAACCAACAAGAATCATGTGCCAGCAATGCCCCTCTGCCATGTACATTGGCCAAATCGTACAGTCTCTATGTAAACGACTAAATGGACGCAAACCGGACATTAGGAATGATAACATACAAAAGCCAGTAGGAAAACACTTCAGTCTCCCAGGACATTCTATAACTGATTTAAAAGTAGTCATACTTGAACAAAAAAACTTGAAAAACACACTTCAAAGCAGGGCTAGCTCCAGGCACCAACTTATCAAGCAGGTGCTAGGGGCGGACACTCCAGAGAGGGGCGGCAGGTCCAGGTATTCGGCGGCAATTCAGCGGAGGGTCCCTCACTCCTGGTCGGAGCAAAGGACCCCCCGCTGAATTGCCACAGTTTGCGATCATGGCCTTTTTTTTTTTTTCGTGCGCGCGCCGCTTGGGAGCAAAAAACCCCCGCTTCAAAGAGAAACTGCAGAACTAAAATTCATTTGCAAATGTAACACCATTAATTTGGGCTTGAATAGGGACTGGGAGTAGCTAGCTCACTACAAAAGCAACTTTCCCTTTCCTGGTATTTACACCTCTTCATCAATTATTGGGAGTAGACTACACCCACCCTGACTGAATTGGTCCTGACAACACTGGTTCTCCACTTGTAAGGTAACTCCCTTCTCTTCATGTGTCAATATAAAAATGCCTGCATCTGTAATTTTCACTCCATACATCTGAAGAAGTAGGTTTTTTACCGATGAAAGCTTATGCCCAAATAAATCGGTTAGTCTTTAAGGTGCTGCTGGATTCCTTGTTTTTTTTAACCAGCAAGAACGTGCTTTTATGTAGAAATCCATGATTAAATCGAGTCTTCCTAACTAGTGATTTAAAGCACAATTTAAATCAATTTGATTTAAATCAAATCCACCCCGCCTGTAGCTGTTTAATGATTAGCCAAGGGGACAGTGATGCTGGGATGGAGCAAGAAGAGGCCTGCTTCTGCCTCATACTGCCTTCTACAGGCCTCCTAGGCAGCCTGCTGGCCAATCCCACTCTTTGCCATTGCTTGTCTTCCAACAAGGAAAAGTTGCCAGTGGCTGACAGGTACAGTGATTTCAAATGGGATGTGGCTTATCCTTCCTGCCCCACAATTTGAGCTGGCCTCTTTTTAATTTCTTTCAGTAAGACCATGTAAGATCACACTTCCATAACCGACTGATACATTTGTTATAAAACTCCAACCTACTAAGAAGCTGTGAAACAGAATAAAGCCTCAGTCTTACAATGGGACCAACATGAATTCACCAGCAGGACTAGGGCTCACATTTCTAATACAGTAAAAATGACAATTCATACATAAAAGTTATATATTTTAACAGGCAGATACCAACATCAAAAATGATAAACGGCTGGCCTGTGAAACACCTACACAACAATGTAGGTTTTGCCATACTGGATCAGAACCATGGTTCATTTGTCCATTATCCTGCCTCTAACTGTACCCAGCACCAGAGGGGTGCAAGAAACACCACTTTAGGCAAATGTGAGATAATCTGCAGTCTGCATTAGATCTTCTAATCCCATTAGTTAAATATTGTCTTAAACCTTGAAGGCTGAGATTTACCAACTCTTCCAAAATCTACATTAGCATTGATAACAACAAATTGGATATTCTTTTTAGACATACAAATGTCAAATGTATTTTTCACCTGTATTTTGGCATGGCAGGCCAGTATTTACAGATGATGATAATTCTTTAATTACAAATGTATGCTACAGGATGTTTTCTTACAGAGTGAATTAAATAAACCAGTTGTTTTAAAACAGAAAACTTGAAAAACAAAGTCACCTGCACTTGAGTCATCAGCAAGCTCTGATCTGTGGATCCTGACAGGCCCAGTTCAGGTCTTTAGCACTTGAGCTACAAGAGTAATTGCTAGTCTGTATTTAGTTCAGCCATCAGAGGAGGGAAGGCGTGATACACAGCTTCCAACTGGGTGACACAACTGCTTGGGAGACAGCATAGCATACTATAGAGCATGTATCTTGGTTTCTAGCCTTGGCTCAGGGAGAAGATAGTGGGTTAGTGGTCAGAAATCAGATAATCGGAGAAGAAGTTTGGCCTAAGAGAGAAGATTTGAGTCTACCATATTAGATGCCTCTTGTGGAATCTGGGCCGTATGGGTGCAAATGGGAATTTTGCCAATGATTTCAATATGAACAGGATTTTCACCATTGGGTTCTAATCTTGACTGTGCCTACAGCAACTATATGTAACCTCTCTCAATGGGGTGACACAATTGCTTTCTAGGGTTGGGGTTAAGGATCTTGAAAATAATAAGATTGGTGAAGTGCATGGGAAAAAAAAAACACTGTCAGAGATTTTGAACTCATGGGCGCCTGTTTCCGAGCTCAATGAACTTTCCTCCAGACATCTCTTTCCCTCTCAAAGTGAATATGTTACATCATCACTGCTAAATATAGCAGATGCAGCTTGATTTCTTTTCAGTTACTGAGAAAAAGTTAAAACTCATGTCACAGATAAATACCTTCAATATAAATTATTCTGTATTATTCAGCACACAAGGAGCAACATGTTGAGCATTGCATAGATATCAGAGTGATAGATTTCTTGCAAAGGATACCTTCTCCTCCCCATCAAAAACCAAATCCTAAGAAAAACTTTGAAAAAGGGTCAATTTAAAATTACTATTTCTTTCGGTATCATCCCAATTTTCATCAAACCACTATGAAAAATTAAAATAGTACACAAAGTTTATGATGTTTCATTTTTTTTGTCATTCTGAGATTTTCATAAAGGCTTAAAGCTCTTGTTAAACTGAAAACTTCTGACTTGACTAACTCTGCAGTCATGACCAACAACTCCATAAGAAACAGTATTACTTTTTACTTCTTAATTTGTAGATGTCATAGCAGTTAAAGGAAATGAAGCATGATTAAACCCACTTTTAACGGCGGCACAAAGAGGTTGAGTGACATTCACAAAGTGAGAGTTGGGAATAGAACCCACGTCTCCTGTCTTCAGCCATGTGCTCTAACCCGGAGGCTGCAAATATCTCTTACTAATATGTAATAATCTAGTGTAGAGCTGACTGGCATACTCTTCTCATAAAAACACTTTGGAGGAGTGTATGAGGGACCATTAAATTGAGATGAGACACTACTTAATTTGTGCATGAGTATAAATACAACCACTATTTCAATGGCAGATATCTCAGACTGAACAAATACCATGAAATATACCTCCGTTTGCTTGGAATCACTCCAGTTTCATCACTTTCTCCATCTGGTGTCACCTGCCGTGCCTGCCACCACTCATCATCAGAAGCATTAATGACATGGAGGATGTCGCCAAATTTGAAGTTCAGTCCCTGGCTGGGAAGGCCACTGTCTTTAGTCTTGTCGTAGTCAAAGAGAGCTCTAAATCCAGAAAAAAATCATTAAGTATAGAGGACTGGCAGGCACAAAACAGACATGTCTGAAGAAACCTCATATTTTCCAATAAACAAATCATCCAGAAGAGCCCATTTTAAATTACTTTTTTGGTTTTGAGTATCTTTAAAACACAGGAGTACTGAATTATTGTAAATTTGTACTGAATGCAGAATGTTTGGTTGGCCCTGTACTGAGTCATAGTAGTTGCTCTCAAAGAAGTCACTTAACATAGATATGGATAGAACAGCTTAATCACAAGTCTCATGATGCTTGGTGTTTTATTTAAAGCCACAACCCTGGAGCCAAGTGAGTAAGTGAAAACCTGAGCTTTCGTTAAAAAGAAAAGCTCCTAGAACTTGTGACTGTGAAGAAAAAGGTTGAAAATATGACCTGAGTACAACCTAAAGGCTCAAACACCAAAAATCAGATTAGAAGAACCACAATATTTGTCTTAAATCTCATTATTTTTAAAGTTAATATCTCAATTTTCTGAAGCCAGACTCATGATTTTTGAATGCATGGGGTTGGCAATTCTGATGCATGGTCTATTTGGGGGAGTCTTATCACCTCTCTGGTGGCACTTTGCATAAATTCATGCATTTTAAGGCTAGAGGGGATTATGATCAACTAGTCTTGAGTTCCTTCAATACACTGGGCAAAATACCTCACTCAGTGATTTTTAAAGTAAGTTCATAATTTTAGTTTGAGCTATAGCATATCTTTTAATAAGATATCTAATCCTGATTTAAAGACGTCAGGTGATGGAGAATCCATAACATCCCTACGTAAGTGTGACCAGAGACCTCCAGGTGACAACAGGCAGAGGCTCAGGGGTCCATAGGGCTTTGCATAGATAACTAGGGTCTGATAGCTTCATGGCAGTTCACAAAAGGGTGGCATATGAGATCTCTACCAAGGGCCAGTAGCCCACTGATTGTCATAATTATTGCAAGATGTTTCTAAGGGAAATACTTTAAGAGAGATATAGAATGTAAAATATTAGGTTCCAACCCTGTTGAAGTAAAGTTTGTCACCTGAGTCAAGGCAAGCCTCATGGCTAACTCAATCAACATACAGAAAAATGAACATCCATGGAGACAGGCTATGTTTACTAACTGGACTGTTTACAAAGACAAAGGAACCCCAAGATAAGTCTTGGAAGAGGGTTAAGAGACAATAGCCTATAACTGCATAAAAAAAGTGGACAGGGGGCAAGATTTTATCCTTCACCCAGGAGGCAAGCTAACAGTGTGGCTGTCCCATGAAAAAAGGGCCACAGACAACCTGTCTATGAAGCGCTGGTGAGAAATACTTCAGTAGACATGAGAGTATTTTGTTAATTAAGTCTAGGCTTTAGAATGCATGTTATGATTTTATTTAATAGATAACCATTTGTTTCCAATACTTCTACCTGCTATTACTTGAATCTCTATGCTTTGTTAAATAAATCTGTATTAAGCAAACCAAAGTGCTCTGTGTTAAGAGGAGCGGTTATCTGAGGTGGAACGGGTCAGCTGGGGTATACTGTTTCTTTGGAGGCAGCGAATCTGTGAGTGTCCACCGGATCCGGGACTGGGCACTCCAGTTTGATGCTCAGATAGCTTGGAGGTTAGAGTGTGTCTCCTGCTAACTTGTAGGGAGACAACTGGGCCTTTGTAGCCTAGAGGGGACTGCTCATGTTGCCAGTGGCTTGTGGAGATGGAGAGCAGAACCCTAGCAGACACAGAGAAGGCTTCCTCACACTAAGGGCAGATGCTACTAAGGTGCTTCCCAACCCTGGGTACCCCTTGTGAAGCACCCCTGTAAGCTGATGAGAAGGTTCATTATACCTTATTTCTAGTCTGAATTTTTCAGCTTCAGCTTCCAATCACTGGATCACATAATGCCTTTTTCTGTTACATTACAGGGTCATAGTTACCAAACTGCATGTTCAACTGGTTATCTGCTGTGACTCAAGTCCTTTTGAGTCGCTCTTTACAAGGGTACATTCCCATAAGTGTGACCTATATTCCTTGTTCCTGGACTTCCATTTGGCTTTGTTAAAATGCATGTTGTTCAGATACGCCCAACTTACTAACTGATCCAGGTTGGTCTGTATAATGACTTGGCCTCTTCAATATTTACCACTCTACCCATGTTTGTATCATCTACAGATTTTACCAGCACTGATTTTATATTTTATTCCAGATCACTCATAAGAATATTAAATACCATGGGCCAAGAACAGATACCTCTAGGACCCCACCACCAACATCATCACTGGATGACTACTCTCCATTCATAATTACTTTATGAGATCAATCAGTTAACAAATTTAAAATCTATTAATATGCACTACATTGATTTTGTATTATGCTAATTTTACATACTGTGACAGACCCAAACGAGTGGGATACAGGAGTCTGGTAGAGGGCAAATATACTGGTCTCTGGATGAGTGGTTTTCTGTTCCCTGAGTGACCAGAGCAGGGGCTGCACTAGAGTAACCAGGAACCTGCTAGAACCAATTAAGGCAGACAGGCTGATTAGAACACCTGCAGCCAATCAAGGCAGGCTAACCAGGGCACCTGGGTTTAAAAAGGAGCTCACTCCAGTCAGGCAGTGGGGAGCCAGAGGAGAGGAAGTGTATGAGAGGAGCTGAGAGCAAGAGGCACAAGGAGCTGAAGGTGAGAGGCTGTGCTGCTGGAGGACTAAGGAGTACAAGCGTTATCAGACACCAGGAGGAAGGTCCTGTGCTGAGGAGAAAGAAGGTGTTTGGAGGAGGCCATGGAGAAGTAGCCCTGGGAGTTGTAGCTGTCATGCAGCTGTTACAGGAGGCACTATAGACAGCTGCAATCCACAGGGCCCTGGGCTGGAACCCGGAGTAGAGGGCGGGCCCGGGTTCCCCCTAAACCTCCCAACTCCTGATCAGACACAGGAGGAGTTGACCCAGACTGTGGGGAAGATCACTTAGGTGAGCAAATCTGCCTATATATCAACTTTATATATAAATAAAAGAATGTTATGGAGGACAAAGCCAAATGCCTTACAGAAGTATAGGTATATTATGTCCACAAAGAGTGTACTTTCCATAAACCCATGTAGATGGGGTACTGGCATACATCAATATGGCATTAATATTACTATCTTTTAATTCTGTACTGACAGCATTCCATACCAGCCTTTCCGTGACTTTTCCTAGTACCGAAGGCAGGCTAACCAGACTAAAAGTTTCTTGGATCATCCCAATTTCCCTTTTAAATTGGCACAACACTGGCTTTTATCCAGTTCTCCAGAACTTCATGATTGTTCCAAGATTTGTTTAAAAAAAAATCAACCTTAATTGTTCAGAGAGCTCCTCAGCCAATTTTCTTAATAATCATCAGTGTAAGTTATCCAGTCTTGTGGATTTAAAAATGTTTAACTATAACAGTTACTTTATTATTTATTGTTTGTATTACCACAGTGCATAAGAGCCCAGTCATGGACCAGGAGCGGTACAAATATAGAATGAAAAAGACAGTCCCCTACCCCAAAGAGTTTACAATCTAAGCTTAATATCATCCTTAATGACTGACAGAAAAGAAAGCATTTCCTTATCGCTATAATATATGAACACATCCTCCTCCTTCTGAGCTCAAAACAGAAACACTTGTTCAATAATTCCGCATTTTTAACATCACGATTGAGTCTAGTATCAGACCTATACCACTGCTAGGATTTTGTTTGTTCCCAATCTATGTAAATTATTCCTTCTTGATGTTGTTAATCCTACTGACCACTGATTTTTTCACCGATATCTTTAGCTTCCCTTATTAACTGTAAGCATTTTTAACTGCTGATTTGTACTCATTGCTATCAGCATCCTTATTTTCCCATTTGTTATATATATAATTTTTTATAGTTAATTGTCGCTGCCCTGATTTATTTTTTAACCAAAGACTTAAGAACTATGGGATTTTTGGATATGTAATTAAACATTTTTAATTTCCAATTACCATTCACATTTTTATGTTTAAATATTTCCTCCTTTTGAATTTTGCTCAAAATTGATTTCACCTGTGGAAATTTGGCTTTAAGCACCAAATGTAGATGTTACTGGTCAGGACTATATTCTGTTTGCTCATAGAAAATGAAATTAGATTGTGATCACTTGCACCTAGGAAGTATAAATTTTTCATTTAGAGATCAATTTATCTGTATCCAACAGAATAACCATGTTGACTCTACACATAATTCTTTATTGGGAAAGATATATAACTCAGTACTATCAACTATAAAGAAAAATGTGCACATATTGTTATGGTTTATATATTTGTAAATATTTACTGTGCTGATATATTTCATGTCCATGTTTCTAATATTTAATATTAAACTGAGGCTTTAAGCTTTAAGTGGAGTTTTCAGCCTTATTGTTTTGTTGAAATGCAGTCAGCTTTAAAACAAGATCTTTCACTTTAATTCCACTGTGTACCTTTGGATATATAACTCAAGACACCTCAAATTAAAGCAAATTCTTTTGCCAAAAGATGCTATATATTTTTGCAACAACTGAACAAGCCAGATTCTTAATTCTGAAATAGCTCAGCGATTGTACAAATAACTTTTGAAAATTATAAATTATGGAATTATAAACCTACACATTCATTCCTCGAACTCTACTTTGCATAACTTTGTTGTTGTTGGAGAACACTGCACACATGTTCTTTTACTGTTTCACTGTCTTAAAATTAAATTGCCTCTATTCCATTATATACTTCCTAAAATGAACGATTTATTTTACATGTATTTTGATGTGATTATTTCAATGCATGATGAAAAACTACTTAGCGTGTAAGAGTTCCTGTGAGTGTTAGCCATAATTTCTACCAGCATCTCTTTTAACTTCTAAGCTTTAGCTTTATTATACAATTATGCTCTCTAGCAGCCCTGAGCTGGTAACAGGATTAAAGAGGAGTAAAATGTCAAGAGACAGTAAACAATCAGTGACAGATAATGTCAGCCAACCAGTAAATAAGAACAAAGAGAAAGCTTCTTTCTACCTATTCTTGGCATCTGAGAACAGACCATCAACTTTCCCCAAAATCCCTATAAAAGAACAGGCTTTTCCTTCTATTTCAGCTTACATTATTAAAGAACATAAGACAGCATCAGAAATGGCAACTGACGCTCTTCCAACTAAGTTCATAGAAACTTTAGATTGCCATGCTTTGAACAACATAATTTATCCAAGTTTTTAATGAAGTTTTCAATGGGAAAGTGTATAATGGAAAGCTGCAAGTGGATGGTGCCGATTTTCTTAAATACCCATTTAATCTATCTAGTTCCATTCCTTTTCAGTATTGCAGGTTACTTCTCCTTAAGAATTGCTGCTCTTAGGCTATTTTTGCTGAGGAACAATCAGTGGGAGCCTATTTTCTGAGTCCTGCATTAGCCAGGAGAAAGTGACTATATGCCTTCTCTCATTAAATAAGAATCCAGCTTATACTTAGGGACTACGTGGGTAGACCCAGCTATGAGGGAGCATGCAACTATACCTAGGAAGGAACTGTAGGGTCCTTCTATGCATACCTCCCCACCCATTAGTGCCAGGATCCCTTCCCTTCCCCACCAGATTTAGCTAGTATTTCTCATTAGTATTTCAAAGTTGCAAACTTTCCTACCACTCTGAGATGTAACCATTGTCTAGTCTCATTCAAGTATGCTGCAGACCAGTGGTTTTCAACCTTTTTCCATTTGTAACCCCCTAAAAATTTTTGAATGGAGGTGCAGACCCCTTTGGAAATCTTAGACACAGTCTGCGGACCCAGGGGTCTATGAACCACAGGTTGAAAACCACTGGTGTAGACAAACCTGCATTTTTTAATGATGACCAGGCTTTCCTTTTCCCAAGGCTGATGATAGGTAATATAATGCAAGCTAATGTGACTGTGATGAAAATTTGGGTATTAGTATGGGAACCAAGGTGCACACATTCAGTCAGTCAATCGGAACTATGAAGCCATCTTTACAGGGTCTACCATTTGAATAAAAATCAGTATGTCTTCAGTCAATGTAAGCATTTTCAGTGTATCCTCAAATCAAGCTTATTTTTAGTATGGATTTGAACTACATTACCTATAAATACGAATGTCCTAAAAGTAGTGTAAGTCAATTAATGCAAAGAAGATCTTGTCTAAAAGTTAATACCAACTGCTCTTATTCCAAAGTAGCTAGTCACTGCTCTGCTGGCTTATTTATTGTCTTTCTGTGTTAGAAAAGCCAACCAATAACCAACACTACCCCCCAAAATTCATAAAACTAATCCTATATTAATTTCTCAAAGCCAAACAAGGTCCTGATCCTGCACCACCTGAAGGGAAAAATAACAGAAAAATAACTTGAAAAATTAATTCTCTGTTGACCAAAAAAACCCTTTGACTTCAATACGAGCAAGGGGAGTCTTTATTTACAACCGACATTTAAAAATATCTTTACAGTGGTGAGCATAATGTAGTAAAATCTCATTCTATTGGCAAGATAGAAAGGTAAGTGTCATTTGATTTGCAAAAATCTACAGAATCATAATTTCAATGGTGTCACCCTCTGCAGCAGGGCTAGGGGGGACTCGCTGGTTCCTACTCTGGGCTCCCAGTTCCAGGTCCTCCGGATGGTGGAAATTTTAATACAATGTCGTTGAAAATGGGTTGAGTTGGTTATCTTTGAGAGCCCTTTCTCCCACAAACCCAATGGTACCAAACATGACAAACCTAGATTATGTAGATAGGTATTTAAGAAAATGTTTAAATATAAACTTTTAAAAATTATAATTTAACATAAGGATGAATTGCTTACATAAAATATATTGATCTTTGGTAATTTTAGGAAAGTTAGCTTTGACATGTAGGACTGAAAACATTTGTTCATCAAAGTCATAATGAGCGTTGTCTCCATCTAGGGCACCAATTGCTAGACACACTGTGACAGCGACCCTTGTCCGTGCTGCACTAGCACATCTCCAAACGATTAGGGTGCTGTCCAAACATTTGGAGGGTGGTGAACATCAGGTCTTTGCACATGAGTTTTGATTAGCTGAAGGACTGATTTGGGAATGCATGGTATTTCACATATAGTGTGACCAGTCCATCCTCCAAGACCCATCCTTGACCAATAAGGGAGGAATGCTTTGGCTGTGCTCAATCATCCCAGAGTCATTCTACTGCTTGACAATTTGCTGTCTTGATAGCAGGTATAAATGCATCGCTTGTCAGTGGCAAATCTTCTCTGCTTCTTGGAAAACATCCACCATCATAGCTCTGAAAGTGTTGTAATGTTAGTCTTCAAATAGTAAACTCAGCACATGAACACTTCCAGTGCAGTTATGACCTCATCAGTGACTGTCTCAGCTGTGATAGACCCAGGCCAGTTGGGTACAACAAAGTGGTAGAAGGAAGATTATACTGGCCACTGGATTAGCAGTTTTCTGTTCCCTGACTGATAAGACATGTGGCTGCTCCAGACTAATGAGAACACCTGACTCCAATTAACCTGCAAAGAGTCAGGTGAGGCCATTGAGGTAATGTGAGCACATGACTCTAATTAAGGCCCTTTTGATACTATAAAAGGGCTCACTCCAGTCAGGCTAGGGAGAGCCAGGGAGCCAGAGAAGAGAAAGTGCAGCTGAAGGGCTAGTTAATGAAGATACCTTCAAGTCATTGTAAGGGCGCCCTAAGGTAAGGGGAAAAGGGAAGAGCAGGAGAGCTGTGAGGAAGTGGCCCAGAGAAATGTAGCAACTTTGGCAGTGAAAGGTCGGTTGCCCACAGCTGCTACCATTAAGGTCCCTGGTCCGGAACCCGGAGTAGAGGGTGGGTCCGGGTCCCCCCACCTCAACCTGCCACTACAGAAACACCTCCTGGGAAGGGAAGACAGGCCCCTGTCAGGAATGAAAAGGGCTCAGTAGACTGTAACTCTGGCCCTAGAGACAGAAGGGCTACATGGAGAGTCATAGTGAGCCACTGAGGCTAGCATGAACCAGGGGGACAAGGTTGGAGCTCTGCTACACAGCCATTTCAAGCACTTTCAGAGTGAGGAGAGACTTTCATTAAAAATAACCATGACAAAATCTTAATCTTACAAATGAGTGTAGACAGTCAAGTCCTTGCTTAGCAAACACAGGGTCTGCTAACTTGAATTCTGCTAACTCTGGGCTTACATGCAAAGTTCCTGCATTTAAATACCACAGATTGCATAGGTCTGATGATTTTGAGGGCTGGAGTGAAAGTAGAGACACAACACGAACAGATGACATTTGCGGCATTATCGCTGACAACTTAATATTCTTGAAAGCTATCAGTGACTTGATGATAAGACTGTAATTCAGTCCCAAATTTTTCATTCCATACTTTATACACTTCCTCGGTGGAGCAAGAGGGTGAAAAGATGGAGCTCAGATGGAAGCATGGAGCTAATGAAAACAGTTTTTGAGAAGGATATAGGATATCTCTCTCCTCTCAAAACACATAGATCGAAACAGGGGCATGTAACAATGTACTGAAGACAGTAACTGAGTGTATTTGAATGTGCCATGTGAACAGTCAGAATGTCAGATGTGCAAATTAATGTGTGTATTGTCCTTCTAACAACTGTTTGTCAATATCGCTACTGATCATATTTTGGGAGCTGTACAATTAAGGGCTTATCTACATAGTGCATTGGTCCACACTAGAGAAGTGAAAATTCTAATGTGCACTAGAGCTTGCTGCACTCTAACTGGCCTATTTGGGCCCTGCATGCCTGGATTAAAAGTTCCCCAGCATACATTAATGTAGTACTGTTTAACATGGAACTACATCAACGTGAACTAGGGAGCTTTAAGTGTCCAACTACAGGGTCCACATGGGCCAGTCAGTGTGCAGCACACTAGTCTGTGCTAGAATACATTCCCCTTTAGTGTAGCATAAAGCACCATGTAAACAAGTCCTGTTACATTTTCACCCAAATGCAATCTGTTTCCCAACCTTAAATTATTTCTTTTCTCTCACAAATATTTTACGTTACTGACAGCCTATTTAGGAAAGGTACAATCTTTCAGTGATCCAAGAAGTAGATTTGGGTTTTTTGTTAGCTTGCTATTTGTCTTAACTACTTAAAAATCGAATTCATCACCATTGAAAATTATTACAAATGATTAGCCTTTTTGTAAACTCTCAATTATCTTTTTGTCAGGGACTGTGGGTCTTGAAGTCAGGTCCACATGGCTCTTAGAAGCTAGTAAGTTCCAATCTGCTAACTGTTGTCAAAACAGAAGCTGAACTCCAACAGAAGACTCTTGTCTTGGAATCTGATTGGCAGAATGCTGGGGTCCTCGTTGGTCCACAGTTTCTATATAAATCCATGCAACTGGGATCTGACTGCTTCTCCTGAAACACCTGCTCCTGTTCCTGCACCATGTTACTGATTTCCTGGTAACCTGACCTTGCCTGCCTCCTGACACCTGACTCATGGGTTTGCCTTCTGGCTTGCCTTGGATTCTGACCTCCTAGTATCTGACCAAGCCTAACTCCTGTTCTGACCACTAGATCAGACTGCCCATGTCCTGGTCATGACACTTTTAGAGTTTAATAGCTTTACACATTTTTTAAATTTTATATACAACTTTAAATTCTGTCGATTTTTCCATTAAGTAATTTCATTCCTTTATTTTATATCTGAAAACAGAAATTACAATTTCTTTCAAAGTTTAGCGTACTCCTTTTCAGTCTGGTACAATGTGGGGATGGAAAAGTTCCTCACCCAGCAATCACTGTAATGTTTAGGCACCATCTCAAGATTCTAAGCAGCAAGTAATGGTGTTTTACTGATAGGTCAAACCTGGACTTGCCCTTAAAAACGAGAGAGTCTATTCCTGCCTCAGATCCACAGGTAAATCCATCACTCTCAAACTTGGGTTTTTCCTCATTGTTAGTACAATATTGTAAATTAAATAATTTATATCAGAAATACTAAATTCAGAAACTGCAGTTATTACAAATGTACCAACAGTCTGATGAAAATAATCCACCAGTTAGTACTTCCTACATTACTAATCACTTTCAATCTTAGTCACTGTATCATATTAGGTTCTGTATCTGGCCTTAGGCAGGGTGAGAGGGATCAACAAAGGCACGTACGTATTTATTTACATTTAAAACTCCACACCAGAGAACATGCATCCAGAGCTCACAGTAGCCCTCTAAAATTTAAAAGCACAACATAGAAGACTTTGTCGACAATATATAACAATCAGAGCAGCAGCTGCCTTATCTGCCTCCATCCTTCAACAATCTCTCTTGCTAATCAGCAGTTGGGCAGATACATCCGAATTTAAACTGAATGAAACGTAGACTATTAAAAATAATAATTCTACAGTCAATATCAAAACATACTTAACTTGTTAATGACATTGCTCTGCTGGTCATAATCCAAGAAACATGCCATCAGCCCACATTTTAGTAAGGACACAGAAATATGGAACAATTGATGGAAAGAAATTATTTTGAACAAAATCAATAAAACGGGAATCATTTAGATCAATCAACTTCAAGAACAAATTACTAGTGGCCTTTTTCTAAAGTGAAAAGTTTGAATTAGATTAAAAAACTCTGTTGCAGTTGCTACTAGTTAAAACATACACATAGGCCAATGGCAAACCTGGAATGGGTAAACACGAGAAATTGTTTCATCACATTTTTTCCAACATTTTTTGCTATTTGTTGAAATTCAAATGTTCTTTGAGATCATGTCAATTTTGGCTAAATTTTGCTGGAAGCCAGGCAGAGTTCCATTGGAAACATACCTGGCTTCTTTCTAGTTGACTTGCCCAGCTCCTCAGGCAGCAGGGGAACCCACGCTTCCAGGCTCGTAACTCCTCAGCCTGCCTGGCTCCCAGGCTCCCCAACTCTGAGGTGGCCTGCTCACTCCATCTCCCCACCCTCTGTCGCTTGCTCATTTTCACCAGGCTGGGGCAGGAGGTTGGGTTGTGTGAGGGGGTGAGGGCTCTGGCATGGGGTGTGGGTTCCAGAGTGGGACCAGAAATGAGGGGTTCAGGGTTTGGAAGGGGGCTCTTGGCTGGGGTTCAGGAGGGGGTGAGGGCTCTGGGGTGGGGCTAGGGCTCAGGTGTTTGGGGTGCAGAAGGGGGCTCTGGGATGGAGCCGAGGGGTTCAGAGTGTGGGAGGGGGCTCTGGACTGAGGCAGGGGATTGTTGTGTGGGAGGGGGTATGGGCTCTGGGTGTGGGCTCCAGGATGAGGCCAGAAATGAGGGGTACAGGGTTCTGGGCTGGGAAAAGGGTTGGGTGCATGTGGGGAGGTGAGGGCTCCTTCTGGAAGTCTGGGCTCTGGAGATGAGGGGTTTGGAGTGTGGGAGGAGGTTCTGAGCTGGGGCAAGAGGCTGGAGTGTGGGAGGGGAGCGGGGCTCCAGGAGGGAGTTTGGGTGCGGTGGGGGGCTCAGCGCTGTGGCAGAGGGTTGGGGCACAGGAGGGGGTGCAGGCCCCAGGAGGGAGTTTGAGTGTGCGAGGGGGCTCAGGGCTGGGGATTGGGATGCAGGCTCCGGACAGCACTTACCTCAGAAGGCTCCCTGCAAATGGCGACACGTCCCTCTGGCTCCTAGGCAGAAGCATGGCCAGATGGCTCTGTGCGCTGCCACCGCTTGCAAGTGCCGCCCCGCAGCTCCTGCTGGCCACGGTCAAAGGGAGCTGTGGAACCAGTGCTGGGGCAGAGCCCCCCCGGCCACACCTCTGCGTAGGGGCCACAGGTGCATGTCGCTGCTTCAGAGGAGCGGTGCGGAACCAGGTAAGGAACCTGTCAGCCCAGCGCCAACTCGACTTTTAATGGCTGGGGTAGCCCAACCAAGCAGATTATACCCTATGGCGTGCAGAAGAGCTGGGAGGAGAACGATAATTCTGTTTAAGGAGAATTTCAAATTTTTTGTTTTTATTCTGACTTGGAACGAAACTAAATTTGGAGAACTTGAAATTCTCTGTGAAATGGAATTAGTGTTCTCCATCCAGTTCTAGTCAATATCATGGACAAATGTCTCTTCTAGAACTAATAGCCAACACTAAAAGCTCCGCTTCAATCATTTACAAATAACTACATGCATCAGTTAAATGTAAATTATATAAATAAATAAGTGTATGACAGAGATTTGAGGCACAGCATAAATGACAAAACCCAGAAGAATGTATGTGTATGAACATAAGTAGGTTTTATTCTAAATCAGGCTACAGCTAACCCAGCAAAAGAAAACTATTTAGAATTTACTGGGCTTAACTGTATGATGAAGGTTGAATATTAAATTCAATGAGACACATAGCTTATGGAAATACCTATATGTATATTTTTTATTCAAGGGGAAAATATATTAGAAGGATAACCACGTTATTCAGTACACACTTGTTCTTAGAATTTAGGACCTTAATCCATGAAAGTTTAAATTCTGTACTAATATGAACAAAGAATAAGATTCATTTTCAATTTAGGGCTAGTCTAATTGCAAAAAAGTTAATCCTACAGAAGCAGATGCCAACTACATATATTAAAATAATAGATTGGCATATAAGGCCAAAGAAATACAGCAAATCTAGAAAACATACAATTATAAATATATGAGGGAAAATGACCCAAATTCCATATCTGGTCTTGTTTCTTGCAAATGTGTAATTAAATATATAATTAAAAGTAGCACTTCTCATTAGTGAAAAATATTCTACTATTACTGTTCCCACTATAAGTCTATTCAATCCATATTCCATCTTGCTCATGTATACATATATTTCATCCTCATAATTATTTTCTCTTGTTTATAGTTATCTGTTTTTTCTTACCCTTCATCTTTTTCTCACTATATGTTTATCATAATCACATTTTTACGGTACCCACAGTCTCAATAACACAAACTTACAGGTGTCACAGTAATTAAAAGTAGGAGATTCTTGGATACCTATTCCTTATGTTTTGCTATCCATCAATTTCCACTAATTCTTTTAATTTTTTTTTTTGGTAAATATTGTCACATTCTACTGAACTAAGGCAAGATCTACATAGTGTTTCTATTAGTGTAACTATTTCATAGTTGTATTGTTATAGATTTTAGTGTGGATGCAGTTATACTGGTATAAAGTTGATCCTTGCATGTTTAAACAGGGGAATCTGAAGTAGAAGTAGGGAGAGGTTATATTACCTCTGTATTTGGCACTTGTGTGACTGCTACTGGAATACTGTATCCAGTTCCAGTGTCCACAATTCAAAACTGATGTTGATAAATTGGAGAGCCATGAGAACGAAGAATTGGAAAACGTGTCCTGCTGTGAAAGACGAGAGGAGCTCAGTCTGTTTAGTTTAATGAAGAGAAGGTTGAGGGATGATTTGATTCAGACTTGAACAGATCTATAAGTATCTACACATGGGGCAAAGAAACTTTAGAATGAGAGGTTCTTCAGCCTATCTGACAAAGGTATAATAGGATCCAATGTCTGGAAGTTGAACCTAGACAAATTCAGAGTAGAAGTAACTTGCAGATTTTTGAGAGAGGATAACTTAACCATTTCAACAATTTACAAAGGGAAATAGTGAACTTCTCATAACTGGAAAGTCAAGACAGGATGTTTCTCTAAACACATCCTTTAGTTCAAACAGTAATTAATTTAGGAAAGTCCTAGATGGCCTTAATATCTAGCAACCTATAAATATACAGGGGTTTTGAACACATGGTAAATAAACAGTGTGGTTCTGCTTCAAGACGGTGGGAAAGGAAAGATGGGTGGTAGGAGTCCTTGCAGAAGGTCTGCATTTCCTGGGTACCATGGAGATGTACTCTACAAAGGCTTCATCTGCAGCACTGCTGAAGCAGAGATATGAAATCTGGAAGGGTTGATAGACCCAAGACTGCATGGAGTCATCAAAGATTTTTCCCCCATCAAAGACTAACAGAGCATACATTGCATTATTGCTGTGATCGGGCTCTCATGCTGCTCCAAAGCCTGAGAAAGAGTATTTATTTTCTCAAACATGGTGGAAGTAAAATATATCTTGGAATTTTCAGTTACATATTTCTTTATTATTCTGAACTTATAAATCCAAGTCAAGAGTCAAAACAATTGGTGGTAGTGAATTTGGACTTGTGTAATATTTTCTTTAATTAAGGTACCTTTTCTGAGACAATTTAGGGACACAGCTGTTTTGGAACCAAAGATTTAGAAAACCTCATTCTCCATCCCAAACCCTACCTTGTCTGTTAATTCAGGTCTGCTCAGTAGTCTTACAATTTTGTCTAGCTCCATCCAGTTTTACATTTAAAGCCTGAATTTTATAAACAAATTTAACATATCCTCTAACACAATGGCTCTCAACCTTTCCAGATTACTGTAACCCTTCAGGAATCTGATTTGTTTTGTGTACACCCTAAGTTTTAACTCAACTTAAAAAAGTACTTGCTTACAAAATCAGACATAAAATACAAAAGTGTCACAGCACATCATTACAGAAAAATTCCTTACTTACTCATTTTTACCATACAGCTATCAAATAAATGAATTGAATATAAATATTGTACTTACATTTCAGTGTATATTATATGGAGCAGCATAACAAATCATTGTATGAAATTTTAGTTTGTACTGACTTCGCTAGTGCTTTTTATGTAGCCTCTTGTAAAACTAGGCAACTATCTAGATGAGTTGATGTACCTCCTGGAAGACCTCTGCATAACCCCAGGAGTACGTGGATGCCTGGTTAAGAACCACTGCTCTAAAAGAACTATTTTCTCAACAAAGTCTGACTGCATAAAGAGAGAACCATTTAGTGAAGAATTGGAAAGGATGAACTAGACAGAAGGAAGGACTGAGCCACTGGTGGATACAATACCAGAAAACAGAAAAGCAGCAGTCAGAATAACACTAAGGTTTTGTCAATTAGTCTTAATTATCTAATGTTGTAATAGTTAAGCCTTGCAAAAGACTCATGAAATTTTGCCAGTACAAACACAAAATGTACTTGCCTACACTTCACAATCATTATTGATGATAATGAAAAACTGGTTACATTTTATTCACCTGTTTAAAGTAAAATTGCCCTGGGCAAGCAGAAATTTGCTGTACTAGTCTAATATTGATATTTCACCCCTTACAAAATGAACAGGTCAAATAGTCTGATTTGTTTTTAGTGCATGCTTTTGTAACCAAAATTCTATAATTTGCATGTCATAGAGTATGATAAGCTGCTATGACAGTTCAGTTGCATATTAAGAATCTGCATTTCAGCAAAAAAACCACACATTTCCTAATAATTTGAAACTCTTTTCATGGTTCCATTTTCTTTTTGCATTTTTTGTGCTTCCTGTTCCATGTATACAAATTTACTGAAGATATTAGTAAAATATCTTGTAAAATAGCTTACTACCTTCAGTGCATTGGCTTCTTCTCCTGACTGCTATGGAAATTATTATGATACAACAAACTGTGAAACCACTAATATATAAACTTAAGATATAATTGAATCAGGCTGAAGGAACTATGTTACATGAAAACTGATTCTGAATGAGTTTTTATTCACATATCATAAGGAAAACAGTATTTTCAAAATATTCTCAATATGTAAGGTAAATAGAGAAATTACACCTTTTCCCCCCCCTCCTAAAAGGTAGCTGAGAAGGTGAAGACTATCATAGTTTTGCCAGGTATAACACATTTGCTTGATGTATATGGTTACATTTTTTTTGCAGGTGTATTTCATTTTCTGCAAATCAAATCTCATTGAAGTCTTTGTACATCTGCATTTTGTACAGTTTAATGAATAAATGGAACACCTGAATGCACACAAATTCAGAAGCAAAAGTATTTAAGCTTAAAGGCACATGTGTGAAATTTGGGAAGGAAAATCCTTACCTGACATATAGGGACCTCTTCTGGCTGGTCCGCAAAGATCCTGATCCTGAGCTAATGCTACTGTTCATCATCTGCTCCCGTAAGTCATGTATTTTAGCTTCAAAACGACTGTATTCTGCAACACAGGAAAAAAAAAATCACAGAATCATTTATCTTCCCAAAATATCAGCAATTAAGTTATTTGATAAGATGTTGAAAGCTTGATAAAACAAAGATTTATTTTTATCAAATTTTAAAATATAAATAAACCTTTTCAAATAAAATAATTAAAATGCTATTTTAACTACTAGTAGTTTTGTGCTATTACAATTATATGTTACACATGTTTGCATTAATAGGCGTTCTTTGAAATATAAAAAGTGATCATGAAAAATTCTTTTCAATAAGAAAAATATTTATGCTTTTCTAACGAATTGTGATTTTATCAGTTTACCAGAATTTGGATTCTAGAATTCCGAAAAAAAACAAATACATCTAAATATTCAGTTTACATAAAGATTACATGGGTGGTTTCAATGCACAGTAATTCAATATAATGTCTGTGGAATTTTGCTGTAAAGATAAGTGTTTTTATTTGAAACAAAACAAATTAATTAACCATATTAAATACAAAAATCAATAACATAAATCTTTGCAATAACAAAGAAAAGTTTAATTAATCCAGATAAACTTTACCCCATAACCAAAAGAAAACTTCACATTATATTATTGTGTTTAAAAGACTATTGATCAAAAGATGATCTTTTAAACCTAATAAAAGGTCTGTCTTAGTAACTTGAAGTCACTACTTAAATAAATGGTAGTACTTAAATGAAAATAGCACTGGATAGGTATTACATGGACTTACTGTGTTCCGAATCAAACAAATCATTCAGCAGTAGAAGTGAGCAATATATAGAACACATTTTCTAAAGTAATGTTTAAGAGGGAAAAGAATAATGTAAAAGCCAAGAAAAAAAATTATCTACGAATTTTGCTACAAATTCTTGATCCACTTGTAATCTGTAATAGAAATAACTCTATTTACATAATTATGCACAATGCTAATCCTACGATAAACGGATTGTATTCTTAAGCAGCACTGTGTGTGTTAATATAACTGTGCTAAATGCACTTGATTTTACCTACAGAGACAGTAAAATAATAGGATCCTTTTCACTATCAACATCTTCTGAAGTGCTGTACTTACATGTTACCAGCATAAAATGTCCAGTCAAAACAAGGCAATTTTTCTTTCAGTTGATTAGTTTAGACTTCAGTATCTGCAGATCACTTCTAAAACCTTTCTGATAAAAAGAAGCGTTCCACAGCAACACTGTCCACCTTGCCTAAAACATCATGTGACTTAAGATTAAGGCAAATCTACAGCAGGAGACTGGCATAGTCACTGAGCTGAATTTTTTTTTTTTTTTTACTTCTCTCCTCCACTCTCCTCCCTCATCACAATGGAAATCAAATTTGCTCTGGGTAATATAAGAATAAATAGCTCCTCCTCAATGTAGAAATCATAAGCTTTTCTTTTTTTCCCCTACAACATGTTTCTTCAACAATCACATTAAACACTATGTTTGTGATCTCATTACAATTCTACAGAATTTTTTTGTAACGTTCATCTTTACAAAAATACAATCATGAATAACCAAGATATTTAGTGTAACTATAAATAGGAGAAAAATCACTTCAAAATCTATAAACAGGCAACATGGAATATTTTACAAGAGAAAATTCAACGAAGTAGGCTTTTTCTATAGCACACTGACCTTGTTAGCCAAAGTAGGAAATAGCTTTTTATTAGTCTAATCAATCAACATGCTAACCATAATGATATCAGAAAGACAAGGTGGGTGAGGTACTATCTTATTGAACCAACTTCTGTAACACCTCACCCACCTTGTCTCTCTAATATCCTGGGATTAACATGGCTACAACAACACTGCATAAACAATAATGATATCAGACAATGGTTTCCTAAACTATTCCGATGATCCCCAGAAGCGGTCAGTAATTTTTTAAAAATGGTATGGATCAGGTACAGATTTGAATAGTTCACCAACCCTAATTCAGATGCAAAAGTAGTTCTTCAATAAGATGAACAAAATCCTATAAACAGCAGTTATTCCTGTAATGCTGTCCATGTTCGAAGTAATAAAGTTCAAAATATTGGGGAGGGGGAATTAAACATTACAGAAGCAGCATTGTGTAGTGGAAAGGACATTGGACTGCAATTCAGGACAGCTGGGTTCTATTCCCAGCTAGCTACTGATGTACTGGGCGATCCTGTGCAAATCTCTTCCTTCCACATACCTTTTCCCCCTCACACTGTGTGTCCTGTCTATTTAGAATGAAAGCTCTTTGGGACTGTCTTTTATATGCACCATGGGGTCTCAATCTAAAGTAGAACCTTTAGGCATAATTAATAAAAAATAATAATAATTCAATAAAATTATAGTCTCCTTTTATAAGAGAAGATACATAAACTAAAATTCATTTGGTGTTAAGTCACCATCTTAAATACGAGGTGTCAGACACAAAACATCTTTACAATTAATGGGTTTAAGTGTCTTGGATAGTTTGTTTTTATCAATATCAACACTGCTTATAATAAATTATCCCTATTGATTTTGCAGCATATAGTCTTGTAACTTACAAACAAATTTTTCACTTGAGTTTGTCTTTGCTAAATTTGATTTGTTTTGTAGTTTATAAGAGAAAGAACTGCCAAAGAGAAATCAATGAGTTTTTGAGAGCAAGTATAGTCCTGGGATTAGGACATTAGTCTAGGACTAGTGAGATACGGGTTTAACTTCCTGTCCTACCACAGACTTCCTGTATGACCTTGGGCAAGTCATGTAGTCATCCTGTGCCTCAGTCCCCCCTCTGTAAAATGGGAATAATTCTATTCTACATAAGCTTTTATAATGCTCTTATTGACTATGAATTCACAAAAATCCATAAGAGAAGTGTACTCTACTATTAAGTCAGATAATGAATCTCCTGCCACATCAATAATGCATTAGGAGAAATGAAAATAATTTAATTTAGCTAAATGACTTCTAAAAATACACTGACACAGTACAAACAGCAATAGAAACATACATGACATCTGATATACATTTACTGTTATATGATAAGTAGGACTGTCAATTAATCACAGTTAATGCTTGTTAATCGAATACCTTTGGGTGGGTAAGGAGGCATTAGTTGTGGGGGGATTGGGTGGGGGGGGCCTGACAATGTACGGTCAGGTGCAGTACCACCCAAGCCAGCATGAGGACAGGAAAAGGGGAGAAAGACAAACATGGCACATCCCGTGCAGGTCACAACAACTGATCACTAACCATCCATATTACTTTCCTTCTAAGAGCTTCCTCAGCTGTTGCAGTAACTACTCAGAGAAGCCTGAAAGATGAAAGCCTCAGTGGGCTCTCCCCAGGTGAACTCCCAGTCAAGCTCCCTCTGTTGGCTTCTCTGCTGTTCGCCACTCAGCTGGTTCACAGCTGACTGCCTTTTTATAACAGTCAGGCCCACTCAGGGACCACCTGGAACAAAGCACAGGATGTACCATATTTGTCTTTCTTCTACAGAACAGAAATGACTTGGTCTGTATAAAGTGCAAGCTGGTCTCCCTATTGGAAGAGAAGGTTCAAGATCTGGAGAAACAAGTATAGACCCTGCACTGCATAAGAGAAAATGAAGATTTCCTGGACAGATGTCAGGACACGCTTTTATGGGCACAACATTCCAAAGAATCAGAGCAGGCTGCGCAGTGGGGACAGAAGGACGGTGAGGAAAACTGGCAGCATGTGCCCTCCAGAAGAAAAAAGAGGCGCATCCATGTACCAGCAATGCAGATACAGGTAAGCAATGTGGAGAGTGGACTAGATGATACATCTGAGGGAAGGGAGCAGAAGGAGACTCCACCGATTGGAAGCCATGAGATGCACTCTCCTAGGGATGGGGGTTCCATGACCACCGCTCCCAAGAGAAGGAGGCAGGTGGTGGTGGTTGGGGACTCCCTCCTCAGTGTGCTGCCTGCCAGGAGCTAGGATTCGGGATGTGATGGATGTGACAGAGACACTGCCGAGACTCTCAAGCCCTCGGATTGCTACCCCTTCCTGCTTCTCCATGTGGGCACCAATAATACTGCCAAGAATGACCTTGAGCGGATCACTGATGTGGCTCTGGAAGGATAAAGGAGTTTGAAGTGCAAGTGGTGTTCTCATCCATCCTCCATGCGGAAGGAAAAGGCCCGAGTAGAGACCGCTGAATCATGGAAGTCAATGAATAGTTATGCAGGTGGTGTCGAAGAGAAGGTTTTGGATTCTTTGACCATGGCATGGTGTTCTAAGAAGCAGGAGTGTTAGGCAGAGATGGGCTCCACCTAATGAAGAGAGGGAAGAGCATCTTTGCAAGGAGGCTGGCTAACCTAGTGAGGATGGCTTTAAACTAGGGTCACCGGGAGAAGGAGACCAAAGCCCTGAGGTAAGTGGGGAAGTGGGATACTGAGAGGAAGCACAAGGAGGAGAGTGCAAGAGGGGAGGACTCCTGCCTCATACTGAGAAAGCAGGATGATCAGCGAGTTATCTTAAGTGCCTATACACTAATGAAAGAAGCCTGAGAAACAAGCAAGAAGAACTGGAAGTCCTGGCACAGTCAAGGAATTATGTTGTTATTGGAGTAACAGAGACTTGGTGGGATAACTCACATGACTGCAGTACTGTCATGGATGGATATAAACTGTTCTGAAAGGACAGGCTGGGGAGTTACATTGTATGTAAGAGAGCAGTATGACTGCTCAGAGCTTCAGTATGAAACTGCAGAAAAAACCCGAGAGTCTCTGGATTAAGTTTACAAGGGTAAGCAACAAGAGTGATGTCATGGTGGGAGTCTGCTATAGACCACCAGACCACGGGGATGAGGTGGACAAGGCTTTCTTCCGTCAACTAACAGAAGTTACTAGATCACAGGCCCTGGTTCTCATGGGGGACTTCAATCACCCTGATATCTGCTGGGAGAGCAATACAGCGGTGCACAGACAATCCTGGAAGTTTTGGGGAAGTTTAGGGACAATTTCCTGGTGCAAGTGCTGGAGAAACCAACCAGGGGCAAAGCTTTTTCTTGACCTGCTGCAAACAAACAGGGAAGAATTAGTAGGGGAAGCAAAAGTGGATGGGAACCTGGGAGGCAGTGACCATGAGATGGTCGAGTTCAGGATCCTGACATAAGGAAGAAAGGACAGCAGCAGAGTATGGACCCTGGACTTCAGAAAAGCAGACTTTGACTCCCTCAGAGAACTGATGGGCAGGATCCCCTGGGAGAACAACATGAGAGGGAAAGGAGTCCAGGAGATCTGGCTGTATTTTAAGGAATCCTTATTGAGGTTGCAGGAACAAACCAGGCCGATGTGTAGAAAGAACAGTAAATATGGCAAGCGATCAGCTTGGCTTAACAGTGAAATCCTTGCTGATCTTAAACACAAAAAAGAAGCTAACAAGAAGTGGAAGACTGGACAAACAACCAGGGAGGAGTATAAAAAGATTGCTCAGGCATGCAGAAGTGAAATCAGGAAGACCAAATCACACTTGGGAGTTGCATCTAGCAAGAGATGTTAAGAGTAACAAGAAGGGTTTCTTCAGGTATGTTAGCAACAAGAAGAAAGTCAAGGAAAGGTGGGCCCCTTACTGAATGAGGGAGGCAACCTAGTGACAGAGGTGTGGAAAAAGTTAATATACTCGATGCTTTTTTTGCCCATCTTCACAAACAAGGTTAGCTACTGCACTAGGAAACATGACATGGGGAGGAGATGACCGGCCCTCTGTGGAGAAAGAAGTGGTTTAGGATTATTTAGAAAAGATGGATGAGCACAAGTCCATGGGGCTGGATGCGCTGCATCCGAGGGTGCTAAAGGAGTTGGCGGATCTCTCTGAAAACTCATGGCGATTGGGGGAGATCCTGGATAACTGGAAAACTGCTAATGTAGTGCTCATCTTTAAAAAAGGAAGGAGGAGGATATAGGGAACTACAGGCCAGTCAGCCTCACCTCAGTCCCTGGAAAAATCATGGAGCAGGTCCTCAAGGAATCAATTCTGAAGGACTTGGAGGAGAGGAAAGTGATCAGGAACAGTTAGCATGGATTCACCAAGGGCAAGTCATGCCTGACTAACCTAATTACCTTCTATAATGAGATAACTGGCTCTGTGAATGACGGGGGAATACACTGGACGTGTTATTCCTTGACTTTAGCAAAGCTTTTGATACGATCTCCCACAGTATTTTTGCCAGCAAGGTAAAGTAGTATGGGCTGGATGAATGGACTATAAGGTGGATAGAAAGCTAGCTACATCTTCGGGCTCAACGGGTAGTGATCAATGGCTCCATGTCCAGTTGGCAGCTGCAATCAAGTGAAGTACCCCAGGGGTCAGTTTTGTTCAATATCTTCATTAATGATCTGGAGGATGGTGTGGACTGCATCCTCAGCAAGCTTGCAGATGACACTAAACTTGGAGGAGTGATAGATATGCTGGAGGGTAGGGATAGGATACAGAGGGGCTGAGACAAATTAGAGGATTGACCCAAAAGAAATCTGATGAGGTTCAACAAGGACAAGTGCAGAGTCCTGCAATTAGGACGGAAGAATCTCATCCACTGCTACAGATTAGGGACCGAATGGCTAGGCAGCAGTTCTGTAGAAAAGGACCTAGGGGTTACAGTGGACAAGAAGCTGGATATGAGTCAACAGTGTGTCCTTGTTGCCAAGAAGGCTAATGGCATTTTGGGCTGTATAAGTAGGGGCACTGCCACCTGATCGAGGGATGTGATAATTCCCCTCTATTCAACATTAGTGATGCCTCATCTGGAGTACTGTGTCCAGTTTTGGGCCCCACACTACAAGAAGGATGTGGAAAAACTGGAAAGAGTCCAAGTGGAGGGCAACAAAAATGATTAGAGGGCTGGAACACATGACTTATGAGGAGAAGCTGAGGGAACTGGGTTTGTTTAGTGTGCAGAAGAGAAGAGTGCGAGGGGATTTGATAGCAGCCTTCAACTACCTGAAGGGGGGTTCCAAAGAGGATGGAGCTCGGTTGTTCTCAGTGGTGGCAGATGACAGAACAAGGAGTAATGGTCTCAAGTTGCAGTGGGGGAGGTTTCAGCTGGATATAAGGAAAAACTTTTTCACTAGGAGGGTGGCGAAGCACTGGAATGGGTTACATAAGAAGATGCTGGAATCTCCATCCTTAGACGTTTTTAAGGCCTGGCTTGACAAAGCCCTGGCTGGGATGATTTAGTTCGTGTTGGTCCTGCCTTGAGCAGGGGGTTGGACTAGATGACCTCCTGAGGTCTCTTACAATCCTAACCTTCTATGATTCTATGATACGCTTCTCCAGTCGTCACGTAGCATTGCGGGCATGAGTAGAGTGAAGTGAAATCTCCCCGTCTCTTCCAAATTCACCGTCCAGCGAGCCGCTCAGGTAGGTTGTGACATCTTGGTTGGAGGGGGTCCTGGTGGTTTGTTTCTTTACTGCATCCTGCAGAGTACTCTCTGTGATGTTCCTCACCTTGGCATCCAGGCATGTCAGAAGGTAGAGGGTGTGCAAGATGTACATCAGTTCATTGCTGGCCCTCTGGGGAAGAAACATCCGTTTCTTCACCAGCTGCCGGATGGTGTGGTCTGCCTTGTTCAGAAGTACCTTCACCATGGCAGATCCCCTCAAGATGAATGAGATAAAGGGGATCAGGAAGGTGTTCAAGGCATTGATGATCTGCCATGGTACCAGTAGAAATGAGTCAATACTGGCCACATCTTGTAGGATCTCCGTGATGATATTCTCAGGTGTCTGCTGGACATGGAAACCCGCTGACATGCCAAGATGTTGGTAAGCTTCCCCGTCCTCAAGGAAAGTTCACCCTGAATCTGAAATGGCGTTGCCTGGACCAAATCCCTTCTACTGCCATCGATATGCAAGGATGTATGCTTTCTGGCACTGAAACGGAGTCCCATCCAGTTGGCAGCCTGGATGGTGATGTCAAGCATTTGCTGGAGACTCTTGGAGTTGTCTGCTATCAGGACCAGATCATCCACTCCTAGGCAAAGTTCTCTGGCTTTGGTGCACTGGGTGCATGCACACCTGAGTGGAATACACGTCTGCAACCACTGAAATAAGAACTTTAAATGTCAGCTATTATTGCATTGAAAACAAAGCTCTAGGACATTAGACTGAGGTGGAGAAATCCTATGTGTGGCGTAATGCAAACTTTCAAGTGGCAATATGCAGTATGTTTCTTTTTTCTCTTGTTTTTTCTGTTACCTGGGGTTATGGCCTCTATCACATGTATACAGGTCTCACTACAAGCATGTACTGAACAAGGTTTAAAATGTTTATACAATGACCTACTACTGATTTCAGAGATGGATTGTGGATTTGGAGTGTGCAAGGAGAAACCGATGGGGAAATGTAGAGGTGCATGGTGAAGGGGCAGTGGATTGTGAGAAACATGGCCTGGGGAGAAGAGACAAGTTGCCAATTAATTCATCCTGGAAAGGGGATTCTGATAGGTGGGTGCATCAGCCTGGGAGATAATGAGGGATGAAGGAGCAAGGGACTGGGAGCATGGAGGGTAGTGCAGATGATGGGGGAGGCATGGAAGGGTATGCACGGAATCTGGAGCAGGGGGACATGAAGAAATACAGATTCTTATTCATATTAAGCCCTGAGAGCTTAAAATGTTCAGATATAGGTAAAAGTCTCCCCTGCTCTTTTTCTTCGTTTTCCTTCTCCCCTTCCAGGGGAGAACCCCACTTTAATGGACATCATTAAATCTGTCAGAACAGGGATCCCTTGCTGTGAATCTTATATTCCAAACAGATTTAAACTTCTGATGTTTATTTGGGTTGAAGGGGCGGGGAGGGAGAGGGTAATTCATCAATAAAAATGTTTTTAAAACGTTGAGCATCCCACCCCGCCAATCAAAATATAAAAGTTTATGCAAAAGTCAAAATAAATTATTAGGTAATTATAAAATCCTATCTCCAAGAGATCCATTTCCAGTAATCTCTTACTAGTTATCCATTTTCACTGTTGTGTATATTTTACAAATTTTAGGGGGCACTGCTAGGTTTGCATGGAAGTATAAATTGGGTTAGGTGAGAGTGAGTGGTAAAGGATTACATGGTAAAATGGATCACTTCAGTGTTCTTTTCCAGATATTCTAAAGTTTGTTTTTTGTTCAAAGGTGTATAATTATTGTAAAGTACGTCATATTGGTTTGGAGCTTTCACTGTACTTCACTGAAACCTACTTTCACTATTATTTTTTACAACTTTTTTTGTTTATTTGCAAATTTTAGTTTAGTGTCAAGAAGTTTTTTAATGTGGGTTTTGGTCCTATGTAGGATACAAATATATTTTTGTAAAGTGTTTATACAGGCAACTTAGGGTTGCTTAGGGAGGTGTACTTTCATAAGAATAAATAACGCCTACTTTAATATTCTTAGATAATATTTGCAATTAAGGACTAGCATGTATGAATACAGCCTTTAATCTACATAGTATCTATGGAATCCTGCTGGAAAGGTATAACAAGTGGGGTTCTGCAGGGGTCTGTTTTGGGACCGGCTCTGTTCAATATCTTCATCAACAACTTAGATGTTGCCATAGAAAGTACGCTTATTAAGTTTGCAGACGATACCAAACTGGGAGGGATTGCAACTGCTTTGGAGGACAGGGTCAAAATTCAAAATGATCTGGACAAGTTGGAGAAATGGTCTGAGGTAAACCGGATGAAGTTCAATAAAGACAAATGCAAAGTGCTCCACTTAGGAAGGAACAATCAGTTTCACACATACAGAATGGGAAGAGACTGTCTAGTAAGGAGTATGGCAGAAAGAGATCTAGGGGTCATAGTGGACCACCAAGCTAAATACGAGTCAACAGTGTGATACTGTTGCAAAAAAAGCAAATGTGATTCTGGGATGCATTAACAGGTGTGTTGTGAACAAGACACGAGAAGTCATTCTTCCGCTCTACTCTGCGCTGGTTAGGCCTCAGCTGGAGTATTGTGTCCAGTTCTGGGCATCGCATTTCAAGAAAGATGTGGAGAAATTGGAGAGGGTCCAGAGAAGAGCAACAAGAATGATTAAAGGTCTTAAGAACATGACCTATGAAGGAAGGCTGAAAGAAATGGGTTTATTTAGTTTGGAAAAGAGAAGACTGAGAGGGGACATGATAGCAGTTTTCAGGTATCTAAAAGGGTGTCATCAGGAGGAGGGAGAAAACTTATTCACCTTAGCCTCTAATGATAGAGCAAGAAGCAATGGGCTTAAACTGCAGCAAGGGAGATTTAGGTTGGACATTAAGAAAAAGTTCTTAACTGTCAGGGTAGTTAAACACTGGAATAAATTACCTAGGGAGGTTGTGGAATCTCCATCTCTGGAGATATTTAAGAGTAGGTTAGATAAATGTCTATCAGGGATGGTCTAGACAGTATTTGGTCCTGCCATGAGGGCAGGGGACTGGACTCGATGACCTCTCGAGGTCCCTTCCAGTCCTAGAGTCTATGAATCTATGAATCACAGTAGGTATTTTATAACTACCCAGACAAAAGTCACTTTTTAAAATATTTGTGGATTAGTTAAAAAAGCATACAAAGTTTTACTGTGATTTTCTACGAGCAATTAATTTCTTTGCACGGATACTTAGTGCTTCTATATCAGGGGCAGGCAACCTGCAGCACGCAAGCTGATTTTCAGTGGCACTCATGCTGCCCGGGTCCTGGCCACTGGTCTGGGAAACTCTGCATTTTAATTTAATTTTAAATGAAGCTTCTTAAACATTTTAAAAATCTTATTTACTTTACATACAACAATAGTTAAGTTATATATTATAGACTTATAGAAAGAGACCTTCTAAAAACGTTAAAATGTATTCCAAAATTAAATTAGAGTGAATAAATGAAGACTCGGTACACCACTTCTGAAAGGTTGCTGACCCCTGTTCTGTATTAACACATCAAATTAACATAAGAGACAACTAGATTCCATATACACAGGAGACTTGTTAGCATGCATGAAAGCTGCAAACTGCACCTACTGAGGTTATAATGAGTGATTAGAAAGGCTGGGCCACTAGGTTCGGAACAGATTATGAGGATGACATTTGCATTTTCTCAGTACGTGTTTCGATAGCACCCTTCAGTTTCAAACTGAGAAGAGATACCTGTTCACTGCTAAAATGAACAATACCATCTGTGACATCTTTATGTTTTCTACACTTTTCCATAACTGCATTTACACTTTGTTAAAGGCCAAAATGTATTTTAAAATAAGGAGACTAACAAATTAAAAAAATACTGTAGAAAGTGACATTTAAAAAGGGTAAAACATAGTAAGCCTTATACCTTTGTCTGGCAGGACTATTTTTAACAGAACCCTCTCTCTATTCTTGAAGTACCTTTCGAACCTGTCTCACTAATTGACTAATCTGGATTACTCAAAAATTAACAGAAGCAGGTATAACAAACAGGAAAATAACAGGAAACTGAAAATTGCATACCTAAGAGCAGTATAAACTGCAACATTTTAGAGAATGTGTTTCAGTTAGTGAACATGTCAGTCTATCTAGTTTTAATAGTTAAGAATTAACAATTTCATAACCTAAAGCGAGTGAAGTTAAATCATTTGATGTACAACAAATACTTGGATCTCCTTAATTTCGCTAAAGTCCTATTGGCTTTGTGCTGCTTTGATTAGAGTCTTAAGGAATGTATGCAAGACTTTTCAGAGCACTTGCACATGAAACCATTCTAGGAAATTCACATATGAATTAAATACTAATTTCCAGAGAATAGGATTCAGTTGTTTCATTTAGCTACATACATAAGACAATGCCTGGACCAAATTTCAAAGGCAATAGTATTTTTTTTTAAATGAGCACGCGCGTACACTCAGTAAAATCCGACAGAATCAAGCTGATGCCCTATAAAATATAATACTCAATAATAATAACCCTTCCACTTCATGAAGCATTTGGCAAGGTAAGGTAGGCAAGAAACATGTAAAATTAATTATTTTAAAATGATCATAGAATATAGCACAGATTTAGCAGACGTACATCTCCTCTCAAACATTGCTCACCACAATGCAGCCTTTAGAACAGAGTACAGATACCCTTCTGGCTAGTATGTGATATTTTTTATCTAATACTGCAGAAAAAAACCAGAATATCTGTGTTCACCAGCAACATTGTGAATTGACTCCCTCAGGGATTTGGACCAAACATTTAAACTGGACTCTGAACACATTTTGCACCTAATACAGAGAGAAAAAAAATCCAAGAGATAAATGTCCAGTTATGTGAATAATGCAATTTCAAATAAAGTTTTACAATACACCACCTAACAATCTCCTCTCCAGCACTTTGATCCATCTTCTCTTAATCACACACTGATCCATCAAGCACCTAAGAATGCTCAACTAATCAGATCACATAACAGTCTTATTTCTCTTTTAGAAATGAGGTCGACTTGTTCAGCAGAACTGCAAACAGAAAAACACTTTTATATGAACACTCTTAATTACTATGTAATAGGTATCCAATGACAGTTCTTTCACTATTGGAGTATAACTACACTCTTACTTTGGCCAGTAGCTCTGCTTAGACTTGGGGCCTTTGGGCCTTATCCAAAAAGCACATGCAATAACTCACTAATAGTAATAGCTATATTATGCACATGTATTTAGTAGGACCAGTAGCAACAACTCTAGTTAATATGTGGTCTCTGCATTTCCATCTTCATCCCATTTTTAGTTACTCAGAACTTTAATCTACCTGGCTTAATTTTGAGGGCTTAGTCCTCGCATGAAGGTGAATTTTTGGAACATTTCAGTCAAAATGGTCTAGTCAAATGAAGAAGCCAATTTTGCCCATTTAAATAATTCTTGTAGCATTTTCAGGAACAGCAGTACTCCTGAAGCAACTGGGTGCAGAAAGTGGGGAAAGAAGCCTCAGTGAGAAGGTGCTTTTGAGCATTCATGTGAAAAAAGACGGTTACTCACCTTTGTAACTGTTGTTCTTCGAGATGTGTTGCTCACGTCCATTCCAGTTAGGTGTGCGCGCCGCTCGTGCACGTTCGTCGGAAACTTTTTACCCTAGCAACTCCAGTGGGCCAACAGGTCGCCCCCTGGAGTGGCGCCGCCATGGCGCCCAATATATATCCCTGCCGGCCCGCCCGCTCCTCAGTTCCTTCTTGCCGGCTACTCCGACAGTGGGGAAGGAGGGCGGGTGTGGAATGGATGTGAGCAACACATCTCGAAGAACAACAGTTACAAAGGTGAGTAACCGTCTTTTCTTCTTCGAGTGATTGCTCACATCCATTCCAGTTAGGTGACTCCCAAGCCATACCTAGGCGGTGGGGTCGGAGTGAGAAGTCGCGGCACGGAGCACTGCAGTTCCGAAGGCCGCATCCTCCCTCGACTGCTGGACCAGGGCGTAGTGGGAAGCAAAGGTGTGGACCGATGACCAGGTCGCTGCCCGACAGATTTCCTGGATGGGCACACGGGCGAGGAAAGCCAGCGACGACGCCTGCGCCCTGGTAGAATGCGCAGTCACACGGCCCGTAGGGACATGGGCCAAGTCATAACAGGTCCTGATACAGGACGTAACCCAAGAGGATACCCTCTGGGAGGAGATAGGAAGCCCTTTCATACGATCTGCTACCGCCACGAAAAGCTGGGGGGATTTTCGGAAGGGTTTGGTCCTCTCTATGTAGAACGCGAGAGCCCTACGGACATCCAGCGAGTGGAGCTGCTGCTCCCTGCCTGAGGAATGAGGTTTTGGGAAAAAAACCGGAAGGAAAATCTCTTGGTTGACGTGGAAGGCTGAGACCACCTTGGGCAGAAAAGCAGGGTGTGGTCTCAGCTGCACCTTGTCTTTGTGGAAGACCGTATATGGGGGGTCTACCACAAGAGCTCGGAGTTCCGACACCCGTCTAGCTGAGGTGATAGCTACTAGAAAGGCAGTCTTCCAAGAGAGGTAGAGCAGGGAGCAAGTAGCTAACGGCTCAAAGGGGGGCCCCATGAGCAGGGACAACACCAGGTTAAGATCCCAGGTCGGAGCAGGGGGACGGACGTTAGGGAATAAACGTTCCAGCCCTTTAAGGAATCTCGACACCGTCGGGTGAGAAAAAACGGAGCGACCGTCCGCACCCGGGTGAAAGGTGGAGATAGCTGCTAGGTGGACTCGCAACGACGATAAGGCCAGACCTTGCCCTTTGAGGGACCAAACATAGTCTAAGATTTCGGTTACCGAAACTTCCATAGGGCGGAGATTTCTCTCTACGCACCAACAGGAGAAGCGTTTCCATTTCGCCGAATATGTGGTTCTTGTGGACGGTTTCCTGCTGCTCAAGAGCACCTCCCTCACAGGCGTGGAGCAGCGCAGCTCAGAACCAGTCAGCCACGCAGGAGCCACGCCGCTAGGTGCAGCGACTGCAGGTCTGGGTGACAGAGGGTCCCGTGGTCCTGGGTAATCAGGTCTGGATGAAGGGGCAGGGGAACTGGGCCGGCTACGGCCAAGTCCAGCAGCATGGTGTACCAGTGCTGCCTGGGCCATGCCGGGGCCACCATGATCACGAGAGCCCTGTCTCTGCGCACCTTCAGGAGGACCTTGTGGACCAGAGGGAACGGGGGAAACGCATAGTACAGGTGGGTTGACCACTGGATGAGGAAGGCATCCGCTATCGACCCCGGCTCCCTGCCCTGAAAGGAGCAGAACGCTTGGCACTTCCTGTTCCCCTTGGACGCGAAGAGGTCCACCCGGGGATAACCCCACCTCCGGAAAATGGAGAGAGCGACGTCCGGGCGAAGGGACCACTCATGTGACAGGAAGGATCTGCTCAATCGATCCGCCAGCGTGTTCCGTACTCCAGGGAGGAAAGAAGCCCTGAGGTGAATGGAGTGGGCTACGCAAAAGTCCCAGAGTCGTCTCGCCTCGAGGCACAGGGAGGAGGACCTGGTGCCGCCCTGCTTGTTGATATAGTACATGGTCGTCGTGTTGTCCGTGAACACGGCGACACAACGACCCTGAAGCTGATGACAGAACGCTTGACAAGCAAGGCGGACCGCTCTCAACTCCCGCATGTTGATGTGTAGCCCCACCTCCTCCTGAGACCACAGGCCCTGTGTCCGCAGGGTCCCTAGGTGGGCCCCCCAGCCTAGATCTGAGGCATCCGTTGTCAGGGATACCGAGGGCTGAGAGGGGTGGAAGGGAAGACCCGCACATAATACGGACTGGTCTAGCCACCAGCCGAGAGAATCTAAGACCTTCTGGGGGATTGTGACTAACATGTCTAACGGTTGCCTTGCCGGCCTGTAATGACTGATAAGCCACAGCTGGAGAGGCCTCATGCGGAGCCGAGCGTAGTCGGTCACAAAGGTGCAAGCCGCCATGTGGCCTAACAGGGTTAGACATGTCCTCACTGACGTCAATGGGGCTGACCGCAAACGTTGAACGATCGCCACCATGGTCTGGAACCGTTGCAGAGGCAGCGAGGCCCTGCCCACAGTGGCGTCCAGGACGGCCCCGATAAATTCCACCTTCTGAGTGGGCCTCAGGGTGGACTTGTCTGTGTTTATCAAGAGGCCCAGACTTGCAAACATGCCGGTGATCATGCGGACATGGCTGTTGACTTGTTGTTCCGACGTGCCCCGAATCAACCAGTCGTCCAGATAAGGGAACACGTGGACACGGTTGCGTCGAAGATGCGCCACGACAACTGCCATGCATTTTGTAAACACCCTCGGGGCCGTGGACAGGCCAAATGGGAGGACTGCAAATTGATAATGAAGAGCCCCCACAACGAAGCGGAGGAAGCGTCTGTGGCGCGGCCAAATGGCAATGTGGAAATACGCGTCCTGCATGTCGAGGGCGGCGTACCAGTCTCCCGGATCCAGGGATGGAATAATGGTCCCCAGGGATACCATGCGGAACTTCAACTTCACGAGGTATTTGTTGAGCTCTCGCAGGTCGAGGATAGGCCTGAGGCCCCCCTTGGCCTTGGGGATCAGAAAGTAGCGGGAATAAAACCCCTTGCCTTTCTCGCTTTCCGGAACCGCCTCTATAGCTCCTTTGCTGAGGAGCGTCTGCACCTCCTGCCGAAGGAATTGCTTGTGAGAGGGGTCCCTGAAGAGGGACGAGGAAGGAGGGCGGGAAGGAGGAAATGAAACAAACTGCAGGCGGTATCCCGTCTGCACCATGCTTAAGACCCAGCGGTCCGATGTTATTTGGGACCACGCCGGGAGGAAAAACGAAAGGCGGTTGGAAAACGGGGGGGAAGGATCCATAGGGGAAACTGTTACTGCGCCCTCGGGCGCACCTTCAAAATGAAGGCTTAGGTCCAGGCGGGGGTTTTGAGGAGCCTTGGTTCTGCCCCCCTTGGTTCCCCGAGTGCCTGCGCCTTCCGTTCCTGCCGCGGCGCCTGTAAAGGTCCTGCCGCTGGTGGAAATGGGAAAACGGCCTGCGTTGTTGTTGTTGCTGCGACCTAAAGGGTCTACGCTGCGTCACGGGGGTGTGCATCCCGAGGGACCGCATAATGACCCGGTTGTCTTTCAGACTCTTGAGTCTGGGGTCTGTCTTGTCAGAGAACAAGCCCTGGCCTTCGAAAGGAAGGTCCTGTATAGTATGCTGGAGCTCCGGCGGAAGGCCGGAAACCTGCAGCCAGGAGATGCGACGCATCGTAACTCCTGACGCGAGGGTACGGGCAGCCGAGTCCGCAGCGTCCAAGGAGGCTTGCAAGGCCGTGCGTGCGACCTTCTTGCCTTCGTCCAAGATGGCCGCAAACTCTTGGCGAGCATCCTGTGGCAGCAGCTCCTTAAATTTGTCCACTGCCACCCAGGAATTAAAGGCATATCTGCTCAGCAGGGCCTGCTGGTTGGAGAACCTGAGCTGCAGCGCCCCAGCCGAATACACCTTACGGCCAAGGAGGTCCATCCTCCTGGCTTCTCTGGATTTGGGGGCTGGAGCCTCCTGGCCATGACGCTCCCTATCGTTCACTGATTGCACCACCAGTGAACCCGGAGTCGGGTGTACATGGAGATATTCGTATCCCCTAGAAGGGGCCATGTACTTCCTCTCGACGCCTTTCGCTGTCGGAGGGATGGAGGCCGGGGACTGCCAGATGGTGTTGGCGTTGGCCTGGATGGTCCGTATGAAGGGCAGGGCGACCCTGGTGGGAGCATCAGAAGAGAGGATGGTTACAATTGGATCCTCTATCTCCGAGACCTCCTCTGCCTGCAGACTCAGATTTTGAGCCAATCGCCTGAGGAGGTCTTGGTGCGCCCTGAGATCCAGCGGGGGGGGACTGTTGGAGGAGGTACCCGCCACCGCCTCATCCGGGGAGGAGGATGAGGAGACCCCAGGCACAAGAGTGTCAACTGAGGGTCTTCCTCAGCCCTCGCCTCTGCCTCAGGAGCCACAGCGGAGTCTTGCTGCTTGGACCCTTCCTCCCCTTCTGGGGAGGGAGGGGGGCGAGACAAGGAGGCTTCAGGAGCCCTACGCTCCGCAGTCTCCGGCCTAGCAGGGAGCTGCTGGGGGCCCTGGACCTGATGGTATGCCCAGGGTGTCCAGAATCCCCACTGTTGTGGGCCTTGGTCCTGCAGCGGCGGATCACCGAACAGCGCCGCCTGCCGGTCGGTGCCCAGCGCATACCCGCTGTCCGTCTGGGAGGATACGGACGGCTGTCTAGAGGGCCATGGAGGGGCCGACCCTGGATGGTAAGGGTCTGCGCGGGCCGGCACGGAGGATCGTCTCGGTGCCGGGGACCGGTGCCGGGAGTCATATCGGTGCCGGGATCGGGATCGGGACCGGGTTCTGTCGCGGTGCCGGGATCCTGATCGGTACCGGGCGCCGCTTCGGTGCCGGGACCTGCCACCGGCTCGGTGCCGGGAGGTCGACCGAGACCTGCCACCGGCTCGGTGCCGGGAGGTCGACCGAGACCGGGACCTGCCACCGGCTCGGTGCCGGGAGGTCGACCGGTGCGGCGAGTAGCGTCGGGACCTGCTCCTGGAATCGCGGTGCCGGTCTTGGCGACTGGAACCTGACCGCGATCGTCTCGATGTCGACCGGTGCCGCGAGTGCGACCGGTACCGCTGAGGGGAGCGGTGCCGGGACTGCGAGCGGCGGCGGGACCTGGAGCGTGAACGAGATTTTCTGGGCGGTGCCGACATCATGGGCTTGCCTCTGGACACAACCCGCACCGGAGGTACCGGGGGTGGCAGCAGAGTGGGCTCAGTCAGGGCTATGAGGTCCCGAGCCGAGGCGAAGGTCTCCGGTGTGGATGGGACCATTATCTCAACCCCAGATCTCATGGGGGAGCTCGGCGGTACCGGACTCGACGGACCCGCTGGGCCCGGAGTCGACGGTGCCGCGGCCGATGTCGAGGCCGGGCGCTCTAGCCGGGTCTGCCTGGCCGGAGTATTGGACTTCGACGGCCTTGGTTCTGACTCCGGTGCCGGAGAGGGTCGGTGCCGGGGAGTCTTCTCTGTGCCGGTGCGATCCGGTGCCGGCGCCGAGATCACGGTCTGCGAAGCCGTCGGGTCAAGTGCCGCCTCCATGAGGAGAGTCCGGAGCCTTTGATCCCTCTCCTTCTTTGTCCTTGGCTTAAAAGCCTTACAGATGCGGCACTTGTCAGATCTGTGCGATTCCCCGAGGCACTTCAGGCACGCTTCGTGGGGATCGCCGGTAGGCATGGGCTTCTTGCAGGCCGCACACTGTTTGAAGCCCGGCGAAACAGGCATGAGCCTGGCGCCGGGTGCCGGGAAGGGCTAAGCCCCCGGCAAAGAACTACTTAACAGCTATTTAACTTAACTATCTACTTAACCAACTAATTAACAACTATAATGGACTAGAGATGAACGATAGATAAACGATAGAGAACTAGGAGAGCTAGGGACGTGGAGGACAGCTATGCCGCGCTCCACAGTTCCAACGACCGACACGGCGGTAAGAAGGAACTGAGGAGCGGGCGGGCCGGCAGGGATATATATTGGGCGCCATGGCGGCGCCACTCCAGGGGGCGACCTGCCGGCCCACTGGAGTTGCTAGGGTAAAAAGTTTCCGACGAACGTGCACGCACGGCGCGCACACCTAACTGGAATGGATGTGAGCAATCACTCGAAGAAGAACTGGTATTGCTTTAACATGTTACTTTTTCATGCGGATGTGACTAAATCACATGCATTTTGCAAGATGGGTTTTAGTATCAACAGGGATAGGCAGACAATAATAAAATGGTGTGTGGCCTTCCCGGAGCCAAGATGTCACTCTAAGACTAGACAGCTTGTGAAGTGGATGGGGAAGGATCCATTGGTGATGGTAAAGGCTGCGAGTCTGTCATGGAAGTCACGGATTCCATGACTTTCTATGACTTCCGTGACTTCTGCAGTGGCTGGTGCGCCTGACCTGGGGCCAGCTCAGGCAGCCCCTGTGCCAGTCACACCGGCTGCTGCTGGGGCAGTCTCAGGCCCCTGCCTACCGCCCCCAGCAGCAGCAGAGTTTGGGTGTGGGAAGAGACAGGGGGTTGGGGCATGGGACAGGGTGAGGCAGGCTTTGGGCAGCACTTACCTGGGAAACTCCCCGGAAGCGTGGAGGCATGGCCAGGCAGCTCTGTGCACTGCCCCCGCCTGCAGGCACTGCCCCTGCAGCTCCTATTGGCCGTAGTTCCCGGCCAATGGGAGCTGTGAAGCTGGCGTTCTGGGTAGAGGCAGTGTGCAGAACTGCCTGGCCATGTCTCCACCTAGGAGCTGAGTGAGGGAGATGTCGCCACTTCCAGAGAGACGCGGAGCCAGGCAGGGAGCCTGCCAGCTCTGCCAACCCCACCCCCCATGCCAGCACCAGCAGGGGTCCTGGGCCTTATGCCACTGCCCTTCTGAACCCCTGCGGAGCCCCTTCCCCCAAGCACCTGCAGTGCCCCCGGGCTGCCCCCACCCCCAATTTAGTCAGAGGTATATAGAAGTAGTCATGGACAGGTCATGGGCTGTGAATTTTTGTTTACTGCCCGTGACCTGTCGGTGACTTTCACTAAAAAAAAAATACCCATGACTAAAACGCAGACTTACTGATGATTCATATCAGCACTAATGACACTGTATCGTGAGATATCTCACAGATAATAGATGACTTCAGGGACTTGGACATTTTTCTTCTTCAGCATGCTTCCAACTAACCTTCTTTGAGAGCCTTCCTGTTCCACAAGTGAAGGAAGACAAAAAGCAGACGATTCTGGAAGTGAACCGCTGGCTAGGTAAGTGGTGTAGAATGCAGGGTTTTGGCTTTGTGGAACATTGCTCCACCTTTTATGGGGTAAGGGGTCTGTATAGTTTAGATGGCCTCCACAGTGCTCCACCTCAGCAGAAGAGGAACTGATCTCCTCAGGAGAGGCTAGCTAGAAGAGTCAGGAGGGTGTGAAACTAATAATAAAACAGGAAGGTAAAAATAGGGAAGATATGAACACTCACTTAGTACAGAATCAAGAATAAAATTCACCAAGGAACCAAAGGACATGAAGAGAAGAAATTCTTAAGTTGCTTATACACTAGTGCTAGGAGCCGAGGAAACAAGAGGATCTGGAATTGCATTTATGAGCATAAATTTGATCTAGCTGGTCATACTGAAACCTGGTGGAATGATGCACGATTGGAATGTTAAAATCAGTGGTTATAACCTATATTTAGGAAGGATTGAGTGGGCAAAAGGAGAGTGGGAGTGGCACTCTATATAAAAAATAGCATTAAGAGTTTCTGCATCGATAGAAGAAAATCTTGAATGCTTATGGATCAGTGTCCTAATAGATAAAGCACAAGAAGGGGTTTTAGCTGGTGTCTGCTACAGACCACCAAATCACCCTAGGGACGAGGATGAACATCTCTTTATGTACCTACCTATGATGTGTAGGAAAAATAGCTGTGGGATCATGGGGGGACTTCACAGAGATTAATGCCTAGTTCAGGGGTCCCCAACGCGGTGCCTGCGGGTGCCATGGCATCCTGGCTGGCGGTGAAGCATCCACCGAAATGCCGCCGAATTTCTGTGGCATTTCAGCGGTGACGCCTCTCAATGACGCCACTTGCCGCCGACAAGCGACATAGTTGAGAGGCATTGCCGCCAAAACACCACAGAAATTTGGCGGCATTTCAGCAGATGCTCCACCACTGTCACGGTCCTTTCTCTGGTGCCCACCAGACCAAAAGGTTGGGGACCACTGGCCTAGTTGTTTCTGAAAACTCATGGTGATCAGGGGAGGTCCTCGATGACTGGAGAAAGGCTAATGTAGTGCCCCATCTTTAAAAAAAGGGAAGGAAGAGGATCCGGGGAACTACTGGTCAGTCAGCCTCACCTCAGTCCCTGGAAAAATCACGGAGCAGGTCCTCAAGGAATCAATTCTGAAGCACTTAGATGAGATGAAAGTGATCAGGAACAGTCAGCATGGATTCACCAAGGGCAAGTCATGCCTGACTAACCTAATTGTCTTCTATGAGGAGATAACTGGCTCTGTGGATGAGGGGAAAGCAGTGGATGTGTTATTCCTTGACTTTAGCAAAGCTTTTGATACGGTCTCCCACAGTATTCTTGCCAGCAAATTAAAGAAGTTTGGGCTGGATGAATGGACTATAAGGTGGATAAAAAGCTGGCTAGATCGTCGGGCTCAACAGGTAGTGATCAATGGCTCCATGTCTAGCTGGCAGCCGGTTTCAAGCGGAGTGCTCCAAGGATCGGTCCTTTTGTTCAATATCTTCATTAATGATCTGGAGGATGGCGTGGACTGCACTCTCAGCAAGTTTGCAGATGACACTAAACTGGGAGGAGTGGTAGATACGCTGGAGGGTAGGGATAGGATACAGAGGGACCTAGACAAATTAGAGGATTGGGCCAAAAAAAACCTGATGAGGTTCAACCAGGACAAGTGCAGAGTCCTGCACTTAGGATGGAAGAATCCCACGCACTGCTACAGACTAGGGACCAAATGGCTAGGCAGCAGATCTGCAGAAAAGGACCTAGGGGTTACAGTGGACAAGAAGCTGGATATAGGATTATATAGTTGGGAACTGGCCCTGCTTTGAGCAGGGGGTTGGCCTAGATGACCTTCTGAAGTCCCTTCCAACCCTGATATTCTATGATTCTATGACCACTAGATCTAGTTTGACATGTATATCACCGCCCACCAACACTACCCAACACTGCACACTAAACTCAACGACAATGGAAATGAGACAAAAGTAAATGAGACCCAAAGGAGACTATATTATCATGTACCACAGGCAGAGAGTAGGCGGGACTGAGATGTATCAGTACTTGAAATGATTACATGAGTTATACCCAGATAAACCTGGCAAGTGACCCACCCTAACACTTCAATTTGAGTGACATGCTAGAGGTCCAGGCCTCAATGGGGAAGGGGGGGGAGGGACTCAGGGCTCTGGGTCAGAGGGTGGGGTTGGGCTCAGGCATGGGTGTAGTTTGACTACTATTTTGGGTGGGCAGGGGCCAGCAGGGCTCGAGCCAGCTCCACACGGCAGGGTCCGGGGAGGGAGCACCACCTCCACCCTTGACTCACCTCAGCAGGCCACCCGCCTGTCTGGGTTGGGGGCACAATCAAAAATTACAACTCAAAAGGTGAGGGCTCAGCTCAAAACATTTGAAAACAGCTCAGGGTGCAGGGAAAGAGTTAGCTAGGGGCAGGGACGGGTATAGCTAGGGGCAGTGTGCTGGGAGGACTCCCCTGATGTCCCTGTTACCCGAGGGCTCTGCCAGCCACAGAGCCAGGTCCCCCCACCCAGGCAGCTCTTACTGGCTGCATGAGCAAAAGGGACTGCTTCAACCTCCTGCACCAGCTGGTGCACCAGCTGGAGACGAGGGAACGCCGCAGCTGCCTGCTCCATGGCACCAGCCAGAGCAGCAGCTGCCCTACACTGCCCAGCTCTGGATTCCCACCTCCGACCTGGCCAGGGGGTCGGGAGAGAAAGAGATGGGGGGATGTGTGGAGCTGTCCCAGGACTGCCTGGCTCTTGCACTGTAGTTTTTTTTTATTTTGGGGGGGGGGGGGGGGGAACACCCCCATGGGTCCCCAACTCTACCCATGGGCTCAGGGCTTCTGCCCCATGGGGAGCACCCAAGTTCGGGGCTCCAGAATTCAGCCCTGCTGCTCTCAGCTTCAGCCTCACGGGAGGTGCTAGGGCTCAGGCTCTAGGTTTTATCCGTGGGGCACCATGTCCCTCGCAAAAGGGTTTGCAGATCTCCTGTTGAGAACCACTGTTTTAGAGCACTTAGAACAGTCTCCTTTTAAACAGAAAGCAACACTCAACCTTTATAGAAGAAGTGGCACTCTAGTGTAATAAAGGTGGTTTTGCAACTAGGAAAGCATCTTCGGCTCTATTACTTTCCTTGATGACTTTCAGCCACTCTCAATACCACACAGAACAATTGTAATGTTTGTTAAAAATCTGAATATCAGGGAAATTGCACACTGGCTCTACAGAGACAAATTAAGGCATGCTTGTTAGAACTAAAGTTATGTCAAGATGGAAAATCTGTGAGGATTTGAAAAGGGGTTGATTTGTCTGTTCTCCAGCTTTTAAAGCAAACTTAGAACTGGGACCATTACTGTAGAGTTTATACCAAGGAACATTTAATAGATTCCCAGACTTTTAAGACCAAGAAGGGACCATTAGATCACCTAGTCTGGCCTTGTGTATAACACAGACCATAGAATTTCACTGAGTTATCCCTGAATTAAGCCCAATAACTTGCATTTGCTTATCTTCCAGAAAGACATGCAATCCAGTCTTGAAGACTGCCAGAAATGGGAAGTGGGTATTCACCCATGAAAGCTCATGCTCCAATACGTCCGTTAGTCTACAAGGTGCCACAGGACTTTTGTTGTTTTTTACAGACCGGCACTGTGTGTGTGCGTGTGTAACCTGTCTGCCCTCACATCCCAGTCCCTCATTCCGGAGGCCCCGCTGTGCCCCTATTTCCTCACCCCGGCGCCTCGCTCCAGGGACTGACCTCCCCACCCCTTGCTTCAGGGACTTTGCCCTTGACTCCACTGTGCCCTGATTTCCCCACCCAGCCCCTTGCTCCAGGGGCCATGCCCCCCACTCTGCTGCGCCCTGATTTCCCCACCTTAGCCCTTGTTCTGGAGACTGACCCCTGCCGTGCCCTGCTGTGCCCTGTTTGGGCAGCCTCCACATCAGCCCCTTCCATCCTAGCCCTGCAGTTGGTGGGTGAGTCCTGGAGGATGGAGGAGTGAGCAACGGAGGCAGGAGTGGGGAGCGAGCGATGGGGGGGTGGGGTTGGACCAGATGGGGCAGGATATCAGAGGAAGGGGGCATGACCTCTAAGTAAGGGGTGGGGCAGAGGTGTTCGGTTTTCAGGGATTAGGAAGTTGGCAACCCTAGCAGGGACACACAGGTACAGGGGCTGAGTGGGGGTGCTGGGACACATGATGACAGGGTGGCTGAACGGGGATGCAGGGACTCACGGGAACAGGGATGGATGTGCCTGACTGACTGGGAGAGGCTAGGGGTCAGCCATGTCTGCATGGAGGAGGATCTCCCAACTGCCTAACAATCTCTCGCACACCTCTCAAAAAACCTGTTCCATACCTCTCCCCACCCACACTCAACAACCCTCCAGGTTCACTCCCAGGCTCCTTCCCAGCAATTTCTTCCCTCTCCCTCAGCTCCTCCATCACCCCACTCCCTCAAGCCTTTGTTTGCACTGCTTCTGTATTGTAGTTTAAACGAATTATTACTCAAAGTTCTGTATTAATATTAAGAGTAAGGAATCTATTTATCAAAAAACGTTTTTTGAATTTTTGTTGTCTGTATTGTTACAGACATACTTGTTGACTGGTATTTTGAAATAAATTACCAAAATAATTGAAACTGGCATGATTATATTGTGTTATTTTGATAAATAAAATATGCAGAATATGCACTGAATTTTTAATTTTTGGGGCACAGAATTCCCTCAGGAGTAATATGTCAATGACAATTACATGAATTTCTCTTCTTCCCTCAAAGCATGTCTAAGTTTTCTTGTAAAAACTTTGACAGCCATAGAAAGTTAATCTTTAAAACCTGTGTGTTATATAAATGTAATATGAATAAGAAGAATTCTCTTGCCTTCTGGACGGTATTGTGCAACAATGGTTACTGCTTGGCCTGCATTCTTCAAGGCTGCTGCTGCTTGCTCATGGGTTGCAGCTTTAAGGTCTACACCATTTACCTACAAATAAAATGTAAACATCTCTTTATCAGAGTAAACAATAATGTTAACTGAAATTTATCACAGAACATAGTTTTAATATACAAGTGGGTGAAAATTCATACGAAGTAACTAGGGCTGTCAAGTATTTGCACTGTAAAAAAAACAACAGTATTTTTCAATTCACCTAAGTACTGTAATGTAATCTCTATCATGAAGTTGAACTTACAAATGTAGACTTCTATACAAAAAAAATAAATGTAGAATTATTATGCATTCAAAAATAAAACAATGTAAAATTTTAGAGCCTGCAAGTCCACTCAGCCATACTTCTTGTTGAGCCAATCGTTCAGACAAAGATGTTTGTTTACATTTGCAGGACATAATACTGCCCACTTCTTGTGTACAATGGCACCTGAAAGTGAGAATAGGAGTTCTCATGGCACTGTTGTAGCCAGCATCGCAGTTTTAATGCACTGTTAAATAACAGAATACCTACTGAAATGTATTAAATATTTTGGATGTTTTTCTACATTTTCATGTTTGTTAAAAAATAGTTCATTAGTTAAATTTGAGACTGAACTTCTGGGGGAGAATTGTATGACCCCTACTCTGTTTTACCCATATTCTGCCATATATTTCCTGTTATAGCAGTCTCAGATGATGAGCCAGCACAAGTTCATTTTAAGCACATTTTCACAGCAGATTTGACAAAACGCAAAGAAGGTACCCATGTGAAATTTCTAAGGATAGATACAGCATTCATCCCAAGGTTTAACAATCTGAAGTGCCGTCCAAAATCTGAGAGGGACAAGATGTGGAGATTGTTTTCAGATGTCTTAAAAGTGCAACATGCTGATGCGGAAACTACAGAACCTGAACCACCAAAAAAAGAAAATCAACCTTCTGCTGGTGGCATCTGACGCAGATGCATCAGTCTGCTCTGCTCTGGACCGTTATCGAGCAGAACCGGTCATCTGGAATGGTGGTTGAAGCATGAAGGGACATAGGAATCTTTAAATATCTTGCAATGCCGGCAACAATGGTGCCATGTGAAAGCCTGTTCTCACTTTCAGTTGACATTGTTAACAAGACGTGGGCAGTATTATCTCCAGCAAATTGTAACCAAACTTGTCTGTCTGAGTGATTGGCTGAAGTAGGACTGAGAGGACTTGTAGATCTAAAGTTTTACATTGTTTTATTTTTGAATGCAGTTATTTTTTATACATAGTTCTACATTTGCAAGTTCAACTTTCATTATTAAGAGATTGCATTACGGTACTTGTATTAGGCCAGGGGTCCCCAATGCAGTGCCTGTGGGTGCCATGGCACCCGCAGGGGCATCAAAATGCGCCCGCATCCTGGCCAGCGGTGGAGCATCTGCCGAAAGGCTGCCGAATTTCTGCAGTGTTAAGGCGGCGATGCCTCTCGATGATGCCACTTGCTGCTGACAAGCGACATCACTGAGAGGCATCACTGCCGAAACGCCACAGAAATTTGGCGGCATTTCAGCAGATGGTCCACCGCCGCCACGGTCCTTTATCTGGCGCCTACCAGATGGAAAGGTTGGGGACCACTGTATTAGGTTGTAATAAAAAATAAATATAAAATGAGCATTGTACACTTTGTATTCTGTGTTCTAATTGAAATCAGTATGTTGGAAAATGTAGAAAACAGCCAAAAATATTTAAATAAATGGTATTCTAGTATTATTTAACAGTGCAATTAATCACACGATTAATCTTTTCAATCACTTGACAGCCCTAAAAAAAAGAAAAGGTTTGACAAATTACTTGGAATTGTCATACGGTACTGCTACACAATGTAGGGGGATCCTGAGAGAAGAGTGGGCCTGCTACAGGTTTTCTACCCCATGCAGAGATATCCTAAGTTACTGCTAAAGATCACACAGGAAGTCTGTGGCAGAGCAGGAAACAATACCCATGCCTCCAAAGTCCCAGTCTAGTGCCCTAACCACTGCACCATCCTTCCTCTCGCACCATCCTTCCTCTCTGCACGCCCACAGGCAGAGCAGACTTGTATGGCCTATACACTTACCCATTTTATTTTTATGAGTCCAAAAAATTGATTTTCCCCTATTTTTGAACATAGTAAATTAAAAAAGAACAAACAAAAAACAACAGGTGGTATCAGGGTTTGTCAATTGTGGGGTGCATTACACTACCTCCCCCCAGAATGTTTGGCTTTTAAATCAGGTCCCTAAATCAGATAACATGAAACAGAATACTTACTCCTTGTCCCACATTCTCAAAATTAGCCCAACTAATTCACTAGGTTCCCTTGTAATGAGTCATATAAGCCAACAAGGAGGAAATACATTTTTTTTAAATTAATGAATCCTACCGAAATTATACGGTCTCCTTTCCTGAGCTCGCCACTCAGATCAGCAGGCCCTCCTGCGAGAATGAAAGAAATGAAAATTCCTTCTCCATCTTCCCCTCCCACAATGTTGAAACCAAGTCCTGTTGATCCACGATGTAGGACAACTTTTCTAGGTTCTCTAAAAGACAGAAGGCAATGATGAGATCCTGGTCATTAGTCATGAATCAGCGTACCGGTTGTCAGATAGCACACTTCTCTTCTGTTACATGTGTATACTTATATTAGTTTTTACAGTGCAGTGTATAAAACTGTTGACATTCTATTAACTATTAACATACGATATGCATTCTAAATTTCACATAATCCTACATTTGTACTTGGCACTACACTGAGTCATGGATCAGGGCCTCATTGTGCTAGGCACTACACAAACACAACTTCCCGCCTCAAGGAGCTTACAATCTAAGTATAAAATAAAAGCCAGCATGTAGATACAACAAAGAGGGAAGCATACTCATCATCTTGATAAGCAGAGGGCACTGATGTAATAATTGCAGACTAACAGTCCTATCCCAATTATAAGATTAACTATGAGAAACTGGATAAAATAATTATTAAATGTTCCAATCATCTTTAACAAATGTTAACAGGAAAGGCATAAAAGACTGGGCTAGGCCTATTGGTATAACTCAGGGACTGTGTTAACATCATGTCTGGTAAATAAGAGGAGTTGGGACCTGAGACCAATGTACCAAAATTGGTATCAGACATTAGGCATACTGGTGGATTAGGAGGAGATGGGCTAGTTCACCAATTCCCTTTTAGGGTCCTTAAAAAAAGAGACTTCAGGGGAAGGATCAAAGAAGTTAAGCAGTTAGCTGGAAGATGAACTGGAAGATGCTAGTTTTACCATCTCTTGGGACCCCAGGATGTACCTGTCACTATCACATCTTCATCTTCCTGATTCTCAGAGATGTCCTGACTAGAAAAAGCCAGAAAGAGGGTCCCTAATGACATCAACACCTCCACTGGTTCTGGCTCAATCCTAACCATCACCTGGAATGTGAGATTTAGGTTTCTGCTGTTACCTCCTCTGCCATACATCATTTTCCATCCCCATGTTATTTTTTCGCTTTCCTGTTGTTCTCTTCTCTTCTGTGTAGGAAGAGGCTGGCTTAGCTGGCTAAAACTACACATTTTGTAACACCACTGTGAAACCTGACCTGTGAAGTAGCTAAAAGCAATGCCCTAAACAGCCTGATTCTGGTACAAATTTGCCATATCTTGGATTTCAACAATTTCCATCTCGTTCACACAAGTGGTCCATTTCCTAGACACTACTATGCTAATAAGCAATGGTCACATAAACACCACCCTACACCGGAAACCTACTGACCGCTATACTTACCTACATGCCTCCAGCTTCCATCCAGGACACACTACACGATCCATTGTCTACAGCCAAGCTCTAAGATATAACCGCATTTGTTCCAATCCCTCAGACAGAGACAAACATCTACATCTCTATCAAGCATTCTTAAAACTACAATACAATACACACCTGCTGAAGTGAAAAAACAGATTGACAGAGCCAGAAGAGTACCCAGAAGTCACCTACTACAGGACAGGCCCAACAAGAAAATAACAGAACGCCACTAGCCGTCACCTTCAGCCCCCAACTAAAACCTCTCCAGAGCATTACCAAGATTTACAACCTATCCTGAAAGAAGATCCCTCGCTCTCACAGATCTTTGGAGACAGACCTGTCCTCGCTTACAGACAACCTCCCAACCTGAAGCAAATACTCACCAGCAACCACACACCATACAACAAAAACACTAACCCAGGAACCTATCCTTGCAACAAAGCCCGATGCCAACTCTGTCCACATATCTATTCAAGTGACACCATCATAGGACCTAATCAGATCAGCGATGCCATCAGGGGCTTGTTCACCTGCATATCTACCAAAGTGATATATGCCATCATGTGCCAGCAATGCCCCTCTGCCGTGTGCACTGGCCAAACCGAACAGTCTCTACACAAAAGAATAAACGGACACAAATCTGACATCAGGAATCATAACATTCAAAAACCAATAGGACAACACTTCAACCTCTCTAATCACTCAGTGACAGGCGTTAAGGTGGCAATTTTGCAACAGAAAAGCTTCAAAAACAGACTCCAAGGAGAAGCTGCTGAACTTGAATTAATATGCAAATTAGATACCATTAACTTAGGTTTGAACAGAGACTGGGAATGGCTCGATCATTACACTAATTAAAACTATTTCCCCCTGTAAAGTATCCTCACACCTTTGTGTCAGCTGTCTAAAATGGGCCATCTTGATTATCACTTCAAAAGTTTTTCTCCTGTGCTGATAATAGCTTCTCTTAATTAATTAGCCTCTTACAGTTGGTATGGGTACTTACACGTTTTCATGTTCTCGGTAAGTATAAACATCATCTTACTGTATGTTCCATTCTATGCATCTGATGAAGTGGGCTGTAGCCCACGAAAGCTTATGCACAAATAAATTTGTTAGTCTCTAAGCTCCCACCAGTATGCCTGTTGTTCTTGCCGTATCTTGAAGTGACTGATAAGAGCATGTGCTGTGCCTGTGTTTCTCCAATTGCGAGGGTGCAAGTAAATGTCAGCACCAAAGACAGAAGATGTATTTTCTATTTCTGCTGTCTTCAAGAAAGTAAGACTGGAATCTAACAGCAGCAGCTCCAACCAACCTCTCTTTTCCCCTCAGAAGAAGAGTTGTTACCATTTTAATGCTATGTAAAAGACTGCCGTGTGTGTGTGCGTGCGTGCGTGTGCGCTATAAAAACTCTCTGCAGCTAAAGGGAAAGGGAAAAAGAAGTGTTATTAAATGAAAGCCTTAGTTAATACTTTATATTTTAGATGCCTTAACTGTTTTTCCTTCTTTTTCTGTATCTTTAATAAAAGGTTAAAAAAATGCAATGGTGTGATTTTCATAGGATGAAGCAGGCCAAAGTCTCTATACTTGAAACAAAACCTTTAACTGAGTTTGTTTAGTGCTATTCAGTGACCGATCATATTAACACTTTTGACTCTGTGCCCATTTATTCCAACAAAATTAACACGACAGAACAGCACTCTTCCCCATTCTTTATTTTACATTCCCATCTCCTCTCTGTTTCTTTTTTTAAAACTCTATTTCTGTCCTTGGAATAGCATTCCCCCTTTTCCAATGCAACAAATGTCCTCCCTCTCCATACATCCACTTTCTGCTTAGCCTTGCATCATGGATGACTCTGCCTGCAATCTCTGGTGCCTAGTCCTTTCTCTGTTATCTATTTACTTTGACACATCATCAAGAAGCACCAATCTTGTGGCTAAGGCACAGTACTGGAAGCTTCTTCCTGGCTCTGCCACAATCTCCCTACATGACCTAAGGTAGTTTTTCTTCATTTGCAGAATGTGGATAATGCCTATCTATAGATTATTGTGGAGCTAAATTTGTTATTTGTAAGATACTTAGAGGTCCTGAAATAGAAGACACTACATTATAAGTAGTAAGTACTAAATATATAGCTCTCCTGTTTTGCTAAATGTTAACCAATATTTATTTATTTCTTTTTACTGAAGATGACTCAGCTGAGCTGTTCAGTATCCATGATGCAGCATGAAGGACTGTGGGAATTTTAAAAAATAGTGCAAAAATATGATGGGATGGACATGAGGGAACTGTGGGAATTTGACCCCAATTCTCCCACAATTTCCTGAGAGAAGTGCTAGTATCCCTCAACACACTGCAAAAAATGTCCCAGAAGGCAATGTGCTGGACAGTGGTGCAGAGTGAACTGAGATGCCTATATAATGCAGCACGTCTTTTGCTGTTAGAATGCACTGCATTGGCAAAAGCAGCCAAGTGTGCACACACTGTAGCGGAACTGCAACATCAACAGTTGAATGCCAGCGCAAATACTATCAGCAAAACTTTCTAATGTAGTCACGGTCTTAGTCTTACTGCTGCCAGTGGATACAGTAGCAAGGCAATGAAGAAGTTCGGTAGAAGACGAGGAATTTAAGAATAGGTGAGAAACACCTTCCAGGGATGGTTTAGGTATATGTGGTCCAGCTCAGCGCATAGGGCCGGACTAGATGACCTCTGGAAGTCCCTTCCAGCCCTGAAGTTCTATGATAGTATGAATTTTCTAATATTTAGGTAGAAAAGTTCTGGACTACATTTAAATGATCACCAGAGTGCACTAAATAACTAGTCTCTGAAAATTTGTGTCTTTGAAGACTTCCATTGAAATGATGAGCCAAAAACAAGCTGAATTTTTCTATGTAGAGGTTCTTGTCTCCTGTTTCTCAATATCTTTCCAGGATTCTTGATCTGTAAAATACATACTTTCTCCATGCCTAGACTCCTTTACTGACTCACTGTTGAGCCATGAGACTCCACTCCACCACTCACCTACGATCAGATTTCTGCCTTTGTAGAGAACTCTCTTGTTGGGATTACAAAGGCATATTGAATAGATACCACAAAGTTGAATGTGGCTCTGTATGCAACACCTACTTGTGTTTCACTTATCTAAATCCTTCTCTGCAGGAACTCCATATGACTTTGTGAATCCTTGATTTTTGGCCTAGGCAAAATGCTGGAGTAAGTCTTAAAAAAGTATGTCTTCTCATGAAGCAAACCCGAGTAAGAAAGAGAACTTTATTTTTTCCTAGCTTTAAATGGTGAAGAGAAGAAAGTAGGTCTTCAGTGTGACTCTACTTTAGGGATTTATAAAGGCAACCATTACTTTGGACTCTAAGTGCTGGTTCAATAGGAGGACAAATGTATAGAGAAACATGGAAAAATATCAAACACGATCTGCAGGTTAGGTATGGTATCAAAAGAGAGGTGGCAGTGTTAAGTCTGCAACCTATAATTTGGGACTGTTTAATAAATCAGAAATCCACAAAGGTTTGCTATTGTCAATTTTTCTCTTTGTATGAAAAGTTCTAAACCTAAGTGTAGGTACTTTAGAAAGAAATGGAAGGAATGGCTATAGGCCATATAAATGTTTATGATCCATAGCATACATGTATGCAGAATACAATAGCACATGCTACAAACTACTCCCTACAACAACAACATACAGTCACTCCTTGCTTAATGTTGTGGTTATGTTCTTGAAAAATGCGACTTTAACAAAACAAAGTTAAGTAAATCCAATTTCCCCATAAGAATCGATGTAAATGGGGAGGGGGTTAGGTTCTAGGGAAATTTTTTTCACCTGAAAAAAGATTATATATATCTACATATATACACACACATATATACAAATACATACACAGTATAAGTTTTAAACAAACAATTTAATACTGTACACAGCGATGATGATCAGTGCTGCCGAGAGCAGGTTCGGGACTCGGTGAAAAAAAATTTTCAGGCCCCCTAGCAAAGGCGGATCAGCTAAACAGGGCCAGGGAAGCCGGGCCCGGGTAATTTGTACTGGCTTGCCCGCCCTCTCGTCGGCCCTGATGATGATTGTGAAGCTTGGGGTTGAGGTGGTGAAGTTAAGAGGGTGGAAGAGGGTGGGATATTTCCCAGGGAATGCCTTACTACTAAATGATGAACAAGCTCTCAGCTGAGCCCTCAAAGGTTAACACATTGTTGCTAATGTAGCCTTACACTCTACAAGGCAGCACAAACAGAAGTCGGGGAGACAGCATGGCAGACAGAGACACACACAGAGAGAGTGTGTGTGTGTGTGTGTGTGAGATGTGCATTGCCTCTTTAAGTATGCTGACCCCACTCTAAGTACATTGCCTTTTTAAACAGATCAGCAAGTTGAGACAGCAGCTGCTGCTAGCAAGCTCCCCTTGTCCTGAGCCTTTCATGTCATCCCCGCCTCGCTCTATGGAAATGAAGTAAACAGGTGGCAGGAGCAGGGGGGAGGGGGACACCCTGATATTAGACTCCCTTTCCCTCCTCTCCCCTGCACAGCAAGCAGGAGGCTCCCAGGAGCAGTTCCAAGGCAGAGGGCAGGAGCAGCACAGGGCAGTGGGGGGAGGGACAGCTGAGCTGTGCTGGGCGGGCTGCTGCATAGGGAACTTAGGGGAACGGGGAGCTGATAGGGCTGCTGGTCCTCCCTGATTCCAAGCCCCCACAGGGGTTCCAGGGATGGTCAGGGGACAGGGAACACGGGACGTTGGATAGAGGGCAGGGGAGATTGGAGTGGTGGTTAGGGGGCGGGGGTGTGGATAGGGGTCAGGGCGGTCAGAGGGCAGGGTTGAATGAGTGCAGAGTCCTGGGGGACAGTCAGGAAGGAGGGGGGGGTTGGATGGGACAGCAGGGGGCAGTCAGGGGTGAGGGTCCTGGGGGGGGCCATCAGGGAACAGGGAGGGTTGGATGGGGCAGGAGTCCGGGGGGGGGGGCTGTCAGGGGGCAAGAAGCGGGCAGGGGGAAGGGAGCAGCAGGTGGGGATGGAGGCAGAGGCCGGGCCACACCTGTCTGTTTGCGGAGACACAGCCTCCCCAACTGGCCCTCCATACAATTTCTGAAACCCGATGTGGCCCTCAGCCAAAAAGTTTGCCCGCTCCTGCCCTAACTCCTCTTGTTTATACATCCATAAATCACATTAATCAGTTTTGCCACCATATCACACTGGAAACTCAGGATACAGTCCCTCAATCTGTAGTATGGTCTACATCAGGGGTAGGCAACCTATGGCACAGGTGCTGAAGGCGGCACGTAAGCTGATTTTCAGTGGCACTGACACTGCCTGGATCCTGGCTACCGGTCTGGAGGGTTCTGCATTTTAATTTAATTTTAAATGAAGCTTCTTAAACATTTTGAAACATTATTAACTTTACATACAACAATAGTTTATAGTTATATATTATAGTTATATTATATAGTTATATATTATAGACTTCTACAAGGAGACCTTCTGAAAACATTAAAATGTATTCCTGGAATAAAACCTTAAATCAGAATGGATAAATGAAGACTCAGCACAGCACTTCTGAAAGGTTGCCAACCCCTGGTCTACATTCTTTGCTCATATATTTATGACCTTGCATTTGGTTGTATCAAAGTGCATTTTATTTGAATGGACCCATCTCACCAGGGTATCCAAATCACACTGAATGAACCAAGCCCTGAAAAACCTGTTCTATTAATTTCCAAATTATTACAACAGACCTCAATAGAAACCCTTTCATTTGATGATTCCCCACTGACAACTAATTTTGGAGATCTGCCAGTCAGTAATTAATCTGTTTAACATTTGCTATACTAATGCTGTATAGTACCAGTCTAGCACTTTGTGTGTAGTCAGTAGGAAAATGTGATTGTAAAAATTATAACTGAGGTATCTGAAGCAACTTTTAACTCATTTACGGAAACTGCTAAACGTCAAGCGGATTGTGCCTGTTTCTTTAAAAAGTCTGGAACTACAGTAACTAAAGGTGGTTAAACTGTCCAGAAATGGTATAAAAATTATGAGTGTTTTTATTATTAAATCAGTTAGAAGTAGATATATGGAATTCATATGCAGACTCACCCTGGTTTAAATTAATAGAACAAATCTGTGGGTAAATGTCTATAATCTGTTGCAGCAGAAAGGGAACTTTTTTCCTTTAACAAAAAGGAGTCAAAATCCAGTTATAAGGTCTCTAATGGGAATCTGCCATAAAGAAGGAAGACAAAAAATATTTCTGAATTCCTCAATTTGGAAGTGGATAAACAATTCTTTTAATAAGTGTCCCTCATTTATTTTTTTTAAATTTCAGTAAAGAAATAAACAAATCATTTTGTAAGTCAATGTGTAAAAATTGCACCTAGCCTAAGACCATGTATACTGAGTCTCACTTCAGAGTAATTTTTGTGAGAGCAAATTACTAATCCTGAGCTCAAGGACTTGTACAGTCAGCAATGAATGATCCTTAATTACCATATATATTTATTTATATTTTTAAAACTGCAAATAGACCTAAGGCTCTAAGTGCCCTCACACACATTAACACAATTTAAGGAGCAGCAGCAGCATTAAATGATTAATTCAGTAGAAGCTCAGCCAGCCACCTATAAAAGCTCCTTCCAATGCCTTCATTATCGAGGAAGAACACCCTAAGCCTTCTCCAAACACTACTACACAAACATTTTTTGCAGTCTGCCTGGAAGGTCACCAAATTGAAAAAAAGGAGGAAGCAAGATCCCTTCTTTTTAAGAACCTAAGAGTGGCCATATTGGGTCAGACCAAAGGTCCATCTAGCCCAGTATCTTGTCTTCCAACAGAGGCCAATGCCAGGTGCTTCAAAGGAATGAACAGAACAGTGATCATCACCCCGTCGGCCATTCCCAGCTTTTGGTAAACAGAGGCTAGGGACACCATCCCTGCCTATCCTGGCTAATAGCCTCCATGAACTTATCTAGTTCTTGTTTGGACCCCATTACAGCCTTGGTCTTCACAATATCCCCTGGCAAAGAGTTCCATAGACTGACTGTACGTTGTGTGAAAAAAATCTTCCTTTTGTTTGTTTTAAACCTGCTGCTTATTAATTTAATTGGCAATGACCCCTAGTTTTTGTGTTATGAAAAGGAGTAAATAACATCCTTATTTACTTTCTCCACACCAGTCATGATTTTATAGACCTCTATCATACCCCCCTTTTTATCTTTTTTCCAAGCTGACAAGTCTCAGTCTTATTAATCTCTTCTCATACGGAAACTGTTCCATATCCCTAATCATTTTTGTTACCCTTTTCTGAATCTTTTCCAATTCTCTTTTTTGAGATAGGGCGACCACAGCTGCACACAGTATTCAAGATGTGAGTGTACCAGGGATTTATATAGCGGTAATATGATATTTTCTGTCTTATTATCTATCCTTTTCTTAATGATTCTCAACATTCTGTTTGCTTTTTTGGCTGCCGCTGCACACTGAGTGGATATTTTCAGAGAACTATCCACAATGACTCCAAGATCTCTTTCTGAGTGGTAACAGCTAATTTAGACCCCATAATTTTATATGTATAGTTGGGATTATGTTTCCCAATGTGCATTACTTTGCATTTATCAACATTGAATGTCATCTGCCATTTTGTTGCTCAGTCACCCAGTTCTGAGAGATCCTTTGGTAGCTCTTCACAGTCTTCCTGGGACGTAACTATCTCCAGTAGTTTTGCATTATCTGTACATTTTGCCACCTCACTGTTTATCCCTTTTTCCAGATCATTTATGAATACTTTGAATAGGACTGGGCCCAGTACAGACCTCTGGGTAACACCACTATTTATCGCTCTCCGTTCTGAAAACTGATCATTTATTCCTACCCTTTGTTTCCTATCTTTTCACCAGTTGCCAATCTATGAATGAGGGGACCTTCCCTCTTATCCCATGACAGCTTACTTTGCTTAAGAGCCTTTGGTGAGAGACCTCGTGAGAGGCTTTCTGAAAATCTAAGTACACTATATCCACTGGATCCCCCTTGCCCACATGCTTGTTGACCCCTCAAAGAATTCTAGTAGATTTAAACTGGGGGGGAGGGATAGGTCATTGGTTTGAGCACTGGCCTGCTAAACCCAGGGTTGTGAGTTCAATCCTTGAAAAGGCTGCTTAGGGATCTGGGGCAAAAATCAGTACTTGGTCCTCCTAGTGAAGGCAGGGGGCTGGACCCAATGACCTTTCAGGGTCCCTTCCAGTTCCGTGAGATAGTCTTATCTCCATATGTTATAAACAGGAGGATCAAGTTAGAGCAGGGCAGGGCATCAGTAGTCCAGTCCCAGACCACTGAGGCCTCTACAGATCATAACCAACCCCTTAAACTCCATCCAGAGGTCAATGGTGCAATCTGCAGTCAGTAGGCAAGTTGCTGCATTCTCCACTAGCTTAGGTCTCCAACTAATTTCCATGTGTAGCTCCATGTACAGCACATTGCAACAACTCCAATGTGTGGTAAGAAATGCATGAACAACAGTGACAAGGTCTGCACCCAAAAAGAAGGGTCTTATCTTCTTGTCAGATGGTAAAAAGTTGACTGGTTACATGCCTGTAAAAACAGCAGATGGGGGTCTAATATCACCCCTAAATTGAAAACCTTAGTAATTAACAGCAGACATACTTCTTCAGTCAAAGGGACTATTATTACCTCTGCCAACTCTTCTAGTTACTTCCCCCAACTCACCATCACTTCAGTCTTGTCTGGGTTGAGCCTCAACCACTTCACGCTCAGCCACACACCAGTTTCCGCAAGATACTGCTTAATGTGCTGAACTACATCATCCAAGTTGGACAAGATACAGACATATCGTTGGCTCTAATCAGCATACTGAAAACACTGCACTCCATGCCTGCTTACTAACCCTCCTAATGGTCTCACATATACATTGAACAGGAGGCATAATGGCAACCACCAGGACACCACAACTGAGGACTTTTGGAGGAGGAGCAATTGCCCATAATTTCATACTGAGATCTCTCAGAAATAAAAGAACGAAGCCATCAAAGAGCAGCCCCATCCACTTCTGCCAGAGTCCACAAGTGAGACAGTAAAACTTTGGGTTCAACAGTATTGAAGGCAGCTGACACATTTTATACCACCAGCATGGACATCTGATCTTCAACCAGCACAGTCTCTGGGATACAGCCAGGTGTATATCCCCATTGACAAGGGTCAACGAGATCCAAGGCACATGGATACAGTGAGAGTTGTCTTGCTACAATCTTCTCCACAATCTTACCCAAGGGAAGATGTGATACAGGTTGATAATTAGCTTGATTGTTACCATCATGCAATGACTCCTCAAGCAAATACCACACTAATGCATCCTTCAAAGCAATAAGAAGGCAACCCCTTTTAAAGCAAGAGTTGCCAGTCTCCACAAGCAAGGGACCCAATACATCCCCACTAACCCTCATCAGCCAAGAAGGTTGGATTCAAAGCACAGGTTGTGGGACGAAGGCCTCTCAACACCAACAATACATGAGCAAATATCAGTGACAAACTCTTTTACTGAATATGAGGATCTTGTTCTCTCAAGCCCTTGCTCTCCCAATATAGAAGCAGACCTCTTGCTCTTAATCTGATCCATTTTGTTTGCAGAATTACATGTGGGAAGGACTCAGACTGAGCTGAGACAGTCAGGATTTATCAGTCCTGCCACCTGAAACAAATCTGCTGCCTGAGCTTTTGTGGCTTCTGTGTGGGAGAAAAAATAACTTTTTATTTGCCTTCTGCACAGCCACAACATAAAAGTTAAAAATATTTATAGTGCAGCTGTTCAGCCTCTGCACAACATTTCCACCACCAGTGTACTAGTGTACTCCCACACCTCTTCCCTCATTTGTTGCACATCACCTGTACACCAAAGTGACCTGTGAAAATGATGTTGGCAAAGAGGGCATCTACAGGCCACTTCTTCAAAGCTGCAGGATAGAAATGTACGATAATGTTGTACCAAAGTATTGAGGGATTGGGTCTGTTAGGGGTTCTCACAACAAATCTCTTGGTGGCTTCAGAATGCGGCCACCAACTCTTGATGGTGGCTGCTATGACAATTTTTCCTAACATACTTAACAAACTTTAGGAAAAACAAATAAATATGCACATATACATGCTCAAATCATACTGATCGCTTCAGTTAGGGTTTTCCCCCCCAGACTCAATAATAAAAATCATGTACAGTTGTTTCTATTCTTTACTGGGCCTAAACAGAATAGAAACACAAATAAGGTGCTTTGCATGTTCTTGTTTTTCGTTGTTCTCTCTTTTGCTTTTTTGGTTGCTTTTTTTTTTTTAATCCTTGCTAGCTAGTAAGTCTGCTGCTGTGAAAAGTGATATTTGTATGTTTGTTAATATCACTTTCCCCTGCAGCATACTTGCTAGCTAGCTGGGAGGCAGTGAAAAGTGATATTAACATACATACAAATATCACTTTTCACAGTAGACTTATTAAGCCCTGTCAGGGGAGGTTGGTAGGGAAGCAGCAGGGACGGGGGGTGATCAGGGTGGTGGTGAGCCCAGAGTCTGCTGCTGTGCTTGAAACCCTGGAGCCTGCCGCTCACCCCACACAGGACTGAAGCCAGAAGTCTGAGCCCCACAACCCCCGGGAAGGTGGGGAACTCACACTGGCTGTCTGCTCCTCTGGTGTCTGTGGCTCCAGAGGGGAGTAGGGCCCAACCCCTCCAGGCGACCCCAGGGGGGGACCACAACTTCCTCTCTCTAGGAGGCTGTGTCTGCAAGAAAAGCCTCTGGCAGCTGCTTGCGGCCACAGTGGCCGCATTTGAAAAACGCTGCTGGTGGAACAAGATTCACCCTCAGAGCCCTCTGGAACCTTTTTGGGCCCATTAATCTTTGAGAGTAGACCATTAGAACAGCTCCCTCACCCTGACAGGAGAGATGAACCCGAACCTCAAACCACAGGAGGGAACAATCACTTTATGACAAATGTAAGCTTTCTAGGGAAAGTGACTGTCTTTTTGTTCTGTTTATCCAGTGCCCAGGTGCTATGGTAATACAATCAACCAACAAACCAACCACTGAGCCTTCAGTTCCAACCCAAAACCCAAATCTTAATTGTGGCCATCTGTCTGAGTTGAGCCAGTACCTATCTGGGATAAGCCCATAGTCAGCAGGGTGGCCATGAAAACTTGAGCTGCTTCAGAAAATTCATCATCTACATGCAAATTCAACATAACCAATCTCTGCGTTTCCAATACCAATATAGTGAGAAATTCGGTCAGCTCACTATGTGACTTGGCAATGCAGCAGGGTGAATGGTACACTAAAAGCAGTGCCATCTTAATTCCACAGTGGAAACCACATACTAAGTGGGCACAATATATAATCCAGTTTTGGAGAGGGGGACCTTGTATACTTTAGGCTGAATGCAATCAGTATGGACACAACCATAGCAGTATTACTGAACACAACTAGAATAAATCAGCAAAACAATTGATAGGTCTTATGGAAATATTCACTAGTATTAAAAATATTTTTAGATTTACATTTATTTCTTAAAATATCACACACTGACATTTTGATCATTTACATGTAAAATGTTAACTTTCCCAATTAACTAACCTGAACTGATCAGTTAAACTTGGATTAATCACTCCTTACCTGGTTATCTCATCATCTCCAACCATTCCCTTGGGAATTGGGGAATATCTTCCTGGTGATGATGGTGGCAAAGATTGTGCCAAGTAGGAAGCTGGACTGATATGGTTATCCACTGGTTGAGAATAAGCTTAAAATAAAAGATACACGTGTTTAGGTGATTTAAAAAATGTACAAGTACCTGTGCAAATATAAAACATAGTATTATAGGGTGTTGTTTTAAAAACAAATGCATGTTTCTTTTCAGTCTAATAGTTCATTTAAAATGTCTCAGGGTTTAGGATACTGTGCCATCATGGAAACTAAGCAGATTAATGCAAATTTCCCACACGGCTTCCTCAAATATGTAAATCAGTAAGTCAAATAATTGTCAATTTGGTTGACTAATACTGCAAACAGTTATTTATGCATTTATTTTTTAAATAACAAACAATGCAAATAATAGGCACCAGTGAGGACAGGAATTATCTTTTTTGGCTAAGTTTCTATAACTTTATTGAACCTAATATCTAAAAGCAACCTGTCCCGGTAGCAGTGAAAAGAGGTGAGGATTTAAGACAACTGCTGCTGCAGGATGTCACCAGTTTCCCACTCTTTCAGTACACAGATCCAGGGCATCCTAACATTTCCTAGACCCACTGGCTAACCTCATTTCCAGACCTAAAGAAAGCCATGGTATCCTGCACAGCCACTGTATGAAACAATTCCCGGGCCTTGTGCAAGTGCCTGTAGGTCTCTGCAAATCCATCCTCCTCCTTTGGTGAAGTTGATGCCATATTCACAAGAAAAGGAGGGAGAATTAGTCCAACTCCAGATATCTGTGGGACTGGGAGCACCAATCATCCCCATACTCATTTTATATCCACTATGTGAAAATCTCACCCATGCTGGCAGCACCAGCTGCCACATAGTTACAGATTCATATATTTTCAAGGTATGAAGGGACTATTATGATCGTCTAGTCTGACTTCCTGCCGAGCGCAGGCGAGAGAGACTCATGCAGCGATTTCTGCATCAAGCACATTCACTCTGACTGAGCTATAGCACAGGTGTTATAAAAACATACCATCTTATACTGCTAGGTAAGAGATTGAAGTCCAAGACCTCCATGGTAGCATTCTCTGAAATGTTTCCAGTTCCAAACGCAGGGCCAGACAGACAGGCAGAACTGCAGGGTCTCAATGCGTAGATAAGATGATGGTGTAGGGAGGAGTGGTTTCAATTTATTAGGAACTTGGGAAACTTTTGGGAAAAGGGGAGCCTATACAGGAAGGAGGGGCTTCACCTAAACCAAAATGGAACCAGACTGCTGGTATTTAAAATTAAAAAGGTAATAAAGCAGTTTTTAAACTACAGGCTGGAGGAATGCTGACAGGTGTGGAGGAACATGCAGTTCAGACAGAGACATCCCTTAGGGGAGGATCTGATGAGGATGGAACACAAAACACCAGTAGGCTCTGATGAGAAACAGTCAAATGAAAAAAAGTCCCATTCAATTACATCATGTAATGGCAGACAGCTAAAAAGTGTCAATTTCTGAAAGTGCTTAGTATACAAATACTAGACGTCTAAATAATAAGATGGGTGAACTAAAGTGCCTCATATTAAATGAGGATATTAATATACTAAGCACCAAAAAAACCTGGTGGAATGAGGATAATCAATGGGACACAGTAATACCGGGTATAAAGTATATCGGCAGGACGGAACAGGTCGTGCTGGTGGGGGAGTGGCACTATATGGGAAAGAAAGCATAGAATCAAACGAAGTAAAAATCTTAAATGAACCAAACTGTACCATAGTATCTCTATGGATAGTAATTGCATGCTTAAATAATAAGAATATAGCAGTAGGGATATACTACCGACCACCTGATCAGGATGGTGCTAGAGACTGTGAAATGCTCAGGGAGATTAGAGAGTCTATAAAAATAAAAAATTCAATAAAAATGGGGGATTTGAATTATTCTATTGACTGGGTACATGTCATCTCAGGATGGAATGCAGAGATACCTTAAATGACTGCTTAAATGATTGTTTCTTGGAGCAGCTAGTCCTGGAACCCTTAAGAGAGGCGATTCTTGATTTAGTACTAAGAGGAGCACCAGATCCAGTCAAAGAGATGACTATAGCTGAACCCCTTGGTAACAGTGACCATAATATAATTAAATTTAACATTCCTGTGGTGGGGAAAATAGCACAGCAGACCACCATGGTAGCATTTAATTTCAGAAAAGGGGACTACACAAAAATGAGGAAGTTAAACAGAAATTAAAAGATAGAGTGCCAAAAATGAAATCCCTGCAAGCTGCATGGAAACATTTTAAAGACATCATACTGTAATAGAGGCTCAACTTAAATGTATACCCAAAATACAAAACAGAGAACCAAAAAAGTTCCACCATAGCTAAACAGCTAAGTAAAAGAAGAAGTGAGAGACAAAAAGCATCCTTTAAAAAGAGTAAGTTAATTCCTATTGAGGAAAATAGAAAGGAGCATGAACTCTGGCAAATGAAATTTAACAATATAATTAGGAAGGCCAAAAAATAATTTGAAGAACAGCTAGCCAAAGACTCAAGAAGTAACAGCAAATTTTTTTTTTAGTACTTCAGAAGCAGGAAGCCTGCTAAACAACCAGTGGGGCCTGATGGACAACCAAGATGCTATAGGAGCACTCAAGGACAATAAGGCCTTTGCAGAGAAACTAAATGAATTCTTTGCATTCATCTTCATGTCTGAGGATGCAAGGGAGATTTCAACACCTGAGCCATTCTTTTTAGGTGACAAATCTGAGGAACTGTCTCAGACTGAAGTGTCATTAGAGGGGGTTTTGGAACATATTGATAAACTAATAATAAGTCACCAGGACCAGATGGTATTTACCCAAGAGTTCTGAAGGAACTCAAATCTGAAACTGCAGAACTGCAAACTGTGACATGTAACTTTCATTTAACTCAGCTTCTATACCAGATGACTGCAGTATACCTAACGTGATGGCAATTTTTATAAAAGGGCTCCAGAAGTGACCCCAGCAATTACAGGCCAGTAAGCCTAACTTCAGTACTGGGCAAACTAGTTGAAACTATAGTAAAGAACAGAATTGTCAGACACACAGATGAACATGATTTGTTGGAGAAGAGTCAACATGGTTTTTGTAAAGGGAAATCATGCCTCACCAATCTACTAGAATTCTTTGAGGGGGCTAAGAAGCATGTTGACAATAGTGATCCAGCGGATATAGTGTACTTATAGCTTTTGACAAGGTTCCTCATCAAAGACTCGTAAGTAAAGTAAGCTGTCATGGGATAGGAAGGAAGATCCTCTCATGGATCAGCAACTGGTTAATAGATAGGAAACAAAGGATGAGATAAATGGTCAGTTTTCAGAATGGAGAGGGATAGTCCCCCAGAGGTCTGTACTGGGACCAGTCCTATTCAACGTATTCATAAATGATCTGGACAAAGGGGCAAACAGTGAGGTTGTAAAATTTGCAGCTGAAACAAAACTACCCAAGATAGTTATGTCCAAAGCCGACTGTGAAGAGCTACAAAGGGATCTCACAAAACTGGGTGACTGGGCAACAAAATGGTAAATTAAATTCAACGTTGATAAATGCAAAGTAATGCACGCTGGAAAACATAATCCAACTATACGTATAAAATGATGGAGTCTAAATTAGCTGTTATCACTCAAAAAAGAGATCTTGGAGTCATTGTGAAAAGTTCTCTGAAAACAACCACTTAATGTGCAGCAGCAGACATAAAACGAACAGAATGTTGGGAATCATTTAGAAAAGGATAGATAATAAGACAGAAAATGGGCAACAAAAATTAGGGGTACAGAACAGCTTAGAGATAGCTCAGTGGTTGGAGCATTGGCCTGCTAAACCCAAGGTTGAGAGTTCTATCCTTAAGGGGGCCACTTAGGGATCTTGGGCAAAAACTGGTCCTGCTAGTGAAGGCAGGGGGCTGGACTTGATGACCTTTCAAGGTCCCTTCCAGTTCTAGAAGATTGGTATATCTCCTATTATTATTATTCTTCCATATGAGGACAGATTAATAAGACTGGGACTTTTCAGCTTGGAAAATAGACAACTAAGGGGGGTATGATAGAGGTCTATAAAATCATGACTGGTGTGGAGAAAATAAATAAGGATGTGTTATTTACTCCTTCTCATAACACAAGAACTAGGGGTCACCAATGAAATTAAAAAGCAGCAAGTTTAAAACAAACAAAAGGAAGTATTTCTTCACTCAATGCAGTCAGTCAGTCTGTGGAACTCTATGCCAGAGGATGTTGTGAAGGCCAAGACTATAACTGGGTTCAAAAAAGAACTAGATAAATTCATGGAAGATAGGTCCATCAACGGCTGGGGTTACGTGTAATGTCTAATAATTAGGATAAGCAGGGATGGTGTCCCTAGCCTCTGTTTACCAGAAGCTGGGAATGGCCTACAGGGGATGGTCACTTGATGATTACTTGTTTTGTTCATTCTCTCTGAAGTACCTGAGACTGGCCGCTGTCGGAAGATGCACCTTTGATCTGACCCAGTATGGACATTCTTATGTTCTTAATGTAAAGATTTCAATTAATGAAGAAACTACTACACCCTTAGGTAAATTATTCCAGTGGTTAACTATACTCACTGTAAACATTTTTCACCTCATTTCTAGTCTGAATATGCCTAGCTTCATCTTCCACTGGATCTTGTCATGCCACTGTCTACTAGATTACAGAGCAACTATTATTGGAGCTGCTTTCACTAGATAACTACTTATAGACCTCCATTAAATCACTTTCATCTCTGAATATAAGATGTTTTCCAGACCTCAGATCATTCTTTTAGCTCTTTTCTGAACCCTTTTCAGTTTGTCAATATCTTTTTTGAACTACAGACACCAGAATTGATGCATTCCAGTAACAGTTTCACAGAGGCTATAGCTCCTTACTCCTAACTTGATATTCCCGTTTATATATCCAAGGATCATTTTAGCCCTCTTAGCTACAGCATTGTACCGGGAGCACAATGTTTAGCTAGTTATCTACCATTATTCCTAACACTTGTCCTTGTTGAACCTCACCAGATTTCTTTTGGCCCAATCCTCTAATTTGTCTCGGTCCCTCTGTATCCTATCCCTACACTCCAGCATATCTACCACTCCTCCCAGTTTAGTGTCATTTGCAAACTTGCTGAGGGTGCAATCCACACCATCTTCTGGATCATTAATGAAGATCTGGAACAAAACCAGCCCTAGGACCGACCCGTGAGGCACTCCACTTGATACCGGCTTCCAACTAGACATGGAGCCATTGATCACTACCCGTTGAGCCTGATGATCTAGCGAGATTTCTATTCACCGTATGGTCCACACTTCTTTAGCTTGCTGGCAAGAATACTGTGGGAGACCATATCAAAAGCTTTGCTAAATCGGTATTCTACTGTTTAACAATGTGATTAAAGTGACGATTAATTGCAATTAATTTTTTAGTTAACCACACGAGTTAATTGCGATTAATCAACAGCTCTACAAATAAAGCTTGTCTTTCCAGTCCATTATAAGCACCCTATGTTTTCTTCTCCTCTATTACTCAATCTGGAAAACAGACCTGTCCACATTCTTGCTAGATATAGGGAACATTTTTAGTAAGAAACACAGGAGTTACTGAAAAGTATCTGTGACTAATTTTGAAGTCAACAATGAAAATATTCATTGATGATAGTTTTTCTTTGTTTCCTTCACAATCATATCTAGTTTTCAAACAAGTAATTTATTGAACATTTTGCTATTTCTGCATTAAAAAACGTTATCTTGCATTACCCAATGTTAGTATCTGTCTACACTTCAAATTTTAGGGTGCAGTGTTTTAATTTGGCTATATCAAAGAATACGAAGAAACAAACACTGGTAAAATAACCTGAGCTTCCAGAATAAGCAATGCTTTTCAAATGAAATAATTACTAAACTGCACAACACAATAAAGGATACTAAATATAAAAATTGGCTGGAAAAAAAATACTTACTGCTCAAAAATATGCCAGCATGTTTTGATTTCTATGTATCAACTACTTTTCTTGTTAAAACAAGTAGTGCTTTTTAAAATCAATCATAGCATATGACAATTAAGTTTCTATTTTGCTTTACTCACTTCAATTGGAAAATTACATAGTTCAGAATCTGATGGTTAGAAAAGCATAAAAAAAGGGAAATGTGGATTTTCATCAGCTAGTTTGCAATTAATGGCAAATGTGTTTTAACAAGTGACTCTGTGCAATAGTTCTGTATATACTGTTCACACATTACAAATCTTTCCATTTCACCCAAATTAATTTACATTTATTTTTTAAACAGAGCTATTATAATGCACATTGTTTAGTAAGTCTGTTTGGGCTTTTTATACAAAAATTAAAATGGTCTTTGCTGAACTGGTGTTTTTCTTAAAAAAGTTGGTTCAGATACACTTTTTAAAATTTGATTTTCACAAGAAAATTTTGTGGGTTAATGTTAATAAACAGATATTTACGTTTACAAATGTATCATGAAGATTTAAAACAACCGAACCTGGCTGTCAAACACCATAATCATTATTTACCTCAGAGTCTGATTATTCCACATCAGGGCAGGCCAAATCCTTTAGATCGTAAATTCTTTGGGGCAGGGACTGTCTTTTTGTTATATGTTTGTACAATGCCTAGAACAATGGGGCCCTGAACCATGACTGGGACTCCAAGGCGATACTGCAATAAAAAATTAAATATTAAGTAATAATGAGAAAAAACCTGGTGCAAAGAGGAGTAACAAGGAATTCATAAAACGTATTCCTCTGTGCAGTTAAAAAGTTGCTTGCTCTTGCTTGCAAGTCACACCACCGTGTACTCTGGGTCAACACTAAAGCAGATGGAGAGGAGTGCAAACATCAGAAAAGTCATGGTAAGCTCCAGCTCCAGTGCACTACTTTTAGTAGTAGTATTATCATAGCACATAAGAGCCCCAGTCATAGCCCAGAACCCCATTGCACTTGACTAGTGGCTCTCAACCTTTCAGATTACTATACCCCATTCAGGAGTCTGATTTGTCTTGCGTATGTCCCAAGTTTCACTTAACTTAAAAACTTCCTTACAAAATCAGAAATAAAAATACAAAAGTGTCACAGCACACTATTACTGAAATATTGCTTACTTTCTCATTTTTACCATACAACTGTAAATTAAATCAATTTCAATTCAAATATTATACTTACATTTCAGTGTATAGTATACAGAGCTGCATAAACAAGTCATTGTCTGTATGAAATTTTAGTTTGTACTGACTTCGTTAGCGCTTTTTCTGTAGCCTGTTGTAAAACTAGGAAAATATCTAGATGAACTGTTGTACCCCCTGGAAGACCTGTGCATACCCCTGGTTGAGAACCACTGCACTAGATGCTGTATAAACAGAACAAAAACATTGTAAGATGTCTAGGACAGGGACAATCTAAGAGTAAGATTAAGAGTAACAGTTTACATTATGAGAGAGAAAAAATGAGGAAATACAAGGAAATTATGACAATACTGATCAGCATGACAGGCAATGGTTTCAGCACAGCAGCAGCCTACCATTGTCAGTTTTTTTGTAGGCATCATAGAAATGCCCTTGCTATCTCCCTATGCATTTGAGTCAGTGGTCACTGCAAGTTCATACTTTTTCCCTCAGGCACTTGAAATCAAGGTGGAATTGTAAGAGTGAGGAACTGTTGGACAGGGAAGGCAATTTGAGCATTTAATTGTCTGACTGATTGGTAGTGGGTTATGCTGAATTGCACTGTTGCATTTTAGTTTCACAGAGGTATTATTTGTGATGTATTGTCAAGTTATGGGAAGGGATCCCAGAGGGTATGATAGCTGCTCCTTCTTAAACATCTAAACACTAGAGCTGAGAAAGGTATGCACACACTACAGTGCATTGTTTTGAAGGAGCTGGGGACAGAAAGGGAAATTTGACAATACAGGTTTCTTCTGAAATAGCAAGAAATTAAATTGAAATGGAAAACCAAGATTTTTTTCCCCACTGAGATGTACTGTGGTTGCTCACAAAGGCCAAATCAGGATCCAGACCCCTACTGACTGTCCTGGCCTGAACCTAATTTACACTGGCCTCACCATTTATTTAAGTACGATCCACCAAGCAGACATCACTGCAGGCAAGGCAACAGAACAAGTAAATAATGATAAGAATAGGTGACTACATAAAATGATTATATCAACAAGCCTTACTGGTACACATCTAGCCATTGTCAACTGGCAGAAACGAGTTTTGAGGAGAAAATTAAAGGAGAGCCCAACAGCTTTAATAGACTACATTCAGATGACATTCCAAGCATAAACAAGACACACAGATGTCTGAAGGAGAAGCTTAGAAGCTCAGTGTCTTGCCGGTCAACTTAGACATTTGAAATTTCATCCTGTAATCCCACAGAAACCAGGTGGGGGAAGCTGGTTATTGCTGACAACAGCTCTGAATCATTTTATTTAGAAAGATGCTCATGTACAGGTAAAACCAGGCAAAACTCTATCATAAAAGTTTCTGAAATAATTTGGTCTCTCTCCATTGGTCCCTGAAAAAAAGTGTACAAATCCTCAAGATTTTCTACACTACCTGCGAGGTTTAGAGGATGCACGGCAAAAGGAAACAAAGGTTCTTGAAATGAATTGTAAACCTTCACAATAAACACTTGAATTGAACAAAAGTTTAAATATGGTCATGTCATTAAGCCCCAGGGATGTTGGTTTTAATACACTGTTTTTTTGTAATGAAAATACAAATACGGAGGAGTTTATGAGATGGTTTGGCTTCAGTGTTGAGGACCTGCTGAGGAGATCTGCTAACACATTCCTGATCTGCCGGGGGTGCATGAGATGAATGGCATGCTGTATACGGAAGTCCCATAACCAGAAAGCCTATTGGCACAGGGCTGACGAGCAGGCTCCGCCTTGCTTGTTGATGTAGAACATTGCAGTGGCATTGTCCGTCAGGATTTGGACCACTCTGCCCCTCAGGTAGGAAAGAAATGCCTGGCAGGCTAAGCATATTGCCTTGAATTCCCTGATATTTATATAAAGGGAATGATCTTCCTGTGACCAGGGCCCTTGTGTGTTCCTCCATACCAGGAATGAAAGGATGTAAAACAGAACTGTGACCACTAGATCCAGATCATGTCTGTCAGGAGTGCAGACTGATGCCAGTCATGTAAGTCCATGTGGCCCAGCAGCCGGGTGGTCATGAGCGGGTGGGCTCTCACATGGATGATGAGGTCCAACATGGCCTGAAACCAGAAATTTGGCAGAAAGGCCCTGGTCTCAGTGGAATCGAGCACTGCCCCTATAAACTCTATACACTGAACAGTGGTCAGAGTTAATGTCTACTTGTTTATAAGTAGGCCCAGATCATGACAGGTGGTCCACAACAGACTGAGGCTGTGCTGAACCTGGGCTTGTGACCTGTCTCTGACAAGCCAGTCTTTGAGGTACAGTTAAGTCTGCATGCCTCAATGCCTCAAGTAAGCAGACACTAGTGCTATACACGCCGTGAAGACCCTTGGAGCAGATGAAAGGCCAAAGGCCTGCGCCATGAACTGCTAATGGCAGTGGGCCACTACAAATAGAAGGAATCTCCTGTGTCCGTAGAAAATAGAAATATGGAAGTAGGCATCCTTTAGGTCGAGGACAGTGGATCAGTCTCCCAGATCCAGAGATGGAATAACAGAGGCCACGGAGATCATGTAGAACAGCAACTACTTGAGATACTTGTTGATGTGACGCAAATCCAAAATGGGCCCAAGACCTCCCTTGGCCTTCGGGATTAGGAAGTGCTGGGAATAGAACTCTTTTCACCTGATGCCTTGAGGAACTTCCTCTACAGCCTCAACCTGCAGGAGAGCTTCCACCTCCTGGACGGGTAACTGCTCATGAGAAGGGTCCTTGAAGAGCGACGGAGAAGGAGGGAGAGGTAGAGGAGAACTGCACGGTCTAACCAGATTTTATAGTGTGGAGCACCCAACAGTCTGAGGTAATTCGGACCCATTCAGTAAAGAATGGGGACAAATGGTTCAAAAATAAAGGGGCTGGATCCTGAGGTGAGTTTGGTTTGCCGTCTTCGTGCGAACCCTCAAAATGCCTGCCACTGACCACCTTAGTGGTGAGCAGGACCCAACTGTGGGGCCAAGGAAGACGCGGCAGAGGGGTTCGGTTTAAAATCCTCCTCTTTCCTCCTGTAGGAGCTCTGCCAAGGCAGACTGAAGTATCTGGGCCGTGGCTAGAAATCCATCCTTCAGGTCTGAGGCACATAGAGCCCACGGGAGCGCAGGGAGCCTTGAGTCCTTCAGCCCATGCAGACTGGTGTCTGTCTGCTGTGCAAACAAGGTGTTGCCCTTGAAGGAGAACTCCTGGATGGAGAACTGAGCCTCGTACAAAAGCCCCGAGGACAGCAGCCACAAACTGCACCATATGGTGACAGCTGATGCTATCGACCATGCTGCTGAATCAGCCACGTCCAGTGCCACTTAGAGAGGAACCCTGGCCACTGCCTTGCCCTCTTCCAAGATGGCCGAGAACACTTGTCTTGCCTTCTGGGTAGAGAGTTTCTGAACTTGGCCACTGAATCCCAAGTGTTGTAATCGTATCACCCTAGCAGTACTTGCTGACTGGCAACACGTAGCTAGAGGCTGGCACTAGAATATACTTTTCTGCCCAAAAGGTCAAGTTTCTTAGCATCTTTATTTTTAGGGGCTGCGCTGGATTACCCCGGTTTGGATCTTTCGAGACATCTAGATAGGCTTATATGTAGTGCTGCAGAGGAGCCGGTGGTTGTGTACATGTAGGTACCAATGACATGGGAAAGGAGAGGAGAGAGGTCCTGGAGGCCAAAGTTAGGCTGCTAGGCAAGAGATTGAAGTCCAGGACCTCCATGGTAGCATTCTCTGAAATGTTTCCAGTTCCATGCGCTGGCCCAGTTAGACAAGCAGAACTGCAGGGTCTCAATGCATGGATGAAATGATGGTGTAGGGAGGAGGGTTTTAGATTTATTAGAAACTGGGGAAGCTTTTGGGAGAGGGGGAGCCTATACAGGAAGCAGGGGCTCCACCTAAACCAAAACAGAACCAGACTGCTGGCACTTAAAATTAAAAAGGTCGTAGAACTGTTTTTAAACTAAGGGCTGGGGGAAAGCTGACAGGTGCGGAGCAGCATGTGGGGGAGGATCTATAAATGGAGATTCCCTCTGTCCTAATAAGGAGGAGAGGATGGAAAATGATAAAATACAGGGAGGATCTGCTGAGGAACAGTCAAATGAAAACAAATCCCATTCAATTACATCATGCAGTAGGGGATCGCCAAAAAATGATAAGTTTTACCAATGCTAGAAGTCTAAATAATAGGATGGGTGAACTAGAGTGCCTGGTATGAAATGAGGATATTGATATAATAGGCATCACCTGGTGGAATGAGGATAATCAATGGGACACAGTAATACCAGGGTACAAAATATATTGGAAGGACAGAACAGGTCGTGATGGTGGGGGAGTGGCACTATACGTGAAAGAAAGCATCGAATCAAATGAACTAAATTTGATGAACTAAATCTTAAATGAACTAAATAGTACTATAGAATCTCTATGAATAGTAATTCCATGCTTGAAAAATAACAATATAGCAATAGGGCTATATTACTGACCACCTGGACCAGGATCGTGTTAGTGACTCTGAAATGCTCAGGGAGGTTAGAAAAAAGAACAGGAGTACTTATGGTACCTTAGAAAATAGAGATTAGAGAGGCTATTAAAATAAAAAACTCAACACTAATAATGGGAGATTTCAACTATCCTCACATTGACTGGGTACATGTCACCTCAGGAAGGGATGCTGAGATAAAATTTCTTGACATCTTCTTGGAGCAGCTGGTCTTGGAACCCACAAGAGGACAGACAATTCTTGATTTAGTCCTAAGTGGAGCACAGGATCAGGTCTAAGAGGTGAATATAGCTGGACCTCTTGGTAATAGTGACCATAATAGAATTAAATTTAACATCCCTGTGGTGAGGAAAAAAACCACAGCCACCCAGCACAGCAACATTTAATTTCAGAAAGGGGAACTACACAAAAATGAGATGGATAGTGAAACAGAAATTAAAAGATACGAAAGTAAAATCCCTGCAAGCTGTGTAGAAACTTTTTAAAGACACCATAATAGAGGCTCAACTAAAAGGCATACCCCAATCTCTTACTATGAAGAGAACCAAAATAGAGCCACCGTGGTTAAACAACAAAGTAAAAGAAGCAGTGAGAGGCAAAAAGGCATCCTTTTAAAAAGTGGAAGATAAATCCTAATGAGGAAAATAGAAAAGAGCATAAACTCTGGCAAATGAAGTGTAAAAATATAATTAGAAATACCAAAAAAAAATTTGAAGAACAGCTAGACAAAGACTCCAAAAGTATAAGCAATTTTTTTTTAAAATATATCAGAAGCAAAAAGCCTGCTAAACAACCAGTGGGGACACTGGATGATCGAGATGCTAAAGGAGCACTCAAAGACGATAAGACCATTCAGATAAACTAAATGAATTCTTTGCATTGGTCTTTACTGTTCAGGATGTGAGGGAGATTCCCAAACCTGAGCCATTCTTTTTGAGTGACAGATCTGAGGAACTGTCCCAGATTAAAACGTCATTAGAGGAGGTTTTGGAACAAATTGATAAACTAAACAGTAATAAGTCTCCAGAACCTATTGTAGTCACTCAAGAGTTCTGAAGGAACTTAAATGTGAAACTGAAATCTATCATCTGTAACCAATAATTTAAATCAGTTTCTGTACCAAATGATTGGAGGATAGCTAATATGATGCCAATTTTTAAAAAGAGCTCCAGAGGTGACTCTGGCAACTACAGGCCAGTAAGCCTGACTTCAGTACCAGGCAAACTGGTTGAAATTATTGCAAAGAATACAATTGTCAGACATATAGTTGAGTATCATTTGTTGGGAAATAATCGACACAGTTTTTCTAAAGGGAAATCATGCCTAATCAATCTACCAGAATTCTTTGAGGAAGTCAATAAGCATGCGGACAAGGGGGATACAGTGGATGTAGATTTTCAGAAAACCTTTGAAAAAGCCCTTCACGAAAGGCTCTTAAGCAAAATAAGCTGTCATGGGATAAGAGGGAAGGTTCTCTCATGGATTGGTAACAGGTTCAAAGATAGGAAACAAGGAGTAGGAATAAATGGTCAGTTTTCAGAATAGAGAGAGGTAAATACTGGTGTCCCCCAGGGATCTGTACTGGGCCCAGTCCTATTTAACATATTCCTAAATGATCTGGAATAAGGGTGTCATGAACAGACAGTAAAAGTTAATAGAACAGAAGTACTTCATATCTCTTTTGCCTGGAAAGGGTTAACAAGATCAGTGAGCCTGGCTGTCACCTGACCAGAGGACCAATCAGGGGACAGGATACTTTCAAATCTTGAGGGAGAGAAGTTTTTGTGTGTGCTGTTAGTGTTTGGTTGTTGTTCACTCTGGGGGCTCAGAGGGACCAGACATGCAACCAGGTTTCTCTCCAATCTCTCCGATACAGGCTCTTATAAGTTCAGAATAGTGAGTACTAGGTAGATAAGGTGAGTTAGGCTTATGGTTGTTTTCTTTATTTGCAAATGTGTATTTGGCTGGAAGGAGTTCAAATTGGTATTTTGCTGAAAGGATTTTAATTTGTACTTGTATACTTAGGCTGGGAGGGTATTCCCAGTGTCTGTAGCTGAAAGACCCTGTACCTATTCCATCTTAAATTTACAAAGATAATTTTTACTGTTTTTCTCTCTTTAATGAAAAGTTTTTCTTGTTTAAGAACCTGATTGTTTTTTATTCTGGTGTGAGACCCCAGGGGACGGGATCTGGATTCACCAGGGAACTGGTGGGGAGAAAGGAGGGAAGGGGGAGAGAAAGGTTAATTTCTCTCTCTGTTAGGATTACTTTCTCTCTCAGGGAGAGTCTTGGGAAGGGGAGAGAGAAGGAGGGGGGAAGGTGAATTGTCCTCTCTGTTTTAAGATTCAAGGAGTTTGAATCACAGTGATCTTCCAGGGTAACCCAGGGAGGGGAAGCCTGGGAGAGGCAACGGTAGGGGGAAAGGGTTTACTTTCCTTGTGTTAAGATCCAGAGGGTCTGGGTCTTGGGGGTCCCCGGGCAAGGTTTTGGGGGGACCAGAGTGTACTAGGCACTGGAATTCCTGGTTGGTGGCAGTGCTACAGGTTCTAAGCTGGTAATTGAGCTTAGAGGAATTCATGCTGGTACCCCATATCTTTTGGACGCTAAGGTTCAGAGTGGGGAATTATACCATGACAAAGGGGTAAACTGAGAGGTGGCAAAATTTTCAGATGATATAAAACTACTCAAGATAGTTACGTTCCAGGCAGACTGCGAAGAGCTACAAAAGGATCTCACAAAACTGGGTGACTGGGCAACTAAACTGCATTTCATCTGCCATTTTATGTTGATAAATGATAAAATTTAATGTTGATAAATGCAAAGTAATGCATGTTGCGAAATATAATCCTAACTATACATATACGATGGAGTCTAAATTAGTTGTTACCACTCAAGAAAGAGATTGGTATGTCTACACTGCTATTTTTAGCCTGGTAGTGAAAGCCCAAATCAGTTGACCCGCGCTCTGAGAATCACTGTTGTGGATTTTTGTTGTTGTTTTGTGTAGTGTAGACATACCCATAATCTGCTGCACCAACTGAGGCCTGCCGGGACCATCTGGTAAGCAATTTGCCCTCCTTGATGAGTGCACTGAACTGTAGCTTATCCTCCTGTGGGTCTTTGTCAGTGAATTCAGCAAACTTAGTATAATTAATTTAAGTATACTTTTACATTACTTCCTGATGATACATTGCTATGAAGAACTGTAAGCTGGTTGAAGTACTGTAAAAACTTTTATCCCACAGAGGTTTAAGTGTTTAACTTCTTTTTCAAAATGGATGGATATAGCAAGATGTTGTCTGCCTCTTTCAGCGACTGCTTGAATTACTAATACATTCAGAGCAGGGTGTGTAAATAAAAATTCTGCTCCTTCAGCTGGCATAAATATTTCTTCTCCATTCTTTTTGGCATGGGGCATATGTGGCTGGGGTTTGCCAGACCATTGCTGCTCGTTCTAAGATGGCCTCATTAATTGTCAGAGTCATTTTTCTGGGCCCCACACACTGGAGAATCTCCAACAGTTTGAGGAGTGTCCCTCACTTCCCTCAGAGGGATGTGAAGTGTGTTTGTGCTCCTCTTTAGCAGGTATTGAAACTGCCCGTTGTCATCAGGTGATGAAGGGGAGCACAGTGCAACCATCTCATCTGGGGATGACAATAATAACCCTCTGAGAGCTGGTGGTTCTCTCGAATCTGGTTTTCTTTCTTCCTCCACTGGCTCATTGGTTCAGGATCCTCTCTGTGAAGAGGGGGCTGTTTTGATTTCCAAACAAACTTACGAACTTGGAATACTGCATGCATGAGTCCCACAGGTCCCAATAAGGCCAGCTGCAAGGGCTGAAATGGAAATTGAGATGGTCCCCATGGAGTAGGGTGCCCATAGTCCCAAAGGGCATAATCTCTCCTATGACATAAGGATGGTGCTCAAGAAACTCTGGATCCTTTATCTGGACTGATCCCTTGTCTCTACAGGAGTGATGATGTTCTTCCACTAATACCCGACTTTCAGAAGAGGAGGCAGCTTCCAATTCCATGGGCAGGTCCATCAGTGGGGAGCCTTGTTATGCCCTGGCTGGCAGAGGTATTAGTGAAGACTTTCCCTTCCAGGAACCCTCTGGACCGATGGTGTGGGGATTTTCCTTGTCAGGATTGGTTCCGACAGGATTGGGGATTCTGGGTCCAAGAGGATGTCAATATTCTCAGGAGTGGTGTATCTATCCCCTGCTGTGAGGGAGTGGAAAGGACTACTTTCTTTTTGTGGCACTGACAGAGTTGGTCTTGTCATGGTCATCGGTGCTGACAACTCTTTATCATGGCACAACAGCACTGTTAGCGTAGGAGTCATCCATTGTTTCTCACTTGCTGAATCAGGGCAGTCTTGCTTTTCAGGCTGGGAGACTGGTACCATGATCTTTGCGAGCTCCTAGCACTCCCATCCCGGGCCATGGATTCTCACCTGATTCGGAGGATGTTGGAGAAGAGATCCTTTTCTTGTGAAAGTGTTTCATCGCTTCCTTAGGCCCCTGTTTGGAGTAGTGCTTAGCATTACTCTTATCAGCCCCAAACCAGATGTCACTATGCTCAGAGGAGCACTTTTTGATGGCTCTGCACAATGTATGGGGGGGCGTATTTTAAGCCAGGGTCAAACTGTGGGGTCATAGCATGATCCATTAGGAATCTCTGAAGACTATACTCATGGGTTTGACTGAGATTTTGCCTGATGATTGCAAAAGGCCCAGGGACAGGAAAAGCAGTTTGTAAACCCTGGGATCTTGGGTATGCTAGTCATCCCATACAGGGGATTGGGGGGTGGGTGTTAGGGTAGAGGAAGACCACCAAAGCTCTAACCACTAAAAATTAGACTAAAACTATAAAATCTAAAACTGTGTATTATCTAGAAAATATTTAAAATATTTACAGTTTGATGCAGAAGCAGCTAGCAAGAGCTGTGGAGACAGAAGAGGTTCCACTTCTGGCCAGGATCAGCAGAAAGGAACTGAAGGCGAAATCAGTCCACATTGTTCCTTATACAAGCTGGAGAAGGGCTAAGGCATGGATCAACAGACTGACAGCAAGAACTTTCTGGTCTCTGGTACATGAAGAGCATGCACAGCCAGAGGAATACACATACGGACTACCGCTTAAAGGACAATATGTAGTATTCTCATTTTCAGATTGGGGAAACAGACTCAGATATTAAGCATTTAGGTCAAACCCACACAGCAAATAAGAAACACAACTAGGACTGGAATTTGAACCTTCCTGGTACCCAGTCCTTTACTCAATCCACTAGACCATTTCTGGCTCACAAAGTAGAATATACGTAAATTATTTATAATGTAGATTAAATCTGTAATCAGTATCGTATTTCACCAGAAGTTTAAGTGACTCTCTCTTCTAGGTGAAAGTCTCGATTATTTCCTACTGTAACCTCATCCCAAAAATCATTCTCCCCTTTCACTGCATATACTATCCCTTTAAAGACCACATCAGTCTTATAGATATTCTATTTCCTAGCCTCTTAGCACATCTCTCATCATATCATTATATTGGTATTAATGGCAGCTGCTGAAAGTGGATGATAGGCTTGCATAATCAATATACTCTGTTGCAGTCTGTTTTGCCTAACAGCAGCAATGACGACAGCTACAGATCAGTAAAACTCATTTGTTGATCACAACAAATAAGGGAACAGCTAAAAGTTTCTTATGAGTCAGGGACAGAAAATGAAAAATCACTATATATAGATGTATAAATACATGTCTGTTCGTACAAATAAGGACGTGTTACAGTAAAAAATGGAAAATGATTCTAGACTTGTCTGGCACTCAAATGTACTATATTTTATAAGATACAGAACAACAACAAAAAGGCCAATTTCCTTTCTGTCCAACTCTAACACAAGTAAAATACCTAATTTTGCAGACTGGTACAGAAATGTATTCACATGGAATATATATTGATATGAGAATATTTTAAGCTTACGATATTTCTTATGAAAACCACACCACAGATACATTAATAAAATACATGCTTGTTAATGTATTATTCTTAAAAATTAAAGACAACAATCCTACAGGTCAAGATATTAAATTTTTAAAAAAGCTTGCAAACTACAAGTTACAGAAATATTACACTGAAATTGAATGTCTAACAACAAGTGTTTTCTTTTCTACTGTTCATTATATTTGCATTTTGCATCACTTTGGAGGGAAAAAAGATTGCAATATTTAGTAAGTTTTGTGTGAAAAACTGCTTAAGGTTCTTCTTAAATATTACTCAAAAATTAATGCATCACATATTAAACCTAAAAAAATTTGTATCTTTCCATCTTGCAATTTTGGAAGGATTATTTTCTAATTCAGCGAAAAAAGTAATTTCATTTTTAGAAAAGATCCATGTTTAGCTGGAAAGGAGACATAACAGAAATTAAAAAAAAAAACCACAACCAAAACTAACATTTTATGAAGCCCTTAATGAAGAACTATTTCCCAAAACTCAATATAAATGTGCATCTCTAAATGATAATTGCTTAGAACCAATTGACTGTTTTATGACAAATTGAGTGAATTCCTAAAATTAACTCAAACAATAATTGGTAAAGCAACAAATCCAATTCAGCGCTCTTCAACAATGCCTCATTTTTATAGTAACATGAAAGACAGATGAAAATTGAAATCTCTGTAAGCTGCGTGGAAACTTTTTAAAGACACCATAATAGAGGCTCAACTTAAGAGTATACCCCAAATTAAAAAACAGAGGAAGAGAAGCAAAAAAAGTCACCATGCTAAATAACAAAGTAAAAGAAGCAGTTGTGACATTGCACTCCATATGATTTTATGAAAATATGCTAACAAGTGTGAATATAATGTAGCTGTAATATGCTTCATGCAAAATGTCTCTTGCAAGGTATCATTAAAAAGCTTATAATCTACTCGGTGTGTTCATCCTATTTGTATGAATTATCATTCTTGTATCTGAAACTAGAAATATGAAATATAACTGAAGTCCTATTGTAATTTTGCAAAGTGTGGGCCATTAATGGTGGTTTTGAATCCTGATGGCTCCCATTAACCAGGGCAACTGACTGTAGACGGCTCTGTTTACTTGCAAGCCCTCCTGTGAGTCAGGCTGGGAAGAATGAAGGCTTGGGGTCTCAAAGGAATCATAGAATACCAGGGTTGGAAAGGACCTCAGGAGGTCATCTAGTCCAACCCCCTGCTCAAAGCAGGACCAATCCCCAACTAAATCATCCCAGCCAGGGCTTTCTCAAGCCTGACCTTAAAAACCTCTAAGGAAGGAGATTCCACCAGCTCCCTAGGGAACCCATTCCAGTGCTTCACCACCCTCCTAGTGAAAAAGTTGTTCCTAATATTTAACCTAAACCTCCCCCACTGCAACTTGAGACCCTTACTCCTTGTTCTGTCATCCGCCACCACTGAGAACAGTCTAGATCCAACCACTTTGGAACCCCCTTTCAGGTAGTTGAAAGCAGCTATTAAATCCCCCCTCATTCTTCTCTTCTGCAGACTAAACAATCCCAGTTCCCTCAGTCTCTCCACATAAATCATGTTCTCCAGCCTCCTAATCATTTTTGTTGCCCTCCGCTGGACTCTTTCCAATTTTTCCACATCCCTCTTGTAGTGTGGGGCCCAAAACTGGACACAGTATTCCAGATGAGGCCTCACCAATGTCAAATAGAGGGGAATGATCACATCCCTCAATCTGCTGGCAACGACCCCACCTATAGAGCCCAAAATGCCATTAACCTTCTTGGCAACAAGGGCACACTTCGACTCATATCCAGCTTCTCGTTTACTGTAACCTCTAGGTCCTTTTCTGCAGAACTGCTGTCTAGCCATTCGGTCCCTAGTCTGTAGCACTGCATGGGATTCTTCCGTCCTAAGCGCAGGACTCCACACGTGTCCTTGTTGAACCTCATCAAATTTCTTTTGGCCCAATCCTCTAATTTGTCTAGGTCCCTCTGTATGCTATCCCTACCCTCCAGCATATCTACTACTCCTCCCAGTTTAGTGTCATTTGCAAACTTGCTGAGATGCAGCCCACGCCATCCTCCAGATCATTAATGAAGATATTGAACAAAACCGGTCCAGGACTGACCCTTGGGGCACTCCGCTTGATAGCAGCTGCCAACTAGACAAGGAGCAATTGATCACTACCCGTTGAGCCTGACAATCTAGCCAGCTTTCTGTCCACCTTATAGTCCATGTAACCTGGTACTGAAAACAATCTTAAACCTGGTGCTTTTCCATTTAGAAGGAAGTGTGGGGACCCAGAGAGACAAAAGATTCCCGCCTTGTGTTGAAGCTATAAAAGGGGGTTGGACAGAACAAAGGAGGCTGCAGTCATGAAAAATCCCCTAGCTACCACCAGAGCTGGAACAAGGACTGTACCGGGGGAAGGATTGGGCCAAGACTAGAAAGGAGTCTAGTCTGTGACAAAAGCTTATTGGAACATCTCTGAGGGCGAGGTTTCATCTGCAATCAGTTCCTTACTATATTAAGCTTAGACTTCCGTGTTTTTGTTTTATTCCACTTGGTAATTTACTTTGTTCTGTCTGTTGTTATTTCTTAGAACCACTTTAACCTTACTTTTCATATTTAATAAAATCACTTTTTCCTTATTAACCCGGAGCAAGTAATTAATACCTGGAGGAGGCAAACAGCTGTGCATATCTGTCTATCAGTATTATAGAGGGCGGATAATTTACCGTGTATAAGCTTTGTACAGAGTAAAATGGATTTGGGGTTTGGACTCCATTGGGAGCTGAGTATCTGGGTGCTGGAGACAGGAGCACTTCTTAAACTGTTTTCAGTTAAGTCTGCAGCTTTTCGGGGACGTGGTTCAGACCTGGGTCTGTGTTTGCAGCAGGCTAGCATGTCTGGCTCAACAAGACAGGTTCTGAAATCCGAAGCTGACAGGGAAAACAGGCTCAGAGGTAGTCTCAGCACATCAGGTGGTAGTCCCAAGGGGGTTTCTTGACTCAACCAGTCACAACAGTGAGAGGCAAAAAAAGGGCATCCTTTAAAAAGAGGAAGTTAAATCCTAGCGAGGAAAATAGAAAGGTGCATCAACACTGGCAAATAAAATGTAAAAATACAATTAGAAAGGCCAAAAAAGAATTTGATGACATTAGCCAAAGACTCAGAAAGTAATAGCAATTTTTTTTGTTAAGTAGATCAGAAGCAGGAAACCTGCTAAACAACCAGTGGGGCCACTGGAAGACCAAGGTGCTCAAGGAGCACTAAAGGACAATAAGGCCATTACAGAGAAACTAAATTAATTCTTTGTATTCGTCTTCACGGCTGAGGATGTGAGGGAGATTCCCAAACCTGAGCCATTCTTTTTAGGTGGCAGATCTGAGGAACTGTCCCAGATTGAGTTATTATTAGAGGAGGTTTTGGAATATATTGATAAATTAAACAGCAATAAGTCACCAGGGTCAGATGGTATTCACCCAAGAGTTTTGAAGGGACTCAAATCTGAAATTGCAGAACTACTAACTGTAGTCTGTAACCTATCACTTAAATCAGCTTCTGTACCACATGACTGGAGGATAGCTAATGTGATGTTAATTTTTAAAAAGGGCTCCAGAGGTGAACCCAGCAATTACAGGCCTGTAAGCCTGACTTCAGTACCAGGTAAACTGGTTGAAACTATAATAAAAAACAATATTGTCAGACATATAGATGAACATAATTTGTTCAAGAAGAGTCAACATGGTTTTAATAAAGGGAAATCATGTCTCACCAGTCTACTAGAATTCTTTGAGGAAGTCAACAAGCATGTGGACAAGGGGGATACAGTGTACTTAGATTTTCAGAAAACCTTTGACAAGCCTCACCAAAGGCTCTTATGCAAAGTAAGCTGCCACGGGATAAGAGGGAAGATTCTCTCATGGATTGGTAACTGGTTAAAAGATAAGAAACAAAGGGTAGGAATAAATGGCCAGTTTCCAGAATGGAGTAAATAGGTAAATAGTGGTGTCCTCCAGGGGTCTGTTCTGGGACTAGTCCTATTCAAAATATTCATAAATAATCTGGAAAAAGGGTTAAGCAGTGAGTGAGGCGACAAAATTTGCAGATGATACAAAACTACTTTAGATAGTTAAGACCCAGGTAGACTGTGAAGAACTACAAAAGGATCTCACAAAACTGGGTAACTGGGCAACAAAATGGCAGATGAAATTTAATGTTGATAAATGCAAAGTAATGCACATTAGAAAGCATAATCCAAACTATACATATAAAATGATGGGGTCTAAATTAGTTACCACCACTCAAGAAAGAGATCTTGGAGTCATTGCGGATAGTTCTCTGAAAACATCCAATCAATGTGCAGCAGTAGTCAAAAGGGTGAACAGAATATTTGGAATCATTAAGAAAGGGATAGATAATGGAACAGATAATATCATGTTGCCTCTATATAAATCCATGGTATGCCCACATCTTAAAAACTGTGTCCAGCTGTGGTCACCCCATCTCAAAAAAGATATATTAGAATTGGAAAAGGTTCAGGAAAGGGCAACAAAAATGATCAGGGTTATGGAACGGCTTCTGTATGAGGAGAGATTAGTAAGACTGGGACTTTTCAGCTTTGAAAAGAGACGGCTAAGGGGAGATATGATTGAGGTCTATAAAATCATGACTGGTGTGGAGAAAGTAAATAAGGAAGTGTTATTTACTACTTCTCATAACACAAGAACTAGGGGTCACCAAATGAAATTAATAGGCAGCAGATTTAAAACAAATAAGCAAGTATTTCTTCACTAAATGCACAGTCATCTTGTTGAACTCCTTGCCAGAGGATGTTGTGAAGGCCAAGATTATAACAGGGTTCAAAAAAAGAACTAGATAAATTCATGGAGGATAGGTCCATCAATGGCTGTTAGTCATGATGGTCAGAAATGGTGTACCTAGCCTCTGTTTGCCAGAAGCTGGGGATGAATGACAGGTGATGGATCACTTGATGATTACCTGCTCTAGTCATTCCCTCTGGTGCACCTGGAACTGGCCACTGCTGGAAGACAGGATACTGGGCTAGATGGGCCTTTGCTCTTACCCAGTAGGGCCATTCTTATGTTCTTACAGTGTCACAAGTACCTTAACTGTATATTTCCATACTTCTACTCTGCATAGATTCCTATATCACACTCACTGCTGTAAATTTTGAGAACTTTCCAATGGAGCACTAAGCAATATGACCAGGCATCTGTCACGTAAGGTTTATTCTCTAGCTCACGCTCTTCCCAAAGGGGAATTGGGTGTGCAGTGATGTTGTGTCCCCATTGAGGAACAGCAGGAGAGAGAATGTTCACATGTTCAGAGTTAAGATAAACTTAAAAGAAAAATCTAGTTTCTGAGTTTGGAATTTTTTTTTTGTGATAGTCACAACAATTTGTAAGATGTTTTACTCTTCAGCTCCTGAGACGTTCCCCCTCTACCTTAACTCCAGCTTAACGTGTTTTGCTTTGTTTTTTGTTTGGGAATTATAATAATCATGTTGGAACTCAGATGAACTTCTGAAAAAATTGGAGAATTTCAATTTCAGATATTCATCAATGAATTTGAAAAAAAACCTTTACTTATTTATATGTTTGTACATTAATTTGTCCATTAAAGAGAGACAATGGAAATATATGCAAAGTTCAGACTTCTATGAAATCTGAGCAGGTGAAATTTGGATGCAAGAAAAACAAGCGAAATGAAAAGTAAAAATGTCACTAAATTCCACCCAAAACAATATTCTATCCCTTTACTCATTTCAAACACCACACCACGCACACACTGCTTTATAAACATCAAATAACCCTCACAATACAGTAACCATCAGAGGGAAGCAGGATTCCCATTATACAAATCCGATATTGAGGCAGAAATATTAAGTCACCTGCCCTAGGCACAACAAACCAATGGCAGAGCAAGAATTATTACTCAGGAGTTCCTGACTGTAGACACATGCTCATCATGCTAGCTCATGACGCCTTCCTGCTTAATTGTTACAATTCTTCTGATAACATTTTCATACCAATCTCAGATTTTCCCATCAATAAAATTCTTAATTTTAAAACTTGAAATAAACGTTTAAAATGTTAAATATTTTGTGTTAACCAAAACTTTAAAGACAGATATGTTTATTAAGAGCTAAGTAGTAAAGACAAGCTCAACTTACAGTTTGTGATGTCTGGAGGGGCATAACTATCATTCATGAACATGCTGGTGGGTTTTGCAACTTTCAGATAAACAAAATCAGATGTGTTTTTTAAGGCAGTCACTGCTTCTTCATGTGTAACTTCTTCTAAGCAAACACTGTTCACCTAAAGATAAAGAATAAATGAACTCATCCTTAACATAAAACTGTAAGCTTTCATGAAGTTTCACAGAAAGTTTCTCTTAAACTTCTTGGAGCGTTCCAGGATCAGTAAACCTTACTTTTGGTCCATTATGCCACAGATCTATTAGGTCCTACAGCACCACAGTTCATGTATGATGCTTTATTTACACATAGAGATGGCAAGTGCCTGTCCAAAGGGTAATATAATCTATGTTGGACATAGCATAGCAAAGGATGGGTTTTTGGATACTGGATGGATGAGTGTTACTATGAAGAGCTTCCCATAAACATCCATGAATCTACTTAGCCTCGTTCAAATCCCTCCTTAAAAACGCTCCTTTGCTGCGAAGCCTACAAAAAAAGCCTGACAAAGCTTAGGCCACTGTTGTGTTGATACCACTGCCTGTCATACTAACCAATATTGTCTCACTGTTTCCTGGTATTCCCCCATCTTATTGTAACCATCTTCTCTACTGCTTAGATTGTAAGCTCTTTGGAGCAGAAACGGTCTTTGTTCTGTATTTGCACAGCACCAAGCACCAAGAGGAATACAGCTCTTATACATTATGGTGGTAATAAGAAGAAATAGTAATAATATATCAGATTTGCTTTTATTATGATTGTATCTAATTTGTTCCTCATTAATATAGAATTTTTATATATAGTAATTTCACATTTTCTATGTATTAATGTATTTAGTTATTTGAGTCACCAAATTCCTGAAGGAATTGAGTTGTCAGTCAGCACTGGAAGGTCAACTGAAGACAGACTATTCATATAAAAAAACTGGCTGTACTGTTGAAGAGTCTAAAATAGCGTTTCCCAAACTTTTTTGGCCACGGAACACTTTTTAGCCTATTATGGAACACTTATATTATTTTGTAGTAGTTTGGTTTTCAAGTAAAATGTAAACCTTTAAAAAATATTAAAAGGTTTTACATGCTATGCTTTAGTTGAAAGACATTTTTAATTAACCATTTTCAGGCCTTTGTGGTTTTACACTGCTCTATCCTGGCCATCTACTCCAGACATCAGTCACCACAATACATAAACACAAGGTGCAAGGTTTTCCAAAACAGAATTAGATTCCTTAAGCCATATTTAAGCACCACCATAAATGGCCTGATTTTCAAAAATACTGATATACTCTGCAGCTTCCACTGACTTTCCTGGGAGCTGAAGGATGCACCTAAATATGGACACAGTTTAACTTTAAGGACTCATTTTTGAGAAACTTGACAAAGACCTTTTTCTCTCCTCCCCCCCACCCAACTGGAATTGGAAGGGAAAACAGAAAAGGTCTGGTACGTATGGCTTTCCACCACTAATTCAGGGGACGAGCAAACAGAACTTGTACTGGGTTGAATCAGCATCTCACTCCATTTTGGAAGTGATAGGCAGTGCAGAATATCCAATATAGTTTCGTGCAAATGCTGAAGGCCAATTTAAAATTTTGTCTGTGCCTGCAGAGCCCAGATGTTGCAGGCAGTAGCAAAAATATTTTTGAGAGCTGAGCCTAAAAACAGCAACTTTAAATTTGTGTCATCTAGAGGAGCCCATACTATAACTAGGAGAACTGTTGTAAAAACGGGTCTTTAAATTTATTTTAACTGTGAGCTCAATTGTAAGAAGTGAGCGAAAATTCATAAAATCCCACAATAACCTACAACAATACATGTTGATGGGAAAAGGTGCAAAAGGCAGACAGAAGGACTGAATTAATCCAAACAGGAAGGCCTATGGATATCGGTAAACAAGAGAAGGGGGGACTAACAGGCGAACAAAACATTTCACCCACTAGTCCCTTTTTGGGTCCTTAAAAGAAAAAAAAATTTTTTTCAGGGATGCAACTGCCTGCAAACTGTTTGAGAACCACCACTTAACAAAAGTGGAAGAATAGGAAAGGAACAAGCTTTACCGTCTTGGATACCACTTCCACCATCTCCGGGGACCTCAGAATCCACTGTTACATCGCTGGGCCCTCATCATCCTAATCCTGAGAAACATCCTGGGCAGACAAAGGAGCCCAGATGACATGTCACCTGCACCTCCCCACCCCTCCTTATTTCTTCTTTTTCCTATTTGACTTCTGTTTAACAACAGTCTGGCTTAGCTGGCCAGGACTGTATATTTTGCAACATTGCTGTAAGTCTGTGACCAAAGAGCCAGCTAAAAGCAATGCCCAAGGCAGCTTGATGCTGGTAGAAGTCTGCCAAGTTTTGGAATGGATGATAAGACTGTGTGCTCTGTGCTTGTATTTCTTGAATAATGAATCTGCAAGTGAGAATCAACATAAGAGACAGAACCTACATTCCGCTCTCTCCTGTCGTGTGTTTACTTTGTAGTTAACTGGGATCAAACTAGCAGCAGTAATAGCAACAGCAGCTTCAGGCAAGCAATCTCAACTAATTTTTTCTCCTTTCCACCAAAATAGGAGAGTTATCACAATTTTTAGTACCATCTAAAAGACTGTCAAGCAGAGTTTTTTACTTCTAAAAACTGTTTAAAGCTAAAGGGAAAGGGAACAAGGGATAGTGTTAAAATGAAAGCCTGATTTAATACTTTACATTTCCAATGTGATAACTGTTGTTACTTGTTTTTCTTTATCTTTAATAAAAGATTTAAAGAATTTTTAATGGTGTTTGTTATGGTACTAAGCAGGCCAAGGTATCTCTACCTGAATCCCAAACTTTGTCTAAAACTGTTAATGTTGTACAATGACAGGGTCATGTTAATACTGTTGACTCTCTGGATCCATATATTCCATCAAAATTAACACAACAGAACACCAGGAGTAAAACAAAAAGAAGCAGAGACTTTTTCTGCTGCTTCTGTAATTATTTAGTTTACTTATACATCATATTAAAAATGTTTACTGTACCTTTTGAATACTGTTATTTATAAAGCACTTAACAGTTTTAAAGCACCATAGTACATTTTTTGTCTATTTAATGTTTTCATACTATGCAAATCAATTCCCTAGGATCAAACCACCTTATATTGATGTTACAGTTTTTGAAGACAGCTATTTTAACTCATACTATTCTTAGTAAATAGATATTGTAATTTTATAATGCATCTATAAATTGAATAGTATAATATTGAGAGAGTTGAAAAGCTATATTCTGCCTGATTTGGAAACTGTTCCTCAGATTAGATACTAAAATCAACTTCATTACTTTTATTCATAAGCAGAGTATGTCAACACAGTAGATTACATGTTTTACAAGTCTTTTGGCTGACATTTAAAAACTGATTTTGGGAGTATTCCTATATATGTTAAACTGTGGATTTATTTTGAATATCTCCAGTAAAATAACCATTTCCCCTCCAACCCACATAAAAATCCTACACTGGATTATATTACAATTTTTTCTTACTCTTTGATTATGCAAATTTCCTTTAGTGGCTGAAATACTGCTGCACCAAATCATTTATCTAAAAGCTAGACTTAACGGTAAGCATTTCATAAAATCAGAAAAGCTTTACAATTTTTGAAATCTCTAGTAATATAAACATACTGAACATTTTTGCCAACATGTTCAAATTATATTCCCTTTTTTGGGTGAAGGATTATTACAAGGAATACCAGACTCCTAGATCTGGCTTCCCACTGATATCCCTCCCAACATTTTTATACTCTACATATCAATTATAACTATGTAAACATTAACCCTCTGAAATAAGGGTTGCAATTAATCTTGAAATAATAGCAAAACTCCAAGAAAGGATTCTTGCAATTATGACATAGGCTAGTTCCATTCATGGCATCAGTATGCACATGTATTACACAGCTGACATTACTAGAAAGCTGTTAAGAAATTGCTTCTAAGTAATAGGCATTTTTGTGGATCTGATATCTTGAAATACCAGTCTTTGCATCTGTACACCAAGTTTGCCAATACAATACTTGATGATACTATTTTTTATTACAAATAGTTGCACTGTAAAAAAGACAAACTAAAATAGTATTTTTCAATTCACTTCATACAAGTACTGTAGTGCAATATCCTTATGGAGAAAGTGCAATTTACAAATGTAGATTTTTTTTTTCTTACAGTGACACAAAAATCAGAAGGGATTTTTTTTTTTAAAGGGTACAAATATTCAGTACCCAAAAGCATTCTTGGCTCCTCTGGAAGAACAGCTGTCCCATTATATCTATAGAAATATAAAATGGATATTTACAAAAAAATGATCCTACTTAACAAATTCTTTCTACCTCTTAAGAATTTCTTCTGTTAGTGTTTAACTATCTTGACAATTTTAAATAATTTGAAAATCAGGAACCACTCAGATTTTCACACAGTTGAGCAGAGCCACATGCAGAGAGCCAAAAAATGTCAGGCAGTCCAAAAGTTATAATGCACAAGTTCCTAAAAGTGCGATTATTTATACAAAGTAACGGTGCCAACATTTCCAGTGTGTGACCAAGTGAAAAAATAGAACATGGGGGAAAAAAAATCTATCTATACCAATAACTTGGCAAATATCACTAATTACTTATTAAATAAAATGAGTGAACATTAAGTTCCTGTACAAGTCACTGATTACTAATCAGAGTGACATAATGATGAGATTTTTACCATTCATACATTCTGCTTTGAAAGGGGAAGAATTACATATTCATACTCCAACACCTTTACTAGAAGTTACTCCATAAACTTTTATGTAACAGGCTCTCCTCCTCACTAAAGTTTACTTGTACAATTCATGCAGTAAAAAGTGTGCCATAAAGGGTCAGCTTCCATTTTTCTAGCCTCCAAACTTAACTCTTTCACAAGGTGAAGATTCAGTAAGAGTGTTATATTTTCTTTAACAAAAAATCCATAACACAAGTTGCAAGTCTAAAAAGAGTTTCTCTATGAAACTTTAATTCATCAGACAGGTTAGATACGATTTATACTGTACAGGTTACCTGACTCCCTTCAAGTCCATTCAAATCTACTGCAGGTAAGATAATCTCTCTCTGATATTGGCTAGACAGATGGCCAGTGGGGATTTTGATATTCATCTTATTAATGTAGTCTCTTATAAGACATTATCATTGGTATCCTTATTCTCTCTCCTCTGCTCCTTCATTATTTTTTATACCTACTTGTTATGTCTTAATTAAACTGTAAGATCTTTGGGGCTGGGGCTCTCTCTTATTCCATCTCTGTACAAATCCAAGCATAATGGGGTCCTGATCCTGGTTGGGGTGCTAATGTAATACATTAAAATATTTATGCTTAAAATGTTTATTCAGTGTGCATAACATCACATTTGATACTCAAATGAAATGTATGTCATAACCTCAAATTACAGAGGCCTGGACATGAAACTCTGAGGTTGCACTCAAATGAGGAGAGAGAATATCTCTGCAGGGTAGAAGTTTGGATCCCCTGAGCTCCATAAAACCTTCACGAACTGTTGAAACACAGCCATCAGCATGGATGCACTATGCTGCCTCATTGTTTTTGGATTTCTTCCCTGCCCCATGCAGTTGCACTGCAATAGAAGCGTGCTGCTAGGAAAATCTGGGAACCTCCATAATGGGGAAATCTAGAACAGAGAACAAGTTCACACAACAGCAATCCCACTGTGGAAACTCGTTCTCTCTTCGCTGCCAGACCATCCCCCAAATCCACAGATACCCCCATTGACACCCCAAATAATAACTGTTTATAAAGTGATTTGCAGATAAAAACTCAATATAACTGATAAATATAAATAAAAGCAAAATGTGTGATTTTCACCTTCAAATCGTTTTACTAACATTAACTAACCCACGAAAAACCCTTTAAGGTAAGCTTATAATTCCTCTGTTTTACTGATGGGGACCCAGCATAAAGACTAAGGGTCAGATTCTTACTCTTAGAGCAAGGATCACTTTATTCCAGGACTGTCAAATTATTTAAAAAATTAATCACATTAATCACAGTTTTAATCACATCGTTTAATAACAAAAGAATACCATTTATTTAACTTATTTTTGGATGTTTTCTACGTTTTCAAATATACTGATTTCAATTACAACCCAGAATACAAAGTATACAGCGTTCACAGCATTTAGCATATCTGGCATGTAAATAACTTGCAACACCAGCTACAGAAGTGCCATGCAAATGTCTGCTCTCACTTTTAGGTGACTCTGTACAGAAGAAGCAGGCAGCATTATTTCCCATAAATGTAAATAAACTTCATAGAATACCAGGGTTGGAAGGGACCTCAGGAGGTGATCTAGTCCAACTCCCTGCTCAAAGAGGGACCAATCCCCAGACAGATTTTTGCCCTAGATCCCTAAATGGACCCCCCCAAGGATTGAACTCACAACCCTAGGTTTAGCAGGCCAATGCTCAAACCACTAAACTATCCCTCCCCATACCTGTCTTAGTGACTGACTGAAAAAGAAGTAAGTAGGATTAAGTGGATTCGTAGGCTCTGAAGTCTAACATTGTTTTGTTTTTGAGTCCAGTTATGTAACAAAAAAAAATCTACATTTGTAAATTTCACTTTCATGATAAAGAGACTGCACTACAGCAACTGCATAAAGTGAATTGAAAAACATTATTTCTTTTGTTTATCTTTTTCACAGTGCAAATATTTGTAATAAAAAATAATGAAGGCTGTCGATTAATCAAAAACTCAAAAAACTTAATCGTGATTAACTGCAGTTTTAATTGCACTGTTAAACAACAACAGAATACAAATTGACATTTATCCATCCACACTGATGAAGCTTGTTAAAAATGCATTAAATATGTGACTCAACTCCTTGGGCGAGAACTGAATGTCTCCTGCTTTGTTTTACCCGCATTCTGCCCTATATTCATGTTATAGCAGTTTCAGATGATGACCGAGCATGTTGTTCATTTTCAGAACACTTTCACAGCAGATTTGACAAAACACAGAGAAGGTAGCAATGTGTAAGCTATCTTTAGAAATTGCAGCAGTTAACCCAAGGTTTAAGAATCTGAAGTGCCTTCCAAAATCTGAGAGGGACGAGGTGTGGAGAATGCTTTCAGAAGTCTTAAAAGAACAACAGGCCGAAGCAGAAACTACAGAACCCAAACCACCAAAAAAAGAAAATCAACCTTCTGCTGGTGGCATCTGAATCAGATGATGAAAATGAACATGCATCATCTGCACCACTTTGGATCATTATTAATCAGAACCTGTCATCAGCATGAATACGTCCTCTGGAACGATGGTCGAAACATGAAAGGACATATGAATGTTTAGCATATCTGGTATGTAAATACCTTCAAATGACAGCTACAAGAGTGCCATGTGAATGAACGCCTGTTCCCACTTTCAGGCGCATTGTAAATAAGAAGCAGGCAGCATTATCTTCTGCAAATGTAAACAAACGTGTTTGTCTGAGCGATTGACTGAACAAGAAGGTGGACTTGTAGGCTTTAAAGTTTTACATTGTTTTATTTTTGAGTGCAGTTGTTTTTTGTACATAATTCTACATTTGTAAGTTCAACTTTCATGATAAAGAAATAGCCCTACAGTATTTGTAATAGGTGAAATGCAAAATACTATTTCTTTTGCTTTTTAACAGTGCAAATATTTGTAATAAAAAATAAAGTGAGCACCATACACTTTGTATTCTGTGTTGTAACGGAAATCAGTATTTTTGCAAATGTAGAAAACATCCAAAATATTTAAATAAATGGTATTCTAGTACTGTTTAACAGTGCAATTAATCACTCAATTAATCACTATTTTTTTTAATCGTGCCATTAATCGTGATTAATTTTTTTAATCGCTTGACAACCCTAACAATAACAATAAATGAGCATTGTACACTGTATTGTGTTTAACTGAAATCAATATATTTGAAAATGTAGAAAAACCTTCAAAAATATTTATAATAAATTTAAATTGGTATTCTATTATTGTTTAACAGTGTGATTAAAATTGCAATAAATCACCATTAACTTTTTAGATTGAGTCAATTTGTTTTGAGTTAATTGCTTGAGTTAACTGTGATTAATTGACAGACCTACTTTATTCTATGAATAGTTTTATTGCTTTTGCAGAGTAAGATGCTATTCAGTGTGAGTAGGTCTGGCTATGAGAGCTGGAATTAGAACCTGTCTCCTAGTCTCATGCTGAGATCACTAGAGCATGCTCTGAACACAGTAGGATTACTGGTGACATCTGGGGCAGTTGAAAATTATTTTCTTTCTTACATACTGAAGGCAGCTTTGAAGTGTTTGCTTTGAGAAAAGAAAAAAGGAAAAAAACCAACAACCCTAAATAAACCACTAATGAATGGCAGTGGATTTTGTAAACTAATATAAGATGATGCACCTAATTCCAAACCAGCCATCCCTAGGGACTGGTATGCAGAAAATAAGTAAGTGGGTTCCTTACCCTTCAGGGATTTTTAGGGCAGTAGATGGTAGTGTTACCAAAGGCTATTTTAAATGTTAGAATTGCCCCGTGCCTCTAGAGACTTAATGGCAAACTCTGGAAATGAAGCATGTTGATTGCTATAGGACACAGTTCTGATTTTTCAACAGAACATTTAACCCAGTTTGAGATCTCAGAGATTTTCTGAAATGAGAGAGACTGAAGATGGAGAATTTATTTTAATATTTACATTTCTTGGAATTTGTACAAGAAACAGTATCTATGACGCATCTGTCTTGCCAGGCCTATGGACAGCTCCCTTAAAACTTAGCTGAATTATGGCATCATTTTGTATGTACCAATAAGTAGTATGCACAGAAGGGAAAGTACACCTTTACTTACAGCTAGAAGTTTGTCTCCAATCTGAAGTTTGCCATCTTTATGTGCTGCACCTCCTTCAATAATTTTAGTTACATAGATACTGTTGTCACCAGGAATATGCTGATTTCCAACACCACCAGCTATGCTGAACCCAAGTCCTGCTTGAAAATAAAGTCATTTTTCCAGAGACCTTTTAAACTATTAATATCAATTTGATGTCAATCACAATATAATTGTGCTCCATGCAACTATGGTGCTATAGAAATAATTATAATTTAACATGACACAGGTTCTTGAGCAGGTATAGTACAGTTGTTAGAGCAGTAACTAATGTTTTTTAAACACAGTAAAATGATCAGAATTCCTCCCAAAAAAAGAGATTTAATTTTTGTCAGAGAAGCAACATTTACAAAAAAAGGTAGGTGAATCACTCAATTGCAACCACACAGCTCAACTACAGTAATGATTATCCAATCCTACCACTTCAAAGAATAGTTTTGTAATGTTGCATCACCTGTAAGTATGGAAACAAGCAGAATGGTTTCTCTGTGTAGTTTTTTCACCTTTGAAGAAATATCCAGAGATTTCACATGAAAAGTTTATTCCAGTGCTAAGATCGATATATTCCTCTTAAAAATGACTATATTATCAAGGAAGTGTTTTAACTGGGCACAAATTGTTTGCATTAAAAGCAAAATATTATGCATGCTATATGGATGAGGGCAAGTGTTTGCCAGAACTATTAAGAGCTTTACTACTGCACTTAAAATGTATCTGTCTTCATTTGCATTATTCCGATGCTGCCAATCCTCAAATGTTCCATTAGTAATGTGGACTAATATAATTTTTGCGTACTCACTGAGAAATAATGGCCTGCAAACTACTGGCAACTTTATCCTTTTTTGTATAACAGAAACTTTATACTTGCCACATACCTTTCGGCCCTTTCACAAGTTTTATCTCCATTATTTTTTCTGTGACTGGTTTTCTTCTTTTGACATACAACCGCACAATGGATCCTGCCTCCTTTAATGCTTCAACTGCTTTGCTGTGTGTCACATCACGAACATCCACTTCATTTACTCGTAATATGCAATCGTTAACCCTGAGGACACCAATGCTTTCATTTAGTTGAGGTATTATACGTAAGGCTACGTTAATGTCATAGAGGTCATGGAAGGCACAGAATCCGTGACTTCCAGAGACCTCTGTGACATTCTCTGCTTCATCGCCAGGGGCTGCGGGACTCTGGCAGCCAGCAGGGCCCCTGCAGAGTTCCAGCGATAGCAGCGAGAAGGATCCCTCTGCAAGGTTACAGCGACGGGCGACAGCCTCGTGTGTGTGTGTGGGGGGTACGCCTCTGGCAAGCAGCTGGAGGTGTCCTGTTTGCTCTTTGGGAAATATGGTCACTCTGCAGCTTCCAGCTGCTGCAGGCGGAGGGGGAATCCCAAAGCTCCCAGTCACCATGGTGGTGGGGGAAACCATGGAGCCACAGCAGCAAAAGTCACAGACAAGTCACAGTTTCCATGAATTTTTATTGCCCGTGACCCGTCTGTGACTTTTAATAAAAATAACCATGACAAAGTTTTAACCTTAATTATAGTGTACTGAACATATTAGGTGTCCAATAGCATTTTAACCAGATGAAACTGCCAATTAATACAATACATGACACATTTTTTTGGAAAAAATATGGATCAAATATTCTTTAAAATAAAAACAACATTACTGAAAATGCAACATAAAAAAGTCCAATTAAGAAGGAAATAACAAATGATTTTAAAATAATATTTTGTTTACAACTAAAGATCAAAATGTTTTCTGCTAAGAGAAGGTTACTTACCTGTAACTGGAGGTTCTTCAAGATGTGTGGTCTCAATCTGTATTCCACACACAGGTGTGCATGGCATGCCATGCGCCTGAGTCTGGAAGTGTTTCCTACCAGTGTCCACTGACCCACCCATGCATGTGCATTCCCTCGTGCTCCCAGCCAAAAGTATAATAGGTAGTGTGGGTCAACACCTCTCCAGTCTCCCTCTCTTTACCTTAGAACTAGCCCGACGCAGAGGGGATGTAAGGAAGTAGTGGAATATAGATAGGGACCACACATCTCAAAGAATCTCCAGTTACAGGTAAGTACCCTCTTTCTCCTCTTTGAGTGACGGTTCCTATGTGTATTCCACACGTGACTCATGAGCAGTGATCAGTGCAGAATTGGCTGCAAGGGTGCTAATGGAAGTGTGGTCCTCAGTACAGCTTAGCCGACTGCTGTGTCTGTAGCTGCCGCTTACTTGTGTGAGGGCATACTGGTTGTGAAGGTGTGGATGGAGCACCAGGTGGCTGCATGACAAATGTCTTGCCAGGGCACATCAGCACATCACTCATGTAGAGTGAGCCATGATTCTATCAGATATGGGTACATCAAACTAGTTGTAGCATTCCAGGATGCATCCCGAGACCCATTTGGAGATGGGTTGAGAGGAGAGGGCTTCACATGTGGACCATTTGGCAATTGCCACAAAGAGCTTCAGCGACATGCAAAAGGGTCGAGCACTGTGAATGCAGAAAGCCAGTGCATGACGGACATCCAGGGAGTGCAGGATCCTGTCAGTGGGGGAGATGTGCAGTTTGGGGCAAAAAACAGGTAGGTGAATGCACTAGTTCAGGTGGAATTCCCAGCATGACCTTTGGAAAGAATTTAGGATGGAGCTGAAGGGACATCTTTCTTCTTGTGAAATATAGTGTAAAGGGGAGGATCTGCCATCAGGGCTATCAACTCACTGACCCATCTGGCTGAAGTTATGGCTACCAGGAAAGCCATTTTCATGAAGAGGTGGGAGAGGGAGCATGTTGCCAATGGTTCAAAGGGTGGTTTCATGAGGGTGGAGAGGAAGGGATTAAGGTCCCACGCAGGTGTGTGCTTTCGTGCTGGTGGAAAAGTGTTGAGTAAATCCTTTATGAAGCAAGCGATTGTGAGATGCATAAACACTGAGGTACTGTCCACAGAAGGAAGAAAGGTGCTGACTGCTGCCAGTTGCACCCATGTATAGGTGAAGGCTGGACATTTTGAGGGCGAGAAGGTAGTCCAGGACAACCAGTATAGATACAGCATTCAATGAGTGATGGTGGGCCCATAGCATGAAGCATCTCCATTTCGCCTGACAGCATGTTCTGGTGGATTCTCTCCTGCTCTGAGTAAAGATTCACCATAGCAGGATGAAGCATGCATGGTCCACCATCAACCCCCAGCCAAATACCAGGCTGTGAAGTGAAGTGGCTCAGCTTGGGATGCAAGAGTCTCCCTTGACTTTGTGTGAGTAGATCTGGGAGTGTGTGAAGGTGGATCGGAGTCTGAGTGGAGAGTTGAAGAAGGTCCATGAACCAGAATTGTCATGACCAGAATGGGGCTATGAAGATCACGGTGGCTCTGTCCCGGCGAACTTTGTGGATTACATGCAGGAGGTGTGGAATGGGAGGGAAAACGTAGTGGAAGTCTCCTGTCTGGGACAGGAAGAGAGCGTCACCCTGCATGTCCTTCCCTATTGCTCCTCTGGAATAATAGAGGGGCAACTTCCTGTTCTCATGAATGGCAAAGAGGTGCCGTAGTTCTTGAAGAGGCACTGTATCATGGCATTGTGTAGCTCCCACTCATGATAGATGTAGAGTCGGCTGAGTGTGTTGACTAGGGAGTCCTCAATGCGTGGGAGGTACATGACTTGAACTGTTACATGTTTTTGGTGCAACAGTTTCAGGGGCAGATGAACTTGGAACAGAGAGAGGGAGGCTTGGTGCCATTCGATTGTAGATGTACACGACTTCTGTGATGTTGCTGAAGAGGAGTTGAACATACAGAGATCAAATAAGTGGAAGAAAGGGCCAGCATGGTCAATGGATCACCCGGAGCTGTAGCATATTTATGGGCATCCTGGCGTCCCAGGGCATACACACACTCTGGGCTGTGTGGTGGTCTAGGTGGGCTCCTCAGCTCATGAGGGAGATGTCAGTTGTGATGGTGACCTGGGGTGTGGGTAGAGTGAAGGGGGTGCTAATTAAGACTTTGGAAGAATCGGTCCACCATGTGAGGGAGGCTCTGGGTAATGAGGTCTCTGGTCTGCATATGGTCCATGCTGGGTTCATAGATGGAAAAGAGTCACGCTTGGAGGCAACGCATGTGGAGACATGAGTGTGGTATCACATATGGCTGAGGAGAGAGAGGCAGCCGTGGGCCATGGTATTGGGCCTGCAAGACAGGTCTGTAATGACAGACATCAGTGTTGTTAAGTGGTCCACTGGGAGGAAAGCTCTTGCTGGGATGGAGTCAAGCCATGCCCCAATAAACGATATCATCTGCACAGGTGTAAATACCAACTTGTCCTCCTTGATGCAGCTAGTGAGATGTCAATAGCATGCAAAGGATGAGGACTGTGACGGTTACTTCCTGGTGCGAAAATCTCATGAGGAGCCAGCCAGTTGTCAGACAGAAGAATACAGAGTATCTGCATTTGGGCTGTGGCCACAGCAAAGACCTTTGTGAGCACTCGTGGAGCCACTGTTATACCAAACAGGAAGATCCAAACCTGGTAATGGTGGTGTCCCACTCAAAAATGGACAAATTTGTCGCAGGCTGGATGGATATCTACATGGAAGTAATACGACTCCTTGCAGAGAGCTGCGAACCAGGCTCCCTGGGGGAGGGATGGGATAATAGATGCCAGTGTTACCACCCAAAGGTCTAGAATGCGACACTGCCATCTGCCCTTCTTTTGAGATGAGGAAATACAATGGAGTAAAAACCCCGTCTACTGTAGTGATGTGGGACAGGTTCTACAGTCCCCTTGAGGAGCAGAGTGTCCACTTCTTGTTGGAGGATGAATTCGTGAGAAGGGTCTCCAGTGGAAGTCTGGGGTGGGAGCAATGAGGTTGAAATGAGAGGAATTCTATTGAGTATCTTTGATGGATGATCTCCAGTACCCAACTGCCATGTGGCAGTAAGATGGAACTGGAGATGCATCAACCCTCACTACCTATTATACTCTCAGCTGAGAACATGAGGGGATACATATGCACGGGGGGGGGGGGGGTCAATGGACACTGCAAAGAAACACTTCCAGACTCAGATGCATGGTGCACACACACATTTATGTGGGAATACACATAGGGACCATCACTGGAAGAAGCAGCTTCAGTTTCAATATATTTTAATCAGAAAAATTGCACAAACTATTTTTTACATGCAAAAAAAATGTGGTCAGCATTTAAAGGAAAGAGTAGCTAACTACTGCACTGTTCAGCAAACTAGGAAGCACAGGAGGAAAAGAAGCTAGAGTTTTAACCCATACGTTAAACAAAGAACTTCCTCTGTTCTGCTTTGAAACATTGCCTTCCTGCTTTGGTAGATTAATTATGTCACTGATGGCTTTGCTGTCCATTTGATGTGCTGCTGGTGCTGTACTGACATTCTACTAAGATAAACAACGTTTAGACATACCTGACATGCCTAGTCTGACTGCCAGCAAGTTCTGGGAGATGTAAGCTGTGCATCAGACAGCAGTCAACAGACTAATATGGGGCCCTGAATGATGTGTATTAAATTCTAAAACAGCAAACTGCTGCTGTCCTGGGGTGCCACCTGCCCCCATCCCAGATCCCTTTAGTGGCACAGACCAGCTGCATCTGCCTTGCCCCTCAGATACAGAGAGGCAATGCACTCTAGCTACTTCACAGGAGATTTCTGCAAGCCTGCCTTCACAGCATTATTCAAACATGTTTCTATATGCATGTATATGTACATGCCTGTGTCCAAATGCCACTCACACATAGCTCTAACCACATTCCTCTTTCTGCATCACAGCATCCATGCTCTTCATCTTTCCTTCTCTCCGTCAGCTCCATTTCCCCATCCTTACCCCTATATAGCTCCCACCATACTTCTTCCACTCCACATCCCAATCTCCACCTTCCTCACAACAGCACAAATGCAAAACCCACATCCACACCGTTCTCTGCCTATTCCTCACCTCTGACAACATCTACCCCAACCATAGATTCATAGACTCTAGGACTAGAAGGGACCTCGAGAGGTCATCGAGTCCAGTCCCCTGCCCTCATGGCAGGACCAAATACTGTCTAGACCATCCCTGATAGACATTTATCTAACCTACTCTTAAATATCTCCAGAGATGGAGATTCCACAGCCTCCCTAGGCAATTTATTCCAGCGTTTAACCACCCTGACAGTTAGGAACTTTTTCCTAATGTCCAACCTAAATCTCCCTTGCTGCAGTTTAAACCCATTGCTTCTTGTTCTATCATTAGAGGCTAAGGTGAACAAGTTTTCTCCCTCCTCCTGATGACACCCTTTTAGATACCTGAAAACTGCTATCATGTCCCCTCTCAGTCTTCTCTTTTCCAAACTAAACAACCACAATTCTTTCAGAGGATCCTCCTCATACCCTTATACTCTACCGTGGTTTCCTTCTCCCTCTTCTATATCTTATATCTGGGTAATCTCATCTGTGAACATTAATTCAACTACATTTCTATGTGGATGACTCACAGATTTCTTTCTCTACTCCAGACCTGTCTCCTTCTGTCCGAATTAAAATCACAGCTTGTTTCTGTGACATCTCCTCATGGATACATAGCCATCAGCTCAAACTCAACCTGGCTAAAACACAGCTCTTAATCTTCCCTTCTAATTCCAATTTGACACCTACTGTCTCATTTGTTCTGGACATCACCACCACCCTGCCTACCATTCAGGCCCATAAACTGGGTGTCATCTTCAGCTGAGTTATCCCTCTAGATGCTCACATCCAGGATATGCTTAAATCTTTCAGAGTCTTTTTGAACAACATTTCTTAGGATACAGCATTTCCTACCCATCTACACAGATAAACCTTTCATCCAGGCTCTTTTCCTCTTGCTTCTGAATTACTGCCTCATCCTTTTCTCTGGCATTGGCAAATGCAATCCTGCCACTCTAACATCCATTTAGAATGCAGCTGTGAAGATTCTTTTCCTAGATCATCACTTTGAACATGAAACCCCTCTCATTGCGTCTTTGCTTGCTCTCCTCTATCATAACAAATATAAGCTACTTGTCTTCAGATTCAAGGCCCTTCATGACCCATCCCCATTGTACCGATTATTTCACATTCAGTATCATAAGATCGACTCCTGCCTCTACTGAGCCAATGATGACAGTCTACATCAACCATTTGTTAAATTTTCAAACAAGCACCTTCATACTTTCTCCCATGCTACCCCTCAGACTTTGAAGGAGCTCCCTGTAAACATCCACAAAACTAACTCAACATCCTCCTTCAAATTTCTCCTTAAAACTCCACTCTGTCATAAAGCTCACAAAAAGTGTGACATAGTTAGGATGCTAGCGTGCTCAGACCACAGCCTACTATCTCATGCTACTATCTCTCCCTTCTATATAATGGCCTTAAATTGGTCATGATGTGACTCTGGCATCCCCTCAATAAAAAGAAGACTGAGGCGGGATTTGTCAACTGTCTTCAAATACGTGAAGTGCTGGTATAAAGATGTCAGTGATCAATTTTTTCCCATGTACACAGAAGGTAGGACAAGTAGTAACAGGGTTAACCTGCAACAAGGAAAGGTTAGGTCAGATGTTAGGAAAAACTTTCTAACTATAAAGATGGTTAAGCACTGGAATATGTTACTATGGGGGATTATGGAATTCTTGTCACTGGAGGTTCTGAAGAACAGGTTGGACACACGTCACAGATGGTGTAATTTACTTGGTCCTGCTACAGGCAAGGTGCTGGACTTGACTTTTTGAGGTTCCTTCCAGCCCTACACTTCTATGATTCTGCAGCCCCTCAGATCCTTCTCTGCAGCACTAACACAGTGTTCTCCATTTGCATTCATCCATCTCCATTTCTCCTTCCTAAGTGTAGTACTTTGTACAGTTCTGTATGGAATTTCATCTTTTCAATTTCAGATCAATTATCAAATGTATCAAGGTCACTTTGAATTCTAATTCTGTCCTTCAAAATGCTCCATCATCCAACTTATTAATGGAATAATAGTGGACCCAGGACAAACACCTATGATACCTCACTAGATATGACCTGAGAATCTGATAGCGAACCACTGATAACAAATGATATTGATCAGAGGGGTAGCTGTGTTAGTCTGGATCTGTAAAAAGCAACAGAGAGTCCCGTGGTACCTTACAAACTAACTGATGTATTGGAGCATAAACTTTTGTGGGTCAGACGCATGTGGGTACTGAGTAATGCGTAATGATAATTTGTAATTAGTTTATAATTGTCAAGGTTTTTTCCCCCACTTTGAACTTTAGAGTAAAAATGTGGGGGAACTGCATGGACCCTTCTAAGCTTAATTCCTAGCTTAGATCTGGTAACGCTGCCACCAGCCAGAAGTCTGTGTCTGGCACACTTCTGTTCCTCCAAACCTTCCCTGGGGAACCCAAGACCCAAATCCCTTGGGTCTTAAAACAAGGAGAAATTAACCATCCCCCTCCTCCCCCCCCCCCGATTCTCCCCTCCCTGGGTTGCCTTGAGAGGCTACACAGATCCAAACTCCTTGGATCTTAAAACAAAGAGAATCAACCATCCCCCTTTCCTTTTCCCCCCACCAATCCCTGGTGAGTTTAGACGCAATCCCTTGGATTCTAAAACAAGGAAAAATCAATCAGGTTCTTAAAAAGAAAGCTTTTAATTAAAGAAAGAAAAGGTAAAAATTATCTCTGTAAAATCAGGATGGAAAATGCTTTACAGGGTATTCAGATTCATATAGACCAGAGGGACTCCCCCCACTAGCCTTAGATTCAAAGTTACAGCAAACAGAGGCAAAAATCCTTCCAGCAAAAAGATGCATTTACAAGTTAAGAAAACAAACATAAGTCTAATCCGCCTTGCCTGGCTATACTTACAATTTTGAAACATGAAAGACTGATTCAGCAAGACTGGGAAAACCTGGGCGTACGTCTGGTCTCTCTTAGCCCCAAGAGCGAACAAAGAACAAAACAAACAACACAAATAAAGACTTCTCTCCACCAAGATTTGAAAGTATCTTGTCCCCCCATTGGTCCTCTGGTCAGGTGAGAGCCAGGTTCACTGAGCTTCTTAACCCTTTACAGGTAAAAGAGACATTAACCCTTAACCATCTGTTTATGACAATAATGATAAACATTAAGATCTCAGCTAACTTCTACAAGAAACATACCACTAGAAAGTGAAGGAAAGAAGTCCAAATGGTGAAATCAAAAATGGAACTAAATTAGTACTATCTGCAGAACTACACTGTGTAAGTATTATTCACTGACAAAAACCTTCATTAATGCAATTAAGGTTGCCCAGAGTTATCTCATGCTGTTCCAGAAGGTCAAGTTCAGCAAAATTCAAAACTTTGCAAATCAGGAAATACAGAATTAAGGTACATGCCAATGCCACCTTAACTCTGACCACCTAGAGCTGGCAATAGTCACTGGAAATGATCTGAATGCACTCCAGGTGCATTCACCGTATTAGGTGTAGCTGTGCTGAATGGTGAAAGCAATAGCTGGAGCAGCTTGGTAGAACTTTAATTATGATCTGAGATCTGCAAAGGGCTTCCTAGCCTTAACTATCTGCTGCATAGGAGACTCAGAGAGACATGGAGAGGCCCATTATTCTCAATTAGATGGTCTCAACTGAATGGGAACACCTCCTGCAGATGAATACAACCAGAAACAACAGCTCTCAGTTGTGTTAAATGCTCCTTTTATGTCAGTGGTTGTTCCTGTCCCCTCTCTCCCCAGTGCTAGAGAGATTGTGATATGCATCAAGCATGCCCATTCTCAACTCCTCATCCCAGTCTCAGCAGTGAGTTCTCTGTATATTCTCCTACTGTGCAGGTTCTTGGCTCTCCATGCAGGACTTCCCTAGATATTGGCTCATTTCATTTGAGTTGGAGCAGAGAGAGAGGCTCTGACCCTCCAAAAACCTAGTTCACAATAGGGAGTGTGGAGTCACACCCACATAGATGAGCAGCCCCCCCTCAGCATATACACAAGCAGGCAGGCCCCTCAGATCACAGCACTCACATAAGGGGCCAGGCAACCCAGATCCTGTTACACACACAGTCCCTTCCCCTCTGATCCTAGCTGACACACCACACAAGAGTAGGGAGAAAGCAGGGCTAAAAGAACCCTCTGCCCCAACTCTCCGCCAGTCACCCTGCCACTCACCTGACCTGCATGTCTTGCTTCACTCCCACTCTTCGTTCCCAACCTCCCTCCTGAGCCTCCCATCCTTCCTTCCCTACCACACATCCCCATTTATCCCCCTCCCCTCACTGCAGCCCCAAACAACTCCCCTTCTCCCCCCCAAACTTGTACAACCCCGAATCCTTCTCCCCTCCTAACAAGCATTCAAATGTCTAATTCCCTCATCATCCAAATATTTTGATTATATTCATTCAAAGTTTAAAAAATAAAATAAAAACAGGCAAACCAAAAAAACCCAAACTCACACCCTGACAAAGGCAGATTTTAGCAATACGCCTTCAAACCTTTTCCAGATTCCTGCCTTAGGTGGGACTCAAACTGACACAGACTGGATGGATCAGGTTCACAGGTGACTGCCTATCCCCTTCCCCTATACAAATGTTGAATACATATGGAAGAAAACTTTGGAAAAATACATAAACCTTAAGAAAAGCTGTTTAATTCAGGGACTGTATCTTGGGAACCCCTTGGTAAACTGACCCCAAATTTGGATTACTAACCCTACCCTGTGTCCCGATAAGTTCAGATTCAATACACCTGTAAGAACTGGTGTAGAAAAGAAAGGTGCCTTTTTACTCCCACTCTCCAAGGCTGGCTGGGGTGGGGGTCAGAATTTAGAGATGCTCAAGGTCTCCTCTAAATGATGATCTGTAGAGGTCCCACAGGGATTTCTGTATTGATCCATAATCAGAAGAGTGCTCTGCCTCTTCCTGACATGACTCCTTCCTCAGGGTCTGGGTAGAGTGCATGATAGACATGGACTCTACATCACCTGTGGATTCCCTGTCAGGCCAGAGCCACGGTTGAGAATCTGTCCCAATCGCTCCTAGACAGGGGATGTTCTTAAACTAAATACTTACCTGTTGTCAACAGTCCTAATGAATTAAGGAAGACCAAGAAATTGGTACAATATATTTACACCATATAACAGAAAACTGAATTCACTAAATTAGACCTGCTGGATTAAATACAAAACAAACAACCCTTTCATTCAAGTAAAACATTATTTATGTTACTTACAAAATAAACTCTGCATAAATTATAGAATATTACTTCTTTTAAATTATTCCAGTAAAAGAAAAAAATAAATAAAACCATACGAAAATGTTTTGTCCTTTCCCTTCTAATAAAAGGCACAGCATTTAATAACACAGTTGACATACCGTAATCTTCCATCCTGAGCAGCTGCACCCCCTGCTATGATTTTTGTAATGAAAATACTTGAGTCATCCCCAATGTGTGGGTTGTCCGTACCACCTGCAATGCTAAAGCCAAGCCCTGAATTTCCCTGAAAAATAAATATCACTTATTTGAATAATTTTCTTTTATAAATTAGTAGGGTAAAAGCAAATCAGGAGAGAAAACATCTTACGTTTTATCAAACAGATGTAATTCCACTCCTAGTGGAATGCTAAGACTATATTATGTACTACAGGATAACATTTATTTTTATTATTTTGGAAAAAATGGTGAGAAGCTGACATGCCTTTCAAAAATAACAGAGAAAGTTTCTACTATGGTGTAAACTCAAATTTGTGCATCACTACAGGAACAAGTGAGATTGTGTCAATGTTCATGTTAACAATAACAACTAATCAATAATAGCTACTGTGGTTTCCTCTTTTGAGACAAAAGAATGCATCTGTTGAAAAACTTCCAAACATACACACACTGCAGGAACTGGAATGTCTGATTCTGTGATAACACCTGATATTTTGTTGAAATGCTACAAATTACAGACTTTCTTATCCCATAAATCCTGCAGAAATCATGTGCTTATTGTTTTCAGCAAATATCCTTCTCTCTTCCTTTTATCATTTCAAAGGGGGGGGGGAATGTGAGAAACATAAAACATTATGAATGTTAAAGTATATATGTTTTAAAGTCTGATCTAAATAGACTATTTGATTTAAAATAGCAGCTCACTGCTGACTTGCCTATACTACTGTCCTAAACCTTCTGTGGTTCACACTACAAAATTACTGTGCTATAAAGCTACACTGTTAGAAATTTTCTTCAGATGCTTCCCCACCTTCCTCTATCAAAGCATCTCAGTCTTACACTAATACAGAAGCTGTTTCAGTATCTGTCTTCTGCCAAGTAGAGTAATCATGGCCCCATGGCTGATAGTTTTATAAAGTGGATAAATGAGTGGACTAGACCAAGAACACTTCTGTTTCACTTGTGAACTCAGTCAAACTAGAACAAATGTTACAATTATGCAGCTCAAAGAGATTTTAAAAATTCTCAAATGGAGAGAGTGCAGGCCATCCTAGAGCAGTGAGCTGATCGCTTTCCACCTGCAATGCACATTAACCACCACCACCATGACCTCTCAAAATAATTAGCTACTGTGGCTATATCATTTGTGTCTCTATAACATGTTGGTATTTCTAGTCACTAATGTATTAATATTTTCAGTTCATTTCAGATTTATTTTTAAGGTAAAGAAGAAAGTACAAAATCTTTCTATTAATTTTGGATTCTTTTATATGCTATTTTACCCAAAGATATTTCCTGCTCTCTAGCCCCCACAAATCCTCCTAGGGGACAAAAGGGAAGTAAACAGTTTGCACCACAGATGAAGTTGTGTATTTCCTCTATTTCCCTTGATTTAAATCAAGACTCACCACATCAAGACATCATAACAGAAATAAAAAGTCTCATTTCCTCATTAAGATCTGAACTGAAATTCATATTCTAGAGTTTGTCAACATTTCTGCTTGAATGAGAAGGGTCTCTGTTGAACCCCTCCATTTCTGCTGACTGATTACAAAAGAGGCGAGGTGCTTTAACAAAATCTGGGTCTCCCACTCTGTGCTACTTACTGAGTACTACTACTCTGCTAGATTTAGCGTCTGTTTATTTTATTTGTCATTTACAAGTAACTTGCAGGGCTTCTTTGACAATGCTATGGCTCTAAGTGGAATGCAAGCTCATGGAAAGACAATGGAAATTACAACAATGAGAAATGAGTTTTATTGTTAAATGTGGACTGCTCAAACTTAACAAAAATCGCCAGAAATCTTGAGCACAAAAATATCTCTGCAGTTGCCATATGCACTGCTCAAGTCTAACAGAACCTGGAATGCATACAGATATCAAAATGCTTGTTTTAACTGCATCATAAAGGGCCATTAGAGCAATGTGTATGATAATTGCAGTGCCAATTTCATGCTTAAGGTTTTGAGATTTTTTTTTTTAACTACTTGAATTTTTCACAGTATTCAAATGGCAGAAAATCTCAAAAACAAAATAAAACTAATTTATTTAAATTAAATATATTGCCAGAGCACTGCAATAATAGAGTCAAATATCATTTAATGTTACAGTTTAGATTTTCAGTCTACAATGTAAAGTACAATATACTATACTGTTAATGAATTCTCTGTTAGTCTGTTAAAATGTTTATTAGCTAGGTAGATAACGAAATCAAGTCATGACAACAAAGAACCTAATATATATCTCAAAATGTTTGGTTTTACTGCAACATCTAAGAATTTTTGTCTCACCCAAGTTAAAATACAAGAGCAGTTGGTACACAGGACTTCAGTACTTCTACCATCTATACCAGGGCTTAATTTGCAATTAAACAGGTGCCAGGGCTCAAGCAATCTTTTGACTTTCATAACTGATGAAGCAAGCCCAGGGTTACCAAGGCTATGAACTTCAAGCTTAGAGTTGCTGGAGCTCAGCCCTTGCAAGCCCTGACACGAATTAAACACTGGTCTACAGTGTACTGATATAATTATCAAAACTCACAAGACAGCAAATTTGGAATGGCTATAGAAGTTCCAGCTCAATTATCAAAACAGTATTTAACAAGTATTAAATTAAGAATATAAAGTGTGTGCAAAAGCAATACAATTTGTGTGCTATTCAATATATTTCATATTTGGTTAAATTAATAGATCTAAAAATAAACAGTATTGCTGTTTAACCACAGGAAATCAAGAGGCCAATCTTTCAATACACAAATAGCATGGATTTCCTTCCAAATACAATTTATGGAAAAGCATTTAGACTATTACCCTTTCAAGTGTAATTTCTTCATATTCATAATCTGCATCCGTGCCATTAACCTAAATGAAGGAAAAAGAAAAAAGTTCTGTAGAATTTTACACTCCACATAGCACAGAACATTTGCTCAGTACTCTGATGGCTTACTCCCATCTCTGCAGATTGATTCAAAATCCCCTGTAAGTTTGTATGCGTCCCAGCATACCCCCTGCTCTAACCACTACATTGTGTGCTACTACATTGTGTAGCTGTATGCATGTTAAAGATATGAGTTCTACATACTTGGGAGTGATATTCTTCTTTAATGACTTTGAACAAAATGAAAAAATCTCTAGAGATGCTAGAGATTAAATGATTTATTTTATGGTTAATCTAAAGAGATGCTAAGACCACCATTCTTGCCACTATACCTGTTCCTGCTAAGTGGCAGCAGGGAAATGGCAATTCTGCATACTATTTGTCACTGGAAACTAATAAAAATACTTGAACTTTTACTCAACATCCACAGTAATATTTGTCATTTATTATATATAGTAAACAAACCTTCAATAAAAAGAGGAAAACAAAACAGAAGGTTTTGTAAATTAAACTTAAAACTCAAATATTCTTTCAAAGTTTTGTTCCAGGATTTGGAGTAGCACGTTTCCATCTTTAGAAATGAGTTGCAATTAAAAGGAAAGCTTCCTCACCCCAAGATGAGATGCCTGCTACTGACTGTGTTGGAGTTGAAATCCTGTGCCTTTCCTGGAATGTGAAAACCCATGAACAGTTCACTGGAATCTGGCAGTAGCTTTTTGCTCCTATTGCAGTGATAGGGATGCTCCAAGCAATGCCTTCAAAGCAGCTGTGTTGCTAAGCCAGTGTCTGGCAAAATAGCATAGCTTTAACCTGTTGTCAGCAACAACAGCTCCTTCAAGTTAGGCTTGGATTTCCTTTGGATTTTTAAAAGAATACCCTTAGTGGTCCAACTTTCTATAAACATTAATGTTACTGTCTTAATTTTCCAACCCAAAGAAAAAGCCTCCTGGTGTCATAGGTCTAGGAATAGCTCCCTGCACATAACAACACAGTTTTATTTCTGGTACCAGGGTATTTCCTCTATTTTTTCTTCTTATTACCATCATGGAGTTTTATGGGTTGCTGTATCTTCTAATCAACATCAAGAACCCTTACCCAGCATCCTTCTGCTTTGGCCACATTGGTTTTTAGCTACTAACTGGTGGTGCCTTCACCTGAATGTTTATGGCAATCAGAAACCTCACCTGACCTCCCCATATAGTTTCAACTATCCCCAAATTGGTGTTTATCTCTATGATTAGCCTGATACCTTGTACATATAATCTATACTCATTGCCAGTTGTTTACTACTACTAACTACTTTTGAGTACCATTTGGCACAGTTAGCTCTACCTTGTTTTCCAGTTTCTATTACCAACTGCCCTCTAGGTGCCTCTGTTAGTAACCTACTGAAATGTGAATACTGGTTTTTGTCATATTTATCTTGTGTTTCTCTTACTGGAAATAGATTATTTTCTCTCACTTCTATGACCGTTTTGTAATTTTTTTTCATGCCTTATTTGATTCATTTAATTTGATGAGTTGGACACGGGTCACTCCCTTTACTAACAACTGCCTGGATCTTCTGATCTCAAAACAATATTGTCCACAACTTCTGGCCTCATTTGAAGTCCAATTCTCTGATCACATTTTAATTTTTCTCTGTTTAAACAGTTCATTCCCACTTCATCTGACTACAGGGGCTTAAAGCCACTTAAGCACTGATTCTGATAAATTCAAGAATTAATCCTGTAGTCTGTTGTACTCTCTTTTCCTGTTAATTCCAATCCTTGAGTGAATTCAATTATATGAAGGCATGGGTGAGGACTTCACCTTAGATTGCACTGAGTAAAGTAATGTGTGGGAGTGATATAAAGACAAGGAAAATTCAGATTAAAAAGTAATACCAAATTTATAGACATCATAGGCAGATGGAAGGTTTGAGTTGAAGAGCAAGCCAAAGAGGAAGAGTTGTGTTTGAAGATGATCCTTTTGCCTAAACAAAGCACGGTTTAACATTTAGCTGCCTGAAGTTGAGACGAAGTCACAACTTTCCAGGAGAGTCAGGATTCATTAAAAGGTATTGAAAGATTTATACGACATTGACAGCTAAGTAGTGTAGGACTGAGATCTTATTACTTGTTCCATGAATCATGCTGTTTGAGTCTGCTTCTAAAATTGTCAGTTTAATGAGCAACTACTTGTTAATGCCAATTCCTTGTTGCAATACAAGATGTTTTCCTCTACAATATTTTTAAATAAGCTAGTCACAGTTAATGCCATTTTCAAAGAAACTATATTAAGTTCTAACTGTAATTTTACTACTTTCCTTTCAATTGCTTCATAGCTGATTCATTACACAGTTTTTGCCACTTCTTTAGTCTTGTTCTATTTCTCAAATCTGGGTTCAAAGACGCCCATTCTACAGAAAGCGTGTCACAAAGTTTTGAAGGATTTGATCACCTCAAGATCACAAGGCCTAACTTTAGCCTTAACTATGCTAGATTTCATGGCATTTAAAACAGTATTCTCATCTACTGTATTACTTGTTTTCTATTTTGGAGGTTTCAGAGTCTTGCTGTACAGTTTCAGATATCTTTCTTTTGTAGCCATTGTTTTCAAGACATTTGTAAAGGGACTTTTTCCTATACTCATGTTTCTGGTGAATGCTGCAGAACTCTGTTCTGGTATTACTCGTAATTCAGCTACACAGACAAATACCATTCTGACACAGACAATAATGAGGTTTAAATTTTCTTTTTCCTACTTTTCTGATGTCTACAAATATCAAGACTATGTCTATAGGACACGACAGATTAATTGAAAAATTTTACTAAACACGTATTACTAATATTTTGGTTATATTCTTATAGATTCCTATTGGTTTATCTTATTGGCCATGTATACTATTTAAAGTATATCTCCAGAACCTACTAACAGCTTCTTTTTTATTTTAATTTCAAAATTGAGAGCTCACACTAACTCAGTTGGTAACTTGTCCGTTTTACTCGTTGAATATTATAAACATTTGATATTTCACTCCTTGGCTAAAAACCATGAAGTACTTTTATTAGAATATAATACTACTGAAATGTTCATCTCACTAGGCTTCCTCCTATATCGGTGCTCTTCACACAACTAACCAAATTGCTCAAATATGGATATTCTCAAGGTTAGCCCTTACTTTCATATCTTTGCTAATTACTGACGTGTTCAATTAAGTTTTACATTAATCAGTGGATTATTAAATTCCACATACCATTTTATCTGCACAATCTACTTCATGTGTATCACGATCATTGCATTCTATTAATAATTTATCATTAGCTTCCTTCTTTGCTTCCATTTTTTGGGTATCATGGATTTCCTTTTCTTCCCTAGAAAGCTCTTCCAAGAGACAATTGTTTTTAAATATTTTGCATTATTTAGATTTTAATTGATAGTAATGAATATAAATCATAAGTCAGGAATTGTAGAAAATTAATAAGAGAAGCCAGCAGAAACCTATGCCTAGCAAAGTTGAGGACAATAAGGATTTTTTTAAAAATACATTAGGAACAAAAAGAATCCTGACAATACTATTCATCCATTACTTGATGGAAATGGTAGAATTATCAATAATCATGCAGAAAAGGCAGAGATAGTCATTAAATATTTCTGTTCTTCATTTGGGAAAAAATCAGATGATGCAGTCTCATCATGTGGTGATAACAAACTTTCCATTCTATTAGTATCTCTGGAGGATGTTAAACAGAAGCTACTAAAGACAGACATTTTTAAAATAGCTGGTCCAGATAACTTGCAACCAAATCTTAACAAGTTTAAAAAAGCTGTCTGGGGTATTCGCCAGATCACAACTGTGGTTTTCACAATTCAAAAAGGATGTTGATAAATTGGAGAGGGTTCAGAGAAGAGCCACAAGAACCCTTAAATTATTAGAAAACATGCCTTATAGTGATAAACACAAGGAGCTCAATCTATTTTGCTTAACAAAGAGAATGTTAAGAGATGACATGATGATAGTCTATGAGTACATACGTGGGGAAATAATATTTAACAACAGGCTCTTCAGTTTACTAGAGAAAGGTATAACATGAGCCAATGGTTGGAAGTTGAAGCTACACAAATTCAGACTGGAAATAAGGTATACATTTTAAATGGTGAGAATAATTAATCATTGGAATAATTTATCAAGCGTCATGGTGGATTCCCAATCACAGACAATTTTTAAATCAAGATTGGATGCTTTTCTAAACAATATCAGAGGGGTAGCCCTGTTAGTCTGGATCTGTGAAAGCAGCAAAGAATCCTTATAGACTATAGTCTGTTAATCTATAAGGTGCCACAGGATTCTTTGCTGCTTTCTAAACAATATGTTCCAGGACTTATTTTGGGGATGTTCTACGGCCTGTGTAATAAAGGAAGTCAGACTAAATGATCATAATGGTCCCTTTGGGCCCAATCATCTATGAATCTAGATTTAGTTGTTGTTTTAACATTAAGTGGATGACTTGAATGCTAAGTCAATTTCCACTGCTACTGAAACACTGTTTTCTTCTCTAATATTATAAAGCCTCATGGCACATTAGCTTGGCTTTCAGGATATGTTAATACAAAGTAGTAATTATTATCTTCAGTGGATTTCCTATATTCTTAACATCCTAAAAATCACAGCTTGAAAAACATTAGCTAAAACTAAACACTTCCATAACACCTATGCAAAACTGTCATCATATAAAAAAACCACACAGCATTTGTAAACACTGCCTCAGCACAGTACCTGAGATACCAGCTTTCCCTATACTTAAAAGGCAAAGTAACTGTGGTAACTTGGCAATTTAAAATAAAATGGTGACCACAGTACTGCATCTATATATTCTTCATTTAAAATGTGAGAGGCAGCAGTACTGATAATTATTTATTCTTAGTAGAAAAATGTATACATCATATTGAAATTGTTTCTATTCCATCTGAAAATGCTTTTGTTTTCACCTCTTAAATTTTGCATTAAATGTTAAACTGAAAGGCTAGGATTTTCACAGGAGTCTACTGCCATAATTTCAAAGGTTTAAGGCCAGAAGAAACCATTAGATCATCCAGCCTGACCTCCTCTATAGCACAGACCATTACACTTCATCCAAATACCCCTATATTAAGCCCAACAAGTTTAGACAAAAGCATTTTGGTCCTCAGGAGTCTAAACTGTGTGCCAAACCCACCACTCAAACAGGCCTTACACTTTCTAACAGAAACTTGATCAAAGCATATTGAACATATGCTCTAGTTCAAACAGAAATTATTTCAAGGAAGTGCTACAGCCTGGAGTCTAGCTTTATTTATTGGCTACATCTATACTGCAGACCTCTTGTGGCAGTGTGTAATATAAATGAAGCTACACACCACACTGAAAAGTAGGCTGTGTCCACACTGCAGTGTGTAGCTAACCAGGTCAGGGAAAAGCTCTGGCAGGGAGAGGCAGAAAGAAAAGGCTCAGCAGAGGGAAGTTGCTGGAACCTTTCCCCACTGCCTCCCTTTGCCAGAGTCTTTCATTGCAGCAAGTAAAGGGTCCGGCAGCTCCCCATTACTGGAGTTTTTCCCTGTAGCAGGGAAAAGTTCTGATAGCTCCCACTGCTAGAGCCTTTCCCTGTGGTGGGGATAAAAACTTCAGTAGCTCCCTGTGGTAGGGAAAGTCTCCATCAGTAGGAAGCCACTGCAGTCTTTTCCCACTACCAGACTGTATTAGGAATTTAGGGTAAAAACATGATAGAGATGTTATAATTATCCAAGCACTACAAACTCACAACATTCAGAGTTAAGGTTACATTAAATCCAAACATATTCAGATACGTAAATACACAGTAAATGTGCCAAATAACCCAAATTCCACCTTGTAGTGACAACACAAGGGGAAAAAATGAGTTTAAAATCCAGTTTCTTTCACTCTAGATACAGAAACACTATTAGGAACTAATTATAATTAGATGTTTATTGTACTGTGTTACTACCAGTCTTAATTTTGCATCACCATACTTTAACACATTTTGACTGTTGCCAGGATAGCGCTTGAAACACTGGCGCAGCTGAACAGAGTGTTGGATGAATACTGTGTTCCCAGCAGAATCAGACTGTAGAGAAAGAACAGTTTTGTTTGTTTTTTATACATGAAATCAATAAGCAGAAGAGGAAACAGATACTTATCTTACTGAGCTGAGAACCCTGGCTTCCACATATAACTGCAATCAGAGAATCTTATGTCTTCAGAGACAGGGCTGTTTGTGGGACATGATTCCAACATAAGGGAGCAATTGCTGATAAAGAGAGATCAAACCTTGGAGAAATGTGTTCAAATAACAAGGGCTGCTAAACTAACCAAGGAAAGGATCAAAACAATAACAGCCACCAATACAGAAAAAGTACACATACTCAAGCCAAAAGAACTTAAAAGGCAGGACAAAGACAGACCAACAGAGAATGCAGGTTTCATAGTCTAGAATGTGTACTAGAAAGTGGCAAAAAACACCAGAGAGAAAAATGCCCAGACTATGGGAAATGGTGCAAGGAGGGTGGAAAACCAATCTATTTTATGTCCCAATGCCACAGCTACCCCAGGAAGAAAAAAACCCCAGCAGCTCATGCTGTGACACAAGAAACAGAAACTATCTTCAGTGGAGCATGGTAAATCCGAAGTCTCTCAATGTACATGCACTGGAGAAGGCAACTGTCACAGTCATTCGACCTCCATATTTGCAAATATTCTATTAGATCAATGACCAATTTGGCTCCAGCTGGACTGTGAAGCAACCTGCAATTTTGTTCAAGGCAGGGCAGTGCAAGCCACAGATTTGGTTGTAGGACAAAACGAGAATATTCTCAACATGACAGAGAACAGGACAGATTCTAATCACATAAAAGGTCATATTCCAAGGAGATATATATATTTAGAGGACAAGCTGAAGTTGGAAGCGGCATTCCTATGCGCAACCCATGAAAATATCAAAACACAAAATTGCATTACCCCTTGTGGAGCCATTCAAGAGGGAACTAGCAAACTTGCAAACAAGAAGCATCACTTTCGCCACTGAAACTAGCACAGAGTTCATCAGCAGCTTAGCAGAGGTACAAAAACCTTCAGGTAGAAAGAAGGTACAAAACCTGAAAAACTGTATCAGTCGGAGCATGGAAAAGCTCACTGACCATTACCAACAACCAGGGTGGATTTAATTTAAATCACTAGTCAGGAAGACTCAATTTAATCATAGATTTCTACATAAAAGTGCATTCTCCTCCCTAGTCATCTGACCAAGTTTCCACTTCTTGCAAGCTTCCTTTGTGTGTTTAAGCTCACTGAAGATTTCACTGTCAAGCCAAGCTGGTCGTCTACCATATTTGCTATTCTTTCTGCACAGACTTAATGGAAGTGAGAAACAAGCTCAGACAAGATTGTAACTTCCTGAAATTAACTTTTAGTCACTAGAAAGCATGTTTTATTTTGCATGTAACTACACCAGTCTCTCTTATTCTGCTCAGTATCACCTAAATCTCTATTCTTTGTTAATAAACTCATTCTTGCTGTATTACAAAACCATCTCAGGGCTGTGCATGAAATTGGAGGCTGAGTCCTCAGCTAGCCAAACAGACTGCTGAATACTCTTGTCTCACTGGAAGAAGACAACTTAATTTCTGTGAACAGTCACAGTGAGAGGGACTGAATACTCCAGAGAGACGTCCCTGGTGAACTCAGGAATGGGGGTTCACTGACTGTTACCTGCAAGACAGGGTTTGGACTGACAGTGTCCAAAGAGTTGGCTGGCAAGTCAAAGAGGCTGGTGTGTGAGCAAGCCGACAAATGGCTTATTAGCAGCAAAACACTCACTTGCTGAGGCAGAGAAGGAACACAGGGGCTCACAATTCAGGGTACCCCAAAAAAGACATCACAGTACCAAGTCAAATGTGCCACAGAATTATATTACATCAGCACTACTACCTTTATCAACTAAACTTGTAATCTCATCAAAAACATTCAGTTAGTTTGATAGAATCTATTTTTCATAAAACCATAAAACTGATTGGTATTAGTTTTCGTACCCTTGTGATTCTGTATTAATTGATTCCTATATTAGCTGTTCCATTATTCTGTCCAAGATCCAAGTCAGACTGACAGGTCTATGACTGCCTGGGTCGTTCTGTTCACCGTTTTAAAATATTGCCACAACACTAGCTTTCGTCCAGTCATCAGTGTTCCAAGAGTTATTGAAAATCAACATTTTACAGTCCAGAAGGCTCCTTTGTCAGCAGGCAATGATGTGGGCTTCGCTGAGGCAGTACAGGCATTGCTGGTACTCACTGCTCTTGGAGAAGGAGCGCAGGCAGGAAGCACAGTTTTTTAAGCCGATTTGCTGGGGCATAATCCCCAGGAAAGGAGGTCTCCCTAACAGAGGAAGAAGTCTGAAAGCAAACCTAACTAACTAAAACACTATAAGAACAAGAAAAATGACTATCTACAACTATATACAACAAGAAGGAAGAACAGACAACCAACTCTCTTAGCTAGGCTAAGAAAATGGAGGAACAGAGGTTCCAATTCTGGCCAAGTGACAGTAAGAGGGAACTGGAGATGCATCAACCTGCACAGCCTCATATAACCCCTGCTGTAGACACAAGGACAATACACAACTGCTACAGAATTGTTCTGCCTGCAGCGCGTGGCACACATGGGCACCCCATACCTGGAATCCATAGAGGGACCATCACCTAAAGAAGGACTTTTGGATACTGTTGTCAGATGCTACCGGTGTGGTGCTCTGCTCTGTTCAATGTTGATATTAATCGTCTGCGTGCGTGTGTTCCCTCTGTGTGCTGTCCCAGCTCTGCGCAGATAGCTGACACAGCAGACCCTGAGAGAACCCCCAGTGACCACAGACTCTAGTAAGATACGAAGGCACGTCGGCCTAGTTTATTGTCGAAGAGAAACACAGTCCCCAGTTCCCTGGCAAATGAAGTCCAAGGGCTGCTAAGGTGCAGCTAGCCAGTGCTTATGTGCTCCCTGGCAATGGACTCAGCTCAGTCAATGGCGGGACTTTCCACTGCCCCCTAGGCTGGACAAAGACACTGCCCCAGGGATGCATTTTTATACACAGGTACAAACAAGTTACACATCACTCCTGATGTATTGAGGTACAACCCCTCTACATAGTAAGGTGACACCTCTCACCTTGCACTTGTTGGTTGGAACAAAACAACTCTATCCATCATATTTCCCTTTTGGCCTTGTCATTGGGATGGATCAGCTTGTTCCTTGTTATCTGTGTGGAGTGTACAAGTATGCGAATGTTCTGATATCTGGTGTCCAATACCTTTTAGGTATGTCTCTTTTTGCAGCATCAGCCCTTTCCTTGCCAGCTTCTGTGAGCAGGGCCTATCTCTGGTTCACAGCTTAACTTTACTGTATGTCAGCAAAGTCCTGACCATTACTTTAGTTCAGGTCTTAGCCCTCATACTAGCCCTCTGATACCAAGGTTTATATCTCAGGGCCTCCTCTTACTACAGATACAAGTTATCTGGACCCCTGATTTAAAAATGTCTAACTTTAGAAGCTGTTTTTTTAACATCCTCCTGAGTTAATACTGGAAGGTAAAGTGTTTCATCATCGTCATCATCAGACATGACAATATCTTTTTCCCCCAAAATACTGAACAGAAATATTTATTGAACATTTCTGCTATTTGCTTTATATCTATCTACATAGAAATATTTAAATTTATAACTGCCTTCACGTTCCCTCTAAGTCAGGTGGTTGTTTATAACCAGTGTCATCTCCTTTCTTCATTGTGGCTTTTTGGGCCCCTAGTAACTGGTGTCTTGAGCCTAATACCTTGTATTAGGCCAGGGGTCGGTAACCTTACAGAAATGGTGTGCCAAATCTTCATTTATTCACTCTAATTTAAGATTTCGTGTGCCAGTAATATATTTTAACATTTTAGAAGGTCATTTTCTATGTCTATAATATATAATTAAACTATTGTTGTATGTAACTTAAATAAGGTTTTTTAAATGTTTAAGAAGCTTCATTTAAAATTAAATTAAAATGCAGAGTCCCCTGGACCGGTGGCCAGGACCCAGGCAGTGTGAGTGACACTGAAAATCAGCTCGCATGCCGCCTTTGGCACACGTGCCATAGGTTGTCTACTCCTGTATTAGGCTAAAGCATCTTTCACAAAGACATCGAAATTTGACAGGAAAACAGGACATACAGAATTAACTCATCCAGCTACCATGTTCTGGAAGGATATGAGGCACTACTTGGCCAACCATAACTCTGCATTAACGAAGTTTTGGGCACTCAATTTTCTTGTTTTGGTTTTTTTTTTTTTTAATAATTTCTCAGCTTCCCCATATTTCACAGTACAGCCCCCCTCCTCCACTGCTCCTGATTGCTTGGCAATGTTTATCTCAGCCACAAAATGCAATGGCTGCGTGTTGGTTCCTTCACTGCCTCTGCATCACCTTGTCTTCTCTCTGCTTGCCCAGCACAGTCAGGCTCTCCCTCTTCAGCCCTCTTCCCTGGACAGGCAGTCATAAGCAGGGGGCCCAGAAGCTGAGAAGACAGGGAGAGGATGACTGGACTACCATGAAGTCAGTGGGGGCATTTTTTGAAGGGAGGGCGTGAGAAGAAGGATGAAGCAGAGGTCAAAATCACAGACTTTGGAAACCAGGGTCCAGCCCTTGCTCCAGACTTCTTTTTGTATGACCTTGGGCAAGTTCTTTAGTCTCTGTGTGTCAGTTTTCTATCTGTAAGATGGAGACAACAGCACAAAGCTACCTTCATCCTACAAGGGGGTGCTGTGAGGACAAATCCATTAAAACTGCAAGGTGCTCAGAAGCAACAGTGATGGGGGCCAGACAGATACCTTTCATTGACTGAGGGATGTGGGGGTTTGGGGAGGACAGAACTGAAGCCCTCCACTCCCACCCACTGTACAGCATTGACCCCTCCTTTCAATCCTGCTCTTCCCTGCACTCTTCAAATTACACTCTCTATCTCTCCCTCTCTCGCTCACATACACACATACACACACAATTTCTCCTCACTGCTTTGACCTCCATCTCTCTCCAATTACTCAGACTCCCTTACTACTGCTCCAACTCCTTCAACAGTCTGTCCACCATGCTCACTGCTCCAAGTTCATCCATCCCCAGTTTCACCCTCTTCCTTGCCATTTCATGCTCCTGGTAAACTTGTAGAGATAGGAAGATGGAGGGGCTCTGAGGAATGCATATACCAGCAGAAAGCAGCAGGAGGGTGGTGATGCAGAATCCATACCCTTGAGTCATTCACTTACCAAAAGGTTGCCTGAAAATTCTGACTATTAAAAGAGCCCTAGTCTTGCTGCACATCTGCATTTTAATCTGTTTGGGAAAAGTGACTTGTAGGTTCAAACTCTCAGTTTAATAACTTAATTTAATAACTAACAATTTAACTTAGCCATACTCTAGCTAAGATAAATGCTGAGAGAATGAGAAGTTGGTGGATGATTTGAACCATGGTTTAAGTCCCAAGTGTGCGCAAAAAAAAAAAAAAAAATTAAGAACCAGTTGATTTTTGTAATATGTTTTTTGGGAGGTGGTACCTCAGAAAGCCCTTGCTAAATGACTCCACTGCACTACCAACAGTACCTTGCACAGCCATAACCCACGGCAAATGTCCAGATGATGCAAGTAACCACACAGAGTTTGGAGCACTTAGAATAACTGATCTTTAAACAGAAAAAAATGCTCAACCTTAACTATAACAGAGCTAATGCTCTGCTACAATAATTCAGAAAATTATTGCATCCATATGGCCAATTCCATTTTGAATCTCATCAAGTTCTTTGCCTCAATAATTTGTGGCAATGTGTTCCACAATCTATGCGCTTGTGTGAAAATATATTTCCTGTGCAGTAATCAGTTTTAAATTTGCTACCATTCAATATCTCCATGTTCTTGTGTTATGACATAAAGAGAACATAAGTTCCAGATCTGCCTTCTGTAGACCATTCACTATTTTGTATACTTTTATCTGGTCCTCTCTTATTCATCTCCTTTCAAAGGTAAACAATCCCAGTCTTTCACTCTCTCTTTTCTGAGTTTTTTTTTTACCAGGCCAGTTAACACTGCTGTTGCCCTTCTCTGAACCCTCTCTAGTTCTGCAATATCCATTTAAAATGGAGGTCCCAATACTGCATGCAATATTACAGATGAAACCACATTATTGATTTATGTAAAGTCATTAAAATATTCTCCATGTTATTCACCATCCCGTTCCCTGTGCATCCTAAGATCTTGTTAGCTTTCTGGACTGGTACTGCATGGTGAACAGAGGTCTTCATTGAGAAGTCTAAAATGATACCCTGGTTCATTCCTTGAGGAGATACAACTCATTTGAAACCTTGTAAGTTGTAGGGAGTAGTTCAAAATGTTCTCCTCAATGTTCATTACTTGGCATTTATTTACACTGAGTTTTGTTTGCCATTGTATTGTGCATTCAGCAAGCTTGGTCAGGTATCTGAAGTTCTTCGCAGTGTTCTCTAGTCTTGACTAACAAACAATGTTGTGTCATTAGCAAATTTTGCTACATCATTACTAAATGTCCTTTCCACATCATCAATGAATATATTAAAGAATACTGAGACTTGATACAGAACCTTGTGGCACCCTCATTGTCAACCATTTGTCATGAAGCAAATTGACCCAGCCAATTTTTGATCCATGACATTACTTTTCCTCTTACCCTATGCCCTATGACTTCTTAGTTCCTTTAGTAGCCTCTTATAAGGTAGCTTTCCAAAGGCCTTTCAACAGTTTAAGTAAATTATGTCTACCAGTTCTCCTTTTTCCACTACTATACTGACATATTCAACGAATTCTAAGAGAACAGTGAAAGACAAATTTCCCTTGCAGAAACTGTGCTGGATAGACCCTACCATACTATGACCTTTCAGGTGTTTTATTATTCTTTTTAAAATGATTATTTCAATCAATTGGCCAATTACAGATGTAAGCCTTACTGGTGTGTAATTCTCTAGATCATCCCTAAAGACTTTTAAACAAAACATTTACAAAATTTGTCACCCTCCAATCCTTCGGAAGAGTAGCAGTATTTTATGAGTCTGCATATAATTGCTAGCAGCTCAGTCACTTCATTCTTAAACTCCTTCAGAACCCTTAAGAGCATACTATCTGGGCCTGATGACCTATTACTTTTTAAATAATCAATTTGTCCAGCCTCTCCTCTTCCATTATTCAAAGAATTCAGTTTTAAATAAAAAAATTGAGCATAAGAACTCTTCCACTGTATAACCATAAAGCAAAAGACAGACAGAGTCAAGAGTGAAGACAGCCAAGAGACTGATGGCAAAGACAGGAAGATTTCCCTACATGGCAGAGTTGGACCATTGCAATACTTCCTCCCAGGAATTAGAGAGGAACCCAAGCACAGGCACTGATGGGACAGAGAACCAAGAATGACTTCCCATGAGGAGTCTGCTGCAGCCCCATAAAGGAATGCTGACAGTACAGAGAAATATTTAAGAGAACGCCAAGTTAGGCAGCCAGCCACACTATAACAAAGGAGCAAAGGACCTGAGACCATTACACACAAGGTGTGTATCCAATCATCAAACTGCTACACAAAGCAAAGGCAACAGTCCAAGCTGCGTTGGGACACAGGTCTTATGTTGTAGCTATAGACTCAGGACAACAGTGGAGATGAAACCAACGCCAACTGTAGGGTAGTGACAAACAGTTGGCACAGATCAGGTCAAGGACAAGACCAGGAGGATATGAACTCACCCTGACCATCAGCTGGCCTGATGTAGGCAAGTCAGAAGCAACAGGGTATATGGACAATAAAAAGGATCAATAGGACACCACCCAAGAAAAAAAAGGCAGCAACGAGTCTGAAGCACTGGTATGTATTCTCAATTTTACTTCACTTTAATGTAATTTCAAATTGGAAATTTCCTTGATTTTAAAATGAAAATTGCATGAGTGAAGACTAAAAAAGAAGCCCCCCAAAATGTTAATGTGATATTTCTAATGATGTTAAGATATGCAGCAAGAACTTTACTTTTTTTTTATTTTAATCTTAAAGCCAGATTCACCAGTACACTCTGGCTACTTTTGCCCAGCCTTGAGCAGTAGCGAGATACCATCTTAGTGAGAGCATACCTTGCCCTCACTCTCTTTAGGAGCAATGAGAGGCAGTAGCCATTTTGAAAAAGGGCACTTTTGCTAAGGGCCACTGTTGCTGTAGTCCTACTGAGAACAAAGGGAGCTGATATCCATTTCGAAAGAGGGCAGTTCTGTGTGGAATGCTCTATAGAAGAATAGTATTCATCAGCCTATACTTAGAGAAGACTTCAGCTGTGAAAGACAATGGCACAAAACTACCACTAATCTTACAAAATAATTTTCTAAAGTAGCCTGTGCACACGATTTCAATGAGTTAACCACACAGGAAGTATGAAGACTCAGTTGGTATTAAGAACATTTAGGAGAACAAAGATCTAGCACCAGGTACTAAATTTCTCGAATGACTGATTTTTAAGTGATTACAACTCAAACTATTTAATGGCTTTACTTGTAAATTCTCAGAAAACTCGTTCTGTACTCAAAAAGAGTAAGTACTGTAATTTGAGACTACACTGCATTCTTCATAAACTGTATAACAAAATGGTTAATTCCCTCCTTTAAGTGCAAAACTCAACTCATCTTTAACTATGGAACTGTGAGCAGCGCTCCTACAGAAGGTAAAGATGCAATGAAATTAAGACTAATTTTCATCCCCACATATCTACAGTTATTAATTTAATGCTACAGGCAGAACAAATACAATATTAATGCATGCTTTTAGAAAATTAAAAGTCTGATGAAACAGACTACAAAAACAGCTATCACCATAAAGGTCTAAGGCAGTGGTTCTCAAACTTTTTATATTGAGCTCCCCTTCTTTGTGTCTATAGTCATTTATGCACCCTCTCCCCAAGTACATATACCACCACCCAACTCTGAAGACCACGAGAGGGTGGGGGGGGGAGGGGGAAAGAATCCCAAGCCAGGTGGTGGGACTCCAACTGTCAGCCCCAGGGCAGTGGGGTTCCAGCTGTTCCCTTTACCCCTACCTCCCTAATATGCACGGCCCTTCTGCATGAGTCCCAGCCACATAGAGCTAATGCCTCCCTTGACACATTCCTGTGCCTCCCTTGGGAGGCCCACCCCATAATTTGGGAGGCCCACCCCATAATTTGAGAACCGCCACTCTAAGGGAATCATGTGACATAGCAGTGGTATAGTGGTGAAGAGGTCTATTTATTTCACCTTATGAAAGAGTAGGACACAAACAGAAATTCTCAGGCTGTAAGTGTTATTTGAGACATATGGCCAGTATTCTATTATCTTTGAACAACTAGCATACATTTGAGGAACATTAGCTGTACTCTGTAACATATGGGATTCTGCAGGCTACAAGGCAAACACTATCATGGAGTAGGTCATGATACATGCTTTTTCTTTTTAGTGATAGAAAAAAAAGTAAACACTTGTGTATTAATATTTTGTTCTAAATACATAAAATAGTTGAAAGCAAATATAAGCTTACGTATGCTGGAGTCTCCAAAGCATCTGTATTCACCAGTACAGGAGAAGCATTTGCCTTTAAAAGAAAAATTTTAAAAAAATGTAAAAATGTGAGTCAGAGGAAACATTACTAAAAGATTTTAGTAGAGATGAACACAGCAGGGAAATGCACTCTACAGGGGTGTGATTTCTAAAGTATACTATCATGTTACACAATTGTACCATGTAAACCCTGCTGGCATGCTTTAACGTGGTGCTGTTTGAAACAGTTCTGTGTTAAAGTGCACTAGGAACCTTTAGTGCACACCAATAGGGTAAATAAACTAGGATCAATTAATGAGCAACACAGTTTGCTCCTCTGACAACCCTAGTTTATTAATGTAAAGTAATAAAAAGGACAGGTTAAAATTTGAACATTTAAAAATCTATTCTCCACTTAATCTACATGAGAATAGCACACATAAAGTTACTTTACATTAATAGACTAGAGTTGTCAGATGACTTTTAATTTACATTGGAAAGAAAGAACAAATTAGCCTTAAAGTTTAACCAAGTGTTCTCACATTTTGCACAGTACCTGAAACTGTTATTATTATTAAGACTAGATATTCTGTAGTATTAGTTAGTTGTCACGGAGTGTGGGGGAGTCCGGCCCTGCACCCCTCTTCCTGGGACCCACAGTGACTCTCAGCCAGCCAGTAAAACAGAAAGTTTATTGGACAACAGGAACACAGGCTACAGCAGAGCTTGCAGGCACAGTCAGGACCCCTCCACTGAGTCCTTCTGGGCTTTCAGGGTGCTTGGATCCTAGCTAGGATACCCTGAATTCCGCCCACACAGCCCCAAGCCCAAACTCAAACTGCTTCCCTCCTGCCACTCCCTTCCTTTGTTCCCCTTCCCGGGCAAAGGTGTTGACCTTTCCCCTCCCTTACCTAGCTCAGGTTACAGGCCCTGGCATCTTCCATCCCCTAAAGTCCTCCCCTGCTCTCCCACTCCCCACACAGACAGTCCCTACTGCATCACATCTGAAATAATTAGAATTTTTCCCAGTAGATGAGATTTCTACAGCACTATAAGCTAATATGGAGATGATTAAACATTTTCCATCACTAAGAAAGTGAAGAAACACCAATTAAATTGCAGCAAAATGTGTAGAGGGTTTTTATAAAAGTTGAAGTTGTTTCTGCCAATTTTAATTCTATTTTTCTTATATAACAGACTCATGGTTAAGATTTCCTTCTTAAGTTCCCTTTAGAATAGGAATGTTAAATTTGTTTCTAATTAGAGAAGGAAGGGGCTATGTTATAGTTATATACTATACTAAGAGTTAGAGCTATATATTATCCTTGTATAGAGCTCATAAGAACATAAAAAAGGCCATACTGGGTCAGAAAAAAGCTCCATCTAGCCCATTATCCTGTCTTCCGACAGCGGCCAATACCAGGTGCCCCAGAGGGAATTAACAAAACAGGTAATCATCAAGTGATCCATCCCCTGTCGCTCATTCGCAGCTTCTGGCAAACAGAGGCTCGAGACACCATCCCTGCCCATCCTGGCAAATAGCCATTGATGTACCTAACCTCCATGAACTTATCTAATTCTTTTTAGAACCCTGTTATGGTCTTGGCCTTCACAACTGTGATTAATGTGTATACGCCTTGTCAAATAGTGTCAGGCTAAGTACAGTTAGGCCTCAAACTTCTGGAAGTTGTAAGAATCAAGTACAGTAGAATCCTGTAAGCATAAGCATAATCTATCTAGGAAACTCTATAGACTAAAAAGGAAACTCTGTAAAGGTAGATACAGACCTGTGGTTACTATGTTCTGCAACCAAATACCTCTTTAAGCTGACTCGAGCATTTCTGAGTCTAGCAAATTGACCACAATTAGCCGCATAGAGAAGAGAAGAGATGAGATGAGATGAGATGAGCACAGGTGCACGGTACATAAGTTCAAAACAACCACAAATGCCACCCTAGAATACTTGGCCACCTTGACTGGTCGACCTGTTTTGAAACACAGCCAGCAAATACAGTATACCTAAGATGCAGAGGCACAGAGAGAGAGAGAGTGTGTGTGTGTGTGTGTGTGTGTGTGTGTGTGTGTGTGTGTGAGAGAGAGAGAGAGAGAGAGAGAGAGAGAGAGAGAGAGAGAGAGAGAGAGAGAGAGAGAGAGAGAGAGAGAGAGAGAGAGAGAGAGAGAGAGAGAGAGAGAGAGAGAGAGAGAGAGAGAGACAGGCCTGGGTCTGTGTGTGTGTGTGTGTGTGTGTGTGTGTGTGTGTGTGTGTGTGAGAGAGAGAGAGACAGAGACAGAGACAGAGACAGAGACCAAAGGGACTGCGCTTCACTATCTGTGCCTGGCCAGTGTAGGAAATGGTCAACTAAAGGTAGTATCTTTGGAAGAATGCACGGTAAGATTTTGAACTGAAAGGGTCTGGCTATGCTTGAGCTGATTAATCTTAAGTCTACATTAATACTATACTTTAAGTATATTAGTAAATTGTTTAAGTTGTTTAAAAATAGTAGTAGTCAATAGTTAATCAATATATAGTAACTGTATATGTTTTGTGCCTTGCTGGAACTGGGTACAGCGTTGGTGAAGTTAGTAGTTTATAAATCATAGTGGCTTTACAAGTCGCTATGCCCGTCTTCAGTATAAGTCACCATCAAGTTTATCATAAAAGTCAATAAAGGTTTATAAGTTGCTAGATAAGGTTATAGGTAGGTTAAGGTTAGTAAAATATAGTTAATCAATGTATTAGTATTGTATGTAGAACTGTATTTGTTGGGAGTGGTTACAATACATGTGAAGTTGCTAGGCAATCAAAAATAGTAGCGTTGCATGTTCTTGTGACTATTTTCAATATCATTTGTCTTTCATATGTGGACTTATAGGAATAGATAGTAAATGCATAATATTACTTGTACTTGTGCTTGCCTCCAGTATAACTTGCCATTTGTATTAATCCTCACTCAGTGCTGGTCTTTAATTCTGTTTTTCTTATTCTGTTTGTGTTGCCTTTATAGTCGTAAGTCATTAAAAGCCTTTCTTGAGGAATAATTAGCTATTTAGTTTCTCTTTTGTGGACACTACTCAACCTCATTACATCTCTGTTCGGTGGTGGGAAGCAGTGATCACCCACAGGCCCACTAAGGCCCTAACATAAGCCCCCCTAGGGCTCTAATGTGTGCCTCCTCCTTCCATTACCTTCACAACAACATCCTCTGAAAAGGAGTTCCACAGACTGACTGTGTGCATTGTGTGAAAAAAAAATACTTCCTTTTGTTTGTTTTAAATCTGATGCCTATTAATTTCATATGGTGACCCCTAGCTCTTGTGTTATGAGAGGGAGTAAATAACACTTCCTTATTTACTTTCTCCACACCAGTCATGATTATATAGCTCTCTATCATATCCCCCATTAGTCGTCTCTTTTCCAAGCTGAAAAGTCCCAGTCTTATTAATCTCTCCTCATATGGTAGCCGTTACCTACCCCAATCATTTTTGTTGCCCTTTTCTGAACCTTTTCCAATTCCAATATATCTTTTCTGAGATGAGGCAACCACATCTGCACTGAGTATTAGAGATGTGGACATCCCACAAATTTAGAGAGAGGCAATTAATGATTTCCAACATTTTATTCGCTTTTTTGACTACCACTGCACATTGAGTGGATGTTTTCAGAGAACTGAGGTTAGATGTCGATAGATATTTGGCTGTGTGTGTGTTCCCTCTGTGTGCCACCCCAGCCCTGCGCAGACAGCTGGCACGGCAGACCTCGAGCGAACCACCCAATGATCACAAGATCCATTAAGGGACGAAGGCACCCAGCCATGTTTATTGTTGACAAATCATGGTATTAGTATCTCACAGACTCTACCAGACCACTAATACATGTATGCCTGTAACAATGGACCAGCTCAGTGAATGGCGGGACTTTCTGTTCCTCGCTAAGACCAGACAAAGATATTCCCTCTGAGATACATCCTTATACCCTGATACATACAAGTTAGTAATGTCCCTTTGACATAGTTAGTTACTACCCCCTGACATCACTAGTTATCACCCATTACCATGTTGGTTTGATCAAAGCATTCTGACCTTATCCTCCAGAAGGGGTCAGTGTGCGCCTGTCATACTTGGGGAATGCCCCATACCATCCTTGGGGGTGGGATGGATAGCTCAGTGGTTTGAGCATTGGCCTGCTAAAACCAGGGTTGTGAGTTCAATCCTTGAGGGGGCCACTCAGGGATCTGGGGCAAAATCAGTATTTGGTCCTACTAGTAAAGTCAGGGGGCTGGACTCAATGACCTTTCGGGGTCTCTTCCAGTTCTATGAGATAGATATATCTCTATATATTATATTATTTATTATCCTTGATATGGGGATGCTCTGGTACAACCTGACATCAGGATGTGTCTGCGTGAACACTCTGTGACCAGCACCTCCCAGGAATGTGTATGTCTGCAATATCAGTCCTGTTCTTGCCAAACTCTGTAAGCAGGTCCTGCCTCACACCAGGACTCTGGTCTCAGGCTCTCCTCCGACTATAAGAACTATCCATAATGACTCCAAGATAGAATCATAGAACTGGAAGGGACCTCAAGAGGTCATCTAGTCCAGTCCCCTGCACTCAAGACAGGATTAAGTATTATCTAGACCAGCATTTCCCAAACTTTTTTGGCCACGGAACACTTTTTAGCCTATTACGGAACACTTACAGTATTATTTTGTAGTCATTTGGTTTTCAAGTAAAAAATTGTGTTATTTATGCTCAAATATGTTTTATTTTATAAAACAAAGCAAAAACACAAATTTAAAATAACTTGAACTAACAATTTCTAACTGGAAAGCACATATAAGTAGTACTAAAATCAAGTGGAAGAGTCTTTCATGGAACACCTATTCACATCGTGCGGAACAGCAGTGTTCCACGGAACATAGTTTGGGAAACACTGATCTAGATCATCTCTGACAGGTGTTTGTCCAACCTGCTCTTAAAAATCCCCAATGATGGAGATTCCACAACCTTCTTAGGCAATTTATTCCAGTGCTTAACCATTCTGACAGTTAGGTAGTTTTTCCTAATGTCCAACCTACACTGCCCTTGCTGCAATTTAACCCCCCTGCTTCTTGTCTGATCCTCACAGGTTTAAAAACAAACAATTTTTCTCCCTCCTCCTTGTAACAACCTTTTATGTACTTGAAAACCGCACCACGGGTACGTCTACACTACCCTCCGGATAGCGATTGATCTATCAGGGATCGATTTATCATGGGTAGTGTAGACGCGATAAATCGATCCCCAATTGCTCTCCCATCGACTGCTGAACTCCAGCTCGGTGAGAAGCGGAAGCAAAGTTGACGAGGGAGCTGCAGTGCACTGCGAAGACGCGAAATAAGTAATTTTAATTCGATCTAAGATGCATCGACTTCAGCTACGCTATTCTCGTAGCTGAAGTTGTGTATCTTAGATCAATTCCTCCCCTCCCCCGAGTGTAGACCAGGCCTTAGCCTTCTCTTTTCCAGACTAAACAAACCCAATTTTTTTTCAAATCTTCCCTCATAGGTCATATTTTCTAGACTTTTAATCATTTTTATCACTCTTCTCTGGACTCTCCAATTTGTCCACACCCTTCCTGAAATGTGGCACCCAGAACTAGACACAATGTTTCAGTTGAGGCCTAATCAATGCAGAGTAGAGTGGAAAAAAGAGTTACTCACCTTCTCGTAACTGCTGTTCTTTGAAAAGCGTTGTTCATATCCATTCCAATTAGACGTGTGCATGCCGCATGCAGTCGGCAGAAAGTTCTTCTCCTAGCAGCACCTGCCGGTTCAGCTGTGAAGCCCACTAGAGAGGCACCTCTATGGCACTCCATATATGACCCTGCTGACCTGGCGTCTCCTCAGTTCCTTCTTGTCGGATACTCTGACAGCAGGGAAGGCAGGTGGGTTTGGAATGGATATAAGCAACACATCTTGAAGAACAACAGTTACGAGAAAGTAACTGTTTTTCCTTCTACAAGTAATTGCTCATATTGATTCCAATTAGGTGACTCCCAAGCCTTACCTAAAAGGTGAGGTCGGAGTTACGGAATCGCAGATTGACGCACCGCTCTGTGGAAGGCTGCATCATCTCTGGCATGCTGGACGATGGAGTAATGAGAGGTGAACATATGTACCGAGGAACAAGTTGCTGCCCTGCAAATTTCTTGGATCTGGACCTAGGCCAGGAATGCTACTGGTGAGGCCTGTGACCTTGTGGAGTGTGCCGTAAGTGGTATTTTGGCCAGCTCATAGCACATGCAGATACAGGACGTGATCCAGGAAGATATTCCTTGAGATGGGACCTGTAGTCCTTTCATCCGGTCCACTACTGTAACAAACAGCTGATTCGATTTCCTGAACAGCTTGGTGCATTCAATATAGAAAGTCAACGCTCGCCCAACGTCCAAGGAGTGTGGCCTCTGCTCATGGCTACTGGTATGCAGCTTTGGATAAAAAACGGGCAGGAACAGGTCTTGGCTGGTATGGAAATGAGACACCACTTTAGGCAGAAAGGCCAAGTGAGGTCTCAGCTGCACCTTGTCCTTATGGAAAACTGTATAAGGTGGATCTGAGGTAAGAGCCGTCAACTCAGACACTCTTTTTGCTGATGTAATGCCCACTAAGAGGGCTACCTTCCATGACAGGTAGAGGAGGGAGCAGGTCGCCAGTGGCTCGAATGAGGTCCCATGCAGGAACAGGCTATCTAATCTGAGGATGTAGCTGGTCCAGGCCCTTGAGAAACTGGCTAACCATGGGGTTGGCAAAAACAAAGCACCTCGAGACTCAGGGGTGAAAAACTGAGATAGCTGCTAGGTGTAGCTTTATGGATGACACTGCCAGACCTTGCTGTTTCAGGTGCAGAAAGTACTCCAGAATAAGAGGTAACCTCATCTGAAGTGGGAGGTGTATGATGCTGGTCACATCATGGCCCTCATGGAGGGCTTTCTGCTGCCGAGTAAGACCTCCCTCACTTGCTCCAAGCACAGCAGTTCAATGGGGTTCAGCCATTAGGCTTCCAGGCCATGAGGTGGAGGGACTGGAGGTCTGGGTGACGAAGACGACCACGGTCCCAAGTGATCAAGTTAGGGAGAAACAGCAATACAATTGGCATATTGATTGACAGATCCAGGAACATGGTGTACCAGTGTTGCCAAGGCCACGCTGGTACCACCATAATTATCTCCGCCCTCTCCCTGCAAACCCCAAGTAGGGCCTTGTGCATGAGGGGGATAGGCGCAGACAGCCTCCCTAGGGTAGCAAGAATGTGTCCATGATTGAGCCCGGGCTGCTTCTTTGGAAGGAGCAAAACACTGGGCACTTCTGGTTGTTCCAGGTGGCGAACAGGTTGACCTGGGGAAAACCCCACTTCTAGAAGATGGAGTGAATGACATCTGGCCAGATGGACCACTCACGGTTGTGGAAGGACTTGCTGAGGCAGTTCACCAGTATGTTCTGGACTCCTGGCAGATATGATGCTTCCAGGTGAATGGAGTGTGCTATAAAATATTCCCAGAGTCTGAGAGCCTCCTAAAAGTGGGGCGAGGAACAGGTTCCACCCTACTTGTTGATGTAAAACATTGCAGTGGTGTTGTTCGTCATGACTGTCACATACTGGCCTTGCAGTTGAGTCTGAAAGGCCTGGCATGCGAGACATATAGCTCTCACCTCCTTGGTAATGATATGGAGAGAGAGTTTGTCCTGTGACCAGAGGCCCTGCATTTGGAGATCTCCCAAATGTGAGCCCCAACCTAGAGCTGACACAGCCGTAGCTAGAGACAAGGAAAGCTGAGGACTATTGAAGGGGACTCCTTTGCAGACTATTCAAGCATTGACCACCATTGAAGCGATTCTAGCACCTGTTGTGGCATCATGACTACCAGGTTCAAGCTGTCACACTCCGGGCAGTACGTCGAAGCATGCCACGACTGCAGAGGCCTGAGCCTCAACCTGGCATGCCAGACCACGAACGTGCAGGCTGCCATGTGACCGAGTAGACACGGACAACTTCACACCATAGTGGTCGGGTACTTCCTCAAGCCTCGAATGATGCTCGTCGGGATTCCGGCAGACTTGCTCTTGCCTGAACTGAGTGCAACACTGCCCCAATAAACTCTGTCCTCTGGATCGGTGACAATGTTGCCTTGTTTACATTGAGGAGGCGACCCAGTCTTGAACATGGATGTGACCAGAAGGACCTGCAACTCCACCTGCTCTCTGGTGCAACCCTTGAGCAGCGAGTCATCGAGGTAAGGGTATACCTACACGTTCCTCCTTTGGAGGAAGGTTGCTACCACCGACATGCACTTGGTGAAAACTGGAGGGACTGTCAACAGGCTGAAGGGGAGGACCATGAACTGATAATGTTTTTGATTGATCACAAACCATAAAAAGCATCTGTGTGCCGGCCAAATAGCTATGTGGATCTATGCATCTTTCAAATTGAGGGCGGTGAACCAGTCTCCCGAATCCAGAGAAGGGATAATTATACTAAGGAAGACCATGTGGAACTTCAACTTTTCCATGAACTTGTTGAGTCCTCTCAGGTCTAGAATGGGTCTGAAACCCCCCTTGGCTTTGAGGATTAGAAAATAGTGGGAACAGAATCCCCTGTGCCCCTCTACTGCTCAATGCCCCTCTACTGCTCCTATGGCAAGAAGTGCCTGCATCTCCTGGATATGGAGTTGTTCATGAGAAGGGTCCCTGAAGAGGGATGGGGAAGGGGGTTGGAGGGAGGGTAGGGGCAGAATTGGAGAGAATATCCCACTTCTACCGTGCAAAGAACCCAATGGTCTGATGTTATTTGGGATCAGACATGGCAGAAGTGGAATAGATGGTTCAAAAAACATGGGGAAGGATCTGGCGTTGAGACTGGTGCTATGTCCTCAGGCGTACCTTCAGAATGTCTGTTTTGAGCCCAATGAAGACTTAGTCAGACCTTGTCACTATCTGGAAGGGGGGGTGGGAGGGCTTGCATTTGCCATACCTACCCCTGTGTCTGTAGAAATCCTGCCTTGGCTGAGGAGAATAAGACCGCTGTTGCGGCGGCTGGGGCTTAAAGAGCTTTCATTGGGTTGCCAGGGTATGCATACCCAAATATTTCATACTTGTCCTGGAGTATTTGAGGTTATGCAGCCTGGATTCAGTCTGTTTAGCAAACAGACCCATCCCGTCAAACAGTAGATCCTGCATAATTTGTTGAAACTCGGATGAGAGCCCCAAGGCCTGCAGCTATGAGCTATGCCTCAACTATTCCTGACGACAAGGTGCGTGCTGCTGAGTCCGCAACATTCAGTGAGTCCTGTAAAGAGGTCCATGCTATTGCCTTGCCCTCCTCAACAATTGCCCCAAATTCCTCTCTGGACTCTACTTGTACCAGCTCCCTAAAATTTCAGCATTGAGTTTTAGGAGTTAAAACTGTACCTGCTCAGGATTGCCTGCTGGTTGCAATTGCAAGCCCCCATGGAGCATACTTTGCATCTGAATAAATCCAGGCACTTGGCATCCTTAGATTTAGGTGCTGGGGCTTGCTGTCCCTGCCTCTACTATTCATTTACCACCAACACTACGAATGAGCAAGGCTGTGGGTGAGTAAACAGGTAGTCAAATCCCTAGGAGGGCACAAAGTACTTCCTCTGCACACCCTTAGCGTGGGGAAGTATGAAGGCCAGGGTCTGTCAAATGGTCTCTGCATTGACTTGAATAGTTTTGATGAGTGGTAGAGCGACCCTGGAAAGTCCTTCTGGTGCCAGGATGTCCACCATAGGATCCTCCAACACTACCACCTCTTCTGCCTTCATCTTCATATTGTGTGCCACCCTGCGCAGGAGTTCCTTGTGGGCATGCCTATACATACGGGGTGATACCGAGACAGAGGTGTCCGTCACTGCCTCATCAGGGGAGGATGAGGAGGATGGCAGCGGGAGAACTGGGTCATCTGGAACCTTCTGCCCTGCCTCAAGCTCCACACCTGCTGCTCCAGGGATTGCCTCAGGAACAGGAGTGGGCTCCGGAGGAGGTGCTGTGATTGCGAACTCCTCTGAACCCCTAAGGATGGGGTGACTAGCCGCTGCCTCCAGCACCCTACGCTCGGACACCACTGAGTGTGAAACCTTGGACTGGACACCCTAGGCGTGGTGGTACGGCCCAAGAGGCCCCAAAAGGCCACTGCTGGGCTGTATGGGCTGGATGATTCGACTATAAGGTGGATAGAAAGCTGGCTAGATCGTTGGGCTCAACAGGTAGAGATCAACATCTCCATGTCTAGTTGGCAGCTGGTTTCAAGTGACCAAGGGTCGGTCCTGGGGCCAGTTTTGTTCAGTATCTTCATTAATGATCTGAAGGATGGCGTGGACTGCACTCTCAGCAAGTTTGCAGATGACACTAACCTTGGAGAAATGGTAGATATGCTGGAGGGTAGGGATAGGCTACAGAGGGACCTAGACAAATTAGAGGACTGGGCCAAAAGAAACATGATGGGGTTCAACAAGGACAAGTGCAGAATCCTGCACTTAGGACGGAAGAATACCATGCACTGTTACAGACTAGGGACCGAATGGCTAGACAGCAGTTCTGCAGAAAAGGACCTAGAGGTTACAGCGGACAAGAAACTGGATATGAGTCAACAGTGTGCCCTTGTTGCCAAGACGACTAACGGCATTTTGGGCTGTATAAGTAGGGACATTGTCAGCAGATCGAGGGATGTGATCATTCCCCTCTATTTAACATTGGTGAGGCCTCATCTGGAGTACTGTGTCCAGTTTTGGGCTCCACACTACAAGAAGAATGTGGAAAAATTGGAAAGAGTCCAGCAGAGGGCAACAAAAATGATTAGGGGGCTGGAGCACATGACTTATAAGGAGAGGCTGAGGGAACTGGGATTGTTTAGTCTGCAGAAGAGAAGAACGAGGGGGGATTTAATAGCTGCTTTCAACTACCTGAAAGGGGGTTGCAAAGAGGATGGATCTAGATTGTCCTCAGTGGTACCCAATGACGGAACAAGGAGTAAGGGTCTCAAGTTGCAGTGGGGGAGGTCTAGGTTGGATATTAGGAAAAGCTTTCTTGGTTCGGAGACAAAAGCCCTTACAAATCCTGCACTTCTCTAACAGATATATTTCCCCCCAACACTTTAAACAAGCATCATGAGGGTCACCCGTTGGTAAGGACTTGTTACAGGACTGGCAGAGCTTGCATCCCTGGGACTTAGGCATGTAAGTCGTCAAAGGAGAATACAGTCAGGGTGGAGGGTAAACTCCTGAGCCCAACATCCAACTAACTAACTAACTAACTAGAACTACAGTCACTGAGAACTAACTAACTAACTATAAAAGCAGCAAAGAATCCTGTGGCACCTTATAGACTAACAGACATTTTGGAGCATGAGCTTTCGTGGGTGAATACCCACTTCCTCAGATGCATGCAATGGAAATATCCAGGGGCAGGTATATATATGTGTGCTAGCAAGCAAGCTAGAGATAACGAGGTCAGTTCAATCAGGGAGGATGAGGCCCTGTTCTAGCAGTTGAGGTGTGAAAACCAAGAGAGGAGAAACTGGTTCTGTAATTGGCAAGCCATTCACAGTCTTTGTTCAATCCTGAGCTGATGGTGTCAAATTTTCCGTAGACAGTCTCTACGGAAAAGGATAAATGGAAACAAATCAGACATTAGGAATGGCAATATACAAAAACCTGTAGGAGAGCACTTCAACCTCCCTGGCCACACTATAGCAGACCTTAAGGTGGCCATCCTGCAGCAAAAAAACTTCAGGACCAGACTTCAAAGAGAAACTGCTGAGCTTCAGTTCATCTGCAAATTTGACACCATCAGCTCAGGATTGAACAAAGACTGTGAATGGCTTGCCAATTACAGAACCAGTTTCTCCTCTCTTGGTTTTCACACCTCAACTGCTAGAACAGGGCCTCATCCTCCCTGATTGAACTGACCTCTTTATCTCTAGCTTGCTTGCTAGCACACATATATATACCTGCCCCTGGATATTTCCATTACATGCATCTGAGGAAGTGGGTATTCACCCATGAAAGCTCATGCTCCAAAACATCTGTTAGTCTATAAGGTGCCACAGGATTCTTTGCTGCTTTTACAGATCCAGACTAACACGGCTACCCTCTGATACTTAACTAACTATAGAATACAAGCAGTCCCAGTCAAAACTAGGGAAACGTGGAGACTTTGCAAAGTATGATGCCACAGTTCCAATGACCGTCACTGGCGCTAAGAAGGAACTGACGAGTTGCCAGGATCATATACTGAGCACCATGGAGGTGCCACTCCAGGGGGGCTCTACAGCTGATCCGATGGGTGCTGCTAAGGGAAAAACGTTCCAACTGCACATGGCACACGCACATGCAATTGGAATCAATATGAACAATCACTCGATGAAAAAGAATTACTTCTCATGTCTTGCTTACAACACTCCTCCTAATACATCCCAGAATGATGTTTGCTTTTTTTGCAACAGCATTACATTGTTGACTCCTATTTAGCGTGTGGTTTACTATGACCCCCAGATCCCTTTCCACAGTGCTCCTTCCTAGGCAGTCATTTCCCATTTGTATGTGTGCAACTGATTGTTCCTTCCTAAGGGGAGTACTTTGCATTTGTCCTTATTGAATTTCATCCTGTTTACTTCAGACTATGTCTCCAGTTTGTCCAGATCATTTTGAATTTTAATCCTATCCTCCAAAGCACTTGCAACCTCTCCCAGCATGGTATCGTCTGCAAACTTAGTAAGTGTACTCTCTATGCCATTATCTAAATCACTGATGAAGATATTGAACAGAACTGGACCCAGAACTAATCCCTCTGGGACCCCATTCGTTATGTCCTTCCAGAATGACCGTGAACCACTGATAACTAATCTCTGGGAATGGTTTTCCAACCACTTTTGCACCCATCTTATAGTAGCTCCATCTAGGTTGCATTTCCCAAGTTTGTTTATGAGAAGGTCACGTGAGACAGTATCAAAAGCTTTATTGAAGTCAAGATATATCAAGTCTACCACTCTCCTCCCCCACCCCCCCACCCCTCCCTGCAATCCACAAGGCTTGTTACCCTGTCAAAGAAAGCTATCAGGTTGGTTTGACACAATTTGTTCTTGACAAATCCATGCTAACTGTTACCTATCACTAAGAGAAGGTTACTCAGCTTGTGCAGTAACTGAAGTTCTTCAAGATGGTTGTCCCTCTGGGTGCTCCACTTTAGGTGTCTTGACACCCTGCGCTTGTAATCCAAGATTTGTAGTAGCAGTGCCCCGGCTGGCTGCTCCAAGCAGCTACTTAGCATGTGCAGCCAACTGTCCCCTCGGTTCCTTCTCTACCCCAGAGAGTCAGCGTGAAACTCCAAAGTACAGGGGAGGAGGGAGGGAGGGTAGTGGAGCACTCACAGGGACAACCATCTCGAAGAACTTCATTTACTGCACAAGGTGAATAACCTTCTCTTTTTTTTCCAAGGAATGTCCCTGTGGGTGCTCCACTTTAGGTGACTATGGAGCAGTATCCCTCGATGGAAGAGGGGCTTCTGAGTATCTTTGTTGATGGAGCATAGCACAGAGAGTCCGAACTGAGTGTTGGCAGAGGAATGTTGTTCCAGGACATAGTGTTTGATAAATGTGGGGGCTGAGGCCCAGGCAGCTGTCCTGCAAATATCTACAATAGGTACATTATTGAGAAACGCTACTGATGTGGATAGCGCTCTGGTGGAGTGTGTTCGAATCCGAGCTGGAGCCGGGGAAGGAAGTGTTCGCATGCTTTTCTGACTGCACGGAGCTCTAGAATGTTTAAGTGTAGATTTGTTTCTGCTGGGGACCAACGTCCCTGGATAGTAGTGTTGTCCAGATGGGCTCCCTATCCCCCGAGGGAAGTATCTGTGGTAACTGTTATAGTAGGAGCTTTATGTTGAAATGGGACTCCCCAAGCAGATGTTTTGTGGTTGCATCCACCATTTGAGGGAGCCCTTCACATTGCAGGGCATAGACAGCCTTTGTGGAGGGAATGCTTGTGTGGTATATAGCAGGTGCGGAGCCAGGACTGTAGGCATCTCATATGCAGTCTGGCATGTTTGACTAAATAAGCTGTAACAGCCATATGGCCAAGGAGTTGTAGGCAGGCCATGGTGGATGTTTGGGGGCTGTCTGTGATCACTGTTATCAGCCTGGTTAGGTTGAGGAATCGCTATTGGGGTAATCTCGCTTGTGCTGAGAAGCAGTCAAGATAGGCCCCTATAAACTCTAGTTCCTGGATAGGGACCAAAGTGGACTTTTGGATGTTTACTTGAAACCCTAGCTGGTGAAGAGGATTATATTGGTTTGTGTAGCCTGTACTGCTATCTGTTGAGTTTGTGCTCTTACGAGGCAGTCACCCAAGTATGGGAAGATTGTTGTCTCTAGCCTGCAGAGCTGAGCTGTGGCGACAGCTCAGACTTTGGAGAATACCCTTGTGGCAGTCGACAAGCCGAAGGGTAGTACTTTGTATTGGTAATGTTGATGGCCTACTGTGAAGTGCAGAAGTCGCCTGTGTGCTGGATGAATAGTGATGTGAAAGTAGGTGTCCTGTAGATCGAGGGACGAGAGCCAATCTCCTTTCTATAATGCCAGAATTATGGTTGCCAGAGTAACCATTTTGAAGCCCTGCATCCTTACAAACTTGTTGAGGTTCCATAAATCCAGAATGGGCCTCCAGCCACCGTTCTTTTTCTGTGTGAGAAAATACTGGGAATAAAACCCTCTTCTCCTGCATTGGAGTGGTACTGTTTCCACAGCTCCTAGTTGCAGGGGATGGTTTATTTCCTGCCACAACAAGGTGTCATGAGGGGGTCCCTGAAGAGGAATAGGGAAGGTGGGTGGGTAGGGGGGTAGAGAGCTCTGGCAGTTCTGCTAAGGAGATATCCATGGATTCTGCAATTCTTTTAAACCAGTCCTGGAAGGACTTGAAGGTATTGACTGTGGTGGGAGGTGGTGGCATAACTGTTTTGTCTGGGGACGAGGACGAAATATGGATGGGTAGCATTGTGTCACCTTCAAGAGCCTCTTCCGGCTCCGCTTCTTCTTCCCTCCTGGGCCTCCGATGGCGGTGGGTTCGTGGGTGAAGAGGACAGGGTGGCCCTTGATGCTGGTGGGTTGGGGGGTTTAAGATTCTGGGCTCTGTAGATTGTCCACGGGTCCCAGTATGGCCAATTGGGTGGCATAACAACAGGCAGTAGCATCCATGGTTGTGTCTGCCAGCTTTACCCTTGCATTGGTGGTTGCTGGTGACAGAATCCTGGTTTCGGGGAGATATGACAAAGGGTAAAAAGAGCTGAACCATCCGCTTCATAGTCATCACTAGCTAATGGAGGAGCATAGCCACTAGAAGTGCCTATTCGGCTCGGTCCTGGTCTGACTGGGATACCGTCGGTGCCAAAGAAAAAGGTTCACGGCGTGGAGGAGTTTGCTAGGTCCACCTGTCTGGTAAAGGGTAGCTGTATCAGGAAGCTCAGTGTTGTGGATGGCTGTGTAGTATGTTCTGACAGTGCCGAGGTCTTGTTAGGCTGTGTGTAGGCAGCAGGTGGCGCCATTACACTAGCCGTTCTTCAGCACTGTCAGTGCGGAGCTAGGGAGCTTAGCTTTGGCTCGTGCACCTGAGGAAGAGCCTAGCCGCATCAGTGTCTTGGCTCCTCGGGACATCTCGGTACTGGATGTTCCCGGGGCCTCTCGGTCCAAGATTCTCAGTGCCGTCGGTACCGGGGCAGATTTCTTGCCAAGAGACCACTTCTTTTTAGGGGGATCTCTCTGTGGCAACGACTGCGACCGACATTTGGTCATCTTCTTAGGTGCAGGGTCCTTAGACACGGTTTGTGTCGAGCCCGTCTGCAGCTGTTGCTCGGAACCATTGGCCAGGAGGAGTCCTGGACTCTGGGTCGAAGGCTGGCCTGAGAGATCTCCATCATTAATAATTTTAGTTGGAGGTCCCAGGCTTTCAGTGTTCCGGCAGATAACTTCTGCAGTATATGGGTTTCCCCAAGACAGTGGATGCATAGAGCGTGACCATCCAATACAGGAATTGACAGCTTGCAAGTCAGGCAACGTTTAAAGCTGGGGGAACCAGACATGCCTAAGGAGTTTCAGGTATATAGAGAACGGTCTTAGTTCAGTCACCGTTGGCAGAGACCTGCTGGTGGCAAAATAAAGTTTTGGAAGTTTTTTAAGTGGGTAAATAAGGATGGGAAAACGGAAAAAAACAAATGGGAATATAAGCAATTTACAAAATAGTCGAGGGTGCTGCTGTCGCTCCAACTCAAGCCAAAGGCGGTAGAGAAGGAACTGAGGGACAGTTGGCTCCACATGCTAAGTAGCCACTCAGAGCAGCGCGAGAGGCTCAGCCAACCAGGGCACTGCTACTACAAGTCTCCGATTACAAGTGCATGGCACCAAGACACCTAAAGTGGAGCGCTCACAGGGACACTCCTCGAAGGCGGTGGCTAAAATTTTGTCATGGTTATTTTTAGTAAAAGTCATGGACAGGTCATGGGCAATAAACAAAAATTCGCAGAAGCTGTGACCTGTTTGTGACTTTTGCTGCTGCAGCTCCATGGTTTCCCCTACCACCATTATGGCTGGGAACTGTGGGGTTCTCCCCCTCTGCCCAGGGCAGCTGGAAGATGCAGCACCCCCACCCCTCCACCTACGGCGGCTGGGAGCTGCAAGGTGATCATATTTCCCAAAGAGAAAATGACACACCTGAGCGATTCACCCGAGGTGTCCCCCGCTCCCCATGTGAGGCTGTCACCTGTTGCTGAAACCCTGAGGAGGGTCCCCTCAGGAGTTTGTCACTTGTCCCTGGAACTTTGCAGGGGCTCCCTGTCGTGTGTCATTGCCATCACCTGTCACAGGAAACCTGCCAGGGCCCCACTGGCTGTCAGCTCCAGAGTCCAGAAGCAGAGAATGTCATGGAGATCTCTGGAAGTCACGGATTTCGTGACTTCCATGACCTCCGTGACAAACATAGGCTTATTTACCACCTTATTATTTTCTAGATGTTTGCAAACTGATTGCTTAATTATTTGCTCCATTATCTTTCCAGGTACAGAAGTTAAGCTGACTGGTCTGTAATTCCCCAGGTTGTCCTTATTTCCCTTTTTAGAGATTGGCACTATATTTGCCCTTTGCCAAAATGGGAGCTGCAGGGGCAGTTCCGGCAGGTGGAGGCAGTCTGCAAAGCTGCCCAACCACACCTCTGCCTAGCAGCTGAAAACAAGAGGGATGTTGCTGTTTCTAAGGAATCCCCCAGGTAAGTGCTGCCCAGAACCCACCAACTCCCTGCGCCCTCCCACAAGCAAACTCTGCTGCTGTGGGGGGGGGGGGGAGGGAGGAGAGAAGGCCTGAGATTCCCCCAGCAGCAACCATTGCACCTGGTGCAGGGGCTGCCTGAGTTGCCCCTGAGTCAGGTGCACTGGCCACTGTTAAAGTCATGGAGGTCATGGAAAGTCACAGAATCTGTGACCTTCCATGACCTCCATGACAAACTCATAGCCTTATTTATTACCAGTACTATCAATTATACAAATAGTAACCAGTTTGCTGGTTACTTTTGATCCTTCTGCTGGGTTTGCAATAGCAGAACAATTCACGTTATGTCATAAATTTTTTCCTCATTTTTTAACAACACAAGCAAAATAAGAAAAATCATTTTGATGAACACTGCCAGAGAGACAGTCCTTGAGACTGCATCTTATTTATCTACAAAACATGGTGGTAGCAGTGGAAGTTCTCTCATACTATTCCACCAGGGTGCCTCAACTCTTATGGAAGGAACACCGCCTTTAAGGTTCAGAAGTAGTTCAACTTTCTAGTTTTTCTAATACTTAGTCTTTCTGCTGAGATTGCAAGGAAGGGTGCCAATTTTTACGTGAACACCTGTCGACTAGAAATTAGATAAACCTGTGCTGCTACGGAAATTCACTGAGCTGTTTCAGTCCTTCTGGAAGCAGGGATCCATTCCACAGGAATTTAGAGATGCGTCCATCGTGCACATCTATAAGAGGAAGGGCAATCGCCAGGTATGCAACAGTCACCGTGGAATCTCGCTGCTCTCTACAGGGGGGAAAGTTCTTGCACGGGTTCTGTTGAACCGCTTGATCGCTCACCTGGAGCAGGGCTTACTGCCAGAATCACAGTGCGGCTTTCGCAAGGGACGTGGGACTATTGACATGATCTTCACTGCACATCAGCTACAGGAGAAATGTCAAGAACAGAATCATGAACTCTACACAACTTTTGTGGGCCTCACGAAAGCGTTTGACTCTGTCAGTCGACAGGGCCTGTGCAGGATCATGTTGAAATTCGGCTGTCCAGACAGATTCATACTAATGGTACATCAGTTTCATCACGGTATGATGGCTCGTGTCCTGGATGACTGTGAAACATCTGAGGCCTTCCCAGTCATCAACGGTGTCAAGCAAGGGTGTGTTTTAGCACCCACTTTGTTCAGCATGATATTCTCTGCCACTCTGACTGATGCCTTTCAACACTGCACTGAAGGAGTAGGCCTGAAGTACAGAACTGATGGGAAACTATTCAATCTGAGGCGACTGCATGCTATCACCAAGGTGAAGGAAACTGTATTTCGAGACTTTCTCTTCGCTGATGATTGTGCTCTGAATGCTAGTACAGAGCCAGAAATGCAAGCCAGTATGGACAAGTTTTCATATGCATGCAACAACTTCAGTCTCACCATTAACATCAAGAAGACTGAGGTCATGCACCAGCCAGCTCCCCACGCTCCGTACTCAGAACCATCCATCACTGTAAATGGACAGAGACTTCAGGCAGTGGACCACTTCACGTACCTGGGCAGTACCCTTTCCCGAGCAGTGTCAATCGATGATGAAATAAACTGCTGAATTGCTAAAGCCAGCTCTGCTTTTGGCCCATTGCGCTCCAACGTCTGGGAACATCCCTCTTAGACTCATAGACTTTAGGGTCAGAAGGGACCAATATGATCATCTAGTCTGTCCTCCTGCACAAAGCAGGCCACAGAACCCTACCCATCCACTTCTATAACAAACCCCTAACCTATGTCCGAGTTATTGAAGTCTTCAAATTGTGGTTTGAAGACCTCAAGCTGCAGAGAATCCACCAGCAAGTGACCCATGCCCCACGCTGCAGGGGAAGGCGAAAAACCTCCAGGGCTTCTGCCAATCTGCCCCGGAGGAAAATTCCTTCCCGACCCCAAATATGGCGATCAGCTAAACCCTGAGCATGTGGGCAAGACTCACCAGCCAGCACTCAGGAAAGAATTCTCTGTAGTAACTCAGATCCCATCCCATCCAACATCCCATCACCGAACACTGGGCATACTTATCTGCTGATAATCAAAGATCAATTGCCAAAATTAAGCTATCCCATCATATTATCCCTTCCATAAACTTATCAAGCTTAGTCTTAAAACCAGATATGTCTTTTGCCCCCACTACTCCCCTTGGAAGGCTGTTCCAGAACTTCACTCCTCTAATGGTTAGAAACCTTCACCTAATTTCAAGTCTAAACTTCCTAGTGTCCAGTTTATACCCATTTATTCTGGTGTCTACACTGGTACTAAGCTTAAATAATTTCTCTCCCTCCCTAATATTAATTCCTCTGATATATTTATAAAGAGCAAGCATATTCCCCCTCAGCCTTCTTTTGGCTAGGCTAAACAAGCCGCTCTTTGAGTCTCCTTTCATAAGGCAGGTTTTCCATTCCTCGGATCATCCTAGTAGCTCGTCTCTGAACCTGTTCCAGTTTGAATTCATCCTTCTTAAACACGGGAGACCAGAACTGCACACAGTATTCCAGGTGGGGTCTCACCAGTGCCTTATATAACGGTACTAACACCTCCTTATCTTTGCTGGAAATACCTCGCCTGATGCATCCTAAAACTGCATTAGCTTTTTTAACGGCCATATCGTCGAGGGATCAGCATACTAACGAAGCTGAAGGTCTACTGAGCAGCGGTGCTTCCAACTCTGCTGTATGCCTGCGAGGCGAGGACTGTCTATTGAAGTCATGCACGAAGGCTCAATCACTTCCACATTTCCTGTCTGCGAAAGCTTCTAAAAATCAGATGGCAGAACAAAGTGCCCATACTGAAGTCCTTACCAGAGCTAGTCTGCAGTCAGTTCACACACTGCTGATGAGAGCCCAGAGCAGATGGGCCGGACGTGTCAGACAAGCGCATTTCTAAACAGCTCTTCTACGGAGAACTCACCCAGGGAAAGCGCTCCCACGGAGGACAAAAGAAGCGGTTTAAGGACATGCTGAAGACCTCTCTGAAGTCCCTCGAGATCAACACCACCACATGGGAAACCCTTGCACTGAGCCATCCAGCATGGCGCAGCCTCATTCACACAGGCAGTAATAACTCTGAGGCGAGGCGTACTGCTGAGGCTGAAAGAAAGCGTGAACTACGCAAGTCCAGGGCTGCCTGCACATCATCGACAGTGCCATTACATGTCTGCCCGACGTGTGACAGGACGTTCCATGCCCAAATCAGACTGATCAGTCATCTTCGGACGCACAGAGCCCAGTCATCGAACGAATGAGTTGTTGAGGTCTTCATCGACAGCGATGGACGATCATCATCATCAGATAAACCACAACAGAGCAGATGGTAATAACTTTCAATCACTATTAACCTGGGCCAGATTTAAAGTGACAACCTAGATATAAAAATCTTCACACTTGTTACAAATAACTTGTACCAGCTAACCCTCTTTTTCTTAAGTTTGTTTTACATGGCTTTTTACACTATAGAAACTATTCCCACCATATTCTTAACAGTTTAACACCTAACAGTGTTCCTTTAAAGTCAAATATGACATGATTATGAAGTCATCATCGACAAAGATTTTAAAGTGTTCTGAAAATAATACATTCATGATCTGAAAAAAATGGTTGTATTGAAAGTCAGGAAGTCCCAGTCATAGTAAAAAGAGATGGCACCAGAGGGTGGAAAATTTGCATGTTTGGCATACAAAATACAGACCTTCTTTCACCCTAATTTCCCCATTGCTGGCTGTGACCAAATGACACTGTTCACACATTAAAGATAGAAATTCAAGCCCTTATTTCAGGTTTGCCGCTTCACATTCACTTGGCCACCTAACACAGCTTACTTCCTTCTGTTGAAATTATACAATCAGACTGATGAAGATCCAGAAAGAAAGTTGGTTTTATAGGCCTGAAAATAATGTGGTGGGACTGGAGGAAAACTGTACTAGAGCTGTAATAACTGTATTATTGTTTATGTGTACACAATAGAGCAGATGAAGTATAATAGGTCTAAAAGCCACAGTGGCTTTTTTGACAGGCATGGGGAAGAGGGAGTATGGGTATATGTGAGAGAATCCTAGTTTTTCTAGCCCTTCCATACTTGTTAGTTTTTCTAATACAGGAGTCCCCAACGCGGTGCCCATGGGCACCATGGCACCCGCCAGGATGTCTAAGAGCACCTGTGTACTGGCCAGCGGACAAGCATCCACCGAAATGCTGCCGACAAGCAGCAGCATCCAGAGGTGTTGCCACCAAAATGCCACCAATTTTCGGTGGTATTTCGGCAGTGGCGCCTCTGCATGACGCTGCTTGTTGGTGGCATTTCAGCAGCGAAGCCTATTGACGTTGCTGCTTGTCAGCAGCATTTCAGCGGATGCTCATTCGCCGCCACAATGCTCCGTGGCTTGTTGTCTGGCACCCACCAGACGAAAAAGGTTGGGGACCACTGTTCCAACTTACTCTCCTGACTCTTTCACACTTCAAATACACACACAAGACACCATGAAAATATAAGCAATATCCTAGAGACAAAATACTAGCTTAATAAAATAAAATGTAAAGAGGAGTGCCATGTCATCACACTGCATTGACAGAAACAATGACTTAGTTCTCAATTTTACTCTTTTGCTTCCTAATTCAGAAAAGACTGACACTGTACTAAAGAGTAGCACTGACAAGAGTGACAGACTGAGGCTGGAACACTGGCATGGGCTCTGTCTCTGCATGGGTCATCTGAAGCTATCCAGCTGAGCACAGTACACTACTGGTAACAACTAACTATAATATTGGCTAGTGGTGAAGATGCAACAAGGATAGGAAACAGACTTGATGGGAGAAGTGCTTAGCTGCCAAAACATCTTGCCCAGGAAAAATGGAGGAGCAGTGTTGGCCCACATCCATGTGTCTCTGCAGCAACAACTCTATTTGCCTAATTCAGAATGTAGTATGCATGGCAAACGAGAAGCATGAGAACCTGCACTCCATTTAAGATGCTTCCATTTCAGCCTTAGCCAGGTGTGTGGCTTATATTTAGTCTTGGTGGAATATGAGAACTTAGCTAGCCAATGAGGCAAATAAGCCAATAGCGATCAGAGGCATCTAGAAAAAAACCCAAAAGCCTCAGCACCAGAACTCTCCACCAGTAGCTTGCAAGGTCTCCCTCCAGTGGTAGTCTGAACTCAAGCTCCGAATTCATACTTCTGTGGAAAGATAGTGACATTCCTGTTGGGATTCTTAAAAGGAAGTGTATTAAAATAAAGGAAATTAGAGTCCATAGAAAATGTTCCCTCTGCCCTTAAAAAAACACAAATTAAAGACCACATAAGTAGAATGGCAAGCTAGGCCATTCTACTTTCCAGATTCCTTTTTGTACATACAATTATTTTTTCTACTGAACCTTTGCTCCTGTCAGAAAAACCATTACATCATTAGAATACTTGAAGGACTGGATAGTTATCTACTTATTCAAAACATTACAGTATTTATATATCTGATTTCTCCACTGAGTAGAAAAAAGTTTACTCTGATTAACTGATCAGCTCTAATCCTAGTAGTATATGAATAATTTAATATTTAATTATTATTTCTATTGGGACCAGAGACTGACTAGAAGACAAAGTTGCAGACAATAAGAAATTCAGAAAGTAGCTCAGCTTAGTCTCCTGTTTTGCATGCCACCTCATCTGCTTTGAGCAGGGGGTTGGACTAGATGACCTCCTGAGGTCCCTTACATCCCTCATATTCTATGATCTCATCTTTTTCTTAGAATAATGTTACTTATCTAGTCCTTAGTATTTCATAGTAACTTAACTGATTTATAGTGACTTTTGAAAGTCACATGTTTTCTGAAGCCCAGAACTATTATTCAATTTTAGATATTTTATCCTTTTTCTGTTTTTGTCAGAATTAGAAGTTCCCACTTATCTTCAACGGTGTAACTCTTCCATTAGACTGCAGTATCACCTAATATGTTGAGGACTTTTTAGAAGTTATTGTCAGAGTATTTAATTCTACATGTAACTTGCACTGAAGCAATTGATTATGCAAACTCTGTAGGGTAACTCCCACATCCAACACTCTTCAAACAATTCTTACACACTTCTATAGTGCTGCATATGATTTTAAACACACTCATCATTTTGTGATACTAAATTTTATTTCCAATTAATTTATTTCCATGATAAACACCCTCAGCAGTATTTTTGAAATATTTCAGCCTCCTTTGCTGCTTTAGGATATAAAGCCTAACTAACCTGTAAGCCAGAGAACACAAATTAAGTTACAATGGTAACCCCAGAGAAGCTGACACTTTGGAACAGGGATTTCTGCAAACAGTAATGTTCTGAACCGACAAACAATTATGCACATCCTTAACCTTAACCTTGAATTGTCTAAAGGATACCTCAGAAAGGGCACTCTCATAGACTTACAGAATAACAGGTTTTAAAAAGAAAGGTGTTCGTACATTTACAACTTTAAGCACAAACTGCAGTACTTCCTTTACACTGTATACGGATTAATAATTTATTCACTTTATAATTCATGGAACAAACCTGACTGCAACAATGAGAAAATGTTATTTAAAAGAACAGCTATAAAAATAAATAAAAAATGACAAGAAAAAAAGAATAAAAACCTGTGATGTAGAGGATGGGATGACAGTGGTCTCAGCAGGGACTGGCAGGACAGGGATCACAGGGAGAATGGGAGAAGAGGGAGGAACAGCTTCTGTTGGCTAAAAATCATCAATAAAAAAGGTCAAGAAAGTGATACAAAGTAGAAAAACACAAACAAGACAAATTGAGGAAATGTGTAACTATCATATTTAAATGGATTTAGATGTTAAAAACATTTAACAATAAAAGCTGATATCTTTGAACAATAGACTCTTAAGTACATAAAGATGTTATCTTGCAATACATAGTGCATTCCACTATACAGTACCTACAAACACAGGGCTCCAAACTGAGAAGTGATGAGTGCTCACAACATCTATTGTCAACAAGTCACTAACTTCCCAGGATCAGGAAGGGCCTGATCCAAAGCCCACTGAAGGGAATGGAAAGACTTCAGCTGGCATTAGATCCAGATCACAACACATGTTATCTATAGCATAAAGGGTAACTGAAGGGAAACAACTGGCAAAATGAACAACTAATGTAGTTTCTGGGTACTTCAGAGAGAAAAATAGTAAGGTCTGGAATATATGTTCTGCACTGATTTAATGCAACTGGTAGAAAAATTGATTTAGTTAAATTGGTGCAACTCCCTAGTGTGGATTCAGGTCTATCACTATAAAGTAGGGATGTCAAGCAATTAAAAAAATTAATCTTGATTAATCATGTGATAAAAAATTAATCTTGATTAGTTGTGCTGTTAAACAATAATAGAATATCATTTATTTAAAATTTTGGATGTTTTCTATACTTTCAAATATATTGATTTCAATTATAACAGAATACAAAGTGTACAGTCTCACTTTATATTTATTTTTATTACAATTAATTACACTGTAAAAAACAAAAGAAATAGTATGTTTCAATTCACCTAATATAAGTACTGTAGTGTAATCTCTAACATGAAAGTTGAGCTTCCAAATGTAGAATTACGTACAAGAAAATAACTGCATTCAAAAATAAAACAATGTAAAATTTAGAGCCTTCAAGTCCACTCAGTCCTACTTCAGCCAATCGCTCAGACAAACAAGTTTGGTTACAATTTGCAAGAGATAATGCCGCCCACTTGTTGTTTACGTCACCGGAAAGTGAGAAGGGACGTTTGCATGACATTGTTATAGCTGGTGTTGCAAGATATTTACGTGCCAGATGCACTGAAGATTCATATGTCCCTTCATGCTTCAACCACCATTCCAGAGGACATGCATCCTTGCTGATGATGAGTTCTGCTCAATAACAATCCAAAGCAGAGCATCTGAGGGTATGGCTGCACTCGAAACTTCAAAGCGCTGCAGCAGGAGCGCTGCCACGGCAGCGCTTTGAAGTGTGAGCGTGGTTGCAGCGCCAGCGCTGGGAGAGAGCTCTCCCAGCGGTGCACGTACTCCACCTCCTCATGGGGATTAGCTTGCAGCGCTGGGAGCCGAGTTCCCAGTGCTGCGGCACTGTTTACGCTGGCACTTTGCAGCGCTGCATGTTGCAGCGCTCAGGAGAGTGTTTTTTTCACATCCCTGAGTGAGAAAGTTGCAGCGCTGCAAAGCGCCAGTGTAGCCAAGCCCTGAGTCAGATGCCACCAGCAGAAGGCTGATTCTCTTTTTTGATGGTTCGGGTTCTGTAGTTTCCGTTACTGGAGTGTTGCTCTTGTAAGACTTTTGCAAGCATGCTCCACACCACATCCCTCTCAGATTTTGGATGGCACTTCAGATTCTTAAACCTTGGGGTCGACTGCTGTAGCTATTTTTAGAAATCTCACATTGCTACCTTCTTTGTTTTGTCAAATCTGCTGTGAAAGTGTTCTTAAAATCAACATGTGCTGGGTCATGATCCGAGACTGCTATTAACAAACTATATGGCAGAATACGGTTAAACAGAACAGGAGACATTCAATTCCCCCCCACACATTCCTGGAATTCAGACACAAAATTAACACATTTTATTTTCATGAGCATCATCAGTATGTCTTCTGGAATGGAGGCCGAAGCATGAAGGGACATACGAATGTTTAGCACATCTGGCACGTAAATACCTTGCAACGCTGACTACAAAAGTGCCATGTGAACATCTGTTCTCACTTTCAGATGACATTGTAAATAAGTAGCAGTATCTCCCATAAATGTAAACAAACTTGTTTGTGTTAGCGATTGGCTGAATAAGAAGTAGGACTGAGTGGACCTGTAGGCTCAAAAGTTTTACATTGTTTTGTTTTTGAGTGCAGTTATGCAACAAAAAAATCTACATTGTAAATTACACTTTCGCAATAACGAGATTACACTACTGTACTGTATGAGGTGAATTGAAAAATATAATTTCTTTTATTTTATAGTGCGAATATTTGTAATAAAATTCATATAAAGTGAGCACTGTATACTTTGTATTCTGTTATATATAGAAATATATAGAAATGAACATATTTGAAAATGCAGAAAAATATCCAAATATATTTAATAAATTTCATTTGGTATTCTACTGCTTAACAGTGCGACTGTGATTAATTTTTTTGAGTTAATCGCATGAGTTAACAGTGATTAATCAACAGCCCTAGTATAAATGTGTCTGTAACAAAATAAAATATTCAGGTATAAACACCTTTATATTGACAGAACTCTTGGTGGTTTACTCAGATTTAATTATATCAATTTAGGAATTGATTTAATTAAATCAAAGGAATAACATTTGTAGATAAGTGCGAAGACAATTTAGGAACCCCATTGTGTGCTAAAATTTAATGGAGTTAAATAATTTTAAAGGCACATAATTTAAAATACTGTTCCACCACCAAGCAGTAAATAATATGAACTACAGGCAACATCATTTAAAACACTGATCTGCATAATAGCAGAACAAAATTAAAACTTAGTGTATATCAAAACTTGATATTCCAACTAAATTTAAGATAACATGATTGTAAGCGCAACAATACAACAAACAGCAAAAATTTTAAACCATTTAAAAGAAGGATCAAATAGAACAAGATTTTAAAATTATGCATGATATATTTTAAATACATTTCTGCACATTTACACTGTAAGAAAAGGCATTTCAGTAACACTTCAAATATTAAACTCTTAATATTAGAAAACAATGGTTTAACATTTTAAAGGATTACTAATAAATTGTTCTCTCAAAGGTATCAGAATATCCTTACAGCTTTAAATATACAGCCTCACAATTTTCTAAATATTACATTTTTAACTGTAGAAAGGAGATGCCTCAAGAAAGTTGATCGTACACAGATGTATCCAAAAGTAACAAAAGACAAATACATGTACAATATAACAGAACTCCAGTTATCAGCAGGTCTTAAAGAGACATATGTTACCTTAGATAATGTTGATCTAGCTAACTAGCTTGAGAAGTTAAGTACACTGTAGCTCATGTATAAAAATCTCTGGTCAACTCTTCAACCAACCTCACTTGCATGTTATGTGACTCATTTTGGAATGCAAAGAAGACAACCCTTTTTAACGCTAATTTGAGCTATTTGTATTATACAGTAAGAGCTACACTAAAATAACACTAAGGTTGCAAAATAAATCCTCAAAAGTTAGGAAATTACATAATTAAAACTGTCTCATTAATTTTAATAGTTTTTTTGTTTGTGATTTCCTAGCTTGTTAAAAATGCGAACTGAAAATTAAATTGTGATCCTATTGCACTATATTAACATCCAAATGGTTCATCAGCAGGGTTGGAGCCTTTAGATCTCTGCAACTTGGGCTAAAGGAACAAACAAATGGTGCTCAATCATTCCAAACTACTGTATCCCTTTCAGGAGTCTGATTTATCTTGCATACACCATATTTCACCTCACTTAAAAACTACTTGCTTACAAAATCAGACATAAAAATACAAGTGTCACAGTACACTATTACTGAAAAATTGCTTATTTCTCATTTTTAACATACAAGTATAAAATAAATCGACTGGAATACAAATAGACCTCTACCCCGATATAATGTGACCCAATATAACAAGAATTCGGATATAACGCAGTAAAGCAGCGCTCGGGGGTGGGGGGGAGGCTGCATGCTCCGGCAGATCAAACCAAGTTCGATATAACACCGTTTCACCTACAATGCTGTAAGATTTTTTGGCTCCTGAGGACAGCATTATATCGGGGTAGAGATGTATTCTATTTACATTATAATGTGATACTTGGGCATGTTTTTCACTTGTGGCCCTTGTCTGAAACCTGAGTCCCAGCGCCCAGGGCTCAAGCATGTAACTTGGCTTTGTGGGGCCCTGGGCAACTGCCATGCTTGCCAGTCCCTAATGCCAACCCTGCACTTGTGACCATCCTAAACCTATCCTGCAACCTCCAGGTTCAGAAACTCTGATCTCAATTAGCTGAATACCTCCTGGAAGACCTCTGCGTACCCCCAGAAGTATGCGTAACCCTGGCTGAAAACTACTGGACTAGACGATAGCAGCAGTAGATTGTCATTCCCATGAGGATGAGTCAATTTGTTTGTCCTTTGTCCCATCAGCTCCTAGACTTCCCTTCCCTTCTCCAATGTCTCCCTCACTGTCTTACACTGGCCCCAAGTGTCCTTTCCCGGGCTCCTACTCTCCACCTTCAGTCTTGTTGCCCAGTCATTCCCAGCTTCTCATTCTATCTTCCCAATACCCCACTCCCATCCACTGGCTCAGTTCCAGCACACCATCCCCCTGGATCCTTAGCCCAGTTTCCATTCCAGGCACTGTCTCTCTTTCAGTTTTTCTCTCTTCCCTCCTGCCCACCTTCTACAGCTAGTCTCAGTGTTCTCTCCCTCTGCCCCCCATCCAATCTGTGTTCCCACTGGAGTTACATGCTTATTTCAGCCAGCTTCCAGCTGTTGCTGACTCCTGCCAGTCCACCCCTACTTGAGCTCCTCATCCTAGTCTCCGTGGTCAACAAGTCCCAGTTCTCCCTCTGGCTCCTTGTCCTACGTAAGACAAACACCCATTACTGGATCCTAATCATACTCTCCTGCATCACCAGGACTTTGTCCCCGTCTCCACCTCCCATCCACCTCATGTGTTCCCCCCCTCCATTTCCTTCCTGGTTCCCTGACCCAGTCTGCCCCAATCTACCACCCTCTACTCCCAGGTTCTCTATACCACTACAATCTACCAGCTCCCAGTCCCAGTCTTCTTCTCCCCCAGCCCTCAGGTCCTTTGGTCCAATGTATTCCCCAGAATAACACAAATAAGATGTCTGGGCACTAGGAGGGTCCTGACAGCATAGGAGACAGCCTCCCTGCTTCCAGTTTCTGTGCCTGAGCCAATAGTGGCCCACAGCAGTTGGGAACAGCAAATTCCAGGGAAAGTCCTGCTCAGTCCCTAGAGCCCTGAACTGGAGTATGCTCAATGCAGACAGACTCTTCAGAGGCTTTAGATTCTAGTGAGCATATGTGAACTGAGATTTTTCAAAGGCTTATAAATTGGTCAAATTTTCACAGAGATAGCAAAGAGCACTTTCCTTGCTCCAGGATGATCTTTCCTCCTCCTCCAAAACATGGAGGATCAGTTTACAACCAATTTGTTAATATGGGCAAAATAATATATTTTTCCCTAATCTTGTTCTTGGAAATAGTTGAACCATTTTTGCTGAAGTGCTCCAAAACAGTGACCCTGAGGCATATACCTGGGATCATCTCTTAGCTGGAGAATGAAGCGTTCAGCTAAGAAACCCCAACTGGTACTGAATGCTGGACCACATCTCCTCAGCACCACTGGCTACCACAGACATATCAAATCTGTCCTGCACTCTCTACATTGGCTTCCCATGGAACATCAAGTTTGAGGTCCTAGTCCTTATCTTCAAGGTGCTCAATGGCTTTGGCCTAGGAACAAAAGCACCAGAATGAAGATTGGTGTTGACCACTTCCCTCCTTTGGTACAATGAACTTTCTATAGTTAGGTTAAAGCTCATCTATGTAGGAGACACAGCTTTGTAAGGGGCTCTAAAAGGAGCTCCCCCCCAGAAACTAAGGTCACCCAGGAATGAAGGCCCACCACAAACTTCACCAACTGCCACTCTAAGTGCAAATGAATTTTTTTGACCTTGTCTTCTCCAACACACATGCAGGAATGTGGGCATGTGTGGGTGTGATGTAGTGTAAAAAAGATCCTAAACAAAATACTGCACTGCACACACAGTCTGAAGTATGCAAGGAATGGGATTCTGCCTTGCCATAACTCCTCCTGCTACTCAGGGGGAAATCCACTGAGGAAAAAAAAACCAGTGACATGTCATTAGGAGCAATCCATTTCCTTTCACCAGTACTGAACCCACACAAATTTCTAAACACAGAAGTTTATGGTTATTTTCAAATTATCTTCAAATATACAAATTATCCCACTGATTTGCAAAAAGTGTGATAAAGCTAAGCAAACCTTAGCAACTGGGCAAACTGCTGCCTAATAAGACTCAGTTTTATTTATTTAAAAAACAAAACTGCAACTCAGTCTTCTATGTACAACTAGAGCAGTATAAAAGTGTTGAGACTTCGTAACAGTGGTTGTAGCAGTGTGCTGAAACCATCCTCACCAATACCCACTATTGTTACAGAATGTTTCCAGGATCCACTGATGAGAGGTCACAATGTGGTAGAAAGGTCTCTGAGATATATACAGTACCTATCAACAAATCCTATTAGATAGATAGAGATATCAGGCTTTGGAGAAGAGCACATATCAATTTGTGTCTTTTTGTAAAGAAATGCTAAATACTAAACTTTAATCAGTTTCACATGAAGGACAGTTTTCATAGTTGTCAGTTCATACTAATCAATACTGAAACTGAAATGATAAATAACTTGAACTACATTCACAAAGATTGTGTGGGAATTTATATTTTTAAAAGACAACAAAAGTTTAAATGAACTGGTGGAACAGGCATGCAAGATATAATAGACCTAAAATACTTTGTATAAACTTGCATTGTTTCCCCACAAATTCTCCTACTGTGGCTTTTGATATACCATTATGTGAAATATAAATATTTTTAACTAGTGGCATTATGATGGTATAGAGGCTTAAAAATTTATAGAATCCCCAGATAAACTTAAAAGAAAAAAATCGCATTTTTAGAATATAAGAATAGCATTTCAAAATGTGTAAGAATTTTGCAAATACAACATTGATTTTGAAAACTTATGTGTCTCTCCTTAAAAAATTCTTCATTTAAAAATAGTTTATATGAATTTTCTCTTTTAATTAAGGCATTTAAACCGTGCTTTAAATGGATGCAAAACAGCCTTACCTACAGCATCAGTAGGGGGTTTATATAATATTTTGAATTACATTTGCAGATTATATATTATAATTTGGTAGAATTTCTATGTAATATACATTGTTTTATACAGAAATATATATTACCACATTTTATACTATTATTGTACTTCATCTAGTGAAAAATTTTTTTGCTAACTTAGAAATTTGCATTAAAGGGAGTTTTGTTCGATAATGAAGTTATGCATGTTGAAACATTAGGATAAACAACTTAATTATTTTCAGGTAAATGCATAGGGATTTTGCATTGGAATAGGCCTATCTAATTTTTGTAACCAAAACAGAACCATTTAAAAACTAAAGTACTACATGTGATTTGCTTTATAAATAGGTTATTAAAAACAGAAGTAATCAATACATTAACTGGTGAGGCCAGTGTAATAAGTGCTCCAGAGTTTTCCAAGGCCAGGAATTTAGCCAAACAAGAACATCCTCTTTTCCCCATCCCCCAAAAAAACAGAACAAAGTAGCAGCTGAACTGAAAACTACAAAAAATACTGTGTGCACATCCCAAAAAATTGAATTAAACAGGGCATATTCCAGCACTGCTACAGTACAAGTGTGGGATGAACTCCACCATAAAAGGAACTCAGCTTCTCTCCACCTTTAAACAAAATGCTTTGTGGGAAGCAAAGTGCAAATTTGTCCCTTATGGGACAAACAATGACCAGCAAAATTCCATAACAGCATGACACCTAAAACTTGGATATATGCCTTCTTTAGTGTCTCAAAATGGAATTCAAATGAAACATGCAGTAAATGGAAATTTGAAGGCAATATTAAGGCTAAGACTACAGAAAACAAGTATATTAACTTTTTCTACAGTTCGTACAAAATGCCCACTATACACTGTGTAACTTCATTTCTTTTCTGAAGGCATAAAATAATTTAGTAAGGAAAAAACACCACTCTTTGTATCTAAAAACATCTGCTACTTTAAAATACATACCTTTTCTAAGGAATTGTTAGGCCACGATCCATCAGACCACCAGCCACTATTAGCTTTCACTTTGGCTGTGCTTTTTGTAGGACTCTTTTTTACACTATCACGTAGGTTTGTGAACTTGCCTCTGTGTTTTGAGGACACAGGCAATGTTGCTGAATTAAAAGAGTTATGAACACCCAGCGCCTGCTGCTGATGCTGGAAAGGATGCTGTGGCCATGTACAATGGACACTCTGAAGCATTTCCATCCTGGAGTTCCTTGTAAAATCAGCAAGCCTGATGGTTCCCATTTCACAGCCATCTGGAGCACTACATTTGTGGCCATGACAGTAAGTGGTCATCAAACAGGTAATCCACGCAAACCTTTTCAGAAAATTAATATTGTATTTTTAAAGAAGAATCTATGCTTATTCTAGATAGGTTTCAAAATACTATTTTCATTTTGTGAGCTATCCGATAGGAAATCAAAGAGCAAAATGCTATTTTAACCAGTACTATGCATGTGTGCACACTCGCTTGCTCTATTTAAAGAGCATCATTAAGCTCTAAACAAACGATGCCTTTGGAAGGCATAAATAATCAATGATGTGCATGGATTAGAGCAGATGACAAAGGTCTTCTGACATTTCCACAGGTCTATATAAAGCAGAAAGTTATCATCTGAGACAAATTTATCCCTCCCCTAAACTTTACATTGTATCCCAAAAATCTCTCCAAAGTTTGCTTCCCTTTAATTTACTTTGTTAAATGTTTGAAATCTGGTCCGTTTAAAGAAAACTGAGTTACAAGTAGTATCTGGCCTGAATTCCCCACGCCAATTTTAATAATTTTACAATCACATTTTTTAAGTGTCTGTCCCCCTGCTATTGTGGCATGAAAATTCCATGCAAAAAATAGGAGGAATGTACTATACAAGGGAAACAGTCAAATTAACTCTATAAAGTGCTGGCAAATGAACATGAACTGAAATAAAACAAAAATAATGTTTCATTTTTCTCTCATCTCAATTTTAGTAATCCTAGGAGTTATTTAAAAAAAAATATTTTCAGACAAGTGTGATTTTAAAGTTGGCAGTGTCCCTTTAAACCATCAGCCAATAAAAACATCTGCTTATGGAACACCAGCAAAGTATATGCTCATACACTTAGGATTATTTTTTCTGTATTGTCATAATATGGAGAGACATTACAGTTTATCAAGTCAAAAAATTAAAAAGGTGTGGTTGTATTTCATGTCATTAGGCATTTAACTAAAAAGATTGTGAATATTTAGGCACTTTTAACCACAGAAGAATTTTATGAACTGTGCATAAACTGCTTGAGCTTCAGTGTGAAATAGTCTCCACAGTTATCAAATGGTTTGGATATTAAGATCCAGACAGGAACTGACAGCTACTCCTCTAATTATCATAGAGCTGCCATGTCTAATCTTCTACTGAAAGTGTAAGTAATCAAGAGCTGCACAAAGTATCATTGATGCAATGCTGAATCACAGAGTCAGAAAAGGAATACTTTGATCTAAAATTCCACAATTAGACAAGCTCATGCCCTTTTTAAAAAAAAAAAAGAACTGTGTAGGGGCCTAACCCTGCAACCATTTACTGCAGAGTATGGTTCTTACAAATGTGAATAGCCTCATTTGACTTCAGTGTGACATGCTAACATTGTATATGAATTGACAGGTCAATATAACAACAAAGCACTAGCACAAAACAGAGCCACTATCCACTGAAGATCTTTACAGTATTTTGGTATTTTAAATTACCGTCAATTTAGTACTTAATCAGGCAGTTCATTTTAAAAAGTATCTGGTACTAAAAAAATCTTTAGACTGCCTTTTTTTGTAATTAACTTCTATTTTTTAAAAATGAAAGCTAATATCGTAATGAGACTCCACAAAAAGTGTCATCTTCTTGGTTCCCCCTTGTTGGCTTTGTAGTAGATGCCAAAGATTAAGCCCAAACATTGCTATCAATTAATTTGAATAAAACCAAAAACTATGTTTTTTCCCCAATCAATTTTAAATAAAATATTTGTTAAATGGAAAAAAAAACTTAAAATGATAGCCATTATGAACCATAACAGTCTTTTCCTAATGTAAGAAGGGTTTGAGGTAGCTGATGTTTTATTGTTCATATTCATTGTATGCTTTATTAATCTAAGCACTGACCTTGCACTACCATGTCTTTTCTTTGAACTATCCAGTAGAGTGCCGTAAGACATTAGCTCAGTGGTTCTCAAACTTTTGTACTGGTGATATCTTTCACATAGCAAGCCTCTGAGTGTCCCCCTTCCCTTTATAAATTAAAAACATTTTTCTTTATTTAACACCATTATAAATGCTGGAGGCAAAGAGGGATTTGGGTTGGAGGCTGACAACTCGCAACCCCCCATGAATAACCTCCCCACCCCCACCCCCGAGAGGTCCCGATCTCCAGTTTGAGAACCCCTTAGCTGTTTCAGTGATCTGGCCTAGTTCTGAGGACTTTGCACATATTTCCCAGTGAAGACTAAACATGACACAGTTCAGATAAACATTTGGGACCTTTATCTGTTTGACAGTCTGGAGTGGGTGGCAGTTATATCTGCCACTCATTCTCTCCAAGAAGACAGCTTTTGCAAATACTGTAACACTAGCCACTGAAGTCTGTAACAGTAACCCCTGCTATGCATTAACTACAATATATAACTTTTTGTAACATTGAGCCATATTACCAGCAGGGCCCAGGAAATAAAAGAACAGCCTCTTACCAGAACTCCAGCAAGTCACATCTTTATTGTGGTATCAGATGTAAATATATATTTGGCAAAAATTTAATAACTTAAAAACCAAATGAATCCTTCAGCCTGAAAGGGAGTTTGGCAGACAGCTGGAAGAGGTGGTGCCAGTGCTTCCATATTTTGAAATCCGTTAGGGTAAAAACTTCCATACTGCTCTGTGGCAGGACCAGGCAATGGATGAAATCTATAACACAGTTGAGTGGGAGCATGAGGAGAAATGGAAAAAAAAAGGTTACTAGCCTTTCATAACTGTTATTCTTCAAGATGTGTTGCTCATGCCCATTCTATGTTAGATGTGTGTGCTCGCCACAAACACCAGTGCCGGAATTTTTTCCCTCAGTGGTATCCGTAGAGTACCAGCCCTGGCATCCTCTGGAGTGGTGCGCGTATGCGCCAGTATAAAAGGTGCCACTGGTTCCCCTATCCCTCAGTTCCTTCTTGCCAGAACTCTGACAGAAGGGAAGGAGGGCAGATCATGGAATGGACATGAACAACACATCTCGAAGAACAAGTTATGACAGTGTAGTAACCCTTTTTTCTTCTTCGAGTGCTTACTCATTTCCATTCCATGTTAGGTGACTCCCAAGCAGTACCTCCTGAGGCGGGTAGGAGTTATGGACCTGTCAATTGCATTACCATGGGTCCTGAAAGTGTGCACCGATGACCACATTGCAGCCCTGTAGATGTCCTGGATAGGGACTTGCACCAGGAAGGCTGCCGACAATGTCTGAGCTCTGGTTGAATGGGCCATCACTATCGGTGGAGGCACAATCTGCGCCAGCTTGTAGCAAGTACGGATGCAGGTGGTGACTAAAGTCTTTGAGAAGACAACCAAAGACCTTTCATCCTGCCAGCCATGGTGATGAAGATTTGAGTTGATTTATGGAAGGGTTAGTATGCTCTAGTACAGGGGGAAGCAACCTTTCAGAAGTGGTGTGCTGAGCCTTCATTTATTCACTCTAATTTAAGGTTTTACGTGCCAGTAATACATTTTAACGTTTTTAGAAGGTCTCTTTCTGTAAGTCTGTAATATATATAAATAAACTATTGCTGTATGTAAAGTAAATAAGGTTTTTAAAGTGTTTGAAGAAGCCTCATTTAAAATTAAATTAAAATGCAGAGCCCCCCGGACCGGTGGCCAGGACCCAGGAAGTGTGAGTGCCACTGAAAAAAGTGTCATAGGTTGCCTACCCCTGCTCTAGTAGAAAGTCAAGGACCACCTGATGTCCAGGGTATGCAAATGCCTCTTCTCATTGGATGCATGAGGCTTCAGGCAGAAGACCAGGATGATAACGTCCTGGTTAACAAGAAAAGGCGACACCGCCTGGTCTATGCATTTCATAATTTTTATTTCCCTCTTACGCTTAAATTTAATTATTTTGAGTAGTGAGTTCTAAAATGCCTAACCTGTCCTGGCTGGAGTAATTATCCCTATGGTAACTTTTTAAAAATATATATTATATTTAGGTTTTTTGTTTCTACTGGTGGTGCATATCTGCACATTACCTCAATAATTTGGTGCACATAACAAAATTCATTCTCCACATGGATGGAAAAAAATAGAGGGAACATTGATCAAGAGTAGAACCTTTCCCTCTTAGATGCATGGAGACTTCCTCCATGGCCCCTACTCGCAGGAGGGCTTGCACCTCTTGGGCGAGAAGTTGCTCATGAGAAGGGTCCCTGAAGAGAGACAAGGAAGGAGAGTGGGAGAGGGGAATAGAAATAAACTGTAGGGTATACCCTACTGCCACTGTGCTGAGGACCCACTGGTCCAACGTTATATCTGCCCATGCAGGGAGGAAAGGGAAGAGATGGTTTGAAAACAAAAGGGTTGCAGGATCCTGGATGCAGACTGGAAGGTTGCCCTCTGGCACATCCTCCAAATGCCTGCTTTTTTCCAGGTGGGTAGCAGGAGGAGCCCGAGTGGGAGGATAAGGCTGGTTGTTGGCCTAGATGGCGCTTGTAGCCCTTGCCCTTTTTACGACATGGCTCTGGTCTGGCCTGACCATTCGATATTTGAGATTGTTGTGACACAAACCTCTTTTGGGGCAGGGGGACCATATGGAGACCTAGGAAACACAGAGTAGCCCTAGAGTCCTTAAGCCCATGTAATCGTGACTCTGTCTGTTCTGCAAACAGGGCTAGGCCACTAAAAAGGGAAGTCCTGATTTGTCTGCTGGTCCTCTGATGACAGCCCCGAAGATAGCAGCCATGATGCTCATCTCATTGACACAGCCGTAGCAATGGACCTGGCTGCTGAGTCCACCGTGTCAGAGACTGCTTGAAGGGAGGGTCATGCCACATTATTCCTCCCTTCCTCTAAAATAGCCAGGAACTCCTGCTTGTAGTTCTCGGGCAGCAAGTCTGCAAACTTGGCTACAGGCTGCCATACATTAAAGTCAGACCTCCCACGTAAGGACTAATCATTCACCTCCCATAATTGGAGGCTGGCAGATGTATAAACTTTTCTGCCAAATAAGTCTAACCTCTTTCAGTCTTTGTTCCTGGGAGTTGGGCCAGGTTGTCCTTGCCTGTCTCATTGGCCACAAAGACCACTATAGTGTTTGGGGCTAGGTTTGAAAATTCAAAGACCTTCGCAAGGACATAATATCTCCTCTCTGCCCGCTTGGAGATGGGTGACAGAGACAGGATGGGGTTTGCCATAAGGCTTTTACCAACTTTACCACCCCTTCGTGGACCGGGAGGGCTAACCTAGATGGGGTCACTGTGGTCAGGATGTCAAAGAGGATGTCAGAGAGTTCTGGCAGCTCTTCTGCTTCCAACCCCAGGTTCACCACCGTCCGCTTTAGTGGCTTCTAGTGTGCCTTAAAATTGACCTGAGCACTGCTTGGGACAGTCCCACCACTGCCTCATCAGGTGAGGAAGATAAGGAGTCTAGGGCAGGAGGAGGGGCTGGCTCTGCATCCTCCGCAGGGGTGGCCTCAGCCAGGGATAGCGGATGTTCCTGAGCACCTTGCTCAGACCCTTCCTCTGAGTCCATAAGGGGGCAGGAGATTGTCGCCAACCGCCTCTCCGACATCCTCAACACTGAACAAAGTTTCTGATGCCTGAGGGAACCCCTATGGATTCCAAAAGTTCCCCGGGGTATGCCATTGACTGTGGGACCATGCATCTGCTGGTAGCCCTCGTGGAAACCCCCAGACTGCTCGAGGGACTCGTCATTTCCTTGGCTTCAGAGCCTGAGGAGGAAAGTATCATAGAATATCAGAGTTGGAAGAGACCTCAGGAGGTCATCTAGTACAACCCCCTGCTCAAAGAGGGACAAATCCCCAACTAAAACAAAATCAAGTATCCCCCCCACCCTTGGAGACCAGGGTGGAGCTGATGCTGTATCCATATCCCTTCCGCGCATACCATGCTGGTGCTTGCTGTTGGGGGAGAGGTGCTAGGGTTTGGGGTCTCCATGCGGCAGTGGAGCTCCACAGATCGGCGACGGTACACCGGTGATCTACACCTAGAGCTTTGGGATCGGTGCCGGGATTCCAGCGACCGAAAATGGGATAGCAGAAAGCGCCATCTCAACCTTGGAGATTGGTGTCTCAGACCCGGGAACAAGCTATGTGGTTCCAGGGACCAGCATCATGCCCCAAGGAGTGACACTCACACTCCAGCGATCAATGGCATGATTCCAGGGACTAGTGGCATGTTTCGGGCCTGCGCCGACTGCCAGGCAAGTGATGCCATACCTCGGGGGATCGATATAGAGAGTCTGGCTAATGGTGCCGGGAGCTCCAGCGGGTTTCGGCAGGTCAAAAGCATGTCCCCGGGGATCGTTGCTTCGATGCCAACTGCCAGGGTGCTGGGGAGCAATGTGCCACAGATGGGGAACATTGTGCAAGCCCCAGTTCCAGCTCCCCACATCTTGTTGGGGCACTGGTGGCACCAGCGAAGACATGATGTCTTTAGCAACCTACAAGGCCTCTGGCCTGGATGGAACTTCCAGGTGCCAGGGACCTCTGCCATTAGCTGGAGTGGCTGGTGGGTCCCTAGGAGGGCTGGATAACAGATGGTGATGCAGGTGCCTGGCTGAGCTCTGGAGAAGATGTTCTGCCAAGTGCCAGCCTATGCTCTGGATTTCCCCTTCTCTGTACGGGACGTTGGAGACTGCCCTGTCCTGGTGTGCTTCCTCTGCTTAGCAGTTACCGGGGAGGGTGATCGGTGCCAGGCGGAGACTGGTGCCAGCGGCACACTTCACATCGATGCTATGGTGCTCGGTGCAGAGTCCGATCTTGGCGGCTCAGAGGCAAGGGCAAGGGCTGACTCCACAAGGAGTGTTCTTAGTCCTATATCACACTCCTTTTTAGTTCCTGGCTTGAAGCTTTTGTAGACGTGACACTTGTCGCTAACGTGGGTTTTCCCCAAACACTTCAAGCAGCTTTGATGAGGACTGCTGACTGGTATAGGTTTTTTGCAGCTATCACAAAGCTTGAAGCCCGGGGACTGGGACATGCCCCATCCCTGGGCTAAGTCCCTCAGTGGACTATTTAACTTATCTACAGTCACTGTTAACTAACTATCAAGAGAATAATAAAAAAAAAAACCCACTATCTAAGAACTATTTACACAATGGTGATAGAAAAAGAACAACTGGATAGAGAATGCTTGCCGAGGTAAGGAGATGTTCCACCGTCACTGGCAGTAAGAGGGAACTGAGAGGGGAGGGAGCTGGTGGCACCCCTTATACCACTGCATACACACACCACTCCAGAGGGGGCCAGAGCCGGTCCCCTACAGACACCACTGAGGGAAAAATTTCCGGCACCGGTGCATGTGGCGAGCACACATACCTAACATGGAACGAACATGAGCAAGCACTCAAAGAAGAAGGTTGCTTACCTGAAACTGGTTCTTTCCGATGGACTTTACATATGGGATGTGCTGGCCACCATAGCTCTAAGGACAGAATCTTAACTAGCTGTGCTTACTGGAGCAGTCTCAAGCCCTCTCCTACTGCTTCCCTCTCCATTCCCAAACATTCTAGGGTGAAGCAATACAAGGATGTGAGGCACTCCAGCCACCTCAATTCATTCCACCGCCTCCCAGGTCCAATGACCTATTAGGACTCTGAAAAAAGGGAATGTGGGAAAGTAATGTGATACTCCCAGGGGAATTCATTTGCTTCCCTGCAGAACAATGACTTTCTGATGGGGAAGCCACAAGAAGAATCATGCACCATGGATGTGTTGTTTCGGGTGCCTGGAGCAGCCAGCAAAGAGGTAAATCACTAGGGGCAAGGGTTCTGGGGAAGCCCAGGCTCAGCTGCTAGTCCCAGCTGAGCTGGGGAGGAAAGGACTTCCTCTTTCCCTGCAAGGAATGGCCAGGGCTGGGTCAGACCCATCCCCAGCAACCTGCCCAGCTGCAGGAAGCTCCACAAACACACACTCAGTTTCCTGCCCTCATTGCTCCTCAGCCATGGAAGGGAGGGGTCACTGCACAGGGAGCTTCTCCCCCATCCGTCCAACATCCATGCATCCAAACCCACATCATACCCTGGTCAGCCCACCAAACCTCACCTCTACACCCAGAACACCCCCCCCAAGCCCCTTGCACTCGCACCCTGACAAGCCTCACTCTCTGCATCCGGAGCTCCCCTGAATCCAGACCCTTCATGCTGAACCCCAACCGCCTTCAACTGGACCCCCGTACAGAGTTCCATTGCCTCAGCACCCAGATACACCCCCCAACAAGCCCCTGTTCATCCAGATCCCTCCCACATCCAGACCACCCACCAAGCCACTCGCACCCAGATTGCCCCACAGAACCCTATCACCCTGCAAGTGGATCTCCCCACACTAAGCCTTGCCACATTAGGATCCTCCTGGGCAGAGCTTGCCTAAATCTAGTGTGCTTGGCATGGAGGGGCATGGCCCCGGGGCAGACTTGGCTCTTGCACTGTGTCATGGTTGGGAGCAGCCTCGCCACTGAGTCAATGTCCGAGGGAAGGGGGATTCAGGGTGATCTCCCATCTCTGTGCAGTGGCCTGTGCTCTGTGGAGCCTCCACATTTATTTATTGACAAATAACAAAAAAATAAATTTTAAAGTACTGTGTGCAGAATTTTTGTTTTTGTGGCACAATTTTTAATTTTTTGGTTCAGAATTCCCTCCGGAGTAATGTGACTATGCATTGTTCATCTTGGAGAACCACAGTTATTAGTAACCAACCTTCATTTCTCCTTCAAGTGGCCTCTCCATATCCCCACTATTGCGAGAAATTGGCAAGATGTAACTTCACCATGGAAGGTGGGACACGAAGTCCTAATTAAAAAGTGAATTGTAAGAATGCCCTGCCAAATTGAGCATCTGACCCTGATGCTAGGGAGTACCACTTATAAAAGCATGTATATAATGTCAAGTAGCAGTCTTGCAGAGCTCTATAATCGAGAAATGTGTAAGACATGCAGAGGATGCTACTGTAGTCCTAGTGAAATGAGTCCTTTGACCTGGTGTATATAAGAAGCTAAAGTATAGGTTTCTTGGATATACAACCTAATCCACCTGGCCTGAGTGAGAACATATAGTCTGCCCTTCCTAATTTCAATATAAGATACAAATAGCTTAGTAGAACTTCTAAACACTTTTGTTCTGTCTAAATAATAAATCTGAGCTCTGAACATCCCATGTATGAAATCTGGCTTCATACTGATGAGCATGTGTTTAAGAAAAAAAACACACAAAACATTTGTTTGGCTTTAGCTTTGTCTGGGAACATGTATTATAGCAGCTTTAAAGTTTGATTTGCAGTATCACTCATGGATTTTCTAACCTGTCATGTCCCAGCCCCAGCTCCAGGGTTGCAGTCGCCATCCATGCCAATGATGATTTGCTTCATTTTTTGAGAGTGGCTTTCCCTGAAGATTTAGTGGTCTATGATAGGAATAGGTTATTAAATTGGGCACCTGGTGCGTATTATTTATGCTTTCACTTAATGGTCATGTCTTTGTTTTATTTATATAGCTCTTTTCAGTATGCCACATTTTGGTGCGTTTACTGGCTTGAGTTGTTAGAAAGGATGATAAAATACATGTACTCCAAGGGCAGTGTTAATTTTTTTAATTTGATTTCACATTAAACATCTTAAGCAGTGCACTTTGTGCATCCCTTGTTTTAATATTCTTTCTTCTTCCATATCTACGAACTTTAAAAATATATAGATATAGATAGATATGTTTTATGTTTGTACTGGTGGAGCATATCCACCTCGATACTGGTGCACAAACCAAACTCAATCCGCACATGGATGGAAAAAATTATAGGGAACATTGCTCCGCACCTTTCAGCTGAAGCAAATACTCCAGTATATTTTAGACTGGGGCCATGACAATGAGTCTATTATTTCTTTCAGCCAACCAGGAGAACCTTCTCACGGTCAAAATACATAATTTTCTACTTGACTCTTTTCAAAAGTTAATTACAACATTTTGAACTTCTGTTGAGCATGAGAGTTCTAAGCCTATCAGAAACCTATGGCCCATGAGGCCACATGAAGGGACACTGGGTCTGCATGGTAGACTCACCAGAACAAAGTGATGGAAAGTATCTTGAAGATTCTCCACTGATAAGTTAAGTAGATCTGGGAACCACTGCTGTCTGGCCTAAGCATGTATAATTAGAACAATTCTGGCCTGTCTGATCTTGCAAATTATTTTCTATAAGTGGGAAGGGGGGAGCGGGGAAGGATATAGGTGCCCTTGACTTCATGAAATAAGGAATACAGCTGATATTGGTTGACTGTCTTTTCCTACCCTTGAACAAAAACTTCTGACAATTCATCTCCAGTTTGGTCACAAATAGAGCCACAATTAGGCAACCCATTTTCTACACTACTGACTCTTTCAGTGACCGCTCAGGAATGTCTAACACTGACCCTGCTCAGTTGGTCTGCTACAAGATTTTTCATTCACACAGGGTGTACCACTATTGAGAATGTGAATTATGCACCATTCCCATAATGCTTCTTTGCAATGATGGGAAGAGTGGATATCACTTTGTTTATATAATAAACCACTGTAGTATTTTCTTTGACTACTTAAACAACTTTGTGTTGTACATAAGCCAGAAATGCTTTAAAAGATGCACAGATTGCCCCAAGTTCTAGTAGGTTTATATGGCAACATGTCTCTAGAGGGGACCAAAGTCCTCTGGGTGCAATGAGCTCCTAATGCTGGATGTAGCTGTAGTCACTTTTAGGGATGGAGATTGCGGGATGAATGATACTACCTTTAACACAGTCTGGGAATGAGCCCCCTTAGCTAATGAAAGTAGGGCTTTTAGGAGAATATTCAATTTGTGATTACAGAATAATGACACCCATTAATTTGAGAGACTTGTATTCTTTGGGGGGGGTGGAAATTTAATATAACCCATATAAAGGGAATTGTCTTTGTAGGTTCTAAGATCAATTTCTTCTGATTTATCAGAAAATCTAGGCTCTGGAAGAGGATGTTTGTGTGGGAAAAAACTTCTTTAAGATGATCCCTTGTTGATTCTTTCATTAGCCAATCATCTAAGTATGGGTCAACATGTAAGCCTTCTCTTCTTAAATGGTCTGCTACCACAACTTTGGAAAAACACTGGGTGCTGCGGACAGGCCAAATGGGAGGATTTTGCACCAGTAAAGTTCCTTCCCTATAGTAAATCAAAGGTGCCTGTGATAAGAACACCTTATAAAAATATGGAAGGGTGCATCTTATAGGTTAAAGTCTGAAAACCAATCCTTCACCGAGAGGGAGGCTATTATACAGGCTAGAGTTAACATAAGGGATATATAGCACAGATATGTCTTGAATGATTAATGGAGAGACAAAGTGGATGAGATAATATCTTTTATTGGAGCAAGTTCTATTGATTAGAGACACAAGCTTCTGAGCTACACAGAGCTCTCCCTCAGGTCTGGGAAAGGTACTGAGAGTCACAGCTACATGCAAGATCAAACAGGCAGGTTAGCATAAGTAATTAGCATATATTCTAATGCAGGGGTAATCAATTCTTTTTTACCAAGGTCCAAATTTCTTGATCACGCTATAATCAAGATCCAGACTCCCGAGAAAATAAAAAGAACAATAATGATATTAAGTAAACAAAAAGATTTTGCGATCCATTCAAAATCATCTAGCAATCCAAATTTGGTCCACTGTCTTTCTATGTACTGCCCTTGTTCTAAGGGACCATTCAAGAAGAAGTAGCTTGTTGCCACCCCTGAAGTCGTAGGACAAAAGTGCGGACTAGTAGGTTACAGATTGTTGTAAAACCATAATCCCAGTGTAGTGATCGAGTCTAGATACACCAACTCAAAACAGCACCAGACCCTGACAAAACAACAGATGCAAAACCAGCAGACATATCTCCACTGCTACCCCCTGCCCAACATACTTTTCAAGATCCAAGAGTCCTACACATGCCTACCACACCATGTGGTGTACCTTATCCACTGCCCTAAATGTCCCAACAACAACTATGTGGCTGAAACATGACAATCACTGCGCTCTCAAATGAAGTCGCACAGGAAAATGATAAAAGACAAAAACACTCCATCACCTATGGGCGAACACTTTTATCAAAGTGATCACTCTATATCTGACCTATCAGTCCTCACCTCAAAGGAAACCTGCACAACGTTTTCAAAAGACAAGCCTGGGAGCTTAAATTCAGAACTTTGCTAGACCCTAAAAATTATGGTCTAAATAAAGACACTGGATTTAAAACTCATTACAACAATTTGATTTGCATTTCTTAAAGATCTGAGAAAAAGGTAGTTTCTGAGTCTGTCAAAGCTGCTGGCTGGAAGGAACTGAGGTGGCCGGAGCATTATGTCCCTTTTATGGCTTTGCTGTAGAATGCTCGCAAATGATGAGGGGAGTAATAGAAGGGGGCATGAAAGAATTCCGATAGACACTGTTAGTTAAGGTTTATACACTGGCAGGGCTTCATCCGCTGGTGCACCTCATTATGGCAGATTTATAGAGAACTGCAAAATTGTGAGACAAAGCTTCATGACAGAGATGAGTTTTAAGGAGGGATTTTTGAGAAGATAGTGGCTAGGCAGACTGTTTCAGGGAGTTTTCTAGCATGGCAGAAGGCACAAAGATGTTTGCTGGAAAAAAGATTAGTGGCAATGCAGTTAGCATAGAAATATTCCAGTGGCTAGTGTAGGAAAGATGCACAGAAAGGAAAGTTCAGCCCCAAAAAAACAGGAGGCAATTCTACAAATAGAAACACCCACCAAAACCAGGACACCTTACAGGGAGCATATTAACACATCTATGCAAATTCATTCTTAATTTGTCACAAGTAATAAAATGCTCAACTCAAAATGCTACTTAAGGACAGTACAGAATGGTATTAGGATGAAAGGCAAGAGAGTTAAAACAAGTATTTAAAAAAAGCACCATGTCCAGAAATATTTAGGCTCCTTGTTAATCTCAAAAAATCTCAGTCCGTGCAAACTCGCTGACTTTTCTGCAAGATAAATCTCCAGAGGCACATGCTTCCAAACCACTGACTAAAATACACCAGATCAGTGCTCCAATTGGAAAAGAAATGCTGACACTCTGGGTAAGAGTGTGTTTTCACAAATAACGGTTAGCAGTAGAAATCAGTTGATATAGAAACAGGCCATAAACCACTGACGTCTACATTATAGAAAACTTTGTACAAAGCTCCAACTCAATTTTAAAAATGATCATGAAGTTGCCAAAAACACTTCTTAAATGGGAAATATAGAGCCTGTAGAACTTTCAACAGAATATAGGAAAATGACTGCCAAGTAAATATCCCTCAAGTACAACTCATTTCCAAAATAAAATTTGACAAGATCAGATGAGAAACACAAAAATGACCCAGACTTGCAAGAAATTCTACGTATCTGGCCAATAGAAAAAGCACAAGTACCTCCAAGTATAAAAAGTAGATCTGTCAATTAATTGCAGTTAACTCTTGTGATTCACTCAAAAAAAATCATGATTAATCTCAATTTTAATTGCTCTGTTAATAAAATACTAATTGAAATTTATTAAATATTTTGGATGTTTTTCTACATTATATATTGTATTCTGTATTGTAATTGAAGTCAAAGTGTATATTATTTTTTATTACAAATATTTACACTGTAAAAATGACAAAAGAAATAGTATTTTTCAATTCACCTCATACAAGTATTGTAGCACAATCTCTTTGTCATGAAAGTGTAACTTAAAAATATACAAATTTTTTGTTACATAGCTGCACTCAGAAACAAAACAAAGTTAAACTTCAGAGCCTACATGTCCAATCGGCCCTACTTCTTGTTCAGCCAATTGCTAAGACAAACTAGTTTGTTTACATTTACAGGAGAGAATACTTGCCTCTTCTTATTTACAATGTCACCAGAAAGTGAGAACAAGTATTTGCACGGCACTTTTGTAGCCAGCATTGCAAGGTATTTACATGTCAGATATGCTAAGCATTTGTATGCCCCTTCATGCTTTGGTCACCATTCCAGAAGACATGCTACCATGCCAATGATGATTGTTAAAAAAATAATGTGTTAATTATATTTGTGATTGAATTCCTTGGGGGAGAACTGTATGTTCTCTGCTCTGTTTTACCCACATTCTGCCATATATTTCATATTATGGCAGTCTTGGATGATTACCGATCACATGTTGTTCATTGCAGATCTGACAAAACACAAAGAAGGTAGCAATGTGAGATTTCTAAAGATAGCTACAATACTGGACCCAAGGTTTAAGAATCATAGAATATTAGGGTTGGAAGGGACCTTAGGAGGTCATCTAGTCCAAACTCCTGCTCAAAGCAGGACCAATCCCCAATCCGAATTTTACTCCAGTTCCCTAAATGGCCTCCTCAAGGATTGAACTCACTACCCTGGGTTTAGCAGGCCAGTGCTCTAATCACTGAACTAATCCCCCTCCATCCAAAATCTGAGAGGGACGAGGTGTGGAGCATGCTTGCAGAAGTCTTAAAAGAGCAACACTCTGATATGGAAACTACAGAACCCAAACCACCAAAAAAGAAAATCAACCTCCTGCTGGTGGCATCCGACTCAGATAATGAAAATGAATATGAGTCGGGTTGCACTGCTTTGGATTGTTATCGAGCAGAACCTGTCATCAACATGGATGCATGTCCATTGGAATGGTATTTAAAGAATGAAGGGACATATGAATCTTTAGTACATGTGGCATGTAAATATCTTGTGACGCTAGCTAAAACCGTGTCATGCAAACACTGTTCTCACTTTCAGGTGACCTTATCAACAAGAAGCGGGCAGCATTCTCTCTGGCAAATGTAAACAAACTTGTTTGTCTGAGTATCAGAGGGGTAGCCGTGTTAGTCTGGATCTGTAAAAGCAGCAAAGAACGCTCCACCACGATTTCAACAGCTTCCACCCCACCATCAACCTCAGCCTGGACCAATCTACATGGGAGGTCCACTTCCTAGACACCACGGTGCAAAAAAGTGACGGTCACATTAAACCACCCTAAACCGAAAACCTACTGACCGCTATGCCTACCTTCATGCCTCCAGCTTCCATCCCGGGCACATCACACGATCCATTGTCTACACCCAAGCACTGAGGTACAACCGCATCTGCTCTAACCCCTCAGACAGAGGCCAACACCTACAAAATCTCTACCAAGCATTCTCAAAACTACAATACCCGCACGAGGAAATAAGGAAACAGATCAGCAGAGCCAGACGTGTACCCAGAAGCCTCCTACTGCAAGACAAACCCAAGAAAGAAACCAACAGGACTCCACTGGCCATCACATACAGTCCCCAGCTAAAACCCCTCCAACGCATCATCAGGAATCTACAACCCATCCTGGACAATGATCCCACACTTTCACAGGCATTGGGTGGTAGGCCAGTCCTCGCCCACAGACAACCTGCCAACCTGAAACATATTCTCACCAGTAACTGCACATCGCACCATAGTAACACTAGCTCAGGAACCAATCCATGCAACAAACCTCGATGCCAACTCTGCCCACATATCTACACCAGCGACACCATCACAGGACCTAACCAAATCAGCCACACCATCACCTGTTCATTCACCTGCACGTCCACCAATATAATATACGCCATCATATGCCAGCAATGCCCCTCTGCTATGTACATCGGCCAAACCGGACAGTCTCTACGGAAAAGGATAAATGGACACAAATCAGATATTAGGAATGGCAATATACAAAAACCTGTAGGAGAACACTTCAACCTCCCTGGCCACACTATAGCAGACCTTAAGGTGGCCATCCTGCAGCAAAAAAACTTCAGGACCAGACTTCAAAGAGAAACTGCTGAGCTTCAGTTCATCTGCAAATTTGACACCATCAGCTCAGGATTAAACAAAGACTGTGAATGGCTTGCCAACTGCAAAACCAGTTTCTCCTCCCTTGGTTTTCACACGTCAACTGCTAGAACAGGGCCTCATCCTCCCTGATTGAACTAACCTCATTATCTCTAGTTTGCTTGCATGTATACCTGCCCCTGGAAATTTCCACTACATGCATCTGACGAAGTGCGTATTCACCCACGAAAGCTCATGCTCCAAAACGTCTGTTAGTCGATAAGGTGCCACAGGCTTGTTTGTCTGAGTGATTGGCTGAACAAGAAGCAGGACTGAGTGGACTTGCAAGCTCTAAAATATTACATTGTTTTATTTTTGAATGCAGTTTTGTTTTTGTTTTTTACATAATTCTACATTTGGAAGTTCAACTTTCATGATAAAATATTGCACTACAGTACTTGTATTAGGTGAATTGAAAAACACTATTTCTTTTGGGGGGGTTTCAGTGCAAATACTTGTAATCAGAAACTAATAATATAAAGTGAGCACTGTACACTTTGTAATCTGTGTTATAAATGAAATCAATATATTTGAAAATGAATAAAACATCCAAAAATATTTAAATAAACCGTATTCTATTATTGTTTAGCAGTGTGATTAATCACAATTTTTTTTAATTGCTTGACAGCACTAATAAAAACCAGTTCTGCCACATAAAAAACCTTGATTTAAATCATAGATTTTAATTATGTTTCGCATTTGTACATTCAGTTGTTTGATTTGCAACTAAATATATCTTTTACACTAAATTTGGTGCTTCTTTTTGTTAATCTGGAGGATGTTCTATATGTATACATATTTATTTAGCAATTACATAGCTTAATTTATATTTATTCAGATTTTTAAGTTTTACATTTTTATTATGTTAGAAAATAACCCTGACTTATGGCAATGGCCAGCAGATAGAGAGCAGTCTCTTACCTATACTTCTATGTGCCACTGTTTGGTACTCCTCTATACCTAGGGTCCTACCAAATTCATGGTCAAGAAAAATGAGTCACAGACTGTGAAATCTGGTCTCTCTCCAAGAAATCTGGTCTTTTGTATAGTTTTATGCTATACTATACAGATTTTACGAGGGAGACCAGCGTTTCTCATTGGGGGTCCTGACCCAAAAGGGAGTTGCAGGAAGGTCATAAGATTATTTTAGTGGAGTCATGGTATTGCCACCCTTACTTCTGTGCTGCTGCCTTCAGAGCTGGGCAGCCAAAGAATGGCAGCTGCTCACCGAAGGCCCAGCACTGCAGGCAGCAGCACAGAAGTAAGTGTGGAAATACCACACTATGACATCCTTAGTTCTGAGCTGCTGCTGATTTTCGTTCTGCCTTCAGAGCTGGACTGTTGGGCAGCAGCTGCCCCTCTCCAGCTTTGAAGGCAGCATCAACACCATCAGCAGCAGAAAAGTAAGGGTGGCAGTACTGCAACCCTCCCTACAATAACCTTGTGAGTCCACCACAACTCCTTTTTGGGTCAGAGCCCATATCATTGCAACACTGAGAAATTTCGGGCTTAAATAGCTGAAATAACGAAAAATTACAATTTTTAAAATCCAATGACTGTGAAATTGACCAAAATGGACTGTGAATTTGGTAGGGCCCTAACTATACCAGTGGCTCTCAACCTTTCCAGACAACTGTACCCCTTTCAGGAGTCTGATTTGTCTTGCGTACCCCCAAGTTTCACCTCACCTAAAAACTATTTGCTTACAAAATCAGACATTAAAATACAAAAAAGAGTCGCAGCACATTACTACTGAAAATTGCTTGCTTCTCATTTTACCATATAATTATAAAATAAATTAACTGAAATATAAATATTGTACTTACATTTCAGTGTATAGTAATACAGAGCAGTATAAACAAGTCATTGTATGAAATTTTAGTATTTACTGATTTTGCTAATGTGTTTTATTAGCCTACTGTAAAACTAGGCAAATATCTAGATGAGCTGATGCACCCCCTGGTAGACCTGTATGTACCCCCAGGGGCACATGTACCCCTGGTTGAGAACCACTGCTCTATACTCAGTATACTCAACACTTTAAAACAATTTCTGTATCAGACACAAAACACTTGGACACTCGTGAATCCAAAAGCAGTTGCACTGAAATCAATGGAAGATTCTGGATTTCCACAGATTTTACTAAGAGAAGGAATGAGTACCATTCCTCTAATTGTACCTTAGGGAGCACTTTTTCAACTGCACATCATTTTTTCATTAAAATACCATTAGTGAAAATTCCATTTTAAAGAAGCACAGCTGGCACAGTTGAACTTTAATGAGGGCGATTTTGATTTCCACTCAGCCAACAAATTGATTCTCTAATCTAGTTTTTCCCACTAACAGTATACTGCAATGAACTCATTTGAACTTAAAACTGAGCAAGACAACAATGAATAAATAAATTGAAAGAGAAAGTAATGACAATAGAATGTTGGGAAGATATCAATAATAGTGACGATTACTTGGAATAACTTAAATGCAAAAGGGAAATTACGCATTAGTAATTCTTTGTTGTAAGTCTCCTTCCTCTTCTTCCCCCACCTTCCCAAATTTTACAGTGAGGCCAATTTTTATCATAGAATCATAGACTTTAAGGTCAGAAGGGACCATTATGATCATCTAGTCTGACCTCCTGCCAATGCAGGACACAGAATCTCACCCACTCCTGTATCAAAGCTGTGTCTGAGCTATTGAAGTTCTCAAATCATGGTTTAAAGACGAGGTGCAGAGAATCTTCCAGCAATAAGATTGAGCTCCTTGAGTTTTTAACTATAATGGAAAATTTCTTACCAATAATTTCCTTTCTGGTAAAGGCATCTCCTACAAGTCTAGACCTCTGGGCTGATCCCCTGCAGCTTCACAGAAACAAATCATTGTTTTGGCTCCACATACTCTGACCACACCCCCTCTGCTCCTACTTGCCACTAGATGAGTTATTCCCAACCTATAATGCTTGCATAATATCATTAACAGACAGACAGACACAGAATAATTATGTACATTAGACCACAGACAAATGGTCCTATGGTAATGGCTCCATTTCAAGTCATCAGATGTAGGGAGGGATATGAAAATAGGAGTTCAGTAGATGAGGATAACCCCTCATTTTAATGAGCTTGCTCAAAGTTCTATATTCTTTCTGGGCTACCACCTTCAGCACCTTCCCGTCAAAGGAAGCCTCTGCAAAAAATAAGTAAGTCCTCTTTGTAAAGCTTAACAAAGGTGTTAGCTGTAGACCAAGAGGCTACTTTGCAAATTTCCAAAGTGGACGCACTTGTTCATTTCACCTACACTGCTAAGGATCTCATGGAGTGCATCTTGACCCCTTCCAGGACAGGAACCTCTGATGATTTGTCGGCTTCCAAAATACATAGTCTAAACCACATAGTGATGGAGGATTTGGTAACTCTCAGTCCATGGCACTTTGGGTGGAAGGACATGAATAAGGAACCCAGCCTTCTTGTAGATTCTTCATGCTTGAGGCAGATTTTCAATGCTCTTCTGACCACCAAGGTGTGCCATGCCTTTTGGGTGTTATAGTTTTGGACAAAATGAAGGAAGCATAGCCTCTTGGGAAGTGTGGAAGGAAGGATTTACCTTACAAAGAATGGATTCTGGTGACCTGAGCACCACTTTGTCCTCATGGAACATACACGAAGGCTCCCATATACACAAGACTGCCATCTCTGACACTCACCTGGTGGACATAACAGATACTAAAAGACAAATCTGAATGCAGTGGATCCCAAACTTTAACAACCTGTGAAGATCTTTCACTAAAATGTCAAGTCTCATGAACCCCCTCTTACAAATGAATATTTCTAGGGATTTTCTCCTTTACGTGAGTATAAATTATAAAAGCAGCGATCTTGAAAATATAAAATTTGTTTTCATGACATGTTTATTACACACTATGTATTAATTATTATTTATCATTATAGTATTGTTATTGCATTATGAAAATGGCAATACTCTTCCAAGACCTCACTTTTGTAGCTTTTATCACTTTGATAAGCCTGTTACAAGACAAGGCTCCTATGTTTCATCAAGGAGTATCAGATGTGAAACAGCATGAAGGTATTTAAAAAGCCAACTCAAAGAGTTCCTCATACATAAGCATTCAGGTCTTGAACTCCAGGCAAACGACACATGTTACAACAAAGCTTAAACTTGTTCTTCATAATAATTTTAAAAACAATACTAGCTGCCTATTTAATTTTAAAAACAGCAAAACAATATCCACCTCCCTTTCCATTTCTTATACGGAATCTTGAAGGTTAAGTCTCCTCAGTGTCCCATCCTGCTCAGGGTCCCTAGGGACAGCTCTGTCCACCATTAGGGAATTTTTCCCCCAAGAACCCCCTGTAACATTTCACAAACCCCAGTTTGGGAAACACTGTCTTAATGGATAAATAAAAAGCCAACACAGAAGTCAGGGCCCTCAAATTATCAGTAGATTCCATTTTGGAAAGAGTGACTGGACCTCTGGGATGGCTAATTAGACTGCTCAAAGTCTGGCTACCTGTGGATTATCTGCCAGGGAGCCCGAGGATCCTGTGAATAGTGCGCTACTTGAAGCAGACGTCTGATGTTCAATGATACTTGGCTGAAGGCTGGAGAAAATCCAGAATGGCTGGAATTCCAGGATGTCTGAGATATGCATATATCAGAGGGGTAGCCGTTAATTAGCCGTGTTGTCTGGATCTGTAAAAGCAGCAAAGAATCCTGTGGTACCTTATAGACTAACAGACGTTTTGGAGCATGAGCTTTCGTAGGTGAATACCTACTTCGTCAGATGCATGCCACCAAGGAGTCAGCAAAATCATCCCTCCCATTTCTGCATGTGCAAAATGTACAAAATCAGGCCAATTGTATGTGCTCCCAAGCTTATGAATGGAAGTAGAGGTTTAAAAATACAATTTTCATTAATGTTCTTGCACATATCAAAGAGAAAATCTTTGATTATTAAAACAAATAAATTCATAAAACCTTACTTTCTTATCAATACCTATGCTATTTATGTTTGCTCTGTAAGCTGACACACAGTATCTCCTTCAGGTTTCTTGCACTGGCAGAGAGCTATACTGCTGGGGTTAATAACACTGTAAAGGCTGTTGAAAGAAATTGGAAATGAAAAATTACCCAAATCCTGACAATGTCTTTGCTTTGGACTGAGTAAAAGCTTATTTTACAAAGGTAAATTTTCCATTCTGTTCCTTTTTAATGCAATTATCAGAATCATGTAGAAAGTGGCAGTAAGTCTATTAATTCTGATACACTTGTGACTAAGGAATTATTTTATAACACATTTTAAATATATGAGATATTAAGCACACAAAAAACACATACGTGGCACAGCCTATTCATTAACAACAAGATCTCCACTGATTTACGCTGACATTGACAAGAAAATTAAAAACATTTTAATAATTATTTTACAGATGTTTTGATCACTTACAACTATCTACATTTATGGAAACACACTAAATAAATTCTTCCTTCACCATGAGATGCTGTGCCAAGAACTAATGAACAGAAATGGGGTCCATCTATCAAGGAAGTGAAAGAGTATCTTCAGATACAGACTGGTCAGCCTAGCGTGGCGGGCTTTAAACTAGGTTTGATGGGAGCAGGAAACAAAAACCCACAGTATGTTCAAAACATGCAGACCTCAGTGACGGGTAGGAATCTGGGGAGAACCTGGGTAATCACAGCAGGGACACAGGAGAGACAGAAGGAAATATAGAGGGGAAATCTAATTAACATCTTAGTTGTCTGTATACTAATGTAAACAGGGAATAAATCAGAAGAACCAGAAATACTACTGAATAAACATAATTATGATGACTGGCATGACAACTGGCATCACAATTATGACAGATCTTGGTGGGATAATTCACATGACTGGACTATTGGTATAGAAGGGTACTGCTTGTTCAGGAAGAACAGGCAGGTAAAATGGGAGGTGGTGCTGCCTTGTATATCAAAGATGTATACACTTGCACTGAGGTTGAGACAGAAGTGGGAAGCAGACCTGTTGAAAGTCTATGCATAAGGATAAAAGAGGTACAAAACAAGGGTGATGTCATGGTAGCTGTCTACTATAGACCAGCAAACCCAGAAGAAGAGGTGAATGTGGCTTTTTTAAAACAACAGTCACTAGCAGCACTATCTAGCAGTATGGGTAAAGGGATGGTGCTCATGCCTCATGGCCATAGCCCCTCCCTGGCTATTAGAAGTGGCACCACCCCAAACCCCCTTGGTTCCTTTTCACGAAACACCCAGAGAAGATGGAGGCTGGGTATGAAATACACATCTGCTTCACATCTCAAAGAACCAGAGTTACAGTAAGTAACTGTTTCTTCTTTGAGTAGATGTAGCCATGTATTCCACCTACATGATGCACAAGCAGTACCCCCTGGAGGCAGGGTTCCAAGTCTATCTAAACAAGGCTTCCGGACGGCCATATTGAAACTTGCATCCAACCTGGAAGATGCTGTGATGGCATAGTGCTTCATAAACATATGTATGGACAAGGTCATGCACTGCAAAAGGTCCTGGCATGCCTTGAAATCCTAAGGTACTGAAGAGGGGGAAGAGCCAGGCACTGCAGAATCATCTGTGGGGAAAATGAAGCCGTTAACTGTGCCAGAGCTGGATTCAGCTCCTGGGCTGATGGGCCTGGACGAGACAACTCTGGAGGATCTCTGAAAGGAAGACTCACTGCCACAGACCTAGTCAGTGATCTAGCCTTCAAGTAAGACAAGGAGTGGAACCATACTATCCTTGGGGCTGAGAGTATGGGTTAGCCCAGAATCTCTGGTTGTAAAACCTGCCTTGTTTCTTTTTGTTTCCAGGTACTTAGATGCCCGGGAGTCCTTTAAGATGTGTAAGGACACATCCGTTTGGTCAGCAAACGAGTTTTGGCCTCCAAAGGGTAAATATAGAGATGGATTGTGCTGCCGTGTCTGCAGAGTCAAGAGAAGCCCAGAAGGCCGTCCTGGCGATGAGACCCCCCTCAGAGATGTTTATCTTATATTGTCCCTTTTTATTTCAATAAATTCTGACAGTTTCACAAACAGACTGTGTGTATTTTGCCAGTAGGGCCACATAATTGTCGTCTCTATCTTGGATGGCAGAGGAATACAACAGATCCCTTATATATGGTTCCTACAAACCCAGTACAGTAGAACCCCAGAGTTACGAAAACCTTGAGAATGGAGGTTGTTCATAACTCTGAACAAAACATTATCGCTGTTCTTTCAAAAGTTTACAGCTGAATATTGACTTACGGTAGCTCTGAAACTTTACTATGCAGAAGAAAAATGCTGCTTTGAACCATCTTAATTTAAATGAAACAAGTACAGAAACAGTTTCCTTACTTGCAATATCTTTTTTTTTAAAGCTTTCCCTTTATTTTAAAAAAAAAAAAAAAAAAAGAGAGAGTCCTTGTGGCACCTTAGAGACTAACAAATTTATTTGGGCATAAGCTTTCATGGGCTAGAACCCACTTCATCAGATGCATGGAGTGGAAAATACAGGAGCAGGCATAAATATACGAAAAGATGTGAGTTACCTTACCAAATGAGAGGTTAATCTAACGAGACAATTCAACTGACAGCAGAATACCAAGGGAGGAAAAATTACTTTTGAAGTGGTAATGAGAGTGGCACAACCACTCCCAGTCTTTATTCAGGCTTTATCCGATGGTGTCCAGTTTGCAAATTAATTCCAGTTCTGTAGTTTAACGTTGGAGTCTGTTTTTGAAGTTTTTTTGTTGAAGAATTGCCACTTTTAGGTCTGCTATTGAGTGACCAGGGAGATTGAAGTGTTCTCCTCCTGATTTTTGAATGTTATGATTCCTGATGTCAGATTTCTGTCTATTTATTCTTTTGCATAGAGACTGTCCAGTTTGGCCAATGTACATGGCAGAGGGGCATTTTTGGTATATGATGGCATATCTCACATTGATAGATGTGCAGGTGAACGAGCCCGATAGTGTGTCTGATGTGATTAGTTCCTATGATGGTGTCCCTTGAATAGATATATGGACAGAGCTGACACCGGGGTTTGTTGCAGGGTTTGGTTCCCATGTTGGTGTTTTTGTTGTGCTGGTGAGTATTTGCTTCAGATTGGGGGGGCTGTCTGTAAGCAAGGACTGGCCTGTCCCCCAAGGTCTGTGAGAGTGAGGGAGCGTCCTTCAGGAGATGTTGTAGATCAGTGGTTCCCAACGCGGTGCCCACGGGTGCCACACTCACATCCAGGCCCCCAGAAGAGCACCCACCAGCATTTCGGTGGGGATGCTCTCGATGACGCCGCTTGCTGTCAACAAGCGGTGTGATCGAGTGGCACCGCCACCGAAATTTGGCAGCATTTCGGCAGGTGCTCCACCGCCACAGTGGTCCTTCAGCTGGTGCCTGCCTGCTGAAAAGGTTGGGGACCACTGTTGTAGATCCTTGATGAGGCAGGTGCTGGAGAGGTTTTAATTGGGGGCTGTAGGTGACAGCTAGTGGCGTTCTATTACTTTCTTTGTTGGGCATGTCTTGTAGTAGGTGACTTCTGGGTACCCTTCTGTCTCTGTCCTCTGTTTCTTCACTTTATCAGTTGGGTATTGTAGTTTTTAGAACGCTTGACAGAGATCTTATAGGTGTTTGTCTCTGACTGAGGGATCGGAGCAAATGCAGTTGTATCTTAGATCTTGGCTGTAGACAATGGATCATGTGATGTGGTCTGCATGAAAGCTGGAGGCATGTAGGTAAGTATAGCAGTCAGTGGGTTTCTGGTATAGGATCGTGTTTATGTGACCATCACTTATTAGCACTGTAGTGTCTAGGAAGTGGACCTCTTGTGTGACTGGTCCAGGCTGAGGTTGATTGTGGGGTGGAAATTGTTGAAATCTTGGTGGAATTCCTCAAGGGCCTCCCTTCCCATGGGTCCAGATGATGATGATGTCATCAATGTAGCGCAAGTGGAGAAGGGGCATTAGGAAACGAGAGCTGAGGAAGCGCTGTTCTAAGTCAGCCATAAAAATGTTGGCATACTCTGGGGCCATGCAGGTAACCATAGCAGTCCTGCTGACTTCAAGGCATAAATTGTCTCCAAATATCAAATAGTTGTGAGTGAGGACAAAGTCACAAAGTTTTTAAAGTATTTTTTAAGTAGTTTATTTTTAACACAGTACTGGTCTGTATTTGCCTTTTTTTTTTTTTCCACTCCCATTTCTGCAGCTGCCTGATGGCATACTTCTAGTTCCAAATGAGGAGTGTGGTTAACTAGTCAGTTCGTAATTCTGGTATTCATAACTCTGAAGTTCTACTGTAGTAGGAAAAGGGATAATAGTTAAAGACAGACTTTAAAGTTGAGAGGAATTGGAAGATTTCAGCTTCTCTTGACATGCTAGCACAACACACTCCTTCCTGGTAACACCTTTTAAATTCTGGAAGGGCTTGTAAACTCAAAATTAACAGAATGATATTGACTCAGAAGTACAAACTAAAAGTTCTCTTTGCTTCAGGATATGGATGGAGAGATGATGCGAGTTCTGAGCTGTGCTGTAAAAAAAATTCTGAGAAAGGTAAAATCAGAAGGGCACATTTTCTAATAACAAACGTCTAGCAGAGTTCAGTTGCTTTAATTTGTCTTTGAGCTTGGAATTTTTATCCCGCACATTCGTAGTCACCTTTGAGGAAATTCTTGTTAGTGTAATGGAAGATAGAGGAAGAGGGAATTAACCTTAAACTCAGTGGTTACTGTCTTCTAGAATTCTGCTTGACAGTCATCACTGTTCCTATTAACTGAAATATACAGGATGGCTTTGACATGCAAAACAGCAGTGGCTATAGTCATGGGAGATATATTAGATCTGCTTAATTAGATAAGGATTACTAGAACACAGGCCCAGCCTGAACCTAGCTTTCATGAAGTCTTAGCAATTAGCCAAGCTATATATGATAAGGACAACTGTTGCAGTATACTCTATAGAGAAATTAGAAATAGAAGACACAGAAATTCCTACCTCTTTCAGGGATTTCCAGGCATTGGGCTTCACATTGCAAGATACTGTCAATTCACCCGAGTTATTTCTTGAGGTTGAAGATATTGAATTAACAGGTGAGTCTGAGCCCACCTTACTTGACGGTTCAGGATCTTGGAGACAAACAGCCCCCACAGAAGTAGTAATCCGCATGTGAAACATTTTCAGCCCCTTTTTTCCTTGATTTATCCTCATTCTGACTCATTTTGGAGAAAGTAATTTACTTCAGCTATGATGGAGCAGGTATGTGGGGTAATTTTGCAACTCTTGAGCAAGGCACAGCAAAACTTGTGAGAAAACAGGACCGAGAAAGTGAGAGACAGAATCCTTTGGATTTTGGTGAAGTCTGATCAGCGATTCCATCCACCTCTCCTGTGTCGCAAGTGACTGATCATACTGATACAACATGCATGCCAACATCAGAACTATATGCAAATATTTGAAAAAATTGAAACAGATTTAACCCCATTAAAATATATTGAATTAAAAGCTTTTTGGAAGAACAGAGTGGAAAATTGGTCAAAATTTTTCCAGAAGTAGAGACAATTAACATTACGATTCAGACTGGTGAACCAGCAATCCCAAAACATATTGCTAAGAGGGCAACCTACATAAACTGCAAACATTAAATGGGTGTCAATTTTTTTTTTATAATACTTAGCACTTAAATAGCACTTGAAAGCATTTTATAAACATGAAGCAAACCTAACACCACTCACATGAAGTATTGGGAACAGAAAAAGATTGGGCAAATGATGAATCCAATGTTTCAGAGTCAGAGCCCAAAATTTTAAATAACTCAAGAATTCTTAGCTCCCCGTGCTGTGCTCAGACTTCACCTAATGCACTCCTTTCCACCATGCAGTAAATTTTACCCCCATTTTTACAGTGCAAGTTTGTGGGAAATAATATCACACTGCCAGAAAATTAACGCCATTTAAATGCTGAAGCTTACATTACTGCAACACTCCACACCAAAAAATTAAGATTCTCACAACTGGGAACAACCTACATTAAAGACCTAATTGATTTTGAACTTCAGAGACGGCTTGGTAAGGGGGGAAAAGGCTCATTAGGCAAATATTAATGTTATTTCCTTTTTATCTATTCATTACAAAAACAGGTTTTAGAATATATATATTTACAATTTTAATTTAGAAATAGGCAGCAGTCTTTATTAGAAAAACCTGACAAATACACTAGCGATTCGATAATCAGTGCTACCTTTGTCCAACTACTTCCCCTTCTCCCTATTGCTGTCTGCTGAAACCCAATTGGTACATCTAGATTGAAAGGTCTTCAGAGCAGCGAGTAGGACTGTGTTATCTTGCATTTACACAAAGCCTAGCACAAAGGGGCCCTGATCTCAGCTAGGAGCCTTTAGGCACTGCCAAAGCACACAATCAACTCAGGCACATTCCTATGCTTATATTACACCTGAACATAGCATAGAAATAGTCCCTCCTATGCCTGTTTTTCTTCATGTGCATGTAGCTGTAAAGGGACAGCTTAACTATTGTATCTGTCTGGAAATATTGTATCTACTATTGTTACAAGTAACACCTACAACTACCAGAACTGAGATTTGAGAAAATGTTTTTCCAGTTTGTTCTATCCATTTTACAGCATTTTTATATTGTTATTTTCACTGTTTCTCCTGTGTGGTCAGCTAGACAAATCTATTTAGATATTTCATATGCCAACAGAGAAAAACGTAAATATTTTAAAAACTAATAAATAATTAAAAAACTTAAAATCACAAAGTTGGCAGGTGTAGTACCTTAAACTCCTTTTAACTCATTTTTAAAGTAATGGAAACTGACAAAATTTCCAGCTTTAATGTATCTGTTAAGGTTAATAAATGTATAAGAACACAGGACCTGCCATACTGGATCAGATCCAAGATCCACCAAGTCCAATGTCTTGTCTCCGACAGTGTCCAATAGGGAGATGTTTGCTATAATCTACTTTCCAGATTAGGTCTCATCCTGGTCCCTAATGTTAGGCCTGGTCTACAAGACGCGTTTAAACCGATTTTAAAAGCATTAAACCGATTTAATGCTGTACCCGTCCACACAACGAGGCCCTTTATATCGATATAAAGGGCTCTTTAAATCGGTTTCTGTACTCCTCCCCAACGAGAGGAGTTGCGCTAAAATCAGTATTACCATATCGGATTAGGGTTGGTGTGGCCGCAAAATCGACGGTATTGGCCTCCGGGCGGTACCCCACAGTCCACCATTGTGACTGCTCTGGATAGCAATCCGAACTCGGATGCAGGGCCAGGTAGACAGGAAAAGCCCCGCAAACTTTTGAATTTCTTTTCCTGTTTGCCCAGCGTGGACCTCTGATCAGCAAGGGTGGAGATGCAGTACCAAATCCAAATAGAGCTCCAGCGTGGACCATATGGGAGATACTGGATCTGATCGCTGTATGGGGAGACAAATCTGTTCTATCAGAGCTCCGTTACAGAAGACGAAATGCCAAAGCATTTGAAAAAAATCTCCAGGCTATGATACAGAGTTCACAGCACAGTGCTGCGTGACAAGTGTAACGGAAAGCCAAGAATCAAATGGACGCTCATGGAGGGAGGGAGGGGGAATGGAGGACTCCAACTATCCCACAGTCCCCAGCAGTCTCCGAAAAGCATTTGCATTCTTGGCTGAGCTCCCAATGCCTATAGGGTCAAACACATTGTCCGGGGTGGTTCAGGGTATAGCTCGTCAATTTACCCGCTCCTCCACTCCCCCCCCCCAAAGAAAAGGGAAAGAAATCGTTTCTTGACTTTTTTCAGTGTCACCCTTTGTCTACTGAATGCTGCTGGTAGACATGACGCTGCAGCAGTGAAGAGCAGTATCCACTCCCCTCCTCTCCCCTCCCCGGTGGCAGACGGTACAATATGACTGCTATCTGTTGTCATCATCAGCCCGTGAGTGCTCCTGGCTGGCCTCAGGTGAGGCTGGCCGGGGGAGCCTGGGTAAAAATAGGAATGATTCCCAGTCATTCCCAGTAGATGGTACAGAACAGCTGGTAACCGTCTTCATCATAGCAACTGGGGGCTGAGCTCCATCAGCCCCCTCCCTTTCATGTGCAAAGAAAAGATTCTGTACTGCCTGGACTATCAGAGCAGCGGGATGCTGGGCTCCTCTCCCCTGCACCGCTTAATGTCCTGCCTGGACTAACAGCAGTTGGAGGCTGCCTCCTCCTCCTTTTATCTCACTAACAAGTCACTGTTTCTTATTCCTGCATTCTTTATTACTTCATCACACATACGGGGGTACACTGCAATGGTAGCCCAGGAGGGTTGGGGGAGCAGGGAAGCAACGGGTGCGGTTGTTGCAGGGGCACCCCGTAGAATGGCATGTAGTTCATCACTTCTGCGGGATCTGACACGGAGCAACTGTGCTCTCTGGCTCTCTAGTACACTTGCCCATATTCTAGGCAGGACTGACTCTATTTTTAGATATAACATAAGGGAGGGAATGACCCGGGGAGTCATTCTCATTTTTGTCTTTGCGCTCCCGGCTGACCTCAGCCGGGGGCATCCATAACAGCAACAGACAGTACAGAATGACAGATAACCGTTATCTCATTGCCAATTTACAATGGCAGCAGACGGTACAGAACGACTGATAACCGTTTCTGCCATCATGCAAAGGTAAAAGAATGCTGCTGTATAGTGCTGCAGTATTGCCTCTGTCAGCGGCATCCAGTACACATACGGTGACAGTGACAAAAGGCAAAACAAGCTCCATGGTTCCCATGCTATGGCATCTGCCAGGGCAATCCAGGGGAAAAGGGCGCGAAAAGATTGTCTGCCGTTGCTTTCCCGGAGGAAGGAATGACTGACGACATTTACCCAGAACCATCCGCAACAATGATTTTTGCCCCATCAGCCACTGGGATCTCAACCCACTATTCCAAGGGGCAGAGAAGACCACGGGAACTATGGTATAGCTACGGAATACCTACCCACAGCGCAACACTCCAGAAATTGACGCTAGCCTCGGACAATGGACGCACACCACCGAATTAATGTGCTTAGTGTGGCCGTGTACACTCGACTTTATACAATCTGTTTTACAAAACTGGTTTATGTAAAATCGGAATAATCCCATAGTGCAGACGTACCCTTAGAGATTTACTTTCACCTTGAAGCATGAGGTTTTAATATGCCTTCCAAAATTTTTGTTTTAATTAACTTTAACAACTCTGGGTATGCTGGCTATCCATATACATGTCCAATCCGTTTTTCAAGGGGCCTTGACCTCCTGTAGCAAGTTCCACAATCTAATAACGCATGTTGTATAAAAGTACCTCTTTTTATTGGTTGTGAACTTCCAACCTTTTAATTGCATTGAATGCCCCCTTGTTCTTATGTCATAAGATAGGTAGAACAGAAGTTCTCAAGTCTATATTCTCAATGCTATTCATTATTTTATATACTTTTATCATGTCCCTTCCTATTTGTCACCTTTCTAATGTAAACAATCCCAATCTTTTTATTCTCTCTACATGAGAGTTTTTCATTCCCTTAAATATCTTCTTGTCTTTCTCTGAATTCTCCAAGTTCTGTAATATGTATATCTAAATCTATATTCTTAAGAATGCCTTAAGAATAGACAAGATGGAACACATTGCTTTAGGAATTTTAACTTTTGCAATTCTCAACTATTTTAAAAAATAGTTGTCTGTTCTAATAATGCTAACATTTAAATAGCGCCTATAAAAACCTGTGTTTTGCTCTCTGATAATGAACAGTATCAGAAATGTATACAGTTCCACTGTATTGGATTTGCCGTGAACTTGTATTTTTCAAACTATATTCAGTTAGCAAAGAAAGAGCCCCCATAAGCTGAAACTTTCATTAACTTCCGAAAAGGAAAAGTTCCAACGAGGATGCATGTGCTGACACCCAAAATGTGGCAGGAAACCCTATGAAAAGCTCTGAAGTGTTTTAATTTAATCTTCTGGGCTACCTAAGTAGTTTATACACACAGGATTTGTGTATTTCACTTCAAGGATTCATTTTTTTACACAAGGTGAAACGGTACTTTTGAAATGGGTGAAATCTTTGAAATACACTTACATGGCTCCATAAAGATTAAAAGCAGGAAAAAGAACTGTATCTGGAGAACTAAATACTTAATAGAAACACAAAACCTAACCAAATATTTAAATGAAAACACTTACTGAATCAATGTTTGTCCTAAAAGATGAGGTAATACAGAATTGTAGGACTGGAAGAGACCTTGAGAGGTCATCTAGTCTAGTCCCCTGCACTCATGGCAGGACTAAGTATTATCTAGACCATTCCTGACAGGTGTTTGTCTACTCTACCCTTAAAAATCTCCAGTGATGGAGATTCCACAACCTCCCTAGGCAATTTATTCCAGTGCTTAACCACTTTGACAGTTAGGAAGTTTTTCTAATGTCCAACCTAAACCTCCCTTGCTGCAATTTAAGCTCATTGCTTCTTCTCCTATCCAGAGAGAAAAACAATTTTTCGCCCTCCTCCTTCTAATAATCCTTTACGTACTTGAAAATGGTTATGCACCCGCTCAGTTTTCTTCTTTCCAGACTAAACAAACCCAATTTTTTCAGTCTTTCCCCAAAGATCATGTTTTCTATATCTTTAATCATTGTTGTCACTCTTCTCCGGACTTTCTCCAATTTGTCCACATCCTTCCTGAAATGTGGTGCTCAGAACCAGACACAATACTCCAGCTGAGGCCTAATCAGGGCAGAGTAGAGCAGAAGAATTACTTCTCGTGTCTTGCTTACAACATTCCTGCTAATACACCCCAGAATGATGGTCGCTTTTCTTGCAACAGCGTTGCACTGTTGACTCATATTTAGCTTGTGGTCCACTATGACCACCAGATCCCTTTCCTTAGTACTCCTTTCTAGGCAGTCATTTTCCCCATTTTGTATGTGTGCAAATGACTGTTCCTTCCTAAATGGAGTACTTTGCATCTGTCCTTATTGAATTTCATCCTATTTACTTCAGACTATTTCTCCAGTTTATCCAGATCACTGTACTCTCTATGCCATTATCTAAATCACTGATGAAGATATTTAACAGAACTGGACCCAGAACTGATCCCTGTGGGACCCCATCATTAGGCCCTTCCAGCAGGACTATGAATTACTGATAACTACCCTCTGGGAATGGTTTTCCAACCAGTTTTGCACCCACCCTATAGTAGCTCCATTTAGGTTGCATTTCCCTAGTTTGTTTATGAGAAGGTCATGTGAGATACTAAAGTCAAGATCTACCACCTCTACTGCTTCCCCCATCCATGAGGCTTGTTACCCTGTCAAAGAAAGCTATCAGGTTGGTTTGACACGATTTGTTCTTGACAAATCCATGCTGACTATTATTTATCACCTTATTTTCTTCTAGATGTTTGAAAATTGATTGCTTAATTATTTGCTCCATTATCTTTCCGGGTACAGAAGTTAAGAGGACTGGTCTGAAATTCCCTGAATTGTCCTTATTGACCTTTTTATAGATTGCACTATATTCGCCCTTTTCCAGTCTATACATCACCCTGATGAAAATTTAGCAAATGGACTAAAAGCCTTTACAGATCATTCATTGCACTTTTTCCACACTGTGAAAATTACTTAGTGTGCACAGTGGCTGCAGCCAGACTGGTGCTGAACATGGTTTAGTGGCAAATGAGGCCAGAAAAACTGATTTCTGAATCAGTAAGGAACAGGTGTCCAGCTGAAGATAAGCTGCAGTCAGTGATGGGCATGAGTGAGTGAGCCCCAGTACAGCTTGACCCACGGTCAACAACAGATACTTTCTATAGCATAGACAAGACTTTTGAGAAGGTAGAAATTGTATTTGACAATTTGGGGACAATTTTTTATGTCGATATATGGTGCATTAGAGAGAAGGGAACTAACTTCTGACCTTAGGGGAAGTGGAATCACAAATGAACAACATCTAAGCACCTGAGCAAATGCATGGAAGTACTAAATCACCATCAAAAAAGGGCATAAGGAAGATGGCTATCATCAGTATAGGAACACGAGCCTTGTTTTCATTAGAAAATTTCACTATTGCATCTTGAACTGGGGTGAGTGAACCAGCTAAAAGTTGCAAAAGGGCAGTGCAGCCACACACTGAATCCTGATTTGAGTGCAGCATAATGCACTACACCCACACACAGAATCCCTCTTGCTAGTACAGCACAACCTATGAATTATTGCACCTATCACTGTTCCAGGCACGGCTCTCTAGACCTTCCTGGGCCAGGGGCAAAATGTCTACAGAACCTAAATTCCTATATGCACCTGTTTTCACCATTAGTTTGTACACGGCCTATCCTGCATGTGGTATACACATGGATGAGGAGCAGTGAATTTACAGCTTCTACACTGCTGGTTATTTTGGGGGTTCTGAACCCTGTAAGGCTGGAACAACAGGACAGAAGCACAACTACATTGGTGAGGCTGTAATCTTGGAAATTAAGAGACAAACTTGAAAATAGTGTATACTACACAGATTATTACACAAAACAGCAAAAACTGAAAAGAGACTCTAAGATGGGAAAACTGCAATTTTTAAACATCTGTCACCCTGATGTCTGAACAGTGGATTTTGGGGATGGGGATGAGAGGTGGAAAATGACAGTAAGTGAATCTCTCACATATTAAACCTTCCAACAGCAACCCATTTGTTTGTCAGACTAGAAAAAAAGGAGTGTGCCATTGTAATAGTCTTAAAAAGAAGGGAGGTATGCCGAACTTCATTAGGGTGTTATAATTACAACAGTTCACTTCTGAACATGGTCAATAGGCCTTTCCAACCATTTATAATTTTATACTATCAATTTTTCCCCCTCAACTCTGCCACAGACATACTCCAAAAATGAGATCTATTTACATGACAAGTTTCAAATGTTTGACAGAGAAAACATGGAAGTTTTTGTAGATTTCTGTAATTTTTAGCAAAATCCAAGCATGGAAACAAATGAAAGGATGAAAGGAAGGAGTGTCCATGTGAGGGGTGGAGGGGAGGTTAACTATATGTACTGCAATCCAGTTATAGTGTTTGCCAGCATGTGGAAATGTCACAGTAAGCTGATCTGAGTTATTCTTGTTCTTTCCTGTCACCAAATAGAGAGATACAAAATTAAGTAAATATAAAATATATTTCTAGTATTACCAGACTGAGCAGTATTTTTTGATGGATAACTTATCACTGCATTTATTTTCAGCACTAATTAATACTGTTTACTTTCTTTCTAAGTATTTTAGAGGACTTAGAATGCTTTTATGCCTACTAAAAGAAGTACTGTAACTGTTCTGTAATAGCCTATAATGGGAACTCTATAAAGTTTTTCTTCTATTATCTCTCATTAATTTATAATGATATAAAATTGAAAGTGAAATCTGATCTGTTCATGAAAGACATTGTTTATTCTAAATAAGTCAAAATAAAAATAGCAGCTAACAAGAGCTAGGATATTGTTTACACCTTTGAAACGGTTATGGATTTGCCATAGAGGTAACAATTCCAAGAGCATACATTTGTAAATATATCTCAATATTTATATTTCTACATGTTTTCATAGTATCCCATGTTAAATGACAAGCTAAGGAAGTTGGTCTTTTAGAGAGTAAGAATGAGTTAAAGTAAAAGTCGAATCCAGCTCATCAATAAACAAAAAGAAGCTAAACTCAATTTTACTACAGAATTTTTGAAATCTCCATATTTCCACGGTGCTCAACGTTGCATTAAATATACTCCTTTTCCAAAAACGCAAACAAGTTTCATAAACTTTTCCGTTCAAATCCCTTTCCTTCTGACCTCTCCAAAAAAGCCCACACAACCCAAACCTGTCATCCTACATTCTCTTTAGCTGTGATTCAATGTGGAATCACTCTCTTACATAAACTTGGCACTGGGAACATTTTAAAAACAGTTACACAGAAATGTTACTTTGTAACAAAGCGCATGCTTTTATATGCAAAACCTAATAATTATAATACTAATGTATATTCCACACATCAAAGAACTGTCCTTCTATACACACTTTAATCTCATTTGTAGACTGCTTGTGCAGGATTAAGCATACAAGTATAACGCAGTAGTTCTGCTATATAATGAATATTTGTAATCTGTTTAAATCCCTGCAATGCATATGTTTAACTGACAATATTCATCCTGCTCATTTGAATTGTCATCTTGCAATTATGTTAATATTTGACAATACTTTTTCTTTTTAAACTGGATATTGAATTAAACCCTAGCATACTAGCTAGATTTTTCAATGTCACTCATTTAATTTTATATTTCAATGGTTTCCGTTTCAAGTGACACTATTTAAAAAAATGCCCTATAATTTTTTATATAATGTTAAATCAATTTAAGTCCATTTTCATGCATTAATCCTAAAACATACTATGTAAAGCTTTACTTAGAAGATTTAGAAATGAAAAATAGATACACAAACATTACTTAAAGATTACATAGAGCATGTACATATTACAGTCTGCTATTTCTGAATTATTAGTAATCACAGAATGCACATACAAAATTATTTCAACAAGTGATATATTACCTGGGTGGAACTGGCAGCTACCGAAATGCAGTCAATAAAACTGTGTCCCCCAGTGAAAAATGCCAGTATCTGCTGCCAACGAGAAGGCTCTGGCTCAGCTCGTAGCTCATCTATCGAGCCCTTTTTTGCCCACTGCTTCTGCTTTGGGCCTACAAAGCTATGGCTGGAGACAGTGTTGCTGCCTCGATTGGCACGAGAATACAAGAGAGTGTTGTTTCCGAAAATGTAATTCATCTCTGCAGCTCTGCAGGTGGTTGCCAGGCAATCTTACTTCCCTACCGACTGCTCAGTGATGAATGATCAGTAAAAACTGCAGCTAGAATTACAGCAGCATCATTTGTAAATCATGGAAACAATCTCTATAACTGAGGCTCATTTTTTTCTCCATGTTGTATCTATTAGCATGTATATCTTCTATAGTTGTTACTCATCTGAGAATGTACTCATTGTTGCAATCAAAAATCAATCAAACTTGATTTTCTTTTGCACTATTATCCCTTCCAAGGTCTGCAAGGATCAAAAGCTGTTGTTCTTTTGTTAGCCAAGAACTAGACAAACCAAAATCCAGGAAGTGAGTCGATTAGCAGGTACAGTTGGATTCTATAAGCACTGGACAATGAAGACCCTCTGTGGCTGCCTGAAAAAATGCACTGGGTGGGGAAAGCCTGGATCACAAAATTACCAAGTTTCAATCAGTCGGAGCAGTAAAATCCAATTGTATCTTGTCACTGCTTAAATTATAAACATGAATGAACAAAAACAGAGAACATGCAAGTAACTGCACTTTTTCACAAACTACATTAGTAAAATGTTTTTAACTGAACAACTAAAATAAGCTTATGGCATACTTACCCAAGACAACATTCCAGGAAAATGCTTACATTACCACTGATTTTCTTTTCTAGGTAAGCAAATATTTTGCTTTAAAAACAAGGACATAAAGAGGATGAGGAGAGGAGGATATCCATCTTTAATGCAGCACAATCACTTCACTCTACATATTTATATTTAATCTATTTACAGTGCTTTTGGGAATCAAGATTAAAAGCAGGAAACTATTAATTAGCAAAATTAACACTGCATTGCGTCTTACAACTAATAATACACTAAGGTTCTAATCCATATCAACAACATCATGTATGGTTATTTTCAAATTTGTTTCAATGAGTACTAATTCCATATTATTTTATGGAATAAATATCTAACTAACTTATGTATTTCAAATCTATTTTAATTTTAATGTATTTCTTCTCCTAGACCTTTTCTTCAAAACAGATATTTTTAAAAACTCTCCTCTGAAATTCATTTGAAGGCTTAGCTGCTTCTTAATAAAATGAGACTCAGATGCACTATTGCTACTGGGATTTATGCTTTACTTGCTCTACTTATCTTCATGGACAGAAAGAAAAGCCTCACATAATAAACCTCTAAAAGGTCATTTGGAATAAAAATTAACTTTAAGAATTTACACTTCAGATTTTTATAACCAGCCATTCATAAAAGACACAGTACACCTCCTCTAATAGCGAGACTGAAATGGATAATAAGGGAATGGAACTAAAATATGAAAGGTCTTAACTTAAGCCTGTCTTATTTATTTATTTGGGGATGACTGCAGAAAAGTCTACAGTACGTTTCTATAAAAGGTTATTTATAATGATATACAGTCCAGTATGAAAATTAAATTTAAAAAAATAAAATAAAAGATCTGAAACCACAACCTCTTTTCAAACAGTAGATGAATCACCACAACACATACTTACTTACAAGGCTACTACACATTAAGAAGCTCAACTATACTGATATTAACTTTGGAGTACAGCTGCCCCTCCAATGTACAGAGTATGTTGATGTATATTTTGACAAATCAAATTCCACTATCAACTGTTTTTTAAGATATGCACTTTTGCATAATGTATCCTAATGTAAAATCAAGATCTCAAAGTTTACAATCACATTACTATCAAGAAATAGGCCATATGTTTATTCAAAAAAATGTGGTAACAAATCATTCAACTTACAATCTATTTCTAGTCCAATGGTCATCTTGTTCATAACTATATTACCACCTGCGGCATTAATATTGCTACCACTCAATATAATATCCCATTCAAACGATTTCACATGCAATAAAAGCCAAACTGGAAAAAGAACTAGTAACTAAGGTAGGAAAAGCCACACTAGAAATATTTCCACCAAAGATAATATTGATAAAAATACAAAAGGCTTATTCATTTAAATGGTTAAAAAATTAGAGCTAACTTGCCCGCCTCCAACACCATGAATGTTCATAAACCAGCACATGTTCCAAAATGCAGAGGTAGCACTGAGAAACAAGATACCAGGATGACATTTAAATGACCATACTTCTCACAACACTGTTTCTTTTAAGATGATATTGTATCTGTATAAGACCAAACTTTCAGCTTTTTTCCTGCAGAATATTTTGATCAAATATTACTTTTCCAGTGCAAAAACTAAAGAATGAATTAATCTGATTATACTGGTAGGAGAAGGAAGAACCACCAACTTTAATAAAAATAACAAATTTAACAAGTTAAATATAGTAACCTTGACATGATGGATACAATTTATCATAAGGTTGCAGGTCAACAGCCCTAGAAACATGAAAAAAATATTTTGGAACGAGGTCTAGCTTCCCATAATTTTAAATACTGAAAATTAAAAGAATTGATTTAAATATCAATTATGAAAGCTACAGACTTCACACACTATGCATTCCTAGTTCATATCAACTTTAATAGACATCAGATAATAAATAGTTTTATATAAATGCAGAATTTTTAACAAGTGCTGGAAAAAAAATTATTTTAATAGGATTCTGTGACAAGCTTTTAAAAAAACCACCACAGCATCTGAAGTTTGAAGACTTGTTCACAAGGTTACAAAGACTGTAGTCATTATCCATCTGAAGTCACTGACATTAAATTAGCTACATAAACAATGAGGAGTACTTGTGGACTCCTTTGTTAGAGACTAACAAATGTATTTGGGCATAAGCTTTCGTGGACTAAGACCCACTTCATCAGATGCATAGAGTGTAAAATACAATAGGCAGATATAAATACACAGTACATGAAAAGATGGGAGTTGCCTTACCAAGTGTGGGGTCAGTGCTAATGAGACAATTCCATTAAGGTGGAAGTGGGCTATTCTCAACAGTAGAATACCAAGGGAGATAAAAATGTGAAATGGGCCACCTTGATTACATTGGCCTCATTAGCATTACAACTGTGATTTTTCCTCCCTTGGTATTCTACCATATTTTCCACTCCATGCATCTCATGAAGTGGATTTTAGCCTACGAAGGCTTATGCCCAAATAAATTTTTTTAGTCTTTAAGATGCCACAAGTATTCCTCATTGTTTCTGCTGACACAGACTAACAGGGCTACCACTCTAAATTAGCTACAGTGTCCCTATCTCATTCCGTGGATGCAACACTTCAGAACTACAAGGAAAACAATAAAATCATATAGAGGCAACTGAGTTCTAACAGAGTAGGTTCCCTAATTTATACAATAGTCCATATACTGTAATTGCATGCTTACATTCAAAAAACTTACTATAGTGTTTTATTTCCTTTTTTTAAATTAGCATCAAGGCTTTGTGTAATCTACGGTAAAATGGACCTAAATTATCTTAGATTTAAAAGATTTTAATGCCGGACAGAACATTATGATCATTCTGCTTGACCTTAAGCACTTTATAGGAAAGACAGGAAGTATGGCAAGAGAACATCCTTGCTTAAATCAGAAGATCTGAATTATCTGAAACCCAAAAAAGAATCCTACAAAAAGTGGAAACCAGGTAAAATTACAGAGGATAAATATAGACAAATAATACAAGTATGTCGGGACAAAATTAGAAAGGCCACAGCACAAAACGAGATTAAACTAGCTAGGGATATAAAGGGATATAAAGAGTAACAAGAAAACATCCTGCAAATACATTAGACCAGGGATTGGCAACATTTCAGCAGTGGTGTGCCGAGTCTTAATATATACACTCTAATTTAAGGCTTCACGTGCCAGTAATACATTTTAATGTTTTTTAGATGGTCTCTCTATAAGTCTATAATATATACATATAACCAAATTACTTTTATAGGTAAAGTAAACAAGTTTTTCAAAATGTTTCAGAAGTTTTATTTAAAATTAAATTAAAATGCAGATCTTAATAGTTTAGTGTGATCCTTGCCCTTGCTTTTCCTTGCTGAGTTTTCCAACGTCTGGTGGCACGTATTTGGATACTTTAAGCTGCACACACGCTTCTGAGTGATCAGTTGTTAACCTGCTGGAACCCTAGATCAGCAGCTGAGGTGAGTGGAGCTGGTGGCTGGTAGGGCTGAGCAGGCCCAGAGGCCTGGACTCTGTCTGGTAGGGGGCCTGCGCTGGAACTCCACCCGGAAGCAAAGTGAGTGGGGCTGCAGCGGGGATCCCGGCTGGCAAGGGGCCAGCAGCCACAACCCCAGAGCGGTGGCAGGCTGAGCAGGTTAGCCCACCCAGCTCTGGGGTTTCAGCAGTTGGCTGAGCGTTTCCGCCCTCCCCAGCTCTGAGGTTTCAGCCACCCGCTCCTGCCAGCCAAGGTCTTAGCCCGCTGCCAGCCTGGGATTCCTTCACCCAGGCCGGCAGCGAGCGCTGAGTGGGACCAGCAGTGGGACCCCAGCTGGCAAGGGGCCAGCAGCAGGAACCCCAGAGCGGCGGCAGGCTGAACGGCTCATCCTGCCACGCTCTGAGGTTTCGGCCACTAGATCTTGCCAGCCGAGGTCTCAGCCTGCTGCCAGCCTAGGGTTCCTTCACCCCGGCCAGCAGCGGGCGCTGAATGGGACCGGCGGCGGGACCCTGGTTGGCAAGGGACCAGTAGCGGGAACCCCAGAGTGACACTCAGCCCACCCCGCTCTGGGGTTTCAGCCCCCAGCTCCTGCCAGCCGAGGTCTCAGCCCGCTGCCAGCCTGGGGTTCCTTCCTTCCTCCAGGCCAGCAGCAGGAACCCCAGAGTGGCAGCTGCTGCCAGCTGGGGTCTCAACCCGCTGCCAGCCTGGTAGAAGGAACCCCAGGCCAGCAGTGGGTGCTGAGTGGGACCAGTGGCGGGACCCTAACTGGCAAGGAGTCAGCAGTGGGAACCCCAGAGCGGTGGTGGGCTGAGCGGCTCACTCCGCCCCGCATGCCAGCAAAAATCAGCTCACGTGCCACCTTTGGCACACATGCCGTAGGTTGCCGACCCCCGCATTAGACGCAAGAGGAAGACCAAGGACAGAGTAGGTCCATTACTCAAGGGGAGAGGAGAGGGAGGAACAATAACAGAAAACGTGGAAAGGGCAGAAGTGCTAAATTACTTTTCTGTTTCAGTTTTCATAAAAACATTTAAAAGCAATTGAACATGTAACATAATGAATGCCTGTGAAAATGAGGTAGGACCAGAGGCTAAAACAGAGGAAGATCAAGTTAAAAATTACTTAGAGAAGTAAGATGTTTTCAAGTCTCAAGAGCCTGATGAAATAAATACATCCTAAACTACTTAAGGAGTTGACTGAGCAGATATCTCAAGCATTAGCTATTATCTTCAAAAAGACATGGAAGATGGGTGAGATTCCAAAGGACTGGAAAAGGGCAAATAAAGTGCCTGTCTATAAAAGGGGGAATAAGGACTAGCCAGGGAATTACAGGACCAGTCAACTTAACTTCAGTACCTGGAAAGATAATGGAGGAAATAATTAAGCAGGAAAGATGTGGACAAATTGGATAAACTCCAGAGAAGACACCAAAAATGATTAAGAGTCTAGAAAACATGACCTACTAGCAAAGAATGAAAAAATATAGGTTTGTTTAGTCTGGAGAAGACTAAATGGGGAGAGAAAAATGTTCTCTTTAACCTCTGATGATAGGACAAGAAGCAATGGGCTTAAATTGTAGCATGACCAGTTTAGCTTGGGCATTAGGAAAAAATTCCTGTCTGGGAGCTTAAGCACTGAAAAAAGTTGCCTATAGAGGTTGTGGAATCTCCATCATTAGAGATTTTTAAGAGCAGGCTATCCTGTCAGGTATAGTCTAGATAATATTTAGTCCTGACATGAGTGCAGGGGAGTGGACTAGAAGATCTCTCGAGGTCCCTTCCAGTCCTAAGATTCTAGGATAGTATGATTTTTAATTTATGTGTTGAATATTGTCATTAGATTTCAGGATTCATATTTTAATCAACAGGAATGGGGCCATCCAAACCTCTCAGAGCTATTGTTTCAGGCCATCTACACACCAAGGAAGACAATGCAACATTAGTGTACAGCAAGTTCCCATTTTCAAGTTTTCTATACTAAGTGGTACATTAAGAAGGAGCTGGTGTGTTTATTTCCTTCAAGAAAAACCTTCACTGCCTGTATAAATCTGTCCAAACATAATTATTTATAAAAGTGATGTAATTAAGTTTTACCGGATCTTTTTGCACTTTTCCAGATCATGATTGACAATCTAACAGAACAAACAACGTAGGCTATCTTCCATCATTAACTCTATAGGCTCTATAGAACCGCTGTTCGTGAATCATAACATGAGAGCCATTGCACAATGGTTATGAATTTTGTTATAATCAATCTGATTACCACATTCAATTTTTAAATTATCAAGTGCATAATCATATTGAACCTATAAACCATTACCTGCTTCTAGGGATGTGCTTCTATTTTTTCCCTCTAATAGCACTGAGTCTCTACACATGAATTATTTCCTCCTCCAAGTCTTATTAAGGCTAATCAATGGCAACCAGCATTTCGGTGTCCAACTGCACAGAGTTAAAATATGACTGTAAGCATCAGTGTGACCCAAAGCTCTTGGAAAACAAATTGTACCAAGAACTCTCTTACCCTCATCCACAAAGGACATAATTAAATAAAAACAGTTCACATACTCTCTTGGAGGTGATATTACTTTCAATATGCACTTCAAATTAATTCTTTACTACAGTAATAAATAATAAGCATCTCATGTAGCTCTTTTCAACATTCAATTTAAGTATAATACAGTAAAACCTCAGAGTTATGAACACAAGAATTAAGAACTGACTGGTCAACCATACTCCTCATTCGGAACTGGAAGTACAAAATCAGGCAGCCACAGAAACAAAAACAAAAAAAAGGTAAATATAGTACAGTACCGTGTTAACGTAAACTACTAAAAAACAAAGGGAAAGTTTAAAGAAGATTTGACAAGGTAAGGAAACTGTTCATTTCATTTAAATTAAAATGGTTAGCAGCAGCATTTTTCTTCTGCATGGTAGTTTCAAAGCTGTATTAAGTCAATGTTTAGCTGTAAACGTTTGAAAGAACCACCACAATGTTTTGTTCAGTTATGAACATTTCAGAGTTTTGAACAACCTCCATCCCAAGGTGTTTGTAACTCTGAGGTTCTGCTATAGTGATAATATTTCTTTCCAGTGGCCTAGTTGCCTTCCAAAAATTCAAGAAAGAATGGTTCCTTCTCCAAAGAACTCCCAGTCTAAAGAGACAAACAAGTATACAGAGGTTATAGAAGCAAACAAAAAAAACAGTGTAAATAAAACTGATTAAGTGTAAAAGAATACAGAGGTGAGTCTTTAAGAGGACTTAAATTAGAATAGGTATAGGACTTGAGGATGAGTACAGATAAGTCATGGCATATGAATCAGGGGCTGGGTGGAACAAGGCACAAAGAAGAGAGAAATCTGGGAACATGGAATTAAAAGGAACAGGAAGTAACCAACAAGGGAGGATGAACAGAGAGGGTCAAAGTTATGTAGCACTATGAAGGCGGAGACAGTAAACTTAAATAAGGTATGGTTGAGGATGGGAGCCAGCAGAGGGATTTGAAGAGGAAATAACATGATCATATCAATGGGCAAGGAAAATTACTTTAGTGCCTGCATTTTATGTGGATTGTAGGGAGGCAATGTGTGAGCATAGAAGGAAAGAGAGGAGAATGATAACGTGGCATAAAATGCACATCAGTAGCTTCTTAAGATTTCCAGACCTTCAGGAACAGTACATTAAGGATTACCTAGCTCTCTCTTTTTTCTTGTGGGACATTTTTTCAGCTTCTATAACAAATTCAAGAAATATGATTTTTTCTAGCTTTAAAGGAAATGTATATAGTTTGAATGCTGCCTACCTTAAACTTATTATTCTGCAATACCTGTTTAACGACTAAATATTGTCTAGTACACCATTTCTGACTGTAAACCTACTAAGATGAATAAACTGGAAAGCATATAAACAATTTTATATTAAAATATGACAAGGGATGCAAAGCAAAAATGTATTCACTTTAATATGGAAGTTGTATAAAATAATATTCTCCTCTGAAAAGCCTGTACTAAAAGGACAAAAGAAAGGGGATTAAGAGTCCCTATAGAGCCAACCCCTCAACCACTCTCACTTGAAAACTTTCAGAGCTGCATTAACCACCATAACAAGTACCTATTTAAACTTTTAACACAACCTCCAAATGTCAAAACCCATCAGGAACCATAAGAAGGATATCTATACTGCTGTAACTAAGATCTTGTCTACATGGGAAATTATTCCAGCATAGCTCCTCCAGGTTAACTCCACGTGTGGACACACTTATTCTGGAATAAGAGTCTCTTATTCTGAATTATCTTAATCTTTGCTAATTAATCAGAGATAAGTGCTTAATTTTGCTAGGTACAGTACAAACACAACACAGAGATGGTCCCAGCCCCAAAGAGCTTACAGTCTAGAGAAGATGAGACAACAGATGGATGCCACAAGGAAACAAGGGGGATTTTGACAAACAGACAAGAAAATAATGAGACAATACACGTCATCTGGAAAGGCAGTGGAAACAGTGTGCCAGATGCCTAGCAAATTTTAAGATTTATGAAGGCACTGTGTCAGAAAAGAGTTTGGAGGAGGACAATGAGGTATCTTTGTGGACGCTTAGGAGAACTCATCCCATACATAGCAGGTGGCACAAGGGAAAGCACAAAAATGCTTGTTACAAAATGTAACATATGGGTTATGATTGCTGGCATCACTGGCAGAGAGGAGTTGGGAGTCAGTATCTCAACAGCATATAAGAGATAATAGAAAGGGCAAACATAACCCGTGAAGGGCCCTGAAAGAAAAGACAAATAGTTTGTTTCTGATATTGCTGAGAAAGGGGAGCCAGTGGAAGGATGCAAAGAGAGAGGTCATGTGTTTGAAACGATGGGGCCAGGAAAATTATCTTTGCAGCTGCACTTTGAACGGATATAGGCAGGGCAAAATGATGCGTCAAGGCCACAGAGCAGTGGTCAAGAAGAAAGATGAGGGCTCAAACCAATGAGAGTCATCTGTGTGGACAGAAAGGAAATCTGGATCTTAGATGTGATGCATGAAGAGGAAGGAAGAATCTGAAGATACAGAGAAAATGGCTGAGACAAAGATGACATTTAGGTTACAAGACTGAAGAATAGGAAGAATGGTGTTGACCACAGTGACTAAGGAAGGAGGGATGGAAGGGAAAAATCAAGACCTTTGTTTTGGACACATAGAGCTTAAACCATGTGCTTGACATTCATAAGGAAATGTCAGAAAAACAGGCTGATATTTCAGCTTGGACAGGAAGAGACAGATCTATAGTGGCAAAGATCTGAGACTCATCAGAACACAGGTGGTAGCTGAACTTGTGTTTGTGAATGAGACTTCCCAGCATAAAGATGCAGAGAGAAAAGTGAAGACAGCTAAGTATGGAGTCTGCTGGAACTCCCACACAACACTGGAGAGGGGATGAAGAGGTTACTCTAAATGAAATGCTGAATAAAATGTCAATATATATTTTGTAACCAATGCTAAAAAAAGGCCAACCTAGCTATTGATTATTTTGTAACAATAAACCTGACAAGTCTACAACTAAGCAACATAAGTAGGGCCCTACCAAATTCACGTCCGTAAAAAACGCGTCATGGACCGTGAAATCTGATCATTTGTTAGCTTTTATCCTATCCTATAGGGTTTTAATGGGGGGAGACTAGCGTTTCTCAAATTGGGGGTCGTGACCCAAAAAAGGGTCTGGGGGAATCCCAAGGTTATTGTAGAGGTGTGTCAGTATTCTCACCCTTACTCCTGCGCTGCCTTCAGAACTAGGTGGCCAGAGAGTGGTGGCTGCCGGCCAGGTGCCCAGCTCTGAAGACAGTGCCTCGCCAATACCATACCATGCCACCCTTACTTATGTGCTGCTGCCTTCAGAGCTGGGCAATGCTGCCTTCAAAGCTGGGCTCCCAGTCAGCAGCCACTGCTCTTCAGCCACCAGCTCTGGAGGCAGCACTGCCATCAGCAGCAGTAAGGAAAGCCATACTACAATACCCCCTCCCCCCACAATAACTTTGCAACCCCCTCCCCCGCCAACCTCCTTTTGGTCAGGACCCTACAGTTACAACACCATGAAATTTCAGATTTAAATAGCTGAAATCATTAAATTTACGATTTTTAAAATCCTATGACCATGAAATTAACCAAAATAGACTGTGAATTTGGTAGGGTCCTAAACATAACTGTAATTCTCATACATGTAACCTACCCAGTTAAAAATAAAAAGGAAATCTATACCCTTAGGACACACACATTATTAAAAGAAATAAGTAATCATTAATCTTAAATTTTCAACCTTAGTTAAATGAGCTGAGAGGTTGTTCACATCTTGCAGTGTACATACTACTGCATCACTTGTACTTTCTATATTTAATAGGGACTCTAAAGAACTGTTTATTATACATTGTACTAAAGCTCACAAATAAAGGTTATACATCAACACTTACAACAAAATTGTTTAGATTATGTACATCTTCAATATAAATTTGTATTAACATACCAGAGAAACCTATAGTGTGACATGTGTTTTATCACATTCCTGAACAACATATATGAAAGCATGAAACCAAAAGAGATTTATTCTTGTACATTTAATTGAAATCTTAGCATATTCTATAATGAACAATAACTGCAAATAACAACAACATCAAAATAATTACTTATTTTGACCAAAGACAGCCAACTGCTTGAAAATCTTGTGTATAAACTGACTAATAACGTACATCATCTCTTACCATCAATTAAAATAATTAATTGCATCTGGTAAACTAAAATAAGCAGAGCAAACCTAATGGGCTAACTGATTTACTCTATATAGGGAGTGCAACTTTTTCTAGAGAATAACTAAACAAAGCTGGATATTTACAATCAAATCAATATAGAATAAAAGATCCCTTATTTTTAGTGCCTTTAGAGACTCTTTAAAACAAAATCCCAAGGAAGTACAATATTACTACAATGCAAATTTGTATAATCCTAAATATAAGCTGGTATATCTGAAATATAACAAATCTGTACAACTAGAAAAAGATATAAAATAATTAAAATTAACATCTTTAACACTGCTTGCATATTAAAATGTCTCATTTTAATATAGTTAGAACTGCTAACTTAATACCCATGTTTTATGGCATACTGACCTTGGTCTTTTTATATTATGTTATAAACCATTTCAGTACTTGAATGCTAAGAAATTATCCCCAAAGCGTAGCAATACATGCATTAGACATATTTGTAAAGAACACAGCTCAACAAGAAAAAAAGTTATAAGAAATATGCAAGTACAATTATACTAGCAAATCTACTCCAGTGCAGGCAATAAATTTATAATAAAATATTAACATCTCAGCTGACCTACCAAAATGTATAGATTAAACTGCCTGGATTTCCGTACATTCTTAATACATTTCCTGCCCATCTTTTTAGCATGCCACATCAAAATAAACATTCTGAGCTTAATGCAATTTTTGGGTTTTCTTGATGTACCAAAATCACCCAAGTCACTGAAAACCTAGAATGAAGATAAGCAGTTATAAAGATGACCAGATGCTGACTGATGTATCCTACTGCTGTTGTGGTGTCTTAATTAATCTAAGTTCCATCTGTTACAGTTTTTCCATTTTTGTCTCCTCTTCAGATTCTGTTGATTATGCCCATACTAAGGAAGGGCAGATTTGAACAGCCACTCAAAGCCAAATGTTCTATCACGGGGCAAACAAAGGCAGTTGCATCTTGATTACAAGAAAATATCAAGTATGCATTTTAATCACAGGCAGCTTCTTAAAAAAAAAATGAATAAAACCTTAATGATTGCCTTGAACTTATAATGTATGTATAGCAGAGAAAATAAGCACTCCTTATGGAGCAGACACGATTATAAGAAGAAATAATTTGATCTATTGTTCTATTATGAACAGTTCAGATGTCAGCAGGTAGTAGAATGGTGCAAATTGTCCATTCAAAGCTGTGGCGAGCTGAAATGAGGCTTTGTATCACCTGTTAATGACTGAACAAATGAGACTTACTAAACACTGATTAAGTAAAAGCTGTACATGCTGCTTACGATGCTTATTCAAAATACAAGAGACATATGAACACATTTTGTGTTTCTGCAAAGCATAGCAATCAGAAAGACAGTGTGGCCTTTTAACAAAATATTTGATCATTTGCTTTGCCCCAGAGTTCTATATTTCTATTCTACAGTCTTATACAACAAATAAGATGTAAATAGCTTCTGAACTTCCCCAAGACATCCATTTAACACTAGAGAAAAAAGAGAGGTTACCTACTAGTTACTTACTGCTTGAGTGACCTCTGCTCATTCACTCTAGTGGCATATGGCACCCAAGGAATTGTCTTGAAAAGCCGTGTCTGTAGGTTGTTTACAAGCAGTCTTCTGCAAGGGTGACTTTCCTTTATATAAGGGAGTACCTTAGTTTCTTTTTTCCTAGACTGCAGAATCCTGATGTTGAGTACAACACTGAATAGAAAGGAAGGTGGGCAGATAGTGTGAATGCACAGATAACTCTTGAACAACAACTAACTGGTAAGTAACTCCTCTTTCTTCTCCAAAGGCATTTGCGCCCCATAAAGAGGAAGGGATAAGGAGGTCTAGTTAAACAGACACAACTAAAGTTGCTGCTTTACATATCTCCACAAGGGACATATCCATAAGGCATGCTACTGAAGCTGCTATGCCTCTTGTAGAGTGTCCAAGCCAGAGGCACTGGTACTATGTCTAAGGTGTAACAAAGCTCTACACACCTCATCCAGTGAGAGTTAGTAGACTGCACTTCTCGTCCATCCTCCCTGTGAAAGGAAAAGGCCTGGGTAGAGATCATCGAATCGTGGAAGTCAGCGAATGGCTACGCAGGTGGTGTCAGAGAGAAGGCTTTGGATTCTTTGACCATGGGATGGAGTTCCAAGAAGGAGGAGTGCTAGACAGAGACGAGCTCCACCTAACAAAGGAGAGGGCAGAGCATCTTCACAAGGAGGCTGGCTAACCTAGTGAGGAGGGCTTTAAACTAGGTTCACCGTGTGAAGGAGACCAAAGCCCTGAAGTAAGTGGGGAAATGGGATACTGGGAGGAAACATGAGCAGGAGAGCGCCGGAGGGGACGACTCCTGTCTCATACTGAGAAAGAGGGATGATTGGTGAGTTATCTTAAGTGCCTATAAACAAATGCAAGAAGCCTGGGAAAAAAACAGAGAACTGGAAGTCCTGGCACAGTCAAGGAACTATGATGTGATTGGAATAACAGAGACTTGGTGGGATAACTCACATGACTGCAGTACTGTCATGGATGGATATAAACTGTTCAGGAAGGAAAGGCAGGGCAGGAAAGGTAGGGGAGTTACATTGTAAATAAGAGAGCAGTATGACTGCTCAGACCTCCAGTATGAAACTGCAGAAAAATCTGAGAGTCTCTGGATTAAGTTTAGAAGAGTGAGCAACAAGAGTGATGTTGTGGTGGGAGTCTGCTATAGACCACCAGACCATGGGGATGAGGTGGACGAGGCTTTCTTCCGGCAACTAGCAGAAGTTATGAGATCGCAGGCTCTGGTTCTCATGGGACACTTCAATCACATGATATCTGCTAGGAGAGCAACGCAGTGGTGCACAGACAATCCAGGAAGTTTTTGGAAAGTGTAGGGGACAATTTCCGGGTGCCAGTGCTGGAGGAACCAATTAGGGGCACAGCTCTTCTTAACTTGCTGCTCACAAACCAGGAAGAGTTAGTAGGAGAAGCAAAAGTCGACGGGAACTTGGGAGGCAGTGCCATGAGATGGTCGAGTTCAGGATCCCGACACAAGGCAGAAAGGAGAGCAGCAGTATACAGACCCTGAACTTCAGAAAAGCAGACTTTAACTCCCTCAGGGAACTGATGGTGGGATTCCCTGGGAGAACAACATGAGGGGAAAGGAGTCCAGGAGAGCTGGCTGTATTTTAAAGAATCCTTATCGAGGCTGCAGGAAAAAAACATCCCGATGTGTAGAAAGAATAGTAAAGGCAACCAGCTTGGCTTAACAGTGAAATCCTTACTGCTCTTAAACACAAAAAAGAAGCTTATAAGAAATGGAAGACTGGCCAAATGACCAGGGAAAAGTATAAAAACATTGCTCAGGCATGCACGAGCAAAATCAGAAAGGCCAAATCACACTTGGAGTTGCAGCTAGCAAGAGATGTTAAGAGTAACAAGAAGGGTTTCTTCAGCTATGTTAGCAACAAGAAGAAAGTCAAGGAAAGGGTCGTCCCCTTACTGAATGAAGGAGGCAACCTAGTGACATAGGATGTGGAAAAAGCTAACTTACTCGATGCTTTTTTTGCCCGTCTTCACAAATAAGGTCAGCTCCCAAACTGCTGGACTGGGCAGTACAGCATGGGGAGCAGGTGGATCAGCCCTCTGTGGAGAAAGAAGTGGTTTGGGACTATTTAGAAAAGCTAGATGAGCACAAATCCATGGGGCCGGATGCACTTCATCCGAGGATGCTAGAGGAGTTGGTGGATGTGCTTGTAGAGCCATTGGCCATTATCTTTGAAAACTCATGGCGATCGGGGGAGGTCCTGGATGACTGGAAAAAGGCTAATGTAGTGCCCATCTTTAAAAAAGGAAGGAGGAGGATCCGGGGAACTACAGGCCAGTCAGCCTCACCTCAGTTTCTGGAAAAATCATGGAGCAGGTCCTCAAGGAATCAATTCTGAAGCACTTAGAGGAGAGGAAAGTGATCAGGAACAATCAGCATGGATGCACCAAGGGAAAGTCATGCCTGACTAACCTAATTGCCTTCTATAATGAGATAACTGGCTCTGTGAATGAGTGGAACACACTGGACGTGTTATTCCTTGACTTTAGCAAAGCTTTTGATATGGTCTCCCACAGTATTCTTGCTGGCAAGTTAAAGTAATATGGGCTGGATGAACAGACTAGAAGGTGGATGGAAAGCTGGCTAGATTGTCAGGCTCAACAGGTAGTGATCAATGGCTTCATGTCTAGCCGGCAGCCGGTATCAATTCGAGTGCCCCCAAGGGTCGGTCCTGGGGTGTTTTGTTCAATATCTTCATTAATAATCTGGAGGATGGTGTGGAGTTCACTCTCAGCAAGTTTGCAGATGACACTAAACTGGGAGGAGTGGTAGATACGCTGGAGGGTAAGGATAGGATACAGAGGGACTGAGACAAATTAGAGGACTGGGCCAAAAGAAACCTGATGAGGTTCAACAAGGACAAATGCAGAGTCCTGAACTTAGGACAGAAGAATCCCATGCACTACTACAGATCAGGGACCAAATGGCTAGGCAGCAGTTCTGCAGAAAAGGCCCTAGAGGGTTACAGTGGACGAGAAGCTGGATATGAGTCAATAGTGTGCCTTTGTTGCCAGGAAGGCTAATGGCATTTTGGGCTGTATAAGTAGGGGCATTGCCAGCAGATCGAGGGACGTGATCATTCCCCTCTATTCAACATTGGTGAGGCCTCATCTGGAGTACTGTGTCCAGTTTTGGGCCCCACACTACAAGAAGGATGTAGAAAAATTGGAAAGAGTCCAACAGAGGGCAACAAAAATTATTAGGGGGCTAGAATACATGACTTATGAGGAGAGGCTGAGGCAACTGGGATTGTTTAGTCTGCAGAAGAGAAGAATGAGGGGGGGATTTGATAGCTGCTTTCAACTACTGAAAGGGGGTTCTAAAGAGAACGGATGTAGACTTATCAGTAGTGGCAGACAACAGAACAAGGAGTAATGGTCTCAAGTTGCAGTGGGGGAAGTTTCGGTTGGATATTAGGAAAAACTTTTCCACTAGGAAGGTGGTGAAGCACTGGAATGGGTTACCTAGGAAGGTGGTAGAATCTCCTTTCTTAGAGGTTTTTAAGGTCAGGCTTGACAAAGCCCTGGCTGCGATGATTTAGCTGGAAATTGGTCCTGCTTTAAGCAGGGAGTTGGACTAGATGACCTCCTGAGGTCCCTTCCAACCCTAATATTCTATGATTCTATCATCTCTCCCCATAATACAATATAATCTTATTTTCTAATGGGCATCATTCTTTTCTAGGTAGAAATAAAGAGTGCTGTATGTCTGAACTCTGTAGACAAGATTAAATGGTCAGTTTTCAGAATATAGAGAGGGAAATAGTGGTGACCCCAGAGGTCTGTACTGGGACCAGTCCTATTCAATATATACATAAATGATCTGGAAAAAGGGGTAAACAGTCTTGTGACAAAATTTGCAAATGATACAAAATTACTCAAGATAGCTGTCTGCTATGGATTTAACTAACAAAATGGCAGATGAAATTCAATGTTAATAAATGTAAAGAAATGCACATTGGAAAACATAATCCCAACTATACATACCAAATGATGGGATCTAAATTAGCTGTTACCGCTCAAGAAATATCTTAGAGTCATTGTGGATGGTCCTCTGATAACATCCACTCACTGTACAGCAGTAGTCAAAAAATCTAACAGAAAGTTAGGAACCATTAGGAAAGGGATCGCTAACACGACACTAAATATCATAATGGCTGTATATAAATCCATGGTAGGCTCACATCTTGAATACTGCATGCAGTTCTGGTCACCCCATTTCAAAAAAAAGATATATTAGAATTGGAAAAGGGACAGAGAAGGGCAACAAAAATGATTAAGGGTATGGAACAGCTTCCATATGAGGAGAGATTGAAAAGACTGGGACTTTTCAGCTTGGAAAAGAGAAAACTAAGGGGTATATGATAGCAGTTCATAAAATCATGAATGGTGTGGAGAAAGTGAATAAGGAAGTGTTATTTACTTCTTCGCATAACACAAGAACCAGAGGGTACCCAATGAAATTAATAGATGGCAGGTTTGAAACAAACATAAGGAAGTACTTCTTCACACAAGGCACAATCAACTTATGGAACTCGTTGCCAAGGGGTGTTGTGAAGGACAAAATTATAATAGGGTTCAAAAAAGAATTTGATATGTTCATGGAAGATAGGTCTATAAATGGTAACCCTGGCTTCTGACTGCTGGAAGCGCATGACAGGGGATGGATCACTCGACGATTGCCTGTTCTGTTTATTCTATCTTATGCATCTGGCACTGGACACTGTCACAAGACAGAAAACTTGGCTAGATGGACAACTGGTCTTGATCAAGTATGGCCATTCTTATGTGTAGATATCTTCCATGCTGCTAGATGGAGTACTTCCAGATTAAGACGCAGGAACCTCTTCTGTGGTTTAGACCAAAGGTCTGGAGACCAGCAGGTCCCTGGCTAGCTGCAGAAGATCCAGATCCCAAAGCCAGTGAGTCCACATCAGTCTTATAAATAGGATGCAGGCTCTGTCCAACCTGATCTTCTAAATAATCCTCAGAATAAGGGCAATGGGAGGGACAGTACATCGAAAATGACTATTCCAGTCCAGCAAGCAAGCAAGCAGCTCAGAGAGATCTTTTAATCTCTCTGTGCTATTCTACAATACAGCTGACATTTTGTGTTATGTCTTGATGCAAAGTGGTTAATAGTTGGCCCCACTTATGAAAAAGTTTTCTGGTTTCTGTGGTCAGAATCTAGGAGTGCATTTCCCCTTGCTTTTGATGTAGTACATGGCCATGGTACTGACTAGTACAGGTACTCACAAATGACGGTGTAGGCATAAGCAGACATGAGGACCCACTACACCGCTCTGGGATCAAGTATGTTGATATGGACTCTGGATTCTTGAGCGTTCCACTGGTTGTATAGTTGGGAGCATTCACCCCAGCCCAGACTAGCAGTATCATTACATTAATTTTTTGTACTATTAGAGGAAGGAGGGACTCCCTTGAGGACACTATCTCTGTTCTCCCACAAACGAAGCTGCTAAAGCACTCAGAGATATAGTTGAAGATGTCTCATTCGCATGTTAGCAAAGGGTGCAACTTAGGCAGATGAGGGTAGTAAAACAAGGAATACACCAAAAAATGTGTGGTTTGTACTTTTTTTTCCTGTGGATTACCAGGAATCTGTCCTTTAAGACAAAGTTTTGCGTGGAGTCCAGGACTGCCCCAGTGAAGGTAATCCTCTGTTCAGACTGGAAAGGGAATTTCTCCCTGTTGTTTAACAGTCCCAGAGATTGCAGGAGGTTGCAGATGTAAGGAATCATAAGAAAGAAATTCCACTGAGAGCTGAACCTTAGGAACCATTCATCCAGTTACAGGCAAACAAATATGCCCTGGCATCTCAGGTGTGCAGCTATCACCAAAAGGCACTTTGTAAAGACTTGGTGCTGTAAACAAGATAAATGGAAAGACTTGGAACTGGTAGAAGCTTGCCCCCACACAGAAGCTACGGTATTTAATACAGGTGTATCTGATTCTCACAGGGAAAAAGGTTTTCTTTAAGTCAAGAGCCACATACCAATCTCCCTGGGACAAGAAAGGAATGATGTCCCCTAGTATGGGCATCCTGAACTTGAATGTTTATGAATTTGTTGAGGTTTCTAATGTCAAGGATATTCTTGGGGATTAGGAAACAACAGGAGTGGAACCTCTTTTCCTAGTTTTCCTGTGGAATCTCCTCTACGGCTCACCTCTGTAGGAATGAGTCCACTTCCTCTAATAGGATTCTCTCATGAGACGGCTCCCTGAAGAGGGAGGAAGAGGCTGAGGGAAACAAGATGCTCTGGTGAATTCTATCAAATAATTGTCATGGATGGTTACCATCACCCAATGATCAGAAGTAATCCTGCAACAAATACCATCCACACAGAAGAGATGAGGTCCAAAGAATGCAGGCAAGAGCTTCAAATGACTAAACTATCCCATCAAAATTACTGGTCTGAAACCAATGCTGAGGGCTGTGCTGACGAGTCATGAGGGATCCTTCCCTTTTAAACTGCTGCCATTTTTTGTTGGAAGCAGATTTAGAAAAGGAAGATCACTAATATCGCCACTGAGGCTGCATCTTTTCTTGCAAAATGGAAATTTGCTTTTGGAAATTGAATGTTAGATAAGGTCTCCTTGCAGAGGATGAAGACTGAGTAATCTCTGAAGACTGGCCATCAAAGTAAGAGGCTTTAATCTTCTCTAAAATTTTCTACTTCCTGTCATTAAGATGAGTGCCTTCAAAAGGGAGGTCTTCAATATTCTTTTGTGACTCAGGACTGACAGCAGTGTACCTTAACCAGGAGATACCACCTTAACCACTCTCAGACATTCTGATCTGAAAGTGTAACATTAGCACTCATCACTTTACCCAAAAGCATGGTGTATTCGTATGTCAAATGTACTTTCCAAAAATTAAACATAATTACAATAGATTGTCCTTGTAATATAAAAATTAAAAAGGTGAAAACTGTACTACACGTCTACCCGATAAAACGCGGTCCTCGGGAGACAAAAATATCTCACCACGTTATAGGTGAGACCGTGTTATATGAAACTTGCTTTGTCCCCCCCCCCACGTTCCTTGTTCCCTGCCTGCCCCCTCCAGAGACCCCCGTCCCTAATCAACCCCAGGATCCCATCCCTACCCAACTCCCCTGTCCCCTGACTGCTCCGACCCCTATCCACCCCCCTTCCCGCCCCCTGACAGGCACTCTCTGGCAGCGGCGGGAGCAGAGCAGCCTGGCCCCAGCCCGTTCCACTCTGCCACCTCGCAGCTGCGGCACTTCGCTTCCCACCATCGGTGAGTGTGGGGAGGTTGGGGAAAGGATGCCCCCCTGCACTCACCTGTAGCAGGAAGCAGAGTGACGCGGCCCCAGCCTGCTCTGCTTTCCTTGCCCCGGACCCAGCCATGTCGCTGGGGGGTAGCTGGGGAAAGGTCCTGCACTCACTTGTGGCGGGAAATGGAGCACCATGGCTGGGAGCTGGCGGAATGGAGCTGGCTGGGGCTGGGCTGCTACGCTTCCTGCCACCAGCGAGTGCGGGGAGGTTGGGGAAAGGATGCCCCTGTACTCACTGGTGGCGGGAAGGAGACCGCTGCAGCTCGGAGCTGGCAGAGTGGAGCGGGCTGGGGCCGGACTGCTCCGCTTCTGCCGCTGCTGGTGAGTGGGGGGGGGATCCCTTCCCCCAAGCTCCCTCCCCTGAGCGACGCGGTTGGGGCCAAGGGAAGCAGAGCAGCCTGCTCCTGGGCCCCTGCTAATCCCCCGGGCCACTCTGGGACGACGAGGCCCCCAAAAGTGCCCTCCTACAGCTCCTGCACCCCCGGCACGGGGGGAAGGGAGGAGAGCCCCTGATCACCCCCAAGACCCTCTGCCCCTTATCAAACCCCTCAGCCCCAGCCTGGCCCAGAACCCTTAACATGCTGCTCAGAGCTTTACCACGTTGTATGCAAACCCGCGTTATATTGGGTCACGTTATATTGGGGTAGAGGTGTAGTTTAATAGCATTCAAACAAGACACAAAATAATAAAGTAACATGGTAATAAAAAAGACAGCATGGTATCTAGACATAAATCTAATGGACGATATTTGCTCTGTGAGGTTCTGGTTACTTTAGACCAGTGGTCCTCAACACAGTACCCGTGAGCGCCATGGCGCCTGCCGGGGCATCTATGTGTGCCTGCCTACTGACAATGCTTCTCTGTGGCATTTCAGCGGCACCACTCTTGATGACACTGCTTCTCGGTGGCATTTTGGGGGCAGCGCTTCTTGGTGCTGCCGCTTCTGAGTGGCATTTCGGTGGCTGCTTGTCTGGCGGCCGCACTCCTTGGTGGCATTTCGGCTGCTGGTCGTCCGCCGCCCACCACCCTGAAAGGTTGGGGACCACTGCTTTAGATCTTACTTTTAATATCCTGGATATTTCTCTGCAGATCAAAAGCCAGTGTCTGAGTCCAACTAGTCAAATAGAATGGTGTTACACCAGTGATTAATTTGACCATTTCAAAACATTTTGCAGTTGTTTCTTACTCAACTCTTTTCATTTGAATCTGTTCTCATTTTAAGGTTTATAAAATTATTCTCATTATTCTTAAGATGTCTACCACAGATCTCTTCTGGCAATAGCTAATTGTTGCTGCTTATACTTCTTTTCTTACATGAAAAGAAATACATTCACTTTTCAATTTACTGAAAAGAGCCAATCTTAATTCATGCAGCTGTTACAGTAAGGGATGCTGACATCCGCTGCTGTAGCAACACCACCAAGTGGCTGATCTCACTGAAAATGCATTGACATCAATTACATTGAAGTCAAATTACTCTAATCAAATTTTCTATCATAGCAGTTTTCAGTATTTTCAATATTTCTACAAGAGAAATGTTTCAGAATTCTCCTCCCATCAAGCCATAAAGAAGGAAGGGTGCTTGTGACTCCCCAGCTCCTGCTTTGAAAACCCATACTCAAGGTTGCCTATCCCTGATCTAATGTATCCTCTTTCCTCCTCAAAACTCCGAAATTCATTCAAGCACTTTGGCCACTGAGATGAAAGACATCAGCTCTCTACTACAGGAAGAATTGGCCCTCAGAGCTAAACACTTGTGAAGGGCTCAAGGGTGCTGTGAGGTTCTCCCTGACCTGAGCCAACTCAAGTGTTCTTCCAGCTTCCCTCAAAGCTGTTAGAGAAGTTGGCCTCACAAGATTGTACGCCTTCATTATCCATGTTCGAAAGAGATTTTCAAAAAAAGACATAAAAAGGCAGCTAGCTGCCCAACTCCTACTGAAACGTTCGTAACTCTCTTTAAAGAGCTCCCCCTTCTGGACTTCCCTTTAGGTTTTTTTTTTTTTTTGTAGTTATTGTTTTTAAAACCATTGCCACTATACCCAAATTGAAGAATCTGGTAAACAAATGGACAGTGGCAGTTTTGAGAACTGACAGTAGTTCATCTTGTGTGACTTATGCCTGTCCACGAATATATCTTCTCAATCATCATGATATCTCAGCAGAAGGGGATTGGGCATGTTGACCCAGCTGAAACCATTCTTGCTACCAGAACAACTGGGTCCATGCTTGGGTGCTCTGTTACAAGGTCTTATTGGTGTCCAACCTGAGGATCTGACAAGATGGCCTTCATTTCCTCAGATGGAGGAGGAGTCCATCCCAGCACAGGGAGAATAATCAGTGCTCACTCTTTCAATAGTATGACTGGATACAAAGGAAAACTCTTAATGATTGGAATCAGTGGAATTTTATCTAAGGGATTTGATTTTTATTTTATTTATTTTATTTTATTTCCTATTTCTGAAGCTTTTCTCTATTATTTTAGTTATCAAGGAACTGGATGCTGCTCAATATGCCTCTGATGAAGCAGAGAAAAAACAAAGCAACAGAGTTAGGAGGCCAGTTAACCAAAACATGTCGAAAAACACTATTCAGTACAGTAGAACACCAGAGTTATGAACTGACCAGTCAATTGCACACCTCATCATTTGATAGGTGGCCTAGCTTGACATGAGTACCTCGATATAAGGAATAAACACACGAGTGACAGCAAGCCACAAGATTAATCCCATTCATAAGAAAGTTCACTTGCAGGAAGTATGAAACCACAAATAAATGTTACTGGTATATTAAGATAAATTTAAGGAATAAATATAACGAAACTTACACATATTTACAGTGGGAATACCATAAAAGCTTCATGTCAATTAGAGAAACCAGAAGGAATAAGGCGGGTAAGGTAATATCTTTTATTGGATCAACTTCTGTTGGAAAAACCTGAAAAAGATCTCTGTGTAAGCTCTAAAGTTTGTCTCTCTTACTAACAGAAGTTGGTCCAATAAAGGTGTCATAAACAGATAAGAAAAGTTAATAGCACAGAATTACTTGATATCTCTTTGACTATAAAGGGTTAACAAGTTCAGTAAGCCTGGCTGTCACCTGACCAGAGGACCAATCAGGAGACAGGATACTTTCAAATCTTGAGGGAGGGAAGTTTCTGTGTATGCTGTTAGTTTTTGGTTGTTGTTCACTCTGGGGGCTCAGAGGGACCAGACGTGCAACCAGGTTTCTCTCCAATCTCCCTGATACAGGTTCTTATAGATTCAAAATAGTAAGAACTAGGTAGATAAAGCGAGTTAGGCTTATGTTTGTTTTCTTTATTTGCAAATGTGTATTTGGTTGGAAGGAGTTCAAATGTGTATTTGGCTGAAAGGAGTTCAAATTGGTATTTTGCTGAAAAGATTTTAATTTGCATTTGTATACTTAGGCTGGGAGGGTGTTTCCAGTGTCTACAGCTGAAAGACCCTGTACCTATTCCATTTTAAATTTACAAAGATAGAAAAAAAACAGTAAAAATTTTCTTTAATTAAAAGCTTTTCTTGTTTAACAACCTAATTGTTTTTTTATTCTGGTGAGATCCCAGGGGACGGGGTCTGGATTCACCAGGTAACTGGTGGGGAGAAAGGAGGGAAGAGGGAGAGAGAGGCTGATTTCTCTCTGTGCCAGGATTACTTTCTCTCAGGAAGAGTCTGGGAGGGGGAAAGAGAAGGAGGGGGGGAAGGTACATTTTCCTCTCTGTTTTGTGATTCAAGGAGTTTGAATTACACAGTGATCTTCCAGGGTAACCCAGGGAGGGGAAACCTGGGAGAGGCAACAGTGAGGGAAAGGGTTTACTTTCCTTGTGTTAAGATCCAGAGGGTCTGGGTCTTGGGGGTCCCTGGGCCAGGTTTTGGGGAGGAGGGGGGGGCAGAGTGTACCAGGCACTGGAATTCCTGGTTGGTGGCAGTGCTACAGGTTCTAAGCTGGTAATTAAGCTTAGAGGAATTCATGCTGGTACCCCATCTTTTTGGACGCTAAGGTTCAGAGTGGGGGTTTATACCATGACAAAAGGATATTACCTAACCCACCCTGTCGTTCTAATATCCTCAGACCAATACGGCTACAACAACACTGCATATGTCAACTAACTGACATAATACTAATGATTATGATGGAAATAGTTAATTAATCTATAGAAAATGGGGATAACAACATAAGTGGGGAAGTTCACATATGGAAAAAAGGGTTAAAATTTTCATGAATGTGTGTAAGATTTAGAGGGCATCAGCATAACACATTATAAAAGATGTTAACTGGTCAGTATGCTGTGGGGCACAGCAGAATGACGACCACCTACTGATACTTTGGTATCACCTCATGTACTCCAGGGCTTTCACAAGGAATGATGTGAGTTATGAAAGTTCTGGATGTTCTGTATTCGCATGCTATGCTGCCACCTGTATGATCTTGTTTGTCTTGTTAATAAAATAAGTGTAATAAGAGTAAAGGTATTGGGGATTGTTTCTCATGTGCTTCTCAGGGTCCTTATTTTAATGACAACTTCACTACCGTAGCTGATCTGGGGGCAAAAGCCTCTCAGATTACTGTACCCTAAATTGCTAAATTCTAGTTAAATTTCAAACTATAGAACAAGCTACACTATCTTCAGTGAACATGAAGAACAATTGATCACTGTCCCCTTAATGTATTTGAAGACTAATCATGACCCTTTTCAGTCTTCTTTTCACAAGACTAAGCATGCCTACTTTTTTTTAAACCTGCCCTTAGAAGTCAGATTTTCTAATCTTTTATCACTTTCGTTGCTTTCCTCTGGATTCTCCAATTTGTCTACATCTTCCCTAAAATACTGCACCCAGAACTGGACATAGCAATCCAGCTGAGGCCTCACCAGTCCTGAGTAGCTTGGAACAATTATGTCCTGTGTCTTACAAACAAGACTTCTACTAATACACCCCAGAACAATATTAGCCTTTTTCACATACTGCAGCACATTGCTGACTCCTTCAACAGTGATCCACTAAAACCCCAAGATCCTTTTCAGCAGTACTATCGATTCTCTATTTTGTACTTGTGCATTTGATTTTTCCTTCCCAAATGTCATATTTGGCACTTGTTTTTATTGAATTTCATCCTGATTTCAGATCAATTTTCTAACACATCAAGATAATTTTGAAACCTAGTCTTGGTCTCCACAGTGCTATCAACTTCTCCCAACTTGGTGCCATCCACAAGCTATACTCTCCATTCCATTATCCAAGTTATTAATAAAAATGTTAACTAGTACCAGACTCAGGACCGACCCCTGAGGAATCCCACTAGATACATCCCCCTGAGTCTGACAGTGAACTATTAAGAACAATAGTTCTCAACCCGTGGCCCACATGCGGCGCAATTAGCACACAGCTGCAGCCCAGCTGCATGCTAAAGGCTGCCCAGGTGTCCAGTGCAGCAAGATCTGGAGTCCTAGCTGCCCGGCCCGGGAGGGTCCAGCGTTGAGAGTCGGGGCTGCCACCTAGCCCCATACAACAAGGTTCCGATCAGGGCTACTATCGGCCTCACACAACAGGCTCCAGGTTGTAGTCGGAGTTTCCGCACAGCCCTTCACAGCTGGGTGTGGGTTCGGGCTGCCGCCCAGCTGCCCTCTCACCCAGCCCTGTGCCCAGGGCTCCGCTCCTGGCCTCACTCTGTGGAGGCGTCTCTGGACAGGGAAGAAGGGCAGCTGGTCTGTGGGAGGGCTTGGGGGGCAGGGCACTGTGGTTCTCCACCCGTGGCCCAGGTAACATACTGTGGGCCACATATGCATCCCACAATGATAAACAGGTTTAGAACCACTGATTAATAACTACCCTTGAGTACACTTTTAACCAGTTGAGCGCTCATCTTATAGTAATTTCATCTATACCACATTGCCCTAGTTTGCTTATGAGAATGACATGTGGGACTGTGTAAAAGGCCTTATTAAAAACCAAGATATATATATCACATCCATAACTTCCCACACACACACTGCACTAGGCCAGGAAATTTGATTGATTTGTCAGGATCTGCTAGACTATTCCATATAACCCTATTATCTGTTTAATAATTTCTTCCAGTATCTTTTCAGATATCAAAAGTTAGACTGTCTTATCAGTCACATTTAATTTAGAAGCAAGTGACACACAATATTATTCTTTTTTTAATTTCTAACTAGCTGTTGTTGTCAGACTACTGAAGAAGCAAATTCTCTACATTGCTACATTTATCAATAGCAGATTGTATCTGCAACAAAACCGAGAGCTACTTTCTGATACTTTTTTTCTTTTAAACCCTGGGGGTTGTGTAAAATGGAAAAAGACTTTGGTGGATTAGGAACATGACAACTTTCTAGTATTAAATAAGCTCAAACTAAATTTTGTACATAGATTTTCCTAAATTTCCCCTTTCACATGTTTTTCTAGGATGACTGCTATGACTCAGATTAAGTTATGCATATCTGTCTTTGCAGCTAAACTGCTCCTTGTTAAGCAAAAAAAACCTACCCAAGCAAGCTGACAAGGCTGCTCTTCCTGCTATGAAACTGATATGCTTCTTCACAGGAAAAAAGCCTCCATTCTACTTAGACAACTAGATACATCTTGCATGTCTTAGCTCTGCTAAACCCACTACACTGCATCATATATTATTGTTCAAGGTTATAGCAATGTATAGGTACAGTACTATAAAATCTACTTTTCACAGATACTGGTTTTATGAGCATCTGCAGTATCACTACGAATAAAGAATCCTGTGGCACCTTATAGACTAACAGACGTTTTGGAGCATGAGCTTTCGTGGGTGAATACCCACTTCCTCAGATGCATGCATCTGAGGAAGTGGGTATTCACCCACGAAAGCTCATGCTCCAAAACGTCTGTTAGTCTATAAGGTGCCACAGGATTCTTTGCTGCTTTGACAGATCCAGACTAACACGGCTACCCTCTGATACGAATAAAGAGTGAAGTATGATTATACAACGCAGACTAGCCATGTTCACATCTAACAACATATTCTCAAACTGTTTAAAAGAGGAAGGTACATTGAAAGTTCTGAATGCATTCAGTTTTGACAGTTCAAACACAGTAACTTTGTTGTTAAAGAGACACTGATTTATTGGTTTAGACAGTTATCTGTACAATAAAGGTGATTCCGAATAAATAGGGTCTGGGACTAGAAGAGGCTTCAACTTCCTGTTATCTAAAGATTGTCTCTTTGAAGCCTATAATTCAGAGGTAGTCAATTATTTTTTGTCAAGATCCAAATTTCTTGGTCAAAATACAGTCAAGGTCCAGACTCCAGAGAAACATATTTCAGACTGTCATAACAATATTAAGTAAATAAAAAGATTTTGTAGTCCATTCAAAAGTGTGTAGCAGTCCAGATTTGGCCCATGGTCTGCCTATTTGCTACCCTGCTATAACGTTTGCTGAGCAGCGTGAAGCAATGGAAACTACAGTCATGGCTGGGAACTCTTTCTGTTCAGACTATCACTAGCTTTAATTATCACTGTGATTCATGGCCTGTTACCATCCAATTTTTAAATTCTCAGCTATTTTTTACTTTACAAATGACATGCCTTGCGTATCTATCCCATGCCAACAGTACTAGATCATTTTGATATCAGAGGTAACTCAACCAGTCATCACTCTTACACTCTACTTCCAGTTTGGTTGCGACAATTTCACTGGTTTTATGAGGGATACTTTACAGATGGTGCATTACTTGGCCCATCTGCCACAACTGTGAGACAGCACAGGCTTTTTGCAACTAATTATTATTATCTGTATTATCATAACACCTAGGAGCTCTGGACCCAGGACCCCATTCTGCTAGGTGGTGTACAAATACAGACCAAAAAGACAGCCCCTGCCTCAAACAAATTACATAACGAGACAGATGGATACAGAGTGACTAATAGGGGAATACAAGAAAACGAGACAATATTGACCAGCATGATAGGCAATGATCTAAGAACACCAGCTGCCTAGCCATTGTCAAATATTTTGTAGTCTTCGGGGCAAAGCAGAGTTTCACAGAGGGTTTTCAAGGAGGATACTAAGTTTGTTCTGCAGATATTTACAGGGAGCTCAAGTGTGTGGGGCAGCATGGGAGAAAGCATGAAGGTGCTTGTTTGAAAACTTATCATGCAGGTGAGTGATGGATGCTGACATCATAGGTTGATCGCAGGCCAGAGAATATCACAGTAACCCCTGTATTGAGTCCAATAACTTGAATTTGACAGCAATATATCTTCTAGAAAGACAGCCAGTCTTGATATGAAGACTTCAAGATGGAGAATCTACCACTTCCTGCAGTAGTTTGTTTCAAGAGTTTATCCAACTCACTGAAAAATTTGTGCAATATTTCTAACTTGAATTTGTGTAGTTTTAATTTCTAGCCATTGGTTCTTTTACATCTTTCTCTGTTAAGTTAAATAGCTGTTTAGCGCACAGTAATTTCTCCCCACTAAGATAAATTATTCACTGTAATGAAGTCACTTAATCTCCTTTTTGATAATCTAAACAAATTGAGCAATTTAAATCTCTCAAAGTACTTTTTCCAGCCCTTTAATCATTTTTATGTCCCTTCCCTGCACCAGTTTTGCAACATCCTTTTAAAAATGTGGACACCTGAACCACATATAGTATTCCAGTACTGGTGTCACCAATGCCATATAAAAAGGTAAAATCACCTCCTTACTCATACTGACTACTCCCTGTTCATACCACAGGATTGCATAATAGTCCTTTTTGTCACAGCACCACGATGGCAACTCATTTTCAGTTTTCTGTCCATTATGACCTCTAAATCCTTTTCAAGTCACTAGTTTCTGTGCTAGTCCCCCATTCTGTAGGTACAGCCTGCATTCACTGTTCCTACATATACAACTTTGAATTTGGCTATATTAAAATGCCATTTTGTTTGAAAGGGCCCTGCTTACCAAGTGATCCAGATCATTCTGACAACTGCTTTTTGAGATCTGTCAGTTAGCCATTTCTTGATCTTATTAACATGTGTTTACTGATACTGTTTTGGTTTTTTAATATTTTTTTCACTCAGCATGTTATGTTACTAAGTCAAACACCTTACAAAAGTCTAAGTATATTACTTTTACTTTTGTCAACTAAATCTGTAATCTCTTTTAAAAAATCAGGTTTGTCAAACAAGACCTACTTTCCAAAATACCATAAGTTTGTTAAAGCAATAATTCATTGTCTCAAACACCTATTAAAAATAGTTTACATTAAAAAAAATCCCTACCTTTACTGGAGAAATGTGAGAGTGGGAAACAAATCCATGTATATTTTCAATCTGTGATAGGTTCTTCTCTGATACATGAACCAACTCTGGAACAGTCACCTCACTAGTATGCTCTTGTGGAGGTGTATCTTCATCCTGACACCTATATTTCTGTAGAATATACAAAAATTTCTATTTTAAATATTTGCCCCATATAGATGTTTACATATAGTAAAGAATTCTTAGGAAAATTACTGGGGTCATGAGAGTAGGCGTGCTCTGGTGCCAATTCCACTATTCAGAGATCAAAGTACAATACATTTAAAGGAATACCATCAACTTAAACATTATATCTAACTGTTTTATCTACTACTGTTACATGCAACCTCTAAAATTTCTATAACCAAAGATCAATTTGTTTTGTGTATTTGACAGCAATATGCATATAAGTAAGTTTCACTATCTCCCTGGCGTAGTCAGTTTCCCCTTTATTTATGAAATCTTTCACACAGCAAAAAAGGATTGAAAAATATTTTTAATATACAAAAATGATCATAACACAAAAGTCAACAGGGGATTCAGAAATGGGATAGTAAACTACTTTTAATTCTTTTTTTTTTTTTAAGTCAGTAGATTTCAAATTCATAGTGTCCATTTAATGTTAAATATTTTTAGATTAAAAAATACTGGAAGGGTAACTATTCTAGCCTTCATCTTCTCGAAATACATTTTTCCATGAAGATTACAAACTTTAGCCTTCCCAGCAGAGAAACAAATTCATACATACACTACAAAAAATAGTCAAGGCCCTCAATAATACTTACAAACCAAAGAAAACATATTATCTTGTTGCCATAATTCTTGTCCTCCTTTCCTCCCAGGTTTTAATCATTTATTTTAGATTATAAACTTTTCAGCTCATGAAATCGGTCTTTCAATTACCCACTTGCACCATAGAAATTTATGATACTAAATAATATTGCTAAATTGTAAATTGTACCTCCCAGACTTTTTCTAAGTCAGCAAGAAATAAGCACACTTGTTTTCAAATCTTTCAGGCAAATGAAGCACTAAGGAAAGCTGTACCAATAAATCCCATATAGTCACAGATTGGTACAGCACTGTGCAAACTTCTTTAGTGCCCTACTGAAATATCTCAGCACTGCCACGGAATGACTACAACCCAGTTGCCCACTTTAGTCTTGGCTTCTCTGCCAAAGCTCCTAATAAGGACGCCTATTAGCCCTACGTGTAATAGTGGGTTTTAGAAAATGGAAAAATCAATTCATTTCCCCACAAAGCTGCTAAATGGTAACAACTTTCTCACTACTTACCCGGCCAAGATGCTAACCAGTGGCTTAAATATAAAAAAGTTATTTCCAGTTTCCTGATCTCTAATTCCCCAAAAAGCCTACTTTTCCCCATGCTTTTGAGTTTCTTTTGTTACAGAAAATTGTCATTTTCCTAATTTTCTAGTCTTGTTACTGCAATTTCTGCATAAAAAAATCAGCATTGCCTTTTTTTACTTTATTACAAAAAGGTAATAATGCTATTATATGCATTTATTCTTTTCATTCAAAACTCTAAAATGTGGAAACTTCTCTAGCCTCTTTCCAGAAACATTCAACATTACTCCCAAACTCAAATTTTTACTTGTTTCCAGTCCATTTCCAAATCCAGCAGAGATCTCTCTCACATAAACCACTAGGGATTTTCCTTGATTTCAGCCACCAGTGGCCAACCACTGGTGCAGCCGCAACTATACAAACCTCTACTATAAGATAACTCTTCTACATAAATTTGTTAGCTTCTAAAGGTACCACAAGGACTCCTCGTTGTTTCTTCTATATTAGGGATTTGCATTAGTGTGACTACATCAGTGATTGATCACCAATGACTAGAATCCCCACAGCAGACATAGCTGGGGGCGGTGAGGGAGATAATCTAAGCATTTCCCCATCCTCATTTAGCCAATTCCTTATGCTCTTTAAGCAGCCCATCCATTGAGTTGCCAGATGATACCATATCTTGAATCAGCAACTAAGTACATTTGTCTAATATGACTTAGTTGTGTGTCCATAAGAAGCACTTCAAACAAATCATCATTTTCAGTTTGCCAAACTTAACACTCTTACAACAGTATGTGTGTATCTCTTTTACCCAATTACAATGAAAGCTTAGTAATGACTAATGTTTCTTCAGTCCATCATGTTAAACTAATCTGAAAAATTAAACTTAAGTTCCTTATAAGCAAAATAAGCATTAAACGTTGTAGCTACTATAAATAAAGTCAATTTCCAATGAAAACATGACTAAATGCTTTTCAAATAAATTGTAAGTGTCCAAATAATAGACATTCTAGTTTCTTAAAAATCTACCAGACTCGTATTAGGATTATATTTTTGAAAAGCCATTATACATGGTAATTCACTTGTGCTAAAAACTTAAAGCACCTGAAAATAATATGCAGTCAGACAATTAATAGTTAATTGAAAACACTGTGTCAGACTATCACAGAGAGAGGAAATAAACTCACACCATAAGAAAATAAGAATGGCTATACTGGGTCAGATCAAAGGTCCATCAAGCCCGGTATCCTGTCTGCCAACAGTGGCCAATGCCAGGTGCCCCACAGGAAATGAACCCAACAAGCAATGATCAAGTGATCTCTCTCCTGCCATCCATCTCCACCCTCTGACAAACAGAGATTAGGGACACCCTTTCTTACCCATCCTGGCTAATATCCATTAACAGACTTAACCTCCATGAATTTATCCAGTTCTTTTAAACACTATTATATTCCTAGCCTTCACAACCTCCTCAAGCAAGGAGTTCCACAAGTCCTTTTATGTGTTTTAAACCTGCTGCCCATTAATTTCATTTGGTGGCCCCTAGTTCTTATATTATGGGAACAAGAAAATAACTTTTCCTTATTTACTTTCTCCACATCACTCATGATTTTCTATACCTCTATCATACCCCCCTTAGTCTCCTCTTTTCCAAGCTGAAAACTCATAGCCTCTTTAATCTCTCCTCATATGGGACCTGTTCCAAACCCCTAATTATTTTAGTTGCCCTTCTCTGAACCTTTTCTAATGCCAGTATATCTTTTTAGAATTGAGGAGACCACATCTGTACACAGTATTCAAGATGTAAGCATACCGTGGATTTATACAAGGGCAATAAGATACTCTCCGTCTTCTTTTCTATCCCCTTTTTAATTATTCCTAACATCCTGTTTGCTTTTTTGACTGCCACTGCACACTGCGTGGACGTCTTCAGAAAACTATCCACAATGACCCCAAGATCTTTTTCCTGATTCACTGTAGCTAAATTAGCCCCCATCAAAGATTCAAAATTCTAGGGCTAGAAGGGACCTCTAGAGGTCATCGAGTCCAGTCCCCTGCACTCTGCAGGACCAAATACTCTCTAGACCATCCCTGATAGACATTTATCTAACCTACTCTTAAATATCTTCACAGATGGAGATTCCACAAGCTCCCTAGGCAGTGTATTCCAGGGTTTAACCACCCTGACAGTTAGGAACTTTGTCTTAATGTCCTACCTAAACCTCTCTTGCTGCAGTTTAAGCCCACTGCTACTTGTTCTATCCTTAGAGGCTAAGATGAACAAGTTTTCTCCCTCTTCCTTATGACACCCTTTTAGATATCTGAAAACAGCGATCATGTCCCCTTTCAGTCTTCTCTTTTCCAAACTAAACAAACCCAATTCTTTCAGCCTTCCTTCATAGGCCATGTTCTCTAGACCTTTAATCATTCTTGTTGCTCTTCTCTGGACTCTCTCCAATTTCTCCACATCTTTCTTGAAATGATATTCTTGAAACACAATAATCCAGTTGAGGCCTAACCAGCGCAGAGTAGAGCGGAAGAATGACTTCTTGTCTCTTGCTCACAACACACTTGTTAATGCATCCCAGAATCACGTTTGCTTTTTTTCATATTATATGTATAGTTGGGGTTATTTCTTCTTTAAATTTATCCATATTAAATTTCATTTGCCATTTTGTTGCCTAATCACTTAGTTTTGTGAGATCTTTTTGAAGTTCTTCAGTGTCTGCTTTGGTCTTAACTATTTTGAGCAGTTTAGCATCTACAAACTCTGCCACCTCACTTTTTACCCCTTTCTCCAGATCATTTATGAATAAGTTGAATAGGATTGGTCCCAGGACTGACCCTTGGTGGACACTACTTGTTACCCCTCTCCATTCTGAGAATTTACCATTTATTCCTACCCTTTGTTCCCTGTCTTTTAAACAGTTCTCAATCCACAAAAGGCTCTTCCCTTTTAATCCCAAGACAACTTAATTTACATAAGAGCCTTTGGTGAGAGACCTTGTCAAAAGCTTTCTGGAAATCTATGTACACTGTGTCCACTGGATCCCCTTATCCATATGTTTGTTGACCCCTTCAAAGAACTCTGATAGATTAGTAAGACACGATTTCCCTTTACAGAAACCATGTTGACTTTTGCCCAACAATTTATGTTCTTCTATGTGTCTGACAATTTTATTCTTTACTATTGTTTCAAATAATTTGCCCGGCACTGATGTTAGACTTACCGATCTGTAACTGCTGGGATCATCTCTGGAGCCTTTTTAAAATATTACCATTACATTAGCTATCTTCCAGTCACTGGGTACAGAAGCCGATTTAAAGGACAGGTTACAAGCCATAATTAATAGTTCTGCCACTTCACATTTGAGTTCTTTCAGAACTCTTGGGTGAATGCCATCTGGTCCCTGTGACTTGTTACTGTTAAGTTTATCAATTAATTCCAAAACCTCCCCCAATGACACCTCAATCTGAGATAGTTCCTCAGATTTGTCACCTAAAAAGAATGGCTCAGGTGTTGAAATCTCCCTCACATACTCAGCCATGAAGACCGAAGCAAAGAATTAATTTAATTTCTCCATAATGGCCTTATGGTCCTTGAGTGCTCCTTTGGCATCTCGATAGTCCAGTATAGGTACAGGTATATCCTATATGAAAACTAACTCCCTATCTCAGTGCATTAGAGATGTAAAATGTAGTTCCAAATTCAATACTAATGCGTTTTGAAACTCCTACTCACTTTCAGTATTTATTATTTTGTAAAAGTACTCTTAGAGATACAAATAAGTCCCATTTTTAAAATATTGCAAATCACAATTGAGAAGGTAACTTATATTACATTTATAGCACTTTTCATCCTGAAAGATCCCAAATCATTCCTTCTCTTGTGCACACATATAAACTAATCACTTGTTCTCCACTGCCATAAAGCCACCTCTAGAGTGGGAGAGCAGAAGTTAAACAGACAACTACTGTGTGTGGACTTAACCAGAATCAGTAACAATTATGTAACTTCTGATAAGAATGAATTTGAAGTATTGGTACAGGTGCAAGAGGAGAGCCAACTCCAGTGAGCTTTGGAATCAAATGAAAACGATTATGCTCAAAACCACATATTCTGAGATATCACCGTCGGACCACACAACGGTTTATTTTTTATTTTATATACAGGCCTTCAGGTGATTAAAAAAATTAATCACGATTAATCATGCTGTTAAACAATAACAGAATAACATTTATGTACATATTTTTGGATGGTTTTCTACATTTTCAAATATATATTTATTTTTATTACAAATATTTGTACTATAAAAACAAAAAATAATATTTTTCAATTCTCCTCATATAAGTACTGTAGTGCTCTCTCTGTCATGAAAGTTAAAGTTATAAATGTAGAATTATGTACAAAAAAATGCATTCAAAAATAAAACAATGTATAACTTTAGAGCCTACAAGTCCACTCAGTCCTACACTTCATAAATCACTTGGAAAAACAAGTTTGGTTATAATTTGCAGGAGACAATGCTGCCTGCTTCTTGTTTATGGTGTCACCTGAAAATGAGAACAGGCGTTCACATGGCACTGTTGTAGCTGGCATTGCAAGATATTTACATGCCAGATGTGCTAAAGATTCATATGTCCCTTCACTCTTCAACCACCATTCCAGAGGACATGCATCCACGCTGATGACTAGTTCTGCTCGATAACGATTCAAATCAGAAAGGAATGACAGATGTTCATTTTCATCATCTGAGTCAGGTGCCACCAGCAGAAAGTTGATTTTCTTTTTTGATGGTTCGGGTTCTGTCGTTTCCTCATCCGAGTGTTGCTCTTGTAAGATTTCTGAAAACATGCTCCACATCTCATCCCTCTCAGATTTTGGATGGCACTAAAGATTCTTAAACCTTGGGTCAAGTGCTATAGCTATTTTTAGAAATCTCACATTGGGACCTTCTTTGCGTTTTGTCAAATTTGCTGTGAAAGTGTTCATAAAACAATCATGTGCTGGGTCATCATTCAAGACTGCTATAACATGAAATATATGGAAGAATGCAGGTAAAATGGAACAGGAGACAAAAAGCTCTCCCCCAAGGAGCTCAGTCACAAATTTCATTAACATATTTTTTTTAACAAGCGTCATCGGCATGGAAGCATATCCTCTGGAATGTGACTGAAGCATGAAGGGGAATACAAATGTTTAGACTATCTGGGACATAAATACCTTGCAACATCGGCTACAAAAATGTCATGTGAATGCCTGCTCTCATTTTCAGGCAACATTGTAATTAAGAAGCAGGAAGCAGTATCTCCCCCTAAATGAAAACAAATTTGTTTATTTTAGCAATTAGCTGAACTAAAAGTAGGACTGAATGGACCTGTAGGCTCTAAAGTTTTACATTATTTTGTTTTGAGTGCAGTTACATAACAAAAATAATCTACATTTGTAAGTTACACTTTCCTGATATAAGTACTGTAGTGCAATCTTTTTATGAACTGACCTGAAACATACTTTTTAAAATCATTTTTAAAGTGCAAATATTTGTAATAAAAAATATGAAGTGAGCACTGTACTTTGTATTCTGTGCTGTAATAGAAATCAATATACTTGACAATGTAGAAAAATATCAAAAATATTTAATAAATTTCAATTGGTATTCTATTGTATAACAGTGTGATTATTTGCAATTAATTTTTTTGAGTTAATCGCATGAGTTAACTGCGATTATATATATAGATTAAGGCTGTTGATTGATTTTATAGATATAGATATACAGAGAGAGAGAGAGAGAGAGAGAGAGAGAGAGAGAGAGAGAGAGAAATAAAAGGTATGGAGAACCAGTTATAAACATAGTAATACACCTCTACCTCTATATAACGCAATCCGTATAACACGAATTCAGATATAACACGGTAAAGCGGTGCTCCAGGCAGGTGAAGCTGCACACACAAGTGGATCAAAGCATGTTTGATATAATACTGTTTCACCTATAACGCGGTAAGATTTTTTGGCTCCCGAAGACAGCGTTATATTGAAGTAGAGGTGTAATACAAAGCTTCACAATTCTTGCAAATACGTTTGCTTACAATCAAACATAATAAAAGATTATGACAGTCCTCACTAACGGGGATGATATTAAAAGCAGGTGGAGAGATTACTGTGGCTACCTGTATGCCTCTGTATATCAGGGTCACTCATAATTCAGGACAACAGAAAAGAGTGGACACAGAGTAGGAGGCATCAATCCTGCAAGAGTATTATATAAATGAAACTGCCTGGCAGAGATAAAGTATCTGCAAAACTGTTAAAATCAATTGGTGAATGTGGTACTGATCTTATTCAGAAAATTTGTAATGATGTATGGGTGAGTAGAAATTGGCCAGAAGACTAGACAAAGGGAATTTTTCTGCCCTTATCAAGGAAGGGATACCTAATAGAGTAGTAACTATCGTATCATCTCCCTCACATTGCACGCAAGCAAAGTTCTGCTCTACGTAATCCAGGATTGCAAAAAACAAAGGATGGAAGTACAACTACCACTACAAGAAACTGGTTTCAGAAAAAGCCAAGATACATGTAACCAAATCACCAATATCCACCACATAATGACTAAAAAAATGCAAGTGGATATCACGATTAACGGACAAGTAGAAGAAATAGACGAATTTAAATATTTGGGATCATATACAGCCAACCAAGGGCTTGGCTACACTCACACTTTACAGCGCTGCAACTGGGGTGTGAAAAAACACCCCTCTGAGCGCTGCAAGATACAGCACTGTAAAGCGTCAGTGTAATCAGGGCAGCAGCGCTGGGAGCGCGGCTCCCAGTGCTGCACGCTACACCCGTAGCGTAATCAGGGCGGCAGCGCTTTGAAATTCCAAATGTAGCCATACCCTAAGGAGGCTGTTTCAAAGAAATCAGAAAACACCTATGGATGGATCATTCAGCTATGGCCTCCCTTAAGAAACTGTGGAAAAACTGTGGCATCTCAAAATATACAAGGAGTGACTGGAAAAAACCTAACTGTTTCCACAGCGATTTCTGTATGTGAATTCTGGAAAGTTAAGGCTTGTGACAAAAAGAAAAGTGAAGCTTTTAAAATATGGTGTTGGTGAAGACTCATGTGCATCTCCTGAATGGAAAAAAGACTAATGCTTATGTTAGAAATAATCAGGGTAGATTAGGTTTAAATAAAATTGATTTAAATGATTTAAATCACTAGTCAGGAAGACTTGATTTAATCATGGATTTCTACATAAAAGTGCATTCTTGTTGGTTGTTATAACCTTAATACATATTCTTCACAATTCAGAGATACATGTAGGTTTCATTTTCAGAAGGTACACACTGTACATTTTCAAGTGATTTAGTTTGAAAACTTTTCAGATTAGTTTTACAGCTATATCACAAAATGAATGATTGTTTACTTATTTCATTTACCAAAGGTAATTGAAGCAGATATATATGAAGTCATTAGGAGGTGAACTATCTCCAATTCAACAGATTAATCATTAATATTTGAAGGATTTTCTTGCCATGCTGTATTAGGAGGAGATCACCAGCAGACAGACATTTAAATTGTTTTACTTAACTAAAACAACAATGTTATATATTCTGGATTTTTTTCTTCAACAGCAAACAGAGAATATTTTAACAAAACAAGCATATGCATTTTTTAATTTAGCTAAACATTCACTTTTTTGAAACGCCTCTTCTTCAGCTGTTAAGGTTTGACCCTGGTACCAAGTATTGAGAATATTTGCAAGAAAATGAGCTGGAAACAGTGCTTGTCCCATTTGGTTTTTTTAATGCTTCTAATTTAACTCTGTCATTGCATATTTCTCTTTCTAAGACCTCACTCAGTTCCTTCCAAATTTCAACAGCATCAGCAATAAAACAGCTATTTCCCTACATTTTGTTCAAGGCTACAGAAACAGGCTTTAGGGTATTCAGCATGTGTTCAACATTTCTCTTAAGCCCAATGTTGAGAACTCTGGCTGTGACAGTGTCATCTATTTCTTCAGGATTTTGTTCACAAACTCTCATCAATTAGGCCAGTTCTTGATATAGTGCTCAAAACAGCGAAGAGTCCTGTGGCACCTTATAGACTAACAGAAGTTTTGGAACATGAGCTTTCGTGAGTGACTATCCACTTCATCGGATGCATGGGTATTCACCCATAAAAGCTCATGCTTCAAAACTTCTGTTAGCCTATAAGGTGTCACAGGACTCTTTGCTGCTTTTACAGATCTAGACTAACACAGCTACCCCTCTCATACTGCTCAAAACAGTCCACTACTGAGTTCCATCGCACATCCTGTGGGAGAGTTAGCTTGGTTCCTCCCATTTTTTTCAGAGCAGCTGCTGCAAAGTGGTTGTTACGGAAGTATTTTGCAATTTCAACAACATTAGCCTTTATTTCTGGAACAATGAAGTCTTTGGTTAGGAGGTGCATCAAATGAACATGGCAACCATATTTTATCAGCTTGGGATTCTCTTCTAAATAATTTCTTCTCATCTTGGATACGTTTGCAGCATTGTCTGTAACCAAGCTGCATACTAGACATTTGAATTTTTGTTCACAGTTTGTTATAGTTTTTACTGCTACTTCTTGTAAGTATTCCACTGTGTGTGCATTTCCTGATGTATCAATTGTTTCTATAAGGAAGACATTCCCGTCTTCTGTTGTCACACAAGCACATACAACGGGAGCACTGTGGACATTGTTCCCCCCATCAAGACTCAGGTTAACAACTTCACCCTCTAGACTTTTTGCACACTGCTCAATTTCTCTTTCATACACTTTATCCAGCAATTTGCCTGCGACATATGCTATGTTGGGTGGACTGCATCCTGGTCTTCATGGCTGAATCATGTTAATGAAGTGGGAGTTCTCAATTATACGGAAAGGAGAGTTTGCTGTATACACAAACAGGGCAATTTTTTCATTAATTAACCCTTTTTGTAATCTGCTGGTTCTGATCACAAACTTATCTATGGTTGTTTCTGGATGATAGAGATTTTTTTTTTTCCCTTTTTGCTACAGGTGATATATTGTGGCTATGTGACATACATGATGTGACTGAAACAGTATCATTGGCAGATAACTTAGAAACTATAAAAAACGATGGTGATCTTGAAGATGGATACGCTGCAGAATCTTGTATGTGGAGTACGGATTCTCCTAAACAAAATAAGTCAATGCAGTTATTTCATCATTATTACCATACTGCTCATTTAGTATTACTCATTCCATTCACTGACACTCAGTACTATTTTAAAGGTGAAATTGTAAAAGGAAGCTCTGTCTATTTCAGCTATTTATTTTTTATCACAACTGCATCTAAAATAATAGTACCATAGAGTAACAACTATATTTTTTGCTCAAACATGAGCATTCAAGAATAGCCCAGAAGGAAGACAGGCAGTCCTTAAGGAAGAAGCATGAAATAAAGTTTACCAACCTGAAGATCCTGCATGTTCAGATATGTTCCTTTCATCATCTTCAACGCAGCTTCCTCCTGAGAAGGAACACTTCTCATCATGTTGTTTCATTCAAGACAGCGGGCTTTGCATTTCTTTGTTGCATCATTTGCATTTTGTACACATGCCTGTCTTATCCACAGGTAGAGGAACTTCATTAAAATATTCCCAAACTAGGTCTCTCTTACGACTTGCTGCCATTATACATTTTCCCTTCTAATGAGAGAGTGGTGTGGTAGATCTCAAATCAATGAAGGTTACACTCAGAAAGCCCTCACGACTTCTGGAATATGCTGCTCAAACAGTTTCACTTTCATTTCTATTCCCTGTCCCTTCCTTCTCACATTTATCTCCAGACTTCTTCTCTTTATCCAGATCTATTCCACCCTCAACAATCTTTTATTCATTGAACTTTTTGAAACTTTGCACTTTTAGAGAGAGGTAAGGGATTGACTCTGTGTACACAAATTTGCAGAGGGACAATAGAGTTGAGGTCTGCTATTTCGCACTTCTATATACTATTTATTTATTTAAAAACATGTTTGCTGTTAACAAACATGTTATCTCTGGAGACATAAATCCACAGTTGAGAACTGCAAAACTAGGTATCTCTGATGGTATCTTCTAGACCAGGGGTCTCAAACTTAAATACCCACAAGGGCCACATGAGGTCTAGTGCATGGCCCAAGGGCCGCATCACTGACACCCCCACCCTCACTGCCCTCGGCCCTACCCCCACTCCACCCTTTCCATGAGGCCCCGCCCCTGCCCTGACTCTTCCCACCCCTTTCCACCCCCTTCCCCAAAGTCCCCACCCAAACGCTGACCCTTCCCTGTCAGCAGGGGGTGCAAGAGGGGTGCAGGTGTGGCAGAGGCTCAGGGCAGGGAGTTGAGGTACAAGAAGTGTACAGAGTGCAGAAGGGGGTTCAGGGCAGGGAGTTGGTGTGTGGGGTGCAAGAGGGGTAAGGAGTGCGGCAGGGGGTCGGGGTGCAACAGGTGGCTCAGGCAGGGAATGCAGGAGGAGTGCAGGGTGCGGCAGGGGGCTCTGGGAAGAGAGTTGGGATGCAGGAGGGGTGTGGGGTGCAAGCTCCGGCCCGGCGCCACTTACCTAGAGCAGCTCCAGGGTGGCAGCGGCACGTAGCGGGGCCAGAGCAGTCTCCTGGCCCGGCGCCACTCCGCTCCAGGAAGCAGCCAGAACCATGGTCCCTGTGGGATTGGGGGTGGGCACAGGGCTCTGCTGCTGCTCCTCCAGGTACCTCCCACGAAGCTCCCATTGGCTGCGGTTCCCTGTTCCGGGCCAATGGGAGCTGCAGGGGGAGGGGGTACCTTGAAGCAAGGCAACAGAGGAGCCCTCTACCTTCTCCCACCTCCCCTCCGGCCCAAAGGGACGTGCTGCCAGCCACTTAAGGGAGTGGTGTGGGGCTCACGGAGCCACGAGGAGCAATTCTGCGGGCCGAATCACTGTAGTTTGCCCACCCCTGGCCTGGAGGTAGGCAGAGGGGAAGGGTGAGCTTGGCGGGCCACACAGAAGAGCCCAGCGGGCCAGGTGTTTGAGACCCCTGTTCTAGATTGAGCCCCATTGGGAAGACAGAAACATTAACCCAAATAATCTATACAGAAGCTCCTCCGATCCCATAAAATTGGGTTCCTAATCCATGAACTACTGGAACTCATTTACAAAACTTTTCTTAAGCATTAAATGAATATATTGTCTCATACTACAGAATTAGAATTTATAATCCCTATTCCATGATGAGATATCTTTGAGCTATAATGTATCTTATTTAAAGATAATTTTAATTAAGTTTTTCCTCAGAAAGTATTTTATTAAAAACATCAGATTTAAATTTTTAAAATTCCATTTTTTTAAGTCATTGATTTTTATCCACCCTGAAAATAATATTGGAAAGAAGCAGACCCTGAGGTCAGAGATCAACAGACACAAACTGATGTACCTTGGGCACATTAGGTCTAGAGATGGAAATAATCTTGAAAAAGTTATGGAAGGAATGGTGGAGGATCATCATAGTAAGGGATGACCAGATGACCAGCAAGGAGATGGTTGTATGGCTTGTAGTAGACCACTGGAAGGTCACCGTCTGCGTGCTTGAAGTTGGCAAGGGACTGTGAAGGCTTCTGAAAATTCTACTATGATCTCAATGATATTCAGACATGAATACACAGCTGTACTTAGTACACAACACCACGCAATAATAAAGAGGGAATTTTGGCCAATGGCACCAGGCTTACTTTATCCTCACAAGCACAGCTATGAGATGGTTAATATCTACCCAAAGCAGATGGGTCAAGTTTGGTTTTATTCTGAAAAGCAATTCTAAAGGAATCATTATTGTCAAGTTTAGGGAGCAACTGACAGAGAGAAATGCAAAGAAATTATTTTGGGGAAATTCTATGGCATGTGTTATATAAGAGGTCAGGCCAGATTATCGCAATGGTTCCATCAGGTCTTGGAATCTATGAGGAATGGCACACACCATGTGTATATGTTGATTTCATCATACACAGGCCATGCCCATAGATACAGGCCCAGCAGGTATGCAGGCAAGAGTTGAAGCCCTCTGCAGCTGGAACGGAGACCTCAGCAGACAAAACCAACACCATCTGTCCCATTCACCTTCCCTCCCAAAAGAACATATTGGATTCAAAGCCCCATAAGTCAGAGCAGAAGGAGAAGGGTGAGGCTGCTGCCCCAATCCAACCCTCTTACAGCTCTCCTGGGTTGAAGACAACTCTTAGTCACACGGAGCCACCCATCACATCCATCTGTCCAAGAGGAGTTCTGCCACAGCCCAAAGAAGCTACTGCCTCCTCCATTCACACCAAGCTGCTCCCGCCTGGTCTGAAAGCTCAGCTGTCCCAGGTATATGTTTCTGAACTTTCACTGTTTATAAGACTCAGTCAGGGAGGGGAAAAGACAGAACAAATTACATGGAAACAGTGATTGTGGGAAGGGAACAAAAGGTAAGCAGCCAAAAGAGACAGTGACCTAGTGAGGGGCACACAAACTCAGAAAACTTTCAGGGTTTATAGTTCATCATCATAATTCTCAATTATGGCATGATGTGCAAGAGACTCAGGTGTTCCATATTTTGGGCATCTGCCATACACTTTGTGCTTGTTTGTGTCCATAAACTGACAGGTTTGAAGGCAGACAGGTATTTCATAGTCAAGTTAATTCCTTTGTTTCTGATGCATCATATAATAAAAGGTTCTGCAAACTGGATTAGGCCTTCAATGACACCTGTGTCAATCCACTGAACATTAAAGGACAAATTTTTTGCTCGTGTAAATTGGTGCAGCTCATTTGACTTCAACAGACTTGTATCAATTTAAACTAGCAGAGAATTTTGCTCAAATTCAATCTCCAATGTCACTGAAGCCATCATTTGGCCCACAGAACCTTTACTGTTGGTGGTGATGATGTATGTCAAGAAAAGAACTCATCTTGACTCCCAAATCCCAAATTGAGTTCACGGGGCTGGCAGTTAGATTTTTGTTAAGTTTATAAACTGAATACATTTGATAGTAAATCTGTAAGGCAAACACAAAAAGGTAGTATGAGGTTTCCACAATACCTGCTCAAAGTATAACTAATATTTTAAAGTTCCTGTACAGGATACATGCACAATAAATGTAATGGCATTCAACTTATCTATTCGGTTTCTCCAACAGCAAAGATCTAGGTCAAACCCATCAGAATTCACACCTTCCAGAGAGTATTTCAAACCTGATACATACATCATTAAGCCCCTCCCCTCCAGGGATGAAGAACTGTTTTTCAATGACTTATTTTAATGCAGGGGTTCTCAAACTGGGGGGTTGGGACCCCTCAGGGGATCACAAGGCTATTATATGGGGGGTTGCGAGCTGTCAGCCTCCACTCCAAACCCTGCTTTGCCTCCAGCAAATGGTGTTAAATATATAAAAACATGCTTTTAATTTCTAAGAGGAGATCACACTCAGAGGCTTGCTATATGAAAGGGGTCACCAAGACAAAAGTTTGAGAACCACTGTTTTAATGGGGAACCACAAAGGACAACAACAATCTGCACAGATAGCCAAAAACAACTGAAGTGGTTAAAACAAATACCCTTAAATTTCAACTTCAACATAACCAATTCTACAAAGAATTCAGCTTCTTGATAGATGGTTCATCAAGCAGAAAGTGAATTAATCAAAATAACATGTCTCCAGCTACCAGCTGGTCCACTGACAACACAAAAAAACAGTGATAATTAAAATGTTCTCAAGAATGGAAAGAATGTTACATATGATGTAATCTATATTAAAAGTATACAGGACCCACCAACACACTAATAAATTTTCACTACATACATGTTGTGGCATCTCAGTATTAGTTCAAGAATAGCAGTACATCTTCTGTACAAATATAAATATGAAGACAACAAAATCTCAAAATTAGGACCAGAGTTTTAAAAATATGGCCTTGAGGTTTTTCCATTTAACACATTTACAGCTAATGTTTTCACTCTTGCATTCAACATTATGATTTCCACGTTATCAAATATTTCAAAAGAAAAAATAGTAAACAAAAAAATAAATCTGGCAACCAGGAACACATACACTGTAAAATTTTAGACAAAATACTAATACTTGTATATGCCCCCTAAATCCCAAAACTTTGGGCTGGTTCATCCCTGGTCCAATGTGCCATTCTAGCAATTGGGGATTGCCAGAACACAATGAGCCCTTTTTCCATGCTTTAAACACCCATCCCACAGAGGGACCTGAGAGGGGATGCACCAGAAAACCATATATGACAGCTCTACAACACCTGAGAATTTCATTCACACCAGGAAAATCCCCAAACAGCCTGTTTCACTGTCATTTCAGCTACTTTGCACCACATAGACACAGAAACCAAATGAGTAGAGGGGCAAAGAGCTCAACTAAAATTCCTAAAAATACCTCTACCCTTAGTCTACATTGTGTAAATATATACATATATTATATAGTACAGAGAGGGTCTATTTTCACAAAGATCAGATTAACTGGCAAGTAGTGAAGGTTACATACTCTACTTTTATATTTCAAAAAATGACTTATGCTTTGGGTATGATGGTAACAGACACAACATGACTGAACACGAGGTTTATCACAGATTAGTTAGTGCATTACTGGTTATGCCCTGTTTATATTTCCTCTAGTACAGATCCTAAAAAGCAGCAAGAAGTGACAAAAACATGTCCCAAAAGCAGCACTAATTCTTAAACGCTGTCTTTCAGTACAAGACTGAGCAACAAAATGGCCGATGAAATTCAATGTTGATAAATGCAAAGTAATGCACACTGGAAAACATAAACCCGACTATACACATAAAATAATGGGCTCTAAATTAGCTGTTACCAACAAAGAAGATTTTGGAGTCATTGTGGATAATTCTCTGAAAACATCCACTCCATGTGCAGGGGCAGTCAAAAAAGCAAACAGAATGTTGGGAATAATTAAGAAAGTGATAGATATTAAGACAGAAAATATTATATTGCCTCTATATAAATCAGGGCTTTGGAGCTGTGCTTCTGCTCCGCTCCAGCTCCAGGCAAAAACCTGCAGCTACACTGCTCCAGAGCTGTGCCGCGCTCCAGCTCTGGGCTCTGCTCCAAAGCCCTGCAAAAATGAAATAGATCAATTCATGGAGGATAGGCCCACCCATGGCTAGTAACCAGGACAGTCATGGAATTGTATAACTAGCCTCTGTTTGCCAGAAGCTGGGATTGGGTGACAGGGGATGGATCACTTGACAGTTCCTTGTTGTGTTCATTTCCTCTGGGACAGGTGGCACTGGCCACTGTCGGAAGATAGGATACTGGGCTAAATGGAGCTTTGGTCTGACCCGTATGACCATTTGTAAGCCTAAGCAGTTGGTCTATACAATTGTGAGTTCATCTGGGGCTGTGGAACAGTGGAAGAACAAATATTCCCTACCAGTCCAAAGAATAGCAATAGCATCAGTCTCAAAACCATGCATGGAGAGAAAGGAATGGCCAGTCCTACCCTTCTCCAAATAAAGGGCATGCCAAAATCCCAAGTGTGTGAACTACTGAAATGTAGAAGGTCATAAAACTTGGATTTTTTCTCCTAATCCACACAGTGGCTGCCACTGTGGTTCCAAGAGAGATAGGGCCCTCTGCTTCTATTGAGGAGGGACACAGGATTAGTTCCTGTATGTGGAATAAGTTTAATTATTTCAAATAAATGCTTGGTTATCCTTTTCTGAAGTTTTCTCTATTAGGTCATAGGATCACGCTATTTTACAGTATTCCAGCAAATCAGACTAAGCTTGACATTAAAAAAGTGTAAAATATACTTTATGCAGCAGTTGTGCTGGATGACGGGAAAACTAATTAAACAGAAAAGTCATTCAAACAGTAACTACCCCGAACTCACAAACCTACAAGAGATTCTCTCTCTCTGACATCCCAACCCTGCGAACAAAATACTTCAATAAAAGAACAAGAAAAGAAAAAAATCTTAGAAATGAAAAGAAAAGAGTATTCTGCTTTAGAAGAAACAGGTTTTCTGTCAGTTGACTGTAATTCCCTAGCACACTGTGCAGAGATGTTTCATAAAAATTATTTTTCAAGTTCTGATTCGTGTCCCCCTTGCTGTTGAGCTTTTATTTTTTTTAAATGTTCTGTGTTATAAACAGATATACTAACTAAAAAAAACAAACCCTGAAATTAAACAAATTAGTTTCAACCTAGATTTTCAGAGATACATCTTGGTGAATACAATGAACTGAACTGATACATAGTAGCTTTAGGAAAAACAATATAGTAAATTATATTCTTTACCATAACTAGAGCAAGTAGATTTTTGAAGAGTGTACCCTCCCACGCAGTTTTTAATTCTCCCATCTATATTTGTAACCTTACTGCAGTGATTTCAAAATGTGTCCTGAAGACTATCGGAATTAGATTTTGACTGTTTCTCATCCTTCTACTATTCTTTACATAATTTCCTCTAGTTCTTACTACAGTATCAATTAGCAGTCTAAATTAATTCAGTTACCTTCTAGAAAATCAAGGGAAACAGTCAAAACATAAGAGTACATCTCTACCCCGATATAACGCGGTCCTCAGGAGACAAAAAATCTCACCGCGTTATAGGTGAGACTGCGTTATATCAAACTTGCTTTGGGCCCCCCCCCTCCCATTCCTTGTTCCCAGACCGCCCCCTCCAGAGACCCCTGTCCCTAATCACCCCCAGGACCTCGCCCTCTATTCCCTGTCCCCTGACTGCTCCGACCCCTATCCACTGACCTCCAGCGGGAAGCGGAGCGACGTGGCCCCAGCCCGCTCCGCTTTCCTTTCCCCGGCCCCAACCATGTTGCTGGCGGGGGGGGCGGTTGGGGAAAGGTCCCGCACTCACCTGCAGTGGGAAGTGGAGTGCCGCAGCTGGGAGCTGGCGGAGTGAAGCGGGCTGGGGCCGGGGCCGGGGCCGGGCTACTCTGCTTCCTACCACTGGTGAGTGCAGGGAGGTTGGGGAGAGGACTCCCTCCATACTCACCTGCGGCGCTCCGTTTCCCGCTGCGGCTGCGAGCTGGCGGAGTGGAGCAGGATGGAGCTAGGCTGTTCTGCTTCCGCCACTGCCGGTGAGTGCGAGGGGGATCCCCTCCCCCGAGTGACACAGCTGGGGCCATGGCAAGGGAAGTGGAGCGGGCTGCTCCCGGCCACCTACTAATCCCCCGGGCCACTCTGGGACTACAGGCCCCCCAAAATTGTCCCCCCAACTCTTGCCTCCTAGACCAGGGGAGGGGGTGAGCCCCTGACCACCCCCAAAACCCTCTGCCCCTTATACAACCCCTCGGCCCAGGCCCGGCCCGGCACCCTTAACACGGTGCTCAGAGCAGCGTGTCAGAGCTTTACCGCATTGTATGCATACCTGTGTTATATCTGGGTAGAGGTATATATTGCCAGTACAAACAGAATTAAACAATCTGTGACTGAATATGTTGCTTACAATAACACTATAAATTCCATTAATAAAAATCTCTCTCATTTTTTGGCTACAGATGAAATATTTAGGAAAAGTAACCTTTTACATCATACATTAAACTGTTTAAAGTATAAATTACTCAATTTTCAGAATATCTTTCCTTAAGAGAGTTTTATGCGCAAAATCTGTCTCAGTTAATATTAATAGAACCATTTGGTAGTGGGTCATGAAGACAGTGGGAAGGCCCAAACGTGCAATCTAAGAAATGTCCACAGCAAACGCAGCAGCTACCAAGACCCAAAATATGGAAGAAACATGCCTTAAACTTGAAAAGAGTCAGGAGACTTGCAGTTTCTAAGCCAGACTGAAATATGCTTTAAACCAGCAAAGCAATGCTTGCAAACTCAAACAAATACATTCTTTCATCTACAAAACAGATTTATGTCTGAGGTAAAACAGGATAGTCTGCCTGACAACAGAGCATGCAAAGCTTTGAAAGCACACCTCTCCAGGTAACACTGCATCCATATAGCCTGTTTCATCCAAGAATTTACGGACATGGGTCAGAAAATGGCTTAATTTTAAAACCTAAGTTTACTTGCACTCAGAGTTCTTCCAATGTTTGTAATTTTTGTCAGGGTTTTTTGTCTATGCGAGGATAAAACTTGACATAAAAAGTATTCAATTGCCATTTCCTGGAAATTGTCTCTCTACAACTCAACCAACCCAAATGTTTTGAGGAATAGGGCAAGAGTTTGCACCCACAGATCTGGGCTCTACCTTTCTGAAGCGTTGATACAACACCTACTTTCTATATATTGTCACCATCCTCGGAATCTGAAAATGTTCCCAACTTTGGAGTACTAAGTATATAGCCTAGTTTGAGTTCCCGGCTACTAATACTGGCCTCTCCTTACATCTGCAAGGAATAAATCCCAAACCTCTAAGCTGGCATCTACAAGAGAACATTTTACTGACCTGCAGACCAACAAAGCCATGCATACTTAGGGTATATTTCACTGTAGTGAAATTAACAAAATCCTTGGTGGTAAGATCAACAATTATTTATGACATCTTATGAAAAAGGAGAAGGTACTTCCCCTAGAAGAGCTTACAATACCACACAAAATAAATATATACAACAGTTCAAAGGCAAGCACATAAATCTGATATGGAGCTCAACATAAGGTTTCACTTCAATAGGTTTTGAGAAGTAGAGAGAAAACTGCAGCACAGGAAGGGCCAGCCTGACCCAGCATGAAAAGCAGCACAAATATATTTGAAGTTGTATGCACTTACATAAAGGTTGAATTTGGCCCAAAAAGAGAAGGGTGGGAAAAGGATATGAAGAAGTGTATGGAGTAAATGCGAGTATAGAAAAGCACTATGCAGAACCTTGAAGAAACAGAGAAATAAATAACTGAATGTAACAGGTAAGAGGGGAAAAGAGCAAGGAATCAAAGAAGCCTCATGGAGTTAAGGAATGAGATGAAAATGACTCTAGCAGTGGCATTTTTCAATAGATCTACACCTCCATTTGGAAAAGCAGAAACTTTGAGCCTCAGGGACTAACTCCACATAATGGGAAAATGGATGATTCACAGCTCAAACTTACTACTCCAAACCTGTCTGCTTCTGTCCAAACTAAAATCTCAGTCTGTCTCCCTAAAATCTTCTCATGGATGTCCAGCTGTCAGCACAAGCCCTCTCCACTCCTCCTTTCTCAATCACTGTGGACACCACCACCATCTTAGCTATCACTGAGGCCCATAACCTGGGTGTCATCTTTGAATCAGACCTGTCGCTAGTTCATCAAATCCAGGCTCTCTTTACAACATTCCTAACATACAGCCTTTCCTGTCCATCCATACAGCTAAAACTCTATTCCAGGCTCTAATCTCGTGTCTCAATTACAACTATATCCTTTTCTCTGGCTTGAACAAATGCAATCTAACCCCATTCATATCTTTCAAAATGAAGCTGCAAAAATCCTTCTTCTAGCTCGTCACTTTGACCACGCCACCCCTCTCTTTGCTTCCCTCTACTGGCTGCCTCTTTGCTTTCATATAAAATATAAGCTGCTTGTCTTCAGTTTCAAGGCCTTTCACAGCTTCTCCCCACACTCCCTATGTTCTCTCATTCAGCATCAAAACATCAGTTCTTGCCTCCCATTAGCTCATGATGTCAGCTTCCATTGCTCACTTGTTAAACTTCCAAACAAACATCTTCGTATTTTTTCCCATGCTGTCCCTTATATCTGGGAAGAGCTTGATGCCAAGAGAAAAACTTGAGAATGCCTAGGCTGCTGCTATGTTCAGATCACAGCCTACCATAGAATCATAGAACTGGAAGAGACCTTGAGAGGACATCTAATCCAGTCCCCTGCACTCAAGGCAGGACTAAGTATTATCTAGACCATCCCTGACAGGTGTTTGTCCAACCTGCTCTTAAAAATCCCCAATGATGGAGATTCCACAACCTCTCTAGCCAATTTATTTCAATACTTAACCACTCTGATAGTTAGGAAATTTTTCCTAATGTTCAACCTAAATTGCCCTTGCTGTAATTTAAGCCCATTGCTTCTTATCCTATCTTCAGAGGTTAAGAAGAACAATTTTTCTCCCTCCTCCTTGTAACAATCTTTTATGTACTTGCTAACCAATACTGTCTCGGTTTCCTTGTACTCCATCATCATTCTGTCTGTAGCCATCTATTGTCTTATACTTGGATTGTAAGCTTATAGGAGGAGGCAGGGACTGCCTTGAGTTCTATATTTGTACAGTGGTGAAAGAACAGGTTAAGGACTATTTAGAAAAGCTGGACATGCACAAGTCCACAGGGCCAAATCTAATGCATCCGTGGGTGCTGAAGGAATTGGCTGATGTGATTGCAGAGTCATTGGCCATTATCTCTGAAAACTCGTGGTGATCAGGAAGGTCCTGGATGATTGGAAAAAAGGCAAATATAGTGCCCATCTTTAAAAAAGGGAAGGAGGAGAACCCGGAGAACTACAGACCAGTCAGCCTCACCTCAGTTCCTGGAAAAATCATGGAATAGGTCCTCAAGGAAACCATTTTGAAGCACTTGGAGGAGAGGAAGGTGATCAGGAACAGTCAACATGGATTCACCAAGGGCAAGTCATGCCTGACCAATCCGATTGCCTTCTATGATGCGCTAACTGGCTCTGTGGATATGGGGAAAGCAGTGGAGTGATAGATCTTAACTTTAGAAAAGCTTTTGATACAGTCTCCCACAGTATTCTTACCAACAGTTAAAGTAGTATGGATGGATGAATGGATTATAAAGTGGATAGAAAGCTGGTTAGATCATCGGGCTCAATGGTTCAATGTCTAGTTGGCAGCCAATATCAGGCGCAGTGCCCCAGGGGCCATCCTGGGGCTGTTTTTTTTCAACATCTTCATTAATGATCTGGATGATGGGATTGATTGAACCCGCAGTAAGTTTGCGAATGACACTAAGATGAGGGAGAAGTAGATATGCTGGAGGGTAGGGATAGGGTCCAGAGTGACCTAAACAAACTGGAGGATTGGGCCAAAAGAAATCTGATGAGGTTCAACAAGGACAAGTGCAGAGTCCTGCACTTAGGAAGGAAGAATCCCATGCAATACTACAGGCTGGGGACCGAATGACTAAGCAGCTGTTCGGCAGAAAAGGACCTGGGGATTACAAGGGACAAGAAGCTGGATATGAGTCAACAGTGCGCCCTTGTTGCCAAGAAAGCTAACGGCATATTGGGCTGCATTAGTAGGAGCGTTGCCAGTAAATCGAGGGAAGTGATTATTCCCTTCTATTCAGCACTGGTGAGGTCACATCTGGAGTACTGTGTACAGTTTTGGGCCCCCCACTACAGAAAGGATGTGGACAAATTGGACAGAGTCCAGCGGAGGGCAACAAAAATGATCAGGGGACTAGGGCAAATGACTTACGAGGAGAGACTGGGGAAACTGGGCTTGTTTAGTCTGCAGAAGAGACAAGTGAAGGGGGATTTGATAGCAGCCTTCAACTACCTGAAGGGGGTTCCAAAGAGGATGGAGCTAGGTTGTTCTCAGTGGTGGCATATGACAGAACAAGAAACAATGGTCTCAAGTTGCAGTGGGGGAGCTCTAGGTTAGATATTAGGAAAAACTATTTCATTAGGAAGATTGAATATACGCCTCCACCACTTTCCTTTTCTGAATCTTTTCATATGACTATGAAATAAAGCAATATCCCCAGGGGTAGTCAATTTTTTTTTATCAAGATCCAAATTTCTTGGTCAAGGTATAGTTAAGGTCCAAACTCTGGAGGAACATCTTTTCAGCCCACAACAACAATAATGATGAAAATAAATAAAAAGATTTCACGGTCCATTCAAAAGTGTCTGGCAATCCAGATTTGGCCTGTTGTCTGCCTATTGACTGCTCCTGCCCTAGATGCAGAAAGTTGCCTTTATGAGATGAGATCACTTATTCCACATTTAGTCATTGCATTTGATGGGCCAGATTGTGACAGAGCCTGTAATTTAGGCCAACATCTCTGCAGAAAGGACAATGTTTTCTGTTCTCAAGAGCAACAAATCTTGTTCTGGGGAGGAACAAGAAAGAGAACTCATCGAGTATCCTGGGGTTTTGTTTTTGTTTCTTTTAAGCAGGAAGTAATCTCTGCTATAAAAAGGGCCAATTTAAAAGAAAGTTCAGTATTAAAGATGTATGTGATATACTCCCTAAAATCCTATGGATAAGTACCAGAAGGAAAAAGTGGAACTGCAAAAATGGAAAGAGATGGGATAAACACATGCAAAAAAGAACTATGCTATCATTAGCTAACATCTCATCATAACACAGGACACCGGAACAAATGTCTCAGAGAAACTATAGAGTAGTGGAGGACTAAACATCCATTTACCTTTCACAATAATTTGTTTGTTACTATCAATATACATTTTTACACTTCAATTTTATGCATCTTATTCAAACCAAGTATAAGAGCAATAGCAGAAAATCTGAGTAAAGTTAATTGTTTAAATATTCTCTTTAAATATTCTCTTTCGTGTTTGCCACTTACAGAAGAGAGAAAGTTTCACTGCTTGGGGCAAATGCCATTTTAACTAACACTCACAGACTTTAGGGTCAGAAGGGACCAATGTGATCATCTAGTCTGACCTCCTGCACAAAGCAGGCCACAGAACCCTACCCATCCACTTCTATAACAAACCCCTAATCTATGTCCGAGTTATTGAAGTCTTCAAATTGTGGTTTGAAGACCTCAAGCTGCAGAGAATCCACCAGCAAGTGACCCATGCCCCACGCTGCAGAGGAAGGCGAAAAACCTCCAGGGCCTCTGCCAATCTGGCGATCAGCTAAACCCTGAGCATGTGGGCAAGACTCACCAGCCAGCACTCAGGAAAGAATTCTCAGTAGTAACTCAGATCCCATCCCATCCAACATCCCATCACCGACCACTGGGCATACTTATCTGCTGGTAATCAAAGATCAATTGCCAAAATTAAGCTATCCCATCATACCATCCCTTCCATAAACTTATCAAGCTTAGTCTTAAAATCAAATATGTCTTTTGCCCCCACTACTCCCCTTGGAAGGCTGTTCCAGAACTTCACTCCTCTAATGGTTAGAAACCTTCACCTAATTTCAAGTCTAAACTTCCTAGTGTCCAGTTTATACCCATTTGTTCTGGTGTCTACATTGGTACTAAGCTTAAATAATTTCTCTCCCTCCCTAATATTAATCCCTCTGATATATTTATAAAGAGCAAGCATATTCCCCCTCAGCCTTCTTTTGGCTAGACTAAACAAGCCAAGCTCTTCGAGTCTCCTTTCATATGACAGGTTTTCCATTCCTCGGATCATCCTAGTAGCCCGTCTCTGAACCTGTTCCAGTTTGAATTCATCCTTCTTAAACATGGGAAACCAGAACTGCACACAGTATTCCAGGTGAGCTCTCACCAGCGCCTAATATAACGGTACTAACACCTCCTTATCTTTGCTGGAAATATCATGCCTGATGCATCCTAAAACCGCATTAGCTTTTTTAACGGCCAGACCACACTGGCGGCTCACAGTCATCCTATGACCAACCAATACTCCAAGGTCCTTCTCCTCCTCTGTTGCTTCCAACTGATGTGTCCCCAATGTAGATCTAAAATTCTTATTATTAAGCCCTAAGTGCATGACCTTACACTTTTCACTATTAAATTTCATCCTATTACTATTACTCCAGTTTACAAGGTCATCCAGATCCTCCTGTATGATATCCCGGTCCTTCTCCATGTTAGCAATACCCCCCAGCTTTGTGTCATCCGCAAACTTTATTAGCACATTCCCGCTTTTTGTGCCAAGGTCAGTAATAAAAAGGTTAAATAAGATTGGTCCCAAAACCGATCCTTGAGGAACTCCACTAGTAACCTCCTTCCAGCCTAACAGTTCACCCTTCAGTACGACCCGCTGAAGTCTCCCCTTTAACCAGTTCCTTATCCACCTTTCAATTTTCATATTGATCCCCATCGTTTCCAATTTAACTAATAATTCCCCATGTGGAACCGTGTCAAATGCCTTACTGAAATCGAGGTAAATTAGGTCTACTGCATTTCCTTTGTCTAAATAATCTGTCACCTTCTCAAAGAAGGAGATCAGGTTGGTTTGGTACGATCTACCTTTAGTAAAACCATGTTGTAATTTGTCCCAACTACCATTGACCTCAATGTCCTTAACTACTTCTATGAGTCAAATAACCAGGCATAATCAAAATACAATATATTTATGTATCTGCCTTTTAAATGTTCTACATGCAAATGTGACCAATTTACTCATTTTATAACAAAGTGTTAAGACAATATAGTAGTAACAATTAAATAATTATTTCCATTGACAAATCAAACTTAAAATAAATGCTTAATTTAAAATGTTGTAAATCAGATCAGATTCTATTTGATGCAAGGGATCCATCTATCAAAGGCGATCCACTCCTGAAAGGGAAAACAGAGTAATTTCCATTAAAAAAAACAACTTTCACTGACAACTTGCTAGCAGACATACTGACCAACCTAGTGAACTTTCTCCCTCCCTGTACTTTTTGCTGTAACTTCTTATCCCGTCTTTAGCACAGAGGTAGACAAGCTTGGTTACCAAACATTTTCCATATTTTTTTTCTATACGACTTATTTTTGCTTGAATCACTCTATAAAACTCTATTCAATTAAGCTGCAGGCTATTGACAAACACAGTTAAGATTTTATGCATACATTTTCACATCAACAATGCATTCCAAACCAGAGACTAATATCTGATTATAAAAGTCAACTTAACTTGCACTCACTAATCTTACCATTTAAAGCAAATTATAATGAACTAAATACAAAATCACAGGAAGATTTTTGATAACCATAAAAACAGGTAGGCAGGTGCTACTGTAGGCTTATGACTAGGCTTATAACTATTGCTTTATCCATGTACTAATTAGCCATTTATGTTTTTTTGAGCATGTCAAAGCCCTGCACTAACTCTTGAAATTGCACGGCTTGGACTTCTTCACCATGAAGGAGTAATTCCCACAACCACTTTGTTAAACTGCTTTTACAAAAACAAAATTGAGGGCAAGATTATTACCATACCCTCACCCCAATTTCACTTTTTAATGAAACTAGTTTAACACAATAAGCCTAGATGGTTTTCTTTTTACAATCTTTAGCTGAAAAGGCAGCCAAGTACCATAGTGCTCCCTCCTATGTCAGTCAACTCTCCCTTTTATCTTTCCCATTCCATTCACTCTCCTAATTATTTTTCAGGTTTAAAGAATCACAGGACAAACAGGCTATGAGCTTACAGGATGACAATGGAGATGAGGAAGAGCCACTTCCACCTCTCCACTGCCTGCCCATCTTATTTTGGTTGCCCTTTCAACAGTACCGTTCCCAAGTTCTTGGGCTCATTTTAATGTGGGGAAAGCAGGGCTTTTCAGTTTTAACAAAAACTACTGAGTTGAGAATCAACTTGAAATGCTAATGAAAGGCCAACAAGGCTCCCAGGAGACAGACAGCAAGTAAAACAATGGTCAAGTTAGGCCTGGGAACTTAAGAGAAATAAGAAAAAATATAATATTCTGAAAATTGCACCAAAGGTGTTTTATATAACCTATTACTCAATATTTCCTCCAACCGTTTTACTGTCAAGTAGTTTTCATATTGGAAGGATATGATACATACATCCAAGAAAAAGTGGTGTTTAAACATTTTTGTTTAAAAACAATTTGAAATTGAAGGTCTACACCAACAAAACATCAAGTACATTACTGAACTGTTGGTGCACCTCACAATGCATCCAAAGCACACACCAACTACATACTAATGTACTCCTTATAGCCTACAGTGAAGTCTTGTCAACTCTCTGATGAATAAGGCTTTAAAAATAGCTGACAAATTAAGTTAATTTACAAATGTGAGCATCTTCCTAACATGCTTTGGTTTTACCATGGACTATTTATATTTCTTGAAATCTGTAAGTAACAAAATAATTAATTTACTCCGTAACAGATTACTGAATATATTCTTATTCCAAATTATAAAACAAACAGCAAATACAGGGCAATATACAGTGCCTCTGTTCAATTAAAAGTCTCAACACTCCCAATACAGGACAAGGGGGCATGGTTGGTGCACTCCAGGATCCTATATATAAATTGTCACTTGGCTAAAAAAGAAATGAATATATCAGAGCATCTGGGTCTAAGATGAGCAACAAGATCATGTTCTCCGGTATCCAGAGTATCTCCTCCTCTGAAGCATATATATATATATATATATATCTCAAGAAAACAGACTCCTCATATGCCTACAAAACTGTTCATGTAGATTTCCATTTTGCCCACAATAAAAGCAAACTGCTACTGAATGAAAGATCAGTGTTTAATATCTTATAGAATTTACTAACAGTTACAAAAAACTGTTAGGAGCAGAAAATTATCCCACCAGATTGAGTCTCATGGTTTCGTGTACTCAAACCAAGGAACCTGAGGAACTTCTGTGGAACAGGTGAGTGTCCACATGAAAGCAAGCATCCATGTTGAAATCTGCAAACCATGTGCCCTTCTCCACAGAGGATATTACTGATGCCAAAGATGCAGAATTTTGATTTTCTAATAAAGACATTCAGCTGGAGTAGATCGAGAACTGGTCTCTATCCAATGTTTTTTTTCTTGGGAACTAAAAATGTGAGGACTAGACCTCTTTCCCTTGATGATGAGGTGGCACATGCCTTATGGCTTCTCACTGAAGAAGAGAGTCCACCTCCTAACAGAGGATCTTCTTATGAGACTGCTACCCGAAAAGGGGCTGGGAAGGGGATTGTTATGATTGGGAGGTGACAAACTCAATTACATAGCAGAATAAGTAATCTCTAACACCCACTTGTCTGTCATTAGTGACCTCCAAATGTCACTTGAGCAAAGTGAGTGAGGCAGCCACTGAAGATTTGGGGGGCAGTGTAAAACGGCATTAACAGAGGAACACAGTTCTCAAACATCCTGTCACAAAGAAATGTCTAGCTAGAGCAGGGGTGGCCAACCTGAGCCTAAGGAGCCAGAATTTGCCAATGTAATAGACTCATAGACTTTAAGGTCAAAAGGGACCATTGTCATCATCTAGTCTGACCTCCTGCACAATGCAGGTCACAGAATCTCATCCACCCACTCCCGTAACAAACTCCTAACCTGTATCTGAGTTACTGAAGTCCTCAAATCGTGGTTTAAAGACCTCTAGGTGCAGAGCCACAGTAGTACGTCAACAGCTCCCCAACAGCTCCCACCCTCCAGCGCCTCCCAGCCGCCGGCAGCCCCACCAGTCTGTGCCTCCTGCCTGCCGCATTCAGCTGTTTCACATGTGCAGGAGGCTCTGTGGGGCAGGGGGAGGAGTAAGGGCATGGCAGACTTGGGGGGAAGGGGCAGGGGCCTTGGGTGGAAAGGTGTGGTATGGAGGCAGGGCCTGGGGCAGAGCAGGGGGTTGAGCAGTGAGCACACACACACCCCTGGCACACTGGAAAGTTAGCATTTGTAGCTCCAGCCCCAGAGTCAGCACCCATGCAAGGAACTGCGCATTAACCTCTGAAGAGCTGCATGCAGCTCCAGAGCCACAGGTTGGCCACCTCTGAGAAAAAGGCTGAGGCTAGAAGATGTGGAGAAAGCCAGGTGCCTCAGTCTTTGTAACATCTGGCATTTGTGCTGTGGTTCATAACAGTGCTGATGACACAATGGCTGAGGGTGGGGTACCTTGCTCTGTACGCTTGTTTGTGGCATCTTCTTTCTGGAGCTGGGGTATAAATGTCCAGAAAGCAGAGGGCTGTTCTACAGTCTGAACAAGTGAAGAGATTCACGGTATATGTCTTCACTAGCAACGTTAAAGCGCTGCCGCAGAGGCGATTTAATGTGGCTGTGTAGGCGTAGAACAGCTCTCCCAGTGCTATAAAAGAAAACTACCTCCACACGGGGAGTAGCTCCCAGAGCTGTAGCACTGTCTACACTGCCGTGTTACAGCGCTGAAACTTGCAGTGCTGAGGGGGGTGTTTTTTCATCCCGCCAAGTGAGAAAATTGCAGTGCTATAAAGTGGCGGTGTAGACAAGGCCTTAGTCATATCACTGAACAAATTACCCTTATTAAATGTCAGCTCTTCAGCGATATTTTATATTATTGAGGAACCCCAAGGAATGTAGCCAAGATTCGTGCCTCATGACGACTGGCAAAGCTATCCCTCTGGAAGCAGTATCAGCAGCATCCACTGGAGCCTGAAGAAATGTTTTAGCTACCAGTCTACCCTCACCAATGAGTGCTTGGAATTGGGTCCTGTTCTCCTGAAGGAGTTTGTATTGAAGTCTAAAAATGTAGAGTAGTTTGAGAAAACATATTTTGCAAACAGGGCCTGGTAGTCAGTCATTCTAAACTGCAGACTTGCAGAAGAAAAAACTTTCCTTCCTAGAAGGCCATGCATTTAGTGCCCTTGTCTGCAGGTGAGATGCACAGGGATGGCATAGCCTAGACTCCTCAGTGGCTACTTGTACCGCAAAGGAGTTGGGTGCTGGGTGTGAAAACAGGCTCATTTGGCAGGGAAAACCCAAACATTTTCCAGTCTTTTTTGGGATGCGAGTGCAAGAAGCCAAGTATGCCGGACCAGCCTCATAATGGCCTCATTAACTGGGAGGGCTACTAGACTGGGACTCAAAGGTTGCAAGATGTCCACTAGTCTGTCCTATGTCTCCTGGACTTCCTCAAGTTGAATTAGAAGCTCAGACGCCACTTTCTGTGACGCCAACTCATAATATTTCTTGTGATCATGTGGGATGGTGAAGATGGAACAACTGCCTCACCTGAAGGGGAGGATGAGACCACCATTGAATCCAGCTCAAGCTCTTCTCCCTCATGCTCTGACAAAGCTGATTGGTGTCTGCGAGGAAAGAGTCAGTAGGATTCTTGTACAGATCCAGGGTGTTCAGCGTAAGGATCCTAAGGGCTCCAACAATGCCAGTATAAAGGCTCAACCAGTCAGTGGGATTGGGGATCCTCGGTCTCCTGGATAGTCATATCTGGATGGAGGGTGAAACCCAGATCTTCTAGAGCTTCTGCTTGCATTAGTTTCCCTATGTGGAGGTGACGGTCCGTCTACAGCCACACACTCTTCTGACAAGAAGGCAGGTTCCTGTTCAACCAGCCAAGCCATAAGTACCAACAGAAAAGTGTTCTGGTTCATGGAGATAATAGGGGATTGACCCTGAATCTTTAATATAGTTTCTTCCACTAGTGTGTCTATGGCCCTGAATAAGGTTGAGCCCCAAAGGAGAGGAGATTGAAGACAGGAGGAGGAGGAGGAGGAGGAGAAGGAGGATTTTCTCCAGGCAGATGCAGGTCTCGGACTGTCCCGGAGTGCTCCAGTGGCCAGGACCAATGAATCCAGCACTCTCCTGATTCTGGTGGATGTCAGATCCATCCAAGGACAGGTCAGTACTGGCAGAGTCCAATCAGGAGCTCGCCAACTGTGATGGTTGGTGTGATCCTTTCATTTGTGTGTCAAAACTGAAGTCAGCACTGACAGATCTGATTATTTCATGCCATACTCATTTTAGACCCACTTAAATCTCCTCCTTAGGACCCATATGCGAGGACTCACTTGACTAACATGTAGTCAGGGATGGATCTCTTCTTCTAGAAGCAGAATTTGAAGAAGATCTGTCTTGTGTGTGAGAGAGTGCCCTCTGCTCTTATAAGAAGCCTGGGGAAGGGAATCCTTGGGCTTAGAAGTTACCTCAGGTCCTGAACTTGTGCTTGGTGGGGCACTGCCCATTAACTCAGACTGGTGTACACAGGATGTCCCCAGGAGCAGCGCCAGGGGTTTTGGCGCCCTGGGCGCAGCATCGGCTCGCTGGTCCCGCGACTCCGGTGGACCTCCCGCAGGCCTTCCTGCAGACCGTCCGCTGGTCTCACGGCTCCGGTGGACCTGCTGCAGGCATCCCTGCGGATGGTCCGTGAGACCAGCGGACCCTCCGCAGGCACGCCTGCCGGAGGTCCACCGGAGCCGTCTGCCCCCCTCTCAAATCCTGGCGCCCTAGGCGACCGCCTAGGTCACCTAAATGGAAGCTCTGGCCCTGGATGTCCCTGGTCCTGATCCAACTAGAAAATGTTTGGTTAGTTAGAGCTCTCAACCCTCAGAGGTTCAGGAGGAAAGGGGCAAAAGTTCCTTGCCACAGAGATGTGAGCCTCACCAAAGCAGGGGATAGAAAATAAGACAGAGTATCTTATTGCCCTTATATAAATCCATGGTACGCTCACATCTTGAATACTGTGTACAGATGTGGTCTCCTCAATTCTAAAAAGATATACTGGCACTAGAAAACATTCAGAGTAGGGCAACTAAAACGATTAGGGGTTTGGAACGGGTCCCATATAAGGAGAGATTAAAGAAGCTATGACTTTTCAACTTGGAAAAGAGGAGACTAAGGGGGGATATGATAGAGGTCTATAAAATCATGAGTGGTGTGGAGAAAGTGAATAAGGAAGTTATTTACTTGTTCCCATAATATAAGAACTAGGGGCCACCAAATGAAATTAATGGGCAGCAGGCTTAAAACACATAAAAGGAAGTTCTTCACACAGCACACAGTCAACCTGTGGAACTCCTTGCCTGAGGAGGTTATGAAGGCTAGGACTAAAACAGCATTTAAAAGAGAACTGGATAAATTCATGGAGGTTAAGTCCATTAACAGCTATTACCCACAATGGGTAAGGAATGGTATCTCTAGACTCTGTTTGTCAGAGGATGGAGATGGATGGCAGGAGAGAGATCCCTTGATTATTAACAGTTAGGTTCACTCCCTCTGGGGCACCTGGCATTGGCCACTGTCGGTAGACAGGATACTGAGCTGGATGGACCTTTGGTCTGGCCCAGTATGGCCGGTCTTATGGAACAATCTGTACCCACCTGTGGAATGCTCAGAGGGGCCAGCATTCAAAGAACTTAGAATTTTTTGGAACTCAAAACAGCTCATCCACTTTAGGGTAAAGGGCTTTTAAGATATTCTAGAAAGATAACTTAGGTTGATCAATTTTAGCCTGGGATGATTTTTCTGCGGTCAAATTATAAAACCATAAAAATATGGAACTAACAGTTGAATCTGCCACTCACCTTAGCTGCAATGTGCCTCTGTAATACAAACAATAATAAAAGGAAGTGTTTCTGTAGCTTTTGTCTTTTCATACGTTTCTAGACTAATCAGGGTATAGGGATTCAATATATAACGATTACATCAAAAAAGTTTATAATTCATATTCAACAATACTTCAACATGGTAAAATCTGTATTTTGTGAAAAGGCTTTTACCATCAAGTAATGGTGCTGGTGTTTCCTTTAACAACTAAGACAAGGGAAATGCCTCTAAGGCAGTAGCATTAGGCATCTGTCCAGTTCAGATAAGGGAAGCAGCCTCTTGTGGTTGCAGAACAGTTTTTTCTTATGTAAAACTTCAAAGTAAGAATGAAAAGCATGCATAATCTCATTGAAATGCAGAGATTTTTATGCCATTTTAAAATAAACAAAAAAATGTAAATACATACAATTGCAAAGGCATCAACAAAAACGTGTATGTGACAACTTCTGTTTGTTCTAGAATTTTATCAGGAGCAAATAACTATCAAATTGTATATGGACTAATCAAGGAATCATTAATGTTCTTATAATCCCCTTGAGAATGTGGTACGAAAAGATATTGCAAAAGGGCAAACTTTTTATTTAATTCAACCCTCCGCGTCAGCTCAGTTTGCTCTATGTGTGTGGAAATGAAAAGCTTATTCTCTGTTACTGCACCATAGATGCAGCTCTTCAATATCTGTCATTTAAACATTAATTCTTTGGCATTTTGATAACCTACAGTATTCAAAGGGGTTCATATTTGAATGTAATTTTTTTATATTGATAAAATAAATTACATCGTTTATTAAAGATTTACCTTTTTAACATTTCACAAAATTCACAAATTAAGATTTCCGAATTACATTACTTCTGCATTATCTGTTTATCAGTCACTTCCATAAACAGCCAGTGAATTCAAGATTTGGGATTTGCATGGCTGCAGTAGAATAGAATCACAGAATATCAGGGTTGGAAGAGACCTCAGGAAATCATCTAGTCCAATCCCCTGTTCAAAGCAGGACCAACACCAACTAAATCATCCCACCCAAGGCTTTCTCAAGCCTGGCCTTAAAAATCTTTAAGGATGGAGATTCCATCACCTCCCTAGGTAACCCATTCCAGTGCTTCACCACCCTCCTAGTGAAATAATGTTTCCCAATATCCAACCTAGACCTCCCCCACTGCAATTTGAGACCATTACTCCTGGTTCTGTCATTTGCCACCACTGAGAACAGCCTAGCTCCACCCTCTTTGGAACCGCCCTTCAGATAGTTGAAGGCTGCTATCAAATCCCCCCCTCACTCTTCTCTTCTGCAGACTAAACACCACCAATTCCCTCAGCATTCTCCTTATAATTCACGTGCCTCAGCCCCCTAATCATTTTCGTTGCCTTCTGCTGGACTCTCTTCTATTTGTCCACATCTCTTCTGTCGTGGGGGGACCAAAACTGGACACACCAGTGCCGAATAGAGGAGAATAATCACTTCCCTCAATCTGCTGGCAATGCTCCTACTAATTCAGCCCAATATGCTGTTGGCCTTCTTGGCAACAAGAGCACACTGCTGACTCATATCCAGCTTCTTGTCCACTGTAATCCGCAGGTCCTTTTCTGCAGAACTGCTGCTTAGCCAATCGGTCCTCAGCCTGTACCGATGCAGGATTCTTCCTTCCTAAGTGTAGGACTCTGCACTTGTCCTTGTTGAACCTCATCAGATTTCTTTTGGCCCAATCCTCCAATTTGTCTAGGTCACTCTGGGCCCTATCCCTACCCTCCAGCATATCTACCTCTCCCCACATCTTAGTGTCATCTGTGAGCTGGCTGAGGGTGCAATTAATCTCACCATCCAGATCATTAATAAAGATGTTCAACAAAACTGGCCCCAGGACTGACCCTTGGGGCACTCTGCTGGATACAGTCTGCCAACTAGACATCGAGCCGTTGATCACTATCTGTTGAGCCCAACAATCTAGCCAGCTTTCTATCCACTTTATAGTCCATTTATCCAATCCATACTTTTTTAACTTGCAGGCAAGAAATCTGTGGGAGACCATATCAAAAGCTTTACTAAAGTCAAGATATATCACATTCACTGCTTTCCCATACCCACAGAGCCAGTTATCTCAACAAAGGATAATGCAAAGGACTTAGGTGCTGCATTAGTAGTAGTAATAATCTGTGCCTTTAAAAAGGAATAAAAATAACATGTTTAAGAAAATTTGAGAATTATAATAAATGTAAAACTGCTGGGAGTTTTATTACACTTAAAGAAAATATTCTCTTATTTTTCGGTCACATCCATTTCAGTTTAAATGAATATTAGATATCCAAATAGCTTCATGAAAATCATTAAAGTTCTATGATTACATTCAAAAGCCTCCCAGCTGCTCCTATTTTTGCATAGGTTGAAAGGATTACTACTGGCAGCAACATCACTACAGGCTCCCCACAGCAAGGTTCTACAATGTTTTCTATAAAATTGCATTTGAAGACATTTTCCTATTGTTCCACCAGGGGGCAACGGTGACCCTCAACTGGCATTTAGAGAGCTTGCAACTGAAAACAGTTATAGCTTCCATTTCACAACATAATAGCAAGGCCAAGAATAAATCCAGAGACCCTAAAACACATATTATACCTCTTCTACACACGCACCATACCAGACACAACTTACTGAAGTTAAGGTTAATATAATTAGTGTATTCATCATCATGCTCCCATTACGCCTCTGGCATTTAAGGCAGCTATGAAGCTCCTCTACTCCTGTCTGGGCTGGTCCAGACTAGAGGGGGGAAATCGATCTTAGATACGCAACTTCAGCTACGTGAATAACGTAGCTGAAGTCGAATATCTAAGATCGGATTACTCACCCCTCCAGACGGCGCGGGATCGATGTTCGCGGCTCTCCGTGTCGATTCCGGAACTCCGTTCGGGTTGATGGAGTTCCGGAATCGATATAAGCGCGCTCGGGGATCGATATATCGCGTCTAGATTAGACGCGATATATCGATCCCCGAGCAATCGATTTTAACCCGCCGATACGGCAGGTAGTCTGGACGTGGCCTCTGTTTCTGGCAAGTCTTTCAATGATTCCCCAGCTGTGCCCCAGGTTTTTCAACTTGGCTTCCACAGCTCTTCACCACGTTGTTTTCAGACAGCATAATTTTCGCTTGCATTAGGGCACACGTTAAAAACAAGCAAGGAATTTTACTATATATTCAGTCGCTCACAGCAAGCCCTTTAGAGCGGAGACAAGTTTTATAAGTTTGTAAAGGGCTGTATAAATTTGTGCCACTCTCTGTGATCATTAACAACATAATATTTGGACAGATGTAAAAATACAGATGCACAAATGACAGCATGTACTGTAAAAATCATATCTGACAGAAAATAATGACTTTCAAAAAAGAGGGTAGCTTCTAGATATTTTATTTTACTCTTAAAAGAAAAGGGTTTGTATCTAAAATTTTTATATGGTAGACTTTAAGAGCATTAAATATTTTAAAACAACATTTTAACTCTCCTTGGATAGCACTGTTTTTGAGTTACTACATATTACAGAAACTACTACAATCAGAAAGGGCTTTTGTTTGTTGTTTCATTTATTTAAAGGGACAATGGGGATCTCATTAAGTAGTGTCTATTCTAGTTTATATATATATATATATATATATATATAAATAAAATTTTCAGACTCTCCCAAAGCATGCTGCAGAGGATTTGGTTACAAAAAAAAAAAAAAAAACACTTAGCTAAATCATTGTCTAAATCTGAATCTTCATTTCAATTAAAGATTATGTTTAAATAAGCAAATTCAAACCATTCATATAAATTTAGATTTACACTATGAGAAAATTCTCTGTGCACCATTCTAGTTATGTATTTTTTCTCTGATAAGTAACAAATCCATTACATTTTCAAATATCTCTCAAATCATTAACAGACTACATCAGCTTGATTGTATATAGGCACAAAACAACCCTAAATCATAATTAATTTACCGGAAGATTGTATTACATAAAGTTAAATGCAAAATTAAAATACATGAAGTCTCAAATTGCTGTGTTTTCAAAACTAGCTGTTATGTGTTCTGTTAAATTATGAACTTTGGTTTCAAAAGTAACTTTTACCCACACATTTAATCTTTTCAACAGAAGGCTTTCAATTTCTCGAGTTCTATTAATATAATGTAATACATACACTACACTTAGTACAATAAAATAAACATTTTGGAAAACACTGAATTACAGATATTTCATTTCATTATTAAGAAAATTATTCAAGTATATATTTTATTACTCTATAAACACAAACAGTTGATTTAGACCTAAAATGACTAACAGCCTGAGGGCACTGTTAAACCCAAACCTGCCACTAACATTTGCTTCTATCAGTGTGATGTCAGGAGGCATTTCCAGCCATGCATATCAATGGAAGTCTCCTGTGTATTTAATTCTTTACAGCTGAAGAAAATGAAAGCCAAGTGCAATAAACTGATTACATGATGATTAATGGAGAATGACGACATTTTACATGTAGCATTCAGCAAATTCAGAAGAGCCTTTTGCATAGCATTTTAACAGCATACGTATATAATCCATTACTTCTGTCAGATTCACAGAGGACTGGTAATTGACTGTAATAAATGGACTAAAATACACATTATTTAATCTAAGTCTTAATGTATAATCATCTTACTTTAACAACATAATGACCTAATTACTAAAATTCTATTAAAAGTTAAACTCAAATTTTCAGGAAAGCCTATTTAGACCCACCTTACATCCAAACATTAAGGATATTGTGTTGTTGGTGCATGCCACTTTACAGTGGCATAGCATCGGAGAAAAGCAATCCAAGTTTTTGATGCTAGGAGACATTTTTTCAGACCCTGAGCACTTCAATCGATCCGTTATCGAGATTCCAGAAAAATGCTTCTGTAAATGTTGCTTACTGCCTATTTTTGACATTTAATCTAAGTCCATAATGCTGAAAGATAAGCTTTTATATAAAAACAGACTGCATTCTTCAGGAAATTTTTCTCCCTTATTAGAAATCAGTTCAGCATTTTAGGACTGCAATTGAAAAATCCTTGTGTCCATTTTCAAAACATTAGACCCCTGCTTTCTATTTAATTATGGTGATAATATCAACGTGAAGGGACAACTGTACCAAGGCCCAAAGTCTTGCTAGGATCCTCTCAGTCAAAACCAAGACTCTAATCCACCAGGGCAGGTCCACCTGCTGCAGTGCAAGGTTTGCTATCTCCTCCATAAGAACACAGGCAACTCTAGCAAAGCCACTATGCTGGTTGCTTAGGGGGAGGGGCACAAGATGTTGCAGCAAGGGACTTATTACATGGCCCGACAGAGATGAACCCAATACTCTTCCTGGAAGGCGCTTTCACATTGCACCAGTGACCATAACAAAAATCTGATTTAAACACACTATGCATAACTATTAAAAAAAGGAATCTGTATGTTTGATGATGTAATATTTAATTTATATCAGCTTTTCCAGGGACAAGGTACAGGTAACAAAGAAAAAAAAATCTAACTTCATACACAATTTTCAAGATTTTAATCCTGAACAATTCCATCAAATAAAAATCAGTTGCAAAATTAATATTTATCAGCTATCTGTCACTATGTTAAAACAAACTATTAAAGACTGCTTAAGAAAGTTTTAGTCAACCCAAAATGTCCTCCCAAATTTAGTAGTACTGTTAAAGTTAAAAGACCCAGGTAAGAAAATGAGTGTATTTTCCGGTAAAACACACTAAACCAGATACTCTATAGATTTTTTATCTTCCTGGACCTAAGAAATCATGCATAATCTAGACTATGCAAACTATTCGATTAATGCTAGGTTTCACACAGATATTCTACTTATTCTAGTGAGAACACACCTAAACAATTTTAAGTATTTTTTTAATTCAAAGAGCACTAAAGCATTTTCCCCTAAAACTAAAGATCTTTTGCTTTGCATTTATAGTATGTCAAAATTTAGCTGTTGCACATTTTTAAAAATTAATCCCTGTTGATCTGTCAGGATCCATACTAGGACTAGAAGTATAGCAGAATATTTTATATTATACATTTCAATTTACTTTTTTTTTTTAAAAAAAGGGCTGTCAGAATTTCTAATGCAATGCATTAATTCATTACAAATAAATGATTTATATTAGATACAGAGGAGACTGTCTTCAAGGGATTAATATCGCATGATTTTTCCTGTTTTCTCACAGCACAAGCTAATTAAGCTTTTTTAAAGACTTTCCCTTAATTACTATTATTCCAGCCACAATGTGTCTATTTTTATACTGAGGCCACGTCCAGACTAGGAATTAAAATCGATTTTAGATACGCAACTTCAGCTACGAGAATAACGTAGCTGAAGTCGAATTTCTAAAATCGAGGTACTCACCAGTCTGGACGGGGCTCCATCGATGTCCGCGGCTCTCCGTGTCGATTCCGGAACTCCGTTCGGATTGATGGAGTTCCGGAATCGATGTAAGCGCGCTCGGGGATCGATACACCGCGTCCAGACTAGACGCGATATATCGATCCCCGAGCAATCGATTTTAACCCGCCAATGCCGCGGGTTAGTCTGGACGAGGGCTACAAGATCACTGTTTGGGCTCCCCCAAGACCTCTTCCACTTGACTCCCCAAGAACTCAGTTCAACTCTAATCTCATCACTCAGGTTCCTCTATTTGGCATATTGCAAAGCTACACTGAGTTGATCAGACTCAAGAATAGTGGGTGTGTATACAGCAGTGGTGGGTAACCAGCAGCTCACAGGCGGCCCATCAGAGGAATGCAACCTGGCACTTCCCACAGCTCCCATTGGCCAGGAACGGCAAACTGCAGCTACTGGGAGCTGCGGGAGGCTGTGTCAGCAGCAAAATGTCTTGCAGCCCATCATGAGATCACCCTGTGTACCATATATTCAAAGTTACACAGAAAACCTCTTCCTTTATATATAGTTATACATTAGATTGCATTTACTACACACTATAACAATTTTGGGACTGGCTTGGTCACTTTATAAGAACAGTCCCTGTATAGCCCACGCTGTCCATGCCCAACTTATTCTTTACCTCATCTTACGTTCCAAGCTTACCTTATCCTATTGCATCTGAAGAAGTGGGCTGTAGCCCACGAAAGCTTATGCTCAAATAAATTTGTTAGTCTTTAAGGTGCCTGTTCTTTTTATTGTTATCTTGTTCATTGTAAATGATTCCTCCTTCTCTTTGCTACTACTGTTTCCAGCCCTGAGCCTGCCTCCCAAAAAATGAGGCCCCACCTATGTCCAATTACTCACATCAGGCTAGGCCCACAATCACACAAAATAGCATCTAAAATAGAACACTCAAACTTTAAAAAAAGAAAAAATGGAGACTTGCACATTTCAATGTCTTTTAAAGCTTCTTCCCATGATCTCATATCCCCGCAAAACATACCTCTTCACCTAAACTATGACCACTAACTTCACTGCCTGCTCTGACCTTTCACAGTCTCCCTTTTAATTCATTCAGTTTACCTGGTAAACTCCTTGAGGAAGGGACTTTGTCTATGTACTGTAAAATGGCAAGCACATTTATTACACTAAAAGTGAAGAATAAAATTTCATAAGATCATGTAGTTACAATGCAAACTCTCTTTGAAATAAAATATAAAATACACAAACTGATGAAACAGAAAAAAGGCCATATATTCTGGAGAATAAATAGCACCACCAACCAACTAATAGATACAGCACCTGTAATAACACACAAATGAAGCCTCTGCTTCTGAAGACAATCCCTTTTCCAGTAAGACAAAGATTATAAAATGTCAGCATCCCTATATTTGGAAGCTTGGGTTTTATTTTAAACTTGCCTCTGGTACCTAATCAGTATCTCCAACTTCCCTTCAAGTCTTCAGGGAAGCAGTAGAGGAATTTCAGATGAGGGGTAGGGGCAGGAAGAAGGGGGGAAAAAATCTTATTAGTAACTATATTGGAACATTATGAAGCAAGTTATTCACAATAATCCACAAAAAAACTCACAGAGCTAGTCAATGATCACTCTCTTCCTTAGCTACATTCTCATTATTTCATGGAATTTTTCTACATGCACATCCAAGCCTAAGGACAATCCAGAAGTGGATTAAAGATCTCAGTCAATTTTAGTCATTTAAAAACCTCTGCTCCTCCTTCAGCAGGTCAGAATCACAGTATGCCATTTGTAGTCAGGGGATAGCAGAGCGAATTCAATGCACATCACTCCAAAACAATATCATGGAAGACAATCTGTTAGTCATGGATCACTGACTGTACACCAACAGTGCAACGAAGTGTCTGTTCCATAAATAAACCCTTTTCCAATCAAGGACACAAAGCAACAACCAATCTTACTTTTATACCCCTAATGAAGTAACTCTTGGTAAAAAGAAAAAAAGCCCTATTATATATAAATGACCATTTCATGGTAACAAATAGGGTGAAAATAAAGCCAAAAGTGGTTCCAAATGTTGCAGAAATAGCTCTTTAAGATGCAGAGAGCATAAGCTCTACTGTGTCATGGGCACAACAGAATCAATAAAAAGGAAGATATGGTGTACACAACTACAAAGGATTCTATCAGTAAGATATAATGAACAGAAAGCTTCAGTAACTTCAGGCAATTACATCTTCATTGTTGATGAAGGCTACATGCAGACTCCAAATGACTTAGCCATACATCTGCAGCTGTAAACAGAAGCTTATATTTCTGTATAATTTTACTAATCCTTACATAACAAAAATAGAGACAGTTCAGAACTTTTAAGAAAGTATCTTTCCGGGCGCACATAACAATGGGATATAATTGATCTTACACCACTGCTATAACCCCATACCTTTTAATGTAGCAGTGTGAAACTTAACACGGCCAAATCATGGGATTGAAGTTGATGGTGCAGCTGCTACTTTTTTAAATAAAAAATGTGTTGCATTGGTTAAGCTTTTGTACACACCATGCAATGAATGTCATCTGCACTCACTTCAGACACTGTAAAGGCAGTGCTGTCATCAATCACCTAGTTGTGTGCAGAGATTCAAGATATTATATGCACTCTAAAACTTAGAGTAAACACAAGGAGCCTGCATTGGAGCACTAAAGCTGAATATCCTTGTTTTAATTAAAATTAAACTCATATCTTAAAATAGGATTTTTATTATCTTTAAAACAGTAAAATCCTAAAAAGATTAGACTAAGAAAAACATTTAAATACCATTAAGACATTAATTCTTCAAGCTTTAAAGCTTCTTCAGTATCAGTGAAACCATTTGAGAAATTTCAGAGTAGCAGCTGTGTTAGTCTGTATCCACAAAAAGAAGAGAGTACTTGTGGCACCTTAGAGACTAACAAATTTATTTCAGCATGAGCTTTCGTGAGCTACAGCTCACTTCTTCGGATGCATCCAAAGAAGTGAGCTGTAGCTCTCGAAAGCTCATGCTGAAATAAATTTGTTAGTCTCTAAGGTGCCACAAGCACTCCTGTTCCATTTGAGAAATGTCTAGTTTGCAAAGTTTCAACTACATTTTACGAGAGCCTTAGCGCCCTTCAGAACGGAACGATTACAATTTGTACAGAATGTTATACTTCCTGATAACATATGGAACATTCAGACAATGTTTTATAGTTATATTTATAATCTGCATACTACTATACTAGCGCTGTGGAGAGGAAGGCACAGGGCACTCTACAAGCAACTCAATCTACATCAGTTTCAACTAGACAAGAGGCATTATTTCAAGGTCCAAATTTTAAGTGTCTTATCTTTTTTTTTTTTTTTTTTTTTTTTTTAACAGAGTAGATATCTGGTGGGTCAGTGTTGAAAGATCTTACAGCACTTTAAGGAGCATAGTGTCAAGAGAATTCTTAAGATTCTTAAAATAGCCATGGGACATGCAGTAATAAAATGAAATCTTGAGTGTTCTGTACTACCATAAAGCCTGGGCTACACTAGCGGGGGGTTGGGGGAGGGTTGAACTAAGATACGCAACCTGGCAATCAGAGTAAATGTACCAGATGACCATAGAGATAGGTAGTTCTAATTAGATTATCTCCCTGAGGAGGTCTTTTCCATGTTTCATTTTAACATACAAAGTCAAAATACGAAGTTAATTTTCAGGAAAAAGCAGCAAAAGAGGTCAAAAGAAACAGGCTTTAAAGCTTTTAAAAAAAACACCTGCATATGTTTAATCAAAAAGATACCATAACTGACAAGTGTTCTGCTTATGACTGCATAGATATAATAAACTGCTTTTATTCCATATCTTTACTTAGCAGTAATTTCCATCCTACCTTAACAGGCAACAAAAATGACTCCCATGTGCCTAATAAAAACACAAACATCTAGGTGTTTAATTAGTGAGCAGGATTTATTACAAAAATTCTTAAAACAAGCAGAAATAAATGGCTTCATCTTACTTAGTTCTCTCTCTCAGGCACCCCAAAACTCCTTCATTAACAAGCTTTCTTCACCATTTTGGGAAGTGAAGAATTCATTGAGAGTTATTAGCTTCAAAAGAAATGGTTGTCTTTAGCCTTCTAGGCAAACTAATTTTTGTATATTTAAATTAGAAAGTCATGTAAATTTACATTTAAAGAAGAAAGAGAGTGAAAAACTGTCAGTGGAAACCAGAAAATAAATGTTATCTTTAGTTACATACAAATATATAAACATTTCTTAATAAAGAAAACAATTTCTTTTTTATCCTAATTTCATTTACTTCAACTAGATTCTACAGTATGGATGTTCGCAATGACCAGACCTAGATGTGCCCACACTGTAGGAAAGTATTATATATTTACATTTAAGATCAGATTTGTTCTAAAGGATGCAATATTGTTCTTCCGTACCACCACTCTGATACTTCAAGATTATTTTTATTTGTATAGCATTTCATATACTTTAAAAAGAAAAACACCTTGTTTTAGATCCTTTTCTAGCACAACATCACTAGGACTACCATAATGGAGCTTATGCAATTTAAGGCATGCCACATGCAAGTAAGTATTAGTTCTTTGGCTGCAGTCTAAATAGCATTTATCTGCATTATGAAAAGCATATGATGTTCTATAATTCATAGATTTTAACGCCACTGGAAGGGACCGTTGTTATCAACTAGTCTGACCACCTGTAAAACACAGGACACAGAACTTCCACAAACTAAACCAATTTAAACTAGAGCATATCTTTTTTTGTTTTAGAAATCCAATCATGATTTTACATTTGCCAATGATGAGGAATCCATCATGACCATTGGTAAATTATTCCAACAGCTAATTACCTCTCACTGTTAAAAATGCATGCCTTATTTCCATTCTGAATTTATATAGCTTCAACTTCCAATCACTAAATCTTATTATACCTTCGTCTGGTATATTAAAGAGCCCATTATTAAATATCTGTTCTCCATGTAAGTACTTACAAACTGTGAACAAGTCACCCCTTAACCTTCTTTTTATTAAGAGAATCACAGAATCATAGACTTTAAGGTCAGAAGGGACCATTATGATCATCCAGTCTGACCTCCTGCCCAATGCAGGCCACAGAATCTCACCCACCCACTCCTGTATCAGACCTGTGTCTGAGCTATTGAAGTCCTCAAATCATGGTTTAAAGACTTCAAGGTGCAGACTTCAATGCTCTTCTGACCTCTAAGGTGTGCCATGCCTTTGGGTGTTATAGTTTTGGACAAAATGAAGGAAGCATAGCCTCTTGGGAAGTGTGGAGGAAGGATTGACCTTACAAAGAATGGATTCTGGTGACCTGAGCACCACCTTGTCCTCATGGAACATACACGAAGGCTCCCATATACACAAGACTGCCATCTCTGACACTCACCTGGTGGACATAACAGCTACTAAAAAACAAATCTGAATGCAGTGGATCCCAAACTTTAACTACCAGTGAACCTCTTTCACTAAAATGTCAAGTCTCATGAACCCCCTCTTACAAATGAATATTTCCAGAGATTTTCTCCTTCACGTGAGTATAAATTATACAAGCAGTGATCCTGAAAATATAAAATTTGTTTTCATGACATGTTTATTACACACTATGTATTAATTATTATTTATCATTATAGTATTTTTATTGCATTATGAAAATGGAAATACTCTTCCAAGATCTCACTTTTGTAGCTTGTATCACTTTGAATAAGCCTGTTACAAGACAAGGCTCCTATGTTTCATCAAGGAATATCAGATGTGAAACAGAATGAACGTATTTAAAAAGCCAACTCAAAGAGTTCGTCATACACAAGCATTCAGGTCTTGCACTCCAGGCAAACAACACACGTTACAACAAAGCTTAAACTTGTTCTTCATAATAATTTTAAAAACAATACTAGCTGCCTATTTAATTTTAAAAACAGCAAAAAATATCCAACTCCCTTTCCATTTCTTATAAGGAGTCTTGAAGGTTAAGTCTTCTCAGTGTCCCATCCTGCTCAGGGTCTCTAGGGACAGCTCTGTCCACCATTAGGGAATTTTTCCCCAAGAACCCCCTGTAACATTTCACGAATCCCAGTTTGGGAAACACTGTCTTAATGGATAAATAAAAAGCCAACACTGAAGTCAATGACTTCAAGGGAGGCTTGTCAGGACCCTCAAATTATCAGTACATCCCATTTTGGAAAGAGTGACTGGACCTCTGGGATGGCTAATTAGATTGCTCAAAGTCTGGCTACCTGTGGATTATCTGCCAGGGAGCCCGAGGATCCTGTGAATAGCATGCTACTAGAAGCAGACATCTGACACTCAATGATACTTGGCTGAAGGCTGGAGAAAATCCAGAATGGTTGGAATTCCAGGATCTCTGAGATATGCATTCTACTCTTAGCACCAATTGTAGAATCTGGACCAGATAGAGAAGTATACGTTTAGTGTGGATACCCTCCGAGATGAAAGCAATGTCTTGATGATTCTGGAGGACAAACCGAGATCTTCTAATGCTTCCCTCTCAATAGCCAGATTGCTAGTTTGTGACGATGCGATTCTGGCGGGACCCAACTGAGAGTGCCAATTCAGGACCAATTGCTTAAACAGGGCAGTTACAGCCCTAGGCTGGGGTTTTTCCACCTCTAAGGCAAACCAAACCAGCCAGACAAAAATGACTTCGGTTTCACCCCACTGGCAAACACAAGTCACACAAGCAATTTCCTTAGACGCTCCAGTCTCCCAGTATCACCACCAGTGCCACTCGTCCTGGGGATGAATGGTTATGAAAACCAACACCCCAATAAAAGAAAAAGGTTCTCTCGATCCCAAAGGACCAAACCCAAGACTCAGGTCAATATGCACCTCAGATCTTACCCATAAATCACGTTGTTGCCAATCCTCTAAAATCTAAAGGTTTATTCATAAAGGGAAAGAGGTAGAGAACAGAGCTAGGATTGGTTAAATGGGGTCAATTACATACAGTGATGGCAAAGTTCTTAGTTCAGGCTTGTAGCAGTGATAGAGTAAACTGCAGGTTCAAATCAAGTCTCTGGAGAACATCCCCTGCTGGGATGGGTCATCAGTCCCTTGTGTAGAGCTTCAGTTTGTAGCAAAATCCCTCCAGAGGTAGGAAGGAGGATTGAAGACAAGATGGAGATGAGGCATCAGCCTTATATAGGCTCTTTCAGGTGTAAGAACACTTCTTTGTTCTTACCGCGGAAAATTACAGCAACATGGAGTTTGCAGTCACATGGGCAGTTCCTGCACACCCTGCTGAGTTACAAGGCATATCTGCCTCCTCTCAATGGGTCAATTGTGTAGCTGATGGTCCTTAATGGGCCATCAAGCAGGCTAAGCAGAGCTAACACCAACTTGTCTGGGGTGTCACCCAGAACTACAGCATCAATTTGAAATACAGACAGTATACAGCCAATACTTATAACTTCAACTACAAAATGATACAGACATACAGATAGCATAATCATAACCAGCAACCCATAACTTGGTCTTAGACACCTTATATGACCCCCTATATATAAGATTTGGTGCCACTACAGGCCCTTGGTTGCAAACCATGCTTTATATGATCCCAGTTTATATCAATAACATCACATAGTTGAAGCTATTTCAGGTTTGGGTGAAGAAGAGGACCTTGCGAAAGGCTGTCCAGCCTCCAGACACTGGAATGGGGGCTCTAGCTTCAGCTCTATCAGAATCAACATTCAAGGTCTCCTTGATCAATGAAGAGTTATAAGAATTACAATTGCCAGTTCGTGTTTTATTTTTTGGACCATCTTCCTCAGTAGTGGAAAGGGTAGAAATGCATCAAGTAGGTCCTGCAATCAACTGTCCAATAAGGCATCTGTCCCCAGGGCTCTGGGGTATGCCTCCCTTTTTAAGTATGTTGGCCTCTTTGCATTCATATGATTCGCAAACAGGTCAGTTGAAGGAAGGCTGAACATCTGAACAATGAGATCACAAACCTCTTGTTTCAAGTACCACGCAGAGTTGTTGACCTTGCACCTACTGGGCCAGCCTGCCTTTTGGTTCAGGTCACCTTTGGATAGAGTGCCCTGAGAGAAAAGAGGAATTGTTCTGCCCACCTCATTATTTCCCTTGCTTCCACGTGTATCGTCAGACTCCTTGTCGCCACTCCTTCCCCTCGGCTGTTTAAATATGAAACCATAGTCATATTGTCTGACTGAACCTGGATCTGGTTCCCCCTTAGGGTGGGCTGGAACTTTTGACCACTCTGCAATCCAGGAGGTTTATGCTGTGAACCTTTTCCTCCTGACTCCACAGACCCTGGGCTGTTTGGGTCTCTCAAGCGAGATCACCAGCCCTCCAGCCTAATGTCCATTGTGAGAACTAAAGGGAATAGAAGGCAGAAGGTCATTCCTTTATAGACACTGTCATGAACTGACCCCCACTGTAAAGAGTTGAACACTAGCGTCAGAACCCATACTTGATCTTTCATGCATTATAGGGAGTTGTCCCACTATGTCATAATCAAGGCTTGAAGATGTCTGATATGTGACTGTGCCCATGGAGCGATCCCTATTCACAACACTAGAAGTCCCAGCAGTTGTAGGCCTCCTGCAGCTCTCAAAGATGATGCTAAATGCCTGGATTTTCTGAACTCTTTCTAATGATTGGTGGGTCTCTGCTACCATGGTCTTTATTTCCACCAAGAGGTGAGTTACTCTGCTTGGGTGGAACCAGAGAACTTTTCTGCTAACAAAGCTGTGCACCTGGAAGAGACTCAACATCTGAGAGTGGCTCTGCACGCTGCTGATTTAGATTAAGCTGTGATCAGAATGTCATCCAGGAAAGGTTACAGATGGGCTCCCTGTGACCTGAGTCTGGTTATCATCATTACCAACACCTTTGTAAAAGCCCTGAGGGCTGAGGACAGGACCAACAGAAGCATCTCCATCTGAAAGAAGAGGTTGCTCACTCTGGGCAGTCACTCTGGTTCTTTGAGATGTATGTCCCTATGGGTGCTCCACTTCAGGAACACATGCACCTCATGTGCCTTTTACTGCAGATTTTAGATAGTGCCCATTTGGCCCATGCATATGTCTACTCAGCTCAGGCCTTGCACCTTGGCTTCATAGAGCTGCATGGGTGAAACGCCCTCAATTCCTTCTCTACCATAAAGCTCCATAGCAGGACATTCCAAAGCAGAGGGGAAGGATGGCAGGTTATGGAACACCCACGATAACACACATCTCAAAGAACCAGTTACTGCACAGAGTTCCCTATGGGTTCTGCATTTCAAGTCACTACCAAGCAGTACCCTTTACGAAGAAGTGGGCTTAGAAGGACAGTCCAAAATTTAAAATAGCACATCAGAGACAAACACAGCATCAGAAGCTGAGTCACAGGTTACTACATAATGTTCAGCAAAAGTAAGCAGAGATCTACTAATGGGAATATTCTTCAAAAACATTATTGAAATAGAGATCTCATTTAACAGGTTCGTATTCTCAAAGGAGGTTAGGGACCCCGAGATTGATAAGTAGTGCAGTCCAATATCCATCTAGAGAGTCTTTGTTTGGAAACTATCAATACTTTAGATACGTCTGCAAAAGACACAAGCAACCCGGAAGAATTTCTAAATGGTTGAGTCCTTTTCAGGTAAAAGACTAAAGTCCTTCTGACATCAAGTGTGTGCAACACTGCATCCTCCATATTAAGCTGTGGTTTGGAGAAGAAAACTGGGAGATGAATAGGCTGGTTAATGTGGAATTCCGAGGATACTTTTGGTAAAAATGCAGGATGTGGTCAAAACATGACCTTGTCCTTGAAAAATACTGTGAAAGGATGGTAAGCCATCAGAGTCCCTATTTCCCCAACTTTTTGACTACCAGAAATGCTGGTCATGGCTACCAGAAATGCTGTTTTCATTAGTAAATGGAGGAGGGAGCAGGTAGCCATAGGTTCAAATAGTGGTTTCATAAGCATCTAAGAATGAGGTTGAGGTCCCAAGTTAGGATAGGAGGTCTGACTTGCGGAAAAAGGTTTCCCAATCCCTTGACGAACCTCACTGTCATTGGAAGGGTGAATATGGAAAAAACCTCTATTGAGGAATATAGAGCCATAATGGCTGCCAAATGAACCCTAATGGAACTCAGTGACAGCCCCAAGTTTTTCAGTTCTAGGATGCAGTAGGCTAGTACCTCTTACAGCAAAGAGAATGTGGGTGGAATGTGCCTTCAGTCACACCAGGGGCTTAATCTTGTCCTTTTTTGAAGGCAAGTTTAATGAGTAGACTGCTTCCTGCTATGTAACAGTACTTTTTATCTCCTCAGCACAGGTTGTCCCTAACCCCACAAACCATCGACCAGCCATGCTTTCAGACAAAGAACTTTGAGATCAGAGTGAAAAAACTGCCTAGTTTCCCGAGAGGAAAGATGAGGGAGTACAACTCTACAGTGGGATGGTTTGGAGTAGAGCCCTGCCATAATAGGAGGAGTAAAATGTAGTTTATTGCAGGTGGGATTGGGTAGAGGGGAAAAAAAAAAACAGACTGTGGTTATTTCTGGGAAAACAATCTCTCATCAGTTTGTCATAAACTGAATTTCAGCACTCTAAAACAAGTTTTTCTTTTCTTTAAATAAAGGTTTTAATACTTAAATTTAAGAGAGAGATGGAAAAGATTTGATGTCTATTATAACAGGAGGTAAAGTATTTTATGTGTTTTAAGCAAGATTTGTTTTTTTCTTTTATTGGTAAAAATTGTGTCTGAATTCCGTGGGGGGGGGGGAGAGTGGATATACATTAAAAAAAACTTTTTGCCCCATGTCATGAGGGAATGTGTGTCTCCTGTGGGATCTAAGTTTTTTGCAGGTGGGAGCAGAATAAAAATGCAAGAAACAATGCAGGAGCAGGTGGGAGTGGATATTGCAAGGCTGGATGGGAGCATGATTTAAAAAAATAGTCCAAACACAGTGATCAGCTGACATATGGCCAACTGGATGGGGTATGGGAACCAAGTTTGCCTTAGCCACATAAGAACCTCATCTTGATCAGCACCTTGGATATTAGAGAAGTCAGAGGAAATGAGTAAACAGATCCAAAATCCATCGAAGGATAAAGGCATCTCCCAAGCCCAGTTCACCTCTCAAGCAGAATTGGGAGCATTTCCTGTTTCAGGCCATGATGAGATCTATCCGAGGGATACCCCAGCATGGAAATACGCAGTGGAATATGATGGAATCTATTTACCACTCATGATCCAAACATCTATTGAGGGTGTCTGCAATGATGTTTTGGGCACCTGGAAGGTAAGCTGATGCAATGTTGATATGATCACATATGCACCAATTCTAGAGCCTTATTGCTTCAGTTCAGAGGGACAGTGATCTCACATTTCCTTGATGGTTGACATAAAACGTATGACATATTGTCTGCGATGATCTTTACTTATTTGTCCTTGGTCAATGGTAGAAATTGGAGATAGGAATACCTCTCTGCTCTGAGTTCCAGCAAACTGATGTGTAGAGTGGCCTCGAGTGGTGACCAGCTGCCTTGGGCAGTATAAGTGCTCAGATGTGCTATTCATCTTACCAGTTGTAATAGTGACTGTTGCATCCCTGTTATGGAAGGCTGAGCAAAAGGGACTCCTGCACTTGTGATGGTCTTTCCACCAACTGAAGGATTGCTTCACTAAAGCGCACATCAAGAATAGCTTGTTTATACTGTGCCTTCTCAGGGAATAAACAATCCTGGTCAACCCCTGGAGGTAGCACTTTCACAATCATTCATAGCCTACCATAAAAGTACCAGCTGCCATATGTACCAGCAGCTGGAGACAGTTCTTGACCAGTGCCTGAGGGCTGATCTGGACTGTACTGACCAAACTGGATAATGCTATAAATCTGTCTATTGGGAGGTAGGCTCTGGTCGCTGTTGCACTGAGGAAAGTGCCTACGAATTCCCATCTTTTACTGGGGTCAAGGTGGATTTCCGAGCGTTTAACTGTAGACTGAGTCTGAGGAAAAGATCTACGGCTTTCTGAGGGATGCGTGATTCCCCAAGTCAACTGACACACCAGAAGTTCCAATCACTCACCAAAACAGCCTCCTGGCACAACAGGCAGTGTTTAAATCCAGGATAACTGAGCATGCTCTCCCAGCCAAGTAAATCTCCAAAGAGAGAAAAAACAACTAAAAGGACATTGGAGCTTAAAACGAGAAACTTTTTTTGTAAATTTTAAGTTTTTTTATTTAAAACTATCACCACCATCTAATACTAACTATAACTAGACGAAACTGAACTGCCAAGAATACTAATAGGAATCACAGTTGGGACACGCTCAACTCAGATACTACTAAGGTCCCCCATCAAGCTGAGGTGGCTGAGAAGGAACTGAGGATGGTTTGCCACACAGCCCTATACAGCCATGGTACAGGGCACATGGCTGAGTAGGACACACAGGTGGGCAAAACAGGTACTGCTATCTAAAATCTCTGATCGAAGGCATATGAGGTGCATGGGCATCTGAACTGGAGCACCCTCAGGGACATTACTCAAAGAAGAACTTTTGTTTTCTTCATCTACTTGTTGAGCCTTTTTAGGTACAGAATGGCTCTGATATGCCTCACGCATTTCTGTACAATGACAAAGATAGAAGAAAGAGTGGAACCCTGAGAACCTGAGGGAACACTCACGATCACTCCCATATTCAGAAGATGAGATAGTTCATTCTGGATCAGATTGTGTTAAATGGGGGTCACTGGAACTGAGTGACAGCATGTAGAGCAGATGGGGTGCAGCTCTGAGCTCGATGGAGTATCCCTGGCTCATTATCTCCCTGAGCCACTTGTCTGTGGTCAATTAAAAGCATTCCTCTAGGAACTGGAATATTCTGCTCCTTAGCTTCAGTTCTGGGAAGAGGTCTCGTGGTAGAGATTTGAGTGTGGTAACACACGGGCCTCAGCAGGGAGTGGTCTGGGTGCAGGGGTAGGGGTCTGGATGCAGAGGCTCCAGGAGCGGTACGGATGCAAGGAGTTGGCCGGAGGTCGGGCTCGGTGAGGGGCTCATGGTGCAGGGGGTGAGGCTTGGTGGAGTGGGGGTTCAGGTGCAGGAAGATCAGTGGATGTCTAGGTATGGAGGTGCTCAGATGCATAGGCGTTGGGATGGATCATAGAATATCAGGGTTGGAAGGGACCTCAAGAGGTCACCTAGTCCAACCCCCTGCTCAACGCAGGACCAATTCCCAACTAAATCATCCCAACCAGGGCTTTCTCAAGCCTGACCTTAAAAACCTCTAAGGAAGGAGATTCTACCACCTCCCTAGGTAACGCATTCCAGTGCTTCACCACCCTCCTAGTGAAAGTTTTTCCTAATATCCAACCTAAACCTCCTCAACTGCAACTGGAGACCATTACTCCTTGTTCTGTCACCTGCTACCATTGAGAACAGTCTACATCCGTCCTCTCTGGAACCCCCTTTCAGGTAGTTTAATAGCTGCTTTCAGTCCCCCCTTATTCTTCCCTTCTGCAGACTAAACAATCCCAGTTCCCTCAGCCTCATCTCAAAAATCATGTGCTCCAGTCCCCTAATAATTTTTGTTGCCCTCCGCTGGACTTTCTCCAATTTTTCCACATCCTTCTTATAGTATGGGGCCTAAAACTGGACACAGTACTCCAGATGAGGCCTCACCAATATTGAATAGAGGAGAATGATCACGTCCTTCGATCTGCTGGCAATGCCCCTACTTACACAGCACAAAATGCCATTAGCCTTCTTGGCAACAAGAGTATGCTGTTGACTCATATGCTTCTCGTCCACTGTAACCCCTAAGTCCTTTTCTGCAGAACTGCTTACTAGCCATTCGGTCCCTAGTTTGTAACAGTGAATGGGATTCTTCCATCCTAAGTGCAGGACTCTGCACTTGTCCTTGTTGAACCTCATCAGGTTTCTTTTGGCCCAATCCTTTAATTTGTCTTGGTCTCTCTGTATCCTATCCCTACCTTCCAGCGTATCTACCACTCCTCCCAGTTAAGCATCATCTGCAAACTTGCTGAGAGTGCAGTCCATGCCATCCTCCAGATCATTAATGAAGATATTGAACAAAACCGGCCCCAGGACCAACCCTTGGGGGACTCCGCTTGAAACTGGCTGCCAACTAGACATCGAGCCATTGATCACGCCCCGTTGAGCTCAACGATCTAGCCAGCTTTCCATCCACTTTACAGTCCATTCATTCAGCCCATACTACTTTAACTTGCCGGTAAGAATACTGTGGGAGACCGTATCAAAAGCTTTGCTAAAGTCAAGGAATAAAACATCCACTGCTTTCCTCTCATCCACAGAGCCAGTTATCTCCTCATAGAAGACAATTAGGTTAGTCAGGCATGACTTGCCCTTGGTGAATCCATGCTGATTGTTCCTGATCACTTTCCTCTCCTCTAAGAGCTTCAGAACTGATTCCTTGAGGACCTGCTCCACGATTTTTCCAGGGACTGAGGTGAGGCTGACTGGCCTGTAGTTCCCCGGATCCTCCTCCTTCCCTTTTTTAAAGATGGGCACTACATTAGCCTTTTTCCAGTCATCCAGGACCGCCCCGCTCCCCCATCGCCATGAGTTTTCAAAGATAATGGAAAATGACTCTGCAATCATATCCGCCAACTCCTTTAGCACCCTCGGATGTACTCCCCATGGACTTGTGCTCATCCAGTTTTTCTAAATAGTCCCAAACCACTTCTTTCTCCACAGAGGGTTTGTCACCTCCTCCCCATACTGTGCTGCCCAGTACAGCAGTCAGGGAGCTGACCTGCTTTTGAAGACAGAGGCAAAAAAAGCATTCAGTAAATTAGCTTTTTCCATATCCTCTGTCATGAGGTTGCCTCCTTCATTCAGTAAGGCGCCCACCCTTTCCTTGACTTTCTTCTTGTTGCTAACATACCTGAAGAAATCCTTCTTGTTATTCTTAACATCTCTTGCGAGCTGCAACTCCAAGTGTGACTTGGCCTTTCTGATTTCACTCCTGCATGCCTGAGTAATGTTTTTATACTTCTCCCTGGGAAGATTGGCCAATCTTCCACTTCTTGTAAGCTTCTTTTTTGTGTTTAAGAGCAGCAAGGATTTCATTGTCAAGCCAAGCTGGCTGCCTGCCATGTTTACTATTCTTTCTACACATTGGGATGGTTTTTTCCTGCAATCTCAATAAGGATTCTTTAAAATATAGCCAGCTCTCCTGGACTCCTTTCTCCCTCATGTTATTCTCTCAGGGAATCCTGCCCATCAGTTCCTGAGGGAGTCAAAGTCTGCTTTTCTGAAGTCCAGGGTCTGTATTCTGCTGCTCTCCTTTCTTCCTTGTGTCATGATCCTGAACTCCACCATCTCATGGTCACTGCCTCCCAGGTTCCCATCCACTTTTGCTTCCCTTACTAATTCTTCCCAGTTTGTGAGCAGCAGGTCAAGAAAAGATCTGCACCTAGTTCGTTCCTCCAGCACTTGCACCAGGAAATTGTCCCCTACACTTGCCAAAAACTTCCTGGATTGTCTCTGCACCGCTGTATTGCTCTCCCAGCAGATATCAGGGTGATTAAAGTCTCCCATGAGAACCAGGGCCTGCTATCTAGTAACTTCTGCTAGTTGCCAGAAGAAAGCCTCGTCCACTTCATCTCCCTGGTCTGATGGTCTATAGCATGCTCCTACTACGACATCACCCTTGTTGCTCACCCTTCTAAACTTAATCCAGAGACTCTAAGGTTTTTCTGCAATTTCATACTGGAGCTCTGAGCAGTCATATTGTACAGTGACTGCTCCGCCCATGGCTGAGGAGCTGGGGGAACAGGGTGTGTGTAGCTGGGGGAGGTTTCTGGGGGTAGGTCTGACATAGCCCCAGCAGCTCCTTACAAGGGAAGAGGAAGTTCCGTTCCCTCACCCCCACCACCATCCCAACTTGGACTAGCAGCTAAACCCAATGCAGTGTAGGAGCCAATGGATGGGGCTCCCCAAACCTCATCCCCTACATGATTTACCTCTCCGCTGGCTGCTCTGGGCACCTGAAATGATACGTCCACACTGTTGGGAAAGGGCATGACCACTCTTGCGGCTTTCTGTTGCTTCCCTGTCAGATTGCTTTCTGTGGGGAAGCAAAGAAACCTGCAAGGGACATGAATTCTGCACGCGCACAGTGTCATAAACAGATAGCTAAGGGTTAATGTCTCTTTCACCTGAAGCACCTGACCAGAGGACCAATCAGGAAACCAGATTTTTTCAACTTTGGGTGGAGGGAATTTTGTGTCTGAGTCTTTGTTGTCTGTCTGCCTGCTTTCTCTGAGCTTTGGAGAAGTAGTTTCTACTTTCTAGTCTTCTGTTTCTAAAGTAAGGACAAAGAGATCAGATAGTAAGTTATATGGTTTCTTTTCTTTGGTATTTGCATGAATATAAGTGCTGGAGTGCTTTGATTTGTATTCTTTTTGAATAAGGCTGTTTATTCAATATTCTTTTAAGCAATCGACCCTGTATTTTGTCACCTTAATACAGAGAGACCATTTGTATGTATTTTTCTTTCTTTTTATATAAAGCTTTCTTTTAAGACCTGTTGGAGTTTTTCTTTACTGGGAAATTTCAGGGAAATTGAGTCTGTACTCACCAGGGAATTGGTGGGAGGAAGAAATCAGGGGGGAGATCTGTGTGTGTTGGATTTACTAGCCTGATTTTGCATTCCCTCTGGGTGAAGAGGAAAGTACTTTTTGTTTCCAGGACTGGGAACGGAGAGGGGGAGTCACTCTGTTTGGATTCACAGAGCTTGTGTCTGTGTATCTCTCCAGGAGCACCTGGAGGGGGGAAGGGAAAAAGGATTATTTCCCTTTGTTGTGAGACTCAAGGGATTTGGGTCTTGGGGTCCCCAGGGAAGGTTTTTCAGGGGGACCAGAGTGCCCCAAAACACTCTAATTTTTTGGGTGGTGGAAGCAAGTACCAGGTCCAAGCTGGTAACTAAGCTTGGAGGTTTTCATGCTAACCCCCATATTTTGGACGCTAAGGTCCAAATCTGGGACTAAGGTTATGATACACAGTCACAGAGAATTCCCCCAGGAGTAATAAGTACTTAACTCACTGTAAATTAACCCAAAGTCACATTTTCATATGTTCACGCTCTGAAATTGTCTATTCATTTGTTTCTAAAACCTTGCCAATAGGAAGCAAATAGTACATGTCCTTTGCTGTAGTCAGAATGAAGTAATAAATGGATTGGCTAGCAGTGAGTTTTGAATTGGAGGGCATATGGAAGCTATTTTCACAGAGTTCTTTCCTATTACCAAATCTTCATTGTTTACTGTTTTTAACTCAAAATCATATATATTCTAACTTTAGATATTCTATTCAATTTATAAATGTTTAGGACGTATCAAGTGAGGCCCTGCAGGGGTCTGTCACTGGTCAATATTTTAATTAACAATGTGGATGATGGAGCATAGAGCATGCTTATAAAATCTGCAGATGACACCAATCTGGACAGAATTAGAACTCAAAACTGTCTTGATAAATTTGAAGACAGATTAAATTCAATAAAGTCAAGTACAGAGCACTGCACTTTGGAAGGAAAAAAACAAACGCACAAATACAAAAAGGGAAATAACTGGCTAGGCAGCAGTGTCGCTGGAAAAGATCTGGGTGTCACAGTGGATCAAAACTGATCAGTGTGATGCTTTTGTGAAAAAAGCAAATGTCATTACAGGGGTTGTCAGGACAAATTTTTTTGTGGCCTCAGAGTACAGGCCCCACTTCTTGCTGATGGCTGCTCTCACACTTTTTCCTAAAATATTTAATTAGCTTTAAGAAAAACAAATAAATATGCACTTATACATGTCCAAATCATTGTAATTTTTCATAGATTCATAGACTCTAGGACTGGAAGGGACCTCGAGAGGTCGAGTCCAGTCCCCTGCCCTCATGGCAGGACCAAATACTGTCTAGACCATCCCTGATAGACATTTATCTAACCTACTCTTAAATATCTCCAGAGATGGAGAGTCCACAACCTCCCTAGGCAATTTATTCCAGTGTTCAACCACCCTGACAGTTAGGAACTTTTGTCCAACTTAAATCTCCCTTGCTGCAGTTTAAGCCCATTGCCTCTTGTTCTATCATTAGAGGCTAAGGTGAACAAGTTTCTCCCTCCTCCTGATGACACCCTTTTAGACACCTGAAAACTGCTGTCATGTCCCCTCTGTCTTCTCTTTTCCAAACTAAACAAACCCAATTCTTTCAGCCTTCCTTCATAAGTCATGTTCTCAAGACCTTTAATCATTCTTGTTCCTCTTCTCTGGACCCTCAACCAATTTCTCCACATCTTTCTTGAAATGCGGTGCCCAAAACTGGACACATTACTCCAGTTGAGGCCTAACCAGCGCAGAGTAGAGCGGGAGAATGACTTCTCGTGTCTTGTTTACAACGTACCTGTTAATGCATCCCAGAATTACGTTTGCTTTTTTTGCAATAGTATATTTAGCTTGTGGTCCACTATGACTCCTAGATCTCTTTCTGCCATACTCTTTCCTAGACAGTCTCTTCCCATTCTGTATGTGTGAAACTGACTGTTCCTTCCTAAGAGGAGCACTTTGCATTTGCCTTGATTGAACTTCATCTCGTTTACCTCAGACCATCTCTCCAATTTGTCCAGATCATTTTGACCCTGTCCTCCAAAGCAGCTGCAGTCCCTCCCAGTTTGGTATCATCTGCAAACTTAATAAGCGTACTTTCTATGCCAACATCCAAGTCGTTGATGAAGATATTGAACAGAGCCGGTCCCAAAACAGACCCCTGAGGAACCCCACTTGTTATACCTTTCCAGCAGGATTGGGAACCATTAATAACTACTCTCTGAGTACGGTTATCCAGCCAGTTATTCACCCACCTTATAGTAGCCCCATCTAAATTGTATTTGCCTAGTTTATCGATAAGGATATCATGCGAGACCGTATTAAATGCCTTACTGAAGTCCAGGTATACCACATCCACTGCTTCTCCCTTATCCACAAGGCTCGTTATCCTATCAAAGAAAGCTATCAGATTGGTTTGACACAATTTGTTCTTTACAAATCCATGCTGGCTATTTCCTATCACCTTACCATCTTCCAAGTGTTTGCAGATGATTTCTTTAATTACTTGCTCCATTATCTTCCCTGGCACAGAAGTTAAACTAACTGGTCTGTAGTTTCCTGGGTTGTTTTTATTTCCCTTTTTATAGATGGGCACTATATTTGCCCCCTTCCAGTCTTCTGGAATCTCTCCCATCTCCCATGACTTTCCAAAGATAATAGCTAGAGGCTCAGATACCTCCTCTATTAACTCCTTGAGTATTCTAGGATGCATTTCATCAGACCCTGGTGACTTGCAGGCATCTAACTTTTCTAAGTGATTTTTAACTTGCTCTTTTTTTATTTTATCTTCTAAACCTACCACCTTCCCATAAGCATTCACTATGTTAGACATTCCTCCAGACTTCTCAGTGAAGACCGAAACAAATAAGTCATTAAGCATGTCTGCCATTTCCAAGTTTCCTGTTACTGTTTCTCCCTCCTCACTGAGCAGTGGGCCTACCCTGTCCTTGGTCTTCCTCTTGCTTCTAATGTATTGATAAAAAGTCTTCTTGTTTCCCTTTATTCCCATAGCTAGTTTGAGCTCATTTTGTGCCTTTGCCTTTCTAATCTTGCCCCTGCATTCCTGTGTTGTTTGCCTATATTCATCCTTTGTAATCTGATCTAGTTTCCATTTTTTATACGATTCCTTTTTATTTTGTAGGTCATGCAAGATCTCATGGTTAAGCCAAGGTGGTCTTTTGCCACATTTTCTATCTTTCCTATTTATTTATTGCTAGCTAGTAAGTCCATTGTGAAAAGTGATAATATACAAGTATCACTTTTCACAGCAGACTTACTCAGCCCTACCAAACCTCAGGACAAATTAAGCCTTGGATGAGGGGCTGGAGGAGGCAGCAGGGGGCGAGAGCCTGAAGCCTCACCATCGAAGCCTAGGCCCTGCCACTGTGCACATGGGACTGGAGCCCAAAGCCCTACTGCCAGAATCTGCCAACCCACCACCCTAGGACTGAAGCCCAAAGTCTGAGCCTCATCACCCCAGGGAAGGCGGGGAACTCACTGGCTGCCTGCTCCTCCAGCATTGTGCCCCAAGTATGTCTAGGGGGTGGAAAAGGCCCAACCCAGCTAGTGGTCCCAGCAACCAATACCAAGATGGTACATCCAGGAGCAACAGGGAAAGGGAGGGGCTGTTACTCCCCCCACACATACACAGCCCAGGAGGCTGTGGCCACAAGAAAAGCCCCTGATGGCTCCATGCAGCCACCATGGCCACATTTGAGAAACGCCGTCTAGATATATTAACAGGAGCATTTTATGTAAGGCATGAGAGGTAGTTGTTCCACTCCACTTAGCACTAGTGAGGCTTTGGTTAGGGAAGTGGTTCTCAAACTAAGGCTGCTGCTTGTTCAGGGAAAGCCCCTGGAGGGCCGGGCTGGTTTGTTTATGTGCCGCATCTGCAGGTTCAGCCGCTTCAGGCCAACGAGAGCTGCAGGAAGCGGCGCGGGCCGAGGGACGTGCTGGCCACCCTTCCTGCGTCCCCCATTGGCCTGGAGCAGCGAACTGCAGCCAGTGAGAGCCGCGATCGGCCGACCCTGCGGAAGCGGCAGGTAAACAAACCGGTCCACCCTGCTAGGGGCTTTCCCTGAACAAGCGGCAGCCCTAGTTTGAGAACCACTGAGCTACAATACTGTTTCTAAAAGTGTGGCGCCCCAAATGGATAGATGTGAACAAATTGTGTAGAATCCAGAGGACAGCAACAAACATGATAGGTTTAGAAAACAACACCTATTAGAAAAGGTTGAAAGAACTGAGCATGTTTAGTCTAGACAAGAGAAAGCTGAAGAAGGATATAATAACACTCTTCAAATATGTAAAAAGTTGTTATGAAGAGGACATGATCAATTGCTCTGCATGTCTACTGATGGTAGGACAACAAATAATTGGCTTAGTTTGCAGCAAGTGAGATTTAGGGTGGATATTAGTAATAACTTTCTAACTGTAAGGACAGTTAATCACTGGAACAAGTTACCAAGCAAAGTCGTGGAATTCCTATCATTGGAGGTTTTTGAGAACAGTCAAGACACACAACTGTCAGGGATGGTCTAAATCTGGGGTCTCAAACATGCGGCCCGTGGGCCGCATATGGCCCGCGAAGTCCTTGTGCCCCCCCCCACCTCCAAGTGTTCACCTAGAGCACTTCTGGCCCAGCGCACACCGGGGCCAAGGCAGGCTCTCTGCCCTGCCTCCACGCCATTCCAGGAAGCAGCAAGAATGAGGGGAAAGAGAGGCGCAGGGGTATGTGTTGATGTTGCTTCAGGCACCGTCCCCAGCAGCTCCCATTGGCCACGGCTCCCGGCCAATGGGAGATGCTGGGGGTGGTGCCTGAAGCAACAGCAACACACACCCCTGTGCCCTTGCTCCCCCACATTCCAGCCGCTTTCTGGAGCGGCGCAGGGGCAGGGCGGGCAGGGAGCCTGCCCTGCCCCCGGTGCGCGCCAGGCCAGAGCCCACCCCCCGAGCCTCTCCTGCAGTCCAACTCCCTGCTCTGAGCCCCCTGCCACACTCCGACCCCCTGCCACACCCTTCCTAAACCCCAACCCACTGCCCTGAGCCCCCTGGCGCACCCCAACCCCCTGCCGTACCCTGCACCCTGACGCCCTGCCACACCCCACACCCCTCCTGCATCCCCTGGGGGCAGGGAGGAGGAGGAGTTGGGGTGGGGATTTCAGGGAAGGGGTTGGAATGAGGGCAGGGAAGGGGTGGAGTGGGGGCGGGGCAGAGGGCAGTGGGGGGGAGGTGTCAATGAGGCGGCCCCCGGGCCAATGTACTAGTCCTCATGTGGCCCTTGTGGTCATTTGAGTTTGAGACCCCTGGTCTAAATCCTGCCTCATAACAAAGGGTATGGACTCCTCAGGTCCCTTCCAGCCCTACATTTTTATGATTCCATGAACAATTAAATAGCTTCAACAGAGGCTTACTTTGGCTGCATCTAGCTCTGCGGATCCTTCAGGAAATAATTTTATAAACAAGCAGTAAGGTAGCCTCTAGCATTCTCCTGTATGTCAAAATATGACACATTATTATTCAGAAACAGAGCGAACCTGAGGCTACATAGCATCCCTTTGGTTTCAGTGACAACCACCTTTACTGGAGGACTGCCGCGAATTACATAATAGACTTTGAACTCTAGAATAATATTTTTCAGTCATCTTTCTACTATATTCAGATTGATCTCAAATGGACCATCTATAACCTTCTGAAATAATCAATTATCTTTCATTCTGCCTTTCAATGAATATCAGTACGTGACACGTCACCTACATAATTTTACCTTGGCTGAAAAAAATACAAGGATACTTGACAAGCGTAGAAAGAGAAACTGGTCAACTGATTTTTAAGAATACTTAAGTATTTGGTATCCATGAAAAATCATTTTCTCAACAGTAATGTCCACAAAATGTAAAGCTACATTATATTGTAGCAGATGCAATACAAGGAGGTTCTGCCTCAGGTACCTACTTGTCATAGGGCAGCAGTATATTCAGTTAAGCCAACAAACTCAAACACTCTGATTTAGCTCGGGCATAATTATTACCAGTTTTCAGTATAAAGCAGGGTTGTCAATTAATTGCAGTTAATGCATGCAATTAATGCAAAACAAATTCACTAGATTTTAAAAACCAGTCACTATTAATGACTGTTTTAATCACGCTGTTAAACGATAAGAATATCAATTTAAATTATAAATATTCTTGGATTTTGTCTACATTTTCAAATATACTGATTACAACTAGAACACAGAATAGAAAGTGTACAGTTCTCACTTTATTTTTATTACAAATTTTTGCATTGTAAAAAAGATAAAATAGTATTTTTCAATTCACCTCATACACAAGTACTGTAAGAGCAACCTCTTTATTGAGAAAGTGCATCTTAAAAATGTAGAATTATTTCATTTTTTTACATAACTGCTCTCAAAAACAAAACAATGTAAAAGTTTAGAGCCTACAAGTCAAAGCATGAAGGGGCATAAGAACGTTTAGAATATATGGCAGGTAAATACCTTGCAAGACCAGCTACAACAGTCTGACCACCTATTTAACACTAGGAAAAAGCTGGATATAGTTCTATGATGATAATGAAGTCATATTATATGACTATGATGAAGTTCTTTCCATTCCAATAGTAACAATGGCTGTTAAACAGCAGCTACTGAGGTCAGGCATTTTAAATCAGCAGATAAGGGAAACTTGCATCTGAGAATTTTAAAAGAGCTGACCAGGCAACTCTCTGAACCACTAACGTTGATTTTCAACAGGTCTTAGAAAACAGGGGAAGTTCCAGAGGACAAGAAAAAAGCTAAAGTTATGCCAATATATTAAAAGGGTAAACAGAGGCCTCTCATCCTAACATCAGTCCCAGTCAAAATAATAGAATGGCAGATATGGGACTCAATTAATAAAGAATAAAAGAATAATATATGCATGCACATATGGAAAATAGATCCTGTCGAACTAACTTGATCTCTCTTTTTGATGGGTTTACAACGTAACATAGTTGACATAACAGACTTAAGACATTTGAATTAGTCCTTGCAATATTTTGATTAAAAAATAAGAAGGATACAAAATCAAATGGCAGGTATTAAATGGATAAAAACAGGCTGACCGATCTCAAAATGTAATTGTAAATGGGGAATCATCACTGAATGTGCGCACTTCTAGTACGGTCCTGCAAGGATAAGTTCTTGGTTCTACACTAAACATTTTCATCAATAACTTGGAACAAAACAAAATCACCACTAAAAGTTTGCAGATGACACAAAAATTGGGTAAGTAGTAAATAATGAAGAGAAGAACCACAGGAATGATTAAACAATTGGAAAACATGTTTTACAGCGAAAGACTCTAAAGTCATCATCTATTTAGCTTAACAAAAGGGAGATTAAGGGGTGACTTGCTCACAATTTATAACTATTTACATTGGGAACAAATATTTGATAATAAAGAGCTCTTCAGTCTAGGAGACACAGCTATAATAAAAGTCAATGACTGGAAGCTGAAGCTAGACTAGCAATACGGCACATGTTTAGGATAAACAGGCATAACAGATAATATGTCCTAACAAAATAATTTACCAATGGTTGTGCTGGATTCTTCATCACTGGCAATTTTTAAATTAAGACTGGATATTTTTCTAAAAAATATATGTTCCAGCTCAAACAGGAATTAATTCAGGAACTTCCTATTGTTACACAGGATGTCTGATGAGATGATCACAATATCTGGCCTTATAATTTATTAATTGTATACAATATGGTTTTACCTGTCTGCATGACTCTTCATTCCCTCATTCTTTCAGAGACCAGGCAACTATACAATTTTCCCCCAAAGGCTACAGATTTCAGACCTTCTATTGAGCCTATGGGGAAATACCCTATGATTAGCTTCCATTCTTACCTACCCACTTCTCTCCAAGAAAGGCAGCAAATCAGAATTGTTCCATGTGCTGAAGAACAAATACCCTGGTTCCTCAGCAGAGCGATTATATAATGTTCCTGCTCCATGACCCTCCTCATGGTCTGAAATTGCTTAGAGCTACAGCATTTTGAGGAGCAACTGTTCTACCCCAGCCCTTACCCAACTTCTAAAAAGATGAAGCGCAGGAAGAGAGTAATTAAATAGTTGGAAATGGAATAACGTTTGAAATGTTTATGGGGGAGGGGAAAAGGTTATGCTGGGGTCTCTCCTTTCACCCTGTACTCTCTCATTTCTCTTCCTATGTAATCTAGCTATTTAGACAAATTCAAGCAAAATTTATGATCAAATAGTTTTTGCCTACTGGATGTTATCAGGTATTATTGGCAGGTGTCTAGATGTCCAGTATTTAATTCCAGCTCTAAAGCAGAGTAAAATTGTCTAATCACACCATCAGGTGCACACAATTTGGTCTACATCAACAAAAGGTGGTATGAAGAGAATGAATAAGATTAGCAAGTTAAGTGAAAATATTAATGTTAGTATCTCAAGAGCCCTCCTCTTCCATGGAACAACAGGTCAGATGACTTGTCTTAAAATAAAAATCACATGGAGGGAAACCTGGGTCAAAAGTAATTTTTATACTGGCATTTATTAAAATTTCCCTTCAGTACAATCAGGAGTCCTGCCTCTTGTCAGAATGAATTAAATGGAAGTCCTGCCTACACGAAAAACAAGTGTCCCTGCTGTAGTGCATGGTGATTACCTTACCTTAAGAACTATAGGAAACCAAAAAAGTGTGAAACTGGCATGAGTAAAAAATAGAGAATTAAAAGGAGGGAGAAAATAGAGAACAGAACTGCCAAGAGGCTACCATACTGTAGATAGTCATGCTTCCCAGTCAATAAGACTGTGCTCTCTCATAAAAAAGGCTGGTCAACTCTTCCCCCACTTTGCTTTTGTCATAAACAGATAGTTAAGGGTTAATGCCTCTTTTACCTGTAAAGGGTTAAGAAGCTCAGTAAACCTGGCTGACAGCTGATCAGAGGACCAATAAGGGGACAAGATACTTTCAAGTCTTGCTGGGGGGAAGTCTTTTGTTTGTGGTCTTTCTTTTGGTGGTTGTTCACTCTTGGGACTAAGAGGGACCAGACATCAATCCAGGCTCTTCAAATCTTTCTGAATCAGTCTCTCATGTTTCAAACTTGTAAGTAATAGCCAGGCAAGGCGTGTTAGTCTTATTTTTGTTTTCTCAATTTGTAAATGTTCCTTTTTGCTGAGAGGATTTTACCTCTGTTTGCTATAACTTTGAACCTAAGGGGAGAAGGGGTTCCTCTGGGCTATATGAATCTGATTACCCTGTAAAGTATTTTCCATCCTGATTTTACAGAGATGATTTTTACCTCTTTAATTAAAAGCTTTCTTTTTAAGAACTTAATTGATTTTTCCTTGTTTTAAGATCCAAGGGGATTGGATCTGGACTTACCAGGAATTGGTGGGGGAAAGGAGGGAGGGATGGTTAAATTCTCCTTGTGTTAAGATCCAAGGGGTTGGATTGGTGTTCACCAGGAACTTGGTGAAAAAGCCTCACAAGGCTGCCCAGGGAGGGGAAGGTTTTGGGGGGACAGGAAGTGTTCCAGACACTGAAATTTCTGGATGGTGGCAGTGTTACCAGATCTAAGCTAGTAATTAAGCTTAGACGTGTCCATGCAGGTCCCCACATCTGTACCCTAAAGTTCAAAGTGGGGGAGGAACCCTGACAGCTTTACTCTTATGATAGAAAAGTTCCACTGTACCCAAGGAGCAGTGCTGTCAACAACAGCACTCACCCTGGAGTTTTAGGCAATCTTTTTAAGTATCATGAACACAAGACATTTTAGTATGTTGAAGATATAGACCAAGATCTTGAACTCGATTCAATATTCTGTGAGAAACCAGTGTAGACAGTGGAAGACAGGTCTGATAAGCTCACAGTAGCTCTTGTTGCTGAGGAGACATGCTGTGGGATGTTTTTCTTCCCTCCAAAAAAGTTAAATTAAACCAAAACACATGAAAGGCAGTCTACAGACACCCTCTTAAATCAAACTGGTAGATTAGTATTTTAAAAACTTGTCATTCATTATTTTATTGTGGATCTCATACTATTTGATGTTTTTCTTAAAACCTCAATTGCTGGGGCAAGTGACATTTTGAGAATCTCAGCTATCATCTAAAAAGTAGATTTCTAGCACTCGTGGTTGCAGTGAAAAGCTTCAGTGTAACCAAAGTGTGATCTAAAGCGAGGTTGGCAAGCTTTCAGAATTGGTGTGGCAAATCTACATTTACTCACTCTAATTTAAGGTTTCGCATGAGAGTAATACATTCTAAGAAAGTCTCTTTCTATAAGTCTATAATATATAACTAAACTATTGTTGTATGTAAAGTAAATAAGGTTTTTAAAATGTTTAAGAAGTTTCATTTAAAATTAAATTAAAATACAGAGCCCTCGGACAGGTGGCCACGACCCGGGCAGTGGGAGTGCCATTGAAAATCAGCTCACGTGCCCCTTCGGCATGCATGCCATAGGTTGCCTACTCCTGCTCTAATGTCTCAAAAACCAGAACAGAAATATAAAGGAACTCAAAATTTATTACGTGGCTTCAAAAATTAGATTTTTATTTTATTTTAAGTCTCGTGACACTGGGGGGCCTGACTCAATTTTTTGAACTCTTGGGATTGACAATGCTAATGGTTACAGAATTTACAATATTTTTTTTTAAATCACACTAAAGATGGAAAGAATTATTGAAAAAATGTCAGCCACAACTGAGAAGAGTTTGTTAGGAGCAAGTTCAAAACAGTTTACCTAATTTGATCTCATTTGCTTCTGAGCTGTTTAGTATGCTGTCCTATCATACCACTTTGGGATGTGATTCAGGAGATTTCACAAGCTTATCGGGATTAAGCATGGTCAGGATTTGAATGGGTGATCTCTTAGAAAAAACATGCTAAAGAAAATTGTAACAATGATTTAATAGGTAGCACTTCTGTGTCAAGGAATGGTGCCACTAGAGCTGCTGTGTTTTTTTAAATATCCAAGCAAGACTCTGACCATTTGTGACCATCAAAAATCTCATGGTACTTTGCATAAGGAAAGCTTGTTAAACTCCAGTATAGTTACATCTGAAAGTTGCACACACATCCCTTTTCTGTTGCACCAGCCAAAATTTTTCAACCAGATAAAGAAATTGCACTGTAACCTTCAAACCCTGATTTTAGCAAGTTTTTTGTTGTTGTTGCATGTCTGTACTTGTTTGTCTTTTAGTCTATAACAGCAGTTCTCAACCTGCTGTTATAGACTCCAAAAGTGGGTCCGACCCCCTTTGAATGAGGTCGCCAGGGCTGGCTTAGACTTGCTGGTATCCAGGGCTTAAGCCTGAACCCCACTGTCCAGGGGGGAAGCCAAAGCCCAAGGGCTCAGGCTGCAGGCCCCCTGACTGAGGCTGAAACTTTGGCCCCCCTGCCCAGGGCGGTCAGGCTCAGGCTTTGGCTCCCGCACCCGGGGCGGTGGGGCTTGGGTGGGCTAAGGCTTCAGTCCCCACCCCCCAGGGTCGTGAAGTAATTTTTGTTGTCAGAAGAGGGCTGCAGTGCAATGAATTTTGAGAACCCCTGGTCTATAAGCTCCTCAGAGCAGTGACTCTCTCTATGCAAAGTGACTAACAAAGACATTGCATTATAGTTTTAGGAATGATGTAAAGAAAAAACATGTTTGTACTTAGGTAGCATCTAAAAGCACCAGCTAGGATTGGTGCTTTTAGATGCTACCTAAGTACAAACATGTTTTTCTTTATGTTATTCCTATAACTATAATGCAGTTTTTTTGTTAGTCATTTTGTAATCACAGAAGTGCATTGCACAAATGAAGACAGTTCACAAAGCACTTCAGAATTCTTCAGGAGGAAAGTTGTTACATAAACCTAAGGTAGCCTTATTACCGTTATCACAACACTAACGACCTCCATTTACCATTATAGCATGTTCTATGTAAACAGCAGTAATATCATCGGCAAAATCAATCCGCTTTTCATCATAGGTTGATTTGGGGTTTTTTTAGCTCTTAAGATCATTTAGTTATTCACTATGCTTCCAAGGTATTGTAAATTATGACTAAAACACATTTAAACTCTTTAAACAAAGTTAATGTGGGAACAGAACTTACAGGACTTCTTCCCAGCAATATGCTAGAGAATGATTATTTAACATTACTGCATCTGTCTTTCCCGAGTGGTGCCACCAGCATGGAATGGAGTACTAAAATTGTGTCTAGTCAGTTTCACATTGCTGATGCCAGATATGTGCTAATGTGCAGCAAAACAGGTGTGTGTAACCATTGTGTACATTAATTATCCGCTGCTACTTACTTTTGGGGCTATGATGAAGAAATAATTCACTCCTGGAAGGCAAGAAAGGTGTGTGTAAACTGATGAGAGGTGAGGGGAAACAAAGTATATTGAAAGGATATATATGGCTGGGGAAAATGGGGAAGCAAAAGAATCCAACAAAAAATAGCCACAAGTACACCTTTGCAGTGTATGTATAATCATGCAGAAATTAAAGAAGTATACCAAATAAAAAGCAGTTTGAGAACAAAGAAGGCTGCATATATTTTGTTCTTTTCTTAAAAAGCTGAATACATTTTACAAGATTTCAAAAGATTATCCAAGTGCCCTACAACTAGCAAAATGCTCAGTAGTTTAGCCACTTTGTCCATCCCAAAAAGACTCTTCTAGTTCAATGTACTGCAGTTTAATTGAATGATGAAATTGTCTCTTCATCAAAGGTTTCAAAAGCTGGAATATGCAGTAGAAATTGTGCATTACTGCAGGAATCCTGTGAATATATACATTTGTGTTTTCCTCATTTTGTTTACATAAGGAGACATATGCTTAGGAAGCAGCAGAGGGCAGCATTTCTTCACCATTATTTCAACTTACAATCCACAAAAGAGTATTTTGCTCATTAACAGTAACTCTGGCATGGTTTTGATAATATCAAATGTGCAAAGATGACCATGTCTTCAAGATATCTTCAAGTCATCAGGGCCTGATGAAATGCATCCTAGAATACTCAAGGAGCTGACGAGATATCTGAGCCATTAGCGATGATCTTTGAAAGATTTCTGAGTGGTAGCCGTGTTAGTCTGTATCAGCAAAAACAACGAGGAGTCCTTGTGGCACCTTAGAGACTAACACATTTATTTGGGCATAAGCTTGCATGGACTAGAACCCAAGACAGGAGAGATTCCAGAAGACTGGAAAGGGACAATATAGTGCCAATCTATTAAAATAAATAAATAAATAAAAAGGGAAATAAGCACTACCCAAGGAATTACAGACCAGTCAGCTTAACTTCTGTACCAAATGGAGCAAATAATTCAGCAATTTGCAAACATATAGAAGATAATAAGGTGATAAGTAACCGTGAGCATGGATTTGGGAAATAGCAAATTGTGACATTAATGATAAAGATTGTTTTACAGCTGTCGAAAAGGAACACCTTCCTACCAAGGCATTCACAAATCAAGGATTGCATAAAACTCACTTGCATGGCTTTCCAGTAATGGCTCTACAGAGCAGACATAAGAACATAAGAATGGACATACAGAGTCAGACCAACGGTCCATCTGGCCCAGTAGCCTGTCTTCCAACAGCAGCCAATGCCAGGTGCTTCAGAGGGAATGAACAGAACAGTTAATCATCAAGTAGTCTGTCCTCTGTCTCCCATTCCCAGCTTCTGGCAAACAGAGGCCAGGGACACTCTAGACTCGAGCACAGTTCTGCATACAGCGGTAAGTGAGCTTTGAAGCTATTTGGAAATTCAGTGCCAAACTGAAATATGGTTCTCTGGAATATCTTACATCTATCTACAGTAACAACTGAAAACAACCCGCCCTTTCTGTTCCCCATGCAAGATGAGAAGTCTCTGAACTGGATGTCAGATATCCTTTTCCGGTATCTCTTACATACCTGTTTAACACATAGATCACGTTTTTCTCTTAACAGCAGCAGGGATAAGAGTAAGGGCAGAAAGGGCAAAATTAACTACACAGTGAAGTGAAAGGAAAAAGGAGATACCTTTGACCTATAATGAAGTACTGTTCCAAAGAGAATCTGGAATAGCAAGGAATTAACCTGGGTTAGGCAGAAGGAGCTTTCCACTACTGGGATCTTTAAGCCAAGAAATCTGTTTTTGTTTCATTTCTGTGGGCATCCACCACAGCTGACACTGCTACCTGGTGTATATGGGTATGGGACCCCTAGAATAGTCTGACCTTCACATACACAACCTAACCTATGACGAGAGAATCAAAGGGTCACTTGTAACACCACAAGAATTCTAATTTTTTCTTGTAGAAGTCTGCTCTTTCGAGAGAGTTTCAGATGAGCGCCTGAAAAGCTGTTATGTCCTTCCAGAAATGTATCAGTCAACATGCTACGGAACAATTCAGTCAAAGGCGAACAAGATTCTTAAAAGAGGGAGATAGTTACTCGAAAGCTGAGGAGATCTGCCTGTATTTGCCAACAAGGGGAAATTATACACAAACATGGTAGTTCTTTTGCCTAACCTGAAGATAAAATCCTCACACTTTTCTAGGGGAAAAAAACCCCATTGGCAAAAACCATTTAAGTTTTATTAAACACATTCACTTGGTATGCATATCTATTTCTCAGACTTAAAGACATACACATTGTCCAAAATAATAAGTTACCATACTGCTAAGTAAATCAACAACACAATAAATCAATTCCCCAGAATATAAACTAATTAGCTACCACTTTCTGTATATACATAAATATAATTGGAGATATACCCATCTCCTAGAACTGGAAGAGACCTTGAAAGGTCATTCAGTCCAGCCCCATGCCTTCACTAGCAGGACCAAGTACTGATTTTTGCCCCAGATCCCTAAGTGGCCCCCCTCAAGAACTGAACTCACAACCCTGGGTTCTTCTTCGAGTGATTGCTCATATCCATTCCAGGTAGGTGTGTGCACCGCGCGTGCATGTTTGCCGGAAACTTTTTTACCCTAGCAACTCCAGTGGGCCAGCAGGTCGCCCCCTAGAGTGGCGCCACTATGGCACTTGATATATACCCCTGCCGGCCCGCCTGCTCCTCAGTTCCTTCTTACCGCCATGTCGGTTGCTGGAACTGTGGAGTGCGGCTCGCTGTCCTCCATGTCCCTAGCTCTCCTTTGTATACTGTTAATAGTTGTAGTTGTAAATAGTTTCAAAAACAGTTTAAGGTAGTATAGTAGTTAGTTGTCTATTGTATATAGTTATAGAACTTATTCGCGGGGTGGGCCGTTGCCCTTCCCGGTGCCCGGCACCGGGCTCATGCATGGTTCACCGGGCTTCAAGCAGTGCTCGGTATGCAAGAAGACGATACCGACTAGCAATCCCCACGACGCGTGCCTTAAGTGCCTGGGGGAATCGCACATCACTGAGAAGTGTCGTATCTGCAAGGCCTTTAAGCCTCGCACAAAGGAGAGGGATCAAAGACTCCGCGCTCTCCTAATGGAAGCGGTATTGACTCCGGCACCGGTAGCACAACCAGCCACCTCTACTCCAGCACCGGACCGCGCCGGCACCAGCAAGACTCCCCGGTACCGTCCATCCCCGGCACCGGGACCCGATCCAAGACCCTCGACGTCTGCAACACCATCTCAGCAGGCTTGAGTGGAGCGCCCGGCATCTACCTTGGCCGCGGCACCGCCTGCAGGGCTGCTGTCAACTCCGGGTCCAGAAGGTCCGTCGAGTTCGGCCCCTCCTAGCTCCCCCGGGGGTCGAGCTGTTAGTCCCATCTACGCCGGAGACCTTCGCCTCGGCACGGGACTTGATAGCGCTCACTGAGCCATCGCAGCCTCAACCCCAGATACCCCCGGGGCGGGTGACCTCCAGAGGCAAGCCAATGCTGAGAGCGCTGTCTCCGGAGTCTAGGCACCAATCGCCCCGGAGACGTGAACGCTTGCGCTCTGGGCGCCGCTCGCAGTCCCGGCACCGTTCTCCTCGGCGGTACCGGTCGCACTCGCGGCGCCGGTCAACATCTGCACGATCCCGGTCTGGCTCCTCTTACCACCGGCACCGAGACTCTAGGAGCCGTTCGCCTCGGCACTCAGCTCCCCGGTCGACCTCCCGGCACCGAGCCGGTGGTAGGTCCCAGTCCCGGTCGACCTCCCTGCACCGCGTCGGTGGCAGGTCCCGGTCCCCAGTGCCATCCCGGCACCGCGCTGGACACAGATCGCAGTCCCGCTCTCGGCACCCACCTCGAGGCAGATCCCGATCCGGATCCCGGCACCGACTACCACACCGATCCCAGTCCCGATCCCGGCACCGGTGCGACTCACGGTACCGATCCTCGGCACCGAGGAGATCGTCGGCGTCAGTGTATAGAGAAGTCTATCTACCTAGCTCGGCGCCTCCATGGCCTTCGAGGGAACCATCCGTATCCTCTCAGGCGGAGAGCGCCTATACGCTGGGGCAGGACAGACACGCGGCTCTGTTTCAGGACTCTCCGCCTCAAGACCAAGGGCCTCAGCAGTGGGGGTTTTGGACCCCCTGGGCGTACCGCCAAGCCCAGGGTCCACAACATATTACTCCCCGCCCTGCAGCGGAACGCAGGCCACCAGAGGCAACGGTGTCTCGCCCCCCTCCCTCCCCAGAAGCTGAGGACAGGTCCAGCCACCAGGACCCAGAGCTCCCTCCAGAGCCGGAGGTGCAGCCCCAGACAGAACCCCCCATGGACGCTCTGCTGCCAGGGGTCTCCTTGTCGTCTTCCCGATGAGGCGGCGGCAGGTACCTCGTCCTCCAGCCCTCCCCCTCTAGATCTTAGGGCACATCAGGACCTCCTCAGGCGCGTGGCGCAAAACCTAGACATACAAGCAGAGGAGTTCTCTGAGATTGAGGACCCGGTGGTGAGCATCCTCTCCGCCGATGCTCCCACCAGAGTGGCCCTACCCTTCATCAAGACTATTCAGGCCAACGCCACCACTATCTGGCAGTCACCGGCCTCCATCCCTCCAACCGCTCGAGGCGTGGAAAGAAAGTACATGGCCCCCTCCAAGAGCTATGAGTACTTGCACGTTCACCCGACACCCTGCTCCCTTGTGGTCCAGTCGGTGAACGATAGGGAGCGCCATGATCAAGAGGCCCCGGCGCCCAAGTCTAAGGAGGCAAGGCGGATGGACCTCCAGGGCCGTAAGGTCTATTCAGCGGGGGCGCTACAGCTCAGGGTCTCGAACCAGCAGGCCCTCCTTAGCCGCTACTCTTTTAACTCCTGGGTAGCCACGGGCAAATTTAAAGAGCTGTTACCGCAGGACGCACATCAGGAATTTACCACTATTCTTGACAAGGGCAAAAAGGTCGCAAGGAACTCGCTGCAAGCCTCCTTAGATGCTGCGGACTCGGCCGCTCGGACCCTTACCTCAGGGCTTACGATGCGCCGCATTTCCTGGCTCCGGGTCTCTGGCCTTCCGCCAGAGCTCCAGCATACCATCCAGGACCTCCCCTTCGAAGGCCAGGGCCTGTTTTCCGATAAAACAGACCCCAGACTAAAGGACCTTAAAGACAATCGGGTCATCATATGGTCTTTGGGGATGCATACGCCTGCGACGCAGAGCAGGCCCTTCCGACAGCAGAACCAGCAGCAGCAGTGTCGGCCGTATCCTCAGTTCCGCCCGCGGCAGGACCTTAATAGGCGCCGTGGCAGGAACAGTAGGCGCAGACAGTTGGGTGGCCAAGCGGGACAAAACCAGGGCTCCGCCAAGGCCCCGCCCGGACCCAAGCCTTCATTTTGAAGGTGCGCCCGAGGGCGCAGTACCAGTTTCCCCTTCAGATCCTTCCCCACAGTTTTCCAACCGTCTTTAATTTTTCCTCCAGGCGTGGACCCAGATAACATCGGACTGTTGGGTCTTGCGCACTGTGCAGGCCGGTTACCACCTGCAGTTTTCATCGCCCCCCCTCCCACCCCCCACCCTCGTCCCTCTTCAGGGACCCCTCTCATGAACAATTCCTCCGTCAGGAGGTGCAGATGCTCCTCGACAAGGGAGCCATAGAGGAGGTTCCAGAGATAGAGAAGGGCAAGGGGTTTTATTCCCGCTACTTTCTAATCCCCAAGTCCAAGGGGGGCCTCAGGCCTATCCTCGACCTGCGGGAACTCAACAAGTATATGGTGAAGTTGAAGTTCCGCATGGTATCCCATCGCTGGATCCTGGAGACTGGTACGCCGCCCTCGACATGCAGGACGCTTACTTCCATATCGCCATATTTCCACAGCACAGGCGTTTCCTTCGCTTTGTGGTCAACCGCCAACATTATCAATTTGCGGTCCTCCCGTTTGGCCTCTCTACGGCCCCGAGGGTGTTCACGAAATGCATGGCAGTCGTCGTCGCATATCTTCGGCGCGACCGCATTCACATGTTCCTCTACCTCGACAACTGGCTGGTCCGGGGCACATCGGAGCTGCAGGTCCGGGACCACGTCCGCAGGATCAGCAGCCTCTTTGCTGCCCTAGGCCTCGTGATCAACGTGGACAAGTCTACTCTGCTCCCCATGCAGAGGATAGAGTTCATCGGGGCCGTTCTGGACTCTACCCTGGCCAGGGCCTTGCTACCCTTGCCCAGGTTCCAGTCGCTATCGGCCATCATTCTGCGCTTGCAGGCGGCCCCGCAGACCTCTGTAAGAACATGTCTGGCCCTCCTGGGACATATGGCGGCCTGTACGTTCGTGACAGCGTATGCTCGACTCCGCATGAGGCCTCTTCAATCTTGGCTCATCGCGCAGTACCGGCCAGCCAGACATTCGTTGGACACAGTTGTCACCGTCCCCCAAGGGGTACTGGACTCCCTTCGGTGGTGGCTGGATCAGTTCGTAGTCTGTGCAGGGCTCCCATTCCATCTGCCCCAACCCTCGGCATCCCTGACGACGGACGCCTCAGATCTGGGCCGGGCGGCGCACAGTTGTGCTCAGAGGACTCAGGGCCTGTGGTCCCCCCAGGAGCTGGACCTCCACATCAACATACGGGAGTTAAGAGCGGTCCGTCCTGCTTGTCAAGCGTTCGTCCATCACCTTCAAGGTCGTTGTGTCGCGGTGTTCACCGACAACACGACGACCATGTTCTATATCAACAAGCAGGGCGGCACCAGGTCCTCTCCCCTATGTCACGAGGCGATGAAGCTCTGGGAATTTTGTATACCCCATGCCATTCACCTTTCAGCCTCCTATCTCCCGGGAGTACGAAACACTCTAGTGGATTGACTGAGCAGGTTCTTCTGCTCACACGAGTGGTCCCTCCGCCTGGACGTCGCCCTCTCATTCTTCCAGAGGTGGGGTCATCCCCGGATGGACCTCTTCGCGTCCAGGGAGAACAGGAAATGTCAGACATTCTGCTCCTTTCAGGGTCGGGAGCCCGGATCAATAGCGGATGCCTTCCTTATCCCATGGGCGACCCATCTGTTTTACGCTTTCCCTCCCTTTCCGCTGGTACACAGGGTCCTCCTCAAGGTGCGCAGGGACAGAGCTCGCGTGATTCTGATAGCTCCAGCATGGGCCAGGCAACATTGGTACCCCATATTGCTGGACCTCTCAGTAGCCAACCCAGTTGCCCTGCCCCTTCATCTGGACCTGATCACCCAGGACCACGGCAGGCTCTGTCACCCGGACCTTCGGTCTCTGCACCTTACGGCATGGCTCCTGCGTGGTTGACCGGCTCCGAGTTACGCTGCTCTACCCCAGTTCGGGAGGTTCTCCTGGGCAGTAGGAAGCCTTCCACCAGGGCTACTTACTCAGCTAAGTGGAAGCGCTTCTCCTGTTGGTGTTCGGAGAAGGGTTTTCTCCCTACAGAGGTTCCCATCACCACTATTCTGGACTACATCTGGTCCCTCAAGGCCCAGGGTCTGGCGATATCATCCCTTCGTGTTCACCTAGTGGCTATCTCCACGTTTCATCCTGGGGGGGACGGCCGTTCCGTCTTCTCCCACCCTATGGTGGCAAGATTCCTGAAGGAGCTGGAACATCTCTATCCACAGATCCACCCTCCTGCCCCTTCATGGGATCTCAACCTGGTTCTGACTCAGCTCATGGGTCCTCCATTTGAGCCGTTAGCAACTTGCTCCCTGCTCTACCTCTCCTGGAAGACCGCCTTCCTAGTGGCCATCACCTCAGCTAGATGGGTGTCGGAAATCCAGGCCCTCCCAGTAGATCCCCCGTATACGGTCTTCCATAAAGACAAGGTGCAGCTGAGGCCACACCCTGCCTTTCTACCCAAGGTGGTCTCAGCTTTTCACATTAACCAGGAAATCTTCCTCCCCGTCTTTTTCCCAAAGCCCCATTCATCCCGCAGGGAGCAACAGCTCCACTCGCTAGATGTATGTCGAGCGCTAGCGTTTTATGTGGACAGGACCAAACCGTTCCGCAAGTCCCCCCAGCTCTTCGTGGCGGTAGCGGACCAGGTCAAGGGACTACCGATTTCCTCGCAGATGATGCGGCCTTTGGCTCTGCAGTGCTCCATGCCGTGACTTCTCACTCCGACCCCACCGCCTAGGTAAGGCTTGGGATTCACCTACCTGGAATGGATATGGGCAATCACTCGAAGAAGAAAAGACGGTTACTCACCTTTGTAACTGTTGTTCTTCGAGATGTGTTGCTCATATCCATTCCACACCCGCCCTCCTTCCCCACTGTCGGAGTAGCCGGCAAGAAGGAACTGAGGAGCGGGCGGGCCGGCAGGGGTATATATCAAGTGCCATAGTGGCGCCACTCTAGGGGGCGACCTGCCAGCCCACTGGAGTTGCTAGGGTAAAAAAGTTTCCAGCAAACGTGCACGCGCGGCGCGCACACCTACCTGGAATGGATATGAGCAACACATCTCGAAGAACAACAGTTACAAAGGTGAGTAACCGTCTTTTTAGCAGGCCAATGCTCAAACTACTGAGCTAGCCCTCCCCCCAAATCTTCCCCTTGACACAAGCATGCTTTTTGCAGCTTGTTTGATTTTTCATCTCCTACTGTGCTACAATCTTTGGAACAAACCAATCAAAATATACTTCGGACATGTCACTGAGCTGGCTGGAGAGGAACGAACATCTTTTTAAAATCACAATTCTGAATTCAACTGTCCTGTCTTCCACGTATTTGCTTCCACAATTTTCCACGAATTTGAAGCCAGAAACCACAACATGAATTCTTTGCAAAGAGAGGGGGTAAAAAAAAATGATTCTTCAATCTTAAAAACTAGAAGAAAAAGAACAAACCTGTGGTTTATGTTCACTCAGCCATGTTTCAACCACTATTTTCTGTTCTTAGCTTAACAACTATGTTCTCCTTGGCTTAGATTCTATCACTTCTTTAATTTGTTCTTAAGTTTTGTCCTTATGTAGACTTAGCTCTTTGTTGTTAATTAAATCAAACTGGATTTCATCCTAGACTGCAACAGTAGCATCAACAGCATATAATCTGTTAAATCCTTATGAAACCTCCATCAATTGCTTTCATAATTTTAGTTCCTCTGTACAGAGTTCCTTGTTATATAAAATGTATGCCACGTGCTATGCTTTGATCGAAGGCTTCCCCAATGCACAGCAGGAATTTCACTAAAGTTATGATAACTGAATGAAAGTGTAGAGACACACACATTTCCTGAAAATTACCCCAAATATCATTTGAAAGCTGGTACATCCATCCTCCTTTTGAAGTCAACCATGAGACTAATGGTACCTACAGTGGAACTTCTGACATTTCACAAGGTATTACTTTCCTCTTAAGAAGGCTTAAATAGCATACTAAACACTAACTGCACCTAAAAAGTTCTTATTTTCTTCATTTTATTTTTCCACTGACTAAATGGCCTCCTTATCAGACTCTCTCTGAATTCCTGGATGGTATCTTCAGCAATTTGGACACAATAGTCTGTCCAATGCATAGGCATCTTTTCAGATATAAAAATCAACAGCATGAAGAATGTAACTTTTCCCTGTTTAGATGCTTGGAATTATTATTGGGCCTTTGGCTGGAAGAGGAGAAATTCAGCCTTACTTTTTCCTTACAGAATTCAGATATTTGGATTACCTGCTCGCTGACATTATGGGCTAGACTGCTCTATTGAATTGCTAAGGGAAGCTTGCAGAAGGTGTAGTAACATGGCATGCTCAGCTAGGCAACATACACATGCATTCACTCACACCCTGGGTCTCGCAAACAGAATCCTCAAGACTGTCCTAAAAGGAAGGACGACAGATTTTAATTACTGAAAATCCAACTCATGTGAAGTTCCCAGCAGTTTCTCAAAAGAAACACACACTAAAGCTCTGTTGTGGACAGCAGTGTGCCTAAAGCAATACACTCAGATGAAGGCAAAAGAACTGAGATCTGAGCAGTGTTGCAGCAGCACAGCAGAGGGAGTCTGAACTTAAGAGGAAGACTGTTTAAGCCTGAGTTGTCTCCACTATGGAAAAATGAGGAGATCTATTCCTGGATGTAATGGATGACCATATATGAGAAGCTTTTTTTGGTCCATAATTCTGTTCATAAGTGTCAGAATTGGTACATAAGAATACCATTTTTATAAAATCTGAAGTACAGGACCTTTTTACCAAAAACCACAAAGTTTTCTCCCAACAAACATGATGGGTTATATTTTTGCCTGTTCTCTGTAAAGTATATCAGGAGAACAAAACTATTCTCCAAAGTCAGGATTCTCTCAAAGATATATCTGGGGTTGTTGGCTTTAAAGACAGGAAGTACTTATAACTCTCAATTTTAAAAACAACTCCAATTGTATAAATCACCAATTAAGCCATAAAGAATTAAACACATTAACAAATAACCACAAAACTTTTTATGGAAATACTAGTCTTATCCTCAATGGAAAGTGACTTTTTTCATTTCACTAAAATACAAATTTAGGCAAATTTCACAACATTCTTTGTACAAACTAAAAATGAGGTTTTATATGAATAAGCAGTCCCTCTTCTAGGGCAACGTGAGAAAATTAAACATCAGGAAATCAAAAGAGGATGCAATACTGCACAGCAATTAGTTTAAGAAACATTTTCAAGACAAATGGTATTTTTAGAAGACAGAAAACTGGTGGAATGCCTTAATTTTCTCTGGAGTGAAAGACAAAACAAGATTCATTTTGTGTTAAAAAAAGATCTCTATAGTAAAAAAAATTCTCCAATTTCTTGATTGTGTGGTATGCTGACCTGCCAAGTGTCAAACATTCAGATGACACAGGATTTGGCATCACTGACAGATTTGTGTTCATTTTAGATAAAATGACAAGGTGATTGGCTAGTGCCTCTTTCTGTATGATTCACGAGTGGCTTAAGAGAAGATTCATGCAATTTCGCTGGGTTTGACGCTCCACATGCTGATTTTCAGGCTGAGTGATCACAACGCTTGGAGGAAAAAACAGTTACTCCTGGTAACTGTTGTTCTTCAAGATGTGTTGTTCATGTCCATTCCAATCAGGTTTCTGCAGACACATGTGCATGACAATCAGAAGATTTTTCCCCGAGCAACATCCACTGGGTCGAACTGGACAAGCCCTGGGCACGCCTTCAGGGTGCTTAATATAGAGGCCTGCCAACCAACCGCACCCGCAGTTCCTTCTTGCCAGCTACTCTGACAGAGGAGTAGATGGTGGATATTGGAATGGACATGAATACCACATAACGGAGAACAACAGTTATGAGAAGGTGAGTAACCATTTTTCTTCTTTGAGTGCTTGTTCATGTCAATTTCAATCAGGTGACTCCCAAGCCTAAGTTTCGGAGGCAGGGTTGGTATCCGCTGACTGAGGCACTGCTCTACTAAAGGTTGCATCGTTTCTGGCCCGCTGGGTGATCGCATAATGTGTGGTGAAAGTATATATGGAAGACCACATAGCAGCTCTACCTATTTCCTGGGTCGGAACTTGCGCCAGGAACGCTGCTGAAGACGCCTGCACCCTAGTGGAGTGTGCTGTGAGTGGAGGGGCAGGCATCTCTGCCAAGCTATAGCATTCACAGATGCAGGACACGATCCATAATGAAATTCATTGGGAGGAGACTGGAAGACCCTTCATCCTGTCTGCCACGGCCACAAACAGTTGAATGAACTTCCTAAACGGTTTCATTCTTTCAGTGTAAAAGGCTAGCACTCTGTAGACATCCAATGAGTGCAGCCTCAGCTCCCTGCCACTCGAGTGCAGCTTAGGATAAAACACTGAGGAAGATGTCCTGGTTGATGTGAAACTGGGAGACAACCTTTGGGAGGAAAGCTGGATATGGCCTGGGCTGAATCTTGTCCTTATAGAACACAGTGTAAGGGGGCTCTGACGTTAAGGCCTTGAGCTCAGACACTCTCCTGGCTGAGGTTACCGCTACAAGAAACACCTTGGCTTACCATCAGGCCCAGGGTACACCTTTGACAGCTTCTAGGTCAGTGGCCTCGGACATCACCCTTCCCGGTCACTGATGGACAGACCTACCCCATGGGTTACAGAAGTGACACTCTCCAGACCGCCCCCTCATACTACAGAGGGGACAGCAGAACTGGCTCTAGACCCACCCATAGCCCAGGTCACATCCGACTGTCAGACCAGTGGAGAAGTCCAGTGCAACCCAGGAGCAACCTGGGCAGATAGAGGGCCAGATTCAATGCTCTAACATGGAAGCCGAAGTACTATGTGGAACCAAGGAGCTTCTAACTGGAACTAGTGCTCTAGCCTTGGTATCTGACTTCTCCTGTGTGACTCCATCAGAGACCAATACCTCAAGGATGAAGAGGGATTTTTAGGCTATGAAAAATGAGAAGTATCCGACCTGTGTCATTTGCAAGGTAGTGGAGATAGAGAATGACACATTCTCTCCATTTCCCTCTGAGAAGGGGAGACAGCAAAGTCCAGGGGTGCACTCCCAGAGAGTCACGTCTGAACCATCGCATCTGGGTTCCGAAGGAAGGGATAGTGCCACTTTTAAAAGATGGTTATGGAGTTGTACCTCCCTGGATTTTCTTAGTTCTGCTTTTAAAACTCCTGCAGATTAGGTACCTATCTTTAATGCAACCCCCTCTCAGGCACTTGAGGCACAATGAATGAGGGTCACTGACTTGCATAGTCTTATTACAGCACTTAAATTGAAGGGATGTAGGCATATCCCAGTACAAAGCATCAAAGATGCTAAGCACATGTCCAAAATATAAGAAAAAAAATGTGATGAATACCACTAACACTATAACTATACTAAACTATTTACAAAAGAACTTAGGAAAGTATTTTCAACTGGGGAGGGAGGGGAGTTGAGTGACAAGACCCAGATTCATAGATGCAATTTCCAGAACGGATCATTGTGCTCATCTAGTCTGGCCTCCTGTACAACACAGGCCACAGAACTTCCTCAGAATAATTCCTAGAGCACACCTAGTCCGCCTGTGGGCAGTGAGAAGGAACTGAAGTGGGGTCATACAGCTCCCACCCTTTGTATCGTGGGCTGGCAGCATCAGTGTAAGGAGAGCGCAAGCACAACTCCAATGCATACCGTTACGAGGGAAAAAATCTCCAGCTTTGGTTCACTGGGTGCGCATATACCTGAAATGGACTGGATATGTGCAATCACTCATTTCAGCTATATTTGAATGACAATGTTTTGAAAAATGTCTTTTAATTTTGATCAGACAAATAAGACATTCTACTCCTTTTCTTCTGCAAACAACTATAGTCAGTGCCACGCCTGATCTTGAAAACTCAAAAACTGATTTACTACATTTAAGGTGAAAGTGAATTCTATTTTGCTATTAAACTATTGAAAAGGTTGCTATTTTAGAAGCATCATCTGTTTGTCACTACAGTGTTTCCAAACACTTCCTACAACTTTACACATGTTGGGTCAGATATATTTACATCTTGATATTTGATAACTAATCACCCACTTGTGGTACTGATCAGCAGCTTTCACATTTACTAGAATTTGCAAGAGAAAGCCATTTAGTGAACGTATGTGCAAATTTTTTAAAATAAAAGTAGCTTGCCAGCATTTTATAAAACTATGCTATCAGTAGGGCCCTACCAAATTCACCGTCATAGGATTTTAAAAATCGTAAATATCATAAATTCAGCTATTTAAATCTGAAATTTCACTGTGTCATACATAACTCTAAGGGTCCTCACCCAAAAAGGAGTTGTAGGGAGGTGTCACAGTTTTGTAGGGAGGGACTGAAGTACTGCTGCTACCTTTACTTCTGCACTGCTGCTGCCTTCAGACTGGGCAGCTGGGGAACGGCAGCTGCTGGACAGGAGCCCAGCTCTGAAGCTAAAGCCACCACCATCACCAGCGCAGAAGTAAGGATGGCCTGGTATGCTACTGCCACCCTTACTTCTGCACTGCTGCCCGCAGAGCTGTGCCCTCAGTCAGCAGCCGCTTCTCTCCAGCTGCCCAACTCTGAAGTGGCAGAGCAGAAGTAAAGGGTGGTATAATATGGTATTGCCACCCTTTACTTCTGCGCTGTTGCTGGCAGGACTCTGCCTTCAGAGCTGGGTGCCTGGCCAACTGCCGCCACTCTCTGGTCACCCGGCTCTGAAGACAGCGCAGAAGTAAGAGTGGCAATACTGCAACCTCCCTAAAATAACCTTGTGACCCCCCCCTGCAACTCCTTTTTGGGTCAGGACCCCCAATTTGAGAAACACTGGTCTCCACTGTGAAATCTGTATAGTATATATATTTTCCCCTGTGAAATCTGTATAGTATAAAGGTAAAAGCACACAAAAGACTCATTTCACAGGGGGAGACCACATTTCACAGTCTGTGATGCATTTTTCATGGCCGGGAATTTGGTAGGGCCCTAGTTATCAGATACATTGACCACCTTTCAGATGCTTCTAGACTACCTATTTTAGCCCTAACAACTCAAACGTCATCATCCCTCTATTTCAACATCCAACAACAGCTGATCCTAGAAAACCTGTGTTTTTTCATTACCTTGACACTGACAGTTCTGAGAGGGATGTCATCAGCAGAAGGACTCACAAGCCTGCAATCATTCAGGAAGTACAAGAAAATTTCTTTAAAATAGATTGGTGCTTTGACAATTAAATAGCTCCATTTCTGAAGCATGTGCCTGGAGGAAAAAAACACTGACGTTGCTGCAACAAATTACAAACAAATGTATATGTTATCTTTAAGCAATATGGCAAATAGCACTGTACATCTGTTCAGTTTGTAGTTAAGAATCATATAACGATACACCTACCAACTACTTTGATTCTAAAAATCTGTAGTAAATGCCAGAACATATGTATTTGAGTTACTTTTTAGAATTTATGCAAGATAGCTATTATCCTGCATAGCAGTGTTACATTACTAATATAACAACATTAAAACTCTCACCTGTTTCATTGGAAACAAACGTTAATGTTACTGGATAAGTAAGATAAAGTTGACTACTCAAGAGCAAGTTTCTTATCCAACAGAATTTGAAAAAAGATTCTGTATTTTAAAGCATACAGTGTAATCATATAAAATTGAAAGCTATTTAAATATCATTGCTTTAGCTCAACCCACATGCCTGCTCTTAAAGAGTATCCATGGTTGCAGTGATGCAAATATGCCTACCTAATACGCAGTGTGCCCACATAAGGAGAAACAAATTCACTCTGATTAATCTTTTAGTACCAACTTCCAAAGCTAAAGCAAAGCAAGTTGGTAAGCCTTAAACATACAAAATAGTAGTATTATAAAAAACAATTTGCCAGCCAAAGGGATAGCTCTTCATTCTGAACTAACAGGAAAGTTAATCTGAATGATCAAAGATCATCATTCAAATTTCCAGAGCAAAGGAAAAAATAATATTCAGTTCTTCAGAAAAGTGTGAGCTCGGTAATGGAGTTTTTCTTCTGTTTCTACAAACATTAAAAAGGTGTAATTATTTCAAACAAGGTTTCCTAGAGGCAGAGAGACCAGAAAAGTACTTATTCTTCTTTCCAAAAATGTTGTTTTAAACCAGTTTCAAAGCTGCTCCAACCACTTTGATTATGTTCATTTAGTTTTACTTCTAGGTAAGAGAACCTATACAATGTATATAACATTAAAGAACACATACTACATCTGTACGTACACACCACTAAAACTTACTCATGCACACATTCGTATGGAAGTAACTGGTCCCTTGTACAGTTATCCTTAAGTTCAGTAATCTTCCTTGAGAGAAAAAGGGGGCGAACTGGGGAATTATTTATTTGAATGAACTCTGCTTAATTAAAAGTGTAACAGATGCAAATACTGTCTCTTGTACTGGCAAGCAGGTTTGGCAAGTGTACAATACATAATACCAGCAAAAGGCCAGGATATTCCTGTGACTATTACTTAGACTGTAGCTCTTTGGGGCAGGTAGGACCGTCTCTTTGTAATGTTTTTGTACAATGCCTAGCACAATGGGGTTCTGGTCCATAAATGAGGTTTCTAAGTATTATAGTAATATAAATATCACAAACACCACACCACATCTAGAACTTCACATTCACCAGACAAGGGTAAAAATTTGATAAAAACATACTTTCTCCAAATGTGCCAGGAAGAATAAACTCCTGAACTCTTAGGGCATGTCCACACTTATCTCTGGAGTCGACAGGGGAGCGTCAGCAGTCGACCTACTGCAGTGAAGACACTGCGATAGGTAGATCTAAGTACGTCAACTTCATCTACATTATTCATGTAGCTGAAGCTGCATAACTTAAATCGATCCCTCCTCTTCCCCACACCCTCCTCCATATAGACCAGGCCTTAGAAGCCAACTGCAGCCATAGGAGACTCTCATAAGCCCACTCAAGTACCGAACAGACAAGCAGAAAAACTGTTTCAAGAGAGGGCCCTGGTTGGCTCTTCACTACAGTGATATACAAACACAAGTAATGCCAAAACCCCGCTGTAACTATATACACTAACTATTCAAGAACTATCAAACTAGCTATAACTATATATAAAACCAACTATATACAACAACGATAGTGAAGAAACAAGGAGTAGCTAGGGAGGTGGAGGAAAGCTAAGCCGCGCTCCACTGTTTCAATGACCGACACAGGCGGTAAGAAGGAACTGAGGAGCGGTCGGGTTGGTAGGGGTATATATCCAGCGTCACTCCGGGGGAGACCCAGCCAACCCATCACCGGTTGCTAGGGTAAAAATCTTCCGACAAAGATTTACGGCACGCGCACACCTAACTAGAATGGATATGAGCAAGCACTCGAAGAACTTATCAACTCTAACCAGATTACTGCCCAGATGGTTTTGTGACAGGTTAAGGGACTTGCTCCAACACTCTGGTGCTCATTCCTTTTAAGGGGTACAAACCCAAAGAGGTTATATGAAATTTGCACGCACACACTCCAACCTCCCGCAGCAGTTTCTCAGATCCCATCTTCTCCCTCTAAGGCTTCCTCCAGGACACATTTCCCTATGCATCGTAGAGCAGGATTTATCCCTTGCTTAACTGCAACTTCCTTGCAGCCAGCAACCTGGACAGTCTCCTACAGTCAGGCAAAACATTCCCCTCCCATGAGGGAACAGCCACCGGACAGGAGCTGGTTCTACACACCCCCACCCCTTGTGAGCATTGTTTTGCCCAGTCTCTCTGATCAGAGCTTCTTAGGGGGTACCAGGGCTACGGTATCAGCGGCAGCTGGAGAATCGGCTGTACCCACTGTGGGACAGGAATCAGCTCTATGAAGTGACTTGCCCCTCTTTCTAAAACATCTCTAGAGGTTATCTTGTTTTGAGGATTTCATCTCTGGAACTGCGCCTGTAGCTCCAGAAGTCACTAGAGCGGCCTAAGAAACTGAGACCAACATACCAGGTGGGGCGGGAGCAATAGGGAGCATTCTATTAAGAGACGCTTCAGTTTAGCCTCTCTATCTTTATGGGACCTACCTTTGAACCCCAAGCAGACTTTACGCTTTGATGGTAAGTGAGTTTCTCCAACATATCAGATAAAACTTGAGTGCCCATCACTATGAGGAAAAGACCTGTGGCAGTTATGATAAGGCTGGAACTCCAGAGTCCTAGGCATAATCCAGGGAACTGCCAGAGACCACAAGGGGCAAGAAATTTGGGGGCAAACCCCCTAGCACAAAGTATGCTACAACTAAGAAAAAAAATTACTAGAAAATAAAAGCTATAATAAACAAAACAAACAAAGGAAGTAAACAACCAAGGCAGAAAGTAGGTTGAAAGCAACAAAAAACAATTGCTCCATCTCAAACCACAGGCAGTCAAGAAGAAACTGAAGTGGTGGCAGGTCCACGCCTCCTCATACCCCTTCACATGGGAGCACAAGGCACTGCTTGACACAGATCTGAAGACACTGCTATTTACAATCTCCAGTCAAAAGTGCACACGCACAAACACATGCTATGGTGGAGCACCCATAAAGATATACACTCAAAGAACAACCAAGATGTTGATGTTAGCCTGTAAAACCAGACTGGGCAACTCACTTAGGCTGGGCCACACTTAAAGTTTAAGCTAACATAGATAGCTATGTTGGTTAAGGGTGAGAAAAACCTGCATCCCTGACTGATGTTGCTATGCTGACCTAACCACCAGTGCAGATAAAGCTGGACTGAAAGAAGAATGCTTCCTTCAATCCAGCTACCATCCCTCAGAGAGGTGATGCACCTAAACCAACAGAAAACCCCCATCTGTCAGTATAGGTTGCATCTACACTACGGGATTATACCAGCACAGCTATAGCCCCTATATCTTTGCTGATATAGTCCACATAGCTTAGGGCAGTAGTCTCCAAACTTTTTTGATCACGCACCCCATCAGTAAAATTTTTGAGCACGCACTCCCTGCCGCACCGGCGCTACCATTTTGCCAAAGGGGAAAAAAAAAAAAAAGGCTGCCCAGACTCCCGCCCAAACTGAAGACAAAGCAAAAAAAATATGATGCGACTCCACTGTAGATTAGAGACATAAACATGTGATGTGCAGGAGATCATCCAGATGCCTTACAACTCTAGTTTTGCCATTTCAATCACATTTGTTAAAAATTGAAGGTTCATTGTCTAATTCCTAGAATCATATCTAGTGTATTTTTTAAGATATGTACAACATTTGCTACTTTGGATAAAACACAGAACCCCAGAATGAGGATTTTCAACACAAACCACACTCTTTAAAAGTGATAAAGTTAAAATTTTTAACAAGGGAAGAATTCTAACTCCCCCATGAGTCACAATATCCTAATGTTAGCAATTTACCCTGTCACATGGAAAAAAGTTATTTCAAGACTGAGATTTTTCAAAGTCACCAAGAAGTTTGGTCCTCAAATTTCCTTTAAAAATAATGTGAATTGGATATCCAAAGCTCCTGTATGGCTTTGAAGATACTTCAGAGAAAAGGGCTGGAATTAAATGTACAGACTGCACACACAGCTCCTGTACTAGGAGGGAATGAACTCTCAGCTTGACTCAGCCAACTGGACCTTTCTCCATTCCTTGATAAGGGTAGCAGCATATTCTTAAGAATAACAGAAGAGGGCCACCAATACAAATCGCTGGGATTTTCAAGCAAAACATTTCAATGGACTGAAATGCTGATAGATAGAACATGTTACCACCACTGGATCCTATGTATGACTAGATCTGATCTCAAGTTTGTATGGCTAGGTGTGGTGATTCTGAACTCATTAGTTATTGCAAACCTTGGATTTGAGAATAAGAGCCCTGTTTAAAGATACAGTCAAGAATCTGGAGTGCATTCACCTCTTTTTGTTTTGTAAATACTCACTCATATCCATATTTAAAGAAGTTATTTCTGCAATAGTCCTCTTGTGACTAAGACTGTCGATGAAAAAAAGTAATACAGGAATTTTCCCCAGGAATATAAATACTTCTGACAAGAAGAGGGAGTGAGGAATAAGAATAAAACTATACATTAGTTGACATCCTCAAACCTGCAGTAGGTTACATCCCATAAAACAGGAAATATTTGATCAAAAACTGAGATAAATAGGACCATCATCCACACCATACCTCTATACTTGGGCTAAGGCTGCTTGGCAGTGTTTCTGATGTCACTGTTGTGCTTGGAAGGCTGGAGAAATCCCAGGTATTCACATGTTGTACTGGTTCAGACACCTTAGAGTGATCAATACATTTTGGACTGTCCAGTAAGGTCACTTCATAAAATTCTTGAATATCTAGAAATGTAAAAATGGTTCAGAAATGAGATTTTATATTACAGTACAATTATATTAGTAGTTTCTTTTAGTAAGCTTTAAAAAAAATTACACAAGACTATACAACGTTTTAGTCCCATAACCAGAATAAAAACTGAGATGTAAAGCAGCATTGCCTGGGTAAAAGCAGCACATATCACTGATTGACTAATAAATACAGTATAAAGCTAACAAAAAACAAAGCTAACAAAAAACAAAGTTACTTACCAGTTACAGCATTTCTAACTTTAAGCTTCAATTATCATCTTATTTTCCTTGGTAAATGAAAAATTAAGGCTAGATAAGCCAGTTTCAAGAAAGAGACATGCTAAAAGATAACACTGCTCTACAGCCAAAATGCTTCTGAAATAAATGTAGTCCAACTTTACTAATTCTGGGTCACTGAGAATGAAAATGATGCTTAAAATTGTTGATTGGCTCTAGTTTTCAAGATATGCTATTGGGTCAGTATATACGACCCTTGACTTGGGAATGGCGGAGGATAAGTGAGTTATAAAGGGAAGAGATCTCAATTTAAACCAGAAAGGACTAAACTACATCTTTGACTGGATCTATGAATAAATCTATGACTGGGTTTGGACAGTACTTGCTTTTTAGGCAAAACAATGAATGATGCAATCTGAAGCTGGTATTGCGTCACACATGATATGAATTGCATCATGTTATTCCTAGAAGTCATGCAATCATAACAAAGCTAACAACACACTGCTGAACAAATTGCCCTATATCAGCTCTAGAAATCATACAGTGTCATGCTCTCTTCTTTGTCAGTATTTGATTTTGCAAAGGGACACATTTCTGTTTAGCCAAAGTGAGCAGAGATGCCTCATACTTATGTGAGCAGTGCAGATAACTTCTGCTATGTTTGTGGTGAAGTGACTTTTGCATCACAAAAGCGCAGTATAACCACTTTGGTTAAGAAAGCCTATCACCTTTATTTTGGCTGCAAAATTGGAGATCAGGACAAGAGGTGGGCCCCACACATATGCTGCAACACTTGTGCAACAAATCTTCGCCAGTGGTTGAACAGGAAAAGGAAATCTATGCCTTTTGCAGTGCCAATGATTTGGAGAGAGCCAACAGATCATACCAGCAATTGTTACTTCTGCATGGTGCCTCCAGCTGGGAAAGGTGTGTCAAAGAAGAAACAGTGGACTGTGCATTATCCAAACATTCCATCAGCTATACGCCCAGTACCCCACGGAGAAGGACTGCCAGTTCCTGATGCACCAGAATCATTCTCACTTGAGTCAGACGAGGAAGAGGAAGAGGATGAAACTTCTGGTCCTGAACCATCAATGTCACAGGACCCACATTTTCTCCCATCCTCCTCCTCTGAACCACACCTCATAACACAAGGCGTACTGAATGACCTTGTCAGGGATTTGGAACTACCCAAGAGTAAGGCAGAGCTGTTGGGCTCCAGTCTGCAGCAGCGGAACCTCCTGGCAGGCTATCAGGACAAATGGAGCCCATCAATGCTTGCAGACTATTGCTGGACAGTGACAAGAGATGCTCCATTTAATGAATACAAGAGACAAGCCAAGAAGCGCCAAGGAGACACTGAATAGGACTAAACCATGTACATAATAGTTTTTTGCCTTTTGTTTCATAATAAATTTTATTTATATAACCCTTTTGCTGATTTTTAAAGTGTTACATAAACAGGACAGGTGAAATATCATGTAAAGCAACCATAAACACATCAAAAGACCTAGGTTTACAATTTATGATTAAAACTCTACTATCTACACAATATACATAAATATAAAATGTAAAAACTTAAATATCTTAGAAACAGTAGCCAATCAGTTGTTTTAATTGTCATATTTGAATTCAGCACATCAAAATACATAATAAATATCACATTTTATCTCTGAAGCAGACTTCTCCTCAAAAATTGTAGACCAGTGTAATGACTCTTGTGCTAAATAAAAAGGGGTTTAGGGAAAAAATCCAAGTATCTCAAATGTTTTGTGGCAGGATACAGGCAAACAGGAGCATTTTGGAGGGAGTAACTGCAAATCCTCTGACTGCAGGTACAGTTAGTTGGTGAATTATATGTTTGGTCTGTTTGTAATTTGTCTCCATAAAGGTCACGCCAGGTGAGACAGGTCTGTTTGGGTCTGTGAAGATTACATGGCTGGCACCGTTGGGTCTTTGATCAGACTCAGCGTTTGATATCTGAGTAGTTAATCTCTCCCTGAAAGCAAGGAAATGGAGCAAAAGCAGCAACACTTGGTATACAAATCAGGAGCCAAGCAAACCCTTAAGCAGAATGGGGCAACGAACAGGGAACTTTCAGAGGATATTTACAGGAGGAACTGTGATTCCTTCTGTTCAAGTATAGCTCTTCCACAGATGGTGGATATGAACAACAAAACAACTTCTGTGACATGCCTTGGATTTGCTATCTTTCTTTCTGTCAGAAGTAGAGAGATTTCTGGTGCAAGATGTGTAAGGTGGTGACAATACTAGAACAGATTCAGAAAATTGGTGCTCCAGACATCACAAGGAGAAGATCAGTGATAAAGGAACTGGAGAAGCAGTAGAAACTGAAGAGATAAGGTTGATGAGGTAATATCTTTTATTGGACCATTGGTTTCTCTAATAACTTGGGACTGACACGTCTACAACTACACTGCATAGAAACGGAAGAAGCAGACAGGCAATTTGATCAAGAGGGGAAAGAGAAACAGAAGCCATTCAACCCAGCTAGAAGTATTGAATAGTTATCAAATATTCAACTAGTCATCAGTGATGAGCCCATCACTGAAAGAATAAAAACAAAGTTAGTAGGGGACATACTCATCCTGTGATATGAAGCAAGAAACTACAAAAAGGGATTTTCAACCATCCTAAGGTGGTTTCTTCTAAAAACGTTAAAATGTATTACTGGCACGCAAAACCTTATATCAGAGTGAATAACTGAAGACTTGGCACACCACTTCCGAAAGGTTGCCGACCCCTTATCTAGACCATCCTTGACAGGTGTTTGTCCAACCTGCTCTTAAAAATCCCCAATGATGGAGATTCCACAACCTTCTTAGGCAATTTATTCCAGTATTTAGGAAAAAATTCCTAACTATCAGAGTGGTTAATGTCCAACCTAAACCTGCCTTGCTGCAATTTAAGCCCATTGATTCTTGTCCTATCCTCAGAAGTTAAAAACAACGATTCTTCTCCCTCCTCCTTGTAAAAACCTTTATAAGAACATAAGAACAGCCGTATCAGGTCAGACCAAAGGTCCATCTAGCCTAGTATCCTGTTTACTGACAGTGGCCAATGCCAGGTGCCCCAGAGGGAGTGAACCTAACAGGCGATGATCAAGTGATCCCTCTCCTGCCATCCATCTTCATCCTCTGACAAACAGAGGCTAGGGACACCATTCCTTACCCATCCTGGCTAATAGCCATTTATGGACTTAACCACCATGAATTTATCCAGTTCTCTTTTAAACGCTGTTATAGTCTTAGCCTTCACAACCTCCTCAGGTAAGGAGTTCCACAAGTTGACTGTGTGCTGCGTGAAGAAGAACTTCCTTTTATTTGTTTTAAACCTGCTGCCTATTAATTTAATTTGGTGATCCCTAGTTCTTGTATTATGGGAATAAGTAAACAACTTTTCCTTGTCCACTTTCTCCACATCACTCGTGATTTTATATACTTCTATCATATCCCCCCTTAGTCTCCTCTTTTCCAAGCTGAAGAGTCCTAGCCTCTTTAATCTTTCCTCATATGGGACCCTCTCCAAACCCCTAATCATTTTAGTTGCCCTTTTCTGAACCTTTTCTAGTGCCAGTATATGCACTTTAATGCACTTGAAAACTTATCAAGTCCCCTCTCCATCTTCTCTTCTCCAGACTAAACAAACACAAATTTTTCAATCTTCCCTCATAGGTCATGTTTTCTAGAGCTTTAATAATTTTTTGTTGTTCTTCTCTGGACTTTCTCCAATTTCTCCACATCTTTCCTGAAATGTGGCACCCAGAACTGGACACAATACTCCAGCCGAGGCCTAATCAGCGCAGAGTAGAGTGAAAGAATTACTTCTTGTGTCTTGCTGATAATACTCTTGATAATACATCCCAGAATGATGTTTGTTTTTTTTTTTGCAACAGCATTACACTGTTGACTCATATTTAAGTTATGATCCACGAGGAACCCCAGAAAAGGGTTCCAGTGCTTCCAAGTAAAGAGTCCCCCATCCTGTAAGTATTGCCTACATTCTTTGTTCCTAGATGTATACCCGTACATTTTAGCCATATTATGAGGCATAATGTTTGCTTGAGAACAATTTAACAAGCAATCCAGATCACCCTTTATCTGTGACCTGTCCTCTCCATTATTTAATCACTCCCCAAATCTTTTGAGTTGTGTGCAAATGTTATCAGAGATGATTTTATGTTCTCTTCCTAGTCATTAATAAAATAGCACAGGGCCAAGAACAAGTCCCTGTGGAACCCCATCTAGAAACACGCCTATTCAACGATGATCCCCTGGTTTACAATTACATTGAGACAAGGTAGGTGAGGTAATATCTTTTACTGGACGAAATTCTTTTGAGACCTGTTAAATAGCCAGTTTTAAATTCATTTAATGGAAGTCATTTTGATTTTGTTTTATTCTGGGTTGTTTTAATCAAAATGTCATGTATCAAAGTCAAATACCTTTTAGAAGTCCATTATATCAACGCTATTACCTTTATCAGCTAAACTTTTCATCTCATTTAAAAAGGTATCAAAACTGACAGGATTTATTTTCCATAAACACATGTTGACTGGCATTAATTATACTACCCTCCTTTAACTGTTTATTAATCAAGTGCCGTACCATTCCTTTCATTCTTCTCTCCAGCATCGAAGTCAGGCTGACAGGTATATAATTACCTGGGTCATCCCATTTACTCTTTTTAAATAGTGGCACATCAACAGCTTTCTTCCCATCTTTCAAAACTTCCCCAATGTTACCAAAAACAAAAAAAAACAGAAAAAAAAAACCACCAGTGTCAATGGCTAAGCTCATTTAAAACTCTTTAATGCAGGTTACCGAGACCTGCTGATTAAGAAGTGTTTAACTTTATCAGCTGCAGTTTAAAATCTTCCTTATTTACAACTGGAACGGAAAGTCCTTCATCATGCAACATCTTTTTCCCCCAAATACAGAATAGAAATACTTATTGAACACTTCTGCTTTTTCTGCATTATTGACAATTCTACCATTTCATCTAGGAATGGACAAATATCATTGTTATGATTCTTTTTGTTCCTAATATGCTTTTAAAAAATCCTTTTTGTCCTTTACTCTGCTGGCCACAGATTTCTACTTGTGTGCTTTTCTCTCCTTATCAATTGTATACAATTCCCAAGGTTAGATTTATATTCATTACTATCAATTTCCCCTTTGTTCCATTTTTTTAATACATATTTATAGCCAGCATTACTTCCTCCCTAAGCCAGGATGATTTCTCGATTGTGGATTTTGGTGCATCAAGTAAAGTGTTATTAAGCAATTACCAAAAATCATTTATATTTTTCTGACTAAATTGACTCTTTCAGCTGATTTGGCTCGTAATTCCTTTCAGCTTTGTGAAATGAGCCCTTTTAGAGAACAAAGTGCATGTGTCTATACATATATAAGGTTTGGACTTTCTGCTTGCACATAGATTCATAGACTCTAGGACTGGAAGGGACCTCGAGAGGTCCAGTCCCCTGCCCTCATGGCAGGACCAAATACTGTCTAGACTATCCCTGATAGACATTTATCTAACCTACTCTTAAATATCTCCAGAGATGGAGAGTCCACAACCTCCCTAGGCAATTTATTCCAGTGTTCAACCACCCTGACAGTTAGGAACTTTTGTCCAACTTAAATCTCCCTTGCTGCAGTTTAAGCCCATTGCCTCTTGTTCTATCATTAGAGGCTAAGATGAACAAGTTTCTCCCTCCTCCTGATGACACCCTTTTAGACATCTGAAAACTGCTCTCATGTCCCCTCTGTCTTCTCTTTTCCAAACTAAACAAACCCAATTCTTTCAGCCTTCCTTCATAGGTCATGTTCTCAAGACCTTTAATCATTCTTGTTCCTCTTCTCTGGACCCTCAACCAATTTCTCCACATCTTTCTTGAAATGCGGTGCCCAGAACTGGACACATTACTCCAGCTGAGGCCTAACCAACGCAGAGTAGAGCGGGAGAATGACTTCTCGTGTCTTGTTTACAATGCACCTGTTAATGCATCCCAGAATCACGTTTGCTTTTTTTGCAATAGTATATTTAGCTTGTGGTCCACTATGACTCCTAGATCTCTTTCTGCCATACTCCTTCCTAGACAGTCTCTTCCCATTCTATATGTGTGAAACTGATTGTTCCTTCCTAAGAGGAGCACTTTGCATTTGTCTTGATTAAACTTCATCCCGTTTACCTCAGACCATCTCTCCAATTTGTCCAGATCATTTTGACCCTGTCCTCCAAAGCAGCTGCAATCTCTCCCAGTTTGGTATCATCTGCAAACTTAATAAGCGTACTTTCTATGCCAACATCCAAGTCGTTGATGAAGATATTGAACAGAGCCGGTCCCAAAACAGACCCCTGTGGAACCCCACTTGTTATACCTTTCCAGCAGGATTGGGAGCCATTAATAACTACTCTCTGAGTATGGTTATCCAGCCAGTTATGCACCCACCTTATAATAGCCCCATCTAAATTATATTTGCCTAGTTTATCGATAAGGATATCATGCGAGACCATATCAAAGGCCTTACTGAAGTCTAGGTATATCACATCCACCGCTTCTCCCTTATCCATAAGGCTCGTTATCCTATCAAAGAAAGCTATCAGATTGGTTTGACACGATCTGTTCTTTACAAATCCATGCTGGCTATTCCCTATCACCTTACCACCTTCCAAGTGTTTGCAGATGATTTCCTTAATTACTTGCTCCATTATCTTCCCTGGCACAGAAGTTAAACTAACTGGTCTGTAGTTTCGTGGGTTGTTTTTATTTCCCTTTTTATAAATGGGCACTATATTTGCCCTTTTCCAGTCTTCTGGAATCTCCTGTCTCCCATGACTTTCCAAAGATAATAGCTAGAGGCTCAGATACCTCCTCTATTAACTCCTTGAGTATTATAGGATGCATTTCATCAGGCCCTGGTGACTTGCAAGCATCTAACTTTTCTAAGTGATTTTTAACTTGCTCTTTTTTTATTTTATCTTCTAAACCTACCCCCTTCCTGTAAGCATTCCCTATGTTCGGCATTCCTTCAGACTTCTCAGTGAAGACCGAAACAAAGAAGTCATTTAGCATGTCTGCCATTTCCAAGTTTCCTGTTACTGTTTCTCCCTCCTCACTGAGCAGTGGGCCTACCCTGTCCTCGGTCCTCCTCTTGCTTCTAATGCATTGATTAAAAAAAAGTCATGATCACTTGCAGGTACATGATCGTCAATTTTATTTCTGTAATCAATTCCTCTTTTATCTGTCAAGAAGAAATCTCCTCCATGGTGGATGCAACACTTTCTGAATTAGAAAACAGTCATCTATAATATAGATCAGAGATTGGCAATCTTTGGCAAGCGATCCATCAGGGAAATCCACTGGTGGGTTGGGACGGTTGGTTTACCTGCAGCATCCGCAGGTTCAGCTGATCACAGCTCCCACTGGCCGCAGTTTGGGGCTGCGGGAAGCAGCAGCCAGCACATCCCTCAGTCCGTGGCACTTCCCACAGCCCCCATTGGCCTGAACGGCGAACCACATCCAGTGGGAGCTGCGATCGACCGAACCTGCAGATGCCACAGGTAAACAAACTGACCCAGCCTGTCAGCAGAGTTCCCTGAGGGGCTGCATGTCAAAGGTTTCTGATCTCTGATATAGACATTTCAAGGATGTTTCAGTACTGATAGCATGAGATTACCAGCATGTGTCATTCAGACTGAAGTCCTCCATTATAATGCAGGGTTTTTTTCCTACATATTATAGGTAGGTGCTTAAGGACCCAGAAGGAACCAGTCATCCTGTTTCCTAGTGTGATTTGGTGGTACACACGAGACACCAATTCTAGTACCCCATCTTGTGCTTCTATTACACACATGGTGATTAATTAATGTTGGTAAGCCATCCTCCTAACATTTACATCAATTACTGTACCAAAATGTAAATGGTTTTAAAAATATATTCTTAGTGGGGGAAATTCCTACAACTCCTGCATATTTTCAAAATTGTTCACATAAGGGGGCCAAGTACTTTTCCTGTGTCAGTGAATTAATTCTTTCAAAAATGTTCTTGCATTCCTTATATCCATGATACATTTAAAAAAGGAATATTATTCCAAGTTTAATGTCTTGCTTTCTGTGTGTGTCTTTTCATTGCACTGAAAAAAGCAGCGAGCAGGTAATGTGCACCCATGACTTTTCTTGAGACTGATCACTGCTTCAAAAAGACCAAAGGGTCAGTGTGTTATTTCAGAGCAGGGCAGGCAATTCAAGACATGTGTGGCATTTGCCAAGCTCTCAGCAGCTCGGGATAATGAAGAACTAGTAGACAAAATATAAGCAGAATTATATTGGCTGTCAGAATAGTAGACGAATTCCCAAAACCTGCAAATGTATTCAGTCAAAAGCTCTGAAGAAATATCAGCTCTCTCAACTGCTCCTGCACTAATCTATCCTTTGTGCTTATCCCACCTCCTACATCCAGTTTAAAATATCTATGTAATGCAGGTGACTCAGGGCATGTTGTCAGCATGACCAGTGGATAAAAACGGAACGCAGGTGCATGAAATTAAACTCTCTGGAATATCCTTTTCAAAGCTAATTCCCCAAAAAAGCTATATATCCCCATTCCCCCCCACCACTCCATCTTTTGCTGTGGTCCCCTGAGTAAAAAGTGTCAATGTTAGCATTGCAAAATGGAATTGCTGTTGCTTCATGTAACCTCTTTAGTTACAGTATATCATATCTCTTTTTATACATTTTATTTTGTCAAATTGACTACTACTGCTGTGCACTCTTAATGCATATATGTTTTTAACTGACAATATATAAGGATACGGACAGGTCATGGGCAATAAAGAAAAATTCAAGGAAGCCCTTGACCTGTCCCTGACTTTTACTAAAAATATCCATGATAAAATGGGAAGGGGTGGGCAGCTGGGAGCTCTGGGGCCCCCACCACCCATGGGGGCTCTGAGCTGCAGAGATCCCCCAACCCCAACAAAATAAAACCACCTCCAACAAAGGGGCAGGTAGCTTTGTGGGCGGGAAGTGAAAATTTTTAATCTGGATTTGTCAGCTGAATTTGGATGGAAACTGGAAATCAGCTAATGTACAAAAACAGCATTTTCAATTTGTTTTTGTTAGTTACATAAAAGTACCTTAAATAAGGTGGTAACAAGAAAAAGCAATATAAAAACACATCATGCTTTTAAAACTGATTTATTAAACAAAGTATTAACTGTAGCTAATGAACTGACTGTTTCCGGACACATTGGGCCATTTTTTCAAAGGTATTTAAGTGTCCAAAGATGTCAATAAGTGCCTACTGGGATTTTCAAAAGTACCTAAGCAGGTTAGGAACTTAACGCATATCAGTTTCAACTCCCATTGATTTCAATGGAAGTTAGGCACCTAACCTGCTTAGGTGCTTCTGAAAAATCGCAGTAGGCACTTGCATGTATCTTTAAGCATCAAAATAAATATCTTTGAAAATCTGGCCCCATGTCCTTCAAGATTTTAGAAATAGTAGATCTTGTTCTCTCCTATCTGTGTTTTATTCCTCGATTGGAAGAGGAAAACAAGATTTCTTGCTTTTTCAGCTCCCAGCTGGCTTCTCAATTTTGAATGTACTAGACCAAATAAAGAAAATATTCTCTCTGCACCTGCTAGTTAAACTAAAACCAAAAGTAATTAAGGCAAAAGCATTTCTGTGCAACAGAAACTGATAATATTTACATTTGGAAAAATGTAAATATCTGCCTTTCTACCATTGTAAAGACTGAAAAGAATATTGATACTCTGCAGTTCATAATATTGAGACATTTATAACACTTGAGTTGACCTCAGAAGTCAAAAATATTCCCTCCTAGTTGTGTATATAGTAAAAAGGCAGCATCCTTTAACTCGTTAAAATTTGAGGGCTCACTGATGCATCATATATTTTTATTTATTTAAATTATTTTAATAAATTATACTAAGTTTAGCCCTTAACATGGGTTTTCATAACTTCCTGTTCAATTAAATATGTTTATTTTTAAAATAAAAATAGTTTAAATAGGATTTTTATTTAAATTAGAATAAAAATCTGATTTAAAAAAATCAGTTTTATCCATCCTTACGTGAACACAATAAACCAGGGAAGTTCAGAGAGACGTTGGTCTTCTCGACATATCATTTATTATATCAGATATGCAACCCCAGGCTCTACGTGTCCCTAAACCTCTGATGCCAGAAGATGGAACTAGACGAGAGTGAATGGATTCGATAATTGTCCTGCTATGTTCATTCCCTCTGAAGCATCTGGTTCCAGCCATTGTCAGAAAGCAGGATACTGGATTAGATGGACCATTGCTCTGACCCAGTATGGCTGTTCTTACGTTATGTTCTTAGGTACCGCACTGATGTGCGTAGCTACTGAATAGAGTATTATGCCAAGGGTGATGCAGCCTATTTCCGAAACACATGCAATACCTAGGTAAAATGGAGTGAGTTCAGATTCAAATTTAACCCTAAATTCTGCATTTCCTTGTGTTTTTTTTAATGTAAGTTTGGTGACCTAATGTCTGTCCAATTTTCTGTGTAAGGTTCACCACTGAAAAAGTGCTATTGTCATTACAGGTTTCTTTGGACATGAAATTTCAGTGGAAACATTAATAGTCTCCCAAGTTTTAGATGCTTGTGATATGCTTTTAGTATTATATATACATAATTATTTCTATATGAGTGCATAGCAATATTATGGCTTTGTTAATGTACACTTATGGTATATAACTATCCCTTTCCTACTGCATTATAAACACATACTCTTTGCAAACAATGTATGAATGTTAATGAATGACCCAGTGAATGATTTACAAAGATAAAAAATACAAATCTGAATAAATGGATGTTCAACTATAAAATTATTTAAATATATGCATATAAGTGTAGTGTATCCTCCTGGTTAGCAAAAAGACGTGCTAACTTTAGAGTTCAGGCTATATCTGGTTGTAAATCAACGTGTTTTAATGATTATACCAACCAACAGAATGACTCTTTCTTGACTAAAAAGTACAAATGCAAATTAAGTTTAACATTATTCAAACCAAGGTTTCCTGCCTGCTGATTAAAAATGGTCATTTACATTAGCTTGATTTTAAAATCAATCTACCCAGGGTTTACACCAACCTTAATGTTACTTCAGCTCTAGATTTGAGACTTATAACTGACTCAGAATACCAGTCATGCCCTGGAGTTATTTTTTCCAGTCATCTAGTCAGTATACTAAAGATACTTTTTAAAGATGAACTTTTCAGATAAATATTAATTCCTACAGAGGAAAACAAGGAAATAGATCCGTGTTGCTTCTAAATTAAGAGTAGGTTGGCTATTAGGAAAAACTTGTAAGATGATCTCCTGAGGTCCCTTCCAACCCTGATATTCTATGATTATATCTATACTCAGATATTCGTACTGATTTCACACTAAATTGGCTTAAAACGCAATTTAGTTAAACTGAAGTAAAACCCTTGTGGACACTCTTAATATACCTTAAGTCAACAGAGAATCAAGGCAGGATTTTGCATCAGTTTAACTAAACTGTTTTTTTTTTTTTAAGTCACACCTTTAGTTCAATCCGTGCAACACTGGCCAACGGCTTTGTTTACACTATTGCACATTTAGCAACACGGCTGTGCCGCAACAGCCATGATGCTAAAAGGCACGCAGTGTAGCCACAGTTTGTTGGCAGGAGAGAGCTCTCCCGCCAAAAAATCCTTCCACCCTCAACGAGCAGCGCTAGCTTTGTTGGCAGGAGCGTTGTTCACACCCTTGAACGACAGAAGTTTTGTTGTTCAGTTTCAAGCACAGACAAAGCCTTAGATTCTAGTGGTAATTTCTTTAGCTTTACTGATGCTTTTTAATAATAGGTAAACAAAAATGAAAACAAAAGTTAATGCACCTAGAAAGAAATTGCAAATAGGGTTGTTTTTTTAAAACACACACTTCTCAGATCAAGGCTGATTCTGAGAGGTGCTGAACACCTGCAAATACTGTTCCTCTCCCACACATCCTAACAGAAAACTCAAGGGCTCACTGCTTATCATTCTAATCCAAGAATTACTTATAAAGGTGTTTTCAGTAATCTGACTATCTTGATTACAAAAGGCCACTGACTAAAAGTGCACAGAAAGAATGGATCAACACCAGTTCTATCCAATGCAACTGTTTTCCCTTTGCAACCCGGGACTTGTCCTTAGTAACGAGCTACACCAGTGCAAAAATCCCTGATACACCAAAACCAACTACTATGATTTTAAAGATTTCACCTTGGTCACACTAACTGCTAAGTAGTATTTCAAACCATGTTAGGATACCCAATTTAAAAAATATTTTTCCCTATCCTAGACAAGGCCTAAAGGTTTGCACAAGTGTACCTACCTCTGTGCAAAAGTCTCTAATATAAACATCCCCCAGTAGTTCCACATAAGCTGCAAGTACAAGCTATTAGAACAAAAGAAGCAGCATGTCAAATACAAATACAGTAGTAGCATTAGTTATGACAATGCAAATACTGTATTGCCTACAAGCTAAAAAATGAAGAAGCCACAGTTATGGTCAGCTGGCAAACAGAACCTCAAGAACAGTTTGATAATTTTTACTGTTGAATGAAATTGTAGCAAAGAGTATCTCATACTCAATCCTTAAAATATTTACTGAATTTTTAAATAATGTTTTATCTTTTGACCTAACGTACTTGAACGTCTGAGTTACAGAAAGAAATATCAGAGAGCTTCTCAATCTTCCAATCCTAACATCATCAAGAAACATATCTTACAGTTTTAAGACAAAATGCAGAATTTAAAAATCCGCTCTTCCATGAATGAGAAGCTCACACTGGAATGTGAGACCCTCTACCACAAATTTCTATAGAACATTTTATGTTTTAAATAAAAGCTTAAGTTTCCAGCTCTTACAGATGCAAAGACACTTTCAACATGAAACAATGCAGTATCTCTTCCTCTGTCTGCAGACAGCCAGATCCAGTGCTTTGTGGTTCACAGCTTTAGCAAACAGCAGCTAAACAAAATTAACGGGACTGGTTATTCTAATTGCTGGTATTTCACAACCCTATGTATAATTATGTAGTCACCTGCTGATGCAACAGAATTTCACCCACTGATTCCTGCATCCAGCCCAGTAATTTCTGATAGAACTACAGCAATCTTTTATTTAGAAAGACATCAAGTCTTGAGTTAAAGACCTCAAGTGATGGAGAATTCACCACATCCTTTGGTAAATTCTGCTCCAATAGTTAATGATCCTCATTGTGAAAAATTTATGAATTACTTCTAGTCTGAATTTATTTCACTTCAAATTGTCTGTAGTTTAATTATACTGTTTCTTGGTAAAGCTATGAATAGCAAATACAGGCAATGGAATCATTCATAGGAAAAGAATGAGGCTTCTTCTCCCTCCTTTCAGTTGTAGCAACTACAGCTTTGTCTAAAATAAGGTAAAAAGATGCGTTAATGAAATATGTTAAAATTAACATCTTTTTTCCTAACATGTTTCGTTAATACATCTTTTTATCCTAGTGTAGACATGGCACAGGAGCTTGGAGGAAGAGAGTAGCGTAGATCAGACCATCCCTCATTACGTAAGGTTCTGGTGAGGGTGTCCAGCAGCTAGAGATTGAAGGATTTTTACAATTTACAATATCCACTAAACCAGTGGTTCTATGCCAGGGGTTCAGGGCATGTTTTGGGGGAGGTCGCCAAGGAGGGCAGTATTAGGACTCACTGGGGCCCAGGGTAGAAAGCTGAAGCTCCACTGTGTGGGGCTGAAGCCCAGGGTCCTGAGCCCTGCCACCCAGAGCTGAAGCCGAAGCCTGAGCAATGTAGTGGGGCCCCAAGCAACTGCCCTGCTTGCTACCCCCTAATGTCAACCCTGACTTTTATATGGAGAAAACTTCTCGTTGTGGCATAGGTAGGCAGTGTAGTTTTTATAGCATGTGGTGGGGATCTCAGAAAGAAAAAGGTTGAGAACCCCTGCACTAGACAGAGGCTCATACAGAAGGTTAAGCTCTCAAACAGCATACAAGGCCAGAACTCTTGTACAAATTCCAGCAGCTGGGGAGAATATTTGGGCCAAGCTTCTCACACAACAGTTGTACCTGTGCATCTTCATTCTGTAAAGACTTACATTCCCATTACGGAAGTTTCATGTTTCTTACCAAGCTTCAGATAAACACTGCCTGTGGTCAGCTTTATGTAAGCGAAGCCAGCATTTTACTATAGTTTTGTTTCTCAGATTATGTTTCTCACATAACCCAGATCATTGGAGGTACTCCTTTATGAACTGAGCAGAATATCCAAAAACGTTATTTTTATTATAAAACCTGGATTTGATTTTTTTATTAGTAATTTTATTTACAAGTCAAAGGGACACTAACTTATTGTTCCTTGCTTCAGCTAAGATTTCTTTAACAATCTAAAGGGGGAAAAAAAACTCTTTTTCAGTTTGTTTACTTTGTACACTTGACAACACAGTGTAAAATCAATGAGGTCCCGATCCTGCAAAGGCATACCTTATGCCACTGGTTTTCAAACTTTTTTCTGGGAACCAGTTGAAGAAAACTGTTGATGCCCGTGACCCAACAGAGCTGGGGATGAGGAGTTCAGGGTGTGGGAGGGGGCTCTGGGCTGAGGCAAGGAGTTGGAGTGTGGGAATGGGTCAGGGCTCTGGACTGAGGGTGGAGGCTCTGGGGTGGGGCAAGGGATGAGGAGTCTGGGGTACAGGAAGGGGTTCCAGGTTTGGGGGAGGCCCAGAACTGGGCGTTTGGGTGCAGGGAGGAGTCAGGGCTCTGGGCTGAGGCTGAGGGGTTTGAGGTGCAGGAGGGGCCCTCAAGGCTGGGGCAGTGGGGGGGGAAAGGGGCAGGGCTCTGGGCTGGGAAAAAGGAGGGTTTGGGGTACAAGAGGGGCTCCAGACTGCAGGGAGGGCTCAGGGCTAGGGCAGAGGGTTGGGGCGTGGGAGGGGGGTCAGGGCTCTGGGGTGGGGCCAGGGATGAGGGCGCTTGGATGGGGGAAGGGGTGGGCTCAGGGCTGGGGCAGGGGACTGAGGCGTGAGGTTGGGGCACGGACTTACCTCTCGCAGCTCCCGGTCAGCAGTGCAGCCCGGGTGCACCACAGACCGCGCTGCTCCCTGGAGGCAGCCAGCAGCAGGTCTGGCTCCTAGGTGGAGGAACGGAAGCAGCTCCACGCGACTCTCACCCACAGGCATACACCCCCATCCCGTCCCCAGTTCCCATTGGCCAATTGCCGGCCAATGGGAGTGCGGAGCCAGCGCTCAGGGCCTAGGCAGCACGCAGATCCCCGTGGCCCCCCACCTAGAAGCTGGACCCACTGCTGGCCACTTTCAGAGCAAAGCTCAGTGTCGGTAAAGCTAGGCACTGGTCTGCCTTAGCTAGGCAGCACCGCCGATGGGACTGTTAACGCCAGCTGGCGCTGCTGAACAGAGCAAGGCAACCCAGCGCCTTACATGCCACAACCCAGTAGCAGGTTGTGAGCCACGGTTTGAAAAACACTGCCTGATAACCAATGTCAAGTCCAAGTGAAGGTGGTGGGCTTCTGCCTGGGCATAAGAGCCCACCTACATGGATTCCAGATGCAGATGTAGCAGCTGAACTAAAAATGTTTTCTCTGAAGGCGAAGAAAATATATTTAACTCAGTCTACATGTTCTTAGCTACAAAATGACTTAAAATTGCTGTGTTATTTTGATTGGAGTCGAGAGAACAAAACTGTTGGGGAAAAAAAGAGGCAACAGAGCCAGCTCTCTACTGCCTTGGTATAGAAAGAGCACTGTAAAGTTCCACTTTCCTTTTTCTTCAGCACAGATGTAAGGCAAAGGAGCACTTCCGGAATCCACTCGCAAGAAAATGAACAATTCAGCAAACAGAAAACTGTCTCCTACAGTTATAAAAGAGTAGCCTTTCCATAAGACCATTTCCATTAAGCAGTCTTGCTAAAGCAGAAATGCCATTAAACAAAATAAACAGGTTTGGATTATTAAAAAAAAAAAAAAAAAAAGCTTTTCTCCTAGATTATAAGCAAAAATCACTCTCTCCCTTTCATGGTAGCATTAGACCAGTTATGTAAATATACACAAGTTCTTCCCCCTAGCCTTCCATCTAATTAAGCTCAGATGAACATCAAATTTTTAATCAAACTAAGGTTAACAAATCCTATCCCTTCTCCCGCTACCACTTAAGAAACTGAATCATGACAATAAAGTACTCAGAGTAGCTACAAAAGGCTATTATAAATACAACTAAGAAAACACAAACTAAGAGAAAAAACAATGAGGAGTGCTTGTGGCACTTTAGAAACTAACAAATCTGAAACTAAGAGAAGTTACTTATATTGAGAAAAGCTAATCCATCATGAATGTCAATTTAAACTACACCATTCATTTTCAAACTGACATTAAGGTCACGATATTTGTATTAATCGAACGTTATCAGAATCCACTATGGAAAGGTAGGTCTAACTAGACTGGTTTCTGGGAAATGGCAATTAAACAAAGTCTAAATAAAATCATTTCACAGAACTCTCTAAACTAGACAAATATTTGCTTAACTACCTTGCTGTTTTAATTTGGAATTCTTCAGCAATACACTCACTCCTGGAAATAACAGTTTTCACCTGATTCCATGCGTAGTCCGCCATTTGGAATCTTCACAATGGCTAAAGATATCTCACAATTCAGGGGGATAGCTTATTCACACTCTGAGGGCTTGTCTACATCAGAAAGTTGCAGCGCTGGTGAGGGAGTTACAGCGCTGCAACTTAGGAGGTGTACACATCTGCAGGGCACCACCAGCGCTGCAACTCCCTGTTTGCAGCGCTGGCCGTACTCCCGTTTTGTCTCGGGTGTAGAGGATCCAGCGCTGGTGATCCAGCGCTGGTAATCAAGTATAGACACTTACCAGCACTTTTCTTGACCTCCGTGGAATAAGCAGGTATCCCAGCATACCTGAGGAAGTGTCTGGTAATCAAGCTGGTCTCCTTCCCCGGCTTGCTCTCGCGTTCCCCGAACCCCGAGCAAGCAGGTCTCCTTCCCTGAGGTTTGCTGGGTGGTTCCAGGAACGCGAGAGCAAACCTGGTCTCCTTCCCCGGTTTGCTCTCTCGTTCCCCGAACCCCCGAGCAAGCAGGTCTTCTTCCCTGCGGTTTGCAGGGTGGTTCGGGGAACGCGAGAGCAAACCGCGGCGAAGCTGGTCTCCTTTCCCGGTTTGCTCTCTCGTTCCCCGAACCCCCGAGCAAGCAGGTCTCCTTCCCTGCGGTTTGCAGGGTGGTTCGGGGAACGCGAGAGCAAACCCCGGCGAAGCTGGTCTCCTTTCCCGGTTTGCTCTCGCGTTCCCCGAATCCCCCTTGAAGCCGCCCAACAGCGCTGCAGTGTGGCCACATCTAACACCACTTGCAGCGCTGGTTGCTGTAAGTGTGGCCACTCTGCAGCGCTGGCCCTATACAGCTGTACTAATACAGCTGTAACAACCAGCGCTGCAAAATTTTAGATGTAGACATGGCCTGAGTGGCAAAAGTTATACCAACGTAAGTGGTAATGTAGACATAGCCTTAGAGGTATTAAGGTACTGCAGGATCAATCTGCATGAGAAAATTTACAATAAAAACTCTCCAGAAGGGAAAAACTGAAGGTTCATTCCACCTCCACAGACAGCAATCTTTATCTTTACAAACAAAATGGCTAAAGTTTGTTTGCTAAATTAAAAAAATCATTTAAAAATGAGACTGCATTCAAATTCATAGAACATTCTTAAAGGCACGAATTTCCTCATCTTTGGATCTAGACTGCATCTCGTAAAAACAATGACATTCCAAGTGAAGAATCAGAGGGGTAGCCGTGTTAGTCTGGATCTGTAAAAGCAGCAAAGAATCCTGTGGCATCTTATAGACTAACAGACGTTTTGGAGCATGAGCTACATACTACACAGACCACAGTGAGAGATTATGCCATACTCTATCAAAGAAACTGAGGAACCACCTGATCAGCATCCTATACAGCGAACAGGAAAACATCAAAAAAGAGCTCCCCAACCTGGAGACTCTCATTTATAACCCAACTTCCATACAAACGGGCTTCACTAAAATAAGACAGGAGATCTACATTACTCACTTCACTTCTCTATTAAGGAAAAAGGACTGTAAGCTGTCTAAACTCCTACCTGCCACATGGGGACACAACCGTGGTACCCTCAACCCACCCAGCAATATCGTCAATCTATCCAACTACACACTCAGCCCAGAAGAAAAGTCTGTCCTATCTCGAGGACTCTCTTTCTGCCCTGCCACCCCAGCAACATGATACAGTTCTGCGGCGATCTGGAAGCCTACTTCCACCCTCTCCAACTCAAAGAATACTTTCAGGACAACACTGAACAGCGCACTGATACACAGGTACCCTCCCACCAACAGCACAAGAAGAAGAATTCCACATGGACTTCTCCTGAGGGTCGAAATGACAGTCTGGACCTATACATTGAATGCTTCCGCCGACGTGCACAGGCAGAAATTGTGGAAAAACAATATCGCTTGCCTCATAGCCCAAGTCATGCAGAACGCAATGCCATCCACAGCCTCAGAAACCACCCTGACATCATCATCAAAGAGGCTGATGAGGGAGGTGCTGTTGTCATCATGAACAGGTCTGACTACCAAAAGGATGCCGCCAGACAACTCTCCAATACCAAATTCTACAGGCCACTTCCCTCAGATCCCACTGAGGAATATATTAAGAAACTACACCATCTACTTAGAACACTCCCTACACTAACACCGGAACAAATCAACATACCCTTAGAGCCCTGACCAGGATTATTCTATCTACTACCCAAGATCCAAAAACCTGGAAATCCTGGACATCCCATCATCTCGGGCATTAGCACTCTCACTGAAGGACTGTCTGGATATGTGGACTCTCTACTCAGACCCTATGCCACCAGCACTCCCAGCTATCTCCATGATGCCACTGATTTCCTGAGGAAACTACAATGCATTAGTGACCTTCCAGAAAACACCATACTAGCCACCATGGATGTAGAGGCTCTCTACACAAACATTCCACACACAGATGGAATACAAGCTGTCAGGAACAGTATCCCTGATGATGCCACAGCACAACTGGCTGCTGAGCTCTGTGCCTTTATCCTCACACACAACTATTTCAAATTTGATGGCAATATATATCGCCAGATCAGTGGCACCACTATGGGCACCCGCATGGCCCCACAACATGTCAATATTTTTATGGCCAACCTGGAATAACGATTCCTCAGCTCTCGTCCACTCACGCCCCTTCTCTACCTACGCTACATTGATGACATCTTCATCATCCGGACCCATGGGAAGGAGACTCTGGAAAAATTCCACCACGATTTCAATAGCTTCCACCCCATCATCAACCTCAGCCTGGACCAATCTACATGGGAGGTCCACTTTCTATACACCACAGTGCAAATAAGTGGTGGTCACATTAGCACTATCCTATACCGAAAACCTACCGACCGCTATGCCTACCTTCATGCCTCCAGCTTCCATCCCGGGCACATCACACGATCCATTGTCTACACCCAAGCACTGAGGTACAACCACATCTGCTCTAACCCCTCAGACAGAGACCAACACCTATAAAATCTCCACCAAGAATTCTCAAAACTATAATACCCGCACAAGGAAATAAGGAAACAGATCAACAGAGCCAGACATGTACCCAGAAGCCTCCTACTATAAGACAAGCCCAAGAAAGAAACCAACAGGACGCAACTGGCCATCACATACAGTCCCCAGCTAAAACCCCTCCAACGCATCATCAATAATCTACAACCCATCCTGCACAATGATCCCACACTTTCACAGACCTTGGGTGGCAGGCCAGTCCTCGCCCACAGACAACCTGCCAACCTGAAACATATTCTCACCAGTAACTGCACACCGCACTATAATAACTCTAGCTCAGGAACCAATCCATGCAACAAACCTCGATGCCAACTCTGCTCACATATCTACACCAGCGACACCATCATATGACCTAACCAGATCAGCCACACCATCACCTATTCATTCACCTGCACATCCACCAATGTAATATACGCCATCATATGCCAGCAATGTCCCTTTGCTATGTACATTGGCCAAACTAGACAGTCTGTATGGAAAAGGATAAATAGACACAAATCAGATATTAGGAATGGCAATATACAAAAACCTGTAGGAGAACACTTCAACCTCCCTGGCCACACTATAGCAGACCTTAAGGTGGCCATCCTGCAGCAAAAAAACTTCAGGACCAAACTTCAAAGAGAAACTGCTGAGCTTCAGCTCATCTGCAAATTTGACACCATCAGCTCAGGATTAAACAAAGACTGTGAATGGCTTGCCAACTACAAAACCAGTTTCTCCTCCCTTGGTTTTCACACCTCAACTGCTAGAACAGGGCCTCATCCTCCCTGATTGAACTAACTTCATTATCTCTAGCTTGTTTGCATATATACACCTGCCCCTGGAAATTTCCACTACATGCATCTGATGAAGTGGGTATTCACCCACGAAAGCTCATGCTCCAAAACGTCTGTTAGTCTGTAAGGTGCCACAGGATTCTTTGCTGCTTTTACAAGTGAAGAATGACACACTATTTCTCTCTTACCTGTTGTGGAGCAGGCAGTTCCTGAACAGCTGTATGTGGTACAATGCCTTCATACAAAAGGATGCAGGGTGATCCTATTAACTCAATTACTTTTACAGTAGTGGAGAAAGGAGGAATGCTAGAATTACACAATCATCCAAAAGACACTACATTGTTTTTCTCATTCATTAAAAAAAAAATTCCAGATATCATAGAATCATAGGACTGGAAGGGACCTCGAGAGGTCATCTAGTCCAGTCCCCTGCACTCATGGCAGGACTCAGTATTATCTAGACCAGCAGTGGGCAACCTGCAGCTCAGCAGCGTAATCCATCGGCGGGCCACAAGACACTGTTTACATTGACCGCTCACAGGCAAGGCCGCCTGCAACTCCCAGTGGCTGTGGTTCCCCATTCCTGGCCAATTTATTCCAGTGCTTAACCACCCTGACAGTTAGGAAGTTTTTCTTAATGTCCAACCTAAACCTCCCTTGCTGCAGTTTAAGCCCACTGCTTCTCATCCTATCCTCAGAAGTTAAGAACAACAATTTTTCTCCCTCCTCCTTGTAACAATCTTTTATGTACTTGAAAACTTATGCCCCCTCTCAGGGCTTGTCTACATCACAAAGTTGCAGCGCTGGTGAGGGGGTTACAGCGCTGCAACTTAGGAGGTGTACACATCTGCAGGGCACCACCAGCGCTGCAACTCCCTGTTTGCAGCGCTGGCCGTACTCCCGTTTTGTCTCGGGTGTAGAGGATCCAGCGCTGGTAATCAAGTGTAGACACTTACCAGCGCTTTTCTTGACCTCCGTGGAATAAGCAGGTATCCCAGCATACCTGAGGAAGCCTCTGGTAATCAAGCTGGTCTCCTTCCCCGGTTTGCTCTCGCGTTCCCCGAACCTCCGTGCAAGCAGGTCTCCTTCCCTGCTGTTTGCAGGGTGGTTCGGTGAACACGAGAGCAAACCGCGGCGAAGCTGGTCTCCTTCCCCGGTTTGCTCTCGCGTTCCCCGAACAAGCAGGTCTCCTTCCCCGGTTTGCTCTCGCGTTCCCCGAACCTCCGTGCAAGCAGGTCTCCTTCCCTGCGGTTTGCAGGGTGGTTCGGGGAACGCGAGAGCAAACCGCGGCGAAGCTGGTCTCCTTCCCCGGTTTGCTCTCGCGTTCCCCGAACCCCCCTTGAAGCCGCCCAACAGCGCTGCAGTGTGGCCACATCTAACACCACTTGCAGCGCTGGTTGCTGTAAATGTGGCCACTCTGCAGCGCTGGCCCTATACAGCTGTACTAATACAGCTGTAACAACCAGCGCTGCAAAATTTTAGATGTAGACATACCCTCAGTCTTCTCTTTTCCAGACTAAACAAACCCAATTTTTTCCATCTTCCCTAATAAGTAGTCTTCCCTCATAGGTCATGTTTTCCAAACCTTTAATCATTTTTGTTGCTCTTCTCGGGACTTTCTCCAATTTTTCCACATCCTTCCCAAAATGTGGCGCTCAGAACTGGATACAATACTCCAGTTGAGGCCTAATCAGCACAGAGTAGAGCGGAAGAATTACTTCTCGTGTCTTGCTTACAACACTCCTGCTAATATATCCCAGAATGATGTTCGCTTTTAGGGTTTTTTGCAACAGTGTTACACTGTTTACTTATATTTAGTTTATGGTCTACTATGACCCCCAGATCCCTTTTCGCAGTACTCCCTCCTAGGCAGTTATTTCTCATTTTGTATGTGTGAAACAGAATGTTACTTCCTATATGGAGTACTCTGTATTTGTTCTTATTGAATTTCATCCTATTTACTCCAGATCATTTCTCCAGTTTGGCCAGATCAACTGTTCCAATTCAGAAATTTTAATTTGTGTTAGTAGAGGACTTCTGAAATGGAGGCCAGCAATGAAGATGTGGTCATTGTCACAAGCTTTCCTTTAATGTGACAAAGCAAGACTAGGGTTTGTCAGAGGAAAAGGGGCAGGGAAAAACAAACAACAAGTACATGCATGCTTTTAAAGAAAATGTTGAAAACACAGTTCTGTGTATTTTGATTGCCCCTACATTTCTACAAAACCTTGGTAATTTAAATCTTTTCCACTTAAATCTGTTACATCAAGAGTCACACTAAAAGTACCTGATATAAGCTGTCCATCATACCAGTATGCATGTCTACGGCTGTGAGCAAAAATTGGAATGAGTGTAAGAAAAAGTTTTGACATCTACCTATCAAAGCCTGGAAAAGGTTGCTCTGGAAGATACTAATGACATGCTCTATGGAGTTTCTCAGCTGTCTGTCCTCACTTTGGCTCAATTTGGAGCGGTATTCCTCTAGGAGGCGCAGAGCTCGCTGGGTATCTGCAAGCAAAAATAAAACAAAAAACACTAAACACCACCATAAGGGGAAAACTATCCGAACTGCACCAACTATAGTCAATACAGCAATTCTTTACATCACACCCTCATTAACCCAACTTAAATAACTGCCAAATTCCTCAGAAGTTCTTTATTATCAGTTTATAAATTGCATAAGTAGATATGTTTTTTTCAAAAAGGCAGGTTTTTCTAAAGCAATTTTTTAAATTAAAGAATTACGTTGCCCAGATGCACATCTGATAAAACTACAGCGTTGCCTACTCCTTAACTGACTCATCTGATCAAAGGATTTCAGTAACAATCTGCACAGCTTCAAACTTTAGAGGCACAAAGGGGGATGTGCATATTTCTGCTTGGCTGACACAGATTTCCCCAGTACAAACACAGGTCGGAATCTGTATTACGTGAAAGAAAAATACTAAAAAGTGAACCCACTGGCATGCTAATCAAACATTTGCATTAGCAGGGAAATGAGAGCAGCAGATCCGCATGCAGGGGCAGCTGTCAAAGAACGCCAGTTTAAACAACTGCTCGGGTCACTCGGGCGCCCCGAGCACGGGGACTCGCGCGGCTGCACCAAGCGCCACGCTGCTGCGCTGACAGAAAGTTTATGGGTCGAGGCGGCTGCACGCGGCCGGCGGAGTTCCCGCCGCGCGGGGGGCAGCGGGGGCTCACCTTGCTTCCTGACAGGCATGGTGCTCCCCAGCAGCAGCCACGCGCCCGAAGCGACCCCGGGCACGGCCGGACTCCGGCCGCTCGGCTCGGGCAGGGTGCGCCCGGCCGCCGCCCTCCCAAACTTTGCGCGGGACAAGGACCAGCAGCCAGATCCCGACCGCGCGGGCTGGGGCTGCGGCGGGGGCGGCCCGTGCTCTGCCCGGTCCCGTCGGAGCCTTTCCCCACAGTCGAAGGCAGGACGAGCCCAGACCCCGGGGGTCCGGAGCGGAGCCGGGACGGGGCAGCCCCCTCGGCGCTCAGGCGGCGGCCGATACCCGCTCGGAGCCCCCAAGGGAGAAGGGGGCCCGGGCGCCCGAGACTCCCTCACAGCCGCGCGCGCGCGCTCCCTCCCACCGCCGCTCGCTCCGCTGGAAATTCCAAACTTTCCAGCCAAAATGGCGGCCTGGAGGCTGTGGAGAGACCAGCAGCCCCCACGTGACCGGGCCGGCGGCCGCCCAATCAGGAGTCAGCTCGGCTCCGGGCTGGTACCTAAAGGGGGAGGCAAGGTGAGTGCTCCCCGCTGGCTTAAAGGGGCCGCGCCCGCCCCTTCGGCGAGCCGGGCAGGGGCTGCGGCCGCGTGCATGTATGACGTCCAGGCTTTGCAGAGGTGCAGGAATGCGGCCTCCGGCTGCCGCGTGTGTGGCTGAGGCAGCGCGGCAGCCCCGCGGGGCCCCTCCCGGCTGCGGGGGCTTGCGATCCGCAATGGGGCTCGCGGGGTGGGCGCGAGCCTCCTGCCACAGTTGGCCCTTGTATAAGAAACGCAACAGGTGCGGGATACTCCCCCGCCTGACCCCTGCAGCGTTTGTTCTGTGCGGTCCGGGAAGGGGCTGCAAAAACCACGAGGGGCCGCTATTCAGGATCGATAGGAATCCCGGGCCGTCGCTATAGCCGCGTGAGTTGCTTGCACACTGTGCTGGGTCACACACACAGAAGTACTCAGGAGGGGACCGCAGAACAGGGCAGCTTCCCGTTCTTAACGTTACTGGTTGGTCAGCTGTTGCAAAAAGTGCTGTGGGGCGCAAGAAAAATGGCCCTTGTCCCGCGCACTTGCAAAAGCTATTTATTGAATTACATTCTTGTGGTGCCAGGTGATTCTTACACTGCGGGGGGCTACAAGATAGCTACACCTTCACATACACCCTTTGTATTCTCCAAGAATTTAATAGCAGTTCAACAAGGCTGCTGGCCTCCTTTCAACACCCAACACAAAATTAAAAGCCTTATAAGGAATTTCTTAAAGAGACACTCAGGAGTGCAGAAATTAAGGACCATAACCTTATATTTGTGCTGTGGTATGAAAAATTTCAGCAACTGCTGCCCAAGAGCATGTGGTATCTCATCTGATGCAACCTACAGCGGAGAAGCAAGAACTAGTGGGTGAAAATACCATGTGGCCCTAAGGCACTACATTCATTGATGTTTAAGGCCAGAGGGCACCATTATGATTCCCTAGTCTAACCTCCTCTATAAGGCAAACTAGAGAATTCCACCCACTAATCCTTTTATCAAGACATATCTTCTTGGTGAACTACAATCTCTCTTTTACAAACACATCCAATGGCTTGAAGGGATAACAAATTATCACATTGGTAAGTAAGTTGTCCCAATGGTTAATGATCCTCACTGCTAAAAATTAGAGCCATTTTTTCTAGTCTGAATTTCTCAACCTTCAACTGCCTGGCACTGGTCTTATGATTTTGTCTGCCAATTTAAAGAGTCTTCCACTATCAAAAATCTTCTCCCTGCGTGCATACTTTTATACCATAATCAAATCACCTCTAAACCTTGGATAAAATAAATAAACTGAACTTCTTTAGTCCTCCTCTGTAAGTCAAACTTTCCAAACTTCAAATCATTCTTATAGCTTTTTTTTTTCTTAATCCTTTCTAGTTTTTCAATGTCCTTCCACAGTGTGGACATCAGAAATGGACACACTGTATTCTAGACATGGTCTCACCAATGATATACAGAGATGAAATATCACATGATAGGAAAACCATGACCATCAAACAAAATACAAAATGAAGTTGACTTCCAACGTCCTGTGAAAAGTTAGCAACTACTCTGTAGGTCTTCACATTAATAGTCAATTACATAAATACAAACTAGGAAACAACTGCCTAGGAATGAGTAGTACAGAAAAGGATCTAGGAGACAGTGGACCACCAACTAAACAGGAATCAACAATGTAATACAGTTGCAAAAAAAGACAAACATCGTTCTGGGATGTATTAGCAGGAGTGTTGTAAGCAAGACATGAAGTAATTCTTCCACTCTACTCAGCACAGGTAAATCCTCAGCTGGAATATTGTGTCCAGTTCTGTGCACCACACTTTGGGAAAGATGTGGACAAACTGGAGAAAGTCTAGATGAGAGCAACAAAAATGATTAAAGGTCTAGAATACATGACCTACTAAGAAAGACTGAAAAAAAAGTAGATGTGTTTAGTCTGGAGAAGAGAAGACTAAGGGAGGACATGAAAACAGTCTTCAAGTATGTAAAAAGGTAGTTATAAAGAGGAGGGTGATAAATTATTCTCCTTAACCACTGAGCACAGGACAAGAAATAATAGACAAATTGTAGCAAAAGAGATTTAAGTTAGACATTAGGAAAAACTGCCTAACTGAAAGGGCAGTTAAGCACTCAAACAAATTACCTAGGAAGATTGTGGAATCTCTGTAATCAGCAGTTTTAAGATGAGATTAGATGAATATCTGCCCAGGAAGATTTAGATCAGTGGTTCTCAACCTATTTATCTTTGTGGGCTGCATATACAGCTCTCTATATGTTATGTGGGCCTCATCCACACAATATATATACTACCTATATGACCCTGAAGATGTCACAAGGGCTGCAGCTCTGTGCTGATTGGTCTGCAAGTGGTCCGCAGGCTGCAGGTTTATAACCACTGGTCTAGATAATACTTAGGGCTGCCTCAGTGCAGAAGAATGGACTAGATAACATATCAAAGTCACTTCCGGGTCTACATTTCTATGGTTTGCAGAAGCATAACAAGGTCTGACCTAGCATCAGTGACCTTATATCTATGTGTCTATGCATTTGCAGCCATTCTGACTAAGCAATAACCTCTCTGTGCAGCCACCCACATAACTTATTCCTGTTCTTAGCAGAAACAAAAGGCATGAGGGCACTTTGCAAAGAATTGAGCTCAGTCAGCATACATGAACTCATAAGGGCGCATCAGATTAAAAACAATATATTTAAACAATACATTTTCTTGTAAATAATGCTATTGTCAGTCGTCACCACCATGATGGCCCTCACAGTAGAAATATGACAGGACTCAATTACAGTGAATTATAATGGCACTTTTTATTCAGAAAGGTGACCCCACAGATTGATAGCTCCCTGACTATCTAGCTCTCAGACTGACAAACATAACTGGTGCTACGGTTGCACCACACAGGATCTCCCTAAATCTTGATTACTCAATTGATTACTCAATTATGGAATGGATTACTGACTATACTGCAATCATTTAACATTGCCCAGCAGTACCTAAGATACTGCACTTATTCCAGAGGTTTTCAAATTATGGCCTAGGGAGCATTTGTTGGTGGTCTGTGGAGAGCTTGTTGGTCAAGTGGTGCTGGCTGCTTCTCATATCTCTGTCTTATAAAGAGCATTAAAAGAGGCTAAAAATATATTCAATGGTTTCTTAATATAACTTTATCATGTAAGCATTTTTCAGTATTTGCCAAAGTGATATTATATAATCAGACATGGGAAGAGGTTGTGACAGGTATGGAAATTTCCTGCAATATTCTTGAAAGACTGTATTGTATTGAGTGTATATATTATTGTGGGTTGGGATTGTATGTAACCTTTCTAGGGGGGAGATGTGACAGTTACTGCAATGAGGGCCATTGTTTTAAATGAATGGTTTATATAAGATTGTGTTCTACGCCATGGGGGAAGGCTACCACAGCTCCTCCAGGAATTAAAAACAGCAGGTGGTGACTAAGGTAAATCAGGCAGGTTGTAACCGCTTTCCCATCACCCCACACAGAGGTATCATCTTCTGGAGAATCTTGTATGTATTAACTAAAACTGGATTCTCCAGAGACCAACAGACAGAGAAAGGACTTTTGGATAAATAGCCTGAGTTTAATCTGACTCAGGGCTTTCGTTCTGCCCAAGGCAGGGAGCCCAATCCTTGCAGAAGGATTGGAAGGACTGACACCTACCAGAGCACAATGTTGGAGTTGGGGGTGACTCTGGTAAGCTTTTTAACATGTGTGTAGCATATGTCTTTTATTGTTTTTAATATGTTGCTCTGTAATACTTTCACATTAAGAATAAATGTACTTGCTTAAAAAGAGCTGTATTGTAATTTATAACTGCAGGACATTACACTGTTAAAAGCCTCTGGAGAGAAAGCAAAGTGCAATGCTGGCCTTTTGGGCAGACTGGTTTACTATGGATAACACAGAGTAGGTAGGAAACAGTGTAGCTGGGAAAACCCTGCTCAGGAGGGAAAGAGATGCAGGTCTCTGTCCAAGAGAGGTGATGGCTGAGGAACAGGGAACCTGCAGTGAGTGCTGTTGGTGGACAATGAGGGAGGAATACAGATGCAGTTGCCCTGAACTGTGACAGAGATAACCTGCACAATTGTGAATGGGAAGACAGGTGGCCTGAGTGACAGTGAATGCTGGGAAATATTCATGAGACAATATCCATTTTATAATGTGTTCTGTGCTAAAGAATCTTAAGAATCATTATCCTCTTCTAAGCATAAGAAATAACTATGGCTTCTCAGATACTGGTGTCTGGTAACTGTGCAAATGTTGACTTCTTAATGGGTGATCACTGTTCGATTACTAAAACAAAGAATTTTTTAAACCTAATTCCCCTTCGTTATGTTTGGCTTTTGTTAATTTGTACAGTTCACTCAGCTTAGGTAAGCAAAAAGCACTGGTCAATTTCACTTTTATTTTTAGTCACTTTCACTTTCCGGCTTCATGCATGAGCACAATTTTGTAATTCTTGGGTTGGAATAATTATGGGGGAATTCAGGAAGGATGTTAATATATTTGAGAGGGTTCAGAGAAAGGTCATGAGAATGATTAAAGTATTGAGAAATACGCTTTATAGTCAAAGACTCAAGAATCTTCAACTGTTTAGGTCAGTGGTTCTCAACATATTTACCAGTTTTGCCCGTTACTTTGGAGTATGCTCATTTATTAGGGTTACTCTTCTGGGGTGGGGTTTTGTAATTCTATCAATGTGCTGCTTGTGTCACTTGTGTTTTCATATGGAGCTCTACTCCCCCTTCTGCAAGTCCACTCCCAATGGAGCTATCCTGCAGGATCTAAGTTCCCCGGGGCTGGGTTCCTCCAGCTCCAGAACCAACCGCCCTCCCTCCCACACACACACTGAGTGGACCGGGTCAATCGGCACTTTCAAGCTGACTCATTATATGTCCCTGGACTCAGTGGGTTGGGTCAAGCAGCTCTTTCAAGCTGCCACCCTCATATATCACAGGTTCAGCATGTTCCTCTCCCCACTTTCACGTCACAACTGTTCTGGTAATAACGCACTTGATGAGCAAACCCCACAGTATTTTTGGGCACTACAGGGATCTTTAGCTTAGGTAATGAAGCATTGCTGCAGAGTAAATGGGGAAGCTAAAAACACAAAAGAGTAAAGTTCAGAGAGAAAGAAGCAACCAGCTTAACCATAAAAGTTATTTATTGAATAATAGTGATAACTACACAAGGAGAACCTACACCAAAATAACAGTTACATTATTAAAGGTTAATACATGAGGTAGAAAAGAAAACAGAGAGAGCAAAAGAGAAGAATCTCATCACTTCCATGAAGCTTGAACTGGTCGGGGTTCCCAGTTGATGGTGGTAGCTCAGGGTCCTGAGTGCTGGAAACAGGCAGAGCCCCCAGCATGATCAGTCAAGAGAAGATGGAGTCCCAGTGGAACTGATGCATAGTTTGGATCCAAGCATCACAACACTTACTGGAGCATGAGTAGGGGGTTTTGTAGGGAAAATACAATGGTTCAAGGTAGAACTCTAGATTTGTTTATGGGTAAACTGATGACTCAAGGGTTTTCTTTAGGCTAGACAATAGGAGCTGATCACTCTTGGCTATGGATGATGTTCCGTCCAAGGAGCTCACAATGCAATTAGGCTGCTTCAGTATTTTGATTATCAATCCAGGATTCATTAATAGAATTGGTCTGATAACTGCTGAGCTGGGTGTGTACAGGCGTAGGTTCATTAACATCTGGAGCAGAGATCCCCCATCAAGCAGTGCTTCCCTGCTTCTCTGGTACCAGAGTTCCGTGCGGTTCGTGCCTTGGAATCTCTGTTCTCCATTCTGTAGGCTAATGGAGATGCCTCCCTGTCCCATCTTTGATGCAGATAAGGCTATTTGTTCTTGTCACCCTTGTCAGGAGGTGTCTAGATGTGTCTCCCACCGCCCTTCACTGCTCTCTGCAAGTCTTTTCTCTGATCAGTTTTGGTTCAAGCAGAGGCTGGTGGGGAGGTGTCTTCCATGAGTCAGACAGGCTGGATATTGTGCCCTGGTTCCCCAAAAACAGAGCTGACTGGTATCAATGTGGACCGCATATGCAGCTCTTTATGTGTTATATGGGCCGCATCCACACACTATATATATATTACCTGTGTGGCCCTGAGGAAGTCACATGGGCTGCATACGAACACCGGAGTTACAAACTGATCTGTCAACCACACACTTCATTTGGAACCAGAAATATGCAATCAGGCAGCAGCAGAGACAAAAAAAAAAAAAAGCAAATACAATACCATACTGTGTTAAACATGAACTACTAAAAAAATAAAGGGAAAGTTTAGCAAAAACAATTTGACAAGGTAAGAAAACTGTTTCTGTGCTTGTTTCATTTAAATTAAGATGGTTAAAAACAGCACTTTTCTTCCACATACTAAACTTTCTAAGCTGTATTAAGTCAATGTTCAGTTTTAAACTTTTGAAAGAACCATAATGTTTTGTTCAGTCACAAATATTTCAGAGTTACAAACAACCTCCATTCCTAAGGTGCTCATAACTCTAAGGTTTTACTATACATGACGAAGATAAATTTTATAATACAGGGCTCTTCAGTCTAGCAGACAAAGGTATAACATGATCCAATGGCTAGAAGCTAGATAAATCCAGACTGGAAATAAGGTGTAAATTTTTAACAGTGAGGGTAATTAACCACTGGAACAATTTACCAAAGATCATGTTGGATTTTCTATCACTGGCAATTTTTAAATCAAAATTAGATATTTTTCTGAAAGATCTGCTCTAGGAAATATTTTGGGAACGTTCTGTGACCTGTGTTATATAGGAAGTCAGACTAGATGATCACATTGGTCCTTTCTATGAACCTATGATATGGGAGGAACATGCATACAGGAAGGAGAAGAGCAGATGCTGCTGAGTAGTGCTGTGGAAAAAAAAAATCAATGATAGAGCCAACATGAAGGATCAACAAGCCAGGAAGCAATTATTCAAACCTTATTGCACCTGAGAGAGTATTGTTTAGTTTCCAGCATTTCTATTTCAGCTATAAGAATAAACTATTAGGGTAAAGTTATTGTATGGCAGGCCATGAATGCTCACAAATTGGGGTTGGGATGCAGGAGAGGGTGGGGACTCCGGTTGGGGTGCAGGCTCCAGAGTGGGGCCAGAAATGAGGCATTCAGAGTGCAGGACGGGCTCCAGGCTGGGGTGTGGGGTGCAGAGGGGGTGATGGCTCCAGTTGGGGGTATGGGCTCTGGGGTGCGGCTGGCGATGAGGAGTTTTGGGTGTAGGAGGGTGCTCTGGGCTGGGGCCAGAGGTTCAGAGGGTGGGAGGATTGGGGCAGGGGATTGGGGTGCAGGTTCTGACTGCAGTGCGGGCTTGTCATAAAAGCACTCCAGCACTTATATTCATGCAAATACCAAAGAAAAGAAACCATATAACTTACTATCTGATCTCTTTGTCCTTACACTTAGAAACAGAAGATTAGAAAACAGAACTACTTCTCCAAAGCTCAGAGAAAGCAGGCAGACAGAAAACAAAGACCTCAGAGACAAAATTCCCTCCACCCAAAGTTGAAAAAATCCGGTTTTCTGATTGGTCCTCTGGTCAGATGCTTCAGGTGAAAGAGACATTAACCCTTAGCTATTTGTTTATGACACGCCCCCCCAAATTGCAGACAGTGGGGAAGCTCACTGGCGGCGATTTCCTTCTAGAACTTGAAAATAAACAGATTAATACAACACATGCACCTTTACATATACTCCTAAGTATATAACTAACAGATTTCTACATTTTAAGAACACTTTTTAACTACTGAATTCTGGGAAACTCTCACGGGAGAGTGCATCAGCTACTTTGTTAGAAGCTCCTGTGATGTGCTGAATTTTAAAATCAAAATCTTGGAGAGCTAAAGTCCAACGAAGAAGTTTCTTGTTGTTCCCCTTGGCAGTATGAAGCCACTTTAGTGCAGCATGGTCAGTTTGTAGTTGGAACCGCCGTCCCCAAACATATGGGCGCAGCTTTTCCAGGGCGTACACAATGGCATAGCATTCCTTTTCACTGACTGACCAGTGACTTTCCCTCTCAGACAGTTTCTTGCTGAGAAACACGACAGGATGGAAGTTGTGATCTGTTGCCTCCTGCATGAGCGCTGCTCTTATACCACGCTCAGATGCATCTGTGGTTACTAGGAATGGCTTGTCAAAGTCCGGGGCCCTGAGCACAGGGTCCGACATGAGCGTTGCCTTAAGCTGGGTAAAGGCTTTTTGACACTCATCAGTCCACTTAACGGCATTTGGCTGGGTCTTTTTGGTCAGGTCGGTCAATGGGGCAGCGATTTGGCTGTAGTGTGGTACAAATCGCCTGTAGTATCCGACCAAGCCTAAGAAGGATTGGACCTGTTTCTTTGACCTTGGGACAGGCCACTTTTGGATAGCATCCACCTTGGCCTGTAGGGGGTTTATGGTTCCTTGACCCACCTGGTGCCCCAGGTAAGTCACTCTGTTTTGGCCTATTTGACACTTTTTGGCCTTAACAGTTAGTCCTGCCTGCCTGATGCGCTCAAAGACCTTTTCCAGGTGGAGTAGGTGTTCGGGCCAGGAGTCTGAAAAAATGGCCACATCATCGAGGTAGGCAACTGCAAATTCTCCCAGTCCAGCTAGTAGACCATCTACCAGCCTCTGGAAGGTGGCGGTTGCATTTCGAAGGCCGAAAGGAAGGACATTGAATTCATACACCCCCGCATGGGTGACGAATGCTGACCTCTCCTTGGCAGGTTCATCTAGCGGTACTTGCCAGTAACCCTTGGTTAAGTCTATTGTAGAGATGAACTGAGCACGTCCCAACTTCTCCAATAGCTCATCGGTGCGTGGCATTGGATAGTTGTCCAGACGAGTTACCGCATTTAACTTACGGTAGTCCACGCAAAAGCGTATTTCCCCATCTGGTTTGGGTACCAGAACCACTGGAGATGCTGTCACGGAGTGTGGGGGAGTCCGGCCCTGCACCCCTCTTCCTGGGACCCACAGTGACTCTCAGCCAGCCAGTAAAACAGAAGGTTTATTGGACAACAGGAACACAGGTTACAGCAGAGCTTGCAGGCACAGTCAGGACCCCTCCACCGAGTCCTTCTGGGCTTTCAGGGTGCTTGGATCCTAGCTAGGATACCCTGAATTCCACCCACACAGCCCCAAGCCCAAACTCAAACTGCTTCCCTCCTGCCACTCCCTTCCTTTGTCCCCTTCCCGGGCAAAGGTGTTGACCTTTTCCCCTCCCTTACCTAGCTCAGGTTACAGGCTCTGGCATCGTCCATCCCCTAAAGTCCTCCCCTGCTCTCCCACTCCCCACACAGACAGTCCCTACTCCATCACATCTCTCCCCCCTTCGAGACTGAACTGAGCGGGGTCACTCTGCCCAGTGACCTGGGGAAGTTCAGGGTCCCCTCTCCGGGACAACGCATCCGCTGTCAGGTTGGCACTTCCCTTCACATGGACCACGTCCATGTCATAGTCCTGCAGGAGCAGGCTCCACCTCAGGAGCTTGGCGTTGGCTCCTTTCATCTGGTGCAGCCAGGTCAGGGGAGAGTGGTCGGTGTACACGGTGAAGTGTCGCCCAAAGAGATATGGCTCTAGTTTCTTAAGGGCCCACACCATGGCCAGGCATTCCTTCTCGATGGCCGCGTAACTTTGTTCCCGGGGTAGCAGCTTCTTACTCAGGTACATGATGGGGTGTCTCTCCCCCTTTTCATCCTCCTGCATTAACACTGCCCCCAGTCCCGTGTCTGAGGCATCAGTGAACACCATAAAGGGTTTGTCAAAATCTGGGTTTGCCAGAACGGGGCCACTAACCAGAGCCTCCTTCAGCGCCCGGAAAGCCTCCTGGCACTGCTCAGTCCAGATCACCTTGTCTGGCTTCTCCTTTTTGCACAGTTCGGTGATGGGGCCGGCTATGGCACTAAAGTGGGGCACGAACCTTCGATAGTACCCCGCCATCCCAATAAAGGCCTGGACCTGCTTTTTGGTTTGGGGAGCAGGCCAGTCTCTGATCACCTCCACCTTGGCTGGTTCCGGCTTCAGGCAGCCGCTCCCCACCCGATGGCCCAGGTAAGATACTTCAGCCATCCCCACCTTGCACTTCTCCGCCTTTACTGTTAACCCAGCCTTTCGGAGTCGGTCTAGGACTTGTTTAACCTGGGATATGTGGTCCTCCCAGGTCTGGCTGAAGACGCAGATGTCGTCAATATACGCCACGGCAAAACTCTCCATCCCCCTCAGTAGCTGATCCACCAGGCGCTGGAAGGTGGCCGGCGCTCCCTTGAGGCCGAAGGGCAGGGTCAGAAACTCATAGAGCCCCAGAGGGGTGATAAAGGCCGATTTCAGCCTGGCATCTGCGTCCAGCGGCACTTGCCAGTAGCCTTTGGTAAGATCCATAGTGGTGAGGTACCGAGCACCTCCCAGCTTGTCTAGGAGCTCGTCAGGCCTGGGCATAGGGTAGGCATCAGATACGGTGATGGCATTGAGCTTTCGATAGTCCACACAGAACCGGATTGACCCATCCTTCTTGGGGACTAGCACCACTGGCGAGGCCCAAGGGCTGGAAGACGGCTGGATCACCCCCAAAGCCAGCATGTCCCTGACCTCTCTTTCAAGATCCTGGGCAGTTTTCCCAGTGACCCGAAAAGGGGAGCATCTTATAGGGGCATGTGACCCGGTCTCCACCCGGTGGACAGTCAAATTAGTGCGTCCAGGCTGGTTGGAAAACAGCTGTCGGTATAGATGCAGCACCCCTCTGATCTCAGCGTGCTGGCCTGGGGTCAGTTGCTCAGAGAGGGGAATCGCCTCCAGGGGGGAACCAGCTTTTGTCCAAGGGAATAGATCCACTAAGGGGTCATCTCCCTGCCCCTCCCAATGTCCACACACGGCCAACACCACATTCTCCCTGTCATAGTACGGTTTCATCATGTTCACATGGTACACCCGACGGTGATGTGCCCGGTTTGACAGCTCCACCACATAGTTTACCTCATTCAGTTGCTTGATCACCTTGAAGGGCCCTTCCCAGGCGGCCTGGAGTTTGTTTCTCCTCACGGGGATGAGAACCATCACCTGATCCCCGGTGGCGAAGGCACGGGCTCGTGCTGTGCGGTCATACCAGACCTTCTGCCTCCTCTGGGCTCGGGCCAGATTCTCCCTGGCCAGGCCCATGAGCTCGGCCAGTCTTTCCCGGAAGGTCAGGACATACTCCACCACTGACTCTCCCTCGGGAGCGGCCTTCCCCTCCCATTCGTCCCTCATCAGGTCTAGGGGCCCCCTCACCCGCCTTCCATACAACAGTTCGAAAGGTGAAAACCCGGTAGATTCCTGGGGCACCTCCCTGTACGCAAACAGCAGGTGAGGTAAGTACTTGTCCCAATCTTGCGGATGCTGGTTCATAAATGTTTTTAGCATCATCTTCAGCGTCCCGTTGAACCTTTCTACCAGCCCGTTGGACTGGGGGTGATACGCTGAGGCCCAGTTGTGCTGGACCCCACATTTCTGCCATAAGGACCGGAGCAGGGCCGACATGAAGTTGGACCCCTGGTCCGTTAAGACCTCCTTGGGGAACCCCACCCGGCTGAAAATTGTCAGCAGCGCATCTGCCACTGTGTCTGCTTCAATAGAGGACAAGGCCACCGCCTCGGGGTAGCGAGTGGCAAAATCCACCACCACCAGGATGTATCTCTTCCCTGACCGGGTCGTCTTGCTGAGGGGTCCCACTATGTCCATGGCCACCTTCTGGAAAGGTTCTTCTATGATGGGTAAAGGCCTCAAAGCCGCTTTCCCCTTGTCCCGGGCCTTCCCCACCCTCTGGCAGGGGTCACAGGATTGGCAGTACTGTCGGACATGGGTAAAGACCCCAGGCCAGTAAAAGTTCTGTAGCAGCCTCTGCCTGGTGCGCCGGATTCCCTGGTGCCCTGCGAGAGGGATGTCATGGGCCAGGTACAACAGCTTGCGACGGAACTTCTGGGGAACTACGAGCTGCCTCCTGATCCCCCATGACTCTACTTCCCCTGGGGGAGCCCATTCTCGGTACAGGAACCCTTTCTCCCACAGGAACCTCTCCTTGCAACCTCTCCTCATGGTCTGTACCACACTAAGGTCAGCCCGGTCCCTGTGCTTCCGCAAGGAGGGATCTTTCTGCAACTCGGCCTGGAACTCAGCAGCTGGGACAGGGATGGGGACCGGCTCTCTCTTGCTGGCTGGGTCTGAGGCCGCAGCCTCTCTGCACCGTGCCCCTGGGCGTTCCCCGTTCCCTGAGTTAGGGTCCTGCACCTCAGGTCGAGTACCTTCCCCGTTGTCGGGGAGCAGTGCCATTTGCCGACTCTGACTACGAGTCACGACCAGGGCACTCTGGGTGTTACTAGGCCAGTCCTCAAGGTCCCCTCCCATTAACACGTCAGTGGGCAAATATTGGTGTACCCCCACATCCTTGGGGCCCTCCTTGGCCCCCCATTTCAGGTGTACTCTTGCCACGGGTACCTTGAATGGGGTCCCGCCCACGCCCATCAGGGTCAGGTAGGTGTCGGGAACCATCCGATCTGAGGCCACCACCTCGGGCCGGGCCAGCGTCACCTCTGCGCCCGTGTCCCAGTACCCAGTGACCTTCCTCCCATCCGCTTCCAGGGAAACAATGCACTCTTTCCGGAGGGGCAGCCCCGCGCCCACCCGGTAAACCAAAAACCCGGAACCTGGAGCATCCACAGGTGGTATGTTGCCAACCCCCCTTTCCTGGGAATGTAGCCCCTCCTCCGATTGGGTTTTTACCCAGTCCACCCTCTGTGGGCTGGGTCTGCTTGGTCTGTCCCTGAGCTTGGGGCACTGGGCCCGTATGTGACCTCGTTGGCCACAGCGATAGCAGCCCATATCTCGTGGGTCCCCTTGAGTGGGTCGGAGGGACCTGCCACTGGATGTTCCCCTTTTGGGGGGGTTCTCCATAGGCCCCCTTTGGGAGGTCCCAGGATGACTCTCTCTCTGCGTTGAGGCAGGCCTGCTCCTTCGAGACTCCTCCCTGCCATCCCCTGCCCGACTGTCCACAAATTGGTCGGCCAGCTGGCCTGCATGCTGCGGGTTCTCCGGCTTCTGGTCCATCAACCACAGCCTCAGGTCGGACGGGCACTGCTCGTACAGGTGCTCCAGTATGAATAGGTCAAGCAGGTCCTCTTTAGTTTGGGCCCCAGCCGTCCACTTGCGGGCATACCCCTGCGCCCGGTTGACCAGTTTTAGGTATGTGACCTCACGGGTTTTACGCTGGCTCCGGAACTTTTTCTGGTACATCTCAGGAGTCAGCCCAAACTCGCGGAGCAGGGCCTGTTTGAACAGTTCATAGTCCCCTGCCTCCGCCCCTTTCAGTCGGCTGTACACCTCCACGGCTGTGGAGTCCAGTAAGGGGGTGAGAACTGCGATCCTATCTGCAAGGTCAACCCTGTGCAGCTCGCAGGCCTTCTCAAAGGCCGTCAGGAAGGTATCTATGTCCTCCCCCTCCTTACGCTGGGGCAGCAAGTGCTTATCAAAGCTCTTTGTAGGCTTGGGTCCCCCCTCACTCACCGCAGCCGGAGCCTCACTGCTCCTCAGCCGGGCCAGGTCCAGCTCATGTTTACGCTGTTTCTCCTTCTCCTCCCGCTCATGTTTACGCTGGTTCTCCTTTTCCTCCCACTCACGCTGGCGCTGGTTCTCCTCATGTTCACGCTGTTTCGCCTTCTCCTCCAGCTCTTTCCTCTTTAACTCGAGCTCCTCCCGTCTCAGCTCCCTTTCATATTCCAGCCGCCTCCGCTCCACGGATGCTGAGCGTCGCCGGGCGGATCCCCTGCTGGCCAGGGGTGTCACGGTGCCCTCGGTATACACTGGGCTCCTCCCCGCCCTTCCCCTAGGCCTAGGAAGGGGGGGTCTCGGGAAGCCCTCGTCCGCCGGCTGACCGCTCCCAGTGGGGACAGACACTGGTGCCTGAGCTGCATCTGCCCGGCTGCTTCCCTCAGAGACAGGGCTCCGTTCATTCATGCGGTCTCCCTGCTCCAGCTGGGCAATCAGCTGGTCCTTGGTGCGTCTCCCCGGGCGCAGCCCCCTCTGCTTGCACAGCTCCACCAGGTCACACTTGCGCCGCTTGGCATACATCTTCCTGCCGGCCACTCACAGGCTGGGGTGCTCGCCGCTCCCCACGGTTTCCAGGGGGACCCCTAGTGCACCAGCCCTTCGTGAGGTCACCACCTCTCTGCCAGGGTCGAGCTGCAGACTCCTCCGCCCCTGGGACCGCTCGCTGCAATCCCCCGGGGGACCCTGTTACTGCAAAGTCCTTCTCACTGGGCACACACTCCCAGGGGTTAACCACCCCTTCATTTTACTGCTCCCTAGTCACTTACTGCAGGAAGCGCCGTCCACGGGGTGCAGTATGTCCCGCCGCTGCCACCAGTTGTCACGGAGTGTGGGGGAGTCTGGCCCTGCACCCCTCTTCCTGGGACCCACAGTGACTCTCAGCCAGCCAGTAAAACAGAAGGTTTATTGGACAACAGGAACACAGGTTACAGCAGAGCTTGCAGGCACAGTCAGGACCCCTCCACCGAGTCGTTCTGGGCTTTCAGGGTGCTTGGATCCTAGCTAGGATACCCTGAATTCCACCCACACAGCCCCAAGCCCAAACTCAAACTGCTTCCCTCCTGCCACTCCCTTCCTTTGTCCCCTTCCCGGGCAAAGGTGTTGACCTTTTCCCCTCCCTTACCTAGCTCAGGTTACAGGCTCTGGCATCGTCCATCCCCTAAAGTCCTCCCCTGCTCTCCCACTCCCCACACAGACAGTCCCTACTCCATCACAGATGCCCATGCACTGGTAGATGGGCGGATTATACCCATCTGTAGCATGTTCTGGATCTCCCGTTCTATAGCAGCTTGGGCATGAGGAGACACCCAGTAGGGTGGGGTTCTGATTGGGTGAGCATTACCTGTATCAATGGAGTGGTATGCCCGTTCAGTCCGTCCTGGGGTGGCTGAGAACAATGGGGCGAAGCTAGTGCACAGCTCCTTGATTTGTTGCCGCTGCAGACGTTCCAGGGTGGTTGAGAGGTTCACCTCTTCCACGCCACCATCTTTTTTCCCGTCGTAGTAGACACCGTCAGGCCACTCAGCCTCATTTCCCTGGACTGTAAACTGACAAACCTGTAAGTCTCTGGAATAGAAAGGCTTGAGAGAATTAACATGGTACACTTAAGGTTTTAGTGAGGAATTGGGAAATGCTATGAGGTAGTTTACAGTTCCCAGGCGCTCTTGGACCGTGAATGGCCCTTCCCATGATGCTTCCATCTTATGGGCCTGTTGCGCCTTCAAGACCATAACCTGGTCTCCTACCTTGAAGGAACGTTCTCTGGCATGTCTGTCATACCAGGCCTTTTGCTCTTCCTGAGCATCCTTTAGGTTCTCTCTAGCAAGGGCTAAAGAGTGTTGGAGGGTGCTTTGTAGGTTGCTTACAAAGTCCAGAATGTTAGTTCCTGGAGAAGGTGTAAACCCCTCCCATTGCCGCTTCACCAACTGTAATGGCCCCTTAACCTCGTGACCATACACAAGTTCAAATGGTGAAAACCCTAAACTGGGATGTGGTACAGCCCTGTAGGCAAACAGCAACTGCTGCAACACTAGGTCCCAATTATTGGGGAATTCGTTGATGAATTTTCGTATCATGGCCCCCAAAGTTCCATTGAACCTTTCCACCAGGCCATTGGTTTGATGGTGGTACGGGGTGGCAACCAAGTGATTCACCCCATGAGTTTACCACAGTTTTTCCATGGTCCCTGCCAGGAAATTAGACCCTGAATCTGTAAGGATGTCGGAGGGCCAACCTACCCTGGCAAAGATGTCTGTTAGGGCCAGGCACACAGTGTTAGCCCTGGTGTTGCCTAGAGCTACTGCTTCTGGCCATCGGGTAGCGAAGTCCACTAAAGTCAGTACGTACTGCTTTCCTCTGGGCATTTTTTCTGGGAAAGGGCCCAGAATATCCACAGCTACTCGCTGAAATGGGACCTCAATTATGGGGAGTGGCTGGAGAGGGGCCTTGACCTGGTCTTGAGGCTTTTCCACTCTTTGGCATACCTCACAAGACCGGACATACTTGGCAACATCCTTGCCCATCCCCTCCCAGTGGAAGGACTTCCCCAACCGGTCTTTGGTTCTGTTCACCCCAGCATGGCCACTGGGATGATCATGGGCTAAGCTTAAGAGCTTCCCCCGGTACTTAGTTGGAACCACCAACTGTTTTTGCAGCTGCCATTCTTCCCGGTGTCCACCAGAAAGAATTTCCTTGTATAAAAGTCCTTGGTCTATAACAAACCGGGATCGATTAGAAGAGCTGAGAGGCGGTGGGGTGCTCCGTGCCGCCGCCCAAGCTTTCTGAAGGCTGTCATCCGCTTCCTGCTCAGTCTGGAACTGTTCCCTTGAGGCTGGGGTCACCAGTTCTTTCTCAGACTGTGGACTTGGGCTTGGTCCCTCTGGAAGCGATGTAGGTGATGGGGTTGTTTCCGTTGCTGGTGAACCGCTCTCCGCTGGTGCACCTGAGGGTATTTCAGGCTCTGGCTGAGCCTTTTGGGTATGGCTGTCTTGTGCTTCTGCCAGTTCTGGCTCGCTGGCGCCCTCTGGCGTTGAGTTTGAAGATGTGGTTGCACTTGCTGGTGCTGGTTGCTGTTCCAGTTCCCGGCCTGGGACTGGAGATGCTGTGGCTGTTTCAGTGGTAGGCATGGAATCCGGGTCCACTACCTCTGTCTGGGTCTCTAGTAACACAGACGGGGCCTCTGTGGACGGCTCAGGAACAGGAATGGGTCTGGAAGCTTGCCTGGTTTGGCTACGTGTAACCATTCCCACTCTCTTGGCCCGCCTCACCTGGTTGGCCAAGTCTTCCCCCAGTAGCATGGGGATAGGATAATTGTCATAGACTGCAAAAGTCCACATTCCTGACCAGCCTTTGTACTGGACAGGCAGTTGAGCTGTAGGCAAGTCTACAGCTTGTGACATGAAGGGGTAAATTGTCACTTTGGCCTTTGGGTTGATGAATTTGGGGTCAACGAAGGATTGGTGGATAGCTGACACTTGTACCCCCGTGTCTCTCCACGCAGTAACCTTCTTTCCGCCCACTCTCAAATTTTCCCTTCACTCAAAGGGTATTTGAGAGGCATCCGGGCCTGGGGATCTTTGGTGTGATGGTGGTGTAATGAATTGCACTCGCATGGTGTTCTTGGGACAGTTGGCCTTGATATGTCCCAGTTCATTACACTTAAAGCATCTTCCATCTGATGGGTCACTGGGCCGAGGTGAGTTACTGGAGACTGGTGAGGTGGAAGGGTAGGGTGTCTGTGGCTTTACTTGGGTGGTATGTGGGGTCTTTGGCTGTCCTCGGTTGTAGGGTTTATGGTCTGTGTGCCCCCTGGGGTAATCGTTCCCCTTGACAGTAGCTTTCTTGCTTTCTGCCAGTTCCATCCATTTGGCTCCAATCTCCCCCGCCTCAGCGAGATCTTTGGGTTTTCCATCTTGTATGTACCGTGTGATGTCTTCAGGAACACCATCCAAGAACTGCTCCATTTGTATGAGGAGGTGCAGTTCTTCCAAGGTTTGAACGTTGTTTCCTGTTATCCAGGCCTCATAGTTTTTTGCAATGTAGTAGGCGTGTTTGGGAAATGACACCTCTGGTTTCCACTTTTGGGTTCTGAAGCGCCGACGGGCATGATCTGGGGTTATCCCCATCCTGTATCTGGCCTTGGTTTGAAAAAGTTTATAGTCATTCATTTGCTGTTTAGGCATTTCAGCTGCCACCTCTGCTAAAGGTCCACTGAGTTGTGGCCTTAATTCTACCATGTACTGGTCTTCGGGGATGCTGTACCCAAGACAGGCTCTTTCAAAATTTTCCAAGAAGGCCTCGGTGTCATCCCCTGCCTTGTAGGTGGGAAATTTCCTGTGCTGTGGAGCAATAATTGGTGCCGGGTTTTTAGGGTTGGCTGGCACATGCAGCCCAGCTTTTGCCAACTCCAGTTCATGTTTTCTCTGTTTTTCTTTCTCTTCATTTTCTTTTTGTTGTTTTTCCATTTCTTTTTGTTGTTTTTCCATGTTTCGGTGGTGGGCCGCCTCTTCTTCTTCTTGCTTCCTTCTGTGGGCCAACTTTTCTTCTGCTTGCTTCCTTCGGTGGGCCACCTCTTCTTCTTCTAGTTTTCTTTTGTGTGCTGCCTCTAAGGCTGCCTGTTCTCTTTGGTAGGCTGCCAGTTTGATGCTTTCTTCCTTTTCTTTCAGCTCCACCTCTTTTTGTCTTTTTTCCAGTTGTCGCCTGTGTTCAGCTTCTTTGATTTGTTCTTCGGCCTCCATTTTTGTCTTGGTAGACATGGTTCCTGTTTTCTTGTGTTGGGGTGCCCTCCGGTGTTTATCTTCTGAACTGCAGGCTCTCTGTTGCCTCCTGAAGTCTGCCTAGCAACAGTGCCTTTAGCTAATCTTCAATGTTAAGTAAACCTGAAAAACCACTTTATTTGCATATATATAGTGCTGGTAATGACTCTCAATGGGAGTGCTATTGTGTGACAAAAGACTCTTATTAGCACCTTAATGACTTCTTGCTTAACATGCAAGCCACAAACTGCCAGAGAGAGCAGAAAAAAAAATTCTCTCTGGTTCCCTTTTAAAACCAAACTGTTTTTCTCTGCTAAAAAGCCCTTAGCAGAGAAAAGAAAAATATAATATTCCTACTGGCTTCTGGATTCTGTCTATCTCCCACCCGCTGCCACTCATGTTATAACCTTAGTCCCAGATTTGGACCTTAGCGTCCAAAATATGGGGGTTAGCATGAAAACCTCCAAGCTTAGTTACCAGCTTGGACCTGGTACTTGCTGCCACCACCCAAAAAATTATAGTGTTTTGGGGCACTCTGGTCCCCCTGTAAAACCTTCCCTGGGGACCCCAAGACCCAAATCCCTTGAGTCTCACAACAAAGGGAAATAATCCTTTTTCCCTTCCCCACTCCAGCTGCTCCTGGAGAGATACACAGACACAAGCTCTGTGAATCCAAACAGAGTAACTCCCCCTCTCCGTTCCCAGTCCTGGAAACAAAAAGGACTTTCCTATTCCCCCAGAGGGAATGCAAAATCAGGCTAGCAAATTCAACACACACACAGATCTCCCCCCTGATTTCTTCCTCCCACCAATTCCCTGGTGAGTACAGACTCAATTTTCCTGAAATTTCCCAGTAAAGAAAACTTCAACAGATCTTAAAAGAAAGCTTTATATAAAAAGAAAGAAAAATACATACAAATGGTCTCTCTGTATTAAGGTGACACAATACAGGGTTAATTGCTTAAAAGAATATTGAATAAACAGCCTTATTCAAAAAGAATAGAAATCAAAGCACTCCAGCACTTATATTCATGCAAATACCAAAGAAAAGAAACCATATAACTTACTATCTGATCTCTTTGTCCTTACACTTAGAAACAGAAGATTAGAAAACAGAACTACTTCTCCAAAGCTCAGAGAAAGCAGGCAGACAGAAAACAAAGACCTCAGAGACAAAATTCCCTCCACCCAAAGTTGAAAAAATCCGGTTTTCTGATTGGTCCTCTGGTCAGATGCTTCAGGTGAAAGAGACATTAACCCTTAGCTATCTGTTTATGACAGGGCTCTCGGGTGCGGGGCTGGAGATGAAGGGTTTGGGATGCAGGAGAGTGCTCAGGGCTGGGATTGAGGGGTTTGGAGGGCAGGAGGCAGGATCAGGGCTGGGGCAGGGAATTGGGGCATGGGGAGAGGCTCAGGGGTGTAGGCTCTGGGCGGCATTTACCTCAAGCGGCTCCCGGAAGCAGCCTCATGTCCCTGTTCCGGCTCCTACGTGGAGGGGGGCCTTTGGAGCAGGACCATTGGAGCGCTGCCTCGCTGCTGCTTCCGAGAGCTGTGTGGAGCAGCCCCCGAATCTGCTCCCTCACTGGAATGCTGAGCCCCAGATCCCGCTCCCCAGCAGGAGCTCGAGGGCCTGCTTAAAACAGCTGGTGGGCCGGATCCAGCCTGCAGGCTGTACTTTGCCCAATCCTGCCTTATAGCTATCCTCCACGGCTCCTGAGCTGTTTAACAAGATACAGTTGCTGCTTTCCAAACTACAGTCCCCCATTCTATAAGACTGGTCTACATTCTTTGCTTCCAGACATATGACCTTACATTTGACTTCATTAAAACACATTTTATTTCAATTGGACCAGGTTCCCAAACAATCCAGAGTGCTCTGTATGACTGCCCTTCCTCATCATTAACTACCACTCCACCAATCTTTGTGCCATCTGCAAATTTTATCAGCAGTGATTCTATATTTACTTGATGATCACTGACAAAAATAGTGAAAAATGCTGAGCCTAGAAACAGCCCCCATTCGATTATGGTTTTCTATGGACAAGTACCTTTTAAGACCTGTCAGTTAGCTTGATCTTAATCCATTTACTGTTTGCTTTATTGATATTGTATAGTGCTGGCTTTTTTAATCAGAATGTTATGCAGCACTAAGTCAAGTGCCTTTCAAAACTCTAAGTATATTACACTTACGCAGTTCTCTTTATCAACCAAATTTGTAATCTCATGAAAAAATTATATCATATTTGTTTGACAAGACGTATTTTCTATTATTATATTCCTCCCTGTTAATTCTTTATTAATTGAATCTCATATCAGCTTTTCCTTTATTTTGCCTGGGATTGTTACCTGAGTTATCCTGCATGTCCTTTTTTAATATGGGCAGAACATTAGCACTCTTACAGTCTTCTGGAATTTCCATGGTATTCCAAGATTTATTAAAAATTAACACTCATGGGCCAGACATCACTTTAACCCGCTCTTTGAGGACTCTTGGATGCAAGTTATCTGGGTCTGCTAATTTAAAAATGCTTATCCCTAGTAGATGCTGTTTAACATCTTACTTAATTACTAATGGACTGGGAAGTAAATCATCCTCATGAATATGAGTACATCATTCTGCTTCTTTAAGTACAGTACAAAAATATTTTTGAGCACTTCAGCTTCATCTGCATTATTAACAAATTTACCATCGCTGTCTAGTAATGGGCCTATTACACTGTTAGAAATTCTTTTATTCTGGATATACTTAAAATCCATCTTGTTTTCTTTGTCCATGCCTTCTATGGACTTTTGCCTAATGTCTATAGCTTCCCTCGAAACTTCATAACTTCTAATTGATTCAATAATAATGGGGGATTTCAGCTATCCCCATACTGATTGGGTACATGTTACCTCAGAACGGGATGCAGAGATAAAGTTTCTTGACATCTTTAATGACTGCTTTTTGGAGCAGCTAACCCTGGAACCCACAAAAGGAGAGGCAGTTCTTGATTTAGTCCTAAGTGGAGCACAGGATTGGTCCAAGAGGTGACTATAGCTGGACTGGTTGGTAATAAGTGACCACAGCAGCCCAACACTGTGGGGGACTACACAAAAATGAAGAGGTTAGTTAAATAGAAATTAAAAGGTACAGTACCAAAAGTGAAATCCCTGCAAGGTTCATGGAAACTTTTTAAAGACACCATGATAGAGACTCAACTTAAATGTATAGCCCAAATTAAAAAACATAGTAATAGAACCAAAAAAGTGCCATTGTGGCTAAACAACAAAGTAAAAGAAGCAGGGAGAGGGCAAAAGGCATCCTTTAAAAAGTGGAAGTTAAATCCTATTGAGGAAAATAGAATGGAGCATAAACTGTGGCAAAAGAAGTGTAAAAATATAATTAGGAAGGTCAAAAAAGAATCTGAAGAACAGTTAGCCAAAGAATCTAAAGTAATAGCAAAAAAATGTTTTAACTACACCAGAAGCAGGAAGCTTGCTAAACATCCAGTGGGGCCACTGTATGATTGAGATGCCAAAGGAGCACTCAAGAACGATAAGGACATTGCAGAGAAACTAAATGAATTCTTTGCATCAGTCTCCACGGCTGAAGATGTGAGGGAGATTCCCAAACCTGAGCCATTCTTTTTAGGTGACAAATCTGAGGAACTGTCCCAGATTGAGGTGTGATTAGAGGCAGTTTTGGAACAAACTGATAAACTAAACAGTAAGAGGTCAGCAGGACCAGATGGTATTCACCCAAGAGTTCTGAAGGAACTCAAATGTGAAATTGAAGGACTACTAACAGTAGGCTGTAATCTATCATTTAAATCAGCTTCTGTATCAAACGACTGGATGATAGCTACCGTGACTCCAATCTTTTAAAAGGGCTCCAGAGGTGATCCGGGCAATTAAAGGCGAGTAAGCCTGACTTCAGTACCAGGCAATCTGGTTGAAACTACAGTAAAGAACAAAATTGTCAGACACATAGATGAACATAATTAGTTGGGGAAGAACCAACATGGTTTTTGTAAATGGAAATAATGCCTCACCAATCTACTAGAATTCTTTGAGGGAGTCAACAAGCATGTGGGGAAGGGGGATCCAGTGGCTATAGTGTACTTAGATTTTCAGAAAGCCTTTGACAAGGTCCCTCATCAAAGGCTCTTAAGCAAAGTAAACTGTTATTGGATAACAGGGGAGGTCCTCTTATGGATTGGTAACTGGTTAAAAGATAGAAAACAAAGGGTAGGAATAAATGGGTAGTTTTCATAATGGAGAGAGGTAAATAGTGGTATCCCTCAGGGCTCTGTACTGGTCCCGACCTATTCAACATATTCATAAATGATCTGGAAAAAGGGGTAAACAGTGAGGTGGAAAAATTTCCAGATGATACAGAACTACTCAAGATAGTTAAGTGCCAGGCAGACTGTGAAGAGTTACAAAAGGATATCACAAAGCTGGGTGACTGGGCAACGAAATGACAGATGAAATTTAACGTTGATAAATACAAAGAAATGCACAATGGAATCTCTCAGAACTGGGCAACAAAATGGTAGTTGAAATTCAATGTTGATACATGCAAAGTAATGCACACTGGAAAACACAATCCCAACTATACATACAAAATGATGGGGACTAAAGTAGCTGTTAGCACTCAAGAGACAGATCTTGGAGTCATTGTGGATAGTTCTCTGAAAACATCCAATTGATGTGCAATGGCAGTCAAAAAGCAAACAGAATGTTGGGATCATTAAGAAAGGGATAGATAAGAAGACGGAAAATATTCTATTACCTCATGGTACACTCACATCTTGAATACTGTGTGCAGATGTGGTCACCCCATCTCAAAAGAAGATATATTGTAATTGGAACGGTTCAGAAAAGGGCAACAAAAATGATTAGGGTATGGAATCGCTTCCGTATGAGGAGAGATTAATAATACTGGGACTTTTCAGCTTGGAAAAGAGACAATTAACGGGGGATATGCAGGGGCGGCCCTAAGCATTTCGCCACCCCAAGCGCGGCAGGCAGGCAGGCTGCATTTGGCAGCTTGCCTGCAGGAGGTCCGCTGGTCCCGTGGCTTCGGCGGACCTGCCGCAGCCGTGCCTGCGAGAGGTTCAGATTCCACAAGACCAGTGGACCGTCCGCAGGCAAGTCTGCGGGAGGTCCACCGAAGTCGCGGGACCAGCGGACCTCCCGCAGGCAAGCCGCCAAAGGCATCCTGCCTGCCGCCCCCGCGGCACCAACAGAGCACCCCCCGCGGCTTGCTGCTCCAAGAATGCACTTTGCATGCTGGGGCCTGGAGCCGCCCCTGGGGATATGGTAGAGGTCTATAAAATCATGACTGGTATGGAGAAAGTAAATAAATAAGTGTTATTTACTCCTCGTATCACAAGAACTAGGGGTCACCAAATGAAATTAATAGGCAGTGGATATAAAACAAACAAAAGGAAGTATTTTTTCACACAGCACACAGTCAACCTGTGGAACTCCTTGGCAGAGGATGTTATAATCTTTACCTTCACAACAGGATTCAAAATAGAACTAGATAAATTCATGGAGGAAGGTCCAACAATGACTATTAGCCAGGATGGACAGGGATGGTGTCCCTAACCTCTGTTTGCCAGAAGCTGGGAATGGCCGATAGGATGGCTCACTTGATGATTACCCATTCTCCTCATTCCCTCTGGGGCACCTGGCATTGGCCACTGTTGGAAGACAGGATACTGGGCTAGATGGACCTTTGGTCTGACCCAGTATGGCCATTCTTATGTTTTTGTGAGTAGAGCTGAGGGGAAAGCGTTGGTTTGTGTCCACTGTTCTCCCTTCTTATAGAATCATCTCCAGATGGGGCTGTGGTGACAGCATGTCTGTTTGCCAAGATGTAAATTTCTCACTGACACCCCTCTTCCTGCCAAAGAATGGCTGCTTAATCAGGTGATAATCCATTTGATTTTGACAACGTCTGGCTGAGGCATCAGTTTGCCTTTTGTCTCTGAAGAACTGGTTTGGGCTGCTTCCTCAGCTTTGGACTATGGCTTAGTAAACTCATATAGTATAATCTTATAACTTTGCGTACAATGTTCCCACACATATTTTACCAGGACAATAAAGATAAGCAAATCATGAGTTTTCTAATGATATCTCACAAGATACAAAATTTATCATAGTCTTGTAAAAGTGGTGAACACAACAGTACAGTCTGTCATAGGTCATCACAAACAAATTACAAATTTCATCCCTTCACCTTCTTAGCCCTTCTGTTCATGATACCCTGAATTTGAGTTAGTACAACATTTTCCCTTAGCACACTTCCCTTGAGTTGTTAGTTTAACATCCTCACAACTGCCCAGTTAGTGCTGGACTATTGAATGTTATCTTCCTGAGAGATTTTTGCTCCCTGGGGGAATATGGCAAATACTACTGGACCATAGTGAACATCTAGAAATGGGACTCTACTGCAGGAAATATGGCTGTCCTCATACCTGTAGTATTCTTCTAAGGCAGTGATACCCAAACTGTGGGGACAACCCCCTGAGGGGCCCAGCGGGTCCAGGTCAGTCCCCACAGGAGAGAGAGGGAGCACGACCCAGCCCTGCACACAGCTGTGGCGCCGGCTCCTGGCTCCACTCCCAGCCCTGACCCTGCCTGCAGCCCTGGCCCCAGACCCACCCCCAGCTGCAGCCCCAGTCTCAGCCCCCTTACCTCTGTCCATAACCCCCCATGTTCCTGCTCCCGGACCAGGGGTGTGCAGTCAGGGTAAGGGGGGTGCAACCCTGAAAAGATTGGGAACCAGTGTTCTCAGGGAACAAACAAAGAGTGACAGAGAAGAAGTGAAACATTACACCTACCTGCTAATACTATTCTTTTCTCTTGCAAACCCCTTCCTGGTTCTCCATCACACCGATTTCTGTTTTTTTCCCATTCTCAGACTTTTCATTGCAACACTTGAATACAAAGACTACTCTCACTGAATTCTGCTCTCAGTTACAAGATTGCAACTCCTGTTGAACTTGCTGGAAATGGCAACTGTGTAACAGGCTAGAATTTAGCCCTTTGTCTGCAGTGAAATCTATTGGATTTCTGTCGCATTAATATCCTGGATATATGGCATTTTCACTATACAGCAAAAGGTACATTTAACTATAAATATTGTAACCTTATGCATCAGAATATTCCTTGATCTAAAATGGCATTTCCATAAATCATTTAGTGTCATCCACTTAGAAACAGAATTTTCCATTGAACATATGCCCCAGTCCTGAAGTTAGACCTATGAGGCTGTATGCCATACAGAGGTCTGCCTGCACAGATCCAACTGCACAACTTGAGCCTTCATATTGTCTGTTTGGGGGAGGGACAGTCTTTTTCCATATTTCCTGTGAAGCAACTATTGGGCATTTTTATGAAATAATAATATTAATTTAAATTAGGACCAGATTACAATCACCTTTTTTATTCTGAGTACCTTACACCATGACTAGTCCTAGTCAGCTCAGTGGGACAACTTATGGAGTAAGGTACTATTCAAGGAGATCATAACCTATTTCTTACTGGGGAGTTTTGCTTAAATGGAAAGCATGATTTGGCAAATATTTCTATCCTCTCATTGTAATACTGAAATAAACAGGCATATCTAATTCTCATGAGACTTGGAAAATGAAAACTATTCTCTTCATAAAAATATAAGATTATTGTGCCACATAAAACCAAAGTCATGCATATGCATGTCACATATAAATCCTTATTGGTGTTCTTTGACTGATAATTTTCCCATCTGTGTTATATACTGTTGTTTTGTATAAATTAGAAGTGGCCACTTATAACATGAAGAAGAAAGCTTAATGAGTTGTAAGAATCAATATAATATGCTCTCAGCTACTATAAATAACTTGAGTGAATTCCTCTTAGCAAAATTGCAGTTTTATTACCATCACAATTGAACTCTTAAAGGAGTATCTTAATAATTTCTCATTATTTTCATGTAACCTTACTTGCACAGAAAAGCCAGTGCCCCTACATGCCCACACCTTTCTGTTTACACATTTTCACATCTAGTAAGTCGTAGGAGTTCAAAATATTTATTTCAGAATGTATTGAACCCTATCTCTGTTTTGGCCTCAAACATGAACCCTTAGCCTCCCTAACTGGAGCTGGATCTGAGCAGTGCCTCACTGGCACAAGTTCAGCGATCCTTGTATTTTTGTAACTAGCTGAGTCTCACTGAGTATGAACACAGAAGAATATATGTCCTTGTTTTCATGGAGGAAGAGACAGAATTAGTATTTGTATATACATTTCTACAATTGTGTACTTTATGTATTTTACAGTTTCTTGAGGACTTGTTGAATTAAGACTATACTATCATGTGTTTAAGGTCATCTGTCATTCATTTGTCTTGGGTACCATAGGATCATTGCCGAGTCTGGGACACTTAATCTTTATTTAGGGACAGTTGACAATCCCACTATACTGTAGGTTTTATTTCCAAGTAATCTCAAACAATTGAAAAACCATAGTGAATTTGCAATACATATTTGGCTTGTAATTAATTTTCAGTGTGTTCATTTGATTTGATATGATGTGTATTACAATATACAGGGATTTCTGTTAAAATGTGGAATTCAGTTGCTGTCTGGTAACACCCAATTGCTTTCTGCATGGCTGTCAAATATCAAACACAAAAGTCTATGAAGCAAGATATATCCATTCATTTAAATGCCGTCATTTACCACCAAGATGATATGCATCAAACTGCATCTTCCTCCACGTTTTCTATTATCAGGACTGCATTATATAATAGCAGCTTAACAACTTCTAACTTGACTTCCTGATATAAAGATACACGTAATTATATAACCGCCTATTTTAACTTTCCAAGTCAAATTAAGCAGGTATGTTGGCATTCTGTAAAATCTGTCTGTGTGAAAAATTCTAGGAGACAACATGTAGGCATCAGAGTGAATTAATTTAGCAGTGATGGTTTTGTCCTATGAGAAGTATAGCAGTCACTTTGGTACTTGCCTGATATGTACATCTGTCTAATAGTTGCAGCTGTCTTTGGGAAATGAATTCCTGAAACACACTTATACAACCAGGTGAACTCCACTTAAAGTGATATCTATTAAAGATAAACTTCAAACCTCACACAGTATAAACCCATTAAAAAACAAACCAGAATATATAACCCAATAGGAAGCTGTAAACAAATGCTAAAGGCATGTAGTCAGTCTGTAGTTCTGAAGTGCACTTCCCCATACAGAGCTCTGGAGGCATTCAGACACAGAGAAGCAGAAGGCCTCCTGAAGTTTCTTGGTTCACAGGAGGCAGCAGAGTCTGTGACACCCCTTTAAGAGTGACAGGTTTCAGTGGTAGCCATGTTAGTCTGTATCAGAAAAAAAACAAGGAGTCCTTGTGGCACCTTAGAGACTAACAAATTTATTTGGGCACAAGTTTTAGTGGGCTAGAACCCACTTCATCAGATGTATGAATTGAAAAATACAGGAGCAGGTATAAATACATGAAAGGATGGGGTTTGCTTTACCAAGTGTTAGGTCACTTTAATGAGATAAATCAATTAACAGCAGGATACCAAGGGAGGAAAAATAACTTTTGAAGTGGTAAGAGACTGGCCCATTACAGACAGTTGACAAGAAGGTGTGAGTAACAGTAGGGAGAAATTAGTATTGGGGAAATTAAGTTTAGGTTTTGTAATGACCCAACCACCCCCAATCTTTATTCAGGCCTAATCTGATGGTATCCAGTTTGCAGATTAATTCTAGTTCTGCAGCCTCACGTTGGAGTCTGTTTTTGAAGTTTTTTTGTTAAAGAATTGCCACGTTGAGGTCTGTTATTGAGTGACCAGAGAGTGAATGTCCCTTGGCCATGTACATTGGCCAAACCGGACAGTCTCTACACAAAAGAATAAATGGACACAAATCTGACATCAGGAATCATAACATTCAAAAACCAGTAGGAGAACACTTCAATCTCTCTGGTCATCCCATTCCAGAATGACTAAATCATACTTACCAGAGGCTCCATTTTTCTTAGTAGCTCAGCACAACACTGCCAGAAAGCAAAAATTTACACCAAGCATGAAGTATTTTAAGGAAGTTTCTAGATAGGACACAGCTGTCTGGACTCCCTCAGCTCCCAGGGTCCCAATATTAAGCACCTCCTATAACAAAGTATTTTTGTTCAAATGGGAAAATTAATAGACTTCCCCCTCCTCCCCTCAAACTCATGCCTTTTTGGTACATAGGTTTTACTGTAGGCTAACAAAGAACATATTTATGGGAGCCCCTAGTTCAAATGTTGGCAGCAGCTTACGTGTCATGCATTCATAAAAAGACCTTATGCTTGTCACCTGCTGCAGGTTACATGGTGGTGTTACTAGTTACAGGTAGGATAAGTTTCTCAGCAGTATCTGAAAAAAATATTAAACCTAAAAAAATTTTTACACTGTATAACATACTCCCCAACCAGAACCGGCCACATCACCCATGGTAGAAACATACATTGCGGGTTAAGTTTTCTGCGAGGAGATGCTATGGAATACAGTTTGCTCTGTCAGCATGATACTTGCACTAAATTCTGACTGGAAATGGTCTATGCTTGAGTATGAAAGATTACATTAGAGCATGTTGCATTACCAAAATATTGCTTTAAGTTTCAGCATCCAATAACGAAAAACAGTAGCATGTAGCTGATTTATTCCACTGTGGGGAAAGGATTCTTTAGCCTTGTTCCAGCTTCCCTTACTGCTACTACAAGTATTTTATGGTGCTTCATATTAAACATATAGTGTCAATGTATGGTCTTGGTTACATCAAGTTAAATCTGGAGTAATTCCACTGAGCTTCAAGAGGCTATAGAGTCAGAGATTTTCAGACTAGAAGGGACCCTTATCATCCAGTTTGACATGCTGCATGTTATGGAGGGAGGGATAGCTCAGTGGTTTGAATATTAGCCTGCTAAACCCAGGATTGCAAATTCAATCCTTGAGGGGGCCATTTAGGGCAAAAATCTGTCTGGGGATTGGTCCTGCTTTGAGCAGAGGGTTGGACTGGATGACCTCCTGAGGTCCCTTCCAACCCTGATATTCTATATCACAGGGCATAGAATTTCATTTGTAATTCCTGCATCTAGCCTAGTAACTTCTGGTTGAGCTATAGCACATCCTACACACTAGTGTAACTCAAAAGGAGTCAGATTCTGAGCTGTCTCTCAGGAGATAATAGTTCACGAGGCACAGCCTGTGGGAAGCAATGGCTTTAAGCCAACTTTATGCCTCCCAAATTCTGAGCCTTGCTTGCGAATTGCATGGTCCCTAGCATAAATCAGAGCAGCCTCTGGTCCCATTGTCACCTGTACGCTGTCCTGCAGACCAGAATAGCTGGAGCACAGAGCACTCTGGCTGCAGCTCAGGACTGCTGCTAGCATGCCCCTACAATAAAGGTTGCAAGGGGGAGTGAATCAGGGCCACCTGCAAAGCCCATACACCACCCAGGGAATCCCCTTTCCCCCCAAAACACGGGGGGAATTCCAAGCTGAGCAAGTCTGCAAAAACGCACATGCAAATCTTTGTATTTGCGCACAAATCTGGCAACTGAACATGCACATGCAGTCACCTGATTTACACATGCAACATCCACAAGGGACCCAAGTTTGAAATTTTTAGTCTAAGTGACATACTCAAGATCAGAAAATGAGTCAATGGCATAGCTGAGATTAGAAACCCGAAGTTCCTAAGGATCAGCTCACTAGCCCATGCTACTTCCCTTATGCAGGCCACCATTCAAAAGGTTACAGTAACCTTAAATCTTCCCTTTCTGTAGTGTTATTTCAACATGCAAGTAAACCATCTCACTCAATATGGGGAAAGGCATTTGCTGTATTCTTGATTGCTCAGCAGCAATGAAAAAGCTAATTTTCCTATGTAACTTCCTCAAACAGTTAGCTTCCTAGCTTTCTTCATTTCTGTATAACTATGTTAAACAATATATACATGAAAATGTACAATTAACGTCATTGGTGCCTAGGTCATGAGTACTGTCTTTCTGTTGAATGCTTTTCATTAGCAGCTGCCAGTTAAGATGGACTTGAAACAAAACACTTGATCAGAATACATAGAAACCATGGGACAGTTTGGACCCCAGACTGAATTGTTTGAAATCTGCTATCTTAGTTGTATTAATCAGTATTTTGAGCATACAGTATGTTTCTGCCTCCTCTTTGGAAAAGCATAACTTTTAGGCCTTACATGGGAAAATTGCACTGATGTGACTTAAATTGTTTTTGAAAAGTATTTATGTTAAACCAGTGCAAACTCCTGGGTGGACATTCAATTTTTGATATAAGAGTGGACTTATTTATTTATTTAGCTTAAACCTGTTCCCAATCAATTTAAGCTAAACCACAATAAGCAACTCAAACTGAACTAAGAATGTTCACAAAGAGATTTGTCCTGGTTCAATTAAATCAGTTTAAATTCACACCTTAGGTTTAAACAGTGCAACTTTCTTGCAAAGATAAGCCCACAGAAACAGGTTTCCAAAGTAAGTCCTTGAGAATCTGAATTCAAAGCCTATGTTTTCTTGAATGTTCTCCAGCCTATGTTTAAAGTGTGCTTTTTCTGTGATTGTTAAAACCAGTAAACTCATTCACTAGAATATTTGCAGAGTGAATGCAAAGGGGGTGTGACTGCAGCAAAAATGAATGTGCTTAAACAAGCTGAACCCATATTTAGAGAGAGATTCTCAGTGCTCACCTGGCTGAACAGGGGACCTCATATATGTCAGTAAATGTTTTTTCCTCTGACTGGTGTTTTTGTGGACCTACCCCACTAAGTCTGAGAATGGACTTGGTTTGAAACCTGTATGCAATATATCATCAGCTTTCTCTAGAATTGCTCCTCTGAATCCCCTTTGCTATCTATGTCTATTTTCTGCTTTTGCTGAATGTATGGGAGATTCTCCAGGTACATGTACACTGCAAAGTAAGCCCAAAATGCATCACTGACACTCACACTCTCTCTCACACCCCCCCCCCGCCCCTACCTCCATTTCTGTGGACAAGATGGGGTTTTCATGAAGTGCCCTATCTGGGGGGCTCTCCTCTGCTTGTTCAAACACTAACTTGTATTTGTGTGGTTTTCTTCCTTCCTCCACCCCAAGTCAAAAATGACTGCAGTCAATAGGAGCTGCACTTAGAATCACAGAAATTTAGCACCTCTGAAAACCAGAACCAAGGTGCCTCATGTTGAATTTTCAGAATTAGAGGCCACTTTTGAACATTCTGGACCTAATCATTTTGTTGCTCTTAGCTACTGCCAGCACTGACCATGGTTACTAATACAGTGGGCACACTAGGACTTAGAGACCTAGTTCTGTGTTCCTGAAAGGCTCCAAGACTAGCCACAATAAGCAATCTCACTCTCCCAGAAATGACAAGTTACATACTGCAGTGATATTAATATCCCTGGTTATTTACCTCCTCCTATTACTCTCTTCCCTCACCTATTTGTGATTAGCCTCAAAACCAACTGAAGCCTTTTCTTACAAGTGATCATTCTAAACTGTTTTTCCTATTTGCAGCTTCATAAAGACACAAAGGCTGTAAAATATCTTCAGTTAAACACGCCTACTGTTCTGCAAGTATTTTGTTTGGAGACATGGGTGCGTAGCAGCACAGAGGCTATACCACACATTCCCCCAAGCCCACACTATTGTGACAGCAAAGTACACAGTACTGTACCTAGTCCACACAATGTTCAGTACCAAGAATGACTAATGAGCAGTGAACAGGGGCGGCTCCAGGCACCAGCACATCAAGCGCGTGCTTGGGGCAGCAAGCCACTGGTCGCCGAGAGGGCAGCAGGCAGGCTGCCTTTGGTGGCTTGCCTGCGGAGGGTCCACTGGTCCCGCTGGACCCTCCGCAGGCAAGCTGCTGAAGGCAGCCTGCCTGCCATGTGTGGGGCGGCAAAATGCCTAGAGCCGCCCCGGCAGTGAAGATTAATTGGAACGGACATCTGTGTATTTGCAATGCTTGGATCATTTCCTCATGTGTGCACAAGCAGTTATTTGGCAGAAGATAATGTTAACTTGTGATCAAATGGCTGTATGCAAGACCCTCGTCTCTGAAATGGTTTTACTACAAAGGGTGACATACCCAAATAGCTGCAAAAAGCTTTTATTTATTTTTTGTCATGGGGGAGCCCACGTGAACTAGGAAAACAAAATTATTGTCCTATTTCCCTCATCAGTAAGTGGTACAGATTTATTGAAGCTCTATCCCTTGTTCTCACAGATGTTGTACAAACCCAGCAAGTATCTATAAGATGAGGCAGATATTGCTCAGAAGCCTCCAGCCTTGTCCTGAGACTCTCTCTTCAGTCTTCTGAACCTCTGCAACCTACTCTGGGTAGTTTTTAACAGCTTCTCTCTCCTGTCCAAGTGCCCAGGAAAGGGCTTTATGAGCCTGGGAAGCAGAGGGGTAAATTGGGTCTCCAAGAATGACAGTAGAAATCATACAGTTCAAGTGCATATGGTTTGGGGTGTGTGTCAAAATTTCCATTTTTCACTGCATAAAAGTGGGGTGAGTTTTTAAAGATCCTGGCATCATGGATATTTCCAGAACACCCCAGATTAATGTTAGTGAACCTAGCATGGTGATCAGCCATACCTGGCAGCACTACGGAGAACTCCAAGCCCTGGCTGGGAGCAACAACTAATAGACATTTGGTTCTACCAGTGGTTTCTATACAATTTGGGAATCCTAACTGTGCAACTCCATCAATAAGCTCCTGTGTTTTGTCCTCCTTATGACTCAGGGCAGCAGAACCTTCTCAATAATATAATCCACACAGCTCCTGGCTGTGGTGACCACTTGTAATACAGACAGACTTCAGTTATCAGCAGGATCAACCCTGGGACCTCTGGAGCTAAATGCATGAGTCTCTACTGCATGAGCTAAAAGCCACATGGCTGTTCATTAAGGCTGTAGAGCCCACTCATTAATCTTTCTCTAAGTGGTCTCGGTGCCACTACATAGGACAAAGCACTACGCTAAGGAGGTGTGTGGGTTACAATAGCATGGCACACTTCCATGACAGCAGCCTCAACAGTGGATTTACAGAAACCAAACTGGTTAGGATGGTGAGCCTCTGGGTGTCAATGGCCACACATTTCTCTACGCCGAAGGGAACTTTTATGTTGGTGCCCTGCTGCTGCACTGATCTTCAGAAAAGTAGCCTACTGCACCCTGAAGTTCTGCAGCCATTGCTGGTCATCCCAGTTCCGCAGCATTATCCTATACCACTAGTGAGTACTAGCTGACTGAGCCCAGAGGCAGTACTCCAACCAGTGATGCTACTCAAGAAAAATGTCATGCGGAGCTAATTGGCTAGTTTCATACTCCTCTACCAGTAACTGCATGGCACCATGGTGGTAATGAATTCTACTAGATGGCCACAATGCACTGCAAGAAAAATCCCAGAAGGCATTGTGACTAACAGTGAAAAATTGCATTGTGGGATATCTACTCAGAATCCTGAATGGCTATTTTTTTAAAAATGCAGAGCTGTGTGGATGCAGTGACTCAAAGGAAGTATGTTAAACTGGCATATACATAGTGGTGTGGACACGATGTTCCAGTATAATTATACTAACATAATTATGGCAGAAATCTTATGGCAGAAAACCTCTCCCACACAGACGAGCTCTGACTCCTGGTCGAATCATCCAGCTCACTACAAGCAGGGTGCTAGAAGCCATCATGCTGATTTGTTCGTGTTTTACACCCACTTTGCACAAGTGCATGTGATGCCACAGGAAGGAAGTCAGGGAGAATCTGAAACTGGTCATTAAAAAAAAAAATCTTGGACTCTGAGTTATCCTTTACACCTGCGTAACATGAGAGTAAATCTACCAAGTTATAAATCTACACTCGTTTGTTTATTGGTGCAGTCTTCTCTCCCTTTGCCTGGGTGTAAATAATGCCACAAAATACAAGGCAATGGGAAATTTGGCCCAGAATATCTGCTGTATCTGGAAGGGGGAGAGGAGGGGTAGAAACACAGGTCAGGGGTGCAAGGGGTGGCACTCATATCTTGAGCACCTCCTAGATGTGGCACTACAGCCCTTTTCCTGCTCTTAGTGCCCTCTGGGTTGTCAATCACACTTGGCAGGTCTTCAGTGGCTCAGCCCTCTGGCCATGTCACACAATCAAAATGAACCCTTTCCAGGGTCACAGAAGTCTAATAAAACTGTCCATCTGCCCTCACCAGGGTCTTAAGCCTCTGCTCTGGGCCCTTTAAATTCAGACCTTTGCTCAGGCTTCCAAATGATCCTTGTCCCCTTCTCAGGATTTACACCACTTTGTCAGTGGAGGAACCTGGTCCCATCCAATAATCTGCATTCCAACCCTATAAACAGCAGCCACATACTGCTTTCTTCAATTCATTGCTGCTATTTCTCTGAACCTCTCCATCTTCACCCTTTACCTCAGGGCAAAAGTTTTCAGGTCCTCTCTCTCCCACTTTAACCAAATGCAGCCAGAACCCAATTCTGGTTATCCCTTGAGCATCTTAAAAGAAGCTACCGGGGTAGCCGTTTAATCTGAACCTGCTGGGCTCTCAGTGGCTGCTTCCATGAGACCTCTCTAGAAAGGCCAGGAGGTCCCACCTTTGCTGCTCCTTTTGTGGGGCAGGGTGTAGTCCAGCTGCAGGGACTCATGTAGGGAGCTATAAAAGCCAGGTACCCTGCACGACAGGGGAGACACAGAGAGCGTGATCCCATGCTTGCCATTGAATAAATATGGATGTGCCAGGACATGGCCAGTGGGGTCAGTACACAGTCTCCATTCAGTATAGTAGAGATAACTGTTCCACAGCACTGCAGCATTGGATATATCTTGGTTCATGGATCCCGGATGATGTCAAGGTGCTAGGCTTTTCCAGCTCCCTAAGAGTTCCACATACTCTGGCATTTTATTGAGCCTTGCTTCCTGTCAGTGGCGGCTCCAGGCACCAGCGCTCCAAGCGTGTTCCTGGGGCGGCAAGCCACGTGGGGCACCCTGCCAGTCGCTGTGAAGGCGGCAGTCAGACATCCTTTGGCGGCACGCCTGTGGGAGGTCTGCCAGTCCCACGGTTTTGGCAGCAATTTGGCAGCAGGTATGCCAAATCCGCAGGACCGGTGGACCTCTTGCAGGCAAACCGCCAAATCCGCGAGACTGGCGAACCTCCCACAGGCAAGCCGCCGAATCCACGGGACCGCCGAAGGCTACCTGACTGCTGTGCTTGGGGCAGCAAAAAAGCTAGAGCCGCCCCTGCTTCCTGTCTCAGTACAGAGGACACTGATGACTGAGAGCAGAATTTGACTCCTCATACTCCCTTAAACTCAGTGAGCAAATCAAAAGGTATGTGTATGGATAGGAGGAGAGCTAGATGCACATATAAGACAAGTCCATGAAAGCAAATCTGTCTAAAAGAATTTAAGGAAGTTTACGGGTGGCTAGAGGGAATCAAAGTATCAATATTATGTTTGTTGTGGCTGCAAGAAGGTGTAAATTACACCAGTTTAGACTCATTTCTGTAGTCAATGCAGCCACTCTGATTTATACCAGCTGAAGACTTTCATCTTTGACTATGCCTCTTAATTTCTTGTTTATTCCTTAGTTAGTGCTGTAAACATATTTTTAAAATAAATCTGTAAAGCATTTTGGAATACAGCTTCTATAAAAGATACTGCTACACAAATACAATTGCACTGTAGCATACAAGTAGAGTAATAGAATCCAGGCTACGCATGGAGACAACTTGCCCTTTGAGCTTACGCATCCATACTCCTTATCTTTCACCTCCTGCATTTTATTATTGCTTGCGCACAATATAGCTGGCAAGTCATTAAATAAAATATAATTGAAGCAATTTTTACGTATTTTTAAAATGCATTTAGAGTTTGTGAAAGGTTCCAAATCGACATCTCTGGAGCCTGAAGTTCCCTGCTTATGCAGAGGACAAGTTCTGTATGGGTAGCAGCAATACAAGTGCCGGGGTTATCTCTATCCCAGACTTTTCAGGTTCATTGTCTGACCGCAAGAGACAGGCAACTCCAGAAAGGTCCAAATACCAAGTTCTTTATTGATGTATGCACACAAACAACAAAGAACAGCCCGTTCTCCACACAGAACCAGCCCCCCTTCTGCAATTGAAATAGCTTTTTATTAGCCACTCTGTTGTGTCATCACTTACGTCACGTCATCACTGTACCTTCTTAAAAAAAAACAAAACAGGAGTACTAGTGGCACCTTAGAGACTAACAAATTTATTTCAGCATGAGCTTTTGTGAGCTACAGCTCACTACAGACTAACACGGTTGCTACTCTGAAACCTGTACCTTCTTAGTTATACTTTTCCAGCATACAAGAGAAAAACAAAGAGGAACTGTTATTTCTTGATAAGCTTAAAAAAGGTACCAGTTACTTCAAAACAAGCTTCTGCAAGCATTCTCTTATCTAGCAAGGTCATACCGCATACAGCTGGCCTGTCTACCCCAGCCAGTAAATTTTTCAGTAGGCCTTGATCAGTTGCTAAGCTGAACTGGGTTGCTAAGCAGAACAGGCCATCAAGACAAACTCATCACAGGCTTCTTCTACAACATCCTATCAAAGTACCTCATCCATGCTGTGGAAGAACGCCATTAAAGGCGAGCCATTCTCCCTGACTCCTTGCCTCTTTGCTGAGACTAATATTAATTGTTGCCATATGTGGAGGTGGTTTTGTGGCACAGATATGTGTCTGCTACGAAATGGACTGAGCCCAACTCATCTCATCTGTCCCAGAACAGCCATCCGATGATAAAACCTTTCTATCACTCCAATTAATAGTATTACAGTAGAACCTCAGAGTTATGAATACCTTGGGAATGAAGGTTGTTCATAACTCTGAACAAAAAAACATTATGGTGGTTATTCCAAAAGTTTACAACTGAACATTGACTTTATACAGCTTTGAAATTTTACTATGCTGAAGAAAAATGCTGCTTTTACCCATCTTACTTTAAATTAAACAAACACAGAAACAGTTTCCTTACCTTGTCAAATCTTTTTTTAAACTTTCCCTTATGTTTTTAATAGTTTACATTTAATAGTACTGTATTTGCTTTTTATTTATTTATTTATTTTTGTCTCTGCTGCTCCCTGATTGCGTACTTCTGGTTCCAAATGAGGTGTGTGGTTGACCAGTCAGTTTGTAACTCTGGTGTTCATAACTCTGAGGTTCTACCATAATTGATTAAATAGTGCATAGTACATTTCTCATGTTTCCTAACAGTTCTTCTTTAAAAATAGTATATTTGAATTTTTATTCCCATGGAAATAGCAGCTTGAAACATACTGAATGAGGGCAAGTCTCAGAGCTGGGCTCCAGATCTGGATTAACACTTCAGCAATGTTCTAGTCTGTTCACTTCTGGTGTTTCAGCTCAGGCCCTTCTCATTTGTGAGAAAAGAAATTCTAAAGCCTTAAACAATGTTGTCAAATTCTGTGCTTCCGCTTGCCTCCAGTGAGTAATGTTTATTGGCAGTGAGTAAAACATCATTTGTTTTCTCGCTATCTTCAGAGTAAGGGCAAGTGAATAAATTTTGTGCTCGCTCTACTGAATATTCAGGACATTTTACTAGGTTAAATTTCAATATAAAACTCTCTAACCTCTCAGTGGTTCTTTCAATGCTTTAAAACTCTCAGAGGCAGGCAGAAGCAACAACGAAGTGGCCTCTACGTTCTTTCTGGTTGCATTAGGCTAACACTGTCATTAATTTTGGGCATACTGGTTGGAGGATGTATGTGTCTTTAATACAATCAACTAGTACTTTACCTAAAGGTTTACTCAGTGTTTCTGATACTCCCATTAGACCTATTACAACTTATTTGCAAGCCTCTGTTTAGAGGAGAAAATAAACTAGGTGCTTCCTGCTTTTATTATTAGAGTAATAGCTAAACAAAATTCATACTCATTTGACCCCAACTTCAAAAGGCAGCAGCTGTGAATAAAAAAAAAAAATAGCCACATGGGCCCAGTGCTCACCTGTGGCCAAAAAGTCAATGCAGCAGATGGAGTACTGGTGCACAGGCAGCTTTATGCCATCGCTGTGCCCCACTTCCCTGCTCCTGGGAATGCTCAGACTGTGCTAGTTCCTTAGCACACACTGAATGGCCTGAAAGCTGCTCTGACTTGCTCCTTCTGCCAGTAGCCCCAAGGTATTGTACTGACAACTAAGGATCAAAGTTTGCCCTGCTCCCCCTGTATACTGCCTACAAAGAGAGTTGGTAGGGAGGTGGCACTATGGGAAAAGGACTGAGACCTGCATATATGGTCAGATTTCCTGTGTGGGATGCATCTTAGTATCATAGAATCATAGACATCTAGGCTGGAAGGTACTTCTAGAAGTCAAAGTCCAGCTGCCTGGGTTGTAGCAAGACCAAATAAACCTAGACCATCCCTGACTGGTGTTTATCCAACTTCTTTTAAACACTTCCAATGATGGGGATTCCACAATCTCTCTTGGAAGCCTGTTCCAGAGTTTAACCACCCTTATAACTTCCAGTTCCATGAAAAGGGCCAGGTAGGCAGGCAGAACTGTAGGGTCTCAATTCGTGGATGAGACAATGGCATAGGGAGGACAGTTTTAGGTTTATTAGGAACTGAGGAACTTTTTGGGAAAGGATGATCCTATACAGGAAACATGGGCTCCACCTAAACCAACACAGAACCATGTTGCTGGTATATAAAATTTAAAAGGATGTAGAGGAGTTTTTAAACTAACGGCTGGGGGAAAGCTGACAGGTGTGGAGAAGCACATGGTTCAGGTAAAGGGGGATTCTCTATATCTTAAGTGATAGCACTTGAGAAAGTATAGGTAGGAAATGGAAAGGAACAGTCAAACAAAAAAGAGTCCAGTTCAATTGCATCACATGAAGGCAGGCAAGTGAATATTGACAAATTTTATAAAGTGCTTGTATACAAATGCAAGAATTCTAAATACTAAGCTGTGTCAACATGAGGGTCTGGTATTAAAATAGGATATTGATAAAATAGGCATCACTGAAACTTGGTGGAATGATGATAATCAGAGGAACACGGTATTACCAGGGTTTAAACTATATAGGAATGATGGAGTAGGTCGTGCTGGTGGGGGAGTGATACTATATGTGAACGAAAGCAAAGTCATATATAGTAAAAATCTTAAATGAATCAAACTGTACCATAGAATCACTGTGGATAGAAATTCCATGCTTGAATAATAAGAATATAGAAGTAAGAATATACTATCAAATACTGACCAGGATGGTGATGGTGATTGTGAAATGCTCAGAGAGATTAGAGAGGCTATAACAATAGAAAACTCAAGAATAATGGGGGGTTTCAACTATCCCTATATTGACTGAGTACAGAATGGGATGCAGAGAAGAGAACTATTCACAGAGGTGCTGCAGCTGCAGCTAGCATTCTAGCTACATGCACACAGACTAACTTCCTGGTCTCTGCCCTCTGTCTTCCAAGTTGCAAGAAGGTTGCTACAGGATGAGAATTTAGAATCAGGCCCAAGATACTCAGTAAAGGTAGCTATGCAGAATTTGACTACTTCTCATTTCCTCACTGTGAAGGGTGAAATGAAAACCACACCACAGTATCTTATGTAGCTGGAGATAGGACAAAGCACTCAACAAGGACTCTAACAACAGAAACATACCAACTGATTGTAGCCTATAGGGCTAGTCTGCGTGCTTGCCTATATAATACATATGTATCTTTAGAATAATAGTACTGCATTTATAACGGATTATTTTACCATTTGATTACTAGTTGATTATTATTCCATTTATCTCAATAAAAATCTTTAAGGCTATATTGTCTCAGTGTGAGTGTCCTGTCATACCCCCAAGGGTCTTTTGCAAACTTTGTGTAGCTTGATTCTGGGACAAGAACCTTATTATCTTCTGATCAGATTATTTGGTGACCCTTTAACCCATACTATCCAAATTAATATTAACCTCCTAAAATCAGGCAACAGGTGCTAGTGCTGATGGACTTTCTGCTCTTGAAGATCCCTCACTTTAGAGGATCTTGTGCTTTGTTGTTTTGAGTCAGGTGTCTGACAGCTGAAGTCAGTGCTCTGCAAGGGCTTAATCCAGTTCCCAGGGAAGGCAGTGTAAGACTTTCAATTCACTTCAGTTAGAGCTGGATTGATGTGATGTGTCATCCCTGAGTGGCCCCTGAGTTTGCCGAGTCATTCCTGAAACTGGGAATGTGACATGTCATCAGAGGCAATGACCTACAGGTCTTGTGATAGGCCCAGTGCCATTCAACCAGGGTTCAGCCATTCCACAGGGGAGGACCTACCCACGGGATCCCAAGAAAGGTATACAGGCTGCTAAGGGAAGTAGTTTCTCTAGTTTGCTCATCATCACTACCTGGGCAGGAACACTCCCATTGCCAAGTGGTTCTGACAGACTGCCTTCATTTCTGCTCTAGCCCAGGCCTGTTTCAATGCTAGCCACCCCTGCCCCAGTCCACATCTGCTCCTGCCCAGTGAGTCTGACACTTGGACCCTAAATGAAGAATGCAAACATTCTTTAACATACACAATTTTTTTTTAAATTGTCCAATTTTTCATAACTTATAATGCCTTTGAGATTGCATTAAAAATAGACTTTATGATAATTTGCACAGATTTTCAGCAGTGACTCAGAAGGCACCTTGTACAGTATGTGATTCATGGATTATGTAGAGATATACAGGTTCGTGGGCTGACATCTGGAAGCCATACAATTTCCAGCTGAATCTGAATATCGGCATAACGTGTGGAAATGGATTTCACTACATAAAAAATTCACTTGAACATTGTGGGTTCAAGAATTAATAAGGGAACAGTCTTGTGAGGGTTGAATTCAGTTAGCCATGCAAAATAATATAGTTCATTTGAAAAAGTGACAGAGATTTACAGTAACTCTGAAGCACAAAGGAGGTGGGAGGACCTTATATTCAAAATGGTTTGTTTTTGTTAAAATTGGCCTTTGCTCCCTCTTGAAGGCCACATTGTGATAGAAAAGTGACATCACCAGTGACTCTGGAAATATTTTGGTTTTGCGAGAGAATCACTGTCAGTTGAGCTCTCATAACATCAGTGTTTAAACACAAAAGGGCCAAGCTCAGATGTTGTAAAAGCAGCTGTTATACCCACTGAAGTCAATGGAGTTACACTTGCTTATATCAGGTCTGATATTTAAATAGTACCCTGGACTATCCTAGTAATAGGAATGATGGAGGCCTGAACCAACTAAAAACACAGCTCCTGATAAGGGAAAGCCAATTCACCAGATGTGTAGTCTTTTTATATGCTTTTGTATGCCAAGACCAAGAGTGTAAAGGAAGTATGAAATACTATAGTAGCAAAAGGGGTATTAGCAGCAAAAGGGGTATTTAGCATTGCCTTTTGGGGAGCTTTTAGGATCAGTGAGCAGATTGTCTCCTCAAAAGAAACAAAAAAACTAAAGAATAGTGTATTGCTGCAAAGATGGTGCAACTTTTACATGAGTAGTATGACTAGGGCAAAACTTTCTGCCAATCCAAGCTGGCCTAAAAGTGGCAAAAAATGTGGCTATCAACATAATTTGTTATACAACTGTGGTCTGGAGCCAGAAATAAAAGATTTTGTGTAGGTGAAAATCAAGGGGAGACAGTGAAATGGTACAGAAGAGAGTCACAAAATATATTCAATGGTTAAAGAAAAATGCCTTACAGTGAGAGATTTAAACTCAGTTTATTTTATCAAAAAGAAGATTAATCAAGGTACCTCTCAATGCATAAGTATCTTCATGGGGAGAAAATACTGCAAACAAAAGGCTCAACAAGAAGCTGACGACAAATTCACATCAGAAATAAGGTACACGTTTTTAAAACAGTGAGGGCGATTAGCCACTGGAACAAACTGCTACAGGAAGTGATGGATTCTCCAACTCTTGTTGTGTTCATATCAACACAGAATGCTTTTCTGGAAGAGATGCTTTAGCTAAACACACGTTATTGGGCTCAATTCAGGGGTAACTTCGTGAAATTCTATAGCCAGGGACATGTAGGAAGTCAGACTATGGCCTTAAACCTGACACTCCCTTATCTGGGTCTCAGTGTGAACCTGGCTGATAGTATTGGAAGGCTGGGGCTTGACCCTTCAGACTCTGGAGATCTAGAGCGACTTCTACTGCCCATTCAATTGTCTGAATAGAAGAATTACACAGATTGGCAAATGACAGCCTGGACGATTAAGAGGATATAGAGTCCACAGAATGCCTGTTGTAAATTTGTAAGCTCAATGGTATCCAGATTGTAAACTCAACTGTAAAGAGTATTTTAAAGTTAATAAGATGGTACAAACAGCAAAGAATCCTGTGGCACCTTATAGATTAACAGACATTTTGGAGCATGAGCTTTCGTGGGTGAATACCCACTTCTTCAGATGCATGTGGTGGAAATTTCCAGGGGCAGGTATATATATGCTAGCAAGCAAGCTAGAGATAACGAGGTCAGTTCAATCAGGGATGATGAGGCCCTGTTCTAGCAGTTGAGGTGTGAAAACCAAGAGAAGAGAAACTGGTTCTGTAGTTGGCAAGCCATTCACAGTCTTTGTTCAATCCTGAGCTGATGGTGTCAAATTTGCAGATGAACTGAAGCTCAGCAGTTTCTCTTTGAAGTCTGGTCCTGAAGTTTTTTTGCTGCAGGATGACCGGGTTGAGGCCTCCAGGCACTAATGCAAGGTAACTGTGTCCTTCGCAGGCATCTGCTGTATAGTAGCATTGGAATGCCTTACAGTGAGAGATTTAAATGCTACTATACAGCAGATGCCTGCGAAGGACCAGAACCAGAACCAGTTTCTCCTCTCTTGGTTTTCACACCTCAACTGCTAGAACAGGGCCTCATCCTCCCTGATTGAACTGACCTCGTTATCTCTAGCTTGCTTGCTAGCATATATATACCTGCCCCTGGAAATTTCCACCACATGCATCTGAAGAAGTGGGTATTCACCCACGAAAGCTCATGCTCCAAAACGTCTGTTAGTCTATAAGGTGCCACAGGATTCTTTGCTGTTTTTACAGATCCAGACTAACACGGCTACCCCTCTGATACTTAAGATGGTACAATAACTTATCAGAACAAATGTTGTGATGGGAAAAGGCATGAAAGTCAAAATTAACTGAATTAGTCTAAACCTAAAGGCTGAGATGATATGATTCAGAACTGTGTTGAAATAATCTCAAGTAAAACAGGATATGTGGAGCTGAGAAGTTAATGAGTTCAAAACTGGTATGTCTGATATTAGGCCTACATGGTGACAAAATAATGAGGGGGGGGCTATTCCACCCACCACTCTCTTTCTGAATACTTAATGAAATAAATTTTGGCAGAAGTATGAAAAAACAAAAAGAACAGAGGCTACTGGAGCGAGCTTCCACATCATGGCTGCCACCGCCACTGTTTACCGAGATCCCAGGCCTTCATTATCCTGATCCTGAGAGGTGTCCTGACTAGAACACATGGGGGGGGGGGGCAAGGTCCTTGATGACATTGCCACCCCTACTGGTTCCAGTTAATCCCAACCGCCCCCTGGGCTGCCTGCTACCATCTAACATACTGTCAAACAAGGGGGCTTTCCCTCCTAAGGGTGCAGTTGAACAACAGCAGCAGCAAAGCCATGTTCAGCCCATCTCAATTAACGTTTCCTCTTTCCTTCAAAGGAGAGTTATTACCATCTTTGTTACTATCTAAGGGACTGTTGTAGAGAGCTTTTAGAAGGAAAAAGCCCTCTATAACTAAAGGGAACCAGGGATGCTGTTAAATGAAAGCCTTATTAATACTTTACATTTCAAATGCTTTAACTGTTTTTTCTTCTTTTCAGTATCTTTAATAAAAGATGGATTTTCAAAGCACACTGAGGTTCTAGTCTGATTGTTTGGAGAAGGAAGGGGCGGTTATTTTTATGGAGACTGGAAACATCACAAGGGCAGGAGATGTGATGAGAAAATTAGATCTAATCTGGCTTACTTCAGTAACATAAGGGAACTAAGGACATGTTAAGAAGGTTGTTGACTGTGTTTGGGATTTAAATGGCACTGGGAGCACAGAGTTTGGCTTGAGAAGAGACTGGTCTGATATCATACATATGGAAAGGAACCTGGTTAGTCAGAGGTGTAGTGAGTGCCCTCCGTACCCTCCGACTGGAGGGGGCCCCGTAAGGAAGGGGGCCCCTAAAAGTGGCAAAAAAAATGTAAGGTATAACTAGGTAAATGACATTTATTGACGCTATTGCACAATGCATGTCGGTTTTACTGACAAAACCATGAAGTCATTATGATACATCATAATGCTACTGGCTACATCAGTTGTCTGTTGGTCAGTTTCGAATTTTAGTGTCACCCATTCAAACAATGTGTAATTTGCGTCATACTGGCGGTCGGCGGATAAATTTTATTAATTTAGTTGTTTAGTTTTTTATCGTTTCCAACGCAGAAGTCTAAGAGAATGTATAAGAGTGGAGCTAGTAAACGAAAGGCAGAAAAAGAGTAGGAACTTGAGAAAATTCCAAAGTTGTCAATGTATTTTGCCCTGCAATCCAATGTACAGGTACAGGCACATGAACGGACAGCGCTAGCAGCGACGAATCATATCCAGAAGTATCCAGAAGTGCTTCAAGTGAGGTCGAAGGTGAAGCCAGTTGTTCTACCAAACAAACTGTGACAGATATTCCAGCTGCTGCCAGGAAAGAAGTATCTGATCAGAACCACTGACTGATGATCCAGGAGATTGGCCGTCTATAATAGCGGACAGGCAAGTGTGTGACATTGTTGCACGTGGCCCACCGCAGCAGAATGAAAGTTACGAATTTCTATTTAACGAGGAAAGACGGAGGTTCACAAGTACTCATTTCTATCGAACCATGGCAAATGGCAAGAAAATAAGATGTTCATGGTTAATGTACTCAGTTCAGAAAGATGCCATTTTTTGTTTTTCTTGTAAATTATATGGCACTGGCGACTATACCGCTACGTCGTGGAACATCTGCTTGGAAAGCACTATCAAAAAGACTTCAGCAGCATGAAACAGGCAAAGGTCATCAAGACTGTATGGTGAAATGGTTTGACCTTTGGTCAGGCATAGTAAACCGTACATCTATTGACCAACTCGAATTGCAGGCTTTTCTGAAAGAAAGAGATTTCTGGAGAAATGTTGTCAAACGCATGGTTGATGTCGTTATTTTCTTGTCCGAAAGAAACTTGGCATTTCGAGGAAGTAATGAAAAGCTCGGCGATCCTTCAAATGGCAGCTTTTTGGGACTGGTTGAATTGCTTGCAAAGTATGATACTGTCCTCAGCGAACTTTTACAGAGGATTAAGAAGGCAGAGACACATGTTCAGTACCTCAGTCCACAGATCCAAAACGAGCTGATTCAACTTGTTGCCAGTAACATTCAAGAGGCCAACATAGTGCAGCTTAAAAAAGCAAAATATTATTCAGTTATTTTGGACTGTACTCCCGACGTGTCACATGAAGAACAGATGTCTGTGGTGTTACGCTTTGTTGAATGCAACGGTGAAGATGGTGTCAATATTCGTGAAGCATTTGTTGGTTTTCTTAATGTTCATGATACAACTGGCGAGGGCTTATTGGAAGCATTTCTTGAAAAGGCAAACAACTTAGGAATAGACATTGCTGACATGAGAGGCCAAGCTTATGATAACGGCGCAAATATGAGAGGAAAGAATAAACGAGTTCAAGCCCGCATTCTAGAAATAAATGACCATGCCTTGTACGTACCATGTGGAGCTCACACTTGGAATCTTGTGATCTCAGACGTGGCAAAGTCATTGAAATATGCCGTTGACTTTTTCGGTCTGATTAACAGAATATATGTTATCTTTTCTTCTTCACCTTCACGTTGGGATATACTTCAAGAACATATGCCAATATCTGTTAAAGGGTTATCGGACACTCGTTGGGAGTCGAGAATTGATGCTGTGAAGCCATTGCATTATCACCTTGAAGAATTGTGCAATACTTTGTCATCTTTGCGAGAATATGCGCTCGAAAAGAAAGATGGCAATACAGCAACAGAAGCCGGTGCGCTTTTAGACCATGTTACTACGTGGCCTTTTGTTCTGACTGTGTACACGTGGTACGATATACTATTTCACGTCAGTAAAACCAGCAAATTAATTCAGTCACCAGATGTGTCAATTGACATACTGCAGGCAGAAGTCGGTGCTACAATGAAGTATTTGGAAGACTATTGAAATACAGGATATAACTCTGTGGTCACAAATGCACGTGAAATAGCAGAGCATATGGGTATTGAGCAGGTGTTTCCAGAAACCAGGGTGCGACGTAAGAAGAGAATGTTTGATTACGAATGTGCTGATGATTCGAGTCGTCTTTCTGCCGAAGAAAAATTCAAATCGCAGTTCTTTCTTGTTCTCACTGATCAGGCAATATCTTCTGTTTCATCGCGATTTGACCAACTCGTGGAGTGGTATAAGTTGTTTGGATTTCTGTACAACGCTAACAGCCTGAAACAGTGTCACAGAGAAAATGAACTGGAGAATCACAGCAAAAATTTTGAAAGAAAAATGGGAGACATTGATGCCAACGAACTCATAATGGAATTGAATCATTTTATTTATGTCATCGAGAAAGAGAGAGGACTTGTCACGGCAAACAATTTTTTAACATACATATACAAGAACAGGCTTCAGGAGATATATCCGAATCTTTGCATTTGCATCAGAATTCTTCTGACCACACCAGTTACTGTCGCTGGTGCTGAAAGGAGCTTCAGCAGAATGAAACTGATCAAGAATATCCTGTGCTCAACCATGACAGATGACAGGCTTTCTACGCTTGCAGTTATCTCAATCGAAAACAAGATTGCCAGATCTCTGGACTATGAGGCATTGATTAACCAGAGAACAATGCTCGAAAGAAGCGCTTTACGTAAATACGGAATATATGTACACTCTAGGCCTATGTATACATAATATGAACCCTGTATATTGTATAAAATAAATACCGCATTCCAGTTTCTGCATTGTAAGGGGCCCCGGACATATGTTCAGAGGGGGCCACGTTCTTTGTTGCTACGGCCCTGTGGTTAGTCATAGGAGATGGCAGGGTAGTATGTTCTGAACATATGACAGTTATCGCTTAGGTCTTCTGCTGGAGTCCTTACCCAGACAAAAGTTCTCAAAGTCAATATGTGTCGTGCCTGAATAAGTCCTTCAAAACTAGGCCTTTAAGACACTATTCCCAATTAGAGAGCAGTGATACAGGGAGTTACCCCTAAATTCTGGAAACAGTCCTTCTCTAATGTTTGTGGTCTATGTGTATCACATAGAATGTTAGAGAACAGTGGGTCTGGTTTGCTTGTTACAGCAATGCGATCCCGCATATTTCAATGGATATATTCCTGATTTATGTTGGGGTAAATGAGAGCAGAGTTTAACCCGAAGTTTTTCTAGCATTAGCAGACAAGGTAATGACCAAGAAAGTGAGGATGTAAAATAATGATGCTGAAATGACGAATTCTATTGTTGAAACAGATTCAATGAAGAAAAGAAAGAGAAACAATCACATCAGTCTAACAAACAAGAAAAAATTTGAGGTCATACCTAGAAATAACAGTCTGAGCTTTCAAAGTATTTACAATGACATGGAAACCAGATGAAAAATAGCAGAGACAAAAGATGAGATAAATAATGAGGCCAGAATTAGCATTAACAGTGGATGTACTTAAAAGGGTTCAAAATTCAGATTTGGTTTTGACAATCATCCACAGGGATGGGCACTTATTGGAGACCTCCAGTCTGCAAGATCAGGCTGGAAATCTCACGACTTGGCAACAAAATGGCAGATGAAATTTAGTGTTGATAAATGCAAAGTAATGCACTTCGGAAAACATAATCCCAACTATACATACAAAATTATGTGTTTTAAATTAGCTGTTATCACTCAAGAAAGTCATTGTGGGTGGTTCTTCTTCACACAGCGCACAGTCAACTTGTGGAAATCCTTACCTGAGGAGATTGTGAAGGATAGGACTATAACAGCGTTTAAAAGAGAACTGGATAAATTCATGGAGGTTAAGTCCATGAATGGCTATTAGCCAGGATGGGTAAGGAATGGTGTCCCTAGCCTCTGTTTGTCAGAGGATGGAGACGGATGGCAGAGACAGATCACTTGATCATTGCCTGTTAGGTTCACTCCCTCTGGGCACCTGGCATTGGCCACTGTCAGTAAACAGGATACTGGGCTAGATGGACCTTTGATCTGACCCGGTACGGCCATTCTTATGTTCTCTGAAAACATCTATTCAATGTGCAGCAGCAGTCAAAAAAGCTAAGAGGATTAGGAACAGTTAGAAAAGGGATGGATAGGATGGAAAATATCATAATGCCTCTATAGAAATCCTCGGTACATCTGCATCTTGACTACTGCATGCAGATCTGGTTGCTCCATCTCAAAAAAGAGACATACTTTAGAATTGGAAAAAGTAGAGAGAAGGGCAACAAAAAAGATTAAGGATATGGAACAGCTTCCATATAAGGAGAGATTAAAAAAACTGGGACTTTTCAGCTTGCAAAAGAGACAGCTAAGAGGGGGCATGATAGGTCTATAAAATCTTGACTGGTGTGGAGAAAGTGAATAAGGAAACATTGTTTACTCTTCCACATAACACACTAACCAGAGGTCACCTAATGAAACTAATAGACAGCAGGTTTAAAACAAACAAAAGGAAATGCTACTTCACACAACTTAGAGTCAATCTGCAGAACTCCTTGCCAGGGGATGTTGTGAAGAACAAAACCATTGCAGGGTTCAAAAAAGAACTAGATACATTCATGGAGCATAGGTCCATCAATGGCTACTAGCCAGGATGGGCAGGTATGGAAAACCATGCTCTGAACAACCCTGGCAGATTCTATGCTGGGGATCATTGACTCTGACAAAGACTAGGGAGTCAGTTGAAAATCAGCTGAACAAACTCCCAATACCACTATGTGGCCAAAAGGGCTACTGCAATCCTTGGGTGTAAAAAGAGGAATAGTGTGATTATATTACCTCTGCTTTTAGCACCAGTGCAATCTCTACTGGAATATTATGTCCAGTTCTGGTCTCCAGCCTTCAGAAACTGGGCACATTTAGTCTAGGGAAAGGACAACTTGGGGGAGACTTGATAAAACTGAAAAGGGTTGTTGTAAAGAGGACTGTGATTTATTGCTCTCCATGTCCACTGAAGTAAGGACAAGCCCTACATTTCTATGATTCTGCCTTTTCAAAAGAACAATTCTCAGTGTTATTAATGAAAGCTGGTGAAATTCATTTCACCTGCATAGTAATTGGAGGGATACAGTGTGTGCGCATACATGCATAAGCATTTGATAAAGTGAATCCTAACCTGGAACCAAGACAGAACATTGCCCAAGGCTGGGGGTAGGAATTGTAAATCCTCAGTTAAAAAGTAAAAAATGTGGTGAGGGGTGTTTTTTTTTTGGTTTGTTTTCCTTTTTTAAAAACAACCTCTCAAGCACCCATGGTTAGTCCCATATTTTGAGTGAACAGGTGAAAATGCAAACAAAAAGGAAAGAAGAATGTATTGATAACACATCATAAATTATGTCTTATCCCAGAGGCCATTAAAGTAAAAAGGACACTGATGAATGAAGAATCACTGATCCAAATATATCACATGTATTTCATAGCCCTATTAATTTGCCAACATCTTACGTGAGAGCATGAATGTAGGACTATAACACACAAATATTTTAGGACCTGTCCTTATAAATATATAAAAACCAGGCTGTAGATTTAATTGCTGAATTATAATTATATTATAAATTGGACCCCAAATCCAATTTCCATTTTGCAGACGCAGCAAGTGCAACATAGTCTCTACAAAAAAACTAGGTCACATACAAATTGCTGAAAGGTTAAATGCTGCCCCTTCACTACTAAATCCAAAACAACACGTACAACCATTAATCTACTGTGTTGTAAAAATCACTAATCTAACTCACAAGCACATGACATAGGTTAATGCCAAAGAAATGGTAGCTAGAGTTTATAGGCCATACGCTATGCCCAAATGCTTGCTGTAAATAAAACATTCTGTCACCTTTGGGAGAGATTGAAAATTATAATGAACTAGAAAGAAAGCAACAGAGAGTCCTGTGGCACCTTGTAGACTAACAGATGTATTGGAGCATGAGCTTTCGTTGGTGAACACGTCACGAAGTGGGTATTCACCCACGAAAGCTCATGCTCCAATAAATTTGTTAGTCTATAAGATGTCACAGGACTCTCTGTTGCTTTTTACAGATCCAAACTAACATGGCTACCTCTCTGATACTAGAAAGAAAGCAGATACCCAAGTTAGCATCTGGAGTACGGGTACCAAATTCAGAGCCTCCAGGAGTCTGCGCATAGCATATCCGATTGTCATAGCGCAAGACATTCTGCAGCAGTCAATTTTAAGAGTCAGTAATTGTGATGCCATATTATATAACCTTTGAGCAAAGATGATTTTGGAAGTATTTTAACCTCTTTGCCATCAGCATCATCATATTATAGTGTAATAAATCCACCTACAACTTTATGGCAGTCTGTGTGCCATATCATGGCCACTCATTATGGGCACAGTGGAGATAAAACTTCAGTGTTCCTGCATCAAATCACAGGCCCCTACCAGTTGACCTAAAGGACAAGGGCTACCAGCAGAATAGGGTCTATGAAACACACTGCAGTGGTGCACATACATACTAGTCTGTTAATTACAGTATATGGAGTTGACCACAACATAAAATCCCAGATATGAACTTTCCCAACTTCGGCAAAGTTTGTAACTGGATCAGATCTTTGCAGCTTAAGAGTTGGAGCCTAACTGCCTTTGAAAAACTCCCCCTAATTACATATGGGATAAAACTGGTTTAGGAGGAAAAATGTTCCTTCCTAATAAAGATGTGGGCTAGTGTTCCCAACAAAAGAGATTGGTCTGTGTGCTGTTCTCTGATAGACAAGGTGAGTGAGGTAATATCTTTTATTGGACCAGCTTCCACTGGTGAAAGAGACAAGATTTCCAGCTACATACAGCTGCTCCTCAGGTCTGTTCAGGTCTTGTTCTCCTGTACTTCTGGGGAGGTCTGGGCATAGTTCCCTCTGCAGACCAACAATGGCATTCCCCTGTCAATCAAAGGCTATGTCATAGCATGGGTGATTGCAATGCTTATGTGGCATTCCTGGTGCCAGATGATTCCAGAGTGTGAAGTACTCCATTTGGCCACCAACCCAGTCAGAAACCTTTTACATCACTGGAGAACATCTTGTTTATATAATAGACAAGAGAATGCTGGTAATGGAAAACTGCAACAGAATAATGATTTAGCTGTGCAGAAAGCAGGGTAGGAGTTATACTCAGAGGTAGCAGATATTCAGAGGCTTGTGGCTTATTAAATTTAGGCTAAAGCTAATAGGTTGGAGGCCAACAGCAACTGAGAGTCTCTTTGCCTGTCTCAGTCGGGAAAATCTCACTGTCAGCGTGTGAGATGCCCACAGAGCCTATGTGCGTTCAAGGGCTACCTGTGGAGATTCTGCACAGAGACAATGAATTGCACTGAAGAGGAAAGCAATGGCTCTTCCGTACCCTGAAGCAACTGAGTGGTCCAAAAAAAGCACATTGTTCACTAGGCCAGATGTTGTCTTGTCTCCCCGATAATCATTGCAGGCCATGAAGTTTGAAAATTAGTTTAGCAACTGTGGCAAATTGCTGGCACTATTATGATGGGTCTCGCACTCTCTCTTCTTTGGGGGGGGGTTCAGGGCACCATTTCTTGCCCCTAAATTTGAATATTAATTGTCCCACTAGTGTCCTAGAGGAGGGGAGTGGAGAGGGAGGGACCTGGGCCCACCCTCTACTTCCAGGTCCCAGCCCAGGGGCCCTGAGGATAGTGGTGAACCACTTGAACAGACAGTTCCTTCCCTTGGGCTACTTCCCTCTCCCGCCCTTCAGCTTGTGGGGGCTTCCTGCCCTCCCTCTGCACAAGCCAGGTGCCCCTTACCTAGGGTCTAGGACTTCTTAGCCCACCGCAGCACTTCTCCAAACTGTCCTCTGCTCCAACACAAATCCCTTCTGCTCCTACTCCCACACTGTCTGATTGAAGCATGGGTTTTTATCATGTGGCTGACTGCAGGTGCTCTAATTGGCTTCAGGTGCTCTAATTAATCTATAGCAAACTTTCTTCCCCTTACAGGGAATAAGGTTCCCTTCTAACCCTCTCCTGCTGCCCTCTGGCCATGCTGTATCACACAACTCTTATAGGTGTTTTGTAAAAGCTTGATCCAAGGTGTCAAATCTGAAGAGCACCACTTTCCTTACAATATTTAATTCACAACTATGCGCAGGTGTCAGAAAGCCTGCTCCCAACACAACTTGCAGAGTGGCTGTAGCTTGGTCCCATCTCTAATGACTTTAATTCCTGCAGAGTGCTCTGACCACAGCCTCATGAGAGTGGATGTTAGTTCGGAGCTGCTTTGATATCGATCAGAGGACCTTTTATCTTTTGACCATTTATTTAAGATGATATTTTCCTTGATAGGAAAATCAATATCCTCAACTGTTTTCATTCCTACCTCGGTTTCCAATCTTCCAATTTTGGCCAGATCAGCTACCTCATTCTGGAATACAGCAACATGTGACGGAATCCATTGAAGTCAACGTATTGCCTCGGTTTCTGATCCTCCAAACTTCCTTATGAATTGCGTTGGTGATAGCGTTCTGATTTCTTCTAAAGGAAGAAAGGACTGCCTGCTAGTCAAATATAACATCCATCTCTATTTCTGCTCTATTTCCTGTGGTGCAGTAATAGCTTTAATTTCAGCCATATAATTTGAGCCAATATATCTCAAATAAAGAAATCTCATATAACCTATTCTTCATGAATTGGCCTTCTCCAATTTAAAATACCCCAGGCTTCCAGTAAGGCACAGCTCTTCTCCCTTATTACCTAGCCTGTATCTCTCCACCTGTATGTGGCACATTCCCTTGTTTCCAGAATGATGGCAAGGGTCCTGCTCCAACTACAACCAGAATGACACTTGCTGCTCCTCTTCAACCAAAGAAATGCAAGCCTGCCTACCTGAGTGACTCCTGCTCAGAGGGAGAAGTTGGCCTATGTGAGTCCCTGTCCTCCAGCCATTCCCCTTCTCATGCTAGCTTCATTTGTCACATTATCAGTTGAGAGAAGAAAAAAAGAACTTGTGGGGAGGGGGAATCTGGAGAGTCGAGTTGCAGTAGTGGGATGACTCAGTTTTGCTACTCAAGTAAAAATATCAGCAAACATAGGCACTGGTCAGAATGAACATACAAACTGCCATACTGGGTCAGACCAAAGGTCCATCAAGCCCAGTATCCTGTCCTCTGACAGTGGCCAATGCCAGGTGCCCCAGAGGGAATGAACAGACAGGTTATTATCAAGTGATCCATGCTCTGTCACCCAATCCCAGCTTCTGGCAAACAGAGGCTAGGGACACCATTCCTGCCCATCCTGGCTAAAAGCCATTGATGGACCTATCTTCCATAAATGTATCTAATTCCCTTTTGAACCCCGTTATAGCACTGGCCTTCACAACACCCTCTGGCAAGGAATTCCAGAGGTTGATAGTGCGTTGCGTGAAAAAATACTTTCTTGTGTTTGTTTAAAACCTGCTATCTATTAATTTCATTTGATGGCCCCTTGTTCTTGTATTATGAAAAGGAGTAAATAACAATTCCTTATTTATTTACTCTATATCACTCATGATTTTATAGACCTTTGTCATAGCCCCCCTTAGTCACTTCTTTTCCAAGCTGAAAAGTCCCATCTATTTTCTCCTCATAAGGAAGCCATTCTATACCCCTAATCATTTTTGTTGCCCTTTTCTGAACCTTTTCCAATTCCAATATTTTTTTTTGAGATGGGGCGACCACATCTGCACACAGTATTCAAGGTGTGGGCATACCATGGATTTATATAGAGGCAATATGATATTTTCTGTCTTATTATCTAGATCTTTCTTGATGATTTCCAACATTCTGTTAGCTTTTTTGACTGATGCTGCACATTGAATGGATGATTTCAGAGAACTATCCACAATGACGCCAAGATCTCTTTCTTGAGTGGTAACAGCTAATTTAGACTCCATTGTATATGTATAGTTGGGATTATGTTTTCCAATGCTCATTACTTTGCATTTATCAACGTTAAATTTCATCTGCCATTTTGTTGCCCAGTCATCCAGTTTTGTAATATCCTTTTGTAGCTCTTCGCAGTCTACCTGGAACTTAACTATCTTGATTAGTTTTGTATCATCTGAAAATTTTGCCACCTCTTTGTTCCTTTTTCCAGATAGTTTATGAATATGTTAAATAGGACTGGGCCCAGTACAGATCCCTGGGGGACACCACTATTAACTTCTCTCCATTCTGAAAACTGACCATTTATTCCTACCCTATGTTTCCTATCTTTTAACCAGTTACCAATCCATGAGAGAACCTTCCCTCTTATCCCATGACTGCTTATTTTGTTTAAGAGCCTTTGGTGAGGGACCTTGTCAAAGGCTTTCTGAAAATCTAAATACACTGTATCTACTGGATCTCCTTTGTCTGCATGATGGTTGACCCCCTCAAGAATTCTAGTAGATTGGTGAGGCATGATTTCCCTTCACAAAAAGCCTGTTGACTATTTCTCAACAAATTATATTCATCTATATGTCTGACAATTTTGTTCTTTATGTTAGTTTCAACCAATTTGCCCAGCACTGAAGTGAGGCTTACTGGCCTGTAGTTGCCAGGGTCACCTCTGGAGCCCTTTTTAAAAATTGGCATCACATTAGCTTCCTCCAGTCATTTGGTACAGAAGCTGATTTAAATAATAGGTTATAGGTGACCATTAGTAGCCCTGCAATTTCACATCTGAGTTCCTACAGAACTCTTGGGTGAATACCATCAGGTCTTTTTACAATATGTTAGGAGCAATATTTATGCCATTAATCATTGCATTTTGTTCTGATTGGTATACGATCTGGAACCTGAGTTAAAGAAACTAGCATAGCTTCATATGTCTTGTATCTTTTGGCTCATACAATACTGGCTCAAGTTTCCTGCATTTTGTAAAATCGGGAGCCTTTCAGTATCCAGCTCATTCATAGAGATGTAATCTCTTGGCACAGACTCTTTCCTCACTTCTGGGCTACTTCTATTGTTCAGTCTCTGTAGATTCCTTAATACATTTTTCTTTTGCTAATCTTCAGTAAGGCTGCCCTTTGATGACTGAGGTGACTGGATGTCACCCAGGCACTGTTAATTGAATTAAAATGTATATGAATCTTAATTGCTGGCACCCCCCCGACCTCTGATTTTCTCATGCACTGCTATCAACAGCAGTAAAAGGCATACTGTAGGCTCACTGCACCATCATTCTGCCTTTTCCACCATTAAATCCTCAGTTTGTCTCATTATTTCCCTCCCTCCCATGAAGTGTATAAGGACTCTAGGAATTAAAGGAATTATTTTAGGGAGGTCAAAAGGAGCAATGAGATAATAGAGAAAGAACACATAGGCTGGATATCAGAGAAAGCTTCCTGGCAGAGAGATGTATCAGACTGTTACTTTGAAGTTAGGCCATGGTGACCATTTAACAAGCAAAATTCTACAACTCTGGTGTGGGCTTGGGTCATCAGGTTTTGTTAGGAAACATATAGGTGTAAAGGGACACTCACCTCAAGTGCCACTGACTGGCTGGGTGAGGTATTGCAATCCTTTCATCACACCTGGTGCTCCCTGATGGCTGCTGGCCAACCTTGACAGGTCTTCAGTGGCTTGGACCTCCTCTGGCCAAGTCACAAAGTCCAAATGAACCCCTTCAAGGATGTTAGAGTCCCTTGGCCCTCGCTAGGGTCTTCAGCCCGGCTCTGGCTCTTGAAATGCAGCCCTTTGTTCAGGCTCCCAAATAAGCCCTGTCGCCATTTGGGGTTTATGCCACTTTACCTGTGGTGGTTACAGGAACTCTGGCCTGCCCACTAGTCCAGGTTCCAACTCAGAGACTCTATACACAGCAGCCACATAATGCTCAACTTCAATCCACAGCTGCTATTTCTCTGGGCCTCTTCTCACCAGGCCCTTTTATCTCCAGCTTTATCTCAGGACCAACATCTTCAGATTCTTGGTTATCTGCACTCCTGGCTATGTAAGGTCAGCCAGCCATAACTGTCTGACTATTGGGCTCCTTCGGCCAGACAGGATCACCCTTCTTCACTTCACTGGTCCCAGCCAGCAACTGAAATTCTAAAAATCAGGTAGCTCCTTTTATCTGGGATAGCAGGCTTCTAATTGCCTATTGCTAGTCCCATTAGCCGTAGAAGGACCAGGTTTCTGTAGATTCCAAAATGAGTGCTCCAGAGGGCCCTCTCTAGGCAGGCCTGCAGGAGCCACTTTCACTGCTCCATTCCATTGTTGCTTCCCGGGGCCGTGTGTAGGAGGATTGTGTGGTCTATTATAGAAAGCTGGAGTGGCCAGGTACACCCCATCATATGGTAATGGTTACGTTTGGTGTGAGCACTGGCCATCTATTACTCTCCTTGGTCTGGCATGAATTCCCTGTTGAGATTGTGGACCTGCTGCTGCTCCCTCTGAAGTCAGACAAAACTCACTGGAAGAGGAAGTCACAAAGTTCAAATGAAGTAAGAAGTGCATGATTAAGTGAGGGTCATTAACCAGTGTACCTGCTTCCCAAGAGACAGAATAAAGTCTCCATTACTTCGAGTCTTTAAATCAAAATTGGATATCTGCCTAAAAGATAGCTTGTGGTTGAGACCGCAAGCTATTAAATTAGATGGCAGCAATGACTGGGTGAAATCTATGCCTATGCTGCAGGAGATCTCTGCATCTCTTTGAGCGAGATCATCCTGTGCTGTGACTGACGTGTTTTCAGTGCTTGGTACAATATCATAGTAACCAAAGACTCAACAGACCAGACAGTCTCTCCCACTGGGGCTGATGCAAGATTTTAAACAGATTTCCTAATGGCATTGCCCATCTAGTTTTAATCAATGGGCCTCTGTCACATCCCTACCTAAAAATCTATGTATAATCACCTAGGGTGGGATCCACAAAGAGACTTAGGTGTTGCAATGCTGAACATCACAGCACCTAATTTTTAAGGGGGGGTGGGGAAATCACAGGAACAACATTGTGATCCACCAAGGTAAGTTAGGTGCCTAAACTCCCTATACAATGGAAGGGGAAAGACATATGTAAGAATGAGATCCACAAAAGCCAGCATGCTAGGCAGGGATCTGTCTAAGTTAGCCAACAGAAGATGCTGACCAGAGGGGTGTGTCCTAAGCAAGGCGTCAGGGATCATAGGCTGGGCCTCCCCAAACAGCCTGGCATGACCCCACCCATGCTCCGCTCCCAGGCCCTCTCCTAGCCCTGCAGTTCCCGGTGCTGTGCTCTGCCCTGGCCCAGGCTGGCTGGGCCACCTAAATGCTGAGTGAATTTAGGCACCTACACGGCAAGACAGCAGCTGCACGAGGGGGGTTGTGGATCGCACTAGAAGCGAAAACTGAGCTTTAGATGTCTTAATCTGGTGTTTAGGTGCTCAAGTCCTTTAGTGGCTCTGGGATTAAACGCAGTAGTGGAGCTGTGTGGGTGGAAGTTTGGGTAAAGATGCTACCTAGAGTGAGGCATAAGGATGCCCTCTACACCCTGTATGCTTTGCAGAGGAGACTGATGTGCAGCTACTGGAACCAAGAGAGGGATGGGACTGGTGGTGCTGGAACAGCAGGGATCAAAGGACCAGGACCCTCCTGTCCACTTTTCTCCGTGGTGGAGCCCGCCCCCTTCCTGTCCTCATAGTCCTGATGCTGCACACCCTGGCCAGGCCAGTTTGGAGCCCGGGCAGCTGTGGGAGCCATGCAGACCCTCCACCTGCCTGCGGTGTGAGGGGCCCACGTCCAAGAGCAGCCCGTGTCCCTGGGATCCCAGCCCGGTGGAGGGTCCCTGACTCTGTGCCAGCTCCCCACATGGCACTGTCCCCAACCTGGCTCTGGCTGAGGTAAATGGCCTTTGGAGCCAGTCCGGCCATGGTAAGAACTGCACAGGCAGCTCTGGGGAGCTGTGGACGGAAAGCTCAAACACCATTTATGCAGCTCTGTTTGGCTGCTTGCAGGTTGGGGTGCATGAATTCCAATCTCAGTCTCCTGCCTAAAGCTCGATTGCTGAATGAGCTCCATCCGATTCAGTCCGTGGACACTTGCCGATCAGGGCTGATCCTAACTTTGGCAGGATTCTAGTCAAACAGCTCCCGAAAACGTCAGTGTCAGTCTGAGTAATTCACACACATAGGAGATCAGAGACTCTAACCCTGCCTCTGCATCTAAAAGAGGCAGGGGAATTTAATGCCATGTTATGCAAATAGCAGTAGAAGCTGTAAAAGCCAGGGCAGGGAAATAGAATCCCATGCCTGAGGGCGTCAGCGGTCCCTGGAGTATGTCTGTGAGACAGGGAGGAATTCCTTTTGCCTTTCATACAAAGCCCCGTTGGTGAGGTTCACTCTGAGGGTGGGGGCTTTGCTTTCCTCTGGAGCATTAGACAGGAGCCACAGCAGCTGAGGCAGGCTATTGGGCTGGTTGGATTGAGCTCTGGGCTGTTCTAACAGAGTTTGCAGCCTGAAAGAGTTCTGTACAATCAGAGAGAGAGAACAACGAGAAGCTGAGACGGGGATTAGATGCTTCACTGGCTTCTCCAAATTAAACCGACTTCTCAGTCTGTGTTTACTTCTCCCAGAGTCCTCCTTATAGTCTATTCGTGCTGGAAGCTTTCCTCCTCACCCCTCTGACTAGGTCAAATTCTTTCCACAAAAGTGAAAATAACTATACAGACATCAAGCTAGAGCTCTGCTTCCAGGGCTCCTCTTTTACAGGAGTAACTCCGGTTGTGGAGAGATTAACTATTACTACAGAAATATCAGACTCTAAAAACAAGCCAAGTGGCCTGTCATTCTAAACTTGTTTGGAATATTAAGCAGTGGCAATCTAGGGCTGGGAAGGGGGTCAGGTCTTCCTCTCTAAACTAATGGCAATTTTTCCAATGCTTATAATAAAGAGGTTTTATAAGCACTTTTAAATGAAAGAGGAACGCTCGTTTCTTTGTCTAAAGCCAATATGCGGATTTCCATGGTGCAGATCAGATCAATTCAAGGGCTCTTTAGGGACAAGCAAATTCTTCAACTGAAAAAGGAACCTTCCAAGGAGGAATCTCTGTTCTGCTGCGCACTCTAACTTACTAGTCAGCCTCACTTCCCAGAAACAGCATGAATCATACTAGTCACACAGAGCCCATCTGCAAATATCTAGGCTTCAATAACTAATAAGTATTTTTATCTATTACATTTCTTAAGAACAAGCTTCCAGAGAGACCTCACTTTATAAATAGTTTTCCTCAATTTTACATTTTTATCATAGCATCTTTTTTTTTAAATTTCCCTTCCTGTGCATTTATTCCAACCATGATTATGACCTACTGCAATGTTAGCTGCGTTAATGTCAAAATATTTGTACAAATGTTGAATTATTATGTCTATTAGAGAATCGGAGCTGATTCAAATGGGTGATTTACCAGTAGTTTTACCAAGTGACCCATTGTGGGTGCAGAGGGGGTAAATGTAAGTTGTTTTGGGGCTTTTGTTTTTTTGAGAGAGAAGCTACAAGGTGTGGATTGGATCCAGCAAAATCTTTCCATTTTACCCTTTGCTAGCTGCAGCAAAAATTAACAATGAGAATCTCTTGCATTCTTATAGTTCTTTTCATACCAAGAGACCCTAAAGCACTGTAAAAAAACAAAGCAAAGTGCACAGACACACAGGTGGAGAAAAAGGGAAAGTCGCATATAGGAGATTCTATGGCTATCTGGTTATTTGTATTCTAGCCGTACCTACCATGTGCTGGGCCCTGAAAAGATTATAGTTGTTCAAGTCAGTAGGCAAGGGCTCAGAAGCTCTAGAAGTCAGGGTACTTTCATTTAGGTGCCGACGTGGATTTTGGAGCCCAACTTTAAGCATCCATTTTTGACAATTTAGGCCTAAAAGTTTAATTACTATATAAAGGCCATATTCTAGCCTTGATCTTTGTACAAACATCCCACTGCTATTAGTGGGAGGGGAGTATATGGCTTTAACTTTGTAGACCAGGCCAATTAATCATAATAAAAAATGTATTCAAATAGCATTCAAAGAAATGGGTTTCACATCCTGATCTAATGTGAGTAAAGATATTGCACTCTTCTCTTCCTAGTGCAACAAGCAGCGTCTGGGTGTAAATGCAGCTGCCTTTGTGCAAGCAAACAGGTACACAGTACAAAATAATTGGATATTTTCTTTTTAATACTGTTGTCTCCGATTGTCCACCCTCCACTTCCTAACAGACACATCCAAACTAGTGTGACATTCAGAGATACATGTTTAACTATCTAGCTAGTACTACGACCTAAGAAAAGCAGACCTCCCATTCCCATGAATGAAGTTACAGGCTCAGCTGTTTGACTGTCTCTCTTGTTCCCATCCTCTCTCTTTTGCACTTAGATTATCTGATCAGTTATGAAAGGGGTTGCCCTTGATCTTTCGAATGTTTTGTTTCCCAGGTGTTGCCTATTTTTCTAAATTGTTGTAGCTAGTGCACAAAAACATGCTGGGCTCAGCTCTTCTGATTGCAGGAAGGGGGTTGTGAAACCATCTGCTGATAACAGTCTTCTCACATGTTGCTTTTTTTGAGGATTCCTTTATTCCAAGCACGCAAGACATTTAAGAGTTTTGACTTTACCAAGTCAGGACAATCTGTTGCCTATACTACAGTTCCTCAGTTAAAACATAATACGAACAAAATTGCTGTAGGCAGGTAAAATTGCTGTATATTGAAATTACTGTGCATGCATGCACACACGGATTAAAAATCTTAACACTTCAAAAGGGTAACATAACACAGGTGACGTTCAAAAGAAAATACATTTAAAGTAATTTTTTTTAAAAAGGAAGATTCTTGGGGATACAGGAAGGTTGGCTTGGGATGAGAAAGGGGTTTGAACAGTAGCCATAGAACGGAACCTTTCTACAGGTCGTGTATTCAATGAACCTTTTTGGAGGGGACAGTTCTCCAAGAAAATGTGGCTAATCTGAAAAAACAATGCATTGGGCACCTTAGGGAACACTTGTGCAGGAGGTCTGGTACCACTGGGGCTGGGATGCAATAACAGTATTTGCACTAACCATGCATAGGACCTGTCATCCAAATATGCCAAAGTACCTAATGAAGGCAGTTATTACCCACATATTACAGAAAGGGAAACTGAGGTGCTGACAAGCTGAGTGACTTGCTCAAGATGACTTTTCTCCTGGCACACAGCAAGGGCACACAGCATGATGAGCTCTGGTGTCAGCAAGGAACATGGTGAACAGCAGGGCCACGCTCAGAGGTGAGAAAAGGTAAAGACTTGTAACATGTAACATGGCTAATAGTAGAAAGACAATCTTTGTGCAGGTGAGTTCATAAGCATACAAATTAGGGAGAGAGGGCGATTGGAATCACAAAGAACCACATCTGTACAGGGGGCTGAATAATCAACTTCTTATTTTCTAGCGCAGAAGTATGGGGGGGGGTGAAGAGACCCGTTTGTGGGATCAATGCCATTAGAGCCCCCTTTTGTGTATTTATCACCTACTGTAAATCACTGCTTATATTAAACTCATATCTGCTCACTTAATTCTGTTCTTCTACATCTCTCTGTCTGCCGCCCACAGCAGATACCGCCATAGCAGCAGTAGCATATTACAGTGCCACTGGGCAGGGGGGAGCATTAGTACTTTGTGAAGTGCTTGACCCAAGCTGCAATAGTACTTCGCAAAGAGCTTGGATCTGCGTTCAGCCTGTGTCACACACTTCAGGAACAATCACTAAACATGGCTGGATGGCAGTCACACATAGGAATCTGGCCAATCCTCTCTTACCAGGTGTGCTTCTCCTCAGCTCCGAAGCATGTGCTGCCACACCCAGCCTCAATGAAGGAGCTTTATTTCTTTAACTGAGGGTATGTCTACATCTACAATTTTGCAGCGCTGGTTGTTACAGCTGTATTAGTACAGCTGTATAGGGCCAGCGCTGCAGAGTGGCCACACTTACAGCAACCAGCGCTGCAAGTGGTGTTAGATGTGGCCACACTGCAGCGCTGTTGGGCGGCTTCAAGGGGGGGTTAGGGGAACGCCGAGAGCAAACTGCGGGGAAGCAGGTCTCCTTCCCCGCGGTTTAGCTCCAGTGTTCCCCGAACACCCCCCCCCGCCAAGCAGGTCTCCTTCCCCGCGGTTTGTTCTGCCGCGTTCCCCGAACCCCCGTGCAAGCAGGTCTCCTTCCCAGCGGTTTGCTTTGGTGTTCCCCGAACCCCCCTGCAAGCAGGTCTCCTTCCCAGCGGTTTGCTCTGGTGTTCCCCGAACCCCCCTGCAAGCAGGTCTCCTTCCCAGTGGTTTGCTCCGGTGTTTTTGAACCCCCGTGCAAGCAGATCTCCTTCCCCGCGGTGTGCTGATCGCGTCCCCGAACCCCTGTGCAAGCAGGTCTCCTTCCCAGTGGTTTGCTCCGGTGTTCCCCGAACCCCCCTGCAAGCAGGTCTCCTTCCCAGCGGTGTGCTGTGACGTTCCCCGAACCCCCGTGCAAGCAGGTCTCTTCCCAGCGGTTTGCTCCAGTGTTTTTTGAACCCCCGTGCAAGCAGATCTCCTTCCCCGCGGTGTGCTGTCGCGTTCCCCGAACCCCCACTGCAAACCGCGGGGAAGGAGATCTGCTTGCACGGGGGTTAGGGGAACGCGAGAGCAAACCGCGGGGAAGGAGACCTGCTTCCCCCGCGGTTTGCTCTCGCGTTCCCCGAACCCCCCTGCAAACCGCGGGGGAAGGAGACCTGCTTGATTACCAGAGAGGCTTCCTCTGGTATGTTGGGATACCGTTTATTCCCACGGAGGTCAAGAAAAACGCTGGGTGAGTGTTTATACCTGATGACCAGTGCTGGATCACCAGCGCTGGATCCTCTACAACCCGAGTTCAACGGGTGTACGGCCAGCGCTGCAAACAGGGAGTTGCAGCGCTGGTGTGCCCTGTCAGATGTGTACACCTCCTAAGTTGCAGCGCTATAACTCCCTCACCAGCGCTGCAACTTCGTGGTGTAGACAAGGCCTGAGATTATCAGACCAACAGAAAACAGTCTTAACTCAGTCCTTGTCCCCAGGGTTCTCTGGCACAGTAGCTCCTGGCAGCTTCCCAACCTCAGTAAGCTCTGCTCCCTTGCTAGAGCAGCAGCTGCAGGGCTGCTTCCTTGAGCCTCTTGCTCCAGGGACCCACCCCAGCAGCTAGCTCCACTGCTGTGTGGCTTTCCCTCCCCAGGGCATAGCCTGCCTCCAGGGGCAGCTCTATGCATTTTGTTACCAGAAGCACAGCAGTCAGGCGGCCTTTGGCAGCATGTCTGGGGGCGGTCCACTGGTCACAGTGATTCGGTGGCATTTCTGTGGGTGATCTGCCAGTCCCGCTCCTTCGGCATCCACTGCCGAATTGCTGCCGAAGCCACGGGAATGGCAGATCTCACGAAGGCTGCCTGACTGCCAGGGGCGGCTCTAGCTTTTTTGCCGTCCCAAGCATGGCAGGCAGTCTGCCTTTGTGGCGACTTGCCTGTGGGAGGTCCACCAGTCCCACAGCTTCGGCGTACCCACCGCCCAATTGCCTCTGAATCCATGGGAGCAGTGGACCTCCCGCAGGCAAGCCGCCAAAGGCTGCCTGACTGCCGCCCTCACAGAAACTGGCAGGGCACCCCCTGCAGCTTGCTGCCCCAGGCACGCACTTGGACCATTGGTGCCTGGAGCCACCACTGCTGACTGCTGCCCGGGCTCAGCTGCCCCAGCCTATCTCCGGCCTTCCTTCTCCGCCTGCCTACCAGTAGCCCTTCTAGGCCCAAGTGAAGCCCAGCCCTCTTTGCTCACTGGATTGGATTCACCTGCTCTCACACAGGGAGCTGGGCTTAGTCTAGCCACAGGGAGGAGTTATTCTGTGACACCCGCCTGCTGCAGGGCTACCCTCTCCCCATCCAGCCTCTGTTGAACTAATCTATAATAAGGAGATGGGTTGGGGTGTAGGGTTGCCAGGCATAAGGTTTTCGACCAGAATGCATGGTTGAAAAGGGTCCCTGGTGGCTCCGGTCAGCACTGAAGTGGGGGATCGGGGCTAAAACAGGCTCTGTGCCTGCCCTACTGCTGTCCGGCTCCCAGAAGTGGCCACCAGGTCCTTTCAGCCCCTAGGCTCATGGACAGCCACAGAGGCTCTGCGTGCTATCCCGCACATCTAGTGCCAGCTCTGCAGCTTCCATTGGCCAGGAACTGTGACCAATGGGAGCTGCAGGGGCGGTGCTTACAGGTACGCAGAGTCTCACTGGCCCACCCATGCACTATGGGGCTGCAGGGACCTGGCGGCCGCTTCCTGGGAGCTGAAGTAAGCACTGCCAGGACCCCACTCCCTGAACCTCCTCCCATACCCCAGGACCCCTCCTGCACCACAAACCTCTGGCTCCACCCCAGACCTGCACCCCCAGCCAGAGTCCTCACCTCCCCCCACAGCACCCCTGCCCCAACCCAGAACCTTCTCCCTTACCCGAACCCCTCATTTCTGGCCCCATCCCCAGCCCGCACCCCAGCCTGGAGACCCCTCTTGCATCCCCGCTGGATACTTCACCCCCTGCTCCTGCACCCCAATCCCCTCCTCTCCCCTTCCTTTTGATTGTTTTAAATCTGCTGCCTGTTAATTTCATTTGGTGACCCCTAGTTCGTGTGTTATGAGAAGGAGTAACTAACACTTCCTTATTTACTTTCTCCACACCAGTCATGATTTTATAGACTTCAATTATATCCTCCCTTAGTCGTCTCTTTTCCAAGCTGAAAAGTCCCAGTCTTATTAAACTCTCCTCATATGGAAGCCGTTCCATACCCATAATCATTTTGTTATTGCCCTTTTCTGAACTTTTTCAAGTTCCAATATATCTTTTTTGAGATGGGGCAACCACATCTGCTCATAGTATTCAAGATGTTGGCATACCATGGATTTTTATAGAGGCAATATATTTTCTGTCTTATTATCTATCCCTTTCTCAATGATTACCAACATTCTGTTCGTTTTTTTGACTGTCGCTGCACATTGAGTGGATGTTTTCAGAGAACTATCCACAATAACACCAAAAATCTCTTTCTTGAGTGGTAATAGCTAATTTAGACCCCATCGTTTTATACATATAGTTGGGATTATGTTTTCCAATGTGCATTACTTTGCATTTATCAACATTGAATTTCATCTGCCATTTTCTTGCCCAGTCACCCAGTTTTCAGAGAGCCTTTTGTAGCTCTTTGCAGTCTGCCTGGGACATAACTATCTTGAATAGTTTTGTATCATCTGAAAATTTTGCCACCTCACTGTATGCCCCTTTTTCCAGATCATTTAGGAATACGTTGAATAGGACTGGTCCCAGTACAGACCCCTGGGGGACACCACTATTTACTTCTCTCCATTCTGAAAGCTGACCATTTATTCCTACCCTTTGTTTTCTATCTTTGAACCAGTTACCAATCCGTAAGAGGACTTGCCCTCTTATCCCAAGACTGCTTTCTGAAAATCTAAGTACAGTATAGCCACTGTATCCCCCTTCTCCACATGCTTGTTGACCTCGTTAAAGAATTCTAATAGATTAGAGAGTCATGATTTCCATTTACAAAAACAATTTTGACTCTTCCCCAACAAATTATGTTCATCTATGTGTCTGACAATTTTGTTATTTACTATAGTTTCAACCAGTTTGCCTGGTACTGAAGTCAAGCTTACTGACCTCTAACTGCCAGGGTAACCTCTGGAGCCCTTTTAAAAAATTGGCATCACATTAGCTACCCTCCAGTCATCTGGTACAGAAGCTGATTTAAATGATGGGTTACAGACTACATTTAGTAGTCTTGCAATTTCACATCTGAGTTCCTTCAGAACTCTTGAGTGAATACCATCTAATCCCGGGGACTTCTTACTGTTTAGTTTATCAATTTGTTCCAAAACCTCCTCTAATGACACATTCTGAGACAGTTCCTCAGATTTGTCACCTAAAAAGAATGGCTCAGGTTTGGGAATCTCCCTCACATCCTCAACCATGGAGACTGATGCAAAGAATTAATTTAGTTTCTCTGCAATGTCCTTATCGTCCTTGAGTGCTCCTTTAGCATCCCAATCGTCCAGTGGCCTCACTGGTTGTTTAGCAGGCTTCCTGCATCTGATATACTTAATTTTGCTATTATTTTTTTGAGTCTTTGGCTAGCTGTTCTTCAAATTCTTTTTTGGCCTTCCTAATTATATTTTTATACTTCATTTGCCAGAATTTACACTCCTTTCTATTTTCCTCAATAGGATTTAACTTCCACTTTTTAAAAAGGATGCCTTTTTGCCTCTCATTGCTTCTTTTACTTTGTTGTTTAGCCACAGTGGCACTTTTTTGGTTCCATTACTGTTTTTTAATTTGGGGTATACATTTAAATTGAACCTCTATTATGGTGTCTTTAAAGAGCTTCCACGCACATTGCACGGATTTCACTTTTTGAGCTGTACCTTTTAATTTGTTTCACTAACCTCATTTTTCTGTAGTTCCCCTTTCTGAAATTAAATGTTACATTGTTGGATGGCTGTAGTATTTTCCTCACCAGGGGGATGTTAAATTTAATTATATGATGGTCCAGCTATATTCACCTCTTGGAACTGATCCTGTGCTCCACTTCAGACTAAATCAAGAATTGCCTCTCCTCTTGGGGTTCCAGGACTAGCTGCTCCAAGAAGCAGTCATTTACGGCATCAAGGAACTTTATCTCTGCATCCTGTCCTGAGGTGACATGTACCTGATCACTATGGAGATAGCTGAAATCCCTCATTATTATTGATTTTTTTAATCTCCCTGAGCATTTCACAGTCACTATCACCATCCAGGTCAGCTGGCTGGTAGTATATCCCTACTGCTATATTCTTATTATTCAAGCATGGAATTACTATCCATAGAGATTCTGTGGTACAGTTTGATTCATTTAAAATTTTTACTTCATTTGATTCTATGCTTTCTTTCCCCACATATAGTGCCACGCCCCCACCAGCACAATCTGTTCTGTTCTGATATATTTTGTACATTGCTATTACTGTGTCCCATTAATTATCCTCATTCTACCAAGTTTCTGTGATGCCTATTATAGCAATATCCTCTAGTTCACCCATCTTATTATTTAGACTTCTAGCATTGGTATATGCACACTTTAAAAACTTGTAATGGGAGACAGCTAAAAAAAGTGACATGATGTAATTGAATGGGACTTTTTTCATTAGATCCTACCTGTATTTTATCATTTTCCAACCTCTCCTCCTTACTAGGAGACAGAGAATCACCATTAGTAGATCCTCCTCTAAGGGATGGTTCTGTCCGAATCATGTGCACCTCTGCATCTGTGATCTTTCCCCCAGCCCTTAATTTAAATGCCCTTAGTTTCATGGATGTTAACAGGAATTTTGCCATTGATTGCAATGGGAAAGGAATTATCCCATAGAAAAATCTTTTGTACGGAAAGTTTTCTATCAAAATATAATAGAATTCCCAGTAGAATCATAGACTATCAGGGTTGGAAGGGACCTCAGGAGGTCATCTAGTCCAACCCCATGGATGAATTACCTTCATCTCTTCCCCTTTTCCAACCTTTGTCCATTAACTTTCAAGGCTGAAATTGCATCTTAGGACATCGCTTTACCATAAGCAGCTTTAAGCACCAGCATATTTCAAAGAGTTTCTGGGGAGGTGATACATCAGGAAATGAAATATGTGATACAGTAATCATAGCTGGATAAAGGTCATAGCAAAACCATCCAAAAAAATCAGCCTGTCAGTAGGTGAACAACCCTTTTCATGTTTGGTTTGGTAGATATGAATTTTTGCACTGGTACCTATGTCAACCCTTTTTTGGAATCAGACATAACTAACAGTGTGTGTATAAAGATGTATCGGGGTAGCCGTGCTAGTCTGGATCTGTAAACGCAGCAAAGAAACCTGTGGCACCTTGTAGACTAACAGACGTTCTGGAGCATGAGTTTTCGTGGGTGAATACCCACTTCGTTGGATGCATGTAGTGGAAATTTCCAGGGGCAGGTGTATATATATGCAAGCAAGCTAGAGATAATGAGGTTAGTTCAATCAGGGAGGATGAGGCCCTGTTCTAGCAGTTGAGGTGTGAAAACCAAGGGAGGAGAAACTGGTTCTGTAGTTGGCAAGCCATTCACAGTCTTTGTTTAATCCTGAGCTGATGATGTCAAATTTGCAGATGAACTGAAGCTCAGCAGTTTCTCTTTGAAGTCTGGTCCTGAAGTTTTTTTGCTGCAGGATGGCCACCTTAAGGTCTGCTATAGTGTGGCCAGGGAGGTTGAAGTGTTCTCCTACAGGTTTTTGTATATTGCCATTCCTAATATCTGATTTGTGTCCATTTATCCTTTTCCGTAGAGACTGTCCAGTTTGGCCAATGTACATAGCAGAGGGACATTGCTGGCATATGATGGCGTATATTACATTGGTGGACGTACAGGTGAATGAACAGGTGACGGTGTGGCTGATCTGGTTAGGTCCTGTGATGGTGTTGCTGGTGTAGATGTGTGGGCAGAGTTGGCATCGAGACTAACACAGCATCCAGACTAACACGGCTCCCCTCTGATACTTGACACCATGCCAGGCACTGCATTTAGCCATATGGAGTGGAAATCCATCAACCTCATGAAGAAACTTGCACAAATACAGACCGATATCATCTTCCTTTCCAAATGCAAACGGATGGACATCATACCAAATGGACTAAAGGTAAAAAAATCCACTGCTATCTACATACTACACAGACCACAGTGAGAGATTATGCCATACTCTATCAAAGAAACTGAGGAACCACCTGATCAGCATCCTATACAGTAAACAGGAAAACATCAAAAAAGAGCTCTCCAGCCTGGAGACTCTCATTAATAACCAAAACTTCCATACAAACGGACTTCACTAAAATAAGACAGGAGATCTACATTACTCACTTCACCTTTCTACAAAGGAAAAAGGACGGTAAGCTGTCTAAACTCCTACCTGCCACATGGGGCCACAACCGTGGTACCCCCAACCCACCCAGCAATATTCATAGACTCATAGACTCATAGACTCTAGAACTGGAAGGGACCTCGAGAGGTCATCGAGTCCAGTCCCCTGCCCTCATGGCAGGACCAAATACTGTCTAGACCATCCCTGATAGACATTTATCTAACCTACTCTTAAATATCTCCAGCGATGGAGATTCCACAACTTCCCTAGGCAATCTATTCCAGTGTTTAACTACCCTGACAGTTAGGAACTTTTTCCTAATGTCCAACCTAAATCTCCCTTGCTGCAGTTTAAGCCCATTGCTTCTTGTTCTATCACTGGAGGCTAAGGTGAAGAAGTTTTCTCCCTCCTCCTGATGACACCCTTTTAGATACCTGAAAACTGCTATCATGTCCCCTCTCAGTCTTCTCTTTTCCAAACTAAACAAACCCAATTCCTTCAGCCTTCCTTCATAGGTCATGTTCTCAAGACCTTTAATCATTCTTGTTGCTCTTCTCTGGACCCTCTCCAATTTCTCCACATCTTTCTTGAAATGCGGTGCCCAGAACTGGACACAATACTCCAGTTGAGGCCTAACCAGCGCAGAGTAAAGCGGAAGAATGACTTCTCGTGTCTTGTTTACCATACACCTGTTAATGCATCCCAGAATCATGTTTGCTTTTTTTGCAACAGTATCACACTGTTCACTCATATTAAGCTTGTGGTCCACTATGACCCCTAGATCTCTTTCTGCCATACTCCTTCCTAGACAGTCTCTTCCCATTCTGTATGTGTGAAACTGATTGTTTCTTCCTAAGTGGAGCACTTTGCATTTATCTTTATTGAACTTCATCCTGTTTACCTCAGACCATTTCTCCAATTTGTCCAGATCATTTTGAATTTTGACCCTGTCCTCCAGAGCAGTTGCAATCCCTCCCAGTTTGGTATCATCCGCAAACTTAATAAGCGTACTTTCTATGCCAACATCTAAATCGTTGATGAAGATATTGAACAGAACCGGTCCCAAAACAGATCCCTGCAGAACCCCACTTGTTATACCTTTCCAGCAGGATTGGGAGCCATTAACAACTACTCTCTGAGTACGGTTATCCAGCCAGTTATGCACCCACCTTATTGTAGCCCCATCTAAATTGTACTTTCCTAGCTTATCTATAAGAATATCATGCGAAACTGTATCAAATGCCTTACTAAAGTCTAGGTATATCACATCCACCGCTTCTCCCTTATCCACAAGGCTCGTTATCCTATCAAAGAACGTTATCAGATTAGTTTGACACGATTTGTTCTTTACAAATCCATGCTGGCTATTCCCTATCACCTTACCACCTTCCAAGTGTTTGCAGATGATTTCTTTGATTACCTGCTCCATTATCTTCCCTGGCACAGAAGTTAAACTAACTGGTCTGTAGTTTCCTGGGTTGTTTTTATTTCCCTTTTTATAGATGGGCACTATATTTGCCCCCTTCCAGTCTTCTGTCAATCTATCCAACTACACACTCAGCCCAGAAGAAAAGTCTGTCCTATCTCGGGGACTCTCTTTCTGCCCTGCCACCCCCACCAACGTGATACAGTTCTGCGGCGATCTGGAAGCCTACTTTCGCCCTCTCCGACTCAAATAATACTTTCAAGACAATACTGAACAGCGCACTGATACACAGGTACCCTCCCACCAACAGCACAAGAAGAAGAACTCCACATGGACTTCTCCAGAGGGTCGAAATGACAGTCTGGACCTATACATTGAATGCTTCCGCCGAGATGCACAGGCAGAAATTGTGGAAAAACAACATCGCTTGCCTCATAACCCAAGTCGTGCAGAACGCAATGCCACCTATAGCCTCAGAAACCACCCTGACATCATCATCAAAGAGGCTGATGAGGGAGGTGCTGTTGTCATCATGAACAGATCTGACTACCAAAAGGAGGCCGCCAGACAACTCTCCAATACCAAATTCTACAGGCCACTTCCCTCAGATCCCACTGAGGAATACACTAAGAAACTGCACCATCTATTCAGGACACTCCCTACACTATCACCGGAACAAATCAACATACCCTCAGAGCCGCGACCAGGATTATTCTATCTACTACCCAAGATCCACAAACCCAGAAATCCTGGGCGCCCCATCATCTCGGGCATTGGCACTCTCACTGAAGGACTGTCTGGATATGTGGACTCTCTACTCAGACCCTATGCCACCAGCACTCCCAGATATCTCCGTGATGCCACTGATTTCCTGAGGAAACTACAATGCATTAGTGACCTTCCAGAAAACACCATACTAGCCACCATGGATATAGAGGCTCTCTACACAAACATTCCACACACAGATGGAATACAAGCTGTCAGGAACAGTATCTCTGATGATGCCACAGCACAACTGGCTGCTGAGCTCTGTGCCTTTATCCTCACACACAACTATTTCAAATTTGATGAAAATATATATCTCCAGATCAGTGGCACCACTATGGGCACCCGCATGGCCCCACAACATGCCAATATTTTTATGGCCGACCTGGAACAACGTTTCCTCCGCTCTCATCCACTCACGCCCCTTCTCTACCTACGCTACATTGATGACATCTTCATCATCTGGACCCATGGGAAGGAGACTCTGGAAAAATTCCACCACGATTTCAATAGCTTCCACCCCATCATCAACCTCAGCCTGGACCAATCTACATGGGAGATCCACTTCCTAGACACCACGGTGCAAATAAGCGATGGTCACATTAACACCACCCTGTACCGAAAACCGACCGCTATGCCTACCTTCATGCCTCCAGCTTCCATCCCGGGCACATCACACGATCCATTGTCTACACCCAAGCACTGAGGTACAACTGCATCTGCTCTAATTCCTCAGACAGAGACCAATACCTATAAAATCTCCACCAAGCATTCTCAAAACTACAATACCCGCACGAGGAAATAAGGAAACAGATCAACAGAGCCAGACGTGTACCCAGAAGCCTCCTACTGCAAGACAAACCCAAGAAAGAAACCAACAGGACTCCACTGGCCATCACATACAGTCCCCAGCTAAAACCCCTCCAACGCATCATCAGGGATCTACAACCCATCCTGGACAATGATCCCACACTTTCACAGACCTTGGGTGACAGGCCAGTCCTCGCCCACAGACAACCTGCCAACCTGAAACATATTCTCACCAGTAACTGCACACCGCACTATAGTAACTCTAGCTCAGTAACCAATCCATGCAACAAACCTCGATGCCAACTCTGCCCACATATCTACACCAGCAACACCATCACAGGACCTAACCAGATCAGCCACACCATCATCTGTTCATTCACCTGCACCTCCACCAATATAATATACGCCATCATATGCCAGCAACGCCCCTCTGCTAAGTACATCGGCCAAACTGGACAGTCTCTACTGAAAAGGATAAATGGACACAAATCAGATATTAGGAATGGCAATATACAAAAACCTGTAGGAGAACACTTCACTTCAACCTCCCTGGCCACACTATAGCAGACCTTAAGGTGGCCATCCTGCAGCAAAAAAACTTCAGGACCAAACTTCAAAAAGAAACTGCTGAGCTTCAGTTCATCTGCAAATTTGACACCATCAGCTCAGGATTAAACAAAGACTGTGAATGGCTTGCCAACTACAAAACCAGTTTCTCCTCCCTTGGTTTTCACACCTCAACTGCTAGAACAGGGCCTCATCCTCCCTGATTGAACTAACCTCATTATCTATCTATATATCACACACACACACATATATATATATACACACACCTGCCCCTGGAAATTTCCACTACATGCATCCGACAAAGTGGGTATTCACCCACAAAAGCTCATGCTCCAGAATGCCTGTTAGTCTATAAGGTGCCACAGGATTCTTTGCTGCTTGTATAAAGATGACAGTTACAAGAATATGGACTGCATACAGAGATATACTGGCATTAGAAAAAGTTCAGAAAACGGCAACTAAAATGATTAGGGGTTTGGAATGGGTCTCATATGAGGAGAGATTAAAGAGGCTAGGAATTTTCAGCTTAGTCTCCTCTTTTCCAAGGGGGAATATGACAGAGGTCTCTAAAATCATGAGTGGTGTGGAGAAAGTGAATAAGGAAAAGTTATTTATTTGTTCCCATATTATAAGAACTAGGGGCCACCAAATGAAATTAATGGACAGCAGGTTTAACACACATAAAAGGAAGCTCTTCTTCACACAGTGCACAGTCAACCTGTGGAACTCCTTGCCTGAGGAGGTTGTGAAGACTAGGACTATAACAGGGTTTAAAAGAGAATTGGATAAATTCATGGAGGTTAAGTCCATTAATGGCTATTAGCCAGGATGGGTAAGGAATGGTGCCCCTAACCTCTGTTTGTCAGAGGATGGAGATGGATGGCAGGAGAGAGATCACTTGATCATTGCCTGATAGGTTCACTCCTTCTGGGGCACCTGGCATTGGCCACTGTTGGTAGACAGGATACTGGGCTAGATGGACCTTTGATCTGACCCAGTATGGCCATTCTTATGTTCCTATACATAGGAAGTATATTATTTAATCAGGATTTGAACTGCCTTATGCCTATTTACTTTGCTGCGCACAGATTAATCTATTGCTAACACATATTGCAGTTGTTGCTGTATTCACCCCCAAAGAGGCACAATGAGAAAAAATAAATAATAATAATTTACCCTTATAGAATACCTTCATCTGAGGAGCTCAAAGCACTCTGCAAAAGATTAATTTAGCCTCAAAGCAACCCCTATCAAGTTACTTGGTTATAAAATGGAGACAAAGCAAGATTAAGGGACCTGCTCAGGACACACGTCAGTGTCCGAGCTGGGACTAGCCTTTAAAGGGAGGGGAAGTAAAGTCCAGTGGGGAAAGGGGTATACAACTGCAGATGCCAACGAGACTAGAAGTTGAAACGGCTGAATGCAGACTTGTAAGTGTCACAAAAAGAAAGGGATTAGTGTCCCTTTTGACAGAACCATTCAAAGACAATAGAAATTTACTGGTTTAAGAAAGAAACAGTTCTGCCTCAGAAAGACACAAGCAGCTGTTATGCTGTTTGCACAGGATTCTTTTAACGCCCTAGTGTCTGCAAACCACAGCTTGAAAATCCTCCCTGCCACATAACATTCCAGACCACAATTGCATGAAACAGAAAAGTCCTGTTAGAAATTACCAGAGCTGTCTGAAAACTGTGGAAAGTTTTACGTCACATTGCAAAGGCTTTTCCTGTGGAAAAAATATTTTGCAACTTTCTATTAATATTGTTCTTTGCTGTCAGTTGATGCTGGGGGCTTTAAATATTCTGATTTCTGAGGATTTTTCATGTTGCTTGGAAAGAACTTTGAATGCAATTTATTTTGTAGCATTTCTCCTTTTTGTAGCTGACTCCTTTGCATCTCTCCCATTGACTCTTCTGCACAAGTCAGATGCTGAAGAGGATAGGAACGGAGATGCATGGAAGTGGTGAGGTTACAGGCATGAGGAATTGTATGGCACAGCTGCACAGTGACCTAGGTCCCTGCAGCAATCTGTTGACGTCCTGAAGAGTTAACAATTAGAGAACTTTTCTTCTTATGTGAAAAACATTTCCACAAAAATCTCTGAGGCCTAACCAGCCTGTGATTCTTTATTTCAGTTTTCTGTCATGAAAATTATTGTGCAGCATAAAGGACAAAACAAAGATATGACTTTCAGTGTTCTCCAGTGCTTTGAAGTCTCTGGCAGCAGAATACAATATCAAATATAAAAGACTGGCCTAAATAAATAAATGCCTTTGGGAGTGAGCAAAACCTCCTGCTTAATACAATATATATCCTCCCTGATACGAAACAGAATTGCAACAAGTTTAAGGGGGGGTGTGTGGATATTTTCTCCCTGCATCCTGACTACTGTTGAAGCAATGCATTTCTCTAGCTCAAACTGGAATTGAATCAACTTGATGAGCAGGGTGAGTGAAACAGAGAGCGAGGAGAAGGTCACGATCACAAGGTGAAGGGTAGGGGGCAGGGGAAAAAGCAAAGTAGACTGAAGAGTGACCAGCACAGTGAAGTAATGACCCAAGGAGGTGTGAGTAGAGCTAAAAGCTGCTCAGCAGGCAATCCCAGTGTCATCTGCTCTCAAAGAACTCATGGGGATCTCAGGTGCTATGGGCCACTGACGCTCTTACTCAGACAATACTCCTCCTGAAGTTATTGGGAACTTCCCCCGCCTGCAGGCCTGGGGCCTAGAATATGAGTGACAGAAGAATTTTGGGGGGAGATATAGAGGGCAAGAACAAAAAGAGACAGTCACAATGGACATCAGTAGGGTCCCGAAAAATCTAACAAGTTGCTGCCTGAAAGGTCTGTGAAGGCTCCCAAAATTTTCCTCTCAAGGGGAAAAAAAAATCTTTATGGATCCCAATTCTGAAACTATACTGCCATCTTCTCATGGGCTAAATGGTTAAAATTCTCTTCACTGCATGCGCTTTCCAGGCCTGGGCATCCGTTTCCAGTGTTGAAGTTTTGTGTGCATCAGGCATTCCTGACCTCACAGCTCACTACTACAGTGTTTTATTGTAGTTATGAATGCCAACAGATTGCACTGATTCCTCAGTTACATTGATGGAGTACACCTGGGGTGAATTTAGCCCTGTAAGATTGTATTATTCCTCTATATTACATTGGGCTGTAGTTTTAGGTTTACATCTGATTTAACCCTCTTTCCCAATCTAAATTCCCTGTCAAAATTAAGGTTAAGCATAAAACCTCAGTTTTAAAACAAGTTACGCACAAGACTGGTGTGATAAATCAGGGGGGTGGGGGGGAAAGAGCTCCCTTTTGTAGACACCCAGCTGGCTATGGAACTCCACTTGGTGGTTGTTCTCTGTGCTCCCCAAGCGCCAACCATGCAGCTCCCATGGGCCGGAAACTGCAGCCCAGGGATGCTGCGGGGGCAGAGCCTGCCTTAGCCTTGCTGCGGTGCTGACTGGGAGCCACCACATGCTGCCCCCTCCATGTGCTGCTCCAGGAAGTGGCCAGCCATGCGTAGGGTGACCATATTTCCCTAGGCTGAATATGGGACACCTGGTAAAATTACTCGTATTCAAGTGAATAAAACAGCAATCGTACAAACGTCAAATTAACATCAAGTTGACTGATCCCCTGTTAAACAGAATCCAACTACACAGTATTTCTTTTTATTTATCTTTAAGGGTTTAGGGTTCACACAGGGAGGGGTGACACACACACCTCTCTCACATTGGGGAGGGGGGTGTGACCAACCAATCTGACCCTCCCTACCCAGCACTCTCCATCCTCCGTGCCTGGCTGGGCCCCCAGGACAGACCTGCCTCTCCTGGTACCATATCTTCCTGAGGCAACACATGGATGGAGGGACATACAGGGTCACATGTCCCCCTCCCCAGGGTTCACACCAGAATGTGGCCAGCAGCAGCCATTTGGCACCGTGTGGGAGCTGCTTCCAGCTGCAGGGGAGGAGCTGGGTGTGGGAAGGGATGACCTGGCCTCTGTCTTTACAGAGCTCATCTCCCCCCCGCCCCCACCGCCAACCGCTCCCTCATGGTTGGAAGCAGCTTGTCCCATCCTGTCCACACACTGCCAAAGGGAGGCAGCTAACACCTCCAGGTTGCTGCTGCTCATAATCCAGCTGCCTCCTGTCCTCTGGCTACAGCGTGGGCAGGAAGGGGTTAAGTGCTAAGGACACATTGTGCGCCAGGGCCCAGGGAGCCTGACTGCAGGGGCTTCTGCAACCCGGCCAGAGAGGTGACTCAGCCTAGGGGACGGTGCAGCCCTACGCTTCCTTGGGGCAGGACCCAGGGCTAGGGGGGAGAGGGAGTGCGGGTGAAGAGGGTGCTAAGCCCCTGCCCATGGGACTGCTGTTGAGTCTGCAAGTCCAGGGTGTGAACAGGCTAAAAATCACTTCCCCTCATCTCCTGCTACACCAGAGCTTAGCTGAGGGGCGGAGAGGCTGCCCCGTGCCAGCACTGTGCAGGGCTTTGGCACATGCAGGGCTTGGTTCTTACTGGCTACCGCCCTGGGCCGGAGGGTCTTGGGCTTTCCCCGGGTGCCAGCCCAGCCAGAGGTAATGAGGGAAGGAAGGAACTTGCTGACCAGGCTATTTGAGAGCTGAGCACTCTGACCAGGGGCTGGTTCTCCACACAGTACTGGCAGTGGGACGTGCCCTGCCAGGGGGGATATGAAGGAGCAGCGGGGCTGGAGGATGGGGTGAAGGGGCAAAGCAGGGAGAGGACTCATAGACTCATAGACTCATAGGTCAGAAGGGACCAATCTGATCATCTAGTCTGACCTCCTGCACAAGGCAGGCCACAGAACCCCACCCATCCAGTTTTATAACAACCCCTATCCCAGGATCGAGTTATTGAAATCTTCAAAACTGGTTTGAAGACCTCAAGCTGCAGAGAAACCACCAGCAAGCGACCCGTGCCCCACGCTGCAGGGGAAGGCGAAAAACCTCCAGGGCCCCTGCCAATCCGCCCTGGAGGAAAATTCCTTCCCGACCCCAAATATGGCGATCAGCTAAACCCTGAGCATGTGGGCAAGAGTCACCAGCCAGCACCCAAGAAGGAATTCTCTGCAGTAACTCAGTTCCCATGCCATCCAACATCTCCCCGCAGATCATTGAGTAGACCTATCTGGTGGTAATCCAAGATCAATTGCCCAAATTAACAATCCTATCATAACATCCCCTCCATATACTTATCAAGCTTTGTCTTAAAGCCAGGAAAGTCTTTTGCCCCCACTACTTCCCTCGGAAGGCTGTTCCAGAACTTCACTCCCCTAATGGTTAGAAACCTTCGTCTAATTTCAAGTCTAAACTTCCTAATATCCAGTTTATACCCATTCGTCCTCGTGCCTACATTAGTACTAAACTTAAATAATTCCTCTCCCTCCCTAACGTTAACCCCCCTGATATATTTATATAGAGCAAGCATATCCCCCCGCAGCCTTCTTTTGGCCAGGCTAAACAAGCCAAGCTCTTTGAGTCTCCTTTCATAAGGCAGTTTTTCCATTCCTCCGATCATCCTTGTAGCCCGTCTCTGAACCTGTTCCAGTTTGAATTCATCCTTCTTGAACATGGGACACCAGAACTGCACACAGTATTCCAGATGGGGTCTCACCAACGCCTTGTATAACGGTACTAACACCTCCTTATCCTTGCAGGAAATACCCCGCCTGATGCATCCCAAAATCGCATTTGCTTTTTTAACAGCCGTATCACATTGGCGACTCATAGTCATCCTGCTATCAACCAGCACCCCAAGGTCCTTCTCCTCCTCCGTCGCTTCCAACTGATGCGCCCCCAACGTATATCCAAAATTCTTATTATTAGTTCCTAAATGCATAACCTTGCACTTTTCACTATTGTATTTCATCCTATTTCTATTACTCCAGTTTACAAGGTGGTTCAGATCTTCCTGAATAGTATCCCTGTCCTTCTCCGTGTTAGCAATACCCCCCCAGCTTCGTGTCATCCGCAAACTTTATTAGCACATTCCCGCTCTTTGTGCCAAGGTCAGTAATAAAAAGGTTAAATAAGATCGGTCCCAAAACCGATCCTTGAGGGACTCCACTAGTGACCTCCTTCCAGCCTGACAATTCACCTTTCAATACGACCCTCTGGAGTCTCCCCTTTAACCAGTTCCTTATCCAACTTACAACTTTCATATTCATGCCCATCTTTTCCAATTTGACTAACAGTTCCCCGTGCGGAACCGTGTCGAACGCCTTACTGAAATCTAGGTAAATTATATCTACCGCATTTCCTTTATCTAAGTAATCCGTCACCTTCTCAAAGAAGGAGATCAGATTGGTTTGGCACGATCTACCTTTACTAAATCCGTGTTGCAATTCGTCCCAATTACCATTGACCTCTAGGTCCTTGACTACTTTCTCCCTTAAAATTTTTTCCAAGACCTTGCATACTACAGACGTCAAGCTAACAACGAGAAGGGGAGCACGTAACGGGCTGATGGGTGGGCAGCAGAGGTGACACATAACTGGCCACTGCCTGGCAACTGTCTGCACTCACCAGCCTCTGCAGCTCACAGGCAGTGGCCCCTGGAAACGGGACGGGGGGCAAGATCCTGCTGGCCGAGATCCGATACATAACAGAGGCTGTGCTGATGGACCACCGGGGGAGTAGCCTACCCTGCATGCTGCATCTTTGCCCTGCCACCAACCTTGCACACCCACCCCCCTCGTCAGCCACTGGACAGCCTCCCCCTCACTCATTGCTGGTGGGTGGGCGGGCGGCTGGCAAGCAGGGATCTGGCCAGCAGCAGGAGCTTCCAATACGGGTGGGGAGGGAGGCAGAAAATACAAGACAGAGTCAGGACACCTGCAGAAGGGCTTAAATACAGGACTGTCCATTTAAAAATGGGACGTCTCGTTGCCCTAGCCATGCGGCCCCTGTGGAGGAGCTAGGGAGCTCCTCACGCTGCCCCTACCAGCAGGCACCACCCCCTCAGTGCCCAGCCAATGGAAGCTGCAGAGTCAGCGCTTGGGCTGGGGGCAGTGCATGGCGACCCCCCTGCCACACCCTAGGGACTTCTGCCGCAGGGATGTGCCAGCTGCTTCCGGGAGCCCCATGGGGCCAGAGCCAGCAGGGAGCCTGCCTTAGCCTTGCTGCACCGCTGAACTTTTAGTGCCTAAAATCTCCCAATATAGTTTCAGTAGCCTCTGGGACATAGAGCCCGATTCCAGGCAAAAGTGGGAAGATTGAAATTTGAGCTGCTTGTAGGATTTCCAATGGAGCCAATTAGCCTGTTTACTAGCAAAAACCACCATGAGCCCACCACTGAGTATCCACCCCCACAAAGCAGACAGATGAGTTCCTGCCACAGCCAATACATCTTCCCACAACTGGGCAAGAACAGAAATGGGGAAGGATGGAGCACAAATGGAGGGGTAGAGCTGGGAAGAGGGAGCAGGCAGGCAGCGCTAGAGCTGGGCAGGGCGTGTAGGAGGCGACAGGATGGAGCGTGCAGGGAGGGTTAGAGCTGGTCAGGGCAGGTAGGAGGGGACCCACTCATTTTTCCACATGGGTACTCCAGCCCTGGAGCACCTGTGGAGTTGGGGCCTATGCCCCAGACCCCACCCCAACTCTACCCCCTCTCCCAAACCCCCATCCCCGCACCACTTCTTTCTGCCTGCACCCCACCTCATCCCCACCCTGTTCTGCCCCTTCCCCTGGGCATGCCCATTCCTGCTCCTCCCCCTCCCTTCCAGCGTCTCCTGCATGCCGCTGAACAGCTGTTCTGCAGCATGCAGGAGGTGCCAGGAGGAGTTGATCAGCAGGGGCCACTGGTGGGCAGGAGTGGGGGGAGAGAGGGGAGCTTGGCTCCCACTGGGGGCTCAGCACCCGCTAATTTTTTTCTGTGGGTGCTCCAGCCCTGGAGCACTCAGAGTCAGTGCCTACAATAGCTCCTGCCTCTTGGAGAGGTGGACTAGTACTCTGATGGAGAAGCTCTCCTGGTGGTGTACATAGTATCTTCACTAAGCACTACAGTGGTGCAGTTGCAGTGCTTTAAGTGGAGACAAACCCTGAAATGCCTTTTACAGGGAACACAATGCTACTTTATTTGTTGCTTATACATGCACTTGGATGGGAGTGGGTGAAACCATAGGACACAGGAGATTTTTGTCTGATCATGTTTTTTTGGGTGTGCCTCTTTTGCATCACTACACAAGCAAAGTGCTTGGAACCACTAAGGACCATAATAGAGCTTGCACTTAAATTAGTGTGTCCTATACCACTTCACTTTCCTTATGTGCTGTGCAGGGGATGGGACAGTCAGCACCTAAGCTAAACATTTAGCACATGACAAAAAGCGAATGAGAGAAACTGACTGTACCTCTCAGGGTGAAAAGCATAATGTGGTTTATAAAATAACTGAAGATTTATGGCAAGTCTACACTAAAAAATTAAGTTGATTTAAGTTATGTCGACATACAGCCACCACAGTAATTGAACTGGTTTTATACGTCCATGCTACCCTCCTGGTATCAGCAGTGCTCATCCTTACCCGGAGCACTTGCACCATTTTAACTGCATCAGGGACATTGCAGGAGAGTTTCTGAAAGGCAGCAACTGTCAATATAGGCAAAGCACCCTCTACACGGACACTGCATCAACCTAACTCCATCGACTTAAGCACCATGCCTCCTGCAGAGGTGAAGTGTAGCAGGCACGTTACAGCAGTGGGAGTTATATTTTAGTGTAGATGCTTACAGAGTTAGGGTGACATAAGCTGCTGTCATAAACAGATAAGTAAGAGTTAATAGAACAAAAGTGCTTCATATCTCTTTTGCCTGGAAAGGGTTAACAAGAACAGTGAGCCTGCCTGTCACCTGACCAGAGGACCAGTCAGAGGACAGGATACTTTCAAATCTTGAGGGAAGGAAGTTTTTGTATGTGCTGTTTGTGTTTGGTTGTTATTCTTTCTGGGTTCTGGGAGTGACCAGACGTGCAACCAGGTATCTCTCTGATACAGGCTCTTATAAGTTCAGAATAGTGAGTACTAGGTAGATAAAGCGATTTAGGCTTATGTTTGTTTTCTTTATTTGCAAATGTGTATTTGGCTGGGAGGAGTTCAAATTTGTATTTTGCTGAAAGGATTTTAATTTGTACTTGTATACTTAGGCTGGGAGGGTATTCCCAGTGTCTGTAGCTGAAAGACCCTGTACCTATTCCATCTTAAATTTACAAAGATAATTTTTACTGTTTTTCTCTCTTTAATTAAAAGCTTTTCTTGTTTAAGAACCTGATTGTTTTTTATTCTGGTGAGAGCCCAGAGGACTGGGTCTGGATCCACCAGGGAATTGGTGGGGAGAAAGGAGGGAAGGGGGAGAGAAAGGTTAATTTCTCTCTATGTTAGGATTACTTTCTCTCTCAGGGAGAGTCTGGGAGGGGGAGCGAGAAGGAGGGGGAAAGGTGAATTTTCCTCTCTGTTTTAAGATTCAAGGAGTTTGAATCACAGTGATCTTCCAGGGTAACCCAGGGAGGGGAAGCCTGGGAGAGGCAACGGTGAGGGAAAGGGTTTACTTTCCTTGTGTTAAGATCCAGAGGGACTGGGTCTTGGGGGTCCCCGGGCAAGGTTTTGGGGGGACCAGAGTGTACTAGGCACTGGAATTCCTGGTTGGTGGCAGTGCTACAGGTTCTAAGCTGGTAATTGAGCTTAGAGGAATTCATGCTGGTACCTCATCTCTTGGACGCTAAGGTTCAGAGTGAGGATTATACCATGACAGCTGCCTTACATCAATTTAACTCTATAAAGTAGACCTAGAGAGACATCATGTAGAAGAGATTCCCTTGGTGTTCTGTTTAGGTAAACAAAGTGAGGAGGGAAATGTCTCCGACATCACATTTTTTTTAAGCAAGAAAAGAAATGTGAACACACAATGAAACATTGACACAAGAGGCAGGAACCCTTTGCCATCAAATGGTGAAGAGAAACTATCCCTCTGCGCATTGTGTCACTACTCCCTTGGTGAGTGATTGGCTGAGTCACCACTACCACACATCAGTTATCCCATTGCCTCCCATTCAAACCCCCTCATGCAGGGTGACTTACTCTGAAGCAGGGACTGGGCTGAGAAGCACATGTTAATATTTCACTGTAGGTGAGGATTTTTAAATCAAACATTCATCAGCGATCAATGTCATTAACAGGGGGTTTGATGAACACAGCCTCTGAGCAGAGACCATATGATTGGCCAGGTGACTCATCCTTTCCTTCCCCTGCCTCCTTTGGCCTTGCATTGGAACCCAACTGCCCCAAAGACGACAATACAACAGCAAGGGTCAGCCCTGGGAGGACTCTAGGCTGGAGGGGGCAGTGCAGCCGGACAAGCACCTATTAGGAAATGGCTTTGCACAGCTTTTTTTCTTTCCTTGGAAAGCTCTCACAAACACTTGCCTTCCTTTTTAGCAAACACTGTCAATTTGACTCAGTAAAAGAAACCACACTTTCCTCACCCAGCTATTTACATTCCAAGCCATAACATCTTTGTCTTCAGGGAGGGAAGGCATGAAATTATTAATTTTTTATACAGGGCCAAGAGTTTGCTAAGCACTTTACAGACAGCACGAAGGGAGGGTTGCACGCACACACACACACACATGGGAGCTGTACTTAAGGGCAGGGACACCTCACCCCACCCCACAGATTCTGCAAACAAGAACTTCCACTGGGTTGGAGGAGAGGTGAAGTAGCCTTTTTGACATCAGTGCTGTTACATCAGGGATGAATTTCGTCTGGTACGTCTCTCTCTTAGATATCTCTCTTAGATTCTCTTCTTCTACCATCGGAAGAGTGGCTTACCTAGTCCCTCAGCAGATGTACAGCTGTGCCTCACTTTCCATGGAGTGAATCTTCCTAGGCTGGTGTGTGGATTTGAGACTTTAGCCACAATCCTCCAGCTCTCTCTTCAGAGGCAATAAGAGTCCAAACAACAACACCTGCTCCTTCAGCTCACCTTGGGATCAAACAGTTCCCTTGGCCCGCGTCAAATCAAGTCCTTCCCTATGGTCACAGGGGCTCTCCCTCCACGGTGGAATTAGGACCCTCCTTCAATTCAAGGCTCCAGCCTGGGACACAAAGCTGCTGTTTGCCTTGCATTTCAATCTGCCTTGCCTCAGAGTCCCCTGGGCCACTTCTTGCCTGCTCCCTGAAGACTTCTGCCAATCCCAGTCCCACTACTGGTTCCCCTCCATGGAGAACCACTGCAGGTCTCACTCCAGGCTGCTGGTGTTCCACAGGTCTCCCCTGAGGCCTTCCCCAGCCACTCCCAGCCCTGTTGCTTGTTCCCTCTCAGCAGGGAGCCATGCTGGCCCTGGCCCAGGCCCACAGTGCTCTCCATGGGCAGCAAGCCCTGGTCTTCCTCCACTCACACAATTTTCCTCCCCCCAGAAGCTATGCTGCTTCTCTACCAATATGCAGTCTCATGACCTCTCTCAGTCATGTGCTCCTCTGGGGGCCTGAATCCCACCCAGAACCATTGGACCTATGTCCAAGACCCCATAAGAGGGGTGCAGGGCCAAGCTGGGCTGAGCCCTAAAGGGTCAGCACACTCTGGTAGCTGTAACCCCAGTACAGTCTGTGACTAATCAACAGCAGCAGAAATCCAGCTCACTCCTAAATTGAATACAGGCATCTCCTGCACCCAGTTTGGTAATGGACTCCCCAGACTCATCCAGGGCTCAGGAGGCAGTCCAGAATATCCCATGTAGAGGTGCACATTAGCTCATGCTGCACTATAGTACCAAGAACTCCTATGTGCATACTGAGGTCTCACATCACAGAGCCCCTCGATACGTGCCCCTGGAGAGACTTCACCGAGAATATGGCATACAGTGCTTAGATAATGAGGCCATAGGCACTGTGGAGATACCTATGTAGACTAAAAGTTAGAGAAACACACATTCACTTTTAGGCACCACAGTACTGAACAGCTGGAGACAAACTAGTTGGAGACAGTCAGGACTAGCTCATGGTTCATCACATGACTTATTTTACATTATGCATATTCATAATGGTGTTTGCACTTCATCTCATGGCAACTAGACAGTTAAATCAGTGGCCCCAACGTGGTGCCCACGGGAGCCATGACACCCACTGGGGCATTTATATGTGCCCCTGCCTAATGCCCAGCACAGGGGAGAAGCTACGGCCCCGCACCTGCTGGGGGACAGAGAACTCCGGGGTGGTGGGCGCCAGTGTACTCTGTACTCCCAGCTTCTCTCTGCACTGCCCAGATCTGGCACCAAAAAACCCTAAACACAACAAAAAGCTCTGACTCTGCAGAATGGACGGAATGCCGCTCCATAGCATGTGCTTCCCCATGCTTGCTCCACTGCTGCCTGACGCCGGCCCTGTATGTGAGTAATTGTTGGCGCCTGCCACACTATTCTGAAAACATGAGTGTGCTGCCGGCCACAAAAGGTTGGGGACCACTGAGTTAAATAGATAATTGGAGTTACATCCAGCATATTTTATGTTATATTAGAGCTGGTAATTTCAGTGAAAAATATCACTGAAACAGTATGAGAGTGAAAAATATGTTCCCAGAAAAATTATTCCAGATGTGCCTACTGAGGCACGAATGATTTTCTGCTGTCATAGTCAGCATTTTTCTCTCATCACTCACCAGCAAGTAACATTTAATATCAGATCAGTGACAGAAACGGATACGAATGCTACCAAAATGATATGTAAAATGAGATCTTACAAGAACACTAGGACTAGCCCAAGGCTAGCTAATTTCTGGAGATACAACATGCTCCATGGAGAGTGTGTCATTACCACAGGAGCTCTTTGCTGTGTGCTTTGTAGTTACAAAAGAAAACTGAGAACTGAATTTCTTCAGCATTAATATGAGCTCTTCCTCACTCTGCTTCGGAGCCTTCCCAAGGGGAGCTCTGCAGGTGCGGTCTGGTGACAGCATCCCTGGGAACTTGGCTCGATTGGAGAGGGCTTCAGGGAGCTAATATTAAGGCACAAAAGTCAGCCACAAGTTGCATCATCGGCTTGTTCTGTAGGCTCTTCTCTCCCTACCCCAGGGAACTCTGAAGGGGGGTCCTCAGGCAGTCTCTAGTCTTCCATGTGGATTCCTCCTGCATAAACTCCATTATTACTCTACCCCTTTGTACCTGCCTCTCCCACCCCCTGATATTCCACCTCCACTTACCCTTACAGTACTGCCAACCTCAAGAGATCAAAGATCATGAGTCAAAAATCATGAGATTAAAAAATATATATATAATTTTTGGCCAAAGACTATTGTGTTATTTTTGGTCTTTTGATTTTTGACACCCCCTGCCCCATGCCCATTGTGTGTCTGTGAGAGAGAATTAGTGTTGCCTACTCTCCTCAGTTTATTGGGTGAGATGATGTTGGTCTCTGTTGCAGGAACTCTCACCCCCACATTTGTCCATCCCCTGTTCAGCAATAAATTCTGTCCCCAGCCTCACCTCACCTCTTCTTCTCCTGTGGCTCTTTACCCTCCCTGTCTTGGGGCAGGATGCATCAGAGTCTCCCCTCTTTCAGGCCGGGGTGGTAGCTCCAGAGGCTGTTCACCTACCTCTGCTGTCATAAATAGATAGCTAAGGGTTAATGTCTCTTTCAACTGAAAAAAAAAGTAACCTGAAGCACCTGACCAGAGGACCAATCAGGAAACAGGATTTTTTCAACTCTGGGTGGAGGGAAGTTTGTGTGTGGGTCCTTTGTTCTGGGGTCTTCGGTCTAACTCTCTCTCGGCTATGAGGGGATTTCTATTTCCTGCTTTCTAATCTTCTGTTTCCCAGTTGTAAGTACAAAAAGATCAGATAGTGAGTTATATAGTTTTTTCTTTTGTATTTACATGTCTATAGTTGCTGGAGTGCTTTGAATTGTATTCTTTTTGAATAAGGCTGTTTATTCATATTTCTTTTAAGCAATTGACCCTGTATTTGTTACCTTAATACAGAGAGACCATTTTTATGTATTTTTCTTTCTTTTTATATAAAGCTTTCTTTTAAGACCTGTTGGAGTTTTTCTTTAGTGGGGAATTCCAGGGAATTGAGTCTGTACTCACCAGGCAATTGGTGGGAGGAAGAAGTCAGGGGGAAATCTGTGTGTGTGAGATTTACTAGCCTGACTTTGCATTCCCTCTGGGTGAGGGGGGAAGAGAGATTAACTCTTGGTACTACTGTTTTCCAAGGCTGGGAACGGGGAGGGTGGAATCCCTCTGTTTAGATTCACAGAACTTGTGTCTGTGTATCTCTCCAGGAACACCTGGAGGGGGGAAGGGAAAAGGTTTATTTCCCTTTGTTGTGAGACTCAAGGGATTTGGGTCTTGGGGTCCCCAGGGAAGGTTTTTGGGGGGGACCAGAGTGCCCCAAAACACTAATTTTTTGGGTGGTGGCAGCTTTAACAGGTCCAAGCTGGTAACTAAGCTTGGAGGTTTTCATGCTAACCCCCATATTTTGGACGCTAAGGTCCAAATCTGGGACTAGGTTTTGACATCTGCCCCTTCCCATGTGGGTGCTGCAGGGGGGTGGAGGAGCAGAGACACCATCCTGTCCCCATTGCTCACAAGTAAGGAGGTGGCAGCACCACTTTGAGCTGCTGGGCTTTTGCTCCAAAGGCTTCGGGTTGTGATGGGGAGGGAAGATCTGCAGCAGATCTGGTTGGTTATTCTCTCTCAGAAGGCGGGCAAGTGGGGCAGGGAACCAACCAACCAGAGGGCTCAAATTCACAAGAAGACTGGCACTTTAGGAAGCATTGCCAGACTGGTAACAGACTCCAGCCCCAGCCAAAATTCCCTCATTACCAAAAAGTTGGCAGTGGTAATGGTGTGTTTTCCCAAGCTCTACTCACCCTTGCTATAACAGGTCCCCACTCTCTTTCTACCCATCTACCCCACATCACCTATTGCACTGTGCCTTAGAGACACTGGGTGAACAATGCACTTTCAAATTAAATTGCATTGTTAAGAAGAGAAGGACCGGACCTTTGGACCCTGAAAGCTTGTGTATTATAAATTGCTTGTTGGTGCAGGGAAAGATCACCACATTATCTCAGTTGTCAACAGCCAATTAAGCTCTAAGACACATTGGAGGCACTAGCAATGATCATAACTGTCAGAAAAATATTTCATAACAATAAATAAACAGAATCATAGGAGATGTTTTCCAGACACATTAAGCTTCGGAAAAAAACAGGTCTTTTAATTTTCTCAAAGTTCTGCCTAATGGCAGTTTGTAAATCATATTTTATGAGCTATTGCTTAGAAGAAAATATCACTATACCGCCTTTAATGTCAAGCTAATCAGTGACTTCTCTTATGTTTATCTTTAGTGTCCATAGGGCAGAAGGAAAGACAGGGTGATACAGTCTCCATATGTTTAAATATGCCCATCAACTAGTTTCCAATAAGCCATAAACACCAGCAAACCATATGCCTTGTATTGAGCCAGGTCACTATAGCGTAACATTGCAAAAGTGTCTTGCTAGAAAGGAAACCAATAGCAAACAATATCTGAGGTGCATACCACCTCCTACTTCAACTTGCCCAGAAAATATCAGCTCTCCCCCATCAATCAGGGTTTGAAGAACATTGTGCCATTCAAGTTCTGTAGTAAAATGGCTGAAATTCACATAGATGTTAGAGAGACAAGGTGAGAGGTAATCTCTTTTATTAGACCAACTTCTGTTCATGAGAGAGCTCTGTAAGCTTGAAAGCTTGTTTCTCTCAACAAAAAACGGTCTATTAAAAGATATTACCTCACCCTTCTTGTCTCTCACATAACCTGGGAGCAACACAGCTACAACTACGCTACTTAAATACTTTGTTAAAGGCTCATACTCTGAAACAGGTGACTATAGGTATGACCCTGTTCCCATTGATGTCAAAGGAAATTTTGCTATTGACTGACTTCCATCAGAAGAGAGTTTGGCCTAGTGTCTCTATCCTATCGTTGTACTGCAGCTGACCTTTAAATTATCCTTAGCCACTGGCAATATTCCATTTATGCATTTCACATTTGCTTGTAATTCTTCTTCATCAGCACAGAGAAACACCAAATATTTTAGCTAGAAAGGAAAGGGGTGGGAAAGGGGTTTAACACTTGTTAACTGATTGCAAACCACACCACCTAGGAAATTCCCAGTTCCCACCACAGGCAGGAATATATTAGCCTGATATACGGTTATTTGCATTATACTGCAAAAAGTGCGATCTTACAGATGGGACCTCAGCTATATGTCCTAATAATCTGTGATTAAAAATTTCCTGGCACTTTTCATTGGAGATAGGAGTATTAAGTGCAGGTGTCCTGACTAGGTTCCAGCTGGATGATTACAATCTGCCAGCCTGTAATTTCCCCTGCAAAAGCTCTGGGGTGCTTGCATTTCTGTTCTCAACTGTTTATATTTGGCACTCCTTTGTAAAGCAGAGCTATGGACAAAAAGTAAAATGGGAATGTGAGATATTTCCAGGAAGGAAATCGCAGTCTTATTTTTACAGGGAAGAACAGACTTGTCTGAGATCACATGCTAGATCAGTGGAAGAGGCAGGAACAGAACCCGGGCCTCCAGGCTCCCCGTTCAGTATTGAATAACCACACCCCCTTGCCTCCCATGCAGTCCTACTGTACTCCATTTAGAAGGTGCTGTATTGTACACCCCTCTTGTAGAGGAGAGCAGAACGCTACCTTCTTGCAAGCCATCTCCATAGCGCAGGTCCATGAGAAATGAATAGTGAGCAAACTGGAGCCCTCCCTGTTGATTGCACCTGCCTTCCTCCAAAGCTGAGAAGCGCTGGATTTCATACAGCACTTTCTTTCTGGAGAGATGTCTCATTACAGGCAGAACGGTTCATTGAATTATACAGGATATATCCTCTCCGAGTATCTGCATGTCAACGTTTTAAACCACCACAACATCCAGATGTCAACAAGACTGCTTGTGTACAGAGCTGCTGTTCTTTCATCTCTTTTGTACGGGTGTGAAACATGGACACTATATAGGCGTCACATCAAGCAGCTTGAAGCATTCCACATGCGTTGCCTCTGCAACATCATGAAGATCCACTGGCAAGAACGTGCCCAATCTCAAGGTCCTCAGGAGAGCCCAGATGACAAGCATCGAAATGATGATCATGAAGTCACAGCTACATTGGACTGGTCATGTCAGCCGCATGGATGCCAACAGAATCCCCTGCCAGCTTCTCTATGGTGAGCTCTCTCAGGGCATATAGGTCATCCCCAAAAAGGTTACAAGGACACCATCAAAGCCAATCTGCAGTATAGCAGTATCAAACCCAGGGACCTTGAGGATACCACCAGTGACAGAACATAGTGGCGTGCAACAGTCAGAAATACCTGCATCACCTTTGAGGAAGGCTGCTGCTGGTGTCTACAAGAGGCACACGAACGACATCACAGAGCATCAGCAGCACACAACCCACTGACTAAAAGCAGCAAAGAATCCTGTGGCACCTTATAGACTAACAGACGTTTTAGCATGAGCTTTCGTGGGTGAATACCCACTTCCTCAGATGCATGTAATACTTAACCCACTGACTGCGAACTTCCCATGCACCATCTGCAGCAAAATGTGCACCTCTAGAATTGGCTTGTACAGCCATCAGAGGGCACACCATGAGACCAACAATAGATGATCTGCTCAGATTTGTCGTCAGATTGATGGACTACCAAGAAGACTAGGAGAGGGAGATGTGATAAGGTGAACATGAAATGCTATTGTGCTCAGACGGGCAGGGGTTATGCCTACACAGGAACAGCTGTGCACATGCTAGTCTACCCAACATTGCTTGAATCCAGTTAGTGTAGGTAACACCTGCCATGAAGTCAGCATGGCCCAAGCTTCAGAGCAGGCTAGTGAGCAGAACACATACTGCAGGCCCATGCAGGGCTTGAACTACCCATGCTGAACTGTTTTCATTGATATTATTACCTGCACTAGCTGAATTCAAGCTGGCTTGGCTTAAGCATGGTAGCTCATGCACATCTTTTGCAGTGTAGGCACACCCAAGAGAAAGACTGGTGGCACCTGTTGACATGCCACAGAAAGAGAAAGAAAGAGTACCAATTCTGTGTATTGATGGTCTTCGTGCATTATAGTTTGCTATGGTATGGTAGACATGTTAGTGTAATATCAAAAGTGTGTGTACTAGCCATCTTTCCCTGTGAAATCTGTGTTTATTACTGTAAAAAGAATAAAGTTATGATTCCCATGTCACAATGTTGTTAGATGAGGTTGTTATTGCATTGAGAGAACTCTTTAATAAATAATAATAGAAGATATACCAATCTCCTAGAACTGGAAGGGAAGGTCATTGAGTCCAGCCTCCTGCCTTCACTAGCAGGACCAATTTTTGCCCCAGATCCCTAAGTGGCCCCTTCAAGGATTGAACTCACAACCTTGGGTTTAGCAAGCCAATGCTCAAACCACTGAGCTATTCTTCCCTTCCCTACTGAGTGACAAATGTTCCAAAGGGATGGATTAATGTCTTTAAACCTCAGCTGACAATGCATGGCCTGGTTACTACTGTAAAGACTCCAGCAAGGATCAAGCAGTAAGGTGTTCAAAAGGCAAATAAAGAATTATCATAATGGGCAGCTCTTAAAGAGGTAAGCCTGAGAAATGTCAACATCCCAGTTTTCAGAGTGGTAGCCTTCTTAATCTGTATCAGCAAAACAAGGAGTCCTTGTGGCACCTTAGAGACTAACAAATTTATTTGGACGTAAGCTTTCATGGATTAGAACCCACTTCAGATGCATGGAGGAAAAATACAGTAAGCAGGATATATGAGACTAGGCCACTTCCACCTTAATTGAATTGGCTCATTAGCACTGACACCACTTGATAAGGCAACTCCCATCTTTTCATCTGCTATGATATACGCTACTTACTGTGTTTTTCACTTCATTCATCTGATGAAGTAGTTTTTAGCCCACAAAAGCTTATGCCCAAATAAATTTGTTAGTCTCAGGTGCCTCAAGGATTCCTCTTTGTCTTAACATTCCAGTTGCAAGCTATACCTATCTGATTAACTGCAAATTGATTCTGCCTTTTCTAAAAGTCTCCCCTGAAGTAAACGCTCTCTCTTCTTTGGAGAAGGTTCAGGGTGCCATTGCTTGCCTCTGAATCGGTATGTTAATTACCCCACTAGTGTCCTTGAAGAGGGGAGTGGAGAGGGAGGGACCTGGGCCTGCCCTCTTCTCCAGGTCCCAACCCAGGGGCCGTGAGATTTGTGGTGGACCACTTGAACTAGCGGTTCCCTCCCCTGGGCTACTTCCCTCTCCTGCCCTTCAGCTTGGGAAGGGGCTTCTTGCCCTCCCTCTGCACAAGCCAGGTGCCCCTCACCTAGGGTTTTTTTGGATTTCTCAGCTCTCCACAGCACTCCTCCAAACTTTCCTTTTGTCTCTCTTCAAAACTGTTCTCTGTTCCAACTCCTTCAAAATGCTCTCTGTTCCAACCAAACCTTCCTGCTCCGACTCCCACACTATCTGACTGAAGCAGGGGTTTTTTATCACATGACTGACTGCTGGTGCTCTAATTGGCTTCAGGTGCTCTAGTTAATCTATAGCAAACCTTCCTCCCCTTGCAGGGAATAAGGCTCCCTGCTAACACTTTCCTGCTGCCCTCTGGCCATGCTGTATCACATATCCCCACCCCTGCTCAACACCAAGAGGTTGGGCTACTTGGGATGAGAGGCAGTGCCGTCACGATAGGCCATCAGCGTTGCCATGTTGGCTTCCAGCTCTATGTGCTGGACCTGAAAATGGAAAGGCTGCAGAGAGAGGAACCACCTCGTCACTCTGGCGTTCCTCCCCTTGTTCCTGTGCATCCACTGGAGCAGGGTGTGGTCTGTCACAAGGGTAAACCGCTGCCCCAGGAGATAGTAGCGTAGAGTCTCCATAGCCCATTTTATCACCAGACATTCCTTTTAGACAACCATGTACTTTTGTTCCCTGGGGAGGAACTTCCGGCTGAGGTACAAGATGGGGTGCTCCTCCTCTCCTACCATCTGGGAAAGGATGGCACTGAGCCCCACCTCCGAGGCGTCAGTTTGTAGGATGAATTTCTTCTCGCAGTCTGGGGCTATGAGTACTGGATGGCAGCAGAGGGCAGTCCGTAAATCTGCAAATGCCTCTTCTGTTGCATCAGTCCACTTTACTATCTTGGGGCCCTGAGCTTTTATCAGATCCGTCAATGGCCCTGCTCTTGTGGCGAAATGAGGGATGAATCTCCGATAGTATCCTACTATCCCTAAAAATGCTCTGACCTGCTTTTTGCGGATTGGTCAAGGCCAACCTTGTATCGCCTCCACTTTGTTCCATTGGGGTTTTACCAAACCTCTCCCTACTACATGCTCGAGGTATCTGGCCTCAGCCAGTCCTATCACGCACTTGAGATGGTTAGCAGTGAGACTGGCCTTTTGCAGGGCATCCAGCAACTGCTTCTACTTTTTCTAGGTGCGTTTCCCAGTCAGGGCTATGTATGACTATGTCGTCTAGATAGGCGGCGGCATACTTGGCATGGGGTCATAGTAACCTATCCATAAGTCTTTGGAATGTTGCAGGGGTCCCATGGAGTCTGAAAGGGAGGACAGTGTATTGAAACAGGCCATCGGGTGTAGAGAAGGCAGTCTTTTCCTTGGCATCCTCGGCCTGGGGAATTTGCCAATATCCTTTGGTCAGATCCAGAGTGGTTAGGTATCGGGCCTTGCCTAACTGATCAACCAGCTCATCAATGCGTGGTATTGGGTAGGCCTCAAAGTGGGATACTTCATTCAATTTCCGGAAGTCATTACAAAACCTCAGGGTGCCATCAGGCTTGGGGACTAGGACGATCGGACTGGACCACTGGCTGCGGGATTCTTCAATGACCCCAAGTTCCAGCATCTTCTTCACTTCCATCCTAATTTCTTCCCTTTTAGCTTCCGGTGTTCGGTATGGTCTTATCGTCACCCTTACTCCGGGGCTGGTGACAATATGATGTTGGATTAGTCTCGTTCGGCTCGGTTGTGTACAGAATACTTCCTGGTTCCGGTGGATCTTTTCAATGACCTCTGTTCGTTGTTCTGGGGTTAAGTCAGGAGATATCTTTACCTGTCCCTGTGGGTCGTCTGTCTGAGGTAGAGCTCCTCAAATGACCAGACACGTCTCTCGGTCATGCCAGTGCTTCAGTAAGTTGATGTGGTAGATTTGCTCTGGCTTTCGGCGGTCTGGTTGTCTGACCTTATAGTTCACTTCCCCAATGGTTTCCACTATCTCATATGGTCCATGCCAACTGGCTAGAAGTTTGCTTTCTGCTGTTGGTACTAACGCCATCACCCGTTCCCCCAGCTGAAATCTCCATACTTTTGCCTGATGCTTTCAATGATGCTTGTAATATGTCCGCTGGGCCTCTTGTGCTTTTTCCAAATGTTCCTGTACTATCGGGTTTACTAGAGTTATTCACTCTCTCATCTGTGTCACGTGCTCAGTGACATTCTTTCCTGGGTTGGGTTGTTCCTCCCAATCTTCCTTGGCGTTATCTAATATCCCGCGTGGGTGGCATCCATGTAATAGTTCAAAGGGAGAAAAACCCGTAGACGCCTGGAGAACTTCCCGTATAGCGAACATTAGATATGGTAGAAGGGTATCCCAGTCTTTTCCATCCTGTGCTACCACCTTCCAGATCATACTTTTAAGGGTATGATTAAATCGCTCAACCAGTCCATCTGTTTGTGGATGGTAGACTGAGGTCCGTATGGCCTGGATGCAGAGCAGGGCACATAAGTCTTTCATTAGTTTTGACATGAACAGGGTTCCTTGGTCTGTCAGGATCTCCTTAGGGATGCCCACTCTGGTGAAAACCTGTAGTAGTTCTTTTGCTATTGCCTTGGATGTGGGGTTTCTTAAAGGAATAGCCTCTGGATACCGCGTGGCATAGTCAAGGATGACTAGTACATTTCGGTGGCCCCATGCTGATTTTTCTAATGGACCCACTATGTCCATGGCTACCCTCTCGAAAGGGACGTCAATAATAGGCAAAGGTACTAATGGGGCCCGCAAGTGAGGTCGGGAGCTATGCAACTGGCATTCAGGGCAGGAAGCACAATAGCGCTGGACTTCTGCGCGTATCCCTGGCCAATAAAACCTTCTTAGAATTCTATCCAGTGTCTTGTCTACCCCTAGATGTCCCCCAAATAGATGACTGTGAGCTAACTCTAGTACTGCCCTTATGTGTTTCCATGGGACTAAGAGTTGCTCTACTTCTTCCCCTCGTATTTGCTCTATCCTGTACAAAAGATCGCGTTTGAGCACATAATATGGCCTTGGGCCTTTGATCTTTCCTTCCACAGGCACACCATTTATTTCCACTACCTCCTCCCTCACATTCGCATATAATGGATCTTGGGCCTGCTCCTGCCCAAAAGTCTCACATGCAGTACCAAACTGACCTAATTCTAGGGGGCCTATTTCTACTCTTCCCCCTGGGGTGCTCCCACTTGGGCTAGGAACAGCCTCTGAGTCTTCCTGGGCCTGATTTATCTCCTGGTTTCCTGAGCGGGTTTGCCTACCCACAAGGGAAGTTTTTTGATTCTCTGCTAGAATCCTGGTCCCTAATCTTTTATCTGTCCTTCGTTCTTGCCTACACTTTCGGGGTTTTCCAGGGGATGAGAATAACTCTGGATCAAATTCAGCAAATATTGGGGTGATGCTATCTGTAATTGCCTCCGTCCCAGCCTGGGGGTTGCTACCCTCCCCTGGCTCTATTGTTGTACTTAAGCTCTCAAACCCGGGGAAGTCTCTACCAATTAAAACAGGGTAGGGGAGCGTGGGGACCACCCCTGCAGAAACCCTGGTAGTATTCCCCTGGATCTCAATCTGTACCGGAATTGTAGGGTAAAAATTCACTGTGCCATGTACGCACGTTACCCCTGTGTTTTTGGCCTGGGTTAGTTGGTCTGTTCCCACCAACTTTCCCGAGACCAGAGTGACAGCACTCCCGGAATCTATTAATGCTATGGTCTTTATACCATTCATTTTTACTGGTCTGGTATATCCATGTAAGGTCATTGTGACCCCTGCCAGGCCCATTAGGCCACATTGCTCCCCGAAATCCCCCAGATTACACTGCATAGGTTCTTCCTTGTTGGGGCATTGGGCTGCTATATGCCCCAATTTCCCACACTCATAACACCGCCCCCTTATTCCGGTTGTCACCCTCTGCCTGGGGCTATTTGGCCGGCCCCCTACCTCTCTTCCCAAACCTGCAGGCCCCTTCCTGGCCTTGAGCCATTCCTCGGTGTCTTTCCTCCTGGTTACAGTTCTCCAATAGTTCGACACCCCGGGGCTTTGGGTTTGGGGTTGGCTTCCTGGATTGCTGTGTCTCCCCGCCGGGGGTCTGGAACAGTTCGCGGGCTTCCAGCTGTCTTTCCATGAGGGAGACCAACTCATCATAGGTAGAGGGATCATTCTGGCCAACCCAAGACCTGAGACTTGGTGGTAGCCCCCTCATATACCGGTCCAATACCAGTACCTCCATCATCTTCTCAGAGCTAAGGGCCTCAGGGCGCAGCCATTTCTGGGTCAGGTGGATCAGGTCAAACAATTGTGGTCGGGGTGTCTTGTCCTCCATATACCGCCACTCATGGAACCTCTGGGCTTGCAATGCCGTCGTTACTCCGAACCTGGCCAGGATCTCTGCCTTCAGCTGGGAATAATCTGCTGCAGCCTCTGCAGCCATATCGTAGATGACCTTCTGGGCTTCCCCACACAGGAATGAGGCAAGAATACCAGACCATTGATCTCGGGGCCAGGCCTCCCACAGGGCTGCTCTTTCAAAAGCCAGGAGGTATGCCTCCACATCATCCTCCAGTGTCATTTTCTATAGGCAATGGCTAGCCCATACAGTCCGGGTCCCTTCACAGTTGCCATTCTGCTCCATAAGGGCCTTCATCTGGTTCACCAGGTCTTTCAGCAGGGCTCGGTCCTGAGCAGCCTGACTCATCAACAGATGACTGGTCTCCTGCTGCATTCTAGTTGCCTCCTGTTGGGCGGTTGCTTGGACCCGGGTAGCCTCCTGCTGGGCCGCGGTGGCTTGTATAAGGGCCTTGACCATGTCATCCATCTTAAGGATGGGAGGGTTTTGCCTAACCCTGGTCTAAGTCCCCAGCACGCAAATCGCACACAAATCCCACCCGTGACACCACGTGTGGCAAATTGCCCGTACTGTTATGCTGGGTCTCACACTCTCTCTTCTTTGGGGAAGGTTCAGGGTGCCATTGCTTGCCTCTGAATCGGTATTTTAATTACCCCACTAGTGTCCTTGAGGAGGGCAGTGGAGAGGGAGGGACCTGGGCCTGCCCTCTTCTCCAGGTCCCAACCCAGGAGCCCTGAGGTTTGTGATGAACCACCTGAACTAGCAGTTCCTTCCCCTGGGCTACTTCTCTCTCCTGCCCTTCAGCTTGGGAAGGTGCTTCTAGCCCTCCTTTTACACAAGCCAGGTGCCCCTTACCTAGGGTTTTTTTGGATTTCTCAGCTCTCCGCGCACTCCTCCAAACTTTCCTTTTGGTCTCTCTTCAAAACTGTTCTGTGTTCCAACTCCTTCAAAATACTATCTGCTCCAACTCCCACACTGTCTGACTGAAGCAGGGGTTTTTTAATCACATGACTGACTGCTGGTGCTCTAATTGGCTTCAGGTGTTCTAATTAATCTATAGCAAACCTTCCTCCCCTTGCAGGGAATAAGGCTCCCTGCTAACACTCTCCTGCTGCCCTCTGGCCATGCTATATCACACTTATTAAAATAACTTTTCCATAATGTGCCAAGTAATAATATAGCACTTAAACAGGTAATGTGATGCTTGTGAGAAAATGCTCCTTCTCCCCCTTGGTATTTAAATATACTTGGTGAACCGTTCCCCCTGGGGCTAATGATTATCTCACAATAATTATACCCGCCCCCTGTGCTGGAGTGCTTACTAATTGCAGTGGAAACCTTTTCATTTGGGAATTTTACAGTTAGAATGGAAAATGGGTATTAATGTTCAAAACAGGATCAGAAGGATTTTAAAAAATTGCCCATCTAGAGATGGTTTAATCTCATTCAATGTTTGCTTAGTGGTTATTCTTTTTATAATATACTAATCACAAATGATAAGATTGCTATTACATCAAGAGTCCTAGTGACATTTCAAACAATGAGGCTACAGCTGGAGGGGTTGTTTAGAAATCATTAGAATCTCAAGCAGGTGTTAAATGGTTTTAATTTCAAAAGGCATATTACATATTGTCATATTTATTACTTCCTAATGCATTTCCTTAATTGTACCATGACCAGATTCTTTGACTTATCTTAATAACAAAATAAAATAGCACTTTACTCAAGAGACCCTCACCACATTGTATAAGTGTTCACAAACCTCAGTAAATCCCTGTATGGTAAGCAGCATTATTCTCATTTCAGAGAGGGTAACCTGAAGCACACAGAAGATGTGTCTTGCTGAAGGTCACACAATGAGTGAGGTGGAGAAGCAGGGAAGAGAACTCAGCAAAACCCATCTCCCAGCCTTTGCTCCAACCACAAGGCAATGTTCCTTCTCATTCGCACAGGGCAATTTTGGCTTCCTGAGATACCACCTCCCTAAATGGATTGTCCAAAACTCAAAAACAATAGTGAAAGCAGAAAGAGATACCTCTGGGGCACGGCCAGCCCACGTAACAAAGTAAGTGGCAAGAGAGCTGTAATATTTGGTCTAGTTCTCTTTGTTGAGCTTGTTGTGGGTTGGTGTTTAGGGGTCTGCAACATATAGGAGATCAGGCTAGATAATCTGGTGATCCCTTCTGGCCTTAAACTCTATAAAAAGACAGTAAGTGACATCCTGCACAGACTACAAAAAGCAAGTCAGCTGAAGGTCAAGGGGTCTGGACTGCTGGATTCAGGAGGAAGCCGATTCTTTGCATTTGTTTAGCGTTTTTCCATCAGACGATCTCAACTGTTATAAAGGTTGACAAATATCATCCTCATGCTATAGGTGGGGAAGCTAAGGCACAGAGAGGATAAATGGTTTGCATAATGACAGAGTTGGGAATGAGGAAACCAAGTCTCTGTTCTCAAGTTCCCAGCTCTTAGGCTCTTCTGACATCTAGCCTGTCTGGTGAGAGACCGAATGGTACCGTGAACTCTGGGCCATGAGGAGTTCTCTTGTATTGTGTTGTTGCTAAGGGGGAACAAAGGCTTCAAATATCAGAAGTGTTCACTAGTTTTTGGGTGCCCACTTTGAGATGCCCAAGATGCAGGCTGAGCACTCAGAATTAGTGGATGCTCCTGACAGTATCAGCGTTAGTGTTCACGTTCCTGCACACAAGAAGTGTGAGTTTGGGGAAATGGTTCCTGTCTGGGCCTATCTCAGCAGCAGGCTCCATTGCGAGGAAAAACAGAGAGCACATTAAAGAAAGGACATTTTATTTAGCACTCAAATAATGTTTTTCCTGTTCAAAGTGCCTCACAAACATTACCCAGATTAAAAGAACAGGAGTACTTGTGGCACCTTAGAGACCAACACATTTATTTGAGCAGAAGCTTTCGTGGGCTACAGCTCACTTCACTGGATGCACAGAATGGAACATCTAGTAAGGAGATATATACACACACACACACACAGAGAACATGAAAAGGTGGGAGTTGCCCAATCAACTCTAAGAGGCTAATTACTTAAGATGAGCACTCATCAGGAGGAGAAAAAAAACCTTGTAGTGATAATCAAGATGGCCTGTTACTGACTGTTTGACAAGAAGGTGTGAGGATACTTAATATGTGTATAATGGCTCAGATTAACCCTCATAATACCTGCCTGAGGCAGGCAAGTGCAGAATAGGAAATTCCTTGGGACATGGAGGGCACACCAGTCTTATGACCCTGACCTTGTGTAGGGTTCTGTCCTCTGTCTCCCAAGCAGCCAATATAACCTTGATCCTGAGCTTCCCCCACCCTTCACTAGGGCAAGAGGGGGCAGCTGAGCTGACATTAACCCCTTTTTCACCAGGAAGCAGGCCCTGTCACAGGACTAAACTCACCCAGATCTGAACACTCCCAAACTTTGAGGAATCTCAAATCTTACAGCATATTTGAATTTTGTATCTGGGCCCCACCTCAAATATATTCTGATTCAATGGAAAGATTTGTCTGTGCAGCTCCTATTAAGCATTATAGGGAGTCACAGCCCTCTAATGCCAGACCCAAGAACCCACCAGCAGTGGGATAAGCCACAGAATGTTGGGAAGCTTCTCTGAACTGAGCCAGCAAAACAGACTTTCACCCATCAGCGATAAAGGGCCTGACATGGTTCCTCAAAGCTATTAGGAGTTGAGCTATTGACTTCAACAGGTGCAGGAGCCATCTCCAAAACAAATATTAAAGCTAGAATTTTTTTTTCCAAGTCAGGCTCCCCATTGTGTGGGCTACAAGTATATACACCTGTATGTTTAAGTTGCATGCAGTTACCATGAATGCACATCAGAAAACTGCATACATGTACACTATACATGAAAGCACAATGCACACACTAGCTTTCATAAGGCACCCCCAACTGGAGCACCTTCCTCTGGTAGGCCACAGCATGACAGGCACACCTACCTCAGTTTTTCTCCTTCAGAATCCAGAAATAGTCCAGAGCATCTTCCCAAGTATAAATACAGCCCTTGTAGGGTTGATTTATTATAAAAGAAAGCCCCAGTGCACACAAACAATGTCACAGTCCAGACAATACATCAAGTAGAGATAGAAATGCCACACCACTTACCAGTATCCCTCACCTTCCTTCTCACTCTCTGTAGCCCTGAGAGCCATCAGGCAACTCCCTCTGCTTCTCTCAGCCTTCACTTCTCTTTCACTTTCTCCAGCCATGGCTCTCTGGCACAGAAGGGCAGCAGACTAGCTCCTCCACTAGCTCTTAGTCCTTTTTAGCCTCCCCGCACTGCCTCAAAAAGGTCAACCCACTAGCCCCTCCACAGGTTTCCTAGCCCTCAGCTCTTTTCAACCTCCCAGCAAGTCAGCCCCTCAACTGACTTCCTGATGATTCCTCCCTCCTTCCAGAGATAGTCTGTAGAGAGCTGTCTGTTTTCTGAAGACTCTATCATTCTCTCAAGCAGCTTACTCCTTGGTCTACCACTCTACCCTTCAGCTTCCCTCTAGTTCATCAGGTCTCTCCTATTTATATGGCCCAGGTGCCCTCTCTTAAATTTCACTTGGAGTGAGCTGATGATTCACAGGTGCACAGGGCCTGCTCCTTCTTAAAGGACACTGATTGTAGTGTCCATGTAACAGATGTCCATCATTACTCAGCTGTGCATGCAGTTACAGTAACTGATTAAAAATCAGCCTTAAGTGTTTACCTTGTTTATTTACAAAAATTCTAAAGCTCAAGACACTCCTTCTTTCAATGGTGAAACAAACATTCCTGCAGGCCCCCAGGAATTATCTTGTGAATTCCTTTTCTTGTTGCTCTATCAAACCAGTCACCATATTGAAAAGTACCTGCAAAATCTAAAGTAATCCCTTCATTTTAGGGGTAGGACTGTAGTGTTTTGGAGATGTGGTTTTCTGGAATGTTTATTTTTGTGTGAGGTTAGGCACAGTGAACAGCTTCTAGAGGAGAAAGGATGCACAGGTTGTATCAGGACTCTTGGCTTCTTGGGGAATGGTCTGTCAGGCGGAATGGAAGTTTGCACACAGATATTTCACCCCAGAAGAAAATGAGTTTTCCTGATGGGGTTGTTCTGCAGTGAATGTGGAAAAAGAGAAAATATGCAGATAAATAGTTGGAAAAGTGAACCCCCCGGGGCACTTTATGTATTGCAACAGGGCAACAAAGAACTGCAGTTCTCATTAGATACTTCACTCTCTGCTCCACCACAGAAACAGTAGCAGTGAGGCAGGGCAGGGACCTACAGCAGGGAAAAGTGAGTCCTTGCAGCTAGCCCATGCAGCTGCCAGACTGAGATGGCTCAGCATGGCCGAGGAAACTGAGTCATGTATGCTGGCTGCAGCATTTGCAGATGGCAAGGTGACCATTGTGTGCAGAACTGCATGCAGTGTTCCTCACTCTCAGTGCCTCAATGAAGTTACATGACTTCTTGTTGTTCACTAAAGCTACTCTGAAATAAAATAATTATTGTTTAGATTCAATTTTAATGTATTTTCCCTGAATTCAATGGAGTTATACCAGAGTTTAATTTGTCCCAGTATTTTAGATCAGATTCTCTCCTGGGCCTGCCCTGCCACCTGCTCACAACCCTCCTTGGAGCTGTGACTCCAGAGTTGAATACCGTTGCCACAAGCATGTGCAGTTGTATGTCTGCTTCACTTTGCTGTTTCATGGACTTTAAGGTCACAAGGGACCATCGTGATCATCTAATCTGAGCTCCTGCCCATTGCAGCCACAGAACCTCACCCACCCACTCCTGTAATGGACCCTTAACCTCTGGCTGAGCTAGTAAAGTCCTCAAATCCTGGTTTAAAGACTTCAAGTTACTGATAATCCACCATTTACACTAGTTTAAACCTGCAAGCGACCCATGATCCATGCAGCAGAGGAAGATGAAAAACTCCCAGGGTCTCTGCTAATCTGACTATGGGAAAATTCCTTCCCAACCCTAAATATGCTGGTCTGCTAGACCCTGAGTATGTGGGCAAGAAGCAAACATGATGTCAGGGGTGGGCAGAGAAAACACTAGCAGAGAGGACTACTGCACCAGCCATTAGCATGCTAAGCTATGCTATGTCTTTGCCCCAAAACCTTTTCAGAGCACATCTCAGGGAAGCCAGAGGTTCCTCATGTAAGCCAGCCCTATGTTTTGTACAGGTTATGCACACTTGTTAAGCTAAATGGATCCAGTGCAAAAGAATTTGTTTCATGGACCAAAGCCTGAGCCTGCACAGGGAGTTTTCCAAATGGCCTAGGAGTGGAACAGAACCCTTCCAGTAGCTCACAGAGCACTACTGCATCCCATGATACCTCCCATGTTTGGGTCACAGGACTTGGACCTAAATGCAGGTTGATGTAGATGCTGCACCTCTCGCAACAATGGGTATGAATCTGCCTCCCTAAATATCCAAAACAATAGGAGTTAAAATAATGTCCCATCTGACAGAAAGGCAAGGAAGTTCAGTTACCGTTCCCCAAGCAATAGGAGACCCTATTCATTGAGCACATTAGCAAGCTGCATCAGCCTGCCCATGAATGGGGAGTCAGGAGCTGAGAATGAGTAATGTCAAGCTCAGCCACAACAGCATTACAAACAAAGAGACAATTCACTGAGCCTCGTGGGCAGGGGACTTGCAACTCTCCCAGTCATAGTGCGGTACCAGTCTGTGCACAACGGCTCAGCAACATGGGGACGGGTCAGCTTTGTTGTCTGTCCATTGTACGAGTGGCTGAACTCTCTCTCGTGGATATGTCTCCTGTTGTTCTCTGCCCTCCCAGCACTGAAAGAGACCCTGTCAAAACTAGAGGGCCTAAGACGCAGGTCCCTCAAAAATTGCACGTAGTATCTTTCAGGGGATTCATCCACATTGCAACAATAGTAATAATGCTCTGCACTGCAGTACTGGGGCGAGCACTTCATGAGCAGGAATGCCTGGCTTCCCAGCACCCCTGAGACAGCAGTTACTGTCCCATGGAAGTGGTTAGTGGCTGACACAGGCCATGTAGAGGAGGTGCTGGGAAGAGAATCTATTTAAGGTCTAAAGCTCAAGCCTCATGCATCCAGATTCCCAGAGCCCTGCTCCTCAATGTAAATGTATCAGACACGGTGCACAGTGTCTTAGGCGGCTCAGTGTCTCCCTCCAATGACATTGCTCTTGTACCTGGTCACAGCCAGACTATCTTGTGGTGATAGCAGGCTATGTGGCTATTCTAAGTTTATTCCTGCTGTTGGGGTTTGCCTTTGGAATGGGGCAGGAAGGAGGGTCATTAGAGATAGGCTCATCGGGGAAGAATAGTTAAAAGGGAAATGTGGGAGGAAATTCAATGTGTGGAGAACTGAAAAAGGACAGAGTCTCCCTTACCTGCAGGGATACAGGCTGGGTGAGGAAGAACATAGTTTTTTGCTAAGAATGTCACCTTCTTCCTCCTCTCTCATTTCATTCTTCCCATGTTTCTTTACCCTTCTTCTGTTTTTGTGTTGCTGAGAGATCCCTCAAGTCTCCTGAAGTTTATTAATCAGCATGATCAATGTGATCTCAGCTAAGCCCTACAATTAATCTGTAAAGTTTGTTAGGAAAAAAGGCTGATACGTTCATTGATAATATTTATTGTTCTTGAGTACAAATATTGCAGCATAGTCTGTGTGACTGTCCTAGCAATATCTGGATTTAGGGAAGGTCATTCCTCAGCAAGAGTAGCCTCCCTATTGCACAAAATGTAACTAACTTATAATGTGTCCTCTATACACTATAGCAGGAGAGAGACAGTAATTACATGGGGTTCCTCTGTGGATAGGAGCTTTTAGAACACAGATTTCAGATGGTTCCAGAGGTGTGGTGTTCAGCTCTGCAAATAGCTTTGTTCTGTGCAGGGCTCTTCTGAGAGGTCTGCTTTCTGTGGTCTCATTTTGCACTCTGTTGCTGAAGGTACTCATAGAGGAGATAGATGCAGGAAAGTGTTTTCTTATGAAGACTTCGTTCATGTTCTGTGTGTCCCTGCCTGCAGGTATATGGGATCTTGGGGAGCAATTACCACACAGGTGGGGTGCAAAATAAACTTTATTAAGAAAATGCAAAAACAGGGAAAATTTAATAGTGAGGGGTATGGGGTTTGTTAAGGTAGGCAATTGGGGAGGGAGTTCTTTTAGTATAGTATAGGGGGTTTCAATAGTGAGGTACAGTACAGTGGGGTACAATACAGTTGGGTACAATACAGTTGGTAACCAACTAACACTGAAGTATAAATGTAACAGGTAGCTAACAATTTCTAGGTAAAGGGTGTGTCACAGCAGCATATAACCAACTAACAGTTATGGGTAAAATGTGTTAAATAACCAACAACTTTAGGTAAAAATGTGTCACAGTGGTGTAAATATAAATGTGAGGTGTGTGAGAGAGAAAAAGGGTAACCAATGGGGTTTTATGCTAGACTTCAGTAATACAATTGAGGTTTGGCAGTAGTAGGAGCGGGGGGGTGAACACGTGGGGGAAGGGATTAAAAGAGAGAGAGAAAGGCAGTGGTAGAGGAATGAGGTTAGGGGATGGGGGAAGAGGAGCACGTGGTGGAGCAGAAACCAAAGATAGAGGCGCTACAGAGGGAGATTTAAACTCAGGGAGACACAGAGAGCAGACAGGCTGCAAGTTTAAACAGCAGAGAGACTGCAATAAGTGACTGGGGAGCTCGGGGGGGGGGGGATTGGGGCAGTGGGAAGACAAATTTAAATAGTAAAAACCTTATCTATCCCCTAACTTAATCAAACTTATATAAAATGACAAGACAATTAGGCAACACAACAAATATCACAGAAACTTACAAGCTCTACAATCTTAACAAACTATGACTTATTAAAAAAAAAACAAGACCTATGGTGCACCTTATGCTATGGGGAGGTTACAGAGGGCAGAGTGGTATGTATCCAGGACCCAGCTCCAAAGGAAGCCAAGGGATGGTAGCTACAGCAGTGGATACAGCTGAAAGCAGAGAGCCCCAAGGCAAAGCCCACAGGAGCAGAGCTTAGCAGTGGCAAAGAGCCCTGTAGTTTAAGAGAGGTTTTAAGACACAGACCAAGGTTTAGCTTGAGTCTGTGTGCTGGGGAAACAGAGCCAGCAGCTAAAATAATAAAATAAAAGTATAGAAAGCTTTACAGAGGGATTCTTACCAGTCCCCAAGGCAGCAGCAAAGGCAGAAGCAGCAGCAACATCAGAAGAGGCAAGGAGGGTTCGGTACAGTCTCAATAATCAGGAGATCTCTCAGGTAGCAATTCGTTTTTCGTGGGGGGGGGGTCAAAAACGGGGGTACGCTCAAAAATAAAACGAGAGCGGAGAAAGGACCCCCCAGAACCCCTGGCTGATCAGACCAGGCAGCAATGCAGGAACCTTTCTGAGGTGTGTTTCAAAAATGTCTGGTTTTAAAGGCAAACTTGGGCAGTTTCCCACCAGTAATCCTGATAGGCTCCCTCTGTCACAGGGGAGGGGGCACAGGGGAAAAACTGAAGGTAAGCCCAGAGACATGCCTGGACATAGTCCTGTGCAATAGGTGACTCAAGAGCACATGAGACTATGACTCATGCCCAGGATCTTAAAACCACAATAGGCCTTGCAGCTCTGGACATTGCCTACCCTACACCAAGCCCAGGTTCAACGAGGTGATAACAGGACTAACCCTTTGAAAAGGGCAGTGGTCCCATTTAGCATGCAGCACAAGTGGCCATCCCTTTGAGAAGGGCAGTGGCCCTGGTAAACAACTTAACAGCCAGGGAAGGGCGGCCACAGGAGAACAGAAAACAAAATGGAGTCTGGGGAAACAAAATGGAATAGGGGAATAGCTGTAACTGACATGCCCCCCTGGCCGACCTGAACGGGCTGTGAGGGGGATGTCCCATGCAAAGACCAAAAAAAGGAAAAAAAAAAGGAGGAAAAAAAAAGGTTTTACAAGTCATCGTCTTCGTAGTATGGAGGTGGTGGTTTGCTGCTGTCCAAGGGGATGGAGGAATACCTCACCTGCAAAGGCAGGGCTGACACAACCTTATGAATTAGCTGCTTGACCACTGCTATCCCCAACAGAAAGGCCACAAGAACAATAGCCACAGTGATAAGCCACTGCTTGATGGACTGAGCCCAGGTCCCCAACCCCCAGCTGGACCACTGAGCTTGCCACCAATCCCACTGCTTACGCTCTTTACGAATCTGGACGGCGAGGGAGGATAGTTGGTCAGCCACGGCTGAGACATTGTTCCACCCAGGCTGAAGGCGCAGGCAACATTGTCCTTTAAAGTGAGGATCGAGGTCCTCCAAGGCGACACAAAAGTCCTTCTGTAGGATGGTCTGGATCAGAAGACGGTTCTGCTTGGCGTAGTTGGCTAGGATAGTGAGGGCGTCGCTGGTTCGACGAAGTCCTTCTGCTGTGATGTTGGTGAGGGCTTCCAGACCAAGCGACAGTCCACGGATTTGCTGTAAAGTTAAACTGTATGAGAGGGGGTTAAACTGTATGTACCCTCCTATGACCATCTCGGTGGCTGACTTGAGTCGCTCCCATGCGGTGGCTGTTCGTCGTTTGCGTGGTGAGGAGAAGAAGGGGCGACGGTGGTGAAAGAGCCCTCCTCCCTTTATGACGAGTTGCCCGATGGCACATACCCCCTTTGGGAATGCGGGTAGAGCAGTCCGGGCAATGTTGTTCCCACAGAGCCACACTTGTCCTGGGGAAGAGGGTAAAAATTGGTCATGGATGGAGCTTCGCTGGGGGGATTTCTGGCCAGGTGGTATATCGACCTCCATCCATAGTAGGTGGGCGGCTCTGACCTGTCTCAGTTCTACATGGGTCTGAGCTGTGGATAAGTATTGGGTGGGGTTAAACACTGTACTTGTTGAAAGATGATTAATAAACCTGGTGAACTCAGTGCGGTATCTTGAGCTTCCTTTCTTGGGGTTTGAGTTAGGCCGAGGTCCTATGAACCATTGGGTGCAATTGGGATACTGCCCCAACGGAGTGGGATTGGAGAAGCCAAAGAACACGATGCAGGGGGCTGCTGGGAGTGGTCCTGTCACCGCAACAGGGGCGAATGAGTTGGGTCTTCGGTCGTCGCTGGTGGTGTTGCACGTGAACAGAGGCCGATGAACCCAGTCTGTGTTGTTGCAGGCTGAAGCTGGATGCTGTGGAGTCAGGTTCGTGAGGGGGAGGAACTCCCAGAGGAAGGGGGACCCTCCCTCTGAGGCCTTTGGTCTTGTACAGGCAACGCAATCGTGTGATGGGGGGACATCTGACAGGTTCCCGATGAGGACCTCCTGTAGGGCGTAGGCTCTCAACCAGGCAACCAGGGGGTTTTCTCGAGGCGGGGCGGCAATCATGGCGACTGATTCCTATGGAGACATAAAAGAAAAGTGGCCCATCTAGGGCCTGTTATGACTGAACACTAAGCCAGTTGTGGTGGACCAGGTCAGGCTTGCCCCGTCCATCTATTTGAATACGATAGGTGTTAGGGAACCGGCCAGGTGTGATGATGGTGGCTGCTAGTGGAGTGCAGGTTCCCTGGGCATTGGGAATAGAGACCCACACTGGCTGAGAAATACTATAGGCAGGTTTCCAAGGTTCCCGTGGTTTAGGAGCAATTTCTGGCCATCGGCTGTATGCTGTATTAAGGGAAATGAGGGCTTGAGGCAGGACCCGGTCCCACCCCTTGTAATCAGGGGTGCTAAGTATGGCCCGAATCTGGGTCTTCAGCATTCCGATCCGTCTCTCCACGACTCCGTTGCTTTGGGGGTGATATGGCAGGTGGGTGTGAAGACGCACCCCCCACTGGGACACCGTCTGGTCTATAGCTTTACTGGTGAACGGTGGCCCTCCATCGGTCTGGATCTCTTCGGGTGCCCCCCAGGCAGCAATTACCTGGAGAAGGGCTACAGAAACAGCTGGTGCAGTAGATCGCCTGAGGGGAGAACACATTAACTGACGAGACCCTAGGTCAACTATTACAAGCCCCTTTGGATACTGTTTGGCCCCTGGGAGGGGCCCAATGAGGTCCATCTGCCAGGTTTTACCTGGGCTAAAGTGCTCAGGGCTATAAGCACCATGAGCATAGACAGGCTTGTTAGTGACTCGTGCCTGTTGGCAGCTCAGACACCCTTGAACAGCTTGGGTGCACTGCTGCCTAGACACGCTCGATGTTCGTCTCCCTCGGTCAGTCAACAGCTGATGTAGGGCACGGGCAGGCAGGTGCCCCCACTCTTTATGAAGCCAGGTGATGAAGGGATCACTGCAAGAGATAATGTTAACCTGGGATATGTTACACTTATATTCTCGGAGTTGTAGATCCAGGCTGGAATGAAGAGGGTTACTGTCAGACCTGTGTGAAGGACAATGAGTAACAAACCATGGCAGCTTGGACTGTGCTGCCAGTTGAGTAATCTGTGCCCATATTTCTTCATGAGCGGTGGGCCGTCCTTCTCCCATCAGGATGGACACGCAGTAGCTTGAGTCCACTCCCAGGACCACGCGTGTTTTCGGGTGGGCCGCCACAATGTGAGAGGCTGCCAGTAGGACGCCTTCTGCTTCGGCCTTCTGAGCTGAGCTGGAAAAATCTAAGGGTTTAACTTTGAGGGTGTTACAGGTAGCACACAGCATTCCTGCTCGGGGAGAAGGCGATGTGCCCCCATCAGATACAATCCAAGGGGCATAGGCACTCAGTTGGGCAATAGCCCCCGGCTCAGTGGGAGCTGCAGTGGAGGAGGACTTGAGGGCCCAATGTCCAAATACCTCCTGGGCCTGGTAAACGAGTCGCTCCCAGGTAGCAGGGGCTCCCTGGAACTGGGGGGCCGGGGTGAAGGTGAGGTATGGGAGAAGCTCCACATGAGGCCCCTTTAGGGTGCCTGTGGCAGATTTACCCCATGGGAGAGCACACTGGACAGCAAGCATGGCAATGCCCACAGGCCCATAACGATATTCGGGTCCTGACAACTTCCGGGCCTGATTGTGGACAGGGAGGTCCTCTTGGGACACAGTTACGGCCACATGGTCTGAGGACACAGTGAGGGTAATTTCAATAGGGTTGGTGGGATTCCATCGAGCCAAGGTGGGCCCAGAGCCCAACCAGGCAGCCAGGGAAGACACCGCCTGCTCGTGCTCTGGTGTCCAAGGGGTTTTAATGTTCCTGGCGTATTGCTGCAAAACAGATAGTTGTGGCAACAAAGCAGCAGGGAGAAACTGTCTGTGATAGTTAATTACACCTAACACATGCTGCACTTCACGTCTGGGGGGAGCTACCCCCAAGGGGAAAGAATTCGTGAGTGGGTGGTAAGTTAAGTGGCGTAGCTGTCCCTTTTCTACAGTAAAACCTAAAAACTGAAAGGTAGAAGTAGCAGTGAGGACACTTTTAGGCAAACTGAGGTTCCACCCATCGGTGGATAAAGCGGCCTGAACCTGTTCAGTGACCTTTTGTACTTCAGTTGGTATGGTGCCAGTTATAAGAATGTCGTCCACGTAATAGACAACATGAATGTTGGGGAGGGATGGTACCTTCTCTAATGTGCGGGTTAGGGCCTCGCTGGCACAGGCAGGTGAGTTTTTGTACCCTTGGGGACACGCTTGCCATTGGTACTGGGCTCCCTGGTAAGCGAAGTTTAACAATCCCTTGGGGTCATAGAGGGGGGTCTGATAAAACATATCTTTTAGGTCTATTGTACAGGCCCATTGGTTAGTGTCGTCCAGTAGGATGCGTTCTATAGTGGAGATATCCCATTTGGTGGCGAATGCTACTGATCGTATGTGTTTGTTAGCGGCGCGATAATCTATAACCATCCTGTACTCATTGGTTTTGTGTGGTTTTGGGATTCCCCATGCACTGGACAAGTATTTGCTCGCTGACACACGCCGAATCTTGTTATCATTAAGCAATGTTTCAATGAGCTGGGCAATGTGTGGTTGACCTTCTGGGGCTGTGGGTATGGGTCTGTATTTCCAGGGTGTGGGGTTGAGAAGTTCAGGTTCATGGGGGGCACTGGCACCCGATAGGGTGACTGGTAGTGCATCAAGCACAGCTTCGGCCAGTTTAAAACGCCGTAGCTCCCGAACCCCAAGGAGTGGCATGGGTCCCACTAGGGCCCGAAATGTTACTGGTGTGTGGCCTATGGATGCGTGTACCTTTACTTCTGCACGGGGTTCTGTGCTGTTGAGGCCTTGCACATAAATGGTGTGTCCTGTGGGGGTGTGAGGGACGTGAGGAGGAACAATGGACACCTGTGCCCCCGTGTCCAGCAAAAAGGGGATGACAAGACCCTTGTCAAAAACTAGCGGATAATAGGGGCGGGGGTCCCCTTGCCGGGTGCTGGCCGCCGCCAAGCACCCAGCCATTACCCGTTTTTTGGCTGGGAAGGTTCTGAGCGCTCTTCCCATCCCAGAGCTATGGCCAAGGCTCTTTGCTGCTCACTACTGAGCTTACGTACAACCTCCTTAGTGAGGCCCTTGTACAATAAGAACCCAAAAATTTTGCGTTCTGTAAATGAATGCTGTGAGTACTGGGGCCTGGGTTGTGAACTGGCATGTGGGGGGTGTGGACTGGCATGTGGTGGGGGTGGACTGATGTGTGGTGGGGGTGGTTTTTCAGGGGATTTATTGGGACTGGGCAGGCTAGAGGTCAGCAGTGGTCCCTCCTGGCTAGCCTGGCTAGTGGCCTCCTTGGCTGAGGTCATTAGGGCCCCATGGAAAACAGTTAGTTTATCAAGGGCCTGAGCCAGGATCTCATAGGTAACTGTGGCTACCTTTTGGGGCTTATATATGTCATGCCACAGTTTCTTGGGCTTTCGAATTTCATCCAGCTTCTGCACCAGTTCTGTTAATATCTGGTGGGTGGGGGACCCCTGCAAAATTCGAGGTTCAGGGGCAAGCTTAGATGGAGCCCCCCCGCAGGCTTTCACAACCCTTCCCACCTCTCTCCAGAGGCGGGTGGGATCTGAATCTGCGACTGGCTCTCCTGCCTTAGTGCAGACTGGCCGGAGGCTGGAATCAGCAGGGCTGGCCCTGAATGTGGGGTGGCAGGTTAAGAGGCACCCACATCAGTGAGCCCCAGGTGGGTGGTATACACCCTGGAGCTCTGGCCTTTGCCAATAGTACAGACCCATTCTAGGGCCTTAGGCTGCTGTTTACTTTGCAGCAAGTGGTATTGTAGGTGGTTGGTCTGATCTTCCTCTGTCCCAGAGGTCTTGGCCTCTTTCCAGGGACAGGGAGGGCAGTAATTGTTACCCCAAGATCCTGTTCGTGACGCCATGTCCCTGCCTGCAGGTATATGGGATCTTGGGGAGCAATTACCACACAGGTGGGGTGCAAAATAAACTTTATTAAGAAAATGCAAAAACAGGGAAAATTTAATAGTGAGGGGTATGGGGTTTGTTAAGGTAGGCAATTGGGGAGGGAGTTCTTTTAGTATAGTATAGGGGGTTTCAATAGTGAGGTACAGTACAGTGGGGTACAATACAGTTGGGTACAATACAGTTGGTAACCAACTAACACTGAAGTATAAATGTAACAGGTAGCTAACAATTTCTAGGTAAAGGGTGTGTCACAGCAGCATATAACCAACTAACAGTTATGGGTAAAATGTGTTAAATAACCAACAACTTTAGGTAAAAATGTGTCACAGTGGTGTAAATATAAATGTGAGGTGTGTGAGAGAGAAAAAGGGTAACCAATGGGGTTTTATGCTAGACTTCAGTAATACAATTGAGGTTTGGCAGTAGTAGGAGCGGGGGGGTGAACACGTGGGGGAAGGGATTAAAAGAGAGAGAGAAAGGCAGTGGTAGAGGAATGAGGTTAGGGGATGGGGGAAGAGGAGCACGTGGTGGAGCAGAAACCAAAGATAGAGGCGCTACAGAGGGAGATTTAAACTCAGGGAGACACAGAGAGCAGACAGGCTGCAAGTTTAAACAGCAGAGAGACTGCAATAAGTGACTGGGGAGCTCGGGGGGGGGGGGATTGGGGCAGTGGGAAGACAAATTTAAATAGTAAAAACCTTATCTATCCCCTAACTTAATCAAACTTATATAAAATGACAAGACAATTAGGCAACACAACAAATATCACAGAAACTTACAAGCTCTACAATCTTAACAAACTATGACTTATTAAAAAAAAAACAAGACCTATGGTGCACCTTATGCTATGGGGAGGTTACAGAGGGCAGAGTGGTATGTATCCAGGACCCAGCTCCAAAGGAAGCCAAGGGATGGTAGCTACAGCAGTGGATACAGCTGAAAGCAGAGAGCCCCAAGGCAAAGCCCACAGGAGCAGAGCTTAGCAGTGGCAAAGAGCCCTGTAGTTTAAGAGAGGTTTTAAGACACAGACCAAGGTTTAGCTTGAGTCTGTGTGCTGGGGAAACAGAGCCAGCAGCTAAAATAATAAAATAAAAGTATAGAAAGCTTTACAGAGGGATTCTTACCAGTCCCCAAGGCAGCAGCAAAGGCAGAAGCAGCAGCAACATCAGAAGAGGCAAGGAGGGTTCGGTACAGTCTCAATAATCAGGAGATCTCTCAGGTAGCAATTCGTTTTTCGTGGGGGGGGGGTCAAAAACGGGGGTACGCTCAAAAATAAAACGAGAGCGGAGAAAGGACCCCCCAGAACCCCTGGCTGATCAGACCAGGCAGCAATGCAGGAACCTTTCTGAGGTGTGTTTCAAAAATGTCTGGTTTTAAAGGCAAACTTGGGCAGTTTCCCACCAGTAATCCTGATAGGCTCCCTCTGTCACAGGGGAGGGGGCACAGGGGAAAAACTGAAGGTAAGCCCAGAGACATGCCTGGACATAGTCCTGTGCAATAGGTGACTCAAGAGCACATGAGACTATGACTCATGCCCAGGATCTTAAAACCACAATAGGCCTTGCAGCTCTGGACATTGCCTACCCTACACCAAGCCCAGGTTCAACGAGGTGATAACAGGACTAACCCTTTGAAAAGGGCAGTGGTCCCATTTAGCATGCAGCACAAGTGGCCATCCCTTTGAGAAGGGCAGTGGCCCTGGTAAACAACTTAACAGCCAGGGAAGGGCGGCCACAGGAGAACAGAAAACAAAATGGAGTCTGGGGAAACAAAATGGAATAGGGGAATAGCTGTAACTGACACTGTGTTGTTCTCAAACTAAAATAAAGGTTATTCTGACTCAGAGTGCCAGTCCTTTGGGCATTGGAAAGAAACAATTCCCAGCTAGGCTCCCCCTCTGACTCTGCACTAGCCTATAGCCAAGGGAACATATGCAGAACAGTGGGAACTAGTGACATCTGAATCTGGAAAACCTCCCTCATGCCCCAAGAAAGGTTTTTCTTTTTTCTGTTTTTCTCTAAAGCAGATCCTAACATTCTCCCCATAGAACGAGCCAGACTCAAGAACTGAAAGTCTGATATACACACTTAAAAGCCACAATTCAATAATTTCCAAAGAACCAGGAAGACAAAAATTCAGAAAAGTGAAGGTAGGAACATGGAGAGAGCAAGACCCAGCAACTAACACACAAGCAATGAAACCTCTGACTTCTAGAGAGTCCCCCCCCACCCCTCGCAGCTCTCTTATCCCCCATCCAGTCTTTGAGATGATCCATAAGGAGACAGGCAAGTCTCAAAGGTAGCCAGGACACATGCAGCGTAGGGCTTTCTTGATGAAAATCAGCACCTTGACAAGCACACAAAACCAAAGCAGTTTGAAGAATCTGAAAAATTATCAAGGGGTAGCCGTGTTAGTCTGTATCCACAAAAACAACAAGGATCCGGTGGCACCTTAAAGACTAACAGGGAAAAGGTGCCGCCGGACTCCTTGTTGTTTTTGAAAAATTGAGATGTTCTGTTGCTCTGGACTACTAACATACTTTTTAAACTACAGGGGCTGGCCTTTGCCTTAGAACTCAGCAGGGGAAGGTGTCTTTGAGAAGTCCAAAGGAAGTTAATTAAGAAATTAGCTAGCTAACAAATCTGAGGAATTGTCCCAGATTGAGGTGTCATAGGGGTGGTTTTGGAGCAAACTGATAAATGAAACAGTAACAAGTCACCATGACTAGGTGGTATTCACCCAAGAATTGGCTCTAGATACAAACACTGTCAGTTAACAAAGTCCAGCCTGGCAAGAAGATTGTTGCTACCTACCTATCCCAAACACTTCCAACCCGCTGCCACAGAAAATGCTCTGTTAGTCTGGATCCTCTCCCTGACCATAGCTCTTATTGGTTTGCACTATATGCAAGTGACATAAAAACATAATGAGCTGTGCATGAGCTGGCAGTGCAAATCATAATCCACTATATAAAGTGCAGACAAAGTGCTGAAACAGAGAAAAACCCAGGCAAATAAGTAAACTCACAGGCAGAAACTTTTGGGAAGGGAGAAAAAATTCCAAAGTTCTTGGGATTTCTGCCCATATGTAAAAGCAGCAAAGAATCCTGTGGCACCTTATAGACTAACAGACGTTTTGGAGTATGAGCTTTCGTGGGTGAATACCCACTTCCTCAGATGCATGTAATTCCATATGTAATTTATTATCAGTAACCCCAAGTGTTCAGAAATCATGATCAAGTTACCCAAAATCATGAGTTTAGTTTCAAAATCAGGAGGTTAAAAAACTCAGGGGAATTATTTGCCTTTGTTTTCAGAGCCACTAAGATCATAGTTTCAAGATTTTCTGTGCAACCATGAGGTGTAGAAAGGGCCTTTTTAAAAAGAAAGAAAGAAAGAAAGCTGAGATTCTCATCTAATCACTTGCCTCTGGGAGCTGGAGTTTTAAGATACACATCAAATATTGGTTGTTTGGTGCTTGAAGAGGAAGAAGCTCACCTTGCCCAGTCTGTCAGGGTGAAAGCTCATGAAGTCAGAATCACCAGCAAGAATAAATCATGACCCGTATCTGAAAATAAGTTTATTGTAAATTCTCTTCCTGCTGGTTGGGAGGGGGAACCTCTGATCTGGTGTCAGAGCCTTCCTCATTCAAAGGAGCCATCGGCAACTGCTCCATGCATCCTCCAAGCTGCATGGTACTCTTGAAGTACTCCAAGCCCAGGGTCTTGTAGTTGTGAAGTCGGATCCCCTCTATCATTACAACAGTAAAATGGCCAGAAAGGGGCTCACTTTAACAGGTCTTGTGCTGTGTTATTTCTTCCATCATTGTAAGTTTATTGAATTTTGTACAGGATTTATTCCTGTCCCAGGAGGCCATTTTCTAGTTTAAGTGCACCAATAACTGGTAGCTTAGGAATGCCATTTATTATCAGAGATGGGCTTCAGCTGCTAAATTCAAATCTAGATCATGAAACACAGAGTCTGGGATTTCTAGCTCATTATAAAAATAGGAAAATACAGCTATGCATCTGGACCGAGGTTTCAAACTCCCCACAGAGTTTATAGGATGTTTAGATATGGAGGTTTCATTCAGCCCATCTACTTATTAGAAGTTTTATTTCCAGGAGCGTTTACAGTCAGAAGCACTGCTCAGAATTTGAGTTTCCTCAGCTGGACTGAGCTAAATGAACTGAGTTTTTCCCCTTGAAGAAACAAGCTGAGTTCAGTAGAACACTTTTAAATGATACATCTGCCCGTGAAAATTTCCACTACATGCATGTGACGAAGTGGGTATTCACCCACGAAAGCTCATGCTCCAAAACGTCTGTTAGTCTGTAAGGTGCCACAGGACTCTTTGCTACTTTTAAATGTGATTTCTATCAGCAGAATTGGTTCCCAGCCTTAACAATAAGAAAAATATGATTTCTAAGCTCCTTGGGGAAAGGACTGTGCCTTTGTCTCTGCTCTGTACAAAGCTGTGCAGACTGACTGTGCTAAATAAGTAAGGATTTGGATGGGGGAGAAGCAGCTGGGAAGTGGAATAGAGTAGCATCCATTGGCACTTAGAGGAATGTGAACTGAGAAATAAGAGGATCTCTGGCCTTGTCTACACTACACGTTTATATCGAATTTAGCAGCATTAAACCGATTTAACCCTGCACCCATCCACACAACGAAGCCCTCTATATCAATATAAAGGGCTCTTAAAACCGATTTCTGTACTCCTCCCCAATGAGAGGAGTAACGCTGAAATCGGTATTGCCATGTTGGATTAGGGTTAGTGTGGCTGAAATTCGACGGTACTGACCTCCAGGCGGTATCCCACAGTGCACCATTGTGACCACTCTGGAAAGCCATCTGAACTCGGATGCACTGGCCAGGTAGACAGGAAAAGCCCTGCAAACTTTTGAATTTCATTTCCTGGTTGGCCAGCGTGGAGAGCTCACCAGCACAGGTGACCACGCAGAGCTCATCAGCACAGGTAACAATGCAGTCTCCTGAGAATCGAAAAAAAGCTCCAGCATGGACTGCACGGGAGGTACTGGACCTGATCGCTGTATGGGGAGTGGATTCCGTGCTAACAGAACTCCATTCCAAAAGACGAAATGAAAAAACATTTGAAAAAATGTCCAAGGCCATGATGCAGAGAGGCCACACCAGGGACTCAGTACAGTGCCGTGTGAAAGTTAAGGAGCTCAGACAAGCCTACGAGAAAACCAAACAAGCAAACGGAAGATCCGGGGCAGGGCCGAAAACATGCCGCTTCTACGCTGAGCTGCATGCAATTCTAGGGGGGTCCGCCACCAGTACCCCACCCCATTCGTGGATTCTGAGGTGGGGGTGGTAATCTCAGCCATGCCTGAAGATTCTGCGGACGGGGAAGATGAGGAGGAGGAAGAGGAGGACGAGCTTGCAGAGAGCACACAGCAATCCGTTCTCCCCAACAGCCAGGAGCTTTTTCTCACCCTGACGGAATTACCCTCCCAGCCCTCCCAAGCCACTATCCCAGACAACAAAGCCATGGAAGGGACCTCTGGTGAGTGTACAACTATGACATTGTTGGCATTACTGAAACTTAGTGGGATAATACACACGACTGGAATGTTGGTGTGGATGGGTATAGTTTGCTCAGGAAGGATAGACAGGGGAAAAAGGGAGGAGGTGTTGCCTTATATATTAAAAATGTACACACTTGGACTGAGGTGGAGATGGACATAGGAGACGGAAGTGTTGAGAGTCTCTGGGTTAGGCTAAAAGGGGTAAAAAACACAGGTGATGTCGTGCTGGGAGTCTACTACAGGCCACCTAATCAGGTGGAAGAGGTGGATGAGGCTTTTTTCAAACAACTAACAAAATCATCCAAAGCCCAAGATTTGGTGGTGATGGGGGACTTCAGCTATCTAGATATATGTTGGGAAAATAACACCGCGGAGCACAGACTATCCAATAAGTTCCTGGACTGCATTGCAGACAACTTTTTATTTCAGAAAGTTGAAAAAGCTACTGGGGGGAAGCTGTTCTAGACTTGATTTTAACAAATAGGGAGGAACTTATTGAGAATTTGAAAGTAGAAGGAAGCTTGGGTGAAAGTGATCATGAAATCATAGAATTTGCAATTCTAAGGAAGGGTAGAAGGGAGAACAGCAGAATAGAGAAAATGGATTTCAGGAAGGCGGATTTTGGTAAGCTCAGAGAGCTGATAGGTAAGGTCCCATGGGAATCAAGACTGAGGGGAAAAACAACTGAGGAGAGTTGGCAGTTTTTCAAAGGGACGCTATTAAGGGCCCAAAAGCAAGCTATTCCGATGGTTAGGAAAGATAGAAAATGTGGCAAAAGACCACCTTGGCTTAACCACGAGATCTTGCGTGACCTACAAAATAAAAAGGTGTCATATAAAAAATGGAAACTAGGTCAGATTACAAAGGATGAATATAGGCAAATAACACAGGAATGCAGAGGCAAGATTAGAAAGGCAAAAGCACAAAATGAACTCAAACTAGCTATGGGAATAAAGGGAAACAAGAAGACTTTTTATCAATACATTAGAAGCAAGAGGAAGAACAAGGACAGGGTAGGCCCACTGCTCAGTAAGGAGGGGGAAACAGTAATGGGAGACTTGGAAATGGCAGAGATGCTTAATGACTTCTTTGTTTCTGTCTTCACTGAGAAGTCTGAAGGAATGTCTAATATAGTGAATGCTTACGGGAAGAGGGTAGGTTTAGAAGATAAAATAAAAAAAGAGCAAGTAAAAAATCACTTAGAAAAGTTAGATGCCTGCAAGTCACCAGAGCCTGATGAAATGCATCCTAGAATACTCAAGGAGTTAATAGAGGAGGTATATGAGCCTCTAGATATTATCTTTGGGAAATCATGGGAGACGGGGGAGATTCCAGAAGACTGGAAGGGGGCAGATATAGTGCCCATCTATAAAAAGGGAAATAAAAACAACCCAGGAAACTACAGACCAGTTAGTTTAACTTCTGTGCCAGGGAAGATAATGGAGCAGGTAATCAAAGAAATCATCTGCAAACACTTGGAAGGTGGTAAGGTGATAGGGAATAGCCAGCATGGATTTGTAAAGAACAAATCGTGTCAAACTAATCTGATAGTGTTCTTTGATAGGATAACGAGCCTTGTGGATAAGGGAGAAGCGGTGGATGTGATATACCTAGACTTTAGTAAGGCATTTGATACGGTCTCGCATGATATTCTCATAGATAAACTAGGAAAGTACAATTTAGATGGGGGTACTATAAGGTGGGTGCGTAACTGGCTGGATAACCGTACTCAGAGAGTAGTTGTTAATGGCTCCCAATCCTGCTGGAAAGGTATAACAAGTGGGGTTCCGCAGGGGTCTGTTTTGGGACCGGTTCCGTTCAATATCTTCATCAACGATTTAGATGTTGGCATAGAAAGTACGCTTATTAAGTTTGCGGACGATACCAAACTGGGAGGGATTGCAACTGCTTTGGAGGACAGGGTCAAAATTCAAAATGATCTGGACAAATTGGAGAAATGGTCTGAGGTAAACAGGATGAAGTTCAATAAAGATAAATGCAAAGTGCTCCACTTAGGAAGGAACAATCAGTTTCACACATACAGAATGGGAAGAGACTGTCTAGGAAGGAGTATGGCAGAAAGAGATCTAGGGGTCATAGTAGACCATAAGCTTAATATGAGTCAACAGTGTGATACTGTTGCAAAAAAAGCAAACGTGATTCTGGGATGCATTAACAGGTGTGTTGTAAACAAGAAACGAGAAGTCATTCTTCCGCTTTACTCTGCGCTGGTCAGGCCTCAGCTGGAGTATTGTGTCCAGTTCTGGGCACTGCATTTCAAGAAAGATGTGGAGAAACTGGAGAGGGTCCAGAGAAGAGCAACAAGAATGATTAAAGGTCTTGAGAACATGACCTATGAAGGAAGGCTGAAGGAATTGGGTTTGTTTAGTTTGGAAAAGAGAAGACTGAGAGGGGACATGATAGCAGTTTTCAGGTATCTAAAAGGGTGTCATCAGGAGGAGGGAGAAAACTTGTTCACCTTAGCCTCCAATGATAGAACAAGAAGCAATGGGCTTAAACTGCAGCAAGGGAGATTTAGGTTGGACATTAGGAAAAAGTTCCTAACTGTCAGGGTAGTTAAACACTGGAATAGATTGCCTAGGGAAGTTGTGGAATCTCCATCTCTGGAGATATTTAAGAGTAGGTTAGATAAATGTCTATTAGGGATGGTCTAGACAATATTTGGTCCTGCCATGAGGGCAGGGGACTGGACTCGATGACCTCTCGAGGTCCCTTCCAGTCCTGGAGTCTATGAATCTATGAATCTACCTTTCTAAATATAAAACATGGTTTAAAAGCAAGCATTTTTTAATGATTAATTTGCCCTGAGGACTTGGGATGCATTTGAGGCCAGTAATGTTACTGGAAAAGTCTGTTAACATGTCTGGGGATGGAGTGGAAATCCTCCAGGGACATCTCCATGAAGCTCTCCTGGAGGTACTCCAAAAGGCTTTGCAGAAGGTTTCTGGGCAAAGCAGCCTTATTCCGTCCTCCATGGTAGGACACTTGACCATGCCATGCATGTAACAAGTAATCTGGTATCATTGCATGACAAAGCCTAGCTGCATATGGTCCCGGTGTTTGCTGGCATTCAAGCAACATCCGTTCTTTATCTCGCTGTTTTATCCTCAAGAGAGTGATATCGTTCATGGTAACCTGGTTGAAAATCAGGAATTTAATTAAGGGCACAGAGATGGTTGGGCTGTTTGCCTGTGACTTAAAAGAAATCCTTCCCTGCATTTAGCAAAGCCGGGGGTGGGGGGAGGTGTGATTGGCACTGAGCTTTTTCGCGTTTTGCTAGCAGGGATATTCCCTGCTACCAGCCATGTGGTGGGGGGGAGGGTGGCTAGCAGCGATCTTCCATGATACCATCCACGCGGTGGGGGGAGGGGTAAAGCGATCATCCCACAGAATTGGATGGGGTGGTTCTGGTGCTGTACATTAACAGGAAAGAAGCAGCACTCAACGGGCTTTGCTTGCTATTTGGGAAAGGAGGGTGCTGGATATATGAAGGCTGCAGAAGCCAAAAGACAATGGCTTACCATGGCCGCATGCGAGCTGAATTCTGATGCCCCGACCTGAGTTTGTGATCTCTAACACCAAAGCCACAGGTGTCATAAACAGATAGCTAAGGGTTAATGTCTCTTTCACCTATAAAGGGTTAACAAACAGTGACCTGCAAACACCTGACCAGAGGACCAATCAGGAGACAAGATACTTTCATATCTAGTGGAGGGAAGCCTTTGTTTGTGGGTTTTGGGTTTGGCTTTGTTCTCTCTGGGTCCTGGATGGGACTAGAGGTGCAACCAAGTTTCTCCCAATCTCCCTGCTACAGTCTTTAATCTATTCAGAATTGTGAGTAAGAAAAGGCGGTCATAGTCTCTTAATTTGTTTTTTTTTCATTTACATATGTGTACTTGCTGGAAGTAGCTTAAATTGTGTTTCTGCTGGAGAAAGTTTCTTTCTATTGTTTATAGTTGAAAGACTCTGTAACTTTTTACCATCTAAAATGCAGAGATAAACCTTTTACTTCTTTCTTTCTTTTTTTTATTAGAAGTTTTGCTTTTAAGACCTGTGTGATTTTTTTCTCCTAGTTAAGGTTCAAGGAAATTGGTGGGGAGAAGGGAAGGATAAATTTTCTCTTTGTGTTAGATTCACGCAGCTTGAATCTGTATGGCCTCTGGGTGAGGGGGAAGGTAACACTCCTCTCGGTGTGGTGATTCAAGAAGTTGAATCAGGTGATCTCCTAGTGTTCCCAGGGCGGGAAGGAGATGGGAGGAAGAAGGGAGGGGGAAGGAATGGCTTATTTCCCTTTGTTGTGAGACTCAAGGAATTTGGGTCTTGGGACCCCCAGGGAAGGTTTTTGGGGGAGACCAGAGTCTATCAGGCACTCTACTCTAAGTCCTGATTGGTGGCAGCCTATCAGATCTAAGCTGGTAATTAAGCTTAGGGGAATTCATGCTAGTACCCATATTTTGGATGCTAAGGTCCAGAATTGGGAATTATACTTGACAGCAGGCACTCAATATTAAGATGCAAAATGCGACCTTGTAGTGAAATCACACGTGCTACGTAAGGTGAATAGTGTTGTTCATCGTGAAAGAGTATAACCATTGTTCTGTAAAATGTATCTTTTTAAATACTTCTCTCCCTTTTTTCCCTCCCTCTTGCAGCTGCAAATTTTTCAAGTCTCCCTCCTCCATTCCGAAGGCTATCTCAGATAAGGCGGCGGAAAAAAAAGAGGCGAGATTAAATGTTCTCAGAAATCATGGAAGTGACCCGCAATGAAAGAGCTCATCTGAACGAGTGGAAGGACGTGGTATCAAAGTACGGGAAAGATGCCAGTGACCGTGAGGACAGGAGGGACCAATGTGAGGATAGGAGGGACCAACGTGAGGAGAGGAGAGATGCTCGAGATGAGAGGTGGTGGCAGGAAGATCTGAGATGTCGGGATGCAACTCTGGGGCTGCTGCGTGATCAAACGGACATGCTCCAGCATCTGGTGGAGCTTCAAGAACGACAGCAGGGTCACAGAGTGCTTATGCAGCCCCTGTATAACTGCCCTCCCCCCTCACCATGTTCCTTAGCCTCCTCACCCACTAGATGACTAAGAACGTGTGGGGGAAGGCTTCGTGCACCCACCCATTCCACCCCAGTGGACAGCCCAACCAAAAGGCTGTCATTATTTTGAAAAAATTTTAGTGGCCTTTTCCTTCCCTTCTATCCTCCTTCCAAACCCCATCCGGGCTACCTTGTCAGTTCTAGCCCTCTTTTTATAATTAATTAATAAAGAATACATGATTTTTAAATGAGAGTGATTTTATTTTCCTTAGGAAGCAAGCGGTAATCGAAGATGGAGGGTGGGTGACTTACAGAGAATGAGTCAATCAAGGGAGAGGGGAGTTTCATCAAGGAGAAACAAACACAACAGTCACACCGTACCCTGGCCCGTGATGAAACTCGTTTTCAAAGTTTCTCTGATGTGCACCGCTTCCTAGTGTGCTCTTCTAATCGCCCTGGTGTCTGGCTGCGCATAATCAGCGGCCAGGTGATTTGCCTCAGCCTCCCACCCTGCCATAAAGGTCTCCCCCTTACTCTCACAGAGATTGTGAAGCACACAGCAAGAGCAATAACAATGGGGACATTGGTTTGGCTGAGGTCTGAGCGAGTCAGTAATGTGCGCCAGTGCGCCTTTAAATGGCCAAATGCACATTCTACCACCATTCTGCACTTGCTCTGCCTGTAGTTGAACCGCTCCTGACCACTGTCCAGGCTGCCTGTGTATGGCTTCATGAGCCATGGCATCAAGTGGTAGGCTGGGTCCCCCAGGATAACTACAGGCATTTCAACATCCCCAACTGTTAATTTCTGGTCTGAGAAGTAATTCCCTTGCTGCAGCTGTTTAAACAGAGTAGTGTTCCTGAAGACGCGAGCGTCATGAACCCTTCCCGGCCATCCCACGCGGATGTTGGTGAAACGTCCCTTGTGATCCACCAGTGCTTGCAGCACCATGGGAAAGTACCCCTTGCGGTTTATGTACTAGGTGCCCTGGTGCTCCGGTGCCAAGACAGGGATATGGGTTCCATATATCGCCCCCCCACAGTTAGGGAATCCCATTGCAGCAAAGACATCCACTATGACCTGCACATTTCCCAGAGTCACTACTTTTTGTAGCAGCAGCTTAATGATTGCTTTGGCTACTTGCATCACAGCAGCTCCGACAGTAGATTTGCTCACTCCAAATTGATTCCCGACAGACCAGTAGCTGTCTGGTGTTGCAGGCTTCCAGAGGGCTATTGCCACTCGCTTCTCAACTGTGAGGGCTGCTCGCATCTTGGTATTCTGGCATTTCAGGGTAGGGGAAAGCAAGCCACAAAGTTCCATGAAAGTGCCCTTATGCATGTGAAAGTTTCGCAGCCACTGGGAATCATCCCACACCTGCAACACTATATGGTCCCACCAGTCTGTGCTTGTTTCCCGGGCCCAAAATTGGCGTCAATGGCTAGAACCTGCCCCATTAGCAGCATGATCTCCAAAGCGCAGGGGCCTGCGGTTTGAGAGAATTCTGTGTCCATATCCTCATCACTCTCGTCGCCGCGTTGCTGTAGTTGCCTCCTCGACTGGTTTTGCAGGTCCTGGCTCAGCACAGACTGCACGAGAATGCGCGAGGTGTTTGCAACATCCATGACTGCTGTCTTGAGCTGAGCAGGGTCCATGCTTGACGTGCTATGTTGTCTGCACAGTTCACTCAGGGAAAAAGGCGCAAAATTGTTGTCTGCTACTTGCACAGAGGGAGGGGTGAGGCTGTACCCAGAACCACAAGTGACAATGTTTTTTGCCCCATCAGGCACTGGGATCTCAACCCAGAATTCCAAGGGGCGGGGGAGACTGCGGGAACTATGGGATAGCTACCCACAGTCCAAAGCTCTGGAAATCGACACTAGCCTCGGTACATGGACGCACACTGCCGAATTAATGTGCTTAGTGTGGCCGCGTGCACTCGACTTTATACAATCTGTTTTTAAAAAACGGTTTCTGTAAAATCGGAATAATCCCGTAGTGTAGATGTACCCTCTGTGTGCTATTACACTAATCAGAGTACATTGGGAGTAGCTCCTTACAGTTATTCCATATACACGTCAGGACAAGGAAGAGCAGAATCAGGCCCTTTGGACTGGACTGTTGTATGGAGTTAGGCTAGTGCATAGATCTGACTACCATACATTCTTCTCATGGATCCGCTCCATTACTTATCCGAGTAGAGCTGACTGTCTTCCTTCAGGGTAGCAGGGTGAGCTGCAGGGGCTCTCTTTGCTTGGCTTGTTAGACTGAAGATCCTAGGAAATGAGATTTCAGCGTCAAAGGAAGAATCTATATTTGAAGGGAGAACTAAAAGTTAAGTTTGATCCCTTTATTTCAGCAGGTTCTGTGGTGTTCTTGGCACTCCAACAAATGACATCCAGTGCTGACTCAGCCCAGTATCCCACAGGCATGCACATCCCAGGAGGTGCATTGTCAGGGCAGGGTTTGCAGGCTGACTCTGTCTGGTGGATGAACAGAGGACTTTTGTCTCCAGCCAGCACCTTTCAGCAGCACTGAATACCCCTTTAAAAGAATAAAAATTAAAACAACAACAAAAGACCTGTATTTTCCTGCCAGTCAGTGTCAGAGCTGCTCAGCTCCCCTTAGTACAGCAACATTACAGGCTGCTGCACTAGCTGTTCAGGCAATCCACTAGGGGAACCCAAACCAGGCAGGAATTCTCTTCATGGCTTCAGGAAGAGAAGCTGCTTTTACACTCCATTAAAAAATTCATAGCGACATGGATTATGTAAGAACCACCTCCAACAACAAAATCAGTTTCCTCTGCAATTAAAAAGCTTGTGTTTAAATTTCCCTTTTAGTTTTAATTGAACCCTGGGAAATTGAATTATTTTCATAGTCATTATAAACTAAATCCAGCTTGGTGCCTTATTTTATATTTTTAAGTCACTGTTTGAAAAGAGAAGAATGCATTTCTGTGATTTGTCAATGTCTGAGTTCTTACAAGGGTTCTGAGTGTTTGTAGTACTCCCTGGGGCCCTATGCAAATATCAGATAAATAGCTTAGGCAGCACAATAATCAACAATAACTCAGGAAGCTGGTCTGACCTCAGGCAGCTTTTTTAAAAAGCAGCTATATAATACTCTAAATCCATAATGCACTTCAGAGAACAAGAGCTTGTCACACTAGAAGCTGCCTTTGGAGGAAGGAAATATTAAGAGACTATTTGACTCTTAAAAATAAATCTCAGCTATAGATTTGATTACAAATGTTTTCTGACAGATGAGGGCCTAAACTACACTTTAGTAGCTCTATTGTGGAGGGAGCTCGGTACAATAGTCAGCCCAAAGGCCGGAGATCCCGGGCACCTAGCTAATCTACCTGTTGAAGGGTTTATATTGCCACCTGTCACCATAGTATCTGAGTGTCTTCCACATATAATCAATTCCACTAGTGAAGTCCTTGGACTTCATGAAGTCTCTGGCAGGTCTTCCTTTCTGGAGTAAAATTCTGCTGGGGGTATTTTTTGTTTGTTTGGCTTTATTTGTTGGACAGCCAGAACATATTACTCTTGTACTCCACAGTCTGGTTGCCAATCAACGTTGGGGAAAGAGGGTTGTCAAAGTACTCTCTCCTCAATGGCTTGTGTCCTGGTTATCTAGGAGATCAATAGGCTGGCTGCCATAGAATCATAGAAGCGTAGGACTGGAAAGGACCTCGAGAGATCATCTAGTGCAATCTCCTGTGCAGAGGCAGGATTAAGTATTATCTAGATCATCACTGACAGATGTTTGTCCAACCTGCTCTTAAAACCTTCCAATGATGGAGATTCGATGAGCTCTGTAGGGAATTACTTCCATTGTTTAACTACCCTTACAGGAAGTTTTTCGTAGCGTCTAACCTAAATCTCCCTTGCTAAAATCTAAGTCCATTACTTCTTGTCCTGTCCTCAGAGGTTAAGGAGAACAATTTATCACTCTGCTCTTTATAACAACTTTTTATGTACTTGAAGATATTATCATGTCCCCTCTCAGACTTCTCTTCTCCAGACTAAATAAACCCAGTTTTTTTTTCAATCTTTCCTCATAGGTTGTGTTTTCTAGACCTTTAATCATTTTTGTTGCTCTCCTCTGGACTTTCTCCAATTTGTCCACATCTTTCCCAAAGCATGCTTGCCATGGCATAGAGGATTGGGCCAAAAGAAATCTGATGAGGTTCAACAAGGACAAGTGCAGAGTCCTGCACTCAGGACAGAAGAATCCCATGCACTGCTACAGACTAGGGACCAAATGGCTAGGCAGCAGTTCTGCGGAAAAGGACCTACGGGTTACAGTGGATGAGAAGCTGGATATGAGTCGACAGTGTGCCCTTGTTGCCAAGAAGGTGAACGGCATTTTGGGCCATATAGGTAGGGTCATTGCCAGCAGATCGAGGGATGTGATCATTCTCCTCTATTCGGCATTGGTGAGGCTTCATCTGGAGTACTGTGTCCAGTTTTGGGCCCCACACTACAAGAAGGATGTGGAAAAATTGGAAAGAGTCCAGCGGAGGGCAACAAAAATAATTAGAGGGCTGGAGCACATGACTTATGAGAAGAGGCTGAGGGAACTGGGATTGTTTAGCCTGCAGAGGAGAAGAATGAGGGTGGATTTGATAGCTGCTTTCAACTACCTGAAAGGGGGTTCCAAAGAGGATGAATCTAGACTCTTCTCAGTGGTGGAAGATGACAGAACAAGGAGTAATGGTCTCAAGTTGCAGTGGGGAAGGTTTAGGTTGGATATTTGGAAACACTATTTCACTAGGAGGGTGGTGAAGCGCTGGAATGGGTTACCTAGGGAGGTGGTGGAATCTCCTTCCTTAGAGGTTTTTAAGATCAGGCTTGATAAAGCCCTGGCTGGGATGATTTAATTGGGAATTGATCCTGCTTTGAGCAGGGGGTTGGACTAGATGACCTCCTGAGTCCTTCCAACCCTGATATTCTATGATTCTGTGACCTTGTGTAGCCATTACACTAGCGCAAAGTGAGTGTAAAATTGTGTTTTAATACCCTGTTTGCACCATAAAAGGCGCAGGGAAACACAGACTCAAGCCCTATCTCTTCCTGTCTGCTCCATCCCATTGGCATTCATCTGATATGCTTTTACCTAGGGTCCAAAGGATCCAGGGTCATGGTGTTCCCTTTAGTTCATAGGTTCCCAAACTGTAGGTCATGACCCAAATGGGATCATGCCATCAGCAGATGGGGTTTGGGTCCAATGGGCCAGATTTGGCCTGAGAGATAACACTGTCTGCCCCTGAAAGACCCCACCAGGAAGCTACTATTGTGCTCTATAAAACAGCAGCCTCTGCATAGCATGCCCTCTTAAGTACAGTGCACATGAGGTCATGCTATGTAGAGGCCACCAGTGTTTGTGGCGCAGGTCTGGACACACTGGCTGTGCGGGTGCCAGTTTAGCTATTTGCACCATCCAGCTGTACAAGCATCTGGCTGAGGGACTTGAATGCACAAGATCCTTGTCTGTGGACAGCAGCTTCATCAACAGAGCAGCCTCTTTGTTTGAACTGGTAGGAGCCTATGCTAGCCTTTGCTGAAATGGGAGTCTGCCATGGCTTATATGCTCCTGAAGGCAGGGCCCATATCTTCTTTTATGCCACCCTGTGTACCCTGCTGGGACCACCATTTCAGTAAACCTAATTACAGGCCCTTCCCAGAGCAGTCAACTCACCTAGAGATGGAGAATGAGAACCTTTCTGAATACACCATTTACAGAAGATTGTCACAACTCCTTACATTGGCCATGACACAGTTCCTTTGGTCTTACATTTGCACTATCGTCTTTGTTATTTTTTAAATTCATGTAGTGTAATTTTTTATCTATAGTCTATATAATAAAGCAGAAAATATCATAACGCCACTACATAAATCCATAGTACACCCACACCTTGAATTCTGCTTGCAGTTCTTGTTGCTCCATCTCGCAAAAGATATATTAGACTTGGAAAAGGTTCAGAGAAGGGCAAAAAGCTACAAAGACAGGCTGATCCGGGTGTGAAGCTGTGCAGCACAGGGCCGCCCAGAGAATTCAGGGGGCCTGGGGTCTTTGGAGGTGGTGGGGCCCCGCCACCGAATTGCCGCCGAAGACTCGGCACTTCGGCGATGGGTCCCGGGGCGGAAGGACCCCCCACTGTAGGTCTTCGAGGCACTTCGGCGGCTGGGGGTCCTTCCGCCCCGGGACCCGCCGCCGAAGACCCGGAGTGGAAGAAGCTACGGGGACCTGGGACCCATGAGAGTTTTCTGGGGCCCCTGGTGCAAGTGAAGGACCCAAAAAACTCTCGTGGGGGCCCCTGCAGGGCCTGGGGCAAATTGCCCCACTTGCCCCCCCTTCTGGGCAGCTCTAGTGCAGCATGAGACAGTAGTTGGAGGACTGCTGGATGCGGAGTAGTTAGGAATGTGGACACATGTACCTGAAAATCTAAACTCACTGCGAAGTGGAAATCCTCCTGTTCCGAGGAGGGTTACTTCCTGCAACCTAGGGCCCCAAATAATTAGTGTTTAAAAGCTGTTGTGTGGGGATGCAAGCCACTGTGAAGCTAGTCTGCTGTAACAGGCCTGTGCAGACAGGCCTCAGTCTGAGGCATTGCTGTAGTGGCAGCAGCTGTAGTATTTGGGGATCAGTAGTTACCATGCTCCTTATCTGGGATGTTATTTGCTCTCACTTCAAAACCTGTATAGTGCCTCCAGCCATGATGGCGCCTTGTAACTGACCAATGTTTGATTTGTAAATGGGTGGCTGTGCTGGTGCCAGCTGGGAACCATTGCTCCATGTCATGCCTTGTGACTGGCGCTCCACATTCCCCCTCATGATCTGATGGAGACACCTCAGTGCTGGGCCCTACTGCAATGCTGCTGCTACCGTCTATTCTGCTGGGTGCCCTGTTGCTCGTTTCAGGCCTTAGGCTGCTCCACACCCCATACAGTAAGGTCTATAGCCCAAAGGGTCGGTAAGTCAGATGTAGGTAGTCCAAGGGATCTGTCACCCAGGAAGTGCCAGTGACCACTGACCCTGCCGGTGATTAAAACCTGGAGTAGAGGAACTCTTGAGGGCCCTCCCAGTCCTACATTTCCGTGATTCTATAGCCCAGGGTTTCTGGTATCAGTGGAAATAGTTCATTATCAGGACAGAACGTTGGGGACCAAATTCAGCTCTGGCGTAATCAGCTACATGTCCCATTGACATCACTGGGGTTGTACCACAGCTGAATTGAGTTCATCATCTCCAGCACAGAAGATCTGTTAGTTGCTAAATGTGTTTGGATGCTGAGCCACTGACGTTGCAAACTGAGGTCCTTTGCTACGAAGTGCAGGGTCAGCTCAGTCTGTGCTTACTGCTAAGCAGAGATACCAGCACTTCACAGCCTCCAGCATCTCACTGGGATGTATCCAGCATGCAGCACAGGATGGCCAGCCAGGTAGTGTGGGTCAGTTGGTGATACTCTGAGCTATGCAGATAATGTGGTTCTTTATTTCCAGTTCCAAAAGAGCCTTCTAAGACTTTTGCACATAAACTGACAGCTAAGGGGACGTTTCTGCCTCTGTGCATCTGAAGACTCCAACTCCATCAAAATGGGAAAGCATTTTAAGCCCCAGTAAGTGGTCCAGCTCTGGAATGAATGGTGTAGTAAGCCCCCAGGCATGAAAGAGCTGAAGCACCAGCAGGTCCTCTGTAGCTCAGCTCTGACAGAATTCTACTCTCTTTCACCCCAATGACTGGTGAATGTCAAAAGATACATAGCCTGACTTTGATGCTGATAAGCTTCTGAAAGCCACACTTACTCAAAGTATTCTAACTGTGTGGGGCTGAAACTTGCAAGGAACTTTCCTGGTAACAAATTCTCTTATAGAAGCAGCAAAGAATCCTGTGGCACCTTATAGACTAACAGACGTTTTGGAGCATGAGCTTTCGTGGATGAATACCCACTTCCTCAGATGCATGTAATGGAAATATCCAGGGGCAGGTATATATATGTGTGCTAGCAAGCAAGCTAGAGATAACGAGGTCAGTTCAATCAGGGAGGATGAGGCCCTGTTCTAGCAGTTGAGGTGTGAAAACCAAGAGAGGAGAAACTGGTTCTGTAATTGGCAAGCCATTCACAGTCTTTGTTCAATCCTGAGCTGATGGTGTCAAATTTGCAGATGAACTGAAGCTCAGCAGTTTCTCTTTGAAGTCTGGTCCTGAAGTTTTTTTGCTGCAGGATGGCCACCTTAAGGTCTGCTATAGTGTGGCCAGGGAGGTTGAAATGCTCTCCTACAGGTTTTTGTATATTGCCATTCCTAATGTCTGATTTGTGTCCATTTCTCTATGGAAAAGGATAAATGGACACAAATCAGACATTAGGAATGGCAATATACAAAACCTGTAGGAGAGCACTTCAACCTCCCTGGCTACACTATAGCAGACCTTAAGGTGGCCATCCTGCAGCAAAAAAACTTCAGGACCAGACTATAAAGAGAAACTGCTGAGCTTCAGTTCATCTGCAAATTTGACACCATCAGCTCAGGATTGAACAAAAACTGTGACTGGCTTGCCAATTACAGAACCAGTTTCTCCTCTCTTGGTTTTCACACCTCAACTGCTAGAACAGGGCCTCATCCTCCCTGATTGAACTGACCTCGTTTTCTCTAGCTTGCTTGCTAGCACACATATATATACCTGCCCCTGGATATTTCCATTACATGCATCTGAGGAAGTGGGTATTCACCCACGAAAGCTCATGCTCCAAAACATCTGTTAGTCTATAAGGTGCCACAGGATTCTTTGCTGCTTTTACAGATCCAGACTAACACGGCTACCCTCTGATGTATAAAGAAATGTTGTATGTTCCTTTAAGCAGAAATAAGAAATGTTGAAATACAGGTGTTAGGAAAAGAAACATTAAGGCACAAACAATGAGTCCACTTAAGATAATGGCGAAACATTAACCAGAGATTGGTAAAAGTTAGTAAGGAAATTAATTATCCATGTCTAGCCCAGATAAGCTTATCAGATTCTGCTTCCTTTTCTATCTTGTTATGTTCGTGCCCTTTTATCTGTATAAATAAGATAGTTTGTGTCTTGCATGGTGCTCACATTATCTGACTGTATTAGCATAGCACTGTGCTAATAAAACAGAGTGGTCTGACAAATTGTGAATCCTGAGTCTTACTTTGACACAAATAACTAATTCTTCTTCTCCTACCTGGAAATTGCTTCACTTAAGCCTGATTCAGGACAGTGAGTTGTGTCACAGCAATGGGACTGTTGCACTTGTGTCCCTTCTCTAGTCTCTGTGTGCATCCCCTCTGGTGTTGGCCTCATCTCCTCACCTGTCTTGGGGTGGAATGTCATAATTTTCCCAGAGTTAGAATCAGAAATTATCTGGCTATATTCACCCTTTTCTGGTAGAAGCTGGATGTTTAGGTGTTCAAAGCTCCTCATTTAGATCTTTGCCAATCCCTGGAAGAGGAGGATTCAAAAAGAAAACATCTCATCAGCAGGTAGAGCCTGCGTGTCACACAACTAAAAGGAAACTGGGCCCACAGGCCTCAAACCAGGCCTCAGAAGGGTTCCAGGGACAACATTCAGCATAGAAGAGCCAGATTCATATTAGAAGAATTACTGGGCATTAGTTTGGGAACTACCATGGCTTGGTGTGACCAAAATGAGCACCGATGGCAGCAAACAGATTGTGACTGCCTCGGGGAGGAGGCAGCCCAATGGCCAGGCTTTCACAGCGTGTCAGAAGAGTTGCAGCACACATACCTTCTGTTCAACTCTGGTTTCAACCACACATTCGCTGAGTGCTACACCACAGCCAAAAGGAAGGTACAGGTAGGACTGCAGCAGCATGCTTTGCCTTCAGTGAGATGTGTTCCACGTGCCACAGAATGCTATTCTCTCTATTGCTTTCTTTTGCAAACTATCTTGATGACAGATGGCTTGAAGGAGAGGCCAGAAAGGGAATTATAGTGTTTCTGGCCTACTTATGGTATGTGACATTTTTATGCTACTCAGTCTCATGGAATCCTCTTTTCAGATCACCTGGAGGGACTTTGGGCTTTCTGATGAAACATCTAGTAGGTGTTTCAGGACAGCAGCTAGAAAGATAGGAAAGAACCATGCACAGGCAGAGAAGGTCACGACGTGGATAAGATGACCAAACACAACACATTTTCCCTCTCTATTTTTAATTATATCATTGTTAGCCATACACTTTGCTTGTCTCAGTTGCTGCCCTATGGCTCACTTCATCCATTTGCTGCACCCAGAGAGGACCAGACAATGGCCACATATTTGGAGCTGGGAATGGCAACACCAACAAAGGTTTGTGCAGAGAATGAAAATACCCCTGCCTTGCAATACATCATTCTCTTTTCCTGTATCCCTTAACGTGAGGGGGAAAAGACTCCACCCACAAGCCTATCAGCTATTCATTGAGACTGAAATAGCTGTTTTTTAATTAAATGCTCAGTAATCAGCACAAGTACCAAATTCCATTAATGCTTTGCTAGCACAAAGCCAAAGGTTCAACTATCAGGTAAGCTTTTGCTTTAAATGCACATTTGCAGCTTCCCGGGGTGCCTGGCAATCCACTAAACCCCTGCAGCATGTGGTGGGGTGGTGGTGGGGAAACTTGTTATTGTAGAGAAAAAACAAGAGAGAAGCACATGGAGTTTTCCTGCCAGTGAGCTGAATTGTGGAGAGTGTGCAACCAAGGCCCTCTGTACACTGTATCTGTGGGTCACAACCTTTTCCCTCCTGGAAAGCTAGCCAGAAACCGCCCCTTCCTGCATCCTGTGTAGAGGTCACAACCCATTATTTGCACACAGCTGAATATACAATTTGCAGCAGCTTTGGTAGAACTCCAGTGCAGCAGGCAGGAATGTGACTGTAAATGGAGACTATTTCATTCTAATCCACCCATGATCGCTGTGTTTGTATATTTTGACACCAATCATTTATATTCTGGTGTAACCTTTCTGCCAGGTGAAGCCAGCTGCAGCCAGGGTGAGGTTCAATATCTAGGGGTTCCTTTTCATTGATACAACACAGAACTGGCTTGAGCCCCCACCCAGTAACCTGGGAAATTTACACATCACCCCTGGGTGCCTTTGAGAGGCAATATTTCCCCACTTGCAAGCACAGAGTCCGAGTGTAGAAAAGAAATTTTTAATAAAAGGAGGGAAGTAACTTGGCATTAATTTGAGAAAACACCACAAACAGGTTTCATAAACATAAACTATGAATAAAAGACCCACTCCCATGTAGGTTGGGCAGTGTCCTTTTCCCCTCAGGTTCTTATGTCCAGCAACCCAAAAGCCCCTTTCACATGCCCAAGCCCTCTCTGAACCCCAGTCACAGTTGCTCATAGACTCATGACTCATAGACTCTAGGACTGGAAGGGACCTCGAGAGGTCATCGAGTCCAGTCCCCTGCCCTCATGGCAGGACCAAATACTGTCTAGACCATCCCTAATTGACATTTATCTAACCTACTCTTAAATATCTCCAGAGATGGAGATTCCACAACCTCCCTAGGCAATTTATTCCAGTGTTTAACTACCCTGACAGTTAGGAACTTTTCCTAATGTCCAACCTAAATCTCCCTTGCTGCAGTTTAAGCCCATTGCTTCTTGTTCTATCATTGGAGGCTAAGGTGAACAAGTTTTCTCCCTCCTCCTGATGACACCCTTTTAGGTGTCAGGTCCCCTCTCAGTCTTCTCTTTTCCAAACTAAACAAACCCAATTCCTTCAGCCTTCCTTCATAGGTCATGTTCTCAAGACCTTTAATCATTCTTGTTGCTCTTCTCTGGACCCTCTCCAATTTCTCCACATCTTTCTTGAAATGCAGTGCCCAGAACTGGACACAATACTCCAGTTGAGGCCTAACCAGCGCAGAGTAAAGCGGAAGAATGACTTCTCGTGTCTTGTTTACAACACACCTGTTAATGCATCCCAGAATCACGTTTGCTTTTTTTGCAACAGTATCACACCGTTGACTCATATTAAGCTTGTGGTCTACTATGACCCCTAGATCTCTTTCTGCCATACTCCTTCCTAGACAATCTCTTCCCATTCTGTATGTGTGAAACTGATTGTTCCTTCCTAGGTGGACACTTTGCATTTATCTTTATTGAAATTCATCCTGTTTACCTCAGACCATTTCTCCAATTTGTCCAGATCATTTTGAATTTTGACCCTGTCCTCCAAAGCAGTTGCAATCCCTCCCAGTTTGGTATCGTCCGCAAACTTAATAAGCGTACTTTCTGTGCCAACATCTAAATCATTGATGAAGATATTGAACAGAACCGGTCCCAAAACAGATCCCTGCAGAACCCCACTTGTTATACCTTTCCAGCAGGATTGGGAGCCATTAACAACTACTCTCTGAGTACGGTTATCGAGCCAGTTACGCACCCACCTTATAGTAGCCCCATCTAAATTGTACTTTCCTAGTTTATCTATAAGAATATCATGCAAGACTGTATCAAATGCCTTACTAAAGTCTAGGTATATCACATCCATCGCTTCTGCCTTATCCACAAGGCTCGTTATCCTATCAAAGAACGCTATCAGATTAGTTTGACACGATTTGTTCTTTACAAATCCATGCTGGCTATTCCCTATCACCTTACCACCTTCCAAGTGTTTGCAGATGATTTCTTTGATTACCTGCTCCATTATCTTCCCTGGCACAGAAGTAAAACTAACTGGTCTGTAGTTTCCTGGGTTGTTTTTATTTCCCTTTTTATAGATGGGCACTATATTTGCTCCCTTCCAGTCTTCTGGAATCTCCCCCGTCTCCCATGATTTCCCAAAGATAATAGCTAGAGGCTCAGATACCTCTTCTGCTGTCCTTGGTCAGTGCAGACCCAGAGTTCAGAGGTTCATCTGCAGAGTTCACCTCCCCTCCTGGGCGGGGTAAAGAGGTACCTTACTCTCTCACCACCCCCGCTGCTGGCTGCCTGCTCACCACTCTCTCTACCAGCTGACTGTCAATCATCTGTCTCTGCTGTAACCTCTGCACATCAGTCTCTTAGTAAAGTTCAGCTCTTTACACGCTAAGCAAAAACATTGCTCCATGTCAAGTGATTTCAGCTCTCTGTAATTTTTAGCTCTTAGCAGGCAGAGCAAGACACAGTCATACCACAACTCTGATGGGGCATTTAACATAACAAAAAGGCTTTTAATGAAGTCTCCTTAGCTTTATTCTTTGAACAGTAGGGAAGAACAGGTTAAACCAGTCTAGGAAAAACCCTTGAAGATGTATCATTTTCTGACTAGAAAAACTTCTCCCCACCCTTCTTACTTTCACAGGGCACTGACATTCAAACCCCTGCTTAACAAGTTTCTTTCAACTGAGGGTGGCCCCCCTCATTTGGGACAGGTTAAGCACAGTCCTGCTTTCCTGTATTCCTACAATAATTACAACATTGGGAACCATATTTCACTGCCCCTGCAGTCAGTTCTATGGTCATTTGTACCCAACATCAGCCAAAGTTGATCCTATATCTGATGAATATGTAAACAGAGCAGGAGCAAACTGTATTTACATAAACACTCCCATAGTCAATTCCCCTCCCAGCTAGCTCTCAGGGAAGAATTCATTCAGACCCTGCTTACATTAGTAACTCTAACTTTTTAATTGTAAGTGTACCCGCACGTTTGTATTGTCAGCCCATGGCAGCATTACAGATGGCAGATGAGGGGCAGTTGGTAGGGGTAGTTTGGACTTTGCACGGGGGGGGAAGCATGGAAAGCATTTTGGGATTGGGGAACAAACACATTAGCTTGGTGTTTCAGTTAAGATCATCATCTGTGAAGTAGCTAATGAGATCTTTGAAATTCGGTGTCACTAGGCAGCTCAGATCTTTTGGGCCTGTTGTTTTAAGCTGTTTACAGACTCTAGCAGGCTTTACTGCCTGGGTTACATTTGGTTCCTGTACTGAAAGGACCTTCACTGGTCCATCTCTCCCACTCACATAGCCTGAGGCATGATCGACACTACCAACTTCTGTTGGTAGAACTGCATCATGCAGGGGTATGGAAATCCACACCCCTGAGCGATGCAGCATTACCCAGCTAACCCTTGGTGCAGACAGTGCTATGTCGCTGGGAGGGCTTCTCTTGTTGATATAGCTACTGCCTCTTGGGGAGATGGATTAACAATGCCAACAGGAGAAACGCTCCTGTCAGCATAGGCATTCACTAAGTGCTACAGTGGCACTGCTGCAGTGCTGTAAGTGTAGACAATCCCTGAGCCTTCCTTTCCCCAGGAAAGTCCCTTCTCTCACCAGGATGTGTGTGCCCCTGCTTCCTTCCCTCAATGATTAGCTGTGGCTGGAAGGGTGGAGTGGGGACAGGCTGGCAGGCATACATTCCATGCCTAAGCCTTCTTGCAGGTGCTGGGCGGTGAGGGTCATGTAAACACCCGTCTCCCAGACAATAACTTGCTCCTGCCCTTTTAGCGAAGAACCTTTCTCCCTCTGTCTTACCTGACTGCACATGCAGATGGGTATCAGGCCCATGAGAGAGCAGCCAAGGGGGGCATGGAGTGTGCCCTGGCCACATACAGAGAGGGCCAGGGCTGCGGACAACAGCATAGCTGCTCAGACTGTGGGGGAGTTTGTGTGATATTCACATTACCAACAGAGGGGACAGGTCTGTATAATTTTTGTTGGTGCTCAGAATGGGTCCAAGTCCCGCCCGCCACCCCCCACACCTGCCTAAGGCTCTGGGAGGGAGTTTGGGTACTGGGTGCAGGCTCTGGGCTGGGGCAGGGAGTTGAGGTGCGGGAAGGGGTGTGGGAGGAGGCTTAGGGTGCTGGATGCAGGAGGGGGATTGGGTGCTGGGTGTGGGCTCTGGGAGGGGGTTCGGTGTTGGGTGCAGGCTCTGGGTTGGGACAGAGGGTTGGGGCATGGGAGGAGATGTGGGGCATGGGGCTGGGCTGGGGATGAGGACTTTGGGGTGCAGCAGGCAGGCTGCTCTAGGGTGGGGGGCCAGAGAGGAGGTCTCCCCCCACCCCTCTCCCTGCCGGCAGCAGCGAGCTGAGAGGGGGTCTCTCAGCAGGCACAACACTCACCCAAGTCCCCACAGGCTGCTGCTCAGGAGATCCAGCTAGGATAAGCTCCACCCCTGGAATCGCCTGCTGGGGGGAGCTGCCATGCACCTCCTCCTCTCCTCCCTCTGCAGGTGCAGGAACCACCTAAGCCTGCCCCAGGCGCTGCTCCTTTGTAGCCGGCAGTGGAGACAGGGCCAGGGGAGAGACCTGACCCTGAACATTGGTGGACCCGGGCCCCCTGGGCCCTGAATTTGCTGGAGCCCAGGCAGCACGGGCCCATACAACTCGCTGCCCCTGTCCATGCCATCCTGTGGTCCCCTCCTCACATCTCAGGCACATCCCTCAGGGTAAGGTCACCAGTGCGCAACTTGTTTTCTTAGACGCTCACTCCAACAGGCTGGGTGAGCTGGCTGGGCTGGGTCCCTCAGCTATCCCAGTTTGATTAGAATTGGGAGTTTCATTCTGGATTTGGAGGCAGAATTGTCCAGTCTGGAGGTGCTGGCTAAGGCCCAGTTCCACTGTGATCCAATTTAATGGCTACAGAATAACTCTCTCCAGACAGTACAGAAAACCCACTATTAGATCCAGATGACATGTTAATAAGCAGACAGAACCTTGTTTCAAAACATTACATTCATCACCCTAAAAGACAAATATAGACAACGGGTCTTGAAAGTCGGTGAAACTTCATGTTTTCCCTGATTAAGACCTGAAATAAAATGTAACAGCTGTGGTTAAAAATACTCCATCATTGCTGCCTTCCACTACATCAGGAAAAGCTATTTATAGAAGGACATGGTCTTTACATAGAAAGCCTTGGTGACAATCGTCTCTTTTCCCAGGAAGCTGAAGCACACTGAGCCATGCAGCACTGCACCTAGAACAGAGAGCTCCATGACAGCCTTCAGGGCTCGCACAGCCTGTGTTCCATAATTTAAGCAATGAGTAATTATTTTCCCTTTTAATTTGATAAGACATGTGAGGGCAGCTGCCTACATTTCTGTCAAACAATAGTCAAAGGGACCTAATTTCCCTGCAAAGCCACACACTGCAGTCAGAAGCACCTCGGCCCCAGCTCACTCTGAAGTATTTTTGTGCCAACTGCCCTTCAGGTAGAGGCTGGACTGGCTAAATTTCCTTTCTTCATTTACTGAAGCTATTTCTTCCAGAAACTGGCTGATAAAATCAACTTCAAAGTGCAAAAGGAGCTATAGCTAAAAAATGGAAAGCCCAGATGTTGCAGGATATAGCAGTGGGTGATTTGTTACATCAGTACCAAATGCCTTAATTTGGTACTAGGGGGAGATGTGATGTGCTAACATTTTCCAGACAGGACCTACGCAGAGGCCCATCTGGCCAGATGGTCATTAAGTGACAGAACACAGTGGTTGAACATATTCATCTGCAAACTGACTCCTCAGAGCTCCAGCTGCCTTGCAGCTACCTAACTAGTCCACAGATTTGCTTTGCAGCTGTCAGAGCCTTCCCACTGCCCTTGTAGCAGCCAGATCCATCTCCTAGCTGGTGACCACTTCCAGTTTCCAAGAGTCACCTAACCAGAGGAGGGAGGGATAACTCAGTGGTTTGAGCATTGGCCTGCTTAAACCCAGGGTTGTGAGCTCAATCCTTGAGGGGGCCACTTAGGGATCTGGGGCAAAAATTGGTCCTGCTAGTGAAGGCAGGAGGCTGGACTCAATGACCTTTCAAGGTCCCTTCCAGTTCTAGGAGATGGGTACATCTCCTATTATTATAGATATTGACCTCAAGGTCAAAGACTGCATAGCACTTTTCACAAGAACAAGGGTGTTAACCCCAGTGTACTGGCCAATATCCCAGACTTCTCTTTGCACTGCACTGCTATGCACATTATCACATTTCTTCTGCGGAAGAAAGTGTCTGCATGTCAGTGGTGGGTGGCGTTGCTATAGTGATCTCTGTGTGTGTAGCCTGCACAGTACTTTAGAATTCTTTGTGATAAAGGATGCTTTGTAGATGTCAAGTGCAGCATCATTATTTGGGTTTCCTGTCTGGCTAAGAACAAGAGTGGCACCACTTCATGTCTAATGCATCATCTCTTCGGAATCTGTATGCTGCCCTTGCAGAGAGACAGGCTCAGCAACCTAACTGATCTGTGCCATGTCTAACTTTAATAATTCTGTATTAAAACAGATGTCATGTGTGGCTGGTGCAGCTTGGAGTCTGGCCTGCTGAACAGAATTACCTGTTCTGGGGTCTATAAGTAGTTGGAGGTCAAACACTTAGATTAAGAGAACTGGACTTAAAACTATCTGCCAATGAACTGCTGTGTGACTTTGGTTAGGTCATTGCCCCGCGCTGTGTCTCAGTTTCCTCTCCTTTTCTGTCTTTTCTATTGCGACTGTAAGCTCTTTGGGGCAAGAACTGTCTCTTGGTGTGTGTGTGTGTATATGTGTGTGTATGTGTATGTGTGTGTGTCTGCAGTAGCCAGCATAATGGGGCTGCTAGGCACCTTTCTAAAAATCATCAATAACAGATTAATAAATTCCAAGGCCAGGAGAGACCAGTATGATCATCTAGTGTGACCTCCTGTCCAGCACAGGCCAAAGAACTGCTCCACAATAATCCCTAGAGCAGAGCTTTCCGAAAAACATCCAACCTTGATTTTAAATTTTTCAGTGATAGAGAATCTAGCACACCCCTTGGTAAATTGTTCCAATGGTTAACTGCCCTCACTTTAAAAATTTATGCATAATTTCCAGTCTGAATTTGTCTAGCTTCAACTTCCAGGCATTGGATCCTGTTAGACCTGTCTCTGCTAGATTGAAGAGCCCAATATTAAATATTTGATCCCTATGTAGATACTTACAGACTGTCACCAAGTCACCCCTTAACGTTCTCTTTGTTAAGCTACATAGACTGAGCTCTGTGACTCTATCACTCTGAGGCAGGTTTTTTAATCCTGTGATCTTTCTCGTATCTATTCTCTGAACCCTCTCCAATTTATTGACATCCTTCTTGAATTCTGGGCACCAGAACTGGACACACCATTCCAGCAACAGTCACACACAGATACACACTGCCAAATACAGAGGGAAAATAACCTCTCTACTCCTACATGATTTCCCTCTTTATGGAGCCCAGAATCACATTAGCCCTCTTGGCTACAGTGTCACACTGGAGCTCATGTTCAGCTAATTACCCCCTGCCCCCGACACTGCTTCCCAGGTTAGAGTCCCCCATCCTATAAGAATGGTGTGACCCATGGCCAGAAAGGGTTAAGCAGCTTGCAGGCTAATTGATCCAGATTCGACCTTTAGGGACATATTGGTAGATAATTTTTGTGTGTTTACATATACATTGTTAGACGTTAACATTGTAATTGAGCAGTCCCTGTCTCTGCTGTATTCTGTTAATTCAGAGATCAAAAGGAAATATTAACATCTAAATGAACTATAAACATAGTGATATCTCTCTTTGAAATGTATAGCAAATCATCTATGAATGGTGGAAAATAGGCAATTGCCTTATGTTAATCCATGTAGCTAATTACTGGTGATACTTAGAAAACAGGTCCACTTCAAAGTCTCTCTGATTGCCTATTGTTCGCCTAAGGACATGGAACTGTATAAAGATGTCTGGGGTCCTGATCCTGTCATCTCAGATCTGCTTGATGCTTCACGCAGGGGAAGCTTCAGTCACAAGACCGAGATCTCCAGTCCTAATCTGGACCACCTTGAATATGAACATTGGACTATAACCTATGGACTAATTCTGAAAGAACTCTTTGCAACTGCAAAACTCACCATCTCTGCTATTAATCTGATCTCAGAACTGTACTCAGGTCTGTATGTAGACTGATCTTTTAACCAATACTCTCTCTCTCTCTTTTCTTCTTAAATAAATTTTAGTTTTATTAATAAGAATTGGCTGTAAATGCATATTTGGGTAAGATCTGAACTATTCATTAACTTGGGAGGTAATGTGTCTGATCCTTTGGGATTGGTAGAACATTTTTATATGATTAAGTTTTTCAGTAATCCTCATCATATTTGACTTGGGTGTCTGGGTGGAGGCCTAAGGCTGGGTTGCTTTAAGGGAACTGTGTTATTGGCTTCTGGGCAACCAGTGAGGTATTAGAGAAGCTGTTTTGTGCTGGTTTGGTAAATCTATTTGGTAAATATCCACCAGTTGTGGGGATTATCTGCCCCATTCTTTGCAGTTCACCCTGAGTGACCTCAATGCAGCTCCCTTGGGATTCCGATCACAGATGGCCTACATTCTTTGTTCCTAGATGGATATGTTGTCACACACCCTCACCATGCCTTCCTGGGTTACTCTGGGGCAGGTGACATGCCCCTCTGTGCCGGGGCACCTGATGTTGACAGTAAAGGCGATCCTGAGTCTCCCGGTGGTGATGGTGGGTAGGTGGGGATTTGCTGGCCAACCCTCTGCTGCAGCCCTTTTACTAACAAAGGAAATGAAGCTTGGCAGAGTCTCCACCTAGCTGGGTCCTGCACACACTCACTGGCCTGCCTTGGGAGTCTCCAGGAACACACCTGAGCTAAGCTATGCAATGGTCTAACCCCAAAGTACCAATTATAAACAATATACAAACAGTGTACAAACACCCCTTTACTTATCCATCTAGAAAAACGTGATATAAAAGACTGACAATTAAAATGGCACAAGCGCTTTAAATCAGTAGGGGGCACGTCAATAAATCATTTAATAAATGCAGTTTACAGTTGTAAACAGAGCTTACCCAACTCCCATTTATACTAGCACCACTTACCCTACTCCTGAGTGTGCACTCCTCTGACCGTCAGAGTTGTGGGTGCATGTGAAGATCTCAAAGCTGGGGCCAGCGCTCTGTTGGTCTAGCCGAGGCAGCCCTGGGCAGGGTGATTCTACTGTGGGATCATTCTGTGCCGCTCAGCCCCTCTGGAGATGGGAGTTGTTGTTCCCAGAAACCAGGAACCTGGCTCCTGGCTAGATGACAAGGCCGCTTTGTCTCTTCTCAAACTCAGGCACCCGCTTACGGTCCTGTCGCTGTCCCTCTTCCCCTGTAAGCACATTCCCAACCAACACAGGAGGTGGTTACTCCCACTGCCTGCGCTGCAGGCCATCCTCAGTCAGCTCTGGGCTCAGCAACAGTCTCTGCTGACACCCACCAACAGCTTCCGCAGCTCCCTGTGTGCCAAATGCCCCGGCACTCTCAGCGGCTCGGGCAGAGCGCCACAAGCTGCCCTAGTCCCCTGGCCAGGCTCTCAGCTCCCCACACACCAGGGAGCCCGCCGCATGCTGCCTCTGTATCCAGAACGAGGCTTCCTTCGCCTCAGATGCAGATGTCTCTCTCTTCCCCAAGGCATCATGGGAGCTGTCGTCACTGAGGGTGGACTGCAGCATCCCAGCCAGAACACTCCCAATTAAGTTCCGAGGCCCCGCTAATAGAGGGGGCCTACATATATATTTAGCCACATTAAAAGGAATATTGTTGGCTTGCACCCAGCTTACCAAGCGAGCTATATCGGTCTGTCCTCTGCAGGCCTCCCCCAATCTTTGGGTCGGCTGCAAAATTGGGAGCTTCAGCCTTTCCCTTCTTCTGTTTCCTCAGCATAGATACCACCATCCCCCCTTAGAGTGTGTACAGCATATGGCTGGCCTGGGAACTGATGAGGCTGATGTGTTCTGGCCAGCACTGAGAGCAGCAAGGCCGCTAGCTGTACCACAGACGCCTTGCAGTGGCAGGTATCGCATCTGCCATTTAGACCAGCTCATTGGGTCCAGAAAACATGCCTCTAGCATTGTTAATACCTGATGCTCTAGAGGAAGGTAGCCTGCCTCAGGCCTCCAACAAACATCTGACAAGCTATGGGTATGCACAGTATTTTGCGGGCGGGGTGGGCTTCCTGCCTGACATGGCTCTTGCCCCTCCCTTCCCCACGGCAAACAGCATGCACCCTGAAGCATGAGATTCAATTACTCATTTTAACTCAGCCTGTAGTGCTCAATGCTCTTGGCAGCCAGGAAATTGCTCAGCGCTTTAAAGAACCCACCCACCCTGTTTGACTGGCGGAGCCCCGTCTGTGGTGATTAAGGCATACTGGCAAGCAGCAGATACAGTGAGTGGGCAGGAGTCCCTGGCTGGTCCAGGAGAACTCCACCCCAAAACACAGACCTCCACTAAGCTCTGCTCGCTCATCACAGCCCTGCCTCTAGGTCCTGCTGGATCAACCAAGTCCATTCCCCAGGTGAGATGAGTGTGAGACTTCGTGCTCTAGCCACTTCCTGAAGCAGAGCAAGGCTTGCAAGGGCTGTGAAGTCATGCTACAAATTACCATGGCGCAGGGATGGATTCTCCATCGCTGACCATTTTAAAATCAAGACGGGATGTTTTTCTAAAAGCTGTGCTCTAGGAATGATTTTAGGGCAGTTCTATGTCCTGTGCTGTACAGGAGGTCAGACTAGATGATCACAATGGTCCTTTCTGGCTTTGGAATCTGTGTCTATAGCCAGCTCAAGCCCATCACTTTGGTAACATGGTCCTGTATGTGCTGAATTGGGCCACAGTGGCTGGGCATCCCACTAAACCAAGAGGTCCTAAGCTTGGCAACATCGAGTGCTGCCTTGGCAGCTTGCCAGGAGCCCAGGGTATAAGGCAAATATGCATAGAAATGTTCATACTGTAAAACAGTAACTAAAAATGCACATGACCAAGTCTGCGTGCGTTCTCCTTGGCAGAGGTATAGAAATCGCTTGTTTGAATTCATCAGCAATAAATACAAAGGAGTCTACGTGCATCCCTTGCTCCTGTTTCAAACAGAGCACGGTCTGAGTCCAGTTTATAGATCTCCATGTGGACATGTGTAAGCTGGTACAGGTCAGTACGGAGGACCGGTAAGAAAAGGAGACTGCCTGAGGGAGGGAGAAGCCTGCCCCCTGCATAAGAATAGTTTAAACTCAGCTGTTCCCTGAGTGGTTCAGCCCCCGAGGGTTAGGAGTGGTTTCTGGCATCCTTGTTAATTTCACTCACAGTAGCTGGGGGGAGGGTGTGTTTGACCATGACAGGGGCAGTCCTTTTCTGCCCCCAGGATGAGGGGATCTCTCCAATACTAATACACACAACAAATACAAGCATTTGGCTGCACAGCTTAAATCCAGAGATAATAAAAGCAGGTGGAAGGGGAAAACTCACTATCACATTGGTTTCTCGTCGCCTCCCTCCCCCTCCTCCAACCAGGCTGCAGAAAAGGCTCTGCATTCCTCCCCCCATCCGAGGGTTCTTCTCTAGGCTCTAGCTTGCAGTAGGGTGACTGGCTGAGATGCCTGCTGCTGCTGCCTGCACAAGAACAGTTTAAACTCAGCTGTTCCCTGCGCAGTTCAACCCCCAGGGCTAGGAGCCGTTTCTGGCATCCTTGTTAATTTCATTCCCAGTTGTTGTTGAGTGGGGGCGGGGATGTGTGACCATGGCAGGGGCAGTTCTTTTCTGCCCCTGGAATGAGGGGGATCTCCTCTATACAAAAAACACAATCAAAATCAGGAACCATTTCCAAGTTCAAATCTATCCCATTCCCTCCCCAGCAGAGGATCATGGCTGTGATGTCCAAACTGCGTGCAGATTCTCTTTGAAATGTTACTGAACTGTGCAGGGAACAGCTGAGTTTAAACTGTTCTTATGCAGGAAGCAGGCTTCTCCCTCCCTCAGCCAGTCTCCCTGCTGCAAGCTGGAGGAAAGCTCCTGCAGCTGCTGAGTGCCAGGCAGGGAGAAAGCATGGAGCCTAGTGTCGGCAGCCTGGCTGGAGGAGGAGGGAAGACATGGAGAAGAATGTGACAGTGAGTTTTCACTTTTTCAGGCTTATTCCAATAGTAAAGTTTTATTACAGACAGTACTGGTAGTAGTAATAGAAGCTTTATTTTATCTATCTATGTTATGCAATGGGAGGGATCCATGAAGTACGTAGGAGAGGTGGGTTGCTTGCAATTGGACCATATGGGTAAGAAATGTAAATTACTTTCATCCCTGCCTAAACACCAGGGCTTCCAGCCGCCTCTGCAGCTGGTAGCTCCGGGGGTGATTTAAAAGGCCCGGCTCCTAGCTTCAGCCAAATCCCCGAGCCCTTTAAATTCTGATTTAAAAGCCCAGGGATTTAAAGGCCCCACCTCCTACAATAGAGGCCATGCCTCTTCCGGTTGAGGCCCCTCCCCCTCCGCAGGACTCTGGAGTACCGGTAAGTCCTTTAAGTTACTTTCACTCCTGGGCACCCCAGCACTAAAGCGTGGACTTAATCACAGCTATTGAGCCAAAGGGGTAGATGCCCTTGCATTGCTGAACCTGTCTATTACAAGCCAGCTTCCCTGTTGTGTTCCATTCACGTCTGAGAGTGCATTCTCTGGCTCTGAGCCCCTGTAATCGGAGCCTTGAGAACATATCTGTTCTACCTTTGTAGGTAGCTCTGTGGTGTTAGGAAAGGCTCCTTCCTTTCCTCATTGAAACGAACACACTACAAAGGAGACAGAGCGCTTTGTTCACTACGTACTGTCACCTTTTCCTAGCCAAAAGTGGAATAATTCAACAACCAGAGTTTTGAACACCTTTGAACTTATTTGTAAAAGTGGCTCCTCTCCTCTTGACCATTAAAATACTGACTTGCTGATGCCTTAAGCACTGCCAATACTTGTTTAGGATCAACAATCCTTGTTAGGGGAAATGTGAGCCAGAGATCTCAATTTAACATGCTTAATTGATTCTAACATAGTTAATTACTGACTTAGTCTGGCATTCTCATGGATGCTTTTTCCAGGGGGCTTCTGCTCAAACTGTATACTTATGAATGTATCATGGGGGTCTTAATCCTGCCCTGCAATGCACATAGGGAGGCCACTGCTGCATCCCCAGAATACTTAGACAGTTCTGTACTTCCAAGGATGCCGTAGGCCTGCCCCTGCCAGTGTGCCCCTGCTGGCATGCCATCATATATACAGTGCCCACAGAGGCTGCCATTTTGAAGAGCACTGGGCCTGATTCTGGGAGATGTAGTGACCAGACTAGGACAGAGAGAGACCCAGGTGACATCACAATCTCCACCAGCTTCAGCTAAATCCCAGCCAGCACCTGGCATGTGTCATTTCCTTCAAATCCCGGCTTAGTTCTTTTCTTTTCTCTCTCTCCTTTTGCCTTCTGTTTAATAAGAGTCTGGCTTTGCCAGACAAGACTGTATTTTGTAATGCTGGAATAAGCCTGTGACCAGAGAGGGAGTTAAAAGAAATGCCCTGAACAGTCAGATCCTGATACAAGTTTACCAGGTCTCAGAGTGGCTCTTAGAGTATGTGCTGCGTCTGTTTCTCCAGCAGTGAGGATGCAAAGAAGAGTCGACACCAGAGACAGAAGCTGCCTTTCCTATCTTTGTTGTCCTTTCTCTCTTCTTTGAGCCTGTCCATTGTTTTGTCTTTTAGGAAATGGGATCGGACTTCAGCAACAACAGCTCCACCCCATCTCAACTAACTTTTCTCCCCCCGGCCCCCCAAAGAACGATGACTACATCGACTGTCATTCTATCTGAAAGAGCGTCAGGCAGGGCATCTTTCCTTATAAAACTCTCTGCAGCTAAAGGGAAAGGAAATCTGGTTTAAAAAAAAGCGCCTTATTTAATACTTTACATTTCAAACGCTTTAAGTGGTTTTTCTTCTTTTTCTATAGCTTTAATAAAAGGTTAAAAAGCTGCTGAATGGAGTGTTTGCCATAGTACTAGTGAGGCTGAGGTCGCTGAATGCCAAACCCCGAACCTTGTTGAAACCTGATAATATTGGACAGTTTCAGGGTCCTGTTAACATCTTTGACACTCTGGGCACACTTATTCCATTAAATTGATGCAACAGTTTTGGTGTCCCCGGTTAGGCTCAACAGGGCTCAGTTCTACAGCTTTTTAACGTGTACAGCTCTCAGCGAAGTCAATGGGCGTTTTACACAGAAGAAGCCCTAGATGTCTGGGTCTAAGTAGTATGTGTGAGTCCGGTATTTGTCATGAGATAGAGTAGACTGAATTAATTACTTACAGTCAGAGTCTTAAAGAGCCCAACTTGGAATTTATAAGACCACAGAAACCTATTACAATTCAACAGCTGTGTAAAGTGTGTGTGTGCACATGTCCTCCTCTTGTACCAAACCTGCAGAACTCAGGTGTTAATGTCAGGCCAAGTCCAGATGTAAACCTCTCACCTTAAATAACAAAAAACAAAAAGCTGGAGCCTGTGGACTCTATCACCATTAGTTTTAATGTTAATCAAGCCCAAGGATATTTTAATCACTTCCTTTTTCCACTTGCTACAGTACTTACAACAGCGCAACAAATCCTCTGTCTCCATTTTGTCTAACAAAATTAACTCGCAGTTACATTTTTGCTCACCTCCCACGCTTCAAAAATGTAACACTCAGCACTCCTCTGTGAAAGGCTTTTTTGTTGCTGGTGTTGATTTTTATGGATGTGTTTTTGTGGGTTTTTTTACAGTACAAAATGTTTCTAAGTAAGGCTGCGATTTTGGCAATTTTTTTTAGTACATTTCATGACAGGAGTGTGGAGAAAAAATCTATAAGTCACAGAAAAGGAGGCGTGGGAGATCGAGCCCATCCCACACTCGCTCCACAGCAGTGGTTCCTGTCCTGCGAGGCAAGGCTTGGCTCCCTACTGCAGGCATTGTGACCCAGCACACGGGGTCTCAGTGCCACTCAGGTTTGGCCCTTCTGCACTTTTGTAGATGGAGACAGAGGGATCAGTGGACCAAACCCGAGCGTCACACCGTGGATTAGGTTGCACTCAGTTTGGAGGCCTAGTCAACTGTGTTTTTACAGCCATTTCCAAGATTTCATGGACTTTATTCAAATACACAATTTCTGTGACCACTGTGACCTCTATGACAAAATTGTAGCCTTATTTCTGAGTCATGTAAACATCATAACCATCATGGATATTAGACTGCCCTTAAAGTTTATTCCTTTTTTTAATTGATTTTCTACTAAAGATCATATCCAAACTACATTAGCTAGACAAATGTTTCAGCTCCACGACTACTTCAGTGTAAATTATTACTCCTGTTATGTACTGTTTGTATTGCATTAGGCCTAAAAGCCCCAATCAGATCATAGCCCCATTGTGCAAGGCACTGTTCAATCCGTGCTAAGAAGGTGATGCAACTCTGAGGTCCCAAGTGAAAAAATGACGTTCATCGTCACGGTGAATTTAACTGTTGGTTCTGAATGATCCTGGCAAAATACAGGAACTGGTTCTCATATGGAAATGGGTCAGTGCTGCTGCTGCACTACATTATATCAACACTAGTGCAATTAAACATACTTCAAAGCTTTTTACTTTGAAGTCACAGTGTTCAGCTACTGCTGAAGAAAGGAGAAATACTAACATGGGCTGATCCTGCAGCCTTACTCGCCTATGCAATGCTTCTCACGCTCATTGGCTTCAATGGAATAGTCATGTGAGGAAAGAACAGCTGGGAGCAAGGGCTTCAGGGCTGGGCACATGATCTATCGAACTCCTTGGAAAGGAAGTGTACGGGAGAGAGAGACTGAACAGCTCCCTTTGACCCAGTTTCCATCTTCATAAATGTAATGATTAAAGAACAGGATCAGCTGCTCATTTCAGTGCTATAGGATGGCATCCCTGATTAAAGAAACCAGCAGTAAGTTGTGCTATTATGGCCAGTCCCCGTAACAACCCTTAGCCAACAGTCTGCAGCAATATGCCATTGCAGCAGGAGGGCCTGCGGCCTATGGTGTGAAGGCTGCCTCTTATAGGAGCTGTCAAAGCTGGTGTAACTTGGTCAGCTGCAACTAGACTGAAAATCCCTTCAGAGCAATTGTAAATTCAATGAGGAGTGTAACTTGGCATCTGATTTTGGAAAAGAAAAAGGAATATTTGAAATAAATAGTACAGAGCTGGGTCCCTACAATATACATAACACATTCCTGCCTACAGAAGGTCCAATGCAACAATTACTGCCTTTTAAATTACATTCAAATGTTTAAATTAACCTTTTAGATCTAAATTTTGGTACCTTGAAATCAGCTAAAAAAATACAAAAGTGACTAATGGGAAATTTGTACAACATGCCCTTTGAAATTAACCTCCCACCTTGGCAGCCTAGTGACGAGACGCCTCAGTAAATGTAGATCCGATCCGCAATAGCAGCAGGCAAGTGCGTCATGATCTGCACGCGCAGCCACCAGTAGTAATCCATGGGGTGGTAGCGGGTGTAGGGGGAGGACGACGTCAGTGCATGGGTGATGCTATTGATGACTGGCGAGGTGTCTGGTGAACCACCGCTGCAGTAACTCTCCATCTTGGTGATTTGCTCATCCAAGTACTTCCTGCCGTAGTCTTTGCGCACCGTCTCCGGAAGCTCCTTCCACATTTTCTCTGCTATGGCTTTAATTCGCTCCGGGGTGTACAGGTTGGTGGCCCCTATGAAGTTCCCAGGTTCCACCACACAGATCTTCACTCCTTGGGGGTGCATCTCGTACCGCAGGCAATCGGAGAAGGCTTCCACCCCAAACTTAGTGATGCAGTACGACGATCGAGCAGGGCTGCCCATCCGACCCATCATGCTGCTGATGTTCACCACACGACCTAGGAAGGTGCCAGGTAAATCACAGGGACGTCAGCAGAAGGAATGAGCACTACATACTCAACACATTAGACAGAACAGGCTCTGAAGTCAGATGCTCCTGAAATCACCTGGGCCTTGGGCAATTTTTCAAGTTAGGCGTGGAGCACTGTGTGTAATTACCGTGACTGTGTGTGCAAATGGGATAACAGTGCATGACAATTGCTAATTGTGGTAAATCGGCAAACCAAGGACCAAAGGCTACTCAGCCAGTGGAGCTGAAATGCCAGCGCAGAGGGACCCAGGATGGCTGATGGAAGCAAAGGCATTCAGTGCAGATTTCCTGAGAAATACAGGGCTGAGACAAGTTTTCTCATGGTTCCTTGGGCTCCTCCCAGTTTGAAGTCCCCAGCATGTGCCCTTTTGCCCAGCAGCTAATCTCACCCTCAAGGGAGGAGAATGGTCAGAGATTATCCCTGTGCTGGGATAAGGCGAATTTCTGCCTCATTTTTCGTTCAGTTTTGCTGAACCAGAGGGTCTGTCTGGATTTTCCCTGGAGGGGTGCAGCAGTACAGCTGTGTTATCAGCCGTTCAGGTATGTGGTTGCACAGAGATGCACGGTCCAGCTACACAATGTTTTTGAAGGATGCTTAGCACTATTTGTATGCAAATTCATTTTTGTTGCCAAAGGCACGGCAGTGGTGCGAGTGTACAGCAAAGTGCTCCAGTCATTACAAGACAGCTGCATATGGGCTGCAGCATACAGAGAGGTTGGAGGTTCACCAGTAAAGAGCTAGATCTGTCTGAGTAGAAAACAGCTGCCAACCCTCTGGAAGGGAGGAGAGTGTTCTGCAATCTGCCACTCTGCCTGAAATACTGTGAGAGACCATTCCTCTGTTTCCATGACAGCCAGGCCATCAGTCACAACCCTTCCAGAAATGGTGCTTCAGCCACATGGACTGGCAGGGCAGAGTGATGTCTGCTAATTGCCAGAGCTAGGCAGGATTCTAGGGTCTTTCTGAGCATCAGCCCGGGCGTACTGAGTTAGCAATACGAACACAGGACAACAGCCTGCTCCCAGCAACAACCTTAGAAACCAGAGGCAACCCACCAACTTCAGTGGAGTGGCAATCGAGAGCACTTTGGCCCCTTCATAGCATATGAAAATGTGAACAGGAGCAGGTAGGAGCCAAGTCTTCCCCTGGACATCTAGGAAAACTGTTGCCAGGCTGCACCGAGAGGCCCCGTGGGCTGCTCACCCCTTATTACAAGTTCAGCCTGAAGGAAGATTTAATCCTGCTGGTGGCTCCAGCTGTGGGTTGTTGCAGTGCGTGACGGGCACATGCCCACGGGCAGTGCTCTCACCAGCCACCTGCCCGCCCGCCAGGGAGTTTACATTGTTCTCCGGGAGGCAGATTTAAATAGCAAGTTAGAACTGACACAAAGTTACATTCTCCAAATTCAGCTCCTCCTGCTGCCTCTGCTACCCTTCCGCGTCACGCTGGTCACTGACTGGTGGGGGAAAGCAAACAAACCTGCCGGCTGCAAGGCATTCGTGGGCGTGTGCTATTCCTGCACAGCGACGCTCTAGGCATAGCTGCTCCCAGAGAAGCACAGGGGAGAGCAGCCACCCACATACCCAGCATTCCTGCGCCTGCCCAGGGCCGAGAACCACTAGGACGAACCGGGAGCAGAACTCTGTGACCAAAGTCAGCCTCACACGGCATGTCTGACAAGTGCAAAGACTGCAGAGGAGGAGACAGCTGCAGGACGTGCCCTTAGACTCTGGCCTTAGTCACGGCAGAACCAGCACTTCACGCAGTGTGACAGCGAGGCACTGAGCAGAGGTTGGGATGAGCAGCTGGGCCAATCCTGTGTGGTGGGAACTAAGGGTGCTCAGCAGCAGGCCGTTAAGTAACTCTCAGACCACATGAATGGCTGTCCTCAAAGCCCCTGACACCAGCCTGAGCTTGTACAATAGTGAGGATAAAAGGTCCGGGGTGACACAGGCTGCCAGGAGGAGTCAACCCGAGGACAAGGTGGGATTGGTGTCTGCCTCCTGAGCGAAGGGGTTACCTGCCTACAGGCAGCGAGCAGAGCAGCCTAAGGGTCCTTGCTGGTTTGGCAGCAACAAATGCTATGAGCACATCTCTGCTTGGCTAGGAGGCTGGGACCATTCCAGTGGGGTGTGGCCACGGCGGCCTCTTTTTCCTCGATGGCATCACTCAGATGCCCCCTGCCTGGGGTTGTGCCTAGAGACCATTTGGAAACCTCGGCTAGTGCAATTTAATTGGATGTTGTAATTTCCTGCACTTCCTGTCTCTCACTGCTGTTAATGAAACACCCCAGACACAGCTGTCATACCCGTAGTGTGCTTTGAGGTGAAGAAGAGTTATAATGTAATAGCTTAGTTGGCTCAATAGAGGACTTTCTTGCCCTTACGTCTCTTTGCAAAATCCATGTGAATCCCAGGTTTGTGCTCTTTAGTCTAGAAACCCCATTGCTGGCAGCTCCACACTCACTATGAAGAGTCACCTGACACTAACAATCCCCGTGCCAGCAGCTCTGCACTCATTATGTCGAGCCACCCTACAATAACAAACCCAGAGCCACCTGAGACGCAGCAGGAAACAATCTCCCTGATGCCACTGTAGCTTCTCAAGGCCAGCAAGAGCAGAGCCAGTTTATTTACAGAAGGGCAACTCAGGAGGTACTTTTGTAAAAGCAGCAAAGAATCCTGTGGCACCTTATAGACTAACAGACGTTTTGGAGCATGAGCTTTCATGGGTGAATACCCACTTCCTCAGATGCATGTGAGGTTGGGATGCATGCATCTGAGGAAGTGGGTATTCACCCACGAAAGCTCATGCTCCAAAACGTCTGTTAGTCTATAAGGTGCCACAGGATTCTTTGCTGCTTTTACAGACCCAGACTAACACGGCTACCCTCTGATACTTGAGGTACTTTTGGCCGCATATCTATCATGTCCAGCAACTCCAAAGCAGTTAAAAGGAGTTATGAAACCCATCCCATGATGGACTAAATCCTGCACTCAGATGTGGTGTGATGGACAGGAATATAGAACCCTGCACTGCGGGGGAAAGTCACTAGCAGACTGTTTGGGTGGCTTCTCTGTTTCCCTTTATTGAGTGGCGTTCTTTCACACTCACTGTGTCCAGGTGTGAACACGGCCCTTCTCAGCTGGTAGCATTTCACACACCCCTCACCCTGGCCACACCAGGTGCAGGGCAATGGGAATCAGCTCTTCATCTGCTAACACACCCGAGAAGCAGAAGAGCTCAGGGGATGCTAACATGCGGGAAATCACTCACCTTTGGCCCTCCGGATCAGAGGGAGGAAAGCCTTGGTAGTTCGGATCGTCCCCCACAGATTCACTTCAGCTACCTCCTTGTAGGTCTCCATGCTGGTGAACTCTACTTCTCCGAATGTGGAGATCCCGGCATTATTAACCAGCCCCCAAAGCCCTGCAGATTAAATCAAGCACAAAAAATCACCACTTTGTGAATAATGGCAGAATCCTGGGAAAGGGCTTTCTAATGGATTATTGAATCACATTGTGCAGCTTTTAATTACAATAATACCAACGTCTGATAGCATTTTTCATCCGTGGCTTTCACAGCACCATACAAAGGAAGTCAGCATCATTTTCCCCATTTCATAGATGGGGAAACTGAGGCACAGAGACGAGATGTGATTTGCCCAACATCGCCTAGCAACCAGTGGCAGGTCCAAGAATATAACCCAGGTTATAACCCTGAGTTCCAGACTATCCACTAGGCCTCACTGCCTTCCCATCATAACCCATAAAGATGCATTCCAGACTGTAAAGAACCCAAATCTGTGCTCACCTATCTGTTCAGCAATGCCTAACTCAGAGAGCACTACAAACCATGGTTATGATATTCTAAATGAAATAAGTACAGAATCTCAGTCACATTTAAACTTTCCTTCTCCTTTATCACATTAAAATACAGGAGAAAAAAAATTCCCGTCTCCAAATGCAAATAACAAGAACTGGTGAGATCTAGTAGAGACAATGGAGTGTTGTCCAGAGCTAGTTACGTGCCACAGTGCAGGCATACAAGGAAAGAGACACTGGAAAAAGAAAATGCAAAACTGAAACTGTCTCTGCGAATCCAAATTTATCATAGCTAGATTGGGCTGAAATGTCATGTGATCATCACAACAGCATTAGTTCTCATACAACACATATCTTCCCATATTTCCTGTGTCAGGACCAGGCCTGCAATACTGTAGGAGCCTAACAGTACTTTGGTGCTTCCACTCAGGAGGTGCAGAGATCCTGAAAAGGACTGAAAGGGGGAAGATCAAAGTTTGAGATCTGGATGCAGATTCAGATTGTCCCTTCCTCAGATCTCTGTTATCTGCATGGTGAAATAAAACCCAAGGAACCACATTACAGGGAACAGTGCGGATCTGTGCCACTTTATTTCATAACCTGAGAAACATTCTTTGTGAATTGGACTAAAAAGAAACTACATCTGAAAGCAAAAGCCAGACAGCCTCTCCATAAAGGGCAGGTCTGAAGCAGAGCTTTGCACTGCAAGGTCATTAACCAATTTGTAAAGGCTAGTATGAACACTCCCCCAAGCCCTAAGGTAAACGACAAACTTTTGTAGTCGGAACAAACATGTAGGAAGTGTCCAGACTAGCTTTTACAAATGGATTAACTGCCTCAAAGTAATTGTCAAGCCGCTAATTTGAGCTAAAAACTCCACTGCTGACATAAAAGCCAGAAGGTTTGCAATGCTGGGGGAGGGGAGGGTGTGATGTGTGCCTCTTCCTTTTGTTCTAGGGAAAAGAAAAGTGACCACTGCTGTTCTCATCAGGCTTCAGTGATTAATGAATTAGAGGAGGAATGTGACATAATTTGAAACAATTTGGTACAAGAAGCTGACTGTCATAAAAGGCTGTTGCAGAGTCCCATGAGATGGCTTCGCTTTGTTGTCTAGTAAAAGCCAAATGCTACCTGCTGATTGGGTGTATTTGACAGAGCCCATGTTCTGAGAACTAAGCCAAAGAGGGCAAACTCCTCATCTGCAACTGAGAATTTTGGGCTGGAAGATTTAGACACATACTTAATTGGAGTAATATGTTTATTTTATATGAATTATGGAACAATTAGTCTCTGGCTTCCTCTGTATTACCTCGATTCGAGCCTTACTCATCCCCATGGCAGTCCTCTGCTTCCAGGGCTGAATTAAGGACATTCCTTAGGGGAAGGAAATTGCTGGTTATCGAAGTGTTCCTAACATTCCATCAGACGCCTATGGGCACCTGGGGCTTTCAGAGAGCTGAAGCTCAAGTGCTGTCCTCTCCTCACAGGGAGGCATTTCCGGTGAGTAGACATCTCTCTCACTCAGGCTGAACACAAGTCTATTCCGGCCTCCTTGCTGGAGCCTGTACCGTCTGAGAAAGCGTTAACAGTCCTAGCGGATTTGCAGGAAACTTCCCAGAGGGGATCTCCATTTCTATGAATTATTTGCTTAGCTGATTGGTTTTTAGAAGACCAGGCGTGACTTCCACTTGTCTCTAATCTCCAGTTGTCCAGAAATGGGCCTCACAATTGCCCTTCTGGGTTTACAAGAGAGCGGTACTGCATCCACTCGTGCCCCAGCTCAGCACATTAATATGGGAATCAATTAGTGATCCTCCTCCCCAGGCCTCTGTTGCCTCTGAACAGGGCTAATTATGCATGTTACCTTACAAGCTGCAATGTATTAATTAATAAACAAAACATAATTAGCACCCAACTTCAAATCTTTTCCCTGACACTGGTGCCAGCCCTGCCGGCCTTGAGCATCCAGAACTGTTGTGGACTTTAATGGCCTCAGTGGGGGTTCTGGGTGCACAAGGCTATACTAAGGAGTTAATCTTCACAGTGCCTTGAGCAGAAGGAGCCTCAGTGTCTGCACTGGGCAAATGAGACAGCCTCAGCAGATGACTTGCCGTACGTGTCAGAGCTGAGATTAGTACTCAGAAATTCCTCCTTCTCCCACTACAGCGTGGCCGTCTTCCCCCTCCACACACCCTCCCTGTAAAGTGAACACCACAAAGACACAATGGTCTGATTTAACAAATGAACAGTGCAAAACAAAACTGCTGGCAGTCTCAGGATGGACAGCTCCAGAAACTGAGGGTTCGCTCCTGTTAGGAGCGGAGGACTCTCACTCTAATCTAGCAAAGCACTTAAGCTAGTGCTTAACTTAAAGAATGTGAGTGGAGCCCTACTGGCTGCTGTGGATTCTAGAAATGCAGCAGGCATCACTGGTACTCGCTTCCCCACACTGTTCTGGGTGCTTCAGCATTGATCTTCCAGGACGACCAACTTTGGGAATGAGTTCTCTCTCTCTGTCTCCACTGACACTGCCCAGGGCCGGCTCTACGGTTTTCGTCGCCCCACGCAGAGCACCGAATTGCTGCCGCGAACGGCAGGGGTAGTCAGTGTGCCCTTAGAGCAGCAGGCGCGTTTCTGCGGCAGCGGCAATTCAGCAGCAGCTTCTATGTTTAGCGGAAGCTGCCCCGGACAGCTAAACATAGAAGCTGCTGCCGAATTGCCGCCTCCGCGGAAACGCGCCTGCCGCCCTAAGGGCACAGGGACTGCCCCTGCCGCCCGGGACAGCAATTCGGCGCGCTGCTTGCGGGCAAAACAACAGGGACTGCCGCCCCTTGCAAATTGCTGCCCCAAGCACCAGGTTGGAATGCTGGTGCCTGGAGCCGGCCCTGGCACTGCCAAGGAGGCTACCAATGCTAACAGGATTACTTTGCAATGTGGTCACCTCTCTGTTTGAATCAGGACTGAGACCCACCAAACAAACGTGAGGTGGTAGCAGCCTTCAGCTATACACATAGCCCAGATGGGCTAGATTCCAATGGGCAGCCTGCAAGTGAAAGGCTCTGTACACCAAAGTGTCGAGGCCCAGGTGTGGAAGATGTGGGTTCTCCTCCCCAGATTCGCTATGTGGCCTGAGACAGGTCATTTAACCTCTGTAAGCCAAAATCTCCCTACCTGTAAAATGGGGCTAATGATGCTCGCCCCCTAGGATGGAGGGAGGTTTGTGAGGCACTGGGAGAACAGAGACACAGCAGCACCAAGTGCCGTCATTAGAACCCTGCAGATGAAGCCTCCTCAGCTTCCAGGAGGCCTGCCTGATGAAGTGAATTGGGACAGAACATAAGGAAACTTCCCCAGCCTCAGAGTGGGGCTTACAATAGAGGAAGATTATCACAGCTGGTTCCATGCCAGCCTCTCCCTTAGTTCACTGGGTGAGAAGCTGAGCTCTGGCATGGCACCTCCTGGTGCACAAATCGCGCATGGCACCAGTCCTGCTGATGACACAAGCAGGTTTTCCATTCAGGATGAAGAAAGATTTGGCTCATCAGAACTCCGGGCCAGCACCCAGCTGGCACACTGCTGATGCTGGAGCCAGGTCCAGCTGGCGTGAACCGGTGCGCTGCTGCTGCCGGAGACAGACCCAGCTGGTGTGAACTGGCACGCTGCTGCCGCCGGAGACGGACCCAGCTGGCGTGAACCAGTGCACTGCTGCCGCCGGAGACGGACCCAGCTGGCGTGAACCAGTGCACTGCTGCCGCTAGATCCAGGCCCTGCTGGCGTAAACCAAGGCTCTGCTGCCGCTGCTGGAGCTGGGCCCTGCTGGTGTGAACCGGCACCCTGCTGCTGCTGCTGGAGCCGGGCCCTGCTGGCGTGAACCGGCACCCTGCTGCTGCTGCTGGAACCGGGCCCCGCTGGTGTGAACTGGCATCCTGCTGCCACTGCCAGAGCTGGGCCCTGCTGGTGTGAACCGGCACCCTGCTGCTGCTGCTGGAACCGGGCCCCGCTGGTGTGAACCGGCACCCTGCTGCTGCTGCCGGAGCCGGGCCCCGCTGGTGTGAACCGGCATCCTGCTGCCGCTGCTAGAGCCCGGCCCCACTGGTGTGAACCAGCACCCTGCTGCTGCTGCCAGAGCCGGGCCCCGCTGGTGTGAACCGGCACCCTGCTGCCGCTGCCAGAGCCCAGCCCCACTGGTGTGAACCGGCGTTCTGCCGCTGCTGCTGGAGCCCGGCCCCGCTGGTGTGAACCAGCACCCTGCTGCTGCTGCCAGAGCCGGGCCCTGCTGGTGTGAACCGGCACCCTGCTGCCGCTGCCGGAGCCCGGCCCCACTGGTGTGAACCGGCACCCTGCTGCTGCTGCCAGAGCCGGGCCCCGCTGGTGTGAACCAGCACCCTGCTGCCGCTGCCGGAGCTGGGCCCTGCTGGTGTGAACCGGCACCCTGCTGCCGCTGCCGGAGCCCAGCCCACTGGTGTGAACCGGCACCCTGCTGCTGCTGCCAGAGCCGGGCCCTGCTGGTGTGAACCGGCACCCTGCTGCCGCTGCCGGAGCCCGGCCCCACTGGTGTGAACCGGCACCCTGCTGCTGCTGCCAGAGCCGGGCCCTGCTGGTGTGAACCGGCACCCTGCTGCCGCTGCCGGACCCAGGCCCACTCCAACAACTGCTAACGCCCCTTCCAGGGACTTTAGTAACTACAGGAGAGAGAAGCCCAGGGAGTTTAGTTGGCACCTTCCTTAATAGCAAATGGGGGAACAGTATCCAGACATGACATGGGCTGGCTCACCCTACCCTCATCCCTATTGCCCAAGCAGGAGACGCAGAATGGCAGAGGGCCTGTGTAACTGGCTGCTGGTTCTTCTGAGGAACAGAGAGGATGTGATGTCCAAAAGGAATCTGTGTCTGTAGTTTAATGAGTTTCTCAATACAAATACAGGCAAAGCAGCATGATTAGGTAACAGCTCTGCCCGGTAAAGGGTCTAGTTCAGCCAGGAGAGCCTCGTGTGCTGTGAAATGATGGCTACAGCTTTCCCTCCAGGGCAAATTCACAGGCGCGGGGCTACTTCCACATGGGGCAGTTGGGCTCAGCGTTGCAATGGCTGAGTTTAGGTGCCCTGCTCCCCCATGGAGCCCACAGGCCTGAGGCAGGCGCTCAGGCTCCCTGTGCAACGCACAGGCTGCCTAGGAAAGCGATTGTGAGTGAAGAGCAGGAAATTGTCTGGGAAAGGGGTGTGGCCTATGTCCCTCCCCTCAAATGTAGTAAGGCACCCTTCCCTGCTTGGGAGTCAGCCACAGCCCCTCTCTGGAGTGAGGTCCGTCAGCCCATTCTCGCTCCAGACCAGCAAGGTGGCACTACTGCTGCCCCCCACCTGGCAGCCCAGTGGTTCGTGCACTCAGCTGGGAAGTGGGAGCTCGGCTCTGAACCAGACAGAGTGAGGATCTGAACTTCAGCCTCACACATCCCAGGTGAGTGCTCTAATCACAGCACTACGGAGTACAAGGGACCCACCCCCTCCTTGGCTGCTTTTTGTGTGGAGACCAGTTCTGTATGTGCTCTTAGACAGCCTGAGGATGCATATTGGATCGGGGCCACTGGAGAACGCCTAGTTCAAGAATCCTACCACGGCTCAGCGGCCGAGCTGCTCCCCATGGTCAGGACTTATGCGCTTGCATGAAACTTAAATGCTTCCAGTCATAGGGGGAAAAGGAGGAAAAAGGTGGAGAGGGGGCGGTTAGTGGATTACAGATTGTTGTAATAAGCCATACATCCAGCATCTCTATTCAGTCCATGGTTTTTAGTGTCTAGCAAAGTTATGAATTTAAGTTCCCAGGCTCGTCTTTTGAAGGTGTTGTGCAGGTTTCCTTTGATGATGAGGACTGACAGGTCAGACAGAGTAATGACTTTGTGAAGATGCTCACTCACAGATGATGGGGTGTTTTTGTCTATTATTTTCCTGTGCAAGTTCATTCAAGAGCAGGGGTGTTGGAACAATCTGTATAGTGGAGGTGCTGAGAGCCATTGAATCAAACTGTAAACTCTGTCTATGACGGAAACCACTTCAAGCCAGGGTGTGTGGCAGCACCCCCTGTTCCAGCACCTATGTTCAAGAGCACAATGATTGTCCGGTTTCACCACATAGCTGTTATTGGGGCATTCAATGCACTGGAGGAGGTATGCCACATGTTGTGACAGGCATGTGTAGGACACATGGATCTTGAAAGATGTGTCATGGGGGGTGTTGATCATTGAAGCAGTGGAGATATGTCTGCAGGTCTTGCATCTGCTGTTCTGGCAGGGTCTAGTGCCTCTTTGAGTTGGTGGGTCCTGGTCAGTGAGGAGCTTGCTTCTGATGATGAGCTTGGAGCATTTGTGGGGATTTTTTGAAAGGCCTGAAAGGACGTTTCAGGATGGGGTCCCTATTGTGTATGGGTTGTAGTTGTTTGATGGTACCCCATATGGGTTCCAGTGAGAGGTGGTAGGGGACGCCTAGGGGTGTGCAGTCAGAGGGGGTTTTATTTCTGTACTGAAGCAGGTTCTCTTGGGGTCTTTGGGTGGCCTGTTCCAGGATATGATCCTCTACATGGACACCACTTGACATCCCAACATCATCAATTTATCAATGCTACCCCATGCCAGAGCTGAATTATCTGCCCTCTTCAAGGGGCTGAATTTCTGACCCACTACAGACCCTGATATCATACTAACATGCAGAGGACTAGACATTCTTCCGGCAACTCTGCCTCAAAGAATTCTTTCACAACAGTGACGACATCACCCACACTTACCATGCCCCCACCGACAGTCATAAGAAAAGAGAGTCATCTGACTGGACACCCCACATTCTTGATTGTTACATTGACTGCTTCAGGGAAAACATTGACTGAGAAACCCTAACAAACACCATATCCACACAATCTCTCCACCGCTGGGAGGGTAGCTATAAAGCCCCTGAAATCCAACCACCGGCAAGTGACCAAACCAGGAGGCAAAGGGGCCGCCATTGTAGTCCTCAATCATGATGACTATGCTAATGAGGCCAAACGACAACTCATCTGACAGCGCCTGCTCTACTGAACTCAGAGAAGACCTCACACCAGAATTCACCCAGAAATGTCAGGATATCATCAAATCCTTCCCCAAACAACTCCCAAAGAAATCCTACAACCTCATCCCACACAAGCCCACCATGGGGACCTTATGCATGCTTCCCAAGACACACAGACAAGGGAGCCCAGGCAGCCCCATAACTTTTTTAGGCACTAAAAATCATGATTTGAATAGAGAGACTGGATTTATGGTTTATTACAACAATCTGTAACCCACTAACACCCCTCCACACTCACACACAGCTGCCGCCCTCCCACTTCCTTTCCTCCCATGACTGGAGAGGTGTCCCTTGAAATATGTGTTAACTCCTTATGCTAAACAATCTGTTCCACCTTGTGCATACCTGTGACTCCCGAGTACATTTCCCAGACCTGAGGAGGAGCTCTGTGAAAGTTTAAAAGCTTATCTCTCCCCCCCAACGGAAGTTGGTCCAATAAAAGATATTACCTCCCCCATCTTTTCTCCCTCATAATCCCCAGTACACATACAAAATGATGGGGTCTAAATTAGCTTTTGCAGCTCAAGAAAGAGATTTTGGAGTCATTGTGGATAGTTCTCTGAAAACATCCACTTAATGTGCAGTGGCAGTCAAAAAACCAAACAGAACGTTGGGAATCATTAAGAAAGGGATAGGTGGTTTACCCCCACAGGCAATTTGCACCAGCATCCTCCCACTGGGGGTTTCACCAAATGGGAGATGTTCTCCCCTATGCTGGGGCTCCATGGCAGACCTCCAGAGGAGGCTGTGAGATACACACAACACACACATCCCCTGGCCATTCTGGATAACTCACTTTTGGGGCTGTGCTGGCCAACTGTTCCCTGCCCCTAAAGGAAAAGTGAGAGGTTTCAAGTGCTTTGCTCTCCCCTCCTGCAGGACTTTCCTCAGTAGGCTCCATGTGCTGGACTGTGCTGGTGTAGCCCAGGGCCAAAGCTCTGTACTAGGAGAGTGCAGAGAGCCAGTGAAAGTCACGGTTTAACTGGGAGAGGGGGGTGAGTAACTGAGAGAGCAGCTGGCACCCAGCTGATTCTTAACACATTTCAAACCATATGCTGCTGTCTACATTGCTTCAGGTGGCTCCTGCCCCACTGGGATGCTCCAGAAGATGCCCTGCTGTGCCTGGCAGTCACTGCAGGGCCCTGCTGCAGCATGAAAGAGGATTATAAAGGCTCTGGCTGCCTGCTGCAGCAGCTCGTGCTGAAGCATCAGAGCAGAGCTGGAGGTGGGCAGCAAGATTCCCACTGAGCCTGAGCCATGTGGGGCACTCAGCATGCTCCTGGCAAGTCACACCTTTGGATAGGTGAGGCTACTTTTAGTCTACACCGGCAGCGCTTTAACATACCTTGTGTGGTCATGGTGCAGGGCTGGGAGAGAGCTCTCCCAGCGCTCTAAAAAAATCCACCTCCACAAGGGGCGTAACTACCAGCGCAGGAAGCGCGGCTCTACACTTCCAGCACTGGGGCACTGTCTACACTGGGGATTTACAGTGCTAAAATTTGCTGCGCTCAGGAGGGTTTTTTTTCACACCCGAGCCAGAAAGTTGCAGCGCTGTAAATTGCCAGTGCAGCCAGGCCCCGAGTGACAGACAGCCTCACAGTGACCTGGCGTGTCTGGATAGGACAGCCTGCTCGGCACTGCTGCTGCCTGAAGCTTTCTTCCCTTCACACACACAGCTTCTGAAGCCTGCCCTGAAAATCACATGAGGCGCAAGCCAAGAGAGCTCCTTCCATGTAAGTCTGTGCACAAAACCCAATGAACGATCTCCCACCTTTCTGGGGGTCCTTCAAACTGGCGCCTATATGCTCCACCGCTTGCTCAATCTCTTGGCTGTTGCAGACATTGAGCTGGATAGTTCTCATTCGCTCACTCTTCATATTGTCCAGCTCTTGAGAACCTGCTGCTCCTTGGTCCTAGGCAGAGGAAAGAAATCAGTTTATGTCTCTTCGGGACTTGGGTGAAGTCTGTGCAAGAAGAAAAGGGCCAAATACAGGGCAGCCGCTAAAAGAAAACCATGAGAGTTCAGTGGGTGGATACCAGACGGCTGGCTTGCCCCTACAGATCTGGGGTGGAGTGGGGGCTGCTCCCCCTGGAAGAATATCCCTTCGGGAGACCCTCCCCTGACCAGTTAGCCCTGGCTGCTGAGTCTCCCACTGAATCTGCTTTGAAGATCTGATCCTTTCTGAGGGAAGGAGAGAGTATGAGATGTTACTTCCATATGACTCAGGCTTATGGGGCTTGGGTAATGCCCCACACTGCGACTGAAGGGGGGCTGGGTCCCCACTTCTTTGGGCAAGTAACTCAGTTGGATTTGAGACTTGATCTTTAGGACTCACGTTTGGCTGGGATACGATAACATATTGTGTGCAGAAAATCACCCAGCAGTGAGAGTAGCTGTATACTGAGCACAAACTCCAGTCCTTAATCACAGAATCAGGGCTGGAGGGCACTGGGGCATCTAGTCCAGCCCCTCATAATGAGTGGGCGTCTCTGCACTCTTCTTTCCTACAAGCTACTGGCTGTCCTGGGTTTTCACAAGCAGCTCTCACTTGTGAAGAGGTGAACGTGCAGATCAGAGGTGCTTGTGGCCTTGCTAGTGCTCAGGATGGTGCCTTGAGGCCAAAGAACCTGGCTGTCCTCCTCTCTACTGGCAGTTTTCACAGAACAGAGCCTCTTCCACTGCCTTGCTGTCATCCTCCCCATGGCCGGCTCCTGATCACTCCCCCCTCTCTATTCCTATCTCCCCTCCTTGGCACCTTTCTTCTCAGCTGAACATGCCCAATCCCCTCACTAGGCCCTGTCAGGATTTACACCCTAACCCCTTCACTATCTTTACTGCCCTTCTCTCCAGCTGATCCAGGCCACCCGGCAGCAGGACACTCCAAATGATGACACTGCGCCAGAGATCACCCATGGACACATCCCCTTGGCTGCATTTACTCTCACTTCATTCTTTTATTATACGCCTCTTTCCCGGCCAGCTCACTCTCATTGATATGTCTGCTCCGAGCGGTTCCCCCCAGCTGCGTGGAAATGTGAGCTGTGTTCACGTATCCACCTGGACTCTCATTCGGTCATATTTTACACCATATTTTAAGCTCTCTCTGTTCTTGCCTCCTGGCCCCCAGCACACGCGGCTGCTCCTCCCTCTCCACATGGCATCAGCAGCACGGTTTGGACCTGATGCTGAGATGTGGCCGTGAGTTTCATAGGCTCATCACTTCTCAGGACTGGGCCCTTGACTGGCAAGAGAGCACTAGCTACTGGACAGCCCTGGCCATTGCACAGATCCCTTGGTGACGATGGTGAAAGTCTGGCTTGAAAAAGCCTCATGTGTCCTCTCCTCACTGCGAGAAACTCCTTCCATCGGTGTAGGCTGTGTCTACACTATGGGGCTATGCTGACATAGCAATGCTGATAGTCTTCATAGTATGAACATACCCTCAGCCTTTCCCTTAGCTCAGAGCCTACCCAATCAGAAGGCTGATCCTCCCATCTGTCCAATCTCAACATCTCACTGTGATGGCAGAATGATGGCCACTGATCCCTAAGTCCCTGCACTTCCGCTTCTTCCAAGGATTCTCCTGAAGGCTCCTCCTTTCTCAGGCCTCATCTGCTCTGGTTCCTGGTAGGATTTCTCTGGAGTTCGTTAACTCAAATCTCCGAAGTTTTGTCTATTCTCTTCTCCATCTTTCCTTGGATTGGCTCTCTTGTTCCAGCACGGGCTGTTAGTAGTGATTAGCATTTGTCCTTACAAGAAGGCATCATGTGCTCGATTCACACAGAAGCGTTCAGCAGAGAGGCGTATGAAAATGCAGCACTTTCAGACCAGTGTGTGGCTTTTGGGGTTGCTTGTTTTGATTGTGATTGAAAAGACAGCTCAGTGCAGACGTTGGTTGCTTGCTCAAACACAAGGTGGTGCTGAGGTCAGTGTGTAGCCAGAAAGGTCCAATGGTACATCTAGAGATGCCAGGAGGAAGTCACAAAATGTAGGCGTGCAAATTCCTCAGAATCAGAAGACAGGGCCAGAGGAAGTAAGAGAGGACAAGTGAAACAAAAAATACCCCTCCCATGGCAAATCTTGGAAAAGCTGGGAAATAAACTCCCAGAGAAGAAAATCCTGCTAAATGACACTCTGAGGTAAAAGCTTTTGTGGGTAAAAATCCTCCACTGAAGACGTTTTTTACCCATAAAAGCATATGCCCAAATAAATTGGTTAGTCTTTAAGGTGCCACCAGACTCCTTGTTGTTTTAATCTTTAGCTCTGCCACGGACTACACTGACAGACCATAATGTTAATCTTTTATTGCAAAAGCTCAGTAGAAATACTCAGAAAAAGAGTGGCCACTGTTCTGCCCTCAGGTCGTTTTAAAACGAACGGTTTCCGTGGCCCTACAGTACTCCCTGTCCTTTTGCTGCAGAGCCAGTAGAGGGAGCCAGAGTTGAATAAATCCCTTTGCCAGCGCTGCACTACCACAATTTGAAACAATGCAGAAGAAAAAAAAATTATACAATTTAAAAAAATGAATGGAAAGGCAAAAATGTGGGAATTATATTAAAAACATTTTTAATGTACCTGGCAGTGTCTCTTTGAAGCAAATAATTAGGATATGGGCATGGCTGACTTTAGCAAAGCTTTTGATACGGTCTCCCACAGTATTCTTGCCAGCAAGTTAAAGAAGTGTGGGCTGGATGAATGGACTATAAGGTGGATAGAAAGCTGGCTAGATCGTTGGGCTCAACGGGTAGTGATCAATGGCTCCATGTCTAGCTGGCAGCTGGTTTCAAGTGGAGTGCCCCAAGGGTCGGTCCTGGGGCCGGTTTTGTTCAATATCTTCATTAATGATCTAGAGGACGGTGTGGACTGCACCCTCAGCAAGTTTGCGGATGACACTAAACTGGGAGGAGTGGTAGATACACTGGAGGGTAGGGATAGGATACAGAGGGACGTAGACAAATTAGAGGACTGGGCCAAAAGGAACCTGATGAGGTTCAACAAGGACAAGTGCAGAGTCCTGCACTTAGGACGGAAGAATCCCATACACTGTTACAGACTAGGGACCAAATGGCTAGGCAGCAGTTCCGCAGAAAAGGGGTTACAGTGGACAAGAAGCTGGATATGAGTCGAAGTGTGCCCTTGTTGTCAAGAAGGCTAATGGCATTTTGGGCTGTAAAAGTAGGGGTATTGCCAGCAGACCAAGGGATGTGATCACTCCCCTCTATTTGACATTGGTGAGGCCTCATCTGGAGTACTGTGTCCAGTTTTGGGCCCCACACTACAAGAAGGATGTGGAAAAACTGGAAAGAGTCCAGCGGAGGGCAACAAAAATGATTACGGGGCTGGAGCACATGACTTATGAGGAGAGGCTGAGGGAACTGGGATTGTTTAGTCTGCAGAAGAGACGAATGAGGGGGGATTTGATAGCTGCTTTCAATTACCTGAAAGGGAGTTCCAAAGAGGATGGATCTAGACGGTTCTCAGTGGTACCCGATGACAGAACAAGGAGTAATTGTCTCAAGTTGCAGTGGGGGAGGTTTAGGTTGGATATCAGGAAAAACTTTTTCACTCAGAGAGTGGTGAAACACTGGAATGGATTACCTAGGGAGGTGGTGGAATCTCCTTCCTTAGAGGTTTTTAAGGTCAGGCCTGACAAAGCCCTGGCTGGGATGATTTAGCTGGGAATTGGTCCTGCTTTGAGCAGGGGGTTGGACAAGATGACCTCCTGAGGTCCCTTCCAACCCTGATATTCTATGATTCTATGATTACACCTGACACAGGCTTTAAAATAGGTAACCACCCTTTTGTACCCTACTGAGAACAAAGTGTGTTCCCACAGGAAACTGGCTGGCCTCACGCTGACACAGTGGCCTGAATTCTGGCCTGTCTTACACCCCATTGAAACCCTCATTGTAATAAACAGGGAAATCAGGACAGAATTTGGCTAGGATACCTAGGAACTGACTTCACTCGCATCAGTGCTACTGCCTTCACTGGAGTCACTCCTGATTTACACTGGGGATTATCTGTACTTCTGACTCTGGAAAACAGTGAATTTGCACCATGTGCCATCTAGTCACCAGAGGGTTGGGGGGTGGGTGCACTAATAAATTAGTCAAAATACACTTTAAATAAATAGACTTTATCGGAAGATTAGGTCCAAAGACTCAGCCCGGAATTGACTCCAACATTCTGATTTGAGATGGTCCCAAGTCAGTTTGTCCAGATTTTACGTTCTGGCCCATTTTTAAATTGGGTCGGAGCCATGATATTTGGATCTGAATTCAGATGTGCAATTCCCCCAAATCTCGGGGTGGGTAGATCTGGGGTTCTGGTCTAGGCCCATTTCCGATTCTCATGGAAGTGAAACAAATGCTTGTGTCATTTCTTGGCGTGACACCCAGTGATAGGAAATTGTGCAGTGTGTTACAGTGCATGTGTGTTAGATGAAGGACCAAGCTCTCTTATTTCCCTACCTTAAACAGGCAGCCAGCAAAGACAATGAAGCCTTTGGAGTGCAGATGTTTGGCTAAAGAGAACCCAAATCCTGAGTCACAGCCAGTAATGAGCACAGCTTTGCTGCCAATCTATAAAACAAGACAAAATAAAACATATTGAAAGAGAGTGTTTGAAACAAGTGAATTGCAGAGCAGGAATAAAACTCATATATGAGGTTAGAGGCATCCTCTCCCAGGGATGTCCTCTCAGCTGCAGACCAGATGGTGGAATCTGGCACATCCAAAAGGCAACAAACATTAGCTCTTCACAAATATCTGTGAGAGGCAGGGATTAACATCATCCCAGACCGGGAGAATGGCTCAGCATCCAATGGTGATGGGCTCAAGCAGAACAGAGACCAGGCAACCCCTACAGCAGTTCATATACACCTAGAAATAATGCCTGAAAATACCATAAAGAGCTACCAACAAAGCTCAGATGTTCTCCAAACCTAGAACTGCCCTGCTGTATTCAGGGTTTGCTGAACCGAGCAGGAATGAATAAATGCAATATGCAAACGAGAACTTACGGGGGAGAAATATGTCAATGTGATTAAAGAAAGGTTGCAGTTTAATCCTACTCACTGCTTGTTTCCTGTGGCCACCCTATAACACACAAACCCTCTGGTTACAATCTCATCAGATCTCATAAGATAAGCAGAATCTGACTGGTTTAATATTTGGATGGTAAACCAGTTGGTTAATGTAAAATATTATTTTTTGCCTAGCTATTTTTCACTATGAAGGTCAAAAAGGGGAAGTTAATACTCACTTCTCCTCCTAAGAACATTGAATGGCTGGATGTCAGTGGTGCAGGATGTTCAAATCCTTATAAGCGGTGTGTGAAGTGCTCTGACTTCCTTTAGGAGCAGAGGAATTGACTCTACCATTTTGATTAGATACAGGCCCAGGCCACTGTGTCCAGGTTTGACGTGCTGGCCCAATTTGCACCAGGCATTACACATAGAGAGGGTGCTGCTATCAGTACCGTTAGTGAAGAACCATTTACCATGGCCTCTGTTCAAAACTAGACACTTGGCTTCCCCCAGGTCACACTGGGGCTGAACGACAATGACATTAGCTAGTCCGACCGAACTCTCCCCAAGGTTCTGTTAGTCGCTCGGGGTTGGAGCAGCACCTGTGATTAATGCGGTCAGGGATTATTATGATGTCAGGCCTGTGCCATGTGCAAAGGCAGGAGGGTATAAGCCTGGCCACAAGTGTATTGGGGAGGATGGCCCTTCTGGTGCCCCAGCAGGCAAGCACTAGCTGTCAGGAAGGAGATGAGGAGGGATGGAGCCATGCCCTTGATCAGCTAACAGTGTTATTTGTGTACCAAGGGGGGGAGCACACGGTACCTTCACTAAAGTGGGGGGGGGGGGGGAAGAAAGGGGAGGTACTGCTTGGCCAGCACACCCCAATGATTCCCAGGAGGCATTTGGGCAGGCTGATCTACCTGTGCTCCTGAGGACTCCATGGCTTCCCCCCACCAGGGCACAGGGCAGAATCTGACCCTTAATTAACTGTAATTTACAGCAATACAAATAATTATGCCTGGTACTATAGCCATGGAGATCTTCTGTCAGAAAACACGTTTTAAACACTAGCTCATGGTGAGAGTTTGGGAGGCGCATTGTGCACATGGAAAAATGCTACTTGGCATTTGCATGGTGCTTTCATCCCAAAGTGCTTCAGACGACAACATTCCCTGTCCCTGAAATCCACACACCGGGGCACCTAGCACGGTAGGAAGGTGGAACTGTAACCTAAGACACGATCTATGGCAGGTCCCATGACCAGTGCGTGTGAGTGACGCACAGTCCTTGAAGTGCTGTATCCTCAGCACAAGTGCTATTATTCCCAAAAGTCAGTGGGCTCAGTATTGGGGTAACTGGGTCTGGGTTATACGGGAGGTCAGACTAACTGATCTAATGGTGCTGTCTGGCCTTCAAATCAAGGAATGAATTTCACATATAGGGATGTGAGAGACTAAGTGACTTGCCCAAGGTCACCTAGGAAGCATGTAGCAGAGCAGAGAACTGAACCCAGATCTTCTGAGTCCCAGACCACTGGACAAGGTGTCCCCTGATGCACCACAGCTGTAAACCCCAGTTCTTCCTCAAAGTGCCAGGAAACATATTGTGGGGCTACACCAATTTCCTCCAGCAAAGAATTCTGCCCCTAACATCCACTCATAGGGGGCAGGACTACTGTATACAAGGTATCAAAATGCAACTGTATAAACTTCCTTAGAGAGGAGCTTTCCAACTGGTAAGTGAGTTCCTAATGTAGTAGAAAAAACACTGGTCAGGGTGTTCAATTTCACCACGTGCTCTTCTTCGTTAATGGACGCTACACACTAGGAAAGAATGTGTAATATGCTAGAGAGGTCCAACACAGGCTCTGTAGTGCAGATCAGAGAGGAGAATTTTGTCACAAGGTTTCTATCTTTGTGTTAAAAATCCTACCTCGTCAGAGACAGCTCTTTTAAAGCGCTGTACACTCACCTGATCTATTTCACTTGCATACGAACGTCTGCCACTTGGAGTCAAGAACGGAAAGCAAAATCCTTGCACAGGCCTGCAAGAGGAAAGAGAACAATCAGGCACAGAATTTCTCTCCCAGCCACCGACCTTGAAACTTAGGCAAGAGCCATAAAGAGGTAATTTAGTTTTACTCCTGTCCCAGCATAGGATGTAATCTGAGAACAGAGGGCTTGGTCTGCAAATCTCCCTATACCTATTTTTTCTCCACTGTGTCAAGCATTTTTTCCTCAAAAGACTTGGTGCTATTCCCAGTAGCTGAAGCTGCCAGGATACTAGTGAGCCTTATAAAACAGTCACTAATCTAACACACACGGATATACTCAAACATGAAATGGACAGTCCGACGTTTTGAGGTTCTGAGAGCAGCAATACTCAGTATTCAATACCCAGAAAGCAGGTTTGTTGTCAACCATTCCACTGTCCAATAAAACTTACTGTTAGGAGACAGTCTCTGATATTCAGCTTAAATTTTCCTTTACTCAGTTCTACCTCATTACCTTAATTACAGCCCCTCCCATCCCCTAAATAACACCTCTCTTGCCCTGGAGTCTGCACCAATCAGACACTCTTACGCAGTTCTCACATCCCCGCTTAATAATTGTTTAACTAAGAGTTTGTGTGGCTTTGAGCCATGCCAGCCATACAGGTTACAATCCCCTCTGTACACTTCATCTCCAGACATGCTGCATTTACAAATGCAGGGTGACATGGAAGAGATGATGCTTTCCACGGAAGGAGCAGCTATTAGGAGAACCATGTGACTGGCAGCAACTCACTCGCTTAGCTCTTTCCTCAGCTTACAAAGTCAGGGCTCAGTCAGAACATCCATGAGAGCAATCCAAATTCCTTCCCCAGGCAATCACCTCTTCTCTGGGGCGGTGTCAGTTTCTTTCTGGTTCCTTCAGTCACTGTTATTGCTGCCTCTCAGCTGCATCTTGCTACTGGCTCTCTCCCTTTGGCTCCCTGCAAGTATTTCAGCTTCCCTCTGCATTTCATTAGCTATCCCCTGGCTGGGTCTCTCAGACACTTTTTCTCAGGGAGCAGTGCTCTCTCACTCTCTCTCAAGTAAATTGGTTCAGCTACTTGCAAGCAGATCCTCATCGGATGCCAGAGGTACCCCCTAAAGAATGTGTGCCACACTATAACACTTTGTACAAAGATCTACATGCACTCAGCTTCTTCAGCTGCATCTAGGGCTGGATGGAGCTGTGACAGGAAATGGGCTATGCCTCAGATGGGTATGGTGGAAACATCTAGTTGGACGGAACTGATATTGGTATGTTTAACGAATCGGGTTACTACAGTTCACCTGCCATTCCACAGGCCAGCTCCTTCTCTACCTCAGCTGCAGTGTCACAAGCCCTGCCTCCTCTTGAAATAGCAGAAGCCAAGCGTGAAGAGGTTGAATTGCTGTGGAGGTCAGGCGCACGTCACAAACTGGCTGTGTCTAAGATTACTGAATTGAGATACTGACCAGGCATCCCACAACATTTTCATAACATTCATCTTAGTTGCATGAAACATTTTTATTTTTCAAAGTCATCTTTCTTTTGCTATTTACTTAAAACACATTGATTGACTGTTGTCCTTTTGCTGTTGCAGAGCAGAGCAATCTTGTGCAGATTACTGTGAATTTTGTCTATCTTGTTTTGTGGGGCAGGCGAGTGAAATGAAGGTGAGTTGCTGATCAGTACTGATGCCAGCAAAGGAAAGTCCCAGCAAATGTGCATGACACTAGGCCTCTTAATGTGCTTTTATGGTGTGAACCAGTTTTAATCACCCTTATACAACAACTGAATTCTAGAGAGCACATCAGAGACCTTTGACGATACAGTGAGCTGATGGTTATGGAATTTAATTTGTTCTCTTAAATCTGTTAGCTTTGATTAATTTAACTATATGCAAATCTCAGGCAGAATTTGTCATGATTCATAGACTCATAGACTCTAGGACTGGAAGGGACCTCAAGAGGTCATTGAGTCCAGTCCCCTGCCCTCATGGCAGGACCAAATACTGTCTAGACCATCTAGAATCCCCATGATTCAAGTGTGCAGAATGTTATCCCATTGCATTAAAGCAGTGTTTCCCAAACTTGGGACGCCGCTTGTGTAGCAAAAGCTCCTGGTGGGTCGGGCTGGTTAGTTTACCTGCCTCGTCCACAGGTCCGGTCGATCACGGCTGCGGATTGCTGCTCCAGGCCAATGGGGGCTGCTGGAAGCAGCAGCCAGTACGTCCCTTGGCCCACGACGCTTCCAGCAGCTCCCATTGGCCTGGAGCAGTGAACCGCATCCAGTGGGAGCCGCGATCAGCGGACCTGGGGACAGGGCAGGTAAACAAAGCGGCGTCCCAAGTTTGGGAAACACTGCATTAAATATTGACAATGCAACAGCACTGCCATTCATGTCGATGGTGAGACTTCCATTGCACCTCTGGCTAGCAGCCAGTGTGTACTTCAGATCACGCAGAGTAGAGAAACAAAGTGTGCATTTAGGAAACAGAAATGTATTGTGAGCAAAGGGGACCGTAGCCCCACTGGGGTCCTCCTGGGTGCAGGTGTCTGCCTGGGTGGAGCTGACTGCAGTATCTGGACCAAAGTTTCATGCTGTTTGTACAAAAAAATCTCTACATAGTTTTTCAGTCTTCAGTGTTTAAAACTGTCAGCTCCATGAGCCATCTGCAAAGTCATCAGTAACCAATGCCAAAGCTTCCAATGTTTTTTAGGGTCCAATCCCACACTCTTCACTCAGGCAAGCCCCCACCCCGAAAGTCCAAGGCCCTCTGATGTCAGTAGGGGCAGACTCAGTGCCGTTCAGGGCTGGGCTCAAAGTGAGGTGGCTGGATAAACAAAGTCAGTGGGAGTTTTGCCTGAGTGGAGTCCAGGGCTGGGCCATTATTGACTAGTATTGAGGGGCCACAAGCACAAAGCCTGCGAGCCTCCATAGGTTTGACATGGCCTCCACATCTTCCAGACACACATGGGAAATGAAACTGAACTATTTCCTGGTGTTTCCTATCAACCTGAATGCTTGGTAGGTGACGAACTATTCATCTAACTGATGAAATATTTTTTCTGTCATCACCATATGTCTGCCGATTCCACACCCAGATACCTAATTAAGAACATAAGAACAGCCCTACTGGGTCAAACCAAAGGTCTATCTAGCCCAGTATCTTGTCTACCAACAGTGGCCAATGCCAGATGCCCCAGAGGGAATGAACAGAACAGGTAATCATCAAGTGATCCATCCCCTGTCACCCATTTCCAGCTTCTGGCATACAGAGGCTAGGGACACCATCCCTGCCCATCCTGGTTAATAGCCATTGATGGACCTGTCCTCCATGAACTTATCTAATTCTTTTTTGAACCCTGTTATGGTCTTGGCCTTCACAACATCCTCTGGCAAGGAGTTCCAAAGGCTGACTGTGTGCGTTGTGTGAAAAAATACTTCTGTTTGTTTTAAACCTGCTGCCTATTAATTTCATTTGGTGACTCCTAGTTCTTGTGTTATGAGGAGTAAATAACACTTCCTGATTTACTTTCTCCACACAAGGCATGATTTTATAGGCCTCTATCATATCTCCCCTTAGTTGTCTCTTTTTCAAGCTGAAACGTCCCAGTCTTATTAATTTCTCCTCAAATGGCAGCCATTCTATACCCCTAATCATTTTTGTTGCCCTTTTTTGAACCTTTTCCAATTTTTCTGAGATGGGGAAATCACATCTGCACGCAGTATTCAAGATGTGGGCATACCATGGATTTGTATAGAGGCAATATGATATTTTCTGTCTTATCATCCCTTTCTTAACGATTCCTATTTGTGTTTGTTTTTTTGGCTGCCACTGCACATGGAGTGGATGTTTTCAGAGAACTATCCACAATGACTCCAAAATCTCTTTCTTGAGTGGTAACAGCCAATTTAGAGCCCATCATTTTATAAGTATAGCCAGGATTAATTAACTTTCCAGGTATGCTGTGAAGTACTTCTTTTTTCATGACGAAGAGCTTGGAGTCTCATCTCTCTCCCCAACAGAAGCTGGTCCAATAAAAGATATTCCCTCCTCCAACTGGTCTCTCATTTTTCTTGGACATTCGGGGCTTGATCCAAGTCCACTGAAGTCAGTGGCAAGACTCTCATTGACTTCAGCTGGCTTTGGATCTGGCTCTGGCTCTGGTGGGGGAGGTGGATTGAAGGACAGCGGGCACATTAGGGTTAATATTACTGTGACAGGTCAATATCGTGCACTATGAATTTGGATGAGGACTTGGTTGTGTGTCAGTCCTCATGCCCTGATTCTATTGTTATAAAATACATTTTAATTGTTGTAAAAGCGCCAAGAGGAAAGGATGGAGACATCAGTGTAAATCGAAATAATTACATAAAAGAAATTATGTGAGTTCTTACAACAGTTCTTGTTATTTTAACTTGAGTTGGAAAGAAGATTCTTCGTAAAATTTAAGTCCTTTTGCAGGACTGAAATTAATGTAGGGCCTCATCCTGCAAACACCTGCTACTAAACATCATCCCATTGACCTTAAAGGACTACTCACGGCAGGGAGCACTGCCTGCTCAGAAATGTTAACAAGATTTGGCCCTGAAAGTGAACTAATGCAGTCATTTTTTACACTATAATTTAAAATGAAATTCTGACTTCATTATCCAACATTGGTCATTATTTATAAATCAGTAACATTTTTAGACGGCATTTGTGGGAGACAGGAGTTTAGACTCCAACCTAATTTTACAATTTGATTCCTCCATTCAAATTCCAGACCAAACTCTGCCGTCTCAGCTCAAGCACAGCTCTGTGAGTCCGATTCTGGACTCATTTATTCCAGAACAAGTCCAGTAAAGTGAGGGGAGTTACTCTAAATTTAGACCAATCAAACTCAAATCAAACTCTGGGTCTGAATGAAGAGGGTGTTTTGTCTGAGCCAGGATTATAACTAATCCCATTGAAATGAAGAAGCAAAGTTTGGAGTCTTGATACGTGTGTCCCGCTAGCCCTCACACTCTTCCATGCCCCCCAGGTTCCTTACCTGAGACCATTTCCAATGTCCCTGAAATTCTGAGTTTTCACAGAGAAAAGTGACAGAGGCCGGGAAAACCTGGTAGCCAGCATCATTGCGATCCACAAACTGTACCAACAGCAAGCTCTTTTCCCTTTAGCTCTGAAACACAAGAAAGCACCTCTCCTTTATTTGCTCTGCACTTTTATAGTCATGCTGACTCCTAGTATTTTAACAATAAAATAAAGTCCAAAGTAGGCTCATCTTCCCCCCCTGCACCCCACACAGTGAGATAAACAGCTCAGGCAACATCTACCAGTTTAAACTACTTTTTTTAAAAAAAGTGAAGGGGTTTAAGTAAACAGAAAAGCAATGGGTCATTTTACAAAAATCTCCATTTTCATTGATGTATTGCTTCTTAATCTCTGTATTTTCTTAAACATTTAGAAAAAATGTAAATTAATTCCTCAAGTAACATAGTTTTAAGTCAGCTGTCTGAAATACGTTACTGTTTAAATGTAAATCCAGTGCTCTGAGCAAAGTTAAATCCTACATTTTCAAAACATTCCTGGGCTTTAATGCCAGTGGTAGCCACATGGCTAAAAATGTGTGCAGCTCTTTGAAATGTAATGCCCCAAATGGCTGGCAATACAGATCTAAGCCCAGGAAGTCACTGAAAAGGGTATTCTAAAAAGAAAAACTGCACAAAAGCAGCAAAGAATCCTGTGGCACCTTATAGACTAACAGACGTTTTGGAGCATGAGCTTTCGTGGGTGAATACCCACTTCGCTGGATGCATGGATGCATGACATGCATCCGACGAAGTGGGTATAAACCCACGAAAGTTCATGCTCCAAAACGTCTGTTAGTCTATACGGTGCCACAGGATTCTTCGCTGCTTTTACAGATCCAGACTAACACGGCTACCCCTCTGATACTTGACACCATGCACAAAAGCAGGAGACAAGAACAAGGGGCCTTTCCAAGAGTGAAGCAATTTTGTATAAAACAAAATCTGATCTAAATTTTCTCCTAAAACCTGAATCAAACCTATTTTCTTTTAAGCTGGAAAATACTGGTTAATCTTTAATGTGTGTTTGTGGATAGATGGATAATTCTATGCTGTTATTGCACTTCTGGGATCTGTCTGGAACAGAAGTTGGCCAGAAATGAGAACATTCCATGAAAAGTGCTGTTGTTAGGGCCTTTACAGTTTGGTCAGAAGGAAGAAATACTGGAAATCTTGCAAGAAAGACTGTTCTCATGAAAGCAGCAAAGAGTCCTGTGGCACCTTATAGAATAACAGACATATTGGAGCATGAACTTTCGTGGGTGAATACCCACCTCGACGGATGCATGTAGTGGAAATTTCCAGGGGCAGGTATAAATGTGCAAGCAAGAATCAGGCTAGAGATAACGAGGTTAGTTCAATCAGGGAGGATGAGGCCCTCTTCTAGCAGTTGAGGTGTGAACATCAAGGGAGCAGAAACTGCTTTTGTAATTGGCAAGCCATTCACAGTCTTTATTTAATCCTGAGCTGATGGTGTCAAATTTGCAGATGAATTTATTCTCATGAAAGTTTGTGCTAGCTAGCTTTACAAACTCAGGTTTGCCTGGTTCTAACAAGCATCTGAACTTTGAGGTTCTCAGACAGATCAAAGGTTCCTTCATTACTCAGGTCTATTCTACCATCAATGCTCAGGTGAGAAGATTACTGCATGAAACTGACGGGCAATACATTTAGAAGAAAGGAGATGAATGCCTTCTCTGGTCAGACAGTGGAAATACAGTGACACAGGGGTCAGCAGCACTAGTAATGCTGTCTAGATTTTTTTTAAAAATCCAAGAACATTTTATGACTACTCATAAAATCTGCATCTATGGAAGCACAGATAATGATAACAAGGGTAATAAACTCTCAGGCTTCAGGATCTGAGCGTTTTGTGCAGAAGAATTTTAACTCTATGTACATCATTGCACAACTGCCAAAGTGCAGAGCAGATGGATTTCAGCCCAGGCCAGGGGGAGACTGGCTGTGTGTCATGGGAAGGTTGTACAGGAAGGGAAGATGATTGGGGTTTTCTCTCCTGATTTGTATTCGCCACTTCCAGTGCTGTCCATCTCACCCTGCCCATATTCTGCACCCCCCCCCCCTTGGTGTGATCTGTCTGCCCCACGCAGCCAGAGCCAGAGGCAGTTGTTACATTAAACAGAGCGCTCTCCGGAATGACCTCTAGCTTCCCTCTCTCCTCATGTGTCTCAGGGAGAGCCAGCCGTGTTCCTGCTGGAAGTAATAAGGAGGGAAGAAGGTTATGGTGCATTCCCATGTGACTTGGAAGGGGTTGGCGTCTCCCAGTCGATTTCCTCTTCCTTTGCTTCTCCTCCTGCTCTGTTGTGCCTGCTCTGCCCCGCCCCGTTACACCTGCTCTTCCACCCATCCTCACCCCTGTTGTATCAGCTCTGCTCCGCAGGCACACTCAACTCCCCTTTGTACCTGCTCTGCTCCCGCCCCCCCCCCCCCAATCCTCTGTTCTATCTGCCTTCCCACCACTAAATCTGCTCTGCTCCTTTGGTCGAATCTGCTGTTCCCCTCTCCTCACCCTCTGCTGCCTTCCCCTGCACTAGGGACTGCCATGTGAAATGTACAGTACTAGCTTGCTGCCGCTCATATTGTAAATGGAGACTGACTAGTCCAGTAAAACCTGCTTTGGAGCACAGCATGCAGGAGACACAACAGTCTGTGGGTCTGAGCAGCAGGCCAGAGCCTGGCCAGGAAATGAGGGCTCAATCCTGTGAGGTGAGAGCACTCCAGAGATATTAGCTGGGCAGTAGATACTAGAGCAGATGGACTATTGGTCCCATGTGATATTGCAAATCCCATATGTGGGCTTGCGATCTTTGTGTTTAAGCCCCCCTGCAGTTAATTGCAGCTAGTTGTAAACCCTGTTGTATTGATAAGAGAATAGCTGTGTCAGGGGGCAGCAAAGCAAAGTTCTCGGTAAATGGGAACTGCAGTGAGCCCAGAGAAATTGCAGGGTGATGCTCTGACCTGGCAAGGGTGACTTTGGATCACGCATTGCACTGTCAGGGCTTGGCCACATCAGCATCGTGACCCAAACACGCCGAGCCGGTTCAGACAGGGCTGCCGAAGTCACAGCTGCAAAGGTCCAAGGCCCCCTCCCTGCTCTACCCCAAGGCAGGCTTCGATGCTGCTGTATCTGCTCCAAAGCCAGGTCCTGTGGAGGGGGCAGGTCGGGGACAGGCTCCTAATGTTCTTTGCTTACCTTGTTACTTACACTTTGACAAACACTGCAAAGCCGCTGGCTGCTGCACTGGGCTCCCTGACTGACCTTCCCCCCACCTGTCCTGGTCACAGCTCCCCCGCAGTGACCCCTCCTGCCTCTGGGGTGCCCGCTCTGCGGGCAGAATGGCTCTCCTCTCGTCTGGGGCTCTCAGTGGGGAGAGGTGACACTTAGGTGCCTCAGGGAGCTGGGCGGGCGGGCTGAGGAGAAGCAGGGTGATTAGCGTCTCCCTCCCCACTCCTCTTCACTCCCCCCTCTACAGTCTACTTTCCTCCTTCAGGGCTTGTACACCCTGCCCCCATATCCCTCTGGAGCCCCCATCCCCCCAGAACCATGTCCCCCATTACACCTCCCTTCCTGGGCCCCCTCCCCGCATTATGTTCCCCCTGGGGTCTCACAGGGTGCTCTCCGGTCTCCACTTGTGTCTCTCCCTGCACGCTGGATGACCTGCGCTCCCAGGAACCCAGGTCTCCCCGTAACTGGGACTTGGAGAGCTGCACACACGCAATTAGGAGCCCCACAGGAAAGGGCGGATGGGTTGAGCCCACATTTGGGACCCCAGGCATGGAGTGAGAGCTGTGTGGCTGATGGAGCTCTGTGGTGAGTGTGAGCCCCGGGGAACCATGGGTCTGCAGGGGGCACCTCACAGCCCCTCCCCCAGCTATAATCTGATCTCTCTCCACAAACCCACACCCGTTCTGAAATTACTGCTCCCCGTAAAGGAGCTACTCCTTTGTCTCAGAGGCCTGCACTGTTAGTGTCCAATCCCAGCCAATGCCCCTGGCGGGGGTGTGGGGGCTCATTACACCAGCACGCTGAATTTAGGGTCTTGCTAACGAGCTTTGCAGCGAGGCTCAGTTGTTCTTGAACCAGGCCTATGTTAAAGCAATGGCAGGCCACCAGGCTGCCACTATTCTGTCTCCCTCCTTTGCTTGCTGTCACATGGAGAAGGAAGGGCGATACTTTTTCTTTTTTCCCTCTTCCAAGGCTGCTGGGAGCAAAAAGTAGGGATTCCAGCAGCTCCACTTGCTCAGTGCCTCTCGCCAAGATGGACAGGTTTAAATCAAAGTGATTTTAAATCACTGATTTCAAGAATGATTTAAACCAAGAAGCAGGAAATTCTTCATTGAAGTAAGTGATTTTAATCTTGTTTTGCATTTGTATGTTTTAGTTCTATTCTTAAAGAAAAGTTCATTCTCATTGGTTGGTAATCATGAAAACGTGTGGATTTCCAAACAAATAGAGCCGTTACACAACATTTTGAACTTCCTTTTGCTAGCCAAGAGGATGAATTACATCTATACACAGAAAGCTAACCAATTATGTATCTTTATATACTTTTTTCAGATTCTTAATTTTTACTTTTTTATTATGTTAGAATTTGGTGAATGATATTTCTGATTTCCTAGATGGTAATTGTTTACGTGGGATTTGTGTCAAGATGCTTTGGAAATTGGAATTCAATTAAAAATGTAGAAAAACAGCATTTTTATTAGTTAAAAGATTACCTTAAATGTCTTCAATATGTGAGAAAAAGAGTATCAAAAATCTTTTGCATTTAAAACTAACTGATTTATTAAACAAAGGAAATAGTCCCCATAGCTAGAGAACTGACTGTTTCTGGAGACCACGGGCCACATTATCAACGGTATTTAGATGCTTAAAGATGTACACAGGTGCCTACTGGGATTTTCAAAACCACTTAAGCAGGTTAGGTGCCTAACTCCCATTGGAATCCATGGAGTAGAGATCAATGGGAGTTAGGCACCTAACCACAGGTGCTTCTGAAATTCCATTAGGTGCTTGTCTGTATCCTTAGGTGCCTAAATGCCTATGATAATCTGGCCCCACATGCTTCAAGGTTTTTAGAGCTAGTAGATCTAGTCCTCTCCCACCCATCTTCATTCAAAGATGAGATGAGAAAAAACAAGATTTCCTGTTTTTTCAATTCCCCATCAGTTTCTCAACTTTCAGTGAATTAGTCTAAACGAAGAAACTATGACTTCTGCACCTGCTAGCTAAATTAAAATCAAAAGTAGTTCAGGCAAATGCATTACTGCATAAGAGAAACTGAAAGTATTTATATTTGGAGAAATGTAAATACCAGTGCTCACACCGCTGGAAAGACTGAAAATAATATAGGAACTTAATGCAGGTAAGCCATTGTGACATACGGAAAAGGTTTGAGTAGACCTCCCAAGTGAAAGATGTTTCCCCCGACTCTGAATAGAACGTAGTACCCTTTAACTCATTCAAATTTAAGGAAGACTTATTGATGTAGCACATTTTCATCCCTACCCTAAAAATTTAAAGACAGGGAGGGGATTAATCACACCAGATAAATCCATATCAATGGAAGGGCTCCTCTGGTCTATTAGGATCATTGTGTATTTAGTTACAAAAACATACATCCATGTAGATGAGATTCTGCTATCTCTAGACATAGGTACATATTTACCAGTTTGGGTTTTTTAAAGTCCCTAATTACGTAGAGAGATCCAGGATTACTCTGAAGAAGCCTTTGCAACCATGAAAATGTGGATGGAAGATGCATTCTCTGCCTAATTAACATGTTACTGTTTGTTTATGTAAAGGGTTAGATTTTCAGCTGAGTCCAAGTTTCTGCGTCAGGAGGCTGGTGGCAGCTTTCCGAATGCATGCTACCCAGCCCTGGTGTAAATCAGAGCTGCTGAGAAATACCTGTAATTTATGCCACAGGTCCCTGAGTGCTGGGATGCCAGTGAAGGGCTGAACCCATGGAGCTCCACCCTGCTACTCCCTGCCTGCCCCAGAACAACCCAACACACCTTTCCCCTATACCAGGCATGGGGAGATTGTGTTGACCCTCTCCCTCCCCACCCGTGTGGGGGGTTCTCCGTGAGCCAGTTTATGTCAACTCTGTTCTGCTCAAGTAGCACAAAATGGACTCAGCAAATCAGAGTCCAGTATTAAGAATGTTTGCACTGGTTGCACCTTAGTGTAGATGTGCAGCAGTGGTGCAAAGCCCCAGTGCAAATGTGCAGCAACGGTGTAAAGCCCTAATGCAGCTGTGCAGTACCGGTGCAAAGCCCCAATGTAGATTCAGAGATGTTCAGGCCAGATGGGACCATTGTGATCATCTTGTCTGACTTTCTGCATTACACAGGCTAGAAGACCTCACTCTGTAACTTCTGCAGCAAGCCCATAACTTCTGGCTGAGCATGTCTAATAGAAACACACCCAGTCTTGATTTAAAGACTTCAGATGATGAAGAATCCACCACAGCCCTAGGTAAGTTGTTCCAGCAGTCCATTACCTCAGTATAAAAAGTGTGCACTTTATTTCCAGTCTGAAATAAAGCTCTAGCTGCGGTTTCCAAGCATTGGATCTTGTTTGGCTTTTTTCTTCTAGACGAAAGAGCCCTCTACCATCAGAAATCTCTTCCCCGGGTAGATAGGTGTAGACTGGGATCAAGTCCCCTCTTAAACTACGCTTGAATAAACTAAATAGATTGACTTTCTTACGTCTCTCATACAAGGCAGGTTTTCTAGAACTGGAATCATTTTTGTAGCTCTTTTACTATTTTTCAACATGGTTTTTGAAATGTGGACCCCAAACTGGACACACTATTCCAGTAATAATCTCACTAGTGCTGTTACAGAGGTAACACCTGCTTATACACCCAGGATTGCATTAACCCTCTTATGTACAGGACTCATGCTCATTGGCTATCTGTCGTGACCTCTATGTCCTTGTTGGTAGCACTGCATTCCAGGATACTCGCTCTGACCTACATTCTTTGTTCTTACATGGATTTGGCTATATTAAAATACATGCTGGTCAAATGAGCCACTTTACCAAGCACTCCAGATCAGTCTGTATAACTGACCTGAGCTCATCAATATTTGCCACTCCATTGATTTGTGGCATCTGCAAATTTTACTAGCAGTGATTTCATATGTTCTACCAGATCAGTGATAATAGTTGACTGTATTGGTTGGGCAGGGCTTACACCAGTGCAATTATCCCAGTTTCAGATTAGGGGAAATCCCACTGGTGCAGTGTATTTAAAGTGGTGGGTTGCACAAGTTCAGCTGCACCAAGGCAGCTATTCTCATGCAAAAATCCCTAATAGAGACAAGTCCTTATACAGAACAAACTGGGGACATGTCTACACTTACCCAGGATCAACACTGTGGCAATCAATGCACCCTGGGTCGATTTAGCAGGTCTAGGGAAGACCCGCTAATCAACTGCAGATCGCTCTCCTATCTACCCAGGTTGTGTACACACCACAGTAAATCAACCTATGCTATGTTGACTCCAGTTACGTTATTCACATAGCTGGAGTTGCATGACTTAGGCTGACTTACCCCCTAGTGTAGACAAGGCCTGGAACACAAATTGTGTGAAAGTGTAGCAGTGATTGTTAGACTTCCAGCAACAAAGTCATTGAAGTCTGTGGTGCTTCACCTGAAGAAACACTGAAAACCTGGGCCCTCTTTTTTTCAGTTGTAAACTTGGTTCACACAGGAAACCCAGTGCTGTCTAGGGGCTAGTTAAGGAGACAGAGCTGAGTTCCATTCCCAGCTTCATCAATGACTTGCTGTCTGACCTTGAGCAAATCAATACACATTTCTGTGCTTCAGTTTATCCACCCATAAAATGGGGTCAATAAACTTCCCTATTTCACAGATACTTATTGGGAGGCTCAATTAGTAAATATTAATAAAGAACCTGGCAGGATAAATGGTATGTATCATTAATTGTATTGTGATTAATAAGGGTGAAAAATGGGCAAAAATATTTATATACTCACAAACTAATAATGTGTAACAGGTTCAGGTTGTGTAGATTTTTTTAATTTAACAAACTGAGATAAATAATTGGAAGATCTATTTAAAAAGTATTGTACCAAAGAGGATAATAATATAAATTAAACATTGGCCATTTGGGGCCAGGCTCTGCCCTTGATTCTTGCCACTATTTCTCACTGAAAAAAAAAGTCTCGTCATGCATAAAATTACCCAGGACCCAAGGCTGGTGTCCTGCTCTTACATCCTTCACCCCTTTACACCTGGGGAAGTCGTCTCCTCATGGCCGCTTGGGTGAGGGAGGGGGGAATTCTGGGTACAAGACAGTTGTGCGTGTGCCAGGGCCAGGCACCTCCAATGCAGAGATAGCAATCCAACAACCCCGCTGAAGTCAAGGGAAGACATCTGTGGGTTTTGTTTGGATCAGCATCAGTCCCTTGACATCTGACTCTCTGGCTCCAGCCACACATTGCAGGGATCTGGCCCGCGCTGGCCACACACCCCAAGCACCCAGCACAGGGCTCAGACAAAGCAGAGTCCTTTAAACCCGCCCAGCCACATTTCAGCACAAGAACATCCTGAGCGCACAGCCCAGGCTGGCAAGGGGCCAGACTGAGCCAGCCCTCAGCATCTGACGCGGTGACGCGCCTGCCTCAGACCCGCATCCTCAGCCTATGGGAGCAGGGGCGTGGGCATGGAGCAGCCCCTGCTCCTGAGCTGCTGCCCTTGCTGGCGTCTGCCTCCAGATCCCGCTGCCAGGGCCGCACAGTGATGCCAGCTCGCCAGTCCCCAGCGGCAACAGCCGGCGTCCCCCGCGTGCCTCTCCCGTGCCAGAGCGGGGCCCAGGTGGCATGGCCCCTCTGACCTTCATTCATCCACCAGGCCAGGCCTGGGAAATCCCCCAGCGCCTGTGTCTGCGTGTGTCTTTGAGTGTGTGCGCGCGTGTATCTCTGCGCGTCTCTGGGTGTGTGTGTGCACGTGCGCGCGTGTCTCTGCGCGTGTCTGTGTGTGTGTGTGTGCATGTGCGCGTGTCTGTGTGTGTGTCTCTGTGTCTGCCTCCCCCCGTACACTCGCACCGGCTCCCGTTCCCCACGCGCGGCTCCGGCCGATCTCCCCGGTCCGGCCCGGAGCACCCGGCGGAGCTGGGCGGCCGCGCTCGGATGCTGCTCCCGCCCCGCGCCGCTGCTGAGTTACCTGCAGGAGCCGCGTGTCTGGGACGCTCGCCCGGCGCCGGCTAATGTGTAACTCGCTTCCCGCGGCTGCAATGGGCTGCGGGCGGGCGGGCGGGCGGGAAGTGATCTCACTGCTCCTCCGGCCCCGCCCGCCCGCCCGCGGGCTGCAGCACCTGGTCTGGCCGGGGCGCGGCGCGACGCTGCGGGAGCCATGCGGGGACGGGTCCTGCTGCGGCGGCTGCTGCTCCCGCTGGCCCTGGGGCTCCCGCTGCTGCTGCTGCTGCCGCTGCCCGGCGCGTCCCCGGCTGCTCGCCTCGGCCTGGGCTGCGTCCTGCTGCTCGGGCTGCTCCGAGCGATGCTTCCCCGCGCCGCTCTCCCTGTGAGTACCCGCCACCCTGCCCCGCCCCGCCCCGCCCCTCCTGTCCTGAGCCAGCCCCGCACTGCACCCCTGTCCTGCCCGCAGCCGGCCCCGCACCTCCTGTCCTGAGCCAGCCCCGCACCGCACCTCCTGTCCTGAGCCAGCCCCGCACTGCACCCCTGTCCTGAGCCAGCCTCGCACTGCACCCCTGTCCTGCCCGCAGACGGCCCCGCACCCCTGTCCTGAGCCAGCCCCGCACTGCACCCCTGCCCTGCCCGCAGACGGCCCCGCACCTCCTGTCCTGAGCCAGCCCCGCACCGCACCCCTGTCCTGAGCCAGCCTCGCACCGCACCCCTGTCCTGCCCCGCCCCGCACCTCCTGTCCTGAGCCAGCCTCGCACCACACCCCTGTCCTGCCCGCAGACGGCCCCGCACCCCTGTCCTGAGCCAGCCCCGCACTGCACCCCTGTCCTGAGCCAGCCTCGCACTGCACCCCTGTCCTGCCCGCAGACGGCCCCGCACCCCTGTCCTGAGCCAGGCCCGCACTGCACCCCTGTCCTGCCCGCAGCCGGCCCCGCACCTCCTGTCCTGAGCCAGCCCCGCGCCGCACCCCTGTCCTGAGCCAGCCTCGCACCGCACCCCTGTCCTGCCCCGCCCCGCACCTCCTGTCCTGAGCCAGCCTCGCACCGCACCCCTGTCCTGCCCCGCCCCGCACCTCCTGTCCTGAGCCAGCCTCGCACCACACCCCTGTCCTGCCCGTAGACGGACCTGCACCCCTGTCCTGAGCCAGCCCCGCCCCGCACCCCTGTCCTGCCCGCAGCCGGACCCGCACCCCTGTCCTGAGCCAGCCCCGCACTGCACCCCTGTCCTGCCCGCAGCCGGCCCCGCACCTCATGTCCTGAGCCAGCCCCGCACCGCACCCCTGTCCTGCCCGTAGACGGACCCGCACCCCTGTCCTGAGCCAGCCCCGCACCGCACCCCTGTCCTGCCCGCAGCTGGACCCGCACCCCTGTCCTGAGCCAGCCCCGCACCGCACCCCTGTCCTGCCCTGCCCGTAGCCGGCCCCGCACCTCCTGTCCTGAGCCAGCCCCGCACCCCTGTCCTGCCCGCAGCCGGCCCCGCACCTCCTGTCCTGAGCCAGCCCCGCCCCGCACCCCTGTCCTGCCCGCAGCCGGCCCCGCACCCCTGTCCTGAGCCAGCCCCGCACCGCACCCCTGTCCTGCCCGTAGCCGGCCCCGCACCTCCTGTCCTGAGCCAGACCCGCACCGCACCCCTGTCCTGCCCACAGCCGGCCCAGCACCCCTGTCCTGAGCCAGCCCCGCACCGCACCCCTGTCCTGCCCTGCCCATAGCCGGCCCCGCACCTCCTGTCCTGAGCCAGACCCGCACCGCACCCCTGTCCTGCCCGCAGCCGGCCCCGCACCCCTGTCCTGAGCCAGACCCGCACCGCACCCCTGTCCTGCCCGCAGCCGGCCCCGCACACCTGTCCTGAGCCAGCCCCGCACCGCACCCCTGTCCTGCCCTGCCCGTAGCCAGCCCCGCACCTCCTGTCCTGAGCCAGCCCCGCACCGCACCCCTGTCCTGCCCGCAGCCGGCCCCGCACCCCTGTCCTGAGCCGGCCCCGCACCGCACCCCTGTCCTGCCCTGCCTGTAGCCGGCCCCGCACCTCCTGTCCTGAGCCAGACCCGCACCGCACCCCTGTCCTGCCCGTAGCCGGCCCCGCACCTCCTGTCCTGAGCCAGCCCCACACCGCACCCCTGTCCTGCCCGCAGCCGGCCCCGCACCCCTGTCCTGAGCCAGCCCCGCACCGCACCCCTGTCCTGCCCTGCCCGTAGCCGGCCCCGCACCTCCTGTCCTGAGCCAGCCCCGCACCGCACCCCTGTTCTGCCCGTAGCCGGCCCCGCACCTCCTGTCCTGAGCCAGACCCGCACCGCACCCCTGTCCTGCCCGCAGCCGGCCCCGCACCCCTGTCCTGAGCCGGCCCCGCACCGCACCCCTGTCCTGCCCTGCCCGTAGCCGGCCCCGCACCTCCTGTCCTGAGCCAGCCCCGCACCCCTGTCCTGCCACAGCCGGCCCCGCACCCCTGTCCTGAGCCAGCCCCGCACCGCACCCCTGTCCTGCCCGCAGCCGGCACCGCACCCCTGTCCTGAGCCAGCCCCGCACCGCACCCCTGTCCTGCCCGCAGCCGGCCCCGCACTTCCTGTCCTGAGCCAGCCCCGCACTGCACCCCTGTCCTGCCCGTAGCTGGCCCCGCCCCTCCTGTCATGAGCCAGCCCCGCACCGCACCCCTGTCCTGCCCGTAGCCGGCCCCGCACCTCCTGTCCTGAGCCAGCCCCGCACCCCTGTCCTGCCCACAGCCGGCCCCGCACCCCTGTCCTGAGCCAGACCCGCACCGCACCCCTGTCCTGCCCGCAGCCGGCCCCGCACCTCCTGTCCTGAGCCAGACCCGCACGGCACCCCTGTCCTGCCCGTAGCCGGCCCTGCACCTCCTGTCTTGAGCTAGCCCCGCACTGCACCCCTGTCCTGCCCGTAGCCGGCCCTGCACCTCCTGTCTTGAGCTAGCCCCGCACCGCACCCCTGTCCTGCCCGTAGCCGGCCCCGCACTCCTGTCCTGAGACAGCCCCGCACCGCACCCCTGTCCTGCCCACAGCCGGCCCCGCACCCCTGTCCTGAGCCAGACCCGCCCGGCACCCCTGTCCTGCCCGTAGCCGGCCCTGCACCTCCTGTCTTGAGCTAGCCCCGCACCGCACCCCTGTCCTGCCCGTAGCCGGCCCCGCACCCCTGTCCTGAGACAGCCCCGCCCCGCACCCCTGTCCTGCCCGTAGCCGGCCCCGCACACCTGTCCTGAGCCAGCCCCGCACTGCACCCCTGTCCTGCCCGTAGCCGGCCCCGCACCTCCTGTCCTGAGCCAGCCCCACACCGCACCCCTGTCCTGCCCGTAGCCGGCCCCGCACCCCTGTCCTGAGCCAGCCCCACACCGCACCCCTGTCCTGCCCGCAGCCAGCCCCGCACCTCCTGTCCTGAGCCAGACCCGCACCGCACCCCTGTCCTGCCCGTAGCCGGCCCCGCACCTCCTGTCCTGAGCCAGACCCGCACGGCACCCCTGTCCTGCCCGTAGCCGGCCCCGCACCTCCTGTCTTGAGCTAGCCCCGCACCGCACCCCTGTCCTGCCCGCAGCCGGCCCCGCACCCCTATCTTGAGCCTGCCCTGCACCCCCTACCCACAGCCAGCCCTGCACCGCACCACACCCCTTGTCCTGCCTGCAGCTGGCCCTGCACCCCTGTCCTGAGCCAGCCCCGCACCGCACTGCACCCCTGTCCTGCCCGCAGCCGGCCCCGCACCCCCGTCCTGAGCCAGCCCCGCACTGCACTGCACCCCTGTCCTGCCCGCAGCCGGCCCGCACCCCTGTCCTATACCAGACCTGCACTGCACTGCACCCTCTATCTACAGCCAGTCCTGCACCGCACCACACCCCCTGTCCTGCCTGTAGCTGGTCCCGCACCCCTGTCCTGAGCCAGCCCCACACCGCACTCCCTGTCCTGCCTGCAGCCGGCACTCGCACCCTGTCCTGAGCCAGGCCAGCCCTGCCCCGCCCCGCACCCCCTGCCCTGCCCACAGCCAGCCCCGCACTGCACCCCCTGCCCTGTCTGCAGCCGGCCCCACACCCCCTGTCCTGAGCTAGCCCCACCCCGCACCCCTTGCCCTGCCCGCAGCCGGCCCTGCCCCGCACCCCCTGCCCACAGCCGTCCCTGCCCCGCACCCCCTGCCCTGCCCTCAACCAGCCCCGCACCCCCTGCCTCCAGCTGGCCCTGCCCCACACCCCCTGCCCTGCCCTCAACCAGTCCCGCACCCCCTGCCCGCAGCCAGCCCTGCCCCGCACCCCCTGCCCTGCCCTCAACCAGCCCCGCACCGCCTGCGTCCAGCTGGCCCTGCCCCTTGTCCTCCCCATCTACAGCCTGCCCCATGTGCACTGGTACCCTGCAGTTCCCAGGGCAATAACCCTGCACACCTGCTTCAGTGAGGGGTAGGGACCCACTCATGTGCACACCCCCAGGGAGTGGCGGGGACCTACACAGGTGAAACAGAGCTCATTTCTACTTCAGGGCCATCTTTTTAAAAAAGAACTTTAGGAGAAACATTTCAGGGAAGGATGAAAACTGAAGGATAAGACCAAGGAATCCCGCACAGTAACTCCACCTTCTTCCTCCCATTCCCTGTTCTCTCTTCCTTTCCTCTCAAGGTTCACTTCCATTAATCTTTTATTTGCCTCTTTCAGTCTTTAGACTCTTTAGGTTTTGTTTAACTGACACTGAAAAGCTACTTTAACCCAACTCTTCTTTCACACCTGCGTAAATCAGGAGTAACTCCACTAACAGCAGTGGAATTATAGATTCACAGATTCCCAGGCCAGAAGGGATCATTGTGATCATCTAGTCAGACCTCCTGGATAACATAGGCCATCGAACTTCACCATAATAATTCCTAGAGCAGATTTCAGAGGCTCTGTTTAGCCCTGGGCTGTACCTTCCTAGAGAGAGAGGGGGGATGTGCAGCCACCATTTGAAATAACCGTGGTGTCCTTGCAAGGAACACTTGCATTTCAGGGGGCTTTGAGATGCCTGTACTAACCACCTCCCAAGTGTCAGTCGCAGTATTAAAGGACAGTGGGAATCATTCCCCAGGATCAGACCAAGCAATAAAATCTTGCTGTTTGTAGCTGACACCAAGCAAGTTGCCACCGTAAGATTTTCCTCTGCTGTATTTACGCTACTTTTCCTGGCTTCTGCCACATACTGCCGGATCCCCTAGCCACTGAAACCAATGGGAGCCTTGCCATTGACTTCAGTGGCAGTAGGACCCGGCCTCTGAGTTCTGTCTAGCATGCCTGACAAGCGGCAGTAATTCAACTGTCTCCAGGATTCCTCCCAGAAACACACGGCTGCCAAACAGGGCATTCGCTCTTTGCAGCTCTGCGCAAAGTCCTGGCCTTGCTGTCAGACTGGTCTGTGCTGGTCCCCACCACTGCTGGAATTACACAGAACAGTCAATCACACGGGCTAAAATAAATATTGTTGGCCCTGGAGCCACAGTAGGCTAGGCACTTGAGGATTTCACCATCCCTGAGGCACAGGAACGGCCCTGCTGTTCTGCCCTGGCCTCGGCTCCTTCCTTCTCCCTGCTGATGCTGGGTCACACAAACACATCCTGGACATTCTTCCTCTTCATGTCTGTGACCTGAGATGGGTCACGCCACAGTCAGAGCAGGAGCAGACATTAGCCTTGTCCTGGGACGTTGTGTGCCAATTCCTCAGCCCCCTCATGTTCCCTAGCAGCAAGCATGACCCAGTCAGTTCTGAGCCCTCGGCCCATGGACAAGCCCATGGGATTGAGCAGCGTGTCTGTATTACCGCTGAGTACAGATATACTCTAGTTACGTGGGAGAGGGGCCTTCTAATATGTCCCTTCCCCAACTGCCCATAGGGCCCCAAGAAGCCTAGGCCACAGCCCCTCCTGCAATCCAAGGGATCTGAAATGTAAAGACCCTTGGCCACAGGCTGGAAGTGCCAATGGGCAGCCAGTCCCAAGAGCTTGTTGCTAATCTTTTCCCAGGCTCACAGTTCACTCCAGTGCTCTCTCAGTTGCCATGAGCTGCAAAAGGGGGGCTGCAGGTCTCTTCATTTCTGTGGGGATCCAGGTCAGCACACTGTGCGGGGATGCAGTCTTGCTCAGGGTGCAGCTACCACAGCTGTGAGCACTTCACACAGCACAACAATGGGCAAGTTTCTTGCATTTGTCCATTAGTGCAGACCTTTAGTGCAACTTACATTGCAGGGACCACAGAACCTCCCTTATGTGCTATGCTCCAGCCTAGAGTGGATGCTGCTTTATTTATAGCCCCGTGATGAAAGCACTGGCACAGTTCTAGTGATTTCCACTCGAGTAAAGGAAGGATTATCTCAGCAGCTAGCTCAGGAAGTGGTTAATCATGGAGAGCGGAACCACATGTCCCAAAAGAGGGCTTTGAAATCCCGCCTGATTTTGGAGATGATGCTAATATGAACTAGCCCAGTCAATTACAGTATATACTTCTACCTGGTGCCTGATGTCTTCCACCCACTAGGAGAGTAGAACTGATGAAAACTGAGCCTATGCAAGGACTGTTTTCCTTTGTTGCTTCCTGAGTTTCACAGAACTATATGAATGAGATATTAGAGAACCAGGCCCATGAGATGGGTGTGTGAACTTGTTCCCATGCTGAGTCCATATTTGCACCGTGTGGTGCCTGTGGGGGAGGAATTCGGTGATCTCAGTTCAGGGTCCACAAAACCCACCACCTCAATTGCCCTGAGTTAGTGAAACTACTATCTTCAGCAGACAGACCAAGGACTAGATAAGCACAGAAGCCTGAATTGCTCGCTCATGCTTAACAGCTGGTCCAAACTGGGGTAAGTCAGAAGAGGATCAGGCCCCTAGGCTGAAATCTGGGTCCCTCTGAATCAATGGCAAAATGCCCATTTACTTCCTTGTGGCCGAGACTTCATCTCTAGTGGTTTAGTTGGGAACTTCTCGTTTGCAATTTAACCAGCAAAGCCTGTTAGTTATTATAGAGATTCATTGGCTGGATTCAAACAGATAGCATTACAAGATCAGCTATCCCTTTGAACCCAGGTTCTCACCCTCAGCATATACCAATTTAAGGTGTATGTGGGTAAAAATAAGTACACATATAACATAGATATCAGATCCAATCTGGCAGTTGCTTGGAATAAAGAAGATTCAGCAGAAATACTATTGTGGACATTATGAATATGGGACACTTAAGTTAAATAGTAAGGTGGCAAAGTTTGCGGATAATACTAAATTACTCAAGATAGTTAAGCCCGAAGCTGACTGAGAGGAGTTACAAAAGGATCTCACTAAACTGGGTGATTGGGCAACAAAATGGCTGATGAAATTCAGTGTTGATAAAGGCACAGAAATGCACATTGGAAAACATAATCCCAACTATACATACAAAATGATGGGATCTAAATTAGCTGCTACCACTCAACAAGGAGATCTTGGAGTTATTGTGGATAGTTCTCTGAAAACATCTGTACAATGTGCAGTTGCAGTCAAAAAAGCTAACGATGTTAGTAACCAATGGGAAAGGCATAGATAATAAAAGACAGAATATAATACTGCTATTATGTAAGTCCACACCTCGAATACTGGTGCAGTTGTGGTCACCTTGTCTTCAAAAGCTATATTAGAATTGGAAAAAGTTCAGAGAAGAAAAACAAAAATGATTAGGGGTATGGAACAGCTTCCATATGAGAAGAGAATAAAAAGACGGGGACTGTTAAGCTTGGAAAAGAGACTACTTGGGGAAAATGATAGAGGTCCTGTCAGAAGACAGGATACTGGACTAGAGGACTATTGGTTTGACCCAGTATGGCTGTTCTTGTGTTCTTATGTAGTTATGGAAGAACTGATGTACCTGAAGCATCAATATTTGGAAGAATTTTTTTGAAGTCTGTCAACTCTTGTAATAAGTGCGAAAAGATTGCATGATAACTGAGGTGCTGCAAAACTGAATGCTCTGACTCATAAGTGAGACCTTGATTTTACTTAACAGACTCGTGAAAATAATGGAAAAATTGATTTTTTAATTTTTTTTTGCAGTACTTTAATATTAGAAATTGGTAGAAGAAAAAAGTAAACCTAGCAACTGGCACAGAATTGCTGATGTTCCACTTTATGCTTTTGAAATGAAATGTCTTTGGTTTAAACTGTAGAGCCCAGTGGAGGTGGCTGTCTTCCCCAAAGACAGCCTGGGAAACGGTAGTCATCTGTACCTCACTGCTATCTCCAGAGGCTGTCTTAACTGGAGGCAGTTGAAAGTAAGGGGAGGTGGATGGTCCAGAACACTAGCCTATGACTTGGGAACTGTGGGTTCAAGTCCTGCTTTTCCACAGACTTCTTGTGTGGCCTTGGGGTGCAGGTCATTTAGTCCAGCATTGTTTAATATATTAAAGATCTGGGAAGGGTGAGCAGAGAGAGAGCAAAATTTGCAGATGACTCAAAGTTACTTAGGATAAGAGACGTCTCTGAGGAACTTCAGAGACCTAAACAAGCTAGGTGAGTGGGCAACACAATGGCAAATGAATTTTAATGTTTACAAAGGCAAAGTAATGGAAATTGGAGGGAAAAAATTACTCCTGCCACTCACATGGTTCTAAATAAACTGTCTCAACTTGGCTGGCCCCTTTAAGGGAAAACGGGGCCAGTCTAACCTGTGACAAGATCAGCTCACTTCCTCAGATGGCTGATGTCATGTGATTAACTCAGGCCAAGCCTGGTGAGATGAGGGAGGAAAGGACAAGTGCCCTGGGGTAGTCACTGCAGAAAGAAGCTTGAGTGGGAGCCTATGACTCCAGCTAGGTGGGGTTAGGAGTGCTATGCATGACAGAAGCCTCAGAAAACATTGACCTGGGGTTGGGGCCTGAAAGGCCAATGTGTGTAAAGACTAAATAAAATGGACCTCAGAGAGGAAGAGTTTTAATTACCATGGGACTATGATGTGGAGTGCTTAAGGGGACTTGAGCAGAAGGAGAAACCTAGGCAGGGCACTGCAGAGTAAGGGACTTGGGCATCATTATGGGTAGCTCAATGAAGACTTCTCACTATGCAGCTATTGCCGAAAATCAAACAAGATGTTCGGATGCATGAAGAGTGGGATGCTGAATAATATGGAGACAATTTTAATGCCTTTATTTAAGTCAATGGTGTGTCCTCAGCTAGAGGACTGTGCGTAGAACTGGCCACCCCATTTCAGAAGGGATAGTGCAGAACTCGAGTGGGTTCAGAGAAGGGCAACAAGAACAGTCAAGGGTCTGGAAAAACTCTGGTACAAAGAGAAATTGAAAAGACTGTGACTGCTAGAAAGGAGATGAGTAAGAAGGGGCATGATAAAAAGTATGTAGAATGATGAGTTGTCTAGAGAAGGAAGATCAGGAACTTCTGTTTTCCCTGTCTCATAGCAGAAGTATAAGGGGACATTCAATGAAATGGAATGGTGTGAAAATCAAAACTGATAAAATGAAACACTTTTTCACACAACATGATTAAAGGCGGAACTCATTGCCCTAAGAAGTCATTGAGGCCAAGAATTTAAGATTCAAAAAGGGACTGGGCATTTATATGGATGTCAAGAAATATTCAGACTTATAATTAGTGATAAAAATCCTGCAGAAGGGATATCAAACCTCACGCTTCAGAGCTTAAGACTGACTCTAATTATTAGAGATCAGGATGAGCCATAATGTTGGGGGCATTCTGTGGGGTTCTTACACCTTTCTCTGCAACATGGGGTGCAGGCCCCTGTCAGAGGTAGGATATTGGCTTAGATGGAACTCAGGTCTGATCAAGGTTGGCGATTCCTGTGTTCCTCAGTGAAGAGAAACATTTATGTTTTTACAAAACTAAAGACCCGCCACTTTTACATACTGAACTTGTCAGAAAGTGTATAAAATAGACCCCTCTGCCTTTGCTGCCAGGAGTCCACAGACTCCCATTCTCACAGCATTTTCATGCAGTATGTGCAAAGTCCCTAGGAGGAGAACCCCGCCCATGCTGTATAGCCACGGCCAAGAGGAGTAAATCTGATTTGTGTCACTGAGATCCGTAGATATGGCTGAATACACAAAGGGACATGGGTGCTAGAACTAGGCGTTCTGGGGGTGCTGCCGCACCCCTTGGCTTGAAGTGGTTTACAATTGGTTCAATGGCTCTTCGCCGCCCCCCCCCCCACTATACATATTGTTCCAGGACCCCTACAAAGGGAGCAGACCGCCTAATTTCTCAAAGCAGCACCGCCCTGTTACTTGCTAATTCATATTATCAAGAACATTAGAACAATCAGCAACTCGGGGGGGGAGGGGGGCTCGGCATTCAGCAGAGGAATGTTGCCAGACTCTGGATCTTCTCTCAGTAGTTATAATCCAGATTGGTTCATATTTTGTGAAGTTGCCTCAGCATTTGAAACGGTTCCATTACTAGGATGGAAGCCCTTAAGTGCCTGGGAAAGCAGTGTGAAATTAAGGGTTTGATGTTGGAACAGACAAAGTTCAGTATTGTAACTGCTTGTTTTGAACTTAAAATGAATCCACGCTGCACCAGATAATAAGGAGGATGTCAAGGACGGGTTCACAGGGGATGGGACCTTGAAAAACAAATGACAGCGAGAGAGGGAATAGGAAAAAGTCTAGACAAGTGTATGCGGGTTCTCAAATTATCTGGAAAGGCTGAGGTTATCCAGCTACTTTGCTTAACTTTGCCTCTGTTGCAATCATAGGGTCTGATTTTGAGCGTGTGTGGAAATTGTACAAATTATTTTAAAGAAGATCAGACCCTTTTTTGAGAAAAATAAGTAAACTGTAAATGTGTTGATTTGGGTGCAGGTTTAAGTGAATATTTATTGTAGTGTAATTAGACACACAACTTGCCTTTGTGGAAAATATCATCTAGATATAACAGTGCTGTGCATATAGACTAGTGAGCTAGCATGTGTGATGTAACTGAGTCATCCCACCAAAGCCATCACAAAGCCAGGAGTTCTGTTTTCCAGCATGTCAGTAGCTCCAAGGTGCGCTGGCAGAACTATGTGGGGTGAGTTACCTATATGCTGGTTAGTCTATAGCACCTGCTGTCTCCAATCACTGTACAAATATTGGTGAAAGAAGCCTCACCATCCTTTGAGTGGCAACTAACTAGTAATATCTCCATTTCACAGAAGGACAAACTGAGGCATGGAGAGGCTAAGTGATTTGCCTGACATCATTCTAGCAACTCGGTGTCAGGGCTGCGGCCTGCTTACCATTCCTGAGCTGCCTGCCAACCATGCTGCATCTGCCTGCTCTACTCAGGGCTGTGGGACCTTCATGTTTGCAAGCATTCAGGGCTTGTCTACACTTACTGGGGGATCAATGAGAGGCGATCGATGCATTGGTGGTCAGTTTAGTGGGTCTAGTGAAGACCCATTAAATCGACAGCCAATCGCTCTCCTGTCGACTCCTGTACTCCACTGGATCGAGAAGAGTAGGGTGTCGATGGAAGAGCATCTCCCGTCAACATCGCATAGTGTGGACCCTGCGATAAATAGATCTAAACGATGTCAATTTGTGTTACACTATTCATATAACTCAAATTGCATAGCTTAGGTCAGATTTCCCCTGTAGTGTAGACAAGGCCTCAGTTAACCTGATTTTCAAATGTTGAGGGATGCTGCTTGGGTGATCATTTGAATATCTTCTAAGCAGTCGTTCTAGGAGACAGAATAAAGAGCAGGAACATGGCATGTACACAGTGATATATTTTGAAAGGTGTACATTTGCACAGCCACACCTCTATATGGGAGATGTGTGTGTAGCATGTCTAAGTACTTATATATCACAGTAGTATCCAAATGCCTTAAGTTATTAATGTATTTATTGTGCTCATGGCATCCTGTGAGGCCAGACAGTGCTACTGTCTCCATTTTAGATGGAGGAAACTGAGGCACAGAGCCACTAAGTGATTAGCCGCAGGTCACACAGGGAATCTGTGGCAGAGCCACGCATTGAACGCCCTGAATCCCAGCCTAGAGCTTTACCACAGATGCCCCCTCTCAATGGGTTTATTGGTGCTATTAGCAGTCCACCTTCACAGATCTGTTCTCCCAGCTGGATGCAGGCACATGCCCTACCAGTGTCACTGAGCCTGGCCCAGATCTGTTCATCTCACAGCAGAAATCCCAAAGTAGAATGAAGGTGAGCCTATCCAGAGACGAGAGGAGAATAGAACCTGCCATGTGAAGTACAATGGTCTCTCTTTCTGTGTCTCATTAACTAGGCAGCAGTTTAGTTTGTTACATCATAGGCTGAGGAGTGTCCCTTACAGCAGTGGCTGTCAATTTTTCCAGACTAATGTACTCCTTTGAGGAGTCTGATATGTCTTGCGTACCCCATGTTTCACCTCACTTAAAAACTGCTTGCTTACAAAATCAGACATCATAATACAAAAGTGTCACAGCACATTATTAGTGAAGTATTCCTGGCTTTCTCATTTTTACCATATAATTATAAAATAAAGCAATTGGAATATAAATATTGTACTTACATTTCAGTGTACACAGCAGTATAAACACGCCATTGTATGAAATTTTAATTTATACCTACTTTGCTAGTGCTTTTTATGTAGCCTGTTGTAAAACTAGGCAGATATCTAGATGAGGTGATGTGCCCCCTGGAGAGCTCTGCTTACCCCAAGGGATACACATATCCCTGGCTGAGAGCCACTGCCTTACAGAATTGTAGGAACTGGGGATGGAAAAGACCTGTTAGGTCTAATCTAGCCTGCCCCTCACAGAGCAGGGCAGTTTATCCCCCTTCAGTATAGTGGAGTTCTTTAGGGATGGGGACTGCCCACAGTCCTTGCAGGCCAGGCAGCCCTCTTGCCCTTGGATAACATACCCACCAGCTACGTGCCAGAGGATAACAAAGCTAGCGATGGGATCGTGAGATCACTGGCTCCTCCCCAAGGAACAGGGCACCAGCTAAAGTGATGCTACTCCTGGGACCCAGTTCTGCAGCTGTTGCATACAAGCAGCTCGTCTGCTGCCAATCATTTCATTACTGGCAAGTAAGATAATAGTAAATGCTATTGGCAATGTTTATATATTCCGTAGATTTAAATATATTTAAATATTAAATATATTCCGTAGATTTTCCCCAGAGGCAGACATAGTTAAGAGGGGTTCATTAACGTGCTTTCATTTACTTTGTTTCATTTCTTGCTTATTTTGTTACTGGAGGATGCAAAACAGTTGCCCAGTTCGAAAAACTGTTGAGCTAATGAATCTCAAACTGATAGAGTCCACTCCCCTTTCTATGGATCGGCGTTTGTTTCCCTCAGCTGATCTGTGCCCTGGTAAGATTGGCTGATAGGGGACCTGATTACAATTAGTTGTGGCTCGTTTTGTTCCCTCTTGCCTGGCTCCAGAATAGCCCTGGAAGTGACAAGAACAGTCTCTGTTCGGTTCCTGAACTTTCTGGAACAGAGCTGACATACAGTGGGGAGAGGGATGAGCCATTCTGACCCCAGAGAGGGCGAGGGCAGCAGTGTAGTGCTGGAGGTGAGTAGAGATGGCCATGATAAGTTTCCACAGCCTGATTCATGCTGGGCCTGACTCAGTGCCAGTGAGAACAGAATCAAGCCTCGTATATTTAAATTCTCATTTCCCTTTTGTCCTTCATATCATGGTTTGTGCCTGCAACTTGCTTCAAGCACAGCTTAAATTTAGGATCATTAAGTCTGTAAATGAGCTTGTAAAAGCAACAACACCTCCAGTGGGTAAAGGAGGGGATCTTATTCATTCCCTTATCAGTTTCTGCTCTGCCTTCTGTCAATGATCTGATCCTTATTATACTGTAGTTCTTCCGTATTAAACTTCTTTCCTTATTATTGCTACATACATCAGCAAAAACCAACAAAATAGGAGAATGAGCAATCAGCCCCATGTTATCTGGAAGGGACAGCTGGACAGGTTGCCCGAGTGCAGGGCTCTTATTCCAGAAGCTGTCTCTTGTGGCATAACACAGGGAATATTGGGTTGTCAGCCACTCCCCAAAGACATTTTAGACCTAAGTTCCTTATTGCTTCCTCTTACCCTTTTTTATTGTATAGCATTATCGCCTGAAAGATAGTGCTCAAGGGAGCCTGTACAAATACCATATTATACAGCCCTAGCTTCGGTTTGGAGAGCTACAGACCATTCAGCCATAAACACAGGGCACACAGTTTAGTGTTGCTGGCTCACTTAAACTTTAAAGTTTAATTGTTTCACATAACTGAAGGTACCATGATGAACAGAATAGGAGACGGCGAGTTCAGTCAGAGGGGAGGGGGTATGTGTTAGGAGTTAGAGCGCAAGATTGTGTGTTTTAAGGACTTCTGGGTTACTGTGTGACATTAGAATTCGAAAAGGTGCAGAAAAGGGCAACAAAAATGATTAGGGGTATGGAACGGCTGCCATATGAGGAGAGATTAATAAGACTGGGACTTTTCAGCTTGGAAAAGAGGCGACTGGGGGGGATATGGTAGAGCTGGGGTCGGCAACCTTTGGCATGCGACCCATCAGGGTAATCGGCTGGTGGGCCGCAAGACATCAGCAACGTTTGTGTCCATCCTGATGGGGAGCAATAACAATACCACCTAGCTCTTATATAGCATTTTTTCATCCATCAAGCTCAAGCAACATAAGTAGCATTATACCCATTTTTTCAGGTGGGGAAACTGAGGCACAGCAGTGCAGTAACTTGTCCAAGGTCAACCAGCAGGGCAGAGGCAGGGCTGTGAATAGACCCCAGGTTTCCCAAGTCCCAGTCCAGTGCTCCTCCCAACTGCTGTGTTCAGCCTACTAGATGAGTTTTAATATGTTTTGTGAAATTTTGGTGTCATCTCTTATTGCTGGTGTCTGAAATTTTGCTGCCTTTTTCTGTCTATGTTGATTTACTTTTTAAAAAGGGAACTGTTGTCAGTGTCATTGTAGCATAAATAGTCTGGTTTTCTTGTTAGAATGGAAGCATGTTTTATGAGATGGGTTGTACGTTGCATTTTCAAGAGCTCATGGCATTTCTGGACAAAAGTGCCCACATTCTGATCTCATTTACACTGGTGTAAACCAGGAGAAAGTCAATGCAGTTAGTCTGGTGTAAAATCATGTGACAGCAGAGTTATGTCCATTGTGCCTTGCAGCTGGTGGTGTCGTTTATGGCTGTGCACAGGGGATGTGAAATGGTGCCAATGATATAACTATAGAGGATTTTGTCTGGTAATGTCTCACACTCATTGTGCATGAGTGTAAATGGCAGTGCAAGGGGCGGGGTAGAATTTGGACAACTTCAGAGCAATTTAGGGCTTGTTGACATATGGTGTAGCCAATATCTCTACTAAAATACTATTGACGTGTGCTAAGCCTGCTCGCAGGGCTGCACCGTTCCTATGTACTGTAATTTTAATAGGGTTCTGCAGCATTGTAATAGCTCCTGCTATCACAGAGTGTATCCACTCCCTCTAAACTGTTGGCTTCTCCTGCACAGGTTGATGGGAAGGCAGTGCTAATAACAGGCTGTGACAAAGGGTTTGGACACGCCTTGGCAAAGCAGCTGCATGCACATGGATTCACTGTCTTTGCTGGCTGTTTGCTGGCGGTGAGTACTACATTAAGTTAACTCTGTTAGAGGTTGTGAAGGGCATATTTTAAAGGGATAGTAACATGCTGATTTAAAGTATCAATGAAAATGTGTCTGCATTTTAAAAAAAAATGCAAATTAAGCATTTTCTCTGCTTAGACTTCAACATTTCTTGCTCAGCATTGCGAGTCAATCAGCTGGCCGTGGAAAAGCCCTAACAGACTATCAAATTAATAGGTCCTTCAGCCAAGAAAACTGCCCCACCCAAATCTCTTATTGGAGACATCATCGACAGAAGCAAATAGATGCAATGCCAGGTGGAGCACTCCCAGGAACTCTGTTCATGTTGAAGCACTGTTTCTGAAACAGCTGTAAGTGAGATCTTCAGATTACCAAAGATCTTGATATAGAACCGTCTGTAAATGAGTCTGTAAAGTCAGTTGCCTCCTAGCACCAGGAATGGCTACATCAGGGGTCGGCAACCTTTCAGAAGTGGTGTGCTGAGTCTTCATTTATTCATTCTGATTTAAGGTTTCACGTGCCAGTAATACATTTTAATGTTTTAAGACGGTCTCTTTCTATATGTCTATAATATATAACTAAACTATTGTTGTATATAAAGTAAATAAGGTTTTTAAAATGTTTAAGAAGATTCATTTAAAATTAAATTAAAATGCAGAGCCCTCCTGGACCCTTGGCCAGGACCTGGCAGTGTGAGTGCCACTTAAAATCAGCTTGCGTGCTGCCTTTGGCACGTGTGCCATAAGTTGCCTACTTCTGAGCTACATGAAAAGATGAAATTCCATCTGAAGTACAGAAGAAAGGAGAACAGGTGTCATATTTTTTTTTTTTTTTTTTTGCAATTTTTTTTTTTTGTTAAGTTTTATTTGTGCTGGTCTCCAACCAAGAATTTAACATTTACTCCAACATTTCCAAGTATCAGTTATTTTTTTCCTTGGTGTCTAATAGCAGATTTTTTTTTTTCGGAGCCCACACTAGAGGAAACACAGTTTTATAAGTATTTACCATAGAACAACATTATTATTATGAATTATGACTGTAAACGTCAGACTTGCTGGGCAGCCAGCAGAGGCAGGAGCTGGAACAGGGACTGGCTAGCATGGAAGCAGGCAAAGGCAGGAGCAGGCTGCAGCAGGGCTGGGTAGAGTGGAAGCAGTCTGTCAGGATTACTAGGCAATGGGTGTGTTCCTGGCCTGGTGGTGGTGTTGAGCAGACTGGAGACACTGCTTCCCTTAGGAGCCTGTATGCCTGTCTTGGGATCAGCTGGGTGGGTCCTCACCTGTGGATTGGCTGAACCCGGGTTGGATGCATGGGGCCTATCATGAGATCTGCAGGTAATTGCTTCTGATGACTCATCACACTGTCTCAGGCAGGGCCAGTGCAATCATTTAGGCGACCTAGGCGGTTGCCTATGGCACTGGGATTTGGGGGGTACCATTTTCTTTGACAGCGACCTCGGCGGCCAGCTCTTTGGCCACCCTGGTTGCCACCGACATTTAGACAGAGGGAGCTGGGGCAGGGGGATGTGGGGAGGGCCGCCTGCAGCAAGTAAGGGGGTGGGGGCGGCACACAGGGGAACTCCCCGCCCCAGCTCACCCCTGCCCCACCTCCTCCCCGAGCACACCGTGGCTGATTCACTTCTCCCATCTCTAGGCTTGTGGCGCCTAAGCTGATTGGCGCTGCAAGCCTGGGAGGTGAGAGAAGTGAAGCAGCAATGGCATGCTCGGGGTGCTCGTGCGTGGCGCAGGGGTGAGCTGGGGTGTGGGGGTGCCTCAGGGCAGAGGGTGGGGGGTGGACAGTTGCCGCAAGGGGGGCATCTCAGGGCGGAGGAGAAGGAGCTGCGGCATGGGGAGGTGCCTCAGAGCAGGACCGCGGGGAGGGCGCAAGGTGGAAGTTTCACCTAGGGCGCGAAACATCCTTGCACCTGCCCTGGTCTCAGGGATGACTCATCAGTCTTAGGCCATCTCAGAGGTAACTGGTTTGCGAAGGCTCAGGTCAGAGGTAACTGGTCACATCAGATGGTGCATATGTTTAAACATAATGTCTTGCTTTCCTGCCAGAGGGCAGGAGGGGAACCGCAAGACATGAAGGACACCAACATCATAATGTTGGACAAAACCAAAGGAGACTGGAGTGATTGCAGCAGCTGCAAAGGAATCTCTCTCTTTAATGTTGTGGGCAAGGCATTTATGTGGGTCATTCTCCAAAGACTGCAAGTTCTTGCAGAACGTGTATATCCAGAGACTCAAGAGGCTTCAGTGCTGACAGATCAGCTATCGACATGGTCTTGAGACTGAATCAACTGCAAGAAAAGTGTCAAGAACAAGGAAAATCTCTCTACATGGACTTCATAAATCTTACAAGGGCTTTGAACTGATCAGCAGGAAGGGCCTTTTCCAATTGCTAGAGAGGATTGGCTGGGCCCCAGTCCTCCTCAGTCTGATCACCATTACACTGCACTGTAGCCTTCATGCCATCATGGAAAGATAAAAATCAATCTGACAGCTTTGAAATCTGCAGTGGTGTCAAACAGGAATGTGTTTAGGCACCAACACTTTTGGTATAGTCTCCTCTCTGCTGCTTGATCATACTTTCTAGCACCAAGGCAGTACATCCCCATACACAATCAGATGGGAATGTCTTCAGCATCACACATCTTAAGAGCAAAAGTCAAATGCATGCTGATAAGAGAATTTTTTTTTGCTGTTGCTCAGGAATTGGACTTATTAACCACTCATGATATTGTAACATGACACACAATAACTGAACTGCTTCAGTGCTTATACCATTGTCTGTTGAAACGGATATTTGTGTTACTGTGGTGCCCAGGAGTCCTAGTCATGGACCAGAACCCCATTGCACTAGGCGTACAAAAACAGAACAAAGTGACAGCCCCTACTCCAAGAAGCTTGCAGCGTTAGTATAAGACAAATGACAACAGCTGGATACAGACAGATGGAGGAGGACAAGTATTCGATGAAAGAATATTGCTTGGCATGACAGGCAGTGAGCTCTGCACACCAGCAGTCTAACCCATGTCATGTTTTTTGTAGGCCCTCTAGCGAAGTGGGGCGCTGAGGGGATTTGAAGGTGGATAGTGAGGTAGCTAGCGATATTATCATTGTCCTACTCGCTTGTTCTGCCATATCAGTGTAGACTGTAAGTTCTTGGGCAGTGGCCAAAGCTCTTGTGAACTCTGCTTGATTGGGAGGAGAGGCCATCTAGCATATTTGGGATGTATGAAAAATAAGGCAGGGAGAGACTTCCAGAGCTTCAGACAATTCAGGGCAAATGTGCTTCCAGCAGGCCCATCTCCTCTCCCGTTCTCCTCCCACCCATCCCCGGCTTTAAATCAGGGCTGTGGTTAGCTTAAGTGTCTCCAACAATTGTAGCTGTAGTGGTATCCACAGGCACTCACTTTCTTCTTTCCAGGTGGGTGCTCCACCTCCGCTCCCATCTGAGGCCCCACCCCTACTCTGCCCCTTCCCCAAGGCCCCACCCTCACTCTGCCTCTTTCTGCCCCATCTCCCACCGCCTGCTGCCAAACAGCTGGTCGGTGGGGCCCCCCGAACAGTTGATTGGTGGGTGCTGAGCACCCACTATTTTTTTTCATGGGTGCTCCAGCCCTGGAGCACCCACAGAATCTGCTCCTATGGTGGTATCCCCTGGGCACATATGGGGGTCTCGGGAAACTGGCTCCCAAACGCTCTAGGATCACTGGCAGTGAGTACAGAGTATGGAGCACCAGAGCAGCATGCTCCCAGAAAGGCAGGCAGCTCCTTTCTGCTCTGACTTCATCTTCCAAACAGTCTCCTGGAGTAGCCCCAGTGCAGGAGGCCTGGGGAGTGACATGCCTATTTATTTCCATGGGCCAAGCCTAGAGGAAAATTTAAAAAGGAGCAACTGAGAGAGCCAAGTCAATTCAGGTTTTGATATAACAACTGAAGATTTTACTAATAAGAGGTTAAACAAAATGCAGGATTTTTAATATTTTTTTTTTTTACTTTTCTGTGTTCTTTTAAGATAATTTAAAGCTGACTAGGAAATGTTTGAAGGTAGTCAGTGTATCCAGGTGTTTGGATGGCTGGAGACCACAGCTGTACTCCCAGAAACCACCGCAGTACAGCTCAAACATGACCCACCCGGCTGCCTATTGTCAGCGAAGGTTACGTTTGGTCATTGCACCAGAAAGGAAAGTTGGCCAGGCAAGACACCTCAGCTGACATACTTCATAACCTAGCAGAAGAAAGTCCTGTTGGGCAACTGCCATTGTATGAAAATTTCCATCCAAAGGCTCTGTAAATCCTCTATTACTAGCGTCATGCGGTGCTTTGAGCTGGCCCTTCGCTGCTGCGTCACGTTTCACCGCAGCATGCTTGGGCTTGAGATGGGAACAGCAGGTGGAAGGATGGAGCAAATGTGAAGTCGAATGTTTACAGGGAGGACTATTTCAGGAGATTGGCACACTAGTGGAGAGCAGAGAGGGCATTTGAGGGCAAATAAATGAACTAAATTGACCTCACAGTCAGCCTGACTATCTGGAGTTCTATATGACTAGTCTGGTAATTTTCAGAAGCAAGGAAGTTTCACCTCTTGGTCACAAGTTAAAACCTGACCCCAACTGGTATTGGCCTAGGAGGCAGAGTGATCTAGTGCAGGATTTCTCAGTCTTTTAGGCTGGCGATGCCTCATTTAAAGTAAAAAATTATTTTCATCACCCCCACCGTTCCTTAAACTTACTATAAAAGTAAAAATAACAAATGTCTCACTGATAACAATACTAAACCTACAGAACTTACAGATGGATGCGTTTCTAGATGTTGAGAGTGAATGCTTGACCTTGCCAGGATTAGGGCAGCAAGATTTTTTTGCTTTAGATTGTTATAAATTTTTCAACGCCTTGCAACATTCCCAGCCCATGTCCCTTGCTTGCCTTTTGTGACCCCTTGGGGTTGTGGTCCACTGGTTGTCTAGTGGTTAGAGCTGGAAACATGGGGTCGATGCCCAGTGATATCATAGGCTTGCCGTATGACCTTGAGCAAGTTACACTACCACTCCGTGACTCAGTTTCCCATATGCACAAAGAATGTAATAATAATCACCTATCCTTGTAAAGCGCTTTGAGATCCTTGGAGGACGGGTCATATGGAAGCATCACTATCACCTGTCTGTTCTGTGGCTTGCTGTTGGTTGCTTTATCAGAGCACAGGATTTTAATTCTTGTTTCCCTGATGCTGTCACTTTTTAGAAACCTTATGGTCCCTGGAAGGTCTCTGCTGCCCCTTCAGCAATGGAAGGCGGTGGGGTCACATTCCAAAGGATCCATACCCGTGTCTGCTACTTCTCACAGCTCCCGAGGTGCATTTTGGCCCCATGGTAGTTAGCGGGGCCCAAGTCATTAAACACTTCCTCTCCAGTTCTGTTTTACAGGCTGAGCTCCAGATTGTCCTGCTGGGACAAATGGGCACAGCTGTTTTAAATTGCAGCTCTTCTTCTATGGGTTCCTCAAACAACAGGGATATGGCAGAGCAGCCTCTTGACTTCAGTGTGAGGCAGCAGGGAGGTGATGGTACAGGAATGGTGAATGGAGCCCCATAGATAATACCAGCCTGGGCAGAAAGCAGGTGAACAAGGCTGTGGGACCTGTTCGACATTGGTGGAAGTTGGGAGCTCTTGGCACCCCCTGAGGTCAGGCCCTTCTGTAGTAAGATGCTGGTCTTCAGCATTTCTTCTGAATCTGCATTAATGCTGCGCAGCGAATGGGCAGCATGTGTGAAAACTCCCTGGTAATGGGCTTTGGGCTAAGGAGCTAATTTGGACTAAATTGTCACTAGTAATCCGATTCCAGTAGGAACGGAAACATCCTGTGTCAGATCTGGTGCTGAAGCCATGTGAAGAGTCAATCCTCTAGGTCTCCCATGGCATCTTGGAAGCAGCGCAGATTCCTGGGCTACTCCCAATAAAACTCCCCACAACCACCCAGGTCTCCTCACATCTCGCCTGCCCCGTGACGCTGTGCTCCACGGGCCTCATGGTGACCTCCCCCCATCCCGCCCTGCAATGCCGCACTCCATGGCCCACCTGGTGACACCCATGCCCCCGTCCTGCCCTGCGATACCGCACTCCACAGGCCTCATGGTGATCCCCATCCCACCCTGCAACGCCTCACTCCACAGGCCACCTGGTGACCTCTCCCCCCATCCGACCCAGTGATACTGCATTCCACGGGCCTCCTGGTGACCCCCCACATCCTGCCTGGTGACACTACACTCCATGGGCCTCCTGGTCACCCCCCACCGTCCCGCCCTGTGGCAGTGCACTCCATAGGCCTCCTGGTGACACCCCCCCCGTCCCGCCCACTGACACCGCACTCCATGGGCCACCTGGTGACACCCCCGCCATCCCGCCCGGTGACACCGCACTCCATGGGTCTCCTGATGACACCCCCTCCTCGTCCCACCCTGCAACACCACACTCCACAGGCCTCATGGTGACCTCCCCACGTCCCGCCTTGCAAAGCCGCACTGCACGGCCCACCTGGTGATACCCATGCACCCCCGTCCCACCCGGTGATACCACACTCCATGGGCCTCTTGGTGACCCCCCCCATGCCACCCAGTGACACTGCACTCCACGGGCCTCCTGGTGCCCCCCCACATCCTGCCTGGTGACACTACACTCCACGGGCCTCCTGGTCACCCCCCCATCCCGCCCTGTGGCAGCGCACTCCATAGGCCTCCTGGTGACATCCCCCGCCCGTCCCGCCCAGTGACACCGCACTCCATGGGCCTCCTGGTGACACCCTGCAACACCACACTCCACAGGCCTCGTCGTGACCTCCCCACATCCCGCCTTGCAATGCCGCACTGCACGGCCCACCTGGTGATACCCATGCCCCCCCTCCCACCCGGTGACACCACACTCTACTGGCCTCCTGGTGACCCCTCCCCCATGCCGCCCGGTGACACCGCACTCCACAGGCCTCCTGGTGACCCTCCCCCACATCCTGCCTGCTGACACCATACTTCACGGGCCTCCTGGTGACCTCCACCTGTCCCACCCTGTGACACCGCTCTCCACAGGCCTCCTGGTGACCCACCCGCCCTGCCTAGTGATGCTCCCCGGATCTCCCCATGATCTGCCCACACTACCCAGTCACACTTTACTTCACAGGCCTTCCTCTGCCCCACATCATGACACCATGCTACAAGGACCTCCCTGTGTCCTTCCCACCTCACGATGCTGCACCTCCCGCCAGAGCATCCCCACCCTGCGACACTCCACAGGCCTCCTCACGCCCTGCCCATCCCATGACATGACCCCACAAGGGCATCGCTGAGACTTGCCTGCCCCATGACATGACCCCATGCCACACGGGCCTTGCTGTGATTGGCCTGACCCACATCATGATCCATGTCAGGACTGAACGGGCACTTTCCTATCCCAAGAGAGAGGAGAGAACTGAAAGAAAGAAGAAAGAGACTTGCCCGCATGGAGGAGAAGGTTTTCTCTGCTGCTGGCCCCCAAGCACTGAAGCATCCTCCGAGCAGAGGAGGTGGCCAGGGCTGCGCTGTGAAGACACAAGCAGGCAGGGCAGAGCAAAGTCAACTCCAGTGAAAGCAGTCTGTGGTGTGCCGCTGCAGCAAGGAGGGAGGGAGGGCCAGCTTCCCATGGGCGGGGGACATAGCTGTACTAGGTTAGTCACACAGGAATAGCAGCACAATGGGCACAGCCACAACACTAAACTTTTCTGCACACAAAGTGTAGCCTGCCTCCAACTTGGCCAGGATGTGCGGCTGGACGCTTCACACAGTGCCGCCGAGTGACTACATGTCAGGCAGTTTAAGCTTCCCATCACATCTCCCCCCTTTTGTCTTTTCTGTATTTTAACTACTTTAAAAGTGCTTTTTTTCCCCAAACTAACTTTTTGCATTTCAATATGTGTCTGTGTATTACTCATCCCTGAATGGTACTGGTTCTTTAACTATACAGCTACAGTGGGTAACATCTTGGAGACTAGGCTGTCTTTCCCTTGCAGTGGCTGGCTTGGCAAGTTCGGAGTCGGTTCATCTTCCTCTTCCTTGTTCTGCATCTTGTTCTCAGTTGATTACTGAGTCTCTGGAACAAACTGAAGATGTCAGCAGTTTCTGCTGAACTCCCCATCGCCTGTCTCAATGGTCTGTGACCTGGGCGATGCATTCTTTTTCTTTACAATAACTGGAGTTCTCCATCCTTTTCCTTCATGGCCATCAGTTTCCAGATCAGGCGATTCTCTAACTGAGTGACATTGGTTATAAAAATATTCATAACTATTTTTTGCCTTTTGATCTAATTCAGCCACTCCTCAACAGATCTGGCCACTTCGGGGCTAGATTCTTTTCCAGGGTTGGAACAGTAGACCTGAGTTGCCTTCCTATCAGGAGCTGGGCGAGGCTCCTGGTGTTCCTACTAAAGGAATGGCTCTTCCTGCTTCAGTATTTCATCACTGTCTGTACTGCCCTCTCAGTTTCTCCATTTGCTTGTGGGTAACGGGGGCTGCTAGTGGTGTGTTCAAAGTAATACTCTGGAATGACGTAAATTCAGCTGCAGTGAATTGTGGTCCATTGTCTAGCAATAATTGTTCTGGAATACCAGAATGGGCTAATGTGCTCTTTAATTTCTTGATAACCCTGCAACACGTTGCATCTTTCTAATATATTATTTGAATATATCTAGAAAAATAGTCCATTTCAACTAGGTAATGATGTCCTCAGAATATGCATCAGTCTGCTGCTAGCCTCCTGTAGGGGCTGTCTGGTAAAGATGTTAGAGAGACAGGTGAGGGAGGTAATACCATTAATTGGACCAACTTCTGCTGGTGAAATATGCAAGCTTTTGAGCTACATAGAGCTTTTCTCCAGGTCTGGGAAAGTTGGTAGAGATATTGCTACTAGATGCTCTTTGCGTTATGTCGGTCTGTTAGTTCTGCAGTGTTCACATGGAAACATTTTATTCATAGAATCATAGAATATCAGAGTTGGAAGGGACCTCAGGAGGTCATCTAGTCCAACCCCCTGCTCAAAGCAGAACCAATCCCCAACTAAATCATCCCAGCCAGGGCTTTGTCAAGCCTGACCTTAAAAACCTCTGAGGAAGGAGATTCCACCACCTCCCTAGGGAACCCATTCCAGTGCTTCACCACCCTCCTAGTGAAAAGGTTTTTCCTAATATCCAACCTAAACCTCCGCCACTGCAACTGAGACCATTAATCCTTGTTCTGTCATCTTCCACCACTGAGAACAGTCTAGATCCATCCTCTTTGGAACCCCCTTTCAGGTAGTTGAAAGCAGCTATCAAATCCCCCCTCACTCTTCTCTTCTGCAGACTAAATAATCCCTTCATGTCCTTGCTGATTCCAGGCCACCACACTGACGGATTGGCTCATTCATGGCATTTAGCTAGTCCTTGATGACCTGGATGGATGAGGTCTAGAATTTCTCCTCTCAAAGCACTTTGGATGATAGTACAATCACCTTTAATCATTAGGCCATTGGACTCGCTTAATTGTCTGCGTACAGCAAAGCAGTATCTTGTCACAGGTGGTCTTGTGTTCTTCAGATACTAGGGCCACCCTGCCTGAATGTAGCTAAAAACTTCTTGACGTTGCTCTTTGTAGCGGGTATAGTTTCCTGCCTGACACTTGTCTGTAAGTTTCCACAGCATCTACAAAAGCCTTTTCATCTTCTTCTGGCCCACAGGTGTTTGAGTACAATGCGGGGCTCCATGACAGTGTGTCTGCTGTTACCAGATTTTTACCAGGAGTATATTCAGCGATAAGGTTAAATTGCATGAGCCTGTTCAAAAGACACTGGCATCTCATTGGTGCTTGATATAGGTATTTTCCATTGATAAGGGTTACAAGAGGTTTATGGGCAGTTATCAGTTTAAAGGAACGTAATTCATGCAGATATCTGTAGGAGTTCTCACATGCTCATACACGTGCCAAGGCACTCCTTTTCAATCAGTGCATATCGTTTTTCTGCTTTGGTAAGTGTACAAGAGCAGAATCCAGCTGGCTTCAGCTCAGATCCATATACCTGCAGCAGTACACCACCAAGGACAAGGCTACTGGCATCGGCAGTGCCCATTGTGTGTATGTTTGCATTGTAGAACATTGAAACTGGAACAGCTGAGATAATTTATTTTACCCTTTTGCAGGCAATCTCCTGATTTGGCCCCCATAAACTGGATGGTATTGTAGCTTAATAGTTCATTCAAGGATTTTGCCACTGTAGAAAGATCTTCAGGTATTAGCCAAAATAAATTACCATCCCCGTTAAGTATCTCAGTTCTGGAACAAATGCATTCAATTCTCTAATTGCTTTTATTTGCTCAGAGCCAAGACTAATTCCATCTTTGTTTATTATCTGTCCCCAAAGTTAATTTTGGTGTAGGTGGAAAACACACTTTTCTTTATTTAGCTTGAGTCCAGGTTCACTGATTAAGCTCAGACCTTTACTGAGGGTTTTGTCTTGTTTTCCACTGATGACCCATATACTAAAATTTTGTCCATAAAAATGACAACCCCGTTTATGTTCTTTAGCCGCTCTGCCATCTTTCTTTGGAAAATGTCAGGAATTCTGGTAATCCCGAAATGTAATCTTTGAAAGTACAATCTCCCAAGTTGTGTGATGAATGTAGTCAATGTAGCGCTCTCTTAGAAACCACTTGAGGCATCAAATTTGGAGAATACAGTAGCTCCTGCCATGTCAGGAAGCAAGTCTCCGAGTGCTGGAAGGATATAGTTTTCTCTTGCTACTGCTTCAGTAAGTCTTTTAAGATCCATACAGGTTTGTATTTTTCCCTATAACAGGTACCATCGGTGCAGACCATGCAGTTGGCTCAGATCTTTTCTTGATTATGTCACTCTTTTCCATTCCCTTTAACTCAGTTTCTACTGTATGAAGTAATGGGATAGGAATTTTGTGGGGGCATATGTACGCTATGTGGTTCAGCAGCCTTTCTACTGCATCCCCTTTTAAAAATCCAGTACACCAAATAGTCTATCTCCTCCTTCCACCTTTCTCACTCCATCCATCATGGCAACCACACTGAGACAGAGGAGACTGTCAGCCTCTGATCACATCCACAGTAATATTAAAGCTTTTGTCTTTGGAGGTTGCTTCTGTGGAAAACTGTCCAGTGCTGCCAAAGTACCTGGGGGCTTATTTAGGACAGTATCTGCTGGTTTCAGCTCTAGGAGAGGTTGAAGTTGATTAGAAGGCCCTTCTGGTATGACTGTTGCATCCACACCTGAATCTATTTTAAAATTAAGTCTTGCCTCAGATATTCAGTTTCACCCTCCAGGCTGGCTCTGTGTCATTACCTGTGACTGAGTCCAGAAGAAAGGTCTCTTGACTTTCCGTGCTCACTTCCTGTACTGCATGTGTGCAGCCGGGTGATGGGGTATGCAGACCCCACACTGGACAACAAGGGGTGAATGAGCTAGTGTGGGCTCAGGTGGTGCTGCCCCATAGCAGATGTGAGAAATGGCAGGTTGAAGAGGGAGAACCCCAGCTCAGTTGATGGCAGACCAGGGAAGAGAGCAGACCTTCAGTCCTCAGCTGCTGGAGAGAGGGCAGACTGAAGGCAAAGCTCCCCAGTTGACTGTTGCCCAATGGCCCCTTCCTGAGGGGAGGGAGGCCAGATGCTGACTCACCTTGAGAGGGAACCGCTGCCTTCTGTTACCTGCAAATGCAGGTTAGAGCCCTAGACCAATGAGTGTCCTCTGAAGGAAGAGAGCCTTGACCCAGCTTTGGGATTAACGTCTGTGTTAATTCCCTTGTTTTTGTTCATTAACTACCCAGAAGAGGAGAGACTTTAAAGTGACCTGGCCAAAGGTCCAAGTCGCAGGAAGAGGCAGATGATCACAGCACCGGAATGACCATCAGCCGAAAGTACATGATGCGGAGAATTGCTATGCTACGCCCAGCCACAAGAAGGTGCTAGTTGTGAGTCAACCCCTTCATGGGCAGTCAGTGGCAAAATGTCCCGTTTTTGTGCATTTATGGGATTTGGCTCCTTTGGCTGAACAATCACCTCTTGGATTGTGACTTTCCCACATCATATGCAGCAATTGTAATAAATCCTCAAAAGCAATGTGGGGTAAGCCTGACATTCCTTTGAGGATTTATTACAATTGCTTTTTACAGCTGTGCTAATTTCCTGTCCTCATTTTGTAAGTCACTTCCTGTAGGTCTCTTTCTGGCGGCCTCTGGTCTCTGTTTTGATTTTTAATCCTCTCCAGTTGTCTTGTCATTTCTGTTGCTGTGCGAAGGGTTACATAGGACTGGAAGGGACCTCGAGAGGTCTTCTAGCTCCCTGAACTCATGGCAGGACTAAGTATTATCTAGAAATCTCTCTTAATTTGCAGTTTCTCTGATAGTCTGTTGCTAAAATACCTGGCGCTACTGTCTCTAGTCTGCTCTTCCTTTTTATCCTCAAGATCATAGTTTTCTGTGACGTCATACAAGCCTCCTATAAGAGATTCCACAGCCTCCCCAGTGTTTGGACATGCTGGTAAAAAATCTCTCGCTCATAAACCACACTAGGCTGAGGTATAAAATGCTCATCAAACTTAGCCAGCCCCCCCAGAGTAATTATATTTTTGTGGCTCTCCTCTCCAAAGACCAAGGATTGAAAGGTACATTCAGCTTCCCTGCACAGATGAGAGAACTAGCTTTCCCCTCCCCCGTCTCATTGTTGAGTTTACTTGCAATGCAAAAACGTGCAAAGTGCTCTGTCCAGTTGGGCCAGTCGGATGGTCTGTTGAAGCTGAAGCTCTCTGGTGCTTGGACCTTTAGCATTTTGGCAAAATTCTGTAGTTTCTGGTGTTTATCTTCTGACACCATGTTGTGTTAGTCACACAGACAGAGGCAAGATAAATGCTAGTCACAACAGTTTTATTGTAAAAAAAGAGTGTAGACTGCCTCCGTCACTCAGTAAAGATGGCGTGCAATATGCTTCGTACAGCATCATGTAGTGACTAAAGATGTCCCCAGACCTGAAGAAGAGCTCTGGGATCCTCAAAAGCTTGTGCCTTCCATCCACAGAAGTTGATCCAATAAAAGTTATCACCCCCTCACTTTGTGTCTGTCACACATTATGATGCAGTTTAAACTTCCCCTCCCAGCCTGAAAGCACAGAAGCAGTAGAAAGAACAAATACAACAAAGAGCAGGCGAAGGGGTAGAAGTTGTGTCCTCAGGGTGATGGAGCTGCTGCTGTCGGAATCTGGGCACCAAGCCCAGATTCTGCTGATAAATCAACACCATGACATGGATGAGGTTCTGGGGGGAGTTTCATCTTGCATGAGGACCCATCTGCAAGAGGGATGAGTCCCCTGTATGGTTCTTCCCGGGCACCAGGGGAGAAAAGGAGGCAGATGGTGCAGTGGGAACACCAGGTCTGCACACTTCTCTCCGTTTTGTACCCAATGTGCATTCTCTTGGACGACCTCTCCTCCCTCCCAGAGACCCAAGAATACATCATGGTGCAGAGTCAGGAGCAGCAAGGGTCAGTGACACAGACCCAAAAAACCATCCAGGAAACAACTCAGGCAGATCCTGCAGGAGACACTGGGAGTAGGAGGCACAGAGCAGAATCCTTGGGGTCGTGAGGGGTACAGTGAGACACTGCAACAGTCCTGGGAAGTATGCCTGGCCTGAGCACTCCTGCAGCCCTCCCAGAGCTCACATAACCCCAGAGGGGTAAGGAAAAGGTGGACCATGGAGGGGCAGGGCCAACCCTGCAGGGGTAGTCATGTCAGACAGTTATTCTGATGCTTGTTTGGTATAAAAATAGACCTTCCAAACCAATATACTCTCTCAGCACGGAGTGATTTGCAGGAGTTTAGGGCAGTAACTACAGATGATCCTCCTTGGCTGAAGAAGAAAATTCTCATTTTGGTGAGAAATACTAATGAGCGACGCTATTTTTCCAAGTCATTGACCAATGGCTGTTTGGCAGAAGTATTGGAAATGTGTTTCCTTTTTATTTTAGGAAGGGCTGAAGGGGGAGCAAACTTACTTAGGGAGCCCTGGTTCTTAACACTCTGAAATGACAAGAAAAGCCTTGAGCACAGATACAGTAAGTCTCTGTTCGTGAGCTGGATTGGCTTCATTTCGTTCACTGTGAAGCAGCTGAAAAGCTCTTTGTATGATCCAAAGCTAAGTTTTAACAACGTTTTCCCAAGATACAGTGAGCAGCAGCGTACCGAGTATAAACAGTTTGCTTCAAAGAGAGCATAACGTTGTGATGCTGACATGATGCCTACCAAAATGCCAATATCACGCTTTGGAAGGTTTCCTTTCATGTACACAGAAAGGTATGAGAAATGCTGTTGTGTCTTGTGTCCAGTCACCTGGGAAGTTCCACTGCTTCGTCCTGTGTTTCTGTGATGCCTGGAAACATTTCAGGTTTAAAAGGAAATGTTGTGGGGCCAGATCCTGAATTCAGTTACACTGGTGTAACGCTGGAGTAACTCCACATTGAAGTTAATGGAGTTACCCCATCTATATCAGCATGATTGACACTCTGACTAACCACATGACTCTTTTGCTTAGCTGAAGAGGTTGTCAGAGGAAGGCACTTTTGAACTGTACACCTTGCAGGAGACAGGTAATCTACAACACCAGTAAAAGCAACTAAGTAAATATGCAATATTTACTTCAGCCTTCCTGCAAAGGCCGTCGAGCAGGTATCTGTGGAGTAAGACAGGCAATCTCCCCACCTACTGTAACATGATGTGGGACTATACACTTGCCTTCTTGTTTGCCTACAATAAGTGGAAGCTGTATGCAAGTAAAGAAGAAATCAGATCAATCAGAAGTGCTGACTAATAGCAGCCCATGAAAATGCAAATGTCTCCTCCCTGATAAGGTTGATGGTAAGAAGGAGAGGAGGAAATGGTGACCTAGATATCAGCTCTAAGATGCCTGGATTCTCTGGAGCCCCATGACTGAGCTCAGGTAAATGGAATGGTCTCAGATATAAGTTGTTGTTTTTTAAATACACATGGCAACAAATATAAAATAAACACCGCAACAAAACCAAAAATAACCTCAACAAAACTAAGCTCCTATAGAATTGTTTCCATTATTCTTTTTAAATTTCCAGAAAATATATTTTCCCTCAATTTTCACTTCAGTGTTTGCAAACTAAATATTGCAGCTTTGTGCTATTGCATAAGACCCTGAAAGTAAATTTGACAAGACACTGGTCATAAAGAAAAGTGGAGTTGACCTATCTTTTCTCATTATTCAGGGTGGAGTAAGCATTTGTTCTCATGTTCTTACCCAGCATTTCCTCTTCCCTTCTTGCTGTGAACCAGGTGTCTGACTGGCTGCCATTCTCCCCCCAGAGGTGGCTGCATCTCCCTGACACTTCCATTACTACGCCTCCTGATCTCTTTTGTAACAAATGCAAATTGTTAAACAGAAGGTTCACTTGTCAATGTTTTAGACCTTTCCTTTTTTATAGCACTAGACTGTTTGCTCTCAGACTCGGCCAGCGAGGAATTGCCTTTGGCATTGTAGTCTGGCATTTGCTTCTGAAAGAGAATGAAAGAATACATTTAAGTAGAATGGGTAGGAATTGTTAGAGTGAGCTATTCAGGGGAGCTGCTTGAAAAGCCATTTAGTCTCAAGCCCAGAAAATCTGGACTTCTGTGATCCTTTTGAAAATGTTGGCTCTGTTACCCACAGAGCACTGACATCGGTCGGCACCTACATAGCTCTCTCTACACCCTCTAATTGCAGGGCAAACAATAACCAATGAATCCACCTATGAGGCAGGGAGAAACAGAGTCAGTCTCACTATTTGCTGGGTGGGGAAATTGAGTCAGATATGAGAGGTAAATTCTCAAAGGTTGGACTTGCATTGTGTGATTGCATGGGCTGTCTGGGGGCACCTCTGCATGTGCATTTCCAACAACCCAAGCCTGTGTCCTGGGCGTGGGGCTGGATTACTGCCATCCTGTCTGAGCAGGGCATCTCTCTCCTTTCTCTCTTGGGCAGGGTGAGAATGGATATGGTGCCAGGGAGCTGGAGAGCATTAAATCAGATCGCATGAAAGTGCTGCAGCTAAATGTGTGCAGTGACCAGGAAGTGGCTCAGGCTGTGGAGTTTGTGAAGAACAATCTGAAGGAGCCGGAGAAAGGTAGGTAGTGCGGATAATGTTACAGGCTGGGGGAGCCTGTGCTCTCAGACCAGTTGCCTTTTAAATTCACTTACGTGAACCCTTGCTAAGAAGGAGTTACCCCCCTAGGGACAGAGTTAAGGTTATCCGAGTGGCATAGTAATGGATCTGAGTGTTGTGTGGGAGGCATTTCCTGGCTTTGTTTTTTTGTTGTCACATTCTGGAAGGTGCAGAAGGGAACTAGACTGTTGCATGACAGCAGCACAGATACGTGCTGGTGAGCAGCAGCCATCTCTTATTACAAACGGCCTGGCTCCTGCTGGATTTGAGGGAAGTTACTACTCAGCAGCACTGCAGGTAACCAAGCTGGCCATGGGGATTGGAGCTTGAAATGGGACCTCCCTGTGCCTCTCTGTCTCTCCTCTCTGTATCTGAACCTGTTTCGGGGAGTTTGTGAGGGTTCTTGGCCATGGTGGTTCCCACTGTGCCTGCTCCACTGTATTCATAGAGCCTGCCTGGCCGCCTACACAGGAGTTAGCCAGCCATCAGCCTCAGACTAGGACTGATGATAAACACATCACATGTCAGGGTATTGAGCATCTCCCCCACAGCTCTCTGTCCAGAGACATCCTCACAGGAGCACTTGGGGGTTTGCTGCATCCAAGAGGTGGGGTAGGGCCAGGAGTAGTTTTTTCCTTGCTCATGGCAGGTGTTAAGGTTCTGGGCAGATTAAAAGTGGCAGAAAGATAGTCCCAACCTTCATTCAAAGTACACAACAACGTCCTTAATCCCTACATGAATGATGCTATTAAATATAAAGAAGAAATAACCTGAAGTCAAATATATAGATATACCTATCTCATAGAACTGGAAGGGACCTTGAAAAGCCATTGAGTCCAGTCCCCTGCCTCCACTAGCAGGACCAAGTACTGTCCCTGGCAGTGTGCGATTTTTGTTTTTTGTTTCCCCACTGATCCCTAAATGGCCCCCTCAAGGATTGAGCTCACAGCCCAGGGTTTAGCAGGCCAAAGCGCAAAGCACTGAGCTATCCCACCTCCTCCCCTGAGTGTGCTCTGTGTGCACAATTCTGTCCTTCGTGCACAACCATTCCACACCCGCCCTGTCTCATCAGATTCCTCTCCACACCTTTTCACACCACTCTAAGCTTTTCACACAGAGCACGTTAGCAGCAGCGGCAGCACAGAGCTATGCTGTGCAGAATGACAGCTTGCAAGCAAACAGCACTGTTGTTTCTCAGACGGTGGCAATGAGATAAAAGTCTGGTTCCTAGCAGGGTTGGGCACAGGATCCCTTGTGCACTTCTCTGTCTGATAGGTGGGCAGTCCCTCCTTCGTGGAGATTTATGTAGTCACTCACTGCCATAGGCATGCTCATGGCAGCTCCCTTTCACTGCCATCTTGTGGCAGAGCCATGGGGACCTGCTGGGATCAAGACTTCAGGACACCACCATGTCTGGGAGATTGTGGTCTGAGGCCATTTTTGCTGGCTATAAATATGGCCTCCGAAACCAGAGGGAGCACACTGCCCTTCTGAAAATTAACAGAGTTATGCCTGGGACTAGACTGAATTCTCCTTGGGAAAGAGATGGGCCTATGTATACAATGCTAAACACCACACTGTGACTCTTGGTGGCAAGCCCAACACAACGCGAGACAGCTGGGCGAAAGTAACCCATGCCCATAGAAACAGTGGCTTGCTTCATACTAAGTTCCAACCCAACCTTCTTGCCAAGACCAGGGGACACAGAATCAGAGTGATGCTGTGTCCATCTAGATTCTACATTTTTACTGAAAATACAGTTCAGCATTTTACTTCTGGGGGAATTCTGCACCACTGCACATGTGCAGAATTTATGTCCCCTGCAGATTTCTTTGCGCCCTTGCAGAAAAATGACTTGCTCCTCCTTCAGAAAAAGGAAGTCACAAGAGTGGTTGTGCAACCCTTCCCAGCAGTATGTTTTGGGTGCCCAGGGCAGCTGGCAGAGAAGTAAATCACTGTGGGACAGGAGGCAGGACTGGGGAAGACCTGGCTGGGGGCTCTGACCTTGCGCTGGGCTCAACTACTAGTCCTATCTGGGTTGGGGAGGACAGGACTTCCTCTTCCCCTGCACGGCATCTGGGGCTGGATCAGACCCACCCCCAGATTTATTTCCTGGCTGCAGGAAGCTCTGCAAACTGCCCCCCCCCCCGCTTCCTGCACCCATTGCTCCTCAGCTGTAGGGGGAGACATTCCTGTAGAGGGAGCTGCTCCCCCATCCACCCACTACCCATGCATCCAGATCCCCTCATACTCAGACCCTCTCACTGAGCTTCATCCTCCTGATAAGCCCCACTCCCCTTGCACCTGGACCACCCTAATGAGCCACGTGCACCTGGATCCCTATCCCACCGAGGCCCAACCAGCTATACGTGGATCTCCACCCCACTGAGCCCCACTTCCCCAGCATCTGACACCCCTACTGAGCCCCCCACCCAGACTGCCCTGCCAAGCTCTATCCCTCCCACACCCAGTCTCCCCCACCACTGAACCCTAGCCACCTTCACCTGGACCCCCCTGCAGCGTCCCATTGCCATTACACCCAGAACTCCCCAACAAGCTCCTGTGAATCCAGATCCCCTCCCCCGCACCCAGATTCCCCACTGAGCTGCCTGCACCCAGTTTGCCCCACACAGAACGCTCTCAACCCACACCTGGATCCCCCCACATTAAGCCCCTCTAAACTTGGATCCTGTCTTGCTGAGCCTGCCTGCCCATGGTGAGGGGCAGAGCCCTGGGGTATTTCTGGGGCAGGCTGAGTCCTTGCACTGTGTCAGGGTTGGGTGCAGCCTCACTGCTGAGTCTGTGTCCTGGGGGGAGCTGTAGAGTGAACTTCCACGTCTGTGCAGCCAGTGGTCTGTGCTCCCCAGTGCCAGGCTGGAACCTCCATATTTATTTGACAAATAAAATTTGCAGAATTTTAAAATATTGTGTGCAGAATTTTTAATTTTTGGTGCAGAATGCCCTCAGGAGTAGAATTTGTTCCCAAACACACACAAAGCACAGCATTCCAGATGGAGTGTCTGGGCTCTGAGACAATAAAACCTTTGGGGTGGGGAGAGTCTCTATTTCTCTTTGATCTTGGGTCGTACCCACCAGTATTGACACTAAACAAATAATAATGATAATACTCTTTAAACATGTGGTTGTGCTGCATGCCCCATATGTGCCAGATGACTGTCAAAGTTCTGTTACATACTACTGTGCTATGATTGACTAATGATGGAATCTCATAAAAGATTAACTGCTTTAATTAGCTTTTTCAGAAATGGTTCTAAATGTACTAAATTTATTATACAAGCTCTGCTTACAGAGAGACCTGTGCCAGGACATGGCAGGGAGCCAAGAACTCCTGTGTCAAAGCTCTGCTGTAAGCCCCGTTCCCTCTCTGGCCTTGGCAAAGTCACTGACAGTACAAGTCTCTGCCAAACTCCCTTACTTCAGTGAAATTACACCAGGGATTAATCAGGCACTCGGTGTCCTAGTACCGTAGTATTCTTATCATAATTTATAATCTGTGCGTGCTATCGCCACACAGACCATCGTCAGGATTGGTGCCTCATTTTGCTGGGTGCTGGTCAAACTTACAATTAAAGATAGTCTCTGCCCCAAGGAATTTACAGTCTATAATAAGGACAACGCTTAACAGGTGGGTGTGTAACACAGAGAGTTTGTCTGGGGCCTGGTGTACACTACGCGTTTAAACCGATTTTAGCAGCATTAAACCGATTTAACGCTGTACCCGTCCACACAACAAGGTCCTTTATGTAGATATTGATATAAAGGGCTCTTTAAATTGGTTTCTGTACTTCTCCCAGATGAGAGGAGTAGCGCTAAAATCGGTATTACCATATCAGATTAGGGTTAGTGTGGCCGCAAATCGACGGTACTGGCCTTCAGGCGGTATCCCACAGTGCACCATTGTGACCGCTCTGGACAGCAATCTCAACTCGGATGCACTGGCCAGGTAGACAGGAAAAGCCGCACGGACTTTTGAATTTCATTTCCTGGTTGGCCAGCGTGGAGAGCTCACCAGCACAGGTGACCACACAGAGCTCATCAGCACAGGTAACAATGCAGTCTCCTGAGAATCGAAAAAGAGCTCCAGCAGGGACCACATGGGAGGTACTGGATCTGATCGCTGTATGGGGAGAGGATTCTGTGCTAACAGAACTCTGTTCCAAAAGAGGAAATGAAAAAACATTTGAAGAAATGTCCAAGGCTATGATGGAGAGAGGCCACACCAGGGACTCAGTGCAGTGCAGAGTGAAAGTTAAGGAGCTCAGACAAGCCTACCAAAAAACCAAAGAAGCAAACAGACGGTCTGGGGCAGGACTGAAAACATGCCGCTTCTACGCTGAGCTGCATGCAATTCTAGGGGGGTCCGCCACCACTATCCCACCCCTCTCCATGGATTCCGAGGTGGGGTTGGTAATCTCAGCCAAGCCTGAGGATTCTGTGCACGAGGAAGATGAGGAGGAGGAAGAAGAGGATGAGCTTGCAGAGAGCACACAGCACTCCGTTAGCCCCAACAGCCAGGAGCTTTTTCTGACCCAGATGGAATTACCCTCCCAGCCCTCCCAAGCCACTAGCCCAGACAGTGAAGCCATGGAAGCGACCTCTGGTGAGTGTACCTTTGTAAATATAAAACATGGTTTAAAAGCAAGTGTTTTTTAATGATTGATTTGCCCTGAGGACTTGGGATGCATTCGCGGCCAGTACAGTTACTGGAAAAGTTTGTTAACCTGTCTGGGGATGGAGCGGAAATCCTCCAGGGACGTCTCCATGAAGCGCTCCTGGAGGTATTCCAAAAGCCTTTGCAGAAGGTTTCTGGGCAAGGCAGCCTTATTCCGTCCACCATGGTAGGACACTTTACCATGCCATGCATGTAACAAGTAATCTGGTATCATTGCATGACAAAGCCTAGCTGCGTATGGTCCCGGTGATTGCTGGCATTCAAGAAACATCCGTTCTTTATCTCACTGTGTTATCCTCAGGAGAGTGATATCGTTCATGGTAACCGGGTTGAAATTCAGGAATTTAAGTAAGGGGACAGAGATGGCCATTCCTATTGCGCTGTTTGCCTGTTGCTTAAAAGAAATCCTTCCTTGCACGTAGCCAAGCGGGAGGAGGGGAATAGCCCTGAGCTTTTTCATGTTTGGCTATCAGGGATCTTCCCTGCTACCAGCCACACGGTGGGGGGAGTGGAAGGGAGGTGATTAGCAGTGATCTTCCATGATACCAGCCATGCGGTGGGGGGAGGGGTAAAGCGATCATCCCACAGAATTGGAGGTGGGGGGTGGCTTCTGCTGCTGCATGTTAACAGGAAAGAAGCATCACTAAACGGGCTTTGCTTGGTATTTGGGAAAGGAGGGCACTGTGTATGTGAAGGCTGCAGAAGCCGAAAGACAGTGGCTTACCATGGCCGCATGCAAGCTGAATTCTGATGCCCGGGCCTGCGTCTGTGAGATCTGTAACACCAGAGCCGCAGGCACTCAATATTAAGATGCAAAATGCGACCTTGTAGTGAAATCACACGTGCTACATAAGGTGAATAGTGTTGTTCACTGTGAAAGAGTATAACCATTGTTCTGTAAAATGTATCTTTTTAAATACTTCTCTCCCTTTTTTCTCTCCCTCGTGCAGCTGCACATTCGTCAAGTCTCCTTACTCCATCCCGAAGTCTATCTCAGATAAAGCGGAGGAAAAAGAAGACGCAAGACGAAATGTTCTCGGAAATCATGGAAGTGACCCGCAATGAAAGAGCTCATCTGAATGAGTGGAAGGACATAGTATCAAGTTACAGGAAAGATGCCAGTGAACGTGAGGATAGGAGGGACCAACGTGAGGATAGAAGGGACGCTCGAGATGAGAGGTGGCTGCAGGAAGATCAGAGGTGTAGGCAGGAAGATCAGCGGTGGCGGGATGCAACGCTGGGGCTGCTGCATGATCAAACTGACATCCTCCGATGTCTGGTGGAGCTTCAGGAAGAGTAGCGGGGTCACAGAGTGCCGCTGCAGCCCCTGTGTAACCACCCTCACCACTCACCATGTTCCATGTCTTCCTCACCCAGACGTGTAAGAACGCGTGGGGGAAGGCTTCGTGCACCTGCCCACTCCACCCCTGTGGACAGCCCAACCAAAAGGATGTCATTACATTGAAATGTTTTTAGTAGCGTTTTCCTTCCCTCCTATCCTCCTCCAAAACCACACCCGGAGTACCTTGTCATTTCTCTCCCTCTTTTTATAATGTCTTTTTAATAAAGAATACATGACTTTTAAAACGATAGTGACTTTATTTCCTTAAGCAAGCTGTAATTGAAGGGGGAGGGTGGGTTGCTTACAGGGAAGGAGTCAATCAAGGGGGAGGGGGGTTCATCAAGGGGGAAACAAACACAACAGTTACACCGTACCCTGGCCGGTGATGAAACTCGTTTACAAAGCTTCTCTGATGTGCACCGCTTCCTGGTGTGCTCTTCTAATCGCCCTGGTGTCTGGCTGTGCGTAATCAGTGGCCACGTGATTTGCCTCAGCCTCCCACCCCGCCGTAAAGGTCTCCCCCTTACTCTCACAGAGATTCTGGAGCACACAGCAAGCAGCAATAACAATGGGGACATTGGTTTGGCTGAGGTCTGACCGAGTCAGTAATGTGCACCAGTGCGCCTTTAAATGGCCAAATGCACATTCTACCACCATTCTGCACTTGCTCAGCCTGTAGTTGAACAGCTCCTGACCACTGTCCAGGCTGCCTGTGTATGGCTTCATGAGCCATGGCATCAAGGGGTAGGCTGGGTCCCCCAGGATAACTACAGGCATTTCAACATCCCCAACTGTTATTTTCTGGTCTGGGAAGCTGCAGCCATTTAAACAGAGTAGTGTTCCTGAAGACGCGAGCATCATGAACCCTTCCTGGCCATCCCACATGGATGTTGGTGAAACGTCCCTTGTGATCCACCAGTGCTTGCAGCACCATGGAAAAGTACCCCTTGCGGTTTACATACTGAGTGCCCTGGTGCTCCGGTGCCAAGATAGGGATATGAGTTCCATCTATCGCCCCCGCCCCAGTTAGGGAATGCCATTGCAGCAAAGCCATCCACTATGACTTGCATGTTTCCCAGAGTCACAACCTTTCGTAGCAGCAGCTTAATGATTGCTTTGGCTGCTTGCATCACAGCAGCCCCCACAGTAGATTTTCCCACTCCAAATTGATTCCCGACTGACCAGTAGTTGTCTGGTGTTGCAAGCTTCTAGAAGGCTATTGCCACTCGCTTCTCAACTGTGAGGGCTGCTCTCAGCTTGGTATTCTGGCATTTCAGGGCAGGGGAAAGCAAGTCACAAAGTTCCGTGAAAGTGCTCTTACGCATGCGAAAGTTTCGCAGACACTGGGAATTGTCCCACACCTGCAAAACTATGCGGTCCCATCAGTCTGTGCTTGTTTCCCAGGCCCAAAATTGGCATTCAATGGCTAGAACCTGCCCCATTACCAGCAGGATCTCCAAAGCGCAGGGGCCCGCGGTTTGAGAGAATTCTATGTCCATGTCCTCATCACTCTCGTCGCCGTGCTGCCGTAGCCGCCACCTCCTCCTCGCCTGGCTTTGCAGGTCCCGGTTCAGCATAGACTGCACGAGAATGTGCGAGGTGTTTACAACGTCCACGATTGCGGTATTGATCTGAGCAAGGTCCATGCTTTCCATGCTATGGCCTCTGCACGGTTCACCCAGGAAAAAAGGGCGCGAAACGGTTATCTGCTGCTTTTACGGAGGAAGGAATGAGTGACGACATTTACCCAGAATCCCTGTGACACTGTTTTTGCACCATCATGTATTGGGGTCTCAACCCAAAATTCCAATGGGTGGGGGAGACTGTGGGAACTATGGGATAGCTACAGGATAGCTACCCACAGTGCAACGCTCCAGAAATCAACGCTAGCCTCGGACCATGGACGCACACCGCTGAATTAATGTGCCTAGTGTGGCCGCGTGCACTCGACTTTATACAATCTGTTTTACAAAATCGGTTTATGTAAAATCAGAATAATCCCGTAGTGTAGACGTACCCTGGGAGATGGGAGCAGCGTGTGTAGCAGAAATAGGTACACAGCGTTGCCTGTATTTAGCTATATGTATAATTTACAATCTTCAATTTAAAATAATCATATGTACACAGACACCAGAATAAATGAACACAAGGTTTCAGTGGCTCTTCCAACAGGCCGCCTGCCTACATGTTACCCGTATCTAGCTAGCTGAGGCCATCACCGTAGAAACGAGACTTGAGAAGTGATTTGAAAGAGGGTGAATGAAATGAATTGGAGAGAGCATTCTAGACATAAGGAACAGCATGGGAGAAGGGGCTCAGAGAGGACAAGGGCATTGGAGTCTATGGTTGGCTAGGCAGAGGGGCCTGTTCATGATGTGGTACGACAGGTGAGCAGATAAGTATAATGGGGACCCTGATTATGACTGAGCCCTACCACAACAGAAATAATAAATAGGTGACTAGATAACTGGTTAGATTTTTGCAAAGTCTGATCCTTGTTTTCCTACTGTTTGCTCTGTCATTATCACTGTCTATTGCTTGCATAGCACCATATGGATATAAACAGGACTTTAAAAGAAAGACAGTCCTTACACTGGAGAAAGGGCTCAGTCCTGCAGACACTGCTGGAGGCTCCTGTCCTTAGTGCAAACTAACAAGGTTCTGCTGTAGTAAGGATTGAAAGTAGCCAAATTGTGGGCTGGTTATGAGTTGCTGCCCTCTGCAAACACAGGAGAAAGAACTTGGATGGCAGAACCTTGCAGAGGTGCCATGGTTAAGTCAGGACTTTCAGAAGTGACCTTTGATGTTTTGGGTGCCCATCTTGAGCCTGTTTAGTACCCTCATTCCCCCAGAAGTCAGTGGGACCCGTGGGTGCTGAGCCCCTCTGGAAATCAGAGCCCAGGTTAGGCTCCCCAAATCAAGTGTTATCCTTCATCTTCTCTGGCCTGAGGAGGACACTGGGCCAGTGTTGGGGAGGCAGCTGCTCCAGGGGAACTTGGGCCTACTTCTCTTGTTTGTGCTCTTCAGTCAAACACCAGCCAGAGTGGGACAGATACAGCCCCATCCTGCATGTCTGTCTGTCCCAGCCTCAGGAGAACCAACCACATGACAGCAAGCAACAGTCCTCCTGTTGGAAGTTCAAGTGCTGGCCCCTCACTGACTTCTCTGGTGCTTTGAGCCAATGCCTTGATGCTCTTCTGTCTCACCTGTTTGGGAATTTAAAACTTTAACCAGTTAACTGATAAGCATTAGTCTTACCGGTTAATCTGCCATAACTGTTAACCTCCGCACCGTCTGGAGCAGCCCCAGCCCGGCCGGCTGGCCCTTTAATTGGTTAACCATTTAAACAAAATATTTTAATCATTTAAACAATTAACTTTTAAAACAATATTTACATCCCTACTTCTGTTATTCCCGTGTTACCTTAGCCCACTGTGGTTCCTCTCTTTGTTGGTGTATTTCACTGTCCTAGATGAAAATGTCCTGTTTTTGCCAGTGGATTGTTTTACCCCGAGAGAAGATAAAATCCCAGAAGAGCTGTTTCTCCCTGAGGGACCCCCCCACTTAAACCCTTGAACTCTCTTGTTTTTTGGCAGGGCTCTGGGGCTTGGTGAATAACGCTGGAGTATCAGCCTTCGGAGAGGTGGAATTCACAAGCATAGACAAGTACAAGGAGGTGGCAGACGTCAACTTATGGGGAACTGTCAGAGTGACCAAGGCTTTCCTGCCCCTTGTTCGCAGAGCTAAAGGTACAGATGGCCTCTGGCATGGCCGCAGTCAGAAGCTTTGCAAAGCAACAGGGAAAAGCCACTAAAAACATCTCAAGTTCTGCCTTTAGTGACACCTCTGCAAGCACACTGAAGCCTCTGAGGCTGTACAGACATGATGGAGGGTAGGATTTGGCCTGTAGTATGAGCATTTTGCAGATCTATAGCAAGTCACCTTGTGTAACTCCTGTCATTAGGAGGACCGAGCTATAGAGAGGATGATAAATGAGGTTATAACAATATCTATGCACTGAGCCCTTTTAGATGCTTCCCAAAAAGCCAGCCCAGCTAAACACGCCAGTGAGGTGATAAATATGAGGAAAGCTGAAGGACTCTTGGAGGCAGGCAGCAGTAGGCCAGTGCAAGCCCAGCCTCCTGCTCTGGGAAGGGAGACAGACACACAAGAGGTGACACTGAGATGTTTTTTCCAGATATCATTTATATTGTGTGCTGCTAAATATATCCCAGCTGCCCTAGAATAAGTAACTGCCCGCCAAGATTATATGTTGTTATTCCTGTTCCGTTGTCATGGCGAGGATGCATAGGGGGTGTGACCAATAGTGCAGGAACCAAGTGTGCCACTCTGCCCATGTGGCTGTAACATTTCAAGCCCCAGAGCTTGGCACCATAAAACTCCTTATTGCTGCAAGCGCGGAGAGGATTTTCAGGGTCAGTTCAGCGACCGTAGCGGAACCTGCGGCTGCAGGCTCCCCAGTGCGCTGCCCCCCGCCCCCAACCCCTAGGAGCTGGATGAAATGCTAGAGGAGGTTTATTACTCCTGCTCCCAGCCCTGCTGGAGTACAAACCACTTTGCACTGGCAGAGCACCGAGGTGAGGACAGCATGAGCTGTCCCTGGGGGATCAGAACATCTCCCCTTTATCACAGCTGCAGCAGGGCTGCAATCACAGCTCCCTCCCCTCCTGTTTAACAGGAAAGTTCCATCCCTCTCCCATCACTCTCTACATGCTTACCCACCAGTTCTGGACACAGACCGATATGTGAATGGACTGCAGAGAAATCTCCCCTGCACTGGCATTGGGGGTCGGGGGGGCTGGCAGTAGGGGGGAGAGAAGGCCACCCAGACAGTCTTGGGGCTCCCAGCTTTGAGCCCCAAATGCTCCTGAGCCAGCCCAGTCTGTATTACCCGGAAATGAGGATAATCTGCAGCTCTTTGGTGAGTTTATGAAACGGATGGAGTGGCCGTAGCGATTGGAAATCCCCATCTGTGTGCTCGCAACAAACATGGTGCTTCTGCTTCTGTCCCTTGCTCTTCCTTGGCTAATACCCAGCTATCAAACACAGTGTGTGTACCAGTGGAATTATTCCTGGTGTGGAGGTGGAGAGGAGCAAGGTCTTCCAGGCACAGGGAGGAGAGGGCGTAGATTGAGAAGATGACCGGTAATGAGATTCACCATGTTTGTGTTGGGGACCCCTGACGACAGCGTGATTTCTGGATGTCAGTCAGCATCCAGGGCTGAGGGAGAGGATGTGTCAGTAGCATGAGGCTCAAAGGAGGGGGCTTGCTGCCGTGTCCTGGCTGAAGAGCCCCTTGTCCTCCAGAACAGAGTTTGTTGTTTGGAGATTATTCCCTGAACAGGTTATCCTGTCACCAGTCTATTCGGGCGTCCATCCTGCCCAGTCCAGAACAGAGGCTACCAATTTCCTTTTCCTGTCTCTGCCCACTCCAGGTCGTGTGGTGAACATCACCAGCATGTTAGGGCGGATGGCCAGCCCTTCCCGCTCCTCCTATTGTGTTTCCAAGTTTGGCGTGGCAGCCTTCTCTGACTGCCTCCGGCAGGAAATGTACCGCTGGGGAGTTCGTGTTATCCTCATTGAGCCCAGCAACTTTGTAGCTGCTACTGGCATTCTGACGCCTGAGAGCATCGAAGCTCAAGCAGAGGAGCTATGGAGAGGAGCCAGCAAAACTGTCCAGGAAGACTATGGGAAACCGTATTTCACACGCCAGATAACCCTGATGAAGTCCTTCATTAACAGCGGCCTGAAGGACATGTCCCTCGTCCTGAACGACATCACGGATGCACTTACTTCCAAGTACCCGTACACTCGGTACAATCCCATGGAGCCCCACTGGCGCATGAGGCTGCATGTCATCACTCACCTGCCCACCGCAGTTGCGGACTGGCTGTATATTTACTGAGCCACACTTTAAATAACTGGCCTGACAGCACCCACTCACTGTGTGTATTCGGATCTTAAAACTGATCAGTGGTAGGTAGAGATGGGCGGGTCCGGAACACCACGTCTCTCTGCACGAGGCGGTTTGGGCAGGATCAGGGCTTCAGAACACTGAGAAAAGACTGAGTCTGGCCCCTTCCTAGTCTTGCTGTTCCAAGGACATTTTCCACTGGGCTGTGGAGGAGGCAGGGGAAGGTTTGGTATAATGAGACAAATCTTTTCCTGGTGTAATGAGGCCTGGTGAGCTCCTCCCGGGATGGATTTCTCTCACTAATGGGATCTTGCCAAGGGCAGGCCGGTTGTGATGATGCTAGTAGATGTCTCAAAGAAAAGAGCTAATATGGGAAACAAAAGCAGCATTTTCCATTCGATCAGAAATAGGTCATCACAGCTTCTCTGCTCCCCGTCCTCGTGATATTGCTGAGTCACATGGCTCCACCAGCCGTCTCTAGGGAAAACAGTGGCGTGACCTCTAAATGACTTAATTATGCAGGGTCAGGCTAGGAAAAATCTAGACGGCTCCGCATGTGCAAAATCTCAGTAGGGAGAGACTGTCCTTGCCAGGCACTGTAACCAGGGAGCAGACAGAACCACTGCTAGAGCCAGGGCCCAGACGTGCACTGGGAGGGAACGCATCTAAAGGGGGTTGGAACCGTCCCTGGCTCTCTCATTGGCTGCTGGAGCAACAGGCCCAAAGCCTGGGGCTTAGATAGCCCTAGAAATGCCCCTTCATGGGCAGACTTTCACCTCTGGAAGACAAACAGGCACTTGGCATCTGGGCCAGTTTGGGAATAAAACCACATTGGGGCTGCCCCAGCAGCTGCTCCTGCCCCTCCACCCCCAGAGACCCCAGTTTTTCCTACTGAGAATCTCCTGCCTAGATCCACTGCCCTGGGGGTGGGCCGGACAGATTGTCACATCCCGTCCAGAGTTCATAGAACCTGCCATATCTTGGTTCACTGGAGCCCATGGAGAAAGCCATGCTGAGCCAGCCAGCAGCATGGAGATTTATGGGTTAATAACCCCTGTCAGGGGCTTGAGCATCTCAGCTGTGCGCCTGGCTGAGCAAAGGCTCTCAGCCCCCAGTGCAGCTGGGCCTCACTAGTGCTCACTAGACGGCTGGACGAGGGCCCTCAGAGGGAGAAGCAAGGGTTGGCTGATCAGAAGTCAGGACAGGGCTCTCTGGAGCTGGGTGGTGCTTCCTGGGAGCTTGACTGGCTGTTTGGTGTTGAGGTCGTTAACTCCGTGAAGGGCTGTAGCCAGGGACTGTGCCATTCAGGTCTGTTGGTTAGACAAGAACCCCTGTAGGAAACAGCAGAGAGGGATTATTGTTGTTGCTTATTGTAGGGGGTCCTGTGAGCACGTCCTGGTCATGCAGCCTCCAGCCCTGCTGCTGGCCTGGACCCCCTCCGGGTTGAGAGGGAGGGGATGCCACAATCGCTGCGTGCGCAGTGCACTGGGGAGAGTGAATTGGGGCGGGAGAGGTTCAGTCCAGCTCCTAATGGGTGGGTGTCCCCAGCACAAATAGCATCCTCCTGTCTGGTGCTAACTGGCCCCTCTTTGGCCCTGCCTAACCTGCCTTCTCAATAACCCCTAGACACCCACACTGGATAAGAACCATCCCCACAGGACACTGAAATGCCTGGATAGTCTGAGTACAAAGCCCTGAGTGGATGCTGTGAGGGGCCTCATTTCTTTCCTTTTATTAATTTCACAATGAAATGGCACTATGACAATAGGTGTCTCCTCAGAAACCTTCCTAGTATCTCTGCAGCTAATGAGAGTAGATATGGCTGGTGACTCGGGGATAGGGCCGGTTGTTTGTTGCTTTGTCTTTGCTAGTGCTGGAGTTGTTCAGCACCTCACCCCTTCTCTAAGGAGTGGCTGCTTGTAAGAACATGATCTGACTCCCGGCACTGCTGGTCAGGTGGGGGATCAATCGTCCAACTTCAGCACAGGTATACAGCACACACGCCCCCTGCTACTGCTGTTTGTTCTGTTTCAAACGATGTGAGATGAAAGTGAATTTCAAACCAATTTGGCGCTCATCCTGACCCTGCCCTCGTACGTGAGTTGCAGCATTTTAGAGGACATGGACTGTACCTGTGGCTGGAGTCTGAATCCAGCTGTAAATGCTGTTTGATGTCGTGAAACCTCTTGAGAGTAAGGGAGGCCTTACGTGGAGCTTGTGTGGAGAGGGCATGTGTTATAAATAAGGATTGGAAACTCTGGGCTGTAGGGCTATTTTCCATTGCAGATCACAAGTGTACAGAGAATGTCAGGGATGCAGGATGCCTGTTACTGGAACAGATAAGATACCCTGGTGTTAAGCTACCACTGCTGTCCTCTGTATCCTTTGTGCCACCTGCACTGTGAAATTCTGGGAACACTAAGTACCACTTGATTACACAGAAGGGAAAATAAAGGAGATTTATAGAGAACAATGTTTTTCCAATACTCGTATTTTTTACATTTTCTCTTGTTTTCTCTGTGGGCTCTGTCACAGCTCAGGGCGTCTCTGGTCCAGCACAGCGATCACTCTCAAGCTCCTGGCTCCTCAGCCATCACCTCTCTTAGGTGCAGACCTGTGTCTCTCTCCCTACGGAGCGGCACAGCTCTCTGCTTGTGAATTCTCAGCTGTCGGATGGCCTGAGCCAACTGCTTTGCCTTCCCCTCAGAGGCTCTCAACAGCGTAATTATCCATAGGTGTAAGTTACTGCACAGCATGCTTGAGGTGAAAGCAGGACAAAGGAAACTCTGAAACCAATAAAAGAACCTACACACATGCTGAAGAGCTTACCAGTGATCATCCCAGGACTGGCTCTGGTTGGAATCAGTCCTTCCAATCCCACACAGGGGTCTTCCTGTGGGGACAGGTTCAGAACAAGCCCCTCCATGAGTCCCTTCAGCCCTGCTCAAAAAGGAATGGGACCCCTCCCGTGGCTAGAAGGGCCTGTCTAGGTGCTGGATCAGAAAGCAGACCTAAGTCACTTAAGAGGCTGGCTCTTAACCAACAAAGAAAGGACTTTTGGATAATCTAGAGAATCCAGTTGGAACCAGTATCCGTGAGCCTTTTCAGGCAGTGGTGCCTGGCAGGAGTTGTTACAACATGAGTGAATTTGCCCTCCACTATTCTTAGTTCCTGGTGACCTGCGGACTCCCTTCCCTGTGGAATTACAGACAGCCTCTGGCCCACAATGACACACACATTTAATTCAATAATGTTTGTCCAGGATATGGCCAGGTCTATCACAGGCTGATCCTGGAGCACTTACTTACCTGAGTAGCCCCATTGGAGTGAAGGGACTCAGGTAAGTAAGGGCTCCAGGATTGAATTCTATGTGGCTTTTAAAATCGTAGGAGTTCATATTCTGTCATTGAAACAGACCTGCCCTCTATGGTGCCAATAGGAGGGAATGATGAAGAGGTATGTAGCTTGCACTGGTACCATGGTACCACACCTCCACTCCCCCCATGCACTGAACAAATGCTGCTGTACGCTCAACACCACTGAGGCTCTTGACAGACCCCCAACGCATGGCTGCAAACACCAGAGCAGCTCAGCGGCCATCAGTCGAGGGCCACAGTTCACAGGCTCCCCAGCCAATTCAGCTCATTATTGTTTGGTTTAGTGGTGTTACGGTTGCCCCTGAAGGCCACATCCAAGATCTGGATGGTGGGTGACCAAGATTGTGGTGGGTGCTGTGCTGTGCAGATGTGAGGTCCCCAGTCCTACAAAGCTTAGGGTCTGCATAGGCAAGACAGACAAAATAAGGATTATTATCTCAATGTCATTTCTTGTTGGTGGAACCTGTTTAACCTGTTTTGTGATTGCAAGCAAACGTTCTGCCCGGCTTCACTGTCTCTGCTCGGGCTCCATCCGTGTGCAAGGAAGCTCAGCAACTCGAACAGCAGCTGTATTTTATACTTTCCATGTAGGGTTGCCAACTTTCTAACACACAAAACTGAACACCCCTGCCTGGCCCCCTGCCCCTCCTCTGAGGCCCCACCCCCACTTGCTCCACCCCCCTCCATCACTTGCTGTTCCCCACACTCCCTCATTTTCACTGGGCTGGGGCAGGGGGTTGGGGTTGTGAGAGCAAATATGGGCTCTGGGCTGGGGGTGTAGACTCAGATGGGGCTGGGGGATTTGGGGTGCAGAGGGGGGCTGGGGTGTGGGGAGGTGAGAGCTCTGGCTAGGGGTGTGGGCTCTGGGGTGGGCCAGGGGATGAGGGGCAGGAGGTGGGGCGTGGGGTCCCAGCGGCACTTACCATGGCTCTGAGGAAGTGACCACCAGGTCCCTGCAGCCTCTAGGTGCGTGGGGGGCCAGGTGGCTCTGCGCGGTGTGCACTGCCTTGGTGTCCGCAGGCACTGCCACTCACAACTCCCATTGGTTGCGGTTCCTGGCCAATGGGAGCTGTGGAGCTGGCACTGGGGGCAGGGGCAGTGCTCAGAGCCTCCCAATCCCTAGCCACCCCAATGCCTAGGGGCCACAGGAACCTGCCGGTTGCTTTCCGGGAGCAGCACAGAGCAAGGACAAGGAAGAAGAACATTCACTGGCGCCGAAGACTACCTGGAGCACCCAAGACTCACTACTGGACCGGAGCCGCCAGGGTACCTTTTCGACTGGGCGTTCTGGTTGAAAAATGGACACCTGGTAACCCTATCTCTATGGTGCAATTTTCTCAGAACCACGCCGTTCAGGCTGACCAATAGTGCTCATTTACAGCACTGCTCATTGGCCTAGCGTTCTGCAGACAATGACACGCACACAGAGCTGCCGGGCCAGATAGAATTATCCTCTTTTCACAGATGGAGAATTGAAACCTAAAAGGGTACATGACTTGCCCAAGGTGGCAGCAGGAGCTGGTGTCACTGCCAGGATTAGAACTCAGGAACTGCTGGGTCCCTAGCCTGTCCTTGGACTGCTGCTGCATGCTTCTTCTCCACCCCTTTCAGAACTCTCAGATGAGCTGTCAATCACCAGTATCACTTCCTGTTGGGGTGAAAGCTATGTGCAGACAAACTCCCACCACTGCGGTTCTGGAATAGCAAGTGTCAGATAAATACTTCTTTATTAACAATGGAGGGAGTTATGTGAACTGTGAGCAGGCAAACAATGCCAAGCTGGCCCAGGTGCTCCTTTCCAGCCCTGGGTTCATGATTCTGTTGGTAGTCACAGTATGCCATGCAGTTAAACTTTTGTTCTTGTTATGGGGCTCATTGCAGTGGCACATACGGTGGCAGTGACTGACGGTTCTTTCTGAATGTGGGAGTATGTAATAGTTATGTATGCAGACAGTCATGGGCATGATAAGGAAGTTAAAAGCTACAATTAAATGGAGTGACTTATTAAAATTAAAAATAGATTAAGATGAGGGGAGAGATCCTACACTAGGCCAATTCCAGAGCTAGCCACGTGCCATTGTGTTCACTTAACTTACATGTACAAATATCCCATTGTGTGCACCCAGTTTGCTCTTTTAGTGCACTCGAACACATAATTGGTCCTGTACCCATGCAACCACCAGATCTGGGTGGGTTTACTGGGCACTTCCATGAGTGACTAGGCGTGTGCAAAGGTGTGCTCGCTGTCGGATGTGCTGCACTTTGAAAATGTGGCTCCACACCTTTAATTTTTAGAGTTCACCAGAAGGTGACTTGTTCTCCTTTGTCGCCAACTGGAGCCAGGCACCAAGCTGTGGAAGCCAAAAACTCCTTGTAGTTCTTATTGAATCTGCTCTTTATGCTTCTGCTAGGTATCTGAGTAGCACAGGGCCTGATATGTTTCTGATCTGAATCCCTAATGCTACTTCTTAGAATTAAAAGGAGTTTTGCAATTTACACTCACTTTGTAATGAAAAAGTGAAATACGAATAGAAGGGTCAGATCTGGAGAACTGTACAGAGAGGAAAGCAGGACAGAAAAATAATGGGAAAACAGAGAGTTCTAACAGCAATAGCATGAGAACAGTAGTGGCTGTTATATGATCAGCTGTAGGTAACATAAAGACACTAAAGCAGTGGTTCTCAACCAGGGGCACGTGTACCCCTGGAGGTAATCAGAGGTCTTCCTAGGAGTACATCAACTCATCTAAGTATTTACCTTGTTTTACAACAGGCCACATAAAAAGCACTAGCGAAGTCAGTACAAACTAAACCTTCATACAGGCAATGGCGTGTTTATACTGCTCTACACACTGAAATGTAAGTACAATATTTATATTCCAATTGATTCATTTTATAATTATATGGTAAAAATGAGGAAAAGAGGGATTTTTCAGTAATTGCGTGCTGAGACACTTGCTAGGTCTGATTTTGTACGTTTTTAAGTGAGGTGAAACTTGTACACAAGACTAATGAGGCTCTGGAAAGGTTGAGAACCCCTGCACTAAAGAGACCCCTGCAGATGCAAACATGGAAGCTCACTAGATATAGACAGTCTGTTGAAGGTTAATGGAAAATGAAGCAATAACAGCAGCTGACCATTTGTTTTAGTCTCTGGTTACTAAATGCAAACACAGTATAAAAGAGAATTTATTCCTAACCAGCTTGAATCACTGCAACTGTAAAGATACAGGCACTTGTGAATATTTGCACCGTGAAGCTTTTCATACCAGATAAGAAAATACTTAACCAACTGCAGAGAAATGAGAGTTTAAAGCAGGTGGGTAGAGCTGGCTGGCCTTTCGGTAGCTCCTAAGCCAGAGCAGTTTAGTTAGAATAGCCCTGTTCTGCAAATAAATCAGTTACTTTCCTGTTAGGCTGCAATGTTTTTTTAATCCATGTTGGTTTGTTAAGGAAATTTGAAAGCTATTTACACAGCTGCAATTTATCTATGTTCTTTCCCAATTTTTAATCAGAGTGGGTGAGAAGAAAGTGACTTGCGCAGAAACCTCTTGCAGCCAGAGGGCAAAAATCCCTGAAATGGGTCAGAGAAACTAAGTTTCTTTTGGATGAGGCAGAAAACTGAGGTCATGGTAACCTGTGGTTATAACAGCCCATGAAACATCTTGCAAGCAGAGGTGAGTTGGTCAAGTGTCTTGGCCAAATTCCAGTTGTGTAGTTGCTGGCTCTCTGCACTCCCCTGCTGTTTTCAGCTGGATGCTGGATACTTCTGAGTTGTTGTGGTATTTATCATTTCCGAAATGCACTCCCTCAACTGTTGTACAGGAAAAATACTGTTTCACTTCGAGAAGTGGTTCCTCGTTGTGGTGGAGCATTTGCTGATACTCATTAGCTTGTGCATCCTGATTTCCCCACACACACGAGTCACATCATGGCAGTCTCTGATCAAGCTCTGTTAGCAGAGCACATTTTTCCCATGGGTTGCTGTAGCCCAAGGGCACAGTGACCAATCCACTCCTGTTGTCGGTCTGGCAGCTCTTGTCTTTTCTTAGTTTGTCGGGATGAGTATTTTTTTTAAATTATGTAACTCATCATCATTTCAAAATGGGTTAGTTCGGCTAGCGGACCACATTGAAACGTCACGGTGGGCAGCTGTGCCCGTTTGTGGTGGCGCCGAGCTTTGCCCCATGCACACACTCTAATGTTTAAGGCGCCCTGTGTCAGTCTGAGCCTGACCATGTTTCTGTGCTGTGTAACATTCCTCGTCTAGCACACATCAAAGGCACTTTCCGCTGCAGCTACGGCAGCATAGGTGGAGGCCAATTCTGCCCTCCAGCAACGAACGAACCTACTGCTGGGAGCAGGATGGGGCCCTTGGGAGAAAACATTGTTTCTTACCCTCCCCACAGAGCATCTGTGCTGCTTTAGGGCCTGACTCCTCACTGGAGCAAGGGCTGCAGGAGTGGGCCCTGGTTTCTCTATCTAGCAGTAACACAGATACACACAGAGCCTGAGGGGACCAGGTGAAGGAAAATTCCTTGAGGTTTCCTCGCAGAGTTCCTGCCAAACCCTGCTGCTGGGAGGTTCTGACCCCAAACCTTACAGATCTCCTAGGCTGCAGGAAAACACAGGGCTAGCTATGTAGAGGCCCCTTGCCTCCCATCTGGCTGGGGAGTCCCACCAGGCCCAGGGTAGTGCAGCCCTGAAGGAGCTGGGCTGCCAGAGATTCCCCATGGTCCATCTTAGCTGCCCAGTGCACAGGGGCCCATGGAACTAGATTAACTTTTCCACTTTTCCAGGTAGTCCATGTAGAGCTCTAGAGAGAGGACTAATGCACATCCCCTGCCCCCCTCAGAAATGCTGCCCTAGGGAGAGTCCTTCTGCTCAGAAGAAGGGGGATTTGTGCAGAGATCTTGGGGAATGTGATGGGACTCATTGTGTTTAGATTTCCTCCTAGGGATCGCTCTAGTTCTGCTCAGTGCAGGAAAGGCCTCCTAGAATCTTTAACAGGGAGCTGGGTACATCTGTCTGGACGGCCTGATGCACTGTTAATAGCCTCAGGTTTTGTCTGACTCAACCACAAAACAAAATTCCAAACCCCAGAGCAGCTGTGATTCCAGCCATAACTCCAGGACTTCCCAAAGTGAAATAACAAGTCACACCAAAGGACAGGAGGAATCAAAATGCACAGGGGAGAAAAGATGTGTTCAGAAGAGATGTGAACACAGATCATGAGCGCAGGAGGCTCTTCTAGGTGTCTGGAACTGCAAAGAAAGTGGCTTGTGGCAGGCTGATGACATGGTTTCTATTTCTAGAAACTAGCATCAAAGTACTGAGAGAGGCAGCAGACAGACAGCAGCTGTGGTTGCCCCTTCTCCATAGTCTTGTAGTGTAGTTTCGTTTTTTCAGTGAGAATTAGGACAATGGTGATTGTACAATACTGAATGTAAATTATGTAAGGTTATTGGGAGTCACCGGATGGTGATGTTACGGACAGTGCTATCTATATCTTACACTTATTTTAACATGTGGGCATTAGAACATGGAGAAATGCTTATTGTCAGCTGTGATGAACTTCCTGTTAGAAGCTCAGAATATAACCTATCAATGTAGTTCCCTGTTTTTTGTCTGCCTCTCTGAATTGTTCTTGGGTTATATCTGTGCAAGCAAACAAAACATAGTGGTGCCAAAATAGTAGGAAGTGCTGCTTTGTTCCTCAGTCTAGAGGGCTCAGCTAAGATTGAAACTGAGGTCTCAATAAATGGCATCATTCGTGCGCTACAGTCAAACAGTGGCTGAATCTCTTATTGTTCTAGCTAAATGATGTTACCCATCTCAGTGCCTAGTACTGCCTACTGACTCGTACGTCTTTGACAGACATGGTAACATACCCCATGTAACTTTTGAGATTCTCGGGATACCTCATGATGAACGTGTTTTGAGTTATAACATCATGGGCCTTGGCTCGCTAGCATGTGTGGGAGAGACGCTTGGGAGGTGCCTGCTCTTAGCACTATGGGGCACCAAAGCAGGATGCTCAAAGACCATCTAACCCGTGACACCCCTGGCATACTCTCCCTCCTCCAGCACCAGGGTAGAGACCCACTCCCCCCATGGAGATTAGCACGTGCATTTATGTCTGTTGTCAAAGCCTGCTCACTGCAGGGTCCCCAAGGGACAGCTCTCTGATGTTGCTGTGTTTGTTGTCTCAGCAGTTTAACATACCGAGCTCGCTGCATATTCCTGTTCATAAATATTTGATATGGCAGGTACAGCATGCGCCAGAAACTCAGTCAACCAAGGTGCCAAAATGAACATCAACTCTGAGGCTGTAGATATTGGCACCGTCCCTTCTGTGCAAGTTAAGCAGGATTGAAATTAACTGCTCGGGCCTCTCTGTTCACAGCCACACGCTGCAGTGCTGTCCAGGAAAGGAGGGGAGGAACAGCTGAGCTGCCAGGGAGCTGGACTCATTGTCTGAACATCCTGCACAACAGCTGTAAAAACCTGGCCCCATTGGGTATGCAGGGAGCAGCAGGAGTCTCTGATACAGGGACAGGTCCTACCCATGGCTGAGCCAGCCTGTGCCTGTGATTACATGTTCTGCTCACCTGGGCTGCACAGACCCCTGGTTCATCCTGCCCCTTCCCTTACACCAGTGATTTAAAGCAGAGGCCCCAATGCGGTCCCTGAACATATTTTTGGATTTATCTACACAGGGCCGTAAACTCGGTTGAGGTAGGTGGGAATTGAAAGCAGGCTCGTTATTGCTGATTAACTCCCGGTGTGGATGCTTTGAGTCCAGAAGAATTAACTTACTTTTCTTCCTGTCTCCCTTTTCTTTCAGCCACATCCTCCCTTGGGTCCCTTCTCCCCATTCCATCTCAAGGGTCTGCTCTTCCCTCCATGCACATCCACAGCTCCAGGAGCAGGGCAGCTCTGGCTGGAATACGTACCACTCTGGCATTTACTCCTGGCCATCATGGAGGGATCCTGACTCTCTTGACTCTAGGCCACAGCAGTGTAATTTCAAAGGCCTCTCTCCTGATGGCCATATAGTCTGTGCTCTCACTCATTAGAGCAGCCCCCACACCGTCTCTCTCACCTCCAGAAGTACATACATCACCTATTGCATTCATCTGCTGGCTTTCTCTGCTCTCTCACATCAGACACAGGCTGCTCGTCTTTGCCGTCACAGCCTGTCCCCACCTTACCGATCATCTCTCACTCACTATCCATGTATCAGCTCCTAACTCCCGTCAGCCCATGAAGTCAGCCACTGTTGACCATCTGTTTAATTTTCAAACAGGCACCTTCATGCTTTTTTCCATGCTGCTCCTCATGCCTGGGAGGATCTCCTCATAAACAGCCACAAAGCTATCTCACCCTCCTCCAAATCCCTTCTCAAAACTCTCCTTTGCTGTGATGGCCACAAAAAACTTGACAGCGGTGACCATAGCCCATCATACTGATCTGTATTTCCTTGGGTCCTTGGACTCCCCCATCTGTCTGTATCCATCTGCTGTCTCTTGTCTTATAGTTAGATTGCACGTTCTTTGCAGCAAGGATCTTCTGTGTTCTGTAGTTGGCAAACCATTCACAGTCTTTGTTCAATCCTGAGCTGATGGTGTCAAATTTGCAGATGAACTGAAGCTCAGCAGTTTCTCTTTGAAGTCTGGTCCTGAAGTTTTTTTGCTGCAGGATGGCCACCTTAAGGTCTTCTATAGTGTGGCCAGGGAGGTTGAAGTGCTCTCCTACAGGTTTTTGTATATTGCCTTTCCTAATGTCTGATTTGTGTCCATTTATCCTTTTCCGTAGAGACTGTCCAGTTTGGCCGATGTATATAGCAGAGGGGCATTGCTGGCATATGATGGCGTATATTACATTGGTGGATGTGCAGGTGAATGAACCAGTGATGGTGTGGCTGATTTGGTTAGGTCCTGTGATGGTGTCGCTGGTGTAGATATGTGGGCAGAGTTGGCATCGCGGTTTGTTGCATGGATTGGTTCCTGAGCTAGAGTTATTATGGTGCGGTGTGCAGTCACTGGTGAGAATATGTTTCAGGTTGGCAGGTTGTCTGTGGGCAAGGACTGGCCTGCCACCCAAGACCTGTGAAAGTGTGGGATCATTGTCCAGGATGGGTTGTAGATCCTTGATGATGCGTTGGAGGGGTTTTAGCTGGGGACTGTATGTGATGGCCAGTGGAGTCCTGTTGGTTTCTTTCTTGGGTTTGTCTTGCAGTAGGAGGCTTCTGGGTACACGTATGGCTCTGTTGATCTGTTTCCTTATTTCCTCGTGCGGGTATTGTAGTTTTGAGAATGCTTGGTGGAGATTTTGTAGGTGTTGGTCTCTGTCTGAGGGGTTAGAGCAGATGCGGTTGTACCTCAGTGCTTGGCTATAGACAATGGATCGTGTGATGTGTCCGGGATGGAAGCTGGAGGCATGAAGGTAGGCATAGCAGTCGGTAGGTTTTCGATATAGGGTGGTGTTAATGTGACCATCACTTATTTGCACCGTGGTGTCAAGAAAGTGGACCTCCCGTGTAGATTGGTCCAGGCTGAGGTTGATGGTGGGGTGGAAGCTGTTGAAATCATGGTGGAATTTTTCCAGAGTCTCCTTCCCATGGGTCCAGATGATGAAGATGTCATCAATGTAGCGTAGGTAGAGAAGGGGCGTGAGTGGACGAGAGCTGAGGAAGCGTTGTTCCAGGTCGGCCATAAAGATATTGGCATATTGTGGGGCCATGCGGGTGCCCATAGCAGTGCCACTGATCTGGAGATATATATTGTCATCAAATTTGAAATAGTTGTGTGTAAGTATAAAGGCACAGAGCTCAGCAGCCAGTTGTGCTGTGGCATCATCAGGGATAGTGTTCCTGACAGCTTGTATTCCATCTGTGTGTGGGATGTTTGTGTAGAGAGCCTCTACATCCATGGTGGCTAGGATGGTGTTTTCTGGGAGGTGACCAATGCATTGTAGTTTCCTCAGGAAATCAGTGGTGTCACGGAGATAGCTGGGAGTGCTGGTGGCATAGGGTCTGAGTAGAGAGTCCATATATCCAGACAGTCCTTCAGTGAGAGTGCCAATGCCCGAGATGATGGGGCGTCCAGGATTTCCGGGTTTGTGGATCTTGGGTAGTAGATAGAATAACCTGCGGTGTGCAGTTACTGGTGAGAATATGTTTCAGGTTGGCAGGGTGTCTGTGGGCGAGGACTGGCCTGCCACCTAAGGCCTATAAGTGGTGCAAATATAAATATTTGGAATGTTGGAATTAGATGCACATCTGAAACACATTGTCTGGATGTGAATTTTCCCAGCGCTCAATGAGGTGTTTGAATCCAGGGCTTTGTTTGGCCTGTCACTCTCTGGAAATTTCTCTCCCTTTCTCCACACCATGATTGTTGCTGTGAAGTAGTCTCTGATTTCTTTTCCTCATGATTCATTATTTATTCCAACGGTTACAAATATGGCAAGGCAATGGATAAAAGTATTTATTCACATCTCTCTCTTCCTGTGACAGATCAGGAACGTCAATGCCTGGTAGGTATGTATCAGAGAAAATTTTGTGGTTTCTGGTGCACCAGTTCCATAAATTGACTTCTTTTAAATAGAGATGAAAGAATTTTGATCCACCTTGTTTCCTGGCTGATGATGCAAGCAAGCTGCAGATTCTTAAGGGACAAGCTGCACTTGCTTTACATCTTGGAATCCCCAGGACTTTCATTCACAGGCTAGAAATCCCTTTAGCCTAAGTCTTCATCTCTATTTAAAAGAAGTCAATTTATGGAACTGGTGCACCAGAAACCACAAAATTTTCTCTGATACATAGATGGAGTCTTCATGAGCAGTAGATGCCAAGCGCTAGACTATTGGCCAGATCCCAAAACACCTGTACTTAGAGCATGCATGAGGTCCTGCAGGGACTATGCAGAGCCAGGCCCTATGCTGTATTCAGAGCAGCCTGGGGGCTGCTGTAAATTAGGCCACACCACAATAGCCGCAAGTGTCTGAGAACACAGCTGAGGCTCTGCATAGTGCAGGGATGCCCCAGCCACACCCACTTTCTGCACTCCCTGGCAGCAGGAAGGGTGTGTGGCATCAGAGCCCTTCGGCTGGCTCCATGCCACTGCAGAGCACCCATACATGGACCTGATCCTCCTGGGAGAAGCAAGCCAGCTTTATGGCTGCAGTCAGCCAGGGATGCTGCACTGCCAACACAAGCACCCAAAGGGTACGTTTACTCAGCTGGCTCAGGCTGCGGGGCTCTAAGATTTCTGTGTAATCGGCCTGAGTCCAAGCTCTGGGACCCTGCAAGGGAGGAGGGTCCCAGAACGCGGGCTCCAGCCCATGCCCAAATGTCTATGCAGACATTTTTATGCCCATAACCCTTTGAGCCTGAGTTAGCTAATCTGAGCCAGCTATAGCTGTGTGTTGAGCCTTTTATTCTAGAGTGGACATACCCAAACAGAACAAGGCTGGCTTTAAAACTGAGATTATTTTTAAACTAAGAAATGTTGGGTGGTTTTGATTTGCTTTCTGGGTTTTGATCCTTTTTGTCTTTCCATTGTAGATCATGCAACTCCACCTTTCTGGGTCAGGTGTCCAGATATGTGTGTTCAACTTTTTGCTGCAATCCCCAGAGCTAGAAACTTACTTTAAAAAATGCAAGCTGAGATTCTCACCTAATAACTTGCCTTCAGGAGCTGGGGATTTTAGAAAAATTTCACATACCACAACAGTTAATGCAGCAAAGAATCCTGTTACAACAGTTAATAACATAGCTCTTGTCCCATCTCCAGAAGATTCACAGGGAATGAATAGAACAGGGTAACTTTGAGTGATCCATCCCCTGTCATCCAGTCCCAGCTTCTGGCAGTTGGAGGTTTAGGGAGACTCAGAGCATGGAGTCACATCTCTGACCATTTTGGCTAATAGCCTTGATGGACCTAACCTCCATGAACTTATCTAATTCTTTTTTGAACCCACTTATACTTTTGGCCTTTATAACATCCTCAGGCAATGAGTTCCACAAGTTGACTGTGTGTTATATGAAGTGCTTCCTTTTGTTTGTTTTAAATCTGCTGCCTATTAATTTAATTGAGTAACTCCTGGTTCTTGTATCATGAGAAAGGGTAAATAACCTCTCTTCATGGTGAAAACTGACCATTTCTTCCTACCCTTTGTTTTCTGTCTTTTAACCAGTTACTGATCCATTAGAGCAGGGGTCAGCAACCTTTCAGAAGTGGTGTGCCAAGTCTTCATTTATTCACTCTAATTTAAGGTTTTGCGTGCCAGCAATACATTTTAATGTTTGTAGAAGGTCTCTTTCTATAAGTCTATAATATATAACTAAACTATTGTTGTATGTAAAGAAAATAAGGTTTTTAAAATGTTTAAGAAGCTTAATTTAAAATTAAATTAAAATGCAGAGCCCCCCCGGACCGGTGGCCAGGACCTGGGCAGTGTGAGTGCCGCTGAAAATCAGCTCGTGTGCCGCCTTCGGCACTCATGCCATAGGTTGTCTACCCCTGCATTAGAGGATCTTTCATCTTATCCCATGACTGCTTAGTTTGCTTAAGAGCCTTTGGTGAGGGATTTTGTCAAAGGCTTTCTGAAAGTCCAAGACTATATCCACTGGATCAGCCTTGTCCACATACTTATCGACCCCCTCAAAGAATTCTAGTAGATTGGTGAGACATGATTTCCCTTTACAAAAGCCATGTGGACTTTTCCCCAGCATATTGTGTTTATATATGTGTCTGATAATTCTGTTTTTTACTAAAGTTTCAACCAATATGCCCAGTACAGAAGTTAAGCTTACTGGCCTCTAATTGTCAGGATCTCTTCTGGAACCCTTTTTAAAAATAGGCATTACATTAGCTACCCTCCAGTCATCTGGTACAGAGGCTGATTTAAATGATAGGTTACATACCAGTTAGTTGTTCTGCAATTTAATATTTGAGTTCCTTTTAGGATGACCAGATATTCCAATAGGGACAGTCCCGATTTTTGGATCTTTTTCTTAAATAAGCTCATATTACCCCCACCCTCATCCCGATTTTTCACATTTGCTGTCTGGTTACCCTAGTTTCTTTAGAACTCTTGGGTGAATACCATCTGGTCCTGGTGATGTATTATTGTTTAATTTACCAATTCATTCCAAAACCTCCTCTATTGACATCTCAATCTGGGACACTTCCTCAGATTTGTCACCTAAAAAGAATGGCTCAGGTGTGGGAATCTCCCCCATATCCTCTGCAATGAAGACTGATGCAAATAATTCATTTAGCTTCTCAGCAACAGCTTTGTCTTCCTGGATTGCTCCTTTAGCACCTTTTTCACCCAGTAGCCCTGCTAACTGTTTGGCAGGCTTCCTGCTTCTGATGTACTTAAAAAACATTTTGCTGTTACTTTTTGTGTCCTTAGATAGATGCTCTTCATTTCTTGGCCTGCTTTATTACACTTTTACACTTGACTTGCCTGAATTTATGCTCCTTATATTTTCCTCGGTAGGATTTGATTTCCAATTTTTAAAGGATGCTTTTTTGCCTTTAACTGCCTCTTTTACGCTGCATTTTTCAGTCTTCTTACTGTTTGTTTGTTTTTAATTGTGGGGTATGCATTTAGTTTGAGTCTCTAATACGTTTTTTTTAAATAGTCTCCATGCAATTTGCAGGCAGTTCACCCTTGTGACTGCTTCTTTTAATTTCCATTTAACTTGGTTTCTTATTTTTGTATCGTTCAGAGAATTTAAGCTATGCCCACTGATAACCAAAGCCACTATATACTCGCATTGCTGTAACCCTTCTCTCTTCTCCCAATATTCAGTACCTTCCTTGTGAAGTCGTGATAAAGGGCCCAATCCTGGAAACCTGTGCTCGTGGGATTACTTATGTGAATAAGGGGGTTGCAGAAGTAGCCCCTTTGCACCCAGTTGTACTCCCATTTCAGTCAATAGGGATGTTCCCACTGACTTCAGTAAGAGCATGATTGGGCCCTCATGCTACTATGTGCTACCCTGGTGTACACTACCTTTAATGCAGTGACTGCAGATTTACACAGGTGTAAATGAAATCCAGCTTTGTTTGCCCTTTGGTCTCCTTTTTGTGTGGAAGGCATCATGCACCTTATGTCAGCGTGTAAATAACAATAAAATCCTGCCTGGCTATGTGCGGTTTCCACAGACACACCTCTGGCAAATAAGGTTTGAGTTTAACCCTGTAATGATGACTGTGATGGTCTATACTTCAACCCTCCTATGACTACCTTTTGCCATCCAGAACTGGCTTCCTACTCCATTTTCTACGGATCAAACTCAGGCCTGCAAAGCAAATGTGAATAGCATCACAAGAGATAGTAATCTTTCTGCAGCTATAACCACAGGAGCAAACCAAGAAATGCAGCAAATGCAGCATTTGCTTATTTCTTACATCCTATTCTGGACTGGTACAGCTAAGAGCACAGTTTATTATGCTAATTATCAGGCATTTCCATTCTGTTGGGGTGTTCTTCACTCACAATGATCTGGAAAAGTTCCGGATGTTCATATGTCACTGAGTAGCATCAAACCATGCTTGGATGAGTTATTAGTGGAGAGAGATGGCCTAAGGTGAACCCAGATCTATTTCCTCCTCCTTAAAACTCTTCCCCGGTGTCAGCCTATGACCAGCTACCAATGAGTGGGCAAGTGGTGCGATGAAACTGCTGTGTATCGTGGATAATTTCTTGCTCCTTTCACTGTCACCTCATCTTCCCCTCACCCCTCCTCCCTATTTGTTTTGCTTATCTACCTGTTGTGTCTGATTACCAAGACTGGTATCTCATTGTGGCTGACCTTTTATTGTATGCCTGTGCAGCGCCTAGCGTAATGAGACCTTAATCCTTGATTGGTTCCCCTGGATGATAATAGACTATAGATAATACAGGTGATGATATCATAATACTCTGAGTGTCATCATCCCTGAAGCAATGATGTCACAGTGCAGAAGCAACCACGTCTTTATCAAGATTCCACAGCAGAGAAGCTCTGTGCCAATCTACTCAGCAAGGTGCTCCTCCCAGTGGCTTTCTAGGAGTAAGTCACAAACCCACTACGGGATTTGGGCTGAATGTTGGGATGGGAAATAGTGAAGATCCCGTATAGGCTACACATGCCGTTGAATGGAAGCGGGAAAGCCCTGGTAGGGGCTATTTGGGATCAAGCCCAAAAAGGAGGGGTTGGGGGAAGGATGTTTAGAAGGGAGGTAGGTCCCCTGGTGATGTTGGCCTCGACTGGAGGGATGAAATGGTTCGGATTTGGGGATAAATTGCTGCGTCCACCTTGTCTTGTGTTCACCCTCCTCTTGTTTCCACAGAGGAAGTGAGCTGAGCAGCACCGGCAGAGAGAATGCTTCGTTTGATCAGCACTAGACTGAGTGCCAGCTGGAGGAGGCAACTTTGGGCACAAGCTCTGGCTACGCCCTCCTTCAGGTAGAGTAAACTGAGCCCAACTTATTAGAACAGCTGGCGGATTTGAAATGGTTAGCCCATGGCTTGGGGAGTTCAGTAACCCAGCCAGAGGTGAGGGGTCCATTACAGCAGCAGGTGGGCACGGTTCTGTGGCCTGCGATGTGCAGACCGGGCCATGATGGTCCCTTCAGGCCATAACGCCTGTGAGTGTCTGAGGTACCAGCTCTGTCCTTGTGCCAGAGCTAAAACGCAGTAACCCTGGGGGCAGCTCCAGGGACTCCTCGCCCCTCCTGCCCTTTCCAGCACTGCGGGCAGGGAGAAGGGGAGAGGTGGGGGGGGCAGGCTGACCCATTATTGGGGGGGCAGGCTGATCCATTGTTTGTGTGTGGGGGGGCAGGCTGACCCATTGTTTGTGTGTGGGGAGGGCAGGCTGACCCATTATGGGGGGGCAGGCTGATCCATTGTTTTCAGGGGGAGGAGAGACCAGGCTGATCCATTGTTTTCAGGGGGAGGAGAGACCAGGCTGACCCATTGTTTGTGGGAGGGGGAGCAGGCTCACCATTGTTTGGGGGGGCAGGCCAACCCATTGTTGGGGGGGAGCAGCCTGACCCATTGTTTGTGGGGAGGGAGAACAGGCTGACCCATTGTTTTCAGGGGGAGGGGGAAGCAAGCTGACCCATTGTTTGAGGGGAGAGAGAGCAGGCTGACCCATTGTTTTCAGGGGAAGCAGAGAGCAGGCTGACCCATTGTTTGTGTGTGGGGGAGTGGGCTAACCCATTATTTGTGGGGGAGGCAGGCTCACCCATTGTTTACGGAGGGGAACAGGCTGACCCATTGTTTGAGGAGAGGGAGAGCAGGCTGACCCATTGTTTTCAGGGGGAGGAGAGAGCAGGCTGACTCATTGTTTGTGTGGCGGGGGGGCAGGCCAACCCATTGTTGGGGGGGAGCAGCCTGACCCATTGTTTGTGGGGAGGGAGAGCAGGCTGACCCATTGTTTTCAGGGGGAGCAGAGAGCAGGCTGACCCATTGTTTGTGTGGGGGGTAGTGTGGGCTAACCCATTATTTGCGCGGCAGTTGACCCATTGTTTATGGGGCGTGAGGAAGGGGACAGCAGGCTGTCCCATTGTTTGCAGGAGGGAGGGAGAAGCAGACTGACCCATTGTTACAGAAGCAGAGGGAGGAGCAGACTGATCCATCATTCACAGCACAGAACAATCTTACTCTTATAAAGGACAAAGAAACACATGTGCCCATAACTTCCATCGAAATCAGTGAGAGCAGAATTGGACCCAAAACTATGCACAAAAATAATTATCATTAAGTTTGCTAAATTACAACCTGTTTTCTTCTAAGCTGGCTAGTGCCGCACTCCAAGGAGCTGTAACTCTACAGCAAGTTCCCAGGGGCCAAACCAGCTGTGTTTGATTAAGAACAAAAAATATTAGAAAAGTCAGAGCTTCACCTCAGGGCACTTTAAAGCCCTGTAACTCAGAAACAGGTTGACAAGCTTTCTTAGGGGGGAGGGATAGCTTAGTGGTTTGAGCATTAGCTTATACCCAGGGTTGTGAGTTCAATCCTTGAGGGGGCCACTTAGGGATCTGGGGTAAAAAGCAGTACTTGGTCCTGCTAGTGAAGGTAGGCAGCTGGACTCAATGACCTTTCAAGGTCCCTTCCAGTTCTAGGAGATTGGTATATCTCCTATTATTATTATTTTCTTCAAGGTGTGTAGAAACATTATCCTTTGGCTTCGGACTGTATCTGGTAGGTCTCAGGTCAAACTTATCTTATAAGACAAAGTTAAAGGAGGGCTTTTTGGAAGCTGTTTCTAGCATTAGCTGTGGAGAGGCTGACACTTCAAATATCTAAGTATTATTAGTGTGTCCAGCACCATAATACCTATGCAGCAAGAGAGAGAGAGTTAGATTCTAGAGGAATGTCTTCATTGCGCCCCCCACCCCTCCAAGAACAATGTGTGCTTAACTCAGGTTAGCTTGCTGGATTTAAATAGCAGTGAAGACATGGCAACTCTGTTTTTAACACAGTTAGCAGGCCAAGTCAACCCCAGGCTCTCCTATCGGCTTTAACTCAAGTGGCTAACCCAAGTTAAAAGCCAAATTGCTGTGCCTTCACTACTGTTTTACCCTGGATTACCTAACCTGAGTTAAGAACAGCACCCACACACACACTTTTTTTTTTTTTTTTGCAGTGAAGACATACCCTAAAAAGCCAACTCCAGTGCTTGTTCACAAGATCCATCTCTATTTGGGGAGTCTGAGTAATTAATTACTCTTAATAAACAAACTCCCATCTGCCTGTTTTCCGCAATAAAGTACCAGCGGGCAAAAGAACTGAAGATCCTGCGTTTGTGCAAAATCCCTGGTAGTAAAGATGGAGATTGGAGATGCCATCGAAACAGGTTCCGTTTACAGTTTTCCAGGGGGTCTCTCAGGCTCTCTTTAAAGGTGTCATGCAGTGACCACCAAACCACAGACACATGCCTTCCACTGCTGCCAGTCACCCAAGTAAATGCTTGTGACTGATAGTGAAAATTGTACTTGCGTGATGTCACAGCAGTTTTGTTCTTTTCCCCAGGCTGACATCGCCTCCATACTATATAACATATCAAAAAGAGGGATACTCAAGTCAAGCAAACAAGGTAAGTCACGGTGCTTGTATAATTTTGCTTTGAAAGCCTTGGGAAGTGGCTGCAGGTCTGTGCTTTGTCCTAGACTGTGTTAAATTACTGATGTTGGGACCGCTGTTTTCCCCAGGGGGGACTCCTGGGGGACTCCTCCGTACTCTGATAGATACTGTGGGCCTGATTCTCAGCTCCCTCAGCTCCCATTGACTTCAGCTGGGCGTGGCAATCAGATCTGCTCAGCCTCAGAGGCAGTGTATAGTATTATCATATTAAAAAAAAAGCACCAAAGAAGAAAATAAAGCAATGCCTGAGGCTTCTCCTGCTGGCTCTAGGGTAACATAATGGGTATGGTACTGTAATGGTGCTAAAAACACAAGCTTAGAGGCCTTACCTCTAATGAGATTCATGTTGTGTTTGAGGCAAGTGTGCGAATAAGAACTGGGAGGAAAATCTGAAAAGCAGCTCAGTTCTTAACAGCATCCAAGTCCGCTGCACAATGACAATAAAGGGGGGTCTTGGCGGCCTGGGCAGGCAGTTCTCCCAACAGGCTACACTGCAGAGTGACAATATGCTCAGCCAATGAAACACGAGGTGGAAGCGTGCCATCATCAGAACAGCTGTCAGTGATCTTGAGAGCTATGAGCCTCTGAGAAGAGATGGAACCTCTCTGTGGGAGTTGGGTGCACCACAGTCCAGAGATCTCCGCAAAGGCAAAAATACCCTCTTCACATCCGTACATTTTCACAGTGCTTCTCAGCACGTCCTGCAGGGTGCCATGGTTCTGCAGTCAGCACAGGAGTGGTTCTCCTCCTGGACTCCCCTCCTCTGAGCTGTGCAGAAAGCAGACCATGAACTTCCATCTCCTAGTACCACACCACTCTTCAGGGCTCATTTGTGTAAATGTTCTTGTTATCCTCTGTCTCCTCCAGGAATCCACATCCTTTGTCATGAACCTGTTCAATGGGCAGTTTGTACCTGACAATGTTTTTCCTTTCCCCTCAGGTAGGATGTTTTTATTTAAATTTTCTTTACAGATTTATTGCTAATGGTGGCATATGCTGGCTTAATGGCATTGTAGAGCAAAACCACCCAAGTCACAGAATGCAGGTCATGTGCTCCTCCTGCCCCCAGTGAAAGGCTAGTTCAGTTTCCACGGACGCTGGAGCTCTCAGCTCAGTCAGCCGGCCAGGGGGCCAAATACACTGGTGACATTTGTGGTGTGGACACTGGTCCGAGTGGAAGTAGGCTGAGATGATTCAAAGGCCTGTGCACTGGGACATGATTTGAACCAGCAGCCTTGAGAAGAGACGCATTAGCCAGTGCCTGTTGCCATTCTGCTGAGCCAGTTCTTCCCCTGCAGGTTGATTAATAGATTCCAAGGCCACTATGATCCTCTAGTCCAGTGTTTCTCAATGACCGGTCCTTGGACTGGCATCAGCCCCTGAGATCTCCCTGCAAGCAAGCTGGTCCCTGGTGTCAAAAAGGCTGAGCAATACAGCTCTAGTCTGATTTCCTGCATAACACATCCCACAGAACTACCCTGAAAGAATTCCCTTCTGGACTACAGCAGAGCTCTTGGACAAACATCCAGTCTTAGAAGGCGCGTCCTCACATAAGGGTGTTGGTGTCAAATCATGTAATAAAGTGATGAATGTTAGACACATCCTGCTAATCCAGCTGCATCTTTGTCCCTCCTTAGTGCTCTCAATGGAGCAGATGCAGTCCCTGCAAGCCCTGGTAGATCCCTGCACCCGCTTCTTCGAGGTCAGTGGCAGTCTGCTGCCTGTCTGATTATGGATTAGCCTGACGTGTGCGTGTGTGGTAAAGAAAAGAAAAGACTCTGTCTTCCTCAGACAGTGACATGGGATGGCCCTCCTCACCACCATGTAAAAAATTACTTCTCCTGGGGAATCCACCCTCTTTCTGAAGCCTGGAGGATGCAGATGCACATGTGCACATCCACGTTCTTCTCCTGATTGTGATTTCCCGAGTTCCTCTACTGCCCATGTTTCATGTAAAGCACCACCAGCCTGTCAGACCAAGGCATGGGTTAGGCGTTCAGATGTTGGCAGTGAAGGAGCTCATGTGGGAGGCCTTTCTGCAGGGATATTTGAAGGGCAGGGTGGCTCTGCATGGCTGGCTCTCCCCAGAGACAGAAGGCAGGTTGGGAGGAGGAAGGGAGTGTGAGGTGGGGGCAGAGGGGAAGGGAAATCAGGGCATAGATTGCCCACTCCAAGGCCCACCCCCCCAACACACACACACTGACCATCAGGCTTAGTCGCACAGCAACAGCAGGACACTAACACACCAGCATCCAGCTGTCCTGCTCTAGGATCCAGCAGCTCCTTGGTGCCACAGAGGTACACAATGCATAAACATAGCCTTCCCAGCCCCTCCGGCCCTACCCCACGCAGCCCGGGCAGCGTTCACCTGGGCTCTGCATCTGCCTTTCACTCGCTCCCTTTCATTACTTGAAGGAGGTTAATGATCCTGCGGAGAACGAGAAACTGGAGAGCATTGAGACAGCCACCCTGGAAGGGCTGAAGGAGATGGGAGCCTTTGGGCTCCAGGTTCCTGAGGAGCTGGGGGGAATTGGGCTGACGAACACCCAGGTAAGATGGAGCGTTCGGGGGTGCAGGCCTGAGGGGACAGTAGGGGCCAGGCAGAGAGTTTGGAGCTGGGTGTCTGGTTCAGGCCTGTGATGGGTGGAGCCAGGCATGGAATTCAGATCCAGTGTCCCCTGGGTTTGACTCAGAGCGTGAGAGCTGTCCTGACCTGCCAGGTCAGGCGGGCCCGTTCTCTCCTCGCTGGCCCACGGCTCCTACTGTTGTAATGTGGTAGAGTCACTTCCTGGAGGAGGTTGGGAGCAGAGAAGAATGTGGTCGTGATACAGAGGCGAAGGGGCAGTGCATCATTTGTGCCAGGGAGCAGTTCAGAGCCCCACCCCCTCCGGGTCTGGCGGTTCAGAGCCCCGGTACCTCCGGGCCTGGCGGTTCAGAACCCGATACCTCCGGGCCTGGCAGTTCAAAGCCCTGGTACCTCCGGGCCTGGCAGTTCAAAGCCCCGGCACCTTCGGGCCTGGCGGTTCAGAGCCCCGGTACCTCCGGGTCTGGCGGTTCAGAGCCCCGGTACCTCCGGGCCTGGCGGTTCAGAACCCGATACCTCCGGGCCTGGCAGTTCAAAGCCCTGGTACCTCCGGGCCTGGCAGTTCAGAGCCCCACCCCCTCCGGGTCTGGCGGTTCAGAGCCCCGGTACCTCCAGGTCTGGCGGTTCAGAGCCCCGGTACCTCCGGGCCTGGCGGTTCAGAACCCGATACCTCCGGGCCTGGCAGTTCAAAGCCCTGGTACCTCCGGGCCTGGCAGTTCAGAGCCCCGGCACCTTCGGGCCTGGCGGTTCAGAACCCGATACCTCTGGGCCTGGCGGTTCAGAGGCCCAGCACCTTCGGGCCTGGCAGTTCAGAGCCCCGGCACCTCCAGGCCTGGTGGTTCAGAACCCGGTACCTCTGGGCCTGGCAGTTCAGAACCCAGCACCTCCAGGCCTGGCGGTTCAGAGCCCCGGCACCTTTGGGCCTGCTTCATCAGCTATGAAAGTAAAAAAATTGCTGGAGCCCCAGCACCTGTTTCGTTCCAAATTAAGCCCTGCCTGGGGAGCGTGGCTTTGCTCAGTCTGAGAGGTGGTACTATAACTGGGGTCCTGTGCATCTGGCTTATGAATCCAGCTTGCTGCATGCTGTCAGTCACCAATGAGCCACATACAGTTATGTGTCCGTGTGTGCAGACAAGCTTCACCTCCCTATGCAGCGTCCAAGCATTACTGCTGCCAGAGTTTAATCGTAACAGCACAGAAAATACAGTTAGCCACCCGGCCTAACCCTCTGGAAGATCTGAGAACTCTGAAGCCATGTCACCTGTCAGCCCCACACAGACCAGGGCTGTTCCTATGGGCAGTAGACCAACAGTCGCTGGAAAGCCTTTCGCTGCTGTGCTGAGCTCCACCCATCCCTCCATCTATATTTTTATCCTGTGCCCATTATAGTAGCTAGAGAGTGTGAAAGTATCACCTGGATAGCTCAGAGGTGAGACAATGTGGCATGGGGACCAGCGTGGGAATGAGGAGAACCAGGTTCTGTTCCCAGGCCTGGTATCCTCTTGCTGTATGACAGTAGTCTAGTCACTTCTCTGAGTCTTGCTTTCTAGTAATTCCATCAATAAATATTCATTTCTATCGATTCTGGTGGCTGGGTGCTGCTCGGCCAAACAGTCAGAGGCAGTCCCTAAATAGTCAAGACAGACACAGTGGTAGACAGATAATGTATCAGTAATATCTCCAATGTGCATATTTCGCTAGGTGTGGGGTTTCTTTTCCCTCTTTTTAAAAGTTCTATGCAACCCTTCCTCCACCTCCTCCCCTTTGCCCTTCTGAGCCAGGCACAGTGCGGTACAGGCACCAGACAGCTGAATGGGGCCTGATAGTGTCTGAAGGCTCCTGATGACTGGTCTGTGCCCCCAGTGTCCTGCATTGGGCCATGGCAGGGGTGATTAGGGGAACAGATGTGGAGCAGTGCCAACATTGGCGTTGATGCGGAGTGTTTGCTAGTCCCCAGAAGCTGTTGCATCTGAAGGTCAAACTGGGCAGCAGTTCCAACCTAATCCCCGTCCCCACCACTTCTCTTTTGCTTTCCCTTCAGTATGCTCGGGTTGTGGAGGTGGTTGGAGTGCACGACCTTGGTGTGGGCATTAGCCTCGGTGCTCATCAGTCAATCGGCTTTAAGGGAATCCTGCTCTTTGGGACCCAGAGTCAGAAGGAGAAATACCTGCCCAAACTAGCATCTGGTAGGGAACAGGGTCTGTTTTCTTCACGCCGTTGTGCCCTATGCAAAGTATAATGTAGATCTTTATCCACCCTCTGGGTTTCTGCAGGTCTCCCAGACACTGCTCTGAGCCACGCTTTCAGCACTCTGCTTGCAGGCTATGGGGAGGGGTGGTGACAGCGGGCGGCTGAGAGCAGTGGGGAGAGTTAGGTGTAGCACAGGCAAGATCTGTGCAAGCTTCTCTGCACTGAGCCCTCAAGCCCCTCCAGAGCAGGGCCGACTTTAAGCCAATTCCCCCAATTCCCCAGAATCGGGCCCCGTGCCTAGGAGGGCCCCGCATCTTAGGCACCTTTTAAAGTTTTTTTACTCACCCGGCAGCTGGGAGTGGTGTCCGGCTCTTTGGCGGCGGCAGTGTGTGTGTCCGCTCCGGGCCTTTGGCGGCATTTCAGCAGCGGGCGGGGTGGGGGGAAGGGTCCTTCAGTGCCGCAGAAGACCCAGAGCAGACTCCCCTCCCCCACTGCCGAAGTGCCACTGAAGCCCCGGACCACTGCCGGGTATTCGAATTGGGCCTCACAGTTCCAGCCCTGCTCCAGAGCATAGCCTTCGAGCTCACACTGCAGGCTGGCGTGTCGCTGTGCCAGCAGGGGATCTGCAGGATGGCCAAGGCAAGGCAGCCACCTGCTAGCACCAGCCGAGTTGCAGAAAAGTGCAGCTTTCTGTAGCTGTCCGTTTACATACGGCCAGCTGGTCGCACTGGGGTGCACACAGATGTACCCCATCCTCATCCCTCCCTATGTGCCCGCCTGCCACGGACTCAATCCCTGCTGCATGGGGGGGAGCCCTCGGGGCAGTGGGGGTCCTGGGCCCCCTGCTGAGCCCTGGCTGCATGTGGGTTGTTTTGTCTCTCTGTGCCATTGGTGACCATTTTTGCTGCCTTCTGCAGGGGAGACCATGGCTGCCTTCTGCCTGACAGAGCCATCTAGTGGCTCAGACGCGGCGTCTATTAAAACCCTCGCCGAGCTCAGCCCGTGTGGGAAATTCTACACGCTGAACGGTGGGAAAATATGGATCAGGTGAGAGAAGCTGGGAGGCCGAAAGGGTTCCTCGAGGCCCCATGAGAGCCAGGAGCTTCTGCAGGCCCCAGTGACACAGGAAGTGCCCAAAGCCATCAGAGCCCGTGCTGAGTATAACAGCAGGAGATGCCCTTCGAATGGAGCTCCCAAAGCCTGCGAGGTCCGGCCCGGGGTCCTCGGCCGGGGTCGGAGAGGGGGATGAATCCTGCAGCCCAGGCCCAGCCCTGCTTGGGGTCAGCATTTCCTGCCTGCCCTTCCCTGTTGGAAGTGTTCAGTGGGGAAGTGAAGTTCGTTGGCGAGTCAGCAGCTTTTGTTTGAGCAGTGCGCTCCGTTCCTTGTCCCTCCCCCCCGGCTCGCTGGGCGAGGACACTGAGTGTGGGACAGCCTTGTTCACAGGGCGGCAATTCCCTCTCTTGGCTGCTCTGGCGCCCGCCCCTGAGGTGTCAGTCAGGCTCCTCCATCTCCCATGATGCGGTCACAGCCCCCTGCCTGACCCAGCACCAACCTGTGCCCCTCATCTTCCTACCCAGCACCAGTCATGGCCTCTTGCTGCCCCTGCCCATTGTTCAATGACAGTCACAGCCCCTTAGGGCCCCCCATCTCCCAGGACACTAGTCACAGCCCCTTGGCCCTGCCCCTCCATTCTCAGTCTCTCTCTCCCCTAGCCCCAGTCCCTCCCAAGGGAAACCTGTTCCTTGAGATAGGTTCTGCACCCCATGAGAGGGAACAAGGCTTGTAGCAGGGAGCTCAATGGGGAACATGTGACCTGCTCTGAAATGGAATCGCAGAGCCGGCAGCATGTGCAGCAGCCCCCCCGAAAGCCAAACAAGAAGGCTAGGCTCATGCCAAAGGCCGGGGTGTAGTCCTGAATGTACATATGTCCATACTACCGGAAGACCCCCCCATGTAGCCTGACACACACACCATGCGTGCAAGGTGACACCATGTGGAGTATCCTCTGTGTGGAAAAAGTGCCTATATGCCATTCTGGTACGACTCGGCCCCCCTACAGCACAGGGCAAAGGCTTTAAATATTGTAGGCTAGTCTTTGAAACCCCTTTTGCACAAGTGTTTCCCTCCAGCCACTGTCCTGCCTAGACTATGCAGGTCTGCACCCCCACTGGGAAATGAATCTGCTCTTATGTCAACTTTACACGGGCACAGCTGCCCCTCCTTCATCCTGGAAGAGAACGGGCAGCTGGGTCCCCGGCCACAGGGCACTCTGCAAAAGCCCGGATGGTTTGGCTAACTGGGGGTGGGGGGCACCTCTGATCTTTTGGCAGCTTTCAGAGGATTTGGGGCTTGTCAGAACCTGATCTAAACAGTCCAGGTCTCTTGTCCTGCACACCAGGATGGACATCTCCTGGGAGCAGCCTTCCTTGGGTCATTTGGGATCTTCCAGACCCTACTACAGAGAGGCAGCTGTGGCCCTGGAAGGAGGGGGAGATGTGGGACTTCTCCAAACCTTATGTGCAGAGCTGGAGTGACAATTCAGAAGGGTGGTTCCTAATGTCAGTTGAACCAGCTCCCCTGCCCCTGCTGGTTAGGGTGTAAGATGTTAGCGAGCATCTGTGACCAGTGCTAACTAGGGTCCTGAGCCAAGACAACATTTCAGCATGTGCTTAGGTTCCAGTGACTGAATCAGGATGTTTTCCTGTAGGCCAAGGAGAAACAGCAACGTAGAATGTACTGAGCACCACACTGGGAGTGAGGTGCTCCTGAGTTCGAGCCCCCATTCTGCCACTGAGTGCCTGTATGACTTGGGCAAGTCCCTTGTCTCTCTAGGCCATGTTTTAAGGTGTGTAATGGGCAGTGCCAGCTGTATGTCAGGTGTTAGGGAAAGTTATGGTGAAGGGGTAGAAGAGCAGGTTTATATTAGGGAAGACAACCAGCAGGAAGGTATAACAAGTTCTTAGCTAAAAGAAAGGGAGTCAACTTTACTTTACCCATCCCTGGCTCCTTTTCCTGCGACAGCCTTCCTCTTCTTCCCTGTAGGTCTGCTCCACCCACAGGTTTGGCACTAGTATAATTTTGTCAGGTAGGGGTGTAACTTTTTACCAAATTGCTCACACTGGTGCAACCTCTGGTATGCACTCAGCTATATCGGTATAAAGAGGCCGTATGATGCTATAGCTGATTCCTCCTCCCATAGTGTCTGTACTAGGGGCTGTATCACTTTAACTAGACCAGTGTGGGTAAAGCACTACAAGTTGTGTATACATGCAAGCCTTGGTGCGTGGGATGCACTCATTCAACCAGGGTGTGTAATTTATCCACCATCTGCCTCACCTCTGAATTGTCTCTGGCTAATGCAGTCTAATCACTCCCTCCCAGGAGGTGAGGAAGATGAATTATTATTTGTCTCTGACAGTGTGAAGTGTTGTCCCTAGGGCTAATTACACACAGGCTAGCTGCTGTTATTATTAACTGCAGTAAAAAGTGAGTGTAAAAGGATGTAATGGAAAAAGGGAAATCCCTGAGCGGGAAAGAGAATACCTGATTAACTGTAGGTTGTGGGGATCTGGGGCTCACTGTTTCCCTATTCGCTTTGGGTTCCAGTAATGGAGGGACAGCTGAGATCTTCACAGTGTTCGCCAAGACCCCAGTAAAGGAGCCAACAGGGGAAGTGAAGGACAAAATCTCAGCCTTCATTGTGGAGAGAGCGTTCGGGGGAGTGACCAGGTAAGAAAGTTTATAACTTAATAGGTTTGAGAAGATATTAAAAGGACTGGGACTGTTAAGCTTAGAAAAGAGACTCGGGGATATGATAGAGGTCTATAAAATCATGACTGGTGTGGAGACAGTGAACAGGAAAGTGTTACCCCTTCATATCACACAAAAACCACGAGTCACCCATGAAATTAATAGGCAGCAGATTTAAAACAAACATAAGGAAGTATTTCTTCACACAACACACAGTCAACCTCTGGAACTCATTGCCAGGGGATGTTGTGAAGGCCAAAAATATAACAGGGTTCAAAAAAGAACTGGATAAGTTCATGGAGGATAGGTCCATCAATGGCTATTAGCCAGGATAGGCAGGGATGGAACCCCATGCTCTGGGTGTCTCTAAACTTCTAACTGCCAGAAGCTGGAACTGGGTGATGGATCACATGATAATTGCCTGGTTCTGTTCATTCCCTCTGGGGCACCTGGCATTGGTCACTGTTGGAAGACAGGACATTGGGCTAGATGGACCATTGGTCTGACCCACTATGGCTGTAGTTCTCAACTGTGGGTCAGGACCCCAAAGTGTATCATGAGCCAATTTTAATGGGGTTACTAGGGCTGGCTTAGACTTGCTGGGGCCCCGAGCCGAAGCCCGAGCCCCACTGCCTGGGGCTGAAGCCAAAGCCCGAGGGCTTCAGCCCTGGACATTGTGGCTCTGATTACAGGCCCCCTACCTGGGACTGAAGCCTTTGGGCTTTGCCCCCTCTCCCCACAAGGGCAGTGGGGCTCGAGAAGGCTCAGACTTCAGTCCCCACTCCTGGGGTCATGTAGTAAGTTTTGTAGTCAGAAGGGGGTTGCAGTGCAATGAAGTTTGAGAACCCTTGCACTATGGCCATTAGAGTGACCAGATGTCCCGATTTTATAGGGACAGTCCCGATTTTTGGATCTTTTTCTTATGTGGGCTACTACTACCCCCCATCCCCCTGTCCCGATTTTTCACATTTGCTGTCTGGTCACCCTAATGGCCATTCTTATGTTCCTATGTCCTTATGTTTACATGGCTCAGCCTAGGACTAAATCCAGGATCTGTATTTCTAGCACTGACTTATTGTATGCTCTTTGGCAAGTCTCTTAATCACTATATACCTTGATTTCCTTGTTAGTTCAAGGGCGATAGCAACACTTCCCTGCCACCCAAAAGTGGTGTTATCATTGGTTAGTGTGTGCACTTTTAACAATGAAACGTGTAATAAATATTAGTGTTGTTATTTATTGTTGTTTTCCTCATTACTAGCTGAGAATAGAGTAGCCTTCCTCTCCTGACTGAGTGTTTTTATAGGCTGATTTCACTGGTGCAATTAAAATATTGGAGTTAGTCACAGCTCTCCTCTGAGCAGGTTTCTTGAACTGGCTTGTAAAGGTTACTGATACCACTGAACTGTCATAGCCCTGTAGTGAGGTGCCAAGAGATACCGGCAGATATTAATGCTGCTGGGTTGGATTTTAGATTAGCAGACTGGTAGCATTAAAACTAAGTCATCATCCAGCTGGTGCTCTCCCAGTGACCTTGAATTGCAGCTTGTCTGAAACGTGTACTGCACACATTTACAAAAATCTCAAACAAACAAACACAAACTTCATTATGATAACTAACTTAAGCTGTTTAAGGCTGCATCCTAGAAACCAAAAACACCAGATATCTGCATACAGTTAAAAAACAAACAAAAAACCCAAGCATCAGAAAAAGAAAAATTAAGTGCTTTATAAGTAAAAAACTGGTCAACTACACTTCAATCTACCATATATGGACTATGAAATTGGCAATCAGCTACAAACTACTGTCTGGACCAAAGTAAACTGTCATTTAATTTACATTTAGCTACTGCGTAAAAGCAACAATTTTATTACTGTACTACATTTACAATGTGCATAACTTTACTAAATTGTTCAACCAACCACAGGCAAAAATCAACAAACAACTGGCAGCAAACAACATGGACGAAAAACAAACAAACAAACAAACCCTAATAAAAAAAATGAAGTTACACAGTAACTACAAATTAGGTAAACAAATTCCCTGGTAGTGCCAGTCACACTTTGGGATCAGTAACACTGCCTCCTAAATAAAACACATTATTCAAAATAATATTGTTCAGTGTTTGGGTACCAACACTAAATCCTAACACAGCGATATTTAATAATTATATTTAGTTACTGTCCATTCAGTAGGTTATCTAAAAAAGCAGCGTCCATAAAAAACAACTAAATCTATATCAGCTAGTGGGTTATCACAAAGCAGTGCAATCAAACAGAAAAGCTAATCATTCCTGTTTCCTGCCCAGTAGAGTTTACCAAAAGGTAACCAGCAGTAAAAGTAACCTATAACATGACTGAACAGCACGGTACAATAACTAATTACAAAACATTTATATAAAAAGGCCTCATTTGTAATGTTACTACTCCAGATTTCTGTTTTACTTCTCATATACCCAGCCCTGTGAAACAGACTGTAATAATGCCTATCTCAATATTTCAAAACATAATAATACAGGTGTTAATTGTAATTGCCCTAATAAAAATATGTTGCTATCTGCAGTACCACAAGGGCCAAACTACACCAACCAGACTAGAAAAAAATTGTTATGCTTAAATATAAAATGCTGTCATATGTACACTGTAACAGACCTAAACCAGTGGGGTACAGGAGTCTGGTAGAGGGCAAATATACTGGTCTCTGGATGAGTGGTTTTCTGTTCCCTGAGTGACCAGAGCAGGGGCTGCACTAGAGTAATCAGGAACCTGCTAGAACCAATTAAGGCAGACAGGCTGATTAGAACACCTGCAGCCAATCAAGGCAGGCTAACCAGGGCACCTGGGTTTAAAAAGGAGCTCACTCCAGTCAGGCAGGGGGGAGTCAGAGGAGAGGAAGTGCGTGTGAGGAGTTGGGAGCAAGAGGCACAAGGAGCTGAAGGTGAGAGGGTGTGCTGCTGGAGGACTAAGGAGTACAAGCATTATCAGACATCAGGAGGAAGGTCCCGTGGTGAGGATAAAGAAGGTGTTTGGAGGAGGCCATGGGGAAGTAGCCCAGGGAGCTGTAGCTGTCATGCAGCTGTTACAGGAGGCACTATAGACAGCTACAATCCACAGGGCCCTGGGCTGGAACCCGGAGTAGAGGGCAGGCCCGGGTTCCTCCTAAGCCTCCCAACTCCTGATCAGACACAGGAAGAGTTGACCCAGACTGTGGGGAAGATCACTGAGGTGAGCAAATCTGCCAATAAGCGCAGGACCCACCAAGCTAGAGGAGGAACTTTGTCACAACATACATACTATACATATATACCCATATATAACATCAAATATATACACCATATCCATTTTATCCATACGTATTAATTATCTAGAAGTGCCCGCAAAGCTCAATCATAAAATTACATTCCTCAGTCCTGGTCCCAGACCTAACATTCCCAGGCCCACCATAAAAAACTAAACACAATTAAAAAATAAAATCTATCCATCAATCATAGAAGGGAATGTGCAAACTAAGGGACAGATGAGGTATTAATGGCAAAGTAAAGTAACCACATAACAGTGTTTAGCCCACTAGGTCATCTTCAGCCCATGCATTATGCTTTTCTGGGATGATGGGTAAACATCCTCCCCATAAAAAAACAAAAGCAGAAAGTGAGCCTGAGACATGAGTCCTTGTATCAGAGGCTTGGGCTGAAGCAGCAGTCAAAACTTTGCTGATATATAGTAAAATCAGGCTGTGAGTTAGAGGCCGGCCCTGCTCACAGAATCTGGCAAGAACAGGACTGATATTGCAAAACACACATTTCTAAGAGGTACCGGGCACAAAGCACTTGCACAAACATATTCCAGAAGGGTGGTACCAGAACACCTTGATACCAACACAATCCCTGAAGATAACAGGAGCACACTGATCCCATCCTAAAGATAAGGTCAGGATAACAGTGTAATGGATAAAGATGTACAAGGTGATGGGGTGTAACTGGCTACATCAGAGGGGCAATACATAACTTTTCATATTGATATACAAAATGGAGCCTCAAAGAGAGTGTCTCTGTCTAGTCTAAAGAGGAACAGAAAGTCCTGCCGTTCACTGAGCTGGTCCATTGTTATGGGCATACATGTATTAATGGTCCGGTAGAGTCTGCGGGATTCTAGTACCGTGCTGTTGACAATAAACATGGCTGGGTGCCTTCGTACTTTAACGGTTCACTCGAGGTCTGCTGTGCCAGCTGTCTGCACAGAGCTGGGACAGCACACTGGGGTAACACACACATGCAGCCGAACATCTGACCACACCATCCTGCCATGCCAAATGTTATGCCTGATCCTGGAGGGACTCAGCACCTTGTAGGGTCAAGAATCATAGGGTGGGACATTAACCAGGGATACTTGGATGTGCTTTCCAGGTCTCTAGCCACAAGAGGGTGCTAGACCATTATGCTCACACGCCACTTTCACTTTCTATTTATAACAAAATATAATCCATGTTCCTTTAAACTTCCCTCTGCTGAGTGATTTGCTACAATGAGTATGACAAACATTAGGAGAGAAGTGTTGGCATTACCAGGGGAACAGTGCTTGAGGTTATACAGCCACATGGTCCGGCATAGGGTACAAGGTAATGTTCCAGAGCCTTTAGAAAGATGCAATGGTTATTTAATTTACTTTATGTTTAAACTGCTCCCTGTTTCTATATAAGACATTGTGTTAACATTTTATTTGCACACAGAATTACCACACGTAAACGTGCACCCACCTTTGCACACTGCCAGGTTTTATCACATGTAGCTCAAGTAACTTGGATCCTACCAGGAGCTGGCTCCCCTCAACTTCCATTGATTTCACTGTGAGTTAGGGGGCACTTGGTCTTTGCAGGGTCAGGGCCAGGGCATGTAGTTACCAGCATGTACGTGAGAATGCTTATTTGCATTCACAAATGCAGAAACTTCACATGCAGATAGGTGTGCATGTCCAAAGGTCTCAGTCGGGTTGAAGCCATCTCTGGTTTTCTTCTGTTTTGTCAGTGGCCCCCCGGAGAAGAAGATGGGGATCAAGTGTTCCAATACAGCTGAAGTGCACTTTGATAACGTGAAGGTGCCAGCAGAAAATCTGCTTGGGGAGCTCGGAAAAGGCTTCATGGTCGCCGTGAGCATATTGAACAATGGGCGCTTTGGGATGGCCTCCGCCCTGGCAGGCACCATGCGTGGAGTAATTGTCAAAGCTGTACGTTCTTGTTCTTTAAACAGGATTAGATAGTGCGGAATGTTTGTTCAGGGCAATTGAAAATGGACTGTCCAGCTGTCCCACATGTTAGCAGAGGATAGCCAGTGAGACGCAGTGGTCAGTTATTCTGTGAGACGTCCCCATGGTGGATTAGCTCTGGGAAACCCATATTACATGTGCATCCAGGGAGAGAGACAGGAGCTGACACTGGAAGATCCAACAGGTCAATGATCTGCACTTAGACGAATAGAATTACAGTTAAATGTCTGTGTTTAATTTTAAGCATGTGTGTAGTCCTGATGGCTTCTCTGGGATTCTCCACATGCTTGTAAGACTTGTCCAGATTTGGGGCCTTAGCTTACTTAGCTGCATATGTTGGTTAGTCTTTTAGACAGAAATTCTTCTTGTTCTCTCTTTGTGTAATGGGATGAGATTGGGCTAAGGGCTTGGGCTCTGGGGCTGGAGTTTAGCTGATGGCTGAGCTTACAAGATCCTTTGAATTAACTTGGTGGCATTTCTGATTGGATGTAATGTGATACCTTTGGAATACTGTATCCAATCGACTGCAAAATTTCAGAAATTTTTCTAGACATCACTGGGCAGAACCCTATTGATTTTGGTGGAAATTGGAAAACCTGAAAGTGGGAAATGGAACATACAGAGAGCTCTTGGCATGAAGAAGTGAATGGGAGGATTGCAGTGAGTCCCTGAACTAGAGGGGGTAGGAAGGTGGCACACAGGGATCTTGTGGGGATGTGAGAGATGCCAGGAACCCCTGAGGTGTGCAGCAAGCTTGGCTGACACAAGCTATGTAGGATACAGCCTCTCAGTATAGCTGCTCCTATAAACATCAGTTAACTTGATTTTGTTTAAAATTGAAATATATGGCCAAATCTTGCAGCTCGGACACAGACAAAAATTCCTCTTGTCTGTATTACATTAGCTTCTTGGTGTGATCATGGGCTCTTATGTAACACCAGGTTGATCATGCTGCTAATCGTAAGCAGTTTGGAGACAAGATCAGCAACTATGGGGCTATTCAGGAGAAGATTGCACGGATGGCCATGCTCCACTATGTTACAGAGGTGAGAAATTTTTCTTGATTGCAGGGTACAGACCATGGTCAACAACTCCATTGCACAGGCACAGCAAGACTTTCAGGATAAACCTTGTCTGTTCAGGAGACAGGGAGTTCTGGGGGGCTGGTCCCAGACTGTGGAATGAACTCCACCATGGCCTAAGAACCATCCCAAACCTCCCTTCTTCCTTCTCAAGTCCCAGGGACATTATCTGACCTGTCTTCTCTGATATAAACACAGAGCAGTGTTGTCATATAAATAAACATAACGAAAAAACAAAACAGTCCACTGAACACCCACTTCTCGCCTTGGGGACTGGATGGGAGATAGTGACCCACACTTGATATTGGATTCAGCAAAGAATCCTGTGGCACCTTATAGACTAACAGATGTTTTGGAGCATGAGCTTTCGTGGGTGAATACCCACTTCGTCAGATGACATGCATCTGACGAAGTGGGTATTCACCCAGGAAAGCTCATGCTCCAAAACGTCTGTTAATCTATAAGGTGCCACAGGATTCTTTGCTGCTTTTACAGATCCAGACTAACACGGCTGCCCCTCTGATACTTGATATTAGATGTTATTTAATGCATGTGTGGCTGGCACTCAGATACTATGGTGATGCAGATGGTATAAACATCTATATCAAATAGAACAGATTTTACCTGCTGCCATCCCAGTTTGATCTGGTGTCATATCTCATAGGCTGAGCTGGCAGGCTGGGTTGGTTCAGTGTTTGGATGAGACTTCCAGGTGTTGTTGGCAAATCACTGGGCAGCCCTTATTTCTCTAGGCTTGGTTCTGTGCTTGCCTACGCTGCTGTAAAGTGGGAGTCATGCTATAAAGACTCTGGCATAAAGCTGGCGTGAAACCCATGTGCATTTGGGAAGAATCAGGCCCTCTGACTCTGAACCAGCGTCCAAGAGTGGTATTGGGAGCACTGTGCTGAGTTTTGGCAATGTTCCCACAGACCGGTTCATAGGACTGGGGCTGTGTAAGCTCAGCACCCTGGCCAAATTCCAGCTTGAGTAATTCCTCCTATCCTGCAGGTTGAAAGCAGCCTTGGGTATACAAAAAACAAGCAACTCCAATCCTCCCAAAAAAACACAAACAAAACACCTCTTCCCTCTCCCACCCTGACTGAAAGTGAGCCAACCAATCCAGGAACTCACAATCCCAGGGAATTCACCCTGTAGGAGAGGAGGAACTTCAATGGGCAAGGACTGTATCTCTTTTTCTCACCCTGTCATAAACAGATAGCTAAGGGTTAATGTCTCTGTCACCTATAAAGGGTTAACAAACAATGACCTGCAAACACCTGACCAGAGGACCAATCAGGAGACAAGATACTTTCAAATCTCGTGGAGGGAAGCCTTTGTTTGTGGGTTTGGGGTTTGGCTTTGTTCTCTCTGGGTCCTGGACGGGACTAGAGGTACAACCAGGTTTCTGCCAATCTCCCTGCTACAGTCTCTTATTTATTCTGAATTGTGAGTAAGAAAAGGCGGTCATAGTCTTTTAATTTTTTTTTTCATTTACATATGTGTACTTGCTGGAAGTAGCTTAAATTGTGTTTCTGCTGGAGAAAGTTTCTTTCTATTGTTTATAGTTGAAAGACCCTGTAACTGTTTACCATCTAAAGTGCAGAGATAAACCTTTTACTTTTTTTTTTTTACAAGCAAAACTTTTAATAAAAAAGAGAAGAAAAAAGTAAAAGGTTTATCTCTGCACTTTAGATGGTAAACAGTTACAGGGTCTTTCAACTATAAACAATAGAAAGAAACTTTCTCCAGCAGAAACACAATTTAAGCTACTTCCAGCAAGTACACATATGTAAATGAAAAAAAAAATTTAAAAGACTATGACCGCCTTTTCTTACTCACAATTCAGAATAAATAAGAGACTGTAGCAGGGAGATTGGCAGAAACCTGGTTGCACCTCTAGTCCCGTCCAGGACCCAGAGAGAACAAAGCCAAACCCCAAACCCACAAACAAAGGCTTCCCTCCACGAGATTTGAAAGTATCTTGTCTCCTGATTGGTCCTCTGGTCAGGTGTTTGCAGGTCATTGTTTGTTAACCCTTTATAGGTGACAGAGACATTAACCCTTAGCTATCGGTTTATGACATACCCACCCACAACTTCCTCCCAGTATCACCTGGAATATGCATATTTCATTTTTCCCTAATTGCTGTGGCCTTTTGCTGAGCTGGTAGTAGCTGTGTGCCCTCTCAGGCAGTCATGTGCTAGCCGTGGGTGAAGCAGGCTGCAGGATTACTAGCAGCAGTCTCCGTTATGAGCTGGTTTCAGAAGCCAGCAAGGCTTCACTGAGGTGACTGCGAGTAAATGAAAGCCAGTGATGCTCTGCTGGTTTACACCCGCTGAGGGGCAGCCCTGGTGGTATTGCAACAGTTCCCAGCTGCCCTAGGTAGGATCCAATCCCCTTGTGCATGGTGCTGTCTGAGCATTTGGGAAGGCCCAGTCCCTGCCCCAGCGTTTACAGTCTAATTGCAAATAAGGTAGAACAAATGAGTGTAATGACCCCTGGGTGGTATGTGGGGGGAGCGGGATGAGGCTAATGATGACAAGATCCCAGGGTTACACAGACTTGAAATCTGCTGCATCTTCCTGCCCCTCAGCTTGCCCTTCACTGGCCGTCTGGCTTCTTGTGTGCAGGGCAGGGAATTGGGCTGAGGGGGGATGGAAGGAAGAGAGGGTAGTGCCCTTATGAATCAGGTCAGAATGGGCCTTATGCCTGCAGTGGAGAGCATGGAAGGGATAGATTTTGAGATGAGACCTCTGGTGGGCAGTGTCTGCTGCAGAAGAGAGGGAGAGGATGGAGCCAAGCCAAGCCAGATCTTCCATACAGCCTGCCCTGGGGTGTGGGATGGGTCTTGGGCACATACACAGTGTAACCAAAGGCAAATGGCTGGTTTCTCTTCAGTCGATGGCCTACGTGGTGAGCGCCAACATGGACATGAAGGTGCCCGATTACAAGCTTGAAGCTTCAATCAGCAAGATTTTTGCCTCAGTAAGTGTGTTTGATTCCCAGCACGATATGTCTCTGCGAGGAGGGTCAGACTCAGAGCAAGCGTGGCCTGTCAGTGTTGGGCTCATGCTGCCCCATTGCTGAGCAGTAGCGGGTATCAGGGCTTTGCCACGTCGGTGTCCTGCTGGAAGGGAAAGGCGTGCTGCAGAGGCAAGGTATTCTCTCCTCCTGGGTGGCACTGCATCCCAGGGATTGCAACCGCAGGAACCCCAGCTGAGGCATCAACCAGAGAGCAGCTCCCTCCTGGACTGCGATCTGCCTCTCCTGCTTCCAGCAGGCGGCCTGTTCCTGTCCCACCCCTCTCCTGGAAGATCCCTCCACCCCAAACCACCCGGTTCTCACTGCTGGACATGGACAATACAAAGGGAGACTGTTCAGGCAGGTGTGACTAAGCAGTGTCCACTGGAGCTGACTTCCCTACAAGTCTCTATCCAGACCAGGCTGTTTCCCCCAGCGTTGCCGGCATTGACTGCCCGGCTGCTGCCACAGTCAGCAGCAGAACCCAGCAATTCAGTGCCTGCAGTTCTTTGCTGAGTGATTGCACGTGGCCGGGCCACATCAGGTGTCTGCACGCCCAGTGCACTGAGGCTGGAGAACTTTTCCCCCGAGTGGTACCTTTCAGGGCTGCACACGCCACCACTGTATGCTCGTGCTACCAGCTGATGGTATAACGGGGCAGAGCCACCCCGACCCCCCTTCAGTTCCTCCTCACCACCATGGTCGGTAGGGGGCGCATGTGTGCCTGCTTGCACAATTCTTCCCTTTTCCACTGAGAGAAGTGTGTAAAGTGATGTAAATAGTTTGGTTCGTTGGTTAGATAATGGCTCATTTCAGTCCATTTTCTGTTGGGTTTTCAGACTTGTAGTTACCCTGTTGACACACGGGTGCCGGGGCATGCCTAGGTCCCCAGGTTTTAAACAACGTTCTGGCTGTAATGAGTCTCTGTCCGTGACCCTCACGACCGGTGGCTGAAGGGTTTGGGGGAGGGCCACATTCGGAGTAGGTGCCTGATTTGTAGGGGGTTCAAAATTAGGACCAAACCATTTCAGGAGGTGAGACTTTGTTGTGTTCTGATGCAAGCTGACTTGTGTCCTCCCTCCGAGCCCTGCTGCTTTGCACGCAGTCCTTGGGCTCTACACATGATGGGGTGACCACCAGATGTCTCCGTAATCCCTCCTCAGAGAGGTTCAGAAGGGAGGCATCGTTCTCCCGCCCCAGGATCCCACAAGAAGCTGAATCCTGTGACCCACATGCCTCTAAGCCTAACAGATCTTCCTCATTAGGGAGCTCTTTGACTCTGGTACCATCCTCTGTACTATTGAGACCAACTCCTTGGCCTGGACTATCTGTATCATCTGCACACCAGTACGCGGCTACACATGACATCCTCGACACCCACAACAGCCTATATGCAGCAGCTAGAGACTTGCTTTGCCTTTTGATACCAGACTCCTCGATTGTACAAGAGTTAGAGTCATTGGTAGCAGCTACTTCTTCACAAGCTCCGGAACTGTTTACATCATCAGTGACGTACCATTCAATTCCGGCTTCAGCGCAGCAAATGTCAGTACCTATGATGAGCAGCTGCAACTCAAACACTTGGTACTTTCTCAGGGTCCGCCACCCTGCTGTCCCACTACTGCCACATCCAGCCACAAGGCCCAGTCACCTGCACCATGGAGTATTGTGCCTCCAAGGAATCTTATGCATCTCAGTCCTATTGTAGGAGATCTCATAATTCTCTATCCCCTTGCAGTGATCTAGATCTTAATACCAGGACTCTCTCGGGCAGGTCTAGAGACAAGAGGCCATGGACTACTTTTCATGGGGCCCCAGGACTTATCCATGGGCCCTCTGGAACCCATGGAGCACACCATCTATTTTATGTACTTCTCTGGGACCTCACTTGTCTATGTCACTCTGAGACAAAGAGAAATGTCTGGAGAAATGTCTTACATACCTCAGGACCTGGTAGAGTAGTTCTACTGATTAATTAAGCCATCCTGGAGCCTACAAAAATTATATGGCAAACACCAGGATCACTTCCTCCTACTGCCAAGAGAACAGAGAACAGATACCAAGTGCCATTCCAATGTCATGAACATTTCTATTCTCACCCTACCCTGGGCTCGGTGATGGCTGCAGTAAATGAGAAATCACAGAAGGTCATGCCAAATCCACTTCAAAATAATGACTCCAAAAAATTCTTTCACTGCAAAATCTTTTTGGAAGAAACATTTTTGCAGTGTCAGGGTTACAGGTCAAGAGAATAAATCACCAGGCTCTTCTGGCAAGATAGTTTCCCAGTCTCTGGTAACAGGGCTAACTCTATTGACAAACTGCCAGCAGATGTTAGACAGGAATATTGAGCCATGATTAACAAGGGTTGTCTGGTAGCCAAAACTTCCCATCCAGCCACCTTGAATAGCCTGAGGCTAGAGTGACTGCATCTGTGCCTGTGATGTGACGCTGTCTGTGGCTACAGTCATCTGGAATTCCAGCGCAGATCCAACCGACAACTGAGGATCTCCTGTTTAAGGGCCCTAATTTGTTTACAGAGAAAGCCAATGAAACGCTGCATTCCCTAAAAGATTCTAGGGCAGCCCTTACATTGCTGGGAAGGAACCTTTGGGCACTTTCATCCTCAGACAACCCAGTTGTTCCATTTTACCCTCAGAGACAGGCTGGTCAAGCAGAGATGACATAAATTCCACAGGACAAGGCCACCTCCTCCGCTATCTGCTTCGACTTCATCAAGACAGTGTTTGACCTCTCAGCAGCCTATTGGACTTCTTAGTCGAGGCCAGAGTACCACTGTGTCTGGATCTCATCTCTCCTATCACTCCATTTGGCAGCAGGTTATCCCATTTCCTAGCTGACTGGACCCATATTTCAGTCAGTCGCTGGATACCAAGCACGGTGGAACTAGGTTATTCCCTGCAGTTTGTCTCTATTCCTTGTACCTAGCCAGAGTACCTAGCTACCCAGCCCCAGTCCCTTTTCAGGCGCCAATCTCACAAGACTTTTCTTATCCAAGAAATACCATCCGGTTTATAGTTGGAAGCCAGAGGGGTCCCTCCTCAACACTGGGGGAAGGGATTCTATTCCCATTACTTCTGAGAGAAGACTCAAAACTATTTTGGACCTGCAAAACCTAAACAAATACATAAAGAGATAAAATTTCCCCATGTAAGTCTAGCCTCTGTTATCCATCTCTAGATCCCAATGACTGGTTTGCCACTCTTGACTTGACTGATTTGCACAAGGCCATCCACCAGAGCTGCAGGAGGAAGGTTCATCATGGCCAGCATTCATTATCCGTTCACTGTCCTGCCTTTCAGTCCATCTTCAGCCCTGTGAGTCTTTTCAAAGGGCGTGGCCCTGGTGACAGTTCATCTCAGAAAGCCAGATGTCCAGGAATTCCTGTACCTGGATGACTGATTCAGGGGCATCAACGATATCCAGAGATGCCTTCGTTCTGACAAGGATAAGTGAGTACTCATCCCTGCCAAAAAATCAGGCTTTTTGGGGCAGATCTAGACTCGACTTCAGCAAGAGGGCACTTGTGCCTGGCCAGAGTCCAAGCAATGCAGGACCTCTGTGCAGACCTCAAAGTCCTATAGTTCCATAGTCCCAGTCTTGCACAACAGCAAGGAATTGCCTGAGACTTCTCGGGCACAGGGAAACTTGCACCCATACGTGACAGCATGGCAGCCTTTTCACCACATGCAAGGCGGGTGAAATCAGTCTGCTGACCATCTCATCATTCATTGGACATGCTGACTCACGAACCTGTAAGCATCTTGTCATCCCTAGCTTGGTGGGTGGACCCTGCCAATGTATGCAAAGGGTTTCCTGTCTCCTCGACTCTGCCCTCCACGACATTGGTCATAAATGCTTCATCCCTAGGGTGGGGATCCTACCTAGGAAATAGTCAGACACAGGGTTTTTGGTCAGATCAAGAACTCTCTTTCCACAGAAATGTTCTGGAACTACAAGCTATTCACACGGCGTGTCAAGCCTTCCTTCCACACATCAAGGATGCATCGTAGATGTCCCCATGGAGAACACTGCTGCTGTGTTGTGTGTGAACAGGCAGGGGGGTGCCAAGTGGGATCGCCTTTGCCCAGAGGCTGTAGATCTATGGGGGTTTGAGGGTCATATTAAAAATACAATCACACTCAAAGCTTCACACCTACCATGTGTTCAGAATTGCCTGGCAGATCATCTCTGCAGATCATTCAGCAGGAATCACAAGTGGTCCCTTAGACCGGACATTGCAAGATCCATCTTTCAGTCATGGGGGTACCAGAAATAGATGTCTTGGTTACTCATCTGAACAGGAAGTGTCATCTGTTTTGTTCCAGAGCAGGTCACAGCCCAGGATCTATAACAGATGATTTCCTGCTGTCATGGAAGGACAGGCTACTATACACCTTTAATCCCGTCCCTCTGATTCCAAGAGGGTTATGCAAACTCGGGCAGGAGCACACCTTTATAATCCGCATCCGCAGCCACCCCTGTCGGTCCAAGGCCTTCGTCCTATTTCACCAGTTATTCTTTGAACCTCCCTCCCTCATTCCTTCTGTCCTTTTCACTCATTCTTTTCAAGGCCTTTCTTCTACATGCTAGTCAGGGCCTTTCTTCATAGCACAGATATTTCCTTAACCAAACTTAAGGTAACGCCAACTCTTTAATGTCATATTTATCCTGCAGCTGTTGCAGGCTCTAATGGTTCCACCTTTTGAACTTATGGCTCCACATTCTTTGCTCCATCTTTCCATGAAAGAATCATTCTTGGTGCTTCTGCCAGCAGGGTAGCAGAGCAGCGTGCGTTAGGTGCTGACCCTCCAGATGTAATTTTCTATCCAGATGAGGTTGATTTGCATCCTCACCCTACATTTCTAAATAAAGTAGTCTCGCACTTCCACCTTAATCTTCCTTCCTACTTACCGAGCTTTTTTCTGAAGCCTTGTGAGGATGAGGAGGGCTCCATGCTTGGGATGTCCAAAGGGTGTTGACTTGTTACTTGGACAAGACCAAACAGTTTGGGCTGTTTCCTCAGCTGTTCATTTCTTTGTCTGCCAGACTGAAAGGTCACCCTGTCTGTGGGCAGAGAATATCTTTCTGGATCTCGTCCTGCACCCTATTGTGCTCTGCTGTTGCTGAGGTTCCTCTGCCTGGGAGAGTTTCAGTGTGTTCTACAAGAGCGCAAGCAGCATGAGCTGCGTTCCTGGGTCAGGTGCACATTAGTGATATTCGCAGAGCTGCAGCCTGGTCGTTGGTGCCTCCTTTCACTAAACACAAAGCTGTTTCCCAGGCACTGAGAGATGGTGCTGGGTTTGAATGAGCGGTGTTGCAGTCCTTGCTCAGACAGACTCCAAAACCCTCATCCTTTCCGAAATGCTTGTGAGCCACCTGATGTGGAATGGGGATGTGTGATCACTTGAAGAAAAAACGGCTACTTACCTGTTCTGTGACGGTTGTCGTTTGAGGTGTGATGCACTTGTCCATCCCACAACCCACCTCCTTCCCCTCTACCCTAGAGTCAAAATCACTGATTTCCAGTAAGACAGAAAGGAGGGAGGCTCAGGGTGGTTCTCCCTTTATACCGTCACCTGGTAATACGAGCCTGGAGCATGCGCCTGGGCTGCTGCAAGGGGTTCTGCAAGGGGAAAAAGGTCTCTGGTTTTGGTGCCCTGGGTGTGCACTCACCTGAAGTGGGATGGACACATGCAGCACATCATAAGATACAGCACAGATAACTAACAGGTAACCACTGTTGCCATCACAGTATTCTAACGAATGCAGGCCCCCTTAGGACTGCCCAGAGCCGCTGTGCTAACTGCTATTATGCTGACACATCTGAGTTATCACATCTAGACTAGAAACATTCCCCTCTATTGCACTGTGATGTTTTTATCTTTAGGAAGCAGCCTGGTACGTCACAGATGAGTGCATCCAGGTCCTTGGAGGAATGGGATACATGAAGGTAAACGAGCTTGGTTCCATCCACCAAGAGTAGAACTACATGCATAATTTTTAAGGCTGTATTCAGGAGCCAAGGCAGCTGCGTGCACTCCCCTTGCTGGGATCACTTGAGTCTATTAAGGTCTTTGTTTGCACAGGAAACTGGTGTTGAAAGAGTCTTGAGGGACCTGAGGATTTTCCGCATTTTTGAGGGCACCAATGATATCCTTCGCTTGTTTGTGGCACTGACGGGCATTGAGGTAAGGGGCTCTCTGTGGGCAGATACCTCCCCTTAAAGGCCTTGGCATTTTCCAGCACAGAGCGAGCATGCAGGGCCACGTTGCAGGTGGCACTGCACAGCTGGGAGAGGGGGCCAGGAATCTGCCCTGGGGTTAGGAGCAGAGTCCCTACACTCTACTAGTACCTCCACCAGCAACAGCCTCTCCAAGGTGTGGGGGGAAGCCAGGGTGGGGGTGAGGGTAGGGCTATGCCTCTGCCCTACGCTGGGCAGCTGGGCTGGCTGGATGCAGGGGGGCGCACAAAGGCTGGTGGAGCTGCCTCTGCAGAGAATGTTTCCTGGGAGCCCCAGGGGGAAGGGATTCTAGTGGAGTCAGCTATGAACCTTGCAGCTGCAGCGCAGCCTCCTCGCACTCACCCGCAGCGCAGAGCGTTAGCCACTGCTGCTGAAAGCCCTCTCCGAAATTACATGGGAGGGTAAAGTATGGGCTGCAGCGATCGGCCTGAATCAAATGTGCTCAGATCTGAACAGTCCCAGAACTGGGGGCTGAATCTAAACCCAGATCCAGACTTCATGGCTAGAGGGAGCCGTATGAAACTGGCTGAACTAAACCCTCCGTCTGAGCACCTGGAGCTGTGACAGGAGGGGTGGGGGATGGGCGGGGGCAGGCGGGGGGATGTTTTGGAACTTGGAGCCTGATCTGAATTTTGTGGCAAAGTTCCATTGCTGATGGTATGGGCCAAATTCTGCACTCTTTATTCAGTCCCATTGACTTCAGTAATAACAAATGTACCCAGCTCTTGTGCTGCTCCCACATGAAGGGGTAAATAACACTTCCTAATTCACTTTCTCCACACCCTTGTGATTTTCTACATGTCCCCCTTGTCTCTCTTCAAATGGACAGTCCCAATCTTTTCAATCTCTTCTCATAGCTGTTCTATAACCATACTCATTTTTGTTGCCCTTCTCTGTACTTTTACCAGTTCTTATTTATTTTTGGGGGGATGGGACGACCAGAACTGCATGCAGAATTCAAGGTGTAGGCCTACCATGTATTTTTATAGTGGCAATATGGAATTTCCATCTTATTATCAATCCCTTTCCTAATAGTTCCTAAAATTCTGGTAGCTTTTTTCACTGCTGCTGCGTATTGAGCAAATGTTTTCATAGAACTATCCATGATGACTCCAACATATTTCTTGAGTGGTAAGAGCTAATTTAGACTCCATCATTTTGTATGTGTACTTGGGATTGTGTTTTCCAGTGTGTATTACTTTGCACTTATAAGCATTTAATTTCATCTGCCATTTTGTTGCCCAGTCACACAGTTCTGTGAGATCCCTCTGTAACTCTTCACTGTCTGCTTTGGACTTAACTATCCTGAGTAATCTAGTATCAAATGAAAACTTTGCCACCTCCCTGTTCACTCCCTTTTCCAGATCACTTATGAATGTGTTGAACAGCTCTACTCCCAGTACAAATCCCTGGGGGACTCCACTATTTACCTCTGTACACTGTGAAAACTGACCATTTATTCCTACCCTGTGTTTCCTGTCTTTTAAGCAGTTACTGATCCATGAGAGGACCTTCCCTCTTATCCCATGACTGTTTACTTTGCTTAAGAGTTTTTAGTGTGAGATCTTGTCAAAGGCTTTCTGAAAGCCCAAGTATACTCTATCTACTGGATCATCTTTGTCCACATACTTGTTGACACCCTCACAGAATTCTAAGAGGTTGGTGAGGCATGATTGCCCTTTCCAAAAGCTGTGTTGCCTCTTCACCAGAATATTGTGTTTATCTGTGTCTGATAATTCTGTTCTTTACTAGCAGCAAAGAATCCTGTGGCACCTTATAGACTAACAGACGTTTTGGAGCATGAGCTTTCGTGGGTGAATACCCACTTCCTCAGCTGCATGTAGTGGAAATATCCAGGGGCAGGTATATATATGCTAGCAAGCAAGCTAGAGATAAGGTCAGTTCAATCAGGGAGGATGAGGCCCTGTTCTAGCAGTTGAGGTGTGAAAACCAAGAGAGGAGAAACTGGTTCTGTAGTTGGCAAGCCATTCACAGTCTTTGTTCAATCCTGAGCTGATGTTGTCAAATTTGCAGATGAACTGAAGCTCAGCAGTTTCTCTTTGAAGTCTGGTCCTGAAGTTTTTTTGCTGCAGGATGGCCACCTTAAGGTCTGCTATAGTGTGGCCAGGGAGGTTGCCACAGGTGCCACAGGATTCTTTGCTACTTTTACAGATCCAGACTAACATGGCTACCCCTCTGATACTGTTCTTTACTGTAGTTTCAACCAATTTGCCTGGTACTGAAGTTAGGCTTACCAGCCTGTAAGTGCCATGATCGCCTCTGGCGCCTTTTTAAAATAAACTGTGTTATATTAGCTACCTTCCAGTCATCTGATACAAAATCTGATTTAAATTACAGGTTACATACCACGGTTAGTAGTTCTGCAATTTTGTATTTGACTTTCTATAGAACTCTTGGGTGAATACCACTTGATCCTGGTGACTTATTACTGTTTAATTTATCAGTTTGTTTCAAAACCTCCTCAGTTAACACCTCAATAGGGGACAGTTCTTCAGATTTGTCACCTATCTTAGACATGTCCCCGTCCCAATTTGTAATTCTATAGACTTTGTTCTCTTTTCAGTTAATGGAGCCCTTGTTGTGGGTGCAGTGTATACAAATACTTAAGTGGATGGACAGAAACCTGTGTACTGTGTAATGTTGTAATTCAAAAATGTTTCTTCATGAATCCAAGCAAGCTGCTTTGCTGAGCTAAGACCCTGAAATATAGTTTAATTGCAGAAAATAAAGTTGTAGATTTTGGAATCCCCATCTCTGGAGATATTTAAGAGTAGGTTAGATAAATGTCTATCAGAGATGGTCTAGACAGTATTTGGTCCTGCCATGAGGGCAGGGGACTGGACTCGATGACCTCTCGAGGTCCCTTCCAGTCCTAGAGTCTGAGTCTGTTTCGCTACTGCAGTGGTTCTCAAACTTTTGTACTGGTGACCCCTTTCACATAGCAAGCCTCTGAGTGTGACACCCCCCCCCTTATAAATTAAAATAACTTTTTTATACATTTAACACCATTATAAATGCTGGAGGCAAAGTGGGGTTTGGGGTGGAGGCTGACAGCTTGCCCCTCCATAATAACCTCGCGGAACCCCTGAGGGGTCCCGACCCACAGTTTGAGAACCTCTGCGCTTCTGTATAGTTAACCCAGAGATGCCAGGTACAACTCTGAACCTGCTGTAATAATCCCCTGTGTCTCATCCTGAACATATACCTCTGCAGGTGTAGCCCTAAGATTGTGTGTAGTTAAATTCCTTTCATCATTTTTTAAACATTTTCAGTATGCTGGGGTCCAGTTAAAGAATCTGCGAACAACTATCATGAATCCATCAGGGAAAACTGAGACCATCCTAAAAGACATCGGGATGAGAGCAAAGCGGTAAGCAACACAGAGAACCTGTCACAGTTTGCCTTTCAATTCCAGTGGTGTAAAATAACATGCTGCTTCTGCTGGCGGGGTGCTGGAGTAATGTATGTGTATGGCGGGAGTGCAGAGAGCCGCTGAACTAAACTGCTCCACCTGCCCAGGGACCGAGAGCTGTTCCCAGCCTGTGTCTGCACCCCCAGGGCAGGTGGAGGGTCTATGGCTCCCCCACAGCTGCCCAGGCTCCAGCTGCCAGCCTGGCCCCCATGGTTCTGACGCCCCTGGTTGGGGTGTTAAACCAGGTGGTCTGGCCAAGTGTCCATTTAAGTGTTCACACTTTGCTACCTCAGTGGGATTTTGCAAGGTCAGACCTGACGTCTGTGCCCAGAATGGCGTGCATGGCGCATCACATGCATCATGTTATAAAGGTGGGGGAAACTGTTCTTGTAGAAAGGCTGACCTTGGTATGGGCACTTCCTGGAGATCAAGCACTGCTGGGTTTAGCTGGAGTTGTTTGAACTCAAACTCTTATGGTAAGAGTGAACCTTAGAGATGAGTTGTTGAAATGATACTGGGCCAAATTCATCTCTGCTTTACCTCCAGCGCCAGGGATTGTTTACACTAGGAACATGGCAGCATCAATAAAGACACATACTACAGTGACAGAAGGGGTTCTTCCCTCGCTGTAGTAAATCCACCTCCCCGAGAGGCGGTAACTAGGTTGATGGAAGAATTCTTCCTTTCACCTAGCGCTGTCTGCACCAGGCGTAGGTTGGCTTAGCTACATCGCATAGGGTGTGAATTCTTCACTGCCCATAGTGAGGTAGTTAAGCGAACCTAACTTCCTAGTGCAGAGTCGTCCCCAGTGACTGCCGTGCAGGTGCTCCTGGATGAGCTGCTCAGTTGTTTTAAACCCCTTTGTCCTTTCACTTTTTTGCTCATCTCTTTTCTCCCTTTGCAGTAAAGTTGGGATTCCCACTGGCTTGTCTCTGGAAGGAATCGTTCACCCAGGCCTGGACAACAGTGCATACCTGGTAAGGGAATTCTTTCTGAAAGATTTATTTCTCAGAGCCCAACCCTGCAGCTGCTGGAGTTGTTGGTAAAACTGCTGTCGTCTCCAGTGTTGCAGGGCCTGACCTTTACATAGTCTGTTGTTTTATGAGATCTGAATTCTTTTGTATGTTTCTTGCATTTTTAGCCTGAAAGCAAATAATTTTCATGACAGAGTCTGCTCACCAATGATGATGTTTTTGTGATTCGCAGCATTTGTCTAGCATCTGCTTTAGACAAAGTTCATGCAAGGAATGTTTCTCTAGCTTACTGTTAGGAATGAACCTGAATGCCTGTGTTTTGGATGAAGTGTTAGCTCTGTAAAGTCTTTGCTAAATGTGAACTTTCCGATTCAGCCTGAAACATCATTTTCACTTTTAAAATACCATTGCCCAGCTGTCATTTCACTCCTTCAGATTTGTCAGTCTGATTTGTCAGATTTGTTATCTCTGGCACAATAATAATAATTTGCATTTTTAGTAGCATTTGACATCAGTGGATCTCTAAGCACATTACATCTCTCACAGTGCTTCAGAGGTACACACACAAATGTACACATATGAATGTGGACATGGATACACACACACACACACACACACACACACACACACACACACACACACACACACACTCCATTTCTCTCTCTCTCTGTTTTCTTGTAGGGGCTGTACTTTCTCCTGGGGGTTTTGCTTTACTTCATTCTTGTTGTTTTCCCTTCATCTAAGATAAAAGAAATTAAAGGCGAAGCGCACATGGAGACCCACAAGACAGAGCTGCCAGTATAGGAGACAAGCGTCCCCACGTACTGCCAGGGGTGCTGGAACAATGTGCACAGTGGGGGTGCTGAGAGCCATTGAACCACACTGCAAACCCTCTATATAATCCAATCCACTTCAAGCCAGGGGGTGTGGCAGCACCCCCAGCACCCCTAGTTCCAGCACCCGTACATACTTCCCTGCCAAAGTGATTGAGCCGTACCCTTGAGGGGCGAGATGGCCATTCTGTCTCCATGGCCCATTCCTTTACAGGCCTCGTTGCTGAGCATCTTCCCAAGGGCCTAGTTGTGATGGTGGTTTCTGGTCTGCAGAGGACCCCAAACCCCTCAGCAGTTTGGCGTCCCATGTCACTGCCAGAGCTAGGGCTCTCCCTAGCTGGTTCCTGAGCGCTAGCTCCCCAGCCCCAGCCTGATTTCTGAGTTTCAGTGACACCCAGAGAGCCAGTCCCCAGCGCCCGCCTGGGTGTTTTGTGTTGCTTAGGCAGCATAAAGCACATGGCCTGCTCTAGGGTGCAGCTGGGGAATGCCTTGGCCAAAAGAATCCTTGGGTGTTGTAGAGCAGCTGTAGCTGGCTTCATATTGCGTGCTCCCAGCCCTCATGGTATGGGGTCGGGGCAGGAGTGCATTGTGCTCCAGCAATCCCCAGCTGGTAGAGCGGCCCCTGGAGGCCAGTCCTGCCAGTGGAAGTTGGGGCAGTTTTGAGGCTGCTCAAAATTGTGCTGAGGGCTGAACCAGCTCCAAGCTTGGGGCTGGAAAGTGGCTTAGTGCCAATCGCCTCCAGGTCTGAGCACCTGCAACTGGCCCCAAGGAGCCAGCCCAGTGCCAGGTGCTGGACGCGCTTTTCCCAGTGCTGCTCCCTGACTCTCAGAGGGCTCAGCAGGCTCCGTGGCTGCTGAGAGGTTACAGCTGGCTTGGAAAGGAAATGAACTGCTCTTCTGTGTCTGTGTAAAGGTGACGAAGGCCATTGACTTGTTTGGTGAAGCTGTTGAGAGCCTCCTGCTGAAGTACGGCGAGAAGGTGATAGGTAGGTGCCTCTGCAGCTGCTGTGAGCCCGCTTCTAACCGGCTACCGGATGACGTAAAGGACATTCCTGCCATTTGTAAAACCCGTCACCTGGGCGCTGAGCCAGGGCAGGGTGTGCTCCAGAGCAGCGCTTCTGTCACCTCCTGCAATGCTCTCTTCTCTCCCCATTTCCCTTCTGAATTCCTTGCTATGCCCCCGCACCACTCTCTGAATACAGACCTAGGTGGCATGCATCCCTTGGGGATTGATGTGGGTCTCCTCACTGCAGCACGCCAGGGTGAAAGCTCCCCCCATGCCAGCCTGGAGCGTCGCTGGGCTGCAGGACTGCGGTGCAGCTGGGGTGTCCGAGTGGCCCTGTGTGCCTGCTCTGCAGCCAAAAGCCACCACAAAGCTCTGCTGGCCAGGGTCTGTGTCCTGGTCAGCGTCATGCAGCCCTGACCCTGATGGCCTCCTGAACAGCTGTACACTATTCATACCCTGCCCTCAGCATGCACATGACGTTTCATTAACACCCGGGAGCCAGGACCCCACAGGGGCACCAGAAGTGATTGGCCGGTGGGTCTGTCGGTTTATTTAATTCTTTGGGGGCTGGGGCTGCATTTGGCTCAGGAGAACGCTCCATAAGTCTGTGTGTTAGAGCCAGTCAGCCAAGTGAGCTCCCCGTGCCAGGCTCCGGCGGCATCATATCCCCACCCAGGGTCTCCAGTCGGTGGGAGGGTCATTGTAGCAGTTTCTGGCCTGCTGATGTATCTGTGTGGTGAGAGCCAGTTCGCTGGCTTCCGTACAAGTTCTGCTGAGCTGCTGTTAGTTTTCAGTAACGTAACACACGCATGTGGACACGCGCCCCCTCTCACTAAAGTCTCTTCTACCAGACCAACAGTTTCATCTGAAACGCGTGGCCGACGCTGCCATTGATATCTATGCCATGGCTGTGGTGATCTCCAGGTACGTGCGGCTAGCAGAGGAGAGCGAGTGCTTGGGAACCCCATTCCTGGCCTGGGCTGCCCACCGCTTGGCTTAGGCTGACCCTCCCCGGCTGTGGAAGGAGCTTGTGGGCACGTGCTGCTAGTGCAGCCTTCCCTGCCCCAATAGATTGTCTACCCCAGGAGCCAGTGCAGAGAGCACTGTGGCAGGAGAGCTGCTTGTGCCTGTAGCACCTGGGAAGCCAAACAAAATGGAGTGAGACCCCGTTTCCCTCGAAAGCCAGGAATGTGCCTTCGCTCACCTGGTCGGGCGTCTCTAATACACGGTCGGATCCCAGCCGCTGGCGCCGGGGTGAGCGGGACATGCCACACCTGCACGCAGGGCTTATTCTCTAGGGAAGGGCCCAGGGAAGCAGGGCAGTCCACTCCTGTCCTCTGGAACCCGGTCGCTTTGGGATGATGCTCTATGACTGGGCTGCTCAGACCCGTTCTGACAAGTACATCTTCTGCACTCACAAAATCCTGTCCCTGTGGCCTCCCCTCACGGCCACCGTCTTGTCTCTGCAGGGCCAGCCGCTCTCTGTCTCTGGGACAACCCACTGCTGAGCACGAGAAGCTCTTATGTCAAACATGGAGCCATGAGGTAGGCTACAGGTGGCTGAGGGACCGGGTTTGGTTCACTCGCTGTGGCAGGCGTATGGGCTTGTCAACACGCAAGCCCTGCTGTCAGCTTGCTGCCAGTCCCTGCAAGAAAGCCCTGTGTGGCCAGTGTGCGTGAGCCCCCTGGGCAGGCCCTGGGCCCCCTGCATGAGAGCCCCACATGTCCCCCCACGTGCCTTTAGCTCCCCCGTGCACACCCTGTACAGCCTGTGTGGCCTCCTGGGCATCTCTCCATCTGCTTTCCATGTGCCCTGAGGCCATCCCCGCCGCATGCCTTGGGCGCCCTGCATGAGAGCCCTGCATGCCCTCCATGCGCCCAGCACCCATGTACAATATGCTGCCTCGGCCCCCACGAGCTCGGTGTTGATCTGCCACGTGGCCTGTGCAGGGCCGTAGCTACGTGAGGGGTGTTGATCTGTCGTATGGTCTGTGCAGGGCTGTGGCTGCATGAGGGGTGTTGATCTGTCGCACGCCTATGTGGGGCTGTGGCTACGTGAGGGGTGTTGATCTGTCGCACGCCTATGTGGGGCTGTGGCTACGTGAGGGGTGTTGATCTGTCACATGGCCTGTGCAGGGCCGTGGCTGTGTGAGGGGTGTTGATCTGTCGCACGCCTGTGTGGGGCTGTGGCTACGTGAGGGGTGTTGATCTGTCGCACGGCTGTGTGGGGCTGTGGCTACGTGAGGGGTGTTGATCTGTCGCATGGTCTGTGCAGGGCTGTGGCTACGTGAGGGGTGTTGATCTGTCGCATGGCCTGTGTGGGGCTGTGGCTACGTGAGGGGTGTTGATCTGTCGCATGGCCTGTGTGGGGCCATGGCTACGTGAGGGGCGTTGATCTGTCACATGGCCTGTGCAAGGCCATGGCTGTGTGAGGGGTGTTGATCTGTCGCACGGCTGTGTGGGGCTGTGGCTACGTGAGGGGTGTTGTTGATCTGTCGCACGGCCTGTGCGGGGCCGTGGCTACATGAGGGGCGTTGATCTGTCGCACGGCCTGTGTGGGGCTGTTGCTACGTGAGGGGTGTTGATCTGTCGCATGGCCTGTGTGGGGCTGTGGCTACATGAGGGGCTTTGATCTGTCACATGGCCTGTGCAGGGCCATGGCTGTGTGAGGGGTGTTGATCTGTCGCACGGCTGTGTGGGGCTGTGGCTACGTGAGGGGTGTTGTTGATCTGTCGCACGGCCTGTGCGGGGCCGTGGCTACATGAGGGGCGTTGATCTGTCACATGGCCTGTGCAGGGCCATGGCTGCATGAGGGGTGTTGATCTGTCGCACGCCTGTGTGGGGCTGTGGCTACGTGAGGGGTGTTGATCTGTCGCATGGCCTGTGTGGGGCCATGGCTACGTGAGGGGCGTTGATCTGTCACATGGCCTGTGCAGGGCCATGGCTGTGTGAGGGGTGTTGATCTGTCGCACGGCTGTGTGGGGCTGTGGCTACGTGAGGGGTGTTGTTGATCTGTCGCATGGCCTGTGCGGGGCCGTGGCTACATGAGGGGCGTTGATCTGTCGCACGGCCTGTGTGGGGCTGTGGCTACGTGAGGGGTGTTGATCTGTCGCACCAGCAGCTGGAGCGGCCAGCAGCAGGTCCAACTCCTAGGCAGAGGCATGCAGGCGGCTCTGCACAGCTCACGTCTGCAGGCACTCCCCCTCAGTTCCCATTGGCCTGTTCCTGACCAATGGGAGTGCGGAGCCGGTGCTCAGGGCGTGTGTAACATGTGGAGCCCCGTGGCCCCCCACTTCTGTGGCGCAGCGCGGTGTCAGAGCAGGTAGGGACTAGCCTGCCTTAGCCAGGTAGCACTGTTGACTGGACTTTTTGGTAAAAAACCAAACACCTGGTCACCCTATTACCGTACGTACCATGGAAGGGGAATACAAGTGCGGTTGCACTGACCTGTGACACTGGCTTCGGTTTCTCTGTCGTTAGTGTCACTGTAACAGCTCAAGGTGTGAATTCTGAATCTCTCCATGTCCAGCTCAGGGACTCTAGCTCCTGTCACAAGCATTGCACTGGCTAAAGGAGGTGACTGATGTCACGGAGTATGGAGGAGTCCAGCCCTGCACCCCTCTTCTTGGGACTCACAGTGACTCTCAGCCAGCCAGTAAAACAGAAAGTTTATTGGACAACAGGAACGCAGGTTACAGCAGAACTTGTAGGCACAAGCAGGACCCCTCAATCAAGTCCTTCTGGGGGTTCAGGAAGCTTAGTTCCCAGCTTGGAATTCCCTGAATTCCAACCACCCAACCCAAAACTGAAAACTGAACTAACTCCCTCCAGCCGGCCCCTTCCTTTGTCCAGCTTCCCGGGCAAAGGTGCTGACCCCCTCCCCCCTACCTGGCTTAGGTTACAGGCTTAGGTCCTGTCCTTCACCTAAAGACATCCCTGGCTCTCCCATCACCCACGCAGACAGTCCCTACTGCATCACATCTCTCCCCCCTTCAAGACTGAACTGAGCGGGGTCAATGCCCAGTGACCTGGGGAAGTTCAGGGCCCCCTCTCTGGGACAACGCATCCGCTGTCAGGTTGGCACTTCCCTTCACATGGACCACGTCCATGTCATAGTCCTGCAGGAGCAGGCTCCACCTCAGGAGCTTGGCGTTGGCTCCTTTCATCTGGTGCAGCCAGGTCAGGGGAGAGTGGTCTGTGTACACGGTGAAGTGTCGCCCAAAGAGATATGGCTCCAGTTTCTTAAGGGCCCACACCATGGCCAGGCATTCCTTCTCGATGGCCGCATAGTCCTGCTCCTGGGATAGCAACTTCTTGCTCAGGTACATGATAGGGTGTCTCTACCCCTTTTCATCCTCCTGCATTAACACCGCTCCCAGTCCCGTGTCTGAGGCATCAGTGAACACCATAAAGGGCTTCTTAAAGTCTGGGTTTGCCAGAACTGGGCTACTAACCAGAGCCTCCTTCAGTGCCCAGAGAGCCTGCTGGCACTGCTCGGTCCAGACCACCTTGTCTGGCTTCCCCTTCTTGCACAGTTCAGTGATGGGGCCTGCTATGGCGCTAAAGTGGGGCACGAACCTTCGATAGTACCCCACCATCCCATTAAAGGCCTGGACCTGCTTCTTGGTTTGGGGAGCAGGCCAGTCTCTGATCACTTCCACCTTGGCTGGTTCCGGCTTTAGGCAGCCGCTCCCCACCTGATGGCCCAGGTAAGATACTTCAGCCATCCCCACCTTGCACTTCTCAGCCTTTACGGTTAACCCAGCCTTCCGGAGTCGGTCCAGCACTTGTTTAACCTGGGACATGTGGTCCTCCCAGGTCTGGCTGAAGACGCAGATGTCGTCAATATACGCCACGGCAAAACTCTCCATCCCCCGCAGTAGCTGATCCACCAGGTGCTGGAAGGTGGCCGGTGCTCCCTTGAGGCTGAAGGGCAGGGTCAGAAACTCGTAGAGCCCCAGAGGGGTGATAAAGGCCGATTTCAGCCTGGCATCTGCATCCAGCGGCACTTGCCAGTAGCCTTTGGTAAGATCCATAGTGGTGAGGTACCGAGCACCTCCCAGCTTGTCTAGGAGCTCGTCAGGCCTGAGCATAGGGTAGGCATCAGATACGGTGATGGCATTGAGCTATCGGTAGTCCACACAGAACCGGATTGACCCATCCTTCTTGGGGACTAGCACCACTGGCGAGGCCCAAGGGCTGGAAGACGGCTGGATCACCCCCAAAGCCAGCATGTCCCTGACCTCTCTTTCAAGATCCTGGGCAGTTTTACCAGTGACCCGAAAAGGGGAGCATCTTATAGGGGGATGTGACCCGGTCTCCACCCGGTGGACAGTCAAATTAGTGTGTCCAGGCTGTTTGGAAAACAACTGTCGGTATAGATGCAGCACCCCTCTGATCTCAGCGTGCTGGGCCAGGGTCAGCTGATCACAGAGGGGAATTGCCTCCAGGGAGGAACCAGCTTTTGTCCCAGAGAAGAGATCCACTAAAGGGTCATCTCCCTGCTCCTCCCAGTGTCCACACGCGGCCAACACCACATTTCCCCTGTCATAGTATGGCTTCATCATATTCACATGGTACACCCGGCGGTGGTGCGCCTGGTTTGACAGCTCCACCACATAGTTTACCTCATTCAGTTGCTTGATAACCTTGAAGGGCCCTTCCCAGGCAGCCTGGAGTTTGTTCTTTCTCACGGGGATGAGAACCATCACCTGATCCCCAGTGGCGAAGGCGCAGGCCCGTGCCGTGCGGTCATACCAGACCTTCTGCTTCCTCTGGGCTCAGGCCACATTCTCCCTGGCCAGGCCCATGAGCTCGGCAAGTCTTTCCCAGAAGGTCAGGACATACTCCACCACTGACTCTCCCTTGGGAGTGGCCTTCCCCTCCCATTCGTCTCTCATCAGGTCCAGGGGCCCCCTTATCTGCCTCCCATATAACAGTTGGAAAGGCGAAAACCCAGTAGATTCCTGGGGTACCTCCCTGTATGCAAACAGCAGGTGAGGTAAGTACTTGTCCCAGTCCTGCAGGTGCTGGTTCATAAATGTTTTTAGCATCATCTTCAGCGTCCCGTTGAACCTTTCTATCAGCCCGTAAGACTGGGAATGATACACTGAGGCCCAGTTGTGCCGGACCCTACATTTCTCCCACGAGCACCGGAGCAGGGCTGACATGAAGTTGGACCCTTGGTCCGTTAAGACTTCCTTGGGGAAGCCTATACGGCTGAAAATGGTCAGCAGTTCATCTGCCACGGTGTCTGCTTCGATAGAGGACAAGGCCACCGCCTCAGGGTAGCGAGTGGCGAAATCCACCACCACCAGGATGTATTTCTTCCCCGACCGGGTCGTCTTGCTGAGAGGTCCCACTATGTCCATGGCCACCTTCTGGAAAGGTTCTTCTATGATGGGTAAAGGCCTCAAAGCTGCTTTCCCCTTGTCCCGGGCCTTCCCCACCCTCTGGCAGGGGTCACAGGATTGACAGTACTGTCGGACATGGGTAAAGACCCCAGGCCAGTAAAAGTTCTGTAGCAGCCTCTGCCTGGTGTGACGGATTCCCTGGTGTCCTGCGAGAGGGATGTCATGGGCCAGGTACAGTAGCTTGTGGCGAAAGTTTTGGGGAACCACCAGCTGCCTCCTGATCCCCCATGACTCTCCTTCCCCTGGGGGAGCCCATTCTCGGTACAGGAACCCCTTCTCCCACAGGAACCTCTCCTTGCAACCTCTCCTCATGGTCTGTACCGCACTGAGGTCAGCCCGGTCCCTGGGCTTCCGCAAGGAGGGATCTTTCTGCAACTTGGCCTGGAACTCAGCAGCTGGGACAGGGATGGGGACCTGCTCTCTCTCGCTGGCTGGGTCTGAGGCCGCAGCCTCTCTGAGTCGTGTCCCTGGGCATTCCCTCCCCACCAGGTTAGAGTCCTGCGCCTCAGGCAAAGTACCTTCCCCATTGTCAGGGCGCAGTGCCCTTCGCCGACTCTGACTATGGGTCACGACCAGGGCATCCTGGGTGTTGCTGAGCCAGACCTCCAGGTCCTCCCCCATTAACACTTCTGTGGGCAAATGTGGGTGTACCCCCATGTCCTTGGGGCCCACCTTGGCCCCCCACTTCAGGTGTACCCTCACCATGGGCACCTTGAATGGGGTCCCACCCACGCCCATCAGGGTCAGGTAGGTGTCGGGCACCATCCGATCTGAGGCCACCACCTCAGGCCGGGCCAGCGTCACCTCTGCGCCCGTGTCCCAGTACCCAGTGACTTTCCTCCCATCTACCTCCAGGGGAACAAGGCACTCTTGCCGGAGGGGCAGCCCCGCACCCACCCTGTAAACCAAAAACCCGGAGCCTGGAGCATCCAGCCCCCCCAGAGGAGCTGACCTGGGGCCCTCCTCCATCCTTTGCAGGCAGTACGTGGCCAGCCTCCCTTTCCTGGGAACACTGCCCCTCGTCCAGCTGGGTCTCTACCAAGTTAACCCGGTGTGGGGTCAGTCTGTTCAGTCTATCCTTGAGCCTGGGGTACTGGGACCGTATGTGGCCCCTCTGGCCACATTGATAGCAGCTCATGTCCTGTTGGTCCCCTCGAACCGGTCGGTTGTTCCTGATGCTGGGAGTTCCCCTTGGGAGGGGGTTCTCCCTATTCCCCCTTTGGGAGGTCCCAGGATGACTCTCTCTCTGCATCGCGGTGGGCCTGTTCCTTTGGGACTCCTCCCTGCTACCCCCCGACCGGCTCTTCACAAACTCATCGGCCAGCTGCCCTGCATGTCGCGGGTTCTCTGGCTTTTGGTCCCTCAACCACAGCCTCAGGTCGGATGGGCACCGCTCATACAGTTGTTCCAGTACCAGCAGTTTAACCACGTCCCCCTTCATCTGGGCCCCATCTGTCCACTTGCTGGCGTATCCCTCCATGCGGACGGCCAGTTGCAGATATGAGACCTCAGGGGGTTTATCCTGACTCCGGAACCTCTCCCGGTACATCTCAGGAGTCAGCCCAAACTCACACAGTAGGGCCTGCTTGAATAGTTCGTAGTTCCCTTTCTCCTCCTCTCCCAGCTGGTGGTACAATGCCACGGCCTTGGGGTCCAGTAAGGGGGTGAGAACCTGGAACCTGTCCGCAGGATCTACCTGGTGCAGCTCGCAGGCCGTCTCAAAGGCATCCAGGAAGTCATCCATGTCCTCCCCCTCCATACGCTGGGCCAGGATGCACTTCTCAAAGCTCCGCGCAGTCCTGGGCCCCCCCTCACTTACCGCAGCCAGGGGCCCCGCTGCCCCTCAGCCTCGCCAGTTCCAGCTCATGATGATGCTGTCTCTCTTTCTCCTCCAGTTCCTGCTGTCTTTGTCTCTCCTCATGTTCTCTCTGTCTCTCACGATCCTCCAGCTCTCTCAGTTTTAGCTCTCTCTCCCATTCCAGCTGCTTCCGCTCCACGGATGCTGAGCACCACCGGGACGATCCCCTGCTGGGGGGTGAGCTTCGCCAGGAGGATCCCCTGCTGGCCGGGGGTGTCACGGTGTCCTTGGTATTCGCTGGGCTCCTCCCCGCCCTTCCCCTCGGCATAGGAATGGGGGGTCTCAGGAAGCCCTCAGCCGCCGGCTGACCACTCCCAGCGGGGACAGACACTGGTGCCTGTGCTGCATCTGCCAAGCTCCCTCCCTCAGAGACGGATCAGTTCATTAAAGTGATCTCCCTCCTCCAGCCAGGCAATCAGCTGGTCTTTGGTGAGCCTCCCCGGGCGCAGCCCCCTCTGCTTGCACAGCTCCATCAGGTCACACTTGCGCTGCTTGGCATACATCTTCCTGCTGGCCACTCACAGGCTGGGGTGCTCGCCACTCCCCACGGTTTCCAGGGGGACCCCTAGTGCACCAGCCCTTCTTGAGGTCACCACCTCTCTGCCAGGGTCGAGCTGCCGACTCCTTTGCCCCTGGGACCGCTCGCTGCAATCCCCCGGGGGACCCTGTTACTGCAAAGTCCTTCTCACTGGGCACACACTCCCAGGGATTAGTCACCCCTTCGTTTTACTGCTCCCCAGTCACTTACTGCAGGAAGCGCTGTCGACGGGGTGCAGTAGATCCCACCTCTACCACCAGTTGTCACAGAGTGTGGGGGAGTCCGGCCCTGCACCCCTCTTCCTGGGACCCACAGTGACTCTTAGCCAGCCAGTAAAACAGAAGGTTTATTGGACAACAGGAACGCAGGCTACAGCAGAGCTTGTAGGCACAGTCAGGACCCCTCAATCAAGTCCTTCTGGGGGTTCAGGAAGCTTAGTTCCCAGCTTGGGATTCCCTGAATTCCAACCACCCAGCCCAAAACCGAAAACTGAACTAACTCCCTCCAGCCGGCCCCTTCCTTTGTCCAGCTTCCCGGGCAAAGGTGCTGACCCCCTCCCCCCTACCTGGCTCAGGTTACAGGCTTAGGTCCTGTCCTTCACCTAAAGTCATCCCTGGCTCTCCCGTCCCCCCCACAGACAGTCCCTGCTCCATCACAACTGATCTCTGGTATCAGAGCATCAAGGGGATTTCTGACCGAATACATGTGCGGCTGCACAATGATAGTGTCTGCTTGTTGTATGTACATGGAGCCAGGGGCGGCTTTAGTTTTTTTGCTGCCCCATGTATGGCAGGCAGGCCGCCTTCGGTGGCTTGCCTGTGGGAGGTCACCGGTCTCGAAGATTTTATGTACCTGCCGCTGAATTGCCGCCGAATCCGTGGGACAGGTGGACCTCCCGCAGGTGCACCGCTGAAGGCTGCCTGACTGCCGCCCTCGCAGGGACTGGCAGGGCGCCCGCCCCCTGCCCCCCCATACCCGCGGCTTGCCACCCCAGGCACACGCTTGGAGTGCTAGTGCCTGGAGCCGACACTGCATGGAGCCAGTACTGAAAGCTTGGCCCACTGCATGTAAAATCCCTTCCTAGGTCTGATTACTCCAGAGTTACAGGAAGTGGTTTAATACAAGAAAGTGACTGTGTGTTTCTTTGTCCAACGCAGGCATTTGAGCGAGTGAGAGAGAATCTCCGAGCAGTGAAATCTTCTACGTGGAATCAGTCCTTTGCTGACATGAAGCTAATATCTAATGCTGTTGTACAGAACAAAGGGATCCTAGCCACGCACCCTCTGGGCTTCTGAACAGAAATGGTGCTTTGGTTGACAATAAGCAACAGCTACCAATCCTATTATATAGAAAAATATTACATTACACGCTGTTTGCTTCTGTCTAGCCCTGGCTGTGAGAAAACCAATACTGTCACAGCGTCACTGTGTGCGGGCTGCAGCAAGGGGCCATGCGTCAGTCCCGCTCTCTGAGAACCCTGAGCACGTGGACATAAAGCCCCTTCCCTGTGGGTTGTTGGGGCAGCCTGCATACATACCAGCTCCCCCCTGCTCCTCCGTCCTGGTCAAGGAGATTAATTTGGGCCACATGGGTTCCCGCTGAGAGCAGGTGTTAACTGACTCTTGCCTGCACCCTTCTAGCCTGCTCCGGGGGGTCCCATTGAGGCCTTTGCTGGGGGACAGAGAAGGTCACCCCAAGGTGCTCTGAGCCATGGCTTCTAGCGCCCCCCATTGTGTCCCTAGTTCTCTGGGGGAAGAAGAGAGGATCCTGGCTAAGTCAGTGCACAGACTCCTGGCCATCTCCCCGCTCTCCTGCCTCATCCAGCACTGAGTCATGCTGTCGGGTGAGCCTGGGGCTGTCGTGACCTTTGGCTGAGGGTTTTACTGACCCTGGTGCAGGGGACTGTGAGCTTCTCACGGTCTTTACATGCCATGTGAGGTGAGCTCTGGTTTGGTAGGCTGGGATCTCACTAAGGGGCTGACTCAGGCCCACATCTCTGAGTCCAGGCAGGTGCCTTCTCCAGCCAGGGCTGCCTGCAGCGTAGGATTGCACGGGCATGCTAGCCCTGGGGGCCAGTCTCTGTGACTGTCTCTTGGGGAAACGCTGCCAGCCGCCTGCAGCTCATGCAGAGATTAGATTCTGTCTGCTTGTGGGCTGATGCAAGGGGAAAGACCAGGCAAGCAGAACTTGGCAGGGCTAGCTTAGGTCATGTGTGGTGGATGTGGGCCCCGGGGCTGCCAGGGGAGCTGGAAACAAAAGGGCTGGTATTCTGGGAGCCCATGTTCTCCAGTGTCTGGTGGCACATCCCTGCAGCCATCAGCCTGCAGGCCCTGGGGGCGCAGCCCGGTGACTCTGTGAGGCACACGTCACTTGGGGCATGTGCACCGGGCTTTGCTCACAGAAGGCTGCATGGTATCAGCTGTGGGAACGTTGAGCACTGCTAAGAGGCTGCTGCATTTCCATGATGGCTGGGACAAGCCCTGCTTCTGATGCATGTTGAGGGCTTGGTCCTCTTTGGCTGACGTGAGCTGTGCACCCAGCCCTAGGTGCCAGGAGTAGCTGGGGCCCTGGTGACCGAATTCAGCAGAGCTGATTTAGGTCAGATATTAATTAAAATACATCATGAACATGACCATTCGAGAGACAGGGTGGGTGAAGTATGTCTTTTATCTTCCTTAGCTCTGTATGGCTTGAAAGCTTGCCTCTCTCTCCAACAGACGTTGGTCCAATAAAAGATATTCCCTCCCCTATATCCTGGGAGTGACATGGCTACACCACCACTGGGTATCACCCTGCCGGTGTGAAGCTGGAAAGGGAGGTGCTGAAAGCTCAGCAAACTGACTCTCCAGATCCTGTGAACCAAGAACACAAACCTGTTTCCTAATCAGGTCCCAGGGTCCCACGCTTCGAGCTCTGAGCTCAAGTGTCCATTTGGACACTCATCCGTCTTTGTCTCCTCCACATGAAACAAACGAGCGTGTATGATTCAGCAAATTTACATGCGGCTCAGCCAGGGCTGCAACCTCCCCTGCTCCCTAAAGGAGCCCATCAAATCCAGATCCCTGGCATGCAGCACTTCCCTTTGTCTCCTGCAGCTGGGCTGTTTGAGTGCTGTGTGATTCAGAGCCTGGTGCAGTGGGAGGTATAGATTCCACAGGCAAAGTCACATATCAGTGTTTGCTGGAAAGGGGCAGGCTTAGGTGCTGCTGCTAATGACACATTTGGCGGCAGGGCTGCTAAACAAAAAGGGTTTTTGTGGAATGCCACAAATTATTCAGCTTGCAGCAAAATCCTTGTCCACGTGCAGGTAGCACCCTGGAGGCTGGAGCATGCATGGCCCAAATACCACTTGGAAAGCAGCTGCTCTTCTAGCAGAGTAACTCTGCTTTAACCAAAGAGCAGTTGGCCCTGCAGCGAGGGCAACGCACTCCCGCAAGCGGTGTCTCCCCTACTCCCCACTGTATCTCCTGTAGATTTCTTTGCCACATGTGGGGAGGTGGATCAACCTGATGGGGGTTGCGTGCCCATGGAAAGGCATACCAGACGGTGTGCCCCATACTATGGGAAGCAGCACAGGCTACATGGGGGGAGTAAATCAGACCCATGATCCTGCCCTCAGGCCAGATTTTCAAAGGGCAGAGCCCCCAGGATGACAAATAAGAGCAACATCTGTGAAACAGACTCAGCACCTCTGAAAGATCAGCCCCCGCTCATGCATTGGGCAGGATGGGCAGCTCAGGATGAGAGCCCTGTGGGGCAGAAGGGGGTGAGGCTGGGGGGGTGAGCTTAGCACTATGTGTCTCTCCAACGCATACACACCTGGGCGCTGTGGGGGGGCAGGCGGCAGGAGGCTCAGCCACTGAGAGGCCAGGCTGAAATATCAATACCGGCCAGAGGAGGCCACGTAGCACGAGCAGATGGCAGCAATCTGGAGCAGCAACTTCACTGTCACTCTGGCCCTGGGGCTGCGAAGTGTTGCCTCCCGGAGCGGTCAGTGGTGACCCTGGGGGTATGTGACTGACTAGATGGAGGAAGGGAATAAAGGGAGGGTGGCAGCCCCAAGGAATCCATCCCAAGTGACTCTGACTGACGAGGTCCTGACAGGGCATCACCTGCTGTCTGGACACAGGATGTGGCCATGGGCAGTGCAGTTCTGGAGGGAATGGCAGCAGCAGGGGCATACGGCACAGTGCTGGGGGCAGGCTCCAGCGTGGCAGGGTCGGGATCAGAGAGTGAGCTGGTGGTGGTCTCCGGGACAGCACCATCTTGGTGCAGGTGGTGGCTGGCACAGACAGCAACAAGCCCACGGAGCAGAGCGTTGAACAGCACAGGTGAGAGCAGATGCCCCACACTGAGCACACAGCACAGCATTCATGAGCTGCCGACAGAGGACATCCACAGGCAGGAGCTCCATTGCACATGACGGACTGATCCCAGGAATGCCTGGCGCTCGGCCAGGGATCACCTGTCCCAGGTACGTTCATGCTAGTGTCAGGGTCACAAAGCCGGTGCAGCACGTCCCAGCATGCAGGCAAATGGCAGACAGAGCAGTGCAGGGCAGCACTGGCCAGAGCCCAGCAGACAGTCAGGCTCTGGCCACCTAACGAGTGCAGCTGGCTGTAGCAGGCTGCCTGATTGGCTTCAGCTGGTTGGTTGGAGAAGGCAGCGGATGGCTGTTAAGCAGGGGCAGTTCAGGAGCTGCTCACGGTGTTTGCTGCAGCTGGTAGATGTTCTGTGCTTGCCTGTCCTGAGCCTTGACTCAGACCAGGTAACCCAGTCCTGGCACTTCCCTGATTTCTGCATTCAACTCCGACCTGGGTTCTGGCCTCTGGCTCGTTTCCTGTCTCCTGCGCTAGACACTGGTCATGAGGGCCATGCTGGGTCACAGACAAGGCTGCTGCTGCAGCTTCTGGCTCTCCCAGTGCTAAGCTCTGGCAGGCACCTGTGTGTGTTTAAACGAGGCTCATAACCCAAGGGACCCAGGGCAAAGCAGGTCCCCGGCGCAGGGGTGCGGTTACCATGGTTGTGAGCACACGAGGAGGCCAATGCTGCGGAGTGAGATGCCACACTCGGGCATCATGTTGATTGCCAAATGCTGAGCACCTTGAGCCCTGTGGAGCCAGCGGGTGCTGCAGGGACCCTGCTTCTCTGGAGCTCAAGCTGGTTTCATTTTGGTGCCCGGCTCTAGATGTGGGGAACACGATTGCCATGGTGGCCTGGGTGTGTGGCCAGCAGGCCGAGAGCCATTGCATGGGGAAAGGTGCCACAGCCCTTGTTGCACGACCCACGTGGTATCACAGGGCGGAGGCAGCATGCTGGGGAATTAAACAGCTGCCCGTTGCCAGGCACTGCCATAGACCGGGCCCAGCCGGGTACGGGGGTGGGGTGGAGGAGGTGACCTCCCTGACTGGCTTCTCTGCAGAGCACAGGCGCCGTGCTGTGAGGTGGGCTGCAGCCTGCGTGCTGGTTTCTGCTGCACAGCGCTATGATGTGCAGGCAACTGCAGTGGCAGAACTAGGGAAGGGCAACCTGGTGGCTGCAGGCAGGGATAAGGCAGAACTGGCCAGGATTAGCATGAGGGGTCGCTGAAGAGTTGGGGTGTGGAGCATGGGCACACAGGGCATGGCTGAGTGGGTGCATGTTCTAAATGGTGTCCGTGGCCATCCTCTGCCGATGGGAGGACTGAGATCTTTCCGCTCATGTGGCCACTGGCTCTTGCTGGTGTTGGCCAGGCTGCGATTCAGGGTGTGCCTCAGGGAGCGGTGGCACAACACATGGTTTGCAGGGGCTGATTATCCTGTGCATGTGTGTGCAGGCACAGTGCATGCAGACCAGGCACGACAGGGTTTTCCCTAGGCTGTGGATGAGTGGCCATCTGCCAGCAGACTGTGCTGTGCTCCCCAGTCACCAGCTGTCACTGTGCCTCAGTGGGTCATGCTGAGGATGCCAGCTTCAGGACAAAGGGCTGAGAAATAGGGCGAATGCACCCCAAAGTGGCGGTTATTCTTCCACAAGCTATACCAAACCTGTGGCAAAAGTAAACTTCTGCCTCACCACACTGGCTGACTAGAAGTCAGGCATGCAGTATCCTTAGGAATCCCAGCCCTTGCCACAACCCAGACACTAGACGTAATGATGAGTGGCTATTTAAAATCAATTTCATCAGATGGTTCTTCTAATGTCAAGATCAGTCCCATACCCAGGTCAATATATAATGCAGATCTTACCCAATAATCATGCTGTTGCCAGTCCTTTAGTATCTAATATCTAGAGGTTTATTTTAGGGCTGTCAAGCGATTCAAAAAATGAATCACGATTAATCGCGCAGTTCACAAAATGACCCAACACAATACCGAGTGGGGTAATGTAGTGCCAGGCCTGGAAGCAGATGGAGAGCTGTAGGAACATCTCCCTCCTCCAGGTGCATTGCGGTGAAGATGCTGGCCTGTGGGGCAGGGAGTTTTAAAAAGAGCTTTAACAAGCAGTGAGGTGACCATATTTTCTCAAAGGGAAAACGGGACACCATGTGGGGCTGGCCCAAGGCCCCCTGCATGGGACCAGCCTGCAGCCACCTGCCCTCCCTTCTGCTCAGGGCTGGTGTTACTGCTCTCCCACTGCACCCACACATTCCTATGCACCCCGCTAGGGGTCGCACCCCACTTTTTTGGCAAAACTGGGCATTTGTTCTGTTTGCTCTTGCCAGCTGATTATCCTTTGGCAAGAGTTAATGGGACGAATGCCCAGTTTTGCCAAAAAAAGTTGGGATGAGTGGGACAGGGCTTAAAGGAGATCTGTGCGGGGAACGGCGGCACTGTGGTGCTATTGCAGTGGTACCTGGGATGGCAGCAGCAGGGGGCTTCAGAGGATAGGGAGGATGGATCGGGAGCCTTCACATGGCTTCTCTGAGCCACTACCTTGCAGAGCTGTCACTTCTGCTACTCTGTAAGGTTAACTACCAGCCTAAGTTTACAGAGATGATTCTTTTACCTTTTTCTCTTTAAATAAAATTCTTCTCTTTAAGAATCTGACTGATTTTTCCATTGTTCTGAGACCCAGGGGGTTGGGTCTGTAGTCCCTTTGTAACCAGTTGGTGAGGATATATGCTCAAACCTTCCCCAGGAAAGGGGGTGTAGGCTTGGGGAAATATTGTGGGGGGAATAGGACTCCAAGTGGTCCTTTCCCTGATTGTTGGTTAAATCACTTGGTGATGGCAGCGATCCCAAGGCAAGAAAGAAATCTGTGCCTTGAGGAAGTTTTTACCTAAGCTGGTAAAAATAAGCTTAAGGGGTCTTTCATGTGGGTTCCCACATTAGTACTCCAGAGTTCAGAGTGGGGAAGGAACCCTGACAGGGTCTCTGGAGGGGGCAGTCAAGGAACAGAGAGCAGGGGGGTGGATGGGTCGGTGGTTCGGGGGGGATGTCAGGGGAAGGGGTATGGAAAGGGGTTGGGGACAGGGGCAGGGAGACAGGAAACGGGAGGGTTAGATTGGTCACAGGTTCCGGGGGGGGGCCTGTCGGGGGCAGGGGTGTGGAGAGGGGTTGGGGCAGTCAAAGGACAGGGAGCGGGGGGTTAGATGGCTCGGTGGTTCGGGGGGGCAGTCAGGGGACAGGGAGTGGTTGGATAGGTGTGGGAGTCCTGGGCGTCTGTTGGAGGTGGGGGTGTGAATAGGGGTCAGGGAAGTCAGGGGAGAAGTAGGGGATAGGGCCCTAGGGGAGAAGTTAGGGTGGGGGGGGTCCTCAGGAGGGGGCAGTCAGGGACAAGGAGAAGGGAGGCTTAGATAGTGGGTGGGGTTTTGGGGGGCAGTTAGGGGCAGGGGTCCCGGGAGGGGGACAAGGAGCAGGTGGGTTGGAGGTTCTGTGGGGGCAGTCGGGGTGGGCAGTGGTAGGGAGTGGATGAGGGGGGCGCAAGGTGGAAGTTTCACCTAGGGCACAAAATATCTTTGCACCGGCCCAGGGCTAGGGACACCATTCCTTACCCATCCTGCCTAATAGCCATTAATGGACTTAACCTCCATGAATTTATCCAGTTCTCTTTTAAACCCTGTTATAGTCCCAGCCTTCACAACCTCCTCAGGCAAGGAGTTCCACAAGTTGACTGTAGTCTGCGTGAAGAAGAACTTCCTTTTATTTGTTTTAAATCTGCTGCCTATTAATTTCATTTGGTGACTCCTAGTTCTTATATTATGGGGACAAGTAAATAACTTTTCCTCATCCACTTTCTCAACATCACTCATGATTTTATAGACCTCTATCATATCCCCCCTTAGTCTCCTCTTTTCCAAGCTGAAGAGTCCTAGCCTCTTTAATCTTTCCTCATATGGGACCCTCTCCAAACCCCTAATCATTTTAGTTGCCCTTTTCTGAACCTTTTCTAGTGCTAGAATATCTTTTTTGAGGTGAGGAGACCACATCTGTACACGGTATTCAAGATGTGGGCGTACCATGGATTTATATAAGAGCAATAAGATAGTCTCCTTCTTATTCTCTCTTTTTCAATGATTCCTAACATCCTGTTTGCTTTTTTGACCGCTGCTGCACACTGCATGGACATCTTCAGAGAACTATCCACGATGATTCCAAGATCTCTTTCCTGATTAATTGTAGCTAAATTAGCCCCCATCATATTGTACGTATAGTTGGGGTTATTTTTTCCAATGTGCATTACTGTACATTTATCCACATTAAATTTCATTTGCCATTTTGTTGCCCAATCACTTAGTTTTGTGAGATCTTTTTGAAGTTCTTCACAGTCTGCTTTGGTCTTAACTATCTTGAGCAGTTTAGTATCATCTGCAAATGTTGCCACCTCACATTTAGAACTGACCCTTGGGGAACACCACTAGTTACCCCTCTCCATTCTGAGAATTTACCATTTATTCCTACCCTTTGCTCCCTGTCTTTTAACCAGTTCTCAATCCATGAAAGGATCTTCCCTCTCACCCAGAACCACATGGCCTTGTTTTATCAGACTTCACAGGTATAAAGTTATTTACCCCCACCCCAAAAAAATTTTAAATAACATTTAAATTTCACACCAGTGCTCCCTATCTTTGTGATACCATTTTAGAGCAGTGATAATCCATTCGATTGGCTGACGTGAGGGGGAGGGTCAGAAAGCTGGCAACAGACTGCATTTCAACTTGTGCCTGACACAGCTCTGTTCTGAACATCACACCTCTTCACCTTCGTTAGTATGTGAAGCACAAAGGCTGAGAACTTCATTACTCCTAAGTGAAGCATCTTCAAACATGTCAAAAACACTTGTCTTCAGTGAAATCCTAGTTCAGGGGTGGGCAAACTTTTTGGCCCAACGGCCACATCTGATTGGGGAAATTGCATGCAGGGCAATGACTGTAGGACTAGGGCAGGGTGTCAGGGTGCTGGAGGGAGTGTGTGGTGTGGGAGAGGGTGTGGCGTATGGGAGGGGGCTCAGGGCAAGCGGTTGGGGTGTGGGAGGCATGCGGGGTGTGACAGGGCTCAGGGAAGGGGGTTGGTGTGCAGGAGTGGGTGTGGAGTGCGGAAGGGGGATCAGGGCAGGGGTTGGGGTGCAGGAGAGGTGCGGGGTATGGTGGGGGCTCAGGGCAGGGGGTTGGGGTGCAGAGTTCCGGAGGGGGATCAGGGCAGGGGATTGGGGTGCAGGAGGGATGCGGGGTGTGACAGGGCTCAGGGAAGGGGGTTGGTGTGCAGGAGTGGGTGTGGAGTGCGGGAGGGGGATCAGGGCAGGGGTTGGGGTGCGGGGTGTGACGGGGCTCAGGGAAGGGGATTGGTGTGCAGGAGTGGATGTGGAGTGCGGGAGGGGGATCAGGGCAGGGGTTGGGGTGCAGGAGAGGTGCGGGGTATGGTGGGGGCTCAGGGCAGGGGGTTGGGGTGCAGAGTTCGGGAGGGGGATCAGGGCAGGGGATTGGGGTGCAGGAGGGGTGTGGGGTGTGACAGGGCTCAGGGAAGGGGGTTGCTGTGCAGGAGTGGGTGTGGAGTGCGGGAGGGGATCAGGGCAGGAGATTAGGGTGCGGGGTGTGATGGGGCTCAGGGAAGGGGGTTGGTGTGCAGGAGTGGGTGTGGAGTGCGGGAGGGGATCAGGGCAGGGGTTGGGGTGCAGGAGAGGTGCGGGGTATGGTGGGGGCTCAGGGCAGGGGGTTGGGGTGCAGAGTTCGGGAGGGGGATCAGGGCAGGGGATTGGGATGCAGGAGGGGTGCAGGGTGTGACAGGGCTCAGGGAGGGGGTTAGGGTGCAGACTACCGGTGGCTTTTCGGGTGCTGGCTCTAGCCCAGTGCCGCTTTCCTGGAGCGGCTCCGGGGTGGCAGCGGTGCGCAGCGGGGCTAAAACAATGTCCCTGCCTGCCCTGGCCTCACGCCACCCCCAGAAGCAGCCGGCACCATGTCCCTGCGGCCTCTGGGTACCTACCCTGAAGCTCCCATTGGCTGCGGTGCCTGCAAGTGAGGGCAGCACTTGGAGCCCTCTGTCCCCCTGCCCCAGGGATGGTCTGACCCAGTATGGCCATTCTTATGTGAGATGGGATTCTGGGCTTGGGTGGTAATCCCATGGGCCCAATACAAAGCCCTGATGGGCCGGATCTGGCCTGCAGGCTGTAGTTTGCCCACCCCTGGTCTAGGACATGAGACAATAGATGGAGACAGACGAGGTGCACAAGGAAACGGTGATACAATTATCGGTCAGCATGATGGGCAATGGTCTCAGCACATCAGCAGCCAGTTATTCCAGCATAAATCCAGAGCAGCTGCACTGGCCTTCTCTGGCATAACTGAGATCACAAGCTAGCCCCTGATCTCCAGTCCGCAGCTAGGCTGAGAGCAGCTCCACCAGGGAGAGCAACGTTTAAACTGACCCTTTTAAAACGGGCTGTTTCAATAGCACCGTACAGTGAGGCAGCCTGGCTCCCAGCTGCCCCAGAGAGGGACGAGCCCCTACGGATGTCAAAGTGGGTGAAGCCACTGGAGCCTGCGCCCACCCCCCCCAGAGGTCAAAGTACAGGACAGGAAGTATAAAAGCCCAGCCCCAGGGCTCAGAAGCTGCCTGGCCGCCAGAGAGGCTGGACGCTGGCGCCCTAGCTCCCGCTGGGGAGACTCCTGCCGCCTGTGACTGCCCCGAGGACTGGCCATACCTGTGGAGACCTGACGCCAACCAGACGCCGGAGAAGCTAGTAGGCCTACCAGTACGAAGGGGCCCAGAGGAGCTGCCCAGCTTACCACTCGTGGAGTACCCCGAGGAGCCCATGGTGTTCAATGCCATGGAGGACACCGACCAGACTCCGGAGAAGCCAGTAAGCCTACCGGTGCGAAGGGACCCAGAGGAGCTGCCCAGCTTACCACTCGCGGAGTACCCCGAGGAGCCCATGGTGTTCAATGCCATGGAGGACGTCGACCAGACGCTGGAGAAGCCAGTAAGCCTACCGGTGTGAAGGGACCCAGAGGAGCTGCCCAGCTTACCACTCGCGGAGTGCCCCGAGGAACCCATGGTGTTCAATGCCGTGGAGGACGCCAACCAGACGCCGGAGAAGCCAGTAAGCCTACCGGTGTGAAGGGGCCCAAAGGAGCTGCCCAGCTTACCACTCGCGGAGTACCCCGAGGAGCCCATGGTGTTCAATGCCATGGAGGACGCCGACCAGACGCTGGAGAAGCCAGTAAGCCTACCGGTGCGAAGGGACCCAGAGGAGCTGCCCAGCTTACCACTCGCGGAGTACCCCGAGGAGCCCATGGTGTTCAATGCCATGGAGGACGTCGACCAGATGCTGGAGAAGCCAGTAAGCCTACCGGTGTGAAGGGACACAGAGGAGCTGCCCAGCTTACCACTCGCGGAGTGCCCCGAGGAGCCCATGGTGTTCAATGCCGTGGAGGATGCCAACCAGACGCCGGAGAAGCCAGTAAGCCTACCGGTGCGAAGGGGCCCAAAGGAGCTGCCCAGCTTACCACTCGCAGAGTACCCCGAGGAGCCCATGGTGTTCAATGCCATGGAGGACGCCAACCAGACACTGGAGAAGCCAGTAAGCCTACCGGTGTGAAGGGGCCCAGAGGAGCTGCCCAGCTTACCACTCGTGGAGTACCCCGAGGAGCCCATGGTGTTCAATGCCATGGAGGACGCCGACCAGACGCTGGAGCAGCCAGTAAGCCTACCGGTGCGAAAGGACCCAGAGGAGCTGCCCAGCTTACCACTCGTGGAGTACCCCGAGGAGCCCATGGTGCTTGATGCTGTGGAGGACGCCGACCAGACGCAGGTACTGCTAGAGGGGGAGGTCGGAAGTAGCCCGGGGGCAGCTGACTCTAGTCTAGCTGCAGCACACCCAGAGCTGATGTCAGTGTGTTGCGGCCAGGATCCCCATTGACACAGCAGCAGGTCGCCTGCCGCTGTCAAGGCCCCGGGCTGGGATGCAGTGGAGTGGGCAGGCCTGCGTCCCCCCTGCCACTCCATGCAGAGGTGGCCGTCTCCCCCTCGTCCCAACGCTCAGGACCAGGAGCCTGAACTTGGTATTGAACTCTGTGCTCAGCCCTTGCCCGAGGGCCTGAGCCCTGAACTGCTTGTGTCCTGCCCCATCAGGCTAATGCCTGACTCACCGGCCTTGTGTAGTGAGGCAGCCTGGCTCCCAGCCGCCCCAGAGAGGGGCGACCCCAACAGCACACGCCTACACGCTGACAGCCCCTTGCCATGCAGTCGAGCTGAGCTGCAAAGTATCGAGCTGCAGCTGCAAGTGCTCTGCACAGAAACACATAGTCCCTTGTTTCCCTTCAGGGAGCCGCTGAAAGACAGAAAGTCTCTGCAGTTTTGCATCTGGTGCAGATTTAAGCCATCTGAGCTGCATTCCAAAAACCAAGCGCGTCAGGGATCAGGGTGTGGCCTGTGCTAGCATTAAATAACGATGATCTCAGCACACTTATAAAATAAGAGGGCAACTCGCTAGATAGCTGTTCCTGATAGCCCGGGCCTCTATCAACACAGCTGAGCACTTTGCTTCTCCTTCTCAGCAAAGGTACGTTGCCAAATTCATTGATTGAAGGTGCATGTCAGTATAAAATGGAAGCTGCTTTCTTGTGCCCTGGGGTTCTCGCATTCCTTGTAGATAGGGGAGCTGACACTGTATTTCAAATATAAGGGACTGTTTTCTTAGCACCCGTGCCCCACCCCCTCCCAATATTTTTATTGTTAATCCTTAGCAGGACTCACCTGCATTTGCCAGGGATATTTCTTGCTGCTTTTTGCAGCACTCAGCAACTCCCAGTCTTGTCCAGAAGACATCATCAATGCTGGAACTAGGGGTGCTGGGGGTGCTGCTGCCCCTGGCTTGAAGTGGTTTCCATCCTTGCCAGGGTTTACAGTTTGGGTCAATGACTGTCAGCACCCCCACTATACACATTGTTCCAGCTCTCCTGGAAGAGATGAAAAAAGACGGGAAGTCCCTTGTAATATACTGTCTGTGAGCAGGCTGCAGTGGGGTTTCTTCTCTAACTGCCAGTCGGTATTTTATGCGAAATGTTAGTGAACATCCCCTTGGACTGGGGCATTAGCCCAGTGTTTCTCGCATACACCACCAGGGCCTTTTTTTGTCGCCACAGCTTCCGGGCTGTGATTGTGGTGGCAAAGTACCAACCCCTTCCCTGGTGCTCCTGGATACGCTGCCTTGGTGTTGGTTGCTGAGGCCACCATCAGGGGTTGAGCCCTGCCCCCCTCTGGAGACACTTGGGGCACAACGGTGGAGGAGCAAGCAGCTATGGGTTCCCCACCTTCCCAGGGGCCGTGGGACTCAAGCTTTGGGGTTCAGCCCTGGGGTGGCGGGGCAGCAGGCTCTGGATCTGGCCGCAGGGCTTCAGGCTCCAGCCCTGGGATCCGGCTGCATGGCGGCAGCCATCAGGCTCTGGGTGCATGGCTTTGGGCTCTGTCCTGTGGCCACAGGGCTTTGGGCCCAGCCCCAGCTGCCTCCCACATCCAGGGCTTAATTTGTCCCCAAACTTGTCAGGGCTGAGAAAGTCTGCTGTGAAAAGTGATACCTGTATGTTCGTTAATATCACTTTTCACAACAGACCTTCTAGCTAGTAATAAATACGTTACAGTTATTTGGACATGTACAAATGCATATTTATTTGTTTTTCCTAAAGCTAATTAAGTATTTTAGGAAAAAGAGTGAGAGTGGCCACCCGCAAGAGTTGGTGGCCGCACTCTGTGGCCACCAAGTTATTTGTCCTAAGAACCCCAGCACTAGCCTGAAAGCCCAGGCTGGGAGCTGCTGAATGCCCTCAGCGCCCCTGTATCTCACTGCTGCTCAGGGCTGTGCCGTGCCTACACACTGATTCCAGGTGGCTGTTGCTCTCCTCGCCATGTGCAAAGACAGGCATGGCAGTTTGCTTCACCAGGAGGCAGTGGGTAGGGGCTCGGCTATGCCACAGGTAGGCGGTGGTCTATTGGCCATTTGAAGACAGCCTTCACAGGGAGTGTGGTGGTTTCCATCCTTCCATTCCTTTTCTTCTGACTGTGGTTCTAACCTCACCCTATCGCTAATGCGCTGTCACCTTGTGCACAGATTTGCTCCTCCAGGGGACCAGACGTTCTATGTTTTATTTCTTTTTAGGTCTAGTTCCCATTTGCATCCACACGTGACTATGCCAGGGACTTTGGCACTGCTTTCAGTTCTGTTCAGTCTCCTCCACATCACTGAGGGGCAAACATTCAACTGGGGGCGCTGTCCAGATCCACCAGTCCAGGAGAACTTTGATGTTACCAAGGTGTGGAGAAATCTAAAATCATGCTGGCTCAAAGCAAGTAAGGCAAAGAGGGTGTGTAAAGATCAGCCAGCCTCCCTGGGTGGCTGAGCAGCGGAGGAGATTTTGTGGGGCTGCCACTCGCTGCTCCATGTGTTATGCCTCCCCACTGTGCCCACCCCCCAGAAGATGAGTCTAATAGTGATATCTTGCATTCTGTTACAGTGCTTTTCATCCATAGATCTCAAAGCACTTTGCAAAGAAGGTAAGTACCATATCCCCATTTTACAAATGGGGAAACTGAGGCACAGAGGTGCATTGACTTGCCCATGGTCCCACAGCGGGCTAGTGGTAGAGAACCCATGTGTCCTGACTCCGTCTAGCGATCTGTCCATTAGGCCACACTGGTACAGCCTCTCCTACCTACTGAGCCTGGCTTTCTAGCTTAAATTGTAGGGACACATGCATTTAATTCTAAAGGTTGCCAGTTCTGTCCCTTCTGTGGACTAGTGCATTTCTTCGCACACAAACGTAGAAAAGTTTCTTTGAACTGAGCAGAATAAGTAGAATGTTAATGAATGAACTAGACTGCTGATCACATCCATTGAATCCCTGTGAATCTGAGGACACTAACGAGGCTTGTTCTGGGTTTTCTTTTTTTCAGTATGTTGGGAAATGGTATGAAATTGAAAGGCTGCCTGCGAGCTTTGAGAAGGGAATCTGCATCCAGGCCAATTACTCACTGAAGGAAAATGGGAAGATTAAAGTGATAAATCAAGAGCTCCGGTAGGTACATTTTTCCAGGCTTGTGTCATTGCTGCGGCAGGATCCCAGTGAGCCTTGAGTTTTCTTGCAGCTGAGCAGTGAGAATCTCTTTAATTACACTAACTGCTGCTATTGTCTTTCTCCGTATCTGCCACCACAGCCTCATCTCATGTCCAGAGGGCACCCTGCAAGGCAGAGGGGACACTCACCTCAGGGTTTCAGTAACTCAGCTGGCAGGACAAGTTAGAGATCTGTTGTCAGAGTTAATGCATGGCCCAGCGTGCTTTATCCTTCTCCTTGCGCTTTAGCTTGGGTCTCTGGTTTCTGTGCTGTATGCTTTGAGCACTATCATGTCTTGTCGCACTGCAAGCCTGACTAACTAATAAGAAATACATCAATGCATGCAGTGACTTGTAAAATATAATATGCTGAGTATCACTCACTTCCTGTCCTGCAGTCCTCGTCGACTTAAACCTGATGTGACCTTTCTAGTCACAGGGTGACGTTCATCCCTGTGCAGAGGCAGGGCAAGGCCCTTGTACCACTTGGTGCTTAACAGGCGCCTGGGCCTTCTGCTGGCCCCTTGCTCACAGGTGAATGTCACCGAAATATCAGTTAAGGGGCCACAAGCGCAATTCAAGTATATTGGTCATTTTTAGTGAAGCAAGTATTTGTAAGTCTGTTTTTGCAGTATTCACTTAGCTCTGGAAGTAATTGCTGTGTAATGTGTACCAGAAATAGCTACCCACGTAAATCAATGAGCATTGTAAATAGATTGATTGTTTGCTGTATTTTACTTGTGATTTGCAAGCCCACAGAGCTCTTCTGAATTTTTGCAGAGACTGGTCTGGGTGTTTTTTCTATAGTACTGTCAGATAGTCTCAGCTTTCACAGGACGCTGTTGTGAGTGAATGAATGAAAGGTTCTTTGCATCCCCTGGCATGACATGGTGGCTTTGTTCCATTGCCTGATCACAAAATTGCAGTCCATTCTTTGTGCTTGGCAGATGAGCAGTTCCCATTTTCCTCTGTATCTGCTTCGCACTGTCTCCTCTCCTCCTTTGCCAAAGAAGGGCCTGCAAACAGCAAGGTAATTCATTGAGTCCATATTAAACTGCAAGAGACGGGGATGCTGTGATGTGACTGACGGTTGGATATTAGGAAAAAGTTTTTCACTCAGAGAGTGGTGAAGCACTGGAATGGGTTACCTAGGGAGGTGGTGGAATCTCCTTCCTTAGAGGTTTTTAAGGTCAGGCTTGACAAAGCCCTGGCTGGGATGATTTAGCTGGGAATTGGTCCTGCTCTGAGCAGGGGGTTGGACTAGATACCTCCTGAGGTCCCTTCCAACCCTGAGATTCTATGATTGATTCTATGATGGTCTGTGTAATGAGTTCACTCTGTTCAGGATCCGGAGAGCTCCAAAATAACTCGAGCTGTTCAAGGTAAAGAGCACCAGCCCTCCTGAATGCAATGGCAGATGGAGGAGGCTGCCATGAGAAGGAACCAGGAAAGTTTTTTGCCATCTGCACAGACCCATACGTTCTCAGCATTCTCACACACGTCAGCCCCTTCCAATCCTCTGCTCCTGCTGGGGCAAGGCAGCAACCATAACAGATACTTGTCATTTTCTACCATTTTGTATGTTCAAAGCACTGTACTGACACTAACAAACTAATCCTCATGATGGCCCCAGGAAGCAGGTGGGCAAGTATTATAACTTTCTCCTTTTTACAGATAGGGGAAACTGAGGCAAAGAGGTACCATGACTTGCCCGAGGCCACAGTGGGTCAGTGACAGAACAGGGAATAGAGCTCAGGATCTCTTGTCTCTTAATCCCATGCTCATTTCTTCAGACGACGTGACCTCTCCCTTCCCAGCCCCCAGAAGTGGGCAGTTCTTGTTTTAGGGGCTTTTGCTGTTGAGTGAGGATGTTGGGATGATAGTTCAGAGTCTGTAATTAAACAAATCTTACTTTATCAAACTGGGACATGTAATTAGCAAGGGGAATAATATGCTTTAATCTAAGTAGGACACGGGCAATTAGACAGGCGTGAACATGTTATACTATTTCTGGAAGCTGGGCAAGTTCTGTGGGTATTTGGAGGAGGAATGTCAGGATCTCCTACCCTTAAACAGCAGAAGCCTGATCCCTACTGCCTAGCATTGTGTGTGTGGCGGTTACATCAGCCTAGCTCTGTCAGTGTCTACTCACTACAATGTTGCTTCGCCCCTGTAAGCCGTCCACTGTACCAACCTAATAATTCCACCGCAAGAGGCGTAGCGCTTCAGTCGATGTAGTTGGGTCAACGCAGCGTCAGTGCTTCCATCAGTCTGTTCCGGCTGCCAGCCCCTGCCGCCCGGGGCTGACAGTTAAATCAGTGCAAGCACTCCTGGTGAGGAAGTGTGCCGCCAACTTGCCCTGATTCTCCTTTCCCTTATGCTGATCTTATGCCCTGCCTCTCCATTCAGTGGTGTTACTCCATATTCACAGCAGTGTGAGTGAGAGGAGAGCTGGCACCCTTGTGCTGTGCCTCTTTCACCCATGCAACATGAGTGTGAAGTGGTGTCAAATCTGAATGCTCCAGACACGTAGCTTTTTACACCCTTTTTGCACAGGTATACGCCTCTACTCAAAGCACAGGGAAGTAGAGCATTAGGGGGAGGGATAGCTCTGTGGTTTGACTATTGGCCTGCTTAAACCCCAGGTTGTGAGTTCAATCCTTGAGAGGGCCGTTAGGGATCTGGGCTAAAATCTGTCTGGGGATTGGTCCTGCTTTGAGCAGGGGGTTGGGCTAGATGAGGTCCCTTCCAATCTGGTATTCTATGAATCAGGTCCCTGGAGGCTATTTTATTATGAGTTAGCTTTGTAAGGAAACCAGGACAGGGAAAGCTGAAGGATCGTGGAAAGAACAATGACAATTTCTGAATTTTAAGCAGAACTGGGCCTGTTCAGGCATTGGGATCTCAATTCCAGAGGGAAAGGAGAAGTGACTAGGAAATGATGTCTCTCAAACATTCACTGCACAATGTGAGAACATGTGGGCTGTGCACTAGGACGAGGTGCCAAACAGCTAACACATTTCCTTCCCCAGAGGACATCTCCTGCCTATTATTATTATTATTATTATTTGCATTGTGATGGATCAAGGTCCGTTGTGCAAGCCACTGTACAAACACAGAAAAAAGGGCAGTCTCTTCCCTGGGTTTTTTCTCTCTTCGTCTCCTACATGACAATTTGGGTATTTTTTATTTCTTTTCTTTATATTAATATATTGTATGCACACCATACCAGGGGTGTATATTTGCAAAACACATCCTGACATTTTGCTGACACAAACTGTTCATCCAGCAATGTACAAAGCAGGAAAATACACCCAAGAGGCAGTTGGTTGTACTGGGCTAAGTGCCCCCCTGCTCTGACCCAGTATGGCAGTCCCGATGTTCCTATATTGCCATCTAGATTGCTCTGCATGGCATAGCAGCTAGAGTGGGCTGTTACTGGAAGTTGAAACATGTCATCTCAAAGTTGATTCTGTGCCTATTGGGAAGCTGCTGTTCACTGAAACGCGCATTATGTGGGGTTTTACTTTGGATTATTTTAGCCAACTATATGTAGATTACCACCTCAGGAGAAAGAACAGAGGTACTTGTGGCACCTTAAAGACTGACAAATTTATTTCAGCTTAAGCTTTCGTGAGCTACAACTCACTTCTTCGGATGCATAGAATGGAGCACATAGACAGGAGATGTTTATACATACAGAGAACATGAAAAGGTGGAAGTACGCATACCAACAGGAAGAGACTGTCCGGTTTGGCCAAACTGGACAGTCTCTACACAAAAGAATAAGTGGACACAAATCTGACATCAGGAATCACAACATTCAAAAACCAGTGGGAGAACACTTCAACCTCTCTAACCACTCAGTGACAGACTTGAAGGTGGCAATTTTGCAACAAAAAAACTTCAAAAAGAGACTCCAAAGAGAGACTGCTGAACTCGAATTAATATGCAAATTAGATACAATTAACTCAGGTTTAAACAGAGACTGGGAATGGTTGGGTCATTACACTAATTGAATCTATTTCCCTATGTTAAGTTCTCCTCATACCTTCTATGGGTCATCTTAATTATCACTTCAAAAGTTTTTTTCCCCTGCTGACGATAGCTCATCTCAATTGATTAGACTCTTCCTGTTGGTATGCGTACTTCCACCTTTTCGTGTTCTCTGTATGTATAAATATCTCCTGTCTGCGTGTTCCATTCTATGCATCCGAAGAAGTGAGCTGTAGCTCAGGAAAGCTCATGCTGAAATAAATTTGTTAGTCTCTAAGGTGCCACAAGTACTCCTGTTCTTTTTGCAGATACAGACTAACACTGCTGCTACTCTGAAACCTGTCACCTCAGGAGAGTGAATTACTGGAAATAACTGTTTAAATATGATTGCAAACCTGTGTCATTAATTTCCAAACCTCTTGTTCTCCCCTGAGCTCTGATGGCACAATTAATCAAATCGAGGGGGAGGCTGTCCAGGCTGACGATGTGCTGGCCAAGCTGAGAGTCAGCTTTTACTGGGGTAAGTGTGTTTGTTTAAAGGCTCATCATGGAAGAAGTTTAAAGACATCCCTGCACTGGGCCAAATCTTGCTCCTAGGGTCTTGCTATTGACTTCAGTAGCACCATGAATTCTGCCCAGAACTGGGTCCTGATTCTGCTTGCGCACTGGTATAGATCAGTGGAGTCCCCTAGGTGTAAAACTAATTTAAGTGAGAGGAGAGCCAGGCCCCATGGAAGGCCCCCAGATGAAAAACGGTTCAGGATAAATGTTTCTGTGGTCACTAGGAAGTTGGACAATTGTTTTATTTTAATGTAATTACGTGGCTTTTTTCTTGTCTTTCACTTGTTATCATGCCATCAAGGCCCCTACCATTGCTGTTACATGCCCGTTTCTCCGTGTGCACAATACTGTTTCAGAAAATATTCCCTTTGTCCACCCTTACTCTCCTTCCTGCTGCCTTGTTAGCAGTTTGATGGCTGCTCTGATGTCTCCTGTGTGCATGGAGAGGGGAGGGAGACTATTCTTATTCACAAAAAGTAATCCGGGAAAGGCCTAGTTCTGTGCTGCCGTGCACAACGTCACTTGCCCACTGTGGGAATGAGACATGCTACTATTCTCCTTGGTACAAGGCAGTGAAGAAGCAGGCCTGGAGCCTGTAACCTGTATTCTCACAAGTACGTCCCGCTGGACCAAGTTCCACTCCATCAGACTCATGTCAATCTGACCTAACTCAAACTCCATTTAAGTCAACAATCTAAATGTAGACGAGTCTAATGGAGAGCAGAATTAGGCATGTCAGCCAGATCCTCAATTAATAAATGGTGTTACTATAACCTACGGAGAGGGGGCTCTGGCTGGCATGGTCATTGTTCCCGGCAGCTGGGCCTGGGCGAAAGGTGGCCTGCCACTGCCTCCTCAGCCAGGCTTCCTCAGGCAGCTGCTGTGCTGCATGGTGCAGTGACCCAGAATGGCTGGTGGTGAGAAGTGTCTGGTCCCACCTTGTCTGCTCCCCGTCTGGGCCCGACTGCCAGGGACAAAGGCAGAGAGTGCTAGGGGACAGGCACAGTGGGAGGACAGAGCCCCTCTCCCTCCCTCCCTACAGGCCAACCTGGAGGGACACTTGACCCTGCCTTTCCCCTCCACACCCCACGTTGCCTCTGGAAACAGCAGCTGTAATTACAGCAATAAGAGTCTTTGAATGAACATCATGAAATAAGAACAGGAAAAGGGAATTATACTACATGGCTTTATACCAGCTGCGGGTCTGACCCAGTGACTCTAAGGGTGCAGGGTCAGGCACCAGGTGTGAGCTGTGGTGAGGTCGTGTCTGGGCCTACCAATGTTACCAGTACCCCTGATGTCTGTTCTCAGGCACAGACACAGACATCTCCCGTGTGCACCAAACTCCCTTTCATCCCAGCGTGTGTGGGGTTTGTTTTTTAACTGTGGATTAGCTGTATTACACATCCAGCATAACTGCTATTGAGTCTTTAGTTCAGAATTCTGTTGGCTTTCTTGAATCTACCAGATGTAACATAAAAGCCCTTCATAATAACGTCCTGCCCTTTCATAGGTCACATAGCAAGTCAGTAGCAAAACTGGGAAAGAACCCAGGAGTCCTGATTTCTCGTCCCGGCTCAAACTGCTTAATATACACAAAGGACAATCAAATGTTGGTTAATCATATTTTCTAATGGTGCCCCTGCTGTTTTTCTAGCCATGCCCTCTAGCCCTTACTGGGTACTCTCCACTGACTATGGAAACTACTCCCTGGTGTATTCCTGCACTACTTTTATCTGGCTCTTCCACATTGAATATGCCTGGATTCTGTCAAGAACTCCACAGCTGCAGTCAGAAACTCTGGAACGTCTGAAGAGCCTTCTCCGCTCCTACAAGATTGACACTGGGAAAATTAGGCCAACTGATCAAATGAATTGTCCTCCTGAGATGTAGATCCCATTGTTTTGGAGAAGAAGTCCAGGCTAGTTATGAACTCTGTTGCTTTATTAGTGTTGATTAAAACCTCTTAATTTAGAATAACAATGTATTTTGCTAATGCTAGCTTGTAAACACTGACTGTAATGTCTATGTGTGATAGCAGCTAAGTAGTATTGGTACTCTGTCTGTGTAATCTTTCTCATGAACTTTGAGAAGCCTGAGTAAATTATACCAAAACTCTGTTCTTTCAGAGTAAAATAGGCTTTGGGTGAAAGTGAACAACTGGATAAAGAGGAGAGATCTTTGAGTGCCGATTCTGAAGTTCTGCGGCCAATACAAGTTCTCAGGAATGGATGCAGGAGGATGTAGGCCAGGGGTGGGCAAACCTTTTGACCCAAGGGCCACATCTGGGTATGGAAATTGTATGGCGGGCCATGAATTCTCACAAAATTGGGGTTGGGGTATGGAAGGGGGTGAGGGCTCTGGCTGAGGGTGTGGGCTCCAGGTTGGGGGCAGAAATGAGGAGATCAGGGTGCAGGAGAGGGCTCCGGGCTGGGGCGGGAGGGTAGAGTGTGGGATGGTGGGGTGAGGGCTCTGGGATGGGGCTGGGGATGAGGGTGCTCTGGATTGAGTTCGGAGGGGGATCAGGGCTGGGGCAGAGGGTTGGGGTAAGTGGGGGGGTGGCTCAGGGGTGCAGGCTCCGGGTATGGCTTACCTTAAGTTGCTCCTGGAAGCAGCAGCATGTCGCTCCTATGTGGAGGCGCAGCCAGGCAGCTCTGCTGCGCGCTGCCCCATCCGCAGGCACCGCCCCTGCAGCTCCCATTGGCAGTGGTTTCCAGACAATGGGAGCTGCAAGGGCGGTGCATGGGGCAGGAGCAGCACGCGGAGTGGAGCCCCCTGGCTGCCCCTACACATAGGAGCCGGAGGAGGGACACACCGCTGCTTCCAGGAGCCACGTGGAGCCGCCCCCCCAACCCTGCTTCCGAGCTGGAGCACCGGAGTGGGGCAAGCCCCAGACCCCGCTCGCCAACAGGAGCGTGAGGGCCTGATTAAAATGGCTGGTGGGCTGGATACAGCCCGTGGGCCGTAATTTGTCCACCCCGATGTAGGCTGTAGCGTACAAATATCCTTTGGGGAAAACTGTTCTCACGGCATCTGGCAGGCTTGTTGCTTTGTATTTGTCTTGATGTCTGGTATGTCTGTTATCAACACACTGCTCAATCAGCTACATCTTCACTATCATCTCCAGCAATATCCCATCGACACAAGAGGGATTCTGTACGGAGGCCAGAATTTGGGAGCCAAGATTCTCTACTGAGAGAACTTTTTGTCTGTTGTTTACATTGGCAGCTCTACGGTGAAAAATGTTTATCAATAATATATTTTTACTTGTAACAGCTTTGCTGGGGTGGGCATAAGCTGCTGCGAAGGCCATAGAACTCTTTAATGATTTCACTGGGCTTTGGATCAGGCCTTGTATGTAGCAATCTGAGATTTGGATATACATCCCAGAGTGTCTGCACCAATAGCCCAAACCCCCTATCTGAGAATGTGCCCCAAGGCCGCCCAGAGGATTCAGGGAGCCTGGGGTCCTCGGCGGCGAGGGGCCCCCGCTTTGGCAGTAATTCGGTAGCAGGGGGGTCCTTCCGCCCCGGGACCGACTGCCGAAGTGCTCCGAAGACCCGTGGCTGGGGGCCCCCACCGCTGAATTACCGCTGAAGACCCGGGGTGGAAGAAGCTCTAGGGGCCCTGGCCCCGTGACAGTTTTCCGGGGTCCCCATAGCGAGTGAAGGACTCTGCTCCAGGGGCCCTGAAGAACTCTCGTGGGGGCCCCTGCGGGGCCCGGGGCAAATTGCCCCACTTGCCCCCCCCCGGGCGGCCCGGATGTGCCCTCTCCTATCTGTAACTACGTTGAAAGCAGTTTCGTAAGGGGAGAAGGGAGCAGTGTCTATCCTGTGTCCTAACCTAAATTGCTCTTGGTTTCTGAGAGCTGCAAGCAAGCAGGGAGAGAGGGAACATCTTCCCTCTGCTAGAAGCTGAGCAAGTGACAGGCAAATGGAGCCCTAATCCTGCCTGGTAAGTATATTGTACTTCAAGGATTTCACCTAAACACCCTGTCAATGGAAGACTCGTTCACATCCTGCTTTTGTATTCATTGGGATGTAGCCGGGAAATCACCTTTTCCCTGATAGATGTTCAGGAGTCATAGTTACAGCCCTGTATACATAGTGACACTACAGCTCATTACAAATGAAACCAAAGTACCTGTGTTACAGCTGCACAGACTTTTCTTTTCCTTCAGACATGGGGAACTGGGGGTGCATAGTCCCTCCCCAGAATGCAGACTCTGCCTCTCCCCATAATGGCACAGCGCTGACCAGTATCCGCCCATTCTGGCCCTTCCTATGTGGTTCCGCCATCATTAGCTCTACGTCTTTGTCTCCTTTGGATGCAAAAGGTGTTTTCCAGGGGAGCTGAAATATTTACCAAGGTGGAGATTCCTTTCTGTTTGGCCGTAAAAAGATACAAAGCCAAGTCCACAGTGAAAGACACTAGAAGGCCTTTTGCTAGAAGCAGGTGTCTCCTATCTGATGATGTAGGGGGGGTGGTATTTGGAAAAGGCTTGGACTCCTCCAGCCTGATTGGCTCAAGCTCATTCTCCAAGTGTTGCTTCCCCAGCATCTGCGTGGGTCAATAATAATTGCAATGATATACATGCAATGATATACAGTGTTTCCTCGACAGATGCCCTTTACACAAGTGGGATAAGCCTAATTCTCCCCTTTGATGATATTTTATACAGAGGAGGTCAATGAGGCTAAATGACTTGACCAAGGTCGCACTGTGACTCTGGGGTGATTCCAGGCATAGACCCCACATTTCTTTGCTGACAGTCTTGTGTTCACTCTGCTAGACAAGGGCTACCCCTTGTATTCCATCCTGTGCTGGGAGCAGGGGGAATCAGGGTCACATTCTGGATTCCAGATTAAAATTAGGGTGATCAATACCCATCCCGTTTGCCCCCCAAATGGCCATAACCTTTGCTAGTTGTCCCAGGGTGCTACCTTCAGGCAGGAGATGACTTTCTGCAAACTGTATGTGATACAAACTGCTGCTGGACGGGGAACCGCTACAGTGAGAGGAAGCAGGGATGCTGTTTACAGCAGACAGAGTGTGTCACAGGTATTGTGTGCACACTTACAGCTCAGCGTGGGTACATTTACAAAACTACCACTATGACAAGAGCGAAAAAACACCAATATCCCAGCCAATTATCTGAATTCTGGGGAAGCTGAAGTGTCAATGAAAATTCAATACAGGTCAAATTAGTCTCCAGAAATCTTGTCTATTAAATAGTAGCACCAGCTAGTGCACTGGAAAAAGCATTGTGAGAGCCTTCATCCTTGTTAAAGATGTACAGCAGCAGCTGATGTTTGCCATCTATTCACTACTGTACACAGGAGCTAATGCAGAGCTGCTTATGGGATATTTACAGGACATATTGGGTCTTGGGTCAAGAAACAAATGAGCGTGCTCAAGCTCGCGAGGCACTCTGTATCATCCGCTCACGGTCAGTGGGAACCCAGGGCATTCAGCACTCTGCAGCGCTAGGTCTATAGCAAACTCTGAGGGTGGACTGCAGCGAGGCAGTGGGTGTGGATTCCATATAGCAAGCAGGCGCCATTGAGGGAGTACCTGAGAAGGCAGCAGCTTCAGAAACCTGACACAGGAAGAGGCCAAGAAAACATTATTGTCAAAAGCAAAACTAAATGCAACCAACAAGATTTCAAGGTAATTGTGTGCTTGGATCAATGCAGGCTGGCAGCCATCAGAATCTTTGTAGTGATCCCAAGTCCTGGCAGTTCAGCTTAACTCATTAGCTCAGTAATTCCAACAAACCCATATATTTCTTTTAGCAAGGCTGTCAGCTGCCAGTAGTTTTACTTTGTCATCTTTGCAATCAGCTATAACTGGCTAAACTGGTACATAGTCGTTACGTGAGGATCCCTGACGGGTGTGGAGTACATGGTGTCCTGGTAACGCTGCAGGCATTCAGCATTGCATAACTATTTTGTTTCCAGGGGGAAGGATCTTACAGAGATCAGCGATGCCTGCCATGTTTAATCTGTTATCACAGGAAAGCTTTAACTCCTATTGCCACAGCTGTCCTTGATGCAAAGTCTAGAGCCATATTCATCTGCATTTACAAACTGGATCCCAGAACGACTATTCAGGAAAAGGATGCCCACTCCATGGTGTCAGGAGAGCTGGATTCTGCTTTCATTTCTGTTACGTACGTTGGGAAAGTCACTGCACAAGCGAGATGATGATAATATATACCCACTTCTCAGAAGAGTTGTGAGACCATGTCCATCGCTGTTCAGATGGTTTTGCCAGTACAGCTCTGACCAAAGCACCTTCATACTCAGTCACCACCCTGGCTATGCCTGGGCCTTTCGAAATGGAACAGACAACCTACCTACTGGGCTGCCTCAGATGTGACTGGCTAGCAGGGATTAGCGTGAGGGCACCCACTTCATTTCAGATTTTATGATACACATTTGACCACAGATGTGGCAGGACAAAAGGCTGTATCCGTGTGACAAGCAGCACTGTTCCACGAGCATAATTTATAAATGCAAAACTGGAGGTAAGAAGAAGAGGGACTTGCAATGAGTGAAGTTTTATTTAAAGTCTGTATAAGAACGTTCATACTGGGTCAGACCAATGAGCCATCTAACCCAACACCCTGTCTTCCAACAGTGGCTGCTGCCAGATGCTTCAGAGGGAATGAACAGAACAGGGCAATTATTGAGTGATCCATCCTCTGTTGGGCGTTCCCAGCTTCTGGCAAACAGAGGTTTAGTGACACCCAGAGCATAGGGTTGCATCACTGACCATCTTGGCTAATAGTCATTGATGAATCTATCCTTTATGAACTTGTCTAATTCTTGTTTGAATCCAGTTAAACTTTTTTCCTTCACAAATCTCTTGGCAATCAGTTCCACAGGTTGACTGTGCATTGTATGAAAAATTGGCATAACAGTAGCTATCCTCCAGAAATCTGGTACAGAAGCTGATTTCAGCAATAGGTTACATACCACAGTTAGTAGTTCTGCAATTTCATATTTGAGTTCCTTCAGAACTCTTAGGTGAAGGCCATGTGGTCCTGGTGACTTTCTACTGTTTAATTTATCAGCTGGTTCCAAAACCTCCTCTACTGACACCTCAGTCTGGGCCAGTTCCTCAGATTTGTCACCTAAAAAGAATGGCTCAGCTATGTGATTTGCTCTCATATCCTCTGCAGTGAAGACCAATACAAAGAATTCATTTAGCATCTCTACAATGGCCTTATCGTCCTTGAGTGCTCCCTTAGCTCTATGGTTTGTACAGTATAAATGCAGGCAGTGCCAGGGCCAGAATAATCTTTTGTGGGCCCTGATGCCTGGACCATGGCCTGCCCCTCACTCTGACCATGCTCAGCCCTGAGGCCCTGCCCCCACTCTGCCTCTTCCCCCTGAACTCCCCACCCCCGGGGCTCTGCCCCGAGGCCTTGTCCCACCTGGCCTCTTCCCCCTGAGACCCCACCTGCTGTTTGCATGGAGGGAAGAGGGTGAAGGGGAGCAAGTAGTGGGTGGAGCCTCAGGGGGGAGAGGCCAAGGAGGGGTGGGGACTCAGGGCAAGCGAGGGGGGAGGGGGGCAAGGCAATGGTCTGTGCTCTGGGGTCCCTTCTGAGTGTCGGCCTGGTGCCATTGGCACCATTGTAACCCAGTACTGGGCAGTGCAAAAATCCTTCACAGTAACTTCCAGATTGTGATAGCTGCATCTAAATCCTTTGTGTGAAACAGTCAGAGTAAGGAATGCCTGTATGAAGAGATGTCCCTGAACATCTAGTAAGGATTCAGGAGAGCCAAAAGTGTGTGTGGAGGGAGGGTTGTTGTGTTACATATAGGCAAATTCTTATATGAAATTTGAGGTCTGTATAAAAGACAGAGCCAGTGGAGGGCAAATAGGAGAGTGAACTGGTTCTGATCTACAGAGGAGAAGATGGTTGAACAAGGGAGACACAGAGTGAAGTCTGCTCCCTCAGGATTTGAATTGAGTGAAGATTAAAAAAGATACTGCAGGGGCAAACTGAACCTGAGACCAGGTAAACTTTATAATATACATCCCAGGGGCTAATAAAGACAGAATTATGGTTAGGGTAAGCAGCTGGGTTCGGAGATCGAGAGCACTGAATCCTCATGCAGGGATGTTAATGTCAGGTCTCCTCTCTAAGTAGAGTGGTGGAATAGCCAGAGTGAATTCTGTGGGGAAGGGAGTGACTGCTGGGATGGGATGAAAAGCCTTTGCACACCAGGCTGCAACCCACTCTGCTCGCAGGAAAATGTATATTTAAAAAAATGAATGTAAGAAATGACGCTGTGATCATGTGCAATCACAGCTCCTTGTCTCTCATTTCTTCACTGACTGTAGGTGAGATGGAGAAGTAAGTGTTCCAGGAAGAGGTTTATGAAAGATTCCTAAAACAAAATCCCACTTGCTGGCTCCCCTGCAGGAGTGCTTTTTTTTTAATTTTTTTTTCCTTTTAGCCAGTGCATAAAATATCAGCAGTTTTTTCTCCCCTAGTTCTCTTGACAATTTTGCAAGGTTGTCCTAGGAAGTACAGAGGCAGTGGTCACAAGTCACAGGTGTCATTGTGCTAAAAAAGTTATCTGTGTTATTGGGTACGTCCACACTACAGCTTAAAATCGATATTAGTAAAATCGATTTTATAAAACAGGGTTTATAAAATCGATTTTACGCGTCCACATTAGGGCACATTACTTCGGTGGTGTGCGTCCATGGTCCCAAGCTACCATCGATTTCCGGAGCGGTGCACTCTGGGTAGCTCAGTAAAAGAATGGGACCAATAACTTCGATTTCCGTCCACACTAACCCTAAATCAATATAGTAATATCGATTTTAGGGTTACTCCTTTCGTTTAGCTGGAGTACAGAAATCGATTTTAAGACCCCTTAAAATCGATTTTAAGTGCCTTGTAGTGTGGACGGTTACAGCGTTAAATCGATTTAACGCTGTTTAAATCGATTTAACGCAGTAGTGTGGACCTGGCCTTAGTGTTACTTCCCCACCTTCCTCTAACCTTTTGTTTATTTCATCATCCTGTTGGGTCATATCTCTAATCTAAATTGTGAGCTCTGACACTGGGCTTGGCTTTTTAATCCCTATATGCACAGTTCCCAGCACAATAGGGCCCTGATTGAAGCCATAGGCACATACTGTGATGTAAACAATGTATAATGAATAATAAGCAGATAAGCAGTAGACTTAGGGCATGGGATGGGTTGCTCAGCACTGCTCCATGCAATGTAAGTAATGACCATTTGGTACACCTCTACCTTGATATAATGCTGTTCTCGGGAGCCAAAAAATCTTTCTGTGTTATAGGTGAAACTGTGTTATATTGATCCACTAGAGTGCACAGCCCCACACCCGGAGCGCTGCTTTATATCTGAATTTGTGTTATATTGGGTCGTGTTATATCGGGGTAGCGGTGTACTACATATGCAGAAAACCTTAAATCAGGGAATCAGTGTTGTCACCCTGGGTCATGACTGTGAGTGCTAATCTCAGGGCAGACTGTCAACAAGCAGCGCAGACCCCTCCCCAGACTGAGTGTATGGCAGGAATGAAAGTAACAGGGAAGACTTACCGGTATTGGGGTGGGCTCCGGCCCCCAGGACAGGTGGGGCCTCGGGTGGAAGGGGCGGGACTGAGGGCTCAGTGTCCCCCAGCTAGCCCATCCACATGCTGCCTGGCCTGTGCCACCCGGGTCTCCAGTGGTGATTTAAAGGGCCTGTGCCAGCCAGAGCCCCATGCCCTTTTAAATCACTGGCCCGGGGCAGCTGCTTCTCCCCCCCCGCCCACTGTTGGCGGCCCGGGGAGAGTGGGGGTCAAAAGGTGCAATGACGTTAAATCACTGCCGTGGCAGCACTTTAAAGTCAGCTAGGTATGGGCCAGTACCAGCGGCCAGTTTTTACTGGTATGCCGTACCAGCCCATACCGGCTTACTTTCACCCCGGTGTATGATCTATCACGAGATTTCACCCACCCAGTAATAAATGGGAACTCAGGAAGCACTGTAAAAGTCTTATCATGGAGCCGCAGACAGTCCCTTTGAGCACTCTGGTCTATTGTACCACCCAGGCAAGCTGGATTTAGTGATAGTTGGTTGCCATTCATCAAAAATCTCAAAAGATTCTCGTTGCTTCCCGTCCTAAAAGACCAGTCACTTACCCTGGCTCAATTTGTACCTCGGATCTCACACCAAAGACAATACATACAGCCAGTTCTACAGTAAACTAACTAAGGATTTATTAACTAGGAAAAATAAATGAGATTCATGTATAGGTTTAAGCAGGCAGCATATCCATACAAATGAGTTCCAGTCTATGGTTCCAAAAGGTGACAGAGCTATAGTAATCTGCCAGCCCTAAATCTCTTTTAGGGCTAACCCAGGTTGACCCTCAGAATCTCTGCTTTTGTTCCCTAGCTCCGGCCCTATAGGAGTCAAAAGAGCAAGAGAGATGAAAAATTTTCATATCGTCTATCTTTATTTCCTTCTTCCTTAATTCATGTTGACGGGACAAGCTTTCTTGCAAGTAGCACCTTCATGGGTGCCAGAAGGCCATCAACCCAGTCTTTGCATTGTGATGTTTCATAATGGCCCATTTAGTTTTGATGGTCCTTCTCGATGGGCAGGGGAACCACTTCTCCTGCCTGGATTCTCAAGTTCAGAGCAAACATTTTGACAGTTATAAAGCAAAATGTATGTATTACCTTATAGCACAGGCTACAGATGGTACAAATGAGATTAATGCAGGCAGCAATTTACAAGCATTTTATAGAGACTAAACACATCCTTACATATCTTGAACAATACTAACGTGAAAGGGGAGCTAGTCTGCTTTGCAGCTATGAGTTTGTCAGTGCTCAGCTGATGCCTACAGCCTTGTCAAGAACTGGCATCGGGTCTACCAGCGTTAGAAATATATCTTGTTCAATTTCTTGTACCTCACAATTGCCGTGGACTCTCAGCACTTTCCAGTGGTGTATTAAATGTCATGACTATCATCTGTCACGTGGTTCTTTCTCGCTCCCTCTCCCCAGGGGGCAGGGAGGATTATTGCATGTGGATTTTGATGTATTTATTTTACAAATGTTTGTTATTTCTTTATGAGGTGCTACATGCTGCTGTTCTTAGTGATGGCAGGTAAGAGAGGTGTGCCTTGCACGTCAAACAGAAAGTGATGAAATTTGAGGAAGTTCTTATTACCCCAGAAAGCTGTTTTCTGCACAACCAAGCAGTACCCTAGTGATAGACAACTCCACAGGATCTAAGAACTTCCTCAAATCTTGTGACTTTGTTTGATGTGCAAGGCACACTTCTCTATCTGTTTGTAAGCCACTCTAAAGAACTAAAATAAAGCCCTGAGTACTTCTAGATCACTAAAATTAGTGACAAAACTGCTACTTCCTTTCAGCGCTGTAGAGAAGAACTGCAACTACAAGAATGCATGCATGACTAGGAGAAGGCAACAGTCCCCTGATGCCAGGAAGAACAGCCCTGAAAGTGGAGAAAAGTCGAGAAATCCATCCATACAGTGATCCAGCGCTGGTGGAGACTTCTCAAAAGTGAGAGGGACACGGCCGCAGGCCCCCTCAGTTCCAGCGCCCTTGGAGTGATCCACGCATTTGTCACCTCCTGGCTGGATTTCTATAGCTCATTGTATCTGAAATTGAATGTGAAAATGATCTGCAGGCTCCAGCTGGTACAGAATGTGTCTGACCGCCTTCTGCATGGCTCAGGCTGCTGTGAGCATATCAGGTCAGTGCTCTCTCTGCTTGCCAGTCAGCTTCCATTGCCAGTTTAAGGCCTCATTTCTCGTTTCTGAAGCAATTAATGGATTAAGCCCCACATCCTCAATGACCAAACTTTGATCTATGAACCACTGTGACCGCTGTGGTTTAGAAATCTTTTGCCATTACCCTCATTAGGAAAAGTTCCAAAGATTTCCTCTTGAGAATCTTTCTACCATACGTGTCACTCTCAGTTTGAATATCCCTTTTATTCTCAAAACCCAGCCCATAGGCGCTGACTCAACGGGTGTTCCGGGGCTGGACCACCCCGGGGAAAAAATGGTGGGTGCTGAACACCCCCCGGCAGAAACTCTATCAGCACCTCCCCCCAGTACCTCCTGCCCACTGGGTGGGCCCTGCTGATCAGCACCTCCCCCTCCCTCCCCACGCCTCCCGCCCACCACAGTCAGCTGTTTGTGGCATGCAGGAAGCTGGGGGAGGAGCGGAATGGGGCGGGAAGGGGGTGTGTGGCATTGAGGGAAGGAGTGGAGCGGGGGAGGGGCCTGGGGCAGAACTGGGGTCGAATACCTCCCGGCACAATGCAAAGTCAGGGCCTATGACCCAACCAATTACTCCCAACCTTCCCCGCCAAAACAAAACACAAAAACATGCCCCAGTCGGAGTTTTGATCCCATAAAGGGAGAAGTGCCACAGACTCCATGAAGTCTACCAGGGACTTTGCTATTCTACTGACGTTATTTGGAAGGCACTCGGATACTACAGTGATGGGTGGCAATGTAAATTCCTAAAATAGATAAACGTGGGGAAAAATAGAGGTAGAGCTCCATGGCCTCCCTGTACGTCGAAGCAACGGTAATGGGACCTCTTATAGCTGCAGTTCTCAATTTGAACTTAATGGGATACAATGATCCACAACATCCTTATTTAGTTTATCTGGATTTACTGAGCTTGTTCCAACACTGTCTCTTTGGTGTTTTTCCTCCTACACAGAATCATAGAAAGGTAGAGCTGAAAGTGACCTCAAGAAGTCCTCAAGTCCAGCCCCATGCACCCAGGCAGGTCCAACTAAACCTGGACCAGCCCTGACAGGTGTATGTCCAAGCTGTTCTTTAAAAACCCAGTGATGGGGATTCCACAGCCTCCCTTGGAAGCCTCTTCCAGAGCTTAGCTACACTTATAGTCAGAAAGTTTTTCCTAATATCTAACTTCAATCTCCCGTGCTGCAGATTAATCCCATTATTTCTTGTCTTATCTTCAGAAGACATGGAGAACAATCAATCACTGTCCTCTTCATAACAGCCCTTAACATATCTGAGGAGAGTTATCAGGTTCCCCCTCAGTCTGCCCAGTTCTTTTAACCTTGCCTTGTAAGTCAGATTTTCTAAACCTTTGATCATTTTTGTTGCTCTCCTCTGGACTCTCTCGAGTTTGTCCACATCTTTCCTGAAGTGTTGAACTCAGAACTGGACACAGGCCTCAGTGGCCTGAGTACAGCAGGGCCATTACCTCCTGTGTCCTAGGGTATGTCCAGACTGCCTGCTGGATCGGCGGGTAGCGATCGATTTATCGGGGATCGATATAACGCGTCTCATCTAGACACGATATATCGATCCCTGAACGCGCTCCCGTCGACTCTGGAAGTCCACCAGAGTGAGCGGCGGTAGCGGAGTTGGCGGGGGAGCCACGGACGTCGATCCCGTGCTGAGGATGGGAGGTCAGTCGGGATAAGATACTTCGACTTTAGCTATGGTATTCCCATAGCTGAAGTTGCATATCTTACATCGACACCCCCCCTCAGTGTAGACCAGGCCTTACATACACCACTCCTGCTACTCTTTATTTCTTTGACAAATACACTTAATTGCCAAGCAATATCTCCCTCTACTGTGTCACAGTAACATAGCAAGCTACCCATCCACTCTTTGTAATCATTCCACCCTTATTTGCAGCGGGTGAGATTCCCCCTTGTGTAGTAAGCTAGGACAAGGCCTGGGTACCTCTTCAGTCCCACATAGTGCTCTCTTGAGAAGTCCCTTACTCTGTAAGAGGTCCCACTGATTACAATGTATAAATAACGACGTTGGAACGACTCACAGAGGTAAGCAGTACTCAGTTTAAGGGAGGGGGGCAGAATCAGGCTCTTGGAAAGCCTCATAAGCTATAGTAGTGCAAAGTAATATCCTTCTCCTTCTTCTACAGACACTGTTCTAGATATACTCTGAACTGTATTCTCAGGGAGCAGCAACTATAGCTCCCATTGAAGCCAAGGACAATTACATCCTTGTTGCTTCTAGCAGAATGTGGACAAGTACTTTAGTTTGCAATTGAGTAAATATAACATTTTATTTTATGGTAACTCCCCATGCCCAGTGTTTAGAACAGGGGTGGGCAAACTTTTTGGCCCAAGGGCAGCATCTGGGAATAGAAATTGTATGGCAGGCCATGAATGCTCAAAAAATTGTAGTTGGGGTGCAGAAGGGAGTGAAGGCTCCGGCTGGGGGTGTGGGTTCTGTGGTGGGTTGGGGATGAGGAGTTCATGGTGCAGGAGGCTCTGGGCTGGAATGGAGGAGAGGGTGCAGGGGGGAGTGAGGGCTCTGGCTGGGGGTGCGGGCTCTGAGGCGAGGCTGGGGATGAGTAGTTTGGAGTATAAGAGGGTGCTCTGGGCTGGGACCAAGGGATTCGGAGAGTGGGAGGGGGATCAGGGCTGGGGCAGGGGATTGTGGAGTGGGATGGGGTGCAGGCTCTGGCTGAGGGGGTGGGCTTGGGGATGCTGGGTTTGAAGCTTGAATTTCATGCTACATTCTGTTGTCCAGTCACTCAGTTTTGAGAGATCCTTTTGTAGCTCTTCACAGTCTGCCTGGGACTTAACTATCTTGATAGTTTTGTCTCATCTGCAAATTTTGCCATCTCACTATTTACTGCTTTTTCCAGATCATTTATGAATATGTTAAACAGGACTGGGCCCAGTACAGACCCCTGGGGGACACAACTATTTACGACTCTCCATTCTGAAAACTAACCATTTATTCCTACCCTTTGTTTCCTATCTTTTAACCAGTTACCAATCCATAAGAAGACCTTCCCCCTTATCCCATGACAGCTTACTTTACTTAAGAGCCTTTGGTGAGGGGCCTTGTCAAAGGCTTTCTGAAAATCTAAGTACACAATAGCCACTGGATCCCCCTTGTCCACGTGTCTGTTGGCCCCCTGAAAGAATTCTAGTAGATTGGTGAGACATGATTTCCCTTTACAAAAACCATTGTGACTCTTCCCCAACAAATTATGTACATCTATGTGTCTGATAATTTTTTTCTTTATTATCTTTTCAACCAGTTTGCCCGGTACTGAAGTCAGGCTTACTGGCCTGTAATTGCTGGGATCACCTCTGGACCCTTTTTAAAAATTGGTGTCACATTAGCTATCCTCCAGTTATTTGGTACAGAAGCTGATTTAAATGATAGGTTACAGACTACCATTAGTAGTCCTGCAATTTCACATTTGAGTTCCTTCAGAACTCTTGGGTGAATACCTCTGGTTCTGGTGACTTATTACTGTTCAGTTCATCAATTTGTTCCAAAATCTCCTCTATTGACACCTCAATCTGGGACAGTGCCTCAGGTTGTCACCTAAAAAGAATGGCTCAGGTTTGGGAATCTCCTTCCCATCTTCAACTGTGAAAACCGATGCAAAGAATTCATTTAGTTTTTAGCATCTCCATCGTCCAGTGGCCTCACTGTTTGCTTAGCAGGCTTCCTGATTCTGATGTACTTAAAAAAAAATTGATATTACTTTTTAAGTCTTTGGCTAGCTATTCTTAAAATTCTTTTTTGGCCTTCCTAATAATATTTTTACTCATTTGCCAGAGTTTGTGCTCCTTTCTATTTTCCTCACTAGGATTTAACTTCCACTTTTTAAGGGATGTCTTTTTGCCTCTCACTGCTTCTTTTACTTTGTTGTTTAGCCACAGTAGCACTCTTTTGGTTCTCTTACTATGTTTTTAATTTGGGGGATTGTCAAGGTTTTTTCTCCACTCTGAACTTTAGGTTACAGATGTGGGGGACCTGCATGGACCCTTCTAAGCTTAATTACTAGCTTAGATCTAGTAACACTGCCACCACCCAGAATTTCAGTGTCTGAGGCACTTTCTGTCCCCCCAAAACTTTCCCCTCCCTGGGTTGCCTTGAGGGACTTCACCAATTCCCTGGTGAACACAGATCCAAACCCCTTGGATTTTAAAACAAGGAGAAATTTACCATCCCCCTCCTTTCCCCCCACCAATCCCTGGTGAGTCCAGATCCAATCCCCTTGGATCTTAACACAAGGGGAAATTAACTATCCCCCCTCCTTTCCCCCACCAATCCCTGGTGAGTCCAGATCCCATCACCGTGGATCTTAAAACAAGGAAAAATCAATCAGGTTCTTAAAGAGAAAGCTTTTAATTAAAGAAAGATAAAAAATCATCTCTGTAAAATCAGGATGGAAAATGCTTTACAGGGTCATCAGATTCCTATAGACCAGAGGGTCCCTCCCACCCCAACCTTAGGTTCAAAGTTACAGCAAACAGAGGTAAAATCCTTCCAGCAAAAAGAAACATTTACAAGTTGAGAAAACAAACATAAGACTAACACGTCTTGCCTGGCTAATTACGTACAAGTTTGAAACATGAGAGACTGATTCAGAAAGATTTGGAGAGCCTGGACTGATGTCCCATCCCTCTCAGTCCCGAGAGCGAACAACAACAACACAAAGAGAACTAACAAAAGACTTGCCTCCACCAAGATTTGAATGTATCTTGTCCCCCTATTGGTCCTCTGGTCAGGTGTCAGCCAGGTTTACTGAGCTTCTTAACCCTTTACAGCTAAAAGAGACATTAACCCTTAACCATCTGTTTATGACAGGAATACATTTAAGTTGAGCCTCTATTATAGTGTCTTTAAAAAGTTTCCATGCAGCTTGCAGAGATTTCACTTTTGATGCTGTACCTTTTAATTTCTGTTTCACTAACCTCCCCATTTTTGTGTAGTTCCCCTTTCTGAAATTAAATGCTACAGGGTTGGGTCACTGTGGTGTTTTCCCTGCCAGAGGAATGTTAAATTTAATTACATTATGGTCACTGTTACCAAGCGGTCCCACTATATTCACCTCTTGGATCTGATACTGTGCTCCACTTAGGACTAAATCAAGAATTGCCTGTCCTCTTGTGGGTTCCAGGACTAGCTGCTCCAAGAAGTAGTCATGTAAGGTGTCAAGAAATTTTACCTCTGCATCCCCTCCTGAGGTGACATGTACCCAATCAATATGGGGATAGTTGAAATCCCCCATTATTATTGAGTTGGGGATAGTTGAAATGGGGATAGTTGAAATCCCCCATTATTATTGAGTTTATTTTAATAGCCTCTCTAATCTCCCTAGTATCAGAGGGGTAGTGGTGTTAGTCTGGATCTGTAAAAAGCGACAATGAGTCTTGTGGCACCTTTCACGGTAACTATCACCATCCTGGTCAGGTGGTCAGTAATATTCCTACTGCAATAGTCTTATTATTCAAGCATGGAATTACTATCCATACAGATTCTATGGTACAGTTTGGTTCATTTAAGATTTTTACTTCATTTAATTCTAAGCTTTCTTTCACATATAGTGCCACTCCTCCACTAGCACGACCTGTTCTGTCCTGCCGATATATTTGTACCCTGGTATTACTGTGTCCCTTTGATTATCCTCATTCCACCAGGTTTCTGTGGTGCCTCTTATAGCAATATCCTCATTTAATATGAGGCACTCTAGTCCACCCATCTTATTATTTAGATGCCTAGCATTGGTATATACGCACTTAAAAAAACTGACACTTTTTAGCTGTCTGCCATTACATGATGTAATTGAATGGGACTGTTTTTTCATTTGACTGTTTCTTATCAGATCCTCCCTGTATTTTATCATTTTCCATCCTCTCCTCCTTTCTAGGACATAAAGAATCTCCATTAATAGATCCTCCCTAAGGGATGTCTCTATCCGAACCACGTGTTCCTCTGCACCTGACAACTTTCCCCCAGTCCTTAGTTTAAAAACTGCTCTACGACTTTTTTAATTTGAAGTGCCAGGAATCTGGTTCCATTTTGGTTTAGGTGAAGCCCAACATTCCTGTATAGGCTCCTGCTTTCCCAAAAATTTCCCCAGTTCCTAATAAATCTAAACCCTTCTTTCCTACACCATCATCTCACCCATGCATTGAGACCCTGTAGTTCTGCTTGTCTAACTGGCCCTGTGCATGGAACTGGAAACATTTCAGAGAATGCTACCATGGAGGTCCTGGACTTCAATCTCTTACCTAGCAGCCTAAATTTGGCCTCCAGGACCTCTTTCCTACCCTTTCCTATGTCGTTGGTATCCACATGTACCACTACCACTGGTTCTTCCCCAGCACTACGAATATGTCTATCTAGATGTCTCAAGAGATCTGCAACCTTCGCACCAGGCAGGCAAGCCACCATGTGGTTCTCCAGGCTCATCACAAACCCAGATATCTATGCTTCTAATGATTGAATTGCACACCTGTCTCTTCCCAATAACTGGAGTTCCCTCCTCCGAGAGGTATCCTCAGTGCAAGAGGATACCACAACGTCATCTGTAAGGAGGGTCCCAACTATGGGATCATTTCCCTCTGCTCCAGTTGGATGTTCTTCTTCCCTGAAACTTTCATCCTCCTCAACAGCACAGAGGCTGTCAGACTGGGTCTGGGTCTGTTCTACTGTGTCCTGAAAAGTCTCATTTATGTACCTCTCTGTCTCCCTTAGCTCCTCCAGTTCAGCCACTCTGGTCTCCAAAGCTTATACATGGTCTCTGAGGGTCAGGAGCTCCTTCTACCAAATGCACACGTACGCCACCTGCCCATATCATTCATGCTGCATTGGCTGCAATAAACTGGGTAGCTCCCACTCTGTTGCTGGACTTCTGTCTGCATTCTCTTTTTACTCCTGCAGCTCATTCCTTCATTGTTCTTTTGTTTTAATCAGGGGGTATTTATGGCTTTAAGTTTAAAGAACATTATGTGTATCTAGCCCCTCCTCACACTCCGCCTCTAAACTCCCTTGCAAAACTCCTGTTAGCCACACCTGTTCCCTAGCTCTTCTGGTTAGGAGCGGGCTTTTTAAAGCTCTAGTCTTCCTAAGTAGCCCTGGCCCCTGGTCAAGGGTTGATGGGTGCTAAAGGGCTTAGCGATCAAAGCCTCGTTAAGAAGCTTTCAGTCTTGCTTAGCAGGCTGCTAGGCTCAGTACATGGTCCCCCAAACAAACAGACCACATGGTATATTTCAGTCAAACAGCAAGCAAACCACAGCAAACACACACACAACAGACAACACACTTACCCCAACGATCATGTAATCGCTCCTCCTTCACCTGGAGAACTCTCTCGCAAAACTCCTATTAGCCACTCTTGTTTGCTAGCTCCCCAATGAATCATACAATTATCTCATATAAAAGTAATGAAATAATAATGTTTATTATGCCTTCTTTATCAAAGCATATGAGGCCCCATACAATAACAAAAAGAAAATTAGAAAAGAAATCCAAATTCTGGCGTAATCCAAATCCACACAATTCTCGAGCACAAGTTTCTCTGGATTCCATTTATCAAAACTTCTGAAGCCCCAAAGAGGTGACTCAAACTGGGCTCTGTTGAAGCTGAGGGAAGGGGCATGCTTCCCCAGGTGGCTATGCGTTAACACCCTGATCATGTTCCTTATTGCACAATTTGTGGCTCTGATTTGTGTGGCAGCCCCATGATGCGAGAAAGCAGCGCATGGAGCTGCACTAGGCGGGGAAGCTTGCTCAATGCCACTGGCCAAATCCCAAGTGGCACCAGACTGGCCGAGGGGCCATCAGCAAGCTGACCAGAGCCTGGAACTGCAGGGGAGCTGCAGGGGCAGGCTTCCCATGCAGGAGTGCTGGAACAATGTGTATAGTGGGGGTGCTGAGAGCCATTGAACTAAACTGTAAACTCTGGCTAGGATGGAAACCACTTCAAACCAATGGTTGCAGCAGTTCCCCTAATTCCAGCACCTATGTCCCCACCCTGCATGGAGAAGAGTCTGGCAAGCAGGCATACAATGGGAGAGGGGCAAGCCTAGGGTTGACAGGTGTCTGGTTTTCGACCAGAACGCCAGGTTGTTGAAAAGGTATCCTGGCGGCTCCAGTCAGCGCTGCTGAGCGGGCCATTAAAAGTCTGGTTGTGGCGCAGCTGGGATAAGGCAGGCTCCCTGCCTGCCCTGGCTCCACGCTGCTCCCGGAAGCAGCCGGCGTTTCCCTCCTGCTCCTAAGTGGAGACATGGCCAAGGGGGCTCCATGCACTGCCCCTGCCCTGAGTGCCAGCTCCGCAGCTGCCATTGGCCGGGAACCACAGCCAATGAGAGCTGCAGGGGCAGCATCTGCGGAGGGACATGTGCAGAGTCACCTGGCCTTGCCTGCACCTAGGAACTGGATGTGGGGCATGCCACTGCTTCCAGGAGCTGCCTGAGGTAACCTCTGCTTGGAGCCCACACCCTGAACCCCCTCCTGCACCCCAATCCCTGCCCCAGGGTGGGGGAGAGTGAGGGCTGGAGGGAGGGGGATGGAGTGAGTGGGGGGCGGGGCCTCAGGAAGGGGCAGGGCAGGGGTGTTCTGTTTTTTGCAATTGGAAATTTGGCAAGCCTGTGGCCAGAGGGGTGTGCAGGAGAGGGCTGTGAATGGGAACAACTGGAGCCAGGACACTGACCATGTAGGATACTACTGCCCCCAGCACATCATGTCTGTACCTGAGGGCATTCTGCACCAGAAAATTAAAAATTCTGTGCACAGTATTTTTAAATTCTTCAAAATTCTACAAATTTTATTTGTCATATAAAAGTGGAGGCTTCAGCATGGCATTGGGAAGCACAGGCCACTGGCTGACCAGAGGTGGGAGATCACTCTGCAGCTCCCCCCTAGAACACAGACGCAGTGCAAGGACTGGGCCAGCCCCAGAAACACCCCAGGGCCATGTCCCTCTGTGCCAAATGACCAGGTGTGGAAGGCAGGCTCAGCAAGGCAGGATCCAAGTATGGAGGGGTTTAATGTGGGGGGATCCAGGTGTAGATTTAGAGGGTTCTTCTATGTGGGGCAATCTGAGCGTGGGCGGCTCAGTGGGGGATCCCATCGATGTACAGGGGCTTATTGGGGGATTTTGGGTGCAATGGAAATGGGACTCTGCAGGGGGCTACAGGTGAAGGTGGTTGGGGCTCAGCGTGGGGGTCTGAGTGTGTGCGGGATTGAGCTCGGCAGGGTAAGAGGCACCAGCTGGGTCTTTCCCAGTCCCGCCACCTTCCCTGCTAGTGATTTCCTTCTCTGCTGGCTGCCTTAGGCACCGAGACATACTGCTGGGGAGGGTCATATGGCCGTTCTTGTGGGTCCTCTTTGCTTCCCTGTCATGTCATTTTTCTGTTGGGAAGCAAAGAAATCTGTGGGGAACATGAATTCTGCACGTGCGCTGTGGAGCAGAATCCCCACAGAAGTACGTGTCCTAGGCCCCACTGGGTGCAAAGGGCAGTGCAGGGTCAGTTCAGCTGCTGATGGGTGGCCTCACAGCATGAGGCGTGGGTGCAATGTGTGACGAACTGGGAATGTTCTTAATGTTTTCTCTGAATACTGTGTTGGTGCCTCAGTGTCCCCATGGCAGTTCTTAAGTATCTGGCAGAGCAAAGGGCCAGTGCCCCTAAATGCCTGACACTCTGTCTCCTAGCAACTGATGGCCTGGGCCCCTCCTCTGCAAAGGTGCCAGCTGAAGGTGTTGGAGACAAAGAGATCAGGTGACCTCCTGGCCCGGGAAAGGAGCTGAGCAGAGAGGAGGGGCTGGGAGGGGTTGTGAGTCTGGAGCTGGCTGGGGTCGAGGGTGGAGGGCAGACCTGGGGGTCTGGCTCACTGCCCCCCAGAATGGACCCAGCCAAGGGGTCCGGTTCGCTGTATCTACAAGCTCTGTTTTAGACCCTGTTCCTGTCATTGAATAAACCTCTATTTTACTGGCTGGCTGAGAGTCACGTCTGACTGCAAAGTGGGGGTGCAGGACCCGGTGGCTTCCCCAGGACCCCGCTGGGGTGGACTCGCTGTGGGAAGCGCACGGAGGGGCAGAGGATGCTGAATGCTCCAAGGAGAGACCCAGGAGGTGAAGCTGTGTGAGCTTCTTGCCCTGAACAAGTCTGCTCCAAGGGAGAGGAGGCTCCCCAAAGTCATGCCTGGCTTGGTGGGGAGCAGTTCCGGAGCATCGCCCGGGGACTCCGTGACAGCTGGTGGCAGCGGTGGGAGCGCGTTCACAGGCAGAGGCTCATGGGGGGGTGTCCTCAGGGGCAGCTCGGGGGGGTAGGGGTGACTCATTCCCTGGGGTGCGCAATCCCAGGGGAGGCTCTGGGGGAGGGGGGGTCATCCTGAGGGACTCATTCTCAGGGGCAGCTCGTGGGGGGAGGGGTGGTGCGTTGCTGCGGGAGCGCGCGGCCTTAGCGACAGCTCGTGGGGAGGGGCGGGGCGTTGCCTCCGGGGCGCGCGGGAATGGACGGGACGTTGCTGCGGGAGCGCGCCGCCTCGCTCTGGTTCGGGGCAGTTTGAGCTCACATAGCTCCGCCCCACCCACCTGGCCCCGCCCCTCGCCGATTGTGACGGAGCCGGGGTCTGCGGCGCGCGCGCCCTCGTTGCGCAGGCCTGGGGCGCATGCGCACTGACGGCTATTCTGTGGCCCTCGGCGTAGGCCGTAGCTGAGCAAAGCGGCGCGGAGATTCCGGAGCCGCCCCGGCCCCGCGTGAGAGGCCCGGCCATGGCGGCCCCGGTCCCCTCCACGTCGGGCGCGACGGGGCGCGGGCCCATCAAAGGCATCCTGAAGAAGCGGGGCTCAGGCGGCAGCGGCCTTCCGAGCAGTGCGCAGCCCCCGCCGCCGCCCCCGCGCCGCCCCGCGCCCGGGCCCTTCGAGGACGAGCAGGGGTGAGCCGCGGGCAGCTTCCCGTCAGAGCCGTGGGGAGCCCAGGGCAGGGGTCAGAGAGCCGGGGAGCGGCCTGTGCTGGGCGGGAGCCCCCCTTCCCCCCCCGCGGGGAGCAGCCTGTGCTGGGCGGGAGCCCCCCTTCCCCCCCCCCCGCGGGGAGCAGCCTGTGCTGGGCGGGAGCCCCCTCCCCCCCCGCGGGGAGCAGCCTGTGCTGGGCGGGAGCCCCCCCCCCCCCCCCCCCGCGGGGAGCAGCCTGTGCTGGGCGGGAGCCCCCTCCCCCCCCGCGGGGAGCAGCCTGTGCTGGGCGGGAGCCCCCCTTCCCCCCCCCCCGCGGGGAGCAGCCTGTGCTGGGCGGGAGCCCCCTCCCCCCCCGCGGGGAGCAGCCTGTGCTGGGCGGGAGCCCCCCTTCCCCCCCCCCCCGCGGGGAGCAGCCTGTGCTGGGCGGGAGCCCCCCTCCCCCCCCCCCCGCGGGGAGCAGCCTGTGCTGGGCGGGAGCCCCCCTCCCCCCCCCCCCGCGGGGAGCAGCCTGTGCTGGGCGGGAGCCCCCCTTCCCCCCCCCCCGCGGGGAGCAGCCTGTGCTGGGCGGGAGCCCCCTCCCCCCCCGCGGGGAGCAGCCTGTGCTGGGCGGGAGCCCCCTCCCCCCCCCGCGGGGAGCAGCCTGTGCTGGGCGGGAGCCCCCTCCCCCCCCGCGGGGAGCAGCCTGTGCTGGGCGGGAGCCCCCTCCCCCCCCCGCGGGGAGCAGCCTGTGCTGGGCGGGAGCCCCCTCCCCCCCCGCGGGGAGCAGCCTGTGCTGGGCGGGAGCCCCCTCCCCCCCCGCGGGGAGCAGCCTGTGCTGGGCGGGAGCCCCCTCCCCCCCCGCGGGGAGCAGCCTGTGCTGGGCGGGAGCCCCCTCCCCCCCCGCGGGGAGCAGCCTGTGCTGGGCGGGAGCCCCCTCCCCCCCCGCGGGGAGCAGCCTGTGCTGGGCGGGAGCCCCCTCCCCCCCCCGCGGGGAGCAGCCTGTGCTGGGCGGGAGCCCCCTCCCCCCCCCGCGGGGAGCAGCCTGTGCTGGGCGGGCGCCCCCCCCCCCCCCCGCGGGGAGCAGCCTGTGCTGGGCGGGAGCCCCCTCCCCCCCCCCCGGGGAGCAGCCTGTGCTGGGCGGGAGCCCCCTCCCCCCCCCGCGGGGAGCAGCCTGTGCTGGGCGGGAGCCCCCTCCCCCCCCCGCGGGGAGCAGCCTGTGCTGGGCGGGAGCCCCCTCCCCCCCCGCGGGGAGCAGCCTGTGCTGGGCGGGAGCCCCCTCCCCCCCCGCGGGGAGCAGCCTGTGCTGGGCGGGAGCCCCCTCCCCCCCCGCGGGGAGCAGCCTGTGCTGGGCGGGAGCCCCCCCCGCGGGGAGCAGCTGATGAGGTGTGCTGGAGCAGCCTGTACTGGGTGCTGGAGGCTCCCCAACATCCTAGGAGCTGCAGACTTGGGGCCAGTCTGTTGTTGGAGTGTGACTGGCACTGCAGGCCAGCAACCCCTGCTCCTTGAGGGCTGGAGGAGTCTGTGCCTGTCACTTAGCCCATGGTCCATGGGCGCTGATATGTGGGCGCTTGGGGTAGGGGCTGTCCCCTGTGAACTCTTCTCCAGTCAGCCCGCTTTCCTCGCCCAGCCGCGTGACATTAATGGATCAGTTGGGTTTTATGCCCTTGTTGATGAAAGTGTAAAATCAAACCACATAAATAGCTAAACTTCAGGAGTCTTGCTTCAGGTGGTGTTGGTACCACAGGCAAAGAATTCACTTTAAATACATGGTGTTTATTCTGAAAGTGTCCTTTTAAAACAACTCCTATATATATTTCGTTTCACAGTGTTTCTGAAAAGTAAAGGTGGTATATACACTGAAGACTTGCCAGGAGCCTCTAGAGCCCTGTGAACACTTATAAGCCATCTTGATCTGTAAAGTCATTGAGTGCCAGTGGCGTGCATGGTACTGTACATACATAAACAGGTTCTCTGCCCCAAGGAGGTCACAATCTTAATCATATATATACACACACAGTACTGGTTTGTACTTTGTAGGTGAGAAATCTGAGGAATTGTCACAGATTGAGATGTCACTAGAGGTGGTTTTGGAATTAATTGATAAATTTAACAGTAACAAGTCACCGAGACCAGACAACATTCACCCAAGAGTTCTGAAAGAACTCAAACGTGAAATTGTGGAACTGTTAACTATGGTTTGTAACCTGTCCTTTAAATCAGCTTCGGTACCCAATGACGTGAAGATAGCTAATGTAACGGCAATATTTCAGAAGGGTTCTAGACGTGATCCTGGCAATTACAGACCAGTAAGTCTAACATTCGTGCTGGGCAAATTAGTTGAAACAATAATAAAGAATAAAATTGTCAGACACATAGAAGAACATAAATTGTTGGGCAAAAGTCAACATGGTTTCTGTAAAGGGAAATCGTGTCTTACTAATCTATTAGAGTTCTTTGAAGGGGTCAACAAACATGTGGACAAGGGGGATCCAGTAGACATAGTGTACTTAGATTTCCAGAAAGCCCTTGACAAGGTCGCTCACCAGAGGCTCTTACGTAAATTAAGTTGTCATGGGATAAGAGGAAAGATCCTTTCATGGATTGAGAACTGGTTAAAAAACAGGGAACAAAGGGTAGGAATTGTAAATTTTCAGAATGGAGAGAGGTAACTAGTGGTGTTCCCCAAGGGTCAGTCCTAGGACCAATCCTATTTAACTTATTCATAAATGTTCTGGAGAAGGGGGTAAAAAATGAAGTGGCAAAGTTTGCAGATGATACTAAACTGCTCAAGATAGTTAAGACCAAAGCAGACACTGAAGAACTTCAAAAAGATCTCACAAAACTAAGTGATTGGGCAACAAAATGGCAAATGAAATTTAATGTGGATAAATGTAAAGTAATGCACATTGGAAAAAATAACCCCAATTATACATACAATTTGATGGGGGCTAATTTAGCTACAAGTAATCAGGAAAGAGATCTTGGAGTCATTGTGGATAGTTCTCTGAAGATGTCCACGCAGTGTGCAGCGGCAGTCAAAAAAGCAAACAGGATGTTAGGAATCATTAAAAAAGGGATAGAGAACAAGACAGAGAATATTTTATTGCTCTTATATAAATCCATGGTATGCCTACATCTTGAATACTGTGTACAGATGTGGTCTCCTTATCTTGAAAAAGATATACTGGCATTAGAAAAGGTTCAGAGAAGGGCAACTAAAATGATTATGGGTTTGGAACAGGTCCCATGTGAGGAGAGATTAAAGAGGCTAGGACTTTTCAGCTTGGAAAAGAGGAGACTAAGGGGGGATATGATAGAGGTCTATAACATCATGAGTGGTGTGGAGAAAGTGAATAAGGAAAAGTTATTTACTATGGACTGAATTGACCAAGTGGGGGAGTGGACTTTCTGTCAAGGAATGCACCAAAGCTGCCAACTCTTCAAAACTCTTCTGCCCACCAGCATCACTTCTGTTTTTCTCCGATTCTGCCTCAGCCAGCTGATCTCATCAAGCATTGTGCAGAGCTCTTGGTGGCAGTAGTGGTATGCTCGTGTATAGTGAACGATAGGTAGAGCTGTATGGCATGTGAGTCCATGTTGTCTAATCAGTTCATCTAGTGGTTGCATATAGATTCTGAAAAGGACTGGAGAGAGACTTGATCCTTGTGGAACCCCGTGAATGAGGGGGTCTAATGGTGGAGGTGCAGTTTTACTATCACTGTTTGTTGGGTGCATCCCTCTAGGAAGAACTCAAACCATTTTAGCACATTACCCTGGACTCCTGTCACTTCTCTAAGGTGAGACTGTTCCACAGAGTGAACCCACATGCTGGCAGCTCTGCCTGTAAGGCATTGTACCTGGACATGTAAGTGTCCACCTGGTGCAACTAGCAATAAAAGTCTTGGGCTTCCCAGACCACCTCATTGTCTTGCAGCAGTAGTTGAGGAACAAACTATTTTCCCCGCCATATGGGTTATATTGCTGTGCAGTACTCTGAATGGTAACACTCTTAAGTCTGCCCCCACCCCTCACACATGTAACTTCATGGTATGGACCCTTGTTCAATATTTTTTTCCTGCATGAATTAGTGTAATCTCTCTTGTACCAAATTTTTACTTTTCTGTGGTGATAAAAGGGCATTTTTTCTTGCTTTGTATCACTTCAGGCCACTTTTACTTTGTATAGCATGTGTCCTCCGTATACTGCATGTTATTGCTTTTGTTTTTTACCTTACATGATAGCAAATTAACTTTTATCTTGTACTTTTCTGTAAACAGTTAACATTGTATATTATATAAAGTTAACAAAGTGTCATTAATAAGTCTTTGGTTTTACTTATTGGGTGTATGCTACTAACTTCTGCTGCTAGCTTCTACTGAAATGCCTTGTCGTGTTCCTCCAGCGTATTTATGTCAGCTTGGTTTCAGAGTAACATACCAGTCTAAAACAGCTCAGCTCCTGTGCTCGTCCTGTCAGGTTTTCTCCCGTTATGTTGCTGCCCCATCTCAGCAGGATTATGCATTTTAAAGTTTATTTTTTTCTCCATAAAGTTCTTTTAACAGTTCTTAACCATTTTTGACCAAATTCAAGTTGGCACAATTGTTTAGATGGCTGCAGACAGGTAAAAATTAATAACACTGGCATATAAATATATTGAATATTATTATACTGTATTTCCTTAATAGATTTAACCCTGAGTGTACGTCTACACTGGCAGAGTTACAGGACCAGCAGTTACAGCGCTGCTCAGAGAGCACTGAAGGGAAACCACTGTTGTGTGTTCACACTGTCAGCTCCCTGCACAATAAGCATCTTCACACTTGTGGCACTTGCTGTGGTATTCGGAGCGGTGCACTCTGAGGAGCTATCCCACAGAGCATGTCTTCCTCTTCTACTTCTAAGAGTTGTTGGAAGGCAGAGGGGGTCGCAGGGCATCCTAGGTCCTGTCCCAATGCCCTGCGTGCATTGTTTTGCATCCCAGTGCTTCTGTCCACATTTGGCACCATCTTTCAATGGTTTGTGTAGTGCACGCTCTGCCTCTTCGTTCTGCAGGAATGGATCCCAAACAGTTGGCCAGTATGCTGCTCACTCTGACTAAGATGTCATGAGTGGCAGTGGAGTTATTCCTTAAACTACAAAGGCAAGAGGAGTGTGACATTGATCTCGCCACGTGTGCTAGCTACGACATGAGATTGCTTATGGCATTCACAGTGGTGCGGACCACACAGGAACCCCGTTTTTGGGGCTCGAGACACAAGCACTGAGTGGTGGGATCACATCATGATGCACGTCTAGAATGACGAGCAGTGGCTGCAGAACTTTTGGATGAGGAAAGCCACTTCATGGGACTGTGTGATGAGCTCACCCCAGCCCTGTAGCACAAGGACACCAGAATGAAAGCTGCTGTTGGAGAAGCGCGTGGTGATTGCACTGTGGAAGCTGGCTACTCCAGACTGCTACCAATCAGTCGCTAAACAGTTTGGAGTGGGAAAGTCAACCATTGGACTCATGTTGGCGGAAGTGTGCAGGGCCATTAATTGCATCCTGCTCTGAAAGACCATGACTCTGGGCGAGACATTGTGGATAGCTTTGCACAAATGGGCTTCCCTAATTGCAAAAGGGCAATAGATAGCATGCATATTGCAATTCTGGCACCAGACCACCTAGTCACCGAGTACATTAATTGCAAGGGGTATTTCTCACTTGTTCTCCAGGCACTTGTGGATCACCGTGAGCATTTCACAGACATTAACGCAGGCTGGTTGAGAAAGTGGGCTATTATCAGCAAGAGGAACAGTCACAGTCTAGTGGTAGTAGTCATCACCACGTAACCTCCCTTTTGTGTAATTTGTTTGATTACTAAGGGTACGTCTATACTACCCACTGGATCGGCGGGTAGTGTTTGATGTATCGGGGATCGATTTATCGCATCTCATTTAGACATGCTAAATCGATGCCTGTACTCCACCTCGGCAGGAGAAGTAAGTGGAGTCGATGGGGGAGCCGCAGCGGTCGACTCGCTGCCGTGAGGATGGCCAGGTAAGTTGAAGTAAGATACTTCGACTTCAGCTACGCGAATAGGGTAGCAGAAGTTGTGTATCTTAATTCGAACCGCCCCTCACCCCCCCCCCCACTAATGTAGCCCAAGCCTAAGTGTTTTGCAGGGCATCTAAAGGGGTGTCATCAGGAGAAGGGAGAAAACTTGTTCACCTTAGCCTCTAAGGATAGAACAAGAAGCAATGGGCTTGAACTGCAGCAAGGGAGGTTTAGGTTGGACATTAGGGAAAAAGTTCCTAACTGTCAGGGTGGTTAAATACTGGAATAAATTGCCTAGGGAGGTTGTGGAATCTCCATCTTTGGAGATATTTAAGAGTAGGTTAGATAAATGTCTATCAGGGATGGTCTAGACAGTATTTGGTCCTGCCATGAGGGCAGGAGACTGGACTTGATCTCTCGAGGTCCCTTCCAGTCCTAGAGTCTCTGGATCTATTACTGCCCTGAGTTTTCCTGTCATAACTGGGTTTCATTGTTCTTTTCCCTTTTTATCTAATGTTGCTTTTAGTATCCATATTACACCAATCTGTTTAATCCTTTTAGCACTCTGTAAATGCTTCCTTTAACTCCTCAGTCTGTTTCTGTAAATCACCTACCTTCCTATGTGACATATTTTCTTAGCCAGTTTCTTTGCCTCTGAGCTTATCTTTGTGCTTTTCTGTACTCATTGTTTAGCTACAGTTATTGTTCTCTCCATGGTTGTCCATTGGTCTTGTTCTTTAAAATTTCAGTGCCATTCAATTGACCTTTTACTTCTGGTAGAATTCTGTGCCAAAAAATTAAAAATTCTGCACACTATTTTAAAATTCTGTAAAATTCTGCATATTTCATTTGTGAAAATAACACAATATAATCATAAGAACTTAAGAACGGCCGTACTGGGTCAGACCAAAGGTCCATCTAGCCCAGTATCTGTCTACTGACAGTGGCCAATGCCAGGTGCCCCAGAGGGAGTGAACGTAACAGGCAATGATCAAGTGATCTCTCTCGTGCCGTCCATCTCCATCCTCGGATGAACAGAGGCTAGGGACACCATTCTTTACCCATCCTGGCTAATAGCAATTTATGGACTTAGCCACCATGAATTTACCAGTTCCCTTTTAAACATTGTTATAGTCCTAGCCGTCACAACCTCCTCAGGTAAGGAGTTCCACAAGTTGACTGTGTGCTGCATGAAGAAGAACTTCCTTTTATTTATTTTAAACCTGCTGCCTATTAATTTCATTTGGTGACCTCTAGTTTTTGTATTATGGGAATAAGTAAATAACTTTTCCTTATCCACTTTCTCAACATCACTCATGATTTTATATACCTCTTATATCCCCCCTTAATCTCCTCTTTTCCAAGCTGAAGAGTCCTAGCCTCTTTAATCTTTCCTTTTATGGGACCCTCTCCAAACCCCTAATCATTTTAGTTGCCCTTTTCTGAACCTTTTCTAGTGCTAGAATATCTGTTTTGGGGTGAGGAGACCACATCTGTACACAGTATTCGAGATGTGGGCATACCATGGATTTATATAAGGGCAATAATATATTCTTGGTCTTATTCTCTATCCCCTTTTTAATGATTCCTAACATCCTGTTTGCTTTTTTGACTGCCTCTGCACATCAGTTTCAATTATTTTGCTCATTTCTTTCAAAATACCTGTCAGCAAGTATGTCTGTAACAATACAGATGACAACAAAAGATTCAGGAAATGTTTTTTGACAAATAGATTCCTTACTGGGCGTATTAATACAAACTCTCAGTAATCATTTAAACTACAGTACAGAACCGTATTTCCCACGCCCCTCAGAAGCAGAGCAAAGGCTTGGGGGAGTCAGGGATAACGGAAGAGCTGAGGGAGAGGGAAGTAAATTGCTAGGAAGGAGTCTGGGTGTGAAGTTGGAGGGCTGTTCGGTATGGGTGGGAAAAGTATAGAACAGATTTTTGTGGGGGGTGGGGGCCAGGGAGGGATTGTGAGGGAGGTTTCCCAATGCAGACCCTTGCTGACCCCTAGCCTCTCCCATTCAGTCAGGCACATCTGCCCCTGTCCCCATGTGTGTTTGTGCCTTCACTCAGCCACTCCCCTGTCCCTAATCTCCCTGTTCCCCCTCCCCCTGTCTCCATGTGTGTCTGTGCCCCCACCCAGCCACTCCCTTGTTCCTGTGTAGCTCTGCCCCTCTCTCATCCCGTGGCCCTGTGCCTCCACTCCCATTCAGCCCCTGCCCTAGTATGTCCTCCCCCACTAGCCCTTATGAGCCCCTCTGACATCTGCCCCCCCCCCCTCCCGCCTCTGTCTCCTGACCTGGCCTGACAAGTGCTGAGAAAGTAGCTCTCACTTCCTGCAGGGAGCTGCAACTCTGTTCTATCGCCACCGTGCCGTCTGGTGGGCATAAGGCACAACCGCAGCAACATTTTGACAAGTTTTTTTCTGCATGAAAAGTTAGAAAGCTGCAAGGCTTATTAAATATGTGCGCACACAGTAGCGCAGAATTCCCTCAGGAGTAACCTTTGCTGTGATTGCCAGGAGTTCTTCTACATAGGCATCCAAAGTACTTCCCTCTATTCCCCTTATGTTACTGAATTTCTCCTTAGAGAATTCTGTACTGGTCCCTTCTGTCTGACAGTTTAGAGCAACTGAAATTAATGTTGGTGGGAGTCCTGCTGCAGTTACCAATAATGTTGGAATTATTAATATTAAAGTAGACTACCACCAAACACTAATTTAACCATAAATTCCTGTGTTAATCCAAAGTCTGAATAGTATTTATACAATTGCTCTAAACCAGGGGTCGGCAACCTTTCAGGAGTCTTCATTTAGTCACTCTAATTTGAGGTTTCACTTGCCAGTAATACATTTGAACCTTTTTAGAAGGTGTCATTATATAAGCCTATAATAGTTGTGGCAGAGCTCCGACCTTGTCCCCGTGGGTCCCACACTTCCAGGCGGTTTATGCTAGCTTCAGAGGCTCACTGCAACCCTCCACGTAGCCCTTCTCTCTCGTGCCAGGGATACAATCTACTGAGCCCTTTTCATCATAAGCCAGAAAGGAGGTTGATGAGAGAACTCCCACAGTCTCTGTTGCTCCTATGGCCATATACCAAAAACAATTTAGCCTTCTATCCTGACAGAGGCCTGTCTTTCCCTCCCAGGAGATGTTCCTGTAATGAGGGGCTGGGGGGAACCCAGGCCCGCCCTCTACTCCGGGTTCTGGCCCAGGGACCCTAATGGTAGCAGCTGTTGGCAGCCCACCTTTTCACTGCTAGAGTTGCTACAGTTTCCTGGGCCACTTCCCCACAGCTCTCCTGCTTCTCCCTTCTTCACCCTTACCTTAGGGCTCTCTTATCAATGACTTGAGGGTGTCTTCATTAACTTTCAGCTGCACTTCCTCCTCCCTGGCTCTCTTTGGCCTGACTGAGTGAGCCCTTTTATAGCATCAGAGGGGTCTTAATTAGAGTCAGGTGTTTAACAGCCTCACTTGACTCTTAGCAGGTTAATTGGAGTCAGGTGTTCTCATTAGCCTGGAGCAGCCCCTGCTCTGGTCAGTCAGGGAACAGAAAGCTGCTTATCCAGTGGCCACTATATCTCTCTTCTACTGCTCTGCTGTTCCCAAGTAGTCTGGGTCTATCACATATACACCTCTACTTCCATATAACGCTATCTTTGGGAATCAAAAAATCTAACCGCGTTATAGGTGAAAGCGCGCTACATCAAACTTGCTTTGATCCACCAGAGTGCGCTGTCTCTTCCCCCCCCCCCCCCGGGAACGCTGCTTTGCCACGTTATATCCGAATTTGGGTCATGTTATATCAGAGTAGAGGTGTATAACTAAACTATTGTTGAATGTAAAATAAATAAGGTTTCAAAATATTTAAGAAGCTGAATTTAAAATTAAAATACAGAGTCCACCTACCGGGGTGGTGGGCAGGACCTAGGCAGTGTGAGTGCCACTGAAAATCAGCTCATGTGCTGCAGTTTGCCTACCGCTGCTCTAAACATTCCTAAAAGCCTAATTAATATAGTCATACAGTCCCAAAACAGAAGTATTTATCAAGATACTTACCGAAGGGCTAAACCAAGGGGTGCTTAGACCCATATTGATTGGCTCCAGTTTGGTCATGCAGATATTAACAATTAACCCCTCAAGAGCTTCCCCTTTTATATACCATTTTACACATAGAGTGATGTCATTGCCAATTGCTAACTTTAGCTAAAAACAAAGTTTTGGCTGGTTTGGGATCATTGCTGGTTCATCATACACAATGCTTCCTTATTATTAACTGTGCCTGGTAGTTGTGGCCTCTTCTTTCTATCTTATCAGTTACTGTTCAGGTCCAGTTTTTCCAATTAGCCGTTTACTTTCAAAGCCTTCCCACAACTGCTAACAGACCCACATAAAATATGCTTTTTTTTTCCTTTTTGAATTAATGTAACCCTTTATATCCCACAAACAGCATACCTGGTGAATTGCAGTAATAACTGCATGGCTATGAGACATTCAAGACAAGGTTATATAAGTACCCAGCAGTGAAGGTTTTTGAGTCCTTGATGACTTATGCATCAGTTTGGATTCTAATTAATTGTTTCTAACTACTGGTTCTTCAGGCTCTCTCTTCTTACTCTCAGGTTGTGCCACTGTGCCGTGCCCCAGTGTGCAATCTGTGGATGCCTTCCTTTTAGTTTGCCTACAACAGAGACTGAGGTTAAGGAGCAGCTCAAGGTCCGCTGCAGATCAGAGTGCTCACAGATGAATGGGAGTAGTTGGTACAATCAAGGTTTTTGAGTCTGGTAGAATAATAATGGCCTGAAAAGTTTGAGAACCACCGGGCTTATGTCTTCCTGGAAGACTCCAGCCCTGTCAGATTCTGCGATTCATATGCTGGCTAGGGAACTTTCCAGCACATTTTGGGCTCAGGTTTTTTGGTGTTGCATTGGTGCGTAAGAAGCCATGTCATGTATTGATGCTGAGTATCTTTTAATTCCAGACAACAAAGGATTAATAAAAATGCACAATCCTTAGAGCTGTTCTGTAGGGTTCTTCTACTGTTTAGACAGTGTCTTATTTACGAAGGGTTATTAGTGTTGTCACATACATGATGGATCGTGAAAACACTCTTAAGATTCTAATGCTTGAAGCAAGGAATAATAATGGATGCTGTGGTAAAGGAGAATTATGTCATTCAAAGATAATCTTTTCCCTAGTGCCATCACGACTTTAGTTGCTGCAGCACTTTTATTAGATTTTATGTATGTACAAAAGATTGAATTGAAAATCTATTGCTGTGGGGCTTTGGACCTCGTAGGCTTATCATTACTGAGTGACGGCATTTTTAGTGGGGTCCCAGAGGGATCTGTTCTTGGTACGAGTGCTACTCAATATCTATTGATCTGGAAAATTATATAATGATTACTGGCGAAGTTTACAGATGAGACACAAAGATTGGTGGAGTGATAAATGCTTTTTTTGCCTCTGTCTTCACGAACAAGGTCAGCTCCCAGACTACTGCACTGGGCAGCACAGCATGGGGAGGAGGTGACCAGCCCTCTGTGGAGAAAGAAGTAGTTTGGGACTATTCAGAAAAGCTGGACGAGCACAAGTCCATGGAGCCAGATGCGCTGCATCCGAGGGTGCTAAAGGAGTTTGTGGATGTGATTGCAGAGCCATTGGCCATTATCTTTGAAAACTCATGGCGATCAGTCCCGGATGATTGGAATAAGGCTAATGTAGTGCCCATCTTTAAAAAAGGGAAGGAGAAGGATCCGGGGAACTACAGGCCAGTCTGCCTCACCTCAGTCCCTGGAAAAATCATGGAGCAAGTCCTCAAGGAATCAACTCTGAATCACTTAGAGGAGAGGAAAGTGATCAGGAACAGTCAGCATGGATTAACCAAGGGCAAGTTGTGCCTGACTAACCTAATTGCCTTCGATGATGAGATAACTGGCTCTGTGGATGAGGGGAAAGCAGTGGATGTGTTATTCCTTGATTTTAGCAAAGCTTTTGATATGGTCTCCCACAGTATTCTTGCCAGCAAGTTAAAGAAATATGGATTGGATGAATGGACTGTAAGGTGGATAGACAGCTGGCTAGATCATTGGGCTTAACGGGTAGTGATCAATGGCTCAATGTCTAGTTGGCAGCCAGTATCAAGCTGAGTGCCCCAGGGGTCCATCCTGGGTCTGGTTTTGTTCATCTTCATTAATGATCTGGATGATGTTATGGATTTCACCCGCAGCAAGTTTGTGGATGACACTAAGATGAGGGGAGAGGTAGATATGCTGGAGGGTAGGGATAGGGTCCAGAGTAACCTAGACAAACTGGAGGATTGGGCCAAAAGAAATCTGATGAGGTTCAACAAGGACAAGTGCAGAGTCCTGCACTTAGGATGGAAGAATCCCGTGCACCGCTACAGGCTGGGGATCGAGTGGCTAAGTGGAAGTTCTGCAGAAAAGGACCTGGGGATTACAGTGGATGAGAAGCTGGATATGAGTCTGCAGTGTGCTCTTGTTGCTAAGAAGTCTAAAGGCATATTGGGCTGCATTAGGAGCATTGCCAGCAGATTGAGGGAAGTGATTATTCCCCTCTATTTGGCACTGGTGAGGCTACATCTGGAGTATTGCGTCCAGATTTGGACCCTCCACTACAAGAAGGATGTGGACAAACTGGAAAGAGTCCAGCGGAGGGCAACAAAAATGATTAGGGAGCTGGGGCACATGACTTATGAGGAGAGGCTTGGGGAACTGGTTTTATTTAGTCTGCAGAAGAGAAGAGTGAGGAGGGATTTGATAGCAGTCTTCAACTACCTGAAGGTGGGTTCCAGAGAGGATGGAGCTAGGTTGTTCAGTGGTGGCAGATGACAGAACAAGGAGTAAGGGTCTCAAGTTGCAGTGGGGGGAGGTCTAGGTTGGATATTAGGAAAAACTATTTCACTAGAAGGGTGATGAAGCACTGGAATGGGTTACCTAGGGAGGTGGTGGAATCTCCTTCCTTAGAGGTTTTTAAGGCCTGGCTTGACTAAGTCCTGATTGGGATGATTTAGTTGGGGATTGGTCCTGCTTTGAGCAGGGAGTTGGACTAGATGACCCTAATTTTCTATGAGTCTATGACAGGGGTAGGCAACCTATGGCACAGGTGCCGAAAGCTGTACACGAGCTGATTTTCAGTGGCACTCACACTGCCCGGGTCCTGGCCACTGGGCCAGGGGGCTCTGCATTTTAATTTAATTTTAAAGGAAGCTTCTTAAACATTTTAAAAGCCTTATTTACTTTACATACAACAATAGTTTAGTTATGTATTATAGACTTATAGAAAGAGATCTTCTAAAAATGTTAAAATGTATTACTGGCATGCAAAACCTTAAATCTGAGTGAATAAATGAAGACTTGGCACACCACTTCTGAAAGGTTGCTGACTCCTGGTCTATGACATTCTCATAAGTAAGCTGGAGAAATGCAGGCTCAGTGGAACTACCATTAAGCGGATACATAATTGGTTAAAAAACCACAAACAAAGAGTAACTATTAATCAAAGGATGTCAGGTTGGAAGGAGGTCTCAAGTGGAGTTCCACAGGGATTTGTTCTGGATCCAGTGTTTTTTTTAACATTTTTTATTAATGACCTGTATATAGGAATAGCTAGCATACTGATCAAATTTGCAGATGACAGAAAGCTGTGTGGCTTATACACACTTTGGAGGATAGATCTAAAATTCAAAGGGAACTTGACAAATGGAGGAACTGGGCTATTGACAACAGAATGAAATCCAACAAAGACAAATGTAAGGTGCTGCACTTAGGGAAGAAAAACCAAATGTGCAAATACAGAATAGGGGATAACTGGCTTGGCAGCAGCGCTGCTGAGAAGGATCTGGGAGTTGTGGTGGATCACAACTTCAACATGAGTCAACAGTGCGATGTTGCAAAAAAAGCAAATGCAATTTTGGATTGCATTAACAGAGGCATAGCATGCAAGTCACAGGAGGTGATAGTACTGCTGTATTTGGTGCTGGTTATGCCTCAGCCGAAGTACTGTGTCCAGTTTGGTCACTGACATAGAAAGGATGTAGAGAAACTGAAAGGGATTCAGAGACAAGCAACAAAGATGATCAAAGAGATGGAATACAAGCCATGTGAGCAAAGGCTGCAGGAACTGGGTATGTTTAATTTGCAAAAGAGGAGTTTAAAGGGAGACATGGCAGCAGTGTTCAAATACTTGAAAGGCTGCCATAAAAAATGGAGATAAGTTCTCTTGCCACAGAGAGCAGGACAAGAGGCAGTGGGTTCAAAATACAGCACAGCAGACTTAGATTAAATCTCAGGAAAAACTTTAACTGTAAGAACAGCAGGACAGTGGAACAAACTGCCTAAGGAAGTTGTGTAATCTCCTTCACTGGAGGTTTTCAAAAAGAGGCTGGATAGCCATCTGTCTTGAATGGTTTAGACACAACAAATCCTGCATCTTGGCAGGGGGTTAGAGTATATCACCCTTGTGATCCCTTCTAACCCTATGGTTCTATGATTCCAGTGAGAGACATTGTCGTTCTTCATCCCGCTGGTATGGACACCCTGGAATCCCTTCACCCATGCCACATGAAGCATGTAATTGGCCATACTGAGAGTCTGCGACAGCTTACCAACAAGAGTTCTCCAGGGCCTATAATGTGTCTTGCTGAGAGAAGGGCAGACATTCCCCACTAACCTCTCTCACTCTTGATGAAAATGTGCTTCTGTAGAGTGAAACTTATTTCTCATGCCAGTTAAACCAACTGGTCAAATTATTTAAACACTCATTCAAATGTCAGCTAAATCCTTGGGCCAGTCTAAATTAAAACAGTGTGCATCCTTCCCTTTTTATGCTGACTATGACTGTAACGCTATCCTTTCCACTTGAGCCTCGGGTACTAGTTGCTCTCTTTGGGTTTGTCTACATGTGCAAATTTACTGGCAGAACCAATATGGTCATGCCATCATAGTTAAACTGTTACAACTCCCTGAGTGAACACTCTTATCCTGGAATGTGTGTCCCCGTGTGAAGTTATACTAGTATAGTTCTGTCTGCAAACTTCCATGCATAGACAAGTCCTAAAAGATTCACTTTTTTTTTTAATTATTAAAAGTCCACCACCTGATGTCACTTCCCCCTCTCTCCTTTCTGGGGGCTTGTGTAGTTAAACATGTACAGGAAAGTATGATGATCTTGTACAAACCGTGAGAATTCTAAAGAACATAGTTTGAAGGCTTGATTCTCACTACATGTTAATCTTTGCTGGACTAATGATATGAATCCTTGGGCAACCCTAGCTGAGATTCCTACTCCTTAGGTTAACCACTAGGTGGTGGGATGCTGTTCATATTACTGTATGATGGTTTCTTCCTGGATGATTGAGATTACTAACAATGGACCTGCAGCAGAGTCTGATGGCAGCTGGCTGGGCAGGTGAGGAGATGAGTGAAAAACAGTTCTTTGTAACTATGTTGTGAGCTGTGTTATTCTGGGAGAATGAGGAGGGGATGGAAGAAAAGCCTACCATTAACCCTATCATATGGATGGATAATTAATGAGGCAATGCTTGAACAGAGGAGTGATAGGCTCCTCAATCTAAAGAGATTGAGAATTACTGTGGTAACTCACTTAACCAAACTGATTGTGTTTGGAGCATGAGTAGAAAGGCATGCTGGTGATTTATGTTATTGGACTCCATTCCCATGTTTACAGAGTTTTTTTTAAAACATGAGTATGGTTGGAGTTTAAATAGATCTAAACAGGGTGAGTTTGGGTGGGAGCACACATCTGTCTTGACCTTTCCTTATTTGTACATGTCAGGGAATGGAAACCAAAGGAGGACCTGCACGTTCTGCTTCCTTATCAAAAGAGAATAAAATTGCTTTTAGCATATGGGGAAGCTAACTTTCTTTATTTTCTCATTTCAGTAAAAAGTCCCAAAAGTGGGATGAAATGAACATCCTAGCTACGTACCATCCAGCAGGCAAGGACTATGGTTTAATGAAAATAGATGAACCAAGCACTCCCTACCACAGGTAAACTCGTGTAATAACTTGAGTGTGATGGAATACTTGACTACACCTAAGTAGTTTAGCAGCATACTTAAGCTGTCTATTTGAACTATAGCTGACTGCATGACAGGTTTCAGGTAGTCCGTCTGAATTTTAAGTGATGAGTTAGTGATATATTGGATGAGATAACAGTAACTTAGGGTACATTTGTAGTATCTTACATGTTTTAAGTAAAGGCTTATGCTCATAGACTCTTGGACTTGAAGGGACCTCGAGAGGTCATCGACTCCAGTCCCCTGCCTTCTTTGCAGGACCAAATACTGTCTAGACCATCCCTAATAGACATTTATCTAACCTACTCTTAAATATCTCCAGAGATGGAGATTCCACAACTTCCCTAGGCAATCTATTCCAGTGTTTAACTACCCTGACAGTTAGGAACTTTTTCCTAATGTCCAACCTAAATCTCCCTTGCTGCAGTTTAAGCCCATTGCTTCTTGTTCTATCATTGGAGGCTAAGGTGAACAAGTTTTCTCCCTCCTCCTGATGACACCCTTTTAGATACCTGAAAACTGCTATCATGTCCCCTCTCAGTCTTCTCTTTTCCAAACTAAACAAACCCAATTCCTTCAGCCTTCCTTCATAGGTCATGTTCTCAAGACCTTTAATCATTCTTGTTGCTCTTCTCTGGACCCTCTCCAATTTCTCCACATCTTTCTTGAAATGCGGTGCCCAGAACTGGACACAATACTCCAGCTGAGGCCTAACCAGTGCAGAGTAAAGCGGAAGAATGACTTCTCGTGTCTTGTTTACAACACATCTGTTAATGCATCCCAGAATCACGTTTGCTTTTTTTGCAACAGTATCACACTGTTGACTCATATTAAGCTTGTGGTCTACTGTGACCCCTAGATCTCTTTCTGCCATACTCCTTCCTAGACAATCTCTTCCCATTCTGTATGTGTGAAACTGATTGTTCCTTCCTAAGTGGAGCACTTTGCATTTATCTTTATTGAACTTCATCCTGTTTACCTCAGACCATTTCTCCAATTTGTCCAGATCATTTTGAATTTTGTCCCTGTCCTCCAAAGCAGTTGCAATCCCTCCCAGTTTGGTATCGTCCGCAAACTTAATAAGCGTACTTTCTATGCCAACCTCTAAATCGTTGATGAAGATATTGAACAGAGCCAGTCCTAAAACAGACCCCTGCGGAACCCCACTTGTTATACCTTTCCAGCAGGATTGGGAGCCATTAATAACTACTCTCTGAGTACGGTTATCCAGCCAGTTATGCACCCACCTTATAGTAGCCCCATCTAAATTGTACTTTCCTAGTTTATCTATGAGAATATCATGCGAGACTGTATCAAATGCCTTACTAAAGTCTAGGTATATCACATCCACCGCTTCTCCCTTATCCACAAGGCTCATTATCCTATCAAAGAATGTTATCAGATTAATTTGACATGATTTGTTCTTTACAAATCCATGCTGGCTATTCCCTATCACCTTACCACCTTCCAAGTGTTTGCAGATGATTTCTTTAATTACCTGCTCCATTATCTTCCCTGGCACAGAAGTTAAACTAACTGGTCTGTAGTTTCCTGGGTTGTTTTTATTTCCCTTTTTATAGATGGGCACTATATTTGCCCCCTTCCAGTCTTCTGGAATCTCCCCCGTCTTCCATGATTTCCCAAAGATAATAGCTAGAGGCTCAGATACCTCCTCTATTAACTCCTTGAGTATTCTAGGCTGCATTTCATCAGGCCCTGGTGACTTGCAGGCATCTAACTTTTGTAAGTGATTTTTTACTTGCTCTTTTTTTATTTTATCTTCTAAACCTACCCTCTTCCCGTAAGCATTCACTATACTAGACATTCCTTCAGACTTCTCAGTGAAGACTGAAACAAAGAAGTCATTAAGCATCTCTGCCATTTCCAAGTCTCCTGTTACTGTTTCCCCCTCCTCACTGAGCAGTGGGCCTACCCTGTCCTTGGTCTTCCTCTTGCTTCTAATGTATTGATAAAAAGTCTTCTTGTTTCCCTTTATTCTCATAGCTAGTTTGAGCTCATTTTGTGCCTTTGCCTTTCTAATCTTGCCTCTGCATTCCTGTGTTATTTGCCTATATTCGTCCTTTGTGATCTGACCTAGTTTCCATTTTTTATATGACGCCTTTTTATTTTGTAGGTCACGCAAGATCTCGTGGTTAAGCCAAGGTGGTCTTTTGCCACATTTTCTATCTTTCCTAACCATCGGAATAACTTGCCTTTGGGCCCTTAATAGCGTCCCTTTGAAAAACTGCCAACTTTCCTCAGTTGTTTTTCCCCTCAGTCTTGATTCCCATGGGACCTTACCTATCAGCTCTCTGAGCTTACCAAAATCCGCCTTCCTGAAATCCATTGTCTCTATTTTGCTGTACTCCCTTCTACCCTTCCTTAGAATTGCAAACTATGATTTCATGATCACTTTCACCTAGGCTTCCTTCTACTTTCAAATTCTCAACGAGTTCCTCCCTATTTGTTAAAATCAAGTCTAGAACAGCTTCCCCCCTAGTAGCTTTTTCAACTTTCTGAAATAAAAAGTTGTCTGCAATGCAGTCCAGGAACTTATTGGATAGTCTGTGCCCCGCGGTGTTATTTTCCCAACATATATCTGGATAGTTGAAGTCCCCCATCACCACCAAATCTTGGGCTTTGGATGATTTTGTTAGTTGCTGAATATTTTGTAGCATTTTGAATGGGGATAAACTGATTTTGAGAATCTTTAAATGTTTAAGGTTTACACATTTTTGGAATTCTATCTGTAGATTACACTGCAGGGTCTTGCAATGAATAGACTTAGTATCTATGTAACAGGAAACAAAACTGTTTGCATCAAAATATTTAAACCAGAAAAAGAAAAACCTGGAATTGAGTTTTAAAGGAATAGCTGAACTGAAATAAGTAAGGATGTCTAGTGTCTGCACTACTGATCGAAATGTTTATCGGAGATAATTTTAGAGTTAATTCTCCTGCATGTTTGTCTTTTTCTAGTATGGTCGGAGAGGACGATGAAGATGCAGTGAGTGATTCAGAATCGAATGAACCCGTAACAGCAGATGTGTTAGCTAAAAAGTAAGTGGTGCTGGCAGTAGAAAATTGACAAAGTTTGAAAATTGTCTGTCTTCGGAGTCATTTCTTGATTACTGTTTTTATTAAGACAGGTTTTTGTCATGACTACTCATGCTGAGTAGTAGCTTCTTATGCAAGTGACACCATTGAAAACAAAACTTCTTGCAGAATAAGTTCGAACTTAACATGAGACACTAGTCCTAAATGATAGACAAAAATATCTTTATATATACACCAAAGGTTATTTTTTATGTATACCTACAAGCTAAGTACTTAATTGTTATGAGATGTTGATACTCTGCTTCAGCACTTCTTCATGTACATTTTTATTAGGTTAGTGGCAGCTGAAGGTAAAGGACCCAAGATTCTAGCTCAAGAAGAAGAGTGCAGGGAGGAGGAGGAGGAGGAAGAGGATGAAGAGTTAACGCCTGAAGAACGAGGTAGGTTTTATTTTTTCTTTTGTTGTTGAATAGTTTTTCTTTCAGTAAGAAATGTCTGAGGAGGAGGAGATGTATCATCCATCAGAAAGATGCAGTGATCTGAAAATGGAGAAACAACTCCCTAGAAGTGATTTAGATTCCTTATTCACCTGAATATTTCCAAATTTGGTTAGATTAAATTGCAGCTACTAAACTAGTCTGGGAGAAAGTTCATAAAGGTCAGGCTCACTTGTCTTGGAGAAGCTTTTGTAAGATGAGGGTTTGGGAGTAGTTTCCACAAATGCTAGTGTATTGACTCAGAGATGGTTTTATTTTGGAAGATTACCCCTCAATCTCCACACTTTTCAGTTGGACTTAATTAGGGCTGTCAAATGATTAAAAAATTAATCACAGTTTTAATCGCACTGTTAAACAATAATAGAATACTATTCATTTAATAGTATTTAAATATTTGTGGATGTTTTCTACATTTTCAAATATGTTTATTTCAGTTACAACACAGAATACAAAGTGTCTAGTGCTCACTTTATATCGTTAATTACAAACATTTGCAATTAAAACTGATTAATCGCAATTAATTTTTTAATCAAGTGAATTTTTGAGTTAATTGCTTGACTTTATTACTAATACCTGTCTGTTGCTATCTGTATAGCACTTTTACCTCTTAAGCAGCAGGAAAAGCAGCTACACTTTCCAGCCAATGTGATTCCATGAATCAGCTGGGAGAGGGAGCTAGCAGGATATCCATAGTGATTCCTCAATAGGTTGTCTGAAGATAGCTTCAAAGCAGACACTACTCTGAATTAAGTTGGACCTATAGCATTTTAACAGAATGGTCAAGAAGTAAAACATCTTGGGTTTTAAACCCAGGTGTTTGATGTTGAATGCAGAGAGATATTGCTGTTTCTCATTTTTTCTGGTCCCACTTCTCCACTTCTAGAGGGGTTCTCGGGGCTGCCAAGAACAAAGATTAATATGGTTGTGGTGAATTGTCATACCATAACCAGCCACCTATTTCATAGGGAAAAACTATGGCACATGTTCAGAGGCTGGGATCTTAGGGATGGGTGGAAAGAGGTTTTCCTCGACGTTTGGAAAATATGCCTCTGGTAGCTGCCTCTTGGCAATTAGCTGGCAAGTCAGCTCTAGGGCTTGATGTGCTGGCCTCTGCAGTGATTTGGTCAAGTTGTCTGTAGGACTAATGAGAAATTAGTCTTGCATCACTTAATAGGGGCAGATATGCCTTTGCATTCCCTGAACGAAGAGTTCCCATGTGTTTTTGTTTGGTCCAGTTTTAGTCACTTATGTTTGGTGAGTAGCAGTCAGTTTTTTAAGACACCCTCAAATCCATTCAGATTTCCTTCTTTTGGGAAGATGACTAAAATACATCAGAATATTTTTCTTACTATCTCCTCCATAAGTAGTTACGGGTAATTAAGTGGTAACAAGTCTAATTCTTAAATTGTTCTTCCCATATTTCCTGGGGCTGTATCTCTAAATCTTCCCAAAACAGAGATGATCCCCTTAGTAAGGGCATGTGAGGAGTAAGTTGTACCGCACTGCACTGAGAGACTTATTTTCACTTGGCAAAATTTTTATGGCCACGTTGTTCATTGTTAGTTTGACTAGTAATGAAGAGCATTAAGCTATAGTTTGCTAACATAGAATCCTTCCATATAGTATTTTAAACTAATTACTTAAAGAAAACATTTTAAATTCAAAACATACAGTGACGTAAACGGCATAAAGATTACATACACTCTGGGAGAGGTAACTCCTACCTGGCAAACAGTGATATGTTGGAATGTTTCCAAAGAACTAGTGTAAGAATGTATTTAAGAATATTTTCCTGCTCTTTCCACAGAAAAAAAGAAACAGTTTGAAATGAAGAGAAAAATGCACTACAACGAAGGACGAAATATCAAATTGGCTAGGCAGCTAATTGCAAAAGAACTACATGGTGAGGAGGAGGATGAGGAGGATGATGAAGATCAAGAGATGCACGATGCTGTAGATGTAGAAAACATGAGTACAGAAACCCCTGAACCTGGTGAGCATCTAATTGTCAAAGAAATGTTTAAGCATGGCGGTCCTTTGAACTGCCGGAAGTACAGAAAAGCAAAGGGGTTTACCCGTCTTTTCCACTCAATATGTAGCAACAAAGGCTGAGAATATCCCCTTCCCTATGCTATATTGATATAGCATCCATCATTGTTGCATCTAGGCACCCTCTTGACATTTAGGTTCTTAGCTTTAGAAATACATCAAATTGGTATTGTTGATGTCTCAAACCCAGGGGTTCTTCATGGTGACACAATGGATAAGTAAGCCCATGTGTTTAAAACACTTCAGAAGTTCTCTGCAGCCAGTCTTGCTTCCACTGAGCTAGCTGGCCATTGTTACAGCAACTGCCAGTACTTCTACTGGGGTGGGAGCAGGACCTGTACTGATGACTAAAATAAACGCTGGGCATGTAGGAGTGTCTCTTTGCACTTGCTTGCCACTCTGCTGCAGTACTACCTTGTGGGCTGGCACCACACCTCATAAGTACTAATGTAGTGTTAGAGTAGAGCAGAGCCGGTCTCTAACATACTAGCTAAAATCTTCCACTTACATTACTGCAACTTTGCAGCTAAGCAGTTAGGACATTGGCATGTGGTTTTCTGTTTTATAAAATGACTTTACATTTTTGTATCTGCACTGAGAAGCCCAGCTTTCCTGCCATCTCACCTGCTGGAAGAGTGCTGTGATTTCTGTCTGGATGTTTATGGAATTTGTTTCAGGACTCCATTCTTTGCATCAGCTTCTGGCTAGCAATTTTTTATAAATATGAAGTTTCATCCCACTTCTAGCTGTTGGAGGTGGGGGCAGAGTGAGCGAACATGCTTTCTCTTTCTATCGCTAAGCTTCTTGTCTACATTACTATATGCCTCTGCTTCCCCCCCCCGCCCCCGCCACACACACTGTATTTGGGGTGTCCTCCCCATTAAGAATTATAGTGCCTACTTTTGCTGCAGCACAGCTCTTTGAAACAGCTTCCGTGGGCATCATGAAATTGAGGTGTTCCACCCCCTCCCATTTCACTGGTGCTCGCAAGACTGTAATAGCCATGAATCTGAAATCTTAACCTTGCTGAGATGCTGCTTGGCAAAGCTGTGAGTAGCAGATGCCTTAGAGCTGTCAGCAGACTCTGGAAGGTGCTGCATTAGTTTACATCTAGTTGATATTTGGAAGGTTTTCTTCCCAACAGGATAAACTAGTCTTTTGTAAAATGAGAAATTTTACAGAAATGGTCTAGGCTCCCACCCTCCCCGGGAAAGGTGACTGGCAACTGCTATTTTCAATTCCTGGCTATAAATCACAAATTTTGGTACCAATATGTATTACTGGGGGACTAAAGCTCACAATAACTGCTCCTGGGGAGTCGTCTTATATCATTCTCAAACCCACTGATTGTTTAGCTTTCTATGGTAATGCACAGGGCCCTACCAAATTCATGGTCCATTTTGGTCAATTTCATGGTCATAGAATTCAAAAATTCATAAATGTCATGATTTCAGCTAGTTAAATCTGAAATTTCATGGTGGTGGTGTTGTAGGGGGTCCTAACCCAAAAAGAAATTGTGGTGGGGGGAGGTCACAAAGTTATTATAGGGGGGTTGCGGTACTGCTACCCTTCCTTCTGCAGTGCTGCTGGTGGCAGTGCTGCCTTCAGAGGTGGGCAGCTGGAGAGCAGCAGCTGCAGGCTGGGAGTCCAGCTCTGAATGCAGAGCCGCCACCAGCAGCAGTCTGAAGTAAGGATGGTATGGTATGGTATTGCCACCTTTACTTCTGTGCCGCTGCCCGCATTTCTGGGCCCTCAGTCAGCAGCCGCCACTGTCTGGCCACCCAGTTCTGAAGGCACCAGCGCAGAAGTAAGAGTGGCAATACCATACCAGGCCATCCTTACTTCTGTGCTGCTTCTGGCAGTGGCTCTGCCTTCAGAGGTGGGCTCCTGACCTCCAGCTGTCCAGCTCTGAAGTCAGTGCAGAAGTAAGGGTGACAATACCACAGCCCCCCCTAAAATAGCCTTGTGACCCCCCCCCGCAACTCCCTTTTGGGTCAGGACCCCCAATTTGAGAAACACTGGTCTCTCCCATGAAATCTGTGTAGTATTGGGTAAAAGCACACAAAAGACCAGATTTCACTAGGCAGGGCCGTCGGGGGGAGGGGGAGGGGGGGCGTGTAAGGGGGGCAATTTGCCCCGGGCTCCGCAGTGGCCCCCACGAGAATGGCTGAGGCTCCCTCTCTGGCCTGACTCGTCCCCGTCTCTGCCCCTCTCCCAGTCCGCAACGTTCAGCAACGTCCCTGGACTGCTGCAGTGTGGCTCTGGCGGGGCCCCTGAGCTCCACCCTGCTCAGAGCTGCGTGGTAAGGGGGCGGGGCTGAGAGCTTCAGCGGGGCCTGAGCTCCCTCCACTCGGCTTGGAGCTTGCAGCCCCGCTCCCTTACCACGCGGTTCTGAGCAGGGAGGAACTCAGGCCCTGCCGGAGCTATGCTGCAGCTGTCGAGGGTCGCTCCTGGATTTGCTGATGCTCCCCGTGAGGGGGGAGCCAGGGGTAAGGGGCCAGGGCTGAGGGGGTTGGCTAAGGGGCAGGAAGTCCCAGGGAGGGGGGAGAGGTTGGGGGTGGTGGTCAGGGGACAGGGAATGGGGAGGTTGGATTGTGGGCATTCCGGGGGTCTGTCAGGACTCAGCGGCAGGGGTGGATACGGGTTGGGGCAGTCAGGGGACAGGGAGCAGGGGTGGGGTCCCGGGGTGGTGGTAGGGGGTGGAGTCTCTGGGGGACGGTGAGGAGACAAGGAGCAGGATGGGTCTGGGATTCTGAGGGGGGGTCACCAGTTGGGGTGCAGGAAGTGGGTGGAGGTCAGATGGGGGCAAGGCCAGGCTGTTTGGGAGGCACAGCTTTCCCTACCCTAAAGCCCATTCAGCAGTTTGAGGCTTGCAGAAGAGCCAAGCTGTTAGCTTTTCCAAGGCTACCATCCCTTTCACTTCTCAAATGCCAAATTATAGTCTATATTTAATTTCAGTGTCATAGGCAGATTCATGTCAGGAGAGGTTAGCTTCATTTAAAATTAGCCACTGGGGGAGGGAATCGCATGAGAAGAGCAATATCCTTCCCATCCCTACCAAGGGAGACCTCCCCTCCCCTGCACTTCCTGAGGCTTCAGAGGGGTTAATTCAGTGGTTCTCAAACTTTTTTATGCTGGTGACTCCTTTCACATAGCAAACCTCTGAGTGCAATTCCCGCCCACTCATAAATGAAAAAAACTTTTTTATATATTTAACACTATTATAAATGCTGGAGGCAAAGCGGGGTTTGAGGTGGAGGCTGACAGCTTGCGACCCCCAGTAAAAACCTCATGATCCCCTGAGGGGTTCTGACCCCCCGTTTGAGAACCCTTGGGTTAATTTAATTTTAGCATCCTGTGTTCATTCACACGCATGTGCTATTTTGAGCATTTCAGTTTTCACAACATAGGCTCATCCCAGATTCTGGAACAATCTCAAATGCTCAGTTTGTAGAGTATGTACATAGTCTATACTAAAGACAAACCCACAGTAACCGTCTGTAGTTTGTGAGGGACCCCATGGAGCCAGTCCCTAGGAAACAGATAAATGCATGGAGGTTAGATCCATTCATGGCTATTAGCCAGGATGGGTAAGGAATGGTGTCCCTAGCCTCTGTTTGTCAGAGGGTGGAGATGGATGGCAGGAGAGAGATCATTTGATCGTTACCGGTTAGGTTTACTCCATCTGCGGCACTTGGCATTGGCCATTGTCGGTAGACAGAATACTGGGCTGGATGGACCTTTGGTTTGACCCAGTATGGCTGTTCTTATGTTCTAACCTAAGTGAACTCAAAGTTATGGAAACAGATATGAGTCAAGGAAGCCAGCAAAGTATCAGAAACCTGGAAAAATCTCTGACTGGATGGACTCAGGCGTTTGATCACAAGCTGAGGTGGCTTAAAAGTTTTGAATTATTTTTAAGCAGAATTTTTTTATTGTTTTTTTTTAAACAATCACACACAGCAAGCAGCAAATATTTGGCCACACGCTTCTGAAACCCCAAACCATATTCAGGTTTTGGCAGACTAATTTCAGCTTTTCAATTAAAAAAAACACAACAAATTTTGAAGGAAAGCAGACATTGTCCATGATTTTTTTTCTGTTTTTTAAGAACTCCTAGTTTTCAATCCAGAAAGTTTTGACGGAAAATATTTGTCCAACCCTTTTAATGAGTTTTAGTGCCTTTTAGCACTAGCTGATGCTGAGAACCAGTGATACCTTGTAAAGAAGTTTTCTCAAAACTGGGTTTGTGCCAAGATGCAGAAGGTTTATTTTTCCCAGGGCGGAGCAAGTGGGGCAATTTGCACTGGGTCCCGCAGGGGCCTCCACGAGAATATAGTATTGTATAGTACTGCAATTTTTTTTTATGGAAGGGGCCCCTGAAATTGCTTTGCCCCAGGCCCCCTGAATCCTCTGGGCAGCCCTGTCACTAGGGGAGACCAGATTGCACGGTCTGTGATGTATTTTTTCATAGCTGTAAATTTGGTAGGGCCCTAGTAATGCATAATCCTAAAACATATAATGGCTATTTACTAGAGCTTCACTCTCCAGGGGAAAGGAGGACACCATTAGGCATCTTTATGACCTTTCTCCATGGCTTGAAGCTGCCATCTTCTTTCTGCTCTCTGCTATAAAGCAGGGAGGCAGCTCCGCTCCCCAGCTGCGCTCTCCAGGGGAAAGAAGGGCACGCCTTTGCAGCATTTTTCCATCTCTGCTGTTTGACATCACTCCATCCTGCTTCATAATCTGATTTCTGAGCTGCATCTGGTAATTATCAATTCTTGACTGACTGCTCGTGCCCAATTAACTATATACGTTTCTAACGCTTTATTTACCAGTTTACCAGTCCAGTAACTCTCCTAACTAGTTCAGCTCGAGTTTTCCTTTTTGTGAACTTGTTGCTTAACTGTCTGTAGTTTAGTTTATTCTTTCATTTCTATCACTTTGCCTAATCAGTGAAATACTTCATCACCTTTTAATCTTTATGTAATAGGCTGAATATCTGATTCACTTTTGCTCCATTTGCCTAATTATTTTTCTCTTGAAAATCCTATAACTCTTCATTTTTATCTTTGCTGGTGGATTGAAAGTTCTCTCTTGAGTAACTGACTATATGTATAGTTTTTTGGGGAACAGGAATGATAAAAGGGGAATGAACTTCAAGCAAACCTGTGTTAGTAAATATCTTGTCCCTGTCTTAAATTCCTACCAGCCTTCTGAAAATTGTCTGCAATGAGGCTAATGTTGAGAGAACTGACAGCTCTCAATTAGGCTTTCAGATTTAATAGGTCCACAGGCAGGCAACAACTCTTGGTTATTCTTCAAGTGATTGTGGACATATACATTCAACTGTAGGTATATACTCAATGCACTTGAGTTGGCGATTTTGTACCTTCTCAAGACACTAGGCTATTACTCAATCTTCATGAGTTGATGCTCACTTCAGCAAAGCATTGTTACTGTCTCTTTTCATATAATCCATAGTCCTGCCCCTGGGAAGGAACTGATGGTGAGTCACCTGCAATGGAATATATATGTGCCCAATCACTCAAAGGAGAAAAAACTATTACTTATCTGTACAGTAACTCTTGTTTTTCGGGATGTGCACGTATGCATTCAATGACCTTCCCATCTTCCCCTCTACTTCAGACATTTAGATAGATGGTGGTGCCCGGAAACAGAGAGGGAAGCAGCAATCGCAACCCTTTTATGCCCTCATTTTAGTGTACAAGGAGAGTAGGGGCACATACGTCATCTAGTGGTACTGCTGGCAGTAGCCTCCAACTCCAGTGCTTTGGGCACACATATATCGGCAGTGAGATATATATCTGCACACACATCTCGAACAGCAATTACTGTATAGGTAAGTAACTGGGTTTTTTTCCAGAAACTCTCAGACCAAAATAACTCTCACCTCTCTCTCTCTCTCCTCCCTCCTCCCCCATGTTGTTGAAGTGAGCCTGCTGGATATGGTATCCCCCCTATAGGTCATCCTATATGGCCTTAAAACATTGTGTTTGGACATGAAAACTGCTTGCATCATAGTCATAAATCTGGGACAAATTTCCACAGGGCTAAAATAGCTGCTGTTCTAGAGACTGCATCCTTGAATTTTTACCAGCTTTGTTAATCTCCTTGCTTTAGACATGCTGTTTAGTTGGGTAACTGGTCATTATTTCTGGAACTCAATCAAAGTGCTATTGATTTTATTCCCAAGGCTGCATCTTTGGACTCATAAGAGTGTTTCACAGCTCTTCTGGATCAGGGTCCAAATAGCTTCAAAAGAGTGCCCACATTGATGTCTTTCTAAAAGAGCTGCTCTAGTTCAGCTGCAAGTTGTTAGGCTCTATAGCATACAAATACTAGGCTTACATAGCATGGAAGGCTAACTTCTTCAATTGTTGGATTTACTGTGTGAAATTCTGTGGCCTGTTATGTGGGAGGTAAGACAGAATTTCATAGTAATTACTTATGGGCTTAGGATCTGAGTCCATATAATAAAGTCTCCACCCAAAGTTTCTGATAAGGCATCTTCTGTTTTGGCTAATAAGTAAACTGATACATCCTGTACTTTTTCCTGTGTTGGCTTTTAGTCAAATTTCTGTTGAGCCTGTGGCTTTTCTAAATTCACATTATACCAGTGAGAGTCTGTTGATGAGGTTTCTCATTCATCTATCATATCTCTGAGATGGCATATAGATCTAGCAGAGTCTTCTAATTTTTTCTCTTTTTCCATGGTGTGCAAACGTGGGGTATATCTTACTCTCCTGGGGGAATGATTTGGCTGCCTAAAGTCTCTATCTTAGGAAGCTGATTCAGTTATATTTGGGTGTGAAGATCTGGACTTTTCATCTGTGCTTTTGTGAAAAAGCTGAGTAAAACAGTGTCTTCAGCATTACCTCTTGGTTAGGACTCCAGGGAGTGGCAGAGTCCATTGGCAAACGTGACATTATGTTCATGACTATCCTGTCGTCCTGTTTTATACCACTACCACCCTATACTCTCTTCCTTCCCTTGTGGATTCTTGCCCTTCTGTTTTATCCTGAGACTAGAGTTTTAACCCTACCTGTCTAGTGTCCTTTTTCTGCACTGTCAAAAAGTGAGGCAAGTGTGTCACCAGAGCTGAGGTCTTAAAGGGATATTGGTCTTACTCAAGCTCCATCCCAGGTCCTGCTAACTGAAGAGTGGCCTTTGTCAGTTATAGGCTTGACTGACTCAGGGTCCAAAATACTCATACCAGAGATAAAATGGGAAAACCACAGTTGTGCTGTGTGCTCTCTGAAATCTCCCCTCTGCAGATAAGAGTCCTGGATAGAACTGGGTGCCATATAGGCAGCTCCCAATGTAATGGCTCGTTGATTTTCCCCTCTAGAAACAATAGGGCCCCTAGTCAGGCTTTTGTCCTTGCTGAGGTTTATAGCCTGAAGCTCTGAGTTTGGGCTCCAGTTCTCACTGGTCTGTTTACGTTTGCTACACAACATAGACTTATTTCCAAAAGCTAGGTGGGATACCAGTCTGTCCGATTGTTCCTGTCTTTGAAAGGGGGAGATCATCTTGACCTGGCTTGCTGTGGGCTAATTAGCCTGGCATATTTGGCCGTCAAGCTTTAGGTGACTAACATTTGTTGGCTAAACTGGCGCTCCTCATAGGAGGCATTATCACTTCGCTGTGAAGGACAGTGTGGGTTTGTTAACCTAGGTCTTGATAATCTACGCTTATTTGCTGCATCTACACTGCAAAGTAAAAGGGCTTGAACCTGGGTCCTGCCTTGACCTATGTTCGGACTCTCCATGCTGGTGGGGTCCTGGGGCCCTAGATTATCACAATTTGTATGTAGATGGAAGGGGGCGGGGTAGGCTTGAGTCTTTCAAATCCTAGGGTTACATAGCTTTGTAGACATATCCTGAGTCAAGTATGTTTCAGGGTTGCCAAATGTTACTTCTGCTTTTTGTGGCAACAGAGGAAGGCCTTGTGAGTGCATGTGGTTCAAACCATGAATATTTAAATCTGTTTTGTAATCTCTCTCCTTTTTTCTGTTATACAGCACATGCTACTAGTGACCAGCTGGATAATAGAGCGCACATCATAGAAGAAATCTGTCCAGAACTGTAACTGCCTGTCAAAGCTACAAACTTATACAGTGCTTCATGGTTTTGCGACTCTTAAGTATTGAGAGGCATATCAGTTATAGTGTTGTATTGCCAAGAATGTTAACTTTAGAGACTCTTATATTAGGCAGAAAAGCTGCCTAACTGGTTATTCTTGTGCCTAGTATTTCATGGAGAGTACTTCTTCATAACCCATCAAACCAGAAATTGGAGACAAATTAACTTGCATAGCATATTGTCACTCCGCATACTTTAAAACATACAAAAAATCAGTATCTTTTGGTTTTGTTGATTATTTATTTGACACTGTTCTAGATGTGGTTTCTCTTATAGTAGAAAGGTTTTGGAATTCAAGAGCCAAACAGTACAGTAAATAACAGGTTGATGTGTACTATCAGGTGAATTTAGCAGTTAAAAAAGGATTATTTTAGTAGTGTAACTTTTTTGTAGAATTTTTCTGACCTGTTAATCTAGATATCAGTATGTCATGACTCCTGTTTTTCAATCTTTAAAAGAGAAGAGCTGCATTATTTTTGTGGTTTAAAAAGAAATCTGTTTGGAATCGGTTATTAGTTTCTGAGTAAGACAATACTAATAACTGGTGAGATATTTGTACACTAAAGATGTGCAGACATTGATTTTGCATCTAATTGTGATGATCTCTTCCCTTGGGGATAGATGGGTTTTGGAACTTTCCTTATTTATCTTTTCAGATCTCAGAACTTCTCTCCAATATTTTCCACTTCAGGCTTCCCATACGTCACGCTACTGATTTCCTTAAGATCTGCCTTAGTATCTTTTGTATCTTCTGACTTGCTGTGACATGAACTCATGCTGCTAGCATCTGAGGATAAGTAGTTGTCTGAGCAAATCTACTTCAGTACTATGGAGATGGAATGGCGTAGCTTTGTATTGTGCCAGCCTTCCACTCCACCTAGGTAACTGCTGATGACCTAATTCCATCTTGGGACTCATCATCTGTATATTGAAAACCACTGGTGTAGAAGTTTCCTGATCCAATGTAACTTGCAGCAGCTGCTTTTGTAAGATGAAGGCTATTGGGAAGAATAGAAGGGAGGTTGTCATATCATGTATAATTTACATGCTGTTAACAGTGTGGTTCTATAGCCCTGATGGAGAGAGAGTACTGAACCTGCAGGTTACTGTAAACAATAACATCCCACTCAAAAGATCTTGACTATGGTGTGGATGTACTAGTATTCAGAGTAGTACTTGGTTTTATTCTGCAAATGAAGTACACTTAAAGCTGTGAGTTGGTCATGGAATATTTTGTATTCAATTATGTCTGTATTTCTCTTAAATTTGAACTAAATTTGATACGGTCCAAAAGTCCATAATTATACGGACCTATTTTAAAATGACTTCCTGTCCGCTGTATTTGTGAAGTCTGAATAAAAGGATGAAAAAGTTACTTTACAATTATTTTGAACTCACGTGTGAGCTTTTCTGAAACACTAGAATGCCATATTTATCACTGGAAAAATACAATCATGTGGAATGTTTCAGTAGACCAAAACTTCTGCCGAAAGGGTGCGGGTGAGCTATACCAAATTACTGTGTGGGTTCCTAAGTCTCTGGTTAATGCTCTATTTTGTAGATAGCTGTGTTTCCAGCTCTTGTAATATTTAGTATTTCTTAGCCCCAACTCCTGGATTTGTGTGATTAGTGAGAAACTCAAGTTTATTTATTGATTTAATAAAAAAAAATTCTAGCCCTCATGGCTGCGGAGTAAAATTTTGAAAACGTGAATCCTAAAGGCTCAGTCATGAAAAGGCAAACAAAAACCTCATAGTTTGATGGAATCTTGGTTTGATTTCTTGGTAAAATTGTTTTTTCCATTGGAAGTAAGAAGAGATTGAGTGATGCATCTGTTTTTGCTTGATTATATGAAAAATAATTGCTTTATTTGCTACTGTTTTTCCAGTCAGTCTTTTTTTTTTTTTTTCCTTCCCCAAGATCATGTTATAATTGCAAGAATATTGATTGACTGAACTTGATTCTGGTCACTTTTGGCTAAACCCTGAGAGATGCTGGGGCTCCCATGAGAGGTGAGGTGATTAGTGGACGCTGACATCCATTGGCTTGATTAACTTCAGGAGTTGAAGGGTACATAGCTCTCAAGGATTAGAAACGCTCCAGTTCTCTTAACAGATGAGAATTTTTAGCATCCTTTTATATAAGAAAGCACTAACTGCTGGACACCTGTGTCCATGAAGGATGGTGTTCTCTTCCTTCCCCTCTCCTCTCCTCCCACTGCCTAAATGAGAGCCAGGATGTGTCTGTTCTTTGCTGTGCTTGTCTTCCTAAATGTGGTAATTTATATTGTTGAGTTGTTAGATTTACAGGGCTGCTCTGTGGATGGGTTGACGATACTTATGAACAAACTGTCCAGTTACAACAAAGGAGCTAAACAGCTGCTGAATGGTGTTGTCCCACTCCATAGCAGTGAAGCTACAGTTTCAATGTTGCATGTGCTGTTTGTCACTCAGTGTCAAACATGGTAGTTTCTATAGACTAGTTTGGGCCAAAAGGCCAGCAGTTTAAGCCACTTGTTCTCTTTTGTCACCCCCACCCCCTTTCCATTCTTGCTTGTACAGAATCGCATTTACAGCCAATGCCCCAAGGAGGTGCTGCTGTTAGCATCCTCAGTACAACCTGGGAAGGATTTTATTTGTGTATACACATTGTTTATTCTTCAGTAAACAAAGGTAGATCCTAAAAAGGATCTGTTTTCTATGACAAGCCATAAAACACCAGGTATGGGTGGGCTGTACCATCTTGGCAGAGGGGTTATCTTGAATTGTTAATGTACCCCTAGCTTTCATTAACTTTGAGCAACTTGTTGTTCTGGGTACATAGGCCCTATGATGACTAAGGGCTCTTCAAAAACAAGCTATGCATGATCTCCCTGATACCTCAATTAGAGATAAATTAAGTACACCTGAAATACAAGTCTATCTTTTTCTTAAGTGCGTTTTTATTGGTAAAAAAATATAATATAGAGAATCATCTTTAACGCTTGCCATCTCTATAAAAATATGATTGTATGTATATTTTCTGTTTTATTGCTGGTGGTTGGTTCATTTCATTTGGGCACAACTTGATGTTTCTTAAAAGTTGTTTCAGTTTGGAACTGGGATTGCTTGGCTTTATCCACACCACTATCTCAAGACATTTTAAAGGCTAAAATTAGGTAAATTTGTTTCAAATCTTGTGATTATTAAAATGCAATATATATAGTTTGTTTTTTTTAAAAAAAACTGTTCAAGGTACCTGTCATTTCTTGTAAATCTGCCATATTGAAAAATAGCCACCTTTTAAGGGGAGGGAAAAAGGAGAAGAAAAGGAAAAAAGTCTGCTTGGCTTGTCTAATAGGAAGAAGATAGTAAGATTGCTTATGGACTTGTAATATCATGGTGGTTGTCAGGTGCTGAGTACTGCAATGAGGTTTATAAAAGCAGAGACAGAATGTTATGACTATTTACTTAGAAACTGGAGAATAGAGCTCCTAAGAACCTGTTTTGCAACACTTTGCATGATAAGTATTTTCTACATTTATTTTTTAAGCCTTTTGTTTGTAAAATGAATATAAGATGTCAATTCCTGGAGAGATAAGTTTCTGTAAATAAACTTTATACTAGACTCTCATTTGTAAATAGCGTCATTTAAATTGTTCATTAAGAACATGCTTATGGCTTTAACTCACTGATGGAAATGTTTATTGAAAACTGAATTTCTTTTCATAGCCTAGTATCCTGTGTTAAACTATTTGATTTGTATAGGTCCTCTTCCTCAAAATAGTTTAACCTGTTTTTACAGTTTGCTGTTTCATAGTAATTTCTCAAATTTAGTGTTTTTCCCACTTCGCAACCAGTCTTAAATGTGAGATGCACAGTAAATTATACCCACTAATCCAATGCTCCCTTCTAATATTAGGAAAATCAGATTCTGACTTTGGGTTTTTTAAAAGAGAAAATGGGCAGTTTTTGGCAGTTCTGGGTATCACAGCTGGCTACTGAAATTGATGTTGGAGCTCCACTACTTCCTGCGGTCGTTTGTTCCAATGGTTAGTCACTTTCACTGTGTCATATTTCTAATTTGAATTTGTCTGGCTTCAACTTCCAGCCCTTGGTTCTTGTTATGATCTTCTCTGCTAGATTAAAGAATTCTTAATATTTTTCCCCATGAAGGCTGTCACCTACCTCTGATAAACTGAACAGATCGAGTTCTTTATTGAAATCTTTTGCTGGAAGGCATTTTCTCCAGCCCTTGAATCATTTTTGTGGCTCTTTTCTGTACCTTCTTCAATTTTTTTCAATGTCTTTTCTAAAATATGGACACCAGAACTTCATGCAGCATTCCAGTATGTCATCAGTGCCATATTCTGAGGAAATACCACCTCCCTACTCTCCTCTTTCTATGTATCCAAGAATTGCATGAATCCTTTTGCCACAGCATGGTGCTGGGAGTTCATGTTCAGTTGTTTGTCTGCTGTGACCACTGAATCCTTTCCAGAATCATTGCTTTCCAGGTCTGTATTCTGTAGAGATGACCTGCATTTTTGATCCTAGATGTATAACTTTTTTTTTTTTTTCCTGTACTAAAACCCATTTTGTTTGAATGGACCCAGCTTACTAATTGATCTGGATCCTCCTCATTATTTACCACTCTGCCAATCATTGTCATCTGCAAATTTTATCGGCACTAATTTTATATTTACTTCCAGATCACTGATGAAAACATTGAATAATGTCAGGCCTCTTACTTACCCCTGTAAAATTCGCGTAGGACTACCCCCATTAGATGTTTCCCCAGGGGCAAACTCCTTTCTGACATCTGTCAGCCAGTTCTTAATTCTTCTGTGTCCTCCTGTACATTGTGTAGTGGTAAATTTTTAATCAGAATGTTGTATGGTACTATCAGTCACGTTCTACCCTGAGGATCCACCTGTTCTCAAGTCGGGGCTGGGAATTCTGCACTAAAGCTCACTGCAGTTGTGGGATCACCATTAAGGTCTTCCAAAATTTTGGGAGTGTCCAGAGGGGCAGGGAGAAAGTTCAGGATTTGATGTAACTGAAGTGAAAAGCTGTCTGGACAACATGAAGGAAAGCAATAAAGGGCAAAATGTTGTTCTGTTTCAGCTTAACATAGTGACCTACTCAGTGTTCAGAGAGTTGGCTGAATGTCTCCCTCCCACTCATTAGGGTGGGGACCTCAACTTCTTGCTGGCTGCCTCCTTTGACAGCCCCCATACAGGATGGGGCTTATGCACAGAGTACCCATGCTTCCCATGGGGGAGAGGGCTCGTTTCTTACTCTTGAGACTCCATGACCCATCTTGAATATCAATGAGCCCTAGGACCCTTGTGTTCCCTCTGTTGTTGGTAAGTGTCAACCCTCTGCTTGGTGGTGGCTAGAGCGAAACTGGATTCTCAGTGGCTGTTCTGCACCTTAGAGGGTGAATGTGTGAATAAATTAGCCTCTGACCTCTAGGCATCAAGAGTGAGAAAGAATAGACAATGTATAAGAAGGTACAAAAAATGTATTAAAGGAAAGAAGAGGGTTTAAGTTACAAAAAAGGGCAAGGATAAGAATAGGGTAAAGGGAAAACTTGGGGAACCAGAGGACAGATTAATACATAAACTCCACAACAAGAATCCGTCTCCCTCGGATATTCCCTCTAGTAACCAAATGCCATTGAAATCCTCCCACATAATGACAGGGTGCAACCACAGAGATTCTGCAGCTGTCAGTCATCTGTGCACTCTGTCCTTGAGTTGCTGAAGGCAAGTTCACACAGTAAAATAGATGCTGCAGGCCTGGCTGCTGCTTGTGTGTGGTATGGTGCCAACACTTCCCTTGGATGCCAGTAAGCCTCTGCTGATCAGGACTTTCGCCTGCAGGTGCAGTATCCCTATGACTCTGTATTGCATCATTGTGCTGCAAGGCCAGTATCTACCAGGCTGAGTGGGCCCCTGGGCTGCTCAAACCCTGACTTTTCCCTGGCTTCTGGAGTAGGAGGGCCTAACAGGAGACTAATGGACAGGCTGGGGCTCTGGGCTGCAGCACCCAGCAGGGTCAGGAGACACTTAAAGCCCAGCTGGGCACCATGCCAGGCCCAGGCCACAGATGCTCAGTCTCCTCTAATGCCCTGGATAGCACTGAAGCTTGACACCTGATTATTTTGCATCATGTGAGAGACCACAAGGGACCTTTTTGATCCTCCTAGTGAGGGAAATCATCTCCCTCTGGATATGGAGTCTGGGGGCACCTCCTCTGTGCGCCATGCTTTCAACAGCCAAACTGTCTCAAGAACAGCTAGTTGAGGGGGAACACATCCTTTAAAGCTGGGCCCTTCCGGTTGGCTGGCTCTGTGGCCAAGGGTTCTCTCTCTACAGGGAGTAATTGAGGAGCTGCTGTTTCTGACGATGGAAGTCAGTGCCCTGCAGCCAAATCCCTTCCCTGAACCCTTTGTCTAATGTCATTCATGGCTGGGGGTGCCACCCACACACAGGTGCGATGGAGTAGGGACTGTCTGTGTGGGGGATGGGAGAGCTGGGGATGTCTTTAGGTGAGGGACAGGATCTTTAAGCCTGTAACCTTAGCCAGGTGGGGGGGAGGGGGTTAGCACCTTGGCCTGGGAAGCTGGAGAAAGGAATTGGCCAGCTGGAGGAGGGGCAGTTCAGTTTCGGTTTTGGGCTGGATGAGGGGAATTCAGGGGATCTTGTGCTGGACCCAAGCACCCTGAAACTCCAGAAGGACTCGATGGAGGGGTCTTGACTGTGCCTGCAAGCTCTGCTGTAACCTGCGTTCCTGTTGTCCAATAAGCCTTTTGTTTTACTGGCTGGCTGAGAGTCACTGTGGGTCCCAGGAAGAGGGGTGCAGGACTGGACCGCCCCACACTCCGTGACAACAGGCTAGCCAGAGCCTGCACTTGGTTACTTTAGCATGTCAGTCTGGTTTTGGCCCCGTAACTCCTCTTAGCCCTGGTCTACGCTACAAGTTTAGGTAGAATTTAGTAGCGTTAGATCAATTTAACCCTGCACCCGTCCACATGACGAAGCCATTTTTGTCGACTTAAAGGTCTCTTAAAATTGATTTCTGTACTCCTCCCTGATGAGGGGATTAGCACTGAAATCGACCCTACTGGGTCGAATTTGGGGTAGTGTGGACACAGTTCGACGGTATTGGCCTCTGGGAACTATCCTAGAGTGCTCCATTGTGACTGCTCTGGACAGCACTCTCAACCTCATTATCTCTAGCTTGCTTGCAGAGGGAGTCCCAGAATCACAAAAGAGCTCCAGCATGGACTGAATGGGAGGTACAGGATCTGATCACTGTATGGGGAGACAAGTCCGTGCTATCCGAACTCCATTCTAAAAGACGGAATGCTGGAATATTTGAAAAAATCTCCAAGGGTATGAAGGACAGAGGTTATAACGGACCCACAGCAGTGCCGCATGAAGCCTACCAAAGAACCAGAGAGGCAAACGGACGCTCTGCGTCAGAGCCCCAGACATGCCGCTTTTATGATGAGCTGAATGCCATTCTAGGATGTCCCCCTACAACTACCCCATCCCTCCCGCACTGCCTTAGCAATGAGCTCCCCATTTGTTTGACGAATTAATAAAGCATGCATGAATTTGAAACAATGACTTTATTGCTTCTGCAAGTGGAGATCAAAGGGGGGAGGGGACGGCGGTTGGCTTACAGGGAAGTAGCACGAACCAAGGGGGTGGGTTTTCATCAAGGAGAAACAAACAGAACTTACACACTGTAGTCTGGCCAGTCATGAAACTGGTTTTCAAAGCTTTTCTGTTGCGCAGTGCACCCTGCTGTGCTCTTCTAACTGCTCTGGTGTCTGGCTGTGTGTAATCAGCAGCCAGGCGATTTGCCTAAACCTCCTATCCTGTCATAAATGTCTCCCTCTTACTCTCACAGATATTGTGGAGCACACAGCAAGCAGCAATAACAATGGGAATATTGGTTTCGCTGCGGTCTAACCGAGTCAGTAAACTGTGCTAGCGCGCTTTTAAAAGTCCAAAGGTACATTCTACAACCATTCTGCACTTGTGCAGACTATAGTTGAACTGCTCCTTACTACTGTCCAGGCTTCATGAGCCATGGGAGCAAGGGGTAGGGTGGGGTAGGTGCGACCCCACGGTGCTGCCGACTCGGAAAGCAGCCTGAGGCAGAAGCCTCCAGCTGGCATGATATTCCAGGCAGGACTGAATCTCCATTAGACGAAACTTAAAGAAGAGAATGACCTGGAGTCATTCCCATTTTTGTCCAGGCGCCCCCGACCGACCTCACTGAGGCTGGCCAGGAGCACCCATGTCTGCCCAGGCGCCCCCAACCAACCTAATCAAGGTCGGCCAGGAGCACCCATGGGACAACGACTATAGCTAGCCGTCGTATTATACTGTTCGCCGTCCGCAAGGCAAGGCAGGGGGATGCTGCTGTGTAGCACTGCAGTACCGTGTCTGCCAGCAGCATCCAGGAGACACATGGTGACCGTGAGCTGAGCAGGCTCCATGCTTGCCGTGGTCTGTCATTGCACGGGTAGCCCAGGAAAAAAGGCGAGAATGATTTTTTGCCATTGCCTTCATGGAGGGAGGGAGCAGGGCCTGATGACATGTACCCTGACCCACTCATGACAATGTTTTTGCTCCATCAGGCATTGGGAGCTCAACCCAGAATTCCAATGGGCGGCGGAGACTGCGGGAACTGTGGGACAGCTACCACAGTGCAATGCTCCGAAAGTTGACGCTAGCCTCGGTACTGTGGATGCACACCGACGACTTAATGTGCAAAGTGGGGATACACACGATTGACTGTATCAAATTGATTTCTAAAAAATCGACTTCTACTAAATCGACCTAATTTTGTAGTGTACACATACCCTTACTCTGTCCCAGCACCTGCTACTGGTCTGGGTCTCGAGTACACTTAGGCAGGCTGTTTGTTTCCTGATCCCTGCCTCTGTTCTGCTGTCGTCTGTCTGAATTGCACAGACCCAGAGACTAACATGTCATGAGTGGCAGTGGATTTATTTCTTAAACTACAAAGGTAAGAGGAGTATGACGTTGATCTCACCATGCATACTAGCTATGACGTGAGATTGCTTGTGGCATTCTTGGAGGTGCTGACCACAGTGGAACGCCGCTTTTGGGCTTGGGAAACAAGCATTGAGTGGTGGGATCACATTGTGATGCATGTCTGGGATGACGAGCAGTGGCTATAGAACTTTTGGATGAGGAAAGCCACATTTATGGGACTGTGTAGTGAGCTCGCCCCAGCCTTGCTGCACAAGGACATGAGAATGAGAGCTGCCCTGCTGTTGGAGAAGCATGTGGCAATTGCACTGTGGAAGCTGGCTACTCCAAACTGCTACCGATCAGTCGCTAATCAGTTCGGAGTGGGAAAGTCGACTGTTGGACTCGTGTTGGCGGAAGTGTGCAGGGCCATTAATTACATCCTGCTCTGAAAGACCATGACTCTGGGCAGTGTGCTTGACATCGTGGATGGCTTTGCAGAAGTGGGGTCCCCTAACTGCAGAGGAGCAATAGATGGCACACACATTGCAATTCTGGCACCAGACCACTTTGCCACCGAGTACATTAATCACAAGGGGTGTTTCTCAGTGGTTCTCCAGGTGCTTGTGGATCACTGTAGGCGTTTCACAGACATTAGCGCAAGCTGGTCCGGAAAAGTGTATGACGCATGTATCTTTCGGAACACTGGCCTGTTCAGGGAGCTGCAATCAGGGACTCTCTTCCCGGACCAGAAGATCACCATAGGGGAAGTTGAAATGCCCATTGTGATCCTGGGAGACCCTGCCTACCTCTTAATGCCGTGGCTTATGAAGCCATACACGGGGCAACATATGGCAGCAAGGAGCGGTTCAACAATAGGCTGAGCAAATGCAGAATGATGTTGAGTGTGCTTTTGGCTATTTAAAGGCCCACCTGCGCAGCCTATATGGGAAGCTGGACCTGGCCAATGACAATATTTCTATGCTTATAGTCATAATATTTGTGAAGGGAAGTGTGAAAGCTTCACTCAGGGCTGGACCACAGAGGCTCAGGCCTGGCGGCTGAGTTTGAACTGCCAGAGACCAGGGTTATTAGAGGGCCACAGCGCAGGGCCACAAGGATCAGGGATGTCTTGAGGCAGCAATTTGAAGCTGAAAGCCACTAATATTTGTTGCTTTGCTCAGGAGTGTAGTGCTTGTAATGCTCGGAGGTGATTGTGATTGGTGCAGACGATGTAATATGAAGACTTAAGATAATTGTCTGTAGCTTTGCATAGCTCTGTTTGCTTTCAGTTAATAGAATGAAGATTGCTTTCAAACCAACACAATTATTTTATTAAAAAACAGCCGGAGGAGAGAGTCAAACAAAAAAAACATGAGCACTGAGGGGGGTGGGAAAGGGAGGGTCCCAGGAGGAGGAAGTTGGGGTCCTAGGGTGGTTAAAGATGTGTATGCCCAGGGATCATATCCAACCTTCTCCTTTGGAGTACAGTGCAGCGGGTACTGTACTTCAGCAGGGCCAAACTGCAGAGGGATGGGTGTCGAGTGCAGTGGGTAGTGGGAGTCTGCAGTGCTGGAGTGTGATGAGGCAGGAGTGGAATGCTGCGCGTATAGACTGAAGCCTGCAGGTTGATAAGAGTGTGTTGGCAATGTCTGGGGGGCACATGGGAAAGAGTTTTGAGACAGTGGCTGCAGGGGAGGGTGGGCATGGAACTGCTTGGTTTGCAGAGCTAGTATTGCCTGGAGTGTCCCCACTTGGCACTCCATAACGTTTTAAGAGCTGCTCTGTGGCTTCATTCTGGCATCATCTTGCTGTCCTGCCACTCCTTCAATTCCTGTTTCTTGGCCGTAGACTGCATCATAGCGTTATGCAGAAAGTCCTCCTTAGTTCTTCTTGGCCACATTCTAATTCTGCGCAGCCGTTCAGTTGGTGATAACAAAGAGGGAGGCTGGGCTCCCAAGGTCTTCTCTATGAAGCCAAAACGCAACATTTTACAGAAGCAGTGTTATTTGCAACACACAACCCTGATTCAGTGATTTAAAACACAGCCAGTACTCTCACCTGTCGCTAACTGGCTGACCCCAAGCAAGCATACATGAGCTACAGGACCCCCACAAAGCTGAGTAGCTGCAGGGGCAGGGTGAATCAGTGTTCCCGGACCCTACTGCACATGGGACACGTGGCTCTTGTGGACACCCAGCACTGTAGGCGGGGCCTGATAATCATTCCTGTCCCTACACTTTCCACAGGATGTGATTATTATGGAAGATCTCTTGCTCCTGAGGGTGAGGAGGGAATCAAGGGAGGATCTTTGCCAAGACTGGCTTCTGCCCTGACCCCAGTGCGGCTCGCCTGTGTGCAGCACTCTTCTCTTTCCTCCCCTGCCCTGCCCCATGACGGCACAGTGGCATGGGAAAGTTACCATTAATGGGGCAAGAAACAAAGCAACTCTGCCAAAAAAAAAAAAAAAAAACACCTATGGCAGCGGATTGTCCAGTATCTCCATGAGAGTTTCCTGGAGATTTCTGAGGCAGATTCCCGTGAAGTGAAGGAGTCAATCAACAGCCTGTTTTGCAGCTCACACTAGGCATATGGTGATACACACATTACACAGACACAAGCCTGCTCTCTGCAACCCTCTTGCCTCCAACAACTCGTTTCAGCGATTCCAAAAATCAAATCCACTTATCAGGGCCTTCTCTCCTGTTTTGTGCTTCGCCAAGATCTGACAGCTGTGACTGGCTAGCCTCCTCTGGGGTAGAAAAGAGCTCCAGGCTGCATGCATCTCTGAGCTCCAAGCCGTCGTCCGCCTCTGGATCCCCCTGCCCCTCCACATTGTCGTCCAAGACTTCCTCCTCCTGGCTCGGTCCACTCTCGACTGGCATGCGAGCCACCAAAGTATTCACAGTGGCCTTCATAGTGGCGGTGGGGTTGTTGCCGAGTGTTGCATCCAGCTTCTTGTAGAACTGGCAGCTCATGGGTGCAGCAGTTTGCCTCCCGCCCCTCATGGTAGGTGTTCTGCAGCTCCTTCACTTTGACCTTGCACTGCAGTGTGTTCTTGTCATGTCCCCTTTCTGTCATGTATCATGAAATCTGGCCATAGGTATCGTAATTCCTACGGCTGGAGTGCAACTGGGACTGGACAGCCTCCTCCCCCCAAATGCTGATGAAGTCCAGCGGCTCAGCAGTGCTTTACTGTTGCCAGTGTAGACTAGCTGTACGTTTAAAGCCTTGCTTAATACTTTATATTTCAAATGGCCTAGCTGTTTTTACTTTTCTGTATCTTTAATAAAAAGTTACATTTTTTAATGGTGTGTTTGCCATGGTACGAAATGTGCTGAGGGCTTTGTGCTCAGAACCTTGCGCCTTGTTTAAAACTGTCACTGTTAACTCTTTGGTCCCACATATTCCCTGAAATTAATGCAACAGTAGAAATGTACTGAACTCAGTATAGTCACTCGGCAGATCTGAGATGGGAGCTATATGAAGCCGTGATCTAGGTTATGTAATGTCACAAGGATTGTTAAGTTTTGCCTTATGGTACATATGGGAGGAAAGGAAGAGCAAATGGGCATTTTGGAGGAGTAGCTATAGTTCCCGTGCTTGGAGGTACAAGGACTTGGTGTATTATGTGTTTGTGTTTGACTCAATGAGGGCCATATGGCTGGGGCATTGGGCCCCTAAGCAGGCCAAATGAGAAGTCTGTTCATGTTTCCACAAGGAGCATGTCACTTGACCCTGGGGGGTCTCTGATCAGACCATGTTTGAAGTCTGAACGATTAACCCCTCTGTCACTGAAGGGGTGGAGCTAAGAAGCAAGACTTTGTTTAAAGGTCAGTTGCCAGACAGACTTCTGAGCAGGCGAATAGGACTGGTTGATAGGAGTTTTGGAGGGTGTTTACAGGAAGGGAGTGCAAGATGGAACAGTGGATGTGACCTGCAACAGATGTCATGTTTTTCCTGCCAGAACGGATTTCCTCCAAGTGCAAGCTGGAGGCGGTGCTGGAACAAAAGATTTGTGGCCTGGAAGGACAAAGTACAGACATGACAGAGCATCAGAGAGGTTGAGTACTTGGACAACGTGATTCAGAAAGCATCCCAACTCCAGGTTCAAGAAAGAAAGGAACCGGCCACTAAGGAACCAGAGCATAGAAACCCTAGAGCCTGGCCACTGCTCTGGGGTGCTCTGCATTTTAATTTAAATTTAAATGAAGTTTCTTAATCACTTAAAAAACCTTATTTTCTTTACATACAGTAGTTTAGTTATATATTATAAACTTATAGAAAGAGACCTTCTAAAAACGTTAAAATGTATGACTGGCATGTGAAACCTTAAATGAGAGTGAATCAATGAAGACTCGGCACACCACGTCTGAAAGGTTGCCGACCCCTGTGCTAGAGAGTGGTGGGCAGTTTACTACCAAAGGCAAGAGGACCAGGTGGCATTCTACACTGCTAGCACCAAATGAGGATGAGTAGGTCCCAACCACCAGACAGAACAGGACCAGGAGGAATTACACATAGGTAGAAGTGTGCAATCATCATCAGGTTGACTGTGCATTGTGTGAAAATATACTTCCTTGTGTTTGTTCTAAACCTTCTACCTGTTAATTTCATTGGGTGATCTTGTTCTTTTGTTGTGTGAAAGGGTAAATAACACTTCCCTGTTGGTTTTATCCACACCATTCATATTCCTCCCTCTCAGTTTTCTCTTTTCCCAGCTGAATAGTCCCAGTCTCTTTAATCTATCCTCCCATAGAAGCTGGGAGAGCAAATGTAAAGAAAAATATGTGAATTATGATAGGGAACGGTTTAAGAATACATTACTAATTGCCCAAAATGCCACAACAGAGAGAGAAAGCTCCACTGGTATTAAAAAAACAACCCTATAGGGGATATAAAAGCAGCTATTAAAAAAAAAAGGAGAAATTGATAGCTAGAAATATCAAAAGCTAAAATTGTGCAAAATGACACAAAGAGGTTAATGACAAGTTTTCAGAATGTATTAGGAACAAATGGAATCCTAACACAGGTATGATATTGATCTATTACTAGAATTACTCCACAGAAAATGCCCCCATCCTTGCAGAATTTCTTTGCTTCCTTGCAGAAAATGACATGAAAATTCTGCCTGTTTGTAGCAATACTTTGCACAGCTCTAGCAGCTTCCATGTGAAATGAGGATCTCAGTGTTCTTAGCACTATCATTGTTTACAGTGACTATTAATTATGCAAGAATATATGTCTGTAGTGTTACCCAACTCTTTGTCTGTTGTTAAGCTGTTCATCTTGTCAGAATCCTAGAGCCATTGAATCCTAGAGCATGGTGGCTCCAAGGCAGGGACTGACTTGAGTTACTTGTCTGTATAATGCATAGCACAAGGATGCCCTGATCTCTGCTGGTATAAAAACATTATTTCCAAAGTAGGTAAGTTCATGGAGGATGGGTTCCCCGATCAATGGCTATTAGCCAAGATGAGCAGGGATGCAACCCTTTTGTCTTGGTGTTCTAAGACTCTGACTGCTAGAAGCTGAGACTGGATGGATCACTTGAAAACTACCTTGTTTTGTTCATTCCATCTGAAGCATTTGGCAGCAGCCACTGTCAGAAGACAGGATATGGGGCTAGATTCTACCAGTATAGCCATTCTTATGTTGTCAATTAAGGAAGCTTTGCAATCTCTACATGAGGAGTGATCACTATATTCATTACACAGAAGGATAAACTGAGTCAGAGACTGAGCAATTTGCCCAAAATCATATTCTGAATTGTGTATCAGTTGTTAATTGAAGCAAGGATGTTTTTTTCTTCCATGTATATGTAACATATAAAAATACTAAATGTAGATAAAGTCTTGGCTGCTTTAAAAGTATAAAAACAAAGAGTAAATTTGAGGGGACTCAGGTGGTTTTTGTGATGACTTGACCATCAAGTTTTACAATTTTCCTTGCAATCTAGTAAAATTACATCTGTTTCTTTTTATGACTAGAAGCTTGAGTGAACCCTTCCCTAGAGTGAGTCAAGTCACCACAGACGCATTGTCTTAGTGGGTTGGCAGCAGTTAAATATTTACTTACTGCTTTTAAAATACACCAGTTACTATTCACATACTACCACCACGCCATCTGCTTAACTGTTACAGAAGTAGTTCATGGGTAAGAATCCTCTGACTTCATAGGGTCTAAATATGAATCAGAACTCTGTGCAGAAGTTAGGACTGTAACTGGGCTCTGTTTTGTGGTTCTTGTCTAGCACCACTGCTGCTGTTTGCGGGTAGTAGGGTAACACACGTCTGGGGTTGGTTAACGTGTAATGTTGTTGCTCTACTCCAGCAGGCTTGTTAATTTTGATTGGATGAATTCTTGGGGACTTCATCACGTCTATCTTTAATTAAAAATTAATCTGGAATTCCTGGAGACTCCAGGACAATCTGTGAGGATTGGCAACCCTATCCCGCAGCAACTTCATCTGGGGTGCTAACTGCAGTGAATGACAGGGACCCAACCGGCTCGTTAGTTTGCATGGCTTTCTCTTAAAGGCGTGGTTTTTAAAATGAACTGCCATTAGACTAGGTCTCTGTAAGGCCTGTGGTAGGAAGCGTACCCCAAGAAGTGGTGACGGAAGACACTGATGATGTCCACCAGGGCAATTACCTGCATGACAAGGGCTTTTATCTGATGCTGCATGGGTGGGGCTAGGCCAGGACAGCCCTCAGCTCAGACCTGGCTGCTCTGCTCCTGTCCAGTAGTGGGGCACTCACTGCCCCGTAGGTTTTGGCCGCGTGCTGAGCTAAACCAGCTGGGCAGGGGGCACAGGTAGCTCGGAACGTAGCCTGAAGAGCCTGAGGGAGGCAGGGGACGGGCCCAGCCCGTGGGCTTCTTAACCGCTCGCCGTCTTGTGGCAGGGAGTTCCGCAGGCCCAAGGCCCGGCGCAGGCGCGCTACTGCCCAAGCAGTGAGCCGCAGTGAGGCCCCGCCCCGCCCGCGAGAGCCATGGGCAGGGCGGGTGGTTCATCTTCGCCCGTCCACGTCGGCTCAATGGGCGCAGAGTCACCGCCCCATGACGAGTAGCCCCGCCCCAGCCTCGTCCTTCCTCTGTGGCTGCAAAGCCCCGCCTACAGCTTTTCCCCTCTGTGATTGGTCCATCTATCTGTCAGTCATCTGTAGAAGACGGCAAGACATGGAAGCAGCTGTCACCTTTTTACTTTGTCTATCTCTATTGGCTTGCTTGGCTGTCATTCAGCAAGAAAGGGCGGCATGCGGAACCAGCTCCCTGTTCCGTTCTGTGATTGGCTAGCTCTTCCTGCGTGTCACTGCTGTAGGGAGGGCGTAGCCCAAGCTCCTGATATGACTAGATAATCTAGCTGTCACTCAGCTAGTAGGCTGCGCAGCAGGAAGCACCGCCTATGTCTCCCCAGAATTGGCCAGCCCTGTGCGGTTCGCTCTCCAATTGGCTGGCTGGGTTGTCAGTCCTTTCAGCGGGCAGGGGGAGAGCGAGCGGGGCCGTCTCTCGGTCTCGCGTAGGCGTAGTAGCAAGGGCTGCGGCCGGCCCCCCGCGAGCCGAGCCCCGCCCCTTCCCGCGCGCCCGACAGCCCGGGGTCGCTGCCCGCCGCCCCCACGATGAAGGTGGCCGTGGACTTCGAGGAGTGTCTGAAGGACTCGCCCCGCTTCAGGTGAGGGCGGGGCCTGGCCCGGCCCGGGGAGCGGGGCTGCCCCGGGCAGTGAGCCCGCCGAGCGCTCGTTCGGGAGCGGCGCCGAGCCCGGCGGGGCCTGTCCCGAGCTCCGGGCCGCCGGGGCCTGCGGAGTCCCGGCTGCGCTCCGGGGCCTGGCCTGGCCTGGCCTGGCCTCCGGTCCCTCAGGGGCGCGCCCCGCGGGGACAGCCCCGCCCGGGAGCCCCCGAGCCGCACCTACCCCCCTGCTGCCGGCCCCGGACATCCCCGCCGCGGTTAGCGCGGCTGCTGGCGCCCGAGGGCTCGGGGAACTGGGCGTGCTCTGCGAGCCGGACAACGAGCAGCTGCTGTAGAGTCGGGGGGGGGAGAGATTTCCTCGTTTTACTCTGTGTAAAACCAAGAGCTGTGAGGAGAGGGGGGGTCCTGAGCCCTTTTCTTTCTGCACCCCCTCTTAAGCCCAGATCTAAAGCTAAAGAAGGAAATGGACACACAGCTCTCTCCGTACGTCTGAATCATTTACGCCAAATGAAGAAGTTGCCCTGGGGAGGGGCCTGGAGCAGAGCTTGTCTTGTGAGAACTGAATTGGGACAAGGAGCTTTATCGGGGGAAGCAAAGACTACTTGGAGAAAAGTCTCCGTTTATTTTTTTGTGCAAGTATTATTAAGATCCTGCTTGTGTACTCTGCAAAAATTAAAATCACAAACCATATTTAAACAGTGACAATTTCAGTGAGAGGTTGGTTGAACAGATTATGTTTATGTGACTCATTTTCTTGGTTTATAACTGTGGGATAACTTCCTTTTTAATATGTGAAAGAAATACAGGGAAACAGAACCAAAGTCTTGTAGTTTTGATTTTTAAAAAGAAGCAGCAAATTTTAAATATGTGGAAATATATCTGCTGTGGGTGACAGTTGCAGATCTTAGTAAATAGTCAAATGAAAAATGTAGTCTGCTGAGCCTGTTTTATGTAACTGTAGCAGCCTTTCAGAAAACCTGATTAGACATTGCAAAAGTTCATTTTAAAATCCAGTGGCAGGAAGTGTCCAGTTCCATCACTGCGGTTGTGAGTTCTAGTTTCTGGCAGTTTTGAATAGAATACTGTGGGTACTGTCTGGTTTCTGAACTACAGTACAGATGTTAAGGGTAAGCAAGAAAAATTGTACAATTAAAATGTTTGCTGGTTAACATTCTTAGCTAAAGATAAGATAACTTATAATCCTACAGACTCGACGCAGGGATTAAAACATATTCCTTTTCCGAAGTGACTAATCTGAGAATTGTTCATCCATGTGATGCTAGTCCAATAGGATACGTTAGCTAACGAGTCTGCAGTGTATAAAAGGATCTGTTACCTGCTTTTCATGGGTTCATTTGTACATCGTTTCAGTCTGGCCTGTGATGAATGAGTATAGCTTGGAGACATCTAAGTGATTTGCATATTTATAAAAACACCACCCACACCCTAGTTGGCTGGTGGAGAAAGTGGCTTGCATGAAGGCTTGTCAATTTTAATTTATCACTTTCTAAAAAGAAAAGCCTCTGTAATCGTTGGAATAATTAATGCTCTGTCATGTGAACTCACAAAACACTTCAGTATTTTTATAGATTAATTCAATCTAGAATATTACGTAAATACTGTTCAGGAACTTTTGTAAATATGTCATGTATTACAAATTTTACAAATTCAAACTCCAGGAAGCAAAGTGGGTCTAGAAAATCTACAAACACTGTGAGCAGTCATGAAATTGACAAAAACTATGAAGTTTCATGGTGCTGCTTAAGAAATGATAAATTGCTGCAGAAGAAGGCAGAGTTAACAGCAGAGGAGAACCTAAACTAGAGCAGTGGGTTAGATTAGTGGAAACTCCCTCCAGCCTCCTCAAAGCAGACCATAGATAACTGGGACTGGGAAGTGGTGCAGACAATGAAAGCTTTCTCTTCTCTTTTAAAGCCTGAAAAGGTAATAGGTTTTTAATTAATCAGATATCTGCTAGACAGAGTCTGATTAAAAAGGTGGAGCAACTTGTCAGGGTCTGAGGACAGCAGGCTGGTAAGAATCCCAGCTGTCTGTGAGGGGTACTTGAGTGTTTCAGGAGGGCAGTGCTCATGGATCGTGCTGCTGCTTGTAATTGTCTGAAGTGGTGTAACAGGGTATTTTAATGCTTTTTAAACACAGAGGTGAGCAGATATATGAATTGGTAATTCATATGCAGAACATTTGCTCTAACTTGGAGCGAATTAGAATGTGCAATTGACTAATTTAGAGTTAGGAAATCTTTTAAAAATATCTAATGGTAACAAAAATCAGTTCTGCTAAAATCTGTTGCATTTATTTTCCAGCCAGTTATCTATCTTGCATGCTGTCTCTCTCTCCTTTTCAAAAAAACCAAACAAACTTGTTTTGGCTTATTGTTGCTGTGTAGTAAACCGGAATTTTCCTAAAAATTTTCTTGAGCATTTATAGAGGTAACACTAAATATTTGTAAAATATTATTATAATGTGAAAGAGAAACCAATATTCCTTTACAGATAACTTTAAAAGAAAATAAAAACCAAATCTGAGTCCTTGTGGGTATTTTTATCCTTTGTTTCAGAGTAGCAGCAGTGTTCGTCTGTATCCACAAAAAGAACAGGAGTACTTGTGGCACCTTAGAGACTAACAGATTTATTTGAGCATGAGCTTTCGTGAGCTACAGCTCACTTCTTCGGATGCATAGAATGGAGCACATAGACAGGAGATATTTATACATACAGAGAACATGAAAAGGTGGAAGTATGCATGCCAACTGGAAGAGTCTAATCAATTGAGATGAGCTGTCATCAGCAGGAGAAAAAAAACTTTTGAAGTGATAATTAAGATGACCCATAGAAGGTGTGCGGAGAACTTAACATAGGGAAATAGATTCAATTAGTGTAATGACCCAACCATTCCCAGTCTCTGTTTAGGCCTGAGTTAATTGTATCTAATTTGCATATTATTTTGAGTTCAGCAGTCTCTCTTTGGAGTCTGTTTTTGAAGTTTTTTTGTTACAAAATTGCCACCTTCAGGTCTATCACTGAGTGCTTAGAGAGGTTGAAGTGTTCTCCCACTGGTTTTTGAATGTTATGATTCCTGATGTCGGATTTGTGTCCATTTATTCTTTTGTGTAGAGACTGTCCGGTTTGGCCAATGTACATTGCAGAGTGGCATTGCTGGCATATGATGGCATATATCACGTTGGTAGATGTGCAGGTGAACGAGCCCCTGATGGTGTGGCTGATGTGATTAGGTCCTATGGTGGTGTCACTTGAATAGATGCGTTGCAACAAAGCCTGATGCCAGCTCTGTCCACATATCTGTTCAAGTAACTCCATGTGCCAGCAATGCTCCTCTGCCATGTACATTGGCCAAACTGTACAGTCAATCCCAAAATAGATCCCTGTTTCCTGAAAACACCTGACTAAATGATGATGGTGATTTGCAGTTCAAAGCCTGAAAAGTGTGAGGTTTCCAAAGCACTTAGAAAAGATGAGTAAATATTATTCATTCCCATTTTACAGGTGAGATGACTGGGGTGCAGAGAGAAAATATAACTTGACCAGAATCATATGATGATCACTGACAGTTAGGAACAGAACCCAGACAGTCTCATTCCCAGCTATGCTAACTGCACTAGACCTTGTAAGTTCACGGACTCTGTCTACCAGCATAATGGAGTGAGGAAATTCCAGAGTTGAGGGCTTTCCATTGATGATGCCTGGCTTCCAGTTCCCTAGTGTTAAGATTCAGGGACTGTGACCTAAAGTGACACACCCTAACTTCATCTGTCATGATATCACATAGCTTGTGAGACAGTGTTTCCAGTAGCGAAGAACAAGCCACACTGAGCTTTATAAATCAAAATAAACTGCCTGAATGGCCACAGGCAGCAAGGAGGGAGCCAGTGCAGTCTTGGAAATCTGGTCTCATGTGCTATTTGTGGTTCTCCATTGAATACTGGCCCAAGTTCAAGATCCTGATTCTAATCTTCAAACCTCTTCATGGACTGGGATCAAGCTGTCTGAGGCACCACCCAACTGTCTGTAACCAACCTTCCATGACCAGTGCATTTCTCAGGAACAGCATAGCTGTCTACAACAAGAATAAGACTGATGAGAGCTGGAGACAGTGTGTTTAGTGATTGATCCTACAATTGTATAGCTCCCTTGAACATATCAGGATGTTTACATATCTGTCTTTAGACTCCTGTTAAACCATCCTTGCTTTTCCTGAGCAATTAAATAAACCCCAGTAACTCTAGTTATCCTTCGCTATCATGGAACAAGAAGAGAGAAAGAACAATGTTTCTCCATTTTATTGGAACCATTAAGGTTTGTGCATGCTTTGTTGAGTAAGTGTTACCTTGTCTCATACCTTCTCTTTTATCTCTTAATGACACTTGCTTGATGTGTCATGTTAGGTCCAGAGGCTTCCTTCAATAGCATTTGCAGTAATTTACTGCATCATAATTGTTTTGGTGCTCATGCAGTTTTCATTTTGCTTGGTTCATAGGCAACATCTAATTTAATCAGTTGCAGAATGCTGTTTGAACTTTGCACTTAAACAGTGCAAACGATTTGTGCAAACAGTTTACTGGTTTTCAGGTTCCAAACTCTGTGGGAAAGGAACTACATCTTTGTGTGTGTCACTACAGTGGCCAGCACAAAGGGGCTTTGATTCTGATTGAGGCCTCTGGTGTTACCACAGTACAAATGATACATTTTAATAATAATGTTCTCTCTTGCTTTATCTCTGTTTTCAGTATTTGTTTCAAAAGCTACACTTACCTCTAAATCTGTCCTTATCTATTTGTGGTGCTAAAGGGCTGAACCATAGACCCTGTGTTTTAGTACACAGAAACATGAAAGGGAGAGAGACATCTATCTGTCCTCATGGTCTTGAGGGACTTAGGCCTTGTCTTCACTGCTCAGTTTTGTCAACAAAAGTCAACTTTCATCAACCGAACAGTGGAGGTGTACACGCTGTAATGCTCCTTCTGCTGGCAAAACTCGTCTTTCATTGAGGTATTTTTATTTTGTCCACAAAGCGAGGCATAGGACTTTCTGTGGCAAAATTATATTGACAAATGTCAGTGACACTTCTGATAAGTGTATCAGAGTTTGATGTTTGCTTGCTTTTAGGGAGCTTGACTCACTTTGCTTGCATGCAGCGGAAAATTAATGTGGTTATTGTGATCACTGTTTACTATAGTCTTCTGTGAAGTGATAAAAGTAAGCAGTGTTCTCTATTCCAGTGTAGACACAGGGAATAATTAGCCCTATTTTATGGGCTTGATGTAAGACATGATGCAGTGTAAGTTCTTGTGCTGTGCTCTATCAGGAACTATGAATTTTCTCAAATCCTCTCCTGAAAAGATGGAAATAATACTTACAGCTTTTTTTGTTGTGGCATAATATTTTGTTGATGGTGACTTGATTAGTCCTGCCACCATATTAAAAACTAGTGATTCTATTAATTATAATGTTATTGTTTGAGAAATATAAACACATGATTAAATCTTTTTCTGTCCTCTAAATTTAGCTTGCATTTATTTGTCTTAATTGGAGCATGAAATGGTCAATTACCCTTTTGAGATTGCAGTACTAGATTATTGCACTTCTTTTTTAATAGGTTTGCTTGAAAACACCTTGCATAAAAGAGAGAGTCTTGCCTGAGAGACTATATCTTTCATATCATATCTTATGTGAGTCACTAGTACAAAAGTTTGAGAACCATTGAGCTATGTGAATCTTCACTAGACACGCTAAATTGATCCCTGCTGCACCAGTTGCAGCAGTGTCGATCTCCCCATAATGAAGACCAGCCCTGAGTATCTGAATTAAGATAGAAAAATGTGTGACTATATACTCGGTACCTTGAAAGTTCAAGGCTTAGCATGTATAAACTGTGATTATTGAAGAATTTGTGTATCTAGGTTTTTTTTACATATTTGTAAAAGCCTTAATCTCTTTGGTTATATTGGAAACATGCAGCATAAGCTGAAGTATTTTTATCTACTCCAATTCTTTTTTCATAATGCCTTTTTATTAAAAATATTGTGTACATACATATGTACTCAACATATCTATTCTAGCATAGATAGTCTTTGTAAAAGTTGTATAATTTTCTCTGTTTATGTTGATTAGTGATTGTCTGCCCAGGGCATTTTGTGCAGTACTGGTAGAATGTGAAAATTTCAATAATTTTTTTTGCAAAAAGTTAAGTGGCTTTAATTGAGGGAATTGAGTCTATGGTGTTTATGGGGAAAGGACCACAGACTTGCCAAAACTGTAAGCTTGGGGAGTAAACTGTCAAAGGTGTACCATCTGTATGGTGAACAGTGCTTAAGATCGAATGTGGACGATCTCAAACCCCAAATGTTATCAACTCTCTTTAATGTAAGGAAGCCAAATTTAGTAACTTTTAAAGCAGAGATTACTGACTTCAGTTGTATTCTTTTTTTCATCTAGAAGTATTTGTTCACACAGTGCACAGTCAACCTGTGGAACTCTCTGCCAGAGGATGTTGTGAAGACCAAGACTATTCCTGGGTACAGAAAAGAACTAGATAAGTTCATGGAGCATAGGTCCATCAATGGCTACTGGCCAGGATGGGCAGGGATGGTGTCCCTAACTTCTTTTTGCCAGAAGCTGGGAAGGGGGACAGAAGATGACTCACTTGATCTATCAGTTCTTCTTCGAGTGATTGCTCATATCCATTCCAGGTAGGTGTGTGTGCCGCGCGTGCATGTTTGCCGGAAACTTTTTTACCCTAGCAACTCCAGTGGACCGGCAGGTCGCCACCTAGAGTAGCGCCACTATGGCACTCGATATATACCCCTGCCGGTCTGCCCGCTCCTCAGTTCCTTCTTACCGCCGTGTCGGTTGCTGGAACTGTGGAGTGCGGCTTGCTGTCCTCCACGTACCTAGCTCTCTCTTGTACACTGTTCGTAGTTGTAGTTGTAAATAGTTTTAAAGACAGTTTAAAGTAGTATATTAGTTAGTTGTTTATTGTATATAGTTGTATAACTTGTTCGCGGGTGGGCCGTTGCCATTCCCGGCGCCCGGCACCGGGCTCATGCCTGGTTCGCCGGGCTTCAAACAGTGCTCGGCATGCAAGAGGCCGATGCTGACTAGCGATCCCCACGACGCGTGCCTCAAGTGCCTGGGGGAATCGCACATCATTGAGAAGCGTCGTATATGCAAGGCCTTTAAGCCTCGCACAAAGAAGGAGAGGGATCAAAGACTCCGCACTCTCCTAATGGAAGTGGCACTGACTCTGGTACCGGCAGCACAACCGGCCACTTCTACTCCGGCACCAGACCGCGCCGGCACCGGCAAGATTCCCCGGCACCGTCCATCCCCGGCACCGGGAGCAGATCCAAGACCCTCGACGTCTGCAACACCATCTAGGCAGGCTCGAGTGGAACGCCCGGCACCTACCTTGGCCGTGGCACCGCCTGCAGGGCTGCTATCGACTCCGGGTCCGGAAGGTCCGTCGAGTCCGGCCCCTCCTAGCTCCCCCTTGAGATCAGGGGTCGAGCTGTTAGTCCCATCTACGCCGGAGACCTTTGCCTCGGCACGGGACTTGATAGTGCTCATGGAGCTATTGCAGCCTTAAACCACGGCACCCCCGGGACGGGTAACCTCCAGAGGCAAACCAATGCTGAGAGCGCCGTCTCCGGAGTCCAGGCACCGATCGCCCCGGAGACGTGAACGCTCGCGCTCTGGGCGCCGCTCGCAGTCCCGGCACCGTTCTCCTCGGCGGTACCGGTTGCACTCGCGGCGCCGATCGGCATCTGCACGGTCCCGGTCTGGCTCCTCTTACCACCGGCACTGAGACTCTAGGAGCCGTTCACCTTGGCATTCAGCTCCTCGGTCGACCTCCTGGCACCGAGCCGGTGGTAGGTCCGATCCCGGTCTACCTCCCGGCACCGCGTCGGTGGCAGGTCCCGGTCCCCACTGCCATCCCAGCACCGCGATGAACGCAGATTGCGGTCCCGCTCTCGGCACCGACCTCGAGGCAGATCCGGATCCCGGCACCGACTACCACGCCGTTCCCGGTCCCGATCCCGACACCGGTACGACTCGCGGTACCGATCCTTGGCACCGAGGAGATCGTCGGCGTCGGCATATAGAGAGGTCTATCAAACTGGCTCGGCACCTCCGTGGCCTTCAAGGGAACCATCCATGTCTTCTCAGGCGGAGAACGCCTATACGCTGGGCCAAGACAGACACTCGGCCATGTTTCAGGACCCTCCACCTCAGGAACGAGGGCCTCAACAGTGGGGGTTTTGGACCCCCTGGGTGTACCGCCAAGCCCAGGGTCCGCAACATATCACTCCCCGCCCTGTGGCGGAACGCAGGCCACCAGAGGCAACGGTGTCTAGACCCCCTCCCTCCCCGGAAGCAGAAGACAGGTCCAGCCACCAGGACCCAGAGCTCCCTCCAGAGACGGAGGTGCAGCCCCAGACAGAACCCCCCGTGGACGCTCTGTTGCCAGGGGTTTCCTCGTTGTCTTCCCCTGATGAGGCATTGGAGGGTACCTCGTCCTCCAGCCCTCCCCCCCTAGATCTTAGGGCACACCAGGACCTCCGACGCGTGGCACAGAACCTGGACATTCAAGCAGAGGAGGTCTCTGAAATTGAGGCCCCTGTGGTGAGCATCCTCTCCGCCGATGCGCCCACCAGAGTGGCCCTACCTTTCATCAAGACTATTCAGGCCAACGCCGCTACTATCTGGCAGTCACCGGCCTCCATCCCTCCGACCACTCGAGGAGTGGAAAGGAAGTACATGGCCCCCTCGAAAGGCTATGAATACTTGCACGTTCACCCGACACCCTGCTCCTTTGTGGTCCAGTCGGTGTACGACAGGGAGCGCCATGGTCAAGAGGCCCCGGCGCCCAAGTCTAAGGAGGCGAGGTGGATGGACCTCCTGGGCCGCAAGGTCTATTCAGCGGGGGCGCTACAGCTCAGGGTCTCGAACCAGCAGGCCCTCCTTAGCCGCTACTCCTTTAACTCTTGGGTGGCGGTGGGCAAATTTGCAGAGCTGTTACCGCAGGGCGCCCGTCAGGAATTTACCACCATTCTTGATGAGGGCAAAAAGGTAGCGAGGACCTCGCTACAAGCCTCCTTAGATGCTACGGACTTGTCCGCTCAGACCCTTGCCTCGGAGCTTATGATGTGCCGCATTTCCTGGCTTCAGGTCTCTGGCCTTCCGTTAGAGCTCCAGCATACTATCCAGGACCTCCCCTTCGAAGGCCAGGGCCTGTTTTCGGCTAAGACAGACCCCAGACTAAAGGACCTTAAAGACAATAGGGTCATAATACGGTCTTTGGGGATGCATACGCCTGCGACACAGCGCAGGCCATTCTGGCAGCAGAACCAACAACAGCAGCGTCGGCCATATCCTCAGTTCCGTCCGTGGCAGGACCTTAATAGGTGCTGCGGCAGGAACAACCGACGCAGACAGTCGGGTGGCCAAACGGGGCAAAACCAAGGCTCCGCCAAGGCCCCACCCGGACCCAAGCCTTCATTTTGAAGGTGCGCCCGAGGGCGCAGTACCAGTTTCACCTCCGGATCCTTCCCCGCAGTTTTCCAACCGTCTTTCATTTTTCCTCCCGGCGTGGACCCAAATAACATCGGACTGTTGGGTCTTGCGCACTGTGCAGGCCGGTTATCGCCTGCAGTTTTCATCGCCCCCCCCCCACCACCCTCGTCCCTCTTCAGGGACCCCTCTCATGAGCAATTCCTCCGTCAGGAGGTGCAGATGCTCCTTGTCAAGGGAACCATAGAGGAGGTTCCAGAGAGCGAGAAGGGAGAGGGGTTTTATTCCCGCTACTTTCTAATCCCCAACTCCAAGGGGGGCCTCAGGCCTATCCTTGACCTGCGGGAACTCAACAAGTATATGGTGAAGTTGAAGTTCTGTATGGTATGCCTTGGAACCATCATCCCATCCCTGGATCCCGGAGACTGGTACGCTGCCCTCGACATGCAGGACGCTTACTTCCATATCTCCATATCCCCCCAGCACAGGCGTTTCTTTCACTTGGTGGTTGACCGCCAACATTATCAATTTGCGGTCTTCCCGTTTGGCCTCTCTACGGCCCCAAGGGTGTTCACGAAATGCATGGCAGTTGTCGTCGCATACCTTCGGCGTGGCCGCATTCACGTGTTCCCCTACCTCGACGACTGGTTGATCCGGGGCACATCGGAGCTGCAGGTCCGCGACCATGTCCGCAGGATCAGCAGCCTCTTTGCTGCCCTAGGCCTCGTGATCAACGTGGACAAGTCTGCTCTGCTCCCCACGCAGAGGATAGAGTTCATCGGGGCCGTTCTGGACTCTACCCTGGCCAGGGCCTTGCTACCCTTGCCCAGGTTCCAGTCGCTGTCGGCCATCATTCTGCACTTGCAGGCGGCCCTGCTGACCTCTCTAAGAACATGTCTGGCCCTCCTGGGACATATGGCGGCCTGTACGTTCATGACAGCGTATGCCCGACTCCGCATGAGGCCTCTTCAATCTTGGCTCATCACGCAGTACTGGCCGGCCAGACATTCGTTGGACATAGTTGTCACCGTTCCCCAGAGGGTACTGGACTCCCTTCGGTGGTGGCTGGACCAGTCCGTAGTCTGTGCGGGGCTCCCGTTCCATCCACCCCAGCCCTCTGCAACCCTGACGACGGACGCCTCAGATCTGGGCTAGGGGGCGCACTGCGGCGCTCGGAGAACTCAGGGCCTGTGGACCCCTCAGGAGCTGGACCTCCCCATCAACATACGGGAGTTGAGAGCAGTCCGTCTTGCCTGTCAAGCGTTCGTCCATCACCTTCAAGGTCATTGTGTTGCGGTGTTCACCGACAACACGACGACCATGTTCTACATCAACAAGCAGGGCGGCACCAGGTCCTCTCCCCTATGTCTTGAGGCGATGCGTCTCTGGAAGTTTTGTATAGCCCATGCCGTTCACCTTTCCGCCTCCTATCTCCCGGGAGTACGAAACGCTCTAGCGGATCGACTGAGCAGGTCCTTCCGCTCGCACAAGTGGTCCCTCCGCCCAGACGTCGCCCTCTCACTCTTCCAGAGGTGGGGTCTTCCCCAGATGGACCTCTTCGCGTCCAGGGAGAACAGGAAATGTCGAACATTCTGCTCCCTTCAGGGTCGGGAGCCCGGGTCTATAGTGGATGCCTTCCTGATCCCATGGGCGACCCATCTGTTTTACGCGTTCCCTCCCTTTCCGCTGATACACAGGGTGCTCCTCAAGGTACGCAGAGACAGAGCTCATGTGATTATGATAGCTCCAGCGTGGGCCAGACAACATTGGTACCCCATGTTGCTGGACCTCTCAGTAGCCAACCCAGTTGCCCTGCCCCTTCATCCGGACCTGATCACCCAGGACCACGGCAGGCTCTGTCACCCGGACCTTCAGTCTCTGCACCTTACGGCATGGCTCCTGCGTGGTTGACCGGCTCCGAGTTACGCTGCTCTACCCCGGTTCAGGAGGTTCTCCTGGGCAGTAGAAAGCCTTCCGCCAGGGCTACTTACTCGGCTAAGTGGAAGCGTTTCTCCTGTTGGTGTTTGGAGAAAGGTCTTCTCCTTATGGAGGTTCCCGTCACCACTATTCTGGACGACATCTGGTCCCTCAAGGCCCAGGGTCTGGCATTATCGTCCCTTCGGGTTCACCTAGCGGCTGTCTCCACGTTTCATCCTGAAGGGGACGGACATTCCGTCTTCTCCCACCCTATGGTGGCAAGATTCCTGAAGGGACTGGAACGTCTCTATCCACAGATCCGCCCTCCTGCCCCTTCATGGAATCTCAGCCTGGTCCTAACTCAGCTCATGGGTCCTCCATTTGAGCCGTTAGCTACTTGCTCCCTGCTCTACCTCTCATGGAAGACCACCTTCCTAGTGGCCATCACCTCAGCTAGACGGGTGTCGGAACTACGGGCCCTCCCAGTAGATCCCCCGTATACGGTCTTCCATAAAGACAAGGTGCAGCTGAGACCACACCCTGCTTTTCTACCCAAGGTGGTCTCAGCTTTCCACATTAACCAGGAGATCTTCCTCCCTGTCTTTTTCCCAAAGCCCCATTCATCCCGCAGGGAGCAACAGCTCCACTCGCTAGATGTCCGTTGGGCGCTAGCATTTTATGTGGACAGGACCAAACCGTTCCGCAAGTCCCCCCAGTTATTCGTGGCGGTAGCGGACCGGGTCAAGGGACTAACGATTTCCTCGCAGAGGATATCTTCCTGGGTTACCTCCTGTATCAGGAGCTGTTATGACCTGGCCCACGTTCTGGCGGGCCGTGTGACTGCTCACTCCACCAGAGCGCAGGCGTCATCGCTGGCTTTCCTTGCCTGCATGCCGATCCAAGACATTTGTAGGGCGGCGACCTGGTTGTCGGTCCACACATTCGCTTCCCATTACGCCCTGGTTCAGCAGTCCAGAGATGATGCGGCCTTTGGCTCTGCAGTGCTCCAGGCCGCGACTTCTCACTCCGACCCCACCGCCTAGGTAAGGCTTGGGATTCACCTACCTGGAATGGATATGAGCAATCACTCGAAGAAGAAAAGACGGTTACTCACCTTGTAACTGATGTTCTTCGAGATGTGTTGCTCATATCCATTCCACACTCGCCCTCCTTCCCCACTGTCGGAGTAGCCGGTAAGAAGGAACTGAGGAGCGGGTGGGCCGGCAGGGGTATATATCGAGTGCCATAGTGGCACCACTCTAGGGGGCGACCTGCCGGCCCACTGGAGTTGCTAGGGTAAAAAAGTTTCCGGCAAACGTGTACGCGCGGCTCGCACACCTACCTGGAATGGATATGAGCAACACATCTCAAAGAACACCAGTTACAAGGTGAGTAACCGTCCTATGCAATAAGTGTAAGTCAAGATCTTTACTAGACTTGGCCATGTTCTTGTTTTTACACTGTTTACAATGAATTAATACAATTGTATAATTCTTTGACCACATTGTAATTGCAGTAACTCAAAAGAATATTTCCTGATTTTAAGTTGGGTTTATATTACTTATTTTTGCCAGGGTATTTATTAAAGCCCCAGGAATTGTGGCCTCTGCAGCACTGTGTTTTGGATAGAAAGGCAAGACTAATTTTTTTTGGCAAAATAACGTGGAAAGTAACAGAAGGCAGAACAGGATGATACAGTAACTTGAAAAAGACACTAGTCGAACATTTTTGATTTAGCATTTTTATTCTCTACTCAAGCTGTTGTCCCGTAGTCATTGTTTTTAGTGTTTGATGACAAAAAAGCACCATTATTACAGCTGCAATGTCTTCGTTTCAAAGTGTAGCTATCACTAACAGAGACAGGATTCCAATAACCCAACTCTGCAGTATTTATGGTGATTAAATTTATTTTAGTGTTTGTACTGTTCCACTTAAGTCCTAGTTAACAATTTTAAATCTTAAACTACCAACGCTGGAATTGAAAGATCTATTAAGATACTAATTAAATGCAAGAAGCATACTTATTTTAGTGTTGGAATATATATATATTTTTAAATAGAAGTTTGTGAGGGCTCCTGAGCAGAGACCTCTCATAGGCAGAGATCTCAAAATCTAGTAATTATGGAAGTGCCTTTCATAGTTCCATTAATAAGATTGAGTTGCCTTTTCCACCTAAAGCAGGGATTCAACCACTTTGACTTACAAAGAATAATGTGTATTCTCCCAGAATTACAGTGCTTATTATTTGAGTACAGATTGAATTTTCTAGCATTTTAAAAGGAAATCCATGGAACCCTGATTTACGCTACAAACTTATGTCTCTCACAGGTGTGGAAAATCCACACCCCTGAGGGAAACAATTTATAGTGATCTAACCCCCAATCTAGTCAGTGCTATGTTAATTGGGAGGGCTTCTCCTGTCAACACAGCTGCTGCCTCTTGGAGAGGTGGAGTACAAACACCCAAGGGAAAAGCACTCCTATCTGCCTAGGTACAGTTTGCACTAAGTGCTACAGTGATGCAGCCCTAATTAGTTTAGTAAAAAGGTCCAAATTTTAATTTTTTTTTAAAAGAAATTTCAGACTGGGTGTTAAACAATATTTTTTTTTGGTCCTGAATTATCTTAACAGAATTATAGACACATCAAAATTCCCAGTTTAAACTCTCTAAAATCTTGTGCATTGGTTAAATTTGAAGCAGTTTCAAAAGATTTATGGTCATTTTGCTCTTGTTCTTCATAACTGAAGTTTCTCTTTGATAATGACCCCATGAAGTTAGGGCGTGTGTGGAATCTAGTGCATTTGTAAAAATTAGTTAGCCCTGTAATAATGCATTTAGATTTACAGATAAATGTTTGGATGCCCCAACTATGCATTTCCATACTTTAACATATTTGAGTTTTTGGAGTTTACCTCCAAGTGTGAATTTCCTGTTTAAAATGTTTTGTTTTTGTTTTGGGATAATTACATCATCCTTACAGCATGTTGGGGAGGTAACCAGGTATGGGTTCTGGCAGGTCAAGGACCAGATCTAACTCTCCTTGACACTAGTAGATGTCTTTCCATTGACATAGTTGATATTTGATTAGGCCCTGGATTTACAGAGCCAGGGACCCCTTCATTGAGATCTTGCTGCTAGCCTGAGCCTGTTTAAAACAGGGCTGTTAAATCAGCCCTTCAAGTGGTCCCAATTGCTAGAGTATTACAAGAGGGTTGGGGGAAGGAAATCTCTGAAAAAGCTAGGACCAGAATCAGTTTGGGTAAATATGAATCAGTTTTATACAGGTGTAATTACTTTTTAAAGCTACATTTTGCTTGTGGACTTTCCTGAATTAATGCAAACATATTGCATTCCCAGATTAACATGACAAATTTGTATTGGAATTGTTAGGGGAAACATAAAAGGCCATATTCTTGCCTCAAGGGTTGCATAATGAAGGCAACTGATAAGTGCTGGAATTACGTTTGTGTGTACACACGTACGTACACACACACACACACGCACACACGCACACACGTAGAAGTGGGCTTATGGTTAAAATCATTTTTAACTTGCAGCAGTGCTAAACTTGGTCTCCATTTTTTTTTTTTTTTGTAGGTGACTTTCAACATTCTTAAATCTATTTTGGTATATAGACGCTCCCCGAGTTACATAAACCCGAGGTATGCAAATTCAAGTTTATGTAAGTTCTGTAAGCTAGAAATGGGAGGGTTTTTGCCCTGCGTAATGGCTGGAGATACGTTTCCAACTTGCACCAAATTCGAGTCATGCAAGGTGTTCCAGAGTGGCACGCTTGTGTAAGTTGGGGAGTGTCTGTAGTTAGTATCTTTCGAAATCAGAGGTAGATTTATTTATTTAGTTTTGCCCTTCCTCAACTTCTGGTTTAAATACTATTCTGGAAATGTTAAGATATTGTGCTTAGATATGAGATTGAGCTGTGTCTCTACTCTTGGATGTAAGAAAGGGATGCATTAATAGGCAGAGATGAATGAGATAAACAGTAACTCAGTCCATTAGAACCGGAGGTGTGAAAAGAAAAGAACTTGCTTGTTTGAAGGCAATAGAAGAGAAGATTAAGAGCTGGAAATCTGGTGTTATTGTAGGGTGGTAGACAAAAAAATCCCAGTCAAAAAAATTGGCTAACCTGAAGTTAAGACTGAGTGAATCTCATTTCAGTCATTACACCATTAAGAAAATACATTCTGTAGAACACAGACATTTACTTGGAAATTCCTGTTGTCTTTAATACCACTGCCTCATTTGCTGCAGAAGTTGAAAGGTGTGTAGAGAGTGAAGCAGAGGACTGTAGAAAGAATAAGAATGATCTTATGATTAAAAGAGTTGGTTGACTGTGGAAAGATGGCTTCTGTCCCTGGCTTTGTCACCGACTTCTGTGTAGTGGTAGACAAGTCACTTAAACTGCAATTTTTTAAGGTAGCTGCAAGTTGTGTGCACTTCATTTTCTGGGTGTCCAATTTTAAGCCCTGGGAGCAGATTTGCAGTTCTGGAATCCTTGCAATTACAACTAACATAGCCGAAGATACTTGACACCTATGTTAACTCAGACACTAGACATCTCAATATGTGCACCTAAAATTAGTAAACACTTTGGGAGGAGAGGGGCAGTCTTGCCTTTAATCTCTGCCTTATTCCCATTTCCCAGAAAGGGAACGTTGCTTGCTGCCCTACCTGACAGAAGTATTGTGAAGATACAATAATGTTTGTGCAGTGCTCAACTGCTAGGATAAGCACTCTGAAGAGCTAATGAGGCAATGAATACCTCCTTATTCAGTCCAAGGTTTGAATGGTACAGTAAATAAGGCATGAGGTTACACATTCTTTCAGGATAAAGAGAACCACTGGGCAATTCCTCCTTCCTGTGCACTGAATGAAACAGGGAAGGTATGACATCTGGGAAGAATAGTGAGAGATTATGGGCCTGTCTACGTTACCAGCAGGGTCTACAGGCAGCGATTGATCCGGCAGGGGTCGATGATCATGTGTAGTCTAAATGGGATAAATTGACCGCCAAGTGCTCTCCTGCCAGAGTGAGAGGCACAGGTGGAGTCGATGAGAGAGCGTCAGCTGTCGACTCACTGCAGTGAGGACCCCGCAGTGAGTAGATCTAAGTACGTCAACTTCAGCTACGTTATTCACATATCTGAAGTTGCATAACTTAGATCAATTTCCTGCCTCCTAGTGTAGACCAGACCTATGTGATAGACTTTATAGTACAGAGACACAAGGGGGCTGAATTAAGGCTGCACAGATGGTCTTAATTCTGGCTTTTTCTAACTTTCAACCTAATTTTTTTTATGCAATTCTAAACGGTCCATTGGCATCAGGCATAACATCTGTTAAATCTTGCTGCCAAATGTTTGCTATTACCTCATGCAACATAGTACAATGAAGCCCACTTTATGAGTGAAGAGTAAACTGAGAGAATCATTCATGGAACCCTGACAATAGGCTTTGAAATAAGTTATATTAACAAATTATCACTTGAGCATAGCTGTACAAATAATGTCACAATGGGTAAATCTGGTTTGGCATCTTCATTGTATATTTTAGCATGTTTTAAACCAAATAGTTGGTAAAAGAAGATATAAAAAGGGTACACAGAGAGAGAGCTGTCAGTCTGACATTGAGTAATAAATCAATGCCAGTAAAGCTGATTTGATTTTTTTTAATAAGATTAGTAGTTTGGTTGATAAAGGTAGTAGTGTTGATCATTGAATCAGAGAAGTGTAGGGCTAGAAGGGTCCTCAAGAGGTCATCCCCTTGCACTGAGGCAGGGCCAATAAACCTGGACCATCTCTGTCAGGCTTTTGGAAGTTTTAGGACCAGGTTGATGGGGATTTCTACAACCTCCCTTGGAAGCCAGGAGCTTAAGTACCCTTATAGTTAGAACACTTTTCCTAATATGTATCTGAAATCTCCCTTGCTGTGTATTAAGCCCACTTCTTGTCCTACCATCAGTGGACTTGGAGGACAATGGATCCCTGTCCTCTTTATAACAGCCTTTAACATATTTGAGACTGTTCTTGGGTCCCCCTCAATTCTCTTTTATTGAGACTAAACATGCCCAGTTTGTAACCTTTCCTCATAGGTCAGGCTTTCTAAACCTTTTATCATTTTTGTTTGCTCTCCTCTGGACTCGCTCTCCAGTTTGTCTTGATCTTAAGTGCGGTGCCTGGAATTGGGGACACAGCTCCAAATGAGGCCTTACTGCTGCCATGCAGAGCAGGATAATTCTGTCCTGTGTCCTATGTAGGGGACACTGGTAATGCTGACTCAGGTTATTGTTGATTCGTGTTTAATTTGTGTTCCACTATAACCCCAGATCAGCAGTGCTAACGTAGCATGTTGTTCCCCATTTGATAGTTGTGCATTTGGATTTTTTCCTTTCTAAGTGAAATACTTTGCACGTGCCTTTTCTGAATTTCATTTTGTTGATTTAGGACCAATTCTCCAATTTGTCAGGTTATTTTGGATTCTAAATTCATCCTCCAAAGTGCTTGCAACCCTTCCCAGTTTGTCATCCTGCACATTTTATAAGCATATTCTTCATTATCCAGATCATTAATTAAAATACTGAATAGTACCTGATTGATGTGATATACTTCGATGTTTGTAAGGTATTTAACATAGGACTACATGATGTTTCAGTTTAAACTAGAAAATATAAAATTAACATGGCACACATCAAATGGATTAAAGATGGCTAACTGATAGGTCTCAAAATGTAAGTATAAATAGGTGTTTCTGTGAGAGGGAGTCCCACAGGGATATGTTTTTGGCAGTATGCTTTCTTATCACTGAAAAGTTTGCAGATGACCCAAAAATTTGGGGAGCAGTAAATAACGAAAAGGATATGTCACTGATACAGAGTGATCTGGTTCTCTTGGTAAGATGGGTGCAAGCAAATATGTATTTTAAATATAGTTAAATGTGCATATGTAGGATTCGAACAATGTCTGTAGACCATACTTAACAAAGTGGGTGGACTCTAGCCTGGGAAATAGTGAGTCTGAAAAAAAAATTGCAGATTATAGGGGATAATCAGCTGAACATGAGCTCCTAGTGTAATGCGGGTGGCCAAAAGGGCTAGTGCAATTCTGGCATGAATAAATAGGGGAATGTCAAGAAGAAGTCAAGAGGTTATTTTAACTCTGTAGTTGGCACTGGTGTGACCAGTGCTGGAATCCTATGTCCAGTTCTGGTGTCTACAATGCTAGGATGTTGATGGCAGGGGGGATAGCTCACTGGTTTGAGCATTGGCCTGCTAAACCCAAGGTTGTGAGTCAATCCTTAAGGGGCCATTAGGGATCTGGGGCAGAAATCTGTCTGGGGATTGGTCCGTGCTTTGAGCCGGGGGTTGGACTAGATGACCTCCTGAGGTCCCTTCCAACCCTGATATTCTGATAAATCGGAGAGGCTTAAGAGAAAAGTCGTGAGTGATTGAGGATTGGCTTATAGTAATAAACACTCTGAGTATGTTAACAAAGAGAGAGTTAAGGGGTGACATGATTACAGTGTAGGTGCACCTAGTTAGGGAACAAATACACCTCTACACAGATATAATGCAACCCAATATAACACACATTCGAATCCAACATGGTAAAAACAGTGCTGCGAGGGGGCAGGGCTGTGCACTCCAGCACGATCAAGCAAGTCAATATACATGCAGTTTCACCCTATAACGGGGAAGATTTTTTTGGCTTCCCCAAGGACAGCATCTATCGGGGTAGAGGTGTTTTTGATAATGGGCTGTTCAGTCTAGCAGAGAAAGGTGCATACTCCAATGGCTGGAAGCTGAAGCTGGACAAATTCAACTGGAAGTAAGGCATACATTTTTAACAATGAGGGTAATTAACCATTGGAACAATTTACCAGGGGTCGCGGTGGATTCTCCATCACTGAAAATTTTAAAATCAGGATTGGATTATTTTTTAAGGATCTGCTCTAGTTCAAAAAAAATTAATTCTGAGAAGTTTTTCTGGCCAGTGTTGTGCAGGTCAGACTAGATCAGGGGTAGGCAACCTATGGCACATGTGCCAATGGTGGCACCCGAGCTGATTTTCAGTGGCACTCATGCTGCCTGGGTCCTGGCTACTGGTCTGTGGGGCTCTACATTTTAATTTAATTTTAAGTGAAGCTTCTTAAACATTTTAAAAACCTTATTTACTTTACATACAACAATAGTTTAGTTATATATTGTAGACTTGTAAAAAGAGACCTTCTAAAAATGTTAAAATGTATTACTGGCACGCAAAACCTTAAATTACAGTGAATAAATGAAGACTCATCACACCACTTCTGAAAAGTTGCTGACCCCTGGACTAGATAAAAGTAGCCCCTCTGGCCTTGGAATCTATAAGAATAATTTTGTCGAAGTACAGTTTCTTGTCATCACTGAAAAGTTTCCCTTGAGTGAGTTACCAATTCTCTTTAAACAAGTTATTCAAGGATGCAGTTAATTTTTCCTTTTAGCCTATTATAAGATTTGACTAAAAATACTTAACTTTTAAACTGTGTTCAATTGTTGTGTTTAGCCTTAATAGGATAAAACCTGCATCACTCGTTATATCTACTTATTTTGAGATACAAAATTTATTTTTCAGAACAAACGTCTTGAGTTGAAGCACAAACTCTGTAAGCGTGTGTGTGGTTTTGCTTGAGAATTAAAGACCAAGACATGTTTAGGTAATGTTCAGAATGAACTCCTGTGTGACAGTTGTCTAGCTGGTGGAGTTTAAGAAGTAAGTATCAGGAAATCCAGTTCTGCTCAGCAGAAAGTAATTAATTATGAAGAAAATGGAATGAATATATTCATTCCAACCTTTGTTTAACTTCTCCAAGTGGTACTGCTCCATACAAATAAATGTGCAAATCCTTTCTTTTCAGACTGTGAGAAATTCTACATATTCTTCACAGGCTGCTACTCTGGTCTTAGAGATATCTAGCAATGGATAAGCTGCAAGTTATCAAGGTCTCCTTGTTTGTCCATAAGTTACTGTAAAGGGACTGCCAGGATTTTTTATAGTAGATGGCTGACCTACCATGAGAATATTTGTCAAGAGGAGGCCTTGAATTCAATAAAGTAATTTTTGCACTCATTATTGTTGCAATCAATCTTGCTTTATTTGAAAAATTAAAAATAGTTGACGTTCACCTAGGCATCAGACTGAATGAAGAAGAAGTGGTTCATGTGCGCTGTTCTGATACACTGCAAATATTTGATTTTCTTGATGTCAGTATAAAGTACTAATCTTCTTACATCTGGTGAAAATTTTTATATTGGCATACCTTTTTTGTGTACTCGTTGTCAAATTGACTAAAGCCATCTGATAGAACAGAGGTGGGCAAATTACAGCCCGCGGCCCACATCCAGCCTGTAGTACCCTCCTGCCTGGCCCCTGAGCTCCTGGCCTGTGAGGCTTTCCCCCGCAGTTCTCCCTCCCCCACAGCCTCAGCTCACTCCATCGCTGGTGCAATGCTTTGGGTGGCAGGACTAAAAGCTTCTGGCCTGACCCGGTGCTCTGTGCTGTGTGGTGGTGATGGCATGGCTGGCTGCAGCTGATGGTACAACTGTAATGTCGTCAGCCACTAGTGCTCCAGGCAGCATGGTGAGGGGGCAGGAAGCAGGGGGGAGGTGCTGGATAGAGAGCATGGGAGTTCAGGGGAGTAGATAGGGGTCGAGGCTATCAGAGGGTAGGGAACAGGGTTGAATGGTTCCAGGGTCCTAGATGTGGCAGTCAGGAAGGAGATGGGGGTGTTGGATGGGGCAGAGGTCCCTGAGGGGCCGTCAGGGGACAGGGAGAAGGAATGGTTGGATGGGACGGGTCCCGGGGGTGGGCAGTCAGGAATGAGGAGGGGGTTGGATGGGGCGGTGGGAGGCAGTCAAGGGATAGGGAGAAGGAGGTGGTTGGATGGGGCAGAGGTCCCGGGGGGCAGTTAGGAAGGAGGGGTGGTTGGATGGGGTGCCGGGGAGCAGTCGGGACAAGGAGAAGGGATGGTTGGCTGGGACAGGGGTCCCCGGAGGGGGGGCAGTCAGGAATGAGGGTGCGGGGGGTTGAATGGGCCAGCAGTGGGCAGTCGGGCAGGGGTTCTCGGGGCAGTCAGGGGATAGGGAGAAGGGGTGGTTGGATGGGGCAGGAGTCTCGGGGGGGAGGGCAGATGGGAGATGGGGGGCTGGGCTGGGCTGGGCGGGCCATGCCCCCCTCCCCTAACTGGACTTGCCTGCGATTTCTGAAACCCGATGCAGCCCTCAGGCCAAAAAGTTTGCCTGCCCCTGTGATAAAAGAATAAACTTGTTTTCGAAAAAGCATTTACTACAAACCAGTCTTTTCAGGTGCTACACTGATGAGCCTATTGAAAGAGTTACTGACCTGGGGAAGGGCGGAAGGGAAAACACCCATCTTGGGTTCAGCTCATGCCTGCTAGCCAGGCTGCTTGTAAGCTGAGTGCCATGGCACAACTTTTCCTGAGGCTTAGGGCTTGTGTACACTGCCCGCTGAATCGGTGGGCAGCAATCGATCCAGCGGGGATTGATTTATCGTGTCGAGTATAGATGCAATAAATGGACTGATGAACGCTCTCCCGTCGATTCTGGTACTCCACCAGAACAAGGAGCGCAAGTGTGGTCGATGGGAAAGCGGCAGCTGTCAACTTACAGCAGTGAAGACACCGTGGTAAATAGATCTAAGTCATCCACTTCAGCTACGCTATTCACATAGCTGAAATTGCATATCTTGGGTCGACCCTGCGCAGTAATGTAGACAAGCCCTCAGTTGTTTTAGTCATTGCGACACTGATACTGGGACGCCTCCTTTTAGGAATTCAGAACAATATATGGTAAAAAGGCTCGCTCTCTGTCTGTTTCCTAGTCTTACTTAAATAGGAAGCCAGCTTTAATAGGCATTTTATTTCTCTCCAGATTGGTACATGGTTTTTTAAAAAAATGTTAATAGGCAGTTCAGAGTTCTATGGCTAGCTGGGAACCTTGAGTCAAATCCCTGTGCCAAATGACAAAATAAGATCAGACCTGCAAATCAACTTAACACCACCCTCTCTTCTGCTTTTTCTTCAAGGTTTATAAAGTGTCTTAGCAGTGCTGTTAGAAAAATCCTCTACTTAGATATTCCTGTCAAGTGAAATACAAAACAGTGATCAGGTTGTCTGATTTAAGAACAAAAATAATGGCCACACTAGGTCAGACCAATGGTCCATCTAGCCCAGTATCCTCTAACAGTGGCCAATACTAGAGCTTTAAGGGAAGTGTACAGAACAGGGAAATTAGAGCATCTGCAGTCTTTCCCTTCCGACTTCTGCCAGTCAGAAGTTAAGGTGTCCTGAGCATGGGGTTGCATTCCTGACCATCTTGGTTAATAGCAGTTGATGGACCTATCCTCCATGAAGTTACTTAGTTTGAATATCAAGATTTGTTCTTGAAATTCCTCAATCTCTGAAATTTACCATCTGCCATTCATTATTTAGAATGAATATAATACTAAGAGAACTTGAGATCATCTGTCTAAGTTTAAAAACAGGATCTCTCTGGGAGAACTTCCTGATTTCCATGTTTGCTTGAGACAGATGTTAATTTAAGCTAGACACAGATGCACATCAATGGCAAATAGACATTACTATACCATCTGAAATAGTACTTCAGATTAAAATTTTTTCAGTGGTTTAGTTACTGTAACTATCTTCAACAATGAGTTGTAAAAATTTGCCCAAAGCTATAGACCAAATAATAGTGAAATTTGTGTTTTAATGTTCAGAAACCCTATGTTAAAATCATAAAAATGTAAGAGTGGATGGGACCTTGATAGATCGTCTACTTCAGTCCCCTGCACTGAGGCAGAACAAAGTATTATCTAGACCATCCCTGACAGGTGTTTGTCTAACATGTTCTTTAAAACCTCCAATGACGGAGATATCATGACCTCTGTAGATAATTCATTACTTAACTCCTCTTACAATTGGGAAGCTTTTTCCTAATGTCTTACCTAAATCTATCTTGCTGCAATTTAAGAACATTACTACTTGTCTTTATAACAACTTTTCAGTACTTGAAGACTTATGTCCATCATTCTTCTCTTCTCCAGACTCAACATCCCTAGTTTTTTTTTCAGCCTTTTTCTGTAGGTCATGATTTCTAGACCTTTCATCATTTTGGTTGCTCTCCTTTAGCTTTTCTCCAATTTGTCCACATCTTTCCCAAAGTCTGGTGCTCAGAACTGGCCCGGTATTCCAGTTGTGGCCTTATCAGTGCTCAATAAGTAGAGTGAAAGAATTACTTCTCGTGTCTTTGCTTACAGCAGTCCTGCTAATATATTGCAGAATTGTTTTGTTTTTTTTGCAGCAGTATTATGTTATTGACTCAGTTAGTTTGAGCCACTATAACCACCTGATCCTTTTCTGCAGTGCTCCTTCATAGGCAGTCATTTCCCATGTTGTATGCATGCAATTGATTATTCCTTAAGTGTGGCACTTTGCATTTTTCCTTACTGAATGTCATCTTGTGTGATATAGCAAGGCTAGAGGACAGCAGGAGAGTGATAGATGGGATATATGTGAGCCCGAGGATGATGAGCCTTATTCCCTTTAGAAGGAAGAGAGGCTGCTACTAATATGTAGTTAGAGCACCTGAAGCCAGTCACCTGATAACCCCCTGTAGATGAGCAGACTCACCCATGTGGTGCCTCCTGCTGGTTATCCTGGGAATTAGCTCAGTCCAGCCTGTAGTGCCCTCTGCAGGCCAGTGATCTGCCTGTCCTCTGGTCCCAAGTCCCTCCCTGGACCCTGGTGCCTCTTTTAACTGGGTCTCCCCCTCCAGAGGAACCCCCACCCCACTATCCCACTTTGCCTCAGTATTGGCTACTGCCCAGTCTCCATCTAGCCCCTGTTCACTAGGACAGACTGCAGTATAAGCCACTCATCATTGGCAAAGGGGTTTGGACCTGCTGTCTTTGCCTACCCCTGGGCTGCCCCCTGCAACTCCCAGTACCTCTTGGCCTTATGCTAGGCCTCAGCCTGGGGCTTTCCAGGCAGGAGCTCCCCAGTTCCTCTGCCTTTCCCCAGCCCTGTTTCACCCAGATCCCTGTGTCTAGCTCCCTGAAGCCAGGCCCCTTCTCTCTCGACAGCCAGAGGGAAACTGTCTGGGCTTTTGGCTCACAGCCTCTTTATAGCGCCAGCTGGGCTCTGATTGGGGCATGGCCCGGCTGCTTTGCCAATCAGCCCAGCTTTAGATATGCAGCTTTTAAGCCCTTCTTACCCCAGCCACAGCCCTCTCCTGGGCTGTTTTAAGCCCCAAAGGGCAGGAGCAGGCAACTACCCCGCTGTACCCCCCACGTCCCCTGCTTCAATCAGACAGTTGGAGTTGAAGCAGAGTGGTTGGTGTTGGAGCGAAGAACAGTTGGAGGAGAGCAGTTTGGAGAAGTGCTGTGGCAGGCCAGAAGACCAAGACTCTGGGTTAAAGGGAAACCCGGCTTGTGCAGAGCAGAGGGACTCTACCGACACAGGGGTTGGAGAAACTTGGCCCAAGTGGAGAGAGCGCAGAAAGCCCCACAAGCTGAAGGGCCGGAGAGGGAAGTAGCCTAGGGGAAGGAATCGCTAGTTCATGTGGTTCACTGCTATCCCTAGGGCCCCTGGGCTGGGACCCAGAGTAGAGGGCAGGCCTAAGTCCCTCCCTCTCCACTCCCTTTCTCTGGGACACTAGTGGGACAGTTGATACCCAGTTCAGGGGTGAGAAGCGGCACCCTGAACCCCCACAAGAGGAGAAAGTGCAGGACCCATCATAATAGTGCTGGCAATTTGCCACTCGTTTATTTTAAACCACTTCTCTGTTTGTCAGGATTGTTTTTAATTCTAATTCTGTCCTCCAAAGCTCTTGCAACTCCACCCAGCTTGATATTGTCCCAGACTTTGAAAATGTATTCTTTATGCCATTATCTAAATCTTTTATGGAGCTGTTGAATAGAACCGGACTCAAGACAGATCTCCATGGGACCTGACCAGACTGAAGCCCCCTACCTCCCACCCCTGGCATTTGAGCCAGGCTGTTTGGTCCTGAGGTAGTGGGGCTTCAGTTGTGAATCTCTTGTGGGAATGACAGCCAACAGGTGTTGATTTACACAGACACTTCATTGCCCTAACTACATCGACCTAAGTGTGATGCCTCTCACAGGGTGGAGTTATTAGATTGGTGCAGGATGATTACGTTGGCAGTCGCAACATTGCCAGTGTAGATACAGAGTCAGGTTGATGTAAGCTGCCTTATGTCAATCTAACTCTGTAGTGTAGACCAAACTCTAGTAATTCTTAACTTTGGAGTTCTTCGAGTGCTTGCTTATGTCGATTCCATTCTAGGTGGTGCACGCCCACTGTGCACGGTTGTGTTGGAGACTTTTGCCTTAGTGGTATCTATCAGTGACCCTCAGAAAGCTGTTCGGGGGAAACTTATAGAAAGGACAAGTGTCAAATCTGTAAAAACTTTCGACTTAGAACCCAAAAGGAAAGGGATATCCCTTGAGGGCCCTCCTCATGGAGGCTGCATTTTGTCCTGCATCAGAGCCCTCCCACTCAGACTGCATGCTGAGCACTTGGCTTCAGTGCAGAGCACTCCGCCTGGCGCCGTCCCCTCCACCAATGCCTAAGAAGTGGCAGAAGAAGAGCCCTCGGCACCAGAAGGGAAAGGGGCTTTTGGCAAAGTACTGACGCCAGGCATGTGACAGCCCTGGGGCTTCACTGTTGTACAGTAGAGGTCAGATTTCCCCAGCCCTACCAGGGATCTGCCTCTGACTCCAAGGAGCAGCAGGGAACCCTGGTTTCTCCCAGGGCTCTCATTCCCCAAAGCTGCCCCAGCGGCTAAAGAATAAGTAGGCCAAACTGGCAAGACAGACGCTGCACCAGGCGGCAGGGTTGGCTAAGATACTGAATTTAAGGGCACAGACAATCATGGGACTGCCTCATAGGGCAGTGCAGTACCCTTGGTCACTGGGCTGCAGGTGCAGATCTCAATCTCCGTGGCCTTCGAACTCAGCCACCCATATCCTAGGTCTCCGACTAGAAGGCCCAGGTCCTTAACTCACTCTCACCAACAAGATGCAGAACACAGGACTTGTGATGCTGGTCCCCATACCACTGGTACCGGCGAGCTTCCCATCAGAGATTGCACGCCCAGATCACCTTGACCCAGTCGATCCCCGCCCAGGCAGGGCTGCCTCTGGCTCGGCACAGTCCCCTTTTCCCAGTGCCGTTTGAGCAGGAGTTGTCCCCGGACGAAGCGGTTTCGGGTCCCCTCCTAACAGGCAGTACCCTGCTACGATTCAGTGAGCGCTAGGCTCTCCTCGAAGGGTGGTTGCTAACTTGAAACTACAGATTAAGGAGGTTGCAGAGGAGTCCGATGACTAATTTAATGTATAATCTCATCCACCCCAGCCCAGGTAATGCTGTCTGTCCACCCAGGGGTCTTTAAATTGTCTCATCACTGTGGCAAGCCCTCTATTCCATTGCGTCGATTCTAAGAAGGCGGCAAAGGAGTATTGCGTCTCTATTGAAAGGGTATGAATAGCTTATCCTTTGTGTGTTCTCTGATATGGCAATAATCATTGTTTTCAAGTAGCTTAAAAATTCATTGGTATGTTACTACTGCTACACTCCTTATGCAGGAAGGACAGCCAGTTCCGTTTTGTCTTTCCTAATACTAATGCATTATGGCCATAATCTTGCAAAATGCATCTGCACGAATGTAATTCTGCTCTGATAATAATGTTAGGAGTGTGGTTTTCAGGATGGTACTCTCCCTGGCAAATATAATGAATTAATTCAGTACGTTTTAAAAAATTTGCTCTCTAAATATCCAAATACCTGTCAGTTCTTCCTTTTTGTTTTTGACCTTGATCCCAGTTCTCCTTTGAAAAACAAGTTACCTACTGTAGAGACCAGATGAAAATGCATCTCTTATGAGCAGGAGGTGGAAGGGAGGGATCGATGACTCTGTCAGACCTGAAATCCTGCACGTTCTGATGCTGGAGAACACATTTAGATTTAGAGATAGAGTACTGCTATATATGTACCACATCCTGTGATTGTCATGGTATAAATCCCCACTCTGAACCTTAGCGTTCAAAAGATGGGGTACCAGCATAAATCCCCCTAAGCTTAATTACCAGCTTAGATTTTGTAGTGCTGCCACCCACCAGGACTTGCAGTGCCTGGTACACTCTGGTCCCCCCAAAACCTTCCTAGAGGACCCCAAGACCCAGACCCCCTGGATCTTACACAAGGAGAGTAAACCCTTTCCCTCATCATTGCCTTTCCCAGGCTTCCCCTCCCTGGGTTACCCTGGAAGATCACTGTGATTCAAACTCCTTGAATCTTAAAACAAAGGGAAATGCACCTTCCCCCCTCCTCTTTCTTTCCCTGTCTCCCACCAATTCCCTGGTGAGTATAGACTCAATTCCCTTGAGCCTCACAAGGGGAAAAAATCAATCAGGTCTTAAAAGTTTTTAATAAAAGAAAGAAAAAAGTAAAAGTTGTCTCTGTAATTAGGATGGTAAAGGTTACAGGGTCTTTCAGCTTATAGACACTAGAGAGAAGCCTTCCCCCCCAGCACAAATACAAATTAAAATCTTTCCAGCAAAATACACATTTGCAAATAAAGAAAATAATCAAAAAGACTAAACCGCCCTTGTACTTGTACTTACTATTTGAACAGAAAATTAGAGAGCCTGTAGGTACGTCTGGTTACTCTCAGAACCCAGAGAGAACAACAGACAAAGAAAACACACAAAACAAAGACTTCCCTCTACTGAGATATGAAAGTATCTTGTCTCCTGATTGGTCCTCTGGTCAGGTGTTCCAGGTTCACTGTTTGTAACCCTTTACAGGTAAGAGACATTAACCCTTAACTATCTGTTTATGACGGTGATGTGTTGAGAGCCTCCTATTGAAGCCACTGAGAATGGAGGGCAATCAGCAACACCTTACAGCAGGGGTTCTCAAACTGGGGGTTGGGACCCCTCAGGAGGTCACAAGGTTATTACATGGGGGTTGTGAGCTGTCAGCCTCCACCCCATACTCCGCTTTGCACCCAGCATTTATTATGGTGTTAAATATATTAATTTTTTTTAATTTATAAGGGGCAGTTGCACTCAGAGCCTTGCTGTTTGAAAGGGGTCACCAATACAGAAGTTTGAGAACGACTGTCTTACAGAACTGGACTCTAATAAACATGCTAGGGTTTAGGACCTGATCCAAAACTTCTAGTTCTGTATTTCTTGGTCTCTGTAAATGAATGTAAATTGGAGGAAGAGCTACCAAAATTTGTAAGGAAAATGGAAAATTCCAGTGCACTAAAACAAAGCAAATGGCTGGATCTTTAAGTGTTAAGGGAAATTATAGAACACTGTGTAAATGAAGGTGAAGGGAGCATTGCAGACAACTTTTTATTTCAGAAAGTTGAAAAAGCTACTGGGGGGAAGCTGTTATAGACTTAATTTTAACAAATAAGGAAGAACTCGTTGAGAATTTGAAAGTAGAAGGAAGCTTGGGTGAAAGTGATCATGAAATAATAGCGTTTGCAATTCTAAGGAAGGGTAGAAGGGAGTACAGCAAAATAGAGACAATGGATTTCAGGAAGGCGGATTTTGGTAAGCTCAGAGAACTGATAGGTAAGGTCCCATGGGAATCAAGACTGAGGGGAAAAACAACTGAGGAGGGTTGGCAGTTTTTCAAAGGGACGCTATTAAGGGCCCAAAAGCAAGCTATTCCGATGGTTAGGAAAGATAGAAAATGTGGCAAAAGACCACCTTGGCTTAACCACGAGATCTTGCGTGACCTACAAACTAAAAAGGCGTCATATAAAAAATGGAAACTAGGTCAGATCACAAAGGACGAATATAGGCAAATAACACAGGAATGCAGAGGTAAGATTAGAAAGACAAAGGCACAAAATGAGCTCAAACTAGCTATGGGAATAAAGGGAAACAAGAAGACTTTTTATCAATACATTAGAAGCAAGAGGAAGACCAAGGACAGGATAGGCCCACTGCTCAGTGAGGAGGGGGAAACAGTAACAGGAGACTTGGAAATGGCAGAGATGCTTAATGACTTCTTTGTTTCAGTCTTCACTGAGAAGTCTGAAGGAATGTCTAATATAGTGAATGCTTACGGGAAGAGGGTAGGTTTAGAATATAAAATAAAAAAAGAGCAAGTAAAAAATCACTTACAAAAGTTAGATGCCTGCAAGTCACCAGGGCCTGATGAAATGCATCCTAGAATACTCAAGGAGTTAATAGAGGAGGTATCTGAGCCTCTAGCTATTATCTTTGGGAAATCATGGGAGACGGGGGAGATTCCAGAAGACTAGAAGGGGGCAAATATAGTGCCCATCTATAAAAAGGGAAATAAAACAACCCAGTTAGTTTAACTTCTGTGCCAGGGAAGATAATGGAGCAGGTAATTAAAGAAATCATCTGCAAACACTTGGAAGGTGGTAAGGTGATAGGGAATAGCCAGCATGGATTTGTAAAGAACAAATCGTGTCAAACTAATCTGATAGCATTCTTTGATAGGATAACGAGCCTTGTGGATAAGGGAGAAGCGGTGGATGTGATATACCTAGACTTTAGTAAGGCATTTGATACGGTCTCACATGATATTCTTATAGATAAACTAGGAAAGTACAATTTAGATGGGGCTACTATAAGGTGGGTGCATAACTGGCTGGATAACCGTACTCAGAGAGTAGTTATTAATGGCTCCCAATCCTGCAGGAAAGGTATAACAAGTGGGGTTCCACAGGGGTCTGTTTTGGGACCGGCCGGCTCTGTTCATATCTTCATCAACGATTTAGATGTTGGCATAGAAAGTACGCTTATTAAGTTTGCGGACAATACCAAACTGGGAGGGATTGCAACTGCTTTGGAGGACAGGGTCAAAGTTCAAAATGATCTGGACAAATTGGAGAAATGGTCTGAGGTAAACAGGATGAAGTTCAATAAAGATAAATGCAAAGTGCTCCACCTAGGAAGGAACAATTAGTTTCACACATACAGAATGGGAGGAGACTGTCTAGGAAGGAGTATGGCAGAAAGAGATCTAGGAGTCATAGTGGACCACAAGCTTAATATGAGTGAACAGTGTGATACTGTTGCAAAAAAAGCAAATGTGATTCTGGGATGCATTAACAGGTGTGTTGTAAACAAGACACGAGAAGTCATTCTTCCGCTTTACTCTGCGCTGGTTAGGCCTCAACTGGAGTATTGTGTCCAGTTCTGGGCACCGCATTTCAAGAAAGATGTGGAGAAACTGGAGAGGGTCCAGAGAAGAGCAACGAGAATGATTAAAGTTCTTTAGAACGTGACCTATGAAGGAAGGCTGAAGGAATTGAGTTTGTTTAGTTTGGAAAAGAGAAGACTGAGAGGGGACCTGATAGCAGTTTTCAGGTATCTAAAAGGGTGTCATCAGGAGGAGGGAGAAAACCTGTTCACCTTAGCCTCCAATGATAGAACAAGAAGCAATGGGCTTAAACTGCAGCAAGGGAGATTTAGGTTGGACATTAGGAAAAAGTTCCTAACTGTCAGGATAGTTAAATACTGGAATAGATTGTCTAGGGAAGTTGTGGAATCTCCATCTCTGGAGATATTTAAGAGTAGGTTAGATAAATGTCTATTAGGGATGGTCTAGACAGTATTTGGTCCTGCCATGAGGGCAGGGGACTGGACTCGATGACCTCTCGAGGTCCCTTCCAGTCCTAGAGTCTATGAGTCTATGAGACCAGGATGGTAGATTGTTGTTTAGCTTGAGAACCATATTGTCATAAGACAAACACTGGTACTTGACTTTGTCTTAGATGAATAACTGAACAAAAGCATTTGACTTTATCTTGCTGGGGATCACAGCAGAAAATGGTGCTGTGTAGGGTTATCATGCTGAGAAGGGCAAGGTTGAGAGAAGGAAGATGCTGAGTTTATACCAGAGCAAGTAAATGAGCAGGTTTTCATGATGCAGCATTTATTGCTAGAAGTAGGATTCAAAGTCCCAAGCATTAGGCTGAGCAATTCTAATATGGTCATAAAGTTTTTGCAAACCTCCCTTCTTCTGTAAAGCAGTTCTCAGTGCTGTAGGTTTCAAGTACCAGTGAGATATTTCTAAATTATATTTTAAACCTCTCAAAGGGGAGGTGGGACTACCACACAAGCCACTCTAGTCATTAATTAGGTTTTAGAAATGCCTTCTCCAAGCAGCTTGTACTACCTCACATAAATATGTAAGAGAAACAGAATCTGACTAGATTTGACACAGAAAACCTAAAAGTGTATCATGTGGTATTTTACTACAAAGACAGATAAGTTGTTATACATGGTTTTTTTTCTGATTATTTTTTTAGTCTAAATTTCACCTTTTAAAAGCTCATCCATGAATCATTTATTGAACGATGTTACAGGGTGATTGGCACTGCCTGAGATGCACAGTATAGACAGTCCCTGCCCCGCAAAGAATTTAAGCTTCAATGTGTCACATGATTCCTCTCATCATTTGGTGCTATCACTCATAGACTCCAGGACTGGAAGGGACCTCGAGAGGTCATCGAGTCCAGTCCCCTGCCCTCATGGCAGGACCAGATATTGTCTAGACCATCCCTAATAGACATTTATCTAACCTACTCTTAAATATCTCCAGAGATGGAGATTCCACAACTTCCCTAGGCAATCTATTCCAGTGTTTAACTACCCTGACAGGAACTTTTTCCTAATGTCCAACCTAAATCTCCCTTATTGCAGTTTGAGCCCATTGCTTCTTGTTCACCTTCAAATGTTTGTAGGCAGTTGTCATGTGTTCACTTAGTCATTGCTTAGCCAAGCTTAGACATATGTAATATTTCTCATAAATCAATTCCGCCAGCCCTTCTTCCTCAAACCAGCCAACTTTTCCCTATTTTTCTGGTAATGTGGTGCGTAGTCAACTAGCAAGGGATTAAGCATGTCACCTCCTTTGTGCTCCATTATAATCTGTGCTAGTCTAAACTGTGTTCTTAAGCATTAAAGTCTCCATGAAACTGTGGACTCATGAAAGTTCTTAATATGAGCAACTGAGACCTTGTGCTAAATCAAGAGAATTTTTAAAATAAAAGATGAAGTGTATTTTCTGTCTAAAGTCTTACTTTCCAATATATTGTTTTTGATTTTGCAGGGCTGCTTTAGAGGAAGTGGAAGGAGATGTGGCAGAATTAGAATTGAAACTTGAAAAGGTAAGATGCTTAAGTTGATTGTGTACACTTTGAAAACTTAAAAAAAATTCATATGAAAAGGATCAAATCTATATTCTGCTTCTGATTCTCTGTGGCAACTGTTGCAGTGCTGATGTTCTGTTACAGTTAATGATGTTAGGATGCACCTGATACATTCAGCAGCACAGTTGTTCATTTTCTGTGACCTACTTTTTGTTAGGCAACAGTCAAGGGGTTAAGTACTAAACCAGATATGGGATAGTAGTCTCAGCTGTAGATAAACAAAACTGTAAATTTTACATATAATAAATGGTTGCAGAAGCAACAGAACTAAGGTTAAAAGTATCAGATAGATTGTTGATTCATCTATTTAGTAGACAAAAGGTGGGTTGTTGAAAACAAGAGGAACTTTCCACAAGGTCACTTAGCACTACTGTATCTCTGCTGTTGTCTTGAAGTGCAAGTTACCCATTTGAATTCCAGTGCTTATCTTCACTAAGCATTTTGCAATGACCAATATTTTAAAAATAAATTGACTCCTCTTGGCCATGACATCACCTTTAACTGATTCTACATTTACTGAGTTTTCGTGCTATTTTATCATGAACCTTGCAAACAATGACATTTTTCTTTTTTTAAAAAGTTAGATTAAAATAATACAAATCTCCCAGTACTTTCCCTTTCCACCTGCCCAGGATGTCTCCATTCACTGCTTCTCTTGATCATCCAGTTCTTTCATACGGTAATAGGATAGTGTTTATAAAAGTATAATAGGAGAAATTCTTTCCTCTTGCATGCATGCTGGGTAATATGCTCCTCTTTAAATCAGTTTCATACTGCTTCCTTCTGGTTTGTTACAAGTCTGAGAGTCACACATAGTTTTTGTAGATTAAAAACAACTGGCTGTAATAAGTATACTGCAAAAGTATACTTTCTCTTGTTTTAATCTTTATGGAACGGGAGTAGTTCCAGCTGCAGTCAAGTAAAAAAAGAGAGCAAAAATCAGTATGATGTGAAAGCAACAGCTTGGTATGAGTTGTAGAACTTTTGAGCTAATCGGGCAGGAGAAATAGAGTAGACTTTTGGTTGCACTGAGTCTTTTTCATAGTTAATCATAGAATATCAGGATTGGAAGGGACCTCAGGAGGTCGTTTAGTCCATCCCCCTGCTCAAAGCAGGACCAATCCCCAACTAAGGCTAGGGCTTTGTCAAGCCTGACCTTAAAAACCTCTAAGGAAGGAGATTCCACCACCTCCCTAGGGAACCCATTCCAGTGCTTCACCACCCTCCTAGTGAAAAGGTTTTTCCTAATATCCAACCTAAATCTCCCCCACTGCGACTTGAGACCATTACTTCTTGTTCTGTCATCTGGTACCACTGAGAACAGTCTAGATCCATCCTCTTTGGAACCCCCTTTCAGATAGTTGAAAGCAGCTATCAGATCCCCCCCCCCTCATTCTTCTCTTCTGCAGACTAAACAATCCCAGTTCCCTTAGCCTCTCCCCATAAGTCATGTGCTCCAGCCCTCTAATCATTTTTGTTGCCCTCCGCCGGACTCTTTCTAATTTTTCCACATCCTTCTTGTAGTGTGGGGCCCAAAACTGGACACAGTACTCCAGATGAGGCCTCATCAATGTCGAAGAGAGGGGAATGATCACGTCCCTCAATCTGCTGACAATGCTCCTACTTATACAGCCCAAAATGCCATTAGCCTTCTTGGCATTAAGGGCACACTGCTGACTCATATCCAGCCTCTCATCCACTCTAACCCCTGGGTCCTTTTCTGCAGTTAAGAAACAGTCAAGGTGCATTACACAGTAATGAGTATGATACTGATGTTACTGACTCTGTAAGCAAACGGAGCAGCCATTTTTTCACAAAACACTAGCTTATGTTCCACCTTGAAAATCAGAATGCCTCCTTTAGAGAGGGTACATGAATTAAGAGGGTACATGAATTATCACTGTCTCTTAGACGTTAAGCCCACTCTTTTTTTAATCTAAAGAACCAGAAACAGCATGGCAGTACAGTACTTCATTGACAGGACAGTATTGGTAATAACCTAGCAATAAAATAGAATGTGACTAAATCCAAACTCCTCTGGTGAGGAAGCGAAAGTGCTACCATGAAGCATACTGATGGTGATGACTTGAAGTTGCCTTCTTTTTTTGAAGCGTGTGTGTTATATCTTGGTTAACTGTAAGGGAATTTGCTCACCCATGGTTAGAAGAATAAACCTCTTAATGTCACAAGCACTTTAAACAGTCTCTTGGAATGCTGGTGAGGTCAGTCTATAACAGCTTGTGATTATGTGTTTTCGTACAGCTTAGGGCAAAATTAAGCAGCAGTTTCTTAAATACTTAAGTCAAATAATTGGTTTCTAAAGTATTATTTTTAGTTCAGGCTCCCTCCTATGCCTGGACTAAATCTGCTACAACAACTTTGCTTATCTAATGGGTCAAAAAAACAATTGCTGCACCTCTGTGTGATCGCTTGCTATGTACCTATAAAGGTTATCTAAGAGTTGTCTTTCACAGGAAATTAACTTTGAAATTCTGTAGAACTAAGTAATTAAAAAATTTATTTACCATGATCATTTTTTTCCCCTTTAGCTAGTAAAGCTTTGCATTGCAATGATTGATACTGGTAAAGCTTTTTGTGCTGCCAACAAGCAGTTCATGAATGGAATTCGAGACCTTGCACAGTATTCCAATAAGGACGTAATAGTTGAGGTAAGTGTTTGAGGGTTAAATATTTAAAAGAAATAGTATAACTAGAAAAAGTGGAAACTTATATACCGTAATGATTTAAGTGGGAGCAAGTGTTGGAGAAATCTTTAATTTACAATGTTACTCATTCTTGCTACTTCTATACAAATTTACTTACTTGTCACAGGCAGACCTGTCTTGATGAAGGGGCTTCATTCCAGGCCATGGCACAATCTCCCATTCAGTTTTGGGTTCTGACCTGCACTGGAGGTTGGGTTGTGCCAGACCCCTACCAAAAATATTCTGGGACAGGGTTCTCGACTTGCAGGGTTCTGAACAGGCGTGATAGTCACAATCACTGTGCCCTTTCCTATGTAGGGGGTTGGGTACTGGTATGGAAAAGCTAGGGAACCATTGGTCTAGGTTTGACTACAATAAACCACAAAATAGGTAGTGTCAGTTTAGATCATGGATCTGAGGTAAAGCACTTTTTGTAAAAAAATACTCTCCTGGTCTACTTTTTCACTGCATTGGGCCCCTTTCAGCAGAGGCATAACCTCAGATTCAAATGTCTGGTACAGCTAAGTTCTTTAGTCTGGTAAACTTGTGTAACTTGTCGTAGAAAATGTACAAATTTTGTTCTATGGAATTTTGCATAAAAACGTTCCTTTTTTGTGTGAGATTTTTGTTTTTCTTCCTCCGCCCACTTAATTTTTGACTTGCTTTTTCAGCTAAGGGCTTGTCTACACATACAGTGCTGCAACGGCACCATTGCAGCTGTGCTGCTGTGGTGCTTAGCACTGTAGTGAAGATGCTACTACACCGACGGGAGAGCTTCTCCGGTTGGCATAGTTAATGCACCTCCACGAGAGGCAGTAGTTATGTTGACGGGAGAAGCTCTCCCTTCAACATCGCGCTGTCTATACTGGGGGTTAAGATGGTAAAACTCTATTCAGGAGTATGGATTTTTTCATAGCCTGAGCAACACAGTTATGCTGATGTAAGTTTGTAGTGTAGAACTGGCCTATATATTTTTTTCATTGAAAACATGTGAAGATGTATTTGTGTGTGTGTGTGTCTTATGTTTTCAATATCAAGTTTACATCTAACTGAAAAATTCTCATTTTTTGTTTGAAAATGATTTTACTGAAAATTGCACATACAATAGCAAAGTTTCCCATGGAAAATCTGAACCATTTGTAATTAATAATGAAATTTGAGAGTGTCTGAATTCCAGGTAGCTTTTTGTTTGTAACTTCTGGATACGGTTGCCTGAAAAGGCCAAGGATCACTGTTTTATAACTCTCTTTTCATGGAGACATTGTGAGAGATGCAGAAATTCACCTGAGATGTTGCTCTGTTGAGCTATGCTGATTTGCAGCAGCTGGGGAATCTTTTTTTGCTTATGACAACAGTAATCTCTTTTGTTTGTAGTTTTAGTAGTAGATTATTATAAGAAGAAATTTATTGTCTCAGGGATAATATGCATTTTAAAATTCTTCATCATTAAACTAAAGTATTTTAAAATAAGTCTATAGGAAGATGGTTTTTATACACCAGTGATTCTCAAATGTTTTTACTGGTGACTCTTTTCACATAGCAAGCCTCTGGGTGCAACATCCCAGTTATAAATTACAAACACTTTTTTTAATATATCTAACACCATTATAAATGCTGGCGGCAAAGTGGGGTTTGGGGTGGAAACTGACAGCTTGCAACCCCCATATAATAACCTTGTGACCCCCTGAGGGGTCCTGACCCGCAGTTTGAGAACCCCTGCTAGACACTTTTATGTTCTCAGTATAACAGAAAATCTGTAGCCTTTTGAAGGTTTACTTTTTTGTGTTCCAAATCTGATGGGATTTAGCTTTACCTACTTGTGTTCTTTCCTTACAGACCAGCTTGACAAAGTTTTCTGACTGCCTACAGGAAATGATCAATTATCACACAGTAAGTGTGGGTAATTGGAGGATGATTGTGAGCACATCACCTAAACAAACAGATTATGCTAGCTAATGGTATAATATAATATTTATGGCCCTTAATTCTGAATGCATTTGAAATTTGTATGCCTTGATTGTGCAGATATTGCTGGAACTCAACTCTGCACCCTTGGATGCAGATCTGGAAACTGTGCGTTACTCCTTTCTTAGCAGGCTTATGGGCAGCAGAACCAATTTGCAGCCAGAGTTCTTTGCCAGTCTGAGTCTTGCTTCCCCTCTCCATTGTTTGCCCAGTTTTTCTGGCACAACAGAGATAATACAGCAGATGAAGTGTCTCTGTTCTTTGTGCAGCTTCCTTCTTTGGAACTGTGACAGGTCAGTCAAGAACAGAAAACGGAGAAAATGCCAAGTTTGAACACAGCAGTAGTTTGTACCGTTGTGGAGTCCATCTGGAAGCTCAAGTGCAAGTAGAGAGGTTATTTTTTTCTATATTTGGCATGGCTACAACTGCTGCTGGGATATTGTGTCCAGTTCTTGTGTTCACAATTCATGAAAGATGTTAATAAATTGGAGAGGGTTCAGAGAAGAGTCACAAGATTGATTGAAGGATTAGGAAATATGCTTTATAGTGATATATTCAAGGAGCTCAATCTGTTTAGTTTAACAAGGAGAAAGTTAAGGAGTAACCTGAAGTCTATAGGTGCCAACATGGGGAACTAATATTTAATAATGGGCACGTCAGTCTAGCAGAGACAGGTATTGTAGAATCTAGTTGCTGGAAGTTGAAGCTGGACAAATTCAGACTAGAAATAAGGCATAAATTTTAACTATGAGAGTAATTAACCATTGGAACAACTTGCCAATTTCAAAATCAAGATTGGATCTTTTAGAAAAAAGATCTACTTTAAGAATTATTTTGGGGAAGTTCTATGGCCTGTGTTTGAGAGTCAAACTAGATTACAGTGTTTCTCAAATGTGGCCACAGCCTCCTGGGCTGTGATTGGAGGGTGGGTGGGAAGCAGTGGCTCCTCGGTGTTGGTTGCTGGTCCACCATCAGGGGTTAAGTGTCTCCAGAGGGGTGCAGGGCTCGAGGCACAACGGTGGAGGAGCAGGCAGCTATGGGTTCCCCACCTTCCCAGGGGCCATGGGACTCAGGCTTTTGGGTTCAGCCCTGGGGTGGCGGGGCAGCAGGCTCTGGATCTGGCCGCAGGGCTTCAGGCTCCAGCTCTGGGATCCAGCTGCATGGCGGCAGGCCCCAGGCTCCTGATGCATGGCTTTGGGCTCCGTCCTCTGGCTAGAAGGCTTTGGGCCCAGCCCCCTACTGTATCTGTGGCCCCAGCTGCCTCTCCCAATTTTCCCCCTTCCAGAGCTTAATTTCTCCCCAAACTTGCCAGGGCTGAGTAAGTCTGCTGTGAAAAGTGATACCTGTATGTTTAATAGCACTTTTCACAACAGACTTACTAGCTAGTAATAAATACATTACGACTTGGACATGTGTATGTGCATATTTATTTGCTTTTTCTTAAAGCTAATTAAGTATTTTAGGAAAAAGTGTGAGAGCAAGAGTTGGTGGCTGCACTCTGTGGTCACCAAATTATTTGTCCTGAGAACCCCAGGACTAGATGATGAGTCATCCATTCTGGCCTTGGAATCTAAACATCTGTGAAGTTGCAGTGTCTAGGGACTCAGCAGGCTGTCATGCTTGTTGGCCGAGTATTTTTCTCCCCATTCTCCTTGCTCCTGCTGGGTTGCCTGCCTGCTAATCTTTCCAGTAAGGTACCTTCCTTGCAACATTCGATGACCGGGATTCATGTTTCTGTTGGTTACTACGTTCCTGTGTCTGTACACAGTGTGTGTCTACATAGGGTATGCCTTACATCCTGTTAATGCAGGTAAGATAGTGGTGAGGACAGTGCAATCCAAGCTTTACTACAAGCCTGGTGCAGACCCTTAGTACATGCGCTACTCCTGAGGGCATCATACACCAAAAAATTATGAACAGAGTATTTAAAATTCTGCAAAGTTTTGTCAAAGAAATATGGAGGGGCACCTGAAACACACTGCTAAGAAGGGTCGTATGACTGCTCTTGTGGCTTCCCTTTGCTTCCTTTTCAGTCCTTTTTTCTGCGGGAAGCAAAGAAATCTGCAGGGGACATGAATTCTGCACATGGGCAGTGGTGCAGAATTCCCCCAGGAGTAATACTCAGTTCACTAGCCCACTATGAAGCATGTGCTGTGCTGTCTTCCCATTGCTGTTACCCAGAGTAGCCGGATTTGAGCTAGCTTGGGTAGGTTAGCCTGTGCACACACCTTTCTGTGTAGACATATCCATAGAGTGTCTAGAAACTACCTCCGTGGTGCAGAGTCCATATATCTACTGCACCTGGAAGGGAAAGCAGCAATATGCAAACAGCAAGACTTTCAGGAAGACGAACTTTTGCAAGCTGAAGGTGATGAGGGATGCTCCTGTTCTCCCCTCTGAAAGGGCTGGTGGAAACTCGGTTAAATCTTTTGTCCTGCTCACTCTTTTGTGTTCTTGGAGACTATCTCTGAGGCTAGGCAAATGGAATGAAGCATCATCCCAGACCTTGCAGTGAGAGAGCAACTCTTACAGCTTCAGGCAAATAGCACCGTTCTTGGACTACCATTGAGAATTGCTGTGTGCTCAAAAATCATCTGGAGTCTCATCACTGAAGGCTGTAAATCTAATCAGATTTACCTGAAGGCAGTGTTTCAATTCTTTCAGGAAAATATGTAGACTTCTCATGACTTTTCTTGCAAAGCATTTTTTATATTATTTAAGTGGAATTGCACACTAGTTTTCTACATGTCTGTTAATCAGTAAAGCCTAGTTCTTTGAGATGTGGTGGTCATGTCCATTCCAGTCAGATGTGTGCGCACTCATGTGCACGGTAGCCAGCAGATTTTTCCCTCGCAGTATCCGTTGGGTTGGCCTGGGCGCCCCCCGGAGTTGTGCCTTCATGGCGCTCAATATAGAACCCTGTCAACCTGCCACCTTCTCAGGGTCCTCCTGCTGCAGTGATGGTAGCTGAACTCCCTGTGCTTGTCTTGACAAGTGCATTTAGCAGTGTTCTTATGTTGTTTTCCATTAGATCTCCGTCGTTTGTTAATAGTTAGTTGTTCATTAGTGTTACGTAAGTTCCCATTGGGGTGGAAATCGCCTCCTATGCTCTGCTGGCACCAGGGCATGCCAGGGTCTCCGGGTTTCAAAGTCTGCAGCAAGTGTATGCCCAGAAGTGATCCTCACACCTTGTGTCTAAGGTGCTTAGGAGAGAGCCATCAGAAGGATTGTTGTGCCGTTTGTAAGACCTTTTGCCCCAGGACTTTAAAAGAGAGAGCAACGCTTGAAGTTCCTGTTGATGGAGGCAGCACTCAGCCCCCAGCCCAACCTTGGGTCGACGGACCCTGCGCCGAGTACCTCCTCAGTATGGAGTGCTTTGGCACCATCAGCACAGGCACTGGTGCTGGGTAAGGATAAGGAGTCATGGCACCATCCTGGCTCCACTCGCAGCTCACATGCAGGGGCCATTCACAATCGCTAGTGCCGCAAAAGAAGAAGAGGTTGGAGAGGAGTCACGCTCCCCCTTCTAGACCTAAGAAACCTGCCACTGTTAGACCCGAGTCGGGCCACAGTAGTGTTCCACCAGTGATGGTTATGTGGACTTCTGCCTGTGTAGAGGGGCGATTGAATCTGGACCCTGCTCGCTCGTCAAGGCCAAGCTGTGAGCTGCACCTCCCTTCAACACCGGAGGCGTTTCAGGCGACGTCCCAAGAACTGCGTCACCTCACAACACTGTTCTCTCTGCCCAGATGAGGTAAGTCACTAGCACCAGTTGCTCCTTGGGCTCCTTCAAGGTGAAAGCCTGCTATGATGGCCTGCCAATCTCAGACTCCGCCGCACCATTCACCAGCACTGGAGCACACCCAGCCACACCGATCCCCGAGCCCTGTGCACGAAAGCACAGTGCCTAGAAGTACCGCTCCCCTGTGGTCATCATTTTCAGGCAACTCGAAGTTGGCCTCGGGCTCCTGTCGCTCCCAGAGGAGTAGGAGCAGATGGTCCATGTCAGCTTGGGATTGGCACCCTTACCTAGCATAGTGGCCAGCCCAATGGCAGCCCCTGGTGCAGTGGCCCTTTTGAATTCCCTGGCCAAAGTCGAGGTCGCAGTCAACGGTCTCATTCCAAGGCAGCGTCAGTGGCCTCGGCCTCATTTATTTCCCCACTAGCACCGCTGGCACCGGCAGGGTCAGGTATAGGTCCATTACCACCCTGTGCTACCATTTCGGCACATCTGGCGCAGCCAGCACAGGGCCCAGAGGTTCCTGCAGCGATTTCAACATTGAGAATGACATTGGCACCGATGGCACTTTCAGCACCGGTGGTGCCTGTGACCCTTACACTGAGGGTCATGACACCATCTGGGCCAGCTCCAGCACCAGCCCAAGAAACCCAGGTGCCGAGGGACTCCTGGGGGTGGAAGGAAGGGAGCAGCCGCTCCTCATGGGGCGATCTCTTTTCCTTCCTCACCAGATGAGGCATTGGCGGGCACAGTGGCTGCCCTGGCCTTGGTGGACAACAGGGTTCTGCAGGAATTGCTGTGGTGGGTTGCCCAGGGCCTAGGCATTCAGGTAGAGGAGGTAGTGGAGGATGCAGATCCAATGGTGAAAATCCTCGCCCCCTCTGGACCTGCTCATATTGCCTCGCCCCTGATAAAGACCATATCCGACATTACAAAAACTCTGTGGCAGACCCCAGCCTCTTTGCCCCCTATGGCAAAGCACAACAAAAGACACTACCTTGTGCTGTCCAAGGGTTATGAGCATTTTTACGCTCATCCCACACCTGACTCTCTTGTGGCTGATGCTGCCAACCAATGTGACTGTCAGGGCTTCCAAAGACCCTCCCCAAAGAATCAGGAGGTGAAAAGGCTTGCCCTTTATGGAATAAAGGTCTACTTCACTGGGGGTTTGCAGCTCCACATATCCAATCAGCAGGCCATCGTCAGCAGGTGCTCCTACAACACCACCTTGGCAATGGCCAAATTCACGGAACTGCTCCCCTTGGACTCCCGTGCCAAGTTTTCGGTGTTGGTGGAGGAAGGGAGACTCATCTCACTGGCATCCCTTCAGGCAGCACTTGACAGGGTAGATGTGGCCACCAGGGTTATGTCCACAGGAGTGGCTATCAGAAGGGACTCATGGCTCCACACTTCTGGCCTCCTCTACGAGGTCCAGCAAACAACTCAGTACCTGCCTTTTGAGGATGAGACTCCCTTCTAAATAAAAACTGACAAAAGGTTTAACCGCCTTAAAGACTCCAGAGCCATCCTCCGGTCCCTGGTCCTCTATAAGCCTTCAACACAGCGGAGACATTTCTGTCCACAGCCCCCTTCACAGTTTGGTCATCAGAACTGCCAAGATGGATCCAGAAGGAGAAATTGGAGCGGCAGGAGAAGAAGGCCGTGTTAACCCTCTGGCCAGGGCTTGAGATAATCCAAGCTGCCTTCAGGGGCCAAACCGGCCTTTTGAAGGTGCGGTCGAGGACGGCACGCCAGAGCTAGATCTGGATCCACCCCGCTTTATTTTTTTTTCCTCCTGACTCTCCCCTTTCTACTGTGCATGGTCCCGCATTACTTTGGACCGTTAGGTGCTCTGCACAGTAGAAAGGGGATACTCCATCCAATTCTGTGCCCTCCCGCCCTTCTGCGCCTTGTCCCCATCCCTCTTCAGGGACCCCTCTCACAAACAACTCCTTATACATGAGATGCAGTCACTCCTTTCGCTAGGGGCAGTGGAAGAGGCTCCTCAGGAGCACAGGGGCAAGGGCGCCTTTGGTATTATACCAAAGGCGGCCTCAGGCCCATTTTAGACCTGCGAGAACTCAACAAATTCATAAAGAAACTCAAGTTCCACATGGTCTCTTTGGCCTCCATCATCCCCTTGCTGGATCCATCAGACTAGTATTCTGTGCTTGACTTGAAGGACGCGTATTTTCAAATCGCAGTTACTCAGCCCCACAGACTGTACCTCAGGTTTGTTGTCAACAAGCACACTACCAATTCACAGTCCTTCCGTTTGGCCTGTCAGCAGCATCTTGAGTCTTCACCTAATACATATGTGCCAATATCTGCTGTATGCATGCACAAATAAAATATTTGAACATGTATTTGGCCAGCTTACTCTCACTTTGGCCATGTATTTGGCCAGCTTACTCTCACTGCTAGGTTCCCAATATCTGATTTACTCTCAAACTGTATGTAACCAATTGTTGGTGTTGAAGCTGGAAAATATGACCCTGTAGTTGGAAAGGATCCTTGAAATGAAACCAGATCTCTAAGGATAGAATTGTATGCATCTGTTTCTCAAATATCATTGTCTATGTTTAGAATTACATTTGGTGGCTTATAGGACTATTTACTGTTGATGTACAGGAGTTTCTCTACGTTGGATTCCAATTGATAAGGATCTTCAGGTTGTTAAATGCCACTAATTTTCCTCTTATCTTATTGGCACTTGGGTGAGTAATAGGGGTAATCAGGAAACCCCTTATCCTTTCCTTCACAAAGCCGTCAGTGGGCTTAAAGACACTGAGGTCAGCAGTAAATCTTTATAGGTCAATATTGGTGGGTTCTATTCAAGTCAACAAGGTACATAAATTAAATGTAGAAGATCTAAAATTAGCAGATAAGTTACAGTGTTGGAGGAATAAGGAGCAAAATTCTTATGAAAGCAACGTACACTGCTGGAGAGCTGTGTGTATATTTTAGAAAAATGTTCCTGAATATTATTTTTTTATAAATACAGCACCTTCATTTCATTACAAATGACATCTTAAATGATTTTTTTCTTCTTTTAGTTCAAGCTAGCATGTCTCATTACTCTAGGGGAATGAAGTAACATATATATGGTTTTCGAATACTTAACAGAATGTTAAGAACCCCAAGAATTTCATGATGAAAACACATTCTTGATCTTTATACCTCCTAGGTGTCTTATGTAAAATGCTTTTGGGATTGTAGAGTGTTTTTTGCTGACTTGAAATTGTTTTCATCTTTTTTGCTAGCAGTGTAACTGCCACACTGAGTGTTTGTCCATATGGATTCCATTCTCGGTGTGCATGTGCCCTATAGGCTCAAATTTGGATTCTCCTGGACAGCTGTGTCTGTTGGAGCTGCCCCTGCACCCTGGGTATAGCTATGCCCTCTGGCTGAAGGCATAAAGCATGCAACAACCCCAACTATCTCTCAGCCCTGGTCTACACTACACGCTTATGTCAGTATAACTGTCGCTTAGGAGTATGGAAAATTCGCATCCCTGAGCAACGTAGTTATACCAGCCAAACTACTAGTTAATGGGAGGGCTTCTCCCATAGACACAGCTACCACCTCTCAAATAAGTGGAGTGTCTAGGCTGACGAGAGACGCTCTCCCATTGGCATAGGTAGCATATTCACTAAGTGTTGCAGCAGCATTGCTGCAGCCCTGTAAGTGTAGATAAGTTGGAACCCTGAGAGTTTGTGCACAGGCCTCTCACTCAGTGTGCAGCTACGTTTTCTTTTAACTAGTTTTTAGATTGGTATTAGTATTAGGTGGTGGTTAGTTTTTAAACCCAGAAGACTTCTGCTCTACCGGAGTCGGGGAAGTGTCTGTCTGTGGGCTTGTCTACATCACAAAGTTGCAGCGCTATTGAGGGGGTTACAGCGCTGCAACTTAGGAGGTGTACACATCTGCAGGGCATCACCAGCTCTGCAACTCCCTGTTTGCAGCGCTGGCTGTACTCCCGTTTTGTCTGGGGTGTAGAGGATCCAGCGCTGGTGATCCAGCGCTGGTAATCAAGTGTAGACACTTACCAGCGCTTTTCTTGACCTCCGTGGAATAAGCAGGTATCCCAGCATACCTGAGGAAGCCTCTCTGGTAATCAAGCAGGTCTCCTTCCCCGCGGTTTACTCCGGTGTTCTCCGAATCCCCCCCCCCCCACAAGCAGGTCTCCTTCCCCGTGGTTTGCAGGGGGGTTCGGGGAACGCGAGAGCAAACCGGGGAAGGAGACCTGCTTGCACGGGGGTTCGGGGAACACGAGAGCAAACCGGGGAAGGAGACCTGCTTCCCCGCGGTTTGCTCTCGTGTTCCCCGAACCCCCGTGCAAGCAGGTCTCCTTCCCCGGTTTGCTCTCGCGTTCTCCGAACCCCTCTTGAAGCCGCCCAATAGCGCTGCAGTGTGGCCACATCTAACACCACTTGCAGCGCTGGTTGCTGTAAGTGTGGCCACTCTGCAGCGCTGGCCCTATATAGCTGTACTAATACAGCTGTAACAACCAGCGCTGCAAAATTGTAGATGTAGACATACCCTGTGTGTCTCTCTCTCAACACCCCTCACCCCTCAAAAAAACCCTGAGAAGTTGTGTTTTTGTTTTAAAAAGAGGAGAGAGAGAGAGACAATTAACTATCTACATTGTTGATAGGCTGATGCTGCTTAATGATGGGTTGAAGTTGTGCTTTCTGTACCCCTGATTTGGGCACATTCCTGAGAAATGTGCCATTTGCAGGTTGTTCTTTCAGGCTATGTCTACACTCCACACCTTTTAGCAACACAGCTGTGCTGCTGAAAAGCATGCCGTTAGCTGCTGTTTGTTGGCAAGAGAGAGCTCTCCCGCTGACAAATTTCTACCCTCAACGAGCGTTGGTAGCTTTGTTGGCAGGAGAGCACTAGGGAAGCTCAGGACTGTCTGAGCTCCTTAAGTGTCTACCTGGCAACAATATCAGCTAATCTTCTGCCCATTCAGGGTCACACAGTATTCATACTCCCAAGGGTAGCTAGATTGCTTGAAGGCCTTGTACATGTGTTTTCCCCCATTAGGGAGCCTCCCATACCGTGGGACTGTAATGTAGGGCTGGAGGGATTGATGGGCCCACTTTTTGAGCCAGATAAAGGGTGAGGCAATATTGACCATGAGATTATCTATCTAATTGGATTTCCAGTTGAATCGAACTATGTTATGAATTGGCTGGTTTTAGACCCACTGATGATTACAGTCTGATTCCATTGGGGGACCAGCAGCTTCTGCAGTTTGTTGAGAAATGTACCAATCTTAGATCTATAGTAAATTGACAATATGGGTATAGAACATATAGTTTACACTACTACTCCTTGGTAGAGGCATCAAGTTCTGATGCCAATTTTGGCACAGCTGTCCTTCAGACGAATGTTCATAAAGCCCCACCACCTTTCCTGCTGGAAAGGTATAACAAATGGGGTTCCGCAGGGGTCTGTTTTGGGACCGGTTTCTGTTCAATATCTTCATCAACGATTTAGATGTTGGCATAGAAAGTACGCTTATTAAGTTTGCGGACGATACCAAACTGGGAGGGATTGCAACTGCTCTGGAGGACAAGGTCAAAATTCAAAATGATCTGGACAAATTGGAGAAATGGTCTGAGGTAAACAGGATGAAGTTCAATAAAGATAATGCCAAAGTGCTCCACTTAGGAAGGAACAATCAGTTTCACACATACAGAATGGGAAGAGACTGTCTAGGAAGGAGTATGGCAGAAAGAGATCTAGGGGTCATAGTGGACCACAAGCTTAATATGAGTGAACAGTGTGATACTGTTGCAAAAAAAGCAAACATGATTCTGGGATGCATTAACAGGTGTGCGCAAACAAGACACGAGAAGTCATTCTTCCGCTTTACTCTGCGCTGGTTAGGCCTCAGCTGGAGTATTGTGTCCAGTTCTGGGCACCGCATTTCAAGAAAGATGTGGAGAAATTGGAGAGGGTCCAGAGAAGAGCAACAAGAATGATTAAAGGTCTTGAGAACATGACCATATGAAGGAAGGCTGAAGGAATTGGGTTTGTTTAGTTTGGGAAAGAGAAGACTGAGAGGGGACCTGATAGCAGTTTTCAGGTATCTAAAAGGGTGTCGTCAGGAGGAGGGAGAAAACGTTGTTCACCTTAGCCTCCATGATAGAACAAGAAGCAATGGGCTTAAACTGCAGCAAGGGGAGATTTAGGTTGGACATTAGGAAAAAGTTCCTAACTGTCAGGGTAGTTAAACACTGGAATAGATTGCCTAGGGAAGTTGTGGAATCTCCATCGCTGGATATATTTAAGAGTAGATTAGATAAATGTCTATCAGGGATGGCCTAGACAGTATTTGGTCCTGCCATGAGGGCAGGGGACTGGACTCGATGACCTCTTCGAGGTCCCTTCCAGTCCTAGAGTCTATGAGTCTGAGTCTATCATACAGATTACTACTTCTGAATCACCAAGAGAGGAGTACATTTGGACAAGCACTCAAAGAAATGGTTACCTTAGGGAAACTGTGGTTCTTCGAGATGTGCTGTCCATATGTATTCTGTGACCTGCCCTCTTTCCCTGCTGTTGCAGAGATTACTATCTGAATTGTGTACTGGCAAAGGAACTGAGACGTTTGTGAGATGTCATGAAAACACTGTCTTGAGCGCATGGGGTGCATGTGAACCAAGAATGAAATACATAGGGACAAGATATGTTGAAGAATCAGTTATGCTAAGTAACCATTTGTCTAATTCACTATTTTTAGTTAACCTCTTTGAATGAGGTGTTTACCATGCAGGCACATGAATGTTAGGTAGAATACTCCATTGAATGTGTGTCCCTGTGGGTGCTCCACTACTTGCCCTCTTTTCCTCCCTGCTTCGAAGTTTCCTTGGTGGACTTCGTGGTAGAGAAGGAACTGAGGAAGGTTCACCTGTTAAGTCCTATATAGCCTTAGTGGAGGGCATGAGGATGTATAAGGGGCGTGCATGGGCCGAACGGAGACTGATGGTGAAAATCTCTGATCAAAGGCATATGGGGCATATGTGCATCTGAAATGGAGCACCCATATGGGGACACATCTCGAAGAACTACAGTAACTGCAGAAAGTGGGTAACTTTTCCCCCCACCTTTATGCTTTAAATTTTCTCATATGCAAATCATTGGGAACAAGCACAAGAGCAGCAGCCAGTGTTTGTTACTGGAGTAGCTTTAGCTTTTCTTTGATCTTGTTGCAGAGTGCTATGCTGCTAAAACTTTTCAGGTGAAAGATGTCTTTAATTTTGAAATATTTCTAATTTTTAAAAACAATTAGCATGAGAAATGCAGTTTAAATGCAAAATCTACCGTTAGACCTGGAGACTTCAGAGATGGCATACGGAGAGCCAGGGCTTAGGCAGAATTAAAGAGTTTAGGTTTTTTTGGCCTAAAATAAAAGGACTCTAATACTTCCAAATCCTTTATTGAACTAAACTTTTTTGTTTTTTCTCTTTCAGACCCTATTTGACCAAACCCAAAGATCAATTAAATCACAGCTTCAGATGTTTGTTAAAGAGTAAGTTAATTTTAATTTCAAATAAATTCACCTTAATAAACTACAAGGAAAAATATCTTCACTAAGACCAACTAGGAAGTGAAATCAGCTTCTGAGAGAGGTTGAAGATATTTGGAAATTATCAAGCCACAGCTTGCCTAGCACCTCTAAAACTTGCCAAAAATAATCCAACAGCCCAATAGGGGTTGGACTGGGGTGGAGACATTTTCAGTCATTGGGTTTTTTAAAAATCATTACTTTAAATCATTCATTGAGTGTTTGTCAAACTAATCTGAAAATCTGTACTATTGCAACTTTAAAATACCGTTTATAATTTCAATTATAGCTGATTTTTTTTGATGTCACTACTGGGATGGTATCGTCTTTGAATTTAACGAAAATATAATGGGCAGAAAACAAGAGATTGGAAACAAAGGGCATGATCATACAAACACTTAAACAGAGATGTAACTTTACTCACCTGAGTAGTCCCGTTGACTTCAGTGGAACTATCAATATGCATATCATGCATCCAAGGAAGTGGGTATTCACCCACGAAAGCTTATGCTCCAATACGTTTGTTAGTCTATGGGTACGTCTACACTACAGGATTATTCCGATTTTACATAAACTGATTTCGTAAAACAGATTATATGAAGTCAGCTGCACGTGGCCACACAAAGCACAATAATTTGATGGTGTGCGTCCATGTACCAAGGCTAGCGTCGATTTCTGGAGTGTTGCACTGTGGGTAGCTATCCCATAGTTCCCACAGTTTCCCCCCACCCATTGGAATTCTGGGTTGAGATTCCAGTGCATGATGGTGCAAAAACAGTGTCGCGGGTGATTCTGGGTAAATGTCATCACTCATTCCTTCCTCCGTGAAAGCAACGGCAGACAATCATTTTGTGCCCTTTTTCCCTGGATTGCCCTGTCAGACGCCATAGCATGGCAACCAGTAGCCCATTTTGCCTTTTGTCACTGTCACTGTATGTGTATTGGATGCTGCTGACAGAGGCGGTACTGCAGCGTTACACAGCAGCATTCATTTGCCATTGCAAGGTAGCAGAGACGGTTACCAGTCGTTCTGTACCGTCTGCTGGGCCATTGTAAATTGGCGATGAGATGACGGTTATCAGTAGTTTTGTACCGTCTGCTGCTGTTGTGGGTGCTCCTGGCTGACCTTCGCTGAGGTCGGCCGGGGGTGCGAAGACAAAATGGGAGTGACCCTTGGGTCATTCCCTCCTTTATGGTTTATTTAAAAGTAGAGTCAGTCCTGCCTAGAATATGGGGCAAGTGTACTAGAAAACCAGCGTATCGGAGAACCAGACAGCACAGCCGCTCCGTGTCAGATCCCACAGAAATGATGAGCTGCATGCCATTCACGCGAGGTGCCCCTGCAACAACGCCACCCGTTGCTTCCCTCCTCCCCCAACCTTTCTGGGCTGCCGTGGCAGTGTCCCCCCCATTTGTGTGATGAAGTTATAAAGAATGCAGGAATAAGAAACACTGAGTTTTTTTAGTGAGTAAAATGAGGGGGAGGCAGCCTCCAGCTGCTGTGATAGTCCAGGCAGGACATTAAACGGTGGGGGGAGAGGAGCCCAGCATCCTGCTGCTATGAAAGTCCAGGCAGTACAGAATCTTTTCTTTAGACATGAAGGGAGGGAGGGGGGCTGATGGAACTCAGCCCCCAGTTGCTATGATGAGGACGGTTACCAGCCGTTCTGTACCATCTACCGGGAATGACCAGGAGTCATTCCTATTTTTACCCAGGCGCCCCCAGCCGACCTCACCTGAGGCCAGCCAGGAGCACTCACAGGGTGATGAGGACCGCTATCAGTCCTTTTGTACGGTACCGTCTGCCACCGGGGAGGGGAGGGGAGAGGATGCGGCTATTCGTTGCCGCAGCACTGCATCTACTGGCAGCATGCAGTAGACATAGGGTGACACACAAAGTCAAGAAACAATTTTTTTCCCTTTTCTTTCTTGCGGGGAGGGTGGTACATTGATGACATATACCCTGAAACACCCCGGACAATGTTTGACCCTACAGGCATTGGGAGCTCAGCCAGGAATGCAAATGCTTTTCGGAGACTGGGGGGACTGTGGGATAGCTGGAGTCCTCAGTCCCCCCTCCTTCCCTCCATGAGCGTCCATTTGATTTTTTGGCTTTCCGTTACGCTTGTCACACAGCGCTGTGCTGTGGACTCTGTATCATAGCCTGGAGATTTTTTCAAATGCTTTGGCATTTCATCTTCTGTAACAGAGCTCTGATAGAACAGATTTGTCTCCTCATACAGCGATCAGATCCAGTATCTCCCGTACGGCCTATGCCTGAGCTCTTTTTGGATTTGGGACTGCATCGCCACCCGTGCTGATCAGAGCTCCACGCTGGGCAAACAGGAAATGTAATTCAGAAGTTCGCGGGGCTTTTCCTGTCTACCTGGCCAGTGCATCCGAGTTCAGATTGCTGTCCAGAGCAGTCACAATGGTGCACTGTGGGATACCGCCCGGAGGCCAATACCGTCGATTTGCAGCCACACTAACCCTAATCCGATATGGTAATACCGATTTGAGCGCTACTCCTCTCGTCGAGGAGGAGTACAGAAACCGGTTTAAAGAGCCCTTAATATCGATATAAAGGGCCTCGTTGTGTGGACGGGTGCAGCGTTAAATTGGTTTAATGCTGCTAAAATCGGTTTAAACGCGTAGTGTAGACCAGGTCTATAAGGTGCCACAGGATTCTTTGCTGCTTTTACAGATCCAGACTAACACGGCTACCCCTCTGATACTGGACAATATTTGTAAAGTTAAGCATGCGCCTAAGTATTTGCCATATCAGGAGCTTTTGTATTAAAATTTTCTCTTGTAGGCCCTTGTTCTGCAAATAGTTAAGCAGCTCCTTAACTCTGCACCGGGAGTAATCTCAGTGTTTTCAGTGGGACTGTGCTCACAGTCTGTAACATTAAGTATGTGCATACGTTTTTGAAGGATTGGGGCCTTAGTGTCATAAAATCTTTCACTTTAAAACAGTACTTCAGAACTACCAGCAAAGATTCATATTTATGCATCTAAGGTTGGGATGTCAGAAGCACCTAAACCATTTAGGAGCACAAGTTCCATTAACTTCAGACTGCAAAATGTAATGGTAGAGTGTGACCTGGTTGAAGCATTTCAGCTTTCTTGACATTTTGAAGTTTAATACATCAGAAGGTAGTGCTGGTTTCAAATGTAGTATAGACTGTTTCCTTACCAATTTTGTGTTTGAGTTTGTGGTGGTATCACAGTAAAGATTGTGATAAACTCAGGACAGGCAGCTGCAAGGGAGGGGTAGGAATCAGTACCAGAGGGTTAAAAGGCCCTCCTCCTTATCAACTGAGAGGCAACCACAGGTCAATCAGGTTCAGCTGTGAAAGGGTTACCAAGGTAGCAAATTAACTGCAGGTAGCTCCCCCCTCAGCTGATTCTAATTGGGATCAGCTGATTCCAACTTGGGGCTGCTTGAGACCTTTTTAAACCCTTCCCTGTGGAAGGAAGGGGGGAGAGCAGAGAGAGGAGGAGCCCTGCTGCCAGGAGTGCAGGAGCAGCAAAACAGCAAGACCCACAAGGAGGAGGGGCAGTACTTTCTTCCACAAGCGGGGGGTAAGAATTCGCTAAACAGGACTGGTGGAGATGCCTAGAGCAGACTTCCCTTGTGTCCCAAGGGGAACTGCATTACCTGAGCCTGTCTCACCAGGGCTAAAAGCTGCAGTGACTGAGGAGACTGAGAAGGTGCCTTGCCACAAGATGTTGAATGAGATCCTAGATTGTCTTTTCAGGATAGATGAACATTAAATGTGAATCTTAGCAGAAAAAAACTATATAAAATCTGAAATTCTGCTAACAATTAGGAAACTAAAGAAAATACAAAGCAACGAAACTGTTTTAAATCAGATTTTTTTTTAATCATGATTTTTATCTGCCCTGGGTTGGACTAGATGAACACACCAGTGTCTACAAGATGTACTCTTTTACATTTCACTCCCTCGCTTGTTCAGAAGAACAGAGCAGCCAGGAAAGTCACACTTCCATCATACTTGTGCTGTAACTTGCACTGGATCGAAATATTTAAGGTGGAAAAGGGAAATAATAAAAAGATCAAATATGATATCTATAAATGGAACCATGTTAGAAAAGGTTTAAAATTTGGTGTATTTTTAAATATTTTATGATCAACAAAATGAGCCTTCCAGGGTATTGCAATTCATCTCCCCTTTTGTTTAGAGATATTAGAAAATTTAAAGAATCAAAGAAGCAGTTTGAAAAAGTCAGTGAAGAAAAAGAAAATGCACTAGTAAAAAATGCTCAAGTTCAAAGAAATAAACAACATGAAGTAGAGGAGGCCACCAACATTCTCACTGCAACACGAAAATGCTTTCGGCACATAGCTCTGGATTACGTTCTTCAGGTAAGTGTAACAATCAATGTAGTTTTCTAAGAACAATGTGTTTACTCCTGGGGCATTCTGCACCAAAAAAAATTATGCACACAATATTTTAAAATTCTACAAATTTTATTTGTCAAAATAACACTGCATAATCACACCAGTTTAAATTATTTTGGTAATGTATGTCAAAATACCTGTAAGCAAGTATGTGTGTAACAAAACAGACACACACACACACACATCCCATTCTTCTTCTCCTCTCCCGCGGCCCCTCCCCCCCCAGCAAGTAGGGAGTTAAAGAAACCCCTAAGACAACCCAGTTCCTGTTTCTCTGTAATGCCATGACAGGTCTATATTGATCCATGGATGGATACAGAGTCTGTGGTCATCAGCTGGGATTGAATCTGAAACCCTCAGCACCGAGTATTAAGTTAATTCCTGCCCAGAGTCCCTGTACAACATCTGTGAACCACTTTATAGTTAGTACTGAGGCTGCACCTGTGGGCTAGACAGTGTACAGATGTAATACAATTTTTCCCTGTCCCGAGGAACTTAGTATAAGAGGAAAAAAAACAGATTCAATAAATGAAAAGTGTAACGTAACATAAAGAACAGTATGAGCAGTAGTCACAGCATTCCAGCTGCCTAATCATTATCAAGGGTTTTTTTTGTTGGTATTACGTCAGAGGAGTTTTCAGAAGATGCTTAAGTGAACATAAGTGGTTCATAGTGGTCAATATAGGTGTGAATTTAGTTCCTACCGTGTGAGATAAAGGATTACAGTAGAGTTACAGACACCAATCAACCACATATCTCATTTGGAATCGAAAGTATACAGTCAGGCAGCAAAAACAGCCGCCCTTCTCCCTTCTCCCAGCCCCCAAATAAAGCAGGGCAAGGAAACTGTGCTTGTTTCCTTTAAATTAAGATGGTTAAAGGCAGCATCTTTCTTCATAGTAAAGTTTCAAAGCTGTATTAAGTCAATGTTCAGTTGTAAACTTTGAAAGAACCATAATGTTTTGTTCAGAATTATGAACATTTCAGAGTTATGAACACTATCCATTCCTGAGGTGTTCATAACTGTGAGGTTCTACTGTAACTTAGCTATCAGCAGCAGGCTCTCATTATTTTGGTACAGGCATAGGAGAAATGATCACATGCATTCAGCCATTTTTGCACATTCTGTATTGGAATTCATGTGCTTTTGGAGTTTGTCTATTCTCATGTACGCTACAGTCCACTTAATAAAACTGCATTTATCATGAAGGAAACTCCTAAATTTTCCATGTAATCCACCATGTAAAGAATTCAAGTTATACATGGACCTTTCTGCTTACAATGAAGCTTTTCTTCTGGGGAAAAAATGACTTCACTATGAAAGGACTCTTCTGGAGTGTCTTTGTGGCTATATTTACTTGAGTTTAATTTTGTGGTTCAATATTTCTCTGAGTTCCCTTTTCCTTTTTTTTAATCCAGAAAAGTCTTTTCAAAGTGTGTGTATGTTGCAGAAGGCTTTCCAAAGCACTGAATGTGTAGCTTTAAAATACTATCTGTTTTGTTTACAGCTTACATAAAATTATTTTACTTGTTAGCATTAAACAGACATGCCAAGGAAGTGAATTCCACAGTAATGTGTATGTCTCAGTTAAGTGAGGGTTTTTTGAGAAAATCTTAGTTGTGGCAGGTAATTAAAGCCATTGACCAGAAAGCAAAAAGAGAATGAGATGCATGTGAAAAATCAGATATTACACATAAAATAAGACAAGGGGCATGAATGATACTTTCTTGGATAACCAATGAACACAAGTGGTTAGTGATTTCAGTTAACTTTATAGCATGATTGAGGTGGTGAAGATAAAATGTAAATAGTTTAATGGAATTCTTGCGAACACTTTTAGACTTGCCTCTGAGGTGGGGACCCAGTCTTCTTACTTGACTTTGAAGTGTCTGACATGTTTTGGCACTACATAAATAGATTTTAAGAACATAACCCTTGAGGTTTTTGAAATACTTTTTCAACTAATATTAAAACTTTTGTGAGCATCTTTGGGGAACTCTAGCATTGCAAGTTTTTTCTCTAACTGTAAACGGTGATGGTAAATACAATTAGTTGTCGTCGTCTCTGTAATAAAAAAAAAAATTGCTATGAAGAGTCAGATTTTTGAATTCTGTTTCCCCATATTTTAAATTTACTTTATTAACAGTTGCACGTAACCTGAATTATTGCAGTTTGCGTGAGGATTGGTGAATGAAGCAAAATGTTTGTTTTTTCCTAGATTAATGTTCTTCAAACTAAGAGGAGATCAGAGATCTTAAAATCGGTAAGATCTTTACATTTTATGTGTAAAATCTCTGATTAAATCTCAAATGTTTATTTTTTTTATATTTCAGACTGCAATTTGCTACCCTCTGATCAGCAACCTATATAAAATGAATTTGTCTGTTTGCTTCCATGTCTCACAACCACCATCACAGCTGGCACGCTGGCTGGTGGTAGCAAGAGAGGCTAAGACTGAGTGGGCATATGAACTGCACTCTATCAGTATGCCTGCACTGCTGTCGGAGGTGGGATTGCAGCTCATGCAGGCACATCCATGCTAACTTTATTTTAGCTAGTGCAGCTAAAAATAGCAGTGAAGACACGGTAGCTTGGGCTTCAGCACAGACTGGACAAATCTGGATATGTACTAGTTGTCTTAGCTGCACCAAGATCCACCCACCACATAGTCTCTGCTATTTCTAGCTGTGCTAGCTAGGTTAAAGTTTGTCCAGGTACGCCCACTTGAACAGTGCTTGCAAATCTGACTGCAGTATAGATACACACTTAATGGTGATCCCGTCACATCAGAGTGGAGGAATATCACTAAGGTTTTTATTGCTATTGTGTATGCTGTACATGTTTTGTAGCAAAACGTGAGTAGTTTGGCTGCCAATGCTTTCGATAAGGCACCCTTTAGGAAAGCTGCATTCACTTAAAAATAATTAATACTTCTCCCAATCTGTTTTCAAGATTGAGTTTCCCATTTCCTAAAAATGGCACCTTTTTACTTGAAGAAAATAGATTGGGACCATTTGACGCCGATGTACATTTTTACTTCAAATCTCACCTGTCTCTTGAGTGTCAGAAGATACATAACTGGAGACAGTGTCCTTGACTTTGTCCCTTTCACATTCCCCTTTTTTTCACGAGATTGTACAATTCACTTAAACTGTGAGAGGCCTGATCATTATTACAAACCAATCTTTTTCTCTGTGCCTTCGGTATCCTGTATATCTTCCCTTCTTTTCTCTTACAATGTATGAAGACTTCTTGATGGTTTCTTCTCGTGTTTTTGGTGAGTCTTCTTGGAAGTCCCAGGGAAGCAGATTGTGAGCTATTACAGCTGTAACTGTAGAAGTTATGCATCCTTAACTAACAGACGTTGTACCTTCCAGCTGGTTTTTTAGGTGTTTGAGATGCATCGTTTTTAACAAAAGTTTTAAACAATCTGACTAAAACATGACCTCACCTGTCAATTAGGTTAGCCCATTTATGAAAGATTTAACTTGGTGGGGTGATTCGTTTCCTATTTGACCTTTGTATAGTCCTTTAGACCTGTGCGAAGTGACCACAGAGTGGATGTAGAACACTACCAAGTCAGAATGGTAGTATTTTGCACTCGCTTTGTACGCATGTGTTTCTCCACGAAGTGCAGGGCAGTGGTGAATTAAGCCCTGCACTTCAAGCTTCTTTGCGAGAGTTCATTCAGTGTGAGTTATGTATGTAAGATCTGATAACGCTCTATTTAAAACTTTTTTCTAATGTATACTTTTATTTTCTTAATTCTAGATGTTATCCTTTATGTATGCTCATCTGACCTTCTTTCATCAAGGCTATGACCTGTTTAGTGAGCTTAGGCCATACATGCACGATCTCGGAGCACAGGTAATGTTACAATACCACTCCTGAATTAAAATGCACATACTAATTTGTGTTTGGGAAAACTACTGGGGAGAACTATGTATATACCAGAGCCACTGTATATTTATTCAATAAAATTGGAAACTATGGGAGATAGCCACCATGAAGGCATATTGTCAGCATAAAAATCATACATCTTAAATACTACTAAGTGTTACTAATTAAATGCAAAATAAACGTTAATACAGCATTAAGGCTACCATAAAAATAAATTTTATATTTCCTTGCATTTTTCAGATTTCCCACAGCAAAATTAATTTGTCCATTTTCAACATAGATAGTAAAATCTGTCCCTGTTTTAAGTATGTTCATGCTGTTGACTATATACTATAAAATGTTCAAGTTATGCAATGTGTCAGTTAGTATTGCTACTGGAAACTTAAAAGGGATACTGTCAACTTGAGAATTGTTTAATTTTAATAAGGTTTTCAGAGTTGCTGCTGTTAGTGTCACAACTAAATATAAGGTGGAACAGATTGTGTAACATTTGATGCTAAACAATCAGTTCTACCTTGTATTTAGCTATGACACTCTGAATATCTTTCCCTGACCTGAAAAAAGCCGTGACTAAGCTTGGAAGCTTGTCTTTCACCAACAGAAGTTGGTCCAAGAAAAGATATTGCCTCACCCACCTTGTTATCTCCCTTATTTTAATAATTGAGGTAAAACTGATTTCAGGTACTGGCTCCTCTTGAAGACGTTTTGTTTGCTTTTTTTACAATTACATTTTCCTATTTTTAAGTATTTCTCTCTTCACTTGTATGAGACACTCACCCAAGCATGGGAGGTGACTACAACTAATTACTAGGGCTGTCAGTTAACCACAGTTAACTCACATGATTAACTCAAAAAAATTAATTGCGATTAATCACACTGTTAAACAGTAGATTACCAACTGAAATGTATTAAATATTTTAGATGTTTTTCTACATTTTCAAAATATTGTTTTGTTACAAAGTGTACAGTACTCAGTTTGTTTTTATTACAAATATTTGCACTGTAAAAATTATAAACAAAAGTACAATTTTTCAATTGACCTCATACAAGTACTGTAGTGCAGCTCTTTATTGTGAAAGTGTGACATACAGATGTAGTTTTTGTTACATAACTGCACTCAAAAACAAAACAGAGTAAAACTTTAGAGACTTCAAGTCCACTTAGTCCTACTTCTTGTTCAGCCAATCACTAAGATAAACAAGATGAATTGAAAAATACTATTTCTTTTGTGTTTTACAGGGCAAATATTTGTAATATAAAGTGAGCACTGTACACTTTTGTATTCTGTTGTAATTGAAATCAATATATTTGAAAAAGTAGAAAACATCCACAAATATTTAAATAAATGGTATTCTATTTAACAGTGCAATTGTGCAATTAATTGCAATTAATTTTTTAATTGCTTGACAGTCCTACCAATTACACAGTGGAAACACTTAGATTGACTATACATAAAGTGCTGCCAAGTGCATAGGGCACACATACTTTAAACTTAACTACAATAGGTGGTTTGTGGTTTGGAGCGTGTCCATGTGTACATGCATGTTTGTGTTTGCAAATCACTACTGTAGATGCATTGCACTGGTATAAAAGTGATTTGCAGCAGTGTGGCTTCATATGATTTCAAACATCTACGCTAGGGGTTTGCAAATGTGCAGATGTGGTGATATGGGAAAAAACTATAAGAACAGATATTTCTACAGATATTTTCCTTGATCTCTTATTAGGGTTGTCTTTATGTATTTATTTAGTAGGTTAAAGGTTCAGATAAGTGTGTGACCTTTTTAAGGTATCTGTGTGCCTTTTAACCTCCATTTTCTTACTCTTTTTTTGATTTTTGATTCTGCAGCTTCAGTGTTATAATGTAGGTCTTTGCATATAATTTTCTTGTTCTTTAAAAGAAAAATAGAAGAAATGTCTTTCCTTCATAGTAACTTTAGATTTTCCCAGTGAGGCTTTGATGTTTCCAAATCGCTTAAGTTAATGGTGGTAAGGGGAAACAGGGGGTGGGGAAGGAGAAAACTTGTTTTGTAAAATATGAATCTCGGAATGCCTACAATAGATTAGCAAATGGCACAATTTTAGGATATTGCCACAATCTCTGTTGCATTTCTATTCTCCCTCATCTGTACTTTCTTCTGTCTATTATGTTAAGATCGTCTTTTTTTGCTGCAAAGAGTGTGCTTGTTTAGTTTCCATGAGAGTTACAATTGTTATATAATTTGTACTGATAGCAGCCCCTATATTTGACAGGTTAGAAAAAAGGTATATTGTAGCATTCCAGAATGGGCAGGGATTCATTAGACTCTACAGAAAACTTCAGCAGATACCTGCTGATCATGCTCATAAGTGAATTTTCAGTTGCTTGTAACCAATTTGGTTGTGGATGTATTTCAATATGGCTACTATTTACAGGTTGACTTCTGAAGTTCAGCTGATTTTAGCTATCTCTACAGAAGAAGCATGGCGTTAATGGTTTTCAGTGAGAAAACCATATTCCTTTCGTAATTCAAATGTGTGACATGATTTTTTTCAAGCTTTCAGCTATAGCATCACCCTTCAGCTGAAAGCAGGGATGGGAAATGTCAATCCAGAAGAGACTAGATCAGATTTTGAGTCGGAGACCTTAACCAGTATGTGCTGCCTGGGGCACAGTATGTGCCCTCCATTCCCTCTTCTGCCACATGCCAGGGTCTCCCAATTTCCCTGTGCCAGGCAATCTGTGTGCTCATTTGCTCTAGCTCCCATAGCAGGGTTCCCCTTTCTTCCCTATGCTACTGGCTGTGTGTGCCCCTTCCCTCCTGCCCCATACCATGGTCCCCTAATACCCAGAACTCCTGGTGAGGGGGAATCCCCTATTCCTCTTCCTCCGTTCCTGAGTGCCCACCATGCCTACCCCCTTACTCCTTTCCTTTGTATGCCAGGGACTCTGTCTGCTTCCCATTTCCTCTGCATCTCCATTATCATGTCAGGGGTCTGTGTCTGTCTATCTTTTCCTTCCTCAAAGTACAGCCCCACCCCATGCCCCCCCACTCCCGGGGAGGGGGAGGGAGCAGGCAGGAGGCTAGGAGGAAGGAAAGAATGAAGGCTCCTTCTGTCTCCTATCCCTCTCGCTGCCTCTGCTAACTGACATCTGTTCCATGGCTCCAAGCAGGGAGAGCAGCTATTTCTTCTCTCTCTCGGGATGTAAGTCATTCAGGGTTTCAATATGTTAACACTATCCCTGCTCATCCTCCCAATAGAATTTATGCTGGAAGATGTGAATGGGTGTCATTTACTAGTTGGAGCTATAGACGATTTCAGAGGTGCTTAGAGCTGTGACTTTGCTAATCAGGTGGCAGGGGCTCATTGTGCCCCTGCTTTTGGTTTTCTGAATTCTGCGCGCCCCCCCCCCCGGCCCCCCCAATCAATAGGGCTGTACCATTTGAGGCCTGAACACTCCCTGAAATTTTGAAATGGATCAGATATGGTATTCAGATGCAGGGCCGGCTCCAGGCCACAGTGCGCCAAGCACGTGCTTAGGGTGGCACGCCACAGGGAGCGCTCTGCCGGTTGCTGGGAGGGTGGCAGGTGGCTCCGGTGGACCTGCTGCAGGTGTGGCTGCGGATGGTCCCGTGGCTCCGGTAGACCTCCCGCGGACACGCCTGCAGGAAGTCCACTGGGGCCGTGGCACCGGCGGGCGACAGAGCGCCCCCTGCGGCGTGCCGTCATGCTTGGGGCAGCGAAATTCCTAGAGCCGGCTCTCTTCAGATGTCATGTTATAGCCAAACAGAAATGCTCTTGAGTTGAGCATAAGGTCTTTGCAAGCTCAGGCAGTGATGTGAAAGTATTCAGCTGCAAAAAATCAACTTAGAAAATGATTTTATCCTTTTTTTGAACAAATAAGAATGGCCATACTAGGTCAGACCAAAGGTCCATCAAGTGCAGTATCCTGTTCTCTGACAGTGGCCAATGGCAGGTGCCCCAAAGGGAATGAACAGACAGGTTATCATCAAGTGATCTGTACCCTGTCACCCAATCCCAACTTCTGGCAAACAGAGGCTAGGGACACCATTCCTGCCCATCCTGGCTAATAGCCATTGATGGACCTATCTTCCAAGAATCTATCTAGCTCTCTTTTGAACCCCATTATAGTATTGGCTTTCATAACACCCTCTGGGAAGGAGTTCCAGAGGTTGACAGTGCATTGCGTGAAAAAATACTTTCTTGTGTTTGTTTTAAACCTGCTCCCTATTCATTTCATTTGGTGGCCCCTTGTTCTTGTATTATGAAAAGGAGTAAATAACACTTCCTTATTTACTTTCTATACCACTCATGATTTTATTGCCCTCTATCATATCCCCCCTTAGTCGCCAGTGATTGGTTCCCCCTAGAATACCATCTGGACAGGGGTACCACTGAGCCCTCTGATCCAGCAGCCTGGACTCCCCCTCACACTGTGCTGTTGTGACAAGTTGCAAAGCCCTCCAAACTTGCACTTTCACCAGCATTCACACAGGTAGGGGCACACCCAGCTGCAGTTACATGCAGGCTCTGTAACCACCAGCTCCCAGCTTAGGACCCCAGAGCAGTATGTCCTGCCATGGTCAAATCTGGCCAGTATATGGGTTTAACACCTGGTCCACCACTCTCTTTCCTTTCCAAGCTGAGATTTTCACCAGGCACCTTAGTCAAACGCACACTGATTTGGATTAAAACGTAAAATAATTTTAACTACAAAAGGATCGATTTAAGTGATTATAAGTGATAGCAAAGAGATAAAAGCAGATTGCCTAATAAATAAACAAAACCGCAAACTGAACTTAACATACTAGATAGGTAGGATGTGAATTAGCAAATTCTCACTCCGAGTGATAGAGACTGGCAGATTCTTAATGCACAAGCTGCCTTGGCTTTTCAGCTTGGGTTTCCCAGGTTTTCATACACAGGCTAGCAATCCCTTAGCCTGGGACTATTGCTTCCCCCCCCCCCCCATTCAGTCTTTATTCTTCAGGTGGTGGTGTAGGGAGAGTGAGGTACCATCATGATGTAATTTCTCCCCATTTTATATCTTCTTCCCATTCGCTGGAAAGCTCTTTTGCTGTGCCCTGGGTCAGACGGTTCCCATTGTGTAGTGCTATCTCTGAGGCGCTTCATAGATTCATAGACTCTAGGACTGGAAGGGACCTTGAGAGGTCATCGAGTCCAGTCCCCTGCCCTCATGGCAGGACCAAATACTGTCTAGACCATCCCTGATAGACATTTATCTAACCCACTCTTAAATATTTCCAGAGATGGAGATTCCACAACCTCCCTAGGTAATTTATTCCAGTATTTAACTACCCTGACAGTTAGGAACTTTTTCCTAATGTCCAACCTAAATCTCCCTTGCTGCAGTTTAAGCCCATTGCTTCTTGTTCTATCATTAGAGGCTAAGGTGAACAAATTTTCTCCCTCCTCCTGATGACACCCTTTTAGATACCTGAAAAGTGCTATCATGTCCCCTCTCAGTCTTCCCTTTTCCAAACTAAATAAACCCATTTCTTTCAGCCTTCCTTCATAGGTCATGTTCTCAAGACCTTTAATCATTCTTGTTGCTCTTCTCTGGACCCTCTCCAATTTCTCCACATCTTTCTTCTATTGTACACGGTTCCTGGGGTAGTCCTTGTGCTTGTGTGCACTTCCTCAATAAGCCATTAACATTGTTTGGCCTTTTAACTGTTGGACCTGAAAGGCTGCTTGTGGGTGTGTTCAGCCTCAGAACGTGTTTCAGTAACACACTGTCACGGACTGCCAGATTGTGCCCACTCTTGGCCCTGTGCGGTCCGTGGGGGGTGCCCCTTTTAGTGAGACAGCCCTTCTTGGGGGTCCACTCTCTCTGAGTCAGGCCCCTCCATCTCCTGGAGCCGCACCTCTCTGAGCCTTAGCACGTCTGTCTCTGCCATGGGCCCGCTCCGGGAGTCCATGCGCTCTGGACTCCCTGGGCCTCTTCACCCCGAAGGGGCTGATGCAACCCTGTTCTCTAGACCGGAGTGATTCTCAGCCAGCATAAAACAGGAGGGTTTATTGAGAGTTGAACACAGCACAGGAAACTCTCAGGGCCTCAGGCCTGGCCTCTCACAATAACAGCACATCCCAGTCTCCCTGCACCAGGTGGGCTCTGCCTGCTTCCCCTCGCCAGCCCCCAGCCTCCCTGCTTCCCAGCTGGGCCTCTGATATCCCCGGCCTCAAGCCCTGCCTCTGTCCATTGTCTTCTCTCCACGTATCGTAAACAGGAAGGCCTGAGTCCCCTCTCCTCGCAGCTCTCCTCTGGGTGGAACCAGCTGGTCAGGTCACGGGGTCCTCTCTTTGCAGCCCATTGTCCTCCCACTGGCCAGAACCGGTTGTCTCCTGGGCTGGGGTCCCGAGGCCCTCTCCGGTCCTCTGTAACAACAAACTCCCTCTCCCTTCACCTCGTTAAACCAGAAACACCCAGGGACATTGAGTCCCACCCCCTGTGCATGCAAACCCTGGAAAAGACAGAAAACCCCAAGAAACCCCCCCCACATCATCACACACACACATAGCCAAACTTCACACTTCGCATATGACGATAGCACATACAATCCAATGAGACACTCATGTCTAGCAGAGCAAGACATTTAGAATGATACCTGGATTTAGTACTGCAGCATCTTCCACCATGTGCAGTGGTGGGGGGGGGGAGTACTGCCAAGAAGCCAGGTGCGGCATCCAGATTCTGAGGCCAGTTTTGTGCCAGCCCTGGCCCTATGACGTTTAGAGCAGCCAAAGGCCTGTTCTAAACATGGCCAGGTAGTAATGGAACCCCAAGGATAGCTGGAATAAAGCATGCTGTGGACACCCGCTGGGGGCATAGGAGCCAACTGCAGAGCCTCTCTTCTCAGACCGAGATGTGGCCAGTCGTCATTCCTTTTGCATTGCGGTAATGGTAGAAAGGAGCTGGGCAGGGTAGATATCCTTACCCACAGTTGTTAGTTTATGCACTGACTTGCTCTGCTAGAGATTCTGTTGGTTAGGTACTGTGCCCTTCTCCATGACTGACTTGTGGTGGAGAAATGCAATTGCGCTCTGATACATACAGCTTTGCTGAGGTAGGGCAAAGGCTATGTCACGTGCAAAATTGCTGGTCATCACTCTGTTTAGTGCCAACTCTTAGTCCTCAAACCGTAACTTCTTTATTTGCATTAATGTTCAGTGATCTTGTAACAATGATTGGGGCTGAGGGAAGTATAATATTTTGGTTTGGGGTAAAAGGACCAAATTACTGTACTTAATTTTTATAGGATGTTGAAAAAGTCAGTCTACAAGAGTATACAAAATATTATACCACACACTGTATCATACCAAAGGATCTGTCAACGAGCTTCCATCTCCACCTCATCAGACTTTTTAACCATTCATAGATTCATATATTCTCTCACAAGTAATTCTGGGTAAAAGCACTGACGTCAATCAAGCTATTATCATAGTTTTACTGATATTTTATTACAAGACAGGTTTTACGCAGTGATATTTGAATGTTCTCAAGACATTTGAATGTTTATTTTTTTTAGAAATATCTCCTGTGTCCACATTTTCTGCAATAATCACTATTTTTACAACATCTTGGAAGCGGCAAACAAGCTGAATAGCAATAGAACCTTGCCCCATTTAATGCTGTTTCAGGGAGCACGTGGGAGCTCTTGATTTTAAAAAAGCCTAGGTGGGGCTGTCATCTTTTTAGAGGGGAAAGTCACCAACCTCCCCTTCCGTCTGGCATTCTCTGCTAATGCTACTGCTGCTGAACGGACCAGTCAGCCAGCAAGAGCAGCTAAAGCATGAGTCATTCCTTTCTTCAGAGGCTGAACATGTCATCAATGCAGTGTACCAGTCGCATATCCCTGGCACCATACTATTCTTGGAAACGTTTTTCTTAGACCCTAAAGGAAATGTACACCTATCAAAGAGGTTTTGTATCAGGAAAACTTGTCCTGTTAATTCAGAATGGTAGTAAAATGTTTTGAATGGGACTTTAGTTGATAGTAAAGGTAAAGCTATATGATCAAGGAAGTGACTTTCCTGTGTATAAGACAAGTCATGCAATGTCTAGACATCATGTATTTTTTCTAATATGCATTACAAAGTCTAAAGAGCCAAATTTATTTTTCTTTTTACAGCTGGATCGGTTGGGTGTAGATGCTGCAAAGGAGAGGAGAGAGATGGAGCAAAAGCACTCAACTATTCAACAAAAGGTACTTAAAAGAATGTAAAATAGAGAGAAACTACGCACATTTTATACATCTGCTTGGTATGTCTCAGCAAAAGAGCATCACTGCATTAGAACTGCCAGAAAGTATCCTTGCAGTGCAGTGAAATAGAATTACAGTTAATTAAATGGAGAGGTGGTTTGCAGACATTGGATTGTGTTACCAAACAAGGTCACAATATTTCTGTGCGCTAGCTAAAATACCAATTTCATTGTTCTACTGAATGAGTATATTCAAATGCTGAGAAATCTGGCTCTGAATATGGTACCTTGGAGTCTTCATTGCCATAAAGTTAACTTTTTGTTTGCTGTAATTGTTGTTTAGTATATAGCTACAGAAAGGACATTCTCGATAGGCCTTGTAGATGTATGTTCTGTTTACTTTCTTCCTGAATTGGGGCCAAATATGATAGTGTTTTGAAGTTGAGAGTATCTGCCATCTTGTAGACAAACAGTTAAAGAAAATCTATGGGGAAGGTTGGCTTGTATTTCTTATTAAAAGGTATATGAATGTGAAAGCTAAAAGCTAACAAAGTTAGTTAGTGGAAAATTTGAATATGTATTAACTGGTGCTATTGCATGTTGGGAAAATTGCAGCCGTTTCAAATGGAACAAAACATCTTCAGTGGCATGGATAGTTATAAAGATCTGGGTCAATATTCATTTTGCTATTGTAATACTAGAATTTAATAAGCAGCAAAATGAAGTTGGGAATAGGATGGAAGTTCTATTTGGGGAAAAGCTATAGCTGGAAAGTAATAGGCTCTTTGAGAACAGCAGCACCTGGCACAAGATTAAGACCTCTTGGTACATACTATCAATTGACCACTGAAGGAGTAAGTTACATGACTTGTTACCATGAGCTATAATAATTGCTGTAGGCCCATTGTCCTTACTTGTTCTGTTTTTTTCCTTAAATGCTGCATAAGGCTGCATTGCAGGTAAATGATTTCTAAAAGCTGAGTGGTTACTATGGAGCTTTTATAAAGAAATGCAGTACTTATGAAAACCTGATCAGGTAGAACTTCAAAAACACTTATTGGATCTTACTACTTGTTGCTGTTCAACTATTGCACTTGAGTTAGGTTAGCAAACTATATGAAAATAATTTAATTCATCAAGTCATCTGTAATTGTTTTCTCAATGTTACACCATTTACACAGACTCCCAGTGCATTTACAGATGCCATTCATGCTGTTGTTTTTGCTCTAAAAGGCTCTAGGGTTTAGAACATATGCTCTTCAGCTCACACATCAAGATTACCTCATGTGCTACGATGATAGTGCCTAAATTCATAATTCTGGGGCTTGAAGGAAAACTGTTTTTGGTGGAAAGCCCTTACCTTGAACAACAGCTTCTAAAATTGCTTTCCTTGTCTCTCTCCTCTTCAGATCCTTCCACTTGCCTATGTACCAGGTTTAAGCTTCTTGCCTCGCAGGGCCTTCACAGCTCTCAGCTGGCCTAAGCCTAGATCTTGTTTCTTATATCATCTCATTTCCCTGTCACTTGGTCTAGAATGCCAGCCCCTTGCTGTCCCATTTCTTTTTTTCTCATTCCCATCATCCTACCATCTTCCATGCTGCCCCATAAGCATGCGAGCCTCAGTGTTGGCAAGCCAAGCACTCCCCTCCTCCCACCAGTCTTCACATCCCTCCTAAAGATTCACTTATTCCCACAAAGACTAACCTTCAATAAAAAGTGTGTGTGTGTGTTTGTACATATAATTCCAAGTTTTAACTTGACACCTTATCTAGATCTTCCAGTGTGTCTGAATATTCTTCTTTGAGTACTTGCTCATAGCCATTCACGTTGCGTGCGTGCCATTTGCACCGTTGCTGGAGATTTTTCTCTCAGTGGTATCCGTTGGGCCGGCTCTAGCACCCTCTGGTGCTGCATGCTAAAGCACTAGTATAAGGGGCCCCACAGACTGCACTCCCTCTCCGTTCCTTCTTACCATCTGTGATGGTTACTGGAACAACCCCTCTTGCTTCAGCAAGGAGTCTTTCAGTGGTTTCTTCTGTATCCTAGTATATTAATCTTAGTCTAGTTGTAGCATGAATATTGTAAATAACACTAGTGTAGATAGTTAGAACCTCTCCTGTGGCATGCCTATGGGGCTGTGAGCGACGCACATTCCAGTTGTCTGAAGTGTCTGGGAGTGGCTCATGTACAAGAGCACTGTCAAATTTGTTGGGAATTTAAGCCTTGTACGAAGAAAGACCAAAGAAGCTAGATCGAGGTCTATCCTAATAGAAGCTGCTCTTAGACTGGCTTTGGAGCCAAGCTACTTGGGCCTCGGTACAAAGCACTCCTCCGGCACCACACGTATCCGGGTACCATTCTTCATCTCTGGAGCTGAGGAAGAAACACAAAAAGCAACGATTAAAGAGAGAGTGCTTGCTGGTGCCAAAGAAAGGCAAGCAAGGGGAAGGTGGTAGAGTGCAACCCATGCTGGACCACTCCACCCCTTTCTCCTCCCCTCTGCCCCCGGTCTGGTGGTGGCACGATTGACTCCCCCCAGAATGTTATCTGCTGTGGGGCCCCTTGCTGATGCCAAGAAGTCATTGTGGCACCAGTGGAATCATGGTGCCTTCAACCCCGGAGGCCTTTGCAGCAACCAAGGACTTGTTACTCCTGTTACCACCAACTCCAGTGGTACAACCACCAGCTCTGATGAGCATGAGCAGGAGAGAGCATGGTGCTCTGAGCTCCTTCCCGGCACCAGGACCTTTTGATACCTTCCAGGGGCAAACTTACCCTCCTTTCTTCCATGAGGTCATCCCCAGTCCAGCACTGGTTGCCAGACCCTCAGCACTGATTGGTGGAAGTGAGGGTTACCGCTCCTCTGTGGTCACCTCAGGACTCCTCCTCACCAGAGTCCAAGGTGGAGCCCTACACCCATCCTGAGAACTGCCACTGGTACCCATCTTATGTGCCACTGGACCCTGGTGAGGTTCTCCTTGCTGGTACCTGGCCAGGTGGACAGAGGGTTTTCTCTGGTACTAGGTCTGTCTCCTCACCAGTTCGACTCGGTTGCTTCTGGGAGGAGGGCTCCTGCACCACTCCATTCAGCACTGAACCCAGTACTGACACGGGACATGGGCCCCATTGAGGTAGTTGAGGCTGAAGAAGAGGAAGTAGTCTCCCCACCCCCTGGTACAGGCCTCTTCCCCCTCCTCTCATCTCTGCTGAACGATGACTTTATATCAGGAGCTTCTAAAGAGCATAGCAGCTATCCTGGGGCTGGAGTTCGAGGAGTTTAAGGAATCATCTCACAACTTCATTGACGTTCTGGCTGCAGCAGCGCCATATAAGAGGGCCCTATCCATTAATGAGGCTGTAATGGGTCCAGTCAGAGCCCTGTGGCAGACCCCGTCTTCTCTCTCTCCCACTTCAAAGAGCGCAGAGAAGAAATACTGCATTCTAGCCAAAGGATGTAAGTACCTATACTTTCACCCACCTCCTGGGTCCCTAATTTATTGGCAGCCAATGTGAGGAATAGACAGGACCAAGCAAGTGCTACCCCCAAGCAGAAGGACACAAAAACTCAGTCTGTCTGGGAGAAACATTTATTTGCCAGGTGGACTACAGCTATGCATCTCGATCCAAGAAGCCCTGCCGGGGAGATGCAAAATTACAACTTGTGGGACTCCATCCAAATGTAAAGACTCCGTGCCTCAGGACTCAAGGGAGGAATCCTCTGTCCTCAAAGAGGGAAAGAGGGTGTTCAGAGCCTCTCCAGGCAGCCCTGGATGCATCTGACACGGTGGCCAGGCCAGTGGCCTTTGCAGTGGCTATGAGGCAGTGTTCTTGCTGGAGTCTTTAGGGCTACCTCAGGAGGTCCAGCAGTTGATTCAGGACCTCCCTTTTGAAGGCTCATTGTGTCTGTTTGCTCCAAAAACAAAGCTCCAAGGCCTGAAGGACTCAAGGGCTACCCTCAGGTCCCTGGGCTTCTGTGCTCCAGCCCCTTCGAGGAAACACTTCAGGCCTCAGTAGCCAGCCCATTTTTTGGGCTCTGCCACCAAGACATGACTTGCTCAAAAGAAGCAGCAGTGGTTACAAGCACCATCAACTGCTTCCATCTACCTCCGCCTCCTGTGCAGGGGTCGCATAGGTACTTTGGCCAGGCCCAAGCAGGCCTTTTGGAGGTGAACCCGAGGGCACTATGCCAGTTCCTGCTTTGGATCCTGCCTCCTTTTTGTTTTTGGACCAACTTTCCCACTTCAGCTTGGTGTGGTCCCACATCACATCAGACCACTGGGTGCTAAATACAGTGGTGGGTGGTTATACCCTTTGGTTTTCATCCACCTCTCCCTTCCACTGCCCGTCCCTGTTCCTCTTCAGGGACCCTTATCACAAACAACTCCTAGTCTTACTGGTGAGGACTGTGGAAGAGGTACCTCAAAAATTGTGCGGGAAAGGGTTTTACTCCCAAAATGTCTTAATCCCAAAGAGCAAAGGGATCCTTGCTCCCATCCTGAACCTGTGTCACCTCAAGTCAATTATCTCAAGAAACTGATGTTCCACATTGTCTCCCTAGCCTCCATCATCCCATCCTTGGATCCAGGGGACTGGTACACAGCCCTTGACTTGAAGGATGCTTGCTTTTACATTTCCATCTTCTGTGGCCACAGAACATTCCTCAGGGTTATAGTAAACCATACTCCACTATCAATTCACTGCTTTCTCTTTTGGCATGTCCATGGCCCGTGGGTTTTTACGAAATGTGTGGCAGTGGTAGTGGTCTTTCTCAGACTGGCTCATCAAAGGCCAAGTAAAGAACAGCCTCTGCCTGGGCCAAGCCACCTTCCGAGTACGGAGCCTGTTGATAAAGGAAGAAAAGTCATTCCAGTACAGAGAATAGTGTTCATTGGGGCAGTGTTGGACTTGATCAGGACAGAGCCTCAATTTCAGACAATGTTGGACCTGATATCCAAGGTTGTGGCCCATCCACCTGAGCAGGTGAATGTTCCACTGCCTGCCGTCTTGACTACTCATTTCACAAGAGCTGAGGCCTCTTCAGCAGTCTTTCTGGACCACGTTCCAATACAAGATGTCTGCAGCAATCTGGTCGTCAGTGCATACTTTCTCATCCCGCTGCGCCATCACCCAGCAGGCTCGAGATGACGCCAGGTTTGGGAGAGCAGTGTTGAACTATGCATGTCCATGAACTCAGAGCCCACTTTCTTAGGTACTGCTTGTGAGTCGCCTAATGTGGAATGGACATGAGCAAGCACTCGAAATAAAAATGGTTACTAACTGTTCTTAGATATGTATTGCTCATGTCCACTCCCCAACCCACCCTCTTACCCCTCTGTCACTGAGGGAAAAATCTCTGACAGTAGTGCACATGGTGTGCACACATCTAACGTGGACTGGACAAGAGCACATATCTCAAAGAAAACAGTTACAGAAGGTCAGTTACCGTTTTTTGTGTAGATGGCAAGCTCTTCAGGGACAGGACTGTTTGTGTATATAATAATCATAACTCATTTCTCAACTGGTTCGACAAAGACTTGGTTTGTTCTTGTTGAAATGTGTATTTTTTAATTTTGGCTTTTCCTGAGAGGTTGATGTAAAAGTGATGGGGCTGGGTTAGATGTGCTGGGTAGTCTGATTTTTCTTTAGGTAAGATCTCCATTTGTTATGGTTTAATTTATGTCTGCAGTATATGCATGAACCTGACAAGGATGCTGGAAGCAATCCATACGTTTAAAAATACAGTAAATGAACTTCTCTCATATATGCTTGGGTACATGGTGATTGGCTATATCAGGTATGTTCTAGGACGCTATTTGCTAGAAATGTACAGATGGAAAAACAAGTATTTTAGCTGTCAAAAGGGAATAGGCAGCCTTCAGTGAATAGTATTGTCAGTCTAATGCGAGACTGCCAGAGCTCTTGTTTTCGTAGAAGTCTGATGCAGCCAGGTGTTGCAGCAGCAGCAACTTGTTGAGTTATTAAGTAACTTTGGACTCACTAAGTTAATCCCTTTCTCTCAAGGCCATAATAACTTTTCGTTTTGTAACATAGTTTGTATGATGCTGTCAACACAGCAATAATATGGTAACATATGTTTTTACTGGATTCAAAGTGTTTTTCATTGTGTTCAAACACTATTCTTTCATGTAAAAAGTAAACGCCTAGAATAATGCTCAGGAGGGAGATGGAGTGAGGGGGGATGGATGAGAAAAGTATCATAGCAGTCTCCTCCAGCCAAGATGAGGAGCCAGATGCTGCCATGTCTATGAATCAGGAGTGGATTCCTTCACTACTGTTGACGTGCACATTTTGGCCCTTTGCTTCTAAAGGGAAAATGATCCCTCTCAACCATCTAAAACAGAACTACTGTTGGAAAAATAAGAGTTACTTCCTGGCACTAAAATAGGGATGAGATGATCTTGTGTTGTCCCAGCTTCTGCTAACTTCTGAAACTATTTTGGGTTTTGCTAAAATATCTCAAGTTTGTTGGGGTTTTTTCTGATGGTGATTCAGTTTCAAAACCAAAGATATCTTACTGTGATGCTGGCACTGTGTGAGGGAGAATAGAAGTTTCCCCTCTCAAAAGCTGGGTTTGCACAATGGATATCTTAAATACTGGGTATGCTGTATTTTTCGTTAAGATTTTCTCTTCCTTCATCTCTGCTTTTGTCACACTTTCTGTATTTAATGTTCATTCAACCTGCCCCATTTTCCACCCTATTTTTTATTGGATTTTTTTCTCTGCTCCTTTTTTCACAGTTTCACTTAAGCAAAATACAAACCAACGTTTGAACATTGAGTGCCTTCAGAATCCAGCAAAATGAGTTTAACCATCCCTTCTATAGACTTGAATGAAGATCTTATAACCAGTCACTAATTTTGGCTATTGGAAGGATCTAGAACTGCAGTTGCTGAAGAATAAGATTATATGCAATAGCCGCAAGCAAATTCTTATCATAAAAGTAGAAAAAATACATGTCCCATAGCAAATTTTGAAACAAATCCAGTATGTCTAAAATATTGGTGATGTTTTTCAAGAATTTTTGAGAAATTATGGCTATTATGTAACACTGTTAAGTTTAGAAAGAGGTACTGGGATGTTGCATAGGCGCTGACTTTTTTATTTTTCCCTGGGGTGCTCTGCCCCTTCCACTGAGACTTGCCCTTGCGCAGCCTCTTCCAACCTCAGCTCTGCCATCACTCCACCCCTTCTCGCTCCTCCTCTCCCCACCTCTGCTCCAAACCCTCCCCCGAAACCCCTGCTGCTCGTTTTTCTCTGCACTCCCTCAAGTGCTGCTCCCAGCTGCCGAACAACTGATGCTGGTGATGTTGAGCACTCAACATTTTTTTTCTGTGGGTGCCTGATCCCAGAGCACCAATGGAGTCAGCAACTGTGCATATGACTTACTAAATTACTGTTGGTTGCACGTGTGAAAGTTGCCTTGGGGTAACTTTACTAAAGGGGTTCGTGTCTTTCGAAGATATGGAAAAGTAGACAAGCATACTATACTTTTCAATTGTTTGTCTGCCTCACTTCTTCTACATGCCCCTTCCCCAGTAACTGGCAAATCTTGAGAAATGAATGAATACCAAAATAGAAAATATAGTTTTGAATTAGAAATCTGTTGTAGCACTTCAGTTTTTCTGTGCTGGCTAGCTGAAACATACTTTCTTTTTAAATAAAAATTTTTTGCAAGTAAGTTATCAATCTTTAGCAAATATGTTTATGCTTAAGGAATATAAAATTCTAAATCATGTGAAATGACTGGGTATATTTCCTATAGAGTTCTCTGGAAAGAGCTGGAAATATTTTTTCCCCTCTGATTATTTTTGTGATTCATGAAACTTTTTTCCATATGCCAGGATAAAAATACCTTACAGTAATATGACTGCTTTGCCCCTCTTGTTTATATTACGAAATACAAAGACGCTAAAGAAAATACTGCTTGCCAGGTTTTTTTCAACAACTATTCTGTTGCTGTTATAGAAAATTCATCTCACCACAACCACCACCACCACCCAACACACTCCAAAACTCCACCTCTGAAATACCATGGATAGAGCAGTTGGAGGCCTTTAATGGGTTTTGTCTCTCTTGCAGTTTGAGTTTTGACTCATATGTAAATGACCTGATGTGAAGTACAAACATTAAAAATACGTAGTCAGTTGTGTGCTGCATGTATTTAGGGAAGTATGAAACTGTACCTTCTTTCAAGCCTTAATGTACCATGTAAGGTTGCAAGTCAGTTGAGCTAAGATCAGCAATTTTGTCCATACCTTAAGAGAAAGTCATGGTTTCAGTCAACTTGAATTGAAGCAGGAGCTGCATAATGAGAGAGCACTTGGATCGTTTACATTCACGCAAGGCTACAAAGAAAGAAACTAATGGCTCACGTTTCTTTTTACAAGACAATTGCTATGTCAGAAACAATTTTGCGAATCTATAGGGGAATGTGATGACTGCATGGGACTCTTGGTTGGGTAGAAAGAATCCAGGAAAGATACCTTTTTTCTTCAGACAAGAAATCACAGAAATCATTTAAGGACAGTAAGATGCAAATCTTCAGCAGGTTTCATTATGTTTGGGAGTTGGTAAGTTTGAGAGAAATGAAAACATTTATTAACTAAACATTTTTCTTACAAAATGTAATTAACTCAGCAAATTTTAGCTCTTTTGAAAAGGGGACAGTGTGTGGAAAAAGAAACCCTGAAAATACTTTGTAAAACACTTCTATTTTAAAATGTTTGTATGTAATGTACGCATCCTTAAGTTATACTGAAATGGTACTGTAATATTTATACTGAGTATGCATTTTTATATCAAATTTTTGTAATATTTAGCAGCTTCTGAATTTGAGACCAGGTGTCAAAGTATTAAGGGTTATGAAGTGTTGAGGAATAAAGAAAAGTATGCATGTCTGAATTCTGGGTTTTATGAGCATTGGGTTATAAACTGCTTTGGTTTTATGTTTTTAATATATAAGCCCAAACAATAGCTGATCACTGCTAAAATTCAAACAGTTTTTACTTTTATAGTGAGTGCCTATTATCAGATTCTGAATTATTAGCCAATATTCTGATTGTTATAGTTACCTATTAAAATAAATTGGGAATAGCTGAGAATATTCTGTGTGTAAGCTCTTTGGCCGTTTTATTTAATAATATACTGTCCTGTGCCCAGGCACCTGTTGTCTTCATTGCCCGCATCCATTCATAAAAGGACTATGTCAACAGTTGTAACCATCCCATTGCCCTGCTTGGCTAATCTTCTGTTAGGTCCTCACACTTTGTTCTGCCCCTGCGATTGGAAGAATGTTCCCTCTGGGGTCCTTTTAGAATCACATTAGTATGGTATGAGGCTCGTCAGTGGGATGAAATTATGCTGTCTTTGCTGCCTCCTTTTTTCCTTCTACCCTAGGCCTGGTCGCAACACAATTTGTGTCCATTCAACTATTTCAGTTAAGGGTGAGATTTTCTCCCCCCTCCCTCAGCACTAAAATAGCTAAATCAGTACAACCCCTAGTGTGGCCACAGGTGTACCAGTATAAAGATGCCTTATAGAAGGATAGCTTATTTTCCCGCATTTCCATGAATAAGCTATGCTTCAACAAGCATCTTTATACCGGTATAAATGTCTCCATACTAGGAGGCTGTACTGCTGTAACCACACTCTCATATGATACTGTTAAAAGCAATACAGAAAGTGTTGGTAGATGAGCCCCTATGGAGCAAACCTCAAATCAGAGAGTTAAATGGAGGTCCCCCATTAATTTAGCTACTGCTAAAAATTAGTATGGTCTGACCACCTTGCTCTCCCTGAAGTCTCTGTGCAAGTTTGTCATTCTCACTCTCAGCAATGAACTGCCCCTCAATGTGATGAAGGGCTGGTTAAACTTAGGGCTTGTCTACACAGCCCTACTGTGTAGGGTAAATTCAGATCCCAGCTTGCCATGAACTAAATGTTCTAGTAGAAAAGCCCTCAGTTTTTTTCACTTTGTTTACAATGTGAATTAAGATAATGCTAAATTCATGTCACTTTAATTCTGAATAAGCATGACCACACAGTGGTTTTATGCAGTTTAAACTACTTTTGAAAGTGAATTCAGTTTGTTTCCTGAGTTTGCCCATGTAGCCAAGCACTAAATAAGTATTCCTTGTCCTTTGGGCCATGGTTTAAGATTTCACAGTGTATATATGTATATGATGTCACTCTGTGCGCATGTAAATCCCTAGCAGACTTCAGCCCATTATGTGCAATGAACATCTAGAATTTCCTGGGAAGATTTGAACTGTCCATCCAAGGAACAGGTCTGTGCACCTCTAGGAATATGAAAACCAGCAACAATGACTATGCATACTACTTATAGATCAGCACTCCTTCATAGAAGTGAATCTGTCAGCCTCCCTGAAGAATGTAATAGCTGACTCAGTCCTGAAAAAAGCCAACATCAGATGGAGACAGTCCTTCTATTGCCCTGTCTCTAGCATGACATTCTTCAGTAAAATCACTGAGAAAATAGTGACAGCCAAACTCCAGCTTTGTATGGTCTCTGCAGCCATGCTGGATGCTTTGCAATCAGGCCCCAGACAAGGACACAGCATGCAGTGGGGTGGGCAAACTTACTGATCCTCTGAGCCACATACAATAATCTTCAGAAGTTCAAGAGACTCAAGACACATGCAACCTGCCCTGCGGCACGGTGCCTACTGGGGCTTGGGACCTCATCCCTGTGGGATGGCGCCTGCTGCGACTTCAGGCTTTCACCCAAGCCACGGCATTCCCTGCTCCTTGCAGGGAAGAAGCCCCTAGCTCCACTACCCTGCCCAGGGCGGAAGCCCCAAGCTCCCTCCCTCAGTCTGGTAGGTGGAGAATGGGGGGGAGTGCAGGGAGCTCCATGAGCCACTCTTTAACTGTAAAAGTGCTCCATGTGGCTCGTGAGCTGCGGTTTGGCCACACCAGGCATACAACCAGCACTAATGGCATTAAGACAGCCTTCTTATGGCAGTGGATGGAGGCTGCATCTCATGGTTCTAACCTCTCCTCTGACTTTTGACACAGCTGCCCTGTTTAGATGATGTGTCAGGAGAAGGTGGTGTAGCAATACAATGGCTTCAATCGTTTCTCTTTAACCGAATGCGGAGAGAATGGACAACTGCTTTTCTTCCTTTCCCTAACCCTCACCTAAGGACCTATCGTAGTCTCCCTCTTCACTATCCATGCAAGACCATTTAGAGAGTGGTGAGGCCAATAAAAGTTTGATGACACTCAGCTATCTTTTTCCTTTTCCAAAAAGTCAATCAACATCTGCACAACGATGCTGCAGGTCTACAGGTGACTAACTCCTGGAAGAAGAGCAGCTACCTCATATTAAAGAAGGAAGACTGAAGGGCTAATGGTCAGAAGAGGAGCTAAAACTTTGAAGGAGTGGTTGGGTCATTGTGTTCCCTTTCAAATGAAGATGCATTTTGTCACTGCATAAATTTTGGAATATGTGCTCATTATTCCAAAATCCGTTGGCTGTATCTTTGACAGCCGTGCCCATGTTTTTGTTCGGTGGACCCTGTGAAGTATTTATTTTGTGTTCTGGATGTTCAGTTTCCATTCTCTTTTGTGTTTTCGGCAAGGTTGAAAAGTCCTGTCAGACTTGTTAGCCAGGTGTTGTCCTCCTTTGCTCATTGTTTTCCCTCTCAGACATTTATTGAATAATCTCTGATACGTAATTGAGAGTTCATCTTGATTCCAAAGGGCAATTTGGGATATGAATTTCACAACCATCTAGTGTGTTTGGATATTTATTTGCTATTCATTTAATTGGGAATAGTGTTCATATCCCTTAGACATCTTTGAAAATCTCACCCTATAATAAAATATCAGATGTGAAATTCAGAACAGGCACTAAAATTCAGATGTAATCAAAGCAGAGGGATAATAAGCGAGAGGGTTGTGGGACGGGGGATTCTTTACAAAACACAAATATACAGTGCTGGGCATGTTGTTGCTGTGAAATGTAAGATTCCAGTAAAGGCCTGGTGGTTACCACAATTTCTGATTAATTGCCACTTTCTGAAAATATATTCTTAGTTCAGGTATTGTTACTCAGTCACTCATTTGTATCTAGACAGTTGGATGCACTGCTTTTAATCAAATTACCGAAGTTTTCATATTTCAGTTTGATTTTCAGTTTCTTGGCTTTTCTGACACTAGTCTACTGCTGATGTGCAGTTTATTGAGCTATAGAATGCTGCTCTTTTTCACAAGTATCTGTAAATATGGCTGGTAAAACTCCCCATGTTTTATTATATAATGCCATTATGACAGGTATAGATTTTGTGAAATAAAATTGACTCTAGTGCTTAAAACCTTCCCTGAAAAATCACATAATTAATGTTGTGTCTGGGCCTAATAGTTGTAGAATTATCAATAGGTATTGCAAGCATGATGCCATTGCCAAATATCTGCACAGTTTGAAATTAAATGTTTTGAGTGGCATTTGAAATTCTTTTTTTTTAAATACCAGGATTTCTCCAGTGATGATACTAAGCTAGAATACAATGTAGATGCGGCCAATGGCATTGTTATGGAAGGGTATCTCTTTAAGCGAGCCAGCAATGCCTTCAAGACCTGGAACAGGTAAGACTTCAAAAACTCTCCTTGTTATGGTTTGTAACCATACTGATTATTAGGTTAAATTCTGGGCTGATTTAGAACCCTGGAAAACCCCATTAATTCTACAGAGTTGCCTGAAGCATAAATTGGTGCACCATTTGGCCTGTTGTATTTACTGCAGTGACTTACAGAATTCAAGGAAATTTCTTATTTTGTTTTATTGCTTGTTTGCAAACATAGGGCCAGATCTTTCCAAGTCCTCATCTCAGAGCTTGTATTGAAATCCATAGACGCCACAGGTGCTGGTTTCTAATTGTCCCCGGGGGTGCTCAACCTCTGCTCCACCCCAGATCCCGCCCCCATCTACCCGCTTTGCCCCAAATCCACACTCCTGCCTCTTCCTGCCCCCAATCCACCCCCGACCCCAACCCCACTCCACCCCTCTCCTGCTGCCCCATTCTTGCTCCTCCCTCTCCCTACCAATGCCTCCTGCATGTGGCAGAACAGCTCTTCTGTGGTGTGCAGGAGGCACTGGGAGGGAGGGGGAGGAGTTGATCAGCAGGGCTGCTTTGAGTGCAGCATTATAATTCGTGATTGTGCACAGCATGTCATTATCTAGAAATAGAAACCCTGGGAAAATAATAATGTGTAAAGACTTGTGGTTTAAATGCAAATATACAGGGGTGTGTGGGAAGGTGCGGGGGGTGCATAATACTGAGGGACTCCAATGGCCATGTCTACATGGGGACACTGGAAAGCTAAGGAAAATCAATAAAAGGTGTGAAGTCAGCGCATACAAGTTAGCGTGTTATCCTGCCTCCCCCATGCTCTCGTTGAAAAGTAGTCTGTTTGCTGTAACTTAATCTTCCTTGGGTTAAGTTAGTAAATTAAATATTATTCTTAATATTTTACAGTTTATTTACATGCTCTTCTCAGCTGTTGGTGCGCCTCAGTTGTGATTTCAAGGGAGTGCAGTTCTAGAAATGATAAAACCTCCAGCATGTATGCTAAACTATAAACTACGGCTCTGCAGTTTGAAGTCCTTTCCCTGACCATTCAGTGCTCCTGTTTGTTGTAATGCGCCCCTAGCATTGCCCTAGTGCATATATTAAGCCATTTGTATGCTATTGTGCTTCAGAGTGACAGTGCATACTGGAGTATGTTGTGGGAACTGCGTATACTTTGTGTTGTGCTGTTCAGTGATAGAATAGATCTTTTTTTAATTAACATCCATCAGTTTTAAAACATTAAATGCCATCGGCTGGATCTTTTTCATTATAAAAGAGGGGATTGCTGGTAGGGTTTTCTCTGCAAGGGCCCCAATACTCTAGGATTTGCTCTCCCCCATAGTTAAAATATCTCCAGATTATGACTGAGGTGTTAGAGGGCTGTTTCATGCTTTGATTTCCTGGATGGCAGAGTTAATTGGTTACTGTTTAATTGTTATAAAGGTAGTCAGATGTTTTGTCAATTTTCTCAATGACGAATTTTTTTCAAAGAAAATTACAATTTTTATCAACACTTCTTTTTTCCTTCAAAACTTTTTCTATATTTCAACAGAAAAATAAAAACAAACTTTCATGTCCTGCCATGAGGGCAGAGGACTGGACTCGATGACCTCTCAAGGTCCCTTCCGGTCCTAGAATCTATGAATCTATTCATTTTAGTTTCAGATGGAAGAGGTTTTTTTTGTTGTTTTTTTTTCACTTCCTCACCAGTCTTGTCCTTCAAAAACAGAAAGGAGGATGAAATGCCAAAACTGAATCAAAACCTTGTATTCAGGTTTAAATAAACTGTTCTTTTGATTCATTTTCTCTAAAAATTGTCAAGTATCAGAAAGGTAGCTGTGTTAGTCTGGATCTGTAAAAAGCAACAGAGTCCTGTTGGTCTTTAAGGTGCCACAGGACTCTTTGTTGCTTTCTAACAATTGTGTGTGTGGAGGAGGGAAATCTGAACTGAATGAAAGGTTTTTTCATGAAAAGTAATGTACTATTTTTCAACTTGGCTTCATTGTTTGCTGGTGGATGAGATTGTTCCTCATATTTTTTTTTCAAATTGCTGTTGATCATTTACGTTGATGTAAGACTTAATTATCTGCTCTTTCAATAGGTGGCTCTTTAATACTGTTTAAATCTAAAGCAATAAATAAATTAGATCTTTATGTATATATTGTGATTGGTCCTACATTTATTAGATTAGTGCCATTGTAGTACCTTCACTGTACCTTACACAGTGGCTTTTTCTGTCTTGACTGCTCGGGATTAATCATGTGTGCATTAAATGTGTGCATTGAGCTGGGTCTGGCCCAGACCAGTGCTGAGAGCTGTGCTGCACTGTCAGGCAGCAAACTGGAGTTCACACCCCCCTCATAGCCTTTCCATGTTTAGCCCAGAAGACTGGAGAAAAAGGGTTGGGACTCAGTGTTTCATGGCTGTTTAAGTTGAACCCTAGTGTTTTAGGAGAGAATCAGTGCTCGAGAAAGGATCTGGCTTGTGACAGACAGGGTCATTGTCCTGGTTACTGCATCATTGGCTTGAGAGAGGGGGACGTAGGGCAGTGCACCTGGGTGCTTGGGATCTGCTCCAAAGTCCAGTGAAGTCAATGGAACAATTCCCATTAACTTTGCTGGGTTTTAAATCAGGCCCTCCTAGACCTTGTTGAGAGATGCGTATGGGGACAGGGAATGGGGGAAATACCCATTCATTGAGAGTCTGCATGGCCAAAACTTTAGCTTTCTCTTTTGCCTAGATCCTTGACTGTGGTGCTAATAAAGACCCAACTCTGTGGAAAGGAAGGAAGCTGGACAGCAATTGTATGATGGGGGAATAGCTGACAAATACGCTCTTTGCCTCATGGTTTCATAGCTATTGATAGAAGCTACATAGGGGCTGTACCTGAATAATGATATAATTTCAATTTATTGAATATTTTAAGATGCCAATATAAAATAAACATATGGAGACCACATTAATAATTTCAGGAGGATATGCAATGAAATCCTGTCAGCACAAATCTGCTGAGCTGACCTTATGATGTTGGAACAAACCTAAACAATGGCAACTGTGAAAATACTCCCTTGTTAGAGAGAGCTGAAATAAACAGCTCTGCAGCAAGCCTGAAACATTTTGGGTTTCACTGGAAAATTAAATCTTGGATTTGTTTATATTTTCTTTTTAGTCCTCCTGGAAGTATACAGTAAGCCTAACACAGTAAGTTCTTGTATACTACAGATACGTTATTTCCCCACGTGTGAAAGCCTAGTTGAATGTCCCGCAATCACTCTGGAAATGAGGAAGATCAGATATGTTGGACTGTATAAGGCATCACAGCATTTAGTATTGGAGTCAGGATAGAACATTTGTTGTTTTTTGTGCTATATTCATTCATTTTTTTCTCTTGTATAATCTAGCTAATAGTTTATAACTTACTACTGAAAATATGACATCAAGATATTAAAAGTAATTCTTTATGGACTATTTAGTCATTTGTCTACTTTGATCAGTGTCTACAACTGGCTCCATTTTCTCCTTTCTTAAAAAGGAAATAAGCAGGTCAGACTAAATGATCACAATGAGCCCTTCTGGCCTTGGAATCTATGAATCTTTGGAAAAGGCAGCTATTGTTTCAGTTACGGATTCTAAGGCCAGAAGGAACTATTGTGATCTAGTCTGACCTCCAGAGAACTGCTCCAAAATGAACTTCCAATTTTGCTATAAAAATGGTCGGTGTTGGAGAATCCACCACGACCCTTGGTAAGTTGTTCAAGTGGTTAATTAATCTCCCTGTTAAAAATGTACGTCTCATTTCCAATCTGAGTTTAGTTAGCTTCAACTTCCAGCCATTGGGTCATGTTAGACCTTTCTGTGCTACGTTGATGAGCCCCTTGTTCGTTCTACATTAGCACTTTATAGACTGTCGTTGGGTCACCTCTTTGCCTTCTCTTGGTTAGCCTTACGGAGCTCACTCGATTGAGTTCATCACTATAAAGCATATTTCCTGATTCTTTTATCATTCCTGTGGCTCCTCTGAACCTTTCCAATTGATCAACATCCTTCTTGAATTGTGGATGGACTCCAGAACTGGACACAGTATTCAGCAGGGGTCTCACCAGTGATAACCTCTCTCCTGTTTATACATCCAAGGATTGCATTAGCCTTTTTGGCCACAGCGTTGCACTGAGAACAAATGTTCAGTTGATTATCAGAGTCACTATTTCACAAGATAGAATCTCCTATCCTCTATGCATGGCCTACATTCTTTCTTCCTAGATGGATATATTTACAATTAGTCATATTAAAATGCATGTTGTTTGCTTGCTCCCAGCTTACCCAGTTATCCAGATAGCATTATATCAGTGACCTGTCCACTGCATTATTTACCACTCCCCTAATTTTTGTCATCTACAAACTTTCAGTGCTGGTTTTGTGTTCTTCCAGGTCACTAATAAAAATGTTAAATAGCATTCAACCAATAAATCTCTGCGGGATCCCACTAGAAACACACCTGTTCGAGGATTCTGTGTTTGTAACTACATTGTGAGACTTGTCAGTTATTAAATGGATTTAAAATTGGCTGTGTGCCATGTTAATTTTTTTTAATCAAAATATTGCGGAGTACCAAGTCAATGGCTCCCAGAAGTCTAAGTATGTTACATCAACACTATTCCCTTTAATAACCAAACTTGTAATGTCATCTTAAAAAAAAAAAATCAGGTTACTGTGACAGGATCTATTTTCAAAAAGCCATGTTGACTGGCATTAATTATATTAACCTACTTTAATACTTGATTAATCAAGTCCTATATCAGCTATGCCATCATTTTGCCTGCTATCAGTTGTCAGACAGACAGGCTTGTAATTGTGCCAATGTTTAAAAAGAGTTAACAGAATGACCCAATATTAGCTTTCTTCCGGAACTTTCCCACTGCTCCAGGACTTATTGAAAATTGACATTAATGGTCCAGCAAGCACCTCAGCCAGCTCCTTTAAAATTCTTGAGTGTAAGTTATCTGGTCTTCCTGATTTTAAAAATGTCTAACTTTAGCTGCTGTTTAACATGTTCCTGAGCTACTAGTGGAATGGAAAGTGTGTTATCATATGATATGATTACATCAAATGTTTTTCCCCGAATAGAGAACAGAAATATATATAGAACACTTGTGCATTTTGTGCATTATTATTGATAATTGTACCATTGGCACCAATATGCTTATTAGGATTCTTTTTGTTCCTAATATATACTTTTACTGTCCTTAGCTCTACTGACGATGGATTTCTCCTTGTGTCCCTCTGCTTCCCATATTGATTTTCTATAATTCCTAACTTCTGATTTGTATTCATTATTATCAAGTTCCCCTTTCTTCCATTTGTTGTAAATACATTTTTCTTACTTTATTTTTATTTACAAGTACATATCTAACTTTAGTTTGCTGCATTTTTAGGCATAAATGCAGTAACTTTATCTGTTTCTGAAGTCTAAAATGAGAGGTGATAGAATGCATTGTTTACATATAGAAACTGGGCATCTCACTGAAATGTAATTTAGAAATATGAAAGGTAAAAGTGACACAAGAACCAGTTTTACACTTTTATTACAGTGACATCACTCTATCACAATGATATACATTCTGTCAAGGAAAAAAAAGGGGGCGGGATTTTCTCTTGCTCTCATTTTCTGGTGTGTGGTTGCTTTAATTCCCAAACTGGCCAGCTTGTCTCCATGTATTCCCAAACTGGGAGGGATTGCAACTGCTTTGGAGTACAGGGTCATAATTCAAAATGATCTGGACAAATTGGAGAAATGGTCTGAGGTAAACAGGATGAAGTTTAACGAAGACAAATGCAAAGTGCTCCACCTAGGAAGGAAAAATCAGTTTCACACATACAGAATGGGAAGAGACTGTCTAGGAAGGAGTACGGTAGAAAGGGATCTAGGGGTTATAGTGGACCACAAGCTAAATATGAGTCAACAGTGTGATGCTGTTGCAAAAAAGCAAACGTGATTCTGGGATGCAGTAACAGGTGTGTTGTGAGCAAGACATGAGAAGTCATTCTTCCGCTCTGCTCTGGTTAGGCCTCAACAGGAGTATTGTGTCCAGTTCTGGGCACCATATTTCAAGAAAGATGTGGAGAAATTGGAGAGGGTCCAGAGAAGAGCAGCAAGAATGGTTAAAGGTCTTGAGAACATGACCTATGAAGGAAGGCTGAGAGAATTGGGTTTGTTTAGTTTGGAAAAGAGAAGACTGAGAGGGGACATGATAGCAGTTTTCAGGTATCTAAAAGGGTGTCATCAGGAGGAAGAAGAAAACTTGTTCACCTTATCCTCTAATGATAGAACAAGAAGCAATGGGCTTAAACTGCAGCAAGGGAGATTTAGGTTGGACATTAGGAAAAAGTTCCTAACTGTCAGAGTAGTTAAACCCTGGAATAAATTGCCTAGGGAAGTTGTGGAATCTCCATCTCTGGAGATATTTAAGAGTAGGTTAGATAAATGTCTATTAGGGATGGTCTAGACAGTATTTGGTCCTGCCATGAGGGCAGGGGACTGGACTCGATGACCTCTCGAGGTCCCTTCCAGTCCTAGAGTCTTTGAATCTATGAATTGTGCAATCCTCTGGGCAAAAGATTTGCTTTTGGTTTGTGTTCATATTCCTGAGATTCCAGAGCTAGCCACGAATCAGATGCTATAGTCCAGAGTACTCTTATTGACTATACAATTAACATTACTGACAGGAGCTCAAACTGTTTTTCAATGCAATGTGATATTTAAAAAAGGTAATTGCCAGTTCCACCCAGTTCCTGTCAATTAGCACTTTTACATCTTTTCAGTATTTTTAAAATACTTCTTTGTAACTTATTTCCTAAAAATATATTGGAGTAAAAATCATGGCACTTTTTACAAAAACGTTTTGCTCTGAACTTTCCAAGATGTTTTACATTAGACTGTCTCTTTAAAACTACCGTTGTTTTTCCTTAACTATCAAATGGATGCTGCCCTAATTAAATAAGTTTATATTACCTTTGATTAAGACACCATATGGAAATGTAAGAAAATAAATTGACAGCTTTTGGGATTCTTTGAGGAAATGATCTGCTTACAGGCAAGCCCCCTTTCCCCAATAAAATAATGATTTACATTTTCAAGACCAGTGATGATTAAAGGCAAGCGAAAACTATTGTAAGTTTTCATTGGGTATGGAGCGGATCAGTGCAGTGCTAGCTGACAAATACTGATCGTGCATGTCTTGGGGTAGGGTGGGGAGAGGGGGTGTATACCAAGACATGCACAATCAGTATTTGTCAGCTAGCACTGCACCGCACTGGGTGGGTGGGTGGCTGCGTGTAAGATTCATAAAGAAAGTTGTGGACGGGTTACCAGGCAAATCATTGAATCTATACCCAATGTGACATTGTTGCCTTGTAATTTTATTTTATCGATCAAGACGAAACAATTAGGTGACATTCTCTGAATGTTTGTAATATTGGGTGTTTCTCCCTTTATTTTCATTTTGTGTAACTGTATGTTCTGTAATTGTGTGTGTGTGTTTGACGGGAATGGGGGTCATATGCATTGCTCCTTCTTTTTGAAGCATTGCAAACTAAAAATTTCGAAATCTTTTATATACTACTTCTGTGAGTATTCATATACATGATGATGGATTTCAGTGGCTACGGGAGCGAAAATGTAATATTTTTATAATGGAAAGCTTGCAAAGAAAGGTATGCAGATTACTGCTGGAGTAAGAGTTATCTTTATATGTACTAAAAGATACACACGTATTTCGTCAGTGGTTCAGGAAGTGAAACCACCCTCTATTCTTAGTGTGATGCACTGTATGGAAAATTACTTGGGTTCCTGGAAATGGAATATGTTACAAAAATTCCTTCACTTTTTATCAGTGGTGTATATGTGAGTGAACATGGTAGGTGGAAACAAACCCCTTAGGAAGTAGTACTCTCTCTATATTCTGTGCAGTTTGTCAGATTGGGCACAGTAAGCCTTATCTTTGAATTCTGCTGGGTTTTCATATCATGCTAATTCTTCACTTATTTTGCTCATTTTGCATTTTCATTCCTTTCCCTCCTTTCCCTTATGTTTTAATCCTGCCCCATTTTTTCACATGACAGGAAAAAGCCAGATCACATCAGGTACCAACCAGCTTTTTATACCTTCCCAATGTTCTTTGGCACGTGAAAGCTCATCATTAACCCTGCATTTCATTTTGATTACTTGCAATGGTTATAAAGTGTCTGGTTAAGAAAACAGAGGGATTTTGCATGAATTGAGAGCACACATGCTGCTCAGCACCTTTTAAATTGATAAGAAGGTTTGTTGCATTTATAGTCAGAGGAGCTTAAAACACCCCTCTCCCCAAAAATCTTAGTCTCCACCGTCAGACTTTTCCAGAATATATGTTAAAAGTGCTATCGTGCTCCCATTTAAGTCAATGGGCGTTTTGCTAGCAACTTCTCTGGGAGCAGGATTGGGACTTCAAGTGTTTCTCTTTTAATCATTCTATTTAATTCTCTGGGCCTAGATGATTCAGTCAGCTGCATGCCTGTCAAACAATAAACAAAATGACTCCCTCTTGAAAGTTGTTAAAGCTGATTTAAGTTTCTAGTAAAGACACTGACATCATTTTTTAAATTTTCTTTTCTCATTGCTCTCTTTTTTCTCTTGTAGTTCTTGGAAGTATGAAAACACTCTTTGCTGATTTTTTTGTTCTTTTCTAAATGGCAAATGTTGATTTTTATTTTTCCTTTCCTTTGGATAAAGTTGAAGTGAAATTAGCCATTTTAATGGCTACTTTGAATGATATAGAAGCATTTAATGTCAAAATATCTGCCTTGTGGTGCAGCATCATTTTAGTTATGTGCTACTAGAGAGCGAGCAGGAACAAAACTAATTTTTTATGCCCCCACAAAATGTCCCTTCCCCCATATTTTCTGGTAATAGAATGGTGTATTTAAAACAAATGGTTGATAAAGCTCAGCACATACAACACAGCTCGTCTCCACACCATTTACAATCAATCCCAGGACCACAGTAGGGACATTGCATCCGAGTAATGTAGGAACAGTGGAATGAGGTGCAAGTCTGTTTTGTCTTTGGACCACGCCCTTCTCAGTGTGGATTAGAAACCAGAGAACTTCCCTAATGGGATCTAATCATTTTAAGATGGGCCCAAATATTGGCTTTAAAAAATCTCGGTAGTCCTTAATGATGAAATCACTGTGGTGCTACGAGTGACCTTAATGCACTGTATTTTGTAGCTGTCACTTCAAAAAATGCTATAATACTAATACATTCACTTACACATTTGGCATAGATCTGGGGCTAAAGTAAAGCCAGAAGTTGAGTATTCGTTATAGCATATACTATACCAAATAAAGGGTTTCATTTTCAGTGACATTTTTTCCCCATCTCTAAAAATGTAAATGAGTGGGCTTCTTTAATTTGACTTTTTGTAAAAGGTAGGTAGAGCAGTGTAAAAAAACCTCCAGGAAAAGACCTCAGAAGTGTCAGAACATATTGTACATTTATACTGTCAGATATACCATGGTTGCCAGATTGGAGTTTATTCACTGTAGAGATTCACTAAACGTTAGCTGTACAAGTGGAGTGTGTTGGATTCATAAAACTCACCACACTTATTTAAGTGATTCTTAGAGATTTGCTCCATTGCATGTTATCTCTAGTGGCAGGGCTGCACTTTCCTTTGCTTTGTAGGGGTTGCTTTTCATGTATCTAACTGGTTGTATGTACAGACTTATTCTCTGCTTATCTTCCTTTTTCAGCCTGCTTTGTAGCTGAATTATCCATTTCTTTACTTAGAAATCTACACAATGATTGGGTTACATGCTTGATTAATACATTCCTTTTAGATGGTAAAGGTGATACCTTTTCAATTGCAGTGACTGAAATATACTGTAGTTAATAACTTGAAAAAACCCTTTCCATATTTGATGTAAGTATTTCAGTCACATTTAGAGTTAACCTTTATAATTTTATAAATGGAGATCTTGCTTTTTGAAACTAAATATATTCCTACACCATTTGGAAATATAATTGTTAAAAGGTAGAATCTCAACTTTCTACAGGCGAAGTACTAACCGTTTCACAATAAAAATTTCCTGGAATGAGTCTAATTCTTTTTATACCTTATTTCCCCCTTTGTTCTTCCTTAAGTATTTTTTGTGTGTGCTTGTGGTGGTTTAATAAATAGGGGTGTTTTGTTGCTATTTGTAGTGAAGTAGAGTTCAGCATTAAACAATTTCATGGATAATGTGACAATGTTTTGATGTCACTTTACATAACATTGTTTCTCATCTTAACAGGCAGCACAAAGTAAGTGGCATAGTGTATGAGTATGTTTGTGATAACCACTTTATCACAGGCTTGTATTAAAATAAACCTTGATCAAAGTATGTCCAACTTTGACTATAGAACTGAATTAGTTTTGTGTTTTGTTTTTTTCTATAATCTTTAGCCAGTTATTCAGTGATTCCAGTTTTGTGATTGCATCCCAAGGAACTAGAGTGGCAGTTAATCAGTTATATTTGTCATGTTTCATGTATAGTAGCCTGATTTGGTGATGAATCAGATGTTCTGGACCAGGGTCCTTATGCAGAGTCTTTTCCAGAATAGTAGTGGGATTTCCAACCCCAAGCATTCAAAAACCGTGAGTCAGGGCCCCAAAAATAAGATTGGCAATTTTGGGAGTCATTTTATTTGCCTTCTGGTATTTGAGCCTGCAGAATGCATTTGCTTCATGTTTTCAAGCTTCTCTCTCCAAAAATGGGGTCTAGGAACTTGCTTTAAAAAAAAAATTGATTTTCATGCAGTCTCTTGATTCTAGCATCTAGGGCTTTAAGAAACACCAAATACTAGAAAACTTGCAATAAATCGCAACAGGTGGCAACACTGCAGTAGTTTTAGCAACTTCATAAGTTATTTTCTAAAACTTCTCTCTCAAATATTTGAGTGAGGAAGTCATAGATTCTAAGGCTGGAAGTGAGTGCAGTGATCACCTAGTCCAACCTCCTGCATAACACAGTTCCTGAAACTTCCCCAGAATAATTCCCTGTTTGAACTAAAGCAGATCTTTTTGAGACATGTCAAATCGTGATTTTTAAATTTTGCCAATAATGGAAAGTCCATCAGAATCCTTGGTATATTGTTCCAGTGCTTAATTACCTCTGTTAAAAATTTGTGCTTTGATTTCAGTCTGAATGTCTAACCTCTCAGCTTCCAGCCACTCCATAGTTTGTGTTATTGGTAAACTAAAATAGATGTTTTAAATCATTTATCAATTTTGCTTGTCATAAAAATATAGCCGTGACCATACATTGGAATGTAAAAGTTTTGGAATGAATTGCTTAACTAACATAGTGATAATGTGCATGCACTTGTGTAAGATTTAACTTACGTGAATCTTACTTAATTTCTTTTCTTTTGTCTTTGTTTTTCCTTTTGTCATTGTTTTGATGAAAGCCCATTGTTGTGCAGACTTGTCAAGACTTACTGAGACATAACTTTTTTGTGAACTTTTATTCAGTGTGATTCCATAGATACTATGTTCATCTGTTACAACTAGTAAGCACTGTGAAATCAGTTAAATGTTTTGGATATCTCTTTATTTATATAGACGCTGGTTTTCGATACAGAATAATCAGCTTGTTTACCAGAAAAAATTTAAGGTAGGTACTGTACTTCTAATACCCAAGAATGTGGTTAATGGGAATTAGGGTGGTCTGTTGATTGGAGCAAAGGAATGAAAGTTGAGAGATGCTGCCACTCACTTGCAACATGACCTTGAGAAACCCACTTAATTTCTTTGTCTCAATTTCCCCGCCTGTAAAATGGGGCAATATCAGCTTCGTAAATCTGAGATCCCTGAAGGATAGGTGATTTGTAAGTGCGCATTAGCCTCATTGAGGCGCCTGATAGTGATTCCGCAGGTAGGGCTGCATTCTAAAATGAGCATAAACTCCTGTTTTTCTCTGAAAGTAGGCTGCTGGTTACTGTTAAATTTCATATAGGATTAGTTTTTATGCCCTCTGAATTTTCTATGCAGTTTGTCTCACTTTCATTGAGAAATTTGTAATAGGAAGACTTTTAATTTGGGCTTCAGTTTAAATTTGTCACTGACAGTTTTGCTTTTCATTGTTGGCTGATACCACTTTTAAAAACAGTCTGAATTAATGGAACTTGGGAGAGAGGTGGCACCTGGGCGAATCTGGTGCAATAGGTAGTTTGTTTTTTTAAGTAATATTCTTCTTATAACTGAAAATTTTTGTGTGTGCACACAAACCTGGTTGGGGCCAGGAACATGCAGTCCTGTTTGGGAGGTGCAGGTGGGCAGGTCCACATAAAAATTTCTCTGTCAAAAGCTACACTTTGGTCAGATTTTATCCTACAAGGGAAGGTATGTGCAGCTGCTGCTGGACAAAATATTCTGTGATGCTCCATCAACAGCTGTTTCTACCCATACTGATCTGCTCCCTGCCTACTTATGCAGCTCCTACCCCTAATTAAAAAAAAAATCTAGGCAAGGAATACATGGAAAGGTTTATTGTGAAGAACTTGGGGTTGCTACACACAAGATGCCTGACACAAACCCACAAAAGCAAGGCTATGCAAAGTTAAGTTACTTTATATACGTACCCTCTTCTACTCACAAGCACACACGTTACTATTATCACAGCTACCAAATACCACAGATCATGGAGAGTATCCTTCACTCTGCACCACCTGCAGCCCAAGGAGGCCAACCTTCTTCATTCCCTTCAGCAAATATGCCTGTACCAAATTCTCCGTTCTTCACACAACTAACTTCTACACCCAACAACCACAATTATTAGTGTTGGGGGAGAAGAGTCTAATAAAGGATTGTGGGCAGAAGGCCAGAAGTGGCGGGTGGGGTGCGGGGGAGAGGGGGCAGAGTTAATGTTTGAAATTGCCATAGTGGATCAGAACAGAGGTCCATCTAGTCCAGTGTCTTGTGGCCAGCAGCTGGGTGTGGTGCGTGGTCTGTTGTGTAAGGTGGCTCTGGTAATGGTTGGATATATGCTTGTGGATGGACAGGAAGAATGAATGTACTGATTAGGTGGCTTAACCTTTTTTCTTTTTTCCGTTTGGGGGTTTGTTAGATATGGGAGTGTGTGGCAATCCTAACTGCTTCATGATAATGTTTTGTGAGCAGTATTATTGTTCTACCACGATCACACTGTAGAACCCTTAACAAATAATATACTTTGATGCTAGTTTAAGGATGATTTTGTTCTGTTTTATGGAACAAATTTTTAAAGCAGCTTCAACCTAGCATCTGATTTTGCACTTGCAGTGAAATGTGGTCACATTTAATTGTGACCCCTCTCGGTCTGATTTGCAAGCTAATTATTCTCTTCTCAGAAAAAGCAGTGGTACTCAGTTGAGCCACTCTGGTGTTTAAATGTCAGCTTTCAATCACACAGTCAATTTATAGGAAAAGGCGGGTTCTCTCAAGTCTGTAGTAAATTTTCATACACTAATGGTTAACTTCTACTATGGATATCACATGCAATCTGTTTTGATGAAAGGGAAAATTGGAAAGCAGTTGAGACTAGCAGTGGTTTCAGTAAGTGTCTTCCCTCACCATAAACTTCAGTTGTTTTGTTCATTTTACCCCTCTCTAGGATAATCCCACAGTAGTTGTTGAAGACTTGCGGCTTTGCACAGTTAAGCATTGTGAAGACATAGAAAGACGTTTCTGCTTCGAGGTGGTCTCTCCAACAAAGTAAGGGGTAATTTTTTTTTTAAAGTTCATATATAACACAAGTTTTACATTTCAGTTTCAGACTTGGAACTCAAGAAGGCCATGAAGGGTTCTGGACTAGAGGACCTCTTGAAGTCTCTTCCAATCCTATGATTCTGTTTTGGGAGCGGTCACAATGGGAAAAGAATCTCAATCGCTTTGTTCTCTAATTTCTGTGACTTGGAGCATGTGATATTTCTGGGCAGCAGTAGTGACTATTTAGTCTGCTTTTTGCACTTGTAATAAAAATGCATCCTTAGGTATATCTCCTAGAACTGGAAGGGACCCCGAAGGGTCATCAAGTCCAGCCCCTTGTCTTCACTAGCAGGACTAAGTACTGATTTTTCCCCACATCCCTAAGTGGCCTCCTCAAGGATTGAATTCACAACCCTGGGTTTAGCAGCCCAGTGCTCAAACCACTGAGCTATCCCTTCCACCCTCCTGGTGCTCTTTATACAGTAGTACAGTTGGTAGGCAGATTGCTGCTAAATGGATCAGTTGTGGACAGTACTGTCAGGCTGCTTCTTAATAGTATAGAAAATGTCTTCCAATTACTTCAGATAATTTCTACATTCAGGAATAAAGCACAGCATTTCTGTAATAGCTGCTTCTGCAATACTTTTTATTCAGTGGGAACACTTCAGTTCCCCCTGAATAAAAGGAAAATATTGAATTTTTTAAAAGTCAATACTAGCCCAAGCAGCACCATGCAGTATAAAATACTGCCTAGTGTGTTTAGAGAGGAAAGGCAGTTCTGCATGTGCAAGAACTGGACATTCGTGTCACTTTAATGTCTTGTGTTACAAGGCCAGCTGCTCTTGCGGGGGTGTGTGTGTGTGTGGTGTTTTTTTTTCGCTTCTCCATCTTAAAATTTGTTTCCTGCTCTTTCTCCCCCATCCAGTGGCCAAATTCTACCTTTATTTGGCTTCTGCCCAGCTACGCTTTCTCAACCCTTCAGTCTGAGACTTGATGACTTGTTTTCTCTGAACGTTAGTGTGGGCAGCAGTTTTTCCTACTCTTTTTAAATCTCTGAAGTCTCCTGCCTTTGAATTCAGTCTCGTATGTTAGACGTCAGAACTCTGTGCCTTTTCTAGGACTGATGTCCATGTCCTATTTAGTCAGTCATGCAGGTAAATGGGAGGTGAGGATGCAAAGCAGAAACTTCAGGATAACCACATGGAAATTCAACAGCAAATTAACCCATCCTTTGGGTTTCTCAGGGTGTCCTATTGAGGTGTCCCATCATTTAGATTTGAGTATTTTGAGACAGGGAACATCTTCACTCTGTCAGGTTTCAGAGTAGCAGCCGTGTTAGTCTGTATACGCAAAAAGAACAGGAGTACTTGTGGCATCTTAGAGGCTAACAGATTTATTTCAGCATGAGCTTTCGTGAGCTACAGCTCACTTCTTCGGATGCATAGAATGGAACACACAGGAAATATTTATACATACAGAGAACACGAAAAGGTGGAAGTATGCATACCAACAGGAAGAGTCTAGTCAATTGAGAATCCTGTGGCACCTTATAGACTAACAGACATTTTGGAGCATGAGCTTTCGTGGGTGAATACCCACTTCGTCAGATGCATGTACCCAGACGTATACCCAGAAACCTCCTACTGCAAGACAAACCCAAGAAAGAAACTAACAGGACTCCACTGGCCATCACACACAGTCCCCAGCTAAAACCTCTCCAACGCATCATCAGGGATCTACAACCCATCCTGGACAATGATCCCACACTTTCACAGGCCTTGGGTGGCAGGCCAATCCTCGCCCACAGGCAACCTGTCAACCTGAAACATATTCTCACCAGTAACTGCACCATAGTAACTGTAGCTCAGGAACCAATCCATGCAACAAACCTCGATGCCAACTCTGCCCACATATCTACACCAGCGACACCATCACACGACCTAACCAGATCAGCCATACCATCACCGGTTCATTCACCTGCACGTCCACCAATGTAATATATGCCAGCAATGCCCCTCTGCTATGTACATCGGCCAAACTGGACATAAGATAAAGGACACAAATCAGATATTAGGAATGACAATATACAAAAACTTGTAGGAGAACACTTCAACCTCCCTGGCCACACTGTAGCAGACCTTAAGGTGGCCATCTTGCAGCAAAAAAACTTCAGGACCAGACTTCAAAGAGAAACTGCTGAGCTTCAGTTCATCTGCAAATTTGACACCATCAGCTCAGGATTAAACAAAGACTATGAATGGCTTGCCAACTACAAAACCAGTTTCTCCTCCCTTAGTTTTCACACCTCAACTGCTAGAACAGGGCCTCATCCTCCCTGATTGAACTAACTTCATCTCTAGCTTGCCTGCATATATATACCTGCCCCTGGAAATTTCCACTACATGCATCTGACGAAGTGGGTATTCACCCACGAAAGCTCATGCTCCAAAACATCTGTTAGTCTATAAGGTGCCACAGGATTTTTTGCTGCTTTTACAGATCCAGACTAACATGGCTACCCCTCTGATACTAGTCAATTGAGATGAGCTATCATCAGCAGGAGAAAAAAAACTTTTGAAGTGATAATTAAGATGACCCATAGAAGGTGTGAGGAGAACTTAACAGAGGGAAATAGATTCAATTGGTGTAATGACCCAGCCGTTCCCAGTCTCTGTTTAAACCTGAGTTAATTGTATCTAATTTGCATATTATTTTGAGTTCAGCAGTCTCTTTGGAGTCTGTTTTTGAAGTTTTTTTTGTTGCAAAATTGCCACCTTCAAGTCTGTCACTGAGTGGTTAGAGAGGTTGAAGTGCTCTCCCACTGGTTTTTGAATGTTATGATTCCTGATGTCAGATTTGTGTCCGTTTATTCTTTTGTGTAGAGACTGTCCGGTTTGGCCAATGTACATTGCAGAGTGGCATTGCTGGCACATGATGACATATATCACGTTGGTAGATGTGCAGGTGAACGAGCCCGTGATGGCGTGGCTGATGTGATTAGGTCCTATAGTGGTGTCACTTGAATAGATATATGGACAGAGCTGGCATCCGGCTTTGTTGCAAGGATAGGTTCCTGGGTTAGTGTTTGTTGTATGGTGTGTGGTTGCTGGTGAGTATTTGCTTCAGGTTGGGAGGCTGTCTATAAGCGAGGACTGGCCTGTCTCCCAAGATCTTAGAGAGTGAGGGATCATCTTCAATGATAGGCTGTAGATCTTTGATGCGCTGAAGAGGTTTTAGTTGGGGGCTGTAGGTGGTGGCTAGTGGCGTTCTGTTATTTTCTTTGTTGGGCCTGTCCTGTAGTAGGTGGCTTCTGGGTACTCTTCTGGCTCTGTCAATCTGTTTTTTCACTTCAGCAGGTGGATATTGTATTGTAGTTTTAAGAATTTTTGATAGATCTTGTAGGTGTTTATCTCTGTCTGAGGGATTGGAGCCAATACGGTTGTATCTTAGAGCTTGGCTGTAGACAATAATTCGTGTGCTGTGTCCTGCATGGAAGCTGGCAGCATGTAGGTAAGTATAGCGGTCAGTGGGTTTCCGGTGTAGGATGATGTTTATGTGACCATTGCTTATTAGAACAGTTGTGTCTAGGAAATGGACTGCTTGTGTGGATTGGTCTAGGCTGAGGTGGTTGATGGGATGGAAATTGTTAAAATCACGTTGGAATTCCTCGAGGGCTGCTTTTCCATGAGTCCAGATGATGTCATCAGTGTAGTGCAAGTAGAGTAGGGGCGTTAGGGAACGAGAGCTAAGGAAGCATTGTTCTAAGTCAGCCATAAAAATGTTGGCATACTGTGGGGCCCTGCGGGTCCCCGTAGCAGTGCCACTGACTTGAAAATATATATTGTCCCCAAATGTGAAATTGTGACTTTGTCCTCACCCATAACTAAGTTCAGCCACCAGGTTAGCCGTGATATTATCGGGGTTACTATGCCTGATGGCTTGTAGTCCATCTTCGTGTGGAATGTTGGTGTAGAGGGCTTCCACATCCATAGTGGCCAGGATGGTGTTTTCTGGAAGATCACCGATGGATTGTAGTTTCCTCAGGAAGTCAGTGGTGTCTCGAAGACAGCTGGGAGTGCTGGTAACATAGGGCCTGAGGAGAGAGTCCACATAGCCAGACAATCCTGCTGTTAAGGTGCCAATGCTTGAGATGACGGGGCGTCCAGGATTTCCAGGTTTATGTAGTAGGTGGCTTCTGGGTACTCTTCTGGCTCTGTCAATCTGTTTTTGCACTAAAGTGACAAGACTTGAAGGTGGGAATTTTGCAACTAAAAACTTCAAAAACAGACTCCAAAGAGAGACTGCTGAACTTGAATTAATATGCAGATTAGATACAATTAATTCAGGCTTAAACAGAGACTGGGTACGGTTGGGTCATTACACTAATTGAATCTATTTCCCTATGTTAAGTTCTCCTCACACCTTCTATGGGTCATCTTAATTATCACTTCAAAAAATTTTTTTCTCCTGCTGATGACAGCTCATCTCAATTGATTAGACTCTTCCTGTTGGTATGCATACTTCCACCTTTTCATGTTCTCTGTATGTATAAATATCTCCTGTCTGTGTGCTCCATTCTATGCATCCGAAGAAGTGAGTTGTAGCTCATGAAAGCTCATGATGAAATAAATGTGTTAGTCTCTAAGGTGCCACAAGTACTCCTGTTCTTTCTTCATTCTGTGTTTGTGAAGGGTCAAGCACACGTCAGCTGTTAACAGTAACTGTGTGGTGTAGTATGTATGCAAGGATGCGTTAAAGTTCCTAACATAAAACTTGCTTAAGAGTCTGGCTTCTAATGAGTGAGTCTCTTTTTTGAGCCAGTTGGTCAGCTTGCTTGAATCTTAGTCTGTGTCTTATTTCTCACAGAAGCTGCATGCTCCAGGCTGATTCTGAAAAGCTGCGGCAGGCATGGATTAAGGCAGTTCAGACCAGTATTGCTACGGCATATAGAGAGAAGGGGGATGAGTCTGAGGCAAGTATATTTACCTTTCAAGAGCCAATAATACGGTAAACCATTTCTGATACTTTTTTCTTTAAGTGAGAATTGTAGAAGAAATTTAATTATTTTTGTGAGGTCTCTGATCTGTGTCTACTGAATTAACTTTTCATCTAGTTAAGGTTATTTTGACCATTTTATGTTTTGAATCAATAACTCTTTGAGTAATTATCTATGCAGATTTCATTGCTGGAGTGCATGCTCCCCATGTGCACAGATTGGGTTATTTTGAATGACAGTGTCTGTTAAGGGTTCCCAGAGTGCAGGTGTGGTTCTGCTCCCACTATAGATGAGAGAGTAAGGGGTGAGGTCGCCTCAGCCACCTTGCAGAGCACTAGCATGTGTTCCAGAGCCCAGGGGTAAACAGTACCATCAACTACAGAGATCTTGATCCTCATTCAGATACCAGTCCTAGCAACAATTCCAGCAATGTTCCTCAGAGCTACTGAGGAAATGTCTGTGGTTCCTCCAGCAGTGCTCATTGATCTCATCCTTGATAACCCTGCAGCAGGGACAGACACCAAGGAAGCAGGTTGGATGGGACACTTGAGAACTCAGCTAAATCATTTGTGGATCCAGCCTCTGGGTTTCTGTTTGGCATCCACCTTTATTGTTTCAAAGAAGTCTGAGTAACGATGACTTTGGACTGGTGGGCTCCAGAGGTTGTGAAGAAAGGTTCTCACCCAGTTTCAAACTGTTCAGCTTGCCCACACCCATCCTCCACCTTCCATCCCTCTTCAAGAACTCTTCTAATGAGGCACTTCTACAACTGGAAGTCGGCTCACGACAACAACTGGGAGCTATAGGGGAAGTTCCTCAAGAATTCAGGGAAAATGCTTCTACTCCCTCTCCTACTTGATACTAAAGAGGAGTGGTGGGAGGAGACCCCATCCTAGATCTGTGCTGTCTGAATTCCTCCATTGATGTTCCAAGTTCTGGACAGTCACCTTAGCTTCCATCAACCCCCACTGCATGCTATGAGCTCCTGACCTGCAGGATGCTTATTTCCACATCTGAATAGTCCTGGAACATAAACAATTCCTGCGGTTCATGGTAAGAACATCCTGCTCTCAGTACAGGGCCCTACCCTTTGGTCTGGACAGCCTGAGCCACATTCAAAAAGTCCTTCTCCAATAATATTTGGGTTGGGTTATGGGGAACAGCAGCAACTGTTAATTCAGCTTGCAAAGTCTCAATTTCAATGTGCACTTGAGCCAAAGACACAAGGATTTTGTGACCCCCCCCCCCCCCCACACACACACTAACAAAATCTCTGCCATCTGTCCCGGCAGTATGTCATCCTCCTGAACAAGGTCTCTCCTGACCACAGAAATTTCTGCGCCAGTATCCTTCCACCCATAGAGTTCTTTGCCATTTACTCAGACAGCCTTTATGTGGTTCTTGCCAGGCTGTGCAGTCGCTATTTTTACAAACCCTGTGTGCTAAGTGGCAATTGCCTGAGGAGCCTCTGTGCAGCAGCATTTCCAGGAGTTGCTTGCTTCTTGTTCCCACTCAGCACAGGGCATTTATTCCTCAGGTGCATAGTGGAATTACAATGATAGCACCTTCTGGGCTCTTCTGGTTTTTACAGGAGATTTGGAACGAGGACATGAGGAATTACTTAAGGGGGTGAGTTCCTACCGCCCCCCATCCACCCTCCTTCCCAGGGGTAAAATGGGGACCCTGCTTTCTACCAAACTTATATATGGCGGGAATCCTTTGTTTCTCAGTTTGGTCTCCACCCCTTCTGTGGAAAAATACTAGCAGGCCAAGATGTGGTCCAGTACCAAGTGACACAACCACATGACCCTGCAGTTTCAAAGCAGCGTCTCAGGAAGATGGGAGATGAGCATCTTCTAAGTCCTGTTGTCCTCCCTAATGGCTCATTGATTAACCAGCCAGTCTCATTGGCATTCCCCGTGCAAACACTTTTGCAATCGACACATAGTCTGTATTTCTAACTTCAGATTCAGAAATGATACGTGCATACAAATTGGATAATCACATTCAGTAAATCATGCTTGGCTCTCATGTCATTCCTTCATATCAGTGTGTTGGAACTCCAAATATTTCAGCTGGCATGCAGAGTATTCTTACCTCTCCTTTAGGGTCTCCCTATGCAAGTGTCTACATACAATACCATAGTGATGCACTACATCAACAAGCAAGGAAGGGCCCTATCCTCCTCCTGTGCCAAGAAGCCATGAGTCTGTGGTTATGGAGTATTCAGCACCAGTCACGCAGTAGTTCTCCATCTCCCAGGCCTGAGGAACACTTTGGTGGGCCAGCTCAGCAGAGACTCGCCACGAGTGGTCCCTCGGCCCTCCAGGCAGTCTTTTGCAGATGAGGCTACCCAACAATAGGCTTGTTTGTGCCACAATGACAAATGCCAGAGGCTCTGCTCCAGAGGAGGAGTCTGGGATCCCTTACAGGAGCTTTCCTCATCCCTTTGTCTCCAGACCTCATATATGCTTTTCTCCAGGTCCTGTGAAAGTTCAGGCAGGATTCAGGGACGGTGTTCTGATAGCCTCCGCTTGGGGCAGACAGTTCTGGTACTCCTAGCTGATGAGACTCAGTTCAGAGGCCAGTCATCTCACTGAGTCTGCCTTGCCTGTTCTCTCAGGATAACAGTCAGGTGCTACACCTGAACCTGGAGTAATTGAACCTCACAGCCTGGATACTGGCAGGCCGATGTCCACCAGGAGGAGTTGTTTGCTGGCAGGCCTTAACATCTTGCTTCAAAGCAGGAAACTGTCCACAAGACAAACATACCAATGTAAATCAAGCAAGGTGGATTGATTTTAAGTCACTTTTTAAATAACTGATTTTTAATAATTATTTAAATCAGCAAGCAGGAGACTGTCATCGATTTAATCTTGTTTTGTATTTGTATTTTTAAGTTATTTTTCTACAGAAAGATTGATTCTCATTGATAACTATTAAAACATGTTGATTTGTAACTAAATATAGTCTTTACCCAATTATTCTGACTAGGAAGATACACTATCATCTACACACATTTATTTAAGCAGTTATATAGCTTAACTTACGTTTATTCGGAGTATTAATTTTAACATTTTTATGTTAGAAAGTGGTGAATGATACATTTTTTTATTTAGTAAAATTAGTTTTTTAACTTGTGATTTGTGTCAAGTTGTATTTGGATGGAAATTCAAACAATTAAAATGCACAAACATTTCAAATTGTTTATTAAATAAAATGAGCTGTATGCATAAGGGGAAAATGATTATAAAAACATGTCTTGCATTTAAAACTGATTTATTAAACAAGTATTTTCAATTAGTGAATTGAACTAATTTTTTTGGTCACTATGTCCTTCAAGGTTTTAGAACTAGTAGCTTTCATTCTCCAACACCCAATTGTTGTTTTATAGTTTGGGAGAGGACAACAAGCTTTCCTGCTGTTTCATCTTCCAAATGTTTTCTTAACTTTGAATGAACTCGTTTTTTAATTGAACTGGTTTAATAAACTGAAATTAAGAAAATATTCTCTGTGTACCTGTAAAAAAGGTTACTGCTATCATAAACTGATTTAGCACTTGAGCAAATTCTGCGTGCAGGTGCTTAACCAGTGACTTCCACCAGTTCAGTGGTTTGACTTTCTTTGAAACTTGGCACAAACGTACTGCTTACTATTGTTTAATGTATCTGATTTTAATAGATTACACTAAGGTTATTCCTTAACATAGGTTGTCAAAGTTTCAAATTTAAATGATTTCATTTTTTAAAAATAAACCTATATTTAAATAAAAAAAATCCTATTTTTAAAAATAAAATTTCAAATACTTATTTTTTTTAATCTACCTTACTGTAGGGGGATTAACCGTATTCGTCCCTGTGTATTCCACATGTGACATGCGTGTACATCGAGTGCTTGCGACTCAAAACCCTTTCAAGTAGCGTCTGTTGGTCTATGCCCGAACCCTGGTCCATGTCTGCGTCCAGGGTATAAGGGGAGGTACAGACCACCTGCCTCTGCAGTTCCTTCTTACCATCATGTGGCCTGAGTCGGAATCTCCTGTGTCTGAAGATAACTTTGCACTCTTTCTAATCTATAAATATAATTGCATCTAGTTCTTAGTCTAGTGTATTTGGTAGTCTCTTTATAGTTAGTGTAGATCAGTTTTTCCCTGCACCAGAGACCCTCTGCATTTCCCCTCTTGGGAGGAGAACTATGCCCAGGGTTCAAGAAATCTCTTGTCCTTGCTGCTGCTTGGTCAGCAACGACCACCAGTGCTATCTTTACAGCCTCAGAGAGGCACGTTTCTCTGCCTTTCCTCCGTGGACCTGAGAGGGATGAGAGCTTTGACTGAGGAAATACATAATGGAGAAAGCAATGAGACCTCAGTTGGATCAAGGCCGGGGTGAGTTCCCAGTTCGCTGGCTTCGACACTTGAGTAGCACTCCTCCGAGCATAAGCTCTGGAGCAGAGGCCAGGTCTGATAAAGCTACAGACTTGTTATGTCAGGCTTCTCATGAGAGTTGGGGACACTGTCACAGAAACAAGAAAAAATGCCCTTCCAGGTCTGTTCCCAAGAGAGAGGATCCCTCCCCAACTCCTTCCAAATCAGATGAGTCCTCATGCTCAGGTCCTAAAGACTTAGCCCTACTTAAACTTCCCAGCCATGAGGGTAAGGTGCACAGGAGCAAGTGTGATGCTTTGGAGATCACCAAGAGCAGTAAGGGGTTCTATCACCATCTGCCCTGTAACCTGGGATGCCTTCATGCTGTTTGGCGGCTGTGGCTCCCATCCCTGATGCTGGACCAGCTGCTGGCCTCCGCCCTGACTAGCTTTGCTGCTAGGCAATCAGTGAGCCCAGCTGCAATGGCTTGGAACTGGCACAGTAACCACAGCCTCTGATTTACCAGCCATGCTTATACGCTTGGCCCCTATAGCAGATGAGCGGATGCTCAGTGTGTAACAATCCTGCAGCTGTGCTTGCCTGTATTCCAGCTCTGCTCCAGCCTGCTTCCAGTGCTTGCCCCTGCTCTTCTCCAGACCCATTCCCTTCTGGCTTCTGTCCTTGACTCCACTTCTTCCCTATGGCTCTGGTTGACCTTCCGGCTCTGGCATTCAGTTTCTGTCCCTCTGGTGCTGACCCTTGGTCTGTTCCTGAACTCTCTCCACCCTGGACCTAGCTCTAATCTCTCATTTCAACCACTAGGCTTGACTGTCCACAGCTCAGTGGCGACACCTACCTACAAGACCAAGTACTTCTTGTAGAGTAACCCCAACAGCCCTTCCAGTCCCAAAGCTGCCCAGATCCATCCTTTCTGAGTTCTTAGGTACCTTATGCTCAGACTGTTCCCCTCTGTCAGCCCCACAGCCATCCACTCACTTTGGCATCCATATGCCGCACAGTTTGCAAATAGAGGGCTGCTTGGGGGAAAAGTAAACAAAAGATTTACTTAATAGAAAAAAAGATTCAAAGCTGAAATAGTGAGAGAAAGCAAACAGTCAAGTTGCACACACAATAAACATGAATGCAGTATCAGGCTTTGTTCTTCTGTATTAGAAAAAATCCCTTTTCTAACATGAGTTACCTATTGCCTTTGGACAGTTTCTCACGTATCCCGCTAGTTTGGGGATCAAGTGTTCACAGACAGCTTCCAGCTTAAAGACTGCTCCTCAGTTTCTGGAGGCCAGCCTTCAGATACATGCTTGCTTTTACAAGGCTTTTTGTTTTTCTCTTAGTACATGGTGACTCATAGTAATGCGGAACGTGACGACCCCCTCTTGATTCGAGAGCGAGGATGTCTGTCTTTCTATTACCTTCAGTGGTCCACCATTGTCCTTTCCTGGGCTGGATAATGGATGCATACTTAAAGTTGGTTTAGTGTCAGTGGCTGGCTGGGAGGTGCCTCTCACTGTACTACTGTAAGGTGGAGCTGAAGTTTTGTGGACTGAGGCTTATACCTCCCTGGAGGATATCTACACCCTCCCATATCCATAATCACCTGGGTTTTTGGGTCCAGTCCTTCTGAGGGACTTATCAACTTCAAGGCAAAAGATTTACTCCACTGACCCTGAGTGGGAGATACACAATTTGGTGCTAAACAAAATATTCATTCAGTGGAGAACTCCTTCTTGGGACCTATTCACCTCTGATGTACAATGAGGTCAACATACACAGCTCTAGAGCAGCACTGGGTCGGGACTCCAAGGGCGATGCCCTTCTACGATCCTGGATAGACAACTTGAGTTTTTTCTCCTATTTTGCTGCTGCTGTAGGTTCTATGGGAGATTCATCATGACAAAGTGAAAGTCATTCAACTGGCCCAGGCTATTCTGATTTCCAGACCTCCTGTGAATGGCTTCCCATCCACCATTCAACCCTTCCCAGATCTGTCTCTAGAGAATGGCAGGACCCCAGACATCCCAGGCCATACTGTTTCTACTTCACAGCCTGGTATCTGGAAGGGGATCAGACCTAGAGTGTTCATGTTCAGAGGCTGTTCATCAGCCTATTCTTAATCACAGCAGACAAGACTCCACCAGAAAATGCTATCTTGCTAAATGGAGGCACTTCCCTATCTGGGCACAGCAAAATAATTTACCTCCAGAGACAGCAGGCATTCCTGTTACATCGTCCCTGGGAGGGAGATGCAATAAGGGCCCATTCCACTAGGGCACAAGCAACCTCAGATGCGTGTCTTTGATAAGCACCTATGGTGGACATTTGTAAGGTGGCAACCTGGTGTTCCAGCCACACTTTCGTGAAGCATTACAATTTAGCCCAAGCCTCTTCTGCAGATGCAGCTTTTTGAACATTTGTTATGGACATCTGTACCACCTGCATCCGTGTGCTCCCCTGCTTTTAACTCTTGCTTACCAGTCACCCATGTGCAGAATACACAAGGATAAGCACTCAGAGGAGAAATGGAGGTTGGTATTTGTAACTGGTTCTTTGAGATATGCGATCCCTATCTGTATTCCATCACCTGCCCACTGACTCCTGTGCTTTGGATTGGATTCACGGTAGTGAAGGAGCTAGAGAGGCAAGTGGTCCACAGCTCTCGTTATAACACTTGGTGCTGAGCACAAGGAGCTCCAGGGCACAGGCACAGACCAGCAGATGGTGCTTGCAAGATTTTCTGACCTCTCGTGCGCATGCATGTGGAATGCAGCCAGGGACCACACGTCTCGAAGAACCTCCAGTGACAGGGTAAGTAACTTGCATTTTTATAGCTGTGCTTGAAATGTCCAGCACAACTGGCTATCGCTATGTTTTTAAGCCCCAAGTTTCTACCAAGAAGTTAAGGATGTTTTGCAGTTACACATCTTTCCTTGCAGTTGTTTAGCAATAAAATGATTATTGATAAATGTGGAAGCTTCCTCCAGGGCCACAGCAATGTTAACTGCTGGGCCTCTAGTTCTTCCTTTTTTCCCTCTTTCTAGAAACTAGAGAAGAAATCCTCCCCTTCTACAGGAAGCTTAGAATCTGGCAGTGAGTCAAAAGAGAAGTTGTTAAAAGGAGAAAGTGCTCTGCAGCGGGTTCAATGTATTGGTGGTAACATCGCCTGTTGTGATTGTGGCCTGGCAGATCCTCGTTGGGCCAGTATCAACCTAGGAATCACACTGTGTATTGAGTGTTCTGGGATACACAGGTAGGTAAACCCTTCAGACATGCAGCATGGTCAAAGAATTGCTTCATCATAAGGTGTTTTTCCATCTTGTAACGTGGGAGGCAAGATTAGAGACCCCTGCATGCAGATAGAATTAAGAGAACCACTTGATCTGCAAGAGGGACTACTAGTAAGCCTGCGTAACATAAGACAGTCTGTTGGCATACAGTAGTTCTGTATTAATGTGAGGCTTTTTTTTCCTGTTTAGGAGTCTAGGAGTCCACTTTTCAAAAGTTAGATCCTTAACACTAGATACATGGGAGCCCGAACTTCTAAAGGTATGGTAATCCTTTGAGAAAAGAGTTCTAGAAATGATAGTAATAGTTTGTAGCAGGAATTGAATTTTGTGTCTAATTGTTGTTCTAGAGCTAGTGTTTGGAAATGATTGTTGGCACGGAACAATGAGTAGTGGACCAAGTAGTCTTGGAAAGTGAAAGAGGATTATTATATTTTTATTCACAGCATTTTCAACCTGATTTAAGCACAATAGCTAATGAAATGTGAGTTACAAACCCAAGCCCAACACCATTTGGGGAAAAAAAAAGAATTTCAAGGCTTTGCTTGGTAGAGAATATTGATGTTCAAGACATTACTACAATTGCTTCAGATTTTGGGGGTGAGGGGAAGAGGGAGGGTTATGTGTATGTACATATTTATCAGAATGGTGTGATTAAGATCCAGTGTCACGGGATGACATTTGTGCAGTGGATAGCTGGGCCAAAGCATTTGTTTCTAGCTAGGGTGGTTCACAAGTTACTGGGCCTTACTGCTTTTCTACTCCTAAAGAATAACCCTGTAAAAATAGCAGCAGGGATGAGGGAGCAGATTTCATTGTGTTCGTGTCGTGCATTTCCACCTCAAATGTGTTCCTTTTACAATTAAATACTTCCTGCCCCTTTAAAAGTCAGGTTAGCAATCTCTGTCTAGGTCTGAGAGTCAAGCTGTGTTCTTTCCTTCTGGCACACCACTGCCCATAACAGTTCTGCAAGGGAAATTCTGCTTGCTGTGACATCTGTGCAGTCTCTGTGCCATCAAGGGGTTTGTACAGGTGTAAGTGATTGGAGCTGATTCTGTTGACGTATGGGATGGACTAGAACTCAGTGGATTGCCTCTTACGTGTGCAGGCTCTGCAGGACTAAGAGGAGTATATTCAGTAAAAGGTATTTTTGCAAATTAAGTGTGCAGGTATGGCTGAGGGAATAAAAGGAGAAAGATTTTTACATAAGCTCTTTTCAGAATACAATCACACTTTACCCTGCTGCTAGTCCCTTGCAGTGCTTTTTTGGTACTGGCCATTTACCAACCCAAACAATTTTTTCATCACCTCATTTGGAAGTCTGTTGTCTCGTTCACCACTTGTTTCACTAGCCCTACCCTGACAAGGTTTGTTAACAAACTATTGTAAATGAAAGATCTCAAGAGGCCCAAACACTGTGGTGACGGGTGAGGTATGAATATCACTCAGAGAGTTAATGCCTTTTATAGTTGTGCTATTTTCTTATCTTGTAGCTGATGTGTGAATTGGGAAATGATGTCATCAATAGAATCTATGAAGCAAAAGTTGAAAGAATGGGAGTTAAGAAGCCACAACCTGGAAGCCAAAGGTAGTGATTTAGTTTGGTTTTACTGATCTTCCTGTAACTAGTGCTATAAATGTTCTCCATGTAAACTCTCTGCATTGTCACTTAGCACATATAACTGAATTTTGTCTTTGTCTTGGTCATTTTGCATCATTGCTCCTTAGAGTCAAATGCCTAATGGCGTCAGGGTCTCTTCCATCACTATTGCTGCAATCCCCTGTGGAGCAGGCTATTTCTCTGTGCTGCCATTCAGCAGCCCAGCATTTACTGAGACGAGGAAGTGAAAGTCTGCTTTTCACTGACATGCTTATCCAGGAAATTCTCAAAACTCATGGAAGCTGCTTATGGTGGAGACTAAAGCTTTTGTGTTCTCATCAGCACTCCACCAGATCCTCCCTTTTGGCCTTCTGCGTAGCTCCCTTCACCCTTTCTTCAGTCTCTTTCCCCCTCACCTCTCCCCGCTCCCCCAGTCCTGTCATTCTTTCTCCTTCAGCCTTAGGCTGTGTCCACACTACAGACCTTACAGAGCCACAGCTGTACCACTGCAGCTGCGCCACTGTAAGGTCTCTCGTGTAGCTGTTCTATGCTGGTAGGAGAGAGCTCTCCCACTGGCGTAAGTATGCCACCCCCACTGGGCGGCATTAGCTCTGTCAGGGAGAGAGCATGTCACAGCGCTGTAGCACTCTCCACACCGGTGCTTTTGTCGGTGAAAGTTATGTCGGTCAGGAGTGCAATTTTTTTCACACCCCTCACCAACAGACGTTTTCCCGATGAAAGTACTAGTGTAGACAAAGCCTTACTTTGGCCTCCTCCACTTTATCTTCATCTCCCACCAGTTCTCCTGTTGATTAATTTCTCCCTCAGCTCCTTCTCTGCCACCATCTCTTTGCTGCTGACAGCATTTATTATGACCCTAGCTCTCCTGGCATAGCTGCTATATCTAGGGTGACCAGATCACAACACCAAAATATCAGGACACATTGGGGTGATGTCAGCCCCACCCACAGTCCACCCCCGCTTCTCCCAGGCTCTGCCCCAGGTATCCCCCCCGCCGCGTCTGCCCTTCCTCATCCCCTGGTCCCCTGCTGGCTTGCTGTGTCCCTCCTCACTGCCCCCACCCACTGCTTGCCTGCCTCTTCTCCCTCCCCACCCACTGCTTGCCTCTTCGCCCTCCCCACCTGCCACTCACCTCTATGGCACCGACTTCTCTTCTTCCAGATGGGTGCTCGCCCACCCCCGCCTCTTCCCACCCAAGAATCTGCCCTTGCTCTGCCCCCATTCCACTCCCTTCCCCCAAGTCCCCACCTCTGCCCTGCCTCTTCTCCACCTCCTCCCCGAGCTTGCCACATCCCTGGTCCTCCCCCCTTCCTCCTGGAAAGCACTAAGCACTGCCAAACAGCTGTTAGGTGGCAGGAAGCGCTGGCGGGCAGGGGGAAGTGGGGAATGCAGTGCACTGGAGGGAGCGGGGGAGAAGGAGGCAAGGAGAGGGGAACTTGGCTGCAATTTTTCCCTGTGGGTACTCCAGCCCCGGAGCACCCATAAGGTCAGTACCTCCCTCCCACGCATCTCCTTACCTTAATATTGGGACAAATGGCTTCCTGATTGTACAGTTAAAGGGTTAAATATCAGGATAGTCCTGATTTTATCGGGACATCTGGTCACCCTAGTTATCTCCAGCCAGCTGCTCCCCCCCAGCATTCCTTCCCTTGTTCGTTTCCTTCTGGAGCTCTCACACTGTCTCCAGCAAAGCTACTGTATCTCATACCCTCTCCTCCTGCCGTTGTGAACATGTGACTGGTCCCTGGGATGCAGTTTGCACAGATCCCTCTGGTGCCCCCACTGCCAAGGACACTGTTGCCTTCTGTTGATCCTTTTAGCTTTTCTTTATTTTTCTGCCCTGTCCAAATCCTTGCCTTACTCCTCCAGGAGGCCGTCATTGGCCATCCTTCTCCTGCACTGATGCAGATTTCCTAGTTTTCCCCTTTTCTCAGTCCCCAGCCCTTAAGCTGAGGAGCTTCAACTTTTATGCTGATGACAGTCTGACTCCAGGGCTACTCACGTCCTTGCCTGCAGCTATGAAATACACCCCTACCAATTATCTCTGCCACTCCATGACTGACCACCTCCTCACAAAACACTGCTCCTTTCTGAGGCCTCTGCGTCAGGGTTCCCTCTCTCATTGCAACCATTCAGTGCTGGTCCCCTTCCCCCACTCTAATCCTTCAGGCATGGTGACTATTCTCTGCTGCTCTTGCTTTCTCTTTCCTTCTCAGAGCTCCCTCCTCTCCTGACTCCATGGCTGTGGCCTTCAGCTCCACCTTACCTAGATGTGGCTTCTTGATTCCTGGCATCCACTATTCTAGCTGCCAAAACCAACACCAGCCCTGGATCTTTCCCCGCTCTCACTCTACAAAGTACCACTAGGGGAAGTCTCGTGGAAAATTTCATCCTCTTTCATCAGTGCTGCTTTGTTCCTTGCCCCATACAGTACTTCCTTTCTGTCCTCTTTTTTTTATTCTCCACCACACATTCACTCTAGCTTCTTCTCAAAAACCTTTAAGTAGATATTTCTGATCCTGCCACTCTGTCTCCTCTCATTCCTCACCATGAAGCATGGGAAAAGCCGTCCCCAATCATATATAATAGGTCTCCAATCTTTCATTCTGTGGGCCACTTTATAAGAGAGCTCTTTGTAGAACACTTCCATACCCAAATTCCAGTTCCCTGCTGCGTGTTCTTACACAGTTCATGCTCTGGACCTCCACGCTTTGCAGATCACTCGTGGTGCATGGATGCTAGAAAACCACTGCTGCAGGATGCTTGACATCATTCGCACTAGTGTTTTAGCTATTCTTCAGTAACTCCAGTGATGGTGGTTTCATCAACACTTTCATTTATTCCTGTACTTGATTGCTCTTCCTTAGCTTGTTCCTGAAAGGTGGCTGAAAAATAAAATTACCTGTTTGTCTCGGCCACAAATGCGGTATGTATCTGGTGATGGCACCCTGAGGTCAGAGAAGAGAGCATTTCAGTGTAGGTTATGCCACCACTGCTTACTTTTCACCAACCATCATTCATCACTCACATGTCCAGTCCTTATCTCTTAACTTTCCCAGGCATAACATTAATATTTATGTAAAAATCTAAATGGACAGTATTTTATTAAGTTGCTGCTACATGTATAAAGATACAGTATGCAGCTGTTTCTAAAGTATGACACACTATCATGGGAGTGTAAGCTATTGTAAATACGGAATTTGGGTTTCTTACAACTTTTTGTTCATTCACTCAACATTCTCTAAAACTCTTCTCTTGGGCTGAAACGGATGCAGGCTTTCTTCCAGAGCAAACTTTAAATCTGTTCAAGAATTTTGCATTTCAGAGAGCTGGAAAATATTGTCTTCAGCTTTCTTAAAAAAATTATTTTACATGCAAATAACTCAGAGGCTGAACTGCAATACTTGGATAATGGTTTTCATCTGAATATGTGCACCACTTATTGTATTCAGTAATGTTAATGTAACGTCACTGATGTTTGTCTATGCCAGGCAGGAGAGAGAGGATTATATCAGAGCAAAATACGTGGAAAGAAAATTTGTGGAGAGACAGCCTGTATCGGTATCTCCTCCTGAGCATGGAACAAAAGTTCGACCTCAAAGTCAGGAGGAAAATATGTACAACGTCCCTGAAAAATCACCTTTGGCAGGTGAACAAGTCACAGCTTCTCCCACAGGTATTTACAGCCCTCTAGCTTGTATCTATTAGCATATTCTTTTAAAATGTGTTACTGGTGGTATTCTCTTTACTGAGATGGCAATTCAGTAAATAAAAACAGAACTGGGTCTCAGTTGTTCAGTCTTTTTCAGAGACTCAGGGGAAAAGTAATACTTGCCCTGGAGTGTGTTTGATTTTAAGGGGGAGGAGAATCTTAAATTCAGAAATGTACTAACCACAGTCTTTCCTCCCTATTTTTATCCTCCTAAACTTTCCCATTAACTTCTTCCTGCCCTTTCCCCTCCTTGCTGCCTGCTTTGTGCTTTGCTAACTTGCATGTCCCCAGCGGTTGCTGTAAGTAGCGACGAGGTGAGGCGGGAGTCTCTGTTCTGTCCTGATGAGCTAGATTCACTCTTCTCCTACTTTGATACCTCTTCAAAACTGCGTAGTAGTAAGTACTACTCTCATGGTGGGTTCAGCATCTGCACTCGTCGTCCATTTTGTGGTGTGGCCATCGCTCTATTTGTAGTCCATTGTCTCCAAGCTATTGCATTGCTTCATGTTTCCATGAAATAATTTAAGCTTTTGACTTATCCTGACCTCTTTCCTTTTTATAAAATGGTTGCAGCTTGAACCACTGTCTGGCTCAAAAGTGCAGTTTCAGATTATTTCTTTGAATACATTAGAAATATTGATTAGTTACCACTGTTCCCTTAAAAATAACTGGTAGTGAATTCAGGACTAAGTGTAAGAGCTTGCTTTACTTTCATGTTGTCTGTGAGAGGTGGGTACCTTGGGAGCGTGAATTCTAATACATTTTTTTCCTACAAACAGTAAGAAACAATGACAGTGGGACCCAGCACAGTGCTGATGACAGTAGAGAACACCTCGCTGCCACCATCTCCACAAACAGTTTGTATGAGCCAGGTCCGTTTGATCTTGCACTTAAAGATGGGACTTAAATGATTTCTTTTTCTGATGAAAAACATGCTAGCAAAAAGCAGATTGAGACTTGCTGGTCCCAGTAAATAAAAGATTTTCCCCTTCCTGTTCCAAGTGCCATTTTAATATAGCTAGTAATTCCTATGAGTGAGCAGCAGTATCGTCTTTCACCCATTTTCCCTGTCTGCTATCCATTCTGCCTCTCAAGTGTGGTAACAGGAAGGTAGCTGAATGCTTCTAAATCCAACTGGAAGATGTTTTTCTGTCTCGGATAATACCAAGCTGGAATTTCTTTTTACAGCATTTACAGCAGTGCTGTTTTGACTGTTCTTTGAAGGAAGGCTTCTGGCATTAAAGACTTACATCTCTAGTTAACCACCATTCATAAAAATTGCAAATAGGTGTCCAGAGGAACATCTATACATGGTTGAATATATTTTGCATCCATGTAGATGGAATTCTGACTTACTCAGAAACAATGGGAACTTAATGACTGTACAGTTTTTGTTGGAGTCCAAATGCAGAGCAATGAAACAATCAGAGTTGGGAGTTCCTTTAAAAGTTGCTCTTGTTTCTCCAAGATACCTCCATTAGCCCAGCCAGTAAAAACGGAAGGGTTTTCGGTACTGTCATTGGGTGGTCTGTGCCTGAAGAGCTCTGCTGCAGCATGAGGAGCTCACCTGCCTGATTTTCCCCCTGCAGACTCTGTAGAAATAGTCTGAGAGTCTTTCTGAGGACAAACAACCCTTGCAGAAGACCCATGCGCATAAATCATAACAAAATGTTCCATATGCCAGAATTTCCCCAGCATTGTCCAAACGGTTCGTGCAACACACAGCTCCAGCGCCCCTCACGAGGTCTCAGCCCTCTGGTGCGGCCCTGGTGCCCTTCACCAAGCCCCAGTCCACACTTCCGTATGGAGTGCAACTCTGCTCTTCTCAGCAAGCACCTGGCAGCATCTGTCACTCTCCGTAGCCCTCTCATGGTTCCCCTGGGTCCAACTCTCCAGCATGGAGCCATGAGCCAATGAGCCTCTCCCCTGCTTTCAAGCCCTGGCTCTCTGGCTTCAGGGACAGACTAGCAAACCTCCGTTGCTGCTCTCTTTGCTTTCAGCTTCTTTCTGGGACCATCCGACAGCCCTGATCCTTGGCAGCTCTCACCTGTCCTTGACTCCCACTCAGGCAGCTGATTCGTCAGCTCTCTCTGTGCATCTCCCTAGTCTGTTAGGGCTCGTCTACACCGGCAATTAACAGCACTGCACCTTTCTCGCTGAGGGTGTGAAAAAACACCTCCCTGAGAGCAGCAAGTTGCAGCGCTGTAAAGTGCCAGTGTAGACAGCGCCCCAGCGCTGATAGCCGCACCCCTTGTTGAGGTGGGTTTTCAGAGCGGTTTTTCTCCCAATGCTGCCCTGTGACCACACAAGGCACCCTAATGCGCTGCTGCAGCCCTTTAGTGTTGCCAGGGTAAATTCGCCCTTGTAGCTCCAGGTGCTGCCCCACCCTCGTGATTGGCTAAATGGGCATGTTGCCCTGAGGGAAGAGTCACTTCCTACTCCCAGAAAGTGGTGGTCTGGTCAGATGTGCTTCAGTCTGGAAACACAAGTCACAATATACCTGTAGGGCAGAGAGACCAGGGCAGCAGCTGCAGCAGGAAGGCTGCTGTATGGTTGGAGGGGAAGGACAAGAGCCATTCAGCTCTCCTCCCTCCCCCAGCCCCCAACGCTGTGCTGAGAGATGACACCTGGAGGCAGAGAAGCCTTTTCCTCTTCTTCTGCCCCTTCAGCTCCCCGTACACTTTCCATATCTGCTCTGGGCTGTGTGTGTTTGGGAGTGGGGCGGGGCGGGGCGGGCGGTGGTATTACAGACCATCCAAGTTATCTCTTCCTGCCGCTGTTCACCTGGAGCCCAGAGTATGCTTGTACTTGCCAGTATGGGCTGATCAAACGTTCCCCTGCCGAAATGGGGCGGGGGGGGGGCAATCCTGGGTTCCAGGCCATCTTTTTTAGCACAGTCCAATAGCATTTTGCAGCAATTCTGGCTGGGATATAGGGCTGTCAGTAAACCCTTTACACCAGAAGGGAGCAGACTCAGGTTGTGTCTACACTGCACTTTCATCAGTAAAACTTGTCTGTCAGAGGTGTGAGGAAAAACACATCCCTGACCAACAAAAGTTTTACTGATGAAAAGTGCTGGTGTGGACAGCGCTCTGTTGGCAGGAACACATCTCCCGCTGCCAAGCCTCCACCCCTCGCTGGGAGTGGTTTTATTTTGTTCTCCTGCCGACAAAGAGTGGCTGCACTGCATGTCTTACAGTGCAAGGCTTTAGCGGCACAGCTGTGCTGCTGTAAGGTGCGCAGTGTAGACACAGCCGTAGAAATCTTCTCATGATGCCTGCATTGCTGAAACATATCAGGCATCATTTTGGCAACGTGAATGCTACTCTTACTTTTGTTCACTTGATCACCAAGGATACCAGTCATAGTTGTTTCCCACCTGATGGATCTGTGTGTCTGATATTCAGACAGCTCAGATTTCTGAATGTCCATGTGTCTGAAGATGGGCTACCTCTTGCTGCGATGGTGAATGATACAGCAGCCAGCCACTGCTCTGCCATGCCATTGCCTCCCCAGCCCCTGGATGGAACTGGAAGCTGCCTTCAGCACTTGATGCTGACTTGCCCTTTGCTTGCTGATCTCGGATGACTTGGTTGCTTTCTCTGTAATTCTTTTGTCAGTTAATTGCTGACTGAGGGCATGTCTACACTTTTTGCGCAAAAACTGTGGGAGCGTCTATACTTGCCAATGACTTTTTGTGGTGAAACTCTGAAGTTTCACCGTAAAAAGAGAACCACCTCCACAAGCGCCGTACAGCTTTTCGCAGTGATGTGCAAGTGAAGACATGTTCTTCCTGTTTACAGAGCTTTTAGCCTCTGCAGGATATCCCACAATGCCTAGGTGACCACTCTGGCCAGCAGCTCTGCTGCTCTGATGCCTGGTAAACGGACATCTGCCCCTCCCCCTATAAAGCCCTGGGAACTTTGAAACTCCCCTTCCTGTGTTCTTGGCAAGTGCTCACTTATTTGGCCAGGTGACCATACCTGCTCCATGGAGCAAATGATCCCCTGCTTGGAGCAATGCTGAGCTCCAGGAGCTGATCAGCGTTTGGGGAGAGGAGGCTGTGCAGGGACCTAGGATGCCCTGTGATCACCCACCCCAATTCCCACAAGACCAGTCGTCAAAATGGAGAGAGCTGCCCTGTGGGACAGCTGCCCTCAGTGCGCTGCTCTCCTAGGATGGAAGTGCTGCACATGTGAATACTCTGACGCCTGAGGAATTAAGTGAGTACACAGGCCAGTGCTTCACTGTCCTCGGTTCCCTATCACCTGTGACGCTTACAGTGCAAAAACTCTGCAAGTGTAGACCTATCTTTAAAAGAACGAGGAGTGCTTGTGGCGCCTTAGCGACTGACGCATTTATGGTGGGATGGAAATTGTTGAAATCATGAAGTTGATGGATTTCCACTTCATACAGCTAAATGCAGTGCCTTGCATGGTGACAGGTTTCAGAGTGGTTGCCGTGTTAGTCTGTATCAGCAAAAAGAATGAGGAGTGCTTAGTTTTCTTTTATTTACAAGCCTGACTGCTAGAGTGAGGCCAGGCTCAGCCAGTGTGATGAGACTTCGATGTGCTGTGTGTCTGTGATGCGTCTTATTTGTTGGGGCTTTTTTAGATCGTTTCAGTTCTGATCGTTGGTTTGTTACACTTGGAGAATGACCCCAGCGGTGTCACCCAGGTACAGGTCATAGCCTCCAGTGCCTGCATTGGATTGGCATGTAGGATCGCCTCTTGCAGTCAGATCCTGGAGTGAATGCCGTTTTGCAGCAAGCCTCCCCAATGCATCCCGTAAGTTAACGCCAGTATGGTGCACTGGGCCTCAGGGAAGGAGCCCTGGAACCATGGCTAGCTCTCTGGGTTGGAAAGTGGCGCTTCAGAGCAGAGCTGGCCTGATAGGCCCAGAAGCGCTGGTCAGCATCTTCATAGCTATTCTTTGTTCCATAGGTCAAAGCTGAAGGGCTATGTCCGAGTATCATCTCTGAGGCTTGATGTTTCACCCTCTTAAACCTGCCTCAAGATGTACGTCAAGGCTGCTTCTTCCTGTCATGCATCTCTCTTGTCTGGACTTCCCAGACAGGCCTTTTATTCACTCTACTCTGCTCGGGGAATTGTGCAGGTCGTGGGACTAGATGATTGCAGTGCTCCCTTCTGGCCTTGGAATCTGTGCATCCGTAGCAGCGTAGCCATGTCACTAGTGTGGTTGCACCAAGGCATCTGGAATCTCTTGCAGCCAGTCTTTCTTTTTTCCTTTAATTTGTCACAAGTATCTGTGAAAGTAAAATAATTAAATTGTAAAAATAAGAATGGATTAAAGAAATGTTATATGTACCTTTAAGCAGAAATAAGAAATGTTGAAATGCAGGTGCCAGGAAAAGAAACATTAGGCATAAACAAGGGTGCTAATGGTGAAACATTAACAGAGGATCGGTAATAGTTAGTAAGGAAATAAGATGTGCGTGCCTAGCCCAGGTAAACTTAACAAGATAACAAAGGAAGCAGAATCTGATAAGTGCTCGCTGTGCTCCCCTTTTATCTGTATAAATAAGATAGTTTGTGCCTTGCATGGTGCTCACATTATCTGGGTGTATTAGCAGAGCGCTGTGCTAATAAAACAGAGTGGTCTGACAAACTGTGAGTCCTGAGTCTAACTTTGACATATCCATATTCATGCCATGCTGAAGAGCTGTCTGACCTCTTTTTCCTTGTTATTCCCAACTAGACTTACAGCTTGAAAACTCTGTTATGCACTTTAGTCAGAGGGCAAGTCTGCAGCTGTTGCTCGACTAGCTCCTGTGCAGTGGAGTTGCAGGGTAGCCACATGCAATTCTCTTGTGTACAACGCATCATTGCGTGGACTCATTATCATGGCACAAATCCTGGTTTGTGCTATCTGCTCAACAACCATTTTCTGGGTTGAGTACAGAAACTCTGCTTCCAGGTAGTGCATGTGTGGTGGTTTGTTTTGTTTTGTTTGTTTGTTGGCATATTCAGAGCAATCTTACCTCTCTATTTAAAACTTCACATTACTGTTTGTTTATGCATTATATTGTCACTAGGTGGTTCCTTTGACATCTGTTTCTACTAGGTTAGCATAATAGCAAATTTCTGTATATTCTTCTTCCAGTGCTTGCTCATATTGATTCCAATTAGGTGTGCGCGCGCCGTGTGCACGTTCGTCAGAAGATTTTTACCCTAGCAACACTCGGTGGGTTGGCTGGGTCGCCCCCTGGAGCGGCACCGTTATGGCGCTAGATATATACCCCTGCCGACCCAATGGCCCCTCAGTTCCTTCCTATCGCCCGTTGGTCGTTGGAACAGTGGAGCGCGGCTTAGCTGATCTCCACTTCCCTAGCCTACTCGTAGTTCTTTACTAATAGTTGTGTATATAGTTCCAGTTTTACAGTTTGTTAGTTTCAGTCGTTTGTATATATAGTTAGTGTATATAGTTGCGAGGGGATCGGGGATTAGCCCCTTCCCCCCATCCGGTACCAGGGCTCATGCCCGGGTCACTGGGATTCAAACCGTGCTTGGCCTGCCAAAAGCCGATGCCAATGGGAGATCCCCACAACTCCTGCCTTAAGTGCCTCAAGAAATCCCATCTCCTAGACAAGTGCTGGATCTGTAAGGCCTTTAAGCCGAGGACGAAGAAGGAGTGGGACTTTCATCTCAAACAGCTCCTGATGGAGGCAGCTCTTAGTCCAACGCCCTCGGCACCGAGTGCTGAACAGTCTACATCAGGGAGAAGCGCACTTTCGGCCCCGGATCACCCCGCTACTGCAAAGGCCCCCCCGGCACCGACAGTCACCGATGTCAACTTGGCACCGTTCCCTGTCCCCATGGGTCAGGAAGCATTATAAGGCTCCCGCTGCTTCGGTGCTGTCTGCATCACAGTCGGAGCACCCACCTAAGTCAGATCGCCTGGCACCGACACCTGCCGCGGCACCGCTAGCTTCGGCACCGTCAATTCCGGTCCTGCAAGGGCCGTCAAGTCCAGTGCCTGAAAGCTCCCCGGCTAATGCTGTGATCGAGCTCACTATCCTGTCTACCCCGGAAACCTTTTCCACGGCAAGGGATTTAATTGCAATGACGGAGACCGCACTGCCTCAACCCCTGGCACCACCGGTTCATTCAGTCTATTGGCAAGCCTGCCCTGCTGAGGTTGCCCTCTGTCGGCACCGCTGAGAGGCACTGTTCAAAATCTCGGTCCTGCCGGCGTTCTTGGTCCTGACGCTGCTCACAGACCCGGCACCGCTCTCTATCACGGTACCGGTCGCACTCGCGGCACCGCTCAGCGTCCCGTTCGCCTGCCCAGTACTCCCAGTACTGATCCAGCTCCTGGCACTGCGCATCTCACAGCCATTCCAGGTGAAGAGCTTCAGATTCTGGTCGACCTCCCAGCACCGTTACTGTCGTAGGTCCCGGTCTCGTTCATGGTACCGTTACAGCTCCCTGTACTGCTCTCCAGTGCCATCCTGAGAGAGACCAGCTAGAGACGTGGCTCCTTCTCAGGATTGCTCAGCACCTCCTTGGCCGTCAGGACGTACCTCGGTATCATCTGATGCTGGCAGCGCTTCCTGTGCACAGGACTGTGATTTGGACGTGCCCAACCGCATGTTCCAGGAGAGCCAACGCCACAAGCAAGGCCCCCATCAGTGGTCATTCTGGACACCTTGGGCGTACCACCAAGCCCAAGGTGCTCCCCCAGATGCACCATGATCCGTGCCATCGGAACACCGGGTAACAGAGGCAACCGTAAGTGACCTCCTCCTGCGGGTATGAATGAGGTTTCCGTTCCACTGGCAGACACCCAGGCCCCACCTGAGCCTGACACCACCCAAGAACAAGAGCCCCCGCAGGACCCTCTTGTCCCTGGCCTCTCCTTTTCCTCCTCTCCAGATGAGGCAGTGGCGGGGACATCCTCCTCTGGCCCTCCCCCAATTGACCTGAAGGCTCATCAGGACCTTCTGAGACGGATGGCTCAGAACATGAATCTTCAGGTGGAGGAGGTCCCAGAAATAGACGACCCAGTTGTGGACATTTTATCAGGTGACACTCCCACAAGAGTGGCCCTGCCTTATATTCGTACTGTTCAGGCGAATGCCAATACCGTCTGGCAATCCCCAGCCTCCATCCATTACATGTGGGGTCGCGAGCTGTCAGCCTCCACCCCAAACCCCACTTTGCTTCCAGCATTTATAATAAGTTAAAGTTAAAAATCACTTAGAAAAGTTAGATGCCTGCAAGTCACCAGGGCCTGATGAAATGCATCCTAGAATACTCAAGGAGTTAATAGAGGAGGTATCTGAGCCTCTAGCTATTATCTTTGGAAAGTCATGGGAGACGGGAGAGATTCCAGAAGACTGCAAAAGGGCAAATATAGTGCCCATCTATAAAAAGGGATATAAAAACAACCCAGGAAACTACAGACGGATTAGTTTAACTTCTATGCCAGGGAAGATAATGGAGCAAGTAATTAAAGAAATCATCTGCAAACACTTGGAAGGTGGTAAGGTGATAGGGAATAGCCAGCATGGATTTGTAAAGAACAAATCGTGTCAAACCAATCTTATAGCTTTCTTTGATAGGATAACGAGTCTTGTGGATAAGGGAGAAGCAGTGGATGTGGTATACCCAGACTTTAGTAAGGCATTTGATATGGTCTCGCATGATATCCTTATCGATAAACTAGGCAAATACAATTTAGATGGGGCTACTATAAGGTGGGTGCATAACTGGCTGGATAACCGTACTCAGAGAGTAGTTATTAATGGCTCCCAATCCTGCTGGAAAGGTATAACACGTGGGGTTCCGCAGGGGTTTGTTTTGAGACCGGCTCTGTTCAGTATCTTAATCAACGACTTAAATGTTGGCATAGAAAGTACACTTATTAAGTTTGCAGACAATACCAAACTGGGAGGGATTGCAGCTGCTTCGGAGGACAGGGTCAAAATTCAAAGTGATCTGGACAAATTGGAGAAATGGTCTGAGGTAAACCGGATGAAGTTCAATAAAGACAAATGCAAAGTGCTCCACTTAGGAAGGAACAATCAGTTTCACACATACAGAATGGGAAGAGACTGTCTAGGAAGGAGTATGGCAGAAAGAGATCTAGGGGTCATAGTGGACCACAAGCTTAATATGAGTCAACAGTGTGATACTGTTGCAAAAAAAGCAAACGTGATTCTGGGATGCATTAACAGGTGTGTTGTAAACAAGACATGAGAAGTCATTCTTCCGCTCTACTCTGCTCTGGTTAGGCCTCAGCTGGAGTATGTGTCCAGTTCTGGGCATCGCATTTCAAGAAAGATGTGGAGAAATTGGAGAGGGTCCAGAGAAGAGCAACAAGAATGATTAAAGGTCTTGAGAACATGACCTATGAAGGAAGGCTGAGAGAATTGGGTTTGTTTAGTTTGGAAAAGAGAAGACTGAGAGGGGACATGATAGCAGTTTTCAGGTATCTAAAAGGGTGTCATCAGGAGGAAGAAGAAAACTTGTTCACCTTATCCTCTAATGATAGAACAAGAAGCAATGGGCTTAAACTGCAGCAAGGGAGATTTAGGTTGGACATTAGGAAAAAGTTCCTAACTGTCAGAGTAGTTAAACCCTGGAATAAATTGCCTAGGGAGGTTGTGGAATCTCCATCTCTGGAGATATTTAAGAGTAGGTTAGATAAATGTCTATCAGGGATGGTCTAGACAGTATTTGGTCCTGCCATGAGGGCAGGGGACTGGACTCGATAACCTCTCGAGGTCCCTTCCAGTCCTAGAGTCTATGAATCTATGAATCCTGTCCACAGCCAGGGGAGTAGAGCGGAAGTACATGGTACCCTCTAAAGGGTACGAGTATCTGTACGTGCACCCTGCTCCCTAGTCCTACAATCGGTTAATGAAAGGGAGCTCCATGGCCAGCAAGCTCCTACTCCAAAGTCCAAGGAGGCTAGGCGCATGGACTATTGGACCGCAAAGTATACTCTGCTGGAGGCCTCCAACTTAAGGTGGCAAACCAGCAAGCCCTACTCAGTCACTACAACTACAACACCTGGGCGACGATGGGGAAATTCACGGAACTAGTTCCCCAAGACTCCCGCCAGGAGTTTGCAGCCCTCTTGGAGGAAAGAAAGAAGGTGGCAAGAACCTCTCTCCAAGCCTCACTGGATGCAGCCGACTCCGCAGCCAGGACTCTGGCTTCAGGAGTGGCCATGAGGAGAAAATCATGGCTTCAGGTGTCAGGCCTTCCACCTGAGTTACAGCAAACTCTACAAGACTTGCCCTTTGAAGGCCAAGGGCTATTTTCCGAAAAGACTGACCCTAGGCTGCAAAGCCTAAAGGACAACAGGATAATCACGCGCTCGCTGGGAATGCACACCCCGGTGACCCAGCGCAGGTCCTTCTGTCCTCAGCCTCACCGTGCTTACCCCCCGCCTAGGCTGCGACAGGACTTCGGCAGAAGGCGTGGCCTGGGGAATCGCAGAAGGCAGTCTGGGCCCCAAGGGGTCAAAATCAGGGCCCCCCAAACCACCTACGGGACCCAAACCAAACTTTTGAAGAGACGCCCAAGGATGGCGCACAAGTTGTTTCCCAGGCTCCTTTTCCACCCGTCTACAACCGCCTTTCTCATTTCCTCCCTGTGTGGTCCCAGCTAACATCTGATCGTTGGGTCCTACGCACGGTGGAATTGGGATACCACCTTCAGTTTGTTTCGCCCCCACCTTCCCACCTCTCCTCCTCATCCCTCTTCAGTGTCCCCTCTCAGAAGCAATTCCTCTTACAAGAGATACGGACGCTCCTTACCATGGGAGCTATAGAGGAGGTACCGAAAGACTTGCGGGGCAAGGGATTTTATTCTTGCTACTTCCTAATCCCAAGGCAAAGGGAGGTCTCAGACCGATCCTGGACCTGAGAGGACTCAACAAGTTCATGAAAAAGTTGAAGTTCTGCATGGGGTCACTGGGGACCATTATCCCATCATTGGAGACTGGTATGCCGCCATTGATATGAAGAACACGTATTTCCACATCACAATTTACCCACCACACAGATGGTACCTCTGTTTTGTGGTCAACCATCAACATTTTCAATTTACGGTCCTTCCATTCGGGCTTTCTGTGGCCCCACAAGTATTCACAAAATCCATGGCTGTAGTCACCGCCTCCCTCTGTTGTTGAGTGCACATCTTCCCGTATCTCGACGATTGGCTCATTTGAGGGACCTCCGAGATGCAAGTGAGCCGTCATGTGGGCATCATCAAAGATCTCTTCAGGCGACTAGGCCTGATGATCAATATAGAGAAGTCCACTCTGGTTCCCACAGAGAGAATAGACTTCATTGCGGCAATCCTGGACTCCAATCTCGCCAGAGGCTGCCTACCACAGCCTCGGTTTCAGGCAATGGTAACAATTATTCAAGGCCTCCAAAACTTCCCGACAACCTCAGCTCACATTTGTCTCAGCCTCCTAGGCCACATGGCTGCCTGCACCTTCATGACCAAACACACCAGACTACGCCTCCGTCCACTTCAAACCTGGCTCACCTCTGTATACTGGCCGGGCTGAGACATCCTAGGCTCCCTGGACCGGTGGCTGACTCCCATCCTGGTCTGTGTAGGGATGCCATTCCAGCCACCTCAACCTTCAATGACCCTAACCACGGACGCGTCATCTCTGGGTTGGGGTGCCCACCTCGAGGGTCTCCGCACTCAAGGCCTTTGGTCTGTTCAAGAACTAACCTTACATATCAATGTGCGGGAGCTGAGGGCGGTTCGTCTCACGTGCCAGGTGTTTGGAGAGCATCTCCAAGGCTGTTGTGTCTGTGTTCACGGACAACACAACGGCCATGTTTTACATAAACAAGCAGGGCGGAGCACGCTCCTCCCTCCTTTGTCAGGAAGCCATTCAGCTCTGGGACTTTTGCATAGCCCACTCGATCGATCTGCTAGCATCCTTTCTCCCAGGAGTTCAGAACAACCTGGTGGATCACCTCAGCAGATCCTTCCTGTCTCACGAGTGGTCGATTCATCCGGACTTCATCCATTCTGTTTTCCGGAAGTGGGGCTTTCCTCACATAGACCTCCGATTCTCACGAGAGGCCAAGTGCCATGTGTTCTGCTCCTTCCGGGGGCGCTCCCCGGGCTCCCTCTCAGATGCATTTCTGATATCATGGACAAACTATCTACTTTACGCCTTTCCACCGTTCCTGCTGGTCCACAGGGTCCTGCTCAAGCTCTGCAGAGACAGGGCCCACTTGATCATGATTGCTCCAGCGTGGCCGAGGCAGCACTGGTACACCATGTTGTTCGACCTGTCGGTGGCCAACCCAATTCCCCTACTACTCTACCCGGATCTCATAATTCTAACTCAGGACTACGGCAGACTTCACCGCCCAGACCTACAGTCTCTTCACCTCACAGCATGGTTGCTGCATGGTTAAGCCAGGCCGAGTTACGTTGCTCTGCCTCGGTACAACACGTACTCCTGGGTAGTAGGAAACCTTCCACAAGGTTGACATATCTGGCCAAGTGGAAGCGTTTCTCTTGTTGGTGCGCTCAGCGTAACACTGTTCCCACCCAGGTACAGTTCCTACTGTCTTGGACTACCTCTGGTCCCTGAAACAACACGGCCTAGTGGTTTCTTCAATAAAGGTGCATTTGGCGGCCATCTCTGCCTTCCACCCAGGGAAGAGTGGCCGTTCGGTCTTCTCTCACCTCATAGTTTCAAGGTTCCTCAAGGGCTTGGAACGTTTGTACCTGCAGGTCTGACACCTCGCCCCAACTTGGGACCTCAATCTAGTTTTATCTAAGCTTATGGGTGCTCCCTTCGAGCCGCTAGCCACCTGCTCGGTGCTGTACCTGTCCTGGAAGACAGCATTCCTCGTAGCCATTACATCGGCAAGACGAGTCTCCGAACTTCGGGCCCTCAGTGTGGATCCCCCATATACAGTGTTTCACAAGGACAAGGTACAGCTGTGACCACACCCGGCCTTCCTCCCTAAAGTAGTATCGGCCTTCTATATCAATCAAGACATCTTCCTTCCGGTCTTCTTCCCGAAGCTGCACTCATCGTGCCGGGAACAGCAGCTGCACTCCCTAGACGTCCGTAGGGCTCTCGCCTTTTATGTTCATCGAACAAAGCCCTTTTGGAAGACGCCCCAACTCTTCGTTGTGGTGGCAGAACAAATGCAGGTCCTGCCTGTCTCCTTCCAGAGGATTTCATCTTGGGTGACATCGTGCATCCGTACCTGCTATGACTTCGCTCACGTTCCGATGAGCCACCTCACCTCCCATTCTGCTAGGGCTCAAGCTTCATCTGCTGCCCTCCTGGCCCATGTTCCCATCCAGGAGATATGTCGGGCAGCTACCTGGTCCTTGGTTCACACCTTTGCGTCACATTATGCATTGGTACAACAGTCCAGGGATGACGCGGCATTTGGCTCAGCAGTTCAACATTCTGCGACATCTCGCTCCGACCCCACCGCCTAGGTAAGGCTTGGGAGTCACCTAATTGGAATGGATATGAGCAAGCACTCGAAGAAGAAAAGACGGTTACTCACCTTTGTAACTGTTGTTCTTCGAGATGTGTTGCTCATATCCATTCCAAACCCGCTCTCCTTCCCCTCTGTCGGAGTAGTCGGCAAGAAGGGACTGAGGGGCTGTTGGATCGGCAGGGGTATATATCTAGCGCCATAACGACGCCACTCCAGGGGGCGACCCAGCTGACCCATCGAGTGTTGCTAGGGTAAAAATCTTCTGACGAACATGCACGCGGCGCGCACACACCTAATTGGAATGGATATCAGCAACACATCTCGAAGAACAACAGTTACAAAAGTGAGTAACTGTCTTTTCCTAGTTAAGACTTTTGTATGGATGCATCCCTGGAGCTCTTCAGTTTCCTTTACAAGTTGTATCTTGGGAGAAAAGAAAATTTCTTGGCTGTGATTCTTGTTCTCTGAAATTAGGTACAATAGCTAGATTAGTGAGCGATGTTCCACAAGCCCTAATAACTTGGTGGTTAGTAGTAGTTTTGAATGGAACCACAAAGTGACTTTTGTTGGCTGATGGAACTTAGCTGTGGCCATCTATGTTCCCTGATGGCAAGATGGTTCAGTGGCTCCAAACACTGTTCTGCAAAGTCGGAGCTGCCATGTGCCAGAGGCATGGATTTGCAGTGTGGAGTGATCTATTTCTGTATTCTAAGTGTCTGTAATTCTTGCTCTCGGAAGCTAATGAATACAGTCTTCTTCCTTTCAGAAGGAGAAAAGCGAGATTCTTCTGTGTTTCATGATTCGAAACAGCTTCATCCAGGACTGCAGCTGTATCGAGCTGCCTATGAGAAGAACCTTCCTGATATGGCAGAGGCATTGGCCCATGGAGCTGATGTAAACTGGGTCAATACAGAAGAAAAGAAAGCGACACCACTGATCCAGGCAGTCTTGGGGGTATGTGAATTACTGCATCTTGATTCCTGGGGGGAAACAGTAGAAATATCTCAGGACAGGTGATAACAGCTAAGTATTTGCATTGCAATCTAATGATGGCATTTGATTTGTGGTACCAAAGTTAGCTATAAAATTACCTTCCTTTCTCAAAGTTCTCTGAACATTTCTCTGTTCCTGACCTGGTTGAGACCATATGCACTGCCAATACTAAAATGTGATATTTGAAGTCAAATCCTCCAAAGGCAGGATTTGGCCTTGGTTCTAAAGGGTTAAGTATTGAACTAGTCTTTTGTCTTTGCTCTTTAGGGCTCATTGGTTACTTGTGAGTTCTTACTGCAGAATGGTGCCAATGTAAACCATAGAGATGTGAAAGGGAGAGGACCACTACACCATGCCACAGTCTTGGGGCACACTGGGTAAGACACTGCTGCAGCACTTGTTGAACACCCATTCTTCCCTGTATTAGTTGATTTGCAAATATACTTCTTATGTTTTCAGCATTTCCTGGCATTTTAATATATGTTGAATAACTGAGTAGTTCTTCTTAAGGACATCCTGACTTGAACTGCACGGCCTCTTTCCAAACTAGCATTTTCATTCATTAACAAGCCAGGTATTGGACTGTAAAGGGCTAGACTGAAAAGCCCAGTGTCCTTTATGTATTAAACAATATTTTGAAATATGTCCCATGTTCTTCTATTACCAGTTGCTGCTAACTCCTGAGGGGCACTGCACTTCTTATGAAAATGACAAACAGCTAGAACTGGTGTAGAGGGGGCCAGAACTGTCCAATTCCTTCCTGCCAACACACACTGCTCTGCCAGTGCACCTCACGTGTTCAAACCTCACCGAGTACAGTGGGGCACAATCTATGACTGAGGCCCCTACATGCTACTGCAATAAAAATAAGAAGTAGAAAATAATAGTCTGACCTGCAGTGTCCCTGCTATACATGTATCAGAGGGGTAGCTGTGTTAGTCTGGATCTGTAAAAGCAGCAAAGAATCTTGTGGCACCTTATAGACTAACAGACGTTTTGGAGCATGAGCTTTCATGGGTGCATCTGAGGAAGTGGGTATTCACCCACGAAAGCTCATGCTCCAAAACGTCTGTTAGTCTATAAGGTGCCACAGGACTCTTTGCACATATGCTTGAACTGCTGCCAAGAGACTGCCAGGCTTGCCAGAGTGTCACCTCATCCTGGGAAAGTTTTGACAAAGGGAAGAAAAGCCTAGTGCTTTCCGTAGTGTAGGTGAAGGGCCCCCAGTGCCAGGCAGCTGAGCAGGATTTCAAAAAGCAACTCTCCACTGCTGCAAGCAGGCGCCCAACTCTAAAAACGCTTCAGCATGTACATTATATCTTGTTTTGTGCTGCTCAGTGGTTATTCTTTCGCAACATGCTGTAGGTGGGTGGCCAGATTTCTGGCATGTAAAATTAAAAAGATTGTAGAGGAGCTTTTAAACTAAGGGCTGAGGGAAGCTGCCAGGTGCGGAGGAGCAGCTGGTTCGGACAGAGACATCCCTTAGAGGAGGATTTATTAAAGAGGATGTTCTGTATCCTAGTAAAGAAGAGAGGATAGAAGCTGATAAAATACAGGCAGGAAATGAGAAGAGACAGTAAGACAAAAAGAGGCCATTTAATTTTATCAGGTGAAGGCAGACAACTAAATGTTGACCAGTTTTACAAGTGCTTGTATACAAAAGCAAGAAGACTAAATACTAAGATGGGTGAACTTGAGTGCCTGGTATTAAACTTTATTTTTTAGTAGTTTACGTTTAACACAGCACTGTACTGATTTCCCTTTTTTTTTTTTTTTTGGGGGGGGGGGCGCGGGGTGGATGGGACTCTGCTGCTGCTCCCTGATTGTGTACTTCTGGTTCCAATGAGGTGTGTGGTTGACTGGTCAGTTTGTAACTCTGGGTTTCGTAACTCTGAGGTTCTGCTGTATGGGAATGATGGAGTAGGTTGCACTGATGGGAGTGGCACTCAGCGTGAAAGAAAGCCGAGTCAAATATAGTAAAAATATTAAATGAATCAAACTGTACCATAGAATCTCCTGGCATTTCTATCCGTAGCTTGAACAATAAGAGTATAGCAGTAGGACCAGACCAGTGATTGTGAAATGCTCAGGGAGGTTAGAGAGAGTCCAAAAAACCCCAAGCACCCCCAATAATAATGGGCGATTTCAACTGTCTCCATATTGTTGAGGAGCATGTCACCTCAGGGCAGCATGCAGAGATAAAATGTCTAGACACCATTAATGGAGCAGCTAGTCCTGGATGCCACAAGAGGAGAGGCAATTCTTGATTTAGTCCTAAGTAGTGCATAGGATCTGGTCCACAAGGTGAATATAGCTGGACCGCTTGGTAACAGCAACCATAATGTAATTAAACTTAACATTGTTGTAGGGGAGAAAATGCCAAAGAAACCCACCACAGTAGCATTTAACTTCAAAAAAGGGAACACCACAAAAATGAGGCGGCTAGTTATACAGACTCATAGACTCATAGATTCTAGAGTCAGAAGGGACCAACGTGATCATCTAGTCCGACCCCCTGCACAAAGCAGGCCACAGAACCCTACCCATCCACTTCTATAACAAACCCCTAACCTATGTCTGAGTTACTGAAGTCTTCAAATTGTGGTTTGAAGACCTCAAGCTGCAGAGAATCCACTAGCAAGTGACCCATGCCCCATGCTGCAGAGGAAGGCGAAAAACCTCCAGGGCCTCTGCCAATCTTCCCCGGAGGAAAATTCCTTCCCGACCCCAAATATGGCGATCATCTAAACCCTGAGCCTGTGGGCAAGACTCACCAGCCAGCACTCAGGAAAGAATTCTCTGCAGTAACTCAGATCCCATCCCATCCAACATCCCATCACTGACCACTGGGCATACTTAACTGCTGATAATCAAAGATCAATTGCCAAAATTAGGCTATCCCATCATACCATCCCTTCCATAAACTTATCAAGCTTAATCTTAAAGCCAGATATGTCTTTTGCCCCCACTACTCCCCTTGGAAGGCTGTTCCAGAACTTCACTCCTCTAATGGTTAGAAACCTTCGTCTAATTTCAAGTCTAAACTTCCTAGTGTCCAGTTTATATCCATTTGTTCTTGTATCTACATTGGTACTAAGCTTAAATAATTCCTCTCCCTCCCTAATATTAATCCCTCTGATATATTTATAAAGAGCAAGCATATTCCCCCTCAGCCTTCTTTTGGCTAGACTAAACAAGCCAAGCTCTTTGAATCTCCTTTCATATGACAGGTTTTCCATTCCTCGAATCATCCTAGTAGCCCGTCTCTGAACCTGTTCCAGTTTGAATTCATCCTTCTTAAACATGGGAGACCAGAACTGCACACAGTATTCCAGGTGGGGTCTCACCAGTGTCTTATATAACGGTAGTAACACCTCCTTATCTTTGCTGGAAATACCTCGCCTGACGCATCCTAAAACTGCATTAGCTTTTTTCACGCCATATCACATTGGCGGCTCATAGTCATCCTGTGATCTACCAATACCCCAAGGTCCTTCTCCTCCTCTGTTGCTTCCAACATCATTCCCCAATGTATATCTAAAGTTCTTATTATTAATCCCTAAGTGCACGACCTTGCACTTTTCACTATTAAATTTAATCCTATTACTATTACTCCAGTTTACAAGGTCATCCAGATCTTCCTGTATGATATCCCGGTCCTTCTCCGTGTTAGCAATACCCCCGAGCTTTGTGTCATCCGCGAACTTTATTAGCACATTCCCGTTTTTTGTGCCAAGGTCAGTAATAAAAAGGTTAAATAAGATTGGTCCCAAAACCGATCCTTGAGGAACTCCGCTAGTAACCTTCTTCCAGCCTGACAGTTCACCCTTCAGTACGACCCGTTGTAGTCTCCCCTTTAACCAGTTCCTTATCCACCTTTCAATTCTCATATTGATCCCCATCTTTTCCAATTTGACTAATAATTCCGCATGTGGAACTGTGTCAAATGCCTTACTGAAATCGAGGTAAATTAAGTCTACCGCATTTCCTTTGTCTAAATAATTTGTCACCTTCTCAAAGAAGGAGATCAGGTTGGTTTGGCACGATCTACCTTTAGTAAATCCATGTTGTAATTTGTCCCAATTACCATTTACCTCAACGTCCTTAACTACTTTCTCCTTCAAATTTTTTTTCCAAGACCTTTCATACTACAGATGTCAAACTAACAGGCCTATAGTTACTCGGATCACTCTTTCTCCCTTTCTTAAAGATAGGAACTACGTTAGCAATTCTCCAGTCATATGGTACAACTCCTGAGTTTACCGATTCATTAAAAATTCTCGCTAATGGGTTTGCAATTTCATGCACCAGTTCCTTTAATATTCTCGGATGAAGATTGTCTGGGCCCTCCGATTTTGTCCCATTAAGCTGTTCAAGTTTGGCTTCTACCACAGAAGTGGTAATATCCGCCTCCATATCCTCATTCCCGTTTATCATCCTTCCATTACCCCTAAGCTCCTCATTAGCCTTATTAAAGACCTGAGAAATTAAGGAGTCCCAAGCTGCATGGAATTTTTTTTAACATCAGAGTAGAGGTGCAAAGTGTATGTATACTGGGGGGGGGGGGGGGAGAGAACACTTCCCCCCCCCCCCCGCAAAAGCCACCATGGCTAAAGAGAGTAAAAGAAGCAGTTAGAAGCAGAGAGGTATCCTTTTAAAATTGGAAGTAAAATCCTACTGAGGAAAATAAAGGAACATAAACTCTAATGATTCAAGTGTACAAGTATAATTAGGCAGGCCAAAAAAGAATTTGAAGAGCAACTAGCAAAAGACAAAAATTTAATGGCAAAAGTTTGTTTTAAGAAGATTAGAAGTAGGAAGCCTGTCAAACAATCAGTGGGGCTTCCGGACGATTGAGATGCTAAGGGAGCACTCAAGGAAGATGAGGCCATTGCGAAGAAGCTAAAAAAAATTCTTTGCATCGGTCTTCACTGTACAGAATGTGAGAGAGTGTCCCACACCTGAGACCTTTTTTAGGTGAAGAATCTGGGGAGCTGTCCCAGATTGAGGGGTCAGTAGAAGACGTTTTGGAATAAATTGATAAATTAAACAGTAATAAGTCACCAGGACCAGATTGTATTCACCCAAGAGTTCTGAAGGAACTCAAACTAACTTTGGTGTGTAACCTATCACTTAAATCAACCTCTGTACCAGATAACTGGCAGATAGCTAATGTAACATCAATTTTTTAAAAAGGCTCCCGAGTCGATCCTGGTAATTTCAGGCCAGTGAGTTTAACTTTAGTACCAGGCAAATTGCTTGAAAGTACAGTAAGTAAAATAGAGACAGATGAAGAAATGGTGGAAGAGTCAATGCAGCTTTAGTAAAGGGAAATCATTTTTCACCGATCTCTTAAAATTTTCTGAGGGGGGGTCAGCAGACGTTGGACAAGGGTGATCCAGTGGCTATAGAATACTTGGACTTTCAGAAAGCCTTTGACAAGATTCCTCACCAAATGCTCTTAAGCAAAGTCATGGGATAAGGCAGAAGGTCCTCTGATGGATTAGTAACTGATTAAAAGATAGGAAACAAAGGGTGGGAACAAATGGCCAGTTTTCATGTTGGGGACAGGTAAATAATGGAGGTCCCCCAATGATCTGTACTGGGACCAGTGCGGTTCAGCATATTGATAAATGATCGGGCAAAGGGGGTGAATAGTGAAGTGGCAAAGTTTGCATTTGATACTAAATTACTTAAAATAGTTAAGTCCAAAGCTGACTGCAGAGAGTTACAAGGGGCTCGCATTAAACTGAGTGGGCAACAAAAATGGCAGATGAAATTCAATGCTGATAAATGCATAGTAATGCACATTGGAAAACATAATCCCAGCTATGCATACAAAACGATGGGGTCTAGATTAGTTGTTACCTCTGAAGAAAGAGATCTTGGAGTCATTGTGAATAGTTTTCTGAAAACATTTGCCCATGTGCAGCAGCAGTCAAAAAAGCTACCAAAATGTTAGGAACCATTGGGAAAGAGAAAATATCTTAACTATCCATCTTAATGCCACTATATAAATCTATGGTACTCCTATATCTTCAATATTGTGTATAGTTCTGGTCACCTCACCTCAAAAAAGATGTATTAGAATTGGAAAAAATAAGAGAAGGGTAACAAAAATTATTAGGGATATGGAACAGCTTCCATATGAGGAAAGATTAAAAAGACTGCAACTGTTCAGTTTAGAAAAGAGAGGATGTGGTATATTTGATTGAGGTCTATAAAATCATGAGTTTTATGAAGAGAGTGAATAAAGTTATTTACCCTTTCTCGTAACAGAAGAACCAGGGGTCACCCAATTAAATTAACAGGCTGCAGGTTTAAAGCAAACATAAGGAAGTACTTCTTTACCCAACGTACAGTCAACCTGTGGAACTCATTGCCAGGGGATGTTGTGAAGTCCAAAACTATAACGGTTCAAAAAAACTACTAGATAACTTCATGGAGGATAGGTCCATCAATGGCTCTTAGCCAGGATGGGCAGGGATGTAGCTCCATGCTCTGGGTGTCCCTAAACCTCTGACTACCAGAAACTGGGAGTGGATGGATCACTTGATAATTGCCCTGTTCTGTTCATTCCCTCTGAAGCATCTGGCAGCAGTCACTGTCAGAAGACAGGATACTTGTCCTGATGGACCGTTGGCCAATATTGCTCATATAGTCATTCTTACATTCTTGTGAGGTCTTAAAGCCTTTGGTCCTACTGAGTGTTGTCTTCAAAGGGAGGAGAGACCCCTTGTAACAATCTCCATTCCATTAACCTGATCTGCAAGCTGCACCTGTGATATGTATCAAAAATGATTCCACAGCTCCATCTTAGTTTTGATTAAATGACTTTCTGCACCATTGAAACCTTGGCATCATTTCAGATTGCACTGATGGATTGAAGCTGTGTTGCTAGGGTTTGTGTAAAATGCACTTGGAAGGGATTTGAGATATTCAGATTATTTTAGCTGGTTTAAACTAAACTGTATTGGATCCAGCTTGTTTGTCTGTAAAAATATTTGATTTTTTTTTTCTGGTGGAAATTATGGAATAATGCCATTTCTTTAATAGGCAAGTGTGTTTATTCCTAAAACGAGGAGCAAATCAGCATGCCACTGATGAAGAAGGGAAAGACCCTTTGAGTATAGCAGTAGAAGCTGCAAATGCGGATATCGTAACTCTGTAAGTGTTTGATTAGGTTGAATTTCAGATTTTTTCCTGTATTGCTATACTGAGTCCTTTAAGCATATAAGAAATATGTGGATGGATTTATACCAGAATGGACAAACTCAAGGCAATCCAGAGAGAGAGGGCATAGTGTTCACTGGATGAACTGAAATAAGCTCTGTGTATCTTTCACTGATGAAACTCAGAAATGCATTATAGTTTGTACTATGTTTTTTTCAATCTAGTCAAAATGGCATTCTTGTCTTTTCCAACCCATAGGTTACGTTTGGCGAGAATGAATGAAGAAATGCGGGAATCAGAAGGACTTTATGGACAGCCAGGTCAATACTCTACTAATAACCATACTGAGATGCAGTATAAGAAATGCATTCAGGAATTTATTAGTTTACAGCTAGATGATTCATAATTTTTGAGCAAAAGAAAATTAAAGTAACTTCATACCACAGTGTTTTCATAAGCAACTTATACATGTATGACATTTAATTAAAGTGGACAATTGTATACTCTGAACAGTCAAGTGTGAGCAGGTTGAGAAGGGAGGGTGTTTGAAATTCACAGTTGTAGTGGTACATGTTAGCACTGCTGTATGCAGCTCTTTTTGCTGGTGGACCTCCACACCATCTGCTTTCTAGTAACGTTCTGCTGAAACCCAGGCAGTGTTCAGCGGCTGCCTTCTATCGGGATGGTTCAACAGCCGTCAAGAGTTAATCGTATTATGGGATGTCTATCTTCTCCATTAGACCCCATTTCCTGAGGCCTACATAAAACATTTATACAAAATCACTGTGGGCAGAAACATAAAAAGAAGGGCTTCTTTTGCACTAATAATTTTTTAAAATGTTTTTTAAGTTGTACAGACATTAGACCAAACCTTTATTTTTAAAGACACATTTTTGTACTATACAACTCAACAAGTACATTAGAAAAAATTGGCAGGCATTTGGTCCAATTGGTATTAAAAAGCAAAAAATCCCACTTGGCTTATATGTACAAATAGCTCATGGGCAAACAAAGCTATTTACACCAAAATGTCTAAACTTGTATTTATACAAACCACTTTTATTACCATGGACTTATTTAAACTAATGCTAAAGGAAAGCAGTAATAGAAATGAAGTTGGTTGACCACTTACGGTACTCGTTAAACGGGCACCAGCCAGCCAATTTAGGTAAAGCAAAACCGTCCTGCTTCAAGGGCTCATTCCTGCAAAGTTCTAATCACTGTGGTGTTGGTCCAACAAAGCACTTAAGCTTGTGCCATTCACTTCAAAGTGACTGCTTGTGCATAAGTGCTTTGCCATCAGTTCAAACCATATACCAATATCCCATAAATATGCACATAAATCCTGCAGGATAATCCAGTATTCAGAAACCTAGGATTATGTACCAGTATTTCCTAACAGACCTCCTTAAGGATGGATTTTCAACCATAACTCTGAATTTTCTTGGAGTTGTGGTTTAAGTTAATATTAAGATTTTTGACATTAAACTTGGAAGAAACCACTGGTCAAAAATGATACAGGCTCTTCCGCTGAGTAAAGGAAAGTCCATCCCTTTTTTAACTGTCCAACATTCAGCCAGTGACATTAACAGCTCACAAATTGTGTGCTGGTTGATTGACAGGTAACAGGGAACCTCCTAACTCGAAAATGAAATTGAGAACTAAAGTTAGAGACAAGAGAGAAATTACCATCTAATTTCAAGGATGGAATGCATTTGCTTTGAGGCAAAATGCTTGAATTTGGTAGCTCCAAAGTGAAATATTTTTATATAAATTTTGGGTAAATTAACTGGTGTGCCACAGGTGCGGAAGTGTTATAAATCAAAATTTGTATTTGTATAGTATGTAAAGAGTGCTGCTACTGAAGGTTCCAGGGCTTGCACTGGCTTTCGTTCATAACAAATACAGGCAAATTTTATTTACATAAAATGCATTGAATGTCTAACCTTTAACTTGAGGTGACTGAAAATGGGAAATGCCTTCCCCAGCTTTATGTTCAAAGGATTTTTAGACAAAATTTTTTCAACCTGCTGGAAAGCTCAGAAAACAGATTTTTTTTTATCAAAGACAAGTTGAGGCTTATCTATTATTTGTGTTATGGCAGCATCTCCAAGCCCCAGCTGAGATTGGAGACCCCATTGTGCTGGGCATGGTACCTACAGTGAGAATCGGTCTCTGCTCATTCTAAATCAGCAAGACTGATAAAGGGAAAATAGAAGTGCAGAGAGGGGAAGGGTCTTGTCTCAAGTTATGCAGGAGGCCATTGGCAGAGCCTGTGGTAGAACTTGGGTCTCCTGACTTGTGGTCCAGCAGCTCAGTCACTGGATCATGCTGCCTCCCTGGGAACTTTGTGACCAGCAATATTTGATTAACTCAAAAAATTTACAGATTATAACTAATGATTTGAATGTTTTCAATGTTAATACATGTTAAGCATGGCAAATGGTCATGTGAATTTACTAGCCCGAGCACAAAATATATTCACCTGGCCTTTACTGTGGTGATGAAGGCAACAACTTTGCAAGAGAGATGTATCTTAAAATGTCCTTCCCACCCTTACTCTAATAGTTCTCTACAGAGATGGTTCTGAAAAAGGTGATGGTATAATACTAGATTCTTTGATAATTTTCCTGGGATTGGGAGTTAGATGAGGGTAAGTGTGGTGTAAGAGTGTCCTGATGTAAGCATGGAGCGATGTGAAGTGGATCCTTCTGTGCTTTAATGTATGTCTACACTGCAGTCAGAGGTGTGATTACAGCTCAGGTAAGCATACCTGTGCAAGCTTTAACGAGACTGTGTGGCTAAAAATAATGAGTGCGTGGTGGCACTGGTGTTAGCCTGGACTGTACAAACCCACTTGGAACCTGGGGTACATATTTGTGTTGCTGGACTGCAGCAAAGATCCGTGTTGCCAAGTTTTCACTGCTATTTCAAGCTGCATTAGCTAGATTACAGTTACTGCAGGTGTGCTTACCTGAGCTGCAGTCACACCTCCAACGGCAGTATGCACTTACCCATGCTATGGAGTAAGTGAAACCAGCGATTAGTTCAGCTGAGTAGCATCAACATTTCTGGTGTAAAAACATGATTGGTTTGAACTGTTGGATGGAATATACGCATGACTTGGAATGGTACAATGGATCTTCCACAATGTACTTTATGTAATAGGTATTAGCTGATTTAAACAGCTCATTCTACAAAATATGCATTGTTGGTGGTAGAAGCCATATACTCCATGGGTACTGTTCCTTGTATAATGCTTGAGAAGGCTTACCTCTTGGTGCTACAGAAAGCCTGTTACTAGGTGTCTGCTACCTTTTTTCCTGTCTTTTCTTAAATGTTCGATGTGTGCCTTTGAAGTTACTTTGCTGTTGAATGGTTAAGCAGTGATATAGTATTTTTGTACTAAAAATCTGCATTTTAGCTACATTTTGCTTAGAAAGGGGCTTTCCAGAATTCAGTTTTAAACACTTTAAAATAATATTTACAAGGTTTACAGTATTAAGTATTTTCATGCAGTGTACAAACTTAAGGGACACTTTATTTTACTTGTCTATTTTTGTATGTGATACTTCTTTGTTATAATCCAAAATAGCCAAAAATAGAGCCAAAAATGTATCTTGCACAAACAGTTTTTCTTGAGAGGCAACATCAAAGAACCAAATGTATTAATTGAACTGCAACACTAGTTCATCCATGGAATCAATTTCTACTGTGTTGTTTTAATAACATGCATTAGACATGATCAGCTCTGACTTGTGTTCTTTAGGGTATGTCTACACTACGGGATTATTCCAATTTTACAGAAACTGCTTTTTGGAAACAGATTGTATAAAGTCGAGGGCACATGGCCACACTAAGCACATTAATTTGGCGGTGTGCGTCCATGTACTGAGGCTAGCGTCGATTTTCCGGAGCGTTGCACTGTGGGTAGCTGTCCCATAGTTCCCGCAGTCTCCCCCGCCCATTGGAATTCTGGGTTGAGATCCCAATGCATGATGGTGCAAAAACAGTGTCGCAGGTGATTCTGGGTAAATGTCGTCAGACAATTCTCCCTCTGTGAAAGCAACAGCAGACAGTCGTTTTGCTCCATTTTCCCTGGATTGCCCAGGCAGATGCAATAACATGGCAGCCATGGAGCCCGTTCAGCCTTTTTCACTGTCACCGTATGTTTACTGGATGGTGCTGACAGACGCGGTGCTGCAGCACTGCACAGCAGCATCCCCTTGCCTTTTGCAAGTTAGCAAAGACAGTTACCAGCTCTTCTGTACTGTCTGCTGCTTTGCAAGTTGACAATGACGGTTACCAGTCATACTGTACTGTCTGCTGCTGTCATGGGTGCTCCTGGCTGGCCTCGGTGAGGTTGGCTGGGGGCACATGGACAAAAATGGGAATGATTCCCCAGGTCATTCTCTTCTTTAAGTTTTGTCTAAAGGGAGAGTCAGTCCTGCCTAGAATATCAGGCAAGCCTACTAAATAACCAGAGAGGCAAACGGCCGTTCCGGGTCAGAGCCCCAGACATCCCGCAGAAATGATGAGCTGCATGCCATTCACGGGGGGTGCCCCTCCAACAACCCCACCCGTTGCTTCCCTCCTCCCCCAACCTTCCTGGGCTACTGTGGCAGTGTACCCCCATTTGTGTGATGAAGTAATAAAGAATGCAGGACTAAGAAACAACACTGACTTTATTGCCTCTGCAAGCAGAGATTAAAGTGGGAAGGGGAGAGCAGCCTCCAGGGTGCTATGAAATTCCAGGCAGCAGTGAATCTCCAGGAGACAAAACTTAAAGAAGAGAATGACTAGGAGTCATTCTCATTTTTGCCCAGGCACTGCCAGCCGACCTCACCGAGGCCAGCCAGGAGCACTCACGGGATGACGATGACGGATACCAGTCCTACTGTACCATCTGCCATCTGCAAGGGAAGGGAAGGGGATGCTGCTGTGTAGTGCTGCAGCACTGTGTCTGCCAGCAGTATCCAGTAGACATACGGTGAGATTGAAAAAAAGGCGAGAAACTATTTTTTTCTTACTTTTGGTTTCATGGGGGGGCTCATGACATATATCCTGAACCACTTGTGACAATGTTTTTGACCCTTCAGGCTTTGGGAGCTCAGCTAAGAATTCAAATGGTTTTCAGAGTGTGTGGGAACTGTGGGATAGCTAGTCATCCCTCCCTCCATTAGCGTCCATTTCATTCTTTGGCTTTCTCAGTTTGTCTCTATGCTTGTCTCAGCTCCTTAAGTTTCACACAGCCCTGTGTCGAGTCCCTGTTGTGGTCTCTGCCCCTCATAGCCTTGGAGATTTTTTCAAATGTTTTGGCATTTCGTCTATTGGAATGGAGTTCTGATAGAACAGATTCATCTCTCCATACAGAGATCAGATTCAGTATCTCCTGTACACAATGGAGCTCTTCTGGGACTGCATGGTCACCGGTGCTGATCAGCGCACCATGCTTGGGCAAACAGGAAATGAAATTCAAAAGTTTGCAGGGCTTTTCCTGTCTACCTGTCCAGGGCATCCGAGTCCAGATTGCTGTCCAGAGCAGTCACAATGGTGCACTATGGGATAGCTCCCAAAGGCCAATACCATTGAATTGCGGCCACACTAACCCTAATCCGAAATGGCAATACAGATTTCAATGCTACTCCCCTCATCAGGGAGGAGTACAGATATCGATATTAAGAGCCCTTTATATCGAAATAAAGGGCTTCGTTGTGTGGATGGGAGCAGCGTTAATTTGGTTTAATGCAGCTAAATTTGAAATAAACTCGTAGTGTAGACCAGGCCTGAGTGTATATTCTCTAGATGAATGATCACGACTCCAGTTTTGTTGTATGCTTGCCTCTCAGTAGACGTAATTAGCAGTAGCTGTTACGAGCAAACACATGCTGTTTGCCTGTTCAGGTCTTGAAAAGTGCTGGTAGCTCAACCTGAAAATGGAAAGGAATTTCAATAGAAAGGAAGTTCCTTTTTAAAATGTGCTAGTGACAGTACTTACTTGTTTAGAGTTGGGGAAGATTTGTGTTTGGTTACATTTTTATAAAAGCAGCAAAGAATACCCACTTCATCAGATGCATGTATTCACCCATGAAAGCTCATGCTCCAAAGCGTCTGTTAGTCTATAAGGTGCCTTAGGATTCTTTGCTGCTTTTACAGATCCAGACTAACCAGCTGCCCCTCTGATACTTTACATTTTTATGTAAACCCTGCCACTATTCTAATTTTGTTCTGGCCAACTATCATGGAATCATAGAATATCAGGGTTGGATGGGGCCTCAGCAGGTCATCTAGTCCAACCCCCTGCTCAAAGCAGGATGAACACCAACTAAATCATCCCAGCCAGGACTTTGTCAAGCCAGGCCTTAAAAACCTCTAAGGATGGAGATATCACCACCTCCCTACGTAACCCATTCCAGTGCTTCACCACCCTCCTAGTGAAATAGTGTTTCCTAATATCCAACCTAAACCTTCCCCACTGCAACTTGAGACCATTGCTCCTTGTTCTGTCATCTGGTACCACTGAGAAGAGCTGAGCTCCATCTACTTTGGAAACCCCCTCAGGTAGTTGAAGGCTGGTATCAAATCTCCCTCCTCACTCTTCTCTTCTGCAGACTGAATAAGCCCAGTTCTCTCAGCCTCTCCTCACAAGTCATGTGCCCCAGCCCCCTGATCATTTTCGTTGTCCTCTGCTGGGCTCTCTCCAATGTGTCCCCATCCTTTCTGTAGTGGGGGGTTGGGGAGGGGGGGAACCAAAACTGGTCTCAATACTCCAGATATGGCCTCACCAGTGCCTCATAGAGGGGAATGATCATGTCCCTTGACCTGCTGGCAATGTCATTTCTGAGAATGTTTTCAAATGAACACAATGCTAACCACAAATACACAGGAATGACACACTTTTGGCACTGGAAATGCACATATAAAATGTTGGAAAGACATAATGACAATGTAACCTTCTATTCCCTGTCCCTTAAAGGTAGGGCTGGCTCCAGGCACCAGCGCAGCAAGCAGGTGCTTGGGGCAGCCAAGGGGAAGGGACAGCAAGCACATCTGGCTCTTCAGTGGTGGGTCCCTCAGTCCCTCTCAGAGGAAAGGACCTGCTGCCAAGCCGCCCCCAAAGAATGAAGCGGTGGCGGTAGAACTGCCGCCGATTGCAGCTTTTTTTTTTTTTGCAGCTTAGGGCAGCAAAAACGCTGGAGCCGGCCCTGCTTAAAGACTCTGTAAAGTCATTTAAAACCAAGCCATGTGGAAATGGATGAAGAGGGGGAATATCTGCTTCCCTTCGCCAGCTAGCCAGAGGGAAGGGAGGTGTCTGTTGCACACCACTGTAGTTGGTGACAGAAGTAAACTTTAGATTCCCCTCTTCTCTTATGTTGTGCAGCATATAATGGAGTTGTCAGACAGGGAACAGCAGCGTTTAGGCCTTGCATGCTCCTCTCCTGACTGGGAAGGGGCAGGTTTTGGATGGCAGCATATTCCCTGCTTCTGCAAAGCATTCCAGCACATGAATAAATTCAGTGGAAGACAATTGCTTAGCTGCTAATGTAGACAGGACAGGAAGAGAGACTTGGAACAAATCTCCTTTCCATGCTCCACTGTCTATCAGTGAAATCATTTTCAGTACCCATTGAAGGGGGCTGGCTGATACTGCTGAAAGAAACATGGTCAGCAATGGGTCATTGTCTTAGTGTAGAGAGACTCCCAAGTATAAGACAAAAACGTGAAATATTGCATTTAAAAAAACCCGAAATGCCGTTTTACCTATTAATACTAAAGCACCAGCACTTACAAACTTTAATTTCCTCAGTAGTGTAGGAATGTGCTCTGCTCTTATACTGTTTCTTGCTAATAATTTGTTCTATTATGTACTAGCTGGTTATGACATTTTTTCTTCATCTCTTATTTCTGCTGTCAATCTACTTTCAAGAGAGCCTCTGACTGTTTTGTTTCTAAAAATCATGATTTTATTGTGTATGTTAAACATGGGTTTTTTACACTGTTTTAAAATGCTTGCATCTCTCCTTTCTAACTCTGAACTTTACTCTGTGTGGCTGCCTTGAGGTGCTATTTTCAGGTATAATTTGGCTTTGTTTAGTTTGCTTTTATAGAATGTGCATGTCGTTAACCAGTCTGTCAGCTTTCATGTCACCAATCAATTTTACACCACATATGAACCATCTGTTATATAAACATATAAATGTAATGCAATGACTAGGACATTTGTGAGATGATGCATGGTGTTAGCCATCATGATAAATATTGTAGAAATATTTTCCTAATTTATTTTTTTTCTTCTACCCAGGAGATGAAACTTACCAGGACATTTTTCGTGATTTTTCCCAAATGGCATCCAATAATCCAGAGAAGCTAAACCGTTTTCAGCAATCAGATTCACAGAAGTCTTGAATGTCTAAGAAAGAAAAGAACTAAACCTGGTTCTTTTCTAATGCCTATAGAGCAGTGGTCTTTATTTTTTTAAACTGCTTTCATTATATGCTTTTTCTTAGCTATCTGGTAGTCTGGATTGAGTGAGCACTCTAGTGTAGCCTAAGGCTGGGTGGGATGTGTAATTTGCCGCATGTGATTCAGGGTGAATACCGCAGCAGCTGGAGATGGAGCTGTTTTAGCAAGGGGTGCTGCCTCTGGTTGGAGATGTTCTGTTTTGTCATGTGGAAGCTGGATTAGGTTGAGTCACACTCAAGGCTGGCGGAGGCTGGGACCGTTGCAGAACTCATAACCTGTAAATGTTGTGGGATGACCAGATCATCATTGCTTATGAGCAGTCCCTAGCAGCACAATTTCCCCCTCTCTCCCATTCTGCCTGGCTATAACCCTACAGCTCCTATCTCTTAAGGCATGACCAGCTTGCCCTTTCCCTCTCCAGTCTGTTTGAATGGGAAAGCTGGTGATCACCTGCCAGAACTTCCCTTCTGTACATCGGCCCATGACACACATGATCCTCCATCCATCCCCTCTGCCCTGGTGTGTGCTAACACAGCAAATGATATTGTTGTTGCAGGCTTTTTTACAGCTGAGTCCTTCCAACAGTGCAGGCCATTAGGCCAGTGACTGCTGTCCTATCACTGTATGTGCATATTCTGGAGGACCAAATGTTAGAAAAGCTGCTTCTTTCCTTTTTTACATTAAGACTTGCTGTGAATAAAGGTGCTTATTTGATTGATTCTCTGTGGAACTTTCCCTTAGGAGTAAATTTGGTCCCCTAATGCCATCAAGTTTGGTTTTTAATGCATTCAACTGACTGAAATCAAAATGCATCTCAAAAACTGGAATTAGGGAGTAGAAACTAAATAGTGAACCAAGCAAACCATTAACACAGGACAGTCATACTAATGAAGGTTGCCTCTCCCGCCAAGCTGTCAGGATTGTTCCCAATAAAGAAATATTAAAACACTCACAAGGGATGTAGTCATCCTGCACTTGGGGCAATCAATGCTTTTTGCCAAAGCCTGCCATAATATAGTCTGTGCACTTACTTTCTAAAATAGGGCATGTAATAGAAAACCTGGAAGTCTTACTGTACCGCTGCTCTAAAAAAAGGAATATAATCTGAAGCGGTATTCTACTGGCACAACAAGAGCTTTTCAGTGGGCTCCGCCCTGCATTCTGTCAATGTGCACGTGTACGTGATGTATAGAAGTACAGATTTATCTATGTATTTATAGTATATAGCAGATAGATAGATAATACCCACCTGAGCCCCAAAAGCATCTCAGACTTTTAGTTATTGGTCCTTCATTTGCTAGCACTTCGAACAGTGTAAGAAGGATTTCTAGGTAGGTCTTCCAAATTACTGCAGATTTCCTGTAATCTGCCTCAACTATTAGAACAATGTGCTGTGCTGCTGCCAAAATTTACTTTGGAACTAAGTGAGATTTAAAACCATTAGCTTGTTATAATGCAAATACAGAAGGGGCTTTCTAAATGTATGTAAATGTGTGATAAAATTAAGCTTTTCCAGGCGTGTTACATTTCAGACAGCTATTTTAAATATTTATCCTTGTGCATTAAATATCTAATCAAAAATAAAATATGTGAAAGATCTTTGATACCAGAATAGGATCTTCATGCTACAGAAATAGTCCAATAGATTATTGTGGTAAATGGGTGAATTTTACAGTCTCATCATTGCTTTATTTGTAGCCTAATTACTTTAAGCAAAGTAAATTGTGCCCATTTTAACTGCATTTATTTTGGACAGTAATACATTTGAGGTTATTGCTTACAAATGATTTTCATAAGCTTTTTTAAACAGGAGTGGCTTCCTGTAGAATGATTGCATGCTCTCTGATGTGTCATATTAACTAGCGTTCTATCTTGAGTAAGTTAGTAGAGCTTATAGAGTGGAAGCTTCACACGGACAGTTGAGATGCTGTGTAAGATATGCCCAGGATAGAGCACACATTTTAGATACAGTTTTGTCTAGCTGCCGTGTCATGCGTTACAGGTAATGCTTGGTGTACAGTGAGAGCGACTGTATAGAAAAGCTCCCGAAGCCTCAGGGCACGATCACTGTCTTTATTCCATAGTACTGAAGGATATTGGAAGTCTCTTCTGAGATGCCCCATGCCACATCTCCACCTTTGTGACCACTGGCAGCATTTCCTTCCTAGTAACTCAGGGCTGCTGCTTAAGCTTGCAAAAGGATTCCCTAAAGCACAGCTCTCTTCCTCTGTAGCTGTGTGGAGCCCCTGCTGCGTTCCCAGCTCTCGTCAGTCAGGGAGTGAGCGACCTAGCTTTTGATACTGTGTTCATGCTAACTTGTAGAATCTGCTTGGATTGTTAGTTGATGTGTATGATCTGTAGATCATATCAGAGTGCTCTGACAGAAGCCCTGGAGTTTGTAAAAACTTGGGAAGTGGTTTTGGCCTCCCAGGCTGTGCAGTGTAGTTCCTTGGCCAGGTATGTATGCTGAGATGTGCAGTGTAATGTGCATTCACCAGAAGAGCATTTTTGTGATCAGTGACTCTGACAAAAATAGACATGCTGTGACGCTATCTGGTATATACCAAAATCAAGTCTTCAGTTAGCAGGACAAAGTACAATTGACCCTCCGGCTTTAGAGATGGTCCTTGATGGCCAAATCTATAACTCCTGTGCTGCTGTTTTGCTTAGTAGGATTAGGAAATTCCCACTCATGCTACGACGTGAATCTGAATATAACTTGAATAGTGTGCATGCATTAAGACTCCATCATGCTTCAGTATCTGCTGAACCATGTGCCAAATAATGGGGAAGTTGAGTTTCAGTTCATACTCTCATATGTGTAGAATACAACTGGCCTTAATTTGTGGCGAAGGCAGCAGTATTTTCTTAAAACAGTTTAAAATAAATTTATTATAAAATGATGTGAATTCCTAGTATTGGCTACCCCCCACTGAAGGCTGCTATTAGCGTTATCCTAGCCAGGGCCAGATGTGCAGAAAGACTTTTGGAATGAGTAAATATGGAAAAGCACATAGTACATTTTAGCACACTTTGTTTTGACATGACTCACGTAGGTTACCTGCTGATTAAAATTGTGGCTGTAATGTTTCATTACAACCTATACTTGTTTTTAAGGCTTCCTGTTTTCTGTTACTGTCGGTACAATTATATATTCAGGTATTTCTGTACTTCGCTGAATTTTATGCTATTTGACATATTGAAATGATTATCTTTTTCCTTAAGTTTGAGTGGATCCAGTCGGTGGTAGGAGTTTTGCTTTGCTTTCACTCGTGTAGCAGTTGGAACGTGCACTTCAGTTCATTAATACGTGGTAGAATTTAGTTTCCGTGCCTGTACAACTGGGACCTAATCTCACCCTCATTGAAATCAGCGGGAGCCTTCCCATTGACTTCACTGGACTCAGATTATGCTCTTAATGATTTATAATGTTCATGGCATGTTGGAAGATACTGTCTGTATCTTTCACTTGTAGGGATTCATTTTCACTTGCTTTACATGTAGCCAGGGCTGACATGTAAACAAACCCCCTCCTTGTGCTGTTGGTTTATCAGTAAATTCTCCATATAAAATAGTCTCTCTTGTTCTGAATCATGACTTATACCCACAGCATGTTTGATGTATACCAATTAATTGTAAGCATTGGTGCAAGAGATACACAAGAACTAGAAGTGTAACATTTGCTATGATGTTTTCAGCGTGTATAGACTGCTGCTGAGAAGCACGGAAATCCTGTTTTTAACCTAACGTGCATGTGAAGTATGCATTTTAATAATCTCTGAATGGCACAGAGAACATAAAGGGACCATTTCATAGAATTCCAAATAATGTACAAGTGCCTTGAGTCCAAGGCATGAATATTTGTACATCAAAAGAATTAGAGCGGATTAAGATACTGAAAGCATTTTAAAAGTCAATTGTGAAAACATCCACTATCCATCCACTTTCAGATAGGTAAAAGAATATTTTCCCCAGTTAAATACAATGCCATGTTGATACTCCTTTGCACAAAGTTCTGCCTGACACACACACGTCTCAGTATCAATATCTGTTTGTACAAACGGACACTTAAAAGTCAACCATGTACAGACATGATGTGGGGAAGCGATGAATGTACTTTGTATTTGCGTTTCCCCCCTTCCCCATTCTTTCTTTACCTTTCTGCAGACTGTATTTCTTCTCTTTTCCCGTGGAAGGAGATGGTAAGAGAGGAAAATTCCCACTTGATTTTTATCTTAAGATCAGAATTTTTCCCATGATAGTAATTACTGAGGAATCAAACCATCTTTCCTCAAACTGGATGGTTATTCTGTTTGGAGTGATAAATGACTTTCTGTATCTATCCCTGAACACATCTGTACTAGACTGTTTTTGAACCATTCCAGTAGTAAATGCTTTTATTCACTTGTGATTTTTTGTTTGTTTCCTAAACGCATAATTGGAGAGAATGTATAACCAGCCCTACTTTGCATTTAATAAGTCTATAGACTTTGTATCAAAAACTTGAATGTAGTTTTATTGTAGTTTCATTGTAAATGAAAAATACATTATCTTTATAGTTACTCTATGTACATTATGTAAGAATTGTAAATACTATACTTGAATAAAGACTTTGTATGCTGCAAAATCCTGGTGAAATGTGTACATCTGTCAAGGCTTGGCCACACTCTTGGAACTGAAAGTTAATACATCTTAAAGCAAGTAGCCTTCAATTGCCAGTTTGGTTGTGAGCTACACCTACCCTTGGCATATTGCATTGGTGAGTAAAAGTTCAGCAATGGCCAGTGCTGTGGCAGAGTAACGTTTCCAATCACTGCATCAGGAAGGAGCCTCTCCTGCAGAGTTCAGGAATTCTGCAGAAGGAAAATTCAAATTCTTAGCTACTCAAATCATCCCAGTTTGCAGTTTTTCTAAATGAAGTTTCAATTTAAAGAGCTGATTATTTCGGATGGATTTTGAAAGAAGTTGTCCAGACTAATGCAGAGGTGGAACAAGGGTTGCAGCCAATCTGAAACAAAACTGGGAAGAATCCTCTCAAACATACTATAGGTGGAGTTGGTAGCACTGCCTATTATTCAGGTTGCTTAACTCTTCCCATTGTAAGACCCTCTTTTTTCTGTTTAAAATTTTACCAAAATGTAACTGTTTGGGTTGAAATTTTCCATGCTAGGTGTCTGCCTCAGGATGACTTATTTTTTTTAGATTCAGCCCAAGCTGTTTCTGAGAACAAGGCTAGAGGAAAATACATTGTTTTGCTGATGTTACAGTATTCTTGATCTTGTCTTTGAAATGTTCCCGCATCCCGATGCTTTGGATTAGGGAGCTGAACTTTGGCAGTGGAGGGGGTCTTTGTGTGAGGGAGGTGCCTTTTGTCTTCCCCATGGAAAACTACCCCAAATTGGCCAAGTTATAAGGCTTTGAAAAATGGCAGGTGTCACGTACTCTGCAGAGACTTCTTTGATTTTTTTTTTTGACAGCTGAAACCTCTGAAGATTGTGTCCTTTGCTGAGCATGCTGGAGTGTATCCCAGTGTGCGTGCTCTATGGTCAGAGAGGCACTGAATATGCTCTGGCAGGGTGGATTTCATAGAAATCAAATTGATTTAAATCACTAGTCAGGAAGGCTCTATTTAGTCATGGATTTCTACATATAAGTGCATTCTTGTTACAATACATATTCTTCACAACTCAGATGTAGGTTTCATTTTTAGAAGGTACAACCTATACATTTTTAAAGTGATTTATTTTGAAAACTTTTCAGATTAGTTTTACAGCTATGTCAGAAAATGAATGATTGGTTATTTCATTTACCAAAGGTCATTGAAGCTGATAGTTCACCTCCCAGTGACTTCATAAATATCTCTAAATCAACAGGGTAATCAATAGTATTTGGAGGATTTTCTTGCTGTGCTGTATTAGGAGGAGAACATCACCAGACACACACTTACATTTTAATTTAACTAAAACAACGTTGTGTATTCTGATTTTTTTCTTCCAACAGCAAACATATTTTAAAACAACCATATGCATTTTTAATCTAGTTAAATATTCAAGTTTTTTAAAACTAGGTTTGTTTGCTAAAATTGTTAACTAAAATAGTTAAATGAAATATTAAACAATAAAAAAACTAAAATGACTGAGGTCAATATGAGAAACTTAAAATATTGGTTTCTGCAGCAAACTCTGTCATCTTCATCTTCATGCTTGTTCATAATCTGGAAAAGAAAAATGAGCTTTCCTGCTTGTTTGGGTCCCAAATGATTTCTCAATTTGGAATGGAAGGCCAAAAGAAGAAAAATATTCTTTCTACCCCAGCAGACCAAGCTACTCCTGTTAAAAGTGAGATTATCACTTCCACAGTCTCTGAAGCCAAGTGCTTAAGTGACTTCCTTCATTTCACTGGCATGACTTTCTTTAAAACATCAATGAACCTACATTTCTGGAGTGGTTCTTACTGGGCCCTGGGCAGCACAGAATGGGGAGGAGGTGAGCAGCCCTCAGAGGTGAAAGAACAGGTTAAGGACTATTTAGAAAACCTGGACCAGCACAAGTCCATGGGTCCAGATCTAATGCATCAGAGGGTGGAAAGACAAATCCACAGTTTGAGAACTTCAAGGCTACGCATCCCTGCTGGTCTCTTCTAGCCTGAGCACTGCGTGCCCTGGGGTAGACAGACAGATTAATCTAATCCATCCAGCAAGCCCTGGGCCCCATACGCGTGGGTCCCTAATCTATGAACGGCCGGAACTCACTCACAAAACTCTCTGAAACCGGACACGGCTCTGGGGTCTCGCAGGACCCTATAACCCCTGTTCCGGGTGAGGCCCGGATAAGGGGCAGGACAGACCCCGGGGCGCAGAAGGTGAAGCCTGTGACGGGGTCAGGACCCGGCCCGGTCCAGAGGGGGCTTGGCCCGGACTCCGCGCGGCAGCGGCAGCGGCGCTGCTCTCAGCCGGCCTCTCGCGGGGGGGATCCCGGCCCCGCCCGGGCGCTAAGGGCCGGGCCGGGCCGGGCCGGGCTCGCCACTCCCCGGGTTCCGCTGCCGAACCCCAGGCTCGCTCCGGCCAGAGCCTGCAGGGCCCCGGGCTCGGCCTTTGTCCGGCCCGCCCCGAGCTCCGCCCGCCCGCCCCACGTGGCTCGGAGGCGGGGCCGCTGCCGCGCAGCCCGGCCGTGCCCGGAGCCATGGCCCGGCCTGGGGCCCCGCTCCTGCTCCTGGCCGCCGCGCTGGGCGCCTGCGCCTTCTACTACCTGGGCGCGGGGCGCGAGACCTTCTCCAGCGCCCCGGGCCCGGGCCCGGCCCCGCGCCGCTTCCACCTGCTGCTGATGTTCACCAAGGCGGCGCGGAGCTCGGCGCTGCAGGCCCGGGGCCAGGCTGCGCTGCGCTCCCTGCTGCGCCACGCGCGCTTCGCGCCGGGCCAGGTGCTGCACCTGCACTTCGTGAGCGAGCCGCGCAGCCGCGAGATCGCCCAGGGCCTGCTGCGCCCGCTGCTGCCGGGCCTCCCCTTCCAGTGCCAGGTAGGGCGCGCGGGGGGGGGGACAGCTGCGGCTGGTGCTGGGGGGGGACAGCGGCCCGAGGTGCAGGACACTGGGGGGGGGGCAGCCGTGCTGTTAAGGTTTTTTCCCCACTTTGAACTTTAGAGTTCAAGAAGTGGGGACCTGCATGATTACTTTTAAGCTTAATTACTAGCTTAAATTTGGTACGCTGCCACCAGCCAGAAGTCTGTGTCTGGCACACTTTCTGTTCCCCCAAAACCTCCCCTGGGGAACCCAAGACCCAAACCCATTGGGTCTTAAAACAAGGAGAAATTAACCACCCCCCCCCATTCTCCCCTCCCTGGGTTGCCTTGAGAGGCTACACAGATCCAAACTCCTTGGCTCTTAAAACAGAGAGGAATTAACCATCCCCCTCCTCTTCCCCCACCAATCCCTGGGGAGTTCAGACTCAATCCCTTGGATTCTAAAACAAGGAAAAATCAATCAGGTTCTTAAAAAGAAAGCTTTTAATTAAAGAAAAGGTAAAAATTATCTCTGTAAAATCAGGATGGAAAATACTTTACAGAGTATTCAGATTCATATAGACTAGAGGGACCCCCCCGCCATTCCCAGCCTGAGATTCAAAGTCACAGCAAACAGAGATAAAAATCCTTTCAGCAAAAACGCCATTTACAAGTTGAGGAAACAAACATAAGACTAATCCTCCTTGCCTGGCTATTACTATTTTGAAACATGAAAGACTGATTCAGAAAGATTGGGAAAGCCTGGGTGTACGCTCGTCCCTCTTAGCCCCAAGAGCGAACAACAAACAACCCAAAAAGCACAAACAAAGACTTCCCTCCACCAAGATTTGAAAGTATCTTGTCCCCCGACTGGTCCTCTGGTCAGGTGTCAGCCAGGTTCACTGAGCTTCTTAACCCTTTACAGGTAAAAGAGACATTAACCCTTAACTATCTGTTTATGACACGTGCCAAGCCTGGCGCCGAGGTGGCTTGGGTAGAAGCCCTGGGGCGAGGCCTGGGCCGGCCCTGCCCTGGCAATTGAGGGCTGGTACCCGAGTGCTGTTCCATGACACCATGTACCTCTCTTGGCAGATCCACAGGAGCTAGTGCCCTGCCACTCTCCCACCCAGGGCTTAGTCCTGGGTTCTTTGCCAGAGGTGCTGGCCAAAAGAGATGGGTGCCAGCTGCGTGAGGGGACGGTGCTGCACACCCAATAACGAGCAGTGACAGAGAGACCTTGCCCTGAGGGTGCGTCTACACTACGGGATTATTCCGATTTTACAGAAACCGTTTTTTTAAAAGATTGTATAAAGTCAAGTGCACGTGGCCACACTAAGCACATTAATTCGGCGGTGTGCGTCCATGTACCGAGGCTAGCGTCGATTTCCAGAGCTTTGCACTGTGGGTAGCTATCCCATAGCTGTCCCATAGTTCCCACAGTCTCCCCCTGCCCATTGGAATTCTGGGTTGAGATCCCAGTGCCTGATGGGGCAAAAAACATTGTCACAGGAGGTTCTAGGTACAGCCTCATCCTCCCTCCGCAGACAACCGATTCGTGCCTTTTTTCCTGGGTGAACCGTGCAGATGCCATAGCACGGCAAGCATGGAGCCTGCTCAGCTCAAGACAGCAGTCATGGACGTTGTAAACACCTCGCGCATTCTCGTGCAGTCTATGCTGAACCGGGACCTGCAAAGCCAGGCGAGGAGGAGGCGGCGGCTACGGCAGCGCGGCGACGAGAGTGATGAGGACATGGACGCAGAATTCTCTCAAACCGCGGGCCCCCGCGCTTTGGAGATCCTGCTGGTAATGGGGCAGGTTCTAGCCATTGAACGCTGATTTTGGGCCCGGGAAACAAGCACAGACTGGTGGGACCACATAGTGTTGCAGGTGCGAGATGATTCCCAGTGGCTGCGAAACTTTCACATGCGTAATTACACTTTCATGGAACTTTGTGACTTGCTTTCCCCTACCCTGAAATGCCAGAATACCAAGATGCGAGCAGCCCTCACAGTTGAGAAGCGAGTGGCAATAGCCTTCTAGAAGCTTGCAACACCAGACAGCTACCGGTCTGTCGGGAATCAATTTGGAGTGAGCAAATCTACTGTGGGGGCTGCTGTGATGCAAGTAGCCAAAGCAATCATTAAGCTGCTGCTACGAAAGGTTGTGACTCTGGGAAACGTGCAGGTCATAGTGGATGGCTTTGCTGCAATGGGATTCCCTAACTGTGGGGGGGCGATAGATGGAACCCATATCCCTATCTTGGCACAGGAGCACCAGGGCACCCAGTACGTAAACCGCAAGGGGTACTTTTCCATGGTGCTGCAAGCACTGGTGGATCACAAGGGACGTTTCACCAACATCCACGTGGGATGGCCAGGAAGGGTTCATGACGCTTGCGTCTTCAGGAACACTACTCTGTTTAAACGGCTGCAGCAAGGGAATGACTTCCCAGACCAGAAAATAACAGTTGGATGTTGAAATGCCTGTAGTTATCTGGGGGACCCAGCCTACCCCTTGATGCCATGGCTCATGAAGCCATACACAGGCAGCCTGGACAGTGGTCAACTACAGGCTGAGCAAGTGCAGAATGCTCGTAAATGTGCATTTGGACGTTTAAAGGCGCTGGCGCACATTACTGACTCGGTCAGACCTCAGCCAAACCAATGTCCCCATTGTTATTGCTGCTTGCTGTGTGCTCCACAATCTCTGTGAGAATAAGGGGGAGACCTTTATGGCGGGGTGGGAGGCTGAGGCAAATCACCTGGCCGCTGATTATGCGCAGCCAGACACCAGGGCGATTAGAAGAGCACACCAGGAAGTGGTGCGCATCAGAGAAGCTTTGAAAACGAGTTTCATCATGGGCCAGGGTACGGTGTGACTGCTGTGTTTGTTTCTCCTTGATGAACTCTCCCCCCCTCCTTGATTGAGTCATTCCCTGTAAGCCACCAGCTCCCCCCGCCCCCATTCGAACACAGCTTGCTTAAGGAAATAAAGTCATTCTCGTTTAAAAATCATGTATTCTTTATTAATTATAAAAAGAGGGAGAGAACTCACAAGGTAGCCTGGATGTGGTTTGGAAGGAGGATAGGAGGGAAGGAATAGGCCACTAAAAAAATTTCAAAATAATGACAGCCTTTTGGTTGGGCTGTCCACTGGGGTGGAGTGGGCAGGTGCATGGAGCCTCCCTCCCACGCGTTCTTACTTGTCCGGTGGATGAGGAGGCTAAGGAACATGGTGAGGGGGGAGGGCAGTTATACAGGGGCTGCATCGGCACTCTGTGACCCTGCTGCCATTCCTGAAGTTCCACCAGATGCCGGAGCATGTCCGTTTGATCACGCAGCAGCCCCAGCATTGCATCCCGCCACCGCTGATCTTCCTGCCGCCACCTCTCATCTCGAGCGTCCCTCCTGTCCTCACGGTCGTCCCTCCTGTCCTCACGGTCGTCCCTCCTGTCCTCACGGTCACTTTCCTGTACTTTTATACCACGTCCTTCCACTCGTTCAGATGAGCCCTTTCATTGCAGGTCACTTCCATGATTTCAGAGAACATTTCGTCTCACATCTTTTTTTTTCCGCCGCCTTATCTGAGATAGCCTTTGGGACGGAGGAGGGAGACTTGAAAAATTTGCAGCTGCAGGACGGAGGGAAAAAAGGGAGAGAAGTATTTAAAAAGATACATTTTACAGAACACGGTGAACAACACTATTCACCTTACAGCACATGTGATCACACTACAAGGTCGCATTTTGCATCTTAATATTGAGTGCCTGCGGCTCTGGTGTTAGAGATCTCACAGACGCAGGTCAGGGCATCAGAATTCGGCTTGCATGTGGCCATGGTAAGCCATTATCTTTCAGCTTCTGCAGCCTTCATAAACACAGTGCCCTCCTTTCCCAAATAGCAAGCAAAGCCTGTTGAGTGCTGCTTCTTTCCTGTTAACGTGCAGCACTAGAACCCACACCCCCCCCCCGACATCCAATTCTCTGGGATGATCGCTTTACCCCTCCTCCCACTGCATGGCTGGTATCATGGAAGATCACTGCTAATCACCCCCTTCCCCCACCACCACATGGCTGGTAGCAGGGAAGATCCCTGATAGCCAAACGCGAAAAAGCTCAGCGCTATTCCCCTCCCCCCCGCTTGGCTACGTGCAAGGAAGGATTTCTTTTAAGCCACAGGCAAACAGCCCAGTAGGAATGGCCATGTCTGTCCCCTTAATTAAATTCCCGTTTTTCTACCAGGATATCATGAACGATATCACTCTCCTGAGGATAACACAGCAAGATAAAGAACGGATGTTGCTTGATGTCACAGAGTGTGGGGGAGTCCAGCCCTGCACCCCTCTTCCTGGGACCCACAGTGACTTTTAGCCAGCCAGTAAAACAGAAGGTTTATTGGACAACAGGAACACCGGTTACAGCAGAGCTTGCAGGCACAGTCAGGACCCCTCCATCGAGTCCTTCTGGGCTTTCAGGGTGCTTGGATCCTAGCTAGGATACCCTGAATTCTCCCCATCCAGCCCCAAGCCCAAACTCCAACTGCTTCCCTCCTGCCACTCCCTTCCTTTGTCCTCCTTCCCGGGCAAAGGTGTTGACCTTTCCCCTCCCTTACCTAGCTCAGATTACAGGCTCCGGTATCGTCCATCCCCTAAAGTCCTCCCCTGCTCTCCCACTCCCCACACAGACAGTCCCTACTCCATCAGATCTCTCCCCCCTTCGAGACTGAACTGAGCAGGGTCACTCTGCCCAGTGACCTGGGGAAGTTCAGGGTCCCCTCTCTGGGACAACGCATCCGCTGTCAGGTTGGCACTTCCCTTCTCATGGACCACGTCCATGTCATAGTCCTGCAGGAGCAGGCTCCACCTCAGGAGCTTGGCGTTGGCTCCTTTCATCTGGTGCAGCCAGGTCAGGGGAGAGTGGTCGGTGTACACGGTGAAGTGTCGCCCAAAGAGATATGGCTCTAGCTTCTTAAGGGCCCACACCATGGCCAGGCATTCCTTCTCGATGGCCGCGTAGCTTTGTTCCCGGGGTAGCAGCTTCTTACTCAGGTACACAATGGGGTGTCTCTCCCCCTTTTCATCCTCCTGCATTAACACTGCTCCCAGTCCTGTGTCTGAGGCGTCGGTGAACACCATAAAGAGTTTGTCAAAATCTGGGTTTGCCAGAACTGGACCACTAACCAGAGCCTCCTTCAACGCCCGGAAAGCCTCCTGGCACTGCTCAGGCCAGATCACCTTGTCTGGCTTCCCCTTTTTGCACAGTTCAGTGATGGGGCCGGCTATGGCACTAAAGTGGGGCACGAACCTTCGATAGTACCCCGCCATCCCAATAAAGGCCTGGACCTGCTTTTTGGTTTGGGGAGCAGGCCAGTCTCTGATCACCTCCACCTTGGCTGGTTCTGGCTTTAGGCAGCCGCTCCCCACCCGATGGCCCAGGTAAGATACTTCAGCCATCCCCACCTTGCACTTCTCAGCCTTTACTGTTAACCCAGCCTTTCGGAGTCGGTCCAGGACTTGTTTAACCTGGGACGTGTGGTCCTCCCAGGTCTGGCTGAAGACGCAGATGTCGTCAATATACGCCACGGCAAAACTCTCCATCCCCCTCAGTAGCTGATCCACCAGGCGCTGGAAGGTGGCCGGTGCTCCCTTGAGGCCGAAGGGCAGGGTCAGAAACTCGTAGAGCCCCAGAGGGGTGATAAAGGCCGATTTCAGCCTGGCATCTGCGTCCAGCGGCACTTGCCAGTAGCCTTTGGTAAGATCCATGGTGGTGAGGTACCGAGCACCTCCCAGCTTGTCTAGGAGCTCGTCAGGCCTGGGCATAGGGTAGGCATCAGATACGGTGATGGCATTGAGCTTTCGATAATCCACACAGAACCGGATTGACCCATCCTTCTTGGGGACTAGCACCACTGGCGAGGCGCAAGGGCTGGAAGACGGCTGGATCACCCCCAAAGCCAGCATGTCCCTGACCTCTCTTTCAAGATCCTGGGCAGTTTTACCAGTGACCCGAAAAGGGGAGCATCTTATAGGGGGATGTGACCCGGTCTCCACCCGGTGGACAGTCAAATTAGTGCGTCCAGGCTGGTTGGAAAACAGCTGTCGGTATAGATGCAGCACCCCTCTGATCTCAGCGTGCTGGGCCAGGGTCAGCTGATCAGAGAGGGGAATCGCCTCCAGGGGGGAACCAGCTTTTGTCCCAGGGAATAGATCTACTAAGGGATCATCTCCCTGCCCCTCCCAATGTCCACACATGGCCAACACCACATTCCCCCTGTCAAAGTATGGTTTCATCATGTTCACATGGTACACCCGACGGTGATGTGCCCGGTTTGACAGCTCCACCACATAGTTTACCTCATTCAGTTGCTTGATAACCTTGAAGGGCCCTTCCCAGGTGGCCTGGAGTTTCTCCTCACGGGGATGAGAACCATCACCTGATCCCCGGTGGTGAAGGCACGGGCCCATGCCGTGCGGTCACACCAGACCTTCTGCTTCCTCTGGGCTCGGGCCAGATTCTCCTTGGCCTGGCCCATGAGCTCGGCAAGTCTTTCCCAGAAGGTCAGGACATACTCCACCACTGACTCTCCCTCGGGAGTGGCCTTCCCCTCCCATTCGTCCCTCATCAGGTCTAAGGGCCCCCTTACCCGCCTTCCATACAACAGTTCGAAAGGTGAAAACCCGGTAGATTCCTGGGGTACCTCCCTGTACGCGAACAAGTGAGGTAAGTACTTGTCCCAATTCTGCGGGTGCTGGTTTATAAATGTTTTTAGCATCATCTTCAGCGTCCCGTTGAACCTTTCTACCAGCCCGTTGGACTGGGGGTGATACGCTGAGGCCCAGTTGTGCTGGACCCCACATTTCTGCCATAAGGACCGGAGCAGGGCCGACATGAAGTTGGACCCCTGGTCCGTTAAGACCTCTTTGGGGAACCCCACCCGGCTGAAAATTGTCAGCAGCGCATCTGCCACTTTGTCTGCTTCGATAGAGGACAAGGCCACCGCCTCGGGGTAGCGAGTGGCAAAATGCACCACCACCAGGATGTATTTCTTCCCTGACCAGGTCGTCTTGCTGAGGGGTCCCACTATGTCCATGGCCACCTTCTGGAAAGATTCTTCTATGATGGGTAAAGGCCTCAAAGACGCTTTCCCCTTGTCCTGGGCCTTCCCCACCCTCTGGCAGGGGTCACAGGATTGGCAGTACTGTCGGACATGGGTAAAGATCCCAGGCCAGTAAAAGTTCTGTAGCAGCCTCTGCCTGGTGCGCCGGATTCCCTGGTGCCCTGCGAGAGGGATGTCATGAGCCAGGTACAACAGCTTGTGACGAAACTTCTGGGGAACCACCAGCTGCCTCCTGATCCCCCATGACTCTACTTCCCCTGGGGGAGCCCATTCTCGGTACAGGAACCCCTTCTCCCACAGGAACCTCTCCTTGCAACCTCTCCTCATGGTCTGTACCGCACTAAGGTCAGCCCGGTCCCTGTGCTTCCGCAAGGAGGGATCTTTCTGCAACTCGGCCTGGAACTCAGCAGCTGGGACAGGGATGGGGACTGGCTCTTTCTTGCTGGCTGGGTCTGAGGCCGCAGCCCCTCTGAACCGTGCCCCTGGGCGTTCCCCGCTCCCTGGGTTAGGGTCCTGCACCTCGGGTCGAGTACCTTCCCCGTTGTCGGGGTGCAGTGCCCTTTGCCGACTCTGACTACGAGTCACGACCAGGGCACTCTGGGTGTTACTAGGCCAGTCCTCGAGGTCCCCTCCCATTAACACGTCAGTGGGCAAATGTGGGTGTACCCCTATGTCCTTGGGGCCCTCCTTGGCCCCCCACTTCAGATGTACTCTCGCCACGGGCACCTTGAATGGGGTCCCGCCCACGCCCATCAGGGTCAGGTAGGTGTCGGGCATCATCCGATCTGAGGCCACCACCTCGGGCTGGGCCAGCGTCACCTCTGCGCCCATGTCCCAGTACCCAGTGACCTTCCTCCCATCCACTTCCAGGGGAACAATGCACTCCTTCTGGAGGGGCAGCCCCGCGCCCACCCGGTAAACCAAAAACCCGGAGCCTGGAGCATCCAGCCCCCCAGAGGAGCTGACCTGGGGACCTCCTCCCTCCTTCACAGGTGGTATGTTGCCAGCCCCCCTTTCCTGGGAATGTAGCCCCTCCTCCGATTGGGTTTTTACCCAGTCCACCCTCTGCGGGTTGGGTCTGCTTGGTCTGTCCCTGAGCTTGGGGCACTGGGCCCGTATGTGACCTCGTTGGCCACAGCGATAGCAGCCCATATCTCGTGGGTCCCCTTGAGTGGGTCGGAGGGACCTGCCGCTGGATGTTCCCCTTTTGGGGGGGTTCTCCATAGGACCCCGCTGGGAGGTCCCATGATGACTCTCTCTCTGCGTTGAGGCAGGCCTGCTCCTTCGAGACTCCTCCCTGCCATCCCCTGCCCGACTGTCCACAAATTGGTCAGCCAGCTGGCCTGCGTGCTGCGGGTTCTCCGGCTTCTGGTCCATCAACCACAGCCTCAAGTCGGACGGGCACTGCTCGTACAGGTGCTCCAGTATGAATAGGTCAAGCAGGTCCTCTTTAGTTTGGGCCCCAGCCGTCCACTTGCGGGCATACCCCTGCGCCCGGTTGACCAGTTGTAGGTATGTGACCTCACGGGTTTTGCGCTGGCTCCGGAACTTTTTCCGGTACATCTCAGGAGTCAGCCCAAACTCGCGGAGCAGGGCCTGTTTGAACAGTTCGTAGTCCCCTGCCTCCGCCCCTTTCAGTCGGCTGTACACCTCCACGGCTGTGGAGTCCAGTAAGGGGGTGAGAACTGCGATCCTGTCTGCAGGGTCAACCCGGTGCAGCTTGCAGGCATTCTCAAAGGCCGTCAGGAAGGTATCTATGTCCTCCCCCTCCTTACGCCGGGGCAGCAAGTGCTTATCAAAGCTCTTTGTAGGCTTGGGTCCTCCCTCACTCACCGCAGCCGGGGCCTCACTGCTCCTCAGCTGGGCCAGGTCCAGCTCATGTTTACGCTGGTTCTCCTTCTCCTCCCACTCATGTTTACCCTGGTTCTCCTTCTCCTCCAGCTCTTGCCTCTTTAACTCGAGCTCCTCCCGTCTCAGCTCCCTTTCATATTCCAGCCGCATCCGCTCCACGGATGCCAAGCGTCGCCGGGAGGATCCCCTGCTGGGGGATGAGCTTCGCCGGGAGGATCCCCTGCTGGCCAGGGGGGTCACGGTGCCCTCGGTATACACTGGGCTCCTCCTCGCCCTTCCCCTAGGCCTAGGAAGGGGGGGTCTCGGGAAGCCCTCGTCCGCCGGCTGACCACTCCCAGCAGTGCCTGCGCTGCAGCTGCCAGGCTGCTTCCCTCAGAGACAGGGCTCCATTCATTCATGCCATCTCCCTGCTCCAGCTGGGCAATCAGCTGGTCCTTGCTGAGCCTCCCCGGGTGCAGCCCCCTCTGCTTGCATAGCTCCAGCAGGTCGCACTTGCACCGCTTGGCATACATCTTCCTGCTGGCCACTCACAGGCCGGGGTGCCCGCCGCTCCCCACGGTTTCCAGGGGGACCCCTAGTGCACCAGCCCTTTTTGAGGTCACCACATCTTTGCCAGGGTTGAGCTGCAGAGTCCTCCACCCCTGGGACTGCTCACTGCAATCCCCCGGGGACCCTGTTACTGCAACGTTCTTCTCACTGGGCACACACTCCCAGGGGTTAATCACCCCTTCGTTTTACTGCTCCCCAGTCACTTACTACAGGAAGCGCCGTCCACGGGGTGCAGTATATCCCACCTCTGCCACCAGTTGTCACGGAGTGTGGGGAGTCCGGCCCTGCACCCCTCTTCCTGGGACCCACAGTGATTCTCAGCCAGCCAGTAAAACAGAAGGTTTATTGGACAACAGGAACACAGGTTACAGCAGAGCTTGCAGGCACAGTCAGGACCCCTCCATCGAGTCCTTCTGGGCTTTCAGGGTGCTTGGATTCTAGCTAGGATACCCTGAATTCCGCCCATCCAGCCCCAAGCCCAAACTCAAACTGCTTCCCTCCAGCCACTCCCTTCCTTTGTCCTCCTTCCCGGGCAAAGGTGTTGACCTTTCCCCTCCCTTACCTAGCTCAGGTTACAGGCTCCGGTATCGTCCATCCCCTAAAGTCCTCCCCTGCTCTCCCATTCCCCACACAGACAGCCCCTACTGCATCACACTTGAATGCCAGCAAACACCGGGACCATATGCAGCTAGACTTTGTCATGCAATGATACCAGATTATTTGCTACATGCATGGTTTGGTCAAGTGTCCTACCATGGAGGATGGAATAAGGCTGCCCTGCCCAGAAACCTTCTGCAAAGGCTCTTGGAGTACCTCCAGGAGAGTTTCATGGAGACGTCCCTGGAGGATTTCCGCTCCATCCCCAGACATGTTAACAGACTTTTCCAATAACTGTACTGGCCGTGAATGCATCCCAAGTCCTCAGGGCAAATCAATCATTAAAAAACGCTTGCTTTTTAACCATGTTTTATATTTACAAAGGTACACTCACCAGAGGTCCCTTCCATGGCTTCACTGTCTGGACTAGTGGCTTGGGAGGGCTGGGAGGTTAATTCCGTCTGGGTGAGAAAAAGCTCCTGGCTGTTGGGGCTAATGGAGTGCTGTGTGCTCTCTGCAAGCTCATCCTCTTCTTCCTCCTCCTCATCTTCCCCGTGCACAGAATTCTCAGGCATGGCTAAGATTACCTCCACCTCGGAATCCACGGACAAGGGTGGGGGTAATGGTGGCGGACCCCCTAGAATTCATGCAGCTCAGCGTAGAAGCGGCATGTTTTCGGCCCTGCCCCAGACCGTCCGTTTGCTTCTTTGGTTTTCTGGTAGACTTGTCTGAGCTCCTTAACATTCACACGGCATGGCACTGAGTCCCTGGTGTGGCCTCCCTGCATCATGGACATTTTTGCAAATGTTTTTTCATTTTCTCTTTTGGAAGGGAGTTCTGTTAGCACAGAATCTTCTCCCCATACAGCGATCAGATCCAGTACCTCCCGTGCGATCCATGCTGGAGCTCTTTTTCGATTCTCAGACTGCATAGTTACCTGTGCTGATGAGCTCTGCGTGGTCACCTGTGCTGATCAGAGCTCCACGCTGGGCAAACAGGAAATGAAATTCAAAAGTTCATGGGGCTTTTCCTGTCTACCTGGCCAGCGAATCCAACTCCAGATTGCTGTCCAGAGTGGTCACAATGGTGCACTGTGGGATAGCTCCCGGAGGCCAATACCGTCGAATTGCAGCCACACTAACCCTAATCTGAAATGGCAATACCGATTTGAGCATTACTCCCCTCGTCAGGGAGGAGTACAGATATCGATATTAAGAGTCCTTTATATCTGTATAAAGGGCTTTGTTGTGTGGACGGGTGCAGGGTTAATTCGATTTAAAGCTGCTAAATTTGGTATAAACGCGTACTGGTGACCAGGACACAGAGGAGTCTTCTCCTGAGTCCCAGCCAGGGAGTGCGTGGGCTCCTATCCCTTGGCTTTTTATTCATGTAACTCTGGAATTTCATGTTATCCTTATAAACGTTGAGTCTCCCTTTTAAATCCTGTAGCACTCTGGTCTCATGTGGCCGTGAGTTTGTCATAAACAGATGGCTAAGGGTTAATGTCTCTTTTACCTGTAAAGGGTTAAGAAGCTCAGTGAACCTGGCTGACACCTGACCAGAGGACCAATAGGGGGACAAGATACTTTCAAATCTTGGTGGAGGGAAGCCTGTGTTTGTGTTCTTTGTTTTGGTGGTTGTTCGCTGTTGGGACTAAGAGGGACCAGACATCAATCCAGGCTCTCCAAATCTTTCTGAATCAGTCTCTCATGTTTCAAACTTGTAAATAATTAGCCAGGCAAGACGTGTTAGTCTTATTTTTGTTTCCTCCACTTGTAAATGTTTCTTTTTGCTGGAAGGATTTTACCTCTGTTTGCTGTAACTTTGAACCTAAGGCTAGGGGAGGCCCCTCTGGTCTATAGGAATCTGATTACCCTGTAAAGCATTTTCCATCCTGATTTTACAGAGATAATTTTTACCTTTTTCTTTCTTTAATTAAAAGCTTTCTTTTTAAGAACCTGATTGATTTTTCCTTGTTTTAGAATCCAAGGGGATTGGATCTGGACTCACCAGGGATTGGTGGGGGAAAGGAGGGGGATGGTAAATTTCCCCTTGTGTTAAGATCCAAGGGGATTGGATCTGGACTCATCAGGGAATTGGTGAAGTCCCTCAAGGCAACCCAGGGAGGGGACGAAGTTTGGGGGGAACAGAGAGAGCTCCAGACACTGGAATTCTGGGTAGTGGCAGTGTTACCAGAGCTAAGCTAGTAATTAGGCTTAGAAGTGCCCATGCAGGTCCCCACATCTGTACCCTAAAGTTCAGAGTGAGGAAAGAAACCTTGACATGGTGAGCAGCGGTTGGATTTTTTTTTAGGAACCAAAAGTCAGTGGGATTTTTTTTTCTCTCCTTTCTAGCTGCTTGGAAAGCAGCCTGAGGGCAGAGGTGTTAAGTTTTTTAACAAGGGTCTTTGTTAAGAGGAGGCTTCAAGCTGTGAGCAAGCAGCCAGCAAAAGGAATTTACAAGCTGAATTGTTTTCTTTCATTCTACCTAAGGCCTTTCCCCAGCTCTGCCTCCCTCTACGTCCCCAGGTGAGTTCCCCAGCAGCCAGGTCTGTCTCTCTCTCCAGTCTGAGTGAGACTGCTCAGCTTCCGGCTGCCCTGGCCGCCTTATAAGGCCCAGTTGCTCAGTTTGGGGCGTGGCCCCAGCCACAGCCACTTCCGCCAATCAGCTGGGGGTTTGCTCCCTTCTGCAGCCCAGCCCCAGCCCTCTGCAGGGCTTTTCCAACCCCTTCCGGGCTGGAGCGGGTTGTCACCCAGCTACAGGCACCTGGTATTGGCCACTGTCGGAAGACAGGACACTGGGCTAGATGGACCTTGGGTCTGACCCCAGTATGGCCATTCTTATGTTCTTAACTCTCTTTAGTTTATGAACATCCTTCCTGAATTGTGGACACTAGAACTGGACGTAATATTCCAGCAGGGTTCTCCCCAGTACCAAATACGAGGTAAAATAACTTCTCTATTCCTACTCCAGATTCCCTTGTTTATGCGTCCAAGGATCGCATTAGCTCTTTTGGTCACACTGGGAATTCATGTCTAGCTGATTTCAACCCCCCTCCCTCCCAAGTCTTTGTCAGGGGTAGCTTCCAAGAACAGACTCCTCCCCCCCATCCAGTAAGCATGGCCTACATTCATTATTCCTAGCTGTGGACATTTACCGTAGCCGTATTAAATACCATCAGTGACGATTTTGTTTTCTTCCAGGCCATTGATAAAAATGGTAAATTGTGCAGGGTCAGGCACTGATCCCCAGGGGACCCTGCTAGAAACATGCCCACACCTCAGAGCTTTGATAGGCACCCGTGGTGCATGCAGGCTGCTGAGCAGCACAGACCCTGGGGTCGCTGACTTTGCACTGGGTGTTCTTATTGCTTCCACACTCAATTCGACTGATCCAGCTCATGTGCTGTGCTCGCCTCCTGTGAGGCTGGCTCCAGGTAGCGTCATCTGTCACTTGGCCCATCCTTAGAGAGTGAAAAACCTGGCAGTTGTGTGAGAAATGCCAGTGCAAAGGCAGACAAGCCTGAAAGGCTGAGCTCGGTGGAGAGGAGTTTGAAATGTAGCTAGAGAAACCTTTAAAAAGCCAGGTAAAATCTTAGCAAACAGGGAAGGGTCACAGAGAACTCAGAGGGGAACCAGGCAGGGACAATAGCTACTCCTGGGGGCATTCTGCGCCAAAAATTAAAAATTCTGTGCACAATATTTTAAAATTCTGCAAATTTTATTTGTAAAAATAGCACTATATAATTACACCAATTTCAATTATTTTGATAATTTCTTTCAAAATACCTGTCAGCAAGTATGTCTGTAACAAGGCAGTCATACACAAAAACTCCCCCAGGAGTAGAAACTCCTATGACATCCCAGGTCCTGTTTCTCTGCCCCTGTTGATTACTGATTACTCTCGCCCCTCGCTCCACCAGTATGGTCACAAGGTGCCCGTTATCTACCGGGTAATGAGCGTTGGGATAGGGCGGAGGCTCGATCACTGGATGTCCTCGGGAGGGGTGACAAGTGCCCCGAAGGTAGCAATGGGGATAACGCAAACAATCAGTCGTGGGCTTAAAATTGAGGGTTTATTAAATGGGTCACAGGTGAGGATAAGGAACAACTCAATACTAGTTACAACTTGGGCTTACAGTATAATACCAGAACAAATAATAAAAATACTGCAATTACAAACAGAAGCTGACCCTGGTACCTCTCTAGGTCCCAGTAGTTATCCAGGTCCTTCCAAGGGTTAGTAAGGTTGCTGTTGGTGCTATTATTAAGCATAAATGCAATTACTCGTCTAAATAAAAGCAAAATGCAATAAGACAACTAAAGCTTGCCGTGAGACTCCGGCTTACAACACGATCACAGATTCAGTTAGCTAACAAAAATAGCAAAATCAGTAGCTAGGCATACTCACACACACAAACCACAAAAGTTTCATTATCACCGGCAAACGGGTAGGCTCCTTAAAACACGCGGCCGAGGGAGTCCTCGAGTTGATCAGGCTCGGTTTCGGGAACAGCTTTCTGCGTCTCTCCCTGTCCACTGCTTACACGGTGGGCAATTTATAAGGGTAATGACGTGTCCAATTTTTTGGCCAGGTTTCTCCTAATTAGGAGATTTACAGGTGCCTCGTTACCACCCTCGGGGGGGAGGGGGTTCCTGGAAATGGCTGACCACAAAATTTGCCTAGCCCCAACGGAAACTTTCGGAAATGTTTCTCGCTTGAGTACGTGCAGGCTCGTTTCCTGAACATGGAGACCAGGGCAAAAGCTGCTTAAAGCTGCAGCACTAACATAGGCACTAACACCCCTTCCCCACTAATCCAGACATTCACACTCCGCCACCCCCAGAGTCCAGCCCCTGACCCAGACACTTGCAGACCCTACTTCCCAGAGCCCAGCCATGGCCCCCTTCCCCCCCATGCAGACACTCGCAAACCCTATCCTCCTAGAGCCCAGGGATCCAGAGGGAGAAACAGCCTCATGCTGGGTCCCAGGCTTGCAGGGAGTTTCCTGGGCGCTGGCACCTTCTTCCTTCAGGGTGTGCTGGGATCTGCAAGTACTGGGGACCCTCCAGTTTCTTCCCCTGGTCTTGTCTTCTGTTTGCGACCTGGGCTGTTTCCCTAGTGGCCACCGACATCTCTGCAGCCCATTTCTGTTTGGAAAAAAGGAAATTCTGCACAGACAACATTAATTTCTGTAAAATTCTGCATTGGGCAGTTGTGCAAAATTTCCCCCAGGAGTAAATAGCATCAGGCAGTAGGGACTGCGCCTAATTAGTCATGGCCATAAAGGCACAGGAGAGAAAAATGAAGCTAGCAGAAAAGGTTTAAAGATGAGCCGACATTTGTGCAGGACGGGGGTTCACAGGAGCAAGGTGTGGCCTTGCCCTCACACTAGCATTACTGGGTCGCTCGACATCTCAGGCTGGAAGCTCTTCGGGGCAGGGCCTGTGCACCCGGCCCAACGGGTCCCTGTTCTCTGGCGTGAGACGTGGAATCCCTCGGCTGGCAGTCGCAGAGGCTGTGAGTACCACGTGAGACCCAGGACCAGATCAGCAGCCTGCACTGGATGGGGTGTCAGACACGCAGACGTGGGAGAAGTTCCCCGGGACGCCAGGCTGCTGGGAAGGTACCATCCTTGCTGCCCGGCAGCAGGTGGCACTGGTGCACTGTGAGGCTGCACAGCAGAGCTGCAGGGCAGCCAGAAAGGAGCCAGAGGAGTTTATTGCAAAATATCTCGGTGGCTGGGTAGAAGGCCCCTGCGAGTGCCAGGCCTCTCCCCTCCAGCTGCTTCTTCCACTGCCCTGGCTCTGCTCTATTTTTGGAGGTTTTGCTGGATTTTTATTGTTTGTTTCTGTTGAAAGGTCTGGAGGGCGAGCGTTTCCTGCCGCCCCCGTGCTGCCAGCTCTGCCCTGTCACCAGGATACTGCTGACGATGCTGCTTTCTCCACAGTGCCGCGCTCCCATTCTGGAGCTGCAGGGCTGGTGTCCCGTCCCTGTCAGCGTGCAGCTCCCTCGGCTGCAGTCCAGCTGGGCGTCTCTGCTGCACACCTGTGTCTGCCACTTGGGGGTCAGCCAGAGCCTGCTCCACACCCTCGCTTGGCTGCCCTGCCAGTGGCTGATGCCTGTGTTGTGCTGACTCTCGGTGCAAATGCAGGGCAGCACAAGCAAAAGGGGTTCTCGTTTGGCTCTCTCTGGCTGCGCTTTGTGCCAGGGCGGGCGGGAGACTGGGCAGCTGGCCCTGTGGGTGCAGGCAGCTGTTTGGTGAGAGTTAGGATTATGCCTGGGCATGTTATGAGCTGGGACCCATGGATATGCCCACGCTGGTGGGAGTGGCACTGCCTTTCTCCCTTTCCTGTCCCCTGCTTGTCCCCTTCCACTCTCTAACCCCGTTCCACCTCTCCTCGGCTGCCCCATTTCACCCTCCACCTTTATGCCTCCCGTCCTGATAGTTTGCCCACCGTGGGCTGCACCACCGTGTGCAGTGTCAGTGCGTCCCTCCAGCGGAGGGCGAGGCGGGCGTCGGCAGCCCACGCATGCCCTGCCCTGGTTGGGGAGCTCATTTCCAAACCGCGGTGGTGAGGGGACAGTGTCAGTGGCACAAATGGCCAATCCTAGCCAGGGCAGGTGGAGAAGGGATGCCAGAGCATTGGAGCATCGGGGCTGGGCGGCATATGCCAAGCCCAGGCCCTGTCCTGGAAGGAAGGTACACAGAGCCCAGGAGCGGCAGCCTTCTGTTGAAGTGACCGTATCGCCCTGCATCCCGTCCCACCGTCACCCTAGAGCAGCCATGGCTGAGACCAGCTGTGCTCCCGTTGGATGGGCTTATTGTGCGCTGCAGCCGGCCGGAGGTGGTTTCTGCATTCCCAGCAGCTGTGATTGGTCCTTGCTGCCGACTCGGCCAAAGCGCGTTTCCCGTGACTCAATGAGTCAGGGTCTGACCCTGGGCAAACCCCCTTCGCAGAGCAGTGCTCTGCAGCATCCAGAGGGGGGCGCTGTTCACTCAGGAACAGGGGCTGGCAAAGACCCTGCCAGCTCCATCCTCTGAGCACCCCAAAGGCCGTTAGCAGCTCCACTGGTACCAGGGATTCCTGTCTGGTCTCGCCATCCCAGAACCCGGCCGGCTTCCTACCACACTGCCATTCACCAACAGCACTTGCTGCTCTGTTTAACCTAAATCCCTTCTGGCCTGGGAGCAGCCCCCTCTCCCTTGGCGTTTGAGAGTGTGGCCTGTCTGGGATCCAGCAGCTCTAGTGAAACCCAAGTCTCGTGGCCAGCATGCTGCCAGCCGTAGGGTGCTCTGAAGCCAGCCGTGTATTACATGAACAGCACGTGTGTGTGAGCACGATAGCTCTGCACACGCCACTGCCCACAAGTTTACATATGGGCTACTGGACACTGCTCAGTTAATTGTGGTAACCACCCCTATTATTCTTCTGCCTGCTGGCAAATCGTGCTCCCCTGTGATCTCAGAGGCCAGACCCAAACTGGGCAGATCTGCCCCATCCAGAGTGTCCATGTGTGAAATTAAAGTGCAATGCCATATGCTCTATGACTCCAGCCCTGCATCCCTTACTAGTGCACCCGGGGGGAGGCGGGGGGGCAGGTTTGTTTCATTCACCTCTGCATTGCAGTGAGTTGTCTTCGCCAGCTGTCAGTTCGGTTCGGCAGGTCCCTTCCCCAGCTGGGATTGTGATAGCAGACACCCTGTGCCATGGGCCAAGTTCTCACTGGATGTTTCTTATCATGAGACCGGCTAGCATCCTTCAGGGAGTGCTGCCTGCTGATGGGTTAGCAGAGCTTTATTTGAGAAGAAAAAGCTGATGTGAAAGCTGCAGAGCGGTGCTTGTCTTTGTCTCCTCCCGGCAGTTCTGTGCAGAGGGGCAGACATGCACCTGTGTTGGACTTAACAATGACCCAATGAACCATTCCCACGTCTTGTAATCAGTTACCCATTTTCTAATTGCCAGAGCTATTTTTGCTTTAAAACAGAGCTTGTTCTCCAAGCCTATCACAGAGAAGCATCATTGTGGTCCTACGTTTGTTACCAGCTGTGCTGCTTGCTGGCTTCTCGGCCTTGGGCAGATAACTTCCTCTCTCTCACCTTTGCTTTTCCCATCTGTAACATGTGGATAATAACTCCCTTACTGCAGAGATCAGCACTGAACCAGAGTGGAGCATTCTCTGCCTCCTCCTGTGGGCTGGTCCTGCAGCGAAGCTATGCCGATCTGTCTGTAGTGCTAGCTTTATGCCATCGCTGCGAAGCTGATTGGCAGAGGGGGTGGGAGAAGAGCTGGGATAAAGTAGAAATGGAAGCTGGGTTTTAGTGGGAGTGCATAGAAAGGGTCTCTTCTCTGTGTGGGTGGTATGTTTATTAAAAGCTGTTTGCACAGGAAACCCACAGCTACACTTTCCTCAAGTCCTAAACGAACTCAGTCGGATTTTGCACCAGGGATTTACTGAACGCTGCAGCACAGACAAATAATGAAATACAAAACTACAGCAGATGAACTGCTGTGCCCAAATCTGTGCTAAGGAGAGGGAAAAGGGCCCTTGAAAGATCAGCATAGCTCCTCTGGGGGAGAAAGCCCCCCCAGCTGCGTTCTGCGGTGCAGAAGTGCCCGTGGTAATTAAAAGCACATGCCAAATGCAGTTATTTTCCCATCTGTTTTTGGCAATGCTCCTTGTGACGGCTGGAGCTTCAGAGTCTGTTTTCCAGTAGCTTTGCCCATTGCTGTTTGGCTTTGCGTGCGTTTCCAGGGCAGCTGGAATCCACACGGTCCTCTCTGCTGCAGTCTGTCCCAGCTCAGTGCTGATGAGCCCAGGAAGGGAGACCCCAGGCGGTGCTGTACGGCTCCAGAGGAGGCAGACCCCAGGCCCTAACTATGGTCTGTGGCAGATGTAACCGGGCTGGAGGCAGTAAGGCCGGTGTGCTGGTGGGGGAGCACATCTGTCCTTCGAGACCCACCTGGCAGCTCCCCTCTGGCTGGACGCTGCAGAACGCTGCTTTAGACACAGCGGGGTAGGGCGGAGCTGGGATGCTGTGAGGCTGGGCTGGTGTGTTACAGCTGAGCCTGGGGCCCCGCTGCACATGGAGCTGTACATGCAGAGTGAGAGACGCCCATCTGAGGAGCTCACCGCCTAGGGTAAGGAGGGGGAAGGGAGTGTGACGCAGGGCTTGACTTCACAGCACAGCTGACCCGGGCTCCTAGTCGGGGTCTGTCCCTAACCCAGCTCCCATCCACACCCAAAGTTCTCACCTGGGCTAGCTGGCCCCTCCAGGGCTGATAACCTGGCCACTTGGCAGTGAAGACATGGCTAGCCACTCCAGGCTGGTGGTTCTCCAGAAAACCAGGCCCTGTCCTGGAAGGAAGGTACACGGAGCCCAGGAGCGACAGCCTTCTGTTGAAGTGACCGTATCGCCCTGCATCCCATCCCACCATCACCCTAGAGCAGCCATGGCTGAGACCAGCTGTGTTCCCATTGGATGTGCTTATTGTGCGCTTCCCACAATTCCCCCTTCCCTCGCTGCGTCTGAACTCTTCCCACATGCCCCCTTTCCTCAGTGAACACGGACAAGTTCTCTGTCAGTTAGCTGGGAAAATGTCTGAGTGGCTCAGCTTTCCACAGTGCGAGGAGCCCTGGGGAGTCCTAGCAACACAGAGGGGGCCATGCAGCCCACGTGAGGACACGCTACACGGGTGGGCTGGTCACCCCCGGGCGAGGCTAACCCATTGCTCAGACCCGGTGCCATTGGCCGAGTTACCTCAGCAGGGCGGCCCCAGGCAGGTTCCAGGCAGCATGGCAGTGTGCCCCGGGCAGAGCCGGGGTTTGTGTTGTGTTATCCTCTGGGATCAGCCAGAAAGCCAGGGTGAGGGTCGTGCAGCGCAGCTGGAGCAGTTGAGGCGAAGTGCCCAGGCCATTCAGCAAAGAGGAGAGCATGGCCAGAGCATGGGGACACCAGCCACGTAACATCATCTGTGGCCAAAGGTCCCTGCTGGTCCCTGCCCCCTCTCCAGCCCCCCGCTTCCTCCCAACCTTCTTCTGCCAGTCTCAGTTCCTCTGGGCCCTGGAGCCTCTCTTTGCTGAGACCCAGAAGTGGGGGTGCTGTGACCCCAGCCTCTTCTCCCCCACATCCCATTGCAGCTTATCCTTCACACTCAGCTCTCTGGGGTTCCTGCCGTACGCCCAGCCAGCTCCCCTGTGGAGAGCTGTGTGTGAACGTGACACTTCGTCCTCATTCAGGAGCTGCACATGGGTTTGGCAGGCGAGAGGGCACCTTGTTTCTGTTAGAACAGAGTCCCAGTCATTATAGATGGAGGAGACATGAACCCCCACTCCCCTAGCAGAAGGGATTCCTCCCTGCTGGTTCAGAGTGTGCTGGGCATTCCCGTTAAGCCACCCAAGCCGGGAGCTTGCACCATTTCTCGGGGGTCTGGAGCGTTCGCTGTCAAGGTGATGCCCTGGGGATCAGTATCCGCCGACGCCTGGCAGTAGAGATGGAGATGGGCCATACTTCTGCCTGTGCTGAAATACGGGTGCCCAGAGCTGGCTGGAGGGCAGAGGGGGAATGTCACACGCACAGCGAAGAACTCGGGACTGTCCCAGTGAGGGGTGCCGCTGGCCTGTACATTCCTCGCTGCAGAATCATAGAATCGGAATATCAGGGTTGGACAGGACCTCAGGAGATATCTAGTCCCACCCGCTGCTCAAAGCCGGACCAGTCCCTAACTAAATCATCCCAGCCAGGGCTTTGTCAAGCCAGGCCTTAAAAACCTCTAAGGAAGGAGATTCCACCACCTCCCTAGGGAACCCATTCCAGTGCTTCACCACCCTCCTAGTGAAATAGTGTTTCCTAATATCCAACCTAAACCTGCCCCAGTGCAACTTGAGACCATTAGTCCTTGTTCTGTCTTCTGCCACCACTGAGAACAGCCGAGCTCCATCCTCTTTGGAACCCCCTTCAGGTAGTTGAAGGCTGGTATCAAATCCCCGCTCGTCTCTTCTGCAGACTGAATAAGCCCAGTTCTCTCAGCCTCTCCTCATAAATCATGTGCTCCAGCCCCCTGATCATTTTCGTTGCCTCCGCTGGACTCTTTCCAATTTGTCCAAATCCCTTCTGTAGCAGGGGGACCAAAACTGGACGCAGTACTCCAGATATGGCCTCACCAGTGCCGAACAGATGGGAATGATCACATCCCTCGATCTGCTGGCAATGCTCCTCCTACTGCAGCCCAATATGCCATTGGCTTGTTGACAACAAGGGCACACTGCTGACTCATATCCAGCTTCTCGTCCACTGTAACCCCCAGGTCCTTTTCTTCAGAACTGCTGCCTAGCCACTCAATCCCCACGCTGTAGTAGTGCATGGGATTCTTCCGTCCTAAGTGCAGGACTCTGCATTTGTCCTTTTTGAACCTCAGATTTCTTTTGTCCCAATCTTTCAATTTGTCTAGGTCACTCTGGACCCGATCCCTACCCTCCAGCGTATCTACCTCTCCCCCAGCGTAGTTTCATCCTCGAACTTGCTGAGGGTTCCATCCATCCCATCATCCAGATCATTAATGAAGATGATGAACAAAACCGGCCCCAGGACGGCCCCCGGGGGCACTCCGCTTGATACCGGCTGCCAACTAGACATGGAGTGGTTGATCACTACCCTTTGAGCCCAACGATTTATCCAGCTTTGTATCCATCCAATCCATACTTATTTAACTTGCTGGCAAGAATACCGTGGGAGACCATATCAAAAGCTTTCCTAAAGCTAAGATGTATCACGTCCACTGCTTTCCCCAGAGTCAGTTATCTCATCATAGAAGGCAATCGGGTTGGTCAGGCATGACTTGCCCAGTGACTCCTCATCACGCCCCTTGTCACGCCCAATTCCCCTGCAGCCTGGGGCCCGCGTCCCCTCTCCTGCCGAGGGAGGCTGCTGGGGGTGCGATGTTACTCATGACTCAGGCCCTCAGTGCTCATTCCCCCTCAAACGCTTGTGGAGAGTTTTCCTGCCTCCCTCCTCTGCTGATCTTTGTGCAGCCAGGCTTTGCCATTTAGGGCTAGAGCTCAGGCCTGGTCCCACTGTTGGCAATGGGGCAGGGTGAATAGATGTTAAGGCCAGAAAGGGGGGGACCCTTACAGTCAGTCTGATCCCTGCTTCCCATGGGCCAGAGAACCCCCCAGGCCCGGCCTCCTGGTTGAGCATGGGTAACGACTGCAAGTGATGGAGAATCCACCACGCCACTGGTTAATTTTGCTCATTGTGAAACAACCTGCCCCTCACTGGGACTCTAACCGTGTCTGTGGCAATGTCTGCGGCTGGCCAGCCTCTCCAGGACCCTTCTGCTCCCGCAGCCCTGGTGCTGTGTGTCTGACTGACTCACGAGCGCCCTCTCTAGGTCAGGGCTGTGGACGTTGGTTCCTCGGGTGATGGTACTCTGACCTCGCTGAAAAGGGGAGTGTGGGGTGTCACCGGATGTCCCGAGGCTCCTGGTGCTGGTGCCATTAGCTCTAGAATGAGAGTGAGTTGTCTGGAGCGAGATGCTGATGTGCTGCGTCTTCCCTGGCTATCATAGAACCCCCGTGCCCACGACCCGGACAGCCCCGTGCACAGAGATCAGGTGGCCACAAAACCGGGCTCTCTGGGCTGTGAGAGCCCGCCTGGGGCAGTAAATGCTCTGAGGAAGGGGAACGTGGATAAAGGATTTCTCCGTTGTTTGTGCAGCATCTCTGAGTTAGCGATGTTGTGCAGAGGAGTCCGGTGAGATGGTGGCAGAGGGTCGTGGAGCTGATGTGGCCTCCCTTGCAGTGCATACTGGACCTTGCCTTCCCTGGCGCTCCCCATCCATGGAGGCCCTTCTGTGCACTGGGGATCCCTTCACCTGACGTACCTGCTTTGCTAATGCTGGCTCAGCTCCCCGCTTTGGGAGCCCTGGCAGCGGGCCGTGCAGTGTTGAGCACCACGCCCTCAAAGCATGCTCAGAGAGACCTAGTTGCTGCAGTTCTCTGGGGCACCAGCCGTGGCTGGCTCTGTTGTGGTGCGTTTGTGTTTCTGTGGCACTGGTCACCCCACACCTCGACGTCCTGGCCCATCCCGTCTCTGTGGGCGGGAGACGCTCCATGGAGGGCTCCTCCCATCGGTGAAGGGTTCTTTGACCCAGCCCGTCTGAGTGTGAGGGGAGTTGCAGATGCCAGTGGGAGGCTCTGCCGGCACCAGCCTGAAGAGGACCCATTTGTCCTCGCACTGGCACTGTGTCCCGGGCCACTTGAACCCGCTTTTATTCCTCTTGCTCTGTTTCTGGCCAAGCTCTGCTGCTGGTTTCCACATCTCTGGATGCAGCAGCCTCCACCCCGGTGCGTGGCGCTGGGTGGTCTTGGCTTGTTTTGACAGAGCGTGAACCCTGAGGGGAGCAGAATTTCCCTTTTCCACCCAGGCCCTGTGCACCTGGCCCCTGGCTCGGCACGCAGAGGCATTTATCAGGGACTGCCCAGAGCGTGATTTGCTAGCGTAGCGGTGTGGTGGAAGCGCTGCTGCTGGCTTTGTTAATGACGAGGAAGTGGCTGTAAAGGGGCAGAGGTAACGTGAGGCACTAACTCAGAGCAGCAGCTTTCCCTTCTGTGGCAGGGCGGGGAGCCCCGCATCTCGGGCACAGTGAGCCTGCGCAGGGCCAGGCAGTGGCTCCCAGGCAGGCGGGAGCAGCCCAGGGCTGATGGTGATCTCTGGGTTGGTGGGATTGCCTCAGGCAGGGCTGAGTTGTGATCGCAGCCCCATAGGCACGCCCAGTTATCACGTCTCACCCTCCCCCAGCCCGACCCGCTCAGAACATAGACCATGTGCTCTCGGGGGCTGGCGTTCGCTGGGGGCTCTGATGCGGGGGGGGTTCTCGAGCTGCTGCTCCATCATGAATGTTTGAGACCAGGGCTCTTGCAACCCGTGAATGTCTGCTTGATAGCGCCCCTCCCTGGCCTGGGCTGTAACAGCAGCTCAGAGCCAGACAGGGATTACGGTGGGCACTCCTGGTTCCAAGCAGGTGCACAGACCAGGAGAGTTCTCCTTGCCCCAGCCCACCCTCCATAGCACGGCCTGGGAAGTTTCCTGTGTGTGGTTCTATTGGAGACCTTCTGCAGCCTTGTGCTGGTTGGTGGGATCTGCGCTCTGACGCCCAGCCCACGGCTGCATTTCAGGCCTCTGCTGTGCTGGGCGCTAAGGTGTGACACCGGCTCCCTCCAGCTGTTTGGCTGGAGCCTTTCATCCCTCTGTCCTCTGCGCAACACCACTTCCTTCCTCTAGCTCTTCGCTGCCCTCCCGGTCTGGGCCAGCTCAATGCCCTCTGCAGGCCCCTGAGTTTCTTCCACTCGCGTTTGATTTCCCAGCCGCTCCCGTGTGTCTGCTTCATTCATTTCAGCAGCAGCAGCAGCAGCAGCTTTTAAACCCAATGGTCAGTGGCATTAGTTGAACCAATTATTCCTTCCCCTCCCCCCCTTTAGAATCCCAACCCCTCCTCCTCTGGGAACGTGACTGCCCAAAGCGGACTGGTCGCTGACCTGGTCTGTATGGGACCTGGTGGCCTGGAGCAGGGCTGTCCCCCATTCCTGGGGCCCTTGCAGAGGCCAAGTGAGAGGCGAAGGTCCCGGTTTAATGGCACCCGTGCCCCGAGAGAGAAGAGCAGAAAGAAAAGCGAGTTGCTCTGTTTTCCCAGTGCTGGGAGGTTCTCAGAGTGCCTGGAAACGTCCCAGCCTGCTCACGACTCAGCTCATTGCCCATATGTGTGCGCAGCCCAGCAGCATGCCTCCTCTCACATTCACTGGTGGAACCCCACGGCCCTCATGTTCCTAATAGCACGGTCCTGCTCAGACCAGTCTGGTGCCTGGGTTGCTCTGACCATCTGGAGTCATAGCCACGAGGTTGTGGGGTGCCACACTGCACCTCCCCAGAGAAAGCGCCTGCTGGCACGTGCGGGAGTTCCTTCCCGTGGCTCTCTGAAGCACAGGTCAGCCCCCTCCCGCTCTGTGCCGCCGGGATGCTGGTGCTCCCGTTGACAGTAGCAGCCCTTGTCCTGGCGCCAGGGCAGAGGGGACGAGCTCCTTGCCGGGGATGTTCCCTGCTGCTGTGCTTGCCCCATAGCAAGACAGCAGTAGCCGCACTGCACCCCGGCCTCTGCCCTCCTCCAGCACGTGTGGGAATCCGAGCCCTGCAGAGCAGGCGTGTTGGGTGCTCTGAGATAAACGTGGTTGAAACGTGAGAGTCCTCTGTGCATCTCGATATTACCGGGGTGGAGAGAGAGCTCCCTTCCCCTTGGCCTTGCCATTATCTGCGCAGGGAGACGGTCCATGGTTATTGCTCAAAAGGTGTTAAGTGCTGTCTGCAGCAGCGCCTCAGAAGGGCTTTTATGCTGGTCATGTCACCCAAACTGTGGCTAATAATAGACTCTCCTCCCAGACGCATTTTAATGCTTCGCTTCGCTTTGTGCATCTCTCCTGCTTTCCTCGCCACTGGATCTGAGAGGGAAATCACTGACTTCTAGATGCACCCTCCTCTGCGCTGGCACAGACAGGTTGCCCTGAAGGCAGGGTGATGGGCACTTTATAAGGGCTCACTAAATACAGTACTTGATCTTGGACGTGTCTTTGGTGGCTCACGGGAGTCTGTCGTGGAGGAGGGTGTCCCTGGCAGGATGCTGGGGGGACGGGGGAGAATGTGGGCAGAGCCATGAGTCAGGAAGATGATCCTAGCAGCCGCGCTTTGAATGGATGAGAGGGGGCAGGGTGACTGGGAATGTTCCCTCTAATTTTTCCCATGCATGTGCCCAATGAATTTTGTTATGTGCACCAATATGGAGGTGATGTGTGGTGGGGGTGGGGCCAAGGGGTTTGGAGTGTGGGAGGGGGCTCAGGGCTGAGGCAGAGAGTTGGAGTGCGGGGGATGGTGTGGGCTCTGGCTAGGGGTGCACGCTCTGGGGTGGGGACAGAGATGAGCGGTTTGGGGTGTGGGAGGGGGCTCAGGGCTGGGACAGGGGGATTGGGGTGTGGGGAGGTGAGGCTGCGGCTGGATGTGTGGGCTCAGGGATGGGGTCAGAGATGAGCGGTTTAGGGTGTAGGAGGGGGCTCAGGGCTAGGGCAGAGGGGTGGGGGAGCGGTGCAGGCTCTGGCTGGGGATGCAGGCTCTGGGGTGGGGACAGGGATGAGGGGTTCAGGGCATGGGTGGGGCCTCAGAACTGGAGCAGAGGGTTGGAATGGGGATGCTGAGGGCTCCGGCTGGTGGTGTGGGCTCTGGGGTGGGGCCGGGGATGAGGGGTTTGGGGTGCAGGAGGGGACTCAGAACTGGAGCAGAGGGTTGGAATGGGGATGCTGAGGGCTCCGGCTGGTGGTGTGGGCTCTGGGGCGGGACCGGGGATGAGGGGTTTGGGGTGCAGGAGCGGACTCAGGGCTGGGGCAGAGGGTTGGAATGGGGGCGGTGAGGGCTCCGGCTGGTGGTGTGGGCTCTGGGGAGGGACCGGGGATGAGGGGTTTGGGGTGCAGGAGCGGACTCAGGGCTGGGGCAGAGGGTGGAATGGGGGCGGTGAGGGCTCCGGCTGGTGGGGTGGGGCCGGGGATGAGGGGTTTGGGGTGCAGGAGGGGACTCAGGGCTGGGGCAGAGGGATTGGGGTGCAGTTGGGGGTGTGGGCTCTGGGATGGGATGAGGGGTGCAGGGTGGAGGAGGGGGCAGAGGTTTGGGGTCCAGGAGTGGGGAGGACTCCAGCTGGGGGTGTGGGCTGGGATGAGGAGTTTGGGGTGCAGTCTGCCCCGGGGCTGCGGTGGGAAGAGAGTGCTCCCTACAGCTCTCTCTCCCTGCAGCAGCACCGGGCCTGGGGGGAAGGGGCGCTTCTCCATGCCCCAGCCGGGAGCGCCTGCATGGCCCTTGATAGGCTGCTGCGCCGCCACCAGCTGAGAGGGAGCGCAGGTGGCAGGTGATGCATATGGGCACTGCTCCGGTTTCACTGGTGTCCGGGCAGCGTGGGACGTTCCAAGGCAAATCGGAGCTGTGAAGTGTTTGCTTTTTTTGACACTCTCGAGGGCTCCAGGTGGCACCAGCTGCTGAGGATCCGCTCTCGCCTCCCGTGCAGCCTTTGCAAGGTACTGTGTCCTTGCAAGCTCGGTGGGACAGGAGAGGAGAGCTTGCACGCGTCGAGCACTCCTCCAGCCTCACAGATAACAGCGTCTCCGAGGGGCTAGGACAAGACATTCCACCACCCCAGCTGTCACTTCCCTCCCTGCAGTTGCCTGTTTTGCCTTGGGTCCCTCACAACGTAGAGATTCAGCGATCTGCCTTTCCTACATTCTCCCTGGCCCGAGTGATGTTTCCTTGCCAGAAATCAGCCTCAGCCCCAGGCTGCATCTTGCTTTGCAGGAGATTTGAAGCTCTGCCTTGTTGTTGAGGTGCAGGGCTTAGTGCCAGAGATCTGGGTTCTCCTCCGAGCTCTGCCAGGCTCCCTGTGTGAGCTCTGCAAGCCACGTTAACGCTCTGGGCATGAGCCAACCTGGCGAAATGGAGTGGATAGTGCAGGGCCTGGCGAGGCTGAACGGAGTGGTTGGAAAACTTCAGCTGGCAAGTGGTAGAGAAGTGCAGTGTTGAATAAAGTAAGTGCAGTGTTATTTAATTAATGCCTCTTCAGAGCTGGAAAATAACGCCTCGTTTTCCAATAGGCCAGGGGTGGGCAAACTTCTTGGTCTGAGGGCAGCATCGAGTTTTGTAAATTGTCTAGAGGACCCGTTGGGGAGGGGGTCGTGTACCAGCCCCACCTCCTATCTATCCCCCCCAGTCCACTCGGACTCCCATACAACCCCTCCCCCCACTCGTTCACTGACATCTACTCCAGGACCCCTGCCCTATCCACATACTTCCACTCCCTGTAGCCTGACCACCCCTGGACCCCCATCATCCCATCCAACCCCTCCTCTCATTCCTGACGGCTCCCCCGGGACCCCTGCCCCATCCAACCACCCCTTATCCCTGTCCCCTGACTTCCCCCCCCACCGCCCTATCTAACCCCCCTCTCCTTCATGACTGCCCCCCCTTCCCCAGAACCCCTTCCCCTGACTGCTCCCTGCTGCCCCATCCACCCCCCCTTCCTGACTGCCCCCCGGAACCCCTGCCCCCATTCACCCCCCTGTTCCCTCCTCCTGACCACCATCCACACCCCCGACCCCTGCCCACCACCTCAAGCTCCCCTGCCCTCTATCCAACCCCCTCTGCTCCATGCCCCCTTACCGCGCTGCCTGGAGCACTGGTGGCTTTCAGCAGTACAGCCGCACCGCCCAGCTGGAGCCAGCCACGCCACCACCGTGCAGCACAGAGACTGGGTCAGGGCCGGCTCTGCAGCCACGCTGCCCCAGGAGCTCACAGCCCCACCGCCCAGAGCATCGCGCCGGCAGCGGAGTGAGCAAGCTGAGGCCGCAGGGGAAGGGGGACAGCAGGGGAGGGGCCGGGGGTAGTCTCCTGTGCCAGGAACTCGGGGGCTGGGCAGAACGGTCCTGCAGGCCATAGTTTGCCCACCTCTGCATTAGGCAAAGGTATTTGTTTCCCTGTAGTGAATGGGATGTGCTGAGCAATCGCCTGCCCTTCTGTTGCATTTTGACCTGTAGATCTCAAAGCACTTCACGGAGATTAATGAACTCTAATCTCTGTTTTGCAGATAGGCACAGCATAGGGTACATAATACAGTGAGTCTCTGGTCAGACCTGAAATAGAACCCAGATCCTCTGGCTCACAGTCCTCTGCCCTAACCACTGGGCAATGCTGCCTCTTTGGAAGTGCTGCATTTTACTCCAGTGTAGACAGAAGCAGTACATGCTTCCTCCACCCCAGCCTGCCAGTGTGAGGCGCCTTGAGCTTTAAGGACTGTTTCTATGGGGATGGGATGGGTCATTTCGTCGCTGGCCTCTCTGCTGAGATGGCTAGAAAGGGGACACGTAGTGCCTCTTGGGGTGTTGCTTTTGTGAACCCTGGGAACTGGGCTGAGACTCTGCATGGACCATCAAACAGCTGTTAGAGGGTGATGTCTTTGGTGTCTGCCATCAGAGCCGCAAGCTAGAGAGAAAAGCCCCGGCTGCCCCTGGCCAACCCCCTCGGTCATTGGGTGCCCCCCCAGGTGTGGAACATAGCGGACGTTAACTCCGCTGCTGCTTTCATTTGTCCACTTACTGGTTTTGCACCTCGACTTGCTGGTCGTGCCAGAGCATGGGTCTTGGTGGCGCAGCACGTATGCTGTGCTGTGCAGAATTCAGAGGAGTATGTTTAATGGGAGTGAAATTCACCCCCTGCTAAACATCGGGGAGTTTCGCCCATGCATAAGGCCTGAATTTGCCCATTGTTTTTATAGGTCCTGTACAAATGGCTTTTTTTTGTTATTTATTTCTCGATAATAATGGCAGCCTTGTTTTTTCAAGGCTAGTGTGTGGAATCCATGGACTTCTCACGTTGAGAGCGGGCCCTGAGCAAGGCATAAAGTCGTGACGCTCCAGGACAGTTCATGGATCTGTAGAAGCTCCCTGCTGCTGCCTGAAGTCCTGTGGTCTGAAACCACGGACAAGAGGGATTTACTGCCCAACGCTGCAGAATTATCTCACATCAGCTCCCTGCGCCTGCGGTTCATGGCTGCGATGACTTCGTGCTTTCAGAGCGTGCCCTGATTAGTTAGTGTTTAGTTCACTTCAGTGCTTCTCATCGTTAATAATCTTGTTAACAGAGGGAGCAAGGGAACATGCCGCTTCCATCTGCAGTCATTGTCGTTGCTCTGGTGGCTGGTGAGCTGCTGCAGGACAGTCTCTGTTCACAGTAAGTAGGGACTAACAAACCCATAATGAGACTGCCTGAGAACTCCTCCAGCTCATGTCCGTACCCTCCAAGCCCCAGGGCCATTCCCCATCCAGTGTCTCTGGTGCTTTGTCCAGCCCAAGTAAATGTCTCCTCTTCTTCCGCCAGGTGATTGGGAGACTGTGCTGCTTTAGCAGCTCTCGCCTTTCTCTTGGGGACGGAGGGAAGCAGAGAGGCCACAAGGGGATGATTTGCCTGCTCTTGTCCACTGGCCTGTGTCAGCTGCGGGGCAGACGACAGGGAGGGAAGGTCCTTATGCAGAGCTAAACCTTGCTGCTCTTCCCTGACATCACTGTTATATAACGGATCTTGCGGAAGAGTGGAAGATGGTGGTGTCAGTTACTGCGTTTCCCGGGTATCAGAGACTTTTCCCTTTTATGGATGAATTGCCTCTTGGTTTGATGGATTGAAGTAAAACCCGCCAATCAGTTTGAGGCTTGGTCTCTGAGTCTAGTTTAGAATTTGCAGCTCTTCTAGTGATGATGTTTTGGTGAGACAATAATGTGTGGGAAATAAGAGCCACGGAGTACAGACCCTTTGTGCTCTCTGGATTTGGCTGCGTTTAACGTTACTGAAGAGCCATTGTCCGGGTAGAACTTTTCCAGCAGAATACAATGTGACCTTGATTCTCCAGGCCTCAGAGATCCCAAACTCTCTTACCAGCCACAGGGTCATGTTCCTGATGTCTATTAATTACCTTGAACATTCCATTGGGTATCTGGCATGACTCAGTAACCCATAGTATTGCATTTGGGTAATGAACATTGAACTGCATAGAAGTTACTGTGTGTCAACTTAGGTTGCATCTCAAAATAAATTAGGGGCTTGTAAAATGTCAGTAGCTACTGGCTGATGAAGTACATCTGGGAACACATGATCCTCTTGGCACAGCCCCTTCGTTAGCCCTCGTTTGTTTAGTCTCTAGCCTCTCAGAGGGCAGTACAGCATGTGGGTGCATTGGTGTTTTGTTTTTCTGTAGCTCATGAAAATAACCAGATTTTTATTTTTGCATCTGTTTAATTATGTCATGTGTCACCAGCAAGAAGGGTTTTAAATAGCATGTGTTCGAAAGAGGTCTCGACACAGCAGGATGCCACAGAGCATCATGGGAGTCCAAGTGTTCCAGGCTGAAATGGTATTTACAAGTGGCAGGCCACAGCGTTGTCTGTGCAGGGCTCACAATCTCCCTGCATGTCCAGCCACAGAAACCAGCCCTGGGACTGGAAGGGGAGAGTGCAGTGTCTATGACATGATGTGTTCAATCCAGTATTAAACCAGCCTCTGCTCTGCACCATAGCAGCAAACAGATACTCAAGGCGGGTTTGTGGCACTGATGTCCTGGGCCGCTCTGAAGCACTAGCAGAAAGCAGTTATTTTTGTTTCTTTCAATGCACCGTGCAGCGGCTGCACACCTTGGCCTCGTGAGTGCCCAAGCCCTGCCAGCAAACTAGCGCAGCAGGAGAGTCTGTCATACGGGGTCATGGAGATATAAAGCGTACTGAGAGATCAGCCTGGAAAAAGTGAGGTGTTACCTTTGATCTGGGTGGGAATTGTTCTCATGGATGATGGTGGTGGGTGTTTATTAGCATTTATGGAGTGTGCCCTCCATGTGCTAGATACGGTGCAAACATAGATGGAGACAGAGTCCCTGGTGCAGAGAACTTGCAAGTGAGGGTGTGCAAATAACACCTTGTGGGATCAGGCCCCTGCTGACCACCAGTGGCTACAGTGAGATCTCCCGAGGTGACAGTTTCAGTTTCCTAACCACTGACATCGATGGGAGTTTTGCCACTGGCTTAAATATGAGCAGGTCCGGCCATTGGTCCATAGCACGTTCTCACTGCATCCGCAGCGGTGTTAGAAACCCTAGGAAGCTGCCTGTGCCACAGGCTCTGACCGTCTACTAGCGCAGTTATTGGACCCTCTGTTATTTGCTGGTTAGCGTGCAGTGGTCCGTCCTTTCCTGCGTGAAGTCTTGTGCTGAAATGTTAGAGAAGGACGCTGGGCTTGTGATCAAAGCATTGGGCTGGGGCTCCGGGGATCTGGGTTCAGCTCCTGGCCCTGCCCCAGGTTACCTCTGTGGCCTTTGGCAAATCACTTAATTGCTGTGTGCCTCAGTTTCCCCATCTGAACAATGGCAATAAACTGTCCCTTGCCCTATCTGATCTATTTAAATGATAAACTCCTTGGGTCAGGGTCGCTTATTGTATGTGTGCAGTGCCCAGCCCAGAGGGGGCTCTGAGCACAACTGGAGTCCAACTAAATAATCTACATGGTTCAGTATTAAGCACCAGCGAATGTGCCCAGCACATGGGCGGGTATCATCTGCTGTGCACACTGAGCCAAGTGGTGGTTTGTGTCTCCCCCCCAGGTAATATTCCATGACGTGGACATGCTGACAGAACAGCTGTTTCCAGTAGTTGAGGCCATGCAGAAACACTTCAGTGCTGGGTCCGGGTCCTACTACAGCGACTCCATCTTCTTCCTGTCGGTGGCCATGCACCGCATCATGCCCACAGGTGAGCGTTCCGGGACAGCGGCGAGGATGTGTGTGTGTTCAGAGCGCGGGTGATTTTGCGGGTTGCGTCAGCATGTCAAGACGCTGCTGTGTTATGTCTGAGTCTCCTTAGTGTGCCTGGAGCTCACTGAAAGAAACTGAAGTAAAGTAGTCGAATAGCCCTGAGCTGCAAAGAAGTACAGAGCAGGAGGCTGCCCTGGCTCCATCTCTGCTTCCGACAATATCTCAAACTCTCCAGCTGTGTTAACTTCCTGCTTTTCCATCCCCTGCCCTTGGCTGGCGAGCAGATGGGGACACAGCACATTTGTGGTAGCTGATGGCCCCTGTCTGGCTGGCTCCATGTGAGCAGACGCTGGGAGCAGAGCAAGGTATTGATTAGTGCATTACTTTCCCATCAGAAAGCTCTGTTGATTGATGGTCATTGATTTTGTCTTTATCTCCCCTTATCATGCCTTGCTCTCTGCATTATTGCGGAACCAGGGGACAGCAGTAAATCTACAGGAAAACAAAGCAGCCTTGGAAAAGAGGCTTGGCTCAGTTAGTGCAGCCTTTTCCTTCCTTTGCAGCCTGTGGGTAGTTCTCCTGGGACCCATCTTCTCTATAGACTCAGCCTGTAACTCGCTGAGTCCTTGCTCTGTCCTCCCTTCCTGCTAAGACTCCTGTTCCTCTCAGCAGGGGCCGGACCTGGGAGAGTGGCTGAGTTGTTGACACATTAATGAATGTTTGGGTCAGAATTTGATGATCACAGACCATGTGGGTGTTTTGGGGCCTTCACAGCATTTTGCATCCCTGATTCAGGAAGGTACCTGCATGTGAGGAGCCCACTGGCTTCAGGGAGGCTGCTGTCCCCTCGCAGTTCAGCACACATGGCTGTGTTCTGCTGAGCTGGGCCATTAGGCTGCGTTTGGCTATGGTGGGGATTGCGCTGCAGTGGTTAGAACAGGGGGCTGGGAATCAACATTCGCATCGGTGACAGGAAAGGCCTGTTAGGTCGTCTAGCCCAACTGCCTGCCAGTGCGGGGTGGTCCTGGCTAGCCAGTTTTCCCAGGGACAGAGCTCCCAGGGCTTCTCATGGGGAAGCTTTATTCTACTAGGACAGGGCTGAGGTGTCCAAAGCTGTCTAAGGGATTTGGACACCCAATTCCCCTGTGATCCAAATCACCTGGCAGCAGCTGCTGGCGCGCATGTCCTGGGTCGGGGTGTACACCAGCTGCTGCTGCGGCTTCGCTGCCTAGACCAAAGCTGGCTTGGGTATGTCTGCTTGTGCTGCAGTTATGCCTCTGATTGCAGTGCCCGCATACCTGTCGTGAATGATCGGCTGTAAGCCAGGGGCTCTGAAATACGCTCAGGGAAGTTTCTGTTTGGCCATAAAGCCCAGTATAGCTGAGTTAATAAGAGAGGGTGACTTGCCTGAGCCCATAGTATATCTTGCAGTGCGGGGAGTTATATGAGCAGTTGTTATTTTCCAGACAAGGAGGAAATGGAGCAGACGCTGGCATCCTTCCTTTGTTTTTTGGGCCGTCCTTTCAGCGCAGCCTTCTCGAGGAGGGTCATACTGTCAGGCAGGATGGTGACCCAAGACCTTCCTGGTGCAGGTCTGAACCCACTGGCACCAGGAGGCATGCAGAATGGGGTGTGGGGGGGAGGATTTCTGGAAGAAAGAGGCTGTCTTGGGTTATTTTGTGGTGGGCTTTCTATTCGCTGAAGAGTCACTGAGATAAGGTGAATCTATGTAATGCCCAGTGTGGTTACAGAATCTGGACTGGCCTGGCCAGGCACCCAGTGTGGGGCAGAACAAGACAGTGGGTAGGGGCTGAGTTCAGGAATCTGTCCTTGATACTCGTTAATTTCCAAACCAGCAAAGACCTGCTTTTTACAGCCCCGCAGGCTGCTCTCTCGTGTTTCTTCCCACCTGCTTTGTCCTCCTCCATCTGAGAAGCAGGTACATCCCACCTGCCCTCCAGGAAGCCTCAGTTTGGCTTGGAATGCTGCAATCCCAAACCCCAGAGATGGTTTTCACAGCAGCCTTTGCGTATTTGTTGAATTCATGGATCAGAACAGCACTAGGGGAAGTCCGTTGTATGGTGGCTGATTTTGTACCCTACTGTAGGTGAACTGACTGCAACCCTTGTTGCCCCCTCCTCCCAGGCACTGGAGCTGTGCCAGGACTCTGATTGGAAGGTTTCCCTGCCACAGTGGCCGAGTGCCAGACAGTGTGCTTGGCTCTCCTGGCATGGTTCCTGTAGGAAGGGTAAGATGGTCTCATTATGGACCATTGGCTGCATAGGATTGTAGGCCCTTTGGAATGGGCGCCGTGGTAATGGTTCCCATTTGTGAATTCTTGTCACTCTGAAATTGGCTTCTTACTTTGGTTTGCATCACGGCTTCCTGTGAAGCTGGCACTTACCCTCCAAGGATGAGGCAGAGCCACTTGAGCCTGCAGGCCTCCACTCAGCCTAAATCCTGCCTGCGTGCTTCATGCAGCTTGGCAAACTGCAAGCACCATCTCCCTCGTAGAGGTGGGAGGAAATGCAAAGGCCAATGTCTTGGCGGCCAGACAGGTCAGTCACTTGTCACGTTCCTGAAGCCCGAGTCCCCTTCCTGTGGGCATTTTGGTCAGCTAGCAATGATTTGTCACTTGCCATTAACAAAAGAGAAGGAAAAATGCAGACTGGAGACAGTCACATCCTTGGAAACCTTGTCGGAAAGGCTCTGAAACACGCAGGTTTCTGTTGGTGCTCGGAGTGTGGTTTGAGCTGCTGGCTCCAGTGCAGAGTTTCACAACGTAATGTACCTATTGATTTGAGTGATCCCCAGATGGAGGAAGTGGTTGAGTGATGCTGGGGTGGGCAGAGGCATGCAGAGAACAAGGAAAGGTGAGAAACAGACCGCATGCATGTCATGTGCAGAATGGACCAACATGCCAGACAGCTAGGGTAGGAATAAATGGTCAGTTTTCTGAACGGAGAGAGGTAAATAGTGGTGTCCCCCAGGGATCTGTACTGGGACCAGTGCTGTTCAAAATATTCATAAACGATCTGGAAAAAGGGGTAAACAGTGAGATGGCAAAATTTGCAGATGATACAAAATTACTCAAGATCGTTAAGTCCAAAGCTGTTTTAGAAGAGCTGCAAAGGGATCTCACAAACATGGGTGACTGGGCAGCAAAATGGCAGATGAAATTCAATGTTGATAAATGCAAAGTAATGCACGTTGGAAAACATAATCCCAACTATACATATAAAATGATTCAGTCTAAATTAGCTGTTACCACTAAAGAAAGATCTTGGAGTCGCTGTGGATAGTTCTCTGAAAACATTTGCTGAGCTGTATAGCGTCAGTCAGAGAAGTTACTCAAACGTTAGGAATCTCTAGAAAGCGATAGTTTCTGATTTATTGTCTATCATAATGTGTGTATATAAATCCATGGCACCCCCACACCTTGCCCACTGCTTGCAGATGTGGTCGCCACATCTCAGAAAAGATATATTGGAATTGGAAAAGGTACAGAGAAGGGCAACAGAAATGATATGGGGCATGGAACAGCTTCCGTTTAAGAAGAGATTAATAAGACTGAGACTTTTCAGCTTGGAAAAGAGACAAGTAAGGGGGGATGTGATAGAGGTCTATAAAATCATGGCTGGTGTGGAGACAGTAGATAAGGAAGTGTTGTTTACTACTCCTCATAGCACAGGAACTAGGGGTCAGCCAATGAAGTTAATGGGCAGCAGGTTTAAAACAGACATAAGGAAGTACTTCTTCACACACCACACTGTCAGCCTGAGGAACTTATTGCCAGGGGATGTTCCAAAGGCCAAACTATAACAGGATTCAGAAAAGAACGAGTTAAGTTCCTGGAGGACAGGTCTATCAGTGGCTAGTAGCCAGGCTGGGCAGGGATGCAGCCCCATGCTCTGGGTGTCCCTAGCCTCTCACTGCCAAAAGCTGGGAATGGACAACTCAATACTTGCCCTGTTGTGTTCACTCCCTCTGGGGCTCCTGGCATTGGCCAGTTGGCAGACAGGACATTGGCCTAGATGGACCTTTGGTCTGACCCAGCGTGGCCATTCTTACGCTCCTGTGGAGACTGAATCTCCTTCGTGTTGACACTGTTGTAGTGAACTGGCTACCCAGCATGCACCACTACCCTGTCCTGGGCAGAATCAGAACTGCCAGCTGTGTGTCCTGGGCCCTGTGTGGCAGAGTGCTAAGGGAGAGTCTGCTTTAGTTCAGATGTCAGGGTGCTTTGGCAGCAGGAGGATCTGGAGCCTGTTGCTGCTGCTGCCGTGAGGAGAAGCATGGAAGCTCCCGGTGGCAGTGTGTTTGTAGCACTGCTCTCGTTGTTTACTCTGGCTGGAGAACGGTGCCTTGGACTGAGCTGATCTCTGCTTTAATGAAGGGAGTGGCCTGCCATATGCAGCTCCTCAGCTGAGCGCAGGGATGAGCAGAGACCGGGCTTGGGGCAGGCTCTTGCCAGAGAGGGGCCAGGCTGGTGTAAACGGGGCTATGCCCCACTGCCCCTCTCGGGCAAAGGAGCACAGCTGGTTTTGGCTTCTCTCTGCAGACCAGTACCGGGCAACCTTTCTGTGCCGGGAATCACGTGCCTTGTGTCTGATCCAGAGGGACACGCTAGGGCTTTGTGACCCTCTAAACGCAGTTGGCTCCTGGCTGGGAGGCTCACTGTCATGCTGTCTTTGAGAGCAGAGGGGTCAGTAAGGCTCTGGGGACCCAGGGTGCCGCCGAAGACCCAGGGCCAGTTGCCAGTGCAGTCTCTTTGCCTGTGCATGTGCAGCACCCAGGTGTTGGGAGGAAATGCAGAACGTGGCTTGTTCCGCCGGCCCCGAGTCCCATGCGGCAGGTGGGTAACCTGTTTCCATGACAAGTAGATGTACTTCTCCGGGCTGGGGAGCCCCAGTAGGTTGCTTTGCCTCTGAAAACTATTGGGAGGCCTCTAGGGATGACACTTCTACATAGTGCCGCTAGCCCAAGGAGATCCCAGGGCAGGAACAGGCTTCCAGTCCATGACCGTTCAGCCCAAGCAGGAGCCGAGTTATCATGGCCTGAAAGCTGCCCCTGCTGGGTGGTGGGCCCCGAAGCAGCAGGGCTGCAGCTCCAGCTCTGAAGATTTCTCGCGTGGGCTTGAAGCAGGCAGCGTGAGCCAGTCTCTCAGGTTGTGAATCATAAAAGCCCTTGAGGGGCACTTGCTGGACAAGCAGTGCAGGTTGTGGAGCAGGTTGTGGGTCCTGGGGCACCCATCCAGGCCGGCCCTGGCGTAACACCCAGTGCTCTTCTGTAGCGCTGCTGGGGGGTGCGAGGCCCTCCCCTCCCTCTGCTGCCGGAGCTGGGGATGGGATGTCCCTGGGCCCGAGGGCGCACGTCTGTCTGCCCGCCAAGGCCCAAGTGTGCGATGCAGACCCAGGATGAGCAGCGGACACATGAATTGCTGAGGCTTCGTTTGTGCTGTGTGAATATCTCTCCCCCACCATGGCAGCTCTGCATTTTGGTCCTTCTGCTCTCTACCCCTCTCAGCTAGCATAGCGAGGGGGGCCGGGAGGAGGGGCCAGTCTGATCCAGCCAGGGATTCCCGTGCTGCGCTCCAGCCGAGCTGTCAGAAAGACTCCTACTGTTGATTGAAAGAGCTCGCACTAGTGGTGAACCCATCGCAGCCATGGGGAGTTGATCCAGGGGCTAAACCCTCTTCTTTCTAGTCAGTTCTCTAGCTTCAGCTTCCTCCGCTGGGTCTTGTTCTGCCTTCGGCTGCTGGCGGGAGCAGCCCTCTGCCAGCCAGCAGGACACTGGGATCAATTCACCCCCTAGTCTGCCCTGTGGCGAAGGGGGAGACACCTAGCGTGCTAGGGAACGCTGGGATAAAGCGGAGACAGCCCTCGCAGTGCAGGACACTGGAGAGGCCTGAGAATGCGACTCTGAGGGGGAAAGACCATGGGCCTGTTGCCCCTCAATACAGGCTGAGTGCCTGGTCCTCTCAGCACTGGGCAGCACTGAGACTGCTGTCGTGGAGGCTGAGACCGTGCCCGCAGCCTCAGGTTTACACCTCTGAGAAAGGGCCAGTGTACGGGGGCATCGCTTCTTTCAGGTGTTCAGCCCTAATCAGCCTGGCCCAGGCCAGGTGCGTCTCATCCCATGCGACTGCTGATGTAACCGTGGTGCGAGTGAGCGTGTGCACTGTCATTGCACTGCGGGTGGAAGAGAGCTCTCTTTTCACACCTGGCAGGGGGTGACTCAGATGGGGTCTGGGCTGAGTCACCTGTAAGCAGCAGGCCAGGAAAGACGTTTGCTGGAGCCACTTTTCCATTAAGTTCTTGTCACGATTTTGGAGGTGTAGGACGTACTCTGAATGCGAATAGCAGTATTATTATGGTCTGCATCACTTAGACACTGTCCTGGTTTCTTTATTCTATGGCTTGAAATGCTCAGGATCTCCATATCGCCCTGTCGCAGAAGAGTCTTGAAGCTACTTCATGTGAAATGCATGTTCTCGGCTGACAAGCGTGACTTGGGGGTTGCAGGCCTGGCTCCAGGTTCTCATAGAGACCTGTCTGTCTGTCAGTCTGACAATGTTTTACAGGGGCTGGCTCCATGCCCAGTATTTTTAAAAAGGCATTTGACAGTTTAATGAGTTTAACTTTGTTTCAGAAGCTGCTAGTGAAGCTGATTGATGCTTCATTCGCAGCATGGTCAGATTTACTGCCTCAGGTGTCTGCATTATGTGTGCAGTGCCGGTGGTGATTTACAGGGCTGGGCCAGGCTCTAGGCTCACACCCTGCCCTGCCGCATCACAGCCAAGAGCTGCACCGGTACATCCAATAGAGTGACTGAGTTTGCTCCAGAGTTCCCTTCGCACCCAGTGTGAAGTCTGGGGCTTTTAACTATCTTCCATGGGCTCTTGCCTCTTGGATGGGGTACAAACACATCACATCTACATTGCCTAGCCTTTTCAATTGTGAGAAATCTTCCAGGCATTTTCAAAGAGCTCTTGTACCTCCTTGGTTTGCAGCAGGTCTTCCAACCACGATTGCGGAATAGTCCTAGGGCCAGTGAGGTGCCTTTTGCAAGTCCCATGTAAATCCATTCAGATTTCACCAAATTGCAAGCTATCTCCAGTCATTGTTTCACCTCTGGGCTTTGCTCAATTCGGTGCACTGAATGAGAAAGGCTCAGAGAGGGGAGCGGAGTCCAGGGGCGGCTGCAGGCCCCAGCACACCAAACGCGTGCTTGGGGCGGCAAGCCACGGGGGGCACTCTGCCGATGCCACGAGGGCGGCAGGCAGGCTGCCTCTGGCAGTTTGCCTGCGGACGGTCCGCTGGTCCCGCGGCTTCGGTGGACCTCCCGCAGGTGTGCCTGCGGAAGGTCCGCTGGGAGGTCCTCTGAAGCCACAGGACCAGCGGACCCTCCACAGACAAGCTGCTGGAGGCAGCCTGCCTGCTGTGCTTGGGACAGCAAAATCCCTAGAGTCGCCCCTGGCGGAGTCTGATTGTATAGTTAAAGGCGATGTCGTAATGCACATACGCAAGGGGACAGAATAATTCTGGCATTTCTTAATCTTTGAGGGCTTGGATTTGCAAACTTAATAACAGCTCTTGTGGGGGGGCATGGCGGGGTGTGTGTGTGTGTGTGTGTATTGGATTGGGATAGCATCTTATTTACTATTTAGTTGTTTAATTTTCACTGTTCTCCTGAGACCTCATTGCAAAATGTAAGGGATAAAAACTACAGCCACCAAAGCATAGTGAAGCAGGCAAACAACGTGAGCCAGATCCTCAGCTGGTGTACATCAAAAGCTGTGTTATCTAAGGCTGATCTACACTAGAAAATTAGTTTGATTTAACTATGTTGTCAGGGGTGTGAAAAATCCATAGCCCAGAGTGGTGTAGTTAAGCCAATCTAAATCCCCATGTAGATGGCGCATGATTGATAGGAGAACTCTTCTGTCGACCTAGCTACTGCATCTCGAGGTGGTTTACTTACGCTGATGGGAGAATCCCTCCTGTCGGCACAGGTAGCGGCTACACTGAAGCACTGAAGCGGTGTAGCTGTGCCATTGTAGTGTTTTACGTAGGTCTGTCGATTAATTGCAGTTAATTCACGCAATTAACTCAAAAAAATTAATCGCGATTAATCGCAGTTTTAATCTCACTGTTAAACAGCAGAATACCAGTTGAAATTTATTACATATTTTGGATATTTTTCCTACATTTTCATATCTGTTGTATTCTGAGTTGTAATTGAAATCAAAGTGTATATTATTTTTATTATAAATATTTGCATTGTAAAAATGATAAACAAAAGAAATAGTGTTTTTCAATTCACCCCATACAAGTACTGTCATGTAATCTCTTTGTGGTTGTTAAAGTTAGAATCAGGACTCTTCCAAAATGACACCTTTATCACCTCAGATTTCATCATTTTAGGTATTGTTCCAGGGGTTCATGCCTGCACTTACTGCTTTTCTTACTTCTAACACAATTCCCTTAGGGCTTTCAACCTGTTTTTCAGTTTCTTTATCTGTTGCTTGCCTGCCTTTTTTTTTTTTTTTTTTTTTCTTCTTCTTCCTCCTCCAGTGAACCGTTTGTGAGTGCTATTGTGGTCACTTCACAATTTTGAAAGAAATGTTCAAGGAAAGGGACCAGGAAGGGTGGGGGCTAGTTGAGGAGCTCCCCCCGCCCCCAGCCTTGCTGAATTGGTAGTGGGACACTATAAAGAATCAGTTTCTGAGGCAGACAACAAAGGGGAACAGAACAAGGGACTTTTTGTCCTTTTACAATGAGATGGGAGTATGAAGGGGTTTGGATCGATCCAGGGTTTGGAGAACGGGGTAAAGGGGAGCGCTCGGTCTAGTGGTGGGAGAGGAGGCTTTTAATAAAGCTTTTAACTTATTATTTGAATAATTGAGAGAGGCCAGTTTTGATTTTGTCCACCTATGATTTGCCTCTTGCCACCACTGCATGAAACAATTAACCTCTCCTTTAGCAAATTTAGTTTTAGGTTGGCTGAGTTTGTCTTTTAAGACGTCCACTCAGTCTTTGTTCCAAGATTTTAACAGTGGCCACTGAGTTTTGGGATCCCCCTGAGTTAGCCTAGACCATTTTCCCAGAAATTTACAGGAGTCTGGACCCTTTTTACAGGAGTCTGGACCCATCCTAAATACATAAAATGAGCCGGCGTTCATTTAGGGAACGGTCCCGACTTAGACGTCTGGTTACCAGTACAGGAGGACTTCACACACCAATCACACAAGAAGGAAATTCAGGTTCGTCAGAGCGATGCCCAGTGCAACACACAAAAGGAGCCCACAGGCTACTGCCTCAATCGCCCTTGCTTTCACACTAAGGGTTTTACCCAAGGTGTGGTGCGGCTGCAATTGTGCAGATTTCACTCACTCAGACCGCGGGGACAGGAACCCCTTGGTCGGCTGATCCCCAGACAGAGACGGCACCCAGACTCAAACACTCCACAAGAGGACAGATAGACACAGAGACAGGACAGTCCTCAGTCCGGACAAAACACAGAAATAATTACCTGACCAGATTCCTGATGTCAGATCCCGGGATCCCTACCAGAACAGAGTGGGAACCAACAGGTTCGATGGCGTAGACCTCGCTGTGGCTGTGTGCCTTTCCGCTCTAGTGGAGGACCGCTTGGGCCAAATGCCCAGGTGCCGGCTGCCACGGTCATCCTACAAAAACAGTCAGGAATCACACAGCCCCAGTGAAGACAGTTGCCATCTCAGTGGAACCTCCAAATTGTCAACGTTAGAATCAGGACTCACAATTTGTCAGACCACTCTGTTTATTAGCGCAGCGCTCCGCCAATAACATTCAGAATATGTGAGTGTCCATGCAAGGCCCAAACAGTCTTATTTATACAGATAAAAGAGCGGGAATTAGACAAAGGGACAAAGAAAGCAAAACAGGAAAATTCACCTGGGGCACAGCATGCATATCCTATTTCCTTACTAACTGTTATTGATTTAAGGCTAATACTTCACCAATTGCCCTTAAACGGTGTAATTGTTCTATGTTAATGTCTGTATGTCTGTATGTCTTCTATGTTAATGACACCTGGATTGCAGCATTCCAACAGTTTTGCTTAAAGGTACAGACAGCATTTCTTTAATCCTTTCTATTCTTACTATATAATTTATTTTACTTTCACATGGTGAAAGTGCAATTTACAATGTAGAATCTTTTTTGTTACATAACTGCGCTAAAAAACAAAACAATGTCAAACTTCAGAGCCAACAAGTCCACTCATTCCCTCTTCTTGTGCAGACAATTGCTAAGACAATCTTACTGCAGAGAATTCTTTGCTGAGTGCTGGCTGGTGAGTCTTGCCCACATGCTCAGGGTTTAGCTGATCGCCATATTTGGGGTCGGGAAGGAATTTTCCTCCAGGGCAGATTGGCAGAGGCCCTGGAGGTTTTTCGCCTTCCTCTGCAGCGTGGGGCATGGGTCACTTGCTGGTGGATTCTCTGCAGCTTGAAGTCTTCAAACCACAATTTGAAGACTTCAATAACTCGGACATAGGTTAGGGGTTTGTTATAGAAGTGGATGGGTAGGGTTCTGTGGCCTGCTTTGTGCAGGGGGTCGGACTAGATGATCACGTTGGTCCCTTCTGACCCTAAAGTCTGTGAGTCAATTGCTAAGACAAATAAGTTTGTTCACATTTGCAGGAGATAAAGCTGCCCTCTTCTTATTTACAGTGTCACCTGAAAGTGAGAACAGGCATTTGAATGGGACTTTTGTAGCTGGCATTGCAAGGCATTTACATGTCAGATGTGCTAAACGTTCGTATGCCCCTTCATGCTTCGGTCACCATTCCAGAGGACAGGCTTCCGTGCTGATGATGCTCGTTAAAAAAATGTGTTTATTACATTTGTGACTGAACTCCTTGGGGGAGAACTGAATGCCAGCTCTGTTTTGCCAGGATTCTGCCATATATTTCATGTTCTAGCAGTCTCAGGTGATGACTCAGCACATGTTGTTCATTTTAAGAAAACTTTGACAAATTTGACAAAATTCAGAGAGGGCACCAATGTGAGATTTCTAAGGATAGCTACGGCACTCGACCCAAGGTTTAAGAATCTAAAGTGCCATTCAGAATCTGAGAGGCATAAGGTGTGGAGCATGGTCTCAGAAGTCTTAAAAGAGCAACACTCTGATAAGGAAACTACAGAACCCAAACCACCAAAAAAGAAAGCTGCTTTGGACCGTTATCGATCAGAACCCATCTTCAGCATGGATGCATGTCCCCTAGAATAGTGGTTGAAGCATGAAGGGACATGTGAATCTTTAGCGCATCTGGCACGTAAATATTTTGCGACGCGACTACAACAGCGCCATGTGAACGCCTGTTCTCACTTTCAGGTGACTCTGTAAACAAGAAGAGGGCAGCATTATCTCCTGCAAATGTAAACAAACTTGTTTGTCTGAGTGACTGGCTGATCAAGAAGTAGGACTGAGTGAACTTGTAGGCTCCAAAGCTTTACATTTTTTAATTTTGAATGCAGTTATTTTTTGTACATAATTCTACATTTGTCAGTTCAACTTTCATGATAAAGAGATTGCACTACAGTACTTGAATCATAGAAGATTAGGGTTGGAAGGGACCTCAGAAGGTCATCGTTACTATTTCTTTTGTTTTTTACCGTGCAAATATTTGTAATAAATATAAAGTGAGCCCTGTACACTTTGTATTCTGTGTTGTAACTGAAGTCGATATATTTGAAAATGTAGAAAACATCCAAAAATATTTAAATAAAAGGTATTTGATTATTGTGTAACAGTGTGATTAATCCTGATTAATTTTTTAAATCACTTGACAACACTAGTTTTAAGTGTAGACAAGCCCTTACATTTCTCACTTCAATGGAGTTAATCTGATTTAAACGGGTGGAGGATCTGGGCCACTGTTTGCAGTAGTATAACTTGCGTAACTCTTAGACTCTGGTTTGGGCTTGTCATAAACAGATAGCTAAGGGTTAATGTCTCTTTCACCTGAAACACCTGACCAGAAAACCAATCAGGAAACCGGATTTTTTCAACTTTGGGTGGAGGGAAGTTTGTGTAAGAGGTCTTTTGTCTGTCAGCCTGTTTCCTCTGAGCTTTGGAGAAGTAGTTCTATTTTCTAGTCTTCTGTTTCTAAGTGTAAGGACAAAAAGATCAGATAGTAAGTTTTATGGTTTCTTTTCTTTGGTATTTGCATGAATATCAGTGCTGGAGTGCTTTGATTTGTATTCTTTTTGAATAAGGCTGTTTATTCAATATTCTTTTAAGCAATTGACCCGGTGTTGTATCATCTAATACAGAGAGCGCATTTGTTTGTATTTTTTCTTTCTTTTTTATATAAAGCTTTCTTTTAAGACCTGTTGGAGTTTTTCTTTACTTCAGGGAAATTGAGTCTGTACTCACCAGGGAATTGGTGGGAGGAAGAAATCAGGGGAGAGCTGTGTGTTGGATTGCTAGCCTGATTTTGCATTCCCTCTGGGGGGAATAGGAAAGTACTTTCTGTTTCCAGGATCGGGAACAGAGAGGGGGGAGTCTCGGTGTAGTTTCACAGAGCTTGTGTCTGTGTATCTCTCCAGGAGCACCTGGAGGGGGGAAGGGGAAAAGGATTATTTCCCTTTGTTGTGAGACTCAAGGGATTTGAGTCTTGGGGTCCCCAGGGAAGGTTTTTCAGGGGGACCAGAGTGCCCCAAAACACTCTAATTTTTTTGGGTGGTGGCAGCAGGTACCAGGTCCAAGCTGGTGACTAAGCTTGGAGGTTTTCATGCTAACCCCCATATTTTGGACGCTAAGGTCCAAAATCTGGGAATAAGGTTATGATATGGTGTGCAGCGTTGTGGGAAAGATACAATCCAGAAGCCAGTAGGAATATTATATTTTTCTTTTCTCTGCTAGGGGCTTTTTAGCAGAGAGAAACAGTTTGGTTTTAAAAGGGAACCAGAGAGAATTTTTTTTTCTGCTCTCTAGCAGTTTGTGGTTTGCATGTTAAGCGAGAAGCCATTACCAAACTGTTAAGGGTCTTTTGTCATGCAATAGCCCTCCCATTAGGTGGCAAGTACCAGCACTTAGATGCATGCAAATTAAGTGGTTTTTCTGGTTTCCCTTCATTGAACATTAGCTAGAGAGAGAAAGGGAAAAAAAGTACTGTTGCTAGGCAGACTCCAGGAGGGAACAGAGCCTGCAGTTCAAAAGAGAAACACCGGAGGGCACCCCAACACAAGAAAACAGGAACCATGTCTACCAGGACAAAAATGGAGGCCGAAGACCAATTCAAAGAAGCTGAACACAGGCGAGAGATGGAAAAACACAAACAGGAACTAGAAATAAAACAAAAAGAGATGGAGATAAAAGAAAAGGAAGAAAGCCTCAAACTGGCAGCCTTCCAAAGAGAACAGGCAGCCCAAGAGGCAGCACACAAAAGAAAACTAGAAGAAGAAGAGGTGGCCCACCGCCGAGAAATGGAAAAACAACAAAAAGAAATGGAAAAACAACAAAAAGAGAATGAAGAGAAGGAAAAACAGAGAAAACATGAACTGGAGTTGGCAAAAGCTGGGCTGCATGTGCCAGCCAACCCTAACAACCCGGCGCCAATTATTACTCCACAGCACAGGAAATTTCCCACCTACAAGGCAGGTGATGACACCGAGGCCTTCCTGGAAAATTTTGAAAGAGCCTGTCTTGGGTACAGCATCCCCGAAGACCAGTACATGGTAGAATTAAGGCCACACCTCAGTGGACCTTTAGCAGAGGTGGCAGCTGAAATGCCCAAGCCGCAAATGAATGACTATAAACTTTTTCAAACCAAGGCCAGATACCGGATGGGGATAACCCCAGATCATGCCCGTCGGCGCTTCAGAACCCAAAAGTGGAAACCAGAGGTGTCATTTCCCAAACACGCCTACTACATTGCAAAAAACTATGAGGCCTGGTTAACAGGAAACAACATTCAAACCTTGGAAGAAGTGAACCTCCTCATACAAATGGAGCAGTTCTTGGATGGTGTTCCTGAAGACATCACACGGTACATACAAGATAGAAATCCCAAAACTATCGCTGAGGCGGGGGAGATTGGAGCCAAATGGATGGAACTGGCAGAAAGCAAAAAAGCTACTGTCAAGGGGAACGATTACCCCAGGGGGCACACAGACCATAAACCCTACAACCGAGGACAGCCAAAGACCCTACATACCACCCAAGTAAAGCCACAGATACCCTACTCTTCAACCTCACCAGTCTCCAGTAACTCACCTCGGCCCAGTGACCCATCAGATGGAAGATGCTTTAAGTGTAATGAACCGGGACATATCAAGGCCAACTGTCCCAAGAACACCATGCGAGTGCAATTCATTACACCACCATCACCCCAAAGATCCCCAGGCCCAGATGCCTCTCAAATACCCTTGGAGCGAAGGGAAAATTTGAGAGTGGGCGGAAAGAAGGTTACTGCGTGGAGAGACACGGGGGCACAAGTGTCAGCTATCCACCAATCCTTCGTTGACCCCAAATTCATCAACCCAAAGGCCAAAGTTACAATTTACCCCTTCATGTCACAAGCTGTAGACTTGCCTACAGCTCAACTGCCTGTCCAGTACAAAGGCTGGTCAGGAATGTGGACTTTTGCAGTCTATGACAATTATCCTATCCCCATGCTACTGGGGGAAGACTTGGCCAACCAGGTGAGGCGGGCCAAGAGAGTGGGAATGGTTACCCGTAGCCAAACCAGGCAAGCTTCCAGACCCATTCCTGTTCCTGAGCCGTCCACAGAGGCCCCGTCTGTGTTACCAGAGACCCAGACAGAGGTAGTGGACCCGGATTCCATGCCTACCACTGAAACAGCCACAGCATCTCCAGTCGCAGGCCCGGAACTGGAACAGCAACCAGCACCAGCAAGTGCAACCACATCTTCAAACTCAACGCCAGAGGGCGCCAGCGAGCCAGAACTGGCAGAAGCACACGACAGCCATACCCAAAAGGCTCAGCCAGAGCCTGAAATACCCTCAGGTGCACCAGCGGAGAGCGGTTCACCAGCAACGGAAACAACCCCATCACCTACATCGCTTCCAGAGGGACCAAGCCCAAGTCCACAGTCTGAGGAAGAACTGGTGACCCCAGCCTCAAGGGAACAGTTCCAGGCTGAGCAGGAAGCAGATGACAGCCTTCAGAAAGCGTGGGCGGCAGCACGGAGCACCCCACCGCCTCTCAGCTCTTCTAATCGATCCCGGTTTGTTATAGACCAAGGACTTTTATACAAGGAAATTCTTTCTGGTGGACACCGGGAAGAATGGCAGCCGCAAAAACAGTTGGTGGTTCCAACTAAGTACCGGGGGAAGCTCTTAAGCTTAGCCCATGATCATCCCAGTGGCCATGCTGGGGTGAACAGAACCAAGGACCGGTTGGGGAAGTCCTTCCACTGGGAGGGGATGGGCAAGGATGTTGCCAAGTATGTCCGGTCTTGTGAGGTATGCCAAAGAGTGGGAAAGCCTCAAGACCAGGTCAAGGCCCCTCTCCAGCCACTCCCCATAATTGAGGTCCCATTTCAGCGAGTAGCTGTGGATATTCTGGGCCCTTTCCCAAAAAAGACGCCCAGAGGAAAGCAGTATGTACTGACTTTAGTGGATTTTGCTACCCGATGGCCAGAAGCAGTAGCTCTAGGCAACACCAGGGCTAACACTGTGTGCCTGGCCCTAACAGACATCTTTGCCAGGGTAGGTTGGCCCTCCGACATCCTTACAGATTCAGGGTCTAATTTCCTGGCAGGGACCATGGAAAAACTGTGGGAAACTCATGGGGTGAATCACTTGGTTGCCACCCCGTACCACCATCAAACCAATGGCCTGGTGGAAAGGTTCAATGGAACTTTGGGGGCCATGATACGAAAATTCATCAACGAATTCTCCAATACTTGGGACCTAGTGTTGCAGCAGTTGCTGTTTGCCTACAGGGCTGTACCACATCCCAGTTTAGGGTTTTCACCATTTGAACTTGTGTATGGTCACGAGGTTAAGGGGCCATTACAGTTGGTGAAGCAGCAATGGGAGGGGTTTACGCCTTCTCCAGGAACTAACATTCTGGACTTTGTAAGCAACCTACAAAGCACCCTCCGACACTCTTTAGCCCTTGCTAGAGAGAACCTAAAGGATGCTCAAGAAGAGCAAAAGGCCTGGTATAACAGACATGCCAGAGAACGTTCCTTCAAGGTAGGAGACCAGGTTATGGTCTTGAAGGCGCAACAGGCCCATAAGATGGAAGCATCATGGGAAGGGCCATTCACGGTCCAAGAGCGCCTGGGAGCTGTAAACTACCTCATAGCATTTCCCAATTCCTCACTAAAGCCTAAAGTGTACCATGTTAATTCTCTCAAGCCTTTCTATTCCAGAGACTTACAGGTTTGTCAGTTTACAGTCCAGGGAGATGATGCTGAGTGGCCTGACGGTGTCTACTACGACGGAAAAAAAAGACGGTGGCGTGGAAGAGGTGAACCTCTCAACCACCCTGGAACGTCTGCAGCGGCAACAAATCAAGGAGCTGTGCACTAGCTTCGCCCCATTGTTCTCAGCCACCCCAGGACGGACTGAACGGGCATACCACTCCATTGATACAGGTAATGCTCACCCAATCAGAACCCCACCCTACCGGGTGTCTCCTCATGCCCAAGCTGCTATAGAACGGGAGATCCAGAACATGCTACAGATGGGTATAATCCGCCCATCTACCAGTGCATGGGCATCTCCAGTGGTTCTGGTACCCAAACCAGATGGGGAAATACGCTTCTGCGTGGACTACCGTAAGCTAAATGCTGTAACTCGTCCGGACAACTATCCAATGCCACGTACTGATAAGCTATTGGAAAAGTTGGGACGTGCCCAGTTCATCTCTACCATAGACTTAACCAAGGGGTACTGGCAAGTACCGCTAGATGAACCTGCCAAGGAGAGGTCAGCATTCGTCACCCATACGGGGGTGTATGAATTCAATGTCCTTCCTTTCGGCCTTCGAAATGCACCCGCCACCTTCCAGAGGCTGGTAGACGGTCTACTAGCTGGACTGGGAGAATTTGCAGTTGCCTACCTCGATGATGTGGCCATTTTTTCAGACTCCTGGCCCGAACACCTACTCCACCTGGAAAAGGTCTTTGAGCGCATCAGGCAGGCAGGACTAACTGTTAAGGCCAAAAAGTGTCAAATAGGCCAAAACAGAGTGACTTACCTGGGGCACCAGGTGGGTCGAGGAACCATAAACCCCCTACAGGCCAAGGTGGATGCTATCCAAAAGTGGCCTGTCCCAAGGTCAAAGAAACAGGTCCAATCCTTCTTAGGCTTGGCCGGATACTACAGACGATTTGTACCACACTACAGCCAAATCGCTGCCCCATTGACCGACCTAACCAAAAAGACCCAGCCAAATGCCGTCAAGTGGACTAATGAGTGTCAAAAAGCCTTTACCCAGCTTAAGGCAATGCTCATGTCTGACCCTGTACTCAGGGCCCCGGATTTTGACAAACCATTCCTAGTAACCACAGATGCATCTGAGCGTGGTATAGGAGCAGTGCTCATGCAGGAAGCAACAGATCACAACTTCCATCCTGTCGTGTTTCTCAGCAAGAAACTGTCTGAGAGGGAAAGTCACTGGTCAGTCAGTGAAAAGGAATGCTATGCCATTGTGTACGCCCTGGAAAAGCTACGCCCATATGTTTGGGGACGGCGGTTCCAACTACAAACTGACCATGCTGCACTAAAGTGGCTTCATACTGCCAAGGGGAACAACAAGAAACTTCTTCGTTGGAGTTTAGCTCTCCAAGATTTTGATTTTGAAATTCAACACATCACAGGAGCTTCTAACAAAGTTGCTGATGCACTCTCCCGTGAGAGTTTCCCAAAATCCAGTAGTTAAAAAGTGTTCTTAAAATGTAAAAGTCTGTTAGTTATATACTTAGTAGTATATGTAAAGGTGCATGTGTTGTATTAATCTGTTTATTTTCAAGTTCTAGAAGGAAATTGCCGCCAGTGAGCTTCCCCACTGTCTGCAATTTGGGGGGCGTGTCATAAACAGATAGCTAAGGGTTAATGTCTCTTTCACCTGAAACACCTGACCAGAAAACCAATCAGGAAACCGGATTTTTTCAACTTTGGGTGGAGGGAAGTTTGTGTAAGAGGTCTTTTGTCTGTCTGCCTGTTTCCTCTGAGCTTTGGAGAAGTAGTTCTATTTTCTAGTCTTCTGTTTCTAAGTGTAAGGACAAAAAGATCAGATAGTAAGTTTTATGGTTTCTTTTCTTTGGTATTTGCATGAATATCAGTGCTGGAGTGCTTTGATTTGTATTCTTTTTGAATAAGGCTGTTTATTCAATATTCTTTTAAGCAATTGACCCTGTGTTGTATCATCTAATACAGAGAGCGCATTTGTTTGTATTTTTTCTTTCTTTTTTATATAAAGCTTTCTTTTAAGACCTGTTGGAGTTTTTCTTTACTTCAGGGAAATTGAGTCTGTACTCACCAGGGAATTGGTGGGAGGAAGAAATCAGGGGAGAGCTGTGTGTTGGATTGCTAGCCTGATTTTGCATTCCCTCTGGGGGGAATAGGAAAGTACTTTCTGTTTCCAGGATCGGGAACAGAGAGGGGGGAGTCTCGGTGTAGTTTCACAGAGCTTGTGTCTGTGTATCTCTCCAGGAGCACCTGGAGGGGGGAAGGGGAAAAGGATTATTTCCCTTTGTTGTGAGACTCAAGGGATTTGAGTCTTGGGGTCCCCAGGGAAGGTTTTTCAGGGGGACCAGAGTGCCCCAAAACACTCTAATTTTTTGGGTGGTGGCAGCAGGTACCAGGTCCAAGCTGGTGACTAAGCTTGGAGGTTTTCATGCTAACCCCCATATTTTGGACGCTAAGGTCCAAAATCTGGGAATAAGGTTATGATAGGGCTCATACAATACAATGGTTGATTTTGCACTGGGAAGTTCAGAGCGTTGAGGATATTGCCAAGTTAAGAGTGGTGTCAAGGTGAAATAACACCTCTGCAGAGGTGTGCAAAGCTTCCTGCTTGCAAAGGGCTCTTTGAGCAGGGAGTTGTACTAGATGACCTCCTGAGGTCTCTTCCAACCCTAATCTTCCTTCTCCCACCTTGGAGGAGGGCGCAGTAGCGGATACCATCCCAGTCACCCCTTTGCTGTCTGACTGACTCTGCCAGCAGGTGACAATTAGTGCTGATTGTGGTGCTGGTTTGATGTCACGGATGCTTGTCCAGGAGCACCTGGCTTGAGGTACCAAACTCAGTTCTTCCGAAGTTAACACCTTTTGGTCACCTTTGAACTGGCTCAGATTCAAAATGGCTGATGTAAAGCCAAAAGACACTGTCACCCATTTCTCATCCCCTGGGCCACGCAGTCACCCCGCAGAGTCTCTTTGCGTTGGTGAGCACGGACTGGTGACAGAGGAGGCACCGAAGCGTACTGCCAGCTTTGATCCGCTACCTAGCAGGGAGAAGGAATGCGTCTGTGCAGGGCGGAGACGTGAGTAGAATTCAGGGGCCTGAGGAGCCAGAGCTTCACTTTTAACAAGTCTGAGTAAGAGTCACAGTCTGTGAGGTTCAGCTGAGGCGTGATTATTGCTCATTGAAATTTTACCAGCATGCGCTGAGCTAATGTCAGTGGGTGTCGTGAACAACTGGTTTGTCACTCGGAAGGAGGCAGTATTCTCCAGTGGGGTAGGCCCGGCTTTGAAACTTCGCCCTGTTCACGTGATTATTATTTTTCTGTTCCATTCAGAGTATGCTGAGTCGGGAGAGTTGGGTGGGATGATGGGAAAAGGAACCACAGGGGCGCTCCCCGGCAGTATGATGGACCATAAACATATGCTGCAAATACATGGAATCTGAAGGCTGTAAATGTGTATCTGGCGCTTGTGTTCTATACCAGCTCTATAGCCCCTGACTACACTGGAGGAGCAGCATCTCTTCGCTTTGAGGGAGGCAGACATGCCATGTGGAGTTAGAGATTTCACAGAATTTGAGCGAAGGTGGCGTTCAGTAAACTGGAGGCAGCAGATTCTTTCTTGGCCAATAAGAACAGCTGGCAGGCTTACAAGGAGGCTTAGGGTGTGTTTGCGTCCCAGCGCAGCCAAACAGACGCGCTAGCGCAGAGCGAGCTCGCATACCAAGACCAGCAGTGTGGCAGCTTGGGCTACCTGGATGGGCGGCTTGTACTTTGCAATGCAGCGTGCCCTGAATGCCATTTTTCCAATACAGGCCCCGTTCTAGCAGCGTGGGAGGCAGACTTTGCAGACGTTCTGTACTTGCTAAACAAACTGACAGGAAGAAAGACGCCCTGGCAATAGAGGAAGAAACCATCCCAGACTGCAAAGTGCCCTCAGTCCTTAAGGTTCCCGAGACGAGAGGGAGGTTGGCTCTGGCCCAGGGTTTTGCATCTTTTTACTAAGGGGATTCACCCACCACATTGTCTTTTTTCCAGCACCACAATCCTAATCCCGGCCTGATGCAGCAGGGAGGCCCCAGGGGAGAGGGGCTGGAGACTGAGCGCCCTATGCTCGTCCTGCAGCAGCTCCTGTGCCACAGAGCTGGCCAGACATTACAGCCTGCCACGCAGGGTCCCAGTGCCACTGGGGTTTGGGCCAGCCGCCCCTCTGTCCGAATGGCACTGCGAACCTGTGCGCTAGGTCAGGGCTGGCGTTAGACTCACTGGGGCCTAGGGCAGAAACTAATGAGTCAAAGCCCAAGCCCCAACACCCGGGGCTGAAGCTAAAGCCAGATCATGCAACTTAGCTTCATGGAGCCCCTGTGGTGTGGAGTCCTGGATAATTGCCCTTCTTGTGACCCCTAATGCTGGCCCTGCGCTAGGTCACATCACCCAGAGCAGGGAGCTGGCCCCAGCTCTGTGGGGCAGGATCTGCCTCTGTGGGATGTGGGCAGGGAGGGCTCGCTGCCCCCTACCCACTGTCCCTGGGGCTCTGCACCAGGCCCTTAACTCATCTACAGCATTCCCACCAAGTGTTTGGGAAACACGGTGTTACCCACCACCAAGCCAAACACAAGACAAAGGTGAGGTTCTTCTCATTAAACACCCGTCTGTGATGTGTGGAGTTAACACTGAGAGCAACTAACCATTGGAACAAACTCCCCAGGGAAGTGGGGGATTCTCCATCTCTTGGTGTCTTCAGACCCAGACTGGAGCCTTTCTGGAAGATGCTGGGCTCAGAACAGGGGTGACCGGGTGACATTCCATGTCTGGTGCTAAACGGGTCATACTAGGGGATGTAATGATCCCCTCTGGGATTAAGTTCTCCAACTCTGATGGCTCTGGCACGTTTTCTGATCGTACAGGGCTTTAAGCATTGCTCCTCATGGGGCGGTGTTTGACCTGGCTGTTAATCCCAAACCCACAGACCGCTTGGGCATGAATCATGCTTGGGATTGGCTGCAGCTTGTGTTAGTAGCTGACCCCTCAGAAAGTTGCTGTCCAGCCCTGTGGCTGCCTCCCGAGTGTGTCTGTGAGTCCCAGCCTTGGCTGGCTAGTCTCTGTCAGTGATGACGTGTGCTTCTTTCGCAGAGCACAGCCCTCGAGAGCAATGGCCTGGGGAGAGAGAGACTGGAGTGAGCCATGAGTTATTCCATGTCTTGCGCACATCCTGTTCCTGCCCCTGCCCCGGCCAATGGCTTGCTGCCGACAGACAGTAGCAGCTGTATGGGGCAGTGGTGAGGCACTGCGTTGCGTCCCAGGGAACCTGTTCAGCCCCCAGGGTAATGTGCTTCTTCAGCCTTGTAGGCGTGATGTGGAGAGCTCCCTGCAGACCGTGGGAACATGTCACCAAGTTCCAGGCTTCAAGCAGACGTTCAGCTTAGCTCAAAAGACAGGACAAGGTAGTGGGATCCAGGAGGCATATTGTAAGATGAAGTGACAAGAAAAGAGTCTGTTACAAGGCACAGCATGCGTTCAGAGCAGGACGGCCTCTGCTGGTGTATTTCTGTGGACACAGGCCTGTCCTCTTTTGCAGGTGTTGAGCTTGTTCAGGTGGGACTCGAGTGTGTGCACAGACAGGTAGGAAACAGCTGTTCAGGCTGTTTGGCGCGTTCACTTCTGTAGCAGAAGCTTGGCACAACTCAGTCCAGAAATCTCTGCCTGCATCAGAACAAGGCCACTGCTGACACCAGACACTGGCACTGCCAGTGATCAGTGCATCAGTTACATTTTCATCTCTAAAGATACATGGGCCAAAAATTTCAACCCTGGCAGCCTGAAGTGGGACAGCGCTGAGCTCCCCTAACTCCTGGGGAAGGCAGTGGGAGCTGGGGGGTCTCAGCACCTTTAAATAACAGGCCATTTATTTCCTGCTGCCCACTGTTTTTTGTTCCTTATAACTTCCCCCTGGGCTTTCACTGCTGACTGAAGCCTGGTCGCCCATGCAGGCCATTTGGGCTGGTTCGTGGGTGCCTTATTCCTGTGTCTCACACCTGTACCAATGAAGAGACAAACATCAGAAGTTGGGTAACGGGAAACGTGCATCATTAACTGGCTCAAAATTCAATCTTCTTTTCCTTTTATCAATGTACAGAGTAATTCCTTGTGTGCTTGTAAAATCGGAGATGATTCAGTGCTCTGTTACAATTAATAAAAGATATTTACAGAGTGTCTCTCAGCCCTTTGCCAATGACTAATCCTCACAACCATTGTCTGAATCGAGGGTACGTCCATGCTTCAGTTAGACACCTGTGGCTGGCCCAGGCCAGCTGAGTCAGGCTCACGGGGCTTGGGCCAAGGAGCTGTTTCGTGGTGGTGTAATCATTGGGGCGCAAGCTGGAGCCTGAGCCCCAGGACCCTGTGACGTGGGAGGGTCCCAGAGCTTGTGCTATAGCCCAAACCCCAGTGTCTGTCTACACCACCATTGCACAGCCCCTTAGCCCGAGCCCCGCGAGTGCAAGTCAGCTGTCACTGACCAGGCTCAAGTGTCTCACTGCAGTGTGGGCATACCCGGAGAGAGACTGAGGCCCGCGGGAGAGCTGGGGGTAAAACCCAGGCATCCAGACTTCATACTTTGTTCCAACAGTTACTGCACAGGCCGACTGGGCCAGTTTGTCTGAACCCTGCTGCCGTGACAAAGCCACATGCATTGTGGGGGGAGGGCGCGCCATTCTCAGTGGCAAAGTAACTGTGACTTGTTCTTCAACAGTAATGGGTGGGTTGGGGGTGACAGACTTTAAGAAATGTCATTGCAGCATCTGTGGAGGAGAAGGGCAGCAGGACGAACCCGAAGTGAATTCCCATGAGGCAGTGTAGCAGCATGTCAGAACTGCAGTATTTTGTTGTTGATTTTTGGCTGAAAACATTTTCCACAGGAGAAGCCCCCCCCGTTTTCTGTCTGGCTCTAATCACAGCAGCAGGCTCTGTGATCAGGCATTTCAAGGGCAACAAACAGAGGTGCTTTGAGATTTCTAAACGAGCTGGAGCTGTTAACAAAACTGCTCCAGCAGGGAATAGACTCTCACCAGCCCTTTAACAAGCATCTAGCACAGGGAAAGTGAAGACAGTTCCCTTCCAGTGCCAGCAGCCCAGTGGGACACAGACTGATCGCTTCTTCCCAGGAATCGTCTCTCCCCTGAAACAGTGGCGCTGGCATCTGGAAGGAAGGCTGGAGTTTCTAAATGACACTCTGGGTAGGGGAATCCAGTCATTGGTGTCAGGGCTGTGGATTGTCAGGCTTGCTCCTTGCCGTGAATTTCTGAGATGTACAGTGCACACACAGTGAGTGTATGGCAGGCCATGGACTGCAGGGTTTGCTTCGCCCACACACCTGCCAGCTTGCATGCGTGCCTGGGGGAATCCCCCAGGTGCCTTGCACTGGGATGTACTGGCACTTTCAGAGGCACCCAGACTGAACCAATACCGACTGGAGCAGTAACCTTAAAACGAAGCAGGAATGTGGAAAACAGCCATCTCCTCCCCAGAGCGACCTTCCTATTTGTCCAGTGCTTCGCAGCTCCACTGAACAAGTGCAAACCTCCTGGCTCAAGAGCAAGCTGCAGGAAATCCTGCTGCTGTTGGTTAGAGCCAGGCTCGAAGCAAGAGCCACCCTGCAGAACTTGGAATCCAAATCAGCTGGCGCTCAGGCCCACCCACATGACAGATAGCCTCTGTCTGGCCATAGCATCCAGCGCCAGCGCTGATTGAAAAATCTTCACCAACACTGGTTTTCAACAGAAAATTGTTTTTTTGACAAAACAACTTTTCATGCAGTGTGTGCTTTCCACAGAAAATGTCTGGGACACCCAAAATGTTTTAGGCTGAAAACCTAAAATGTTGTCCCTGGTGCCTCATGGAAGTTGCAGTTTGGATATCTCACGCCCCCCCTCACCCCTCTCCTCTATGGACTGGGATCCCCAGCTGGACTACATCTCCCATGGTGCACGTCCTCCCCTCGCTGTGGCACATCATGGGAGGTGTCTTTGAGCAGGGCCCTGACTCTTAGAGGCAGAGGGGCTGTGTCACGGAGTACGGGGGAGTCCGGCCCTGCACCCCTCTTCCTGGGTCTCACAGTGACTCTTAGCCAGCCAGTAAAACAGAAGGTTTATTGGACAACAGGAACGCAGGCTACAGCAGAACTTGTAGGCACGAGCAGGACCCCTCAATCAAGTCCTTCTGGGGGTTCAGGAAGCTTAGTTCCCAGCTTGGGATTCTCTGAATTCCAACCACCCAGCCCCAAACCGAAAACTGAACTAACTCCCTCCAGCCAGCCCCTTCCTTTGTCCAGCTTCCCGGGCAAAGGTGCTGACCCCCTCCCCCCTACCTGGCTCAGGGTACAGGCTTAGGTCCTGTCCCTCACATAAAGTCATCCCCGGCTCTCCCGTCCCCCCCACAGACAATCCCTACTGCATCACAGGCTGGAACAGTTTTTATAGTGGGGGTGCTAGGAGCCATTGAACCAAACTGTAAACCCACCTCAAGCCAGGGAGTGTGGCAGCACCCCTAGTTCCAGCATGTAGGCTTAGAGGAGAATGGGCCATGGGGCACTTGAGCTGTGACTGCCAGGAGGCACTGAAGCAGCATGTTGGAATCAAAATATTTCACTTTTTGGCCAAGGGATTTTGGTTTCCATGGGGCAAACCCCATGTTTTCCTACCAACCGGACTGTACTTTGACTGTGCTGAAGTCTTGCCCTTCTTTAGCAAATAAAAGAGTACGCTAATGACCGAAACCACCAGGGAGACCCTGCAGAGCGAGCGAGTGTGAGCGTATGCATGTCTGTGCACACACATGCACCTGGGTGTAACACAGGCAGGCCAAGAGCTGTGGAGACCAGAACTGGGGGAAGCTGCTGCTCGGGGAGTGAGCAGAGGCCTTCAGTGCCCGGGGCTGTCCATCTGGCACCTCTCATGAGCACTCTCACTCTGTCACTCAGACTCGGTGTGTGCAGCACACGTCCGGCAGGGCCGCTGTGACGAGGATGATTCTGTTAATGTTTGAGTTTAATGGGAGAGGCGTGTTCAGGACCGTCCCATTGATGGTGCTTATCCTAAAATGCCTGTTTTCCCCGTAGAACCATCGTTTCATTCAGTCATGACCCACTACCCCCGGGGATAGTGTCAGTTTGTTTTATTTCCATGAGCTGCCCCTTGCTGTAGCATTGACACTGATTATTTTCGGTGTCGTAGATCTGTCAAAGCCAGCCAGGCATGTGCTGCTGTTTCACCTGCCGCAGAACGACAGGGTATTGGCATCTGCCCTGCCAGTGCTGTTACGCAGATAAACATCCTGGGGGAGACTTTCTTCTAGTGTTTGTAGCAGTTTGTATTGATTGTGATCATGGGAAGTGGGAGGGTTGGAGAGAAGTTAAACAGCAACTGGTGCCAGCCAATGGCTTTGGGGCAACTCTGATCCTCTCTGTGCCTTCAGCCACTCTTCCTTTGTTTAAAGGAGGATAGCATAAAGACAATTTGGAAGTGCATTGTACGGTGCATGCCCTGCTGTTTACACACTTTGGACTGCCTAAGGCAGGCAAGTACGTAATTGCTAAGCCTGTCACAGCGGGCCACTGCTCCTCTGGGTTGTCGCTCCCAGCCTCTCCCTGTGACTGCCCCGGGGCCTACTCTGAGCTGCTCACTCCTTGTCTCTGGGAAATAACAAACCATGTGGAAGCTGCCCTGCAAGTGCAGAAACAGCCAGGTGCAGGGGCTGCTGATGGGTTGTCACCAGTGGCTGGCACACATCCTAATTGGCTAATTATCCAATGGGCTGGAATTGCTTTGCAGGAGCTACTGTTCTGCTGTGTCAGGAGCATGAGGAGGTTGTGGAATCTGCTCACTGACATCGTTAACCAGGAGAGCTCGTCCTGCCTCTGGGGAGTATCCTTCCCCTCCTCTTAGCCATCTTCTGCTGCAGGTATTTCCCTGGCAGTCTGACACATCCCTCTGGCTGGGTCAAGAGCACGCTGGGGCTTCTGCTCATTGGGCAGCTGGTGTTAGCTGACGGCTCCGGACCATCTGCAGAACAGGCGGACGGGGGGCTGGTGTTTACTGACTGCTCTGGACCGTCTGCAGAACAGGCGGACGGGGGGCTGGTGTTAACTGACTGCTCTGGACCGTCTGCAGAACAGGCGTATGGGGGACTGGTGTTAGCTGCCTGCTCTGGACCGTCTGCAGAACAAGCGGCCCGGGGGGCTGGTGTTAACTGACTGCTCTGGACCGTCTGCAGAACAGGCGGCCGGGGGGCTGGTGTTAACTGACTGCTCTGGACCGTCTGCAGAACAGGCGTACGGGGGACTGGTGTTAGCTGACTGCTCTGGACCGTCTGCAGAACAGGCGGACGGGGGACTGGTGTTAGCTGACTGCTCTGGATCGTCTGCAGAACAGGCGTACGGGGGACTGGTGTTAGCTGACTGCTCTGGACCGTCTGCAGAACAAGCGGCCGGGGGACTGGTGTTAGCTGCCTGCTCTGGACCGTCTGCAGAACAAGCGGACGGGGGGCTGGTGTTAACTGACTGCTCTGGACCATCTGCAGAACAGGCGTACGGGGGACTGGTGTTAGCTGACTGCTCTGGACCGTCTGCAGAACAAGCGGCCGGGGGGCTGGTGTTAACTGACTTCTCTGGACCATCTGCAGAACAGGCGTACGGGGGACTGGTGTTAGCTGACTGCTCTGGACCGTCTGCAGAACAGACGGACGGGGGGCTGGTGTTAGCTGACTGCTCTGGACCGTCTGCAGAACAGGCGTACGGGGGACTGGTGTTAACTGACTGCTCTGGACCGTCTGCAGAACAGGCGTACGGGGGACTGGTGTTAACTGACTGCTCTGGACCGTCTGCAGAACAAGTGGCCGGGGGGCTGGTGTTAACTGACTGCTCTGGACCGTCTGCAGAACAGGCGGACGGGGGGCTGGTGTTAACTGACTGCTCTGGACCGTCTGCAGAACAAGCGGCCGGGGGGCTGGTGTTAACTGACTGCTCTGGACCATCTGCAGAACAGGCGGACGGGGGGCTGGTGTTAACTGACTGCTCTGGACTGTCTGCAGAACAAGCGGCCGGGGGGCTGGTGTTAACTGACTGCTCTGGACCGTCTGCAGAACAGGCATATTGTGGACTGGTGTTAACTGACTGCTCTGGACCGTCTGCAGAACAGGCGTATGGGGGACTGGTGTTAGCTGCCTGCTCTGGACCGTCTGCAGAACAAGCGGCCGGGGGGCTGGTGTTAACTGACTGCTCTGGACCGTCTGCAGAACAGGCGGCCGGGGGGCTGGTGTTAACTGACTGCTCTGGACCGTCTGCAGAACAGGCGGACGGGGTGCTGGTGTTAACTGACTGCTCTGGACCATCTGCAGAACAAGCGGCCGGGGGGCTGGTGTTAACTGACTGCTCTGGACCGTCTGCAGAACAGGCGTACGGGGGACTGGTGTTAGCTGACTGCTCTGGACCGTCTGCAGAACAGGCGGACGGGGTGCTGGTGTTAACTGACTGCTCTGGACCATCTGCAGAACAGGCGTACGGGGGACTGGTGTTAGCTGACTGCTCTGGACCGTCTGCAGAACAGGCGGCCGGGGGGCTGGTGTTAACTGACTGCTCTGGACCATCTGCAGAACAGGCGTACGGGGGACTGGTGTTAGCTGACTGCTCTGGACCGTCTGCAGAACAAGCGGCCGGGGGGCTGGTGTTAACTGACTGCTCTGGACCGTCTGCAGAACAGGCGGACGGGCGGCTGGTGTTAACTGACTGCTCTGGACTGTCTGCAGAACAGACGGATGGGGGGCTGGTGTTAGCTGACTGCTCTGGACCGTCTGCAGAACAGACGGACGAGGGGCTGGTGTTAGCTGACTGCTCTGGACCGTCTGCAGAACAGGCGTATGGGGGACTGGTGTTAACTGACTGCTCTGGACCGTCTGCAGAACAGGTGTACGGGGGACTGGTGTTAACTGACTGCTCTGGACCGTCTGCAGAACAGGCGGACGGGGGGCTGGTGTTAACTGACTGCTCTGGACCGTCTGCAGAACAGGCGTACGGGGGACTGGTGTTAACTGACTGCTCTGGACCATCTGCAGAACAGGCGTACGGGGGACTGCTGTTAGCTGACTCTTCTGGACCGTCTGCAGAACAAGCGGCCAGGGGGCTGTTGTTAATTGACTGCTCTGGACCGTCTGCAGAACAGGCGGACGGGGGGCTGGTGTTAACTGACTGCTCTGGACCGTCTGCAGAACAAGCGGCCGGGGGGCTGGTGTTAACTGACTGCTCTGGACCGTCTGCAGAACAAGCGGCCGGGGGGCTGGTGTTAGCTGCCTGCTCTGGACCGTCTGCAGAACAAGCGGCCGGGGGACTGGTGTTAGCTGCCTGCTCTGGACCGTCTGCAGAACAGGCGGCCGGGGGGCTGTTGTTAACTGACTGCTCTGGACCGTCTGCAGAACAGGCGGCCGGGGGGCTGGTGTTAGCTGACTGCTCTGGACCGTCTGCAGAACAGGCGGCCGGGGGGCTGGTGTTAACTGACTGCTCTGGACCGTCTGCAGAACAGGCGGACGGGGGGCTGGTGTTAACTGACTGCTCTGGACCGTCTGCAGAACAAGCGGCCGGGGGGCTGGTGTTAACTGACTGCTCTGGACCGTCTGCAGAACAAGCGGCCGGGGGGCTGGTGTTAGCTGCCTGCTCTGGACCGTCTGCAGAACAAGCGGCCGGGGGACTGGTGTTAGCTGCCTGCTCTGGACCGTCTGCAGAACAGGCGGCCGGGGGGCTGTTGTTAACTGACTGCTCTGGACCGTCTGCAGAACAGGCGGCCGGGGGGCTGGTGTTAGCTGACTGCTCTGGACCGTCTGCAGAACAGGCGGCCGGGGGGCTGGTGTTAACTGACTGCTCTGGACCGTCTGCAGAACAGGCGGCCGGGGGGCTGTTGTTAACTGACTGCTCTGGACCGTCTGCAGAACAGGCGGCCGGGGGGCTGGTGTTAGCTGACTGCTCTGGACCGTCTGCAGAACAGGCGGCCGGGGGGCTGGTGTTAACTGACTGCTCTGGACCATCTGCAGAACAAGCGGCTGGGGGGCTGGTGTTAGCTGACTGCTCTGGACCGTCTGCAGAACAGGCACATGGGGGGGCTTTAGCAGGGTGCAGGCGGCCATGGGACACAGCCAGTGGGACTGGACTGGGGCATTTCCGTGCATGTATGGGACTTGCAGACTTTCACACCCAGCTGCCTCGCGAAAGGAGTGTTTTCTGAAGGCACACATATTGTGATGGATGCTGGGAGTGTGCGGCTCCCTGCGTGGTGCTGTGTCCTGAGCTCGCAGGTCAGCTGTCCCATGGTGTGCCGTTCATGCTGGCTGCAGAGCTTGTGAACTGTAACATGTTTGCTTTTGCTCATGCTCACGCTGCAGCCTCTGATGGCAGCCTCCCAGCTTCCTCTTGGCGTGGCTCTGACATGGTCAGGGCTCTGCTCCGCAGGCGGCAGGATTTGTCCTGTGGGCAGAGGGAGAGACTTTATCTGTCAAGAAAACAAGACCCTAATGGGGGAACACGTAACAAAACAGGAAACTGCTCACAGCCCTCAGAGAAGCCCAGGGGAAAACGGCCGGGAACAGCCGGGAACACGGGGGTTAGAAAAACAAAGGAAGCCATGAACAAAGGACAGACAAAGGAGCGGAGCGTGTTTGCATAAATAACTTGTGTATCCATGTGAGGTTTGCCATAGGTCTGGGCATCTGAGACAGCTCTGTGCTGACTTGTGTCGCCGGCCGGCCGGTGCTCTGCTGCCCACGGCTGTTGGCATCCCCAGTGTGATGCAGTAGGGACTGTCTGTGTGGGGGATGGGAGAGCTGGGGATGTCTTTAGGTGAGGGACAGGATCTTTAAGCCTGTAACCTTAGCCAGGTAGGGGGGGAGGGGGTTAGCACCTTCGCCTGGGAAGCTGGAGAAAGGAATCTGCCGGCTGGAGGAGGGGCAGTTCCGTTTTGGTTTTGGGCTGGGTGAGGGGAATTCAGGGGATCCTATGCTGGACCCAAGCGCCCTGAAACTCCAGAAGGACTCGATGGAGGGGTCCTGACTGTGCCTGCAAGCTCTGCTGTAACCTGTGTTCCTGTTGTCCAATAAACCTGTTTTACTGGCTGGCTGAGAGTCACTGTGGGTCCCAGGAAGAGGGGTGCAGGACTGGACTCCCCCACACTCTGTGACACCCTGTACCTGGCAAACTGTGCTGGGCCCTTTAAGAGTCACCTGGCACAATTACGATGGCTTCTGTCCCGCATCCACTGCCTTCCCAGGCCCCTTCCCACATCTCCCTTTGGGCACCGGAGTGCTAATTTGGTCGCTTAGGTGATGCTTTTTCCTGGGTATCCATGGAGATTGCTGGAACCAGGCTTCACACCCTGCTGGCTGACCAAGTGCAAATACACTTTGTGCATGTCTCTGCACATGCATATGCACCAGTGTGCACATGGTGTGTGTGCAAGCAAGCGTGAGTTCAATACACATTAAAGTCCCAGACCATCCTTGCTGGAGTGTGTAGTGCACTGTGGAGCACAGGGTGATTGGAGGCTGGGGCACGATCTGGGAGATGGTGCCGAGCTGACTTCCCTGGGGGATGAGCGCTCAGCACCTCTTGAGCATGCCCTGACCAGGAAGGAGTGAATGTTACAGGCGCACAGCCCGGTGCCAGCCGGATCTCCCAGGCAATGCAGAGGGGGGTCTGAGACAGCCCGTGCCCTTCTGACAGTGGGGTTAGTCACAGAGACAGGCCACAGCTGGGGTGGGGCTTAGCCAAAGCATGTGCCCGTTAAGTTCTGGGCACCATCCTCCAAATCAAAGCCAGGTGGGAGATTGTGCAAGGCGGAGAGGATGGGCTAGGGTGTGTGGAGCTGCCTGGGGTCCATCTCTAATGAGCAGCGCTGGCTCTGGGCTGGAAATGCCTGCTCAGCACGTGGGACCCTGCCGCTCTCCCTGTCTCAAGAGTCATTTCCAGGTAGCAAAACTCATCAAAGGAGTCAGGAATCAAAGGTGACACAATGGAGCAGTGAGCGTGCAGCCCGGTGTGTGTGTCTGCCGCACGGGCTGGCTGCCTGGCCTTCAGTGCCACTTGGCTCAGGGGCCACGTCACCTCATCTCTTGTTTGGGTGGCTGCACGCTGGCACAGAGGCATCTCCCAGCCCAAGTTAAAGGCCTTTGTTTCATCGGGTTGTTCAGTGCCAGACACACACACACACACACACACACACCCCTCGGCGAGGGAGGCTTGCCAGCAGCCTGCATGCAGCCCGTAGGTGGCGCTCTCTCGCCTCCCGTGTGTGACTTGGCAGCTCCCCCCACCCTGTCCATACAGGTGCCAGGCAGTCGGCTCAGACAAGACAACCCGCCATCAGTCCAGCGGCTGTAGTCCTCACCCGTCACCGCGGGAGGTTGCTGCCTCTCCCCCGCAGTCCCCAGGAATGCAGGATGTTCCTCTCCGAAGCTGGACACAGCTGTTCACGGCATTGCTCCGTGTGGGTTATAACGCCCGCCTGGTTGATACGTGGCTTTGGCTGCTTGCCCTGGAACCCAGCACTTTCCACGCTCTCCGGAGGCAGGAAACGGCCCACTGCTAGAGCCGCAGGGAGGAAAGGGAAGGAAATGAAATCTGGGACTTCTAGGCGTTTTTTCCTTGTCTTAAATTCTCCTCTGAGTTTTCCAGCCTGAGCCCAAAGGCAGAGAGCAGGTGCCTGTGGGTCAGGCAGACACCTCCATAGCCTGCACTAGAGACCCGTCCTGGGAGGAGATTGTCCCCACTGTATGGAGGGGGACAGACACGGAGAGGCCGAAGAACGTACTCAGGGTCTCACAGCCACTTCGGGTTGAGCAAAGCCAGGAGTCCTGACTGGTAGCCCCTACCCCTGCCTGTAGACATCTGCCCCCAGGGACCAGGGCTGGCAAACAGCTAAGGGCTCTCGTGCTGTGGGAAAGGAGCAGAGCTGTGCGCTGCGGCTGCCAGGGATTTGCATGGTTGTGCACACTTGGCATGAGGCTGCCATCCTGCTAAAGAGCTGCTGCCACCTGGCTCCCCTGGCTGGCATTTCCCGGGCGTGTGAGCGGGGGGTACGTGCCTGGCAGGGCTGCCCCTATGATTTCCCTTGCACCGGTGGGGGACGTGCTAACGTTGGCCGACACTGCCAGGCCGTGTGTGTGCTAGGATGCAAACGCAGTGGAGGCTCTTGTATGTTTGCTGCAGGACAGCCGCAGCTCAGCATGGAGCGAGCCCTTAGCAAGGCAAAACCCCGCTGGCTGCAGGTGACGGGCCCGTCCCAAGAGCCTGTGCAGCTGGCTCTGTGCCATCACGTCGGCCGCGTGGGCTGGAGGCTGCACTGCGTTTACTCTTCACGCCGACCCATGCCCAGCTGGCAGCCGGATGGGTGGGTTGCTGGAGGCCATTGGCAGCAAGTTCCCCATTACACCAGGGATTCATTTGGCCCATGAAGTTAACATCGGTAAGAAGCCACCCGAGCACAGGCTGCTCCGTCTGCAGGAGTGGGCGTGTCTGCCCCAGCACGTCTGTGAGTTGCCTGGTGGGGCCGCTGCAGGGAGCAGTCACATTTGCTGATGTGATAGAAAGCTAAAGGTAAGTGTGAGGGCGTGCCCTGTGGGAGCATGGGCCTTGCACCCTCCCGCACAGAGAGTATTGCAGGGAGCGCTTTTCCCACCACACCTGCTGCACAGAGATGGCTCAGCTGAGGCAAACCGGCAGGTGCCTTGTGATGTTTGGGGCAGCTGTGCATTGCAGGGCAGAGTTCTGCACCCCAGCAATGGGCTGTAGCTGGGCAGGGGTTTGCTTTAGGGACAGTGGGCATTGTGCCTTGACAACCGGGTCCCAGTCCTGCCCCCTCTGGCCTGCTGAGTTGCACAGCTGCTGGACAGGGCTGGGGCTCCATTTCTGCTCTCTGCACTGCAGGCCCCGCTCTCCATTCCCCTGGAACGAGTCCCATGTGTCCTGCTTGTTCTCCTTGGGGAGATTTGGGGCTGATCAGTCTGAAGTGGAGCTGGGGAATCTCGGAGTCTTTCAGAGCTCCATCTCAGGCCAAAGGCACCGTTCTGACACCAGCCCTGCTCACAGTGGGGGCTGCTGGGCTTGAGGAGTTCAGCCAGCCAGCGAGGACAGACTCCTGCTCTCCAGCACCATTGCTCGTTCCAGACGTGCCGATGGCACCCGCTGTGCTGCAGACCCTGCCTAGGAGCCGCAAGGCCGGCCCAGGAATGCACCGTCTGCACAGCCCCCTTCATGCAACCAGTGGAGGTGGAGGAGGGGGGAGGTGCCGAAGACGCTCCTTGCCTGGGGCGCCATTTGGTTCGGACTGGCCCAGCACCACACAGTGTATGTCTACACTGCATTAAACCCCCACGGCTGGCCTGTGTCAGCTGACTTGGGCTGGAGCCTGGACGCTGCAGTTTGGTAGCCCTGAGTGGGTGTGTAATTGCAGTCTGGACGTACTGAGAGCGCTGGCAGTGGGCCTGGCCCATGCTTGCTGCTTAAGCCTCACGGCACCCCCACGAGGAGGGGGAATCCAGTGCAGGAAGAGGAAGGCCCTGATCCAGCCACAGGTGTGGATCCCTTTGCTGGCCCGGGCCCTGTGTGACATGCCGTTGCCAGTCAGAGCCCGTGCCAGACTGGGACTAGAGCTGAGTCCGCCCGCCCCTGCCCTGAGCTTAGATCACAGATTAGTTTGTGCTTTCATGGAAACAGTTCTGGCAAAGAAACGAATCATGTGCCTTTGCCACTTCCTCCTCTGCTATTTGTGTCCCTCGCACACATACAGCCAGGTTCCCGCCTGGGCCGTGGCAGAGTGAGAGCTCTGGGTGGGGAGGGTCTGGGGAGCACTGTGTAACAAAGCTGGTGCGAGAGGGAAAATGGCATTTTCATGCCCCTGGGCTCACTGACGAGGGGTCCTGGCCCTGGCCCCCGGGGCCGTTCCTGTGCACTACCGGGAGCGCGTGAGCCCTGCTCGCTGTTGCAGCAATCACAGCACTGACAGGCTGTCACCAGGCCGGGCTCTGCTGTAAAACTCACTGCAAATGGAGATCAGCTCTTCTGAGAGTGGTTTAAAGCCCTTTGCACAATGGCTGAAAGCCCTGGGCTCGAAGGGAACGGATGACAAAATATAATTACATGTTCTGTGGCAAGGTTAAAAAAGCCTTTTTCCGAGAAAATATCCTAATGATTCCACACACAGCCCTGCTAGCTGATTCCCTGCGGGGGGATGCTCCCTGCCTGAGATTGGAACCACCTGGCTTCTCCACCTGCTCTTAGGAGAAAAGGGAAACTGTCCGTAACGGGACCAAGTGCCCCAGTAAATCATAACTATTACAGCCCTGCAACTGCCATTACCAGGGAGCGCACAAGCAGTGCTCGGGGCCAGTAATCTAGCTGGGCAGACGGCTGCTGGCAAGGCAATGTTTATTTTTGCCCATGCTCAATTTCTGCCTAAGTGCTAAATGCTTTTGTAATGTTTTTCCTCTCTCTATGTCTCACTTGAGGGTGGCTGTTCTCTGGAGGTGTGTCTGCCAGCGCAGCCTGCCGACCAGTGCAGAGAGGCAAGAGGAAATTGGAGTTCTTCTCTGAGCTCAGCTTCCTTCTGGGGCCTGATTAATTGCAGGTTGTTCTCTAGAATTACAGATGAGAGCTGTCAGATGATATGCCTGATGGCTGGTTTAATTGGAACCCGATGAGCTGTCTCAGGGCTGCTTTGCACTTGAGTAGATAGCTTTGGAAAGTTTGCCAGCTGCGGCTGGGAGCTCTTCCCAGAACCATCCCTTCTGGGGGTGCCAGATCCCTTCCCCCTATTCCTGCCCCTTGGAAGCACGTTGCAGATTGAAGTTTCAGTCCCCTCCTCCTGGCTCGCCCACTCTGAAGCCATTCTGCTCCTTGGGGTGCTTCCGCCCAACAGAGGTTACAGCCGCCTCCACCCTGCTCCCTGGGAGACTGCTCTGCCTCCTTGGCTGTGGGTTTGCTGGGGCCAAAGTTGGGTCTGGTGAAAATTGTGCATTTGCCACAGAAACATAGGTAGAAATTTCCGATCTTGGCTCCAATGCTGCAGGAGCCCAGGGTTCCAGTTCCTCCTGGAGACAGTTCGGTGATTTTGGTTAAATGTCTTGTAGTTAAAGCAGGGAACTCGGGCTCTGGAGCTCTGGGTTCAGTTCCCAGCTCTGCCGGACTCCCTGGGTGACCTTGGGGAAAGCACTTTGTATCCCCATCTGTAACACGGGGTTAATGACACCTCCATCCCCTGGTGCTTCTGAGGCATAGTTCATTAACAGTTACAGTTCTCTGAGCAACTCAGATGGACATTGCCATGGGAGGAAGAAGTAGCCACATTAGAGCATTGCAACGTACATCTGTCACTGTCCCCAGCTGCGTGGAATTACCCACTCATCCATGTGTCATAGTGCCTATACAGAAAACAGCTAGTGGAGATTCCCTTTTAGCGCAAGTTATTGAGGCCTATTATTTCAGATCAGGAAGGTCCAAGTGCTACCTCTGCAGCCACATGATGTGCAGTGACAAACGTGGAATCTCTGTGCAGTGGTTACCATGGATTTGTTGCAAATATCTTTATTACTGATTATTTAGTGGGCAGGTAGTAGGAACAGGCCAGACTGTTTGGCAGGCTCTCATGGTCTGGTGTCTTTGTGAGTGCATTGCTCAAATCCCCAGCCCTTTCTATAGGAGCACTTGGGGCTCCTGAAAATGAGGGACTAACTGCCCAGCAGGAAGCAGCCACTCTTGCTTCTACTCTTGCAAGGGAGGGATAGCTCAGTGGTTTGAGCATTGGCCTTCTAAACCCAGGGTTGTGAGTTCAATCCTTGAGGGGGCCATTTAGGGATCTGGGGCAAAAATCTGTCTGGAGGCTGGTCCTGCTTTGAGCAGGGGGTTAGACTAGATAACCTCCTAAGGTCCCTTGCAACCCCAGTATTATATGATTCTCCTGCTCCAGCCTGGCTGTCCCTCCTTGCAGTTGCCTGGCTGCATCTGAGCTGAAGTCAGATTCTTAAAAAACTTCCTGGTCAATGAAAGAAAGATTCTGCCTGTGACTGACAGCTGGAGGCACCTCCCTGCATAGCATGATTGTTTCCAGAAACAGCCCCTTGTCCCAGCCAGGGTCCTTGGAGCCTGCACTGCCATGGAAAGCAGTGGTGCAGGCGAGTTTGCAGCCCGTGAGCCTGCTGGCTGGTAATGCTATTGATTTCACAGCATGTCCTTTCCTGTCAAACAGTTCCCTTCACCTGGGGATCGATTATCACATTTATCTGGCTTGCCCTAAATCCCAAATGGAGCACACCTCTCTAATCCCTGCCTCCCCTATTCCTATGACTAACCCAGGGGCTGTTCTGGTAGGGGTCAGTGAGCACACAGTGCTGTTCCGCACAAATGACTTTCCGGGATCCCTCTTCGGGTCCCTCTGAGCGATGGGACCAGCTTGCCCAGTTTTATCTATATCCACATGTGGGTGCAGGGGTTTGGGTTGTCCCGCTGTAACGATACTTAGCAGTTGTGAAATCCTGGTCTACCCCAGGGCTCAAGTAGGCATCCTTGGAAGACTTGGGGTATTCAAGCCTGTGTCTCATGTTCCCAGTTCAGAGAGTCTGCTCCTATGTCACTCTGCTTGGCTTCCTAAAGCTAGCCAGAGAGCTGAGGGCAGGGGTTCTCAAACTGGGGGTTGGGACTCTTAGGGGGGCACGAGCTGTCAGCCTCCACCTCAAACCCCGCTTTGCCTCCAGCACTTATAATAGTGTTAAATATGTAAAAATGTGTTTTTAATTTATAAGAGGGGGTCACACTCAGAGACTTGCTGTGTGATGGGCACCAGTGAAAATGTTTGAGAACCACTGGCTTAGGGGATCTGCTTTAGCATGTGTGAATTACTGCACCCCAGTTTGAAATCTTTGCAAACAGGATTGTGATGGTGGCACATACTAGCCAGGCCATGAATTGCTAGTGAGTACATCTCTCCCCTTTAGCGAGTGTTGGACGAGCACATCTCCAGCTAATGAAACGAAACACTTTGCAGGTTGGCGCTCAGACAGTATTTCACCTGGATTTCCAGTTTAGCTTCGATACTTCAGCGCCTAGACTGCAAGTCTCTTGTCTGATGTCATGGGTTTTTCTTTAACCATTTTTCTTGTCCAGTGAGGCTAGTATGTGGGGCAGGCTCTGGATTAGTGCAGGGTTTGCAGAGAATTCAGTGCTGCTGTAAAGCCGTGTGTTCCAGAGACACATAAATACAAAGTGCTGGATGCATTTGAAACGGAAAAGCCACCTACTTGAGCCATATTCCTAGCTGCTCAGTCTGCATCATGTCTCCTATTCCCTGCAATGTCCGTTTAGATCTGAGAACAAAGGGCTTTCCACCCATCCTCAGCACAATGGTAACTGCGGATGGTGGGACCCATGTGCGGCGAGGCCAGTGAGCGTGTGGCCATGTAAGAAGGATGAAAATGGAGCATAAAGAACTGCTGAGTCCAGACAGTTCACGTTGTTAGTGTTGTTTGCACTCGAATGGCCCCAGTTCACCTGAGGATCCCCAAGCACGTCAGTGGCCATAATTAACCCTCATAGCGCCCTGGGCTGTAGTTCGTGGCCCATCCTCCAGGCAATGAAGTGAGTCAGTCAGTGCTGGAGTTCAGGCCCCTTCCTGGTACCCTGCCCTCTACCCCGCGCGGCACAGCAGATACTCGTGCCTGGTGCTGGACGTGGTAGCAGCTGAGGGAGGAAGGCAGGGCACTGCTTGTCAGGCAGCCAGTATGGCAAGCGATAATACGCCGCTGCCTGGAGCAAGGGGCCAGGGGCGGGGGAGACAGCCCTGAAGCTGCTGCCCCAGAACGGGGGCAAAGCTTGTCAGAACTGGGAAGCTGCCAGTGGCCCCTGAGAGGGATGGAGCAGAAAGCAAGGCCTGAGTTCAAAGCCTGCTTTTCTCTTTCTGTTAGGAAGAGAAACCTCCTTGCTGAGACTGGGCGTGGCAGCGTTATTTTGGAGCTGAGGGAGAAGCCGACACTGTCCCATGGTGCATGTCGTGCCTTGCCAGCCTGCTGGCAGTGTGCTGGCACAGGGACTGGTAGGCACATGCTGGGCTTGGGACTAGCCCTCGCCTTATGTCCGAGGAGAAGAGAGGCTGGTTCCTTGAGTGCTCAACACGTGCACTTACGTAACTCACGGAACACTTTCCAGACCCCAGTTGCTGTCACAGAACTCCTGAGCCCCACGGGGCGAGGCCAGCGGGCTGGTGGCTCCCTCACACGTGCTCAGGGGCTGTGTTGAACGGGGCCCAGACGGAGTCACTGACAGCAGTGGCTGCACCTGCAGAGGGAGCTGACTGGCTGAGTGGTTACACACGTCACTGTTAGCAGGGCTTTGCAGCCATTGCCAGTCACTGGCCGGGCCAGTCATAGTGAATAGGGACACGGTTGGTACAGAGAGAGGAACGGGCAATCTGCCACAAGTGGGTAGTCATGTGACCTGATGGCTCGTGAGTTCTTAAAATGACTAGTGGGGAGGAGTGGGCACACTTGGACCAAATTCATTTATTTCCGTTTTTAAATTTGAGAGCAAACAGTGGAGTCAGTCGAGTTGCTGTGGGTTGCGTGTGGCTCTGGGGTAGCTAATGCAGCAGCAGTAACTAGCACTGCTCCCTTTTGGTTACACAGGCTGGTCCCCGCTGCTGCTAATAACAGCACATGTGGCCTGATGGCCATTGACTAATTGATCCTATGTCCCCTGAGGGGGAAGGAGCTGGCTTGTGTGTGCTGCTCCCATTGTATAAACAGGGCAACAGATATGAGAGGTGGTCACTTGCCCAGTGCTACAAAAGCACCTGGATCACAGCACTAGGCTTACTCCTGGGGGAATTCTGCACCACTGTGCACACGCAGAGTTCATGTCCCTCACAGATTTCTTTGCTTCCCCCCAGAAAAATGACTTTCTGATGGGGAAGCAAAGGGAAGCCACGAGAGCGGTCATGCGACCCACCCCAGCAGTTTGTTTCAGGAGCCCAGGGCAGCCAGCAGAGACGTAAATCACTGTGGGGCAGGGGGCGGGACTGGGGAAGACCCGGCTGGTGGCTCCTACCCTGTGCTGGGCTCAGCTGCTTGTCCCGTTGGGTTGGGGAGGTTGGGACTTCTTCCCCTGCACGGCATTCATGGCTGGGTCAGACCCACCCCCAGATTTCTCTCCCGGCTGCATGTAGCTCTGCAAGCTGCCCCCCCCCCGCTTCCTGCAGCCATTGCTCCTCAGCTGCGGGGGGGGGATCACTTTACCGGGAGTCGGTCCCCCATCTGCCCAACCCCTGTGCATCGAGACCCTCCCGTCAAGCCTCACCCCCCCGCCAAGCCCCTCTTGCCCTGCATCTGAACCACCCTGACGAGTCACCCACCCCCAGATCCCCACTCCACCGAGCCCCAACCAGCTGCACCTCGATCCCCACCCCACCGAGCCCAGCATTTGGACCCCCACACCCAGCCCCCACCACTGAGCTCCAACCACCTTCATCTGGACCCCCCTGCAGAGTCCCAACCATTGCACCCAGGAACCCCCAACAAATCCCTGTCTGTGCAGATCCCCCCCTGCACTCGGATCTCCCACTGAGCCACCTGCACCCAAATTGCCCCACACTGAGCCCTGTCATCCCACACCTGGATCCCCCCACACTGAGCCCCTCCACATTTGGATCCAGCTGGGCTGAGCCTGCCTGCCCACACCTGGTGCACCTGGCGCAGACGGGCAGGACTCTGGAGTGTTTCTGGGGCAGGCTGGGTCCTTGCGCTGTGTCAGGGTTGGGTGCAGCCTGACCACTGAGTCTGTGTCCTGGGGGGAAGCTGCAGAGTGAACTCCCACCTCTGTGCAGCCAGTGGCCTGTGGTCCCCAATGCCAGGCTGAAGCCTCCACATTTATTTGACAGATAAAATTTGCAGAATTTTAAAATATTGTGTGCAGAATTTTTAATTTTTTGTCACAGAATGTCCTCAGGAATAAAGACAGGAGTGAGCACAGAACTGGGAGCCAGGAATAACTGCATCCTCATCCTGGCTGTTCCACTGTCTGTGTGACCTTGTCACTCATCCTGTGTGGATCCATTTCCCACTCTGTAGAGGGAGAGACTAGTGCCCACAGACGTTCACACCCGCCTGCTTCCCATGGGGAATGTGGTGATTATTAACTATGTACAAAGCATTTGTGTTGTGCCCATCGCCATAGACTCTGTGGTGGAGTCTTCCATGCTTGCTAAGTGTCATTAGATCCGTGAAGGAAGAGCAGGCGGTTGAGGGAAAAGAGACTTGGAGTCTATAAGGCCACGTGGTCGCTATTTAACGGCACTGGTACATAAAATGTAGGTACTGAAACAAGTTGACAAAGTCCTTTTAATCCACTTAGTGGGGAACACTCAGCATCCCAGCCAGTTTGTTGTTGACTTTGCTAGTGAGCTGTATAAATAGCTGTGATGTTACAGAACAGAGAAGGCAGTGAGGAGCGTTCGATGTAGCTACAGACGACTGACTGCACGGTCGTGGGAGGTGGAGCTGTGCAGGACTCTGCAGGTATTAAAGGTAGGCACTGTTTGGCCATGGGCAGGGGCAATGGTGTCTTTCCACATGGAGCAAGCGCTCTGGAAAGGGGTTTCTCCCCATCTGCGCTGAGTGGTGCCAGCCCACTGTATATGAACAGTCTTCCCCCCCATCCCCTCTTGCCAGAGTCTGCCTTACCTGGCTGGGCTGCCGGTGTCCTTCCGCAAGGTGGTGTGTGAAGGAGCTGGGAGTCTCGGAATTGGGAATGGGCCAGGGAGCTTTTCACCGTCCTCTTGGCAGCTTGGAACGAGCCAGTGTGATCCCCTGGCTGCTTGGTGCGTCGGGGGGGGGGGGGGTCTGACATGGTGGATCTCAGAGCAGTTCCAAGTGAACAGGGCCCTGTGACAGTCACAGAGGGTGGAGACAAGGTCTGGGCAGAGCATGGAGACTGAGCTGTCTCTGGCGCGCCGGGCAGGGTCAGGCATGTGGCTGAGCGAGGTGAAGATGCTTGTCCCTGCACCTTCTCTGTGCTTAGCGGAGGCCTCCGGCACTGTAGTCACACGCAGATCGGCCTCGGTGAGTCGTCAGGTTTGAGCGGCTTGGCGCATGCTGCTTAGAACGGTATTGGCGTGTTTCTTCTGCAGAAGCGGGCCCTACACTGGGCCTTGAGCCAGGCACTCAGCGCAAGTCTGCCCTGCAAGTGACCCTCACTCATTTCTGACTGCGTCTCTGATTTCTAGAGCACGTTGGCTCATCCTGCAGCCAAAGCGAGCTCTCCGACTGCCAGGCCTGCCAAATCAGCTCTCCCATGCAGGGCCGGCTTTAACCCGACTCCCCCGATTCCCCGGAATCAGGCCCCGCACCTAGGAGGGCCCCGTGCCTTAGGCCTCTTTTTAATTTTTTTTTACTCACCCTTCTTGAATTGTGGAACCCAGAACTGGACGCAGGATTCAAGTACCAGTGACACCAGTGCAAATATAGAGGTAAAATAACCTCCCTGCGCCTACCTGAGAGGCCCCTGTTTATCCATCCCAGAGCATGTTCTTGTTGTTGATCACATTAGCAATGTTGCGCTGAGAGCTCATGTTCAGCTGATTGTCCATCATGACTCCCAAGTCTTTTTCAGAGTCCCTGCTTCCCAGGTAGAGACCCCTCCATCCTGCAAGTGTGGCCTGCTTTCTTTGTTCCTAGATGGATACATTTACACTTCACTATATTACAACACACGCTGCTTGCTTGTGCCCAGTTTACCAAACGATCCAGGTTTCTCTGAATCAGTGACATGTTCTCTTGGTTCTTTATCACTCCTCCAGTTGTTGTGTCGTCTGCCAATATTATCAGTCATGATTTTATATTTTCTTCCAGGTCATTGATAAAAATATTAAACAGCATAAGACTGAAAACCAATCTCAGAGTGAAACAGACCCATTTAGTGACAATTCCCCATTTACAGTTATATTTTGAGACCTATCAATTAGCCAGTTTTTAAACCATTTAATCTGTACAATGTTGATTTTATATATTTTTCTAGCTTTTTAATCAAAGAATTATGTGGTGCCAGTCCAGTGCCTTACAGAGGTCTAAGTATATTATGTATTTATATTAAGTATATCATTTTTAGGTGACAAATCTGAGGAACTGTTCCAGATGAGGTGTCATTAGAAGAGGTTTTGAAGCAAATTGATAAAGTAACCAGTAATAAGTCCCCAGGACCAGATGGTATACACCCAAGAGTTCTGAAGGAACTCAAATGTGAAATTGCAGAACTACTAACTGTAGTTTGTAACCTAGCATTTAAATCATCTTCTGTACCAAATGACTGGATGATAGCTAATGTGACGCCAATTTTTAAAAAGGGCTCCAGAGGTGATCCTGGCAATTACAAGCCTGTAAGCCTGACTTCAGTATCGGGGAAACTGGTTGAAACTATAGTAAAGAACAAAATTGTCAGACACATAGATGAACATAATGTGTTGGGGAAGAGTCAACATAGTTTTTGTAAATGGAAATCATGCCTCACCAATCTAGTAGAATGCTTTGAGGAGGTCAACAAGCATGGGGACAAGGGGGATCCAGTGGATACAGTGTATTTAGATTTTCAGAAAGCCTTTGACAAGGTCCCTCACCAAAGGCTCTAAAGCAAAATAAGCGGGATAAGAGGGAAGGTTCTCTCATGGATTGGTAACTGGTTAAAAGATAGGGAAAAAAGGGTAGGAAATAAATGGTCAGTTTTCAGAATGGAGAGAGGTAAATAGTGGTGTCCCCCAGGGGTCTGTACTTGGCCCAGTCCTGTTTAACATGTTCATAAAAAGGGGTAAACAGTGAGGTGGCAAATTTTGCAGATGATACAAAATTACTCAAGATAGTTAAGTCCCAGGAAGACTGCGAAGAGCTACAAAAGGATCTCTCAAAACTGGGTGACTGGGCAACAAAATGGCAGATGAAATTCAATGTTGATAAATGCAAAGTAATGCACACTGGAAAACTATCCCAACTATACATACAAAATGATGGGATCTAAATTAGCTGTTACCGCTCAAGAAAGAGATCTTGGAGTCATTGTGGATAGTTCTCTGAAAACAACCACTCAATGGGCAGAAGCAGTCAAAAAAGCAGAACAGAATGTTAAGAACCATCAGGATAGGGATAGAAAATATATTGCCCCTATACAAATCCAGTGTACATCCACATCTTGAATACTGCGAGCAGATGTGGTCGCCCCATGTCAAAAAAGATATATTGGAATTGGAAAAGGTTCAGAAAAGGATAACAAAAAAGATTAGAGGTATGGAACGGCTGCCATATGAGAAGAGGTTAATAAGACTGGGACTTTTCAGCTTGGAAAAGAGATGATTAAGAGGGGATATGATAGAGGTCTACAAAATCATGAGTAGTGTTGAGAAAGTAAATCAGGAAGTGGTATTTACTCCTCCTCATAACATATGAACTAGGGGTTGCCAAATGAAATTAATAGGCAGCAGGTTTAAAACAAACAAAAGGAAGTATTTCTTCACAAAATGCACAGTCAACCTGTGGAATTCCGTGCCAGAGAATGTTGTGAAGGCCAAGACTATGGCCTGGTCTACACTACGCATTTTAACTGATTTTAGCAGTGTTAAACCGATTTAAAGCTGTACCCGTCCACACAACGAGGCCCTTTATATTGATATAAAGGGCTCTTTAAATCGGTTTCTGTACTCCTCCCCAATGAGAGGAGTAGCGCTAAAATCGGTATTACCATATCGGATTAGGGTTAGTGTGGCCGCAAATCGACGGTATTGGCCTCTGGGCAGTATCCCACAGTGCACCACTGTGACCGCTCTGGACAGCAATCTGAACTTGGATGCACTGGCCAGGTAGACAGGAAAAGCCGCACGGACTTTTGAATTTCATTTCCTGGTTGGCCAGCGTGGAGCTCTGATCAGCACAGGTGACTACGCAGAGCTCATCAGCGCAGGTAACAATGCAGTCTCCTGAGAATTGAAGAAGAGCTCCATCACTAGCCCAGACAGTGAAGCCATGGAAGCGACCTCTGGTGAGTGTACCTTTGTAAATATAAAACATGGTTTAAAAGCAAGTGTTTTTTAATGATTGATTTGCCCTGAAGACTTGGGATGCATTCGCGGCCAGTACAGCTATTGGAAAAGTTTGTTAACATGTCTGGGGATGGAGCGGAAATCCTCCAGGGACGTCTCCATGAAGCTCTCCTGGAGGTACTCCAAAAGGCTTTGCAGAAGGTTTCTGGGCAAGGCAGCCTTATTCCGTCCACCATGGTAGGACACTTTACCATGCCATGCATGTAGCAAGTAATCGGGTATCATTGTATGACAAAGCCTAGCTGCGTATGGTCCCGGTGATTGCGGGCATTCAAGAAACATCCATTCTTTATCTCGCTGTGTTATCCTCAGGTGAGTGATATTGTTCATGGTAACCTGGTTGAAATTCAGGAATTTAAGTATTTATATACTTAAGTAAGGGGACAGAGATGGCCATTCCTATTGGGCTGTTTGCCTGTTGCTTAAAAGAAATCCTTCCTTGCACGTAGCCAAGCGGGGAGAGGGGAGGAGGGGAATAGCTCTGAGCTGTTTCACGTTTGGCTATCAGGGATCTTCCCTGCTACCAGCCATGTGGTGGGGGGGGAAGGGGGTGATTAGCAGTGATCTTCCATGATACCAGCCATGGGGTGGGGGGAGGGGTAAAGCGATCATCCCACAGAATTGGAGGTGGGGGGTGGCTTCTGCTGCTGCATGTTAACAGGAAAGAAGCATCACTAAACGGGCTTTGCTTGGTATTTGGGAAAGGAGGGCACTGTGTATGTGAAGGCTGCAGAAGCCGAAAGACAGTGGCTTACCATGGCCGCATGCAAGCTGAATTCTGATGCCCGGGCCTGCGTCTGTGAGATCTGTAACACCAGAGCCGCAGGCACTCAATATTAAGATGCAAAATGCGACCTTGTAGTGAAATCACACGTGCTACGTAAGGTGAATAGTGTTGTTCACTGTGAAAGAGTATAACCATTGTTCTGTAAAATGTATCTTTTAAAATACTTCTCTCCCTTTTTTCCCTCCCTCGTGCAACTGCAGATTCTTCAAGCCTCCCTGCTCCATCCTGAAGGCTAGCTCAGATAAGGCGGAGGAAAAAGAAGACGCGAGACGAAATGTTCTCGGAGATCATGGAAGTGACCCGCAATGAAAGAGCTCATCTGAATGAGTGGAAGGACGTGGTATCAAATTACAGGAAAGATGCCAGTGAACGTGAGGATAGGAGGGACCAACGTGAGGATAGAAGGGACGCTCGAGATGAGAGGTGGCTGCAGGAAGATCAGAGGTGTAGGCAGGAAGATCAGCGGTGGCAGGATGCAATGCTGGGGCTGCTGCGTGATCAAACTGACATCCTCCAATGTCTGGTGGAGCTTCAGGAAGAGCAGCGGGGTCACAGAGTGCCGCTGCAGCCCCTTTGTAACCACCCTCACCACTCACCATGTTCCATATCTTCCTCACCCAGACGTGTAAGAACGCGTGGGGGAAGGCTTCATGCCACCCGCCCACTCCACCCCTGTGGACAGCCCAACCAAAAGGCTGTCATTACATTGAAATGTTTTTAGTAGCCTTTTCCTTCCTTCCTATCCTCCTCCCAAACCACACCTAGGGTACCTTGTCAGTTCTCTCTCTCTTCTTTTTATAATGACTTTTTAATAAAGAATACATGATTTTTAAACGATAGTGACTTTATTTCCTTAAGCAAGCTGTAATCGAAGGGGGAGGGTGGGTTGCTCACAGGGAATGAGCCATCCCAGGGGAAACAAACACAACAGTTACACTGTACCCTGGCCAGTGATGAAACTTGTTTTCAAAGTTTCTCTGATGCGCACCACTTCCTGGTGTGCCCTTCTAATCGCCCTGCTGTCTGGCTGCGCGTAATCAGCGGCCACATGATTTGCCTCAGCCTCCCACCCCGCCATAAAGGTCTCCCTCTTACTCTCACAGAGATTGTGGAGCACACAGCAAGCAGCAATAACAATGGGGACATTGGTTTGGCTGAGGTCTGAGCGAGTCAGTAATGTGCGCCAGCGAACCTTTAAATGGCCAAATGCACATTTACCACCATTCTGCACTTTCTCAGCCTGTAGTTGAACAACTTCTGACCACTGTCCAGGCTGCCTGTGTATGGCTTCATGAGCCATGGCATCAAGGGGTAGGCTGGGTCCCCCAGGATAACTACAGGCATTTCAACATCCAACTGTTATTTTCTGGTCTGGGAAGTCATTCCCTTGCTGCAGCCGTTTAAACAGAGTAGTGTTCCTGAAAACGCGAGCGTCATGAACCCTTCCCGGCCATCCCACTTGGATGTTGGTGAAACGTCCCTTGTGATCCACCAGTGCTTGCAGCACCATGGAAAAGTACCCCTTGCGGTTTACATACTGGGTGCCCTGGTGCTCCTGTGCCAAGATAGGGATATGGGTTCCATCTAGCGCCCCCCCACAGTTAGGGAATCCCATTGCAGCAAAGCCATCCACTATGACCTGCACGTTTCCCAGAGTCACAACCTTTCGTAGCAGCAGCTTAATGATTGCTTTGGCTGCTTGCATCACAGCAGCCCCCACAGTAGATTTTCCCACTCCAAATTGATTCTCGACTGACCAGTTAGCTGTCTGGCATTGCAAGCTTCCAGAGGGCTATTGCCACTCGCTTCTCCACTGTGAGGCCTGCTCTCATCTTGGTATTCTGGCGTTTCAGGGCAGGGGAAAGCAAGTCACAAAGTTCCATTAAAGTGTCCTTACGCATGTGAAAGTTTCGCAGCCACTGGGAATCATCCCGCACCTGCAAAACTATGCGGTCCCACCAGTCTGTGCTTGTTTCCCGGACCCAAAATCAGCATTCAATGGCTAGAACCTGCCCCATTACCAGCAGGATCTCCAAAGCGCGGGGGCCCGCGGTTTGAGAGAATTCTGTGTCCATGTCCTCATCACTCTCATCGCCGCGCTGCCGTAGCCGCCGCCTCCTCCTCGCCTGGCTTTGCAGGTCCCAGTTCAGCATAGACTGCACGAGAACGTGCGAGGTGTTTACAACGTCCACGATTGCGGTATTGATCTGAGCAGGGGCCATGCTTGCCGTGCTATGGCGTCTCCACAGTTCACCCAGGAAAAAAGGCGCAAAATGGTTGTCTGCTGCTTTCACTGAGGGAAGGGTGAGGCTGTACCCAGAACCACCCGCGACAATGATTTTTGCCCCATCAGGCACTGGGATCTCAATTCCAGAATTCCAGTGGGCGGGGAAGACTGTGGGATAGCTACCCACAGTGCAAAACGCTCCTGAAATCGACACTAGCCTCGGTACATGGATGCACACCGCCGAATTAATGTGCTTAGTGTGGCCGCGTGCACTTGACTTTATACAATCTGTTTTACAAAACCGGTTTCTATATAATAGGAATAATCCCGTAGTGTAGACGTACCTCATAACAGGGTCCAAACAAGAACTAGATAAGTTCATGGAGAACAGGTCCATCAATGGCTATTAGCCAGGCTGGGCAGGGATGGTGTCCCTGGCCTCTGTTTGCCAGAAGCTGGGAATGGGCAATGGGATGGGTCACTTGATTCCCTGTTCCATTCATTCCCTCTGGGCACCTGGCATTGTCCATTGTCGGTAAACAGGACACTGGGCTACATGGACCTTTGGTCTGACCCACTAGGGCCATTTTTAAGTTCTTACGTAAGTTCTTATTTTTATCAGCCAAACTTGTAATCTCATCAAAAATATATAAACTTAATTTGACAGGATCTGTTTTTCATAAACCCATTTGATGTGCATTACTTACATTACCCTATTTTAATTATTAATCGAGTCTCACATCAACGAATCCATTATCTTACCCGGGATCGATGTCAGGCTGACAGAGCTATAATGACACAGGTCATCCTGATTACACTTTTTAAATATTGGCACAATATTCGCTTTCTTCCAGTCTTCTGGAAATTCCCCAGTCCTCCAAGACTTATTGAAAATCAATGTTAATAGTCCAGCGAGCTCCTCAGCCAGCTCTTTTTAAGCTTTTTGATGCAAATTACCCTGACTTGCTGATTTTAAAATGTCTGACTTTAATAGCTTCTATTTAATATCCAGATACATTGGTGGAATGGAGAGAGTGTTATCATCACCATAGAATGACATTGCATAAATCTGTTTTTTTGCCCTAAATACAGAATAGAAATATTTATGGAACGCTCCTGCCTTTTCTGCATTATTGTTGATAATTCTACTATTTCCATCTAGTAATGGCCCAATGCCATTGTCAGGATTCTTTTTGTTCCTAGTATATTTTTAAAAATGCTTTCTTATTGTCCTTAACTCTGCTGGCCATAGATGTTTTATGTCCCTTTGCTTCCCTTATCAGTTTTCTACAGCTCCTAAATTCCGATATATATTCATTACTATCAACTTTCCCATTCTTCCATTTGTTGTGATGTATGTGTATGTGTGTAAACATGTATTATTTTTTATGTCTGCCTTTACTTATCCTCTAAACCAGGTGGGTTTTTTAAACCACTACAACCTTCTTCCTCAGTTGTGGGATTGTGTTATTTTGGGCAGCTAGTAAAAAGTGTTCTTAAATGATTCTGTTATCATTCAGATTTTTCTGATTAAATTGTTCATCCCAACTGATTTGGCTCATATTCGTTTTCATCTTTGTGAAATTGTCCCTATTAAAACACCAAGTATATATAACTGGTCTGAAATTCATTGTGCTTGGACATTATAAATGTGATCCAATCATGGTGACTTATACTTAAGTTACCATTGACTTTTAGTTCTGTGATCTGTTAGGACAAAGTCTAATAAAGAATTCCCCTGTCTTGGGTTAGGAAATTGTCATCTATAATGTTTAGAAAGTCTAAGGATGTTTTAGTACTGGCAGCGTGAGACCTGCAATATAAGTTGCTCAAATTGAAGTCCCCCATGACTACACAGCTTTTCTTCCTACACCTTATAGATAAGGAGCCTGTCATCCTGTTCTCTAGTGTAATTTGGGGTCTGTAGCAGACACCAGCTAATACCCCCATCTTGTGTTTGATCCGTTGGACACTGATCCATAAGCATTCAAGAGCACTGTTTTCTGAGTTCATAGAATAGCAGAGGCCTCAGGAGATCATCTAGTCCAACCCCCTGCTCAAAGCAGGGCCAATCTCCAAATCCCTAAATGGCCCCCTCAAGGGCTGAACTCACAACCCTGGGTTTAGCAGGCCAATGCTCAAACCACTGCGCTATCCCTCCCCCTGTTACCAGTGACCCAGACACAGCCGATACCATGTTTGACACAGAGTGCCCCTCCCCCTCCCCCTCCCCCTCCCCCTCCCCATTTGCCTACCCAGTCCTTTTGCAGTAGGCGATAACCGTTGATTGTAGCAGTGCAGTGATTGGCATCACCCCACCAGGTATCAGCAGTGCCAGCTAGGTGCCATTTACGCTCCTGATGAGGAAGGCTAAGATTTTGTCATGGATATTTTTAGTAAAAGTCAGGGACAGGTCACGGGCATTTTTCTTTATTGCCCATGACCTGTCCCTGACTTTTACTAAAAATATCCATGATAAAATGTGTAGGGGCTGGGCAGCTGCGGTGGGGGGGCTGGGAGCTCTGGGCCCCCCCACCACTCGGGAGGGCTCAGAGCTCCAGGGTACCCCTGCCCCCAGTGGCTGAGGGGAGCTGCAGGGTCCCCCTGCTCCCTCCCCAGTGGCAGGGAACTGTGGAAATCCCTCTTTCACCACTGCAGTGGGGAGCTGCCGTGGTCTCCCTGCCCTGTGGGAGTGTCCAGGGAGCTGCCTTGCCCTGCAGCTGGGGAGCTTCCAGGGTGCCCCTGTGACGAACTGGGAAAGTTCTTAATGTTTTCTCTGAGTACTGTGTTGGTGCCTCAGTGTCCCCATGGCAGTTCTTAAGTATCTGGCAGAGCCAAGGGCCAGTGCACCTAAATGCCTGACACCCTGTCTCCTAGCAACTGATGGCCTGGGCCTCTCCCCTGCAAAGGTGCCAGCTGAAGGTGTTGGAGACAAAGGGATCAGGTGACCTCCTGGCCCGGGAAAGGAGCTGAGCAGAGAGGAGGGGCTGGGAGGGATTGTTAGTCTGGAGCTGGCTGGGGACAAGGGTGGAGGGCAGACCTGGGGATCTGGCTCACTGCCCCCCAGAATGGACCTGGCCGAGGGGTCCGGTTCTCTGTATCTACAAGCTCTGTTTTAGACCCTGTTCCTGTCATCGAATAAACCTCTGTGTTACTGGCTGGCTGAGAGTCACGTCTGACTGCAAAGTGGGGGTGCAGAACCCGGTGGCTTCCCCAGGACCCCGCTGGGGTGGACTCGCTGTGGGAAGCGCATGGAGGGGCAGAGGATGCTGAATGCTCCAAGGAGAGACCCAGGAGGTGAAGCTGTGTGAGCTTCTTGCCCTGAACAAGTCTGCTCCAAGGTAGAGGCGGCTCCCCAAAGTCCTGACTGGCTTGGTGGGGAGCAGTTCCAGAGCATCGCCCGGGGACTCCGTGACAGCCCCTGCTCCACGGCAGCTGGCAGGGAGGTGGGGGTGTCCCCCTGTTGCCGCAACTGGCGGGGAGCTGCGTGGACTCTCCTGTCCTCTGTGGAGGCTGGGAGCTGCGGGGTACCTGCCTGCTTGTGGCAGCTGGGAGCTGCAGGGTACCCCTGCTGCCCATGGTGACTGGGAGCTGTGGGGTACCCCCTCATTTGAGCAGCTGGGAGCTGCCGGGTACCCCTGCTGCCCATGGTGGCTGGGAGCTGCGGGTACCCCCCTCCTTGTGGCAGCTGAGAGCTGCGGGGTACCCCTGCTGCCCATGGTGACTGGGAGCTGCGGGGTACCCCTCTTAGCCATGGTGACTGGGAGCTGCGGGGTACCCCTGTTGCCCATGGTGGCTGGGAGCTGCGGGGTACCCCTGCTGCCCATGGTGACTGGGAGCTGCGGGGTACCCCCCTCCTTGTGGCAGCTGGGAGCTGCAGGGTACTCCTGCTGCCCATGGTGGCTGGGAGCTGTGGGGTACCTGCCTGCTTGTGGCAGCTGGGAGCTGCGGGATACCCCTGCTGCCCATGGTGGCTGGGAGCTGCCGGGTACCCCTGCTGCCCATGGTGGCTGGGAGCTTGGGAGCCTGCTGCCTCAGACGGCAGCAGTACCTCACAGCTCCCTGCTGCTGGGGCTGAAGTCATGGTCTTTGGAAGTCATGGATTCCGTGACTTCTGCTACCTCCGCGTCAAAATTGTAGCCTTAACGATGAGCAATTCTGATTCCTCTTGGCGGTTACCCAGGCTCCTCGCACTGGTGTGTAGGCATTTTAAGAATTTCTTCTCTCCATGGCCGTTGGTTCCTTCGTTAATTTTGTCTTCAACATCTCACTTTTGTGTTGACTGGAGAGTCATGTTTCTCTCTTTTTACCCTCCCCAATGCTGTTAGTTTATCCCCCTCCTGACTCCTGTGGCTAGCGTGTCCCCGAGGAGATTGGTCCCCCAGCTACCGATGTCACGATAGCCTCATTGACGTCCCCACTGATTTACAGCTGCTTGAGTTTGTCACCTCGTGTTGCTGATTTTTCCTCTCTGTCTCTCCTAGAGATAGAACGGATAATCCAGCTGGACTTGGACCTGAAATACAAGACCAACATCCGAGAGCTGTTTGAGGAGTTTGACCATTTCCTGCAAGGAGCCGTCATTGGGATAGCCAGAGAGATGCAGCCTGTCTACAGGTACGGCAGTGGGTGTGGAGACAGCAGCTGGTGTCCCTGTGCTGTGCTCGCGGGGAGACTTACTCTGCAGAGCAAAGTGCAGAGATCCCATGAGTCCTGCTTACTGGGGCTGTGTGTTGGGGCTATTCAGAGGCTGGTGTCTGAGTGTGAAGAGAAACATGCAGGAAGCTGTTCTTTGCCTAAGGCCTTAACTCCATGTGTCACTTTGGACAGGGCGGCCAAAACTTGCAAAGCTGAGTTCCTGAAGTCCGTACACAGGCTCCCTGGACATGGCCTGGCTCCCAGCCATGCTCCCAGAGGAGTCGCTGTGACGTCTGGGTGCTAAGGCCGCTTTTCTTTAGGTGCCTACGGCTGGATTTAGGAGCCTAATTCTCGGCCACCCAAAACCTTGGCCACAAAGATTCAGTTCTGTCAGAGCAGCAACATTTCCCCTGGCCGAGGTGAGTGCAGGTGTGACAGCTGCATGTGTGTTTTGCTAGTCTGATCATTGAGCCAAACTAGGTTCTAATCACAGGTTCTGGGCAGCACGGCCCTCCTGCTGGCCTCTCTGCTCCCCACGGGGGGCCGGGGGCGCGGCATCGCGGTGATGCTAGGTGTAAATGGGTCACACCCTCCACTGCCTGCACTGACTTCAGACCACGTCCAGTGCTAACAAGTGACCCCAGCCAGGGAATCGCTGACTCCAAACTTGGAGTACCTCCATATTAGGAGCCACTCTTGGTGCCTTGCACTTGAATTGTTCTGTGCCTGCAGTGAAAAGAGAGAACCAGAGGGAGGAAAGTGAGACTTTAAATTGCCTGAAGGGTCCTGCTGGAGTGCTGAGTGTACGGCTGGGATATATTGACTTGCATGTTGTGTAGATGTGGATTTCTAACATGTGCTGGAGGCTACTGCTCTTGCTGGTGCTGATTTCAGTTGCAGTCGATGATTTTTGTACTGAAAAATGTCCTTTGCTCTAAGACACATTTGTACGAATGCTGGAGGCAACACGTTGCTAACACTCTCAATAATTTTGCTTTGCAAGCTCGCCCCAGGTGGAGAACCCAGGAGTTTGAGGCACGGCCTGCTCCAACAGTGCCCAAAACATTTCCAGTCACAGTCACAAGGCCTGGCAGGGGGCAAGCTGTGATGAACTAGGAATGTTTTTAATGTTTTCTCTGAATACTGTGTTGGTGCCTCAGTGTCCCCATGGCAGTTCTTAAGTATCTGGCAGAGCAAAGGGCCAGTGCACCTAAATGCCTGACACTCTGTCTCCTAGCAACTGATGGCCTGGACCCCTCCTCTGCAAAGGTGCCAGCTGAAGGTGTTGGAGACAAAGAAATCAGGTGACCTCCTGGCCCAGGAAAGGGGCTGAGCAGAGAGGAGGGGCTGGGACGGGGGTTAGTCTGAAGCTGGCTAGGGATGAGGAGTGAAGTGCAGACGTGGGGGAGGGTCTGGCTCACTGCCCCCCCAGAATGGACCCAGCCGAGGGGTCCGGTTCACTGTACCTACAAGCTCTGTTTTAGACCCTGTTCCTGTCATCGAATAAACCTCTGTTTTACTGGCTGGCTAAGAGTCACGTCTGACTGCAAAGTGGGGGTGCAGAACCCGGTGGCTTCACCAGGACCCCACTGAGGCAGGCTCGCTGTGGGAAGCGCATGGAGGGGCAGAGGGTGCTGAATGCTCCAAGGAGAGACCCAGGAGGTGAAGACGTGTGAGCTTCTTGCCCTAAACAAGTCTGCTCCAAGGGAGGGGAGGCTCCCCGAAGTCCTGACTGGCTTGGTGGGGAGCAGTTCCAGAGCATCGCCCGGTGACTCCGTGACAACTGGTGGTAGCAGTGGGATGTACTGCACCCCGTGAATGGCGCTGCTTGCAGTAAGTGACTGGGGAGCAGTAAAACAAAGGAGGGATAATGAGGACCAGGCGTGCTGAAGGCTCAGAGAGGGACGGTTTCTGGGGGCGGTTAACCTCTGGGAGTGTGTGACCAGCGAGAAGGACTGTTGGAGTAATGGGGTCCCCCTGGGGACTGCAGCGAGCAGTCTCAGGGGCGGAGGAGCTTGCCGCTCAGCCCTGGGAGAGAAGGATTTTGCAGTAGCAGGGTTCCCCTGGGGATTGCAGGAGCAGTCCTGGGGCGGAGGAGTCTGCAGCTCGACCCTGGCAAAGAGGTGGTGATCACGAGAAGGGCTGGCACACCAGGGGTTCTTCCTGGAAACCATGGGGGAGCCAAGAGCACACAGGCCTGTGAGTCCAGAGCCATTTGGGAGCGGTGAAGTGATGGCCTATCACCATCTCCTTAAGAAGGACATTGTGATCCTGTGCACAAAGAGAGGGTTACGCATGGGGATGTTCACCAAGGCACAGTTAATCGTGCAGTTGGAGGAGGATGAGGACCACTCTGAGGAGCAGATTCCTGGCCCAGATGGGGCTACAAGAGGATCTGGGAGCAGCTGGAGCAGCAGCCAGGCATCCCCGGGAGTCTGGTACCCAATTAGACGAGGGTCTTCATGATTGGGTTCCCCATCAGAAGATTGGAGACGGATGGGATGGGAGCAGAGCCCAAGAGAGCAAAAGAACCGTAAAAAAAAGCAAGAGCCCGAGGAAAAGCTGCAGGAGAAGCAGCAGCAGCGTGGACTGGTGATGGTGGAGCAGAGAGACATAGGGGGCTGCCCAAGGGTCAGTGGGGAAACACGCCTGCGGGGGCAAGACCCTGGGACAGAGAGAACTGTGGTGGTGCAGCCCCAGATGCTGAGGGACTGTGGGACCTGGGTGAAGGTCCCTGGGGTGAAGCCCCTTGCCCTGCCTATGGCCCAGATCCCTGTGCAGACCCAGGAGGGGTTGGGCTGGCTGGTAATTGGGGTTCTCCAGGATATCGGCTCAGAGGCCCTGTTGGTGGGTGACTGTCTCCCCATGGGACAGGATCCAGGCCCAACTCCTGTAATGGCCGAGGGTTTGAATTCAAATCAAGGGAACCAATTGGCTAGGGTTGAAATGGTCAGTGAAAATGCAAATGACCTGGCTGGCAGGGGGGAGGGGCTGCTGGGCTCAGGATACCTGCCTACCTGTAACCAGCCCCCTGGGGCTGAGTGGGAGGGAGAGATGCTCCCCGCCCCCCTGCACACCGGAGAGGGGGCTCATGCTGGCTCTGATGCTGGGACCAGTGCAGAGAGCTCACTGCCTGGCCCCACTGGGACAGCAAGGGCAGCGCTGAGCACGGGGGGGAGCTGAGACCCCAGCTGAGTGGGGGGACACCCAGGCAGAGCAAGTCGGCTGCCAAACAGGTTTGCCTGGTCCAGACGTGCTGCTGGAAAGTGATTACACAGCAGGGAGGGAGCTACCAGGGACAGGGCTCAGGGGGGCTGTGACCCCAGGCCCAGCCAGCGAGAGGGAGCAGGTCCCACTCCCTGCCCCAGCAGCTGGATCCCAGACCGAGCTGCAGAGGGATCCTTCCTTGGAGAAGCTGAGGGAACTTGCTGGCCACAGCGCTGCAAACCCCCTTGGGGAAGGCTGCAGGGACAAAGTCCTGCAGGAGAAGGGATTCCTATACCGGGAATGGGCTCCCCAAGGGGAAGTAGAACTGGGGGGAATCGAGAGGTAGCTGGTGGTGCCCCAGAAATCCACAGGGTTCTTCCCATTCGAGCTGCTGGATGGGAGGAGTGTAAGGGGACCCCTGGATCTAAAGAGGGAGGATTGAATGGAGAAGGGGGAAGACCCCCTGGGGGACCTCTTCCCTGAGGTGGGAGACAATCTCCCCATCAGGTGTTCCCCGTTCAAAGTCACTGGGAAAGCAGCCCAGAACCTGGAGAGAGAGGTCAAGGACCTGCTGGCTTTAGCCGTTTTACAGCCCATGGGCCTCACCCGTGGGGCTGATCCCCAGGGGAGATAGGATGATCTGGTTTTATGGGGGCTATCAGAAGCTTAAAGCCATCACAGTGTCCGATGCTGACCCCATGCCTAGGCCTTGGGAGATTCTAGACAAGCTGAGGGGGATGAAGAACTTGGCCCGGGCAGACACTGATAACGTGTGCATCTTTAGCCAGACCTGGGAGGAACAGGTGTCCCAGGTGAAGAGGGGGCTGGGCTGCCTCAAGGAGGTGGGACTGACGGTAAAAGCTGGAGAGTGTAAGGTGGGAACGGCAGAGGTGTTTTATCTGGGCCACAAGGTGTGGAGTGGCGGCCCAAGCCCAAAGCTGGCCAAGGCCAAGCTGAGGGCTCTTAACCAAGGGAGCCCAAATCACAGACCAAAGGGCTGGGAAAAAAACCAATCCCAGCTTGAAACCCAGGGGTACTGGGGTGTCAAAGGGTGTGGGCTGCATAAACCTTCTCACATGCGGCCTGCAAGTGCCATCAAGCACACCCGACCTAAGGGAGGGCGTGAGACTGGACTGTCCTTGTGTAACTCACACCAAGGAATGGGAGAGATGCTGGGGCATCCATGGGAACGTTGGTGGGTTCGAACTTCCCCAGGTCAGTGGCTGAAGTGACCTGGCTCAGTTCGGTCTCGAAGGGGGGAGAGATGTGATGAACTAGGAATGTTCTTAATGTTTTCTCTGAATACGGTGTTGGTGCCTCAGTGTCCCCATGGCAGTTCTTAAGTATCTAGCAGAGCAAAGGGCCAGTGCACCTAAATGCCTGACCCTCTGTCTCCTAGCAACTGATGGCCTGGGCCCCTCCTCTGCAAAGGTGCCAGCTGAAGGTGTTGGAGACAAAGAAATCAGGTGACCTCCTGGCCCAGGAAAGGGGCTGAGCAGAGAGGAGGGGCTGGGGGGGGGTTAGTCTGGAGCTGGCTGGGGTCGAGGAGTGAAGTGCAGACGTGGGGGAGGGTCTGGCTCACTGCCCCCCCAGAATGGACCCGGCCGAGGGGTCCGGTTCACTGTACCTACAAGCTCTGTTTTAGACCTGTTCCTGTCATCTAATAAACCTCTGTTTTACTGGCTGGCTAAGAGTCACATCTGACGGCGAAGTGGGGGTACAGGACCCTGTGGCTTCCCCAGGACCCCGCTGGGGCAGGCTCACTGTGGGAAGCGCACGGAGGGGCAGAGGATGCTGAATGCTCCAAGAAGAGACCCAGAAGGTGAAGACGTGTGAGCTTCTTGCCCTAAACAAGTCTGCTCCAAGGGAGAGGAGGTTCCCCAAAGTCCTGACTGGCTTGGTGGGGAGCAGTTCCAGAGCATCGCCCGGTGACTCCGTGACACAAGCAAATGGCATTTCCAGTGTCTTTGTGTTGGTTTCTCTGCGCTGTTGCCGGGTGAAAGTGTCACATAACCAGTGGGGAGCCTGGCTGGGTAGCTAGTGCCTCCGAGGAGCCCCTGGCTGACCCTACACACCATGTAGAAATCGACCAAGGAGATTAGAGAGAGAAACTCTTTTCCTTCTCCCTATTCCTGACACAGCACCTCGGATCACTAGAACTAAAGACATTCACATGGCTTCAGATCTTTTTAAATATGTGTAACAGCTTCCAAGAGCGCTGGGATTTCTTTAAGGAAATGTGACTGCTTCCAGTGAGAGTCACTGGCCTGGGACTTGGCCTGGTTGCTAAAACATCGTAATCCTGTTGAAATGATCTGGATAAAGGGGTAAATAGTGAGGCGGCAAAGTTTGCAGATGATACTAAACTACTCAAGATAGTTAAGACCAAAGCAGATTGTGAAGAACTTCCAAAAGATCTCACAAAACTAAGTGATTGGGCAACAAAATGGCAAATGAAATTTAATGTGGATAAATGTAAAGTAATGCACATTGGAAAAAATAACCCCAACTATACGTACAATTTGATGGGGGCTAATTTAGCTACAGCGAGTCAGGAAAAAGATCTTGGCGTCATCGTGGACAGTTCTCTGAAGATGTCCACGCAGTGCGCAGAGGCGGTCAAAAAAGCGAACAGGATGTTAGGAATCATTAAAAAGGAGATAGAGAATAAGACAGAAAATATTTTATTGCTCTTATATAAATCGATGGTACGCCCTCATCTTGAATACTGTGTACAGATGTGGTCTCCTCACCTCAAAAAAGATATTCTAGCACTAGAAAAGGTTCAGAAAAGGGCAACTAAAATGATTAGGGGTTTGGAGAGGGTCCCATAAGAGGAAAGATTAAAGAGGCTAGGCCTCTTCAGCTTGGAAAAGAGGAGACTAAGGGGGGATATGATAGAGGTATATAAAATCATGAGTGATGTAGAGAAAGTGAATAAGGAAAAGTTATTTACTTATTCCCATAATACAAGAACTAGGAGTCACCAAATGAAATTAATAGGTAGCAGATTTAAAACAAATAAAAGGAAGTTCTTCTTCACACAGCGCACAGTCAACTTGTGGAACTCCTTGCCTGAGGAGGTTGTGAAGGCTGGGACTATAACAGCGTTTAAAAGAGAACTGGATAAATTCATGATGGGTAAGTCCATAAATGGCTATTAGCCAGGATGGGTAAGGAATGGTGTCCCTAATCTCTGTTTGTCCGAGGATTAAGATGGATGGCAGGAGAGAGATCACTTGATCATTACCTGTTAGGTTCACTCCCTCTGGGGCACCTGGCATTGGCCACTGTCGGTAGACAGGATACTGGGCTAGATGGACCTTTGGTCTGATCTGGTACGGCTGTTCTTATGTTCTTAATGTTCTTATGTTCTTCTGTGTGATTAGGGGCCATCTCCAAGCTGTGCCTTGGCTTCATGTTGTGAGTCCTCTTGCAGCATGAGCTCAGTGGGATCATGGATCTGGATTCACATGCTGATGTGCTCCTCACACAGTAATTGTCCGACGTGGGTGTCTCTTGGCACCGTTTAGTAACTTGTGCTCAGAGGGAAACCCTGAGTGAGGTCCCGTTTCCTTTTCAGAGACAGAAATGTGGGTCAGGTTTCAGATCATCAGTGAGGTGTAGGAAATGGATGTTTTCACTTCCTTGACTGAGTGAGGCTGGTGGATAACGAGGGGCCGGGGTTTCCAGGGCTGTCACCCTTCACTACTGCAAATCCCAGCAGCTGGAAAGTGAAGGTAACAGAGTTCTGGCATCCCGCATCACAGCCAGAGCTGAGTGTGCACCCATGAGGCCCAGAGATTCACAGAGCTCCCCATGGCACCTCAGTAAGTAGCCGCTTGTTCAGAAGAACCCAGCGGTTGAGAGCTGAGCCATTCTGACCGCTTGGTCTCGCGTGATCAGGGTGACATCGCCCCGGAACCTCAAGCAAGTTCCAAGCTGCACAACGTCAGTGGTGATGCAAGACTATCCAGTGCAATGGGAACCTGATCCATTGTTTTAAAGGAGTTGAAGGTAAGTCAAGGTCTTTTCCTATCCCTGCAGCCATGCCCATCCGCCACTCGCCCTCCTGCCAGGTTTACAGGGGTTACAAACTCTTATTTAAACATAAGAACATAAGAACAGCCGTACTGGGCCAGACCAAATGTCCATCCAGCCCAGTAGCTTGTCTGCCGACAGTGGCCAATGCCAGGTGCCCCAGAGGGGGTGAACCTAACAGGCAATGATCAAGTGATCCCTCTCCTGCCATCCATCTCCACCCTCTGACAAACAGGGACTAGGGGCACCATTTCTTAACCAACCTGGCTAATAGCCATTGATGGACTTTAAAACCAAACCCCACCCATGCTGCTGTGTGAAAGAGCCACACGGACCAGGAGACTGGCAGGCCAGCTGCTCGGGGACACCACAGCACCACGGTACACAGTAACCGAACCCAAGGGATGTGTCTCTGCCATGCTCACCTCTAGTGACCGTACATGAGGCCTGTAACTTTGGCAGGGAAGAAACGCTTCAGACAGTGGCCTTGAGTTTGATGAATCCCCACAACTTCACCGCAGCTCTTGGGACAGACAAGCCTAAAACATAAACGATAAGGACAGTGGTATGAGGGCAATGCCAGGCTCCTTCGTGTGCAGAGAGAAAGTTGTTATTGAAGAGAGGTGCAGGGGAGTGATCTGAGCGCAGACCAGGGAGCGGTGCTAGACTGGCAGACCAGGTTCCAGCTCATGCCAAGGTCCCCAGGTCCCAACTGAGCACAGACACACCCACCGCTCTGACTGGACTGGCTCATCTGGGGCTATGGGTTTGGTGTTAGACTGCACTGAATGCTTGGGAGTTGCTGCCTGCATTAATCTCACATATTACCTTGTAATATGGGATGCAGATATTCTATTCAAGCATTGGTACAGTAAGCCCTTGTGACTGCATAATCACCAGACAGGGGAGAGACAATTAACTAGTGTAAAGTGCTGGTCTCCAACTGAAGGCGTTACATCCTGGCCAGCGGGGAAGGCCCATTGACACCAGATGGGCCAGTGTGAGACGTTAAAGAGGACAACAGACTTTGTTGCTCTGCTTTTCCCCCACCCCAGTGAAGATGAGTCTTGCAAGTGGCTTCCTCCCATCAGCTGAGTTCACAGCCCAGGGCACATGTGGGGATGGAAATTAAAACCCCTAAGAAGGAGGACTAGACTCTGCGGGGCAAGGTTTCTAGGAACAAGGAAGAGAACCCCAGTGCTTAGCTTGGGTTAGCCCTAAAGGACATATAGAGCCTGCCTTTTATAGAAGTTTCTAGTACCTTTGGAAGCTTAAGACTGTAGCTCATTTGTGTATGTACATTTACCTGCTTTAAACTTGTTCTTTACACTCTTGTTTCCTTTTCCTATTTAATACATTGGTTCATTATAGGATTGGCTACAAGCGTGGTCGTTTGGTGTGAGATCTAAGGTGCAATTGACCTCGGGAAAGTGGCTGTTCCTTTGGGACTGGGAGTAACCTGAATATTGCTGTGATCTGTGGTGTAAGAGCCCATCTATCACACCTGGGGGGCGAGACAGATTGGAGTCCCCAAAGGACTGTCTGTGACTCCAAGTGAAGACTGTGATAGTGGCTGGGGAGTTTACACTTGCTAATTGGTTGGTGAAATCTAAGTGTAGAACTCGCAACCAGTCTGGGGTTTGTGCCCTGGTTCCTAACAGTCTGCCTGGAGCTTGGTCGCCATGCCCTAGAGTCGCTGCAGGAGCCCCCAAATTCTAATCACAGCACAGATCTAGGTGAACTTGGGCAGGTCGCTGGGGCAAAGCTCCTTTGGGGGCCCGTAGACAGAATTCCAACTCTGTACTTAGGCACCTCTCTAGAGGTGGCCTGATTTACAAAAGAGCAGAGCACCTGCAGCTCCCATTGACTTCAGGGAGACCTGAGCAAGGGCTTTGCTGAATTACGGCCTAAGAAAAGACTTCAGGCTTTGGCCTGTTCTATATGACTCCTTGGTGTGCCGGGGGCCAGAGGGCACTGCTACCCTATGGGTACTGTTTCTCATCTCTGAATGCAGCAGCAGAGTGCACGTCTACCGTCAAATTCAGCCATAACTTCCTGCCTTTAACAGCAGTAGTCCCTCGCTCTGATACAGCATTTTTCGTTAGTGAATAGCAAACTGCTTTGCAAAGTGCCTCAGTATCATTACTCCCTTTGTGCCTATGACGCCTGTGGCTGGCTTTCTGCAAAATGCGCTCAGACTGAATGAGTAAAGCAGGTTGCTGTGGTGTCATTTCCAGATCCCGTTTGAGGATGTCCTCTCGAAACGAAAATTCACATAGAAGCAGTGCTGCTCAGAATTTGTCGTTTTTTAAGGATCTGGAATGTTCTGATTAGTACTTAAGGAAATTGATTTAATTTGGCCTTGTCTGTTCAAAAGATGAATCTCAAATTTCACTGTAATCGAGGCTGAGCCAGATCCTCACCGTGAGATGCCTTGACGAGTTGTTTGTACCCGATTGGCTTGCGCTAGGGTTCTCAGGCGGAGCAGCTCAGCTCCCCAGACTAGAATTGCTGGTTGTAATGAGTGTGCGCTCAGGGAACAATCAGAAATTAACAGCTCTTCATGTCTCTTTTCATTTGAAATGTTCAGGGCCACCCAGAGGGGGGGAGCAAGTGGGGCAATTTGGCCCGGGCCCCGCAGGGGCCCCCACAAGAGTTTTTCGGGGGCCCTGGAGCGGGGTCCTTCACTCACTCCGAGGGCCCCGGAAAACTCTTGCGGGGCCCGGGCCCCCGGAGCTTCTTCTGCTCTGAGTCTTCGGCAGTGAAGGGTCCTTCTGCTCCCCCGCCGCTGAATTACCGCCGAAGTGGGACCCGCCACTGAAGTGCAGCCAGGTCTTCAGCAGTAATTCGGCGGCGGGGGGTCCTTCTGCTCCAGAACCCACCGCCAAAGTGCCCTGAAGACCCGCGACGGGAGTCCCCCGCCACCGAATTACTGCTGAAGACCCGGCTGCACTTCAGCGGCAGGTCCCGCTTCGGCAGTAATTCTGCGACGGGAGGCCCCGCTGCGGGTCTTTGGGGCACTTCGGCGGTGGGTCCCGGAGCGGAAGGACCCCCCCCGCCACCGAATTACCGTCGAAGCGAGGGCCCCCCGCCACCGAAGACCCCAGGCCCCCTGAGTCCTCTGGGTGGCCCTGGAAATGTTAGTAACGGGCATTAATAATTAAATCTTCTTCTGAGGAGAGCCCAACCAGACCATGTGCGCTGCTGGCTGGCCGGAGCTGTGATAAACCCCCGTGCTTGGTGCACAAACATGGCGTGGATTCTGCTCCCGTGTCCAGTCTGCATAACAGACAGGCAGCGAACGGCAGGCTTGTGCCCAAAGGAAACATGCCGATGTTTAAGATTTGTTATTTAAACCATGATTTAAATCACTAGTCAGGAAGACTCGATTTATTCATGGTTTTCTACATAAGAGTACATTCTTGTTGGTTGTTATAACCTTAATACGTATTCTTCACAACTCAGAACTGTAGGTTTCATTTTTAGAAGGTACACGCTGTACATTTTTAAACAGTGATTTATTTTGAAAACTTTTCAGATTAGTTTTACAGCTGTATCAGAAAATGAATGTTTGGTTATTTCATTTACCAAAGGTAATTGAAGCAGATATTTATGAAGTCATTGGGAGGTGAACTATCTCCAAATCAACAGGTTAATCATTAGTATTTGAAGGATTTTCTTGCCATGCGGTATTAGGAGGAGATCACCACCAGACAGACATTTAAATTGTTTTATTTAACTAAAATAACAACATTAAGTATTCTGGATTTTTTTCTTAAACAGCAAACATAATATTTTAACAAAACAAGCATATGTCCCTCGCTTCTCAAATTTATCTCCAGACTTCTTCTCCTTGTCCAGATCTATTCCACCCTCAACAATCTTCTATTCATTGAACTTTTTGAAACTTTGCACTTTTAGAGAGCTAAGGGATTGACTCTGTACACAAATTTGCAGAGGGACAATAGGGTTGAGGTCTGTTATTTCTCAACTCTACATATTATTTATCTATTTAAAAACATTTTTGCTGTTAACAAGCATGTTATCTCTGGAGACACAAATCCAGTTTGAGAACTGCAAAACTAAGCATCTCTGATGGTATCTGATAGACTGAGCACTGAATCCCATTGGGTAGATAGAAAGATTAACCTAAATAATCTATACAGAAGCCCCTGGAACCCCATACAATTGGGTCCCTAATCCATGAACTATTGGAACTCATTTACAAAACTTTTCTTAAACATTACATGAATATATTGCCTCATAGTACACAATTAGAATTTATAATCCCTATTGCATGATGAGATATGTTTGAGCTATAATGTATCTTAAGTAAACTATCTTTAGATAGTTTTTTCCTAAAAAAGTATTTCATCAAAAAAATCCGATTTAAATAAAAAAAAAAATCAGTGACTTTTATCCACCCTGTTTATAAGTGTAAATGGATTTTTCTTAATATTGGAAATTAAAGACCCAGATTCTCTCCTGCTCTGAGTCTCTGTGCAGCAGGCAAGAGGCTGGGGGCTACCTGGTTCTCGGGACATAGCCCTGCCACCCCCAGCCCTGGGGCTGCTCTCACCTGTGCCCCCTGGCAACCATCCCCACGGGCCCAGATGCCATTGGGGGCTAGGCGGAGTGCAGCAGTCTGTGGCCACACACCCTCCCTTCACCCTTAGCCAGGGGTGGCATGGGAGCTGGGTGCTGGATAGGCCTAAGAGTGCCTGGCACCTGGGAGTATTTTTACTGTGCAGAGGCCTGTGCGACGCCAGTGTCCTGCTTGCATCCTCATGGATGTGAGGTGAGAGCCAGGGCAGAGTGAGCTGCATGCACCCTGCCTGGCAAATCGCCAGCCGGCTGTCCCTGAGCTCCTGCTGTAGCTCTGTGTTCCCAGGGAGAACACACAGGCCAGGAATAACCAGTCTTGACTGTCAGGCCCCCGGCTGAGTTTGCTGGGCTGGCAGTGAGAAAATGTCTTATCTATAATTAGAGCAAATTTGCTCTGATTGAGAGAGACTATGTGCAGTCACAGTATCATTTGTTCTCTGACTTTGGCTCCCACCCTGCAGTCGAATCCATTCGCCCATCCAGAGAGTCATGACTGTGGTACCAGGGCCCATTTTTGCGCACAGCCCTCCTCGTTCTCCGTGGTTGTTGAAGCCAGAGGGACCATGTGGGGAACATGTTCTGGCTAAACGGATTCCTTTCCATGTAACGCCCTTTGCTTTTTTAACAGTTTTGTGAGTGGAACTGACATGAAGAGGGCTGTTTGCTGCGCCCTGTGATGCAGGTGCATAGCTCAGGGAGAGGAACGGCAATGGGATATGATGCTCCGTTGTCACCTCTAGGTCACTAGTCCGAAGCTGGCTCAGTGGCCACATTTAAGCCCTCACTATTTGGCCGCTCCGCAGCAGCCTGAGCCGAGTGAGCAGGAGCTCTAAGCCGGTTCTGCTATTGCTAAGGGCCTACCGAATTCACAGCCATGAAAAACACGTGGAATCTGATCTACCCCCGTGAAATCTGTATATTATAGGGTTAAAGCACACAAAAGACCAGATTTCACGGGGGAGACCAGCATTTCTCAAATCGAGGGGCCTGACCCAAAAGGGAGCTTGGGGGGAGTCCCCAGGTTATTGTAGGGAGGTCGCAGTATTGCCACCCTTACTTCTGTGCTGACTTCAGAGCTGGGCGGTGACTGTTGGCCAGGTGCCCAGCTCTGAGGGCAGCAGTGCAGAAGTAAGGTTGGCAATACCATCCCATTCCTTCAGAGCTGGTCATCCGGAGAGCGGCGCCTGCTGACTGAGCACCCCGCTCTGCAGGCAACAGCACAGAAGTAAGGGTAGCAATACCACACCGGGCCATCCTTACTTCTGTGCTGCTGCTGGCGGCGACGCTGCCTTCAGACCTGGGCTCCTGGCCAGCAGCCACCACTCTCTGGCCACCCAGCTCAGAAGGCAGCGCCACCACCAGCAGCAACACAGAAGTGAGGGTGGCAGAACCACAACCTGCCCTACAACAACCCTGTGACTACCCCTCCCCAACTCCTTTTTGGGTCAGGACCCCCTACAATTACAGCACTGTGGAATTTCAGATTTAAATTGCTGCAGTCATGAAATTTACTATTTTAAAAATCCTATGTTCATGAAATTGACCAAAATAGACTGTGAATTTGGTAGAGCCCTAACTATTGGGCTGGATACAGGAGTCACTGGGCTGGGGGCTCTGGCCTGTGTGATGCAGGAGGCCAGAGTGGATGACCCTGTGGTCCGTTCTGGGTATGAATCTATGAGCATAGCACTCATCTCCCCTGTGTCTGCAGACAGGGACCTAGACACTGTGCTCCCCTCGAGGGACCCCTACAGGTCAGGGGGTGGGGAGTTTGCCATGCTGCTGTACCTGTTCCGGGCACATGTGGAGGATTTCAGTGCCCAAAGCAGTAAATCCAGCTCCACCTGTCGTCCCACGTTAATACACCACAGGGACTAGCTACAGAGAGTGTGACGGTGTTGCATAGTCAGATTTCAAGGTTAACGTCAGACTGAGGTCATTGTACAGTGTTAGCAGTGTAGACTTCAGGAGGACGTGTGCATGGAACAAAATGTGACTGTTTTCTGGTAATGTCTCAGAGGGAGAATGTCCCTGTGTGGGGTGGCTGATGCTGGAGCACTCTTTCTGGGTAGCTGTGGAGGATGCAGCCTGCTAACCTCTCTCTGCAAGTGATCTTGTAAAGGCAAAGTTGTGGTTCCTGGGCCAAGTCCATGAACGATTGGCCATCCCCGGGAGGACTGAATAGGGTGTGGTGCTTTACTCTCTGCTAGCAGAGGAAAGCCCCGGCATGGTAGCAGACTGTGGAGTGGTGTCCAGCGAATATTCATGGCAGTGACAGGCCAGTGGGTGGTTATTTATTTCCCTATTTCATGTTTTCACATCAGTTTTTGCTTCTGACCGATCCTCGTGTTTGGTTTGGATTATGTTGTTTCTTTCAATATTAAAAAATCAAGACTCCCCGTCCTCAAACCATCCAGGGTATGGAGAGATGTGAGGTGGCCAGGGCACCCACTCCTGCAGAACCCCTCTCGCTCATTAGCACTGAAACCCCCTTTGGTGAAAGACATGGCAAACAGAAACGCAAACAAACAACACAAGAACAGTAGCTCGGAGCCTGGTGCTGCCGCTGCCAATTCTAAGCAAGACAGAAATGGTGCATTATTTATACAGAAAAACAAGGCATCAAAACCGCAGCCAGGCCCTTTCTCGTGTGCCCTGTGACCCAGGGATGGATTGGAGGTGCTGCTTGCAGCGTCTGCAGCTGTGCTGGCTACGGGCCTGGAGTGCCCTACTTTTTCCTTGTGGTTTCCTCCCTGCCCCCTTGCAACTTTGGCAGTTCCCCTTTGTGACTGTTTTGCCCCTGTGGTTGTGATGCTGCTGCAGCCCCAGAGTGACGCTGATAGAGTTGCGTTTCAGGGATTGGCCTCAAGTTGCCTGCCCAGGGTTCTGCAATCCATGTCCAGCAACAAGGCGCAAATTCGCATTGAATCAGATAGTGTTTTTGTAAGCAGCGGCCCGTGCCCAGGACCGTGTGCTGTGGCTCTGCTTATGCTAGGAAATGCAGTGCCTCTTTTGCAGCTGCATTTGTGCTAGCAGCGGTGTCAGCGCACTTGCAGACAGGGCTCTGGCATCTTTAGCAGCAGGTCACGAAAACCTGCACTGGGCAAGGCTAAATAATACAGCAGTAAAAACGCCTGCTTGCTCACAGCTGTACAGAAAAACACACAGAGAATCCTGTAGTATAGACAAGACCCTAAAGATGCCTGAGTTCGTACCATCAGTGGGTGTGGGGTTACCCTTACCCATGTATTTGTCAGATTTCCGTTGACCCCATTCTCCCTGTCCATCTGGAGTCAGATCACCTCTGCCCTGTTGCCTGTGATCACATGTTCACACTGTCTTACAAACCACCAAACTAGATGCCCAAAAAGGCACAATCCCACAATTGAGGAAGAAGGCCATGCTGGTTAAAAAACTGACCTGGTTTAGAGGGGAAGTGAAGGCAGATATAAAAATAATAATATATGACAAATGGAAAATCAGAGAAGTTGATAGTAATGAAGATAAATCAGAAGTTAGGAATTGTAGGAAATTGATAGGGGAAGCAAAGGGACACAAGGAGAATTCTATGGCAAGCAGAGTTAATCACAGTAAGATGGAGTTTTTAAAATATATTAGGAACAAAAAGAATCCCAATAATAGTATTTGTCCATTAGTAGATGGAAATGGTAGAATTTTCAATAACAATGCAGAAAAGGCAGAAGTGTTCAATAAATATTTCTATGCTATATCAAGGGAAACAAGAGATGATGCAGTCTCAGCATATGGTGATAACACTCTTTCCATTCCACCAATATCTCTGGAGGATGTTAAACAGAAGCTACTAAAGTTAGACATTTTACAATCAGCAGGTAACTTGCATCCAAGCTCTTAACTTAGGAGCTTGCTAGACCGTTAATGTTGATTTTCAATAAATCTTGGAGCACAAGTTCCAGAAGACCAGAATATTTAAAAGCTGTAAATGGCCTGACTTGGATAATTCTAGATCTGTCAGCCTGACATGAATAGTGGGCAAGATAATGGAATGGGTAATATGGGATTCAATTAATACAGAATTAAAGCAAGGTAATGTAACTAATGCAAGTCAACATGGATTTATAGAAAGTTTGATAGATTTAGATTATAGTGTTGATATAATAGACTTAGACTTCTGTAAGGTGTTTGACTGGGTACCACACAACATTTTGATTAAACAACAATTAATTAACATAGCACACATTAAATGGATTAAAAACCAACAGCTGATAAGTCTCAAATTGTGACTGTAAATGAGGAATCATCATTGAGCGGGTCCCACGGGGACTGATTCTTGGCCCTGTGCTGTTTAAGATCTTTTTCAATGATCTGGAATTAAAAATAAAGTTGCAGATGCCACAAAAATTGGAGGAGTAATAAATAATGAAGAGAACAGGTCACTGATACAGAGCAATCTGGATCGCTCGGTAAACTGGCCACAAGCAAATAATAGGGGTTTAGTACAGCTAAAAGCAAATGTATAGCTCTAAGAACAAGGAATGTCGGCCAGATGTGCAGGATAGGGGACTCTTGCCTGGGAAGCAGCGACTCTGGAAAAGGTTTGATGGTCCTGCTGGATAATCAGGTGAACACGAGCTCCCAGTGTGATGCTGGGGCCAAAAGAGCTAATGTGATCAACAGCGACAACATGGGCTAGGACCCACAAATGGGGGAATCTCGAGTAGGAGCAGAGAGGTTATTTTACCTTTATATTTGGCATTGGTGTGATTGCTGCTGGATCCTGTGTCCAGTTCTGGGGTTCACTGTCCAAGAAGGATGTTGATAAATTGAAGAGGGGTCAAAGAACAAAGAATTAGAGACAGGGCCTTATAGTGAGAGACTCAAAGAGCTCAGTCTGTTTAGTTCAACAAAGAGATGGTTACGGGGTGACTTGGTGACAGTCTAGAAGTATCTACATGGGGAGCAAAGATTTAACAATGGGCTCCTTAGTCCAGCAGAGACAGGGCCTGACGGGATCCACTGGCTGGAATCTGAAGCTAGGCGAATTCTGGCTGGAAATAAGGTGGAAATTTTTAACAGTGACAGTAACTAACCACTGGAGCAAGTTACCAAGGATCGTAGTGGAGCCACCATTGCTGACATTTTTTTAAATCAAGACTGGATATTTTTTCTAACGGATCTTCTCTGTGTCGGAGCCGTTCTCTGGCCTGTGTTATCCAGGAGGTCGATCTAGCTGAGCACAAAGTTTCCTCTGGCCTTAGGACCTATGAATCTACACAGACAGCCCCTGCCATAGTAGATGTGGGGTGTTTAATCAGAATGATTTTTTCAATGCTGAAGTGAAATGTTGCTGTTCCCCTGCATGCCTCCCATGTTCCTGCTCACTCCAGCCATTTGCATTTTTGTTTTCTGATTTTTAGGCTTTGTAACCATAAAATGCTTTCAGTGCAGAGGCCAGGATCCAGAGCACTGAGCTGCTAGGCAGTATCAGTACAAATGCTTGCGGGAAATGTAATAGTAAGAGAGAAGCAGATAGGAAACGGCCCAGAGCCTGCACTCATATCCTGCAGAGTTAGGGGAAAAACCTCCAAACAGCAAAACAGGATGGGGCTGGAGTGTTGCCAGTCACTGACTCATGCTGAAACAATGCCTGGGTGATGTTTGTGTTGGACAGATGCGTTTCCAGAGCGTGACAGTCTCTCAGCCTCTCCGAGAGCAAGTTGCGGAGCCTGCTGCACTGGCTGGGGATGGCTCCTGTCCTGAGCAGTGCTGGCTCATGTCGTGCTGCGGCGTGTTACTCACAGGTGATGCTCTGCGTGTTTAGCTCTCCCCTGGGATCCCAGCAGTGTGGCCCAGCCATGCCCTGGCAGGTTTGCTTTGGCGATGGAGTGGACAGCGCAATATCGACTTAGAGGGGTGCAGATGCTGCTCTCTGTGGCATGGATGCAGCGTGGGTGGGAGAGGGTGTGCGGGGCCTGCACGGGTCCCTCCTCTGGCACACTATTAAATACCATTGAAATGTAAAGCTGGGTGTGTCCCATCCACTTTCCTGAGCTGGGCTCGCCCTTTTCTGCCAGCTTCTGCCATGTTCTTTCCATGGCTCAGACATGCTGTACTTCCTGTCTACTTGCATCAGACACACAGTACAGGGGATTACCGAGATCTCTCCAAGACTGGCCACAGAAAGGGGCTGATCCGGCCAGGTGCTGAGCACGCCCAGCTGCCCTTGGCTCCAGTGGGAGTTGAGAGCACCCGGCATCTGTGCAGGACCATGCCTTAAGCTAGAACATGCCGGTAGGTTTGTAATGGCAGCACTGGTTCTGATGCTGCCAGGCCTTGGTCCCCAACAGGATGTTGGTTACACAAGGACTGTGTGTGTGAGGTTTGCAGGCGGGGCCCCTTAAGGACAGTCAGGTACCTAGGCACATGTTCTCTGCACGTAAGGGGGCTGATGACTGGGCTGAGGCAGCTGTGTTAGCGCAGGGGATTGTGGGGGTGGCTTCAATCAGCCCCCAGCAGATGGGTTCTGCACAAGGAAGCACTTACACAAAGTCATAATCTTAGTTACAAAGCTCATTGCGCCTGCTTAGCATTCCAGCTAATCAGGTGTGCTGCTTGGTAACGTGCGCGCCGGCCGGCGGAGGGCTGGTGACGATGCTCTTTCTTCATCCTGCAGCTGGGCTTCCCTGCCAGCTCCTGAGCTCACTTAGAGTGATTATCATTTATTATTAGCATTGCTGTGGTGCCCAGGAGCTCCAGCCACGTACCGGGCCCCGTGGTGCCACGGGACAGAAAGACAGTCCCTGCCCCCAGAAGCTACAGTCGAGGTATGACACAAGACGCAGCCCGCCGGGGAGCACTAGGAAGCAGAGGGACATTGGTTGGCTGGAGAGGCAGCGTCTCCGGATGCCAGTGGCCTGACCATTCCAAACCCTCCCACCCTCTGGCCACATGGCTGCATCAACAGCCCTCTTGGGTATGCAGGCAAACTCCACAGGCTGCAGGCGCAGAGCCAGGAGTGACAGGATGAGGGTCTGACAGGAGATGCTGCTTGGCTCACAGCTAGACCCTGACCCCCTGCACCAAGCTAGGCTTCCTAACAGGGTGTTAAACTGAGCTGGGGGGGCAGATTCCCGCTCCAGGCCATGCAGCAGGGCCTCACGGCTACAGCGCAGTCCTGGCCCCTTTGCGCCCCCTCCACACGGGGTTGGGGACGTGGAGCTGTTGGGATGGGGAGCTGTGGTGGATGTGCAGCCTGTCCCCGGGCAGCGGGATCACGTTGCTGTCGCCACAGTGTGTGGGGCCCTGCCCGTCAGTGCACGGGGCAGAGCCTCATCGTCATAGGTGAGCTGAAAGATGCACACGGTGGGGAATGTCCAGTCCTGACTGCTGTGACCCCACCTCCGAGGAAGCAGGGCTGCTGGTCTCCCTCACTGTGCCAGACCATTGCTGTCCCGGCTTGCACTTTGCACTTCCCTTCGGTGTGCTTCCTTTGGCAACCACCAGCCCTGCTTATCTGTGGGGAACAGCCACCTGCTGTGAGAGGAGGCAGCCCTCGGGGCTGGAACCGTCCCTGGGGGAAGAAACAGCCAAAGCCCAGAGCGTGACTTCCCATGTCAGCACATGTGCTCATTGCCATGTGGAGCCTGGGGCTGGGACGTGCTGCTTTGCAGCCAGCGGTGGACAGAGCACAGCTGGCTCTGTGACTGTGCCACGGCTGAACTCCGGGGGTGGCGGGTCTGTGGACTGCGATGCTGGAGGCTTTGTGCACGACTGGGAAGTGCTGTCCCCGTGTTCGCAATGGGGAGGCTGTAGCAGAGAGCGGGGCGAAAGTGTCTGCACTGGGGCTGCACTGTACATGCCCTGCCGGCAGCCATGGCAGAGATGCCGACTGCAGATTTTCCTGCCTGCTGGAGGGCAGCAACTCACCGCTGCCAGAATCCCAAGTGTGGACAAGAGCTGGGTGATTTTCAGAGCAACCTGGTGGGTCTGCGAATGGAAGGTCTTCTCCCCGGGTCCCTGCGCAGAACCAGCAGCCTGGGCTGCCTCTCGCATTGCAGGGCTGGTTCGCCAGCAGGACAGCAGGGGGAAATCGCTGCGTTTCCCTGGGCTCTCTAGGGTCCGGATGGCACGTGATCTCCAGCAGCAGAATGCGGCCAGAGCTGTATGGCCTGAGCCACTGACTGGGGCAGCCCCAGAATGGATCCCAGCGGGCGATTGCCAAGGGGTCTCTGCAGGGCATTGGTTGCAGGAGCATGCTGGCTGGCGTGGTTCGTGGCTCAGATATGACAATAATCCCCTGATTTGATGGGTCACCAAATTCTGCTGATCCTAGCGCCATCCCTGCTTAGAGAGTCTCTGCCAGTCACGTGGATCTCAATGGGGTGGACAGAAAATGACTGGCACCTGCAGGCTGCAGAAACGGGGCCCAGCAGCAGCACTGCTGGCCCTTGGCAGATTCATACACAGACAGGCGTGTAATAGCGAACCTGGAACCCCCCTTAGGCTCCCCTTTTCCAACCTGAAAAGTCCTGGCCTCTTTAATCTCTTCTCATGTGGGATCAATTCCAAACCCCTAATCATTTGAGTTGCCCTTCTCTGAACCTTTTCTAATGCCAGTATATCTTTTTTGAGATGAGACCACATCTGTACACAGTATTCAAGATGTAAGTGTACCATGGATTTATATAAGGGCAATAAGATAGTCTCCGTCTTATTCTCTGTCCCCTTTTTAATGATTCCTAACATCCTGTTTGCTTTTTTGACTGCTGCTGCACACTGTGTGGACGTCTTCAGAGAATTGTCCACGATGACTCCAAGATCTCTTTCCTGATCATTGTAGCTAAATTAGCCCCCATCATATTGTATGTATAGTTGGGGTTATTTTTTCCAATGTGCATTACTTTACATTTATGCACATTAAGTTTCATTTGCCATTTTGTTGCCCAATCACTTAGTTTTGTGAGATCTTTTTGAAGTTCTTCAGTGTCTGCTTTGGTCTTAACTATCTGGAGCAGTTTAGTATCACCTGCAAACCTTGCCACTTTGCTGTTTACCCCTTTCTCCAGATCATTTATGGTCCTTGTGGCCTGTCTGAGTCCAGCCAGATCATTCTTCCCAGCCATTCCTCCTCCTGGCAGCGTTGGCTGCTGCCGAGCGCTGCCAGCAACACCTGATGATTCATGACAGGCTTGCCCAAGCTCCCAGCACACATGAGCTAGGCATGCAGAGAAGCCATCGGGAGATCAGCCACTGCAAGGCTGCACATTAATTTGCAGTCAGTGCTGCCATTCTGTGTGCGGGGAAGAACAGAGTCTCGGAATTGTTGGGCAATTGCTCCCTAGAAGAAGCAGCCAGAATTACAGAACACCAAGTGCCTTTAGAAACTGGCAGGAGACTCCCTGATTTGCAGAGAGCAGCAGGAGCTGTACCATAAGCTTTTGATCAAATACCCCCTACGATAGGGCTGTTTTGTATCCCCTCCACACTGCGTGCGCCTCCTTTCTCACATACACTGCACGGGGTGGGGGAGGGTGGCATTATGTGTATGCATCGTGGGGCAGCGCTGACTGAGCAGCTGCCCTGGGATGTTCTTTTTTTTTGAGCCCAACACTGACTTTATTTTTTTTGTAGCTTTGGCAAAAATTGTATTTGCCCGTTTTGGAGAATCCCAAGTGCTACAGAGATGATATTTCTCACCAGCTGAGAAAGCTTCCGATAACGTGTGGGTGTGCGTGAGTGCTTGGACAGGTCAAGCTGTTTTTTTAGTAAAAGCCCCCAACTTGCCAGGCATGGACTAGGGCTGTGAGCCTGCACACAGACCCTTGACGGGGTTGGGATCTGAGTGTGCGAGGCCCGGCTGTCATCAGGACTTGCTTAGTGCTTGCTCCTGGCTGGATTGCATAAGTTCCCAGCAGCCAGTTGTATCCAAGAATCAGAGGCCATGGTTCAAAATACAGGCATGAAGGGCTCTGCTTTTCTCATCATTCAGGGCAGCTGCATCTCCTCTCTCTGGCTCTCTCCTCCCACTCCTGAGATGGTGCTTATCTGTGTTATTACAGACATCTTCTGCATGTAATGTGTTCAGTGCATGTTACTCTCTGGGTAACTAGCGGCAGTGAGGAGATGCTCTCCGGTTGCTTTGCCATGCTCTGTCCGTGTGTCTAGGTGTTTATACCACACTCATGACCGTGGTGCTTTCATACAGGGGCCTGGAGGGGGCAGGACTCTCGGGGTGGCAGAGAACTCAGAGATCACCATTTCATGCTGCTCTGGCCTTGCTGGCCAGCTCTCAGCTGGACCCACTGGGCAGGTTTCGGACTTGGAGAAGGACCCAGTGGAACCAGTAACGGCTCTTGCCTTGGAAGATGCTTTGTGCGTAGCCAGCACTTGACGGCGCTGTGGCCTTATGATGAAGTGAGAGTGGTCTGGCTGTGTTCTGTGAATGCTAGGTGGGGAATATTGACCTGGGAAGGTTGCAGGGGAGTTGTGCTGGGACTGCCTGCACTGGGGAAGGGAGGATACCTGAGCATGTAACCTGAGACCCCAGGACGGGGGTTGGAGGCCAGGTAACACCTCTGTCTGGGACACTGGACAAAGGACACAAAGGCTGGGGGAGGAGCTAGAGGAAGGCCAGAAAGGAGACGGCTGGAGAGAGTTTCAGTTTGGAGCTGGCTGGGAAATGGAGAGGGGCACCCCGACGGGGCTTGGGCTTCCCAACGGGGCTGTGGCCTCCCTGGAGCCCCAGAGTGACCTAACTAAAGGGGATCCTGTTGTCTGTATCGACAAGACCTGTCTTGGACTGTGTTCCTGTCTTCTAAATAAACCTTCTGTGTTACTGGCTGGCTGAGAGTCCTGGTGAATCGCAGGAAGTGGGGTGCAGGGCCTGGTCTCCCCCACACTCTGTGATGGGCCTGCAGAGCGCACAGCTGAGGTGAACTGTCGTGTGATCTTGCCAAGGGGAAAGGATGTGGATTGTGCAGGCCTGGCAGCACCCAGAGGGCAGACTGTTGTTGCTAACTGAACAGACAGTCCCTGTTTGAAGGTGGAAGGCTATTCCCACCCCCTGCGCCTCCCTATGGGAGCTCAGTCTGCTCCTGGCAGAGCTGGTAAAGGCCAGAGCCTTCATCTTTGTGCACCCAAGACCTGATGAGGGCTAACCCCGCACAAAGGAAATACCAAGCCTTAAAGACCTGCAATGGAATCAGTGTTGGTCAAACTGCCCTTTGTAATCATCACTGAAAGAGTTTTTGATCTGACGAGGCCCTGGAGACACTAGGAAATCTTAGCCCCTTGGGAAAACCTGCCCAGAATGATTCGCATTTGCCTTGAGAAAAGGGGCGTGTTGCTCCCTCATCTGCGTGAACCTGCAGCTGTCCGTCCCTCCGCATCTCCCCTGGCTCTGGCCTGGAGGCAGAGGTGGTCAGGGTAGACTTTGTTGTGTTGGGGCCTCCCCCAAAGCCCACCTAAGTCAGTGGGAGCATTTCCAGTGGGCTCAGTGGGCTCTGAGTCCAGCTGTGTGTGTGCACTACTGGCGGGAACGCACAATGCCCCTGTGCGACCTGCCCCCGCGGCAGCCCCGTGCCTGCTCCGTCAGTCCAGGCCGGGGAACAGGCAGCACATGTGACCCGGGGCGGAGCTGCAGGGACCACTGAGCATGCTCAGAAACAGTAGCTCTGTGGCGAGAATGGAAATAAGGTGTCAATTTTTGCTAGAGAGAGTAATTGACCATGGGAACAACTGACCAAGGGTCGTGGTGGATTCTCCGTCATTGGCAATTGGGTGTTTTTCTGAAAGCTCTGCTCTAGGAATTATTGTGCTATACAGGAGGTCAGACTAGATCAGCGGTTCTCAAGCTATGGGTTGGGGCCAGGGCTGGTGTTAGACTTGCTGGGGCCTGGGACCCAAGCCTGGAGCCCAAGCCCTTCATCGTTGCCCACCCCCCCGTTCTCCTCCGCCCAGGACAGTGGGGCTCAGGCTTTGGCTTTGCCCCCCCTGCACGGGGCAGTGAGGCTCAGATGGTTTCAGGCTTTGGTCCCTCCTCCTGGGGTCAAGTAGTGATTTTTGTTGTCAGAAGGGGGTCGTGGTGCTATGAAGTTTGAGAACCGCTGGACTAGAGGGTCACAATGGTCCCTTCTGGCTTGAGGGTCTGTTAAAAGCACAGCATTTCCTCATTTGCAGCACGTAGCAAATCTCTTGTTGACTTGAATGGGAGCAGGTCCTAAGCAATTACTGTACCGTGGCCCTTGTCGTCTCTTCCTGGCAAACCCGTGAAAGTTGGAGGGATTCGGGGTGCACAGGCGATGGAGATCTGGGGGGTGTGGGTGAGAGAGAGAGAGACAGAAAGACAGACAGACAAACATCTACAATATATGCAAATATCCGTTTTCACCTTTGAGGATAGTCCTGGTGATTTAACAAGAAGCCATGCTGTATGCCAGGACCGTCGGTCTGCCAAGCAGTGGTAGGTTGTTTATTTCTGAGGTAGGACAGTCATCTGAGTTGGCCGGGCAGAAGCACAGAGCGCTGAAGGAAATATGGGAGGAAGCCAGGCCAGCGACTGTGTGCTCAGCCAGCAGGGGAAGTCGAAGTCCTTGTGGAATTTTTTATCTAGCCTTCCTGGGCTGTGTGCTTTGAATGCTGGGAAGTGCTATTCTCCAGATGTTTCCTAGCCCGTGGAGGTTGTGTTTATAAACAGTTGCTCACAGCAGAGCTCCTCTGCAAGGGGTAGCGCTCAGCCAAGGGAGCACAGGGCTGCAGAGTCCTTAACAACACTTGACCATGTTTTGTTTTAGTGTCAAGGCCCCTGGGCTGCCCTCGTGGCGTGGCTTGGTCTGGAGCCTTTTTCCTCTTTTGAAAGGGATTGTGGAGGCTAATAAAGCTCCACCATGATCAGGCCTGAAGTTTAGTGAAGGGCTGAAAGTTTCTCCTCTCCACAGAGCAACTTCCTGCTGCTTTTCAGCCTGGGGAGAGCGCAGGGCTACTGAGGTCTGTCCTGCCTTTGCCGAGGGCTCCCTGGTGGCTGAGAGAGCTGGTGCGGTCACGGGGCAGGGCGTTGCTCCGCCGTCGGGAAGGGGTGTCACTTTGTTGACTCCACAGGCCAGATCCTGGCCTGGCGTAACGCAGCCTAGCGCTGTGGAGGCCAATGGGCGCAGCCGAAAGCCCATGCCCCAGAGTTTTACACAGTCTGGGAGAAGGGCCGGTAGCTCTCCCCTCACTACCGATGTACCATGGCCAAAGTCTGTCCTCCCAGTAACAATGGGATGGGCTGGTGTGCAGGGTACTGCAGGCTGCAGCACTGTAGCCCCTAAGAACACCTGAGGGGTGGAAACACTGAGGCCTGGCCCCGCTCCAGGGAGCTCAGGGTATGTGTGTGTGTGTCCCTTTGATTTCAGTGTGGTTGGCTCAAGGCCAGTGGGCAGAGAGGGCCTGTCTGCACCAGGAAGTTAATTCGGTTTAAGGTGGGGTGTGACTTTAAAGTGGACGAACCCCCTGTGTGACAAGCCTTTGGTGTGACTGAGACGTGGGCACGTGACAGCATCTGGCTGCAGACGTGTGGCTCCATCCTCCATCCGCGGGGTGGGGGGTGAACAAACGCCCCCACTATCAAAGCATCCCCATGCAGGCCGTACCCCTGAGCCCCCACGAGAATCTCCTCTGGCCCCTTCCCTGGCTCCTGGCACAGCGGATGTCACAAAGCTGTGAGCTGCAGAAAACACACTTACTGGATTACAGCCCGCCAGGGACTGGGGCTTTCCCTGCATTCCCAAATGCACACAAAAGGCAGCTTCCGCCTGGCCGGGACACGGGTCCTGTCTGCTCTAGCTGTAACCAGGTGGAAGGACTCTGGGGTCCCCAGGGCCCCGGTAAGTTCCCACTGTTGGTTGCCCTTTGCTTATCCCATGAATTCCAGAGTCTCCTGAGCACATGGTGATGGGATTTGGTCTGGCCTGAGAGGAAGGGCTAAAGCTGCAGTAGCCAGCTAAGCAGTAAGCATGGCAGCAGCCCCCCCAGTCAGAGCACTGCAGTGTTACCCAAGGGCGGGGCCCAGCTGGGGACATCCCACCCAGCAGGGACGTCTTGCACTCACGGACCGAATGGCCGGCAAGCGTCCGTCCCCTGCCGGCGATCCTGAGAGCCTCCGAAAGCACTGCTGGGCCTTGAGCTACAGTCCTGTGTAGCAGGGACGTGCTCCTGCAGGGCACAGAGCAGGCGGCAGACTTTGGCTTGCCTGGGGCTGTTCACAGAGGGTGCGATGCTGAGCAGCTGCACTGGACCCAGACAGGCCACACTGGGTGGATTCTCACAGCTATTTTCTTTGTTCCTTTCCATGTCGTTCTTCTTCCCCTCAAGGTGCCTGGCTCAGGCACCTGGTCCCATTAGCCTGGCCACATTTCATTTCTTCCTGATTTGCCTGTGATCAGGGGAGCTGTGTATTCTATAGCCCTGGCATGTCCCACTGGTTTGGCGCTCCTGCTAATTCCGTCACTTCCAAACATTTCCATTTGTTTCCCCCCCCCGCTCCCTCCATCAAAAAGCACCTGCAGCAGCGTTGCTATTAAAGCAAAAACAAAGCACATTGGAAAGAGCATTCTGGAAAAGTTACAGCTGGCCCTGTGGTTAGTGGAGAAAAATACCAAGCCGTGCGCAGCCTGGCTGGAGTCTGGGGAGGGGAGGAGCTGGGGCTTAGGCCTGATCTTCCCATGGAAAGTTGACGTGCCTGGTTATCAGATATGGAAAGTTGCAGCCCAGAGTCCTGGTGGACAGCTGGGCTTTCGCTGTCGTGTGTTCTCTGGCGTTCAGAGTCATTTGTCCATGTGGATTTCAATGCAATGGTCAGGCTGGGTGAAACGCCATTTGTGTTGTGTTTTACTTTGCAGTCAGTACTGAGCAATATGAAGCACCCACCTAGATTTCCTTCCCTAACACTGAAGTTTCTGTTTGCAGGAAGAGAAGGAAAAGGAGTTTAGGGATGAAAATCCTGAGCATCTGCCAAGCAGCTGTGTTTAATAGCTCCTACTGATCAGAGAAGTCAGCAGTGCTCGGGTGCCAAGGCGAACACTAGTTGTGACTGTGTATCCGCCTGGAGCACTCCCAGGCACATGGACTCCAACCTACCTCTGTGCTCCGGGAATCACCAGGGTGAATTAACCGTTTAATTCCAGCCTGCCAGTAGCTATGCCAGGCACATAGCAAACATGCTCCCAGAGCACTAGCAGCTGCACTTGCACGCCAGATCCATGCTATGGGGGAGTTGCACCGCCTGCCCTGCAGGGCCTGTGTGTGTATTTGGGCATGTCCGTGCCTCTCTGGAGCTCTGTGAGCTTGGGCCTGAGCCTGCAAAGACTTACCCCTCGCAGGGAACTGGCTGCACTGAACCACCCAAAACGGGATCAGACGCCGAATGCGCGATGGAACTGCCGGTGGCGTGCGCTTTACTTTCCGGACAGTGCCCTGGCGAGGCCGCCTCTTGGACCGCTGGGAATCAGGGAAATTTTACCAAATCCGGTAGAATTTTCCTCCCATACTCTGCAGAAATTTGGGTGTGGGAGGGAGGGGAATTTCTCCTGCAGATTCTCTCCAGTGCTCAAACACTGGGTAATGTTTGTCCACACAGACAAGTCTGAGTGTAAACTCAGGTAGCAGACTTTACCCACTTCTTGTCTGGGGAGTATGGAGTTTAGTTTGTGTTAGTTTAACCACTTACATTTTTTGTCAGTGCACCACCACTGAGATCGCATTGATTTGGCCACAAGGACTCCTCGCTGGTTTCTCCCACTCTGGTTTCCTTTAAAGAAAATCAAACTCTTCCATCCCCCTTGATCTTATCCCCTTCCCCCCTTTCTCCATGGGGCGCGCCCTTCGGCTGAGCTCCCTCTTCCCAGACTCCTAGCTAGAGAGAACCAGATGCCACAATTCAAGGAAGCGTTTGGCAGAACACTCGGTGACAGGGAGTGCTGCACAAGAGACCGTGCCAGGGGGACGACAGACCCCTCCAAAGCAGTGTTGGTTGGATTCGACCCTACACCTGAAAGGTTTAAGCTGTCCACGCTCTCCCCAGCTACCTTGCTGCTGAACTGGTCTCACCCTCGTACTCGGTGCCTTTGGCAGCTGAGCCGTCGAGTCTGTTACTGCGGCTCTGAAGAGCTGCACTGGGATTTATTCCCTTGTGAACAGTGTGGCCACACACGCTGGTGCACACACTGTGACTCTACCTAGTACATAGCATGGCAGGGGAAAGTAACGCTTCCTCATCCAGGCTTTGGCTCAGGATTAAACAATTGCTGTTTGTTTGTCCACCAAAAAGTAGGGTATTGTTCTCTTCCCATTACTGCATCTGCATTTACCTGGATTAGCGGCTGCACGCTAATCCACTGGGGAACGAACAATGCTGCTCTAAGACTGATTTAGTCATTTAAAATAAATCTGCTTTTCTGCCAGGTTGAGCTGGGACTGGGGCCCGTGGGCAGCGCAACCGAGAGATGAGCGGTGCTCTGGGTTGCGGCTGTGTCCGTGTTCCTGTTACAGCAAGCTGTTTTCAAGGATTATAATCCAGCTCTTACACTGTCGCTCTGGGCTATACTTCATCTGTCGAGGGCTCAGCACGTTTCTTTAAAATAAAAATGTGAAACAAATGATCAGTCCCATCGCTTGTGAGGTGCCACCTTCCCTTTCCCCTCTTTGTGTCTGGCTCTATCCCTTCCTCTGCTCTGCTGTTATATTCTCTTGTTTCCGTGTGATGGAAGCTGATTATTTTCATTATTATGCTTGAGCACTCAGAAGAGAAGCTGGATTATATAATACATGGAGATGGGCTGGAGCCAGCAGCGGCTCCAGGCACCAGCGTTCCAAGCGCGTGCCTGGGGCGGCAAGTCACGGGGGGGCGCCCTGCCGGTCCCTGCGAGGAGGGCAGTCAGGCCGCCTTTGGGAGCACACCTACGGGAGGTCCGCCTGTCCCATGGATTTGGCGGCAATTTGGCGGCGGGTAAACCGAAGCCGCAGGACTGGCGGACCTCCTGCAGGCGCGCCACTGAAGGCAGCCTACCTGCCATGCTTGGGGCGGCAAAAAATCTAGAGCTACCCGTGGCTGGAGCCCCAGTCTTGATCCAGAGGCCCTGAACATTGAGGAAATGTCGCTCTGGAACCAAGCTTTGGGGAGCAGGTGTGTATCTAACAAGGGCTGAATCAGACCCTGCATGATGGGGAAGCTTGGTTCTGGATCCAATCTTTGCATCTTGGGCCTATCTCGAACTCTGTGTAGTCTTGTATTTTCTTTCTCCTGTAAGTGCAGCGTATACGATGCGATGCTGTCTCACACCTGGTATTTGCTTGGTGTATTAGCACTCACAGACAGACTGACATCACTGTGGCCTGCGTGGTGCTGTCTGAGAGATTTCTGTGCTAGCCACGGAGCCTGATGGAGAAGGGTTCCATTGTTTTCTCTCTTTCCAGCACTTTGGATTGCACTGATCCTCAGACCTACCAACTGCCCCATGACCCTTTGCTGAACAGACCACCCCCATCGTCGCGTCCATTCTTCCGGCTCCAAAATCCCAGACGAGGGTTTGGGGTAGAACTGTTCAGAAAATGGAGTTTCCCTTCCATAGGAAATGGCCATATTTCAAAATCGTTTTCACTGCCACATTGGAAGGAAAGGCCAAAGTATCAGAAATATTCACAAAACAAAAATTCCCAAGTTTCACATTGGAAACGCCTAGATGGAAAATTTTGCCTTTTCACTTGCAAACAAATGGCTCGATGTTTGGAACCGACTTTGATTTGGCTGACTGGAAAGCTGAAAAGTATTGTCTCCATTAACGGTTTTGACAAAGCCATGTGTTCTGCCGGGAGAACATTTCCTACCAAGAATGCCTGGTCGCTCTGGCCTTGGGCAGTGGCTCCCATGCACTGCCGCCACTCTCCTGTGCAGAGCTTCCTGTGGTTCTGCACTGACACCCCTTCTGCCAGTGGGCGTGGGAGCCTGCAAAACTTGGGCTGTGGAGCCGCCGGTGCAGGTGCTGCACGGCTGTCTCATTTCTTCAGTCCCAGGAGACGCGGGGCTTTTGCTTTCCCAGTGGCTGGTCGAACTAGGGACTTGGATGAGAGCCGGGCCGGTTAGGGCTTCACCAGGCTTGAGGGAGGCAGTGCTGTTGAGCTGTGGTGCAGAGTGTTCCAGCTGGCACTCGTGTTTGTCTGCAAGTCGGAAGGTGGATGCAGTGTAAAGCTCTGGCCTGGGTACTGGCCACACCCGGGTAGCGGGAGAGGGAGGGAGATTTCAGCTTGGAAAAGAGATGATTAAGGGGGGATAGGTTAGGGGTCTATAAAATCATGAGTGGTGTGGAGACAGTAAATCAGGAAGTGTGATTTACTCCTTCTCATAAAACTCGAACTAGAGGCCACTCAATGAAATTAACCGGCAGCAGGTTTAAAACAAGCGAGAGGACGTATTTGTTCACACAGTGCATAGTCAACCTGTGGAACTCTTTGGGAGAGGATGTTGTGAAGGCCAAAAATATAACTGAGTTCATAAGAGAATTAGAAAAGTGAATGGAGGATTGTCATAACCTTATTCCCAGATTTGGACCTTAGCGTCCAAAATATGGGGGTTAGCATGAAAACCTCCAAGCTTAGTTACCAGCTTGGACCTGGTACTTGCTGCCACCACCCAAAAAATTAGAGTGTTTTGGGGCACTCTGGTCTCCCTGAAAAACCTTCCCTGGGGACCCCAAGACCCAAATCCCTTGAGTCTCACAACAAAGGGAAATAATCCTTTTTCCCTTCCCCCCTCCAGGTGCTCCTGGAGAGATACACAGACACAAGCTCTGTGAATCCAAACAGAGTAACTTGCCCTCTCCGTTTCCAATCCTGGAACCAAAAAGTACTTCCCTATTTCCCCAGAGGGAATGCAAAATCAGGCTAGTCAATACAACCCACACACAGCTCTACCCCCTGATTTCTTCCTCCCACCAATTCCCTGGTGAGTACAGACTTAATTTCCCTGAAGTAAAGAAAACTCCAACAGGTCTTAAAAGAAAGCTTTATATAAAAAAGAAAGAAAAATACATACAAATGTTCTCTCTGTATAAGATGATACAACACAGGGCTAATTGCTTAAAAGAATATTGAATAAACAGCCTTATTCAAAAAGAATACAAATCAAAGCACTCCAGCACTTATATTCATGTAAATACCAAAGAAAAGAAACCATATAACTTACTATCTGATCTCTTTGTCCTTACACTTAGAAACAGAAGATTAGAAAACAGAACTACTTCTCCAAAGCTCAGAGACAGCAGGCAGACAGACAAAAGACTCAGACACCCAATTCCCTCCACCCAAAGTTGAAAAAATCCGGTTTCCTGATTGGTTCTCTGGTCAGGTGTTTCAGGTGAAAGAGACATTAACCCTTACCTATCTGTTTATGACACGCCCCCCAAATTGCAGACAGTGGGGAAGCTCACTGGCGGCAATTTCCTTCTAGAACTTGAAAATAAACAGATTAATACAACACATGCACCTTTACATATACTACTAAGTATATAACTAACAGACTTTTACATTTTAAGAACACTTTTTAACTACTGGATTCTGGGAAACTCTCACGGGAGAGTGCATCAGCAACTTTGTTAGAAGCTCCTGTGATGTGTTGAATTTCAAAATCAAAATCTTGGAGAGCTAAACTCCAACGAAGAAGTTTCTTGTTGTTCCCCTTGGCAGTATGAAGCCACTTTAGTGCAGCATGGTCAGTTTGTAGTTGGAACCGCCGTCCCCAAACATATGGGCGTAGCTTTTCCAGGGCGTACACAATGGCATAGCATTCCTTTTCACTGACTGACCAGTGACTTTCCCTCTCAGACAGTTTCTTGCTGAGGAACACGACAGGATGGAAGTTGTGATCTGTTGCTTCCTGCATGAGCACTGCTCCTATACCACGCTCAGATGCATCTGTGGTTACTAGGAATGGCTTGTCAAAGTCCGGGGCCCTGAGCACAGAGTCCGACATGAGCGTTGCCTTAAGTTGGGTAAAGGCCTTTTGACACTCATTAGTCCACTTAACTGCATTTGGCTGGGTTTTTTTGGTCAGGTCGGTCAATGGGGCAGCGATTTGGCTGTAGTGTGGTACAAATCGCCTGTAGTATCCGGCCAAGCCTAAGAAGGATTGGACCTGTTTCTTTGACCTTGGGACAGGCCACTTTTGGATAGCATCCACCTTGGCCTGTAGGGGGTTTATGGTTCCTCGACCCACCTGGTGCCCCAGGTAAGTCACTCTGTTTTGGCCTATTTGACACTTTTTGGCCTTAACAGTTAGTCCTGCCTGCCTGATGCGCTCAAAGACCTTTTCCAGGTGGAGTAGGTGTTCTGGCCAGGAGTCTGAAAAAATGGCCACATCATCGAGGTAGGCAACTGCAAATTCTCCCAGTCCAGCTAGTAGACCATCTACCAGCCTCTGGAAGGTGGCGGGTGCATTTCGAAGGCCGAAAGGAAGGACATTGAATTCATACACCCCCACATGGGTGACGAATGCTGACCTCTCCTTGGCAGGTTCATCTAGCGGTACTTGCCAGTACCCTTTGGTTAAGTCTATTGTAGAGATGAACTGGGCACGTCCCAACTTCTCCAATAGCTCATCAGTGCGTGGCATTGGATAGTTGTCCGGACGAGTTACCGCATTTAGCTTACGGTAGTCCACGCAAAAGCGTATTTCCCCATCTGGTTTGGGTACCAGAACCACTGGAGATGCCCATGCACTGGTAGATGGGCGGATTATACCCATCTGTAGCATGTTCTGGATATCCCATTCTATAGCAGCTTGGGCATGAGGAGACACCCGGTAGGGTGGGGTTCTGATTGGGTGAGCATTACCTGTATCAATGGAGTGGTATGCCCGTTCAGTCCGTCCTGGGGTGGCTGAGAACAATGGGGCGAAGCTAGTGCACAGCTCCTTAATTTGTTGCCGCTGCAGACGTTCCAGGGTGGTTGAGAGGTTCACCTCTTCCACGCCACCGTCTTTTTTCCCGTCGTAGTAGACACCGTCAGGCCACTCAGCATCATCTCCCTGGACTGTAAACTGACAAACCTGTAAGTCTCTGGAATAGAAAGGCTTGAGAGAATTAACATGGTACACTTAAGGCTTTAGTGAGGAATTGGGAAATGCTATGAGGTAGTTCACAGCTCCCAGGCGCTCTTGGACCGTGAATGGCCCTTCCCATGATGCTTCCATCTTATGGGCCTGTTGCGCCTTCAAGACCATAACCTGGTCTCCTACCTTGAAGGAACGTTCTCTGGCATGTCTGTCATACCAGGCCTTTTGCTCTTCCTGAGCATTCTTTAGGTTCTCTCTAGCAAGGGCTAAAGAGTGTCGGAGGGTGCTTTGTAGGTTGCTTACAAAGTCCAGAATGTTAGTTCCTGGAGAAGGCGTAAACCCTCCCATTGCTGTTTCACCAACTGTAATGGCCCCTTAACCTCGTGACCATACACAAGTTCAAATGGTGAAAACCCTAAACTGGGATGTGGTACAGCCCTGTAGGCAAACAGCAACTGCTGCAACACTAGGTCCCAATTATTGGAGAATTCGTTGATGAATTTTCGTATCATGGCCCCCAAAGTTCCATTGAACCTTTCCACCAGGCCATTGGTTTGATGGTGGTACGGGGTGGCAACCAAGTGATTCACCCCATGAGTTTCCCACAGTTTTTCCATGGTCCCTGCCAGGAAATTAGACCCTGAATCTGTAAGGATGTCAGAGGGCCAACCTACCCTGGCAAAGATGTCTGTTAGGGCCAGGCACACAGTGTTAGCCCTGGTGTTGCCTAGAGCTACTGCTTCTGGCCATCGGGTAGCAAAGTCCACTAAAGTCAGTACGTACTGCTTTCCTCTGGGCGTCTTTTTTGGGAAAGGGCCCAGAATATCCACAGCTACTCGCTGAAATGGGACCTCAATTATGGGGAGTGGCTGGAGAGGGGCCTTGACCTGGTCTTGAGGCTTTCCCACTCTTTGGCATACCTCACAAGACCGGACATACTTGGCAACATCCTTGCCCATCCCCTCCCAGTGGAAGGACTTCCCCAACCGGTCCTTGGTTCTGTTCACCCCAGCATGGCCACTGGGATGATCATGGGCTAAGCTTAAGAGCTTCCCCCGGTACTTAGTTGGAACCACCAACTGTTTTTGCGGCTGCCATTCTTCCCGGTGTCCACCAGAAAGAATTTCCTTGTATAAAAGTCCTTGGTCTATAACAAACCGGGATCGATTAGAAGAGCTGAGAGGCGGTGGGGTGCTCTGTGCCGCCGCCCACGCTTTCTGAAGGCTGTCATCTGCTTCCTGCTCAGCCTGGAACTGTTCCCTTGAGGCTGGGGACACCAGTTCTTCCTCAGACTGTGGACTTGGGCTTGGTCCCTCTGGAAGCGATGTAGGTGATGGGGTTGTTTCCGTTGCTGGTGAACCGCTCTCCGCTGGTGCACCTGAGGGTATTTCAGGCTCGGGCTGAGCCTTTTGGGTATGGCTGTCTTTTGCTTCTGCCAGTTCTGGCTCGCTGGCGCCCTCTGGCGTTGAGTTTGAAGATGTGGTTGCACTTGCTGGTGCTGGTTGCTGTTCCAGTTCCGGGCCTGCGACTGGAGATGCTGTGGCTGTTTCAGTGGTAGGCATGGAATCCGGGTCCACTACCTCTGTCTGGGTCTCTGGTAACACAGACGGGGCGTCTGTGGATGGCTCAGGAACAGGAATGGGTCTGGAAGCTTGCCTGGTTTGGCTGCGTGTAACCATTCCCACTCTCTTGGCCCGCCTCACCTCGTTGGCCAAGTCTTCCCCCAGTAGCATGGGGATAGGATAATTGTCATAGACTGCAGAAGTCCACATTCCTGACCAGCCTTTGTACTGGACAGGCAGTTGAGCTGTAGGCAAGTCTACAGCTTGTGACATGAAGGGGTAAATTGTCACTTTGGCCTTTGGGTTGATGAATTTGGGGTCAACGAAGGATTGGTGGATAGCTGACACTTGTGCCCCCGTGTCTCTCCACGCAGTAACCTTCTTTCCGCCCACTCTCAAATTTTCCCTTCGCTCCAAGGGTATTTGAGAGGCATCCGGGCCTGGGGATCTTTGGTGTGATGGTGGAGTAATGAATTGCACTCGCATGGTGTTCTTGGGACAGTTGGCCTTGATATGTCCCGGTTCATTACACTTAAAGCATCTTCCATCTGATGGGTCACTGGGCCGAGGTGAGTTACTGGAGACTGGTGAGGTTGAAGGGTAGGGTATCTGTGGCTTTACTTGGGTGGTATGTGGGGTCTTTGGCTGTCCTCGGTTGTAGGGTTTATGGTCTGTGTGCCCCCTGTGGTAATCGTTCCCCTTGACAGTAGCTTTCTTGCTTTCTGCCAGTTCCATCCATTTGGCTCCAATCTCCCCCGCCTCAGCGATATCTTTGGGATTTCTATCTTGTATGTACCGTGTGATGTCTTCAGGAACACCATCCAAGAACTGCTCCATTTGTATGAGGAGGTTCAGTTCTTCCAAGGTTTGAATGTTGTTTCCTGTTAACCAGGCCTCATAGTTTTTTGCAATGTAGTAGGCGTGTTTGGGAAATGACACCTCTGGTTTCCACTTTTGGGTTCTGAAACGCCGACGGGCATGATCTGGGGTTATCCCCATCCTGTATCTGGCCTTGGTTTGAAAAAGTTTATAGTCATTCATTTGCAGCTTAGGCATTTCAGCTGCCACCTCTGCTAAAGGTCCACTGAGGTGTGGCCTTAATTCTACCATGTACTGGTCTTCGGGGATGCTGTACCCAAGACAGGCTCTTTCAAAATTTTCCAAGAAGGCCTCGGTGTCATCACCTGCCTTGTAGGTGGGAAATTTCCTGTGCTGTGGAGCAATAATTGGCGCCGGGTTGTTAGGGTTGGCTGGCACATGCAGCCCAGCTTTTGCCAAGTCCAGTTCATGTTTTCTCTGTTTTTCCTTCTCTTCATTCTCTTTTTGTTGTTTTTCCATTTCTCGGCGGTGGGCCAACTCATCTTCTGCTTGTTTCCTTCGGTAGGCCACCTCTTCTTCTTCTAGTTTTCTTTTGTGTGCTGCCTCTTGGGCTGCCTGTTCTCTTTGGAAGGCTGCCAGTTTCATGTTTTCTTCCTTTTCTTTTATCTCCATCTCTTTTTGTTTTATTTCTAGTTCCTGTTTGTGTTTTTCCATCTCTCGCCTGTGTTCAGCTTCTTTGAATTGGTCTTCGGCCTCCATTTTTGTCCTGGTAGACATGGTTCCTGTTTTCTTGTGTTGGGGTGCCCTCCGGTGTTTATCTTCTGAACTGCAGGCTCTGTTCCCTCCTGGAGTCTGCCTAGCAACAGTGCTTTTTTCCCTTTCTCTCTCTAGCTAATGTTCAATGAAGGGAAACCAGAAAAACCACTTTATTTGCATGCATATAAGTGCTGGTACTTGCCTCCTAATGGGAGGGCTATTGCATGACAAAAGGCCCTCAACAGTCTCTTAATGGCTTCTCGCTTAACATGCAAACCACAAACTGCTAGAGAGAGCAGAAAAAAAAAATTCTCTCTGGTTCCCTTTTAAAACCAAACTGTTTTCTCTGCTAAAAAGCCCTTAGCAGAGAAAAGAAAAATATAATATTCCTACTGGCTTCTGGATTCTGTCTATATCCCACCGCTGCTACACCATGTCATAACCTTATTCCCAGATTTGGACCTTAGCGTCCAAAATATGGGGGTTAGCATGAAAACCTCCAAGCTTAGTTACCAGCTTGGACCTGGTACTTGCTGCCACCACCCAAAAAATTAGAGTGTTTTGGGGCACTCTGGTCTCCCTGAAAAACCTTCCCTGGGGACCCCAAGACCCAAATCCCTTGAGTCTCACAACAAAGGGAAATAATCCTTTTTCCCTTCCCCCCTCCAGGTGCTCCTGGAGAGATACACAGACACAAGCTCTGTGAATCCAAACAGAGTAACTTGCCCTCTCCGTTTCCAATCCTGGAACCAAAAAGTACTTCCCTATTTCCCCAGAGGGAATGCAAAATCAGGCTAGCCAATACAACCCACACACAGCTCTACCCCCTGATTTCTTCCTCCCACCAATTCCCTGGTGAGTACAGACTTAATTTCCCTGAAGTAAAGAAAACTCCAACAGGTCTTAAAAGAAAGCTTTATATAAAAAAGAAAGAAAAATACATACAAATGTTCTCTCTGTATAAGATGATACAACACAGGGCTAATTGCTTAAAAGAATATTGAATAAACAGCCTTATTCAAAAAGAATACAAATCAAAGCACTCCAGCACTTATATTCATGTAAATACCAAAGAAAAGAAACCATATAACTTACTATCTGATCTCTTTGTCCTTACACTTAGAAACAGAAGATTAGAAAACAGAACTACTTCTCCAAAGCTCAGAGACAGCAGGCAGACAGACAAAAGACTCAGACACCCAATTCCCTCCACCCAAAGTTGAAAAAATCCGGTTTCCTGATTGGTTCTCTGGTCAGGTGTTTCAGGTGAAAGAGACATTAACCCTTACCTATCTGTTTATGACAAGGATAGGTCCATCAATATCTATTAACAAGATGATCAGGGATGCCTCATGCTCTGGGAGTTCCTAGCCTGTTTGCCAGAGGCTGGGAATGGGCGAGGGGATGGATCACTTGGTGATTCCCTGCTCTGTTTGCTCCCTCTGAGGCACCTGGCACTGGCCATTCTCAGAAGACAGGACACTGGGCTGGATGGAGCTTTGGTCTGACCCAGTGTGGCCGCTCTTGTGTATATTCTTATGAGATGCAACATTGAGTCAGCCACACTGTCATGAGCACCAGCGTGTTCGGAGAGTGACAGGTCTCTTCACACAGGAGCTGTGATCGTACTGTGCTGACATGGACACCGGAGCATCCCTGATGGCCACCTTCCTGTCAGACTCCTGAGGCCATTGCAATGTCTCCATTGGAGCTGCACTAACCATTCAGTGGGGTTTCTGCAGTTCCAGGCCTGTCTCTTGTGGGCATGTATGCAGTGCACAGGTTCCCATTGCTTTCCTACCAAGGGCACATCCAGAGGTACCTCGCTGCTGGGACGTGGCAGCAAATCATCAGGACTTCTCCGGGGCTCCACCTCTTCTGCCATCCCCTCTGGCTAGGGTGGCATTTGGGGCTGGGAGCCTTCCTGCCCTGCTGAGCAGATGGAGTCAGAGCTCAGGGCATGGGACAGCTTTGCAGAACCACAGGCTGGTTTCTGTGTGTCTTGTGGCTTCCCTGCTGCTCTGGTTTGCCTGGTGACTTTTCCCCAGACTGCTGAGGGACAGCTTCCAGCCACCCAGCAAACTTGCCTTTGGGGGGTATTCTGAGCCCTCTAAAATCCTGAGCCATGAATGGGACATGCATGGAGCAATGAAAAGCAGCTTCCCCCCAACCTTTCCTCTGGGTCTAAGCAAGGCCTGGTCCCATGCACCATGGTTGTGTGCTCCGGCTGTCAGGTGCTGCTGGAATGCCAGGCTCCGGGGGAACCAGCCGCCAAGCGCAGGGCTGGCAGCAGAGCCCTGCAGTGCCATGTGGATTTGTGTCCGTCACCCTTCTCTTGAACCTTTTTGCTTCTCTTGGTGGCTGGAGCATAAGGATGGCCGTACTGGGTCAGACCAAAGTTCCATCCAGCCCAGTATCCTGTCTTCCAATAGTGGCCAGTGCCAGGTGCCCCAGAGGGTCTCTTGTCGGTGCCACTGCTGTCAGTTTCTCTCTGTCCACCAGGCTTGGGCTGCAAATGTTGCAGCTGTTTGCTTGATTTAATTAAGTGTTTCTGTGGGAGTTGTTTTGAGCTTCACAGAACATTTCTGCTGCTCTTAGGGGTTTTGTCGGTTGTTTTAAAAAGCCTGTTTTTACAAACCCTAAATGTTGTGCCCAAATCGGATCGGAGAGTGTCTCTCTACTATCTAGCAACAGCCACAAAAGATGCCTTCTAATCAGCATGTGCCATAGCAGCCCTGGGAGATGGACATTACATTTACAGCTGGGGAAACTGAGGCACCAAGCCATTCGCTCTGCTGGGCCCAAAAACAGCTACTGAATTCCGTTGCCTCATCTTTGGCTGCTCAAGTTGTACACTCAGACATTGTGAGACCCAAGTGTTGGGAAAGGTCTGGCTGCATGTGAGCGTCCTGGGGTCACACAGGGCCAGGTACAGAGCTGGGAACCCCCTGTGTCCTGGCTCCCAGTCCTGTGCTCTGACCACCCTCTCTACATTACTAACAATGGGCCTGATTCTCCACTGCCTTGCTGCTTGCACAGTCCTGACACCCATGCACAATGGGCTGTAAATGCAGCCATTCGGACAGGGTCAATGGCTGCACAGGGGCTCTGGAGGATTACTGGGGCGGTCCAGGCACAGACGCGTCGTATCAGAGCAGACAGGAACTTGGAGCATTTAAACACACCATCACACCGCTACTGGTGTACACGTGTGAACATATCCTGCCACGCTCTGAGCCGGAGGCCTCTCTTGGCTCTAACACGCCTGCAAACAGCCTTCATCAGCAAGTTTGGGTTGTGTGTGCCCAGCTGTGTCTGGCTGAGTTCCTGTGTTTGCTGCAGCTGCCTGGAGCTGGCTTCCGGTGGGGGAGAGGAGCAGATCTAGCCGGGCGGGGGGGGGGGGGCTGCCACGCCTGCCCAAACACTTGGTGAATGTGTCTCTGGGGTGTTGTGCATGTTTTGAAGAAAGGGGGCTGGGCCTGTTCCCACTGTGGCTGCTCTGCGGGGGAGCTGCCAAACCTGCCCCAAACAGCAGTGACTACCTCTCACTCAAAGGGACTAGCAGGGGGTGGGCAAACTTTTTGGCCCAAGGGCCACATCGGGGAATAGAAATTGTAGGGCGGGCCATGAATGCTCACGAAACGGGGGTTTGGTTCTGGGAGGGGGTGCGGGCTCCGGGGTGGGGCTGGGGATGAGAGGTTTGGGGTGCAGGAGAGGGCTCTGGGCTGGGATCGAGGGGTTTGGAGAGGGGGAGGGGGATCAGGGCTGGGGCAGGGGGTTGGGGTGTGGGGAGAGGCTCAGGGGTGCAGGCTCTGAGCAGCACTTAGCTCAAGTGTGGTCTGGCCCTCGACCCAGCACCCCGGCCGGAGCGGGACCAAGCTGCGTGGTGTGGCTCCAGCTCGTGGGCCATAGTTTGCCCACCCCTGGACTAGCAGAATCAAGGGCTGAAAGAGCAACACAGCGTTGGCTAGGCACCAGCAGACTGAGTCCATAGGGGTCTGAGTCTAGGATCAATGATCCGAGTGTCAGTCAGGAGGCAGTGCCAAGCCCACTAAGCCTCAGCAGGATGATGACGCACGTCTACCGTTCCCGGCTTGTGCAGGGCTGTGCGTGGACCCCCATCTATGCAACGGGGCTGTGGTGGCGGGTGGTCCTCCCAAGGACGTGATGCTGGGACCCTGCCCCATGAAACCAGTGTCTGTGGGCATCCAGTGAGAGGAGAGAGACTGGCTGAAGGGAGCAGAAGGGCTGCTTTGTGCTGTGATGCTCACCAGTCCTGTGAGCTAAGCAGGGCCAGACCAAAGCCTGGTTTTAACCTCTAACACCATCTGGATCAGTGCTGTGATGGTCACTGCAGTAGTTCTGCCTCGTGTGGATGCAGGGCTTATGCCAGCCCATTTGGGTGCGCAATGCTACAGGTTTTAGCTGCAGTCAAGCTCTGATTTCCTGCCTGCGTGAAAGGCCCCCAGAGATCAGGACGGTACTGCAGGCCGTGGGCGTGGTGTTTCACTGATCTGTTGGGTCAGCTCTCAGTGACGTGCCAGGGAGCTCCGTGCTCATGAAGGCGCTGTCTTTCCGCTGAGATGTAAAGCCGAGGATGGTGATCATTAAAAAACCCCGGTGAGTGCAGTGGCTTTAGCTATGGTGTCTTGGTCAGATTCCAGCAGCTTTCCTGAAATCCCCAGGCAGCTGCCATTGGACATGGTGTAACTCTTTGAAATGGGTGAGTGCTCTCAAGGAGCTACCACATTCCACCCCAGAGGTGGCTGCATGTCAGTGGTGAAAAGTTTGTATAGTGCGTCAGGATGCCCCCGGAGTGAAGGAAGGTGGCCTGAACTGGGGCTGCCCCACTGACTGCAGCACACTCGACCCACGGTGCAAGTACAGTATGACTCCAGGGGGAGTTTCGGTGCCCAAAGAATGCAGGATGGGTCCTAAGTGACCAGTGCCGTGTATGGACCGCACAGTCCTACCCTTGTATTTGTCGCGTGCCTGTACAAAATGAGAGGAAGAAGCCGGACTGCTGGCTCGTCTAGTCTTGCCATACTCCCAGCATTGCAGGCCCCTGCAGAATGGACACAACAGCAACTCAATCTGCGTTTCCTCTGCGAGTCAGGAGCCTGCTCGCGCTGCGCTCACAGCTGAACCACGGCTCTTGTTCGCAGCTACTTGGGGTTATAGGGGGTCCCGTGCAGGTCTCTGCACTAGGAAGTGAGCACCAGAAGCCACCACAATAGAGAGCATCCAGTGAGCGCTCTGCTGTACCGAAGGAGTGGGGGGGGTTGCAGGGCAGAGGGACCAACGGTGTCACTGCTGGGGAAGTTGCTGCGTGGGGCTCCCTTCCGTAGCCACTCAGAGTCCTGTGTGTGTCTTTCACAGGAGCTTCGTGTCTGGGTAACCTAGCGGCCCTGCATGAAGACCCATTGTGACTCTTCCTGCTGTCAGCCCAGCCACGGGGAGGCTGTGTCCCTGGGAGGGCTTTGAAGGGCTCCGTGTGAACAGTGTTCACGGGGCCTTGAGAGATGGTGGCAGGGCCGAGAAGGTTTTAAGTGTTGTTCTGCAGGAAGCTTCTCTGGCCTCTTTTCAGTCTTCTCTTGGAAGGCACCAAGGAGCTGGGTTTTATTCCTAGCCCCTTCCTGTAGTGGGAGAGCGTGTGACCCCAGTGACATGGCTGGGAATGGAGTCACTTCAGATTGACGCCAGAGGGCCTATGGTCAGAGTCTGGCCCACTTTGTTTCACTGTTTTTATCATCTAGAATTTGCCTTTGAAGGGGAACTGAACCCTGTGTCCATGAGTGCCTCATCTGCAGTACCCATTGCACAGCGGCATCAAGGGGCTAGTTTAGCCAGTAGCTGTCAATGCACCATCCCTGCAATACAGCCCATTCATTTAATCTTCCAACCATTTTTCTGCACCAGCAAATCCTTCCCAGGAGACCAAGTGGGGTGATCCAGGAAACTAGGGAGCCTGACGCTGATCCCCACAAACCCCTGGGAAGGCTGATGTGGGATGCTGGCAATACAGCATGAAAAGATGGTAACAGACTGGATGCCTGTCAGCATGGGGGGCTCTGTGGGAAGCAGGTCTTGTCACATCACTACGTCATTCTGTTTGTCAGGAGATCACAAGTGCAGCTAAGAGAGGTCACTGTGTTGACTGAGGCATTTGATTTAGTCCAGCATAACTTCCTGACAGAAACAGCACAATACAGAAATCGGTGCAGCCCGTATTAAGGGACTAATTAAAGACTAGCTTATCCCACAGAAAAGTGAGCTCTACCGGGTAGGAGGTTCTGATAGCAGAGGGCTCTGTAACTGATCAGAAAAAGGCTTAATGTGATTCCATGGTTGGAATTGGAGGCTAGATAAATTCAAACTACAATAAGAGGCACGTTTTTAAACGGTGTGAGGGTAATCAATGGTTTCCATCATTTACCAATGGTTGGGGTGTCTTCCCAAAAGCCCTACTCTAGCTTAGCCAAACATTATGGGCTTGACACAGAAATTACTGGGTGAGGGTTTCTGGCTTGTGTTATGCAGGATGTCAGACTAAATAACCATAATGGTACCAGTCTTTAAATCTGTTAAGGGCTGTTATAAATAGGTCAGGGATCAATTGCTCTCCATGTCCACTGAAGGTAGGACAAGCAGTAATCTGCAGCCGGGCTGATTTAGGTTAGATATTAGGAAAATCTTTCCAACTCTCAGGATGGGTAAGCTCTCAAACAGGCTTCCGAGGCAGGTCGTGGAATCTCCGTCACGGGAGGTGTTTAAGAACCGGCTGGACAAACCACTGTCAGGGATGGTCCAGGTTTACTTGGCCCTGCTCACCACAGGGGGCTGGACTTGATGAATTCTTGAGGTCCCATCCAGTCCCATAATCCTTTCTGGGCTTAAATCTAGGAATCTCTGAGGCAGGTGTGAGCTCAGGCTTGCATTCCTTGTGCATCCAGAACACCTGGAGTCCGGAGAAGTGTGGGTCTCAGGGATGGAGTTTTAGCTCCATCCTTCAGGGGCCATGCTGAGGGTGAGTGAGTTTCTCTGGGCACAGAGTGCATTTTTGTACCTGGTGGAGTTAATACTTCTTGCTAGTGTTGTGCTTGGCTCACATCGGGTTGCTGCTGGAGCCATCTGCCCTATGGTCTGTAAACCCCCCGTGTTGTGCTCTTCTCCCTTCTCCAGGCACACGTTCTGGCAGTTCCGCCGTGAGAACCCCCAGACCAAGGTGGGCGAGCCCCCTCCTGACGGCCTGCCTGGCTTTAACAGCGGGGTCATGCTGCTGAACCTGGAAGCCATGCGCCACTCCCAGCTCTACAACCAGTTGCTGGAGCCAGACATGGTGCGGCAGCTCACAGAGAAGTACCACTTCAAGGGCCACCTGGGGGACCAGGACTTCTTCACGATGATTGGCATGGAGCACCCCGAGCTGTTCCACGTGCTGCATTGCACCTGGAACCGGCAGCTCTGCTCCTGGTGGAGGGAGCATGGATACAGTGATGTGTTCGATCAGTACTTCCGGTGCGAGGGCCAAGTCAGAATCTACCACGGGAACTGCAACACACCGATCCCCGAGGACTAGGCTGCCAGTCGCTCTGCTGGGTCATGGGAGCAGCAGCTAGTGAAGTGTGTGCACCAATGCCCCATGCAAAGGGGGGTCCCCAGCCCCTCGTGCCCTGGGCTCCTGCACCTCACTCCAGCTGTTCCAGGAACATTCCAACCGTCTCGCCTCGAGGGGGATGTGCAGTCTAGGGGTTAAACCAAGGCACCTGGGTTCTGCTTTCAACTCAGACACGGACATGGCTACGTGAGGTTGGGCAGGGCATGTCGCTCCTCCATGCCACAGTCTCCTACTTGTAAAATGGGCTATTAATATTTACCCACCTCCCACTGTGCTGTGAGGCTTAATTAGAGCTAGCGGTGAAAGCCCCTGTGTACATGCAAAGTAGGCTGAGTCAGTGCACTGGCACACACCACCACCTGCCGTCACGTCCTGGGTGCACCACCCTGTGGGACAGGGATAGCGCCTCGTTTGACACTGACAGCGTCAATGGTGCACAGTGTTCATGAGCATTGCATTGTTCTTTACTGTAGACTGCATAAGGGACCATCACTCGGTGACCTATTTCTGTGTCTAACGCAGGGCGAGAAGACGCCATCTCCAGCCTGGCCTCATTTAGAATAAAAGCCAAACGAGACTTTGTAAAGACTGGTTTGTGCTGATGAAATTACAAAGCTGCATTAACACTGGGTTACTCCTGGACCAAAATTGAATCCAAATGAGCTTTAAAGCCTTCCCTTGGTTCTTCCTAGTACTAAAAGCTTTGCTACTGTTCTCATCTTCGAACCGTGCAGAGTGTGGACGAGTGTATTCTTTTTTATTAGCTCTTCCGTTAACCTTCTATGCTAGAATAAAGGTGCAAATGTAAAATACACTGTGTCAGTTTTCCACAGCACAACTGATGCCCTGGGTAAAAGGTTTAATAAGGGTCTGGTTCCTTCTTACAGTGATTAAAAGGTAGCTGACATACGGCTGTTGGGTAAATGAACCATCACCACTCTGTTTAACTGCACGAGAGTCCTAAGTCAGGTCTATAATGAAATGTATTCATGGCAGTTGTTATTGCCCCTGTGTGTGTGGCTGAGTATAAATGGCAGAGATAATGAGCCTCATTAGACCATTGTTCGTTCTTTGCAGCGGTGAGCTGCTTTGCCCACGTAAAGCCTGTAGTGTTGCAGCCCATGCTGGCAGAGCTGCACAGCACCCCCAAGCACTGTCTGGTCTCTCCCAGATTCCTCCGTCTCACAGGAATCCCTGGGGGTGGATCTAGCCAGTGTCCTGGCTCTGCCAGCAGCCTGCAGCAGCAGCAGACGAAGGTGGGATACTCTGCATCCTGGGGAAGCCTCTTCCTACCACCAGGTATTTAGTGATTGGCTTGTGCGGTGCAGCATGAAGGGTTAATGGGGAGGGCAGGAAGCGAGGGTCTTGCAGGCCCTAGCTGGGGTGTGAATGGTGTGCTCCAGCTCTTTAGCTGACCCAGCAATTCCAGAGGGGGGCACGAAGCGCTGCAGAGACCTGGTTATCTCAGTCTCTAGGACAGCTGCTGTGGTACTAAATGCTGTGCCGTATGTGTGAGAGAGACGGGGGGTATTAGTACAGGGGCTTTAATCCTGTGGCGCCTTTAGTCACTGCCCAAACCCACTTCCAGCCTTGCCAGCAAATCCCCATTGGCCCCCACAGGCCATCACAGAGACAGGCCTTGTGGAACAGAGCCTGCAGGAAGGGGTGACTGTGCAGATTTCCCAGGGGATCTTGACACAGCCTAAGCTCCATGTCGGGCAGAACTGCGACAGTTGCACTTGACCTAGGGCCAGTACGTACTTCCTAGCGTAACATGTCTGTGGTTCAGTGACTGCACAGAGTAAAATCCACGTTACACAAGGAATCACTGCATTGTATGCTGACAATATACATGTAAATACCAGCCCTGGGCTCAACTATTCACAGCCTTCCTCCTGGGAAGTCTGAACATTGAGAAACCCTCCTGGACAGTGAAAACGCACCTACTCTGCAAACACAGACAGCTTGGCAAAGTCACCACAGGAATTTACCCGCCCAAGCACCCACTCTTCTAGCCAACTTGATTAGGTTGAATGAGAGTTACCAGGCACAGCAGTTAAAAGTGCATGATGTGAGACTAGCCATGGCTTATCTGCCTTACTAACCCTGCATGGGTCTGAACATGCTTCAGATCTGGTTGTGTTATTGCGTACCTCGGGTCTGCCCTGAGCTGCAGCTCAGAACAAGCCCTTCTCCAGCACACGCTACCTCTGGGAGGGGTCACACTATAGAGTACAATGCTATAGGTCATATGAAGCGCCATTTATGGGGCCATGGATGTAAAGTGCCTCCCCCTGCCTGCTCCTCTTCGGACCATGGGGCCAGTCACAGCCCTTTCGCTCAGGCAGTGCAAAGCCTGTCTCTGCTTGCTCCAGGGAAAGTAAGGCAGGGCTGGCCCCCATGTAAGAGGATCACTAACCCTGCCATGCAGGGTAGGCTTTAGGCCTATTCCACCAATTCCCCCAAATTGGGCCGCGTGCCTAAGAGGGCCCCGCACCCAGTGAGAATCCCTTCCCTGGCCAGGGAGAGACGCCTTTTGAATTTTTACTTACCTGGCAGTGCTCCGGGTCTTCGGCGGCACTTCGGTGGTGGGTCCTTCAGTGCCACCGAAGACCTGGAGCTAGTGAAGGACTCGCCGCTGAAGTGCCACCGAAGACTCGGAGCTCCACCCGGTGAGTACAAGCCCCATGTGTTTTTTTACATGTGGCTTTTTTTTTTTTTTAAGTCATCCCTGCCGGGGCCCCATGGAAACTGTTCGAATTGGGCCCCACACTTCCTAAAGCCAGCTCTGCTGCCATGAATTTGTGGTGGATGCTGTATCCATTTAACTATGAGTTTCCAACCTGGTTTTTATATTGACATCACTTGTGTGTGTAGGCTGGGGCTTAGTTAATCATCAGTTACCCCACAACTTAGCACTAATGACCACACAGTAAATACCATGGCACTGACAACCCTGCAATTAACACAGCAGCCTTGGTGCTTTTGCTTCTATACACATAATTCTTCATCCGACTGTAACGCCGACAGCTCCCCAGTTATCGGCAGCGGGATCAGACCTGGTGGCTCTGGACTTAGTGCATGAGCTAAACTCCACCTGGCACTTAGCTCAGGCTGTAGCAGACTCATTAATCTCTTGCTCGCTAAGTGGTCTCGGTGCCGCTAAAGGGGTCAGAGCACCACCCCCAGGAGGGTGAGGGTCACACATCCACTCTGCTAAGTGGAGATGGGATGCGGCGGACAAGGCAGTTGGCACTTTTAACTCCATTGCCGCCTTTTAATACAGGAAGAGCTTTTCAGTTTTTTAAAGGCAAAAAAAAGCTGGCAACAAATGTAACCCGCCTGGCCACGCTGGGTCTGAGCAGCGCTCCCCTTCGCCTCGTTTTCAACCGACAAGCTGCAACGCTTCATGCTGTTTGATGGCCCCAGCAGTAAACCTGCTCCTGTCACTGAACTGTTCTGCTTCCAAATCACAGCACAAGCGCTCGTCTCCAAAGTTCCTCCCAGCTCTGCAGGGAAGGAATTACTAATGGGTGACTGAGCACAAGTGAGAAGCACGAGCGAGCCTCTTTTCGATACGCTGACATTTTAACAAAGGGGAGGAGCTTAACAATCATGGTGATCTTGTGAGAGTGGAGAGTGGATTCAGCTGGGGCCCAGCCATGCCCAGCCTGCCAGCCCTGGAGGATGCAGCGCACCAGTGCCCTGCTAAAGCAGAGCTGGTGATTTAGTGCTCCCAGTAAAGCCAAAGTCAGAGGTGACTTTTTCGAGCTGTGCCCTTCAGTGCAAACTGGCTTTGCCCAGAAGCCTGAGCACTCGGAGCAAGGCAGCCACAATGGGCCTGGATCGACCTCCTGGGGTTGGGGGGGGCAGTCTTGGCTTGGGCCCACTACTATGTGGAACAGACCTTTGCCTGGCTGCAGCACTTCTCAGCTGAGCCTTGCCATGCACGTTGCAGTGACACAACATCACACCACCAGCACTGGCCCCATGCTATAGCTGGGGACCCAAGGCACAGCAAGGTAAAGTGATGTGCTCACGGTCATGCAGCAAATCAGTGGCAGAGATAAACAGCGCCTCCCGCCCCCAGGACGGCTGGACACCCCCAGCCGCTCCTCCAGTCGGTGGCTGGCAATGCCGCTCGCTGCTCTGCCATGCACACCCCATTTCCAGTGCTGGCCCAGGTGCAGGTAACGTTCCTGTGATGCTGTTACACCAACTGGGACGCGTCCAGGGCTGCCACCAGCATGAAAAAGCACTTCAGCCCCTAGATTACAGAGCATGGTGCCCCTTCCCCTCAGCAGCAGCCAGTATGGCACACCCTGGGCCGACACCTCCTTGTAGCAGGCCCCTGCCAGGGTAAAGGCTGGCATCGCTCTTTTAATCACGTTACCAACACGGGTGGCAGGAGCTGGGTTCACAGCAGGTGAGCTGGCTGGGAAGGTTCGTCCTAAGCTGTGAGCTTTGACGCCGGTCCTGAACACCATTGTGGCGCTGGGCCCAAGTCACCCCACATGGAGCGCTGGTTACTGGGGCTGGGCCGTGAGGCTCAGGGCAGTGCCTCACACATGGGTGTTCACAGCAGGCCCCGGTTGCTAATCAGCAGCCTCCTTGCGGCGCACAGCATCGGCGAGGGCTGTGGCCGGGCAGGGCAGGAGGCGCACGCCCCAGTGCTGGGCCCTGACACGGCCGTGGGGAAGCAGGCACAGCAGCTGAGCATGGGCTGGGGCTTACCAGAGCCCGGCCCTTGCTGGTGTCCTCAGGCCTTCACCACCACTGACCCAGCCCCTTAGACCCAGGCAAGAATGGGCTCGGTGAATGGGCGCAAAACTTCAACCAGGGCTAATCGCCATGGCAATGAGCAGATACCACCGGGATTACATTTGGCTGCTAAAAGGGTGGCTTGGCGCCACTCACACAGCAGGGCCAGAGTGTCATGTCACAATGGTGCCAGGCTGTAGGGGACACAAGGTGCCAACCCCAGGGCCAGATGAAGGTGCATCATGACTAGGGCCTAGGCGTGTGATACCGTCAGCTGCTCAGCTTGTGTGTTTCTAGGCCTTATGGGTGTGAAAAAAAAGCCTGGAACTGTGACCCAGGTATAACTGATGGAGCCATAGCTGTCTGAGTCTGCAGAGAGCCTGACCCACTTGCCTGGAGACAGGAACCTGCCCCAGTCATCAAATGGACGTGGTAAGCCAGAACCTGCGACTCAGACGGGTGCATCTGTTGACACTCTCATTTCTGCCAGGGTTCCTAATGTGTGTGTGGGTTGGGGTGGGGGGGGCTGCCCTCTGGGCACCACACCTTAGCGCTGCTGGGGTTGTGGCTTGCAGGCCCCAGGTCTAACTGATGACAGGATACATGGATGTGAGGAGGCGAGGAGCCCCAGGCTTGCCCGTGTTGCAGTCTGTGAGTCAAACCAAGACAGGACCCTGGCATGGGTGGGGCGGGGGAGGTTGTGTTATTCAACTGCTGCAGGACAGTGGTCAGGTTGCTCAATTCAGCCAAAGATACTGGAGTACATGAGGAGGAGCAGAGGTGATGGGGGCAGGGGGCATGTGTGTGTGGGGCCTGAGCTGGCGAGTTGTGCTGGGCAGAGCGAGGACCAACTGGGAGCTGCAAGGGAAGAGAGAGGGAGAGAGAGAGAGTGTGTGTTGCCCCCCACCATGTGCAGCAGATATGGGTCGTCTATGGGCGGGGGGGGGTGTCTGTTTAGGGTGCATGCATGGGGTGATGGTGAGCATGCAGCATGGTGTTAGGCCTTGCGCTTAGATGGCACACGGGGGTGGGGAGGGCTCAGCCATCCCCAGAAACCTGGGGCACTCAAGCCTCTCCCAGCTGCGTTTCCAGGCGCTAGTGCCTGCGTGTGTCAGCGGGCAGCAGAGTCCCAGCGTCCAGGGGCAGGTCTGAGGCAGCACCAGCCAACCCAGCCCATCACTAGTGACTACAGCATTACTGGGAGCAGAGTGTGGGGCCCGTCCTGGCGCTTACTGAGCCCCACTGGGACTCGCTGGGGTGTGAGTAGCCAGCCAGCGCTGCCCCATTGTTTGCTGCGCGGTGCCACTGTGTCAGTGCGTCCGGGTGGAGGTCAGGGACTGGGTGCGAATCCTCAAGCTGCGCCTTGCCATGCCAAGGGCACCTGGCCCGTCCCTGACCAGTCCATGCCTGCCCCTCCCCCCCGACTTAGGGTGTGTCCCGCACCCTAACGTCGCACGGCGCAGTGCTGGGTGGGCAGACGAATGCCCTGGAGCTGGCCTGGCCCCTGTTCACCACCAGAGGGTGGGAGTGAGCACATTCCCTGTGGCACTTGTAGCCACATACCCCCAGAGCATCAGGGCACAGGGTACCTGGGGTCAAAGGGGTGGGCACTAGGGTGTGAGCAAGGGGGTGGGCTAGCCAGACAGGGCTGGAGGGGACCCTGTAGGGTGCACCAGGATGTGTGTGGTAAGAGTGAGGGCAAAGGATGCAGGGCTTTATGGTGCTTGAACACAAAGAGGGTTAGGGTGTGTGCCCAGTGGGGGAGGAGGAGGCACAGGATTGGGGGCAGGGAGTAGTGGTAGAGGACGCAGAGTTAGGGTGGGGTCAGGATGGCAAAGGAGGAGGGGTTAGGGCTGAGGGGAGGGGGTCACAGTGTAAGAGGAGGCAGGGTTAGGGGGCAGAGTCAGGGTGTCAGAGGAGAGGGGGGGTCAGGGTGTCAGAGGAGGCGGGGTTAGGGGCAGGGTGTCAGAGGAGGCAGGGTTAGGGTGAGCGGAGGGGTCAGGGTGTCAGAGGAGGCAGATTTAGGATGAGCAGAGGGGTCAGGGTGTCAGAGGAGACAGGGTTAGGGTGAGCGGAGGGGTCAGGGTGTCAGAGGAGGCGGGGTTAGGGGCAGGGTGTCAGAGGAGGCGGGGTTAGGGTGAGCGGAGGGGTCAGGGTGTCAGAGGAGGTGGGGTTAGGGGCAGGGTGTCAGAGGAGGCGGGGTTAGGGTGAGCGGAGGGGTCAGGGTGTCAGAGGAGGCGGGGTTAGGTGAGCGGAGGGGTCAGGGTGTCAGAGGAGGCAGGGTTAGGGTGAGCGGAGGGGTCAGGGTGTCAGAGGAGGCGGGGTTAGGATGAGCAGAGGGGTCAGGGTGTCAGAGGAGGCGGGGTTAGGGTGAGCGGAGGGGTCAGGGTGTCAGAGGAGGCGGAGTTAGGGGCAGGGTGTCAGAGGAGGCGGGGTTAGGTGAGCGGAGGGGTCAGGGTGTCAGAGGAGGCAGGGTTAGGATGAGCGGAGGGGTCAGGGTGTCAGAGGAGGCAGGGTTAGGGTGAGCGGAGGGGTCAGGGTGTCAGAGGAGGTGGGGTTAGGATGAGCGGAGGGGTCAGGGTGTCAGAGGAGGCGGGGTTAGGTGAGCGGAGGGGTCAGGGTGTCAGAGGAGGCGAGGTTAGGGGCAGGGTGTCACAGGAGGCAGGGTTAGGGTGAGCGGAGGGGTCAGGGTGTCAGAGGAGGCGAGGTTAGGGGCAGGGTGTCAGAGAAGGCAGGGTTAGGGTGAGCGGAGGGGTCAGGGTGTCAGAGGAGGCAGGGTTAGGGTGAGCGGAGGGGGCAGGGTGTCAGAGGAGGCGGGGTTAGGGGCAGGGTGTCACAGGAGGCAGGGTTAGGGTGAGCGGAGGGGGCAGGGTGTCAGAGGAGGCGGGGTTAGGGTGAGCGGAGGGGTCAGGGTGTCAGAGGAGGCGGGGTTAGGTGAGCGGAGGGGTCAGGGTGTCAGAGGAGGCGGGGTTAGGGGCAGGGTGTCAGAAGAGGCGGGGTTAGGGTGAGCGGAGGGGTCAGGGTGTCAGAGGAGGCGGGGTTAGGATGAGCGGAGGGGTCAGGGTGTCAGAGGAGGCGGGGTTAGGGTCAGGGTGTCAGAGGAGGCGGGGTTAGGATGAGCGGAGGGGTCAGGGTGTCAGAGGAGGCAGGGTTAGGGTGAGCGGAGGGGTCAGGGTGTCAGAGGAGGCGGGGTTAGGGTGAGCGGAGGGGTCAGGGTGTCAGAGGAGGCGGGGTTAGGGTGAGCGGAGGGGTCAGGGTGTCAGAGGAGGCGGGGTTAGGATGAGCGGAGGGGTCAGGGTGTCAGAGGAGGCGGGGTTAGGGGTCAGGGTGGTAGAGGAGGCGAGGTTAGGATGAGCGGAGGGGTCAGGGTGTCAGAGGAGGCGGGGTTAGGGTGAGCGGAGGGGTCAGGGTGTCAGAGGAGGCGGGGTTAGGGTGAGTGGAGGGGCAGGGTGTCAGAGGAGGCGGGGTTAGGGTCAGGGTGTCAGAGGAGGCGAGGTTAGGATGAGCGGAGGGGTCAGGGTGTCAGAGGAGGCAGGGTTAGGGTGAGCGGAGGGTTCAGGGTGTCAGAGGAGGCGAGGTTAGGGGCAGGGTGTCAGAGGAGGCGGGGTTAGGGTGAGCGGTGGGGTCAGGGTGTCACAGGAGGCAGGGTTAGGGTGAGCGGAGAGGTCAGGGGTCAGGAGGCAGGGTTGGGAAGGAGTCTGTAGAAGCTAGCTTTGTTGATGGAAATGGGCGGGACTTGGCTGGCTGCCACCTCGTCTCTGTATGGCAGTCAGGTTGCATTCCCATCAAGGCCTTTTGCTGGGACTAGCTGGCTCTGGGCGAGCTACTTTCCCCAGCGTCATGTCTGAGCTAGGCAGGGTGCAGGGGCTTGGCTCAGCCCCTCATCCTGCAGTGGGATGACAGTTACAGTGCACAGAGAGTGCTAGACTCAGCACAGAACTCTGCTCTTCCTGGCCAGTAACAACCCCCTGAGCTGCTCTGGATGCAGGGGCTTACCCTGCTGCCCTTTCCCCACTCTGCTGGGCAATACGTTGTCTGACAGTTACTGCCCTCCACCCCAGAGGTGGGTGCACTGCAGTGGAGCTGTATTTGTGAATGGACCAATCCTGCTGGGTGCAAGGTGCCCTCATCTCCCCTTGAATGGTTGTGTGCAGGATCAGTCTGATAGTCTGCAACGCGCTGTGAGGAGGAAAGAGCTGTTCCAGCATCAGTACATGGCTCTAGTACAGCGTGACAGGACTACACCTGTTCATTTTCGTCCTGTGCACTGCCTGGCTGACGTGACAGGGAGAATGCTCTGATAGCAGCTCGCATGATGGATTACTCTGGGGCAATGGAGCGGGAGGGGGCGTTCAGTGTACGGAACTGGGATCATGAGCAAATACCCACGTAGAAACTCTCTTACGGTTCGTCTATACTGCAGCGTAAGCCAGGGTTAGTAGAACTCATGGTATCAGACCCTGAGTTTGTCAGCCTAGGCCTTAAGAGTCTACACTCATTTGTAACTCCAGGTTAGGAATTGTCACAGCCTGGTTCCTAACCTGGGGCGCCAGGGTCTACGCTGAATTATGAGGGCCCGAATCCTGCCACCCAGATCCCAGACTTCCTAGCGCCACCCAAAGCCCTGTGTGTGGTGCACTGTGAGGAACTGTGACTGTTCAAAGGACACAGAAAGCTGGCCCATGGGATTGTGGGATACATTTGGTGGACTCCAGAGCACAAGTCCAGAGGGGCTGTGTCTACACTGCAGAGCAATAGGGCTTGAACCCTGAGTCCCAGCTTGACTCAGGCTTGGACCCTCCACCCCTTGGGATACTGGGTCCAAGCCCTGGGTTAACTCAATTTGTGTGTAGAGCGAAGTGGGGTTCGTCTTGAGCCTGAGTTCAAAACCTGGGCTTGCACTGAGTGTAGCCGTGCCCACAGGGAGCTGGAAACAAAGCTGGATACTTTGTAAACAGCAAGGTTTGGTCAGGTGTTACCTGCCGTGCTTTGGGACTCTGCTCTTAGCCCCGACGCTGGCTTTTGAACAGCTCAAACCGACTGGTACCACAGCTGCAGGCCGTCTCTCTGATGACGGCCGTGTTGTGGCAGCCAGGGAACAGTGGCCTGTGGAACGTCATTTGTTGAAGTTTGTCTTGCTCCTTTCCCAGGAGCCATGCTTCCACGGAGGGAAAATCCACCTAAGAGTAAACTGAGTAAACTTTGCCACCAAAGTCAATTAGCGTAGCAAAGCTGAGCAGCAGTGTCACGCAGTGGCTTCCCTTGTTGAATTACAGTAATAGTTAATACATTTATGTTATGGGAAAGTGTGAGAAAGAATGGCCAGAACAGACCCCCACCCAGATTTAGCCTGACTATTAGAAATAAATACGCCTCTCAGCCGGCTGAGATTGTGCTAACTGAAATGTGCATGTCAGTGTACAAAGTCTGTGTTAATTGTAGAAGCTCATCCCGAGACAAAAAGTCTGTTTTAAAGTGATAAGATTACCATTAAGGACAGCTGCTGTTAGGACTGTTTTTCTGAACTCAGGGATAAGATCTGTTAACCCCCACTCTTGCATTTTTATTTTGCTTGTTTTCTTTTCATATGTAATATGTGGTAGGAATAGGCTTGTTGGAGTCTGTCATGCCTAAATGGCTTTAGAACCATTATGTTAAAGAATGAATAGGTAATGAAATGTAGATGTGATAGGAAAAAATTGTTAAGTGAAATAGAGTGTGATTGCAGTTGTATGTTTGGATGGGTAATAAAAGGTTGAGGCGCCAGCCTTAAAATCATAATAAACGACACCTCTGGAGGAAGAAAAACTACTATCTTCCGACAGGACCGTTTGGACGAAGAATGCGCTGGGCAAGATAACCCGATAACGCCGAGGGCACATCGGAATCCCCCCCCCAAACGCCCCAAGGACAGAGGGACCGAAGAACTGAAGAGCACGATAACAACAAACCGTCTTTGCTGTGCCATCTGCGTGATTGAGTCACACTTCAAATGTGAAAACAGCGTGATGAGGCAAACCCTAGAGACTTGTATGAGGATGGATCCCTATAAAAACAGAGCCTAAAGACTGAGGACTTTGGGTCTGGTTCTGCAACCAACTTCCAGAAGCATCGGATGCGCATCTGACAAGGCCCGGCTCCATCCTCGTGTCCAGGCCACCTGGCCAGTGACTTGGCACGAGCAACTCCTCGGCTGGTAATTATAATAACAACCTTGCAGAACTTGTGTGTGTGTGAATGGCTGTGTGAGTGAATGGAATGTTGTAGCTATAACTCTTGCTTACTCTGATTTTTTCTGTATTCACAATAAACATGGCTTATTGCCTTATCACCTGAATAAGATCCTGCTGGTTTTTATTTTCTAAGTATAACACTCTCTGCTCTGCCAGGCAGACGAGGGGCTTTGGCGTCAGCTCCCAGACTGGGGCTTGCTCATTAGGACTAAGGACAGCCAGAGAGACTCCAGCGCTCAGCAGCTGTGTAGCCATGTGGGGAGGGTTTTAAAGCCTCCAGAGCTTCACTCTGTGCCCTCCTGGCTGCCTAGGAAGAGCTGGAACCTGCAGGCTGAGGGCTCAGCCCTGCAAGCACACAGGCACCCTGCAGTGTTCATAGGCTAGTGGCAGACACCTGGGAGAGGCAGGTGGGGGGGCGGGGACACAGCAATGCATGTCCACACCGAACCCACATTGCTAGTCCAGCAAGTGTTCCCATTGGGCCACAGCCAGTCTGACCCACAATACACTGCAAATGTTTCCGAGGGCTTCACAGTGCTGAGCACCAGGGCATGTGCCCCCAGAAAGCCTAGTGCCCAGCCTGGGTCGAGGAGAATCAGTGGGACTGTGGGGTCTGAGCTCAGTGTGAATGCTCACAGCCAGGTTTGACTCACCTGGATGCCTAGCCCTGGGTAAGCACTGCCGGGAGCTGGACCCAGGGGTTCTTTCTTGTGCCCAGAGGCCACCATGGCTTTCCCATGCTGCTCGGTAGGTCGGAGCCCCTTTCAAAAGGAAGACAGAGCCTCGTCAGCAAGGCGCTGATACACAGCTGTCTGTGTCAAGCCAGGGAAGTTGGTGCTCTAGGCTGGAGGCTGCTTGGGTGACGTGGCGCTGCCAGAGCTGGTGCACAGCTTATGTGGCAGATGGTCCATTCATTAACACATGGCGCTGCCAGAGCTGGTGCACAGCTTATGTGGCAGATGGTCCATTCATTAACACATGGCGCTGCCAGAGCTGGTGCACAGCTTATGTGGCAGATGGTCCATTCATTAACACATGGCGCTGCTGAACCAGGCTGAATGACCCCATCAGAATAAAATCATAGAATCATATCAGGGTTGGACGAGACCTCAGGAGGTATCCAGTCCAACTCCCTGCTCAGAGCAGGACCAAAGGCTCAGACACCTGCTGCTGGAGGGGAGGGGTTACCTGGAGAGTCTCCCTGTGACATCACCCCCAGAACATGGGTCTGAAAGGAGGAATGTCCAGCAGTGTCAACTGATCCGTGTTCAGGAAACTGCAGGCCCACTCTTTACAGGGGCTGTATTCAGGAGCCAGCCTCTGGGCCCAGTACCCCAAACATGGCAGCAACAGCCGGGTTTGGAGGAGCTGGAGCTGGAACTGGAGTGCGTGCGACGCATTGGAGTGGGGCTGCGCTGGCCCAAGAAGCCAACACCCAGAAATGTCCTTTAAAAAATGCTTGTTCATGAGCCGTTGGCTCGTTTACTACATGTTCAGGGGGCTGCAGAACAACATGGTGACACCAGAAAATTTCACTCTTTTTTCATTGAAAACATGATAAGGAAATGTTATTGGCATGGCTATCATAAACTCACTTTTCCTGACAGCGCTGCTGCTGGCTACTGACGATGGGTGGCCTGAGACTGCTCCATTGCCAGCCTGTGCCCCCCAAGAGGGCCATCCCTTGTTACCACGTCTCTCTGCCACCCACACTGGGCCCACATCGCCCTCGGGTGCAGCTCCAAAGCTGCGCGGGGCGGGCTCTGTCCTGGCCCTGCTTCTGTTACGTGCAGCTGTAACCCAGACTCCAGCACACAGCGTCCTACAGACCAGGCATGGGCTGGAAGGGACACTCGAGTGCTGGATCCTTGCTCCAGCTCTCTGGTGCGTCTCCAGCTATGTAGAGGGGCTGTGGGACAGGTTGGATCCCTCTGTGATGGGGAGCAGCCGCTGGCCCACAGTTCCCTGAGCACTCCAGCCTCTGTTTCATTCCCACTGGGTGTGTTTGCTCCCGCCAACGCCCATGACCGAGCTGGGAGGGGCAGTCAGTGCTGGCTGTGTGTCCGAAGGAGCCTGAGCTGATTAATGCTTCGCATTAATTTCAGCATCACACAGCAGGATTCGTTTTCCCTTTATTTAAGCAACCAAAATATAGTTATCAAATCAGGCAGGTCTCATAAAACAACCTTGCTGGCTAGAGCCGAAAATGCCAAGTGCCTGCAGGGTAAATATAGCCAGCTTTGATCCATAATGACAAGGTGGCACGTAACCCTGCACTTGGCACGGTCTCACTGTGCTGAGCGAGCAAGACAGCCGGTTACGGGGCAGCCCCACGGAGTCCCCACAGGACAGGGAAAAACACACAGTCCTGGCTGACTGGGCGGCAGCTGGCCAGCACTGGCCCATGCCCATCACAGCTTCCCAGCCCCTGCTGGCCCAGGGCCATGACGCTCACCTAGTGCTGCCCCCCGAGCTCCAGGGGGCTGTGAGGGCAAACATGGAGCCACGCCAAGGGCAGCCATGTAACTCCAGGGTCAGAGGAAGGCCCAGGCTGTGGCTGGAGTCTCCATGGGTGCCTGGGAGGGCAGGAAAAGGGCCTGAAGAGCATCCTCCCCACCCCCTGTATAGGGGTCAGCTATAGCAGAGAGCACGGGGGCAGCTCCCCGCAGAGCTACCATCCCCCCACCGAGGGTGGGGTGGGTCAGGACCATCTCCCCCCTCATCCCAGAGGAAGCGCACACAGCGCCTGGCAGCAGCTCTGCTCCCAAGGGACTCCAGGAGCTACCGTGGGCTCTCTCGGGTTGGCAGGCCCGGTTCAGCCAACTGACAAGCTCCTGGTGAGGCCAGTGTCACTGCCCCACTGTACAGGCTGGGCTGCTGAGCCGGAGCTCCAGCATTTCCACAGTGACCAGTGGGTTTGCCTCAGCTTCAGGCCCTGGGACCCAGCTCCAGCCACTCGGCACCTCTAAAGGGAGGGCCTTGGCATGTCAGACTGCCCCCCCGTACCCCGAAAAAACCCTGGGTGGGCCAGAGACGTCTGAGAAGCTGGCACCCCGGACTGGAGCTCAGGAGCCTGTGGCTGAGCAGAGCTGGGTGGTGAGCTCACACGGGGTACATCTACGCTGCAATTAGCCCCCCATGGTTAACCTGGGCTCGGGCTAAGGGGCTGTTTAACTGCAGGGCAGACGTTCAGGCTCAGGCTCTAGCCCGAGCTCTGGGACCTTCCCACCTGCAGGGTCCTAGACCCTGGGTGCCAGTCAGAGCCCGGACGTCTGCGCTTGGCAGTTAAACAGCCCTTTAGCCTGAGCCCTGTGAGCCTGAGTCAGCTGGCACAGGCCAGCCGCAGGTTTCTAATCACAGTCCAGACGGCCCCTTGCCCCTGGCAGGAATAAAGGAAGTATGTGGCTAGGGTGACTCACAGGCCAGTCCTCTGAACAGCCGCTGCACGGCTTGGAAAGACTGGCTTCACCGCAGTACAAGTCCTCGTTTCCTGTGCATTCACTTGCATGAAAGCCCTTAGTTACCTGTTCTTAGCTGGCAGGTGCGTGTCAGGGTCATTACTGAAGTTAAAGCCCCCGCACAGGGCTGAGAGGGAGCCAGCCATTTAAGTATTTTAGCAAGTTTGTTAATCGTAGGCTAGTCAGCCATGCAACGATGCCTGAATTGTCAAGCATGGATGTGACAAGCCAATTATGTCAACTGCTTTTTAATGGCAAATGCCTGCTACCGTGGCAGCCAAGCACCTCATTTCTTTTAGAGCAGCCCTGGAGAGAAGCCACATAATCAAGCCAAGAGTTTAAAAATGCAAGTACCTGTCCTGGGGAGAGAGCACAGTGCTATAGCTAAGGCAGAGGGGGTTGTGCGCACGCACAGCTGTGCCCTCGTGGGTGCATGTCTCGGTGTGACATGAAGTGATCAGAGAATAGTATTTGATTTAATTAATTACAGAGCGAAAGAAAAGGGGTGTGGGAATTTACAACATGACCTGGGTCCACTTCCTATCATGCATTCAAACCAGGAGTCTGTGCAGCCCTGCTGGGCCCAGAGCTCTGTGGTACCCACAGCACCGGCTCTGTGCTGGTTGGGGCGTCTGAGACCAGTCAGTGTGTGCACATGTGCAGGCTCAGTCCTAGATCACACTGCAGCGTGACTCTACTATTCTGGTTTTGCACCGTTTCTAGGGTCAGTCAACGCAGCTGGGGAGCCGCACGGTCACCGGAGCACCGTGCAGAAATAGCTCTTTCATCCTGGCTGCTCCACTGGAGAGGTCTGCTCTGCTCCCTGTCTAACGAGCGCAGAGCTTGCTGGAGAACCGGGAGCTCTGCCATGCCACCTCTGCACCAGGGGCGCAGCATTAATCCAGCTCAGCTGCATGTGTGTTACAGCCAAGGCCGGGACTTGTCACTTTCCCACTTTTGAGCTATATATAAAAGTCTGAAAGAAGCTGGACTGGTGGGTGAGTTACCAGGGTAACAGCAGGAGCCACAGTAGCGGCCTAGCTCAGCCACTTCGGTTATTTTTGCTTCCTGCCAGCCCAGAAAAGGAGCCTAGAGCTGTGCCAGGAGCAATGTGACGGGCAGTAGTTTGGGCAGCGCTTTTGCAAGTCCCCCTGAGCCCTACGCTGCAGGCACCTGGCACTGGTCCCTCAGGGCCACAGCCATGGCCCACTGATGCTCATTCACCTTTTGATTCCTTTTCAAAGGGCATTTGGCCCCAGGGCCGTGCTCATGCGAGCCTGGCCCCTGCGAGTAGCCCTGCCCGGCCTCACGTGAGTAAGGGCTGTATAGCTCCCGCAGCATGCAAGTATGGAGGCCGTGTTGCCAGCTCTCATGATTTGATCACAGGGCCAATATAGGGAGCTTTGCTTAAAGCCTCAGCGCCAGGAGTCTGGTGACTATGGGAGAATCAGTTTTCCTTTTGTGAAAAGTGAGTTTCCAACCTTCATTTCTGCAGAGAAAAGCCTGAAAACTTGACCCGAGCATGACCTGAAGGCTCAGACTCCAAAGGCAAAGAACAGACCAGAGTCTGGTGGGTTTAAAAACTTCGCAATTTTAAAGCAAATCTGGTGATCGTGGGGCCTGTGCCCAGGGCCAGCTCCAGCTTTTCTGCAGCAGTTCAGTGGCGGCTCCTCCCTCTCTTCCTCTTTGGTGGCAATTCGGTGGCAGCTCAAAGAGGAAGAGAGGGAATGAGGGACCCCCCAGGACCACCATCCCACTGGTCAAGCTCCTGGTGTGTCCTCCCCACTTCTGCCCGGTGTCTGCCTGGGCTAGTCAGACTAAGTCTTCCAGGCAGGGCCCATCTCCTGCTGCGTCTGTGCAGCGTCTAGCTGGCTCTTAGGCACGACCGTAATGAATTGGGTTAAGGGGAGGAATGGGGGACATGCGGCGCCATCCTGCTAAGCAGCTAATGCCAGCACACACCTGGGCTCCACCCTGTTCAGTGACGGCCGTGAGCCTGTCTGTAATGCTCAGCCCCTCCGGCTGTACCCTGGGTGCAGAGCGGCTGCACCGTGCTGCCTACCCGAGAACACTGGCTGGAAAGCCTGGGGAACTGGCCCAGTGCAGGCAGACCCTATGGTGTGGAAGGCTGCTGCTGGCATAGCAGGGAAATGTAGCTGTGGTCAGGATGGTCAGCCCCTTGTGGCCACTACAGTCTGGGGTAAGTCAGAGCAGCCCTCAGGTTACTTTAACACCATGCAGGAAGCAGCGCCCAGAGCAGCACTAGGAGCGAGGGAGTGCAGGGCACGGCTTTAAGCCAGCCTTGCACGCCACCCTCTGCTGTGCACAAGAGCCAGTCCCTTGTGCACAGACCAGCCTTGCTGTGATGACATGTGAAGAGGTGAAGAGGCATCCTGGGTGCCACTGCAGGAAATACAGGCCTGGGGCGCTGCTGTGGAACTAAATAAAACTCTTCTGAGCCAGTGCTGAGGCCATGGCCCAGCACGGTGCTAGCAGCCGGTTGTGACTGGAGTTGGATGTGGGCTCTGGGGCCATGCAAGGGTCCTGTGGCACTTACTGCAGTGGTGAAATGGAGGTTAGCCCCAGAGTCCTGGCCACCCCTGGGTGTAGGGACCTGCACTCTGCCTACCTAAAAATCCTTCCTCACTTCCTGTCATAAACCAGGTTGCTGTGTACCATCACTAGGGTGATCAGATGTCCCAATTTTATAGGGACAGTCCCAGTTTTTGGATCTTTTTCTTATATAGGCTTCTATTACCCCCCCATCCCTCTGTCCCTGTTTTTCACATTTGCTGTCTGGTCACCCTCACCATCACAGTGCTGGTCCGCTCAACCCAGAGGCAGCCTCATTTCAGGGCTGGCTGGCTGGGTAGATAGATTGGTTGATTTGGGGTTCTTTGGTGAAAGGGGCTATTTTAATTGTATGATATTGTTACAGAAGGGAAATGTCATAGCAAAAGTGCCCGCGTCCTGGCCGGCGGTGGAGCATCGCCGAAATACTGTCGAATTTCTGCGATGTTTTGGCAGCGATGCCTCTCTATGACATCACTTGTCATACCAGGCAGGAAAGCTCCCCCTCGACCCGCTCACAGTGCCGCTACCTCGGCTTTGGCAAAGGGCCTTGCTAGCAGGCTGGGGCCCTCCCAGCCCAAGGGCTGTTTTCTGCTATCTGAGCACAGCCAGGTTCATTTGTGCCGCACGAAGAGCGGAGAATGGATCTACCGGCGAGTGCTATTTATAGCTCACAGCAGCTTATAACAAGATGTTCCCAATTACTCAGCATGTAGCCTTTGGTGAGGCTGGTCAGGGGATGCTGAACATGACAGATGTTATTGCAGAATACAAAGGGGGTGTTTTCTGTTCCCGCAGCAGAGTGCTTTAATCAAGGCACTCAGCGGCTGTGGGCCTGGCCTTGGAGCCCAGCCAGGCCCCAGAGTCACAGGATTGCTCTCGCAGGGCAACTAGTGCTGGAAGCCAGAAACTCAGAGAACAAGCCTTTCAGAAGCAGTTAGAAGCCCTACGGGGGCTTTGGGCACCGGTGGAGGAAGGTGGCTGATTTTGGTGACTGTGGGAGAAGTTTGCTCACAAAGCAAGAAGCTGAACCTAGCCTGAGAGAACAAGGCAGAGACAGGGCCGCCCGGAGGGGGGGGGGGGATGACAAATGGGGCACTTTGCCCCAGGCCCCGCAGGGGCCCGCGAGCCCTGACCTGGCAGCGGTCTGGGTCTTCGGCAGCATTTCAGAAGTTGGGGGCCTTCAATCGCTCCGTGTCTTTGGCAGCACTGAAGGGCCCCCCGCCGCTGAAATGCCCCTGAAGATCCAGACTGCCGCCAGGTGAGTACAAGCACCGCAGCTCCCCTGAATCCTCTGGGCGGCTCTGGGCAGAGATGGACACAGGCCTGTTCCCTTCCTGGCCACAATGGGCTGCTCCAGGCAGCGTGTCCCCTACGGCTCTGGCTGGTTCACTGTTAATGGCCAGGGCTCTTCCCAAGGGAGGCTAAGCAGGCTCTCCCCCACCACTGGCCACAGAGCCCAATGCATATGTTATTTATGTAACCCTTCTGCCCTCTGAGTTGGCAGCAACAAGGGCTTGGTTCAGTATCCAGGGGTTCTGTTTCAATAACGCAATGCAAAACCGGCTCGAGCCCCCACCCAGTGACCTGGGACAATTACATACCACCCTCCAGGTGCCTCTGGGAGGCAATACTTCCCCTCTCCCAAACACAGAGTCTGAGTGTAGCAAAATCCTTTTAATAAAGGAGGGAAACAATGTAGCATTATGTTCGGGAAACACCACAAACAGGATTCATAACACAAACCATGAGCAAAAGACCCAAGCCCATGTAAATCTGGCAGTGTCCTTTTCCCCTCAGGATCTTAAGTCCAACCACACAAAAGATCACCCCAAAGTCCCAAAAGTCTCTTGTGTCCAGCAACCCAAAAATCATCCAAAAGTCCAACAACCCAAAAGTCTCTGTCCCTGGTCAGTGCAGCCCCAGAGTTGAAAAGTTTATCTGCAGAGTTTTACTCCCCTCCAGCCTGGGTAGACATGGGGGGGGGGGGAAAGGGGGCACAGAGGGTGTTAAGGGGCAGCTTACATGGTCCAAGGCTAACTGCCCCACCTCTCCATGGGGTTCTGCTGCAGCCATCACCACGAATTGCTCTGCTTCTCCAGCCATCCCACAACCTGCTCTGCTCTGCCAGCCACTTAGCAATATATCTTCAAGCTTCCCCACTAGTTAACTCAGCACTCAGTGATCTCAACTCAGTAATTTTGGCTTTTTATTGATTTCAACTAGCACAACACAGTCACCCCCAACATCTTTCAAGTCACTGGGTTTTGGAACCCATGTCCCTTGTCTAGTGAGTGCTGCTTAGTTGATGGTGAGTCCCTCTATCATAAAACAGTTTCATTGTCCTTGATTCACATAATCAGGATAACAACACTTTATTCTTCCTACCCCAATAACAGAGAAACTGGGGATCCCCAGCAGCCAAAGTGGCCATTTGGGCTGCTATGGGCGCATGCTAGGCAAGGTGGGTGGGCCTATGCAAACAAGATCAGCCCCTGAAGTTCTTTTCCACACTCGCCACAATTCACCACCAGATGTCAGGACAGAGCTCATCCTGAGTCCGCTTACATCTAGCACAAGTCTCATAGTTTAAGTGATTTCCTTAAAGCTCCAGCTCCGGCAGTCCTGGGGCTAAGTGAGGATCTCGGCTTTCTTAAACAAGCCCATCCCCAGCCCTTGTCTTTGAGGAGAAAAGCTGGGAAACGTGACCCCAAAAGGCCCCAAATGTGACCCTGGAAGGGCCAGACCAGATGGCAAATCCGTAGAACCCAACATTGATTGTTTTTAAAGATCTCGTGATTTTGGGGCCTGACTCAGGATTCTTGAGGGCTCAGGGGCTGTGACACATGCTCCCCCGCCTTCCCCTTCGCTGTGCCCCTCAGACGCCCCCAGCAGCATGTGGTGTGTGGGGGAATGGGGCCACCTGCTCGCAGTGACTCCAGAGTGAATCAGGAGCAGCTCAGTGTAAACCTAGTGGCAGGGTTCTGCAGTGACTGGGGCCTAGCACCCTCGTCCCACCGTGAGCCTGCCTGTGGGAAGTGGAGAGACATCTGGCCCGGTGCCGATACTGCTAAACGCTGACAGGGAAAGGTAAGAAAATTCCAACTCAGCCCATTGTATAAAACTGTTTATAAACATTGGTAAAGTGAAAGTGGAAAGTCTGGCCGAGCCAAACAACAAGGCTCCGGCCATACATTAGTGACTGTGCTGAGATCATGCCTAGGAAACCAGAAGAGTGAGAGAACTGGTGTGTTGGAAATTAGGCTGTTCCACCCATCCCCCCCCCCGTTTCCTTCCCCTCTCTCTTCAGTGAAGTGACACTGTGACCAAGCCGGGGGCTGGCCTGCAGGCTCTGCCCACTAGTCGGTGATGGGGCCGCTGTCGCAGCTGTGGCGTTGCCTCCAGAGGTGCCTGCGTGGCCCAGACCTTGCACTGGGCTGGCTAGCGAGTAAAGTGCTAGAGACCCTCAGATGAAAGGTGCTAGTGAGGAGCAAAGGGCTTTCATGTGCACCATACAGTAAGAATGGTGGGAGTCAGAGATTCTTAGCATGTCAGTTCTTTGGGACAGGGCCTTTTTGTTCTGTCTGAACAGCACCTGATACCAGGGGACCTGGGTCCTGTGATAATATGCATAAAATAATAATAATATTAAGCTCACAGTGGCCACTGCCGGCCCATCCTGTCATCCTTGTCACCTGCCAACACCAGCTGCAGGCCTGCAGTGCGACCCAGGCGTGCACAGAGAGTTCTCGTCACAGTAATACGAGCTGGAGCAGGTGACACACAAGTAGCTCTCTCATGTCTATGATCCATAATGCAGCACTAACAAATGCTGCTCAGGTCTTTTTAAAAAATAACATTGCGCCCCCAGACTTTTAAAACCTCTGACTGCTGGAAGCTGAGACTGGATCACTCCATAACTTGCCCTGTTCTGTTCATTCCCGCTGAAGCATCTTGCACCAGCCACTGTCACAAGACAGGATACTGGGCTAGATGGACCATTGCACTGACCCAGCAGGGCCATTCTTATGTTTTGTTCTTATTCATCTAGTTTGCCCATTATTCATTAGCCACACACCCGCCACTTTTACGGTACTGATCACTGTGTATCTGAGCCCTGCGCAGAAGAGAATCCAAAGCAGGAGAGAGCAGGGAAAACATTCACTGGGGAGGCCCCTGGAAGCAGAACCAGGTATCTGATTTGTATTTGTCATTTAAAAATATTTTCTTTGATTTTAGTTTCTGTGTTTCTTAGCTTTAGTTTATGCAAAACTAATGAACTGGCAGGTTGTGGGGAAAAGCCCCTCTGGAAAAAACTGTGAGTAATAGAAATTACCCCTTTCTGGAGAGAGAAAACATGCAATGTCACTAACTCTTCTTCACCTAGAAATATAGATGAGTCCAATTTTTCTCAGAATTACACGGTATTTTCCCTTTTGGTCTTTCTGTCTCCTTTTCATGGCCCCTTTGTCAGGGCTCTTCACCCCGCGGGCTGGGGGGAATTAGGAATATTTCTGTGATAATAAATACTGCTGAACAGAAATGGCGAGTAATGGCTCTACACACTTGTGTAAGCTGGGCTGTTTTTCACCATTTCCGGAGTGCCCTTAGATAAGGGCCTCACTGCATCCCAGTTCCCATTGTTAGCTCCTCTGGAACTGCAGCCTCAGAAAACACCGGGCCCAGGCAGCCCGGGGGTAACTGCAGGGCCTGGGCCAGTCTGACTCTGGTAGGGAGCTCCGCTCCCACACTCAGGTACAGTGATGCTGGATATGTCATGCACTCAGCTGAACAAACAGAGGGCACTCACCTAGCCGCAGCCGTGCCACTCCAGGCTCAGCCTCAGCGCTGCCTCCCTGCCCGCACAAGCTGCTAATTTGGAAGGTTCTGCTCCTCTCACAGCCCTGGCTGCTTGGCAAAGCCACGTGTCTGTATAGTCCTGGCTGACCTGAGCTCCATGGGAGGATTCGGAGCCGCCAGCATTTGGAGAACGTAGCTCACTCTGTCCCAAACCTCAAGCCCAGCCCTGTTCCCTGTGCCACGCTCCTATACATGGCTCTGCATGGGGCCCTGCAGGGGCCGGAGGGGCCAGGGAACTGTTACCGATGGCCCATTAGGGACTGAGGTAATCGCTGCTCTGCTGGCTCCTGTGCTCTCTGCCCTGCTCATGGCCAGCCTGTTCCCTGGCTCTGCACAGGGCAGCGCAGGGTGCGCAGGGGCTGGGCTCTGAGGGTTTTCTGGTGTCCTGCTTCTGCACAATGTTGTGATTGGGGATCCCTGCCTTTGGGGACATCTGCACCCAGGGACATGGAGGTAGGGCCGGGCCCTGAAAGCAACCGCTCACCAGGGCCACCCAGGGCCGTAGGGAGGCTCCCCTGACCCACAGTGAGCCCCCAGCTGGCAAAGGCCAAGGGGTTACTGCACTGCCCCATGGCCAGCCTGTCGGGGAAGCAGCCCCAGCCAGGAGGGGAGCTGACGCGGTGCCTTTTCGCCTGCACTGCTGGGCCACAGGCTGAGAGCGGGCGCCCAGACACTGGCATCAGAGCAGAAGGCCCCAGGCTCCTGCTGAGCTCAAGGGTTTTCCCTGTTAATTCACAATGGCCCAAGCTGAGCATTCGGGGGCATGGACACCCCAAAGATAGGGTGTGCTGGAAGCAGGAGGCTCTGGGTTCTGACACGTCTCTTCCCAGTGGCCCTAAGGCCAGCCCTGCAGACAGAGACCAAAGGAACCGAAACCTCACTTGACTATATTTCAAAAATCTCCTGCTTTGGGGTCCTGATTCCTGAGTGTGAACACAGGAGGCTGGTGAGGCTGCAGTCCGGAGACACTGGGAGATCTGGGCTTTCCCAGTCTCCTTAGCACCTTTGAGTCATTTGTTGCCCAGGGAATGAAAGAGACCAATTGCCGGATCCAGCGTAATCACATCAGGAGCAGTAACAGCCGCTGCAGAGCAGCTTAGCCCAACTGATCAGAGTCTTGAGGCCTGATGCTGTGACTGGACTGACTGTATCCCAGCCTAGGAGCCCTGGGAGAGTCTGTCTCACCGAGCTGGGTGAGGCTGGTCTTAATGCCGGAGGAACTCCACCGATTCCGATCCCTAGAGGACTCACACTCCAGCTTTACACGCATGTGAGCGAGCTCAGAGTCTGGCCCCGGGAGCTCCCCTCCCTTGTTACACTGCAGTGGTTGCAAAGCAGTCAGAGCAGGCAAAGCAGGGGAGAGTCCTTCTGTGGCTCCCAGGATGGGGAGTCAAGACCTTCTGAGGTTTTGTTTGGTGCTTGGCCAGGCTGCTTTTCAGGCTATTTGGGGACTGGACCGAGCCCTCCAACTCACGTCACTGACATCACTGGGCAGCCTCAGATGGGAACACCATGTGCTCAGGTCCTGGGCTGGCCTCTCGCGGTGTTCGTCTAATACACTAGAAACACTTTGCTGGAAGCGGCTGCTTGTGTGCAGTGGCCACATCTAACCCGCAGAGATCACTGGGCTGTTTTGGTGTCCAGCCCCCTGGGATTTACCCACCTCCCCATCTGCACCAGTTCCACTGGGTGGGCAGGTGAAGACACCCAGGGCTGATGGCACTGGCTAGAGGCACTTCCTGCCTGCAGCAGATGGCTGGAGAGTCTGTTCTTTAGCGCCCCGGATGAATGCTAGTGCTCAGCATAGAGAGCCACTAAATATCAGACAACAGTAGAGTGCGGGGTGCTGGGGTGTAAGTGTAAAACCATGAGTACTGATGGATCGATGAGTTAATCGTTAGCCTGGCTCTGTTATTGGTGCCTGTTCACCACACGTCTAAGTGGGACGACTGCGGTGGGCACAGAGTTAAGCCAACACGACTTTTTCTGGAAGTCCCCTTGTCATAAACAGATGGTTAAGGGTTAATGTCTCTTTTACCTGCAAAGGGTTAAGAAGCTCAGTGAACCTGGTTGACCCCTGACCAGAGGACCAATGGGGGGACAAGATACTTTCAAATCTTGGTGGAGGGAAGTCTTTGTTTGTGCTTTTTGGGTTGTTCATTGTTCTCTCTTGGGATTAAGAGGAGCCAGTCGTGCAACCAGTTTTCTCCAATCTTTCTGAAACAGTGTCTCATGTTCATAATAGTAAGTACTAACTAGATAGAAGACGGAGTAGTCTTTATGTTTGTTTTCTTTATTTGCAAATGTGTATTTTGCTGGAAGGATATTTTACCTCTGTTTGCTGTAACTTATACTTAGGCTAGGGGGGAGGGAGTCCCTCTGGTCTATATAAAGCTGAGACCCTGTAAACATTTTCCATCTTGATTTTACAGAGATCATTTTTACTTTTTTATTTCTTTAATTAAAAGCTTTTCTTTTTAAGAACCTGATTGATTTTTTCCTTGTGTAAGACCCAAGGGGACTGAGTCTAGACTCACCAGGGATTGTTGGGGGAAAGGAGGAGGGGGGGAAGTTGAATTCTTCTCTGTGTTAAGATTCAAGGAGTTTGAATCACACTGTCTCTCAGGGTACCCAGGGAGGGGAAAATCTGGGAGGGGGAAGGAGGGGAAATGGTTTATTCCTCTTTGTTTTAAGACCCAAGGGATTTGGGTCTTGGGTTCCCCAGGGAAGGTTTTTGGGGGACAGAAAGTGTACCAAACGCTATATTTTGGTTGGTGGCAGCATTATCAGATCTAAGCTAGGAATTAAGTTTAGAGGGTACATGCAGGTCCCCACTTTCTGGATGCTAACGTTCAAAGTGGGAATAAGCCCTTGACACCCCTCCAAGGGGCTGCAGTGGGAGCAGCTTGGGGTGAGCGTTTTTGGAAACTGCTCTTCCGATCCGTGAATTAGTGGGGAGGTGGCGGGGCCGGAGAACTGCTTCCTGGGGCATGCACAGGAATTTAAATTTGACCACTTTTGGAGGGCTGTGTCCTGTGCCCCCGCCCATGCCCCTGCCTGCCCCCCGCCCTCATGCATGTCCGCTGCTTCCTGTTTTCATTAGGCTGGCAAATTCTCAGAGATGCTGTGTTTCTACCGCAATGCACACACACACGGAACCAAAAACAAATCCTTGGCTGCCAGCCAAATCGCTATGTGCAAAGTTTTACACACACACACACACACCCCGCCCTGATGAATTGATTGATGGTCACATCTTGTCACTTTCAGAACTGAAAATCCTGGTGACACACAAGTGTCCAAACCCTCCAGGGCTGACGGGGCCAATGACTGGAATGGAGAGTTACAGCAGCATGAGAGTGGGGAGAGCTGGCCCCTCCTGCTACACATTCCCACTGCAGTTCCAGAATCAGCCATTCACATGGGGCCCTGTCAACCCGACACTGGGGGGTTAACGGTTGTGACACTGACACAAACTGGGTCCGACTCTGTGCCCAGCCAGTGAGCCTCATGGAGTTACTCTGGGATGCCACAGGCGTAAGGAGAGCGGAGCTTGGCTCAGGACCTAGCACTTAATTGCCAGGTGCTTTTCCAGTGGTTTTTATTGCCTCTTTCCCCAGGGGTCAGCACCAGCCAGTCATTGCAGAGCAAGCCTGCTCCACTTTCTAAAGGTTTGGTATGGCACGAAGTGGCTCCTAGAGACGAGTTAGCTTCCTGAGCAGCATTTCAGATGCTGGTTTGACAAATCTCCGTGAAGATGAGAGCAGGAGAAATCTCTGAAAATCTTTTGTCAGTAAAATGCATGGAGGCTGAAAACCACACCCATCTTTAATTAATATGCAATTGGTCAAGCTAAGAATGCAATAAACCAGGCTTAGCTTTCGGGTTCCAGCCTCAATTTAATTTAGCAGAGGGCACTGGATGACCCTCTGAATGATAGAACCAAACTTTATTGAAAAGAAAAATGGCTGGTTAAGCAGGCAGGGGTGTGGTTACCACTTACCCAGTTATACTCACACTCAGAGACGAGATGGCGTGTCAGTGGGTGATCAGTCCACTGACCACAGAGAGGAGAACAGACACATAGCCCTGGAGGCTACTGGGCCCCGTTGAATATTAATAGGAGCTCTCCTGCAAGCTAGCAAGGCTACTCCTTTTATAACCTATAATACTAATTAACATTAAACCTACCATAACCATAGGCACATTTCTGCCACCTTTTTACTGGCTCTTTACAATACACAGCATGTAAATTAACATCTGCTCGGGTGTCCTTTCCGTGCTATCCATATAGACAGTATTTTAATAAAACATTCAAACTCCCCAAAAACACTCATTAAAGTGCCGTTCTAATCAAAACACAGCCCCAGCATTACCCGGGGTCATGTTCTTGCTAACATCAGTGTTCCCATCTCTCTGTCTCCAGCCTTCACTCACATGAACGCACTCCATTTCCTATTCTCCTCCACACTTAGCCTAACTTATGGCAAGGCCTAATTTGTGCTTACACTGCAACATCCTTCTATTTAACACACCCCAGCCCCACTTCTCTAGGCTACAGCTGCCCCTCTGATGCTGCAGTAAGGCCTGGCCTTTAGTACTGCTTCACTTATCAATAAAGCTATTGATCATTTTAACTTTATTACACAAGCAGCCTCATGCCCAGCTAATTATTACTCTGGCAATACCTGACACAATATTTTTTAAATTTAATTTTTATTCACAAAAATACTAACACTTCATCATTTATTAAACAATTACTTTACCTGATTTTTATTTTTTAAACATTATTACCAATTTCAATTAAACTGATTTCTTTTCTTTTAGGAAAATTTGTAAATTAAGCCCTAATTTTAAAAGAGTTCCTCTAAACCCTGGAATAAGTTATTCTACTAAATTCTGGTTATAAAGGGTAAAAATCAATGATAGTATCATTAACAATCTTGAGTACTGGAAAAATTGCTGTATGGCCAATCACGGTGTATATTGTTAAATTAACACAAAAACTGGGGTATTTAACAGAGCAGTTCATTCCAATATAATATTTTTTATATTAATCACTATGACAGCATCCATCATTCTCACAGACCACTCTCTCCACTTCTGTCTTTCATTGTGTCAGTCACACTGGGCATTGTGTCACTTGCACTGGGAAAGTTCCTCTGACTGGTTGTGCTTTTGGTCACAGACTCTCCATAGAGCTACAGGCGGTCTGCAAGGCATTCCATGTCTGTGTCTCATAGGGATGTACCCTCAGCCTTTCTTGGTAGATGTTTTCCTGCAGATGCTCTGTAGATTGAACGAGGGCAAGTTAAATACGAGTGGTGAGGCTGTAAAACCCCACAAACAGTGATACTCAATGCAAGTCTTAGATGAATAACAGGAAGTATGGTTAGGCTGAGGTGTCGCTGATCCCATATTCCTCACTGCCCCAAAGGACAATTTCTCACACATTTGAAGACAGTCAGTCTTTCTTCCTTGATGAGTGTGTATACAATTAAGGCAATACCAATTTAGTAGTTATTTGTTCATAATCAAATCAGGCACTTTTCCTAATTCTAAACATACTAATATTTGGATTACTGAGTCCAAAACATATTTTTCATAAACAAGACAAATTATTTTCTCCACACAATAATTTCTGGCTTGATCATTACAAAAAACAATTTACTCATTTTAATTTGGATTTCATTAAACAATGCAACAATTTCACGCATAGCAAAAACTGTAATTCGTTTTGGGGAGGGTCATGCAGGGGGAAGTTCTCCATATGTTACAAAGTGGATTAGCTGCTTTCTTGGCTTATTATTTTAACACATAATTAACATATTTCCTAATTTTTACACAAGTTTACACAATTCCCAATGAACATTTCTGATCCAAACAACTCTGCCATGGCTCCTATTACTTCCAAAGCATCTAATTCTCATCTCTTCCCAGGAAAATAAAAGTTACGAGTGTGACCAAATCCCAAATTAGCCCCATCTTGAATTCTTTGTAGATAGGCTTGATAGGCTTGTATTGGCACCTCACACCGTTACGCCTTGCAGGGCTGCCATTCCGTGGACCCAATGGGTTCTGTTCAGCCATGAACCTTCCTCTGTCCCAGCGGGTCTGTCCATGTCCTGGCTCTGTGCCTCTGCTCCAGATACCCCACAAGGAGGGCAGGTTATTTCTGCTAGTGGGACTGGGAGCTTTCCACATCAGGATAGGGGGATGGAGGGCAGCTTTCCGTGGGTCTGGGTTTGGGAATAACCCTGCCTGGGGAGAAGCCTCCTGTATGTCCTGGGGTGGTATCCTCTTCCTATGCATCCCAGTCTGCCACTGTCTGTGCACGGGGACCTCTCCATGCGCTTGTGGGGAATGTGAGCTGCTAGTAATAGCATCGCAATCGTATTTCATTGGGAAGGACTTGAATCCCGTTGCCAGGGGAATTGGGCTCTGGTGGCCATCATGCGCTGTTCTGGAACACGGAAATGAGCAAAGTGCACATCAGTTTCTCAATAACGCTGCCACGTTGTGTTTCCCCTGTACATTAGTTCTAGGTACCTGGAAAAGCAGTGCGCAGTGACGCGGGAATGATGTTCTCTGAATTTGCATAAATCTGAAGCTAGTCTCTTCCCGGGGTTCTCTCTAGAGGTGTTTGCATACAGTATGGCTCAGCATGGCCTCGTGAGGTTATTCACACTGGATTTCCTATCAAAAGTTCAATATATTTCACCAAATTCTTCATTGAGTTCTTTCATCTTTCTCACGAGGCCCATCACGGCTGCCATGCTGCAGCTGAGATGGCTGCTGGGCTTTGATTCTTTGATCACATATAGCAGCAACACGGGTGGAATTCAGATCCTCCTGCTCCAGTAGCACAAGGCCCTGCCTTGAGAGCTGAGGAGGAAAGGGGAGTCCCAGTGAGCCGTTAGCAGTATAGGGCACATGACACACCATGAAGCGGTTCTGATTCTATTCAGTAGGTCTCATTCATGGCTAGCTATTCTCTCACCTCGATGGTGCTTTGTGTGTATGTGTTTAACCAGGACTGCTGGGCCGTTTGTGACGGGATCTACCCTGCCCGCTGCTCAAAACATACCTTTTCCATCCAGCCCCCCAACCCCGCGATGCCCAAAGCAGTGATCCCCTTGGTAGCTTGGAAAGCCTGTGTATGACCAAACTGACATGCAGGGCCAAGCCCACCCACGTGCACTTTTCTCCAGTGGATCTGTGCCAAGTTTCCAGTAGGAAACGGTCCCTTTTCTCAGGGCCTGGCCCAGCTCTGCAGCCAGGTCCATTGCACCAAAAGGCCCCTCTGGTTACTTGTTACAGCTTCTAGCGAGTGCCCACCTCCCCCTCCCCCTCCGCCATCCAACCCCCAAAATGAACAACTTCACCACCAGGGCTGTTCTGAGGCAGCCCTGGGGTGTTATTCAGTCACTGCCCTAGGCTGGCTGAAGTACTCGGCTAAGGAGATTAACGTGGCTAGTCTGATTGCACAGCCCTGATCCCACTCCCACGATGGCACCAATGACATTGCAGGTGTTCAAAATGCTCAGTGCCCTCTGGGGAGGCAGAACCCAGGGCCAGGCAGGATCGGATTCCTGACACTTTTTCTTTTTCTCCAGTTGTTTGTTAGGGGGTTGCATGTGGCCTGACATGTCCCCTGGATTTCCCCTCAGCATTAGCCTGGCCTTCCCTAAACAGTGGTGACTACGACAGTGCAGTGAGATGCCTGCCCAGCCCTGCAACAACAGGCAACGATCTGCCAGGAGACCTCGTGCATATGTTAAATATAGCTGCCACACCTGCTCATGCTGCACTACCTCCGGAGACAGCCTCCTGCCTGGGGATGCCCTCACAGATTCAGCCCTGTCTGTGGGCAGGGAACAGTGCCAGGAGGTGAGCCGTGATCCTCACTGGTTAGGACTTGCCTTGGAAAAGAAATACGTTTGCATAGTTTCATTTTGTTGTTGCAACAGCTGCCTCTGCCACATGTTGAGGGATGTGATATGGGGGGAAGACTCCACGCAGAATAAGGGAGGTGTCTCGAAGGGCGACCCACCTGCTGGGGAAGTTGAGTGCCTCTTCCACGCTCCAGCCCTAGTCAGCAAAACACGTAAGCATGTGCTTGATGTTAAATATGTGAGTAAAGGTTTTGCTGAATCAGGGGCTCAGGTGCCATTGGCTTTGGTGGAGGATGAGGGAGCTCAGCACCTTCTAGAATTGGGCCCCCAAACAAAGCTGCAATTGTATCTTTCTGAGAGAGCGAAAGTGCGAAAGGGTATGTGGCCAAGGGGCCAGGGCCCAGAGGACCTCTGGGTGGCACAATAACTGCAGTAAATATGGTATCAAGGAAAAGGAGAGTTCTGAGCTGCTCTCAATCCTTGGCAGAAACACTGGGCCAAAGTCATCTGCCGAAGCCAGGGGAGCGAATCTGACCCCGTGCATTTGACTCTCCTCTAATGGGGAACTTTCCACATGCACTTCTGCACAGCCCTCGCCCCCTGAGATGGCGGGGGCACGAGAGAGTCACACACTTATCCCGGTGCAGGTTATCCTGTGCTCTGCGGCCTGTCTCGATAGCTAGCACCACTCCAGTGAAACTCCACATGTGACTATTAGACTCCAGCACTCAGCGTGTGCCGTTCGCTCCAGACCTGGGGTGTAGAATGTGTGCAGACATTGAGCTTCCTTCTGTGTAAACACAAACTGCTGCAATAAGGAGGCGGTGCAATTATTTTACAATATCACTTTATAGGAGGCAGCTCTTTTGTGTTTTTCCCCCTGCAAAACACCTGCTAAATTTTGTTAATTTACACCTGTCAGATCTGACAGGCTGCAGGGTCTGGTTAACTCCAGGAGAGGACACTCCTGCATGCGCCTCGCTAACGCTGGGGGGTGGCTGCAGTGGCATGGGGAGTCCATGGTGCCTTGGTGACTTGCTGGCTGGGCTGAGCAGGCTCTCACTGAATGATTTACTCTTCCTCTAAATAACTTTCAAATTCACTTGGAAGCGCATTTAAGTGTCTCGTAAAATCCAATTACTGCCATTTTATGTAAATTGAAGTACTTTGCTGTTCACTTCACTGGGGCAGATCTCAAGCCCTGTGCCCTGGGCCTGGATTAGCAGTGTGTCTGATTGCTCCTAGGTAGCTCCTTCACGCCTTACTGTGAATTCTTGGGCAGAAACTTGGTGTATCTGGAGTTGGCTCTTTTACGCCCAGTTTCTTTGCTCCAAGTACAGCCTGGCTGATCCCTGCGCTGCCTCACCTGGTGCGTCCAGCCTGGCTAGCAGGGACCCCGCCAGGGGACAACGGGACTTTGGTCTCTCTACCTCTTTTGGACCTCGTCTGTCCACAGACAGTGATGCGCTGGGGTGCAGGGCGGGGGCTGTGTGATACACCCGCCTGCCCATGAGCAATCGGGGTGAAACCAGCAACCCCTCTTGCAGCCGGCAGCAGTGGTCCAGAGATTCCAACCAGCCAGGGCTGGATCCCAGCAGGTAACTGATGTGAAAGGCTCCATGGCCATTCCCAAAGCCCTGAGCCATCTGCTCTCCCTGTGTCCCCCAGCTGCTGAGCCCTGTAGTGTGAAGCCCAGAAAGACTGATAGAAATGGATCCAGGTGTAGTCCCGGAACTGGGCGGGGGTGCACGTGGTGGGGTGGAGCCCGGCAGAGCTACAGAGACTCCATTGGACTCCATAGCCTCTTCCTCCCAAAGGGCAGGCCCTGGCCTGGAGGTGGACTCCCAGTGCTACCTGCATGCCATGGGAGACACCTGGCCAGGGTCTCTGCTGAGCCGTCTCTGAGGAGTGCAGCCAATCGGAAGTGCCTGGCTCACATGTAAATGGAGAATTCCCCCTTCCAGCCATTGCTGGCACCTGCCGCCAGCACCAAACTGCTCTGGGCTGGCCTGGGCCCAGTGCGCAAAGGGAAGGATGGGGGAGTGCCCGTGTCGGGGCGGGGCAGGGCTGCAGGCTCTGTGCCAGGAGATGCATGAAGTCAGTGCAGTGTCACCCATCTGTAAGCTGTTGTAGGATGCTCATTGCCAAGTAGGTGAAATCCCTAGCCAGATAAATTAGAAAGCAAGGAAGTTTAATTCACGTTCACACTGGAAACAAGATGCAGGTTTTGTTACAGTTTGGATAGTGATTGTAAGAGCTCACCAGGGGACATGGTGGATTCTCCATCTGGAGTCTTTCCATGGCATCTGTCTTACTGAAAGCCGTCCTCCCTCCAGCTCCGCCAGAAGTGACTGGACTAGCTGCAGGAGCCACTGGGTGAGGTCCTCTGGCCTATGTGAGGCAGGAGCTCACAGAGGCCTTCTGGCCTGGCCATCTGTAAATGGGCGTAACATAACACTTGGGGAGGCAAAGGAGGCATGGCACGAACAACAGCTCACAGCCCCCTTACTTTAATGTACACAGTCTTTGGCCACCTGGGGCATGCTCCGTTCCCAGGTACAGCAGAGTGAGACTAGCCACATCAGCTACTAGCACTCAGTTATCTCGGCTGTTGTTTCCTAATGTCCAGGAAATTCCCTTGGCTTCTACAGAGCAATTTGTGTTTGTTACCGGTGTCACTGACTGGAACTGGGCAGCTGGCCTGTGAAAGTGACACTGATTTAGATTCCCCTTCCTGCCACTGGTTTGTGTGCAACTAACACATCGCCTCTCGGGTTGGGCCTGGGGGGTTTCCAGCCACTGAGTTTACTGTGAACCACAGCCCCACATCAGGCAGTTTAGACAAAGGTTTCTAACCATCAGAGAAGTGAAGTTCTGGAACAGCCTTCCAAGGGGAGCAGTGGGGGCAAACGACATATCTCGCTTCAAGACTAAGCTTGATAAGTTTATGGAGGCGATGGAATAATGGGACAGACTAATTTTGGCAATTAATCGTTTTTGACTACTAGCGGTAAGTATGCCCAGTGGTCTGTGATGGGCTGTTAGATGGGGTGGGATCTGAGTTACTACAGAGAATTCTTTCCTGGGTGCTGGCTGGTGAGTCTTGCCCACATGCTCAGGGTTTAGCTGATCCCCATATTTGGGGTCGGGAAGGAATTTTCCTCCAGGGCAGATTGGCAGAAGCCCTGGGGGGGGTTTCGCTTTCCTCTGCAGCATGGGGCACGGGTCACTTGCTGGAAGATTCTCTGCACCTTAAAGACTTTAAACCATGATTTGAGGACCTCAATGGCTCAGACACAGGTTTGATACAGAAGTGGGTGGGTGAGATTCTGTGGCCTGCGTTATGCAGGAGGTCAGACTAGATGATCATAATGGTCCCTTCTGACCTTAAAGTCTATGAGTCTATCTGACAGCAAGATCCTTGCCCACAGCAGAGGTGTTGGTGAAAGCATGTGGGAAGCCATTTTAAAAAGTTGTTGCATGATGTGAGTGAAAGTCGCTGGGCCTTGTGCGCCTACGTCACCGCTATGCTTCTGAAGCTCTCACCCATAGATGGTACGTTTCCTTCATCAGCCAAAACCAGTACACGGGACGCTTAATAAATAAAATAACAACGACTGTACAGAGACAGCATTTCCTCAGCCAGCAGCAGAATATCTGGGTGACTCTGCAAATGACTTATTTCCAAGTAGCATTCAGGGCCTTCCCGGATGTCTTTCCACCCATCCAAAGTCACTGTTCAGAGCAGCATTCGCATGTGCCGATTCCCCTGCTCGCTCAGGAAATGGCCTGCAGTGGGCGCTGTGCTCTGCAGCCACAGCTGTGATTTCCCTGCATTAAGATGTGGTTTCTAGCCTCCAGAGACCAATGTCAGGTGAGAGATGAGGCACCTGGGGATCTGGCCTCTTATTTTAAGCCATCGAGCCCTGATTCGTTTTGCAACCCTAAAGTTCCCGGAGTTGACACGGTGCATTAGATGCATTTTTTCTGTTCTCTGGTTTTTATCTGTTGTTAATGGCGTGCTGGGAAAGTGTTCTGTGAGAACTCAGCTACATGATCCATGCCAAACACAGGCACTGTGATTCCCACCAGGTTGCCTCCAAAGGCCCGGATAACCGGGATCCCAGCTCTCTGTGACTGATTTCCTCTGCCAGCGTGCCAGGAAAACCCTCTCTTTGTGGCAAACCGAGCATGACTCTGGTGACTGAGATGCCAGCTCTGAGCAGTTTCTCAGTGATCAGTGAATGGCTAATCCGAGTCTCTTGTCTCCCCAGACGAGCAATGCGCTGGGACATGCTGCAGAGCAGGAGTCAGTGACCTGGGGCCAGGCCGGGGCGAGGATTTGCTGCTGGGGGGAGCAGAGTCTCAGTGTGGTGGGACCGGCTGACTCAGGGTAGAGCTCCGGGCATAGCTGCCTGCAATGGCAATTCTGTGGCCCTTTGAAAGGATGGGAAGTGGCTCCTCCCTATCACATGTGCTTGTTGGGCATGGCACCCAGAAGCAGGCTGTGCCCCTGGGTTTCTGGTTCTTGTTGCTCTCTGGCTGTTGCCTGTGGGGAGCACGTGCAGAGGGAACAGCAGGCAACTGCCTGGCATTCCTGAAGGAGCATCTCTGCTTGCCCAGTGCACAGAGATCTCCAGAAGGGCACGTGGAGAGAGAGGCCAGCTGGTTCCTACCTCAGAGGCCACTTTCATTGCACAGACCAGGAGCGTGTCTACACTATAGAATCAGGTCACAGCTCCCGCAGTAATGGAAGGGGTGGTTGGTTCACATCCCCACTAACGCCTTCTGTCGGCAGTGCACATCCTCACCAGGAGCGCGTCCACCCACTTCACTGTGGGGCACTGATAACTGGATCCCCCCCGCCATGGGGCCGATGGCAGGGGGACTCCAGCAGGGAACCCTGTCACAGACTCACAGATCGTGCCCACTCTTGGCCCTGTGCGGTCTGTGGGGGGTGCCCCTTTCAGTGCGACAGCCCTTCTCGGGGGTCCACTCTCTCTTGGGATCAGGCCCCTCACTTCCTGGAGCCCCACCTCTCTGAGCCTTAGCACGTCTGTCTCTGCCGTGGGCCCCCTCCGGGAGTCCACGCTCTCTGGACCTCCGGGCCTCTTCACCCCGAAGGGGCTGATGCAGCCCTGTTCTCTAGACCAGAGTGACTCTCAGCCAGCATAAAACAGGAGGGTTTATTGAGAGTTGAACCCAGCACAGGAAACTCTCAGGGCCTCAGGCCTGGCCTCCCTCCGCCCAGCACATCCCAGTCCCCCTGCAGCCAGGTGGGCTCTGCCTGCTCCCCCTGTCCAGCCCCGAGCCTCCCTGCTTCCCAGCTGGGCCTCTGATATCCCCGGCCCCAAGCCCCCTCTGTTCATTGTCTTCTCTCCACGTAAACAGGATCGTAAACAGGATTGCCTGGGTCTCCTCTCCTCTCAGCTCTCCTCTGGCTGGAACCGGCTGGTCAGGTCACCGGGGTCCTCTCCCCGCAGCCCATTGTCCTCCCACTGGCCAGAACCGGTTGTGACTCCTGAGCCGGGTCTCCGGGTCACCAGGTCACCAGTCGCTGGGATATCCATCCTCCAGGCCATCGGCCACGGTCCCAAGTTCCTTCTCCAGTCCTCTGTAACAACAAACTCCCTGTTAGGATATAGATATTCAGGCCTGTCTGCAAAGGCCTATACTTTAAGGCCATGTCTACATCTAAAATTTTGCAGCGCTGGTTGTTACAGCTGTATTAGTACAGCTGTATAGGGCCAGCGCTGCAGAGTGGCCACACTTACAGCAACCAGCGCTGCAATTGGTGTTAGATGTGGCCACACTGCAGCGCTGTTGGGCGGCTTCAAAGGGGGTTCGGGGAACGAGAGAGCAAACCGGGAAAGGAGACCAGCTTCGCCGCGGTTTGCTCTCGTGTTCCCCGAACCACCCAGCAAACCTCAGGGAAGGAGACCTGCTTGCTCGGGGTTCGGGGAACGAGAGAGCAAACCGGGAAAGGAGACCAGCTTCGCTGCGGTTTGCTCTCGCGTTCCCCGAACCACCCAGCAAACCTCAGGGAAGGAGACCTGCTTGCTCGGGGTTCGGGGAACGAGAGAGCAAACCGGGAAAGGAGACCAGCTTCGCTGCGGTTTGCTCTCGCGTTCCCCGAACCACCCTGCAAACCGCAGGGAAGGAGACCTGCTGGTTCGGGGAATGAGAGAGCAAACCGGGAAAGGAGACCAGCTTCGCTGCGGTTTGCTCTCGCTTTCCCCGAACCACCCTGCAAACCGCAGGGAAGGAGACCTGCTGGTTCGGGGAACGAGAGAGCAAACCGGGAAAGGAGACCAGCTTCGCCGCGGTTTGCTCTCGCGTTCCCCGAACCACCCAGCAAACCTCAGGGAAGGAGACCTGCTTGCTCGGGGTTCGGGGAACGAGAGAGCAAACCGGGAAAGGAGACCAGCTTCGCCGCGGTTTGCTCTCGCGTTCCCCGAACCACCCTGCAAACCGCAGGGAAGGAGACCTGCTTGCTCGGGGGTTCGGGGAACGAGAGAGCAAACCGGGAAAGGAGACCAGCTTCGCCGCGGTTTGCTCTCGCGTTCCCGGAACCACCCAGCAAACCTCAGGGAAGGAGACCTGCTTGCTCGGGGTTCGGGGAACGCGAGAGCAAGCCGGGGAAGGAGACCAGCTTGATTACCAGAGGCTTCCTCGGGTATGCTGGGATACCTGCTTATTCCACAGAGGTCAAGAAAAGCGCTGGTAAGTGTCTATACTTGATTACCAGCGCTGGATCACCAGCGCTGGATCCTCTACACCCGAGACAAAACGGGAGTACGGCCAGCGCTGCAAACAGGGAGTTGCAGCGCTGGTGGTGCCCTGCAGATGTGTACACCTCCTAAGTTGCAGCGCTGTAACTCCCTCACCAGCGCTGCAACTTTCTGATGTAGACAAGCCCTGAGAATGTAGGTGTATTCTTATCGCTTAGCTAGTTATAGAGGTATAAAAGAAAGAATCAAAATCACTGTCTGTGTAATGGCCTTCTCTTACTGTGACAGGCTAAAGCCTTCAGCTAAGATGTAGTTAGGCAGCCATAAACTGGGAAGTGTATGGTCACATCCTCACATTCCAAACTAGTCACATTGAAATAAGGTGCTATTGGGCTATTAGGAATACAATCCTGTCCTGATATTCCTATCACCTTCAGAGAAAGGGAAGAGCCTGGAAGATGTAAAAGGAAATTTAGTTTAATAGCATCCTGTCTGGCAAGAACTCACTTATCAGTAGACACAGCTGGAAAACCCTTATGTCTGTATAGATATAGTTGTAAAATACTCACTTCTGTATTGTTTTGTATGTTTATTTGGATGGTCTCTGTCTGGTTCTGTAATTGTTTCTGTCTACTGTATAATTAATTTTATTGGGTGTAAACTGATTAAGGTGGTGGGGTATAATTGGTTAAATAACTATGTTACAATATGTTAGGATTGGTTAGTTAAATTTCAGTAAAATGATTGGTTAAGGAATCGCTAAGCAAAACTCAGGTTTTGCTATATAGTCTGAAGTCAATCAGGGTGTGGGGTGGGGGAATGGGAACAGGAACAGGGACACAGGCAAGGCTCTGTGGTGTCAGAGCTGGGAAGGGGGACACTAAGGAAGGAAACTGGAATCATACTTGCTGGAAGTTCACCCCAATAAACATTGAATTGTTTGCACCTTTGGACTCTGGGTATTGTTGCTCTCTGTTCATGGGAGAAGGACCAGGAAAGTAAGAGGGTGAAGGAATAACCCCCTAACACTCCCTCTCCCCTCACCTCGTTAAACCAGTAACACCCGGGGACACTGAGTCCCCCTCCCTCTGCGTGCAAGCCACTGGAAAACACAGAAAAACCAAGAACCGCCCCCACTTTGTCACAAGCCCCGTGTGGGGCTGACAGTCAACAGGTGATGTAAGGAGCACAGTGTCTACACGGACGCTGCGTCGCCCTAACGACAGCGACCCAGGCGCTCTGCCTCTCGCGGGGATGGAGGTATGAGGTCGGTGTAGCGGGTGAGTTACAGTGGTGGGAGCCTCGTAGTGCAGACGCTTTACAGAATTAGGGTGACGTACACTGCCTTGCGTCGACCTGACTCTGTAGCGTAACCAGGCCTGAGAGGTGTCTTGTAGGCTAGGGACAGGCCCAGCCATCGGGGAGAACAAGCTACACAAGGGGCTCCAGCTAATGCAAGGTGATAACATGATGAATGCTGGAGTCTATCTGGGCTGTTTCACAGCCGTGCTTTTCGTGCCATTCTGGGACTCTGCTCCAACTGTTTCCCACCTAGCGCCAGTTTCGGGGAATGGAGTTGGGGGATGGGCGCTAAGTCTTGGCTCCAGAGCATTTTAAACGTTTGTTTCAAAGACGCTGGTGATTTTGTCCCTGTCCCTGTTGCAGGCTGGGTGAAAAAAGTCAGATGACTTTGGCTTACTGCAGGAGTCAAGGCGCTCACTCCCCGAGGAGGAGAGCGGTTCAGAACCCTGCAAAACGGGGGGAGAGAGAGTTCTTTTCTTTAAAGGACAGGCAATGGGCTAATTGATGAGGCAGGTATGGTTAATTAAAGGGAATGAAAAAAGGAATCGATCATGATTTACAGGCTGCCACCTTTCCTAGTGCCAGTGTGTCCACAGATGGGCGAAGGCTGCATGTATCTCCTGGTTTCAGAGAGCCAGGCGCTCTGCATGTGGCTCCCACGCTGGAGGGCAGACCCACAACGGGAGCAGTCTGACAGAAAGCAGGAGAATTCTCCACACGCCAATGCGAGTCTGGTGCTAATGGATAGAAGTCACGAGTGTTGCGTTATTTAGAGCTCAGACTGCGAGGATTTCAGAGCGGCTGAGCACTGCAGTGACAGGCCCAGCAGCCGTGGGAAGAGCAGGACTGAGACGGTTTTTGCAAGATTACCGAAGCCAGGCCATTGTATTTGCCTTGGAAGGATACTTTGTTTTGCCATAAAGCAAGGTGCTCTAACGCTGGCTGGATTAGCTGTTTGTCGTTCCATTGGAGTGGGTGAAAAGCGGCCGTTAGTACAAGGAAGCAGCTCCCTTGCTTGTCACAGATTGGTGCATTGTTCTATCCAGGGAGGCTGGTTCCATCTGAGGGAGGAAGAGGAGGCAGAGCAGGAAGCAGATGCAGGGCTGACGGGATGAAGAGTGGGGCTTACTCGAGGGGCTTGCACTGGGGTCACTCAGTACACATTGCCTAGCTGCAGGGAAGCCTTTCATTGATTAAAAATCGTAACTGCCCTACGCAAGCCAAAGTCCCTGTGGAGTGAACGAGTGTTGCCGGAGCATGACGGACAAGTGCAGGAGTGGGCAACGGGAACTGACTTTGCTCTCTATCCAAGCTCTACCCAAACCTGACCTGACAGCCCTCCTCCCAGGCCTAGGGGGAGTTGCCTTGTGCCAGCACCTGCATTGCCTGGGCTGGCCTCAGTAACCGTTTTATATCAGAGTCAGCCTTGAGCTAAGTATTTTTTGATGGGCAAAGACAATTTTTGGTTATAGACTCATAGACTCATAGACTCTAGGACTGGAAGGGACCTCGAGAGGTCATCGAGTCCAGTCCCCTGCCCTCATGGCAGGACCAAATACTGTCTAGAACATCCCTAACAGACATTTATTAAACCTACTCTTAAATATCTCCAGCGATGGAGATTCCACAACTTCCCTAGGCAATCTATTCCAGTGTTTAACTACCCTGACAGTTAGGAACTTTTTCCTAATGTCCAACCTAAATCTCCCTTGCTGCAGTTTAAGCCCATTGCTTCTTGTTCTATCACTGGAGGCTAAGGTGAACAAGTTTTCTCCCTCCTCCTGATGACACCCTTTTAGATACCTGAAAACTGATATCATGTCCCCTCTCAGTTTTCTCTTTTCCAAACTAAACAAACCCAGTTCCTTCAGCCTTCCTTCATAGGTCATGTTGTCAAGACCTTTAATCATTCTCGTTGCTCTTCTCTGGACCCTCTCCAGTTTCTCCACATCTTTCTTGAAATGCGGTGCCCAGAACTGGACACAATACTCCAGTTGAGGCCTAACCAGCGCAGAGTAAAGCGGAAGAATGACTTCTCGTGTCTTGTTTACAACACACCTGTTAATGCATCCCAGAATCATGTTTGCTCTTTTTGCAACAGTATCACACTGTTGACTCATATTAAGCTTGTGGTCCACTATGACCCCTAGATCTCTTTCTGCCATACTCCTTCCTAGACAGTCTCCTCCCATTCTGTATGTGTGAAACTGATTGTTCCTTCCTAAGTGGAGCACTTTGCATTTATCTTTATTGAACTTCATCCTGTTTACCTCAGACCATTTCTCCAATTTGTCCAGATCATTTTGAATTTTGACCCTGTCCTCCAAAGCAGTTGCAATCCCTCCCAGTTTGGTATCGTGTGCAAACTTAATAAGCGTACTTTCTATGCCAACATCTAAATCATTGATGAAGATATTGAACAGAACCCTGCGGAACCCCACTTGTTATACCTTTCCAGCAGGATTGGGAGCCATTAACAACTACTCTCTGAGTACGGTTATCCAGCCAGTTATGCATCCACCTTATAGTAGCCCCATCTAAATTGTACTTTCCTAGTTTATCTATAAGAATATCATGCGAGACTGTATCAAATGCCTTACTAAAGTCTAGGTAAGTTATTACAATGAGCCACTTGATTAGCAAGAGGAGCTAGTGAGACTGTAGTGACCTTCCCAAGCAGGGCTGTATCTCTGGGGGAGGGTGACACTGACGCAGGCCTCTTGGGCCTCTCATGGGTATTTTGTCTCAGGAGTGAAGATTTGTTCTCAAGGCAGACAGGGGCGGGGCACCAAGTCATAGCTGCTTCATCCCTTGGCATGTCGTGGGCCGGGCTTCCATTTCCACCGCGGATGGACTGGACTCCTGGGTTGTGTCTGCAGCGGAACGACCTGCGTGTTTGGAAGCACAGAACTGCTGGTTCCTGTCACAGAGTCCCCAGGCGATGCTCTGGAACTGCTCCCCATCAAGCCAGGCAGGACTTTGGGGAGCCTCCTCTCCCTTGGAGCAGACTTTTTCAGGGCAAGAAGCTCACACAGCTTCACCTCCTGGGTCTCTCCTTGGAGCATTCAGCATCCTCTGCCCCTCCGTGCGCTTCCCACAGCGAGTCCACCCCAGCGGGGTCCTGGGGAAGCCACCGGGTTCTGCACCCCCACTTTGCAGTCAGACGTGACTCTCAGCCAGCCAGTAAAACAGAGGTTTATTCGATGACAGGAACAGGGTCTAGAACAGAGCTTGTAGATACAGCGAACCGGACCCCTCGGCTGGGTCCATTCTGGGGGGCAGTGAGCCAGACCCCCAGGTCTGCCCTCCACTCCTCGACCCCAGCCAGCTCCAGACTGAAACCACTTCCAGCCCCTCCTCTCTCCTCAGCCCCTTTCCGGAGCCAGGAGGTCACCTGATCCCTTTGTCTCCAACACCTTCAGCTGGCACCTTTGCAGGGGAGGGGCCCAGGCCATTAGTTGCTAGGAGACAGAGTGTCAGGCATTTAGGTGCACTGGCCCTTGGCTCTGCCAGATACTTAAGAACTGCCATGGGGACACTGAGGCACCAACACAGTATTCAGAGAAAACATTAAGAACGTTCCTAGTTCATCTCAGTTCCCATGCCAAGTATGGGCCTGTGCTGTGACCTGGAACTAGCCATTTTGCGCTGGGCATGGCCATTTAAGAGCTGTGTTGTCCTTCATGTGAGCTGGATTCTGCACAGATGTGTCCCTTCTACTGAGCACATCTTCCCCCAGTGTGTGCTTGGAGTGACGTGGGTCCCTTCTTGGCCACAGTTTGCTCAGTGCTTTGACCCTGGCATGCTGCCCCTGACGGAAGCTCTGCTGGAACAATCTCAGCTGGTTCTGGTAGGTAACTAGGCTGTGGAAGAGCTCCCTGTTATACCACCAGCCTGCCAGCTGAAGCCAGCTTCCACCAGCCATGGGAGAGCAAGCCAGGTTCCAGTCCAGCTCACACATTCCATACGTCAGGAGTTGGAAACACCTTTAAATTGGGGCTGATGTATGAGCCAGGAAGGGCCCAGCTTGACCCAGGTTGAAGGATCATTTGTTCCATTGCATGCCTGGGGTGGATGTGGACATTGTCCCAGCAGAGCTCTGGGAGATGTTGTACCTCAGGCCGGCAACCTGCCTTTTGGACTTCCAGGAACACAGGTCGAGCACAGCCCCGGGCCACCCCTCAGCGCCAGCTCTGTGGGCAATGGGGCTACCCTGGCTGGTAAATGACAGACGTGACTGCAGGGCACCAGGCTGACAGCCCTACAGTCGGCCACTCAACAGGCATGGGGGGGAGGGGGCGCAGAAGAAGTCCCACTGCCACGCTCTTCCAACATGCCTTCGGCCTGGAAAAGAGGGATGAGAGGGACGATAGGTCACCAGGGCCCCTCAGTCCTAGACTTCTTTGCCAGTAAGTGATCTTGTGATGTGGAAGTCCTAGGCTTCTCTGCCAGGGAGAACTGGACTGTGATCGCTGCTCCACGGAGGACGACAGCTCCAGCTCTCTCTGAGCCTGTCGGGTGCAAACTTGCCCTACAGCGCTGGGAAGGGCGAGACCGGGGAGGGTCTGTGGCTGCGCTCACATGTCGATGACCACGATGCTTTTCTCCTGGTCATGCTGCTGCAGGACGGAGCTGAAGGAAGTCCTGAGCTTTCTAGCTACAGCTGTGGTGTGGGGCAGAGCGGGGTGTCGGGTGGCCAGATGTCCCGATTTTATAGGGACAGTTCCAACTTTGGGTCTTTTTCTTATGGAGGCTCCTATTACCCTCCACCTCTGTCTCGATTTTTCACATTTGCTGCCTGGTCACCCTAGCGGGATGGCACTAACTCAGCGCATCGTTATCACTGTCTGAAAGGATCACGGCTGGCCAAAAGACACCGGCACGTTGGCATGTGCCACAAAGTCACCCTCCCAGGGAAACACTCGAGGGGCTACTCTGGCCTGGCATCGCATCCAGACTCCAGGGTCTCAGGCTCCCGCAGGGCATGAACTCCAAAGCTGAAGGATGTGCCCAGTGAGAATGCCCTGCCCTCAGTGCCCAGATACTTGGTGCTCAGGACTGTTGGTGGGGGCAGCTCCTCTGTGATGGCAGCTAGGGAAAGAAGCAGCTTTCGAAGCTCAGAGACTATCTGGGGTAAGTCACTGGACTCTTCCCTGCTATAGCGTCTGCACTGGTAACAGTGGGGTCCCGGTGCCGATCCAGCCCTGTCCCACCCTGCGAGGTCTCTGCATGGAAAGCACAGCTTGTGTCTACGTGAGCATGGCTGGTTTTTACGGCTATGGATGGATTTCAGGCCTGGTCTATTCATTACCTTTAGGAAGATCAGAACATAAAAAAACAGCTTGGCAGCCTGACATTCACAAGAGCATTTTGATACCTCTCATTAAACTGTGTCAAACCCTGTCACGCACACATAATGCATGGCCTCCCTGAGCCGCTAATCAGGTTTGTTTTCAAAGCCACACTGTCAGCCTCATTTCCCTTGCTACGTTTCACACCAGCCTGTGCCGTAAATAGTCGCCCTCTTAACCATTTTGCAGTCCTGTCCATGTTAAGCTTATGAACTGTCAGTATAACTCCACCTAGGGAGCAATTACGGCAAATGATCCCAGACAGGCATCAGGGAAGAGCCTCTATGGGGACATAACAGCCACCCCCATTTGAGAGCTATGCAAAGTCAGGCAGAAGCTCTGTTTACTACCCCCAGAGGACACAGTATTTACTTCCCAACCCTCCACTATTTATACTCTGCTGGCTCCTGTCAGTGCCCTGAGTACCGCACAGCAACACAACAGCAGCACCGATGTAGAGTCCCTGGCTTGCAACAACAGAATTAAGTTATTCACAGGGAGGAATCCCACGTTCCCCCATAGAAAGCAGGGTGCCCAGGTCAGGCCTCATATCTCCACCACTTCGGGAAAGTGAGCCGTGTGGTTTGACCTGCTCAGAAAAGCCGCAAGAGAAAAACTTGTGAACCTATCACACCGTTTGGTGCAGTGTATGATAACAGGGTAAGGACTGTACACCATTCGCCTGGCAAACCTGCAGGCCTGGCCCAGGGCAGGGTCCCATTGCCCAGCAGGTTTGTGGTTTTACACTTAGAAGGGGCACATGGTTCATTCAGCATGAGCCCTATAAACTAATCATTGATGTTCTTTACCTACGTTCTGTTCATACGCTCATCTACGACGTCCTGAGCTGCAACGTCGCACAGCAGAACAAAGCCTTGCTGTGCATGGCCACTTTGCAGAGAGCTGGGAGTGACTGTTCCCCATGAACACGGTGCGTGTCACAGCTTGGCGTGCTGAAAACGTATCTTCAGATCAACTCGATTTGAAGGGAAGGGAACTCTGCAAAACGGAGACTTGAGAGCAATCTTGTGCCCTGAGGGTCCACCAAAGGGACAGGCTGCAGACACAGGCTTCAGTAGAGGGGCCTGAAGTTAGGCACTTGAAAATCAGGCCACATATTCCAGGGTGCAGAGCACGCAGAGATCCTACTGATGTCGGGGAAAGGGGGGTCTCTGCCTGCTGCAGTGCCCAAGCCCCACGTGTCTATGGATTGCTAGACAGAGCCAGGCCTAAGGGTTGATTTTTTGTCACTAGGATTTCCTATGCTAGTTAAAACAGGGCTGTGAGCGGCCATTGGTCAGGGCTTTGGGTCAACCCCATCCTTGCTGCTGAGACCCTGGAGGACTCAGCTCCGGAATTGAACAGAGTGACCAGTACCAGGAGCCTGGCTGGCTACGGCAGGGGAAGTTTGTGCTCTGGCATCCGGAATCTCCCTTCACCGAGACACTATCGTGAGGTAACTAGTTAGTCATTGATCGTTTGCACTGAGAGAGGCGCCCAGCTCACTCCAAAAGGCAGAGCCCCCAGCAGATGTGGCAGCTGAGATATGTAATGGGGGTAGATGTCTCCAGCACCCAGAGACCTCACACCTTGTGGGGTCTCCAGTCTCTTCATAACAGCATCTATCAGCTGACGGCAGATTTGCTGCGTGTTCCTGACTTTATGGAGCACAATCTATTCCTGTTTCTAGCATCCCTGATAGCGGGGAGTCAGTACATCATCTTAATGTGCCCTCTCCACTTCCCCAGTGTTCTCTAATACCTCTGCTTGCTTTAGCTGCTTGGGCCTGGGTTGGGCTGTCTTACATCCCCCGGAGATTGGTCTATACCACTGACGGCGCTAACGGCATGTACTTTTCTTCACCTGTCTCCCTGTCTCTCGTGTGATTCTCCTTAGTACTGGAGCCAAAGATTGTGGAAGGTTCTCTGACCCTCCGATTATCCATACGGATGCCTCTGTGCCCCAGGAGTTGCTCTCCACAGGAATTTTTAGGAGAGGGTGGTGGCATTTTGGTTTCATAGCTTCATCAGAAATGCTGATGAGAAGAAGAAGAATGCAGCAGTACGTACACGTATAGGCAGCACAGAGAGTAAGGGAAAAGGAGCTTCCTTGACTAGTGAAATTACTTGTGGAATTCCAGGGTGAGAGAGTCTCATGCATTATTTGGCGGGGAAGGGAGAGAGGCAAGTTGCATCCTTTCTGGTAGATCCATCCCGTGGAGAGGGCTGAGAAATGACAGCATCTCCCCCAGTTGGTGAGACTGGCACTAAGACTGGTGCATTCCAGCTTGTCTTTTTGGAGAGTGATTTCAGCTTTTGTTTCACTTTGTGAACTTTTCCCAAAGGCTTTGCAGAGCTCTGGAATGGAGCAGAGCTGAGACATGTTCCGAAGCACTTGATTTTTAAATATTTCAATTGGCTTTTAGTAGCTTCAATTCTTATCTGACTAAGTAGCTTAATTACTGACAAAAGTGGTGCCTGCTGCTGTTGCTATCCCTTTCTATGATCTCACTATCAAATCTGGGGAAGCCATGGCTGACTCTCACACATGACTATCCAATTAACTAGCTACTAAGGAGGGCGAGAGGCATTTGGAGCAAGTGACATTAGTTATGTTGTTCACAGGCAATTAGTTACATTGTATCTAAATTTCAGCATTAATTCAGGCAATTGATCATGCTAGACTAAAGCTGGAATACAGTTTGAAGCTAAAAGAATGATTCAAGGTCTGGAAAACCTGCCTGATAACAAGAAACTAAGGAAGCTCAATCTATGTAGCTTGTCACCTCCTAACCTTCTCTTTGTTTTAATCATAATCTGTAAGTACCTGCCTACACGGAGAAAAGATCTCTGGTAGGAGACGGCTTGTTAATGGAACAAGACAACGGCAGAACACAATCCAATGGCAGGACACTGAAACTCGACAAATTCAGACTAGAGATAAAGTGCAATTCTTTTTCCAGGGAGAGGAGTTACGCCAGGAACAGCTTCCCCGGGGATTATCCATCACCTGGAGTCTTTCAATCGATGCTCTTTCTTTCTGAATCATAGAATCATAGACTTTAAGGTCAGAAGGGACCATTATGATCATCTAGTCTGACTTCCTGCATAACGCAGGCCACAGAATCTCACCCACCCACTCATGTATCAAACCTGTGTCTGAGCCATTGAGGTCCTCAAATCGTGGTTTAAAGACTTCAAGGTGGAGAGCATCCTCCAGCAAGTGACCCGTGCCCCACGCTGCAGAGGAAGGTGAAAAACCCCCAGGGCTTATGCCAATCTGCCCTGGAGGAAAATTCCTTCCTGACCCCAAATATGGCAATCAGCTAAACCCTGAGCATGTGGGCAAGACTCACCAGCCGGCACTCAGGAAAGAATTCTCTGTAGTAACTCAGATCCCATCCCATCCAACATCCCATCACCAACCACTGGGCATATTTACCGCTAATAGTCAAAGATCAATGAATTGCCAGTATTAGTCTGTCCCATCATACCATCCCTTCCATAAACTTATCAAGCTTAATCTTAAAGCCAGATATGTCTTTTGCCCCCACTACTCCCCTTGGAAGGCTGTTCCAGAACTTCACTCCTCTAATGGTTAGAAACCTTCGTCTAATTTCAAGTCTAAACTTCCTAGTGTCCAGTTTATACCCATTTGTTCTTGTATCTACATTGGTACTAAGCTTAAATAATTCCTCTCCCTCCCTAATATTAATCCCTCTGATATATTTATAAAGAGCAAGCATATTCCCCCTCAGCCTTCTTTTGGCTAGACTAAACAAGCCAAGCTCTTTGAGTCTCCTTTCATATGACAGGTTTTCCATTCCTCGAATCATCCTAGTAGCCTGTCTCTGAACCTGTTCCAGTTTGAATTCATCCTTCTTGAACATGGGAAACCAGAACTGCACACAGTATTCCAGACGAGGTCTCACCAGTGCCTTATATAACACCTCCTTATCTCTACTGGAAATACCTCGCCTGACGCATCCCAAGACTGCATTGGCTTTTTTCGCAGACATATCACATGCTCTAGCTCTACCAGAAGATGGGCTTAATTCATGACCCACTTGGTGAAATTCTTTGGCCTGTGTTATGCAGGAAGCTCATCTTAGATGATCATAATAACCCCACTGGGCCTTAGTCTGTGAGTTAGCAGTGTCTGGCTGCACAGCAGAGACCACCGTCTCCTAATACTGAGCACATCTATAGAGCTTTTCACTCAGAGATCCCAGCCTGCATTTCAAAAAGGAGTCAGTACCATCACCCATTTGCGACATGGGGAACAGGGACTTACACTGGATGACATGGCACCTGGGCTCCCGACTCTCTGCGCAATACCCTGTCCACTAGATTCAGCTGCTATCAGGCCCAAGGGAACCACAAAACTGAGAAATATGCCCTGGATTAAGGGCCGGATTGGCCACTCAATGGAAGAATTTAAAAGTGCTGCTGTCCCTCTGGCTGTGCACTCAGGCACGGCATTTCTCTCCCCTTGCTCCTCTTGTGATGAGCTGAATTAAAACATGTCTTCGTGGCAATGAGCATTTTCCTTCTGGTTTGCGCTCCTCCAATTTTATGCCACCTGCTCCACAGGCCTTTCCAGAATAGCCAGGAGGAGGCTGTTTACCCATTTCTTGCACCTGTTCACACACTCTTGTGATCCTGCCTCTAACTTGGATTAAGCCAGAACACAGGGCAACATTCATTTTATCCTGCTGGTGAGGGTCTCTAAGAGGTGTGAACCCCAACATGAACCCTGAGCTGTTTTGACTCAGCAGGTTTTAGTCTGTGAATTTAATGCTCTGCCCAGCCTTTTCGGCTATCGCCTGGAATCAGACCACTGACCACAGAGACTGCTCACTTGTGTCGCTCAGATACCTGCTGGAATCAGCCATTGGGCAGGAGGGAGGCAGTTTCAAATGGGTCACTGGTGCAAATGTTAACGAGGGACAGAATGCTTAGCTGGACTCATTTTAAGGAGCCAATCCTGCAAGCTGCAGTGAGCTCAGAACCTGCAGGGTCAGGCGCTAACGCATATAGTGCACTTCAGACTGAGTCTCAAAACAGCACGGTAACTGATGGCTGCACAGCATTTCACAATCGAGCAAAAGACTCAATCTGCTCAGCCCACTGTACCCAGCCGCAGAGTTTGCTGCAGGAATGTAAGCCCTGCTGCCTGGCCATTGCCCACCTGGAGAACACGGAAAAGGCCTCACAAGTAACCACATTTGCTTTGCTTTTGTTTTTTCTCTAGTAAGCTTAGGCTGGGTCACGACTGTGGCTGGACATGTGGTTAACCTGGCTGGGATGTGCCAGGGAGCTGCAGTGTGGACACTCAGCACGGGGTTAGCAGGTGCTGGGGTCAGAAAGTACTAAAGGTGTGGCTGCTAAATAGCAAAAACTGCACCCAACATTCACTGTCTCACCACAAATGAATGGCCCCCACGCTGAACAGCACACTCCAGGGTGTGAGATGCCACACACTATGTCACCATGTAACGGGAATGCCTGTGCACAGTTCACGTCTAGAACCCAAGTGTAGAACAGCTGAGAGCAGCCCCGGAGGTGGGAGAAAGTTCTGGGTATTGCCATGCAAATAGTTATTAAAGAGAGTGATGCTCAGTAAATACCCTCCACGCAGACAGAGCAAGAAGGTGTCAAGTCCTCCTGCCTCCGTCTGTCGCTTGCTTGTCAGTGAGAATACAACCCAAGTGGGGACAGAGTGAAAACTGAGCAAGGATTTCTGGATCTGCTCCAGTGTTTTATCCTAAAGGACCCCAAAAACATGTTATAAATCACAGCCCAAGTGCTGTCCTCAGTTACATCATCAGCCCCACTGACGTTAATGGAGTTATTCTGGATTTACACCCTCAAAACTAAGATCAGAATGTTTCTCTCTCTCTGTCAGCTGAACCAAGCCACACCTACCTGAGCTGTGTTCAGCATTTGTCTCTGCAAAGCTGGGCACCTCCTTTTGGAAGGCCTGACTCAGCATGACGCCTTGAGCTAGAGGGAGAAGCTAGCTCCTCCTTGACCGCGCTAGTATTTGATTTTGCATCCCTGGGGTGGGTTGTGGTCACGACCAAAGGGGCCTTCTCCATTTTATCTACCGCTGTGTATTTACCGAGAGTGTTTTTGTGCAGAGCAAGCTCCCGTTGCGAGGGTGGCACTGTGTGCTGCACCACGTTGTTCAGAGAGTTGGGTCCTGCCTTTCTCCTAATCAGCCGGCAAGACAAATGAGAAGCATGTTTTCCTCCCTGCAGGTTGAAGCGAGTTAGGGCTCACAGGCACAGAACACATATTCCAACAACCAGCAGCCCCCTTAGGGCGCCTCCCAAAGCACAGACCTGCCAAAGCAGATTTTTGAATCTGCCAGCTACTCCCTCACCCCATCCATGTCAGCCAGCTTTCCTGTCCCATTCCTGCTCGGTCACTCAGGGCTCCCCAGTGAAGTGCCAGTCAAAACAAATTGCTAATTATTCGTCCAACGACTGCTGTGAAAATCGTGCACTCTCACTGGGACCTCTGGAGCTCTCCTTGGGCCAACAGCACATGCAGCACAAACTCAGAGGGCAAAATGCTACTGAGTCGTATCTCAGCATCAGGGCGCAGGTACACAGCGAAGTATTGCAGAGTTAGGTTGACTGCCATTGGGATTTAAGCACTGTCACCTAAGAGGGATGGTTTCCTGAATCAGGCCGTGGAGAGATTGGAAATCTGGCTGAGGGCAATAAGGGGGAGATTTTAAAGATTATTAGGAACAGAAATATCCTACCACAGATCTAGGCCCATTACTAGAAGGTGATGGTAGGTTCATAGATTCTAGGACTGGAAGGGACCTCGAGAGATCATCGAGTCCAGTCCCCGGCCCTCATGGCAGGACCAAATACTGTCTAGACCATCCCTGATAGACATTTATCTAACCTACTCTTAAATATCTCCAGAGATGGAGATTCCACAACCTTCCTATGCAATTTATTCCAGTGTTTAACTACCCTGACAGTTAGGAACTTTTTCCTAATGTCCAACCTAAACCACCCTTGCTGCAGTTCAAGCTCCCCATTGCTTCTTGTTCTATCCTTGGAGGCCAAGGTGAACAAGGTTTCTCCCTCCTCCTTATGACACCCTTTTAGATACCTGAAAACTGCTATCATGTCCCCTCTCAGTCTTCTCTTTTCCAAACTAAATAAACCGAATTCTTTCAGCCTTCCTTTGTAGGTCATGTTCTCTAGACCTGTAATCATTCCTGTTGCTTTTCTCTGGACCTTCTCCAATTTCTCCACATCTTTCTTGAAATGCGGTGCCCAGAACAGGACACAATACTCCTGTTGAGGCCTAACCAGAGCAGAGTAGAGTAGAAGAATGACTTCTTGTGTCTTGCTCACAATACACCTGTTAATGCATCCCAGAATCACGTTTGCTTTTTTTGCAACAGCATCACACTGTTGACTCATATTTAGCTTGCGGTCCACTATAACCCCTAGATCCCTTTCTGCCGTACTCCTTCCTAGACAGTCTCTTCCCATTCTGTATGTGTGAAACTGATTGTTCCTTCCTAAGTGGAGCACTTTGCATTAGTCTTTGTTAAACTTCATCCTGTTTACCTCAGACCATTTCTCCAATTTGTCCAGATCATTTTGAATTATGAATTGTTAATGATGCAGAAAAAGCAGACGCAGTCAATAAATATTTGTGTTCTGTATTTGGAAAGAAGCGGAATGATGTGCTTGTATCATGTGAGGATGATGAAGTACTTTCCCATCTATGAGTAACTAAGGAGGATTTTAAACAGCATTTAATTTTTTTTAAATCAGCAGGCCCATATAACTTGCACCCAAGAGTCCTAGAAGAGTTGGAGGAGGAGATCTCTGGCCTGCTGATGTTGTTTTTAAATAAATCTTGGAATACTGGAGACATTTCAGAAGATTAGAAGAGTGCTAATGCACCAACATTCAAAAAAGGGCAAGCAGGATGACCAGGTAATTGCCTGTGACAGGAGACTGGGCTAGATGAACCTTGGGGCTGATCCAGCCTGGAGGTTCCTGTGCTCCCAAATGTTTTGTAAAAATATCACATGGATGAACAACAGAACAAGCATAAAATAGAAAGTCAGGAAAATCAGTACATAGATGTTGATATGAATATGCCAAAAAGCTGTCATATCCACGGGAATCAGGATTTCACATCTTCTGGACAGCAGTCATCCCACAAAATAGGGAAGTACAAAAAGTTAGCCCCGAAACACTGAAAGTAATAACAGTGAAATATACCAGCATGAATCCTTTACACCTAAATCTCAAAAATCTCTGAGCAGCTGTCACTGAATTCGTCCCTCCTCCTACTGCTCCAGTGCAGCTTTTCAGGGATGAACAAGAATGATTTAAAATGCACAGAACAACTGCGCTCACCCACCAGGAATAACTTCTAATAGGATGTATTATCAAATAATAATAGGGTGAAATATACATAATAGAGGGTTGAGCTGGGAGTGCCAAATCACATGCTTGTCAGAAAAACCCAGTGGCAGATTTATTCATAAAACAACTTGCTAGCTAATTTTGGATGGAAATGTCAGCAAGGCGAAGTTGGTTTCTGCAACTTTCAGGACCTCTTCTGCTGCCGCATACAGGTGCTGAAAATTACTCCTTGGTGTGTAAACTCAAATAATCGTTGTACAGCTAATGGCTATTGGTCATGTGCAATTCTATATCTCCTTCTAGTCAAGTAAACTTTGCAGGGGAGCATTACTGTTCTGATTTGCAAGGGGAAACTGAGGCACAGAAACAGGACAAGGTGGCAGAGCCAGGAGTGGATTCCACATCTCTGGATTCTCTGGACTTTACTTCAGCCACAAGACCTGAGCCTTTTGGAGACACAGCATGGTCCAGGGGCTGGGATGATGAACTCGGAGTCTGTTTATGACTCTGCTACTGATCCACTCTGTGACCTTGGACAAATTACATAACTTCTCTATGTTTCAGTTTCCCTATCTGCAAAACATTGATGTCCCTTAGCTGGGTTCAGAGAAGGGTTGGACATTTACCACAGTCTGACAAAGGTCCTGGGCAGGAGATAAAACCTCCTCCTCAGGGCTCACGCTGAGCTTTAGCTAGTGGGACTTGGACCTTCCTGTGGAGCAGATTGTGACAGGTTCCCCCCGGGTGCCACTTGGAACTGGGGTACCACTGAGCCCGCCTGACTCACCAGCCTGAGCTCCCTTTATACAGTACTGCTGAGGCAAGCCCTTTCCCAGGCTCCAAACGGCACTTTACCAGCACGCACACAGGTAGGGACACACCCAGCTGCAGCTACACACACAGATGCTGAGATCAGCTCTGCATGGAAAGGCTTGTTATGCTTATAAAAAGCACCTGGGATCTTTTCAGAGGAAAAGGCAATACGCCGCGTTAATTGTTAGCATATGCATTCAGTCACACACACACACACACGCACAAGTCTTGCAGATGGTCTTATAGTTACCAGTCTGTCATAGCTCGAGTCAATCTAATGGCCAGTTACATTGAGCACGAGTGAAGATCTAGGTCAGGGGTCCCCAACGCGGTGCCCGCGGGCACCATGGTGCCTGTTAGGGCATCTAAGTGCGCCCGTGTACTGGCCGGCGGACGAGCATCTGCTGAAATGCCGCCGACAAGCTTTGTCATCCAGAGTCGTCATTGCTGAAATGCCGCTGATTTTCGGCAGTATTTAACGCTTCTGGATGATGCTACTTGGCGGCATTTTGGCGGCGAGGCCAATTGATGTTGCTGCTTGTCAGCGGAATTTCGGTGGATGCTCGTCCGCCGCCACGGTCCTCTGTGGCTCGTCGTCTCACTCCCGCCAGACAAAAAAGGTTGGGGACCATTGATCTAGGTTCTGTAAGTCGTGATCCGATGCTCGGAGGTTTTGCAGGACTGAACCCAGAATGCCATGGCAAAACATGCCAGCTTTATACTTGTAAATTCCCACTCTCATCTATGGATTTTGCAGTGTCATTCTGTAATTGCTAGTCCTCACCTGGAGTTAATCTTGGGGTTTTCTGCTATTATCTCTTATTTGTTGTCTTGCCTTCAGAGGTGTTTGCCTCACCTCTGAGGTTGTCAGTGCTGCTAACTCCTTTAGCATCAGATACAATAGATGTTTTCTGATTGTTTCCTGCTGTCTCTCCAAGTCTCTCTTTTCTTCTTGACCTTCTGGACATTTGTGATGGCTTTCACACTCATCCTTAATCATGCACACATCCTTTACTCACATCAAACGATTTTTCAGATAATTTCAGACAGGATTACATTTTAGAAAGGGTTATATGGTTACTAAAGGGATTACAAAGGAACCTTACACAACTTCGTTTGCAGTGCAGATAAGAAACAAGACATTATAGCAAATACTGTAATCAAAACTTATCCGAAAACAAAAGGTGACCATAATCAGCCATACGGACTGTTCTGGGGTATGTCTTCACTACCCGTCGTATCGGCGGGTAGCAATCGATTGCTCGGGGATCGATATATCGTGTCTCATCTAGATGCAATATATCGATCCCCGAATGCGCTTATATTGATTCCGTAACTCCACCAACCTGAACAGAGTTGCGGAATCGACAGGGGGAGCCGCGGACATCGATCCCGCACCGTGAGCACGGTGAGTAATTCGATCTTAGATACTTCGACTTCAGCTACATTATTCACGTAGCTGAAGTTGAGTATCTAAGATCGATTTTCCCCCTTAGTGTAGACCAGCCCCTGGTCTGTTCCTGCCTTAACATCAGTTCAGATACAGGCAGCCTGTCTGATGCGTTTCTACCAATGGCGACCTTTCTGCTATTCAGAAAGGGTGGCTGGCAGGATATGGTCAAATCATACATCCATACATTTACTACATGCTACATTATTATATCCTTCATTCGAAACGATCCAAATACAAACATAAAATCCTACTCCTACAGGCTCAGCTAAGGAACTGCCCAGTTACTCAAGTGCACAACCCTCTCTGGAGTGTGTAAACCGAAAATTATATCATCTTGCACTGCACAGAGATCTGTACAGCGCAGGGGTCGGCAACCTTTCAGACGTGGTGTGCCGAGTCTTCACTGATTCACTCTCATTTAAGGTTTCGCATGCCAGTCATACATTTTAACATTTTTAGAAGGTCACTTTCTATAAGTCTATAATATATAACTAAACTATTGTTGTGTGTAAAGTAAATAAGGTTTTAAAAGTGTTTAAGAATCTTCATTTAAAATTAAATTAAAATGTAGAGCCCTGCAGACCGGTGGCCAGGAACTGGGCAGTGTGAGTGCCACTGAAAACCAGCTCACGTGCTGCCTTTGGCATGCGTGCCATAGGTTGCCTACCCCTGTCATAATCATATTACTATGAAGACTATGGGACTAATGCCACCCAAATCATCCTGCATCTGCTACTCTGAAGTCTTTTGCACCTTCCTCTTCAATCCCTGGTGCTGGCCACTGTCGGAGCCTGGTTATCAGCCCACATAGCCCTCGGGTCTGATCCAACTGCAGAGCCCATGTTCCTATGTTAGTAAAGCTCTTTGAGACCCCTGGCCTGGCTGGAAAGCATGCTGGCTGAGTGAGGTATTGCTAGCAATGCCTCTGCCACAGCGCATTGCGTCTGCAAGGTACCATCTGCTACTGTGCAGCTTTCTGCTGGCTCCCGTTCAGGGAGGTTCAAGATAAGAGCAGAAGGAGACAGGGGAAAAGGTTAATTTATCTGAGCCGAGCAAGGAGCCAGTGAATCATTGTAATCGACTGGCAATAGCGGCTGCTAGAGCAAGTCTTGCCAGGGCTGCCTGGCTGAACATCGCCCGGTTAATTATCCCCATGGCCGGGGGGCAGCTCTGCCACCGCAGCTTCCCCCTGCCACGTCAGCAGCCGTTCAGGAAAGAAAAGAACTTGCACCAGTTTAGGATGCCTGGATTCCAGGGCTGGGATCTTTTCTTAAGCAATCAGGCCAAATGAAACATGGATACTGCAGGACACAGCTCATAAGCAGGCCTGTGCCGCAGAGCTGCCAGGGTTCCTTGCAAGCACTCCCACCTTGTGGGGGAGGGCAATACACCTGCTCAGTATTCTGCTAGAGGGATCTTTGCTTTGAGTCGCTGTAAATCCTCCTTGCAGGGGACAAAGGGAAGAGATGGCAGGTGAAAGCTCTCCATGGGGAATGCCTCTCCTCCTTGCAACTTAGCCATGTTCTCCGACCTGTCCCTGGGGCCTTCATCCTGCAGGGAAGCAGGGCTGTGCAAAGCCACCTCCTCTGCCACTGAGGGCATGTCTGAGGGCCATTCTCTGCCCCTCCAGTGACGGCAGTCAGCCTGAGCAGCACACGAGATACACAGCGACGCTGGGACTGAGATGCCAGCATGTGAGCGCAGCATCCTATTTCCCTGTGGGGCTGCAGTCCTACCCCAGCCTGGGCAGTCGCGACATAGTCTAGTGCCATCCACCTGGAGGGGGAAAGAATCTACTTTTTCAGGGTTTTCGCTTCTGCGTCCGGGTGCCATTCAGGGTGGCCAGGTGCCCAGAAAGTCCAGTTGAAAAGGGGACCTGGCAGTGTCCAGTCAGATGTACTGACCGGGCACCACAATCCGGATACCATGGGGTCATTAACCCCTGCCAGCCCCTGTCCAGGCGGCACCTCCTCCTACCTGCAGGAAGGCTCCTTATCAGGCTGCAGCAGCTCCTGTCCCAGCCCAGGTGGTGGGGGAGGTGGAGACGATCCAGTGAGTGACAGCAGGGAAGGGGGTGAGAAGAGCAAGTGACAGGGGAGGGGCCTCGAGGGAAGAGGTGGCGCAGGGGGGCCTTGAAGGAAGAGGTGGAGCAGGGTCGGGGTCTCAACGAAAGTGGCGTGGCAGGGGCGGGGCATTGAGGGAAGAGGCATGTCGGGGTCGGGGTCTCAGGGGTCCGGTTACCAGCAGTTAGAAGGTGGCAGCCCTACATGGTGTGTGAAACAACATCAGTGCTCAGGTGGACAGACAGGCTGATCCGGCTCGTTTGTACACCAGGAGGGTGCTTGGCTATGGGGGGGTCTCTGCATTCGTACTCTGGCCTCTACCCAGGGGCAACAGACAGGCAGAAGCCAGTAACTGTCCGTTGAGGTCTGAGGGTGTGGCCGTGAGGAGACTTGGCCGCAGTGAATGGGGCGTGGTGTAAAATGGCAGTTACCAGCTCGCACCCTGCCGCCCTTCTCCCGAGCCTGCTTCGCTTACTGTGAACAATTGATGGAACTGGAGTGAGAAATCCTGCTGGCGTCTCAGCGGCCAGGTGGTCTCGCTGTGACGCTGGGACTGCCCATGGCCAAGGTGAGGAGCTGGAGGCATGAAATGGTGACTCTGCCCTTCGGGATGCTCCCAACCCATTGCTGCCACATTCCCCTGCTGCCTTCTCCGCCCCGCTGAGCGTCAAGCTGACCTGGCAGAGCTCCGCTAGCCTGGGTCACCCTGTGGCGGCGTTAGCTACATTGCTGCTGGGCCAGGCAATTACTCAGCCCTGTGCTATCCAGGAGCCCTGAGCTGGTCACAGACCATGGCTCGGTGGTTGGTTTGGCTTTGTTGCTCCTTGACTTGCTGGCTCCCTCGATTGCTAGAAGAATGAAAGAATGCCTGTCTGTTTAGCCATTGCGCTGGCCTCTGTCTGGGAAATGTACGGCTCCATTACGTCTGAGATAGTCTGGTGGGTTTTTTTAGGAATCATTCTGCTGTGCGCTGGACTGCTGCCAACATGCCTTTCTTTTGCTTGGTCAAAGGATGATCAGAAAGTGATTATAGGGGAATGCCAGCTGCACGATGCATTGAATGATTTATTGGACAGATTACAGACCAGTTTCCAACAAGTCAGTAGCAATAAGAGGCTGTTTGGGTCTGCAGATTGCTACAGACATCACCTGGATGCGTGAATGAGAAACGGTAGCCGGGAGTAACCCAGCTGGGTAGGTATCAGGCCAGGCTCTCCAGCACCCCTCACTCCCTGGGTATCTGGATCCAAGGTTTGCTTTGTCCCCATCACCAGTGAAAAGATTATTGGAGTGATTCTTGGAAAGCCAGAGATCCCAGCAGCAACCTTACCCTTTCCACCAGCATGGCAGGAGTGGTGGCTAGTACCACGCCTAGATACCAGAGTGACTGGTGTGGCATAGGGTGGGCATGTTGGCAGGAGCATGTTCAGCTTCCTTCTACACTGCCACAGAGCAGGGGGCGTGGGCAGGGCCAGGAGGCGTGTGGTTACATGGATTCAGTTGTCACACACACACACACCACCCTCCAGAAAGGGGTGCCAGGAGCACACATCCACCCACTCTCCGGATAAGGGAATGCCGCCAACGCCGAAGACACACAGTGTCCTTGGAGCGGCTGTGTTGTCATTCCCCAGTTCACACCAGCCTGGTCTCCCCGGCTGGATGCTGAGACGTAACGGCCCCTCCATGGTCACTGGTTTTGCTGGGAATGAACCAGTTGGCTGGATGGCTGGTTCTCCCCGTCCCTGGCAGGGAAAACATCCAAACGTAACTCAAATGAGAGCAGCACAAATCACCAGACCCTCCACCCGCCGGAGGATGGCGATGAACCACTCTCGTATCAGGCACTTACTGCGACATACAGTTCTCCCTAGGCCCAGGCTGATTTCGAATGGGAAGGAAACAAGCTGCACAGACCTGATGTGCTGCTCTGTCCTGACCCCAGCGGAGTAGAGCTGGAGAACACAGCTGCGTCCCTCCCCGGAACAGCCTGGTGCAGGCGTAGTGCGGGGAGTCACCTGGCCGACACCGTGGAGGTCAGCAATTTGCTGGAAGCGAACGGTTGGCCTGCCTTGGCAGCAGGTCAGTGAATATGGTGAGCGGGTGGCACTGCACCTCCAGCCAGAGGGCCTGTGAGTGGAGACGTTCTGCTCTTCCAGGCCCAACGAGAGGCCGTGTTCTCCCAGTCGTTGGCCCCAGCTGCTCTGGGGTAACTCTACTGACGGGGTCAGGAGGCTTCTCAGTGTAGAGGGAAGGGAGACACGCAAGAGAACAAAGCAAAGTCTGTGGAAGAGCAGAGGCACTGGAACTAGGGATGGTGGGAGTGCAGCACTCCCTGGCTGGAAGTGGGTCACATCATTTACAGTTTTGTTTACTGGCTCTCAGCACCCCCACAATACACATTGTTTTAGCACCTGTGCCTGAGAGAGAGCACAGTGTGTGTGCGCCTGTGTCTCCTCTGTGACGAGCTGCGCTGAGCACAGACGGGCAGCTGCCTCCCACTCGTAGCCAGTCCTGGAATGGGAAACGAAGTCCTAGCAATGACACGCCTACACCCACTGCAAGCAGAAGGTGTGAGGGGGATGGAGGAGCCAGCCGGGGGGAGGGAAATGCCTTGGCCCAGCCCCTGCAGTTCTGAAGACAGAGAGTGAAGGAGGCAGAGAGTTGGGGCTTCGCCTTTCCCTCAGATCGAAGGGGAATATGGGTGGAGAAGAGATGAGAGGCAAATCTGACTGTGTGAAACAGCTGGCTGCACAGTCCTAAACTTCATCTCTGGGTTTCAAATGCCACTCGGGGCCCTTCGAGGCCCGAGGACTGAAGCCTGGAAAGGAGATGCAATGGGGAATGTAGGTCCTTTCCATGCCAGCAGGAATCCTCAGGCCCTGGGGAGAATGAGGGAAACATGATCTCTGAGCTGGACGGCTGGCTGGGAGTCCAGCGAGCTGCGTGGTTCAGGTCCAAGCCTGCTGAGCTGGGACCAGGAAAATCTGCTTCAGAAAAGGGTGGGGTGTGGGAAGTTCGCTACACTGGTGTTAATTGTTCGCACTGACCAGAGGTGAGCACAGCCAGCAGGTACCAGGCGAACATGGAAGTGCTATCTAGCTCTGCCACTGGCTGGCTGTATCACACTGGGTAAGGCACTGAACATGCCACCGGACTCAGGCTGGCTCTCCGTGCAAACGCACCCTCCCAGCCACGTGGCACCAGAGGCCAGTAACTATCTGCCTCATCACCATACCCTGCAATGCTCTGATCCCCACTGGGCAGCTGATGCAGAAGGACACTAAGCAACTTGCCCAGGATCTCAGCAGCTGAAAAAGGAACTGGGGCCAGGCTGCCTGTGCCCTACCCACCAGTTGACACTTCCTACCAGGGCTAACCGTCATCTCCCCCTACCCCTAAGGGTTTTGAACCCAGGTCCTCTTCCACCTTAAGTCAGGGCCTTACTGCTAGACCAGCAGATGACTTGGCCAAGGGTGCAGAGCTGGAAGAGGAAGAAAATACCTGGTAGCCCATGAGAGTAAATCTGGACCCCACCAGGCCGTTCTGACCCTTGTTCTGAGGAGCAAAACTGAATGTTAATTTCCCTGTGGTCTCCCCCAGCTATGCAATGTTTTATGAATGAAACACAGAACCAGATCCTCAAGGACAGATAGGCGTTGTTTGACTTCTATATTTGGGGGGGGGGTGGCTCTCGTCAGGCCAATGGAGCTGCGTGTGGGGGAGAGGAATTCCGTGCCTGACCACCAGCGCGCCATTCCAGATATTTTGGGAGGAGGTGGCAACTTTAACCATGATTCCAAGAGCTACTTAGGCATCTGAAAACTCTAGGGTTTTTTTTGGGCAGATAATAACTTAGAAATCTTTGACAGGAGCACTGTATCTAATTCCTATATCAAGAAAGAAAATTAAATAAATATGAGACCCACTCAGCTCTAATACTAACATGTTCTGATATCTTGTGGCAAGTCACTTATGGGACACGGGTTAGGTTTAAAGTTGTAATGTTATTCTTACTCGGATACTCTTATTAAAGTCAGAAGGGACCACCTGTCATCTGGCATCACTGAGAACAGCCGAGCTCCATCCTCTCTGGAACCCCCTTCAGGTAGTTGAAGGCTGCTATCAAATCCCCCTTCACTCTTCTCTTCTGCAGACTAAACAATCCCAATTCCCTCAACCTCTCCTCAGAAGTCATGTGCCCCAGCTCCCTAATCATTTTCATTGCCTCCGCTGGACTCTCTCCAATTTGTCCACATCCCTTCTGTAATGGGGGGCCCAAAACTGGACGCAATACCCAGGATGTGGCCTCACCAGCGCCGAATATGGCAAAGAACGAACTAGACTTTACTCTCTAGAGTAACATGTGCTGGAAGTTTTCTGAGTCATGCTGTAATTGTTGCGTGATAGATTTCCTTTTGTGCGCAGACAAGGAGGAATGTTATTCATCATTCATTACCTATTCCAACATTGCTGCTTTTAATTTCTGTTTGAACATCTAGTAACAGCACGTTCTGTCTTAAAGATGCTACTAAATCCACAGTGTCTTTCTCTTATTGATCCAGCAATTAGAATTCTCTGCCCAAGCAAGATGTGTGTGCAGAGTAGGACGGTGAGCAATACGTAACCAGTGAGGGGAAACGCATTCAGATGGTCGAAGCAGGATCTCCATTTACAGAGATTCAGTGAGGAGAGAAAAACTGCAGATAGAGCTGTGTTAATAATGACAAATATCGTCCAATGACAGGGATCTAATCCCAGCAGTGCGGGCTATTCCTCTTCCTCCTTCAAAATGGTGTTGAAGGTACATTCCACCTGATAACAGTTCTGTTTCATTTCATGCTTGGTCGGCGACTGTGGGGGGTCAAATACTTTGGTAGGTTTTTAATTTTAAAACAACAGCATTTTTCAATAACTCCTGAATCCTCTAATGTGCCCTTCACTGAAATATCACCCAGCTGCAACAACCAAGCAAGGCCGATAGTGGGTTTTCTGTCCTTTGGATGGAGTCTTTAAATCAAACCTGGCCATCTCTTTCTAAAAGATCAGGTTGAGTAGAGCAGCAGTTACCTCATGCTGTCTTGAATGGGAGTGCCCATGAACTGAGGCCCCCAATAGCACTTGTCATTTTGCAAATCTTGGCTGTTAGGTTTTTGTATGACAGTGTGGTTCCTGCAGACACTTTCACTGGCTCTGTCAGCTGTTAGGCATGTTCTGTACTTACAGGTAAGCATGCTGTATAGGGCATATCTTCATGCTGCCAAAATAAAAAATAAAAAAATAAGGGAGCAACTCTGTGAGAATGGTAGACACGGCTTTCTCTTTTACACATTTTTCTAAGATGAATCAATAAAGGGTCTGATTCTCATCTCACACCAACACAGAACTGATGTAAATCTGTTGGTTTTACTGGAGTTACTTCAGTGCAACAGAGGTCAGAACCAGGCCTTTTTTCCAAGCAGTATGTCTGTGTTCTTTGAATCCTGCTAAACTCTTTACCTTAGTGATCTCTTGTGGCAATGAGTTCCACAGGCTAACTCTTCCTTGTATCAGTTTAAATGTGTTGCCTTTTAATTTCATTGGTTGCCCCTTATCGTTGGGCAAGGAGAGGGAAGGTAGGAGTCTCTGATTTACCTGCTCTGTGCTGTTCATTACTCTGTATAGCTTTACCATGTCCCCCTTTTCTCACCTCTTCTCAAAACTGAAAATCTCAAATCTTCTCCGTCTGCCCTCAATTATTTATCCTATGAATCTTGCAGTCAGTGTTACGGTGCTTGAAAAGACTCCTGTGAGCCTCAGCCTGAATTATTTACCCCTCCCCTTTATCTCCCCTCCCCCGACTCCTCTAGCAAGAGGGCAGAGAACACAGCATCCATATCAGCACATTTCCTCTTCTGAGCGTGGCTGTCACGTATGGGACGTGGAATTACAGCTCTGCTGATATGTTCACGCCTTAGACAGATGTTTCAATCTATTCAAAGCTGTATCATTCATGTAACGGACCAAATCAGCAGGATTTGGCCAAAAGTCAAGTTTGGGGCATTTAAACAGAGAGAAAGTACATCTCTAGGCACAGAGATTCATCAATTTTAGGTGAGAAGGGACCATTAGATCATCTCACTGACCTCCTGTAAATCACAGGTCACTGAATTTTACCCTGTTGTTCCTGGACTGAGCTAAATGATTTGTGTTTTGGTTAAATCTTGTCTTCCTGAAAGGCGTCTAGTCTTGATTTAAAGACATAAAATGATGGTGAATCCATCACTTCCAACGGTCGGTCGCCCTCGCTGGGAAAATTGTGCCTTATTTCTAATTTGCATTTGTCTGGCTTCAGCTTCCAGCCACTGGTTCTTGTGCCTTTCTCCTCTATGTAAAATAGCCCTTCGGCACTCAGTATTTTCTCCCCGTGAAGCCACTTCTCAGTCTCTGATAAGATGAGCAGTTTGAACTTTTTTGGCTCTCACTAGGAGGCATTTTCTTCAGGCCTTGCATCATTTTTGTGGCTTTCTTCTGCATCCTCTTTAATTTTTCAACACATTTTTAACAATGTAAGCAAGACAGGGGGCTCTGGTATCAGGGAGCTCCAGTTGGGTTGTTTGTCCACTGTGACCTCCTCAATCCATTCCAGGACACAGGATCCCACTGGTACGACCCTGCATTTGGCTGTGTTAAAACACCTCTTATTTGAACGGGCTCAATTTACCCACTCCTCCAGACGGCTCTGCAGGATGGCCCTGCCATCTTGCTTTACCCGTCTGTATAATGGGCATAACATTGCTTGCCTAGCTCTAGGGGGAAGGAGGAGGACTGTGATGCTCAGCTAATGATTGGAAAGTGCTTCAAGAGCCTCTGCTGCAATGTGCTCTGGAAGTGCAAAGTATTAATACACCATAAGCTGCTTTACTCTGACTTCACAGACAAGTGTTATATACATTTACCTTCCCTTTGTTCAAGGCTTCTGGTATGACCAGTATATTCTGTGTGAAGGGAATAGTAATTGTGCTTTATATGTAGACTCAGAAGGATTAGAGATTTTTGTCAGGAAATGTTGATAAATATAGATTTCATTGTATACACACAGACTGGTGGAAAATATCTGCATCGATAATAAAAAAAACTTCACAGACGCAAAGTAAGAAAAATGCTGCTTGAGAACATATTAGAGTTTGATTAAGGACATTTACTCTGTAAATTTTGACGTGATGTTGTCAATTTGTGTTTTAACTGTTATAAAGTTTTAACTTTTTGAATCTCAAAGTCTACTGTCATTAAATAATGGTTGGCCGACATCCCAATGATTTCCCACAACTGTGAACATTTAAGCTGATAAAAATAAAAAAAAGTTTAAAAATGAACATGGATATCATCCATCGAAATGACAAGAAAAGGAAAATCAAATGTTGCCAAACCTGTGTAGCTAGATTTATGTTCACGCCTTCCAAACCTGCGGCTCCCGGGAGAAATGGTAGCATGGGAGGCAATGCTGCTAGCCCCGTGTGACGAACTGGGAACGTTCTTAACGTTTTCTCTGAATACTGTGTTGGTGCCTCAGTGTCCCCATGGCAGTTCTTAAGTATCTGGCAGAGCAAAGGGCCAGTGCACCTAAATGCCTGACACTCTGTTTCCTAGCAACTGATGGCCTGGGCCCCTCCCCTGCAAAGGTGCCAGCTGAAGGTGTTGGAGACAAAGGGATCAGGTGACCTCCTGGCCCGGGAAAGGAGCTGAGGAGAGAGGAGGGGCTGGAAGTGGTTTCAGTCTGGAGCTGGCTGGGGTCGAGGGTGGAGGGCAGACCTGGGGGTCTGGCTCACTGCCCCAGAATGGACCCAGCCGAGGGGTCCGGTTCGCTGTATCTACAAGCTCTGTTTTAGACCCTGTTCCTGTCATCGAATAAACCTCTGTGTTACTGGCTGGCTGAGAGTCATGTCTGACTGCAAAGTGGGGGTGCAGAACCCGGTGGCTTCCCCAGGACCCCGCTGGGGTGGACTCGCTGTGGGAAGCGCACGGAGGGGCAGAGGATGCTGAATGCTCCAAGGAGAGACCCAGGATGTGAAGCCGTGTGAGCTTCTTGCCCTGAACAAGTTTGCTCCAAGGGAGAGGAGGCTCCCCGAAGTCCTGCCTGGCTTGGTGGGGAGCAGTTCCAGAGCATCGCCCGGTGACTCTGTGACAACTGGTGGTAGCAGTGGGATGTACTGCACCCCGTGAATGGCACTGCTTGCAGTAAGTGACTGGGGAGCAGTAAAACAAAGGAGGGATAATGAGGACCAGGCGTGCTGAAGGCTCAGAGAGGGACGGTTTCAGGGGGCGGTTAACCTCTGGGAGTGTGTGACCAGCGAGAAGGACTGTTGGAGTAACGGGGTCCCCCTGAGGACTGCAGCGAGCAGTCTCAGGGGCAGAGGAGCTTGCTGCTCGACCCTGGGAGAGAGAAGGATTTTTGCAGTAGTAGGGTTCCCCGGGGGATTGCAGGAGCAGTCCCAGGGGCGGAGGAGTCTGCAGCTCAACCCTGGCAAAGAGGTGGTGATCACGAGAAGGGCTGGCACACCAGGGGTTCTTCCTGGAAACCATGGGGGAGCCAAGAGCACACAGGCCTGTGAGTCCAGAGCCACTTTGGAACGGTGAAGTGATGGCCTATCACCATCTCCTTAAGAAGGACATTGTAATCCTGTGCACAAAGAGAGGGTTAGGCATGGGGATGTTCACCAAGGCACAGTTAATCATGCAGTTGGAGGAGGAGGACCACTCTGAGGAGCAGATTCCTGGCCCAGATGGGGCTACAAGAGGATCTGGGAGCAGTTGGAGCATCAGCCAGGCATCCCCGGGAGTCTGGTCCCCAATCAGACGAGGGTCTTCACGATTGGGTTCCCCATCAGGAGATTGGAGACGGATGGGATGGGAGCAGAGCCCGAGACAGCGAGAGGACCGTGAGAGAGAGCAAGAGCCCGAGGAAAAGCTGCAGGAGAAGCAGCAGCAGCGTGGACTGGTGATGGTGGAGCAGAGAGACATAGGGGGCTACCCAGGGGTCAGTGGGGAAACACGCCTGCGAGGGCGAGACCCTGGGACAGAGAGAACTGTGGTGGTGCAACCCCAGATGCTGAGGGACTGTGGGACCTGGGTGAAGTTCCCTGGGGTGAAGCCCCTCGTCCTGCCTATGGCCCGGATCCCTGTGCAGACGCAGGAGGGGTCGGGCTGGCTGGTAGTTGGGGTTCTCCAAGATATCGGCTCGGAGGCCCTGTTGGGGGGTGACTGTCTCCCCTTGGGACAGGATCCAGGCCGCACTCCTGTAACGGCCGAGGGTTTGAATTCAAATCAAGGGAACCAATTGGCTAGGATGGAAATGGTCAGTGAAAATGCAAATGACCTGGCTGGCAGGGGGGAGGGGCTGCTGGGCTCAGGGTACCTGCCTACCTGTAACCAGCCCCCTGGGGCTGAGTGGGAGGGAGAGATGCTCCCCGCCCCCCTGCACACCGGAGAGGGGGCTCACGCAGGCTCTGATGCTGGGACCAGTGCAGAGAGCTCACTGCCTGGCCCCACTGGGACAGCAAGGGCAGCGCTGAGCACGGGGGGAGCTGAGACCCCAGCTGAGTGGGGGGACACCCAGGCAGGGCAGGTCAGCTGCCAAACAGGTTTGCCTGGTCCAGATGTGCTGCTGGGAACTGATTACACAGCAGGGAGGGAGCTACCAGGGACAGGGCTCAGGGGGGCTGTGACCCCAGGTCCAGCCAGCGAGAGGGAGCAGGTCCCACTCCCTGCCCCAGCTGCTGAATCCCAGACCGAGCTGCAAAAGGATCCCTCCTTGGAGAAGCTGAGGGAACTTGCTGGCCACAGCGCTGCAAACCCCCTTGGGGAAGGCTGCAGGGACAGAGTTGTTATAACCTTAGTCCCAGATTTGGACCTTAGCGTCCAAAATATGGGGGTTAGCATGAAAACCTCCAAGCTTAATTACCAGCTTGGACCTGGTACTTGCTGCCACCACCCAAAAAATTAGAGTGTTTTGGGGCACTCTGGTCCCCCTGAAAAACCTTCCCTGGGGACCCCAAGACCCAAATCCCTTGAGTCTCACAACCAAGGGAAATAATCCTTTTTCCCTTCCCCCCCTCCAGGTGCTCCTGGAGAGATACACAGACACAAGCTCTGTGAAACTACACAGAGTGACTCCCCCTCTCTGTTCCCAATCCTGGAAACAAAAAGAACTTTCCTATTCCCCAGAGGGAATGCAAAATCAGGCTAGCAAATCCAACGCACACAGATTTCCCCTGATTTCTTCCTCCCACCAATTCCCTGGTGAGTACAGACTCAATTTCCCTGAAGTAAAGAAAAACTCCAACAGGTCTTAAGAGAAAGCTTTATATAAAAAGAAAGAAAAAATACATACAAATGGTCTCTCTGTATTAAGATGACACAACACAGGGTCGATTGCTTAAAAGAATATTGAATAAACAGCCTTATTCAAAAAGAATACAAATCAAAGCACTCCAGCACTTATATTCATGCAAATACCAAAGAAAAGAAACCATATAACTTACTATCTGATCTCTTTGTCCTTACACTTAGAAACAAAAGATTAGAAAACAGAACTACTCCTCCAAAGCTCAGAGGAAGCAGGCAGCCAGAAAACAAAGACCTCAGACACACAATTCCCTCCACCCAAAGTTGAAAAAATCTGGTTTCCTGATTGGTCCTCTGGTCAGGTGCTTTAGGTGAAAGAGACATTAACCCTTAGCTATCTGTTTATGACAAGAGTCCTGCAGGAGGAGGGATTCCTGTACCGGGAATGGGCTCCCAAGGGGAAGTAGAACTGGGGGGAATCGGGAGGCAGCTGGTGGTGCCCAAGGAATCCACAGGGTTCTTCCCATTTGAGCTGCTGGATGGGAGGAGAGTGAGGGGACCCCTGAACCTGAAGGGGGAGGATTGGATGGAAAAGGGGGAAGACCCCCGGGGGGATCTCTTCCCTGAGGTGGGAGACAATCTCCCCATCAGGTGTTCCCCGTTCAAAGTCACTGGGAAAGCAGCCCAGAACCTGGAGAGAGAGGTCAGGGACATGCTGGCTTTAGATGGGATCCAGCCATTTTACAGCCCATGGGCCTCACCCGTGGGGCTGATCCCCAAGCGAGACAGGATGATCTGGTTTTGTGGGGGCTATCAGAAGCTTAAAGCCATCACAGTGTCCGATGCCGACCCCATGCCTAGGCCTGGGGAGATTCTAGACAAGCTGAGAGGGATGGAGAACTTGGCCCTGGCAGACACTGATAACATGTGCATCTTTAGCCAGACCTGGGAGGAACAGGTGTCCCAGGTGAAGAGGGGGCTGGGCTGCCTCAAGGAGGTGGGACTGACGGTAAAAGCTGGAAAGTGTAAGGGGGGACGGCAGAGGTGTTGTGTCTGGGCCACAAAGTGGGAGGCGGCTGCCCAAGCCCAGAGCTGGCCAAGGCCAAGATGGGGGCTCTTAACCAAGAGAGCCCGAATCACAGACCAGAGGGCTGGGAAAAGACCCAATCCCAGCTTGAACCCCAGGGGTACTGGGGTGGCAAAGGGTGTGGGCTGCATAAACCTTCCCACATGCGGCCTGCAAGTGCCATCAAGCACACCCGACCTAAGGGAGGGCGTGAGACTGGACTGTCCTGGTGTAACTCACACCAAGGGATGGGAGAGATGCTGGGGCATCCATGGGAACCTTGGTGGGTTCGAACTTCCCCAGGTCACTGGCTGGAGTGACCTCGCTCAGTTCGGTCTCGAAGGGGGGAGAGATGTGACGAACTGGGAACGTTCATTTGTCACGGAGTCCCCGGGCGATGCTCTGGAACTGCTCCCCACCAAGCCAGTCAGGACTTTGGGGAGCCTCCTCTCCCTTGGAGCAGACTTGTTCAGGGCAAGAAGCTCACACGTCTTCACCTCCTGGGTCTCTCTTTGGAGCATTCAGCATCCTCTGCCCCTCCGTGCGCTTCCCACAGCGAGCCTGCCTCAGTGGGATCCTGGGGAAGCCACCGGGTCCTGCACCCCCACTTTGCAGTCAGACGTGACTCTCAGCCAGCCAGTAACACAGAGGTTTATTCGATGACAGGAACAGGGTCTAAAACAGAGCTTGTAGATACAGCGAACCGGACCCCTCGGCCAGGTCCATTCTGGGGCAGTGAGCCAGACCCCCCCACGTCTGCACTTCACTCCTTGTCCCCAGCCAGCTCCAGACTAACAACCCCTCCCAGCCCCTCCTCTCTCCTCAGCCCCTTTCCCGGGCCAGGAGGTCACCTGATCCCTTTATCTCCAACACCTTCAGCTGGCACCTTTGCAGAGGAAGGGCCCAGGCCATCAGTTGCTAGGAGACAGAGTGTCAGGCATTTAGGTGCACTGGCCCTTGGCTCTGCCAGATACTTAAGAACTGCCATGGGGACACTGAGGCACCAACACAGTATTCAGAGAAAACGTTAAGAACGTTCCCAGTTCGTCACACGGGGCTAGCAGCATTGCCTCCCATGCTACCATTTCTCCCGGGAGCCGCAGGTTTGGAAGGCGTGAACATAAATCTAGCTACACAGGTTTGGCAACATTTGATTTTCCTTTTCTTGTCATTTCGATGGATGATATCCATGTTCATTTTTAAACTTTTTTTTATTTTTATCAGCTTAAATGTTCACAGTTGTGGGAAATCATTGGGATGTCGGCCAATCATTATTTAATGACAGTAGACTTTGAGATTCAAAAGGTTAAAACTTTATAACAGTTAAAACACAAATTGACAACATCACGTCAAAATTTACAGAGTAAATGTCCTTAATCAAACTCTAATATGTTCTCAAGCAGCATTTTTCTTACTTTGCGTCTGTGAAGTTTTTTTTATTATCGATGCAGATATTTTCCACCAGTCTGTGTGTATACAATGAAATCTATATTTATCAACATTTCCTGACAAAAATCTCTAATCCTTCTGAGTCTACATATAAAGCACAATTACTATTCCCTTCACACAGAATATACTGGTCATACCAGAAGCCTTGAACAAAGGGAAGGTAAATGTATATAACACTTGTCTGTGAAGTCAGAGTAAAGCAGCTTATGGTGTATTAATACTTTGCACTTCCAGAGCACATTGCAGCAGAGGCTCTTGAAGCACTTTCCAATCATTAGCTGAGCATCACAGTCCTCCTCCTTCCCCCTAGAGCTAGGCAAGCAATGTTATGCCCATTATACAGACGGGTAAAGCAAGATGGCAGGGCCATCCTGCAGAGCCGTCTGGAGGAGTGGGTAAATTGAGCCCGTTCAAATAAGAGGTGTTTTAACACAGCCAAATGCAGGGTCGTACCAGTGGGATCCTGTGTCCTGGAATGGATTGAGGGGGTCACAGTGGACAAACAACCCAACTGGAGCTCCCTGATACCAGAGCCCCCTGTCCTGTTTACATTGTTAAAAATGTGTTGAAAAATTAAAGAGGATGCAGAAGAAAGCCACAAAAATGATGCAAGGCCTGGAGAAAATGCCTCCTAGTGAGAGCCCAAAGAGTTCAAACTGCTCATCTTATCAGAGACTGAGAAGTGGCTTCACGGGGAGAAAATACTGAGTGCCGAAGGGCTACTTTACATAGAGGAGAAAGGCACAAGAGCCAGTGGCTGGAAGATGAAGCCAGACAAATGCAAATTAGAAATAAGGCACAATTTTCCCAGCGAGGGCGACTGACCGTTGGAAGTGATGGATTCACCATCATTTTATGTCTTTAAATCAAGACTAGACGCCTTTCGGGAAGACAAGATTTAACCAAAACACAAATCATTTAGCTCAGTCCAGGAACAACAGGGTAAAATTCAGTGACCTGTGATTTACAGGAGGTCAGTGAGATGATCTAATGGTCCCTTCTCACCTTAAATTGATGAATCTCTGTGCCTAGAGATGTACTTTCTCTCTGTTTAAATGCCCCAAACTTGACTTTTGGCCAAATCCTGCTGATTTGGTCCGTTACATGAATGATACAGCTTTGAATAGATTGAAGCATCTGTCTAAGGCGTGAACATATCAGCAGAGCTGTAATTCCACATCCCATACGTGACAGCCACGCTCAGAAGAGGAAATGTGCTGATATGGATGCTGTGTTTTCTGCCCTCTTGCTAGAGGAGTCGGGGGAGGGGAGATAAAGGGGAGGGGTAAATAATTCAGGCTGAGGCTCACAGGAGGCTTTTCAAGCACCGTAACACTGACTGCAAGATTCATAGGAAAAATAATTGAGGGCGGACGGAGAAGATTTGAGATTTTCAGTTTTGAGAGGAAGTGAGAAAAGGGGGACATGGTAAAGCTATACAGAGTAATGAACAGCACAGAGCAGGTAAATCAGAGACTCCTACCTTCCCTCTCCTTGCCCAACGATAAGGGGCAGCCAATGAAATTAAAAGGCAACACATTTAAACTGATACAAGGAAGAGTTAGCCTGTGGAACTCATTGCCACAAGAGATCACTAAGGTAAAGAGTTTACCAAGACAGAATTTTCTGGGGGACGACCAGGAAGCCTTGCCCCGGAGCGCCCGGGGGACGACCTGGAAGCCTTCCCCGGAGAGCCCGGGGGAGCACCTGGAACTCTGCCCCGGAGCGTCTGGGGGACGACCAGGAAGCCTTCCCCGGAGAGCCAGATACACACCCCGTTCAGGCCAGCCAGGAGGAGGCATGAATTACCTGCAGTAGTCATTGGTCTTGTTTATGATGCAATGAGTTATTTCGAGGGTTGGTAGGATTTGGGCACGTGGTACGTTAAATGTTAAAAGTATCACCAGTTTACATGGTAATTTAAGGCTGCCATTTCATCCAGCTTTATTCCTACTTCCTATGTGCACTAAAGGGCCCAGTTCCTCTTTTCAAGGGGGCTATTGTTAAACACGATAAGCAAAAGCCTTTACATCATCCCAGTATTTCTTGCTGACTGCGTTTCACTCTCTGCCTGGCTCAAAACCCAGGGTTATTCCTTTCATTTGTTTTTTTCCTTTTTGAAGCACTTTCCCCCAAACTTACAGACAGACACACACACACATTTTCATGCAACCCCTCTCTCTGCTTAGACATGCTGGTTGTGTCTTACAGATGCCTTTGGTGTGTGTGTAGATACACACACACAGACACACACCCTTGCACTTCTGAGCTCAAAGAGAGGTCACATGGCAAATTGGGAGATGCAGTGGAGGGGGCGGAATTCGACTGCTGGAAGCAAAGCTAATGCCTGGGGAAGGGAGTGATGTGGAGAAAGTGGATAAGGAAAAGTTATTTACTTATTCCCATAATACAAGAACTAGGGGTCACCAAATGAAATTAATAGGTAGCAGGTTTAAAACAAATGAAGTTCTTCTTCATGCAGCACACAGTCAACTTGTGGAACTCCTTACCTGAGGAGGTTGTGAAGGCTGGGACTATAACAATGTTTAAAAGGGAACTGGTAAATTCATGGAGGTTAAGTCCATCAATGGCTATTAGCCAGGAAGGGTAAAGAATGGTGTCCCTAGCCTCTGTTCATCAGAGGATGGAGATGGATGACAGGAGAGAGATCACTTGATCATTGCTTATTAGGTTCACTTCCTCTGGGGCACCTGGCATTGGCCACTGTCGGTAGACAGGATACTGGGCTGGATGGACCTTTGGTCTGACCCGGTACGGCCGTTCTTATGTTCTTATGAGGCCCCATCCCCTGTCATGCAAAGGGCACGTGAAAGTTCATGGCTCGTAGTCCTGCCCCCGGCCATTTCAAAGGGGGCTGCAGAGGAGTTTTTTAGCTTGTGCCCTTATTTTTGCTGGAGAGGACGCAAGCTTGACAAGGCTGGTTGTTTTCCAGTCATCTGAAGAACCTGAGCCAATCTCTGTTGTGCTGGCAGGAAAGCTTGCCTTCTAGGCAGGTTATCCCACTAGGGGTTTTGAAGCAGCTGAGTCTGGGCACTTCTGGAGTGGAGATACCAGGCTCCCTGGACCACGGTCTGACCTGATGTCTCTGGTCTCCATGGCCCTGTTTTGCTGTATGCTGTGCCCAAAGCCCCAGCACAGCTAACAGGGCTCAGTTCTGGGTTTGGCGTGCTAGGGAAGGGATGCTCAGAAAGGCCAAGAAGAGATGTTCTGGGGGTAAGGATTGAAAACTGATGCTGACAAAGCCCTGGGGAACAGAACACAGAATGGCCTGCCTTAGGTCCCTGCAGCTTGGAGGCCCAGCAGGAGCTTCCCCAGTGTCTCTGATTCTGTGTTGCCTGGCTGGGTGAGTCCAGCTGGAGAGATTCACACCCCCCTCCCTGCAGACACTCCCTCCCCTCTAACTTTGTGACTCCGGCATCCTCAATGGCCAAGCTCCTTCAGGCTCAAAATAGCAGCCAATGGATTGGAGAAGTAAAATCAGCAGCTGCAGCATTGCGAAGAGCGGGGCTGTCACACACTGTAACCCGAGACCACGGGGCAGCTGGGGGGAGGCGGAGGCAGGGCTGTCCCACAGTCCAAACTGAGACAGTGGAGTGCTCCCCCCCTCGACCAGTCAATCCAGATGTCAGCCCCAGCGTCCTGCTCCCAGCCGGCACCCACCGATCGATTCCCTTTGTCCCATGGGATTGTCACAGCTGTGAGCTGCTGGGAAATGCTTAGAAAGCCAGCAATGCCCTCTGTGTGCAGTGCCTCCCCGGCATCCTAACCCCCGCCCTGCATGGCTGGGGATTGCTGGGTACCCACAGGGCACACGGCAAGGGCTCCATCCGCCTCCCTCGGGCTGAACGCAGTCATCTCGCACTCCCAAGCTTGGCTTGCTAGGGCCTGTGCCACCTTCCCTCTGTCCCCCCCAGCACCAGGGCCACCCCCCCCAGAGACGATGCCACCTGCCCCCCCAGGAGTGATGCCACCCCTCCCCCAGTGGGGGTTACTGCTGGGCCCAAGTCAGCCCTGAAGCCTTTGTCTCAATTCTGTTCGTCTCAGAGCCAGCCAGGCAGCCCCCTTCGCCCAAGTGAGAGCAGACGGTGGGGACCCCGGGACACTCACTTTCTGGTCCTACACAGGCCAGGTGTGATGTCCCCAGGGGTGAGAACCTCTCTGCTGCCCTGCAGCCTCCACAGAAAGCGTTAGAACGGCCGGTGATGCCAGAACCTGATGGGCGAGCGGAGACAGAGCTGATCAGGAATTTTCCAGCACACCTTTCCATCAGGAAGTTTCAGTTCATGGAAAGTGAAACTGTTCCTGGGAAAGGGTCATTTTGCCAAATCGCCAGAGTGAAAACAGTTTGCAAACAGTTTCAAGATTATTGAAACATCCCATTTGACTTTTTTTTTTACTTGAAACAACTTTTCATTTAGAAATTTTACACTAAAAAAGGTTTAAAGATTTAAGGGTCCAAATCAAAGTGAAGTGTTTTCAAATCATCAAAACCAAATTGACGCAATCCAGAGCTTTTTTGGATTATTACATTCCTGACCAGTCAGGGAGACACGTGTGAGCATCTAGCAGGAGTTTACTCAGCAGAATTCAGTGTCCGTTAAGCTGGATTGACTCTCTTGCCTGCTCAAATTAGGCAGCTGAGTGTGTTTATAAAATGAGGAGAGTTAAGATCAGCAGATTCCTGGGTGTGAGAGAAAACAAGCCAATGAGTGGGAAAGCTCCCACCCTGCTCCTCAGGGAGCTCCTGAATTGTCCCGGCCCAGGGAACAAACAGTGCTCATCTCAGCCTCCATCCTCCCCCACCACTCACAGGGGCAGCTAATGAAAGGCACACGTGGCTGATGCTGCTCTTTCTGCAGGCCAGGTTCCCAGGGGTATGGCAAGCGGTGAGAGCTACACCCCAGTCCGCCTGTGTGAGCAAATCCTGGAGAGCGGCTCTGCCTAAGGGAGCCTGGAAAGCTGTTTAACGTTGGTTCTGTGCCACGGGGCCCAATTCTGCCCTTGGTTACACCACTGGAAACCAGCAGAGCCGCTTTGTGTGTGAGCAAAAGCAGACTCCGGGGAGAATGGAGGCTGGCTGATGGTGACCTGCTGTCACTTACACCTTCTGCGCCCTCTCCTCCCTGCTTCGTCTGCTACCCTCCTCCAGCTCCATGATGCAGCCCAGATGGTGCCAGGGTCAGAAATGAAGTGCGAAGGGGACATGAGACATGTTGGTGAGTGGGTGTGAGTCTGAGTCAGTCAGAATATGGGAGGGCACTTGGGTATGTTATACCAGCTCCCACTCCTCACGCTCTGGTTCCTGCTGTGCCAGGGGAAACCACACAAAAGATCACCCCAAAGTCCCAAAAGTGTCTTGTGTCCAGCAACCCAAAAATCACCCCAAAGTCCAACAACCCAAAAGTCTCTGTCCCTGGTCAGTGCTGCCCCAGAATTCAAAAGTTTATCTGCAGAGTTTTACCTCCCCCAGCCTGGGTGGAAATAGGGGTGGGCACACAGGGTGTTAAGGGGCACCTTATGTGGGTCGGGGCTGACTGCCCCGCCTCTCCGTGGAGTTCTGCTGCAGCCTTCGTCATGACCAGCTCCACTCCACCAGCTGCGCCACTCCTCCAGCTGACCCGCGAGCCGCTCCAGCCGTCCCCGCAAACTGCTCCACTCCACTCTGCTCCACTCACTGTTCCGTGGGCTGCACCAACATGCTGCAAACTGCTCCACTCTGCCAGCTGCTTAGCGATAGATCTTCAGGCTCCCCCACTAGCTAACACAGCACTCAGCTCAGTAAGTTTAGCATGCAGGCAGTGGTGAATATTCACAGTCTCAGAATGAGCTTTCCCAGGCCAGTAACCACAGCCATAAGCTAAAGAAAGCCTGGGAGAAACTCACCCCTGGGCAAAGCTTAAACAGGACTGGGGGGAAGGGGCATGGGCCTTTGGCAGTCCCTCTTCCCAGGGGTGAACCTCACCAGGGAGGAGACCTCAATGGTCATTATAGACTCCTGTGAAGACCATAACTACTGCCTTGTGTGCAGAAGTACCAGTCTCTAAAGCTGTAGGTCCAGATTCTCCTCTTGACCACTGAAGTCAATGGAGCTACAGAAATGTAAACCGGTATAACAGAGACCAGAATGCAGCCCATAAAACCATAAGAACATAAGAATGGCCAGACTGGGTCAGACCAAAGGTCCATCTAGCCTAGTGTCCTGTTTTCTGAGAATGGTCAGTGCCCCAGAGGGAATGAACAGAACAGGGAATCATCAAGTGATCCATCTCCTGTCGCCCATTCCCAGCTTCTGGCAAGCAGAGGCTGGGGACACCAGCTAGTGCCCTGTCCACAAGGCTGCCAGCCCAGCAATTTCACAAGCATGACATTTGCAGGAAGAACTGCTTGTTTGACTTCTCAGTTTGATTGCCGTGTTAAGAAATTCTCCCCCAAATAGTCAGTGCTTCCGCTGCTAGTTTTCTCATTTGTCCTGTGTGGCAGGTTTCTGTCTTGTTCTCTTTGTTCTGCCTCCTCTCCTTCGGGATTTCCTTTGTTCTTGAATGGCCAAAGTACTTCTGCAGCAGAACTGTGCACTCATTTCTTCTTTGCCTTTTTCTGTACAGTTAGGGACTGTCCCTGGATTCTAAGAGGTCCCTGAGACACTTCAGTTGCTGCCTGGGCTGGATCTCAGACAAGTGGACAGAAGGTGTTGTATTGGCTGACATTTTCTTTGTGCATTTTTATGCAGACTCAATAGAGAACTAATTACCAAATAAAGGAACAAAAGTTGCACTGGGCTGGCACCACAGGGTCCCTGGCTTGGGTTAGGGTAGATTGATAGAGCCAGGCTCGCCCCATATGTCCAGGAGAAGGACCCATGGGAACATGAGTGAGCATGGCAGAGCAGGGAGTGCTGTCTCTACAAGCCAAGGAGGGGGCAGCATCTCTAGATGCTCTGGTACGTGTGGGAGCCCGGGATGTCCGGATCGCCACAGGCTGTTGTTGGTCTTCGGGGCTTGCCATTTAAGCATTTCAGTGCTCAGAGCTATGTGTTCTCTTATTCAGTGTCTGTCAAGCCATCAGAGGGAATTAAAGGCTCTTCAGATCCTAAAAGGAAAACAAGACAGCGGTTGTTGCAAGCTTTTCAGTTTAGTGAGGTGGGTGGAGATTTTGTCTGATCATCCAGCAGTGAAGAGGAGGGAGGTTTGGTGAGAAGAGAGGAGATAGTACAAAGGCAGGGGCTAGAATTCACTCTGCCGGGCACTTGCCAGCAGTGAGTTCCCATGAACCTTAACCCCGAGGGCTGCAGCTGGAATAACTGGGGCTTCGCTGCTCAAGCCCTGGCTTGACTCTCTGGGCCCACTTACTGCTTTGGAGTTCACACAGCGCCTCTGCCGTTAACCACGGGTGGGACTGGTGAAGGTGACAGCCTCAGGCTCAGTCCTGGGTAGGGGCAGGCCAGGAATTCTTTTCCCCTTTCATCGGGGATCCCAGAGCCCCAGCACAGCAGGAATGATCTCTCGTTTGCAAACAAGGAATTTGGGACAGAGAAGAGGTTAAGTGCCCTGCACAGTCACACACCGTGTAGGTGGCAGAGGCAGGAATGAAACCCAGCCCTGTGCTCTTCACCACTGGTACTCTCTGGGTGTGGTTCAACCACTGCCATTAGCAGGACTCTGGCACATCTACAATGCACGGGTCACAAACTCCTGCCGCGCTGAAACCCAAGTTCCTGGGTGAGGGCAGCAGTGCTGCTAGATGGGAACTCTGGAGAAGATAAACCACCACTGACACTCAGGAGATGCCCATAGTTAACTGGAAAGATCACGTCTCTGTCCAAGCCTGATGGAAGAGCAGCACTTGCATCTGCTGCTTGGGACAGCTCCCACTGCCAGAAAGGAGGTCCCGCCAAAACGTTTTACAAGAAAAGAGCAAGCTCGGGTGAGCTCGGGACACACATTGGCAGATGCAGACGGGGTGCTATCCGTGTGCCACACGGAGAGATGGCACTAGTGTCTGTGCTGGCAGGAAACAAGCAGGAATGGAGACACGGGAGATGGACTCTGCCCTGCCAGGGGGTGGTAGACTCCTCAGTAGAACCGTGGAGGGGTCTCTGAGCTGGAAGAGCAGGTGCTGCGGCTGGTCAGGAGTGAGGGTCTCTGGCACAGCTTGTATGGCCCAGGCTGGCAACTGCAGCATGGGGAGCTGGAATCTGCACAGCACCTGCCTTCATCTTGCCTCCAGCCAGCACTAGCCCCGTCCCACGTTGTTACTAACTCTCTGTCACTCCCAGCTTTAGCATTAAAAGTACGGCAGTGGAGGGAGGAGAGGAGAAAGGAAAAGCCTCATGACCCAAAGCAGGGGCTTGACATCCACTCCTGCCACAGGGGCGCCAGCAGCAATCAGCCAGATGGCCACAGCCATGGCTAGTGCGAAGGCCGTCCGCCCCAATGCATTGCAGGGAGCTCCCAGAACACGCACACGCTGACAGCACGCTGGACACCCGTTCAACCTGCCTGCTTATCACTGGTTTGCTTCTCTTTATTTTCTGCAGAGGGAGTGGGGGGGCTGGACTGAGAATGGGAGGAGCTCTGAACGTAAACATACCAGCGTATTTAGTCAGCACGGTGCAGGTGACAAGCACCAGACATGTCCCTGGAGACCAAACCCCACAGGCAGCCCCAGCGTGCCCGGCAGACGCGTCTCAGCCGGAGGAGAGGGACGCCCGCTAACGGATGGGAGCATAGTTCCGTCTCCAGTCTTGTTCACTCATAGACCTCTCTACAGAGACTGTCAACATGGGGCCAGCTGTGGGACTGGTCTGGCTTGACTTTTCCTTTTCCAGCTTTCAGCTCCACCAAGCTGATTGCGTGCTGTGAGTGTGGTGGCCAGCGGCAGCTGCTGAAGATACCAGGCATGGCCTAAAGACATCCCGCTGATTTTGGTGGGGTGTAAATGGATCACATGCCTGCAGCATAGACGGGACAGGGGGAGCAGCAGGAAATGGGTAAGTCGCTCACTTTACAAGAGCAAGGTTAATATCGTGCGGAGGCTGGAATATGGCATTTTCCTTTCTTCCTTCGTCCCGTTAGGAAAGATGGAAGAAGTTTGTATAAAAAAGCAACCTGGTCTGGTGTGCCAGTACCATTTATGCAGGGCCTCGTACCTGGAATGAGCTTCCCAGATTTTGGCAGATGGTGGATCCAACCCTGCTCCCATTGAAATCAATGGGAAAACTCACCTTGACTCCACTAGGTACAGGTCCTCGGCCTGCAGAGCTCAGCCCACCCATGACTCAAATGGAACTGCCTCTGGGTGAAATGTGCCAACGCTGAACGATGCACCACAACATTGGTTTAGGGCAGGAAGCAAAGCGGATTGTCACATGCAGCCAAACTGCAGCTGCAATTCAGTTAAGGGGAATGATCATCCTCACAGGAATGACAGCAGGACCCTGGGCTCACAATAGCAGACTGAGGAGAAGTATGATGGACCCAGAGAGAAGATGCTGCCCACGTTCCAGACTGCAACGGGTGTTCCTCCTGCAGACGCTACCCAGGCCTGGCCCCGGTTAGCTTCTATCACAGATCGCAGGCTGCCGTGGCCCAGGAGCTACGCTGCATGTGCTCATGCTAGGAACGTTTTGGTAGCTTTAACCTTCCCCCCCCCCAGACACATCAGAGGAGATTTACGAGGAGTTCCTATGTACAGGAAATGGAAATAAGCTGAGGCGATACTCCAGGCATTTTGTTTGGGATTTGTTTGATCAAAGATTCTGAATAACTATTTCAAAGTGACATGCTGGATTGCGCATATGCCACCAGCCTCTGCACAGAACTAAATTAGGATAATTGTCTTTAATCTCTGGTTCAATTTTTGCTTTCAGTGCCTTTCAGTTCTTTGCACAGGATTGGTTTTCCTTCATGGGTCTTCTTTAATTAAGCATTAATAGTGGGCCTGTTAATTACATTTTCTATTTCTAATACATCTGCCTGAGAAGACGAATCAATCAACCAAGCATCCTTTTGTTGCTTCTTGTCAGAGGGCAAGTGGTCTTCAGAGGAACAGCTCTGGTGTACAGGCAGGCCCCTATCAGATCATGCTGAAAACCAGATCCCTTGGGAGCATGGTTTTTCCCATGTAAATGGCAAGGCACATGTACTGGCTATTGGGGGAAAGTCCAGTCGTAAAACAAGGTTCCTCAAAGGCTCTTCTTCCCTGAAGTTGTGTGTTTATGTTAATATTTATAGGAGACACAAACGCTTTCCCCACAAAGGGTGTGCAGGGAGATGTATTTCTGCTACACGCTTTTCTCTGCATCCATTAACATTTTGTATTTCTAAGAAAAGTGAGAATCCAGATGGCCCTGAGCCATGCTGCAGCAAGAGACTAACATGTTTAGAATTAAAGCCATCCCTTCATAGCAAAGGGAATGAAAACCTACGCACACCACCCGGCACCTCTGCTGAGCCCAGCACAGCAAAGCTAAGGGCTGTGTGGTCAGCACAGAATTATCTGGGCAACAGCTGAAGTGAGTTGACTCCAGATTCCCAGCTATGGTAACACCGACAGATCAGCTAGTCAGTGGCTTCTAACGCTGCTATGCTCACTCCCAGCCACGTTGCTTTGGGAGGGGAGAGGACACAAGTGGATGTCTATTGGGTTCAAAGACAGCATGGTATTAGCCCAGATGTAGGATTATGGGGTAGAAGGCCCAGCTTTGGTGGATCTTATGAATACGCCCATATATCCACAAGCACCAGCATTTAGCATGGACTGGATCCTCCTGATTTGTAATGAGCCTCCCAAATGGTATGTGATACACAAGAAAGAACCAAACCCAGGAGAGCAACATATCTTGGAATCCTGGAAACCCAGAGTGATGGGTCCCTGGGGTGCAACTTGGACTGCGTGACTGCAGAACCCCCTTTGCCCACCAACCTGGGGTGTCCCTCTCACACTGTGATGCTGCTGCTAAGCCCCAAACCTCTCCAGGTCTTGTACTTATACATACATCCACAGGCAGGGTCACACCCAACAGAGTTACATGAATGATCTCATGAACCAACAATAGAGAGGCTCCAGTCAATTCCTATCCACCCAGCTCTCCAGCCTTGCACCCCAGAGCTGTCCTGTCCTGCCCTCGTCAGAAGCCTGAGCAATGTAAGTTCATTACCCGCCCGCCCCTCCCTCCATGTGGAGAGGACATGCACCAGCCTTTGTAAACTGAGCTGAGATTTCCCAAGCACTTCAACCAAAACTCACTGTTTTAGGTAAAATATAAAACAGGGTTCTTAACTAGAGAGAGAGATTTTAAGTGATTATAATTAGCAAGCTCAGAGATCAAAGTTGGCTACCTAAGAAACAAAACTAAATTCACAGTCTGAGTTCTGTAAACTAAACAGGGTTTGAATCAATGTCTTACCCTGATAGATGATGCATCACCCTGACAGATGGTACAAACAGGTCACAGATCTTCAATACACAGGCTGGGACTCTTCCAGCCTGAGCCCACCCTCCTAGTTCAAAGTCTTTGTCCCCCAGATGTGTTTCCAGGTTTTGAGTTGTGGGGGGCGGGAGGCCAGGTGATGATGTCACTTTCCCTCCTTTATAATTTCTTCCAGCCTGCTGGAAAGATCTTTTGCTATGACGTGGGTCAAGCAGTCTCCATTGTGTACAGTTCCTCTGATCGTGGATTCTTTCCTTGATGGGTATTGATGAGCCATTAATGCTGTCTGGCTCCTCCATTGTCATACCTGAAAGGCTGGTTGTGGGTGTTCCCAACCTTACAACATATTTCAGTAACACACACATAGCAACATTTCATAATTTCCCATGCAATGACAGCACATACAGTCCAACAGGATATTAATGTTAAACAGATCAGGACTTTTGAAAGGTCACTTCACAAGGCATACTTTGTACAAAACATATCATAATTATATAATAGTGGTGAATGTGGCTGTTCCTGGGTGCTGCTTTGAGGTGCAGAGTGGCACACCTAGTCAGGCAGGTTAGCAGAAAAGCTTGAGAGATGCTTCTGTTAGCTGCAGTTGGTTTGGCTTCATATTTCTCTTACAATTCTGTCTATATAAATATAACTTTGCTATTATTAATGCCATAATATACAGCACCTTTCATTCAAGAATGTCAGGGCATTGAAACAATTGAATGAAACAATGAAACCTCACAGCGCCCCTTTGTAAAAATAGCAAATGATTATTGTACCCATTTTACAGGAAAGAGGGATGGTTGGATGGATAGAGGACCACTGACTCGGTCTAGATCATACAGTAAGTCAGGAGGAGAGCTAGAAGTAGGTCTCAGAAGTCTTGCTCTCTCTTTACTCCAGACGTCACAGCTGTGGCTCTCAGGCGTGGGCCCAGGCTGTGGGCTGCAGAGTGCTCCTGCAGAAGGTCCTGAGAATGAAGTGCTTGGAGAGCCAAGCAATGGGAATTGCAGCATGGAGGCCGGGGAAAGGGAGGGGAACAATACCCGCCAGTCTGGCCCTTCCCAGACGATCTGCGAAGTGAGACACTGCAGGACACGCTGCCTGTTTTACGATCTTTTGAAAACCACAATTTTAACGTCTTAAATATGAGAAATGGAGTAACCTGATGGCCTCATCAGAATTCCTAGCCATGCCTATAGCACAGCTCATAGTTAGAGCTTCATAAACCACAGGATATGCAGTGATCTGAATTCCAGTCATGGATTCCAGCTTTACAGACTTCAGCCCTTAGCAAGTTAAATCTGTCTCTTGCAGCACAGTTTTATAACAACATTTCTGCGCTGCATTGCAAAAACCTGGGGTAAAAAACGGAATTGCATGAATTCAGTCTCAGCCTGAATCTGCTCCCAGCTGTGCTGGTGTCACTCAGCAGTAATGCCCTCAGGGTCATGGAGCAACCCCAAGGTAGGGAGCTCATGCGTCACACTGACCGTCCGTGACTGCGTCCGTCCGTGTCTGTGTCTCACGCCTAACACCCCAACTGGCTGGGATTCATAGTTCATCCCTTGTCAGATCTTGCTACTGAAATACCCTGTGCACTGTGACCTTCTCAGGCTGTCTGGATGACAGATGCAGAGGATGCCTCCCAGCAGGTAAACCTGCTTGTGGGAGAAACTTGTCCTCTGGCTGTTCACATTACATAACTGTGAATGTGAAGGTTCATGTCCCCGTCATTAAGGGCTCACGGGCCCAGAAGCGAAATGCCAGTTGTCACTCAGCTCGCTCCTGAGCCGCCTGGCTTGGGTCTGGATTCTGAACATCTCAGAAGCTCCCTTTGGAGTGAGCATTTGGGATCAGCCCATTACTGAGGCGGGGGCTGAGTGCACAATCTCAGTGCAGACCCAGATCAAGAATCTCCCAAGTGTTCAAGGGTATCAGCTCTGGACGTCTGGTTCGGGTTTATCTGAAACCAGACCAGGCCCCCTCCTCCCTCAGCCTTCGATTGCCAGGGCAGTGCATGCAGGGGAGGGGCGTCACTCACTCAGGTGGCTGGCTAATGACCTGCCCCAAATAGGACAGAAAAAGGGAATTCTCATCAGCCTTTATCACCACAGAAATGGCTGGGGAGGAGCCCAGATACTGCAGGTTCTTCGAACCAGGAGTGAGGAAGGGAGCGATGCCCGAGGAAGGGGCAGTTCTTGGTTAATGTGTACAGGGCAGGGCCTTGTCATTAGATAGGAAAAATGCCCGACTTGCTGGTGGTTCTCCGGGAGACACTCTTCCCTGTGTGTTTGCACTGAGCTGAAACGCAGTGCTGCTGGACGTGCTGCCTTTAAGACGAGATGTAACACCAGGGTGTGACGAACTGGGACTGTTCTTACTGTGGTCTGTGAATGCTGTGTTGGTGCCTCAGTGTTCCCTATGCAGTTCTGAAGTATCTAGCAAAGCAAAGGGCCAGTGCACCTAAATGCCTGGCAGTCTATCTCCTAGCAACTGATGGCTGGGCCCCTCCTCTGCAAGGTGCCAACTGAAGGTGTTGGAGACAGAGAAGTCAGGAGACCTCCTGGCCCGGGAAAGGAACTGAGAGAGGAGAAGGGGCTGGAGGAGGTTTAGCAGTCTGGAGCTGGCTGGGGGAGGAAGGGAAGGACGCACAGGGCTCTGACCCCCTCAATGGGGCTATGGTGCTCCTGGGGCCCCAAGATGGACCTAACTGGGGGGATCCTGTTGTCTGTGCCTGCAAGACCCATCCTGGCCTGTGTTCCTGTCGTCTAAATAAACCTTCTGCTTTACTGGCTGGCTGAGAGTCCTGGTGAATCGCAGGAAGCCGGGGGTGCAGGACCCTGACTCCTCCCACACTCCGTGACAACTGGTGGTAGAGGTGGGATCCACTGCACTCCGTGGATGGTGCTTCCTGCAGTAAGTGACTGGGGAGCAGTAAAACAAAGGGGGATTGACGGGGACCAGGTGGGCTGAAGAATCAGAGAGAGATGGGGTCAGGGGGTGATTAACCCCTGGGAGCGTGTGACCAGAGAGAAGGACTTTGCAGTAACAGGGTACCCCGGGGGATTGCAGGAGCAGTCCTAGGGGCGAAGAAGTCTGCAGCTCGACCCTGGCAGAGAGGGGGTGACGAAGAATGGCTGGTGCACGAGGGGTCTCCCTGGAACCAGTGGAAAGCTGAGAGCACAGGCCGCGAGTGGCCAGCAGAAAGATGCATGATAAGCACCTTAAGAAAGACCTGGTGGAGCTGTGCAGGCAGAGGGGGCTGCGCATTGGAGATCCACCAAAGACGAGCTAATTGCTCAGCTGGAGGAGAAGGATTGCTTGGGTGAACCGAGCCCTGTCCCTGAGGGAAGCCGCCCAGCGGATGCAGCGTGGGCCCCGGGGCCTGACATGGTTGGGAGGGGCCAGACTGCTGCCGAGGACATCCCGAGACCCTGCTCACCTATACCTAGGGGAGGGGTTGGGGGAAGCCCAGTGAATACCGAGGGCACCCTGACCCCGGCGGCCAGCAGCGGATCGTCCCGGCGGAGCTCCCCGTCCCTGGAATGGATGCGGCTGGAATATGACAGGGAGGCGCTTGAGTTAAGGAGGCAAGAACTGAAGGAGCGGGAGAACCAGCGTAAGCATGAGGAGAACCAGCACCAGCATGAGCTGGAACTGGCCCGGCTGAGGAGCAGCAGGGACGTGGCTGCGGTGAGTGAGGGGGGACCCAAGCCTACAAAGAGCTTTGATAAAGGCTTCCTGGCCCGGCATAAGGAGGGGGAGGGCATAGATACCTTCCTGATGGCCTTTGAGAATGCCTGCGAGCTGCACAGGGTTGACCCTGCAGACTGGATCCGGTTTCTCACCCCCTTACTGGACTCCACAGCCATGGAGGTGTACAGCTGAATGAAAGGGGCGGAGACAGGGGACTACAAACTGTTCAAAAAGGTCCTGATCTGAGAGTTTGGGCTGACTCCTGAGATGTACTGGAAAAGGTTCTGAAGTCAGCATAAAAACCGTGAGGTCACATACCTACAACTGGTCAACCGGGCGCAGGGGTATGCCTGCAAGTGGACAGCTGGGGCCCAAACTAAAGAGGACCTGCTTGACCTATTCATACTGGAGCACCTGTACGAGCAGTGCCCATCCGACCTGAGGCTGTGGTTGCTGGACCTGGAGAACCTGCAGCACGCAGGCCAGCTGGCCGAGGAGTTTGTGGACAGTCAGGCAGGGGATAACAGGGAGGAGTATCGAAGGAGCAGGGCAGCCACAATGCGGAAAGAGAGTGACCTGGGGACCTCCCGAAGGGGAAGCATGGAGAACCCTGCTCGAGGGGACCCATGGGACATGGGCTGCTATCACTGTGGCCAAAGAGGCCACATACGGGCCCAGTGCCCCAAGCTCAGGGACAGACTGAGCAGACCCAACCCGCAGAGGGTTGACTCGGTAAAGACCCAGCCGGATGAGGGGCAGCATTCCCAGGTCAGCTCCTCTGGGGGGCTGGATGCTCCAGGCTCTGAGTTTTTGGTTTACAGGGTGGGTGCAGGGCTGCACCTCTGGAGAGAGTGTCTTGTTCCCCTGGAGGTAGATGGGAGGAAGGTCACTGGGTACTGGGACATGGGCGCAGAGGTGACGCTGGCCCAGCCTGAGGTGGTGGCCTCAGATCGGATGGTGCCCGACACCTACCTGATCCTGATGGACATGGGTGGGACCCCATTCAAGGTGCTCGTGGTGAGGGTATACTTGAAGTGGGGGGCCAAGGAGGGCCCCAAGGACGTAGGGGTACACCCGCATTTGCCCGGGGAGGTGTTGATGGGGGCGGGACCTGGAGGACTGGCCCAGAAGCTCCCAGGGTGCCCTAGTTGGGACCCATAGCCAGAGCTGGCGAGGGGCAAGACGCCCTGATAATGGGGAGGGTGCCTTGCCCGAGGCCCAGGACTCTAACCTAGTGGGGAGGGAACACCCAGTGACACGACTCAGAGAGGCTGCGGCCTCAGACCCAGCCAGCAGAAGGGAGCAGATCTCCATCCTTGCCCCAGCTGCTGAGTTCCAGGCTGAGTTGCAGAAAGATCCCTCCTTGCGGAAGATAAGGGACCTGGCCAACCTCAATAGGGTACAAACCATGGGGGGAAGTTGCTGGAAAAGGTTCCTGTGGGAGAAGGGGTTCGTGTACCGAGAATGGGCTCCCCCAGGGAAAATGGAGTAGGGGGGATCAGGAGGCAGCTGGTGGTAGCCCGGAAGTATCGCCGCCAGCTGCTGTGCCGGGCTCATGACATCCCCCTCTCCTGTTGTCTGTGCCTGCAAGACCCATCCTGGCCTGTGTTCCTGTTGTCCAAATAAACCTTCTGCTTTACTGTCTGGCTGAGAGCCCTGGTGAATTTTAGGAAGCCGGTGGTGCAGGACCCTGACTCCCCCACATGCCGTGACACATGGTACTGATCACTGTGGTCCCTAGGGATCACCTGGGACTTTATGCCAGAGGGTTCTGGATCTGGGTGGAAGTGGTGATGCCTGCAGCTGGGTAACTGAGAACAGAGGTTGGTGCTGTTATGCTGGAGGTTGGGGAAAAGCTCACTAAAGCCCAGAGTCTGACAGTTGTCCTTCACTCAGGATAAATGTGAGTAGCAGTTCAGCTCCTTTTTGGAGTAAGAGAGCTGAGTCAACAGGAGCTACCGCCCAACACACAGGCTAAATGCAAACCCAGTGAGTGGCTGAGCTAACGGGCAGTGGGCATTCGCTGGGGATGGGCCCAGGTATTGTTTGGTGAAGGCGCGTGTCTGTGGGCAGGAACAGCCAAGTCAGACAGCTGGAGAAGCACTGGTAACGTGTCCCTGAGCGAGAGCTAAGAGAGCCTTTGGGCAGAGCGCTTGCTGGGCAGAGGCATGAAACCATGAGCAAAGAAACTGCCTCCTGTTCAATTTCTGCTATTTGCAGGTAACAGGACATTGGTTCCTTGTAAATAAACAGGACTGCATCAAAGAAACACCTGCAACACCTGACTCCAGCATCATTTTCTCCTCCTAGCAGACACAACCTGCAATATCCTGAATGCTGGTGAATGCCTGGCTCAGAAAAGGTAACAGTTTCCACATGGAGCCATCTCCCTGCTGGAGCAGGGGAGCTAGGAGGTAGCTGCCATTGTGCATTTCACTTCAGATGCAGAATGTCACAGCTGGAGTCACCACACGTTCTCTCTCCTGGGGGATGTCTGTCCTGTTTGGATATTGCTTTATGGTGAAAGTTACGTTTTGCTCTTGGTGAAGAGAGAAAACCACCAAGAAACCCAGGTATTGAGATGGGTTTGTAAAAGCTACCAAGAGCTCAGAGTCCGTGGCAGAGCCCGGACCAGAATTGAGAGTTACAGCACCCAGTATGTGCTACTCACTGAAACCTCCTTGCTCTCCTTCTGGCACTGGAACACTTCATCTCACTGCTCATCTCACTGCTCCTCATGCTACCGTGTACTGGCACATAGATATCCAGTGATGGACGCCGTGGAGATACTGAAGAACATAAGAAAGGCCATAGTGAGTTAGACCAAATGTCCATCTAGCCCAGTATCCTGTCTTCCGACAGTGGCCAATGCCAGGTGCCCCAGAGGGAATGAACGGAACAGAGCAATTATCGAGTGAGCCATCCCTGGTGTTCACTCCCAGCTTCAGGCAGTCAGAAGCTAGATAGACACTCAGATGGCCAATGCCGTAGAGACACTGAAGGCAGACAGAACAAAGCCTGTCATTAAAATCTACCATGTGCTTTCTGCCACCTCTCTTGGTGTGGGACGTTCCTCCGAGCCCATTGGAGTAACTTTCCTACGGAGTCTAGAACTCAAGGAAACATGGAGCAGACTGAGGGGTCTGAATGGGCCACATTTGCCAAGGTTTCTTTGTAATTGTTTATGGACCACTACTCAGCACCACCTTACTGCACGCACTGGACTGACACAGCGCAGCAACTGTACATTCCTCACATGTCTTGCGAGTGCCTAGACACTCTAGCTGGTGCCACACAAATAATAAAATACTGTCTTTTGTTCCTCTAACCTACACGGCACATGTTTTATGCACAGCAAAATTCTAACTTAATTATGACAATTAAATTAAAACTCTTGCTCTATTTTATGCCTTTCGTTAATTAAGAATCCTCTGCTCTGGAGACCCGTGAGACTAAAGAGAGGCCAAGTGCTTTGCTTGGAGCCAGCTCGCAGCCGAGGAGCACAGAGGCTCTGGAACAGTGGCAGTCGGGCGTTCACCGAGAGCTCCTCTGAGACACTGTTGTGGCAGGGCCTGGGTAGGCCGTACTTCGGCAGGTGGGCTCTTCTCTGACCTGCAGGCTGGGTCGGTGCAGGGTGGTCAGCTCTGGTGAGAGTGGGACCTTGGGCATCACACTGGCAGATCCCAGAGCCCGTCACCAACAGACTAGGACAATGGTAATAAAGCCCAATTAATAAATGTTGCTTAGCTTGTCTAGGGTGTCTCCTGTAGCTTCCAGCCCCAGTCCCTCTTGCCAGGCAGATTGCGATATCCCCATCTTCTAGCTGAGACAAGCCAGGGCCAGGGCCAGGGCCAGGGCCAGGGCCAGGGCCAGGCAGCCTTTGCCATGCTGGGGGGAGCTGGGCTAGTGCCAGCACTGCATGAAGTAAGCGGAGGTGGGGAGAGGGCGGGACCCTGGATCTGCTCTGACTCCCCAGAGCTGGTGTCCTTTTGGGCGTGAAGTGGGGAGCAGCCTCCTGAAACCCACCCCCTTTCCTTCCTCCTACAACAGGCAGCCCCAACTGCACCCTGGGAACCACTGGGCAAAGTGGAGCAGATTTCTGCTCCTAGAGGCCAGCCAAAGGCCAAACGAGATCCAGTGGCTGGAAGCTGAAGCTAGACAAATACCCAGGAACGCCGCCAGCCTTTTTGCCGCCCTAGGCGGCGGAAGGTCCTGCCCCCGAAATGCCACCCCCGACAGAGGCGGTGGAAGGTCCCACCCCCGAAATGCCGCCCCCGACAGAGGCGGCGGAAGGTCCTGCCCCCGAAATGCCGCCCCCGACAGAGGCGGCGGAAGGTCCCACCCCCGAAATGCCGCTCCCGACAGAGGCGGCGGAAGGTCCCGCCCCCGAAATGCCGCTCCCGACAGAGGCGGCGGAAAGTCCCGCCCCCGAAATGCCGCCCCCAACAGAGGCAGCCGAAGATCCAGCTGCCGCGGTCACCGCCCCCCAAATGTTAGTGCCCTAAGCCACCACCTACATCGCCTAATGGGTTGCACGAGCCCTGCAAATACCAACAGAAATAAGGTGAGTAATTAGCCACTGAAACAGCTTCCACAGGTCAGGGCGGATTCTTGCCCCAAGAAGGCTACGAATCATGAGTGAGTGTCTTTCTAAAAGATCTGCCCTAGCTCAAACCAAAGCCAAAGGGCTCAAGGATGCAGGAGTCCTGGGGTGGAATCCTCTGGCCTGGAATCCCCTGGATGATCGAGATACAAAAGGAGCACTTAAAGACGATGAAGTCACTGTGGAGAAACTAAATGAATTCTTTGCTTCATTTAGTACTTGTGGCTGAGGATGTTAGGAAAATTCTCAAACCTGAGCTGTCCTTTGTAGGTGACAAATCTGAGGAATTGTCACAGATTGTAGTGTTATTAGAGGTGGTTTTGGAATTAATTGATAAACTTAACAGTAACAAGTCACCAGGACCACATGGCATTCACCCAAGAGTTCTGAAGGAACTCAAATGTGAAGTTGCGGAACTATTAACTATGGTTTGTAACCTGTCCTTTAAATTGGCTTCTGTGCCTAATGACTGGAAGATAGCTAATGTAACGCCAATATTTCAAAAGGGCTCTAGAGGAGATCCTGGCAATTACAGACCGGCAACTCTGACGTCGGTACCGGGCAAATTAGTTGAAACAATAGTAAAGAGTAAAATTGTCAGACACATAGAAGAACATAAATTGTTGGGCAAACCTCAACATGTTTCCAAAAAGGGAAATCGTGTCTTACTAATCTCTTAGAGTTTTTTGAAGGGGTCAACAAACATGTGGACAAGGGGGATTCAGTGGACATAGTGTACTTAGATTTTCAGAAAGCCTTTGACAAGGTCCCTCACTAAAGGCTCGTATGTAAATTAAGCTGTCATGGGATAAAAGGGAAGGTCCTTTCATGGACTGAGAACTGGTAAAAAGACAGGGAACAAAGGGTAGGAATAAATGGTAAATTCTCAGAATGGAGAGGGGTAACTAGTGGTGTTCCCCAAAGGTCAGTCCTAGGACCAATCCTATTCAATTTATTCATAAATGATCTGGAGAAAGGGGCAAACAGTGAAGTGGCAAAGTTTTCAGATGATACTAAACTGCTCAAAATAGTTAAGACCGAAGCAGACTGTGAAGAACTTCAAAAATATCTCACAAAACTAAGTGATTGGGCAACAAAATGGCAAATGAAATTTAATGTGGATAAATGTAAAGTAATGCACATTGGAAAAAATAACCCCAACTATACATATAATATGATGGGGACTAATTTAGCTACAACTACTCAGGAAAGAGATCTTGGAGTCATCCTGGATAGTTCTCTGAAGATGTCCTCACAGTGTGCAGAGGCAGTCAAAAGAGCAAACAGGACGTTAGGAATAATTAAAAAAGGGATAGAGAATAAGAAGGAGACTATCTTATTGCCCTTATATAAATCCATGGTACACCCACATCTCGAATACTGTGTACAGATGTGGTCTCCTCACCTCAAAAAAGATATACTGGCACTAGAAAAGATTTACAGAAGGGCAACTAATATGATCAGGGGTTTGGAACAAGTCCCATATGAGGAGAGACTAAAGAGGCTAGGACTCTTCAGCTTGGAAAAGAGGACATTAAGGTGGGATATGATAGAGGTATATAAAATCATAAGTGATGTGGAGAAAGTGAATAAGGAAAAGTTATTTACTTGTTCCCATAATATAAGAACTAGGGGTCACCAAATGAAACTAATGGGCAGCAGGTTTAAAACAAATAAAAGGAAGCTCTTCTTCACGCAGCACACAGTCAACTTGTGGAACTCCTTGCCTGAGGAGGTTGTGAAGGCTGGGACTATAACAGGGTTTCAAAGAGAACTGGATAAATTCATGGAGGTTAAGTCCATTAATGGCTATTGGCCAGGATGGGTAAGGAATGGTGTCCCTAGCCTCTGTTTGTCAGAGGGTGGAGATGGATGGCAGGAGAGAGATCACTTGATCATTATCTGTTAGGTTCACTCCCTCTGGGGCACCTGGCATTGGCCACTGTCGGCAGACAGGATACTGGGCTAGATGGACCTTTGGTCTAACCCCGTACGGCTGTTCTTATGGTCGTATGTTCTGTGAGAACCAGGGGGTCGGACAAGATGGTCAAACTGGTCCCTTCTGGCCCCAGACTATATGAAGCATCTCAGCCAAAGTTGTAAAGCAAGGCAGTGACAGAGCTGCAGCTAGAACCCAGCCTCCTTCTTAGCTCTGTATCAGCCAAGCACTCGCTGGTTAAAGGCAGCCAGCTCTCTGGTGGAAACAGCAGCTGGTTCATGGCAGAGCAGTTTAGGACAGGAAGTGGGGGAGGACAGCATGTCCTGGTGAGAGCCCAGCTGGATACAGTTGCGTGAGTTGCAGCCTGGCCAGGATAACACCGCTTCCCGTACAGAAAATGCTCACAAGAGGTCAGGGCCTCAGACTTGCATCCCATTTAAAGGAGAGCTGTCCTGCTTTGCTGCACCCACCCCCGTCAGCTCTGTCAGGGTCTAATGGCAGCAAACAAAACTCCGTGCTGGGATGGGGAGATAGCAACACTGTGTGCAAAGCAACTCTGCCCGTCCCCGGGACAGATCAGGGCAGCGAATGCCACCAGCAGAGCATGGCCTATTTTCTGCTAGAGATGATCAGCCATTCACATGGGACAGGTTTTGTGTACTTGCCTTGTCCTAACATTCAGTGCAGGAGCTGCTGCCAATAAGAAATAGAATTCCACCAGCTGGGATGGCCAGTGGAGCTCCAGTCTGCTCCGGTCCCCTCCCTGCTCCCTCGCAGCACAGGAAAGGGTGCCACTCTTCCAAATGGTGGACTGGGCCTTCAGGGTGGCTCTCTGCAAACGCCTGTTCTCTCTCCTCCCACCATTAATGCTTTAGTCAGTTCTCATTCCAGAGCCCTACACAGCTAGCCCGTGTCCTCATGCTAAGCAGGAAATAATACACCCAAATGCAAAAGCTTCATTAAAAAGCCTGTATGCCCGAGAGAGACCTTCTGGTGGAGCCCCTCCCCCCCCGGCCTCTGCCTCCACTGCGCTCCCCCAGCATTTCATACAGCTGGGAGCAGCGTGGGCTTGTGCCGAATTCTGCTGTCTTGACCGACTTTGCAAATGGCTCATTCCAGAGCCCTGGCCTAAATCCCATCACAAGGCTGGCCTGGTGGTTCGAAGTGTCATGGAGTGTGGAGGGGACACAAGGCCCTGCACCCCCAGCTTCCTGCAATGCACCATAACTCTCAGCCAGCCAGTAAAGCAGAAGGTTTATTTAGACGACAGGAACACAGTCCAAGACAGGTCTTGCAGACACGGACAACAGGATCCTCCCTAATTAGGTCCAGCTTGGGGACCCAGGGGCACCACAGCCCCACTGGGCAATCAGAGCCCTGTCTGGGCTTCCCTCCATTACACCAGCCAGCACCTGAAACACTCTCCCCCCAGCATCTCCTCCCCCAGCCTTTGTTCAGCTCCCCAGGCAGAGGTGTCACCCGGCCTCTAACCCCTTCCTGGGTTCTCAGGTTACATGCTGAGGTCTCCTCCCTCCCGCCAGTCTCCCATCCCCCAGTGCAGACCGTCCTCCCAGGCCAACACCCCCACTCAGCATTCACAGCCCCCCCGTAAGAACAGTCTCAGTTTCTCACACAAGGAAGTCAGGCCGAAAATACAGGCCCTGAGCTGGGCTCTGCTCAGAAGAGTGTGCGAAGGGTTGCTAGTCCAGGATGCTAAGATATCCCGACAGACAGCAAATGTTACTGACGTGAATGGGCCCTGTGTGAGTGTCAGGCTTTGCCCAGGTACCGGTACAGACTTCCTCACCCTGGTATAGCAATTGCTTCTTAACTGATCAGCTACTAACCCAGCCCAGGGCTGCCCAGCTGTTTGCCAGCTGCCCGTCCTGGTGAAAGCTGGCAGGAGGTTACACAGCATCCGCTTCATTTCCAGAGGAGTGGACAAGCCCCCACTTGTAACGCCGTCAGACCCCAATCATCGAGGGGGCAGGATCAAACCTGGGGTCTCTGGAGCATTTCTCTCTCTCTAAGTGGTCTCGGTGCCACTAGAGGGGTCAGAACACCACACCCAGGTGTGTGGGTTACACTTGCAGGTCCCTGTTGCCTCCACCCATTAACCCCCTCCCTCCCACCCCCAGATCAGGGAAATCCTGAGACCAAAGGCAAAGCTACTCTGGCTGGTTTTGGCATGAACATGGCAACAGGCCCATGGCTGAGACGTTCACTCCACTCCAGGGGTTATCCTGGCTTCAGTGAAAACAAGCAGATGTCCTGTTCCAAGCAAAGGGGACTAGCCCTTTGCCAGCAGATATTCAGACTAGGATGTTTGCAATGCACTGCAATGTATTTCACCTGGTTTTCTCCTCACTGGGCTGCCCGAGAATCACAGCGCTCTGGGCCCAGGCCCCTGGGTCTGCCCATCACGCTGCAGAGGTTGCAATGCTGCGAGATCCAGCGAGCGCCCCTGGGGTGTGTCCAGCTCGCCGGAAGTACCAGAGACCCATTTACAACCACCCCATTCAGGGGTATTTCCTGCTCATCTGTACTGATGTGCATTCAGATGTGTATTCAGGCTACATGCTTGTGGCTGACCCGTCTACCTGTGCTACACTGAGATCATGTTTACTCCCTATAGGCCTCAGCTAAACGAAGTGTGTGCAGAAGTGGAGATGCTCCTTCAGGGCCGTGCTCAGCTAACTCACTGAGATCAGCAGCCGAAGGCAGAGGAGCAGCAATCAAATATTAATGTTCATCGTCCTCAGCAGCTGCCATCTGCCTGGGTTTCTGCTTTGCTAATTCAGGGGTTCTCAAACTGGTCGTCAGGACCCCTTAGAGAGTCATAATGTTATTACATGGGAGGTCACGAGCTGTCAGGCTCCACATCAAACCCCGCTTTACCTCCAGAATTTATAATGGTGTTCTACATTAAAAACACTTTTATATATTTAAGGGGGGGTCACACTCAGAGGCTTGCTATGTGAAAGGGGTCACAGTACAAGTCTGAGAACCCCTGTGCTGATTAAAGCCAACTAAGCTGGGCAAAATACTTGTAGCCAACAAAAATATATGTAGCCCCCCCTTTGTATGCAAACTATCCACTAGCAAAGTGATTGTGAAGAATTTGTTCTTTGAAATTATTCACTGAATGGTCCCTACAAACATAGTCCTGCCTAGGGCTCACTCAGGAGCTACCTGACCACTGCAACTCTTGCTTTGAGAACTTGCTGTTCAAGACAGGTCACTACAAAACCTAATTTCTCCCTGCTGATACTCACATCTTCTTGTCAACTCTTTGAAATGGGCCACCTTGATTACATTGGCCTCATTAGCACTACACAAGTGATTTCCACTCCTTCTTGTCAACTGTTGAGACTAGCCCACTTCCACCTTAATGGAATTGGCTCATTAGCACAGACCCCCCACTTGGTAAGGCAATGCCCAGCTTTTCATGTACTGTGTTTTCCACTCCATGCATCTGATGAAGTGGGTTCTAGCCCATGACAGCTTATGCCCAAATAAACGTTAGTCTCTAAGGTGCTCCAAGAACTCCTGATTGTTTTTGCTGACAGAGATTAACAGGGCACTTGGACATGTTATGTCACCCGGTGTGATGGAGTAGGGGCTGTCTGTGTGGGGAGTGGGAGAGCAGGGGAGGACTTTAGGGGATGGACGATGCCAGGGCCTGTAACCTGAGCTAGGTAAGGGAGGGGAAAGGTCAACACCTTTGCCCGGGAAGGGGACAAAGGAAGGGGGTGGCAGGAGGGAAGCAGTTTGAGTTTGGGCTTGGGGCTGAATGGGCGGAATTCAGGGTATCCTAGCTAGGATCCAAGCACCCTGAAAGCCCAGAAGGACTCGATGGAGGGGTCCTGACTGTGCCTGCAAGCTCTGCTGTAACCTGTGTTCCTGTTGTCCAATAAACCTTCTGTTTTACTGGCTGGCTGAGAATCACTGTGGGTCCCAGGAAGAGGGGTGCAGGACCAGACTCCCCCACACTCCGTGACACCCGCTCTCTCTGCTCCCTGGCTGGGGAACTCCCCAACCAGCTTCCAAGCAGCCACACAAACTCTGCCAGCACCAATCCCTATTTGCTCAGGCACTGCCAGAGGCAATACCTCCCTGCAAACATTTTTGCCAGCACAACTGTGCTGAGGTGAGAAGAAGGCAGCACCAGCACCAGCACCGTGAATTCCCAGCCAGGCTTCTCTAACAGCTGTGACTATCCCCACACTGCTCACTCAGCAGAGTGCCCTCCCAGAGGGAAAGGCTGGTGCAATTTGACCACAGCAGGGAGTGAATCACATCTGCCCTTGGGGCTGGCAAGCCCACACCAGGCATTGCACATTTCCAAGTGTGCCTAGAAATCTAGTTAATGGATACAAGCATTATCACTAACTAGCTGAGCTCTCTGCCAGCATCCCCTGGGGCTGAATCAGCTGGTGCCATGTGTGGCACTTTCACTTGCTTGCATTCCCATGGCAGAGCATGTGCAGGTAGCAATGCCCCTTTCTATAGAAGGAAAGGAAAATAAAAACCTTTTGTGGGGAGGGTCTGAGAATCCCCTGGGATGTGGGTCACTGGCAGCCAAGACCCTGAGATGCTGTTTTCAGTTATTATCACCCACCCACAAGTTTAGATTTTACAAAGCACCATGCTGTGTGGTGGGTGCAAAGGCTAACACACCTGTGGGGAGAGCTCCTGCCCACCTCCTCCCTGAAAAGCACCCCAAGGGTTTCTTTCCACTGCCTGCTAAATAAAACATAAGATTATCCCACAGCCTGTCAGAAAAACCCAGCACCATCCCCACTCCCACACCAGCCCTCCTAGGTCACTGCTTTTATAGCCTCCTGATAGCCTCACTCACACCAGCTGTGCCCAGCCCAGCCTCCCAGGCCTGGCCCTCTTTCAGCAATAACAGGAACCTGTGGGAGATTCTCTGCTGGGGCAGGGTGTTACCCTTCTCTTTGCCGGTGTGCACAGAGCCCTCCACTCAATGCAGGGATGAATCGATTTTGTGGAAATGGAACAGAGACGCCGGGTCTGAAATATGCAGAGTAAATCTTGAGCCTGGTTGCGCATTGTTGGCGTGGCCGGTCAGCTGTGCAGGGAAATGCCTGGCCTTTGGGCTCACCCTGGGCTATCATCCTGCCTGACCCAGGGAACTTGGTCCAGGGGGCTTGGGATGTTCCATCACAGTCTGGCTAGGTCCTAGCCTTTTCTCATGCAGCACTATTAACTGGGCTGTGTTCCTGGCTCAGGGTTATCTCAGGCGCCTGAGCTGGGTAGGGATGCACATTGAGGCTGGCGTGAAGGGTGAGAGGTCACTGGAGCTGGAGCAGCTGGGTCGGCCAAGTTAAATTGGGCTCTGAGGACAGGGAGGCAGGGCTGGAGGTGAAGTGGGATGCTCCTCTCCAGTCACCCAGGACAGAGCAGCACCAGATGGGCTGCTGGAATGCGCAGCACCCTGTGCCCCTGGGGAAGGGAAAGGCTCGCTGGGGCACTGTGTAGGGGTGCAGCAGAGGCCAGAGACTCACACCGAGAGCCTCTTTGTTCACTGATATCATTGACACTGTCCCCAGTTACACATTGGCCCCTCCATCCCGTCCCTTGGCCCTGCAGGGATGTCCCCAGCAGCTGGCCTGGAGCTCCAGGCAGACCGGGAGAGCGGCTCAGGAAGGGCAGAGTGGGGTGCCACAGGAGATGGTAGGGAGGGTCCCTGGGAGGGGTGGGCTTGAAGGGAGTGCTGGGCACCCGGCCAGACCCACAGAAGGAGGAAAAGCCCATGGCCCATTACTCACAGACTCCCAGCACTCAGACTGCCTCTGGCGGGAGCGGGGCAGTGCTGGTGTTCAGCAGCATGGCCAGAAAAAGCAAGTGGCCAGGATTTAGAAATCACACCAAGCGGGATGGGCAGTCTGCAGCTCTGTGCCATGGGGGGATGGGCCATGTGCGAATGGCCCTGCTGGGGATGCTCCCTGGTCCTCCTGCCGAGGCCTCCAGCTCTGGGCTGGGGGAGCCTTTGCAAGAGGAGACACCCCCCCAAAGCTTTTCGTTGCTGTAAATGCTGCAGAGCACAGCGATGGGGCCGGCACTGCCCTGCAGCCCCAGCCATCTGCCTGCTGTAGCAGCTCCTCACTCAGTAATTGCTGCGAGTCTGCGGGGACGCTGTCTGGTCGGCGAGTCTGTTCATTGTGCAGTTGTATGTTTCTGCCTCGAATAACCCATCCCCAGTAACCAGCCTCAGCCCGTCCATCCGGGCTGATACTGTACCGGGCAGAAATGGAGTGATGGGTGGGGAAGCCATTATGTAAGAGGAGCCAAAAGCGCCTCCTCCATGCCAAGCCACGCAGCTCTCTGCCTCTGGACATTCATGGAACAAACCAGCTTTCACTGGCCTGGGTTCAGGTACAAGACATGATTATTTAGAGTGTCCAAAGGGGGCATGGCACTTTGCCAGCCTGCGAGGAGACTGGCCCTGGCCTGGCCTAAGCCTGAAATGAGCGGGCCTCCTCAGGGCGCTGAGCTCTGAGTTGGGAGATGTTTGCACCGCAGACATGCAAAGGTGGACCCCAGACTGGGCGCAGGAAGATGCACTGGAGCACTTGGTCGCTCCCTGCTGAGGCTGCCACTGAGGACGATAACTCTGGTGAGTTGTGTCTGTGCCATGGACGCCCTGAGCAAACACACAGGGGATGTGCGTTCCCATCGCCTGCTCAGAGCAAAGAGCTGCAGAAGAGAGGTCGTATCTGAGCAACTGCAGGGCACTTCTGGGCACGGCTTGGCATGAGCAAGGGACCTAGCGATGACTGGTGCCATAGTGCCGGGAGTGGAGGTTGCAGGAAGAGCTCCCACTCTGCTGCCAGCTCAGCATGTACACACACACGTACACCCCGCTCCATGTACATCCCCCCATGTACAGACAGACACACACACATACACACACACGTACAAACACACAGCCGTGTATGAACACACAGACATGTATGCACACATGCACACACATATACAGAGACACAGACACAACCACATGTGTAAACCCACACCTGTGTACACACACATGCTCACACGCACACACACAAGCACACACTATTGTCCAAACTCACCCTGCCACCCACAGGATTGTTGTTAATCAGCTGCCCAGCAGAACTTCATCTTTAACTAAATGATAAACAAACAGAGCTGAACAGGAAACTCTGGGGAGACTAAAATGGTGGCCCTGTGTAAGAGTTGGAGTCAAGTAGCCTAGAGGCTAACACGCCCCTTCCCCCACCCTGAGGCTGAAACAACCTTGACTGGGGTTTCCACATTACTGCTCACGGTGGGTAATTCCGCCCCGGAGCAGAGAGCCCAGCACAGGCCTAGGCACCCTGAGGCCCATCCGTAACCAGGGTGGGCTTGTCGCTGCTGTCATGAAGGAAGCATCAGTCGGGGCCCTTGTGTGTGCTACTCAGTACATAAGAACATAAGAGCAGCCACACAGGGTCAGACCAAAGGTCCATCCAGTCCAGTATCCTGTCTACCGACAGTGGCCAATGCCAGGCAGGACCGTCCTTAGGATTTATGGGGCCCTAGGCAGTATTATTAAACTGGTGCCCCTACGCCGGATGGCAGCCCAAGCTCACAGCCTGGTGGGGGAGGGGGAGGGGGAGGAGGGACTTGACAGCAAAGGATAATGAGATGCCCAGCCTGCCTCATGGTGGCGGAGAGTCACAGTTCCCCGCAGAGACTTCCATGCACTCTCCCTCATGCAGAATGGACATGAAGAAAGTACCTAATTAAAAGCACTAAAATTTGGGAATAAAAAATGTCAGTCACAGGTTTTTTGATATGCCCTGAAGTTTGTCAGAGATTTATTTGCAAAAACTTCATAGTAAGGGTGAGTCAGCTGTCCTGCTGAATACAACATTACATATAATGGAATACATGATGCAGCTCTTCTCTGTTTTACATTTTCTTCATCAGTATTTCTAAGTTGAATTTATATTTTAAATGTACTCAAATCTTAAGCCAGCATTCCAGATTACTACATATTTAACTCACTGAAACAAAGACATTCTTTTAAATTAATCAGAGAGAGTTAGTGTGTTCATAACTATGTTTATTGCTTTTAGAAAAAGGGAACAGTAATTTACTTTGTGTGATCTCCATAACAAGAGACATGGTTATGAAATTTCACCAACCATAAAAAAATATGTTTCCAAAGATTTTAGGTATAACAAGGATTTTGTCTTACTAAGGTACTGATTTTGCTGGAGGGTTCTTTTAAAACTAGTTTGTCGGATAGTCAGAAGTAAAGAAAGGGAACTCTTTGTCCAGCTATCTGGAAGGGAAGGACTGTTGTCCCTTTAAGGGCTCTCTTCAGTGGGGAGTGGGGGGAGAGGTGGTGAAGGGATGGACAGAAAGGACAGGAAGACTTGGAAGCACTTTTTTTTTAACTATAGTAATTAAAATGTGTATTTTAGATAAGGGAGGTCTTTTGAAGGTTTTATTTAAAAAACTATGTGTGAAGATCCACACATTTAAGGCTAAAGATGATTGTGCATCTAAAACTCTATGCAAGCATTTTTTAGAAATGTGATTTTATAATCTTCACCAGCTCACTAATGAAATATTTTTAAAGCAAATTTTAAACTAAGGTCCTGTAGACTGACATGTTCTGTGTAAATATTACATTAATGCACAACTGTTTTTGTCAGTAAAGTCAGAAACTGATAATATAAAAATTTATTTGGGCATAAGCTTTCGTGGACATCTGATGAAATGGATTCTAGTCCACAAAAGCTTATGACCAAATAATTTGTTAGTCTTTGAGGTGACACAAGGACTCGTCCTTGTTTTTGCTGATACAGACTAACAGGATTACCACTCTGAAACCTGTCAGTATATACCTTGGGGTTGGCAAATGCCTGTTAAATGGCTTTATTATCCCTTGAATGTCTTTTTAACAGTTTCAATGTTGTGCTAATAGGTCTGTCAGGCTGGAGGTTTTTTCACCTTTAACTACTAGATTCCCTCCCAAGGAAGACTCACCAGGCTAGAGCAGCCATCTGTGGGAGCCTGCAGGAAGGGTCAAAACAGGGATAGGAAAACAAGGGGGTGGACACTGAGACCCAGTGGTGCCCCAAATTTTCAGGTGCCCTACGCAGCTGCCTATGTTGCCTATGCCTAAGGACGGCCCTGGTGCCAGGTGCCCCAGAGGGAATGAACAGAACAGGAAATCACCAAGTGATCCGTCCCCTCTCCCATTCTCAGCTTCTGGCATACGGCAGTGCACAGCCCAGCCATGAATAGAGTGCACACTCAGGGCCCGATCCTGCCCCTCTGTTTCCCCACATGTCCCTGCCAGGCAGGAGGTGGTATCTGTCCCAGTGCTTGAAAATGCAGCGTTCGCCACCTGGTCTATCTCCCGTCCTCTCTGCTCATTATCTCTATATGGGGCAGGCAACCTGGGCATGTAACCCAATAGTGACGCTGTGCTCAGCTTAGGGGCACAGGAGTCACCCTCTCAGCTGGCTCCGTGCACAGCACTGCTGGCCTGTCTGAACACAGGAAATAACAAGAAACTCTCCCAGTGTGATGTGCAGCCTGGTCTCCAGCCAGCCAGGCTCAGTCAGGGCTATCAGGAGGTCGGACAGAACAGCGCCTCCCTCCTCGGGTCCATTAGCAAGGAGTGAGGCAGGACCCAGGTGAAGCTGAATGCGTAGAACTTTATCAGCCCCTGGCCACTGCTCTGCACATGCTCTGCCACACTGCCACAGTGCCACACTGCTCTGCCACCAGCCTAACTCCACATTCCCTGCTCCTTGGTCCCGCCAGGGAACATGGGCATCCAAGCATGACACAGACACCACAAACCCTGCTCTCCCCTTGCCATCTGCCACCAGCCACTCGCTGCCCTGCTCTCCCCCCTCCATCTGCCACCAGCCACTCGCTGCCCTGCTCTCCCCCCGCCATCTGCCACCAGCCACATGCTGCCCTGCTCTCCCCCTGCCATCTGCCACCAGCCACTCGCTGCCCTGCTCTCCCCCCACCATCTGCCACCAGCCACTCGCTGCCCTGCTCTCCCCCTGCCATCTGCCACCAGCCACTCGCTGCCCTGCTCTCCCCCTGCCATCTGCCACCAGCCACTCGCTGCCCTGCTCTCCCCCCGCCATCTGCCACCAGCCACTCGCTGCCCTGCTCTCCCCCCGCCATCTACCACCAGCCACTTGCTGCCCTGCTCTCCCCCCGCCATCTGCCACCAGCCACTCGCTGCCCTGCTCTCCCCCCGTCATCTGCCACCAGCCACACGCTTCCCTGCTCTCCCCCCGCCATCTACCACCAGCCACTCGCTGCCCTGCTCTCCCCCCGCCATCTGCCACCAGCCACTCGCTGCCCTGCTCTCCCCCCGCCATCTACCACCAGCCACTCGCTGCCCTGCTCTCCCCCCTCCATCTGCCACCAGCCACTCGCTGCCCTGCTCTCCCCCTGTCATCTGCCACCAGCCACACGCTGCCCTGCTCTCCACCTGCCATCTGCCACCAGCCACACGCTGCCCTGCTCTCCCCCCATCATCTACCACCAGCCACTCGCTGCCCTGCTCTCCCCCCGCCATCTGCCACCAGCCACATGCTGCCCTGCTCTCCCCCCCGCCATCTGCCACCAGCCACACGCTGCCCTGCTCTCCCCCCGCCATCTGCCACCAGCCACACGCTTCCCTGCTCTCCCCCTGCCATCTACCACCAGCCACACGCTGCCCTGCTCTCCCCCCGCCATCTGCCACCAGCCACACGCTGCCCTGCTCTCCCCCCGCCATCTGCCACCAGCCACTCGCTGCCCTGCTCTCCACCTGCCATCTGCCACCAGCCACACGCTTCCCTGCTCTCCCCCTGCCATCTACCACCAGCCACTCGCTGCCCTGCTCTCCCCCCGCCATCTGCCACCAGCCACTCGCTGCCCTGCTCTCCCCCCATCATCTGCCACCAGCCACTCGCTGCCCTGCTCTGCCCCTGCCATCTGCCACCAGCCACTCGCTGCCCTGCTCTCCCCCCGCCATCTACCACCAGCCACATGCTGCCCTGCTCTCCCCCCTCCATCTGCCACCAGCCACACGCTGCCCTGCTCTCCCCCCGTCATCTGCCACCAGCCACTCGCTGCCCTGCTCTCCACCTGCCATCTGCCACCAGCCACTCGCTGCCCTGCTCTCCCCCCGCCATCTGCCACCAGCCACTCGCTGCCCTGCTCTCCCCCCATCATCTGCCACCAGCCACTCGCTGCCCTGCTCTGCCCCTGCCATCTGCCACCAGCCACTCGCTGCCCTGCTCTCCCCCCTCCATCTGCCACCAGCTACACGCTGCCCTGCTCTCCCCCCGTCATCTGCCACCAGCCACTCGCTGCCCTGCTCTCCACCTGCCATCTGCCACCAGCCACTCGCTGCCCTGCTCTCCCCCTGCCATCTGCCACCAGCCACTCGCTGCCCTGCTCTCCCCCCATCATCTGCCACCAGCCACTCGCTGCCCTGCTCTGCCCCTGCCATCTGCCACCAGCCACACGCTTCCCTGCTCTTCCCCCGCCATCTGCCCCCTGCCACTCGCTGCCCTGCTCTCCCCCCATCATCTGCCACCAGCCACTCGCTGCCCTGCTCTCCCCCTGCCATCTACCACCAGCCACACACTGCCCTGCTCTCCCCCCGCCATCTGCCACCAGCCACTCGCTGCCCTGCTCTCCCCCCGCCATCTGCCACCAGCCACTCGCTGCCCTGCTCTCCCCCCGTCATCTGCCACCAGCCACTCGCTGCCCTGCTCTCCCCCCGCCATCTGCCACCAGCCACACGCTTCCCTGCTCTCCCCCCATCATCTACCACCAGCCACTCGCTGCCCTGCTCTCCCCCCGTCATCTGCCACCAGCCACTCGCTGCCCTGCTCTGCCCCCACCATCTGCCACCAGCCACACGCTTCCCTGCTCTCCCCCCACCATCTGCCACCAGCCACACGCTGCCCTGCTCTCCCCCCATCATCTGCCACCAGCCACTCCCTGCCCTGCTCTCCCCCCGCCATCTACCACCAGCCACACGCTGCCCTGCTCTCCCCCCGCCATCTGCCACCAGCCACTCGCTGCCCTGCTCTCCCCCTGCCATCTACCACCAGCCACTCGCTGCCCTGCTCTCCCCCCGCCATCTGCCACCAGCCACTCGCTGCTCTGCTCTCCCCCTGCCATCTACCACCAGCCACACGCTGCCCTGCTCTCCCCCTGCCATCTGCCACCAGCCACTCCCTGCCCTGCTCTCCCCCCGCCATCTACCACCAGCCACACGCTGCCCTGCTCTCCCCCCATCATCTGCCACCAGCCACTCCCTGCCCTGCTCTCCCCCCGCCATCTACCACCAGCCACACGCTGCCCTGCTCTCCCCCTGCCATCTGCCACCAGCCACTCGCTGCCCTGCTCTCCCCCCATCATCTACCACCAGCCACTCGCTGCCCTGCTCTCCCCCTGCCATCTACCACCAGCCACACGCTGCCCTGCTCTCCCCCTGCCATCTACCACCAGCCACACACTGCCCTGCTCTCCCCCCACCATCTGCCACCAGCCACTCGCTGCCCTGCTCTGCCCCTGCCATCTGCCACCAGCCTCTCGCTGCCCTGCTCTCCCCCCGCCATCTGCCACCAGCCACACGCTTCCCTGCTCTCCCCCCGCCATCTACCACCAGCCACTTGCTGCCCTGCTCTCCTCCCACCATCTGAGACCCAGCGCACTGTGTAAACAAACCTGGACATTTCCAAGTGATTTGCCTCCATTTTACAGCCAGGTCACAGAGAGACCAAGTGCCTTGCACATGGTCATCCCCAGGGAGGCAGTGGCAGAGCCAGAAGTGGAACCTGGCTTTCCGGCCTCTGCTGTTATCCCCAAGTCACACGAGAAGCCCTCAGCACTCCCCACTATATATTTTAGCACTAACAATACCCAGACATTTCCCCCTCAAAAATAGTGTAACTGTCAGTTCACAGGAGCTGAGGCACTGCCAGCTGTTGTGCTCTGCTCTCTGCTGTCCCTGGATGCAATCTCATAACCCTCCTCGACTCCTGTGGTGCATGGCTGTTCCAGGCCCACACGGCATGAGGGGCAGCCTACACACAATTTGCACCTGTTAAGAATATAAAAGATCAGAGCTGCCACACTGGGTCAGACCAAAGGTCCTTCCAGCCCCGTATCCTGTCTTCTGACAGTGGCCAGTGCTAAATGCTTCAGAGGGAATAAACAGAACAGGGCAATTATCGAGTGACCCACCCCGTTATCCAGTCCCAGCTTCTGGGAAGTTGAAAGCAGTTTAATTAAATTGCTTTAGTTAAACCGGTACAAACCCACGTCCACATTCTCATAGGGGTTGAAGAGCGGTTTATTTCATTTTAACTTAAACCTGCTCCGAATCAACTTCAGCTAAACCAAAGTAAGCCTGGTTTAAACTGATCTCAGGGCATGTCCACACTGCAATAAAACAGTATAAAATAAGTTATATAAAATTGTGTCCGGTAAGTCACTAATGTGCAAGGCACTTGGTCTCTCTGTGACCTGGCTGTAAAATGGAGGCAAATCACTTGGAAATGTCCAGGTTTGTTTACACAGTGCGCTGGGTCTCAGATGACGGGGGGAGAACAGGGCAGTGAGTGGCTGGTGGCAGATGGCGGGGGGAGATCAGGGCAGCGAGTGGCTGGTGGCAGATGGAGGGGGGAGAGCAGGGCAGCGAGTGGCTGGTGGCAGATGGAGGGGGGAGAGCAGGGCAGCGAGTGGCTGGTGGCAGATGGCGGGGGGAGAGCAGGGCAGCGTGTGGCTGGTGGCATATGGCAGGGGGAGAGCAGGGCAGCGAGTGGCTGGTGGCAGATGGCGGGGGGAGAGCAGGGCAGCGAGTGGCTGGTGGCAGATGGAGGGGGGAGAGCAGGGCAGCGAGTGGCTGGTGGCAGATGATGGGGGGAGAGCAGGGCAGCGAGTGGCTGGTGGCAGATGGCAGGGGGAGAGCAGGGCAGCGAGTGGCTGGTGGCAGATGGAGGGGGGAGAGCAGGGCAGCGTGTGGCTGGTGGCAGATGGCGGGGGGAGAGCAGGGCAGCGAGTGGCTGGTGGTAGATGATGGGGGGAGAGCAGGGCAGCGAGTGGCTGGTGGCAGATGGCAGGGGGAGAGCAGGGCAGCGAGTGGCTGGTGGCAGATGGCGGGGGGAGAGCAGGGCAGCGTGTGGCTGGTGGCAGATGGAGGGGGGAGAGCAGGGCAGCGAGTGGCTGGTGGTAGATGGCGGGGGGAGAGCAGGGCAGCGTGTGGCTGGTGGCAGATGGCGGGGGGGAGAGCAGGGCAGCATGTGGCTGGTGGTAGATGGCAGGGGGAGAGCAGGGCAGCGTGTGGCTGGTGGCAGATGGTGGGGGGAGAGCAGGGCAGCGTGTGGCTGGTGGCAGATGGCGGGGGGAGAGCAGGGCAGCGTGTGGCTGGTGGCAGATGGCGGGGGGGAGAGCAGGGCAGCATGTGGCTGGTGGTAGATGGCAGGGGGAGAGCAGGGCAGCGTGTGGCTGGTGGTAGATGATGGGGGGAGAGCAGGGCAGCGAGTGGCTGGTGGCAGATGGCGGGGGGAGAGCAGGGCAGCGAGTGGCTGGTGGCAGATGGCGGGGGGGAGAGCAGGGCAGCGTGTGGCTGGTGGCAGATGGCAGGGGGAGATCAGGGAAGCGTGTGGCTGGTGGCAGATGGCGGGGGGAGAGCAGGGCAGCCAGTGGCTGGTGGCAGATGGCGGGGGGAGAGCAGGGCAGCGAGTGGCTGGTGGCAGATGGCGGGGGGAGAGCAGGGCAGCGAGTGGCTGGTGGCAGATGGCAGGGGGAGAGCAGGGCAGCGAGTGGCTGGTGGCAGATGGCGGGGGGAGAGCAGGGCAGTGTGTGGCTGGTGGCAGATGGCAGGGGGAGAGCAGGGCAGCGTGTGGCTGGTGGTAGATGGCAGGGGGAGAGCAGGGCAGCGAGTGGCTGGTGGTAGATGGCAGGGGGAGAGCAGGGCAGTGTGTGGCTGGTGGCAGATGGCGGGGGGAGAGCAGGGCAGCGAGTGGCTGGTGGTAGATGATGGGGGGAGAGCAGGGCAGTGTGTGGCTGGTGGCAGATGGCGGGGGGAGAGCAGGGCAGCGAGTGGCTGGTGGCAGATGGCAGGGGGAGAGCAGGGCAGCGAGTGGCTGGTGGCAGATGGCGGGGGGAGAGCAGGGCAGTGTGTGGCTGGTGGCAGATGGCAGGGGGAGAGCAGGGCAGTATGTGGCTGGTGGCAGATGGCGGGGGGAGAGCAGGGCAGCGAGTGGCTGGTGGCAGATGGCAGGGGGAGAGCAGGGCAGCGTGTGGCTGGTGGTAGATGGCAGGGGGAGAGCAGGGCAGCGAGTGGCTGGTGGCAGATGGCGGGGGGAGAGCAGGGCAGCGAGTGGCTGGTGGCAGATGGCGGGGGGAGAGCAGGGCAGCGAGTGGCTGGTGGCAGATGGCAGGGGGAGAGCAGGGCAGGGAGTGGCTGGTGGCAGATGGAGGGGGGAGAGCAGGGCAGCGAGTGGCTGGTGGCAGATAGTGGAGGGAGAGCAGGGCAGGGAGTGGCTGGTGGCAGATGGCGGGGGGAGAGCAGGGCAGCGAGTGGCTGGTGGTAGATGGCGGGGGGAGAGCAGGGCAGCGAGTGGCTGGTGGCAGATGGCGGGGGGAGAGCAGGGCAGCGTGTGGCTGGGGGCAGATGGCAGGGGGAGAGCAGGGCAGCGAGTGGCTGGTGGCAGATGGCGGAGGGGAGAGCAGGGCAGCGAGTGGCTGGTGGCAGATGGAGGGGGGAGAGCAGGGCAGCGAGTGGCTGGTGGTAGATGATGGGGGGAGAGCAGGGCAGCGAGTGGCTGGTGGCAGATGGTGGGGGGAGAGCAGGGCAGCGTGTGGCTGGTGGTAGATGATGGGGGGAGAGCAGGGCAGCGTGTGGCTGGTGGCAGATGGCGGGGGGAGAGCAGGGCAGCGAGTGGCTGGTGGCAGATGATGGGGGGAGAGCAGGGCAGCGAGTGGCTGGTGGCAGATGGCGGGGGGAGAGCAGGGCAGCGAGTGGCTGGTGGCAGATGGCGGGGGGAGAGCAGGGCAGCGTGTGGCTGGTGGCAGATGGCGGGGGGAGAGCAGGGCAGCGAGTGGCAGGGGGCAGATGGCGGGGGGAGAGCAGGGCAGCGTGTGGCTGGTGGCAGATGGCGGGGGGAGAGCAGGGCAGCGAGTGGCTGGTGGTAGATGGCGGGGGGAGAGCAGGGCAGCGTGTGGCTGGTGGCAGATGGCGGGGGGGAGAGCAGGGCAGCGAGTGGCTGGTGGCAGATGGCAGGGGGAGAGCAGGGCAGCGAGTGGCTGGTGGCAGATGGCGGGGGGAGAGCAGGGCAGCGAGTGGCAGGGGGCAGATGGCAGGGGGGGAGAGCAGGGCAGCGTGTGGCTGGTGGTAGATGGCAGGGGGAGAGCAGGGCAGCGAGTGGCTGGTGGTAGATGATGGGGGGAGAGCAGGGCAGCGAGTGGCTGGTGGTAGATGATGGGGGGAGAGCAGGGCAGCGCGTGGCTAGTGGCAGATGGCAGGGGGAGAGCAGGGCAGCGAGTGGCTGGTGGCAGATGGCGGGGGGGGAGAGCAGGGCAGCGAGTGGCTGGTGGTAGATGGCGGGGGGAGAGCAGGGCAGCGTGTGGCTGGTGGCAGATGGCGGGGGGGAGAGCAGGGCAGCGAGTGGCTGGTGGCAGATGGCAGGGGGAGAGCAGGGCAGCGAGTGGCTGGTGGCAGATGGCGGGGGGAGAGCAGGGCAGCGAGTGGCTGGTGGCAGATGGCAGGGGGAGAGCAGGGCAGCGAGTGGCAGGGGGGCAGATGGCAGGGGGGGAGAGCAGGGCAGCGTGTGGCTGGTGGTAGATGGCAGGGGGAGAGCAGGGCAGCGAGTGGCTGGTGGTAGATGATGGGGGGAGAGCAGGGCAGCGAGTGGCTGGTGGTAGATGATGGGGGGAGAGCAGGGCAGCGCGTGGCTAGTGGCAGATGGCAGGGGGAGAGCAGGGCAGCGAGTGGCTGGTGGCAGATGGCGGGGGGGGAGAGCAGGGCAGCGTGTGGCTGGTGGTAGATGGTGGGGGGAGAGCAGGGCAGCGAGTGGCTGGTGGCAGATGGTGGGGGGAGAGCAGGGCAGCGAGTGGCTGGTGGCAGATGACGGGGGGAGAGCAGGGCAGCGAGTGGCTGGTGGCAGATGACGGGGGGAGAGCAGGGCAGCGAGTGGCTGGTGGCAGATGACGGGGGGAGAGCAGGGCAGCGTGTGGCTGGTGGCAGATGGCGGGGGGAGAGCAGGGCAGCGTGTGGCTGGTGGCAGATGGCAGGGGGGAGAGCAGGGCAGCATGTGGCTGGTGGCAGATGGCAGGGGGAGAGCAGGGCAGCGAGTGGCTGGTGGCAGATGGTGGGGGGAGAGCAGGGCAGCGTGTGGCTGGTGGTAGATGGCAGGGGGAGAGCAGGGCAGCGAGTGGCTGGTGGTAGATGGCAGGGGGAGAGCAGGGCAGCGTGTGGCTGGTGGCAGATGGCGGGGGGAGAGCAGGGAATCGTGTGGCTGGTGGCAGATGACAGGGGGAGAGCAGGGCAGCGAGTGGCTGGTGGCAGATGGAGGGGGGAGAGCAGGGCAGCGAGTGGCTGGTGGTAGATGGCGGGGGGAGAGCAGGGCAGCGAGTGGCTGGTGGCAGATGGCGGGGGGAGAGCAGGGCAGCGAGTGGCTGGTGGCAGATGGCAGGGGGAGAGCAGGGCAGCGTGTGGCTGGTGGTAGATGGCAGGGGGAGAGCAGGGCAGCGAGTGGCTGGTGGCAGATGGCGGGGGGAGAGCAGGGCAGCGAGTGGCTGGTGGTAGATGGCAGGGGGAGAGCAGGGCAGCGAGTGGCTGGTGGCAGATGGCGGGGGGAGAGCAGGGCAGCGAGTGGCTGGTGGCAGATGGCGGGGGGAGAGCAGGGCAGCGAGTGGCTGGTGGCAGATGGCGGGGGGAGAGCAGGGCAGCGAGTGGCTGGTGGCAGATGGCGGGGGGAGAGCAGGGCAGCGAGTGGCTGGTGGCAGATGGCAGGGAGAGAGCAGGGCAGCGAGTGGCTGGTGGCAGATGGCAGGGGGAGAGCAGGGCAGCGTGTGGCTGGTGGCAGATGGCAGGGGGAGAGCAGGGCAGCGTGTGGCTGGTGGCAGATGGTGGGGGGAGAGCAGGGCAGCGAGTGGCTGGTGGCAGATGGCGGGGGGAGAGCAGGGCAGCGAGTGGCTGGTGGCAGATGGCAGGGAGAGAGCAGGGCAGCGAGTGGCTGGTGGCAGATGGCAGGGGGAGAGCAGGGCAGCGAGTGGCTGGTGGCAGATGGCAGGGGGAGAGCAGGGCAGCGTGTGGCTGGTGGTAGATGGCAGGGGGAGAGCAGGGCAGCGAGTGGCTGGTGGCAGATGGCGGGGGGAGAGCAGGGCAGCGAGTGGCTGGTGGTAGATGATGGGGGGAGAGCAGGGCAGCGAGTGGCTGGTGGTAGATGATGGGGGGAGAGCAGGGCAGCGCGTGGCTAGTGGCAGATGGCAGGGGGAGAGCAGGGCAGCGAGTGGCTGGTGGCAGATGGCGGGGGGGGAGAGCAGGGCAGTGTGTGGCTGGTGGCAGATGGCAGGGGGAGAGCAGGGCAGCGTGTGGCTGGTGGTAGATGGCAGGGGGAGAGCAGGGCAGCGAGTGGCTGGTGGTAGATGGCAGGGGGAGAGCAGGGCAGTGTGTGGCTGGTGGCAGATGGCGGGGGGAGAGCAGGGCAGCGAGTGGCTGGTGGCAGATGGCAGGGGGAGAGCAGGGCAGCGTGTGGCTGCTGGCAGATGGCAGGGGGAGAGCAGGGCAGCGAGTGGCTGGTGGCAGATGGCAGGGGGAGAGCAGGGCAGCGTGTGGCTGGTGGTAGATGGCAGGGGGAGAGCAGGGCAGCGAGTGGCTGGTGGCAGATGGCGGGGGGAGAGCAGGGCAGCGAGTGGCTGGTGGCAGATGGCGGGGGGAGAGCAGGGCAGCGAGTGGCTGGTGGCAGATGGCAGGGGGAGAGCAGGGCAGGGAGTGGCTGGTGGCAGATGGCGGGGGGAGAGCAGGGCAGGGAGTGGCTGGTGGCAGATGGCGGGGGGAGAGCAGGGCAGCGAGTGGCTGGTGGCAGATAGTGGAGGGAGAGCAGGGCATGGAGTGGCTGGTGGCAGATGACGGGGGGAGAGCAGGGCAGCGAGTGGCTGGTGGCAGATGGCAGGGGGAGAGCAGGGAAGCGTGTGGCTGGTGGCAGATGGCGGGGGGAGAGCAGGGCAGGGAGTGGCTGGTGGCAGATGGCGGGGGGAGAGCAGGGCAGCGAGTGGCTGGTGGCAGATAGTGGAGGGAGAGCAGGGCATGGAGTGGCTGGTGGCAGATGACGGGGGGAGAGCAGGGCAGCGAGTGGCTGGTGGCAGATGGCGGGGGGAGAGCAGGGCAGCGAGTGGCTGGTGGCAGATGGCGGGGGGAGAGCAGGGCAGCGAGTGGCTGGTGGCAGATGGCGGGGGGAGAGCAGGGCAGCGAGTGGCTGGTGGCAGATGGTGGGGGGAGAGCAGGGCAGCGTGTGGCTGGTGGCAGATGGCGGGGGGAGAGCAGGGCAGCGTGTGGCTGGTGGCAGATGGCGGGGGGAGAGCAGGGCAGCGAGTGGCTGGTGGCAGATGGCGGGGGGAGAGCAGGGCAGCGAGTGGCTGGTGGCAGATGGAGGGGGGAGAGCAGGGCAGCGAGTGGCTGGTGGCAGATGGCAAGGGGAGAGCAGGGCAGCGAGTGGCTGGTGGCAGATGGCGGAGGGGAGAGCAGGGCAGCGAGTGGCAGGGGGCAGATGGCAGGGGGAGAGCAGGGCAGCGAGTGGCTGGTGGCAGATGGCAGGGGGAGAGCAGGGCAGTGAGTGGCAGGGGGCAGATGGCAGGGGGGGAGAGCAGGGCAGCGTGTGGCTGGTGGTAGATGGCAGGGGGAGAGCAGGGCAGCGAGTGGCTGGTGGTAGATGGCAGGGGGAGAGCAGGGCAGCGAGTGGCTGGTGGCAGATGGCGGGGGGAGAGCAGGGCAGCGAGTGGCTGGTGGCAGATGGCGGGGGGAGAGCAGGGCAGCGAGTGGCTGGTGGCAGATGGCCGGGGGAGAGCAGGGCAGCGAGTGGCTGGTGGTAGATGATGGGGGGAGAGCAGGGCAGCGAGTGGCTGGTGGCAGATGGTGGGGGGAGAGCAGGGCAGCGAGTGGCTGGTGGTAGATGGCAGGTGGAGAGCAGGGCAGCGTGTGGCTGGTGGCAGATGGAGGGGGGAGAGCAGGGCAGCGAGTGGCTGGTGGCAGATGGAGGGGGGAGAGCAGGGCAGCGTGTGGCTGGTGGCAGATGGCGGGGGGAGAGCAGGGCAGCGAGTGGCTGGTGGTAGATGATGGGGGGAGAGCAGGGCAGCGAGTGGCTGGTGGTAGATGGCAGGTGGAGAGCAGGGCAGCGTGTGGCTGGTGGCAGATGGCAGGGGGAGAACAGGGCAGCGAGTGGCTGGTGGCAGATGGCGGGGGGAGAGCAGGGCAGCATGTGGCTGGTGGCAGATGGCAGGGGGAGAGCAGGGCAGCGAGTGGCTGGTGGTAGATGGCGGGGGGAGAGCAGGGCAGCGAGTGGCTGGTGGCAGATGGCAGGGGGAGAGCAGGGCAGCGAGTGGCTGGTGGTAGATGATGGGGGGAGAGCAGGGCAGCGAGTGGCTGGTGGCAGATGGAGGGGGGAGAGCAGGGCAGCGTGTGGCTGGTGGCAGATGGCGGGGGGAGAGCAGGGCAGCGAGTGGCTGGTGGCAGATGGCGGGGGGAGAGCAGGGAATCGTGTGGCTGGTGGCAGATGGCGGGGGGAGAGCAGGGCAGTGAGTGGCTGGTGGTAGATGATGGGGGGAGAACAGGGAAGCGAGTGGCTGGTGGCAGATTGCGGGGGGAGAAGAAGGCAGCGAGTGGCTAAAGTTTGGGGTTCTGGCTCGCTCGATGGCCAGTAACCCTTGAGCAGAGGAATCACCTCCCAAGCATTAGTTCTCCATGACACTTTGTCTCTTCCTGCATGTGGGGTTGCCGAGTCACTGGAGGACGCTGTCCCAGGATGCCCCCATCGTGATGTAACGTGATCAGTTATGTAACATCATGTGACAACCACAAATGTATAAAGCAGAAATAGGGCAGCAAACTGTCGAGATCGGAACTGATTCCCTGATGGACAACGCCCCCAGGTTCACTGCGGAATGAACTGTAATCCTGCTGGCAGAATGAATTGCAATCTCCCTGCCTTGCCTCTGTTTTCATCCTGAGTCAAACATCCCCAGAGAATCAGTGGCAGTGTCAGAGGACAGAGCTTTACATTCAGCTGTGGTGGAAAAAACACAGTGAATCAAATAGGTAATTTCTGCATCCAGCATCAAATTGTTAGTCAGGAACATTAGGTCAAGGATGATTAATATTAACACGCAGCCCTGGGCTTGCAAGCGTCTCAGCAGTTATGCCTGATGCTGCCAGGGAGAGTGGTTGTACTTTGATTGATTCAGATAAAGATCTGTGTAATATCAGTTCAAGCAAGACTTTTGTAAGAGGCCATAAAATCTGTTTCAGGACAAGAAATACAAAGCCAACACCACGCTGACCTGAAGTGCACACGGAGGCTCAGAAGAGAGATTCTTCCCATGTGTTTGCAACCCTTGCGCTGTCTCCCAGAACCCCAGGGCTTTCAGGTTTTGCATTTTTTCCTGGTGTCATGAAATTGTAGAACTCAGAGATAGGCAAGGCCCATTAGTTCCTCCAGCCCGCCTGGGGGCAGGGCCCTGAGTTCTCTGGTGCAGCCGGGGTTCAAAGCCGACTGCTGGGATTTTCAAAGGAGCCCAGTGAAATTCATCAGCATTTCGGCTCTTCCTCCTTGAGACACACCTGAAAATGCTGGGGGGGGGACCTCCCATCACTTCCCTTTGTGCCCGATATCTCCACAGTGCCACAGGTACCCAGCCAGTCCCCACAGCCTTCCTTGAGGGGAAAGGCCTCATATCCCATTCATGCCACCACCCTGGTCAGCTAATTCCCCCAACCTGGGATTATTAGGGATTTTCTCCTGATATGCCCCTCACTTGTACCCCATCAGTTATACCTCTGTGCAGTCCTGCCCCTCGTGTGCTACCGGGCAAAGAGAGTTCCTGGAGGAAGAGCAGCGGATGCTAGCTCCAGCCCTTGGGATGTGGAGGTGACACGGAGAGGAAGAACTCAGAGGAACTGGCAGAATCTGTGGCTGCATCATCAACAGAGGGCATCTGCCCCTAGGCTGAAAAGTGGTGCCGGGTCTCCGGTCCATACAGAGCTCATTGCTACTTCTGGGCCTGCAGTCACCAACACCTTCTGTGGACGGCTAGCCAGGAACCAGAGCCCTGGCCCTGCAGTCTCTGAGCTAGCCACAGTGCCTGGGCCTGGCTGGGAGACCGACTGGAAAACTGCCACTAGCACAATGTTCCACAACCTGTCTCCTAAGCAAGCAGGTCAATGGAAGCACCTCACGCGGGGGTCTGCATTTGGCATTGTCTCCCCATAGCTGGTTCAGAGCCCTCCTCAGATCAGGAGCAAGATGGGCTGGATGTCTCAGGGCACAGCATGATCCGTAGGGCCAGGCAGCTGACAGGAGCATGGCTGAAGGGTCAGCAGCACAGTTACCCTTGGTGGAGGCCCCTGAGCTGGGTAACTCCCTGCTGCGCTCTGGTTCTGCGGCACGAGAGCATGCGCCATGTCACCCCCTTGGAGTACCTCCCAGCACTCCGCCCCACTCAGCAAAGCATATCAGCGTGTGCTGGAGTCTCAGCAAAGCCAATGGGACCTGTCTGTTCGCTGAAGCACTGTGCTGAAACAGGGCCCTACACAACAAAGCCACTGCCCGTTGCCCCCTTGGCTCCCGACTCAGCCCCACATCTGCCATGGCATGCATAAGGTGTTAGCGATACAATGTGGTTGGCTAGTGCTGTGGGGCAGCTGGGGTAGCTGATATCTGCCCCTGTTTTATTGCAATGTGTGGTTGGTCCTTTCACCTACCCTGCATCCGTTGGTCTGCTCCTTCCTTTGCAAACACTTTGGTGGGGTCTGTCCAGCAATTTCACTGCATACCAAGAAATGAACAGCCCAGGGCTTGCTTCTCTCTGGTGCACTGACAATCCCGTTAACGTGCCTTGTGTAAATCAGTTTGAAAAAGTCAAATGATAGGTAATGGAATCCAGTTTGATCCTTCAGTCATGCTATTTTATTTGATACACTTTTCTTTGCAATGTGTTAACAGTACATTGAACAGTCGTGTTTCATCTTTCTCAAAATGACAGCAGAACATTAAATACATAGGGATCTTTTTTTAGATCATCAGCAATGAGCAAATGGAACACAGAGCATAAACTGAATTGACTAGTTTGGGCGATTCAGAACCTCCTCATAGATTCTAGAGAAGCCAGTGTTTCAGCTCTACTCTTTCTCCTCCCCCCCCCCCCCGCCCAAACTTAAAAGCAGTTCGGGAGGTGGGGGCTAGAACGTGATCTCTAACACAATCATAACAATGTCATCTCTGGCACGGAAAACCATTTTAGTGAAAAAGAAGTTTGTTAGAATGGCTGCTGCCATGCAGAATGAAAACTGCTTGGGCTTGCTCTACTGGCTCAGTTTAGAGATAAGGGGCCAGAATCAATCAAAATGCAACTATTTATTTACATGTACAAACTGAAGGCTTCAGCTGGTCGCAGCTGCCGTGGTATCATATGGACAGAAGACAGTTTCTTTGATCGTTAGGGTCCAAGCCATCTAGGCATTATAGGTAGGGCCCTACCAAATTCATGGCCATAAAAAATAGCTGCAGTCATGAAATTTACTATTTTTAAAGTCCTATGGCCTTGAAGTTGAACAATGGGCCATGAATTTGGTAGGGACCTAGTTATAGGTTAGAACCAGCTGCTTGTATCAACCTGGAAATATGCTGGATGTCCATACAGATCACAGGGCACAGGTGTAACAGGTTCCGTTCTGCACGGGATGATGGAAACCCTCCTGCCCACCCTCGAGAGTGCAGAGCACAAATTTAGTTGACAGGTGACGAAGACATGGAACAGCCAGATCCTCAGCCAGGGCAAATCAGGTGTCTCCACTGATTTACACCAACTGAGGCTCTGGCCCAGATAACTGAGGTGCAACCCTCAGCCAAAAGGACAGATGTAATTGTCCAGAAAGAGCCCGTGGCTGCAGGAGAGTATCTGTTCAACTGCTCGGGGTCTCACTGATCACTGCATGGGGGGTCGGGAAGGGATTTCCCCCAGTCAGACTGGCAGTGACCTTGTATGGGGGAGTTCGCCTGCCCCAGCAGTGTGTGGGTGCGGGTCACTTGCCAGGATCGTCGGGGTGTATTTCATGTCATCAGTTCCCTGTGACCCCTGGTTTACAGCACCGTGGGCGAGTGCAGAATCAGACCCATCAGGAAACTAGCGTAAGTGGTGGCAGGGTGTGATAGAGCCACGTGGCGGCAGTGGGCATACAGAGCAATGTTTGCTTGTGCCCACTGCTGTCCTTCACCCTGCAGAAAGTCTGGAGTTCATACCGAAAGCTTTTCTCCTCTTGTACTTTATACTCGGAAGCTCAAGCTCTGGCTTATGTCTCTGACCCGGGGCCCATTTGATGGTGATTGAGGACCTGGAGACTGGTATGACTGGTAGAGTTGCAGCTATGAAGGAATGAGTCCCAACCTGCAAAGATGTATGTGAGTAACTCTACTCATGTTAGCATGAGTCTACTCATAAGTAACGTTACTCACGTGCATAAATGTTTGCAAGACAAGGGCCTAAGAGCTCTTGTTTGGGGGCTGGGAGAGAGATGGCTTGTTTTTCAGCCTTGCTGCCATGCTGCTTTCTGGCTCCTCCAAGGACTATCAAAGTCCCCCAGGTAAAACAGGGAAGTCAGGACATGACAAATCCAGCACAAAGAGTTGGTTGCTTGGAAAATAACATTTACAAGGTCATTTCTTCCACCCAACACAGCAGGAAAGGACACAGACACAATTCTGCTGCTCAGCCTGAGAGGATGGAATTCTGGCCTCTCTTTATTCAAAAGACAGCGCAAAAGAACAGTCAGAAGCACAAGAGCTTTTATTTTGAAACCAAATGCTTAGACTGCATGAAAACAAGCGAGAGGTTCTCCTCCAGGCAAAACAACTTAACTCCATGGAGATGCTTCACTGCAATTCTGTGCCTCTCTCAACATCCGAAACCTTCGCTCTTGTGCCTCAGTGCCACAAACATTACAACAAGCACACAAAGCACTTCAGGCTGGGATTTCCTGTGGCTGGCAGCCAGCCTGCTCACGAGTAGGTTGGATTTACTTTGGCCTGTGGGCTGCAAAGAATGCCCCAGTGTTTTGTGAAGCTTTGCTGTATGCTATAGCTCACAACATGGGGTTTTCCAGACAGTTTAGTTAAGGCTGGAGGAATAAAATTGTCAAGAATTATCAATTATACATGATAGTACTGAGTTCTAAGGACACTGGGAGCTGAAACTTGGCCTCAAATGTAGGTTTTAATGCAGTGGTCCCCAACGTGGTGCCCGTGGGCGCCATGGTGCCCTCCGTGCCCACCTAGTGCCCAGCAGTGGAGAGAAGCTGGGGTCCCATGCCTGCTGGGGACAGAGAACTCCAGGGCTGCAGGCTGCGGGCACCAGCTTTCTCTGTCCCTGGGAGGTGTGGGGCTGTGGCTTCTCTCCGGCTTCTCCAGGGCTGCAGGCTGCAGGCCCGCTTCAAAGCCGGAGAGAAGATGTGGCCCTGCCCCTGCTGGGGATAGAGAACTCCGGGGCTGCAGGCTTCATTCTATGTTAAAGTAAGAAAGATAAATATATTTGGACCAGCAGTTAAACAATGTTTTACTCTTTTAAACTGAATAAGATGAAAACTGTTTATGATATTTATTTTGTAAAAACTCCTTAATTTTTCTTACAGGTAGATAAAAAAAGAGCAAATTCACATGGTAAGGTGAAAGAGTAATTGCCAAATAATTTAATTTAATACTTTTTACATGTAAAATTACCCTTTTTATCTTAGTGATTCATATATTATGTAATATTAAATATGATGTTTTTCATATTATTTAATGTACAAATACAAAATAAGCCTTGAAAAATTGCTGGCGCTCGCCACACTCTTCTGAAAACATGAATGTGCTACTGGCCACAAAAAGGTTGGGGACCACTGTTTTAGTGGATATGCTCCTTCCGACTATTTTTTCCTGTCGTTAGGACATGCTACGCCATGTGAGAATTATTCTGATCTCAGTTACACTGGTGTAAATTTGGAATAACTCCAAAGAATTCAAAAACATTAATCCAGCTTTTGCTCAGTATAGGAGACTCGAGGTGTTTGCAGTTCCCTCTTCAAGTTCTCATGAGCTACAGCATAATCATCAGGGGTGAAATCACCCCCATGCAGAGGGCCCAGACTGCATTTGTGGGGGCTAAGGTGGGACTCCAGGAGGGTCGAGGCCTCATGCTGGCACTCTACATAGGCATGAATGCCACCCCATAGCAGTTCCCAAAAGCCCCTGCACAATGGATCCACCTTTTCTTGTATGTCTTCTATACAGATACGCACCACCAATTTCATGGGTGCAGCATCAGGGAGAGCTGAGTAGCTTGCTAAACGGGGTGTGACTCAGAACCAAATGGCTGCTATGGAGGAGCCTTTTGCATAGTGGAAGATCCTGAACAGCAGATGAGATGACCTGGTTGAATTGTTCCTGCTCCTTTCCGTGTGGCCTTCTAGGGCACAAGCAGGGCTCTATCTTCAAACTTCCTTTGCATGGGATGAGCTGTGCCTGCTTTGTGAGTTCAATCTGTGTGTGTGTGTGTGTGTGTGTGTGTGTGTGTGTGTGTGTGTAAATGCGGGGGGGCACCTCTGAGTCCTTCTCTAAAAATAGATGAAATTTGTCATTGGCAACAGTGCTGTGCTAACATCATCCCACTGCAATTGCACATTTTTGTCTAAAAAACCTGTGTTTGTAATTAGGGCTGTCGATTAATCACAGTTAACTCACATGATTAACTCAAAAAAATTAATTGAGATAAAAAAATTAATGATGATTAATCACAGTTTTAATTGCACTTTTAACCAATAGAATCCCAAATGAAATGTATTAAATATTTTTGGATGTTTTTCTACATTTTCAAATACAGTAACTCCGCACTTAACGTTGTAGTTCTGTTCCTGAAAAATGCGACTTTAAGTGAAATGATGTTAAGCGAATCCAATTTCCCCATAAGAATTAATGTAAATGCAGGGGTTAGGTTCCAGGGCAGATTCCCCTACTCTGCAAGAACCAGGGGTGGGGGGCTCAACCCTCAGCCTGCCCACTCCACTCCTTCCCCCAAGCTCCCACTCTTGACCGGCCTCTCCTTCGCCTTCACTTCGTATGCTGCGTCCTGGCTCCTCCCGCCATCCTCCCCTCCATTTTAAATGCCACAAGACAGCTGATTGCCAGGTGGGAGGCAGGGGAGGGAGAGGGGAAGCATGCTGAGTCCTTGCTCCTTCTCCCTCCCTCCTGCCTCCTAAATGCTGCAAGCCAGTTGATTGCCGTGGGCAGGAGGCGGGGGGAGGAGGGGGAAGGCGCTGATCTGCAGGGTCTGCTGTGGAGAAAGCAGGCAGCCAAACAAGGTAGGAGTGGAGCATTGCACAGCTTGAAATGAGCATGTTCCCTAACTGATCAGCAATGTAACAACGAAACTACATTAAGAAGGACAACTTTAAGTGAGGAGTTACTGTATATTGATTTCAGTTACAACACAGAATACAAAGTGCACAGTGCTCACTTTATATTATTACGTTTGATTACAAATATTTGCACTGTAAAAATGATAAACAAAAAGTATTTTTCAACTCACCTCATACAAGTACTGGAATGCAAGCTCTTTATCATGAAACTGCAACTTACAAATGTAGGGTTTTTTTGTTACATAACTGCATTCAAAAACAAAACAGTGCAAAACTTTAGAGCAGGCACGGCCATCCGCAGTGGCCGTGGTTCGCCGTTCCCGGACCTTGGGAACTGCAGGTGGCCATGCCTGCGGATGGTGAATGTAAACAAACTGTCTCACGGCCTGCCAGCGGATTACCCTGAGGAGCTGCATGTAGCCCGCGGACCACAGGTTGCCCACCACTGCTTTAGAGCCTACAAGTCCACTCAGTCCTGCTTCTTCTTCAGCCGATTGCTCAGACAAACAAGTTTGTTTACATTTACGGGAGATAATGCTGCCTGCTTCTTGTTTACAATGCACCTAGAAGTGAGAACACGCGTTCGCATGGCACTGTTGTAACCAGCATTGCAAGGTATTTATATGCCAGATATGCTAAACATTCGCATGCCCCTTCATGCTTCAACTACCACTCCAAAGGACATGATTCCATGCTGATGACGCTTGTTAAAAAAAAATGTGTTAATTAAAATTGTGACTGAACTCTTTGGGGGAGAATTGTATGTCCCCTGCTCTGTTTTACCCGCATTCTGCCATATATTTCCTGTTATAGCAGTCTCGGATGATGACTCAACATGTTGTTCATTTTAAGAACAGTTTTGCTGCAGATTTGACAAAACACAAAGAAGGTACCAATGTGAGATTTCTAAAGATAGCTACAGCTCTCGACCCGAGGTTTAAGAATCTGAAGTGCCTTCCAAAATCTGAGAGGGACGAGGCGTGGAGCATGCTTTCAGAAGTCTTAAAAGAGAACACTCCAATGCAGAAACTACAGAACCTGAACCACCAAAAAAGAAAATTAACCTTCTGCAGGTGGCGTCTGACTCAGATGATGAAAATGAACATGTGTCAGTCTGCACCACTTTGGATCATTATCGAGCAGAACCCGTCATCAGCACGGACACATGTTCCCTGGAATGGTGGCTGAAACATGAAGGGACATATGAATTTTTAGTACCTCTGGCATGTAAATATCTTGCGACATCGGCTACAGCAGCGCCATGAGAAGGCCTGTTCTCACTTTCAGGTAATACTGTAAACAAGAAGAGGGCGGCACTATCTCCTGACGTAGGACTGAGTGGACTTGTAGGATCTAAAGTTTTACACTGTTTTATTTTTGAATGCAGGTGGGTTTTTTTGTACATAATTCTACATTTGTAAGTAGAATACAGGAGCTCTACTCCTGGCCCCACACCTGGGGTCTCCTTTACACCTTCTCCCCATCCATTTCAGTGTATGGCTTCCTGCGCATCTCCCAGACCCAAATGTCAGGACCATTCTTCAGCAAGGGAGGCACCTTCAGAACTGAGCAGGGTGCTCTGGCCAGGAGTAATCCCACCTGCAGCACTAGACGTACTTAAGGTAAATGATTAACGCCAGGCAAGGCAGGGAGAGTGTTTTGTTAGAGCCAGCCAGGGCCACCTTTGCATTTATCATCTGGCTGTGTTTCCTCGTCCCCTAATGTTGCATTGTCATGCAGGTGTTCTCTCCTGCCACCAGTGCAGAGTGGCTGTGTGCTGAAGGGGTTGATAATGTCGCCTAGCAAGAGGTGCCGAGAGACCCTAAAAATGGTCTATCAGTGTTCTCTGGACTGCACTACCAGCTGTCCCCCCACATTAGCGCCTTGGCTTCTCTCAATCAGATGATGCCCAAAGTTGGTTTGCCAGGGCTCCGGGAAGTTTGTCCAAGACCTTGGAGAAAAGAGGCCCATGGATGGTGACCCCCAAGTGAACAAGAAGGGACACAAAGACGAGCATTCTTAGAGATGGGCCCACAGCCCAGGCCCAGGTCAGTGTTGTTCCACAGTTTGAGGGTCTTTGAATCTGGGGGGTTAGTTCAGCCCACTATGGGGCCCAGACCCAGAGTTCTGACCCAGACTCTGAAGCAGCCCGAGTTCAGGTGTTCGGTTCCAGGATTTGGGTTCAGGCCCAGCAGTAGTTGCAATATAGAGGCCTGACACTGCTCTCAGTCACCCCTGGATAAATGCATCCCGGTTGGTGCAATTGCCCTGGATGCACCTAATGTGAGAGCAGCATTAGGTCACTGCTTAGCTTCACAACAAGTAACTCTTGCTAATTAAATACATGATCCTTTAAACAAAGGCTATTCCAGTGACAGAGATGGTAGGAAATGCTAAGTAGATATAACAGTGTAGTGTAAATGACATGAAATGAATGAAATGAAACCAGGTCAGTTGTGAGCAATGGGCCGGCCGCGCAGACACATGGCTTCCCTGGTGCCTCAGTCAATATTCCAACACGAAAAAGAATTGGCAAAACACAGATTTGTGAAACATAAAGATGTATCCCATGTGTTTTGATCTCAGGCAACAAAACTTTGCTGACAGCAAAAGCAATCAGGCTTTCTGTCATTAAACCTCCATTCCACAGGACAGACCTCTGGTAAATGCTTTTGCCACCCGATCAGTCTACGTCGCACAGAATGGCTCTGTGGAAAATATATGTTGCAAGAAAAAGGGCTAATCAACCAATACTGAGTGAATTGAATGAATGTATCATCCTGTTAGAGAAGCAGGAGTCCAGGCAATGAAGGGCCCATTATGGAAAACATGGAGTTTATTACATCAAGCTACCATCAATCTTAATTTCAAAATCTCATTGCAAGAATGCCCGAGTGAACACTTGTGGTGCACGGAAAGCTGACTAATCCTGGCTTTATGAACACTCGTGTTGTTTGCGTGGCTCTCACAGGGTAACTGCACATTAGTATTTACACAGCTTGTAATCAGCTGCTCTTTTAGGTTCAGAAATCAGCATAATATTTACCATCACCATCAAGAGTTTGGTTTTGCTGAATACATTTCCTGAATATCATTTCTGCAGCCTAAAGGAACCAAGTCGCTCATGCTGGACCCTTGTATCTGTCCAGTGTACAGCAGCCCTAGCGATCCACACTGGGAGTCCCCCTGGCTTATTAGGACAGCGGGTGTGACTACGGCTAGGTGTACACCATGAGCTAGGGGGGTGACTCCCTGGCTGGTGTTCACACACTCGCACCAGCCCTGACTGAGCGAGTGTGAGTATAAATAGCTGTGGACCTGTGGTAGCTTGGGTAGGTGCAATGGAGTCAGGGCTGAGTTGTGCCCAGGACATACCCACTCATTTACTCAGCCCGGCTCAGCCTGGCTACACAGCTAGTTACACTCTCGCTAGCTCAGCGAGGGCTGGTGTGAGTGTGTGTACACGAGCCGGGGAGTCACACCCCAGCTTATGGTGTACACGTAACCGATGGCTTCGTAGGACTAGGCCCATGTTGTACAGAGGAACACACAACTCCCAGATGGGAGGCTGGGGGTATGGGACCTGATCCTGAGCAGAGGGAGTTGTGGGTGCTCCGCACTTTTCATGACGAGGCCTAGGACCACATTTCGATCGACAAGGACTTGTTCTCATTGGGACAGTAGATGTGCATTTCCGAGCATGTTTGCGCTGCCTGTTCAGTACTAGGACTGCACTGAGCCACCTCGCCGTGCGTGTACACGTCTGGGATTGCAAGCACTCATCCTGTAGCAAGTGTGCAAAAAAGCATCCACGTGCACGCTTTGCACGAGCAGCTTACAGGCAGCTCTGCAAAGTCCGTGTCTGCGGCTGCTTTTCATGTTGGCGTCGTGCTGGAATCTCAGTACTGCATTCCAAAGTTTTGCTCTCTCCTCTGATGGGAACCCTCCTGTGCCTCTAATATATTGTTGTCCATCTTTGGACTCCTAGTTCAGCTCTTTCTTTTCCCCTTAGGATCAGGCCCTTAATGAGACGAGGAATATGGCACTTGGAGAGATCTTGGGCATTCCCTTCTGAGAATGCGCCTATAATAAAAACACAACTGGGCTCGAGATGGATAAAAAGGCCACTGTTCATACCCGGCTGAACTGCCACTTCTCAGCTCTGGCTTGGTTGCACGGCCCTCACATTAGCAAACTCAGGGCTGCTTCTGCTGCTTGCAAACAGCTGAATAATGTATGAAGTCCAGCTGCTGGAATTGGAATTCTTCGCATCCAGAAGGGACAGGCCATTCCTGAGACCCAGGAACCACTTGAGGAAAATTCAATTGGACTGCTCCTGTATTCTGAACAAGGTCTTTTATGCCTTTGCTTCGCTCGAGGCTACACTCATAACAGACATATTTAGAGTGTATTAAAGTGCAGTCGTAAACCTTCAGATTTATTTAGAAAAACACTCTTGGGGCACCAAATGCATTCTATGTAATTTCACTCAAGCTTTTCATTAGGCAGAACTTGAATTACACTACTCTCTGACCACAGATACCATTAGGGATTGGCTGGGTTTTCGGGTTTTCCTGATGATACAGATGCTAGGCTGGGACTCAGAGCACTACACATGGGCTTTAGCTACTAGAACCTTTACGTACGATATTAGGAGAAAGCACCTGTGGCACCTTATAGACTAACAGACGTACTGGAGCATGAGCTTCCGTGGGGGAATACCCACTTCGTTGGATGCAGGACTCTTTGTTGCTTTTTACAGATCCCGAATAACATGGCTATGCCTCTGATATTAGGAGAGTTTGCTCTGTGTGCTCTAAGTCAAACTCCCTTCTGAAAACTGGGCTATTAACTCACCAGTCACCCTAGAGAAATACAGGAATTATAGAATCACAGAAATGTGGGGCTAGAAGGGATGTCAAGAGGTCATCAAATCCAGCCCCCTGCGCTGTGGCAGGACCAAGTAAACCTAGACCATCCCCCGCATGGGTTGTCCAGCCTGTTCTTAAATACATCCCATCCCGTGACGGGGATTCCACGACCTCCCTTGGAAGCCTGTCCCAGAGGTTAACCACTCTTAGAGTTAGAAAGTATTTCCTAATATCCAGGGCCGGTGCAAGCAAGTTTTGCGCCCTAGGTGCAACTCCACCTTGAGCCCCCACCCCAGCCCTGCAGCAGCTCCCAACACCCCCCCCCACCCTGAGGCGCCCCGGCCACCCGTGGCAGCTCCCCCCTGGGAGCTGTGCAGCACTTCCCCACTCCAGCTCACCTCTGCGCCACGTCCTCCCCAAGCACGCGGCCCCCACTCTAATTCTCCTCCCAGGCTTGCGGTGCCAAACAGCTGACTGGCGCTGCAAGCCTGGGAGGCAGGAGAAGCGGAGCAGCGACTGTGCGGTGGAACCCCTGGGCTGCCGGCAGCAGCTCAGACTCCCTCTCCCTCCCAGTGCAGCAGCCGCTGAAATGCTTTAAAAAAAATTGGGAGGCGCTGCTTTTTGGCGCCCCCAAATCTTGGTGCCCTAGGCAACCGCCATGTTGGCCTAAATGTTAGCACCGGCCCTGCTAATATCTAACCTAAATCCCCCTTACTGCAGATTAAGCCCATTACTACTTGTCCTACCTCCCGTGGACATGGAGGGTAATTAATCACCAGCCTCTTTATAACAGCCCTTAACATATTTGAGCCTGTTCTCAGATCTCCCCTCAGTCAGCTTTTCTCAAGAATAAACATGCTCAGTTTTTTAAATCTTTTAACCGTGTGGCTGGAGTGTGACGGCAGCTCCCTGAAATCCCTTGCACACAACTTAGTTGCCGGGGCTCTATTCACAGGCGATACCCCACAAGCTCAAAACTCCTTCACCAATAAAGACCTCTGAACAGTTTAAAGTGGGAATCCCACCAGGTGGGCCGTGGCCCCTGGGGGTCATGCACTGACTGTTGGACTCCTAAATTCTCCTCCAATTTTCTCCCTTTCATTTAAAAAAAAGGGGCCAGCCCTTATGGTTGTGGCGATAACCTCGAAAAAGTAAACCTAGCATAAACGGAAGCAGTGATCCCTGCCTGAATCTGCAGACAGCCTGAAACAATGGCTTGGAGAAGGTGAACCACCCCATTCACGTCAATTAGAGCCCCGTGGACACTGTGATTCTGCAGCCACGGTAGCTGTAATTTTCCCCAAATGCCACAAAGTGGAACATTTTTATTATGTGCTATTTTTCTGCAACCTTTTTTTCTCCCTGCCCTATTAGGACCTGCTGAAGCTGCTTCTTGCTCTCCAGTTTCTCCTTCTGGGAAATTAAATTATGATGCATGCTCCTTGCACTGTTCCAAGAAGCCAGGCCAGAGGGAGACTGAAAAGTGCCCTCCCTGTGTTACCTTCTTGTGGCTCTGTTGCTTGTAGCCTGACTTCCCTAGCTGCCTCAGACCAAAACACATACAAGTGCTATTGTCAGCAGCCACTTTGCTTCCAACCAGTTGTTTCTGGGTTCAAAGGATTCTGGGTGTGCACACAGCCATGCCATGAAGGGAGGGACAAGCTATTTGGAGACTAAGCATCAATCCTTACAAAAGAACCCCATTACATTCTTCCAGCGCAAGCTTAAAGGTTTACAGAATGAGGCATGTATTTGATTAAATGGCAGTGCTAGATGGGAGCCAGCAAAAGCCTCTGAGCCGCAAACCTGACGTCACTCTAAACAGTTCAAGATCTGGGAAAATGGAAATAAACAAATAGCGAGACGAACAGGAGAGAATTGCTAGGACCAGTGATAATCAGGCTCAGCTCTGCCTGTATTATTAATAGTCTTTCTCCAGGCTGGTGCGGGCGCAATGTGGTTGTGAGGGGCACAGCCCCTTAAGCAGCAAGAGGGTGAGGCAGGTAGTGAAGTCCAGGCCCCTGCTACAGCTGCCATCCAGCCTAGGGCCCCTTTCCCCACAGCTGGGGCCGCAGCCCTCCCTTCTAGACACCCATTGGCCCTGCCTTTCCTCCCAGAGCTCCTACACCTACCCCGCCCAGGAGCCTCAACCCTGGAGGGAGCCCCCCCTTCCTCCCATGAGCTCCCAGCACCCTACTCTGCTCCTTACTTCCCCATTGGCTCAGGTCCCTGCCATATCTTGGTTCCTGGTGCCAGGAGGCACGACGGGCTCTGGCAGGTTGATAGCCCAGCATGCAGATTGGGACCCGGGTGCTGGCCATGCTCCCAGCCATGTGACTTGTGCATGTGCCCAGTTTACAGGGAACACTGATGAAATTCACCCCAGGGTACTTAAGGAACTAGTTGGAGCAGGCTCACAACTGTCGGCGATTATCTTGAGAGCTCACTGAGGGCCCAGGAACTGGAGAAGGGCAAACATAGCACCTAGATTAAGAGGACCAGGGAATTCTAGACCTATTAGCCTGACTTCGATACCTGGAAAGATACTGGAACACATTATTAAACAGTCGATTTGTCAGCACCTATAGGGTAACGGTGTTTAGCAATAGCCAACATGGATTTGTCAAGAACAAATCATGTCAGACCTACCTACCTTCCTTCTTTGACGGGCTTACTGGCATACTTCCTCAGATTCCTTTGAAATGTGCTGTGCCTCAGGCAGGCACAGGGTAGGGATAGTGACCCAAGTTTGGAATCATTTGAGGGAGGAGTTGAACAGAAATAAGCCCCCCACAATGCCCGTTTAAAAATGTTTCTCAGTGGGCTGTTTCTTGCACACAGAGATCAAACTATTTGATGTGATGCAGGTCAAAACGGTCTCAATCGGTCACCCAGGCTAGTGCATGACACCCAATAAATCTTTGGGCAACCCAGAGACGAGGAGTTAAGAAAACATTATATTTTTACAGCACACATGTGCCAATACAGAAAAATGGCTAGAAAGTTCCCATTCCCACCACGGCATATGCTTTAAAACTCAACTCTTGTAAGTGAGCCAAAATCTCACTTGGTTACTCGGATACCTTTGAAATGTGTTGTGCCGCATAGGGTAGTGTTAGTGATCCATATTTGGGGTCCTTAGACCAAGAGTCCTGAGCTACAGCCTCACCTCCAAAAACCATTTCCTTCTGCTGCCTTGTACTATTACACTGAGAGGTACTAATGGCTGGAGGGTTTGTTGTCAAACTGGGAGGACATATTAAGTGGGGTCCTGCAGGGGTTTGTCCTGGATCTGGTACTATTCAATATTTTCCTAATGACTCAGATAGTGGAGTGGAGCGTATGCTTATAAAATCTGCGGATGACACCAACTGAGAGGGCAGACACTTTGGAGGGCAGGATTACAATTCAAAACAACAGTGTCAAATAGGAGAATTGATCTGAAATCAACAAGATGAAATTCCATAAAGAGAAGTGCAAAGTGTATCACTTAGGGAGGAAAAATCAGATGCACAACTGCAACACGGGGACTCGCTGGTGAGGCAGCAGTACCGCAGAAAAGGATCTGGGGAGTCTAGTGGATCACAAATTGAACACGAGCCAACAACATGATGCAGATGCAAAAAAGGCTAATATTATTCTGGAGTGTATTAATGGAAGTGTCTTATGTAGGACATGGGAAGTAATTGTCCTGCTCGACTTGACACTGGTGAGGCCTCAGCTGGAGAGCTGTGTCCAGTTCTAGGTGCCAAAATTCATGGAAGATGTGAACAAATTGGAGAGAGTCCAGAGGAGAGCAACAAAACTGATAAAAGGTTTAGAAAACTTGACCTCTGAGGAAAGGTTAAAAATACTGGACATGTTTAGTTTCACCCCTTCCAAGTTCCATACAGGTTGCTACACGTTGCGTTGCATCTCCCCACAGTCCTGATCCTTCGGTGGTGCTCTGGGTCCACCTGCACGGATTCAGTTGGCCCCGACACTGTAAACTCCCAATGCATCCTGTCTTCTCTCTGTCAGGCTGTTACACTGAAAGCTCTTTGGGGCAGGGACTGTCTGTATCTTTGTGTCCTGTGCAGCACAGAGAACATGGTCAGTGCTAGACAATTAATAAACACTGCTAATACAGCCTCTCATGGACTTCAGCCATCTTAAGCATCTGAACCTGCAGGTGATGCTTCTTTTGTGGCTACTACAGGACTGAAGTGGCTGATCTCTTGACGGTCCTACTCAGCTATTCTTTCCCTCCAGGTTATCTCATTGGTTAGAGGCAGAGTTCGATTCATTATTAGAGCCAGGGAAAATCTGAGATAAACACTGGAGGCAGCTGCGTGGGTTAATTTAGCTGTCTTGTGTCAGACGGTTGCATAGCCCCATTGTGGGGGTGTTTGGGGTGTGCTGGGGCTTGGGGTGGTTCACCCGGGAGCCTGGGGGGAAACGTGAAAAGCCACTTTTGCCTGAAAATTCCTACCTGTGAATTGTGGGCCATGGGCTGTTGGAGGAGCCTGTCTAGGCCTGGCCAGCCTGGAGGGCAGCGGTGGCCAGGCAACTCCATGACCACAGGTGCCACCCCCACAGCTCCCATTGGCCATGGTTCCCGGCCAATGGGAGCTGCGGAGCCGGCGCTTGGGTTGGGGTAGTTTGTGGTGCTTCCCTGATAGCACCTGCACCCAGGGGCCACAGGAACATGCTGGATGCTTCCAGGAGCCACATGGAGCCAGGGCAGCCTATCTTAGCCCTGCTGTGCTGCTGACTGGACTTTTAACTGCCTGGTCATCTGTGCTGACTGGAGCCGCCAGGGTCCCTTTTCCACTGGCCGTTCTGGTTGAAAACCGGATATTTGGCAACCCTAGATGGGAACCCAGACATAGAGTCCTAAAACACAGACATACAAACACACCAGGCGCCACTCCTAACCCTAAGAGCATCTGCTCTGCATCGTGCCAGCCCTCCTGCCGCTGCCTTAATCAACAGCTGGAACCTGGATGGAGCAAGATGCTGCTTTTTCCTGTCTCAGCAGAGGCCTCAATCACAGTGTCCTAGCATGGCCCCTGCCTCTGCTTCCTCAGCGTGTGCACTGGTCTGGAGATAGCTACAGAATTACCTCCCTCTAAGAATGGTCCCTCCTGCAGCCTACCCTGGTGTCCTCAGGAACAGGCAGCGGAGAGCTCTAACTGCTCTCTGACACGGCTGCCACTAGGCCTCAGCAAGGCCTAGGCAGAGAAACGCACAGCAGAACGTGGCCCCATGGCCCCACAGTGATGGGGCCGGCGATGGGGCCTATAACACAGCAGCAGGGGGGTTGCTATTCCCATGGAAGGGAACTTCTGTCCCTTTGAGTTTAAAAGGCCTCTGGCCACCGTGACTCAGCACTGCATAGAACGGCTGGGAGGAAGCAACCCAGGTCTCCTGTGCTGTCTGGCTGTCGGCTTCTCAGCAGAGGCCTCTCCTGCTTTTGAGTTTCCCCAGTTCCCTTTTCACTTGAAAGCTTCACACGGTTCCAGTAATAATCACTTGTGAGCAGTGGATCCCAGCAGTGAGGGGGCTTCTGAGCAGCGGCTAGCAAACCGTCTGAGCCCAGGCTGAACTCTCCAAACCAGTCACAAAGTACTGGTAAAAACCAAAAAGCTCCGCAGGTGTTTTACTGATCAGCAGCTGAGCCCTGGGCTGGAGGCTGGATGCAGAATGCTAAAAGGGCCTGCGGCGAGGCTCTGTGACTGGCAATGACCAGGCTGAATGCTCAACTCAGCTCTCCCTTCATCTGCAGTCAATGGGGTGAGGCAGGTGAATGCTGCAAAACAAACTGACACAATCTCCTCTTTGTACTCTGCTTATCATAGGCATTGGCACTCGTGGGGTCCGTTGCACTGTCTGCTCCCAGCCCCTCTCACTGCTCCGTGGCAGGGGCTAGCACAATGCTGTTGTGGTTACTAAATTAACACCAGTACTAGTGATAACACGTCTCCCTCCCCACTTAGATCACCGTACGAGATGTCATCCCCATTTTCACAGATGGGGACACTGAGGCACAGAGAGGTCATGGTTGATGTTTTCAAGTGTTTACTTACATAAGAACATAAGAATGGCTGTACCGGGTCAGACCAAAGATCCATCTAACCCAGTATCTGTCTACCGACAGCGGCCAATGCCAGGTGCCCCAGAGGGAGTGAACCTAACAGGTAATGATCAAGGGATCTCTCTCCTCCCATCCATCTCCATCCTCTGACAAACAGAGGCTAGGGACACCATTTCTTACCCATCCTGGCTAATAGCCATTGATGGACTTAATCTCCATGAATGTATCCAGTTCTCTTTTAAACCCCGTTATAGTCCCAGCCTTCACAACCTCCTCAGGTAAGGAGTTCCAGAGGTTGACTGTGCACTGCGTGAAGAAGAACTTCCTTGTTTTGTTTTAAACCTGCTGCCCATTAATTTCATTTGGTGGCCCGTAGTTCTTATATTATGGGGACAAGTAAATAACTTTTCCTTATTTACTTTCTCCACACCACTCATGATTTTATAGACCTCTATCATATCCCTCCTTAGTCTCCTCTTTTCCAAGCTGAAAAGTCCTAGCCTCTTTAATCTTTCCTCATATGGGACCCATTCCAACCCCCTAATCATTTTAGTTGCCCTTCTCTGAACCTTTTCTAATGCCAGTATAGCTTTTTTGAGGTGAGGAGACCACATCTGTACGCAGTATTCAAGGTGTGGGAGTACCATGGATTTATATAAGGGCAATAATATATTCTCAGTCTTATTCTCTATCCCCTTTTTAATGATTCCTAACATCCTGTTTGCTTTTTTGACCACCTTTGCACACTGCATGGACATCTTCAGAGAACTATCCACAACGACTCCAAGATCTTTTTCCTGACTTGTTGTAGCTAAATTAGCCCCCATCCTATTGTATGTATAGTTGGGGTTATTTTTTCCAATGTGCATTACTTTACATTTATCCACATTAAATTTCATTTGCCATTTTGTTGCCCAATCACTTAGTTTTGTGAGATTTTTTTTGAAGTTCTTCACAGTTTGCGTTGGTCTTAACTATTTTGAGCAGTTTAGTATCTTTGCCACTTCACTGTTTACCTCTTTCTCCAGATCATTTATGAATACGTTGAATAGGATTGCTTTCAGTGCCTCGTGGAGACGCCTGGGTCCTGCTGCTCAGATATTCTGAGGACACACAGCTCTAACCCAGACCCTCAGCCGCTATAAATAAGTGCTGCTCCCTGACTGATGCCAATTTACTCAGCTAAGAATGGGCTCCATGGGAACTTATCAGCTCTGTCGGTCAGGCCCGAGGTATCTCAAGGTGGTCACCCAGAATCAGAGCACATTTGATTGGCCAAGGTCACACGCTTTGGTGGCAAAGCCAGGAACTGACCCAGGAGTCCTGACAGCCAGTCTGCTCCAGTGTTTAAGGAGAATGTTTAAATCCTCACCCCTCTGCTGCCCATCTCCCTCCCCCCCTTCGGGCAGCCCTTCTCCTTCATTTCTTTAGGCATTGGATTTTCCTGTTCAGACACATTTCACAAAACACACTTATTGGACAGTGTCTCCTTCTGCTAACTGACTCCCTGCCCTCACCCCTCTCACGACAAGTCCTGGAGCAATGCAGCCCCTCTCTGGTCACGCACAAACAGCAAGAGCTGGGGAGGTTTGTGAAAACCTTGAACCTGGTACAGGAGAATGGCACAAACTGTTCAGTTTGGGAGGTCAGGGCTGTGCAATCTGGCATGATGCAGACTCCATGGTATCCAAAAACCTCTCTAGGCAGAGATGTGCCTGCAGGGTGCAGCTGGCCAGCTCACCCCAAAGCATCAGAAGGGTTGAGAAGTTTCTGTTCTCATGGAGGTTTCACAATCCTGAGTCTCTGCCCAGTGGAGAATTTCATACTTTCCTACAGCTGTTACTCAAAGCGCCTTGCTGATTTCACTTCACTCTGGCCAAGTCCTGCAATGAGCTGTAGCTTGTAATGGGAGAACTCCTGGGGTGGTTTCTCAGAGTAGAAGGAAAACAGTTAAACTCAAGATTGCTTCCCTATTCAAACACTCTGGGGGAGGTGCAGCGCTGCACTGTGGCTAACTAACCAGTGGAGTGGTCTTGGTTGGGATTTGCAGAGGAGCCCAAGGACAGAGAGCTACAGCCCATAGCGATAAACAACCCTGGCTGGTGCCCAGAATGAGTGTTGGGCTGGTAACCCACCACAAACGAACACAATCGGTTCTGATCAGTTGACCAACCAACCAGTCTGGGCTCTTCCCCACCCCTGCTGATACATCCTGCCCCCACAAATTCATCACTATTACCCCATCACTGCAGCTGGAAGTGACCAGGCAGCCCCATCACTCTGCTCCCTGCCTCCTCCTTCAACCAGTCACAGACCTGTCCTCATCTTCCCGTCCACCTGCTGCCTCCTTGCACTCACATGCAGCCATCTCCCTCCCCATCAGCTTCCCGGCTTGGGCCCTGGTGTGCTCAGGGTGTTACCGGTTATGTCGGGGGGGGCGGTTTACCGGGACTCTGCCCCAAAGAGCCCTGGGAAGGCAGCCTGTGAGCACGTGCAGCCCTCCCTACTGCTCTGTGCTGTCAGCGAAGGGACGCGCTCCAGCCCCTCCCTTCCCCGGCCGCACTGGAGGGGCAAGAATCTGCCAGTCCTTGGGTGCGCCCCCATCTGCTCTCTCCATGGCGTTGCTGGACAGAAGGGAGGACAGTAGCCCCCTTAGCCCACTGGGGGCCCAGCGTAGGGGTGCAAGGTGTCCATGAGGAAGCATGTAGCTGCACTAAGGTTTTCTGTTGTCCTGCGAGGAAGATCAACATGTGGCGGGTTTCCTTGTCTGGTGGGCATGGCAGGAAGTTCCTCGTGAAGATGGGAGCCCAGTGCTGCCAGTGGGGCTAAGAGGTGTCTCCTCATGGGCTGTTTTCTTGTCTGTTAGGTGTCTGTGGAGGAACTATCACTGACCTGGCTCTTATCCCTGGCCCAGTGGGTTGCATGTCACAAAATCACGTCTCTCTCTGCACTCTGGGCCCAGGGTTAAGTGCTGAGAAAGGTGCCAATAAGCATCCCAATCATCCCCCCGAAATGGGCATTGAGATTTCTGCAGCACCTGGGGCCGGACTTCAGTACCTACATGGGACCTGAGCCCTTTTGAACGGCTGGCCCCAAACACTACCCAGTGCATGCAGGCAACTTTTGAACTAACACACAGAGCAGCCTTCAGCCCGAGGGGACCCATTCTGCTGGCCTGCATAACACAAACCATTACCTGTGGTGCTGGTTACAGTTCCAGACAATCTCTGAGCACATTTATCTTCCAGCCACCACTTCTGGCTCTGCTGGAATTTCTTGAACCTTTTGTTGTGAATAGAGAGAGACACATCACCAATAGCTTTTATCTCCTAAAGGTCAGAATAGAATGTTTGTCATTTGATTTCTCGCTACACAAACCCAGACTCCCAATTAGCAATTCCTTCCCCCCACCCCCCGAGGTTGGTAGTTACTAATGTCACCAACCATGTAGTTAACCTTCCACCAACAGGAAATCCCCATGTCCGGAAATAGGAATATTGGGTTAATTCTGCCTAGAGAAGATCAGTAGCAGGGGACTGCTCAGAGTTCATGGCACCTGGACATCTCCTCCAAAAATAAGTCTAGAAACTGCTTTGCAGAGCCAGTTTGATGCCCATGGGCCCCTGGAACCAGCAGTCAGTAGTAACGTTGCACTTTTCTGAGACGCCCGTGTGACTGCGAGTTGTGGGATCTACGGCGTTCACCTCCACAGTGCACTTGTCACCACCCTGGGCACTACCAGTTTCTCGGCATCACTGCTCACCCTGCCTCAGGCTCAGGCCTATCTGGACCAGAGGGGATTGGTTCCAATACCGTTAGAAACTCCTGCTGTGTGGGCTAGCAGTGTTACCATGCTGACTGCATGTCTCCGACTGTGTCAAGCACAGAATCCGTAGCCCAAGAACGAGCTGCTGACGGACTTCATAAATAATTCAGAACAACAAGTACATATGAGAATTTCACAGTCTGTTCACAGACAACTTATGCTCGGTTCCATTCCCAGAATACATTATTCACCGCTAATTATCTGTTCCCGTTATATGCCTCCTGCACAACATACGCTGTAGCTCATGGGCCAGCTAGCCCAGATGCTGTGGCCACCTGGAGAACAGCTGGAGCCCTACTCAGATGGGTGTGTTACCTGGTTATCTGGAATTTGGGAATTTTTTAGCTTCCAAATTTAGCTTAGTCAAACCTATCTGGCCACAGTGTCAAGGTGCGTCTCTTCTGAAATATGCAGGAAGACAGTGCTACAGCATCACAGATGGTACAAGAAATACTCTTCTAGCAACTGCTGGCTTCCAAGTGTTCCCCTGTGGTCCTTAAGGTGTCCCCTGCTGGGATCCTGCCCCATCATCGTGTCACAGTCCAGCCAGTTAGCAGAATAGAAAAAGGGCAGAGGTGGTTGCGACTCCCTGACACCTGTTTGTGACTCCCATGTTGGTTTATACTATCCAGTGTATTGACAGCTCCTGCACAGTACGGCTGCACCAGTGTTTCATTACATACTAAGGCAGATTGATTTCATTCCTCATGGAGCTGAACAGGAGTCTGTACTGTTACCCCGAGACACCCTTAGAGATCCTACAGATATGCACTTACTGACCTTTCTGTGCCACAGCCTTCCCATTTGTAGCATTGGGAAACAGCACTTTCCTACTTCAAGGGCTCAGTTCATTCATGCTCGCAGGGTGGTCTGAGATCCTTAGATGGACAGTGCTACAGACATGATGCACTGGCTACAGGGTGAGGTTTTGTTCAGAGAGTTGGCATAATTCCCTGGTGTTGGCTTCTCCAAGACTTTATCATCTGAAAATGGCACAGGAAGGCATGTGCTCTCTAGCTGACAGCACAGGCATGGCAGGGCATGAGAGAATCTCCACACCAGGAGTGCTTTAAACTCAGCTCTGGATTGCTTTTATGTCCACTGCCGACTTGTTAGTAAGGCTGCCTGACTGCATCCCAGAAAACCATGCTGCAATCCAGAAACTGCCTTGACTCTGCCTCTAAGGGTGAATTTTAGTCCATTATGAGCTAATCAAACATCCTGGGAAGAAGCCTCACCATAATTAGAGTTAGCCACCTGCACAGGATCCTGTTGCTTCTCTGCCTAGAAGTGAGTGACAGCTAATGCCTAGGCTCCATCAGCTCTCAAACACTGCCAAGTCTCTGACTGTGTTGGAGCAATCTGGATTTTAAATCCAATTTCAGAGGCCAAAGACACAAGTATATTAATTATCAGAGGGGTAGCGGTGTTAGTCTGGATCTGTAAAAGCAGCAAAGAGTCCTGTGGCACCTTATAGACTAACAGACGTTTTGGAGCATGAGCTAGCTCATGCTCCAAAATGTCTGTTAGTCTATAAGGTGCCACAGGACTCTTTGCTGCTTTTAATATATTAATGAAGTTGGCTTTTCCCCTTGATGTGTATCTTATCAAAGCTACTTTTTAACAGAACTCCTGCAATTTTTGAAAGATAACCTGTTCTTTGTGTCATCTGAATGTCTTGTACAAGCTTAGAATGACATGGGAGTAGACCAAGAATGGAAGAAATACAAATAATAAATAATAATGTATCATCATAGAGTTCAACAGCCCCAGGATTCCACTCTACAAACACAGAACAAAGAGACATCCCATACAGCTACCTCCAACTCCGACCACAGAGACAGAACATCTCTGACCATGTGGCCAGGTACCTTAATGCCTTGCCTTTATCAGGCTTGTTCAGAGAGCATAATCCAGTAGTTAATATACGTGACCGGACATCAGGAGATCAGAATTCAGAGCATCATAGAAGATTAGGGGTTGGAAGAGACCTCCCACTTTGCTGTGAGACACTGAGAAAGTCACTTAGGCCAAAATTTTCAAACTTGGGTGTCCAAAGTTAGACTCACCTCTATATATTCAGGATCCCCAATATAAGTGCCCTGATTTTCAGTGATCCAGAGCACCCAAAACTTCCATTGACTGCAGACGTCTAGGTTTGAAAATGTAAACACCCAGATTCAAAAATGTGGGCCTTCGTGACTTGCTCAAGCCCACCCAGCATCTGGCAGAGTCAAAGAACAGCAGTTCTGGTTTCCTCTGGCCACTCGACCAGGCGACTGCTCATATCTAGGCATCTGCCTCTGCCCATCCTTCCTCTGGTTTAATAAAGGTTTAGAAGCACCGCTCTTCCTGAACTTGCTGTTAATTACTGCCAGCTCCTGCATCTGGCCCTCTCCTCCACCCTTTTTATCGCTAGCCTGCAGGCTGGGTTTCTGGTTTATGCGATGCAGGTGTATCTAGAGACGAACTGCTGCGAGGCTCCCCAAGCAAGCTTGGGTGCTTTCGAAATAAAATGACTGCGCTGAAGCAGCACAAATGCCTCCTTTGAGCCATGCCCTACTGCGGCAGCCACATGCTGAGCTGTCTCTGTTATCCCCGACAGCCAGTGCTCACAAAGGGGATTCCTGCTGCCATGCGTATGATTCTGCAGCAGCTGTTGGGCTGCTGGTGGTGAAGAAGTGCAGCTCAGAACACATCAAATCCCTCGCACTGTTTGACAGGACCCCCACGAGGCTCATGCACCAGTGTCTGACTGATGAGAGGTGGAAACTCCTCCAGTGTGGATGCCTTTTATCTGCCTCTCAGTGCTGGGAGGGTTTCATCCCACATCTCTGCGTGTGCAGGACCCTGGACTATTTGTATGCAAAGGGGAACCACCAAGACTAGTAACCCCAAAGAGCTGACAAGAGCCTGGCTTTCTAGCTACAGCGAAAATGATAATCAGCTGTTAACCTATTGCTAGTAATGCCTTTTCCTCTTGGCTTCCAGTAGGCCAGATTCCATCAGCTGACGCTGGGGTCGCTCCAGATTGTCGTGCAGTCTGTCCCTGTCTACACTGCAATCAGGAGGTGCAGCTGCAGCACATGCAGACATACCTGAGGTAGCTTTGAGCGAGCTAAAAATATCAGCATAGCCATGGTGACATGGGTGACAGCCCAGCTGAGCCTGCCCGCACCCTGGCTAGCCCCCAGTTCCACCTGACCCCACTAAATATCACAGCTAGCTCTGGTATGCCCGCCTGCAGTGTAGACGGACGCTAAGCTGTGTCTCATTGGCACAGTTAGTGTCACCTTAGGCCTGTGGCTCTGGGTCCCAGCATCCCACTGTCACGGAGAGTGGGGAGTCCGGCCCTGCACCCCTCTTCCTGGGATCCACAGTGACTCTCAGCCAGCCAGTAAAACAGAAGGTTTATTGGACAACAGGAACACCGGTTACAGCAGAGCTTGCAGGCACAGTCAGGACCCCTCCACCGAGTCCTTCTGGGCTTTCAGGGTGCTTGGATCCTAGCTAGGATACCCTGAATTCCGCCCACACAGCCCCAAGCCCAAACTCAAACTGCTTCCCTCCTGCCACTCCCTTCCTTTGACCCCTTCCCGGGCAAAGGTGTTGACCTTTCCCTTCCCTTACCTAGCTCAGGTTACAGGCTCTGGCATCGTCCATCCCCTAAAGTCCTCCCCTGCTCTCCCACTCCCCACACAGACAGTCCCTACTCCATCACATCTCTCCCCCCTTCGAGACTGAACTGAGCGGGGTCACTCTGCCCAGTGACCTGGGGAAGTTCAGGGTCCCCTCTCCGGGACAACGCATCCGCTGTCAGGTTGGCACTTCCCTTCACATGGACCACGTCCATGTCATAGTCCTGCAGGAGCAGGCTCCACCTCAGGAGCTTGGCGTTGGCTCCTTTCATCTGGTGCAGCCAGGTCAGGGGAGAGTGGTCGGTGTACACGGTGAAGTGTCGCCCAAAGAGATATGGCTCTAGCTTCTTAAGGGCCCACACCATGGCCAGGCATTCCTTCTCGATGGCCGCGTAGCTTTGTTCCCGGGGTAGCAGCTTCTTACTCAGGTACACGATGGGGTGTCTCTCCCCCTTTTCATCCTCCTGCATTAACACTGCCCCCAGTCCCGTGTCTGAGGCATCAGTGAACACCATAAAGGGTTTGTCAAAATCTGGGTTTGCCAGAACTGGGCCACTAACCAGAGCCTCCTTCAGCGCCCGGAAAGCCTCCTGGCACTGCTCAGTCCAAATCACCTTGTCTGACTTCCCCTTTTTGCACAGTTCAGTGATGGGGCCGGCTATGGCACTAAAGTGGGGCACGAACCTTCGATAGTACCCCGCCATCCCAATAAAGGCCTGGACCTGCTTTTTGGTTTGGGGAGCAGGCCAGTCTCTGATCACCTCCACCTTGGCTGGTTCCGGCTTTAGGCAGCCGCTCCCCACCCGATGGCCCAGGTAAGATACTTCAGCCATCCCCACCTTGCACTTCTCCGCCTTTACTGTTAACCCAGCCTTTTGGAGTCGGTCTAGGACTTGTTTAACCTGGGATATGTGGTCCTCCCAGGTCTGGCTGAAGACGCAGATGTCGTCAATATACGCCACGGCAAAACTCTCCATCCCCCTCAGTAGCTGATCCACCAGGCGCTGGAAGGTGGCCGGCGCTCCCTTGAGGCCGAAGGGCAGGGTCAGAAACTCATAGAGCCCCAGAGGGGTGATAAAGGCCGATTTCAGCCTGGCATCTGCGTCCAGCGGCACTTGCCAGTAGCCTTTGGTAAGATCCATAGTGGTGAGGTACCGAGCACCTCCCAGCTTGTCTAGGAGCTCGTCAGGCCTGGGCATAGGGTAGGCATCAGATACGGTGATGGCATTGAGCTTTCGATAGTCCACACAGAACCGGATTGACCCGTCCTTTTTGGGGACTAGCACCACTGGCGAGGCCCAAGGGCTGGAAGACGGCTGGATCACCCCCAAAGCCAGCATGTCCCTGACCTCTCTTTCAAGATCCTGGGCAGTTTTCCCAGTGACCCGAAAAGGGGAGCATTTTATAGGGGGATGTGACCCGGTCTCCACCCGGTGGACAGTCAAATTAGTGCGTCCAGGCTGGTTGGAAAACAGCTGTCGGTACAGATGCAGCACCCCCCTGATCTCAGCGTGCTGGCCCGGGGTCAGTTGATCAGAGAGGGGAATTGCCTCCAGGGAGGAACCAGCCTTTGTCCCAGGGAATAGATCTACTAAGGGGTCATCTCCCTGCCCCTCCCACAGGAACCTCTCCTTGCAACCTCTCCTCATGGTCTGTACCGCACTAAGGTCAGCCCGGTCCCGGTGCTTCCGCAAGGAGGGATCTTTCTGTAACTCGGCCTGGAACTCAGCAGCTGGGACAGGAATGGGGACTGGCTCTCTCTTGCTGGCTGGGTCTGAGGCCGCAGCCTCTCTGCACCGTGCCCCTGGGCGTTCCCCGTTCCCTGAGTTAGGGTCCTGCACCTCAGGTCGAGTACCTTCCCCGTTGTCGGGGAGCAGTGCCATTTGCCGACTCTGACTACGAGTCACGACCAGGGCACTCTGGGTGTTACTAGGCCAGTCCTCAAGGTCCCCTCCCATTAACACGTCAGTGGGCAAATATTGGTGTACCCCCACATCCTTGGGGCCCTCCTTGGCCCCCCATTTCAGGTGTACCCTTGCCACGGGTACCTTGAATGGGGTCCCGCCCACGCCCATCAGGGTCAGGTAGGTGTCGGGCACCATCCGATCTGAGGCCACCACCTCGGGCCGGGCCAGCGTCACCTCTGCGCCTGTGTCCCAGTACCCAGTGACCTTCCTCCCATCCACTTCCAGGGAAACAATGCACTCTTTCCGGAGGGGCAGCCCTGCGCCCACCCGGTAAACCAAAAACCCGGAGCCTGGAGCATCCACAGGTGGTATGTTGCCAACCCCCCTTTCCTGGGAATGTAGCCCCTCCTCCAATTGGGTTTTTACCCAGTCCACCCTCTGCGGGTTGGGTCTGCTTGGTCTGTCCCTGAGCTTGGGGCACTGGGCCCGTATGTGACCTCGTTGGCCACAGCGATAGCAGCCCATATCTCGTGGGTCCCCTTGAGTGGGTCGGAGGGACCTGCCGCTGGATGTTCCCCTTTTGGGGGGGTTCTCCATAGGCCCCCTTTGGGAGGTCCCATGATGACTCACTCTCTGCGTTGAGGCAGGCCTGCTCCTTCGAGACTCCTCCCTGCCATCCCCTGCCCGACTGTCCACAAATTGGTCGGCCAGCTGGCCTGCATGCTGCGGGTTCTCCGGCTTCTGGTCCATCAACCACAGCCTCAGGTCGGACGAGCACTGCTCGTACAGGTGCTCCAGTATGAATAGGTCAAGCAGGTCCTCTTTACTTTGGGCCCCAGCCGTCCACTTGCGGGCATACCCCTGCACCCGGTTGACCAGTTGTAGGTATGTGACCTCACGGGTTTTACGCTGGCTCCGGAACTTTTTCCGGTACATCTCAGGAGTCAGCCCAAACTCGCGGAGCAGGGCCTGTTTGAACAGTTCGTAGTCCCCTGCCTCCGCCCCTTTCAGTCGGCTGTACACCTCCACGGCTGTGGAGTCCAGTAAGGGGGTGAGAACTGCGATCCTGTCTGCAGGGTCAACCCTGTGCAGCTCGCAGGCATTCTCAAAGGCCGTCAGGAAGGTATCTATGTCCTCCCCCTCCTTACGCCGGGGCAGCAAGTGCTTATCAAAGCTCTTTGTAGGCTTGGGCCCCGCCTCACTCACCGCAGCCGGGGCCTCACTGCTCCTCAGCCGGGCCAGGTCCAGCTCATGTTTACGCTGTTTCTCCTTCTCCTCCCGCTCATGTTTACGCTGGTTCTCCTCATGTTCACGCTGTTTCGCCTTCTCCTCCAGCTCTTGCCTCTTTAACTCGAGCTCCTCCCATTTCAGCTCCCTTTCATATTCCAGCCGCCTCCACTCCACGGATGCCGAGCGTTGCCGGGAGGATCCCCTGCTGGGGGGTGAGCTTCGCCGGGCGGATCCCCTGCTGGCCGGGGGTGTCACGGTGCCCTCGGTATACACTGGGCTCCTCCCCGCCCTTCCCCTACGCCTAGGAAGGGGGGGTCTCGGGAAGCCCTCGTCCGCCAGCTGACCGCTCCCAGCGGGGACAGACACTGGTGCCTGAGCTGCATCTGCTCGGCTGCTTCCCTCAGAGACAGGGCTCCGTTCATTCATGCGGTCTCCCTGCTCCAGCTGGGCAATCAGCTGGTCCTTGCTGAGCCTCCCCGGGCGCAACCCCCTCTGCTTGCACAGCTCCACCAGGTCACACTTGCGCCGCTTGGCATACATCTTCCTGCTGGCCACTCACAGGCCGGGGCGCTCGCCGCTCCCCACGGTTTCCAGGGGGACCCCTAGTGCACCAGCCCTTCGTGAGGTCACCACCTCTCTGCCAGGGTCGAGCTGCAGACTCCTCCACCCTTGGACCGCTTGCTGCAATCCCCCGGGGGACCCTGTTACTGCAAAGTCCTTCTCACTGGGCACACACTCCCAGGGGTTAATCACCCCTTCGTTTTACTGCTCCCCAGTCACTTACTGCAGGAAGCGCCGTCCACGGGGTGCAGTATATCCCACCGCTGCCACCAGTTGTCACGGAGAGTGGGGAGTCCGGCCCTGCACCCCTCTTCCTGGGATCCACAGTGACTCTCAGCCAGCCAGTAAAACAGAAGGTTTATTGGACAACAGGAACACCGGTTACAGCAGAGCTTGCAGGCACAGTCAGGACCCCTCCACCGAGTCCTTCTGGGCTTTCAGGGTGCTTGGATCCTAGCTAGGATACCCTGAATTCCGCCCACACAGCCCCAAGCCCAAACTCAAACTGCTTCCCTCCTGCCACTCCCTTCCTTTGACCCCTTCCCGGGCAAAGGTGTTGACCTTTCCCTTCCCTTACCTAGCTCAGGTTACAGGCTCTGGCATCGTCCATCCCCTAAAGTCCTCCCCTGCTCTCCCACTCCCCACACAGACAGTCCCTACTCCATCACACCCACCATTCCCCAACTCACAGCTCCAGTAAGGGCGACTGATGGCCTGCCTGTGCCATGCGCCTGTGCACCTCCCCGCTCTGTTGACAAGCCAGCAAGGAGCCGGTGCTTTTCCTGTTTGTTTCTGGCTCGGCTTCACTTAACTACCCAATCCTGCTCCACTAGAAAAACTCCCTCTGCCAGGATCATGTCCCAAGTGTGCTCCTTGATCACTGGCTACGCACCAGCAGCATTCGCATTTGTAACCCACCGGTGGGGGTGAGCCCCGACTCACAGAGGACAGGAGTTCTTGCAGCCCCCAGCGGCAGAGCCTCAGCCTTCGTCCCACACTCACTTGGCAGACAGTGAGCAGGTGTGTGACCGGGCAGTGAGTGTGTGGAGGCCCAGTTGCAGGTGGGGTGGCAGCTGGATGAGACACTGTGTAACTGTCTTCACAGAAGGCCCCACAAACACTTGGACCACAGCTCTGTACTTCCAGAACGTGTCTATTTCCTCCTCCTCTCCCTCATGCAGCCTCCTCTGCCTTCTGTTTCTATTTTCAGGCCCTCAGATTCCCAGGCTGCGTTGATTTGTTTTTAAACCGTTAGCTTTAAAAGTCTTTAACACCCAATGCCCCCACCCCCACCCCGCTCCCTGCTATTACGTAAAGTGCCAATATCCTCCTCCGTAAACAGCTCTGAGATGCACAAAAGGAAGATGCTGTATGATGGAGCCGAGGGAGGCTGCTTTGGCTGAAAGATCATTAATTATAATGAAAGGGGTTGGGGCGTCGTGAGATCACACTGAGTAAAAACACAGAGCGTTTTGGAGGCTTTATACTGTATAATTAGTAATACCTTTTAGAACCACGTCTCTCTCTCTCTCTCTCTCTCTCTCACACACACACACACACACACACACAGAGCATGTCTACACAGCAGCTGGGAGATGTGATTCTCAGCTCAGATAGACACAGATGCATTAGCTCTGCTTGCCCTAGTGTGCTGAAAATGGCAGTGTTCCTGCAGCAGCTCGGGCTAGCAGTGGGACACAGCCTCCCACATTCTTGTTCCTGAAGGTCTGTGACTCTGAAAACCACAACCTTGGAACGATGGCGGGACTGGCAGACAAGGGAAGATGAAGAGTAAAATCTGTGTCACTTGCCTGTGCAAGGCTTGTGGCTGGGAAGATGATGGTGCTCCAAGCACAGGCAGGGAGTACAGACGAGAAAGGGGCAGAACTAGGCTGAAGAAAAGGAAAGAGGTTTAAGCTGAATATCAGAGGAAAGACGCTGAGAGTGAACTGAGCTGTGGATTTGGTGGAGGAACTCGCCATTGTCAGACCAGCTTTAACCCCAGCGCATGTTTGTAAGGGACTTTGAACCATCTCACACACATTCTACAAGGCAGCTGGAGGACGCCCGGCTTGGAGCAGGACTAAGAACTAGCCTGGGCTGAACCATTTTGTCTGACCGGGTTTAGTGCCCAGGGGTGCAGACAAGCTTCAGCTAATCCTGTCTCTGTCACCCCACAGTGCACAGCTGGCCCTTCAAAATCTCCCCGAGCCCAGTGGTGCTGGGAACTGAGGGCAGTGGCATTGACACTGCCTAGGAGAGTGCTGGCATGGACGCAGGGCGAGCCTGGAGAATCAGTATGGGTGGCGAGTACACACTGAACCAGCTGTTCTTAAACTGCTCCATCCAACTGCTCCAGCTCCCCAGAGAAGACAGAACATTAGGCAGTGGAAGGCATGGGAGCCCCATAGCAGGCACATTTCCAATTTGCCTGGAGAAAACAGGAGGAGCCAATCCCACCTTGGCAGGAGATGGGCTGGATGATCTGTGAGGGCTTTGCCAGCTCCAGAGGGCTGTGCCAAATTCAGTACTGGCAAAAAAAGCAGCAGCTCTGATGGCCTGAATGGCCTCCACTCTCCCACTTGCACTCACAGAGAACTGGGCCCCATGTTTCTATAATATTCATGCAGCATCCTGCTGAGCCTGTTTAATCCAATGCAACCTACTTGGAGCAAGGCTGAATGAAATGCCACCATTCCCTTCTTCACCTGATCTGGTTCCAGATTGGAAACTGCCTCTGCATCAGCTGGACAGCTCCCAAACCCAGAGTGAGCCTTGTCCTGGAGCAAGTGAGGAGCAAGTGTGCGTCCATCACAAACCCACCTACACTGTGCAAGGCAGAAACACACTCAGAATGGGGCAGCCCTGTGTGACACATCTCCCTCAGATCACTCATCACCGCCAGCACCCCGGCTAATCCGCTGGAAGGAGGATCAATTTTGGTTCGATTTGTCCATCTTGGGGTACATTTTGGTCTTTAGTGGTTTTTTACAGGCCATTTCAAAATGGACAGTCAAACAAAAGGTTTGGACTTTAAAAAAAAATATTTTTTTTGCCATAACTGTTTGGTAAATTCAACCCAAATTTGAAAATCATTTCAGTACTCTGAAAAATGTATTTTTGGGTAAAATTAGTATATTGAAAAAAATAATTTTACCACCTCGAATTATAGCATTCCAGAGGCCTATACTTAGCGTGACAGTTTGGTCAGGATGCAATTTGTCCCGATATTTCACGGCACTCTGACTTTTTTTTTTTTTTTGCTCTGCCGACGACATCCACCCCTCCCCTCCATGTGTCCTGATTTTTTCTTCCTCTCATCTGGTCACCCTACTTCTACTCTTCACAGCTGCCAGCTGGTCACCAATTCTGCTCAGTTGCACCAGTGAATTCAGTGGAGTTGCTCTCAATTCACATCTGTGTCAGCAAGAGGGGAATCAGGCCACCTGCATTTAAAAACACAGCTCTCCATGACCCCTCTGCCAATTCACAGTAACGCCAATGAGTGGAATTTGGGGGTGGATTTATACAGGGTAATGGAGATCATACTAGGGCCCAGAATCCATTAAATCAAGATCATGCATTAACTACATGTACCCTATGTTTTTCTTGTTTTCTCTTTCAGGCGATAACCAGAGTTCTAGCGAGTGGTTTGAATGTGATCCATCAGCAAGTGGCTCTGCTTCTTGAAGCAGCTAGACCTGGAACCCACAGAGGAGAAGCGATTCTTGATTTAGTCCTAAGTGGCGACAGACCCTGGTCCAAAAGGTGAATAAAGCTGAACTGGAAAAAGTGCAGAGACGGGAAACAAAAATGATAAGGGGTGTGGAACAGCTTCATATGAGGAGAGATTAAAAAGACTCGGGCTGTCCAGCTTGGAAGAGAGACAACTAAGGGGGGATATGATAGAGGTCTGTAAAATCATGACTGGCGTGGAGAAAGAAGTGAATAGTGAGCTTTTAATAATCTTTTCCCCTAACACAAGAACTGGGGTCACCCAATTAAATTAACAAAGTTCAAGAAAGAACTAGATAAGTTCCTGGAGGACAGGCCCATCAATGGCTATTAGCCAAGATGGTGAGGCGCAATCCCCATGCTCTGGACGTCCCTACGCTTCTGAAGCTGGGCCTGGATGATGGGGATGGGTCACTTGATAATTGCCCTGTTCTGTTCACTCCCTCTGAAGGATCAGGCACTGGCCATGGCCAGAAGGCAGGATACCGGGCCAGATGGACCATTGGTCTGACCCTGTATCACCATTCTTATGGCCAGTGATTTATTATTTGTGCGTCCCTGGAGAAGCAGGGAGCTATGCAGAGGCTACAGGAAAAAATATGAGTAAATTGTATTACTGAAATTCATAACCCAGACCAACAAACAGTAGAAAGAGGCCATAGAAGAGGCATTGACTGGGCCACATTCTGGTTTATAACGCTAGGGTAAACCTGGAGTAACTCAGTTGCCTTCAGTGGAGTTACACCGATTTACACCATTGTCACTGGAAGCGGCATTTGGCCTCCTAACTCAGAGGCTAATAAATCATTACGTCTCAGAGACTCTGAGCGCTGGTTGCAAGGGAGGTGGTTGCACTGGGGGTGGGAAAAGGGTCTGGAGAGACTGAGAGAGACAGGCCAGATACAGACAGCTCCCTGCACCCTGTGCCAAGGCACAGTTCAAGCTACCAACTAACCGACTTCATTACGGGCCAGAGGCCACAGAACCGCACTGCCCCAAAGGCAGCCCTGCCCTGTCCCCAACTCCCTGGTGCCCGGGGTTGTGCGCACTACAACATCCCTCTGGGTGGGGCAGCCTGTGCCCCCATGCCAGGGCAGTGACCCCACCTCCTTCCTGCCCTCAGGTGTGACCTGTGCCCACAGCAGCACTAGCTGAGAGCCCTCATTGAGTGCCCTGAGCACAGGGACTGCCCCTGTTGGGCCCCTGTGCACTGTGCCTGGCAGGGCTGGTGGGGCTGCTCCTTGCTCCCAGGCCAGAATTGGGTCTTCATTTGCTGCTTGGCCGAACTGACCCCACACGACTCATGCAGGCCTGGAGGTTCCCAGGCTCATGCACAGATGGTGCGTGTGACTATCAAGGCATAGGAAGTGCAGGTGCTATGTTCACATGCACCATTAAGGAAATGTAGCCATGACATGGCCCCGCAGATGAAAACCTCTGCTTATTGTTTGCTTGCAGCCAATTTACCAAGTGATCTGGAGTGCTCTGAACCAGTGACCCGTCCTCTGCATTATTTACCACTCTCCCAATTTTTGTATCATCTGAAAACTTTTATCAGTGATGCTTTATGTTTTCTTCCAGGTCCTTGTTAAAGAGGTTTATATAGCACAGGACCAAGAACCAATCCCTGCAGGACCCCAAATGAAACAGACCCACCTGCATTAACAGGTGTGTTGTAAACAAGACACGAGAAGTCATTCTTCCACTTTACTCTGCGCTGGTTAGGCCTCAACTGGAGTATTGTGTCCAGTTCTGGGCACCGCATTTCAAGAAAGATGTGGCGAAACTGGAGAAGGTCCAGAGAAGAGCAACGAGAATGATTAAAGGTGTTGAGAACATGACCTATGAAGGAAGGCTGAAGGAATTGGGTTTGTTTAGTTTGGAAAAGAGAAGACTGAGAGGGGACATGATAGCAGTTTTCAGGTATCTAAAAGGGTGTCATCAGGAGGAGGGAGAAAACTTGTTCACCTTAACCTCCAATGATAGAACAAGAAGCAATGGGCTTAAACTGCAGCAAGGGAGATTTAGGTTGGACATTAGGAAAAAGTTCCTAACTGTCAGGGTAGTTAAACACTGGAATAGATTGCCTAGGGAAGTTGTGGAATCTCCATCTCTGGAGATATTTAAGAGTAGGTTAGATAAATGTCTCATAGGGATGGTCTAGACAGTATTTGGTCCTGCCATGAGGGCAGGGGACTGGACTCGATGACCTCTCGAGGTCCCTTCCAGTCCTAGTGTCTATGAGTCTATGACTATTCCATGCTAACAGTTACATTTTGAGACCTATCAGTTAGCCAGTTCAGTCCCTCTGGCCACGCCTGTGTAGCCAGTTTGCCCTGTCCCCTAAGCACTCTGTGCCATAGGCTATCCCAGAATACATTGCCCCATTGCTGCTGGCACTGCTCTGGGCACACGCCAGTCCTGCAGCTGCTCTGTACCTCTGTAAACCAGGCCAGTAGTGTTCCACAAAGGGACTCAGAGCTGCAGTGCCTGACGTTAAGTGCCCAGGCCCTGAGAGGAATCCACAGTCTCGAGTCAGGTGCCCCGGTTCCCTGGGCGATGCGTGGGGAGAGTCAGACACTGAAGCCAGCATACTGAGTACGGAGCCACCTAAGCCAGAATCCCTCCCGCTGCACAAGCTCCCTGTGTGCCACCCTCCTACCCCCTCTAGTCCAGGAATCCCTGCAGCCTCCCCCATGCCAGGGGCTCTGAATGACCCCCCATTCCCAGCTCCTCCCATCCAGGGTCCCCCATTCCTCCCTACACCAGCAACTGGGTTCTTCTCATTCTCCCATTTCCCCACATTCCACCTTTCTCCCAGGCCAGGGACTCTGTGTCCCCCTTCTCCCATACCAGGGTCTATCACTCTGCCTCCACCCCATGTCTGCCCCCATTCCCACCTCCCCTCATGCTAGGGGCTCTGCCTGTCCCTTTCCCCCCACCAGTTCCCCATTGTCCCGCACATGCCATAGGCTGTGTGCACACTCCATGCCCTTCTTCCCACGAGGCCCCTCCATTCCCCCTTCCCCTCCCCACCAGTAGGATTTACAATCATAGACCCATATGGGAGGGGGGAGGCATGCAAGGATCATCTAGTCTAATCCCCGGCAAGGATGCCGGAGTTGTTGTGTATAAACCATCTGGGCACTAATTCATGCAGGTTGTCACCATCTCTTACTCTATGGGGAGAAGGGACAGCCGTGGGGGGGTGTTTTGCTGGAAGGAGCTGTTCGGTGCCGTCAGCCAGTTGTTTGATCTATAAATTGCAGAAGTGCTTGAAGCTGTGGCTGTGCTAATCAGATGGCAAGGGCTCCATGTGTCCCCCATTTTCCTGATTTCGGTTTTCCCGTTTTCCCCAAAATCAATAGGTTTCCTGGGAATGAAGCATTGAATATTTTCTGAACTTTTGGAATGGATTGGATACAGCATTCAGAAGTGATCACATTACAGACAGAGAGTTGCCATCAAATCAAATGTAAGGCCTTGACAAGCCTGGCCAATTAAGTATTTCAAAGATAGTTCTTTATCTACTGTTGAATTACATGTGTTATGAAAGCCAAGAGCTAGTCTATCTATAGGTTTGTTCTTTAATTAAACAGAAAGCTGTGCTAAACGTGGTGTTAAAAGATGTGTAAATCAGACAAGCTCAGAAAATATGGGAAGTTTAGAGCTAAATGACTGTCTGACACTCCTGCCACAGACCGGAATGTATGTCAGATCACACACACCAGGTTGGTCTTCAGTCTCTATAATACCAAAGTACATGCCACGAATAAAGTCAGACCCTGCCCTTCCCAAGAGCTTCTGCTGCTCGGTGTGACTGTATGACAGCACCCAGAAAGGCTGTGCAAACCCAACGGAGCTCTGTTTTCAGTGGCACTTGTCAACTAGTCCCCACCCTTCCCTTTGCAGGGGACAGAAATAACGGCGACCGAAAGGCCATGAACACGGAGCCACACGACATGGCGTAATCACACTGTAAATGCAGCAGTATGCTCAAGGACTGACCTTCAGTTCCGCAGCAATTTCTGCTCTGCTGAGATGACTCTTCGCTACACACCAGGAATCTCACCTTAAAGGAGCACACGATAGACCAGTAGAAATCAGTCACCTACGACTGGTACGTAGGTAACTACAGGCCAAGCACAGCCATACTGGAAACACTGCAGGTGGTGGTGTTCACACTCAGGTCTGGAGATCAGGTTCCAGGCTGACTCAGGGCTGATAAGGTCGAGGTCAGATTCAAAGGTGTCAAAGACGCACAAGCTGTTCTTGCAGGTCTTTGGCCCAACAGGGCAGAAATCTCACATGTTCACCCATCTTGTGATCAGAGCTCACAAAGCAGGCAACCTTGCTGGTGTGGGGTCTGAACCAGAATCAAAACTGGAGAGTGTGGATAAAAACCTGAACCTGATGAAACGTGAATGGGGTTTGCACTTGAGGTCTAATCCCCTGCAAGGGTGCAGGAGTTGTTGTGTGTAAACCATCTGGGAGCTAATTCATGCAGGTTGTCACCATCTCATACTCTATGGGGAGGAGGGGCAGCCGCGGTTGCTTTTTGACCATTCCTCGAGGTTGCTTCTGGGAGCTGGTTCTTAGTGCAGGTTTCCTTGTCTCCACAAAGGCCATACACATACTGGGCTGTTTGAAATGGACAGCTTAGCTCCATGGTGCAGATTCTACTTGCATTTAACAAGGCACAAGCAGGACAGCGGCAGATTCGGCAGGATCTGTGTGCACAGAACTTTGGCCTGAAGCAACCACTCCAGACAGCTCCCTTTCATCCGGTTTCACTTTCGCTGTTAAAAAAATACCATTGTTAACAGGAGTTTATTCTATTCCCTATGTCGGAACTGGTAGCTCTGGTAATAACAGCACTGAAGGGGAAAGCAGGTTATGCACCAAAACATGTTACAACAATAGCGCTCCAGCGATTTCCGCTCTCGAGCCTTCCCAATGTAATCCGCCCAAGAGCAGCAGAAGTGCTGTGACATTTGCAGCAAAACAGTTTCTGCCAACTAGGCTGAGGCAGAAGGTCTGTACTACTCCCCGGCTGCTTTGATTTCCTCCCAGGGATTCCTCAATTTCCATTACAATGAAACGATGTTGCGTTGTATAAATGAACCTGAAAAGATGGCGTTTAAAGGACTTAACAGCTCAACTTAGATTCCCACCTCATTCCATTGGTGAGAAGCAGAACTGCAATGTGTTAAACAAGGGCTCTGTTTGACTGAAACTAAGCTCCCTGCTTTTCCCGAGATGTTGTAGTAACCACCTCCCTCCCTCTGCTAGCTCAGAACTATCAGAGGTTTTGGGAAGGGGCCTGCAGCCAGCCATCACCCTGGTCACCATCTAGCTGCACTGCTCCAGGAATAGATGAGGAAGCGCTGTGATTTACACATGGTCCAATTGCCTTGGTTTTAGGCAGCATTATAATAACCACAGCTTCCTGGACTACACCTGGGGCATGTGCCTGGGCGCAGTCACATCACTGGCTGCTTTTGGGGCCAATTCCCAATAAAGACAAGGCCCAGGTAATGCTGCTCGTGGCCTTAACTCCTTGCACTGTCCATTCAAGCTCATTTGCAAGCGTCTTTAGGGTTTGCTCATCATGGCCCTGAACCTGCAGCTGGATCCATCTGGGTGGACCGATGCCCACATGGACCTGATTGTAGGATTGGGGCCCGTCGTTATAGATTCTGGGGCTGTGTGAAATACTTACAGCAAAATCTGAAAACCTCAAAGTCTGAGGTTTCGCCATGTAAGTGAACTCACAAAGATGAACAAACTTTATGATAAATTTGGGACATTTCTGGGGAGTTTTGAAGATAGTTTATTTTGTCTCAGAAAAGGTCCTGATTAAAATTGGACCAGTTTGAGAGAGAAAAACCTCACCATTTTTGCATTTCACAGTTTCATTTGGCCACAGATCAGTTTTTTATTTTAAATAGGTACAAAATTGCATGTTCTCCTATTTGTTCAAGAGACTCAAAGTAGGATGGACCTGGTGGTCTGTAGGCAGAAGCCCTGCCAGCAAGGATAGGGACATCTGTCTGACCTGTCCCCTAGCAGTTGTGCTAAGCTTGTCTCAACTAGAATTCCCTTGTCACACCGCTCAGACCAGGTGACCAATACTGAAGAAAGACGCCAGGCAAACCCAGCCCAAACAGCTCTTGGCTTGGGATGGAGACGCTTGAATTCCCGGTGACATTCTTACCAGGCCACAGGAACAAATCCAAACTCTCCAATGAGTCAGGGGTATAAATTCCTGCGTTTATCGTCCCGAGCTGTGGGGCAACAGGGCTCTGCCCAATGGAAAACAGAAGCAAATGGCTAGAGGCAGCATTTGCAGCCTTGCAGGGGGCCCATGAACAGAGCTCCACACTGCTTTATAGCACTGAGCAGGCATCTCCCTCGCCTCTCTAGCAGGTCAGGTCTGGCCAGCAGTGACAGTGTCGAATGAACATTTCCCAGCCAGCAAGTGTGCAAACCACCTTCCTACTTTTCAGCCTCCCTCAGCCCAAGCCCTAGGAAAGCTCCAGAGGGTTCTAAGGGCATCCCCAGGGCCACAGTCTGTACGCGGCTGTTCTCTTTGAGCCTTGTTCCCAGACTCCTTGCAGTCGATGGAAAGGCTCCTGTTGATGTCAGGCCCATAATGAACCAAATCACAGATGTGCCTCTGAACACACCCGCACCTTGGGTACTTGGCACTTGCATCCACTTGAGCAAGTCTGCAGACATCACCCTTTCAGAGTGCACGGAGCTTCTCTCCCCAAGGAAGGAACAGAACAGCACCGTGTGATCATGGGAGGCAAGTTTGTAGAAATTTTGGTGGTGCTCAGAACCCGCCCCCACAACTCTGCCCCCTCAAACTCTGCCTCCACCTGCCTAAGGCTCTGGGAGGAGTTTCAGGGGGGAGGTCTGGGGTGCAGGTCCTGGGCTGGGATTAGGGTGCAGGAGGGGTGCAGGCTTTGGGAAGGAGTTTGGGTGCTGGGTGCAGGCTCCGGGCTGGGGCATGGAGTGGGTGTGCAGGAGGGAGTGAGGGCTGCAGGCTTTGGGATGGAGCTTGGGTGCAGGCTCTGGGCTGGGTGGTGGGGGTGTAGGAAGGGGTGAGGGGTGCAGGCTTTGGGATGGAGTTTGGGTGCAGGCTCAGCTGTGGGGGTGTAGGAAGGGTGAGGTGGTGCATGCTGGGGCAGAGGATCAGGCTGCAGGGGAATGAGGGTTGGGGCTGAGGATGAGGGGTTCATGATGCGGGGGGGCTCAGAGCTGAGGCAGAGGCTCAGGGTGCAGGGGGATGGGGGCTCTGGCTGGGGCTGAGGATTCGGGTGCAGGGGGATAAGGGCTCTGGCTGGGGCAGAGGATCAGGGTGCAGGGGGATGAGGGTTGGGGCTGAGGATGAGGATTTGGGGCATTGGAGAGGCTCAGGGCTAGGGCAAAAGAGCAGGGTAAGGGCAGCCTGCCTTGCCATTAGCGGATGGCAGGTGCTAGGACCCTGGGGTAGCAGACAGCAGTTCTGCTGGGAGCCGATCTGCGAGCAGGCAGGGATGCAGTGGAGGGGGGACGCAGGGGGGGGGTGGAAGGCGGAGGCTGGGACCCGCTCCAGGCAGGGACGCGGTGGGGCGGGGCGGGGCAGTGGGGGAGACCCGCGGGGGCCAGGGCCAGGGCCCAGTCCAGGCTGGGCCAGGGGAGAGACCCAGCTCCAAATATTGCTGGAGCAGGGCACCTGGCCCTGAATATTCCTGGAGCCCAGGCACCTCGAACCCATATAACTTGCCGCCTATGCGTGTGATGAAGTGGGAATGTTCTTGATGTGTTATGTGAATGCTGAGTGGGGAGTATTGACCTGGGATGGTTGCAAGGGAGTTTCAGTTTGGAGTTGGCTGGGAAATGGAGAGGGGCACCCCGACGGGGCTTGGGCTTCCCAACGGGGTTGTGGTCTCCCAGGGCCCCAAATGGACCTAACTAAAGGGGGTCCTGTTGTCTGTACCGGCAAGACCTGTTTTGGCCTGTGTTCCTGTCATCTAAATAAACCTCTGTTTTACTGGCTGGCTGAGAGTCATGTCTGACTGCAAAGTGAGGGTGCAGGACCCTCTGGCTTCCCCAGGACGCTGCCTGGGAGGACACACTGTGAGAAGCACACAGAGGGGCATATACTGAATGCTCCAAGGAGAGACCCAGGAGTTGAAGCCATGTGAGCTTCTTGCCCTGAAGACAGTCTGCTCCAAGGGAGAGGAGGTTCCCCAAAGTCCTGCCTGGCTTTGTGGGGAGCAGTTCCAGAGCATTGCCCGGGGACTCTGTGACACACCGAGGGTGCAGTTCTTACAGGTCTGTATCTCAACGGCTGTGACCATTCTGTTTAGAAATACTGCTTTCCTGAGCCAGTCAATCTGCAAGAGTATGACTCACTAGAGAGATGGTCTCCTGGTACCATGCTGACGTCCTATGATTAATCCACAAAAAATAGACTTCAGTTGTTGCTATAGTGCTTTCTGGGTCCCTGGTAAAGCACTTTGCTAGCCAATGAGTTAGTCCGGTAGCTCATCAACTATGAAAGCAAACATCTAACCAGTATATGCACCCAGTAGCTCACCTCAAGGCTTGGCCTGTATTTCTTTTCTGGGAAGGTGATATTACCATCCTTGCCTGTTTTCTTGGGAAATCGCCACAGGAACGATAACTTCGAGCTGCCCACCTGCCAGAGACAGATCCGTGGTACTTCAGTTACAATCTCCTCTGTAGGACAAGTGAAGGCTGATGCCTGCTGTGCAGACAACCTGGGTACAGCGCAGTTAGCCACAGAGCGAGCTTCCCCCCTTAACAAACTGCCTTTGTTGTGATGTGGAGGAGCCACCCCTAAGGAGTTTCCATTCCCATCCAGCTGTGGTGAGGGTGGTTTTCGTGTTGGCCACACCTGGGTGTTGCTAAGAGCTGGCCTGCACTCGGATCACACTCGGAACCGATTTACCCATTGCACACAGGCCAATGGCCAGACCATTGGTATTCAGACAGAGTTAGAAATGCACACAGTGTTTCACAGACAAAGCAAGGACAGCTGTGGCCACGTGCAGTTTGAGCTGGTGGCAGAACATCCAGGAGGAGCCGAGGGCGAGGAAGCTGGAGAAGAGTCTTGAGGGGGTGGAGAGAGAGATCTGTGACCAGTCAGCGGAGAAGGGGCAGCTGAACCCACGGGACCAGACAGGATTGCACAGGTAGAAAGAGGAGAGTGAGAAGAGGAGCAGGCCAAACACCAAGCCCCAGAGAGAAGCAGATGGATCAGCTGGTGGAGCAGGAGACCTTGAGAAAGCGCCACTGCTAGGGCCTTATGGACCCACATTTCAGCAATGCCAATGCTGGTGCAGCAGCACCGCTGGTAGGAACAATAGGCAGTGCAACCAGCACGTGAGCTGCCTTCCCTCCTGCACCTCAGCCCTTCTGCACTGGGGCAGCTGCCTTGTGGTGGCATTTGGGTATTAATTGTTCAGTGTAACTGCAGCCAGGGTCAAAGGCAGAACAGAGCTCGAGATGGAAGGGAAGGGGAAGAGGCCCTGAGGCTTGGCCAGGAAGGGGCCTTTGGTGCAGGCAAAGTGGGGCGAAGGGGCGAGAGGTAGGGCAGTGAGGGCCGCAAGGTACAGAAAGCCAATCACAGCAGCGTAGCAGTCCAGCATCAGCTGCTTGCTGCTTCCCTCCACCAACGGGAGCGTTTAGCAGAAAAGAGGTTCCTGCTCTCGCTCGCCGGCAAATCATTGTACAAAACAATCGTTCTCACTGAAGCCACCTCTCCCAGCCCTTGTCGGAGACAGGACACTGGGCTGGATGTACCATCAGTCTGACCCAGTGTGGCCAATCTTATGTTATTACATAAGATGATAATGAAGCAGCCCACGCCCTGCCCAAAGAACCAGGAGTTACTAACTTGCTCCAGATGAAAAATGCCCCCAAAACACATGGGAGGAAATGCAGAGTCTCCCATGCTGGGAAAAGCAATGGAGGAAATAAGGCAGAAATTGCAAGAGACTGATAAAGGCTGAGATTGATAATGGGCAGAAAGGAAACTCCCAGGCTAACAGAAGAGAGAATGGAATCCCTTCGTGGGACTAGACAGGAGAGCAAATCGCTAGTTCCCAGGAGTCTGACATGCCACAAAACAACAAACAATCTAACTTGGCCCTGGGACAGAGAGGAGCAGCACTGTGAGAGTCTGCTACCGCACACGTGAAATTATCAACTCGTGACTCTGAAATCTAGGCCAAGTTTTCAAACCCGCAGGTGGGCCCTAACTGCATGTATGGGCCCCGAAAGCCATGTCCCCGGTTTTTCAGAGGGTCTGAAGTGAGTGAGAGACGCGGGCGCTTAGCACCCCTGAGAATTAGGCCCCTCCAATTTCAGGGTTTATGTATGGGATGAAGACGCTAAATTTAGGCTCCCAGATTGGAAGACCTTGGCCTGAGACTGTATCTTCCAACCAGCTGGAATGCATTTCCATGGCTCTGCAGTGCCGAGACGGGTTCTTAGACTGGGCTATCTACCAGAATGCAGCTTCAGCCCAGAAACCAATCTGTGGCGAGAGGTCAGACTGACAGCAGTGAAAAAGAGCACACACTCTCTGGTGGCACCTTGGGACAACGGGAGAAGAGACAGTAGCCTGAGCAGGGACCTTGAGGGTCTCTACACAGCCTGCGGCGTTGCCAGACTTGGGCTAGCGGCTAATGCCAGCGCTGTGAAAGTAGCCGTGCAGAAGTTGAGGCTGGAGCTTGGACTCTGAAGCCTGGGGAGCGGTGCTCTCAGTGCGGGACCGTGATCTCAAATTGTCCAATGTGGGTGCGAAGCCCACATCCCACATTTAGACAGCTAATGTAGGGGCCTGATTTTCCGAGGTGCTGAGCAACATGATGTGAATGGGAGCTGTGGGGAGCTCAGCGCCTCTGGAAATCAAGCCCGTTACCCTTAGATGTGGATTTAGGTCTCTAACTCTAGACACCCCTTGCTGAAAATCTGGTGTTAAGCCGACACTAAGAAATTATCCACGAATGCTGGCCATGCTCAGGAAGAACTGGGGCAGATAACAACAATAACATCTACTTATGTAGAGAAATTCAATTGCTGGGTACGTGCAAAGGATACCGACTGGATAGAATCACACCCCAGGCCCCTTGTGTGCTGCGTCAGCAGATCCCATCAGCCCAGTGACTGCCTCACTGACCCACTGCGAGCGGCTGCTTTGGGGAGAGCCTGGGCCCCGATCCATGTCAACGTGCATCTCAGATCTAGCTCTGGGCAGCTCCCCACCACTCCACTGCACAGGTTATCCCTCCTGAGAGCACAAGTAACTGCACAGGGCTGTGTGCGGACGGGCAGGGAGCGTCTCATGGATCTGATTATTAATCATGCCTAGCCTGGCAGTGTCTATGGCCCATCTGAGACTGGGGCCCCGTCTTGTTGTGGTAGGCATTGTACAAGCCATTGCTGTCGGCAGCCCCTACCCCAAAGAGCTTGCAATGGACGAGATGCATGCAGCATGGAGACAGGGGGATAACATACAAGGAGAGAGAACAATGAGATGGCAGCAAACATCTCGTAAGCTCCTGTCACAGGCAGCTGAGCATGCCTCTTGACCACTCATCAGGCAGCCGTGAAGGGATCCAGGCCCTGAATTCCCAGGTGTTTTAAGCCCCTGGAGTCTGAGCAGAGTCCAGGCACTGCCCCTGGCTTGGCATCAATAGGCACATTCCCAGGGTGCAGATCCTCGGTCTAGCACCCTGTCCTGAGAGCTACCCTCCAGCACCCTTTATAGCTTACCACGCCTTCTCCCAGAATCCCACCAATACTGGGAGCCTTCCGGGGAAGAGTGAACTCTCTCAGAGAGCACATGGTAAGTGGAAACACATGAAACACACGGACACTTTGCACAGGATTCTAACACACTAGTGCTCTTTACTTAAGCATGGGAAATAGAATACAGATCACACAGAATGCAATGATCACCCTGAATGCAACGCCTCTCATTAGTTCATTAATCCCTGGGGAGTCTTTGGAGCACCAACTTGTGCAGCTTGGCTGCGGTTCGTCCCTCAGCGGGGCTGTGGGGTATCCCACTGCCTTGCCCTAGTTCGCCGGCCGATGGCTCTGCGGTCGTGGGGAATAACGCACACTCGGTGAGGGGCTCAGGCCCTTGGAGCAGAGGCTGAGTCAATAGTCATATGGCGGCCCAGGCCCTAGGTCAGGGTGGGGCAGCAAGCAAATAGAAACTCAGGCCCTCAGGCAGGGGCTGAGTCAGCAGTTCAATATCAGGAGGTCCTAGCCTCTCCAGGCCAGGGAGAAGGGGGAGTCTGCCATCCAAGGAGAGGGTGGTGGGGGACGCAGGCCCTCCCACTCCACCGCGTCCCAGCCTGGGGCCCTAGCAGCGGCAAAGACTCGCTGCTGTCGGTGAGGATCCTGGCTGCAACACACTGACATGGGCTGCAACACTGCCAGAGCCTAACTGGGGTGGGCTGCCCCCGGGCTACTTCCACACTCCCCCTCGTAGGGTAGCTGAGTCGTGGTGGCGTCGCCGGCGGTCTCAAGCACCATCGGTTTCTCTGGGTAAGTAGCAGATGGTAGGCTCAGCTGCTCCTTGGGGTAGCTGGAGCGGGGTAGGCTCGGCCAGTCCTCCTCGGGGTAATGAGCGAGGGGTAGGCTCGGCCAGTCCTCCTCGGGGTAACAAGCAAGGGGTAGGCTCGGCCAGTCCTCCTCGGGGTAATGAGCGAGGGGTAGGCTCGGCCAGTCCTCCTCGGGGTAACGAGCAAGGGGTAGGCTCGGCTGGCCCGGTGCGACCTTAGGCCGGCCGCAGCCTTCTGCTGTCTCCCCAGAGGGAGCTCGGTCGCAGACGTCTGGCCTCTCTGGCGGCTGGTTCCCAACTGAGCTCTGCCGGTGAGCTTTTATACTTCCGGGTCCGCGCCGTGACCTCTAAGGGGCGGGCACAGGACCCAGTGACTCCGCCCACGCTGGTGTTAGGGGAGGTTCGTCCCTCAGCAGGGCTGTGGGGTATCCCACCGCCTCGCTACACAACTTTACACACAAAATGACGGGGTTTAAATTAGCTGTTACCATTCAAGAACCAGATCATAGAGTCATCACCAATAGTTCTTGTGACGAACTGGGAATGTTCTTAATGTTTTCTCTGAATACTGTGTTGGTACCTCAGTGTCCCCTAGGCAGTTCTTAAGTATCTGGGGGCTTGTCTACATCACAAAGTTGCAGCGCTGGTGAGGGGGTTACAGCGCTGCAACTTAGGAGGTGTACACATCTGCAGGGCATCACCAGCGCTGCAACTCCCTGTTTGCAGCGCTGGCCGTACTCCCGTTTTGTCTCGGGTGTAGAGGATCCAGCGCTGGTAATCAAGTGTAGACACTTACCAGCGCTTTTCTTGACCTCCGTGGAATAAGCAGGTATCCCAGCATACCTGAGGAAGCCTCTCTGGTAATCAAGCAGGTCTCCTTCCCCGGTTTGCTCTCGCGTTCCCCGAACCCCCGAGCAAGCAGGTCTCCTTCCCTGCGGTTTGCAGGGGGGTTCGGGGAACGTGAGAGCAAACCACGGGGAAGCAGGTCTCCTTCCCCGGTTTGCTCTCGCGTTCCCCGAACCCCCGTGCAAGCAGGTCTCCTTCCCCGGTTTGCTCTCGCGTTCCCCGAACCCCCGTGCAAGCAGGTCTCCTTCCTTGCGGTTTGCAGGGGGGTTCGGGGAACGCGAGAGCAAACCGCGGGGAAGCAGGTCTCCTTCCCTGGTTTGCTCTCGCGTTCCCCGAACCCCCGTGCAAGCAGGTCTCCTTCCCTGCGGTTTGCTCTCGCGTTCCCCGAACCCCCCTTGAAGCCGCCCAACAGCGCTGCAGTGTGGCCACATCTAACACCACTTGCAGCGCTGGTTGCTGTAAGTGTGGCCACTCTGCAGCGCTGGCCCTATACAGCTGTACTAATACAGCTGTAACAACCAGCGCTGCAAAATTGTAGATGTAGACATACCCTGACAGAGCAAAGGGCCAGTGCACCCAAATGCCTGACACTCTGTCTCCTAGCAACTGATGGCCTGGGCCCCCCCTCTGCAAAGGTGCCAGCTGAAGGTGTTGGAGACAAAGGGATCAGGTGACTTCCTGGCCCGGGAAAGGAGCTGAGCAGAGAGGAGGGGCTGGGAGGGGTTGTTAGTCTGGAGCTGGCTGAGGGCAGACGTGGGGGTCTGGCTCACTGACCCCCAGAATGGACCCGGCCGAGGGGTCCGGTTCTCTGTACCTACAAGCTCTGTTTTAGACCCTGTTCCTGTCATTGAATAAACCTCTGTTTTACTGGCTGGCTAAGAGTCACGTCTGACTGCAAAGTGGGGGTGCAGGACCCGGTGGCTTCCCCAGGACCCCGCTGGGGTGGACTCGCTGTGGGAAGTGCACGGAGTGGCAGAGGATGCTGAATGCTCCAAGGAGAGACCCAGGAGGTGAAGACGTGTGAGCTTCTTGCCCTGAAGAAGTCTGCTCCAAGGGAGAGGAGGCTCCCCAAAGTCCTGCCTGGCTTGGTGGGGAGCAGTTCCAGAGCATCGCCCGGTGACTCCGTGACAGTTCTCCAAAAGCAACTGCTCAATGTGCAGCAGAAGCTAATGGAATGTTAGGAGCCATTAGGAAAGGGATAAGATAATAAGACAAAAAATATCATAATCACAGAATCATAGCATCGCTGGACTGGAGGAGACCTTAAAAGGTCTGGTCCAGTCCCCTGCACGCATAACACGTCTAAGTATTATCTAGACCATCTCTGACAGGTGTTTGTCCAATCTGCTCTTTAAAACCTCCAATGATGGAGATTCCACAACCTCCCTAGGCAATTTATTCCAGTGCTTAACCACTCTGACAGTTAGGAAGTTTTTCTAATGTCCAACCTAAACCTCCCTTGCTGCAATTTAAGCCCATTGATTCTCATCCTATCCTCAGAGGTTAAGAAAAACATTTTTTCTCTGGGTATCCCTAACCCTCTGACTGCCAGAAGCCTGGGCTGGACAATAGGGGATGGATCACCTGCTACTTGCGCTGTTCTGTTCATTCCCTCTGGGGCGTCTGGCATTTGGCCACTGTCAGAAGACAGGATACTGGACTGGATGGACCAGTGGTCTGACCCAGTATGGCACCTTATCTGATACATGTTAGATACAGATTATGACAACACTGAGCCTATGAGGTCCAATATTAGTTGTGGTATGGGGTGCCCTCTGCCATTTGGCATTAGGGGGCTCCCTGGATCTACCAGATTGTACAACTCTAAGATAATTATATTAGGTTGGCAAAGTACTTATGGTAGGTCAAAAATCATAAGTCACTGAGGCAAAAGCCCAGTTACTGGAATGAATCCAAACATGTCAGTATGTTACATTTGTGTTTACCAGGAAACAAGGCGAAATTGGCCAGTGAGCTGAGAATAGCACTTTGTTTGTTCAAAGGAACATATTGCTAACCTTCTCTGATTGCCGAGGCGTGTTGCAGTTCTATAAACAAGCATTATGCTCCAGACTCTTGCAGTGCCATCAGAATCATGGAGTTCGTGACCTTCTCCACAAAGAGAAAGCTGAACAACAACCCTACATAATCCTTCCTCTCCCAGCACTGATTACTGAGCCAGCAAGGTGAGCAACCTGGGCCCAGGATCCAACCTTGTTTCTTGCCTTCCATTGTGCTGGCAAACCCAACTGCTTTGCCTCCGGTTTCTCACTGCAGCCAGCCTGGCTGAAGGAGCCGCTGGTCCACTGAAGTCAATGCAGAAGGGCCCAGGCACACCAATTCTCAGTTTGGCAGTACCGTTTTAGGAGCCTAGGCCAGCAGAATGTTGTAAAGAAACTTTGCTAGCAAGACGAAAATGAGGTTTAACCCCTGGGGGAGAGACATGGCTGCTGCCTCCACTGGTAAGTCACTGGCTGAAGGTTTTGTGCCTGGAGATCACCCCACATTTCTTCATTGTTGAGCAGGGAGGTGGCATGGCTGGCCAGTGGGAGCTGGGACAAGAGCTGTGCCTGTCTGTCCATCTGAGTTCAGACAAAACTCACCTCACTTCATGTTTCCTTTAAAACTCAGAAGGCAGCCCAGGTTTGCGGCCTTTCAGATCAATCTTCCAGCAATCTCCCAGATGTGTCTGGCTAGGCCAGACCAGAGTGGGGGCCTTTGGTACCCAGCCAGCCTCTCCCCAAGCCCAGGTGCTGGGTCATTTGCCTTCTTCTGTGGGAGGAGGGAAGGGGGAAGTCTGGTGGCCTAATGTCCTTCCGCCCCCTTTTAGAGACCAACTGGCGACCATCACCCCTGTGCTGGTTTCTTCATGGGGTGACCAGCTAGCCTGCCCCAAACCACGTTCTTTGAGCGGCTCAGGAAACTCATCTGCCAAACGTCTCATGCCATGGGAACGCTGATGCCAACAGGGGCTCAGGAGTTGCAGGGCAGCACAGAACAGGCCCTATCTGAACAGAGCCAGCTGCACTATTTCTTCCCCATTTCCCCACACTCCCGTGTGACTCGCCCCTTTCCTGACATGTGCCATTGGCAGCCTGGGCCAGCCCTGGCATCAGCAAGCACAACAAGGTGAAATGAGCTGCCTCGGGAACGAATGTGACCCTCAGCACCTGCCACGAATGCACTTTCATACACATTTGAGAGAACAGATTAACCCTCAGGTCTACTCTGAAATTCACTGCCAGGCCACTCTCTGATCCCTTTGCTTAGCCCTGCCCCACAGTTCCCATAGGTGGCATTGCCCTATTCCCCATGGCGTCGAGCCCAACACAAGAGAACCCACAGCTCAGACTGAATCCCTCACCAGCGCTAACTGCCGTGGCAAAGCCCAAGGCTCAGCTGTGCACAGAAGTACGCACGCCGCTGCCAGGGACGGACATTAGCACCACACACACCTATGGTGAGCCTGCCATGCCATGGGCCCGAGCATACTTGCATAGACGCCGACTCTGTGGGTGCTCTGGGGCTGGAAAGTTAGTGGGTGCTCCGCACCTACCAGCAGCCAAGCTCCCCCTCCTCACCTCCTTCTCCCCCACCAGGAGTGGGGAGGCAGCATGCTCAGTGGAGGAGGCGGAGAAGAGGCAGGGCAGGGGTGCGCACTTGGGGGAAGGGGCTGGAATGGGGGAGGGAAGGGGTGGAATGGGGCAAGGATAGAGTGGTGCAGGGGCAGAGCTAGGGGTGGTTGGGGGCCGAGCACTCACCGAGAAGAGGGGAAGTCGGCGCCTATGCGTGCTTGCACTGTAGGGATTGCTAGGCTGGAACGATGCTGCTCAGCAAGTGAAGAGGGGGATGCCAGTGTAGAGTGGAGGATCTGCTGGGGGAATCTGGGGGCCAAAATTCAGTTACCAGAATTGGAATTTGTCCAGGATCCTCATCCAGGTGGCAGCACCACCCATGGCACAGCTCTCTTTGATCTGGGGTCACAGCACCCCCTCCTCCTGCACTGGTGTGCTGACAGCACAGGGACAGCTCCCTTCCCATTCACTCTGCAGAGGCCAGCTGCCTTTGATGTCATGCCAGGTTACTGGGTCGCTGGCTGGGAGGATGTGCACCACTGCCCTCTACTGGATGGAATCAGAATTGCTGAGCTGTGTGTCATAGGACCTATGCTGTTCTTAGGGTAGGCCTGGACTGCAATCACTGGCTGTGGCTGCAGCTCAAGCTGACATACCTGAGCTAGCTTTAATCTGGCTAGCGCAGCTTCTGGCTTTGGTGCAGGCTAACCCCATGAGGAATTACTCAGCCTTCTGGGCAGCCTTGTATGGACCACACTGCACTGCCAAGGATTCACTGCTCCAGGACCCGAGCTCACTCGATTAAGGCTGGCTGGGGTACGTCAGCTTAAGTGCAGTCCAGACATGTCCTCAGCGTACAACTCACTGCATGGTGTGGCTAGACTACAGAGACAGGTGTCTGAGGACGCTAAAGCATTCACGCTATGCAAGCTGGTTCGTGCGCTCCGGCAGTAGAATCTCCTGCTTTTAGTTCCAGGAGCTCTGGGTTCAATCCCCCAGACAGCACCCGCTCCAGGGGTTCGTGTCAGTGGAGTCTATGCCTGGGGAGCAGAAGGAGCTGAGGTCTATCCCCGATGCTGCTGTGAGCTTCCAAAGTGACCAGGCAGGGCAGTTAGTGACACAACAGTTCTGTTCTGATATTAGGTCAGCACCTCCTGGGTCAAGCCATACGCTCATTTACACCTGCTGCTCTGCTGCCTTGAGCATGATGTGTCTGCTTGGGTTTTCCATGGAGACGCCCCAACTCAGATACCGGCCAGGCTTAGCCCTGCTTAACTGGTGAGGCTTCACAAGCTCCCCTGTGAGAGGGTGCTGCCATTTCATGAGGCTTCCATCAATCCCCAGGCAGTCTCCTCATTGGGGAGCTGTGACATGAGTGCAGTGTTACCAAGCATTGTGCTTTAGACTGGCTAGAGCTCTACGATCCTTTTAGACTCAAGCCCATTGCTTCCCAAATGCCCGCACGAATGAGCATTCAGCCTTCTCAGTTATTCTCCTCAGATACAGACAGTCCCTAGGCTAAGCCAAAGTGAATGAATAAATAAAGAGCCTGATCCTGATTTCACACCACTTTTATTCTGGTGTAACTCTGCTGACTTCAGCGCAGTGACTCCTACTTTAGGCTCTGTCTACACTGGGATCTGGAGGTGTGAGCTCCCTGCTCACATACACATCCCGTGTCAGCTCATCTCAAGCTAACGGGAGTACAAAGAGCAGTGTAGTCATGGTAGCATTATCCCCCTCTGACATCTGGAGCCTCACCCACACACACACTGGGGCAGGGGCAAATGCAGGGATGGACCCCAGCAGTCCGGACCCTTCTAACAGCTGGGAAGTGTCACTTCCAGCCCACACAAGTGACTCCAGTGCAGGACGACAAGCCCCCTCCAGCTCCAGGAAACACAGACTTCATCTTCAGCAGGCATTCAGCACCGCCCGGAAAGTGCTCAGCACCTTGCAGGGTCAGGGCCCTCCCTTCTGTGGCCAGCACCCTGCCGGGAGTGCTGGGGAGGGGGTGGTGCAGGGCCAAGCCAGCAGCTCCCTGTGTGTCGGGTACTTCCAGGCAGACAGTAGTACCCAGGAGGAGCCCGTCTCACTGCATCTGGTCGCTCTGCTTCCAGTTCTGTCCAAACCTAGGCATGCCGAAGAGTGAGGGAATTTGATCCCCAAAATGCTCTGGCAGGAGAGACTTTGGGCACAGACAGGACAGGGGGCAGCCCAAGATGTCAGAGGAGAGTTCCCTGTAGGGGGAGGCCGGCTGGCTGGGGGACCCATCCCCAGGGGCACGTGCTGCAGGGGGGAGGCAGAGGAAGGAGGTTCAACAAGAGATGAGGGGTCCCAAAGCAAGAGTTGAGTGACCTGCTTGATTGACCCGAATGATGTAAGGCAGGGGCCCCTCTGCTTGATGCCAGTACACCCACTGGCTGGCTGACAGTGGGCAAAGGGTTGGGTTGGCTGTACTGTCATCTATGCCTACTCCCTTACCTCTAACCCGAAGGGAGCCCCAAATCCTGGGGACTGAGAGTCTATGGCCCCACGCAGCCCTCCCAGAACGATAGCTGGAGTGCCCAGGGATCAGTTTGCCAGGCCCAGATTGGCCCAGAACTTTGCTGTCAAAGTTTTACATTCTCTTCTGAAAAGAGGCAAAGTCCACAGGTAAATGCCCTAGTGTTGCGGGGGACAGGAGTGGGGGTAGTCACAATTCTTCCTCGCTGGTATCAAAATTCAAGATTTTTGATAACTCATTATTTACAGCTCCTGGTTAAACATCTCACAAGCTTGATTCTTTTGAGCAGCATGAATCACAGGCTGGAACAGATTGCTCCAAGCCTGAAAGAAATAGAAAACACAATAATAATGAGACATAATTGCAGCAGAGCTATTTGACAGGTGAATTATCTTCCTTTTGTTACCTGTCTGCCAGCGGCGCCATTCCTACCATCTCTGGGGGGAAATACAATGGATAGGGTAGCCAGGTCTCTCATGCAGGGTGATTTTCACCATCTAAAATCACTTGATTAATGACTTCATCCCATGTACAAACAATACATGATTCTCTTCACCCACCAACAAATTGTGGCCGCCTCTGGGGTGAAATGTGGCAGCTGTGAACCCTACACAGCAATCTTACTCAACAGCTGAGGACATGTATCCGGATGAGAGCAGGAGAAATTAAGTAGGCAGAATGTAATTAACTCAACCTCATTTAGCCACACACCAAGCTAACACCGTAGGATCCCTTCTGTGAGAGGATCCCTGGGTGGCATAGAGGTGCCATAGACGCACCACATCACTCCCTTCCCAGATGCTGTCTCAAAGAAGGAGCATGGCCTGATGCCCCAGTGAGCCCTGGCTGCAGGATTGGCCCCAGCACAAGTTAGAGCAGCCTTCAGGCTGATAATTGGTCAGTGTGGACAAGGCCTGCAGGAGACACATGGATGGCTCCTGAGCGGCATGGAGCCCAGCTTCGCCCCAGCTCCAGCTCCGGATCTGGATCATGGAGACATTTACATGGAAACGTACTCCCTGAGCAGCTGAAATACAGATTCTAAAGCTCAAGCTGGGCCAAATGATCCCGCTCACTGAAGAAATGTTGATGCCTTTGAGGTTAAAAAGGCAATAACCCCAGCTTGCAATAGGGAGGGTCCTAGTGCTTAACTCCAGGCTGCAGAATTTGTAAGCACTGTGGCTATTGTTAGATGCGTAGATATCAACACCTACCACAGGGCTAATAGATCTCCCGGAATAATGGATCCTGGCAGGTGAACTGTCAGAGATGCTCAGGACTTCTTCTCCCCTCATCTCATGGTGCTGAGTGGATACTGCCTGGGGGAGAATTTATTCTGCGCTTGACGTTTCTGCCTGAGTGAGTTTACATGATTAAAAAAACCAGGAAATCCGCAAAAGAAACAAGCTGCATGTGCCTGTGGTGCTGACCCTGGCAGAGTGCCCCAGGCAAGAGAAGGATACTCAAATCCCACGCTGCAGGGCATAGCCCGGCTACTCGCAAGGGCTGAGGTCAGAGGCAATTGGCCCAGTGCATATGCTCCCCCAGAGATAAGCTGCAGAATTAGCAGGGAACGCTGTGAAGGTTTTTGGAGTAGGGGAATGCCTTGCCTAAAGCAGCAGGTATTGACCGCTGCTGGAGGCAGCATACTTAAAGGTCACGGGCGCTGCAGGGACTTTGCACCTCTCAGGTCAGGCCGTTAATGCCCCCGTGGTCTCAAGTGATGTGGAAATATCACCCTAAAAGACAAACAGAAGGTAGCGTCTGATCCCCGGAGAGCTCTACACACTGAGTCCCCAGTGAAGTCAATGCATTGTGTGTGTGTAGGACTGGGCCTTTTATCTCCATTGCCAGTGACGTGCAGCTCGCTCGACCAGGGAATCTCAATTAAATACCAATCAGTCACGGATGATTCAGATGTTTTAACTAAGTAAAAAGAACCTGCTCCAGTGAGCTTTGGGGTGATCTTGCCAGGTGGAATCCAGCTTCCTGGCATCTCCCCACCCGTTCAAAAACATCATTATATTGCCAAGAGCAACAGGCAGGAACCAGTCATTTCTAGGCCACATCCGTCAGTCAGAAAGCAGTGCACAAATGCAAAATACAACAATCTCCCAGTTGAACAGTGTAGTTATCAGCACGGGAAGCAGCACATCCAGGCAATTCTTTGGGGATTATTGGCTTTTGATTTTGATGGCCTTGCTCTACTTCAAAGGCAGGTCTCCTAGTTACCTGCCTTTTGGTAATGTTCACATACTTCGGGTTTCTAGGGCAAGTAGAAGCTTTGATTCTGAGCTGCACTTAATTCTGCACAGTTAACCCTGGGTTCAGCAAGGCGATATACAGTGAGTGCTTCAATTTCCCAACAATGGCTGGGCACAAAGCACGGATTTACAATTTAAAGCTGGAACAAAGCTGGAGGGTTGATATTTTTTATTCTATTTTTAAACACCCAGTAGCCTACTTTGAAATGAATTAATCATAAAGTGAACTGTGGCTGTTTCACAAGCCAAACGTGGCCCCCTTTCCCTCCAGTGACGCAATCCGAACATGGACCATGCTGACACCGCACTGTTTGGGAAAAGTTGTATTAATTTAGACAGGATATATGGGCTAAAGATGTTAGCGCTACCCTGTCGCTGTGTCACATAAAGCAGTGTTAAACAGCGCTCAGGGTTTGGCATACAGAGTCTTCCGCCTACATAGCCCTATGGTGCAAACACTGGTAACAATCCTTTTAGCCTTTTATTCAAGACGCAGAAAAGAAGGAACCAGTTAATACAATGCATTTCAAATGCTTTAAGTAAGACTTTCATTTATCATCATCCCTTGTTCCCTTCAGCTGGTGAGAGTTTTCGAAGGAGAAAGCCCTTGTGCGACAGTCTCTGAGGGGATAATAACCATCAGTTTGGGGAACAGAGAAGAAGTTAGCTGAGATGAGCTAGCGCTGATGTCTGATCCCGTTGCCTGGCTGTCAGGGGGTGTCATGGGATTCAGCCAGAGCTAGTAGTGGTGGCGATGGCATGTGGGTCCCTCTCTCTGGCCCGGTCTGGCCAAGGCATCCCTCAGGATTAGGACAAAGAAGGTCCAGGTTCCCAGCAGACAATGGGGTGGCAGCCATTGGTTAAGCTTGCTTCAGTAGCCTCTGACTGTTCTACCCCCCACCCCCCGTAAGTTCCTTTAAGGACTGTACAAAGGTAGTGCTGAGTGGAACAGTCCATTCCCTTGTTATTTTGTCTACCAATCTGGCCTAATATCCAACACACCAATTTTGGCTCATTAATTTCTGGCTCCACATCTTCTGTTTTTACCATGCACAATTTTAACATAGTCCTTAAACCAGAACAGCAGGCCTTTCAGTGTACTCAATTCTGTTTTTCTGTCTCCTTTTCTTGCACCCATTTATAACATTCATTATAGAAAACAACTTGACCTATATTCTACCAACATTTGTTATAGGTGATTGTCACATCTTGTGAACTTTCAAATACTTCTGACAATTAAGCTTACAATGAGGGTAAATGTTTAGGCCCAGTTATCACAACATAATCCACCCAATGCTTCATTACCAGCAGCAGCAGAGGGAGAGTACTGTAGACAGGGCACTTGGTTTTTACCCCCACATTGTCTAAACCCACTGGGAACATGTCCACAGGAGACAGCAGTAAGAACACCATTGCCCTCTCTACTCCAGTGTTCCTGCTGTTGCTACCAGCACTGGAGCTGCACCAGTGGTCAGTAAATAGTAGGCGATTTCGCCAAAAAGTGTCATGTAGTCAAGAAAATGGAGAGTCAAAACTTCTTCCAAGTTTCCTCTTGTTTCTTCTCTTCTCATATTCTATGAGCCAGAGAAGCCAGTCAGACCACCTGCCATGACAAGAAGGGGAAAGAAGGACCTAGTCTCCTACTTAATGCTTTCATGAATACAAGGCCCCCTCTGTTCTGCACGGGTGCACCCGTACTGACTACAGTGGAGTTATTCCTGTTGTACAAGAGAGTAAGCAGCAGAGGAACCAGTACCATTTGTATCCATGGGAGTAGTGGGCTTCAGATAGTACTGTGATGAGTGTTATCCTTGCTGATCTTAAACACACAAAGAGAAGCTTACAAGAAGTGGAAGACTGGACAAATGACCAGGGAGGAGTATAAAAATATTGTTCAGGCATGCAGGAGGGAAATCAGGAAGGCCAAATCACACTTGGAGTTGCAGCTAGCAAGAGATGTTAAGAATAACAAGAAGGGTTTCTTCAGGTACGTTAGCAACAAGAAGAAAGTCAAGGAAAATGTGGGCCCCTTACTGAATGAGGGAGGCAATCTAGTGACAGAGGATATGGAACAAGCTAACGTACTCAATGCTTTTTTTGCCTCTGTCTTCACAAACAAGGTCAGCTCCCAGACTGCTGCACTGGGCAGCACAGAATAGGGAGGAGGTGACCAGCCCTCTGTGAAGAAAGAAGTGGTTGGGGACTATTCAGAAAAGTTCAATGAGCACAGATCCATGGGGCCAGATGCTCTGCATCTGAGGGTGCTAAAGGAGTTGGTGGATGTGATTGCAGAGCCATTGGCCATTATCTTTGAAAACTCATGGCGATCAGTCCCAGATGATTGGAATAAGGCTAATGTAGTGCCCATCTTTAAAAAAGGGAAGGAGAAGGATCCGGGGAACTACAGGCTAGTCAGCCTCACCTCAGTCCCTGGAAAAATCCTGGAGCAAGTCCTCAAGGAATCAATTCTGAAGCACTTATAGGAGAGAAAAGTGATCAGGAACAGTCAGCATGGATGCACCAAGGGCAAGTCATGCTGACTAACCTAATTGCCTTCTGTGATGAGATAATTGGCTCTGTGGATGAGGGGAAAGCAGTGGATGTGTTATTCCTTGATTTTAGCAAAGCTTTTGATACGGTCTCCCACAGTATTCTTGCAAGCAAGTTAAAGAAGTGTGGGTTGGATGAATGGACTGTAAGGTGGATAGAAAGCTGGCTAGATCATCGGGCTCAACAGGTAGTGATCAATGGCTCCATGTCTAGTTGGCAGCTGGTTTCAAGCGGAGTGCCCCAAGGGTCGGTCCTGGGGCCGGTTTTGTTCAATATCTTCATTAATGATCTGGAGGATGGCGTGGACTGCACCCTCAGCAAGTTTGCAGATGACACTAAACTGGGAGGAGTGGTAGATACACTGGAGGGTAAGGAGAGGATACAAAGCGACCTAGACAAATTAGATGATTGGGCCAAAAGAAACCTGATGAGGTTTAACAAGGACAAGTGCAGAAACCTGCACTTAGGACGGAAGAATTCCATGCACTACTACAGACTAGGGACCAAATGACTAGGCAGCAGTTCTGCGGAAAAGGACCTAGGGGTTACAGCGAACCAGAAGCTGGATATGAGTCGACAGTGTGCCCTTGTTGCCAAGAAGGCTAATGGCATTTTGGGCTGTATAAGTAGGGGCATTGCCTGCAGATCGAGGAACGTGATCATTCCCCTCTATTTGGCATTGGTGAAGCCTCATCTGGAGTACTGTGTCCAGTTTTGGGCCCCACACTACAAGAAGGATGTGGAAAAATTGGAAAGAGTCCGGCGGAGGGCAACAAAAATGATTAGGGGGCTGGAGCACATGACTTGTGAAGAGAGGCTGAGGGAACTGGGATTGTTTAGTCTGCAGAAGAGAAGAATGAGGGGGAATTTGATAGCTGCTTTCAGCTACCTGAAAGGGGGTTCCAAAGAGGGCAATCGATCTTGGATTATCACCAGATAAGTCTGCTCAGTGGTCTGCGGGGAGATGTTGGATGGGATGGGAACTGAGTTACTGCAGAGAATTCCTTCTTGGGTGCTGGCTGGTGAGTCTTGCCCACATGCTCAGGGTTTAGCTGATCGCCATATTTGGGGTCGGGAAGGAATTTTCCTCCAGGGCGGATTGGCAGGGGCCCTGGAGGTTTTTCGCCTTCCCCTGCAGCGTGGGGCGTGGGTCGCTTGCTGGTGGATTCTCTGCAGCTTGAGGTCTTCAAACCAATTTTGAGGATTTCAATAACTCAGTCCTGGGTTAGGGGTTGTTATAAAAGTGGATGGGTAGGGTTCTGTGGCCTGCCTTATGCAGGAGGTCAGACTAGATGATCATATTGGTCCCTTCTGACCTACAAATCTATGAGTCTATGAGGATGGATCTAGACTGTTCTCAGTGGTAGCAGATGACAGAACAAGGACTAATGGTCTCAAGTTGCAGTGGGGGATGTCTAGGTTGGATATTAGGAAACACTATTTCACTAGGAGGGTGGTGAAGCACTGGAATGGGTTCCCTAGGGAGGTGGTGGAATCTCCTTCCTTAGAGGTTTTTAAGGTCAGGCTTGACAAAGCCCCGGCTGGGATGATTTAGTTGGGGATTGGTCCTGCTTTGAGCAGGGGGTGGGACTAGATGACCTCTAGACCTGGCAGGGCTCTCAATCTGTTACTGGATTCAACATACTCTTGTTGGGCGCTGTTCTGCCTCTCTCACTCATGCTGAGTAGCACCTCCCTCAGGGGGTCTGTTTGCAAGCGTAGGTGCAACCCCAGCCCTCCTGGGTGTGGTGCTCTGGCCCCTGTAGTGGCACTGAGACCGCTTAGCGAGACATAAAGGGTCAGCTCTAGAGCCTTAGCTAAGAGCCACATGGCTTTTAGCTCATGCAGTAGAGACTCATGCACCATGGTCCCAGGTTCGATTCTGCCCGCTAACAACAGGGGTCTGTTAGTGTTACATAAGGAGAGGTAAGAAAGGCAGAATCAGGCCCATAAGAAGTTACATTTGGAATATCTGGACACTCCACTATTGCTGTCCTGCGCCACAGACCCAGCACTACTCTCATGCCCAGATACCATGGTGAAAAGCGCCTGTAATTGACTGACTAAAGGCAGGCCCAGGCCGTGCAGAACCTGGCCTCATATCCGTGCCTCCCCTTGTGTGTCTCTTGTTGGCCAAGAAAAAACAAGAAAATGCATCCCAGTAAAATGGGAACCCATCCATCTAGCAGTTTTCAGCTCTAGGCAACCACAAGGAGAATGAGATGCTTTTGCTGCAGACATACACATTGTAAATTGTGCTGTTCACTCAAAAGCAGGTGAGCACTGGAACAGACGTGTCACTAAAGGCAGTGGTGGGTGCTCTCCCATCCATGGACAAGGGACCAACATCTGTTCTCAGTTTCAGAGAGCTTTCCAGAGCCTCTGGCATGCTCAAACCCAGGGCTGGAAGGTCCAATGTGAAAAGTGGTGTGCCAGCACCAAGAGAAGCGCCTTCACTGAGAACCAGACTCAAAGGGCGCTGACAGGTGATGGCCCTCCTCTGTAGAGCCCCACAGATTGAACCATCTCTCCTATCCTACTCAGCATTGACAAGCAGCTCCTAGGAGAAATCACAGACCCCTACAACCTCCAGAGGATGCTCACAGTATATGCAAACACAACTGTCCCCAGACACCCCAGCCCCGGGCTGGGATCAGCACATGGGTGAGCAAGTGCTGGCTGAACTGAACTCTCAGCAAGATTGTTGTTATGCCCACATGGAACCCCCTTTTCTTTTCTGGTGTCCAGCCAAAACCCTTAGTGCTGTAATTACAGCTGCTGTCTCTCCTTGCTCTGAGTTAGTACAGAAACATTCCCAGAGAAGGTGGGAGTGCAGAGGCTTGAGTGACTACAAACAAACCGTTGCTATTTCAGCACCGAAGATGGAGTGCAGGAAGGTGTTACCACGCTCAGGGGCTGTTCTGAAGCTGGTGTGGAAGATTTCCATTAAGGGCAGGCATTCTTCCTTGCACACATGAACCCCTTTGTTAGAAGCTGGAAGCTCCTGACTTATCAGTAGTGAGTTGTGTCAGGGTACAAAACTGGCAGCCAGGTGAACCCCAGTCAGATCCAGCCAGCCCTGCAGGGAGAAGATAGAGCTGCCAGAGGTGAGCAAGACCCGGGTGCTGAAACAACTGGTTATTGTGCACACCCAATGTTTTCTCTAGTTGTCAGCATTGTACCTAGGGCGAGTCTACGTGACAGCTGATTTCCGATTCGCAGCAGTCCCAGTCCCTGTACGGATTTTGTAAGGCATTATAAGTATAGATATTTTGGGGTTTACCCCGTGTTTATATTCTTCATTTTAAAAGAAAATCACAGCTCTCCAGTTTGCGAGGTTAGTTGAGCTCGGGTACACTGTAAGTGTGGTGCTGTAAGGGTTTCTCTCTGTAGGAGCAGACTGTCCCCTCCCGAGGCTTGTCTGCAGGCGGGGCTTACAGACAGGTCTGTGGCTGGGCCTGGCTATGCTGAGCTGGCTGGCTCCAGGGAGCCCTCCTCTCCCCTCCGCCTCGGCTCTGCCCATGGTCAGAGACTGCTGGCAGTCTGCCTGCCTGTCTCCTGCTCGCTAACTGCCTGCTGCAAATTGCTGTTGTCTCCTCTCCTCCCATTCTTTGAGGGAGAGGGTGTTGCCAGAGTGACTGCGGGGGTATCGCCTGAGGGGTGCACAAGGGTGTGCCTTCTCTTGGGGTACTGCCCCTCACAAAGGGGGTGGGGCTACAGTACAAAGCTCATTGGGCTGTAGCCGTGATGGTGCTTCCCATGGAGCGTGGTCGGTGTCTGATGAGCTCTGGGCTGCACATGCAACAAGTTTTGTTCTGACTCGTTTGGGACAAATTGCGATCCCAGGGCTTGGCCCAGCAAGGTGCAGAGCCCTTCCCAAGAGAGGCTGGACACGTTTGTGGCCCAGCGACCTCACCCAGCTGCAGGGGGCTCCCAGAACCTCACAGGACCAGGCTCAGACTCCTCTTGTTTCTGACTTGCTGCACCCAACCTGAGAGTGAGAACTCTGTTTTTCTCCAGCATAATGTTTCTGAAATCCCAGCTCCACCCCCAGCCCTGACTCACGCCACGCAGCACTTACCTGGGCGACCAGCCCCACAACCTGCCTCTCGTTCTGGCTTGGTCTTTGATTGTGAAACAAAGTAAAAAAAAACCACAGTTTTGTACTATACCAAGTCTGATGGAATTCCATTTGCCCCAATTTTTACTGGTGCATCCGATGGGTGCTGGCTGGAACTACTTGTGAACAATTTTGCTCAGCCAAGCAGCATGTATCTCCTGGTACAGGACACAGATTCAGGAAATGTGAAATTGAGGACATTAGATAGATTGTGCCTTCCTGCTGCAAGGGCCCAGGCAGTCAATGCTCATTACTCCTCCCAATATTATCATCATCACCACTATTATTTAATGACACTAAGCAGGACTCACGTACATTCACCAGGGGTATTTCTTGTTCTTTTTAGGAGCACTCAGCAACTCCCGATCTTGTTATACAGAGATGAAAAAGAAGGGAGGTCCCGTGTAACAAAGGACTGCTGGCAACCCAGCCCTACCTTCATGGGAGGTTTCAGATCTGTCAATCCAACAAAACTCTGTTGCATCAGGAATTTCCAAGCCGCTCTATTAACAAGTCGCATTTGAAGCAACTACCAACTAAGACTTCAAATAATTTTTTACTAGGAATTGTTAGCTTCCTCCACTGCCCTTTCCACCAGAAAACCCCAGAAACACCAGATTCTATAAGCCTTAAGGGCACCTGAAGACCAATATGTGCTGGGGACTTTTAGAATTCAGCACTCTTCCCTATTTTTGAAAAAAGAAGGCATTAATAACTTGACAGTCGGGAATCTGCTCACAGATGGTAGGATCTGCTCAGAGCACTGACTCTCTGGATTTGCATAGACAAGTCTGGGCCTAGCAGCCTGACGTGTGACCAGGGGCGGCTCCAGGTATTTTGCCACCCCAAGCACAGCAGGCAGGCTGCTTTCAGTGGCTTGCCTGTGGGAGGTCTTGGTCCCGTGGATTTGGTGGCATGCCTGCGGGAGATCTGCTGAAGCTGCAGGACCAGTGGACCCTCCGCAGGCATGCTGCCGAAGGCAACCTGCCTGCCGCCCTCGTGGCGACCAGCAGACACCCCCCATGGCTTGCCGCCCCAGGCACGCGCTTGGCGTGCTGGTGCCTGGAGCCGCCCCTGCCTGTGACTCAGCCAGTCTGTCCCTGGTGGAGTGCTGGGTATTGCCAGTGGGATTATTTGTATAATTATCAATGGTACCATCTACAGGAAGGAAATGGGACAGAATCAGAGCTTGTTTCTCATAGTCTCCACCAGAAAGAGTGATGGGTGTAGCTACACCTGCACACCTTCCTAGTGGAGAGAGAGCTTCTATCAGCACAGAGTGCTTTTGCTGCTATAGTGGATACCAATTGCTGAAGCAACATAAGATGTATCATAGAAGATTAGGGTTGGAAGGGACCTCAGGAGGTACCTAGTCCAACCCCCTGTTCAAAGCAGGACCAATCCCCAACTAAATCATCCCAGCCAGGGCTTAGTCAAGCCAGGCCTTCAAAACCTCTAAGGAAGGAAATTCCACCACCTCCTTAGGGAACCCATTCCAGTGATTCACCACCCTCCTAGTGAAATAGTGTTTCCTAATATCCAACCTAAACCTCCCCCACTGCAACTTGAGACCATTACTTCTTGTTCTGTCATATGCCACCACTGAGAACAGTCTAGATCCATCCTCTTTGGAACCCCCTTTCAGGTAGTTGAAAGCAGCTATCAAATCCCGCCTCATTCTTCTCTTCTGCAGACTAAACAATCCCAGTTCCCTCAGCCTCTCCTCATAAAGTCATGTGCTCCAGCCCTCTAATCATTTTTGTTGCCCTCCACTGGACTCTTTCCAGTTTTTCCACATCCTTCTTGTAGTGTGGGGCCCAAAACTGGACACAGTACTCCAGATGAGGCCTCATCAATGTTGAAGAGAGGGGAATGATCATGTCCCTCAATCTGCTGACAATGCTCCTACTTATACAGCCCAAAATGCCATTAGCCTTCTTGATAACAAGGGCACACTGCTGACTCATCTCCAGCTTCTCATCCACTGTACCCCCTAGGTTATTTTCTGCAGAACTGCTGCTTAGCCACTCGGTCCCTAGTCTGTGTCAGTGCATGGGATTCTTCCGTCCTAAGTGCAGAACTCTGCACTTGTCTTTGTTGAACCTCATCACCCCTTCATCCTTCAGTTCACAAATTGAATGTTCTATACATTACTCTAGTAGCTTCCCAGGTATTGAGGTGAGGCTGACTGGTCTATAGTTTCCCGGCTCCTCCTTTTTCTTCTTTTTAAAGGGCATCATGTTAGCCCATCTCCAATCTTCCAGGACCTCTCCTGTCATCCATGAGTTTGTAAATATTATTGCCAGTGACACTGAGATTTCTTCAGCTAATTCCTTCGGTGCCCTCAGATGAATAGCATCAGGCCCTGCTGATCTGAATTCATTCAAATTGGTCAGAAGATCTCAGATGTATTCTTTAGTTATCCCAATCTGCATGCCTTCCCCTTTTTTGTCTAAGGCAACTTCGCCAGTTGCTCAGTCACATCTTATATTTTGCGAGAAGACTGAAGCAAAGTAGGCAGTGCGCAGCTCTGCCTTCTTATCATCTTCCGTGATCAGCTCACCTTTCCATGGAGCGGCAGACCCACACTGTCCCTGATCTTCCTTTTTTGTCCGACGTATTTGTAGAACCCCTTCCTGTTTTCGCTAACTTTTCTTGCCAGTTGTAACTCATTCTTTGCCTTGGCTTTCCTGATTTTGTCCCTGCACGCTTGCACTATTCCCAGGTATACGTCCTTGGTCACATGCCCCTCCTTCCATTTCCTGTATGTATTCATTTTGGGTTCAGGTAGCTGAAAAGCTTCTTGTGCTGCCACATCGGTCTCCTGTGGCTCTTATCTTTCCCCTGCATCGGAATAACCTGATGTTGACCCTCTAGTATTACATCTTTTAGGAACCACCAGTCCCCTTCGACTCCTTTTCTTCCTAACTGGTCTTTCCATGGGACCCTGCCTGCTATTTCTCTGAGTCATTTGAAAGTCTAGTGTCCAGTTTTGCTGTTCTCGTGTCCTCCTTTCCTTAGCATCTTGAATTCTATCAGATCATGATCACTTCCTCCCAAGTTCCCGACCACTTTTGCCTTCACAATTACCATATATACTCGTTCATTAGCCCATTCGTTTATAAGCCGATCCCTAAGATGATTAGGTAAAAATAGCAAAAACTGTATCACCCTTTCATAAGCTGACCCTATACTTCAGGGGTTGGCAAACTTTGGCTCCCGGCTGTCAGAGTAAACCTCTGGCGGGCCAGGACATTTTGTTTACCTGGAGCATCTGCAGGCACGGAGCCCCTCAGCTCCCTGTGGCTGCAGTTCACCATTCCCAGCCAATGGGAACTGCAAAGAGGCACACTGGCAGGCTGGTGGGGGGAAGCTGGCATTGCCAGTGCTCTTCTGTACACTTTCTGGGTATAAGCAGAGAATTTCAGTGCCCAGAGCTGCCAATCCAGCACCTTTCACCAGCACTACATTCGCTGGAAAAAATACTTTTAAAAATAAAGACACTGAAAAGCTGTGGGGTCCTTTAAGAGGAAAGATGAGAAATTTACATCAAAAACTGGGTTTCCATGCAATATAAATATGTTAAAGAAATAAGATAGGAAGACAGGAGACACTACATGCCCGATTACTCGTGTAATGCTGCTACGCTCCAGATCATGGGTTATCTGCCACATATAGTAAGTGCCAGCTCAGTAAATTTGACCTTCCCAAGGGCAAATCTTATGTCTATACTCATCTTCACAGACAGACCATTTTCTCGGTGCTTCATTCTTGAATCACTGCCATTCTTCAATCAGTCACTCCATTTCTACCTCTTCCCCCTATCTTCTCCCTTTCCAGCTATGAGGTGCTGGAGCCAGTCTCCCTTTGGGCAGGGGAACCCTACCGAGTCACATACTTGTATGTTCTAATCCACCCAAGGGAGCCAGGGGAGGCGATGCCTGCGTCATTTACACACAGAGGTGAGCATGGCTCATTAATGGCTGTAGCACTACACCACACAATGGCAACAAAGCAGTGGGAAATCACTGATGCAGTTAGGAGTTTGTATCTTCTACTTCTGACCAGGTCACTATTTGTTAAAGGGACACACTTGGAAATTCACCAGAAAACTCCACCATCTCAGTCAGGAGATCATCAGTCTCTTTACTGAAATCAGAAATATGTTTTCTGTGTCTTTTACAGGAGCCTTTTCTCAGTTGGCTATGGTGCCATACTCCAGACAAAGTGGATGGCAGAAAGTATCTGATCTATAACAATTACTAAGCATAGGCACTGTCACAGTGCGTAGCTGAAGGAAATATATATCTCTATTTTCAATTAGTGGAATTGCTTTCTGATGAGCTGAATTCGTATTGATTTGAAACACTGGGCAGCTCAGTGGTTTGATGCATTAGTGTGTTATACTCACTAAGTCTGAGAACAACTGAGAGCATAAAAAAATCAACCTGGAGCCCAGACACTTCTGTCTCTTCCAATAACATCTAACTAAAGCCTGCCAGTCTCGCTTACAGGGAGTTATTGCCATGTTAAAGGGATGCGGACAACATTTGAGAGTGTGTATTACTAAAAACTGGGCTAAATGTGTGTGCCGGGGGGAATGGTGCAGATTACTGCACAAGATGCTGAGTGCTGGTGGGGACTCTTTCAGCCGCCCTCATGACAAGGGGGAATAGGACTCTAAGGGTTAATGTCTCTTTCACCTGAAGCACCTGACCAGAGGACCAATCAGGAAACCGGATTTTTTTCAACTCTGGGTGGAGGCAAGTTTGTGTCTGAGTCTTTTGTCTGTCTGCCTGCTTTCTCTGAGCTTTGGAGAAGTAGTTTCTGCTTTCTAATCTTCTGTTTCTAAGTGTAAGGACAAAGAGATCAGATAGTAAGTTATATGGTTCCTTTTCTTTGGTATTTGCATGAATATAAGTGCTGGAGTGCTTTGATTTGTATTCTTTTTTAATAAGGCTGTTTATTCATATTTCTTTTAAGCAATTAACCCTGTATGTGTCACCTTAATACAGAGAGACCATTTGTATGTATTTTTTCTTTCTTTTTTATATAAAGCTTTCTTTTTGAGACCTGTTGGAGTTTTCTTTTCTGGGAAATTTCAGGAAAATTGAGTCTGTACTCACCAGGGAATTGGTGGGAGGAAGAAATCAGGGGGAGATCTGTGTGTGTTGGATTTGCTAGCCTGATTTTGCATTCCCTCTGGGTGAAGAGGAAAGTGCTTTTGTTTCCAGGACTGGGAACGGAGAGGGGGAGTCACTCTGTTTGGATTCACAGAGCTTGTGTCTGTGTATCTCTCCAGGAGCACCTGGAGGGGGGAAGGGAAAAAGGATTATTTCCCTTTGTTGTGAGACTCAAGGGATTTGGGTCTTGGGGTCCCCAGGGAAGGTTTTCAGGGGGACCAGAGTGCCCCAAAACACTCTAATTTTTTGGGTGGTGGCAGCAAGTACCAGGTCCAAGCTGGTAACTAAGCTTGGAGGTTTTCATGCTAACCCCCATATTTTGGACGCTAAGGTCCAAATCTGGGACTAGAGTTATGACAGACTCAGTTACATCTGGGACTGCTTGTAGGTTGTCCTGTTAGAGCTGCCTTCAGATTTTCAATAAACATCTCTTTGGGGGGTGGGGAGGGACACTAATAACTCAGGCAGCCACGCCTGCCATATCCGACCTGCCCAATGGCTCGTCAAGCCCAGCACCTTGCCTCTTGCAGAGGATAATCCTCAGTACCTCAGAGGAAGGGGGGGGAAGCCTGAGTGCGGCTGGCCCGTAGAGAAGGAAAGAATTCCTTCTGGACCCCTGCAGTGATCAGCCAGGGCGCTGACGGGTGAGGCTCGAAGGGCCAGTCTCGCAGTAGGTTTACTGGTAGCAGTTCTGCTGTAGCACTTAAAGGACTCAGACAGGATCGGGCCGCATTGTGCTAGGGGCTGCACCAAATCACATCTGCTGGTCAGAAGATGACTGTTATTATTGGCATCGATCAGACAGGTGGTTAGTGTGGGTCAGACTGGGCCTGATCCTGCTGCTCCCACTGAAGTTGGAGTGTAGCCATTAACTGGGAGGGGAGTCGCCCTCCCCCCTGTGTGTTTATACGGCCACCCATCATCACAGCAGTTGAGCAGGTCACAATCATCAATTCATTTGTCCCCGCATGACATAGGTCTGTGTAATGGATTTCACTCACTGCAGAAGGGTCTCCTCATGGCCAGGCGTGGCCTTGCAGCCGTCTTTCACTCTAGCACCCCTGCTGACAGTTGCTCCACTGGTCTCTCTTCTGTAACTCAGCCCTCTAGGTAGGTCAATATTTTTATCTGCCCTTTTCAGGCTAGCAAAGTTCCACAAACGAAAACCCAACAAATCATTCCAGGACCTTGGGTCAGGTCTCTGGCCCGACTCTGGGCTCATGCCACTCTGCCAGTGGCTGGTTGGGGAACCCAGGCCCTCTCTCTACCCCAGGTTCCACGCTCGGGACCCCAAAACCAACAGAAAGGGACTGCAGACTCCCTCCCTGCATCTCACTCTTCTTGAGAAGGCCGCCATGCCCGGGACTTCGTGACCTGTTCGGGACTTACAGCCTTGCTCCTCGCCTGATATTCCTAAAGAATTGCAGAAAACCATTTTTTGGGGCCCCATTTTCCTTGTAAATGTAAAGGGACTGTTATCCCCTTACTAACATTCAGTGGGGTGTTTTGGTTGTAGCTCCCAGCACTTAAAGAGGAGGGATCGATGGCAAATCAGGACCCTGAGACTGACAGTCCCCAGGAACAATGGCAAGAGGCCAATGCTCCAGGTCAGCCTGATTGACAGGGCAGGCAGGCTAATCAAAGAGACAGAAGGCCAGGGTGGGTCCAGTCCTCCCTGTGAGCTGGAATTGCCTGGGTCAGACGAAGTGGGGCCGAGCGAAGGAGAGAGCAGGGGCCCAAGCTAAGCTGCTGGGAGCAGAGCTGCAGCCCAACAAGCCAGAGCACAGCCCAGAGAGAGAGACCTGCCCTGGGAGGGGAGCTGCAGCAGCCAGAGCCAGAGGGGCCAGAGAAGCAGCCCAGGGAGCAGATGAGAGTTCAAAGCAGAGTCACAGAAGCAGCCTGCAGAGCAGACCTGCCCTGGGAGCAGAGCTGCAGCAACTGGAGCCAGAGAGGCCAGAGAAGCAGCCTAGGGAGCTGGAGGCAGAGCAGACCTGCCGTGGGAGGGGAGCTGCAGCAACCAGAGCCAGAGAGGCCAGACAAGCAGCCCAGGGAGCAGGTGAGAGCTGAGAGAGAGTCACTGAAGCACCCTGCAGAGCAGCCCTGCCCTGGGAGGGGAGCTGCAGCAGCCAGAGCCAGAGAGGCCAGAGAAGCAGCCCAGGGAGCAGATGAGAGCTCAAAGCAGAGTCACAGAAGCAGCCTGCAGAGCAGACCTGCCCTGGGAGCAGAGCTGCAGCAACTGGAGCCAGAGAGGCCAGAGAAGCAGCCCAGGGAGCTGGAGGCAGAGCAGCAGCAGCAGCCGTGCTGAGGCAGTGTGGAGCTGGGGCTGGAGCAGTCTGGAGCTGGGTATGGTGAGCAGCTGGGGAGAGCGAGGGGGACCCTGGGCAGTGAGCCCAGCACAGGGAGACGCCTCAGCCAAGAGGCTGTGCAGGCCAGACTTGGAGGGGGATCGTAACCCTGACGGAGCAGGGGTGACGCTGGGGAGAAGGGTCCTGCCACCCAGAGCCTGAGAGTGTGTGGCCACCACCAGAGCAAGTGTCCAACCCTCAGCGTCCCTGCAGCACAGCCAGGGCCTGAGAAGGAGGCCTGGGACCTACAAGGAACAGACTGTGAAGTGCCCTGATGTCCAGAGACACTGTTTGTGATGGTCCCTGCCACAGAGCAGCGTGATGTGTTTTCCTTTAACCTTCCCCATTTTTCCTTATACTTTTTTTTAAATTAATCGTTAATTAAATAACTTGTATTTGCTTTAAAATGTATGATGTGATCAGTGGGTCAGAGAGGTGCAAAGAGAGTACCCCAGAGTGGGGACACCCTAGCCCCTGTCCTGGGTGACCACAGCAGGGTTGGGGTTGAGTCCCCCAGGAATCCTGGGCCCAGCCTTGTTGGGGTTACAAGGACTCTGCCAGACAAGAGAGTGGAAGGGGAGCCCTCAAGGGCAGGGAGGCCTCTGGGTAAAGGAAGTGGGAGCGAGGACTCAGATCCTTTCACTAACCCACTTCACCGGGGTAGTGCAGAAGCCAGGAAAGTTCCCCACAATAGCGGGACCATTCCCCCGCTTACATAATCTTTATAGAGGCTGCAAGGAAAATTGTTACTTTAAGGCCTCTGAGTTTTCTGTCTAAACAAACACTTCCTGTCACTGGTACAGTCTTTACAATCCCAGAGGAGATGATCTATCATTTCCTGGACTTTACAAGCGACGCATAATCCATCTTTACTTTTGTTAATTAGAAATAAATTAGTGTTTAATCCACAATGTCTTGCTAGAATTCCAAACAAAGCCACTTCACTCTTCCTCGCAGGGCCTTGGATTACCGCAATATTTTCAGCGGCTGGGCTCACGTCTCGGAATTATTTCCCCTTCATTCAGCTTGCCCACAGGTCTCGCCATTCCTTCCTTAGCTCATTTTTTATTAGGTGTTTAAATTCCAGTTTGCTTCAGGGGATCCCTCGGTCAACCAGCTCGTGATTAATAGCACTTTTTGCTGGCTTGTCTGCCAGTTCGTTGCCTGCTAGCCCGGCACGCGCCAGGATCCCTGCTATTACTATGGTGCCATCCAGCTGAACCTCTGGGGCTGTTCACATTCAGACTATCATGTCTGTGGTCAGACTCACCACTGTCAATTGCCTGCAGCCCTGATAAGGAACCGGACAGGATGGCCCCAACAGCTGACTCACAGCTAAAGCCTAGTTTAGCACTCGGCTACCTTCTGCTACAAGTGTCCTCTCCTCATACTAAGCAGCCTGCTCTGCCAGGGAAGTTTCACCATCAGTTGAGCCTGGCTCTCCCTACATGTGTATTACTGCCCTCAGACCCACATTCACCTATTCAGGCCTGAGTGAGGTTCACACTCCATCACAGTCAGTATGATTAGCCCCATTTTACAGATGGGGAACTGAGGATAGCCCTGGAGTGGTGCAGGACTTCGCTACTTACGCTGGGTCCTACATTGTAACCTGGCAGAGAGGGTGGGCCCGGGTTCCCCTACCAACCCCTAGGAGGGGTGAAAGGCAGAAGTCAACCCCTGATCTAGAAAGTCGAAAGCAGAGAAGGCCCTGAGCACAGAAGAGTCAAGATCCTGAGACTCAACCCAGGTGCCAGACCTAGAGACGCCTTGTCTAACTCAGAAAGGTTCCCTATTGTTAGAATTTTTAATATACCCTGAAAGGGGCAGACCTAAGACACGTGACCTGGCTGGAGGGCTGAGTCATGGAAGGGGCAGATCACCATAGGAGCAGAGTGGCGGTCAACAGGAGGTGCCAGGAAAAGAGAGAACCTGCCTGACCACTGAGTGGCACCTGCGATGAGTGATCCCCTTCGCAAGGGGACAGGTCGGCTTTTACGATATGCGCCATAATCGTGAAGACCTTAGTCCCCTCTGAGCAAAGGAGAATATTTTTCAGAACATGAGACTTTGCAGCTGGAAATAAGACTCAGAAACAATGAAATGGGATCTGTGCCACTGCTTCAACTCTCACATGCACAACGGAGCTAGACACAACTGTCTCCACTCATATGCACACAATTTGGCAAAAGTAACTGTACTGTGGGCCAAATCTCCAGCAAAAAAATCCCCTTTACTCCAGCAAAACTCCATTCAAATAAGATCAGAAAGGCTTCGGCATTCAGTCCTGTGTGCATTAGTATGCAAATTGCCTCTGTTTTTTTTTCTAATATAAATCTTGTATTCTGGGTTTTATGGTTTCCAGGCTTGCTATTCTGAGAATATCCACGGAAGTAATAACGGCACCGCACATCAGTGTGTAGCCAAGCTCTGATTTTCATATTTATTGTTGTATGTTTCTCACAGATATTATCCCCCAACTCTCCATAAGTCTCAGGATTATTTTTCTTTTTACAGCCTGAATTTTAAGTTGCTCCAAAGCCTCCGCCTGAAACACTGCAAAGTAGAATATGCTGCAAGTCACATTACGCAATTTTGTGTTGCAATCCAAAGAAAACAAGTTCTCCTTTTTGACAATTACCAAACTACTTAATTGGGCAATTTCACTGCATTTGCACTTTTTCAGATAATAACATTCCTTAGAGAGTGAAAGAATAACTATATCTGCTTGGGAATTATTGCTGTTTATGGCATTACAGGGACTGTCTAAAGTTCCCTGGGTACGTTATTTGTTGGAAAGACAACTTCCTGTGATTGGTGTTAGTGCCAAAACCAGCCCAGGTTCATCAGAATCAGAGATGGGCCTGAATCAGAACCAAAGCCCTGCACAAGAACACCCCTAAATGTGAACCTGGATTGAGACCTTGATCTGGCAGTTAATCCCTAAAAGGCTGAACAAAACCCCTGGATCCAAACACCCTAATTTGGGGGGATTCAAAATCCAGATTCAAGTTTGCAGTTTGGGTCCATCTCTGACCCAACAGTCTGCAATCCCTTCTGGGAGCTTTGAACAAACCTAGTTTCAAGCCAGCTCAGGATGGTTTTTGGTTTGGTATCAAAGTCACGCAACACTCTCCATTTTGTGTGGGTTCAGCATGAAAGCAGGTGAAAGCTGAACTTCTAACAAGAAACTCAAGTGAAGCTTGTGGGTGAGGAGTGAAGAAAGCCAGCTGGTCAGAAACTAAAGAAAAGAGTTGCACAAACCTCTTCAAAGCAGCACCTTTCATGTGGCAATATTGACATGTGCCCTGTCACTCAGACTGGCAAGCAGAGTCCAGGGTAAGGGCAGACAAGCTGGTTTGTTGCTGTGAGCATCCTGTCCTGAATTACGTCCTTTAACAACTTAGAATGAACATCCTGTCTTATAACTCTTCAGTGGCTGGCAAACAAAGGGAGGGGGCACTAGTGTAACATTGAAACAGTCAGTGAGCTAGTTATTTATGGAGCAAGGGGGCTCCCCCTGAGCAGTCAGGCATGTTGCAGCCAGTCTTAGACCTGGGCATGTGATAATACTTCTGATGGTAACAAGACAGGAACTGGTTTGAATGATCCAGCCTTGCCTTTCTACTAACCACAGAGCAAGTCTGTTTCCTCTTTTCTATTTCAAGATCCTGCAAAGGGGCATTGGAACCCCCATTGTTCAGTGAACTGACAGGGGACGGGTTGATAATCTGGCATCACTATCTAGACCTGCTGCTTTAAACCACAGTCCACCCAGCGGCCCAGGCCGGTCACAATGCAGGAGCAGGGCCTTAAATAGTCGATTGTGTCCAAGACCCACAGATCACTTTACACCCAACAACAAATGAGCCCTCGCAACGCTTCCTTATGGTGCCTGTTGTCATCACCACCATGTGGGTTTGGTCCTAGCTTAAGTCTGGGAGCATGGTCCTTGCGGAGAGGGGACTCTCCCCTTTTTTGAATGGAAGGGGTGACGGTCAGCCACTTCCCTGGCAGTGCTCCCACTTCCAGAACCCTGAATAAACCCCAGAAGAACATGGGGGGGTTGCTAAATGGGGGGACAGAGGCAAGTCCACCCTCCATTCCCCAATCTGAGGAGTTAGTGAGTTTTCCATTTTGCACTGAGGAGCTCCCCACCCCCGCACCCTTTAAAGGCCGGAGCCTGGTGGCAGCTGTAGCCAGGGGCGAGGGGATGTGGGGCTGGCACAAGTCCTCCACGGAGGGAAGGGAGCCTATGATTCACTCCCAACCCTGCTCCAGATGGAATAGGGCGGCCCCCTCCATACCCTCCTCCCCAGGTTTAGCTCAGGCGGGGGCGGCATGGCTCCAGGCAAGCACTCTGACACAGCCACCACAGGATCCTTAAAGCCCACAAGCTGGCCAGATTCTCGGGTTTACAGCTTCATCTGAAAACCAGCATCTGCCGATGGGAGACCTCTACCACCGGGCTTGGGGGAATGGGTCTGCACTGATGCAGGAAGAACCAGACCTTGGCACCAGCCCCATGTCCTCCGAGGTCTCCCTTCCACATGCCAGCCCCACACTGCTCAACCTGAGAGAGGGCAAAGGACTGCAGCAGAAAGGGCTACGAAATGACAATGTCCTAGCAACATACCTCATGGTGCTTTGCAGAATGACAGCTGTGTGCTCACTCAGCCAGATGACACTTCAGGGACCACGGATTGACAGGACAATAACCCTGGAACAGACGGAGAGAGAGGCCAGGGTTATTTTTATCAGTGCGCCATCTCCATATATTATACCTTTTTGCTTGAGAAATTTCCCCAAAAGGATGTAACAGAAGTAACGGATGCTACACCACGAGCATCAATAACACCCATCATTACTAGGCTCCGTGGCCACAGCCAACGACCAACCTTCAAGTCAGAGGGCAAGGCAAAGCCACTCCTAAGTTACACAGAATGCCGAACTACCGCACAGGGTATGTGTCTGAGAATATTCCCGCCTTTCGCACCTCTCCTTCTCTTAGGTCAATGAAAGGGTTGCCAATGGTAGAGAACTGGCCAGCCACTCCCTGGAGATGGAGAGTTGAATGATCTTCCAGCAAAATCAGTCACTTCAGCTAAAATAACCATGGTTTGCGTTCAGCCCCCACTCCTCCACCATGATTCACACGGGAGGACTTCAGCATCGCTTGGAACCCTACTGCTTTCAATGACTGATTCCGCCCAGGCAGGTCACAATGCAGGAGCAGGGCCTTGTATAGAAGATCAAGGCCCTCAGATCGTTTTACATCCAGGGGCGGCTCTAGACATTTCACCGCCCCAAGCATGGCGGCATGCTGCGGGGGGCGCTCTGCCGGTCTCCAGTCCCGTGGCTCTGGTGGACCTCCTGCAGGCGTATCTGCGGATGGTCTGCTGGTCCTGTAGCTTTGGTGGAGCCACAGGACCAGAGGACCCTCCGCAGGCACGCCGCCAAAGGCACCCTGCCTGCCGCCCTCCTGGCGACCAGCAGAACGCCCCCCGCAGCATGCCGCCCCAAGCACGTGCTTGGCATGCTGGGGCCTGGAGCCGCCCCTGTTTACACCCAATAACAAAAGAGACCACGCAATGCCCCCGCACGGTGCTGGTCATCCTCAGTGCTACACAAGGCAGAGATAAGGTAAGGCCCAAGTTTTCCACTTGTTTATCAGAGGTGCTGAGCACCCACAACTTCAACAGGAGCCATAAGTGCTCAGCACCTCTGCTAATCAGGCCCTAGGCATCTCCAGCTGGGCTCCCAAGTCTGAGACCTCCCCAAAGCAAGTGGGGTCTTTGACGCATGCTAGCCTCTATGATCTTCCCCAGGGCCACACACCACGTCAGTGACAGAGCTGAGAATAGAGCCAGCAGGCCCAGACCTCCAGCTCCCTGCGCAGTCGCTATCCAGTATAAAAATGAGGTAGGCAGAGTTCTGCTCCTCTAGAGTTTCCTGCCAGGCCTGGTGCATTTCTAGGCAATTAAAGCCATGTTTAGGTAGGGGAAGAGCTGCTACCATTGGCAGCAGAAACAAGATGGGTGAGGTGATACCTTGCACTGGACCAATGTCTATCTGAGGGAGAGCTCTGCAGGACTCAGAAGCTAGTCTCTCTCACCAACAGATGTTGGTCCAATAAAATCTATCCCCTCCCCTGCCTTGTCTCTCTAATATCCTCAGGTTGACATGGCCACAACGACACTGCAGACAACTTTTGTAGCAGGCATTTCCAGATCATGTCTTAGGTCTGGATGCACCAAAATGAATTAACTCACTCTTAGATTCTTCACCTCAGTCTCTGGAAGGAAAGCTTGCCACTGAAGCAGCTCATGTTCACTTAAATATTTCAGCAGAATTCACTTTTGACTGTGGCTTCAGATGATCCTTAAATCGAGCTTGCTGTGGGAGTAGGGCTCTGTTTGCTGATTTAGGTATGAAATGAAATTGCCCTTTGTTTTCAAGGCACATGAAACCCTATCTGTTCTAGTGCTTGTCTGCTGCCCACCTTCCCTAGAGCAGCGGGTTACCCCGGCCAGTCCAGGGAGTAGCAAGGAAGGAAGGCAGCACAGCAGGCAGAGTGAAGGAGCTGCAGAGAGAGGGTCATGAAATATTGATGCACTCATGAAATACTCATCTTGATAGCAATCCAGGGAACTTTCTGAAGCCCCGGCAGTGTACATATGACTCACAATTTCACAGGGCATCAGACACTGAACTTCCAAAGAGCTGAGGTAGCCGTGCCTTCCTGGCCAAGGGAAATTATATTAGAAATTACCTCTCCCCCCAACATTAAAAGAATGTTAAGGCAAAAGTCAAGCACTCAAAAACTTGGGAAGTGCCTGAATTATGGTTCCTGTGGCCTGATGGCTCCAGAGAGCCTTGCCAAACACACATCATTGATTTGTCACATTCACTCTGATGGGAGGAGGCTGAGTCTTGGCTCTGCCATGTTAGAGACCTGGTTCTGCCTGATATGGCCTCAGGCAGCCTCTGTTAGCCCATCTGTAAAATGGGGAAAAGATACTTGTCTGCCTCCCAAGGTGGGGGGAACGAGGCTGTTGCAGATCTGGTCAAGCTCCCCCTACTGGACACTTGCCGGACTGCCGAGAGGGGATCCCACGTGCCCTTAGCTTGCTGGGCCTGAGCAGAGTTGTGCATTGTCCCAGGCCTGGGGCCCCTCGAATGCACTCTGGTGTCGCACACACCTCTTAGCAGTGAGGACTCTGCAGCTCAAATGCCTTGGCTCTGAAACTAGTGCTGCCTCCCAGCAGCGCCTGCATGTTCTCCAGTTTCCCACCAAAGACGAGAGTCCTCCTGGTATACAGGTCACCTCTTCTGGGGTAGCAATAGTGAAGCGAACAGATGGATGGACAGATTTTGCACAGGATTCTGAACCAGCATGGCTCTTGACTTTCCATGAGTGATGCATGTAGCGATACAAAATAAGCAGTGCGCCTGTATGCATCTTGCTGCCTCGGATTCCTCACCCCCCTGGAGAGTTTTGGGGGCTTGGGCAGAGTCTTCTGGGATGTCCAGAATCCTTCCCCAGAGCTCCTGGCTTCTCCTCAGAATCATGAAGCCTTTCGGGCTCTGCTAGACGTGCCTTCTGGTACCGGGGCTGGTCCCCCTTTTAAACCAGACCCCACCGCCTCAAAAGCATGCCCATCTCTTTCCTTCTCCTACCCCAGGCTTCCTAATATCTAGGTTAACTCTCCGCTATCTCTGGTCTGGGAGAGATGTGCTCCAGCCCTAGCCAGTGAACGGTGGAGCCCACATCGACCAGAAGCCTCATGTTGTACGGAGCGAATTCCTGGATTGCCATATTGGCCGTGCTCAATAATGGGGTGCAAGGGGCACAGAATTACTGACGCTGGCCAGTGGCAGCGCTGGGGGAAGAACTCCTGGGCTCCTGCTCTGCCTCTCATCTGCCCAGTCTCCCCTCAGCTGGGCACTCCTGCCAGCCCTGGGCGGCTCCGCGTGAGGCCTCTTGCTAGTGGCCAGGGAGTCTATGTACCCCTGGGGGCGCAATGGGATGGGAGTGGGGTGAAAGGCGGGATTCTGCCCCTCACACATGGTCTGTGGGCCCAGGGTGATGGGGGGGGAGCTGGAGTACCAAGGCTCTTGGCAGCCTGTGGGGGAGAGCAGAGAGCTGGGGGATTGGGGGGCCTGAGACAGCTGGGCTGGGAGCATGCTCAGTGCCCTCTATGGGGATGGAGCATGCTCGCTGCAGACAAAATGTTCCAAAATTTTGGTGCCTGTCTTGTAACAAACTCTAACAGAGCATAGGCAAAGGGGGATGTGCCGAACTGGGAATGTTCTTAATGTTTTCTCTGAATACTGTGGGGGGCCTCAGTTCCTGGCCGACCCTCTGTCACCTGGCAACTAACGGCCGGGCCCTTCCCCCCTGCAAAGGTGCCAGCTGAAGGTGTTGGAGACAAAGAGATCAAGTGACCTCCTGGCCCGGGAAAGGAGCTGAGCAGAGAGGAGGGGCTGGGAGGGGTTTGCAGTCTGGAGCTGGCTGAGGACGAGGAGTGAGGGCAGACGTGGGGGTCTGGCTCACTGGTCCCCAGAATGCAGGGCCACCCAGAGGATTCCGGGGGCCTGGGGCCATCGGTGGCAGGCGGCTCCGGTGGCCCTCCCGCAGGCGTGCCTGCGGAGGGTCCGCTGGTCCCGCGGCTCTGGTGGAGCATCCGCAGCCATGCCTGCGGGAGGTCCACCGGAGCGGCGGGACCGGCGAGCGGCAGGGCGCCCCCCGTGCGGCGAAATTCTAGAGCCGGCCCTGTTCAGCGGCAGGGGGCCCTTCCGTTCCGGGACCCGCCGCCGAAGTGCCCCGAAGACCCATGGCGGGGGCCCTCCGCTGGCGAATTACTGCCGAAGTGGGACCCGCTGCCGAAGTGCAGCCCACTGTTCGGAGGTAATTCAGTGGCGGGGAGCCCCTGTCGCGGGTCTTCGGGGCACTTCGGCAGCGGGTCCCGGAACGGAAGGGCCCCCCACCGCTGAATTACTGCCGAAGACCAGGTTGCATTTCAGCGGCAGGTCCCGCTTCGGCGGTAATTCGCTGGCGGGGGGTCCTTCCCCCCGGAGCAGAAGGACCCCCCCGCCGGCAAAGACCAGGAGCGGAAGAAGCTCTGGGGCCCGGCCCCGCAAGAGTTTTCCGGGCCCCCTGGAGCAAGTGAAGGACCCCGCTCCAGGGGCCCCAAAAACTCTCGTGGGGGCCCCTGCGGAGCCCAGGGCCTGGGGCAAATTGCCCCTCTTGCCCCCCTCTGGGCGGCGCTGCTAGAATGGACCCGGCCGAGGGGTCCGGTTTGTGATACCTACAAGCTCTGTTTTAGACCATGTTCCTGTCATCTAATAAACCTCTGTTTTACTGGCTGGCTGAGAGTCACGTCTGACTGCGCAGTGGGGGTGCAGGACCCCGTGGCTTCCCCATGACCCCGCCTGGGTGGGCTCGCTGTGGAAAGCACCCGGAGCGGCAGAGGATGCTGAATGCTTCAAGGTCAGACCCAGGAGGTGAAGACGTGTGAGCTTCTTGCCCTGAACAAGTCTGCTCCAAGGGAGAGGAGGCTCCCCAAAGTCCTGCCTGGCTTGGTGGGGAGCAGTTCCAGTGCATCGCCCGGTGACTCCGTGACAGGGAATTTTTCCTGAGGCATATAACTCAGCCAAATCTGGGTGGATTTTCACAAGGGCAGCAAAAAGCATCCCGACTGCAGACACCCCTCTGCCAAATATAGAGTCCCCACCCCAAAGCCTGAAGATGCTAAAACTATACAAATAAATAGTGATCAGAATTTTATAACTGGGTAAAAGAAACTATTTTTTCCTAATTTTGTCTCAGAAACAGCTGAAATGTTTTAGCTAAAACCTTCCAAAAATTCAGTCTGAAACAGATACCCTGCAACAAAAATTGCAGCCCAGTTTAAAGTCTGGCAAAGTTATAAGCAACTGAAAATAGGTTCTTATAATAAACCACATTAGCAGCCTTAACTCGAGGTGGCACCGTCAGCTCTGCCTGCTTGTTAAAGCTCAGTACATTATATGCAGGCTCCCCTCACTTCATGGAGCCAGACTGCCAGAATTAGAGAATCCCACTGCTATAGTAGGATGTTAGGCTGCCCCATAGATGCTACAGGCCTGATTCTCTGCTGTCTTGCACTGTGGGTCATCAGGTTCTCCTGTGCACAGGGAGCAGGGGCGGCTCCTGGCCCCAGCACGCCAAGTGCATGCTTGGGGTGGCAAGCTGCGGGGGGCGCTCTGCCGGCACCGCGAGGGCGGCAGGCAGGCTGCCCTCGGCGGCTTGCCTGCGGAAGGTCCGACGAAGCCGCAGGACCAGCGGACCCTCCGCAGGCAAGCTGCGGAAGGCAGCCTGCCTGCCGTGCTTGGGACGGCAAAATTCCTAGAGCTGCCCCTGACAGGGAGGGTAAAACATTGCTAAATCAAAATGTGGCATCGCATCCACTTTGCACCCCTGTAAATGAAAACATGTGGTACCAGGCTGCAGGAAGACCCAGCCAGAGCCATCTGGCTAAATAACTTCCCAGTCTGTTGCAGAATGTGGGCCTCAGAGCTGAACTGCATCTATGGACATGCCGCTAAGAGCATTTGGAAGATTTCAGATAGTCAAGTCGCAGTGCAGGGACCCAAAAGCTGAAAGTGTGTCCCTATGGACATGGTACCTCTTCTATATCCTTCACTATTACTACTATGTTAGAGCACCATAAGTGCATTTGCCACAGTGCAAACCTCTACAGAACATTCCTTGCCCTGTCCTTCTGTGAGGAGCTCAAAAGACCCAGACCGGCTAACTCATACCCAGTGTCAGCAATTTCAGCGGGACTATTTGCATGAGTGAGTGTCATAAACAGATAGCTAAGGGTTAATGTCTCTTTCACCTGGAAAGGAGTAACCTGAAACACCTGACCAGAGGACCAATCAGGAAACAAGACTTTTTCAAATCTGAGTGGAGGGAAGTTTTGAGTGTGAGTTCTTTGTTCTTTGTCTTGTGTCTGTGCCCTCTCGGCTATGAGAGTGATTTTTCTATCTCCAGGCTTTCTAAGCTGCTGTTTCCAAGTTGTAAGTACAAGGATAGTAAGACAATAGGTTTATATTGTTTTTTTGTATTTACATGTGTGTAGTTGCTGGAATGTTTTAAATTGTATTCTTTTTGGATAAGGCTGTTTATTCATTTTTCTTTTAAGCAATTGACCCTGTATATTGTCAACTTGATACAGAGCCTATTTTTAATGTCCTTTTTCTTTCTTTTTATATAAAGCTTTCTTTTTAAGACCTGTTGGAGTTTTTCTTTAGTGGGGACTCCAGGGAATTGAGTCTGCAGCTCACCAGGGAATTGGTGGGAGGAAGGAGTCAGGGCGAAAATCTCTTTGTGTTAGATTTACAAACCTGACTTTGCATTCCCTCTGGGTGAGGGGGGAAGCACTTGTGTTTCCAGGACGGGAAACAGGCAGAGTGGAGTCCCTCTGTTTAGATTCACGGAGCTTGCTTCTGTATATCTCTCCAGGAACCCAGGGAGGGAACACCCAGAGGGGGGAAGGGAAATGGTTTATTCCCCTTTGTTGTGAGACTCAAGGAATCTGAGTCTGGGGGTCCCCCAGGGAAGGTTTTGGGGAGACCACAGTGCGCCAGGCACTGTATAGATTCCTGGCTGGTGGCAGCTTTACCAGGTCCAAGCTGGTAACTAAGCTTGGAGGTTTTCATGCTAACACCCATATTTTGAACGCTAAGGTCCAGATCTGGAAAAAATGTTATGACATGGTGGCACAGCAGTGTGGATAGATAGAAGAATCCAGAAGCCAGTAGAAATATATTTTTCTTTTCTCTGCTAGGGGCTTTTAAGTAGAGAGGGTTTGGTTTTAAAAGGAACCAGAGAAAATTTTTTTCTGCTCTCTCTTGCAGTTTTTGGCTTGCATATTAAGCAAGGAACCATTAAGGAACTATTAAAGATCTTTTGTGAGACAATAGCACTCCGATTGTGAGTCAAGTACCAGCACAATACACATGCAAATAAAGTGTTTTTTTCTGGTTTACTTTACATTGAAAAGATTAGCTAGAGGAAGAAAGGGAAAAAGGCACTGTTGCTAGGCAGACCCCAGGAGGCAACAGAGAAGCTGCAGTTCAGACAATAAACACCAGAGGGCGCCTCAGCACAAGAAAGCAGAAAACATGAGTTCCAAGGAAAGCCTAGGGCAGGGAGCACGGCAACAAGCCATGGACAAAGAAAATGAACATGAGAGACGGATAGAACTAATTAATGCAGAACTAGCCAAGGAAAAGGCATCCCACAGAAGAAAACAACAACAAGAAGAAGAGGCAGCTCACAGAAGAAAACAACAAGAAGAAGAGGCAGCTCACAGAAGAAAACAACAAGAAGAAGAGGCAGTTCACAGAAGACATACAGAACTCCAGAGGCAGGCCCACCGCCAGACCCTGGAATTAGAAAAGGCTAAGCAACAGGCTCCAGCCAATCCTAACAACCCTGCGCCAATTATGGTTCCACATCCCAGGAAATTTCCCACCTACAAGGCAGGTGATGACACCGAGGCCTTCTTGGAAAATTTTGAAAGAGCCTGTCTTGGGTACCGCATCCCTGAAGACCAGTACATGGTAGAATTGAGGCCACAGCTCAGTGGACCTTTAGCAGAGGTGGCAGCTGAAATGCCTAAGGAGAACATGAACGACTATAAACTTTTTCAAACCAAGGCCAGATACAGAATGGGAATAACCCCGGATCATGCCCGTCGGTGTTTCAGAACCCAAAAGTGGAAACCAGATGTGTCATTTCCCAAACACACCTACTACGTTGGGAAAAATTATGAGGCCTGGATATCAGGAAACAATGTTAAATCCATAGACGAACTGCACCTCCTCATACAAATGGAGCAGTTCTTGGATGGTGTCCCTGAGGATATAACACGGTACATACAAGATGGAAAACCCAAAAATCTCACCGAGGCGGGGGAGATTGGAGCCAGATGGATGGAAGTGGCAGAAAGCAAGAAAGCTACTGTCAAGGGGAGCGAATACCCCAGAGGGCACACCGACAATAGACCCTACAACCGAGGGCAGCCAAAGACCCCACCTACAACCCAAGGAAAGCCACAGACACCCTATTCTTCCACCTCTCCAGTCTCCAGTAACTCACCTCGACCCAGTGACCAGTCAGCTGGAAGATGCTTTAAGTGTAATGAACTGGGACATATAAAGGCCAACTGCCCAAAGAACCCCAACCGGGTGCAAGTCATTACACCACCATCACACCAAAGATCCCCAGGCCCAGATGCCTCTCAAATACCCTTGGAGCGAAGGGAAAATTTGAGAGTGGGCGGAAAGAAGGTTACTGCGTGAAGAGACACGGGGGCACAAGTGTCAGCTATCCACCAATCCTTCGTAGACCCCAAATTCATCAACCCAAAGGCCCAAGTGACAATTTACCCCTTCATGTCTCAAGCTGTAGACTTGCCTACAGCTGAACTGCCTGTCCAGTACAAAGGCTGGTCAGGAATGTGGACTTTTGCAGTCTATGACAATTATTCCATCCCCATGCTACTGGGGGAAGACTTGGCCAAAAAGGTGAAGCGGGCCAAGAGAGTGGGAATGGTTACACGCAGCCAAACCAGGCAAGTTTCCAGACCCATTCCTGTTCCTGAGCCGTCCACAGACGCCCCGTCTGTGTTACCAGAGACCCAGACAGAGGTAGTGGACCCGGATTCCATGCCAACCACTGAAGCAGCCACAGCACCTCCAGTCCCAGGCCTGGAACTGGAACAGCAACCAGCACCAGCAATTGCAACCACATCTTCAAACTCAACGCCAGAGGGCGCCAGCGAGCCAGAACTGGCAGAAGCACACGACAGCCATACCCAAAAGGCTCAGCCAGAGCCTGAAATACCCTCAGGTGCACCAGCGGAGAGCGGTTCACCAGCAACGGAACCAACCCCATCACCTACATCGCTTCCAGAGGGACCAAGCCCAAGTCCACAGTCTGAGGAAGAACTGGTGACCCCAGCCTCAAGGGAACAGTTCCAGGCTGAGCAGGAAGCAGATGACAGCCTTCAGAAAGCTTGGGCGGCGGCACGGAGCACCCCACCGCCTCTCAGCTCTTCTAATCGATCCCGGTTTGTTATAGACCAAGGACTTTTATACAAGGAAATTCTTTCTGGTGGACACCGGGAAGAATGGCAGCCGCAAAAACAGTTGGTGGTTCCAACTAAGTACCGGGGGAAGCTCTTAAGCTTAGCCCATGATCATCCCAGTGGCCATGCTGGGGTGAACAGAACCAAGGACCGGTTGGGAAAGTCCTTCCACTGGGAGGGGATGGGCAAGGATGTTGCCAAGTATGTCCGGTCTTGTGAGGTATGCCAAAGAGTGGGAAAACCCCAAGACCAGATCAAGGCCCCTCTCCAGCCACTCCCCATAATTGAGGTCCCATTTCAGCGAGTAGCTGTGGATATTCTGGGTCCTTTCCCAAAAAAGACGCCCAGAGGAAAGCAGTACGTACTGACTTTCGTGGACTTTGCTACCCGATGGCTGGAAGCAGTAGCTCTAGGCAACACCAGGGCTAACACTGTGTGCCTGGCCCTAACAGACATTTTTGCCAGGGTAGGTTGGCCCTCCAACATCCTTACAGATTCAGGATCTAATTTCCTGGCAGGGACCATGAAAGAACTGTGGGAAACTCATGGGGTGAACCACTTGGTTGCCACCCCATACCACCATCAAACCAATGGCCTGGTGGAAAGGTTTAATGGAACTTTGGGGGCCATGATACGTAAATTCATCAACGAACACTCCAATAATACACCTGACCAGAGGACCAATCAGAAAACAAGACTTTTTCAAATCTGGGTGGAGGGAAGTTTTGGGTGTGAGTTCTTTGTCCTTTGTTTTGTGTCTGACCCTCTTGGCTCTGAGAGTGATCTTTCTGTCTCCTGGCTTTCTAATCTTCTGTTTCCAAGTTGTAAGTACAAAAACAGTACGACAATAAGGTTTATATTGTTTTCTTTTGTATTTACATGTGTGTAGTTGCTGAAATGTTTTGAATTGTATTCTTTTTAAATAAGGCTGTTTATTCATTTTTCTTTTAAGCAATTGACCCTGTATTTGTCACCTTAATACAGAGAGACCATTTTTATGTCCTTTTCTTTCTTTTTTATATAAAGCCTTCTTTTTAAGACTTGTTGGAGTTTTTTCTTTAGTGGGGACTCCAGGGAATTGAGTCTGCAGCACACCAGGGAATTGGTGGGAGGAAGAAGTCAGGGGGGAAAATCTCTTTGTGTTAGATTTACTAACCTGACTTTGCATACCCTCTGGGTGAGGGGGGAAGTACTTGTGTTTCCAGGACTGGAAACAGGGAGGGTGGAATCCCTCTGTTTAGATTAATGGAGCTTGCTTCTGTATATCTCTCCAGGAACCCAGGGAGGGAACACCCAGAGGGGGGAAGGGAAATGGTTTATTCCCCTTTGTTGTGAAACTCAAGGAATCTGAGTCTGGGGGTCCCCCAGGGAAGGTTTTGGGGAGACCACAGTGCGCCAGGCACTGTATAGATTCCTGGCTGGTGGCAACTTTACTAGGTCCAAGCTGGTAACTAAGCTTGGAGGTTTTCATGCTAACACCCATATTTTGAACGCTAAGGTCCAGATCTGGAAAAAATGTTATGACAGTGAGGACTACTCGCACAAGGAAAGGTTGCAACACTAGCTCTTGATTCAGACTGAGGCTGTGCATTCAGGATCCACAGGAACCTAAATATCTCGATATCTATATTGGTGTGTAGGTTGCCACAGGCTTTTTTAATGCTATTTATGGAAATACTGGGAGGAGATTCCAGCAGCACCATGAAACCCTGAATCTGGCCTTATTTCAGCTTAATAGGTGGCTCCATGAAACACTGGATGGCCTGTGGAAAGCAGAAACAAACGCAAATGAACCCTCGAAACCCCAGATTTAGATCCAGAACTCGGCAAAGCTCCATTGTTCAGATCTAAGCATCTGGTTAGATGCAGAGCTGACAGTTAACTCCAAATGTTAAACCACAGCTTCAGATGTACGCTTCCTAGCTTCCTTTATTTGTTTCCCTTGGACTATTTTGGGGCACCAGAGTTTGTTACGTCTTTGACTCAATGTATATTTAGAGAATGCTCATTCCGGGGGCAGAGGGGAGGAGGGGACAAAGAAAATGTTACATGCCCAATACGTTCTGTCTCTCACTGTTTTGACTAATTTGTTTTTTCCAGCATGTATATCCTGGAAACCCCACTGGAGCCGAGAACTCATTGACCAGGGTGCACTGGGGGACATGGCCAGTTCCAGTCACTCCATGCAAGCAACATCGGATTGATAAAGGACGCAGCCACATAAGGACAGTTTAGCTGGCATTTTAAACAGAGAATGAAGCTAACAGATATCCCAGCCTGCCTCCTCCCTGCCCATTAGCCAATAAGCTGCTGTCGTGCAGATCAGGATGAATGTTCAGGAGTGAAGGTGATAAATTGTTCCTACAAACACAAGGCCAAATTCTTCCCTGGTGTGATTCCTCTGAAGTGCTGCTGGGTGAGGCTCTGGCCCACAGTATATTTAGATGCAGATGAAGAGAAGGTCGGATTGCAAAACAAAAGTGACCCCACCTGCAAGAGCAAACCTCCTTAAGAGGCTCTCCCTTGGAGAACAATCGTCTGCAGCGGGTTGTAGCTGTAGCCTCCTTGCATCTTTCTAGGGCCGTATTTAGTTCTCAGAGTTTTCTCATGAAGCCAAGATGAGCAGCAAGCGCTGCTTAATGGCATTGTTCTGCCAGAGCAGGTTTTAGTGAGATGCGTTTTTTTCTTGTGAGAAATAACTAATTAGACCTGACATTTGAGAGTGTCATGTTGGGTACCAAAATAGCTCTCTCTCTATTGCATTACTTGCAAAGATCCTACAAGGAACCACAGGCATAAATCTCCACTGAACAGTCCTCTGGGGATGTGTTCTACAAGACAGGGCGAGGAACACACAAGAAGTAAATAATACCTACAGTTCCAATAGCCTGTAAAGCTGAGCAGAAATTAATGACTGTTATACAAACCGACCAGGGCACTCCAGATCTTGACTAATCTAGTTGTCTGATAAGAAGATAAGAGTTCTTAAAAAGGACCCATTTGCCAATGGATGCTAATTCTTTGTAATAACCCTCTGTGCCTGGAATGACCCTCACATCTTGGCCTCAGACTATTTTGGTGGAGATAGGGTTTGTTTTCTTGCATTTTGCGCCTCAATAAAAATACTCACAACAAGCCACTAAGCTAAAGTCACATAGAAACAATGCTACCAGAGAGGATTCTGATTGATGTTTGAGCATCAAATTTAAAAAAGGAGAGACCCTTCAAACGTCCTTCCTAAAGTAATGGCCATGTACATACCTGGTTTCCCCATCACCTGGAGAGCATTTATTAGCTAGCCCTGGTGCGGGGGCAGCAGGCTTTGCTGGCAGAGCAACGCACAGCCGTACCCAATGTCTCCCCAGACCTGGACATTCTGTATCATTGAAATACATCTCCTACCTCAAAGGAACAGCTGCATGATCTGTTATAATCCACCCCCCACACACACATCCAATTTACTGGGCTTTTGGGAGGATCTGGTCTCAGGTGTGGGGCAGAAGCCAGTAGCAGTCTCCAATGCTGAACTTATCGGTACAGTGCCAGGGAAGGACCTGCTGGTTACAGTTAAGGGACAACATATTCAATGCTCAGGGCATCCTGGCCCACCTGTGATCACAGGGGCCATGCCAGGCACCTCCTGGCTTGCGGAATTAAACCCAGGCCTACCTGGGTCATGAACATTGGTCCCGTCCTGCTCCCTCCTGCCCACCCCGACATGAGCCACTGCCTTTGTGCCATTCTCCCAAACCCGATTCTCCACCCCTCCCTCCCACCCCCCTGGGGCGCCTGCTGTGAGGGGCATGCGCAGCAGCCCCTATACACCAGTGCTGCTAAGATCTACTTCCTGGCTCGTTTTGCGGGGAAAGGAGAGAGGCGCCATTAGCTCCGTTCTGATCCCACAACCTCCACGCTCTTTGAACGGCCGCACGATAGCGACGCGTTTGGCCAGGAAATTCCCATCCAGATGAGGAACCCTGCCCCCTCCTTCAGGGTCGGGTCGGCCGGAGCCAAGGGCTGAGGTCTGGCCCATCTCTAAGTGAGGCACCATTTTGGAAAATGAATTCCTGGAGACAGGCGGTGACGCTGTGTGCTGTGCTTTCCGGGCCGGGCTATTTTAGTCTAGGCTCATTCTGCCACACGCCATAATTACCTCCTCGCGCCGGAGATGCTCATCTCCTTCCAGCAGCGACTCTGTAATTAACTCAAACCGAACAGCACCAGCCCATTGTTTCTCAGGCCTGGGGTGTTTCCCTCAGCAACAGTGATACACTGCTCAGCTCTTCCCTGGGGCCAGGCCCCGCCAGGTGCACACAGCTCATCTCCTCCCGGGAGCGGGCGGGGGAGCACAGGCAGCGTGCTGGAGACCAGGGGGCCTTTGCTTTCTGGCTGCAGACTGGGGAGATGGCAGCACCAGGCCCCCCAGGACATCTGGAGAGAAGGAAATGGGACACAGCGGCATTCCAACCTCCGTCTGCCCCTCTTCCCTTCCCCTGCCCTGCAGTCACCCTCCTCCCAACTCTCTCCTGAGAAACACCAGGAGCCCGAGTGCCTGGGAGCCTGCTACCCCAGGGCCTGATTCTGCACAGCGCTGAGTCACCACTCAGGGCAACTGCACCTGTATTCCCCTCCATGGTGCCGCCACGGCGCCTCAGATGTCACCTCTCTTTGGCAGAGACCCGCATCGCCCTCCTGCTGTCAGGGCTTTTCCAGGCTGCATGGTTCCCCGCCTGCCCTGTGATCTTCTCAGCAAGACAGAGGCCAGCGTAGACCAGAGCAATTCCCCACCAGCCTTCCTAAGCAAGCTGCAGCAATGGCCTCTCCCCTGGCCGGCCGGGCAGCAGGAAGCAGCAAGCCCTGGCCAGCAGGCAGGTGGGAATCAGCTGATCCAGCTCAGCAGCAGCAGCTAATGACTGGCTCCCCTCAATGATTCCCAGCTGGAAGCTCTAGTGAGGAGCCAGCTGGGTCAGAGGGGGGTCAGGAGAGACAGACACACCCCTGAGTGGCAGGCAGACCCTGCCGTGCCCATGCCCCTAAGGCAAAGGGAGGGCTGAGGGGGTCCATCCAGGGCAGGACCGTCACTTTCACTTCTCCGTATTTCTTGCCCTTGTGTGGCAGGAGAATAAACGAGCCTGTGTAGAAGGCAGAGCAGAGCAGATGGACGAGGCGATTGGTTTGTCCCCTAGGAGGTGGGTCTGCTACGCCAGCACATTTATTCATAAGGTGAAAACATTACAGAGAAAACATTAAAAACCAGAAAAGAATCTACCCACCTGCTAATAAGTTACCAGCGATCAGCCCAGCTCCAGCAACTTGCAGGAGTCAGTCCTTCAAACGCCACAGGGCTCTGTCTGTGGGTGTAAGTTCATAACAGCCTCCGATCAGAACAAGCACCCCCATGAGTAGGTTATCCTCTCCTCTCTGCAGTGTGGGCTCTTCTCTTCAGATACCTGTCACACATAATCAGCAGATGCTGGTCCCCTCCTCAGGGCATAGCTGGAAAAGGCTGGGGTTTTGCATACCAGGAGGGGTGGGTGGGTTTTCCCATTCACCTCCCCTTAGAGAGTTCCCAGGGGGAAATCCACTCCATGTACTAAATCCCAAAAGCCTGTTGTGGTCTGCCACACGGTTCAGTGAAGTTCTTTGAAGATCTTCCAGCCCCACCACAATACAGCACATTCCCACTCAATACGATGGACCCCAGAGACAGTCACATTTAATTCAGTTAAGGTTTCCCAGGGTGCTGCAGGAAATCACCATCTGTCATACTGAGGCCCTTCAGCCCCCCATTGACCTCAGTGGGACTTGCGTGTGTTCAGCACCTTGTGGGGTCATGCTGGCTGGCTGGAGGCAGGATTGGGCCCATGTCAGCAATCCTGTGGCCAGTGCAGCCTGCAGTTTGTTTGACAAGCAGGATTTTCAAAGATTCAGTCATTATCTATCCCCAACCAGCGGCCAGGGAAAATGGTCAGGCCCCCACAGGCACTGACATCGCTCAGAATTCTGCCACAGTTCAGCAGGAGCAGGACCCAGCCTTCCAGAACCAGCACCACAGGCCTTCTCCCGCCCGCTCTCTGAGCCAAGCGCCCGCCATGCGTCAGGCCTCAGTGCCTTGCAAGGCTGGGGAGGGCTGAGTCCAGGGAGGGACATGGCCCAGCTTGCTCTGGCCTCCCAGACACATCAGCCCACACGTCACCAAGGACTGGGAACTGCTGTTTTTTGTGTTATCAGACGACACTAGCAATAGCCTAATGCAAGAAAAGGATTTACAATTTGCAGCTAACTCCCTGCTCTCCATGTGACCGCTGGTGACTGCTATCCCATGACTCCAGTCACCCTGTCCCTGTCTGCCTGCTGACATGAGACCCAGGCATCCTAACTGCCTTGTTTTTTGCTGAGAGCACATCCACGTTTGGTTTTTAATGCAGGGAGTTGATTTTCTTTATGTTCCTGGGCCTTTCATCCTGAAAGATCCCAGACACATCACAGACTGGGGCCAATCCTGACGATGTTACTCGCGTCAGCAGCCCCATTTCAGTCACTAACAACTAAACACTGTCAGTCCGCAGGGTCTCAGGTTTTGCCTTTTACAGCAGAGGATGGCAGAGGATGCTAAATGAACTGCCATCGAGTGAATAAACTGACCTTCTTCTGCCCTTGCAACCTCATGCTGCCTAGTCATTGAACGCCTCCTGGGCTCCTCATAGCATTCCTGTGCAGCCAGCTCATCCACCCTGCTGCCAGTGTGCAATAACATCCACCCGCCGAGTTCCTCCTGCCTGGGAGGGTGTATTGCTGTGCTGAAAGGTGAGCTGCACAGGGAGAAGGAACTGGGCTCATGCCCGCTTAGCTTCTCCGGGATGTAGAAAGAAGGGCTGCCCGGCTTTTTCTTAGAGGAAAAAATGCCGTGCAGGGGAGATTGTGCTGTTTTTTACATTGCCAGGAGCGGGTTGCGGTCTCCTCCGGATTGCTGGCAGTGTGTCCTGCTGGGGAGCCAGGAAGGATCACGGGCTGGGTCAGAAGCTAAGAAGGGCACTGGCTCAGTGCACTGCAGGGCAACGGCTTTCCAGCCTCAGGTTTTGCAGAAAATCTGGTTTCGGCTTGTGTTTGGCCTGGTTTCTCACTTCTGCAGTTGGGTGCCTGAGAATGCCGGGGCCCCTGGCAGGATGGGCTCAGGAATAGGGGCCAATCACATTCTGAAAACTCTCAAAGCCCGTTCTGCACTTGTTTCTGTGTTGCAGTCTGGGGCCTTAGCAAACCCTGCCACAGTGCAGTGCAGTGTGGCCCTGGGTAGAGAGTTTTCTTTGGCCCTGGTGTTGTTTGGGAAGAGTGGCAGAGCCATAACTGTGTTATGCAGGTCACCCTAAGTGAGTGCCAATCAAAACTGTTCACCACACCCCACTGTCACGTACGCTCTGTCTCCCCTGGCCGCATACCCACAGGGTTTGCTATCACAGCTGGGGGAGAGCAGTGGGGTGGCACATTCCAATAAGCGGATTCTTCTGCACAACTAGCACAATCTCTCTGCACCAAAGCCCCACCCCCCCCAAACGGTTTGCTAAGGGGTTTGCTGTGAAATATTTTGTAGCATGTAAAGCTAATCTCTTCTCCCTGCATAGCCATCCGGCCTCCTCCCCTAGATGAAGGTTGCCTCCACTAAGACTGTTTGGGGGGTTGTTTTTTTTAATAATGCTGGTTTTGGCTGATGCCCAAGGGCTGGAAAATGGGATGATTACATTGTATTACATATCGGAGACCAACAACAGGGAAAGGGCAGCCAGGAGACCGTCTGTTTTCCAGCACAAGCTAATGGAAGAGACTTAGACAGCCAGATAGGGAGTTTGACTCATCTTGACATATATTTAAAGAACCGTGGCATTTGCGTTGCTGCCTTCCACTTGGGAGGTTGTGGCCTCCCAGTGTATGTAGTACAGAATACAACGTATTCATCAGTTCCATTCAGCGGTGGGGCTGTCACAAAATACTTTAGCCACTTTTCAATTCATTTCTTAACAGCTTGTACTCATTCTAGCCAAACAGATCCTCTCCCCTACCTGGTGTGCTCCGTGACTGACCGTGTAATAACACCAAGCACTAAAACAGAACCTTGCATCTGAAGATCTTAAAGCACCTTTTAATTTAAACAGTTTTTACAACATCCCTCGCAGACAGGTAAATATCATTGCACCATTTTTCAGAGGGCTCTGTCAACTTGAAATGGTCATTCTGAAATCTAAATCTTGAAGCCAATTTCACAAAATGTTCAAAATCTTTGCAAGGCCCCACACCTGCCACTTCTCCCCTGCCGCTTTTTATGGGTTTACATCATGTTTTGTTCTCCCGTTGCCGTGTGAAGGACCCATACAAAGGACAGGGAAAACTGACTAACTATGGCTGAATCCTGCCAACATTTCTGCATGCTGAGTAACTTTACTCAGACATATTAAGTGTGTGCAGTCAAGCCCTAACTTATTTGATAGGGGAAACAGAGGCTAGCAATGCCCAATCAGCAAACAGGGGAAGAAATAGAAACAAGTATTTATTTTTGTCTACTCCCTTTCAATTACAGGCATCGTAGGCAGCATTTGAAAAATTATATGGGTAAAATAATTGAGACAGATGTGTAATTTGGAAGTTGACTTGCCAAAGGCTGCACGTGGAATGAGTGGCAGGAACAGAAACAGACCCCAGGCATGCCGGTTCTTAGTCACATGCTCTAGCCAATAGATGAAACCCTATAAACCACATCATGCCACTGGACAGGATTGCTATCCTTTGAGAGGGCTGTTTCCTGGCCAGTCAGTTATGTGGTGGCTGCTATAGCCAAGCTCAGTTAGGGACAGATAGAAGTCAGTTTTCTTGTCCAACCCAGACTCACTGTCGAAAATGGCTGCAGGTACCAAGGGCAGTTGGGAAGCCAGTCAGACCAAATCTGTCATTGACCCTATCTGTCCAGGCCGAGGTGTATAGCCAGGGAAGCTGTTTATGCCAGTGGTTAACAGGGATTCTTGACTGGCAAATTCACAAACATCTGGAGGACCAGTTACCCAGCCATCCTGGCTTCACTTTCCCTTTGCAGAGTGGCCCCTGGGAAGCCACGCCCAGGATGCTCACTGTATCTCCAAGGGGAATCTAAGGGAATGGTGGGCTCCCTTTGCAGCCCACCACACATAAGCAGCATCAGAGCCTGAGTCGCCAGCTGGGATTGCAGAGGTGTTTGCAAGTGCAGGAAATGGTACTCGAGCCATGAAAAGCCAGGCTCTGGTTTCTGACAGACCTGCTACAGCACAAGCAGAGACTGCTTATGCGCCCCCACCTGCCTGTCCAAATGCCTCACCTCAGACCTGTAGGGACCAGCAGAGTTCAGCCTCCGTGCTCCTTTCAGTCCTTGGCTTCTTGCTGAGGCTGAGAACAAGCATGCAAATGAGATGGTGCTGTGTGTGGCCGGGGGCACCTGTCCCATCAAAACTGCCCAGAGGCCACCAGTGTTTGGTCACAGAGCTGGGCTGTATAAACCCTGCAGCAGCCTGGAAGGGGCTAAGGAGCTGCTCTGGGCTGGAGTACCCCACCCACACTCTGCTGCCTCTGCAAGTCATGCCAGGGAGGGAGCAATTTAAAAGGCAGAAACTCTGGGAGGGGAGCAGTACCGGGCATCCCAGCTCCCAGGAGGAGACCTGGGAGTGAGCAAAGCCTGTGCCCTGGTCTAAATAAAATTCCATCTCCCCTGAGGCCATGGAGGGCTGTATCCTATACTTGTGCTGGACAGCCAGCAGACTTAGTTGAAGGAGGACCCACCCAGGGCCCCGCTGAGGGAGGAGAATCCAGCATCCTGGATGGAACTATCTGCTTGCATCTTTCTCTTTTCTTTATTTTCTTGTGCTGCTCCTGAGGGCTGGTCCACACTACGGGGAGAAATCGATCTTAGATACGCAACTTCAGCTACAAGAATAACGTAACTGAAGTCGAATATCTAAGATCGGATTACTCACCCGTCCACACCGCGTGGGATCAATGTTCGCGGCTCTCCCTGTCGATTCCGCAACTCCGTTGGGGTTGGTGGAGTTCCGGAATCGATATAAGCGCGCTTGGGGATCGATATATCGTGTCTAGATGAGACGCCATATATCGATCCCCAAGCAATCGATTTTAACCCGCCGATACGGCGGGTAGTCTGGACGTAGCCTGAGTTGTTTGTTTGTCTCTCAGGACTCTGAAGGGGGCTGGGGGGAGTAGGGGAGGAGGCGTATCCAGAAGTTGTCACTGCCAGAGTGCTACTGAAGCACCAGGGCCTGAGGGTCAAAAACCAGAGGGCAGGCTGTGCACGGATCAGACCCCTGGCAGCACGTGCAGACTCCTGTCTGAGGCAGGAATAGCCTCCTAGCCCTGTGACTATCTCCAGTACTTGGAGCCACCTGCTCGCCCCAGGCCTTACAAGTGTCACCCCAGGGGCTAGGTACGTTCTTTTGATCTGCTTAGAGATACTTGCAAATTAGCACATGCTCAGTGGACTCCAACACTCCCAGGGCTGTACGTGCACAGCAAAATAACGAGCAGCTCAGGCTGTTATGCGAACCAGGTCTAGAGAAAGGGGCCAGCTCTTCCTTTCCTCCCCCGCCCTTCTTCCAGGGATGCTCCTTCAAACCTGCTGTGTGGGAAACGTGCCCACTTCCTCACAGTGCCTTCATTCCAACTCACTTCCGCTCAGGATGCCTCAGACCAGAGGGGGAGTACAGCAAATCTACACACACACACTTCGCTTCTTTGCGCCAGTCACAGGTGAGGTTTTAATAAATCTGGTTAAAATGCTTTAATGAGCTTGTTTTAGCACAGGCAAAATAACAAACTGGGGCCTTCCGTCTAGTGCAAATGATTCCTGTCCACACACAGGGCCTGCTCCTGCTCCCAGTGAAACCAGATCAGTGGAAGCCCTTCCATCCAGATCAACGTGAACTGGGTCGTGCTTCTGGTGCTGCTAGCCTTGCAGAGTGGATTTGGAGGTGATTAAAAGGTTTCCCCATTGCCGCAGATGCACAAGCTGTTCTTCAGAGGGGAGAGGCACTGATGGAGCTGGGGGCCTGAAACGCACTGAAGCAAACACAGATTATGTAAAAGTAAAGATGACTTTATCATTCCCTGCAGTTGGTGTTTGGATGGCGGGTAAATCAGGTTATTAACGAGCTCTCTTCAACGAGCATTCCTTAGTACAGACCTAATAAGAAACAGATCCTTCCTTACTGCTTTAACAGGGCAAAGCCCATCTTTTTTCTCTCCTCTCTCAGACTACTGAGAAGGGGTAGGGGGGTGGGGAGATGGATATATTAATGGGAAATCCTTTGTTTATTTTGTGATTTGTCATTGACAGGACAGGTGCCCCCAGCAGAGGATGAGTGTCTAGGGTTATGTTTAAGAAATTTGGAATGACTCAATACAAAATTATTCTCCCTGATTTTTCACTTACGCCCCATGAATCTCTTCCTGCAATGGTGTTCTCCCTGGGAGAGATTTGAAGTGGAGCCTCCCATGTCAGATTTCAAAGAGGCATTCTCGAAAATATTCGGATGCCCTTGTAATTCAAAGTCCCCCCTTCGTCCCTTCCCAAAAGCAGCCATCAGGAGTAAAGGGCCCACAAACCCCTCCCCGGATTCACTAGTTTTTAAACAGTTTCACCCCAGATTTCTCTCTCTGGAAGTATGGTCCAAGCCCTGCAGTCCTCACTCAGGCAGCACTCAGAGGAAATTAAATGCAGGAGTTTAGCCTGACTAAGGGCTGCAGGATTGGGTCTTAAGGGATATGTAGCTCCAAATAATCTTATCCAATTACGTTCAAATACCTTTAAAAATCATTTAAATTAGTTGCATATTGGACAATCCATCTAGGGTGACCAGACAGCAAATGTGAACAATCAGGACAGAGGGTGGGGGGAAATAAGCACCTATATAAGACAACGCCCTGAATATTGGGACTGTCCCTATGAAATCAGGACATCTGGTCACCTTAAATCAATCAGAACACACCATTCCTTAGTGACTGAAACTTGATCAACCACCACATCTCACATCTGGGGCCAACGCTCCCTCTCGCCATCATTAAAAATCATCTCTTCCTGCACAAACAAGGCTCACCAGATCTCCTCCGTAGGACTGGCTCATTTCAAGGCTCTTTTAAAACCCTCTTACTAGTATGGCTAAGGATTTTGCACTGTGTTTTAACCAGGTATGAATAGTCTCATAGTCTGGCTCCTGACACATGGATTTCAGACTGCACCCAGCAGTTTATGGGCACAGACACTGTCAGCCTGCTCCATTAATCACTGGCTTTTCTGCATTTGTCTCAGTTAAGGCACAGTCACTGTGGAAAATATTTATACATGGGAAATGTCTTACTAATTAACTTTGTAATTAATACCTTCACTCTGGGACAAATGACACCAGGAAGATCTTTCCTACCTTGGGAGCCGCTGCTTACAAACAGATTTATAGCTAAAAATAACCCAGCAGTTCTGGAGGGATCTGGCTAATTGACTTCGCTGCTTATCCCCTGGTAGGTTATGAAATCTGCAAGGGCTTGAGGGATCAGGGGAGGGATTGCAGCAGCCTGCTGCTTTGGCAGTAGTCACCAGAGTTTGCAACTGGAGCCTAAACAAGGGACAGCTGTGTGGAATTCACAACAAACAAAAAAGACATTCTGCAAGCTCAGGGGCCTTTACCCAGGCCACCTGGACATTTGCCCAGGTTAGCACTGCTGACCAGTTAGAGCTCCACTGTAGTTCCTCTGATCTGTTAGACCCCTGTGGGTTGGAGCATCCTGCTAATCTGTCCCTCCCATCCCCATCCTGGTGAGTTTAGGAGGGACACAGAGCAAACACGGATAAAGTGCCTCCCACATACAACAGACTGATGCCAATCAGAGTGACCAGTCTTCAACCAAGCCAAAACATCTCTTAAACCTTCTGCATTAAAGCTATCAGGAGAAGCCATCTCTGCAGATACCAGACCTTACACACACTCCCACTAGTAGTGTGGTATAAAACACTGGGGGTGGGCAGCTAAAATGCACATCAGAGCACACTCCATGGGAGTGCAGCTCTCACCTAGCGACAAAGGGGCATTGCCTTAGCTGGCACCGGCTCACTGCCTTTCCACACTCCAGTGTACTAACGCTATACTGAAAACTGACAGCGTTTTGGAGTTTATTATTCCCCCTGCTCTTCACAAGAAAAGACACAAAAGATGCTAAATTCCCATACTCGGTCCAGTTCTCTTAAATTATTGTCATCTTTATTACCTCCACTTGTGTGCAAACGGAAATGGTGGTGTCCTTAAAAATAACAAAATGTATTTGATATACATTTTTTCCATATGTACAAGTGAACATCCACACTTACATTTTTCTTTTGCATAGCAAAAGATATAGAACATTGACATAGGAGAACACGGGATCAGGTACAAAAAAAAGGCTAAAAAAATTTCACAACAGTGCAAAAATATCTTACATGACAGCATGGAATGGAACAATTTTTTTTTCAAATATAGAAAAAGGAAGAAAACTCCCTCTCAGATATTAAATTTTTCATTGTAAACAAAATGCAACATCTCTCCCTCAAGACAGCTGTTTGGAGAATTTGGCAGATCTTCAGGGGTTTCTCTGGTCAACAACCCAAAGCTCATGCACCAAGCCAGCCAAACTGCTCCTGTCCTACTTGAAAACGAACCAATATTTTTTAACAAGAGGTGGAAACTGTCAATGAAATTGAGCATGACCCCTGGGGAACTGGAACAGGGGGCCCAGCGAGCTGGCACCTGCCCAGTGACAGACCCAGGGAATCTCACCTTGTGAGCACACAGGATTGTGTAAAGCATTGCACGTATCTCCCTTGACTTTCCGTCCTGTGCAAAGGCTGTCCTTTGCGTCTGGTTTCCTGCCTCCCCGGGGCTGCGGACCCGGCCGCCCAGAGGCCCCCGCAGGCTCCGTGCAGCGCCCCCAGCTCCCCCAGGCAGGCAGTGCCGGGGCACGGGGAAGGGCGGGGAGCTGGCGGCTTCTCGGAGAGCACAAGGCTCAGCCGGAGCCCCGCCGGGCACTGCTGAGCGCCCCGCGCCGAGCGGCCTCCTCCGGCCGCGGGCTCAGCCGGTCTCAGGCTCCTGGCCGCCCCCCTCCTCCTGGCCGTTGCAGGGCGCGGCGCCCCCCTCCTGGCTGCTGCTGTCGATGGAGGACTCGCTGCCGGTGCTCTCCCCGGACAGCAGCCGGGTGACGCGCAGGTCGGCCCGCAGCGCCTGCAGGTCGTTGCCGATGCTGAGCTCGCCCAGGTCGCTGATGAGCTGGGTCAGCTCCGGCCCGTCCAGGCGGCCGGGGCCCGCCCGCAGCAGCAGCTGGGCGCCGCCGGGCGCCTCCAGGATGTCCTGGCACTCGAAGTGCCGGGCGCGCTCCTCCTGAGCCTCGCCCAGCAGGTCCTCGGTGATGGGGCCCAGCTTGGGCGCGCTGCGGCTGCGCTCCACCGGCGGCTTGTAGCAGCTCTGCCCGTGCAGCAGCTTGCGCAGCGGCACCAGCGGGATGCTCTGCTCCCCGACCAGCTGCTGCTGCTGGTGCCGCGCGTCGTCGCGCTTCTTCCGGCGGCGGAACTCGGCCAGCGCCGCGGCCGAGGTCTGGTAGAGCAGCAGCGCCATGGCCCGCGCCTTCTCGGGCCGGGAGAGCAGCACGGCGTGGCAGCGCAGCATCACCGCCTTGTGCTTCAGCTCGTGCCGGTAGATCCAGGCGAAGACGCGGGGCAGGCGCGGGTCGGCCACGCAGTAGGTGACGCGGTGCAGCAGGTAGAGGTGGCCCGGCCGGCGCGGGGCCCGCTCCTCGGCGTGCGCCATGCGGATGCCCTGCGCGCCGATGGTCAGCTTCATCTTGGCGCCCTGCCGGCCCGCCTCGCTCTTGGCCCAGATCTTGCCCACGGCCAGGTCGGTGCAGCCCTCGCCCTTGGCCTGCAGCGTGGCCGCGTTGCCCAGGTACAGCACCGTGTAGGTGGGGTCCTCGCTGGTGACGCGGAACTTGCGCCGCTTGGAGCGGAACATGCTGCCCACGCGGTGCAGCGCGCCCTCGGGGCAGGCGCGGGCGAGCGAGCCGAGCGCGGAGCACTGCAGCCTCACCGCATAGCCCTTGGGCTTGCTGGGCTGCCGCGGCTCCTCCGCCCGCAGCTCCAACTTGGTCCGCCGCCACGGCAGCATCTCCCCGCCAGCCCGCCCGCGGGCCCGGCGCAGCGCACGGCCCGGGCCCGTCGCGCAGGGGCGGGCGGCCAGGGCGCTCCGCGGGGCAGAGCCGCGCTCAGTCACCGGCCGGCCGGGCGCGCATCCCCCGGGAAAGGCGCCGCCGCTCCGCGCCCCTGCCTCCAGCCTGGCATCCTGGCCGGGCGGGCCGCGCCGCTGCGCCGCAGATATAGGCTGGCGCCAGGCAGGGGCGGTGCTGGAGAGGGGCGGAGAGGAGCGGGGGGAGGAGAGCGGCGCCGCGTCTGCAGCCGCCTGCGCTCCCCGCGGCTCCGGCCCGGCCAGCGGCAGGGGCAGGCCTGGCTGAGCGGCGCTCCCCGGGGCGGGGACTCCTGCGGGCGGGTCTGCCGGAGCCACGTCCCGGTTAACCGAGCCGCGCCGCTGGGGTGTGTCCGCGCGGGGGGAGCCCCGATCCCTTCGCACCCCCGGGGAGCCGGCCCTGCCGGCGGGTGCTTAGCGCTCCGACGTGGCCTGGGCGGTGTTACCTGCTGCGCTGTGCCAGGGCCAAGAGACCCGCTGGGTTACAGGTGACATTCGCCTTTGGCTGAGCGCTGGCAATCCTGGGGGCACCAAGGGGGTGTGGGAATGTGATTGACACGTGATGTCCGGCCAGTTTGGGGCGAGACCTCCTTGGTCTATGTACCAAGGTCTTTTTTCCAGTGGGCTGCTTGTGCCAGACCCAGTTCTGACAGTGGATCCCTCATTCGCAGCTGGATTCAACACTAATCCCATCCACAGCCCTTGCCTGCAGCCCTGTGGGAAGGATGCTCCTGCCCCCCAGCTGGGGCCACCAGTGCTGAGCCAGCAGCCTGCTTCAAGCAAGTGCCATGCAGCTGTGCAGTCAGCTAGCTACCGACTGAGTTCGGGGAGGTGGGCAAGGCCTCTCCCTGCCCAGGCTCAGGGGTGGAACAACTCTCGGCCCAAATGATTTGTGGGGACGACTAATAAGAAAACAGGGACAGGGCTGAGGTCATAGGGGGATAAGTAGGGAACCAGCGGGGGACACGGAGCAGAGAACACTGGACAGCGCCCACTGCTCCTCGAAGGTGTCTAAGGAGCCAGCAGACGCAGCCCAGAGGAACTCTGCCCGGATAAGTGAACCAAGGGAGGATCAGAAATAGGCCCCACAGTCTCAGAACACCTCCCCCTCCAGCTTCCTCCTCCTGGTTTTGTAGATGGCCACTTTGGGCAGTGCCAGGAGGGGGCTGATGAGGAGGTCTCATGACGTTGTGGGGCCACGGATGGGGTGTGCGTGGATCAGGAGTGTGGGGAAAGCACAGCCAGAACCTAGGGACGAGGTGCTGGAGGAACCAGAAAAGGGGCTGCAACCCGGCGCACTCGAGGCAGATGTGTGCCAGGGTCTCCCTCACACGACGAATGGGGAGGGAGGTGAGCTGCGCTGAGGACATGCCTGTGCGCACGGCTCCATGGGGGAGCCACCAGCTGATAGCAGTGTGAGCCTGCCCCCTCAGTAGTGTTGATCTGTGGGGTCAGAAGAACTCCTCTGAGCACGTTCAGGACGTCCGGCTGATGCGCCCTGGGTGGGAAGGAGATCTGCCCGGCTGTAGAAGAGAACGGCTGCCTGGGGGCGCAGCCTCGTTCATTGGAGTGGAGCTCAGCAGGACAGGCTGTATTTACTCCACAGCTTCCCAAGCTCAGTCCATAGATGTTGGAAAAGAAGGTGATGTGATAGCAAACTGAGCAAAACCATTGGCTACCCCCTCCCAGTGCTCACCGCAGCAATGCTAGTAATAACTAAGGGGTGGATGGAGAATGTTCCCGCACCGAGAGAGATCAGGCCCTTCTTTGGATACTCCCAGAGGGAGGGGGTTTCTCCCCACCTACTGTGGCTGCTTTGGAAGAGTGAGTGTTAACTTTATGCCTGCCCCCAAGGAACTCCAGTTCAAAACGTTTTCCCGGAAGAAGGTGCTGCCCTCCGAGTCTTATACCCCAGGTTCCCCCCCTTGCAATCTGCTCAGTTCACATGCTGGGTGGCAGGAATGGCCCTTAAATGGGTCATAAAAACGGCTACAGAACTGAGCCGCTCCCAGCGCCAGGCTGGGAATTCAGGGCTGTGCTCATTCTCTCTGGATGTGGGCACAGGGATGCACCTGTGCTGCTGGCTGCTCCGCAGGATGTCTGCACTCTGCAGCAGAAAGGATGCCATGCACTGCTGAAACCGACTGATGAAAAGGACTTCCTCACTCTTCCTTCTCCTCCTTGCCACCTTCCCCCAGCAGCTGGCTCTGCCCACAGGAATGGAAAGATCTGTTTGAGAGAGCAGGCGACCTTAGCACTGAGTCACTAACTACCTTCTGACCACAGGCAAACAGCAATGCAGCTGGGACTGACTTTCAGAGTCCATGGAAGGGAAGCTACCAGGCCACAGACAAACAGGCGTCACTTGTAACTAGGGCTATCAAGCAATTAAAAAAATTAATCATGATTAATTGCACTGTTAAAAAAATAATAGAATACCATTAACATTAATATTTTGGATGTTTTCCACATTTTCAAATATATTGATTTCAATTACAGCACAGAATACAGAGTGTACAATGCTCACTTTATATTTTATTACGTATACTTGCATTGTAAAAAAGAAACAGTAAGGTCATCAAGTCCAACCCCCTGCTCAAAGCAGGATCAATTCCCAACTAAATCATCCCAGCTACGGCTTTGTCAAGCCTGACCTTAAAAACCTCTAAGGAAGGAGATTCCACCCCCTCCCTAGGGAACCCATTCCAGTGCTTCACCACCCTCCTAGTGAAAAGGTTTTTCCTAATATCCAACCTAAACCTCCCCCACTGCAACTTGAGACCATTAGTCCTTGTTCTGTCATCTGCCACCACTGAGAACAGCTGAGCTCCATCCGCTTTGGAACCCCCCTTCAGGTAGTTGAAAGCAGCTATCAAATCCCTTGTCACTCTTCTCTTCTGCAGATTAAACAAGCCCAGTTCCCTCAGCCTCTCCTCAATAAGTCATGTGCTCCAGCCCCCTGATCATTTTCGTTGCCTCCGCTGGACTCTCTCCAATTTTTCCACATCCTTCTTGTCGTATGGGGCCCAAAACAGCCAGTCGCTCAGACAGACAAGTTTGTTTGCATTTGCAGGAGATAATGCTGCCTGCTTCTTGTTTACAATGTCACCTGAAAGTGAGACCAGGTGTTCACATGGTTAACTGGCATTGCAAGATATTTAGATGCCAGATGCACTAAAGATTCATATATCCCTTCATGCTTCAACCACCATTCCAGAGGACATACGTCCATGCTGATGACGGGTTCTGCTCAATAATGATCCAAAGCAGTGCATTCCGACGCATGTTCATTTTTCTTATTTGAGTCAGATGCCACCAGCAGAAGGTTGATTTTCTTTTTTGGTGGTTCGGTTTCCGTAGTTTCCACATCAGAGTGTTGCTCTTTTAAGACTTCTGAAAGCATTCTCCACACCTTGTCCCTCTCAGATTTTGGACGGCACTTCAGATTCTTAAACTTCGGGTCGAGTGCTGTAGCTATCTTTAGAAATCTCACATTGGTACCCTCTTTGCGTTTTGTCAAATCCGCAGTGAATGTGTTCTCAAAACGAACAACATGCTGGGTCAGGAAATATATGGTAAAATGCAGGTAAAACAGAGCAGGAGACATAAAATTCTCCCCCAAGGAGTTCAGTCACAAATTTAATTAACACATTGTTTTTTTAAAAGTGTCATCAGCATGGAATCATGTCCTCTGGAATGATGGCCAAAGCATGAAGAGGCATATGAATGTTTAGCATATCTAGTACGTAAATACCTTGCAATGCCATGTGAATGCCTGTTCTCCCTTTCAGGTGACACTGTAAATAAGAAGAGGGCAGTATTATCTCCTGCAAATGTAAAGAAACTTGTCTGTCTTAGCGATTGGCTGCACAGGAAGTAGGGCTGTCTGGAATTGAAGGCTCTAAAGTTTTACATTGTTTTGTTTTGGAAGCAGTTATGTAACAAAAAAACTACATTTGTAAGTTGCACTTTCACAATAAAGAGACTGCATCATGGTACTTGTATGAGATGAATTGAAAAATACTATTTCTTTTGTTTATAATGTTTTACAGTGCAAATATTTGTACTAAGAATAATATAAAGGGAGCATGGTACACTTGGTATTCTGTATTGTAATTGAAATCAATATATTTGAAAATGTAGAAAAACATCCAAAATATGTAATAAATGTCAATTGGTATTCTATTGTTTAATAGTGCAATTAAAACTGCAATTACTTGTGATTAATGTTCGGAGTTAATCACGAGTTAACTGCAATTAGTTGATGGCCCTACTTGTAAGGTTAGTGGTCACAGACTGCTGGAGAGAAGATGCACAAAGGAGACAGGCCAAACTATTTACCTAAGGGAGTTTGCAGCCAGCCCAGGTGTCCCAGGAATATTTTCTGTGTGGTTTGGAAGTGTTTAGTCGAGTGTGTTGGAACCGATTGGCTTTCGTTTGCTGCCTTCAGTTTCTATTGAAGTCAGCTGGGGTGTTTCTGTAAATTTCAGTGAGGGTTGAATTGGACTTGAACTGACTCAGTGTGTGCCCAGTTGTGCTGCACGTGAGCAACTCCCAGTGATTCAGTCGCTGTGAGATCAGGGCCTGCACTGGGTTGGCAGAACAGTCATTACATCTGCCCAAGTAGTAATAATAATCATCATTAGCGCTTACCTGCATCCAAGGCTCTCTGAGTGCTATACAGGCATCAGCTCATTAACGCTCCGCCCCAAGGAGAGGAGCACATTGAGGTGCAGCGGCCTCATAGTGTGGGGATGTGGCCGGTAACTTAGATTCCCTCAATAGACATTTTTCGAATTAATACAAAACTTCTAAGGCAGCTCCAGGGACCCATCCTCAGGGGAGGCCATCCAATGTGGAGTCTGGCTCTGTGGGTCGCTGCACACTCCTGCAGTTTTTCCATATGTCCCCAGGCCCCGCACGGGAGGGCAAACCCAGTGAGTTAAAGATGGCACTTCACAGTGGATTCTCTTGTTACTGTGGTTTAACATATCAGTCCTCTAATGTTGTTTGACTAGATTGGCTAATGCACCACTCAGATCAGAAGTCCTGCAGCAAGGGAAATGCGATTATGTATGAGTAATGCTCTGTTTCTTATTTCTATGCAGCAGCATGATTACAAGCTGTATTCTCACTTTTTGCTTGGGTTGCACACACATATATACAGAGAGAGACAGTTTCAGATGTTTGGTTCATCTCTGTATGTATCATAGAGTAGATACCGTTTTTGATGCCATGCATCAAATCCCCAGATAGAAAAACTGCCTTTGGCAGAAAATAGCAACTCACCATTGTTTAGAGAAATGCACCACAGAAAGGGGAGCAATGTTAACTCATCAAACAGAAAACACGTGCGTATGTTTAGATCATTTGTCAAACGATGGATGGAGTTTAGTTTACTTGTTAAAACAAAGCTAAAGCCGGCCTCTCTTTTGTGACATGCGCCATCTACCTGCTTCTATTGGAACTGCAGGTACCCCCTTACTGATGTGAGAAGTATTGAACTAAAGCAGAGGTGGGCAAACTACGGCCCGGGGGCCACATCCGGCCCATCAGACCTTTTAATCCAGCCCTCGAGCGCCTGCTGTGGAGCGGGGTCTGGGGCCTTCCCTGCTCTGCACATGCTGTGGCTCCCAGAAGCAGTGGCATGTCCCCACTGCAGCTCCTATGCATAGGGGCAGCCAGGCGGCTCTGCACGCTGCCCCTACCCCAAGTGCCGGCTCTGCAGCTCCTGTCACCAAGTGGGGACATGCTGCTGCTTCCAGGAACTGCTTGAAATTAGTGCCGCCCAGAGCCTGCACCCCTGATGTCCTTCCACAACCCATCCCCTTGCTCCAGCCCTGATCCCCTTCCTGTCCTCTGAACCCCTTCGTCCCAGCCTGGAGCACCCTTCTGCACCCCAAATCCCTCATCCCCAGCCCCACCCTGAGCCTGCACCCCCAGCTGGAGCCCTCACCCCGCCCAGCCCCCAGCCCGGAGCCTCCTCCTGCACCCTGAACTTTTCATTTCTGGCCCCACCCCAGACCCCACACCCCCAGCCGGAGCCCTCACCCCCTTCCGCACCCAAACCCCCAGTTTTATGAGCATTCATAGTCTGCCATACAATTTCCATACCCAGGTGTGGCCCTCAGGCCAAAAAGTTTGCCCACCCCCAAACTGAAGCATACTTTCAATACATGTCTATATTAAAAAAAAATTAAAGTGTTCTGGCTCCTGGACACTTCTTGCCTGCAGCATGGTGTTATAACCTGGGCACAGTGTATGGGGCAGTCGTTTGGGGGCTAGTAATGGTAGTACATTGCACTGTCTGTACATAGCCCCACTCACCGGTCAGGATCCCACAGCACCTTAAAAGCGTTAATCCAGTTTTGCAGGATCCTCGGGGGCTTAGTATTATTTCTCCCTGTTTCCCAGGTAGGGAAGCTGAAACAGGGCAGTTCAAGGCCTGCTTGTACACGGTACTGTGCACGCTGGGCCGACCCAGCGCTGCCCCTAAGCCTGTGCGTAGCTCCATTTAAGTCAGTGGGGTTCTTCGTGCGGTTTTGGGTCATAGTGCTCAGCACTGTGCAGAACTGAGTCCTAAATAAGTGCTCGGGGTCACACCATGGTCAGTGACAGAGCAGGGTAGGGAACCCTGGTGTCCTGACTCCCACCCCATCCCCACCCAGCCCATCCTCCCGCTCTCTGAGTGGTAGTATTCCCTCTGGCTGGGTAGGTATTTGTCTCTCTGTGCTCCTGCCTGACCCAATGGAGGCCGGATCAGGGTGTTTCTTGAGCTCCCTTGTGGGTTCCCACTGCCCACCGTTTGTCACCGAAATGCCTCTCTCTGACCATGTATTGGCCACTAAGAGGTGCTTGTGCCACGCTGCAGCCCACCAGCCCAAGGGCATTGTCACACAGGGACACTGGCAGCTCGTTTAGTACAAATCCAATCAACATGGCTGGGACTGGCAGTTAATAAAGAGATTGGTTTCCAGCTGCAGCCCACTGTGTCCATTCATGCCAATGGGATTTGCCCCTGAAGTGAACAGAATCACACTCCTGCACAGTCCAGCGGGGAACAGCTGGCACTAAAATCCAGCCAGGCATTCTGATGGCACCCGACAGCCCTGGCAGCAGCCTTTGCTCATGGTCTGACCTCACCTTTTGCCTTGCTAGACGGGCATCCACCAGGGCTGCTGCCTTCCCAGCCCTGGTCAAACTTGCTGCTGAGCCACCTGCTGTGAAAATCAGGCTCCACCCTGGCATCAGATTGGCTCCCCCAGCCAACAGGAGTTCTCCTTCTCCACCCACCACGAGATCACACCTGTGGGGTCCTTGGTCTGGCACAGATAACTGCCATTTCTTCGCTGGGAAACAGCCCTGGCTGAAGGTGAATGGCAAAAATCTGACCTGCATCCACAGCACAGAATTGCTGCCATGGTGGAGATTCTTGGCAGCAGGGCAGAAAGGGCCAGGTGTGAGTGGAGGTGTACAGCAGAGGGCCCTCCCCAGCACCAATAGCCTGGGGCGGGAGCACGCAGTGCTGCTGCCTTTGCCACACCCTTGCTGTGGATGAAGGTTTCTGGCTCCCGTGCGTTCAGGTGATGCCTGTGCAGGACGTCACATTCAGATCCGTGTGTTTAAATCTCTTCCTAACACCAAATGGACGCGGTCCTGCTTCTCCCCGGGTCCTGAGCCTTTGGCATGGCTGTGATCCCTGGGTCACACCCCAGGGAGAGCAAGGCCCGGTGCAGGGAAAAGTCACTGCTACTGCTGGCTAACAGGCAGCCATCTCCAGAGCCCTCCGGGACCCAGAGCTTTGCTATCCCACTTAGTGAAGATGTACGGACAACGTACTGGTGCAACATACAATTAACCTCCTCCTCTTCTTCGCACAGTGCTGAATTGCTACGACAGGGACCCAGCAGGGCACAGCTCCACCACGCTCAGATGCTGCCGCGCATTGGGACGGGTGTCGCTCCAGAACTGCACAAGTTCACCTCCTCCAGCCCTGCCACGAGGTGGCCAGGCCTCTGACCCCAGGTCACACATTTCTGAAGCACCCAGCACTGTGGTACTCGATCCAGTCGCTTGCACCCACAAAACTGGATTAGCAACTCTGAGCAGCTCATCCTCCCTGCCAGCCACATGACTGACTCCCCTGTCACAGCTCTGGGGTGCCACTTGAACAGAGGGGTGTTCCCTGCCTTTCCTACAGCCCTGCTCTCCGTCAGAGTCTGGGTGGTGCCTGGAACAACGGGGCCCAGATCTCTGTCGGGTCTGGGTAGCACCCAGCACGACGGGGCCCTGATCTCAGTCAGGGTCTGGGCAGTACCCGGCATAACAGGGCCCAGATCTCCAGGTGCTGCTTGATGATAATCAAAGCATTCTGCAGATGTTACTAGTTTACGCACCAGGATCCCCTCTGCCGTGGGTGGTGGTATTTCATCTACAGAGGGGGAGCTGAGGCACCGTGAGGGCACTGGCTTGCCCAGAGTCACAAGCGAGGCCGTAGCAGGATGCTGGAGTCCCAGGTTGTTCTGCCTCGAAGGACAGCGTTCTGGAGGAAGAGCCTGCTGATTAACGAGACCCTAATAGCCCTTGAGACGTGACCCAGCCTGTTCTCCAATCATGGAATAAACCTCCATTTACTGAAAATCACCTGTCTCTGCACAGGCAGCCTCAGAGCTTTCGTGAGCCGTGGGACCATGTGTCCCTAACATTCCAACCCGCTCACTCTGCAGGCAGCCACAGCTCAGCGTCACAGCCCCCTGGTACCACTCTGCTCCACCCTCCTTCCCACTGCCTCTGCTCCCTTCTGGCTGATTTCTGCCTTCCCACAGTAGAAACTCTGCTAGGCCTGCAGGAAAGCCAGTGGAAACGCTCTCCGTGACTTCAGTGGGAGCTGGGTGGGACTGAAGGAACTGCTGCGTTCATGAAATGAGACAGTGAAAATAAGAATCAGATAAGGCCAGCGCTGGTGCAGCTGCTGCAGCTGGGCTGAAGCAAGGACTAACCCACACACACTAGTCTTGGGGGGCCATCTGGTTATTGCATGGTGCGGCGCTAGCCCAGATAAAGCAGTGAATAGCAGGTAACCAGGCCGGCGTCTGGTCTGCAGGAACACAGAAAACATCAACATCTGCTCAGGGGAAAAGGGCAAAACTGAGATGGAGAGAGGCTGCATTTCTCAGGTGGTATTTTCACGACCACCACTTGCAAATGAAGCTACTCAGGGGCTTGCCTCGCTCTGGGGATAGCTGGTCAGAAGAGTTCTTGCAGCTGAACAGTTTTCTGTGGAAAACGCTGATTTGACTAAAGTGAAATGTCTATGGGAACATATCGACTTCATCCCAGTGTTTAACAAAAAACTCCTGCATATTTCAGTAAGTTCCAGTTTTATAATTTCAGCATTTCATATCCTCAAAATGCTAACGCTGAAGCAAAGCACCTTGGTAGAGTAGTTTTGATACTTCAAAAATGAAAATGTTCCGGAGGTTTGGGGTCAGGTTAGACATTTCGACTCTTTGTCCCAATTCAGGATGAAGGGAAATTTCCCACCAAATGGGAATTCTGAGCTGCTACCAGCTATCAGGTCAGGAATGGCCTCGGGTCCCTCTTACCTCCAGGCTACTGGTCCCACTGCAGCCCAGTCTGTAGTGACTAACAGGTGTTTCCAGCTGGCAGCTGATCGGTACCTCACATGAAATGAGTCAGCTGGGTAAAATGAAACCATTTAATACTCTAGGGGAAAGAGTGTCCTTGTGTACTGGGATTTATTAGTGCTGGATTTAACCCTCCTGTGGGAACAGATTTGATTAAACACCGAGTACAGCACAAGATGGAGACTCCAGGCCTGCAAGGTGCTGCCATCCTGCAGCTCCTGGGGACTGACACGGAGCCAGAGCTGCTTAATGCTCTCCAGATGAGGCCTGGTGTCTGCAGACAGGAGCGCTGACTAGACGAGGGTGGTGGGTGTGTACTAGGGCAGTTCTTCTCAAAGTCAGGCTGCTCCTTGTTCAGGGAAAGCCCCTGGCAGGTTGGGCTGGTTTGTTTACCTGCCATGTCCACAGGTTCGGCTGATCGTGGCTCCCACTGGCTGCAGTTTGCTATCCCAGGCCAATGGGGGCTGCCGGAAGCGGTGTGGGCCAAGGGACGTGCTGGCCACCCTTCCTGCGGCCCCCATTGGCCTGGAGCGGCAAACCGCAGCCAGTGGGAGCCGCGATTGGCCGAACCTACGGACACGGCAGGTAAACAAACCAGCCTGGCCCGCCTGGGGCTTTCCTTGAACAAGCGGCTGCCCCAGTTTGAGAACCACTGTATTAGGGCGTTCACTGGAGCAGGCCACTCTGTGCAATGACTGCATCTCTTGGAAGTGGATGGGTCTCAGGGCTGTCTAAAATCACACCCAGCAAAAAGGACGGAGGAGTTACTGTCACTGCATTGTGAAACTACTGCTCAAGCCAAAGACAGCTCTGTGGGCTGAGGGCCAGACACCTTGGCTTCCACTCCCAGCTCCTCCACTGGCTTCGGTTCAGAAACTGAGAGTCTTTGTCCTGATTTGCGATGAAAGGAAGTTTCTCAGAATGGAAATTCTGACTTGTGCCCAGCAGTGCTCCAGGGGCTGTGTGGCTTAGGCCACGTCCTGCTGCTGTGGTACATACAGTCTCTGGGCACACCCAGGGGTGCTGCTGTGCTAATACAGCCTGTGGCACACCCAGGGGTGCTGCTGTGGTATATACAGTCTCTGGGCACACCCAGGGGTGCTGCTGTGCTAATACAGCCTGTGGCACACCCAGGGGTGCTGCTGTGGTATATACAGTCTCTGGGCACAGCCAGGGGTGCTGCTGTGGTACATACAGTCTTTGGGCGCACATAAGGGTGCTGCTGTGCTAATACAGCCTCTGGCACATCCAGGGGTGCTGCTGTGGTATATACCAGGGCTGTCCTGAGCAGGGGGGCAAGTGGGGTAATTTGCTCCAGGCCCGGGCCCCACAGGGGCCCCCATGAGAATATAGTCTTCTATAGTATTGCAACTTTTTTTTAATGGAAGGGGCCCCTAAAATTGTTTTGCCCCGGGCCCCCTGAATCCTCTGGGTGGCCCTGGTATATATAGTCTCTGGGGCACACCCAGGGGTGCTGCTGTGGTATGTACAGTCTCTGGCACACACTGGGGTGCTGTTTTGATATATACAGTCTCTGGGGCACACACAAGGGTGCTGTTTTGGTATGTACAGTCTCTGGCACACACAGGGGTGCTGCTGTGGTACATACAGTCTCTGGGGCACACACAGGGGTGCTGTTATCATATGAACAGTCTCAGTAACACACCCAGGGGTGCTGTTGTGGCATGCAGCCTATGGAAGACACAGGGGTGCGGTAGTGGTGCACACAGCTTGTGGCAGACACTGGGGTGTGGTTGTGGTATATACAATCTCTGGGGCACATGACTGTGCTGTTTTGTAAGATCAGATACAGTCCGTGAGGTTTGCTGCTTGCATCCACCCAGGTTTGTTTTTTTATGCCAAGTGCAGGCACACTCTGCTTCCTGTGCAGGATGGATTCTCTTCAGTCGTCCAAGCAGCGTTTCCTGTATCGACAGCTATAATTAGAACTGGCGCTAGACAACATTCAAAACCCTGCTGCCTTTACTCACGCTGACTTGCACCTTACTCCATGAGTAGCCTCTTCCATTTCAGCGCAGCTACCTGCGGAGTCAGCATGAGTGAGAGTCGCATTCGAGACCCCCCCCGCCTCCTCGGGTCAGATTGTCATTGAGACAGTAAGGTGTGGGGCTGGGGGGGGGGAGTGAATCTGGCCCTGTGTATTTACATTTGGGGAAAATGGCACCTTGCTACCTAACACATCCTCCCTGTGTTGCTGAGTCACACTCGCTCACTGCTCTGACAAACACTCACCCACACTCCTGTAAGCCCCACAGAGGTTACGCTGCTCAGGACAGGGAGCTGGATTCTAGTCTGGCATCAGCAGCAAATTGCCTGCTAGAGTCCAGTGTAGCCCCTGCCTTCCTGGTAACAATGGGGGAAGCAGAGTGAAGCGACACAGCTTGGCTCTCTGGGCCCAGGCAGAGATGGCAGGTCTGGCAGGTAGAGAAAAACTTAGTTAATTTGCTCCTTGGCACTTTGCTCCTTCAAAGCGCTGTACAAACATCTCTAGTCAGCCTTCACACCGCCCAGCCAGCCAGGAAAGCATCATCCCCTCCATGTTGCTTAGAGGCAAACAGGGAGTTTAAGTAACTTGCCTGAGAGCTCTCATTGAGTCAGTGGCAGAGCCGTGTGTGTGCTCCTCGGCCTTGCTGCCTCTCTAGCTCGTGGGAGCTGCTACACAAATCACATGACCCTCCTGTACACCTCCCCACTGGCAGGGATTCATACCTACACTTACCATTTCTCAGGCGGATGCTACGTCATCTTTACACCAGTGGATAAAAACTGCCCAAAGAGACCTGGGCTACAGCATCTTTTCATCGCATCTACTGTCCTAGGAACCGTCTTTGCCTCTGTTCTGTGGCTGTGCAGCGCTGAGCACAGCAGGGCCTTGGTCCATGCCTGGGGCTCCTCGGCACTGCAATAATACAAATAATAAATACTATCTCCTGGGCCCTCACCAGCTTGAGACATCATCTTCCCACACCCATTATAGATGTAAGCAGAGTCAGGATAAGCTCTACCCTGACATCTGGTGGAAAGAATTTCAGAGAGTGTATTTGCATAGGCACGCCTACCCTATCCCAGACTGCTTGGTGACAAATGACTCACCCTCTGTTAGGTGGTACTTGCTAGACAAGGGACAGGGGTTCCAAAACCCAGTGAATGGAGAGAGGCTGGGGACAGGTATCTGTGCCTGGTGGTGCAGGTGCCTTGTGGAGCCCAAAGCACCACTTCCACCCCCTCCTCTCTCCACTGTGGAATGTCAGAGATGATTTTTTTATTCCCTCAAGAATCTAGATACAGGTTACTGAGCTGAACTCACTTTGGGCTAATGGTGCACTAGCACTGGGGCTCCCCCACTAAGAGCTGAGATCACTAAGAGTTGAAATCACTAAAGAGCTGAAATTACTTAGCTGAGAGCACTGAGTACTGTGCTAGCTAGTGGGGGAGCCTGAAGCTATACTGTGGAACAGAGCAGCTGGCGGAGCGGAGCAGTTGTGGGGACGGCTGGAGCGGATCACGGGACAGCTGGCAGAGCGGAGTAGCTGTGGGACGGGTGGAGTGGCCCACAGAGTGAGCGGAGCTGAGCAGTTTGCAAGGAGAACTGGAGCAGCTCATGGAGCAGAGCAGCTGGTGGAGCGGAGCAGTTTGTGAGGACGGCTGGAGGAGCAGAGTGGAGCGGCTGGTAAAGCGGAGCAGTTCGTGGAGAAGGCGGAAGCAGAACCCACGGAGAGGCAGGGCAGTTGGCCCTGGACCACGTAAGGTGCCCCTTTCTACCCAGGCTGGGGTGAGGGACCTCTACAGATAAACTCTCGAACTCTGGGGTGGCATTGACCAGAGACTTTTTTGGTTGTTGGACTTTGGGGTGATTGGACTTAAAACCCTAAGGGGAAAAAGGACAGTGCCAAATGTACTTGGAGGTGGGTTTTTGTTTATGGTTTGTGTTATAACCCTGTTTGTGGTGTTTCTCCAATGGGATGCCGCATTGATTCCTTCCTTTATTAAAAAGATTTTACTACACTCAGACTCCTTGCTTGCGAGAGGGGAAGTATTGCCTCCTAGAGGCGCCCAGGGGGGTGTGATATGTAAGTGTCCCAGGTCACTGGGTGGGGGCTCGAGCCGGTTATGCATTGTGTTACTGAAACGGAACCCCTGGATACTGAACCCGGCCCTTGTTGCTGCCAACTCAGAGGGGCAGAAGGGTTACATAGATAAAGTTCCCCAACAATAAACTGCAGCCCCTGCTAGTCTGCGAGCACAACCCACCTCCTTATTGAAGAAACAGCTCCATGCTGCAGGGATATGCCACAGGGTGGCTGGGCTTTGGGCATGAAGCCAGTCCAACATCCCTGTGCCTGGACAGGTGCTTCCATCTGGCCAGTTAAGAGGGTGGGGCAGTGTGATGCTGTGTATAAGAAAGGTGACACAATTTCCATAAATCTGGTACAAAGTATATCATGTAAGGTACCAATAGAAAAGTTATACATTGTTAAGCATGATTGTCCTGTTTATATGCATGTAGCCTCTTTGTGTCTGAAGTTATGAATATTGGCTGTGTACCTGAATCGTAAATATGTATTTTGTTCCTGGGTGACACTCTCCAGATAGATTTACATCAGGGCCAGACACCTATGTGTTGATGACCCATTAAGGACACTCAGCCCATAACGGGCCATTGAAGAAACTCATCCCACCCAGTAAACCTCTCATGTGGATGCCTGAGAAAGAATATGGGCTATGGCTGCCCCTGTGAGTCAGGAAAGCATGTAAGGGCATGTGATAAGGACTTGTGACCCTGGACTCCATCTTGGGCCAGTAACTTTCCATGCACCTGGGCTGTGGGCCTTGGTTGGGACAGTAAACTTCCATGCATATGGCCAAGGATAGAAAAGACCCCTGAGACACCTCCATTTTGCCTCTGGACTGTGGATTTACAACTAAAAGGAGCATCTTGAACTATGGACTGAGGACCCTCCAATCTTTTGGACATTACCGGAGAAACTTTACAAGCCAGCAGTCTATTCCATCACTGCTACAAACCTGATATAAGGACTTTGCAATCATTTGTATGTATATGATCTATTAACCATTGATAACGCCTTTTCTTTTACTAATGAATCTTCAGTTAGTTTACTAAGGACTGGCTGACAGGGTCGGATGTGGGTAAGATCTGACATTCATATTGACCTGGGGTAAGTGGCTGATCCTTTAGGATCAATAAGAACTCACATATGGTGAATTGGGTTTTCAGTAACCTCTCACTGCATTAGACCTGCTTGGCTGGCTGGGAGCCAACGGCTGGACTGCCCAAAGGGGGCTGTGTGTGGCTTCTAATGAACCAGTGTGGCACTGCAGAACTTCTTTTGTTACTGGCTGGGTGACTAATTATAGAGTAAACCACAAGCTTTGAGGATTGTCTGCCCTGAGTGTGGCATTCTCACTGTGGTGCTTCCCAGGCACCAGGTCACAGACAGCACTTGGGGGCGATAAAGAACCAGGGGGAGACCCAGTGAATCACAGCTGCCTGAGTGGGATGGCAGGGCAGGTGACAGCTGCCAGAATGTGCACTTGCGACCTGGGAGAAAACTGAAGGCAGGAGAACAGGAAGAGGGGTTTGCTGGTTGGCGTCCCCAAGCCAGAGAGCTAGGGCCGGGGAGCTGGTGAGGACTGAAGGCAGGGGAGCAGCAGAGAAGCTGACCCACAGACATCTCCAGGGCCAGAGAGCCGGACGCAGAAGAGCCATGAGGGGGCTTGGGAAGTGACGGATGCTCCCAGCAGAGAGGCTGTGGGGTTCCTGCTGGGTAGAGCTGGAAGGGCTACCATGGCTGCCCTGGTACAAGGACCAGGGAGGACTGCCAGAGAGCCAGGATGTGGCTGAAGATGCCAGTGTGTGACATTTGGGGCATTGTGGGCTGAAACATCAGCTGATGGTAACTGTTTGCACTGGGTGAGAAATGAACTATATGTGTTTGGGGATTATGTGTTGGACATTTGCACAATGTTTGACAATAACCCAGAGCCAGGGAGGTGATCTTGTGGCATAAGAGCTTGCCCGGGGTTTCTGGGGACTCCACAACGGGCAATGGAAACAAGCATGCCTGTCATGCTGCAGCCAGTGGGGCTAGGCAGAGGGGGATGGTGTCTGAAGGATGCCCCACATCTCTGCATAACTGCACTTCCTCTGTGCCAAACCACAAGGACTGCAGAGGAGCATGGGAGGAAACACTCTAAGCCAGGGGTGGGCAAACTGGTGTGGAAATTGTATGGTGGGCCATGAATGCTCATGAAATTGGGGGTTGGGGTGCGAGAGGCGATGAAGGCTCTGGTTGAGGGTATAGGCTCTGGGGGGGCAGGAGGGTGGGGCTGAGGGGTTTGGAGGGTGGGAGGGGGATCAGGACTGGGACAGGGGGTTGGGGCACAGGAGGGGGTCAGGAGTGCAGACTCCGGGAGGCGCCTACCTCAAGCAGCTCCGGGAAGCAGTGGCATGTCCTCCTCTGGCTCCTATGCAGAGGTGTGGCCAAGTGGCTCTGCACACTGCCCCATCTGCAGGGCCCAACCCTGCAGCTCCCATTGGCCAATGCAGTTCGGTGTCACTTGTGGGATTTTTATTATTCCCCTTCTACAGAGCCGTATGAACAATCCCCTTCTGAGCAACAATGTTCCACCACACTGGCTGCTCAGGGTGTGTGTGAGTGCAGCTAGGTACTTGGGAGGAACAACTGGTGCCCATACTTATCATCAAAGCACATTCCTGTCTCTGATAAACTCTTTGAGCCAAAATCTGATCTCAGTTAGCCCCATGCTTTGGGGATCAGTTTCCTGCCATGATGCATTTAATAAAATGTAAAAATAGCCTTTGGTAGAACCCCCCTCTGATTATCCCCAAAAAGTTGCTGTGCTGGCTCGAATTAAAACAGCTGCAATTTTGCATAGAGCTAAATTATCTTTTGAGTTCTGGTAGTGGGGAGATGGTGCGGGGATTCTTACTATACCAGTTTGGAAGTAACAGGCTTGGTTATACCACTGACTCGGGCACTGTGAAACTGCATGATTAAATAGCAGTCATTGCATGCATATTTTAGAAGCACAGTACTGAGATCTCCCAGTGCTGTCCGGAGGAGAATGGAAGAAAAATCTGCTGCAAAGAACAATGTTTCCTGTTGGCAAAATGCCCTGGTGTCCTTGGCTTTTGAAAATGAGCTGCTGCTACTAAATAATTATCAGGATTTGCATAAAATCTGTAATAGTGGTTTTGCTCCAAGGCAAAATAAGTTGGCAAGTGACCCAGTCATTTGGACACATGCAGAGAGGATAGATGATCCCACACTGCAGTACGAGAGATGCAGACTTATTCTTTGTCTACCGCTCAGCATAGCTTGTAAGTGCAAATGCCATTTGCTATGGTTGCCTTCTGCAAACTGACAGGGATAGCTACTGAATTAGAGCAAGGAGTCCATAGAAATGTACAGGTAGGAAAAGGTGCTGTGGGAAGTGGGGCTGTGATTCAGTAGGGGGCGCTTTTTCTTGGGGTCAGCATCGAACCAAACCCAAGCCCAGTGTTAGGGCTTGTCTATACTACCGTGTGGGGTCGATCTCAGATCATGTAGCTGAAGTTGCGTGAATAGCGTACTTAGATCTACTCACCACAGTGTCTTCACTGCAGTAGGTTGACTGCTGATGCCCTCCCGTCGGTTCTGGTAGAGTACCGGAATTGACGGGAGAGCGCTCAGCGGTCGATGTAGATGCAATAAATTGACCCCCACTGGACTGATCGCTGCCCGACAATCCGGCAGGTAGCGTAGACGAGCCCTTAAAGGGGGCCGAGCTGCTGGAGAAGCCGTCTGTTCGATGAGTTGTAAAAATGAGGGTCCAGCATTCAGTCCAGGTCACTTCTAGCGCCATGTTAACGGCTGTTCAGCGTGGAAGCCATTTGAATGTAACAACTTTATTGAACCTACCACATACGGACAGAACAACGCATCCTGTCAGTAGCTGATGCTCTTTAGCTGCCCTAGCTATCCCCGCACGCTCATATTTACAGCCGCTGCTTTGTATTCCGCTCTCAAGACGACGTCTGTTCTTTGCCAATCAGCACCTCGCACAGACGCTGAGTTCACACAGGAATTCACACGTGGCCGGCGTTAGACGAGGGGATTGCCGCTTTCTGGTGATGCTAAAAGAACCACATTTTGGTCAGGTGGGGTCTGTAAACAACTAAATCAGCTTGAGATTAGAAATGCTTCATTGAAAAACAGACAATGCCCTTAAGAATCTGCAGAAGACTCCAGTGTCTCTATTGGACGGGTCACCCACCAGCACCTACGCTGGCGTGGTTCTGCCCAGCACAGCGCACACTGGTACATTTTGCTGCTGACATTCACAGATGCAAATCTTTTCTTATTATTTATGGGGCCGCCAGGACAGTTTCTGCCTCAAAAACTGGGAGAATTTCAGGCAATTCTCCAGCATCCGTAATACACTATGCAATAACTGTTGGCAATGCGCAGGTCTCCGGAAACACTTCATTCTCCCAAATTGATGATGCCTGGGAAAGCTCCCAGTCAAAATCCAGAAAGCCCTAACCTCATCCCCCTTCAGATAACTCCTCAAACTCTCCTATTCTGTGGTGTGCACAGAATCCTGCAACCGGAGAATGGCTAGACCGGTGGCCAGCTGTGATCACTACTCCACAATAGCTAAGCCCTGTGCACATCCTATTATTTTTTTAACCTGGTTTCTCCCAACTCCATCGTGGTCTGCTTGTTTCATCCACTATCATCTTGTCTTTTAGGCTACACGTACGCTGGAAGCTGTAGTGTAACTTACAGCCAGCGGAGACCTACCCGTTAGCTCTGATTGAGCTAACACTAAAAATAGGAGTGTAACAGCAGCAATGCGAGCAATGGGATGGGCTAGCTACCCAAGTACATACCTAGGGGCTCAGATGGGTACGTGTTCAGGGCAGCTAGCCACTCTTCTGCTGTTTTGAGAACGCTTTCTCGATCGGAGCTATTGTGGGTATGTCTTCTCAAGCTGGGAATTACCCCTGAAGATCAACATGCTGATGTACGCTTCAACTAGAAAGGGCTTGGGGCAGGGAATGTATTTTACCATCTGTTTTCACAGACTCATCCCAACAGAGCCCTGGCCTGGTGGGGCTCTGGAAGCTACCGCAAAGTTAAATGAAGCTAAATCCTCCTCTCAACAGTCACAGGTACAGATTTGTAATTCATGCATTCCATTCCATTTATATTCCATTCCATTCCATTGCAATATATATGAGAAATTGGAAAAGAATTGGTGTGTGAGAGACTGTGGGAGAGAAAGGGAGAACCACTGCCTTCTACTGCGTGGAATCTGATTTGCTCAACTAGTACCATGGTCCCTGTGCTTCTAACAGCTGATAGAGATTTTCCTTTAGTTGATGTGAGAGGGACTTGTGCTTTTGGGGCAGGAGGAGCTGAGTTCTATCCTGGAGTGGCCATGGTGTTCAGCATAATAGCAACCAAGAAGTCCTAGGTGGCCTAGATCTTCTATGTTCTGTCCTATATTGTTAAAGGAAGAACCCGAGAAGTGGAGGATGCATTGCCATTCTTCCATGGCAAGAGGTAAAGAGTTGCACCTCTCCCTGCACAACCTCAGAGCTGGCCTTCAGGAAGGCAGAAGATGGTTCTCTTCTGCTTCCTGGATTGCATGTGCCTTTGATGTTTGACTTACAAGAGTTGCCAGATGCAACCAGTGAAGTAATCACTGGGGGATGTGTCGTATTCTGGCTGCTGAATAAGAAGTGGGGGGAGTGTATTTTTTTTAACGAAAGTATTAAAGAAATATCAAAATGAATATTTTGGCCTAATACAGCACCCTTCATTGGTGCATGAGGACCTTAGACTGCTTATTCCAAAGATGAATAAATTAAGCCTTACATACAAAGCTACCTACGGACCATCACCATAATGTCTGAGCACCTTCCCTAAGTAAAATGACAACAGTGATCTCTTTTTTCTTCCTTCTCTGCCGGGAAGAAGCAGCCTTTGCTTTTTCTAGGGAGCAGGAGAGATGGAAGAAAGATGTTTGTGTGGTAGAGGAACCTGACACCAAACAGTGACAGCAGAGGGTCCTGCAAGTCACAGCTGTGCTCTGGGAAATCTGTATTACGCCTGCTCACTTTTGACACAAAAAACAAAAGAAGAAATATAGATTTATAACACAGGCAAACCAGGTACATCGAGTGCTGGGAGCACTTTGATCAGATGGATACATATCCTGACGTGCTTTATAACATGGCCATGCCAGGTATGTTTAGTGCTGGGAGCACTCTGACCTGATGGATACATATCCCGATGTGCCTTTCGAGATCAACATTCAATAGTAAGAAACAGCTTGGCCTCTGCCATGCCCAATGACTGTGCATTCAAGGGTTAACCTGGCATGATCTCTATTTAAACCTGACACACATGACTCTGGTGCAGTAAGTAATGGTTGGATTCAGTCCAGGAGACATACAAAGAGAAATGGCTCCTTAATCAATTCATTGCAAAATAACAGGTCAAATTGTTTAGTAACTTACCCTTTACTCTCATCCTGATCTGGATCTGTTGCAACGGCTGCTATTAAAGTCCATTTGAATAATCCTTTTTGGCTGGGCCCAGGGCTTTCACTTTCATCAGATGTTGGCAGCTACCTCATCTGCACATCCTAGAATCCCTCCCTGTTTGCTAGAGTCACTATTTCAGAGCCAGTAAGGTTAGTTTTCTGTTTCTAAATGGGATAAGCAGGGCCCGAATCTCTACTTAGCGTCTTTCTTAGTTTGATTTTGTGTAGTGGAGATGAGAGGAAAAATCTAAGCACTCAGCTGCCTACTTCATTCTCACAAAATCATCACCATTGTTCCTCATCGTTATTACCTATATTAGAGGCCCCGTCAGGGATCAAGGCCCCACTGTGCTAGCTGCTGTGCATATATGTGATAAAAAGACAATCCCTGCCCCGAGAGCCTTGCAATCTACATCACGAACATTTACTCTGCCAGACACCAACTCTATTAGCCCCTATCCTACTAAGGATACAAAGCCAATGAGGAATGATTGCTATACTTAGCATTTATATGATTATATTTTACTGGCTCATCAAAAATATGACTTGGTCAAAGTGAACAGGTAAGTGAAAGATCTAGTTCACCCTCGCCTCCTTTTGGCTGTGCAAGATATGTCCTGTCCACTAGGGCTTTCTCCAGTCTAGCTGGAAGTGTCTCAAAGTAACAGAGATTTTGTCAGATCTCTTGGCAGCGATTTTCAGTCGAGCAGACATCATGTTAAGACTTTCTGGTTATGCTCCAAAGTAACTAAGAATGACACTGTGTAGTGATGTCTGTGGTTGGGATGGTCCATGCCAAGGGAGAGCCGGCAGCCCCATTAGCTGGTTCTGATTGCAGATAAGTGGAGAAGGTAAAACATCAGCTTTAGAGTGTGACTGGATGTAGCAGGGGAGAATAGGAATCCTCCCTGTCTGGGATCAATGTCCGCCATCTCTTGTGTGTGGGTTCACCCACACTAGCCTAGAAAGGGCAAAAGTGTGGAACGAGGGGTGCTGGGGTGCTGCTGCTCCCCCTAGCTGGAGGTGGTTTCCATTATACCCAGGGTTTACAGTTTGGTTCCATGGCTCTCAGCACCCCCACTGCACAAATTGTTCCAGCACCACTCAGAAGGGGTGAATGAGGCTGAGAAGGGGCCAGTAAATCAGATTGGCCACGCCAGAGGGGAATGAGGCGGCCTAAGTAACCTCTGAGTAATGATGGAGCCCAGCTGAGAAGGAACAGGTGAGGCTAGTATGAAGCCAGGATGCTGGCAGCAGAAAGGGGCTGCAGTGACGGAGGCTGTGGCCACTCTCTGGATGTTAGGGAGGTGAGCAAGGAACAAACTAACCATCCAAGAGGCCAAGGTGTAGAAAATGGCTCAGGGAAATGGCAGCAAGGTCTAAGATGGTGCAGACCTTGGCTGCTGATTAGAGGGTCCCTGAGCTGGAACTCGGAGTTCAGGGCATGCGTGGGGTCCCCTGCCAGACACTGGGGAAGTGGCACAGTCTGGGCAGTGCATGGGAAGATTGCTGGAGACCATTTGTATGGAGAGTCTTTGATAATCCCGGAAGGGGGAAAATACAGTGACTTGGCCACAAAGAAGGAGCAGCCAAGCCACAACAAGAGAGCACCCGGTGACAGCTATATAAATTGATGGAACTTCCCATCCAGGGAATACATTTAATGTAAACAAAATATATGTTAAAATTAATGGGCTCCTCTTATATGTTGAATTTATTTTTTTAAATAAATGGAGTCTGCCAGTCTGCAAAAGGGCTGTAAACCATCCTGCACACACATGGAGTGTCTGAATACCCTGAGGATAGCGCCAAATGCTCTGAGGGAGCTACATCGGGGCCAGAATGCAGCAGATCATCCACTCACTAGAACACTTCACACTGATTCACTATTCCCTACACTGGCTCCCCACTGACCAGAGTCCAGTGCACCGATTTACAAAGCTGTGCATGGTATTGGCTGGATCAAGACTATGGAACTCCCTGACAGATAATATAAAGTAAGCACCAAGATAACTGCTTCAGAGCTAAGAGGGATAGTTCAGTGGTTTGAGCATTGGCCTGCTAAAGCTAGGGTTGTGAGTTCAATCCTTGAGGGGGCCGTTTAGGGATCTGGGGCAAAAATCTGTCTGGGGATAGGTCCTGCTTTGAGCAAGGGGTTGGACTAGATGACCTCCTGAGCTCCCTTCCAACCCTGGTATTCTATGATCTGTTCAACTCAGCTTTGCAATAACCAGCACTCTCTTCCGTGGATGCATATACATGAAAACATCCCACAATGAGTTCAAGTTTTTCCTGCCAGCAGGGCTGGGAATGAGATGGATTAGTGCGAACTTCTTCCAAGAACAGCTCAGATACTGGAGGGGGGTACACATGGGAATAGATAGAGGGGTGCGTGTGGGGATAGATGGAGGGATAGATAGATGAGGAGTGCCCCTGGGGATGGACAGGTAGCTGGATAGAGGAGGGATGCACATGGGGATAGACAGCTGGACAGAGAAGGAGGGCACCTGGTAGTAGAGAGATAGATAGAGAAGGGGGCACCTGGGGATGAATAGAGGAGTGGTGCACATGGAATAGATGGATGGATAGACAAGGAGGCACATGGGAATGGATGGATGGACCAGGGGGCACCTGAGGATGGATGGATGGAGGTTGCATGGGGATGGATGAAGGAGGAGGTTGCACAGTGGGATGGATGGATGGATGGAGGTGGTTGCACAGTGGGATAGATGGATGGATGGACGAGGAGGTTGCATGGGGGGGATGGATGGATGGAGGGAGGTTGCACAGGGGGATGGATGGACATGGAGGAGGAGGTTGCACGGGGGGATGGATGGATGGAGAAGGAGGTTGCACAATGGGATGGATGGATGGATGGAGGAGGAGGTTGCATGGGGGGATGGATGGATGGATGGAGGAGGAGGTTGCATGGGGGGATGGATGGATGGATGGATGGAGGAGGTTGCACGGGGGACAGACGGACGGATGGAGGAGGAGGCTGCATGGGGGGATGGATGGATGGATGGAGGAGGAGGTTGCACAGTGGGATGGATGGATGGATGGATGGAGGAGGTAGCACAGGGGGACGGACGGACGGATGGAGGAGGAGGTTGCACAGGAGGACAGACAGACGGATGGAGGAGGAGGTTGCATGGGGGGATGGATGGATGGATGGATGGAGGAGGAGGTTGCACAGTGGGATGGATGGAGGAGGTTGCACAGGGGGACGGACGGACGGATGGAGGAGGAGGTTGCACAGGGGGACGGACGGATGGAGGAGGAGGTTGCACGGGGGGGATGGATGGATGGAGGAGGAGGTTGCACAGGGGGATGGACGGATGGAGGAGGAGGTTGCACAGTGGGATGGATGGATGGATGGAGGAGGTTGCACAGTGGGATGGATGGATGGAGGAGGTTGCATGGGGGGATGGATGGATGGAGGAGGAGGTTGCACAGTGGGACGGACGGATGGAGGAGGAGGTTGCATGGGGGGATGGATGGATGGAGGAGGAGGTTGCACGGGGGGATGGATGGATGGATGGATGGAGGAGGAGGTTGCACAGGGGGACGGACGGATGGAGGAGGAGGTTGCACGGGGGGGATGGATGGATGGAGGAGGAGGTTGCACAGGGGGACGGACAGATGGAGGAGGAGGTTGCACAGGGGGACGGACGGATGGAGGAGGAGGTTGCATGGGGGGGATGGATGGATGGAGGAGGAGGTTGCACAGAGGGATGGATGGATGGATGGATGGAGGAGGTTGCATGGGGGGATGGATGGATGGAGGAGGAGGTTGCACAGTGGGATGGATGGATGGATGGAGGAGGAGGAGATTGCACAGTGGGACGGACGGATGGAGGAGGAGGTTGCATGGGGGGATGGATGGATGGAGGAGGAGGTTGCATGGGGGATGGATGGATGGATAGAGGAGGTTGCACAGTGGGACGGATGGATGGATGGAGGAGGAGGTTGCACGGGGGGATGGATGGATGGATGGATGGAGGAGGAGGTTGCACAGCGGGACGGACGGACGGATGGAGGAGGAGGAGGTTGCACAGTGGAATGGATGGACGGATGGAGGAGGTTGCACAGTGGGATGGATGGACGGATGGAGGAGGAGGTTGCACAGTGGGATGGACGGATGGAGGAGGAAGTTGCATGGGGGGATGGATGGATGGAGGAGGAGGTTGCACAGTGGGAAGGACGGATGGAGGAGGAGGTTGCATGGGGGGATGGATGGATGGAGGAGGAGGTTGCATGGGGGATGGATGGATGGATAGAGGAGGTTGCACAGTGGGACGGATGGATGGATGGAGGAGGAGGTTGCACGGGGGGATGGATGGATGGATGGATGGAGGAGGAGGTTGCACAGCGGGACGGACGGACGGATGGAGGAGGAGGAGGTTGCACAGTGGAATGGATGGACGGATGGAGGAGGTTGCACAGTGGGATGGATGGATGGATGGAGGAGGAGGTTGCACAGTGGGACGGACGGATGGAGGAGGAGGTTGCATGGGGGGATGGATGGATGGAGGAGGAGGTTGCACAGTGGGACGGATGGATGGATGGAGGAGGAGGTTGCACGGGGGGATGGATGGATGGATGGACGGAGGAGGAGGTTGCACAGTGGAATGGATGGACGGATGGAGGAGGTTGCACAGGGGGACGGACGGACGGATGGAGGAGGAGGTTGCACAGTGGAATGGATGGACGGATGGAGGAGGAGGTTGCACGGGGGGTGGATGGATGGATGGATGGATGGAGGAGGAGGTTGCACAGTGGGATGGATGGACGGATGGATGGATGGATGGATGGAGGAGGTTGCACAGGGGGTGGATGGATGGAGGAGGAGGTTGCACAGGGGGTGGATGGATGGAGGAGGAGGTTGCACAGGGGGATGGACGGATGGATGGAGGAGGAGGTTGCACAGTGGGATGGATGGACGGATGGATGGATGGATGGAGGAGGTTGCACGGGGGGTGGATGGATGGAGGAGGAGGTTGCACAGGGGGTGGATGGATGGAGGAGGAGGTTGCACAGGGGGACGGACGGACGGACGGAGGAGGAGGTTGGACGGGGGGGGATGGATGGATGGAGGAGGAGGTTGCACAGTGGGATGGATGGAGGAGGTTGCACGGGGGGTGGATGGATGGAGGAGGAGGTTGCACAGGGGGATGGACGGACGGATGGAGGAGGAGGAGGAGGTTGCACAGTGGAATGGATGGACGGATGAAGGAGGTTGCACAGTGGGATGGATGGATGGATGGATGGATGGAGGAGGAGGTTGCACAGTGGGACGGACGGATGGAGGAGGAGGTTGCATGGGGGGATGGATGGATGGAGGGGGAAGTTGCATGGGGGGATGGATGGATGGAGGAGGAGGTTGCACAGTGGGACGGATGGATGGATGGAGGAGGAGGTTGCACGGGGGGATGGATGGATGGATGGACGGAGGAGGAGGTTGCACAGTGGAATGGATCAACGGATGGAGGAGGTTGCACAGGGGGACGGACGGACGGATGGAGGAGGAGGTTGCACAGGGGGACGGACGGACGGATGGAGGAGGAGGTTGCACAGTGGAATGGATGGATGGATGGAGGAGGAGGTTGCACGGGGGGTGGATGGATGGAGGAGGAGGTTGCACGGGGGGTGGATGGATGGATGGAGGAGGTTGCATGGGGGGATGGATGGATGGATGGATGGAGGAGGTTGCACGGGGGGATGGATGGACGGATGGAGGAGGAGGAGGTTGCACAGTGGAATGGATGGATGGAGGAGGAGGTTGCACGGGGGGTGGATGGACGGATGGAGGAGGAGGTTGCACAGTGGGATGGATGGAGGAGGAGGAGGTTGCACGGGGGGACGGACGGAGATTGCACAGGGGGGCGGGTGGCTGGGCGGCTGGAGGAGGTTGCACGGGGGGTGGATGGATGGATGGAGGAGGTTGCACAGGGGGACGGACGGACGGACGGATGGAGGAGGAGGTTGCACGGGGAGATGGACGGACGGACGGATGGAGGAGGAGGTTGCACAGTGGGATGGACGGATGGAGATTGCACAGAGGGGCGGGTGGCTGGGCGGCTGGAGGAGGTTGCACGGGGGGTGGATGGATGGATGGAGGAGGTTGCACGGGGAGATGGACGGACGGACGGATGGACGGAGGAGGAGGTTGCACGGGGGGCGGGTGGCTGGGCGGCGGGGGGAGGGGGCGCCCGTGGGGACGGGCAGAGAACGGGGCTACGGGGACAGAGTCCCAGGCTCGGGCCCGGGGAGGGGACCACGCCTCTGCCAGCCTCCTCGCGCACGGCTCGGCCGTCCCGCAGCGCCCCCTGGCGGCCGGCGCGGAGGTGCTGACGGACCGTCCCCACAGGACCGACAGGATCCCGGAACGCTTCGCTCTGGGGACGAGTTTCCACCGGACACAGTAAATCATTGACGCGAACTGCCTGTACCGTTGCCAAGCCGCGCGGGGCCATGCTGAGGCTTCGGGGAGCTCGGTCTCCTTTCCGCGGGACGCACCAAGGGGATTGGAGTCCCCTGGGAGCCAGCCCTCCCCCAATGTGCATTGTCTCCCCAGTCATCCGACTTCCGGTTCACGGAACGATCACTTCCGGGGCAGGGACGGGTGCCGCTGGAGACCAGACCAGGAGGAAAGCGTTTGGGACAGCAGAGACCTTGGCATGGGGAAGAAGAGAAGCCCGGGACTGGGCCGGGCCCTCATGAAGGAGAGGAGCCAGGCCAAGCGGGGCAGCAGGCAGCCGGACTCCTGGGTAACGTGCCCGTCGCGGAGCGCTGGGCGCCGGCCAGGGCCCAGACTAGGCTCCGCGGACTCTATCGTCGCCGTTCTGCCCATCCCCCCCGGTGTGCCCGTCCCCCCCTGGGGAGCCCCCTCCCCCCATGGGGAGCAACCCCCCCCGGTGTGCCCGTCCCCCCCTGGGGAGCCCCCTCCCCCCATGGGGAGCACTCCCCCCGGTGTGCCCGTCCCCCCCTGGGGAGCCCCCTCCCCCCCGGGGAGCCCCCTCCCCCCCATGGGGAGCCCCCGTCCCCCCCATGGGGAGCACCCTCCCCGACGTGTGCCCGTCCCCCCCGGGGGGCCCCCTCCCCCCCGGGGAGCACCCCCAGATGTGCCCGTCCCCCCATGGGGAGCGCCCTCCTCCCCCGTCCCCCCCGGGGAGCCCCCTCCCCCCCATGGGGGAGCACCCCCCGGTGTTCCCGTCCCCCCCGGGGAGCCCCGTCCCTCCATGGGGGAGCACCCCCCGGTGTTCCCGTCCCCCCTGGGGAGCCCCCTCCTCCCCCCCCCCGGTGTGCCCAGACTAGCTGAGCGCTCAGAGTGTTGGTCCTGTGAAGTTGGGTCTCTCCTAGCCCGCAGGTCAGTGTGCTGAACACAGGGAGAATCACAGCGTGGGTCCCGTTGTGCTGCCTGTGTCCTTGGCAAGAACTGCCACCTGCCAGGCCAGTGCCCCGAATCCTCTAGGCCCAGCGTGAACATGCCATTGGGGGCTCTGACTTGGTGCTTATGGGTGTTACAGAGCAGCCTGACAACACATCTGCTTTTCTTTGCAGTTACATACAAGTGAGTTAAATGATGGGTATGACTGGGGCCGCCTCAACCTTCAGTCAGTGACAGAACAAAGCTCGCTTGAGGAATTCCTTGCTACAGCAGAGCTTGCAGGAACTGAATTTGCAGCTGGTAAGTTTTTGGCCACGCTAGAGACCCATCATGATATGATGATTTGAAATGTAAAAATATGTTGTGTATTAATAGGCATTAGTATGTTAAAAGTGGAGCATGTGGCTTCTGAGGCATTCCCTATGTTTTCGCATAAGCTGCTGTAGGATTACATAAGAACGCCCATACTGCATCAGACCTAAGGTCCATCTAGCCGTGTATCCTGTCTTCTGACAGTTTCCAATGCCAGCTGCCCCAGAGGGAGTGAACAGAACAGGTAATCATCAAGTGATCCATCCCCTGTCACCCATTCCCAGCTTCTGGCAAACAGAGGCTAGGGATACCATTCCTGTCTATCCTGGCTAATAGCCATTGATGGACCTATCCTCCAGAAACTTATCTAGTTCTTTTTTGAACCCTGTTATAGTCTTGACCTTCACAACATCCTCTGGCAAAGAGTTCCACAGGTCGACTGTGCATTGTGTGAAGAAATATTTCCTTTGTTTGTTTTAAACCTGCTGCCCATTAATTTCATTTGGTGACCCCTAGTTCTTGTGTTATGAGAAGGAGTAAATAACACTTCCTGTTTTACTTTCTCCACACCAGGCATGATTTTATAGACCTCTATCATATGCCCCCCTTAGTCGTCTCTTTTACAAGCTGAAAAGTCGCAATCTTATTAGTCTCGCTTCATACAGAAGTTGTTCTATACTCCTAATTGTGGTTTTATGGAAGATACTTTTCTCAACTACTTTTCTCAACTAACCTTGTTATCGTATTTAAAAAAAACAGGTTTGCTCAACAATACAGGCGAGTCTCATCTTACGTGCATTTAACATGCGCAAATTCAGCTTTGTGCAGTCGGCCAAAAAAAAAAGAGAGAGAGAGAAAAATAACAATTTAAATACTGTATCTGTAATGTGGACAATTCTGCCCACCATTACGCTCAATGTAATTTTGACTATACGCGATTTTCGCTTTACGCGCTGACAGTGGAATGTAACCCCAGCATAAGATGGGACTCACCTATATTGTTGAGCAAACCTGTTTTTTTTTTAATACGATAACAAGGTTAGTTGAGAAAAGTAGCTGAATAGATGTAATAGATTTTTGTAAGGTATTTGACTTATTACATAATGACATTATGATTAAAAAATTAGCACTATAAAAATTAATAGAGAACATCTTAAATTGCTTAAGAACTAGCTTACTGACCATGCTCAAAAAGTAGTTAACTATGGACAATCATCACTGAAGAGGTGTGTTTCTAGTCGAGTTCTGCAGGGCGCAGTATTATCCCTGGTTCTGTTCAACACTTTTGGTGCAAGTCTGGGGGTGGTCATGCGTATTTTGAAATAAGTGTCCTGTTTGATTTAATATCAGTTGGAAAAAGCTTGAATTGAGCTAAATTAAAATAGGGTACTGTTATTCCATATTGAGCATGCCCACCCACTGACTTCTACCAAAACAATGGAAAATGTACATTTAAAACCAACTTGGCTATTTCAGTGCAAGCTTGTGTGTAGAGCAGGCCTTATGTGAAATGTCTCATGGTATCAGTCCATCTCCTAATGGAACCAGAAGCACGTCGCACAAATACACGCCACACACAGAACGTTACTTTGCATTATTTGCAGAGAAGCCAAGGATTGAATGGGGACTAATCCTTTGTCCTAGGTGAAGGTTGAAACGTACTAGCAGAGGAGTGGGTGGAAAGCTTACACAGCTGCCATCTGCTTTCTGCGCTATTGTTAGAGGACTTCAGTCTCCCGGTACTATGAATCTCATGCCTTTCCCAAACAGTGAATTAGCATTAAAAACAATTCACTTTGAAAATAGTGTTAAAATCTCCCCAAAGGACTCAAACTATGTTTATCGTAATGGTCAACAACTGATGTAGCATCTGTAAACTGAAGCAGCATATGCTGTGTTTGCACAAATTCACAGTCAGAATTTGCATATAATTATTGGTTTCAAGTGAGCCCAGCAACCATTGACTGGTATGTAGTTGAATGGTTTTCACTGGAAAGGTTTCCTGCCAGCTTGGCATGTAATTCCTCCACCTTCACATGGGGGTTCTTTTATTGGAGCCCAGATCCTAACATCTGCACTTGCTGAGCATGAATGTTAATGGCAGGGTTTTTTCCTTTATAAACAGAGAAACTGAATATCAAGTTTGTTCCTGCTGAGGCGAGGACTGGCCTGCTGACAGCCGAAGAGACCAAAAATATCAAGAAACTCCATGAGGAAAACAGACAGTTTTTGAGTATACCAAGAAGGTAAGATCCAGCTCAGAGCAATACTGCAGTGTCTTCTCTGTTGAGTCTATTGGCATTTCCAGTGGAAGTTTCCTTTTATGGGGATTTACAGTTCAGCCATTATTATTTGCCACGTTTATTCTAACATTTGCACTTCACTGAAATGTTGTCCTGTTGCTTGAATTTTTGATCTGAATGTACCAGTTACATCACAGAAAACCTGCTATTGGTGCTGTGAGGGGTACCAGGCACCTCATGATGTCCCCTGGGTGGCAGCGCACTCTCAGTGTAACAAACCAGGGTCAGTGCTGGAGCACAGAGGCACAGCAACAGAGCAGTTAGTGTGCTTTTTTAAAAATAAGGTGAGGCACCAGGCAACTCAGAATACCATATACCGCTTTGGGAGTGTCCACCCTGGAGCTGGAAGGTTTTCACAGGATCCAGCTACACTGGAGGTGTAACTTCCAGCTCAGGTGGACATACCCGTGCTGCCTTTGATTGAACTAGCATGCTAAAACTCACAGCCATGGCTGCACGGGTGGTGGGATGGCCTTGCTGCCTCGGTACAATCCCATTGGAAATCCTAGCTCTGGTTTTGGGACAGCTAGCCATCTCACCGTGGTGCAGCCAGGCTACGATGCTGGTTTTAGCATGCTAGCTCAATCAAAGAGAGTGTGGACATTACACCTCCAGTGTAGCTGGACATTACACCTCCGGTGTAGCTGTCCAGCAGGCAGCATGTTTTGCACATACTAGGGTATGCAGTGTGTCCTAGTGGGTAGAGCACTGGACTAGGACTTAAGAGCCTTGGGTTCTGTTCCTAACTCAGCCACTGGCCTACTGGGTGACCTCAGCCAAGTCACTTCACCACTCTGTGCCTCAGTTTCCCCATTTTTAAAGTGGGGATATTGATACTGACCTCCTTTGTAAAGCGCTTTGCAATCTACTGGTGAAAATGGCTATATAAGAGCTAGATGATGATGAGATTGGTGGTATTGTTTGAAAGTGAGAAAATTTCAAACTATTTTTGTTTGTGTTTTGTATTTTTGTTGTTCATGACCATGTAAATCTGGGTAAAAGAGAATTATTCCCTCTTTACAAAAACTGTTGATTTCAGAGCTACTATATTTATGGAAGAATAATTTAGGTTTCATTCACATAATATTCTGTTGATGTGATTTCAGTAGGACACGTCCTGTTCTGTCATTTCATTACTACTATAATACTACTTCAAATATTAAAAAAAACAAAATGTTAAGCTAATAGGTTGACTTGCAAAACAGTCAGATAAATTCTTGGTTTAATGTAATACTCTATTTTTGAGCCACATCATGGTGCTCAAACATATATGCTATGTACTGAATTGTTAACTAACCTGTTAATTTAGTCTTTTGATTACAGTCACATGATAAAATAATTGGGTTTTGTAATTCAAGGGTAATAGCCCTCCACCTGAGTGCTTAGGTCTAAGGCCAAAGTGTGTAGTCGCAAAGTGCATTGGGTATGTGTGGAGACAAAAAAAGCTTTAAAAATGATTAATACAGTTTACTTTTAAACACAAATAGGGCTATTACAATATGGATAGATTTGTTTCTTATACTCTTGTTTGTTTAAAAACTCTTTAGCTCATCTACAATGTTGCAGTACAAGACCTTCCCAAGAACAGGATCCCTGTGCAACAGCTTCAGATTGTAAATCTTCCTTGCATGTGGAGTTAGTTCACTGCCTTCAGAATCTGAATCAGTTGCAGAATTGTGAATCATAGGAATTAACATTTAAGATAATTGAATGGAATATAAGAGTTTTAACACTGAGAAAGATGCAGGTGCTGCATTTTTAAAAGTCAGTTCGTCTTCAAAGAGGATTGTTAGTCTCAGCCACACTATTTGAGATCAGCCAGATAGAAGAGACTGTTAAACTTAAAAAGATCTAGAGGGAGAGACGAATCCCACATTCTTAAATATCCTATGCAATGCAGTTGAGGAAACTGGCCTTTTGAGTGAAGGATTATAATGTACAGACGCTCCCAGGCTTATGCAAGTGTTCCGTTCCAGAACGCCTTGTGTAAGTCGAATTTGCATAAGTTGGGAACGTATACCCGACAATTATGCGCCAAAAAAAGAAAAAGCTTACAGAACTTACGGAACTTTTTCCGTAAGTATGGATTTTCGTAAGTCGGGTTTGTGTAACCCGGGGAGCATCTGTAGCATGAAATGCATTTTTCTGTTTAATGTGCCCATCGCTTTTTGAAATGATATTTAAAGAGAACAAAGAATTGTTATACTTCCAAGGCTGCTAAAAATACATACCTGTACATAAGAACAACAACCAGTAAAATGCCTCTGAACTGTCCAGAGCAAGTGTTCTTTCTGACCATCCTTTTATTGGACAAATATAACTGAGAAAACATTCTGAAACACTGTTACGTTTCTTTCAATATATGATCTTTCTAGACCATACTGGGATAGGAGAACCAGTGCTGAGAAGTTAAAGCAAGCAGAGAGAGAGAGCTTTCTGGAGTGGAGACGACAGCTTGCTCGGTGAGTGTGCTACTCACGCTTAACACAACCAGTCAATGAGAATAGAGGAGGGTGGGTTTTCTGTATCTTTGTTAGAGCCCTAGGGACATGGGAGCATGTCTTTTGCTCCTGGTAAATACAGGGAAAAACTCTTGATGGTCTGTCACCACTATGGTCCTGGCCTGTCCTTATGACGAGTTTCCAAAAAGTACCTGTTATGTGCTGGTAATTATGAGCTTAAGAGTTTGGACCATATGTCATAAAATCCTAGCGATGTGGGGCTGGATGGGACCTTGAAAAGTCATTGAGTCCAGCCCCCTTTGCTGAGGCAGGCGCAAGTAAACCTATATATCATGTTTACATACTGCGGGTTTCTCCTTTTTTTCAAAAAATAAAATAAAATAAAGGAGGTTAATTTAGAATCCCTTCAGACTCCACGCTCTGAGCCGAAGCACAATGTCATACCCACACCCCTTTAGAGGAGGTGGGATAAGCACGTGTCTCCAGAGAATGCCAATGCTACTTCCGGTTTCTACAGGAGAGTGCTGCTCAAGAGAAATGTGAGGTGCTCACTCCCAGTGGGAGCCGAGTGGACCTGGTCCAGAGAGTAAGCTGCCAGGAATGGGCCCCAAGTGCATTTTTTGCACACGCCAACTAAGTGTATAGATAATGGGTGACACGGGGTAATTTCTTTGATCTGTTCTGATACCCCAGCTCTGAATTTTCCCAGTTTGTTTGCTGATGGAGTTGGCTTTTCTTTGCTGTGACCAGTTGCCATCACATCATCTGTGTACTAATGGCACTAAGATGGGTTTTCTTCAGGAGCTAAGATCTATTTAGAAACCTTGCAGAAGGGGCACCTTAATGTTTGGGTCCCTGCCTTTTGCAGATTGCTCAATGAAAGGCGAATGTGGTGTAATTCCAAGCAGACTTGGTGCTGTGTTTGCAGTCTAACATGATCTGCATCTGTTTCTCTCTAGGCTAGAGGAAGAAGAGAAATTGATTTTGACCCCATTTGAACGGAATTTAGACTTTTGGCGCCAGCTCTGGAGAGTCATCGAAAGAAGGTAATATTTATCGGTTTCTGTGTCACGGACGATAAAAATCATGACTTAGAGAGAGAGATCGTTGCCTTTTTTTTTGTTTTTAATTTAAATCAGATTTTTTTATTCACACATTGCTAGTGCTTTACTCCCCACTTCATAATGTGGACATTTTGTAACTATGAAGCTTCAAAACTGAAATGCTCATCTCTGCTGAAACATATCCAGGGCTTCATTAGCATCCTCACTGTGAGAACAGCACTAACTGAAACATATGATTGATAAGCAGATAGCCTGTGCTGTGTTTGCAACCAACTCCACCTTCCAATATATTGAACTTGCCTAAGTTAAGAAAAGTGAAATAATCATAGTTTGCAGTCTGAAGTCAGTGACTTGCACTTCTAAGTCACTTAATTGCATTTGAAAACCTCACCCTGAAACGTCTAAAATAGACTTAATAATGTAACTTTAGATTCCTATTTTTTAATATTTTGACCTGTGTGTATTTAAAAAAACTAACAAAGTGATTGTGAACATATTGAAGGACTAAGTACCTTTCCATTGTGAAAACTGCATTCAGTTTGTTTTGAAGTGACAAAGATTCTATGCCACTAAAAGCAATTTAAATACTGCCCCCTCACCCCCCACAATTCTAGGCCCCGATGCTGCAGACGCGTGCGCGCAAGCAGCCCACTAACATCAGCAACACCTGCAACCCTCTTTCAGTGGATTCCCCGATGGACCTGCCTTCTAGGCTGTCCGTTCAAAATCTTTTATCAGCTTTAACCCCCACCTCCCCACACACATAGTCATTTCACGGACTAGGGTAGTAGGAAAATGATGTGTACTGGAATAGTGGAGCACTTGAAAGTCAAGGTGAAGTGGAGAGTGGGCTCCTGGTCTAGGGCCTCTTGCCACTCAGAAGAAGATTTTTGGGGGCATTAACAACAACTTGGCATACACAGAAATAATCTTTCTGTTTGCTCTGCTTAGCTGAAACAGAAGAGCAAAGCCACCTGCCAGTTTAATCTCGTTTAGGCATTTAATTTCATTAGTAATTAACTTTGAGATTGTATCTCTACTGATTTTTCTGAAATTGAAAAATACTTCAGCAGCAAGGTCACAGTGATCTGCTCATTTCATATTGAGCTTATACAGAGAACAGCCAGTAAAAGGTGCTTATTGGCCTTTTATTTTGCAGTGACATTGTGGTTCAGATAGTAGATGCCAGAAATCCACTCCTGTTTAGATGCCAAGATCTGGTAAGTTAAGTGAAGCAGATATCTTTCTAAACTACTGTTGTTGTCTCAGTGCTAACTTTGACTGTATATAATTTTATGTACAGTGTAATTATATGGATTATACAGCATATAAGGGGTGTGTGTATATTAGTGTGTATATTATATACTCCTCTCAAAAGCAGTGTAGAATTAAAAAACAGTGCATTACTGTTATCCTAAACATTTAAAAGAAATATTGGGAATTTAAGGGCTAGTCTACCCTGGCAATGCTAAAATGCTGCCGCGGCAATGCTTTAACATGCCTTGTGTAGTTGCGGTGCTCTAAAAAACCCACCTCCATGAGGGGCGTAGCTACCAGTGCAGGGAGCGCGGCTGAATTGTCTACATGGCACTTTACAGCACTAAGGGCTTGTCTACATCACAAAGTTGCAGCGCTGGTGAGGGGGTTACAGCGCTGCAACTTAGGAGGTGTACACATCTGCAGGGCATCACCAGCGCTGCAACTCCCTGTTTGCAGCTCTGGCCGTACTCCCGTTTTGTCTGGGGTGTAGAGGATCCAGCGCTGGTGATCCAGCGCTGGTAATCAAGTGTAGGCACTTACCAGCGCTTTTCTTGACCTCCGTGGAATAAGCAGGTATCCCAGCATACCTGAGGAAGCCTCTGGTAATCAAGCTGGTCTCCTTCCCCGGTTTGCTCTCGCGTTCCCCGAACCCGAGCAAGCAGGTCTCCTTCCCTGCGGTTTGCAGGGGGGTTCGGGGAACGCGAGAGCAAACCGCGGCGAAGCTGGTCTCCTTCCCCGGTTTGCTCTCGCATTCCCCGAACCCCTGAGCAAGCTGGTCTCCTTCCCCGGTTTGCTCTCGCGTTCCCCGAACAAGCAGGTCTCCTTCCCTGCGGTTTGCAGAGTGGTTCGGGGAACGCGAGAGCAAACCGCGGCGAAGCTGGTCTCCTTTCCTGGTTTGCTCTCGTGTTCCCCGAAGCCCCGTGCAAGCAGGTCTCCTTCCCTGCGGTTTGCAGGGGGGTTCGGGGAACGCGAGAGCAAACCGCGGCGAAGCTGGTCTCCTTCCCCGGTTTGCTCTCGCGTTCCCCGAACAAGCAGGTCTCCTTCCCTGCGGTTTGCAGAGTGGTTCGGGGAACGCGAGAGCAAACCGCGGCGAAGCTGGTCTCCTTCCCCGGTTTGCTCTCGCATTCCCCGAACCCCCGAGCAAGCTGGTCTCCTTCCCCGGTTTGCTCTCGCGTTCCCCGAACAAGCAGGTCTCCTTCCCTGCGGTTTGCAGAGTGGTTCGGGGAACGCGAGAGCAAACCGCGGCGAAGCTGGTCTCCTTCCCCGGTTTGCTCTCGCGTTCCCCGAACCTCCGTGCAAGCAGGTCTCCTTCCCTGCGGTTTGCAGGGGGGTTCGGGGAACGCGAGAGCAAACCGCGGCGAAGCTGGTCTCCTTCCCCGGTTTGCTCTCGCATTCCCCGAACAAGCAGGTCTCCTTCCCTGCGGTTTGCAGAGTGGTTCGGGGAACGCGAGAGCAAACCGCGGCGAAGCTGGTCTCCTTCCCTGGTTTGCTCTCGCGTTCCCCGAACAAGCAGGTCTCCTTCCCTGCGGTTTGCAGGGGGATTCGGGGAACGCGAGAGCAAACCGCGGCGAAGCTGGTCTCCTTCCCCGGTTTGCTCTCGCGTTCCCCGAACCTCCGTGCAAGCAGGTCTCCTTCCCTGCGGTTTGCAGGGGGGTTCGGGGAACGCGAGAGCAAACCGCGGCGAAGCTGGTCTCCTTCCCTGGTTTGCTCTCGCGTTCCCCGAACAAGCAGGTCTCCTTCCCTGCGGTTTGCAGAGTGGTTCGGGAACGCGAGAGCAAACCGCGGCGAAGCTGGTCTCCTTCCCCGGTTTGCTCTCGCGTTCCCCGAACCCCCCTTGAAGCCGCCCAACAGCGCTGCACTATGGCCACATCTAACACCACTTGCAGCGCTGGTTGCTGTAAGTGTGGCCACTCTGCAGCGCTGGCCCTATACAGCTGTACTAATACAGCTGTAACAACCAGCGCTGCAAAATTTTAGATGTAGACATACCCTAAAACTTGCTGCACTCGGGGGGTGTTTTTTCACACCTTTAGTGAGACCGGTGACTGTAAATTGCCAGTGTAGACAAGCCCACAGAAACAGCAGCTATTTAACAGAAGCCTCTGAAATAAAATGTCCTGCAGCAACAAAATTGCAGACTTGATAAATAGAGAGTCAGCTTTGAGAGTCAGTACTCCAAGGTCTGGAGCCTTCCTGTGCCACACCTGGATGAGTATCTAGGGTATATTGTGTATGTAAATGCCAGCTGTGTCTGGCCCTTTGTATTGCAAATACCCACTTTGTGCAAGCAGTCCCAGTAACTGCATTTGCAAATCACATGCAGCTGTGTGCGGAATCCTTTGTAAATCAGCCCCTAATGGTAGAATTGTTGGTGAGCCTACGAAGGGTAAGTTGAAGCAGCCCTAATTTTACTTTCCTTGATGTTGGACTGCAGCAGTTTCCAAATCAGAATCCTGTCTAGTCCTTTTGTGTTCTCCAGGAATGTTATGTGAAGGAAATGAGCAGCGACAAAGAGAACGTCATTCTGCTAAACAAGGCGGATTTGCTGAGCAGAGAGCAGCGCGTGGCTTGGGCGCAGTTCTTTGAGAGAGAAGGTGTTAAAGTTGTGTTCTGGTCAGCCTTGGCAGAAGGCATGCGGCTGAGTGCTGAACCTAAGGTACTTAGGTCACTTTTTCACGTATGGTTGTGTGTCTGGTGATTCGGGAAGACTGAGACGTATGTTTTTCTTGCAGTCATGCTTGCCATAGTGTAACTGAACTCCAGAAAAAGAGGGGAAATACTGTCTTCCTTAGGGAAGGGTAACTGATGAGCCTCACTCTAGAGCAGGGGTTCCCAAGCTGTGGTACACGTGCCTCTGGAAGTACACGAGACATCTCGTGGGGTACGTGGGAGAAATTGGGTAATGGTAGCTTTTATTTATTTATTTACTTAATTTATTGCATTCTCATAGTAGGCTACTCAGATGAAGCTTTAAAACTCTGTGGAAATTTGTTATATAAAAATACGGTAGTTAATTTACTTCAAGATGTACAATGAGAACACAGATGCACAGAGACGCTGATGTACAGAGCCCTCACCTCCCATCACCATACAGCACGGGTTCAGTTGCCCAGCAGCTCTCCAGTCTAACTGAGCTCAGAACTTAGGGGTTTTTGGTTGTATGTCGCACTACACATATGTCTGTACGTAACAGTGAAACATGGACTGATGGCTCGAGAAAGGTAGCTTTAGGAACACACAAAGTATCAGTGATGAGAAGGGTGAGGGTATGCGGGCAGCTGGTAGATCTGGAAGGGGGAATGCAATAAAGTACTGAGCAAAGATGTGAAGCCACTAGAGGAAGGCATCTACTGAGCTCCAAACCCTCAGACCGCTGCCGACACAGGACTGTTGCATGGTTATCGGCAGTTTGCAGTAATCCTGTAAAATAGATAAGGGTGGTGAGAATTAATCTGGCTGCCTAGTTTTGTACAGTACAATAATTTTTCCCCACAGCACTGCTGCTGGTTATGTTCTGCCCTATCTCTGTTCCATTCATGAAACTCTCATTCTTTACCCAGGGGCTAGAACTTGAGGAGGCAAGTGACTCTGAAGATGGCAGGTCCGGTGAGGAGGAGCACAGGCCCCTGCAGAGCGGTGCAGAAAGCACAGTCAGGGGTAACACTCTGCATCTTGAAAACGGAGTCCTGGGTAGTGATGACGACGATAGTGATGAATATGAGGACTGTGAAGAGGAGGAGGATGCCTGGCAGACCTGTTCTGAAGATGATGATGAGGAAGAAATAAATGCCAATAACCGAAGCTGTATGGAAAGCAGGACTGACAGGGCTTTAGTGCAGAGCCCAGCGCCACTGCAGAGCAGGCACATCAGTAACTTCAGCCACCTGGTACAGAAAAACGAACTGCTAGAGATATTCAGAACGATACATACTGGGAAGAAGGTGAAGGAGGGAGAGGTCACAGTAGGGCTGGTAAGTTGGAGCTTGTACTCAAAATAGACTAATGTGGTCCAAGAGCCTTGCAGTGTGAAATGTACGCTCATCCAGAAGGCCCGTTTCCCATGAGGACAAAAACCTGGCAAGTGAAATCAGAAAGGAGTCAAAGTGTGGATCCATTTTAAGCACTGCAGCCTTGCAGCTTTCTACAGTACAGCTTTCAAACGGTGGTTAGATTGATGGCTAGCCCCTCTGCCAAACCACTATTAGTAGCTTAATAATGCCTCGCCTGATGTGACTGTCTTATCGATTCACTTTCTGCCTTCCAGGTGGGTTACCCTAATGTTGGTAAGAGCTCAACAATCAACACAATCCTTGGAAACAAGAAAGTGTCGGTGTCTGCCACGCCAGGTCACACAAAGCACTTTCAGGTATCACTGACGTGCTGGCATTTCACTCACCTGGCTGAAGAAAGCGTGATTGCAAGGGGCTTGCCCCCGTGACAGACACTGGGAGTTCTCAAGTCTCTGATCTGAATGCCATGTATTATTTTGACCTGCGCCAGTGTGGTTTAGGAATGTCTGATCATGCTCTCTGGCAGGGGTTCTCAAGCGTTTTCATAGAGTTGGCTACAGCTTAGAGAGAGTAACGCATGAAAGCTTCTGTTCTGATGGAAATATTTTCCATATTCTATTATAAATGTGGTACTTGGCCTTCCTCTCTCCATCAGCATGTGGCAAGAAGGGGTCCTCAGTCAGAAATAGGTACTTTAGATGTCTGAAGGTCAAGAAGCACCTTCCATAGCATGAAGTGCAGGAAGAGTATCTTCCTTGACTGTTCTGCTTTGCCCCCACTTTGATCGAATCTTTTCAGACTGCAAGGAAAAGCCTTCAGAGCTGTCACGCTTCTTTGTCCCTGGGAGTCACTGGTACATAGCTGGGTTCTCGTGGCTTTCTGTTCTTCTTTCAGCTGTCACCTTCATGCTGAGCAAAGTATAAGCTCCGGCTGGCCATCTCCATGCCACTACTGTAGTGTTGTGGAGTTTCTGCTCAATGAATCTTCCCCTGCACTTACTTTTTTTTCTCTTACTCTACCCACACCCAACTTGACTGTGATTTTTCTGCCTTTTTTGTTCCCTTTCCTTGCTTGGAACATACATCGGATGCGCTCCGTGACCTCTGCTTTTCTTTTCCTTGTAGACTCTGTATGTGGAGCCTGGCCTATGTCTCTGTGATTGTCCCGGTCTGGTGATGCCATCCTTCGTCTCTACAAAGGCAGAGATGATCTGCTGTGGAATTTTGCCTATAGATCAGATGAGAGACCATGTTCCACCTATCTCTCTAATATCCTTTGCTTGCAGTTTGGAAATGTTTGCACGTGTGTTTGGCATGTGGTAACACTTAAATGTGAAATATACGCATGCTAGCAGGGACTAAGGCTGTCTGGCCATATTTATTGAAGTCAATGGAGTTGACTGAGGGACAAAATAGACCTGTGTTTGTAGTCTTCTGCCTTTGTTCTTTTGAGTAGTGTTATTTTAAGATAATCCTCATTGTGGAGGCTCATGTGTCTTTCCTTTTTCAACCTATATAATCAAATCTGAAAGTCATTCTTTACTCTTAGAAGCAGAGTAGTCTCAGTGAGTAACCTAGAATACCTTTCGCCTGTGCAACTCATACATGCAGAACAGAACTCAACCTGTGGCTTCCTTCACTAGTTCACATTTGCCAGCATATCCCACGACATGTTTTAGAAGCAACCTATGGAATAAATATCATAAGACCCAGGGAAGATGAGGAACCAGATCGCCAGCCAACATCTGAAGAGCTGCTAACAGCATATGGCTGTGAGTGATGATACCCTAACCCCCCCTCGCCCTCTGCAATTCACTTAGCCGCTGAAGCATAGGGTTAAAATCAGTGTCACACTTGGGTGTCTCAGGTACTAAAACCCTCCTTGGACTATGAGGCCTTTGCTGGAGACCATGTGTAGATGGCTAATCCTCTATATGTGTTATAATTACTCGGGGGGGAATTCTGTGCCAAAAAATTATGTGCACAGTATTTTAAAATTCTGCAAAATTGTGCATATTTTATGTGTCAAAGTAACATTATAATCACACCAGTTTCAATTATTTTGGTAATTTTTTTTTTTCAAAATAACTGTCAGTAAGTATGTCTGTAACAATACAGACAACAAAAAAAATCCCCTAGGAGCAGAGAGTTAAAGAAACCCCTATGACTAAACAGTTCCTGTTTCTCTGTTATGCTTTTGTTGGGCGCCTCAGTCTGGGTGTGTCACACATGCCAGTTGGGCTCCTCTTGGGGAAAAACTCTGCCTCTTTGGTCTCAGACACCTGCAGCCCCTACGCTCCAGCTGCAGGATACCCCCACTCCTCCAGCCCAAACACTCCCTATCCCCGAGATCCGTGGGGTCCAGAGTGAGAAACCGCCTGGTGCTGGGTCCTGGGCTTGTGTGGAATTTCCTGCACTGAGCACCGCAGTTGCCGGATTTCCCTTGGCTGCTGGAGCTGGAGAGCTGAGCTCTGCTGGGCCAGCAGCCCCCACCGGCAGCCGGCAATTCTGCAGCACAATTTGTACAGAGAATAATGAAATTCTGCCTTGGGCACTGGTGCAGAATTCCCCCAGGAGTATAGAGTTATGCTTCACAAATTTGCTTCCTGCAGATGAACTAACCCTAATCAGAAGGCATTTACATAAAACATGCATATCTGAATAGTACCTGGCAATGACCTTGAACATGGAAGTTGGTTTGTGACACGCCTCCTGTTAGGTGCCTGATGCCAACACTCCCGAATCAGTCAGCAGGATCAATGTGAGCTAAATGCAACAGGTGTTTAGCTCCCTCTTCTGAGGACTGAGCGTACTTTGGTATGTTTAATCTTCTCTAGCCGAACAGTGGTTGGGTTTGGTGGGGTTGGCGAATCTCAGCATTTCCTTCGGACTAGAGTGCTTCTAGCTGCCCCTTGCAATCAACAGCGTTCCCCACACCTGGTGCCCGCTTTCATCTCCCATTCGCCGCTCTTCCGAACAAGCCTAGCATCAGACTGGGATTTGGAGAGGACATGGGCTTTTTCTGAAAAGAAAGGACTGCACTAGTGACAGCAGTATCTGCTGCATAACTCTGGGTCTCTCTTCCCTTGATAGACTGTTCAGAGAGTCTGCTGTAACAGGTCTCTGAATTTTAACCTTCTGCTGCCTTTCTCCCAGATATGAGAGGATTTATGACAGCGCATGGGCAGCCGGACCAGCCAAGATCAGCTCGTTATGTGTTGAAAGATTACGTCAGTGTAAGTTCTCACTGCCGCTGTTCTCTATCCTGCTCAAGCAGCTCTGCCTTTGGGGGATGAAGGAGCACGATACACTGAAGTGTTTCTTTAGCCAAAAACCTATAATCTGGGCTTTTTACTCAAAAAGAGACTATGAAAAGAAGGGCTCCCTGCTGCTGACAGTTAGAAAGGTGGCTTTGTGTGTGATGGCAGAACAAGACACACTAGACAGCTCGTTCTAGCTGGAGAGGAAGGAGTATCTATAAAACAATACATAGTTGGAAAGAGAACTTGTTGTGGTTAGTAGGCCACGCACTGACTGGCCTTATGATGACTGCAGTGCCCAGAACCTTGACAATAATAATCCTTTGCACTTCTGTAGCCCCTTGCATTGGATGAGCCTTGTTAGAGCTCATGGCACCATTGGGAGGTCTGTATTGTACCCTCTCAGGCTCGGGCTGTGAGATTCGTGCCATGAGGATGAAAGCCATTGATTGATTGATTTGATTTTTACAGGGTAAGCTCTTGTATTGCCATCCTCCTCCTGGCATTGACCCAAACGACTTCCAACACCAGCACGAAAGATACACGCAGCACAGAGCTATGCAGGGCAATGCAGAAAAGCCCCAAAGGAATCAGAACACAAAACAAATTGAGAATGTGGTGGACAAAACATTTTTCCACCAGGTAAGTTCTGGAGTAGTTGCCTTAGAGACCTCTATGCTAGTAGCAATTTGTCAGCATCTTTAGAGTGTAACCAAAAAAAGTCCATGGAGGATGTTAAACAGCAGCTACAACAGTTAGACATTTATAAAGTGACAGGTTTGGCTAACTAGCATCCAAGAATTTTAAAAGCCTTGGTGAAGGAGCACTCTGGCCTGTTAATGTTGACATTTAATGTCTTGGAACTCTGGAATTTCTTCTTTAAGTAGTTTCCCTGTGGGTGGTCCACGGTAGATACCGTAGCACCTGCGCCGGGGATCACAGATTAGTAGCACATGCACTCCTCCCCGTCTCGAGCCGTGAGTGGCGTCTGTATAGCGCTGTGTAGTCCAACTGCCCTCTGTTCCTTCTCAGCCGCTGTTGCGTGTGGTTTGGAATCCACAGCAGAGCCCTTCAGACATCTGTAGCCTTAGTAACAGAAGTGTTTCCATTATAACGTGTTATATCTTAGCCGTTTCCTTTTTTTTCTTCCCCCAATTTAAAAAAAAATCTGTTGCTCTTTCCTCCCCGTTATTCTTTTGCTTAGCGTAGGTTTCTTTTTCTATGCTTTTGTAAGCTGTCCCTTCTCAGGGTTACACCCAGATCCCCTGGGTTCAAGAGGTGCTGCTCTTGTCATGAGACCGTTCCTGTCAGTGACGGTTCACTCCCAGTACATATGCTGTCTTGGGGAGGGACGTCTCTCAGAAGTGTACTCACTGCCTCAAATGAAAGGACTGAGGACTGAGACTAATTCTTTCACTAATGGAGAGCTCTCATTGAGACCAGGGTCTGAGGCTGGTCGTAACCTCTCCTACGCAGCGGTCACCATCGGCACGATCATCAGCCTACCCTCATTCACTACGTACCACCAAGAGAAAATCCACTGTCTCCTACCCAAATGAAAAGAAGTGGGCCACTAGCTCACCCTTTAAGGAGCCGCCTCAGAGAAAGGCATCCCCTGTGAGGTCAGTAGCCTCAGTGTCTTCAGGGATGAGACTTAGCAGGCGACCATCTGAGCATCTCCAGAACTGGCACTGAGAGGTCCAGGGACCCTAAACGGGCAGGACCACAGAGAGAAGCACTGTCTTTCAGACCGAGAAGGACTCTACAAGAATTTTGGAACCGGTACCACTTGTCTCAACTAAAACAACTTTGAATGCTTCCGCACCGAGCAAGCCCTCAACAGTGAGGTGATCCTTGGCTCCATCTACTGGCTGCTCAAGAGTATACACTCCATCCTCAGCACCGGCAATGCCCCCAATCTCTACACACCCACCAGTGCCGATGATGCTCCTGCTGGTACCACAGGAGTTAGATAGCCAAGGGACCTAATAGTCTCTAACATCCCTGAGTTGTCACTTCTCTGTAGCGAGCTGTCTGCACCTCATGTCTCTTCCCCAGAGACACAGTACCACTCTCCTTCACCACCCTTCTCTAGCGAGGAAGAGGAGGAGGAAGATGAGAAGTATTCCATTACTTCACGCAGCCCTGCATCATATCAGGACCAACCACACAGAGCATCATCTTCTTGTCCGTGATACTGTCGGAGAAAAACTCAGTTCTTGCTTTTTGTTTGGGTGCAGCAGAGTCAGATACTTTATTCTGTTTAGCAGCTACAACAGGGAGAGAGTGCACTAGGACAAAGGGTCTCCCCTTCCTAGACAGGTCTCTCAACAGGTAAACAATTACAACAAGCATTTATACTTTTGTTACAGACAATAATAAGCAACAGCTGCATTTTGTTTATACATAGGTCATCCTGATATCTTGTTTTTCTCACTTCTGAGAGACGCCAGTCTACCTACACATTATCTACACAAGGTCAAAACAACTTCTCACACAGTTCTTTTCTGCTCGCCTCACACAATCCTCGCTTCTACAAATCTTGCGTTATTAGGGTTACAGCTAGCTTAACTCTTGCTAACAAGACTGTCATGCATTAAGATCCCCTACAAATCCCTGTCAGTTCTTTCTGTACTTCCACAATACCCAGAGACCAGAAGTGAACCAGGTCCCTGGTATGGGCTCCCCAAGGATGCAATCCCATAACAGTTCCCCATATTAGCCTTTTTGGGATCCAGGGACTGCATATAGGGTGCATTTTCCCAAACCACCTGCAGAGCAGAGTCAGACACAAATGAGATCTCTGTCTTCATCAGTCTCCAGGCGGCCTGAGACAGAACAAGAAGTGCTAGAGGAACAGGAGGAATAGGTTACACCACCAACTCACTTCTCCTCATCTTTCTCCCATGATGAGGCTATCATGACACCACCTCCAACATGGGCAGACGATTTTAGACAGTTCCAGGAGCTGCTCCGCAGGTTGTGGACTCTCTCCAGGTCCCTCTGGAGGAAGTCAGAGAGCAACAGCACAAGTTGCTTGACATCTTGCAAGCTCTACATTGGCAAATACAGCATTCCTGATCAAGAAGGCCTCGCTGGACCCTGCCCAGGTGATCTGGCAGACCGCAGTGTCCATAGCACCCACCTGCAAGCGAGCAGACAGAAAATACTGTGTCCCCGCTAAAGGCATGGAATTTCTTTTTTCTCACCCTACTCCAAAACCCTTGTTGTCAACATAATACAGGAGAAGTTCATAGGCCCAAACAGAGCTACCCATGTGCTGGGCATTACACGATGGGCAGGAGCACAAACGAATCCCAGCAGAGTGTTGCTCTGCAAAGGCCATTACAGCCCAATGACTGAAGTAGACCACTGCAATCCCAGTGTGCCCCTAGGCAGGGGTCTGACCTATGGCCCTCTGGGGCTCTGTCCCTTGCACTGCTAGGTAGGAATTCCCGGCAGACTTTGGCTCTGCTGTGTCATATGACACCATTCCCCCTTTGCCAGAGAGACCTCTGCAGCTCTGGATGTGCCTCCTAGCATCTCAATTGGCTTATGCCTGATGTTAAAATTAATGTGTTGTAATTTAATCTACAATTAAATGCCTCCATGCTTACAAGTTTGCAAATATTTATTGTTTTTAGGAAAATGTCCGTGCTCTGACGAAAGGTGTCAAGACTGTGATGGGATATAAACCTGGCAGCGGGCCTGTGTCTTTGGCTGCATCCAGCTCTGAGAATGTCAGAGAAAAGCCCTGGAAAAAACATGGGAACAAAAACAAAAAGGAGAAGATTCGCAGAATCACCAAGCACCTAGATGCATAGCTGTGGCATTCGCCCTAGGCACTTGCTGCCAGGCCGGAGATCGCAATATGTCCTACATCTTATGCGCGCACTGAAGCAGAAAGGATAAACCAGCATCAGTGTTTCACTTTGGAAATCTGACTGTGCTACAGGCTGCTTGGGGCAGGTGTGTGAGGTCAGACTCTGCCACACAGAGAAAGAAACAAAGCTCCCTGCTAACCAGCAAAGAACTTGCCATTGGTCTTGCCTGGAAGCAGGTCAGTTTAGGCTTTTGATTGCTCCAGAAAAGTCAGTCCTTTGCCGAGAGTGGTTGAGTCATTTTAGGAGTATGTCAAGCTTCCAAACAAAACCTATTTTATAGCTGTGTAAGGTTAAACAAAAACCTGTACAACTGACTAAGAAGTTGAATAATTGAATCTTATTGGATAAAGTTTGTTACATTTGAGACACTTTCATCTGTCTCCCTTTTTTATCTGTTCTGGTAAATTCTGGCAGAACATAAATTAATGTTCAAAAAATTGTCATGAATTTTTTTGCTATTTAGTTCTGGCAGCAGGAATGGTATATCTGTATTAAAGCTACTCCCTGCTTGCTGCTTGGCCTGTGTAACGTTCAGTAGAGTTTGTCTCTGGAAACTTCTGTCAGTTTACTGGGAAAGTAAAGAGCAGGAGATTCATTTAAACTACAATATAGAACCATATTTCCCACACCTCTGAGAAGCAGAGCGAAGGCTTAGGGGAGTTGGGTAACAGAGGACCTGAGGGGAGAGGGAAGTAAATTGCTGGGAAGGAGTCTGGGTGTGGGTGGGAAAAGAACAGAACAGGTTTTGGGGGTGGGTGGGAAGGGATTGTTGGGGAGCTTATCCCATGCAGACCCTGGCTGACCCCTAGCCTCTCCCATTCAGTCAGGCACATCTTTCCCATCCCCATGTGTCTCTGTGTCCCCACCCAGCCTCCCCTGTCCCTATGTAGCTCTGCACCCCCTCCCCATTGCCATGTTTCTGTGCCCCCACCCAGCGACTCCCGTCCCTATGTAGCTCTGCACCCCCTCCCCATCGCCATGTGTCTCTGCACCTCCACTCCATGCAGCCCCTGGCCCAGTCTGTCCTCCCACACTAGCCCTTATGAGCCCCTGTCTGCTGCCCCGCCCCAGCACCCCATGGCTGCTGGCCCGGCCTGACGAAGAAGCCAGGCACTTTCTCTTCCCCCGCTGCAGCTGGGGCTTCGGGCTGTCCCCACCGCGCCCTCTGGTGGGCAAGAGGCAGAACTGCAGACGTGATTTTCTGCTGGGAGCTGCTGCTGTGCGTGCACCATAGCGCCCTGGGGTGGGCAGTAGGCAGAACTGCAGCAACATTTTGGCAAAAGCTTTTTTCTGCACCAAAAGAAATAGAAATCTGCGGGGCTCATTAATTATACGCACGCACAGTAGCACAGATTTCCCCCAGGAGTAGGTATTGGACTTTGTTTGATCCACCTTACACCTGAGGATCTTACACCCCTTCATGAACATTGATGGCATTAGTGAGGGGAATTGCCCTCTTACGTAGTGAAGTATCACTGCCCCATGGTACATCTGTGGAAATGGACACTTCACTACAGTCAAGATGATCCTCAACTACCTAGTTCAGGGAGGCCAAAGAACTAACTGCTCAGGGCCCTGTATGTTGAGCGCCTCTCAAATGTAAAACTCACAGTATAATCGGTATTCTAAGACAGCATCCCCTAGAGAAAGATGGGTACATGGAACAGCCTTCTGTGGCTTGGGTCCCTGAGAGATGTTAAAAGCAGCTAGAAATAGGTTTTTGCCTTGAAGCTTTCATTGCTGAGAAGCTGAGCTCCAGGATGAAGCAGCTCTTTTGAAGCGCAGTGGAGAACTCCATGTCAGAGGTGTAAGAAGAGGTGATGCTGGCGGTGCAGATGTGTGAGCAGCAGCACAGACTAGCTATGCTCCACAGGTAGCCATCTCTGCCCTGCTAATACAAATGTGTTCTTGAGAGTGGGAAGGTCTTGAGAGGTCTCTTAATGTGGGGTGACCATGTTGAGGCTTTTCCAGTAGCAAGCAGCGAAGGTGCTGAATTTTCTATCCTCCAGTGTGAACTGAATCTAGGAATGCAACGTAGTGAAATGGGCTTAATGATTCTATTCTCAAGCGATTGCTTCAACGTCTGCTAAGTGCAGAAGCCTGTAACACAGTGCTGATGCCACAGTGATGTTCCAGTGGACAAGACCCTGGATTGTGAGTCAGGAGAGCTATGTTGTGTCTCTAGCTCTGCCACAGACTCTGTGGGCTTGTCTGCACACAGTCTTGAACTGGTTTAGTTAAACCAGTGCAAACCCCCATGTGCACCTACTTTGGTTTAAAACTGCTAAGCTCTGTTTAGCTTGTCCTGTGAATTTACAATATAAAGTGTCCACAGACACAACTGCATTGATTTAACCCTTGCTACAGAGGCTATTCTGTTGTTATGAAACCTGGACACTGAGCTCTGATCTCTGCGTGTGAGAGGAGGCGTTTTAAATCACACCTTTAGTTAAACTGGTGCAACTGTGTGTGGAGACCAGGCCTCAATTGGCCCTTGACTAAATCATGTCACTTACCTGCTCCTTAGTTCCCCTCTCTGTAGAACAGGGGTGATACTTCTCTCCATAAAGTGTTTTGAGATCTATAGATAAACGGTGCCATAAAAGTCATGGAGAATCTAGAAATATCTCGGTGGATTTCTCAGATTCAGGTTGTGGCATGTGTAGGGCATGATCAGATCGTGGCTCAGGACAATGGAACATCCTGCTCTTGCCAGTGCTGGCAACTTGAACCCAAAAAGTGCTTAATTGTATTAAACTGCGCATGTAACAGGGTGGCCTCCTCCTAAGGTCCAGGAAGCCAGGAGCAGCTCTAGACATTTCGCCGCCCCAAGCATGGCGGCATGCCGCGGGGGGCGCTCTCCCGATCGCCGGTCCTGCGGCTCTGGTGGACCTCCCGCAAGTGTGCCTGCGGAGGGTCCGCTGTTCCCGCGGCTTCGGTGGACCTCCACAGGCACGCCTGCAGGAGGTCCACCGGAGTTGCAGGACCAGCGGACCCTCTGCAGGCATGCTGCCGAAGGCTGCCTGCCTGCCTGCCGCCCTCGCGGTGACCGGCAGAGCGCCCCCTGTGGCATGCCGCCCCAAGCATGTGCTTGGCGTGCTGGGGCCTGGAGCCGCCCCTCCCTGGAGCTAGAGGCCACTCTGTTCAGTAGGCCCATCTATGCCATAATTAGCTGCCTCCCGGCCTGTGGGTGCTGAACGAAGTGGTGTCAGATCACAGCCTGAAGCTTGGGCCTCATAAAAGAGAATAAAACACAGTTTAGTGGAGGAACCACAGAGAGCAACCTGGGCTCCTGTGGAAGGCCATGAAGTAGAGTCTGCAAGGACTCAGGGAAGTAGCCTGGATGTCAGCACCCTAATGCAGAGTATAGAAGACAGACAGGTAGCCCTGAGTGCGGAGACCATGAGAGGGACTCTGTGGAACCCCATGAGAGTCCAAGCTCCATCCCAGAGGAGAGAGACTTAAAGGGAGCCTGGAAGGTAGGTGGAGGAGGAATCCCTGGCCACAAGGGGGCGCATGGGAGTCAAGTGCCCCTGTTTGTGTGACATTACAAATAGCTTTAGGTACGCCAATGACCGTGCTATGGGATGCTCAGAGACAGATGATCCCACTCAGGCGGACAGGGGAGAGAGCTGAAAGGAATCTGCAAAGAAGACAGACATCTTGGTTGAAGTGCTCTGGTCATGGTGTTACAAAGCTATTTCTGACTATTGTAGAAGGTAAGAGAGAAATGTGGTTTTCATGCACCACATCAATCTAGGGGCTAATCTCGTGCTCTGAAGAGGGGAAAAGAGCAGGCTCTGAATTGCCTGCTAATGAGTACAAATCCTGTCCCCATTGTAAACAAAGAGTCGTGAAATGTCACAGGTACTTGACAGTAGAACTGCTGTTTCGGCCTCAGCCCACATCTTTCCCTGTAAGAGACTTTTAAACTTCGTCACAGTGCTGGCAACTTGAACCTGAGTGAAAGTGCTGCTGGATGCATGACAAGATGCACAATGAATTTCAGACTGACAGACCGGCCGGAAGGACAATGTTGTGTGTGTCTTTTTTTAGCTAAGGAAGCAGAATTAAAGTAACACTGCGCTGATGTACGGGCTCCGAGGCTGCTGAGAGCTGCAAAGATTGAGTGTCTCACAGGTGTGCTCCTCCAGCTACTGTCTACCTGTGATATACTAAGCAGGACCATTCTTCTGAAGACAAAAGAAGCTGTAAGATATTACAGCTCACTTCACAACCACTGTGTGGCAATTGCACCAGGACATACCCTCGTGCTTGGCTTTTGTGGGAGAACATGCTGCTTATTTTAAGATGCTCTTTACTAATGAAGAGACATGAAAGCTGAACAAAGGGCACTTCCTCTGCAGTGATTTGCCTGTATCATTGATGGCCACAGGACAGGAGGCACTCCTGCTTCTTTGGAGCAAAATAATTTCACTGTGTGAGTGTTTCATTCATTCAGTGGCCAAGATTATTTGCTGAATAATTTCTACACATAAATCTTGCTTTGTAGACTGTCCATGAGCAGTTCTGCACCTGTATTCAACACCTGAAATTCAGGCTGTGCCAACTAGATGTACAGGTCACGTGCTATTGTTCCAGCTCCTTGATTTCCAGTTCCGGATTTCTGCAGCAGCTGCTCACTTTGACAAGTTCCAGCTTCACTTCTACAAAGGTACAGGTGGGCACGTGCATGCACACAATCAAAATTCACTTTCCACAAACATTCCTGCCAGTGACTGCAATCTCTACATTATTTACAGTAAATGAAGGCAGAAAAGGTGCAGATGTGGGCAGAGTGAATGTAATGAATAATTAATTATTCAGAACTGTGTGCATTATTTACTCAGCTCCATTGTACATCAGCTGTTGGCTTGGCACTGTATGCAGGAGGGGGCACAGTCGTGCCCAAGGATTTCCCATACACTACAGTCCAGATGCAGAGATTACAGGAGATAGTCCCGTCTCGTGTTTAATGTAATGCTGGTGTTGGGCTGGTATAACAGGCAGCTTTGAGCGCAGCAAACAAGCAATACATGTAAATCAACATTTTTCTTGCTTTATCTTTTTCTTCTGCTGCTGGACCAAGTTGTCCCCTTCCTTCTTGCTGAGTACAACTGCCTTGTCCTGGTGACAGCTCAGATTTAGTTTCTCTCAGCAGGTGCCAAGCATGAGGTGATGCAAAGATGGATCCTAGGGTGAGAGTGAATATACAAGGGGTGGGATGGTGCTAGATCACTGTCCCCATTGCTTTCATTTTTAAATAAATAAAGATGCCTCTCGTGTGTGTGACGTGAATCTGCTGCGTGTGAGCCATGCTGTGATGTACTGAATCGGCAAGGACAGTTCACGCACTCCGGGAGCTCTATACCACTCCCCTCAAATTGTCACAGTGAGGGGTTGATTCTGAAGCCTGTTGCGTCAGACATGTCCAGTTATTCTAGGACTGTGGATGGAGTAGGAGGGGGGGAAATTTGGCATTTTGCCATACAGGAACACTTGTTTTGTCTCAAATTGTGAGCAAGTGCACATTGCAAAGATTCTGGTGGAAAAGAAGTTTCAAAATTTGACTTGAAACATTTTGTTTCAACATTTCTGGGCAAAACGTTCTGACATTCCCCAACTCGAAGTGTTTTGGTTTAGTGAACTGACTCGCCATGCAGTGTTCTGAGTCAGTTCAATACTAAACCCCACTTTTCCCAATAGTAGTGCATTGCCTCATGAGAGTTCTAGGTTAGGAAACTGACGGTACCATTTTCCCCTCAGTGCCAGGCTACCTGGTTCAACTACCTCTCCCATAATGTACCGCAAGACACGTAACTCCCAGGGTGTGCCATGCAGCTCTGTCAGGGAACTCCACATTGTAGTATGGGAGTTGTAGTCCTCCAGCCAATAGAAGTGAATGGAAGTCTGAATTACTATCCTATGAGGCAACTTGTTGATAGGGAAACTCAGATTGATTTATTTAAACTGATTCAAAACTAAATTTTTCAAGTCAGTTAAAAAATAACTGACCTGAAATAAAATGTCTTGATTTTCCTGATGGAAAACTGAAGATTTTTAGTAAAATCAAAATTCTCCTGCAGAAAAATTGGATTTTGTGGGAGGTGCATTTTCTGTCATCATGACTTTCTGACAGAATGTTCTGGAATGGCTCCAGAGCAGAGTCTGAACTTAGTTCTGCCTCCCCTAGTCCGGCCCCTGCCTGTAACTTTGCAATTGCAGATGGTTTCTGAGGGAGAAGGGCCTGAAGTGTCAGTTAAGGAAGTGGAAAAGCAGGAAGTGAGGGCGTTAACGCTGCCAGGGAGTGAGCATTGGCAGCTGTCCGGGCAAACTCCAGTTCCTATATATAAAAGCACCAGGTGTGAGAGGCTCGTCACACAAACCAGCAAAACAAAGTGCTTGGCAGGAATCTGTAAAAAGCGGCAATATTTCTTTGCTCAAGGCACAGTGTCCACCTAGCAATGGGACCCACCCTGTCCTCACCTTTTCCTTCCATATGCTAGATATAGCTACAAGCTTTTATGGCTCTTTCATTATACCACTGGAAAAACCTGGTAAATAGCAATAACATTAATATTGTACACTGCTCTAGTGCCTTCTAGGCTGAAGGATCTCAAAGCATTTGACAGACCCTGTAGTACTTGCTCCCATTGAAGTAAAGGAGTGAGGACGTTAAAATGTGGCCCTGTATGTGCCCAGCCTGGGGGAGGATATCACCCAGCACGCCCCCTGCACAACTGGGGTAGAGAGCAAACTTTGGCCAATCATCTAAATGGACTGGCCTGCCCCAAAATACCTGAAAGTGACAGGTGTTTGTACTGTGCTCATCTGTTCTCTGAGGACATGCAGTGTCCTTCGTGATGGCAGAGGTTGGGCAACTGCGTGGGGCAGCAAACACCTAGGGACTAACTCTTCTTTCAGGGGCATCAACGGACCCATGCACATGTTCCCTGGCTCCATGGCTGGCACCCTGAGCATTGTATTTACCCAGGTCCTGGCTTGGATTCCACCTAGCAACACACAGACAAGCCTCTCACACCTGGTGCTTTTGTATATAGGAACTGGATCTTGCCCTCACAGCTGCCAATATCCAATCCTTGGCACCCTTCTGGCCTATCTGTAACCAAAGGGGGAAGGAGAGGATTTCTGGCCAACATGACTCCATGGTGCAGTGAATAGGGCCCAGGAGCGAGAGGCAGGAGACCTGGCCTCTATTCCTGGCTCTGCCACTGACTCAGTGTGTGATACTGGCCAAGCCCCTTCATACCTCTGTGCCTCAGTTTCTCCACCTGGAGAATAGGGATAATAAGCCTTGCTAACTTCTCTTGAGTGTGCTGAGATCTGAGAGTGTTATTTCTGTGTGCTGGCCATCCACCCATGGCTTGGTGCAGTGCTGTGTCCTGCTCCTCTGCCCTTTGTCTCAGGAGCTCTTCAGCACGGGCACTGCACCTTTTCTTGTGTTCTGACAGCACCTGACAAAGGGGCTGCTTCTACAATCTAACCAAGTAAATTCAACCCTGTACTGTTACTAAGCAGTGGGTGTCATTTCTTACCATGCTGCAGCTAAACACTTAACAACTTCTCCAGAGCGCAGTGTGACTGCTGCTGGGCACGAAGTCTGCCTGGGAAACAATCAAGGCATTGCTGAGCCCCTGAATAGGTCACAAATCTGCAACAACGCAGGACTCCTGTTATTGTGCTGCATGCCAAGCAGCAGGGGGCTAGAACTCGGATCCTCCTGCTCCAAAACCATAGGACTCTTCTGCATGAGCTGAGGAGAATTTCCTCATGCTGCTGTTAATCTAGGGCATGTGACACCAGGGTAGGCAGTTTTGTTTCCATGCCGCAGTGGGATGTGATGAGACATACACAGCTTCTTTTGCACTGGTGCAATCAGTGTGTCCCATTACTAAAGCACGCAAACAGAGCTGGCAGTTCTGTTTCCAAGAGCAACAAGAATGATTAAAGGTCTTGAGAACATGACCTATGAAGGAAGGCTGAAGGAATTGGGTTTGTTTAGTTTGGAAAAGAGAAGACTGAGAGGGGACATGATAGCAGTTTTCAGGTATCTAAAAGGGTGTCATCAGGAGGAGGGAGAAAACCTGTTCACCTTAGCCTCCAAGGATAGAACAAGAAGCAATGGGCTTAAACTGCAGCAAGGGAGATTTAGGTTGGACATTAGGAAAAAGTTCCTAACTGTCAGGGTAGTTAAACCCTGGAATAGATTGCCTAGGGAAGTTGTGGAATCTCCATCTCTGGAGATATTTAAGAGTAGGTTAGATAAATGTCTGTTAGGGATGGTCTAGACAGTATTTGGTCCTGCCATGAGGGCAGGGGACTGGACTCGATGACCTCTCGAGGTCCCTTCCAGGCCTAGAGTCTATGTGTGTGTCCCATATGCTTACAAGACATGCCTAGTGCCCAGGGAGCTGGCAGTTCTGTTTCCATGCTGCAGTGGGAGGTGGAGTTGGCTTGTTTTGCACTGGTGCAATCAATGTGTCCCATTACTAAAGCACCTTAAGGCCGCGGGGAGATGCAGGTGCATTATTCTCCTTTTAGAAATGGGAAAACCGGATTAATGTGACTTGCTGAAGGTCACACATTGACTCAGTGGCAAAGTGAATGGCTAGGAGCTAGAAACTCCTGGATTCTGTCCCTGATCTAATCCCTTGACCACACTGACAAAAACCTTTCTTGCTGCACCTGCCTTCCATGTTCCAGCCAGAGCAGGGGGCAGTTCCTGTCTGCTGTGCAGGGGATGGCTGGAGTGTAGGCCCTTGGGGGCCCGAGTGGTCTCTCCTATTGAAGCACTTGATTTGCTTTTATGGGTCAGACATTAATGAATATTTCTCTCGTCAAGTGGGGCAACAGGTGCCGTAGCTTCCTCGCAGCTGTTTCCCTGACAGCAGGAAGGTTTCTCCTGCGTGTAGAAGCCTGATTGCTCCTACAAAAGGCTGAGATGAAGGAGCAGCCACACTCCAAAGGAACCGTGGCCAGTGGAGCAGGGGAACGCTTGGCCCTGTCAGCTGTGGAGTGACTTGCCCTGTTCCTGGGTCCCATATGTTGAAATCCTCTTGCTGCTCTGGCTAATGCTTTAGATCAGGGGTCCCCAATGTGGTGCCCGTGGGCGCTGTGGTGCCTACCAGGGCATCCATGTGCACCCGCCTACTGGCCACCAGACAAGCAGACATCAAAATGCCGCCGAGAAGTGGCAACGTCAAGAAGCACTACCGCCGAAATCCCGCCAGATTTCAGCTGCATTTCAGTGGCGACACCTCTTGATGATGCTCCTTCACGGTGGCATTTCAGCAGCTGCTTGTCTGGCGGCCATGGTCCTCGGCGGCTAGTCGTCTGGCGCCCGCCCCATGGAAAAGGTTGGGGACCACTGCTTTAGAGCCAGCTCCTGCCAGGGGCTGGGTGCCCTCTGTTCCCATGGACTTGAAGAAAAAGAGAACCCCCAGAGCAGCATGGAGGAGGTGCCATCACGGGCTGTGTGCAGCTTTCTGTGACTCCGTCAGGTACTACAGTGACAGATGTGATATAGCAGGAGTAGGCAACCTACGGCATGAGTGCCAACGGTGGCATGCGAGCTGATTTTTGGTGGCACTCACACTGCCCGGGTCCTGGCCCCCGGTCGGGGGAGGGGCTCTGCGTTTTAATTTGATTTTACATGAAGCTTCTTAAACATTTTAAAACCTTATTTACTTTATATACAACAAGAGTTTAGTTCTATATTATAGACTTTAGAAAGAGACCTTCTAAAAACATCAAAATGGATTACCGGCACGCGGAACCTTAAAGTAGAGTGAATAAATGAAGACTCAGCACACCACTTCTGAAAGGTTGCCGACCTCTGTGATATAGAAACCCAGACAGAGAAACAGGGCCCTCAGCCCCTGGGCAGCAGCAGACCTGAGCTGGAGTGAGCTCCCTCTGTGCTGGCCTGTGGCCATGCAGGGTAGCAGCCAAGAGCCCCAGCTGCAGCAGGTCGCTGGTGCTCGGCGCTGTACAGCCAGGCCCCGCCCCCCCCCACAAGCCGAGCACCGGACACGGGACAGCAGGTGGGGGACACGGGCCCTGGCACCTCCTGGCCCCGGGGGGCGCGTATCTGTCCCGGCCCGGCCCGGCCCGGGACGCGGCGCCTCTCGCGGCTTCCCCGCTAGGGGCGTGTGGCAGGGCTGGGAGCGGAGCCGGCTGCGCCCTGCCCCGGCCATGCCTCGGGCGGCTGCTCTGCGGGCTCCGGCCAGCGACGGGGCTGCGATGGGAGCCGCCGCCGGGAGCTGGGGGCACCTGGCCGCCTGCCTAGCCCGGGACAGAGCCTGCGCCTCCGCCGCGCTGGGGAGCCTGGCCGCGCTGCTCTGGATGGCGGCCCACGGGCTGTGAGTGCGCCCGGCCCCGCGCCCCTCCGCCCGGCCCCGCGTCTGGCCCTGTGCCCCTCTCCCCGGCCTCTGGTCTGCCCGGCCCCGCGCCCCTCTGTCCCGCGCCCGCGCCCCTCTGCCCGGCCCCGCGTCCCTCTCCCCGGCCCCGCGCCCCTCCGCCCGGCCCCGCGTCTGGCCCTGTGCCCCTCTCCCCGGCCCCGCGCCCCTCCGCCCGGCCCCGCGTCTGGCCCTGTGCCCCTCTCCCCGGCCTCTGGTCTGCCCGGCCCCGCGCCCTTCTGTCCCGCGCCCGGGCCCCTCTCCCCGGCCTCTGGTCTGCCCGGCCCCTGGTCTGCCCGGCCCCGCGCCCTTCTGTCCCGCGCCCGGGTCCCTCTGCCCGGCCCCGCGCCCCTCTGCCCGGCCCCTGGTCTGCCCGGCCCCGCGCCCTTCTGTCCCGCGCCCGCGCCCCTCCGCCCGGCCTCTGGTCTGCCCGGCCCCGCGTCTTTCTGTCCAGCGCCCGGGCCCCTTCTCCCGGCCCCGCGTCTGGCCCTGTGCCCCTCTCCCCGGCCTCTGGTCTGCCCGGCCCCCCACCCTTCTGTCCCGCGCCCCTCTCCCCGCCCCGTGCCCCTCCGCCCGGCCTCTGGTCTGCCCAGCCCCATGTCTGGCCCTGTGCCCCTCTCCCCGGCCTCGGGTCTTTCCGTGCCCAGCTCCGCGCCCTCTGCCCGGTCTCGCACCTCTCTCCCTGGCCTCGGGCCTGCCCAGCCCTGCATCCCTCCACCTGGCCTCGGGTCTTTCTGCGCCCCTCTGCCTGGCGTCCGGTCTGCTCGCCCCACGCCCCTCTGCCCCCCGCCCTGCGCCCCTCTCCCCGGCCCTGCGCCCCTCCGTTCCGTGCCCCTCTCCCTGGCCTCGAGTCTGCCCAGCCTCGGGCCCCTCTGTCCCCCCTGCGCCCCTCTCCCCCGCTTTGGGCCCCTCTGCTCTGCGTCCCTCTCCCTGGCCTTGGGTCTGCTCCCTGCCCGCACCCCTCTGCCCTGCCGTGCCCCTCTCCCCCGCCTCAGATCTTCCCGGCCCCACACCCCTCTCCCTGGCCTCGGGTCTGCCCGGCCTCGGGTCCCTCTGCCCCGCACCCCTCTCCACAGCCTCGGGTCTGCTCCCTGCCCATGCTTCTCTGCCCCATGTCCCTCTGCCCCGCCCGTTCCCCTCTCCCTGGTCTCGGGCCTGCCCGGCCCCGCGTCTTTCTGTCCCCCGCCCGCGCCCCTCTGCCCGGTCCCGCACCCCTCCACCCGGCTCCGCACCCCTCAGTCCCCTGCCTGTGCCCCTCCGCTTGGCCCCGCGCCCGGCCCAGTGCCGCTCTCCCCGGCCTCAGGCCTGCCCAGCCCCTCTCCCCGGCCTCAGGTCTTTCTGTGCCTGGCCCCTGCACCCCTCCGCCTGGCTCCGCACCCCTCTGTCCCCCGCCTGGCCCCACGCCCCTCTCCCTGGCCTCGGGCGTGCCCAACCCCACGCCCGGCCCCTGCCCCCCTCTGTCCCCTGCTCGGCCCCGCGCCCCTCTGTCCCCTGCCCGTGTCCCTCCGCCCGGCCCCGCGCCCCTCTGTCCCCTGCCCGTGCCCCTCCTCCTGGCCCTACTCCCCTCTCCCCAGCCTCGGGCCTGCCCAGCCCTGCAGCCCCCCACCCGACCTTGAATCTTTCTGCGCCCAGATCCACGCCCCCCTGCCTGGCCTCGGGTCTGCTCGGCCCCACGTCCCTCTGCCCCGCCCGTGCCCCTCTCCCCAGCCTCGGGTCTGCTCCCCGCCCACGCTCCTCTGCTCCATGTCCCTCTGCCCTTCCCGTGCCCCTCTCCCCGGCCTCGGGTCTGCCCCGTGCCTCTCTCTCCAGCCCCCACACCCCTCTCCCCAGCCCTGCCCCGCGCCCCTCTGCCGAGGATAGGGTGACCAGACAGGAAATGTGAATAATCCGGAAGGGGAATGGGGGGGGGAGTAAATAGGAGCCTATATAAGAAAAAGATTCCCAAACTGGGACTGTCTCTATAAAATTGGCACATCTGGTCACCGTAGGGGAGGAGTTTCAGGCTGGCCTGAAGTTGCAGTGTCCATAATGACCCCAAGGAGCTCAAACCATAGGTGGGGGCCTTGGGCTGTCCCGTGTGAAAGCCTCGGAGGGGCGTTGCGGGTGCTCAGAGAGCCGTTCCCTGTAGGGTCAGCTGCTCTGCAAGCCGCACTCCTGGGAAAGGGGAACAATAAACCTCCCCTCACCGGCTGCACAGCCTGGAGCTCCCAGGTGCTGGAGGCAACTCTGCCCTGTAGCTGCCACCCGTGGCCCCAAGCCCATTCCCCAGCGTGTCAGCACCCAGCCTGCGCCCACTGGTCTCCCTCCTGGGCCTGGTGACCGACGGGGACGGTTACGGCTGGGGAGGTGGCAACCGAGCAGCTAAACAAAGCAGCGGTGCCATCTGCTCCAGAGGCACTCCTGCCCTTCCTTCGGGGCGAGGCTGGCACAGAGATTGCACTGGCTGATCCAGTGCATGGGTGCAGGGAGTTCCCTGGGGCTGCCTCGGGTGCTGGGCCTGTGCGCTGGCTGGGAAGGGAATGCTCAGGACAGCCTGAGACGGGAGAACGCACAACCTGGGACTGAGTGGGGCTCAATGTCACTGGGGCAGGGCATCCAGCAAGGACGAGTGATCTGGGGGACCCTTCTGCGGTGCGTTGAAGGGGCCCGATGCCCAGAGGTGGGTGCTCAGCACCGTCTGGAATTCACCCCTCCCCTGAAGTGTGTTGAGTTTGCTCTGCAGCGGCTCATCACCGCTGAGCCTTGGCCCCATGTGGGGGGCTGTGGCCCAGGGAGGGGAAGTGAGGTGCCCTGGCCACCCTGGCACAGACCTGGTGTTAGGGCCACTGGCTGTGTGGTTACCGGAGCAGCCCTGCGGCAAGGCAGAGAGCACCCCAGACCATGGGGCCTGGTGTTGCTAGTTAGTGGCATGTCCTGCGACCCCACTGAAGGGGCAAGTTCTGACTGACTCCCCCACGTACTGGGCTACAGGGGCACTGGGGAGTCCTGGGGAACCCTGGGCACTGTTAAGTAGCTCAGTCTGTGCCTTATCCTAGCCGATAAAGCTGGACTGAGAACCCCAGCCCCTGGGTGAAAGGGCAGCGCTCCCCTGCTCTGATCCCTCTCCCTCTGTGTCCCTCCCAGACTGGTCCGTGCCCACTGCAGGAGGAAGGGCTGGCAGGAGGTGTCGGTGCTCTGCATCTTTTACAGCTTTGTGGGCAGCATGTGCAACACGATTGGGGCACTCCTCGCCAAGCAGCTCGCCATCCAGGTACGCCGGAGACGTCCGGCCTGCCCCCCCGGAGGCCTGCAGATCCTGGAGGTTGGGCATGGGACAGCCCCCAGTCCAGCCCCTTCGGCCAGTGCAGGACATTGGCTAGGCCTTTGGCCATGGGCACAGGTGGTGGCGCTCCCTGTGCGCCCCTGGTCTCAACACGTGTCAGAGAGTACTGCCCCAAACCCCTCAGCCCTGGCCAGGCACAGCTGGCCCTGCAGTCCCTGGGCGCCATGCCCGAGGGCTGGAGGGGGCAGGTTCCCTGGCTGAGGTTCCCTGGCTGAGTTCTGTCCCTTTTTTCCACCAGGTGCCATGGTCCCCCCACCATGAGACCCCGCCCCACCTCCCCTGAGGTAACCACAATCCCAGGAGGCCAGCACAGATCCAAATGAAGCTCTGATCCCTGGCAGCCCCCCCACCCCCCGCCCCATGCGGGCAGCCAACTCTGACACAAACCGCCCCCTTTGCCCCAGCCACGGCTGCCTCAGGGTCCCCCTGCTGAAGAGGGGACTCCGGGATGAGGATAACGCAGACTCGGCCCAGCTGCCTTTCCCTTGTAAACTGCGCTGGGGGCCGTATGCGTTTCCCTGCACTGCCCAGCCAGGCCCGGCCCCACAGAGACACCTCTGGGGGGGACGATGACAGGGAGTGGGGCAGTACATGGGCAAGGATCCCTGCCCCACAAAAAAGGGGGGCCTCAGTCCCCCACTGATGATATGGCTCTTTAAGCCTCGGTGCCACTCTGCTGCACCTTCTTCCCCGTGACCCGGAGCAGTCATTCCGGGGCAGGCGTCTCCCTGGCTGAGTCACTGGAGCCTGGAGGCAGGGGCAGGGTGAGGCTCACACTCCCCACCCTGTTTGTCTTGTTCCTCAGGGCTGACAGAGTAACAGCTGCTTCCCGGGTGGAGTCATGAACAGCCAGAGCCGGTCTGGGAGGGCCCTGGGCCCAGCCTCGCTCACTGCCGGTGTCTCCTCAGCGCAGAGCGATTGGTCACTCCCAACATCCATGGCTGACACTTGGGGTATGTCCGCACTGCAGGCAGACGCCCGTGGCTGGCATGGGCCGGCCGACTCAGGCTCTGGCTACGGGGCTGTAGAATTGCGAGGTCCATGTTCGGGCTCTGGGACCGCCCCCCTTGCAGGGTCTGAGGGCTTGCACTGGAGACCGAACATCTGCCCTGCAATTAAACAGCCCCTTAGCCTGAGTCTGCTGGCCGTGGGTGTGCGATTGCTGTGTAGACGTACCTCCAGAGGCCGCGATAGCTGCATTAGAAAGAGACCAAGGAGACATCCAGTCCTTGTCCCTCCTAGACAGACCATCCCAGTGTATGCCATTCGTTCTGTGAGCACGCTGAGTTCTGCCCCTCTGGCTCAGCCAGCACCCCTTCCCCGAGTGCATGGGGCAGGCAGGATAGGGGGACCCAGGAATGCTGCTGCCTTTAGTTCAGTTGCTCTGGTTTAACCGGTGGTAGGATTCTCAAACTCAGTTAGTGAAAACATGCACGATGTTCTCTTGTCCCACATGGGGGCTCCGCAGGACCTAACTTGTGCACACAATTCCCAGAGCCGGGCGTGCAAACGGGCTGTGTGTATGTGGACACAGGGATGCCCCGCAGCTGCAGGGGAAGGAGGCACGTCAGAGCTGGAGCAGCTGTGCCTTTACCTGCCTGGAAAGGGGGCTGTACACCGTGTGTTTCCTGAGCTAAGTGCGAATGTGAGAAACGGGCGAGCATGGCAGGCCAGCCCCATTGCTGAGGGGGGAGAACAGCCTCGCGGCGCTGTCCTGCAGGGCAATTTCTCCCCCCCCAGCCCACTCCCAGTCCCTGGACTGTTGCTCAGAATGGAATGGCCCCTTTAGCTTTTCACAGCCGGGCTTGCTGGGGCAGGCGGGTCCTGTGTTACACATCCGGCGCCGTCTGAGCACAGGGACGGCTGGAGCAGCACTGCCACCAGCCACTGGGGCAGAGGGTTTGGAAGCTGTTTGAAAAAATTTCTTTTTTGCTTAAATTCTCCAGGCAAGTTCCTGGGGCCGGGATGAGTCCCTCACCCTGTCTGACATCGCTGCGGGAGTTCATCTCGCTGGGAGTTCTTGGGGTGGTGCAGGGCACTCTTGGGGGCGTCAGACCAGACTCTGGTGTGCTGGGGCCAACAGGCTGTCTGCAGCGGGGGCTGAGAAGCCGGATACTCTGTGCTTCACTGGCTTATCTGGAGTAAAATCTGAACTCTGCGTCATGCTCCAGGATCTGCCCCCTGCCTGGCCTGGGAGCTTTGGAGCCCACTGGGGTGACATTCGGCACCAGGGGCTGTCACAGGCTGGGAGTGACAGAACTCCAAGCACTGTAGCTCAGGAGAGCCACCCCAGCCGTGAGCAGGTCACCATGCTAGGCCTTCGTCCGCCCCTTACAGTCAGCTGCTGGCTCTCCCAGGGGTGCCGGGTGTCGGCTTCCCGGGCAGAGTTTAGCTCAGCTCCAGAGCCTGCTGCAGGAGCTGTCTGCCCCATTGCTCTGGCCTAGGCTCTGCCATGGCCCACGAGGAGGCTCCAGACGCTGTTGGTCTGGGGAAGGCCCAGGGAGCGCTGGGGTCACCCGAAGGCTGCCACAGAGATCCGTGCTGAGAGCTGGGGACCGGAAGTGGGGACCCATCTGCTCTTTCCGAGCTCTGACACCTGCTGGCTATGTGACCTGGGCCAAGGCTGTTCACCTCTCTGTGCCAGGGCCATGCACAGAAGGAGGCTGATATCATCTTCTCAGGGCTGTTGAGAGACTGGTCCTCACCGTCCATAAAGCATTTCCCCATCTTGTGATCGTGGCTCTGATCCGATTGGTCTCTCCACAGGTCTTCACAGGGGCGTACATGGCTGCTGTCGACATCATTCACTTCCTGCTGACTCTCTTTCCTGTCTGTGTGTCCGACCCCAGACCCGCACCAGGTACGTGCCTGGTGGGTCACCCTGTCCTGAATGGTGGGGGCGGGGCGGGGCGGAACCCCAGGCAATAACCTGGCCCCCTCCAAGACTAGATGCATACAGGTGTGCTGGGGGGCTCAGCATGCTACAGGGGCTGAATGCGTTCCAGGCCACACGGAGGACTGGGGAGATGAGTGGTGAGAAGCGTGCGGCTGGGAGTGGGATTTCGGGAGGGGCCTGGCTTGGAAGGCTGGATGCTGAGGGGGTACGGGTTGGGCAGGGGCTTGGAGGCTGGGCTCGGAGTGGGGCTGGGTGATTGGGGTGGAGGCTGGGTTTGGAAGGGGGCTGGGCGATGGGAGGTGGAGGCTGGACTCAGGGAGGCTGGGTGATGGGGAGGGGAGAGAGCAGGCTGGGTGCTGTCTGGGGGGGAAGTCTCAGTGCTGGGGGAGTGGACTGGGCTTGGAGGGGGTGGGCTGGTTTCTGGGGGGTGGAGGGAGAGGGCTGGGTGCTGTCTAGGGGGGAAAGTCCCGGTGCTGGGGGAGTTGACTGGGTGTGGAGGGGGTGGGCTGGTTTCTGGGGGGTGGAGGGAGAGGGCTGGGTGCTGTCTGGGGGGGGGAAGTCTCGGTGCTGGGGGAGTGGATTGGGCGTGGAGGGGGTGGGCTGGTTGCTGGGAGGTGGAGGGAGAGGGCTGGGTGCTGTCTGGGGGGGAAAGTCCTGGTGCTGGGGGAGTGGACTGGGCATGGAGGGGGTGGGCTGGTTGCTGGGGGGTGGAGGGAGAGGGCTGGGTGCTGTCTGGGGGGGAAAGTCCTGGTGCTGGGGGAGTGGACTGGGTGTGGAGGGGGTGGGCTGGTTGCCGGGGGGTGGAGGGAGAGGGCTGGGGGCTGTCTGGGGGGGGAAGTCTCGGTGCTGGCGGAGTGGACTGGGCGTAGAGGGGGTGGGCTGGGGGGTGGAGGGAGAGGGATGGGGGCTGTCTGGGGGGGAAAGTCCTGGTGCTGGGGGAGTGGACTGGGTGTGGAGGGGGTGGGCTGGTTTCTGGGGGGTGGAGGGAGAGGGCTGGGTGCTGTCTGGGGGGGAAAGTCCTGGTGCTGGGGGAGTGGACTGGGCGTGGAGGGGGTGGGCTGGTTTCTGGGGGGTGGAGGGAGAGGGCTGGGTGCTGTCTGGGGGTGAAAGTCCTGGTGCTGGGGGAGTGGACTGGGCGTGGAGGGGGTGGGCTGGTTGCTGGGGGGTGGAGGGAGAGGGCTGGGGGCTGTCTGGGGGGGGAAGTCTCGGTGCTGGGGGAGTGGATTGGGCGTGGAGGGGGTGGGCTGGTTGCTGGGGGGTGGAGGGAGAGGGCTGGGGGCTGTCTGGGGGGGAAGTCTCGGTGCTGGGGGAGTGGACTGGGCGTGGAGGGGGTGGGCTGGTTGCTGGGGGGTGGAGGGAGAGGGCTGGGTGCTGTCTGGGGGGGGAAGTCTCAGTGCTGGGGGAGTGGATTGGGCGTGGAGGGGGTGGGCTGGTTGCTGGGGGGTGGAGGGAGAGGGCTGGGGGCTGTCTGGGGGGGAAGTCTCGGTGCTGGGGGAGTGGACTGGGCGTGGAGGGGGTGGGCTGGTTGCTGGGGGGTGGAGGGAGAGGGCTGGGTGCTGCCTAGGAGCGGAGATTGGCAGGGCTAATAGAGAGCTGGAAGATGGTGAGGGTGGCGCACCCACTGCCAGCGCAGCCAGTGACCCGGGGGCAGGCGAGCTCTTGGGGGACGAGGATCCCGTTTTGGGGAGATGTTTTCCAGCAGCAGAAGGACCCGGTCCCTACGCTGAGCTCTCAGCTGGCGCTTGCAGTGCGGGGCCGGTTCCCCGACAGGCTCTCGCTGGGTCTCCTGCCTGAGACTCTGTGTCCTGCGCAGCTTCGCCCGGCAGGAGGAAGAGGAGGAGGAGACAGGTGAGGAGCAGCCTCCTTGCGCTCGCTCTGGCCCTATGCACGGGCCCTGGCTGGTACGTCCTGGCGATGGCCACCTCATCCTCCCCCGGGGAGTTCCACGGCGCCCAGAGGAGACTGCTGGGGACGGCGCTTCAGGTAACGCAGCGCCCGCTGCCTGCGTCCCTCTGGGCTGGCAGGGACCCAGTCAGGGCAAAGCTCCCAGCGGCACTTCGGTGCCCCCCCTCGCTGAGCCTGCTGGGGCTAGGGGGAGCCACGGCCAGGAGCTGCGTCGGGCGCCGGCGCTGGGGAGTGGTTTCACCCGCTGAAGTTAGAGGCCGTTAGGCTCACAGACGTCAGAGCTGGGAAAGTCCCGCGGCCTCTGGCATGTGCCCAGCCAGTCTGGGGCCGTCCCCTTCCAGGGCCGCCCAGGGTTTCTCCAGCTTGCTTTGAAAGGATTTGGGGGCCTGTGGTTCTGCCATTTTGCTCCTTGTCCTGTATTCTCCATCCATTCCCCTGGCTCGGTGCCCTCCCCCTGCTCGGCCTGCGGGTGTCTGGACACTGGGCCCCATGCTGGGATCTGCTCACGCTCAAAGGGCTTTGCAGACACTAACTCACCGTGGACGTGACTTGCCCAGGAGCTCCCAGGGAGTCAGTGGTGGAGCTGGGATTCCTCTTGGGGCAGTTAGTGCAGGAGCCCCGCTGGGTTTACCCTCGCTCCCCTCCATGGGCTGGACGGCTTGGCAGCCGCCCCCCTGCTTCCCGAGCCTGGTCCTTGCCGGGCCGGCTCCACTGGCGAGGAGCCGAGGCACCCGGAGATGGTTCATTAAGGGTGTACCCAGTACTGGGGGGAGGAGACTCTGTGTAACGTGTCTGGGGGACACCCCCTCTGCCTTCCAGAGCAGGACTCTGGCACAAGGAGAGCAGCCCCAGAAACGCCACGCTGGGCCTGGCCTTGAGCCCTGTGCCGGCTGGCACCTGGCTTGGGGTGTGGGGCCATGCTGGGCAGATGTGACCCGTGAGCTCAGAGCTCGTACCCAGCACTGCTCAGTGCTTTGGTCTAAGGAGCTCTCTGGTGTGCAGGGGCCAAGGGGGTGTAGGCGAGCCCCGAGCAGAGGACCTGCCAGGAGCCAGTGCAGAGCCCTGGGGCCCTCTGTGCAAGTGAGGAGCAGGGCTGCCAGATCCCCGCCTTCATTCCCCAGCACTGTCTCATCCTGCTCCCCACTTCCCAGTGGGGGGCAGCCCCACAGCCCCCACTCTCTGCGGGGGGCAGCCCCACGGCCCCCACCGCCTGCGAGAGGCAGCCCTACAGCCCCCACCCTCTGTGAGGGGCAGCCCCTGGCCCCCACCCTCTGTGAGGGGCAGTCCTTGGCCCTCATGCCCTGTGAGGGGCAGCCCCTGGCCCCCACCCTCTGTGAGAGGCAGCCCCCAGCCCGTGCCCCGCAGTCCACCACGGCACTTTTATTCTCACTGCTGACAGTGAAAATTCCACCAGGGAAACATGATCCCTAAGAGACGCGGCCCCGCGCTTGCGGCCGCTGGGTTCATTAGGAAGGCCCCAGCGATGGACTGGGGCTGTCCCTGTTTAAACCCAGATGGAGCCTGGCAATTGGGAGCTGGCCTGGCAGGGAATAGAGCCCAAAGGCTGCGGCTGGACGGATGGGGACTGGGACCCAGGGCAGATTGCTAGCACCCAGCACCACTCGCCAGAGCTGGGTTCTAGCAGCTCTGCTTGAGCTCAGCCAGAGGTTCTGGGTGCAGGAATGGCTGCGGGAGAGCCCCTAGAGACGCAGGGGCAGGTGTGTCCCATTGTGCACAGCAGACACTAGGCCTGGCATTTCCAGGCTGCCTGGTAACCCCAGAACCCCCGCCCTAGAGAGCGGGTGCCGTGGTGGGTCCAGCAGTCGCGGGAAGGCAGGTTCTGTGTGGGATCTGACAGCGTGTCTGGGCAGATTAGCACATGGGGGTGACACGCAGTGCCTGGCGGGGCCCCTCTGGCGCGCAGCGGGGGGTGCCCTGGTGGCTCCCACTGGCTCAGGATTTCTCATCCTCCCGTCCCGCAGGAGAATATGGAAGTGCTGGGCTTTGCTCTGGGGATGCTCGCTGCACTCGTCGCCTTCACGGCCAGGATCCCTGCGCTGTCTGGAGCGGTAAGGCAGCTGGTGGGAGCTCGGTAATGCCAAGCCACTGCCCTGCTGGGAGCCCTGCATAGGGTGGGGGCCCTGGTGGCTGTGCAGTGCATGTGGCCTGGGGACAGGAGGGATGCACAGCCTGGGAGCTAGCTCCAAACAGGTGTGTCTCCCCAGCCACGGCGCAGGGCTGCAGCCACGGCCCCGCGGGACCTCTTGCCCTGGGCCCTGGGCCAGGGTAGATGTGGGTCTTGTGGCTCCTCCCGGCACGCTGGGGCATGGCACAGTCTCCTGGACAGCCCTTTCTCGAGTGCCAATGAGCCAGGGTGAATTCTGCCCTGTCTTCCCCCTGCCTGGGCCTCCCTTCCCAGCCTGCCACGACTCCTCAGCACTCATGCCTGCCCTGGGCCTGTCACCTGTCGCTTCACGAGGTCCAGGGATTCTTATCCCGCACCCTATCCCCCCCTGCTCCCCCAGTCTGTCTGTCTGCTCCGACCACGCTGCCCTGCAGCAAGACTTCTCTGTGGCCTGGGCCACACTTGACAGCACAGTCTGTCCCTGATGGACCCAAGGGCCGAGCCCACCCATGGCAGCAAACCTGTTGTGTCCATGGGCCTGCTCGGGTGTGAGTGTTTGCAGGCTCAGGGCTGGACCGCGCTCCCTGCTGCTGCCTGGCAGGCCTCACTCTCCCTAACCCAGGGTTTGTTCTGCCCCTGCTGCAACAGCAACGAGATCCAGGATCGACCGGGCTGCTCCCTTGGGGAACCCGACCGAGGGGTTTACATGTGCCCTTTGCCTTGGGCTCAGATCCCCGGTCAATAAGGCCCGTGGGGGCATGGAGCATGGCAGCAGGGTGGTGGCATAGAAGGAGGCAGTGCACCTGACCCCAGTGTCTGCGTGTTTGCATAGAGAATGGTATTTGGCTGTCCCGTCTCGCTGCAGAGGCAGATACCTGTGGCCCGGGACACGGACCAGGCGGCAGGGAAGGCCGGGCCAGCAGATGGCAGCTCCCGGCCTGCAGACAGCTGTGGGCAGTCGCTGTGCTTCCAGTGCTGAGTGCACTGCGCTGGATCTGCTGCAGGATGCTGCCCGGCGAAGCAGGGACTGGCCCTACTGCCATGGGTGCCCCACAGGGCGAGGGGAACGGCTTGCGCTGATTCAGGGAGCCATTCTGACCTTCCCTTGCTTTCTGCAGTGCACAGGGAGGCTGTCTCCAGTGACCCAGCACTGGGCCAGCATCTCCTCGGCCCTGGCCAGCGTCCTGTATGCAGCAGCCATTGTGACCCATGACCAGCGGCCCGCGTACTTTGTGAGAGCCATGCCCTGGCTCCTGCTTTCCCTGGGCTCTGCTGCGCTTGACGTGGCTGTATCCTTTCCCCACCCCCTAGCTCCACGGGCTGGCACGCTGGGTTTGGCACGGCGGCCAAGGGACTGAGCACCCCTCAGCTCCAGGGCACGACGCAGGCTGCAGCGGTTAGGCCCCTGGGTCTGATGGGCTCGGTAGCGTGGGCTGGGCATTGGCCCTGAGCCAGTGCTGTTTAGTTCCCTTCCAGGCAGCCATGTTGTGGGGCTGAGGTGGGGCCAGTGTCACTTCCTTAACCCTGGGAGCTCAGATCACCTGTCTGTCCTGCTTGATGAAAAGCCAGATAAGCCAGCGGCTGGGCCTTGTGGCTGAGGCAACAGAGACCCCGGCTACGTGGGCGCTGCTGGCACAGGCAGAGGAGGAGGAGGAAGAGTGGACGGGAACCGAAGAGGGAAAGGTTTCTCCCCTGCCCTGCACTGGGTGCTGCCACTCGCCCTGCAAGGGGAAACGGCCGGAGGCAGGGTCCCACCCCCCGGTGCCTTTGCTGAGCCGCGAGGCCCTTGCAGGGACGGCTGTGCCCGCTGCAGAGCTTGCTCCTGTGCTGCCCACAGGTGGTTGGGAACCTGCTGAGGTTTTTGTGCCTCTTGGGTTTGACATTGGCCCTTGCACCCCAGCATCCTGCTACGTGGCTGCCCGGGACGCAGCCTGATCCGGGGCCCCGCTCTCCTCTGTGTGCAGAGCTGGCTCCCGGCTCCTTCCTCCCATCCTCTTTGGGGGGCTGCACAGTCCACACTGACAGCCCCTTGAGGGTATCCCCTGTGCCTGCTCCCCACCACCCTTCCTCTCCCTCTGCCCTGTGGCCCAGGAGCCCCCAGCTGCTCTGGTTCTTCATGGAGCCGGCAGTGACGCTCTGCTAGTTGTACAGAGCCGCAGTGGGAGGGAGGGAGGAAGGGACGGGTCGTTGCTCCAGCCTCCATTGAAGACTCAGCCCTGCAGTTCCCAGTGCCTGTTGGGATTTGCTCGCTCACTGCCCCGCCTCTCTCTAAGGCCCCCAACTGGCTGCCGCTGAACATGTTCCCAGCACCCAAGTCGCTCCACGAGGGAGCTGCCGTTGGCCGCTGCCTGGATCTCACCATCGAGCAGGTGCAGCAGGTGAGGCTGGAGAACAGCTGGGTGCTGAGTGGGCTGACAGCAGCACAGAGCTGAGCTGCGAGGGGAAGTGAGGCTGGCCAGGATCACAGCAGGGGGGCGGCCAGCCAATGAGAGAAGCTGAGCCGGGCTCTGTGTGTGCACACGCCCGTTCTGGGGTGACTGGGGGCTCATCGGTCTGCAGCTTTTGGGAGCCCTGCCCCCATAAGCAGTGGGGTCTGCCACCCAACCCTCTGCCCTCCATGTTCTCCCCACACAGGCCTCTCCTCCAGGGGTTTCTGGTCCTCCTGCTGTGCCCCTTGATTCCACGTTGGTAAATCCTGCTCCCTGCTACGTCCAGGCTGGCCATGGTGCAGTGAGGCTGCCGGGAGATGGACAGATGAATGCTGCCGACCCCGCTCTGCCAGAGCCCCCTGCCTACCCTCCAGTCCAGGTCATCCACGCCAAGCTCTCCCCCTCCAGCTCCTCATATGTCTCCTCCATTAGCTCCGAGCTTGAGGTAGGTGGCTACCGCTGGTCGTCTGCACTGGATCCTGCGCTAACCCCAGCCTCTTGCCTTGAACTCGGCCTGTGCTGCCTTCACTGGTGCACGGGGCACAGAGCCTGCTAGCCCCAGGCCGGGGACCATCCCACCCAGGTGTGTGTGCAGCAATGAGAGCCCTCCCAGTGCAGACCGAGTCCCCAGAGCATCCTGGCTAATTGGCACGTGATAGGGTCCAGTCACAAGAAGGCAGGTCCCCTGATAACCAGATATCTCCCCCCCGCCCCACACACACATACAGACGCCCCCTCCAGGGCTGCGGGAGGACCCTTCTCCATCTCTGCCTCGCTGACTGCCGTGGGGCGGGCTGGAGGGCCAGGGCAGTTCCCACTCAGGCAAAGTGCTGCTTGCCATTAGCAGGAGCTAGCAGGGCTGATGTGGATTGAAACGGAGCTCAGCACGTAGCTACTGCGTCGTAGGCAGGGCTGGGTGCGTTGCCCCGTATTAAACTCGACCTCATCTCCCCGGAGAAGACCCAGGTTTCAGTTGCTTCAACCTTTGCCAGACTGTCACTGTCTCAGCTGAAAGTCCCAGGCTGGGGGCTGCCTCAGGCTGAATTGTATTTTGAAGATTTCACCCAAGATGGTTCAGCTGGTTCCAAGAACGGGGCTGGGAAAATATGTTGTTTGGGCCAGGTTAAAAACTCGGTCAACCTTTTCCTTCAAAAGTTCTCACTGATGCACAGTTCTGGGGAAATGCCAGCTCCTCCTGGGCCTGCTTTGTCCTCCCCAGTAGGAGATTTGTGCATCGACTCAGCTGCTGCTATCAAACTGCAAGATGTTTCATAGAAACTCTGCAAAGCCTGTCACGGTTGTTGGGGCGATTTCTGTCCTGAGCTGCGTGCATGCAGCTTGCCCTGGAGCAGTGCCGTCCCTCTGAAGGGAGAATTAGGCCCACAGTGTTATGATCCCAAGAGCTGGACAGCCCACGTGCATGAGGGAGGGCAGGGGAGCAAATATTGGACTATTTTATGTAGTTCTAAAAATGGGACCATTCTGTTCCAGAACATAAATGGGAATGCTCAGCATTCCTGGGCCATTGTTACAACCTGCCAGCACCCTGGGCTCTGGGGCTCTCCCCTCCTGTGGAAACGGGGCAGTGTTTGCTCCTTGAGAGACGGGCAGATGGATGGCCCACTGCCCTTACTGCCCCTCAGCCTGACAGAACGGAGAGTGCAGAAAACCTCTGCCAGCACTACTCCCTGTGCTCCATGCTGGCCTGGGTTTCCCGGCCTAGTGTTCAGAGCGATTCCTGTCTGATGCTGGCGTTTGTTACCATGTCCCTGGCGTTTCAGCAGGCGTCTCTGTGGGAACAAATGGGTTTATGGCAGGAGATCAGAGCAGGTCAAAGCCCCTTCTGCCTTGCACCGGGACCAGCACAGTTACCATATGGAGGGGATGAACAAAGACACATTTTGATTCTATAAAGTTTGTTTTGTTTCGTTTGTTTTTTTTTTTAAACATCTGCACCTGGTAACTGGTTCCAGTAGGAGCCGCACTGCACACTAGAAAGAATCTCTTCAGGTGGCTGGGGTGAGGTGGCTGGTTTGCGCTCCATTTCCATAGGCTGAGCGCGGTTTGACAGTCACTCCTGTTTGAGCCCAAAGTGGCTGCAATACTCTTGGTGGCTGGGGGGCAGTATTTCCAAGTTACGGCCCCGGCTGGAGCATGGGGCTAGTTGATAGACCCATGCAGCCTTTGCTGGCGTTCTGGGCCCTGGCAGATCCCATACTGAAATGGCTCCTGCGTTTGTTTGGCCAGACTGGGTTGTGTTTCTGTGACAGTGTCTCTCACACCTTGTGATATCATGTTTTCCTTGCAGTCGTTCTTACCCCTGGCTCACTTTGCACGTTCACTCACCCGCTCTCTTTGCCTTTATTTTGAAAATAAGAAGTCCTCATATTTCTCTGCTCACTGCAGCTTTCCTGCTCTCAAAAGCTGCTTGTGAATGTGCCCATGTGGCTCTCTCCACCTTGGCTAGGTACCCGAGCGAGGTGTCAAGAGAAGGGATATGGGCTAGGCTGCTCGGTCAGGGCTGCTCTGGTCCAACTCTTTTCTTGAGCTTTGTTTTTCTTCTGCAGCAAAAGTATTGGGAGGCCTTAAACTCAGAACAAGTGTGTAGAACTGTCACTTTGCTTTGCGCTGGTCCCGTGCGAGGAAGGCCGGGACCAGTGCTCCAGGGAGACCCATGTCTGCCAAGCTTCTTTCACTTTAAATCCATGAATCATTACAACTGAAGTCTCTTGGTTTAGATGCATGAGACATCACAAGCCCCAGAAAGAGGCCAGATTGCAGGGCAGGAAATAATCACTCATAAATTAAAGAAACATAATGTGCTTGCTTTGTCCTTAGTGCAGTCCCAGGGAGAGATTCTGTTCTCAGGCCCGCTAGTGTAAATCTGAAGGGACTCCACTGGCCCTTAGCAGAGCTACTCTGGATTTACACTGTTGCACAAGAGTAGAGTCTCCCCCATGATCTCCAGCCCAGTGTCATTTTTAGGTCACAGAACTAGTTGAGGTCAAAGAGGAGAGAAGTCGTCTAATCTCCCCTGAAGGAAGTTACCCCACCTCCAACTGACTTTAACTGACTGGAGATAAAGTAACAATGATGATAAATTCCAAACAGCCCTGGACTCCAGAAAGCCAGTATCCCCCTGGGCTGGCACATATCAGCCATGTGGTGCTGCAGCCAGCGCCAGGTTTGTCTTGTGGCTTCGCAGTTTTATAGCAAGAGAGACGTCTCCTGTGGGGCAGAGGGAAGAAATTCCGCCCATCTGGTCCTGGGAAGGAGATAACTCAGGGGCTGGGAAGGAGAGGGGCGTCCAGCTCTGTCGTGCTGGGAGCAGCTTGTGTGAATCGCTTGGTCAGTCCCGTCCCTCCACTCTCACAGCTGGCGGAGAGGTCAAGCAGGGCTTGCGCTGTCCGTCCCCTCCAGGGCAGATCTGGGGGTGCAGGCTGTGTGGCGTGAGCTTTGCCCCCTGCTGGTATGCAGCGTGGGCAGGCAGGTGCCCCCTCACAATGAACAGAGGCAGAAAGGGAGTTCACACTGACCTGTGGGATCCCAGGTCCCATATGTGCCACATCGAGCCATAGGAGTTGTGGGTGGTGCTTGAGGGCTGAATTTTGCCACTTTTCTCCCTGTTCTGCCCTCTGAGAGTGATCCCTGCTGCATTGTGGGAAGCCACTTGGGTCCGCAGTGCAGTGAGTGACCTGGGTGTGTGGGATGTTAGTGCACTTTATCACGGCTACCCCATGTCTCCCCCAGTGAAGACCCGCTCTCTGTGACAAGGGAGGCACATTGAGTTGCTCTGCCTACGTGCTGGAGGAGTTTGTAGTGTCACTAAAGCACCAGGAGGGCTCAGTACACTTGGGCCATTCAGGGTGGGCATGAATTGGCATCTAGTGCCATCACACAGCATTGCCTCAAACCCTTTCTGAAGCAGTGGCTTCAAATGGTGGACTTCAATCCATCAGCTGGGTGAGCCTGTAGATCCACTGGCTGGTTATACAAGGGGCTAAAGAGGTAAATACTGCCTGGAATCCAATGGACCTCGTTCTGCACGGGTGTGAGTACAATGCAGAAAATGTTCCTGACTCCAGAATGACCGAAAGCCCTTCTGTTGATATCTGCAGGTATTTCCAAGGCCAGTAATACTGAGCTGGAAGTGTGTTGACCAGTCAGGTGGCCTGTGTGGCACAAGAGTGTACCTGCCGGGAGTGCCAGGAAAACTCCCAGGTGATGAACAGCTGGTTCTGGACCACTCACTGTCGTTCTCTCTTGACAATGGGTTAGGTTCAAAGTGACAGACTGTTACGGATGGGAGCTGCCCTGGAGAGAGCGCTGGCCGGGGACTTCTGGCAGCGGCACACAGACAGTGCAGTAAGCCTCATACTGACCTCTTCTCAACAGAAGATCCATTCTCCCTTGAAGCAAAAATGGGCTGAGGCTTCTCAGGCTAGCAGCCCTCGAGAGTCACCTTAGTTGAGATCAGTCTCTGGTTATTAACTGAGCAGTAATGGCCAGAGCTGGTTAGAAAACCACTGAGAGTTTCTGGAGAGTTTTTACCCTGCTGGGATCTGGCGGGCGGCTTTTCCTTTCATTCCGCATTTGTTCATGAACTTTTTTATTGAAAATGTTTGATTTAAAAAAAGTTCTTTCTCAGTTTGTTTCCCCCTTTTTCCTCTGTTTTTTTCCATTTTCCCACTTGCAGTGGGAGGGGAAGGAGAAGAGGAGGGTGTCACGGAGTCACCGGGCGATGCTCTGGAACTGCTCCCCACAAAGCCAGTCAGGACTTTGGGGAGCCTCCTCGCCCTTGGAGCAGACTGTCTCCAGGGCAAGAAGCTCACACGTAGCACTCAGCATGTGCCCCTCCGTGTGCTTCCCACAGCGAGTCCGCCCAGGCAGGGGCGGGGGAAGCCCTGGGGAAGCCAGAGGGTCCTGCACTCCACCTTGCAGTCAGACGTGACTCTCAGCCAGCCAGTAAAACAGAGGTTTATTTAGATGACATGAACACAGTCCAAAACAGGTCTTGCCAGTACAGACAATAGGACCCCCTTAGTTAGGTCCATCTGGGGCCCAGGGAGGCCACCTCCCTGCTGGGAGGCCCAAGCCTCCTTGGGGCTCCCCTCCATCTTCCAGCCAGCTTCCAAAAACTACTAAACCCCCTCCAGCCCCTCCTCTCTGGGCTGAGTCTCTTTCCCGGGCCAGGAGGTCACCTGATCTCTTTGTCTCCAACACCTTTAGCATCCCCTTGCAGGGGGGAAGGGCCCGGCCGTTAGTTGCCAGGAGACAGAGGGTCGGCTAGAGCTGAGGCCCCCCCACAGTATTCAGAGGAGACATTAAAACCAGCCCCACTTCGTCACAGAGGGAATGAAAAACCTACCCCAAGAAGGTTTCTATGTGGAGTTTTGTTGAAAATTTTTTTAAAATGAGAATTTTGTGACAATTTCTATTTTCAGATGAAGTTTGAATTCAGGAGTTTTCCCCCCGTAAAGCCGGCCTATGGCCAGTCTGCATCCAGTGGAGCGCAAACCCCACTTCTGAAGAGCCCTGGTGCTACAGACCTGCCTTGTCCCTGTAACCCGACATCCTTTCTCTTCACAGTGGGACTTCGGAGACATGAATCTTCAGTGGAACAGAAACGGCACCGAGGAACCGAACCTCCAGCCCGGCAGCAGCTCAGTGCTGAACGCAGGCTTCAAACAAACCGCAGCTGCGCCGAGACTGTGTGATAATGACGCCCCTGGGCAGAGGAATCATAGCAGGGAATTCGAAAAACCAGCAGAAGAAAGATGCTCTGTAGAAGATCCCTGGAAGGTCCAGGTACAGCAGTACTGTGGGACAGGCCCAGGGGTGCCGCTCATTTGCACAGGACAGGGAGCAGATACAGATGTAGCTCAAATCTCACCCATGTACTTCCCTGATCCTGCTGCAGCTTTGTGCCGGGTGGCTGCTTCTGCATTGGGTTGGAGCAACCTGAAGGCCACACAAACAAACCCTGTCTGCAGACAGCCCCAAGGAGCTGAAAACACAGCTGGGGCTCGGAATGGCCTGGGGTGTCTTGGCCATGGCCCTGTTCCTCTGGCCGCATGCACTGGGGGTGGGGAATGGCAGAAGAGCCCCATGGTCAGCGTTCCTTTGCCAGAGACTCACCATGACGCTGGGGCAGCCCACCCCAGGCCCTGTTAAAATGTGGGGGCTTACGGTGACTGCACCTCACCGGGGATGCTGCTGTGTCTGCAGTAATCAGGGCTGAACCACGCCCATTGCCCAGTGAGTATAACCGACCTGGGGTGGGGGAGGGCATAGGGGCAGTTTCCCCGCCCTGGCACTGTTGGGTTGGCCATAGCCCATCGATCAGGGTTTCCAGCCCTGCTCCCTGAGCTGCAGGGATGCACGTCTCACAAGCACCCCTGCTGTGGCTGTGTGCTTCCTCTGAGCTGGGCCCCGTTGGTGCCGGAGGGGGAATGTGCCCTTACAGGTCAGTAACAGGAGCACGTCCATCTCCCTGGCCGGAGCTGGGACTTCAGAGCTGCCAGTCCCAGGAGAAATTCAGAGGAGAAACAAGGTGCCGATGTTTGACCGCGAGGGTAGCTGACCGGCCTCGCAGTGCTTCTCCATTACTTCCAGAGCGGGCGTCTGGCAACTGTCCTCTGGTTCAGCCCACCACTTGGACTGACAGTGGGGAGCCCTAAAGCCTGGCCTGGGCGTCTGCTCCTCTCAAACAGCTGCTTTGGACTCAGCAGCCAGCATCCTGGCTGACGTGAGCAGGGGAAGCACAGGCTGCCGACGCTAATGGTGTACGTGGCCCCAGGCCTCCCTTTATCTGCTTGTAACTGGCCGGATTCTGACCAGATGGTTTGCCGGTGTGACTGGCCAGGCAGAGTGACGCTGGCTCACACAGCGCTCCACCATGCCAGGAGCTGGCTGTTCCTGAGTTACCTGCATGAGGCGGTTGCTGACCCAGCTGTGTCAGCTGGGCGAGGGTCACACTCCCACTACCACAGCTGTGCTGGCCTTCTGCCTGGGCAGGGCAGTCCGGGAGCCCTTGGAAAGAGCTGCAGGGGGAAGCAGATTTGGAATCCCCATTTCCTAGGCCAGTTGGGGTGCTCTGTCACCTCGGGGCCCCCCGTGTGCTCCGGGCTCTTGGTATCACAGTTCCCTCACACGCAGATCACTAGTGTGTGAAACTGCTTGGTCGAGCCACAGGCCCCCTTTCCTCTGCACCTTTTCGAGCCGCTCCTAGCGCAGCAAAGCTGCTGGGAGTGGGATCGCAGCCTGCCAGCGGGATGCGCCCCAGGGAGAGCTGCGAGGGCTGAACGTCAGAGGGAGTGGGGTGCAGGCACTGTTGTGACTCGAGAGGATAGTGTGAAAAACTGGCAGCAGCGGTTGTGTGTGCTGCGTGTGGCGAGGCGAGGGTGCAGCTGGGAGATGTGAGGTCCCGCACTGCAGCAAACAGCAGGATGGTGTGTCCCGCCCTGTGTGAACGTGGAGCCAGCTCTGCTAGAGGGCAGGTGCTCTGGGAAGGGGTGCTGGGGCAGAGGGGTAATGCTGGGCTCACTTTGGCTGGAGGGAGCAGGCCCAGGTAGGTGTGGGTGGTAAAGGCTTTCCTTTTCTGTTATGCTATTGAGTCTTAGAGCAGCACCTATAGGCCCCAGAGTCCCTCGCAGCTCAGCTCTGTTCCCCTGGCAAAGCTGGAACCCCTCTGCTCTGCACCGCCGCCCACAGCCAGCCATGCCCTGAGCCCAGGCTCGGGGCTTGTGGGGCACTAGACCCGATGGAGGATGGCCTTGCTGTGCATTCCTGGAACACTGAGCTGCCCTCACCCTCGGGCTCCACTCTCCTCACCCCTGGCTTCTGGGAACGCAGCACAGGCGAGAAGATGACATCTGCCTAAAGCGTCTGGCATTCTGTCGCTCCCGCTCTGATCTCGCAGCCCCCAGCCTGGCTGGCGCTGCCCCCTCCAGGTAGGTGACCCATCTGGCAGCTGCCTAGGGCAGCGAACGTACAGCAATTGTTCAGGGAGCGAGTGGCTGTGACCTGCGCTGGGTCAGACGCTCCCTTGGCCCAGAACAGCAAAACAGTCCCGAGCCGGCGCTGATAAGAAACCTTCACAGTAATATTTCTAATGGCTGGAGATTGATTGCCTAGTAGTAAAGCTCAGAAATCCAGACAATGCAAAGACTGGAAACCCAGGGGAAAGGAAATTCTTCTGCTGTATTGCCTTTTCCTATTCAGATAATGCACAATAAAATATGAGCATGCAAGTCTGCACCAGGGGAGGGCTGCCTCATTCGTGTCCAAAGCAGATATGCCAGGAGAAACCCTGGAGCAAGTGATCTCACATGTTGGCCAAGAGGGAGACTGGCTCTGCTGCCTTCAGGGGGGCATGGTAGTGAGCAGTCATATTCATGATGCTTTGCACGTCCCTGGTGTCTTCTCACCGAGAATCTCAAAGCCCCAGGCGCACGTGAACTGCGTGAGCTGCAGAACACTGCCAGGATGTAGGCAGGTCTTTGGCCTAGGGGGAGATGGTCAAAGAGAGGTGGCTTGGAAGACTCAGGCGGACAGTCTGGCAGAGCCCAGATCCCGTGTCTTGCAGGCACGTACCCTGTTACTGTGCGGCCTCCAGCTCATACACGGTGGGGACAGGGAAGGGGAGATAGTGAATGGATGTTTGAACAACAGCAAGCGGGCAAGTCCTGCTCCCTGCACCCACGAATAATCCTGCTGGCCTCCAGGGGATCCCTGGCCCAGCAGCGCTGTGCCCTGGGGGCAGAGGCTACGCACTGGGGCAGTGGCAGTGAAGTGTATTCATGAGCCCTGCTGGTCTCCAGTGATTGTGTGCGTGATGGGTCTGGTGGTCTCTAGGCCTCAGAGGACACCCCCCACCCCAGCTGCTCTGCTGCATCGAACAATTGGAACCTGGCATTGCTGGGCCCCGGATGGGAATAGCTGGGCTTGGGCAGCCTGGGGAGGAGCTGGATTTGCAGGGTGGGGAGGGGGGGGTTGCACTTCTGCTCACTTTTTTGCCCTTTCACTGATTCATGGAGTTTTAAGGCCAGAAGGGACCAGTCTGGCCTCCTGCATCACACACATCGCCTGTTGGTCCCAGCAACTTGGGTTTGGCTCCAGCATCCCTGAGCCAGTGTGTTCAGATTCATCGGGATCTGCCTCCATCCTGCAATGCAAGGAGAGCGGGTTCTCTGCCGGATCCCCTGCAATCTGCTGACTCCAGGGTGCAAACCAGAGGAACGCTTGGTTGAAAATCTGCAAGCAGAGTATGTGTATGAGAACAGAAGGTCAAAAAATGTTTGCCCTTCCACAGACCTTTACTGTAAAACTGAGTAAAGACTGGCTGTGATATCGGGGCTGTTGTGGGAGGGGCACTATGGGACCTTAAAGGGTCAGGCTGGGCAGGGAGTGGGGCTGCAAGATTTTCTTTGATTTCAATTAATAAAACATTCAGTGCCTTGTGGCCCCCATGTTTGTTGTTTGTGAGCCCTGGGGATCACGACCCATGGGCTGACGGGCAGGGCTGGCTTTAGGACATGCGGGGCCCAATTTGAAAGAGCTGCCGCCGAAATGCCGCAGCGATTGAGCTGCTGCCGAAGATCGCAGCGGCAATTCGACAGCAGCTCAATCGGTTGCCGCTGTTTCCGGCGGCACTTTGGCGGAGGGTGTGGGGCCTTCTTGGGCACCGGGCCCAACTCCTGGGAATTGGGGGAATTGCCCTATAGCCGGCCCTGCTGAAGGGAGTGAGGGACTTTACAATATTCAGCATCAGTTGGGGTGTCCCTGTCTCAGCATCTGGCATAACCAGAATGTCTGCCCCTGTCTGCCCTGGCCTGCACCACAACTCCTCCCGCTCCCGTGCCTGCCTCCACCAGCCATGGTTGGTGAGCCAAAGCCGTGGCCAGAGGTGCTGGTGGAGGTTAAATTCACTGTGCAGCATTTTTCAAGGGGAAAATCCCTAGTCCTGCTTAGTGTGGTGCTGTTATGTAGCAACCCTCAGCCCATGACAGGCATGCTGCTGTCGCGCACGGTCTGGATCCGCCAGCTCCCCTGCCACAGGCGCCATTATGTAAGTGGTGACACAATGCGGTTCTTTGTGTTGGCCGGGCCCGGGCCCCCAGCTGGCTGCCTCCTGCCTTCGCCTGCCCTCGGCCTAGTTACTCTCCATCACAGATGGGGTCAGGCTTTGTGGAAGTGATATAACTTGCGCCTGGGGTGCAGCGACCTCGCTCCCTGGCCGATGGGGGATGCAGCCCTTGCTGGCTCTGCCCGGGATGGATTCCAGCCCCGAGAGCGGGCGTTAGTTTGTGGCATCGTTGGATGCATATCCCAGGCCAACAAAGGGGTGCCTGGACCCATTCAGCCGTGTGTTGTGCTTCCAGGTGGGTAGCTGGCGGTTGAGCTCTGTACTCCAGGATGTCCCGTGCAGGGTGCTCATGCTCATTACGCTCTGCCTGTGGCGCTCCTGTCCTTGGAGCTAGCCAAGGGCAAAGTCTCTTGGGGCCAGTGCTGGGGCTGGGACCTGCCGTGGGTGTGGTGAGGCTCTCGCTGCTCCTGAGAAGGTGCCCCCCCAAGGCATCCCTTCCCCCTGGGAAGCGGTGAGAGGAGGTGATGGATGTCACTGGATGGACTGGGGCTGGAACGCTGGTTTCACATCCCTCGCCCGTTCAGAGACCCCACTGCCTCGCCTGGGGACGGGCCCAGTGCTCATCGGCACAGTTCCCCTGGGGCCTGGCTGGAGCAGGGGTGAAGTGGAATTCCTGGCACCCATTTGCCCAGGCCAGGGCCCTGTCGGATGTGTGCATGCACCAGAGTGGTCATGGGACGCTCACGCCTCCGCTCAGCCTGTCTGTTAGCACCCAAGGCCCGGGTACTGCGGTGCCCAAGGAAAAGCCTGGCAGCCTTTGTTCTCTCTGAGCCCGTAACTCCTGCACTCGGCCTCCCTTTGCCCCGCCAGAACGGCTGCAGCGTGGTCAGAGGTTGTGAGCAGCCCCGGGGCGAGGCAGAACCACCCCGTGGCTATTGTGTCAGGAGTGCCGGGTGGCTCTGGTTCCAGCAGCCGAGGCCGGAGGAATGTGACTTGGAGCCAGAAGCTGCTGATAAAATCTCTTCTTGCAAAGGAGTTTGAGTCCCCGCTCTCCTGCCGGCGATGTAATCTGCTCAGCGCTTGCCGGGCAGTGATAACGGGCTCGGCCTCATGCGGCCTGGACTCTGCGCGCTCCGGCTGTGAACACAATGAGGAGAGAGCAAGCCCTGCCCGGGCTCAGGGTGCGTTGTAACCTCCCCCAGCCCCTGCACCGCTTGGAACAATAGCCTCTGTGGGCGATTACCGAAAATCACATGCTTATTCCAGCAGCAACCAAACCAATTTGTCAACGTCCCGTTTTCATTTCCCTCGATAAGACAGGGCCGGGGAGCACAATAATCCCTTCCTGAGAGACAGCTGCGGCTCCCCTCCCCAGAACACTCACAGCAGGGAGGCTAATCTTGGCCTTTCTGGGCTTAGTGGGAGCAAGTCGCAGTTTTTCATTCCTGCTGGGGCAGCGATGCCAGGGGACAGGCAGGGAGCCTCTGTCCCAGCCGCTATCTGCAAATCAGACGAAAATTCTAGGAGTAATAGAGCATGGAAAGGTGGTTTCCATCTCGTGGGCTGGGCTGGGCTATGTGGGAATAGCCAGCAAAGATGAGGGATCGGTTTAGCCCAGTGGCTAGAGCACTGGGCTAGGTGACAAACTCCTGTCTCTGCCACTCATTCACTGCGGGTTGGACAAGTCATTGGACCACCCACTGCCTCAGTTTCCTCATCTGTAAAATGGTGGTAGAGCTATTCACCCTCCTGTGTAAAATGCTTTGAGAGTCTCCAGTGTGACATGCCAAGCAGCATGATTAAAACACTGTACTTTTTAAAGCCCCTTTGCCCACATCAGAACGGGCCCCCAAACACGACACTGCCTGCTTCAGAAGCAACCTGCAGAGGGGAAGGAACCCACATAGCAGATGGGTGAAAGAGGAGGGAGGAGGCAGCCCCAAAGGATGCTGGGAATGTGCCCAGAATGCCTTGGGCCCAAAGCGCTGATTCCATTCTCCGCACCCACTGCGTGGGCAGCCTCCCCCCTTGCTGATTAAGTGAATGTTCACTGCTCAGCCATGAGCTGCTTGCTTCCGTCTCGTGGTGGTGTCGTTTCTCTCTCCTCACTTTTTTGGAACTAAAGAGCAGAGCAGCTGCTTAAAGCTTCTGCTCCTCCAGCTCCCTTCAAGAGCGTGCAGCTTGCCCTGACGCACACCTCCAGGAGGGCGGCCATGTGGCTCTCTTTGCCAGGCCCTCGCTCAGTCTGGGACACTCCGGTCACAATTTAGTCTCACTCCGCTCCCCCGAAATGTTCTGCTGCCTCAATGAGGTTTTGTTTGTTGCAGTTATGGAAAATCCCCTGGTTCTGTTATTTGCAAAGCTGCAACTCAGGCTTCGTTGGCATGTGGGATCTGGGCAAGGCCAGTGTCAATGTCTGTCCCTGAATGACCAGGAGGCCTGAGCCCTCTCACCCTGCTCCCCCAAGGCAGGCCTGCTGCATCAGAAGAAGCCAGTTTCACAAAGCCCCGTTTCAGAGCAAAACACTTTTTCAAAGAGGGATTTAAAAGAGGACAGAGAAAGGCAGTACAGATTCAAGACTCCAGACAAACCTCCGGGGCATGAAGTTCAGGGAACCAAACTTATTATGGACAATCAAGACTAACAGATTTATTTGGGCATATCCTTTCGTGGGTAAAAAACTTCACTTGCATCTGAAGAAGTGGGTTTTTTACCCACGAAAGCTTATGCCCAAATAAATCGGTTAATCTTTAAAGTGCCACCGGACTCCTTGTTGTTTTTGTGGATACAGACTAACACGGCTACCCCTCTGATATGGACAGTAGAGAGGAGAGCATGCTTATAAAGTTCTCAGATGACACCACGCTGAGAGAGGTTGCAAGCACTTTGGAGGGCAGGATTAGAATTCAAAACAGCTGTAACAAAGTGGAGAATTGGTCTGAAATCAACAAGATGAAATTCCATAAAGACAAGTGCAAAGTACTGCACTGAGGCAACCGCATAACTACAAAATGGGGAATAACTGGCTAGTGGCAGCACGGCTGGACAGCATCTGGGTGTTCTAATGAATCACAGCTTAAATATGAGTCAACAAAGTGATGCTGCTGTGAACAAGGCTAATATCGTCCCAGGGTGTATTAACAGAACCAGGGCCGGCTCCAGGGGTTTTGCCGCCCCAAGCAGCCAAAAAAAAAAAAAAAGCAGCCATTGCGATCTGTGGCAATTCAGCGGGAGGTCCTTCGCTCCGAGCCGGAGTGAGGGACCCTCCGCCAAATTGCCGCTGAATAGCTGAAAGTGCCGCCCCGCTCCAGAGGTGCCACCCCAAGCACCTGCGTGATAAGCTGGTGCCTGGAGCCGGCCCTGAACAGAAGTGTCGTATATAAGACTGTGACCGAATACACCCCTGTATTCACACCCTACACACGACTGTAATAGTCTTTGTGCAGAATATGCCTTGTGAGGTATCATTTGAATACTACTAACTCACTGTCAATAACAATACCACGATGAAAGGTGTAGTAACATTCAATGTGGAGTTATAACATAAGCAGAAATTGGGTCTGCAGTGTAGTTACCAGACAAGCCTGGGGAAACCAGTTTTTCAAAGACAAAGGACAAGCTGTTGCCTCTAGCCAGGTGTCATCAAAGCTGATGGGCCATCACCCGTCAAATGGCCATTCTTTGGCAAGGAAGGGGGGCAGGAACAGACAGATCTGCCTCTGAGCAAACAACAGCATGGAACCTCTTTCATTGTGAGACTGCATAACTCCAGCCTCACAGCAGGAATGAACTTGATCTGGGGTAACCCTCAGGAAAATGCATTGCAAAAGGGGGACTGGGCTATACAGTGAGGGGCAAAACCACCTCAAGGGCTCTCTCCTTATCCATTTCTCTCTCCGCTAAGAAGACAGAAGAAAGAGCCTTTGGACTTTGGGGGCAGAGCCTGGCCTGAGAATTTGGTTATCAGCCCTGTTACTGGGAACATGTGTTAAGAATTTTACCTTGACCCAAGTCGAGTTTGTTAAGTTTGAGCACTAGAAAGTGTTTATCGTTATGTCTCTTGTAGCCATTGCTGAATTTAATGCCTTGTTCTTATGCTCACTTAAAATCTCTCTCTTTGAGAGAGAGAGAGAGAGGCTGCTCCTTTAAGTCGATCAGTACTCACTAGTCTGAAGCCTGCTTCTTCAGACACAGCAGCAGCCGCCAGCAAGCTCCATCCCACATCCCACTCCTGAGCCCTGTCATGCCCCCTCCCCCCACACTCTCCAGAGGTGGGCTACAGGGGCAGGAGGATGGGTGGGGGACACCCTGACAGCAGGCTCCCCGGAGCAGCTGTCCAGGGGCTCCAAGGCAGAGGGCAGGAGGAGCGCGGCAGTGGGGGGAGGGGCTTGTGAAGTGTGCAGCACTTGATAGACGCTGAGCGGCCGCACAGCCATGCAGCTTAGAGGGAACTTAGATTGTGAGGTCCCCCAGGTTGCAGGGAAGGGATGACAGAGCCCCTCTCTGGTCTGGCTTGCATCCTGTAATGTCATAAAGACATAAAGGTGATGGTCCTGCTCCGCTCAGCACTGGTAAGGCCTCAGCGGGAGGACTGTGTCCAGTTCTGGGTGCCCCTCTTCAGGAAAGTTGTGGACAAAGTGGAATCCCCATCACGGGAGGTGTTTAAGAACTGGCTGGACAAACCCCTGTCAGGAATGGTCCAGGTTTACTTGACCCTGCTCACCGCAGGGGGCTGGACTTGATGACTTCTTGAGGTCCCTTCCAGCCCATCACTTCTATTCTGTGATTAATCAGTCATCCTCTTCGGCCAGTCACATGCATCGCCTCTTCCATTCCTTGGCTGTAGTTAATCCCACATGATGTGTTAATGCTTAGCACATATGGAGCCTCTTCCATCAGATTAGCTCACAATGCCCCTGAAAGCGGATAAACATTGTCCTGTTTTACAGCATGAAAACACAGTGTATTCCCGACATTTCATGCCCCTGGGACAAGTGCTTCTGAGGGCTAAGGAAGGTTTCCTATCGTCAGCCAACCGCACATCTTTATCTGGCTCTTCGGGCACAGACCTGCCAGCAGGACACACCTGTGTGTACCGAGCCTGCTGGAAGACAGCCCTCAGCCAGAGCTGCTGCAAGTCCCTCAACAGGCAATCCCACCTCGCTGCTGCTGTGCACGAGCAGTCCTGAGACCCAAGCTGAGCTCTGCTAACAAAGGGCCAGTAGGACCCGCAAATGGCATTGCCATCAGAATCCAACTTCTTACCCTGAAAGTCTGCCAAGAACTTTGGCTTTTAATAACGCAATGGGTGGTGAGGAGCTGTTCTGTGTCCTAGCACAGGGATTTGCAGTTCTCTGCAGTTGGTTTTCTCAGGGGGATAATGCCCAGACCCAGCCCTGCGGCTGAAGGACCATCCATCTGGAGCGACTGGCCTATTGTTCAGAACTCATTTTCTGTGGGTTGAATTCTGGCCTATCATTATCTTCGTGAGTCTCGTTAACTAAACTGGTAATGTGACCCTACACAACCTCCAATGCAGAGTCAATCTAGCAGCATTGGCTGGCTACATTTAAAAGATCTAGTTTCCCTTTTTCCTGCCTCATAACCCATCTCTGCAGACAATGGACAGAGGCTAGATGTCCTTACTGATATTGCCCACGATCCCAGTAGCCTTTGGCCCTGACGACGCATTGGTGCCATGACCACAGGCCCTGGCTGTGGAGGGGCGGGCTGGGTGCTTTCAGGGGGCACTGACCTCTTCCAGAGGGTGCTGATCAGTGCTGAGCCTTCTCGCCCTAGGGGCTTGCTTCCGTAAGCTCTTTGTTCAGCAGCTGCTGGGGAAGATGGGGAGACTATACAGGCTGCAAAGCCATCAGTGCATATGCTGAGCTCCGCCCTCTTGCTCAGCCAGCACAGGGCTGCACCGTGGCACCGCAGAGCTCTTCTTCTAGCCCACTGGGGAGGTGGCAGAATCAGCATGCAGGTGGTGATGTGAGTCCTTGGGATGCACTTCACCTGACAGCCACCTTGAGCATGTCAAGTGTCCCCCTCTAGCTCCTGGTCCACATAGTGGGTAAGGGCCTACTACTGCCGCCAGCTAATCTAGGTGCTCCTTCGTGGTGGGAGCCCTGTGGTTTTGGTGCTTAGAGTCACAGTCTCATGGTGGGAGAAGTGCTCTGTGGACTGAGGTGTCTACCCAACCATTAGCCTGCGGGCACAGGCTTACTCGCAGCTCCTCCCTGCACTGCACTCCCAGGTTGTCTGGTCACCAGGAAAGGATTGTTTTTACTTATGGGCAGCAGGAGCCTGCACTGATGCTTTTCCTGTGTGGCTCTGGCCTGGACCAGGGCCTTTGTTACCTCTTGGTTTAGACTCTTGCCTGGGACAAAGCCACCTGGTCCAGAATGCAGCTGCCCTGGGGTGATGAAACCCCTCCCCAGTGTGCTGGCTGCCAGGTGACTGCCCGGGATCTCAACATCCTGCTGCATACAGGCACCAGGTTCTCCTGTGGACTGCCCCCGTCTCCAACTCCTTGGGCGGCTGGCGTGCCACATCCCAAGGGAGAGCTGGTGGGAAGTAGGGCTTAGGGCTCTCACCAGCAGATCTGCCCCCTCGTGAATTCCCTTCCTGGTCGCAGGCAGGATGAGCTCCAAGTCATTGTGTTTCTAGTCTCTTCCTGTTGAGTGAATGATGGAATCCAGGGTTCCTAGCTGGCTGGTTGATTAAACATTGTGGGCAGCAGAGGGTTTTGGTCATGGTCCTTGAAATGTTAATTGATCCAGTTTAAGGCTTTAAAATGCACCCAGATGGTGCGGAGCTGGGCAACCGCTTAGGGCTGGTTATGCTGAAAACATACATTGGCACAGCTGTATCTCTCAGAGGTGTGAAAAATCCAACCCCACCCCCCCAAGAGTGTAGCTCTGCTGACCTCACCCCCAGCATAGACAGCCCGAGGCTGACGGAAGAATCTCTCGGGGAGGTAGATTAACTACAGCAACGGGATGTCACACCGAAGCGCCACAGTGGTGCAGCTGCAGCTCTGTAACCGGGCCGCTGTGGTGCTCCCCAGCCCCTGCTCCTTCTGCAGTTCCAGGGGCTTCTGCCCCACCTCTGCCCAGTCCCAGGGTGGCTGCTGCAGGGCTGGAGTGGGGAGCAGAGGGTCTCTCCCCACAGCTTGCTGAAGGGGCACCCTGAGCTGGGCCATTTCTGCAACATCCAGAAGGGATGGCCTAGTCACAGTTTCCTACAGGGTGCCATCCCCCTGCAGCACACAGGGCCCCAGGGAAGCACAGGAAGGCATTCCCACCTGGGGGCCCACAAAGGTGTCCTGTGAAAACACACCTGGACTTTCTTCCACCCCTGCTCGCTCCAGGCCCATGGGAGCGCACCAGCCAGGCAGCAGCACACATGCAGCTAGAGCAGGGGTAGGCAACCTATGGCAAGCATGCCGAAGGCGGCACACAAGCTGATTTTCAGTGGCACTCACACTGCCCGGGTCCTGGCCACTGGTCTGGGGGGCTCTGCATTTTAATTTAATTTTAAATGAAGTTTCTTAAACATTTTAAAAACCTTATTTACTTTACATACAACAATAGTTTAGTTATATATTATAGACTTATAGAAAGAGATCTTCTAAAAATGTATTACTGGCACACGAAACCTTAAATCAGAGTGATTAAATGAAGACTCGGCACAGCACTTCTGAAAGGTTGCTGACCCCTGAGCTAGAGCCTTGGCCCATCCTTCGGTTAGAACACACCTGGCCTGTGCAGAGCTGCAGGAATCCGCTCAACAGCTGCAGGCCTGGAAACTGCTTAAGGAGGCAAAAGGAATTAGTCATTTCTTGTGCTAATAAGGGCGGGGCAGGAGGGCTGCGGAGGATCCCCTGGCCTGGTTTCACCTTATAAATGGGGACTTTGCCAGTGTGAGGAGATATCAAAGCTGCCTGTTCTGCTTTGTCACAGCTGTGTCTGGGTAGGAGGGACCATTTGTTGGTGGGGGCCTGGGAAGAGAGCAGGAGACTCAAACAAACTCACCATGACCCTACCTGTTCCTGAGCTGGGATTTCAGAGCAAGTCTGGTGATGTTCTGAAAATCGCCGTGCCTGGCACCAAGGGAACAGGTGAGAGTCTCAGCCTTTCTGAAGAAAAGTGACATTTCCAGCATTTGTTGCTGTGGAGAAAGGTGGGAAAGGGTGACCCATGTGTGGCCGAAAGGCTCAGACCTCAGGACAAGAGCCAGGATTTTTACTTAAGCTGATGTCTTGACTCTGGGTAGCCTGATATTTGAGCAGGAGGAGGCCATGCTGCCCTCTGCACCAGACACCTCCAGGAGGCGTGTGCTGGCTGCGGGTGAGCCAGGTATAGGGTGACCAGACAGCAAGTGTGAAAAATTGGGACAGGGGGTGGGGGGTAATAGGAGCCTATATAAGAAAAAGACCCACAATTTGGGACTGTCCCTATAAAATTGGGACATCTGGTCACTCTAGTCAGGTACCCCCTCAGCCTGCTGTCTCCTAGCGGGACAGTTGAGAGGCAAGCTGCCAGCAGTGTGGGGAGGCTGTGCTGGTGAACGGCTGCCTCGCTCCGGAGATGAAAGGTGCTATTAACATGCAGAAAGCATTGGTGGGTCCTCGTGGGGTGAACACACCTTGCTGAGGCGGCGGACAAGGCCTGGGGAACTCTGAAGGAAAGGCAGTTCCTGCAAGTCTCCTTAGGAAACTCCTGCCGAAGTGCTTCAGAGGTGTTAACCAATTAACCCTCACAGCTTGCCTGGGGCTTGAGGTACAGAGAGGATAGGTGCCTTGCTCCAGATCACCAAGTGAATGGGTGTCAAAGCTGGAAAGAGAACCCAAGAGTCCAGACTTCTACATCCCTGCTGTAACCCCTCGATTGCAGGGTGTCTGTAAACCAGCCACCAGAAAATCTCTGGATGCTTGTGTAGCCAGGCCCTGTACCACAGTCCTGGTGAGCAGCTCACTGGCCCTGCTGCAGTGTTGCCTACAGCCCAGGGGCACCAAGATACAGGGTGGGATAATTACTCCTGCATCGTGCTGACACATGGGGCCATTTGCTCCGAACAGGGCATACAGGAAGAGCTCAGGGAAGCTGGGCTTGGGGAATAAGGTCAGAGCTCCCAACAAAGCCAACCTCTTTGGGGTGTGGGTGTGTGTGGGGAGTTTGGATGCTCTGGGCCTGGATCCAGGAAGGGGCTCAGGTATTGCAAAGCCCAGCATTGGTGGCCTGGAGCTTTTAGGTGCCTAGATAACGACAGGAACAGACAGCAATCCGCCCAGCAGAGCTGGGCTCTCCAGCGGGGAAGAGGCACAGTCCTTCAGAATGGGATCCACAAAAGCCAACAGGCTTGGCTGGTGGGAGCCCCTTAAGGTAGCCCTGGGAGTTGCTGACCAGAGGTGGGGGGTGTTAAGCCCTGCCCCTTCTGCAGAGTTTGGCACCCACATCTGGGGAGGCGCCTGGCTCTGAGCGGGAACCTGCCCCTGGGCCAGGCAGCGCAGGCATTTATTGTGGGCGTGAGGCAGGCGCAGAATGCCTGGAGGAGAGGGAGGAGGTGCTGGTTCTGGTGCCCACAGGCCAGCTTTTAACCCAGTGGTTGGGATGTGGGAGAGCCCTGTTCAAATCCTGTCTTCCCCTCAGGCAGAGTTGGGAATCAGACCTGGGGCTCTCCCAGCCCAGGCTAGTGCGCTAACCCTAGGGCTACGGCAAGCACCAGCAGCACCTCCTCCTGCTTGGCCCCAGTCCAACAGCAGCCTCTGAGCACTACCGGCTCCAGCCCCAAACGTGAGACAGGCTAGTGATCACCCCCTGCCCCTGCCTGGTGAATTGTGCCAGGGCTTAGGCAGGAGCCAGGCCTCCAGGTGCCTAGTGGGAGCAGCAGCGCGCGACCAGAACACAGGTGCCACGGGAGCTTTGAGCGAGATAACTTAGGACGGAGTGAGTGGCAGCACTGGCAGTGTTTGACGGGAGTTCTGTGTCACAGCAAAGCCTAAAGCTGGGACTTCAGTGCCTCACGCCCAGACTGAGCATTAAGGTCAAGGCAGGAGGATGGGGGGAGTGGGAGAGAGAAGGACTTGGACACAATCAGCTACTTGATGCTGCAGCTACTGCATCAAGTGTCTGCATTGTATTCAGAGGGGTGATCTCAGGCCCGCTGCGCTGCTTGTCTTCTCGCAGTGAGTCCACTCCCCAGGCATGTGAGGGGACTCTGCTGCGTAAGTCACTGAAAACCAGAATGGACCAAGTCCTGGAGAGAACCTGGGGAAAGGGGATAGATGTGGGCAAGACTAGTGAAGGACTGCGATGATTCTGCTATTTCCACCCCTCTCCCCTTCTTTAACCAGGGCTTTGAGTCAAAGCTGGCAGAATTTCAGACCACTGCCCAGGAAAGACTGGTCTCTTTTTGCCCAGTGATTCTGTCTTCCTTTCTATGAACACCACGGAGTCACTGACTGGCACCACGCTGGAAATGCCACCAGCGGAGTGGACCGAGTTCATGGGACTGCTGTGCTTTGAGAGGATTCTTTCCCCTTTTTACTCCCTTCCAAATCCCTTAGGAGTTATTTGTCTCCCTGCCCAATTCCCTTTCAAGCACCCAGGACGGGCTTCTCTCAGTGAGCCCTAGAGAAAAATCTGTTTCTGTGAAATCTGCTGGTTGAGATGAACCTGCTTATATGAGTCTAACGGATAATTCGTTTCTGTCACAACCCTTCCAGCCTCAGGTTCCATAGCTATAGACATATATGCTCAATTTTGGGGTGCAGCCAAGCTGAAACCCTGTCCTCCTGATACCTCCTCAAGTGGTCCTTAGGGATAATTTTGATTTAGTCCTGGGATCCAATTATATGCTCTACCCCACTTCATTTATTTGGGCCAGGATGAGATAGACCAGTGGCTCAGTCTCAACCTTTCCAGATGACTGTACCTCTTTCAGGAGTCTGATTTATCTTGTGTACCACTAAGTTTCCTCTGACTTAAACTACTTGCTTATAAAATCAGACATGAAAATACAAGTGTCACAGATTTTTCAATTTGGGATTGTGGTGTATTTGTCATTCAAATGGTCTATAGCAGTGGTTGGCAACCTTCCAGAAGTGCTGTGCCGAGTCTTCATTTAATCACTCTGATTTAAGGTTTCGCGTGCCAGTAATACATTTTAACCTTTTTAGAAAGTCTCTTTCTATACGTCTATAATATATAACTAAACTATTGTTGTATGTAAAGTAAATAAGGTTTTTAAAATGTTTAAGAAACTTCATTTAAAACTAAATTAAAATGCAGAGTCCCCCAGACCAGTGGCCAGGACCTGGGCAGTGTGAGTGCCACTGAAAATCAGCTCGTGTGCTGCCTTTGGCACTCATGCCATAGGTTGCCTACCCCTGGTCTATATCTTTTTGTTCCCCTTCCAGAAAGCCGTACAAGAGACTTGCTGGGGTCCTTAGCTCAGGGCCCAACATGAGGAGTGCTGGGGTACATGTTGTCCTCTCATTGACTGCTGTGCATGCTTAAAATAGGCCTCAAATCTTCTTCATTCACTTTTGGATCGCAGCAGGGTGTGGTGAACTGAACCATTATGTGTGGCTTGGTGGCAGTGCATTAAAAAGACTATTCTCCCCAGATACACGGCAGCAAATCAATTTGTGGCACTGATCTCAATAAATGGGTGTAAGGTTGTGCTCTAGTGAATTAAAATTCTATAAGATTAATAGTGCGATGTCAGGGGAAAATGAGCCTTCCTCCTCTACTTCCTCCATTAGCAGCCATGGAGGAAAACTGGCTTGAGAGCATTGCTTCCAATCTCCTGCCAGGACAGAATCGAGTTACTTCGTCTGTCAAGGGTCATCTGTTAAACCAGCTCTCTGGATCTTGGCCATGAGGCTAAACATCCACCCTGTATTAGGTGAGGGGGGAGGGATAGCCTGTCAAATCAAGGGTTGTGAGTTTGATTCTTGAGGGGACAATTTAGGGATCTGTCTGGGAATTGGCTATGCTCTGAGCAGGGGGTTGGACTAGCTACCTCCTGAGGTTTCTTCCAACCGTGACATTCTATCCACAGTAGACTTTGGACAGGGGGTGGTAGCAGTTTTCTCCCTGGCTGCACAATTCCCCCTGCCAGACTATTTATCACCTTCACTAGTAGCAAGAGATAGAGCTGGATGACTTTGTTTGCAGGCTGGCAAATGGCACAAAGTTTGTAAAGTTCACTGTGTTACCCTTTGCATTGGCCTCAGAGGTGTATCTCCAGCATTAGGTACTGCACTTATTCAGCACATATTTGCTTCAGCAAGCACACGAAGCTGTTTATCTCCTTCTGTTACAAGGGGAGTGTGTATGTTGTAGAGTTGTGGGATGCCAGCTGAATTGATAGGTACAATCATTTTCATTTCAAACCATCTCAAACTGCCAATATGCACCAGGCTCCAATGTTTTGTTCGAGCTACTGCAAGAAACACTTCCTAGGAGCAGTGTCTGAACTGGGAAAGGTTCAGAAAGGGGAATTTTATCCCTGTAGGGTGGGGGTGTGTTCTGAGGAAAATTGCATCCAGGAAAAAATGTAGGAACTGCATCCCACCTGGTATCGTCTAGTGCAGCAGTCCCCAGACTGTGGGTCGGGACCCCAAACTGGGTTGTGACACCATTTTAATGGGATTGCCAGGGCAGGCCTAGACGTGCTGGGGCCTGGGGCCCCAATCCAAGCCCTAACATCTGGTGGCGGGTGTCAGGCTCAGGTTACAGGACCCCTAGCTGGGACTAAAGCCTTTGTCTGGGGCACTGGGGCTTGGGCTTTGCCCCCCACCCCCACACATGGGGGGCAGGGCTCAGGGGAGCTCAGGCTTCAGTCCCCCCTCCTGGGGTCATGTAGTAATTTTTTGTCAGAAGCGGGGGGTCACGTTGCAGTGAAGTTTGAGAACCCGCTGGGCTAGTATATTCCAAAGGCAACAGCCGTGCTCTCAGAAGCACTGTTATAAAGTCATCACTGGTGATGGATTGCCACTAGCTACGGAGGGGGACGAACTCTGTTAGTGGCTTGTAAGCCCATTTCTCCACCCTACTGTCCCCTTTCAGCTTGACTACTGCACAGGAAAATAGAGCAGACAATGGTTTACTCAGGCTCCGCCTCTATTTGTGTCAAGTGAGTACGTTTTCAGAAGGTTGCTTCAGCAACAAAAGCCAGTTTAATGCCATTCAGTGAAATGAAACCACCACCCTGCATTGTGTGAGTCCTGCATGTCCTGGGCTTGGGAGCTTGGTGGTGAGTAGCGCGTGCGTGCAAAGTACAACAGGCCAAACGCTGGGCTTGCAATGAGATTGCCTGGGCTGAACGTCTGCACAGGAGCTGGCTCAGTGGGTCTGTGTGGCTCTAACTCCAAAAGAAAAATAAATCCCCTTAATGAAGAGATGCCTGGGCACTCCCTGTTGGGGTGGAGGTGACATTCTACACCACCAGCGGCTTCCTGGCTAATTAATAATCGGTGCGATTGCCACAGCCGTGGTGCCTGGCAGACAGTAACTAGGAAACAGCCGGTCAGGTAGCTAACGGTACGTCTACACTGCATCTGCGAGGGAGCCGCCTAGCCCAGGGCCACAGGTTCGTGTGAGTCGGGCTTGTGCTCGGTGCGAAAAATAGCAGGGCTGGCTTGGGCTGGAGTTTGTGCTCTCAGCCCTAGGTAGGGTGACCAGAGGTCCTGATTTTATAGGGACAGTCCTGATTTTTTGGGTCTTTTTATTATAGAGGCTCCTATTACCCCCCACCCTGTCCCGATTTTTCACGTCTGCTGTCTGGTCGCCCTAGGGGAGGGGGTGAGCTTAGCCTGAGCAATGTCTAGACAGCATTTCAGTGCTAACTCAAGCCCTACTCGTGTGTGGGCCCAGACTGGAGGCTTTCTCCCATGCACAGTGTAGACCTGCCTGGGGAAACGAGAATCGTGGGTAACTCCACCCCGAGGGAGATACCAGCAGAGCCAGAGCTGGAACTCAAGAAGTCATGAATCTCATACCCCTGCTCAAACCACTGACCAGCCCTTTGTACGCTACAAAGACAGTTCAGTTTTCCAGGGAAGTGGTGCCTGAGGGTGACGGAGACCGCATCAGAGTGTTTCATGGCACGGCTGGGGGCAGGAAGACTGAAAGGGGAGGCTTGGGGATAAGAGTGCAGCCACATGGGGGCTGTCCACGTCCAGCAGTAAGTGAAAGGTCCTGGATCTAGAAGGCTGCATGGGTGACACCAGTCCTAAAGGCAATTTAACTATGGTACAAAAATGATGATGTAGCATATATACACAAGGAAACAGTGTCCAAGAGCCGTGTGTGTGGGATTATTGGAATGGATGGAAATAGAGAAAGGCACAGTGGCACTACAGTAGCATGTTGAGTGGGTAGGTAGATGCTTAATAATGGCCTGTCCTAGGTTATGTTTGTATAAAAGCTAGCCAGGATTACACAACCAGCTTCAGTCAGCTGAACAAAACCTCTTAAATGCAGTAGCTATAATCCTTCTTGCTTTGTTCCTTCCCTACAGTTAAAACCACGGCACGTATTTACTGCGGGAGGTATAAGAATTGTTTCCATGACCAGTGTAGATAGGGATGGCTTTTGATCTAAGAACTGTGTGAAACTTTGGGGATGGATCATTTTTCTGTTGAAAGCACTTGGAAAAGCATCTTGAGCAAATTTCCTCTGAGAGTGAAAGCACTTCTGGGAGCTGGCACTGCACTGCATTTTAAAATGTGCAAATTGGGACAGACTATATGGGGTGAAAGCAAGGCTCACTTAGGATGTTTGCTGCCTGAGCTGTGACTAGGCACACTTTTTTCGATCTTCTGGAAACTTTTCTATGATAAAGGGGGCCCAAGTTCTTTTAAGCTAATCAATAATGTTGCAGGAAATATCTCCAACGCTGCAAATTAAAGGTCAGGTTCTATCACCGTTGCTCATGTGGTACCCATTGGTACTGCCCATTGTAAGGGTGGCAGAATGTAGCCCATAATAAGGTGCTTCGCTGCTTGAGTGTGGGTGGCTGCATCAGTCCCTAAAAGCCAGGGGACTCCCAGACATCAGGGAATGGGGCAATGTTATCCCTGACAGGCCTGATGCTCAACAGTCTGCCAGTGCTGCCCTCTCACTTGCTCTGGCCCCATGAATTTTCAAAAAAAGAACAAGAGCCCTTGTGGCACTTAGAGACTAACAAATGTATTTGAGCATGAGCTTTTGTGTGGCAGGATGTGCTCACATACAAAGTTTGAAAAAGTAACAAGCATATTTTGTTTTATCTAATTTATGAGTATTTGAGTGTTTACTTGGTATAAAACTTGACAAGTTGTTACTGCTCTCCTTGGGTGCCGATTAAGTTATGATCTGAGATGTAAAGCCTGGACCCTGTTACAGATGTTTTAAGGCCAAATGATTTGGTGGTTATTCATATTGCAGCACCTGCTAGGCTCTAGTCCCTTGACTGGGGCACTGAACACACAGAAAAGAGGTGGTCCCTGCCCTGAGCTTACAATCTAAGTCTGAGACTGAGACACACCAGGGTTCAATCCAGACCAGCTGGGGCTATTGCCCCTGTTGAGTGCCTTACAATGCCTGGCTGAATTAGCTCCCACCTGGGCCGCTCACAAACAGCCTTCCAGCATGCATGTCACACCCTGAGTGTGTGTGACTGCAGCCTGCCAGCCACACACGGGTTATACTCTGGCTCTCACCACCCTGGGTTATACTGCAGTGTGACCCCAACACATCCCAAGTCTTAGATTTCCCCTCAGAAATGTATGTCCTGTACTGCCCAGTCCTATCCTGGAAAATACAAGTTATATAAAATCTATTATTCCTTTAATACAAAAATATGCACAAAACTTGTCACTCCAAATGGAGTTTCCCAGATACTTCAATTTAAACACACCAGATTAGACAAAACAATAAAACAAGTTTATTAACTACAAAGAGATTTTACAAGAGTACATGTAATGAGGCATAAAAGTCAGAAATAAAGATAAGACGTTTATTAACATATAACTTAAAACTGTATCACATTCAAGAAAAATGTCTCATCAGATGCTTTCAGCAGTCTGACCCATCAAACCCTGTAGGTGAGGACCCCTTCTCCAATACCTGCTTCCTTGGGTGCTTCAGGCACAGTGAATGTAATGGGTTGGGGGTGGGGAGGCTTGGGGTGTTTATAGTTTCAGTCCCTCTCCTGAAAAACATTCCCAGCTGGACACCAGGAGACAAAGAATCTATATGGAAGAATGTTCCCTGTTGCTTTTTTCCCCTCACCTATTTGAGCTTTCTTTGTTTCCCTTTCTGCTTTATGACTCCGTTTACTGCTTAAATACAAATAGCACTTTTTTTTGTTTTGTCTAAGACAGACCTGTTTGCCAGCCTCAGGTTGGGAAGGGCTCTGGGATTTCGGACATGTGTTAATAACACCATGCAATGGAATCTTATAACTTCACATACAATGTTGCCACACATACTTTACCAGGACAATAATGATTAGCAAATTATGAGTTTTCAAATGACACCTCACAAGGCATACTCTGTACAAAGATTATTACAATAGTGAGTGAATACAGAGGTACATTCTGTCAGAGACGAGACAACAAGTAGATACAGGCAGACGAGGGACCACAATAACAATGAAACACTGTCAGCATAAGCAGTGTTCACAGCACACTAGCAGCCTGACCACTGTGTTATGACGTTAGTGCAGTCACCAGGTAAAAGACAATGTCGTGTAGGGAAGCTGGAGTTGGTATATAGTCTATGAATTACCGTAGGGGAGAGAAAGTACATATCCAGGAGGAATAATTTTTATTATTCTGTAGGGTGCACTGGCCAATTCATAAGTAAGAGAATGCTACATTTAAAGGAGCTTGTGAAGGGTATGGTGACAGACAGCAACAAGGTTAGGACTGGTCTGTGTAGGGAAAGGGCCAAAAAGAACTTCCTGCATGGAAAGCATATTTAGGAATAACACCAAATTTAAGTAATGAGACAAATCAATTCAGATTATTTATGGACCAGATGCAGATGGGAAGGTGTGTGAATCTATGATCATAATATCCAAGGGAAGCCATGAACTCTGCAAATGGCCATTGGATTTGGTGAAACAAGGCTGCTGTAGTTACTTTTATGTCACTCCCACATATGTGTGGGTTGAAATGTAAAGCAAGGTCTCTAGGAAATTATGGCTGTTCACACCCAGTATATTTTCAAAAGTAATGACAATAATGAATTTTGTGTTATAGGGTTCATTTCCTCATGTTGACGAGTGCCATGCTGAGCAGCTGAAATATGGACTGAATCATACAGCTGAGCTACACGGTTGCTTTTCCTCTTATTGTTGCCACTGGCTTTCTTCCTTGTTCCCGCCATACTGAGCTGATCTAATACCTTCTACTTTAAAAGAAGTCATGGGATAATAGGGATGGTCCTCTCATGGATCAGTAACTGGTTAAAAGATAGGAGACAAACCACAGAAATAGGTGGTCAGTTTTCAGAGTGGAGAGAGGTAAATAGCGGTGTCCCCCAGGGATCTGTATTGGGACCAGTGTGGTTCAACATATTCTTAAATGATCTGGAAAAAGGGGTAAACAGTGAGATGCCAATAGTTAAGTGCAAAGGAGACTGCAAGGAGTTACAAAGGAATCTCACAAAACTGGGTGACTGGGCAACAAAATGGCAGGTGAAATTCAATGTTAATGAATGCAAAGTAATGCACATTGGAAACCATCATCCCAACTATACATACAGAATGATGGAATCGAAATTTGCTGTTACCACTCAAGAAAGAGACCTTGGAGTCATTGTGGGTAGTTCTCTGAAAACAACCACTCAGTGTGCAGCAAAAGACAAAAAGCTAACAATGTTAGGAACTATTAGGAAAGGGATAGCCAAAATGTAAATATCAAAATGCCACCATATAAATCCATGGTACACCCACACCTTGAACACTGCATGCAGTTCTGGTCACCCCATCTCCAGAAAGAGATATTAGAATTAGAAAAGGTACAGAGAAGGACAACAAAAATGGTTAGATATGGAACAGCTTCCATATGAGGAGAGAGAAGAGTTGACTAACAGCGGGGTATGATTGAGGTCTATAAAATCATGAATGGTGTTGAGAAAATGAATGAGTGTTGTTTACCCCTTTGCATAACACAAAAACTAGGAGCAAAGAGTCCTGTGGCACCTTATAGACTAACAGACGTATTGGAGCATGAGCTTTTGTGGGTGAATACCCACTTCCTCAGATGCATGCCAACGAAGTGGGTATTCACCCACGAAAGCTCATGCTCCAATACGTCTGTTAGTCTATAAGGTGCCACAGGACTCTTTGCTGCTTTTACAGATCTAGACTAACACGGCTACCCTCTGATACTTGACAAGAACTAAGGTCACCCAATGAAATTAATATCCATCAGGTTTAAAATAAACAAAAGGAAGTACTTCTTCACACAATGCATAATCTGCAGAACTTGTTTCCATGGGATGTTGTGAAGGCCAAAAGTATAACTGGGTTCAAAAGAGAATTAGATAAGTTCATGGAGGATAGGTCCATCAATGGCTCTTAGACAATTTGGTATAGGATGCCTCATGCTCTGGATGTCCCTAGCCTGTTTGCCAGAAGCTGGGAATGGGTGACAGGAGATGGATCACTCAATAATTGCCCTGTTCTGTTCATTCCCTCTGAAGCACCTGGCATTGACACTGGTGGAAGACAGGATACTGGGCTAGATGGACCATTGGTCTGACCCAGTATGTCCATTGTTATATTCTTACGTAAAAGACTTCAACAAAACACTTTGATTAATCTCAACTCATCATAATTAAGTTTTCTAACATGCCCCTTTCTTAGAAAATTACTAATACATTGCAAGAGAGCATCTCTACCCCCCTCTCTTCTGAAGAGCTGGAAAGAGGCCAAGCAGCAACTTAAAGAGAAGGATGGAGGGAACATGTCATTTGCAGTTGGCTGCAAGTTAAATTTTGAATGAATAAAAGTATGCATGGTAATAGAATTTGTGAAGCAATAAATGAATTCAAATTTGCCAGAGGATAGAAAAATAATAGTATAAAGGAAATCTTCTCATGTGGGTAAGATATGTATTAGAACTTGCTATGGATAGAAAAATATGAAGACCAATTAGCTTTTTATTTGTAAAAGACTACAGGAATTTCAATGAAAAATGATGTCTAAAAGTAATTCCCTTCATTACTATCTTCACCAACAGGAAATGGTTGGAGAGAACTTCATTTTAACATCAATGATAACTTTATAAATACAGTTATTTTTACAGACCACTCAATCCCTGCTGAGACTGTTATGATCATCAAGACCATGACTTCTTTTCAAGCTATAGTCTATCTTTTAGAAAGAGATGCAGTCTTGATTTAAAGACTTCAAGTGATGGAGAATCCACTACAATCTTGGTTAAGTTGTACCAATGGTTAATAGCCTTCCGTTAAAAACTTGTACCTCATATCCAATCTGAATTTATCTAGCTTCAGCTTCCAGCCATTTGATCTTATGTTTTTTTCTGCTAGATTAAAGTCTTCTACTACAGAAGATGCTTGTTTGCAGCAATACATTGTAAGAGCAACTGCCACTTACAAGCAATGTTTCCCCAGGAACACTTTCCATACTGTGAATTGTCGATGCTCCCCATAACAGCTGCTTAGGAGCAATATAGCAAAAGGCCATGGACATGTTGCTACTAATGAGCACCTCAGCGTAGGTATTGGTAGATCATGATCAAGTCCCCTCTTAACTGTCTTAACCAGTTTTTGTGTCATCTCCAAATTTTTACCAGAAATGACTTCATACTTTCTTCCAGATCATTGATAAAGATATTGAATAGCACTGGGCCAAGAACAGATCCCTCTGAGACCCCAGCCCCACTGGAGGCCAACGTCCCATTTACAATTATGATTTGAGATCCATCAGTTACCCAATTTTTCATCCATTTAATATGGGTTGCACTGATGAATCCCAAATACAGACAGAGCTAACTTACTAAGCATTTCAAAAAGGATCTGTGCCAAGAAGTACCTTGTGTACACTATACCTGCATTTCTGTAACTAGTTTGACATTCCTATCTGAATCTGTTGCAACAAACACAACTGAGTATTATTCACAGTGCAGCTTTTCCCTCAAGACAGCTGTCACAGGTCCCCTCACCACGGTGATAAATCAACACCTGTCAAGCTGTTCCTATCAGGCTAAACTGGTTAAACTCTTCCTATCAGGCGCAGGTAGCAGGTCCTCTCTACACTGCAAAATAATTTGTCAAGCTGGTTATAGGAAGACAACTATGTATTGCCCTAGGTGCTAACAGAGGAGAAACACTTTTTTTAACTGAGTGTTAACCAACTTGGGGGTGGACACAAAGCCATATTTATAGTTAAGACTTTAATTTTGCAACCAGTTATAATAGGCTTAACAAGGTAGTGCAGAGTCAGTTATGGGAAGAACAGTGCATGCTTTGGTTAGAACATATACTTGTGTATTTAACAACTTCAAATATGTATATGCTTCCATCTAGCTTTTCTTCTCTGTATTCATTTATTCAGAACATTCTTGGTGCTGAGCAAGACCCATGATACAGATGCCTCATGGTTAAGGCTGTGTGTCTGTCATGGAAGTCATCGATTCCGTGACTTCTGCAGTGGCTGGTGCTGGTTCATGGGCCAGCAGGGAGGGGGCTCAGGGCTGGGATAAAGGGTGTGGGGTGGTGCTTACCTTGGGGGAGGAGCTCTGCAGCTCCCATTGGCATATCCCTGCAGCTCCGCAGAGGGGCCAGGGGGCTCTGTGTGCTGCCCACCCCTGCAGGTGCCACCGCCACAGCTCCAACTGGCTGCGGTTCCCGGCCAATGGGAACTGTGGAGCCAGCCCTTGTGGCGAAAACAGCACATAGGGCTCCCCTGGCCACCCCATCTCCAGAAGCTGCAGGGACATGCCAGCCACAGTTGGGTAGGGAGCCTGCCAGCCCCACTAATCCCCTCCCCCCCAACACCAGCAGGGGTCCCTGGCCACTGTACCCCAGCACCCATGGCACCCGGGACTGCCCCCTCCAGAGCACCCGTGGCCCCAGTTTTAGTTAGGGGTATATAGTAAAAGTCATGGACAGGTCACAGGCTGTGAATTTCTATTTACCGCCCATAACCTGTCCATGACTTTTACTAAAAATACCCGTCACTAAAACATAGCCTTACTCATGGTGCATACAATCTAATAAGCAGACAAGATGCATTAAGACATTTAGTTAGGAAGATAACAAGGAAAAATGCTTTTACAGTTTATAGCACTGACTCATCTCTGTAGGTCACAGTGGAAGAAGTGAGTCCTTAGGAGGGAACTGAATGAGGAGAGGATAGCAGTTGGACTGGAGTTGGGGCATTCCATGAAGAGGGGCAGCTGGCAAGAGATGCTGAGGGTAAAGCAGCTGAATGAGGGCACTTTTTTGGTCTGTATTTATATCTTAATAAAATAACACAAACATATACTAGGCATACCTTACAGTTTGTGGGTGCTGAATGCATGGACTTTAAACTCTTTCTGAATTATGATGAATGGAAGGCCTAGTGATCTGCATTTGGGACAGTTGTTTCTTCTACATTTAGCTGTGGGACTTGGATTTCTCACGCGATCTTGATGTTGGACACAGCTGTTTCAGGGTTTCTATTGGACCAATTTTGCACATGGGTACCCCTGCTGACTGCGCCATTTTCACAAGGGTGGATCTCATCTTAATAGGGAGATTTTCCATGGACAACCTCCTCTTCCTTTCACAATCACATGCTGTGTCAACTGCAACAGTTACTCATATGGAAGAACAAAATTAGGAAGGCATTTAGTGTACTTTTAGCTTCTATCAATGGAATTGAGCAGCTGGAAACAAGGAGGGGGTCAGCACCACTGGACCTGTCAGCTTTCTGCAGCCCACCAGCTACAGCCCTGAGGACCACAGTCTGGAAAATTGTTTTAACTAATCTAACCTATAACTACTGTGCTCTCTGTCTCTGACAGAGGAAAGGGACAGCACTTACGCTTAAATGCTCTCTCTTCTTTATGCCTTGACACCAGGGCCGGCTCTAGACACCAGCCAACCAAGCATGTACTTGGAGCAGCATCTTGGGGCGGGGCAGCACTGGAGGGTTTTTTCCTTTGGTTCGGCCGGGCGGCATGGCATGGCATGGGGGGCTTGGCTGGGGTTTGGCGGCGCTTGCGGGGGGGGGGGGGGGGTGTTACGGCGGGGCGGCGCTCTTTTTGGCAAAAATGTTAGAGCCAGCCCTGCTTGACACAGCGTCAAACCCACAATGTAAAGGCCTGTCCAAGACCAACAGCAAACCCCTCTGACAAAGACTAAAAGATGTCTTTCACCCACCAATTGCATAACTTGGCATGCCAATAACTACCAGTGAATTGGCTTAGGACAGGGGTGGGCAAACTGCAGCCCATGGCCAATTGCCACCCCTGTGGCACTGCAGACCCAGCGCTGCTCGCGGAAGTGGCCAGCATCACGTCCCTGCAGCCCTCATGGGGGGGCGGGGGGCAGAGGGCTCTGCACACTGTCCTTATCAGCAGGCACCGCCCCCTGCAGCTCCCGTTGGCTGGGAACGGGGAACCGTGGTCAATGGCAGCTTCGGGGGAGGTACCTGCAGGCGAGGGCAGCGCATGGAGCCCTCTGTCCCTGTCTCTTCCCCACCCTGCCCCCGGGGCGGCAGGGACGTGGTGCTGGCTGCTTCCAGGAGCGGTGCAGGGCTAGGGCAGGCAGAGAGCCTGTCTTAGCCCTGCTGCGTGCTGCTGCCACCCCGGAGACGCTCCAGGTAAGCAGCGCCAGGCTAAAGCCTGCACCCCAACCCCCTGCCCTGAGCTGCACCCCTCCTGCAACCCAAATCACGGCCCTAAGTCCCCTCCTGCACCCCAACCCCCTGCCCTGAGACCCCTCATATACCCCACACTCCTCCTGCACCCCAACCCCTTGCCATGAGCCCTTTCCTGCACCCCAACCCTCTGCCTCAGCCCTACATTCATGGCCCTGCATGCAATTTCCCCATTCAGATGGGGCCCTCAGGCCAAAAAGTTTGCCCACCCCGGCTAAGGATGACCCCACTCTGGGAAAGGGCAAGAATGCACAGAGTCCCCTGACACTGCCCAAAATACTCCTCCTCTCCTAACAATAGGTGTCCCTCTCCCACCAGGAACAACCACCTCACAGCACCCTGCAGCCACACTTCCTGAGCAACAACCCCTCACACTCTCTTCAACAACTTTCCTAAATACCACACCTCCCCCTGCGCCCGAAGCCCCTTATGCAATCTCTAAGACCTCCAGCGACCCCTCAACAACCCCCAAAGCTCCACAGCATCCTCATCTTCCCAGAATGCCCCATGCCCCCCAGACTCCCCACAGTTACTTCCACACCCCTCTCCAGTGCTGACCCCAGCCTCAGCACCACCTGATCAGATCCCTCCAACAACCCGAGATCTCTCCGGCTGCCCCAACGGCCCCTCCTCAATCCCAGACCCCCCCGACAGCCCCTCTCCAATCCCAACCCCCCAACGGCCCCTCCCCAATCCCAGACCCCCGTGCCACCCCGACAGCCCTTCCCCAATCCTGACCGCCCCACCGTGCGGCACCCCCGACCCCTCCCCAATCCCAGACCCCCGCTGTGCCACCCCAACGGCCCCTCCCCAATCCCAGACCCCCCCGTGCCACCCCAACGGCCCCTCCCCAATCCCAGACCCCCCCCCGACAGCCCTTCCCCAATCCTGACCGCCCCACCGTGCGGCACCCCCGACCCCTCCCCAATCCCAGACCCCCCCCCCCCGACAGCCCTTCCCCAATCCTGACCGCCCCACCGTGCGGCACCCCCGACCCCTCCCCAATCCCAGACCCCCCCCGTGCCACCCCAACGGCCCCTCCCCAATCCCAGACCCCCCCCATGCCACCCCAACGGCCCCTCCCCAATCCCAGACCCCCCCCGGTGCCACCCCAACGGCCCCTCCCCAATCCCAGACCCCCCCCGACAGCCCTTCCCCAATCCTGACCGCCCCACCGTGCGGCACCCCCGACCCCTCCCCAATCCCAGACCCCCCCCCAACGGCCCCTCCCCAATCCTGTGCCGCCCCCACGGCCCCTCCCAAATCCCGCCCCAGGGCCCCCCCCCGCCGGTGCCGCGCAGTGCCGTGACCCCCCCGGCCGGCCGGCCGGCACTCGGAGCCCCGCGGGGGGGCTCCGGCACCTGACGGGTGACGTCACATCCTGCCCCCCCCCCCCGGCGCGCGGAGCCGGTTGGAAGCGGTTCCCCGCCCGCCCGCCGCACACAGCGCGGAGCCGGCCCCGCTCACGCCGCCGGCGCCATGGGGCTGAGCTAGGGGGCGCCGCGCCGCCGGGTGAGTCTGCGGGGCCGGGGAGCACGTGGGCGGCGGGGGGAGCCCCGGGCCGCGCCGCACGCGCCTGCCACGTGCCCGGAGCTGCCGGCGGGCGGGCGGGCTGCGCCCCGCTCCCCCCCCCCCCCGCCGCCGCCGCCGCTGGAAGGGCCGGGCCCGAGCCCGAACTCGTGCCGCGGGGCCCCCGGCAAGTGCGATGGGGGGGGGAGCCTAGATGGGAACCCCCCAAATCGGGACATCTGGGCCCCCGGGGGCCGGGCCGGGCCTGCCGCTCCGCTCTGCTCCGCAGGGTCCCGGGCTGGGTCCGGGCAGCGTCCGCCGGCAGCGCCTTCTGCATCCCCAGCCAGGCCTGAGCGCTGCCGTCGGGCCTGGCCCGTCGCCATGGCAGCCGCAGAGCCCGCCCCGGGGGCCTGGCAGAGGTGCGGGTGAATGGGCCTTGTACTGCGGGGGGGGGGCGACAGACACGTCTGTGCCGCTCGCTCAGGGGTCTTCCCAGCCCCAGACTGACACTCCGCCCCCCAAGGCCAAGGCGCCTCCAAGGGCACAGCACTGTCTTCCAGTCTTTGAAGAAAAAAAATTCTCAGCACTTCCCTGCCCCACTTTTTTGTTATCTTTCATTCTTCTATTGGCTTGAGGAGTCCCCTCTCCTACTATCATCCCTGAGTTTTTTGGTTCCCTACGGGCCATGCCCCTCCCCAACTCTGAATTGTAGGTACATTTCCAAGGATTATCTACAGCCCTTAGGCTGTGTCTGCGCTGCCCACGTTACAGCACAGCCATGGTAGCGCGGTGATGTGGGCAATGTACTCATGCTGCATCGCCAAGGAGAACTCTCCTGGGCAATAAAAAACTCTCCTGAACAAGGGGTGAAACAGGCGCAACCCCCAGCCATAACGCGCTCTCTAGACTGGCGCTTTTCAGCACTAAAACTTTTGTAGCTCAGGGGTGTGGTTTTTTCACACGCCGAATGACAAAGTTTTAGTGCTGAAAGTGGCAGGTAGACACTGCCTCAGACATAGGAGCCTTTCGGGTTTCAGTTCTGGTGAAGGATCATGGAACCCTATGTATTTCCATGTCTCCTTGCATTTTTCCACTCAAATGGGAGGATTTCACAGAATTGGCCTAGAACAAGTCCTAGTCAAAGCAATAAGGAACAAGAAGAGCTGAGCTACAGACTGTGTTAGATTTACTTACTCTTGGAATATAACTGAATTTAAATTTTAGTTAAATACCAAGCCCATTTGTCTTTTACTTAGGTGTAAAAATTACATTCAGCCAATAGGAATGCTTTCATGGAACCTGTGGAATAAGGTAGGGTACATAAGAATGGATGTACTAGGTCAGACCAAATGTCCATCTAGCCCAGTATCTGTCTACCGACAGTGGCCAATGGCAGGTGCCCCAGAGGGAGTGAACCTAACTGTTAATAATCAAGGGATCTCTCTCCTGCCATCCATCTCCATCCTCTGACAAACAGAGTCTAGAGATACCATTCCTTACCCATTGTGGGTAATAGCTGTTAATGGACTTAACCTCCATGAATTTATCCAGTTCTCTTTTAAATCCTGTTATAGTCCTAGTCTTCACAACCTCCTCAGGTAAGGAGTTCCACAAGTTGACTGTGCGCTGTGTGAAGAAGAACTTCCTTTTGTTTGTTTTAAACCTGCTGCCCATTAATTTCATTTGGTGGCCCGTAGTTCTTATATTATGGGGACAAGTAAATAACTTTTCCTTATTTACTTTCTCCACACCACTCATGATTTTATAGACCTCTATTATATCCCTCCTTAGTCTCCTCTTTTCCAAGCTGAAAGGTCCTAGCCTCTTAATCTCTAGAGTGATTTAAATCATTAAATGGAAAGTCTTGATTTAAATAATCTATTTTAATCAACTTTGCTATTTAGATTTCAGTTATTTTCTAAAGAAAGGTGCATTCTCATTGGTTTATAAAACCATTAAAATATGTTAACTGGAATTTAATTAAACACATTAAATAGCATATAAAATTTATTTTTATTAAACAAAACAACCGTAACTGTCTGGGATACATAAACTTCTCTTATCCAAACATGTTTCACATTTACAACTAAATTTATAAGAAGTTTAGGCCTTAACACATTTTGTATTAAATTTGGATTTCATTTTAAATAGTTTTTTAAAAAAAAAACTTATAATTTAAATGATGAAATAAAAAAAATCCAATTTAACTAAAAAGATCTGATTTTTTTATTGTTTCAAAAAAAAAAAAAAAGATTTTTATCCAGCCTGAAATGTGGTCTTTTCTGTACATAAAAGTTGTACTGATTTAGTTAACTTGGTGCATTTACCTTGTGTGAGCCTTCTTGTTTATGTCTACATTGGCAACTGAGCAACAAAACTTTTCTCTTTCAGAGGTGTTAACCGTGCCCCGACCCCTGAAAGACAAAAGTTTTGCCATGACAAGTAGGTGCTCTTGCCGACAACGCAGATGCTGCTCATTGAGGGTGGAAGCTTTTGTCAGCAGGAAAGTCGACAAAATAGCAGCTACACTGCATGACTTTTAGCGACACAGCCATGTCACTAAAAGCTGTGTAGTGTAGACATAGCCTAAGAGTGCTTTACATGAGTAACTGAAGCTATGTTAATATAAAGTGTTCTTATAACAATTTTAGAGGGTCCACTTGAGGGCTACACTGATTTAATTAAACACGTTTCTAAACAGATTTGTTCAAATTTAGTACAATTTTTGTGTGTAGACAAAACCTGAAATGCTTACATTGTCTCTCACATCCTGAAGGATCACAAAGCAATTTATAACTACTGCATTCTATACATTTCACTTGTCACTGAAATGCTTCCACTTCTGCGGTGAAACATGTTTTTGAGAACAGTTCACAGTAACGCCTCACCACAATTTAAGACAGGCAGTGAAGAAAACTATGACCATTTGAAACTTCCAGGGAATTGTAGGTAGGCAGAATGTAATTAGGTAAAGTGAGATTTAGCCAGGGCTCTAGTTGCTTGTACTCTTGCATACTGTCACTGTTTTAGTGACCACAGGGGTCAAGACTTTGCTATTACATCTCATTCCAAAAGCACTCACTGCAAATCTGGCTCTTCCAATCATCCAGAACTCCTAACATCAGGTACGGACACTAATTCAGAGGGAAGAACACCACTTCCTGCAACCCCCTGAATTTTCCCCATCCAAGGACCACTGAAGAAGCTTGACCATGGTTTCTGAGGTCTGATTAAAATCAGAATGGGAGGTGGTATTTAGCAGTAAAACCCTGAGGAAAACTGCTCTGATAGTGCTCCTGTAAAGTGCTTTTCAGGAATCAACAAATTCAATCAAAAGTACGAAATAGCTACCTGAGAAACCTGGATCTGAAGAATGCAGGCTTCACTAACACCTTGGTCTTTCAGCAGCTTGACACAGCTGTTAATAAATGTAAAATGTTTTCAATTTCTCCAGTATCATTAATTGAATTAAATATATTAATTATTAAGTGACTGCACTGTTAACCCCAGATATAACCTGAATTAGTGTCTGGCTAACTCTATTGTAGGGTAGCGAGTATTCTCATTAACAAATCCCTTGAATTTTGCTCCTTGATTAAACTTCACCTTTATGTATAACTGAGGCAATACTGTGACTTTCTTATGACATCAAGTACGTTCTTACTGTTCAGTAAAACTGCAGTTTATACCAACGCAACCATGAGTTGTTAACTTTTGCAAGAAATGTATTCCCTGTAAGGAACCTTCATATCTGTGTCAGTTTTGATAGGATGTGGTTCAACTGAGTTTAAGAACTTAAAAACTCACCTGATGTTCAAGTTTTCCAGTTGTATTTAGACCTTTCGTTGCTTTCTTGTATGTTTTCAAATTTATTTAAAAGCATCTATCCCAGCTGGCTCCTCGTATTTATGTAACTGAAGTATGTAATCAAGGATGATAATTCCAAACTATAACCGCTTTAAACCCCGTTAGCAACAGCACAGCAAAATAACCTCTCTCAAACATCCACCCTCTATCCCTCAACCCATCTCCTTAGCAAAGGCCTGGGAATGAGCTTGACGTGAGCCTTGCAGCATCTTCCGAAGGTCAATAAATCAGCGTTTTATCAGACCACGAAGGAGATCATGTTCAAGCACTGAGAACCCTTCAAGGACCCAGCCACCAACCTCTGCTATTTGGAGTTGTTGCAGTATATCACAGGGCAGAGAGAGACACTTCATTAGCTAGGTTCCAAACCATTTAGTGCTTTATGGGTCTAAATTAACAATCTAAACTCCATCAGAAAACTAATTGGAAGCTAGTGCACTCATGGAGCGCTCAGCATGCTTTCTCTGTGGATGGCCACTGGGCAGGCATGCCACTGCATTCTGCATCAAACTGCACTAAACACCTATACATCAGAAGCTTCGGATGTTTGTATCTGAATAGTTCTCTCATCTTTTCCATTTTATTTTTCAGAACAAATGGCAGATCTTATTCTGAAGTCTTATATAGTATCTTTAGCAACTGTGGGCTTGTCTACATCACAAAGTTGCAGCGCTGGTGAGGGGGTTACAGCGCTGCAACTTAGGAGGTGTACACATCTGCAGGGCATCACCAGCGCTGCAACTCCCTGTTTGCAGCGCTGGCCGTACTCCCGTTTTGTCTCGGGTGTAGAGGATCCAGCGCTGGTGATCCAGCGCTGGTAATCAAGTGTAGACACTTACCAGCGCTTTTCTTGACCTCCGTGGAATAAGCAGGTATCCCAGCATACCTGAGGAAGCCTCTGGTAATCAAGCTGGTCTCCTTCCCTGGTTTGCTCTCGCATTCCCCGAACCTCCGTGCAAGCAGGTCTCCTTCCCTGCGGTTTGCAGGGGGGTTCGGGGAACGCGAGAGCAAACCGCGGCGAAGCTGGTCTCCTTCCCCGGTTTGCTCTCGCGTTCCCCGAACCCCTGTGCAAGCAGGTCTCCTTCCCTGCGGTTTGCAGGGGGGTTCGGGGAACGCGAGAGCAAACCGCGGCGAAGCTGGTCTCCTTTCCCGGTTTGCTCTCGCGTTCCCCGAACCCCCGTGCAAGCAGGTCTCCTTCCCTGCGGTTTGCAGGGGGGTTCGGGGAACGCGAGAGCAAACCGCGGCGAAGCTGGTCTCCTTCCCCGGTTTGCTCTCGCGTTCCCCGAACCTCCGTGCAAGCAGGTCTCCTTCCCTGCGGTTTGCAGGGGGGTTCGGGGAACGCGAGAGCAAACCGCGGCGAAGCTGGTCTCCTTCCCCGGTTTGCTCTCGCGTTCCCCGAACCTCCGTGCAAGCAGGTCTCCTTCCCTGCGGTTTGCAGGGGGGTTCGGGGAACGCGAGAGCAAACCGCGGCGAAGCTGGTCTCCTTCCCCGGTTTGCTCTCGCGTTCCCCGAACCCCTGTGCAAGCAGGTCTCCTTCCCTGCAGTTTGCAGGGTGGTTCGGGGAACGCGAGAGCAAACCGCGGCGAAGCTGGTCTCCTTTCCCGGTTTGCTCTCGCGTTCCCCGAACCCCCGTGCAAGCAGGTCTCCTTCCCTGCGGTTTGCAGGGGGGTTCGGGGAACGCGAGAGCAAACCGCGGCGAAGCTGGTCTCCTTCCCCGGTTTGCTCTCGCGTTCCCCGAACCTCCGTGCAAGCAGGTCTCCTTCCCTGCGGTTTGCAGGGGGTTCGGGGAACGCGAGAGCAAACCGCGGCGAAGCTGGTCTCCTTCCCCGGTTTGCTCTCGCGTTCCCCGAACCCCTGTGCAAGCAGGTCTCCTTCCCTGCGGTTTGCAGGGGGGTTCGGGGAACGCGAGAGCAAACCGCGGCGAAGCTGGTCTCCTTCCCCGGTTTGCTCTCGCGTTCCCCGAACCCCTGTCCAAGCAGGTCACCTTCCCTGCGGTTTGCAGGGTGGTTCGGGGAACGCGAGAGCAAACCGCGGCAAAGCTGGTCTCCTTCCCCGGTTTGCTCTCGCGTTCCCCGAACCCCCCTTGAAGCTGCCCAACAGCGCTGCAGTGTGGCCACATCTAACACCACTTGCAGCGCTGGTTGCTGTAAGTGTGGCCACTCTGCAGCGCTGGCCCTATACAGCTGTACTAATACAGCTGTAACAACCAGCGCTGCAAAATTTTAGATGTAGACATACCCTGAGACAAAAGAGTCTTCTAATTTTAACTCCTTCAATCCACTAATTTGCTTCTATCCCTTCCTTCTGTGTACTGATGTTTGGTAATCACCAGTCAATCGCACATTTGCATGATTGATCAACTTTCACATTTACTACCTTTATAGTCAGAAACAACCACCAAGTGAATTCAGCATTGTGAAAACTGAAAAACAAGATGAGCTCAGTAGCTTTGGACAGAACCATAGTATCAGATACCCTGTCCAACTTCCAGAAGTTCCTGAATTCTAGAAAGCCAAGGCCTCTCTCAATTTACAGCTTTACCTACTGTGTCCCCCACTCTCCACATGAACAGTCAGTGATAGTTGGTTAGCCCACTAGGCATGCCTTTGTCATTGGTAATCACTCAATCCATTCCCTCTTCCCCTCTAGGCTTCTATCTAGACAGTTCTAAATCTTTGGTTTCCTCATAAGCAAACCTTGATGTTGTTATCACTTCCCTTTTAAATTCTTAGACTAGTTAGTTTTTATTAATTAGGTTCTAATTTTTGTTTCAATTTAAAATAAAAAGATTTCCTATATATGCTCATGTAATTACTTCAGAATGTCACAGAAGTACCAAAAATGAAAAAAGCAATAACATCCCCTGAAAAAATCCACTGTGCTGGGTTTTTAATAACATTGCTACTCCTATGCTTAGTGAGTATAGCTTCAGACCATCTGATCATGGTTATCCAAGTCTAATGTTTTAATTGTTTTTCCTTGTGGTTTATTAAAATATTATATTTTGAATGCTGAGAAGTCTGGTTCACTTGTTGCGTAGTTCTAGAAAAAACAGCTGTGAAGACATTTATCACTTTGTATTGTCAGAGTCGTGTAGTGTTTAGTCTCAACTTTTTTGGTTTGCCAGTGCAACTGAAACTAAATGTCAACTATTGTTTTAACCCCCCCCCCCTTTTTATTGCAGGGGACTCAGAAGCTGAATGTAGTCCGCATTGAATTTTCAGACAGGTTAGCCATGCTTTTTTGTGAACAACTACATTTGAAAGCATTGCTGCTTTTCTTCAATTACCTTTTAGAATAAAGTTGACTTTTGTAAAACAGTGTCCTCCTAGGGTAGATGATGAGATTACTTTTTAACTTGTGAAAAACAGATGGCCACATCTGTTTTACTATTTTTTTTAACTTCTTGAAGAGTTATATACTGTAAGTTGCAGTTAATTATGCTTCTGCTGTTCTGAATCTATGGATCTTTACTCTTTTCTTCACTTTGGGTTTATGTGCACTTGACTTTTACCTAGGCTGAGCCCTAACATAATGCACAAACTTCTGTAGAAATAAATAAATGTTTGGGCACTTTTGAGGGTAGCTTTCACAGTTATTTACTACTGTGAGTTAATTGGCAATCAGTCCACTTGAGAGTTTCGGTTTTTTTAAAGAAAAGTCTAGTGTAGACATATCCTTCAAGAGCCAAAGAGAGGTATTTCACTTGTGAACTTAATGATGTCTGGTTTAGCTTCTCATTTTCTGCTCATAATTCTGTAATTGGCTAGGATCATCTCTCCCTTTACCCCTGATTCTTTTTGATTGTTAAGGTGGCTTGCTTGTGTATGATAGATGTCTAGCATTTTGTACAGTGTTAGGCCTGGTGAAAAATGCACACCCCAGAGTGGTGAAGTTAAGCTGACCGAAGTCCCTGTGTAGATGGCACTAGGTTGACAGAAGAACTCTTTTGTTGACCTTGCTACTGCCTCTCGAGGTGGTTTATTTACGTTGATGGAGAATTTCTCCTGTCGGCACAGGTAGCCGCTACACTGAAGCACTGCAGCGGTGCAGCTGTGCTATTGTAGTGTTTAGGCAAGTCCTCAGAGTAGTCACCTGTGGGAAGAACTCTTGTGTCTATATAATAGCACATGTCAATGCCACCCAGCAGTTTAGGGCAGCAAGTGAAAAATGCTGTACTAATAACAACACTGAGCACTTCACAAAAGTGGTTAAGCATTATTATACCTGTGTTAGATGGGGAAGCTGAGGCACAGAGAGGTTAAATGACTTGCCCAGGGTCACACAGCAAGTGGTAGAGCTGAGAGAAAAACCAAGGTCTTCTGTCAGTCCAGTGCCGTATCTCCTGGCCCATGCTGCATCCTGTTACTTGTATACGGCCAACTATATGTGAGGTGCTTTAACAATAGGTAAGAAGGCACAGACTCTTGCCTCAAAGAACTAAACAGTCTAGCTAGATAATGCACAAACATATGAATGGTGGAGCGAGAAGTGACAAAAGCAGTCTAGTTTAATGATCTGCTCAGGCCTAATTTTATAGCCCAACCCAGAAGCTGACCCAAACTTGACCCAAGAATGTCTAGTGTTTTCAGAACCCATAGGACCCAAACCTTTGTCAGCGCTACTGCCACCTCATCCTTGGGGCTTGGATTGATGGGGGCTTTCTGCTCCCTGTGTCTGTGATCCATCTCTGGTCACCTCCTGCCCTTGGAGTTGTCATGGCAGTGGTTGCATGCCCTGCTTCTGCCGGATACTGCAGCTTTGCTGAGCTGTGTGTGCTGTGGAGTGAGAAGTGTAGTGACTCATTGGCATGCTCGCTTTGCAGCACACACAACGCGCACCAACGTGGGTGGTAGTTGGCAGGAGTAGGGCACACAGCTGCCCCTGTGCTGACCCCCCAGGCAGGACGAGGTGAACAGAGATGACTCACGGGAGCCCCAAAGGGTCAGGTTATTTTTCAGATCCGACCTGATGGTAGTATGTTTAAACAGTGAAGTTTGGAATACATTTTGCCTTGTTTTTTTTAATAACAATTGCAGGGGAAATTTTAGGAAGGCAGAATGTGATTACCAAAATAGGAATTTAGTTAGCATATTTGGGTTAGCATTTCTAAGCTTGTGAAAAATTCCACAGGATCTGGACCTTACTTTTTCTTCTTATAGAACGCACCTCTAAGAAGGCAGTTCCCCCAGTCACCTGGCTTGGGCACCAGTTCAGTACTGGTTCAGAGAAGAATCATGCATTGTTCTTATTATTTGTATTATCATAACTGTACAAACAGAACAAAAGAGAGTTCCTGGCCAAAGATCAAGTCAAGTCACCAACACAATGACATAGGGAAGGATAGGAGAGATGTCCTGGAAGCCAAATTTAGGCTGCTAGGGAAGAGACTGAAATCCAGGACCTCTATGGTGGCATTCTCAGAATTGCTCCCAGTTCCACGCGCAGGGCCAGGTAGGCAGGCAGAGCTTCAGAGTCTTAATGCGTGGATGAGACGATGGTGTAGAAAGGAGAGGTTTACATTCATTAGGAATTGGGAAAACTTTTGGGATAGGGGGAGCATATACAGGAGAAATGGGCTCCACCTAAACCAAAGTGGAACCAGACTGCTGGCACTAAACATTAACAAGGTTGTAGAGCAGTTTTTAAACTAGGAGATGGGGGAAAGCCGACTGCTGCAGAGGAGCATGTGGGTCGGACACAGACTTCTCTTAGGAGAGAGTCTGATGATAGAGAATCTCCAGGTTATAGTCAGGAGCAGAGAATGGAAGAGGATAATGTAAGGGCCAGATCAAATGATAAACAGTCACATAAAAAAGAATCTGGCATATCAGAAAAGGGCAGACAGATAAACAGGGACAAGTTTTTAAAGTGCTTGTACACAAATGCTAGTAGTCTAAATAATAAGATGGGTGAACTAGAGTGCCTTGTGATAAAGGAGGATATTGATATAATAGGCATCACAGAAACCTGATGGACTGAGAGCAATCAATGGGACACAATCATTCCGGGGTACAAAATATATCGGAAGGACAGAACAGGTCGTGCAGGGGGAGGAGTGGCACTATACGTGAAAGAAAATGTAGATTCAAATGAAGTAAAAATCTTAAGCGAATCTGCATATTCCATAGAATCTCTATTGATAGAAATGTCATGCTCTAATAAAAATATAACATTAGGGATCTATATTGACCTGACCAGGACAGTGATAGTGATGATGAAATGCTAAGGGAAATTAGAGAGGCTCTCAAAATTAAGAACCCAATAATAGTGGGGGATTTCAATTATCCCCATATTGACTGGGAATATTTCACTTCAGGACGAAATGCAGAGATAAAATTTCTTAATACTTTAAATGACTGCTTCATGGAGCAGCTGGTACGGGAACCCACAAGGGGAGAGACAACTCTAGATTTAATCCTGAGTGGAGCACAGGAGCTGGTCCAAGAGGTAACTATAGCAGGACTGCTTGCAAATAGTGACCATAATATAATAACATATAACATCCCTGTGGTGGGAAGAACATCTCAACAGTCCAACACTGTGGCATTTAATTTCAAAAGGGGGAACTATACGAAAATGAGGGTGTTAGTTAAACAAAAGTTAAAATGTACAGTGACTAAAGTGAAATCCCTGCAAGCTGCATGGGCCATTTTTAAAGACACCATAATAGAGGCCCAACTTCAATGTATACCCCAAATTAAGAAACACAGTAAAAGAACCAAAAAATAGCCACCGTGGCTTAACAACCATGTAAAAGAAGCAGTGAGAGATAAAAAGGCTTCCTTTAAAAAGTGGAAGTCAAATCCTAGTGAGGCAAATAGAAAGGAGCATAAACATTGCCGAATTATGTGCAAGAGTGTAATAAGAAAAGCCAAAGAGGAGTCTGAAGAACGGCTAGCCAAAAACTCCAAAGGTAATAACAAAATGTTTTTTTAAGTACATCAGAAGCAGGAAGCCTGCTAAACAACCAGTGGGGCCCCTTGATCAAAATACAAAAGAAGCGCTTAAAGATGATAAAGTCATTGCGGAGAAACTAAATGGATTCTTCGCATCAGTCTTCATGGCTGAGGATGTTAGGGAGATTCCCAAACCTGAGCTGGCTTTTGTAGATGACAAATCTGAGGAACTGTCACAGATTGAAGTGTCACTAGAGGAGATTTTGGAATTAATTGATAAACTCAACATTAACAAGTCACCAGGACCCGATGGCATTCACTCAAGAGTTCTGAAGGAACTCAAATGTGAAGTTGCAGAACTATTAACTAAGGTTGTAACCTGTCCTTTAAATTGGCTTCGGTACCCAATGACTGGAAGTTAGCTAATGTAATGCCAATATTTAAAAAGGATCCCGGCAATTACAGACCGATAAGTCTAATGTCGATACCGGGCAAATTAGTCGAAACAATAGTTAAGAATAAAATTGTCAGACACATAGAAAAACATAAACTATTGAGCAATAGTCAACATGGTTTCTGTAAAAGGAAATCGTGTCTTACTAATCTATTAGAGTTTTTTGAACGGGTCAACAAATGTGGACAAGGGGGATCCAGTGGACATAGTGTACTTAGATTTCCAGAAAGCCTTTGAGAAGGTCCCTCACCAAAGGTTCTTACGTAAATTAAGCTGTCATGGGATAAAAGGGAAGGTCCTTTCATGGATTGAGAACTGGTTAAAAGACAGGGAGCAAAGGGTAGGAATTAATGGTAAATTCTCAGAATGGAGAGGGGTAACTAGTTTTGTTCCCAAGGGTGAGTCCTAGGACCAATCCTATTCAATTTATTCATTAATGATCTGGAGAAAGGGGTAAACAGTGAGGTGGCAAAGTTTGGAGATGATACTAAACTACTCAAGATAGTTAAGACCAAAGCAGATTGTGAAGAACTTCAAAAAGATCTCACAAAAAAAAGTGATTGGGCAACAAAATGGCAAATGAAATTTAATGTGGATAAATGTAAAGTAATGCACATTGGAAAAAATAACCCCAACTATACATACAATATGATGGGGGCTAATTTAGCGCCAATGAGTCAGGAAAAAGATCTTGGCGTCATCGTGGACAGTTCTCTGAAGATGTCCACGCAGTGTGCAAAGGCGGTCAAAAAAGCGAACAGGATGTTAGGAATCATTAAAAAGGGGACAGAGAATAAGACTGAGAGTATATTATTGCCCTTATAAATCCATGGTACACCCACATCTTGAATACTGTGTACAGATGTGGTCTCCTCACCTCAAAAAAGATATACTGGCACTAGAAAAGGTTCAGAAAAGGGCAACTAAAATGATTAGGGGTTTGGAGAGGGTCCCATGTGAGGAGAGATTAAAGAGGCTAGGTCTCTTCAGCTTGGAAAAGAGGAGACTAAGGGGGGATATGATAGAGGTCTATAAAATCATGAGTGATGTGGAGAAAGTGGACAAGGAAAAGTTATTTACTTTTTCCCATAATACAAGAACTAGGGGGTCACCAAATGAAATTAATGGGCAGCAGGTTTAAAACAAATTTTTTTTTTATATAAATAAAAGGAAGTTCTTCACGCAGCACACAGTCAACTTGTGGAACTCCTTGCCTGAGGAGGTTGTGAAGGCTGGGACTATAACAGCGTTTAAAAGAGAACTGGATAAATTCATGGTGGTTAAGTCCATCAATGGCTATTAGCCAGGAAGGATAAAGAATGGTGTCCCTAGTCTCTGTTTGTCAGAGGATGGAGATGGATGGCAGGAGAGAGATCACTTGATCATTGCCTGTTAGGTTCACCCCCTCTGGGGCACCTGGCATTGGCCACTGTCGGTAGACAGATACTGGGCTAGATGGACCTTTAGTTTGACTCGGTATGGCCGTTCTTATGTTCTTATGTAATTTGTTGTAGAAACTGATTTTTCTTGCAGGTCTTCTCTCCCAGTACGGAGCTGGGCTGACCGTGCTTAAGCTCAGAGATCATGGTCCAATTTAAGAAATGGTTGTAGAATACACCTTTTGTACCAACTTCAAGAAGTCTTCACTCCCATCTGGCACTAGAAGTAGTAGAAATTAGAGTGTTTGAAGTATGAACCAGGGCACACAGCCAACATAGTGTTGAAAAAGTCAAAGGTGTTGAATTGTTCATTTTCCTATCCAGTCATCAATGTTCTAGCTTCTGCTGTTCTGGAAATTGTTTGTTTATGGGAAATGCCACTTTCCATTTACACTCTTTCTTCCACTCTACTTCCATACGAAATGTTTCTAACTCTCACACTTCTCATCCATTTCTGGTCTCTTCTGTTTCACTGATGATTAAATATTTTTGACTTTTTGGCTTTTCCAATGCCTATCTCAGCATTGAATAAATGAATTATTTTATAACATTAGTCTGGAAGGTGAGTTACAGATTTTTTCAAGTGGAATAGTAATTTATTATACCTGTCTTTTGTGCAGTGATGTTGCTAGGCCTTTGACTTTCTGAGGTTCTTGTATGGCCCCGTATTGTTTTATCTGAGTGCCTCAGAATCTTTTAATGTATTTATCAACCCAACATCCCTAGAAAAATGCTATTATTCCCATTTTATGGATGGGAAACTGAGGCACAAAGACACTAAGGCCCATATGTTTAAATGTATTTAATCACTTAAATACCTTCAAATATCTGGACTTACGTTATTTGCCCAAGGACACATAGGAAGTCCATGGTAAAGCAAGGAGTTGAAATGGGACAAGGCAAGTTCCAGGCTAGCGACCTAACCACTAGACCATCCTTCCTTTTCTAGAGGACTTCAGATCCTCGTGATGCTGCCTCTTTGTCAAATACAAAAAGCAGTTAGATTCTACACTTTTGCTTGGCTAAAGTTAGTTTTAGAAAGTGGACATAAGCTATTACCTCTAGAAGCGCTGAATTCAACAACTTTTGCCTTATCAGATTTAAAGAAAACCCAGCGGAAATGTTCTAAAACTTTCCTTACTGAGTTTCAATCTGCTTTGTCTTTCTTTATGCTAGAGAAAAGTAGGAAAAATACATTCCTCAATATACTGAGGGAGGCACTTCGTAAAGCAAAAGCAATTTTCCTGAAATTAAAAGATTCAGGAAGAATTTTCTAAAGATTTACTTTCATTTCCATGATTAGCTTGGATTTCTTTCCCACTATCTCACCCCAAAACACACATTATGTAGCTACTGCTTAAGTACACACCACACTCTTTAATGCAGTCTCTAAGGCCGCAATCATGCAAGCACTTGAATTACACCCAGTAAATTGAATGTGTATGTTCAGGCATACCTACGCTACAGTTGCTAAGAGACACTGGTATGGAGCTGCAGCTGTGCTGTTGTGCTGTAGTATAGATGCTTTCTACATTGACGGAAGGGGTTTTCCGTTGATGTAGTTAAACTATCACTCTGAGAGGTGATAGTTAGATGGAAGAATTCTTTCATCAACCTAGCCATGTTTACTCTGGTGGCTAGGTCAACCTAAGTACAGGGCTCAAGGCTCAATAATTTTCACAGTGCTGAGTGACATAGCTAGGTTGATCTAATTTTTAAGCATAGACCAGGCCTAACTATTTGGAGCATCAGGGCCTTAGACTGTGAGCTCTTTGGGGTGATAACTGTCTTTTACTACAAATACATAGGGTGCCTATTACAGCTCGTCCTTGAGATAAATCTGTATATGCAGTTGACATGGTAGATCTTGAAAGTTTAAATACCCCTCCCCCCCAAAAAAAACCCAACAAACCCCAACCAAACAAAACTAAAACCTGTTGATTTTATAGCTAGTTACCTAATAGTATTTCCTAGATAATTGTGTTTGAATGTTTAAAATTGTATGCTGAAGTGTTTCATGTTTCAGGTTGTTGTACAGTAAGATAAAAATGAAGAGTTTCATTGAGGAAAAGCTACTTCCTTTGTTAAGTAACCTACATATCTGAGAATGAGGATCAGTTGATGTTAATCCATGGTTCTATCCTCGTGGTTGCTGTGACGAGAGAGAGCTGGGGGGAATCCTCTCTCCCCGCCATAGCCTCGAGCCAGGCTGCACCCCAAACCCCTCACCCCAGCCCATACCCGCAGCTGGAGCCCCCCTGCACCCCAAACCCCTACCCCCTCCTGCACCCCAAACCCCTCATCCATAGCCCCACCCCAGAGCCCTCACCCCCAACTGCACCCCAACCCACTGTCCCAACCCTGAACCCCCTCCCACACACCAAACCCCTCAGCCCCACTCCCCATCGCATGAATTTTTTATGTGCACCAATATGGGTGCACATAAACAGGGTCATGTCACACATCACCTCCATATTGGTACACATAACAAAATTCTTTCCGCACGTGTGTTGGAAAAATTAGAGGTAACATTGCAGTGGTTGTATTCTGCTCGCAGCTCTGAAATAGTCCAGTCCCTAACTGAAACTCGACTCCAGCCTTTTACCCCAGCAGAGAAAAGAGACCAGTAACAGACTGTACATGATGTAACAGCTGTGGTAGAATTACTGCTTAGGTTTCTGCATTCATTTTAAACTATTTTAAGAATAGCTTATCGGAGTGGCTTTCCTTAGTTAAAATTATGTTTTGAGTGATCCCTGTGTCAAATGCCAGAGGCTTAAGTGGTCATAAACATACCTAGTTTTGGAGCATGAGCTTTCGTGGGTGAATACCCACTTCCTCAGATGCATGCATCTGAGGAAGTTGGGTATTCACCCACGAAAGCTCATGCTCCAAAACGTCTGTTAGTCTATAAGGTGACACAGGATTCTTTGCTGCTTTTACAGATCCAGACTAACACGGCTACCCCTCTGATACTTGATACCTAGTTTTGTTACTTCTGATTCATTCACTTGTTTTAAAACTGTTTGCATGATCCTTAATTCTCTATCCCTTCGAACCTGCTTTCACCAAATTAAAAAACAAACACAATTTATGTCAGTGGCCTTTTATTTATTTGGGAAATAGGGTGATTTCTCAGTGCCTTTATTTATTTATTTATTTTATTTTTTAAGAGCACAGATTACTGTATCAGAAAAGCATGACGTGTTTATCTTTTATGGAATGAGTATATAGAAGAGGCTTGCACAACTCGTAAAGTGGCGAGGGCCATATTACTCCAAAGAAAACAGCTGAGGCAGAACCCCCCTGGCCCCGCTGAACCTCTCCCCCAGAGCTGCCAAGCCCCCCTGCCTCCAAAACACAACACACACCCCCAGCACCGCCCACCCTGCGGAAACAAACCCTCATTCCCCAACGCTGCCCCACCAAAACAGCGGTATTGAACCTTGGTAATATGTTATAGCGAGTCCCTAAGGTAGTATAATTAAGGTAAAAGAAAAATGTCTTTTTGCTAGAAGTAGAATAAGATCTTCCCCCCACTTTGTAATTAATTGCCTAGTTGAGTGAATGAGGTGTGACTGAGGAAGGGTGGAAGGCAGCACCTCCATACAGCTGCAACCCTTGGAGAGGGGGTGGGAACCAGACCAGATCAGTAGAACAGGTCAGCCACTGACTCCTTGATTGCTTCCTCAGGCCCGCATCACCCTCGGCTCGCCTCCTCACCCTCCGCCACTGCCCGCCTGCTCGCCTCTTCAGCCCCCCACCCCCTGGCTTGCCTACTCAGCCCACGCCACTTCCTACCCGCCTCTTCAGCCCCCCTCCCTCACCCACGGCTTATCTACTCACCCTCTGCTGGCTGCACAGTGAGCCCACGCAGGCTGCATGCGGCCCCTGGGCGGAATGTTGTGCAGGCCTGTAAGAACGGCCCTACTGGGTCAGACCAAAGGTCCATCTAGCCAAGCATCCTGTCTTCCGACAGTGGCCAATGCCAGGTGCCCCAGAGGGAGTGAACAGAACTGATAATCATCAAGTGATCCATCCCCTGTCACCCATGTCCAGCTTTTGGCGTACTGAGGCTAGGGACACCATCCCTACCCATCCTGGCTAATAACCATTGATGGACCTGTCCTCCGTGAACTTAACTAGTTCTTTTTTGAACCCTGTTATAGTCTTGGCCTTCACAACATTCTCTGGCACGGAATTCCACAGGTTGACTTTGTCTTGTGTGGAAAAAATACTTCTTTTTGGTTTTTTTTGTTTTTTTTTTCAGTCTGCTCCCTATTAATTTCATTTGGTGACTCCTAGTTTGTATGTTATGAGAGGAATAAATAACACTTTATTTACTTTCTCCACCCCAGTCATGATTTTATAGACCTCTGTCATATCCCCTTTAGTTGTCTCTTTTCCAAGCTGAAAAATTCTAGTCTTATTAATCTCTCCTCATATGGCAGCTGTTCCATACCCCTAATCATTTTTGTTACCCTTTTCTGAACCTTTTCCAATTCCAATATATCTTTTTTGAGATGGGGCAACCACATCTGCTCGCAGTATTCAAGATGTGGAGGTACCATAGATTTATATAGAGACAATATGATATTTTCTCTGTTCTTATCTGTCCCTTTCTTAATCATTCCCAACATTCTATTTGTTTTTTTTTGACTGTTGCTGCACATTCAGTGGATGTTTTCAGAGAACTATCCACAGTGACTCCAAGAACTTTTTCTTGGGTGGTAACAGCTAATGTAGAGTCCATCATTTTATATGTATAGTTGGGATTATATTTTCCAATATGCATTACTTTGCATTTATCGCCATTGAATTTCATCTGCCATTTTGTTGCCCAATCACCCAGTTTTGAGAGATCCTTTTGTAGGTCTTTGGAGTCTGCCTGGGACTTGACTATCTTGGGTATCTTGTATCATCTGCAGATTTTACCACCTCATTGTTTACCCCTTTTTCCCAATCCTTTATGAATGTTAAATAGCACTGATCCCAATACGGATCCCTGTGGGACATCACTGTTTACCTCTCTCATTCTGAAAACTGACCATTTATTCCTACCCTTTGTTTCCTATCTTTTAACCAGTTACCAATCCGTGAGAGAACCTTCCCTTTTATCCCATGACAGCTTACTTTGCTTAAGAGCCTTTGGTGATGGACCTTGTCAAAGGCTTTCTGAAAATCTAAATACACTGTATCCACTGGATCCCCCTTGTCCATCTGCTTGTTGACCCCCTCAAAGAATTCTGGTAGATTGGTGAGGTGTGATTTCCCTTTACAAAAACCATGTTGACTCTTCCCCAAAAATTATGTTTATCTATGTGGCTGACAATTTTGTTCTCTATTACAGTTTCAACAAGTTTGCCTGGTACTGAAGTCAGGTTTACAGGCCTGTAATTGCTGGGATTATCTCCGGAGCCCTTTTTAATAATTGGCATCACATTAGCTATCATCCAGTCGTTTGGTACAGAAGCTGATTTGAATGATAAGTTACAAACTACAGTTAGTAGTCCTGCAAGTTCACATTTGAGTTCCCTCAGAACTCTTGGGTGAATACCATCTGGTCCCGGTGACTTATTACTGTTTAGTTTATCAATTTGTTCCAAAACCTCCTCTAGTGACACCTCAGTCTGGGACAGTTCCTCAGATTTGGCACCTAAAAAGAATGGGTCAGGTTTGGGAATCCCCCTTACATCCTCAACCGTGAAGACCAATGCAAAGAATTCATTTAGTTTCTCTGCAATGGCTTTATTGTCCTTGAGTGCTCCTTTAGCATTTAGATTGTCCAGTGGCAAGCTTCCTGCTTCTGATGTACTTAAAACTGTTTAGCCTTTGACTAGCTGTTCTTCAAATTCTTTTTTGGCCTTCTTAATTAGCTTTTTACACTTCATTTGCCAGAGTTTGTGCTCCTTTCTGCTTTGCTCACTGGGATTTAACCTCTACTTATTTAAAGGATGCGTTTTTGCCTCACTGCTACTTTTACTTTGTTGTTTAGCCATGGTGGCTCTTTTTTGGTTCTCTTACTGTTTTTTAATTTGGGGTATACATTCAAGTTGAGCCTCTATTATGGTGTCTTTAAAAAGTTTCCACGCAGCTTGCAGAGATTTCACTTTTGGTGCTGTACCTTTTAATTTCTGTTTCACTAACCTCATTTTTGTGTAGTCTCCCTGTCTGAAATTAAATGCTACTGTGCTTGGGCGGCTGTGCTGTTTTCCTCATCAGGGGGACATTAAATTTAATTATGTTATGGTCACTATTATCAAGGAGTCCAGCTATATTCACCTCGTGGACCTGATCCTGTGCTCCACTTAGGACAAAATCAAGAATTGCCTGTCCTCTTGTGGGTTCCAGGACTAGCTGCTCCAAGAAGCAGTCCTTTAAGGTGTCAAGAAACTTTATCTCAGCATCCCTTCCTAAGATAATATGGGGATAGTTGAAATCCCCTATTATTATTGAGTTTTTTATTTTAATAACCTCTCTAATCTCCCTGAGCATTTCACAGTCACTATCACCATCTTGGTTAGGTGGTCAGTAATATATCCCTACTGCTATATTCTTATTATTAGAGCTTGGAATTACTATCCATAGAGATTCTGTGGTACAGTTTGGTTCATCTGAGTTTTTTACTTCATTTGATTCTACGTTTTCTTTCACATATAGTGCCACTCCCCCATCAGCACGACCTGTTCTGTCCTTCCGATATATTTGTACCCTGGTATTACTGTGTGCCATTGATTATTCTCATTCCACCAAGTTTCTGTGATGCCTATTATAGCAATATCCTCCTTTAATACGAGGCACTGTAGTTCACCCACCTTATTATTTAGACTTCTAGCATTGGTATATACGCACTTTAAAAACTTGTCACTTTTTAGCTGTCTCCCATTACATGATGTATTTGAATGAGACTTTTGTTCATTTGACTGTTTCTCTTCAGATCCTACCTGTATTTTATCTTCCATACTCTCCTCCTTACTAGGATATAGAGAATCTCCATTAGTAGATCCTCACCTAAGGGGTGTCTCTATCCGAACCATGTGCTCCTCTGCACCTGTTGGCTTTCCCCCAGCCCGTAGCTTGAAAACTGCTCTACACAAACATCTATCTAGATGTCTTGAGAGATCCTTAACCTTTGCACCAGGCAGGCAAGTCACCATGCGGTTCTCCCGATCATTACAAACCCAGCTATCTATATTTCTAATGAACTAATCTCCCATTACTAATACCTGTCTCTTTCTAATAACTGGAGTTCCCTCGCCCAGAGAGGTATCCTCAGTGCAAGAGGATCTCACGTCATCCAGAAGGAGAGTCCCAACAGTGGGATTGTTTCCCTTTGCTCTAGTTGGATGTTCTCCTTCCCTGAGGCTTTCATCCTCCTCAGCAACACAGAGGCTGTCAGATCAGGGGTGGGACTGTTCTACTGTGTCTCAGAAAGTCTCATCTATATACCTCTCTGTCTCCCTTAGCTCCTCCAGCTCAGCCACCCTGGTCTCCAAAGCCTATACACAGTCTCTGAGAGCCAGGAGCTGAATGCACCTATACTCCACCTGCCCATAGGGCAGGTAATCAGACATGCTGCAATAAACTGGGTAGCCCCCTCTCTGTTGCTGGACTTCTGCCTGTGTTATCTTTTTACTCCTGCCGCTGGTTCCTTTGTTGTCTTGTTTTTATCTGGGGGTGTTTTTTGGCTTAAGTTTAAAGACGTTTAAGGAATGTTAAGTGTATGTAGCCCCCCTCCCCGCACAATGCCGTAAACTCCCTCGCAAAATTCCCCTGTTACCTAGCTCCTCTGGTCGCTTAGGGGCGGGCTTTTTAAAGCTCTAGTCTTCCTGAGGAACCCTGTCCCTCGGTTAAGGGTTGATGGGTGCTAAAGGCCTTAGCGATCAAAGCCTCATTAAGAAGCTCTCAGTTCTCAGCCTTGCCTAGCAGGCCGCTAGGCTCAGCACCCACACAGTCCTCCAAACAAACAGACCACACGGTATATTTTAGTCCAACAGCAAACACATCACAACACATACAAACACACACACAGCTGACAACAAACTTATCCCAAGGGTCACGTAATTGCTCTTTCACTTGGAGAACTCCCTCGCAAAACTCCACTGTTAGCCGCTCCTGTTTGCATAAATTGAGAATGTTCTGACCTTGAACATTGTCTTCCGCAAGTTTCCCTAGATGAACAGTTTTCCTCCTTTTTACAGTTGGGTCAAAAGGCATTACAGATAAGTGTCAGGTTAATGATTACTGTGCTATTTTAAAGCTGAATGGAGTGTACACTATTCCAGTTAAGCTTTAGTTTTTGCAATTTGTTTTGGTAAAATACCAAAAACAATGAATTAATTGATTGGATTTTTATTAAATAATAATAATAATAATAATAATAATAATTAATAAAAAAGCACAAGCTAGAAGTGTCTTATTTCTTACCTTATCTTGGTGGAGGAGAATTGTATTCACTCAGTTTGAATACTGTAAAAGAAGATTTAAGCAGATTGCGGTTACACTGTCTGCGTGTCTGCCTTCTTTTGTATTGCTGCTTTCTGTCATTGCATTGGGAAGTGGTTTTTCTCTCACTAATAATTAGCATTTTCCTTGATCTAAAATTGGTGACTTAAGGTCTGAGTTCCTAATGGATGCTCAGGCACTTTGATTTGAATAGAAGCTGTTGGTGCCGAATAATTTTTGAAAATCAAGCCCATAATATCCTGTTACTGGTAGGTGTATTGCTATTGAAATTATTGTGGTGACAGAAATTCAGTATTTATTGCTGTACAACAGGCAAGCATGTGGGAAAAATGAGTTTCAGGGGGTCAGGCGAAACTTCATATTCAAGTGCTTGTTCATGTCAGTCGCAGTCAGGTGTGCGCGTACCATGTGCACGACAGCTGGAAGATTTTTCCCCTTGCAGTGTCCGTAGGGTCGGCCTGGGCATCCCCTGGAGTCATGCCTTCATGGCACCCAATATAGGGCCCTGACGACCCACCACCCCCTCAGTTCCTTCTTACCGCTGGTGATGGCTAGCTGGAACATCCCTCACTCTTGCTTCTGCAAGCGCCTTTATCAGTGTCCCACTTCCAGTTGTATATAGCTGGTTTCTTAGTAGTAGTCGCAGTGTTAGTGGTTTCTCTAGGTTTTCATTACAGGGTCTCCCTTCGTCCCTCCCCCACCCCCCTTTTCATTCTCCATCACTTCTGTTGCCGGGGTTCAACTTGTGTGGAGTCTGCGGTAAATTGATGCCAGATAGTGACCCGCACACTTCTTGTTTGAAGTGCCTTGGTGAGAGTTACCAACAGGACAAGTGCCGCATTTATAAGGGATTTTGGCTGCGGACTGTTACAGATCGCGAGCAGAGTCTCAGAATTATCCTCACAAAGGCAGCCTTCCACCTGCAGTCTGACCCCGGGTCAGCGGAGCCTATGCTGAGCGCTGCCTCCTCTGTGCTGAGCACACTGGCACCAAGAAAGGAGGCTAAGGACTCCTGGCACTGACACAGCACCAAACATAAGACTTCTGTCAGGCACTGATCTTCGTCCCCGTTGCCCCACAAGAAAAAGAGGCAGGAGAAGGGGAGTGCTCCTCCTCCTAAGCCTAAGGAGCCAGCAGCAGGGAGGCCTCAGCCCATGCAGCCTACTTGGGGCCCTGAGCCTCCCAGGGGCTTGTCGACTCCCGCCCCCCCAAGGGATCCAGTGGAGTCCGGCTGGGACATTCAACTTCCCTCCACTCCAGAGACTGTTGGGGTGGTGCAGGACCTTATTTCCCTGATGGCACTGCCTTCTCCAAGGAGGGATGAGGCACCAGTGATAACCTGGCCACCTATTCCATCTAAGGGCAAGCCAGCGATGATGTCACACTGCTCCCCATCTCCTCTGTGCCAGTCCCCGGTGCCGGCCACCCACATGGGAGGGACCACACCAATCCCCAGAGGCCTGGCACTGCTCATCGGCACCACCCATACTGCTCCTCCATGGTCTTCCTTTTTGGAGACCTTGGAGTGTGAGGTGGAGTCCTGTTGTCCAGCAGCAGGAGGTCTAGGTCTCGGCGACACCACCAGCCTCCTCTGACGCCGTGGCCAACTCATTGGCAACCACCAGCTCAGTGGCCCTTTTGGACTTGCTGGGCCTAGCATCTAGCCCAGATTGAGAGCCAGGCATTGAGATCCAGGTCGGTGTTGGTCGTGTCAGCATCCTTCAGCCCCTTACAGCAGCTGGCACCGGAGATGACGCCAATACATCTGCCTGCCGCTCTGTACTCGGTGCCGGCAACCACCTCGATGCAGGCAATACAGCAGCCCAGTGAACAACATGACCCTCTTGTCGCCGAGGGCAGTGACCAAGACCACGTGCTGGTGCTCTCGTCTTCGTCCTTCCCAGATGAGGCCGTTGTGGGCACTTCAGCGGCCCCAGCCTTGGAGGATAGCAGGGTCCTGCAACAGTTGTTGCGCAGCGTGGCCCAGAACCTGGGGATCCAGGCAGAGGAGCTGGTAGAGGATGCTGATCCCATGGTAGACATCCTCACCCCCTCTGGACCCTCGCATAGTGTGCTGCCACTCATCAAAACAATAAACGAGACCACAAAAACTTTGTGGCAGACTCTGACCTCTTTGCTCCCTACAGCAGGGGTGGGCAAACTTTTTGGCTCAAGGGCCACATCGGGGTTGTGCAACTGTATGGAGGGCCAGGTAGAGAAGGCTGTGGCTCCCCAAACAGCCTGGTCCCTGCCCCTGTCTGACCTCTCCCACTTCCCGTCCCCGACTGCCCCTCTCAGAACCCCCAACTCATCCAACCCCCCCTGCTCCTTGTCCCCTGAGTGCCCCGACTCCTATCCACACCGCCGCACCCTGATAGCCTTCCCCCTGGGACTCCCACCCCCTATCCAACCACCCTTTTGGTCTCATCCTCTGAGCACCCCCTCCTGGGATCCTCTGCCTCTAACTGCCCCCCGGATCTCACCCCCTTATCCAGACCTCCTGCTTCCTGTCCCCTGACTGCTCTCCCAACCCCTATCCACATCTCCACCCCCTAACAGGCCCCCTGGGACTCTCACTCCCAACCTCCCTATTCCCCATCCTCTGACCGCCCCGCAGAACCTCTGCCCTATCCAACCGCCTCCTCCTCCCTGACTGCTCCCCAGGACCCCCGCTCCCTGCCCCCTTACCAGACTGGTCTCAGGCGGATCTCGCTCTTCACATTAATGTCAAAGAGCTGAGAGCAGTGTGCTTGGCATGCCAGACTTCCTGAGCCCACTTAACAGGGAGATGTATATTAATAATGACAGACAACACCATGGCGATGTTTTATATCAACAAAGGGGAATGCATGCTCCTCTCCCCTGTGCCAGGAAGCTCTCATGCTGCGGGACTTCTGTGTAGAGCACTCGATATGCCTGTAAGCATCATACCTTTCTGGGGTACAGAACGAGTTGGCGGACTATCTCAGCAGGTAATTCCACAGCCACGAATGGTCTCTATGCCTGGATGTTGCAAACTCAATCTTCTGTTGGTGGGGATTTCCCCAGATGCATTTGTTCGCCACATGATGTGACAGGAAGTGCCAACAGTTTTGCTCTTTCCTGAATCACAGCCTAGGCTCCATCGCAGATGCGTTCCTCCTCCTATAGGGAGGCTGTCTCCTTTCTGTCTTTCTCCCAATTCCACTCATTCACAAGGTACTTTTCAAGATTCGTAGGGAACGAGCTTTGGTGATATTGATAGCTCCAGCCTGGCCTTGCCAACACATTGCTCCTACAAATGTCTGTGGATGTTCCAGTTCCTTTGCTGCTGTTCCCGTACCTATTAACTCTGGATCATGACCGTCTCCGGCACCCGAACCTACACCTCATGGCATGGAAGCTCCGTGGCTGAACCCGATGGAGCTCTCCTGCTTGGACCAGGTTAGATGCGTCCTTTTTGGCAGTAGGAAACCCTCCACTAGAGCTGCTTAACCTTGCCAAGTGGAAGAGATTTTCAGTCTGGTCAGCGCTGCATCATTCATCCCTGATGCTTACCTCTATGCCACTCATACTGGACTACCGTCTCCATCTCAAGTAGCAGGGTCTGTCCATGTCATCAGTAAGGGTTCACTTGGCCACCATCTCTGCCTTCCATCCAGGCATAGACGGCCGGTCAATCTTCACCAACCCTATGATCAGCAAGTTCCTCAAAGGTCTCGACCGGCTATATCCGCACATCTGACAACCAGTCCCAGCCTGGGACCCCAGCCTAATTCTTTCTAGGCTGATGGGGCCACCTTTTGAACTGCTAGCGAGGTGCTCCCTGCTCTACCTCTTGTACAAGGTGGAATTTTTGGTGGCAATAGCCTCAGCCAGGGGGTGTCTGAACTCAAGGCCCTAACATCAGAGCCCCCTTACACCGTGTTCTACAAGGGCAATGTTCAGCTCAGGCCATATCCAGCTTTCCTCCCAAAGGTAGCCTTTTACATCAAGAGAATAAAGCCGTTCTGAAAGTCCATTCAACAATTAGTGGCTATGGCAGAGAGAATGAAGGGTCTTCCTGTCTCTTCTCAACAAATTTTGTCATGGATCATGTCCTGTGTCCAAGAGTGCTACAGCCTGGCAGGGGTGCCTGCCCCCTCCAATCGCTGCGCACTCCACTAGAGTGCAGGCCTCTTTAGCAGCATTCCTGGCTCAGGTTCCGACCCAGGAAATAGGCAGGGCAGCAGTGTGATCCTCCATACACACTTTCACTGCGCACTATGCAATCACCCAGCAGGCCAGAGACGACGTGGTAATGCAGTGCTCCAATCAGTGGACAGCTCTGACCCTGCCTCCTGAACTTGGACTTGTGAGTCACCTGATTGGATTTGACATGAACAAACATTCAAAGAAGAAAAAATGGTTACTCACCTTCTTGTAACTTGTTCTTCGAGATGTGTTGTTCATGTCCATTGCAATACCCTCCCTCCTACCCCTCTGTTGGAGTAGCTGGCAAGAGGAACTGAAGGGGGGTAGGGGTGGCAAGAGCCTAATTGGGCACCATGAAAGGCATCACTCCGGGGGTGCCCAGGCCGACCCTATGGATACTGCTAGGGAAAAATCTTCCGTCTGTTGTGCATGCGGTGCGCGCGCACCTGATTAGAATGGATGTGAACAACACATCTCGAAAAACAACAGTTACGAGAAGGTAACTGATTTTTTTAGAAAAAAATAAAGATTGAAAAACAGATGGATTTTTTTCCCCAATGTGAAAGTCATGTTCTAAAATTGGGCTTAACAGTATTTTAGGGATTGGAGCCTTATTTTTGTTAAAAGATGGAGGATAACTTCTGCTTACCTCTTAAAGTATATTACTAAACAAAATTCATTGCTCAGGACATGCAGCTAATCATATCCTTTCTCTCTGCTGGATAACTAAAACTAACTTTATTTATAAAACCTAAACAAGAAATGCAGGTAAATATACCTTATGAAATTTCATTAACTAACCATTCCAACCCACAGAATCATTGAGACCCCACTCTTGTGAGACCTGAGACTCCTAAATCCCTTTCAGAGCCAACAGATGCCATCACCTGTACCAGTAGCAGATGAGAGAGGCAAAAGAGGGCACTGATGTTAGCCCTTGTCTGGGGATGAGTAGAGAGAATTGTGCAGTATCCAAAATCCTCTGTGTCCACAGCATAAACCAATCACATGAGAGAAATGGGACCACACACGCACAGTTGAACTATACTGCTTGTATTTCTTCTGCTTTTGGACCACTTGCACAGGTTTTAGAATCAGGAGACTATATCTTCCACCGTTCCCTCCTGGCCAAGGCTACTTGTTAATTCATTTTAGTTAGTGCACACTCAGTTGAGCTGTGTCCACATGATGCAGAAGCTGAAAGTGTATTAACTGGCCAGTTAATACATGTTCTGTAATCCTCTTTAAAGTGTATTAAGATGGTTGTGTTTTGAGTTAGTGTGAACTAATGTAGTTGCAGGGATGCATGTGGCCGGAACACAGTACACAGATATAAAACAGACTGCACAATAAATGGCTGTAATTATTGACGTTATTAATGAATGATGAGTCTGACATGTACCAGCTCAGGTGTAAATTAAGTTGAGAGTGTTCCTTTGAAGCTGACACATCCCCTACAGTCTTTTGGCACATAGTTTGGGATAGCAGACTGAACCTTTAGTATGGTCTAGAAAAGCCTTTTGTGGGACTTCAGTAAGACTATTGGCTGCAGTGTAGCACACAGAACTAATTTGAAACATTTGGATTAGTTGTGCCCATTAGGCTTCCTTGTAACTGACTGGTAATTAGTGGCCTGTACATCATTGCTGGCAGCATTAGATGTGCTGGACCCTGCAGCGTGATCCATGGCAACACCTGCAGTCTTCAGAGATACAGAAGGAGGTCCAGACAACAATTGAGGATCTCCTTTTTGAAGGTTGTGACCTGTTTAATGCAGAAAACAATGAAACTCTGTACTCTCTGAAGGATTTGATGGCCACTCTGTGATCCTTGGGGGTCTGTATCCCAGCTCTTAGGAGAAAACTGGATGGGTCACAGAGTTACTTGAGACAGTTGCTATCCTTCTGTTATTTCAACCTCAAAAGATCGCTGAAACCACGAGGAAGAAACAGAGGTTTCAACAAAGGAGGCCTTCTGGCTGTGTGCCTGCAGCTATACAGCTGCCCATTTCATTACTACAAAATTCATATCGACAGCTGTACAGAGAATTTGGGGAATCTCTACCTTCTCTCTCTCTCCCCTCTGGCCCCACCCCCCCGCATTGTTGGCAGCCAGATCATTCTCATGTTCTGACCTAATGTAACTGTCAACTCAGCCCCTGACATTACCTGTCTCACCCACTGGGTTCTCTCAGATGAAGGGTAGATCCTACATCCAGACAGAGTGGATGCTGGCTGGTTAACTATCATGAGAGGAGGCTGCTCTGCTGAAGTCCAGTATTTATTGTTGCAGAACTGGAAAGACTCAAGTAGGCTGACCTATGCAGCCAAATGGAAGAGGTTTTCTATTTCGACAGCTCAGTGCCACGTACTTCTCATAGGATATGTCTGTACTGCATTACAAGCCCAGAGTTTGACCTCCCTTCCATCTGCACACACGGCACTAATCCAGGGTTCAGATCTGAGGTCCCAGAACTCCACAGAAATGGAGGGTCTGAGTCCGAGTCAAGCTGTGACGCAGGGTTCAAGCCTTATTGCTCTGCAGTGTAGACACAGCCCCTCTGCACTTGTGCTCTGGAGTCCACCAAAAGTATCCCACAATCCCATGGACCAACTTTCTGTGTCCTTTGGACAGTCAAGTTTGGCAGCCAGTCAAGTTTTCCCACGCTGCACCACAAACAAAGGGCCAGAATGGTCACATTTTGGGAGGCACTGGGAAGTCTGGGATATGGGTAGTGGGACTTGGGCTCTCATCATACAGTGTAGAAGCTGGAGTCCCAGTTTGGGATCCAGGATTCAACAATTCTTAACCTGGGGTTACAAATGAGAGTAGACTTCTCAATCCCTAAATTAACAAACTGGGGGTTTGCTGGTTTGAGATTTACTAACCCTGGCTTACATTGCAGAGTAGCTGTACCCCTAGAAACCCTGATTCCTGGCATTCTGGACTGTCTGCTATCCCTACAGAATGCAGGGTTATCCATCGATTCCATGTGGGTACACTTGGTAGCATGAGCACATCATTCCACTGCTTGGGATTACAACATATTTCCCATGCTACTGTTGCTAGATTCCATAAGGGAATCCTTCATGAGTTTTCCCCACTCTGAGAGCCCCCCTTCCTGAAATTTTAATGTAGTTTTATCTGGGTTAATAGGTTCTCCTCTTGAGCCTGTAGCAACATTATCACTACTTCATCTATCTATTAATATGGCCTTTTTTTTCTTTTTTTAAAGCTATAGCAACCAACTCAGAGTGTAGGAGAAGTACAGGCATTTACGGCTGGTTCACCTTACATGTACATGTTAAGGATAAGGTAACCCTTAGGCCTCATCCTAGGTTTTTACTTAAGATTGTTTTTCACTTTGATTTGAAAGAGATGATTCATCAGCTCGTTTTCCTTGCCAAGCCCCACTGCAACTAAGGAAAGCTAAACTACATACCTTTGATGTAGTTAGGACTCTTGACAGAACAAAGCCATTCAGGAGTTTACCCAGACTGTAGCATTTGCGGGCAGAGGGAAAGACTGACTAAATGGGTTCTTAGTACCTTAAATCATGCTATGAGTTAGCTAGACTGGATCCATCAGGCAGGTTAAAGCCTACTCCACCATGGCTCAGGCAGCTTCTGCGGCTCCCCTAAGAAACGTATCAGTTTCAGAAATCAAAAGGCATTATTTCCTCCTCAAGATCTGATGCCTACTTTGGCAGAACTGTCCTATAATCAATATGTAAAACACTCCAGGTACTCACCTGCTGTCCATGAGGTTGCTGTTTGTAAGTCATCAGAAGTGCAGTATGTGTGGCCAGTCACTCAGAGAAGAAAACGGTTACTAATTTGAAATGTGTTGCTTGAATGTATTCCAAAACCTGCCACTCTTCCCCACTACGGCAGTCCAGTAACACCTGGATTCTGTATTGGCAAAGGAACTGAGGAACAGTTGAGCTCATTACGACCTTGAATGATGGTGCACAAGGTGATCTAAGCAGCAGGCATGACCTCAGTAGAGACTGCTGGCCAGAATAATTTGATTTGGTGTACATGTGCACAGAGAGTGGACAACATAATCTCAAAGAACCACAGTTTATCCATGGTAAATAACTTAGGTTTGGTATTAATAATAAATCTGTAGAGCTCATGCCATAGTGGTATAGTGTCCCTTAAAGATCTGGGACCTGTGGATGTGCAACTGAAGGGATGGTCAGTTCCTAGTGTCTTATCAAAAACTAGGGAAAATATCCTATTTTAGAACAATTTGCCTTGCAAGTCTCATAGTTTTTCTTTTCCTTTATTCTTTGTTAACGACATCTGACATCTGCCTCTGTGGTTTGTTTTCTTTTTTTAATGGAATATTTCAGTTTCCATGATGTAGTTGGTGGTATTTAACAGGTTTTGTTGTTTTTTTTTTTTAAACCATGGACAGGCTTACTTCTTTGCATCAAAATATATGGTACAATAACTAGAAAGTTTCAGAAAATACATGCAGCTTTTCTTATATTGACTTGCAAGGACCAAATGTTATCAGGAAGATATCAGAAATTCCTGTCCTGTAATCTGAGTTTATTATAAACCATAGTCAGAAGCTGTTATAGTGCAGCCACTGTAGCACTTAAAATTCTATTGTATATAGAATATTATATTCTTTTCCCAAAGAGTCAGAAATGCAAGTGATGGAAAAGATCTATTATGTCATCCAACCTAGCTCCCAAAGGGATAATTCATTATTTATTTGTATTCTAATAGCATCCGAAGTCCCCAGCCAGGATTATCCTTCATGGGTCACATATTTTTACCTTTCATTCATATCGTCCAATGGTCTTGATGAAGGGAGTGTAGAAGCTATTTGCGTATTTCTCTCATGTGAAGGATGGTGTAGGTCAGTGTGCATATTATTTTTAAAAATAGCCTCCAACTTGACTTTGCTCAGGTTTTCAAGTGCTCAGCGCCTCTGAAAATCAGACCCCAGGTAACTCAAGTTGAGAATCACAAATAGAGGTGTTTGGGTACAGAGGTTGCATTTGAAAATTTAACTATGGATTGGTATCCCTGGGTGAATGAGTTATTAATTTGGATAGCAGAGAAAGAACCTTACTGTCCTCCGTGTTTCAGTCTCTGTTTTCAAGAAGAAATTTTTTTGTTCTAGGAGCTGAAAATTAATAAAATTTCATCTTTAGCAGGGCCCATGTAAAGAAGAATGTCTTTCCTCCTGCACACAAGTTTTATAAAGTTAGTCAGCCTTAGAACTACAAAATACTTTTATTAGCGCAGTTAATGTTTCTAAGGACAGTTTCACTACATACACAGTTGAGTATGAGGAAGAATTTAAAAATAAGTGGAGTTGTGATTAATAGCTCTTGTTCTGAAAGAAATAAGTATTCCAGAGCTGAAACTGAAGGGCCCCTTACCAACTGTCAGAATTCACTAGTTTGGTGATAGAACCTGCAACAAACCCAGACTGTTAATAATACAAGATCTGAAGTTTTAATATTTCAGTTTTACAAAAGGTGATTATTTGCATAGCATCAACAGCATGAGGTATTCCACAGATATATTCACTTACATAAACAATGATGGAAGTCAGATTTAGAAATAACAAGTTTAAGTAGGGGATGAAATGTGAGTATTTCAGCAGGTTTCAGTCAGGATTTAATTCCAGCTGGCTGTAAAATCTAAGGCCTGGTCTGCATGAGAAAATTAGGTCAGTTTAACTATGTTGGTCAGGGATGTGAAAAATCCACACCCCTGAGCAGCATTGTTAAGCCGACATAAGTCCCTGCGTTGACAGTGCTAGGTCAATGGAAGAATTCTTCTGTTGACCTGGCTACCGCTCCTCCAGGAGATGGATTACTTACGCTGATGGGAGAATCCCTGGTTATGAGCTGGGTGAAACCCTGTTATGAGTTGAGTTAAAATCACATTGAGATTGGGTGTGAATGCCCTTTTCAGTTAACGTAGTTATTAGGATAGATAAATCACAGCCCCCTCCTAAGACAAATCCTTGGGACTCTGTGTCTGTGTGTGTGTGTGCACGCGCGCCAGCCAAGCAGCAGCCTGTGAGCACATGTGATCCTGGAAAAAGCTAGAGAGTAAACCTTGGGGTTGTAAACTAAGACATTACCCCTTCGTTCTTGTTTCCTCCTGTGTTTGGAGAAGCTTTGTACTTTCCTTGCAAATAAACAAGATTGCATAAAAGAAAATACCAGACTCCATCAATTTCTACTGCCAACTGTAACATCCCAGGGCCTCAGACTTTGACTAGCTAGTAGGGTGTAAAAGGGGTAATCCAGTTTTGTATGACTACTCTGAAAGACTCAGAAGCAGCTAGATTGACCATGGCTTGAACCTTGGCAGGAATGTTATGGCACTGAGGGTAAATTTCAGGATGGTGAGTCAGATGTGTGTTCTCTTCCTGTCTGTCAGAAACATGCAGTCTGAGCATGTATAAGTGACCGTTTCCTCAGTTTCCCCATCTGCAAAATGAGGCTATTTTCCCACCTCATGGGGCTGTTATGAGGCTAAATTATATGGTCATAACTGTATATATTCCTGTAAATAAGTAAATTGTCATCAGCAGCAATCTCTCAACTGATGTATGGACTGATGTTTCAGTGGCTTTTTATATACAATAGAACCTCAGAGTTATGAACACCGCGAGAGTGGAGGTTGTTCATAACTCTGAAGTGTTTGTAACGCTGAACAAAACATTATAAACGTTGGCTTAATACAGCTTTGAAACTTTACTATGCAGAAAAAAAATGCTGCTTTTAACCATCGTAATTTAAATGAAACAAACACAGAAACAATTTCCTTACCTTGTCATTTTTTTTAAACCTTCCCTTTATTTTTTTAGTAGTTTACATTTAACACAGTACTGTATTTTCTGTTCTTTTTCTTTCTTTTTTTTTTGGGGTGTGTGTGTGTGGTCTCTGCTGCTGCCCTTCAGCTAACAAGCACATAAATTGTGTATAACTTAAACTATACAAACCTCTTAGTTTTAAAATTTAACATTATTCAATAAAATGACTGTTTACATATGTTAAAAATGAGCTATTATCACTAATTCCCTTAATGCATGTTGTTTGTATTGAGTGTGCTAGGCATATATTGAAAACACAGCCCCTACCGTTCTTCAAAGAGTTTACAGTCTAATTAAGGTGAACATGGCCCACACTTCAGGGTAATGAGATATCTGTTATATACTTACATTTACATTACCTTGGTTTGAGTGGGTAAAGCATTCTCTTAATGGTAAATGTAAGAGGTTTTACTAAAGTTAAAAACTTGTTTTCAGGATTATAGAACAGAAAAATAGTGCATGTTTAAAATCAGCTAACACATATAGCAGGGGTGGGCAACCTGAGCCTGAGAAGGAACCAGAATTTACCAATGTACGTTGCCGAAGAGCCACAGTAATATGTCAGCAGCCCCCTTTCCACTCCCCCTCATCTCCCGCTCCCAGCGCCTCGCACTCACTGACAACCCCACCGAACAGCGCCTCCCGATCAGCTGTTCCTTGGCGTGCAGGAGGCTGTGGAGGGGAGGTGGAGTGCACTGCAGGTTTAGGGAAGGGGGCGGGAAGGGGTGGAGTGGGGGCAGAGTCTGTGGCAGAGCCAGGGGTTGAGCAGTGAGTCCCCCCGGCACATTGGAAAGTTGGGGCCTGTAACTGCAGCCCTGGAGTCGGTGCCTACACACGGAGCCACATATTAACTTTTGAGGAACCGCATGTGGCTCTGGAGCCACAGGTTGGCCACCCCTGCCATGTAGAAAAACATATTACACATACTGTAATCTGTGCAAAAAATGGTCTTTCACTCATCTTTCAGATTTGAATGCTGTGGTGTGGCTGTGTGTGTATTATAGTACCATGATGTCAGCATTTAGAAAATATACATTACATTTACTAGTACTGAAATAACGTTCTACTCAACATACAGGAAGCCATGTTCTTTCTTCCCCTTGGAGTTTATGATCTAAATATCAACAGTAAAACTACAGTCATCAGTTATTGTCCCTGGTTGTTTATATTGTACTCTTCAATTTATTTGCCAATTTAAAAACTTTGTGATTCACGATGGATCCTCTGATTGGTGTAAATTAGTGAGGCCTTACTGTATTCTAACAAAACTAGTGCATCTCCCTAAGAAGTCTGAGCTGTAGATATCTTTGTTTCTTAAGAGTTAGTGACATCACAAGTACCATAGAAAAGAGAATGCAAATGTGTGAGGGAGGATTAAAATCTCACCTGGTACCATAAACCTATACAAACTATTTAAAACAGCTAACAGTTCCAAGTGCATATTCCTTTGAGAGGTCATCTTTTCCTACTGCGAGTTTATAGATGGCTAAGGAATGTTTGGGATTGCTGCACTCTCTCCATTAACTTTTTTCTTTAATTTTTGAGTCTTTTTGTTGGATTTTATTTTGTTTAAAGTAATGTGAACCCATTGGCTTCACTGGAGTTCCTTCAGATTTATATCAAAGTCACTGAGCTCAGGATCTGTCCAATATGTTCTTTAAGCTCAAATGAAAAACTTAAAGTTCTCAAAATAACAGGCTGTGAATGACAGCTTGTACACCGAGAGTGACTTGCTATTGTAAACACAATGACAAACTAGACAGATATCTCTCTGAAAGAATCGCTGCCATAATTTTGTTTACTTTTCAGGATCAAAAATAAATATCCCCAAATATCTAATTCCATCATTTGTGTCTGTCCTTCAGTTCCCCAAATCTCTTTTACGCTGTCTCTACTCGTCGTCATTATGTTACTTAATTTATTATCTAAATTGCCCCGGACTTTGAATACACTCCTTGTATAAGTCTAACAAGTCAGTTCATTTATTTTTATCAATGCTGTTCCAGCTGATTACAATTATTAGCTTATCTGTTCACTTGTGGGATCAGATGAGTAGGTCAAAAAATGTAGTATTGTAGCATCACTACTGTTTTTTGATTGTAGTTGGATTTGTATAACAAAAACAAAACTCTGCATTCCAAACAATAAATTTGTTGATACATGTAAGTTTACAAAATAAGTGTTACAATGGACTAGTTCTTTCAGACCATTGCATTTGGTACTTGTGATGATGCTTTACTTTGGCAGAGAAATTAGGGTGTCTGTGATTCACTTATCTCAAGATCTCATGGAGGTGCTAATTTTGTCTAAAATCTTATTGGAATACCACCCTAATTAATTTTTGTAAACCGTGCCAATATACTTTAGAAACTTACAAACCAGTTTTGTTTTTAGCAGTGTCTTTGGTTTACCTTATAGGGTATATGTGTACAGCAGTTAAACACTAGCAGCTGTCCAGGGTCAGCTGACTGGCGTGTGCAGCTCAGGCTGTGGGGCTGTTAAATGCTGTGTTGACATTTGGGCTTGTGCTGGAGCCCAGGCTCTCGGACCCTCCTCCCTCACAGGGATCCAGAGCTCAGGCTCCAGGGGGAGCCCAATTGTCTACACAGCAGTTTTTAGCCCTGTGAGCCTGAGCCCTGTGAGTCCTAATCAGCTGACTCCAGCCCGTTCGGCCAGGAGTCTTTTACTCAGGTATAGATGTACCCTAAGATTGTTTGCCTGCTCATCACAGCAAACAAGATTGGTTCCATAGTACAGATTAAGAGATCGCTGGCAGGTGTTTGTATTCTAATGATTGCTGCCAGTGACCCAATGTTTTTATGTGATTTCTTTCTTAGTATTGGATTTAAATTTTTTTATTAACGTTAATGTTTAAAATTAAATATACACAAGTTAAGAGGGAAGGTACTGTACATCTGGGGTCAGGCTTGAGTTATGAGGGATTACAGGTATCGGTTGCAAGGATGAAGAGATACATACATATCACATAACCGGCATAGACCCAGATTGGGGTGCAAGAGTTTTTAAAGTGTCAGCGGATAAGTGGACTTGGGTACACCACCCATGGAATGTATAAGGAGTCCAAATCAGCATCGGTGGAGCGGATAGGTACACGGGTGGGGTGTGTCCCTTGGTTTGTCAGGGAAGGAAGTGGGTTATTTCCCTCGTTGGCAGTCTCAATTACTCAATGTGGTATTGATGGTGTCCTGTGATGTGTTCTGTATAAGTGTCTCTGGACCACCTGATGGTGTTGGACACCATGAGCTGTCTCATGAGCTGGGCGTAGCGTCAACTGACTCCACACGCTTTCAGAACCGGCTCGTTGTGGGAGTCCCACGAGCCCAGAGCTCCCATGATCAGGGCGCATCTCTGGTCCTCATAGCTCTGGGCTCTCAGGGTCTCAGCCAGCAGGGTGTACTTCAACACCTTCCGTGCTCGGGCCTCATGGAAGGCCGGTGATCTGTTTTCAAATGACACCGTGACGTCTACCATAAGGACTTTCTTCTTTTCTGCGTCTGTCACTACAATGTCGAGCCGCAGTCTGCTGTCTGTCACAGGGATGGCCGAGTCGAGGGTGATCTTCCACAGTGACGGCAGGATGACTTTCACCAGCCGGTTCTGGATGGTATTGTGGTGGTGCCGTTAGGCTCCAGAGTGCTGTTTGCATCCACACAGGATATGGAGCAGGGTCTTGTTTGTGTAGCCGCGCTTCCTGCAGTGCTTGTCCCCGTTGCCATGGTGGATGGCTCCATTGAGGGGAGCACAGTTGAGTCGGGCCCTGTGGATGAACCACCAGTCAGCGAACCTGGTGAAGCTGCCCCCAGGGAGAAAGTGGTTGCTGGCGTCCCACTTGCCGGACACCTCGAACACCTCGCCCTGGTCTGGGAACTAGCTGCCACCTGGGATATTTTCAGTGTACAGTGTGTATGCCCACTAGAGGGCATAGATGGCTTTCTTTCTCTTCACTTCTTAAAAAACAAAAAAAGTGTACATTCTTGGAAATGATTTGTAAGATTGACTCTTAAAGGTTGACTCAAAGACTTGGGTTAGACCTTGTGATTACTCTGTGCATAGATTACCAAATAATAGTATACCGAGAGTCAGCAGTGCACGTAGAGATAAAAATCTCCCTGAAGGGTTATCATCTTAAACTTCTTGTTTCCCCAACAGTGGATACAGTTGTGAGCACAACTTATTCAAGGCAATTGGTGACATTCATCACAAGTGGTCCTTGTCTCATAGCAGAACTGTTGGAATTGTCAGAATGTATTTTGTCAATAGATATTTGTCTTTGTTTCAGAAAAAGAGGTAAGGACAGCCAACTTCTCATTTTTTCTGGAAAGGCTCTCCTGGTTGATATTAAGAGGGATGTAAATCTTCACATTCTTAATACTGATGACATAGACCGTGTAACAGTGTTTGTTTACTTGGATTTACTTTGGAAATGTCACCTGCCGTAGCCTGTCGAAAGTTATAGGGGTAGGGGATATGTGTGTGTGATTTTGTAGTATTCCCTTCTCTCTGGAAACTAGGAGTTCTTTTTAGATTATTTTTTAATAATGCCCTTGTGTGGCTGTGACACTATTGTTGATCTGCAACTAGTTGGTCCAAAAATTTTGTTTTATCAAGATAATTTTAAATTAAACATTCCCTTGGAAGTACAACACTTAGTATATTATATAGTGATGTTTTCTTTAAAATCCTTTTACGGTAGGTTATCTGCAATTTTCCTTATTTTATAGGGTAACTTTAACAATTTTAAAGCTAGAAAATTAACAGCCTTTCTAAATATTGGGGAGCCCTCTTTCAAAAAGACAGTTGCTCTCTTGTATGCAGTGTTGTTGTAACCATGTTGGCCCCAGAATATTAGAGACAAGGTGGCTGAGGGAATATCTTTTATTGGACTAACATCTGTTGGTGAGAGAGAATAGCTTTTGAGCTTACACAGAGTTCTTCTTCTGGCCTGAAGAACTGTGTGAACTCCAAAGCTTGTCTCTCACCAACAGAAGTTGGTCCAGTTAAAGATATTGCCTCACTCACCTTATCTAATTGCTCTCTTTCACATAAGAGCACCAATATTTAAATAAGAGAAATAGCTTTTAACGTGAGTTTATGCATACATTCCAATGGAAGCATGTAGATACAAATAAGTGCTAAAATACTGTCACCTTGAATGGTCCCTTAGAATACGTGCTAATTACTTATGCTAAGTTGTCTGTTCCATCTTGTATTTAGCTGTGACAGTCTCCGTACCTTTCCTGGACCTGAGGAAGAGCTCTGTGTAGCTCGAAAGTTTGTCTCACTAACAGACCGTAGTCCAATAAAAGATATTACATTACCCACCTTGTCTTGCTAAAATACTAAGTAGTTTAGCTTGACTTGCAAATGAGGTGGTATCGCAATAGGGAATTAAAGCATAGGCTGATGTTCAACTGGTACTGTGAGCTTGTTTTGACATCTGGAAAGGAGGCTTTTCACCACTAGATCATTGGTGTGAATCCAGACTAGGTCCATGGCAAGCAGAAATTAACTCCTCATCTGCAATTCATTTCCTAGTAGATTATTTTGTACAATAATTAAAAGCATCACTGTTACATATGGTATGTTATTGACTCTGAGATGAATGGGCATGAGAACTTCTCAGTATGTTACAGGTTCAAAAATTCATAGAGTTTAGGGCTAAAAGATCATTTAGTCTGACATTCTGTCCCGGGGGTCCTCGGATTTACAACACAATTTGTTCCTCGGAATTGCATTGTAAGTTGAAATGTTGCAAGTCGAAAATGATTTTCCCATAGGAATCAATGGTATGAAGGGGAGATTGGTTTCTGAACCAAGGCTTGGTGGACTATTTTCACCACAATAACCCAGGTTTTTGTACTAAATGAATTATAGATGAATAATGTTGAAACATTGTTTTTACTAAAAGCAGCAAGGAATCCTGTGGCACCTTATAGACTAACAGACGTTTTGGAGCATGAGCTTTCGTGGGTGAATACCCACTTCGTCAGATGCATGTATTCACCCACGAAAGCTCATGCTCCAAAACGTCTGTTAGTATATAAGGTGCCACAGGACTCTTTGCTGCTTTTACAGATCCAGACTAACACGGCTACCCTGATACTTGACATCCTTTTTACTGTACGCTGTATTTCGAAAACATCATTCAGATAAACACACAAACTCACACATGCTGCTCAGAATGCCGGCAGCACAGGCTCAGAAAGCCAGGGAGAACTGCACGCATGCTGAGTCTCAGCCAATCACTGTTCTAGCTTCCTGATTGGCTGAGCTCAGGGCCGGGAGCCAATCAACAATAAGCAACCACCCTACCCGGCAACAAGCTACCCTGCTGCCTCGAAGCCAATCAGATGCAACCCCTTCTCACTCCATACCAGTATAAGGCAACCAGGAGGTGATTTCAAGTGAACTTTATGCAAATCAAGCGTCGTAAGTGGGAAACCAGCGTCGTGGGCAGTCAATTGAAAAGTGTCGTAAGTGGCGTCCGACATAAGTCGGGCGTCGTAAGTTCGAGGACTCACTGGATATCACAGGCCATTACATTTCACCCTGTTGCCCGTGTATTGAGCACGGTAACTTGTGTTTGGCTAATTCAGATCTTCCAGAAAGGCAGAGATGGAGAATCTACCACTCAGCGGCTAATCAGCCTTGCAGTTAAAAACTTCTTATGCCTTATTTCTGGTTTAAATTTGTCTGGCTTCAGCTTCCAGCCACTGCTTTTTGTTATGCTTTTCTCTGCTAGATTAAAGAACTCTTCTGTACCTAGTATTTTCTCCCCATGGAGGTACTTTGACACTGTAAATCATGCCAGCTCTTTGTCGTCTTTGTGATAAACTAATCCGATTGCGTTCTTTAAGTCTCTCACTATAAGACATTTTCTCCAGCCCTTGCATCATTTTTGTCGCTCTTCTTATCCCCTTCTCTAATTTTTTAGCACTCTCTTTAAAATGTGGACACTAGAACCGTACACAGCATTCTAGTATCGGTCTCACCACTGCATACACAGGCAAAATCATCTCCCTATTCCTACTTACTACTGCCCTGTTTATACATCCAACAATCACACTAGCTTTTTTTGCCACCTCGTACTTGGAGCCCAGGTACTGTTTGTTCACTATGACCCCTCTTTCAAGGTTTTCAGGTTGGCTTGACATGACCTGTTTTCCATAAAACCATGTTGACTGGCATTAATTATATTCCTATCCTTTAATTCTTTATTAATTGAATCCTATACAATCTTTTATAATTTACCTTGGCTTGATGTCAAGCTAACTGGCCTGTAGTTCCCGGGTCAACTTATTTGCCCTTTTATGATATTGTGACAACATTAGCCCCTTCCAGTCTTCTCGAATTTCACTGATTTTCCAAGATTTATTAGAAATGTTCATAAGTGATCCAGACCTCTCCTGTGCCAGCTCCTTTAGGATTCATGGGTGCAAGTTATCCAGGGCTGCTGATTTAAAAATCTTTATCCTAGTAGATATAATCTAACTTCCTCGGTTACTAATGGACTGGAAAATACTTCATTGTTCTGCTTCTTTCTAAATACAGAATAAATATTTATTGAACCCTTCTGCCTTTTTTTTTTTTTTGCTGCATTATTAACAGTTTTACCGTCTCCATTTAGTAATGGGCCTGTGCCATTGCTAAAATTTCTTAATATATTCTCTTATTGCCTTTCAGTAATGCTGATGTTGGATAACTCAAAAGCTGAAGCTACAGATTTAATACTTGCTTTGTTTTGTAAAAATTATAACATTAAAACAAGTCAGATTGGTAAATTCTGTAGTTTTAAACCTGTGAACATACGAAGTTGGCAAGTTCACATGGAGAGGATAGAACTTGACATCCTTCTGCTGATTTAGTCAGTTAACAAAGGTAACCATTAACATTTTTAAATGTGCAGTTCTGATTCAAGAAACTTTTATAAGCTGCAGTGGCAAAGCAAGCAGTGCTCATGGGCTCCACAGATTAAAAAAATGGGGAGGAGGAGGATTTCTTTGTGTGCTCGTGTGCGTCTATGTGTGGTTGGTTTTAAACAGCCTCAGGAAAGTTTAAGGAAAAACACTTTAATTCCAAAGGTTAACGTTTGATCTCATGACATTTACTCTGCCACACTTCACATCTGATGGTGGAGAATAATGCAATTAATAGGGAAGAGAGGAATAGAAAGGACCATGTATGTCTGTGCTGTGTCGGTCCCAGGATATTAGAGAGAGTTGGTGAGAGAGAGTTTTTGTCAAGCAGAAGTTGGTCAAGTAATAAATATTACCTCTATATTTGTCTAAGCATTTGGGAACTATTTAACTTTAGGAATTGTTTAGCTTTGAGTGTTGGATTTCTCAACCACAGATCTGCATTAATATGTGACTGTCTGCAGTTTAAAATAGTAAAAATATAAGAGTTCAAGAAATGCAGGTGATAATTAGATACTTCACTGGTTGATAAAACAAATTTTGTTTTTCCCAAACTACTTTTGTAACAAATGTTAGCAAGTTGTTATTAGGTACAGTTATAGTTAATTAGTTTTTGAAACTGAAGATATGCAGGCAGATACACTAAAAATGGGTTTTTCAGTACATCATTAATTATAAAACTTTGTTTAGTTATAATGATGTGTATGTTTTTGAATGTAACATAGGACATAAAATTATCTTGAGTGTAGCATGTATTTTACTATAAACATTGAAATATCTATTGCAGCCTACAGACAAGTATAATTATACAAAGAATACACTTTACAAATATAAAGGCAGTTTTTGTTTAGTATATGTTGGATACAATGGTCTTCCTTAAGCCTAAGCACAGAAACAAAAGCCTACATTATTATAACAGAAAGCCCAAGATGGGAAGTGATAAAATGGGTATTGAGTAGAGGGCTTTGTTAAAACTTAGCTGGTATACTTGTAAAATTTCCATGTATTCATTAAATTCTTATGTCATTCTTATTGTTAGAGGTTGGTTAGTTGACTAAAGTGTTAAGCTTTGTTTGCCATGACAAATTATAACCCTCACTCCTTTCAAAACTTAGTTGGAAAATTCTGAACTTGAATAGTTCTTACAAATTGTATGCATTATCCAAATATTTATTCTACATTATGGGGATAAAGAATGATATTTAAGGGTGTCTGTCTACAGAAGAAACACTGCAGAATTATAAATGGCAGGGTCTTAAATTTCTGTGAAGATGCATTACTCAATTTAGAAATGTCTTTCTGTCAGAGCCTCTTTTGCCCTCTTTATTCTAATTTAATTACTTTCTCTGGAACTTGAAACAAAAATCAAGATGTTAAAAACAACCTTTTTTGTAATGCACCGTAAACAAAACAAAAAAAAAAGGGCATTTTATTTCAAATTTATAACAGAGTATATTGGACTGACGTTACACCTTTTGGCACTAGAAGAGCATCTTACTTCTGAAGATGAAACATCACAGGAATTTCAGCTTCTTGTGATCAGGAGTATAATGGATGTGGGGAAAAGACGACCTCTAATCCTAGATCTGAAGTTTCTTGAACAAGAGTTCTCAAACTGGGGGTTTGGAACCCTCAGGGTCATGAAGTTATTACATGGAGTGTTCGTGAGCTGTCAACCCCCACCCCAAACCCTGCTTTGCCTCCAGCATTTATAGTGATGTTAAATATATTAAAAAGTGTTTTAATTTATAAGGCGGGGGGTCGCACTCAGAGGCTTGCTATGTGAAAGGGGTCACCAGTACAAAAGTTTGAGAACCCCTGTTCTTGAACATACAAACCAGGAACACTTTTTTACTTTTCTCATACAGTATAGTGGACATTCACTGATACTCACCCTATGGAAATAGCATTGGTGATCAACTCTACTTCAAATCAGAGCAAAAGTTCTGGGTTAGACATTTGTACTAAAAGAATGTTGCTTGGAGAAGGCATGAGAAAGGGTGGAGGGAGGTTTTGGAAGCAGCTTTTCCTTTGGGGACATCATAGGCAAGGGATCTGAGGAAAGTGGCAGGTCCCGTAAGAGAGAGTGGCTGCAAATGGAAGGGGCATGTGGAATGCAGGTTTCAGTGAATGCTTTTTTAAAATATCTTTTGGTATTGAAGTCCTACCACATGCAGGTCAGAGTTTGTGTATGACTGTCATATAATCAAACCTCCTTAGTTTAAAAGGGAAAAAAAAAAATTAAATTTAGCTGCAGGCTCTGCCAGCTGTTTCAAAGTTAGTTAATGGAGAAAATAGGCTTCTTTTTACTTGGAAAAGATGCTGTTAGTTCTTTTGCAATATAGTTTAGTAAGATTGTGTTTGTAAATATTTCCATAGTCTGTCTTTGGGCCTTATGTTTTTTCCCTTCACCCTTTTTCATGATTCTGTTGTGCAACAGTTTTTAACAATAAAACTTGACAAAGGTTTTGTTTCATGAACCCAATTCTCCATCTGTCCTGTATGTAGAAGGCTCACTGGAATTCTGTATTTGCAGCAGCTGCAGGATCAGGCTGTAATTGCTAATAAGACTTAATTTATTTTCCTTTTCTTTCATTCCTTTAAAATGGAAATTAAAAAGAATAGTCACAAGGGTGAAGTGCCTGCAAACTAGATGAAAACTGTTTTAAAAACACCATAATAGAGACGCAAACTAAATGTATCCCCCAAATACAAAACAAAACATGCCACCATGGCTAAACAACAGAATAAAGGAAGCGGTTAGGGGCAAAAAGACATCCTTTAAAAATTAGAAGTCAGATCCCACTGAGGAAAATAGCAAGTCTGGTATAAAAGTAGAAGTAGGCAGGCTGAAAAATAATTTGAAGAGCAACTAGTAAGACGCACAAACTATCAGGATTTTTTTTTTTTTGTTAAAGTTCGTCAGAAGCAGGAAGCCTGTCCAACAATCAGTGTGGCCACTGGATGACCAACGTGGTAAAGGAGCACTCAAGGAAGAGAAGGCCATTGTGGAAACACTAAATGAATTCATTGCATGGGTCTTCCCTGCAGAGGTTGTGAGGGATATTCCCATACCTGAGCCATTCTTTTTAGGTGATAAATCTGAGGAACTGTTCTGGGATGAGGTGTAAATAGAGGTGGTTTTGGAACCAGTTGATAAACTAAACGGTAATTAGTTACCAGGACCAGATGGTATTCACGCAAGAGTGCTGAGGGAACTCAAATATGAAATTGCAGAACTACTCCTTGTGGTATGTGAACTGTCGCTTAAATCAACCTCTGTACCGTATGCCTGGAGGGTACCTAATGTAACGCCAATTTTTAAAAAGGGCTCCAGAGTTGAACCTGGCAATAACTGGCTGATAAACCTAACTCCAGTACCAGGCAAATTGATGAACACGATATGTTGGGGAAGTCAATGTGGCTTTTGTCACCAATCTATTAGAATTCTTTGAGGATGTCAACAAATATGGATATCCAGTGGATATAGTGTACTTGGGCTTTCAGAAAGCCTTTGACAAGGTCCTTCACTGAATACTTGTAAGCAAACTAAGCAGCTAGGGATAAAAGGGAAGGTCCTCTCGTAGATTGGTAACTGGTTGAAAGATAGGAAACAAAAGGCAGAAATAAATATTCAATTTTCAGTGTGGAGGGAGATAAATAGTGGTGTCCCCCAAGGATCTGTACTGAGACCCGTGCTGTTCAATATATTTATAAGTGATCTGGGAAAGGGGTAAACAGTGAGGTGACAAAGTTTGCAGACAATACTACATTACTCGAGATAGATAAGTCCAAAGCTGACTGCAAAGAGTTGCAAAGGGTTCTCACAAAACTGGGTGAGTGGGCAACAAAATGGCAGATGAAATTCAGTGTTGATAAATGCAAAATAATGCACATTGTATATATAGTTGGTATTATGTTTTCCAAAATGATGAGGTCTAATTTAACTGTTACCACTCAAGAAAGAGATCTTGGAGTCATAGTGGATAGTTCTCTGAAACATCTGCTCAATGTGCCTCAGAACTCAAAATAATGAACAGAATGTTACGAACCATTAAGAAAGGGATAGATGATAAGATAGAAAATACCATAATGCCACTATGTAAATGTAAACACTCAAACCTGGAGTACTATATGCAGTTCTTGGCACCCTGTCTCCAAAAAGATACATTAGTACTGGAAAAAGTACAGAAAAGAGCAACAAAAATGATTTGGGGTATGGAACAGCTTCCATATGAGGGGGGAGTAAAAAGACTGGGGCTGTTCATCTTAGAAAGTAGATGACTTGTCCGGGGGGATATGACAGAGGTCTAAAAAAATCATGAATGAAGTAGAGAAAGTGAATAAGGAACTGTTATTTATTCCATGTAGCACAAGAACTAGAGGTCACCTGATGAAATTAATAGGCAGCAAGTTAATAACAAACTTAAGTACTATTTCACACAGTGCACAGTCAGAACATGGAACTTCTTGCCAGGGGATGTTGTGAAGGCTGTTGCCTGACTCTGTAGTGGTTATTGATTATTATTGGTTTCCAATTAATTACTAATTAAAGAGCTGGGTTCTAGGCCTAGAATCGGTTATCAGGTTCAATGTCTGGCTGGGAACCCTCATGTGCACAACAGAGACACACTCAGGGCAAAGGAAAACTTTATGCAATTTTATTAGTACTGTGACGAGTTGGATCACAGAACCCCCTTTGGGAACTGCCAACTGATGTGCCAAAACTGGGAATCTAGCACCCCGTCTTGTTGAGCCAGACATGCCAGTCTGCTCCAGCACAGACCCAGGATCTGAACCACATGCTCCAAAGCTGCAGACTTAACTGAAAGCAACTTACAGAAGTGTTCCTCTCTTTAACACTCAGATGCCCAACTCCCAGTCGAATCTAAACCCCAAATAAATTTGTTAAATTGCTCGTCCTCTATAACACTGATAGAGGGATATGCACAGCTGTAAACCCCCCCCCCCCAGGTATTAATACATACTCTGGGTTAATTAATAAGTAAAAAATGATTTTATTAAATACAGAAAGTAGGATTTAAGTGGTTCCAAGTAGTAAAAAACAGAACAAAGTGAATTACCAAGTGAAATAAAATAGAACACGCAAGTCTGTGTCTAAGAAAACTGAATGAAGATAAAACCTCACCAGTTCCAGTAAGCTTCCTTTTACAGACTAGTCTCCTGCTAGTCTGGGTTCAGCAATCGCTCACACCCCCTGCAGTTACTGCCCTTTGTTCCAGTAAGCTCCCTTTTACAGACTAGTCTCCTGCTAGTCTGGGTTCAGCAATCGCTCACACCCCCTGTAGTTACTGTCCTTTGTTCCAGTTTCTTTCAGGCATCCTTGGGGGTGGAGAGGCTCTCTCTTTAGCCAGCTGAAGACAAAATGGCGGGGTTTCCCAAAGGCTTAAATAGACTTTCTCTTGTGGGTGGAGACCCCCTCCTCTCGCCTATGCAAAGTCCAGCTCCAGGATGGAGTTTTGGAGTCATGTGGGCAAGTCACTTGTCCATGCATGACTCAGTTTTTACAGACAGCAGCCATGGCTTACCTGCTATCTTGAACGTCCTCATCTAGACTCCTTATGTGGATTGGAGCCTCCCAAGATCCATTGTCCCTTAAGTGCTTCTTGATTGGGCACTTAATTTGTACATTCCTTTCTCCAGAAGCTGACCAAATGCTTTACAAAGGCTAATTAGAAATCAAGCCAACTAGTCAGGGAGCCATTGATCACCACCTGTTGAGCTTGACGATCTAGCCAGCTTTCTGTCCACCTTATAGTCCATTCATCCAACCCATACTTCTTTAACTTGCTGGCAAGAATACTGTGGGAGACCGTATCAAAAGCTTTGCTAATGTCAAGGAATAACACATCCACTGCTTTCCCCTCATCCACAGATCCAGTTACCTCATCATAGAAGGCAGTTAGGTTAGTCAGACATGACTTGCCCTTGGTGAATCTATGCTGACTGTTCCTGATCACTTTCCTCTCCTCAAAGTGCTTCAAAACTGATTCCTTGAGGACCTGCTTCATGATTTTTCCAGGGACTGAGCTGAGGCTGACTGGCCTGTAGCTTCCCGGATCCTCCCCCTTCCCTTTTTTAAAGATGGATACTACATTATCCTTTTTCCAGTCATTCGGGACCTCCCCTGTTCGCCATGAGTTTTCAAAGATAATGGCCAATGGCTCTGCATTCACATCCGCCAACTCCTTTAGCACCCTCCGATGCAGAGCATCTGGCCCCATGGATCTGTGCTCATCGAGCTTTTCTGAATAGTCCTCAACCCCTTCTTTCTCCACGGAGGGCTGGTCACCTCCTCCCCATTCTGTGCTGCCCAGTGCAGCAGTCTGGGAGCTGACCTTGTTTGTGAAGACAGAGGCAAAAAAAGCATTGAGTACATTAGCTTTTTCCACACCTCTGTCACTAGGTTGCCTCCCTCATTCAGTAAGGGGCCCACACTTTCCTTAACTTTCTTCTTGTTGCTAACATACCTGAAGAAACCCTTCTTGTTACTCTTAACATCTCTTTCTAGCTGCAACTCCAAGTGTGATTTGGCCTTCCTGATTTCACTCCTGCATGCCTGAACAATATTTTTATACTCTTCCCTGGTCATTTGTCCAAGCTTACACTTCTTGTTAGCTTCTTTTTTGTGTTTAAGATCAGCAAGGATTTCACTGTTAAGCCAAGCTGATCGCTTGCCATATTTACTGTTCTTTCTACACATCGGCCTGGTTTGTTCCTGCAACCTCAATAAGGATTCCTTAAAATACAGCCAGATCTCCTGGACTCCTTTCCCCCTCATGTTGTTCTCCCAGGGGATCCTGCCCATCAGTTCCCTGAGGGAGTCAAAGTCTGCTTTTCTGAAGTCCAGGGTCCGTATTCTGCTGCTCTTCTTTCTTCCTTATGTCAGGATCCTGAACTCGACCATCTCATGGTCACTGCCTCCCAGGTTCCCATCCACTTTTGCTTCCCCTACTAATTCTTCCCAGTTTGTGAGCAGCAGGTCAAGAAGAGCTCTGCCCCTAGTTGGTTCCTCTGATAATATGGTATCAGGTTCTGTGGTGGAGCAGAAGTACCGTTTCTTGGAGAGAACAGATAGTTCAGCTCTGCTGAGGGGTAATCTTGGTAAATTGATGATGATGAAGTGCCATGTAATGTCCATGTGCTGAGTCCCAGTCATGGTTTCTTCTGGAGATGCTGTTTTATGGGTTGTGGAGGAGTTGTAGTTGGTTCCACTTTATGTTTTTGTGTTGCATGGTTGTTATCTGGGGTTTTTTGATGATTATGTTCAGTTTACAACAATCTGTAACGTACTAACTCTTCTTTGTCCTATGACTGTAGAGATGTTATCTGCCAGCTTCATCTTGATTGGTCTCTTGCAACATGTGTTAGACTCAGACTCAGACTCTAAGACTGGAAGGGACCTCGAGAGGTCATCGAATCCAGTCCCCTGCCCTCATGGCAGGACCAAATACTATCTAGACCATCCCTGATAGACATTTATCTAACCTACTCTTAAACATCTCCAGAGATGGAGATTCCACAACCTCCCTAGGCAATTTATTCCAGTGTTTAACTACCCTGACAGTTAGGAACTTTTTCCTAATGTCCAGCCTAAATCTCCCTTGCTGCAGTTTAAGCCCATTGCTTCTTGTTCTATCATTGGAGGCTAAGGTGAACAAGTTTTCTCCCTCCTCCTGATGACACCCTTTTAGATACCTGAAAACTGCTATCATGTCTCCTCTCAGTCTTCTCTTTTTCAGACTAAATAAACCCAATTCTTTCAGCCTTCCTTCACAGGTCATGTTCTCAAGACCTTTAATCATTCTCGTTGCTCTTCTCTGGACCCTCTCCAATTTCTCCACATCTTTCTTGAAATGCGGTTCCCAGAACTGGACACAATACTCCAGCTGAGGCCTAACCAGCGCAGAGTAAAGCGGAAGAATGACTTCTTGTGTCTTGTTTACAACACACCTGTTAATGCATCCCAGAATCACGTTTGCTTTTTTTGCAACAGTATCACACTGTTGACTCATATTTAGCTTGTGGTCCACTATGACCCCTAGATCTCTTTCTGCCATACTCCTTCCTTAAGTTAAGTTCTTATTTGTTCCACCTTGTTTTTATCTGTGACATTCCAGTTACCTTTCTCGGACCTGAAGAAATAGCTCTGCGTAAGCTCAAAAACTTCTTTCTTTCACCAACAGAAGTTGGTCCAATAAAAGATACTACCTCACCCACCTTGTCTCTTAACTATAGTTAGGCAGGTGGTGTTCTGTGACCCCCACTTTGTTGGCTGACCAGTATTCTCGTTGTTTTGTGCTCTGGCTTTCTGTCAACAAACAGATTGTTTCTTATTCTTAGGTTTAAATAGGTAGCCTGTTACTACATGCATTCAGCCATGGACCCAAGTTAATACCCCTACCTTTTGGTGTTTCTTTAGAATCTGTTGTGATTAGTAACTTGATTTTTGTATGTTCTATGAAAAGTGTACTTCCAGCAAGCACAGAGTCCTTTAACACCATGCTGGTTTGTTTCTGACACCCTAAAGAAGAGGGCTTTATAACCATTTGAATTATGAACACCAGGTTTTGCAGCACCTTGAAGGTCTCCCTATTCAGGCATTGATCAAGCCAGCTCCTGTTTACTGCAAGATCTGATGGGTTTCTAATAGGGTATACCATGGCCGTGTCATTGATTAACTTTTTTTTTACAACATTTTTGTGGAGCAAAGAATAAAATATATATATATATTTTTTTTTTCTACTTCACCTGTGCCCACTGATGAGTTTTTTGTGTGTGTCTTGTATTGTGTGGTTAGTCATATAAAAATGTTGAGCTCAAAGCTGCTCCCTGTAAATAGAAGGAAGGGTTTGGTCAGAAGCATAATATCCTATATGCGTGTAGCCATGCAGATAACATCAGGGCTCATGCATGCACATGAAACTATGTCCTAGGACCTTAGCGAGCTGTTGTGCTAGTTTGAATAGAGTGAGCTGTACCAACAGTCTGATGGCTGGAGTCATACCCTCTATACAAATCCAATTAAAGTTTTTCAATTGTTCCCTTTCCATCCTCCCCCCTGTCCAAGCCTCTTCCCCCCCCCCCCAAAAAAAAAACAACCAAAAAAACCCAGACCCAAGCAGTGCCAAATGTTCTGCGATATTTTAATCTTTTGATAACACATTTTGAAAAGCCCTTGGAGACTTTTTTAGATTTTAGACAAAATAGTTCATTGGCAGGACTTCCCTTGTAGATAGGGTCTCAGTTATTAAGAACTGCATCGTGGAACTTGTGATAACAAAAGCATTTGGTGAGGACTGGGGGATAGACTGCTACTGGTAAGAGAAACTTTTTTTTTTTGTTACTTAAATGCTGTTCCAAAGATCTGAGAAGCAGTTGAACAAAAGATGTTAAAGATTAAACTTCTTTTTTTCACTATTAAACTAAGAAAATAAAAATACGTAATTAAAACAGACTAAGAAGAGGATGGTATTGGAGGACCTAGCTAAATGGCAAAACACTTCAGACAAACAAACAAAAAGACGACCCTCCACACACCCCCCACCCATACTGGTGCCTACGATGCCATCTTAGAACATGGTATTGTATACCTCTAGGCACCAGGAATGTCTCTCTTCAAAACTTCATTCTTTCCGCTTGTGTGGAGATATCCTTCCCAAGATAAGAGGTTCTCTCATTTTCTCCTACCATCTTGCAGTTTTCAGTTAACGTGGTTTTTCTGGTTCTTTGATTTATTGGAACAGCTCATGCTTTCAGCAGAAATTTTTATTTATTTATTTATCTATTTGATTTACTCATACCTGTGACAAATGTTCAGCATTGTTCACTTAAAATCCTTTCCATACAAAATTGTTACAAATGTTCTCTACTAACTATGCAAAATCTTAGAAAGTTGATTTCAGAACCAAAGAAAATAGTCTAATAATGGTCCTCAGGAATCTCATTAGACTTTAAAAAGGCTTTTGATAGATAAATTACCATGAAATGTTAATTTTAACAGATTTTGTATGTTTGTGCCTTTTTGCCTCATTTGCACATTAGTGCAAATTAACGTTTGAAATGAGAAATTGAGAAAATTAGGAGGAGACTATAGTCATTCTTTGTATTATGGCTGAGTACAGCTAGAATGCTTTTAACAAGACCCAACTTTGTAGCAGAGGACTATACTGGCAAGCTGCTAGGGACATAAGCACTTAAACCAATTTGATATAATTTTTAATTTGTGTCTATTTGGATTCACTGTGATGCATTTAGAATAAGTAAAACATATAAATACACTTGCTATTCTTAAACTGTCACTACTTGCTTTTTCTTCACTTTCTCTTCACATCTGCCATCTTGTTTCTCATGTCTTTTTTCTCTCTACTTCATTCTGCCTTTTATTGGGTTCCCTCAGCTTCCTTTTTCTTTTTTTTTTGGCCACTCTTCCTGTTCCCCCTGTTTTCCTTTATTCGCCTTCCTTCTAATCTTGACTCTCTTTTCTTCATGCTGTTGATAGAACCAGCTGAACTTTGGCATTTTCCTCAGGTCCATGGCTGCCTGAAGACCAAAGTGACTTGCTCTTTACCAGGGACACGATTGGCAAAGAGGGGGGTGGATCCATTACCACTGCTGCTATTTGCAGGTGTCTGTTTCTGTTCATGTCTGTGACTTAGCTATGCAGCAGGGAGCAGAGCAAGCATCCACGCCCTGCTTTTGCAGGGCCTTCAGATTCCAGGAGCTGCTTCATCTGGAGCTCAGCTAGAGGGTGGGGAGATGTAGAGGGAGAGAGCTGGCGGTGGTGAGATGAAGGAATTTTATCTGCTTAACATTAATTTATGCTAGGAAAGTTTTGAGGACACACTACTTGTACTAACTATTTGAATATTTGAGGTTGTGTCCTGATCCTGCAAACTCTTATTCATCTGAGTAGCTTTTACTCAGGGAGTGCCACTGGGGATACTTATGAAAGCTATGAGACAAGGTTTTCAGAATTGCACGTTTAATTTGCAAATTGCAGCAACTTTTTGATATTTACAGGGTGAGTGTGTGTTCATGCGTTCACATTGGAATGCATATATTTGTTGTTTTGGGTTCTGGTGGCTGGACAGCATGGTATTTGTATATTGGAATTAGAAAAGATAGAACTTGTATGAGAGAGTAGTTTGTTATATTTGTATTAATTTTTAAAGTAACAGTCTCATTTCTGAAACAGGATTTTCAGTACCAAAATGAAAACTCTGTATCAGCATACTTTGCTTTTTTTGTTGCTTTTTTGAATGCCTAGCAGTATAATAAAATACACTTGGATTATCTGTGCCATGTGGTTTGTGGAATGATTCCAAGTTTAAGAATTTAAATTGATCCAGATTTGCAAACAGATATGCAAATATGAATAATCAAATACCATTTATTCCTCTGCCCCTCAGTGCTTTCTCGGTACCATTTATTCTTCTGCCCCTTGGTGCTGGCAACTGTTTGCGTTGGCTCCCTGTTCTCATCAAGAATCTAACTCCCGCCTTCAGGCACGGATACTGATAGTGCATCAGAGTAACATGCCTATATTTTTTAGGGATGGAGCAAGTTAGTTCCAACATGATACATGGACGTCTTTTTGCACTTTCCTCATGATTGCTGTGAACTTTACTAGAAACTATCATTCATTAGGCACCAAAAACTTCTCTGGTTAAACAAACCAATTTGAAAAAAAGATCCTGTGATTTATCTGGGGTGTGTACATAAACTTGCATTTGACACGTGTTGTTAATCCAATGGTCAGGTTTGTGAATTTTGTTAGAAACCATTAATTAATTTAGGGCAGTTTTTACTAATAAAATTTCCAAGATATTTTCCTCAGTTAAAAAGGTTCTTCAAAATTAATCTGCTGTGTAGTGGAGAACGTACAGGTGACAATTTTAATAAACTCAAATACCTGGTTTTAGAGAGAACTTCATTTAACAGTTGTGTATTCCATGGAGGAGTGGTGTGCATTTGAAATTAAAAAAAAAAAAAAAAAGTGAAGTCAAAATAGAGTAATAGAAATTTACACCAATGGTTGAATTTATTTTGTCATGTGATATAAAAATGTCAGTTTAGCAATGGAATGGGAAATTGAGTTTGTCGTATTTGTATTTCTATGACTGGACGCATTTTTAGCAATGTAGACGCCTAGAATGCATGTTCAAAGTAGTCCAACTGGATTTTTAAAATTCAAATATTTTTATTAGGAGAAATCATTTTAGCGTCACAGTGTTCTAAGAGTCCTGTCTTGTGCAGCCATATCAGCGAATTGTGCCAGAGCATAGTTTGAAGACAAATGGGGACTCTCTAGCTGTACAGTGCACTAGGTATCAATACATTTTTCTGAATAACTTGTTTGTTGAGATTTGCTTCCATTGGAACTATGACGGCTAATATTGTAGAGGTTACTTACTTGGTTCAAACAAATGTGGGAGGACATTGACACAGTTATTCAGCTGACTAGAAGTGATACTTATTTAAAAAAAGATTCTTTAGAAATAATTTTTAATCTTTATTTCTTGTATTATTATCTAAGAACCTGATCCTGCAAGGAGCTCCCTGCAGATGGACTCCTGCACCCATTTGGATCCCAGGTGACTTTGGTGGTTGTCTGTGTTGGAACATGGGCTGCCTGCACAGTTCTCCAAGAGGGATCAAGGCCTAAGCAAACAATAATACATGTTCTATTACAGGTGGAGGTGGAAGCGTTCCCAGTTAATGCTTCCTGATGGTTCCCCCACCGTTTTCAGTCATTTGTAACTTTGCCAAACTTTAACCATTTGAGTTGATATTTCAGCTAGAATGGTTCAGTCATTTCTGAGAATGAAGTTAGGGAAAAACGTTGTTTTGTCCATACTAAAAAATTCCAGTGACCTTCTTTGAGAAGCTCTTGCACCCTTATGCTTTGAAGCAGTGACTTGATTTTTGGCTGAGAGGTAGCCCTTGTGGCAGGGATATATATGACTTTTGCCTTCTGTGTGAAAAATCTGCCCAGGTTTGGCCAAGTGATAAGTCTTTGAAACATCGCAATTCACACATGCTCAATTTTGACATGCTAGTGCATGGATCAGCAGCCTTTCAGAAGTGCTGTGCAGAGTCTTCATTTATTCACTCTAATTTAAGGTTTCGCATGCCAGTAATGCATTTTAATGTTTTTAGACGGTCTCGTTCTCTAAGTCTATAATATAGAACTAAACTATTGTTGTATGTAAAGTAAATAAGGTTTGTAAAATGTTTAAGAAGTTTCATTTAAAATTAAATTAAAATGCAGAGCCCCTCGGAGCAGTGGCCAGGACCTGGGCTGTGTGAGTGCCACTGAAAATCAGCTCACGCGCCGCCTTTGGCACAGGTGCCATAGATTGTCTACCCTAGAGCTAGTGCTTTTCAGCTACGTTCTCTGAAGATTATGTATTCGTTGGACATGCGCCAGCCTAGGGCTGACTTTCACTGCAATTGCAGCCCTGGCTGGGGCTGGGCACAAGACCTGAGAGCAGGGTGCCTCTCGCCTGTTACTCATGCCCCCTGCCCCGGCAGTGTGAAGGAAAAAGCTGTCTCATTCAAATGCAGAAGGGACAAGAAGTGGAAAGCAGTGGAGTAGGAAGTGATTGCGGGGGTGGGGGGTGGGGGGGCAGTGCACTGCCAGGGCAAGGGGATTGGGACTGAGAGGTGGAGCGAAAGACTGGGAGCAAGAGAGGGAAGCGGTTGGATGAGAACTGGGAACTCGGGTGGGGTGAGGAAAGGAGTTGGAGGGGTGGGATACAAGAGTCTGAATGCTGGAAAGGAGAGAACTGGGACTGGCTGTGCAGAAAGACTGAAAAAGAAGCCTGGGGTGAGGGATGCTGATGTTGGACAAAGGTCCTGGGAAGGGAGATGGGGAGCCAGTGGGGCTGAGGAATGTGGTCAGTAGTAATTGGAGGTTGGGGTGGAGAGAGAGCAGATGAGGTGCAGGAGAGGAGAAACTGGGACTGGCTGGCCAAGCAGACTGGAAAGAAGGAGCCAGAGGAGTTGGGAGGGAGTGGGCATGGGTGGTCAAGGAGACTGGGACTAGGATGAGAAGTCTGAGATGATGGGTGAGAGAAGGACAGGGGCAGATTGGAGGGCAGAAAGGGTCACCTTTGCAGGAAATGGGCAGAAAAGTCTGTGCCTACTAGAGCACACTCCCCTCCAGAGCCTGGCATGGGAACGCAAGATGCCTGAGTGTCCTCATTTCTCTGCTGTTAGCAAATAGCTGTGAGACCCACTGGCAAAGTGCCCATGCCCCTCCAGAGCTGACTCACGTAGAGTATGACCTAAGAACGGCCGTACTGGGTCAGACCAAAGGTCCATCTAGCCCAGTATCCTGTCTTCTGACAGTGGCCAATGCCAGGTGCCCCAGAGGGAATGAACAGAACAGGGAATCATCAAGTGATCCATCCCGTCGCCCATTCCCAGCTTCTAGCAAACAGAGGCTAAGCACAAAATCCTTGTCCATCCTGGCTAATAGCCATTGATGGACCAATCCTCCATTAATTTATCTAGTTCTTTTTTGAACCTTGTTATAGTCTTGGCCTTCACAATATCCTTTGGCAAGGAGTTCCACAGGTTGCGTTGTTTGTTTTAAACCTGCTGCCTATTAGTTTCATTTTGGTGACCCCTAGTTCTTGTTATGAGAAATATGCCAGCAGATCTTGGGTGTAAAAAGGTTGGAGACCACTGCTCTACAGTTTCTTCCGCGTTATCCTTTGTCTTAGAATCATAGGACTGGAAGGGACCTCAAGAAGTCATCTATTTCCATCCCTTGCACTCGCAAGACTAAGTATTATGTAGACCATACCTGACAGGTGCATCGAAAACCCAGAAATAATCCTACTTCTCAATTCTTGATGTCTGGTGTGTACCATGCAAGAAACCGTCCATCTGGTATGGCTAGGATGAAAGTCCACGGCTAGTTAATATTTAATTGTAAAAGAGAGCACCTTTCTAGTGAGAAAGAAACATCAATGTGGGCACGTGATAAATCCACATAACTGTGTGACCACACGACTGTTACCCTTGTCACCCTCCACTTTCTGCTTGTCTTTTGTTTGTTACTCACTTCTTGTCTTTTTTTGAGTTTGGAAATGGGTTGTCTGGGCAGGGGCTGTCTTTCTGTACATTTGTTCAGCACCTAGTGTGGTTTAGGCCTGCTCCTGAGTGGGGCCCTTGGGTGCTCTCACAATACCCAACCACCCCCCCAAAAAAATTAATAAGAATTTCTAATTCTTGTGTTCTGTTTGGTACTGCTCTCCAGCTGTGCATCTCCACCTCCATAAGAATCTAAAAATACAGTTCATACTAAGGATATATAATGGTGTGTATGTTTACTGAGGTGCTTTAGTCTTGATGTTGGAATATAATAATAATAAATAAAAAATGCAATTAGGGGAGGGAGGGAAGTGGCAGCGTTGAGTCCTTGCTCCTCCTCCGCCCTCCCTCCTGCCCAGGGCAATCAGCTGGCTTGCGGTGTTTGGGAGGCAGGGGGAGACTGTGTGCCGAGTCCTTGCTCCTCCCCTGCTTCTTCCTCCAAAACGCTGCAAGCCAGCTGACTGGCGTGGGCAGGAGGCAGGGGGAGGAGGGAGAAGGTGCTGATCTGCAGGGTCTGACGGCAGTGGGCAGGAGGTGCGTGGAGGGAGGGCATAGGGATGCTTCTAGCTGTGGAGAAAGGAGGTACCCAAACAATGTGAGAGTGGAGCATTGCACAACTTTAAATGAGTATGTTCCCTAACTGATCAGCAGCAAAACAACGTTAGCAGGACGACTTTAAGTGAGGAGTTACTGTATATTGAACAGCAAAATACTTCAACATCTACTATTCTGTTAAGAGTTGGATGAAAGCAGGTTGTGTCAGTGCATTTTATGTACATGTATGTTGTGAATGGAGTTATGCCAGTGACCCATCAAAAGTTAATGCATGTGCACAGCAGTCAAAATATTGCTTCAACAGTTTTTTTTCAATACTTCTCTTGCTAGAGGTCTTCCGGTATCTGAAGTTGAGAACTTCCTTATCTCCGTAAAGATGGAAAAGGAAGAAAAGAAGATTGTCAATACAGGCGAGGAGGATGAGATGGTAATCTGTTTTATGGTCTCGTTTCACAAATGGAAGAAAATGTTGCTTTTCTGTTTGGGGCATATTGCTTAAGGCACAGTCCTCGTGAGCCCCTTCTGGAATTGTAGACCATGAGCCTTGGGGTACAAATTTCCATTTATTCAAACTCCTAAAAAGAGTATGAAGAACCAAGCAGCTCTCTACAGCCAAAAATCTAACTGGTCCCATTGCATGTGTTACTTCTTAATACCCTTTGAAAGGAAAATTGTAGTGAAGTGTTTCATAAAAACAAATCATGGCCCTGCTCTCGTGTGGTCTGGAGTGTGGCTAGAGCTGTGGGCCTGGCTGTCCTCTGTGCACGCACTTGGCACACTCACCCAGATGCAGTTCCTGTCCCATAGATTTGGGGAAAACGGCACACCATGTGAGGCTAACCCAATCCTCCCTCCCTCGTCCTTGTGGGGGGCCAGTCCCCCGAGCCTGCCTGCTCCCTGTGCAAGGCTGGGGCTGGCATTGCTGCTTGCCTGAGCCATTGTCCATCCCCCCCCCCCCCCCGACCCCGTGCGCGGAGCTGGCATTGTAGCTCAACCCCCACCCAGCATATTCCTCTGTATCCAACTGTTTTGACCAAAGTGAGCATCTGTCCCAGGTGCTCTGGCCAGCTGATCAAGTTGGCAAGAATAAATGGGACAAACATCCATTTTTGCCAAAAAAGTCAGGGTGGCTGGGACAGGGCTTCAGGAAGGGACTGTCCTGGCCAAAACCCTTTTTAAAGAAAACAACCTTTTGACAAAAATAAATGAGCTCTAGCAATTAGAGTGTAATGATTTTTCAGAAAGAGATTTTGCAGATATCGTTCAATGTAATATTTTCATAAATGTGAATGATGCTGGTGGATCTCAGTGATAGCTTCCATTTTATTGATAAGTCAGAGCAGGAAATCTGTTCCCTGTAATCTGAGACAGAGGAAATACAGCTCAGCATCTGAAAGTTTCCTTTGTGTTACTGCATTGAAACACTCAGCCAAATTTTTGTGCCCCAGGCTGAACCCAGATAGTGATGGTACTTACCTTTGATTGTTAATTTATTATCCTAAGAGGCACTTCCTATTTTTGTGTAGTATGTTCTTCATTGTAACAAGAGAGTAAGTACTCTGAATATATTTCATGTTGCATTCTACTAGGAGGTGAGTGGACTTTCTCCAGTTGCCACAGTAACTGCCGTTTTTGAAGCATGGTTTTGTTTTGTTTTTTGCTGTGTCTCAGGCTAGTGTTTCACCAGCTGTACGTGAGCGTTACAGTGGGCTGCACTACTTCTGAAACAACAGGATCCCAAGTGTCATGTGGGTGAAAAGTACCTTCTTACGCTCAGAGGCTTGGCTGTTATTACATTTTGAGATGAAATCAGAGTAACTTACTTAATTCCTTCCCCCCTATTCCCAACTACCCCTTTTTATTTCCTCCCCAGAGAATGAAAAACCATTTGTCAGCAAAGTGTTGATTTAAGTCCTCAATTTTAATCAACTTGTACTTGTTATTTTCTAAAGAAGATGCTTTTTCATTGGTTCCTATAATAACGGTTAAAACATGCTGATTTACAGCTAAATAGAGCCTTTACACTAGATTTGCTACATTTTTGTTCCCTGTCTGGGAGGGTACACTATAACTATATACATTTATTGAAGCAATTATATGGCTTAATATTTTCAGGTTATTATTAATTATGCATTTTAGTATGTTAGAAAATAGTGACTGATATGCTATCTTATAAATAATTAACCTTTTGCTCATGATTTGTGTCATGTTGCATTAGGATGGTAACTGAAACTTAATTAAACACCCAAAACAGTGCATAAAATGTATTCTTATTAAACAAAACAAGCCCTCACTAGAATACGTGACCTATAGTGCCCTATTTATAAAGCTTGACCTAAAAATTAGATGTTTTACCCCTGATTCTTTATATAGAAAAGCAGTCTTTAACTCAAAGATTTTAATAGAGGCTCATGTATTCAGCATTTTTTTTTATTGTTTCAAGAGATTATAATAAGTTTAGGTCTTAACATATTTTATATTAAATTCAGATTTCATTTTAACTGGTTTATTTAAAAAACTATATAATTTAAATAAAGATTTAAATCAGTTTTTTTTTCCAAAAAATTATCAATTTTATCCACTCGTGTTTGTTGTCTGGTTGTGAGCAGAAAGAAGTATACTAAACTGTTCCCAGCTGTTGTTGGGGTGTAGAGCAGGCTTGTATGCCATGTCCCCTTACATCTTCAGAACCATGGACCAGAACCAGGTCCTTAAAAACGAAAGGTTAGATTGTAACGCAAGTTTCCTTGCATAACTGCCTCAGGAGCAGTCCAGGGAGGAGTCTGTTTTTGTATTGCAGTGTTATTAAATTGGTGAGTATGTAGCACTTCCGTGGGTTTTAATGGTTCTATGGGTATCAGACTGAACAAAAGCAATTGTCACAATATAGTAAATAAACTTTTTTGAACCCTTCGCCAGCAAAGAAAAGGAGGAAAAACCTTTGAAATATATACATTTATCTGCCACCATTTGTCACAGGTTACTCCTGAATTTTTCAGCTGAAGCAATTAAGGATATCTTTGTTCATTATTTGTTTCCCTGTTTCCGTACAGGAGATTTATGGTTATAATCTGTGCCACTGGAAGCTAGTTTTAGTTGCTATAGGGGTGTTTTGTACTGGTGGCTTCCTCCTCCTCCTCCTCTACTGGATGCCTGAGTGGCGTGTGAGAGCAACGTGCAAAAGGACTACACTTAAGGACTGTGAAGTGGTGCTACTGAGAACGACTGTAAGTTTGTACACTGAAAGTGCTCTAGTTTTGTGAATGCAGTGTTTGAAACAGAAAAGTTAGTTATCAGCTCTCAGGCTTGTAACCCTAGTGATATTACTTCCTTTGCATCACAGTTTATAAATAAATGACTGAGGCAGTTTGCCAGTTGTAAGCAAAGTGAAAACATGAAGGAAGCTTTGCGGTAAATTAAATCTTGAGGACTTCAGAAAAAATACTCTATTTGCTATGAAACTTGTAAAAGGTTGTACTCTGCTTGTGTATCTTTGTGTGTTGAGAAGAATAGTGAATATCCAAAGGACGTTTGCTGTTGTTAGTAAGGACTTTTGATACTTCAGTATTTTGTATTTGCCTGGATAAGTAATAGAAACTAAGTAGCATTCAGAGAAACTTTTAACATCTTCACTAGGAGGATTTTTCAAAAGGTTTGATAGTCATGCACTCATTATTCCACATTGTTTGCATTCATAACTCTATTAAATAGTTGAGAAAAAGAAATATCAAGAAATTGATTTCACTCTTAAGAAGAGATGATTATAAGGTAGGTGTACAGGCAAAATATGTGAAAAATATACAGGCAATATCTTGACAGTGTCCTTTTTAGCTAAAGCAATATTATTGTATAATTTAATTTGTGTATGTAAATTTCTAAAGAATGCGATCTTCCTCCAAAGTTTACTCCTCATATCCTACTTAGTTTTCTTTTAGAGTTATAGAAGATTTCAGGAATTGATTAGACCTAGGTTTTGGAAGACCATGAGCTGAGGCTGTACATTTCTGTACAATAAATCTTATTCTTCAGAATAGCTCAGAAATAGGAAAACATGGAGATAAATAGTTAAGGGGTGCAGTCATTTCACTCATGCCATTCCTTTTGTGTTTCCTATCCCCTATACCAGTGACACCCCCCCACTTAGCATAAACCAATCCCCCTTGTGCTCTGAAATAATACATTCTTGTTGAATATATGGAAGAAATACCATGCCATTTATTTATAAAAACTAAAAGTTTCCAAAACTAAGTCTGAGGGTTCACTAGCACACATCAGAGCTTTGAAAGTTTTTTGCTAGTGTTATGTGGAGTTAGAGTGGTCAAATGTTTTTATAAATAAAAGGAAAAACCTTGTCCTGGGGGTAATTTGGTATCAATCCCATGGTGTCTTTCATTTCTGTAAGTGTATGTGGACCTTTCTAATTTACTTGTTTTCTAGCTGACATTGGTACTTATTACAGACAAGAAAGATATCCCTAGGTTCATGTCGATGCATCCTTATAAGGTATTAAACAGTATTCTGCTATTTTGTTTCTATAGTAACAATTTTTTTCTTTGTTAGGATGAATTCAGGATATGGTTTTGTGCAAAGATTCGTATTGTGCTTTCTTGGGGAGACAGCCCATTACAGAATCCTCAGTCTATTGAAGACAAAGTTTCAAATGGCCATAGTGGTCATTCATGTGAAAGCCCTGCTGAAGAGAATAGAAACAATCCGAACAAATATTCTCCTGTAAGTGGACTTGTGGTATCTGAATCCTTAATCTTCAAGGCAGCTATGAAAAGAATATATATTATGCATACACATTACAATACACGTGACCTGCTTAGACTGCCAAAGAGGCCAGTTGGTTGAGGTAGGGAAATGTGCTCTTATATTTTAAGTCACAAACTGTAAAGATCTTGTGCTTCAGTATATTGTGGGATTAATGAAAGAATAAGACTATTGAAAAGTAAACTATCTTATATAAAATACATTGTCAGTATTGGAGAGAGAGCACACAGGAAACATTTTGTATTTCATTTTTAAAACAGTGTACCTGATTTAAGTTCAGTTTTGTTATAAATTTTTAACAGTGATACTAAATTAAACAGAAATCCATGTTGAATGATGCCAGCTTAATGCCTAATTGCATGTATTTGCCTTACAGATTCGCTATTTCACACACCACAGTGTAAAGTATTTCTGGAATGATGCAGTCCAAAGTTTTGCCATCATAAAGTAAGAATACTTCTTTTTTACCCTTGCCTTGCAGAGCAAGTGTGCATATTTTCTTGGTAGCCATAACTTTGTTCCCCAAAAGCTTAAAAAAATGACAGTATTCCAGTACTGTTTTCCAATTCTGTTTTCTTGTGAATCTTTCTCTGGTTTGAGCCTTTTCCATCTCCCCAATGAACTTCAGGATTTTCTTGATTGCTAGGGGAGGAGTGTTGGTTAATCCACCGACTAGCACACCACATCTCTAAGATTATGTCGACACCTGGGGCTGGCCTGTGCCAGCTAACTTGGGCTTGCAGGATTGGGCTGTGGGGCTGGTTAATTGCAGTGTAGACATTCCAGCTCTGGTTGCGCCTGGGCATCTACGCTGCAATTAAACAGTCCTGCGAGCCCAAGTCAGCTGGCACAGGCCAGCGATGAGTTTTTAACTGCAATGTAGACATATCCTAAGAAGGTTTGGTTTGTTGTTGGTGAAGGGGTGTAGCCTACCGACGTGTTCTGTGCACCACTATATGTGTGTTCCCCCTTCCTGGCCCATATTGAGCCATCTGCCCTGAGGCACAGCTGGAATTGGTGAGAATTCCGCATGTGAAGTGTGAGTAAGCTTAGGTCCTCTGTCTGGATCACGTGTCTAGATGCTCAAAACTCTCTCAACCACTGTTTTGAATGACTTCCACTTCCTGGGATCACAGCGTTGTGGCCTGTCACTTCTGAGACTTTTTATTTACATCTTATTTTGAGCAGAATCTGGTTGTAAGCACCTTAGCCATAACTCTGTTTTGGTGTCCTATGGAACTGATAAGAGTAATTTTCTCTTTACTTCGAGTTAAGTTAGGAAAATATTTCTATAACTTTTGATTCCTGGATAGTGTGCTCTTGAGTGAGTCCACTCTGATTTACTTCTACATATCCCCTGTGTTCCACGTCACTTGTGACTGTTTTCTAGTGATCTACAGTCTAAATTAGAGATGTTGGAAGGGTCAGAGGGATCTTGACTTATTTCCCAAAGGCAGGCAAGCCTGGGGATGCAAGCTGTTTCAGAGGCCAAGCATTAAGAGACATTTCTCTTCTTTTGCAACCATTCAATGTAGAGCTCACAATGGGGGAATACTCCCCTCTTATATTGCTGTTCAGTCAGGTCCAAGCAGAGGGAGGTAGGGAAGGATTACGCCCTAGTGGCCAGTTATCCAGCTCTCTATGAATGTACCCCGGCCATTCCACATTAATCCTGCTTCGGAGCTGGAACTCTCTCATTAATAATAGAATGAGGTATGAAATTGGTCTGAAAATCGTTGACCTAACAGTGCTTCCAGATGGAGTTACAGCCCCAGCTGCTTTTCCCGAGTGTTATTACCTCCACCGCCTCCCTCATTCAGTAGCAGTGCATGGGGCATCGGGGTTGAGGAAGAAAGTTACCAGTGCCCTGCAGATAAGCTTTTCCTTTTATGCTGAAAGACAAAACGAACACATGGTCCCATTTTTCCACTTTCCAACGGCAGCTTCCTACAGTGGGAGATGCAGACAGCTCAGAGGCTTAACTGCTGACTTAACCAAACTGGAGCAGTCTTAACCACCGGTTCACCACACTGAGCAGCCATCTAAACAAACAGCTCCTAAGACTAAAACAAGTCTAAGGGCTTGTCTACATCAGAAAGTTGCAGCGCTGGTGAGGGAGTTACAGCGCTGCAACTTTGAGAGTGTCCACATCTGCAGGGCATCACCAGCGCTGCAACTCCCTGTTTGCAGCGCTGGCCGTACTCCCGTTTTGTCTCGGGTGTAGAGGATCCAGCGCTGGTGATCCAGCGCTGGTAATGCAATGTAGACACTCACCAGCGCTTTTCTTGACCTCCGTGGAAGGAGGAAGCCTCTGGTAATCAAGCTGGTTTCCTTTCCCGGTTTGCTCTCTCGGTCCCGGAGCCAGCCAGCAAACCGCGGGGAAGGAGACCTGCTTGCTCGGGGTTCCGGGACCGAGAGAGCAAACCGGGAACGCCGCGGTTTGCTCTCTCGGTCCCGGAGCCAGCCAGCAAACCGCGGGGAAGGAGACCTGCTTGCTCGGGGTTCCGGGACCGAGAGAGCAAACCGGGAACGCCGCGGTTTGCTCTCTCGGTCCCGGAGCCAGCCAGCAAACCGCGGGGAAGGAGACCTGCTTGCTCGGGGTTCCGGGACCGAGAGAGCAAACCGGGAAAGGAAACCAGCTTCGCCGCGGTTTGCTCTCTCGGTCCCGGAACCCCGAGCAAGCAGGTCTCCTTCCCCGCGGTTTGCTGGCTGGCTCCGGGACCGAGAGAGCAAACCGCGGCGTTCCCGGTTTGCTCTCTCGGTCCCGGAACCCCGAGCAAGCAGGTCTCCTTCCCCGCGGTTTGCTGGCTGGCTCCGGGACCGAGAGAGCAAACCGCGGCGTTCCCGGTTTGCTCTCTCGGTCCCGGAACCCCGAGCAAGCAGGTCTCCTTCCCCGCGGTTTGCTGGCTGGCTCCGGGACCGAGAGAGCAAACCGCGGCGTTCCCGGTTTGCTCTCTCGGTCCCGGAACCCCGAGCAAGCAGGTCTCCTTCCCTGCGGTTTGCTGGCTGGCTCCGGGACCGAGAGAGCAAACCGCGGCGAAGCTGGTTTCCTTTCCCGGTTTGCTCTCTCGGTCCCGGAACCCCCCTTGAAGCCGCCCAACAGCGCTGCAGTGTGGCCACATCTAACACCACTTGCAGCGCTGGTTGCTGTAAGTGTGGCCACTCTGCAGCGCTGGCCCTATACAGCTGTACTAATACAGCTGTAACAACCAGCGCTGCAAAATTTTAGATGTAGACATGGCCTTAGACACAGTTCGTGTTTGGCCAAAAAAAAAAAGGGGTGGGGGAAGGGAGGCAAGCAAAAATAACGAAAACCCCACTATTAAGGAACTTTGGTACGTCAGTGAAAGCCTGTCAGCCATGTTGCCCCACAAACATTTCTTGCTTTCTAAAGAAATCTGTAAAAAGTAGTATGAAAAGTTAGCAAAACCACTGCATCAGAGTACAAGTGGTGATAAAACTGTAAGGAAACTTACTGTCTTTTTTGGGGACAAAAATATATATCTTGGCTAGTTTCAATTGAGTGCAAAGATCTTGTAACTGGAAGTCTGTATTCAATCCCAAAACTTACCTTAATTAGAGCAGTGCCTACAGGTAACATTGCCCAGCACTTTGCATGATAGGACCCTATTTTCAGTTGCTTGTAGTTTTCCAGACTTAAACTGTTTAGGTTGGATTTTCCATGTTTGCCTCAGGTGTGGGTGGTGGATTTTTATTTTGTTTGTTTGTTTTTACTTTCAGCTAAAATGGTTCATCTGTTTCAGACAACGAGGTTAGGGGAAAGTATGTTTTTTCCCCTCTGTTAAAAATCCCCACAAACAAAACTGCCAGTTGTTTGATTGAGGGTATGTCTACACTACAGGATTATTCTGATTTTACATAGACCGGTTTTGTAAAACAGATTGTATAAAGTTGAGTGCACACGGCCACACTAAGCACATTAATTCGGCGGTGTGCGTCCATGTACCGAGGCTAGCATCGATTTCCAGAGCGTTGCACTGTGGGTAGCTATCCCGTAGCTATCCCATAGTTCCCACAGTCTCCCCTGCCCACTGGAATTCTGGGTTGAGATTCCAGTGCATGATGGTGCAAAAACAGTGTCACGGGTGATTCTGGGTAAATGTCGTCACTCATTCCTTCCTCCGTGAAAGCAACGGCAGACAATCATTTTGTGCCCTTTTTCCCTGGATTGCCCTGGCAGACGCCATAGCATGGCAACCATGGAGCCTGTTTTGCCTTTTGTCACTGTCACCGTATGTGTACTGGATGCCGCTGACAGAGGCAGTACTGCAGTGCTACACAGCAGCATTCATTTGCCATTGCAAGGTAGCAGAGACGGTTACCAGTCGTTCTGTACTGTCTACTGTGCCATTGTAAATTGGCGATGAGATGACGGTTATCAGTCGTTCTGTATCATCTGCTGCTGTCATGGGTGCTCCTGGCTGGCCTTAGCTGAGGTTGGCTGGAGGCGCAAAGACAAAAATGGGAATGACTCCCCAAGTCAATCCCTCCTTTATGGTTTATCTAAAAATAGAGTCAGTCCTGCCTAGAATATGGGGCAAGTGTACTAGAGAACCAGCGTATCAGAGAACCAGAGAGCACAGCCGCTCCATGTCAGATCCTGCAGAAATGATGAGCTGCATGGCATTCACGGGAGTGTCCCTGCAATGACCCCACCCGTTGCTTCCCTCCTCCTCCAACCTTCTTGGGCTACCATGGCAGTGTCCCCCATTTGTGTGATAAAGTAATAAAGAATGCAGGAATAAGAAACACTGAGTTTTTAGTGAGATAAAATGAGGGGGAGGCAGCCTCCAGCTGCTATGATAGTCCAGGCAGGACATTAAACGGTGGAGGGAGAGGAGCCCAGCATTCTGCTGCTATGATAGTCCAGGCAGTACAGAATCTTTTCTTTAGACATGAAGGGAGGGAGGGGGGCTGATGGAACTCAGCCCCCAGTTGCTATGATGAAGACGGTTACCAGCCGTTCTGTACCATCTACCGGGAATGACCGGGAGTCATTCCTATTTTTACCCAGGCGCCCCCAGCCGACCTCACCTGAGGCCAGCCAGGAGCACTCACGGGCTGATGATGACAATGGATAGCAGTCATATTGTACCGTCTGCAACCGGGGAGGGGAGAGGATGCTGCTATTCATTGCCGCAGCACCGCGTCTACCAGCAGCATGCAGTAGACATAGGGTGACGTAAAAAAATATCAAGAAACGATTTTTTTCCCTTTTCTTTCATGGTGGTGGGGGGGGAAGGGGTAAATTGACGACATATACCCTGAACCACGCTGGACAATGTGTTTGACCCTACAGGCACTGGGAGCTCAGCCAAGAATGCAAATGCTTTTCAGAGACTGCAAGGACTGTGGGATAGCTGGAGTCCTCAGTACCCCCTCCTTCCCTCCATGAGCGTCCATATGATTTTTTGGCTTTCTGTTACGCTTGTCACACAGCACTGTGCTGTGGCCTCTGTCTATCATAGCCTGGAGATTTTTTCAAATGCTTTCTCATTTCGTCTTCTGTAACAGAGCTGTGATAGAACAGATTTGTCTCCTCATATAGCGATCAGATCCAGTATCTCCCGTACGGCCTATGCTGGAGCTCTTTTTGGATTTGGGACTGCATCGCCACCTGTGCTGATCAGAGCTCCACACTGGGCAAACAAGAAATGAAATTCAAAAGTTCACGGGGCTTTTCCTGTTTACCTGGCCAGTGCATCTGAGTTCAGATTGCTGTCCAGAGCAGTCACAATGGTGCACTGTGGGATACCGCCCGGAGGCCAATACCGTCGATTTGCGGCCACACTAACCCTAATCCGATATGGTAATACCGATTTGAGCGCTACTCCTCTCGTCGGGGAGGAGTACAGAAACCGGTTTAAAGAGCCCTTTATATCAATATAAAGGGCCTCGTTGTGTGGACGGGGTCAGCATTAAATTGGTTTAATGCTGCTAAAATCGGTTTAAACGCATAGTGTAGACCAGGCCTAAGTAGCTTTACCCCTTCCATGCTTTGGAGCAGACATATGAAATTGGCAGAGGGGGCTGCCTGTGTGTCATGGATGTCTTTTGCTGTTTCTGTGAAAAAGCCTCTGAAAAATCTGTTTGCATGTGTTTAGAAGAAGTTTGTTAGAGCTTGACTGCTAAATTCTCTGAAGATTCCATGTGCGCTGAACATTCATCATCCCTTCACAGCTCCTACCTGCTGAACTGGACTGTGCATATGCCATTCCTGCAGAGTAAATTAGGGTGCTCCATCCCCGGGTTTCAGGAGCTGAGCAAGGTTTCCTATGCAGTTGCTCATCACACTGGCACAGAAACTCTGTACAAGAGACTTTCTCTCCTTTGCTCTGGGAGTGAAGCAGGGTTGTGTAGCGAATGAGGTTGTTGTCAGTGTAGGACCCCTGTCTCATTTGTTGCACAAGTTGGAAAGTGCATAGTGAATGTGGCAGGGAACTGCAGGAAGAGAAAAGTTTGCATTGTTGTTGAGGCCTCCCTTGGAGAATTTAATTCTGTCGTGGCCTCTGCCACAGAGTTCCTATGTGATTCTGGGCAAGTCACAGAATTTCTCCGATGGCCAACATGTGTTCCTCATTTTCCTTGTACCCAACTTAACACCTCTGGGGTCAGATTTGCGGAAGAGCTAAGCGTTCACAACTATAAATGAGGTGCATGGGAGCTCTATTGTCAAACATATAAAGTGCTATAAAATACTAACTATTCTAAAATATCAGGCCTTAGGCTTCTTAAATTGATTGTCCAAAATTAATGGATACTTTTGACAATTTTGGCCTTAATCTCTGTGTCCAGTTCCTCATTTTGTACATGAGGAAACTGAATATCACCTCACCTCACAGGAATGTTGTGAAGATACGTTAATTAATCTTTGTAAAGAGGTAAACTGATACTATGAACACTATAGAAAACCCATGAGGAAACTAATAATTCTGTATTTAGGGTAGTGTTTGGATGATGTGCAGTAAATACATGGGGCCACACACTGAATGATGAAGATAAAAAGAAATATTGAATCCATCCTGTGCACTGAATGAGGCAGAGGTCCTGTGGGAAAATTGGTATGTCATATAATTTAAAAATGTATCATAATGCATATGCACAATGGGGTTGAATTAAGATTGTATGGGGGGGTGGGAGGGGATAGAAAGAAACAATGAGACAATGGCAGTGGTTTCATTGTGGCAGTGGTCTAACTGTTGTCAATTTTTGTAGGCCTCTTGGAAGAAAATTTTAAAAAGGGATTTGAATAGTAATTTATAGGTCAAAGCTAATCCATATCATATTCATTTTATTAAATACAAATTAAATAAATTCTTGCCTGTTTTTTTTGTGGAAGCGTCCAATGCTAGTTACACAGGTGTTTAAAATAAAAACTTAAATTAAAAAATAAGTGATGTAAAACCAAAGGGCAGACTTGACCTAACCAAGAGATGAATTCAGTGGTCTTCTGCTCAGTCTTTAATTTACCTAATTGATACTTGCAGTAGCTAGACAAAAATAAGTGGAATGACATTCATAACTGACTGCTTTTTAATATTGTTCTTGTATAATGCAACTTAAACTTCTAATACAAATGTCTGGTCTTTACAGTTCCTAAGCATCTTCATGGGATATTTTAAAAAAGAATATTAGCTAAAAGCTTGATTCTGAGAACTTGTTTAATTTCTACAATTATTTTAGGGGACTGGATGAGTCTACTTCCTGCTCTTCAATTCATAATGAACATAGTAAAGGTTTGACTAAGGAGGTGCATGACGACAGGTAATACAATATTCAGACTAAAATATGAATCTAAGAGATGTCAGAAAGGTACATGGTTATTAGATAGCTGGGTTTATGGTATATTTCTCATAAATGAATAAAATTCAGTGTGATCAGTGTTTATGGTTGGAAGTTAAACTTCCCTTCAAAAGAACACTTTACATGTATAGCCTTGAATTGAGGAATCTCATTAAATTTGAATGGTCTCCTTTGTGATTGATTATATAGGCATTGAATATAGATAGAAGTGTTTTTTTTCCTAGTCTCTTAAACTGGGTTCATGTCAGATCATTTTTTCAGCAATAGCATTACCATTAACAGTGGAATCGGCAGTGCCTATTGTCTTTGAAAAATAAAGGCTTTAATTGCTTAATTCCTGGTAGGAAATTCTTGTGATGCTTAATAATCTTTTCAAATCCACAAATTGTCAAAAGATTCAGAAATCAATTGCGTATACAATAAGATGAGTAAGAGATATGACAGAGCTCTTATGAGCTGGCGAGGTGAAGGTGATAAAGTTGGCAGGAAACTGGGTTTGGTGAACACAATGGGAGCAAAATATATACATCTAGGAACAAAGAATGTAGGCTGTGCTAACAGAATGAGGGACTCTATCCTGGGAAGCAGTGACTCTGAAAAAGATTTGAGGGCTGTGGTGCTGTCTCAGGGCCCTTTAAATCTAGCCCCTTTTCCTGGACTTTTAACCCTTGTCAAGGTGTGGGACACTCCAGCACTGCCCGGAGGGGGAACCTGGCCCACCCACTCCTCAGGATCCCAACCCAGGGACCAACACAGCAGCCACTTACTGCTTCCTTTACTTGATTGCTGCTACATTCCTTAGGCCTCATCCCACCTGACCTCTTTACTTCTGTCTGGTACCTTAGGGCTAGAGTTCTCAGATCCTCTCACTCCCAGGTTTAGCAAATGCAGCCCTTCAAGCTCCTTTGACCATGGAGGAGCACCCTTCCGGTCTCAGCCAGAGACTGACCTGCTCAGTCCTGCAGGTCCTTTTATTTGAGCCTGCTGGGCTCTGTTTGGCTGCTTCCACAAGGCCCATCTAGGTGGGCCTGGAAGACCCATCTCGACTGCTCCTTCCTGGGGTAGAGTGTGGTGGGACTTTGGGGCCTCCAGCAGGGGGCCTCAAAGGGCCTGGTACATCCCATCTCACTTATCTTATGGTAATTAATAAAGAGGAATTTTGTTTCAACTTCTGACTTTTAAGTGTATTTTATAAGATAGGTAGGGTGTTTGCCCATTTCCAGTCCTCTGGAACGTCACCTGTACTCCATGAATTCTTGATGATGATAGCTAGTGGTTTTGAGATTGCTTCAGCTAGTTCCTTAAAGTGTATGAGCAGGACCGGCGCTAGGGTTTCTCGCGCCCTAGGCGCACGGTCATTTCGCCACCCCCCGTGCTGATCCCGCGGCTCTAGTGGAGCTGCCGCAGTCATTCCTGCGGAGTGTCCGTTGGTCCATGGCTCTGGTGGAGCTGCCGCAGACATGCCTGCGGGCCGTCCACTGGAGCCGTGCGAGTAGCCAACTGTCCGCAGGCATGACTGTGGCAGCTCCACCGGAGCTGCGGACCAACGGACCCTCCGCAGGCATGCCTGCGGCAGGTCAACCGGAGCCGCTTGCCGCCCCCCCGGCAAAATGCCGCCCCCCGAATAATCCTGGCGCCCTAAGCGATTGCCTAGGCTGCCTAAATGGTAGCGCCGGCCCTGTGTATGAGGATTAATTTTGTCAGGCCCTGCCAACTTGAACATATATAACATATCTAAATATTCTTTAATCTGTTCTTTCCCTGTTCTGGCTTGTGTTCCTTCCCCCTTGTAGTTAATTGGGTTAAGCATCTGCACAATGAACCTTTTTAGCAAAGACCTGAAGCAAAAATAGCCATTAAACTCTAAGCAGACTTCTTGGTGTCATATTAACTTGCTTTCCCCATTAAATAGTGGACCTGTGCTTTCCTTTGTCTTTCTCTTACTTATAAGAACATAAGAAAGGCCTTGCTAGGTCAGGGCAATGGTCAGTCTAGCCCAGTATCCCGTTTTCCCACAGTGGGTGATGCCATATGCTTTAGAGGGAGGGAGGAGAACCGGATATTTTGAGTGATTGCTGCCCTGTTGTCCCATCCTAACTTTTAGCAGTTGGAGGTGTAGGGACACCCAGCGCATGGGATTGCATTCCTGACCATGTTGGCTAATAGCCACTGATGGACCTATTCTCCATGAACTTAACATTCTTTTTTTAACTCAGTTATACCTTTGGTTTTCACAACATCCCCTGGCAATGAATTCCGTGTTGTGTGAAGAAGTACTTCCTTTTGCTGGTTTTAAGGCTGCTGCCTGCTAATTTCATTGGGTGACCCCTGGTTCATGTGTTATGTGAAGGAGTAAATAAAACTTCCTTATCCACACCAGTCATGATTTTATAGACCTCTATCGTATCTCCCATCAGTTACCTCTTTTCCAAGCTTGAATAGTCCCAATCTTTTTAATCGCTTCTCATATAGAAGCTGTTCCATACTCCTCAGCATTTTTGTTGCTTTTTCTGTACTTTTTAGAATTCTAATATCCTTTTTGGAGATAGGGTGACCAGAACTACAGGCAATGTTCACAGTGTGGGTGTACCATAGATTTATGTAGTGGCATTATGATATTTTCTGTCTTATCTATCCCTTTCCTAATGGTTCCTAACATTCTGGTAACTTTTTTTGACTCTGAGGCACATTGAGTAGATGTTTTCAGAGAACTACTCACAGTGACTCCAAGATCTCTTTCTTGAGTGGTAACAGCTAGTTTAGAGCCCATCATTTTATATGCATAGTTGGGATTATGGTTTCCAATGTGCATTTCTGTGCATTTATTAACATTGAATTTCATCTGCCATTTTGTTGCCCAGGCACCGAGATATCTCTGTAACTTTGCAGCATGCTGTGGACCTAACTGTCTTGAGGAAACTCTTCTTTTGTAAATTCCTAATGTATTTATAGAGCCTTTTCTTATTGCCTCTAATGACCCTTGCTGGGGTAACTCATTTTGTGCCTTAGCCTTTCTGATTTTCTTCCTGTGTGTTTACACTGTTCTTTTGTACTCATCCATAGAATTTTGTCCATGTTTTCACTTTTTGTGGGATTCCTTTTGATTTTCATTCATTAAAGAGCTCCTCATGGAGCCATATTGGACTCTTGCTATTCTTCCTATCTTTCCTTCACATTTGAGTTAGTTAGCTATTGTGCCTTTAATATTGTTTCTTTGAGAAATGCCAGCTCTTCTGACCTCCTTTTTCCCTTAGATTTTCTTCCCATGGGACCTTACCTACCAGTTCTGTGAGTTTGTCAGTGTCGGTTGTGTTTTTTTTTAAAGTCTACTCTCTCTCCTTCCTTTCCTTAGGATCATAACAAAATTACCATTTCATGATCACTTTCAGCCAAATTCCCTTCCATCTTCAGATTCGCATCCAATTCCTCCCTGTTGGTCAGCATCAAGTCTAAAATGGTTGTCCCCCTGACCACTTCCTCCATCATCTGAAAGAAGTCCCCAGCACATTCCAAGAACTTCCTGGACATGTGTTTTGCCATATTACTTTTACTATCCAGATATCTATTGGAAAAGTTCCATTATTACCAGGTCTTGTGTTTTGAATATTTCTGTTGTTTGTTCTAGAAATGCCTTATCCTCCACCTCCTTCTGATTTGGTGGTCTGTAGTAGGTCCCTATCATGATGTCACCCCTGTTTTTTTCTCTCTTTTATCTTCACCCGGAGACTTTCAATTAGTCTGCCTCTCAATTCTTTCTGGACCTCAGAACAATTTTATATATTCCTGCTGTATAATGCAACACCTCCTCTCTTTTGTCCTTGCCTGTCCTTCCTGAACAAGCAATATTCCAGTCACGAGAGTTATCTCACCAAGCCATTGAGATGCCACTTAAGTCACAATTTAGCTTGTGTACTGAGACTTCCAGTTCTTCATGTTTATTTTCCATATTCTTTGCATTTGTGTATAGACTTCTAAGATAGTGAGCAGTTTCCTGCAGAGATTTCCCTCTTGTTATTCCTATGACCCTGTTGTAAATTTCCATTTCTCCTCCTCCTCCCCTGCTTCCAGCCCTCTTCAGGGTCACCTATTTTAATACTTACCTATGAGCATTTGTCAGCTGGCCCCTCTGCAACTGGTTTAAAGTCCTCTTCATGAGATTGACAAGTTGATGTCCCAAAAGTCTCTTCCATTTCTTTCTCAGGTGGACAAAAGCAGTCCTCCTTCATGGAAAAGCATATCATGGTCGAGGAAAAGAAAGCCCTCCTGTCAAAGTAATCTGTGTAGCCGTGCATTCGTCTCCAGGATGTGTCTGTCCGTGCCTGGCAGGGTGGATGAGAACACCACCTGAGCTCCCGACTTTTTCACCCTCATTCTCAGAGTCCTGTAGTTATTCTTAATCTGCTCAGGCTCATCTCTTGTTTATGTAGTATTGTCAGTGATATCACGCTTACATGTAGTTTGCTATCCACTGTTGTCTCTAAATCTTTCTCTTACTGTTTACAGGTAACTGTTCTTTGGTTTTGTATGTGTGTTTCTTCTCAACAGTTCTATGTTTTGTGTAGCATCACATATCATTCTATGTAGATCACTATCTTTATCTCTTCAGGTCACTTTGTGTTTAGGTTCTTTTTCTGTTATATGCTTGGTACCTCTCAGATTTTTTTGGGCATCACCAGAAAATTTGATTGTGGTTCAGTGTATACCTAGATCATAAATACCTTAACATTCGAGGCCTGCAGTGTCTCATCCAGACATAATTTTTTTTCTACTCACTGCTGATACATTTGTCTATTATTCATCCTCGCCTAGCATTTAAAAGGCAATATTGATTGTGTGAAAGACCACCTAACACTCTCAAATGAATGGGAAGATAAAGTGCTTTAAAATAATCAAGGTTAAAATAGCAGTAGTGTGGTATAAATTATCTGTAACCAGAGAGCAACTAACTTTTTGGCTCTGACTTCATACAGAAAAGTATTCTATGGAGTAAATGAAATTGCCGTGAAAGTGCCTTCCATTTTGAAGCTTCTGATTAAGGAGGTAAGAACTTTTTATTAAAAAAAGTACTATATCGAATTAATAAATATTTGGAGTGGCAATGAATGTGTGCGAGGTTTCAAATGAGGATTATTTTGTATAAAGTAAATTTTAACCCTTTTCTTCACTAGTGAGATTGACCTTGTCATAAGCATACAGCTAAGGGTAGCATAAAATCCTTTACCTGTAAGAGGTTTAGAAGCTCAAATAACCTGGTTGGCACCTGACCAAAAGGACCAAGAAGGACATAAGAGACTTTCAGATCTGGGGGGCTGGGGGAGGGAGGTTTTGTTTGTGCTCTCTTTATTTTGTTCTCTCTCTGGACGAGAGAGGGACCAGGCAGGAAAAAACATCTCCTAAAACCCTAACTGAAATGATACTCTAGGATTACAAAAATTGTAAGTAAAGGCAAGAAAATGCATTAGATTTTTTGTTTTAGCTTGTGAATTTCCCCTATGCTAAGAGGGAGTTTTATTTCTGTTTTTTGTAACTTTGAAGCTAAGCCTAGAGGGAAATCCTCCTGTATTTTTAAATCTTTTCATTTGCCCTATACAGTTACTTTCTGTCCTGATTTTGTAGGTGTGATTCTTTTACTTTTTTTTTTTTTAAATAAAATTCTTCTTTTAAGAACATGATTGATTTTCCGTGTCCCAAAAACCCAGGGGTTTGGTCTGTGCTCACATAGTACCAACTGGTGAGGATATTATTCTTAAGCCTCCCCAGGGACGGGAGTAAAGGGGCTTGGGGGGAATATTTTGGGGAAACAGGGACTCCAAGTGGCCCTTTTCCCGAATCTTTGTCTAAATCACTTGGTGGTGGCACCTATACCGTCCAAGGACAAGGAAAGGATTTGTGCCTTGGGAAACACAACATTTCTACCAGCCTTTAACCTAAGCTGGTAGAAATAAGCTTAGGGGGTTTTTCATGCAGGTTCCCACATCTGTACCCCAGAGTTCAGAGTGGGGCGGGAACCCTGACAGACCTTAATATTTCTTAGACCTCCTGATCAGAGGGAGCCAACAGCTGCACATTTTGTGGGTCCCAGAAGCCAGTTCTGAGTCTAAATAACAAGAGCATTACAGATCATATCAGAGCTCTGTGGAGAGAGTTAAACAGCAAAAACCCATGCTGCGTCTGGCTCTTGCCAGGTCTCTACTCATGAGCACTAAATATACTCGTCCCAAACTGTAAACGTGGTAAAGACTCAATAAGAGTATTCACCAGATAAGTAAGTCTAAATTGCATATTTATCTTGTTCCATTTTCTTTGTATCTTCTCTTGGAGGTACAAACAAATGACTAGAGTTATTCTTTTTTATGGATAACATGGTTTTTAAACTCATTGAGCTAGCAGTTACCCCTGAAGTTTGGGCTCCTTAGGAAAATAAACTTGCCAGACCTCCAACTGTGCAGTTGTCTGGATACCAATTCCCTTGTTAGTCAAGTTAAAATTGTCTTTTTTTTCTTGAGGATGCTGTGAAGTGTTCAGTGTCATTGGTAGCAGAGATAGCAAAAGTTGGAGAAAATGTTTTGGCCGACTTTTGCTGTCACTTGCACATGCTACTCCCATTGACTTTGGAATTTGTTCCTTTTTAAGGAAATCACTCTGATTTTATAATTTACTCTGGCACGTGAAGTGAGATGTTTGTGAGAAACAGGATGCACATAGGCAAAATTTCGAAAACATTTTGTAAGACAGAAGGAACTGAAAAGCCTAAGTTTCTCCCGCTGAGAATAAGTTGAATTTATTTCAGACTAATATAGGAAAAGGTTACATTTGGTGTAACCTTAGTATGTTTTTTCTCTTTTTCTCTCTCAGGTTCTAAATCCTTTTTACATTTTCCAACTGTTCAGCGTGATATTGTGGCTCACTGATGAATATTACTACTATGCATTAGCGATTGTGATTATGTCTGTGATATCCATTGTTAGCTCACTGTACACCATTAGAAAGGTAAGTTCAAATTAACATAGCTGTCATCAATAATACGATTTTCGCTAGAGTACACATTTCAAAATCATTCCCTGAAAACCCCTTTAAAGTTTAACTTCATTGTGTGTGTAATTTTGACTCGATATTTAAAACAACAAAACAAACCCTTTTTTCCCCCAGAAAGGGAGATAAGACCAATTAGCTATGTTTAAAGTGTATAAGAATCCTTTACCTAAAGTCCTTCATGTGCTCTGTTCTATGGAGATACTGTTTACATCTCCAAAAATTTACCTAATTTATGTGGATTAGTGAGGGTAAGAGAATGGTCCATGTTATGAAAGTTGGTGCAGTCAGATCTAGAGTTCCTAGGTCATTGGATTTGGTTTCTCAGTTTGACCCCCATAAAGAATACACAGAGGTTACACTGAAAAACATGTGGCCTTGGGGTTGGGTCGTTATGGATGTTTATCTCCTGTTGGCCAAAGGGAGGAATAACACTACGACTCCTAGTTCAGTCTCACAGTTCATTACAACACTTACAAAAGATTGTTTGTTGATATTGGTTGCTCCACCTTGTATGGACTCCTCCTCCTTGGAAGAGAGAATGAAGAGGGTTTAGCCTCAGCACCGTCGCACAGTGAACTGCAAATCTGGGGATCCACTTTCAGTGCCGAGATGGAGGTTGCAGTTTACTGAAGTTGAGATTAATGAGATTATAATATAGTTTGTGGGACTCTGAATTCAGAGTCAGAAAGTCTTAACTGAAGACAGAACTACCATGGAATCATTTAAAAGCAATATTCAATAGTTGAGGTCAGAGAAGACTTTGGTTTTTTTTTAAAACAGCAGCATTTAAGGTTCACAATCAAACTCTGCATTTTTAAAATGTATATAAATTAGTGAGCATGATGTTTGCATTAGAATTAGAGCAGAGAGAATAATTCATTTTTCAGTTTGAGAGATGAACCGAAAAATATGATGATAAAATCAGTTTGGGTTAAGCCAAAATTGACATTTTTAGATTTTTCACTGAAACAAAAAAAACCCCAAAATTAATTTTGATTTTTATTCCTCAGGACCTGAAGCTGCTTGGTTAAGTGCTATGAAACTGACAATGTCAGTTTCACTCAGCAGCGCGGGGCTCCGACAGCCTGCAGCTCTGGAGCAGCCCTGCCATTCCTGGCCAGGGACACCAGGACTCCAGGCGGATGACTACACTGCAGTAAAACACCTCCAGCTGACTTGGGCTCATGGGGCTCAGGCTGCAGTGCTGTAAAACTGCAGTGTAGACGTTCAGGCTCTGTAGATGTTCCGGTCCTGTGAGCACAAGTCAGCTTACGTGGGCCAGCCATGATGTTTTATTTCAGTGTAGCATTACCCCTGGAGTCCAGAGTTGGGAGCCTGGGGCTTCCAGGATTGCCAGGCTGTCATAACTTTCCTACTGAGATCTGAACCTTTGAGTTCAGAACATGAGAAGCTAGCATGAAACCTCCAGACTTAATTACCAGCTTGGATCTGACATCGCTGCCAGCAGCCAGAAAATTCCAGTGTCTGGCTCACTCTGGTCTCCCCAAAACCTTCCCTGGGGGACCCCAAGACTCAGATGCCGTGAGTCTCACCACAAAGGGAAATAACCCACTTCCAGTCCCCCTCTTTACCTCCTCCCAGATTTCCCCGCCCTGGGTACTTTAGGATATTCCCTGCTTCAAGTGCTTGAAATACAAGTACCGAGCGATCAAATCTCTCTCTCCTCTCACCCAGAGAGTATGCAAAGTCAGGCTTAGTAAATCTAACACGAAGAGATTTTCCCTCTCCCTTCGTTTGTTAGCCTTAACCAGTGAAAAAACTCAAACAGATCTTAAAAAGAAAGCTTTATATAAAAAGAAAGAAAAAGACATAAAAATGGTCTCTGTATTAAGGTGACAATATACAGGGTGAATTGCTTAAAAGAAAAAATGAATAAACAGCCTTATCCAAAAAGAATACAATTTAAAACATTCCAGCAACTACACACATGTAAATACAAAAAACAATATAAACCTATTGTCTTACTATCCTTGTACTTACAACTTGGAAACTGAAGATTAGAAAGCCTGGAGATAGAGAGATCACTCTCAGAGCCGAGAGGGCCACCGAACCAAGACAAAGAACAAAGAACTCACCCCCAAACTTCCCTCCACCCAGTTTTGAAAGTATTGAAACAGAAGATTAAAAAGCCTGGAGATAGAGAAATCACTCTCAGAGCCAAAAGGGCCACCGAACCAAGACAAAAAACTCACCCCCAAACTTCCCTCCACCCAGTTTTAAAAGTATTTTGTCTCCTGATTGGTCCTCTGGTCAGGTGTTTCAGGTCACTGTTTGTTAACCCTTTTATAGGTAAAAGAGACATTAACCCTTAGCTATCTGTTTATAACACAGGCTCCTGGCTCTGCAGCTGGGAGCCTGGAAACCCTGGCATGGCAGGTGTGCCCCGAGCCACAGACTCTAGAAATGCCAAAGTCTGCAGCTCTAATGCAGTCCCCTAGTGGGTCTGCCCTGGAGCTGTGAACCTGGCAGCACTGGGGTCACTAGCACCCTGCTGTGGAAACACTGTCTTGGATTCGCTGAAATGTCATTGAACCCAAATATATTGGGCTCAACAAATCAGTGTTGTCTGAGGAAGCAAAGTTTCATCAGAAAATTTCTGATCAGCTTTAATTAGCATTTATTCAGTGAATTTGCAGTCCCTCTCTAGAAGCCTGGGTAAAAATATGGACCTTGCACTGCTCCTTAAAGATTGACACATTCCAGGTGTTTTGGTCCAAATCCATTTCCTAAAATATTCTACATGAACGGGTCCCATAGTACTATGCAGTTCAAGGTCATTTAAAGAAGCTTATTCTGTGGTATGATAGATTATGGATCTAGAACATGCAGTGTCAACTGGCAACTGTCTGTCACACCTACTCTAGAGAACTCAGAGAAGAACCCACGTCACAGTTTACCCAGGAATTTAAGGATGTCATCAAATCTTTCCACACACAACTCCAAGAGAAAGTCTATAAAATCATTCCCCAAGAACCCACCCCTGAACCTTCTGCATGCTTCCAAAGACACACAAACAAGGGAACCCAGGAAGACCCGTCAAATCTGGCCACAGCACTCTCACTAAAAGAATGTCAGGACTCATAGAAACAATCCTCAAACCGCTCACCACACAAATGGCCAGCTTCCTCCAGGGTACAACCGACTTCACAAACACTATAACATTAACAGCATCCCTCAAAGCGCCATCCTCACCACAATGGATGTCACTTCTCTATACACCAACATCCTTCACAATGACAGCATGACTGCCTGCCTCAAATATTTACAGGACAATGGACAACCCTCAGATATGCTCCTCAAACACATCATTAAACTCATTCATTTCATCCTCACTCACAACAGTTTTCCATTCAACAACAGTCACTTTGTCCAAACCATGGGTAGTAGGATGGCTCTCAATATGCCAATCTCTTTATGGGCCATCTTGAAGAAGAATTTCTGGACAAATGGACCACAAAACCAATAATATGCCTAAGGATCATGGATGATTTTTTCATCCTCTCGGCAGACACCTTAAACTCCCTCAAGATTTCCGCCACAACTTCAGCAACTACCACCCGTCCATCAAACTCACTCTGGAGCACTTTCACATGAGCATCGACTTCCTGGACACGACAATCAGTTTCAATAACGGAACCCAACAGACAACGATATATAAGAAACCCACAAATCACCACACCTCCTTCACAGATCTAGTAACCACCTCAGACACACCAAGGAATCTGTTATCTACAGCCAGGTGCTCAGATACCACAGAATATGCTCTGAGGAGAAAGTCCAGAATATACACCTTAACACATTCAAAGCCACCTTCACCAAACAAGGACACTCCACAAGAGAAGTAGATCACATCATTTAATAGGCCATCCAAATACCCCAAGAGAACCTGCTTCAATACAGAAATAAAACCGCCTCCTACCACCACACGCTGGAACCCGTATGAGGTGTCCTCAAACAACTACAACCCATGCTCTATGGGGACCTGATCCTGAAAGAAATCTTTCCTGAACCTCAACTTCAAACAACCCTCCAGCCTCTCCAAGCTCATCATCAGAAGCAAGCCCCTTACATCAACTCAGAGCGGCACCAGACCCTGCCAGAGCAGCAGATGCAAAACCTGCAGTCGTATCTCCACTGCTATGATGCTCAGCACCCCCCTCAACACACCTTTCGAGATCCATGTGTCCAACATATGCTCATGACAACATGTGGTGCACCTCATCCAGTACACTAAATGCTCAAATAACAACCATGTGGGTGAAACCAGACAATCACTGTGCACTCTAATAAACTCTCATAGGAAAATGATGAAAGACAAAAACACCCTATCACCTGTAACACTTCACAAAGTCATTGCTCTGTATGTGACCTATCAGTCCTCATCCTCAAAGGAAACTTGCACAACAGCTTCAAAATATGAGTCTGGGAACTTAAATTCATAATCCTGCTAGATACGACAAATCATGGACTGAACAGAGACGCTGGATTTATGGCTTATTACAACAATCTGTAACCCGCTAACAACCATCCTCCTCCTCCCCCGCCCCCCAGTTGCCACACTCCCACTTCCTTTAACATCTCCCCAGCCATGGGGGGAAAGAGCCACTTCACCTTGAATCGTCCCTTGAGTTCCATGTTAGCTCCTTCTGCTAAACATAAAGAGCTCCGTGTAAGCTTGAAAGTTTGTGTCTCTCACCAACAGAAGTTGGTTCAATAAAAGATATTCTTTCCCCCATCTTGTCTCTCTATGGATCTAGAAGGCTGTTAGTGCTTCTAATTAGTGACTTGTTCTTTTCCTCCCTTCCAGCAATATATTATGTTACATGACATGGTGGCTGCTCACAGCATTGTCAGAGTTTCTGTCAGCAGAGCAAATCAAGGTAAGTTTTCCTGGTTGAAAAGATAAATCTAAAACTGGTCCTTAATGAATAGTTTAAAATCAATACAGGTCCTTGCATAGTTCTGTATGATTAAAGTAATTGGGTCCTTGTGATCTCTTAACAGCACTGCTCAGGAAGGGGTAGGTGTGACGTTAAAAGTTGGAGACGATAATCTACTTGAGTGTCGTCTTCCAGATGATCAGATCAGCATTTATGCTGGAGCAGGTCAAGACAAGCCCCTCGTGTCCCTCCCCCATTTTCGTTTATCTACCTCTCCATGCATATAGCTAACATTGCAATATCCTACTTCTGGCCTAAAGGATAAAAATAGAAACCCCACGGGGAGACATTTTCTAGTACCTTTCAGTGAATCAAAGCAGGGCTGTAACCTCCGTTGGCAGCCACATTGCCAACTGTTCCAGGTTCTGCTGACGTTGTTCTCATAACACAAGAACTAGGGGTCACCAAATTAAATGAACAAGCAGCAGGTTTAGGACAAATAAAAGGAAGTGTTTCTTCACACAACGCACAGTCAACCTGTAGAACTCCTTGCCAGAGGATCTTGTGAAGGCCAAGACTATAACAAAGTTCAAAAAAGAACTAGATAAGTTCATGGAGAATAGGTCCATCAATGTCTATTAGCCAGGATGGGCAGGGATGGTATCCCTAGCCTCTGTTTGCCGGAAGCTGGGAATGGGCGACGGGATGGATCACTTGATGGTCCTTCATTGAGTAACAGGTAGTCTTGTTACTTATGGGGGGCGGGGGAAATAGACAATCTGGAAATGGCAGAGGTTCTTAATGACTTCTTTGTTTTGGTTTTCACCAAGAAGGTTGGTGGTGATTGGATGTCTAACGTAGTGAATGCCAGTGAAAATGAGGTAGGATCAGAAGAGGCTAAAATAGGGAAAGAAAGAGTTAAAAATTACTTGGACAAGTTAGATGTCTTCAAGTCACCAGGGCCTGATGAAATGCATCCTAGAATACTCAAGGAGCTGACTGAGGAGATGGAAGACGGGAGAGATTCCAGAAGACTGGAAAATGGCAAATATAGTGCCCATCTGTAAAAAGGGAAACAAGGACAACCCGGGGAATTACAGACCAGTCAGCTTAACTTCTGTTCCCAGGATGATAATGGAGCAAATAATTAAGCAGTCAGTTTGCAAACATTTAGAAGATAATAAGGTGATAAGTAACAGTCAGCATGGATTTGTCAAAAACAAATCATATCAAACCAATCTGAGAGCTTCCTTTGACAGGGTAACAAGCCTTGTGGATGGGGGAAGTGGTTGATACACCTCTACCCCTCTATAACGCGACCCGCTATAACATGGATTCGCATATAGTACGGTAGCAGCGGGGCTCTGGCGGCGCTTTAAAGGGTCCAGGGCTCTGGCTGCTGCGGGGAGCCCTGCCGCCACTACCCTCTGGCTGCGGCAGTGGGACTCGCTGGCGATTTAAAGGGCCCGGGCTCCCCGCAGAGGCTGGAGCCCAGAGCTCTTTAAATCACTGCTGGAGCCCTGCCGCCCTACCCTGGGGTTGCGGCAGTGGGGCTCAGCCAGGAATTTAAAGGGCTTGGGCGCTCTTCAGCAGCCGGAGCCCGGAGCTCTTTAAATCACCGCTGAAGCCCTGCCGCTGCTGCCTCTGGGTAGCAGCAGCGGGGCTCTCTGTCGATTGAAAGGGCCCTGGGCTCTGGCTGCTGCGGGGAGCCCTGGGCCCTTGAAATCACCGCTGCAGCCCTGCCACCACTACCCCGATATAGCGGCATTTCACCTATAATGCGGTAGGGATTTTTGGCTCCCCACAACCGCATTATATCAGGGTAGAGGTGTATGGTATATCTTGACTTTGAGAAAGCTTTTGATACTATATCACATGACCTTCTCATAAACAAACTAAGGAAATGCAACCTAGATGGAGTTACTATAAGGTGATTGGAAAACCATTCCCAGAGGGTAGTTATCAGTGGTTCACAGTCATGGTGGAAGGGCAAAACGTGAGGGGTCCTGCAGGGATCAGTTCTGGGTCCGATCCTGTTCAATATCTTCGTCAATGATTTGGATAATGACATAGAGAGTACACTTATAAAGTTGGCGGACGATACCAAGCTGGGAGGGGTTGAAAGTGCTTTGGAGGATAGGATTAAAATTCAGGTTGATCTGATAAGCTGGAGAAATGGTCTGAAGTAAATATGATGAAATTCTGTAGGGACAAATGCAAAGTACTCCATTTAGGAAGGAACAGTCAGTTGCACACATACAGCATGGGCAATGACTGCCTAGGAAGGAGTACTGTGCAAAGGGATCTGGGGGTCATAGTGGACCACAGACTAAATAGGAGTCAACAGTGCAACGCTGTTGCAAAAGAGCCAAACATCATTCTGGGGTGTATTAGCAAGAGTGTTGTAAGCAAGACACAAGCAGTAATTCTTCCACTCTACTCCGTGCTGATTAGGTCCCAGCTGGAGTATTGTGTTCAGTTCTGGGCACCACATTTCAGAAATAATGTGAACAAATTGGAGAGAATCCAGAGAAGAGCGACAAAAATGATTAAAGGTCTAGAAAACATGACCTATGAGGGAAGAATTGGGTTTGTTTAGTCTGGAAAAGAGAAGACTGAGAGGGGACATAAGTTTTCAGGTATGTTAAAGGTTGTTATGAGGAGAAAGAAAAATTGTTTCTTAACCTCTGAGGATAGGACAGGAAGCAGTGGGTTTAAACTGCAGCAAGGGAGGTTTAGGTTGGACATTAGGAAAAACTTTCAGTCAGAGTGGTTAAGCACTGGAAAAAATTGCTTAAGGAGGTTGTGGAGTCTCCATCATTGGAGATTTTTAAGAGCAGGTTAGGCAAACACCTGTCAGGGATGGTCATGTAATACTTAGTCCTGCCATGAGTGCAAGGGAATGGACTAGAGACCTCTCGAGGTCCCTTCCAGTTCTGATTCTATGATTACCTGTTCTGTTCATTCCATATGGGGTACCTGGCATTGGCCACTGTTGGAAAACAGGATACTGGGCTAGATGGACCTTTGGTCTGACCCAGCATGGCCACTCTTATGTGGGGAAGAGGAGTCTTGAGCTGCCTTAGGTTCCTTATGTGGCAAATTGTTTGTATTATTTCTGAGGCACCATCAGTGTAAAATCAAGGGTCCATACAGAGTGTTAGTGAATCATTAGCTTAATCCTTTTAAGTTATACTATTAATAATAGAAACAGCAGCATAATTGTTGTAGCCCGGACCATGGCTACTACATCCATGTAGGATTCTGTTGCAGGTGTTGATTTGCAAGACTTTATTTACAGTCGCAGAAAAAGAGCTTGTTCTTAAATTCTTACCTTACTTTCAGAAGTAGAAGAGATCCTTTCCACAGACCTTGTGCCTGGAGACATCATGGTGATTCCGTCTAATGGGACAATCATGCCCTGTGATGCAGTACTTGTCAGTGGTACTTGCATCGTTAATGAAAGCATGTTAACAGGTGAAGTAAAATTGACATCCTGGATGGCTGAGCTATGTGACTAAAAATGCTCGTTGGTAAAGTTATGTCATTGTTCTTTTTCTGACTTGCAACTTACCTTATGAGAAGGAATTTGTTTACGTACCCTGAAATGTGTATTTTTATAATGTACTCAAGACAGTATTGATAGTATTTATTCAAATCTTGACAATATTAGTGTTATTTAATAAGCATTTATACTGTGGTACTGTACTGCCTATAAGCCAACCAGATCAGGGCCTTATTGTGCAAGATGCTAGTCTCTGTATAATTAATGGGATAATGAGGAGTTGTCTTCATCTCACTGTTCTTATTTACCTCTCTTTTATTTTCACTATTTAATTAAAATAGACATGTTTCTGTTAAGTAAGGAATCTGCAAGCTGAGAGTTTAGGAATTCTCAAATGTGAAGTCTTAAAATGTGAACCGTACTAAAAGATACATCTGTAGAAAGCTTTTGGATTGCCTTTCTTTTAGGCAAAATGAGTAGTAGTTTTGATCTGGGTCATGTTTAATTGCTAGAAACTCTAGTATTTTGTTTATAAGTATTGAAATTCCTACATGAGTAATTAGCAAGCCACTGATCAAAACTGGATAAAGGTACATGTAGGAACATATGCAAGCAAAGCTTACTAAAGGTATCCTTGCCTGTATCAAATGACTCTTTACAGCAACAGTTAAATTTATTGTTTGACAGGTTTTTTTTTTTTTACCTTCTGTACTACAAGCAGCAACATTTTCATGTTTTGCTAACCGGTGTAATGATTTAGAGGAGGGAAGACTGGGAGCGAGACTCTTGGATTCTGTGGGAGGTCTAGAAGGTTAAAGAATGGGGTAATGGGAATTAGGACTCCTGGGTCTTTACCCAGCTTTACTGCCTGGCTGCGTTAATTTAAGCAGATCACTTTATTTCTTTGTTATAAAATAGGGATAACACTATTTTAGAAAGTGCTTTGAGAGCTATGGATGAGAAGTGCTTATTATTTGTATTTGATTCGGATGAACTGAAGAACTTTTTTTCCATTTAAGGTGAAAGTGTTCCTGTAACAAAGACTAATCTCCCAAATCCTGCAGAAGACCCAAAAGCAGTGGGAGATGAAATATACAGTCCAGAAGTACATAAGCGACACACATTGTTCTGTGGGACCAATGTCATTCAAACCCGTTTTTATACTGGAGAACGAGTCAAAGCCATAGTAGTGAGAACAGGTACAAATTTTAATTGTTCTCACTTATTCGCGTACCGTTTGATTTTTATAGTTATGTCTATCTGCTGCTTTCTACCTTTTGTCGGTTAATTTAGTTGTATTAAACAGATATTCCCCAAAGCATTTAACAAAGTTACTTTAAAAACTTTTATTACAATGGTGCTTGATAATGCCCTGCAGGCTATTGATTTTTCAGCACTGACAAATCAATTAACCATCAGAGTCAAGGGATTTAAAACATGCCCAGAAACATTTGCAGTAGCATTAAACTCAGTTTGCAGTAGTGAGAAGTATTGTTTTAAAACTCTGCATAGGATTCCCCAGAAGAACCGTCAGTATGTTGCAAGTCTGTATCTTACAAAGCAGCCTACCTATAGACGTATGCTTAAACCATAATTCTAAATAGGAGAGGTAGGTTTAGCTTGAATAAAACATTGTGAGCTTTTTAAAGGAGTTTCCCCATAAAAGCATTAAACCTCTAACAGCTTTTCATCAATGCCTGAATAAGATGCATGGATAGATGATTTTCATTTTTAATATAGGCATGGACTAATCATCTTCTATTCTAATCTTACTGCTGTGTGTTTTTTTAAAACCTCTAACTGATCTATTTTAATTTCATTTCCTTTTTATTTTATAGTAATTTTTTTTCTAGTGGACATATCCCTGGACTACTGTTAAAAAGCAAAAATTATTTTCAAAAGACAAATTCTGATAGAAACACTGCTTATGTTCAGTTTAAATTCTTACTTCCTTTCTGATTCCTTTTGTTTTTCATTCTCGTTGATTTTTGAGTTCTCTTGGTAGTGGAGGATTGGAAGCTGAGGAAGGTCAGTGCAGATATTTTAAATGTAAACTATATTACATTAAAATTATATGTGGTTTTCTTTCTGCATGTAAAATGTGTAGTCTGCAAATAACCTCTGGCAAGGGAGCCCAGTACTCTCACTTCCTGCATTGACTTCAATTTAAAGGCAATATCGTAAATTGCCCTTCGTCATGCTGAGGTCCACAGACCTCCATAGTTCTGCATAGTCTATAGTTTAAGCATCATGTTAATTCAAGTAAAACCTAGCTTTGAGTTCTTTCAGGAGGGCCTTAATGTGGATATACCAATGTCCAAGCCCAAAAGGTCAAGTCTCTGTAGTATGATGTTACCAGCATGTTGAAGAAAAGGACATTTTGTACGAATCCCAACATTAAATGCTTCCTTAGGGCAACAACCTTATTCCAGACTCACAAGGTCATAGAGCAAAACTTTGAACTTTCATTCTGCCTCTTATGGAATTATCCAGATTGAGCCCCTGCCAGGAAGTATCCTTATTCTTTCTGTCCATTAAGGACCTCCCAAGAGCTATTGTCTCTGCTTAGATACATTTTTGAAATTAGGAGCTTTCTCAGATTAGACCCAATATTGTTCTTTTAATTCTGACAGGTAGTCCTGTCGTAGCACTCATTCCCTGAGTATGTTCAAAAATATTATTTATTTTGAACATCAAAGTTCATTTCCTAGAAGTGCTGACGGTCTCAGGCTGGAGAAGTGAATTCTCATGTATTGAAATCTGCTATGTGGGCAAATGTCCACAAGTTCATAAATTCACCAAATTTTACCTATTGGCCATCCAATCTTTAGCCAGTGCCATTTTGAGGCAGACTTTTTCTCCATGCGTTAGGGCTCAGGGGTCACGGGTTTGTTTTCTCACCGCTGGGTCACCTCATTGTGGCATCATTTGGGAATAGCTGTGACCAGCATGATGCCTCCTTCTGTCTCTGCACATGCAACGGCTTCTCTCATGCTCCAGGAGTTACAGTGCTTCCTCTTTGAGAGTTGGGAAGCTCCTTCTTCATGGCATGGCCTTCCGGCCAGGTCCCTATGTGTCTTCTCCCTTCTGCAGTATCAAAGGCTCTCTGTAAGAATTGTCTCAGGCAGTCTTCCAATTCACTACCCAGACTGTGCCACTTCCCGCATGGCTGTAGGGGAACCTAGACCCGCCCTCTACTAGAGGTCTTTGTGCACTGTTATAAACCTTGCTGCCATTTCCTACTCCACCTCTGCTAAGCTTCCTTCTGCTCCACCTTTCTCAGGGCCAAGATCCAAGGGGTTCTGCTTGTTTTCTTCTTCTCTCTCTAAGCCCAGAGAGTGACTACAGGCTTCCACGCTGCAGCCTCCTCCTGCCTTTGCTAATTGGCCTTATACCAGCCCCTTCCTGCTCAGCTGGCCTCCATCCTCAGTCAGGGATAGCTTATCAAGCCTAAATGTCCCTCAGGTGTGGCCTGTCAGGTTACTTAACCCTTTTGGGCCCACATTCCGTCACACTAGGGGAAGATGGAAATGTATAATGTACCTTGTTTTGAGTTTCCTTGTTTAAAGAATGGTTCTCCTTCCCACCGTGGAGGCACATGACTGTGAAAATCCCATTGGAACAGATCTGTGGACCAAAGCTTGATGAAAAATAGGAAAATTTTCTGTGCTTACATGAACGTTTCCTTTCTTTGAGTAAAAAGGTCCAGAGGTTCAATCTGCCCTTGTGACAAATAGATGATCCAGATTAGAGATGGAAATAGACAAAAAGTTTGGATTTATTTTGTTAGGTGGAATTCCCTGTGATCCTGCGGTAGGTGAAATTGCTGTGCTTTTTCCTCAAAGGGTAGTTAACAAAATCTATAATTTAGGAAATTAGAATTGAATGAATCTGCCTGAGAGAGCTGTCTCAACTGAAGGGATCTTCAGCTGGCAGATGATTCTCATGCAGCCAGTAACTAACAAATGTGGTCTGCGCCCATGCTGAGTGCAGACTGAAGTACCCGCTTAATGGATTTGTGGACTGTGTTGTTGGAAGAAACATTTTCTTAAGGTGGCTGCATAGGGGAGTAAGGGGTTGTAAAGTCCTACCTATTCTCCCTGGCTTACAGGAATCCCTGCTCTGTGCAGTGGGGAGTGTGGGTTCAAAGGAGACACTGCTTCCCTGCCTGTACGTTTGGGAGGTACAAACTGCAGCTGTGGTTCCACACTCCAAATGTGCTGTCGGATGTAAAGAGGTGAAGTAATCACTGAGTAAGAGGCTGGTGAATATTACATTAATCTGCTTCTGAGCCAGAATGAACTGTGACTTTTTAAAATTCCAGACTTCTTGCATTGCTCCTGGGACATCAGTTACGCACTGTTCCTTATGCATATTGAGATGTAAAGTACTAGCCTCACTCTAAGTATCAGAAGTAATCCAAGGGAGTTATGTATGCTCAGCACCTTTCAGGATTAGACCCTTAGCATTAACAATTTGTCTTTTGAGTTAGTGGCCACACAGATTTCACTCCAGGTGTACATATGCCCCCTGTACCTGAGATCAGATTCCTTTTGAATAGCAATGTCTGTTGTGGCTACACATGTTTTTGTGACCGCTCTAGCTTAGGATACATGGAGTAGAGCGGCTTTATCCATCGCTCAGTTCCTCTTTAATGCTGTGAGCTGGAACCCTGCGGTATTCATATCCCTCAACCACAGAATGTAGTTTTAGCGTAGTTACTGCCATTATGTGACTCTGCCAAGCCTGTACAATCATAAAATATCAGGGTTGGAAGGGACCTCAGGAGGTATCTAGTCCAACCCCTGCTCAAAACAGGACCAATCCCGAACTAAATCATCCCAGCCAGGGCTTAGTCAAGCCAGGCCTTCAAAACCTCTAAGGAAGGAAATTCCACCACCTCCCTAGGTAACCCATTCCAGTCCTTCACCACTAACCTAGTGAAATAGTGTTTCCTAATATCCGGCCTAGACCTTCCCCACTGCAACTTGAGACCATTACTCCTTGTTCTGTCATCTGTACCACTGAGAACAGCGGAGCTCCATCCTCTTTGGAACCCCCTTCAGGTAGTTGAAGGCTGGTATCAAAACCCCCTCATTCTTCTCTTCTGCAGACTCAAAAAGCCCAGTTCCCTCAGCCTCTCTTTGTAAGTCGTGTGTTCCAGCCCCCTGATCATTTTCGTTGCCTTCTGCTGGACTCTCTCTCCAATTTGTCCAAATCCGTTCTGTAGCGGGGGAACCAAAACTGGACGCAGTACTACAGATGTGGCCTCACCAATGCCGAATAGAGGGGAATGATCACGTCCCTCGATCTGCTGGCAATGCTCCTTTCTAATACAGCCCAATATGCCGTTGGCCTTCTTGGCAACAAGGGCACACTGCTGACTCACATCCAGCTTCTTGTCCACCGTAATCCCCAGGTCCTTTTCTGCAGAACTGCCGCTTAGCCAGTCTGTCCCCAGCCTGTAGCAGTGCATGGGATTCCCTTGTTGAACCTCATCAGATTTCTTTTGGCCCAGTCCTTCAATTTGTCTAGGTCACTTTGGACCCTATCTCTACCCTCCAGCATATCTACCTCTCCCCCAGTTCTGTGTCATCTGCGAACTTGCTGAGGGTGCAGTTCATCCCATCATCCAGATCATTAATAAATGCTGAGCATTCCCACTATCTTCTTTCCCTGGGAGACAGCGCATAAGGGCGCTGCTCTGTTTGTCTCTTGTTCTCCAAGCAGACTCTTAAAAACAGGGAGGTGAGACTTAAGTTGTTCCTGCTCGAAAAGTCCATGGAGTCTCCAACCTCTGCCTCAGAGAAACTCATCGTGTGTCAGTCTGATCCTGCTTCAGCACCAGCCAGCTGTGGCTCAGCTTCCAGCTTCAGTGCTGCCACCACCCATGGACCCCCCTCCACTCTCCTACCATCTCAGTAACTTCTGAGAGAAGGAGGAACGAGGGCCACTCCAGAGGGGGTCCAGGATCAGGACTCCTTCACCAGCCCTGAGTAAGAGACTTAAAACTTCTCCTGGGGCCTCATTCACCAAGAGTCGCAGCTTGTAGACCCATTCTGGTGCCAAAGAGCACAACAGCACTTTTCACCACCAGCGTCACGTTGTGTTAGTGCCATGTTCCCTTGCATCAACTTCCATGCTGAAACCTGCAGCACCCACCACCTCTCCTTCAGGGCCAGTCACAACCTTCACGGTACCAATGGACTTGGCAGCACTGGTTGTCTCAGTGCTGGATATTTCGGCACAGATTGGCTGGTCTCATGAAGGGCTTTGATCTATAGGTGCAGTCCCAGAGTCGTCTTGTTTGGAGTGCCTCAGTGATGTTATGTGCAAGCAACCAGACTTTCTCCCCTAATGCACCGGATCCAGCATGGATTCCTGGACAGCTCCGCTCCATTGTTGCTGGAGGCCTACTCTTTTTGATTATCCTCAGATCACAGTGGAGACCCCTCTCCTTCCCATCATATAGGTCTCCATAGGAATCCAGGGACAACTCCATCAGAGGACACAGAAAAAGGACAGGGTTTCTTGTGGGGCTCTCCGTCTTGGTATCCTCCTATGTGCCCTCCACTCCAGTATGCCTATCAGCCCTGGCCCTCGGGTTCTCCCTGGGGCATGAACACTATTCTAAGAAGCATGCCTTTCCACCTCTGGGACCTCAGCTTAGTCCTCATTGGATTAATGCGGACCCACCATTTGAATCTATGGCAACCTGCTCTTTGTACCATCTTTCCATGAAAGGTGTCTTTCTTGTGGCTTGTTACTTGTTACTAAGAGTGTGGGAGAAGTCCAGACCCTCAAGGCAGGTCCTCTGTACACCATATGTCACAAGGATAAGATCATCCCTAGGCCTCACCCCAAGTTCCTTCCTAAGGTAGTCTGACTTACATCTCAATCTATCCATCTACCAGTTTTCTTCTCAAACCTCCTTTCACCCTGGGGGAATCAAGGCTTCGAATGCTAGATGTGGTGAGAGCGTTGCCCTTCAGTTCAGACAGAACAAAGTCATTCAGAGCCTCACCTAGACTGTTGCTGGCTTTTGCAGAAAGGGTTAGAGGGCAACCGCTTTCTACTCAGGTTATCTAGTAGGTTTTGGATTGTAGTAAGACTTGGTATCAGAGAGCAAGCAAGGATCATCTGGGTCACGTCAGAGTCCATTTCACCAGCTTCTGGTGCTTGCCTGGGTAATACACCAATATCTGAACTGTGTAGGGCTGCTTACCTGGAGCTGAGTTCATACATTTACCTCTAATTATGCCTTGGTTCAAGAATCCATATTGGAGGCCAACTTCAGCAGGGCTCTTCTGCTGTTACTTTGAAAATAGGACTCCTTGAAAATAGGACTTCCCACCTCCAGGTTTGAGGTAAGTGCTTGTTAGTCATCTCTAGAGTGGAATCTCTGTGAGCAGTCGCTTGAAAAAAAGAACAGTTACTTACTCTGCAGTAACTGTGGTTCTTTGAGATATGTTGTCCACACAGATTCCATGGTGCCCCTTCTTCCCCACTAATTCAGAATCCTTTCCTCTTGGAATTCTCACTGACTAAGGAACTGAGTGGCTATTGAGGCCACCCTGCCCATTATACCTCCAGCTGCGGTGGACACAAGGGCAGGCAGAGTGCAGGCATGGCCCCAACAGGTACGGCTATTTAAAGAGAATCCAATCGCATGTGCTTATTAACTCATGCATGCCTAGAGTGGAGTTCGTGTGGACAATAAATCTTGAAGAACCAGTTATTCTAGGGTAAATAACAGTTCTATGTGCAGGGTTGCAGCTAAAGTATAAAGACCATCTGAGTGGAACACTGATAAAACTAAATTTGCTCTTCATCTTTTTAATGATTTGATTCTGGAAGTCAGAATTTGCAGATACAGCATGCAGATAGGTTTAGCACTTACAAAATCTGAGGATCAAGACTAGCTCAGGATTTTAATGTCTCAAAGGCTTTTGGTGCATTCTATGACATTGCCATTGTTTGCACTTTTAATCTGATACCTTAAAATCCCTCTCATTATAGGCTTTAGTACGTCAAAAGGACAGCTTGTTCGTTCTATACTGTATCCAAAGCCAACTGACTTCAAACTCTACAGAGATGCCTACATGTTTCTGCTGTTTCTTGTGGTGGTGGCAGGAGTTGGGTTTCTTTACACAGTTGTCAATAGCATACTAAATGAGGTATGGTTGCCATCTCTTCATCACCCTACTATTTTATTTTAACTGTAGAGGCTGATCTGTGTTTTGTTAGTAGGACTGGGTGAGCTTGTACAAGACAACTTTCTGCAAATACTAAGTCTAATTTTTAAATGAAACCTTTATGGCTGCATTTGTTTTCCGTGAATGTTGTAGCAGACAAATTTACTGATGGGAATGTTCAGCAAAAAAGCAAAATTTAAGGGAATATTAGATGAAAGTGAAATTTGAATTTCTAATCACAAGCATTTGCATCAGAAAATTGATTCTAGAAGTTACTGTGATCCAAAGAAGAAATAGGATACCGTGACTTACATCTAATCAAAACGAACTAGATATTGCATAGGCAAAACATTTTACACAGAAATGAGCTACATACCAAGGATCATTCATAGAAATTATTTAGTGAGATTATAGAAAATACAAATTTATCAGATTCGTTGCACATTATTCACTCACCTTTGACTTTTAACTAATATATGGGGGAAGATATCAGAGGCTTAAATATGTAAACCTTTTTGCACTAGATTGCTAAAATTGTATTGTGCAAGTAAAGGTTGTGGCAACATTGTTAACTTTCTGAGCACAGCAGAAGCTACCTGCGATAATCCAGGAAGAGATGAAAGGAGCTTCACCTCTGAAATTTGTGGCCCAGTATTACATTAAATTTAATGTACTAAGGAGAAACTGGTGAATCTTATAAGCTCTGGATTGTTATTTACTTAGTGTACTCTCTTGAACTCTAGGTTCCTGCTCATATAATAATCATTGAGTCTCTTGACATTATAACCATCACTGTACCGCCTGCACTTCCTGCTGCAATGACTGCTGGGATCGTTTATGCACAGAGACGGTTGAAAAAGATTGGTATCTTCTGCATCAGTCCTCAGAGGATAAATGTCTGTGGCCAATTGAATCTCGTGTGTTTTGACAAGGTCAGATACATTTTAAAAATATTTTGCTGGTTATTGGCTGGGAAGTGTTGTGTGCAGTTTTTAAGAAGTAGCAGTTATAGTAGTGGCTACAATGGCATTCATAATCATGATTTAAGGGCTAACTTGTTAAAATAAACAAACTCAATTCCAATAGCTACAGATCCTAAGTGAATTCATTGGTGGTAGGTAGGTGGTAAACATAGAAATAACCCTAGCAAATAGTTAAAAATCTGAGTGGAATGTTCCTCTCCAAGCTCCAGATGCTACTTTGTCAATAGTTCCGAGAAGCTAAGTGTTGTGTGGAGGTTGGGTCCAAACTGAAACTGTCTGAAGGCCCCCAAGCTTCAGGAAAATTTGGGTTCAGACTTTGTAGCTCGGCCATATTTCTCATTTAACTTTATTTCAAATGAAAGGCCAAGCTCGTATGTTTGAGGTTGTTCCTTATGTAGGAATAGGCACAATTAAAAATCAGAAATAGTACAAGTAAACACAGCTAGTCTGTCTCTTCCTTTCAGCTAGTACTTAATCCAAAATTCTTTCCCCTCTACATTTTTGTCTAACTCCTTAAACTGTCTGCACAACTGTTTTATTTCAGTTTGGCAGATGTATTCAAAATGGTGTGTTAACTCTGTGTAAACAACTACTGCCATGGCTAACAGTTTAGTTTCAACTCTTCCTCCTCAGCTTGGGCTGTTGCTTCTTTGTCCATCTGTTGTCTTTTTCATTTAGAATTAATTCTGTGTAAAAGTTTCAGAATTTCCTCTTCCTCTTCCACATAATTGAGGTTGAGGGGCTGTGTGTTCCATCCTGTCCCCATGAGCACAGATAGCTGCTGTTCTTATTACAGACACTGAGCAGTGAATACATTGCACTGGGCCAGTGACAGAGTCATACAATTCTCTTTTACAAAATGAATGTTTCCACAAAGCCATATTCAGTTATCTGCAGAATCCATGAGGAAATGTGCTCTTCTTTTGTTTTGTGGAGATCAGTTAATAAATACCAAATCTATATTTTGGCTGGAAGTAAAAGTGCAACAGTTACTGCTCAAGTGTAACTTTTGTTCATTTTCTGCTGATATTTCTGCTGTATCCCCTGGCCCTTTTCAGAGCCCACCTCGGCTCTGAAGGCTTTTCCTTGTCGACACTGACTGTTTTATTAATTTGTTTTTGTGGCAGACTGGCACACTTACTGAAGATGGCTTAGATCTTTGGGGGATCCAAAGAGTGGAAAATGCTCGGTAAGGACAAATGTGTTGCAATATTTGCATGGGAGAGAAGTTTGGTTTCATTATTTGGTACAGGGTGACATGAGAGCAAATATGTAATTGGCCTTCTGACTATGGTGATGAGCATGATATAAGAACTTGCATAAAGTAGAAAAGAAACTGATCTTTTGTGTTCCTGAATGTGCACAAAAAGAGTGACTAGAAAAGGGTAGGTATTAAAATATGATTAAAACTTGATGGAAAATCCGTGACACTTTGACACAGCTCGAAAATGTGTTAGCTAGCTGAGGAGGGAGAGACCACAATGGAATTATGAACAGAGCACACAAACCATGCACAGTGATTTGTGAGCTTGGTCTATGCACTTGGTTTTGGCTTTATCGTCACTGGCTGGTCAGGCTGTTTTATCTGAGTTAGCATGAACTTGATTCAGGCAACCAGTTTCACTTCCTGTGTAGACAGGCCCCATGTGAAGTTGCATGTGGTCAAACCAGGAGTGGTTGACTACTTACATAGTGAGGATGGGGGTTTCAAAGAAGCCTAAAGGGTGTATATGCCTATATCCCATTGAAATTCAGTGGGAGCTGGTTGCCTAACTCCCTTAGGCTCTACTGTAAATCCCAGCCTGGAGTCCTAATCCATTCCCTGTGTTGTGTGGAAAGGACAAGCTTCAAAAGACTTGTGTAGCCAGTGCTCTGCTGATATAACCCTTGGGAATGATCTCATAATAAATCATTGTAGCGCAGAGCACATCATCACTTCTTTGGCTTTACTGTCTTCTGCGTTAGTTTCCTTTTTCCAGAAGAGAGAGCTTGCAATGAGAGCTTGGTGACATCTCAGTTTGTTGCTTGCATGGCAACTTGTCATTCACTCACGAAAATTGAAGGAGTGCTTTCTGGGGACCCGCTCGATTTAAAGATGTTTGAAGCCATAGGATGGGTAAGTTCATTGGTTCTTTCAAGGGAATCAGCATTTCTAAGTGCAGTAATTTGAAATGTCACATAGTCATATGATATATGATCTGTTATACCCATCCTCAGATTGCAAGATTTAAATTCCTAGATGTGCTACAGTACTGAAGTGTCACTCTAAAGGGAGAGTGTCAACCCAGAAACTCATCTTTTAAAAATACTTATGTCTCATACGAAAACCTAAATTATTGACACTGAAAGAGTTCTTAATATCTAATGCGCTTTTCTCCAGTCTTGGGAGTGTGGGTTAGTTTCTGGCACAATGTGTGCACCCTTTTTTAGCTAAAGTTTTTGAACGGACGCTGGCCTATCTGCTCTTTCATTGGTATTTAATATTGTTGATTCTTAATAGAAATCCTGTCGAGAAAGATAGAGCTCTTGATGTTGACTACTGGAATTTTTGTTGTTTTCAGAAATATAATTGTCTGATGTAAAGTTAATTAATGAAAGAAGTGAATTAGCTGTTGTTTTCATATAGATTCTTGAAGAAGCAACTGAAGAGGAAACAGCTCTTCATAATCGAATAATGCCAACCGTGGTTCGACCTCCAAAACAGCTTTTTCCAGAATCCAAACCTGCCACAAATCAGGAAATGGTACAAAATTTCAAGCAAATATAAATCTCTGTTCTGCATGCATTTTGTTCTTTAGCTCATTAGAGGAGTGAAGAGTGGATGCATTTTCCTCTGTATTGTAGTCCTGCAGATTTAATCCTAAACAGGATCAGGACTGATGGCTACTTTGAAGGGAAAATGTAGGGAGCACTCAGGTATTGCAGGAGTTGGTGATTGGGTAGATGGCACTAGTCCTTGACGCCAAATTAATGCATCAGTATGATGATGCTCTGATCGCTTCTGGTTGTTTTAAAGATATTGTGTTGCTTTTTGGAACAATTAGGTATCCTTACATGGTAACTAGTTTGCCTCTGTATGCTCCCCATGTATTAGCTGCAATATTCTCTTCTTACTTCCTGGCCCTAGTTGTTGAGTGGAGTTGGGAGTGCATTGTTAAACTCATACCATATTTCACAACAGGGTTCTGCATTTTAATTTGTATAACAGCGCTGAATTTATAGCAATAAAGAATAATACTTAGCAATTCTCTAGCACCATCAATCCATGAGTCTCTAAGGGTGTACGGGGAGGGTCCCAGAACCCAAACTCCAGCCTGAGCCTGGAAGTCTGCACAACAGTGAAACAGCCCTGCAGCCCGTGCCCTGTGAGCTTGAGTTGGCTGGTATGGACCAGCCACAGGTTTTCTTTGCTGCATAGATATGCCCCAAACGCTTTTCAAACTCTAATGCGTTATACCTCACCACCCGCTGAGGTGGGCAAGTTTTCTCCCCATGTGGAAGAACTGAGGCACAGGGACACACAGCACCTCTGTGGCAAAGCTGGGAATAAAATTCTTATCTATCGATGCCAGGTTCGTGCTTTCACTATTACACCGCGTTTGTGAAGTGCGTTAGGATCATTGGGGGTGAAAGGCACTATATAAATGCAAGACATTAATATCAAACTTGTGAAGCCTAATTACAATACAGTGCTGTTTAGATTTGAAAATCTATCTTGTGGATGCAACTGCCATATCATATTATTCAGATGTATTACTGATATGATACATATCTGATAATAGCACTGGAAATATAGCTTTGAAATGAGGCTCTGTAATAGATTGTTAGAAACAAAGTATTTTTTTGTGTCTCTTTTTTAGGAACTATTTGAGCTCTCGGTAAGTGTGAATATTTTCCCTTTTCCTAAGAAAATGGCTTTTATAAAAATAAAAGGGATAGATATGCCCAACAACTCTCCCTCTTTGTTGTATCTGATTAATTGTACAGGCCAGTTATGAGATTGGAATTGTGCGTCAGTTTCCATTTTCTTCTGCTTTGCAACGCATGTGTGTAGTAGCAAGAGTGCTAGGGGAGAAGAGAATGGATGCATTCATGAAAGGTGCCCCAGAGGTGATTGCCAGTTTGTGTAAACAAGAAACAGGTAAAGGAATAAACTGACTTTTCTCATAGAGTTCAGATGTGATATGGGCGGTTTTAAGAATTCAGTAATTGCCTTTTATTTTATTTTATTTTATTTTTTTAAAGTTCCTGTTGATTTTGAAACCATTTTGGAAGACTACACTAAGCAGGGCTTCAGAGTTATCGCTCTTGCTCACAGAAAATTGGAATCAAAACTTTCATGGCACAAAGTCCAGAATATTAACAGGTAAGAGGGGCTACTTTTAATTGAAAACTAACATATTTAAGACCATTCATACTAAAACATGCACTATTTACATTCTTTGTACTGCTTGAATCGCCTGAGGCTGCTTGTTTTGGTTTTACCTAAATTACATCTCCTGTCTAGCTCTTTCTTCTGTGTCTACTTACCTGCAGAACTGTGCAGTGATGTTGGTATCCTGGACATTAGGCAGAGAAGCCTAAGGCAAGCGTCTTTTGGTGATAAAGTGCGTGCTGTGGAAAAGCCCTGACCCTACAGTGCACCATAACTGTTGTGTTGCGGTATCTGATACAGATTAACATGACAGTCACTACTTTCTTCTTAAATATAAGTATATTTATGTAGCAGAAGGTAACGCATCCATTAAAGAGTCACTGGATGTGGTGTTCCTGACAACAACCAAACATGGAAGACATAATGAGGATTGTGAACCTGATTCTACACACTGTTGCACAAGGTCTGCACCCTATTTGAGTAAGGGAGTTACAGCAGCTCAAAGCTGATGGACCAGAGTAGAGAATCAGACTTCATGTTTCAGATGTGGAAGAATCAACAGAAGCAACTGAACATTCACGAAAAACGCCAGTGTCTTGCATACTTCCATGTTGTTCTGTCACAGAAGTGACAGAAGAAAATAATGAAAGTATGGTAGATCATGTGTCTATTTAGAAACCTCCAGAGTTTTGTGATCATCCCCATTTATTACCTGCACCTTTCCATGTAAGCTGCCTGGGAAAGTAATTAAAGTTGTGGCTTTGAAACAAAGACACAAATGTGGCTATAATTCTAATGACTTTCAAAGCATTCCATAAGATGCTCTGTTTGTAAAGCCAAAATTCAGTTTAGTTTCTTCCCTGAGAAATACTTTCTAGACATGGATATTTTTTAAAAAGCTGCTGCTGCTGCTGCTTCTTCGAGTAATATCCCTGTGGGTGCTACACTTTGGGTGTTCGTATGCCTTTGGAGTCCTTGATTGGAGATTTTCCATTAGCGGTGTATGTTTGGCGCACATGAGTTCTGTGCAGCCATGTGCTGCGCACTGCAAGTATGTAGGGCTCTGTGGGTGAACTGCCCTCCATTTCTTCTCTACTGCCTCTGCCTGAGACTGGCTCTAGTGTGTCCATTGTTGGCATGCCTCAGGGCGTTTTATTGTTGATGTGTAGTTAGTTTAGTGTTTAGTTAGTGTTAGTTGCTGTTATTATAGAATTAATTAGATACTAGTGAAAGTTGTGGGTATTTTCCTCTCCCTTCCCCCCCTTTTTTGGAGGGAGCTCGTTTGGTCTGGTTGGCATGCCTGCCTTGCCAGTTTTCAAACACTGCCTCTCTTGTTGGGAGGCCGTCTCAGTCAGTGATGGCCACTCTAAGTGTGTGTGTTGCTTGGGAGAGTTCCAGAAGGGTAACTTTTGCCTGGCTCTCAAATCCTAGAGCACAGAAGAATTGGGAGACCAAACTGAACCTTCCGATGATGGAATGCTCCCTTCAACCTGCTTCTGAGTATGGTCAGCAGATCCCTGCATACATCTGTTTCCGGACAGACCCAGGGCCCCTTCAACCTTGTCCCAAGTCTCCCACCACAAGAAGCTGGCTCCCAAAAGGCCTCAGTCCCCTGCTAAGTCTGCGGTGTCAATCTTCGACCTCTCGGTTCGGTACCATGGAGATGAATGATTCTTCTTCCAGTACCAGCGGGGCAGGGAGATGCCAGAGCACTTCAGAGAAGCATGGCACTAGCAGGCCCTGGGGTTCTGTGTAGAAGGACAGCAAGGCCCAGGGCATATACTCATCTAGAACAGCACCGTCTATATCAGACTTTTTAATGGTGCCTTCACACTCAGCTCCATCAGTACCAGCAAAATCACAGTGCCAGACACCTTTAGCCCTGCCGCCTACGTGCTCCAGATCAACAGTACCGTCCGCCTCAACTGCTGCATCAATCTCAACCCATTTCACACAGGATAAGTCTGCTACTCCCAGGATGTCAGTGTTAGGCAAGCTGGTGTCCCCTTGGCTTATGTGTACTGAACAGCTCTTGGCACTGAGACCCTGGTGTCTGGATTGCCATTGCTTCCGGGTGCCACAGGATTCTCTGCCATTTTCTGTTGCGGGGGGGGGCCCATTGGAGGACATTGAGGAGGATGAAGGAGACATTCAGTCAGTCCTCCCCTCTCAGTGTGGGGTTCCCTCCACATTGTTTCAGGAACCCATTCTTCAACAAGGATTCTTCCCCACATCTGGGATGATGGGATCAGTCCTGGGTACCATCCCTCCGTTATCTGGGCCTGTCAGTGGGCATGCTGGGATCCTTGGGCAGTGCATAAGTAGCAATTTGCCAGACATCTGGGTCCATTGCACTGGGAGACGAGTTACACAGTCTCCACCACCAAATCCCCAACCCGAGGAGTCCTTTGAAAACAAGAGGCCAGGACAGACAAAGGCTACCCCTCAAACTCCTATTTTGTCTTCATCTCTGGACAATTCAGTCATGCCTCCGTTACCATCGGTGGCCAACAGTTTTTACCAGTTCCAGGACCTTCTGAAGAAGATGGCTGACACCCTCCAGTTACCTCTTGCGGAGGGTAAAGACTCACAGCACAAACTCCTGGACATTCTACAGTTGGCAACACCCACCCGAATTGTGCTACCCATTAATGAAGTGCTTCAGGATCCAGTAAAGACTGTGTGGCAAACTCCTTCCACTATCCCACAAACTGGTAAACAAGCAGATAAGAAATATTATGTCCTCCCCAGGGACTCAGAATTTTTGTTTTCCCATCCTCCATCTAATTCCCTGCTGGTGGATGCCATAAATGAGCAGAGTAACCAGTATTACTCCAGGTCTACTCCTTATGATAACAACCTGAAGAGTTTAGACCTTTTTGGCAAAAAGGCCAATTCATCCGTGACCTTACAATTTCGGATTTTAAACTATCAGTCAGTTTTGCAGTCTTTATTGATCATCTTCCACAGGAGCATAGAAAGCACTTCCAGGCCATCATTAAGGAGGGTCAGTTATTAGCTGGACCCTTTCTCCAAGTGTCCTTACATGGCCCAGACACTGCCCCCAGAACTATCTTCAAAGCAGTTGTCATGCAACAGGCATTGTGGCTCCAGCTGTCAGGGTTCCCAAGAAAGCTTCAGAATACTGTTGAGGACCTGCAGTTTGATAGTCAGAAGCTCTTCTTGGGGACTATGGACAAGTCTCTGCACACACGGAAGGACTACCGGGCCACATTGATGTCCTTGGTAGATACATTCCTATGAACAAGAGGAGATTTAGTAGGTCTCAGACTACACAGAAACTGTGCCGAGCCCACTTCTCTGGATTTCACAGAATCACTGAACCCTTTAGAAAGAGACAAATTCCAGAGGCAAAGAGCATCCCAGCCCCTTCAGTGAGTACCCAGTTATCATTGAATCAACAGTTTGGGTTGGCTGAGGGTTGACCCCTCCCTCACCTCTAGGTTGCAAGCTGCAAACTTTTGCCATCACTTTTGGATCTTTCCCATCTCCAACAGGCCTGGCAGCATATTAAAACAGACAAGTGAGTCGGGGACCCCACTTATAAAACTATACAGAGTCAAGAGGTATACTCACTCCATCATTTAGGAGTGACCGAACTGGTCCCATCCCCTCATAAGGGAGAAGGGTTTTACTCAAAGTATTTTCTCATGCCACAGAAGGACAGGGAGTTGAGACCAATCTTAGAACTAAGATGACTGAACAAATTTGTAAAGTCTCAAAAGTTTGGGATGGTGATTCTGGCAGTTGTTATTCCTTCTCTAGAAGCAGGAGAATTGTTTTTTGGCGCTCAGTCTACAGGACACCTATTTCCCTACTGCAATACATCCTGCACAGAGGAAACTATGGGCCAGGATCATTTTCAATATCGAGTGCTTCCTTTTGGTCTCTGTTCAGCCCCAAGGATGTTCTCAAAGGGTCTAGCAGTAGGCGCTGCTTACCTTTGGCAAGGAGTAATATGATTTTTCCCATATCTCAATGACTGGCTACTCAAGGGTTGATCTTACAAAAAGGTACTAATTTCCCCAGACAGCTCTCTCTCTCTTCCTAGATTTGGGTCTCCAGCTAAATGTAAAAAAATATGCAGCCCTATGTGCCTTTGTGTATGGCAGGAGATTCTATAGCGCGCATGCACGGGCTGAATGGACAGAAAATCTTGGATCAAGGAATCCAGAGGTGCACGAGCACCCACAGAGACACATATCTCAAAGAAATGCAGTTACTGCACAAAACGAGTGACTTCTTTTCCACTTTTGTGATTACATTTTTTCCCCTTAAATAAACTAATTAAAAATTAACAGAAATTATTTCTCAAATTGCTTATGAGGATGAATCTTTTTATTATTTTTCACAATTAAAAATAAAATCTTTCTCTTTGCTTTGCCATAAAAGCATAGTCACATTATTAAAAAAAAAAAGCAGTCCACCCTACATCAATTAGCTGTAATTTTTCTGAAAATGTTTTTCCCCTGTTGTTACAGAGATGCCATTGAAAGCAACATGGATTTTATGGGGTTAATTATAATGCAAAACAAACTAAAGCAAGAAACCCCTGCTGTACTTGAAGACTTGCATAAAGCCAACATTCGCACTGTTATGGTCACAGGTTAGAATACAGTTAATCCAACATTTTGGGAACAAATAAATATATTGTTTTGAAAGGCTTTAATGCTTTTTCCCATCTATGTGTTATATGTCCTATGTGGGTTGTTACATTTGACATCCAGAGTGTAAAGCTGAGTTGTATTTAGTTTCTCTGGTCCAAGTTCACTCTCTCTTATATAGAAAAAGTTTGATATTGTAAAGAAACAAGACAAGACAGGGACAATAACATTTCTGCTTTTGGTATCTGAAGAGAGGAAGTAGATCTTGTGACAACCCACAAGACTAAGAGCCAGCAGATCTAGATTCTGTTCCTTATTCTGCTGTATACTCCCTGTGTGGCCTGGGGTAAGTTGTCTAACCGTCTGTGCCTCAGTTTCCCCATCTGTAAAAGGAGGGGTTCTTCACGTGGTTGTTCATGTCCATTCCAAGCAGGTGTGTGTGCGCTGCGTGCACGCCAGCTGGAAGATTTTCCCCTAGCAGCGTCCATAGGGTCGGCTCTGGCGCCCCCTGAAGTGGCTCCACCACGGTGTCCTATAAAGGGGCCTGCCGACCCTCCACCCCCTCAGTTCCTTCTTACCGCTGGTGATGGCTAGCTGGAACTTCTCTTGCGCATAGCAAGTTAGCAGTGTCCTATCCTCGTGTATAATCTGTGTATATAGTTAGTTTACTTAGGTCATTTGTATATAGTTCTTGGTAGTTGGGAGGTTCCCCCTCCACGTTTTGTCGCCCGTTGGGGCATGCCGAGGTCCCCCGGGTTTAAACTCTGCAAAGACTATGGGAAATTCATGCCCAAGAGTGACCTGCACTCTGCTTGTTTGAGGTGCTCTGAGAGAGCCACCAAAAGGACCGGTGCTCTATCTGCAGGGGCGTCCGCCCGAGAACTCTCAAAGACAGAGCTCAAAGACTTAGAGTCCTCCTGATGGAGGCTGCCCTGTGGCCACCCTCGGACCTGGAACCAGCCGAGGCGGTGCCCAGCACATCTTCCTCGGTGCGGAGCGCCCCGGCACCGGCATCAGAACTTAGGGCCCAGCTCAAGTCTTCTAAAACCTGGCACCGAGCAGAGTCGGGTCATAGGAAGTCAGCCTCAGTGTGGCACCGCTCACTGTCTCCGGTGCCTGCTAAGAAGAGGAAGCTGGTGAGGGAACGGTCACCCCACCGGGACACCCAGAGGCCGACGCTGTCCGCGGGTGCAAGCGGACAGGCTGGGCTACAGCCCTCGGCTGCTCCGTTGACTCCCGCACCGCAGAGAGGGCGGTCAAGTCCGGACTGGCCTAGATCCCCGGACCTCAGCGGAGACTTGCGCCTCCCCTCAACACTGGAGGCATTCGAGGTGGCCTCAGACTTGATGGGATTCCTGGCGCCAGCCTCCCTGCATCGTAGTAGGGAGTTGCAGACTGTAGCTCGTCCCCCAGTACAGTCTAGGGGCAAGCCGGCCATGATGTTGCCTCCCTCTCCGCCCTGCGCCACCCGGGTGGCACCGGACCAGATAGGAAGCTCCCCGCCGCCTCAGCATCGCTCTCCAACGGCATGGGGTGCTGCTCCCCCCAGGTCCTCTTACTCAGAGACTTCAGACTCAGAGGCAGATTCCTACCACTCCAGCCGGTTGCAGAGCTGGAGATCGGTTTCGGGCATTACCCACAGTGGCAGCAACAATGGCATCCGCCCTTACAGTGGCCGTTTTGGACCCCCTGGGCCTACCACCAGTCGCTAGGCCAGGCGTGTGGTCTTCGATCAAGGTCGGCCTCGGTGGCCGCGGTGCAGTTGCCTCCTCCACCGGCACCGTCGCTGGGCATGGGTGTGCCATATTCAAATTCAGCACCCCCTAGCTGGGCAGCGACACCAGCAGCAACTACAGTTTGGGCTCAACAGGCACCGCCCGATACACCAAGCCGCTCACTGGCAACCCCGGTACCAGTCGCGGTACCGCATTTAGAATCGGAACCAGCCCTGCAACCACAGTACTGTGTGCCGCAGGACCCCGAAGGGCTACATGCACCTGAGGAAGGGCCGATCCAAGTAATTTCCTCGTCTTCCTCCCCGGGCGAAGTGGTCTCGGGCACGACTGCGGCTCCGGCCCTGGAGGACACTCGGATCCTCCAACAACTGCTCAGGCGAGCAGCTCAGAGCCTCGCAATCCAGGCTGAGGAAATTGAGGTGGACGCGGATCTGGTAGTAGATATCCTGGCTCCCTCAGGGCCATCCAGGGTGGCTTTTTCGTTAATCAAGACCATAGCGGATACATCCCACACCTTATGGCAGACGCCAGCCTCACTGGCCCCTACTGCCAAGAGAACGGAATGACGCTACTTTGTCCCCTCTAAGGGGCACAAACACTTGTACACTCACCGCCCCCGGACTCTCTGGTGGTGGATGCAGCCAACCAACGGGAGCGTCAAGGTTTTCAGGGGTCAACACTAAAGAACAGGGATGCCAGAAGACTCAACCTCTGTGGTAGAAAGGTGTACTCTACGGCAGGCCTACAACTCCGTATTGCCAACCAACAGGCAATCGTAAGCCGATATGGTCATAACGCATGTTGAACCATGTCGAAGTTTACGGAGCTCCTCCCCCAGGACTCGAAGTCAGAGTTTTCGGCCCTGGTGGAGGAAGGGAAACTGATCTCCCGAGCCTCTCTCCAGGCGGCCTTAGATGCGGCGGACTCAGCCTCGCGCACCCTGGCCATGGGCCTGGTCATGAGGCGAGGAGCCTGGCTCCAAGTCTCAGGCCTTCCCTGTGAGGTCCAGCAGACCATTCAGGACCTCCCCTTCGAGGAGCAGCTGCCGTTTTCAGAAAAAACGGACAAGCGTCTCCATAGCCTAAAGGACTCGAGGGGCACGCTTCGCTCGCTGGGCTTGCATACCTCTGTGACCCAGCGCAGGCAGTTTAGGCCGCAGGCGGCCCCACGCCCCTACCAGTCTCAGACTCGCCAGGAGCTGGGGCACAGGCGGGGCAGAAATGGCAGGAGGCGTCACCAACGCCACCCCTCCGGCCAGGCATCCCGTCAATCGAGACTGTCATCGGGGCCTAGGCCCCCTGTTTGATGGTACGGTTGAGGGCGACCTACCTATCGAGACTCTGGATCCTTCTACCCCTACCTGTGGGTCACGTCTGTCCCCCTTCTACCATGCCTGTTCCCGAATCATGTCGGACAGCTGGGTGCTCTGCATGGTAGAGAGAGGATATTCTATCCAGTTTTCCTCCCTCCCACCCCACCAGCCCCCCTCCCCGTCCCTCTTCAGGGACCCATCTCACAAGCAACTTCTAATTCAAGAAGTGCAGTCCCTCATGGAGGCAGGGGCGGTGGAGGAAGTCCCACAGGAGCTCAGGGGCAAAGGCTTCTACTCCCGGTATTCCCTAATACCGAAGGCGAAAGGGGGCCTGAGACCCATCCTGGACTTGCGGCAGCTGAACAAGTTTGTACAAAAGCTCAAGTTCCACATGGTTTCCCTGTCCTCAATCATTCCCTCCCTGGATCCAGGAGATTGGTGCACCGCCCTCGACGTAGAGGACGCCATAATTCCCCGACGCCGTCGGTACCTCAGGTTTGTTGTGGCCAACGCCCATCTGCAGTTCACGGTGCTCCCGTTTGGCCTGTCAGCTGCCCCAAGGGTCTTCACAAAGTGCATGGCAGTTGTGGCGGCCTTCCTGTGCAGGCGGGGCCTACCTGGACGATTGGCTCATAAAGGGCCACACCAATGAGCAGGTGGAGGCTCAGGTGTTGTTCGTCAGGCGAACCTTTCTCAATCTCGATCTCCTCTTGAACGAAGCCAAGTCCACCTTGTCTCCTACGCAACGAATAGAGTTCATAGGGGCGGTTCTGGACTCCACCCACGCCAGAGCGTTCCTTCCGGAATCCAGGTTCCACGCAGTTTCCGAGCTCATCCTCGGACTGCAGCGTGCCCTGATTACCACAGCGCGGATCTGCCTCCAGCTGTTGGGTCACGTGGCAGTGTGCACCTATGTGGTAAATCATGCCAGACTCCGGCTTCGCCCACTACAGTCCTGGTTAGCAACAGTATACTGCCCGACCAGGGACCCCTTGGACTCAGTGGTGTCCATTCCCCCCTTGGTGCTGAGTTCGCTATAGTGGTGGCTCGCCCCGCAGAAAGTGTGCATGGACATTCCCTTTGCCGCCCCTCAGCCCCCCCTCTCTCTAGTAACGGATGCCTCGGATCGGGGTTGGGGAGCGCACCTGGGGAATCTCAGAACACAGAGCTTGTGGTCACCGGAGGACCTCGAGTTGCATATCAATGTCAGAAAGCTGAGAGCGGTCCGCCTGGCTTGCTTGACCTTCCAGTCCTACCTGGCCAGCAGATGTGTTTCAGTCCTCTTGGACAACACATCGGCAGTCTTTTATATCAACAAACAGGGGGGTGCACGCTCCTCTCTCCTGTGCAGGGAAGCCCTTGCATTGTGGGATTTCTGCATCCACAATGCCACCCACGTGACAGCGTTCTTTCTACCTTCCGGGAGAACAGAACGGCCTGGCGGACACCCTCAGCCGCTCGTCCCGGGGGTCACGAGTGACCCCTCTGATGGGATGTGGTACGCTCAATCTTCCATCTCTGCGGCTTTCTCCAGTTAAACCTGTTTGCCTCAAGGGAAAACGAAGTGCCGACGGTTCTGCTCCCTCCCGGGCCGCAGTCAGGAGTCTCTGTCAGATGCCTTCCTCCAGTCTTGGGAGGTCAGTCTGCTCTACGCCTTTCCTCCGATCCCTCTGATACACAGGGTGATTTTGAAGATCCACAGGGACCACGCACAGGTAATTCTGATAGCTCCGGCATGGCCGCGCCAACATTGGTACACGTCACTCCTGCACTTGTCCATTCAGGCGCCCCTGACGCTGCCCCTGTTTCCGGACCTGATCACGCAGGACCGGGGCTCCCTCCGCCACCCGAACCTGGAATCTCTCCACCTCACAGCCTGGATGCTGCATGGCTGAACCCGGTAGAGATGCAGTGCTCCCAGCAGGTCAGACCAGTGCTGCTCGGTAGTAGGAAACCATCAACCGGAGCCACCTACCTGGCCAAATGGAAGCGCTTCTCCATATGGTCGGGTCAGCGAGGTCACAGTCCTCTGGGGGTCCCAATCCTTATTATCCTAGACTATTTGCTTCATCTCAGACAACTGGGCCTCTCCTTTTCCTCGATTCGCATTCACTTGGCGGCCGTCTTGGCTTTCCATCCGGGAGAGGGGGGGTACCTCGGTGTTTGTGAGCCCGCTGGTGGGGTGTTTCCTCAAGGGTATGGACAGGCTATTTCCACATGTTCGTCAGCCAGCTCCTGCCTGGGACCTGAACCTGGTCCTGTCTGCCTCTTGGGGCCTCCCTTTGAGCCCCTGGCTTCGTGCTCCCTGTTGTACTTGTCGTATGAGACCGCCTTCCTGGTGGCAATCACCTCGGCCAGGAGGGTGTCGGGGCTCAGGGCGTTAACATCCGAGCCCCGTACATTGTCTTTTATAAGGACAGGGTCCAACTTAGACCTCACCCGGCCTTCTTCCCCAAGGTCGTCTCACAGTTCGACATGGGACAAGATATCTTTCTTCCGGTCTTTTATCCGAAACCTCACTTTTCCAGTGAGGAGCGGAGGTTACATTCCCTAGATGTCCGCAGGGCCTTAGCCTTTTACATCGAGCGTACCAAGCTGGTCAGATGCTCAACGCAGCTCTTCATCGTGATGGTGGATAGGATGAAAGGGCTCACGGTTTCCTCTAGCGAATCTCTTCGTGGATTGTGGCCTGCATCTGGGAATGCTACCGCATAGCTAAGACCCCTGTCCCTTCGGTCACAGCCCACTCCACTAGGGCGCAGGCCTCCTCTGCGGTGTTCCTGGCTCAGATCCTGACTCAGGAGATTTGTAGAGCAGCTATGTGGTCCTCCATCCACACATTCACATTGCACTACGCCATCACGCACCAGGCAAGGGATGACGCAGCCTTCAGGCATGCAGTTCTCCAGTCAGCAATGAACTCCGACTCCACCACCTAGGTTCAGGCTTGTGAGTCATCTGCGTGGAATGGACATGAACAACCACTCGAAGAAGAAAAAACGGTTACTCACCTTTTAGTAACTGTTGTTCTTCAAGATGTGGTGTTCATGTCCATTCCAATACCCACCCTCCTGCCCCTCTGTCGGAGTGCCGGCAAGAAGGAACTGAGGGGGTGGAGGGTCGGCGGGCCCCTTTATAGGGCGCCGTGGTGGCGCCACTCCGGGGGGGGGTCAGGGCTGACCCTATGGACACTGCTAGGGGAAAATCTTCTGGCTGGCGTGCACGCGGCACACGCACACCTGCTTGGAATGGACATGAACAACACATCTCGAAGAACAACAGTTACTAAAAGATGGGTAACCGTTTTTATATGAGGTTTAGTTCAGTAATATGTATAAAGCACTTTTGAGATGCTTGGAAGGAAGATGCAATGGAAAGTCACATTAATATGATTTGTGCTATTTGTTAAAAATTATGCATTCATTTGAAGGGGAAAAATTTAAATTTTTGTATAGATATACCAGAATTCTACCTTACTATAATAATATCCAAGAGTGAACTGTGAACAATGCTGTGGTGTTCCTGTGATTTATTGGTAGTTATTTTGATTGAATTAATTGATCTGACCTCTGGTCCTTCTGAATAAACTTTCCTGCTCCACTGTATTTCAGTAGAGTTAAAAGTGGTGTGTCCATCTGCCTCTTTCGTTCTTTCTCCAGGAATATTTCTGTTTATAGCTTTTACATCTTGGTAGGTGTGGAGTAGACATGGGACTTCTGTTACCCATGGAAATGGTAGTGGAGATCTTGCAGAAATGACACTCAGACACACAAGATACCGTACCACTTACATTACTATCCTGGAAGAGAAAAGAAAAAAGATTTGGCTGTGAAATAGTAAAGTGGGTCACCTAGGTTTAGTTTTGTGAGGTTTGCGCAAACTAGAATGATATTGCAACTGCAACACGAGGAAAGCTAGAAATATTATTGTAATTTAAAATGTTTGGCAGATTAGTCAGGGCGTAGAGACACAGGTAGGTGGAAATGAGCAAACACAATTATATATTGTCCTGGAATGAAAGGTGCTATATAAATGAAGGGACAAAGAGTCAGGACTGGGATTTTATTGCCAGTTATATGGCATGCTTTTCATATGACCTTGCATAAGTCACTTTGGACAATATTTTTAAAAGGATGCAGACTTCCTAAGTACCCCAGAACAAACTGTGTACCCTCTGAAACATGCACAAGACTTTCAATGCTGTATCTCTGTCTGCCCTCCTCCCCCCAATACAATGAAATTGATGATAGTAGGTATTTAATAATCATAGAAGATTAGGGTTGGAAGGGACCTCAGAAGGTCATTTGATCCAACCCCCTGCTCAAAGCAGGACCAACACCAACTAAATCATCCCAGCCAGGGCTTTGTCAAGCCTGACCTTAAAAACCTCTAGGGAAGGAGATTCCACCACCTCCCCAGGGAACCCATTCCAGTGCTTCACCACCCTCCTAGTGAAATAGTATTTCCTAATATCCAACCTAAACCTCCCCCACTGCAACTTGAGACCATTGCTCCTTGTTCTGTCTTCTGCCACCACTGAGAACAGCCAAGCTCCATCCTCTTTGGAACCCCCTTCAGGTAGTTGAAGGCTGCTATCAAATCCCCCCTCACTCTTCTCTTCTGCAGACTAAATAAGACTAAGTACCAGGAAGTACAATATCATGGCTATCTGTGGATTTGAATTGTTGTAAGGAAGTCACTGATGCCAGTCAGACAGATCTGCTGCTGCTGCTATTTTAAAGCAGGTTTCACTCAAGTATGTTCCTTTCCTGGTGTTCATCTGTATTGCCATTTGTTTAATGAAACCCTTTTTTTACTTTACTTGCTTAACAGGTGATAACATGTTAACTGCTATCTCTGTGGCTAGAGACTGTGGAATGATTCTACCTCAGGATAAGGTCATTATTGCTGAAGCGCTACCTCCAAAGGATGGGCAAGTTGCCAGGATAAACTGGCATTATGCAGATACCCTTACAAAATGCACTAATTCATCACCAGCCATTAACTCACAGGTAATTTCTGCATTGCTTTATCTCGACAAGTGTTAGCATGAGAGTCACTGCTAGGTTCACTTCTTTAGTTTCCTTAAATTATTCTAGTACATAGTTGTACAAGTCATCATAAGTGCACTACTTAACTTACCAATGAAATGCAATCCCAGAAGTACAGCACAATCCTGTCATTCATAATATGGGGCTGGTTTAGAACCGCTAACTGTTTCAAGAAAGAAGTTCCTGTGATTTCGTCTTTTGCTGAACTCTGCTTGGTTTAATTAACAACTAAAGCTCAGAGTTGATTCATTTTCTGTCTGGAAAAATTGTTTGGGAAAATTTGAGGAAATCTGGGTCAGATGCACTCAGCTGGCCAACAGGGTTTGCCTCTCTATTGCAGAAGCTGTTCATTGGCAGCACACCAAAATCCTGACCAGCGGTGTGGTTGGTAAGCCATCAGCTACCTGTGGTAGAGCAGCATAATTTTAAGGCCCTTAGCATTAAGTACAGCTGAGAGAAGATAGTAATAATAGTGATATTTATATTGTTGTTCTCCTCTTCAAAGCACTCTGCGTACATTAAAATAATGAAACTACATTGAAACTGAACTCTGCTCTTGAGATCTATTTAGTGCTGAGTTTTGTCCTCTTCAGGGGAAAAAGTAAATATAATGAAACCTGTCTTAAGGACAAACAGCTTTACTGAACACTGGCCTGCATAAAGATACCATCCTAGGATATATTATACAGTGTTAAATTGCCTCCATTTAAGGGCTTGATCTTATTCCCATTTGAGTCAGTTTAAAAAAAAACATTTGTCGTCAGTGCTGCAGGGTAGTGTCTTAAACAACCACCTTTCCAAAGCAGCAAAAAACTGCAGAGACTGGCCCCAGACACAGCAGCATCCTCACATATGAGACCTGTGACTCGATGTCATTTGTGCCCTGGGACCATGCATACTCTAGTTCTGCTTACTGCTTTCAGTGTTAAAAAACCAACCAGCAGTAAAATATCAAATGTTACTCTAAACACATGTTAAAAAATATCTGGTAGATTGGTGCTGCAGCTGCAGGTGATTCTTTCAAACATCAAAAATCTGTTTTTATTAAAGGGCTTGTTCTAAAATATTTATTTATAATTAACTGTGTAATAAACTGTAGAATTTTTGCCATTAAATATGTGTAATTTAATCTTACAAGGTTTCCTGCAGCTCAAATTAAAATTCTCAGCAACCTTTATTAAAGCTGTATTTCCAAAGCTACTACTTCTGTTGGTCCTTTATATAGTGCCTTAAAATATGAAGAATATGGGTAAGTATATTATGACTAAAATAACCAAAGTTCCTTCTTTTGATACAGGATATTCCAATTAAATTGGTCCATGAAAGTCTTGAGGACCTCCAGCTGACTAAATACCATTTTGCAATGAATGGAAAGTCATTCGCAGTTATACTGGAGCATTTTCAGGACCTTGTGCCCAAGGTTAGTAACCTGATTGGCGTTTGGCCTTTTGGATGATGTGCAGATTTTGCACTGAGACTAATGTTGGTAAGAAATCCGTTGTCTTTCAGCTGGTGTTGCATGGCACTGTATTTGCCCGCATGGCACCTGATCAGAAAACCCAGCTAGTGGAAGCATTACAAAATGTGGAGTGAGTATTTGTTTGTTTCTGGAAATGTTGGGTGCTTAGTGTGTTAGAAAAATGTTCTTGGGGGAAAACAGAGCATTTTACTGTTTGAGCTATTTACATTTAGCCTGGTAAAAAGGCTCGACTATAACATCTCAGTTGGCAAATTGGACAATTAATAGAGCTCTTTCAAAAATAGTGTCATTTATTGGAGGACTGTGGAACGCAGCTTTTTGAAATAGCTGCTTTTTTAGGAGGTTGCAACGGAAGAATTAAATTTGGTGCAGCATTTGGTGCAGCATCAATTTAGACAAATTGACCAATGTGTTTCTGAGGCATAATCAAAAATCTTGTTACTTGCCTTAGTGTGAACAGTGAATATCCTCAGTTAACTTCTACTTATTAAACAAGTAAATATTTGTGGGATGAATTCTGTTTATTTTGTTATTCATGTCCTGTCAAATCGGCTCTTACCTTTTTTTTAGTGGGGATTAGTCTAATGGCTGATTTATTTTTGCAGCTGTATTTTTTTACCCTAGTGTTAGGGATAGTTTCCCTCTGATACCTTAGAAATAATTTGAAAAATATGTAACAAAATATTGCAAGATACACCTTTCCCAGGCTATAGAGGCAGCATGGTTCAGTAGATTAAGTATAGGAAAGGTGGTCACAAAGTTCTGAGTTCTAATCCTGGCTATGTCATTGACCATAGCTTGCTTCTTGACCTGGGGCAAGTCACTTAACTTTTCTGCCTCAGTTTCCCTATCTACATCATGATAATAGTAATAACCTACTATCCTGAGGATTCGTTAATGTCTGCACAGCACTTGGAAAGCGTCAGGTTGTATAAAAGTATTCAGTATAGATGAAATAAGTATTACAGTTGTGGAATGAAGTAGAATGCTGAAACTTGTCTGGTTTTTATAGTTACTATGTTGGCATGTGTGGAGATGGTGCAAATGACTGTGGTGTAAGTACACTTCTATTTTATTTAAGGAGCTATTGTCACATTATTGTGAATTTTAAAGCTAAAAGATTATTAAAAAATCTCTAACTATCCTCATGATAACTGGCAGGCACTGAAGAAGGCCCATGGTGGTATATCACTGTCTGAACTTGAGGCTTCTGTGGCATCAGCATTCACCTCCAGAACTCCTAGTATTTCCTGTGTGCCAAACCTTATCAGGTAACACACCTCAGACTTTTCAACAAGCTGTTTCCCGTAAGTAGAAGTGATGTAGCACTGTGTGCAAGGCAATATCCTGTATGCCCCCAATATGAAATCAAAGCAGTGCATGCCTGTTTTTCTCCATATACTGTTTAAATTCCTATTTGATTTGAGAGGGGCCTAGTTTGGATCCTGAGGATCAGACATAACCCTTAATATTTTTCGCTTTTAGTAAAGGCACTGTGTGAGTAATGTATTTCCACAGCATGATCCCATATGTGTTTATCCCAATTTTTGTCCACGTAAAATTAATTTCTTCCTTAAAGTTGTGAGTGGGCCTTTAGCCATCCGAAGTAGTCTGAAGGAATATTAAATTTCCTAAGAATTAATTGATTTGCTGCCATTAGAAATCAGGGTTAATTTTTTGGCATTTACAGGCAGCTTTAACAACAATTCTGATATCTGTGCTCTTGGAGAGAGACCATTTAGGACTGAAAAAGTCGCTGTTCGCGCCACAGATTCTGTTCATGCCCTGAAGTGCAGTTCTGCTCTGAAGAGTGACAGTAAAGGAGAAACGTGCAGTTTCATGTTTATCTCAATGATTTCTGGACCAGATTTACTCTGTCTACATGTATAAAGGTGTCTCTTTCTAGATGTTGTTAGTCCCTGCAAACTTAACTTGGGGTCTGAGAGGCAAGCAATGTTCTTTCCTGCTTGTGCATAATCACCAGCAATAAAAATTATTCAGGAACTTCTGCCTTAGCTGTAAGTTTGGGAGAAACCTATTGATGTTTCAAATGGAGTCGCTGAGAATTGATTTTTGTCCCAGCAAGTGGAACTTGGTTAACAACGTTCCTGATGTATGAGGCAGAATAGAATCTGGTTCAGGACACTGCAGCTGTGCAGGCTCTGGAATAAGGGCTCAAAAGTGATTTGTCTCCCTGACGTCAGCAGATCTGATTCTGAATGCACACACAGAGCAATCTGTGGAGTAAAAATGTGCCACCGTAGAAGAGAGATGTATTTTAATTTATTTACTGGTTTTCTAGTAAACCTTTTTTAAATTAAACAGCATAAAGCAAAAATGTGGTGTTTCTCTGTAGATGGCATGTTCATAATTGTGATCAGCTAGCAAATATATTCTCACCCTCCTTCCCCCACTTTTTTTTCATTTCAGTTTCTTTACATGTCTTTGACCTTTCAATCTTTAGCAGAAAATATCTCACTGCATTGGCTATTCTGTTCAGTGCTAGCTATCTTTTTGTTCACCGGGCTATAATTGTTGGCTTAAATAGCTATAGTTATGTGGGTGTATTTGTTTTTACAGGGAAGGCCGTGCTGCTTTAATAACTTCCTTTTGCGTATTTAAGTTTATGGCTTTGTACAGCATTATCCAGTATTTCAGCGTTACCCTACTATATTCTGTGAGTATTTGACAATATAGCACTCAAACTTTATTAAATATATTTCAAAGGGTTTAAGATAAGCAAATTAACCTCTGGCTGGTGCAAATTAACGTACTGTCAATTTCTTTGGGAGCTTGATGATTATGGTAAGATTAATCGTGCCTTCGTTCTCTAGATAATATATATAATGGTCATCTAGAAATATTACAACTTTGCCTTTGATGACTAGATAACATTACCATGGTATTCACAGTATTTCATGTCCTTCTCAGTAGTTAGTATAAGGAATACAATGGTAACATTTTCTGTTTATTAAAGGCAATAAAAACCAAATCAGGTTATAACGGCTCTCAGAACTGCTGTGATGGAGGTATGTACCTAGAGAGAGCAATAATATACTAAAACCTAACAGACCGTGTAGAATGAAGCCCTGTTTTTCCATTGATTACCAGGCCATAGTATCAACAACTACCAAAGGAACAGTACTGTAAACAAAATGACATATCAGTAATGACATACGGCTTGAGAGAGAGCAACTGGAAGAGACTGAGTCGTGGGGAAGAAAATGGGTGTATTGTGGCAGAAATCTCTTAATTTAAAGGCCTTCGGTGGAAATTCCCTCCACTTTAATTGTTGTTGGTTAATTCACCTCTGTATCTTTAATTCAGAATACCAGTTAGTAGTAAGGGAGTTTTGGAGTGGCAGCTTTCGAGCCATTTGCTGTGTGATTAAATGAATGGGATTTTCTTGTGTAGAACTCTTGGGGAACTTCAAGGTTTAAGATCGCCTTTGTTTGCTGGGTGTAGGCAGCATTGTTATCTACTAATTTGGCCAAAAAAACAACTGACACTGAAAAGCTACCTAGAAATTGATTTGAATCTGCATGCTTTAGTGTCATACAGAACATTTCTACCACAGGGGTTGATCCTGCAAGGGGCATAGTACTCCTGACTGCCACAGAGTTCGGATACTCAGCTCATTACTGGATCAACCCATGGTTTATAAAGTTTCTGGGCAAGTATTCATACAAAATGAATTTTTTAAAAAAGCTATAAAATGTTTCTTACTGTGAAGAAATGAGTAATATTGCACTTGTGTTTTCTGTATAGATCCTGAGTAATTTAGGAGATTTCCAGTTTCTTTTCATCGATCTGGCAATCATTTTGGTTGTTGTCTTTACCAGTGAGTATTATGCTGAATTACTTTTGATGTTTTGTTTTATTAGCAATCAGCTGTTTAACTATGAAAAAAGAGCAAATTGTGCATCTCAAGCACATACTTTTTAGTATCTTGTTAAATATTCCTACTAACATCAATATGACTTTTGGTTTGGTAACTGTAAAGTTACCATCTCAAAAGTATGAATAAACCATATGATAAAGTCCCCAAGTTTCTGGCAGGTGTCCCACTGCATCTTTCTTCTACGGTTCTGCATGTAGCTATAGTACGGGAGGGAGATGGGGTTATTTAAAAAAAAACCTGAAGGTAAAAATCCCGTTGTTTCATGTTTTCAATCCCATTGTTCATGTCAGTGGTCTAAATTTACATTGTTAATTATGTCTGCCATGCAAGTAAGTATGTTCTTGGTTGTCCTTGTGCAGCCACAGGTCTCTTGTGGCCCTTGTCCTTTTTTGGGTGATTTCTACTTTCAGTCAGTAGTTACTGTTTCGTTGCCAGCTGTTCTCTCACTCTCTGTGCACCAGGGATAGGTAGGAGGGGGGATTGACCTTCCACCTCCCGTACCTGATACACGCCAGCAGGCAAGAACACAAGAACCTCCTTCTCTTCTCTCCTTCCCTTTCTATCCCAAGATAGCGATGCCACTTACGTCTGTCTCTCCTTAAGGGAATGTAGCAGAAAAGGGTGAACAAAACCGTGGGAATATCCCCCAAAGAGTGTATGAATTAGAAACTCTAATGCTAAAGTATTGCACTAAATCGGCGCGAGCTCAGGTATGTGACGACGTGCCACCACGCAAAGTTGATTAGCAGCCATGATGTCATGAATGCAGCTCTTGACAGTACAGTGAGGCTGAAATTTGACCAAAAGTGAGTAGGCGTTATTTAAAGAGTTAAGATTCTTTTAATCCAAAAGATCATGGTGCGATTACACTTTGTTGTTTACATTTTCACAGGTGGATTTTTTTCATGCACAAAGAGATTACATTGTCACTTGTGCTGCAGGCATATGTATTTATCCACACTTGAAAGCAAGCAGCGAATGATTAGCTCAGGGGATATTAACAGAAGAATTATTGCTCTTGAAATGGAGGTATACTGTCTGAAAACACAGACAGGGCACCTGTAATTGCTGCTGATTCTTACAGGTGCCATGAAGATGGGAAGCTCGGTCTACCTCTGCTGTTACTCCCCTGGGTGCCACAAGGCTGGGTTAGCCAATGGGAGGCTGGTTTTCACCATCTCTGTGGCAGCAGCCTATCGAGATGCTGCCTTGTACAAACTGATACACACACAGAACCACCAAAGCAACTTGAGACAATGCAAATATCTGAAAGTCACAAGTAGAACATTCTGAAGCTTTTCTAGGCTACGAGGTAGGGGTGAGAGTCCCCGGCTTGCAGACACATACTTGTACTAGCTCTCATCAAGCCTGTGTGAGTATAAATAGCTGAGTAATCATGGTGGCCCAGAGGCATGGCTGAACCATGCTGAGTGCTTACCCCTCCCAGTTTCAGGCGGCTACTACTTGTGCTACCATGGCTACTTATCCTCTTGCAAGTCCCAGGAGAGCTAGTGTGCTATGGTGCAGATGCAGGGAAATCACACTCAGAGGTAGGGTGACCAGATGAGAGGAAAGAAATATAGGGACACATTGGGGAGGGGGAGTCACTGGGGATCAACCCCCCACCCCCAAAATGGAGTACCGCGAAATATCGGCACAAATTGCATCCTGACCTAACATCGATCAGGACGCGGAACAAATGCCTAAATATTGGGATGGCCACGATTTTATTGGGACTTTTGGTCACCCTGCCCAGAGCTCCTAGTGTAGACATAGCCTCACTCCATAAAAGTTAAACAAAATAATACTGGGAAACGTGCAGATTATAAACTGTCCTTGATTTTCTTTCTCCCAATACAGTGAGTTTAAATCCTGCCTGGAAGGAGCTTGTTGCACAGAGGCCACCTTCAGGTCTCATCTCAGGTCAACTTCTCTGCTCAGTTCTGTCTCAGATTTTCACCTGCCTTGGTTTTCAAACCATAGGATTTATTTGGGTCAAACAGCAACCCTGGTATGAGCCCTGGACCACACAGGCAGAGTAAGTTGTACACGGGTAAATACAGAATATGGTAGCACTGATTAGGGGGAATGGTTTATAAATAATTTAATGCCCTTTGGTAACTAGGAAATTCCAAGGTGCATTTCGCATGGCAAATGGCTAATGTGCAGTTTTCCTTTCCGTGGAAGGAGAAAAGGCATCTGATTTCTTGGAATCAAACTACAGTGAGATTCTTGCCTTGAGTGGGCCTCAGCTTGCCCTGCCAGCTTCTGTCACAGAACTGGAGGTCTCCCTCTTTCCTGCTGCCTGTAAGACTCGTGGGGACCAGTAGGAAAAGGTGGGGTCATGTCAGATGATCAAGATATAGTGTGTGGAAGAATTGGCAAAAGGCTGGGTATGCTGCAAGGGAGGCAGAGAGTGAGAGATGATTTGCCCTCTAGGGGGAAGAGGAATAATCGTCTCATGCTCAGGAAGTTAGATCAGGGCCAGCGATGTAATAGGTTCATTTTTTCCGGGTTAGGAGGGTTAGTGAAGCGAGTGTTATGGGATTGGACTGCTAGAGGAAGTGAAGTACAGAAGAAGTTTCGCTGAGCTGCAGTACCACGATGTGTAACACTACGGAACCGTATTCTAAGGGTTGAAGATAATGTACTGGGGGAGTTCTGTGACTGCCTTATAAGGAATGGCTGCAAGGGCCACAAGAGACCATCAGAGATGGACTGTCAGTGTTTACATCACTGTCTGGAGGGTGGAAAAGAAGGGAAAGTAATAACCTTTGTATGATAGTTTTGTGTACTAAGAGCGAGTCTTAGCAATTACATCCAGTTGTTAATGTTAGTAGAAGTGGGGCCTGCACTGGATCCCTGAAGCTGAAGAGCCCTGAACTTCAGAGCAATTTTCAGATCCAAACTTCATGGGTTTTATGCTTATTTCAGCTCTGTATAATGAAGTTCTATCATCCTGTTATGAAGCAGCAGCAAACTGGGCTACAGGCTGTTATTTATACCTATCTCACTTCGTTTGTTTTTCAATTTGTAAAATTCACTTACTTAACAGGCAGTAGAACAATAAGTCCTATACAATTCGTATCACTAACTGACACAATGGAAGCCCAGAAGAATTCAGAACTCACGGTGCACAGAAGAAACTCCAGTTCATGACCTGTCACCACCTAACACAAAGGCCTTTCTGAATTACTTCATTACTCGTGGTAAAATGTCCAAAACATACCCACCATAACCTCTGTAGCAATTTATACTGGAATTATTTTCACAATAAAGACAAGGCTAAAACTTACTGTAATCTATTACTTTGAGTCCATGTTGAATGTTCTTCTGTGTTGCAGTGCCTGTAACTTATCAGCAGCCACAAACACCAGTTCCTCCCAACCTGAGAATGAAACTCTTCACGATGAGCACAATATCAAAAACTATGAAAACACAACGGTGTTTTTTATCTCCAGCTTCCAGTACCTCATAGTGGCAATTGTCTTTTCTAAAGGGAAGCCCTTTAGGCAGCCTTGCTACAAAAATGGTAAGTCTCTTCTCATTATATACAATTCTTCTGTATTTTTCTAAGTAAGAATCCCAAATTACAGTAGGCGTATTTTGTTCACTTAGCACATTTGTTCAGGCGCGTGTTGTGCTGCTTTTGCAGTAACAGATTTGCTGCTGCAAGAATGTGGGGTTCTTCTTCGAGTGATTGCTCACATCCATTCCAGTTAGGTGTGCGCGCCGCGCGTGCACGTTCGTCGGAAACTTTTTACCCTAGCAACTCCAGTGGGCCGGCAGGTCGCCCCCTGGAGTGGCGCCGCCATGGCGCCCAATATATATCCCTGCCGGCCCACCCGCTCCTCAGTTCCTTCTTACCGCCGTGTCGGTCGTTGGAACTGTGGAGCGCGGCATAGCTGTCCTCCACGTCCCTAGCTCTCCTAGTTTCTATCGCTTGTTTATCGCTTATCTCTAGTTCTATAGATAGTTGTTAATTAGTATTGTTAAGTAGATAGTTTAGTAAATAGCTGTTAAGTAGTTCCTGGCCGGGGGGCTTAGCCCTTCCCGGCACCGGGCGCCAGGCTCATGCCTGTTTCGCCAGGCTTCAAGCAGTGTGCGGCCTGCAAGAAGCCCATGCCTACCAGCGATCCCCACGAAGCGTGCCTGAAGTGCCTCGGGGAATCGCACAGATCTGACAAGTGCCGCATCTGTAAGGCTTTTAAGCCGAGGACAAAAAAGGAGAGGGATCAGAGGCTCCGAACTCTCCTAATGGAGGCGGCACTTGACCCGTCGACTTCGCAGACCGTGGTTTCGGCACCGGCACCGGATCGCTCCGGCACCGAGAAGACTCCTCGGCACCGACCTTCTCCGGCACCGGAATCAGTGCCTAGGCCGTCGAAGTCTAATACTCCGGCCAGGCAGACCCGGCTTGAACGCCCGGCCTCGACATCGGCCGCGGCGCCGCCGGCACCGTCAGCACCGTTGACTCCGGGCCCGGCGGGTCTGTTGAGTCCGGTGCCGCCGAGCTCCCCCATGAGATCTGGGGTTGAGATAATGGTCCCATCCACACCGGAGACCTTCGCCTCGGCTCGGGACCTTATTGCCCTGACGGAGCCTACTCGGCTGCCACCCCCGGTTCCTCCGGTGCGGGTCACGTCCAGAGGCAAGCCCATGATGTCGGCACCGCCCTCGGACAGTCGTTCGCCATCCAGGCCCCGACGTCTTGGGCGCTCCAGATCCCGACGCCGCTCGCAGTCCCGGCACCGCTCCCCTCAGCGGTACCGGTCGCACTCGCGGCACCGGTCGGCATCGAGACGGTCGCGGTCAGGCTCCAGTCGACACCGGCACCGCGACTCCAGGAGCAGGTCCCGACGCTACTCGCCGCACCGGTCGACCTCCCGGCACCGAGCTGGTGGCAGGTCCCGGTCCCGATCTCGCTCGACCTCCCGGCACCGAGCTGGTGGCAGGTCCCGGTCGATCTCCCGGCACCGAGCTGGTAGTAGGTCCCGGCACCGAAGCGGCGCCCGGCACTGTGACAGATCCCGGTCCCGAAGCAGCGCCCGGCACCGTGACAGATCCCGGTCCCGAAGCAGCGCCCGGCACCGTGACAGATCCCGGTCCCGATCCCGGCACCGTTATGACTCCCGGCACCGGTCCCCGGCACCGAGACGATCCTCCGTGCCGGCCCGCGCAGACCCGTACCATCCAGGGTCGGCCCCGCCGTGGCCCTCCAGGCAGCCGTCCGTGTCCTCCCAGACGGACAGCGGCTATGCGCTGGGCACCGACCGGCAGGCGGCGCTGTTTGCTGATCCGCCGCTGCAGGACCAAGGCCCCCCACAGTGGGGATTCTGGACACCCTGGGCGTACCATCAGGCCCAGGGCCCCCAGCAGCTCCCTGCTAGGCCGGCGACTGCGGAGCGTAGGGCCCCTGAAGCCTCTTTGTCTCGCCCCCCTCCCTCCCCGGAAGGGGACGAAGGGTCCAAACAGCAGGACTCCGCTGCGGCTCCGGAGACAGAGGCGAGGGCTGAGGAAGACCCTCAGTTGGACACTATTGTGCCTGGGGTCTCATCATCCTCCTCCCCGGATGAGGCGGTGGCGGGTACCTCCTCCAACAGTCCCCCCCCGCTGGATCTCAGGGCGCACCAGGACCTCCTCAGGCGATTGGCTCAAAACCTGAGTCTGCAGGCAGAGGAGGTCTCGGAGATAGAGGACCCAATTGTTACCATCCTCTCTTCCGATGCTCCCACCAGGGTCGCCCTGCCCTTTATACGGACCATTCAGGCCAATGCCAATACTATCTGGCAGTCCCCGGCCTCCATCCCTCCGACAGCGAAAGGAGTCGAGAGGAAGTACATGGCCCCTTCTAAGGGGTACGAATATTTACATGTTCACCCGACTCCCGGTTCACTGGTAGTGCAATCGGTGAACGATAGGGAGCGTCACGGCCAGGAGGCTCCGGCCCCCAAGTCCAGAGAAGCCAGGCGGATGGACCTCCTTGGCCGTAAGGTGTATTCGGCTGGGGCGCTGCAGCTCAGGGTCTCTAACCAACAGGCCCTGCTGAGCAGATACGCCTTTAACTCCTGGGTGGCAGTGGACAAATTTAAGGAGCTGCTGCCACAGGATGCTCGCCAAGAGTTCACGGCCATCTTGGACGAAGGCAAGAAGGTCGCGCGCACGGCCTTGCAAGCCTCCTTGGACGCTGCGGACTCGGCTGCCCGTACCCTCGCGTCAGGAGTTACGATGCGTCGCATCTCCTGGCTGCAGGTTTCCGGCCTTCCGCCAGAGCTCCAGCACACGATACAGGACCTTCCTTTCGAAGGCCAGGGCCTGTTTTCCGATAAGACAGACCCCAGACTTAAGAGTTTAAAGGACAACCGGGTCATTGCGCGGTCCCTCGGGATGCACACCCCCGTGACACAGCGTAGACCCTTTAGGCCGCAGCAACAGCAGCACCGTCGGCCGTTTTCCCAGTTCCGCCAGCGGCAGGACCCTTACAGGCGCCGCGGCAGGAACGGGAGGCGCAGGCAGTCGGGGAACCAAGGGGGGCAGAACCAAGGCTCCTCAAAACCCCCGCCTGGTCCTAAGCCTTCATTTTGAAGGTGCGCTCGAGGGCGCAGTAACAGTTTCCCCTACGGATCCTTCCCCTCCGTTTTCCAACCGCCTTTCATTTTTCCTCCCGGCGTGGTCCCAAATAACATCGGACCGCTGGGTCTTGAGCGTGGTGCAGACGGGGTACCGCCTGCAGTTTGTTTCGTTCCCTCCTTCCCGCCCTCCTTCCTCGTCCCTCTTCAGGGACCCCTCTCACGAGCAATTCCTTCGGCAGGAGGTGCGGACGCTCCTCAGCAAAGGAGCTATAGAGGCGGTTCCCGAAAACGAGAAAGGCAAGGGGTTTTATTCCCGCTATTTTCTGATCCCCAAGGCCAAGGGGGGCCTCAGGCCTATCCTCGACCTGCGAGAACTCAACAAATACCTCGTGAAGTTGAAGTTCCGCATGGTATCCCTGGGGACCATCATTCCATCCCTGGATCCGGGAGACTGGTACGCCGCCCTCGACATGCAGGACGCGTATTTCCACGTTGCCATTTGGCCACGCCACAGACGCTTCCTCCGCTTCGTTGTGGGGGCTCGTCATTATCAATTTGCGGTCCTCCCGTTTGGCCTGTCCACGGCCCCGAGGGTGTTTACAAAATGCATGGCAGTTGTCGTGGCGCATCTTCGGCGCAACCGTGTCCACGTGTTCCCTTATCTGGACGATTGGTTGATTCGGGGCACGTCGGAACAGCAGGTGTACAGCCATGTCCGCGTGATCACCGGCATGTTTGCGAGTCTGGGCCTCTTGATAAACACAGACAAGTCCACCCTGAGGCCCACTCAGAAGGTGGAATTTATCGGGGCCGTCCTGGACGCCACTGTGGGCAGGGCCTCGCTGCCTCGGCAGCGGTTCCAGACCATGGCGGCGATCGTTCAACGCTTGCGGTCAGCCCCGTTGACGTCAGTGAGGACATGTCTAACCCTGTTAGGCCACATGGCGGCGTGCACTTTTGTGACCGACTACGCTCGGCTCCGCATGAGGCCTCTCCAGCTGTGGCTTATCAGTCATTACAGACCAAGGCAACCGCTAGACATGTTAATCACAGTCCCCCAGAAGGTCTTAGATTCCCTCGGCTGGTGGGTGGACCAGTCCGTATTGTGTGCGGGTCTTCCCTTTCACCCGTCTCAGCCCTCGGTATCCCTGACAACGGATGCCTCAGATCTAGGCTGGGGGGCCCACCTAGGGACCCTGCGGACGCAGGGCCTATGGTCCCAGGAGGAGGTGGGGCTACATATCAACATGAGGGAGTTGAGAGCGGTCCGCCTTGCTTGCCAAACGTTTTGTCATCAGCTTCAGGGTCGTTGTGTAGCCGTGTTCACGGACAACACGACGACCATGTATTATATCAACAAGCAGGGCGGCACCAGGTCCTCCTCCCTGTGCCTCGAGGCGATACGACTCTGGGACTTTTGCGTAGCCCACTCCATTCACCTCAGGGCTTCCTTCCTTCCCGGAGTACGGAACACGCTGGCGGATCGATTGAGCAGATCCTTCCTGTCACACGAGTGGTCCCTTCGACCGGACGTCGCTCTCTCCATTTTCCGGAGGTGGGGTTATCCCCGGGTGGACCTCTTTGCGTCCAAGGGGAACAGGAAGTGCCAAGCGTTCTGCTCCTTTCAGGGCAGGGAGCCGGGGTCGATAGCGGATGCCTTCCTCATCCAGTGGTCGACCCACCTGTACTATGCGTTTCCTCCGTTCCCTCTGGTTCACAAGGTCCTCCTGAAGGTGCGCAGAGACAGGGCTCGTGTGATCATGGTGGCCCCGGCATGGCCCAGACAGCACTGGTACACCATGCTGCTAGACTTGGCCGTAGCCGACCCAGTTCCCCTGCCCCTTCATCCGGACCTGATTACCCAGGACCACGGGTCCCTCTGTCACCCAGACCTGCAGTCGCTGCACCTAGCGGCGTGGCTCCTGCGTGGCTAACTGGTTCCGAGCTGCGCTGCTCCACGCCTGTGAGAGAGGTGCTCTTGAGCAGCAGGAAACCATCCACAAGAGCCACATATTCGGCAAAATGGAAACGCTTCTCCTGTTGGTGCGTAGAGAGAAATCTCCGCCCTATGGAAGTTTCGGTATCCGAAATCTTAGATTATGTTTGGTCCCTCAAAGAACATGGTCTGGCCTTATCGTCGTTGCGAGTCCATCTGGCAGCTATCTCCACCTTTCACCCGGGTGCGGACGGTCGCTCCGTTTTTTCTCACCCGACGGTGTCGAGATTCCTTAAGGGGCTGGAACGGTTATTCCCTAACGTCCGTCCCCCTGCTCCAACCTGGGATCTTAACCTGGTGTTGTCCCGGCTCATGGGGCCCCCCTTTGAGCCGTTAGCTACTTGCTCCCTGCTTTACCTCTCTTGGAAGGCTGCCTTTCTAGTAGCTATCACCTCAGCTAGACGGGTGTCGGAACTCCGAGCCCTTGTGGTGGACCCCCCATACACGGTCTTCCACAAAGACAAGGTGCAGCTTAGACCACACCCTGCCTTTCTACCCAAGGTGGTCTCAGCCTTCCACGTCAACCAAGAGATTTTCCTCCCGGTTTTTTTCCCAAAACCTCACTCCTCAGGCAGGGAGCAGCAGCTCCACTCGCTGGATGTCCGTAGAGCTCTCGCGTTCTACATAGAGAGGACCAAACCCTTCCGCAATTCCCCCCAGCTTTTCGTGGCGGTAGCGGACCGTATGAAAGGGCTTCCTATCTCCTCCCAGAGGTTATCCTCGTGGGTTACGTCCTGTATCAGGACCTGTTATGACTTGGCCCATGTCCCTACGGGCCGTGTGACTGCGCATTCTACCAGGGCGCAGGCGTCGTCGCTGGCTTTCCTGGCCCGTGTGCCCATCCAGGAAATCTGTCGGGCAGCGACCTGGTCATCGGTCCACACCTTTGCTTCCCACTACGCCCTGGTCCAGCAGTCGAGAGAGGATGCGGCCTTCGGAACTGCAGTGCTCCATGCCGCGACTTCTCACTCCGACCCCACCGCCTAGGTATGGCTTGGGAGTCACCTAACTGGAATGGATGTGAGCAATCACTCGAAGAAGAAAAGACGGTTACTCACCTTTGTAACTGTTGTTCTTCGAGATGTGTTGCTCACATCCATTCCACACCCGCCCTCCTTCCCCACTGTCGGAGTCGCCGGCAAGAAGGAACTGAGGAGCGGGCGGGCCGGCAGGGATATATATTGGGCGCCATGGCGGCGCCACTCCAGGGGGCGACCTGCCGGCCCACTGGAGTTGCTAGGGTAAAAAGTTTCCGACGAACGTGCACGCGCGGCGCGCACACCTAACTGGAATGGATGTGAGCAACACATCTCGAAGAACAACAGTTACAAAGGTGAGTAACCGTCTTATTTGCTGCTGCAAGAATGTGGGGTTTCCCGAAGAGAAGAAGGAGGGGATAGTTTCTCAGGTGAAAAGAGACGGGGCAGTATTGTAGAATAGTCAAGATTTCCTCTGGGAATTTGGGAAGGTTAATGCAGAAATTCTCACATTCTACAAATTTTAACTTTTTTTTCCAAAGTAAGATGCATGAAATTTAAATGGTAAGCACTCTCTGGGAAAACCACCTAAATACAGTCATTACCACTATATTGAATGAAGTTTCTCTATTGACTCAATGATTTTGGTAGCAGAATACTCCTGCATTCCACTGCTGTTTTGTTTAAGACACGGGATAATAACATTTGTACCTTCTTAAATCTGTGTGCTTGGTGCATACACTAAATCTGCTTGCTAATATCCTTAAGATAGTTTTGTGTATTTAGAAATCTCACATGCAGATTTTTTAGATTTAGATTCAGTTGCTTTAATGTTTTTCAGAATTCTGAAAGATTCTGGTCTGTATTATGGGCCTCAAAACTTACTTTTTAAAAATGGTCATTTCTTGGGAGTGCAAAAAAGGGTAATCTAAAATCTGCAACTTTTTGTTGCTAGGGCAGTGGTTGATTTGAACTCCTGTAATTTAGTCATTTTGTATTTATCTGAAATTATATGTATGGTATATATTTGTTTTAGAAGATTAATGGAGGAAAATATATATATATATACACACACATACGCATGCACACACACAGATATACACATATGTGCATGCGTACTAACGTGAAATGAGGATTATATCCACCACTGCAGTGTGCTTTGAGATGTATATTCTGTTGTTGTGAAAGGGGAAGCCTTCTTGTAAGTTAAGTGTCACATAAGCTACATTGTTTTCATAAGTTAATGAGAATTAACCAGATGTTTAAGGTGGCTTTTTTGCATATACAATAAAAGCATTGCGGTATAATTTTACAGGAGAGAAATCCAAGACTGTTTCATGTAATATGTACTTGTATATGGTCTACCAATGCAAAATACATGTTGTGAACTGTTATTCAGGGGTTATTGTAATAGATATATATGCAAACACGAAGCGTGACAGTATGTTTAATGTTGTATTTCTCTTTTTCTTTTTACAGTTCTGTTTGTTATATCTGTGATAGTTATTTATATCTTCACATTATTCATCATGTTGTGTCCAGTTGAATCCATTGACAGGGTTCTTGAGGTAAGATTCAACAAGCAGGTACATAAACTTCATACCTCCTAAAATAAGTTAGCTGGCTTCTCTTCCAGTCTGAAGTTCCCATTGACTGGATTGACCCTTTGAAAGCTAGAGTTCAAATTTTACCAGAAGACAAGCTTAGTGAAACTCTGGCATATATCTATAGAGTTAAGTGAGAACCAAATATAAATTTAGTTTCACCATTTTTAAATTTTTATTTAAAAAAAAAATCCCTTTAGCTCTAACGAATGCAGAAGCAGCATGTGTTTAAAACCCTTAACAATTTCTCAGCAAGATACTGTAGAATGAGAGTGATACTACCGAATGCACTCTGCAGATAAGCATGATTTGCCCTCTCACAAAGAGTCGTGTTTAAGTAATAAAATAGGAGTTAAAATTCAAGGTTTACAACCAAGATTGTTTCAAATTTGCTTTATTTCATATGTACACATTTTTTTGTGTGTAACTATTCAATGCATGTAGTGGACATTGTTCACCTGTGACAACTTTGTCTTGCAGCTAGTTTGTGTACCATATCAGTGGCGTATAACAATTCTCATCATCATCATCATCAATGCAATTGTATCCGTCCTGGTAGAGGTAAGTAGCTCAGATTAACAAGTGGCCTTTTCCATGTAGCCTTTTCCTGGGCTACAAGTACATCCTGTATAAAATGCTGATGGAGTACGGTTATGTCTGTACTTCGAATATATTTTCAGGCAAGGTTAAGGCCACAAAGCTTAAAGTTTCATAATACAGATAATTAATATAATAAGAAATACGGTGAATAATTGAGTTAAGCATCGTTTTTTAATTCAATGTAATGTACAGCAGCAGTGAACTATGTTGAACACAGACTTCTGACTCTTGTTTTTTTAGTGTGTGTCACTGTCCTTATGTGATAGGGATCATAACTATTAACAGCATAAGGGACCATTAGATCCTCTAGTCTGACCTGTATATCACATTAAATTTCACCCAGTAAATTGAATTTGACTCAGACATATCTTCCAGAACAGCTTCAGTCTTGATTTGAAGAGATCAAGAGATGAAGAATCCCCCACTTCCATCGATAATTTGTTTCAATGGTTAATCATCCTCTGTTAAAAATGTGTCTCTAACTTCTACTTTGTACTGTTCTGGGTTCCGTTTCCAGCCATTGGCTCTTGTCTTGCCATTCACTACTAGAGTAAAGTCCTTTCATACCTGGTATTCCCACTCTCCCCTCCCCGAAGGTGTTTACACACTGTAATAGTCACCTCTCTTCTTTTTGATTAACTAAACAGATTGTGCTCTTTAAATATCTCATTGTAAAGCGTTTTCTTGAATCATCTTTGTGGCTCTTTTCTGCATCATCTTGTTTGTCCACTAAGACCCCTACATTCTTTAGATTTCATATCAGTTCAGTTCATGACACACGGAGTTTGAATTAATACCGCATTTTCCCCCTTAGCGTCTGCCCTTTGGGTTGTTGGATTAATACCCTGTCTGCCTCATTGGCCCCAGCTAGTGAGTGTCTGAGCAAGATGATGAGCTGCCTGTGAGATGCATGCTGGTTGCATTCATATAGCCCTGTCTCTCACTGGAATATGGCCTAGTCCACCACAAATCCGAACCTTCGGCTTCACGCCCGTTGCTCTGTCTATGGTTCATGTCCAATATTTTATGCCTTCCCTTGCTTTTGGGACTGGAAGGCTCTCCAAGAAGATAACTTGGACGTTCCTTCTCTTCAGCTCCCCTCCAAGATCCCAGAAGTTTTCCGTAATCTGTGAGATGCCATAGTATTGGAACCAATGGAGACTTGTCAGAAGATTTAATAACCCCACCCTTCTTGCACTTCATTTCATATTTTCGCACTGGGTTGACAGCACACCATCCTGCTCTCCTTGTGTTCTTTACTAAATTCAGTGTCCACTCTTCATTTGGAGTCACTGATGAGGATTGTTTGCCTTCTTGAGACAGGTGAAAAACCTGCCTTTGTAGCTGTTTGCTTCATAACGCAAGGATGCCCATGAGGGATGTCCCTTTTAGCTTTCTCTTCTCTTCCTCTGGAAACAGGTTCCTCTACAGTTGCTTCATTGAGTACCTGATACTGAATGAGTACTTTTAGCTGGGTTGAATTTCTGCTCTTTGTCCTGAATCATCAGCCCATTTCTTTGGTTTCTGTTCTCTCCAGTTCTCCTTTCACAGACTCCTCCCCTTGTCATGTCTGTGGTAATGATTTCCAAATGTGCTGTCAAAAAAGTGTTGAAACTTGTGCTTCCAGACCACACATTTTCTCCTGTAGTATGGCCACCAGCTTACATTCATGCACCAGAGATCTAGTTGGTCTTCTGACAGAAACGTAAGCATAGCATGTCTGAGGCAGGACACAGTTGTTCTCTTGTCCATATTTGCTACCTGGAGTAGAGCTACACCTCCAACAGAAAGAGCCAGACTCCCTCCAAAACTCACCAGCTTGCCACTCTTATTTGCCTACCTCAGGAGTTCACCTGGCAACTGACTACATACTAATCTTCACTGCTCAGCTCTACCCCGCTTTAACAGGGCAGGGTTAACCTCTCGGACACTTCTAACCCTGGAGCTGTTCAAAGACCACAGGGTTGCAGCCACACTGCCCTCGCTGCAACATAGACAGACCTGTCTCACCTAACCTGGTCAGGGTTCCACAGACCAGCCACGCAACCTTCCTAGAGAACAGACAGACCAGATGAACAGCTCACCAAGTCCCTCCGCCTTTGAGCACAGCATCCTCATCTGTGCCCTCGGAAACCCTGACCAGTTTGCTGCTCTGGTTCACCTATTAACTAACTTTGGACTATGATCAACACTGCTAAATAAATACCCAAAATATCAGACTAATCACAATGCAGAACATGATTTGAGAAAAGAATCTTAATTCAAAGCTTCCTTAGAACTTTCAGTGCTTACTGGAGATTCTTAAAATAGTAGTGTCAAAACTTGTTGTTTAAAAAAAAAATCCTATTTGTGTAAATGCAGTTGTCATACTTATTGCAATTAATGTAAAGCTCTTAAAACCCTTATTTAAGCACTTAAATACTGATGATGGTTTCTCTCTTAAATACTAATAAAAATGTTGTCAAATGAAAGCTGAGTTTAGTTCTGCACTGAGTTAATTATGCCTACATCACTGTTTCAGATTTTATTTTTATGTGCACACTAACAACAAATGATCATTAGTCTTTTTAATTCTTCCCACTCACTGCAATGTCTCACAGAATATCCTCCTTGACATGATCCTTTGGAAGGTTGTGTTCAGTCGAGACAAACAAGGAGAATATCGCCTCACCATACCCCAGCCACCTCAGGTTGGAGACCAGTATTTTTGCTGTCAATCATTCAACTGTATGCAGATTAGTTTAGTTTTTTACCATGCATTTCGTAGCGGTATATGGGTGTGTTTGTTTTCTGCCTGTATAAACCTGTTTTTAAAAAGTGTCTTATCATATTTCTGTAACTTTACAATTAAAAGGGAATTTAACAGAAGCATCTTTAAATATTATTGTAAACATGTCCTAAGCAGGTAAGTGTACATTAAGATGTTTAGTTTCACTTACAGGACTTGAGAAACAGTGTGAGACCTCTCTAATTTTTCCATTGACTTGTTTTCTCACTCCAAAATGACACACTTAGAATTTTAGAGACTAATGCATTCAGTGTCACCAATGTTCATTCCAGATACGTAATAGTAGTCTGCATGTCAGCAGATCAGTAGAGTGGGACTAGAAATGTTTTGATTCTCATGAAATCAGGGTTCTTAACTGTGGGTTTGAGCCAGCTCCCAATGAAATGAATTAAATTGACTTCAAAAGGTGTTGGTGTTGGGGAAAAAGGTGTGAGACCAGTAATTTATGGTACATACAAACAACAGGAAACAAAATGATAGACATAGTAAATTACTACTACTTTTTAAGCTGCTGTAGAAGGTGACGGTGTTGGCAGCTCTTCCACCTCAAGAGATAGTCAGCAAACTGCGTTTGGTACCACCCCGAGGCTACTGTCTATGGAAAATGCAATGTAGTAAAACACTGTTGGCTTGGTTATTACCTTTAACACCTTATAGTGTTTGTCTGCCTCTGGGCAGAGAGCCTGCACAAGGCCCAGCCGTTGCTTCAGTCAGAATTGAGCCCGATTTTAAGAACTGTTGTGATGCCTAGGGCTCGTGCTAGCATTGGGCACAGGGGAAAATCTAAGCCACGACGCATAAGAGCAATCACTTATATCCACCAAAATGGCAGTCATACCCAGTAAACACAGTAGACTGAGAAATGGGAGGAACCAAATATTTTGAGAATGATAGCAGTGTGTTTGTCTATTTATTCCAGTTAGTGGAGTAAAATTTCTAAGGTTCATGTATTGCCTATTTAGTATGCGGGGAGTGAGGAAGACTTTAAAAATAAATAAACACGGAGTGATTTATTCCGACAGACTAGCAGATTACTTCTATTTCACTGCTTTGCATACTTTTTAATAGCACACACGGTCAGATAGGCATGGTTAGTTTAAATTGCTTACTGCTTATTGTTGGTTGAATACCATTGAACAAACGTGTATATGTGTAAAATATTTAGACATTTTTTCACAAAACTTGGGCATCAGACAGACACAGTTACATCACAAAAAATGTTTTAAGGCCATTACTTCTCAATAATTTACTTTGGGAGTTGACTAGTTCCTCTGAACCAGTACAGTTATAGGCTGTACCAGGAACACTTTGAAATGTACATGAAAATGATTGCTGGTGCATGAGACCTAGATACTGTGATACCGAATCTTATTTTCTCCTCACATTTGTACCTTTTAAAATCTCATTGCTGCCACAATGCAGAAGAGGGGGTAGGCGATCCTATATATAGACTCTGCACCACACTGTCTTGATCCTGTATAATGACAACAATTTCTGAATCAGAAACTAAAACAATTCATAATGAAAGAGTACGTCTATGCTACGGGATTAGTCCGATTTTACATAAACCGGTTTTGTAAAACAGATTGTATAAAGTCAAGTGCACGCGGCCACACTAAGCATATCAATTGGACGGTGTGCATCCATGGCCCGAGGCTAGCATCGATTTCCGGAGCGTTGCACTGTGGGTAGCTATTCTGTAGCTATCCCATAGTTCCTGCAGTCTCCCCCACCCCTTGGAATTCTGGGTTGAGATCTCAGTGCCTGATGGGGCAAAAATCATTGTCGCGGGTGGTTCTGGGTAAATGTCGTCAGTCATTCCTTCCTCCAGGAAAACAACGGCAGACAATCATTTCGTGCCCTTTTTCCCTGGATTGCCCTGGCAGATGCCATAGCACGGCAACCATGGAGCCCGTTCAGCTTTTTTTTTTTTACTGTCACCATGTGTGTACTGGATGCTGCTGACAGAGGCGTTACTGCAGCGCTACACAGCAGCATTTGTTTGCTTTTGCATGATAGCAGAGACGGTTACCAGTCGTTCTGTACTGTCTGCTGCCATTATAAATTGGCGATGAGATGACTGTTATCTGTCCTTCTGTGCTGTCTGCTGCTATCACGGGTGCCCCTGGCTGAGGTCAGCCGGGGGCGCAAAGGCAAAAATGGGAATGACTCCCTGAGTCAATCCCTCCTTTATGGTTTCTAAAAATAGAGTTAGTCCTGCCTAGAATGTGGGGCAAGTGTACTAGAGAATCAGTGTATCAGAGAGCACAGCCGCTCCATGTCAGATCCCACAGAAATGATGAGCTGCATGCCATTTATGGGGGGTGCCCCTGCAACAACCCCACCCGTTGCTTCCCTCCTCCCCCAACCTTCCTGGGCTACCGTGGCAGTGTCCCCCCCATTTGTGTCATGAAGTAATAAAGAATGCAGGAATAAGAAACAATGACTTGTTATAGTGAGATAAAATGAGGGGGAGGCAGCCTCCCGGTGCTATGATAGTCCAGGCAGGACATTAAGCGGTGCAGGGGAGAGGAGCCCAGCATCCCGCTGCTATGATAGTCCAGGCAGGACAGAATCTTTTCTTTACACAGGAAAGGGAGGGGGGCTGATGGAGCTCAGCCCCCAGTTGCTATGATGAGGACGGTTACCAGCCGTTTTGTACCATCTACTGGGAATGACCAGGAATCATTCCTATTTTTACCCAGGCGCCCCCGGCCAGCCTTACCTGAGGCCAGCCAGGAGCACTCACGGGCTGATGACAAGGACGGCTACCAGTCCAACTGCACCATCTGCCACCGGGGGGGGAGAGGAGGGGAGCGGATACTGCTCTTCACTGCCGCAGCATCGCGTCTACCAGCAGCATTCAGTAGACATAGGGTGACATTGGAAGAAGTCAAGAAACGATTTATTTCCCTTCTCTTTCATGTGGGGGGAGGGAGGGAGTAAATTGACGAGCTATTCCCTGAACCACGCCGGACAATGTGTTTGAACCTATAGGCACTGGGAGCTCAGCCAAGAATGTAAATATTTTTCGGAGACTGCTGTGGACTGTGGGATAGCTGGAGTCCTCAGTACCCCCTCCTTCCCTCCATGAGCGTCCATTTGATTCTTTGGCTTTCTGTTACGCTTGTCACGCAGCACTGTGTAGCCTGGAGATTTTTTTCAAACGCTTTGGCATTTCGTCTTCTGTAACGGAGCTCTGGTCGAACAGATTTGTCTCCCCATACAGTGATCAGATCCAGTATCTCCCGTACGGTCCATGCTGGAGCTCTTTTTGGATTTGGGACTGCATTGCCACCCGTGTTGATCAGAGCTCCACGCTGGGCAAACAGGAAATGTAATTCAAAAGTTTGCGGGGCTTTTCCTGTTTACCTGGCCAGTCCATCAGTGTTCAGATTGCTGTCCAGAGCAGTCACAATGGTGCACTGTGGGACACCGCCCGGAGGCCAATACCGTTGATTTGCGGCCACACTAACCCTAATCCGATATGGTAATACCAATTTCAGCGCTACACCTCTCGTTGGGAAGGAGTACAGAAACCGATTTAAAGAGCCCTTTATATCAATATAAAGGGCCTCATAGTGTGGACGGGTGCGCCATTAAATCAGTTTAACACTGCTAAAATCGGTTTAAACGCATAGTGTAGACCAGGCCAAAGTCAGATTCGTTTCTGATGTCTCATTGTAAAATTTCTGATGTGGTTTTAAAGTATTTTGCTCTTAGCAGCCCAGTTTTCATATCTGTTCATTTCCCTGTCCCGTCTGCAGGAGCCTTTGGATCGCTGGAGAGGATGCTTCCTTTCCTCCCTGTTTGGCTGCAGAAAGAAGATTCCAAAAGCCAAGTACATGCACTTAGCTCAGGAACTGTTGGTTGATCCAGAATGGCCACCAAAACCTAGAACAACTACAGAAGCTAAAGATCCAACCCAGGAAAATGGTTCATATCCAATAATCACTGTAACATAACAATGAATCTCAGTGGTATGTTTCTTTAGCAGTATTCAGAGCTATGTAATTTTATGGCTTTATTTAGTATTGCAGCATGCTAAGCGTTCTCCTAGTAGAAACATTTCCGGTTATTTGGTCTCTGAATACAAAGTTCAGAGCTGGACATCGTACAAATTATACATTAAAAAACACTGAGCTAGAAGAAACATTTTTTTACTACATTTTAAAGCCTCACTTGTCCAAAGTGAGCTGTATTTAAAGGTTTAAATTGCAGGGCGGTTAAATAGGGTCCGTTGAGTATTTGGGGAATGTTAATATTTGGTGGTAATTGTTCCACCCTGTGTTCCAACAGCAGTGTGAGCGCAGTGTGCTGTTTGACACAGCCTTTTCACAGCAGTACTAGAGACCCATAGAAACCACATGGAAAGGGTTGTCAGTTATTTCTTCTTCACTTTTTATCAGAAAGCATTGTGACTGTAAGATGATCCTGGAGTTTAGAGTGTATCCCTCCATTTCACATGGACTAAACCCAGGTTCCTACCTAATAGTTCAAGAGCGTTCCCAGCTGTGGGACAGGTAAGAGTTTGGACTTGCAGCTAGTCCTGAAGTCTGACCCTCCAAGTACTGGGAATGCAGTAAAAGCTGTGTGCTCAGTCACGAGGAGGAAGGAAGCGCATCACTCTCCTCTTACCATCCTCTTCAGCTAATCCTGAATTGTCATAGGCTACAGAGGACAGGTTGTTGGGGTCTTTGAGAAGGGGGATGCTGAAGAACCTACTCCAAATAATTCTTCCCTTACATCTTACTTTTATTGCATTTAACTGACTGGTGGCTCCATACGTTCTTACTCTGTCCAACAAAGGGATTAGATCTTACTGTTATCAGACCAGGTTTTGTTTGTATCATTTGGGTGATTTTTAACACCTTTGCACCAGCAAGGCAGAACTAGTGCTAGGAGGCAGAAAATGGTTTTCACATGCCCTTAGCATTAGCAAATATTAATCCTGGGCACAAGGGCTTATAAATACCAAAGGATTGGTCTGCCAGTGTTTTAATTACCATGTAGTTGTGTGCAAGAATGTTAAGATGGAAACAGATGAGCCAAAGTCCAGATCTTTTTATAAAATTACTGGGCTGCCTTGGATCTTTCTTTTTTTAAAAACAAACAAACCAACCACCTTTTCCACCCAGTGGTGTCGAGTACTTAAAGTGTCAGTGCACAGTTTCACCATGAGGTGGTGCCAGAGAGCATTGTACTAGGCCACTTGGAAAATGAAATTGCAAATATGAGACGGTAAGCAGCAGCAACTTCAAAAATGTTGGGTTTTAGAAGCCTATCAAAATGGGTAAAAAACCCAAAGCCTTTGGCAACCAAAAAAACAGTAAAACATTGAGGAAAAACTCCTCCAGTCAGTTCCTATTGCTCTTTTGAAAGAATAAAACATGCTAAAAGTTGGACTGCCTTTTTTAACTCCATGAAATTGACTGATCTAAGTAACTCTGAACTTTGGGAGAGGACACCAGAAATCCAGCTCTGACCCTTATACTAAAAATCCTGTAGGACTGTATGTAGGACTGAATGAAAACTGTGGCAATTGCTCCACTCTAGGGAGTGTTCCCCTCCATAAAATCCCAGGGATAGCTCGTTACAGTTATCTAGGGAGGATATCGTTCTCTAGGATTCTTTAGTAAGAGGAGTTTTGCAGCTCAGGCCTATTTCCTTTGTGTTTTCATATAAGGCAGTGTGTGGTAATATCCTCCTCGCCTTGATGGTGCTGAACATGCCATGCCAACGCTGGGATTAATAATGGGGCATAAATGCTTTGGAGGGGTCCTCTAGGACTGTGAAGATTAGCAGTTACTCCTCATGAATTAATAGTACACTTGTGGTGTACTATCCTCTATGGCAACTGACAGTTCTCTTCCTGTTTTATTTTGGGAAGGCATTTACCAGCTTTTAATCAGTAGTGCAGACCAGAATTGTCCTTTTCCTGCCTTTTATTCTGTTAAACTTCAAACAATATTTGTAACTTTAGAAGAGTGTAAAAACTGGATCACTGTTATGATGTTGCTGCTGTTGAGTCTTTTAAATATCTCTTTAGTGTGGAATTTGGGAGGAAAGGCTATTGCTAGCTGAGTGAATATTCTTTATATCTCCCTTTTATAGAAAATATTTTACTTTAGTGGAAAGATTCCATGAAGCTATGCATCTTGGACCTTGGAGCTGTGACTTACGACCACATCCTATAGTTGTTTAAATGTTAACTTACAGGGGGGTTGAGTTAGTTTAATTCATTTTAACTTGCGTGTTCAGTCAAAAGTGAAGAGAAAAATGTGCACATGCTCTGCATCTTTCAAGTACTATTGCTCAGTGCTCTTCCCACAAACTGCTAATTTGTCTGTCCTCGGTCAGATGTTAAAGTCAGTCTTTCATTTGTGATGAGAATATTCCATGTACCAGCCCATTAGAAATATCCAGATAATAAGGAGTAAACTACTGGTAGAGCAGTGAGTTTGTTTAAAGAGTATTCTAATTTTTTTAATTAGGGCCAAAATTGTCAAGTGTGTCCATTACTTTTGGGTGCATGGCTTGTGAAAACGAGAGCATGATTTTCACTGGTCCCGAGCACCTGCAGGTTTCTTTGACTCCAGATGGAATTGTGGGTGCTCAGCACCTCTGAGAGTCCGGTGCTATGTTCTTCAAGTTGGGCACCAAACTGAGTGGATGTTTTTGACATCATACGAGTGAGCAGCTAGGGTCTTTGACCAAGAACAGTTCGTTATTGTTAAGAATAACAGATCATCTGTCTTTTTTGGGAAAAAATCTTTAAAATTTTTCTTTTTCTTACAAGGTTTTGTACTTCTGAGGGTTCAAATACAGCCATGGAAGTAGGCGCAGCTCTTTCTGAAGTCCCTGGGAATTGCACCTTCTTACCTCAGGGCAGGGTTCAGCTCTATTTACCTGTGTATCACTTTGAAAGGAAGATGTGGTTTGTCAGGTGTACAGAAAGCTAGCAGACTAGATCTGGCCCCAAATTAGCAAATTCAGTTCATATGTTGAAGTATGTTGGACTTCAGAGTTTGTGCTTAAAAGAAACCTTTTTGTAAATTGTTCTTGAAAGCTAATGAATTCAGATGAACAGAACTATGTAGTGGGTCCTACTAAATACTCTTGATGGTCTTTTTTCTTTCTGTTATATAATTCAGCCTCACACTGAAGAGTTTGATTCAGAATTTCTTATTAAATTATTTAAGTGTATACAGACCTAAATTTAAATCTGTATATGTCTTACTTCACTGTGTTAGGATTTGTAAATATGACTGATATAAATATTATTTATGCACATACGTAAAGGAATGGTCTACCCAGGAAAGCAATTGTTAAATAATAAACGTAACTTTTAAAAATTTTTAAATAAATAACCAAATCTTTAACATGTCTATCCCTCAGGGTTGTTTTTAAAGTTCTCCTTCCCTTCAGATATAATTAGTGGTAACTGTAGATTTCAGACATCATATAACTAAGTCTGCTGTAAAATAGGCTGCACATAATGCTTGAGTCAAAGTGGAGAAGCCAACCACAAAGCAAAGATTGTTTAGATTCGTTTGTAAACTTTAAATTGGGAACTTGTACAATTGCACTTTTATTTTTAAAATGGTCACAGGTTTTTATTCTATTTATTTTATTTCTTCTGTGTTTATGAAAATTGTGCTGAACCAGTTCATCTGATCTTGGTAAATAATCCTCTACTGTATTATGTATGTATTATATTAACATTAAACACACACAGGATGCTTTTTTATGCTGCAAATTTTTTAGTATTTTCCTTGGTCATCACAACATTCAGGATTTAGTAAGTGCTTTAGAATTTGTCCCATGAAATTTTGAATTATAAAATTAGATTTTTGTATGTCTGAGGGAAAAAGGGGTGGTTTTCTGACAATTTTTAGAGTCCTGAATATGTTAATTTTATACAGTACAGCTTCAGGGTTTTACAGCTATTTTCAATCAATTGCAGCTTGTTTGATAATTTTGAACCAGAAACTACTTTTAGTTTAGGTGATGACTTCCTTGAAACAAACAAAAATAGAAGGCTTGTGATTTTAGCGTTCTCTGGAAGCTCACCTTCCTCTTATTTTTAAAAAGCTAGTTTAAATCAGAAGTGATACTGCGTCTTTATATTAAAAACATGTAATGCTGCTCTAGAATGGTACCCAGTTGTCAAAGAGGCACGCATGCATAACTGTACATTACAATTGTAAATAGCCTTGTAAAATCATTTTTACGATTGAAGCTATTTGAAATAAAAATGTAAATGAACAGCGTGTACTTTCATAGCTTTTGTTGTTAGTGTTCAGAAATGTTTCTCTAATTCCCCCTGTCACACATTTAGGGCTCGATTCAGAGCCCATTGAAATAGATGGATAGAATGACTCCCATTGGCTTCAGTGGGCTTCAGCTCAGCCCCGTCTCTATGCACTCTTGCTGAGTAAGGGGCATGTGTGCGCATATACACACACCAGATTAATATCTGGAAACAATGACAGTGACTGTAGTCTTGCATCATGGATTGATGAAGGCCCTGTCGAGGCTGTAAATTGTACTTTACTAAGGATAGTGATGCATTTCTGCTTCATTATTGAGATCTTCCAGTGCTGCATGGTTGCAGCGTGGTGTGCTGATAGCATTTCTTCTATGGTGACACTTTCATTTCTTGCCAGTCTTCTGCCTGCAAATAATGTTGTTCCTGCCATTGCCATATCCGTCCTGCTCTGAGTCTGGAAACATCACTTCATGAGTTAGGCTGAGACCCTTTCCATACTGCAGAACAGAAATACATTTAAATATTTTAGGACAAAGAACTTTGTTTAAGAAAAGTTAAGGTAGAATGTGTTTGAGAGGGGTCCAGCCAACACCCAAAAGCTTGACAGGTTTTTTAAAAACCCAGATACAAACCTGGAACCAAAACAATATTTTATGAACCTTTTGCTTTCACGAAGATCCTTATTAACTTAGGTTTTTGTTGCAGACAGTTCATGGAGGCAAGGGAATTCAACTGGGGAGACACAGAAAGGAGGTAAAAAGGGCCCAGCCTGGATTGCTTAGCCCAAGTCTGGAGCAGAAAGGTGCCCATTCCCTGCTGGTGCTGCCACGATGCAGCAAAGCCTTGTGATGGAGAAGTGGCTGGAACCGGAGGACCTTGTTCCCCAGATCCTTACACTTTGGCAGAAGTACAGGGGATTTCAAAATAAATACATGCATGAATCTGAGACTGATGTTCCTTTGGGTCTACTACAGAAGCCTGTATATTCAGTTATGTATTGGCCATGTGACATAACATAAGCAAGACATTCTGCTCCTCTTAGGCATGTATTTCTGTACCTTATTCGTGATGGGGGGGGGAAGAGGATGGAATAAAGAATTCTGACTCTACTCAGACTTCTACTGGGCTGTTGAGGCACATACGCCACTCTTTCTGGTGTACCACATCCACACTGACCATAACTGTCTTGCCTCTTTGAATGCAGGTTTCTATGTGCATTCCACTGTGGGAACGCATGCACTTCATGCCCTGGGGGTCAGAGAATTTTTGCAAGTAGTATTTGTTGCCCTGTGCATGTGCCTTTGCGTTCCTTCATGAGTCCTTACATAATTTAAAGGACTCCGGGGCCACCCTCTGCTCCGTGGGAATATATACAGCTGCCCTAAAAGGGAAGTATCACAGGCAGCCTTACAAACCTAGACCGGCATTTCCATACTTATTTCACAAGCAGTGTTCTGACCCTCCTGGTAAGAGACAAAGAGTATGGACCTCTCGTTTTCCTGCACCTGCCAGGCCTACAGCACCATCTCATTCTTATCCCCCAGTAAAAAGATATTTTGTGACTGTGACGAACTAGGAATGTTCTTAATGTTTTCTCTGAATACTGTGTTGGTGCCTCAGTGTCCCCTATGCAGTTCTTAAGTATCTAGGTGTTGGGATAAGGGTGTCTGATTGCTGCAGAGCAAATGTCCAGTGCACCGAAATGCCTGGCACTCTGTCTCCTAGCAACTGATGGCCTGGGCCCCTCCTCTGCAAAGGTGCCAACTGAAGGTGTTGGAGACAAAGAGATCAGTGATCTCCTGGCCCGGGAACGGAAAGGAGCAGAGAGGAAGGGCTGGAGGGGGTTGTTAGTCTGGAGCTGGCTGGGGGCAGACATGGGGGTCTGGCTCACTGCCCCCCAGAATGGACCCGGCCGAGGGGTCCAGTTCGCTGTACCTACAAACTCTGTTTTAGACCCTGTTCCTGTCATTGAATAAACCTCTGTTTTACTGGCTGGCTGAGAGTCAACGTCTGACTGCGAAGTAGCTGGGGGTGCAGGACCCTGTGGTTTCCCCAGGACCCTGCTGTGGGGGGCTCGCTGTGGGAAGCACCCGGAGGGGCCGAGGATGCTGAATGCTCCAAGGAGAGACCCAGGAGATGAAGACGTGTGAGCTTCTTGCCCTGAACAAGTCTGCTCTGAGGGAGAGCAGGCTCCCCAAAGTTCTGCCTGGCTTGGTGGGGAGCAGTTCCAGAGCATCGCCCGGGGACTCCGTGACAGTGACAGGAGCTCAAGAGGTGCAAACCATTTATGATACCTCTACATGATCCCCATGTACCCCTTGGCTATTGTTTAGCACTCCAGTTCCACAACTGGAGTGTCACAGCAGACAAGTGGGTATTAGATATCATCTGTCCCAGCTATGCAATCAAATTTACTTACCTACCTTCTCCAAAGCCCCCATTCTCACGAGGAATTTCTCTTCCAGCAAGGAACAATAGAGTGCGCAGCTCTTCAACACCAAGGAAAAAGTTTTTACTCTACATAGTTCCTAGTCCCTAAAAAGTTGGGTAGTTGGAGACAGAGACGTATCCTCGATCTCTGTAATCTCAACCACTTTATTCACCAAATGAGATTTCACACGGTGGCTCTGGCATCAATATCCTATCCCTGGAAAAAGACATATGGTTTACAGCTCTTGATATGAATGTCATGTACTTTCACATGGATATTCACTCCATCCACAGGTGTTTTCTCAGATTCGTGGTGGGCCCTGACCACTTCCAATACAGGGTCCTCCCATTCGGCCTCACCACTGCCCCCAGGGTCTTTACCAAGATCTTTCTGTAGTAGCAGCTCTTTTCAGACAGAACAGCTTTACTGTTTTCCCTTATGTTGATGGTTGGCTTCTCGTAGCCAAAACATATCTGGAAGCCTATGAGTCAACCTCATCAATGCTTCAATGACTTTCTTACTGAGGAGTCAGTGGGGGCTTGGAAAAGTGTCCTCACTCCATGCAGACTATAGACTTCATAGGGGCCACGCTAGATTCAGTCATGGCGAGAGTTGATCTCCCAAGGCACAGGTTTTGCACCAGGAGCACGCTAATAGATCAGGTTAGATCAGGTTATAGGCAACCTTTGAGTTCCAGTCAGAACTTATTTTTTTCCTTCTGGAGCCAATGGCTTCATGGACATACGTTATCCCATTCACCAGACTTCACCTATATTGCCTTCAGGGGTAGCTCTAGAGAGTGTATTCACCAGTCAGACACAGCATGAATACCTTAGTGATAATTCCATCCAGAGTGACATCTTCCTTGGTGTGGGGGAAGGATCCCCATCAGGTATGTGTGGGTGTCCCCTTCCTATTATCTCGCCAGACAAGATGATCATTAGAGACCCCTCTCTCTTCAGCTGGGCAGTCCACATGGACAACCATATGGTGCAGTACTTAGATGTCCCAAGAGACCAGGATGCACATAAACCTTCTGAAACTCCAGGCACTGCAAGAAGCTTGCAAGGTGTTTCTACCATTCATCCTATCCCACCATGTCCTCATGACGTCAGACAACCTGACAACTGCCTCATAAATCAATAACCAGAGAGGAGTGAGATCAGTCCCCCTATGTGTAGGAGCAGTCACCCTGTGGAAGTGGTGCATCAGGAATCAAAGCACCCTGTTGGCACCTTATTTTCCAGGAACTCAGGACGTGTTAATGGACACCCGCAGCAGGTATGTCTCCATCAGAGGGAGTTGCATGATTCAATAATAAATAACATTTTTGTTCAGTGGGTGACCCTGTCAGGATCTGTTTTGCTGAACAAACAAGAAGTGCAACATACGTTGCTCCAGAGATGCTCTTGGACTATGCCTTCAGAGCGATGCTGTCTTTCTCCCCTCATCAGACCATCTGAGCGATGTCTTTCCTCCCTTATCGTTCCTACCTTGGATCTTACAAAGTCACAACAGGGTACAATTCATCCTCGTTTTCCCCTATTGGCTCCCAAATCTCCTACAACAGTCATCTCATTCTCCACTCCTCAGCCAGTCCTTCCCTGATCTCTTGATCTAGGAGAAGCACAGGATCAAGCATCCCAGCCTCAAAGTGCTTCATCTCCTGGCTTGGATTTTTGGATGGGCATCAACATTAGAACATTCCTGATCAGAAGCTGGACAAACCACCCTTAATAATAGCAGAAACAGTTCCACTAGGAAATGCTATTCAGCCAAATGATGCATTTTTCCATCTGGGCACAGCAGAAACATCTCCTGAGTTGTCAGATATTCCCCTATTTTGGACTATCTTCTTTCTCTCACAACCGCTGGGCTATCCCTTGGTGGTTCTTCGAGTGACTGCTCATATCCATTCCAGTTAGGTGTGTGCGCCCCGCGTGCATGTTTGTTGGAAGATTTTTACCCTAGCAACACTCGGTGGGTCGGCTGGGTGCCCCCTGGAGTGGCGCTGCTATGGCACCGGATATATAGCCCTGCCGACTCAGCCACCCCTCAGTTCCTTCTTACCGCCCGTATCAGTCGTTGGAACAGTGGAGTGCGGTTTCACTGACCTCCACCTCCCTAGCTACTCGTAGTTCTCTAGTTATTTTGTTGTGTATATAGTTCAAAGTTATATAGTTATAGTTAATTTTTATTGTTCATAGTTAGTATATATTTAAGAGGGGTTCGGGGATTAGCCCCTTCCCCGCAACAGGTGTCGGGGCCCATGCCCGGTTCACTGGGTTTCAAACTGTGCTCGGCCTGTCATAAGCCGATGCTGACAGGAGATCCACACAACTCCTGCCTTAAGTGCCTTGGGGAATCTCACCTGACAGATAAGTGTCACATTTGCAAGGCTTTTAAGCCGAGAACAAAAAAGGAGCGAGATGTTCGGCTAAAGCAGCTCCTCATGGAGGCGGCTCTTACCCCTCTGCCTTCGGCGTTGGTCAATCGACGGGCAGAAGCACCTCGGCACCGGACCTCGTCGGTACTGCCAACGCCTCTCGGCACCGGCCGTCGCCGGCACCGAAGTCGACTCGGCACCACTCCCTCTCCCCGAGGTCGAGAAAGCCTAAGACTCCTGCTGCTTCCGTGCCCCCTGCACTGCAGCCAGAGAGCTCGTCTAAGTCGGATCGCCCGGCACCACCACCTGCCACGGCATCGACGTCGGCACCGTCGATTCTGGTCCCACAAGGGCTGTTGAGTCTGGTGCCTGACAGCTCCCCGGCACACGCCGTGGTTAAGCCTAAGACTCCTGCTGCTTCCGTGCCCCCTGCACTGCAGCCAGAGAGCTCGTCTAAGTCGGATCGCCCGGCACCGCCACCTGGCACGGCATCGACGTCGGCACCGTCGATTCTGGTCCCACAAGGGCTGTTGAGTCTGGTGCCTGACAGCTCCCCGGCACACGCCGTGGTTAAGCCTAAGACTCCTGCTGCTTCCGTGCCCCCTGCACTGCAGCCAGAGAGCTCGTCTAAGTCGGATCGCCCGGCACCGCCACCTGCCGTGGCACCGACAACCTCGGCACTGTTGATTCCGGTCCCGCGAGGGCCGCCGAATCCGGTGTCTGACAGCTCCCCAGCATGTGCCGTGGTTGAGCTTACTGTTCTCTCCACGCCGGAGACATTCTCAATGGCGAGGGATCTCATTGCCTTGACAGAGTCGACGCTGCCTCGACCCCGGCACCACCGGTGTGGGTAATACAGTCTATCGGCAAGCATGTCTTGATAAGACCATCCTCTGTCGGCACAGCAGAGCGGCACCGTTCACAATCACGGTCCCGCAGATGCTCCAGGTCTGGTCGGCGCTCCCGACGCCGCTCACAGTCCCGGCACCGTTCTCCTCGGTACCAGTCACACTCGCGGCACCGGTTGGCATCCCTTTCGCTGGCCCGCTACTCTCGGCACCTTTCCAGCTCCCGGCACCGCTCCAGCCACCGTGACTCCTGTAGTCGCTCCCGACGTCGAGCCTCGAGATCTCGGTCGACCTCCCGGCACCGCTCCAGTCGCAGGTCCCGATCTCGTCCCCGGTTCTGGTATGCCTCCCGGTACCAGTCTCCGGTGCCGAGTAGAGCAAGGTCCGCCAGAGATAGAAACTCTGCCCAGGGCTTCTCCACTCCTCCATGGCCATCCAGACACACTTCAGTGTCGTCCCACTCGGACAGCTATTGTGCACCGGACTGCGATTCGGATGTGCCCACTGGAGTCTTTCAGGAGGCCCAGACCCAGGACCAAGACCCACATCAGTAGTCCTTCTGGACACCTTGGGCGTACCACCAGGCCCAAGGTGCTCCAGTAGTTCCGTCTCACTCTGCCCCATCAGAGCACCGAGTGCCAGAGGCTACAGCTAGTTGTCCCCCTCCGGCTAGTACAGAGGAAGCACTAGTCCACCCACCGGTCTCCCTGGTCCCACTGGAGCAGGAGGTGGCCCACAAGCAAGAGGCCACACAGGACCTGCTCATCCCCAGCATCTCCTCTTCCTCTACTCCAGATGAGGCGGTGGCAGGAACATCATCCTCAGGCCCTCCTCCAATCAACCTGAGAGCTCATCAGGATCTCCTCAGGAGGGTAGCACTCAATATGAACCTCCAGGTGGAGGAGGTCCCAGAGATAGAGGACCTGGTAGTGGGCATTCTGTCGGTGGATGCCCCCACCAGAGTGGCCCTACCATTTACCTGGACCATCCTGTCATAACCTATTCCCAGATTTGGACCTTAGCGTCCAAAATATGGGGGGTTAGCATGAAAACCTCCAAGCTTAGTTACCAGCTTGGACCTGGTACGGCTGCCACCACCCAAAAAATTAGAGTGTTTTGGGGCACTCTGGTCCCCACAAAAACCTTCCCTGGGGACCCCAAGACCCAAATCCCTTGAGTCTCACAACAAAGGGAAATAAACCTTTTCCCTCCCCCCCCCCCAGGTGTTCCTGGAGAGAGACACAGACACAAGCTCTGTGAATCTAAACAGAGGGACTCCCCCCCTCCCCGTTTTCCAGTCCTGGAGAACAGAATTACCGAGAGTTAATCTCTCTTTCCCCCCCTCACCCAGAGGGTATGCAAAGTCAGGCGAATAAATCTAACACACACAGATCTCCCTCTGACTTCTTCCTCCCACCAATTCCCTGGTGAGTACAGACTCAATTTCCCAGTAAAGAAAAACTCCAACAGGTCTCAAAAAGAAAGCTTTATATAAAAAGAACGAAAAATACATAAAAATGGTCTCTCTGTATTAAGGTGACAAATACAGGGTCAATTGCTTAAAAGAATATTGAATAAACAGCCTTATTCAAAAAGAATACAATTCAAAGCACTCCAGCAACTATAGACATGTAAATACCAAAGAAAAGAAATCATATAACTCACTATTTGATCTCTTTGTCCTTACAACTTGGAAACAGAAGATTAGAAAACAGAAATCACTTCTCAAAGCTGAGAGAAAAGCAGGCAGACAGACAAAGACTCAGACACAAACTTCCCTCCACCCAGAGTTGAAAAAAAATCCTGTTTCCTGATTGGTCCTCTGGTCAGGTGCTTCAGGTGAAAGAAACATTAACCCTTAGCTATCTGTTTATGACACATCCAAGCCAATGCCAACACTATATGGCAATCCCCAGCCTCTATCCCTCCTGCGGCCAGGGGAGTCGAGCGTAAATACATGGTACCCTCTAGGGGGTACAAGTATTTGTATGTCCATCCTCCCTGCTCACTAGTCGTTCAATCCATGAATGAGAGGGAATGCCATGGCCAACAGGCGCCAGCCCCGAAGTCGAAAGAGGCTATGCAATGGACCTGCTTGGCCGAAAAGTGTATTCGGCAGGTGCCCTACAGCTCTGGATGGCTAATCAACAAGCCCTGCTCAGCCGCTATAATTACAACACCTGGGCAGAGGTGGGTACGTTTACGGAGCTACTCCCTCAAGACTCCTGCCAAGAGTTCGCTGCCTTCTTGAAGGAAGGGAAAAGGTGGGCAGAACCTTCCTCCAGGCCTCGCTAGATGCAGCCGATTCAGCAGCCAGGACTCTGGCCTCGGGCGTTGCCATGAAACACATCTCATGGCTGCAGGTTTCCAACCTCCCACCGGAGCTGCAGTATACCATCCAGGGCTTGCCATTTGATGGCAAAGGTCTTTTTTCAGAAAAGACTGACCCTAGACTGCAAAGCCTGAAGGACAATAGGGTCATAATGCGTTTTCTAGGTATGCATATGCCGGTAACTCAATGCAGGCCTTTCTGTCCCCAGCCTCACCGCCCATACTTTTTGCCTAGACACAGACAAGACTTGGGCAGGTGGCGCAGACGAGGTGGGCATAGACGCCAGTCAGGACCCCAAGGGGGCCAAAACCAAGGTCGTCAAAACCACCAGTGGGACCAAAGTCCAACTTTCAAAGGTGCGCCCGAGGACGGCATACCAGTTACAGGCCAGGATCCTTTCCCTCCCTTCTCCAACAGTCTCTCCTACTTCCTCCTGGCGTGGTCCCAGTTAACCTCAGATCTCTGGGTCCTACATATGGTGAAATATGGATACCACCTCCAATTTATTTCAGCCCCGCCATCCCACCCTCCAACCTCGTCCCTCTTCAGCGACCCCTCTCACGAGCAATTCCTCTTGCAGGAGGTGCGGACACTCCTTGCCATGGGAGCGATAGAGGAGGTAGCAAAGGATGAAAAGGGCAAGGGATTTTATTCCCGTTATTTCCTAAACCCCAAGTCAAAGGGAGGTCTCAGACCTATTCTAGGCCTGCGAGGACTCAACAAGTTTATGATAAAGTTGAAGTTCCACATGGTATCCCTGGGGACCATTATCCCATCCTTGGATCATGGAGACTAGTATGCCACCCTCGATATGAAGGACGCGTACTTTCACATCGCCATCCCTCCTCCGCACAGGAGGTATCTTTGCTTCGTAGCCGACAGTCAGCACTTCCAGTTTATGGTCCTGCCTTTTGGCCTTTCTGCGGCCCCAAAGGTATTTACAAAGGGTATGGCCGTAGTCGCCGCATATCGTCGCCAACATCGGATACGCGTATTTCCGTATCTGGACGATTGGCTCATCCGAGGAGCCTCCGAGACAGAAGTCTCCCAGCATGTGGGCATCATCAGGGACCTATTCACACGTCTAGGCCTGATGATCAATATGGAGAAATCCACTCTGGTTCCCACGCAGAGGTTAGACTTCATAGGAGCTACCCTGGGCTCCGCTCTAGCCTAGGCCTCCTGACCATAGCTGTGGTTTCAGACAATGGCAACAATCCGAGGTCTACAGAATTTCCCTACAACCTCGGCTTGCGCTTGTCTCGGTCTCCTAGGTCACATGGCTGCCTGCACATTCGTGACCAAATACGCCAGACTCCGCCTCCATCCTCTCCAAATGTGGCTCAACCCAGTATACCGCCCGGGCAGGGACCCAATAGACACGATAGTCACCATTCCCCCGAGCACGCTAGGCTCGCTAGACTGGTGGCTGACTCCCTCCCTGGTGTGTGCGGGGCTGCTGTTCCATCCACCCCTGCCCTCCATATCCCTGACGACAGATGCGTCATCTCTCGGCTGGGGTGCTCACCTCAGACGCCTTCACACACAAGGCCTCCGGTCATCTCAGGAACTGGCGCTACACACTAGCGGATCAACTGAGCAGGTCCTTTCTGTGCCACAAGTGGTCAATATGCCCGGATGTTATTCATTCGGTCTTCCAGAAGTGGGGATTTCCCCAAATAGACCTGTTCACTTCCCACGCGAACAGGAAATGCCAGATGTTCTGCTCCTTCCAGGGTCTTTCACCGGGGTCGATCTCGGACGTATTCCTAATGCCATGGAAGAACCAGCTGCTTTATGCCTTCCCACTATTCCTGCTGGTTCACAAGGTCCTGATAAAACTCTGCAGGGACAGAGCGCACCTAATCATGATCACCCCAGCGTGGCCCAGGCAACACTGGTACACCACGTTGCTTGACCTGTCGATAGCCAACCCAATTACCCTGCCACTCCACCCAGACCTGATAACTCAGGATCACGGCAGTCCTTGCCACCAGACCTGCAGGCCCTTCACCTCATGGCGTGGCTGATGCGTGGCTCTGATTCGGTACAACAAGTACTCCTGGGTAGCAGGAAGCTTTCCACTCTTTCAATGTATCTGGCCAATGTATCTGGCGTTTCTCCTCCTGGTGCGGAATGCAGAATGTTACTCCTACTGCGGTCGCAATCCCTACCAACTTGGACTACCTCTGGTCTCTTAAGCAGCAGGGCCTGGCGGTATCTTCATTGAGGGTGCACTTGGTGGCCATCTCTACCTTCTACCCAGGGGAGAGTGACCGCTCTGTGTTCTCGCACCCTATAGTTACTAGATTTCTTAAGGGCTTGGAACGCTTATACCCCTAAGTAAGTCGTCCTGCCCCTACCTGGGACCTCAACCTAGTCTTAAATAAAATTATGTCACCACCATTCGATTCGTTGGCAACTTGCTCACTGCTATACCAGTCCTGGGAAACAGTTTTCCTCGTAGCCATTACATCGGCCAGGCGAGTCTCCGAGCTACGAGTGCTCATGGTGGACCCACCGTATACTGTCTTTCACAAGGACAAGGTGCAGTTACGACCACACTCAGCGTTCCTCCCTAAAGTGGTATCGGCCTTCCATATTAATCAGGACATCTTCCTTCCGGTCTTCTTCCCGAAGCCACACTCATCTCGATGGGAACAACAATTGCACTCCCTAGATGTCCGTAGGGCGCTCGCATTTTATATTGAACTGACAAAGCCCTTTTGTAAATCGCCCCAACTCTTCGTTGCAGTGGCCAACCAAATGAAGGGCCTACCTGTCTCCTCCCAGAGAATCTCCTCTTGGGTCACGACATGCATCCGCACTTGCTGTGACTTGGCTCACGTTCCCCCGGGCCATCTCACCGCACATTCTATCAGGGCTCAGGCTTCATTGGCTGCCTTCCTGGCTCATGTACCCATCCAGGAAATATGTCGCTGTGATGCAGTAGGGACTGTCTGTGTGGGGAGTGGGAGAGCAGGGGAGGACTTTAGGGGATGGACAATGCCAGGGCCTGTAACCTGAGCTAGGTAAGGGAGGGGAAAGGTCAACACCTTTGCCCGGGAAGGAGACAAAGGAAGGGGGTGGCAGGAGGGAAGCAGTTTGAGTTTGGGCTTGGGTCTGTGTGGGTGGAATTCAGGGTATCCTAGCTAGGATCCAAGCACCCTGAAAGCCCAGAAGGACTCGATGGAGGGGTCCTGACTGTGCCTGCAAGCCCTGCTGTAACCTGTGTTCCTGTTGTCCAATAAACCTTCTGTTTTACTGGCTGGCTGAGAGTCACTGTGGGTCCCAGGAAGAGGGGTGCAGGGCCGGACTCCCCCACACTCCGTGACAGTCGCGCAGCTACCTGGTCCTTGGTCCACACCTTTGCTTCGCATTATGCTCTGGTTCAACAGTCTAGAGATGATGCAGCCTTTGGCTCAGCAGTTTTGCATGCTGCCACATCTCACTCCGACCCCACCGCCTAGGTAAGGCTTGGGAGTCACCTAATTGGAATCGATATGAGCAAGCACTCGAAGAAGAAAAGACGGTTACTCACCTTGTAACTGATGTTCTTCGAGATGTGTTGCTCATATCCATTCCAAACCCACCCTCCTTCCCCTCTGTCAGAGTAGCCGTCAAGAAGGAACTGAAGGGTGGCTGGGTCAGCAGGGGTATATATCCGGCGCCATGGCGGCGCCACTCCAGGGGGTGCCCAGCCGGCCCACTGAATGTTGCTAGGGTAAAAATCTTCCGATGAACGTGCACGCGCGGCGCACCCACACCTAACTGGAATGGACGTGAGCAACACATCTCGAAGAACAAGAGTTACAAAGGTGAGTAACCGTCTTTTCGATAGGAGTCCACCTGACAGCAACCAGTGCATTGCATCCATCATCGGGTGATCATTCAATTTTCATTCACCCATTGGCTAGCAAATTCTCTTAAAGGGCCTAATCAGAACCTTCCTGCCAGTACGGAAACCTGCTCCTCATTGGGACGTACGCCTTGTATTTACGGTACTCACTAAGCCTCCTTGTGAGCCGTTAGCTACGGGTTCATGTCTAACCTATCAATGAAAGTTGCCTTCCTTGTGGCCATCACCTCAGCCGGAAGGTGGGTGAGCTGGGAGCCCTAGTGGTGGGTGTGCTACACATTATATTTGATGAGGACCAAGTCTCTTTACAACTACATCCAAAGTTCCTCCCCCAAAGTAGTTTTGGAGTTTCACTTGAACCAGTCAGTCCACGTATCTGTTTTTTCTGAAGCTCCATGCATCTGAAGAAGACCAGAGACTTCATTCTCTCCATGTGTGACAAGCTTTTACCTTCTATTTGCAAAGAACAAAACAAATTAGAAAATGACCTGCATTGTTTCTTGTTATAGCAGAATGAGTCTGAGGTCAAACTGTATCCTCCCAGAGGATCCTTGAGTGGATTTCAGGCTGCATCCTGTTGTTACTAGTTCCATCTTCCTCCTCATCATGGGGTGAGAACTCATTCTGCAAGAGCAACTTCAGTGGCATTGCCTCAGGAAGTGCCCTTGCTTGACATTTGCAAATCAGCTTCTTGGTGTTCCATCCGTATGTTTGTGGGGTCTGATGCTCTAGTGTGGAACTCCCCACTGATGCTTCCTTTGGGACAGTGGTTCTCCAAACAGCTCTGCTGCCTGCATCTTCACACTGTCCCCCTACTTGAGTACTGTTTGTCAGTCACCCACCGTGGAATGCACATAACGACCAGCACTCAGAGAAGGCTACTTACCTTATAGTAACTGGAGGTGGTCCATATCTAGTCTATCTGCCCTCCCCCCCTTTGTTTCCAATTAGATCTTTACTAGATTTGTCATAGAAAAAGAACTGGAGAGGCAGTCAGACAGCACTGCCCTTTATGCCTTTGGTTGGAAGCACGAGGAGGGCAAGGGCATTGACAAGCACCAACGGACACTACTAGCAAGAATTTGGCAACTCCAGGCATATGGCATGCATGCATACCCAGCGTGGAATATTGATATGGACCACACATCTCAGAGAGCCACCAGTTACTGTAAGGTAAGTAACCTCCTCTTTTGTCCCAAGGCACATTGCTTGCAAAAGCCATGTGTGTGTGTGTGTGTGTATGTGTTTTGCTGCACACTCACAAATCCCAATGGAGTAAATGGGAGCTGTGGGTACAGGGAACCTCTGAAAATCAGTCCACTTCTCTTATATGACTTCACTTTTGGCAGTGAAGTTAAAATAAATGCTGTCCTTTGCCTTTAAAATGCCACTCATTATTGCATAAGTTAAAAGGTGTTATCTTGAGGATGCATTATGCTGTCAGCCTTCCCATGTAAAATGCAGAATCATCTCAGAGTCCTCACTTGTCTGCTATACGCTTGCTGGATGCCTCTAGGATGCTTTGCCTCTAAGGTAAGACTCAAGCACCTATTTCTTTTTTTTTAATTTAACATTCCACTGGGGACTGGGTTTAGAATGTGCACAAGATAGTAAAAGCAGCAAAGAATCCTGTGGCACCTTATAGACTAACAGACATTTTGGAGAATGAGCTTTCGTGTGTGAATACCCACTGCATCTGACGAAGTGGGTATTCACCCACGAAAGCTCATGCTCCAAAACATCTGTTAGTCTATAAGGTGCCACAGGATTCTTTGCTGCTTTTACAGATCCAGACGAACACGGCCACCCCTCTGATACTTGACACAAGAGAGTAATTCACAATAGTTTAGATAATGTGTTATTGAATCTGGTATATTTGATTTTCCAATCATGTGGGTTCAAGTCTTGATCTGTAAACTTGTCCGTTGTACATGTTGTTCATGGACTGAGTTCTGGGATCCTTGTACGATACACTGAGAAATCTTTAGGAACACGGGAATTGCTGCACTAGAGCAGACCCAAGATCCATGTAGCCCATTGTCCTGTCTCTGATGGTACCCAGCACCACCGGCTTCAGAAGATGATGCAAGAACCCTACAGTAGGTGGAAGTGGGATAATTGCCCCTCAGTAGGGAATGGCTTAAACCCTGAAGCGTGAGGTTTAATATCCCCTACAGAATTTTCAACTTAATTATAACAATTTGGATATTCTTGTTATCCATATAAATGTCCGATCCTATTTTGAATCTTCTGATGTTTTGGTCTCAATTCAATTCTACTCTGCTTTTGATCCATGAGGATGCTTCGCCTCTCACTCAGTTATGAGATTCTGTAGCAGGCGTTTGTCTGGGATCGTAGGCCCTGGGGGGACGAGGAGGGTTCTGAATAAATTGTCAGCTGTTTCTCTTAATCTGCTTCTTTATTGATACAATCAAAGAATTCTAGTGTCCTACTGAGAGAATTTTCTTCTGCAGAAAGCGTGCTGGTTACACCCTATCAAATCAGGAACATAGACTAGCAAAACACCTGGATGTACTGATCATTTCAAGCAGTTTGCCAGAGGCATATGTAAGGTTTACTGGTCCATACTTCCCTGAATCTTACAGCCTTTTAAAGCAGATACGACATCTGCTTCCCTTCAGTCCCCTGGAATAGTGACTGTTTTTAATGAATGATTTTATGTTCCTGTTAGCAGCTCAGCTGCTTAAGAATTCTTGGATGGACCCTCAGGCCTAATGACTTACTGCTTTTTAAATTATCACTTTGCACCAGCAACTCCTCTTCTGTCATCTCTGTCTCTGAGAGCAGCTCAGAGCAGGTCCAGGATAGGAATCTCCCAAACATCCTTTGTGGTGAAACATGATGCCAAGAAATCATTCAGCTTCTTCAAAATGTCCTTATCTTCCTTAATTGGCCCCTTTTAACCTTGCTAAACCAGCCACCTCATCTTTCGCAGGCTTCCTGCTTCTTATGTACTTGAGTCTTGTGTTTATTTTTACACTTCTAGCTATTTGCTCTTTTACATTCATTCTGGCCTCCTAATTTCCCTTTTACTTCATGCCTGCTGCACTTATGCTCCTATTTATTGGCTTCACAAGAGTCAGATTTCCACATTTTGAAGGGTTTCTTTCTGGGTTGATTAGACTCTCAGACCTTGCCATTTAACCATAATGGTTCATTAGCTGCCTTCCTAATTCTCTTTGTGTTCCGTGATGTGTGTGTTCTGAGATTCTATTATTATTTGGCAGGGGGGGTGGTACGTATATTCCATGCCACTTCTAAGGATTTTACTTCCTTCTTCCTTTGCTTGTAGCATTAGAGCCTTTCTGACAAACCTCATTGTACTGAAATCTCCTTTTCTAAAGTTTAGTACCACTAGTAGCTACCTCCCCTTGGGTGTTGAGTCTAATTATATTATGGTCATTAGTACTTATCAGCTCAGTTCCTGTTAATTCTTGAATTAGCTCCTGTATATGACTTCAGGCTAAGTCAAGAATATCCTTTCTTGTGTGCTCAGGAGTTCGCTGTTCCAAAATGCAATCATTGAAGTGGTGAGAAATTGCTTCTCTCGACTTTGTGTTGTTGTACCATTTGATCAGTTTATAGGTGGAGTGTTGAAGTCCTCCCTTATCATCACCCTGTTAGATTTTGCTTCCTCTTTGATCTCTCTCAGCAGTTAAACTCATACCCAGGTATGACAGGATCTAAAACCCTATTGGGCTTCTGCTAATACATACAATTTCCAAATGTTAGGTGACGTACAACTGGGGGAGAAATTTCATGTAACCATATAGATGTGGAGGATGGCCTACGCTGAGCTGTTTGGCCATATCTGTAAGAGGGCTTGTTTTGCATAACAATGATAAAACATACAATGTTTTAATCTTCAAAGAAGAGCATGCTTCGAAGAGTTTTAAATATGACTAGTGATCACAAAATATTGATATATTATATGCTTTTATTGTGGCTAATACAAATATGAAAGAATCAAGAGGATAAATCTTCAGTACTCTGAATTTAAAGATGAGCGCCAGGATTGCCATCCTTCCAGCCTTTACCCGAACAGTCTGTTTTTTGGCTTCTGTATCCGGGTGCCATTTATGGTTGCCAGGTGCCTGGTTTTTGAGCGGAAAGTCTGGTCGAAAGCGGGACCTGGCAGTGTCCAGTCAGATGTACTGACCGGGCACCAACATCCGGATACTGTGGGGTCATTAACCCCTGCAAGCCCCGCTGCCTCCTACCTGCAGGCCAGCTCCTTGTCAGGCTGCAGCAGCTCCTGTCCACGCCCCAGAGCAGCGGGAGCCCAGTTGGGGCGGGGAGGGAGTTGGAGACGATCCAGCGAGTGATTGGGGGTAGGGAGGAATTAGTGACGGGGTGGGGCCTTGGGAGAAGAGGCACCACAACAGTGGGGCCTTGGAGGGAAGAGGCAGAGAAAGGGGCAAGGTCTGGGGGAAGATGCAGAGAAGGGGTGAGGCCAGGGGGAAGAGGTGGAGTATGGGGTGGAGTCTTGGAAGTGGCAGGGCCACAGGGGGTCCAGTTACCAGCAATTAGAAAGGTGGCAACCCTAGTAAGCACCATTGAAATGCACGTAATCAAATAAAACCATAGTGTTTGGGGAGCTTTCATCATAAACCAAACCGAAGTTTAGTACATTTTTAGGTTTTTGCTACAGTCATTCACACAGGAAATTTTATGATTAGTACCAAATTGTTACAAATATGTAAAATGGAAACTGGATTTTCTAGTACTAATTTATAACTACTCATATTCCAGGCACTTCAGCAAGGATGTTGGTTTTTCGTTTAGCTGTAATCATCCATCTGTTCCTTCAGCTGAATGCATCTGTTTGCCCTAAGAAATGCGAGTGTATTCTGAAAGATGCCATCCGTTGCTCTGGTTCCGGTATCAAAGACCTAGCATCATTAGGTCTGCCTACCAACATGACACAAATTCTGATAACAAGTACTAAAGCAACAGAGTTGAAGGACAAAGTCTTTTCCGGAATGACAGTGCTACAGCGTCTCATTCTGTCTTCAAACCAGCTTTCCCTAATTTTACCAGGAGCTTTTAAAGGCTTAGTAAAGCTGAAGACCCTCAAACTGTTTGACAACAAGTTAACTCAGCTTCCCATAGGAGTGTTCGATGAAATGGTGGACCTTCAGCAGTTGATCCTTGAAAAGAATTTGCTGAAAGATGTTGAGCACAGCCTGTTTGACAAACTAGTCAATTTGCAGGAGCTGTTTTTGAACAAAAACCATCTGACAGAGCTTCCTGATGGAGTACTAAGAAACCTCGCCAAGCTTAAACTACTGAACTTATCCAGAAACTATTTGGCAGCCTTACCTAGAAATATCTTTAGCACATTAACCAGACTTGAGAAGCTCACTCTGTATATGAACAGGCTCAGTTCAATAGACTCTGGTGTGTTTGATAACCTGAGAGAGCTGCAGGAGCTTCTTCTGCATTCAAATGACATTCAGTCCATTGCCCCGGGTGCATTTCGCAATCTCCTTAAACTAAATAGTTTAACACTCTCTCAAAATAAACTGCAGTTGTTACCTCATGGGCTCTTTCTGCATTTGCACAATTTGACTAAATTGACCTTGTATGGGAATCCACTGGGATCCCTTCCAGAAATATTGTTTGGAGAAATTAGGACTCTCCGGAGTCTGTGGGTGTATGACACCAAACTCTCAACTGTGCCAGATTTTGTGTTTGGTAATTTGACAGATTTAGAGTTACTTGTGCTGACTTTCAATCCTGAGTTAAGTGTTCTCCCAAGGAACGTGTTCAGTGGTCTACATGAACTTCGGCATTTGTCTTTGCATACAAATAATCTCTCTACTCTCCCGGACGGCATCTTCCAGGGTCTGCAGAAACTTCAGGAGATTTCCCTTTTCAATAACAGGATTGAGGTTCTTCCTAAAAACCTCTTTTATAATCTCAATAATCTCCAAGCAATTTACCTAAATTGTACCAGCCTGCAGTCTCTTCCTGGAGACTTCTTTGCGTCGTTACCGAAGCTGCAAGAGGTTGTGCTTGACAACAATCCTTGGAAATGTGATTGTCAAATCGCTGAATTCAGAGTGTGGCTGCAGAGGAATTTAGACATAGTAAAAAATGTCACGTTCCTAACTTGTGACAGTCCCATAGCATTAAGGAATATTTCTCTCTTGTCTCTACCAGATGATCATTTTCACTGCCCCTCTACCACAGCCCTTCCATACCACACACCTGAGAGATCCACTCTTTCCCACACGTCATCTGTTCTTGTCACTGAACACTTGCCTTTCACTTGGAAGACCTCCACAGCTCCTGTGCCCGTGATACACACGAACACCCCCTTGCTGGCTCCGTCTGCAACTCCATATTTTATTGACTCCGTCACTGGAGATGTTGAGCCATCTGAATTTCACCCCACAGAAATTCCAACCCAACTTCCCACCGGCATAAGGAGAGAAATGAACAGAGTAAGAGAAATTGTCTCAACCACTGCCACACCAATCAGTGGATCACAAGACCGTCTCAGAGCGCGGCCATTTTTTAAACATAACATTCCATATATTCAAATATTTTTGTATCTCTATGTTTTGGCTGTAACAGTCCAAGTTTTAACTGTTGTGACCACTTTCTACGTGGTGTATGAAGTCAGGCAGCTTGTGCACTGCAGCAATAGCCCTGCTCAATCCGTTGTACTGGTGAGAATTTTACATGGGGTTAGGAATGCAGATTAGGAGCTCAGCCCTAATGTAACATAGAGGATTAGTTGCATTACTGGGCACAGGCCTCATATTTTGGACATTACAGATCTTGCATAGCGAGCACTGTAAACAGGAGACTGTGTGCGTTTCTCAGCTGCACAGCGTTGTATATTGAAAATGTACTTTATCTATTGTGTGTTTTATAGCATGTGCCTACAATAACAACCCCAGCTTCAGCCAGTTCTCTAGCTTTTGAAGTGCCACAAACTAGTTGTAGAGGTTGTGTATAGAGTTTTTGGCCATCATGCTTAACTACCAATGCTGCTGTAGAGAGTCAGACTGATGTAATTGTAAGGAATTTTCAATTTGCGCATTTTGAATAGCTTTTGGTTTCAGCTGTTTGGAGGATAATTCTGTACCCTCCATTATATGTATTGTTTGGTTGGTTTTAAAAGAGAGGCTCCAGCTCAAACAGAAGCTATAGGCTTGAAGCAGAAATGGCTGGGTGAGGTTCTTGACCTGTCTGATGCAGACGTGCTGGAAGTTGGGTGATGGGGATGCAGCAGCACCCCATGGCTTGCAGAAATAATAGCAACCAATGTGTGGTTTCCATCCCAGACAGGGTTTACAGTTTGGTTCATTGGCTTTCAGCACCCCCACTATACAATTGTTCCCCCAGCCCTGGCAGGAGTTTCATACTAGATTATCATAATGGCCTGCCTGGCCTTCAAATAGTGTGTGTTTGAAAAGGACTAAACTGCGTTATTAGAAAATCCGTCTCCTCACTGGACTTGCAAATGGCACCTTAGACTATTGGTGTTCATCGCTTCCATAGAGTGTTCACTTTTTGGACATTACTCTGTTTAGACAATGGGAAATAAACAAGTCACTTTCCTTTGGTTCTGGTCAGTTTTATTGTCTAGTGATCTGCATTTGCACCCTGCTGCAATGTCTAAGAACATAATAAAGGTCCATCTAGCCCAGTATCCTGTCTTCCAACAGTGGCCAGTGCCAGGTGCTTCAGAAGGAATGAACAGAACAGGGCAATTTATTGTCACTCAGTCCCAGCTCCTGGCAGTCAGAGGCTTAGGGACACCCAGACATGGGATTGCATCCCTGCCCATCCTGGCTAATAGCCATTAATGGACCTATCCTCCATGAATTTATCTAGTTGTTTTTTTGAACCCAGTTAAACATTTGGCCTTCACAACATCCCCTGGCAATGAGTTCCACAGGTTGATCATGCACTGTGTGGAGAAATACTTCCTTTTGTTTGTTTGAAACCTGCTGCCTATTAATTTCATTGGGTGGCCTCTGGTTCTTGTGTTATGAGAAGGGGTAAATAACACTTTCTTCACACCATGCACAATTTTATAGACCTATATCATAGCCCTCCTTAGTCATCCCTTTTCTAATATCTTCTTGTATGGAAGCTGTTCCATACCCCTGATCCCTTTTGTTGCCCTTCTCTGCTCCTTTTCCAGTTCTAATATATTGTTTTGGAGATGTGGCAGCCAGAACTGCACATCGTATTCAAGGTGTGGGTGTACCATGGATGGATATAGTAGCATTGATATTTTCTGTCTAATCTCTCTTTCCAGATGGTTCCTAACATCGTTAGCTTTTTTGACTGCTGCTGCACATTGAGTGGATGATTTCAGAGAACTATCCACAATGACTCCAAGATCTCTTTCTTGAGTGGTAACAGCTAATATAGACCCAATCATTTTGTATATCTAGTTGGGATTGTTTTCTAATGTGCATTACTTTGCATTTATCAGCATTGAATTTCATCTGCCATTTTGTTGCCCAGTCACCCAGTTCAGTGAGATCTCTTTGTAACTCTTCACAGTCAGCGTTGGACTTAACTCTCATGAGTAATTTTGTGTCCTCTGCAAATTTTGCCACCCCACTGTTTACTCCATTTTCGAGATCATTTATTAATATGTTGAACAGCACTGGGCCCAGTTCACATCCTTGAGGGACCCTGCTATTTACCTGTCTCCTTTGTGAAAACTGACCATTTATTCCTACCCTTTGTTTCCTATCTTTTAACCAATTACTGATCCACTAGAGGATCTTCCCTCTTATCCCAAGACAGCTTACTTTGCTTAAGAGCCTTTGGTGAGGGACCTTGTCATAGGCTTTCTGAAAGTTCAAGTAAACTATATACATTGGCTCACCCTTGTCCACATTCACTGATGCCTTTAAAGAATTGTAATGGATTGGTGAGGCATGATTTCCCTTTAGGAAAGTCGTGTTGACTCTTTCACAACATATTGTGTTCATCTTCTTGTTTGACAATTCTGTTCTTTACTATAGTTTTAACCAATTTGCCTGGTACTGAAGTTAAGCTTACAGGCTGTAATTGCCAGGATCGCCTCTGGAGCCTTTATAAAAAATCCGTTTTACATTAGCTAACCGCCAGGCATCTGGTACAGAGGCTGATTTAAGTGCTAGGTTACATAGCATGGTTAGTTGTTCTGCAGTTTCATCCTTCAGAACACAGGTGAATGTCATCTAGTCCTGGTAACTTCTTACTATTTAATTTATCAGTTTGTTCCAAAACCTCCTCTACTAACACCTCAACCTAGGACAGGTACCAAAATGAGGCAACATAGCCTTCCCTGCCCTTTCCTCAACTTGTGCTGAATAGCAGTTGTCTTGCTGATGAAAACAGGCTCATCTGTGTTTAATCTGCCTTGTAGCACAATGTGATAAACCCCGTCAGAGTGGGAGGGTTGGGTCTGTTTTGTTACAGCAAGCGTGGATCTGCCTGGAAGCACCATGAATAGAAGCAGGAGTGTGTTTTATTGCAGTGTGCTCAAAGAGAAGAGGGAAGAGTGTGAAACTGTTTCTCAGTTGTTTCCAGATTAACGCATACTGAGACTTCACAGGCTGCTACCATACATGTGGATTCCTGCTTATGCACGTTTTTACGAGCACTTGGTGTCAGACCAATTCTGGTACCTGTCATATCAATATTATACTGCAAATCTACCTATAATCAGGAAAGAAATGAAGGTAAGCAGCATGTATGTGTGAGAGGAAATTGTTCTGCAGACTAGCAGGGGCTACTGTTCCTTCCTCCATATATATTAGAGAGGGGGCCCCCAAATTTCGGGGCAGTGGGGTTTGATGAATAGAGTTGGATCCAAAGCTGGCAGGAGCTGTCTCCTCCAGAAGTGGATGCATTGGAAATCTTGCAAAAACTGTTTGTGCAAGATTGTGGCCCAAAATGCCAGAAGTCTCCTGGGAACAACATGTGGAGAGATTTACACACCTTGTCCCAGTTTGGCCTCAGGCCCTAAGACTAGCCTAACCCTAATCCAGACCTGAATCCAAATCCATTCGTAATGACCAAGTTCCAAAATTGAGCACGCTGGAGGCTTCAGCTCACCGCAGCACAGTCAGACATTCACTCAGAGCAGCGTGATCTCCTTCCATGGCCTGGCATCCTGGATTTCACAACAGGAAACCTGGTGCAAGGCTCTGAGGTCAGTGGAGTGATAAGAATAGAAGGCTGGGTGGGGGCAGGCCCAGATTGCTCTGACTAACTGTTACTGCCCAGTGCCAGAGAGGGGCTGAGCTGTGCGGTACAGCTCCCAGTCCAGACCTCCCAGAGTGTGTGGACTTGCCTAGGGCCTAGACAAACCAGTCTGGTTCCTGGGCAAAGTGAAGGCTGGACGTCGGGGCTCCATGCAGGATGGGAACCTGAAGTCAGTTGTGTGTCAAGCTGCCCCCACACAGGGAGCTCCTCAGGGAAGATGCCTCTGCGTAAACCCACGTGCTGCTCTCTGGGGGCCACTGCCTGGCCCCCTGGTGGTAGTAACCCCCAACATGGACACACGCAGGGGAAAGGCTTTAATTCTGTGCCCTCACGCCTGTGTCAAGGGGGCAGCTTCTTTCTCAGGCCTGATCCGGGATGGTGCTGAGCCCCCTCAGCTCCAAGGGTGAAACTCACCTCGGTGCCAACGGGTTCTGCAAGTCCCTGGACCCACTTACGCTCCCCTGGTGCCCTGGTGGCCAGTGCTTAGCCACGGTCACTGGGCCTAGTGCTGGGGATCTGCTCCCCAAGGATGACTGGAGCCATTTCAGCCCCATGGCTGCACACTGCTACGAATGAGGCCCTGCCTAGGGATGGGGCCAGGGGGTGGCAGAGAAACTTCACAGGGGTTCCTGGCCCAATCCACTCTGCAGGCTGCTGTGCACAGGCCTGGCCCATTAAACACCCGCTGTGCAGCAAAGTCCCGTCACCTCCACGCCAAGGTGGCTCTGCACCTCCAGGGGCTGGATTCACTCCTCCGAGGGGCACACATGATGCGTAGGACCTGGTGTGCAGTGTGAACTTTACACCGCAGCCAATTCCTGCTGCTTCTGGGATCATTGCAAGCTGCTCTATGCCCTGTGGTGCCTGCTCAGCACCCCTGCCCCTCCCTGGGCCTGCTCCCTTTGGGACAGCCTCTGGCTGGACCCTGTTTGACACACAGCTGGCCCAGTGGGAGGAGCAGCTCTGAAATGTTGCATTGGCATGCAGGGCTATGCAGCATGCTTGCAGCACAGTGTAATCACAGCTGCTGCTCTGTTTCCCCCAGTCTGCTCTCGGGTGCTGAAACTCTTCCCAGCTCTCTACGAATTTACCCAGAAAGAAGGTATTAACTTCCATGCCCCTTGCTCCAAGCACATCCCTGCCATCTACCAGGCTGCCCTGGGACTAAGACACCCTGTGTTCCTGTAGACCAGGGGTTGGCAACCTTTCAGAAGTGGTGTGGAGAATCTTCATTTATTCACTCTAAGGTTTTGCGTGCTGGCAATACATTTTAACGTTTTTAGAAGGTCTCTTTCTATAAGTCTATACTATATAACTAAACTATTTTGTATGTAAAGTAAATAAGATTTTTAAAATGTTTAAGAAGCTTCATTTACAATTAAATTAAAATGCAGAGCCCTCCAGACTGGTGGCCAGGATCCAGGCAGTGTGAGTGCCACTGAAAATCAGCTCACGTGCCGCCTTCGGCACCCGTGCCATAGGTTGCCTACCCCTGCCTTAGACCATGCCAGCCGCTTCCCCTCCTAATCCTTCCTCAGCTCCAGAGTCTCCCCACGGTCCCTCCCACACCCACCTGGTAGAGCTACCGGGCTCTGTTCACGGTGCGCTCCCTTTCCTCCCGCCTGCCCCTGAAGCATTCAGTGCTGTGGTTTTGGGTTAAATGACTTGACACAATTAGCGCCAAGCAGTTCCCTGGCCACAGTGGCCCTTTCCATCAGCTGCATCTCTGCTGTCCATCCTCGGACTTGTATTGCCGCTGCACTGCAGTTTTGCAAAGCTGAATCTTTTTTACAGCAGATGAAGCTTGAAAATCACTGTGCTTAGGAGGCCATCAGCAAGGAGCTGGCCCAGCAACGGGAGAAGATGCATGTGTTGGCTAATGTTAACGATGAAGGATGTGTAAAGAGCCACAGAATTCACCGGCTGAGGTCTCAGAGGACTAGATGTGTGATGAATCTAGGTTCTGTGCCAATGCATCTCTCCCAGTGAAGTTACTTCGATAGTAATGCAGGAGCCAAGGCACTTCCTGGTGGTAACAGATTGGGACGAGCTGGTGGACAAGGTGCAGCCAAGGGTTATTATTCTTATTGTTTATAAACTGAAAATGATCAGGGAAATGAAGTGAGGGGGAGCCTGGCCCTGGGACTGCTGCATTCCAATCCCAGCACTCACAGCTGCCTTCTCAGGCCTGGAGAAAGTAGCTTTCAGTGTTAACCTCTCAAACTCGGGTTTCTAGTCCCCTGCCATGCGGGGGCAACCGTTTGCAAAGCGCTCTGTGTGAGGGCTAAGGGCTGGTACTGGCGGGCGGGCGGGCAATGCAGTTTCACTCTTGTGGGAAGGGCACTCGTATTTTGAGTGTGTGCCAGCCAGCCACGTCACCTGGATCGCCTTGTGGCCACACTCCCACTCCTCAGCCTAGCCTGCTGCCGCGCCGTACGTCTCTCTGGGACAGGGCTGATCTGCTCTCTGTTCAGAGGAGAATGGCCAGGGCTGGGAGCCAGCACCTCCTGGCACTTGATCTGTGCTCAGACGCTGGCTTGCTCGGGGCTCCTCTCCTGAGTGCTTCCCTTCTGGAAAAGGGGAGAATAACACCTCACCTTTCTACCTGCGGGAGCTGGAGGCAGAGGTGGGGGGAGCGCATTGTATCTGGTGCTCTGCCTGGTCTGATGGCTTGGTGGTTGCAGGATGGATGGGGACGGCTGCATTTTAAACGCCGACCCCTGCTTTGATGGAGTGGGGAAAGGCTGATCTGGAACAAATCCTGGGCTGGCAAAACTCCAGTGAGCCTCTTCCTCCACTTCAACCCGTGAGCACGGGGAGGTCCAAGATCCACCTCCCCTGCAATCCAGTTTTCCATTCATCCCCAGCCCTCAGACATGTCGCTTCCGCTTGGGATTATCTCTGCAGCATGACTTGGCTGGGATTCCGCATTCCTTCCTCGGCGAACACTGCCCTGGGGCCCTGGCCAAAGCCCCATGTTGCTGACGCTGCTAGGTCCTGTCCATTCCCATTACCTGGGCTCAGTCAGGGCTTTTCCAGGAAGTGGCAGGGGTGGAAACACAAAGGTTTGGACTTTTCATAAACAGTCACTTTCCTTCTGTTAACTTAGTGGAGCTTTTAATTTTATCTCACTCATCTGGGCAGCCGATCGCTTCCTCATCTGAACATGGTTCACAGCTGGGCTGTGCTCCCACCATTGTCATGTCCTTGTGAAAGAAACAGCGCTGCTCCCTCTTCCCCAGGCTGCTAAGCTCAGCCGTCGCTGGATGGGTCCTGCGTAACAGTGGCAAGTGGCAAGTTCTCCTGTGGCAGAGGCCCTGACCCCTTCAGAGGGGGAGCTCTAGTCTTTAAGCGGCAGCCTGGGTGCGGTAGGAGAGACCCAGGATAACGTGGTCGCTGCAGGCTGGGAGACCCAAGTGTGGTGGTGATTTATACCCCATGCTGGGCAGGGATGAGGGGTGCCCTGGGAGGAACATGGGGAGGCACCGAGGTCCCCAGTCATCACTCCATAGCAGGACATAGCAGCTAGGTTTCCCTCATGCGCCGTTGTGACGTCTCCTCCGCATGGAGTGGTGTGTACGTGAGGGTGCAGAGAACATGCTGTGGCTGGATCTTTGCACCCTCGTAATCACGCAGAAGCCGGCCACAGTCTGGGGCCAGGCATGGGGGAGCAGGAGGCTGGTGTCAGGGGACACAGAGTTCCTGGTCTAGGTAGAGGACAGCGCCTGGCTGGAGGTGGAGTTTTCTATTTATCGGAGGGATAAATGGCCCCTTTGCAGCAGAGTCTGGGCGCTCGCACTCTTTCTTGTATTTATTACCGCAACCCCCTGGGGGTAGGGCAGGGCTCTCATCCCTGGGGGATGGAGGGCAGTGGAGGCACACACACCTGGCCAAGGTTGCACAGGAAGGCTGTAAGGGAGCACCAAGCCAGTGCTCCTGGGTCCCAGTCCAACCACTGCACCATCCTTCTCTTTTCAGCAGTGATTTGAATGGCAGCTGTTGACCTGGCGCCCTGGGAATGGCAGGTCTTCCAGGCACCAGCAGCAGCCTGGCCCAGGCGGGAGAAGGAAGCAGAAGGAGTGTGAGGAAGGTGGCGCTGGCAGGGCGCAGATGGTGAAGTGGGTAGATTGAAGGACGTGAAATAACTTTGCAGGAATCTCGGCATGTGCAGTATGGGGGGAAGCAATGGGGTGAGACGCCCCCTGAGGTGACTGGTGAGAGTGAGGTCAGCTTGCTGGAGGCCGTGTGGTGTTTGCGGAGGGCAGACGGTTTCCTCTGTGTACATGTGTTTTCCTCGTGCACTCCTGGAAAGCGATTCCAGGTCAGATCTGAGCACAAGACCCACTGCTTTGAGACAGGTCTTCCCCAGCAGCGACCAGCTGGGGTGCCCAGGGGATCTGGGCTAGGAGCAGAGGACAATGCGGTGAGACGAGAATGGTGGCGTGTGTCGTGCTTCAATCCCATGGGGAGCAGTGGCCTGGGCTAGCGAGGTTTGTTCTACTCTCGACGGGTTCTTACCCCACTCTCGTTCCTGGGGTCTGAGTTGCTGCTCAGACGAGCCATTGCTGACGTCTGTCCCATGTGGTTCAGCTGCCCGTCCTGTCCCGGGGGCAAGGGGGAGCCGGCGCAGGGAGTGGAGAGGTCCGAGGCCCTGGCGGGAGCCGGCGCAGGGACTGGAGGGGTCCGAGGCCCTGGCGGGAGCCGGCGTAGCAAACAGATGGATCTGAGGCACTGGGGGGAGCCGGCGGAGGGGTCCGAGGCCCTGGCGGGAGCTGGCGTAGGGGGTGGACATGCTGCAGGGCTTCATGCGGTTGCCCCAGATGTGGGCCATCCCCTCCCATGGCACAGGACATGCTGCCATTTCCTTGCTGTGCGAGGAACAGCGAGATCCAAGCTGTGATTAATCCTGCCTCAGAGGCTGATGTCATCTCTCACCATCTGATAGGGCTGGCGGAGAAGCTGGCTCCCAGGCTGGCTGTGTTTGCAGCAGGCTGTGCTGTCTCACTGCATGGCGGCCGGAGAGCATTGCCAGCTGCTTGGCAGCGGTGTGAGAAACTGGGGCCAAGGCCAAGCCCACAAAGCTGCTAATTTTAGCCGTGACTCTGATTTTCCAACCAGACAATCTCCGAATAGAGCCCTAGGGCCCTGGCCGGAGCCCTGCCACCCGCAGCCCCGCACTGGCCAAGGGAGCTGGGAGCACAGCTTTGGGGGTGTGGGGTGAGAACTGGCCTGTCCGCGGGGGAGCGGGTCTTGCTCAGGGCTCTCGGGGCAATGGCTGGGCTGGTGCCAGGGCTAATGGCGCCACCGGGGGCAGGGACCTGTTTTGGTAGGAAATCCAAGACGGTCCCTACCCCAATGACACACAACCAGCAGGTACCAAGTGATCGGCGTGAGGGGGCGGGTGGCAAACGGGAGAGCGGCTGGGGGAGCTTCCCTGTGACTGGTGCATGGGAACACTCAGGCCCCAGTGCTCTCGTGTGGCATTACCTTTGTTCCTTGTTAGGCATGTCCTGGGATGGCGGGGAGGGGGAGTGCCCGAGGGGCAAGGAGGGGGAGTGCCTGGGGGAGGGAGAGGGGGACAGGGAGGGCCTGTGGGGCCATGGACATAGGGGTGGGGCTGCTGGGAGAGGTGAGCACTTGGGGGGAAGTGGAGGGTGCCAGTGGGGAGGGCCGTGTGCCTGGGGGTGGGGGGTTGAAGCACAGGCAGTGGGTGTGAGGAGGTGCAGAACAGCCACACACACCCCTGGCAAGTGTTGTGGAACAGCTGCAGTCTGGGCACCGTTGTTTCCCTCCCCAGAGCAGCTGGCTCACTCCCGGGTAGCCGGGGCGGACATGCCTGCTACAACGCTCCCCGAGCACCTTGCCTCATTTCCTGTTCCCTCATTCACCTCCCTCCGTGTGGCTGTGCCGGGAGCTGATCTCCTGCTCACAAAGCTTCTGGGGATGCTGGAGATGTAGCACCAGTGAAATACCAGCGGGAGGGGGGCTGCTGCAGGGCCTGCTGTCTTCCCCCGCTGAGCAGCCCATGAACCCCCACTCCAAGCCCCTCTACGTCCCCTTTCCCACAGCAATCCCACCCCTCCCTCTATGGGGCTGCCCTGTGGGCCCCTGCCTGGCGTGTCCTACTCAGATTCGGGGCAGAGCCCACGTTCTCTCTGCAGAGTGTACTGGACAGGCAGAGCACCACACACCTCTTGGGGGCTCAGGCAGCAGCCAGCCCCACAAAGGCCCATAAGTGGCTATTAGCCAGAATGATCAGGAATGCAACCCCATGCTCTGGGTGTCCCCAGCCTCTGACTGGGAATGGGTGACAGGGGATGGATCACTTGGTGATTCCCTGTTCTGTTCACTCCCTCTGGGGCACCTGGCATTGGCCACTGTTGGAAGACAGGATACTGGGCTAGATGGACCTTTGGTCTGACCCAACCTGGCCGTTCTGTTCTTACACTAACGCTGTATAAAGACGCTGCGGCTGGGGTATGGCAGAGACGTATTGGGCTGCTGGGAAGGTGCTGCCGCTGCTGCCCATCTGAGCTCCAGTACTGGTGGGTGCAGTAGGTTAGCAACATGCCTGTGATCTGCTCGAGCCACCTCTGCCCTGGAGCAAAAAGCCGTCACAAACACAGAGTGAATCCACCCTCAGCGAGGGACGCCGGAGTCTGGGGCTGGCCTCTGCTTCTGAGGAGGAGCATCTGGTGCTCCTTGGCACTCGCTGCAGCTGACGAGTGAAAGCTCCAGGAGCAGTGAGGAGAGCAGTCTGCTCCAGCCCTCGCGGGGACACCGGGGTTGCGGGACGGCATTTTCGAAAGGACGGTGACAGTTTCCTTGTGAGAGAAACCCCCTGACCTAGACAGCAGAGAGCTGCCTGCTCTCCTGGGACAGCCTCTAGCTCTTAATGCACTGCCATTTCCTGACCTAGTTGTTCAGCATTGTCCTGGCTTGTATGGAGAGGAGACCGCTCCCTTCTGAGAGCTCAGCCTGCTTTCCAGCAAGATCCCGAACACGTTGTCCATTGTGTCTCTATTAGCTGAGCCGCCCCTAGTGTCTGCAGACTATCGGCCTACACAGCGTGGGCCAAATCTCAGACCAAATCCCGCTGCCGGCAGTGTGAATTCTGCACAAGTCAAAAACTAAGAAAAACTGCTTAAGGACCTTAGGATTTGACCCAATTTCAATCATTTCAACTGGATGAGGGAAAAATCTCTAGTGCTTGCTTATTTTTAAAGGCTAGCTAGTTGTTTTAGGCATACTTAGTCTTGTCCTATGTCAACAGGCTCACAGCAAAACAGATTTGCTTTGACAAATGTTTATCTCATCCTAAACTATGTCTATACGTTCATGCTTGGCCCTGCCTTTGCTTTCCAGCTATGCTGAGTACATTCCAGATCAGTCTCTGCTAACATCCCAGAGGGCTGTGCAGTGTGGACTTGTGCAGGGAGCTCAGGCCTGGGAGCTGCCGTCCCTTGATTCTGTTGCTGACTCTGCTGTTGCCTTTGGGGTGTGTGGCCGAGGGCAAGTCACTTACCTTCTCCCTGCATTTCCCCACCTGGAAAATGGGTTTAACAGTGTTTATGTACCTGCCTCAAGGGCTGCTGTGGTGAAACAGAATCAGCTGCAGTTTGCAAAGTGCTTTGAAGGTACAAGATGCTTAATACTGACACACAGAGATGCCAGCCCATGCACAAGGGGCAGTGCTGTGGGATCTGTGCAGAGGGTGGAGGGCAGGTTATTGTTTTGCCTCTGATCATTCTTTGCAACCATGTGCTAATGCTACAGCACCCCAGATGGAGAGCTCTGGACTTGGGAGCAGTGTCTTTGGGTGTTCATTGTGGCTCCTCCATCAACCCCTGATTAAAGATGGTGCTTGCTGCACAGATCCCAAATGGGAACAGGCCTGAATGTGAAAGCAAAAAGGTCTCCCTGCTGCAGAAGAGTCCCAGTGCCATCAGCCTTGTCTGCGCTGGCTTTGTATAACCCAAAGATCCCCACCACCAGCTTCAGTGGCAGGAGCCACAGCACGAGCACTAAAGCAGCCAAAGTGCTTGCAGCTGTGGGGGGTTTATCCACTGTTCTCTAGGCCGCCAGTGAGCAAGGACAGGCCGCAGGGTGGAGTGCTGTGTACACTAGTGCTCTGGCCATTACTCATCAGCTCTTGTGACGGTGGGGAACAGCCTCGTGTAGACACAGCTTTAGCCGCGGATGTGTTCTCTGCACACAGACACAGAGTACCTGCTTGCCGTGCTGCAAACGTTCAAAACAAGGGGTGAGCTCTTCTCTGAGATCCATTCCATCAGGAGCGGTTCAGGCAGGAGGTCTGGAATGCCCTTCCCTTCTCCACGACCCCACATGCTGTCGGGTTTGCAGTCAGAACCAGAGTCGTACTGCCTTCAGAGAGTTGTACGTTCTGCGGCCAGAAGAGACCACTGGATCATCTAGTCTGAAGTCCTGTGTAACAGACCAAGAGCACCTTCAGTACTTAGGAAACTCCAGCTGGTACCGAATGCTGCAGTGCAGCTCCTCAGCAATGCTGGCTACTGCCAGCACCTCGAATCGTAGGACTGGAAGGGACCTCGAGAGGTCTCTAGTTCAGTCCCCTGCACTCATGACAGAACTAAGTATGATCTAGACCATCCCTGACAGGGTTTGTCCAACCTGCTCTTAAAAATCTCCAATGATGGAGATTCCACAACCTCCCTGGGCAATTTATTCCAGTGCTTAACCACTCTGACCGAAAGTTTTTCCGAATGTCCACCCTAAACCTCCCATTGCTGCAATTTAAGCCCATTGCTTCTTGTCCTGTCCTCAGAGGTTAAGGAGAACAATTTATCACCCTCTTTTTATATCACAAGCTTGTACCTATTCAAAGACTGTTATCATGTCCCCTCTTGGTCTTCTCTTCTCCAAACGAAACAAACCCAATTTTTTCAATTGTCCCTCATAGGTCATGTTTTCTAGACCTTTATCATTTTTGTCGCTCTTTTCGCTTTTCTCTAGTTTGTTCAGATCTTTCCCAAAGTGTGGTGCCCATTTCTCTAGTTGAGGCCTTATCTGTGCTGAGTAGAGCGGAAGAATTATTTCTTGTGTCTTGCTTACAACACTCCTGCTAATACATCCCAGAATGATGTTTGCTTTTTTGCAGTAGTATTACAGTGTTGACTCTCATTCAGTTTGTGATCCACTCTAACCCCAGATCCCTTTCTGCTGTGCTCCTTCCTAGGCAGTCATTTCTCGTTTTGTATGGGTGCAACTGATTGTTCCTTCCTAAGTCGAGTACTTTGCATTTGTCCTTATTGAATTTCAGCCTATTTACTTCAGACCATTTCTCCAGTTTGTCCAGATCATTTTGAATTTAATCCTGTCTTCTAAAGCACTTGCAACCCCTCCCAGCTTGGTATCATCCGCAAACCTTATAAGTGTACTCTCTGTCATTATCTAAATCATTGATGAAAATTTTGAATAGAATTGGATCCAGGATAGATCTCCGCAGGACCCCACTTGATATGCCCTTCCTTCTTGACTGTGAACCAGTGATAACTACTCTCTGACAATGGTTTTCCAACCAGGTGTGCACCTACCTTCTAGGACAGGGGTTCTCAAACTGGGGGTTTGGATCCCTCAGGGGGCTGGGAGGTTATTACATGGGGGGTCGCAAGCTGTCAGCCTCCACCTCAAACTCTGCTTTGCATCCAGCATTTATAATGGTGTTAAATATGTACAAAAATGTTTTTAATTTCTAAGGGGGGGGCAGACACAGACGCTTGCTATGTGAAAGGGGTCACCAGTACAAAAGTCTGAGAACCACTGTTCTAGGAGGTTCATCTAGGCCACATTTCCCTAGTTTGTTTATGAGACGGTACCAAAAGCTTGTGAGACAGTACCAAAAGCTTTATTAAAGTCGAGATATACCACATCTCTGCTTCCTCCCTATCCACACAGCTTGTTACTCAGTCAAAGAAGGATATTAGGTTGATTTGTTCTGGACAAATCCATGTTCATTGTTACTTATCACCTTATTATCTTCTAGGTGCTTACAAATTGATTATGTCCTCATTATCTTTTCAGGTACCAAAGTAAAGCTGTCTGGTCTATAATTCCCTCCTTGGGTTGTCCTTATTCCCTTTTTATAGATAGGTACTATATTTGCCCTTTCCAGTCCTCTGGGATCTCTCCTGTCCTCCACAAATTCTCAGAGATAATGGCTAATGGCTCCAAGATGTCTTTAGCCAGTTCCTTAAGTATCCTAGGATGTATTTTGTCAGACCCTGACAACTTCAGGACATCTAACCTAAGGAATTCTTAACTTCTTCTTTCCCTTTTTTAGCTTCATATCCCACCCCGTTTCCACTGATGTTCACTGGTTAGTCGTCCAATCACTGCTAACCCTTCTGGTGAAAACTGAAACGACAAAGGCATGTACCACTTTGCACACCGCTGTGTTTTCTGATATTGTCTTTCCCCCCATTACTGAGTAACGGGCCTACCCTGTCCTTGGTTGTCTTCTTGCTTCTCATGTATTTGTAAAATATTTTCCTCTTACCCTGTATGTCCCTATCTAGTTTAATCTCGTTTTGTGCCTTGGCCTTTCTAATTTTGGCCCTACGTGCTTGTGTTGTTTTTTTATATTCATCCTTTGTAATTTGACATCACACCTGTCCTCCCCTCTCTCCTCCAGCTTCACACAGAAGAGCAAATCAAGTTCATGGTCTCAGCCCTCATCTTCGAGGGGCCAGTGTCCTCGGCCCTTGGTACTTAAAAGATCAACTAAATCTCTGAGATGGAGACTGGTCAGCAGCTCTGCTCCTCTGGCCCAGTGGGGCTTTGTAGAGGCAAAACTTGTTTGTGTGTGGGAGAGAGAGCTTCCTCGGGGCTGGTGCCAGGCTGTAGGAAGAACACCCCCAGGAACCAAGGACCACCCCAAGCTCTCCACCTTCCTTCCAAGCGCTCTCCAGCTGCACACACTTCTGCCTGAGGAAGCAATGTGTCAGCGATTAGCTGCATTAATTAATGCATGACTGAAAGGCGTCCTGATGCTGCAGTGATACATGTGGTGTAAAAAGCAACACAGAACAGACATGAGACCCTCACCCAAGGATTCCTGCCTCTGGCCCATAACTTCCGGCTGAGCCAGAGCAGATCTTTTAGAAACTGACATCCAACCTCAATTTAAAGGTAAGGCTTCAAGTGCTGATGAACCCAGGTAAATTGTGTCTCATTTCAGGACTCGCTTCCGCCTGCAGGCGTTTGTCTACAGCAGCAGATCTCAGCTGGTGGGGAAAGAACCAAAATTGCATCACAGCGGAGTACCCAGCAGATCATGGCCGAACAAAGGATGAGTATTACTGTGTGGAAAGGTGGGTGGGTGACCGAGCCCCGTGACTCTACGTCAGTCGGTCTGACCCTTCCTTCTGTTGAAAGGAACTGAGGCGACTATACTCCTACTGCAGCAAACCCTGGTGCAAGAATGTCTGTATGTAAGGAGCCCCGAATCCGTGGCAGGGGATGGGGGAAGGGGCTTTAGATGTACATGAAATAATAGAGAAGGGAATAGCTGCTGAAGGGAAGCATTTTCCTCTCTGGGGTGTGTTTGCATGTGCACGTGCGTGTTCATTTAAACAAACAGCTTTCTTTACATCAGTCACTGGTGGATGGTGTTGGAAACTCAGACACATTCATTCATGTGGCAATGAGCTGAATGATTCCATTCGGAGGGCTGGGTACATACAGAATCAGCCTAGGCCTTAATTAAGAGGAAACTCATTTTTTTAAGGGATTGGGCGGCAGAACAAACGCAGACGCCCTGTGAAGAATGTAAGGGCTGCTCTGTTTCAGCCCCACATAAGCAGTTTGGGAGTCTCAGCCTGGAAAGTATAATTAAGCATAACTCATCCAAACGGCTAGCGAGTTCTGCCTGAGCAAAGCCCCAGGAATGGACTCGCGCGCAGGCTGTGAACAAGAGTCTTTGTTTCAGTTGGTGTCATCCCAGAGTCACCCAGCTCCCATGGCGTGGTTCTCAGGGTGAGCAATCACTGGGCGTGCTGCTTAGGCACAGATTCGTGGCTGGGTCCTAAGCGAGCATCGTCTCCTCTCCAAAGGCCGATGCTGTCTGAGCTGCCGTTGGCCTGGCGTGGAGGCTGGAGTGCTGACTGAGAACCTGCTGTCTTGGGCTGGCTTTAGTTGTCTTTGATCTGAGGTTGGGGGCACCTCCAGGTCAGACTGGACAGGCGGAGTGGTCCTCTCCCTGACTTCGTGCAGACATGGCAACATGGACAGTCTGTAGCCTGCGTGTGTCTGCAATTCCCCTGAGCACCCTGCCCGACAGGGCCAGGGACTGATCGGCTGCTCCCCTCGGGGGTGATTGGACCAGTGACCCCAAGATTCCAGGCAGCCTTGAGGGGGGATGTTGCTCCCCAATAGATCTCTGCTTTCCTCCATCCTCCTTTACTAGCTCAGTGACATCCATGGCAGGGGTGAATCCTTGGCTGGACAGAGGTGCAGTGTTTGGCTCCAGGAATCACTTTCTCTGGGAAAGCAGCTGCTTCTCTGGAGTGGCCCTTCCTCTGCGGCATATGGCTTAACAACAGTGTACTTGTGCTCTGTGACTCATTCCCTTTGCAGGGTGTCTTTGGCCCTGGGTAGGGGAAAAGCACTTCCCCGAATGCAGGGAGCCATCGCGGTGTGGAGGGGAAGCTCACGGCTCACCCCTGCCTAGCAAAGCCTGTTTGTTGTTGCAAGGTGTTTCCTGTGTCGGCAGGGAGGCAGTGTGAGGCTCAGATAATTGCAAGAGCCCACCTTGCCCACCGAGGAAAACAGGAGGAAGCCTGTAAAACACGAAAACCTCGGAAATGCCTTTGCTAAAGAGCCCACGTTGGAGCCTCTCCTCCTCCAGACATTGTTTGTTCGTATCAGCACTTGAGGCACAGAGGTGGATGGGGACTCACCCTCAGCCGCAGATGGCGCCTATGCCAGAGTGGGGGATAGAGCACCAGGCCCCCAGTCCTGTGCTCAGGACACTAGCCCATGCAATTCCGTGTCTTTGATTAGGGCAGGGACAAAGGCACCCGGTTTATTGCAGGATGGCAGAGGCACACTCCTTGACTGCATGGCTGTCATGAGCACGTGTGTGCACGCCGGGGGCTCCATGTCCTCATGTGTGTCTCTGTGTCCCCCATCCTTGCTCTGCACCAAGCCCAGCTGTTGCCTGTGAATAAAAAGCTCGGTATGTTGTGCAGTGACTGCGTGTGCCACGTCTCCTGCCGTGATTCTGGCACTGCTGTTCTCCCGTGCTCCATCTTCCAGCCCCAGCTACAAACTCTCTGGTCTCTCTTGTACTTTCCAGTTTCTGCCGAGTTTCTCGTTCTTTCCCCTCATTCTGTTTTTCTGCCCTTGATCCCATTTCTCTTCCAGCGGCTCCCCCCCGTTCCGCCCCCTCCTGCCGCCGTTTATCTTGCAGTGCCTAGTTGTCTGTCTGCAGCGCACACGTGCTATACGCGCAGCATCAGGAGGAGCAGTTGTGGCCACCCCATATCAAGGAAAAGAAGCGAGTCCCCTCATGCAGCCAGCAGAAGGGGCCATGCAGGCGGCAGGCCTGAGCAGGCCTCGGGTCTGTCCTGGGGGCGAGTTCCCGTATCGCAGTGCGATGTCAGGGCATTGTGATCTTGGCCGGACTGCCAGGCCGTGGCGTACGCCTGCCAACTTTCTAATTGCACAGAACCTGCCCCGACCTTTCCCTGAGGCCTCACTCCTGCCCCGCCCCCTCTCTGAAGCTCCCCCCCAGCCCCGCTCCGCTTTCTCCCACCCTCACTCACTTTCCCTGGGCTGGGGCAGGGGGTTGGGATGTGAGGGGGGTGAGAGCTCTGGCTGGGGATGCAGGCTCTGGGGTGGGGCTGGGGATGAGGGGTTTGGAGTATGGGAGGGAGCTCAGGGCTGGGGTAGAGGTAGGGGATGTGGGAGGGAGTGCGGGCTCCTGGAGGGAGTTAGGGAGTGGGACGGGGTTCTGACCTGCGGCAGGGGGTTGGGGTGCAGGAGGGGTGCGGGCTCTGGGAGGGAGTTAGGGAGTGGGATGGGGTTCTGACCTGGGGGTGGGGGTGCAGGAGGGGTGCGGGATCCGGGAGGGAGTTAGGGTGTGGGATAGGGTTCCAATCTGGGGCAGGGGGTTGGGGTGCGGGAGGGGGTGCAGGCTCCAGGAGGGAGTTAGGGAGTGGGATGGGGTTCTGACCTGGGGCAGGGGGTGGGGGTGCGGGCTCCGGGAAGGAGTTAGGGAGTGGGATGGGGTTCTGACCTGGGGCAGGGGGTTGGGGTGCAGGAGGGGTGTGGGATCCAGGAGGGAGTTAGGATGTGGGATGGGGTTCTGACCTGGGGCACGGGGTTGGGGTGCAGGAGGGATGCGGGCTCCGGGAGGGAGTTAGGGAGTGGGATGGGGTTCTGACCTGGGTCAGGGGTTGGGGTGCGGGAGAGGGTGCGGGATCCAAGAGGGAGTTAGGGTGTGGGATGGGGTTCTGACCTGGGGCAGGGGATTGGGGTGCAGGAGGGGTGTAGGATCCGGGAGGGAGTTAGGGAGTGGGATGGGGTTCTGACCTGGGGCAGGGGATTGGGATGCAGGAGTGGTGTGGGATCCGGGAGGGAGTTAGGGTGTGGGATGAGGTTCTGACCTGGGGCAGGGGGTTGGGGTGCAGGAGGGGTGCGGGCTCTGGGAGGGAGTTAGGGAGTGGGATGGGGTTCTGACCTGGGGGTGGGGGTGCAGGAGGGGTGTGGGATCCAGGAGGGAGTTAGGGTGTGGGACGGGGTTCTGACCTGGGGCACGGGGTTGGGGTGCAGGAGGGGTGTGGGCTCCGGGAGGGAGTTAGGGGGTGGGATGGGGTTCTGACCTGTATCAGGGGGTTGGGGTGTGGGAGAGGGTACGGGATCCGGGAGGGGGTTAGGGTGTGGGATGGGGTTCTGACCTGGGGCAGGGGGTTGGGGTGCGGGAGAGGGTGTGGGATCCGGGAGGGAGTTAAGGTGTGGGATGGGGTTCTGACCTGGGGCAGGGGGTTGGGGTGCGGGCTCCGAGAAGGAGTTAGGGAGTGGGATGGGGTTCTGGCCTGGGGCAGGGGGTGGGGGTGCGGGCTCCTGGAGGGAGTTAGGGAGTGGGATGGGGTTCTGGCCTGGGGCAGGGGGTGGGGGTGCGGGCTCCGGGAAGGAGTTAGGGAGTGGGATGGGATTCTGGCCTGGGGCAGGGGGTGGGGGTGCGGGCTCCGCTAGGGAGTTAGGGAGTGGGATAGGGTTCCAATCTGGGGCAGGGGGTTCAGGATGTGGGCTCCAGCTGGGCGGTGCTGGCACAGGTGGGTTAAGGCAGGTTCCCTGCTTGCCCTGGCTCCACGCCGCTCCTGGAAGTGGGTGACATGTCCAGTCCCTAGGTGAAGGTGCAGCCAAGCGGCTCTGCGTGGTGTCTGTGCCTGCAAGCACGGCCTCTACAGCTCCCATTGGCCACGTTTCCTGGCCAGTGGGAGCTGTGGAGCCGGTGCCAGGGGCCAGACATGCGACACTTCCCTGATCACCCCTGCACCTAGGAGCCAGACATGCCGGCTGCTTCTGGGGAGCTGCGCGGTGCCAGGGCAGGCAGGGAGCCTGCCTTAGCCCTGCTGCGCTGCCGATCGGACTTTGAACAGCCTGGTCAGTGGTGCTGCCTGGAGCTGCCATGGTCCCTTTTCGACCAAGCATTCCAGTCGAAAACGGGACGCCTGGAACCCCACCGTGGCTGTGCCTCTGCTACACTCACGGATGGCAATGCAGTGCTGAGCCGGGCTAAGCACAAGCTTTACAGCTGCCTCTGTATGCCAGCTGGAAGTGCCTCGTCCTTCTAACCCATCGCTCGTGTGCCCTGTACGGAGCCCGGCTGGCGGTGGGCTCGCGGGGAGAGCTTGTGGGATCAGGCCCGGTGATCACCCATCAGTCCGTGAAGCAGCACAGCTGGGCTCGAGGGCAGACGCTCGCCCCTGGGCCAGCCCAGGGCCATTTTGCAGGCGTGGCACCGTGTGAGCTGGACTGACCGAGCACGCTGGCCGTGAGCTTTCCCTGACCGTGGCTCTGACTGCAGCCTGCACTTTGTGGTTAGCTCCAAGCCTGCCACTTAGCCAGCTCCTCGAAAGCCAAGAGTGGCCTGAGGCCTGGGTCACATACTATACGGAGCCCCAAATAGCCCTGCCCTGCCAGCCCCCCTCACCCCCAGCCGAGCTCTGTCCCTCACTCCCCGCCCGGCCAGGCAGAGGGACCGCCATGGCACAGGGGTGGGGGGCAGTCACCAGAGGCTGCTGGGCCAGGTGTGTGCTGGGGACTCACCCCGGCTGTGGGGTCCGGAGGCAGAGCTGAGCAGGGTTTTGCTGGGGGTTGTCCTAGGCCAGTGGGGAGAGTGTGATGGAGCCAGGCATGTGGCTGCCCCATGGGGCGAGCTGGACCAGGACTTGCATGGAAGTGGCATGAGGCTGCCTGGCTTTGGCGGGTCAGAGCGGGTCGCTCCCAAAGGCCTTGGCTCACGGCCCGGTGCCCAGGAGCCACCTGAGGGGCCCACTGCAGGGGGCTGGCCTGGACAAGCAGTGCGCCCCCGGCCCTGGCCGCTGCTGATGCTCATAAGTTTCTCCTCCCACTGTTATGAGGGGCATGGGGCTGTCCCCCAGTGGGGCGCATGCTGTGTCAAAGCTGCCAGTGGGCAGGGGCAGTGCTGAGTGGGGTTACAGCAGGGAGCTGGGAGGCAGTAGCCCTGGGCTCTATTCCTTGCCGTATCCCTGGCTCCCTGTGTGACCTTGGGCAAGACACTTAGTTTCCCTGGGCCTCAGTGTCCCCATCTGAGAAGTGCAGCCTCCTCCCTCTGTACAGCACGCTGAGGTCAGCGGGGAAAGGCTCTGTCTAAGCAGCATAAGACTCTGCTAATCGTCAGCCTAGCTCCCCCTCGTCCCATATCTGTAGGCACAGAAATGGTTAGTCTCAATGTAGGAGCGAGAGTGGTTGTGTGTCTCACTGGAGGGTTGTCTGTGATCTGCTGGGGAGGGGGAGCTCTCCCCCTGTGACCTGGACCTGGGATCTGGGCACATCTCTGCTGTTGTAATGTCCAGTTCTCAGGGCCTGCTGCTTCCTCCAGACAAAAGCATCAGGACTCAGAAGGGTTCATATAAAGGGTTACCTTACAGCTCTTCACACAAATGCTCCCTTCGCTTTGGGAACATCAGGCGAGAAATAGTCCCAAGATTTTTCTGTTCCAATGATTTCTCTAGCCTCTGACGCTGCCCTGTTGCTGATTCATTGATTCAGACCGTTTAAATACTGGGAGGGGACACAGCACTCTGCTCACACAGCAGCACTGGGCTTTCTGCTGCTCAACATCTCCCTGGCTCTGCGAGATCTGAGCAGCAAGACACAGGGCTGGTAAGTGACTTTTTCATGTACTTTGTTGAGAGTGCTGGCTCCAGGCTCAGGGCAGCTCTTCAGGGACAGGGCTGTGGGGCATCAGTGTGTTCATCCAGCCTTCCAGTCCCTTTAGCAGCTCGAGGGTTTGTTCTTATCCAGCAAACCAATTCTAGAGAATTCTTGTGAGAGTTAGAGAATAGTTAGAGAAGAGGAGTAAAAATCAAAGCCTGATAAATAATAATCCCTAAAGAATGGGTGAAAAGAGAAAGTAAAATCAAAGTTTCAGACAGGTTGATTGTTAAAGGGGAACAGTGTGTCTGTGTGTGTGTAATATTCAGGCACTTCCTTTGTACAGTGGTAACTCCTTGTCCTGACCAAGACAAAGGAATATAACAGTTTTCAGCTGGTTTTAATGACCTGGTGCTGGAATCGTTCAAGTTCACTTTAAAGGGTGTGACGCGAAGAGACCGTTTGATGTGCAGAGTGCTTGGTTAAGTGTATAAGCTGCTTGATGTAAACAAAATTGTTCTCAGATGCAAACTGTTTCCATCTGTAAACCAAAAGAATGTGATGGCTTTTTAGGGATTTTTTCCCTCTTGCAAGCAAATATTTTCCCTGGCAGCGATACAGCAAGTCCAGTTAGCGAGTCCTCCCAGCCCCACACTGGGACGCTCACCCAGCACTTCGGCAGGTAAAGGGGATGTCAGAATGAGTTACTGGAGTCAGGGGTCAGAGCTCCTGGGAAGCTGCCAGGGGCTGGCGATTGAGTCCTGGGCAGCAGGAGAGGGGGGCAAACAGCGACTTTCCATTTCTACCCTGTGTGGACCAGCGCCTCTATGTTGAGTTCTGAACTGATGGGGGTTGGATGGGGCTGTGATAGCGTCAGGGGGCTGTGGCTCCATCCAGTGATGGGTGCGGCCAGTGGAGGCGAAGGTCATGAGCCCAGTGTGGGAGGCTAGGGGCTGGGGACGGGTGCTGGGGCTCTGCAGTGCCCCCCGTGGCTGAGAACGGTTGGGCTCCAAAGGGCGTCTGTCTCCCCTCAAGGTGAGGTGGGCCGGGCTGCTGCGAGCCTTACGCAGACACCTTCACCCCCTGGGGCAGGGTTTGCCAAGGGTCTCTGGACCCACATAAAGAGCCAGGAGCCCGGGCGTGCCAGAGAAGTGCAAAGTGGCCCCATTATTACCCCAGTGCTCACACCCACGTGCCATCCCGAGGCCGCCCATATGCTGGCACCATGCCATCGTGCCAAACGTCTCCCCCGGGCTGCCTGGGCTCAGAGCGCCCCCTCCCCAGGACCAGGGCCTGAGCGTGGGCTCCGTCTCTGCCCGGCCGCACAGCTGCCTGCTGTGTTTGGCAGGAGGAGGCTGCCTTTGATCACTTGACTCTCTCTCCAGGTGGGTTGGGAGAGGCTGGCCAGCCTCTGCTGTCCAGCTGCAGGCTCCTCAATGCACCACAGACCTGGATGAGTCGCGGCCGGCCAGCCCCTCCTCAGGACGCCAGCTGGGCACTTTAGGCCTGTCTCATGGGTGTGGCTCTTTGGGAACGTGCTCCAGGGCCACAACCAGATACATCTGGGAGGATTTTCCCATCTGAGCTGCACTCCAGGGCTGTGGACGGCCTTTCTGGAGCTGCTGAGCCCGTGTTGGGGCCTGCGTGCTGGGACCCTGTGTGTGGGTGGGGAGTGCCCTCCTGCTCAGGGCAGGCGTCTGCCAGTTTGGGCTCACTGCTCATCCCCTCGCCGGGGCTGCAGTAAGGTGGGGGAAGGGGCATGTCCTAGTTCTTGTGGGCTCAGAAGCCAGGTGTGTTTCATCCCCCATTGTGTGTTTCATCCCCCCCGCCCTGCACAGGCAGGACGGCCCCACAGTCCCATCTCCGCACTCCTCTCTAGGAAGGAACCAGCCTGTCCCCCACACCAGGGTCCCCCTGGCACCGAGGCCTGCCCTCCAGCAAGGCCCATGGTGGCCTTCCCGGTGAATTCCCTCTGGTCGCCCTTGCTGCTGCTGCCGTGCCAGTCAGGTTTGGGGGTGCTGCAGACTCTGGGGACGGCCAAACTCCTGTGTAGTTAGCCTGCGAGCCAGAGCCAGGCCTCATTCTAAGAATAGCTCTAGGGCCCTGTGCTCCTGACCCCAAGAGGCAGCCCCAGAGTTGGCAGGGGGCCAGCACCTGCTTGCCTTTTGCTGGCCTGAACAAGCCCAGAGAGAAAGAAAAGGGGCCTGGCCCGGAGAGCATCCTGGCACTCCGTCAGCAGGCTCCTTCCCACAGCCCAGGGCCACTGGCCACTGGCCCACAGGGCAAGCCAAAGAACTTGCCCCCAAGGCATTTCCTTTGTCTCCCCACAGGGCTAACCCCAAACAAAGAGCTGCTTTCTGGGAGATTTAGCAATGGTTCCAAAGAGCCTGGCACTTAATGTGAGTCACAGCTCACCCCAGCCAGGGCTGCACGGTGCCTGGAGGTGCCTGTCCCGGCATGCAGCGGAGCTGCGATGCGTCTGTGAAAGATCCCCTGGGCTCCGTGAACCCCGCGCAGTGAGCCACTGGGGCTGACTAGCGAGCAGTGAATGTGCAGTTACCGGAGCTCGTAAACCGTCCGAAGCCCAGCTCCGGGTGGACTTACGCCTGCTTGGCAGCCCTGCAAACGCCAGGGCTCAGAGTTTCCAGCCATCAGCCTGACCCCCTCCGGTTATTGCCATCAAGCACACAGGCCTGGGTGTCTGTGCTCAGCACCGCTCTGTCCCAGCCCCAGAGATGTTGTGGCAGAGGAAGCTGTAGGCTCATTCCAGTGGGGAACCTGCTGGACAGTGCAGTTAAGGCCTATTATTATTGCACGTGCAGTGGATGTAATTATTCAGCTCCACTAACTGTTCGAGGATGGAGAGGGCTATGTAACAGCCCAGTGTTATTGTTAGCAGCTTTGCTCACCTAATTGTCCTGGGGTTTGGTTGAATTTCTAAACCCTGACTGGATGCCAGGAACTGCTGGTTTGAGTTTTCCACTGGGTTCTGCTCTGGAGACATTCCAGAGCTGGTTCCAGCTGGAACAGCTCGCGAACGCTGCTCTGCCGGAGCACAGGAAACCACACTCTCAGCCCCTGGGGGCTGCGCAGGAGCAGAGCAATTTTTACTCTTCCTGCGAAAAGTCTGTGAATGATTCTAATAGCTGTGGTGGGGTGCGGGGGCTGCTGGGCTGCGTGTGAGACACTCGTTGGCTTTGCTCCCAGTTTGTTCCAGTCTGCCCTTTGTTCTTCCAGGCTGACACTCCGAAATCCTGTTCCCATCCCTCGGGTGGGTGGGAGGTCTGTGCATCCTCAGTGGGGTGGTCGAGGCCTCCAGCCTGAATCTTCTCCAGGGAAAGGGGCTGGCTTGGGAAGGAACTGTAACTGGCTTTAGTAACGTGTACAAATCCATACCACAGAGCCAAGCTAGGATCCTCTGGCCCCGTTCCCAGCCAGCTAGGCCTCTAGGCGCCTCATTTCTGACAGTACAACTCCCACAGAACAGCACTGCGCAGTCCAGGTGCATCTACTCCCTGTGGAAGCATCAGTCATTGGCCCTGCCTGCAGCTCCAGGGTTAGAGAGGCTATTGATCTGTTCCCATGTGCCCGCTGCCAGCGTATTAGCATCTTTTCATTGAACCCAGGGTGTGAAGGTTTGTGGCTGGCCCCTGCTGCGGGTGAGGGGCTCCCGGCGTGTTGCCATCCTGGGAATGGGGAATCTGGTGCATTCCCGGGGGGGGGGGAAGGAGGGATAGCTCAGTGGTTTGAGCATTGGCCTGCTAAACCCAGGGTTGTGAGTTCAATCCTTGAGGGGGCCATTTAGGGATTTGAGGATTGGTTCTGCTTTAGCAGGGGGTTGGACTAGATGATGTCTTGAGGTCCCTTCCAACCCTAATAATCTATGATTCTATGAAAGGCCCTGTTCCAGCCGCAGCAGTAGTGGGAGAGCTCCCTGTTGCAATGTCGTCTGCCTTGTCATCCCCGTGCACACGGGGAAGCGGGGGCAGGTCACGGGTGGGGCAGCTGCAGCTGGAGCCCAAAGATGTTAATAAGGGAGGTAGCGTTCTCTAATGGTTAGAGCCTGCACTGGGCACCAGGGGATCTGGGCTTTAACCCCAGCACTCCCACAGACCTGCTGGGCCCTTGTGCCAGCCACATCCTCTCTCCACCCCTCAGGCCCCTCTGCGAAGTGGGGGTAACAAGGCCCACGTCTGTAGAGCCTGCAGCCCCTGAGGCCACATGCTCTCTAGGTGCTAAGGCCTTCTCACTCTTTGCTAGTGTCTCTGGGGGCATTGTGTGTGTCACCTAGATGCTGGTGGCTACCAGTCTCACCCAGCCAGTGCAGGGCATCTCTGCTTGAACGCTGATTTCCTTGGCCTGTCCTGCGTATTGTACGGTGAGAAGCTGCTGCAGCCCTGGTGCTGTAAGAGCCGGTCTCTGGTGAGGTGACTGATGGCCTGGCAACCTCCAGCCTGCCTGGGGTTCTGGTAGCTGATGGGAAAGCATGGCTGTTGAATGTCTCTGTTTGTTTTGCTTCCAGGCCCCATGGCGCTGACAGGCTGGGTCCCGCTGCTCGTGGGGTTTCAAGTCCTTCGCTTGGCGCTTGGGCAGTGTCCTGAAGAATGTCAGTGCTCCAAATCAGCCCAAGTGGAGTGCTCAGGAGCAGGGATCATGCAACTTCCCAGCCCCATCCCCGCGAACGCCATGAGCCTGCAGATAATCAACACCCGCATTGCTGAGCTGGGGGACACTCCCTTCGGCAACGTCTCCATGCTGATTGCGCTGAGAATCGAGAAGAACAACCTGTCTCGGATCAGCCCCAGAGCCTTCCAGGGCCTGGCTGCCCTGCGCTACCTCAGCCTGTCCAGCAATAAGCTGCAAGAGCTGCCCGTGGAGCTCTTCCAAACCTTGGGGAAACTCGAATCGCTGCTGCTGTCGGGCAACCAGATCCTGCACATTCAGCCCTCCCACTTTGCCCAGCTCAGCAACCTCAAAGAGCTGCAGCTGCATGGGAACAACCTGCATTCCCTCCCGGAGGGGGTGTTTGACCGGCTGCCCAGCCTCACCAAGCTCAACCTGGCCAAGAACAGCATCACCACCCTCCCGGCCAAGGCCTTGCGGAGGCTGCCGAGGCTGCAGGTGCTCAGGCTGTACGAGAATCAGCTTCGTGAGATCCCTGCGGGCGCCTTCGACAGGCTCCGGGAGCTGCAGGAGCTGGGGCTGCACCAGAACCAGATCAAGCGCCTGTCGGCCGGGCTCTTCGCGCACAATGGCCAATTGCAGAAGCTCTTCCTGTCCAACAACATCATAGCAGCTCTTCCCCAGGGGATCTTCCTGCACCTGCCTGAGCTCTCCAAGCTGACACTGTATGGGAACGCGGTGCGAGACATCGCCCCTGGGACCTTTGGGCCCATGCCTAAGCTGAGGGAGCTGTGGCTCTATGATAACCAGCTCACCGCCCTGCCAGACTTCGTCTTCAGCAACCTCACCCAGCTGCAGCTGCTGGTTCTGAGCAGGAACCAGATCCGTACCATCTCCACCTTTGCCTTCCAGGGTCTGAGCGAGCTCCTGGAGCTGTCTCTGCACTCCAATGCTCTGCGCAACTTGGAGGGAGCGCTCTTGCAGGGCCTGCCCAAGCTGCAGAATATCTCCCTGCAGAACAACAGGCTGCGTGCCCTGCCTGGGGACCTGTTCCAGAATGCCACTGGGCTGCTCAGCCTCCATCTGCAGAACAACTCCCTGGAGAACCTCCCCGCAGGCCTCCTCGATCCTTTGGCCCAGCTGCGCCAAGTGAAGCTGCACGACAACCCCTGGCGCTGCGATGCCAGCATCCTGGCGCTGAAGAACTGGCTCCGAGTCAATCTGCTGAAGGTGGGAGACAGCCTGCCTGTGTGCGCCCTACCGCTCCTCGTGAGGGGTGCCCCAGTCGTATCGTTTGATGAGGGGCACTCCTCTCCGGAGACCCCTTCTGGGGCCATGACATACAGGCCTAACCCCACCTCCTTCAGTCACCCAGAAACATCACCCTACGCCCATCCATCCGACCAGGCTCCAGAGAAAGTTCCACCAACACCCTTCAGCCCCTCGCTGGCCAACCAGCCAAGCGTAGGGACTGCGAGTGGGTCCCTGACTAGGCCACCGGACGTCCCTGGCGTCGCCCAGAGGGGGCTGTGGGGCCTGACTCGCACACAGAGCGGGGTGGTGGTCGCTGTCATCACACTGGGCTGCCTGGCTGTGCTCTGCACGCTGGTGGGGCTGGTAGCCTACAGCTGCAGGAAGAGGAGCCAGGTGGTCCTGGAGCGAAGGAAGGGGCAGAACAAAGCGTAGGCTGGGCACCATGAAGCTTTGTGTGGATTGCGTTGGCACTGCAGAGTCCCTCTGTGCCCTGCCCCCTCAGGGCATGGCCAGTGAGTGTGGGGCTGGGAGAGGGGGAGGATTTCAGTCCATATGCTACCAGTAGGCCTTACATCGACTATAGTGACTGGGGCTATAAATTGCCTTCCTCACAGACTGACCCAAACCTCCTCACCCTGCCCTGTAGGCACATCCTGAGGCCTGTTGTCACCCTGGCCCCTGTGGGTGCCCCCATGGGCCCAGCCTTAGCACACAGGAAGTAGCCCCCCCCAGGGCTCTCCATGGCCACCCCATGAGTGGCACAGCTCCCCCCATGTGCTGCGTGGTGGGGTCAGCCTGAGGCCTTGGACGTAGGCTAGGGGCACAAAATGCTGGCTTCCCTCAGCAACTCTGAGGCAGAGCCGTGGGCGCGTGAGGAGTTGGCGCAGTCAGTCCCTGGCCCTTCGTCCCTCTCACTGTCTCAGCTCCGTCGCCTGCGAGGGTCCAGAGCTCTGCTGGGGAAGGGCCAGGGGCCTGCAAGGAGCAGGGCCAGCCTGACGCTCTGCCTGGCCTCTGAGCTGCCAGCCCCACAGTGCCACGTGCACAGGGATCCAATGGCCATGGCCCTGCTGTCAGGACAGGGCAGGCTCCACTCCCAGGCCAGCTGGGCCTGGGGTCCCCGGAGCCGCAAACTGACTCTGCTGGGGCTCGTGCCCAGCCGTGACACAAGTGTGTTGTGGCAGAGTGTGTCCATGGGGGTGCCCCAGCCCTCCCTAGCTCCTGCTCCCATCAGCCCTGGGGCAGAGCTGGCCGTAGAATCAGGCTCCATACCCATGAGCAACTCGCAGAACCAATCAGCCCAATTCAGGCAAACAATTATACATGGAAACTCAGGAAAAAAACGGGCACAATCCAAATGCCTGGTGCCCCGGAAACGCTGCGGCCCAAGGTCTGGGCTGGATCAGTGTGTGTCTGCTGTGCAATCAGCTGGGGTGGGCGTCCCTGTGCTCCTGCACTGCATGCTGTTTGTTATGGAGCATGGACCTTCCTGTTTTTTCACCTCTCAGCACCCATAACACTGACCCCCACAGCAGTGCTCAGTGTCTGCCTCTCCCCCAATCACTATGGCACGACACCCCACATTCTGCCATCCCCCCATTTCCAGTATGGGCTGGAATCCCTCACCTACCATGGCTAGAGCCATCTCCCCACTCCGGAGCCGACTCCCCCGCCTATCGTGCTGACCAGGGTCATCTCCTTGTGCTTCCCCACTGACCTGTCTGTATTCACCTGTTGTCTCTTGGCCAATACTTAGAGTGTGAGCCCTCTGGGGCAGGGACCTTCTGTTTGCTCTGCGTTTGTACAGCCCCTTGCACAATAGGTCCTGGTCCAGGGCTGAGGTTCCTAAGTGCTACAGCAATATGAAGACTAAGTGACAATAAAATATCACTGACCCAACCAAACTCCGCTCTGTCTGGTCACTAACCTCTTCTCTCACTCCTCCAGACACCGGACTCTGAGAGCCGCCTGCTGTGAGGCCCCAGGCAGCTGCATCTCCCCCACCCCCCGAAGCACGCAGTGACTGAGCAGGCCGAACAGCTCCCTTGCTCTTTTGGTCAGAGACTCCTCTGATGTTCTCGGAAGCGTTGGGCGGGGTCGGTGTAAACTGGTGAAACAAAATCTCCAGGCTCAGTGTTTGGAAAGCAAGGGCCAGAGCATGACCCTGGTGACGCCGGCTATAAATCCAGGGTAACCCCATGGACCTTACTGCACTCACGCTGGATTTACACCTGAGTCGCTGAGGCCAGATTCTGCCCCTCTGGGCCGAAGGCTCTGACATGCGCCGGGTCTGCAGTGGGTGTTTACTCCACCGGAATTGGGAGTGGCAAGAAAATCTGCCCAACGCTGGGGAAGTGCCCAGGCTGATGGCTGGCGCTGCCCCACAGCGGGGTTGGGCGCGACCTTTCAGCCAACGGCATAGCACCGTCAGCTGGGCTCTCTTTCCACGCCAAGCACGCCCCCAACTCCTTTGGCACGGCTTCTCCCCAGCCTGGGCCTGGCTCGATGTCTCCCCCTTGTACGCATCCTCTTTATTTCACTGACCTCAAACCACAGCCCTTCGCCTGTCTTGTCATCCGCCTGTGTTGCTGGAGCTCCTCCTCGTATTCACAGCCAGGGGCTGAACGTGCTGGCCCTGCTCTGGTCAGCAGCGTTAGGAGCACTTCGTCCTTCCTTCCCGCGTCCATGTAACTCTCGCTTCTTGCGTACTCCCTCCAGGCCACAGCGATCTCTGCGTGTCTATTGCCGCTGTCCAAGTGACACAGACGCTCCTTGGGGCAGGTTCCCTGTGTGGCTAACAAGAACGCAGCCTCGTAGTGCCCAGGCTGGGGCGCGCTTTGCTGCAATTTTTCAAACTGGCGTCCCCTGGCCTGAGCAGTGATTTTTGTTTCAAAGCCAGATTCCCTCCCCTGCCCTTCCCCATTTTAGTTTCAAACCCTAATTATGGCTAAAATTCTGGCCAGGGGGTGGGCTAACTAGAAAGCATTGGCAGTGAGCTGGTGACAAGGGTCAGGGTTCCCCTCACTGCCCTCCACCTAGGACAGGCATGACGCTCTGCTAGGACGCCCAGACCCGTAAGCTGCTGTGTTACCTCTGCTGGGACTTGTCAGCTCTCTGCCACACCCGTCTGTCCACCCCTCCACCTCAGGACTCTGCCAGACTAAGCCTTGCTGCTAGCTCTCAGTGAACCCAGTTCCTGAGCATCCCCGAGATGCCTCTCTGCAGAGTCCGGTCTCTCTGCCAGGACACCCACAGAATTGACCCACGGCTGCTGTCTCCAGAGAGACAGTACACACACCAGCCCGTTCGGCTCCCTGCGGACTCATTCGTTACTTCACTATACCAGCACGGAGACAGCTAAGAGCACAGCTAGTATGTTCATTAATAAAGCTCAGAGATTGATGTGATACTAAACAGAGATAATAGAAATGGCAAATGGTTACAAACAAAATCAAACAGGCCTTTCAGTGTCTGTCTGTAGCAAGCTACAATCTTCCCTCCACAGCTTCCTCGCTGCCATCAGGCTGCCAGCATTTCCCAACCCTGCATCCACCGTCCCAGGGTGCTGTCCCCTAGGTGATGGAGGGGTTCCCTCGCCGTCCTTTCAGTGTCTGGTGACTCGTGGGTAACGGTTTCTCCCCTGCTGCTTCTGCAGACTCCAGGCTGTGTCCTTCCCGGGCCGGTGAATGTTCTTCTCCAGGTGGCTTAATCACTGTTTACCTTAGATGTAGATGTCCTTCCATGGTCTCTGCGCTCAATTTACGGGGGAGACACAGGCAGACGAAACACCGTTCCTTTGCCTAGGGCAGGCTGGCATATCCAGTGCCCCAACACCTACGTAAAGAACACACTTCCAGCATACACACGCACACTGTTTTACACCCCAGCTGTGCAGACGGCACGCGCTGACAGGCAGGGGTAGTGCATCACCAGGGCTTAGATGATGCTTTGCTTGATACACTTTTAAGGTCCAGAAATACTATATCCAGTCAGGTGATTCGATTGTTTCTCCTCTGGGATGCTGAGGCCCTGCCCAATCCCTGCGGGGTCCGGCCCCAATTGGCACTCAGGCCAGTGGGGCAGCTGAACCCCATGTGGCCATGTCAGAGGCAGCCTACTGGGGAAAGCGAGTCCAGCAGGGCTGATATGGAGGTGCCGTGGAAGAGCGGACACCAGGCTGGATCTGCCTCCCCTACACTGCCAGTGGCCATGCTGCCCTGGCTCTGTGCTAGCAGGAGGGCATTGGCTGGAGGAGACCGTGTGCTGCTGGTGCCTATTGGAAGCATTGAAATATCAAAGGGCCAGATTTGCTCACCCCCCCCACCACCTCCTTCTCACACACTGGGGTCAGCACAGTTCTCTGGGGAGAAAAGCTGGTGTGAGAGAGGGAGAATGTCTTTATTAAGCGTAAGCAGGGACCCCAGCACTGGGTTTGCTTGTCCTGACACTGGCACAAGACTAGCCATGGGCACCCCAGGAGCTCTAGGGCACTGACAGGGAGTGGGTGAACGTCCAGCCACTGAAGCCCCTGTAACTGTATGGCCGGCCTCCCATGTCACGTGTGTTCCTGCCACAGCACCTGCCCTTCACGTTTTATTCAGAGCCACGCATTTGGCTGTGCAAAACCTCCTGCAAGCACGTGAAAGTGCCCTGTGCCCATTTGGTTCCAGCCCTGCCCGGTAGGTGCCACACCCTCTCCTACTGACACGGTGAGTGGCCGTGTCACTCCCAGAGTGGTTGGGGCCTTAGCCTGCACGTGTGAATAACCTGGCGTGAAAGTCAAGCCGCACTACACACGTTCTGAGTTATCTTCTGGTCCTTAGCCAAGTGTGCTGAACGCTCTGAGCGGGTGTGGCTCAGAGTAACCCCATGGCCACTGGCGCCAACTGAGAATCTGCCACACATCCTGAAACAGGTGGAGGAGGCGATTAGTGAGACAAAACTCAGGTGCATGGGCTTGGCTGACCCAGGGAGAAGGCCCTGGGCATTTCTAGCTCACTGGGAGCCAGGGCTGGGTGATAGCTGTGGGGTGGGTCAGAGACCTTCGTGCCAGTCCCAATGGAGAATCTCATCCCCCTTTGCTTGCACCAGTGTTGTGCTGGAGTAGTGCCCTCAGAGGCAGTGGTGCTCCAGTTGACTCACAGCAGCGTGAGTGAGCAGGGACTCACCGCACTGCTCCTCTTGGGCATTTGGTTAGACCTGGGTTATGCGTGTTAAGTGGCGGCAGGAGGTTTCACCACAGGGCAGAAATTACATTGAGCCCAGCACAGCTGAGAGGAAGCGGTTGCTTCACATTAACTCAGCTGACAAAGTGCTGAATCTGGTTTTTCTTTTTCTGCTTCTACAGCAAGAGACGCTTCCCACCTTCTGTGGCCCGGTCTCACCCCGCAGAGAGCAGGAGCTAAGAGGCACTTAAACAACCCAGCGCAACTGGGGGCTTAGTCTGGCTTTAGAAAAGTCAGTTCCTGATGGCTAGTGTAGGTTGTGACTATGACAGAAGTTTTGTACAGTAGCAGCTCTGGGCATCCAGCCAGCTGGTGACACCTACACAAGAGACGCCCCTTACCAGACAACTTCCTCAGGTATGTGATCATCTCCCCACAAGCGACCCCCCCAGATTTACTAAATACAACTCTAGCCCCGCTAGCTTAGGCAACTGTTTTTTCTTGGCCCTTGAAGGGGGTCCTTTGAGCTAGGACTCACTGACAGGGCCTGGGGAACAGGGTGTCTCTCTGGCCATATCACAGCTGGACAAGATCTTTGCTCTCCCACGCCAAGCAAGCCCGGGGGCTGGATGTGAGGCTAGCCGGGAGCTGCAGGAAGCAGTGCTGGCTGATCAGGAGATGGTGATTCTGACAGCATGCCCAGCCTGGCGCTGGGGGCTGCGCTGCTGGAAGGGATGCCTTTCGGATGAGATGTAAAACCAAACCCTCAAACCCTGGTGGTTTATTAATCCCGTGGAACTTTCTGCAAGATCATCAGTGTTAGGGCTAGTTTCTGGCCAATTCCAATGGCTAGAGACAGGGCCAAGCTACGCACTGGTTTAAAAGGCCTTAACAGAGAAATTGGGGTGTGGACTGGATTTGAATGTCCCCAAAGTGTGTGTGTGGGGGGGTGGGGGGGGATGTTTGCAGTTTGCATCTGGATTTCTGTCTCTAACGGTCACATTCTGCATCCCTCTCATTCCCCCTTTGGTAGCAACAGAAGAAGTTACTGGTCTCTTCTTCCCCTAAAAGCTTTGGGCGGTGTTGTGTCAAGCAGCTGCTGCATTTCACCCCAGCGGTGGCTGCTTTATGGGGGAGGGGGAGAGCCCTTCACCATGCAGGCAGTTTGTAAAAAGCTTTGAGATCCTCCTAAATGAAAGGTGCTCTATAAGCATCAGATTTTTATATTCTACCCACTTTGCTAGGCCCGTTCTTAGGTGAACTTCATTAAAGTCGAGGGGGAATTTAAATGCGTTGCTGGTTGCATTCTAATATTTTTAGAAACGGCTGATGCTGGGTGTTCCAGAAGCTGTCCCCACTCCTGGGAAGTGCCTTTGTTTTGGGGGAGCTGGTCAGTGGTGGTGTGTGACGAACTAGGAATGTTCTTAATGTTTTCTCTGAATACTGTGTTGGTGCCTCAGTGTCCCCATGGCAGTTCTTAAGTATCTGGCAGAGCAAAGGGCCAGTGCACCTAAATGCCTGACACTCTGTCTCCTAGCAACTGATGGCCTGGGCCCCTCCTCTGCAAAGGTGCCAGCTGAAGGTGTTGGAGACAAAGGGATCAGGTGACCTCCTGGCCTGGGAAAGGGGCTGAGCAGAGAGGAGGGGCTGGGAGGGGTTGTTAGTCTGGAGCTGGCTGGGGTCGAGGAGTGGAGGGCAGATGTGGGGGGTGTGGCTCACTGCCCCCTAGAATGGACCTGGCTGAGGGGTCCGATTTGCTGTATCTACAAGCTCTGTTTTAGACCCTGTTCCTGTCATTGAATAAACCTCTGTTACTGGCTGGCTAAGAGTCACGTCTGACTGCAAAGTGGGGGTGCAGGACCCGGTGGCTTCCCCAGGATCCCGCTGGGGTGGACTCGCTGTGGGAAGCGCACGGAGGGGCAGAGGATGCTGAATGCTCCAAGGAGAGACCCAGGAGGTGAAGCTGTGTGAGCTTCTTGCCCTGAACAAGTCTGCTCCAAGGGAGAGGAGGCTCCCCAAAGTCCTGCCTGGCTTGGTGGGGAGCAGTTCCGGAGCATCGCCTGGGGACTCCGTGACATGGTGTTATGTTGCTCTTTGGTTTACTGAGAAGCAAAGTGTTTCTCTCTGCTCATGCCGACACGCTGAGTCTTTTCAGAGCACGCTCAGGACAGAGGATGTTGTTGATGCCAAGCAGAAATCACTGGCCCCACCCAGGCTGAAAGTGCTTGGTCAGCTGTTTCCGTGTCCCTTTCAGTAAACATGTTGCCTTTTGAAGGGGCAAATCCCTCCTGTGAGGAAACAGCAGAATTGCACCGGCTGCCTGGCTTGGTCCGACGGTAGGTGTCTGCACTGTCACTTCTCTCAGCTGCTTGGGATCCTGGGTTTGTCGGCAGGAACGGAGCCTTGTGCAGCTGCTTTTGGCTTTGCATGAAAACAGCCTGGGCTGTAGAGCTGAAAAGGGTGGGTCAAATCCAGCTCTGTTGCCCTGGTGTAAATCCAGAGTTTCCCTAATAAAATCAGTGGCGTCGCTCCAGGCTGACAGCAGTGCCGTGGAGAGAAGAAGTTGGCCAGATATCTTGTTCGTGTAACTCGTGCATGCTTTCGGATACTGCAGATAACAGCTGTGTTCTGGAGGTGACTTGTTGCTTGAGGGGTCTGAAATCTCTGTCACTGTCTGATTCCATATAGGCTAGAACCAGGCACTGGGAAAGCAAAATATCACCTAATGTTGGCTGCAGCTATTCAGCTCACCCAGTATGGGCTGAGAAAGGCAATGACGTTTCATCTGATAGCAAGGGTTGTGCAAAACTCAAAGCGCACCACGGATTTGCAGGTTGGGGAAAACGTGAAATGGTTGGTGGGTTTGTCTGAAATGTTAACTGGTTTCTATAAATTGAGTGTGAGCAGCCCTCTTTCTGCCTGGGCATTGCAGCTACAAGAGTGCAGGGGTGTTTTACACGTCGACGGACATGTAAACACCGCTAGTTAACCTGCCAGTTGTATGTGCAAACCAGAGCATTGTGCTTGCACTCCTGGCAGTGCACATACAAAGTGAGGCCACTTTGCCTGTGTACAGACACACCCCTACAATCTAACTAAATGTTTGATGCTGAAGTGTGACTTGTAAATAGAAGGTTTGCAAAGCCACTTTACAAAAATCCATTGAGCATATCGCTTCTGTGACAGACCTCCCTGATTCTGGCTGTACCTGCCTACCTGGGTGTGCAGGCATGTGCATGTACGCTGCTACACGTGTGTTCTAAATCCCTGATTTGTGCACATGCATGGCAAAACAAGTGCCTTGTGCACCCACAAACCACACATTTCCAAATGCAGATAGAATGGTACTGACAGAAAGCAGGTGCATCACTGAATGTGCGCGATGCCTGGAGACCCGTTTACATAAAACCAGGCCTAATGGGGCAGAGGTTCATCTAGCCACGTTGGCATCTCTCCACTGGAGTCACTGGAGCTCATTTACACCAGCTGAGGATCTGGCTCACTGCCCCTGAACCTTCATTAGACACTCTAGTGTAGACCAATTCCACAGAACATCCTTTTCCCAAGGGTGGGATAATGACGTTATGTACGTAAGAGTGACAGGCGCCTTGTCGCAGAACAAGTATTTTCATAACCGTATCAAGTGTCTCACTGTGTGCTCCTCAGATGTGGTAATAAACCCCAGTTAGACATTTACTTTCACCCCCCCCCAAATCCCTCCTGCTCCCCCCACACACTTTAACTAGCCGTGAGGCCTAGTCCCTCTTCACCACTGATTTTAAACATCAGCGGCAAATGCACACTTGTGGGGCCAGCCAGCGCTCTTCCCCGGTGTAAGGCTGCTGACTCAGCGTCACGCCCCAGGAATTCCCCTGGTGTCGCCGAGCGCAGCGCTTGGCCCTTGCAGCAATCGGCCTGAGGGATCCTTCTCCCCTCCTGGCACAGATCCCGGATGTGGTTCTGCTCCCAGCCCAGCACATGGCTCTAATAACAAACACTGCATGAGCAGGAGGCCAAGGAGACGTGGCAGAGACAAACCCTTCTGCTTAGAGGAGTGGGGCGGGGCGGGGGGGGTGAGGCCCTGGGCACTGGATCACAGCCCTTAGGGACACAAATGGGCGCCGGCTGCTTCACTTAAAGGTGATAAGTCAAAGAAGACTTTGACTTTGGCGGCAGCAGTTGTGTGGGCATCTCAGAGCTCCCTGCAAAATACTGAGCCGGAGCCTGCCCTCGGCAGGGCTGAGAACTCGCCACGTCTTTGGGTGCGTGGCTCTGGGAACACACGCCCAACTGCAGCCCCCCTGAACTGCTCCAGCCATGTCCCTTGGGAAAGGCCCCGCGACGGCTCTGTGGCGGAACGGGGATTAGAACCTTGCTTTGCTCCTGCCCCTGTCTCAGCCCCCTGTGCTCCTCCTGCTGTGTAGCCAGGGGGGACTTAACCTGCCTCACAGGTCACTTCCCAGCAGCTCTATCGGGATTCCCGCCTGTCCCCCAAATCCTGCCCCTCCTCCACCCGGCTGGAGGGAGCTGCCTGCAGTGGGACCACTGGAGTGGGGCGGGTGGGTGCGCAGGATCGCGACTTGGGGCCACATGCAGGGGCTGGGCACCCAGTGGCTGCCAGGTCAGGGGGAGGCTCCCTGCGGAGCTGCAGGGAGAAGTTTTTGGGGTAAAGCCAGTAGATCCCCAGATCTCCTGAGGCCGGGATTGTTGGGGGAGAGGCATTGCTCATGGCTGTACCGTGGGGAGCCTATGGAGATCCCTAGCAGCCTGGTGGCAGAGGTGAGAAGAGCCGACCTCAGCAGACGGCTCAGACCAGCCCGCTGTCACTCAGAGCAACCTTTGCCTTAAAGGAAAGGCTGCAGCCCCTGGTGAGCTCCCGCTTTCTGTGACTTTTCCAGTCCATCCCCCCGCAGCCAATGGCATCTGGAAAGGGGCTGTGCGGGGCTACTGACCTGTGTGTTTTTCTCTAGCGCAGGACGATGTTTCCCAGACCCCTGCTGCTGTGTCTCCAGGGCCTGCTGCTGGGCAGGTTTGCCCAGACCTGCCCGCCCCCCTGCCAGTGCTATGACGGAACAAAGGTGTTCTGCTCCGGGGAGGAGATCTGGGGCATCCCCGAGAGCCTGCCAGGCAATGCCACTCAGCTCTTCTTCGTGGAGACCTCCCTCACCACTGTCGGGAGCGGGGCCTTCAGCAACTGCAGCAGCCTCACCAGGCTGGTTTTCCTTAACAACCCAAGTCTGGCCCTGGAAGTGGGCGCCTTTGGGGAGCGGTCCAGCCTCGCCGAGCTCGAGGTCTCAGGCAGCAATTTGTCAGCCCTGAGCAGCGCGGCCTTCGGCAGCCTGCTGGAGCTGCGCAATCTCTTCCTCACCTTCAGCGCCCTCCGAGCCCTGGAGCCAGGGCTCTTCAACAGCACGCCCAGCCTGGAAGCGCTTCACTTGCAAGGGAACCAGATAGAGACCCTGCCCCCCACGGTCTTTTCCCCACTGAGGGAGCTGAGGGTGCTCGATCTGTCTCACAACCCCTTGGCCCAGCTGCCTGACAGGCTGTTTGACCCGCTCGCCCTGCTCCAAGTGCTGAAGCTGAGCAACATCAACCTCACCCGCCTCCCGCTCGGCATCTTCCAGCCCCTGAGGAGCCTCAAAGACCTCTCTCTGGATAGGAACGCGCTGGCGGATCTGCCCCCAGGAGCCTTCTCCGGGCTCTCCCGCCTGCAGAGACTGGAGCTCCAGCACAACGCCCTCACAAGCCTGCGCCCCTGCATCTTCTCCGACCTGTCGAACCTGGAGGTCCTAAACCTGGAGGGCAACCTCCTCTCTGCACTCCCTGCCAGCCTGCTCCGCGGCACGCCTAAGCTGGGCCAGCTCTTTGCTGCCTCCAACCGGCTTGAGACCATCCCTGAGGGGATCTTCAGCAACCTGCTCCAGCTGCAGACCATTGTGCTCTCGCACAACCAGCTCACTCACCTGCCCGCGGGGGCCCTCAGAGACCTCTTCAGCCTCACCACGCTGCAGCTAGACCACAACAACCTTACTGCCCTGGCGGGGGATACCTTCCACAGCCTCCTCAGCCTAGAGGTGCTGGACCTGGCTGGGAACCGCCTGCAGGCCTTGCCTGAGGGGATCTTTGACTCCAACGACTACCTGTTCGGCGTGGCCCTGAAGGACAACCCCTGGGTGTGCGACTGCCGGCTGGCCTCTCTCACTGGCTGGATCCGGAACTGGTCCGCGCCCCTGAACTCTCAGACCTTCTGCACAAGCCCTGAGCACCTAAAGGGATGGGCGCTCCCGGCTTTACCTCAAGAGCAACTGGTGTGTCTGGCTGCTCCGGGCCCGGCAGACTCCTTCTTGTCCTCGGGAGAAGCAGAGAGAGCCCGGGCCCCATGTACCTACAATGACCCTGAAGGCACCGTGCAGCTCGCCTGTGACACAGCCGCATGCCACCGGTTAACGGTTCATCTCCCTCCACAAGGGGACTCGACTGGCCGGGGACTGGCCTACAATAGGGACTGGGTCTTGAATTCCAGCTGTGGCACAGTGAGGGTCTGGGTCACCATCCGTGCAGAGCCAGGAGGGATGGCAAGGGAGGAAGAGGCTGTTTCTCACAACCCCTGTTCTGAGCCTTAGACCGAAGCTCTCCCCAGTGGGCTGGTGCCATTAAAAGACACAACTGGAATGATGGGTTGTTATTGTTGTCATAAACAGATAGCTAAGGGTTAATGTCTCTTTCACCTGGAAAGAAGTAATCTGAACCACCTGACCAGAGGACCAATCAGGAAACAGGATTTTTTTCAACTCTGGGTGGAGGGAATTGTGTGTCTGAGTTCTTTGTCTGTCTGCCTGTATGCTCTCTCAGATGAGGAGTGATTTCTATTTCCTGCTTTCTAATCTTCTGTTTCCCAGTTGTAAGTACAAAAAGATCAGATAGGATTTATATGTTTTTTTTGTATTTACATGAATATAGTTGCTGGAGTGTTTGAAATTGTATTCTGTTTGAGTAAGGCTGTTTATTCAATATTCTTTTAAGCAATTGACCCTGTATTTTGTCACCTTAATACAGAGAGACCATTTTTATGTATTTTTTTTTCTTTTTATATAAAGCTTTCTTTTTAAGACCTGTTGGAGTTTTTCTTTAGTGGGAAATTCCAGGGAATTGAGTCTGTACTCACCAGGGAATTGGTGGGAGGAAGAAGTCAGAGGGAACTCTGTGTGTGTTAGATTTACTAGCTTGATTTTGCATTCCCTCAGGGTGAAGAGGGAGGTAATTCTGTTCTCCAGGACTGGGAACGGGGAGGGTGGAGTCCCTCTGCTTAGATTCACGGAGGTTGCTTCTGTGTATCTCTCCAGGAGCACCTGGAGGGGGGAAGGGAAAAGATTTCTTTCCCTTTGTTGTGAGACTCAAGGGTTTGGGTCTTGGGGTCCCCAGGGAAGGTTTTTTTGGGGGACCAGAGTGCCCCAAAACACTCTAATTTTTTGGGTGGTGGCAGCAGTACCAGGTCCAAGCTGGTAACTAAGCTTGGAGGTTTTCATGCTAACCCCCATATTTTGGATGCTAAGGTCCAAATCTGGGACTAGGTTATAACAATTGTTCATCTCATTTATCCCCTGCTCTGTGCATTTATTGTCTGCAAGGCATTGTTACGGGTTTCTGGGCATCTCTATGTATTGGTTGTAGCTCAAGTTCTATTAAATGTTATTCCTAGTTCAAAGTTTCCCACAGTAAAGAACATGCAGCTGCTCCCAGGGTGACGCTGCATCCCCCATTCTGGCGGTGCACAGGAGGCGTCCTCGCGGTCACCAAGATAAATACTTGCAGGGCTGCAGCTATCCAGGGTGTCCCTCTGACCTGCCAGCAGGAGGGGCCTGGTTGTGACCCCACTTCTGGGGGTGTCAGTGGGGAGAGAGTTATTGAATAGCCAGGCCCAAGGGAGCTGTTCCAAGGGCACCGGGGTACTTATGCAAAGGGGTGTGGGTGGGGTGGCACAGAGACGGGGGAGGGTTTTCAATAAACAATCCTCCTCTCTTCCGCTCAGCGCATCTGGAAATCAGGCCCCAGTCTCCAGCTGGGACATAGAGGCCCCCGAATGCGTGGGGGACGGGAGGGTCATGCTGTCTGGAGCGGTTCACTTCCTTAGGGCAGGCTGACAGCCAAGATCCCGGACTGGCCGCATGTTCTACAATTCAGTGTCGCCAGCCCAGTACGGATGTGAACACCTGAAGCAGTGTAACCGTCTCGCCAGACAGGCCCCTTGGGCGCTCTGCTGTCGTGACTCCTGGGGATAAATAGTCACTTATCCCAAAGATGACACAATATTCAGGTTGCTCCCAGTCCCAAGAGACCAGTCACTTCCCAGGTCAGTTTGTGTCGTAGACCTCACAGCAAAGACAGCGCTGGTAGCCAGTCCTGTAATAAACTAACCAGGAGAAAGGAAGACGAGAGTTAGTTACCGGTTAAAGCGACAGGCGTAGATACACCAGTGAGTGTCAGTCTGTGGGCTTGTCTACACTTGCTGTGCCACTGTCGCACTTAGTGACAACGCCACCTGTGCTGATAGGAGAACGTCTCCCTTCGGTGTAGTTACTCCACCTCCCGAGAGCTGGTAGCTGTGTTGCCGGGAGAAGCTCCCCCATCTGCCCTTGGGGGAATCACCGTGACGTCGTCAAACTGACATGGGCTGGCACTGTTGCCGAAGCCTCCGATTGGCAAGGGTTGTAGAAATCTCGCAGTTCAAACGGCCTCCTAGGGCTGACCCTGGCCAAGCAGCAGCGCATCTCTCTGCTTATGTCTAGGAAGCTTTGCCCCTCTCAGTTCAGACAGCATCAGAGATTCAGTTTCTTCCTGGCAGGGATTTTATCCCCTTCACTCCAGAGGCCAAACCCCTGGGATGCATCATGCCTAGGTCTCTCCTTGCTGGAGGAGTGAGGCCTGCACACCACGGGGCCTCTCGCCTTTGATGCTAACCAAATTTCATTGGCCTTCCTCAGGCCAGGACTTTAACTAACTAATGCTGCTTCTCCGGTGTGGTGAGTTACACGATGAGAGAGGTTGACAACCGACCAGCAACAGAGCGGCCCCATGGGCTAGCGAGGTTCTAGGGGAGAGCAAGACGTGCTGCATCCTACAAGAACTTCATGAAGAATGCAGTTCAGTGTTACCAACTTCACAGCCAATCCTTAGGCTGATCACGCTAACGCACAGGCAAGCAAGTCTGTTTCCAGCTATGACTTTGTAAGTTTTCAGGCCTTGGCATCAGCTGTTGCCTGGTCTGCCAGTGTCACAGGGGCGGGGGAGGAGTATTGGGGGTACACAGAGCAGATTGCCCTATTCTCTCTTTTCCGGAATGGAGGCTCTGCTGTACGCACCTGGAGTAGGCTGCCCACCCAGAGGATCTCCCTGTTTATCTGTGCACAGGCTTGGGATGGACATGACAGCAGTCACGCGGGGCGGGACCCGGTGACAGCCAGCCCTGTGGAAGGCCCCAGCTAGTCACCTGCTTTGCCATTCAGGCTTCCCTGAGCGTCTGTCTGGTGAGGGCTGGTGTGCTGTGCAGTGTCTGGCCAGGTGAGTGATGTTCTTCTCCTAGGTCATAAACGTAGTGTTGTCCTTTCAGAACTGTCCACGCCCCCCACTCCCCGCTTGGCGACTTCCCTCCCCGAGGTCACGCCCGCGGCTGTGGCTAGCTGGGCTGGCGAGCAGAGGACACCAAAGTAATTGATCCATGTGGAATGAATGAGTGCACGTGTCGGTGCATTCCTTGTACCAGAGGTTAGTCAAGAGAGTCTCTGGCTCCTTCAGCATGCAGAGCGACCCCTCGCTCAGGCTGAGAAACCATGTCTATGAGGCAGGAAATCTCGGTCTGAGATCTGTGTACTATCATTCCGGGCTAGGACATTTGCCTGCATGGCTGGCCTGGGCGACACAGGGGCCCCCTGCTGCACAGGGCTTTGTTTAATTCAGTAGTAAAAACTACAGGCTCTCTGGGGCAGGGCTTGTGCAGTGCCTAACGCCCTGGGCCGTGGCTGGCTCTCTTGGGCACTAAGCTAATACAAATAACAACAACCCTCCTGCCCCTGTTTTTACTGCACAGCACTGGCTGCCTAATGCAGCCCCAGAAGGCGTGTCTACCCTGCAAGCCAAGGTGTGGCTGCAGCTCAATGAGACTTACCCTGCCAGCTTTCTCCTGCTCGCCCCAGCAGCATCCACCCAGGGGTGCAGGCCTCAGCAATCCTAGCACATCCCCCAGTGGGCATGTCCATCTGGCACATCATTGCTGCGGTAGCCCAGGGAAAGCCACCCAAGCTACCTCGGACGCAGTGTCACCAATTCCCATCGCAGGGAGGGGGAGGCAGAGGGTGGTTGGACAGGGGGCTGCTGAGGGGTTATAAACCCTTTCACCGGCAGCTCCCCAGCTCCGAGGCTGTTACCACTTGGTGGCTGGGGTGACGTGGGCTGGTCCGTCCATGCCCATGTGCTGCCTAAAGGGGACAGGGATGGCGCTAGCCCGGCGACCGTCGCACGGGCCCCTCCAGGGCCGGATTGTGCACTGCTGCTGCCCACGCCGTGGAAGGCGCTCGCTAGTCGCTGGGGCCCGGGTCCCATTCACTGCGGTAGCGCCACATTCGCAGGGAAAGAGAAAAGTAGATACAGACCAAATTTCTCTTGGGCAGGTCTGTGCTGTCCGGCCCTGCGGGCCCAGAGTCTGGCACTAGGGTCCCACTGCACTGCGAGGAGACCGTCCCCCTGCTCTCCTGTGTGGCTGCTCCCCCCAGCCTGGCTGAGCCCCGGGCCGTTTCCAGCCCCGGCTGGGCTGTGCAGTCTGTGGGCAGGTCAGTTACTGATGAACCTAACTCTGCTTTACTGCTCTGCTGTTCCCAGTTTCCTGGCTGGTGCCCCAGCCCCTTGCAGCCTCAAGCCCAGCCCAAGCATGTGTGAGTGTGCCCCTGCCATTGGAGCCCTCCCGCCGCGAGGGCTGGTCTGCACCGGAAAGTCAATTCGGATTAAGGCAGGTTGTGAACTGAAAACGCCACTGGTGACTCCAGAATAACCCCACCTGGCTCCAAGCTGCAGAGGAAAGTTACTCAGAGGCTGTGCTGCTGCGCCGTCTGGTGGCCAAAAGCAGGGGCGCCGCTGAAATGGAGACAGCTGATCGTCTATAGAGACATGGGCGCCCAGCACCCAAACAACCTCTTCCGCAGACGGGAGGGAAGCCTGCAAGCTCTGGCTAGAGGAAAAACTGTGTTTACACTTTCCCCATGTTGGGCGCCTCCCCTAGTTCCCTCTCGGCTCCAGGCTGCCCCACCAGGAGGGCAGTGAGGCAAGGAGGGAGCTGGCTGGGGGACAGCCACCACTGCCCTCTGAGCAGCTGGGAGGAACTCGTGCTGGTGCTGTGCTGTGCTGTGCCCACCAGCCAGGGCTGCAGACTTCATGGGGTGCCCTGGCCCTCAGGGCTGCTCTGCATGAAAAGGTATAATTGTACCGCTAGAGTTACGTAAGCAGAGTCAGGATGAGCTCTACCTTGATATCTGGTGGTGAATTATGGTGAGTGTGGAAAAGAATTTCAGGGGCTGATCGTGTTTGCATAGCCCATGCACCCACCCAGGCAGCTGCGGCTTCCCTGAGTTGACCTCCTGGCCTGGGAAAGGAACTGAGCAGAGGAGGAGGGGCTGGAGGGGGTGGTTAGGCTGGAGCTGGCTGAGGGCAGACGTGGGGGTCTGGTTCACTGCCTCCAGAATGGACCCGGCCGAGGGGTCTGGTTCGCTGTATCTACAAGCTCTGTTTTAGACCCTGTTCCTGTCATCGAATAAACCTCTGTTTTACTGGCTGGCTGAGAGTCACGTCTGACTGCGAAGTGGGGGTGCAGGACCCTGTGGCTTCCCTGGGACCCCGCTGGGTGGACTCGCTGTGGGAAGCACACGGAGGGGCAGAGGATGCTGAATGCTCCAAGGAGAGACCCAGGAGGTGAAGACGTGTGAGCTTCTTGCCCTGAACAAGTCTACTCCAAGGGAGAGGAGGCTCCCCAAAGTCCTGACTGGCTTTGTGGGGAGCTGTTCCAGAGCATCGCCCGGGGACTCCATGACACAGGCGCCAGCATATTCTGGGCACCTGCTGAATTCCCCACTCTTGTGATAATGCCAGCCCACAGCCAGGGCTCTAGCCCTCTTGTCTCCACTCCTTCATCCCCTTCCCAGCTCCATCCTTGGGGTTTCCAGATGAGTTCCACTTATTATAGGTCTTGCCAGTTGTCTCTGGTGCTGTATTTGTCTGTGCTTGTTGTGGATATTTGCCACACTGCCTTTTGGGTAAGTTTGTGTCTCTCTCCTATAAAGCCACATGCTATAAAGATCAGCCCTTTGCACCTGTAAAACTGGTCTATAAAACAGAATAAAATGGAAGTTTACTTTATCCTCCTCTACTTGACACTGGCCTTCTTGTGCAGCAGCATTATGGACTTCCTGAATAGCCTTGTTATTTTCAAGATGTTTTGCTCTCTCTGCAGGAGAGAGATCAGCTGTTTCCTTGAGAAACTTCTTCAGGGCTGATCCTTCATCAAATGCAAATTTAACTTGATTATTAGCAATTGCATCATGTATCAGGCCAATTGTCCCGCAGGAATTGCCAACTGTCTGTTTAAAAAAAAACACTTTGGAACTAACTTCTTGTTCCTTCAATTCTTCAATTTGTTTTTTTCTGAAGTTTTCATGCTGGGCAGTGAGAGAAAAGATCAAGAGGAAAGAAAAGCTATAGTGCTAGAGTGACCAGACAGCAAATGTGAAAAATTGGAATGGAGGTGGGGGGTAATAGGCGCCTATATAAGAAAAAGACTCAAAAATCGGGACTGTCCCTATAAAATCGGCACATCTGATCACACTATATAGTGCAGCCTGGCCAATGTCTCTTTCATTAAATTAAAATGGATTCTGGTATAGAAAACTCAAATGTATCAGTAAGTGGAGTTTCCTTCCAACATCTCTGACCTTTCAGGAACTTTGGACCCAGGTCTGAACATCACGTCTGGCCCCTGTGTGATTCTTCAAACATCAACGTTCCTTGAGTGCAACCAACTCGCTCATCATGATTCTTTGTTCCTGATGTAAATAACTCTAAAAAAAAAAAAAAAAAATCGGGGGGTGGGATGGGACACCCCAAATTTGTGATGACAGGCGGGAAGTTCGTGCTGACCTGGTGATGGTCCCTGAAATGAGGCATGTTTCAGAGGTGTGCCCGTGAACTGTCGACCAACCCCTCTGACTTGGGCTGGTGGCATTGAGACCAGAATCCAGCTCTGGGTTTGCCAGCATCAGGTGAACACATGCGAGTGAAATGATGTGACAGCGCCTTCTCAGACCTCTTCCCCCTTGTCTGTCTGGCAACTCGGGAGAGGAGCTGGCCAAGGGCTGTTTTGTCTCTCAGTCTTGCTGCGCTCCAATGACTATCTGCGCTGCAGAGGCTCAACAGCTGCTCACAGCAGACACCCAGATAAGGCTGATACAGGAAGGCGAACTCTCACCATAGCAATACCACTACGAGTCTCTCCGGGCATGGACCCATAGGTGAGGAAGTGGCTGGGTACAGAAGAACGAACACAGAGGTTCTGCCAAGTGCCATGGCTGTTGCCCCAGGGGCTGTTGGCCGAGTTGTGAGCTGCAGAGAAGCCGAGGTGTGGAGTGCCAGGCCACGGGCCAAGACCCTAGAACCCAAGTACCTCCCCAGCAAACTGAGGGGTCGTGAGCCCAGCTTACAGCACCATTCGTGTCTTTCAGAAATGTCAGGGCCCCAGGCAAGGATTCTGTGGGACTGGCTTCTCCCCGAGAAGGCCTTGGAAGTAACTAACCTGGGCCTCCAGCCCCTGCTCTCTGCACCATCTCCCCTGTGGAATGGGTCGTGCTCTTGCACTGGGGCTGCGGGGGCACCAGCTGCTGCCCATTCCCGTTGCTGCCAGCAAGAGCCCTTTCCATGCTTTGCCAAAGGCACTGCACGCTTTACCCTGCCCTCCAGCTTCCCAGTTACAGCCCCTGGCACTCACGTCTGGGTGACCAGTGGAGCAGGAGCCCAGGGCCCTGTGTTCCTCAGCTGAGGAGGTGGAGGTCTGTGTGTGGGGTTGGAGGTCCAGGCTTCAGTGCCCACGGATGGGGGCTATCGCGAGCCACAAGACGCTTTGGGCTGTGACACGTGGGTGTCTTTATGGCTGCCTTGTGACTGCCCCTCTTGTGGCTCCGCTGGGTGCATCAGTGATCAGACAGTTCATCATCTGATCCAACATCTAGAACAGGAAATGATCTCAGCCCCCGGCCCCCATCCCACCTGTGAGAGACACGGGATGAGCTGCGATGCCATCCTAGGGCACTCTGCCCTGTCGCCTGACAGCGAGGGGCAGCGGGTCCTGGCACAGAGCTCAGTCAGGAGGAAAAGCCCAAGTTAAACGGAGACAGACAAGCACCCTGAGTCCCACAGGGAAGCCCTAGTTCCCCCAACCTGTCCCCAGTGCTGTCTCCTCCCCAGCCATCTGCCCCCCACAGCAGGGGCTACTGACATAGGCTGGACAGAGGGGAGACCAGCCGAGGTGGCTTTGCACGGGGCCCCAGGCAGCATTTGCAGTATATGTAAATAGCAAGTGCAGCCCAGTGCCCAGCCATCCCTCATAGACACCGGCCTGCTCTGTCAGTGCAGCCAGGCCCTCAATTGCCAGGGGCAGCTCAGGCACGCTGCTGCCCCTTTAAACATGCTCCCCACACTGGAGGCCCGGTGCCCAGGGCTCTGGGTGTCCCAGAACAGGGGGTGTCTGTGCCCATCTTGGTCTCTGGGAATTGAGTCCTTCTGCCCTATTCTGCAGCCCCTACCCTCACGCTGGCCATCATGGTAAGTGTCTCGTGCCCCTCCCCCCCGAGATGGGGTCCCTCTGGTGAGTGCTGTGTGGGTGCACCTCACCTCCCCCCATTATTTGCAGGGTTAGCTGAACCCATGGGGCTGCTGCTGCTGCTGCAGACTCAACCGGGCAGCTAACCTGCCTCCAGCGCTCACTTCGCTCATACAGGGTCTCCTGTGACAATGACAGCGCCTGGGGGCAGGGGGGAGAGGGGACTGGGACTGTGGGAGGGGAGAAGGAATCTCTGCCTCAGAGGGTGGGTGCACAGCCCATCACCGAGAAAACTGGCAAAGGTGCTAAGGGAAAACAGGACAGCGCTGATGTCAGACAGGTTACTGGGCCTGGAAATCTTCTGACAGCTCTTTCTGCAAAGAGTCGCTAGATGGCACCAAATGGCAGCCAGTGACCTTGCTTCCCGCCTGTCCACGGGCTACTACAGTTTGACGCTCCAGCCCCTGACTTTACCCAATAGCTTTACACAGCACCTTGCACTTTGCTTAGCAGCAGTGCATGGGACAGGCTGCAGGAGCTGGAAATAGAGACTAAAGGATCTGGAAGTACTGGCATAATCCACAGGGCTGGGGTGGCACAAAAATAATGGACAGTTATTGGGACAAATTACTTTGGGTCGCTCTGGGACTCTCTACCACAGGCAAAGTGTTCAGCTCATCGCCACAGCTGAGTCTGAAGGACTTTTCTCCCTGTTGGTCCTGGGGACTATGGGACACGGAGGGAGTCCTGAATGTGGTTCAGCCTGGGTTTATGCCCCGCAGCACTGGAGTAAGGGAGGCTGTGCTCTCATGGGCCTCTGCCCATTTTTATCTGCTTTCTTTTTCCTTCATTTCTAAAATTCATTTGCCCGAGACAGCCCATAGGGGCGCATGGGTGTCTGCCCAGAACTGGGTATTTGTATTGCCCTGGTGCACTTGGTTTGGGCTGTTTCTGACAAAGCTGATCATCATCTTTGCCTCTGACAATTGAGCTCCCAAGGGACAGGCCAGGCACACAGGGTTCGATCCTGCTCCCATTGACTTTAGAGGGCTTCTGCTGCCTTGTACTAACCTGCTGACAAGGCGAATGCTTTTATCCCAAGGTCTTTCTCCTTGTAACCTCCTGCAATGGGTTCTGTTCCTCGTCTTCTGCTTGAGCGTTGAGGTCCTAAACCAGAACGTGCTGGCAGAAAGCGCTGTGCACCCCAGGGTGGGAAATTTCCCCTGAAACAATGGTGGGGAGAGAGAGAATAAGCACCTTTTCCTTTAAATTACTTCCCGCAAAAAGCAAACAACAAACCCGCCACCTCTTTCAAATGCTGCCTGGCCAATGTGTTGCCTGGAGCTGTAGTTGGCAGGGGACAGGCCAGTGTGTTCAGCTACAATAACTGACCTGAACCTTCCCCAGATTCCTCAGCTGACTCCAGCCCTCCTTTGAACTTCAGACCAAGTCTGGCAAACTGTCCTAATCTCCTGGTTTTGGATGTGTGCCCCCGACTCTGTGATCCTGGACTCCAGCTCACAGCAGAAAGGTACATGCCAAACTACACCGAGTCTGTCATCGCGGTTGTCCTGGCCTAGCAGGAAGTGGCAAAGCTGTCACTAGGAAGTTGTTCTCATGAAATCTTTAGTGCAGTTGCTGACCCAAAGGGCTCAGGTAGATCTGATAAGCTCTGGATAATAAGTGTATCAGCTCTGGAACTCTTATGCCTTCATTTGCAGTGTACTGCACCTTTACCTCTCGAAGAGCTCAGATTTGCAGAGACAGGGAGCCAGGTTTTTGTTCCATTCAATGCAGCCTGTCACAGAGGGGACAGACACATTGTGTGTTCTCCACTGGAGATTTCAGTGTCGCTAACTCTCCGTTTTATCATCGGTCTCACAATAGCCTTTTTTACAAGTCCCGGCTCCTGGAGTGAGGTGAGTAAGTGAGAATCTCAGCTTCCTTTGGAAAAACAAAACAAAATGTAAATTTCAAGCCCTCATGAGTGCAGAGAAAAGCTTGAAATGTGAACCTTAAAGGCTCAACCCAGAAGGCAAATAAAAGGACTTAAAATATATATTAGATTACAAGCCCGTGATTTTTTGGGACCTGACTCATGTGTTTTGAATGCTTGGTGTTGGCAATGTTGAGACTTTATTTTTGTTCTTTCTTGTTCTGTTGTTCTCAGTCTGAAATAAATCATTGTGACTGAAAGTATCTGCATCCATAAATAAATAAATAAATAAATATATAAATAGAATTCAGGTGAGGCTTTTGCCTCTGATTCAAACTTAGCCAGAGCTCTAAACGTTGTAGAGGTCCCCTCCCCGCTAGTTTTGGATCCAGAGATTGAAAAGTTTCTACAGCTTTCTGAAATGTCATCCCAACGTGGGAATATCTAAGAGGACACAAAGCAGAAGAAAACAAACACAGCGAGCCAAATATTAAGGAAAGAACAGCCTGGCTTTCCACTGTCTCCTGGGTTACTCAGAGGGGAAAGGCAAAGTTATACTCGAAAGGCTTTTGAGCAGAACAGGATACAGAGAGCACGACTCCTGTGTATCCAGAAACCTGCCAGTACTTTGTGTTGGGAATGGGCCTAGACCAAAGCTGTTTGGGAGGACACCACTGAGTACTGAGGCGTTTGATCCAGTGCCCCTTCTCTCTTTACAATGAGCTCAGCCAAAGACCCAGATCTTTATATCCTTGGGCTTTGGAAAAGTCTGGATCCAGATTGGGAGCCAACCCCAAACTTTTCAGCTCAGGCCCATTTTCGTGGATAAGTGCAGTTAAACTCTAGGTTCCTGGTCTGGTCCCTACGTCTGAACAGCCTGAGTGCTGGGATGTTTGAGATTCATGGGATCTGAATGTTGCAGCCTGAATCCATCTCTAGATTGAACTGAACGTGACTTTCCCATAGTCCTTTATACCTTGAAAACATGGTAGTGAGAAATGAAAACGCCCCTGACTGCAATATACAGCACATGGTGAACACCCACACACAACACCCTGTGACCGTCTCATAGAGTGGTCCCATTAGGACTTAACACCATTTGCCCAGCACAGGGGCAGCTCAGCCTGTGCTAGGGACAATGGACATGCGAAGCTACACTAGGTTCAGGCTTTCATAGAGACATAGAATCTCAGGGTTGGAAGGGACCTCAGGAGGTCATCTAGTCCCACCCCCTGCTCAAAGCAGGACCAACACCAACTAAATCATCCCAGCCAGGACTTTGTCAAGCTGTGCCTTAAAAACCTCTAAGGAAGGAGATTCCACCACCTCCCTAGGGAACCCATTCCAGTGCTTCACCGCCCTCCTAGTGAAATAGTGTTTCCTAATATCCAACCTAAACCTCCCCCACTGCAACTTGAGACCATTAGTCTTTGTTCTCTCATCTGGTACCACTGAGAACAGCTGAGCTCCATCCTCTTTGGAACCCCCTTCAGGTAGTTGAAGGCTGGTATCAAATCCCCGCTCTTCTCTTCTGCAGCCTGAATAAGCCCAGTTCCCTAAGTCTCTCCTCATAAGTCATGTGCTCCAGCCTCCTAATCATTTTTGTTGCCCTCCGCTGGACTATTTCCAATTTTTCCACATCCTTCTTGTAGTGTGGGGCCCAAAAGTGGACACAATACTCCAGATGAGGCCTCATCAATGTTGAAGAGAGGGGAATGATCAAGTCCCTTGATCTGCTGGCCATGCCCCTACTTATACAGCCCAAAATGCCATCAGCCTTCTTGGCAACAAGGGCACACAGTCGACTCATCTCCAACTTCTCGTCCACTGTAACCCCTAGGACCTTTTCTGCAGAACTGCTGCCTAGCCATTTGGTCCCTAGTCTGTAGCAGTGCATGGGATTCTTCCATCCTAAGTGCAGGACTTTGTCCTTGTTGAACCTCATCGGATATCTTCTGGCCCTGGATTTGTCTAGGTCCCTCTGTATCCTTTCCCTACCCTCCAGCATACCTACAGCTCCTCCAAGTTTAGTGTCATCTGCAAACTTGCTGAGGGTGCAGTCCATGCCATTCTCCAGATCATTAATGAAGACATGCTAGTGAGGGATCTGCTAAGCAAGAACTATGTTTCCCAACTCATCCTTTCCCACTGCACTGGGTCCTGAATCAGGAAGGGACTGGCTACTTTTGGGGAGTGGTGGCTGCATGGCTTGCCAGGAGCTGCAGAAAAGCTGGAGGCAGAGGGAAGCTCCCAGAGCTGCCTGTGGAATGGGCTGTGGCTGCTAGACATCACAGCTGGCTGGGAGCAGGTCTGTGTGTCACTCATAGGGGAGCAGCAGTAGCTGGGCAGGGAGCCAGGGCAGAGGGGTCTGAGTGAGAGGCACTGACTGAGCCTGGCCTGGAAACCTGCCAGGGCTTATTTGCTTGAATAGACACAGGCCTGGAGAGGGCCGCCCAGTTACTAAGCTGAAGAGCCCTGAGGCTCGGATGGGCTGCCCCAGGGACCCCAACAGGAACTGCTCTTGCTGACTTTGAACTGTGACTGTTTTAGCCTCTGTACCTAGGACATCTGCCACCGCCCCTTCCCTGCCAGCCCCAGTGAAATACCCTCTCCCTCGGCCTCCTGTCTGAGTGGTCACTGGGACCTCCCCGTGGCCTACGGTGCTTGCCTCCACGTCGTGGTACACCTGGCATGCTGCTGCCACCCTCGGTGTTTGGGGTGCACCCACACTGAGCTGCAGCAATATTTACCCTGGCAAAATGCCTGTCCTAGAACTTATCCCGTACGTTGCGCTGCTGAAAGATAGCAGGGATTGTCTCAGCAGACACGGTCCCAGTAGTGGAACTTGCCTGCCCTCAGCCATATGGAGGAAATGCTCTAGAAGGAGCAGAAAGTTGCTCTGTGTTAGTTCTCTAACCCTGACGGTAAGTTTGTGCTAAGAGCTAGAGCGGTGCGTTGGGACCTGCAGCTGCTCGCTGGAGCCCTGGCAGTGCCTGTAAGGGAAAAGTGGAGCAGCAGCCCATCTGCATGGGATAGGAACTGGAGCCCCTGGAAGGCCCATCACTCAAGGTAATGAGAGACAGATGTGGGGCGGGTGTGTTTTTCCTGGCAGGCCAGATGCACTCTGCTTAATAAATGCTTTCAAAGGGGTGGGATTTTACAGGGTTCTGGGGAGCTGAACTCTGGACATTTCCCAGGTGAGAGGGCTTGGTTTTGATTTGCAAATACTGGCTGGCCCAGTGCATTTTCAGCAGGGCAGCACTCAAGGGTGTGAGTAGCGTGACATAACCAAGTCTTTAGGGACATTGAGAGCCACAAAGCACGCCCACCTTCTCATTCATTATGTCTTATTAGCACCATCTGGCCTGAGGCTAATGGTGCACATTCTAGAGTGTATGGGCTGCCCTTTCCTGCAGATCTCTGTGCTTTTCAGAGGCATCCGTCCCCCCTTGCACTGTTTGGCAACTGAGCAAAATCTTTGCAGAGTTTTGTCCATACTGTTCTAAGGAGCCTCTCCAAAGTCCTCTTTCCTACCTTTGAAGCGAAGTGGCCTGCATTCCAAGAGCAGTATTTATACTATCCCTGATAATACCCTGAAAGGGCCCGATCTGGCTGAGTATCAGCTCAAGTGTCCTGCACACTTTTGGGTGCTGTCACATGCTGCCGTGAAGGCATTCCTAGCCAGCCAGGGCATTTCCTGCTGTGGCTGATGATCAAGTTACACTGGCCATCCAGCTTGGTGGATTTCTCTGGAAAAGGTAGGAGTGAAGCTAGTGGTTAGAGTAAGGGGCTAGCAATCAGACGTTCCATTTCCAGCTCTGCCACTGGACAAGTTACTTTATCCTTCTGCTTCTCTCCTTTGCCTGTCTGCACAATGGGAAGTGACACCGACTTTCCTGGGAGCTCAGCTAATGCGCGTTTATAAAGTGCCTTGAGATCCTTGGCTGAAAAGGGCTGTATAGAAGATCCTGACGCTTTCCTTCTCTAATCTATGCAGCACCCGCTCAGACACATATGAATGTTGCTTTAACAGTCTAAATGCAGCTGTACCGTGGCTCCTCGGGTATCTGTACCGCAGCTTGTCAGTATAATGGAGCAATGTAATCAGATGTGAACTTTACAAGTATTAGCCGTGAGGCAGCATCTAACCAAAGGCTGCTGCATTAAGCAGCCGTTGAGAGTCCCAGTGAAATCTGGGGAATCTCCCAGATCCCAGAATTGCTGATTTCTGCCTAGCAAGGTAAGTCTCTGTTTGATACTTCATCACGAGAACGAATAACTGGAAGAACACGTTTCAGTGACCTTGAGCGTGAGGAGTCAGAGCCCTCAGTAGCAGTATGTGCTCACCTGTGATTAAAGCTCAGGGAACAAAGCAGAGAGGCATTTTTATGTTTGTGGGAATTGCATCCATTAATTCCCCTGCTTACTAGTCATGACCCCTTTACTTTGTCATTCAGAGAAGCAAGACTTATTCCTGAGAACACTGGCAGAAAGCAGGCCCCCAGGAAGCTGGTGGGAGCTGGGCTGAGGACGGGGATGTTGAAGCTAGCTGTGCTCCGTTGACATTTTGAAAAGCTTATTTGTTGTTTGCTCAATGGATCTATTGAATGAGGATGGATAACTCACCAGCAGAAAAGGGGTTTTCCCTGTTTATAAAATGTTAGATTAGCCAATCAGGGAACAGAAACAATGCCATGTGAGCAGTCACAAAGTGCAAATAGTCATAGTGACCGTTTAGTGAGCAGTCACAAGGGTAAATGAGCTCTTCCCTGGACAGTGGTGAGTAATGAACATGCACCACCCTGGAATCAATGGTTTGTTGGGAGTGGTTCTCACAGCAGGAGAGTCGGCAGGGTGGTGGCTCACTGCCGGAGAGCGATGGTGACAGGAGCTGGTGCTGTAATCGGATCTGGCTGAGGTTCGAGGGCTCCACCTCTGGATAGCAGCCTTGAACCGTGCGGAATGAGCATGGAGTCAGTTCAACAATCTTTGTTGTCATGGGAGCTGGTCAGAATGGTTTTCCTTCAAAGGATGCAGATTGCTTGAACTCAGAACCCTTCCCAGAGACGGTTTGATTCTAGTGAAGGTCTGACAGAGCCAAGCCTGCCTGGTTTCCTGCCAGTTCACCCACCTGGCTCTTCTGTCTGGCAAGCTAATGCAGAGCAAAGCTCCTGGTATCCCTGGGAGCACCAGCTCCTGGCTCAGGCAGTCCTGCCAGGCTCCCAGCTCCCCTTCAGCCTGCCAGGCACGCTGCAGCTGCAGGGGAGATGAGAGCCAGCAGTTCCTGGGGGTGCTAGCACTCACATGCCTATGCTCTGGCTCAGCTGTGCTTCCGGGTTCCCCATAAACCAACCAGGTGGCACATCACTTAGAAATCATTGAAACAGCCTGTTCTGATTTTTCAAAAAGAATTTTTTTTGGTGTCTGTTTCTAGGTGAATTTTGAAATGTTCGTAATTCTGAGCTCCACTGTGAAATGCACTTACCATTCACCCCACTGCTCTAGTTCTCCCTGGGGTCTGTGTGCTCCAGCAGGACAGCTGGGCATCACCAGCGGTGCAGTAGGGTTGGGGCCAGAGCAAAGAGAAAAGTGTGCGTGCCGGCATGGAGCAAGGGTAGGTGTTAGCTCCCTCTCTGTACTAACCTCCAGTGTGTGCCCTTTTGCTGGACTCCCCTTCAAGCCCTGTGTGTCAGAGGTGCTGCGGAGCCCTGCCTAGCATCCAGTGTGACTGACTTGTCACTCTGACATTGATCCTGGACTAGATAATACAGCAGCTGAGAGCGGACTCGACTAAAAAAGAATTAAAGGAGGCTAATGCAATTAATGCCCATCAACATGGGTTTATGGAAAATAGATCCCGCCAGACTGACTCGATATCTCTTTTCAATGAGATGACAAGTTTGGCCGATAAAGCTGAGAGTGTTGCTGGAACAGACATAGCGTTCGGTAGGGCGCTGGACTTCGTAGCACATGGCGTTTTGATTAAAACACTAGAATGATATAAAACCGACATAGCACACATGGAATGGATTAAAAGGTGGCTAATTACTAGTGCTCAAAATGTAACTGTTAATGGGGAATTGTCATCAAGTGGGTATGTTTCTTGTGGCATCCTGCAGAGATCGGTTCTTGGTCCTGTGCTATTTAACATTTTTATCAATGACCTGGAAGGAAACATAAAATCATCGCTGATAAAGTTTGCAGATGACACAACAATTGTGGGAGTGGGAAGGTAAACAATGCAGAGAACAGGTCACTAATACAGAGCGATTTGGACTGCTGGGCACACGCAAATAATGTGCATTTTAATAGGACTAAATGCATACGTATCCATCTATGAACAAAGAATGTAGACAAATGTACAGGGTGGGAGACTGTCCTGGGAAGCAGTGACTCTGAAAAAGATCTGGGAGTCATGGTGGATAATCAGCTGAACTTGAGTTCTCAGTGTGATGCTGTAGCCAAGAGGGCTGATGTGATTTTTGGCTGCACAAACAGGGGAATAACAAGTAGGAGCAGGGAGGTTATTTTACTTCTGTATTTGGCAGGGTGCAACCGGTGCTGGAATCCTGTGTCCAGTTCTGGTGTCCACAATTAAAAAAAAACTGGAGTGGGTTCAGAGAAGAGTCATGACAATGCCTAATGGATTAGAAACCTGCCTTATAGTGACAGACTTAAGGAGTTCAATCTATTTAGCTTAACAAACAGAAGGTTAAGGGCTAAGTTCCCTGTAAGCTGTGCGGCTGAGCAGCAGCCTATCGAGGGCTGCGCAAACATTCAGGGCTGCAGTGGGGAGAGGCACCTCTCCCATGGCCATAGCCCTGGACCTGCTGCAGTGGGGAGAGACGCTCTCTCGTGGCCCCAGCTCTGGATTTGCCACGGCGGGGAGGGGTGGCTCTCCCGTGGCCCCAGCCCTGGACCTGCTGCGGCGGGGAGAGACGCTCTCCCATGGTCCCAGCTGTGGACCTGCTGCGGCGGGGAGGGGTGGCTCTCCCGTGGCCCCAGCCCTGGACCTGCTGCGGCAGGGAGAGACGCTTTCCTGTGGCCCCAGTTCTGGACCTGCTGCAGCGGGGAGAGACGCTCTCTCGTGGCCCCAGCTCTGGACCTGCTGCGGCAGGGAGAGACGCTCTCTCGTAGCCCCAGCTCTGGACCTGCTGCGGCAGGGAGAGACGCTCTCTCGTGGCCCCAGCTCTGGACCTGCTGCAGCGGGGAGAGACGCTCTCTCGTGGCCCCAGCTCTGGACCTGCTGCGACGGGGAGGGGTGGCTCTCCCGTGGCCCCAGCCCTGGACCTGCCACGGCGGGGAGGGGTGGCTCTCCCGTGGCCCCAGCCCTGGACCTGCCATGGCGGGGAGAGACGCTTTCCTGTGGCCCCAGCCCTGGACCTGCCACGGCGGGGAGAGACGCTCTCCCGTGGCCCCAGCCCTGGACCTGCCACGGCGGGGAGAGACGCTCTCCCGTGGCCCCAGTTCTGGACCTGCTGCAATGGTGAGCGACGTTCTCCCCCAGCTCAGGAGCTGCTGCAGCTGGGAAGAGGCTCCTCTCCCTCCCAGCCCAGGTGCTGCTGTGGGGAGAAAGGGCTGTGGGGGGTGTCCTCTTTCCTCGCTGCAGCCCCAGGGCAGTCTGCACCCCAAACCCCTCATCCCTAACCCCACCCCAGAACCTGCACCCCCAGCCAGAGCCCTCACCCCACTGCACCCCAACCTTCTGCCCTCGTCCTGAGCCCCCTCCCACACTCCAAACCCCTCATCCCTGGCCCCACCCCAGAGCCCACACCCCCAGCCAGAGCCCTCACAGCCCCATGCCCCAACCCTCTGCCCCAGCCCTGATCCCCCTCCCACACTTCTAACCCCTCGCCCCGCCACATCACCTCTATATTGGTGCACATAACAAAATTAATTCTGCACATGCACGGGAAAAATTAAAGGGACTATTGGTTATGGGGTGACTTGGTGACAGTCTAGAAGTATCTACATGGGGGACAAAGATTTAACAATTGGCTCCTCAGTCCAGCAGAGACAGGGCCTAACAGGATCCACTGGCTGGAATCTGAAGCTAGGTGAATTCTGGCTGGAAATAAGGTGGAAATTTTTAACACTGACAGTAACTAACCGTGTGGTTGATTCTCCATCACAGGCAATTTTAAAATCAAGACTGGGCGTTTTTGTAACAGATTTGCCCTGGGATTTATGTCGGGGCAGGTCTCTGCCTGTGCTGTACAGGAGGTCAGACTAGACAATCACAATGGTCCCTGCTGGCCTCGACACCAGCATGTCGCTGAATAATAACTACGTGGTGTCATCCACTGCTGGCTTGTTCTATATACTGGGGTGAAGGAACAGCTGTGCAACCACATGGAAACAGATGCCCGTGGCAGGTCCTGTACTAACATGCAGTGCAATGCAGCATGGATGCCATGCTGAGCCCTTGTCCACAATCAAGCTGCACTGTGCTGATGTGTGCTGTGGTTGCCACTCTGCCACTTCCTTCCGATCTGGTCCTCCTGGAACACTGCTGCTTGCAGTTCAGCCACCTGAAGCCTGTCTGGCACGGCAGCAATACTGACCTCTGACTCTCTATAGCTTATCAATGGAAACTGCACTGCCAATACATTGGTCCCTACTCAATGTAACCCTAGCAGAAACAGGGTTGAATCCTGCTCGCCTGGCTCAAGGGAATGCTCCATAGCCCTCCTGAATTCCCAGCAAAATATTTTTTTCTTTCATAAGAGCGGCTACACTGGGTCAGAGCAAATGTGCATCTAGTCCAGTATCCTGTCTTCCAACAGTGGCCAGTGCCAGGTGCCCCAGAGGGAGGGAACAGAACAGGGAATCACCAAGTGATCCAATCCTGTCACTCATTCCAAGCTTCTGGCAAACAGAGGCTAGGGACACCATCCCTGCCCATGCTGGCTAATAGCCATTGATGGACCTATCTTCCATGAGTCTATATAGCTCTCTTTTGAACCCTGTTATAGTCCTGGCCGTCACAACATCCTCTGGCAAGGAGTTCCACAGGTTGACTGTGCATTGTGTGAAGAAATACTTCCCTTTGTTTGTTTTAAACCTGCTGCCTATTAATTTCATTTGGTGACTCCTAGTTCTTGTGTTAAGAGAAGGAGTGAATAACACTTCCTGATTTACTTTCTTCACACCACTCATGATTTTATAGACCTCAATCACATCCCCTCTTAGTCATCTCATTTCCAAGCTGAAAAGTCCCAGACTTATTAATCTCTCCTCACACAGAAGCTGTTCCATACCCCTAATCATTTTTGTTGCCCTTTTCTGAACCTTTTTCAATTCCAATATATCTTTTTTGAGATGGGACGACCACATCTGCTCGCAGTATTCAAAATGTGGCGATGCTATGGATTTATATAGAGGCAATATGATATTTTCTATCTTCTTATCCATCCTTTTCCTAATGATGTCCAACATTCTGTTAGCTTTTTTGACTGCCGCTCCACATTGAGTGAATGTTTTCAGAGAACTATCCACAATGACTCCAAGATCTCTTTCTTGAGTGGTAACAGCTAATTTTGACCCCATCATTTTATATGTATAGTTGGGATTATGTTTTACAATGTGCATTACTTTGGATTTATCAATATTGAGTTTCATCTGCCATTTTGTTGCCCAGTCACCCAGTTTTGAGAGATCCTTTACCTCTTTGCAGTCTGCCTGGGACTTAACTATCTTGAATAGTTTTATATCATCTGCAAATGATGCCATCTCACTGTTTACCCCTTTTTCCAGATCATTTATGACCTACTTTCTACTTACTAGGGTCCTACTTTCAGTCATGAATGTGGATTTTTACCTTGACCTGCTGTGTAGGTTGGATCTATTCAGTCCTGGGTCAAGGAGTCCTGGGCCAATTCAATCTTGGGTTCATGTACCTGAAGACTCATTTGAGCTAAACCAGGGGCTTTACAGGTCAGGACTCCCCTTGGAATGGAATATGCCACTTGTTTCTAGCCCTGACAGACCATGAAGTATTGCACCTTAAATCAGTGAGGGGAGAATTTTCAGAAGTAACCAAGTGAATTGGCACCTCAGTGCCACTGAAAGGCCTGCTGATGATCCCTGGGATGTGGATTCCTTGAATCACTTAGTGCTTTTGAAAATGGTACCTGTCGTTGTTGTTATAGCAAGGCATTTCTGTGGGACTCCTTGACCTCTGCTGATACTGGGACCCCTGGTAGACAGGAGGGTCTTTCCTTCTTTAATGGTTGAGTGGTTATGGGTTTTACCCAGATACCATCTGGCCACTGAGCTCACACGAACTGGAGTGCAGAGATCAGGGCCACTTTGCTACATGTTGTTTAAAGGTCTGTCTATTCTGGGAACATGATGGCAGCACAGCTGCAGCACCGTAGTAAAGACACTTACTGCGACACTAGTAAATCCACCTCTCCGAAAGATGCCAGCCAGATTGACAAGCTAGCCACCTACTGCTGTCTACACTGGGGCTTGGGTTAGCTTAATTACATTGCATAGGGTGTGAAATTTTCCACGGCTCTAAGGATGTAGTGCAGAGCAGGGCTAAAAGCATTCAGTATTTTGACTGCTGTGGCTGAATGGCTCACAGAGTCCATTGCCACACTTGCCACTGGTGAGATTGACTGCTGATGGCAGAGATGTCTGCTGGAAAGCCTGTCGTCCATTGACTGTCAGCCACTGAACACAGCCAGAAACGTTGTCAGCCTTTGAAAGTGCTTATCTGCAAAACAGATTCATTCTGACCTTGTTTCCGGAGCTGTGTGGCACTCGGCCCGGTGATGGTAACACACCAAAGACAAAGGCCCCTCTCTGGCAGTCTTGCTTCCTTCCGAAATTGACGTTGTTAATTTATGAGAGAGGCCAGAGCACTTCATGTAGCTGCCAGTGCCAGAATACCCAACAGAACATGGCAAAGAATTTGGCCGATAACCAGGCTGGAGTCAGGACCATACTGAGCACAAACGAGCCTAAAGCAGGGTGTCTGCTGCTGCGTCACCAGCAAGCACAGCTCTGCGTCATCTGGAGCCACAAACTTTTTTTTTTGTTAGTTTTTAACAATCTCCAGAAAGGAAAACTGGCTGCAATGTGATACCACCATCAGCAACCTTGTTTCAGAACCAACAACTCTGGTGCTAAGCTGCATGACCCTGAATTTGCCATAATACCGGTGTGTGTGTGTAGGATCTGATGTTGTTTTCATGTTTTTAAACTGTATGAATACAGTGGCAAAGAATCACATCCAGAAGAATTACAGAGCACTTATGCACTCAAAATGCAGCTGCCACTGGGGCAGAGCAGGGCAGAGTTTAACATCACTTACTGAACAGCCCTTTCAGCTGGAGTGTTGCTGGCACAAGGGCAGGCCACAGGAGAGGAAGGGAGGCAGGATACTTTGTCCAATGGGAAGTGCAGGGGGAATTTCAGGGAGGCTGTGTGTGATTACTCAGCATGGAGTTTGGGCAGGGTCAGGAGCTGTCACCCCTGCTTTTGCAGAAAGCGGAAAGAACAGCCTAGAGGCCTGGAAATGCCTCGGGCCAGATCCTCAGCAGGTGTCAATCGGTGTAGCTCCATTGAATTAAATGTACTTATGAGGTGGCCCTAGAGTTTAAACATGTCGTTTCCATGGTATTCACCCATCAAAGGGTTTGTGCAAAGCAATGCCCTTAATGAACTCGACTAAACAGAAAGCTGCAGTTCTCGCCTCTGCTCCACAGGCTACCGCGCACCCTCACGCAGTCCTCCACCCCCGCACTGGCTTCCCAGCGGGCAGGGCGAGTTCGCGGGCTCAGTCCTGGCCTTCGGGGGGCTGGGCCTGGGCCCTGGAAGAGTCTGAAGTGCCAGGGTGAAGGCCGTGGTTGACACCTCTGCTCCTCAGACATAGGGGAACTCCCTGCAGTCAGAGTAAAGCTAGTCTGGGCATCTAGTCTGTGTGGGGTCAGCTGCCTGTGCCTGCCCTCAGGTACAGAGGCTTTCCCCTTTAATGCAGCCGTGTCCTATCTGACTGTGCATTGCCATGGCTACTGCAGAGGGACAGGAATGGCTGACGAAGGCCTTACCCTACAGTGCGTGTCGGTGCGCCTGGCTGCGGGGACACCACAATGCCCTGATTCTCACTGCTGCAGAGCGTGTTTGCTGCTGAAAATGGGCCAGGCTTTGCTCTGGCAGGTGCTTCTTGGGTTTGTCTCAGTAACGTTCTGCCCCTCTAGCCCGTTCTGCCGCGTTCCTGTCCATGCTTCTGGCCAGGGACCAGAGCACTCAGAGGACTGGCAGTGGGTCACAGAGCCCTGCACGCCTGGGTTGCTGGTCTCGATCCATCCCAGGCTGCAGGTTATTTCTGTCTGAAGTCTGTCTGGGAGGCCTGTGTCAGTGTCCCTCATCCCTACCCCCATGGAGAGGGGTCCACATCACATCAATCTGCCATTAATTGAGGGAAACTGAGGTCCGTGTTGGTCATAGAATCATAGAATATCAGGGTTGAAAGGGACCTCAGGAGGTCATCTAGTCTAACCCCCTGCTCAAAGGAGGACCAATCCCTAACTCAGTGTTTCCCAAATTGGGGTTTACAAAATGTTACAGGGGGTTCTTGAGAAAAAAAATCCCTAATGGCAGACAGAGCTGTCCCTAGGGACCCTCAGCAGCATGGGTGCCAGCAGCCTGGAGCCCCTGGACTTCCAAGAGCTAAGCAGATCAAAGCAAGCATCTCTATCACACTGAGGAGATTTAAACTTCAAGACTCCTTAGAAGAAATAGAAAGGGAGGGGGATATTTTTTGCTGTTTTTAAAATTAAATAGGCAGCTAGTATTGTTTTTAAAATTATTATGAAGAACAAGTTTAAGCCTTGTTGTAATGTGTGTTGTTTGCCTGGACTACTCAAGACCTGAATGCTTGTGTAGGAGGAACTCTTTGAGTTGGTTTCTTAAATACCTTCCTGCTGTTTCACATCTGATACTCCTTGATGTAACACAGGAGCCTTGTCTTCTAACTGGCTTATTAAAAGTGATACAAGCTACAAAAGTGAGATCTTGGAAGAGTGTTGCCATTTTCATAAAAAAATACTGTAATGATAAATAATAATTAATAATAAATAGTGTGTAATAAGCATGTCATAAAACAATTTTTTTATTTCCAAGATCACTGCTTTTATAATTTCTACTAAGGTAAAGGAGAAAATCTCTGGAAATATTCATTTTTAGAAGGGCGTTCGAGAGACTTGACATTTGAGTGAAAGGGGTTCACAGGTTGTTAAAGTTTGGGAACCACTGCCCTAACTAAATCATCAGAGCCAGGGCTTTGGCAAGCCTCACCTTAAAAAACTCTAAGGAAGGAGGTTCCACCACCTCCCTCGGTAACCCATTTCAGTGCTTCACCACCCTCCTAGTGAAATAGTGTTTCCTAATATCTAACCTAGACCTCCCACACTGCAACTTGAGACCATTATTCCTTGTTCTGTCATTGGTACCACTGAGAACAGTCTAGATCCATCCTCTTTGGAAACCCCCTTCAGGTAGCTGAAAGCACCTATGAAGTCCCACCTCATTCTTCTCTTCTGCAGACTAAACAGTCCCAGTTCCCTCAGCCTCTCCTCATAAGTCATGTGCTCCAGCCCCCTCAACAAAATCTCCACTACAGAAGCCAGCACTGGCTAGCAATAAGACTGGACTTCTCATCAGTCCTTCTGATGGGGCACAGGGCCCGTTGGCAGGGTCTGCTGCTCCTTGGGCCGTTCCCTCCTGGGGTCACCTAGAGCAGTCAGTGCAGCCCCTCACCATTTGACAGGGCTGGTTTTAGAGTGTTCCCTGCTCATCAGTCCAGCGCGGGACCCCATGCCCTCGGGCCACTGCCCACATGTGGGTGAACGATCACTTGTGTATGGCAGGTTGGAGTGCTGGTCGTGCCGAGGTGGCCAGAGGTATTGGGCCAGGCTCTCTGCCCCGTGGTGTTGGCTTTGCACTTCTCCAGGGCTGCAGAGCAGACAGGAAGCTGACCTAAGTGGTCTGCGTGGGGATTTTCTGAGAACAGAGGAATCCTCCACTACTCTGAGCCGGCCCTATGCCATACCCCCAGGATCCCAGCACAAGAGTCTTCAGGTGTAGCCAGAGCACTACTGCTCTCCAGCGACCCGGGGCTGCAGAGTGGGGCGTGGGGGCTGCTCGAAGCTGTGCTAGGAGACGAATGGGCTGACAGCGAGCCCCAGGATCGGGGAGGGTAAATGGGGAGAACAGCCACTTTGCTCCACCCAGCGCACACACTGGAGTCCGACGCTGTGTGGCGCTTGGCCAGTCCTGGGATCCAGTCCCTGGGAAGTGTACCAGGGGGCCCTGTCGATGGTGACAAACAGGTCCTGCCACCTGCCTGCTGGTTGCTTCCTGCCACACAGGAACCTGCCGGTGCGAATGGTGCTGCGCTCCCTGCCTGCACTGCGTCCTGCTGAACGCTCCGGAGGCTATGAAATAACAGGCCTTTCTTGTGGCTGATAGAGGTGGGTTGAACACCTGCAGGTGGAGATTTTAAAATAACCCTGAGCCCCCCGGGCGGCTTGCAAACCCAGGTCTTTACCAAGCAAGTACCGCCCCCCGCCCGCATTAGCCCTCCCCCATTGCTGTGCCATCCCAGCCTCTCGCTGCCTAGGCTTCCTTTCCGAGTGGTCTGCTCACAAGCTCATAAAAATCTGACACAGATGTGCCTGGCTGGTGGCAGGCGGCGGCTGCCTGATGTGGTCGTGCTGCTGCTTCACGCCGACCCCGTAACCCTCTGCCATTCTGCAGCGAGGGGCGGGGGTGGGAGGGTGGACGTGATGTTTACTAGTCAAGCTCGTCTGTGTTACTGTACTGGCTACGGCAGCGATGTGACAGAAGCGCCTGGCGGCCCCTTGGTCTACCTGTGCCCTGCGGATGCTGTGTGCAGTCCTGCCCCCTCCTCTGGGCCCTGCAGCTCCGATGAGCATCCAGGCTGTTCATTGCAAAGGTGGCCTTGGCCAGCAGTCGGAGCAGCGGGCTAGCTCGCTGCCCACATCATGCCACTGCCCCAGAGAGCAGGAAAGGAATCATCCTCAGGGACTGGCACTGCCAGTGGGAGGGGAATGTGCAGGGGTGCACTGGGAAGGGAAGGGAAGGGAAGTGGGGCTCAGGGCCTGGAAAAGGAGGAGATGACTCTGAGATGTGCCTCCTGGGAGGAAGAAGTCTGGAGGCTTGATCTCCAGCTGGTGGGGAAAGGCACCTGCTCCCAGCATGATCACTGAGTAACAGCCAGTCTTCAGGGGTGAAGAGTCAAAGCCACAGGCAGAGAGGGGCTGTTTCCTGTGTCTGTTCAGCCAGGGACAGCGTGTGATGTAACAGTGCGAAGCTGAAGCCAACAATCAAGCTCCCTGCACGCTGGTCTGTCTGCAAATCTGGCCTGTTGCATGTCTGCGGCTCGGTAGGGCCCAGTTCTTTACACCAATCCAGAGAGCCCTGGGGGGCCGGTTCCGTGTTAGCTGGAGGGATAAGTAAATACCAGGCTGAACTGTGATAGTATCTGTCTGTCTAATGCTCCCATCACTAGAGTACCTACACCTCAGTGTCTGCATGAGAATACGGGCAGCATAATGAATCCCAGGCCACAACCCAGGCTTGTCCCACCAGCAGCACAGCCAGGGACTGTGCTCCTGGTAAATGGACTGTGATGTCAGAGATTGAGCTGTCTCCTGCATTGCCCAGCAAAGATCAGTGGGTGTTGCCAGTCACGTTTTTGCTATGACCCCACCCCACCCCACCCCAGTCCCAGCTGGTAAGAGCAAGAGCGAGCCTCCTGATTTCCCACAGCAGTTGCCTCCCTGTCCGTGCTGGGACATGGCTCTCCCATTCTCTCACCATCGGCTGGGAATGCCTCACGTATGGAATTAGTGGGCTAGATCCTTGGCTGGTGCCAACACAGACTTTCAGCTCTGCCGTCAATGCTAATGGCCCCCTTGTGCATTAGCGGGGGCTGGATGCCTGGATCCCCCACTCTGCCAGTGCTCCCTGCTTGTGTCTGGATCTGGAATTCCATTCCCATGCAGTATCCAGGAGTCAGGCATGTACCAGTCAAGGCAGCTCTGCTCTAGTTTAGCCAGAGGTTCTGGGCTGGGTGCAGGAATGGCTGGCGAGGCTCTGCCCTGGGCGATGCAAGAGGGCAGAGGAGATGATGAGAACGGTCCCGTCTGACCTGGACATCTATGACTTGATTAATTATTTTTATAAAAATGGAGGGGCCTCCTTTGGCTCGGTCCCACCATGTGTGAAGCAGCAGCAGCTCCACTGACGCCAGCGGAATTACACAAGCGTAAAAATTGTGCGAATGGGAGGAGACCCAGGCTGCGTGTGATGTTTCTGCTGGAGAAAGGTACCAGACTGACAGCCCTGAAGGTGCAGGGGCTGGTGCCTGGCTGCCTAACACCTTGTCTTGTCATTTACAGCTGTGCGGCTCCAGAGCCTTTCCCATGCTGCTCTTTAGCCCCACTCTTTCGGCAGCGGGCAAAAAGCAAGAGAGAGCAAAGGCTAGTGCTTGCGTCAGGAACGGGAGCCAGAGGAGCGGAAGTTGCCTATTTGTTTAAGGTGCAGGCGAGTTATGTCAGTCTGCTGCCTGCTTGTATTTCTTTAGAATGTGCATGTGTGAGCAGAGTATATAAAGTCCCTTCATTGTGCTGGGGGAGGGGCGTGCTGTTTGAAGCTGAGGTGAGAAAACACAGCGAGGCAGATGGAACCTGCTTTTGGAGTGAAAGGTATTTTTCGGCTATTTATGATAATTAGTGGGAAATGTTCCTCAAGCGTTTCAGATGATTCTGTAATGAAGCCGGGCAGAATGTTCTGGCTTTGTTCCTTTGGAACCATTAAAAATCCCCCTTCTTTGGCTTCGTTAATGCAACGTTGAAAAGGCATAATGGAATAAAAGTAACTCTGGGCAGAGTGGAACGCCCCTTCCCCCCGTTTCTATACAGAGAGCTTTATAGCTGAGATTTTCTGGGTTATAAACTTTAGTGCTCATAATGTTCATGTGAACACAGCAGAATCCTGTTACTAAGGTATTTGGCATCTCTAATGTGTGTGTGTATTAACGCTCTAAGACGTGAAACCCATGGAAGTGCTCAACAGAAAACAAAAGACTGAATTTAAAAAAATTAAAAGGAGCAGACGTGATGCAAAATGCCATCAATCAATTTTGAAAAGTTGCTTTTCTGAAAGCAGTTGTGGCTGGGCAGATACAGACAGGACGACGTCTGGTGTCAAAGATTGCTGAGTCTTGAAGGAATGTAGAGGGATGCCGTATCTGGGCAGATGGAAATATAAAGTCGGCTCCCAAGGAAATTCTTTTAGAAGGGTTGAATCATTGCTTTCAACGGTCCAGATCCTGTCCTGCTTACTCTTATCAAATAGTCCTTTACTCTGTGAATAGTCCCACTGGAATCAGAACAGACCAAGAGACAAATGTGAATAAGGAGGGTAGGATCTAGCTCTCTGTAGCTGGGTGATGATGTGCCACTCTGGTTTCATCATTATTAGGGAGGGAGAGCTGGTAGATTCTTTTCTTTTCTTTAGCAGTGGGATTATTCTCTGGCATAAACGATCAAAAAAATGTCCATCCCCACAATATAATCCCATTGCCATAGACCTAGTAGCGTTATTTCCCCCAGAGAGATGTGTAAAGCGGATACTCCAATTAAGATGCCCCACTAAAGTGATGTAAAAGGGGAAAACGCCAGTAGCTTTGAGAGAGATGATCAAGGTTTATTTTGACAAGCAGGATTTTATTTTCATTCTTTCTTTTTGCAATGGTTGTAACTTGTAGCAGGGAAGTGTTGGGCTCCTTGGCTGTGATGACATGGGAGGCTGCAATGGAGAAAGGTTCTTCCAGACTCTAGGTGAAGGATGATAAGAAATTAAGTGATTAGGAAGGGAAAATTGAACAATACCTAAGCAAGAACCTATATTCAAACAGCTCCAGACTCTGAGATGTTTGAAATCCACATTTAGGTCTCAATGTTGTGCCTCAGACCCTTTGATAGCATTGGTCAAACCTGGCCCAGCCCTCCTCTGGGATACCAGTTTGTTGATAGTGGACCCAACCACTGGTCCCCGCATGCCTCTAAGGCTGGGGTCTGGGCAGTGTCAGCTCATTGTCCCTAGCTCTGGGTCTCTGGGGCTCACCCTAGGCTCGGACCCTTTTCTGAGCCCTTCCCTGGGATGTGGGACTCTGCAGTTCAGCTGCCCCCAGGCCCTGGGACACGTGCCTCAGACCTTTCCCCCAATCCCAGTCACTTACTCTCCACCAGAGCTCCACACTCTAGCCTTCTAGTTTAACCCCTTTGGGAACACTGGCTGGAAGGCGCGGAACATAGGCTCAGCCAAGGGATTTCTTAACTGCGGGAACTTTACTCTTTAAAAAGCAGTAGAAAGTTACAGATCTTGGCTAGATAACAAAAACCCTGAGACACACTCCCTTCCCCGAGTCTGCGTTCACCCCTTCTGTGAGGCTGTGTCAGAGCTCCAGGCTTGGCAGGGTCCCTCCTGCCTGCTCTCTCTGCAGCCCACTCTTTTTGCATGGGGAAAGCCCCACTCCCCCTTCCTAAACACAGAGCAGCATTATCCTGTGATTGGGGCACTAGCCTAGGATGCAAGAGACCTGGTTTGAGTCCCAGCTCTGCCAAACGCTCCTCATGTGACCATGACAAGTCACTTAGGTGCCTAAATACCTTTGAGGTTGGGTCTATTTCTGACTGATTTCAATAGGAGTCAGGTACCTAAATACGTCTGAGGATCCAGGCCTAAGTCTCTCTGTGCCTCCATTCCCTGTCTGTACAATACGGTTCACAGCATTGCCCTGCTGCACAAGGATTCTCTGAGGATAATGACATTAAAGAGGGTGAGGTGCTCAGATACTCTGGTGTTAGGGGCCAGATAAGCACCTTAGATAGCCTCCATCCCTTTTTGCCATGCAGCCAGGGTGAGAAACCCCAGCCCTTCCCCCCTACTCCTCAGGCTTCTGTGTAGAGAATCCCTTGTTCCATGGGGCTGAGCCAGTAGAGGAGACAATCAAAGCTGATGGCTCTGGATTGCTCTGTGGTGGCTTCTCAGTCATAGGCATTTCCAGGGCCAGGCACCTGTCTGGAGTGCATTACGATAACCTACCTTCAACAAGGTGTTGATCATCTAAAACAAAATGGATGCCCAAATCCAAAATGGAGGTTACAATACAAAATGGAGTTCACAGTTTGACCCAGAGGTACCTTGCTCTGTCATAATATTAATTCATAATTGTGATCAATTTTAGAAAACAAAATCACGCTGAGGATCTGTTTCTATTGCATGTGGCTCTCACGGCAGGGTCGGATTTCGTGTTGATACAATGCCTTTAATACCAAAGGCTCCCAGAGTGCTTTACAGACTATTGGAATTGTTACACTGAATGATGAACTGCAGCCACCTCCAAGGTGAAACATGGTAACTGTGATGGAGTAGGGACTGTCTGTGTGGGGAGTGGGAGAGCAGGGGAGGACTTTAGGGGGTGGACGATGCCAGGGCCTGTAACCTGAGCTAGGTAAGGGAGGGGAAAGGTCAACACCTTTGCCCGGGAAGGGGACAAAGGAAGGGGGTGGCAGGAGGGAAGCAGTTTGAGTTTGGGCTTGGGCCTGTGTGGGCGGAATTCAGGGTATCCTAGCTAGGATCCAAGCACCCTGAAAGCCCAGAAGGACTCGGTGGAGGGGTCCTGACTGTGCCTGCAAGTTCTGCTGTAACCGGTGTTCCTGTTGTCCAATAAACCTTCTGTTTTACTGGCTGGCTGAGAGTCACTGTGGGTCCCAGGAAGAGGGGTGCAGGGCCGGACTCCCCCACACTCCGTGACAACTGGTGGCAGCGGCGGGAGATACTGCACCCCGTGGACGGTGCTTCCTGCAGTAAGTGACTGGGGAGCAGTAAAACGAAGGGGTGATTAACCCCTGGGAGTGTGTGCCCAGTGAGAAGGACTTTGCAGTAACAGGGTCACCCGGGGGATTGCAGCGAGCGGTCCCAGGGGCAGAGGAGTTTGCAGCTCGACCCTGGCAGAGAGGTGGTGACCTCAAGAAGGGCTGGTGCACTAGGGGTCCCCCTGGAAACCGTGGGGAGCGGCGAGCACCCCGGCCTGTGAGTGGCCAGCAGGAAGATGTATGCCAAGCGTTGCAAGTGTGACCTGATGGAGCTGTGCAAGCAGAGGGGGCTGCGCCCGGGGAGGCTCACCAAAGACCAGCTGATTGCCTGGCTGGAGGAGGGAGATCACTTTAATGAACTGATCCCTGTCTCTGAGAGAGGGAGCCTGGCAGATGCAGCGCAGGCACCAGTGTCTGTCCCCGCTGGGAGTGGTCAGCCGGCGGACGAGGGCTTCCCGAGACCCCCCCTTCCTAGGCCTAGGGGAAGGGCGGGGAGGAGCCCAGTGTATACTGAGGGCACCGTGACACCCCCCAGCAGGGGATCCTCCCGGCAACGCTCGGCATCCGTGGAGCGGATGCGGCTGGAATATGAAAGGGAGAAGCTTGAGTTAAAGAGGCAAAAGCTGAAGGAGAAGGCGAAACAGCGTGAACATGAGCGGGAGGAGTCTCGAAGGAGCAAGCCTGCCTCAACGCAGAGAGAGAGTCATCCTGGGACCTCCCAGCGGGGTCCTATGGAGAACCCCCCCAAAAGGGGAACATCCAGCGGCAGGTCCCTCCAACCCATGCAAGGGGACCCATGAGATATGGGCTGCTATCGCTGTGGCCAACAAGGTCACATACGGGCCCAGTGCCCCAAGCTCAGGGACAGACCAAGCAGACCCAACCCGCAGAGGGTGGACTGGGTAAAAACCCAATCGGAGGAGGGGCTACATTCCCAGGAAAGGGGGGCTGGCAACATACCACCTGTGGATGCGCCAGGCTCCGGGTTTTTGGTTTACCGGGTGGGCGCGGGGCTGCCCCTCCGGAAAGAGTGCATTGTTTCCCTGGAAGTGGATGGGAGGAAGGTTACTGGGTACTGGGACACGGGCGCAGAAGTGACGTTGGCCCAGCCCGAGGTGGTGGCCTCAGATCGGATGGTGCCTGACACCTACCTGACCCTGATAGGCATGGGCGGGACCCCATTCAAGGTGCCCGTGGCAAGAGTACACCTGAAATGGGGGGCCAAGGAGGGCCCCAAGGATGTGGGGACACACAGATATTTGCCCACTGACGTGTTAATGGGAGGGGACCTCGAGGACTGGCCTAGTAACACCCAGAGTGCCCTGGTCGTGACTCGTAGTCAGAGTCGGCGAAGGGCACTGCACCCCGACAACGGGGAAGGTACTCGACCCGAGGTGCAGGACCCTAACCCAGGGAGCGGGGAACGCCCAGGGGCATGGTGCAGAGAGGCTGCGGCCTCAGACCCAGCCAGCAAGAGAGAGCCGGTCCCCATCCCTGTCCCAGCTGCTGAGTTCCAGGCCGAGCTTCAGAAAGATCCCTCCTTGCGGAAGCACCGGGACCGGGCTGACCTTAGTGCGGTACAGACCATGAGGAGAGGTTGCAAGGAGAGGTTCCTGTGGGAGAAGGGGTTCCTGTACCGAGAATGGGCTCCCCCAGGGGAAGTAGAGTCATGGGGGATCAGGAGGCAGCTGGTGGTTCCCCAGAAGTTTCGTCACAAGCTGCTGTACCTGGCCAATGACATCCCTCTCGCAGGGCACCAGGGAATCCGGCACACCAGGCAGAGGCTGCTACAGAACTTTTACTGGCCTGGGGTCTTTACCCATGTCCGACAGTACTGTCAATCCTGTGACCCCTGCCAGAGGGTTGGGAAGGCCAAGGACAAGGGGAAAGCGGCTTTGAGGCCTTTACCCATCATAGAAGAACCTTTCCAGAAGGTGGCCATGGACATAGAGGGATCCCTCAGCAAGATGACCTGGTCAGGGAAGAAATACATCCTGGTGGTGGTGGATTTTGCCACTCGCTACCCCGAGGCGTGGCCTTGTCCTCTATCGAAGCCGACACAGTGGCAGATGCGCTGCTGACAATTTTCAGCCGGGTGGGGTTCCCTAAGGAGGTCTTAACGGACCAGGGGTCCAACTTCATGTCGGCCCTGCTCCGGTCCTTATGGCAGAAATGTGGGATCCAGCACAACTGGGCCTCAGCGTATCACCCCCAGTCCAACAGGCTGGTAGAAAGGTTCAACGGGACGCTGAAGAGGATGCTAAAAACATTTAGGAACCAGCACCCGCAGGACTGGGACAAGTACTTACCTCACCTGCTGTTTGCGTACAGGGAGGTGCCCCAGGAATCTACCGGGTTTTCACCTTTCGAACTGTTGTATGGAAGGCGGGTAAGGGAGCCCCTAGACCTGATGAGGGACGAATGGGAGGGGAAGGCCGCTCCCGAGGGAGAGTCAGTGGTGGAGTATGTCCTGACCTTCCGGGAAAGACTGGCCGAGCTCATGGGCCTGGCCAGGGAGAATCTGGCCCGAGCCCAGAGGAGGCAGAAGGTCTGGTATGACCGCACGGCGTGGGCCCGCGCCTTCGCCACCGGAGATCAGGTGATGGTTCTCATCCCCGTGAGGAGAAACAAACTCCAGGCCGCCTGGGAAGGGCCCTTCAAGGTTATCAAGCAACTGAATGAGGTAAACTATGTGGTGGAGCTGTCAAACCGGGCTCATCACCGTCGGGTGTACCATGTGAACATGATGAAACCATACTATGACAGGGGGAATGTGGTGTTGGCCGTGTGTGGACATTGGGAGGGGCAGGGAGATGACCCCTTAGTAGATCTATTCCCTGGGACGAATGCTGGTTCCCCCCTGGAGGCGATTCCCCTCTCTGAGCAACTGACCCTGGCCCAGCACGCTGAGATCAGAGGGGTGCTGCATCTATACCGACAGCTGTTTTCCAACCAGCCTGGACGCACTAATTTGACTGTCCACTGGGTAAAGACTGGGTCACATCCCCCTATAAGATGCTCCCCTTTTCGGGTCACTGGTAAAACTGCCCAGGATCTTGAAAGAGAGGTCAGGGACATGCTGGCTTTGGGGGTGATCCAGCCGTCTTCCAGCCCTTGGGCCTCGCCAGTGGTGCTGGTTCCCAAGAAGGATGGGTCAATCCGGTTCTGTGTGGACTATCGAAAGCTCAATGCCATCACCGTATCTGATGCCTACCCTATGCCTAGGCCTGACGAGCTCCTAGACAAGCTGGGAGGTGCTCGGTACCTCACCACTATGGATCTTACCAAAGGCTACTGGCAAGTGCCGCTGGACGCAGATGCCAGGCTGAAATCGGCCTTTATCACCCCTCTGGGGCTCTACGAGTTTCTGACCCTGCCCTTCGGCCCCAAGGGAGCGCCGGCCACCTTCCAGTGCCTAGTGGATCAGCTACTGAGGGGGATGGAGAGTTTTGCCGTGGCGTATATTGACGACATCTGCGTCTTCAGCCAGACCTGGGAGGACCACATGTCCCAGGTTAAACAAGTCCTGGACCGACTCCGAAAGGCTGGGTTAACAGTAAAGGCTGAGAAGTGCAAGGTGGGGATGGCTGAAGTATTTTACCTGGGCCATTGGGTGGGGAGCGGCTGCCTGAAGCCGGAACCAGCCAAGGTGGAGGTAATCAGAGACTGGCCTGCCCCCCAAACCAAAAAGCAGGTCCAGGCCTTTATTGGGATGGCGGGGTACTATCGAAGGTTCGTGCCCCACTTTAGTGCCATAGCCGGCCCCATCACTGAACTGTGCAAAAAGGGGAAGCCAGACAAGGTGATCTGGACTGAGCAGTGCCATGAGGCTTTCCGGGCGCTGAAGGAGGCTCTGGTTAGTGGCCCAGTTCTGGCAAACCCAGATTTTGACAAAACCCTTTATGGTGTTCACCGATGCCTCAGACACGGGACTGGGGGCGGTGTTAATGCAAGAGGATGAAAAGGGGGAGAGACACCCCATTGTGTACCTGAGTAAGAAGCTGCTACCCCGGGAACAAAGCTACGCGGCCATCGAGAAGGAATACCTGGCCATGGTGTGGGCCCTTAAGAAGCTAGAGCCATATCTCTTTGGGCGACACTTCACCATTTACACCGACCACTCTCCCCTGACCTGGCTGCACCAGATGAAAGGAGCCAACGCCAAGCTCCTGAGGTGGAGCCTGCTCCTGCAGGACTATGACATGGACGTGGTCCATGTGAAGGGAAGTGCCAACCTGACAGCGGATGCGTTGCCCGGAGAGGGGACCCTGAACTTCCCCAGGTCACTGGGCAGAGTGACCCTGCTCAGTTCAGTCTCGAAGGGGGGAGAGATGTGATGCAGTAGGGACTGTCTGTGTGGGGAGTGGGAGAGCAGGGGAGGACTTTAGGGGATGGACGATGCCAGAGCCTGTAACCTGAGCTAGGTAAGGGAGGGGAAAGGTCAACACCTTTGCCCGGGAAGGGGACAAAGGAAGGGAGTGGCAGGAGGGAAGCAGTTTGAGTTTGGGCTTGGGGCTGTGTGGGCAGAATTCAGGGTATCCTAGCTAGGATCCAAGCACCCTGAAAGCCCAGAAGGACTCGGTGGAGGGGTCCTGACTGTGCCTGCAAGCCCTGCTGTAACCTGTGTTCCTGTTGTCCAATAAACCTTCTGTTTTACTGGCTGGCTGAGAGTCACTGTGGGTCCCAGGAAGAGGGGTGCAGGGCCGGACTCCCCCACACTCCGTGACAGTAACCATTTGCTGTGTTCTGAAAACTCTGAAAAGTTTGGGTAACCCTGCTAGTATCCAATGTAATTACTCAGAACAGCATAGACAGCAATGCTTTTGGAGAAAACATGCCTAGAAAGATAGCAATGTCAACGTCATAACCTAGCTTCATAAGATAAGGGCCTCCCTTCCCAATGGGGATTACATTTGGGATCATTTTAGACTTTAAAACCACACCATGTCCTATATTGCACAGATACTCTGTTTCCATGATGACTGGACCTGACTGTGCCTGGAAATCCTTTTAATCGACCAGGAACAATGAGGCTGCCTTAGTGTTTTTTCTATGCTTCTGGGAACTCATCGGCAGAAGGACAATGGACCAATTACTACACAAAATGTGCAAGCTCCTGAGGAGAGGTTAAGGGCTGGGAGCACAGCTTCCTTTGAGCTGGCTCTGCGACTCCATGTCATCTGTCCCTGTCCTTAATCAAGTTATCATATCAACCAATGTCTGTGCCAACAGGCCCCGTCACTCTTTTCAATGAGAAAAAAACTGCAGACAAATTTCTAGCAGCAGGAAGTTGGAGCTCTCCTGCCTGGCTGGATGAAAAGTACCTGTAACCTCTGCACGGCCTCCCTGCTCTCTCATGCTGAGAGATCGCTTCACGTTAGCACCACGCTGGTTTTGGAGCCCGTCTTTCAGGGATAGTCGGGGAATGGGCTGGGGAGAATAATGCATTGAGTGCAGTGGCAACAGCAGCAGTACAATGTGACCATTGGGGTCTAGGCTGGCATTTCTGCTTCCATTTTTTGTTTGGACAACTCCTAACGTTCCCCTTAAAGTGTGATGCCTGTTCTGAGGCACAAGTCAATGAAAGCAAAATTTTTGTGAGCAAGATCAGTGCGTGAATGATAGTTCAGCTCTGATCCTCAAAGGAAATCTGTCTGGGCTATTGACCCATGGGAAGGAACATTTCATTAGCTTGGGTAGGTGAGTGGGTGCCCAAATGAATTGTGATGGGGATGGGTCCAAATAAGAATCCTGGCTCCCACACACGTGAATTCTGGAAGCGAGCATGTGCAGAACCCACCTCTGAATTTTGCAGCCTGGATCTGACTCTCTAAACTGCTGGACCAAACACCTGCAAAGTTTGGACTTCTGGAAATCTGCATTCTTGACATTCAAGAGTCTGAGTCTGAACCCTTCCAAAGTGCAGAGTTTTCACAGGTGTGTGAAGCTGACAGTCATGAATAGTGTTCTGGCAGCTCTTTGCAGAGAGAGGGATGTGGCTAACACAGGAAATCCGCCGGGCTGACCTGTGGCCAGAGGTGATTAGGAAGGGAAAATTGAACAAGATGCACCTTCCAGCATGTCCAGAAGATCAGTCAGTTAGACCGGGCCAGAGCCTGAGAGGTAGGTAAATGCGATGGGAGTCTGAGAGAACAAGTGACTTGCTGAAAGTTGGCTGGTGAATCCATCCATCCATGTTTCTCTGAAGTACCCATGTTTGTGATAGTTTGGCACTGAGGTCATGGAGGGTCAGGCTGCAGACCCAGGAACAGAACCCAGAACTCCTGATACCACTCGCCTTATGCCTCTCCACAGAGGCCTGCTCCCGCCCCTCAGACAGGAATGCTGTGGGAAGCGCAGTGAAGGGCCTGGTTCAGCAGGGCGGGTGATCACGGCCATGCAGACGAGGTAGGCGTATTCCCTCTCCCTCTGCCTCTTTTTGGCCTATGCTTGCTTTCCAACAAATTATTTCTATAAGCTCTCGCCAATGGCCAGAGACAAAAGCTCAGGTATGGAGCCTCGGCGTGCTCCTGACCTTTCACATCCTCGGACAAACGTGCAGCAAGCAAGAGAAGGCAGCACAAAGGGGACCCCAAGCTGGCTGGAGCCGTGACCCTGCCTTGCCACAACTACCTGCTGCTCCAGACAATGGAGCCCATGGCCCAGGGCCTGCCTTCCGTGAGGATGAGAAAGGGCTCGAGATGATAATGAGCCCAGCTACCACTGCTCTCTTCAGAGAACTGAGTCAACTCCTTGGGAAGAAAAAAAACCCTCTTGGATAATAAAGAAGTAACAAATGAAGAATAAAAGCCTATAGAAGATGTCTTAGCCCAGCCAAGAAAAAATGTCAACATCTGTGGGGCTATCTGCAAAACCAGACCAACCCCCCAGTGAATCCCCTCTAGAAAAGGCGTTCACTCGAGGAAAGGCAAAAGGCTACATTCTTCTGTGGAGGCATAAAGATTTTGATGAATCTGCCCTTTCTCTTTCCAGTGCAGTTGAACCGAGCACTAATGTTCATCTTCAGCTTTATTACAGAACTGGAGGGGGGAGCGGGGGAGGAGAAAGGAGCAGCTTGATCAAGAAGTTTATGAGGAGGATGGATTTAGGGAGCCTGCATAGATGTCTGCACACTGAGGCGAGGAAGAAAAGCAATGGGTATTAGAGAAAATACTGTTTAACAAGAGTTTCTTTAGACAGCCCGTTTGGAGAGAGACTGGCGTTCCAATAAACGTAATCCTCTTAGCACCGACTTAAACGTGTTTGTACAAAACAGGGAAATATAATATGAATGGAATAGTCACTTTTGCTAAAATACTTAATAAAAAGACAAAAGTTCTTTATTTTGATCTTCAACTCCAATTCGGGGTTGGGATGCAGCAGATGTTCTCTCAGAAGGCTGTTAAAAAAAAGAAAAGAAAAGGAAGAAAATAGCCTTCCAAACTCACTCTGCTGTGCAGAACCTTTGGTTATTTTATAAACCCATTGCTTATCTGCAAGGAAAACAAGCCTTATGCAGCTTCTATGTTTTCTGAACTATAATCTAGTAGCTATATTTTTTTAACCTATGGAACTTCAGGAGGAATACTTGATAAACAAATCACATTCTTGGTGGAAATACACGTGTAATTTTCTTGTACATCTCTTGGGGGGTGGGTCTGTTTTTTATGCACAATAGGTATTTAGTGATGTCCCCAAACTGGAAATATTAAATCCTCTACCAATTCACTGAGATTTTAGAACCGGTGTTTCTAAACTGACCAGAATGGTATCACCCAGGTACCCTGTCAAATTCATAGTGTTACATTGCTCACATTGCACTGTGCTGAATGGAAAACTACATTATTCTAAGTATAAACTAATCACAACCTAATTTTCATTGGGAGAGTGGACCCATTTTTTGAGTGAAATGGAGCAAAATTGTACAGATATTTTACAAACAAAAGTTATGAAACTGAAACGCAAAGGTGTCCAATTTAGCAGCCACTGTTTTAACTCTAAGAAAATTCTGCTGAACAAAACAAATGCAGACACCCTTTTATCTAATGCTGATGCATTTATGCACTCATAGGCACTCTTTAATGCTTTGGGAAGATGTTTTATGTCACAAATGCAAATCTCAAAAACAATTATATCAGTTTGTCTAACAGAACTGGTCATTTGGGTGCTAGAGGAAATAGTTGTTATAGCCAGTAAAAAAAAAAAATGTTTCAACTGAACATTTTTCTGTCAGAATATGCTGTTATACTGAAGTCAAAACATTTCATGTTAATTTCAACAACATTTTTGGCTGAGAAATCTTGAAACAATTTGAATCAAAGTAGTATATTTCATTGTGACTTCAACAGCTTGTTTTGTCTTAATTTTTCAAACTTTTTAAACTTCTAATTTAATTTAAATTTGCTTTGATAACACTGAAACATTCATATAATACAATATAGAATATTCTATATACAAAATATTGCATATAAACAAATTATTAAACATTGCACACTAATTATATATTTAATAATTTGTATACAATATTTAGTATATAGAATATTCTGTACTGTATTATATGACTGTTTCAGTGTTATCCAAGCAAAATGTGTCAACATGATCAAAACAAAACATTTCAATATGGGCATTTCAATGTTTCTGAGTTGGAATATTTTGGAATTTCCGTTCTGCAGTCAACTTTGAAATTTCAACTTTTTTGTCCCAACTCGAAAAAAAAAGGGAATTTCAAAATGTCAGAATTTCCCACGTGATGGAAGCTCTGTTTGCCAGCCTTTGTAACTGTATTGGGGCAAACCTGATCAGACCTAATATCTCAGGATTTGCATCTGTGTGGCTTTTCCCCACTTGTGTATTTCGTCCCTCAGGTCCCATTTAAGGGGCTAAAATAGCAGGAGAGGTAGTCTTCTCACAGGGTTTCCACAGCCCATGAGCTGCAGGATGATGAAGCAACAATGAGTTTCAGCAATGTGAATCAGGAGTGAGCCAATGGACCCTGTTTGAAATTGGTGCAAATGAGATGAGAATCAGGTCCAATATCTCATGTTATTCTGGCCCTGTAAATGGCACACAGAAACATAAACAAGCACAGATACCTGAGATATGAATTCTAGTTCCCATGTACATTCCTAATTAATAGATCACCCAGCTAATGAACTGCACCTTTCCCCAGGAACTTGTTTGCCACCTTGGTCCTTTAAGCTTATAGAATTAACTATGGGAGCCTTCTTAGAAGCTTATTATACTGTGAACATGTGATGGGGGCTGGCAGACTGGTGACTAGGCTACAAGGCATTACCCAGAACTGTTGGGGTGTGGCTTGAGGGGCCTTTGGTGGTGCCATTTTTCTGAAGTTCTGCTGGTTCTTTCTGCAGGCCAGGTGGTGAAGTATGGGTAGGTAACCTGGAAAGTAGCCATGTGGGGTCACTTTTTTCATTGCTGTTTTTACTCTCAGCTTGCCAGCCCCAGACACATTGCTGGGAATACACGACTCTTCGTTGGTGCTGGTGACTAACCATCAGTGAGGTGGGGTTGTGAGTTCTTGAAGATAATCGCAACCATTTTGAGATAGTTTAAGTGTCCTAGGGTAAATTTCATCAGGCCCCACTAACTGGAATACATCTGGAATATCTAAATATTCTTTGACTTGTTCTTTCCCTGCTCTGGCTTCCCTCTTGTTAATATGAATTGTGTTACATATCTAGTCACAATTAATCATTTTAGTGAAGGTAGAAGCAACATAGGCTTTAAAGACCTCTGCTTTCTTGGTGTTATCAGTTATTAGTTCTCCTCTCTACTAAGAAGGATACCTATGCTTTTCCCTTGTCTTTTTCTTGTTACTAATGTATTTCTAGTCCCTTGCCAGGTGTAACTCATTTTGTGCCTTAGCCTTTCTGATTTTGTCCCTACACGTCTGTGTTGTTCTTTTGTGCTCCTTGGCAATTTGTCCATGTTTCCATTTTTTGTAGGATTTCTCTTTGATTTTCAGGTCATTAAAGAGCTCCTCGTGTAGCCATATTGGCTTCTTACTATTCTACCTCTCTCTCCCTTGCATCACGATAGTTTGCAGTTGTGTTTTTAATATTTTCTCCTTGAGAAACTGCCAGCTCTCCTGAACTCATTTTTCCTTTGCATTGTCTTCCCATGGGATCTACCTACCAGTTCTCTGAGTTTCAGGGCCTGCTTTTTTGACGTCTATTGTCCTTATTCTGTTGCTCTCACTCCTTCCTTTCCTTAGAATCATGAAATCTCTCATTTCATGCTCACTGTCACCCAAGTTCCTTTCCATCTTCAGATTTTCAACCAGTTCCTCCTTACTGGTCAGAATCAAGTCTAAAATGGCTGCACCCCTGGCCACTTCCTCCACCACCTGAAACAAGTAGTTACCCCAACACATTCCAAGAGCTGTCCAAGCCTGTCCCAGGACGGATAGAGACCAGATGACATGGTGTCAAAACCACCAGAGCTCATATAGGTACTGAGAGTATGCCACTAGTGTCAGATCAGCGGGGTACACCAGGGCAGCCCACTCCCCTCGCTCTAAGCTTTTCCTGCACATCCTGCTCAGGCCTGGGGTGAGAGGTGTATGCTACCTCACTCCTTGCACTGCCTGTTGATGTTGACTCTTGTCATGTGGCCACTGCAGTAAGCCTTGACCTCTGCCAGTCACAGGGTTGCATGTGGAGCCGACAATGCTCCTTGCTACACTTCCTGCTATTTGCTCCTTCCTGACTGCAGGATCCTGGTTTTCATTTGTTCCTTTTATCTGGACTTGGCCTCCCTCATACCCCAGCCACAGGATCAGGCCTGGTGTCTAGGCAACCATGTCCACAGTGATATGCTTAGCAGTTTGTATTGTGCTTCCCTCTGGCAATGCTAGCTTTGCTGTATCCCTAAGGCAAACCGAAATCCAAAGGGCCAAATTTAAGCTTGGTGGGGATTGGTCCTGCTTTGAGCAGGGGGTGGGACTAGATACCTTCTGTGGTCCCTTCCAACCCTGATATTCTGTGATTCTAAGCCCAATGCCTCTTAAATCAAGGGAGTGGCACCTGCTTAATTAGCACGTGTTTCTTATTCTGGGGTGTTTCCCTCAAAGTGGCTCAGCTCTGAGGGTGACAGATCCTGTGCCTACCACCAGGCCCTCATCCCGAGGGTATGGGAGGGCCAATGTCAGGTGTTCCATGGAGAGAGAAAAGGACTTTGTTGGGTTCTGTACTGAGTCCTTCCTTAGCGCCCTTGGCAAGCCCAGGCCTGGCTCGCCTGTCCCTCTGACTGCACCGATACAAGCGCCTCTGGTGCAGCGGGGGGCTGCAGAGATTGTGAGAAGGGTAAGTGAGCTCCGCTCCCTCCCAGTGACTTGCCTGTCCCCCTCCTGACTCCACGGTCTCTGTGAAGCTGGGGGCTTCCTCACTGGGCAGCTGCTTCCTGATGTCAGTTACAGCTTGTGCCATGCTCTGGGCGTGTGAAATGTGACACGTGTGCTAAGTGTTGTGTAACAGGTCACAAAGCCTGGCCGTGTGAGGACGCTGTTTATTCACCCACGCCAGACCCTCAGCTGCTGCAGCCCAGCTCACGACCTAGCTGCATGTCAGTACCAGCAAGGGGAGGGGCTTGACAGAGCTCCAGGGATTTAAAGTGCTCTTTGCAGCCAATGGGAAACATTTTCAAACTGGCAGCTGTATTACAAAACCAAGCGCCGCCTTTATGCTACACTATGGCAAGAGGGACTGAACAGGGCATCATGTGGGTCAGAGATGAGGCCTGCTGGGTTACCTGGGCCATTCCCAGGCTCCAAGGTAGTACTGTTCCTCACGTTCCCCAGTTACTCTGACAGTCAGGTATTGGGATTCCCACCTTGCACTGGGGAGACCCTTCTGCACTATAATAGATTGACTGTGGGCCCAATCCTGTCTCCACTGAAGTCAATGGGAGTTTTGCTTGGACTTCACTGGGAGCAAGATCTTGAGGCTTGAGAACTGTGTTCTCTACATGTGTCGGCAAAGCACCATGCACCCATGTGACGCTGCAGAAATAATAACAGCAAACTCACTGTCAGCGAGGATTGCCAGCCTGGTTACTCATCCCCACCTGTATATCCATGGCCACTTCGCAGCCAATTGTCTTCTGCTTTGATGCACGATTGCATGATGTATTTAGGTTTATAAAAGCACCTCTCTGGTGCTCGGGCCACTGATCTGCTTTCAGCTGTGCTGCTCCCCGTGGCCACCTGGAGCAGCAGCGAGTGAATGTCTCCTGTTCCAACGCATGGTTTCCTGGCGGCTGGGTTACAGCAGGATCTCCATTCACAGCCTGGAGCTATGACACACAGCTGAGCAGTTCCCATTCCATCCAGCAGAGGGCAGTGGCTTCCATACTGTCCACCCCCACCAGCTCACTGCATATGTTGTGGGCCCATTTAGGGGCATGTTTCTGTGTACCTGGCTGCGAGCATCCGTCGGAAAGCCAGACATTCAGAGTGGAGGGTGTTTCCGTCAGCCGTGACCCCTCCCAAGGTGGCATTGCAGACACCGAACCCAGCTGAACAGCACAGCTGTACCATGTGTACAACGTGCTGTCACCACATACCATGTGGGCGTCCGCCCGGAGGTCTAGTGGGGAGGGAGTTGGCTAGTGTTTGCCTTCCCTGTCACGTTCTCATTGTGGGTGCTGTGAGTCAGGCATACGACTCTGTTTGACCCTAACCTCCTATACTGTGTGGTTCATTAATAACTCAGTCCCTGTCACAATTCCCCTCCTGCAATGGCTTCCAGCAGATTTGGCGCAGGGGGTGTAAACAGAAGCCAACTCACGGTTAAAAGGAGAACAGCACGGCATATTGCATCCACCTCAGCAGCTGCCCACGCCACATGACAGACCAAAGCACAGCTCAAAATACCACCCAGGCGACCACTGGAGTGTCTGCCAGAAGCCAGATGCTGCTGCTGCCACTATGGCGCAGAAAATCTCTCCCCCCACTTGACATTTAAAAAGCACAGGCAGTGACTGCTCCTGTGCTGGGAGAAAGGCCTGCTGCCATGCTTAGGGTGGCCAGACAGCAACTGTGAAAAAATGGGACAGGGGATGGGTGGTAATAGGAGCTTATATAAGAAAAAGACCCCAAAACTGGGACTGTCCCTATAAAAATGGGACATCTGGTCACCCTAGCCACACTGCTGTCATGCTTCTTTCTTCTGGTTAAGAAAAGCGGTAACAGATTTCAAGAGGGAAAAGGGCCCTGGCATTTGCTGAACCATGGTGGAATTAACCCACCGTGCTTAGATCTTCTCATCTTCCCTCTCCGCTGGGCAAACCCCGAGCCCCAGTGCCAACAACCCCCTGCCTGAATGGAGCAGCCTGCGCAGCCAGAGCCATGCTGAGACGCCCCCTCCCAATCGGGTCCGAACAGCTGTATCTTGGCAGTGCTCTTGTGGGCTCAGGGGGCCCAGGAAATGGGAGAGCACAAACCCAAAACTGCTTCTCACGCAGCAGCCCAAAAGCACCAGGCTTCCTGGGCAACGGGCTCTGTTAGACCCAGGGCAGGCCTGCTGGCTCCAAATTCCAGTGGAAGGGGTCCCTGGGACAAGGCCCCACAGGGAGATGGGCAGGAGTTGTGGGAGCTCGGCACCTGCAGGAGCAGTGGCTCTTAAAGAAACGCTACGGGGCAAGTCCTGGGGCTGTGATACTATGCCCCGTGTGTGCTGCTTGGCCAAGGACGGAAAAGCTGTGACCCCAGGGGTGACCCCAGCTGACAGCTGTAATGTTATCTCATCTCCTGCCATTTCTGAGCTAGACAGACAAAGGTTAAATGGCTTTAAACCTAGAGATGAGCTGGAACCAGCTCCCTTGAACTGTGGGAGAGTTTGGATCTTGGTCTGAATGTCTTGGCTGGATTTCTCTCTCTCAGATCAAAACAACCCTTCCGCAGATTTTGTGGCTCAAACTCATCTCTACGTAAACCCCATGTGGCAAAAGAATAGCTCAAGCTGAGCCCAGTGACCTATGTCTTGTCTGCCAGCTGGTTGGGGTGGTGGTGAGGATGTGGGTTTATTTTCAAGGGAACATGCTGAAGCCAAATGTTTTGTCAGCCAACTCCGCAGTGGCCAGACACCAGCAGAGCTCTGGTGTGTGTCCTGCACACACTGTGCTCCCCAGACACACTCCCCCAGCCCAGAGGGAGGCTTGTGAGCTTCAGTGCAGAGTTGGTTAGAAAACGAGGGTTTTTTTCCTGCAGAAAATTTCAATGTAAATTAAGAAAAAAATAGTTTTCTTTAAAAATTTCTGCAGAAAATTTCCACTTTTTGTCAAAAAAACAAATATTTTTGGCCAAAACCCAGAAATGTTTGGTTGTTGAGCAAAACTTTTTAAATGAAAGCTTAATGCATTCTGTGGAAAGCAGATATTGTTTTGCAAAACATTTTGTCATGTTGAAAATCCATTTTGCCTTTGGAAAACATGTCGTTTCTCTCGGCCCTAGTCCCTAGGCAGCAGCTCTCGCCAAGGTGCTAAGAGTTCTGCCACAGGCCACACAGGGCCTTGAAGGTAGTGCCCTGCAGAGCGGACAGGTTTCAGAAAGGTGCAGAGAGCCCCCTGACATCAATGCGGGATTGGCCCTTGGAGATGGCTCATGCTGCAGAATCCAGACGTAGGGTGTGGATTGAGACCTCGTGTCATAACTTTCCTACTCAGATCTGAACTTTAGGGTTCAGAACATGAGAAGCTAGCATGAAACCTCCAAACTTAATTACCAGCTTGGATCTGATATCTCTGCCACCAGCCAGAAAATTCCAGTGTCTGGCTCACTCTGGTCTCCCCAAAACCTTCCCTGGGGGACCCCAAGACTCAGATGCCCTGAGTCTCACCACAAAGGGAAATAACCCACTTCCCTTCCCCCTCTTTACCTCCTCCCAGATTTCCGCGCCCTGGGTATTCTAGGAGATTCCCTGCTTCAAGTGCTTGAAACACAAGTACCGAGAGATCAAATCTCTCTCTCCTCTCACCCAGAGAGTATGCAAAGTCAGGCTTAGTAAATCTAGCATGAAGAGATTTTTCCCCTCCCTTCATTTCTTAGCATTAACCAGTGAAAAAACTCAAACAAGTCTTAAAAAGAAAGCTTTATATAAAAAGAAAGAAAAAGACATAAAAATGGTCTCTCTGTATCAAGGTGACAATATACAGGGTCAATTGCTTAAAAGAAAAAAATGAATAAACAGCCTTATCCAAAAAGAATACAATTTAACACATTCCAGCAACTACACACATGTAAATACAAAAAGCAATATAAACCTATTGTCTTACTATCCTTGTACTTACAACTTGGAAACAGAAGCTTAGAAAGCCTGGAGATAGAGAGATCACTCTCAGAGCCGAGAGGGCCACCGAACCAAGACAAAGAACACCCACCCAAAAACTTCCCTCCCTTGACATTTGAAAAATCCTGTTTTCTGATTGGTCCTCTGGTCAGGTGTTTGGTTCCCTGTGTTAACCCTTTACAGGTAAAAGAACATTAACCGTTAGCTATCTGTTTATGAGACCTCACTCTCTCACTATCAGACAAAACGGGCTCTTTTTCAGTCCCATCGGTTTGGCACGGCTGAAAAGCCCCATTACGATTCAGACTGACTTGCTTGGACCTCTCAGCTGGCCATGGTTTGGCCTGAATGACATCTGCAGCATAACAGCTAACGTGGCTGCATCTCAGTGGGGCTTGTCGATCATGTTAAGTGAACTCAAGTGAGCGAGAGCATTTGGAAAACATACCCTCTTTGCCCGACAAGGCCCACACTCCCAGACCAATGCAATCTGGGCCAGACCATGCTCAGGTGAGCTTGCCTGAATATTTGCTGAAAGTGGAATTACATGTGAAGGTCATAACGAAAATTTCCTGGTAGCGAGTGCTTTTTCCAAGGGCAGTCTCACACCAGCTACATGGCTAAACCCTTTACAATCACAAAGCTGATTTTTATTCCCATGGTAGGGAACTTTTTCAAGTGTATAGAGCTTGTCCTGCTCTTCTTTAGCTAAATGAAAAGCTATATTTTCCCCCAGCATGTTTCATTTAGACATCAGCTCAAGCCAGTAAAACCTGGATCCAGATTTCAAACACCTGAAGGCAAAAGGCATGTGGTTCAGGCCTTTATGAAAATAGGGAGCATTTGGCAATGTTGGATCTAATTCTGGATTCCCTTTTCACGATTCTCCCACTTACTTCAGTCCTGGGGAGGTGGGATGTTGGGTTCTGGCCTGGCTATAATTTCAAGCCCTGTCTTAGAGCCCCAGGTCTCCCCGCTAGGACTGCCCAGAGTGCTCAGAGAGACCAGGCAGGGCAGCTGTCTTCAGCACTCAGGAAGTTTCATGTTGCTCATTGCGGATCTCTGAACGGACTCTGGCGCGTGGGGGTTCCTGTGTGGGGTGAGGACGGGTGCTGATTGATAGGGTCAAGGCAGGCCTGAGAGGGGCCTGCCTGTGTCAGCTCCAGCAGGTGAAGAATAGCTGGCCGACTGCCTGCCCTGCCTCATTATCTGACATCTAATTCCTTCTTATCGTCCTGCTGGGAGATAAAGCGGCTGCTGTGGAGAGATGTTGCTGCAGGCTAGAAGTGCTGACTGAGAGCTAGGGATCAGCCTCATGCCAGGTGAACAGGCAGCCCAGGCGCCGCCAGCCACGGGAACGGCTTGAATCCTGAATGTTGGGCTTGTGATGAAAGGTACTCGTTGAGGGGCCCTGGGCACAGAGGCATCTATTCACCCTCAGCACAGGGAATGCCTGAAACCCTCCCCACCACTGCCTGGGCATCATGCATCATGCGATGTCGTTGCCCCTTTCTGCCTTCAGGGCTGAGGATTTGGGCAGGCCTTATCTCAGATCCCTAGCTAGTGGTAGCAGGATGTGGAGATTGTGTGAGGTGGGAACTGGACTGAGGCCACTGAAGAACCAGCAGCCTGCAGTGACGGTTGTCAGGGCTGGAAATAAGAATGGCCACACTGAGTCAGACCAATGGTCCATCTAGGCCAGTGTTCTGTCTGCTGACAGTGGCCAATGCGAAGTGCCCCAGAGGGAATGAACAGAACAGGGCAACGATCCAGTGATCCATCCACTGTCGGCCAGTCCCAGCTTCTGACAGTTAGAGAATATGGGAATCTCAGAGCATGGGGCTGCATCCCTGACCATCCTGGCTAATAGCCATTGATAGACCTGTCCTCCATGAACTTATCTAGTTCTTTTATGAACCCAGTTATACTTTTGACCTTCACAACATCCCCTGGCAGCAAGTTCCACGGGTTGACTGAGTGTTGTGTGAAGAAGTACTTCCTTTAGTTTGTTTTAAGCCTACTGCCTGTTAATTTCATTGGGTGACCCCTAGTTCTTGTGTTATGTGAAGGGGCAAATATGACATTATGCCCCCTAGTCATCATAGAAATATTGTTATGACATGAATATGGCATAACTAAGATATGTTTTATGCAAGATGGGGCATGTGAGGTATCATTGGAAAGGTTATGATCTACTGAATGTGATTATCCAATTTGTATGCATGTGTCATTTCTGTATCTGAAATTAGAAATATTGACTATGTAATAATTACAGTTGTGTTTTCACCTAAGGAATGCCCACCAGACAGTATGCAAATAGCCTGGTTGGGCCATTAGTATCTTCAAAGACCGATTGCCCTTCCTAATCTCCCTCCTTCCTGAGAAGTTTCCTGGGATGCTGCTTTGACACTGCAGGGTCAGGTGATCGTGTCACTTGGTACTGGATGCCATTTTGGACTTCTGGTATTTTTCCACTGGAAGGGGGAGGGACACACACTAGGATTCCTGCCATATGTAAATCCTATATAAGGCTGGGGAGTGAGCTCATTTTGATTTTTCTCCACTGCCTCCCTGCCCAGGAAGGAAAACTGCTGAAAATACCTGAAGAAACAAAGGAGCTAAGCTGTGGGGTAGAGGGGCAGGGGCTGAGCCCGGGCTGAGAATGGTATCTGGCCCATGAAGGATATACCTGGAGTTTTAAGCTGCAAGTGAGAACTGACTGTCCACAAAGAAATTCTGCAGCCTGCTTAAAACAACGTTTAAGTTGAGAAGTTATTATTTGTGACCAGTTTCTTTAGTGTATCAAGCTTAGTTTGCGTGTTTTGTTTTATTTGCTCAGTGATCTGCTGTGTGCTGTTTGCTATCCCTTATAATCGCTCAAAATTTACCTTTTGTAGTTAATAAGCTTGTGTTTATCTAAAACCCAGTTTGTGCAATTCATAACTGTGGGGGAGGGGCTAAAACTGTGCAGCTTTTCCTCCACCTTGTGGGAGGGAGCGAATCTAGTGAGCTCACGCTGTGTAGGTCTCTGTGCAGCACAAGACAAGATCATTTTGGGCTTGCACTCCAGAGGGGGTGGCTCCAGAGTGCTGAGCAATTCCCCAAGCTGAGTCTTCCAGCCCAGAGCTGATTGCAGACTGTGCGATTCTACAGCTGGGTGTGTCCCTGCCTGTGTGCGTGGGCAGCAGGACAGAGTGAGGGAGCCCAGGCTGCTGGAGGGGGTGTGCACAGTGGGACCTCTGTACATCAGGTGGCACCCCGGGAGGGGGCGGGGTCCAACCTGTCATAGTAAATAACACCTTCTTATTCACTTTCTCCACACCAGGCACAATTTTAGGACCTCTAACGTATCCACTCTCAATCCTCTTATTTCTACAATGAACAGTCCCAGTCTTTAATTTGTCCTACTGCTAAGCATTCTTGTTGCTCTTCTCTTTTTCTAATTCTAAAAGATCTTTCTTGAGGTGGGCTAACTAGAACCGTACACAGTGTTCTGTGTGTGTGTGGTATTATGATATTTATAGTCGTATTATCTATCCCTTTCCTAATGGTTCCTAACATTGTTACCATTTTTGCCTGCTCCTGCAGAGAACTGTCTACAATGACTCTTTCTTGAGTTAGACCCCATCATTTTATATGCATGGTTGGGATTGTTTCCCAGTGTGCATTACTTTGTGTTTATCACCATTGAATTTCATCTGCCATTTTGTTGCCCAGTCACTGAGTTACTGAGATCCCTTTGTAATTCTTCGCAGTCGGTTTAGGAGTTAACTAGCTTGAATAATTTTGTATCATCAGCAAACTTTGCCACATCTCTGTTCACCCCCTTTGCTAGATCATTTATGAATATGGTGAACAGCACTAGGCCCACTACGAATCCTTGGGGAACCCTTCTTTACCTGTTTCCATTGTGAAAACTGACCGTTTATGCCTACTCTGTGTTTCCTGTCTTTTAACTAGTTACTGATCCATGAGAAGATTTTTCCCTCTTATTCCATGACTGCTTATTTTGCTTAACAGCCTTTGGCCAGGGACCTATCAAAGGCTTTCTGAAAGTTCAAAGACACTGTATCTGCTGGATCCCCCTTGTCCATGTGCTTGTTGACCCACTCAAAGAATTCTAAGAGATCAATGCGACATGATTTCCCTTTACAACAGCCATGCAGACTCTTCCCCAACATATTGTGTTTGTGTCTGATGATTCTGTTCTTTACTATAGTTTCAGCCAGAGTGTCTGGTACTGAAGTTAGATTTACCAGCCGGTAATTGCCAGGATTGCCTCTGGAGTCTTTTTTTTTAAAATAGTCATTACATTAGCTATCTTCCAGTCATCTGATTTAAGTGATAGGTTACATACCACAGTTAGTAGTTCTCCAATATCTTATCTGAGTTCCTTCCGAACTCTTGGGTGAATGCCATCTGGTCCTGGTGACTTATTACTGATTAATTTATCAGTTTGTTGCAAAAACTCCTTTACTGACTCAATCTGGATTTGAAGCAGCAAACTATATTCACATTGAGCAGAACTGAGTGCTCTGGTTTACAAAAGTATTTGTGAATCCATTTTTTAAAATTGTGACCAGCTCTAGTGAGAAGATGTTTTCTGAAGGGGTCTGTTGGCAGGTGCACATAAAATTACAGCTGTTACATGCATGGCAGCATCACAGTGCTCATCAGCCTCCCAAGGTTCTGTTGGGATATGCACCTCAAACGTTGGAGGCTTCTGCACGCATACACTAAACTGTCTACCCTGCAAGATTGGGCTTGGGAATCTAGCAAAAATAGGCTTTCTCCTGGGCTTTCTCCTGGGCTGGCTGGAAATCCTGTGGGTTTGCTGCTTACAGACCCTGTGCCCCGCTGGTATATATGTGGCGAAGGTTCATTCAGAGCCCTTACAGCAGTGGGTAAAAACCCATTTGTACCTGCTGCCCACCCTGCCTGCTTTGGCAAGTCTCTGCTGAGTCTGAGGTGTCAGAGCAAAGGCTGGTCTGGTGGTGAGGGAACAGGACCGGAGGGGAGGAGATTGGGATTTCTGGGCCGGCTATGGGTGGACTTGGGCAAGTCTCTTATGATTGTTTGTGCTGGCTCATGTGATGTGCACCAGTGCCCTCTGCTGGACAGAGTTAGAGCTGGTTCTAGGTAACAGCTCAGATGCTCTGGGCCTGTGCTGTGGGAGCATGAGGGGTCGGGGTTCTAGTCCCCCCGTTGCCAGGAAGTTCCCAGTGGTGAGAGAGTGCAGCACACTGAGAACAGGGGCCACGCGGCTGTTAGAGTCAGTGCAGAGCTGACGGGTGAAAAGAGAGACAATTCACAGTGCATGCTGCTGTTCAGAGAGGCTGGGCTGCATGGACCAGATCCTGTGCCCAGCAAGGTCAGTTATGAGGCTTGCAGTCGTGCAGGGCTGAGCTCTACAATTTGAATGATTTTTCCTTTACGGCCCTAGGCACCTACCTTGTCCTCATGGAGCCTATGGTGCAGCTGGCCCTGTGCCAATAAGTTGCTGTTTTGTTGTAAAAAGTGAAAAATCAGTTTGCTGCCAGCAGAAGACACCAAATCACCAGTTGTGAGAGAAGAAGTGGAGTTATTCTCCGGGTCTGTCATCACCTCCTCCAGAGCTTAAAGGCCTCTTTCCCCACTGAGTGAAGAACTAAACAAAGAAGGTTTATTCCCAGCAAGTCACGTTTACTTTTCCAGAGATCAGTGGAGCACTTACGGCTTCGTGTTGCTCTGAATGGGAATTTGAGATCTACTCGGTTTAGCGACAGTGCCATTGTTCTTTAGCATAAAGCAAAATTGGTTTGTTACATATTTCCAGCTATCACAGTAAGTCAATGAAATTGCTCAAGCAAGGCAGACACTGAGAGCTAATCAAACTGAAGAGAAGGTTGAGATTTTATTGATAGTTGCTAGTTTTTCCCACTTAGCCAGACTGTACGTCCAGGGCACATCTTAAAACAAGCCCAAGTATGACAGGGCGCAGGGCAAGCTGTGAGCTCTGTGCTGCCCCGTGATCAGAAGGTGGATGATGTGGAGATTTAAATTGTTGATGATGTGCCGGCTCAGTTTGAATTTGCTCAAGAGGGGCTGAGGAAACACAGCAACTCTTAAGACAATAGGAACTTTTTTCCTGTTTCTCTTGTGCCTGTTGTGTTTTTTACAGGTTTTTCTAAAAGCGACAGCAGGCTGAAGTAAGCTCTTTTGCTTCCTAGCTGATCATGTTCTTCCCAAGGTCTTTGTGTAAAAGGCACATGTTTTGCACAAACAGCATTATTATTTGACAAGGGAACAACACAGTTTATAAGCCAATAAGCCCTCGCATCCTTTGATGATAATGCTTACAATATGTACATTGTTTCAGGGCAGTACCAACAAATAACTTGTGTTTTACATAAGTAAAGTTCTGTGCCCTTTGCTAATTAATACCTGGGACCAGCCCCTGGACTGGCAGGCTTATTAACTCAAGGATGCAACGCAATTTCTTAAAGAATCTCATTGCCAATACAGTGTTGTTAGCTTGTATGTCTGGAGAACTGTAGTTACAATAATTTGTGTAATATGAAGAGTTCTGACCATCTGCTGGGCCAAAAATCAGGGTTTAAAAGACCCCTAAATACATAGTTGCAGTTCTCTCTCTCTCTCTCTCCCCTCCTTTCCTTCCATAAAGAAATTAACAAGTTTACTGCGCAAAAACTATGTTTAATGTTACAAAAACTAGCTCATTGTCAATGCAGCTGAGCTGTGGTGAAGGTCTTTCACTAACTCCTGTAAGCCAACACTGGTATCAGATGTGCCTGTCTGATCTCAGATAACGGTTTGGGGGATATCGAGCTGGGCCGAGAGGTCTCAGAGACTTAGAAAAGCTGATTTTACAATCAGATAAAAACAATGTTTTTCAAGAAGCCAGGATTTGCTTTCTGAAAACATCTGATTAAATCTGACAATCCAGCACGATCATATTGAATGGCTGTTACTGTGACCGAGAGATGGGCCAAGGAGGCAGCAATTAGATTTGAATCTGAATTAGGCTCATAGAATCATAGATGATTAGGGTTGGAAGAGACCTAGGAGGTCATCTAGTCCAGCCCCTGCTCAAAGCAGGACCAACAACAACTAAATCATCCCAGCCAGGGCTTTGTCAAGCCTGACCTTAAAAACCTCTAAGGAAGGAGATTCCACCACCTCCCTAGGGAACCCATTCCAGTGCTTCACCACCCTCCTAGTGAAATAGTATTTCCTAATATCCAGCCTAAACCTCCCCCACTTCAACTTGAGACCATTAGTCCTTGTTCTGTCATCTGCCACCACTGAGAAGAGCCGAGCTCCATCCTCTCTGGAATCCCCTTCAGATAGTTGAAGGCTGCTATCAAATCCCCTCTCACGCGTCTCTTCTACAGACTAAATAACCCCAGTTCCCTCAGCCTTTCCTCATAAGTCATGTGCCCCAGCCCCCTAATCATTTTTGTTGCCTCCGCTGGACTATCTTCAATTTGTCCACATCCCTTCTGTAGAGGGGGGACCAAAACTGGACACAATACTCCAGGTGTAGCCTCACCAGTGCTCAATAGAGGGGAATGATCACTTCCCTCGATCTGCTGGCAACGCTCCTACTAATACAGTCTAATATGCTGTTGGCCTTCTTGACAACAAGGGTACACTGCTGACTCATATCCAGCTTCTCATCCACTGTAATCCCCAGGTCCTTTTCTGCAGAACTTCTGCTTATCCAGTTGGTCCCCAGCCTGTAGCGGTGCATGCGATTCTTACCTCCTAAGTGCAGAACTCTGCACTTATCCCTGTTGAACCTCATCAACAAGGCTCAGGCCGCAGTTAGGTCTGACCCCAGGCTGGGCTGTGGGGCTCGACTCCTCAGCCCAGGCTCCTGGTCCCAGACACCCTGTTTGGGAGCTGGGAGGCCATGTAGAGACCGGAGGCCAGGTGTGGGCCTCGGCTGCCTCGTCTCCCCACTCGCAGAGCTGGGGGCGCTGGGTGGGTAGAGGCAGTGGAGGAGAGCTCTGAGTCCCCTCTATTGACCCCTCCTGGGGATGCCTGGAGGGACACTGCCAGGCCCTTGAGGGAACCTGTGTGAGTCAATTAGAGAGGGCTCTCTCTGCTGGTGATGGGAAGGCCCCTGTGAGCTCTGAGGAGAGGGCCCTAATGAGGGACTGCTGGACGGGCTGGGGAGGTACCAAGGAGAAAAGCCCCTTAGCCGCAATGCACTCAGAGAGGATGTTAGGCAACAGCTGTGAGCTGGACACTCCCCCTTCCAGAGCTTGATGCCAGCTGGACAGTGCCAGGGCAACATAATCTGGATCGCCCTATCCCACCTGTCAGAGGAAGCACCACTGAAACGGCTCTCCTGCCTGGAAGTAGGACTGCTGGTGCAAAGGCTCGTCCCGGCAGGGGAGCATGAGCCCTGGCGTGCTCAGTGCTGAGTGAGTGGCGGCAGAGTTTGAAGCAGCTGCTGCTGGGCTGCTGTCGCACTGATGGGAAGAAGTCTCAGGGAGCAAGAGGTTGCAGGGCAGCAGGGCTGTCAAACCCCAGGAAGGAACACACATCGCTGCTAAGGGAGGAGAAGCTGCTGGAGAAGGAGAAGGGCCCTGCTGTTTGCTTTGCCAGCTGGCCACACTATGAGCAAAGACCCCTTTTGTGTTACAGGAGAAGAGTATTTGCAGCCTCCCTCGCTCTTGGTGTAAATACAGCCTTCCCTCACCCCACAGCAGGCTTGGTCACCAGGGAAACACCCATCTCCTCTCCCCAGGAATGTACAGCCTGGCTTGATAAGGCATTGTCCTCTGGGAAGAGTCATTAGCCCACCTAAGTGAGGCGGTTGTTTACTCTCCTATCAGGCCTCATTGGCTGTCTCGGTGCCTCCCTCTGTGTGCATTGGGCAGCGATAGAAGATGTGTACAGAGGTGCTGTTTGCCATTTGGCACCACAGAGTTTCCTCTCCTCCAAGGGCTGGTGAGTGGCAGCTTCTCTCTCTCTTTCGTCCAGTGGAGCCAGGATCCTCCTGCTGCCTAGCAGGTTTGCGGTGCCTTCTGGCTGCCGGAGCTGACCTGCAGGATCTCTCCTCTAGCTTGTTTGTGTTTGGGAATTGCCAGGGTCTGCTTGTAAGATCCCAGAAGATTCAGGGCTCATTTCCTGTGCTCCAGGTGCTCCTTGGCCAGACTCCCCTTCCCCACTCCAGCTGCCCAGGGGTTTGGTGTGGTGTGTGGGGGGAGTCCGACTGAATGGGGCTTAGATCCAATCCAGCCAAAGGGGCTCCAACAAGCCAATACATTGACTTGCTCATGACACGTCTAGCTCCCTTCCCTGTCAGTGCTCCAGGGGCCAGGTCTGTGAATTCATGGATTCCACTCGGGGTGTGGGGACCCCTTCTCACTCAAATACTGGGATACATTGCCAAGAAGGGCAGGCTGCATAGACCCCTCTGAACTAGACAGTGGCACTGTTTCAGGGGCAAACAGGCCTCTCTGGAGCATTTTCTCCTGCAGTGTGTCTATATAGCACTCTGAACACTGGTTCAATTCACCTGCAGCCACTTCTGAACATGTGTGTTTGTGTGTCCACGCCAGCAGGCCCTGCCCAGCCCACCAGAACAGGTGCGTGGCAGCAAGTACGCAGCAGGCACCAGTACGATACTGTAAGAGACACAAAACTGGCAATGAGGAGAAAACGGTGAATGGCATCTGGTGGGAAAATCAAAGAGTTTAATGCAGAAAATGAGGATTGTCAGCAGTATGTTGAAAGATTGGGCCACTATATTCTGGCAAATGAGGTAAGAGATGAGGAAAACCAGAAAGCATTATTTCTTGGTGGTTGTGGCAGTAAATCCTGCTGCCTTTTAAGGAGTTTGTTACAGGCTTGGAAGCCAAGAGAGAAATGTTTAGAAGAACTGAACTGCAAAGGATGTTAACATTTTAAGCTTCATAATTGGCCATGACTCACAAGGAGACCAGGTGAATCTATCCCTGTGCATGGCTGAGCTTAAAAAGCGAACTGAATATTGTTCATCTGGCTATGTCGTGAAATATACGCTGTGACACAGATTTGTTTGCAATATTAATGATGAAAAAATACAAAAGCAGTTACTAGCAGAAGGGAATTTACCTGCCCAAAGCAGGAGAATTGGCAGCAGCTATGTAAGTAGCAGTGAAATATTTACATGATTTACATTTAGATGACAAGGACAATCAAACTGATTCTGTAAACAAACTGCAACGCCAACAAAAAGGTGTTCAGGCTGCTGTAGGGTGCATCCGCTGTGAAGGAGGGCGTGTGGCATCAAGTTGTAACTATAAAATGGCCCGATGTCATAAATGCCTCAAGGTTGGACACTTACCCAGGAAATGCAGAGCAAGTTATTAACCAACATATCAAAAGGTAAGCAGTTAAACCCCACGGTTACAGAGAACAAAGAAAGAATCAGAGGGCCTTTTTCCTGGAGGGGGAAGAAGAGGCAGAGGAGGGAGGTGTACTGTACCCCAGGGAAGAAAGTGGGACCTTACAAAGTAACAGGAGAGTTTAAACAATCAGTGCACGAGGAAGTACATACAAGGACGTCAGAGACAGTGATTAATGAATAGACCTATCAGCAGTGCCAAGCGGGACGCGACACTGCACACCTACCCTGGAGACTCCGTCCAGATGATCGGTTCAGTGCTAGTTCCTGTAAAATATAAAAGCCAAAAGGACAAAATGCAAAAGAAAAAACTTACCAGTTTTAGTGATCTGAGGAAAAGGGCAAAATTTGGATGAAAGAACTAAAACGGAACTGGGAAGAAATATTTAAAGTTGAACAGGTAAAATACCCACAGTCCCAGAAGTTCTAGATGTTCATCCCACAATTTTCCAAGAAGAGCTAGGGACCATGGAGGAGGTAACAGCCAGGGTTTATATTCAGGATGGGAGCCAGCCAAAACATTTTAAAGCAAGACTAGTTCTTTATGTGCTCAGATTACAAACAGTCCAGACTGAGTGGGACAGGTTGGAATAGCAGAGCATCATTTCACCAGGGAAGTTTTCGGAATGGGCTATCCCTGTAGTACCAGTGGTTAAACCCAACAAAACCAGACGCATCTATGGGGATTATAAAGTAACAGTGAATCAAGTCTCTAAACTATACACCTACCGCATTCTGCGCACAAAAGATTTGCTTCTCTTGCAGTGCTAGGTGGAAGTCAAAAATTCAGTAAACTGGGCATGTCATAGGTGTACCAACAGATGAGATTGGAGGAGGATGGTAAGAAATTCACCACTGGGCACACCCTCAAGGGTTTGTATCAGTACAATAGATTACCACATGGAGAATTGTCAGCCCATGGAATTTTCCAGGATGCCATGGGAAGTATGTTGAAAAGTGTTACGTGGATGTAGTGAGGATTGAGGTTATCCTCAGCAGCAGCAGAAGTGACCCTGAACATCCTTCAACATAGGAGAAGGTACTTAAAAGATCGGAAGTGGTGGGACTTCACTTAAAACAAAATAACTGTTTTTTTATGAGCCCAGAACTGATGTCTCTGAGATCCAGCATAGAGCAGGAGGGAGTTCACTCTATGGCTGACAAGGTCACAGCTATTGAACAAGTGCCAGTGCCTTAGAATACCAGTGAGCTAAGAGCTGGCCTACATATGTTAAATTACTGTCATGGGTTTCTTCCAAAGGTTTCAGCCCTTTTAGAGCCTTCACGCCACCTTTTGAGGAGAGAGACCCCTTCACACTGGGAAAGAAAGAAGAGAAAGCACTCCAGGGGTCTAAAAAGCTACTCAGATCCTCTGAGCGCCTTGTTCCTTTTGACCTGGGCAAGAATTAATCCTATCCTGCAAATGGAGTGGGGGTAGTTCCATCCCTTAAAATGAAAGATTTTACAGAAAGACCAGTTGGACATGTCTCCCAGACCCCGAATGAAGCTGAATGGGTTACTTCCAGCTGGAGAAAGAAAACCTTGCTATTGTTTTGGGAATAAACATTTCCACCAATATCTCTATGGGAATCTTATCATTTTGTCAGATCGCAAACCACTGGTGGGAGTCTTCAGTGAAAATCAGAGGAGCCGATTGTGGCAGCTGCCCAACTACAGCATTGGGCTTTGACATTAGCGCCTATACAATAGTTTACAGTAGTGCCAACACCTATAGTTTTCAGTCAGTTACTGTTAGCAGAACCAACTGGTTCTATGGAGAAATTTTGCTGCTCATGGAACACCTAGATAGACCAGACCCAGTAAAGTCTTCCCAGGTCAGAAAATGGTCTAGACAGGTCCTGTCTTGTCCCAGGTAATGCAGCACATATTGCACAGATGGCCAATCAGAGTAAGGGGAAAGAATTTCAACCATTTAGGACCAGGAGTACAGAATGAAATATAGAGAATGAATGTGTGCTGTGGGGCACATGCATTGTGATTCCCCTACAAGGATGAGATTAAGCCTGACCGAAGGACGTGACACACACCCTGGCATTTCATGTATGAAATCTTTGGCTCGGAGCTGTGTATGGAGGCGAAATGTGGACGAGGACTTAAAAAAAGGAGTGAAGAATGTCACTGATGTCAGGGATACTGGCAGACCCCTGCCCTGGCACTCCTTCATCCCTGGGAGTGTCCAGGCCACAGGTGGTTCTGAATACATATAGATTTTGTGGGCCCATATGCAGGGAAGGTGTTTTTAGTTACAGTGGATCCTGATTCTAAATGGTTAGACATGCACGTGATGACTTCAGCAACATCCTTGGGTAACTGTGAAAAGCTCGGACAGTCCTTTCCCACACATGGATTACCAGTCAGATTTGGAACCCAGTTTTTACCAGTCTGGAAGTTGAAAGATTTTCTGAGAAGAAATGGGATTAAACATATTCAAACTTCATTGTAGCATCCAGCTTCAAATGGTCTAGCACGGTCTTTCTCAATCTCTTTGATACCAGAGACTGGCTTGCTGCCTTCCTAAACTAGCTGCTCATTGAGAAACACTGACTAACAGAAAGAGCTGTTCCAACTTTCAAAGAAGGAATGAAGAAAATGATGAATGGGAGCTTGGAAACAAAGCTGTCTTCATTTCTTTTGACATCACAAACCACTCCTCAGAACAATGGGGATGAGCCTGGACCAGCTGCTGATGGGAAGAAGGATAAAAACTAATTTGGATTTAATTCACCGCGGCATGGAGGGGGAGGTTTAAGGAAACAGGCTGATCAAACAGATATGATTATCATGCCAAAGACAGAGCGTTGGCTTTGAAGAATCAAGTCTATACCAAAAATGTTAATATACACAAGCCAACATGGATTCCTGGTACTATCCTAGAATAAACTGGACCTTTGTCTTTTCAAAGAGGTTTAAGTGATGGTCGAGGGGTACGATGACATCTGGATCAGGGTCAGCTGACCCTGAGCTTTTGGGTGAAGAATTATGAAAGAAGCAAAGGCCAGGAAGGGATGGAGAATTGCCCAGAATGCCCGAGTCAGGAGTATCTACTGAATCACCAAACCTAGAGACGGGGGGGAAGAGTTTCCCCAACACCTGAGGTTTCATCGGCAGCTGAGGAAGGCTGCAATCCAGCAAGAGAGAGAAGTGCCTAAGTTATTTAAAGAAGCACATTCTGGCTGTCAATTAAGAGAGGGGGGATGTAGTAAAGTGGCTATTAAAGGGTTAACCAGGGGACTCAGTATTATGGGCTGGAGCCCTGCTTCACTTTTTGACCTCACTTCCTGTGTGAGTAGGAGGGCGGGGAGGAAGGTGCAGAGCTGGTAGTCCCCACAATAATTCAGGGTGTCCGACAGCCTGCAGTAACTGTGTGGACAGGTTTCAGAGTGGTAGCCGTGTTAGTCACCACTTGGAAACCTATCCTTGTTGTTTGTACGTAGACAGCGGGTTATTGTACCCACTGGGGGGCCCTATACACAAATATACCTGCCCTGTGCTGTGTAGTGTTGTGCGGCTGGTAGTTTGCAGACCCCGGGGGGTTACTCCAATGACTGATCCCAGCTGGTTCTGTCCTCGCTGGGGTTCCCTGTATACCTCTCCCGCGCTGCAGCAAGGGCTAGCAGCAGGCAACATCTTTCTCCCCAGTCACTTCCCTCCCTCCCAGTCACACCTGTCCCTCCTGGGGCTGTGCCAGTCCTCTGGGAGGAGCCACCTGGCCAGTGAGAGATGCAAGGAAGGGGTAGGACTTGCTTGTCCAGTGAGTGAACACACACCTTGCTGATGTGCCTCCTGCTGGTGTCTCTAGCAGGTGTCCCGCATCCCAGAGACGTCTCTTCCCCAGCTGTCTGATTGCGGTGGCAGCCCTGGGCAAGCCCAAGTATGTTCTGTATTGGCTTAGAGGCACTATGAGGGCCTGATCCTGAGAGGTGCAGCGCACCCACAATTTCCATTGATCTGAGAGGGAGCCGTGGGTGCTCAGCACCTCTCAGAGAATGGCCGTTTCTGAAGGTAATGAGAATGTCCAGACTTCAAACAGTACTTACTACAAAAAGTTCTAGAAGGGAGATAAAACTTCCTGCTTCAAGGCTTTCGATGATCTCAAGCTATTGGGAGTTAAGTAGAGACTTCCCTGGCAGTGTAGGATTAGGGCATATCCTGTAGCGCCCTCCTCCTTCCAGTCCAGGCTCTGCTCTAGCTGAGTCACTGACCCCCCGGTTAATTCTGCCAGAACTCTCTCAAGGAATCCTGCCCGGGGAGCAGTTTCCAGCAGGGTTCGTTGTTTCATTTGAGCCTTCTTAATGAACACAATCAAAACTTTGCAGATTCTTCCCTCAAAAGTCTGTGCAGGCTGAGCAATACCTTCCCCAGATCTGTCCCTCACCCCCGTAACTCCAGGGACCCAAACTTCCTGGCTCTTACCTCACAGCCCTGTCAGTAAAGGACTCCACACAGTCTTCCCTTCTGTCCATTTGGTTCCTGAAACAATTCCTTTCCACAGTAGCTCCAATAGCCATCCATGGGGAGCACAGCACCTGGACCCTCAGCTTTCGAGAGGGTGTTGCATTTCCTCCCTCCATTTCCTGCTGCCTTCTTTTATAAGGGTCAGCTCTTGCTCAGGTGCGGGGGGCTAATCCGTCTGCTAGCCAGCCAGCCTGCTGCAGGCCCTTGACCCCCACAGGAATGGTATCCCTTTTACAGTCACAGGAAGGGTGCCTCATAATACCTGTTTCTGGGGTTCTTGCACCTTCCTCTGAAGCAGCTGATGCTGGTCATGGTCAGAAACAGGAGACTGGGCTGGATGGCCCTGAGGTCTGATTGAGGCTGGCGTTTCCTGTGTACCGGACTAGATGGACCATTGGTCTGACCCAGTATGGCCGTTCTTTTGTACCTATATCAGTTCCTCGGTTTGCACTGGCTGCCTCATTTTCCAGACTTCTTTCTCTGTAAGCAAGGCTGGGCCTAACAACCTTTACAAACTGCTGGCACTTCAAGAGCCTCCTGATATACCTAGTAATTAAACTTGCTTCACTGCGGCACAAGGAAATCCAAGAGCAATGTATCACTTCAAAGGGAATTCCCCCTCCTTATCACCGAGGTCTCAGGGAAAAATGGCCGTGTGTGCAGCTAAAGCACAGGCCCAGGCGCCTGGAAACCTCAGCTGTGTTCCCCATTCAGTTACAGGCTTTCTGTCTCCCCTGGGACAAGCCATTTCCCTAGGAGTGCCGCCCACTTGTGTTTCTGGTGGATTAGACCCAGAGAGGAAAAGGGGCCTGAGCCACCTCCCATTGCAGCCAACAGGAATCTTTCCACTGAGTTAGAGTGAGTCCCTATAGACTCTGGCGACCTCACTCGTATATGTACCTGGTTAAATCGATCAGGTAACAAGGCCTGTCTGAGGTGACTCTGTCATAAGCTGCAAAACCAAATCAAGCCAAGCACCCCAAGAACATGAGACGCCTCCCCCACAACTTGCTTCTCCCACCCTCACCTCCCTCAGCAGCAGTTCGGTTCCAGGGGAGAAGCACCACACACACCAGGCCTGGCCTCGGTCCAGACTGACTCCTGCAGCACTGCTCCATTCTAGTGCCTGGGCTCAGACGTGCTCTCGGTTGGTTTGGAGCCAGGACTGCGAGTGTGCACAGTGCAGGCAGGGTGAGTCCGTGCTCTCCTCGCCAGGCCCTGCCTTCCACTTGGCTACAGCTACCCTTGGACATTGCTTTCCATGGCAGCCCGATCCCTCTCATCTCTGAGCTCCAGAGCCACCACTCTCTCTCTCCCATCCATTGCCCTCATTATAGATTTACTGGCTTCGTCACATCGCTGGAATACATGTCGCTGACAGGGCTGCTGGCAGTTCACAGCAGAGGAGCCTGCTCCTGGTGTTCTTGGTGTCTCACGCAATGCACTAGCAGAGGAATATGGCTGTGATGTAGCAGGTGTTTCTGGGCCAGCATGTCTTGGTATTAGTGCCTGGAACATTGGAAATGTGCTGAGGGTGGAGGTTAGTGGGTAGAGCAGGATTCAGCCTGCAGTCCACCTTGGAGATTGCGCTCTGCCTTTCAGTAAGTCACTCCTCAGGCTTGTAGCACGCTGGGCTCATGGTCCTTGCTGTTCCTTGCTCCATGGGGGGAGCTGGATACTGGTGTAAAACAGTCTCACATGTGGTGGTGTGATCATGCAGTGAGTCTAGTGTGATTTACATCCTGTATTCGACCTCTGACAACTTCAAAGCCCCCTGAGCCTCAGTGAGCTGGGAATTGAGCAGAGAGACTCCGGCTGGAGAAACAGGAATGGGCACAGCTCACCCTGGAACTTCCATTGTTCCTTCCCCTCACAGACCCTGCTCGACAGTTCCGGGATAATCATATCGCTCATTGTGCTGGAGGGAAAGCTCCAGTGCAAACACAGGGAGCCCGTCAATATTGGTTTTTAAGAAGACTTTTTTTTTTAACCATGTCTAGAGGTTTATACCTAAATCCCCTCAGGCTACCGAGACTTCCCTTGGGAAGGACAATCCTGGGAGTTTGCACTAACACCAGCCATTGATTGAAATTTCACGCCCACCTGTTTGCACACAAGATTTAATTTGGTTGATTCTTCATGCTCTTTTCCTGCTTAATCAACAACCTATTGAACTTAACATTAAAAGGGAGAGAGACAGAATTTCCTGAAAGGAACTAGAAAGTTCAAAATTGCAAACCAGTGAGAACACCTTTGAACTAATGACAATAAAGTGATTTCTCCGTTTGTATGCGATCAGAAAATAATATGCTACCCATCGACTTTGAATCGCCCCGTTAAAGAACACCTCTTTGCTGTTAAAATATAGTTAATATAGGCCCTTTCAAGCAGAGCACAGTCTGCCGGGGCTGTATGTGTGTTCCACTCAGTGTAGCCTGCCAGCTTCGGCCTTAGAATTACCCAGCATTGCGTCAGGGGCCTGATCCTGAGCGGTTCTCACACCACCAACTCCATGACTGGACTCTGTCCTACTGCAGTCAGTGAAAAAAATCCCATTGCCTTAAGAGGGAGTGGGATCAGGGGCGCAAGCCAGTGGGAGTGGAGGATGCTCAGCATTTCATAGAACTAGTAAGAGAGCTATACTTGGGGCATGTGGCATTGCTGGAGGGAGAGTTATTTGGTGGCATCTTCATACAATTCCGAGTAATTAAAGAACATCTACAAGGCCAGGTCTTGGTCTTTATACACAGTGTCTATCTAATCCACCCTGCTCTAATGACCTACAGCCTACATTCAAATCTGACTCCCTGGTCGGAACTCTTTATATCAAGCTGAACTTCATGGACCAGATTTTTAAAGGAGCCTCTGCCCACTCTCCTTTTTAAATGTGTGTGTGAACCACACCCAAAGACTTTGCACTTGGATCCACTGTTTTTGCAGGTGTAGTTTGCACTCAGAAGACGGGAAAATGTCCTTCAAAAAGCTGCTCCTGCATCTCTGTAATGGATCAAAATTCCAAATCCAAGCAATCCTGAATCTGCCAGGTTGAGACGAACATTTCCTGTCTTTTGGTGTGTGTGTGTTTGTGATTGTTTGGTTTGCAGAGCGCAGCCATGTGTATTTAATATGTGATGTCCCTTCAGTCTGTAGTGCTGACTCATTAATTGCCAGACAGTGAGCAATGAAACCCAGATGTTCCCATTTGGTGGCCTCCCATCCTTCATGAAGATTGTACCGTGTGAGAAAAATACAAGAGGAAGTGCCTTTTTAAATGTTTGCATTGCTGTGCACTTTACTTCCCTCACCACAGACAGGCTCAAAGCCGCTCGCAAACGCTGGGGCTCATCGTCACCCACATCTGAACTTGCAGTGTGTGGCACCAGCAAAGAAGTTCAGGACAATGGGAGATGTCAGAAGAGAAGAGCGGCAGAAGAGGGCATTTCTTTCTCTCTAGGAGGGTGTATTAACGCCATGGTGTTTTCCAGTTGCAGATGCACTGCTCCCCCTGTGTCAGGTTTAGGTTGACCAGACAGCAAGTGTGAAAAATCGGGATGGGGGGAGGGGATAATAGACTTCTATATAAGAAAAAGTCTCAAATATTGGGACTGTCCCTATAAAATCGGGACATCTGGTCACCCTAGTCAGGCTCAGGAACTCACATCAGCGGCAGAACTACATGGATACACTTGCAGGTCTAAGCATTACTCTCAGGTGCCCACTCCACTGCAGATTTGTACAGCCCAGGAGATTTAGGAACATTCTGTAAGGCTAATCCTAGCAGCTTCTCTCCTAGGGAAACTCAGAGCACTTCACAGAGATTAAGAAATTAATACATTAATCCTCACACAATGCCTCTGTGAGGCAGGAGAGCGCTACACCCATTTCTAAGGTTAGTTAAATGGATCCCAGAAAGTAGTTTGACCAAGACCACATGGGAACTCACTGAAGAGCTAGGAACAGACTCCAAGAGTTCCCTGCTCTGACCATTAGACCCCACTGCCTCTTGCAATACTACACAACAGAGGGCTGGGTGGTGACTCTGTTTCCTTCCTGATCTTTAATGACTGGACCCACTGGTCTGGAATGCTGGAGTCCTTCAGGGGAACCCGTACTTGGCTGACCCAGGAGTATGTTGGGCTGCATGGAAGGTGAGTCACTAGCTTACTCACAGGTTTCACATTTGAAAAAAAGAATCCATTATTTCAATAACCAGCAAATGAAATCTTGGCTTCCATGATCTCTCAAAAGTGTCAGCACTGTAGACCAATGGTGGACATAATTAAGACTTTAATAACATGTGCTAAGCTTCTATGCTGCCTTCAGGTAATTCCCCAGAGAATTCATAGAGAATAGCTCCCAAACAATAGGCTGACCTGGGGGATTCTGTCATTTTTAAATTACTATCATTGCTAAACAAAAAGTAACTTTGTTACAGGCACAGGTTTACCGGGAAGTCACTTCTCTCTGTGGCCAGGGGCTAAGCAACCATATTTAAATACCACGTGGTTTTTAAAAGCTATAGCAGAAAGCGGGGTGTTAAAGGGCTGGCCTGGCATTTAGGGGCTGAGGGTCAATTCCTTGCTCTGCCATAGACTTCCTGTGAGGCCTGTTCCTATTTGTAGTGTTCACTCCTCTAACAATTAAAAATTATTTCTTCATTACCCAGGTATCATCAGAACAAGCTTTACTGGAGAATACTCCAGGTTTGTCTATGGGATGGCTTTATTGTTAGTAATATGGGGGTTGTAATGGATTATGTTGTCGTACCATCATTTTTTAAAGACATGTATATAACAGAGTGCATAAGAATTTGACCAACAAATAACCTCTTGCAAGGTTTCTGCATCACAGTTTTAAACAGGAAAGGAATATGATACCAATGCTATACGAATTATGATCTGATAAGTTTTCCTGGCAAGTTGTCACATTAACTGTTACTGTCTTTCTTTGACATTAAAATTTGAAACCTTTCTACACAATGGATTTAATGCTGAGACTCGCCCCCTGGGACGACTTTACTATTCGTTATTTTGTCCCTGCATCTCCTCTCAGCAGCTTTTCTCCTAGATTCCTAGGACTCTGTTTCACCCCGTTCCCGTGCATGTCATGTGGCTGAGCTGGGATTTCCCAGTTGCTAGTAGTCTTGGGGGAGATGCTCTGGGGCTGGCTCTGTTGTCAGGCAGTATCTTGCACAGTTTTGTGATCTAAGCACCACAGTGCTGGGAAAGTCGCTCTTGCTGCAATGTGCTGCAGGATGTTACCAAACACCAGACTGGTTCAAAGGAACTAGAGTCCTGATGAGACCCTGTATGGAAGCACCAGGATTCCGAAGGAGTTGAGATTCAATAGGACTGACCAGATCGTCAGTGGCTGCGGCCTGGTTATCAGACACAGAGTGATGGGCAAGAATCGGGAGAGGCCTGCACTTTCGGGCTGAGTGCCCACAATCTCTGGGCCCCCACAGTGATTCCTCAGTCCCTTGTAGGGGGCAGGGTGGGATGTCTTGCCCATAACCTGGCAGGTCCTTTGAGCCCAGCAGAGATAGAGACCCATCTGGACAGAGGCCTTGCTCCTCCACGTTGGCTACCAAACCCTCAGGACCCCTACAGACCCATGGCAGCAGGGAGCTCCCTCATGTTGACATGGTCACAGAGGGGTCTCTGCACAGCCTGGGGAAGGTGGGTATGATCCTATGGCAGTGGCACTCCCCTGGTAGAAATCCACTGGGTTTTCATCTCCACTCGCAGCGCAGCCAGCAGAGCCCATTGCTGGGGCTTGTCATGTGGTTTGGTTCATACTGTTTAGCCATCTGAGGCCCATGTACCTGACAGAGACCCACAGCGTGGAGAGCAGAGACCTGGGGCAGTTCGCAGGGACAGGCCTGCCCCACTGACACTGGGCTTTGCACTAGTAGTGGGGCTGGCTGAACATCCCTGGGCCGCTGGCTGCCTGCATGGTGTGCGTGTGTGTGGGCGGGAGTGCGTGCGCACATCTCCTTCTCCGATCTCTTGGCTGCAGGCTCGATGAGCAAAACCCAGCTGCCTTCTGGCTGGGGAGCATCCACTGTGGAAATCGGGGAGGAGCTGACAATCTCTGAAGACTGGCTGCACATACGGCCAAGCAAGAGCTGCTGGCTCCCAGCCTAATTCACTGCAAATGTTCTTCAAATGTGGTTCTAATTTGTACCTCCCTCCCCTCCCTTGGCCCTGGAAGAGCGCTCCCGTCGCCAGCATGCTGTCAGACTGCAGGGCCGCTTCACATTTCAGCTGGCGGGGATGGTGCATGGACCAGGACCAATAAATCCTCAGTGCTCGCACAGCTCAAACCGGTGACCGGTGGGCCATCTCCAGACAGGAAATGGCAGCTCCTACTGTTTGTTACCAGAAGGACAGGGCACCTCTGAGCACATGTCCTGATTTGAACATCCACAGGGCCCAATCTTGTGAGACTTTGCGCACCCTCAACTGTTGTTGAGGCCCTTTCGTGGTATTCTCTTTGTGGCAGGCTGTAAAGATCCTAGTGGGCCACTGGTGCTGTTCAAATAACGGCCAACTTTAGTTCTAGCTGGGCTCAGGCACCAGGCATATTCTTCCCATGATTTTGTTCTTTATTTGCATGACTACTAGGGAGAACACAGGACTGGGAGCCAGGAGTTGCGGAGTTCTTATTGTACTTAATTGCTCTGTGCCTCAGTTTCCCTTTCTGTAAAATGGGGCTGAAGACATCTACCCACTTTGCTTTGTGCCAGTCAGGCACAGCCTGTTCTGCCTCCCATAGCTCCCAGGCAGGTTGGTGGGTGGACACTGCACCTTCCTGGTGCAGCTGATTCTCCTTCCCCTGCTGCATGTTGAGCCAGCCCTGCTGGCCAGTTCAATGAGGCCCTTTCCCCACCTGCTCTATACTCCCTTTGGGGCACTGTGAACCCCAGGCGAGAAGGGCTGGGGCAGCCCCTGCATTCTCCAGAGCCTGCTGCTAACGTATGCTATCCTAGTGGGGAAAGGGGTTCCTGATCCCTCTCTCTACACTGAGCCAGGCAGGATGTGCCCTGAATGGACCCACGCCAGGCAAGGCATTATCCTCATCCCCATTTCAGAGATGGGAAAACCATGGTGCATAGAGGGGCATGACGTGCCCAAGCGAGTCAGTGCCACAGCTGGGATGCAGCCTGGTCTGGTGACTGGGATTCTCTTCCTAGCACTGCCACTGACTGGCTGGGTGACCGCAGGGAAGTCACTTCCCTTCTGTTTCCCCTCCCAACCCTTTGTCTTGTCTGTTTATACGGCAAGCTCTGTGGGGCAGGGGCTGTCTCTCCTGGCATGATGTACTGTGCTCTGCACACCGGGGCTTGGATTTCAGCCAGGGCCTCTAGGCACTACCATCATGTAACTAATAGCCTCTTGCATCCCAGCCCTGAGCTCCAAGTGCCTCCAGCCAGCCTGCCCTTAGCTAAATGTAAGTATTGCACCAGGTTCAATGTAAAAGCTCAGCAGACTTGTCTGAAGTGGGGTCATGAATTAGTGTCCCCTGTGCTGCTTCCCTGTGCTCTGGGGGCAAGAGGCGTGTGGGGGTCAGGGGCAAGCAAACAGCACAGAGGCCTCTTGAACTTTGCACATGTTCTAGGTGACTCAAAGGGACGTAGCACGAGATAATTATATAATGGTGATATGGGGGGAGAATTCAGTGTCTGTGTCCCTTGTGCTCACGCCTTACACGTCTGGAGGGAGGCAACCTATTTATAGTTTACTAGGCAGCAATGTGAAAGCTGCTCTGAATGGCAGAAGGCTGCTGCTTGTATTGCAAACACAGTCTCTTCTCCTGTGCCGGGGCAGGGCTTTGATTCTGCATTTGCATCCAGCTCATGTAAAAGAGTGAAAAATCATTTCCATTGAGTGGTCTATCTATCTATCTATCTACAGCGCAGTTTGTGAGGCTCTCCCATGATACAATGCACAGTAACTGGGGGAATACATGATAGCAATGTACGTGATGACACCGGACACTGGAGTCCTTAATTCCCAAGCTGTTATGGTCTGCTGGTTTCTGCAATCTTTAGCAGCAAGGTTGGACATAGTAGCTCAGACAGAATAGAGCCTCCCCTTTCCTGCAGAACTGTTCAAACCAAAATCTTAGATCAGACCTATCTGGGGAGCTGGAGAAATCTGGGGAGCTTTTCTCCAGTGCAGTCTGCATAGCTTGAGACCTAGCGACTCCTGAAACAGCCTCTAAGCTGGAATCAGCTAGACTGCTCAGCTCTGAACAGCTGGCAGGTGTTGGGTCAGAGGCAGAGTATCAGCAGTGAGAGCCTTTGTCTTGGGAATTCTCCTGCATTGTTGCCCTGAAGGTGCCGATATCCCAAGTTGGGTGGTTTGTGCTTCGGCCAGGGTGGCTAAGCGTCCAGCTGGGAGGTGTTGAAACTGGAGTCCAGGGGCTGTAATGGGCACATGAGATAAACACACTTGAGCACCCCCTTTGCACACTTGTGTTCAGGTCTGTGCTCCACAGGCAAATGCCAGAACACCAGAAGAGACGTTTCTCATGCTATTTCCAGCTCAGCTGGAAGCAGCAAGGGCCAGGTCTCTGGTGAGGTTTCCAGCCCAGATTTGCTGACTCTGGAGGTTTGGGTACAGAGTCAAGCCTTGTGAACTGACCTGAGCAGATGATCACAGGTTTTGGGGTGCAGGAAGCTGCTGGCTGAGGGGCCCTGGGCTTTAGAGGGCCCTAAAAATGCATTTTAATTTAAAACACAAAATATCACCTGTCACCTTTTTGCCTTGAGAGCACCTTGGAAATGGCAGGCCCCATAAACCCACTGCTGGCCCCGAACGCTAGCAGCAGGGATTTGCCTGCTCGGTGCTCAGACCCGAGGGTGCTGCCTGTGGTATAAACACCTAGATAGAGATGGTGCAGCACAGGTAGGCAGCCACCTCACCCAGGACTGGCCTTAGGAGCGGAGGGACCCAGCTACCGGAGTTGGGGGGACTCCAGGTGAATTTGCAGCTGTGGGAGCTGCGGCCAAAGATGCTGAACTTGCCAGGTTCTCCCAGCCCACCAGCTGTGTGGCCTCTGACCACCAGCGAGGGTGGCCCAGCAGCCTGACTCAGTCCAGGCAACAGACAAAGCCAGGAGAGGCTCTAGGACATTTCACCGCCCCAAGCATGGCGGCATGTCACGGGGGGTGCTGTGCGGGTCGCTGGTCCCGCGGCTCCGGTGGACCTCCCGCAGGCGTGCCTGCAGAGAGTCCACTGGTCCTGCAGCTCCACCGAAGTCCCGGGACCAGCAGACCCTCCGCAGGCACGCCTGTGGGAGCTCCACCAAAGCCGCGGGACTATCGGACCCTCCGCACAGACGCTTGTGGGAGTTCCACCGGACCCATGGGACCAGCGGATCCTCCGCAGAGACGCCTGTGGAGCTCCACCGAAGCCATGGGACCAGCGGATTCTCCGCAGAGACGCCTGTGGAGCTCCATTGAAGCCGTGGGACCAGAAGGCCCTCCGCAGAAAGGCCTGTGGCATGCGCTTGGCGCGCTGGGGCCTGGAGCCGCCCCTGGACAAAGCGCAGGGCACAGAGGATGGGGCTCCTATGTTGATCTCAAGACACTGCAGCACACACTTCACTTGACGACTTCGGCTCGTCAGGGAGAGGGCCTGGGGCAGCGCCAGTTGCTTTCTGCTGGAGGGGCTGAGCTGGGCTAGACAGAAAATGGGGGGGATTTGCCCCCCCTTGCCCAAGGCCCCACCTCCCTCTGTGGTCCCATTCCCTGCTCCTCCTCAGGTAAGTGCTGGCCCCGCCTCCTCCACTGAGGCCCCGCCCCCTGGGCAGGTCGGAAGCTGGAGCTGGACCATACGGAGCGACTGCTGCAATGGCTGGTGTCATGGTGCAGGTGGCAGCGGCTGCTGCTCTCCCATCTCCTCCTCTTGCTGCTGCTGGTGTCCAGGGCTGCAGCTGCTCCTCAGTTCCCTGCTGCCCTTTGACTGCTCGCAGCCCATAAGAGCCGCCCAGGCAGGGGGACTGTGGGGCCCAGGAGCCCGGGCCTTAGCGAGTCAGTTCAGGCTGCTGGGGGAAGCAGTGCCCTCTGGCGAGTGGGGCCACAGGCTAGGGGCTGCTCTTGGGCCTTCCGCTCCCCGGCTGGGCTTGCTGCTGCTGGCAGGGTGCTGCCTTCACAGCCGGGCAGCCAGAGAGCTCCCGTCTTTGACGGCAGTGCCACCGCCAGCAGCGGCGGAGAAGGAATGTCTGACCTTCGCACTGGGAGAGGTGGCTGTAAGGGTGCTAAGGTGTGGCTACAAGCTCTGCCCCCAGCGCCACCCCTGGAAAGGGGACGATCTTCCCTATCTCTGCCAGTGACAACCAGTGCTTGTTGGTAAGGCTTTGTGTATGTGTTAGCCATCACCAGGAGCCATCTAATGCACCCAGCTCCTCCGGACAGCTGTCATTTAACGAATTGTTTGGCCACTACTTGGGTCCCCTCCTGCCGTTCCACGGGGTGTCGGAGCCCCCTCCGCCCAGTGCTACTGCTGCTGCACACCCACTGTGTGAGATAGGGTGTCACAGAGACTCACAACGGGGGACCAAAGCACTAAGAACTGCCCAGGAATCTTTAAACAAAAAAACACCCATCACCCGATATCTGAGCACCTGGCTTGTGAGCTGTAGGGCTTAACAGTGGGTTTACATGGCTTGGGGCTCTCAAGACAACAGAACTAAGAGGGGATATGATAGAGGTCTATAAATCATGACAGGTGTGGAGAAAGTAAATCAGGAAGTGTTATTTACTCCTCATAACACAAGAACGAGGGGTCACCAAATGAAATTAATAGGCAGCAAGTTTAGAACAAACAAAAGGAAGTTCTTCTTCACTCAATGCACAGTCAACCTGTGGAACTACTTGCCAGAGGATGTTGTGATGGCTAGGACTATAACAGGGTTCAAAAAAGAACTGGATAAGTTCATGGAGGATATGTCCATCAATGGCTATTAGTCAGGCTGGGCAGGGATGGTGTCCCTAGCCTCTGTTTGCCAGAAGCTGTGAATGGGTGACAGGGGATGAATCACTTGATGATTCCCTGTTCATTCCCTCTGGGGCACCTGGCATTGGCCACTGTTAGAAGACAGGACAATGGCTAGATGGACCTTTGGTCTGACCCAGTGTGGCCGTTCTTATGTTTTTATGACTACATACTTTTTTGTTTAATTTTTTGGCAGAAATACCAGTGTCTGCTTGAACAGGGTCAGGTCCATGTGGGACAGAGATCATGTGGGGGTTATGGCTAAGGGATGGTTTGCCATAGGCTGCAGGCTGTCAGGGTCTGTTGGCCTGATCCTGCATCCCTGGAAGGGCATGGGCATTTGGCACTCTGTCACTGAGACCAGTCCCATTGTGGCAAAAACCCTCGTCTGCACGTGGGCAGTAATGGAAGGAGCAGCATCACTGACAGTTGTGCTAATGCAGCAAAGAATCCTGTGGCACCTTATAGACTAACAGAGGTTTTGGAGCATGAGCTTTCGTGGGTGAATACCCACTTCTTCAGATGCATGTAGTGGAAATTTCCAGGGGCAGGTGTATATATGCAAACAAGCTAGAGATAATGAAGTTAGTTCAATCAGGGAGGATGAGGCCCTGTTCTAGCAGTTGAGGTATGAAAACAAGGAAGGAGAAACTGGTTTTGTAGTTGGCAAGCCATTCACAGTCTTTGTTTAATCCAGAGCTGATGGTGTCAAATTTGCAGATGAACTGAAGCTCAGCAGTTTCTCTTTGAAGTCTGGTCCTGAAGTTTTTTTGCTGCAGGATGGCCACCTTAAGGTCTGCTGTAGTGTGGCCAGGGAGGTTGAAGTGGTCTCCTACAGGTTTTTGTATATTGCCATTCCTAATATCTGATTTGTGTCCATTTATCCTTTTCCCTAGAGACTGTCCAGTTTGGCTGATGTACATAGCAGAGGGGCATTGCTGGCATATGATGGCGTATATTACATTGGTGGACGTGCAGGTGAATGAACCGGTGATGGTGTGACTGATCTGGTTAGGACCTGTGATGGTGTCGCTGGTGTAGATATGTGGGCAGAGTTGGCATCGAGGTTTGTTGCATGGATTGGTTCCTGAGCTAGAGTTACTATGGTGCGGTGTGCAGTTACTGGTGAGAATATGTTTCAGATTGGCAGATTGTCTGTGGGCGAGGACTGGCCTGCCACCCAAGGTCTGTGAAAGTGTGGGATCATTGTCCAGGATGGGTTGTAGATCCCTGATGATGCGTTGGAGGGGTTTTAACTGGGGACTGTATGTGATAGCCAGTGGAGTCCTGTTGGTTTCTTTCTTGGGTTTGTCTTGCAGTAGGAGACTTCTGGGTACATGTCTGGCTCTTTTGATCTGTTTCCTTATTTTCTCATGCGGGTATTGTAGTTTTGAGAATGCTTGATGGAGATTTTGTAGGTGTTGGTCTCTGTCTGAGGGGTTAGAGCAGATGTGGTTGTACCTCAGTGCTTGGCTGTAGACAATGGATCGTGTGATGTGCCCGGGATGGAAGCTGGAGGCATGAAGGTAGGCATAGCGGTCGGTAGGTTTTCGGTATAGGGTGGTGTTAATGTGACCATCACTTATTTGCACCGTAGTGTCAAGGAAGTGGACATCCCGATTGGTCCAGGCTGAGGTTGATGATGGGGTGGAAGCTGTTGAAATCGTGGTGGAATTTTTCCAGAGACTCCTTCCCATGGGTCCAGATGATGAAGATGTCATCAATGTAGTGTAGGCAGAGAAGGGGTGTGAGTGGACGAGAGCTGAGGAAGCGTTGTTCCAGGTCGGCCATAAAAATATTGGCATATTGTGGGGCCATGCAGGTGCCCATAGCGGTGCCACTGATCTGGAGATATATATTGTCATCAAATTTGAAATAGTTGTGTGTGAGGATAAAGGCACAGAGCTCAGCAGCCAGTTGTGCTGTGGCGTCATCAGGGATACTGTTCCTGACAGCTTGTATTCCATCCATGTGTGGAATGTTTGTGTAGAGAGCCTCTACATCCCTGGTGGCTAGGATGGTGTTTTCTGGAAGGTCACCAATGAATTGTAGTTTCCTCAGGATGTGGAATGTGAATGGCTTGCCAGCTACAAAACCAGTTTCTCCTCCCTTGGTTTTCACACCTCAATTGCTAGAACAGGGCCTCATCCTCCCTGATTGAACTAACCTCATTATCTCTAGCTTGCTTACATATATATACCTGCCCCTGGAAATTCCCACTACATGTATCTGACGAAGGGGGTATTCACCCACGAAAGCTCATGCTCCAAAACATCTGTTAGTCTATAAGGTGCCACAGGATTCTTTGCTGCTTTTACAGATCCAGACTAACACGGCCACCCCTCTGATACTTGACAGTTGTGCTAAAGTATTTCCCCAGGGTCCCGGGGCACAGTGGGGTTTCTCTGATCCAGGCTGTGTGTTCAGTTAAATAGGGACATTAATATTTTATATTCACATAAGATCTTCCCTCTGAGGATCTCTCTGTGCTTTATGCCCATTCATTAACCCCCCTTATAACACAGGCAAGCACCATTATGCCTGTTTTAAACATGACTGAGGTACGGAGCATTTCCATGACTTGTCAGGTCACTCAGTGGATGTGGTGCAAAGCTGAGGTGGGGATCACTGGGGTCCTGGGTCTCATCACCCATCCTCCCCCACGAGGCACCACTCCTTCATACTAAGCTGTTGACATTGCTAATACTTTACCCCTCCGTGTTCATGCCACTTGAACGTGCTCGTGCCTCTCATTCGTTTTTAATCTTGAAAAATTAAAATACTTGACCCATAGTGCCAAGTTTCAGCAGCTCTCGCATTTTTTTATGGCTGGGTTAGAAATGCCTGAATATCTGAGTTCTGAATGGAAACCCTGACACAAAGTTAACTCTCATGGTATTGAAATAAAATTGCCTCAGACGAATACAATTCTTCTCCGGTTTCAGGAGGGTCAGGCTCAATTGGCCAGGAGTCTTCAAGAGCGAGTGCAGCTTGGGTGAGCCAGCACCTGCAATAACATCTTTCATGTCATTGTGCTGATGGCAGATACTGCAGGAACGGAAAAGGAAATGAGTAAGAAAGGAGCTGGGAGCAACAAAGTGGAAGGGAAAACTCAGCAAGAGAACTGTGAATTCCCTCCCCACTGAGCTGGCTAGAAAAGGATTTGTTAATGATTATTTTGCCAAGTAATTTTAGAGGAGAATCCCCCCGCAATATATCCTGTGTATGTGATTAACTCTTGGAGGCTCACTGCTGTCTGTGGGGTGAGGGTGCTGAGCATTATGGCATTAAAGATCCCTTCATCCCTGGCAAATCCAGAACCTGGTGATTCCATTCTACCTGCCTAAAATTCCCCATGCAGTCTCTACTTGACTTCCCTGCCCTAAATTATTGCATATTTTTGTTGTGTGCTGTTAGCAGACACCCCATTCCACTCTCTAGGTGGCTGCATTTCAACAGTGGGCCATGTAATCCTTCTTTCAGAATACTGTGTTTAGAAATAGTTCGTCCAAAACTGCAATCTTGCTACCAAAGCCTATGTAATTTCAGGGAGTTTGGATCCCTTCTTGTCCCTCCAATTTGGCCTCTGACAGATTGCTTGGATCCCAAGTTTAAAGAGAAGGATCCATTTTCCATTTTTGATTGAGATGCTGCCATAATCTCTCAAGAACAGCTGACTGATCCATTAAAATGTCTCCCATTTGGGGATGAGATCTCCAGACAGCTTGTGACATTTCAGTATCGGTGGTTTGAGCATGGGCCTGCTAAACCCAGGGTTGTGAGTTTAATCCTTGAGGGGGTCATTTAGGGATTTGGGGATTTAGTTGGGGATTGGTCCTGCTTTGAGCAGGGGTTGCACTAGATGACCTCCTGAAGTCCTTCCAACCCTGATGTTCTATGATTCTATGAAGCTACAGGCACGATCTGCTCTGGGGCCTGCAGCTTAGCCTGAATCTGAACCATCTGCAGACTTCAACAACTTGGCCCATTTCACCATCAGAGTGCATTGAGATCCAAACGGCGGCACTGAGAGGCAGAATGTTAACTGTGTCTGTAGCTACAGCAAAGAGTCCTGTGGCCCCTTATAGATTAACAAACTACTGGAGCATGAGCTTTCGTGGGTAAATACCCACTTCGTCGGATGTGTCTGTAGCTGTACTTGGTGAAAACTGTAGAAGGAGGTAAACCCTATGGCCATAGACAGAGAGAGAGGTAATTGGTTCATCTGTCCATTTTTGGAGGGCAAATTGATGGGTTTGGATTGGACCCTACAGAGAACTTACCCTATTCGAGGAGTCCTCCTCCAGGGATGAGGTTGCTGGGTGTTCATCTCATGTGTGTTCATGTTACCAAAACTCACAATGGGACCCTCACAGTCTTATAGGCTAAGCAAGATCTCCAGCAGGTGACACACAATCAGGTAAGTGGGAGAGGGACAGTTCAGTGGTTTGAGCACTGGCCTGCTAAACCCAGTTTTGAGACCAGTCCTTGAGGGGGCCATTTAGGGACTGGGGCAAAATCAGTACTTGGTCCTGCTAGGGAAGGCAGGAGGCTGGACTCAATGACATTTCAGGGTCCCTTCCAGCTCTATGAGCTAGGTATATCTCCATATAAAAAAAAGTGCCTGTCAAGATGCCTCTCTCTCTGTATTAAGCCAATCCAAGCACCCAGAGATGAAGGCCAGCAATGGGACAGTTTGGAGCTTGATGAAAACACAGCACGTGGTACCTGCCTTTCATTTACATATGCTAATTGTATGTTAATGTCACTTTGGTTGGGAAAGCAGGAAAAGGAGAAATACAATTACAACTGTCCTTTCTTTAAATAAACTGCTGATCTGGTGCAGCTCTGCTAGCATTGTCCTAGTGGGAGAACAAGACCCCGGGTACAAGGAAACACAGGGCTTGTCCTTTTAAGATCACAAGGGTTTTTAAATTGACTTTAGCTCTGGTACACTAAGGAAAACAGAGAAAAGGGTAATTAAAGTATAAGAGCAATGCTGGGTTTGCCTTTAATGGCTCGCAGCTGCAAATATTTTTCTGTCTTTTCTGGCCCACTTGTAAGACGTCTGGCTGTATTTCTCATCCTGACCAATTAGACTCCCATGTGTGCTGCCGGAGTGAAAATATAGAAAGTGAATAATCCTTCAGTTCTGCTCCTCATCTCAAAAGTCTTTGAACTTCTCAATATGATGGCTCTGTTCCATTAGAAGACATGTTGTTTCTTCATTCTGCCCCCCTCCCATCACTCCCCTACCCCTTCCCTTGTTTAAAAATGATCTTAACCTTTAGCAAAGGTATCTGGGCACCACCATTCATCTTCAAACCTTTCCAATCAAAGCTGAGGGCTTCTCTTTTCTTTCTTTTTTTGTTCCTGCTCAGTTTCACAACAGTTTTCCCTTTTTGATGCTGGTTTTCTGCCAAAATTTCTACGCTGAAATCAAAAGGAACCATCCATTAATAGACAGCATCTGTAACAAGTACACTAGTGTTTTGTCTCTTTCAAGGTACCCTGTTTTTTTAGTAAACTGGTAGTGACTTGTAACCTCCAAAATTGGGAAAGTGGGAAATCAGTGGCTAAAATCCTAGCAGAGTAGAATTTACAGTAGCATAGAGGAGTGTGTGTGATCAGGATGATTTCGGTGCCAGGGTGGCTCAGGGGGTAACCAGTAGCCTACGGTTCCTAGGATAGGGTACCAAGGGTCTGCTGTGACATGAGGGTCTGGTCACCTTTGAGTTCCTCTCTTTTGGGCAGCTGCCCCCTTGTTTGCTCCACCCGACACAGACACAAGTAGCCACCCCACCACCACAAAAGGGGAGAGGGCTACGGAACACCAATGACCAGCTCATTCTGGGGAACCAAGGATGCAAACGTGTGTGTGTGTGGAGGGTGCAGATCATGTGATCCAAAGCCAGGATCTAGAGCCATGGGCAAGGCCGGGGCAGGGACTGATAGCCCCACTGAATCCCAGGGCAATCCCAGCACAGGCAGCTGCTGCAGCCTCTTCGCCACGCAGCCCACAAGCGTGCGTCTGTCCTGAGCCACAGAGCCCACCCCTAAGGCGCGGAGGCATGTGGCAGTCTGAGAGCTCCCTTCCAGTCCTGACCCCTCCCCTTCCCCTTGTGTGCGTAGGTCAGGATTGTGTCTGGCTTGGCTGGAGAGGGAGAAAACAAGACACATCCCCCTTGGGAAAGGGGTGGGGCATAGCACCCTCCTGTGCTTAGCAGCATCTCCCAGAGGAGCTCCAGCCTGGGAGTGCAGCACTGCCCATCCCAACACTGGGTTCTGCCATCAGCCCTTGCCCTGCCAGCCCCCAGGAACCTGCCAGCGTTGTTCATCTCTGCAGTCAGTGGGGCCTGGGCATGTGGCCAGCCCAGAGCAATGGGCTCCAGCTTCAGCAGCTGGGGAATTCCCATTCTTGTTCCCATTTGCTGCCACCTCCATATTAAGTTCCCCTGGGAAATATATTTCCAGCCACATGCTCCCCTGCCCACCTGCTGCAGGTTTGGGTCGTGCCACCTGCTAAAGTAGCTGGGCTGCAGTGCAGGGCACAAAAGGAAGCAGACACCAGAGAGAAGAGCCGATAGGGCCTTCCTGTGTTTGGAGGGGGTCCAGGTGGCCTCTCTGCCTAGGGCCTCTCTGAGCCACAAGTCAAGGGCTAGAGGGCAGTGTCTGGCCTATGTCAGGAGAATGATGGGGAGGGAGCAGTAGCAGGCAGCTCTCCAACCGGTGGGGAGAGCGTGGATAGTTCTCCGGGAGACAGGCCATGACAGGGGAAGGTGGGAGGCATGCGCTGAGCTAAGCTCAATGCTGGGCCATTAATTGAAACATTCCTGACGTATTTGTGTGTGTAAATGGGCCAGATCCCACCCTGAGACTAGGAGACTGCACAGAGGTCACGGGGTGGAATTTGGCACAAACAATGGGTCTGATCCTGTTCTTATTTACCCCTGGCATGAAGCAGGAGCAGCTCCGCTGAAGTTAGCAAAGTTTCACTGGTGTAAAATCTGCAGGCGTGAGAATCGGGCCCACAGGTTAATTTCTGCTGGTGGGGTTAAGCAGCAGGCGGCAGCGATGGGTCCAGACTGTACCACTGGCTCTGAGATCTGAGTCCAAATGGGACGACGTGAGTTTCAGTTGATAGCAGGCTGGAGAATGCCCTGAGTTTGGAGAGAGTCCAGATTCACATTCGGCTCTGAACGCTGCGGCTTGAGTCCATCTCTGTAGAAACCAGCAAATGTCTGACGTACTCCTGGTTAGGCTCAGCACAGCTCAAAGGGGCTGTCTCAGCCTTGAGAATCGCCTGCAAAGCAGAATGGCGAGTGTCTAATAAATGCCAAGTAAAAGCAGCATTGAGTGTGCTAGTGCCTCGTCGGTGTCAGGAGCCGGTGATTAATGACCCTGCTCGGAATACCTGACCAAACACGCTGGAGCCATGCAGCAGAACAAACCTCTTTAGTCCCATCGGCCCCCTTGCAAAGGTGTGGGCTGTGGCTGCTCCGATCGGTGCTATGGGCCACTCAGCCCTCTTCCCTCGGGTTTTTAAGCTTGTAGAAGAATGAAGTGCGTACAATGGAAAAGGAACTTGGTCTAAAGGAATAGGCTGTGCCATGAATAAACATACAGGTTCCTGTGTTGGTATTTGGGTGAATGCCTTGCTGAGGGGGTTGAGATGCCCCAGTTACCCCCATTGTGTGAGGGGAGTGACTCTCCGTTTGAAGTCAAGGTGAGGACACGCTGAGGGCAGATGGAACCTGCTCTGTTTGTGAAAGAGTTTTTCTGCTATTTATGCTAAGCAGTGGGAACGCTTCTCAAGCATCGCAGATGATTCTGTAATGAGGCTGGCCTAAACATGCCCGTATTGTTTGTCCAGGACAATTAAAAACTCCCCCTTGCCACATTAGGAGGCTCTTTCTTTCCAGGAAGGCACTTGGAGGCTGAAAGAGGGGAGAGTGAAAACACCACAAAGACCGACTTTTGTTTTGTATTCCTTTGAACCTTCTCAAAGAGCTTATTGCAAGGGGTGTCCTTTGTGGGCTTTTCAGCGGTACTGAACCCAGAATTGCCTGTTGTTTAGCCACACAGAAATGTGACCTTAATTGACTCTACTCCTGTGTGAACTTTGTAAATCATTCCTGGCCCAGAGTGGAATTTGATGAAATAAAACTTGGCTTTGGTAAATCTAGGTAGAGTCATTTCTTTACAATTCTCTGGCAGGTCCATCCAAGCAGCTGAGAAATACAGTAGGATGCTATAGGACTTTTATTAAACCCAGGGTGTGTCATACAGAGCGTATCTCAGAAAGGCTCCACAGAGGTAGACAATACTCTGCACCTCCATAGCGCCCACTTTCCTGGGCTCTCAATGCCTTTACAAACACTGAAGAATTAAATCCCTGTGAGACATTTTCAGAATATTACTCCCAGTTTACAGCAGGGGAAACTGAGGCACAGAGCAGTTGGGTGCGTTGCCTGTGGTCACATGATAAGAGTGTTTCAGAGCTGGGAATAGGGCCCATGTCTCCTAGGTCCTGTCCTGTAGTGGAGGTAGGGTGACCAGGCAGCAAATGTGAAAGATCGGGACGGAGTGGGGAATAATAGGAGTCTCTATAAGAAAAAGACCCCAAAATCAGGGCTGTCCCTATAAAATCAGGACATCTGGTCACCCTAGGTGGAGGGAGAGAGAAATTGGAAAGCCCGGGGGGAGGAGGGGGATGTGTTTCCTGCTTTGATTTGAGGTGAAGCAAAGAGATACCTGGAGGATGTTTCAGGTGGCAGGAAGGGCTGAAGAAGGTAAGTTGATAGCATCAATAGTGACCAGATTGTGAGCAGAAAAAGACAGGAGCCTGATGCTACAGCAGATGTGTGTGCGTGCGTGCATGCATGCATGGGGAACTATGTTACTCACATGCTAGCTCGCCTGCAGGAAGCTATCCTCTGTCACAGCAACACTACTTGCTGCTGCAGGCAGGGCCGGCTCTAGCCATTTCGCTGCCCCAAGCACAGCGGCACGCTGCGGGGGGCGCTCTGCCGCTCGCTGGTCCCGCGGCTCCAGTGGACCTCCCGCGGGTGTGCCTGCAGATGCTCCACCGAAGCCGCGGGACCAGTGGGCAGGTGTGGAGGTCCACTGGAGCTGCCTGCCGCCCTCCCGGCGACCGGCACAGCGCCCCCCATGGCATGCCATCCCAAGCACGCGCTTGGCGCGCTGGGGCCTGGAGCCGGCCCTGGCTGCAGGGCTTCATTGCACTGTATGGTACTTGCAGGCATCTAGGTGCAAAAATTCCTGTTTGCTGCCCGGGGAGAGAGAGGAAACATCACACCCGCCCCGCCTCTGCTGCCATGTTCCCAGAGGTCCAGACTCAGTTCCACTGACTTTCATGGGAATCCTGAGTCTCCAAGAAGGATCAGCCTGCGGATGTGTGGGCCAGGACTCCAACTCCTGATCCAAACACTCCTGGACGCTGAGAAAGCTCAGTTCTGGTTGGGACTCTGCTGCTCCAGCCCTGGCTGTCATTTGGGGATTTCTCCAGGGAGCCGGATACCTCTTGGCGTAACCAACGCGGGTGTTTTTCAGCCTCACTCCCTCAGGCGCTGTATTTTCCATGGGTTGGATTATGAGTGATGGCTGTTTGTCACGGGGGGGCTGGCCCTTTAAGGGGAGATGGGGCTCAGCCCCACCCCAGGGGAGAAATGGGTCCTGGGACTCAGTCAGGCCTGTGGGACGGAGAAGGAGCAGCCTAAGGGGAGAGAGCGAGAGATGTGTCAGCTGGGGAGAGCAGGGCGGTTCTCTGAGGCACCAGGGGAGCACCGTGCCAGCCAGGTAGGGCTGGGAGCCGCCTGCCACAGCCAGGCTTCTGGCCGGACAGTCTGGGAGGGGCATACGGTGGCTGTGAGAACCTACTGGGGGGGTGGGTCTGTGATCCTCAGCCAGGGACAAGCCTGTGGGGGGTTTACTGAAGGGCCCTGAGGAGAGGGATTGAGGGCAAGTGCCTGCAGGGTGACCCCAGGCCATGCGGGCTGCTTGGGGGCTGTGACCTGTTACGCTGTCCCTAACAGAAAGAGGGGGGATGTTAAGCAGTTTGGGAGCTCCCTCCCCTCCGTTCCTGCCCCAGTCCCTTCCCTGCGCTGTGTCCCCATGAGCGATGGCAGCCAGCCAGGAAGACAGAGTCACCTTCTCTCCGGTCAGCGTAAGCTGGCGTGGGGGTGGGGAGGTGAGCGCCTGGTCTCCAAATGGCAGTGTAATGCCCAGGAGCTGAGTAGGGAGCTGGCAGCCGGAGGACATGGGCAAGAAATGAGCCAGACCACATGGCACGAGGATTTCTTTCCCCTGCGACGCTCAAACACTTGCTGCTTTAACATAGAAAGTGGTGTTCTGAGTGAGAGCTGCTTCTCCTTCTGTCTGAGATTTGAGCAGGTTGTTACATCTCATTCAAGTTGAGGTGGGTCAAAACTGGAACCAGTTTTCCATAAGCTCCAACTTCTGAGGGTCAAGATCTGGGCCCATCCCTGCTTTTGGTTGGTACCACAAAACCTAGCCAAACCAGGCTTTTTCAAATCGCCCCTTCTTGGGGTCATCTCTCTTGGGGGATGTCGGTAGCTCTCTAGTGTGGTGTGTTGTGCATTATGGGATCAGGTCTTTCCATTCCTGATCTCCAAAAGCCCTTTGCGGGCGTATTTCTATGCTGTCCCCGTTCAGACAGATCCGAGTGCTAGACCAGAGGAAAATATGGCTCTTTATTTTCATTCCCCAGGATTCACTGGGTTAAAGTTTTATTGCAAGGAGAAATTAAATGTGGCAAGAATGTAACAAAGGCCCTCTGTGAATGACTGACAGTCACTTAACCAGACAACTTGTTTGTATGATACCAGGGGCCATACATTAGCAGATATAATTTGTAGGCTCCTGAGGAGAGGTTAAGGGCTGGGAGCACAGCTTCCTTTGAGCTGGCTCTGCGACTCCATGTCATGTCCCTGTCCTTAATCAAGTTATCATATCAACCAACGCCTCCCGGGCCCCATCACTCTTTTCAATGAGAAAAATTTGCAGACAAATTTCTAGCAGCAGGAAGTTGGAGCTGTCCTGCCTGGCTGGATGAAAAGTACCTGTAACCTCTGCACGGCCTCCCCGCTCTCTCATGCTGAGAGATCGCTTCAAGTTAGCACCACGCTGCTTCCCTTATTTGATTACGCCTCTCATGCCTTCAGCTGTGTAGGCATGTCCATTCACTAACACAACCAGCGCTTCCTGCGAAGCGCTAGCCTCAGAGCTAGCCTTTTGTTAGAGCCTGCTGATGGCAAGCGGGACATTGCAGATACAGGATACGCACCTAGATTAGGGCGGGAGCTTGGTAACTGAATTGCTCACATTGCTTTAGAGTCTCTTCCTTCTCTTTGTAAAGAGGGCAGCTCATGATACTGAATTTTCACCAGGACTCCCTAACAGTCAATGGCAAAGGGAGACTGGCAGAGAAAAAAAGACTCGGCTATTTCCCTTCTTTTATTATACTCGATGATGCCATTACAGTGTTATGCTATTTGGGTGTTTTAGGAATTAAGAAATCGCAGCAGTAACTGATTACTATAATCTAGTCCTTTCTGGCCAGCAGACATATGCACACACATCCCCCCTCCCCAGCTTACAAGTGCTGGTACCAACAGTTCCCCAGTCATATGTCCACATTTTGTCTCTTTTCTTCCACAGTTTTTCTTACATTGTCATTTGCTTTAAAAGAAGTGACCGAGTACTAACCCCAAAGCCTTTACTCCCAGAGGGCCCTGTCAGGCACTTGCAAATCCCACAAAGATCTTGGGGACCTGACTCAGGGCCACAAAAGTCAACAGAGTCTTTCCATTGTTCTGCAAAGGGCTTTGGACCAGGCCTTTAGTCTTTCAGTCAGGAGGGACATTCTGAAACTCCAACCTAATTTCACGCAAACTCCCCTGGGATTCATCATTGAGTCAAATCTTCAGGATTCACCCGTCATTTATAATTCACCTTTCAGAATTTCACATATTTAATAATTCATAAAAAGACGTTCAGGTAAGAAGTGGTTTGGCTGGAACCCTGGTATCGTATCTGGGCTTTGAAATGGCTTGTACTGGGCTCAGCTTCATAAATTAATGAATAATCATCGGGGCTTGTTAGAAGTGAGTTTGAAGAGAAAAAATATCCCAAGTGCCGGTTATTCCTGTGCCTCAGGAAGTGGGATCTGAAACTGATATTGATCTGTGAGCTTCCCAAGAGGGGGAACAAATTGTCTCCCTGCTTGTTAGCTTTTGATTGAGAGAGGGGCTCTCAGCGCAAGTTCCCACAAAGCCTTTAAAGGCTGAGAGGAGGGGCTGGGGGGAGAGACTGCAGCTTTTCGTTTGTGCAAAAAAGGCATCCCGCTGCATTGTGTGCTGGAATCTCAACAGTTAAAGATCCCTTGGCACAAAGAGCTTCCAGCTGTAATCTGAAAATAAATTTAATTTTGCGGATTCCTTGGCACCGGGCGACAAAAGCTCAGGTATGGCGCCTCGGCGGGGGATGACCTTTCCGAGCTGCAAGCAAACCCGCAGCGAGCTGTCAGCACAAAGGGGCCCTGGAGCCGGCTGGACCAATGACTTTGCCTGCCCCAGCAACCTGCTGCTCCACTACAATGGAGCCTGAGTCCCCAGGCCTGCCTTCTCCGCGGATGAAAAAGGGACTCAGAGAATAACAAGGCAGGCCTTGTTCCAGGGGACTTGGGGTGGCCATTTCATTTGCCAGGAATAAGAGACGTGCCCCCTAAAAGCCTAAACATTTTGGAACTGCTTTTTACTGATTGCCTCCCCATTGAGGGTGAGTAACACCCCCCGAGCAGAACTAAGTGATTGGAGCCACTCAGAAGGGAACACAGCTAATAACCAGCCCTGGAAATGGAATGAGAGAAACGGAGATGCCAGAGCTGGGGGCTCATTAACAGGGACCCTGAAAAGGGAGAGAGGGACAAGCTGCTCCACCCCGCGGGATACTGCTGGGCTTGATGGATCCCTTACCCTGATGGGGAGGGGGTAACAGGCATCTGGAAGAAACAGCTGGGGTCACCCCAATCAAACGGCTTGCTGCTGGGAGGAGCCCATTCCTGCTTCACCTGGTGCAGGAACGGTGTCTAAGAGTTAGAGCAGGGCCCTGGGGGTCAAGACTCCCAGCTCTGCCATTGACTGGGCCGAACCACTTTGCCTGGCTTGTGCCACAGCTGCTCCATCTGTAAAATGGGCATAGCAATCCTTCGCTCAGCAGGGTCCTGTGAGGGGGAGCTGTAGCAACACACTCCGAGATCCTCCAGTAAAAGGTGTTTTCTGTGGGGCCAAGAGTGGAGTCGTGGTTGAGGTTAAAAGAGGTTGAGATGTGTAAAGATAATTCAGAACAGTACAGCCAGCCCCAAGCACTAAAAATCACAAGTCAGGCCTGTGACATCATGAGACTGCCTAAAAAATAATCCATGTGGATCCCTTCTGGGGGTCACTTACCAGCTTTTCTTCACCACCATGAGGGCTGGAAACTTACTTTTTCTTCTTCAGGTAGATGCAGCTGTGTATTCCATGTGGGGTTGCGTGCCCTGTGCACCGGAGCTGGAGAACTTTGCCTAGCGGTCCCCATAGGGGTGGCGCTCACAGCCTGTGGCCACTGCTCCTCTTCTGGCTGTCTAATGGTGGCACTGCCCTGATCCCCTCTGTTCCTTCTCACTGCCTGTGGCCTGGTGTGGGAGGCTGGAGCTCTGTGTGGTGTCTTCGCCTCACGTGCTTGTCTCCGTTTCTGAGAACCCTTTCCCGTTCATAGTAGCAGTAGTAGCAGGACCTTAGGTGTAGTTAAGTGCTAGGTTAGTGTTAGCGTTGTTGGCTGCCCGTGTGATGCCCTCACCAGGGTCCAAGCATTGTCGTACAGGGGGCCATCAGCAACAGCGACCCCCACATGAGGTGCTTGTTGTGTCTTGGCAAAGGATATGGTCAAGAGCAGTGCTGCATCTGCCAGTCGCTCCCTAAGGGAACCCAGGGGCGAGAGACATGTGGTTGAAGCAGCACCTTCCGGAGCAGGCCAGGAGGCCCACGTTGGCACCGAGGCCCTGGTCTGATCAGCCGTCACCTCCAGACCTGCTCTGTGTTCAGGATCTGGCGTTTCATCATCCTCTGGCGTGGCTAGGACACAGGGCCGTCCTTAGGCATAGGCAACATAGGCAGCTGCGTAGGGCACCTGAAAATTTGGGGCACCAGTGGGTCTTAGTGTCCACATTCTTGTTTTCCTATCCCTATTTTGACCCTTCCTGCAGGCTCCCACAGAGGGCTGCTCTAGCCTGGTGAGTCTTCCTTGGGAGGGAATCTAGTAGTTAAAAGTGAAAAAACCTCCAGCCTACCAGACCTATTAGCACAACATTGAAACTGTTAAAGAGACATTCAAGGGGTAATAAAGCCATTTAACAGGCATTTGCCAACCCCAAGGTATATACTGACAGGTTTCAGAGTGTAGTCCTGTTAGTCTGTATCAGCAAAAACAAGGACGAGTCCTTGTGTCACCTCAAAGACTAACAAATTATTTGGGCATAAGCTTTTGTGGACTAGAACCCATTTCATCAAATGTCCACGGAAGCTTATGCCCAAATAAATTTTTATACTGTCAGTTTCTGACTTTACTGACAAAAACAGTTGTGCATTAATGTAATATTTGCACAGAACATGTCAGTCTACAGGACCTTAGTTTAAAATTTGCTTTAAAAATATTTCATTAGTGAGCTGGTGAAGATTATAAAATCACATTTCTAAAAAATGCTTGCATAGAGTTTTAGATGCACAATCATCTTTAGCCTTAAATGTGTGGATCTTCACACATAGTTTTTTAAATAAATCCTTCAAAAGACCTCCCTTATCTAAAATACACATTTTAATTACTAGAGTTAAAAAAAAAAGTGCTTCCAAGTCTTCCTGTCCTTTCTGTCCATCCCTTCACCACCTCACCCCCCACTCCCCACTGAAGAGAGCCCTTAAAGGGACAACAGTCCTTCCCTTCCAGATAGCTGGACAAAGAGTTCCCTTTCTTTACTTCTGACTATCTGACAAACTAGTTTTAAAAGAACCCTCCAGCAAAATCAGTACCTTAGTAAGACAAAATCCTTGTTATACCTAAAATCTTTGGAAACATATTTTTTTTAAAGTTGGTGAAATTTCATAACCATGACTCTTGTTATGGAGATCACACAAAGTAAATTACTGTTCCCTTTTTCTAAAAGCAATGAACATTGTTATGAACACACTAAATCTCTCTGATTGATTTAAAAGAATGTCTTTGTTTCAGTGAGTTAAATATGTAGTAATCTGGAATGCTGGCTTAAGATTTGAGTACATTTAAAATATAAATTCAACTTAGAAATACTGATGAAGAAAATGTAAAACAGAGAAGAGCTGCATCATGTATTCCATTATATGTAATGTTGTATTCAGCAAGACTCACCCTTACTATGAAGTTTTTGCAAATAAATCTCTGACAAACTTCAGGGCATATCAAAAAACCTGTGACTGACATTTTTTATTCCCAAATTTTAGTGCTTTTAATTAGGTACTTTCTTCATGTCCATTCTGCATGAGGGAGAGTGCATGGAAGTCTCTGCGGGGGACTGTGACTCTCCGCCACCATGAGGCAGGCTGGGCATCTCATTATCCTTTGCTGTCAAGTCCCTCCTCCCTCTCCCCCACCAGCCTGTGAGCTTGGGCTGCCATCCGGCATAGGGGCACCAGTTTAATAATACTGCCTAGGGCCCCATAAATCCTAAGGACGGCCCTGCCAGGACAGGATCCCATAAAATGAACTGGGTCCGTTCCAGGGCTTGTGGAGACTCCTCCCCCACTTCTAAGAGGAGGGCTGACCAGTACCACGCTCCTTCTGGCACACGGGATGGAGCAGGTCCGTCCAATCCCTCCATAGCGCCGTGCCGAGAACAGCCAGGGCCCATACCATTGGCTCTGGCGCCAGCCATGGGGAGTCCATTGAGGCTGGTACCAATGACATTCGCACCAGCGCCAACTGTCTCCATGCCAGTGGCATGCCAGGCAGCATCAGGCCTGTTTTGCCTCTCAATCCTGGACTCTCCACACGTGGGTCTTTACCAAAAGCATGGTTGTGATGACAGCTTGCCTCAGGAAGAGGGGAATTAATATCTTCCCGTATCTGGATGACTGGTTACTGAGGGGCAAGTCCAGAAAGGACATTCTCTATCATGTCTAGTTCACACTACATCTACTCGATCATCCGAGTCCCATCCTGAAAGGTTGGACGTCGACACTGTTTCCAACTCAAAGAATCGAGTTCACTGGGGCCCTGATAGACCCTACGAGGTTGAAAGCATTTCTGCCTACCAACTGATTCCAGGAGATTCGCTGCATATGTCTGAAGCTGCAGTCCCAGCCCGAGTATGGCTGAGGTTGCTAGGCCATATGGCTGTGTGTGAACATGTAGTCCAGTGTGCCAGGCAGTGCCTTCGTCCTCTTCAATCCCTTGGATAAACTGGCCCATCTTCCTCTGCCGATCCTGGCAGAAGGTTCCTGGTGGAAGGACAAGGTGGGAAAGGGTGTTCCCTTTGCTCGATCTCCACTGACCAGAACTGTTGTCACTGGTACCTCCTAACAGGTTGGGGAGCACATCTGGAGTCACTGACGGTTCACGACCTGTGGTTGGAATTTTCTCCAGCCCTCAGATCTTTTTTGGGCATCATCTGTTTTGCACCCATTCTAATATTTCAACGTCCTTTTTAAAATGGGGAGCCCAGCGCTGGCTGCAGGAGTGCAGTATTGGTCTCACCAATGCCGTACGCAGAGGTGTGATCTCCTCTCTGCTCCTGCTCACTGCTCTTTGTTTTTACACAGCCAGGGGATGGGGAGTGACACCCTTCAAGGCCAGCATTGGGAGACTCAGGTCCCCCCTGACCAGTATCAATGGGCAAATGTGACTTTCCTGCACTGGGCGGCCAGTGTCTCCATTACAGCTGTGCAAAGCTCCCAACTCCGTCCTTCCTGGGGACCCGCAAACACTTCCTGCACTCTCTGTCAGCTTGGGCTCATGCTCCCCATCTTGACTGTTGTTTGGGCTTCAAGCACAGACAATGCCCAGACCCCAAGTGAGACTCAGGGCAGACTGGCAGCGTGGGGTGGGTAGCATCAAAACACCAGGCCGCTCTGGGCTTTGAGTGGGCTGATGAAGGGTGTCTGGGATCCTGAAAGAATTCTGGCTGGTCTGTGGCTTTTTCTGAAATGCCGCCGAAAACCCGGAGTGACTGAACGACCCCCCCACCATCGAAATGCCATCAAAGACCCGGGGCCTGCGGCAAATTGCCCCACTTGCCCCTCCCCTCCAGGCGGCCCTGCCGCTGACAAGCAAATGTTGGACCTGGGCCCTACCTCTGTGATAGTCTGAACAAAAATCCCAAGCAGCCCAAAATCCTGAGGCGCTTTGGCTCCAGGTCTGCCCACTTTGGCTCCATTCCTGTGAAAAGGCAGTTTTTGCTGTGCAGTAGAATTCCCTCTGGCTCCCTGTACTCTACTTCTCTCCAGGAGGGAATTCTAATTTTGTTCTCTGATCTTCCTGTTCTCGTTGGAGATTTTTGCTGCCTGCTGCCCTGCTGATCCCTTTGCATTCTTCTCGCACGGGTGGAAAAGTGGCTTTTTCTGGGCTCAGGTCACTGCACTTTAGCAAACAGGCTCACTGAGAAGTTATGAACAGAATTTCCTTCTCCGCTTGTGCTGTTATGAATGGGCCCTTCAGCTGCACTCCCTGCCTATTGTCCCAAGCAGATAATTGGAGGCACAAATGAACCAAGGGTGTAATGAATTCTTCAGCTATTCAGCTGGAGCTCAGAAGCAGAAAGTTATCTCTGTGCTAGCACTGAAGTGCTGAGGTTGCTACATTCATTCTGGGGAAGCTCAGGAAGGACGACCCTCTTTTGTAGGAGTTCTGGGGGTGAGATTGCAAGCAGCATCTGCAGCTTTATCCTGTGTGTGCAAATACAATTTTAAGTGCTGTCAGTCACAGCTGTGAAACGGATTCCATTGGAATCTTCCCCTCAAGAGCCTCTCAGAGACTGAGTCTGAAATGAGGGCAGGAGGCCAGCTAGCATCTTGGAGTTTTCCTGAATAAACCAGATGAGGAAGTGAGACCCTCACACCCTACATGAGTGCAGGAAACTCAGCATCAGACCATAAGAACGGCCCTACTGAGTCAGACCAAAGGTCCACCTCGCCCATTGTCCTGTCTTCCAGCAGTGGCCAATGCCAGGTGCCCCAGAGGGAATGAACAGAACAGGGAATCATCAAGTGATCCATCCCCTGTCACCCATGTCCAGCTTTTGGCGTACTGAGGCTAGGGACACCATCCCTACCCATCCTGGCTAATAACCATTGATGGACCTATCCTCCATGAACTTATCTAGTTCTTTTTTGAACCTTGTTATAGTCTTGACCTTCACAACATCCTCTGGCAAGGAGTTCCACGGGTTGACTGTGTGTTGTGTGAAGAAATACTTCCCTTTGTTTGTTTTAAACCTGCTGTCTATTAATTTCATTTGGTGACCCCTAGTTCTTGTGTTATGAGCAGGGGCGGCTCTAGGTATTTTGCCACTCCAAGCACGGCAGGCAGGCTGCCTTCGGCGGCTTGCCTCCGGGAGGTTCCCGGTCCTGCGGATTCAGCGGCAGCCTGCGGGAGGTCCGCCGAAGACGCGGGACTCGCAGTGACTGGCTGAGCACCCCCCGTGGCTTGCAGCTCTAGGCACATGCTTGGCGTGCTGGTGCCCAGAGCCGCCCCTGGTTATGAGAAGGAGTAAATAACTTATTTACTTTCTCCACACCCAATGTGATTTTATAGACAAGAGGCCTGGGGGTGCAGCCCACCTCCATGAGGCAGTGTCATAAACAGATAGTTAAGGGTTAATGTCTCTTTTACCTGTAAAGAGTTAACAAGTCCAGTGAACCTGGCTGACACCTGACCAAAGGACCAATAGGCGACAAGATACTTTCAAATCTTGGTGGAGGGAAGTCTTTGTTTGTGCTGTTTGTGTTATTCTTTGTTCGCTCTTGGGGCTAAGAGGGACCAGACGTGCAACCAGATCTTTCTCCAATCTTTCTGAAACAGTCTCTCATGTTCAAAATAGTAAGTACTAGCTAGAAAAGACGGATTAGGCTTATGTTTGTTTCCATAACTTGCAAGTGTGTATTTTGCTGGAAGGATATTTTACCTCTGTTTGCTGTAACTTGTATCTTAGGCTAGGGGGGAGGGAATCCCTCTAGTCTATGTAAGCTGAATACCCTGTAACATTTTCCATCTTGATTTTACAGAGATAATTTTTACTTTTTTTCTTTCTTTAATTAAAAGCTTTCTTTTTTAAGAACCTGATTGATTTTTTCCCCTTATTTAAGACCCAAGGGGATTGGGTCTGAACTCACCAGGGGATTGGTGGGGGGAAAGGAGGTGGGGGGAAGGTTAATCTCTCTCTGTTTTAGGATCCAAGGAGTTTGGATCAGTGTATCTCTCAGGGTAACCCAGGGTGGGGAAGTCTGGGAGGGGGAAAGGAGGGGGGAATGGTTTATTTCCCTTTGTTTTAAGACCCAAGGGATTTGGGTCTTGGGTCCCCCAGGGAAGATTTTGGGAGGACAGGGAGTGTACCAGACACTGGAATTTCTGGTTGGTGGCAGCGCTATCAGATCTAAGCTAGGAACTAAGCTTAGAAGGGTACATGCAGGTCCCCACTTTTTGGACGCTAAAGTTCAAAGTGGGAATAATACCTTAACAGGCAGACTGGGGGGTTCAGTCCCCCTGGGGCTGCTCTCCTAGATTGTAACCTTCTCCCATGCAGATGGTCCTGGCCACTGGGTCCCTAGACCTGGAACAGGATAGCACCCAATCTCCATGCTAGTGTCCCTGAAGGGAGAGTCGTAAAATGGCCTATTCTCATACAGCTGGGTGCTGGAATCAATATGGCAGCTTTCTGTGTCCTGGAGTCCACAGGACTGACATATACATATCATGATGTCCCATCTCCTACAGGGTTCTCCATCGATGGCATGCCCTCCTTCCACCCTGCTCCGGCACTGTGAACCCCTGCCAGGCCTGGTCAGCCCCCACTCTCACCTCCTCCAAGGTTTGTTCAAAGCTCCCTTTTCTGAGAGGGCCTTGAACGGGAATCCTGACCCTAATGAGACTCTCTCCACTGCCCTGCTCAGACCACATGGCCTTCCACGCATCCCACCCACTGGGTCAGGGCAGGGCCAGCTATGGGCCACATTGTGCCAGGCAGGGGAGAGCTTTTCTACTCTTGCGAGCCTCCGCAGGGGTCTGGCCCAGCTCGGGCCGTGCACTTGTCTGCAAAGCAGAGTTGGCTGGTTTGTCCCTAGCTGGCCGGCACAGAGACTCTTGGCGTGTGGCCCATGGAGGAGCGAAGGGAGGACATGGGGCGAGAGAGAACGCTGAGGCTGACTACTAGGGAACACCTGGTGGGGAGTGGAGCAGCCTCCCAAGAGAAGGGGTGGGAGCCCCACTGCTTGGAACGTTTAAAACTGGGCTGGACAAAGCACTAGAGAATGTGGCACAGGGCACAATCCTGCACTGGATCCAGGCAGTGGGCTGGAGGGCTCAGCACCTCCTCTCGATTCTCTGGATAAGATACAAACCAGACTCCTGGCTGGACACTCCACGGCTGCCAAGCAGGAATCATGAGGTCCAGCCCCTATCTGCTCTGTGCTAGCTGGAGCCCAGGCTCTGCAGATCCTCTGTTACGCGGCTGCAGATGGCGTGCAATCCTGAGACATCTTGTATGGCTTGGCTCAAGCTTTCCGCAGCAGCTGCCAAACTCTCTGTGGGATGCTGCAGCCTTGTGCGATTTTTCCTGTTAGGTGCCTGTGCAGCACCAGACCTCTTTATTTCTGTAAAACAGCTTCCAGCGGGCTCCAGCTAGAGCTAAGGGGGCAGGTGCAAACCTGAGTCCCCGGATTTAATGGACACTTTGGAGAACTTGGCCTAAGTGGCTTTCCCAGAATTGCACAGCGAGTCAGTGTCAGGAAGAGAAACTGAGTCTTCTGGCTCTCAGTCCTGTGCTCTGTGCACTAGCTGCCCGTGTGAGCCACGTCCCGTCTCAGGGAATGCCAGCCGAGTGCTGAGATTCGAGCTGGCTCTCAGGCTTGGAAGAGCAGAGACCTTCCCCATCACAGGCCAGGCCAGCCCCAGACTCTCTCCTAAAGCCCAGCTGGCCATTGGTGACTCCGGTGCAGCACACACTGTACTGTGGTGATACACCCGCGGCCGTGTGCCAGTTTTATTCTGGGTGTGACGTTACTGATATAATCTGGGACCATATAGAACATGGTTGCAACCAAGGTCCTATAGTGGCACCAAATCTTATGTAAAGGGGGTCATATAAGATGTCTAAGACCAGGTTATGGGTTGCTGGTTATGATTATGGTGTCTATATGTATGTATCATTTTGTAGTTGAAGTTATGAGTATTAGCTCTATACTGTCTGTATTTCAACTTTGTGCTGTGATTCTGGGAGACATCCCAGACAAGTTGGTGTTAGCTCTGCCTAGACTGCTTGATGGCCCATTAAGGACCATCAGCTACACAACTGACCCATTGAGAGGAGGCAGATACGCCTCGTAACTCAGCAGGGTGTGCAGGAACTTGCCCATGTGACTGCAGACTCCATGTTGCTGTAATTTTCCACAGTAAGAACAAAGAGGTGTTCTTACACCTGGAAGAGCCTATATAAGGCTAATGCTTCATCTCCACCTTGTCTTCAGTCCTGCTTCTTACCTCTGGAGGAACTTTGCTACAAACTGAAGCTCTGAACAAAGGACTGAATGACCCATCCCAGCGGGGGATGTACTCTAGAGACTTGATTTGAACCTGCAGTTTACTCCATCACTGCTACAGGCCTGAACTAAGAACTTTTCCATTACTGTATGTAATTGATTCCATTTAACCAATCCTAGCTCTCATCTCTACCTTTTTCCTTTTATGAATAAACCTTTAGATTTTAGATTCTAGAGGATTGGCAACAGTGTGATTTGTGGGTAAGATCTGATGTGTATATTGACCTGGGTCTGGGGCTTGGTCCTTTGGGATCAAGAGAACCGTTTTCTTTTATTGGGGTGTTGGTTTTCATAACCGTTCATCCCCAGGACGAGTGGCATTGGTGGTGATACTGGGAGACTGGAGCATCTAAGGAAATTGCTTGTGTGACTTGTGGTTGGCCAGTGGGGTGAAACCGAAGTCCTTTTTGTCTGGCTGGTTTGGTTTGCCTTAGAGGTGGAAAAAACCAAGCCTAGAGCTGTAACTGCCCTGTTTAAGCAATTGGTCCTGAATTGGCACTCTCAGTTGGGTCCTGCCAGAACTGCATCGTCACACTGGGTGAAAAATGACCCGATGTCAAAATGCAGAAAACAATCAGCGTGAGGTCTGGCAGCACACGGAGACACCCCGGGAAGTGAGGAGAAATGGCACAACAGAGCCCTGGAGCCGTCAGAGCACCCCCCCACAAGCAGCCCCCTCTGCAAACGGGCTCAGAAAACAAAGCAGCTGAGTGCTGACTGGTAGGCACATGCTGGAGGCCAGGCCAGTGCACACAGCAGCAACCAGCTAGTCAAACATTCCTGCCGCCTGATTGGACAGCTAGAATGACCTGGGCCAGCAGCATGGGGAGATGGGCCCCAAGATGTTTGCACCAGGACGTGGAGGGCGACAGAGCTGGGGGGAGGGGGAGGATGCACAGCGCCCTGCCGGCTCCAGGGATCCAGAATCACGCACTGAAGAAACAACCTCACTCTGTGATAATGTAGAAAAGGAGAGAGAGATGGGCAGTGGGACAGGGCAGGTCTCACAAGCAAGCGGGCCCTGCAGTGACTCCCATGCTGAGACCGCTGACTTCATAAGAACATAAGAGCTGCCAGACTGGGTCAGACCTAAGCTCCATCCAGCCCAGTGTCCTGTCTTCCGAGAATGGCCAGGGCCAGGTGCCCGAGAGGGAGCGAACAGAGCAGGGAATCACCAAGTGATCCATCCCCTCGCCCATTCCCAGCTTCTGGCAAACAGAGGCTAGGGACACCAGCCCTGCCTCTCCTGGCTAACAGCCACTGATGGCCTGTCCCCCATGAATCTGTCTAGCTCCCTTTTGAACCCGTTATAGTCTTGGCCTTTGGCAGGACTTGGCAGGGAGCAGCTCTCCCTGTGGGTGTGACCGTTTGCAGGTCAGGGCCAGAATTGGCGGCTCTGGCTGCAACCGGCTGGGGGTTGGGCCGAGGCAGGTTTAGAGCCTGTGTGCCTGACTCGCCTTCCTCTTACCCCATGTAGCTGGAGAGCAGCTTCAATGGGGTTAGACTGGGGAAAAGCTGGTGTCAGGGAAGTGTCAGCTCCCTCTCTCCCTTGCTGAGGTCAGTTCACTCGCCTTTAAATCCTCTTCTCTCTCTGCAGACTGGTGGGGGACCTGGAGCAGCTCCCGTCCCTGACCTGGCAGGATGGGGGCAGAAGAACGCAGCTGGAGCACTGCTGTCAGGGGAACTCTGCTTCCTTCCAGGGCGTATCGGAGAGCGATGCTGCTAGAGCTGAGGGTCAGTGCAGCGATAGTACCAGCAGGTTCATTCTAATTAATCCTGACCGAAAAGTCCAATAATATTTAATGGGGGTTAAACTCCTAGCGGGCTCGAGAAGTTACTCGAAAAGGCTATAGAGTGTAATCGAGGGTGATATTCTTAACACGGGACTTTTAACCACCCTGTAGAACTCTGTAGCAGGGACAGTCCCTGAACAAGCAGTTTGTTACATTCATCAGCTAGGTGGTTAATGGTTAATTACTCACTGAGGCATATGGGCCATGATACTGACAAGTCCTTCTGCTTGGATTGCATCCCTGGCTCTTTGCCTTGGTCCCAGTGTTCATTGGGATGGAGAAGGCGGCTGGCCAGAAGATTCAATTTCATCAGAGTAACACACTTCCCAGTCCTCGCCAGCCAGGAATGGGTCCTATGGACTATCCATAATGACTAGAAATAACATTAGAATTGTCTTCTCAGTCCATACGCAACATGGTCCAGGTAAAGCATGATCCAGCGATCTGCCTCCCTTCCATTGGCACCGCACGGCCAGTTAAGGGCATATTGCATGGACCAAATTCACGAAGGCACAAGTACAAACCATGGCTGCAAAGGCACACACGTTAGCCCCATTCCCACGCAGAGTGCTCTGGCAGCTCATGGCACTCCAGCCAAGTGCAAGGCTCAAGGCATGAGGGTTCGTCTCCCTTTCCATGCCAAGAGAGTTCTAATACCCCTGGGCTAAAACCATGCAAACCGGTCCGTGTGTTTTAAATCACCCTGGTGACTCCCATCACACTTTTATGCCAAAGCTGCTATGATGAGTGATTCGTGCGGGGTCAGCAGCATGCTGGAATCCCCAGCCCCTTGCCTAAGAAGCAGCATCCAATCTCAATGGGACATAAGAACGGCCATACTGGGTTAGACCAAAGGTCCATCCAGCCCAGTATCCTGTCTACCGACAGTGGCCAATGCCAGGTGCCCCAGAGAGAATGAACAGAACAGGGAATCATCAAGTGATCCATCCCCTGTCGCCCATTCCCAGCTTCTGGCAAACAGAGGCTAGGGACACCATCCCTGCCCAGCCTGGCTAACAGCCATTGATAGACCTGTCCTCCCTGAATTTACCTAGTTCTTTTTTGAACCCTGTTATAGTCTTGGCCTTCACAACATCCTCTGGCAAGGAGTTCCACAGGTTGACTGTGCATTGTGTGAAGAAACACTTCCTTTTGTTTGTTTTAAACCTCTTGCTTATTAATTTCATTGGGTGACCCCTAGTTCGTGTGTTATGAGAAGGAGTAAATAACACTTCCTGATTTACTTTTTCCACACCACTCCTGATTTTATAGACCTCTATCATATCCCCCCCTTAGTTGTCTCTTTTCCAAGCTGAAATGTCCCAGTCTTATTAATCTCTCCTCATATGGAAGCCGTTCCATATGACTGTAGGAGGGGCTTCGGGGAGAATGGGAGATGATGGATTCCCTTCCGGCTACCTCTAACTAAATTTGATTCCCCTCTGCTCAGGGGAATGGGGGTGAGGGTGATCTGACTCTTGGGTTTCAGCTTTATAATGCTGGGCTATTAGTAGAGTAACAATCATAGTATATAGAATAGGGCACTATCCCTTTAAATAATCTGTGAGCCCTCCAGTGGCACTCACTGTGTTTTAGATGGCACCGGCCAGAGCAGCAGTGCGGATGTAGCTGCCTGTTTCATATAGTCAGTAAACATGGTTCTCTGGGACCCTGCGGTGCCCGGGTGGTTTTCTTGAATTATTTTGTTGTGTTAAGAGAAAAAGACGTATCACGACCATAACTTTTTTAAAAGTTAAGAAAGGAAAAGAAATGGGGGCCCTGTGAAATGAAGACTTGCTTATTGAGTTCACAGCACAGAGGGGTCCAGCTTTGTAACCACACATGTGCTTTCGGACACAGTTTCTTTAGAAGAGATCTGGAAAGTGATGAGCATGGATCACCCTCAAGGCAGGTGCCGTGATGGAGCAGGGTCACCTGGAGCAAATGCCCTCATGGGAGGGAGAGCCAGGTTGGTTGTTTTAAATTCAAATAATGTCACACACAAATCACACTTAAATCACACACCCACATACCCACACACCGCTCTCCAGAATGAGATGAGTTCGAACCTTGAAGGAGGATTTAGGGCTTTTGTCTCTGGCCAGCAAACCAGGTGGTCACACAATCAGCAAACCAGGAACAATTGCAGACATTACAATTTCCTGCGTCCATGCCGTGAACAAACAGTGAGCAGTGGAGCAGGGAAAGCCAAGAGCATGGGCAACCTGAATAGAAAGGGAAGACAAACAAGACTTTGTCCCAAGATTTACACTAGGCCTCAGGCCGTCACCAGGGCTACATCTGCTGCTTCTTCGCTGGTGCTCAGTGTTCAAATGGAGGATCTCATAATACCTTGGCTTAGTAGAGCTTAGCGGGCTGTAACAGGCCCCAACAAGGGCCTTCCTGACCTCCTCTGTAAATGACATTAGCTAGCAAGCAATAGAATGTCTGCCACTTCCTTTGCGAGGGGGGTTTTCCCTACAGGCTTTAATAGTGGCAGTAATGTTTAGACTTCACCAAGAAAACACAGGGAGCTGTAAAACTAAACCTGAAAACCACGCCATGGTCTACATTCCAGAGGGTGCTTTTTATCTTTGCAAACCTTTTATTTATCAATTTCCAGTATTACATACCAGCCATGCAGAGCCACAGAGATAAGATCCTTCTGACAGCAGGAAAGGAAGGACAGCACCCCCCTGACACAGTGACCTTTGTAGCAGACCACAGTTTATGAGAAAAGGGGAAACAAGGAAAAACCGTTAGCTACTCAAAGTAAGTCCCACTTTGTGGCCATCTGCAACTACAGACCCAGTCGCTGTAACACAGTGCCCGTAGCATGCAGCACAGAAATCCGCGAGTCCCCCAGCAACCACAGATCCTGCAGGAGGGGAAAAAGCCACCACAACAAACTGACAGCCAAAGCTGGAGGGATTTGTAAATAGTTTCCCAATGATGTAATCTTATAAAGCGAATTAAAGGAACGAAGTGCCGAATTAATTCCCAGAGAGAAGAAATACATTTGTGATATGTGCAAATGACCTAGTTTAATTACACTTTTTGGGTGGCGTGGAAAGGCAAAAAAGGCTGTTCTGTGCTAAGTATCTGACTGCTGCGACAACTACCAGCAGGACCTGGAGAGCAACTAGATTTTGAAATGATACATAGTATTTGTAAAGTACTTCTGTTGCCTCCTTGCAATATCAAACTGCATCCTTGGGAGGGGAGGGGAGAGGAGATCCCATTGACCACCACAACCCTTGGAGCCATCCTCTGCCCTGGGGTGTGTCTTGGTGCTGGGTTGGCTGGTTGTTTATTTGTGTGTCTTGCCTTTTCCTCACCTGCAGACAAATTGGGTTGCCAACTTTCTACTTGCACAAAACCGAAGACCCTTGCCCCGCCCCTGCCCTGGCAAAGAGATCTGAGACAGAATCCATTCCAGCGCAGCTGAAATGCAGTTGTGCTGTGAGCATGGTTATCCAGCAGGGCCAGCACAGCCGAAGGCTCTCACCATGCGAGTTTGGAGTGCAGGCGGCTTGTGGGATTGGGTTCAGTGCTCCCAGCCTTCCAAAGCAGGTGTGTTTAATCTTCTGTAAGTGGAGCAAGGCAAAGATGTCAGTGTCGCTCGCAAAGTGCGAAAGCATCATCACTGATTCAGATGCCTGACTTTCTAAGACCCAACAGCTCTGCAGGAGAAATTGCCTTTGAACTCACTGCTCACTAGATTCCTCGGAAACTTCACAGAGAGTTTTGTTTATGATTCATGCAGCCTTACTATGACTTTGAAGCTGGCTGAACAAACACAATGGAGTTCAGTGTGCCCAGGATGCTGGGGAGCAGACCCAGCAGCTGAGTATAAATTCTTACCAAAAACACAGGCAATAATATATTGCTGAAGCAATACTCAGCTGCCTATTGGGACTTTACATCAAAATAGCTCATCTACCTCTCCTAGTGCACACTAACAGTGTCACTAGTTGAGTGGCCCAGTGAAATAACAGGGATGGCCCACAATGAAACAGCACTTGCTGTTAGGTGCCCCCTGATGTCTGTCCATGTCTTTCTGATAACATGATGCCCCAGGCTTGATGACACCCAAAGCCCTAGAAAGGTGGGGGTCTGTCTCTTCCCTGCCCCTGCATGCAGCCCAGTGTTTCACCTGGCTTGTCAAACTGTTACCTGTACACCTTGGGGCACCCTCCTTTACCCTGTTCCTAGGGCTCAGGGTGCAACCTTCTGTGGGTTTGCAGGACCTTTTACTAGTGAAAGAGCCTTACCCAGTAATATCCTTAACCTCTGTTTATTAACAATCACCAAGCAGAAACACACGCTAAGCATACAGCGCTCTGCTCACCAACCCTGCTCAGGCAGGTGGACTTTCCCTGTTGGCCAAACAAGGTAGGTCTCGTCTGGGTTCTGGTTGCTGCATGACACAGTTGTGCATAGGAGTCTAGCAGCTCTGATCTCAGGCTGTGTCTTGGAGGTGAGGAGTTCTTCCTTCCCCTTTCCTTCCTCCTTCCCAGCTGGTCTCCTTCTTGGACCCCAGTTTATATAGTGAAGCTTGAGTCCTGCCTAGCTATACTTTAACCAATTATTTTACTAAAATATTACAGAATGATTCTTGACCAATTCTAACGTATTGTGAAATAATTCTTTACCCAATCATACCCCGCCACCTCAGTTGATTTAAATCTTGTATAATTAATTATGCAACAGACAGAAACAATCCAAGAACCAGACAGATAAACCATAGAGAAGTGGGAACCATAAAAGCAAAACAACAAAGAAGTAGAAGTAGATTTCACACCCACAGCTGCTGGTAAGTGATTCTTTGCCCAACAGATGCTTCAAACAACGTTTTCATTAAACATCTTAAGATCTGTTTCTTTATCTGGTGATAGTGGGTACCATTAGGACAGGAGCCTTCTTAACAGCCTGCTATGACATTATCTTAATGTAATTTAGATGGAATGAGAGGTTGTGACTTCCTGCTTCTTGGTTCATGGCTGCTGCTCTCCTAATACATCTGTAGAAAAAAGGCTTAGACCTTACTAAACCTTCTAGGAAATAAAACACTTAGCCGGAAAACTCTTAGGAGTTAAAGGCCAAAGTCCTATTCTGGTTTGAGTGGGCATGGGGGATACAGGGGAGGCATGTGGCTATGGACTTTGGGCTGGAAGGGGGTGCGAGGCCCCCAGCTAGCTGGCATGCTGTGGTAGCAGAATGCACGGGCCAGGGTGTGGGCTGCTCCTGCTGGGATCAGCTCTAACCTACTCCCAGTGAATTAAGTAGCAAATCTCCCACTGGCTCACTGGGGGCAGGAGCAAGCAGCGTCTCCTCTCCTAGCACATCCTGAGCTGCTGTGACCTGTGCTGGCAGGATGGCTTCAGGGCTGGGCGCAGGGCTACCAGTGCTCCCCTTGTGGCCATCTCTGTTGAGGGGTTCTCTAGAGTAGAGGGTTACAGTTGTGAGAGTCATCAATGGGGTGTCCTGGGGGTACAAAGCTGCTGGTTGATTTGGGGATGCAGAAAGGCAGAGAGACTGTGATCAGTGAAGTTTGCTCTGCAGCTCCTGAGCACGGCATCAACTCAGAGAGCTGCCGGGCTGCCCACAGGCAGCGGGCACTTCATAACCAGCAACACAACAGGAAGTGCCCGCACCGGGCTGCCCGGAGTCCTGCTCCTTTCAGACCTTCCAGACTGCAAGGAGTCAAGCTCCCTGCAGTCCCTGGCTTCAGCCTGGCCCTGCCAGCAGGTGAGCGCAGGGAAAAGAAGACAAACTCCAGTGCTGTCCACAAGCACCAACAGCTGCTTGGAGCCTGATCAAAACCATCAGCCTGGGCTGTGTAACCGCCAGCCCCCATATTTTCAAATCCAAGAAATTCTGGAAGGATGAGAGTCGTCTCCAGGGAATGGGGCCTGAATTGCGCCTCTCAGGGATGTAAATCAGCAGTAGCTCCACAGACAAACATGGGGTTGCGCTGCGGTAAATGAGAATGAATGGCCACATCCTTGAGACCCTGTGAACGGGTGCAGTGGGCCCCTTTTCCCAAGACCTGTGGTGCCAAAGGGCGGAGCTGAAACGCAGTTATCAGCTGAGATGCAGTGCAGAGGCACAGCCAAGCGTTTGCGATGGGGCAGACGGAGCAGTTGCCATGGCCCTGAACAAGTCGCTCTCTGCACACACACTGCCACTCTATCCTCGTGGGTCGGCGCCGGCTGTCGGTAAGGGGGATCCACAGCCTGGCTTAGCCAGAGAGAGCCGCAGAAATGTCTAGGGCCAAATGTGGCAAATGGTTTCAGCTCCATTCACTTCAACAGAGTCTTTCCTGCTTACACAAGCAGATCATTTGGCTCCCTATCCTCCTGTCAAAAGCATCCCATCCTGGACGTTTCTTCCTTCTTAAAGACGTGGGGGGTGGCCCTACATGGGGTGGAGCAGGATTCACAGCCTAGAAGGCTGCCAGGGACAGCCTCACCACGCTGCTGCTGTGGTGTTAACACTGCCTGCCACTATATTACAGGTCTACCCACGGCAACAGCAGGTGCTGTGCCTCCTGATACACCCCGGGCAGCTGCTAGCAGAGTTGAGTGCACAATGAACTGCACAGATCCGAGACGTCTGCTATGATAGAACATTGACGCTGAGTCGACTGACGTCACAACGATGTTTTCCTGCCACCATTAGATCCCTCCCTTTGTCATCCCAGCAGACAAGGGTTCCGTTGTGCCAAACGAGCAGAGAATGACCTTGTGGCCTGTGTACTCCAGCTCCCCCAGTGGAGCCCCTGCCATCCGGTGCAGGCCTGATGGCATTGCCTGAATCGACACCGCACGGAAATCGGCTGGCCCAGAGGCGCCGTGATCACTGGCCCTAACCCCTGTGACTGCGGCAGAGCGCCTCAAAATATGGAGTATCTCCTGTGATGGCAGCTGCTTGAATGCGAATGCTCTTCCAGTGCCCTGGCAGAGTGCAGCCACTGGGCAATCACATGTGCACAGATGTGGGGGGTAGAGTTTGGACACAACAAGAAGAACCCTTCTTAAAGCTACGCTACTCCCTCTGATCTAGCCTCGGCCAGACGCTCCTGGCAGGGGCACCCCAGGAAATCTGAAGTTGGTCCTGACTGACACTGTTGTAACTGAGGCCAGGGCTACGCTGTCACTTACTGTGGTATAACTTACATCGCTCAAGGGGTGAATAAGCCACGGCCTGAGCGACATAAGTTACACCGACGTTGGCGTTAGCGTAGACAGCGCTATGTCAGTGGGAGAAGCTCTCCTGCCACCCTCACTACCGCCGCTTGCAGAGGTGGGGTTGTTATGCTGATGGAAGAGCTCTCTCCCGTCGGTATAGAGCATCTTCACCAGACGCTCTGCATCGGCGCAGCTCCACCGTGAGAGCGCTTCTGGTGTAGACGAGCCTGGAGGTTGCTGAAAGTGAGCACGATGGCCCACTCCCCCTGCCCAGTTGGACGCGTTTTAATGACACTGGGATGAATAATGACAGGCTGATTTTGCAGCATTCAGCCAGCCCTACAGAAGACTGGTCTTAACAGAGGTGAGGATGAGTGTCAAAATTTGGTCCTGGGATTCCACCCGAATCCAAATGTTCCCAAAGTCTGGGGAGATCTCATGGGTTCTGGGTCAGGCTCATTGTTTATTAGCTCATTGAACATGTCGCTTGGCTCGCCCAGAACCAACGCTGGCTCTGTGTTCAGCATCACCCGTCGCTGCCCCATGCCGCTGTCCATGTTTGGTCCAAGTTGTCTTCCTGGAGCCTGACATGTGAGCCAGGTGAGGGAACAGGGCCTGGCAGGTGTGCCTGGAAGAACGGAGGCTATTTGAAGCATGAATTTCTGCTAGCCAGTGTCAGAGAGAAATACTCGGTGCGGGGGGCAACATGCCCAATTTTGGAGGCAGAAGAAATGCCAAGGAATGACCTGAGCTGCTCCCTACACACCAGGGTGCCAGTAGGACAGACATTACACAGGGCTCTGTGCTGGTGTTCACTTTTCTCCGGAAAGCCCTAAATGCTCATGGTCCCGGAGGCTGCCTCTTCCTGCATCCTCTGCAGGCAGGTCCCCCCGGGGAAGGATATTGGAGCTGTCAGTTTCCAGGCTGGAACTTCTGGGGCTCTCAGGGGCCAGTTCTGCCCCCGCCCCCAGACCAGGCAGCTGCAGTGCCTGAATCTCACCCCTTAGAGGGCACAAAATGCACCTCTTCTGCCTGGCTTTTGGACACTGGGGCACTGGCAGCACTGGGTATTTACCCCTTTGGCTAACCCCTCTGCCAGCAACAGTGGGGGCTGGAGTGAGCACGCTCCCTCTTTGGGGTGACACTGGTCTCTGAGGCTCCTGCGATGGGTGCTCGTGAGCAGGGCCGGCTCTAGCTTTTTTGCTGCCCCAAGCAAAAAAAAAAAGAGGGAGAGAAAAAGACAGAAGGGGGATGGCCAGCGTTTCAGCGGGGCGCTCACCCCGCGGTCCCAACCGCTGCGCCGCCTGCCGGGAGGCCTCTGCTCTGCTCTGGTCGGTGGGGAGCACCGCCCCCTACAGGGCCGCCGGAGCAGTGAACAAAAACAAAAAAAAAGCGTCCGTGCCGCCCTAGGATTGGGCGGAAGCCGCCCCATAGAATCTGCCGCCCCGAGCTGGCTCGGCTGGTCCCGGGAGCCAGCCCTGCCTGTGAGCACAGCAAGTGGCTGAGCGTGGCACTCTAGCGGGGGCCGAGGGAGGGGGACTGCACTGCCATGGGCTCGCCATAAGTGCACAGTGCAAGGCCGGGCCGGAGAAAGCTGTCACTTCTTCCTTGTCGGTAGCGCCAGTTTAATTCCTGGTGTGCCCTGTCTGAGGGAGCAGTCTCTGCCCTACGCTGTGGGGCCCGGACTCAGCTATCACAGGCCGTATCCATCGCTCACTGCTGGGATCTTGTGATCTGAGCCTGCAGGGTGGCCGTCTGGGCCCGGGGGGAGATGGCTCAGGAGATCCCAGGCAGCCCCAGCCCTGCAGCAGGGTGCGGTGCCAGCAGACAGCTGTGAGCTCCGCAAGATGCTCCCACAGGCTAGGGATGGAAACCTCAGCCTGAGCCAGCCTCGCTGGTGTGCGCGGGGCCAGGAGCTCTGTGCCAGGGCCTGATGAACACTGCTCCCTGCTGCCATCAGCTGGGTCTTTAGCCAGTGGATCAGTGCAGTGGATGGGCCATTGGGTCTGCCCCATGCACCCATCTCCCATCCTCAGCTTGGCCTCCAGCCAGAGACATGCCAAGGAACCTTGTCCAATCTGTCCAGGGCAGCCACAGTGGGTCTGGGGTCACCGTGGGGTGGGGCCTTGGAGCATAAATTGATTCACTGACTCCCCTGACTCCACTTACTCGAGATTTAGAGCAGAAGTCACAATGGCCCCGAGTGCCGCCATTTCCTGGGGCCCCCACAGGGGGGGGTGATCACTGGTGGGGAGGTGCACGCGAAGGAACAGCACGGTGGGAGGTGGGAAAGGCTCCTTTGCGCTGCACATCGCTCCATGCTGACCAGGTGGCATGCACACAGTTCCGCCGGGGTTTGCGGGGAGATGCGCTCCGATACGGTGGCACGGGAATGCCATGTGCAAATTCCCACCAGTCAGAGTCCCAGTGTTACCCAGGACACACTCCTTTGTGTTGCCTCCTCCTCAACCCACTGCCGGGGTCCCACAGCGTGGAGAGTCGAGGGAGCAGCCAGGCGGCCCCCCACCCCAGGGGCCCTGACACCCCAGGGCCTGCCAGGGTGCCAGTCTCAGCAATGGGAAACGGTTCGAGGATACTGTCACCCAGCGGCAGAGGGCAGGAACTGCACTGTCAGGGATGCCCTCTCCAGCCCCAGGTGTGCCCTGGCAACATGTCTTGGGGCCCAGCCACGCAGTCCAGCCCTCAGCCAAAACGCAGTGTTTGCCTGGCCTTTTATGTTTCACTCCGGTTTTGCCTGAGTGAGCGCAGACAGCCGGGTTAGGCCTGTTGTATATTTTCAGTTAAGGGGGGCATTGCTTTTTAGAGCAAAAATGATCCCAAGTTTGGGTAAGGAGCAGAAAGCCTGTCTGCGCATTGCTTTCCCCTTTGCTCCCCGGTGCCAGTGCCCAGCGGGGCAGGGCCGGGAGCCAGCCCAGTTTACAGCTTGCTGTTGTTTGCTCAGCTGTTATTTTACTGTAATTGTCATGTGACTGCAGCTTGAGAAACAATGGGAATTGTCTCATTGTCTCTTTTTCCAGGCTGTGACCAATGTTGATTTGGTTAATAAAATGGCCCCTTTCCTTATCGTTCACCATTCTGCTGGGTCCCCTCCAGCACACGCACTTTGGGTTCCTGGAGGAGAAGCTACCCTTCAACTCCTGTTAGCCACTGAGTCCCCCGTCCTCACTCAGCATCGGCGCGGAAAGTGACAAAGAAGATGATTAGTGAACAATATTAATGGGTGGGGTGGAAGATGGTCCTTGTTCATTCAGATTCATTACAGTGACAGCACTTGTCTTGAAGGGCAATAAAGATGGAGATGGGATGACAGATTCTTTACTTCTCTCCATTATGAAGTCAGTTTGGGAATATAATAAAAAATCATGTGACTCTTAATGGAGAGAACAGCTCTTCCCTTTAAAAATGGTGACACCTTTCTGTCTGTCTGTCTGTCTGTCTAGAGAGCTGTTGTAATACGTTTTACTCCTGAAACATCAGCCTGGCTGCCCCCCAGGAGCTGGTGTGACCCTGATCTCTCCTCTTGAGCAGAGAATTCAAACAGGGGATGCTGTTGAGGATGGAGGGTGAGAGGTGAATGGAGAGCAAAGCAGCTCTGGAGTGGCTTTTAAAATGTGCTGGCCCAGATCCTCAGCCTTTGTGCTGCTACGGAGGTGCAGAGCCCCCTTAAACTGGCAGCCAACTGGGGAGTCTCCTGGCACAGCAAACCCTGGGGTGACAGCGCTGGCATCTAGGCCACCCCCTCACAGTCCCTGGCTTTAGGGGCCTCGTTGGAACGCGGGGGCAGGGCATGGCTCAGGCATGAACTGCACACCAGCGAGCCTTGCTTGCCACAACTGCATCACAGGCTGCCCTGAGCCAGACTAGGCCTGAGGCTGCTCTACATTGTGCCAGGGTTGAACCCGCACCCCCGGCAGACCCGGGATCAGGGAGGTGCAAGGGGGCCGTAAAGCCGACTTTGTCCTGGCCCCTGTGCAAAGCATGGCTCAGCCAGACCTGAGAAATGTGTTGGGGCAAAACCTCAGGTTCAGCCACCCGTAGGGCTGACGTGGGCGCGCCTCTCTCTGAGGCAGACAGAAGGAGCACCGTGGGGCCTGCTGTTTGGCCGGGGAGTAGCTAACCTGGCTTCCCTCTGCTCCCCACTCTGGCTGCCACCCCGCCAGGGATGGCTGCGTATCACACTCTGTGCAACAGGCCCCTGGGCCTGGTGATCAGCACTAGCTCTGAAGTGTTACTGGTGCCGTGTTCTCTTACGGCCCAAGCACACGACTCATCCAACATGCCACCCACCCTGCGGGGAAGGCACGTGCTCCCCACCACAGCATGGCAGAGCAGTGTTAATGGCCCCACAGCTCTGCTGAGCTGGCTTTACTGACAGTAAACCCTGGCTGGAGCCCTGCCTGCACGGCTGCCCTTCAGAAAGAGTATCTGCTGCTCCACGCTTTCCCTCCTCTCTCCAACTCTGCAACCCCTTGGGAAACATCCTAGGGATACTCTCTGCCGCAGCCTGACAGATCGCCTGATAAACTTTAACGGGGAGAGTCAGGGAATGCGGGGAGGGATTTTTAGTCACCCGCTGGAATATCTCCTGGCTGAGGGGCTGAGGGTCGGGGATCCCAAAGTTGCAAACGAATCCAAGCGGGAGTCTTGAGGGCTCAGCACGTGGGCTAGGGCTCTCCCTGCCCACTGCCAGGGTTCGGCAGAGCTGCCTGCTGCAGTGTTTTACCAGGCTGGCACCCCCACACAGCTCCTGCCCTGCGATCTTTCTCACTTTGCATGCAGAGCGAGTGACTTCTCTCTGTGTGTCTGCAGGAGCTGTGGGCTTCCCCAGGTTCCACGGGCTTCAGGGCCAGGATTTAGAGCTGGCTCTTCACAGAGAACACTGCAGCCGGGTCTGACTCTTCCCAGCATTTGCAGGGTTCAGAGCCAGGTTCTGACATGGGTCAGCTGATCCCCTCTGCCCTTCCCAGTGGGGGCTGAGCTCAGCCCTGTCTCCAGCTGGCCTGCGAGCTGCTGACAAGTGCTGCAGCAGGAGCGCGGAGGCGTGAACATGGGAACGAGGGCAGTGCCCACCTCCGCTGGAGCAGGGAGAGGCTTCCCAGGGGCCAGAAACTGCCCAGGGGGCAACAGGCCTGGTAGCTCCGCACGGCACGTGGTGGCCTTGGTCTCTCCAGTGCAATGTTCCCTCCAGACTTTGTTACCTGCGGATCAGACTGCGGCCAGGGCAGGAACCTGAGAGTTTGAGAGATTTCTGCTTTTCTCCCCAAAGGCCAGGGTGGGCTATTTACAGACCCGTATGTGTGCACTGAATTCCCTCCCCTCCCCCATCACACTCACTCCCTGGATTGCAAGCAGAGGGCCAAGTCCTGCAGCCCTAACAGAACAAAGCTCCCTTTGCTTCAGCTCTGGCTCCGGCTCAGAGATATAGTGAAGAGCAGAAGTGATGGCAGGATGCCCGGAGACATTCAGCAGGACCAGCTCCTGCAAGGTGGTGAGTGACCTCTCTGTAGGACGGGGCCCTCATTCCTTCTCGCATCTCATGGGTGACAAATGCAGGCACGTGGACCTAGCAGGTGGCCAGGCTGCTCGGATTCACCTGCAGATTATGGAGATGGCAGCTGCACTCTGCTCCTCACCATCAGACCTTCCTACTCCTTGGGTTCTGGAGAGGCCGCGCTGGCTCTGGTCCCCCCTGCTAGTGTGCTATAGCTGAGGTTGGTCAGAACTAGGTGGAGAGCAGGTGTCTCTGTGGAAGAGGCTCATTACCCAGTCCCTATGTGTTTGCTGAGGTCCCTGCAATGTTTGCTGCTTTTAGCCCAGCCAAAGCCCCTCAAAGCCCCAGAATTACAGAGGAATCAGGGGTCTGTCTCCTCCCACTTCCTGCGGGGGGGAGGGCACCCCATGATCTGGAAGCTGCAGACTGAAGTCACTGTGTGTGATGAACCAGTGGGTAGGGATGTGACCACTGTCTCCTGCTGAACAGAGTCAGAACCGCTCCCATGGGTGAGCCTGGTGGGCTGGACCCAGCCTTGGTGTTGTCCGACTACACCAAGGTTTCTCAAACGGAGGTCGCTGCTTGTTCAGGGAAAGCCCCTGGCAGGCCGGGCTGGTGTGTTTACCTGCCCTGTCCGCAAGTCTGGCCGATCGCGGCTCCCACTGTCTGCAGTTCGCTGTCCCAGGCCAATGGAGGATGCTGGAAGCGGTGCAGGCTGAGGGACTTACTGGTTGCTGCTTCCAGCAGCTCCCATTGGCCCGGAGCAGCGATCCGCAGCCAGTGGGAGCTGCGATTGACCGGACTTGAGGACAGGGCAGGTAAACACACCGGCCCGACCCACCAGGGGCTTTCCCTGAACAAGTACAGTTTGAGAAACACTGTACTACACCTGTCACGGAGTATGGGGGAGTCCGGCTCTGCACCCCTCTTCCCGGGACTCACAGTGACTCTCAGCCAGCCAGTAAAACAGAAGGTTTATTGGACAACAGGAACGCAGGCTACAGCAGAACTTGTAGGCACAAGCAGGACCCCTCAATCAAGTCCTTCTGGGGGTTCAGGAAGCTTAGTTCCCAGCTTGGGATTCCCTGAATTCCAACCACCCAGCCCAAAACCGAAAACTGAACTAACTCCCTCCAGCTGGCCCCTTCCTTTGTCCAGCTTCCCGGGCAAAGGTGCTGACACCCTCCCCCCCTACCTGGCTCAGGTTACAGGCTTAGGTCCTGTCCTTCACCTAAAGTCATCCCTGGCTCTCCCGTCCCCCACACAGACAGTCCCTGCTCCATCACATCTCTCCCCCCTTCGAGACTGAACTGAGCGGGGTCACTCTGCCCAGTGACCTGGGGAAGTTCAGGGCCCCCTCTCCGGGCAACGCATCCGCTGTCAGGTTGGCACTTCCCTTCTCATGGACCACGTCCATGTCATAGTCCTGCAGGAGCAGGCTCCACCTCAGGAGCTTGGCGTTGGCACCTTTCATCTGGTGCAGCCAGGTCAGGGGAGAGTGGTCGGTGTACACGGTGAAGTGTCGCCCAAAGAGATATGGCTCTAGCTTCTTAAGGGCCCACACCATGGCCAGGCATTCCTTCTTGATGGCCGCGTAGCTTTGTTCCCGGGGTAGCAGCTTCTTACTCAGGTACACGATGGGGTGTCTCTCCCCCTTTTCATCCTCTTGCATTAACACCGCCCCCAGTCCCGTGTCTGAGGCATCGGTGAACACCATAAAGGGTTTGTCAAAATCTGGGTTTGCCAGAACTGGGCCACTAACCAGAGCCTCCTTCAGTGCCCGGAAAGCCTCCTGGCACTGCTCAGTCCAGAGCACCTTGTCTGGCTTCCCCTTTTTGCACAGTGCAGTGATGGGGCCGGCTATGGCACTAAAGTGGGGCACGAACCTTCGATAGTACCCTGCCATCCCAATAAAGGCCTGGACCTGCTAACTGGTCTGGGGAGTGGGCCAGTCTCTGATCACTTCCACTTTGGCTGGTTCTGGCTTTAGGCAGCCGCTCCCCACCCAATGGCCCAGGTAAAATACTTCAGCCATCCCCACCTTGCACTTCTCAGCCTTTACTGTTAACCCAGCCTTTCGGAGTCGGTCCAGGACTTGTTTAACCTGGGACATGTGGTCCTCCCAGGTCCGGCTAAAGACGCAGATGTCGTCAATATACGCCATGGCAAAACTCTCCATCCCCCTCAGTAGCTGATCCACCAGGCGCTGGAAGGTGGCCAGCGCTCCCTTGAGGCCGAAGGGCAGGGTCAGAAACTCGTAGAGCCCCAGAGGGGTGAGAAAGGCCGATTTCAGCCTGGCATCTGCGTCCAGCGGCACTTGCCAGTAGCCTTTGGTAAGATCCATAGTGGTGAGGTACCGAGCACCTCCCAGCTTGTCTAGGAGCTCGTCAGGCCTGGGCATAGGGTAGGCATCAGATACGGTGATGGCATTGAGCTTTCGATAGTCCACACAGAACCAAATCGACCCATCCCTTTTGGGGACCAGCACCACTGGCGAGGCCTAAGGGCTGGAAGATGGCTGGATCACCCCCAATGCCAGCATGTCCCTGACCTCTCTTTCAAGATCCTGGGCAGTTTTCCCGGTGACCCGAAAAGGGGAGCGTCTTATAGGGGGATGTGACCCGGTCTCCACCCGGTGGACAGTCAAATTAGTGCATCCAAGCTGGTTGGAAATCAGCTGTCCGTATAGATGCAGCACCTCTCTGATCTCAGCATGTTGGCCAGGGTCAGCTGATCAGAGAGGGGAATTGCCTCCAGGGGGGAACCAGCTTTTGTCTCAGGGAATAGATCCACTAAAGGGTCATCTCCCTGCTCCTCCCAATGTCCATACACGGCCAACACCGCATTCCCCCTGTCATAGTATGGGTTTATCATATTCACATGGTACACCCGGCGGTGATGTGACCAGTTAGACAGCTCCATCACATAGTTTACCTCATTTAGTTGCTTGACAATCTTGAATGGCCCTTCCCAGACAGCCTGGAGTTTGTTTTTCCTCACGGGGATGAGAACCATCACCTGATCCCCGGTGGCAAAGGCGCGGGCCCACGCCGTGCGGTCATACCAGACCTTCTGCTTCCTCTGGGCTCGGGCCAGATTCTCCCTGGCCAGGCCCATGAGCTCGGCAAGTCTTTCCCGGAAGGTCAGGGCATACTCCACCACTGACTTTCCCTCGGGAGCGGCCTTCCCCTCCCATTTGTCTCTCATCAGGTCTAGGGGCCCCCTTACCCGCCTTCCATATAACAGTTCGAAAGGCGAAAACCCAGTAGACTTCTGGGGTACCTCCCTGTACGCGAACAGCAGGTGAGGTAAGTACTTGTCCTGGTCCTGTGGGTGCTGATTCATAAATGTTTTTAGCATCATCTTCAGCGTCCCGTTGAACCTTTCTATCAGCCCGTTGGACTGGGGGTGATACGCTGAGGCCCAGTTATGCCAGACTCCACATTTCTCCCACAAGCACCGGAGCAGGGCTGACATGAAGTTGGACCCCTGGTCCGTTAAGACTTCCTTGGGGAACCCCACCTGGCTGAAAATGGTCAGCAGCTCATCTGTCACGGTGTCTGCTTCAATAGAGAACAAGGCCACCGCCTCAGGGTAGCGAGTGGCGAAATCCACCACCATCAGAATGTTTTTCTTCCCCGACCAGGTCGCCTTGCTGAGAGGTCCCACTATGTCCATGGCCACCTTCTATGATGGGTAAAGGCCTCAAAGCCGCTTTCCCCTTGTCCTGAGCCTTCCCCACCCTCTGGCAGGAGTCACAGGATTGGCAGTACTGTCGGACATGGGTAAAGACCCCAGGCCAGTAAAAGTTCTGTAGCAGCCTCTGTCTGGTGCGTCGGATTCCCTGGTGCCCTGCGAGAGGGATGTCATGGGCCAGGAACAGTAGCTTGTGGCAAAACTTCTGGGGAACCACCAGCTGGCTCCTGATCCCCCATGACTCTACTTCCCCTGGGGGAGCCCATTCTCTCGCAGGAACCTCTCCTTGCAACCTCTCCTCATGGTCTGTACCGCACTAAGGTCAGCCCGGTCCCGGTGCTTCCGCAAGGAGGGATCTTTCTGCAGCTCGGCCTGGAACTCAGCAGCTGGGACAGGGATGGGGACCTGCTCTCTCTCATTGGCTGGGTCTGAGGCCGCAGCCTCTCTGACCCATGTCCCTGGGCATTCCCTCCCCACCAGGTTAGGGTCCTGCGCCTCGGGCAGAGTCCCTTCCCCGTTGTTGGGGCACAGTGCCCCATACTGACTCTGACTATGGGTCACGACCAGGGCACCCCAGGCATTGCTTGGCCAGACCGCCAGGTCCCCCCCATTAACACCTCTGTGGGCAAATATGGGTGTACCCCCACATCCTTGGGGCCCTCCTTGGCCCCCCACTTCAGGTGTACCCTCGCCATGGGCACCTTGAATGGGGTCCCACCCACACCCATCAGGGTCAGTTAGTGTTGGACACCATCCGATGTGAGGCCACCACCTCGGGCTGGGCCAGTGTTACCTCTGCGCCCGTGTCCCAGTACCCAGTGACCTTCCTCCCATCTACCTCTAGGGGAACAAGGCACTCTTGCCGGAGGGGCAGCCTCGCACCCACCCTGCAAACCAAAAACCCGGAGCCTGGAGCATCCAGCCCCCCCAGAGGAGCTGACCTGGGGCCCTCCTCCCTCCTTCACAGGTGGTACGTGGCCAGCCCTCCTTTCCTGCGAACGCTGCCCCTCGTCCAGCTGGCCCTCTACCAAGTTAACCCAGTGTGGGATTGGTCTGCTCAGTCTGTCCTTGAGCCTGGGGCACTGAGACCATATGTGGCCCCTCTGGCCACATTGATAGCAGCTCATGTCCCGTTGGTCCCCTTGAACCGGTCGGTTGTCCCTGATGCTGGGCGTTCCCCTTGGGAGGGGGTTCTCCCTATTCCCCCTTTGGGATGTCCCAGGATGACTCTCTCTCTGCATCGTGGCGGGCCTGTTCCTTTGGGACTCCTCCCTGCCACCCCCCGGCTGGCACTTCACAAACTCATCAGCCAGCCGCCCTGCGTGTTGTGGGTTCTCTGGCTTTTGGTCCCTCAACCACAGCCTCAGATTGGATGGGCACCGCTCATACAGTTGCTCCAGTACCAGCAGTTTAACCAGGTCCCTCTTCGTCTGGGCCCCATCTGCCCACTTGCTGGCGTATCCCTCCATGCGGACGGCCAGTTGCAGATATGAGACCTCAGGGGTTTTATCCTGACTCCGGAACCTCTCCCGGTACATCTCAGGAGTCAGCCCAAACTCGCGCAGCAGGGCCTGCTTGAATAGTTCGTAGTTCCCTTTCTCCTCCTCTCCCAGCTGGTGGTACAATGCCACGGCCTTGGGGTCCAGTAAGGGGCTGAGAACCCGGAGCCCGTCCGCAGGATCTACCTGGTGCAGCTCGCAGGCCATCTCAAAGGCATCCAGGAAGTCATCCATGTCCTCCCCCTCCTTACGCTGGGCCAGGATGCACTTCTCAAAGCTCCGCGTAGTCCTGGGCCCCCCCTCGCTCTCCACAGCCGGGGGCCCCGCTGCCCCTCAGCCTCGCCAGTTCCAGCTCATGATGACGCTGTCGCTCTTTCTCCTCCCGGTCATGTTCCCTCTGTCGCTCATGATCCTCCAGCTCTCTCAGTTTTCGTTCTCTCTCCCATTCCAGCTGCTTCCGCTCCACGGATGCCGAGCGTCGCCGAGAGGATCCCCTGCTGGCCAGGGGGGTCACGGTGCCCTTGGTAGCCACTGGGCTCCTCCCCGCCCTTCCCCTAGGCCTAGGAAGGAGGGGTCTCGGGAAGCCCTCGTCCGCCGGCTGACCACTCCCAGCGGGGACAGACACTGGTGCCTGCGCTGCATCTGCCCGGCTGCTTCCCTCAGAGACAGGGCTCCGTTCATTCATGCGGTCTCCCTGCTCCAGCTGGGCAATCAGCTAGTCCTTCCTGAGCCTCCCCGGGTGCAGCCCCCTCTGCTTGCACAGCTCCACCAGGTCACACTTGCGCCGCTTGGCATACATCTTCCTGCTGGGCACTCACAGGCCGGGGTGCTCGCCGCTCCCCACGGTTTCCAGGGGGACCCCTAGTGCACCAGCCCTTCTTGAGGTCACCACCTCTCTGCCAGGGTCGAGCTGCAGATTCCTCCGCCCCTGGGACCGCTCGCTGCAATCCCCCGGGGGACCCTGTTACTGCAAAGTCCTTCTCACTGGGCACACACTCCCAGGGGTTAATCAACCCTTCGTTTTACTGCTCCCCAGTCACTTACTGCAGGAAGCGCCGTCCATGGGGTGCAGTATCTCCCGTCACTGCCACCAGTTGTCACGGAGTGTGGGGGAGTCCGGCCCTGCACCCCTCTTCCTGGGACCCACAGTGACTCTCAGCCAGCCAGTAAAACAGAAGGTTTATTGGACAACAGGAATGCAGGCTACAGCAGAGCTTGCAGGCACAAGCAGGACCCCTCCACCGAGTCCTTCTGGGGGTTCAGGAGGCTTAGTTCCCAGCTTGGGATTCCCTGAATTCCAACCACCCAGCCCAAAACCGAAAACTGAACTAACTCCCTCCAGCCGGCCCCTTCCTTTGTCCAGCTTCCCGGGCAAAGGTGCTGACCCCCTCCCCCCTACCTGGCTCAGGGTACAGGCTTAGGTCCTGTCCTTCACCTAAAGTCATCCCTGGCTCTCCCATCCCCCCCCACAGACAGTCCCTGCTCCATCACATCACCCTATCCCAGGAATCAGTCCTGTGGGAGCAAGGGAGCAGCGAAGGTGGGTCCTCCAGGCCTGTCTAGAGAGGCCTCTCCAGAGCAGCCACTTGGAAACCACAGAGGCCTGGTCCTCCAAGGGCCAGAAGGGCTAGTGACAGCCAATCACGGCCCGGCAGGCTCAGATAAAAGGCCCTGCAGAGCCTGGGCAGGGCAGTCCCTGGGTGGGACCGGTGTAGGTGTAGGTGTAGGTGTAGGTGTAGGTGTAGGTGTAGGTGTAGGTGTAGGTGTAGGTGTAGGTGTAGGTGTAGGTGTAGGTGTAGGTGTAGGTGTAGGTGTAGGTGTAGGTGTAGGTGTAGGTGTAGGTGTAGGTGTAGGTAGCGCTGGCCACAGGCACCTGAGATTAGCTGGGGTTTGCAGGGTTCTGGCTGAATGGGCACAGTGGGGTTTGCTGGGAGTGAGGGGCTGAGAGCTCTGGCCCTGAGCTGTGGGTGAAGATATGGGGCCAGGCGGGAAGAGCTCCAGGGAATGCAGTGCAGGGCTGCTGTTCAAAGGGTCCATGGGTTGGAACCCGCAGTAGTGGATGGGCCCAGGTTCCCCTGGCAGCAACAAAGTGGCACAAACCCCAGAAAGGGGGGTTGAGCCTAACCTAAGCTCCAAGTAGGGGACAGGGCTTGTCTGGCAGCCAGAGCGAAGGGCTGTATTTACATGACCTTGAGCCAGCTGTGAACACCCTGTTGAGGGCAGATCGACGGTTTCTTTGCTGGACTCTTTGCTACCCTGGAAGGAGTTCGCTTTGGCCCTGAAATCTGGCTGGAGGGCTGAGCCACAGAAGACCACCAGAGGCAGGCAGATGGCCTGCAGCAGCCTCAGGAGCGGGTTGAGGAGTGCAATATCCCCCCAAACTGCAAGGAGAGGCTCGAGAGGTGAGTGCCCCCCCACCACAGTGGGACATAGCTCCAGCTCTGCTGCCCACTGATGGGGATTCTCCCTGAAGGTTCTGAGATCTGTCCTGAGCAACTGCAAGGTGGGGTGGGGTGGGAGTGGGGAGGATCTGGGAGAACAGGGTGAGTGGGGGCCTAGCGAGACCGCGGCAGGCAGGGGTGGCTCTAGACATTTTGCCACCCCAAGCATGGGGGCATGCTGCGGGGGGCGCTTTGCCAGTCGCCAGTCCATGGCTTCGGAGGACTTCCCGCAGGCGTGCCTGCGGAGGGTCCACTGGTCCCGTGGCTTCGGTGGACCTCCCGCAGGCATGCCTGCGGAGGATCCGCTGGTCCCATGGCTCCACCGAAGCTGCTGGACCAGTGGACCCTCCGCAGGCACGCCGCCGAAGGCTGCCTGCCTGCCTGCTGCCCTCCCAGCGACTGGCAGAGTGCCCCCCATGGCATGCTGCCCCAAGCACACACTTGGCGTGCTGGGGCCTGGAGCCGCCCCTGGCGGCAGGGCACGGGGACAGACAAGGAACCGAGGGAGCCTTCAGCAGGGAAATGAGCGTGCACTACCTGGCCCAGTGCCAGGTGCTGCTAAGACAGCCTCTCCTGCAGAGATCCCGCTGGGCAGACTGGGCTGGCCTTTACCCCCGCTCCACCTGGCTGGGATCACAGAGGGATGCTGGACAGACACCCAGCAGCCCCAGGTGCCCTCTCCACACTAAAGCAAACAGATGCAAAGGTGAAGCTGAGAGCGCCCCAAGCCATGACACGTCTCTCTGCCCTGAGTGACTTGTATGTATCTCCATTAAATGTGACCTCTGGTCACCCGGCAGACTGTGGGCAGGGACCTTGTCTCTCTCCCTCCCCAGCTCCAGCCAGCAGCTGTGGGGGGAGTCCGAAGATGCCACATGGAACCAGTGAGAGTTTGGACCCTCTCCTCCATCTCTGGGGTTGCTCATTCAGTGCCCTGCCCGGAGGCTGCTCCCTTCTCTGCATGGGTCCTGCCCTGTGTGCGCTCAGAACCTGACTGCAGTGGGAGCTGAGCACTGCCTTCCAGGCCTGAGCCAAGGCCCACAGTGCTGGAGTGGGGAGCTGTGGTCATCCTGGAGCTGAGCCAGGACTTATCTCCAGGTGAAAGATAACAACAGTGAATGAAAGCAGTGTCTGTCCAACACGCCAGACAGCAAGTTGCTCTGTCTAAAAGAGACATTAATACAGGGGAAGTCCTGCTCTCCTGTATCTTGATGGCTGAAGGAGATGGCATCTGGATTAGGTGTAGGTGTAGGTTTGGGGTTTGGCTCCAAAGGCTAGGCTGTGTGTTTGGGTTAGAAGAAGCAGAAATCTTGTGAGTTGCTCTGGTTATATTTCTGCCTTAGTTCATTGTTAGAAGATTTCGGATATATCCAGACCAGGGCCAGAAAACTGGCTCCTCCTGGTTTTGGATCTGACCTGGAGTCAAAGCTGTGGGTTTGGGCATGAGGATTGGAATCCAAATTCCAAAGAAGTTCAGTGGACTCTGCTGCTCTGTCACTGTTCTGTGCCTGTTTCTCCATACTGCACCTTTAAGGTCTGATGCAGTTTCCGCCTCTGGGAAGTTTCCGCCGTTTTCGGAGGCAGCGGATTACAGGGGAGATGTGCACACTTTGTTTTCTTTTGCTGGAGGCTTTACTTTTGTTCTTTCTTGCTGTGTTGCTTTCTTTGACCTAAAGTGAAAGTCGTCCAGCTGCAAGTGTATGGAAAAGCCCAGTAAAGAGTTCCTCGGAGTTGCCTGGCTACAGGTGCGGAGCTGAGGTTCCAGTTTGGGCCCATCTCTGGGTTTGACCCTTGTCACATGAACGGACTTTATATGTAATATGCTGGCTTAGTGCCTGTGGGGATCAGGTGTCCTTGCAGTGGCTGAGATAAGAAGCTGCTGTTGAGGTCAGAGTTAATTCAGGCTCCTGCTAGTGAAGGTCTCTGAGTTCCATCCTTCCTACTGCCTCCTGGCCTGTCTGGACTCTCAGACACTCCAGCCCTCGTCTGATGGAAGAGTAGTTGGTACATGGACTTCATGTATTTGATCACATTTCTCTTGAATGGCTGGTCCTTGCAACTATAACGGTCTGCTGCTTGCTGGTGGGTCTGGCCCTCTTGTGTGTGTGTGTGTGTGTGACTGCCATTTGTAACACACAGATCTGGATATTCAGCCTCAAGAGAGGGTGTTTCTTTTTCCTAGAAGGACAATCCCTGACAAGTGGAGACGATACACTAGAAAGGCTGTTGGAGATGAATGCTTGAGACAAGCTTTGACTGCATGATTCATTCGCCAGCCAATCCATCCTGTCTGAACTACTTCAATTATATTAACTTCCTATGAAGGCTCAGGTGTGGAATCATTTTCTTACATAAACTCTGTTAATACTTAACGTGTCTGCTTATCACATGAACAATGTAGTTACAGGAATTTAGGAAGCGAGCCCAGTTCCACACAGAAGAGCTAATGACAAACCATGATCAATGGTTACAAGATGTGCCGTGGAGGTTCTGCCTTCCTGCTAATCCCAGAACATGCACTTGGTCATTTGAATTGGAGCCAGGCCTGGCAAACCTCTGAGCATGGGGGTGGGCTTGCTTACAGGACTGGCATTGGGGGCAGGGGGAGGGGGGAGAGAATAGACTGTTTAACCCTTAGATCAATGGCTTGAATTATGAAGGGTCCTGACCTGGATCACCAGGCCCAGCCTCCCCTCTCCTGCTCTCTGAGGGAAGTTCCAGCCTACGTCCCAGTGTGGCTCCGGACTGAGAGCTGGGCCTGCCAGCTGGTGGTTGTTCACTGACATATGTGATGCGATTGGCAGTCTTTCCTCCAGCCCCCAGCACTGCAGGAGACAGGGAATGAGAATTGCTGGAGCCCAATTTCCCCATTGCCTTGCACCATGTGGAGTCATTTACACCGGTGTGCAGTGGGTGCAGAGCATTGCTGTCCTGACTAGGCAGCGTTTTACCCCTGCTCTGGGCTCCTGTTCCCTGGTGATACTGCTCACACAAGGTGCAGGGCAGTGGAGGCTGGATTCTAGTCATGGAGCTGGGTAATCATGGGCATGTCACTTACAGGGGCACTGTCAAGTCAGATTTCACACCTGTGCAGCCCTCCCTAAGGGGCTGCAGGTGCAGAAAATCTGTCCATGCAAGAGCAGCGTTAGCATAAGTACGGCTGTTGGGGTAGCAGTGGAGTGTGCTGTTTCACGGACCCTGCCCCCAGACCCTCACCTCCCTGAACCCCCGGGGGACCCACAGAGAGGCTTCCACTGGGCTCCAGGCGGCGGAGGAGATGAGTCAGTGGTTGCACCCCACTGTGCTCTCCGAGGGGAAAGAGACACTCAGGGTCCTTATGCCTCACTCTGTTTAAGCCCAAAGCTGCTTTACTGATGCATACAAAACTCCCACTCCTAGGCCAGTGGGAAGGAAGTCCCCAGCCGCAGGGGCTGTGAGCCAGCTGGGGCAGACGAGAGGCGGTGCAGGGGAGGTAGTCCTGCCCTGGATCTCAGGCTTAGGGCTCAAGCCTTCCCTGCCCTTGCTGGGGACAACACCCTGCTGCTCTCTGCAAGGGAGAGGTTCAGAGGAAGCTCTGGAGCATCCTGTCCCCAGTGTGGGAATATCCCACCTGGCCAAGGTTTGCCCTTTCAGCTGAGATCGTGCTGCTCCACATGGGCTGATCCCACTGAGCAGGGTCCGGAAACACGCTCTTCCTGCTTTGCTGTGCAGCTGGCAGCCAGGGCAGCCAGCTTTACTGCTGCTCTCCCTCCTGGTGCAGTGGAAGCAAAGGGACAAATGCTGTTTGTTTGCTTGCAGGCAGGAGGGATCTCGCTCAGATTCAGCTTTGTGCTCCCTGCCCTCCCAGTGCGGTGACCGGTGCTCTGAGAAAGGGAGTGGGGTGGGTCAGCTCTTGGCAAGGCTCAGGCTCCCGTGTGGCATCTCCAGGTGCAAAGGCACGCCAGGCGTGTGTCGAGGCCAGGATCTCTGCAAGGCTGGGCGTTTCCTTCTGATCTTCCTCTGGAGGGGCAGGGGGTGGGAATGCAGTGCGCAACATGTGCACCTCTGCCAGGTCAGCCTCTTGTTGCAGGTCCCAGGTGGATCCATAGGAAATGAAGCTCTAGTTCTGGGGAGGACAGGCCCCCCTGCATGGCTGCTCTGGCCTCCCTCCCTGCTGGCTTGTGCTACCATTCCTCAGTGCCCTGTGAAGGCTGGGACTATAACAATGTTTAAAAGGAAACTGGATAAATTCATGGTGGCTAAGTCCATAAATGGCTGTTAGCCAGGAAGGGTAAGAAATGGTGTCCCTAGCCTCTGTTCTTCAGAGGATGGAGATGGATGGCAGGAGAGAGATCACTTGATCATTGCCTGTTAGGTTCACCCCCTCGGGGCACCTGGCATTGGCCACTGTCGGTAGACAGATACTGGGCTAGATGGACCTTTGGTCTGACCCGGTACGGCCATTCTTATGAGCTGCACCCACCCCCTTTCCCAGGGGTGTAGCCATGCCAGAGGGCATCGCCCTTGTCCCTGGAGAGAGGGTGCCATGGAGAGCCACCCATCCGCAGGGCTGCAGCCCAGCTTCAAGCCCGAGGAGCACTAAAAGGGAGTTACTCTGAGGAACGACGTCCCCAGTGGAAGATCAGCCCTGGGCTGGTCTCCGCTCGCAGAAGCACCGGGTTTCCCCACACATGTGCAGCTCCACTGTACGCTTTGGCTCAGTCAAGAGAACTGTCTGAAACACCAGTTTATGGTGCAACCAGCAAGGAAAGGAGCAGAGCCCTCTGCCAGGCTGGTCCTGCCAGGCCTGGGAAGTCTGCTTTGGTTGGATTTGTTTTCACTCAAACACACGTCACCCCTGTAAATCATAAGCCCCTTTCCCCAGCCCCTAGGGCATCAGCAGCCAGCGTGGGCTGTAGCTGGGCTGGGAGTTGGGCCCAGCCTGCTCTCACCCACTGGGGTTACGCCCCTGGCAGCAGTGGAAGGCCCCTCTGCCCTGGGCTGGTGCGAGCAGAGCCAGGTTGGTACCTTTCACCAGCCCCACTCTCCCTTCAGCCCTTAAACCAGGGCCTGGGCTGCAGGGCCAGCAGGGCTGCATGAGCTGCACAGACACCAGAAGCTCTGCAAACACCCCGCAAAGATCAGCTCTTTGGGGACTCAATTCTGAGCAGGATCCAGCATCCAGTGTGTTCAGAGGGTGCTCAGCCCACTGCAGAATCGGGCCCAGTGGCATCAGCCAGAGCCCAGGTCACTCAGCCCCCCCTCTCCCCACAGGATTGGACCCAGTGACTCAGCTGGAGCAGGCTCTCCCTTCAGAGTCTGCCAGGAGCTAGGAGCGGAGCAGTGGCGGATGGGCAGGGCGCTGGGTGCTGCCTGCTCACAGGCCCTGGTAAAGGTGTGTGCCAGACATGCCCCTGAACTCCCCCACACTCCTGGATCCCTGCCCCTCCACAGCATCAGGGGAGTTGCTCTGTTGTCATGGCCTCAGGTTCGGGAGCTAGCAGGAGGGAGTCCACCCTGCCAGCAGCAGCTCCTGCTCCCAGCTGGCTCGGGGCTCTCAGAGCTTGGGCTGTGAGCCCGGCAGCCATGGGGAGCAGGGAGCGGTTCCGCTCTGCGCAGAGTGAGCTGGCTGCAGGAGCAGGTCCCCGGGCGGGACGGCGAGCGTGCATGGTGTGACCAGGCTGCTGAGAGGCAGGTGCCCTGGGGAGATGAGTCTTGCAGGGAGAGCCCCATGCATTGGGCACCCTTCCCTCATGGTGCTGCTACAGGCAAAGGCCCACCCCCTGAGGAGCAGTACGGGTTCATGGGAGAGCAGCACCCTTCGGGCCCCTGCACACTGTGCTCTCTCCTCTGCATACCAGCTAGGGGGCAGCCCGGGACTCCTACATGTGCAGCTGAGAAGCAAACTTTGGTCCCAGTTTGCAGCTGCTGCCTACAAACATCATAATCCTAATCACCAGCTCAGCGGGGAAGGGCCCCTCTCCAGCCTCCGCCCAGGGCTTATCCTAACACCACATGCCCCTTCGGCTGCTGGCTGGATTGAGGCCTGTCCTACGAGCTGGCTGAGTTTACTGCAGGAGCTGGCTCTGGCTGCCCGATGCCCTGGAGTGTCCGTGACACCTGTGGAAATCCCAGCTGGGTCTGGCACCTGCTGTGACACCCTGGCTAGGATCACCTCTCGTCGAAGCACTAATGGGGACCCTTGCCTGGGTTTCTGTGGCCCATGGGGAGTCACAGACCAGGGAAGTGAAATCCAGGTGAGTGATTAGCACAGGGGGACTCCAGCCGCCTGGGGCAGGTGAGTGTTATCACAGGAGGCCTTGTTTCCTCTCCTGGCCATTCAGCTCAACATCTTCAAAACGGGGTGTGATTCTGGGTGCCCACCTTGAGCCCTGATTTTCCTGGTCACTCCATGTCTCAGATGGTGGTGTGGGTGCTCAGCACCTATGGAAATCATATCAAGGTGCGTAATAAGTCACCCCGAATGACCTGTCACTCTTCAAACTTTGAGCTTTAATCCATAACTGGTCAGGATGAACTTAGGGGCAGCAGGCAGAAATAGACTGACCCCTTGCCTGCAAACTAAAGGTGCTTCTATGTGAGATTAAGGCTGTCCGGTGCAGCGGTCCTGGCATGTTACTCACTAGAGTAACAGTTTGTGGGACCAGATCCTCAGTTTGCTGGGACAACTTCAATCCTAGTGTAACTCAGCTGATATCAGTAGAGTTCGCTGGGCATGAATTTGGCCCATCAGATACGTTTTAGGGGCCTGATCTTGCAAACCCAAAATAACCTTGCTCAGGTCACCAGTCCCAGGGACAGCTCTGGCAAGGGAAGGTTCCAAGATCTGGCCCAAATTCTCTTTATGTTTGAATATTTAAACACCGTCCTGGTTGAGTTTTGCCTGGTCTTTAACTTCAGGACTAGGTGCACTACATGATCTCCCATAGCCCATCAGTCTTTTTAAAAACCCTTTTTCAAATAGCTCTCATCATTTAACCAAATAGTTCCACAGAGGAGAAGGGAACTGCTCAGATGAAGAGGACAGAACTGTTAATGACAATCTGTCAGTAGATCTGCATAAATTCAATTCCAGTCCAGCTGGAGCAACGTGGTTCCCAGATAAGGGACAGGGTGAGGAATGTGTGTATCTGGGAACAGTTTATAAGAGTTAAAATGGGCTGGATTCCTTTCTCGTTTACATCAGTGTAAATCAGGCAGCATCCCACTGAAGTCAGTGGAATTACACCACTCTTAGTGAGAACAGAATTAATCCAATGTGTTTAAACATCTGTCTTTGGAAACCAAATACTGGTGTCTCAAGAGCCAGACACAGAAGTGTTTGTAGCCTTGTCAGTTACACAAACAAGCTGTTTCTTTCTGGTGCTCTTTGTTACTAAATACCTGTGATTCCAACACCGTTGTTAAGTGATTTTTTTTTCTCGTGGTTTAAACAAGAAGGTAGAGCCAGCTAAAACTGAGCAAGGCAGCAGCTAACATGCCTTCACTATACACGCTACAATAATTGCTAACAAGGATAAATAGGAAATGTGCATTAAAAAGAGCCTACTATCTATTTTCACTCTGTCCTATAAAGTATTTTTTAAACTAAACTTAAGGGCTGAATTCTGTCCCAGTTTTCTCCCAATGAAACCCCATTTGCTGTCCGTGAAGTGGCAAGGGATGTAAATAGGGGTAGAATTTCTATTTGAAAATGTTAACTCATCCAGGACCGAAGCCTACAACAGGGGCCTGCATGTCCCCTCGGTGCTGCACATTGACATAACTACCCTGGACGGCAGGGAGCCCTGTGGTATAGAACTGGGGTATGTGAAGGCCTGGACTTGTGCCTGATGGGGAATGCAGAACTGACCCTCCCTCTAGGACCCCACCATCACTTTCCATGGGGCACTTGAGGAAGTGGCGAGCAGCCAGATGAGGAAATGGGGCAAGAGCCCAGATCCCAGAGGAGAGGAGCATTGTGTTGGGATTGTACAAATTTGGCACTTAACTGCTTCAGTGAAGTGTGCACAGGAAAAATGTGTAGACAGCCAGACAGGTTATTAGTATTGCAGAGAGACAAGATGGGGGAGGGAATATCTTTTATTGGACCAACTTCTGTTGGTGGAAGGGAGAAGCTTTCCAGCTCCACGGAGCTCTTCCTGAGGCTTTCTTGGGGCACCCCTCCCTACTAGACAGAAGGGGAAATGACTGCACTTAGATCTTGTGTTCGTGGGGATGTTGAGTTGCGGTGACTGAGAACAGCTCAAGGAGTCTAAGGGCTTTGTCTGCATAGTCCTTGGAAAGGAGACAGAAAAGCAGTGCCTGCACCTTTGTTAGGAAGCCTGCAGAGATTGACCCTGTGCACTGGTCCTCCCTGCTTCCCTGGCAGCAGCTCCAAGCTCACTCTGAGGAGGAAGCAGAGGCTGATGAGGGCATGGGTATGGAAAGGGGGGCTACAGGTATGATCTGTCTGGTCTCGCAGTCCTTCTGGCTTTCATTTCCCCAACACCTGGATGCAGTCAAGCACCTGGCCAATCCAGACAAAATCCGACGTGTCTTTGTGGTGGGATTTGGAAGGAATTCCCTACAGATCCTGGCACCGTTTAAAGCTGTCCGCTTTGAGTTAGGACTTGTTAAGGAGGGTTATGTGAGCTGAAATCGGAGACTGCCATTTGCCTCTATCTGGGGCTCACATCTTGCCGGGAAATGGGGCATGACCAAGTCAAAGGGGTCGGTTGCTGCTGGTATTTATAAGGGAAGATCATCTGCCCCGGACCAGCGCTACTCCCTACCCACACGTTTTCCGTATTAGGGCTCAGGCAAAGCACAGCCTTATCAAAAACATGTGCACTGTGGTAATCAGAGAGCTCAGCAGGACTTGGCTCTAACTAAGTAGCCATGGGGAAAGGACTGCACCTTTACGCTCTCTCCAAACGATAGCAGGGATCTTGTTTGATTTAGTAGGTGCAGCTATGGCTTTCCAAGCGCCTGCTGAGTAATGTCAGCAAACAGAACCCCTCCGCCAGCTTTTGGGGTGGTGGAAGAGAGCGGGTGGTTTTGTGAACTTTTCCTTAATGTTATGGATCTGATTCTGTAGCTTGATTTATTTCAGTGGAGAGCTACATCTGACTTACACCAGGTTAAGACCCCAAAGAAGCAGCCCTAACCCACTCCTGGCATTTGTGCTTTAAATTCCAAGTTGAAATTACGACTTCATTGGCAGGATCAATCCATCTCCCCTCATTCTCCACTTGGCTCTGTAAGTTTGTAACAGAACAACACAGTGCTTCCCAGGGGCACTGCAAGGGGCATCGGATCAGATTCATTAAAAGAAACTAAACTGCTGCTAATGAAGTGAGATCTTTGTGCACAAGCTGCATCCTCCATCTGTCTGAGTGAGCGGAGATAACAGCTAGGGGCAGCTCAAGCTAGACAGCGCCTGCCTCAGCATTGTCTGCGGGGAAACCCCTAGGCTCACACAGCAGGCAGGGGCTCCCAGACACAAGTCAGACCGTTTATTATTGTCAAATAACGTCCTCAAGGAAGCGAGGCATTTATTGTATTGTAAGAGCATTCAGACAGGATCTTTGGTGTCACATTGAAAAAGGGGGGTGCACGCTCATGGAAAACACGAGTGGTCCACCCAGCGGAGGGGCTATAGTACAGAGGCACAATCCAATATGAACAGGTAATGATACAGCCAGGGCATGGGGCCCCGCGCACAGCCTGCCGCACGTGGGCCCGTCAGCCTGTCCTCTGGCTGGGACAGTCCAGAGTCCTGCTACTGGTGCTTGCTCACCAGGGCCGCCACACAGAGTCCGCTGTGAGCGAAGGCCCGCCGGCAGGGCCCCCAGAGCCCGGCCCGCCGGTGGGGCCCCCAGAGCCTGGGCCGCCGGTGGGATACAATGGCACCACAGCCCCACCAGGCGCGAAGGCGTTGGGGATGAGAAAGGCGAACTGGCCATCCGAGGCAGGCACCAGCTGGAAGCCACTATACACCTTGGTGGCCTCCCCCGCCGGGCTCCCCAACTTGCAAGGCATCCCGCTGAGCGGCACCACACTGCCGCCTGGGGGTGCTGCCCCCGCGGGGATCTGCACCAGCGGCTGCCCGAAGGAGGCGTGTTGAGCCCCGGGTGGGGGCAGTGGCGGTGGCTGTGCTGGGTAGTTCATTGCGTTGATCTGGGTCATGCAGCTGGCCAAGTGCCCGAGGAGCCGGGTGCGCACCTCGGTGTTCACACCCTCGCAGGTGGAGAGGAAGCGGGTCACCTCGTTCATGCACTCGCTGAAGCCGGCCCGGTACTTGCCCAGCACCGTGGGGTCCGTGCTGAAAGCAGCTGTGGGGCAGGAGGGAGAGACGGAGGTCAGTGCCTGTGGGGCAAGCGGAGCAAGGCGTGCCCTCTCCTCGGGCACATGTGGGGCCCCTCCCTGCTGCCCTCCTCCATCTGCAGCCCGGCTCCTTCCCCTCCCAGTGGCTACGACCTGCCCCCCGCCCGGTGCACACACGGGGTCCTAGATCCCACGGCTGCCTACTGTCTGGCAGGTCTCCCTCCCTGCCCAGCCCCTGCCGCCCATCGCCCGATCTTACACCTGCAGCGCCTTCAGCACCGGGGTTTCCTCTTCAGCGCTTTCCTTGAGCGTTGGCTGGCTCAGCCCCCCACCCCCGGGCGGAACCGGGCCTCGGGCGAGCCACTGCCTCGGCGCCGATAAACGCCCCCCCCTTTCCCCTGCAGCCCCCGGTCCCTCTCCAGCCTTCCCGGGCCGGTGCCATGCACAAGGCGCGGAGCGTGGGAACGGCCGCCGCCAGGGCAGGGGGAGGCTGGAGGCCGTTCAGCGGGGCCAGGGCCAGGGGCAGCGGCCACTCACCCGTCATCTGGGCGCGCTGCAGGTTCCGGAGATGCTTCACCGTCATCTCCAGGATATCGGCCTTCTCCAGCTTGGAGTGCCGCGAGCTCTGCGGGGAGAGCAGACATGAGCGCGCCTGGCGGGGGGGCTCGCGAGCGGGGCGCATCCGAGCCGGGCCCCCCGCTCCCGCCTGCCCCCGCCCCGCGCCGCGCCGCGCAGACCCACTCACGTCTTTCTTCAGCGCGTCCAGGATGAGCGTTTTCAGCTGGCTCAGGCTCTCGTTGATCCGCGCCCGCCGCCTCTTCTCCATGATGGGCTTGGAGGACTGCAAGGGAAGGGGGGAGGGAGCAGTGAGCGCCACGGCTGGACCCCCCCGCCAGCCCCGCAGCGACCCCCGGCCCAGCGCGCAGCGCAGCGCGGCGCGGCCGCCTTTACCTTGCGGTGCTCGGCCGCGGTCTTCGGTTTGTCCGGCGTCGCGCTGACGCTGGCCGGGGTCGCCGCGACCGGGGAGGAGTTTTTCTCCATCATGTCAGCGGGCATCTTCCCGGAGCACCCCGCCCCGCAGCGCCGAGCGCCCTACAGCGCCGAGCACCCCGCAGCGCCCTGCCGGGGGCACCGGGCTGGACGCGACCCTGCCGCGGCGCACGGGCTGCAGCCCCGGGGTCAGGCGAGGCGGCTGCCGGCGGAGCGAGTCCCGCGGTGTCCCTGGCCGCCGCTATTTATAGCCCGCGCTGCACGCGAACGGCTCGTGTGAAACTTCCCAAACTTTCTTTCCCACAGTAACTTTCAGCCAATGGGAGCCGGGGACACGCGGCCCCGCTCGTGGACGGCGCCCACCCATTGGTTGCCGGGCGCAGCGACCGGCGGCCAATGGCGCACGCCTGGGCCTGGGGCACCGGAGGCTACAGTGTCAATCAAAGGCGTTTAACCCTTTCTGAGCCCTTCTTCTGCTATTTTATGTCCTTGGGGGTCTGTGTCCCTTCTGCCGGGGCGGCGGAGAGTTCGGGGGCCCTCCCTGGCCTGTGTCCGAGAAGGAGTTGCACGAATGCCGGTTAATAAGCAAGTTAATTAGCAACCTGCAAAATGACCCCCTCGGGCAAGCCATGCTTTCTTTGCGGAGCCGGTGGCAGCATCAGGGTTTGTTCGCTGTAGCGGGAAAAGGCTGCGTGGCTGTTGTGTTTGTGCGGCTCAGGGCTCAGAGCTGTCAGCGGAGCTACCCATGGGCCTTTCCGCCCAGCGCTGCAGGGGCCTTTTCCGAGGAGAAGCAAAGAACCCTCATTTAGTGCCATTAAAAGCTACCGGACTTGAGACCCCCTTCTGTTGTGGAGAGCGAGAGAGGAAAACAGCAAAGTCTTTATTTTAAAAATGTCCCTTTGAATTGGCCCGTATGGCTCGCAGGGAAACGAAGTGCTCAGTATTTCCATCGCCCTTGTTTGTTTATTTGCACATTAAAAGTTGGAAACAAGAAAACACAGAAGGTAAATTTAACAGCTGGGCACCACCCTGATTTCTTTGGGAACTTGTGAGAAAAGTTCTAGACAGTGAGGGGGATCCCCACTGTTTCCAAGGCCAGAAGGAACTGCTGTGCTGCTAGTCTGACCTCCTGGACAGCCAGAGAACTGCCCCAAATCGTTCCCAGAGCAGATCTGTTCGAAAAACCTCCAACTTTAATTTAAAAGTTGTCTGTGATGGAGACTCCACCTCAGGCCTTGGTACGTTGTTCCAATGGTTAATTACTCTCACCATAGGCCTTATATTCAATCTTATTATCTAGCTTCAGTTTCAGCCATTGGATTGTGTTAGATTTAGCTGACCTAGGTTGAAAATCCCATCGTTAAATATTTGTTCCCCCACTTAGGCTCTGAATGACTGTAACCAAGTCCCCCCTGTGTTCTCTTTAAGGTTGGGCTCCCTGAGTCTGTTACTGGAAGGCAGGTTTCCTAATCTTTTCATCAGTCTTGCAGCTCATTTTTGAACTGGCTCTAATTTTTCAACATCCTTCTTGAATTGTGGACACCAGATCTGGACACAGTTTTCCAGTAGTGGTCACACCAGTGCCCAATAGAGAGGCAAATAGCCTCCCTGCTGCTACTCGAGATTCCCCTTGGTGCACCCAACCCCAGGATCAAGTTTGCTGTTTTGGCCACAGTGGGAGCTCAGGTTCAGCTGGTTCTCCACCACCCCCAAAGCTTTCTCAGAGTCCCTGCTTCCCAGGGTAGAGTCCCCCATCCTGTGAGTGTGGCCTGCAGTCTTTGTTCCCAGATGGATACATTTACAGTTAGTCACACTAAAATGCATATTGTTTGTTTGCATCCAGTTCTGTGACCCATCCTCCTCCTCATTTACTTCTCCTTCCATGTGTGTGTAATCTGAAAACTGTTATCAGTTACAGTATCATCACGTGTTCGTGTTCACACACCGGGACCCTGCACAGTGTATTGGGAAGGTACAAGTATGATAAAAGCACTGGGGGGATGTTGCTGATGCACAAAGGGTCTCTGCTTTGACACTGACCAGGCATATTTAGCATCAGGTATGAGCAAAGCTGAAATAACTGTCTAGTGGGAAAGCAGAGGCATCCTGTTCCACTTTAAATGACTTTTTAGGGTGTGAAGGACTTTTTTGCCTAATTGAAAGAGAAAAGCACCATCATAACTACATCCCTTGCAATCCTCTTTCTTCGCTTGAGTTTCATGAGGCTAAGAGAGGGGAAATCCTAGGAGGGTCCTCTGAATCTGGGCCTCCATTCTAGCTTTCCCATGCCCTGTCCACACAGCCGAGCCACCAAGACCATTTGTGCAAGAGGTTTGCAGTAAAGAGACCACAGCCCCAGTAATGTGTATAATGCCTGCAGCTGTAACCTTCACTCCATGCAGCCGGAGAAGTGGGGTTTTTACCCACCAAAGCCTATGCCCAAATACAGCTGTTAGTCTTTAGGATGCCACCAGACTCCTTGTTTTCACAGCCCGAAGCTGTTCGAGCTTCCCTGAGAAACCTCCCGGGGGAGCGATGTGCGTCTTTCACCCCAGGCCTGCCCATGCTCCAGCCCTTGCTAGTCTAAGCCCTGCGGCGACCGTGCCCCGGAGCTGGCTGCGGTGGGAATTGACTGAAGACGGGCGGGTGGTACCCAAGGAGCGCGCCCGGAGCTGGGCGGAGAGAGACTGAGACAGGCCGCAGGGCAGCGGGCAGGTCTGACCTGGGCCCGGCACGGCCCGGCTGCTGAAGGGGCTCTTGGGGCCGGGCGGGGGCTGGAGCACGTGCCGGGGTGGCTAATTGCCGCAGCGGCTGCGGTCGGGCCGGGCGGCGGGCGCGGGGGGGGGGGGGCAGGAAGATAAGTAGCAGCTGCTGTGGGCGAGCCTGGGAACCCCGCTCCCCCTGCGCGCCGGGCCGGGCCGCTCGGCAGGAATGCGGGGGCCGGGGCCGGAGCCGGGGCCTGGCTGGGCCGGGCCGGCGAGGGGGAGCAGCGGGGCGGCCCCTGCACAGGCTGCGGGGGGCGCACAGTGGAGCCCGGGGGAACCCCGGCGGCAGGCCGGCTCCTGCGAGCGCCCCGCCCCGCCCCACGCCCGCGGGCCGCTCCTTGCCGGCCGCCTGCGCGCCCTGCCTGCCGCCGCCGCGGGTCGGGAACTGCGGGGCGGTGCCGGGCCAGCTGCTGCCGCGGGGCGGACACGTGGCGAGCGGCCGGTCTGCTCCCGGGGCCCCGGGCTGTCTCCCGCGCCGCGGCGGGGCCAGACTGGCCGTGGGGAAGCTGCCCCTGGGCCGGCCCCGCCCCGTGGGCTCGGCTCCCTGTGCAGCCAGGCAGGGGCGCCTGCCCCCCGCCCCACCGCACACCCAGTGTTGGGGGCAGCTGGGCCCGGGCGCGCTGCGTTGGGGCAGGACACTCCACGCCCTCCGTTTACACGGGGCATGAGCTGGAGCCAGTTCTCCCGTCTGCTGCGCTGGGTGTCTGAGCACCCTGGGGTGAGCAGTGTAAGGTGTCGGGGGTGGGGCTGGGCTGTTTGCGGAAGAGCAGGGAGGTGTAAAGCAACCCGGCAAGCCCCCTTCGATGCTTCCTTCTGGGGGCTCCTGCCAGTCCCGGCTTCCAGCCTAGTGTTAGAGATTGAAATGAGCGTTAAAAACGTATCAAACGGTCCCTGAACGTGTCTCTGAGCCACCAGCGCGTTTGCGGAACGTTCCGTCCAGCCGAGGGTCTTACTGACTTGTTAAAAGTGTTGTGCATTTTGGCCCTTGAAGTCACCAAGTGCTGGGCCCTGGCAGCCACTGCAGAGGCCAGTGCTGAGCACCTCACAGCATCAGCCCTGGGGAGGGTAACTGCTGTCTGTAACCCGCAGGCCTTTCCCCCAACAGACACAGCACTGTTCCTTGCACGCGAGCAGCGCTGTAATACCATAGCAATGACATTAAAACAGCTTCTGTGCGGGCAAGAAACTGGGATAGCAAAAAGTAAAGGCTGTTTGCCGTCAGAGGCAGCCTAGGTACTGTAGACAAATTCTTACATTTCAGGTGCTTAGCTTACCCAAACGGCATGCAGTAACAAGAGAACGATGCCAATATTTACCCGCTCAAGGCTCATCTGCCCTGAAGAAGTGAGTGTGCATTGGGTGGGTCGCCAAAGCTTTCGGAGGGTTGCGTTTACTGTCTGCCCTCGGGCTAGTCTGTGGGAAACATCTTCACACGCTGCAGGCAGGCTGGGCCCTATGGGGTTTTCAGCAATAGCGAACAGTGCATCTTGTGTTGGTGTGGAGTGACAGGCTCACATGTGCGCACACAAATTGTGAACGGCAGAGAATTTGGATACTGGTGACAAAAAAGGTCACCTAAATGCTGGCCTTTGGGGGTAAGGATTTATGAGCGGCTGAATCCAGGAGGGCTCCACTCATCTTATGTTGCTTGTGCTTCTCATTGTTCATATATTTGGGGATGGGGGGGGTTAAGTGATCTCAGACCAGGAAATAAATGCCCACACAGACACTGCATTACACTAATGACTTCAAGCTTTACACAGGTGTAACTCAGAGGAGAATCAGGCCTTGAGTGTTCAGAGCTAGATGAGCTAGTTAATGTCAAGAGGGAGAAGTGGATCGTTTTGTAGTGATCTGGTGTGGTCCTTTTTCTGGCGCTGGGAAGACTCAGAGGACTGGCTTTCCTGACAGGCCGTGGTGAGAAAGGCCAGTCGCTATCCTACATTTTCTCTCACAACTAATGCTCGTTTTGGCAGCTTTGCTACTTCAAATGCTTTAATGTTTCCTTTCAAATCATAACACAAGCAAATGCGGAGGCACTCTGGGAGACGTCTGTCCCTCCGCTCTGATGGGGCTGTTGTGCCTTTGCAGTACCTAAATCTGGCTGGGATATTTTGTGGGGTTAGTTTTAAAAAAAATTGCTGAAGGACTTGCCTTTACCCCCCCCCCTCCAGTTGACTGACTTTCTCACACTCTGATTCCCATAGTCTGCCAGCTAAGCTTGAGTCACCCTGCCAAGAGCTAGACTTGGCCTATTCAAAGGCTTTTAAAAAAAAAAAAAAGTACACACAGCAATGTTTTTCCTACTACTCCAGTACCTGATCCGCACCTGTACAGAGCTGATCCCACACGTATCACCTGATCTTGTCTTTTCAGAGAGCGTGAGAAAATAAAGTTCAGGAAAGAAGAGACATTGTTTGCGATCTCACGAGTGCAAAAGCTCTGATCCCTGCAGAGACTTGTGTACACAGCCATCACAGCTTAAAAAAAGTGTCATGTTTTAAACTACAGAAAAGTACAAATCTAGATTTTCTTTTTGATCCTTGCTTCAGTGAGAAGTCTTCTGATTTAAAAACAAATGAATCCTTCAGGCTATTAAATTTAATTCCAGATGAGAAATATTTGATATAAGCTTCAATTTGTTAGAGACTTTGACAAATTAATAAAGAAAAGATCAAGACAGTGAACTACAGGTGTAACTGCTAATGATTCTTTTCTTACTACTCCTTATGGAGATGTCCCATATGACAGAATAGTGAGTGATAACCTCAATGTGGATTTTTTTTAACTAGCCTATAGAATTCTATAGTGGGGACAAAATTCTCTATTCTATTTATAAGATTATTTGAAAATTCTGTAGAAAAGATATCACTCTTCAGTTCTATGTATTCAGAGTGCAGTTTCTGTATAACTCAATTGGTTTCGTTATTTTTATGGGATTATCGTATAGGATTTTTTCATAGGGATGAAAAGTAACTTGTTCCATTGGGTTTTAAACAGGGTCTGGGGAGGGGGCATGCACTGGTATAAATGACTTGGTTCAAGACCTTGACCCATCTTGCACTGTGAAATGCCTTATGTGTAATAATTGTGATCACAGATAAGGGGGAGATGGATACGACTTCCCTAGGTAAATGCTCTTCATTTAGTTAGCATATGGGCTGAATGTTTCAATCCAAGCTGATCTGTTGAAGGAATGAATTGAGAGAGTCTGAAGCAGGGATTTTAATGACACTTGAGAAGTGGTGGGACGCAGTGCCTCAGTACAGCCCTGAACCACATGAGATCTTAACATCGAATGTGTCTGCAGGACTGTTTACAGCGCTGCTGGGCGCTGACCCTAATGCAGAAAGGTGAGCTAAAACAGGATGCCACCGGCTGGAAGTGTGGGAGGAAAACCGGAGGTTGCTGTGTCTCTGCTGCAGACCTTTGAGCGAGAAGCTGGGGACCAAATAAATTTCATTCTGGGCAATCTCATTTCTAGAGACCCAAACATGTTCAGGGACTTTGGGTCCTAGGGAATCTAAACAGAATGTGGAAAACAATTGCATTTCAGAGCTAGGCTAATACTAAACAAGATTATGCAGGCTGGGAATGGGTAATTGAAACACTGAGCCTTTCACCTCTCGGTCACTGAGTGAAACCCTACCCAGGTCATGACTGGAAGCTGTTACCCTTCTGCTGGCTGGTATGTGGCCAAGGTGACTGCACTTCTGTTTTAGTGGAGAAGTGTCCACATCACCGCTGTCTCTGGCAATCTGCCCAGATGGCAAGAGCAGGCCCAATGGCAGTCACTCAGCCTAAATTGCGGGGTGTCCTTGTCACAGAGTGTGGGGGAGTCCGGCCCTGCACCCCTCTTCCTGGGACCCACAGTGACTCTCAGCCAGCCAGTAAAACAGAAGGTTTATTGGACAACAGGAACACAGGTTACAGCAGGGCTTGCAGGCACAGTCAGGACCCCTCCACCGAGTCCTTCTGGGCTTTCAGGGGTGCTTGGATCCTAGCTAGGATACCCTGAATTCCGCCCACACAGCCCCAAGCCCCAAACTCAAACTGCTTCCCTCCTGCCACCCCCTTCCTTTCTCCCCTTCCCGGGCAAAGGTGTTGACCTTTCCCCTCCCTTACCTAGCTCAGGTTACAGGCCCTGGCATCGTCCATCCCCTAAAGTCCTCCCCTGCTCTCCCACTCCCCACACAGACGCCCCTACTGCATCACAGTCCTCATTTGCAAATTATTCACAAAGTGCTTTGGTAACTGTGAGTGGATTTGATCTCCACTGCTGTGTACCAAAGAGCAGCAACTGTCAGAGTGTGGCTCTCATCCCCTGGTGGTTTGCTGTCCCTTATACATCGAGGGGATCCCTTAGAAATCACCAGTGAGGCCCTGTGGTGAGACTTAGGGGTAGAGAGATTTTTAAGGCCAAAAGGATGATTGTGGTTATCTAGTGCGACGTGCTGCATAACACGGGCCACAGACCTGCACCCAGTAATTTCTGCAGCAAGCCCATAACGTCTGTTGAGCCAGCGCACAGGGCATTGCTAGAGCCAAGCTCTCCTCATGCTGGTAGTGGTCGGGGTGTGGTCACCATGACAGCCCTTGGGGGGTGTTCTGCAGGAAGGTGCCCAAGGTCTGGATTTGTTGCCTTTTTATTTTCTCTCTCTGATTTATGATGGTTCCCAGGAGGACTCCACTCTTCCGGGGCTGCCGAAATCACCCCGCCCAAAGGGAGAAGGATGGGCTGGAGGGGAAAAGATGGTGGAGGAGAGAGGATGGGGAAGGAAAAAGGCCAAGGACGAGAGCAGGGTGGGGATGAGAGGGGGCAGTGAGGGAGAAAGGGGGTGTGGGAGGTATGTGAGGTGGATGGGGATGCAGGGGGAGGCAGAGGGTTACAGGTGTATGAGAATGTGGGGGGCACAGCGGTGTGTAGGGATGTAATGGAAGTGCAGCAGTGTATGGAGGTGAATGGCATGCAGGGCTGTGGGGGTGAGGGACAGGGATGAGATGGGGGAGGGATGCAGTCAGGGGGATGGAGATGTGGGGGTTGGGATGAGGAGAGATGCAGTCAGGGGGATGGAGATGTGGGGGTTGGGATGAGGAGGGATGCAGTCAGGGGGATGCAGGGCTGGGGGAGGAAGGAGTTGCCCAGCATCCGGGGCTGCTGGGGCCAGTGGTGGACTCAGGAGGACTGTCCCACGCTGGGGGTGGGGGCGATGCTGCCGGGCCCAGCCTGCCTCCGACTCCCCAGGGTGGCTGGGTGCTGGGTTTGTCTCATTTTCCTCTCCACCAGTAGCCCGATTCCCAGCATTCTGAGACGGGGATATGTGCCTCGAACTCCTGGGTGCTGGCCAGGGCCGGCGCTTTCATTTAGGCGGCCTAGGCAATCGCCTAGGGCGCCAGGATTATTGAGGGGCGGCATTTTGCTGGTGTGGGGTAGCAGGCGACTCTGGTGGAGCTGCCGAAGTCATGCCTGCAGAGGGTCCCCTGGTCCACTGCTCCGGTGGAGCTGCCGCAGGCATTCCTGCGGACGGTCCGCTGCTCCTGCGGCTCCGGTGGACTTCCCACAGGCACGGCTGCGGACCAGCAGACCCTCTCCGCAGGCACAGCTGTGGCAGCTCCACCGGAGCCGCGGGACCAGCGTGCGGGGCGGCGAAATGGCCGTGCACCTAGGGCACTAAAAACACTAGCGCTGGTCCTGGTGTTGGCAATGGGGTGAGAGATGCTGCTCGCCATTGGGCACGTGCCACAGCTCAAGCCGAGCCGTGTGAGAAGGCCAGGCAACAGCGGGAGAGGCGCACGCCACGACCCCTCAACAGCCACCTGCAAAGCGCTCGTGAGTCGCACTAATTCACCTCCTGCCCTGCCCTGGCCACTGGGAGCTGCGCCTGTGGGCAGGGGGTGGGGCAGCACCGGACCCCCCGGCTGCCCCTAAACCTAGGAGCTGGACGTGCCAGTGGCTTCCTGGGAGCCACACGGCACAGAGGCTAGCAGGGAGCCTGCCAGCCCTGCTGTGAACTGCCGCCAACCTGACAGTCAACGGCCCGGTCAGTGGTGCTCGTGTTTCCCCTGCGAACCATGATCTTATGGAAGCTGTGGCAGACATGAAGTGGTCAGCAGAGAACCCTGCCACCTGTGAGGGCATGGCGTGGTCCTTACATGTATATTTGTGCCTAGTCTGGTAGATAGGGAAGAGACTTCAGAGCCGGAGCCGAGTAGCACCACAGACGTGAGCAAGAGCAGGAGCTTAAAAGCACTCTGCTGAACCAGCCGTTGTTATCTAATACAGAGGATCGCTGCCTCTCAGCCCCACAGACTGCTCGGTCTTGTGTCTCTGAAGAGTTTGGTAGCCAGAACAGAAACCTGGATGTGAGGGAAAGAAAGATCTCTGTTAAGCTGCTTGATTCAATTCCCATGGGCTGTCTGCAAGCTTCTGGCCTGCTGAAAGCAGGAAATACTGAATGAGAACATACAGTGACATTTACATGGCAAGCGCTAAACGAATCCATCTCTTCAGTTGTGAGCACTACCTGGGGTGCAGAGAAGGGATGTGCCCAGACGTCGCTGTACGTGTAGGAGGGACAGGGGAACTCCTTCCTGACCATCTCACAGAGGTCAGTTTATACCCTGAATTACACCCCTTCAGGGGTCACCCAGGAAATAGGATGACAGCAGGTTTAAAACAAACTAAAGGAGGTATTTCTTCACACAACGCACGGTCAATCCTGTGGAACTCTTTGCCAGAGGATGTTGTGAAGGCTAAAAGTATAACTGGGTTCAAAAAACAACTAGGTAAGTTAATGGAGGATAGGTCCATCAATGGCTGTTAGCCAGGATGAGCAGGCCATAACCTAAGTTCCCTCTAAGCTGCGCAGCTAGAGCCTGCCCCACTAGCTTGAGCCCTCACCCTCCCCCAATCTCAATGCTCTGTCCCAGCCCTGAGCCCCCTCCTCCTCACCCTGAAGCCTTCGTCTGCAGCCCCACCGCAGAGGTTTCACCTTCACGCTGGCAGCCCAGAACCCTCTCTCATACCCCAAACCCCTCATCCCTGGACCCACCCAGACCCTGCATCCCCAGCCAGAATCCTCACCCCCCTGCACACTAAGCCTGACCCTCTGTCCTAGTCCTGGACCCCCGTCCCGCATCTCAAACCCCTTATCCTGGCCCCACTCCAGAGCCCACATCCCCAGCCAGAGTCCTCACCCCACCACACCCCAATTCTATGCTCCGGTCCTGAGCCCCCTCCCACACTCTGAACCCTCAGGCCCACCCCCACCACATATCACCTCAATATTGGTGCACATAACAAATTTCATTCTGCACATGGATATAAAAAATTAGAGGGAACATTGGCCACAACCCAGTGTTCTGGGGGTACCTAAACCTCTGACTGCCAGAAGCTGGGACTGGATGACAGATGTTGCATCACTCAATACTTGCCCTGTTCTGTTCATTCCCTCTGACGCATCTGGCACTGGCCACTGTTCAAAGACAGGATACTGGGCTACATGGACAGTTGGTCTGACTTGGTCTGGCTGTTCTTAGATCATAGCTTTTGCTGGAATAGCTACGACTATTATTAATAGCCATAAAATTATACAATCTTTCTGTAACACAGTCCTCTTGCCTAGTGAGTGCTCCAGTCTAGTCTTCTGCTGATATAGCTGGTTGCAGCTGGCTTGAGGGTGAAGCCTGGTCTGGAAATGCATTAGGAGAGGGCTACTGGCTATTGAACTCAGGTGTTTAGCTAAATATTTCCCTTTCTGAAAGGAAACAAGGCCTGGGAGCTGGGACTAAGGGTAGAACCATGGCCTACTGATTTTTGGGTGCTAAGTATGAAACAGCTTGCAAGTGCCAGGTTTCCAGAACACGCTGAGCACCTGAAACCGGTTTTCAGTTTTGAAGATTTTGGGGCCCTGATCTTTAGATTTGGTTCTTTCAAATGTGCCTGTAATTGATTTTCAAAACTAGGATTTAAACAATTCAGACACAGCAGACCACTTCGGAGCTGCTCTCACTAATCCTCCCAACGTGGTGTGTGAATGTCAGTTCCTCCACTGTGGAAAAGTCTCTCTTCTGTGCTCTACGCAGGAGAAGAAGGAAATTCAGTCATTTTCCTTCCTTCCCGCCGTGGGTGGGACGGTGTCCGTCAGGGAAAGCTGATTTTACTTATTAAAAGCAAAGAAAGCCTTTGTGCCAGCTGGCGCCTCTGGTCCGTGATGACCTCTAGTCCCTGTGCGCAGTTCCAGCCGCTTACCTGTTGCTGTCCTTCGTCCCCTCTCCCTTCTTGGGTTTTTCTCGCCCATTTGTTGCAGCTTGTCTAACACCGGGGCCCAGCCCTGGCAGCACGTTTCACATGGGTGGATGCATGTGCTGGCACACGTTTCATAGACTTGAAAGCCAGAGGAGACCATTAGATCATCTACTCTGACCCTCTGGTATAACACGGGGCCATTACATTTCATCCCATTACCCCTAGATTGAGCCCAATGACTAGGTTAGACTAAAGCATTTCAGCGCTCAGGAGACTAAGCTGTGTGTGCCACAGGCAGAGAACAGGAGAGACCAAGGTGCCACCAATGGCTGAGGCCCCTGCAATGGAGGGAATTGATTAGGTGAGATATGCCCAGATGATGCCAGCAGGTGACCCACGCCCCTGCACTGCAGAGCAAAGCAAGAAACCTTCAAGGGCCTGTCAATCTGAGCGAGGGGTGGGAGGTGGGCAGGGCCGGCTCCAGGCCCCAGCGCGCCAAGCGCGTGCTTGGGGCAGCATGCTATGGGGGGCGCTCTGCCAGTTGCCCAGAGGGCGGCAGGCGGCTCTGGTGGACCTCCCGCAGGTGTCCCTGCGGAGGATCCATGGTCTCGCGGCTCTGTTGGAGCATCGCAGGCACGCCTGCGGGAGGTCATCGGAAGCCGCGGGACCGGCGAGCGGCAGAGCACCCCCCTGCGGCGTGCCGCCGTGCTTGGGGCGGCGAAATGGCTAGAGCCGGCCCTGGAGGTGGGTGGGATTTCTTCCCAGCTCGAGATCTGGAGTTTGCATCTGATCCTGAGCATGGAGCAAGATACACCACCCAGGGTAGTAACAAACTCCAACTGGAGAATCTCTGTGTTGCTCTTTGGGGAAAGGCCCTTCACTTAGTGTGTGCTAGTGCAGTACCAGCAGCGTGAGGTCCCAGTCCTGGTGTGTGCCACCTAGGGACTACCCCCCAGTCCAAATAAAACTCGATTTGCTGTCACGTTTACATTTCCAGGCCATTCATAAAGAGAGGAGAGGGGATTGGTTTTGCTAGTGCATTTTGGCTTTCTATAAAATGTGGCCAGCTGATCAGAGTCATCAATCTTATTATGAACGGTGTCACCAAGGGTAGAGAAATGTGTAAATTGGATGGTGTCATCTCTGTCCTGGAATAACAAGCTAAAGGTGACACCTCTGAGTAAATGCAGACAGAGGCATCTGGAAAAAACTTGTGATTCTTAAAGCAGATCTCCCCATTACAATAAAGCACTCCTGAGGGCATTCTGCGCCAGAACATTACACATTTTGTACACAGTATTTTAAAATTCTGCAAGTTTTATTTGTCAATAAATAAATGCAGAGGCTCCAGCATGGCAGTGGGGAGCACAGGCCACTGGCTGCATGAAGGTGGGAGATCACCCTGCAGACCCCCCACCTCCGGCAGATGGACTCAGTGGTCAGGCTGCACCCAACCCTGATACAGCACAAGGCCTGGCCTGCCCCAGAAACACCCTGGGGCCCTGTCTCTCTGCTCCAGGTGGCACCAGGTGTGGAGCAGGCAGGCTCAACCAGGCAGGAGCCACGTGTGGGGGGGATCCAGGTGTGGGGTGAAAGGGTTATGTATGGGACAATCTGGGTACAGGCAGCTGAGTGTGGGATCTGGGTGAAGGGGGATCTGGATGTACAGAGGCTTTGGGGGGTTCCAGGTGCAGGGGCAATGGGACTCTGTCATGAGTGTGAGGGTCTCAGCGGCAGGGTCTGGGTGCTGGGGGAGTGGGGCTTGGTGGGGGTCTGGGTGCAGCTAATAGGGAGTCAGTGGCATAGGGGTCTGGATGTGGGGGCTCAGGGTGGTGCAGGAGGATGGGGCTTGTCAGCATGGGGGGTTGAGTGCAGGGAGCTCAGTGGGGGGTGTGTGGCTTCAGGGGAGGAGGACCAGCAGCTGGGTGGCTCCAGATGCAGGAGTTGAGGTTTCCGTGGGGTGGGGTTGGGGTATGAAGGGCTAGGGGGGTTCTGGATGTACCTGGTGAGGCTTGGCAAGCATGTCTGGGTATGAGAGGTCCAGATGCATGGGGTGAATGGGGGAGCAGCTCCCTGTACAGTGACCTCTCCCCACACAGCTAAGAAGCGATGAGGGCAGGAAGCAGGGGAGGATGCTGAAGGTGGGAGGTTTCTGGTGGTGGGTCTGACAGTCCCAGACACTCCTTGCATGGGACGAGAAAGTTCTGAGCTCTCCTGCCTCCAGCCCAGCCAGGACTAGTAGATGATCCCGGCTCAGGGTAGGAGCCACTGGATGGGGTGTCCTCAACCCCACAGTGATTTACCTCACCACCAGCTGCTCCAGGTGCATGAAATGATGTACCTGCTCTGCTAGGGAGTGGTACGTGACTGCTCTTGCAGCTTCCATTTGCGTCCCTGTCAGAAAGTCATTTTTCTGGGGGAAAGCCAAGAAACCTGCGGGGGACACGAATTTTGCGCACGCGCAGTGATGCAGAATCCCCCCAGGAGTAAATAAAGATAATTCATGCTCAATGGCTGGAATTCATGCTGGTGTAGAGGGGCCAGCACAAAGAGCCACTAAAAACTCATCATGCACCACGTAAGTCCTGCTGTGTTCAGCCTGGGCATTTGACCAGGATTCTCTTGGTTATATAAGAGAGAGGGAGCTGACAGGGCATTCTCTGTGAGGACCCTGGGGCTCTGGAAATTGTGCCCTCAGGTATCTAAAATAGTCCAAAGTTGATAACCTTCCCGTCAGGCTGCAAAGGACATCTATGTGAGAGGGTGTAGGGAGGAAGCGGAGCAGGTATTTCATAGATGATGAAGGGGAACAATAGAAAGGTGTTTCTGCGGAGTCTGTCTGACTGAGTTCCTATTGAAATGACTGTGTCTAAGCTGCTGGAACTGACCTGTATTATTAATAATGTCTGGGGGGCTAGAGCCTTTATTGTTTTAAATTGAACTAATGGGAGTTCTGCCTTAGCCATGTCAGTCCCAGGATATTAGAGTGACAGGGTGGGTGAGGTTGCATCTTTTATCAGATCAGCTTCTTTTGGTGAAAGAGACACAATTTTGAGCATACGTAAGGCTCCCCAGACCTAAGGAGGAGCTCTGTATAAGCTGAAAGCATCTCTCTTTCACCAGAAGAAGTTGGTCCAATAAAAGATATTACCCCCCACCCCCGCACCGTGTCTGTCTAACTAAATAGAAATAAACTCACAACACAGAGGCTACTAACAGCCACTGCTGGTGCCTACTGGGGCTAGAAGCAAGTCAGGGATCTCAGTGGGAAAAGGCCCTTAACTTATTCCCTGTCCGTTTGTCTCTAGGCCAAATGCATAAGGTGTCGAGCAGGGTTCCAGTTGTGGAGGTAGTTTTGAGATATGGCAGGAGCTACTGGGCGCAGGTCACTGGCTCGTTGCTGTCCACACAGGCCACTGTGCCGCCGCTGGAGGATAGAGTGTAGTCAGGACCAGATGGGCCTGCGTTAGAACTCAAGGGATCCAACAAGGGTATGAATTCTCCAAGCCTTATTTCCAATACTCCCCATGGGCCTATTTGAAAGGAACAGTAAATCATTTCCATCTCTCTCTTCCCAGGCTGATCAGATTTATTTAGTTATTTATTTTAGTAAAATATATAGACTTTTCAAACCTTTCACCAGCCTCGTCACCACCCTTTTTTGGCCTAGAGCTGGACTGCAGCTGCTTCGGTTGTTCACAGCTCAGAGACACCCTCTTTACAAAACATGCATCTGCCTGCTTTGTGATGTAATGGGTGCCATGACCAGTAACTTCACACTCAGATTCCTAAAGCGAAGTGCTACCTTTAGCCACATTTCGGCATGTGGATAAGAGGTCTGAGTCGCAAAGATGCTGAGGCCCTGCCGCTTGCATTGATGTCGCTGGGCACTGTGCAGGCCTAGAGGCCACTTTATTAAGGTGCCTAGGTTTAGGGTAATAAGTTTGAAACTTTTGGCTGGTGGTTTCTGGCACGTTCTTCTCTTCTAATCATCTGTGGGGCTACGTGCTCTCTGAGCTCGTAGGAGATCAACAAGGGAGCAGCCATTCAGTGAAAGTGTTCATAGAAAAGTGCATTTTCATGCTTTGCCTGTATAAAAACATGACAGACCACCTCAGATATTATGCACTGCACTTCTGGGCGCCTGCCTACATTTCTGTCTGATGATCGTCCCAGGGTCTGCTGATAGGGCCAATACACAGGAATTACACCTTGGCAATGTAAGAAACGTGCAAAGGTTTGTAAATCATGATTGTGATGGAACACACCCCTGCATTCACACCCTGAACACTATTGTAATAATCTTTGTACAAAGAATGCCTTGTCAGGTATCACCCTGATCAAATACGTGTGGCACCACTGCATGTGACGTTACAAGTTCCTCTCTGTGGTGGTGTTAGCACATGTTCCAACCCCGCAGCCCTGCCCAAATGCAAATTGGCAAACATGGCTGTCCTAAACAAAGGAATGTGTGCTCTGCTTAATTTGCATGTAAGCAGTAAACAGAGTCATCAAGCAGGACGGGAAGACAAAGGACATTCTAACAGGTGAAAAAAAATCAGGGTTTTCCTTCTGCATAGACTCTGTGGCTCCTGGTTCTCAGCTGGAAATGTTTTCCAAGAGAGGGACTGCTCCTGTAAAAAGGAGGGACAAACACCCCAAGCCACTGCTCTCTCCTTGCCCATTGCAGTCACTGCACCTAAAGTGACAAAGGAAGCATTCGCTGGACTCTGGCAGAGGGGTGCTGACCCAAATAGTCTGGTCAGTACGGCTGCTAAAAGCATATGGTGAGAAAGCTGTGCTTTCAGTCTAACTTAGTTTGGTAAGGTAGGTACTGGTTGTGTTTTATCTTTATTTTTCTTGTAACCATTTCTGACTTTTATGCCTCACAACTTGTACCCTCTAAAAATCTCTTTGCAATTAATAAACTTGTTTAACTTTTATCTAATGTGGTGTGTTCCAGCTGAAGTGTCTCGGTAACTCCATTTGGTGTAACAAGTTGTTTGCATATTATTCCCTTAAAGGAACATTTGTACTGTCCAGGAGAGGGCTGGGCAGTACAGGATATTGTTTCTGGGGGAAACTGGGACTGGGTGTGTGCTGGGGTGAGCCTATGGCAATCTTTAAGGCTGGTAAGAGCCAAGGGCTGGCTGGCTGGCTGCAGCACACACACACATAGCTGGGAGTGACTCCCACGCTGGAGGCTGTTTGTGAGCAGCAAGGCATGGTAAAGGGCACCCCAGGGCACAAGGCAGGGGTAGCACAGCTGCCCTGGTGTGTCCTGATGACTGAGGAGGAAGGGAGTATAAAAGGTGGGCTTATGGCATCTCTCAGAGAACGGTGCAACAAGAATTCACTGCTGTGACTGGCAAATACTTTATAGGAAAACAAATTGTCACTGTCTGTGCAAGGGAACTCTATTTTCCCAGAGATTATTTCTACCAATGGAAGAGCTTGGGGAAGCTGTTATCATGGTTATAAACATCCTCCTCATTTATTATGCTTCATGTTGTTTTATGTTAATTAGTTTAGCTTCTCGGCCCGTGGCTGAGGGGTGAAAACATTATCTAAGTTGTATCTGTACTTGAGAACAGAAGACTTCTGTACCATCTACACTACGGTAAGTAAGGGATGCATGGTGCAGCATGAGATTGCTATAGAAAATAACCTTCCAACACCCAGATGTTGACCTTATTTTCTTGAAGTGGTAAGTAGAAGTACAGTGTTTTGATAAATATACAGTGAATTTATACTTGCCATTTTACCCTGAGAGCATCTTCAGCTTTCTGGGTGAGTTAGTGGTACAGTTAGTTTAACTCATTAATGTTTACGTGTAGATCTTACCCTAATCCGAGGTTTCCCAGAATCAGACATTTAGCATCCCAAGACAGCAATATAATGAGAACCCTGCCCGCTATTACCATAGTTAGTTTATAAAGAATGCATAGGTCTAGAGATTGTAAATTCTTTGGGGTAGGGACCTTGTCTTCATACCTGCTTGTAGGACACCTCTGCATACTGTTGGTGCTACACAGATAACTATTAATAATGCACCAGACATTAGAGATATTATTTTTATTTAACATACAGGCCAAATTCTGCACTGCTTTTATAATTCCCAGTCCCTTTTGGGTCAATCAGTTGCACCAGATTTAAGTCACTAAAGCATGTGAATTATATCTGTCAATAATGTAAATGTGCACACACACGCATGCAGGGAGAACTTTGCTGTTTGTTCATTTGCTTAGTCGAATATTTCTCACAACAATCCTGACTGTCTCCTCTCGCTTCACTACAAAGATGTAAATATTAGAGTTAAGTGGTATCAGATTACATATGAGAGTTTATTTAATGCTGCAACATATATGGGTGTACACAGAGCACACTACGAAGTATCATAAATCGTTACATTTAAACTATGCTTGACATACAAACTCAGTGAGCAACGTACATTTTATGATGCAGTCCCCTTGAATTGTTTTGCCCTTTTCTTTTAGTTCGCTCACTTGCTAATCCCCAGTATCTGACCATCAGAAAGAGACCTCCCAATCATTCGTGTCGCTTAGCAAAGTGCTGCTCCATACCCTTTTGTATTTGCTTGATGTGTGTATGTGCAAACTTGCACATATATGTGCAAGTCCAGAGTTGTGTGTGCACATTGATATTTGTGCTCACACTTGAAAACAGGGTCAGTTTTTTCCATAGTCCTCAGTAAAGCAAAAAAGGTGCAACTGTTTTGCAATTCAGTGTCAGGAACCAGCGTGTAACAGATTCCAGCAATTCAGAATATGATTCCCTCCCCTTATAGGAAGACGCTATATTATAAATAAATTTTTTAAAAAAATCTGTAATTCTTTGACTCAGGTTTTAATTATTCACTGTAATGATTCAATACATGCAACATTTAATTGTTATACATTCCAATAGGCTGGGAGTTTTCAGACAGTAGATTTTTATTTGGTAAGAAAGCTGAGAAAGTGTATAAAAAATTGCACTTATTACTGTATTTATCCAAACCAATTAAAAACAGCCTATAACTGAAATAAGATTTTAAGGGCCCAGTCCAGCTGCCTTTGAAATCAGTCAGTGGCAAAACTCTCACTGATTTCTTTGGGTGCAGGATTGGGCCCAAACATTTGTCAGCTACAGAACCGAGAACGTAAAGGTAAAAACTCCCCAAGGCCTAAATAAGCCAATCAGTAGATCAGCAACGACTTTAGCGCCAATAAGACATCGTAACTGATTCCTTCCCCATGATCAGGTGCCTAATACACAACAGGTAAATAACATAGACTATTGTGCACCCTTTTGAAGAGGGGAAGCCAAATTTAAACTCTTGTAGTGAAATCCTGGCCCCACTAAAGTTAACGACAAAACTCCTATTAACTTCAGTGGGGCTAAGACTTCTCCCTTTGCGCTCGCACTCCCTCTAGCTAAGGCTGAAATGCACCGTATTCTGGCAGGAGTACAGAGCAGTACAGGAAGTGAAATTCACGTCTCCTCCTGGGGCTGGCAGCTCTCATGCTGTTCCTGTTCCAGCCTGCAGACTGAAATAGCTCCCACAGCCCCTTGGCATCAGTTGTGTGGGCAGCTGGGGGCCACATGACCTCCGTAAATGTCATCGTTCAGCACGCAGGTCTTCCTGCTCTGTAGTCTACTGGCATTCCTCCTGCACAACCTCCATGCAGGGCTGAGGGTGTGGAGACCCTTGCATTGGCCTTCCACATTGCAGGGGACTTTCACCCTGTCTAAATCAATTCAGGCCACTGTTGTCTATCAACTGTGCCACTGCCCAGTGCCAGTATAGCAGGCACCTGCTCTTCGGTTGTTACTGCAGGAATAATCTTGGGCTGCTCCTGTCCTTTCATAGGCTCATATCTTTATTGGAGGCTGTTAAAGCCAAACCTCCAAACAGCAATAATGTGACTACAAAGCATTTATAGGGGAAAGTACGTGGGAATAAGGGAGATACGGAGATCCCAACCAATTCTAGTGCAATCAAAGTCTGATGTGTCTCTAAAGTGCACAAGTCAGATTTAAATGTACACATGGGACGTGAGCCAGCATATTGAAACGGCAGAGAGCAAACTCTACCGTGCCATGCCATTGCCTTTTGAAATCTCCATTGAAAGCATCCTGCAGGAAAAAGCTTTATTCAAGTAGCTGATAAAGAGGAGAGAATAAATCCAGCGGAGTTACACCAGTAGAGAATTTGGCCCATCACACATCTTACAGTAATGTTCCTGGTGCATTTTGGTCTGTTGTTGTAGAATACTATAGTATTATTTTCAATGGTGGGGAAGAGTTTTCTTTCACTTATTGCAACAACCCCTGAGTGTAACGGGATTGCACTGGTGTAAACAAGAGGAGAGTTTGGTAAATGCTTTCCACAAAGGTTTGCTGTGACCTTAGCCACTGGAGTCACTGGATATTGACTCCTGCCATGTGATGGGTGCAACATCACCCTCCACAGCTCTCCTGTGTGTCAGACCTCACTGCATGCACCAAAGCAGAATAAAACAGAAAATATCAGATGTGCTTATTTTCCAACCTCTGGTAAAACAGTCTTTTCACATGACAGAGAATTGCTGCCAGTACCCTGCTTGTCACGCCCCAGAAGAGGATTAACAATGGTAAAAAAGCCCACCCTGTTTGCATTAAATACATATGGAGTTTGTAAACACCTTTTCAGTAAAGTTTATGACACCTGTGACTTTTACAGTGCAAGAATTGGCAGTAAATAGATCATATATGACGCTATCCACACCCACAGCGCATGGTTGGTTTTAAAAATGAGCTAGAGAGGGACCTGTGGAAACTATGCAGGACAACATGGGCAGAGCCCTGTGTGGATCCAAAATTTGTATCTGTATCCGATCTGTGATCCGCAAACATGGTCCACGGATATCCACAAATTTTCAGGGCTCTAGACATAGAGAATCCTGCCAAAATATATCCCCAAGCATTCGCTTCTATAAAGATGCCAGTTCATTCTGACAGCATTTCCCACCCCCCCGCCCATTTTATACAACTTCCATGAACATTTGCAAGAATATTCATGAGGAGCAAAAGGCTCACTGCTTAGCTAGGCTCAGGCCAGCTTGCAATCCTTCAGATGGCTCCTCCCCCTGTACATCATTTGTGAATGGCTGACAACGTGTTGCATTTATCATAGACCAGGGTACGGTTTTTAAGTTTCACCCATCCAATCAGGGAGAAGAGGCAATACCATGTGATAGAGGTGACCTATCACACCCTCCAAAGAATAGAGTCAAGGTAAAATAGTGTGTAAACAACTCCGAGGCTGAAAAACGCTGACATAAAATGTTCAAACCACTTAGAACAACGAAGCCATTGTAAAAATGTGAGTTCGTTGGTGCCTAATTTATGAATGGGAAACAAAAATACTGACATTTATGAAATTACTGGCTATGAATAACCCAGCAGATCTGAAGTGTGTGATTTAGGGCTTGGTTTGCAGAACTTTGAAATGAAATGAAATGTTCATCACCAAGGCACATGCCTGAGACATGAAAGGTACAAAATATGGCACTGAAAGGCTGAGTGCTGCTGGGATGCCCAGGAGCCACCTGCATGCATCCGAGCTCAGCGTTTGACTTGGTTTTACAATTTGTTCCCAAAGGATTCAGCAAGAACATGCAGCTGGAGCCCGTCTCCCCATCTGTGATTTCCTAGGCCCGGTTCTAGCGTTTCTGAACTTCCCTGGGAGCAGGAGGAAACTGCTTGTCACCGTCCGTGTTGCAGTCACTGCAGGAGCATCAAGGCTCTGCATCCACTGCTTGGTGCGCGCCGGCGGGGTGTAGGACACAAGGCACAAATAGCTCAATAGGTTTCCTAGTCAATGCCACAGCGGCTTCGCAGCTTGCCGCCAGCAGCGTTCCCAGAGAAGAGTTAGTGGAGATGAGCCTGAGCTGCGTGGGGCGCGATCGCACACTTAGAGATAGAGGCTGCTATATAGTTCAGATCCGGATCTGGATCTGGGCCTTGCCTAAGTCTGGGAGCATGGATCCAGCATGCTGCTTTGACCCCATCTCTAGACATTTGTAATAACAGGTGTGGGGAGGGGAGCGAAAGGAAAGCAGCGCCCTCCTTGGAATATTCCCTACAATCCCCCCAGACAAACAGGCTTTAAGGACAAAAAGATGTGTTGGATTTTCCACATAGGTTATGATTTAAGGTTTACCCTTTATTAATTCAGAGGGGGAAATAATGCTGGCAAAATATTATCAAATACTTTAAATTAATGATTAATTCTCGATGGAGTGATAGTGTTTGATGTGGTCTGTGTTGGTTTAAGCAGGAGAAGGGTGAGTCACTCTGGAGGAATTTATGAAACACAAGTATTTGCTTATGGACAATAAATGTGGGGGTAGATACAGGGGGTGGAGTGCTCAACTTCTTGATAGCAACTTGAGAAAACTTTTGACCTTCTCACATCTTAAATCACAGGGGGCCTCCTGCCCCAGGCAGAGCTCTCATTGACATCAAGAGGTGCAGCATGTAAGTGTTACGTCCAAAGCTCCTGGCAGGACCAGGTGGCTCAGGTACTGGGGTTGGGTGTACTGTGCAGCCTCTCACCCTTAGGTCACCATCCCAAGTCCAGCCCAGATTGGAGGCTTTACCATCTGCTGTCTCTCTGTGTGAACTCCATTTGTTGGTCTCAGTTCAGTTCCTGGTGCACAAAGATCCACATCACAGAAACCAGAGTGTTTGTATGTCGCCCTTGGTTTGGAGGTCTCAGCACAGCGACCAGAGAGCAAACGGCTTGTGGGGACCCAACAACACACCCAGCTCTTTAGGTGAACGGTGAAGTGCATCTCAGGGACTGTGTGGGGAAGCTGACACTGCTACCGTACTGCCACTTTCCTGTGGGCACAGAGCCGGGGTCAGATTCTGCCCTACGTTAGGGTTGGTTTGTGTCCTTCTGATGGAGCTGGTGGGGCTGCATCCCTTGGCTCTGTGCTGATTGCATCATTGGATGGTTATCCGTCAGGCAACAGTCCCTTTTAACTGGCAAAGGATTATCACTTGCATCCATTTTACAGATGGAAAGGATGAGGTCCTGAAAGGGACTTGCCTGAACTCAAAGTGAGTCATCAGCAGAGCCAGGAATAGAACCCAGGAGTCCTGATGCTTAGTCCTGTGGCCTAACTAAGAAATCACAGTCCTTCAACAAGCACTATGTAAATCAAGCTTTTGAATCAGTTTACATAATCTGTGTACACAATGTAATCTGTCGGTTTACTTATTGTAAATGTAATCATATAAACTTAACATGGAAACGTTGGGATTTACACAGCTTCTCTGGCTGGGGAAGCAGAGATTTACACTGTGTTGTAGGGATATGCCCTTACTCTGTGGCTTGGAAAACACAGTCCTACTCCAGGGCTGTGTATAAATTAGCAGCGAGTGCTGATAATAGAATCATCTATGTATGGCTGGTCTGAACCCATTACGCTTTTGTTTTCCCAGCATAATCCTGATTTGGCTGAGAGGGGAGTCAGCTCACTGCAGTCTTTGCCTGGCTCCCACATTTGACTCCATCTGATCTTGAGTCTCTTGGGCACAGATTAACAAGAGCATTTAAGAGAGAGTACCCACTGTTCCCATTGACTTTAGTAGGAGCCAGAGGTGCCTGGCACCTCTTCAAAGTGGGTCATTACTGAGGGCCTCAATATGGATAGAGGTGCCCAATGTCATTTGTCCAGGTTTGAAAATGTTGGCCTTAATCTCTGTACCTCAGTTCCTCAAGCTGTGAAATGGGAAAATAATGTTTATTCTCTCGTGTTGCAGGGATGTGTGAGTGGTAACAATGGCATCAGTTAAATGACACTGTGACAACTCCAGGTGAGCAGGGTGGTCACGTGATAGCACCTTTTAGCTATTATCAGCCCAAGCTGCCTTCATTCCAGCAACCTAGAGCTGAAGGGCTTCATTTCCAGCCTCCATGAGCACCTACTCCTCCAAGACAGCTGTTTTCATTGTACTGGGCAAGGAAGGAAGCTGTGGCTTTACATAGCCTCTTGCTTGGGTCACTTGTGGGATAGGTCTGTTTTTGTGCGTTTACAGAGCTGGAGGCGGGTGACAGACCAAACCACACATGGACAACTCTGCAATTTCTAGATCAGCTCCAGGAGTGGAGCTGGGTAAAAAATAGGAGGGTTTTTTAAAAGAAAGAGTTTTTCTTGTTTTCCTTTTTGGGTGAAAATCAAAACTCTGTTAAAATTAAAAGAAAATTTAAACCAGCTTTGTAATTAGTCAAAAGAATGGGGGGAACATTTATGGAATTTCCCCAATTATTTTTCTCTGAAATTTGGAAATGCAAAAAAAAATTTCAACCGTCTCCATCCTGGCAGAGTGATCCTGGTCCAGCCCAGCTGTTGGGGTCAGCTGAGCACCCAGCAGGAAACCTCAAAGATTCCCCAGCAACCTGAGCGAGTGCTCTCTGCAGCCAGTCAGCTCTCACATCCTGCATGGAGCAAAGCACTCAACAGATGGGAGGAGCGAGGCAGAGCTGCAGAGGGACTGGGAGGAAGGGGTAGCAATGAATTAACATGGCGGTGATGTGCAGGATTAAAGCTAACCCACAACGGAAGGCAGCTTTATCAGTCCTGTGTGCTCCTTGTTACACCTGACAGACATCAGGTGCACACCTGAGAGAGATCTTGCTATTTACCTTCCCATGGGAATTTAATTCAGCGAGGGTGACCCCTGAACTTTGCTGGGCTACTGCCAGCAACATGAACACTTTTTCCCCCGCACACGACACTGGCATGATGTCGCTTTTATTGAGACAAGATTAGACCTTTTTTTTTTTTTTTTTTTAAGGGAAAAGCCTGGCTCAATGGTCACCTGCTCTTTTTGTGTTGCTTATAGGTTGCAGAGCTGCCAATTTCAGTTTACTCTGGGATTTAATCACTATGAAAAGAGTTTGGGGTTGTTTTTTTTTAAGATGAACAAAAGTCAAATTCTGCTGCTGGCAGTGGCTGCTGATCTAGTCTCATAGCGAGTGTAGCCAGGAGCCGGGGGTGAGAGTGAGCAGGGGAAATTCCTTAACTGTGTGGTTTGATCCTGCTACAAGAGCCATGACGGCAGCCCTGTCCCTTTACAGGGGCTCACTGTGGGTGCAGAGACCTCCCCAGGTAATTGTCGTTGTGAGATTGTTTCCCAAAGTGTATGGCAGAAGGAAGCCCCATTGCTCAAACAGCTCAAAACTGGACTAGGCCAGACCCCTGGACTGCAGTGCAGGGAACAATCCTTTGGAGGCCATATCTGGCCCTCCCTGGGCTGGCTCAGCAGCAGGATCTTTGTGGGACACAGGCGTCACAGATTTCAGGTAGGCATGTTACAGGTGCACATGGGTGGTTGTAGCTTCAGTGGGGGATGGTTTCTCTTCTGGAGAGCCAAGTACTTATGCAGCCTCATTACCGGCCTTTGTTCTTGGGGCAGGAACTCTCCTTGTGTATCTCCCGTAGCGCTGAGCCTACGGACACCATGTAATACTGGTCCTGCTCCTTTCGTGCCATCGGCTACAGCCCCTTTCTCCAGTCGCAGATGGGATTCTTTCTTTACTCTCATCAGATGTCTACATTTTAGCAAGGCCTCCCTCTCAGCAATCACCCTCGCAGTGCCGTAGCAGGAACATGCAGGTTCGCCCACGTCTGGCTATTAAATAACAAACCGCCTATCAAAAGGGCTGGCTAACCTAAGCAAAGAAGCTGGTGGTATCTGCTAAAGGGAATGACCTCATACCTGTGGCCGTTCTCATGGTATCGGCTTGCACCTCCTGTCAGCGAGGCTTTCATCACAAAACTGACTGACATCATCCTTTTCCAAACACCTAAACTGTTCATTGTCCTGGTGCTTCTAACACTTGTCAGCGACAGCAGCTTATGGTTTCAATTAACCTCCAGGCAGTTTGGGGACTATCTAATTGCACAAGAGAGAGAAAGGGAGAGGGGCAAAATTCCTTTCTCAGCAACAAGAATGGAGCACGGGGATGAAGAACTCTTTAAAAGGGGGACAGATTCTTTTCTTTTCTTTTCTTTTTCTTTTTTCTTTCACTGTGGTGCAGACATTGACCAGCTGATTTTTCACCACCAAAGCTTTGCTGAAGGGGATTCTGTGCTGCTGGTTCGTTTTTTCCTAATGTTGGTAGATTGTAAAGTGACCAGCCTCTGAGGAAAGGGGAAAATCAACTCTGTCTTAGGCCCTCATGCTGGAATAAATTTCAGCGTCTCTGAGAGAGAACAGCTTTGCTTTATAGTTTGTTTTTTAGTGGAAATGTCAGAGGATTCTCTTTACAAATGTTTTTGTTTTGATACTCTATGGAAAACATGTCACTGTGACTGGCAGCACTGGGCACCTGGGGTCTGGAGCCCACAATCGTTTGCAGAACTTACCGAAGTGCAAAAAGGGTCAGATTCACGTAGCAGTATCGTACCTGTGCTGCTGCCTTACATGTAGCACTACCTTACCCCCTTGATTACCCGCCATTGGAGTCGGTAGGGTTACTTGTAGAGTAAGGGACTCTCCGAGGTGACTGATCTGCCTAGCCCCACACTGAGGTAAGATATGTGCTTCCCTCCACGTGCCTACTGCTGTAGGTGGCCCTTGATGCCAGCCCGAGCATGGGAAGCAGAGAGCGGGTCACGTCGGCTTGAGATTGCTGGACTGGAAAATCCAAGGCCCTGCCAAGTCGACTTCATGGGACTGCCCTGTGAGGAAACACACTCTCTGGTTTACAGCAGGGCAATCCCCTGGAAAGCTTCCCCACAACACAGTGCCCTGAAAGCAGGAGGGCAAGGCCTGGTATATTTCCTGATCATCAGCCAGGGGTCCAAGGACTCCTGTCCCTGAGAGCAATCATAATCCTCAAACCAGCTCTGCCGTTCACTGCTGAGTAACTTGCCATCACGTGCTCAGGGATAAGGCTATGCTTTAGTCACAGGTGTGTTTAGTTAAAGTCATGGACAGGTCACAGGCAATCAACAAAAATTCACGGCCTGTGACCTGTCCATGACTTGTACTTTATACCATTCTGGGGGGTGCCGCGCGCACAGCTGCCGCTCTGGAGGGGAGGCTCCGGGGCACCTGCTGGTACTGGGAGGGGGTGCTCCAGGGTGCCTACTGCTGCTGGCAGGGGGCGGCCTGGGACTGCAGCCCCTGCTGGGGGTGGGGGCGGTGCGGCTGGCTGCTTGTGCAGCCCTAGGGTCCATCACACCTGCCGGCTGTAGAAGTCATGGAGGTCCTGGCAACTCACAGAATCCATGACCTCTGTGACAGACTCGCAACCTTAATGACTCATGAATGAACGTCAGAATCCACAAACAGGGCCAGTTACAAACTGCATGTTTATAACTAGGAATTCATCACACTGGCCTCTTTCTACATGAAGTCTGAATCTTGTGACTGTAAGAAGTTAATTCTGGTAACTTGTCCCAATTGAGAATCAGCTATAAACGTCATGTTGTGCCTGTGAAACAGCTGTCATGTTTCACCCCAGAAATGGCCCCTGTTCACCTGTGGAGTGAACCCTACAGTTTGTCAAGCCCCATGGTTTCCTCCGGCATGAAAGCAGCTAATTCAGCTCATAATTATTCAGCTGCCTGCAGCTCCTGGGCTCCGTGCTCGGGGCCCTATGCAATGACTGCTATTGCGCTGGAGAATCTCCAAGGTGCATGGACCAAGAGTCACTCCCCCTCCTTTCCCCTCCCCTGCCAGCCTCCTCTGAGACACTTGGCAGCAGTCGGGCCGTTGCTAATACTGGTTTAATATTTGACGTTACATGAGCAATGTGCAGGAGAATTGGCAGCAATGGGCAGTGCCGGCGTTAGAAAGTTTGGAGCCCAATTCGAACACTTTTGATGGGTCCCCAGCAGGGATGACTTAAAAAAAAAACACAAGTAAAAAAAACATGGGGCTTGTACTCACCGGGTGGTGCTCCAAGTCTTTGGTGGCACTTTTGGCAGCGGGTCCTTCACTCGCTCCAGGTCTTCAGTGGCACTGAAGGACTCGCCGCCGAAGTGCCGCTGAAGACCCGGAGCGCCACCAGGTGAGTAAAAATTAAAAAGGCGCCTCAAGCCAGGGAAGGGATTCTCACTGGGCGCGGGGCCCTCTTAGGTGTGGGGCCCAATTCAGAGGAATTGGTGGAATAGGTCTAAAGCCGGCCCTGGCGGTGGTGCACCCAGTAGCCTCACACTGGGGACACACCTCTCCATGTAGCACCACTGGCCTATCCTCCCGGGGTCGCACTGCTACCGTTGTTAGACGTCAGCCTTACTGCAACACATCCCCTGTTCACCCTGGCTATGGCACAAAAATCTTTCTGGGGGCAGTGGGGAGAAGAACAGCGGCTTATTGGTTTGCAGAAGTTGAATGTGGGGTCTGGATGAGCCATTTGGAGAGGGTGGGGAGCTGGCTGAGGTGTTTGGGGGGGCTTGGATGAGCCATTTGCAGGCACTGCAGGGGTGGCTGAGCCATTTGCAGATGGGGTTGGTTGATTCATTTATTTGATTTCCTGCTAGATTCTCCCTGCTCTTGCTGGTGAAAGGCGTCAATTAGCCAAGTCCTCTATGCACGTGACAGGCAGAGAGCACAGACAGCACCAGGCAAGCCCCCTCTCCCAGACCCTGCATTGCCCCGCCTCTGGGCAGTGTCACATCTCCGTGGCCCACTCCAGCCTGAGCCCCTCTGCTGAAACTGCCCCTGAAGGGGCCAGCTAGCACTGTCCAGGATGCAGGGGCAGCTCTGGGCACCAGCAAAGCAAGCACCTGCTTGGGGCGGCAGGGATCCAGCATGGGAGCTGAGAGCCAACAGGGGGCTCTGGGAGCTGTAGTTCCTTGGTTAGCTCCCTGCCTATAGAGCCAGCCCTGGAGCAGGGAAAGAACTACATTTCCCAGCATTCCCTTGGCCACTACCAACCGGAAAGGAAGGAGGGGGACCTCATGGGGCAGCGTGTGCTGTGAATGGCAGGGAGACCATACTGTAACATTCAAAAAGCAGGACACTCAGGGGGAGGGAAGTCCCACCCTGCCACCATCCACTCCCTCCGCCTGCCCCCCCCAGAAACCTCAACCCATGCACCCCGCCCTCCTTGTCCCCTGATTTCCCCCCCCCGGGACTCCTGCCCCTAACTGCCCCCCCAGGACCCCAACCCCTATCTAAGCCTCCCTTCTCCTTGAACCCAACTGCGCCCTCCTGAGACCCCCCCAAACTTCCCCTCAGGACCCCACCCCCTGCCTGTCCCTTGACAAACCCCTGGGACTCCCATGCCCATCCAAGCACTGCCTGTCCCCTGACTGCCCCCCAAACCTCTGACCCATCCAACCCCCCCTGCTCCCTGCCCCTGACTGCCCCCCAAACCTCTGACCCATCTAAACCCCCCTTCTCCCTGCCCCTGACTGCCCCCCAAACCTCTGACCAATCCAACCCCCCCTTCTCCCTGCCCCTGACTGCCCCCCAAACCTCTGACCCATCCAACCCCCCCTTCTCCCTGCTCCTGACTGCCCCCCCAAACCCCCCTACTCCCTGCCCCTGACTGCCCCCCAAACCTCTGACCCATCCAACCCCCCCTTCTCCCTGCCCCTGACTGCCCCCCAAACCTCTGACCCATCTAACCCCCCTTCTCCCTGCCCCTGACTGCCCCCCCAAACCTCTGACCCATCTAACCCCCCCTGCTCCCTGCCCCTGACTGCCCCCCAAACCTCTGACCCATATAACCCCCCCTGCTCCCTTCCCCTGACTGCCCCCCAAACCTCTGACCCATCTAACCCCCCTTCTCCCTGCCCCTGACTGCCCCCCCAAACCTCTGACCCATCTAACCCCCCCTGCTCCCTGCCCCTGACTGCCCCCCAAACCTCTGACCCATCCAACCCCCCATTCTCCCTGCCCCTGACTGCCCCCCAACCTCTGACCCATCTAACCCCCCCTGCTCCCTGCCCCTGACTGCCCCCCAAACTTCTGACCCATCTAACCCCCCCTGCTCCCTGCCCCTGACTGCCCCCAAACCTCTGACCCATCTAACCCCCCTTCTCCCTGCCCCTGACTGCCCCCCAAACCTCTGACCCATCTAACCCCCCCTGCTCCCTGCCCCTGACTGCCCCCCAAACCTCTGACCCATCCAACCCCCCCTTCTCCCTGCCCCTGACTGCCCCCCCAAACCTCTGACCCATCTAACCCCCCTTCTCCCTGCCCCTGACTGCCCCCCAAACCTCTGACCCATCTAACCCCCCTTCTCCCTGCCCCTGACTGCCCCATAAACCTCTGACCCATCCAACCCCCCATTCTCCCTGCCCCTGACTGCCCCCCCCAAACCTCTGACCCATCTAACCCCCCCTGCTCCCTTCCCCTGACTGCCCCCCAAACCTCTGACCCATCCAACCCCCCCCCTTCTCCCTGCCCTGACTACCCCCCAAACCTCTGACCCATCTAACCCCCCCTGCTCCCTGCCCCTGACTGCCCCCCAAACCTCTGACCCATCTAACCCCCCTTCTCCCTGCCCCTGACTGCCCCCCAAACCTCTGACCCATCCAACCCCCCCTTCTCCCTGCCCCTGACTGCCCCCCCAAACCTCTGACCCATCCAACCCCCCCCGCTTCCTGTCCCTTGACTGCCCCCCCAACCCCTACCCCTTCTCCAACCCCCCGAGCCCCCTTAGTGCGCCACTCAGACCCACATGTCTGGCTCTGCACAGCTCCAGACACGCTGCTGCATACATGCTGCTGTGCTCCCTCGTGGAGCCCACAGCCCCTCCGCCCCCTCCGCACACCCAGCACCAGCCTTCCAGATTTGAACACCTCAAAATTCAGGAGTGCTCAAGCTCAGTTTGGGCAGCTGGTACTTCATTTCTCCCAAATCAAATGTACTGATCCACTGTAACCTGTAAAAGTAGGATAAAATTGAGCAAGAAATGCTTCCCAGTGGTTATTAGGACTGGAATTGCTATTTTCAACAGCCATTGCCTTTTTGTTTGTTTGTTTTATTTGTTTAAAAGGAAGACAGTGATATTGCATTGGCAAATTCCCCATAGAAACAAAGAGTGGAGCAAAAGAATAATAAAGGCACCTCAACTTTCCCTCATTTCTGGAGGACAGTCTTATAATATGCATCCAGATCTCCTCCAATCACACAAGCTGAAAATTGTTCCACTTTACTGCAGCTCTGTAACCATATGGGAACCAATCTTGTCTGTATTTTGTGCACATCTAAAATTCCTGCTGAATGTCCTGCCCTGGGAGCGAGTTACCAGTGACCCAGGGCTGGGGCGGAAGGAGGGTGCAGGTGAGGGGGAAAAGCCCGGGGCTGGGCGGCAGGAGGTGTGTGTAGGGGGCACTGATGGGGGGAAAGGGGAGAGCCCAAGGCTGGGACGAGGGGCAGCCAAAATGTTTTTTGCTTAGGGCGGCAAAAAAACCTAGAGTCGGCCCTGCCAGGATTCATAGATTCATAGACTCTAGGACTGGAAGGGACCTTGAGAGGTCATCGAGTCCAGTCCCCTGCCCTCATGGCAGGACCAAATACTGTCTAGACCATCCCTGATAGACATTTATCTAACCTACTCTTAAATATCTCCAGAGATGGAGATTCCACAACTTCCCTAGACAATCTATTCCAGTGTTTAACTACCCTGACAGTTAGGAACTTTTTCCTAATGTCCAACCTAAATCTCCCTTGCTGCAGTTTAAGCCCATTGCTTCTTGTTCTATCATTGGAGGCTAAGGTGAACAAGTTTTCTCCCTCCTCCTGATGACACCCTTTTAGATACCTGAAAACTGCTATCATGTCCCCTCTCAGTCTTCTCTTTTCCAAACTAAACAAACCCAATTCCTTCAGCCTTCCTTCATAGGTCATGTTCTCAAGACCTTTAATCATTCTTGTTGCTCTTCTCTGGACCCTCTCCAGTTTCTCCACATCTTTCTTGAAATGCGGTGCCCAGAACTGGACACAATACTCCAGTTGAGGCCCAACCAGCGCAGAGTAAAGCGGAAGAATGACTTCTCGTGTCTTGTTTACAACACACCTGTTAATGCATCCCAGAATCACGTTTGCTTTTTTTGCAACAGTATCACACTGTTGACTCATATTAAGCTTGTGGTCACTATGACCCCTAGATCTCTTTCTGCCATATTCCTTCCTAGACAGTCTCTTCCCATTCTGTATGTGTGAAACTGATTGTTCCTTCCTAAGTGGAGCACTTTGCATTTATCTTTATTGAACTTCATCCCGTTTACCTCAGACCATTTCTCCAATTTGTTCAGATCATTTTGAATTTTGACCCTGTCCGCCAAAGCAGTTGCAATTCCTCCCAGTTTGGTATCGTGTGCAAACTTAATAAGTGTACTTTCTAGGCCAACATCTAAATCGTTGATGACGATATTGAACAGAGCCGGTCCCAAAACAGACACCTGCGGAACCCCACTTGTTATACCTTTCCAGCAGGATTGGGAGCCATTAATAACTACTCTCTGAGTACGGTTATCCAGCCAGTTATGCACCCACCTTATAGTAGCCCCATCTAAATTGTACTTTCCTAGTTTATCTATAAGAATATCATGCGAGACCGTATCAAATGCCTTACTAAAGTTAGGTATATCACATCCACCGCTTCTCCGTTATCCACAAGGCTCGTTATCCTATCAAAGAATGCTATCAGATTAGTTTGACATGATTTGTTCTTTACAAATCCATGCTGGCTATTCCCTATCACCTTACCACCTTCTAAGTGTTTGCAGATGATTTCTTTAATTACTTGCCCCATTATCTTCCCTGGCACAGAAGTTAAACTAACTGGTCTGTAGTTTTCTGGGTTGTTTTTATTTCCCTTTTTATAGATGAGCACTATATTTGCCCTTTTCCAGTCTTCTGGAGTCTCCCCCGTCTCCCATGATTTCCCAAAGATAATAGCTAGAGGCTCAGATACCTCCTCTATTAACTCCTTGAGTATTCTAGGATGCATTTCATCAGGCCCTGGTGACTTGCAGGCATCTAACTTTTCTAAGTGATTTTTACTTGCTCTTTTTTTATTTTATCTTCTAAACCTACCCCTCTTCCCATAACCATTCACTATATTGGACATTCCTTCAGACTTCTCAAGTGAAGACCGAAACAAAGAAGTCATTAAGCATCTCTGCCATTTCCAAGTCTCCCGTTACTGTTTCCCCTCCTCAATGAGCAGTGGGCTACCCTGTCCTTGGTCTTCCTCTTGCTCTAATGTATTGATAAAAAGTCTTCTGTTTCCCTTTATTCCCATAGCTAGTTTGAGCTCATTTTGTGCCTTTGCCTTTCTAATCTGCCTCTGCATTCCTGTGTTATTTGCCTATATTCATCCTTTGTAATCTGACCTAGTTTCCATTTTTTATATGACGCCTTTTTATTTATAGGTCACGCAAGATCTCGTGGTTAAGCCAAGGTGGTCTTTTGCCACATTTTCTATCTTTCCTAACATCGGAATAGCTTGCTTTTTGGGCCCTTAATAGCGTCCTTTGAAAAACTGCCAACTCTCCTCAGTGTTTTTCCCCTCAGTCTTGATTCACATGGAAACTTACCTATCAGCTCTCTGAGCTTACCAAAATCTGCCTTCCTGAAATCCATTGTCTCTATTTTGCTGTACTCCCTTCTACCCTTCCTTAGAATTGCAAACTCTATGATTTCATGATCACTTTCACCCAGGCTTCCTTCTACTTTCAAATTCTCAACGAGTTCTTCCTTATTTGTTAAAATCAAGTCTAGAACAGCTTCCCCCCTAGTAGCTTTTTCAACTTTCTGAAATAAAAAGTTGTCTGCAATGCAGTCCAGGAACTGTATTGGATAGTCTGTGCCCCGCGGTGTTATTTTCCCAACATATATCTAGATAGTTGAAGTCCCCCATCGCCACCAAATCTTGGGCTTTGGATGATTTTGTTAGTGTTTGAAAAACCTAATCACCTTCCACCTGATTAGGTGGCCTGTAGTAGACTCCCAGCACGACCTCACCCGTGTTTTTTATCCCTTTTAGCCTAACCCAGAGACTCTCAACACTTCCATATCCTATGTCCATCTCCCCCTCAGTACAAGTGTGCTACATTTTTAATATATAAGGTAACACCCTCCCTCTTTTTCCCGTTCTATTCTTCCTGAGCAAACTATACCCATCCCACACCAACATTCCAGTCGTGTGTATTATCCCACCAAGTTTTCAGTAATGCCAACAATGTCATAGTTGTATTTATTTATTAGCACTTCCAGTTCTTCTTGCTTAATTACCCATACTTCTTGCATGGTGCTCACAAGCTGGCCTGAAAGGGCACCAAAGGGAGCTGGATGTATGAGCATGTGTGCCCGTGTAATCATCTGTCTCCCAGATGCAAAGTATGGATGGGTCACCACCGCAGCTGGGCCACAGCCACCCACGAATGGGTCAGTGGGCGGAGCAGGATGGATGCATTGTGCTCCCCTGTGCTCTGTGCCTGTGTGCTGGGTGTGTGCCCAATAGCCATGCCCAGGCACCTGTCTCTCCTGTACCCATGGCGAGCCCTTGTCCCCAGCACCTCACGGCCAGGGCAGATCCTTTTCCTTTGGTGGGCAAACTGGACTGTGGGGGGAAACAACCCCACTAGAGCCGTGCTGAATGATCCGCTCGTAAGTAAGTGTGTGAAGGCACGGGGGCACATTGGGCTCAGCCCTGGTATGTGTTACTGGAGAGCCAGTGGGCACAGGGAAGGTTTCCTTTGCTCAACAGAGGTGGGAGTTTGTTGAAACGCTCAGGACTGGCCTAAATTCTGATGCTAGTGGAGCAGTGGGCATTTCACACTGACTCCCATAGGAGCCGAGCTCGGTTGCTGAGAGCACCCCCAGCATGGTTAGCGTTACATTGCATGGGGGCACCAGAGAGGAACCAGCACCCCCCGACCCCCCAGATCGGCAAGTCCTTCAGGACTGGGTTTTGGAGGCACTTTTGTGGTGGGTGGGATGGATGGGGCGGAAAACCCTTTTCAAATGTCCTTTGAGCAGTGCCCAAGGGGACGTGGCAGGTAGAAGCAGGCCTTGGAGCAGGTGGTGAGCCGGCAGCATTGGTGAGGCCCCAGCACCTGGAGAACTTAATGTCTGATACAGAGCTCACGCGACATACGCCCTGTGCTTGTTACACAAGTGCTAAGAGCTGGAACTGGATGTACACAGGGAATTGGTAGGCCTTGTAATGGGGGAGAAGTGGGATGGGAGAAGGCTAACTGGAGGAAAGACAATAGACCAAAATCAAATGGGGCCCACGTCTTTCTGAGGCTCCTCAGACAAAGAATTCAATGGGGAAATAGTCCCAATATGTCCTCAAGAACAACGGACCAATGAGCAGAAACCAGAGGCCTGCTGTGCTCGTTGAAAGTGTGACGGGCTGACTCTGGCCTAAGCCATGCCAATGCTCCAGACACCGGTTTGCCAGCAGCTCTGGAACAGGGCCCAGCGGGGACCTCAGCCTCACAGGAAGGGCTTGGGGTCAGTGACGCTTGCAGGGTTCAATGGCTGGATGGGAATCCTCTCTTTGCGGCCGCTCCCATTTCTGGTCTGTGTGTAATGTACTCCGTGCAGTGTGCCACAGCCCATGGGCCTGCTCAGCCCAGCGCATCACCCGGGTTACGGCTCATTTATTCAGTTCATGCTTGTGCTGTTTTCTCCAACACCAGCCCACGCTCTGGGCCAGCTTTCTAGGCAGAGAGGCTGGAACATGATGGGAAAACATTGTAACCCCAACTCACCATCTGGCTCGCCTTCCTCACTGGACCCTAGCATGGAGGTTAGCGTGCCCTCTCGGAGCTGGCTGGCTCTAGCTGAAAGCAGGGTGGCAGAACCCCTAGGCAAGCAGAACTGTGTGCTCAAGGCCTGACACCCAGCACTGGGGCATTAGAGCAGCAGGTAAGGACGTACTGAGCCGGGGGCAGAAGAGAGTAGGCAGAGCTTATAGAGCCAGCTAGGAGGTGCCTTCTCTGCAAAACACATTGCCCAGAATTACGAGAACCTGCTAGAGAAGAATTTTCCTGCGGGAGACACTGTGATCTCCCAGCTCCTTTAGCCCCGCAGTATTGCTACATAGAGATGCATGCGAAAGCCCAGGGCAGAATCCTGGCCTGGCTGGAATGGCTGCCCCAGCTGAGACAGAATGTAGCAAGTCCTCAGCCCATGGATTCATTCGTCCTTCCAGTGCTGGTGGGTGGGGGTGGGGATTTTTGGAGATTGTCCTGAAGGATTTACAAAGACACACACTTTCCCACAGAATGTTCAATTGCTGCGCTGAGGAAGCATGTGAGCCACGCCGGCCAGCCTGCCTTGGGAATGCCACAGACCCAGCTCACGCAGTGCGTAAGAATTAAGTAACTTTAATTGTCCTGGGAAAGTAGCACTTGCCTTGAGGCAGTCTGTGCAAACTCATAATTAATGTTACCAAGAGAGATTATGGGCTGGAGAACTAAGAAACGATTCACTTTTTCTTTTTAAGCCTCTCCCCGTTAAAATCACATTAGCCCCTAGATTAGCGCTCATTAACTGTGAAGAAAACCTGTGGCAGGAGGGGCTGGGTGGGAGGGAAAGGAAAAGTACTCATCAAATTGCACACACCCTCTGGCTCGGCTCAGCCACCAGCTCCCCGAGGCCCTGTAAGAACAGCACAGCATAGCTGGATTCCTAGCAGAGCCTGGTGGATCCCCTTCTTGTGACTCCATAAGAGAGCATGTGGCTAGTAATGTCGCAGCACATCACAAAGGAACAGAGCTGTATGGTGTCTCTACAGACACTTGTTTCAGCTCGTGCACTGGGGAGAGTGGGTTTTCTGGGCAAGGATGATAATATCGTTTACACGTGGTATCGCCCCTGTCAGCTGAAGGGCTCCAAGCTCATGTGCTAACAGCCATTCTGCCAGAATGAGTCAGACCAGCCCTATCTCCTGTCTCTGACACAGGCCAGTGCCAGCTGCTTTAGAAGAAGGTGCAGAGAATTCTGCTGGGCCTATTCCTAGGGCAGTTCCTGCCTGCCTCCCAGTCGTTAATGGCGGTTTATAGCCCTGGCCAAATTTGGCTATTTCGAAATGTTTTCTATTACAACACAAGATGCTCTCATTCTCCAGAGAAATGTTCAGCCCTTTCTTGAATTCTGCTATGCTTGTGGCCACAATGGCACTTTGTGGCAGTGACTTCCGCAGGCTAATTGTGCAGGGCAAGAAGGAGCCTTTCCTTTTATTAGTAGACTGACGCCTTCTAACCTGAGACAGGCAGTGCAGTCTTTTCACTGATGGGCACGCTGAGGCACAAAGGGGCACCCAATTTGCTGAGTCACAAGGTGGTTAAGTGCCAGTTGCCCTTTCTCCCCAGCACTCAGCACCACCTCATAGTTAATGGGAAAAAAGCAACCAACCGCCCATATTGATGCCTGCCCCTAAAGCTCTAAGAAGGGAAGTTCAGGTGGCCGGCACAGCACTGTGGTATGAGTGCAGCATTCAGGATGCACTGCTCAACCCAGACACCCAACCTACCGTTGCTCGGCCCCAGGATGGTGCCAGCCAAGCAGTTCCCTTTCTTTGCACATAGCAGCTCAAAACCAAGCCCCGCCGAGCACTGGTTTGATAACTGCTCTTCTATATACGTGCCCTTGAAGCTTGATCTGGACACCTGAGGATTGCTTCTGGTGAAGTGCTCGCGCTGTATCTACTAACCTACACAATTGGGAAATCAATTAAACCAATGGGCATCAGGTGCCTAAATACCTTTATGAAGCCCACTCTTAGTGGCCAGGCCTGCGAAGAAGAAAAGTCTAAATCTAACTAAAGGAAAAGTTTAGGGTGAAGCATAGGGCCAGTGATCTCGGCACGAGTCCTTAGGCTGAGGACTGCCAAGAGAGAGTGGTGGAAGCGTCCACACATCAGGCAGTTAAGTGAAGGAGGAAACAATTCTGCACTGGGCAGGCTGGGAGCGGGCGGTGGGGGCACAATGACCCATAGCTCTGTTCCAGCTGGTATCTCTGATGCACACAGCTGGCTCTGCCTCATCCAGGAACCCAAACCCGTGTGAGACCTGGCTCCCAGACTCTTTCACTGATAGTTAACAAGCAGAAATGTATTTGTTTAGTCCATTAAAAGGAGGCTCTGGGAGGCTGGTTACGCCCCAGGGTGCGGGCAGCATGGACCGTCACCACAAGCCCAACCTTGTGGCATCAGACAAGGCCAGGTGGTCAAAATGCAGGGGTTCCCAAGTGTTCGCTCTTTCCCCAAACTACAGCTCCTCTCTTGCCCCCCCTTGCCCTGGCATGCCCAGGTGGACCCTCTCCCACCTGCACCTCACTAGGTATTTAGGACCACGCGCCTCACCAGGGATCATAAAATTGAGGCAAGAGCTGGGTCAGACACAGCTCAGGACACCAGCAAGCTTGGGCAGATGGTTTGCTGAGAAACAAGCGGGGAAGCTTGTTGAGAGGAGACTTGGGAATCAAGCATGCAGGCCAGGCAAGTGTTAAGAAGGAAGAGAACTGAGGGGAAGTAGACGGCAATCCACGGCTTGTGACCCACTGTTTCAGCAGCACACCTGCCACTCTTTAATGTAGTTCTCTTCACGATTGCTCCTGTGCGGCAGGGCAGTGATGATCCCCATGTCGGGATGGGGAGCCTGCATGCCTAGATTAAGGCCTTGAAGCGAGGGCCCCCACGTCCATGGGCATTCCTATTAGCCTTCTGCCTATGCGGGCTGGGCTTAGCTGGAAATCCAGCACACAAGGATGGTATGTGGGTGGGTTGGGACTCGGGCTGGCCAGAACGTGGCACTGTCTTCCATGCCATCCCCCCAGCCCCAAACCGTTTATTGCCACATCTGACTGGAAACTGACATTTTGAAATGCCCTGTGGACTGGGGGGAAGGGTGGTTCCAAAATTATCATTTTGAAAAATCAGAGCAATGTTCTGGTTTGAGTTTTTCAAACCAAACCTGACGAGGCTCCTGGAGCTCAGGCTGCCCACGTGGTGGGCGACGAGGAGCTGGGAGCCTGGCTCTCCTGAGGCCTGGCTCGAGCCAGAGCTCCCAGGAACCAGCCCTGCAGTCGCCCCACAGGGCATGGGAGCTGGCAGGAGAAGAGGCAGGTTCCATCAGCAGAAATGACATGTTCCTGAGAAACATGCAGTGGCATTTTTCTGGTGGAAAACTTGAACCAGTGCCAGAGGAAAGTTCTTCCCCACCAGCAACATGACGAGGCACTGTGAGCTGCTACAGGGCACTATGGTCCCTGCTAGCAAGTCCAGGCATGGCCCAGGACTCCTGAGCGATTTGCTGAGGCTCACGGACTTTGGCATGAGCTGGGCTATGGAGCCGATTTGCAGCTTTGCCTCCCGTGCCTGCATGATTTTGTTTCAGGCCGGCCATTTGGAACAAGTCCCAAACTTCCCCAGCGTGTCAGGATGTTCCCAGCCAGCCCATTACCCAGAAAGGCCTGAGTCACAACAGCCTGATCACAGTTTTGGTGGGGTTGGGGAGCACCCGCCACTCCCATCCTGCACTATCATGAGCTGGGTGTCCATTGAAAACACCACACCCAACCAGGCAAAGCTCACAGTCTGGCCGCAAAATCAAAGGAGTCCAGGTGGGTTTGAGTGAGCTTCCCTTTGAGATTTTGGATTTGTTCCCCGGCTCAAAGCGACGTTCCAGGAGCACAAATCCAGCATGGCCCAAGCCCCACGGGGAGCGAAACTGATGAGCTTTGCGCAGCGCTAGCCCCAGGACAATGAGGTGCACGGTAACGGATCTGGTGCCGGGAGGAATGTAACGCTCTCCCAATGTGTGTATTCCCTGGGCTCAGAGGGGCGGCTAATGCATTATCCACTTTAAAACTAACAACCTATTTGACTGGAGCGGACACTTTTCTTTCTTTCTTTCTTTCTTTCTTTCTTTCTTTCTTTCTTTTCAAAGCAAATCACTGGACTCACACGGGACATGAGGTATTTTACTCCATAGAAATCCTTTTTCAGGCAACTATGTCAAGAATGTTTTCATACTTTGGACTGGATGGGGAAAAAAAAGGGCTTAATCCGCTGAGATGGTTATTTCTCTGAAAACAGACATGCAAATGCTGGACTTGTCAAACCTTAAAATGTTTTCTTTATTCGGGGAATTCCTGCCTGCCTGCTGAGCCTGGTAATGCTGACAGGCGAAGCCCCAGGCCTTGGCAGTGGAGCATGCCGAGTGTGGGAACAGGCCGCTGAGGCACGTGCCAGATAAGATCATACAAGAAATGAGCCGGCCCTCTGGAGCGCACGGCCACTTTCATATGCAAACAGGCCTCCCCGGCACTTACGTGCGCACATGCGCACACTCACATGCACACTTCCCAGCTAGTGCAGGGCTCAGCTTTCAGGGAACTGTGTGTACAAGTGGACTCAACGCCAGACACACACATCCTACAGCTTAGGCTGCGCCCTGGCTCCCTTCTGCATGCTGCAGAGATGTGGTGTCAGGGCTTGGGCAGTGGGAGGCATCTGGGCAAGCTAATTAATAGGCGAGGTTCCAGAGAGGCTACAGGCCTGTGAAGCACAGCGAGGGGAGAGGAGGGTTGTGATTTCCTCAGCAGAAGGAATTCAGCCCAGTGACTGAGTCCGGTGTCTTGTTCCAGCAGCAATCCAACAGCCCAGTTCCAAACACCACGTGGAAAACCCATTGGTCTGGGTCTCCTTTCGTTCACACGGGTTTTACCTGTGTTACCCCATTGACGCCTCACTCGTGTCAATGAAAGAGCAGGAGCTGGCCCCGTAACCCCCAACAGACTGGCTCAGCAGCCCACCACCAATGCAGCAGCCCTATAACTGAAGTGTTTGCTATGAGCAGTGAGCTCAGACCCTGTGGTGTGAAGGCAGGGCCTGTGCAACCATTTAGGCGGACTACGCGGTTGCCTAGGGCGCTGAGATTTGGGGGCGCCAAAAAGCGCCCCCCCCAATTTTTTTTAAATGGTTGAGCAGCTGCTGCTGCTGGGACAAAGAGGGAGTCTGAGCTGCCGGCGGCAGCCGGCAGCCCAGGGTGTCCCTTGGTGTCACGGAGTCACCGGGCGATGCTCTGGAACTGCTCCCCACCAAGCCAGGCAGGACTTTGGGGAGCCTCCTCTCCCTTGGAGCAGACTTGTTCAGGGCAAGAAGCTCACACAGCTTCACCTCCTGGGTCTCTCTTTGGAGCATTCAGCATCCTCTGCCCCTCCATGCGCTTCCCACAGCAAGTCCACCCCAGCGGGGTCCTGGGGAAGCCACCGGGTTCTGCACCCCCACTTTGCAGTCAGACCTGACTCTCAGCCAGCCAGTAACACAGAGGTTTATTCGATGACAGGAACAGGGTCTAAAACAGAGCTTGTAGATACAGCGAACCGGACCCCTCGGCTGGGTCCATTCTGGGGGGCAGTGAGCCAGACCCCCAGGTCTGCCCTCCACCCTTGTCCCCAGCCAGCTCCAGACTAACAATCCCTCCCAGCCCCTCCTCTCTGCTCAGCTCCTTTCCCGGGCCAGGAGGTCACCTGATCCCTTTGTCTCCAACACCTTCAGCTGGCACCTTTGCAGAGCAGGGGCCCAGGCCATAAGTTGCCAGGAGACAGAGTGTCAGGCATTTAGGTGCACTGGCCCTTTGCTCTGCCAGATACTTAAGAACTGCCATGGGGACACTGAGGCACCAATACAGTATTCAGAGAAAACATTAAGAACTTTCCCAGTTCGTCACACTTGGGTCAGGGCGCCTCCGCGGCAGCCAGCAGTCCAGGGTGTCCCCTGGGTCAGGGTGCCGCCGGAGGGGGCGGCAGGCAGCTCCCGTGGAGCTGCCGCCGTGTTGCCTGCGGGCGGTCTGGTGGTCCGCTGCTCGGGTGGAGCTGCCGCAGTGGTGCCTGCGGACGGTTGGCAGCTCGCGCGGCTCCGGTGGACCTCCCTCAGACACCACTGCGGCAGCTCTAACGGAACCGCGGGACCAGCGCGCGGGGCGGCGAAATTGCTGTGCGCCTAGGGCACTCAAAACCCTAGCGCCATTCCTGCATGAAGGTAGAACTCACCAGCATTATTTCTGGTTATTTTTTATCCCTACTCATGTGAATCTGGGTAGTTTTGTTCCTGAATCCTGCCAAGCTCTTTGTCTCAGTGCTATCCAGGGGAAAGGAGTTCCACAGGCTAACTGTGTACTATGTGAACAGGTATTTACCTTCATCGGTTTTAGTTGACGCCTGGCCCATATTCTCTAGTGAAATCCAAGGCCCCAGATTTGTTGCATAATATAGACTAGTTGCTTTTGCTATTTGTTTTTATTTTTTAACAACAGTTATTTGCATTTTTTTCAAAATAGGCTAATAGACATGCTCAGTCTGGCTATGCGGAGTCCTAGATTCCAAGGCCAGCAGGGACCATTGTGATCATCTGGTCTGACCTCCTACAGAGCACAGGTCAGAGACCTGCCCCATGTAATTCCTAGAGCAGAGTTTGCCGAAAAAGAGCCACTTCTTGTGATAGAAACATTGCTGGATGTTCCTAACAGCTCCGGTCTCTGCAGCTAGCAGGTGTGGCACCTGCACTTACCATCCTCTAACCCAGCTGGTTAATGGTCCATGAACAGCACTTCAATGCAGCTGACCTGGCTGGGAGTTACTGACTAAACATCACCTGGGTTACACACTTGGCTGTAGCAAATGAGCTGCATTTTTAAAGGACACGCTACAAAAAAAGCCACCAACCCCACCAAAGCCTCTGTGCAAATGCCAGTGAGGGGCAGTGTAAAGAACCATAAAAGCTAGGAAGCTCTTGGGTGCAGTTAAAGCAGTGATGCGTGGCTCAGGATATTGGTCGTTAGCTCCGAAGCCTTTGGGCACTGAATGTGTTAGCTCAAGTCCGGCTTGTGCTGCTGGTCACTGAAAGCTGAGATCACCCCATGGAGGCTTAGTGGCCTTTGCAAACTCAGTCGGTGTCTCAGAGCAGTTATTAGTGGGTGGGTGGCCATGCCATAGAAACCATAGTCACCATCAGCCTCTCCCCAGGAAGGGAAGCCAGGAAAGGCACAGGCCCTGGCAACTGGCTCACTCACTGGATCTAAGGCCGGGCTGAGACAGGCTGGCAGGAGATGCTGCTGTGGAGGAAGCTTGAGTCAATGCTGTCTGGGCTGCACCAGTCTGTGGGGAAAGAGAGGAGGCTGCAGTTCTCAGTGCTGGCCGGCCGGACATTAAATCTCACGGCTGGGAGATGGAGTTCTGAGTAGCTCACTAAGCTATTGCCTTGACCTGGTAGCATTGCTGCCTTCTGCAGATCCATCCCCTAGCTGGGTCCCTGGCCTGAGCTGCTCGCTGTGTAGTGTTGCTTTTTAACAGCTGCCTCCTTCCCCCCCAGAGGTGGCTGCATGCCAGTGGCAGGCCCTACATGTAATCTGCAAGGCACTGTTGCATGAACCCCTATTGAGAGGTTTGTTGTTACATCAGGACCAGCTCTGAGTGGATTTTTATTTTTACCCCTCTGAATTCAGTGCGTGTCAGCCCCTCACATCTCTCATGTTAATCACATTCGGCTCCCAGCTGTGCTGTGCTGTGCCCTGGTGGTACGGGAGGACGGCCTGGGGCGCCAGGGGCTGCGTATGCTGAGGACAACTGGAGGCAGGGCCTCTTGTTGCCATGGGCAACCCACTCTGAAGGGCACTGCTGATGGCATCTCGGGGCTTGACCCCATGAGGCCTAACAAAGGGAGCACTTCCTCCAGGCCCATCCAGAACCTTCCTCCTGCTGCTGCTACCGTCAGATAGATCCTCCCTGTCCCCCTCCTCCTCCAGGAATTGGGGCTGGGGCTAGGCACAGGGTGCCCACTGGAGAGGCGGCCTTATCCTGGTGCCATCTCCCTGCAGCCAACAGAGTGGGCCCCACAATCTTCCTTCTCCAGCTCTGCTCTGCCCCGGCCTCCCCATCTTCCTCCCCCTCGCTGAGGTACGGAGGGGCCTTGTCTGCTGTCTGGAACCCCACTGACTCTGGCCACAGGGTTAGCGAGGAGAGCTAATCCTGCCCTGGGACAGACAAGGCGGCTGGCTGAGGCTTCTCTCTAGTGCCCGCTACTGCCACCCTGCTGGGCTAATAAATAGCCACCGTCACGAATGCTTAGCGCTTACATCGCACTGTGTCACTTCCCCGTTACTGACAAACAGTGACTAGTGCAAGACGGGGCTGAGCTGGTTCCAGCCACATCCCCTGAACTCAGTGGTGTGGACCCATTGCTAGGAGGGTGTCACCGCCAGGCCCTTCCCAAGAGCACATCGGAAACTTTTAATCAGAACACACCCTTAGAAAATGCTGTTTTCACCACAGCCAACACTCAGACAAACATGTTGCTTTGGATGAAATTTCATTTGAGACTGAAGGCTCTGGCAGCATTTCAGTAATGGCAGCTGTATTGAACTGAAACATTCGGCTCGTCCCAAAACTGTGTTGATTGCTTCAGACCGGCTATTCCAGAGAAGACTCTGGCCCTAGACTGCAAATCAGCAGCTATTACTGAGGCAGCTTTGGTTGCTGCGGTACAGTCCATTACAATCTACTGGCTCTGCTCGGGCCATGGCAAAGGCAGCATCATTGCAGCAGCCTTGGTATCCTGGAAGGTTTAGCAGAGAGACCAGCCGCACATTTAGATTACACAGTGGCCACAAATAGGTGCAATTAGAAAAGTGGTTCCTTCCGCTGGCCACCTGCCACGAACCAGATCAGAGTTCAAATAATAAATCCCCACTGCCAAGGCCCCGGGCACTGCTACCTGGTGTCTCACCTGGAATAGTGAGGAGCAGAGGATTCAGTTGGTGGAGTGGGCCACTGATTGACTTTCCAAGATTTAGCTGCAGGACTGTATGCCATGAGCCTTACCCTCCCTCACCCACCCTATTCTCTGTGCCACCAGCTCCACCCACCCACCGCACGCTGTTCCCAGAAGTACCCGAATGGCCGGTATTCTGGGAACACGTGAGTGGCCACCACAACACTGTGGTCAAGGCTTTCAAACCGGACTAGTGATTTGGGTACCTAGGCTTTAACTGCCCACATGGAGGCACCATGCAAAGGCAGGCAGGTGCTCAGTGCCCTGTTTGGTGTTACAAACTGAGCACCTAGAGGAACACACCAGCATGAGGGGAGTGCATTACCTACTGGGTGTGTGCAGGTCTTACAGGATAGGGATGCTGTGTTTGCTGGACCCGCTTTATCTTAGCATCTGCTCAAACAGATGCTGGCTGAGCCCAGAAGATTAATTAGCACAAGGCAGGAATAGCCTGTAGTCCCCTACAGATTTTTATATCCCCCCCATCCCCCAGGTCCAGTTAGACGATGCTGCCATGCTAGCACCCAGAGGGGGACCCCAAGACATGGAGGCAGGTGAAAATGCTGCTCCAGTCCCACGTGACATGGAGTATGAGTTGCTTTATGCTGACCCGAGCTCTACAAGGAGTAACTTGAATGCTGTGGGAAATCAGGACACCTTCTCCTTGTGCGCAGCCCTGGCTGGCATCTCACAGCTAGCTGCCCAGGTTGTGTTCCACAGGAAGAGAACAGCCACTGGTTCCTGAGCTTCCAGTCTAGCCAGACATGTCAGCTCTGGGCTCGTGGCTGATTTCTCCACCCTGCACATCACCCTCAGAACAGAACGGGATTGGACTCCCTCCCACCCAGGCATGGCACAGGAGGCTGTGGGGGGAAGGTGCATGAGGTAGCTCTGGCTATCCCAGTGCTGCCCATCTGTGCTCATTCTCTGCATCACTTCAGTCGATCCAGACTTTGAGAGATTCCACTTCTCACCAGCATCACTATAGAAATGGATCGGAGAGTAACATAAGGAATTCTATTCCTAACTGCTTCTGTTAGTTGGGAGGAATTATGTCTAGTGGTAGAATCGGGGACCACTGCCCTCAGGTCCTGTTCTCACAGACCTGCCACTCAATCACTCCCTTTACAATTGACTTTTATTAAATTTAGATAGAAAACATACAACCATAATGTATGCACTGTGTGATTACTCAGTACAGATACAGCATATTAACCATGTGGAAAATTTACTAACCATACTATACTAATTAGCTTGTTGCTGATGAAACATTAATGGAAAACTATTTTTAAATCTTGCAATAAGATTAATAAAATCAACAAGCCACAGCTCAAAGGTTAAACGATCACACTGAAAACCACGGCCCTTCGAGAGCGCTTTTGTCCAAGGCTCCCCAGGTGTTTCAGAAAGCCAGACAGATGTATTGTCACCCCCATTTCACAGCGCGGCAGTCCGGCATGGAGAAATTCAGTGCACTGCTCAGGATCACACAGCAGGCCAGATGCAGAGGCAAGAAGAGAAGGCAAGTCTCCCGAGTCTGTCTTCTGTTACCACTAGACCACACTGGGCCCCGGGAATTGTAACCTGGAATGGAAATGATTTGGGAGAATTTGTTTTTTTAAAGGAGATGTTGAACCAGAGTCAAAAATTCAAGCTGAGATGTTAGATCACCTGGTCCTCGGGTCACTGGCCAGTGGAGGGCAGGGGGTGAATTAAGGGGACAAAGTAGCAGTACCAAGGCTTAATTTGTAATGAAAAAAGGTGCCGCGGCTCAAGCAATTTTTTAATCTTCATAACTGATGCAGCGAGCCCAGAGGTGCCAGGCTCTGAACCGCCAGGCCCAGCAGTGCCAGGCTCTGAACCGCCAAGCCCAGAGGTGCTGGGGATGTGAACTGCCAGGACCAGCGGTGCCGGGCTCTGAACCACCAGGCCCAGAGGTGTCGGGGCTCTGAACTGCCAGGCCCGGAGTGCCGGGCTCTGAACTGCCAGGCCCAGAGGTGCCAGGCTCTGACCTGCCAGGCCCGGAGTGCCGGGCTCTGAACCGCCAAGCCCAGAGGTGCTGGGGATGTGAACTGCCAGGCCCAGAGGTGCCAGGCTCTGACCTGCCAGGCCCAGTGGTGCCAGGCTCTGAACTGCCAGGCCTAGAGGTGCTGGGGCTCTGAACCACCAGGCCCAGAAGTGCTGGGGATGTGAACTGCCAGACCCAGAAGTGCTGGGCTCTGAACTGCCAGACCCAGAAGTGCTGGGCTCTGAACTGCCAGGCCCAGAGGTGCCAGGCTCTGACCTGCCAGGCCCAGAGGTGCTGGGCTCTGAACCACCAAGCCCAGAGGTGCTGGGGATATGAACTACCAGTCCCAGAGGTGCCGGGCTCTGAACCGCCAGGCCCAGAGGTGCCGTGGATGTGAACTGCCAGACCCAGTGGTTCCAGGCCCTGAACTGCCAGGCCCAAAGGTGCTGGGCTCTGAACTTCCAGGCCCAGCGGTGCCGGGCCCTGAACTGCCAGGCCCAGAGGTGCTGGGGCTCTGAACCACCTGGCCTAGAGGTGCTGGGGCTCTGAACCGCCTGGCCCGGAGGTGCCGGGGCCCTGCACTGTCAGGCCCAGTGGTGCCAGGCTCTGAACCGACAGACCTGAAGGTGCTGCGGCTCTGAACTGCCAGGCCCAGCGGTGTCTGGGCTATGAACTGTCAGGCCCAGCAGTGCCAGGCTCTGAACCGCCAAGCCCAGAGATGCCGGGGATGTGAACTGCCAGGCCCAGCAGTGCCAGGCTCTGAACCGCCAAGCCCAGAGGTGCCGGGCATGTGAACTGCCAAGCCCAGAGGTGCCAGGCACTGAACTGCCAGGCCGGAGGTGCCGGGGCTCTGAACTGCCAGACCCAGAGGTGCCAGGGATGTGAACTGCCAGGCCTAGAGGTGCCGGGCTCTGAACTGCCAGGCCTAGAGGTGCTGGGGCTCTGAACCGCCAGGCCCAGAGGTGCTGGGCTCTGAACTGCCAGGCCCAGAGGTGCCAGGCTCTGAACTGCCAGGCCCAGAGGTGCCAGGCTCTGACCTGCCAGGCCCAGAGGTGCTGGGGATATGAACTACCAGTCCCAGAGGTGCCGGGCTCTGAACCGCCAGGCCCAGAGGTGCCGTGGATGTGAACTGCCAGACCCAGTGGTGCCAGAGCCTGAACTGCCAGGCCCAGAGGTGCTGGGGCTCTAAACTGTCTGACTCAGAGATGCCGGGCTCTGAACTGCCAAGCCCAGAGGTGCTGGGGCTCTGAACCGCCCGGCCCGGAGGTGCCAGGGCCCTAAACCGCCAGGCCCGGAGGTGCTGCGGCTCTGAACTGCCAGGCCCAGCGGTGTCGGGGCTATGAACTGCAAGGCCCAGAGGTGCTAGGACTCAGCCCTGGCAGGCCCCGGCACATATGAAGCACTAAGCAGTGCTCTCTGAAACTCCATCCCCAAAACAAACTCCACCTGCTTGAGATGCCCAAATGAGCTCCCACAAGCAGGAGAGCTCCACAGTCTGAGTGTCCTGCTCCCTTCTTAAGTGCTTTGCTCAGTGACATAATCAATGTTGACAGTGACATTTAGCATTCCCACCCACCAAAATGAACAGGGGAATTTCCACCCCCTTCTCAGAGCCATTGTTTCAGGCTGGCTGCAGACTCAGGCAGATATCACTGTATCAGTTATGCTTAGGGTATATCTGCACTGCCAAAACAAAACAAACCCCTGTGGCAGCAAGTCTCAGAGCCCAGGTCAACTGACTTGGGCTTGTGCTACAGGGCTGAAAATAGCAGTGCAGACCTTCCTGCTCAGACAGGGACCTGGGCTCTGAAACTGGGCAAGGAGGGGAGAGTCGGAGAGTCCAGGTTCCCTCCTCAGTCGGAAGGGCTGCATTGCTATTTTTTCCCCATTGCATGAGCTTCACAAGCCTGCGTCAGTTGACCTGGGCTCTGATACTTGGTGCCGCATGGTTTCTATTTGCCCTGTAGATGTACCCTTGGTTCGCAATTTTAAATATTTCTATGCAGCCCCGAGAGCTAGCAATGAGAGCAGAGATTCTGGAGTGCAAGACAGGAAGAAGTCCCAGTTTTCAGAGCTGTTCTGAACTGGAGCAGTTCAGCCCCTTGTGCAGGATCCTCAGTCCTCACTGCATCATTTCCAGGGTTTCGTTCACACTGGACTGAAATAACTCTTGAAGGTGGGCAGTGTGATGCAGTAGGGACTGTCTGTGTGGGGAGTGGGAGAGCAGGGGAGGACTTTAGGGGATGGACATTGCCAGGGCCTGTAACCTGAGCTAGGTAAGGGAGGGGAAAGGTCAACACCTTTGCCTGGGAAGGGGACAAAGCCCAGAAGGACTCGGTGGAGGGGTCCTGACTGTGCCTGCAAGCCCTGCTGTAACCTGTGTTCCTGTTGTCCAATAAACCTTCTGTTTTACTGGCTGGCTGAGAGTCACTGTGGGGCCCAGGAAGAGGGGTGCAGGGCCGGACTCCCCACACTCCGTGACAGGCAGTGACCCCCCCGCCCCCAGTACGGTTCCCTCCAGCTCTCACTCTCGCTGGACATCTCACCAGCAAGGCTAAAGGCTGAAGGGGCCATGGAGACTCCCACCTTCTCATGCCCTAGAAGCGGATACTCTCCGACAGGGCTGGGACACCCCGGCAAGGAGTGGTATGGGGATGTGTGCCCTGTCATTGTCCAGGCCATCCCCATTCTGGGGCTGGCAATATGGCTACTTTCCCAGGAACGCCAAGCTCAGCCTGCAGCCCTGGCTCCCTCAAGCGCTCCTCAACCACAGCCCTGCTCCCGCATTCCCAGGGCAAGGAACCACTGCAGGAATCCAGCTGGCAGCATAACTTGGAAAACCTGTGATCAGCTCACCACCACTCGGCGCATCTGGTGAGGGAGGGATCCAGATGAGCAATAGGACGGGCACGTGGTTAAAGCAGACTTAGGACTCATGAGATCTGGGTCCAGATTCTGGCTCTGCCCCAGCTCCCTGCGTGACCCAGAGCAGGTCACTTGGATTCTGTGCTCTGGGGTCTGAGGATAACGATACACACCCAGCAAGGGCCAAACAGTGCCAAGCACATAGCCCTCTGCCGCCAGCAGCACTCCCCACCCTTTAAGGAAAACCCCAGAAGGGAGGGACAGAGTGGGAGCAATTCTGTAGCTAGGAAAATGGGCACAACTGTCCTACAGAGCCATGGCCAGCGACTTGTGGTTGTGCGGCCCAAGCTGAGGCCCTTGGCGGGGTCCGCTTTTCAGATAGTTCCCACAACTGCCCTGGCAGAATCAGGCCCCTTCAAGAAAGTTCAAGCTGAGGACCCAAAAATGAAGGCCCTCGAAATCCCACATCCCTTTTGAAAATGCTGGCCCAAGCCTTTAGGTGGGTCCTCAGCAGGGCAGTTAGGCCACTCCCTGGTAGCTGCAAAGAGGCAGGGAAGAAAAGAAGGAATAAGAGCATCTGAAACAAGAACTGGACCTAAAACCCAGCTTCACTCTTCCATCCCCCTTGCTATGGCCTTGGCCCTTCCTGGGCCACGCCAGGACTTGAGCGGCAGTGCTGAAGGTCAGTGAAGGAGTCAGTCCTGACTTGCTAGTCCTGGCCTGGCCTGGCCACAAGTGAGGAAACGCCCTCAGAGAACCTGTTCTCAGTTCCATTTCACAGACACGAGAGATTCTCCAGGATTCTGGGGGCTTCATTCATTCAAACAGAGCTTCTGGGCCCTGCGAACCCCCTGGCCCTAGTGATTGTGGATACACAGAGAATGGCTGCCCTTGGAAGAGGAATCTGGTGTGGCGAGGAGATGCGTTGTCATGTTTGGCAAGAGGCATCCTGGCTACCTCTTCCCTGTACACGCAATGAGAGAGCGAGGCGTTTGCTCCCTCCCACACCTCAGGTACCACAGTAATTGCATAAGGCACTGAAGATTTCCAGAAGCAACAAAGGGCCAAATTCTGACCTGGCCCCCTCCCTGAGCTGCCCTGCAGAGAATCAGCCAGCGCACAATTTGGCCAATAACATGTTGAGTTGTAAAGCGGCAGAACTTTAGCGTGGCTGGGTCATTGTGGCAGAGCACTGGGAGAGAGCTCTCCCGGCGATATAAAAAAACCCGCCCCACATTACAGTGCTGAAACTTGCAGTGCTTGGGGGTGTTTTTTCAGACCTCGAGTGAGAAAGATGCAGTGCCGTACAGTGCCAGTGGAGACAAGCCCTTAGTCTGTGGCTGGGAACAGCGACACTCACCAGAATTGGAGCCAGAGATGGCCACTGGGACACCCCAGCAGCAGTAACCGTGGGGGAAGGCAAAAAAGCTCGACAATGGTTAGGTGGCTGGTGCAGGGAGACCACAGCCTCTCCTGCTGAGCAATATAGGCCTGGGCCACACTACGCAGTTAAACCGATTTTAACAGCGTTAAATCGATTTAATGCTGTACCCGTCCACACTACAATGCACTTTAAAGGGCTCTTTAAATCGATTTCTGTACTCCTCCCCAACGAGAGGAGTAACGCTAAAATCGATATTAACATATCGATTTAGGTTTAGTGTGGCCACAAATCATAGTTATTGGCCTCCGGGCGGTATCCCACAGTGCACCACTGTGACCGCTCTGGACAGCAATCTGAACTCGGATGCACTGGCCAGGTAGACAGGAAAAGCCGCACGGACTTTTGAATTTCATTTCCTGGTTGGCCAGCGTGGAGAGCTCACCAGCACAGGTGACCACGCAGAGCTCATCAGCACAGGTGACAATGCAGTCTCCTGAGAATAGAACAAGAGCTCCAGCAGGGACCGCACGAGAGGTACTGGATCTGATCGCTGTATGGGGAGAGGATTCTGTGCTAACAGAACTCCGTTCTAAAAGACGAAATGAAAAAACTTTTGAAAAAATTTCCAAGACCATGATAGAGAGAGGCCACACCAGGGACTCAGTGCAGTGCAGAGTTAAAGTCAAGGAGCTCAGACAAGCCTACCAGAAAACCAAAGCAGCAAACGGAAGATCCGGGTCAGGGCCAAAAACATGCCGCTTCTACGCTGAGCTGCATGCAGTTTTAGGGGGCTGCGCCACCACTTCCCCCCCCCTTGTCTGTGGAGTCCGAGGTGGGGGTTATAATCTCAACCATGGATAAGGATTCAGTGGAGGGGGAAGATGAGGAGGAGGAAGAGGAGGATGAGGTTGCAGCGAGCACACAGCACTCCGTTAGCCCCAACAGCCAGGAGCTTTTTGTGACCCAGACGGAATTACCCTCCCAGCCCTCCCAAGCCACTAGCCCAGACAGTGAAGCCATGGAAGCGACCTCTGGTGAATGTACCTTTGTAAATATAAAACATGGTTTAAAAGCAAGCGTTTTTTAATGATTGATTTGCCATGAGGGTTTGGGATGCATTCGCAGCCAGTAAAGTTACTGGAAAAGTTTGTTAATGTGTCTGGGGATGGAGCGGAAATCCTCCAGGGACATCTCCATGAAGCGCTCCTGGATGTACTCCAAAAGCCTTTGCAGAAGGTTTCTGGGAAAGGCAGCCTTGTTCCATCCTCCATGGTAGGACACTTTACCACGCCATGCATGTAGCAAGTAATCGGGTATCATTGCATGACAAAGCCTAGCTGCGTATGGTCCCGGTGATTGCTGGCATTCAAGAAACATCCGTTCTTTATCTCGCTGTGTTATCCTCAGGAGAGCGATATCGTTCATGGTAACCTGGTTGAAATTGAGGAATTTAAGTAAGGGGACAGAGAGATGGGGGAGGGGAGGAAGGATAGCGCTGAGCTTTTTAGCGTTTGGCCAGCAGGAATCTTCCCAGCTACCACCCACAGTGGGGGGGGGGGGAGAAAGGGGGGTAATTAGCAGTGATCTTCCATGATACCAGCCATGCGGTGGGGGGAGGGGTAAAGCAATTCTAGAGTATTGGATTGGGAAGGGGTTGGCGTCTGCTGCTTCTTGTTAACAGGAAAGAAGCAGCAAAGGGAACTGTGTATATCAAGGCTGGAGAAGCTGTGCCTTACCATGACCGCATGCAAGCTGAATTGCGATGCCCGGACCTGCGTCTGTGAGATCTCTAACACCAGAGCCACAGGCACTCACTAGTAAAAGTTTCCAAATGCGACCTTGTAGTGAAATCACATGTGCTACGTAAGGTGAATAGTGTTGTTCACTGTGAAAGAGTATAGCCATTGCTCTGTAAAATGTATCTTTTTAAATACTTCTCTCCCTATTTTCCCCCTCTCATGCAGCTGCACATTTTTCAAGCTTCCCTACCCCATCCCGAAGGCTAGCTCAGATAAGGCGGAGGAAGAAGAGGACACGAGATGAAATGTTCTCAGAAATCATGGCAGTAACCCGCAATGAAAGAGCTCATCTGAGGGAGTGGAAGGACGTGGTAGCAAAGTACAGGAAAGAGGCCAGTGAATGTGAGGACAGGAGGGACCAACGTGAGGACAGGAGGGACCAACGTGAGGACAGGAGAGACGCTCGAGAGGAGAGGTGTAGGCAGGAAGATCAGCGGTGGCGGGATGCAACGCTGGAGCTGCTGCGTGATCAAACTGACATCCTCCGATGTCTGGTGGATCTTCAGGAGGAGCAGCGGGGTCACAGAGTGCCGCTGCAGCCCATGCTTAACCACCCTCAGTACTCACCATGTTCCATGTCTTCCTCACCCAGACGTGTAAGAACGCGTGGGGGAAGGCTTTGTGCACCAGCCTGTGATGCAGTAGGGACTGTCTGTGTGGGGAGTGGGAGAGCAGGGGAGGACTTTAGGGGATGGACGATGCCAGGGCCTGTAACCTGAGCTAGGTAAGGGAGGGGAAAGGTCAACACCTTTGCCCGGGAAGGGGGACAAAGGAAGGGAGCGGCAGGAGGGAAGCAGTTTGAGTTTGGGCTTGGGGCTGTGTGGGCGGAATTCAGGGTATCCTAGCTAGGATCCAAGCACCCTGAAAGCCCAGAAGGACTCGGTGGAGGGGTCCTGACTGTGCCTGCAAGCCCTGCTGTAACCTGTGTTCCTGTTGTCCAATAAACCTTCTGTTTTACTGGCTGGCTGAGAGTCACTGTGGGTCCCAGGAAGAGGGGTGCAGGGCCGGACTCCCCCACACTCCGTGACAACTGGTGGCAGCGGCGGGAGATACTGCACCCCGTGGACGGCGCTTCCTGCAGTAGGTGACTGGGGAGCAGTAAAACGAAGGGGTGGTTAACCCCTGGGAGTGTGTGCCCAGTGAGAAGGACTTTGCAGTAACAGGGTCCCCCGGGGGATTGCAGCGAGCGGTCCCAGGGGTGGAGGAATCTGCAGCTCGACCCTGGCAGAGAGATGGTGACCTCAAGAAGGGCTGGTGCACTAGGGGTCCCCCTGGAAACCGTGGGGAGCGGCGAGCACCCCGGCCTGTGAGTGGCCAGCAGGAAGATGTATGCCAAGCGGCGCAAGTGCGACCTGCTGGAGCTGTGCAAGCAGAGGGGGCTGCGCCCGGGGAGACGCACCAAGGACCAGCTGATTGCCCAGCTGGAGCAGGGAGACCGCATGAATGAACGGAGCCCTGTCTCTGAGGGAAGCAGCCGGGCAGATGCAGCGCAGGCACCAGTGTCTGTCCCCGCTGGGAGTGGTCAGCCGGTGGACGAGGGCTTCCCGAGACCCCCCCTTCCTAGGCCTAGGGGAAGGGCGGGGAGGAGCCCAGTGTATACCGAGGGCACCGTGACACCCCCCCAGCAGGGGATCCTCCCGGCAACGCTCGGCATCCGTGGAGCGGACGCGGCTGGAATATGAAAGGGAGAAGCTCGAGTTAAAGAGGCAAAAGCTGGAGGAGAAGGCGAAACAGCGTGAACATGAGCTGGAGGAGAAGGCGAAACAGCGTGAACATGAGGAGAATCAGCGGAAACATGAGCAGGAGGAGAAGGAGAAACAGCGTAAACATGAGCTGGAGCTGGCCCAGCTGGCGAGCAATGGGGCCCCGGCTGCGGTGAGTGAGGGGGGACCCAAGCCTACAAAGAGCTTTGATAAGCACTTGCTGCCCCGGCGTAAGGAGGGGGAGGACATAGATACCTTCCTGACGGCCTTTGAGAATGCCTGCGAGCTGCACAGGGTTGACCCTGCAGACAGGATCGCAGTTCTCACCCCCTTACTGGACTCCACAGCCGTGGAGGTGTACAGCCGACTGAAAGGGGCGGAGGCAGGGGACTATGAACTGTTCAAACAGGCCCTGCTCCGCGAGTTTGGGCTGACTCCTGAGATGTACCGGAAAAAGTTCCGGAGCCAGCGTAAAACCCGTGAGGTCACATACCTACAACTGGTCAACCGGGCGCAGGGGTATGCACGCAAGTGGACAGCTGGGGCCCAAACTAAAGCTTGGACGCACCTTGGACCTGCTTGACCTATTCATACTGGAGCACCTGTACGAGCAGTGCCCGTCCGACTTGAGGCTGTGGTTGATGGACCAGAAGCCGGAGAACCCACAGCACGCAGGCCAGCTGGCCGACCAATTTGTGGACAGTCGGGCAGGGGATGGCAGGGAGGAGTCTCGAAGGAGCAAGCCTGCCTCAACGCAGAGAGAGAGTCATCATGGGACCTCCCAGCGGGGTCCTATGGAGAACCCCCCCAAAAGGGGAACATCCAGCGGCAGGTCCCTCCGACTCACTCAAGGGGACTCACGAGACATGGGCTGCTATCGCTGTGGCCAACGAGGTCACATATGGGCCCAGTGCCCCAAGCTCAGGGACAGACCAAGCAGACCCAACCCGCAGAGGGTGGACTGGGTAAAAACCCAATCGGAGGAGGGGCTACATTCCCAGGAAAGGGGGGCTGGCAACATACCACCTGTGGATGCGCCAGGCTCCGGGTTTGTGGTTTACCGGGTGGGCGCGGGGCTGCCCCTCCAGAAGGAGTGCATTGTTCCCCTGGAGGTAGATGGGAGGAAGGTCACTGGGTACTGGGACACGGGCGCAGAGGTGACGCTGGCCCGACCCGAGGTGGTGGCCTCAGATCGGATGGTGCCTGACACCTACCTGACCATGATGGGCGTGGGCGGGACCCCATTCAAGGTGCCCATGGCAAGGGTACACCTGAAATGGGGGGCCAAGCAGGGCCCCAAGGATATGGGGGTACACTGATATTTGCCCATTGACGTGTTAATGGGAGGGGACCTCGAGGACTGGCCTAGTAACACCCAGAGTGCCCTGGTCATGACTCGTAGTCAGAGTCGGCAAAGGGCACTGCACCCCGACAACGGGGAAGGTACTCGACCCGAGGTGCAGGACCCTAACCCAGGGAGCGGGGAACGCCCAGGGGCACGGTGCAGAAAGGCTGCGGCCTCAGACCCAGCCAGCAAGAGAGAGCCGGTCCCCATCCCTGTCCCAGCTGCTGAGTTCCAGGCCAAGTTGCAGAAAGATCCCTCCTTGCGGAAGCACAGGGACCGGGCTGACCTTAGTGCGGTACAGACCATGAGGAGAGGTTGCAAGGAGAGGTTCCTGTGGGAGAAGGGGTTCCTGTACCGAGAATGGGCTCCCCCAGGGGAAGTAGAGTCATGGGGGATCAGGAGGCAGCTGGTGGTTCCCCAGAAGTTTCGTCACAAGCTGCTGTACCTGGCCCATGACATCCCTCTCGCAGGGCACCAGGGAATCCGGCACACCAGGCAGAGGCTGCTACAGAACTTTTACTGGCCTGGGGTCTTTACCCATGTCCGACAGTACTGCCAATCCTGTGACTCCTGCCAGAGGGTGGGGAAGGCCCGGGACAAGGGGAAAGCGGCTTTGAGGCCTTTACCCATCATAGAAGAACCTTTCCAGAAGGTGGCCATGGACATAGTGGGACCCCTCAGCAAGATGACCCAGTCAGGGAAGAAATACATCCTGGTGGTGGTGGACTTTGCCACTCGCTACCCCGAGGCGGTGGCCTTGTCCTCTATCGAAGCCGACACAGTGGCAGATGCGCTGCTGACAATTTTCAGCCGGGTGGGGTTTCCCAAGGAGGTCTTAAGGGACCAGGGGTCCAACTTCATGTCGGCCCTGCTCCGGTCCTTATGGCAGAAATGGGGGGTCCAGCACAACTGGGCCTCAGCGTATCACCCCCAGTCCAATGGGCTGGTAGAAAGGTTCAACGGGACGCTGAAGACGATGCTAAAAACATTTATAAACCAGCACCCGCAGGACTGGGACAAGTACTTACCTCACCTGCTGTTCGCGTACAGGGAGGTGCCCCAGGAATCTACCGGGTTTTCACCTTTCGAACTGTTGTATGGAAGGCGGGTAAGGGGGCCCCTAGACCTGATGAGGGACGAATGGGAGGGGAAGGCCACTCCCGAGGGAGAGTCAGTGGTGGAGTATGTCCTGACCTTCCGGGAAAGACTGGCCGAGCTCATGGGCCTGGCCAGGGAGAATCTGGCCCGAGCCCAGAGGAGGCAGAAGGTCTGGTATGACCGCACGGCGCGGGCCCGCGCCTTCGCCACCGGAGATCAGGTGATGGTTCTCATCCCCGTGAGGAGAAACAAACTCCAGGCCGCCTGGGAAGGGCCCTTCAAGGTTATCAAGCAACTGAATGAGATAAACTATGTGGTGGAGCTGTCAAACCGGGCACATCACCGTCGGGTGTACCATGTGAACATGATGAAACCATACTATGACAGGGGGAAGGTGGTGTTGGCCGTGTGTGGACATTGGGAGGGGCAGGGATATGACCCCTTAGTGGATCTATTCCCTGGGACCAAAGCTGGTTCCCCCCTGGAGGCGATTCTCCTCTCTGATCAGCTGACCCCGGGCCAGCACGCTGAGATCAGAGGGGTGCTGCATCTATACGGACAGCTGTTTTCCAACCAGCTTGGACGCACTAATTTGACTGTCCACCGGGTGGAGACCGGGTCACATCCCCCTATAAGATGCTCCCCTTTTCGGGTCACTGGTAAAACTGCGTAGGATCTTGAAAGAGAGGTCAGGGACATGCTGGCTTTGGGGGTGATCCAGCCGTCTTCCAGCCCTTGGGCCTCGCCAGTGGTGCTGGTTCCCAAGAAGGATGGGTCAATCCGGTTCTGTGTGGACTATCGAAAGCTCAATGCCATCACCGTATCTGATGCCTACCCTATGCCCAGGCCTGACGAGCTCCTAGACAAGCTGGGAGGTTCTCGGTACCTCACCACTATGGATCTTACCAAAGGCTACTGGCAAGTGCCGCTGGATGCAGATGCCAGGCTGAAATCGGCCTTTATCACCCCGCTGGGGCTCTATGAGTTTCTGACCCTGCCCTTCGGTCCCAAGTGACCGCCGGCCTCCTTCCAGCGCCTGGTGGATCAGCTACTGAGGGGGATGGAGAGTTTTGCCGTGGCGTATATTGACGACATCTGCGTCTTCAGCCAGACCTGGGAGGACCACATGTCCCAGGTTAAACAAGTCCTGGACCGACTCCGAAAGGCTGGGTTAACAGTAAAGGCTGAGAAGTGCAAGGTGGGGATGGCTGAAGTATCTTACCTGGGCCATTGGGTGGGGAGCGGCTGCCTGAAGCCGGAACCAGCCAAGGTGGAGATAATCAGAGACTGGCCTGCCCCCCAAACCAAAAAGCAGGTCCAGGCCTTTATTGGGATGGCGGGGTACTATCGAAGGTTCGTGCCCCACTTCAGTGCCATAGCCGGCCCCATCACTGAACTGTGCAAAAAGGGGAAGCCAGACAAGGTGATCTGGACTGAGCAGTGCCAGGAGGCTTTCCGGGCGCTGAAGGAGGCTCTGGTTAGTGGCCCAGTTCTGGCAAACCCAGATTTTGACAAACCCTTTATGGTGTTCACCGATGCCTCAGACACGGGACTGGGGGCGGTGTTAATGCAGGAGGATGAAAAGGGGGAGAGACACTCCATCGTGTACCTGAGTAAGAAGCTGCTACCCCGGGAACAAAGCTACGCGGCCATCAAGAAGGAATGCCTGGCCATGGTGTGGACCCTTAAGAAGCTAGAGCCATATCACTTTGGGCGACACTTCACCGTGTACACCGACCACTCTCCCCTGACCTGGCTGCACCAGATGAAAGGAGCCAACGCCAAGCTCCTGAGGTGGAGCCTGCTCCTGCAGGACTATGACATGGACATGGTCCATGTGAAGGGAAGTGCCAACCTGACAGCGGATGCGTTGTCCCGAAGAGGGGACCCTGAACTTCCCCAGGTCACTGGGCAGAGTGACCCCGCTCAGTTCAGTCTCGAAGGGGGGAGAGATGTGATGGAGTAGGGACTGTCTGTGTGGGGAGTGGGAGAGCAGGGGAGGACTTTAGGGGATGGACGATGCCAGAGCCTGTAACTTGAGCTAGGTAAGGGAGGGGAAAGGTCAACACCTTTACCCGGGAAGGGGACAAAGGAAGGGAGTGGCAGGAGGGAAGCAGTTTGAGTTTGGGCTTGGGGCTGGATGGGCGGAATTCAGGGTATCCTAGCTAGGATCCAAGCACCCTGAAAGCCCAGAAGGACTCGGTGGAGGGGTCCTGACTGTGCCTGCAAGCTCTGCTGTAACCGGTGTTCCTGTTGTCCAATAAACCTTCTGTCTTACTGGCTGGCCGAGAGTCACTGTGGGGCCCAGGAAGAGGGGTGCAGGGCCGGACTCCCCCACACTCCGTGACACAGCCCACTCCACCCCCGTGGACAGTCCAACCAAAAGGCTGTCATTACATTGAAATGTGCTTAATGGCCTTTTCCTTCCCTCCTATCCTCCTCCCAAACCACTCCCGGATACCTTGTTAATTAACTTCCTCTTTTTATAATTACATGCTTTTAAATGAAGGGGGAGGGTGGGTTACTTACAGGGAATGACTTTTAATAAAGAATACATGCTTTTTAAACAAAAGTGACTTTACTTCCTTAAGCAAGCTGTAATCGAAGGGGGAGGGTGGGTTGCTTACAGGAGGAGTCAATAAAGGAGGGGAGGTTCATGAAAGGGAAACAACCACAGCAGTCACACCGTACCCTGGCCCGTGATGAAACTCATTTTCAAGGCTTCTCTGATGTGCACCGCTTCCTGGTGTGCTCTTCTAATCGCCCTGGTGTCTGGCTGCGCGTAATCAGCGGCCAGGTGATTTGCCTCAGCCTCCCACCCCGCCATAAAGGTCTCCCCCTTACTTTCACAGAGATTGTGGAGCACACAGCAAGCAGCAATAACAAAGGGGACATTGGATTAGCTGAGGTCTGAGCGAGTCAGTAATGTGCACCAGCGGGCTTTTAAACGGCCAAATGCACATTCTACCACCATCCTGCACTTGCTCAGCCTGTAGCTGAACAGCTCCTGACCACTGTCCAGGCTGCCTGTGTATGGCTTCATGAGCCATGGCATCAAGGGGTAGGCTGGGTCACCCAGGATAACGACAGGCATGTCAACATCCCCAACTGTTATTTTCTGGTCCGGGAAGTAAGTCCCTTGCTGCAGCCGTTTAAACAGAGTAGTGTTCCTGAAGACGCGAGTGTCATGAACCCTTCCTGGCCATCCCACATGAATGTTGGTGAAACGTCCCTTGTGATCCACCAGTGCTTGCAGCACCACGGAAAAGTACCCCTTGCGGTTTATGTACTAGGTGCCCTGGTGCTCCAGTGCCAAGATAGGGATATGGGTACCATCTATCGCCCCCCCCCCCACAGTTAGGGAATCCCATTGCAGCAAAGCCATCCACTATGACCTGCATGTTTCCCAGAGTCACAACCTTTCGTAGCAGCAGCTTAATGATTGCTTTGGTTGCTTGCAGCACAGCAGCCCCCACAGTAGATTTTCCCACTCCAAATTGATTCCCGACAGACCAGTAGCTGTCTGGCGTTGCAAGCTTCCAGAGGGCTATTGCCACTCGCTTCTCAGCTGTGAGGGCTGCTCTCATCTTGGTATTATGGCATTTCAGGGCTGGGGAAAGGAAGTCACAAAGTTCAAAGAAAGTGCTCATGCATGCGAAAGTTTCGCAGCCACTGGGAATCGTCCCACACCTGCAAAACTATGCAGTCCCACCGGTCTGTGCTTGTTTCTCGGGCCCAAAATCAGCGTTCAATGGGTAGAACCTCCCCCATTACCAGCAGGAGCTCCAAAGCGCAGAGGACCGCGGTTAGGGAGAAATCAGTGTCCATGTCCTCATCACTCTCATCACCGTGCTGCCGTAGCTGCCTCCTCCTTGCCTGCCTTTGCAGTTCATGGTTCACCATAGACTGCACGAGAATGCGCGAGGTGTTTACAACGTCCACGATTGCGCTATTGATCTGAGCAGGTTCCATGCTTGCTGTACTATGGTGTTTGCTTTCAGTTCACCCAGGAAAAAAGGCGCGAAATGGTTGCCTGCGGCTTTCAGGAAGGGAGGGGTGAGGCTGTACCCAGAACCACCTGCGACAATGATTTTTGCCCCGTCAGGCACTGGGATCTCAACCCAGAATTCCAAGGGGCGGGGGAGACTGCGGGAACTATGGGATAGCTACGGAATAGCTACCCACAGTGCAACGCTCCGGAAATCGACGCTAGCCTAGGGCCATGGACGCACACCGCCGGATTAATGTGCCTACTGTGGACGCGTGCAATCGACTTTATAATATCTGTTTTATAAAACCGGTTTATGTTAATTTGAAATTACCCTGTAGTGTAGACGATAGTCTCATTGCTTCCTGGCACGCCCCCCCATCTGTCTGTATCCAGCTGTTGTCTCTTGTCACGTCCTGAGAGTGTATAGTCTGCAAGGCAGGGACCATCTTTCTGTTCTGGGTTTGTACAGCACCTGGTGCCCTGGGCCACAGCTGGCCTCCTAGATGCTATGATGATACAAATCAATAATCATTTAAAAAATGCCTCAGGCACTCAGTGAGCCCTGCCCCCAGCCCCCTTGCTGCTGGTGCTCTGCTGGTCTGAAATCTGCTAGTTTAGATCCTGTCCTTGCCTACCCACCCCCATTCTCTCTGTCTCTCACACACACACCCCTGGCCTGGCCGTGGGCAAACCCCTAGCTTGGATAAATGGGACCTTTTGCCCCAGAGCTGAACAAACCCTGCACTAAGGCTGGTTAACACGTTCTCCTGCTGTGTGTTTTGGTTTCACGAGCAGCACGTGAGCGACAGGTGTCATCCCACCTGCCTTCAAGTTCTGAGCACAGCCTGGGCCGGAAACAAACTGAGTTGCCAAAACCCTGAGGGGATCTCCCATGGTATTGCCAGCCTGATCCCAACCCTTGGGACTCTGTGTCTGGAGAAGAAATCCCCAGAAGGGAGGGGACAGAGTGGGAGCAATTCTCTAGCTAAGGAATGGGTCCAGCTGCCCTACAGGCCCAGGCACCAACACAGAGGTCGTACCAAGAGCTCCTCTGGTAAAGGCAGAGCCAGAGCTGCCAGGGCTGAGAACTAGCAGCACCTCAAAGGAGGTGGTTGTGCCTTTTTCACCCATGCCTCCCCCTGGAGATGCCCTAATCAAGCTCCCTCGTCCTCCTGCTATACCCTGCAGCTCAGATGCCAGCTGCTAGACAGTGGAGCTTGTTGGGTTTCCTGGAGGAACCACGGAGCTCAATGGGATTTCGGGTCGTTGAAAGCTCACATGACCTCAAGTTACCATTTGGTCTCAGCCCCTGCTTTGAAGGCTTGCCAGTTAAAAGCAAGCTATTCTCTTGGAGAAACAATAGCGTCGGGATTCACAGTGTAAACTTGGGCTGGGGAGGATGTGCCGAACAAGCTTCACTTCCTAACAACTTCCACCCTGCAGCACTCAGCGAGGTCATGTGGCAGGTCCCCTGTGGCCATCCAGGGGCTTTGGAAAGGACAAATTTGCCTCGATAAAGATTCCATGATTCTGCAGCTGAGCCCCGCTGAACAGGCAAACTGGGCCCATCTCCCACTGCGTTACATCGGTTTGACAGCAGAGTAACTTCCTGGCTTGGGAAAAGTTAAATTGATAGGACCCTGGTGTAGAACAAGGCTGAATCAGGCCCATTGCCTGTTAGCTAGGGACACAGGGCTACGGTGAGCAGATAGCAAGTGCGAAAATCAGGACTGGGGGTGGGGGGTAATAGGAGCCTATATAAGAAAAAGCCCCCAAAATCGAGACTGTCCCTATAAACTCAGGACATCTGGTCAACCTACTGGGGGCGTCTCTCATTGTCATCACTAAGGGCCAGGCTTTGCCCTCCTTACTCGCACTGAGTAGTACCTTACGAAACGAGTAGCTTTGCTGAAATCAGCTGGGCTCGTTGCAGAGTGGGTGCTACTCAGGGTGAGCAAAAGCTGCAGAACCTGGCCCTCAAGGTGCCATGGCTCAGTCCACACAAACCAAAGGTACCAATTCTGTTCAGAAAGATGCACGCCTGCGCCTGACCATAAACGCAGCATCTGTGCAAACGTGTCCAGGCGTGCAGGCTGGCACAGCCACGCGCACGCACATTCACAGCTGACAAAGGCAGAAGCAAAGACAAGGCCCCGAGGAAAGGAGACTGCTTTCCCTTCAGGCATTCAAAGGGTTAAGGACGTTTTTAGAACCCATCAAAAAGAGTCCAATTCTCCTCTGCCCCTTCTGTCTCCTTCCCCCGCCGCAGGTCCAGGCTGGTGCCAAAGTCGGAACCTGCTAATCAGCAGCTCCCAGCAGCAGCTCTCTGTGCTGTCTTGACTCCTGGCCAAGCCGGCCTGAGCCTGCAGGCTGAGGAATGTGAGCGAGCCATGTGTCAGCGCTCCAGACTGGGGGAAAGTGCTGCTCCAGTGAACTCCCAGCAGCTGCCTTGACCCAGCCTGGCCGTGTGCAGGAGAAAGAGAAGTCTGGCTTCACAGCGCTTGGAACCGCATTTTCTCTCGGTCATTTCCGGCTGGATCTCCTGCCAGCCCACACGCTGAAAGAATGCGCCAGTGACCCAGGCATGGGGGGCCCTCACGTGCCCTGGGCACTGACCGGGGGCCTGGCGGGGGAGGGGCAGTTGTAACAAGAGAAACTTTTAAAGGCTAGTTTTAGTTTTACATTTTTAAAAGGGAAACAATGCGGTCGGGGGGTGGGGGGAGAGAAACTGCTATTGACAGAAGGAGCAACGGCCCTGTCTACAGGAGCTACCCTACAGTAAACAAGCCAGCCCCAGGCAACACCACCTGGCCCTGGTAACAAGGCTCTTCATCTTCAAAGAGCTTTGCAAACAATGGGCTCCATTCAACGGGGCTCTGTGGCACTGGGCTCTGGGGGGGCCAATCTGCCTGAAGGAGGGTGGCTGGGGCAGGTCTCCCAAATCCGGCTGCACTGGGGAACTGCCGCTTTGCAGGGGCTTCTCTTAGAGAGGGTGCGTGGGAACTGTGCTGACGACAGCCCCAGCAGAGCAGCCCAGCCCTTTCCATGCAGATGCAATGGGAGCCCACCCTGACCCTTGGCTGGGGGGTGCATAGAGGTGAGTGGGGGAGGAGGTGAGATGCTAAAGCTTCCCTGAAGGCGTAGCACATGTCACCCACTACCAGCAGGGCAGGAAGCTCCCGCCAGCACCCTGGCCCATGCTCTGGTTCGTGTCACTAAGCGCCAGAGTCACTTACTCTGTCTAGTAAGGAGGAGAACTGGTTATTTTAAGCACCCACCTGCCTGACTGCCACCCCTTCTGTGTGAGCAGCACCCCAGTGCTATTTTAGCAGCTGGCTGGATTCCTTGCAGGGGAACTGCACTGAGGAAAACTAGAGCTGGGGTGAATTCAGCCCAGAGAGCCATGAAGGCCCCTGACGGTGCCAAAATGGGCCACAAGGAGCAGACTGAGGATCTTCCCTTCCCCCCCCTCCCGCCCCCCGGGCAATATGCTGTACAAGCAGGAAAACGCACCGGCGTCTCTGCTGGTGCTCAGCACCAAGGCATGTCCTGGGGGGACTGGCTCAGGCAGCTGGGTGCACAGCAAGGAGCCATTCCCCTTGGGCAGAGCACGTCCAGTGCCCTCCCAGTCAGCAGTCGCTGGGTGCCGCTCACAGCTGAGGGCCTCTGCAGCTCGTGGAACAAGTGGGCATCTCCCTCCGGTTCCCAGGTGAGATCACCATTGCTGGCAGCCTCACAGCTGGGCCAAGGCTGGGCAGCCTGTGCCATGCCCCCGCCAGGGAGTTCAGCTGGCAGGGGGCTGAACAGGCAGCTCTCACGAGCGCTAACCTCACTCAAAAGCCAAATCAAACTGGCCAAGTCTGAGAACCAGTGGGAAGCTCCCGTGCCCCCCAAAGTCCCCCCCCCATTCTGCTGGAGGATTAATTGTTGCAGCTGAATTGGGGGCCAAGGGGATACAAGCTGCACTGAGCAGGAGTCACATTCTGGACATTCCTGTCAGAACCGGCAGAACCCTCCCTCCTGCTCTGTCTGTGCAGGGAGCTGAGTGGGCCTGTGCACCCTCCCTTGCCCCCTCCACCCAGGACTGGCTCCTCCTCAGTTCCCCAGTCTCAGCTGACCAGGTTCCTAGGGCCAGCCATGATTTCTACCTCTGCTTTTCCTGCCTTCTTCTAAACGTGCCATTGCTGTGACAAGAGGCAGCTTGGGACCCACAAGCCTGGCAAACAGAATTCAAAGCAGTGAAGCACTGCAGGTATCCCTTAATCTTATCCCATTACGCCTGCTTCAGATGGTTCCACCGCCTCCCACCCCTTCGGACAGCAGAAACCACAGCACTCAATAACACAACTGTCACGTGCAGAGGGTCTTTTGTCCACCCCTGGGGACCATGTCTCTGACTCGTGTTCCAGGGATGTCTTCTCACCCTGTGCAGGTCAAAGCCCAGCAGTACTTACACCCTGTTTGGATAGCTGTGACTCTCGGAGCCCCCTCAGTGCCCGCTGGCGGAGAGCCCACTCTACCATCACTCATACCAGGCCCGGCCCACTCGCTGCCCTCAGCACACTGTGGGCATCAAAGGTAGCCAAAAGAGCCACCTAGACAGCGGCAATCACTGGTGACTCTACAGATGATGGAGCCCAGGGAGGGAAACTGGGGAGATGAGCCTGAATCTTTCCACCTTTAGCCCACAACACAAAAACTCACTTGTTTGCATAAGCTTTTCCCGTGACAGAAATGGCTGCAGAATCACTGACAAAACTTTGCCAAGGAAGCCAGCTAGTGAGAGCAAAGCCCCCCGCCTCTGCCCTGGAAAGCAGCAGAACTGCTCAGAATTCAGCCAGCACAATCCTTGCAGATGCTTTAAAATGATGTGTGTTTGGATCGTACCTAGACACTGTGGTGATGGGTGCGTTATAGATGCTGTAGATTAGAGTCAGCCTGATAGTGTCTTTATCTGGCTTGTGCCAAGATGTGGAATAACTTCAGGGCAGGACACCCACAAACAAAATAACTTCCATGCAGCAGACTGACAAAACATAAATGGTTATTTTAAAGTGCAATGGAAAGATACAATTCTATAGCTGTCCTAGTAATAGCTGAAAGATTTGACTCGTTTCAGGAGTGTGCCATGTATTAGCATGTGCAGACGCAGTGTGCTATTCAGTGAAGAACCAGCCCTGCAGCTCTCACTCACAGGAGTCATCCCCCTGAGCTCCACATATCTAGTCATGCAACTGAAATTTTGGCTCTGAAGCTAGTTGACAAGGGCCCTTTAAAGAAGCTGCGTGCACGAGAGGAAGGGAAAGTCTCACTTTCCCAGAGAATGCTGGGCGAAGGAGTCTCAGCTTGCAGAGAAGTGCAATATCTGTGACTTGTGAGCAGCTGCCTTCCATCAGCTCATCCAAGCAGCCAGAGAAGCAGGAGCTCAGATTGACTTGGTTCTATCCCTGGTGCATCCTTTGGTATTTAAGACGCCTCTCGGGAGAGATGCCTCCTGTCTCACAGACGCTAAGAACATTCATAAGGTTTTGTTCCCCTGGTTTTAGGTTTCTGAAGGGCTTAGCGTCTGCAGTGAAAATCATTACTTGGTGGCGAAAACACCCATAGCGCTGCCTATCTGCTCCCCAACCTGGAGCCAGGCTGAACTGGAGTTAAAAACCATCAGCTAAAAAGCCCCAAAACAATTAACTACAGAAAGAAAGAAAGAAAGAAAGAAAGAAGAAAGGAAGAAAGAAAGAAAATCTTCCACTGTTACAATACTAAGAACAAGCTAGTTCGGGAGTTACAGGAGATGGGCCAGAACCAAAACAAGACTTGGGATTTGGATCCAAACTTTGCAGGTAGCTGGATTCTCCTCTTGCCTGCATCAGCGCAGATCAGGAGTCACTCCACTGAAGCCAGTGACAGCCACTGGATATATAATGGCGCAGGGGGAGACTCAAGACCTTCATCTCCAATGCTGACCAAACCTTGGATCCAAAGTTTCCTCTGCGTTGGGGAAATTACGACCTGGCCAGTGATCTGGACTCCATGACTTGGGCTCATCTCCAGAACTTGAATGCAATAAAATGTCCTTTGGCCTTGAGGTGATGTGACTCTGTCCACGCAGATCCAGAGCAGTGTGAAAAGCTGAGGCCTCAGATTGTGAGGGTCAGACTGAGCCTCTTTCCCAGTGTTGCTTCATTGGGGCTCACGGCCTGAATTTCATTTTGAAATGAATCTGGATGAACTTGAAGCTCAAAGTGAAAATTGACTGAAGAGGCCAGACGCAATCAATGCAGGCCACAAACTAGCCCAGGGCCAAGTCACACTTAGAAGTCACCCCAGGTCAGCCCAAAAATCTACAATCCTTGACATACCTGCACCACCTTTCTGGGAAGGATCCCATGCTCCATTGCTGTCCTGCTAACCAGCAGGTAAGCAGGGTTTAGCCTTCAAGTGAACATGATGTTTCCAAACATCTGAATGATTTACTGCTGGGAAGATCCAAAGATGATGTAAATATTGTCAGTTACAAAGCCAGTCATCAAAGTCTCTCTCTTTATCTAGACCAGAAAGCCAGAGATTCTGCTTCACAACTGCATTTTGCCTTCTCAGATTCTTCTCTGTGAAAATTCAGTTCCTTAAAGCACCACAAGGCCACAGCTGTACAGAAGATTTGCGGTTAGCATTGGCATGGACCAACAGCCCAGATCTGAATGCTTGGCTCTTGGGAAGGGTCAGGTAATATGGATCTGAACTTGGTGGCTCAGAATCAATTATTTCTATTCGCAGCAACAACAAAACCGAGCATAATTAATAACAAGTAATAATGATAATAAGTCAACCCACTGAGCCCTCTTCCGATTTCATGCTTTGTTACACGTCCTCTTTCCTGACCATGTCAGTTGAAAGGCTTACTGAGGGTTGTCCAAGCCTTTCCAGTGACCAGTGAATGCAGCCCTGGTTTATGGCTTTATGTCAGTCAAGCAGGTATGAAGCCAGAAGAACTGGGAAGATTTGCTTTGAGAAGTGAAGCCTGGGGACTGAGGTGGGCACAGGGCTGCTAGGGCACAAGCCAGTGTAGCATGTAGGGTTACCCTGACCTGCACTGGGGCAGATACTACTCCTGGAGCTGCTTCCACTTGGTCTCTGTAGTGAGGCATGAGAGCTCTGGAGTCCTGTTGTTTCCTGTGTATCCCTCCACAACACACCTACAGCTGGAGGGTTAATGGGTGTCCTAGGGGTAGTTCTGAACTGAACTCCGTCTGTGCAGACCCTCAGGCTTTGGGGAAGTTTGCAGATGGACCCAAATATTGTCCGCTAGGCTCATCTCTAGTGGGCACCTGGACTGCTGGGGCCAGGTCCCTGCTGGTGTCATTTGGCCCAGCGCCACTGACGCCAATGACAGTTTACACCAGCTGGTGATGTGGCCTGTAAGTAGGAGCCATCTTACCTTGCCTTCCTTAGCTAACAGTCACCTCTGGATGCTAAAGCCTATTGCGTGAACAGGACCATTCATTTCACTTTTGGGCCCTACTGCCCTTCTGAATTCTGTAAATACTGGTGGAAATACTGTGTCGAATGCACCATGCACAGGGACTGCAGGAGAGCAAAAGGTAACCGCAAATCTGACTGAAACATTGCAGAAATTGTGTCTCCTGTCTGTCCATTGGCTAGCAAGCCCATCAGTACGCATTCAGAGAGCCCCTCGTCCTAGCGTGCAGCTCAGGCCTCTGCTGTGATCAGGTTTTACAAGCTAAGTAAAATCAGCGCTGCTTTGTCTGAGGAAGGGAGACCTGAGAGTGTGCTCAGCAAGTAGTTCTATCGAGCTGTATGAATGGATGCCTGCGATGTCACCATCCTTTAGAGGCAATATTGAGCCGGCGTTGGGACGTATGTTCAGTAATGATCCAGTGGCACTTTTCATAAGAGCAGGGAGGTTCACACTGGTATTCTGGATGACAGATGTATTTTGTCTGCTTATTGGTTCTGACTGATCCCTCTTCTGTGGATGACAATAGCAAATCATTCGCCAAGGCCAAGAGGAGCAGGACGGGGCCCTCAATTCACCTTCCTCACCCAGTGCTCTCCCCTGTCTCAGACGAATATGGTATTCTTCACTTGCCATCACAAGCTTGTTTGCAGTAATGCCGAGCGTTGATACAAGGCTGCTACGTTGTATCCCAGAGCTGGCTGCACAATGGCACCATGACGCAGTTCCTGGAATGGTTACGTTTGCAAAGCATTTTAGTTTCTTCAGGGTGCAAATGCGTGTTAAGTGGATCATTAACTTTACTTTTAGAAGCACATCAATTGTTAGGAGCCACATTCCTAGCAGAGCCATTAAAGTATACAGTAGTGAGAACTACTGTCGAAATGTCCTAAGCAGGTTGCCAACTCTTGTGATTTTATTGACAGTCTTGTGATACTTGGCGTTACATGAGAATCTCAACTTTCACTTTAAAAAAGGTAATTTTCCAGCCCTCAGCGGAAAGCTTGAAAACCTGACCTGGGTGTGACCTAAAGACTCAGAAACCAGTAGGCAAAGGACAAGAACCCAAGTATATTGGGTTGTAAAATCTCATGTTTCTCAAGCCAGCCTCATGATCTGAGGCCTGATACTCAATTTTTTGATTGCTTAAGGTGAATGACACTGCACAGGAATGAATTACACACATTATTCCAGAATGAATTATTATACTTTGCATTTCCTCATCAGAGGATCTCAGAGCTCTTTCTAAACATAAACTAACTCCCAAAAACCCTTGGGAGGTCAGAAATTGGATATGATACATCTTTACATGTATGCAAACTGGGGCCAAGCTAAGTTACACAGAATGGTGGAATTATTCATTGCAAACATCTTAGTCCTTTTCTCTGCCCAGGAACCTTTTACAAACCACGTATTTTTCATCATTCTTAACTATTCCATGCATGGTTTGCACAAACAATTATCAGCCTATGGGTTTGAGTGTGAACTGTTCAATTTACCTTATTAGCTGTTCACCACTCATGGTGTGTGATTGTTCACCTAAATCACATGGTATTGTTTCTTCTTCCTGATTAGCATATTGAAATTTTTGAAGCAGAAGATTAGCAAATAAAGGAATAACAGCGTAGAGCAAGCACACAATAACACACACACGCCGCCTCGTTGTGGTGGGAACAGAGACACCCATTGAGAGGACCAGCACATGGGTATTTTGAAGGTATCAAGTGCAATTTCAGTGGTGTGTGGCATTGTGCTACCCCTCGGCACCAGCATGAATTTCAGACAGGAAGTGCAGCCATTTCTCAATCATGTGGGTGAGCAAAATGCCATTCACACAAATACACCGGGGGTAGGGGCACAGACGCGCTTGACCTGAACTCCAGTGTTTGCAAATTCTGTTTTATAGTATTTGAGAAGCTCTGATGTTAATGACTTGCCCACAGCCACAAAACACGTCTGTAGCAGAGTCTGGAACAGAACCCAGGAGCCCTGACTGCAGTGTTGTACTAGCTAGGATGTGGTCGGACAATAACTCCAGATCCAAACACCCCTGAGCTCAGGAGCATTCCAAGCACAGCTCTGTATCTAGATCCCCATTGTGTGGCTCCTTTCTGCTACCAGCTTTCAAACCTCCCGTGAGCAACCCTGTCCCTCAGCTGTAGGTGTCCTTTCAAAGCCCAGCTGAACATAGAAGTGAGCAGAGCCCAGGGAAGTTCCTAAAATAGAAGGGCAAGAAATCGAAGTGGGAGGCAGAAGTCTTGGCAGTGTGACTTGAGGGATTTAAAGCAACGGGCAGACTGAGACTCATACGTGGAATTGGACTCCAGTACATGGCTGCAGCTCTCTCCTGCAGCTTTGTCCAGCAACCTGGGAGCTCTCTGCATTAGGCCTGACATCAGCTGCTAATACCTTGCTGGTCGATATGGGATAGTATTTCTCCTTGCCACTGATCCCTGCTTACTGTGCAAATTGTTGGGATGATAAAACCACCCAAACCCTAGGGCACCAGACTCATCTCCCATCTCAAATTCAAGGCACCTGCTGTAGCAAGTTGCCTGAATAACTGAACTAAGAAGCCTTAACCAAGACTGCAACTGACGTACTGAAGTTATCAACGAGTCCAGAGAGCGGCAAGCGGCCAATTGCTAGGAGCTGGCGCCAAGGTCCCAAGTGCCCAGATTCCAGCTCAGTGAGTGAAAGCTGCAGGTGTCCAGCACCTCTGAAAAATCGGAGTGTGAGGGTCAGATCCTGCCAGGTGCTGAGCCCCCTGAAGTTAATGAGATTCAAGGAAATAGACAGATTGTCTGATTCTGCCAGGTACCCCAAGTCCTTTGTGCTCACACCTTCTTGTGCAAAGTGCTTCCTAAGCAGGTGAAAGCTGCATCAGCTACCACTGGCTTCAGTGGGGCTCCGAGTGCTCGAGGCCTCACAGGGATGAGGTGAGCAGTTCCCGCAGGTCCTTTGCTACCATAAAACACTGGCCGCTTGCTCAAGACAAATGGTTGGTTTAGACCCTCCTTCACTAACTCCTCCTGCTCTTGGCATTCGCTGCCTGAAGACCTTCTGCGTCTTCCTCCAGACGCACCACTGTTGGTGCAAGGGCCTTCTCCTCCTGCCCCTGGAACAGCCCCCCTGCATCTGTTCATCACATCTCATTTCAAATCACAGCTGACATCATCTCCCTTCTCTTTGCCCCTTGCCTCTGAGTGTCTCTGCGTGTCCGCTGGCTGCTTGCGACAAGGTGCTGGGCGCTCAGGTACTGCCTGAAAGGGAGAACAGGAGCTCTGGCTGCTCACCAGCTGACAGCAGAAATGCAGCAGGCAGCAGCTAGTTGCCAAATGGCCCCTCTATGCCTGCTGCTGCCGTGTCTCTCTTTGCCAAATGTAAAGGGCCAGACTCAGAAAGCCTGCTGGGGAAAGTTCTTAGGCGAGGGCAACCTTGCACCAGGGCAGCTAGCAGAGATCAGGCAGTTCTAAAGGAAGGGCTGCTGCTCAGTATTACAGAGCGTCCTCGTACCCTGCCTTTTGACCATCTGTGACGTTAAGTGTCTGAAAGAACTCAAATGTGAAGTTGCAGAACTATTAACTAAGGTTTGTAACCTGTCCTTTAAATCGGCCTTCGGTACCCAATGACTGGAAGATAGCTAATGTAACACTAATATTTAAAAGGGCTCTAGAGGTGATCCCGGCAATTACAGACCAATAAGTCTAACATCGTACCGGACAAATTAGTCGAAACAATAGTTAAGAATAAATTGTCAGACACATAGAAAAACATAAACTGTTGAGCAATAGTCAACATAGTTTTCTGTAAAGGGAAATCGTGTCTTACTAATCTATTAGAGTTCTTTGAAGGGGTCAACAAACATGTGGACAATGGGGGATCCAGTGGACATAGTGTACTTAGATTTCCAGAAAGCCTTTGACAAGGTCCCTCACCAAAGGCTTTTACATAAATTAAGTTGTCATGGGCTAAAAAGGAAGGTCTTTTCATGGATTGAGAACTGGTTAAAAGACAGGGAACAAAGGGTAGGAATTAATGGTAAATTCTCAGAATGGAGAGGGGTAACTAGTGGTGTTCCCCAAGGGTGAGTCCTAGGACCAATCCTATTCAATTTATTCATAAATGATCTGGAGAAAGGGGTAAACAGTGAGGTGGCAAAGTTTGCATATGATACTAAACTACTCAAGATAGTTAAGACCAAAGCAGATTGTGAAGAACTTCAAAAAGATCTCACAAAACTAAGCGATTGGGCAACAAAATGGCAAATGAAATTTAATGTGGATAAATGTAAAGTAATGCACATTGGAAAAAATAACCCCAACTATACGTACAATATGATGGGGGCTAATTTAGTTACAATGAGTCAGGAAAAAGATCTTGGAGTCATCGTGGATAGTTCTCTGAAGATGTCCACGTAGAGGCGGTCAAAAAGCAAACAGGATGTTAGGAATCATTAAAAAGGGGGTAGAGAATAAGACTAAAAATATATTATTGGCCTTATATAAATCCATGGTACGCCCACATCTTGAATATTGTGTACAGATGTGGTCTCCTCACCGTCAAAAAGATATTCTAGCACTAGAAAAGGTTCAGAAAAGGGCAACTAAATGATTAGGGTTTGGAATGGGTCCCATATGAGGAAAGATTAAAGAGGCTAGGGCCTCGTTCAGCTTGGAAAAGAGGAGACTAAGGGGGGATATGATAGAGGTCTATAAATCATGAGTGATGTGGAGAAAGTGGATAAGGAAAAGTTATTTACGTATTCCCATAATACAAGAACTAGGGGTCACCAAATGAAATTAATGGCAGCAGGATTAAAACAAATAAAAGGAAGTTCTGCTTCACTCAGCGCACAGTCAACCTGTGGAACTCCTTGCCTGAGGAGGTTGTGAAGGCTAGGACATAACAGTGTTTAAAAGAGAACTGGATAAATTCATGGTGGTTAAGTCCATAAATGGCTATTAGCCAGGAAGGATAAAGAATGGTGTCCTAGTCCTCTGTTCATCAGAGGATGGAGATGGATGGCAGGAGAGACATCACTTGATCACTGCCTGTTAGGTTCACTCCCTCTAGGGCACCTGGCATTGGCCACTGTCGGTAGACAGATACTGGGCTAGATGGACCTTTGGTCTGACCCGGTACGGCCGTTCTTATGTTCTTATGTATTAGGGATGGCACTTCCTGCAGAAGATACCTTGTCGGCCTAGCTTCTCCTAGTCTTGTCTTTGTGGTCTCTTCCATACCAGCTCTTCATGCTTGGAAATGACTCCCTGTCCCTGTCCCCCTTCTCAGTGCAAAGCTCCCGGCCTCTGCAAAGCCTTTCCGTGACAATTCCTAGCAGATGTTTTCACCTCCTTGATCTGTTTATCTGGGGTGAAATCTCAGCTTTGTGGAAGTCAATGGCCTGACAGTTTGCCCACTGATTTCAGTAGGGGCAGTTTTTCATTCCTGGTGTGTAGGGTTTGTCTGGCATCTGTTTTTGAGTGGGACTGCAAGTTCTTTGGGGGAAGGGGCCTTGCCTTCTAATACATTTACTAGGAACAAGCAGGGTCTTGGCATTTTAAATAACAAAAGGGCCTGATCATGCAAGGTGCAAAGAGCTCACAATTCTCCCTGGGATAAATGGGAGTGGAAGGTGCTCTGGGCAGTTGGCCAAAAAAAAGAAAAGATTTTTTTTCAGGAAATTTGGACTTTTAAAAAATTTTTCCATTACATTTTTTGGATGAAAAACTGAAATCAAAATTGATTTTTTTCTTTTTTTTTTGGTTTTGAAAACTTTTCAGTAAAAATATTGTTTTTTTGAAATAAAAAAACTAACTTGTGCATACTGAAAACTGAACCATAAAACAAAACACTTCACCAAAACTTGAAACCTTCCACCAGAAGATTTCACCCAACATGAACATTTCTCATGAATTCATTTTGTTGTGGATCCAAAGGTCATTTTTCATCTAAAAAATGTTTCAGAAAAAGTTTGTGCCCAGTTCTGGTGCTGTTGAGCACGTTGCAGGATTGGGCACTAGAACTGCTTGCACAAATAGACAACGTGACAACAAGAGAAAGTGCAGGAAGTGTGAAGGAGGAAACCCGTCCACTACAACAGAGCTAAACCTAGGCTGTTGTACGCAACCAGACACCTCAGGGGAAGGGAAGGAGATGAGGGAATTGGAGCTGAGCATTCTGGAGCATTTCCAGTTTGCAAATTACCACTAGTTTATTAGGCTCTAATTCAAATCCACTCCAGGCCATTGCTTGCCAAACCCTTTTTAAAGAAGATCCAGCCTGAAGCCTCCGTCTGTTTGCAGCACACGGCACATGTGCATAGTGCATTCTGTTCGAGTGTGTCCTGGCTGCACAGGCTGGAGGCTGGGAGTCAGGGAATGGTGTTACTATTACTGAATGGAAGGCAGAGCTTGCTTAAAGTTCATTCATTTGTCCCAGCAGAACTGGAATTCGGCAGAGAAGAAAGTGTGAGCTGAAGGTTCCTGGAGACGTGTAAGTTCAGTAAGTGCCCCTGTTGCATTATAAATCCCAGGAGAGGAGCTTTAAGAAGTGGTGTAGACTCCATCAGAAGAGCAGTGTCTCTTTGTAGCTGATGAAGAGGGCAACATACGTACAATGGCAGATACCACTAGGCCGAGGGCTCAGTTCTGCTTCTGTGGAGGACACTTGGCAGCTGACCGTTGTCAAATGAATTACAGCTGCAGTGTCTCTTTCCCCTCCACAGCACAGGCTTGCTGGGTCTCAGGAATCAGGAACTCAGCGGCACCTCTTGTGCAAGGCAGTGCTGGAGTGTGCAGTGCTGTACAGGTCAGAAGGAGATTCAGGGTATGTCTACACTGCACAGACAAACCAGCAGCACCCAATTTCAGAGCCTGGGCCAATTGACTCAGGCTGATGGGGCTTGGGCTGAGGGCTAAAAATAGCAGTGTAGAGGTTCAGACTCAGGCTGGAGCCTGGGCTCCGAGAGCCTCCCCCGTCACTGGGATTCAGAGAACGGAGTCCAGTCCACGGCCAAATGGCTACACTGCTGTTTTTATCCCTGCAGCCTGAGTCAATTGACCTGGGCTCTGAGACTCGGCGCTGTGGGTTTTTCTTTGCAGTGTCAACATACCTGCCGTCATTGCCTTAGAGAGCATCTAGGTCGAGTTAGATACCCCTTACACGGGTGAGCAGACCAAGGGCCATGTCAGGCTTTATTGCGTGGAAGTGAACCGTTAAAAAGCCCTATATTTAAAATGTCCCCCTGTTCTCAGTTGTCACCCCAGCTTCGCTTAGCTAACGCATGCTACCAATTTAGGGGCCTGCTTCTGCAGGCCTGGTGTTGGTGTGACTTCTGGATGAGAGGGGGTGCAGGATCGGGCCCAAAGGCACTGCCCTGTGTAGGAAAGAGGCAGGTGTGCCCTCACTCGTTCAGCCTCAGGAGATAAAAGGGGCTGCCAGGGGCTTAGTGTCCCTCGTCTTTTCAGATCCTCCTGTGTTTACAGCAGAAGTCGTGAGCAGAGAAGTAGTTAGCACAGCCCAGTCTGTCACCAACCACTCTGCAGTTTGCAAGACAGACGTGCCGTAAAAATACCCCAGAGGCCAGCCAGCATGTGAGCTGCTGCCATCCACCCTTAGCCGCTTATCAGCGTGTGGACAACTCCTCAAGTGAGGAGAGACAGGACAGAAGTGCCTCTTCAGGCTGACATTGTTCTCCAACTGGTTACTTTAGCCGGGTGTCCCAGGGTCTGCAGGCACACAAACAGGGGCTCTTTCCCATCAATATGCTCCCTCGGAAGGAACACCCAAAACCTTCCCTAAATCCTGCTGGGCATCAGACAGAATCACCATGTCCCTTGCAGTGGCGGACAGTCATTTAAAGGTGTGTATTCTTCTGTGGATAAGGGTCAGCTCAGCTATCAGAGCCGGGGTAGGGCACAAACACAGCCCTTGGTTATGAAGTAAAACCAGCAAACAGACCCTCTGAAGATGGAGTCTTCCCCCTGCCAGACCCAGAGCAGAGCTAGGTGGTGAGTGAGGCTGAAGGATCACATCACAGCTGACCAAACTCTTCCCCCTCCCATCTCGGCACTCCAGTCCCCCACAGGCACCCTAGGAGCACAGGCAAGTCTTGCAGCAGGTCCCGAAGGTTGTCAGATCTAAGCTCAGGCCAAACCATCCCTGGAAATGAATCCCAAAGTCCAGGATCCCTGGTGCCAGCCATTTCCCAATGCAGCCAGGGGGCTGTCAGCTCTAGTGCATCCCTTTGGTGATGTGAACAGCTGGAAGCCACATTTCAAACTCGTTCTAAGTGGAGGAGCAAGCCAGGGTGGGTACAGTAAGAAAAGGTTCGACCATACTATGAGCTTGTTCAGTCTGAGAATCTCATGGGAACAGGCTTCCCTGATGGATTGCTAGTATTTGGCCTGGGACTAGCTTTTTTCCTGCTATTCTGTAAGTGACTTGCCTGAGGTCACACAGGAAGTCTGTAGAAGAGCCAGGAATTGAACTGGATCTCCTGAGTTCCAGTCCAGGGCCCGAAGACCATGGAGAGCGTCCTCTGTCTTATGAGGGTACAAACGTGAATACGAAGACTTTAGCTGAAGTGTGCTTAGTTTCCTTTTTCACTGCAGAAGAGGCTGGGGGCTGGGGCTGGCTTTAAGATACAGGCCAGTTCTTATTTTTATCCAAGATCTTAACTGCACTTTCCAAAGTGAGCTCGTGTTAGACCTGCCTCAGTTTTGGGGTGACTCGCTTGTGGTTTGGCACTGAAGTGGAGGCACACCCAAAATTGCACCCCGGAGACCCATCTTCCAGTTCCCTGAGCACCCTTGTCCAGACAATTAAGGACACATAAGAAATTGTGTTAGGTCATCAAGGCACAGCCACAAAGCAGACAAATGCAGCAGGAATGTCTTTGCAGAAGACAACTTCCAAACACTAAGGATGTCAACCCTCTTGATGCCCAATGGGTGAAGAAAGAAGTATCCTATTGGTTGGATATTTTCCCCTAGGAACTAGGTGGTGTTGTTTATACACATTCTTGTCTCCAGAATAACAATCAGTTCATATATCAGGGGGTAGACGTGTTAGTCTGTGTCCACAAAAACAACAAGGAGTCCGGTGGTACCGTAAAGACTAACAGATTTATTTGGGCATAAGCTTTTGTGGGTAAAAAACCCACTTCTTCAGATGCATGATGACTGATAACACCCACACAGCCTTCTGGAAAAGTCACGTTCCTTGTCACAAGCTGCCACCCCAAGCACTGCCCACCCAGTTCCTACAGGCAGGACTTTGACTGGAATTTTGCAACCCATTGATTTCAAAGCTCCCGTGAGGCTAGGTGGGGTTTATGTATGGACAGTGAAAGGCCTGCAGCTGGGAGGTTTGCCAATTTGGGGATTCACAGGGTTTGTAAAGTAGCCTGAGTTACACACCTTCCTCCCCTACTCTTACTAAGACCCCCATCTTTGGGCTTTATGGCCCTGGCCCCAGAAAGCACTTAGGCCTGGTCTACACCTAAAAAAATTGGCTTAACTTTGCTACATCACTGAGGGATGTGCAAGGCCGCGAGGTCAACCTAACCCCCACTGGAGATGCAGCTAGGTCGAGGGAAGGATTCTTCCAGTGGCCTAGGCACCTAGCTATCGTCTCTGGGAGAAATGGAGTAACTGCATTGAAGGAAAACCCCTTTCTGTCGATGAAGGAAAGATCTCCACTCCAGTGCACTGGAGCTGTGCCACTTTCCTGTAGACATGGTCCTGGGTACTTATTTGCTTAACTCGCAGCATGTGAGAGTAGTCCAATCCTGAAGTCAGTAAGACAACCGATGTGCTTCAAGTTATGCATTTGCTTAAATGAATCAAGGCCTCTGCTGGAGGCAGACGAACACCCCACAAGCTAGGCAGGTCCATGTGGGTGGATGGTAGCTGGTAAGACTACACAGTATCTCTTTCCTAACCTGCGACTCTTATCCCCCCGGGCTCTGCACTGGCCCGGACCTTGTGTCATGGGACTGCTCACACATCGGACAGGCAGCAAAATCAGGTCCTTTGTTTATTTCTTACCCTGTCTTCTCTATGCTGCATTTCCTTCCTGAGGTTTTTTCACAGGGGTTTTCTTGCTGCTCCAATGTTCACAGTCCAGCCTCAGTTTGAGTTCAAGTTGGACATTCATACCCACAAGCCGAAGTGCTTTGAAATTAAACTAACAGGCTGCCTCAGTCCTGTTTAGCATTTATAGCTTGTTTTGAGTTTATTTTTTCCAGTATGACCAGTGGTGTAGTTCTAAATCTCAATGGGCCTGTCCCGCTGGTGTGTCCTCACATGCACCACACACCAAGTTCACGCCGCGTGTGCTGCAAAATGGGTCCTCTGCGTGGTGCACATGGGCTGCTACTTGAGGAAATCATACCAGCATGGTTTTCTGGCATCTTCCAGTTCCATTACACCACAGATTCACAGCTAGTTTCCGAGCAAGGGGTCGTGGCTAGTGGGCAGAGCAGTGCTGGGAGTTAGGACTCCTAAGGTTGAGATACTGTGGTGCTGAGTGTGATCAAAGAACCCATATGGAATAGGATCTCTGCTCTGCAATGACTCACTTTATGACAAAGAGCCACGCAGTCCCTTAACCTCTCTGTGGCTCAGCAACGTCTTTGCATTGAAAAGGAAAAGCAGCGTCACTAGGGCGACCCGACAGCAAGTGTAAAAAAGCAGGACAGGGGGTGGGGGATAATAGGAGCCTAGATAGGAAAAAGCCCCCACAATCGGGACTGTCCCTATAAAATTGGGACATCTGGTCATGCTCAGTGTCACTCACTCCTCCGACTCCAAGTGGGTCATGAGGCTGAATTAGGCAGGGAGGAAGCGCACCTCTGCGGGGAGGGATAGCTCAGTGGTTTGAGCACTGGCCTGCTAAACCCAGGGTTGGGATTTCAATCCTTGAGGGGGCTATGTGGGGACCTGGGGCAAAATCAGTATTTGGTCCTGCTAGTGAAGGCAGGGGGCTGCACTCAATGACCTTTCAGGGTCCCTTCCAGTTCTGTGAGATGAGTATAACTCTCCTGCCATGAAAACAACAAGGAGTCCAGTGGCACCTTGAAGACTAACAGATTCATTTGGGCATTAGCTTCTGTGGGGAAAAACCCACTTCTTCAGCCATGGCAGGTGATCAGGAGGCCATACACACTTGCATGGCCCATACAAAGGCTGTGTTATGTGCATATGCATAAACGTCTGTGCATTTGTCAATAACCTAGTCCCAGATTTGGACCTTAGCGTCCAAAATATGGGGGTTAGCATGAAAAACCTCCAAGCTTAGTTACCAGCTTGGACCTGGTACTGCTGCCACCACCCAAAAAATTAGAGTGTTTTGGGGCACTCTGGTCCCCACAAAAACCTTCCCTGGGGACCCCAAGACCCAAATCCCTTGAGTCTCACAACAAAGGGAAATAACTCTTTTTCCCTTCCCCCCTCCAGGTGCTCCTGGAGAGATACACGGAAGCAACCTCCGTGAATCTAAACAGAGGGAGTCCACCCTCTCTATTTCCAGTCCTGGAAACAAAAGCACTTCCCTCTTCACCCAGAAGGAATGCAAAGTCAGGCTAGTAAATCTAACACACCCAGATTTCCCCCCTGATTTCTTCCTCCCACCAATTCCCTGGTGAGCTGCAGACTCAATTTCCTGAAGTTCCCCACTAAAGAAAAACTCCAACAGGTCTTAAAAGAAAGCTTTATATAAAAAAGAAAGAAAAATACATACAAATGGTCTCTCTGTTTTAAGGTGACAAATACAGGGTCAATTGCTTAAAAGAAATATGAATAACCAGCCTTATTCAAAAAGAATACAATTCAAAGCACTCCAGCAACTATAGACATGTAAATACAAAAGAACATAAAAGTCCCCTATCTGATCTTTGGTACTTACAACTGGGAAACAGAAGATTAGAAAGCAAGAAATAGAAAAATCCTCCTCATAGCTGAGAGAGATTCAGGCAGACAGAAGACAAAGAACTCAGACACAAACTTCCCTCTACCCAGAGTTGAAAAAAAAATCCTGTTTCCTGATTGGTCCTCTGGTCAGGTGCTTCAGGTTACTTTTTTTTTCAGGTGAAAGAGACATTAACCCTTAGCTATCTGTTTATGACAGCATTAGAAGTCAATCGACTTGATCACACACTAGTTTTCCTGCAGGATCCAGGACCCCACCTCATTCAGTGCATCAGGTGAGGCAGAATTAAAGTTGCACAGAAAGTAGTAAATCTGACACTTCCCAACTTTGGAGTGCTTGACTCTGCAAACTTAACATCAGCTTAGTAGCTAAGGTCAGGTTTTTTCATAGGGTCTCATTCATTCTACACTTAGATCCTAGAAGTCTCACCCATAACACAAGGTCAGTAGGATTTTAACTTGAGGGACAGGGGTCCCCCACAAAGTTTTGTCAGTGAAATTAACAATCTGTCTAAGGCACTTGTATGGCCCCATCCCCAGCATATCTCTGAATCTTTCCTCCTGCAAAGAAGTTATCCCCATTGTACAGATGGGAACTGGGATTCACCCCAGGTCACACAGGAAGCCTTTGGTAGAACAGGGATTTGAACCCACATCTCTGCAGTCCCAGACCACAGATCTAACCGCTGGAATTAACCTCCTTCTTCCCTGGCTTGGTACTTACATGGCCACACTTACTGCAATGCCTTAGGCTGTGTCTACCTACACAGCTTTCAGCGACGTTGCTGACTCTCTACAGCCCTGCTGCTAAAAGTCGCTCAGTGTAGCTCCTGTTTGTTCGCTGTCCTGCCAACAAGAAACTTCCACCCCCAGCCGAGTTCACACAGTGCTTGTCGTCAGCAAAACTTTTGTCTTTCGGGGTGTGTGTGTGGTGTTTTTTTAACACCTCTGAAGGACAAAAGTTTTGTTGTTCAGTTGCCAGTGTGGACGTAATCGCAGTGGTTCATTTACTGGTGTAAAATGTGCTCACAGCAGAATTTGAGTGAGTGGGGGTGAGAAATGGGGCTTGATGCCAGGAGAGGTCTCCTGGGGCTTGAGGGGGATGTATCTATTTATCTGTGTTCTTATCACTGGAGCTGGAGCACCAGGAATTCCTCCAAGATAAGCCTTTTTTGGCAGGAGGAATCTTATCAGATGGCCCAAGTGAGTGGTTTTCAAGTGATCGGTTTTCAAGTGATCTGGCAGCAGTCATTAATCACCCATCAGCCACCTCTCACTGAAAATTAAAGTTGCTGCCTCCCAGCCCGCCCCAGGCCCTGATCCACAGAGCCAAAAAGCAAACAAAAACCTCACCCTAAACAAACAGCCTGGCCGAAACAGACCTGCTTCCTGCCCTGTGTCTGTTATTAATTGAGTATCTGTCACAGCCCTGCTGGAGAACAACCCATCACCCAGACTGCCTGGTATTTCCAGGAGGGATCCAGATAAGGAAATTGGAGTGTGACAGGAAGAGAGGCGATTCTCAGGGGAGCCAGCAAACAGGGCTGGCCCATCCATCTCCCTGAGGTCAGGGATGCTGGCCATGTGGCGAGTGGCTGGGTGATGGATGGATGGCTCCCTGCCAGGGACGGTCTGAGGCTGGTCCCAGGGTAACAGGCGCAGCCTCCACCAGAACGGCCTCAGTCAGACAAATGATGTCGAGAGTATGTGTGTGTGTCTCTCTCTTCTAGGGCTTTGCAAAGCATCTGAATGGGGCTGACTGAAGCTCCTAGAGCAAAGTCAGGCCTGATCTCACCCCACCTCTTCGTCTTCTCCAGGAAAGGCAGAATGGTGGTGGCCCAGTTAAAGCTGCAGCGTCTCTCCCCATCTAGCTCAGCTCACAGATAATTTACCTCAGCCAAAATCACCTGCTTTGCCGAGTGGCCTCAGTGGCAGTACACGAGTGGCCGGTGCTCAGGTGCAGATTATTTTGCCAGTGGCCAGGGGAGGTAGGAAGTAACCGTTATCACAGTCTCCTGGGGTGGCAGGACCACTGCATGGAAGCACAAAATCAGGTGGGCTTTGCTGGTGCTGTAGCGATGGGGCAGTCGGGAACACTGGATACAAATTCCTCACGTGTTGGCGGCTTGGAGCTACCAGTATCCCCTCAGAATCATGGAGACGTAGGGCTGGAACTAAGGGACCTCAGGAAGTCACCTAGTCCATCTTCTCGCCCTGAGGCAGGGTTAGCTCACCGTGAGCACACCACCCCGCTGCTCAGCCATTTGCTCGGGTTTCTCGTTGTTAGAATTTAAGTGACTGTTTGGTCCTATACAGCCCTAAGCAAGCTTGGGACCTGCCTGCTTGAGGAGCCCGCCTCCCTCGTGATACTGCTGCAATAATACCACCTATCTTGTTCAGTCAGAGATCCCAAAGCACTTTGCAAAAGAGAGCAGTATCATATTCCCCATTTCACAGTTGGGGAAACTGAGTCACAAAGACTTCCTGCAGTGAGAGCACAGCCAGGGACAGAACTCAAATCTCCTATATCCCACTCCAGTGCACTAGCCACTAGACCACACTGCTGCAGCAGCAGCTACTGGGAAAGCTCATGCTGGAGCTCCCCCCAGGCTCTGAAAGGCCAGGAGCTGTTGTCAGGGGTTCCCTAGGCTGGTCACTTAACCTCCAACCTTACTATGCTCCTTGCTCCAAAATAGCCTTGGCCTGTTGCAAAGCCCATCTAGCTCTCTCAGCTCAGGGAGGAAGGGCTAGGACGAGCCCTGGCATGGGCAGTCTAGGACATCCTTTGGCTTTCCTTTACATTTGCCAGTTGCTTCATTTCTGGTTTAGGGGTTTGGGGAGGGGAGGAGACACTGCTGCTGCCGCTGTTCTCACTCATATGGCTGCGCTGTGATCCAAGGGCTGGAGCACAAGCTTTCCAGGGCCAGGCAGAAGGAGCTCAACTTATTCAAGAGACGCTTGAGGGGTGAGTTGATCACTGCCTAGGAACTGACACATGGAGCAGAGATCTGAGAGCGGGTGGGTGCTTCTGCCTGGCTGACAAAGATCCAATGGCTGGAAGCAGAAGTTACACAAATTCCACCTTGGAATAAGACACAATTTCCTCGCAGAGAGGGTGAGTCAAACCTTGGATCAGGGAGGTTGAGGGCCCACCATCATTTGGAGTCCTTAAAGCAGGTTTAGAAATCTTTTGAAAAGACGTGCATGCGCCAGGGATCGGAGTGGGGGGCCGCAGTCATCCCTTGTGGCCCTGGAATCTGAGACTCCCGCTGTTCATTCCCGTCCTTCCTGCGTCAGGGGGAGAACAAGAAGTTCCACATTATCCTCAACGGACACAGAACGTTCACAGCTTGGCATTTGTTGCTAGTTGTTATGCTGAATGAAGGGAGGTAAAACGTAATATTCCAGATTAAAAACAGACCAGGACAGCTGGGCTAAACCCCCGGCCATTAGAGAAAAGGCCATGACCACAGCTCTCCTGTCCTATGACTGCAGCGGTGTGAAGGGGCCATTGAATGGACCCTTACAATACATGCTAACTGCTTGTGCTACACAATCTGTTTAATCTCGCATGGAGTTCCTTTCCCAGACCAGAAGCAGAGCTCTGTGTGGCTGGAAGGCTCACCTCTCCCAGGAAGAGAAGCTGGTCCAATAAAAGATATTACTTCACCACCTTGTCTCTCAAATATCATGGGACCAAGATTGTCACCTGTGCTGCATCTAACCCTCTGCAGCACAGTGCCCCTAGCCCCACACTGAGTCCTTCATTCCAGACTGACTCCAGGCGAAGACTGCAAGGTTCTCATTTACCAACAGTATCCCAGCTCGTCTTTGCTGTTCTCCCACCCAGGTGTGGAGGACCATGGCATGGCTGCAGGCCATGGAAACAAACAAGGGCCCCTACCACCATGACTAGAGGATCTGAGCGATTGCCAAAGTCTAGGCAGCCATAGGCCATAACCTGCCTCAAAGGAGGGAAAGAAACACTGGAGATCCTGCCAAATACAGGAGCTACTGAATCCAACCTACAGTAGCTCCTCTCAGAATCTAACTAGGATCTCAACCCTTACCACTGACAGCGACAGGCAGCCATGGATGGGGAAATAGCAGAACCTGCAGCTTGTCTGGTTCCAAACCTCTGGGGAGAAGTGCCCGCTCCCCCTCTTCACCCCAAGCTGGACCTTATTCCCAGCATGCGTGGTGCAAGGTGACTCAGCAGGATCCTGAGCTGCGGCGGGGCAGAGGGGAATTGGGAGTTTTAGTCCAGCTCCTCTGCAGCTCGGGAGTTCCTGACCCCAAGAGATGCCATAAAACAACCTCCAACCAGGCCCCTTGTTTCTTCTGTGCCCTTTGAAGTCAGAAGGCTGCACGGCGCATTCCGGGGCGTTGGATTTAGGGCAGTACAGCCTTGGAAATGCAGTCCAGGTATTGGTTGCTAAATGAAGTAACATGTGAGATGTCTGCCCAAGCCCCTCCCCAGCCCCCAGCCCCGACAGGACTCACACTCAGGTCACACACGCTTCTGCCAAGCTTGTGCTGACAGTTTGAGGCTGAAGCCAGCAGCCCTTGGAGGGTCCAGAATCTTTCAATAGGCTTTGGATCATGTCCTTAGTGCAAATCTGTGCAACCTGAGTGCGATCTTAGGCAACAGCCTGTTTGCCCTACAGGGGCTCCTGCACATGCCTTGCCAAGGCTCCGCATTGTCAGCTTCCCTGAGCAGCTGAGTGACCTGGGCAGCCATGCCAGCAGCCTGTGGATGTGTTTTCCCCAGGCCCAGCCAGTGCAGGATCCTGGTTTCCCCTGGGCCAAGTTAACAGTGGGAGTCAGACTTGGAAGGCAACACTGTGGCTGAAATGTCATCTCGAGAAGCAGAGGTGATGCAGGCGTGGTGGGAAGCAGAGGTGACGCAGGAGTGACAGGGTCCGGAGGCAGCACAGGTAATGCAGGCATGACGGTCGGGGGCTCGGGGAGGGGAGAGCCAGGACTGCCTGGCAACGGCTGTTGTGTAGTGCTGGGCAATATACGTCTGTGGATTTTGGCTTGACTAAACACAAGCCTGTTTTCAGACATGTCACTCGCTGTTGGAGGATTCAGTGACATTTTACCCCTTTTATTTTGGCTATCCAGAGACCTGTGAGAATGGAGAGGAAATTTCCAGCCTGGTGTTTCTGATTTCAAGCAGGGTGGGTGGTTTGTCAGTGGCCATGGCAAGGTGCTGGTTCCAGCTCGTTGGCGGGCTGTGCCTCGGCCAGGCACTCAGGAGGGGAGCAGCAGCCGTTTCCAGTGGTGTCTCTGAGCCAGTCAGACCTGGGAGGAGACTCTGCCTTGACCTGCCCCGCCAGGCCCCAGGGAGAATGCCCCAACACAGATACAGCACAAAGCTGCTGGGAGTGACCCTACGTGGGCCTCCCCACATGGCCAGGCACAAGAGCAAGCTGGGGGCAGGCGAACCTCTGACTTTTCCTCTCTGACTCTTTCTTTCCAAACGAAGGCCTGATCCTGTGGCCAATGAGAAGTTTGCCTGAATGACGGTTGCAGGTTCAGACCCTTCACCGTAGGGTTGCCAAATTTCTACTAACTGGTGCTGACCATTGCCGCCAGGTGTCATAACATTTCTTCCCAGATCTGGACCTTAGCATTCAAAATATGGGTGTTAGCATGAAAACCTCCAAGCTTAGTTACCAGCTTGGACCTGATATCGCTGCCACCAGCTAAGAATTATACAGTGCCTAGCTCACTGTGGTCTCCCCAAAATCTTCCCTGGGGGACCCCAAGACTCAGATTCTTGAGTCTCACAACAAAGGGGAATAAATCATTTCCCTTCCCCCTCCTCCCCTCCAGGTGTTCCCTCCCTGGGTTCCTGGAGAGATATACAGAAGCAAGTTCCGTGAATCTAAACAGAGGGATTGCACCCTCCCTGTTTCCAGTCCTGGAAATACAAGTACCGAGAGAGCTAATCTCTCTTCCCCCCTTCACCCAGAGGGTATGCAAAGTCAGGCTTAGTAAATCTAACACAAAGAGATTTTCCCCCTGACTTCTTCCTCCCACCAATTCCCTGGTGAGCTGCAGACTCAATCCCTGGAGTCCCCACTAAAGAAAAACTCCAACAGGTCTTAAAAAGAAAGCTTTATATAAAAAGAAAAAAAAAAGGACATTAATAATAGGCTCTGTATCAAGTTGACAATATACAGGGACAATTGCTTAAAAGAAAAATGAATAAACAGCCTTATCCAAAAAGAATACAATTTAAAACATTCCAGCAACTACACACATGTAAATACAAAAAAATATATAAACCTATTGTCTTATTATCCTTGTACTTACAACTTGGAAACAGCAGATTAGAAAGCCTGGAGATAGAAAAATCACTCTCATAGCCGAGAGGGCACAGACACAAGACAAAGAACAAAGAACTCACACTCAAAACTTCCCTCCACTCAGATTTGAAAAAGTCTTGTTTCCTGATTGGTCCTCTGGTCAGGTGTTTCAGGTTACTCCTTTCCAGATGAAAGAGACATTAACCCTTAGCTATCTGTTTATGACACCAGGGTCCCTTTTCGACTGCATGTTCCAGTCAAAAACCGGACACCCGGCAACTCCACTTGGTCGGCTGCTTTGGCTTGCTGATTTCCAGGCAGAAGGACAGGTATGTTTCACTACCTGCAAAGTGGTCCCTCTATGAGCGACTTCGCTCTCCTGAGAAAGGGAAGCCCAGCGCCGTGAAAGGACTGGGCTATACTGTCATGTCTGGGGCTGTGGTTATGTTTGTTTGCTCTCAGCACTGGTACAGGCCTTTCATTTCCTGTCTCCCTCTCCATTAGCTGTTTCCTGCACTTCATTCACAAGGATGGTAAACTTTTAAAGGGGGATTCATTTCAGGAAAAGAGATACAGTACCTCTTATCAGTTTTGGGAAGGAAATGGCTCTTTCTCCAAAGGCTAATTTGATGCAGAATGGCCTTTCTTTGCTACAAAAACCTGTTCTTCTAGTCCTTTGATGGGCCCAATTCTCTCCTACTGACGTCAATGCAATTGCTTGCCTGGGGAGCAGGATTGATCCCAGCATTGTTCGGATCTACCATTATATAAAGGGCAAAGTTATAAAGCAAATGAATTTGAATTCATGCCAGCAAGCAGTAGCAATCTGTTGGCTCTTGCAGTGTTTCAGATTATAGTCCTAAAGCATGAAATGTAAAATCTGGAAATGACTTAGAAAACACAACTATTACATAGGATATTGAGGGTAATGCTTATCACCACGAGGAGTTCTCTGAAGTCAATCAGACGACTGCTCATAGCAATGAGCGTTTACGGTTGCAGGATGGCCCCTTCAAATCTGAACACTGATCAGCGCTGCCTCCACGCTGTTAAACGAGTACATTTTCTTACGCTGATGCTGCGTGGCAGGCGTGTCAATAATATAAAAGTGAGTTTGGTATTGTGCTGTCACACTAGCTCTCAGACATGTGCCAGTGAGTTTCTGAATTTCACAATGTGAAAATTTGCGTATTTTGCTCTGTTGAAAAACAATGTATTTCATTTTAAAAACACATGGTCTAAGTCAGCAGGGCCAAATCTCCATCGGGTGTAATGGGCTTAGCTACTCTGGAGTCACTGAAGCCAGATCCCCAGCGACTGAACACGGGCTTTGCTGCATTGGCTCCAGTACACAGTCGCTGAGGATCTGGCCCCTTTAGTTGAGTTGCAAGTGAATTTTGCTCTGGTGGAAGGTACCAGCCTGACAGCATCCACGGAGTCACAGAACACAGGAACCTGGGAACTGGCTGAGCGGATCAGACCAGATACGTATGAAGCCCAGTCTCTGGTCTCTGACAGGAGGCCAGTACCAGGTGCTTCAGAGGAAGGTGCAAAACCTCTGCAGAAGGCAATGCCAGGATAACCTCTCGACAAGAAAGCTGCACCTCCTGACCCCCAGGAGGGGTTGGCTCATGTCTTGAGCAAGAGAATATATTGCTCTTTCCTAAATTCTTGGGGTTTTCTTAATCTTTACTATTTTAACTCTGGCTATATTTGTTATCTATAGAAATGTTTAATTCTTTTCTGAACCCTGCTAATTCTGTCGGCTTCCCTGACATCCTGTAGCAGTAAGTTCCACAGCTAATTGATCATTGTTTGCAAAACTCTTTCCTTTTATCAGCTGTAAATTTGCCACCTTTCAGTTCAATTGACTGGCCCCTTATCTTATCTTCTGAGAGGGGGAAGAGAAGCTCCAGATCCACCTTCTCAATGCTATTTGCTATTTGGGATTGTTATTTTCCATATCCGCTCTGTCCACGACAGTGGAAGGCCTCGGTCCTGGGCTTCTCGCAGACTTTTCAGGTTAGCTACATACTGTAACACTAAAGCCATAATAATGACTCGCACATTTCTTCAAACGAATAAAGCTTTCAAATTGCACCATGTTTTACAGTTGCTGTAAATAATGAAATCAGTGTTTGTAAACTGTGTTTTAAGGCATCCTTCTCTGCCAGCGATTTCAGAAGCATGTCATTTTCCTTAGTGTGACGTTTGCCAGTCCATCTATTTTTAGGAAGTTCTCACTCTACATCTTCTGATGTGGTCAAGACAATCCTAAAACAAAACAGCGGCTGCGTGTTTGTAAGGTATAAACAGCAAGACGTGACAGGAAATGCTTTCAAACACTGGACTGCTTTTCAGAGGTGAACATGTGAAATGTTCAGACATCAAAGCTGGGGGAGGGTGGTGATGTAGGGATAGAACGGACTTCAGGCTTGACATATAATCACAAAAAGCCAGTTTAAACATTGCTTTTCCTGGAGATCTGAAGGTCCTTAAAATAATTGCACAGCCTAGGAAACCATCTGAATCCCTAACGCAATCTGCAGCCCTGACCCAGCACTCCCACCTCCAGCCTGGACACTGCCCACAAATGGCAGGAGAGTCAATTAATTTGTACAGACAAAATGAAAAAACCAAATCAAGCAGCACTAACAAGGTACATCTGTGAGTGCAAGCATGTCACACAGCTGTTCACTCTCCTAACCCGCTCTCCCATCCTGCCTCCCCATCTCTGCTTACTGTCCCGCATTGCTGGCAGTTCCTGTGGGTGCTGGTTCTTCCCAGGCAGAGCTAAGTGCAGGATCGGGCTTGTGTTCGGAAGTTCTTGTCTTTTCACATACGGCCATAAAATACCACGTACTCCTAGGGCTCCGTATAAATGATACTACAACCTCATCCGAGCTAGCTTATACCTGCCACAGTGCTTCCAGTCCCAGACCAGGAACTGGGAAAGCAGCCAGCACCAGAACCGTTGCCAGCACTGATGACAGTGCTTGCAAATCCATCTTCAACCCCAATGCCAGAGGGTGCCAGCGAGCCAGAACTGGCAGAAGCATCAGACAACCACACCCAAAAGGCTCAGCCAGAGCCTGAAATACCCCCTGGTGCACCAGCAGAGAGCAGTTCACCAGCAACGGAAACAACCTCATCACCTACATCGCTTCCAGAGGGACCAAGCCCAAGTCCCCAGTCTGAGGAAGAACTGGTGTCCCCAGCCTCAAGGGAACAGTTCCAGACTGAGCAGGAAGCAGATGACAGCCTTCAGAAAGCTTGGGCGGCGGCACGGAGCACCCCACCGCCTCTCAGCTCTTCTAATCGATCCTGATTTGTTGTAGAACAAGGACTTTTATACAAGGAAACTCTTTCTGGTGGACACCAGGAACACTGGCATCCACAAAAACGGTTGGTGGTTCCAACTACGTACAGGGAAAAGCTCTTAAGCTTAGCCCATGATCATCCCAGTGGCCATGCTGGGGTGAACAGAACCAAGGACCGGTTGGGGAAGTCCTTCCACTGGGAGGGGATGGGCAAGGACGTTGCCAAGTATGTCCGGTCTTGTGAGGTATGCCAAAGGGTAGGAAAGCCCCAAAACCAGGTCAAGGCCCCTCTCCAGCCACTCCCCATAATTGAGGTCCCATTTCAGCAAGTAGCTGTGCATATTCTGGGTCCTTTCCCAAAAAAGACCCCCAGAGGAAAGCAGTACGTACTGACTTTCGTGGACTTTGCTACCCGATGGCTGAAAGCAGTAGCTCTAGGCAACACCAGGGCTAAAGGTGTGTGCCAGGCACTAACAGACATTTTTGCCAGGGTAGGTTGGCCCTCCGACATCCTTACAAATTCAGAATCTAATTTCCTGGCAGGGACCATGAAAGAACTATTGGAAACTCATGGGGTGAACCTCTTGGTTGCCACCCCGTACCACCATCAAACCAATGGCCTGGTCGAAAGGTTTAATGGAACTTTGGGGGCCATGATACGTAAATTTGTCAACGAACACTCCAATAATTGGGACCTAGTGTTGCAGCAGTTGCTTTTTGCCTACAGGGCTGTACCACATCCCAGTTTAGGGTTTTCACCATTTGAACTTGTGTATGGCCATGAGGTTAAGGGGCCATTACAGTTGGTGAAGCAGCAATGGGAGGGGTTTACGCCTTCTCCAGGAACTAACATTCTGGACTTTGTAAGCAACCTACAAAACACCCTCCGACACTCTTTAGCCCTTGCTAAAGAAAACCTAAAGGATGCTCAGGAAGAGCAAAAGGCCTGGTATGACAAACATACCAGAAAACGTTCCTTCAAGGTAGGAGACCAGGTTATGGTCTGGAAGGTGCAACAGGACCATAAGATGGAAGCATCATGGGAAGGGCCATTCACGGTCCAAGAGCGCCTGGGAGCTGTTAACTACCTCATAGCATTTCCCAATTCCTCACTAAAGCCCAGAGTGTACCATGTTAATTCTCTCAAGCCTTTCTATTCCAGAGACTTACAGGTTTGTCAGTTTACAGTCCAGGGAGATGATGCTGAGTGGCCTGAAGGTGTCTACTACGAAGGGAAAAAAGACATTGGCGTGGAAGAGGTGAACCTCTCAACCACCCTGGAACGTCTGCAGCTGCAACAAATCAAGGAGCTGTGCACTAGCTTCGCCCCATTGTTCTCAGCCACCCCAGGACGGACTGAACGGGCATACCACTCCATTGACACAGGTAATGCTCATCCCATTAGAACCCCACCCTACCGGGTGTCTCCTCATGCCCAAGCTGCTATAGAACGGGAGATCCAGAACATGCTACAGATGGGTATAATCCGCTCATCTACCAGTGCATGGGCATCTCCAGCGGTTCTGGTACCCAAACCAGATGGGGAAATATGCTTTTGCGTGGACTACCGTAAGCTAAATGCGGTAACTCGTCCAGACAACTATCCAATGCCACACACCGATGAGCTATTGAAAAGTTGGGACGTGTCCAGTTCATCTCTACAATAGACTTAACCAAGGGGTACTGGCAAGTACCGCTAGATAAACCTGCCAAAGAGAGGTCAGCATTCATCACCCATGCAGGGGTGTATGAATTTAATGTGCTTCCTTTCGGGGTGAGAAATGCACCCGCCACCTTCCAGAGGCTGGTAGATGGTCTACTAGCAGGACTGGGTGAATATGCAGTTGCCTACCTCAATGATGTGGCCATTTTTTCAAACTCCTGGCCCGAACACCTAGAACACCTGAAAAAGATCTTTGAGCGCATCAGGCAGGCCGGACTAACTGTTAAGGTCAAAAAGTGTCAAATAGGCAAAACAAAGTAACTTACCTGGGACACCAGGTGGGTCGAGGAACTATAAACCCCCTACAGGCCAAGGTGGATGCTATCCAAAAGTGGCCTGTCCCAAGGTCAAAGAAACAGGTCCAATCGTTCTTAGGCTTGGCCGGGTATTACAGGCGATTTGTACCACACTACAGCCAAATCACTGCCCCATTGACCGACCTGACCAAAAAGACCCAGCCAAATGCAGTTAACTGGACTCATGAGTGTCAAAAGGCCTTTACCCAACTTAAGGCAACGCTCATGTCTGACCCTGTGCTCAGGGCCCCGGATTTTGACAAGCCATTCCTAGTAACCACAGATGCATCTGAGCGTGGTATAGGAGCAGTTCTCATGCAGGAAGCAACAGATCACAACTTCCATCCTGTCGTGTTTCTCAGCAAGAAACTGTCTGAGAGGGAAAGTCACTGGTCAGTCAGTGAAAAGGAATGCTATGCCATTGTGTACGCCCTGGAAAAGCTACACCCATATGTTTGGGGATGGCGGTTCCAGCTACAAACTGACCATGCTGCACTAAAGTGGCTTCAGACTGCCAAGGGGAACAACAAGAAACTTCTTCGTTGGAGTTTAGCTCTCCAAGATTTTGATTTTGAAATTCAGCTCATTTCAGGAGCTTCTAACAAAGTAGCTGATGCACTCTCCCATGAAAGTTTCCCAGAATCCAGTAGTTAAAAAGTGTTCTTAAAATGTAAAGGCCTGTTAGTTATATACTTAGTGGTATATGTAACGGTGCATGTGTTGTATTAATCTGTTTATTTTAAAGTTCTAGGAGGAAATCGCCGCCAGTGATGTTCCCCACTGTCTGCAATTTGGGGGGCGTGTCATAAACAGATAGCTAAGGTTTAATGTTCTTTTACCTGTAAAGGGTTAACAAAGGGAACCAAACACTTGACCAGAGGACCAATCAGGAAACAAGACTTTTTCAAATCTGGGTGGAGGGAAGTTTCCCTTCCCTTCTCCCTTCCAGGTGTTCCCTCCCTGGGTTCCTGGAGAGATACACAGAAGCAAGCTCCGTGAATCTAAACAGAGGTACGCCACCCTCCCTGTTTCCAGTCCTGGAAACACAAGTACTTCCCTCTTCACTCAGAGGGAATGCAAAGTCAGGCTAGTAAATCTAACACACACAGATTTCCCCCCGACTTCTTCCTCCCACCAATTCCCTGGTGAGCTACAGATTCAATTCCCTGGAGTTCCCCACCAAAGAAAAACTCCAACAGGTCTTAAAAAGAAAGCTTTATGTAAAAAGAAAGAAAAATACATAAAAATGGTCTCTCTGTATTAAGGTGACAAATACAGGGTCAATTGCTTAAAAGAATATTGAATAAACAGCCTTATTCAAAAAGAATACAATTCAAAGCACTCCAGCAACTACACACATGTAAATACAAAAAAACCAAACCTATCTTTGTACTTACAACTTTGAAACAGAAGATTAGAAAGCAGGAGATAGAAAAATCCTTCCCATAGCCGAGAGGGACAGACAGAACACAAGAACAAAGGACTCACACACAAACTTCCCTCCCCCCAGATTTGAAAAAGTCTGGTTTCCTGATTGGTCCTCTGGTCAGGTGTTTCAGGTTACTCCTTTCCAGGTGTAAAAGACATTAACTCTTAGCTATCTGTTTATGACACCCTCCTTACTAGGTTAGCCAGTCTGTGCGCAAATAAGGCCTTTCCCCTCCTCGAAAGGTGAAGGCCATCTGTGCCTAGCAGTCCTTCCTCGAATAGCATCCCGGGGTCGAGGAAGCCAAAGCCCTCCTGGCGACACCATCTTCGCAGCCAGGCATTCACCTCCACGATGCATCTGTCTCTGCCCGGGCCCCTACCTTCGACAGGAAGAATCGAAGAGAATACCACCTGCGCTCCAAACTCCTTAACCCGTACTCCCAGAGCCCTGTAGTCACTCTTGATCTGCTCAATGTCACACCTCACAGTATCATTTGTGCCCACATGGATGAGTAGCATGGGGTAGTAGTCAGAAGGCCGGATAATCCTCGACAAAGCCTCTGTAACATCTCGGATACGGGCCCCTGGCAGGCAGCATACCTCCCGGGATGAACGGTCAGGGCAACAGATGGGTGTCTCCGTCCCCCTCAGCAGAGAGTCTCCAACCACCACCACCCTACGTTTCTTATTATCAGTGGTGGCAGCAGACCTCCCAGCCTTAGGGGTACGAGGCTTCCCCTCCTTAACTGTTAGGGGTGATTCCTTCTCTCCTGTATCAAGAAGAGCATAACAGTTATCTTTTACCACAGCAGGAGGGTTCGCAGCAGGGGTGGAGCACTGCCTGCTGCCAGAAGTAACCAGCTGCCAGTGTCCACCTTGAGCCTTTTCTGGCATTTTTAAATTAAACATTTGTGACCTGTGTCTTTCTTTTCCATGACCAGCCTTTAACTGTGTAGCTCACCAGGACAAACCACTGACCTTAATGGGGAGGTTTCTGACTCAGGTTCCTGGTCCCGTGTGCCATGGGACTCTCTTCCCCCATCTACAACTGTTCCTCTTTGTTCCAGCACAGGATGGGAGTGTCCCTAAAGGAGAACGGCAGGAACAGTGAAATCCTGGGTTTGGAGACACCTCAATCTAGTCTCAGCAGCAAACACATATTAACGCTTTATGTTTCAACTTTTCTTATGTCTGGAGCTTTCTGTGAAAACCTGAAGACCTCTGGAAAAACCAAACCCAACGGGACTTTGAATAAAAATGGCAAATGTTCTCATTTTTAAACAACTGCAAACAAATAAATACAATGATAAGTAAGACCAGTACTACAGGTGCCGGGTAGATGGTCCTTACGTTTGTACCTGCTACACTTAGCCTTAGAGTAGTAGTGAAAAGGTTCCCTATGTTGCCCTCACTGTGAGTTGCGGGGACTTCTGCTAAGAGGGATTGGATAGACAAATAGTCTTCATGCATGTTCACTGCTCAGTATCTGTCTGGAGACTGCTAATGGTGATTATATTGTTTGACATGTGGGGACAGTTGTCCCCTAAGAACTGGACTGAGACCACAAACCAGCCACCAGGTATTATTATGGATTCTTATTTCCATTGCGGTAGCAGCACTAACCAGGCTCAGGACCCCTTTGTGTCGTGAGCTGCACACACACGTCGATCTTGTCTACACTTATGGTGGCGTGTAGGGTATGTGTTGGGACATGTCTCAGTGACAGGTGGGCTGCCTCCACGCTTGTCACTGTGAAGTGTAGCTACAGGCAGCAGTAAAAGGCTCTGGTGGGGGAGGCAGCGGGGAGCTGCTGGAGCTTTTCCTGCTGCCCCCCCTGCCGGAGCCTTGCACCGGAGGGGGACACATACTGCTGCAAACAGCAGCATAGACATGACTGGCGCTGCCTGGGCTTGTGGAGAGCCATCTAGGGACCTCACTGCAGGGCTCAGGTGTGTAGGACATTCTATTCGTCTAAACCACAGCTCACTGGCTACATTGCTATTTGCAGCCATGCTAGCTGGACATGTCGCGTCTGTGCTGCACCTACCTGGAAAGGACTGTCTCCCTCTCAGTCACTACCAGCCCAGGGTGGAGCTGAGTGGGTGACTTAGGGTTGTGCAGTTTTGTACCCTACTGCCAACCAGTCTCTCTCAAAGACAACTTTTTGAACCTTTGATATATATATATGAATCCTGGCCCAGGCCCAAAATTCATTTGAGGTTTGGGAGCAGAGGGCCGAGCATAGAGCAGTCTATAATCTTTGTAGCGCTCGCAAGAGCAGGTGTCTCGCAAATGTCATGAGCTGTCTAAGGCTATTTTAGACACTTTATTTTTAAAAAGGATTTTTCAGCAGGAACATGGAGGAGAAGCTTTGCTCACTGTCAGCACCTTGAAGAATGAAGTACTAGAGATGATACATTTCAAGGATACTGCTTGGCTGGTGCCTTCATAGCCATGTCACTTTGAGATATCAGCGGGGCCTGTCAGATGTTACACGTTAAGCAGAGCCACGCCTAGTCTGTCCTTGGATCGGAGACCTTCAGGAAAAAGTCAGGCTGCAGCAGGAGCTGGTTTGGGGATCAGCAGAATTAGCACTGACCCAGTGCCCCCAAAGGGGAACTGTGGGAGACAATCCCTCCCAGTTGTTGTCTGAAACCATTCTGACCATCCCCTGACCCAACAGTGGCTGGTGTCCCTGACCGACCCTCCCAGAAGCATCCAATACATTTTGGGTGCCTCAGTTTGGAGTGGTCAGCTGGAGACACCTTGGACCAAATTTTAGAGATGAGGGATTCTCAAAATCTGGCCCAAGCACCTCTGAAAATGTGACACCCGGGGGCTCCAGTTGGCCAAGTACAAGGAATATAAAATTAGTGGACCCTTGAAATTTAAGCCCAACATCCTTTGTTAATGGCACGTGCTTGGCCTGTCAATCAAAACCATTGCTATTGCATATGCTTTTGGCTGCTTGGCATCACAAAGGAAGTCCCTTTGAATTCAAGTATCAACGATTTCTCTCCTTCATACAGGGGCGGACTATATTCTTACTTAGCAGCTATTTATTTAGCTGCCCTGATTCCCCAAACTGCCACGAGCCTTCAGCTCCCTTTGGCTTCACCACACTCAGGAGATGGGTGGTACCTAGCAGGGCCGGGCCCCGGATGTTATACGCACAGATCACTTTGTGCACCTCCAGATTCCGGAAGAGAGATGCCATCTAGAACTGATGGAATGTTCCAAACCCAACCTCCTTTGGTTGAAAAAATGGCCTTTTACTCCACAATTGGAAAATTTTGCAAAGCGTTTTTTCCCATTATTTCTGTTTTTCCAAGGAGGCTAGAAAATAAAATATTAGTCAGTTTTTCTTTGTTTCTGTTTTAGTTGTTTGGTTTTTATCATTTTCTGCCTCCTCACTTTACCTCCCCGCTATTTCAATGGCAAAACAGAAAAAGGAATAGGCCAGGAGGAAGGGAGGAGAGGAAAAAAACAAAACCCCACATTGTCAAAATTCAAACATTTTCACAACATTTTGTTAAGAAATTAGAGATTCCTCCTTGTTAAATGCTACAGAAGGAAAATACAGACATTTTAAAACACACTTGTGAATCCTCCCACCCTCCACTTTTTGGCCAGTTCCAGTGCTCTATAAATACAAAGTTTTATCATTATTATTCAATAACAACAGGGCCCACACAGAACTTTTAATACAGGCAGGAGAATCAGAAGGTTCCAAAGCCCTCTGCACTGATTTGTTTCTTTGAGATGTTTCTGAACAGCAGAAAAGCAGAGTCAAAATCTAACCAGTGATGCATAGGCTACCAGGCTGGTAAATTCTGTCACCTGCAGATAGAGAAACTCTCTCTTTATTGCCTGCATTTCCTCATAGACATAGACTTTAATGTCAGAAGGGACCATTATGATCATCTAGTCTGACCTCCTGCACAACTCTGCTCTATTTTTGTGCACTTTGAACAGCATATTTTCTCTCTTTCACCATGTATGGTATGTGTAACCTCAGTGTGGATAAGTGCTTGAGCTTCTGTCCCTAACAAATGCGTCTGACCTGGATACGTGCTGTCCTGGCTGTTTACGCTCATGCACATCTGTTAGAAAGACTCAGCTCAGTCTGGATCCAGACACTGGACATGGGAACCAGAACCACCTTAGAGGCCACTGATGATGATCTCCTGCTGCCAATGGGCTGAGGGCAGCATCCATTCTCATCCCCCTGGACCTCTGCAGCATTCGACACTGTCAGCTCTGAGATTCTGGTCTCTCACCTGACGACAAGCATCCAGGGTAATTGGCTAAAATGGTTGAGTCCTTCCAAGAGGGACACACCCAATGGGTAGTGATGAGAAACTGCAGCCTTCACCACTAGAGGCTTCACTTGTGGGGCTTCACGAGGATCAATTCTCTCTCGTAGTCTTTCGTTAGCAACCGCACCATGCCACCGCTATGTGACCTGGTCAGACAACATGGACTCAAGTTGCCAGCAACAAGCAGATGACACACAGCTCTACCTTTCCTCTTGCATGTACAAAGTGTGGCCCAGTGCCTTGGACGAGATCAGCTAGTGGGTGAAGAGCAGCTGGCTGAAGCTGTTCTGGGGGCAAGGCAGAGGGGATGTGGTGGGGCGAAGGAAAGTGTTCAGAGGAGTCTATAGTTACAGAGCAGTCTCCACTGGTTGAAGGGTTCACACCAGCAACTGGTAAATTCCTTCCATCGTCCATGACAGCGGTTCTCAAACTTCATTGCACCATGACCCCCGTTCTGACAACAAAAATTACTACATGACCCAGGAGGGGGGACTGAAGCCTGAGCCTGTCGAAGCCCCACTGTCCCCGGGCAGGGGACGTGGGGCACAAAGCCCAAGCCAGGCTGATGATTTAAAGGCCTTGCGGCTCCCAGCCACAGCAGGTGCCCTGTGGCCTTTAAATCTGATTTAAAGGCCACACCTCTTCTGGTTGAGGCCATGCCCCTGCTCAGGACTCTGGCATACCAGTAAGTCCTTTAACTTACTTTAAATCCTGGATACAGATGAGCATCCTGAAGCACTACTCTGTGCCAAGGGCATTCGTCTGCAGGGTTCCTGAATTCGAGATTACTCTCAACATATCTGACCATTCCAGGGAAGAAAGATGAACCACAGCTGCAAAGAGGACAGGTGCCCGGTGACCCAATTAGAGCATGCAGAGTGTTGGGGGCGTTTGATTCAGCCCATCACAGATGATGGTACCATGAAAAAAGCTAGGGAGTCAAGGTGGATAAGGGCAGGACACAAATTTGCTGCTCATGTCCAGGGAAAAGTAGCTGGTGAAAGTGCCTTGACAAGCCCTTCAGGTCCATTCATGTACGTTTGATCACGGCCTTTGTGGGGACACAAGCAGGTACTCACATGTCAAAGCAGAGCTTGAGGAAGAGTTTTCCAGCACTGTGAGTGACACGGGAACACCAAGAGAATGTGATCAATCTTGGTATCGGAGATCATTTATCTGAGATTGCTCTGCTCAGCCATGCTATTCACGCTAACTCATGCCAGAAAAATGTTTCCCATGCTGTGTTACAGAAACAATATCAGCCCCACACCATCAACTGGGTATGAAAACTATCAGGGACGAATATGAGATTATATTTTTGCCTTGAATGGACGGGAGCAATTCTGGTTGATCATAAAGTCAATTCTCAGGAAAAGTCTTTCTACGTTACCTCATTTTGGTCTATTTTCATTCCACAGCACCGCAGACTAAGGAGTCTATTCTCTCATCAATGTACAGGGGTATTTATGTGAGCAGTCTCACAGAAAGGCCAGGCCCCTCAATTCCCTGCTCTTTCATGAACTCTCAGTGCCCGTCTAAAGTGGAATTCCAGTCCAAAAGTGACTGTAAAAAGAAACCAGTGGGGTTCTGTGTGTTGTCTTTCAACGATTCCCATATGAAACTTACTCAGTTTACAAGAAGAAGCATGGAACCACTAGCCACACTGTCTCCCTTATGAAGAACAGCAGAAAGGGGAGACTAACTAGCAGGAACTGAAAGCTACAGAGCTAGTTTACACCGTGTTTGCTCCGTGATAGCCACTGAATCATGGAAAGGTATTTTCATGAGTAAGAAAACTGCTATCCAATTACAATTACCTATGCTCTATTGGTGGGATTGGCGCTTTAGTGAGCTACTGTTTAATGTTAACTCACGTTAATCCACTGGTCACAAAAGAATCCTGATGGCAGGAATGAGAAACTAAAGAGATTGTACCCCCCTAGCGTGGAAATGCAAATGCTCCCGAGGATGGGAACTCACAGAGCTGCGACGCACACAGCAAGGGAAGGCGGCTGCTCGCTCTAGCCAAGGAATGATTTTTTTTACCATTTCAGACCCCACCCCAGAAACCTAAACTTTGCCCCCTGTCCTTGCTGAGAAAGCTCCTAAACCAGTCAAATGAGATGTGAGGAAATGACAGGTCATGTTTTTAAAGGGCTGCATTCATTCCACCCTCTATGCGCATTACAGATCCTTCCAGCGCCCATGTGGAACAGAAGCATCACTCCTATTTCACAATTGGGGAAACTACAGCCCAGTGAGGTCAACGACTGGCTGAATCAGGATCTGAACCCAGGCCCCACAATGCTTTGGCTGCTGCTTTAGCCACTACGCCATGCTGCCTTGCCTTGGCTTTTTGATGTCAGGCTAGAGGAGAAAAACAGCAGCTTTGAAACTTGGCCTGTGTTTTCATTTCCCCCCAGGGAGTGGAGCAGTTAAGAAGCAAGAGCGCGTGTCTGTGAGCAACCTCCTGGACGGCCGCCACGCTCCGCTCCATTTAGTTATGGAGCTTTGTCAGGGCTGTGGGCTGCGATAAAGTTTATGGAAATAAAAGGCATCTCCAGCAAGCCAGGTGAGAAGCAGACTCGGCTGTTTCTTCTTTCCCACACTGATTAGGATCTGGGCAGGCTTCTGAGCTCCAGATCTGAGATAAAAGCAGCAGCTCCTCCCACCTCTGTTTGGGGCCAGATAAGTGATAAAGAGATGCCAGTGAGTCACCTCCCGGCACAGGGCCCTGATTTCCTCCCACTCCCACTTCACTAGAATCTGTTGTTCACTGTCAAACCCGGGAAAAGAGCACTCGCCGGCCAGCCCCTTGCTTTAGGAATATGGGACATTTGGGGGTGGAAATAATCTACGTATCTGGAGCCAGATCCCCATCCAGCTGGGCTGCACGTGGCACTGACGCAGGGCTGTAAATCACCTTTATGTTCCCTCTCATCCTGAGGACCGTCTGTTCCCTGCTCCCACTTGCATCCAGCTGCCCATGGGACCAAGAGATTGCTCCAGCAGCTGGCGACTGCCAAGAGATAGGGATTGCCCGGCCATGTCCTCTTCTCCTCAGCTTGCTCCCTTGCAGCAGGGGCTGGGAAATGGAATGCTACAGGAACAAGTATCAGAGGGGTAGCCTTGTTAGTCTGGATCTGTAAAAGCAGCAAAGAATCCTGTGGCACCTTATAGACTAACAGACGTTTTGGAGCATGAGCTTTCGTGGGTGAATACATGCATCTGATGAAGTGGGTATTCACCCATGAAAGCTCATGCTCCAAAACGTCTGTTAGTCTGTAAGGTGCCACAGGACTCTTTACTGCTTTTACAGAAACAAGGAGACTTTCCTCCTAGGCAGAGGGACTCCTCATGGATTGGCTTTACTCCTTTCATAGCTGCTTTGCTCTGTAGGATCTGGCTCAAAGAACCAGGTTTGCACCTAGGTAAATCCAGATTAGATTCCTGCAGCCTTCTCTGGGGATTTACCCTGTCGGAACTGAGGTCAGAATGCATCTCGGAAGCGTTTGTTTCCCATTTCGAGGCAGGGGAGTAAACCCACTTCCAAATAACCTTTAAGACTCCTCCATGTTTCACAGGGCAACGTTAATGGAGAGACTGGGGAGAACAATTAAAAATGAGGAACATAAAACGTATAGAGCCGTTTGGGAAGCTGGAAAATGAGGAGCTGACCCTGCCACAAGCGAAAATAATGGGAGCTTTGCCACTGGCTTTAACAGGAGCAGGCACAGGAATGGGCCCCCAAAGCCTGCTGGGACTGGAAATGTTCAGTTAGTGGTGGGTTTTGTGGAGGATGGATTCATTGGCCAAACCAGGCCCATCTTTGCCTCCAACGTGCTCTGAAGGAGGAGATGGGAACTGAAGCACTTAAAAATAGTGCTGGACGAAACCTCAAACCACACAAATCTCACTTGGGCTGGGGCTTTGTTCCAAACTTGAAATTCAGGCCAGTTCGTCAAAGGATTCCTGAAACTATGAACAAACCTGGGCTTGGTTTGTGGTTTTGCAACAAAAGCCACACAAAGAACAGAGCATCAACACAAATGTGAGGGGAAACTGGATGGTTTCAATTGGAATTTGCATTGAGATTTTATTTTGATTGAATCCAGAACAGGGGGATGGAACCAACAACAATATTTGCTCTAGACAGTAACCAAAAGGATCTACAGTCTTTTGTCTGACCCTGCACTCTCCAGGGAGCTGCGGGGGTTCAGATAAAATGGAATACAGATCGGATTCTCTCTCGGGTTTGGCTTTGCACAAACAAAATCTGCTTGATGAAATTTTTCCAAATCACAAATGCCCCTTTTTGCCAAGGCAGGGATCAGAGAAAACCAAGCCTGCCGGAACATGGGTGAATCCAGTCCATGTAGACCTGGATCTGAAGTGCCCCAGGATGTGGTTTTCAAAATCAAAATCTGCTTGATGAGGTTTTGTAAAAGCCAAACCACTGGCCCCTGAACCCATCACTGCCCCAAACCACAAAGCCAACACACTGTGCCCCAGAGTGCAGCTTTCACCGCTCTGACACTCAGTGTGCAGCCTCTGGCATGTCAGCCCACTCTGAAGCGCGTTTCCTCCCTGACCCACACTCCACACTGTAACATCCAGCGGCAGCACGGGGTGGAAGTGTAGTAAAGTAGCAACACGAGATGGGAAGGGAAATGTCACAATCCACCAGTGCCTGCCTCATGCAATCGTAGGAAATGGATTTGGGTCAGATGAACACCCCTGAGGACAACAGACAATCCTGTCCAATCAAATCTAATCTAGTTCTAAAGCCAAAATGCTGCAGGCTATTTTTAAAAAAAAAAACACTCCTTCTCGATGGGCTAATGAAGCATGAGGAGAACTGAGCTCTGTGTCCCAGCTTTGACATTGACTTCAGAAAATCCCCTCTTTATGCCTCAGTTTCCCCATATCCATATATTATGAGGATAAAAATAATATTGACCTACCTCACTGGACTGCAAGAGGAGGGAACCAGGGGCTTGTCAAGAGAGACGGTGATGGAAGGTACTGCAGAGATGCAAAGTTCTGATGTATTGTAGCAAGTCTGTGGTGCAACCGTGATCACTTTGACCTTCTTGGCAATAGCTGGGATAGAACTCACTCAGATCCTCCTGCTCCAAACGTACAAGCCATTTTGGAGTTGAAGGTTAATCTCCATTAGCTGTATGCAATATAGGGCCTATGACACATGTGGCTGGGCAGTCTCAAACCATCTAGAAGTGGGCAGTCATGCAGACAAGCTAGCCAGTTAATTACGACATACTTATTAGTATTTAAAGGGCCATAATTGGAAGGGGAGAATGAAATACCAAACAGAGGGATGGTAGCATCAAAACATCCAGGCTGTCAAACAATTAAAAAAGAAATTGCAATTAATCGCAGATTTAATAGCACTGGTAAACAACGAGAGAATACCATTTCTTCAAATATTTTTGGATATTTTCTACATTTTCAAGTATATTGATTTCAGTTACAACACAGAATACAAAGTGTACTCTGCTCACTTTATATTATTATTTTTGATGACAAATATTTGCACAGAAAAGAGATAAACTAAAGATGTAGCATTTTTCAACTCATCTCATACAAATACAATAGTGCAATCTCTTGTTGTGACAGTGCAACTTACAAAAGTAGAATTATTATTTTTTCATAACTGCATTCAAAAATAAAACGGTTGTAAAGCCTTAGAGCAACAAGTTTCTCTCAGTCCTACTTCTTGTTCAGCCAATCGCTCAGACAACAAGTTTTTTTACATTTACAGGAGATAATGCTGCCTGCTTCTTATTTACAATGTCACCTGAAAGCGAGAACAGGCATTTGCATGGCACTGTTGTAGTAGCCGGAGATACTAGGCTACTAAACATTCGTATGTCCCGTCTTGCTTCTACCACCATTCCAGGGAACATGCGTCCATGCTGATGACGGGTTCTGCTCGATAATGATCCAAAGCGGTGCAGACTGACACATTCATTCCTGTCATCTGAGTCAGACACCACCAGCAGGTTGATTTTCTTTTCTGGTGTTCAGGTTCTGTAGTTTCCGCATTGGAGTGTTGCTCTTTTAAGACTTCTAAAAGCAAATTCCAGGCCTCGTTCCGCTCAGATTTTGGACGGCACTTCAGATTCTTAAACCTTGGGTCGAGTGCTGTAGCTATCTTTAGGAATCTCGCATTGGTGCTGTCATAAACAGATAGCTAAGGGTTAACGTCTCTTTCACCTGGAAAGAAGTAACCTGAAACACCTGACCAGAGGACCAATCAGGAAACAAGACTTTTTCAAATCTGGGTGGAGGGAACTTTGTGTTGGAGTCTTTTGTTCTTTGGTCTTCTGCCTGTACTCTCTCGGCTATGAGGAGTGAATTTTTCTATTTCCTGCTTTCTAATCTTCTATTTCCAAGTTGTAAGTACCATATAGTAAGGCAGTAAGGTTTCTATTGTTTTCTTTTGTATTTACATGGATATAGTTGCTGGAGTGCTTTGAATTGTATTCTTTTTGAATAAGGCCGGTTATTCAATATTCTTTTAAGCAAATGACCCTGTATTTGTCACCTTGATACAGAGAGACCATTTTTATGTACTTTTTCTTTCTTTTTATATAAAGCTTTCTTTTTAAGACCTGTTGGAGTTTTTCTTTAGTGGGGGACTCCAGGGAATTGAGTCTGTGCGCACCAGGGAATTGGTGGGAGGAAGAAGTCAGGGGGAAATCTGTGTGTGTTAGATTTACTAGCCTGACTTTGCATTCCCTCTGGGTGAAGAGGGAAGTGCTTGTGTTTCCAGGACTGGAAATAGAGAGGGTGGACTCCCTCTGTTTAGATTCACGGAGTTGCTTCTGTGTATCTCTCCAGGAACACCTGGAGGGGGGAAGGGAAAAGGTTTATTTCCCTTTGTTGCGAGACTCAAGGGATTTGGGTCTTGGGGTCCCCAGGGAAGGTTTGGGGGGACCAGAGTGCCCCAAACACTCTAATTTTTTGGGTGGTGGCAGCTTTACCAGGTCCAAGCTGGTAACTAAGCTTGGAGGTTTTCATGCTAACCCCCATATTTTGGACGCTAAGGTCCAAATCTGGGACTAGGTTTATGATAGGTGCCTTCTTTGCGTTTTGGCAAATCTTCAGCAAAAGTGTTCTTAAAACGAACATGTGCTGAGTCTGAGATTGCTATAACACGAAATATATGGCAGAATATGGGTAAAATCACAGACCAGAGACATACAATTATCTCCCAAGGAATTCAGTCACAAATTTAATTAACACATTTTTTTTAAATGAACGTCATCAGCATAGATGCACATTCTCTGGGACGGTGGCTGAAGCATGGATTTAAAGAGCAGCCGTGCAGCAGCCTCTAGCTGAGAAGCAGGAAGTCACATCCCCACATTCCATCTAAATTACATTAAAACAATGGCCCCCCGCTATAGAAGGGATGTGGACAAAATGGAGAGAGTCCAGTGGAGGGCAATGGAAATGACTAGGGGGCTGGGGCACATGACTTGTGAGGAGAGGCTGAGGGAACTGGGGTTATTTAATCTGCAGAAGAGAAGAGTGAGGGGGGGATTTGATAGCAGCCTTCAACTACCTGAAAGGGGGTTCCAAGGAGGATGGATCTAGACTGTTCTCAGTGGTAGCAGATGACAGAACAAGGAGCAATGGTCTCAAGTTGCAATGGGGGAGGTTTAGTTTGGATATTAGGAAACACTATTTCACTAGGAGGATGGTGAAGCACTGGAATGGGTTCCCTAGGGAGGTGGTGGAATCGCCTTCCTTAGAGGTTTTTAAGGTCAGACTTGACAAAGCCCTGGCTGGGATGATTTAGTTGGGAATTGGTCCTGCTTTGAGCAGCGGGTTGGACTAGATACCTCCTGAGGTCCCTTCCAACCCTGAGATTCTTTGATTCTATGACTGATAGGCTCTAAAGTTTTACATTGTTTTGTTTTTTAGTGCAGTTATGTAAAAACATTTTCTACATGTGTAAATTGCACTTTCATGATAAAGAGATTGTACCACTACTTGTATGAGGTGAACTGAAAAAATACTATATCTTTGATTTATCTTTTTTACAGTGCAAATATTTATAACCAAATACAATATAAAGTGAGCACTATACACTTTGTATTCTGTGTTGTAATGGAAATAAATATATTTCCAAACATATATTCCAAAACATCCAAAGTATTTATAATACAGTGTAATTGGTATTCTATTATTGTTTAACAGTGCAATTAAAACTGCACTTAATCATGATTCATTTTTTTAATCAAGTTAACTCAAATGATTAATTCGAAACAAATTAACTTCAATTAATTGACAGCCCTACTTGCTAGATATCTTCCCTTTACATGAGATGGACATCAGGGATGCTGGGACAGTTTTTTATAGTGGTGGTGCTGAGAGCCTTGGAACCAGACTGTAAACCCTGTGTATAATGGAAACCATCTCCAGCCAGCGGGTGCGGCAGCACCCCCCCGCACACCTAGTTCCAGCACTGAGGATGGACATGGACACTGCTTGCCTGTAAAGCCACAAAGAATACAGCTGCCCTGTAAATGTCCTGTAACACGCATCCTTGCAGCCTGCTCATGGTGAATGCTTCAGGCATCACTGCACAACCCTATATATTTTTCTCTGCACTTTCAACTTATCTGCAGGGGAGATAAGGCAAGATCTAAGGTTGAGAAATTGCTCCATTTTTGCTGGAGATTATGAGGAACAGCTGTACGGCCCTCCCCCAGGTACAGCGTGAGTGTCCCATCCACTCCTACAACACTTCCAGGGGGACCATCCCACTGGTCTGCCCTTTGGTGTTTTTGAATAAGGCCATCTCTGCCTCCTAGCCACTCGCCTCAGTATAACAGAGAACAGAACAGAACAGTCGAAAGGGAATGTAGAGGAGATTAGTATCCAGATCACACCGAGATTCGCTCCGCTAACCTCTCCGACACTGGATAAGCAGCTCTGATGTAACTGCTGGCATACAACCTGGTGCACCCAAACCTGCACCTCCAATCTAATGTAGCTGCAGAAGGCTGGGGCAGGGGCAGGAGGCATACAGAGTGGTCGTTAACATTATGATGTGGTTATGGGTTATACAACAGGCCCAGAGGGAAACGGCCTCAGTAAAACCCTGATAAGAAAAGGGAAAGCAGAAGAATGCAGGGAATCAGAACCTCACTCAGCGGCACTAACCCAGGAAAGGGAATTGGTGCAGAGCTCTGTAATGGCTCCAGGCCAATACTACATGCTGGCCCACCTGCAAGGAACGTGCTGGTGCCGTGTGACTGCTTGGCCTCCAGCAGAGAGTACTTTAGCATTATTCTTATTGCCACAATGCCTCTGTGTGCTAGGTGCTGCACAAACACGGAAAACAAAGGCTGTCTGTGCCCCCCAGACAACAGGCGGGTACAGCAGACCAACGGGGTAGCACAAGGCACCAGTGGTTTCCGCTGACGGTGACTTTGCTGTAGCTCACTGTAGGCTGCTTTCCTGTGCTAAAAGGAGTTGATTTCACGTCATTTCATAAATTTTACATAATTTACAAGATAAAAATTCTAGGCTGTCTCACTCCACGTCAGCCTCACAGCATTTCCATCAGACAGAGATTTAACTCTGTGTTCCACCAACTGTACAGAAAACACAGAGCCAGGCCGTCGGCTGGCATGAGCCGGCAGCGTCCTCACCGGAGAGGCACTGATACGCACCAGCCAAGGACACGGACTGTAAAGTCCCCCACCAGAAACTAAGCTTAATTTTGCTGCCAGATCATTCCATTCCTTTGTTTTGATGATCTCGATCTTTTCCCAGTCATCCGGGCAACATCTGCTACGTGCAGAAAGAAACGGATGCGAGGCTCTGAATAGCGGTGACTTTTCTTTAACCATTGCAGGGATCCGATTCGTATCACTAGGAAATGATTCACGTGATCGCTGGGATCCCCTCCCTGCTCTAGCCTAGTTGGGACCCAATAATGCTTGGTCTGTAGAGCAGGAATAATTTCATAATCAAATCTCCTATCAAACCCCTCATAGGACAAGCGCAGTGAGAGCTGGAACTCTCCATATTGCCAAGTTGCCTTGAAATTTACCCACAAGCTCCCTTGGTTTAATTACTGTTAATTGACTACCCCAGGGCTCAATCTTAGCAAGGTGCTGAGCACTCTGAAACCCATCCAACAAAGCACTTAACTGCATGCTTAATCGTAAGCACATGAACAGTACAATAGACTTCAACGGGATAAGCACATGCTGAAGTTGAGCATGGGCTTAGGTGCTTAGCAGGCTCTGGGCCGGGAAATCCCTAGTTTGTCTGTGTTCATTTTAATAGCCCCTAGAATGACCCTGTGTCTGGGGTCTGCTGCCATACAGGGATTATCCCCAGGGTAATGGGCCTCTCCCAGTGCGCAGAGCTGGCAGACGGGCCTTGGAGCCCTGCTCAGAGCCCAGCACAGGCACAAACAGTTTTGAGGTCATACAGCCAGGTCCTGCCCCCTGTGGAAAGCAGGGCCCAGCCAGGCTGCCTCGGGGCCCTGACCATGGAGCAGTGAGAGGCTACGCTGCCCAACAAGGTGCATTCCCTGGGGAGTCAGGCAGATGACTTACTGTCACCCCTTGACCTGACCAAAAAGGGGCTCTGCTGCAGGACACAAGGCATCCCTTCCTTTCCCCTAAGCAGCTGAGCATGCTAACCCCACAGCACGCTCTGACCCAACTGGCCTGCGAGATGGAGAGGCCTCGGTGGGGCTGGGCTGGGTAATCAGAGCCATGTCTCCAGCATGGCAGTGCCCATGCAGAGCGTGGCAGGGAGTTAGAGTGTAACCAAACCTCACGGAGCACTGAGACTAGCTTCTGGGTGGTGCCAGCAGACAGAGGGGTTTGTGATTGTGTGACACTATCAGCGTAACCGCCACCAGACTACCTGCGCACTGTGGCGTCGGGGTGATGCGAAATGAAAGGGGAGCAAGAGACATTTCAAGTGGCACATTTGTAACCTGGGAAGATCAAACAGTAGCTGTGGGGCAACAATGCCAGCCCTGCCATCCATCGCTTTCAAGCCCAGGAGGTGGGTAAGTCGTGTTCACATTTTTCAGATGGGCGAACGGAGGCTTGTGGAGACGAAGTGAATCACCTCAAAGCTTTCAGTGATGCTGTGGCCGAGTCATACATAGAGAGCCCTAGTGCCCTGTGCTCTAACCACTAGTCCCTACTGCAGTGGCAGGGCATGAGGAAATTCCAGCTCCCGGGTGAACGCTGCAGCATTTTGCTGATTCAAAACCCAGCCACCGGCAGAGATGAGTGCTATGCACAGAACCCTGACGTTCGGAATTGCATCTTTTCAGGCTTTTCTCTCATTTTCAGGAAGTCTTGGGCAAACTGCACCCTTGTTTTGAATTCATAGCGGGAGCTTCTTGCCCACCGTTTGACTGATCTGGCAAAGCGGCTGCCCTCCCTGGAAGTCTATTATGGAGCCCAAACAATCCAAAGCAGAGTCTGCAGAGCCATGCCTATTGCCACCATCCCCGGAACTAACCAAACAGCGGAGAATGTTCTTCATTTTTTATAGCGAGAGTCAGAAAGTAGGGAGCACTGGCAACACATCAGAAGCGACTTCCGTCATTTACAGTAAAATCAAAGAGGGCAGAACAATGAATACAAAGTAAGGTTAAAATACCTCATTACAGGAACAATTTGTTCATCTGACATCAAAATAATGGAATTTATGTCTGCGCAGGTTCGAGCCAAGTTATCTGTGGTGCCATTTTCCTGTCTGTAGGCTCAAGCAGCTGCACGAAATAACAGGGGCTGATTTAACTCTGCATAACGTTTGGGCATGATCCTGAAACCTTTATCCGCTTAGGGCCCAATTTTGTCCCCGCTGCACGGAGTACTGCCGTGGGCCTTGATTCGGCAAAGCACTGCAGCAGCAGCTTGACTTTAAGCCCCTGAAAGCCAAGGAACTACTCACCCACTGCAGTGATTTGCTCTGCCACTTGCCTTTGCAAGTACACGCACCGAAATGACTGGGAGCAGGTGTGTGAGCAAGGTCCTACTCAAAAGGAGTAAGAGTGGCCCTGCTGGAGTCACAGGGACTCTGCCATGGTGAGGATGACTCGTGTGAGTCAAGGGCGCAGGGTCAAGCCCTTTAGGACGATCTATCTCTATCTCCAGCCTGGCCTGCCAGCTGTTTGAGGGCATGTGCTGCAGGATGGCAGAAGCTGGCCCTTAGACTATGGTGTCTGGGACAGGGAGTTGCATTTTCTGCTTTGTCTGTGAAGCACCAGGCACGGCTGTGGGCATAGTAAAGCAGTGAAAAGGAAAACTCCAAAACAAACCAAAATCCGGCACTGGCATGACAGCCCCGCCTGGGCTACATGCCCCCAGTCCTCCCGTGGGCTGCCATGGCCCAAACCAAACGTGACTTTGCACCACTAGGCCTCCCCTCCTCAGTCTTGCTCCTCCAGCTGCTCTGGCTGGCTCCATGTCCTGAGACTAGATTCTTCACCATACTCCACGCAATTGGCAAGGGGGCTTACGGGTGCCTCCTACTCCTCTTCCTCGCACCCGGGCCTTGTCCCAGCCTCCCCTTGGCTCTCCAGCCACACTCTCCTTGTGGAGTGATAGATGGGAAGAGGTGCATGACATCAGACCTGGCCAGGGCAGGGCTCTCCATGTCCCGGTGCTTTGCCCAGGTTAAAATAGCTCAAGCCGTGGGGCTGCCATCACTCCTCAGGAGAGAGACAGACAATTCCAGCGTGTCCTGTGCTGGCCCCGTAGGATAAGCCACTGACCCCTCTCCCCTGGGCAGCCTGCAGCTGACATCTCCATATCTGTACTTGTTTTAAAAATACATTGTGAGGCACTTAATTACCACGGTGACGAGCATAATATAACTTCATGAACAAATAAATATTTAGCTCTTTTTAATCGGGCCTTGTAAGTCAGACCCTTCTGTCCTGTCATCATTTCTGTCCTGCTCTCTGCTCCCAGAATACCGGTGATGTCTCTCTTAGCCCTGATGCTGCCCCCATCACTGGTGCATGCTTAATAACCTGCAGCGTCACATCTGCTGTCCCGGGCAGCCTCCCAGTGCCTCCCACATTCACCCGACTTCACTTCTGCTATCAGTTGCCACCTCTCCTGCAGCTAGTCACCTGTTTGGCACACCTCACCACAGTGTCTGAGCACCTCACAATCTTCAATACCTCCGTCCTAACCCCCCCCAATCCAGGGTGCAGGGCAGGGCTTCTATCCCCATAGTACAGAGGGGAACAGAGACACAGAGACTTGCCCCGGTCACCCAGGGAGTCTGTGGCAAAGCAGGGAATTGAATGCCAATCTCTCAAATCCAAGTCTAGTGCTCTCCCCACTAGAGGGTCCTCCCTTGCACCTGTGCAACCCCTTGTCCTCTGCAGTCTCCTTCTCCTCATCTGTCCTCATGGCCTCCCCGCCCACTACCAGCCAGAGGGGAAATCTGCAAAGAGTTTTCCAAACTTCCAAGAGAATGCCCAAGAGTAGGGAGTGCAATCTAGAGTGGGGATTATGGGGAGCAGGAACCCCTGAGTGCCCATCCCAGCTCTGATAGACAGGGGCACAGGTGCTGAACTCTTGGGAGCCCCTGGATAGTTATCTCATGCAACTGTGAAGGGAGTGAACCAGATTTCCTTAGGGGCCCTGGGAAAAATGAGTCTTTCCTCCCCAACCTCTCTTGTGACAGATTTCAGAGTGGTATCAGCAAAAACAATGAGGAGTCCTTGTGGCACCTTAGAGACTAACAAATTTATTGGGGAACAAGCTTTCATGGGCTAAAACTCATTTCATCAGATGCATGGAGTGGAAAATACAGTAGCAGTTACATATGTATATATACACACACACACAGGACATGAAAAGATGGGAGTTGCCTTACCAAGTGGAGAATCAGTGCTAATGAGACAATTCAATTAACAGTAGAATACCAAGGGAGGAAAAATCACCTTTGTAGTGGTAATGAGGGTGGCCCATTTCAAGCAGTTGACAAGAAAGTGTGAGTAACAGTAGGGGAAAATTAGTTTTCGTAGAGACCCATCCACTCCCAGTCTCTATTCAGGCCTAATCTGATGGTATCTAGTTTGCAAATTAATTCCAGTTCTGCAGTTTCTTATTGGAGTCCGTTTTTGAAGTTTTTTTGTTGAAGAATTGCCACTTTGAGGTCTGTAATTGAGTGACCAGGGATATTGAAGTGTTCTCTGACTGGTTTTTGAATGTTATGATTCCTGATGTCTGATTTGTGTCCATTTATTCTTTTGTGTAGAGACTGTCTGGTCTGGCCAATGTACATGGCAGAGGGGCATTGCTGGCACATGATGGCATATATCACATTGGTAGATGTGCAGGTGAACGAGCCCCTGATGCTGTGTTTGATGTGGTTAGGTCCCATGATGGTGTCCCTTGAATAGATATGCGGACACAGTTGGTACCAGGGTTTGTTGCAGGGTTTGGTTCCTGGGTTGGTGTTTTTGTTGTGTGGTGTGTAGTTGCTGGTGAGTTTTTGCTTCAGGCTGGGGGGCTGTCTGTAAGTGAGGACAGGTCTGTCTCCCAAGGTCTGTGAGAGTGAGGGATCATCCTTCAGGATAGATGGTATAGATCCTTTATGATCTTGTGTTTCCCTCTCCCAAAATACTGCTCCCTCAAATCCCCTGCTCCGCAAAGCTTTCTCTCCTGTTGTTTTACCCAACACACACCTCCCCAGTCACCTGTATCACAATTCTATGGGCATGCCCAAGTGGGAACCCCTCTTTAAGGAGCCCTGGGGCAACCCAGCTAGCAGGGCCTGAGCTGGGAGTGGAGAAGCCAAACTGCTATGGAGGCCTCAGCCCTGCTCCCCTCACAGATGTGCCGGATCTCAGGATACCTGCAGGGTTTGCGTTGCGGGCTAGCCCTCGGCTTTCATTGTGGGGTCTGAAGCCCAGGCTCTCAAGACAGAAGCAGAGGAAATACTGCCAGAGGATGGTCCCAGAGTCTCCACGGTCTGTGCTGATCTCACCCCACCAGGGTTTGACTGGCCCTGAGGACACGCTATGCTCCCCAACACCTAACACACGGCAGAGCTCATTGGGCTCCAGGCTAAGGGGCCCTCCTAGGGAGGAAAGGTGTTGCAGAAACTCCACAACATAATAGTCTTCTCTCTAGAAACAGCCCAACCACCAAGCGCCAGAGTGTTTGGGCCTCTCAGTCGTGACCTCTTCGTTCACCAGCTCAGCCAGCGGAGAACTGGTGCCCTTGGAGATAGGTTGCTTTGTTCCTCCTGTATGACCGAGCTAAATCAAACCATGGCTCTGGGCCTTAGCAGGCCTTACAAACCAGCAGCGGAGTCCCGACACGAAGGGGATGTCTACACGGTGAGCGGGAGCCTATGGCAGACAGTGTCAGAGCTGGGGACTCAGGCTTCTGCTAGGGTGCTAAAAACAGCTGTGTAGACATCTGGCTCGGGCAGGAAGGGAGGGCACCGGGCTTCAGAGCCTGAGTTCCAGGCCGAGCCGTGACATCTGCACGATGTAGCAGGCCCCAAATGTCTCTCGGGGGGCCTGACTACGCATAGTGGTTCTTGGCTGACCCCTCCCCTTATCCAGTGATCCAAGGCTGCTCCTGGGGAGAGTATGCCACATGTCCAGGTTTCCCCACGATCATCCTGTTTTTGTGGTGGCCGGCCCAGGAAGTCTGTCCAGCTGCCCAGTTTTACAGGTTCAGGATCATCCCGGATGGCCCAGGCTTTGTGCCTCAGAGGTGGCAGCCCCAGAGGAGAGGGAAGGGGCAGCCCAAGGAACCTGCCCCTGGTGCAGCCCCCATAAGAGCCCAGGCATGACTGCAGTCAGGGGAGGATCCAGGGACTGCTCCCTCCCTAATCCGTCAGAGGGCAAGCTGCTCCCCAAGTGGGGTGGCCAGGCGGCTGGGCCATGGCTAGCAGAACAGCACTGGCCCCCCGCGGAGGACTTCCTCCTCTCCTTCTGAGCTCCCCCACTCTGAGCAGGCAGCCTGGGCCCAAGCAGCAAGACTCAGCCCAAAGTCTCAGCTTCACCTCCTTACTGGGACATGCCCCCTTGGCTGGGATCGGGGCCTCCTGTCCGGCCCCAGACGGAGGGATGAACCGCACTGCTGCTACTGCCTGGCAGCGAGTGACGAGCCGGGGACTGACCGGGCTGGAGGCCCAGACAGCCTCTTTGGCTGGGCCCAGGCAGGCTGCCAGGCAGGCTGCGGGGGAAGTGCCGCTCTGCACCCCCGGGAGTGACACAGCCTTCGGGAAAGAGGAGCGGGAGAGAGAAAGAAAAGCTTGTTCTGGCATGGGCCAGTGGAAAAAGGAGCAGAGAAGGGGGGTGGGGTCAGGACAGCCAGTGGGAGTTTAGCCTGACAAAGGACCCCAGGCGAAGAGACGCTTTGCTGGGGCACTCACACAGGGGCCCTGGGAAATGCTGCTATGCAAGATCCTGGGGGAGTGAGCGGCAGTCACCCTGTGCTCCCCTTTACCCCAGGCCTTAAAGCCACTCAGCTCTCCGGCCTAAACGAACGGGAGCCTCTCAGGGATGATTTATGGCAGACGCCTGGCTCATGCCATCCCCTTTGGCATCTCTTTCCTCAAGCTTTGCTACAAAACAGCAGCGCCCGAGCTTGGGAGGCTGCCTGGGACAGCATTTCCTTCAGCCCTCCCAGAACGCCAGGAGCTGGGGCAATGGGCCTCTCTTCAGGCTGGGGGATCCCCTCCCCTGAGATGGGCTGCGGAGATGTTGGTCATCGCATAGACAAAGTATCTCGATTTTACAGCCTGTGTGCACGATGCCCCAACTTCCTTATTTTATTGGGGCGGGGGTCAGGAACGGACACAAATGGGGCTACTTAGCTAATAAATCCTAAGAGCTGTGGAAAGTTTGATGCAGCGAGAGCACGCAGACAGAAAATTAAAAAGCTAATAAAGCCCCCTCGGCGTGAGGGCATTGGCATCAGGTCAGCTCTGCTTCTCCAGACACCTAATAAAGAGACATTCCAGGACACTAACTCATAAGGGAAATCTGTGGGGGTCGTAGAGAACAGCGGAAAACCAACCATGGTAACAGATCAGTAACTCCAGTACACTGGAAAGGAAGGGGGAAAAGAGTGAGACGTTTTCTCCCCTCTCCCATAGGACTAGGGGGGCTGGGAGGAGGTGGGGAACACACAGCAGAAAGACAGGCAGGATATTGACTGAAAGGCTGCAAACAGATTCGTTCAGGCATCACTGCAGACACAGGCCTGGCTAGAATAAAAGGGATGACACAGTGCTACCAGTTGAATCCTTTGGGTCATAGAACCTTGTGCTGCCAGCTCGATATTAGTGACAAGGAAACATTATGCGGCTCAGGGGTTAGAGGAGGGCTTTGAAAGCATGTGTCTCGGAGGCTCAGTTCCAGGCCTCTGTGCTTGGAGATCCCGTGGGAACAAACTTTTCAGAACCCTGCCCAAGGTCCCTGCCCTCCAGATCTTACCATTACATGGATTCAATCTTGCGGCTGTTCTCACGCCGATCAGCACTTCCATTCGCAGTCCTGCCGAGCCCGTGAGGACACATTGCACGAGGAAGTGCAGCTCGGCTTGAGTCAGAGTTGAGAATCAGGCCCAAGCTACATAAGTCACTTCACTTCTCTGTGTGTGACCCAGCACTCCCCTCCCTCTGAGCTGCCGCATGGCTCCCTTCATTCTTCTTTGGAAAGCGGGATGAAATTCTTTGGTGCAGTGCTCGAGACTGGCTTTGCAAAGACACCTTTTCGCCTATGAAGGGCTCTTTCTCCCTCTGCTACTTCTCTCCTGTCTAACCAGATCTCTCTCTCCAGGTATTTATACTATGCTCATCACAGCTGGATGCAGAGATGTGAAGGGCAGAAGGGGCCAATATGATCATGTAGTCTGACCTCCTGCATCACAGCGGCAGGAGAATCCACCCCACTCCTGCATGGAGCCTGCAGCAGCATCATGGTAATGGTACCAATTGTTCCTTACTCTAACTCTCCACAGCAGTGAATCACTTCTTCATCTATAAGAAGCAGAATCCAATCCCACAAAAATGCACAGCTTGCTCCTAGGAAACAGAAGAATTCGTAGCACCTGAGCTCCTTTACCTAGATTTTCAGAAGCACTCAGGACCCAGCAGCATGGCCGAAAACCCGATCACTAGTCCTGCTCAGCTGCAGCGGGTGAATGCTCAGTGCAATGGGAAAGTGCTAGAGGGGAGTTCCCCTTCGCAGTGAAGGTGCAGAGGTGCATCAGAAAACACTCCTCCTTGGCCATGTCCCATGAGCCGATGGCTGTGAGATGGGGTGGTGCTTCTTACACCAGCTCTATGCTATGTGCGGATTCTCCTACGCTGAGGGACCCTTCCACTGCCCAGAGAGGCAGACCTAGCCTCAGTGGAGTCAAGGGAGGAAACATAATAAATCCCGAGGAGCTGGTGATGCAGAGAGATGCCACAGAACTGGTCCATATGGCAGGAGCTGCAGAGGAAGGGCCATGTAGAACATCAGTCAAGTGCAGCATGGCTACACGTCAGCATCAGTGACTCACAAGTGACAGGAAGAGTCACTTTCGGGCCACCCACCCAGCTTAGTGGACGCAGGCTGCTGGGGTGTGAGGCCATTGTGCAAAGCAGGGCTAGGCCCTGAGGAGTGAAAACCAGGGAAGCTGGACCATTGTGCAAAAGCTAGCCCTGCGTCCTGGGTTCCTGGCCTCCCCCAGCACAAATCGCAGCAGGGAGTTCACAGGCCTGAGAAGTGGGATCCATGGAGGAGCCTCCTTCACCAGAGCTGTGTTGTGGTGCACCTCAAAAATACCACCACTAATCAACATGGACATGCACGTCTCTCCCTGGCTGGTCAGACAGAGGCCCTGCTAATCCCTCCCTCACTCCTAGCACAGGGGGACGGCGATCCCGTTCCTATTACTCAACTGATTCCCTGCCTCCCTCATTTCCTACCGTCTCGCCTGAACCTTCCTCCCTGGTCCGCCCCTGCCGCTCCTTCTCCCACCCGCTGCACTGTCAGAAACCAGACACAAGGAATCGCAAATTTGTTTTAGAAAACATGAGATGTATTTCCCCCACCCCTCCCTCAAATCTGTTGGGCTGCAATACAAACCCCAGCCTGAGGGCATTCCCCACAGGTGTTACTCGTGTGAGCATAAAGGGCCAGGTGATGCCTCCATGAGCTGCTCTACCTGGGGGCAGTTCCCTCCCACGTCCCCTGGATCTCAAAGGCCATCCTGGCTCCAGGGGCTTTATACTCAAGCCTCAAAAAACTTCCCTTTGAGTGGCTCCTCTGCTATCCGAGAGTGGTCCCGTCTGAGCCACCAGGACTCAGGGCAGGCGCCAGTGCTGGGCCCACACCTCCGCGCCTTGCACAGCGTCACCTCCTATTAGCGTTATCTGAAATCTGACTAGGACGGAGGGCAGGGCAGGGGGGCTGGGCTGGGCTAGCGGATTTGTTAGCTCTCAAGCAATTGCCCTCCCGTTAATGAGGAACGCTGTATGACTCATCTCGATTTGGGTCAGGGTCCTGGCTAAAGAAAACCATGTAAATCATTTTATATAGTTTACTTAATTGAGCTCTGCACAGGGGGTGCCTTCTTAATGGGATTATGGCACCAATTACCTCATTAGGAGAGAGGAGCTGCTTTTAAGACAGGTTTGGGAAATTAAAATGCCTGAGCGACATCCTTCAGGGCCATTAATTGTGGCTGGGAGCGGCAGTGACAGGGCACAAACCCAGACACGGCGGTTCTGAGGGAGGCCAAAAAGGGAGCCTGGGAGAACCCTCGGAAAAGGAAGCTGGACTCCCTCCAGCCCAAGTACCGTGGCTCTGCCTACACTGCATCTGGGAGCGATGAAGCATAGAGCCGGGGGGAGGGGGGCGAGGTTCACCCACCGGTAACTGGGCAAAGTTCAGGTGCAAGCAGGGAGCCACAGGGGTGCAGTGGGGGTATGTGCAGAGCTCAGGAGGCCTGGGAAGGCCCACAGGTAGGGCCTGCAGGCAGAAGCAGACAGTTGGGGGTGAGGGAGGGAAGGGATAGATTAGACAAGGAGCAGTTTTCTGGGTGTGCAGTAAGCCCAGCACTGCCGAGGCTCCCACGCATTCAGGGGACTTTCTGGTCATTTTCTCTGCCTTTTGCACCCTTCTGAAATTAAATAACCTCCAGGTAGGAACCAGCCTACGCAGTAGCGATGCCCGTGGTCCCCTCGGGGGCGTGGTGAAAAACGGGGCATGAAACTGTGCAGAGAAAAGAGGGGAAATGTAGGCAAGTGTTGCTGCAGCTGCCGGATGATGCGAGGAGACTTGGCCGTGTGCTCAGCATCCAGCCAGCGAACGCTGCCAGTGCCTGTGGGGAGGGAGCGGCCGCAGGGCAGGGTGCACTACCAACACTCAACCAAGTTCGTTTATTACAGGCAGCTCAGCAGGTGCATAAATAACCCCCCCAGAGCGCCCCCCCCACTCCGTCTCCAGGACCTGGCGGCTCCATTTCATCACCCCCGCCTGGACACCATGTTCTCAGTGGGCTGAGCTCACAGCCGGGGAAAGCAACTGCAGGTATCCAAGGCTTGATGGGATGGGCCCCAGAGCAGCAAACCAGCCTTGACCTTGAGGAATTAATCGGCTCCGGTCTGGGATGGGAGGGGGCGTGCGAGCTGGGTGGCTCTCCCCTTTCAGGGCAACCCCGGGAGCCCGCTTGTGAGGGGAACATGGGAGACAGGGCTGAATTCTGAGACACCAGCCTGTGTTGTGAAGCTTGCATGATCCAGACTCATTTCCGAGGGCCCCCTGAGGAGTGAGGGGGTGACGGGAGGTTTACTCACCGCTGGAATGGCTCCTTGTGGCTGCGGCAGGGGATTAGCTCTGTCAGTCTGACACCTCTTCGGGGGACGCTCCATCCATCTCTCTCTCTTGAGCCTCAAGGGCTCCCTCCTCAGGGCATGGCCCTCCGGCCAGATCACTGTAGCTCTCCCCTCCTGGGGGTGCTATCTAAGTCTTCCACCCTGGCCCAGGCAGTCCCCTGCCCTGGCTGCGCCACTCCCCGAGTGACTGGAACAAACGGTCCCGGACAGGCTTCAAGGTCACTGTCCAGATTCTGTCCCTCATTCCGGGGCTGGCAGGGGAACCCAGACCCACCCTCTACACCAGGGTCCAGTCCTGGGCTCTATCTCCAGCAGCCAAGGTCTATGCTACCTTGAACCTTCCTATCACTGCCCTGGACTACAACCTACCTTGCCTATAGCCAGGTCGCATTCCCCACCCTTCTAGCCATACCCCTATCTCCTGGGTCTGCTAGACAAGCCTTTGCTCTTGGCTCTGACTCCTCTCTCCCGTGTCCCAGGGCGAGGGATGGCAGCGCTTCTCCCTGCAGCCAGATCCCTGGCTTTGTAGAAGACCCTCCTGCTCCTGCACAGGTGAGGTCCCTAAATTAGGGCTCTGCTCTCAGGCTAAATATCCCCAGGTTTGCAGCCTAATAGGTTAATTGGCCCCTTGAGCCTACGTTAACCCATTCGGGGCGAGTGTGGGCAGCACAGCCCATCACACAGGGCTTAATATTGGCTTGAGGGGAGAGCTGATGGCTTTTTCATTGATTCTTCCTCCCATTGTGTGGGACATGGAGGACACAAAAGGGATGAGCCCTGTTCCAACACCAAGCCTGGCTACACCGTTCCTCCACTGCCCACTGCGGATCCTCTGGGCCTGTTCCTGCTGGTCCCCCAGCAGCCAGCCCAGTCATTGGCCGGGCACTGGGTCGCTGGTGAGAACAGTCATTAAAAAATGGCATGAGAGGCCCCTGCAGCCCGGTCGGTGTGAGCTGTCCAGGCTGCGAGCCAGCTCTGAGGAGCGGGGTGAGCACGGGGTGAGTTCTCATTGTCCATTATTCTGAGCTGTGTATCATCCTCTCTCACAGGACTGGCCCAGTGGAAGCAAATAGAGACACAAGCTGGGGGAGGTAATATCTTTTCCTGGGCCAACTTCAGGTTCTGACTGAAGAGGAGCTCTGTGTGGCTCTCAGAAGTTGGTCTAATAAAAGCTATTCCCTTCCAGACCTTGCCTCTCTCATATCCTGGGGCCGACACGGCTACAGCACTGCAAACGATACACGAGAGGAGGGGCATTAAGGCTCCATAGAGTCAAAACCCTATATGGAAGGAACAGAAATGACTCTACATCCCATCCCATCCCATACGTAGTGTGTGCAGTGGTTAAAGAAGAGGACTGGGAGCCAGGACTCCGGTTTGCGGGGAGAGGGTCTGTATCGAGTGGGTCTAGCAGTAATTCAAGAGTCCTAACTTTTAATGTGAACTTTACCACTGATTCATGTCTGGACATGGGCAAGTCACTTAACCGCCTTTGCCTCAGTTTACTCATTTGCAAATGGCATATTATTATTTTCATATGTATTATGGCAGGAGCCCTGGTTCCTGACCTGGACCCTACTGTGTTAGGTGCTGTACAAAACACAGAATAAAGAGATAATTCCTGCCTAGAAGGAACTGCTTCTTTTCCTCACGGGCATGTTCTGAATATTTACAGAGCCCTGAGCTACTTCAATGAAAGGTGCAAATTGTTACTACCAAGTTTTACTCTGAATAATTCACTCTTTCGTATTCACCCATGAAAGCTCATGCTCCAAAACTTCTGTTAGTCTATAAGGTGCCACAGGATTCTTTGCTGCTTTTACAGATCCAGACTAACACGGCTACCCCTCTGATACTTCACTCTTTACTTGTATCAGTGCAAAAAGAAACACAATTTTTTTTTTAAAAAAGCATCTTAAACAGATGTTTAAACCCCCAGTTGAACTGAATATTTAAAAAGCAAAAGCTTGACTTCTCTGTTGAGGCCTGGCCTGCCAGAGACCCACCTGGAGTTTTATAGCCAATTTATAACACCCTGAAAATAGAGATTGATAACAGAAATGCTGACATAACCTGAAGCTGAAAGAGCAACCATGCCACTCACATTATTCTTGCATTTTCACTGCTAATCCCCTCGCCCTTGCGTGTCTCCCAGTAAAGAACTGGTGCGGCCTGCTCAGCATCCCCAGGGAAATGGCAGGAGGCAAGGAGAGGTGAAAGAGGTTTGCACATATTGTATTACTTGCCCCCACACTCTCCCTAGGCTGTCACAGCACCAGTGCATCCAGTGGCTTTTGCCATCACAGACAGCCTGATAATGAGAGGAGGTCTGTTCACAGGGGGATCCCTCTGTTCCAAATTGCCCGTCCTCCTCCACACACCAAAAAAAAAAAAAAAAAAAAAGCAGAACTGTTCAGTTGGTTGTAAAAATTAATGAGTTCAGATACAGCCTTGCTTTATTCCGGTCCAGCTGCGTAACCACGGCGATGTTGTCCAGCACACTAGACAGTTACATCAGCTCCACACCCCGGTACAATGCGACTTTGTTTGATCTCAGAAACAAGATCAGACTCCTGGGCTTTTGCACATCCTGCTTCCTACATATGTAAAATCATTTTGTTACCAGCCAGGAGAGTTCATGTGAACCAGTCTCGCTGCGCAGCTGAAGCAAACAGAACATGCCCCCATGGGCACATCTTTTACCAGATGGAGGTCTGGGGAGAGAAATCTGAGCCGCTCCTTGGGCGTAGATTGGGAACTTGTCAGGGCTGGAAGGAACTAGGCATCTGTACAGCTCCTAATGCAATGGGGTGCTCAGCAGGACGGGGGCCTCTGGGCACTACAGTAATATTAATGTTAAATAAGAATCATTAGTATTTCTTCATGCTTTACCCTCTGCTGCCCTGGTGTTTGGGAAAAAGAGCTGCTACAGTGCCATGCCAATCTCCGTGCAGATCCCTCTTTAGAACTTCCCTTCGCTGGGAGGCCCACGAAACACTGGAGGGGAATGCAATTCCAGACACAAACTTTGCATCTTGAGCTCCTTCATTAGAACTGGACTGGGCTGGGCATTCATTGCACACATAGGTGAGCACATTCTCACAGGGATCGATGGGATTGTTACCTGCACAAAATCCTTTGTCACTTGCACACTCTAGGGCACCCACCTCTACCTAGTTCCCAGGGCTCAAGGCATAACACTTTTAATTTAGACACTCTAACTTTACCCCTCTGTGGGCTCCAGGCTCTACTCCTCCGGGCTCCAGGTAAACACTCTTCCCCTCTGGACTCAGAGCAAACACCCATTCCCTCTGGACTCAGGGCTTAATCTTTTGTGGGTTTATAGGGTCTTTTACCAGTGAAAGGGTTACAGGATTTAAATATAGGCCTCTCAGTTGTAAGAAACAGAGCAACTGTCATGCTAAGTCTTAGCCTACCATTGCAGGACCTGTAGAAGCAGAGCTCATGTCAGAAGCAGGTGGGAAGACAGCAGAGTCGAGTCAGCATGACCCAGCCTTGAGACAGCGATGTTTTGAGAACAGAAGTGAGAAAATACAGGAATGGGCAGGACATAACATAAACAAACTGCAGATGTTTTTAATTAATGCATGTCACTAACATGTATAAATGCTTCTGTGATACTGCTTGTACTTTGAAGAAACTGAGGCAGAGATGCTCTCTATCAGCTGTGTCTTCCCTTGCAATTGCATATTCTGAATAAAGTTGTCTCTGATTTTGTTGCCTCCAACCTGAGAGTGGAGTTTGTTTCTTCCACAGAGCCTTACGCAGTAAATAACCTCTATTTATTAACAATCACCCAAACAGAATGCACACACTACACATACAATGCTCACCACTCCCAATAAGGCAGATGAACTTTTCCTGCTGGCCAGTCAGGATCAGATCATCTGGAGGACACCAGTTTCTGCACAGTGTCATTGGCAGAGTGCTGAGGTCTGGCAGCTCTGATCTTGAGGCTGGGGACTGGAGTTGGTTCCAAAGAAATTCCTTAAATTTGGACCCCAATTTATAGAGTGAAACTTGAGTCTTGCTTAGCTGTACATTAACCAATCATTTTACCAAAATATTACTAACCAATCTAACACTGCAACAAAATTCTCTAACCAATCCTACCCCACCACCTTAATTAATTTACACCCAGCAAGATGAATGATGTAACAGACAAACAATCGAAGAACCAGGGATCATACAAACAAAGGGGAAGTGGGCATCCTAATGACAAAACAATAAGGAAATGTGGATGTCACAGCCACAACTATTGGTAAGTGATTCCTTGTCAGACAGATATTGTCAAACTAAGTTTTCTTTAACTATCTTGAGATCTGTTTCTTTATCTAGTGATAGTGGGGGGCATTAGGATGGGGTCTCCTTAGCAGCCGGATGTTACATTATTTTAATGTGATTTAGATGGAATGTGAGGATGTGACTTCCTGCTTCTTGGCTAATGGCTGCTGCTCTCCTAATCTGGCTGCATACAAAGGCCTTGGGCCTTACCATGTGGCTACAAGAAAAGGCCTCATCCTTACAGGACTCCGTGTACAGGTAAATGCTTATTGCTGGGAGAGACAGTTGTATGATTCTGGCCTATCTGTAGTGCTCCCAGGACTAGAGGGAGAAATGTACCAGACAATTTTATTCTGGTCTAAAGTACTTATTTAGCCCATGGCTGCTAGGAGAATTACCCAGAGGAATGAGTATGACACTCTGTTGCTTGCTGTTAGCTCTGTTCATTGATTCATTATGGGTAGGGGACCACTTCCAGAAATGGCAAATGTTTCCATGCTGCAGGCTGCTCTGACATCTCTAAAATCTGTTTTCTTTTGAAGTGAATTTTGACGTGGGCTTTGTGTTTTCTTAAAAAAACAAAACTTCGAAGCAACCACCCTCCAGACATTTGACTGTGAACAAGGCAAGTTGCCTTCCATTTTGAATGGCTTTTCCTTGTGTTGATTAGCATTGACCACCGGATTCCATTCTCTGGATTACTCTGAGAGCAAGGATTTAAGGCCTAGCAAAGAAAACAGCCTCTCATTTCAAAATTTTCCAATCCTGGCAAGTTTACAGCTAGCACACACAGCAATCTGATCATCAATTGTTTTGTGTCAGATCAGCCTCAAGACCTGCAGCACCAATAACCCAAATCAGAATATCTGAGGAGAGGCCTTCACTGCTCCTCCCTCGCTTGTTTGAAAACCTCATCCGAATAAACAAAATCTGAAAGGGCCGAGGCTGCTGGAAAGGAAACAGTAAATGATCCCATCTGTGAGTCTTCGCTAATATCTCCTCAGACAGGGAGAAAAGGAGATTACAGGAAGAAGAGTCTCTCTTTGCTCAGGAGGAAATACCACTGCATTCTAGCATCCTCACTGGTCCACTTTCCATTCATTATGGGGGAACTGCGACATGAGCCTGCGAAGAGAGGGGCACCGTCTGAAAGGAGAATGAACAAAAAGAAGATGGCGCTGAACCAAACTGAACAAATTCAAGCTGAGGATACCAACATGGAGACACCAAAAATTAGAGGTTGGTTTTGAAATTTTGGCCTAAAGGAGTTGGCCAACTTGACAGTCAGGAATAGCAGCACTCAGGCCTCCAGACTCGCCCCCTCACCCCCGCCGCCCATTTCTAGAACAGCCCCTCCCTGGTGGTTCTGAGCTGTGCACCGATCATCCCTTGCAGTGACATTTCAGAGCCAGAGCTGTCTTCACACTTAAACATTCCAGCTGCTGCGGCAGGAAAAGTTGGCGCATGGTGGCAGAGATGCTCTGGTGGTAATTACGGCCGTGCCAGACGTCAGAAGCAGTGGAAATCGTGAGAACCCTTGTTCCTGTTAGATTTCCAGCTACATTCTACAGACATAAAAACTGGGATTAATTAGTCATAGCACTTCAAAGAGCTTTAATGCCTCAGGATGAGCCCACACACACACACACACACACACACACGCTGGAACTGAACAACAAACCTCGGGGCAGTTCGAAACACAGAGCCGAGTTTTGGAGCTTGAGTCCAGCTATGTAATAACCAGAGCTGAATGAGCATCCAAAAATGTATTAATCAAATAAATTTTCTTGGGACTAATTCTGTCAGCCAGTTAATTTATTCAGTGAATAATATTCAGCTAGCAATCGGCAGATGGGACACATACTATATGTGACAGAAGCAACATTCATTGAAGAATTATTCTCTCAATGATTTTTAACTAGCTCCAGTTACAATGAATTCAACTCCCAGATGCCCTACAGAGAGGGGCAAATGTTAGTATTTGAGTTATTACGCTACAGATGGGGAAACTGAGGCGCAGAGAAGGTGTGTGTGTGTGTGTGTGTGTGTGTGTGTGTGTGTGTGTGTGTGTGTGTGTGTGTGTGTGAATAACCTGCCTAAGCACATAGAGAAATGTAGCCACAGGATTGGAATTCAGGAACTCCTGGCTTCTGCTCCCTAACCTACTCTCAGAGAAACTACTGGTGAAATCCTGGCCCCACTGAACTCTATGGGATTTGTGTCATTGACGTCAATGGGGTTAGAATTTCACTCATTGTTTTTTGCCGGTTCTAGTAAGTTCTGGGGAGACACAGTATAACAAGTTACACCTCCGCAAGTGTGTGTGAAATGGTGGAGCAGGGCCCAAGTCCTTTGTGGGGTGCCCCTCACTAACTTTCATGGCTGGGATTTTCAAAAGGGAGTTAGGCACCTGAGATCTGAGCACCTTAGCTCCCCTAGGCTCCTTTGGAAATCGCTTCTATAGCTCTTACGGTCAGAAGTGACCTGGGCTTGAACCAGTCCCTTGCCCTGAAAAGGGGCTATGGACATTAGCCAGGACACTCTGTTTGTACCATTTGTTATTTTCATCACTACCACAAACTGGAGATGAAGAGACTTGGGACCAGATTCGGCTATTGGCTTCACTGCTGTAAAACTAGAATAACTCCACCGAAGTCAGTGGAGCGACTTTGGATTAACACTCATGTAACTCAGAAAATAATTTGTTTCCTACAGTCTTAATCTAATACAAACCCTGTCCAACATGAGACTGACCCGCCCGTGTTACCTCCCGGGTTCTGTCTAGTTCAGGCCATGGTTTGCATGACTAAGGACAATAAGGCATTTAAAAAGTATATTAGGAACAAAAGAAATCCTAGCAATGGTATAGGTCCATTATTGGACAAATATAGAAAATTGTTAACAATGATGCAGCAAAGGCAGAAATATTCAATAAATATTTCTGTTCTATATTTGGAAAGAAGTAGGACTGAAGTATTTCCAGCTCATTAGTAACTAAGGAGCTGGAAATCCAACATCTACAAGGGATGAATATTTTTAAATCAGCCTGTCTAGATAACTTACACTCAAAGATCTAAAAGAGTTGGCTGAGGAGATCGCTGGCCCATTGATGTTAATTTTGAATATACACCTCTACCTCGATATAATGCTGTCCTCAGGAGCCAAAAAATCCTACCGTGTTATAGGTGAAACTGTATTATATCAAACTTGCTTTGATCGCCCGAGTGTGCAGCCCTGCCCCGCCGGAACGCTGCTTTACCGCATTATATCCAAATTTATGTTATATTAGGGTAGAGGTGTATCTTAGAATACCAGGGAAAAGTTATTGTTGTGCCAATATTCAGAAAGGAAAAGCAGGATGACACAGATAACAATTGCCGCCAGGCAAAATAATAGAAAAGCTGATACTGGACTCAACAACAAATTAAAGGATAGGAGTACAATTTTTGCCAGTCAACATGACTTTAATGAAAATAGTTCTTGTCAAACAGGCCTGATTTCAGTCCATGATGAGATTAGATCTCATTGATAAAGGTAACTGAATAGATGTAATAGAATAAGGGCTTGTCTACACTGGCAATTTCCAGCACTGCAACTTTCTTGCTCAGGGAGGTGGCTGCACCGTGACCACGCAAGGCATGTTAAAGCATTGCCAGTGGAGACTAGCCCTTAGTCGAATGCCTTACGAAAGTCTTAGTACTGCAAGACAGTGTGATTAAAAAGTCAGCACTATGCAATAACAGCAAACCCCCATTAAATGGATTAAGACCGGCTAATTTACAGACCTCAAAAAGTCGTTATCTATGGGGAATCATCCTGGAGTGGTGGTATTTTGAGGAGGGTTCTGCAGGTTCATTGATGGTCTAGGAGTAAATATCAAATCACAGTTGAAGTTTATGCATGACCCAAAGGTTGGCTGATGGGTAAACAATGAGGAGGACAGGGCAGTGATGCATAATGCTGGTGATTAACCATTGGAGCAAACTCTCCCGGGAACTGGTGGATTCTGCATCTCTTGATGGCTTCAAATCAGGCCTGGATGTCTTTTTTGGAAGATATTCTTTAGCCAGTCACAAGTCATTGGGCTCAGTACTGGGGCACTGATGCAACCAATGCTGGGATACTGTGTCCAGCTGTGGCACCTGCAGTTCGAGAAGGATGTTGATAAATTGGAGAGGGTTCAGAGAAGAGCCTGAGAGTGATTAAAGCATTAGAAAGCCGCTTTACAGTGATGGACAGAAGCAGCTCAATCTGTTTAGCTTAACAAAGAGAACATTAAGGGGTGACTTGTTCACAGTCTGTAAGTACCTACATGGGGACCAAATATTTACTAACAGGCTCTTCAATCCAGCAGAGACAGGTCTAACGATCCAGTGGCTGGAAGTGGAAGCTAAACACATTCAGACTGGAAATAAGGTGTAAAATGTTAACAGGGAGGATAATTAACCTTTGGAACAAACTTACCAACAAACTCACAGTGGATTTTCCATCACTGACAATTTTTCAGTCAGGATTGGCTGTTTTTCTAAGCGATCTGCTCTGGGAATTTTTTGGGGAAAGTTCCATACCTGGTGGCACACGGAATGCCACACTAGATCTAATGGTCCCCTCTGGCCTTAGACTCTATGAATCTACGAGTTGCAAGTACCAGTGCACTCTCCTCAGTGGTAGGACAGCAAAAACAGGGGATCTTCCCTTGTTAATTACAGTGCATAACAGAAGCTGGTCTCAAGGTCAAGCAGAAGGAAACGAGTGCTACTAATGGTCACTGGACAGCATTGGCTGCATGATGGCATTGGAGAAGGGTTTTCTGCTCTGTATGTGTAGCTTGAACTAATATATTAACACCCCACCACCACCCAAAAAAAAGCCATACAGCACACCACGTTGTATCACTGGAGGGAGCACACAGGGGAAGTCCAGCAGCAGTGCAGACAACAAACAAACTTTTCTCTGCAGTGGCCACACTAAGGATCAAAGGGCTGCGAGGGAAGGCCGTGCCTGCTCTGTGCTGGAGGAGAGCCCTTTTGTGCCTGAGATAAAAGGGAGATTGTCTGAGAATGGCTCATCCTGTTGGCTTCTATCCCCTACTCTCCATAATGCGCCCATGCCAGGACTAAAGTGGTAGCTGCCTGTGCTAGTGCTAGTCATGTTGGGGAGAAGCAGATCTCCCCAGATCACAGCAGCCAACACCTGACTCTTATCACAGCGCTTAGGAAAATGGGCTTCCTCCGTTCTGCTGGGTCTCCTCCTCCTCCTTAGGGGCCTGGCCATCTCTCACCTACTCAGAGTGCTAAGAAAATGAGAGGTTGGCTTGGATCAAAAGGCTGGGCCTCACCCTTCCCCCTGCTTTGGCACTGCTCCTGAGCAGAGACCTCCTTCACTGGAGTCTTACACGAGTTCCCTTCCATGTCTGCTTCCAACTTGCCTGATAATCAGAACCAGGTTTAGCTTCCCAGCCACCTGATGTCCCCAAGTCAGCCTGCCCTGCAAATCAACCCAGGTCAGACCTGAGCTCCTGAAAACACTTGGTGACAGTTGTGCCATTTCCCATTAAAATTTCTTTATATTGGGGGCCTGCTAACTCTGGGAAATTGCAGGGACAACTTTCAAAAGTTGCCAGCATCACATGTCTTCCTGTAACACAGCTACACTGTTGTTTCCTATGGTACTTTCTTTCCTTTCCCCAATAGTCTGGTGCCTGCTGTGGTTATATCTGCAGCATGTCTCAGACATAGCCCTGCTGTACAATCTTGCCTTTGTTTTGTTGTGTATATTTTTTCCCTTTTCACCACAGTTATGCAGATTCTGCAATGATAGCACCTTGGGCGGTGACCTCATGAGCCCTCACACATTAAGCAGGATCAGACATGGTCAGCTTATGGATGGGAGACTCTTATGGATCGTAGCTGCCAAGGTGCCGCAGGAAGAGGTATTGATGATTCAGTAGGTGACACTCTTTCCTCTGAGTCAGTGCTGAACCCAAGGCCTCAGTGAAGTGCTGCAGAAAGTGAGGTGGAGGGACACTCTCCCCTCCCAGTCATTGTTTTGATTCCAGTACCCCAGCATGATGCTAAGGGCTCTTGTACTCTTGCCATCCTTATGGACTGGATGTTAAAACAAGATCCTTGTCACATCTGATCACTAAAGATCCCATGGCCCTTTCCACAAGAACAGTAATACATAACAAGAACTAGTAATGATAATAATCGGTCATTAATAAGGGGCTTAGCCCTGGTATCACGGCCAAATGCCAGCTTGAGTAGCTGCATTTTGCCTCTTTAAATCCCCTGCCAAAAGAGTCTACTGGACACAAGCTTCTTCCTCACTTTCCATCCTGAACTGTTGCATAGACTGCTGTCCTGTCCATGCACACTGCACAGTCTGCACGGATTCCTAGAGCCCTGCAAATCTGTGGCTACCCGCTTGATATCTGCAGCTATCTGTGCACCATGTTTGCAGATAGCAGATCGGATGAGGACACAGATTTTGTATCTGCAGAGGACTCTACTGATTCCATGCACAGAACTTCCACTGAGTCCCATGATGTGGCGCAAAGAGAAATGTTCCTCCCTGCAGATCCCGAACGCTACTAGCTAGGCAAAGCTGCTCTTAAATATCAGTTATTTTTTGCAAATCCAGACAGAATCTACTGTTCTGTCTCTACAGCCATTTAAAAAGAAATTTTCATCAAGTCCGTAACCCTCACCCCCATGTTAACTGAACAACAGCAGCGAAGGAGCCATGGGTGGAGTGGACAGGCTGCACGGCTCGGTTAAAAGCCTGGCTTCCACCAAGGCCTTGAATAATGGAAGCTAGAAAGCAGCTTCAACACCCTGACAGTGGAATTAAAATGAAGCAGTGTGTCACACATGTTCAATATTGGGGGAAGGGACCTTGGAAAGGGCACTTAAGACACAGGGACCAAGCTGAGGAAACAAACATGATTTTATCAGGACCCGTGGGTTGTTGTCCTGTCTCTGGAACGACAGCTAACTTTTGTCCTCAACTTCACAAAACGAGTGTGAAGAAACCTGAGGAAGTTTCTCGTGGCAACGGAATGTGATTTGGGAGATGCCACTATTTGGACTGCCACCTCTCTGCTGGGAACACTGCCCAGCACGGATGTTCACAAGCACAAATACGACTGTCCTGACCTTTGCTTCCCACACTTATGTCACCCTATGTCAGGGATTATCAATTATTTTTTTGTCAAGGTCCAAGTTTCTTGGTCAAGGCATAGTCAAGGTCCAGACCAGAGAGAATAATACAAAAATAACAACATCACCAATCACAAATAAATAAAAAGATTTCGTGGGCTGTTCAAAAGCCTCTGGTGCTCCGGATTTGGCCCATGGTTTGCCTATTGACTACCCTGGCCCTATGGAGCCAGGGACTTCTAAAGACTGATGTCCAGAGGGGCTCACTGCCTGCATTTTTCACTGACTTCAAGGGGAGCTGTGAAGGCTCAGTTCTTCTCCATTGCTGCAAGAGGGTTAAATCATGATGACAGGGACAGGAGAATTAGCCCTGATAAAATGAGCTCTATATGCCCACCCAATCCAGTGATGACTACAGAGGTTTCTGTGTAGTTCATTGCTTGAGGGTAGCCAGTGCGTATCACTGGTATGAAACCAAGCACAGAATGTGTGCCATCCACACATGCCTTCTGCCTAGAGAGCAGTTACCCAGTCACAATGCCAAGACAGCTCAAGGTGCTCGAAGAGAAATCCACGTGTCTAGCCTGCAATGCCAAACAGCTAGCTGAAAGTGGGGAGCAGAGCTGGATGGGAAATGGTTTTCCCATCCCATTAGGATTTTTGAGATTTGAAAAGTTTCCTCAGCCTAAACTGTGATGAAATCTCAAAATCTCAAAAATGTTTATTAACCAAAAAATCTGAAAAAAAACAAAATGTGGATCGGGTCAATTGAAACGTTTTGATGTTGACCTTTCCCCTCCCCCCACTATGAATTAACTTAAATTTCTAAATGAAAAGTTGTTTTGAACCAAAACGGGATGTTTGAACAACTTCGAAACCTTTTTCCCCCAATTTTTTTCAGAACAGGAAAAGTGATTGACCCCCAACCCCTTTTAGCAAACAGTTTAGTTCAAGAAACTGGCATTTTCCAATGAAAAAATATTTCTTTGGAAATTTCCTGACCAGCTCTACTGGGGAGTCGTTAGTTTGGATTCGACAATGCAGACATTTCCCGGGAATGATAAAGCAACTGCAAAAAAAAAAAAAGTGTTTGGCTGAAGCGACGTGTTTGCCCCCAGGAGCAAAAGGAGCTTCCGATAATGGTACCAGTTGCTTTCAGCAGATTGTTTTTCCCCTTTGTGCCCTCCGAGTTCCCAAAAGCAAATATGGTATCAATGAGTTAGGCTTAAACCTTTGATTTATTGTTCTCCTCTGCAAGGGAAATAAGGAACCTGTTTATCCTTCCTAGGTTAGCTCATTTTTAATAGCATGCAGTGTACGTGATAGAGGCAATGTCCTTCCAGATGAGCTCTCACACACATGCCCTGTATAAAATATAAGAACATAAGAACATACAGGGACAGATCAAAGTTCTGTATAGCCCAGTGGCCAATGCCAGGTGCCCCAGAGGGAATGAACAGAACAGGGAATCATCAAGTGATCCATCCCCTGTCACTCATTCCCAGCTTCTGGCAAGCAGAGGCTAGAGACACCATCCCTGCCCATTCTGGCTAATAGCCATTGAGGGACCTATCCTCTTTTAACTTATCTAGTTCTTTTTTGAACCGTGTTATAGTCTTGGCCTTCACATCATCCCCTGGCAGAGTTTCACATCTGCGAACCTGCCTCAGAGTTTTTAGAAGCCAGCACCAAACAACCAACAACAAGAAACTGCCGAGGGATTGTGTAAGCTGAAGGCTGGAAATCTGATGGACCTTTCCCGATGCTGATGCTGGCCCATTACCCCAATTCCTTCTACACACCCCACTCTGGGACCCAACCAATCACCCCCTTCCCCTTGGAAGAGCGAATGAAGAGATAAAGATGGAACTGGGACCTGCTTTATTCCCACTTGTGCTTTCTTGCATGAGTCTGTGTCAGGCTTTCTTAAATGCCATGTGCAAAAAAGGAAACAAGTGATGAGATCTCCAGGGAGAACCACGGAGTTATTCACTGGGGATGAGTGAATCTCAGAATCACTGGGCCAGATACTCAGCTGGTGCCAACTAGGGTCACTCCACTGAAGTCAATATTGCTATGCTGATTTACACCAGCTGCAGATCAACCAGATTGTTTGTGTTTCTGCAGCCCCTAAAAGCCCTGACTGAGGTTGGACTCAGTTGTGCTTGGCCCCCATGTTTTGGTCTATGTTTGTACAGGGCCTAGCACAATGGGGTGCGGCCTCTAGACAGACTGAGGTAGAAACAAATATCAAGAGCGTCCACACTGGAGGGGTGGTCCTGGGAATGGGCGACAGGGGATGGATCACTTGGTTATTACCTGTTCTGTTCATTTCCTCTGGGGCACCTGGCATTGGCCACTGTAGAAGGGTGGGACCGGGGCTCGACCCTCCCTGAGGGCGGAGGGGAGCCTCACCGGCTCACCACACTCTGTCAGCCCGGGGCCCGCCCCTTGCTTCAGGGCTGTGTGGCGCCACACAGTCACTTGGGGGCTCAGGCCCTCGGTTGCAGGGCTGAGCAAACAACCACCAGTCTAGAAGCCCAGGCTCTGGGCAGGGAGGGGCAATAAGCAATTCAGGTGCATAAAGCCCAGGCCCTGGCTCAGGGCTCAGGCCCTTCAGGAGGGGCTGAGCAAACAACACCAGGAATGGCCTCCCCAAGCTAGGGAGGAGGGGGAGTCGGCCACCCTTGCAGGGGTGGCAGGGAGACGCAGGCCCACCACTCCACTGCGTTCCAGCCCGGGGCCCTGGCAGCGGTCATCACCGCCGGTGGTCCGTGGGGGATCCTGACCGAAACACACTGACGTCGGCTCAGGTGAGCCTGCAGCCTGACTGGGGTCGGCTGCCCCCGGGCCACTTCCAAGCTCCCCCTCGCTGGGGACCTGCCCTCCGCCGGCATCGCCCGGGGGGTCCCAGACCATGGCTTCCTCCGGGTGCTGGGCGTCGGGAGGTCCAGTCCACTCCTCTGGGTACTGGGTATCGGGGAGTCCCGGCCCCTCCTCGGGGTACTGGGCATGGGGGAGCTCAGACAGCTCCTCTAAAGGCCGGGCGTCGGGAAGCTCGGGCAGCCCCTCTGGGTACCGGGCACGGGGTAGGTCAGGCCTGGCGGGAGCTCGGGCCCCAGCGTCTGCCTTCTCCGGCAGCCTCCTTCCAACTGAGCGCTGGGGTCGGGCTTTTATACTTCCTGTCCCGCCCCTTGGCTTCCGGGGGGTGGGGACAGGCGGCGGTGGCGGCGCTGTACTTCCTGTCCCGCCCCTTGACTTCCAGGGGGCGGGGACAGGCAGCGGGGGCTCCGCCCACTGCCGCGCCTGTTCTGGCTTGTTCCTCTCAGGCACGGGGGGAGTGAGGCCTCCTTGCTACAGTCACTGTCAGAAGACAGGACACTGGGCTGGATGGACCCTTGGTCTGACCAGGATGGCCATTCTTATGCTTTAACTATGGCAATGTGGCTAAAGCAGTACCAGCTGCATGTGTAGACAAGCCCTTAGAATGTGCCTCATGCTGGTACGGCTTTATTTCCCTTTCTGTATCACCTGTTCCTATCTGGGATGGGGGAAAACACACACACACACACACACACACACACACACATACACACAAAAGCATAAACTGAATTCGCTCTAGAGCTTTCACTGGTATAACTATTTTGATTTTTTAAAAAATCATATCCCTAAGCAAAAGTATAAGAACAGTAAAATGTTCCAGTGACCACTGGGCCTTCCCTACCATAGATCCCGTCTTGGCCCTACTTACCTCCTGTCTACAAAGCTCGCTGATGTCCAGACTTGAGCTTCAGGCGGGAGGTGGAGCAGATGGGGAAGATGTCTGCTGAGTTGAGGAGAAAACCAAGTGCCAGAGTGGGCAGAGGAGGTGTGCATGTGCTCAAGCATCTGGGGCGAGCCCAGGGCCGGCGCTACCATTTAGGCAGCCTAGGCAATTGCCTCAGGTGCCAGAATAATTGGTGGGCGCCGTTTTCCCGGAGGGGGCAGCAGGCGGCTCCGGTGGAGCTGCCGCAGTGGTGCCTGCGGAGGGTCCGTTGGTCCGCGGCTCCGGTGGAGCTCCTGCAGTGATGCCTGCGGAAGGTCGGCTGCTCACGCGGCTCCGGTGGACCTCCCGCAGGCATCACTGTGGCAGCTCCACCGGAGCCACAGAGCACCGGACCCTCCACAGGCACCACTGTGGCAGCTTCACTGGAGCCACGGGACCAGCACGCAGGGTGGCGAAATTGCTGTCCGCCTAGTGCGCTCAAACCCCTAGTGCCGGTCCTGGGGGAGCCTGCAGGCGGGTCTGGGAGTTGACAGCTGAGGGTGTGTCACGACTCCTGCTGGCAGGAAGTAAGGAGGGATCAACAGCTAGAGAGCTGGGCTGGGGCATTTTGGGGGGAGCTGGTTACAGGAAAAGGTCACTGGGATTGTTGAGGAGGGGGAAGATCAGCAGATGTGGGGAGAGTCAGGCTGCAGCCAAGAGCGCTGTGTTTGTCTTCAGTGCAACAATTTGCTTTGACACGTTGAGAATTCTGAAGGGCTCATGATTGCAGAAGACGTGAACTGAATTGGGAAATGATTATTACCACGTTCCATGTCTGAACAGCAACATCAGCACAAGCAGTAAGAAGGGTCAGGTGAATCCTGTGACATGAAAAGTTCTGCAAAACTCTCAGGGCCAGATCCTGAACTGAGGTAAATCAGTATCTCTCTGCTGAAGTCAGGGGAGCGATACAATTTATAGCTGCTCAGATCTGGCCCTCACACTATTTGGGGGGATTGTAAACCTTGTTCCAAGTTTGCAAACCTATCTAAGTTTTCCATGGACACTCAGGCAACAAGGACAGGTGCAGTGCTAGACAGACAGACAAGACCAATATGAGACATTCATCACCCCCAAAAACCAGGCTGGCACAAAAGGGTACCTAACATTCAGCGTAGAGCTGGGTGTAGAAACAAAATTTTGTTTCATGAAGGGTTCTGAGATAGCTATAGGGTTTTTTCTGATTAGGGATGAAACCTGAATATTTCAAAAGATCTCTGCAAAAAGAATATTCCAGAATTTTTGTTTTGTTTTGTTTAGGTAAATCAAAGCATTTCATATTGATGAAATCTAAACATTTTTCTTTTGTTTTTGACTTTTTAATATATTTTATAATACAGAATTTAAAAAAATGAAACATTTTGTTCCAAAAGAACAGGTCTTTTCAACACTGTCAGAACTTATTTCCCCTTTGTTTCTCTGGAACAGAATTCTGGGGAAACGTGATTTTGCAGCGTGTCGATTTTGCCAGAACTGCAGTCTCGGATGGAAAATGGTTCTGTTGAAGTTGCTCTCCCCAGCTGTAATTCAGTGTACATCCTACGCCAAAGCACCCAGTTAAATTCAGTGTCTATATCCTGAGCCAAAGGCATTACCCCAAGGAAGAATTTAGCCCTCAGCAGTTGTTTTTCATTATACATTTCCTACCTCCTCCTTTCTGGTCCTTTTTCCCTTCTCTCTCTGTATCATCACCCAGTCTCTATACACTTGTGTTTCTCTTGGCCCATCTCCTTCATCTTCCACCCGGCTTTATTCCCTTCTGCCCCTCCCTCTGAGTTCTGAAGGATTCCCTTCTGGGTGCAATGTATGAAAAATCACAGACTGTTCTCGTCTCCATCTCCTCTCCTTGTGCTTCTCACCTCCAATGGCGGCTTAAAAAGCCCCCTTGAAAAGGAGGTTGGCCAGTGAGCTCATTCACAATAAGCCATTCTCCATTCACGCTGATTGAAATGTTACTCCTCCAACCCCCCCTGAGCACAACTGGCCTCTCAGGGGTGGGTGTCTTGAGGAAATGCAGACTGCTCCTCGGCTCGCTTTATGGATCTTCCAAAGCAATTGGTGGTAATAGGGTCTCCATTTCCATACCCACCCTCTGCTCATTAGCTAAAGTGGAATACATTCCTTTTATCTGCACACTCGTTTTCAAGGATGATCATGTCTTTTTGTGTGCACCTCCCTTTACTGTTCCCACACTAGGGTAATTGCTGATTGTGGTTGAGTTACTACATATTTACAGTCATGTAGAGCTAGTGAAGGGCTCCTGTCGTTTTATTTGGGCCATTTTATTTAACCAGCTACAAAGTCATTAACAAGTTGTTCAGTGGTAGCTGTCCCCGGTGTTTATCTTGCCCCCATGTCTTGGGAGGAATTTAGGGCAGGCAGATGGCTCGGTGACGCTGCCCTCCCCCACCGGAGACTCCCAAAGTGGGAAAGGAAGGGCTGGCAACACTGAGCACTCACTGGCCTTTCACACTATTTTTCTTAATTAAAGAAGAGGCAGATTTCTCCAGTGATAGGGTCCAGTATTCCGCAGGTATTCAGCATCACTCTGTGGCCACGCTCCAAGGAACACATTGCTCTGACGAGAGCCCATAAAAGCACCCACACACATGGCGGGAGTGGTGCTTTCGAAAGCATGGCCAGTGGATTAAGGCTGGTTACCTCCTGATTCAATGCGTGGCGGTAGCCAAACATTAGGCTAACCCCTCGAGAGCTGAGGCAAGCCAGGCTCCGTCCCAGCTGCAGGACGGGAGGGAGGCTGATTGCAGCAGGGAGATTGGTGCCAGGCATCTGTGAGCCAAACAACATCCAGATGAGAACAAAGAGGAGGAACCCCAAGGCAGACTGGGACTTAGGCCTTGTCTGTGCTCCAGAGAGAACCCATCGTGCTGCTGCTACATGCTCGTCCGATACAGCTACGGAAAACACAGCTCAGCACAGTCCATCGTTCCTGGCCAAACTGTGTTTCAGCTGCATTGGGGTGTCCTCTACGTGTGGCAATGCTTTTTGGGAAAGCCAGGGAAACTCTCCCATACTGCCCCAGCCCCAGCTCTTTACTCTAGGGGGAAATGTTGAAAGGAAAGACCAGCTTTGGAAAGATTTCAGGCCCAGATTTGTGCAGTGCAGTCTCCAATCTGACCCACCCTCTTACCGAAAAATCAACCCTTCCTGCATCTTGTTACCTTGATAACATTGCCTAAAAACTCTGGGTGAGATGGGCCAGAATTAGAGCCAGGCAGATAACTGATTACAAATGTTATCTGATGAATTTTGCCTTGTTTTCCTGCCAACTCAACTCAGATTAGTTCCTGCAGATGATTCTTAGGCCTAGCTGGTTTGCCTGCAGTTTGTTACAAGAGTGTAAAATTCAGGCGGTTTTGTTTGGACACAAAGCTCTCATGGCACCGTTGTGTGGCCTGGGACTAGGACAGTGTAGTGCTGAGAATCAGGTTTGCAGAGCACATTCTGGCAGTCAGGAATCCCCGGGAATATTCTGCAATGTTCACTTTGACTTGGCTGCTATGGTGAATGCTCTCTATGGCAAACTCCCACTTGCTGGACTTGGGGCTCTTTGGATTCAGCTATTATGCTTTTTCCAGGTGTCCCAAACTTCTGTGCAAAGAGTGTGTGTGCTGAGAGATTAGTACATGTAATCTGGGGGTGAATCTCCTCTTCATACAGTGGGCTAATTAACTCCCAGTTTAGATGCAGAATCATGATGAGCTATTGGCTGCAGGAAAGTTATTCCCAAAGGGAAGCAAATACCTTGTCAGAGTGGTTAGCCCCATTCCCGGCAGTGAATTCTCAGAGAGAACTCCACTCCATGCTCCTGCGGCTGGCTCCAGCTTAGCATTTGTTCAGCCTACTTCTCCTCTGCATTCATCTGAAAGAGCCATTCAGACAAAAGCTCAACATCTGAGGCTATTTGCCAAGTGTGCAGCTGGGTCAACTTGCAAAGACAAACGAAAGCTCCTCTGTCAACAGGTCTTAGAGCTCAGGTAGCCTCAGCGAATAGAGGGCAACAAGTCAAAGTCCTTTCACAAACTATCAAACCGCACTTAAATCTCATCCAGCAGAAGAGGCTGGGGCGGCAGGAGGGATAAAGAGAAGCTCAGAGGAATGGCCTCAGCCGCAGGATCTGTAAGCCCACCAATTAGTGCTATTAAAAAAGATAATTAGATCTGCTCCATGGAAATGGAGGGAGGAGGTGAGGAGGAGGCAAAATGCATTTTCCATTTAGTTTTATTTTAATGACTCTAAGAAGTGTCAAGAGATGCCAAAAACGCATAATTGAAAATATCAGCAGCATTCTTGGAGTATGTGAGTTCATGGTAGTTCAAATGGGAGGTCGAAGACTGTGTTTTTCTGCTCTCTATCGTCAGCCAAATGATACGTTACAAGCAAAATAAATTGGAAGGGGTCAGATTGGGACAGGGAAATTCCACCTTCTGTACACCACCCTTCCCCACCTCCAGAAAGCTTTTATTTCCAGCGATTATTAACATTATGGGACAGGCTTGTAGAATTTAATAGAAACGTATAAGCTTTATAGATGCATCCTATGGAATTGCATAGAGAATGATGTTCTTTGTGAGGATTCTGTAGGACGGACCAATTAAGCCTGTAGACAGGATAGAATACTACAGGATTTTCATTTGAGAGATCCAAGGGCAGAAGGAGGCGTTTCCTTAGAGACAACCATTGTCTAAAGGAACAGGCACAGGGGTAGCTTCTCAATTCTCTTCCAACCTCTCTCACCTACTGACCTTACAAAGGTTGTGCATTTTATAACTGTTATGCAGGTAGGGACTGACTGTCCCAGTCGAGTCAAAGGGAGTTTTACCATTCCTTTCAGTGGCTGCTCGATTGAGCCCTCAGGACTTGCATTACCCTTATGAAGTAGGTAAATATAAGGAAAGACTATGACATGATAGATGCCAGGAGCAATTCCAGAACCTTTACCATCTCAGTAAGAATCGGCAAGATAACAGTAGTTAATGTGTGTAAACCACTGAATATAGATTGATCTTCTCGCCCATTACCCATAGCTTATCACCTGGCTACGTATGTCAGTGATTTCCATAGCCACCACAAGCTGTGGGGCTATCATAGGCTTCTTATGGATGCACAAATTTATTAAGCACAAAGTGCTCAGAGAGCTCTGGCAATTAGCTTTCTCCTCACGTCCTCCGCCCATCACTGTCCTTCACTGTCGAGGGGGTAAGCAAGGCCCTCTCACTCAGGAAAGCCATAGGGCCTGATGGCATCTTTCCAGGGTTTCTTAAAAGCTTTGGAGCCAAGGGATGGAAATGGCTGGCAGCACTGTTCTCTAATAGCCATTCTCCAGGTTCATCCCAAGGATCTGATGTGAGGTTATGGTCATGGCCATTGCCAAGACTGGGAAGCCAACCAGTAATTCCCCACTATAGTGGCCCATGTCATTCCTCTGCACATCACACAAGCTCATGGTGAGATATTACTGGTAAGGACCATGCCGCTTGTAGGAGTAACGTTATGGAGTGAACAAGCAGATTTCCAACCAGGCTGTCACTGCACTCACAACCTTAACAACACACTGAGGCAGAATTCCAGGGAAACCTCAGGCCTGGGGCAGCTTTCATCAACCTATCTGTGGCCTATGACACTGTATGGAGGAATCACCTTCTCCTGAAAGCCAGCAATATTATCCCGCCCAATGCAATGATGACATTCTTCCAAGACTTTCCGACCATCTTAGGTTTCACATTTTCCTTGGTGACCAGGGCAGCAGGCCTCATACTCTTAGCTCTGGCCTACCACAGAGATCTGTCCTAGAAGCACTCCTGTGTAATATCCACCCTAGCAACCTTCCTTGAACATCATAATGGAAATTTGTCTATGCTGATGACATTTCTCCGACTGCCCAGGCACAGGATTTATCCATTATAGAACAAATCCTAACCAAAGACCTTAAAACCATGGACAAATATTTCTTATACTGGTATCTAAAACCAAACCCCACTATGGCTGTGGTGTCGGCATTCCATCCAAACAATCACAAGTCTAGGACAGAAACGCATGTGAACTTCTGTGGTCAGAAGAGATGATCCTAGCCCAAAATATCTTGGTTTGACATTTGACTGAAGCTTCACATACCACTGGCACTTGAAAAATATCCACAACAAAATAAAATGTACGTAAATCTCATCCAGAAACTGACAGGAAAGACCTGGAGGGCTGATGCAAAAACTCTGCACACCTCCTCACTGGTCTTTGTCTACTCCACAGCAGAATACTGCTCTATGTCTGGGCACACAGTTCCCACACAGGGCTTGTCGACTCTCAACACCACCACGCAGATCATTACAGGCACAATAAAATCAATGCCACAAATGTGGTTTCCCATACTGGTGCACACCCACACCCCCCAAATCCACCATGACATGAGACTCCTTTGGAAGTTCCATGAACAGAACAAGGCTCTTCCAATACAGGATGACTTAGATAATATATGGAGATTCTGACTCAAATCTAGAAAACCTTTTTGGCTTGCAGTGAGAGAGCCCAAAACACTCAGGGTTTTCCCCCAGAGATCAGTGGTGGGCAAGATGGAAGGACACCAACATTCCAAACACACACTTCATCAAGGACTCAACCAAATAACCCAGAGGTTTTCATTTCCACAGAAAAAATGATTTGTTTTGATTCACATCCACACATCATGAGCCAGGTGTGCCTGCCTTCTCCATAAAAGGGACCTGCAACACGGTCCTGTTTGTGACTGCAGAAATGGACTTCAAATTATAGAACACCTCATCAGTCAATGTCCCAAACAATCATAACCCAATGGTATCTTTGCCATCCATTGCATGTCACCTGAAACAATTAATCGGATTGCCCATCTAGACCTGAACATCTAACATGCTATTCTAATACAAAAAAGAAGCAAAAAAAACAAACTGTCTTTATTTTCTACAGGAGGAAGCTGAGTCTCAGGCAAGCTAGGACCAATTTTTTCAAAAGAATTAGAATCAATGTTTTCTGACTCCTGATTTGGCTTGATGCAGAGTTATCTATATAATTCTATATGATGGTTTAAGAATTTCACAGGAAGGATCTCAATCTCTCTTAAATTCTATAGGTGTTGTGATGGGGCAAGGCCAGATAGCTACAGTAAAGTAGTGAGGAACAGGTATGTTAGCCTCAGGCTAAACAAATCCCTGGTACCATGGTAACCAAATGGCAGTTTCTCCAGGTTAATCAAGACATGGGGCCAATTAAGATCTTTCTGGAAGGCAGTGGAGACAGCTACATTGGCTTCAGGTGTCCAATCAATCAAAGGCTGGCTGGAATTAGTTAAAAGCCTCCCACTTAGTCAGTGAGGGGAGCGTGTGAGGAGCTGGGAGCAAGAGGTGCAAGGAGCTGAGAGGGAGAGGCTGTGCTGTGCTGCTGGAGGATTGAGGAGTACCAGCGTTATCAGGCACCAGGAGGAAGGTCCTGTGCTGAGGATAAAGAAGGTGTTTGGAGGAGGCCATGGGGAAGTAGCCCAGGGAGTTGTAGCTGTCATGCAGCTGTTACAGGGGGCACTATAGACAGCTGCAATCCACAGGGCCCTGGCCTGGAACCCGGAGTAGAGGGTGGGCCCGGGTTCCCCCCAAACCTCCCAACTCCTGATCAGACACAGGAGGAGTTGACCCAGACTGTGGGTTCCACCAGAAGGGACGATCACTGAGGTGAGAAAATCAGCCAAAAAGCGCAGGACCCATCAAGGTAGAGGAGGAACTTTGTCACAGTGTTTAAAGTCATTGCTACAGAACCCTCTTTGTTTCATACTTTTTTAATTCTAGGGGCCTTTTCCACAAGGGAACTTAACAAGACCTTGGACTCACTGAAGTATTTATTCAGTTTTTTTGTGTGCTTAATAGTGCCACCAACATTTGAAATTAACGTAAAAACTGGACATCCAAATCCGTGGGCACCCTCAGCCTTCAAAGTTTGGGCTGAGAAAATAAAATAAAGGAAAATTTGAATGTGTGAAACTATTGCAGCTTTGAGCATTTCTAAACTTCTGAATCACTTTCCTTGAAACTTGGCTTGTGATTTAGATATCAAGAGATCTCCAAAACAAGCTATGTTTGAGCAAAACCTATGCTTTGAGCAAAACAGAGTGGGTCTGAGCATTGTAAAGTTATGCATGGGCAAAATTCCTGCCAGGAACAAATGGGTATGGGGTTTTGATGTGTTCAAGTTTTTATAAAGGAAAACTTGCTCAGAACTCAGAAACAGCTAAAAAGATTTTGCTGAAATTGTACAAAAAATTGCTTCTGGCAGAGACCAGAAAACATCAGATTTGGATGAAATTTGGATATTTTGTGTTAGATAAGCATTCACAACTTTGAAATAACAAAAACTACTGTTCTAGCTATCAGACATATCTATTAAAGACAGACAATTCAAATATATTCTAAATTTGGACAGAAAGAGCAAAGGTTTAGGGAAAGTGAAATATGAATCAGGGAAAACAAGTGAAGTCAAAATTTTTCAAATTTCATTAAATTTGATCCAAAATAAAATTCTGCCTAGTCACTTTCTTCTTTCTAATATGTACTGTCAGGACACAGATATACAAATATATGAAGTTCTTACCAAATGCCATAGTTTTTCTTTTAAAGTGAATCATATTTATTTTTATAAATGTCTAGCAATATAGCACCTGTAACACTAATATATACAATCATACCTTACATACGTATTTTATACATAATGTACATTTTTATTTTCAGATAATAAATCACAAGTATAAATCTTATTAATCATTTAAACAGCCCCCTTATAATACTGCTGGAAAGATTTTCCAACTCAAACACCTTTTAAACTGCAATGACATCATGTCTGTCGGGACATTGTTATATAATGAAGATTGTGAGATATTTTCCCCTATAAAGCCATTGCAATAAATTTTGTCATTCTAGTCATTAAATTCAAGTTTTCTCCTCTTACCTTTTCCCCACTCTGGAGCCATCCATCATCAAGGTGAAAAAACCCACTCTTGCCAAGGTGAAATAGTTCCGGTCCAATCATGAAGTCTCCACCCAGGCAAAATGCCCATCAATTTCAGCTGGAGTTATGTACAAGTCCTTTCTACTTAATCTTTTAGGGACCTTGACCTCACCTAAGCTTTGAGAACTAGCAGGGAGAGCAGGAGGAGAAAGTTCCAAGCTGCAGCTAGGATCTCGAACCTGAAAAATAAAAAGGTTCCATCTCATGGAAGTGAACTTACCAGGAGCCACACCGATCGTCTTTATGGATGCAACAGCCCCCACCACACTGTACCTTCAAGGAAGACAATGTAGAGAAAGCTTCACTCTCTCAGAGCAAGATTCAATGGATGTTTTGCCTTTGTGAGAGTGGCAGGCAGGGGTGAAAGTAACTTAAAGGACTTATCTGTACTCCGGAATCCTTAGGAGGGGGTGGGGACTCAACTGGAAGAAGCGTGGCCTTTACAGGAAGAGGTGGGGCCTTCAAATCCCCAGGCACTTAAATCAGGATTTAAAGGGCCCAGGGCTGGGCTGTGGTAGCAGCAGCTAAGAGCCCCGGGCCCTTTAAATCACCCCTGGAGCTACCAGCTGCAGAGGCAGCTGGGAGCTCCGGGGGTGATTTAAACGGTTCGGGGCTCCAGCTGCTGCTACTGCAGTGGAGCCCCGGGCCCTTTAAATCACTATCGGAGGGGGTCCAGGCCTCTGGTGAAGCTTTAAAGGGTCCAGGGCTCTGCTGCAGTAGCTTTGTGATAGCAGCGGCGGGGCTCCAGTGCTTATTAAAGGGACTGGGGCTCCAGACACTGCTGGGAGTCCTAAACTCTTTAAATTCCTGCTGGGGAAGCCGATCCACCTTGGTATGGTGCACCGGCTCTTGCCAGTATGCCATACCAGGGCGTACCAGCTTACTTTCACCTCTGGTGGCAGGGCTGGGTCAGGATTGGGACCCCTACAAGGAGAGATTGCTTATGAGCTCTGGTTACAAGTGGATGGCAGATGCTATGGGTTGGACAGTGGAACCCTCTGGCCTACAGAAACAAAGACCAAAACACTCAAGGCATTCAGAAAGCATTCATTTCATTTCAAGAGCTTAGAGCAGAGCTTCTCTGAAATAGCGGTGCCCTGTGCTGAGAGATTCTGAGTATCCTTGCACTTCATGCATGGCATTCAGCATCAGTAGTCCCATCTCCTACACACTATACTTCCTAGCAGGACACAGCAGCCTTAGAAATAACTCTTGAAAATTGGAAGTGGAACCACTAACAGGGTTCAAAAAGAACTAGATAAATTCATGGAGGATAGGTCCATTAATGGCTATTAGCCAGGATGGGCAGGGATGGTATACTAACCTCTGTTTGCCAGAGGCTGAGAATGGGCGACAGGGGATGGATCACTCGATTGCCTGTTCTGTTCATTCCCTCTGGGGCACCTGGCATTGGCCACTGTTGGAAGACAGGACACTGGGCTAGATGGACCTTTGGTCTGACCCAGTAGGGCTGTTCTTATGTGTCATGAATGAAAACGCAGATGCTCTCTGTGCCGCTCTATCTTTCTGACAAGCCTGAATAGCAACCAAAATTATTTCCTCCATCTGTGCATGAACCCAGATTCTGTCCTCCATTACACCATTGTAGATGCAGAATATCCCCACGCACTCCTATGGGATTGGTCCAGCTTCACTCTAGGGAAACCAAGAGCAGAATTTCAAGCAATGCATGCTTTCCAATCACCTGAGGAGTAGCTGAGCAGTTCCCCTGGCAATAGTTCAATCTCCGTGTGACAAAGGCCTGGATGATTTTCCTAGACATGGTGATAATGAAAATAATAAGCAATAACAACAACAAGTGCCTAATTCAAAAAGTTGCTTGTCAAGTGGAGCAATGTCGTCTTTGCAACTGCTGCTGCTGGGACATCCAGGTGCAGTCAAGGGTCGTATGTTCCTGTAGGTGTTTGCACACCTGAGGAGCAAATGGAAGGTGTCCTTCTACCAAGGGGGATTGAATTCATCTCAGCTAATTTTAACAGTTGCTCTCCCAATCTACAACTATCACAGCAGCCTTGTTTGGACTGAGCCTTAGCCAGCTAGGCCCCAAGCCCAGTTTAATTCAGACACAAGGTAAACTGCTCAACTGAACCAGCTGGTTCATGGAGCTGGGTGTCTTCTGCGAACTCATCATGGCATGCACAGAAGAGAGGAGAAAGGAAAGATCCTTCCAACTCTGAGAGAGCCGTCAGGCTGGACATTCCAGTGATAAGGAGCGGAGCCCAAAGTGAGCCCTCCCTGCTAGGAACAGTCAATCCAGTTTGTCCAGATCATTTTGAATTTTAATCTTATCCTCCAAAGCACTTGCAACCCCTCCCAGCTTGGTATCATCTACAAACTTTATAAGTGTGCTCTCTATGCCATTATCTAAATCATTGATGAAGATATGAAATGTTAGGGCTTGCACCATACATGGACATGAACCCGGGAACTTTGGGAAAAGGTTACATCTGGGTCCAGTTCCATAGCTGATCCTTGTCTCTGCAACAGACTGACCCAAAACTTAAGCTCTGAACATCCCGGAACTCCCCCAGTGTTTGGGGCTCAGAACCAGACTTTGTGGCTTGGGCCCACAGGTTCCTGCATAAGCCAAATGTGCAGCCCTTTTTCAGAGTTGGCCAAGTCTGGCATCCATTCCACAGTCACTTTGGGGTGAGAGACAGTGAGTTCTCTCACTCACTTTGGGGTAAGACAAAGTTCTCTTTCCATTTCTCCCATGTTGAACAAACAGTTAACTTTGCTGAAAAGTGAATTCCACAAGCTTGCTGGGTTTGTCCTTAGTTTGTGCAAGAGCAGGGGCCAGGGAAGGGGGATAGAAATGGTTTGAATTTTTGACTTCACAATTGTCCTTCCAAATTAACACACAAACAGTCTATGGCAGGCTCTGGCTTAGCCCAGCTGCAGAGTCCTTCAATAGCTTTGTTTCTCAAAGATCCCCTCACTGACATGAAGCCAATTACCAGAGAGACAAATGCACCTGCCTGAGTCTAATTACAACCCATCTAAGGCTCACTCAGAGATTAGGACCCCACAGGGGTACCACTCTCTTCCCCACAGGCCAATTCTAATGATGGAATTATCTCAGCAGGGGCTGTTTGGGGACATTATCACCTCTTGTTTAGTCACAGAGGATTCCTGGGTTTCTTCTTACCCTGATTTTCTTACCCTCACTAAAACTGAGGCACTTTCCAACCCAAAGAGAAAAGAACACAGTACTTACCGCAAACTGAACAATTAAGCTATTAAGCTAGATTGGTTGATGAGTTCAGTTTTCTCCCTAATACATTTCTAACGACTTCATCCAATAAATCCAAAGTGCCAGCAATCGGCCCGGGGGTGGGGGTGGGGGGATGTATACTTGTCACCGTAATGTAAAGACAAGAGTGATTTATGTTTCTGGAGAGGACACAGACAGCGTTGGGTGATTTATTAGTATCAGTCACTATATCGCCCATCTCTTTAAATGATTTGCTCTACAGGGAGCCTCAGAAATGCTCATAAAGATGGCTGGTTGTCAAGTCCAGATACTTACTGTTTGGCTTGGAATGATTTTCCCCCCTCCTATCCGCAGCTTCAGGGTTCACAAAGGAAGCTCCAGTTTACTTGCTTACTTTGGACCTGCTTCACCAAATAACATTGAGTGAGTGCGCAGACTCGAAGCCACAGAAGTTCTGACAAGGTTAAATCCAAAAATCTGGATGCACATCTATCCATCGTTTTTTATACAGCATGCATCACCATGGCTACCAAGCACTTGATATCTTATTGGATCCAAATCTCTGAAATGCCCCAGGCTCTTGTCCATAGCTGATATGATGTTTTTCAGTGGGAACAGACAGCAAGAATTACTGGGGATCACAGCACGGACAACCTTTTTTATCAAGGTTTGCCCAGGGCTGTCAGCACACACATGGAAGTTTGGGAGGCAGCTTGCTAGCAGCTGTAGGGCCAGGCATGGAAGGCCCGACAATAGCTAAGAAATGGACAACTAATGTGACCCTTCCAGGGATTAATGGAAAGGAAAAAATGACAAACCTGAGTCAGTCCATCCCTAGAGTAATGGTGTCCCACACATTCCTCTTAGTGAATGATTCAGGCTGAGGTTTTCAAAGGAGCCCATGGGAATTAGGCACTCAGACCCGCGGATCTAAGCACTCCTGAATTTCTGGGAAAGTTCATCTCCAAATGTTGCTTCTGGACCCATGTCTATAAGGACCGGGGTAAAACCCCAGATATGACACCCACTGGCCTTTACAACTTGGACCCATTTCTAGCTGAACACACGTTACATGCCTGTCCAACAGTTACTAATCAGGGGATGGGCAGACAAGTTTGGATAAAATAAAGCCCACCTGAACCTTTGCCCTAAATATAGATCAACCCTTTCTGGAGATTTGACAAAGATAACTCTGCCCAACCTCTGAACCTCTAGTTCCAAGCCAGGCCTGGAAGGACAATCATTGGAATATCACAAGTAAAGCTCTTCTCTGTGATTTCTAGGTGGTCCCAAGGCAGCTGTGGCAGAAATCAAGCAGGAAGGTCCATTCTTGTGAGATTTCCTGCCTGGCTTCACAGGCCTACAGGGTTTGGAAAAGCTCTGCAGAAACTTCCAAAGTTTCGATACTTAAACTGAACTCAAATTTCAAACTTCCTGAGGCTCACCCATCCCTCTAGTAAAATGAATGCAAACTACTTACAATGCACCTCTGTTCTGCTGCCAACCTCTGGATTCCTTTAACTCGAGGGTGTGTGCATGACACTCTGCACCTCAAAATAGCACCTTGGAATCCCAATATTCACCATGGGGATATGAGTATGATATGTTTTGTACAAAGCATATCCTGTGAAGTATCATTTTAAAAGTCTTGATCTGTTGAACATTAATATCCTGTTGGATTGTATATGTTATCATTGTATGTGAAGTTATGAAGTATTGCTATATATGCTACTGAAATATGTTGTGAGGTTGGGAACACCCACAACCAGCCTTTCGGGGACAAAAAGGGAATAACCATCAGTAGCCAGACTGTTAATGGATCATCAACACCATCAAGGAAAGAATCTACTATCCCAGAGAAGGCATGTGGGGACTTCCTGATTCCCTCATCGCATCAAGGATCTTTTCAGCAAACTGAAAGAAAGTATAAAGGAGGGGAAGTGACATCATCATCTAGCCTCTCTCCCTTCCCCATATCAACACCTGGAAGAGAGTCCGGAAGAAAAAGACTTTAAAACTGAGGGAGTTTGGTCTATGGCTGGAAAAGGATCCAGCCTGTGTACTAAGGAAATCTGCTTGTACCATCTGTCAGGGTGAGAAAAACTGTTTGATTCAACTCTGGCTTAGACTGAACATGTAGGACTTAGAATGCATGTTTCTATTTTTATTTCTTAAGGTAACTAGCTCTAACCTTTATGCCTAGCAGTTATAATCCTTTAAAATCTATCTTTCTGTAGTTAATAAACTTATTTTAATGTTTTATCCTTATCAATGTGTTTGTCTAAAATTTGTCTGCTCAGATTACAAAGGCTGGTGCATATCCACTTTCCTATGAAGAAGTGGCAAATTAAGTAATGCACTTACACTGGTCAGGCTTCTGACCAGTGCAAGACTGTACAGTCCTGAGGTGCAAGACTAGAGAGCTGGGGGGAATTGGCTGGAGCCTCTCTATTGGTGGTTCACGTGTGGCTGGGAGATCATTCATGTAACTCAGCTGGGTGTGTCCCTGCCTGTGGATGTCTGTGTAAAGGCAGGACCTGCCAAAGGTTTGTGGCTTGACAGCTTGGCTACAGTGGCGCTTTACAGCGCTGCAACTTTCGCGCTCAGGGGTGTGAAAAAACACCCCCCTGAGGGCTGCAAGATACAGCGCTGTAAAGCGTCAGTGTAATCAGGGCAGCAGCGCTGGGAGCGCGACTCCCAGCGCTGCACGCTACACCCGTAAGGGATGTGGTTTACGTGCAGCGCTGGGAGAGCTCTCTCCCAGCGCTGGCGCTCCGACCACACTCACACTTCAAAGCGCTGCCGCGGCAGCGTTCCCGCAGCGCTTTGAAATTTCAAGTGTAGCCATACCCTCAGCATCACAGTGTGAGAGGGACACCCCCAGTTGGTGGAACAGAGAGCTCAGTGGTCCCACAGTCCAGGTTACACTCTGGAGTTCCCATCACTGGAGGAAATCAAATTGTGAAACGAACGAAATCAGAAGCAGTTTGACGGTCAAGAGTGTGTCAGAGCTGCTGAAAATTCTAGCTTGCTTGAGAAATGGACAGTACAAGCAGAACTGCTAGACCAGGGCATGGCTGTAGGATTGCCACCTGACTATGCAAAGGACACCGCCTCATCGGGCTGCTCTTCCTCTTTCCTGCACCCTCAATGTTGTAGCAAGAAATCTGGACATCCACTGTGTGTGTGAGGGAGGGGGTGCAGAGGGGGTGCATGGTGGGGCTTGGCTTTCCATTAGTAATAGTCCATTCCCAATTTAATCAAAGTATGCAGATAATGACCTATAAAAATCCACAACTAGTAAGTGGCTGCAATTACTTTCAAAACTAAACAAACACATAAATAAAATGCCTGTTGCATTTTACTCTTGTCAGTGGCTAACTACTGAGAAAAGTATAATGAGTTTTTTCTTGCCTTGGTTATACTGAGTAATGGAATGCTCTGTTGACAAATTCTTCTATCATGCCCTTGAAGTCCAGTATCTTGCAAATGTCACTGCCTACGGACACTGCAACCTGTCCTACCAAAAATTCTTGAGACTTGGTAGACCTCAAATAAGTTTTTACTAACAAGCTTTGAGCAATTTCTTTCTATAGGCACCAGAGACTGGAGTTGTGAGAAGCACTCATAGAGCAATACACGTTTGATTCAGTGTGGACAAACTGCTCCTGAAAATGAATTGAAGTGTCTCAACTGCATCCACAGACTTCATGTGCCAGGTCATACCTGTTTACATGCATGATACTGACATCAGAACTCGTTAGAGCCCATTCTAGGTTACCGAACGCATTTTCCAATTCACTCATTAGAAAAATGTTTGCAATGTTTTTCACATTGCACAGGAATCCAAACATGTTCACGTGCTCTCACGATAATTGAGAATGTTCTGCAAGCTTCATGACAGCAGTGTCCATAGCAATATTGATGAAGTCCATCAATGGCTATTAGTCAGGCTGGGCAGAGATGGTCTCCCTAGCCTCTGTTTGCCAGAAGCTGGGAATGGGCGACAGGGGATGGATCACTTGATGATTCCCTGTTCTGTTCATTCCCTCTGGGGCACCTGGCATTGGCCACTGTTGGAAGACAGGATACTGGGCTGGATGGACCTTTGGTCTGACCCAGTATGGCCGTTCTTATGTTGTCAAATTTAAATCTCTTTTCTGCATCTCCAATGATTTGAACCTCTGCTTTGTTGCAGAACAGTTTATTCTTTCTGCGAACTCATGTTTCAGCTAGTTCTGCAGGCCCTGACATTTATTTTGCGATCTGTTTAGCAATTAACAAAGTCTCTTCACATCTATTTTCATGATAATTGTGTATTTGTCTGAATAACTTCAATTACTTTGCTGACATCATAAGACCAAGCACCAAGCTCTGCATTTTTTTGCTTACAGTATTAAGTTGTGCCAAACCACAAGTAAGACGATGAACCAAAATGAGGAGAGAGCATCCGCCAGTGAGCCAGCTACTGCATGCTATTATCTTTTGTTGTTTCTCTCAATTTCAACAGAGCTGATTGCATACACTCTATGTCTGAAACTGCCAGACTTTGACACTTTCCAATTCATATCTCTGTCTCCTGCTATTATCAAATATCATACCATGTCTGGATAGCTCCTGAAGTACCTCCTCTGACAAAGCCTGTCTGGAAATTTTCTGCCTATTCAGAAACAACAGGAAGTGCTCTTCAGTGATGACTTCTGTCTCTTGGATCTTAACATATCTCAAATTGACCGACATTTGTTTCCTTTGACCGATATTGGATGTGGAATCCAAAATAATGGGGTAATACTTCCTCTGATTTTTGTTGTTAATAACTCTACCCGTTACCTATTGAGATAACTTCAAAAGGACATAATTGTGTATAGTAGGGCTAAAGTAATTGTGTCTTTCTTCTTCAGTGAAGAACTGACTAAACATGTTCCTTCATCACACAATCAAATTTAGCCAACAACTCAACTTGGCCTATGAAGTTTAAATTCCCACACTTGTTTACCTTTTCATGGGTCCATGGAAACACTTGATTCCGTTCAGCTAAGTGAAGAGCAGTGGCCACAATTGTTTCAAATATACCTCACAAGTGTTGTCTCTCAATTTTGAGCAATGATTGTGAAGTCTGGTCAATTGCAGATTCAGTTTTCAGATCTGGTTCCAATTCGCTCCATTTCACCATATTTTCAATGTGAACATGTCTTTTCTCATGAGGGTGGAGAGTTTTGTGTGTATATTGCCATTCCCAAACCCACCACACTGATGAGACTATGGCTACCAACACCAAACAATTTGTAACAAAAACACAACACTGCATCCACTTTTCCAGAACATATGAGCCAGTGTAGTTGTACAGTTTCTCCATTTTTCAATTTTCTTACATAATTTTCTTCTTCTGTTGTGCCTTGGAAAACTTCTACCTTTAACTTGCAGTGGTCCCTATTTCTTTAAGATTGTTCTTGTTTTGTCATCTATGAATTTGGGCCATGCTGAAGGATCAGGGATGTTAAAAAGGGACACTGGAATTAGTAGAAAGTCTCCTGAGTTGTGGCTACTCTCTTCCAATTGCAGTGATATTGCAACATAACTGTCAGACAATGTTTCTTACTCCTGATTTTCTTCATGCACTTCTAAGCATTTTTCTTGATCAATTTCCTGGGCTGGTTCTATATTTGAAGAGGTGCCAGGAGTCACCAACCTCTCAAGTGACCTTTATGTCTCTTAATCCGCTCCCCTCTTTCTATTTCTTCCATCTGCACCCTCTTGTTTACCCCTTCTCATCATAACACAATAACAACAGAACATTCAGCTACACTGAAAGGCAACTTTTTAGGCTCCATCTGAGGCAAGGGCAGTGAGGCTCCCTCACCCCCTTCCTGATTTAGTGACTTTGGCTGGGGCCTTGGAGAACAGCAGTCCCTCCCACGAATAATAAAACCCCTTATTGGGTTTCATAGAATCATAGGACTGGAAGGGACCTCGAGAGGACATCTAGTCCAGTCCCCTGCACTCATGGCTGAACTAAGTACAATCTAGACCATCCTTGACAGGTGTTTGTCTAACCTGCTCTTAAAAATCTCCGATGATGGAGATTCCACAACCTCCCTGGGCAATTTATTCCAGTGCTTAACCACTCTGACAGTTAGGAAGTTTTTCCTAATGTCCAGCCTAAACCCCCCTTGCTGCAATTTAAGCCCATTGCTTCTTGTCCTATCCTCAGCAGTTAAAGGGAAAATTTTTTCTCTCTCCTCCTTGTAAGAACCTTTTATGTACTTGAAAAAGGTTGTGTCCCCTCTCAGTCTTCTCTCTTCCAGACTAAATAAACACAGTTTTTTCAATATCCCTTCATAGGTCATATTTTCTAGACCTTTAATCACCCAGAACTGGACACAATACTCCAGTTGAGGCCTAAACAGCAGGGATTTGTTAGTCTTTATAATCAAAGAGCATCATACACCATGCACCTAATTGTAAACAGCAGCACCACATGTAACAGGTTCCTGAAAGTGCAAAGCAGAAAGGGAAAACCTCACCTGCAGCAGGGAATAGAGACTCTTTAAGGAACAGAACTGGGTAAGGGGAGGACAGTTCCCAACCAGTTCTGGCTAGGGAATGTACCATCTCTGGAGGGAACACAATGTATGTGGCCAAGGAGTTCAGTCACAGTGTATCTTCTCTTATGCTGTTTACTTCGTATCTGCAGTAGCACTTGGAGTGTGCAAAGGACTGTACAAATGCCAAGCATCACATAATTGCACTACATTTAGTCTGCTCTGCACCAATCAAAATAGCCTTGATGCTACAGGCTGTATCTGGGGCCCCCTGCAGCTGTGAGGTTCTCAGGGTAGGTTGATATGGCACCATGCACCATATGGCTCCCTACTTTCGGTGACAGGGAGCTGTCAGTGGATCTCGGTTTTGCTGGAGAACTGTTGGAAGAGGCAGCTATGAGGCAGCGCCATGTAGGCAAGAGTGCTGATGCTGATACCATCTTCACAGCAGAGTCACAGTGAGATCTTGGGTAAATTACGAAGGTCACCATTTTCAGAAATGGCCACTGATTGGTGGTAGTGGTGGTTGAGGGGAGCTCCTGGGACACCACTGGTCTGATTTCTGAAGTGTGTCGCAACCCACAGCTCCCACAGAGGCTGAAAACTCCTGCCCATGGTGCCTCCAGCAGGGCATGCAAATCAGTGGCCACTTCTGAAAATGTTTTTCTTAACCCTCCTATGCCTCACTCTCCCCATCTGTAAAATGGGATTGACCCCCTTCCACTTCCCCAGAGCCTATGGGGGTTCATTCATGCTTGGAAGTCCTTTGGAATCTCAGGGGAAGAATGAGCATGCAAAGCCTGAATATTATACAAAGGGAATTTGGTTTGCTACAGTTCACGGGCTGGGCTGGTGACTCAAGGCTTACAGGGCCTGGCAGCCTCTCCTCTTACAGGATACCTAAGCAGACATCTCAGAAGTTTACAGAATAGCTAGTGCACCAGACTAGGTGCAGAAAGGAGATACTTCCCGATCCATCGCCTTGCTGGTGAGATACTGGGCTGCACGTGCTCAGCAAGCCTCCAAAAGACCAACCTCAGGAGGCACAGCAGCCATACAAGGATGCTCAGAGTCTCTTCGTTATCATCTGATTTGTTGGCTGAGCGAGGTGAAGGCTGTCACTCATATTTTGTCCTGGGCCACAAAGACATTTCCGATGAAGGGCCCGATCCTGCAACATGCCAAGTGGCAGCAACTGCCATTTACAGTCAGTGAGATTTGAAAGACAACCGCCCTGTGCAGGAGCAGCTCAGCTCCCTGCAAGTTTGTCCATTTGGAAACACCACATCCACGCTGAGTGCACACGGTTAGCCTGAAATGAGTTCTCCCATCTGCCTGCAGGCTGTGCGCGTATGCTGCTTCATTCGACACAGTCCCTGCCCCAAGGGTCTCGCTCAGTTGTGGGTAAAGTGCTCGATCTACGATAAATAATATAACCTCTATTATAACAAATGACTTCAAACCAGTTCTTAAGTTTCTTAAATCTCCCCTTCACTGAAGCCAGCCCCTGCTAAAATAACATTTCTCATTTTGATTTTTCTACAGTCAGCAGCATTACTGAGGGATCACCTTTTGACAGCCAAGACCTGGTCACACAAACAAAGAAGAATTTTTGTTTCTGAACAAAACAACATTAAGGAGATTTTTTCCCCCCACGAAGAAAACACTATGACTAGAGCTGGTTGGGAGTTTTTTGACACATTTTTTCATGAAAAAATGCTGATTCATTGAAAAGAAAACTTTTTGTGAGAATTGGGTTAGTTTCAATAAATTTTGCTACTCCAAAATTTTATGAAAAATTAAACATTTTGGTTTTCAATGTAAGCAGAGTTTGAATGAGCTTTCCCCTGACATCTAGTGGTGAGCTGTGGAAGAGGACTTCAGGAGCTGATCTCGTTTGCATGGACACACCCACCCCGCCTAGGTGCTCAGCATGATGGGACTGCCTAGAGGCCTTTGATCATGCCCTTGATCACGCCAAGGGCTCAGAGGATATTTATTGCAAGTTCCTTAATGCCAGACAACATACCTATATACAGAGGTTGGAGAAATGATTACAGAGCCATCATGAGGGGAGCAGTGACTGTTGGGCAGATGGATCGGACTAGACTGGCCCAGATTGTGAGAGGAGTTCAATATCAGAGCCCAACCCTAGGCCACCCTCCATTAAAGGAACAACAAGAACATCCACCGAGGTCCAAGAGGAGGAGAAAAGACAGGCAGCTGGCGTGGTTTTGGAGGTTCAGTCACACCAGGCAACTGGCACAGCATCGATCTGAACGCCCAAGGCCCAGGTGGTGAATCCCCAAGAAGAACTTACCCAACGAGTGCAGGTCCTGACACGGAGCTGGTTTTGTGTTGTATTGTTGAAAAGGAACCCCTAGATACTGAACCTGGCCCTTGTTGCTGCTTGCTCCACCTGGCAGAATTGTTGCATTTTTGTTTAGAAATGTAAGCAGATTATAACCATTTAAAAAAAAATTGAAAATTGGTTGTGACGGTGCACCCCATAAGGCTTTATGGAAATATGCTTATGAATGTAAATATGACATAACTGTAATATGTTTTAGGCTACATATCCCATGTAATTTCTCTGTACAGGTTATGATCTATTGTATCTATTCATCCTATTTGTATGCATGTGTCATTGTTGTATTCGAGGTTATGAATACTGGCTGGGTACTTGCTTGATTTCTAAGTAGCCTTAGTAACGCATTTGGTCAGCTTCTTGAGAAAGGAATGTGCAAATTAAGTGCCCAATCAAGAAACACTTAAAGGACAATTAATCTTGGAAGGCTCCAATCCACATAAAAGTCTATCTGAGGACGTTCAGGGTAGCATGTAAAGAATGGCTGCTGCTTGTAAAGACTGAGTCATGCAGAGGAGGGGGTCTCCACCCACAAGAGAAAGTCTATTTAAACCCCTGGGAGACCCCTCCATTGTGTCTTCAGCTGAATGTTAAAGACAGGAACACTTCTTAAGTTGCTTTCAGTTAAGTCTGCAGCTTTGGGGCATGTGGTTCAGACCCTGGGTCAGTGTTGGAGCAGACTGGCATAGTCTGGCTCAACAAGACGGGGTGCTGGAGTCCCAAGCTGGCAGGGAAAGCAGAGGCAGAAGCAGTCTTGGCACATCAGGCGGCAGCCCCGAGGGAGTTTCTGTGATCCAACCAGGGCTGTCCTTAGGATTTATGGTGCCCTAGGCGGGATTATTAAACTGGTGCCCCTGTGCCTGACATGCTCTGAGCAACACAAACATAAGTTTACAGTATTGGAAAACTTGCCACATGCATGTTATTAACACCAGTTGAATGTAGTTAAGCCACTGTAATGCTGATGGAGTAGGACTAAAGAGGTAGCACTATAGAAAAAATTCTGATTTGACAGAATTATGCAAATCATATAATTTTTTTAATTTGTCAACATTTTATTGGAAATGTATATGAAGAGGTATTGAAACAAGGATTTTTTTTTAATTAAAAGCAATCTTTCTGGCTTTTTTGGCTGCAAAATCAGTAGTTACCGTATGACAAAGACAAAGTGATGTCTTGTTTGATTGCAAGACTAGCAAGACCAGTCAAGCGTACCTGACTCATTGTAGAGCGGAGATAGTTTTTAATGAGCTTTAGTTTTGAGAAACTCCGTTCTCCTGATGCTACTGTTACAGGAATTGTCAGTAGAATACGAGTGGCAATGTACACACACACACACACACACACACACACACACACACACACACACACACACACACACACACACACACACTCATATGAACAAGTTTGCGGGTATGAATAAACTGTACAATGTCCATCATTGATTTTGCATGTGGCAACACTGATGACAGTGTACTCAATTCTTCGTACAGTTCAAGTCCATTTAAATCAAAACTATCACCGTGCTTCAGGAGGCTCTCTAGGTTCTTGCACTTTGTCATTAGTTGCTCTTGTTTTCCTATTTCAGTGAATTTAGTCCTGCTCAGCCCACCTACGAGCTGAGTGAATGGAACCCCAGGCCGACAGTGGGTTGAGTGGCTCAGCCAGGGACTCAGTCGCTAGCCTGCTTAGCCCACTGCCAGCCTGGGGTTCCTTGGGGGTCCCCAGGCCAGCAGCGGGTGCTGAGTGGGGCCAGTGGCCAGGACCCCAGCTGACAATGGGGCAGCAGCCAGAACCCCAGAGCAGCAGCGGGCTGAGCTGCTCAGCCCGCCGCTGTGTGCCATCAAAAATCAGCTGGCATGCCACCTTTGGCACGTGTGCCATAGGTTTCCGACCCTTGCTCTGTACCAGTTGTTCCCAAACTGGGGTTCGCGAACCCTTGGGGGTTTGCAGAAAGTTACAGGGTGTTCGCCAGAAAAATTTCACTAATGGTGGCCAGAGGACCCCGGGCATTGGAGACAGCAGGTGGGACCCAGTTGCAGAGCAGACACCCCGAGCCCCAGAGAGAGTGGGGCCGGGCAGTTTGGGCTGGCAGCCCGAGTTCTGGCAGTCAGCGTGGGGGCCAGCAGCACAAACTCCAGCGCTCCGCGTGGGGCTGGTAGCCCAGGCCCCAGGGAGAATGGGGCCAGACAGTTGGGGCTGGCAGCCCAAGTCCCAGTGGTCAGCAAGGGAGCTGGCAACCTGAACCCCAGTGCTCTGTGCGGGGCTGGCAGCCCGAGTAACAGGAAGAGTGGGACTGGGCAGTTGGGGCTGGCAGCCTGAGCCCTGCCCCCGTAAGCAGGGGAACCGGCAGCCCGAACCCCAGCCTGAGCCCCAGGAAGAGCGAGGCGGGCAGTTGGGGCATCCATCACACTGAGGATTTTTAAACTTAAATCCCTGAAAATATTCATTTTTAGGAGGGGGTTCATGACATTTCACAATTTAGTGAAAGGGGTTCGCGGCTGTTAAAGTTTGGGAACCCCTGCTCTATACACTAGTAAGGAGATGAGCATATTACAGTTGTTAGAGGGCTCTATTTAGCAGTAACAGGGCTACAGGAAAGTCAGTCAACATTTTTTGTTTCTCTAATGAAAACTGGCCCATTCCTTTCCCCATACCAAACTTGTCACAAATAATTGTCAACAACTTAATTTTCTGTTTTTGGCTAAGATATTGATTTTTTTTTTTAAATTGAAATTGAATTCAGGATTGTTAGCAAGCATTTTTGGCAAACAAATTTGTTAAATGACAATCTAAATGGCAACACAGCACTGCTTTCATGCTTGGCTCACCCCCCAGCCTGCTGGTCCAACAGCTGCAGTAGGGGAGGAAATAGGTGGAAAACTGCAGGACCCCAAAATCCACCTCTTGGGGTGCAGACTGGCAACAGCAGCAGCAAACCCTCAGATCCGATCACACACCAATGTGCACCACTGCCAGACCAACGGACCATGGTGAAGTTAGCACAGCATCTGATCTCAGGGACAGGGGACCCACGGAGCCACAGCAGTTCATCCTGCCCTGTGCAGCTCTGCCTGGGGGAGAGACGCGCTCCCCAGCTAGGGTGACCAGATCCAGATGTCCTGATTTTATAGGCCCAGTCCCGATATTTAGGGCTTTGTCTTATGTAGGCACCAGGAGCCTGTATAAGAAAAAGACCCTAAAATTGGGACTGTCCCTATAAAAGTGGGACATATGCTCACCCTACCCCAACCCCGTGTCCTGATTTTTTGCACATGCTGCTATCTGGCTATCCCCAGCACAGTCCTGTGTGACAATTCCAATCCTGGCTGCCTGGGGAGGAAGTGAATTACTTTCACTTTCATTCCTCAGCAGGCAGCCAGGGAGGGGAGGGGGGAGAGAGGGGTGCTCCGTGGGGGGAAGGAGAAAGGTGGGGTGCGCCATGGGGTAGGGGGGCAAAGAATGGATGTTATGGGGGACAACAAAGGATACTGCCAGAGCCGCCGAGCCTCCCTCACCTCACGCCGGGGGAGACCCCAGCATCCAATCCCCACCCTCAGACTGTGCTGCATTTGGCTCTTTCTAGGACCCAGCAGCCATGCCCTTACATGCTCCACTGCTTCCCGTCTGTCCGGGCTCCCAGCGGAGCGGTGCCCCCCAGACCTAGTGGTGCCCTAGGCGGCTGCCTATTCTGCCTATGGCTAAGGATGGCCCTGGATCCAACCCGTCACATTGGTCAGTATCAAAACAAAACATTCTGAAAGGACCTAAATGAAACATTTAAATTGACCGGAACCAATTTTTCTTCTAGTTCACAAAAGTTCAAAATTTTGACTTGCAGTCCTGATTCAGGAGGAAAAAAATTCTGACATTTCAAAATTTTTCGCAGGATGAGAAAACATTTGCTGCCCAGCTCCAAATCTGACATTTTCTTCTTTAGCATGGATCATTAAACTGGATTGCTGTGGTTCTCAGGTCCATCTGGGAAAGCAGCTCTGCCCTATCAGTTCAATAACATTGAACATTCAAGCCTTTTCTGCACCAGAAGGAATTAACAAACAATATTCCCATCCATACTAACCCCTGATGACAAGACTCCTGTCTCTATACACACCTTTTGACCATTGTTTCAGTTGGACTGACTTTCAGCAGGAAAAATTAAAATGATGGCAGAAAAAGGTGTGTCGACTGGAATCTTGTCTACACTTGGTCTTATACCAGTGCTAAGAGCTGAAATGGAACAGGCATGAGCCCTGGTGGAAATTGTATTTGTCTGATTTATATAATAGTTTCATGCTATATTTTCATCATGGATACAAAACTCTTTATAAAACAATCTACATGGGAATCACTGCTCCCAGTTCTAGCTGAAATGAGCCCACACCAAGCAGCCCTGAGCTCGTGGGGAGGATCAGATAGAAATCCAAATTCTGCAGATCTTGTTGATATGCAGCATCTTTTTAATAGTGCATAGCAGCACTAGGCAACAATTTGGGAGGGGAACCGCGGAGGACAATGTGTGAGCCTTAATTAGCTCCCTGGTCTGGACTTTGGCTGGGCGTCCCATTTGAAAGGCAGACTCTCATCTAGCAAAATATCCCTTAACAGTATTGTAGCCATCAACACCACTATCTTCAGCAGCCTGGATTTCTTTGTGAGTCACCCACCCAAAATGCATTCCAATCCCACCTCTGCTTAGCTGGCGAGAACTGAAAGGAACATAGAATGAAGCTCCATTTTCTTCAAGGCGAGAATAAATGGCAATGTAATAGCAAAAGACCTTGTCAAGTGCAATTTATTACACAGTATCAATGCTTGAACCTCTACTGCTTTTATCATTATTTTGAAGAATACTGAAGTTATCAAACAATATTTAAGCAACCACGTCCCTCCACCACCAGTGATTTGAGACCAGCACCAGGCAAGCTCTGGAAGAGTGCAGAGTACTATTGTTATGTCATGTGATTACGTTATATTTAATGAGAACAACAAGGGAAGAGTGAAGGATCCCACTGCATGAGGTTGTATCTTTTTGGAAAGTGGTATTAGAACTTGAGCAATGCAGCTGATTGTCTGAATAATTTGCAGCTACAATACAAGTAAGATTAGTTGCTATTTTATCCCCATGGACCTACACTCGTAATTCTTGTGCATCCAAAATTCCCCGTGACTTTAGGCCCTATACATGCATGTCTTCTCTCCTAGTGCAAAGCACCGTAGAAACACGTTACAGGGAACAGCAGACACAACACACAAGAGTCATTGGTCAGCAATCTTCCTGCACACTTTGGTCTTCACACAGCCTTAAGAAGTGCGCCATACTCTTTGTCCACTCAGCCACATCCTTGAACCACATTCGCTGCGGACACCTCCTGCCCTGACATCTGGGTCCAGTCCCTGCAAAACTTGCTTTGGCAATCTTCTTCCGTGCATCCTATTCACATATTCTGCAAACTCCAGATCTCTTCCTTTGATTGTCCTGATGATATCATGCATCATTCTCCTTCTGTTGTAAATATGGGCCATTACCTCCTCATTATTTGTGTTCAAAGTAGAACTAACATGCAGCAGTCACCTGCAGCATTTCAGCTAAAAGGCAACAAGCCTCTTGATATCCTGTTTCCTTAACGTCCCAGTCTCACATGCATATAGAAAGATGCCAGAGACAAGAGACTGCAGCAATTTCATTGTACGCTTCCAATTAATAGCTTTCATTTATGGGCCTAGCACAAGTCATTAACTAAACATGGCTAATTACATAATTAACCTTTTACAAAGAGCTGTTATCAGGTCAAATTACGGCTAAAGTTTAGGTTTTTTAAAATTAAACTCTTATAAAAACTTGTTTCAATAGAAAGTTCCCCTGATTTTGGTGAAAACAGATTTTGTGGGGACTTAAATATTTTCCAGCAGTGTTTGCAACTCATCTATGGCAGCATTGTGTGAGAGAAATTAACTAGTCTAGTCTCATTACCTGATGGAAGAGTGTCACGGACTCACAGATAGTGCCCACTCTTGGCCCTGTGTGGTCCGTGGGGGGTGCCCCTTTTAGTGAGACAGCCCTTCTTGGGGATCCACTCTCTCTCGGGGTCACGCCCCTCCACCTCCTGGAGCCACACCTCTCTGAGCCTTAGCACGTCTGTCTCTGCCATGGGCCCCCTCCGGGAGTCCACGCACTCTGTACCTCCGGGCCTCTTCACCCCCGAAGGGGCTGATGCAACCCTGTTCTCTAGACCAGAGTGACTCTCAGCCAGCATAAAACAGGAGGGTTTATTGAGAGTTGAACATAGCACAGGAAACTCTCAGGGCCTCAGGCCTGGCCTCTCACAATAACAGCACATCCCAGTCTCCCTGCATCCAGGTGGGCTCTGCCTGCTTCCCCTCGCCAGATGGGCCTCTGATATCCGGCCTCAAGCCCCGCCTCTGTCCACTGTCTTCTCTCCAGGTAAACAGGGTCGTAAACAGGAAGGCCTGAGTCCCCTCTCCTCGCAGCTGTCCTCTGGCTGGAACCAGCTGGTCAGGTCACAGGGTCCTCTCTCTGCAGCCCATTGTCCTCCCACTGGCCAGAACCAGTTGTGTCTCCTGAGCTGGGGTCCCGAGTCCCTCTCCGGTCCTCTGTAACAACAAACTCCCTCTCCCCTCACCTCGTTAAACCAGTAACACCCAGGTACATTGAGTCCCACCCCCTGTGCATGCAAACCCTGGAAAAGACAGAAAACCCCAAGAAAAAAAACCCACTTCGTCACAGAGAGTAAATAGTATTTATTGGGGAAAATAAATGACTTTTTTAGAAATATTTCCATTTTAATAATTGAAGGTGTTATTAACACCAGCAAGGCCCTTCCCTTTCTATTATGATGTGATCTGTAACCTGGCAGTGTCTCTTTAATCTTCATGCAGACTTAATGATATATTTGTGATCGATACTTTTTTGAAGAGATGGGAGAGGGTATGGTGCTAATGCATTCTGATGAGACGTAAAAGCAGAGGGGATGAATTAATCATTTAAATAATTAAAATGATATTTTCTAAAGACTGACAATTTTCCTTACTTGGAGAAAGACTCACAGGTGAGAGGCACTGGCCGCCTGGCATAGGGCATAGGGCACAGGGCATCCTCCTGCTCCCCGGGAACCAATGGGCATTTCGCAAGGCTCACGCCCTTCCTGCACTCCTGGAAAGCACTCACATGCTGTGGTGACAAGGGCAGTGTAGAACCTGAATAGAAAATCAGCATCGTCCCATTGACGCTAGTGATGCTGGGCTCATCTACGCCATCTGAGAAACAGCCTCCCAGAATGGCCACATGAGCAGGAATTAGACTTGTGTGATGTTCCCTGAAGCTTTTTAATTGGATCCTGCAAACAAAACTCTCCTATCCAGGCAGCTGCAATCCTGTCCGGCATGTTACTTCTTAGCTCAAATTATTATTAGAACTCCCTTCCCTCCAAAACTTGACTTGCTTGTTTAAATAATGAAAAAAAAGGATTAGGGAGCGCTCCCAAACATCTGTGCATGGTCTGACTTCCCAGCATGTCAGACAAAGGCAGGAGTAAAGCAGAGCCACTCTCAGCCCAAAGGACAAAACACCCCCAATTCCCTGTGATAAAGTCAAAGGCACTGGCAGTACTTGACATGGCACTCAAGTTTGTTCACTGACTTTTCTTAATGGGATACAATAAACTTCAACCCAAATATGTCACTGCTGCTGCTTATTCAGGGCCACAGGAATATCTCAGCGTAGATAAACAAGAGGAGACATGAGCGAAAGCTACTTCCCGAGAACTCTGGGTATGCAGCAGACCATTAAGGTGAGTCCAGTACAAGGCAGGGTTAGAGAACACAGCAGACCAGTCTGGCTGTAAATCCAGTATTGACCATACTGATTATGGGCCATCTTCTTCACACCGCACGTTGCAGGCTCAGCTTTACCAAGCAAACAGGCCCTGTATCTCTGCTCTGAAAAGCTTTGGAAAAGACCTAGGCGAAAGGAATGATTGGCCGAGAGATGCTAAGGGCCCAGTTCACTCCTTCCAGCAGTGTGACCCTACTGGAATCAGTGAAGGGAGGAGAACTGGGAGAATTTCCATTACCCACAGTCTCCTGAATCAATTTGATTCTACTTTGTTTGCTGTTTATTACTCAGGGGCAAACCCAGCCTCCTTCTCTCTGGCTGTGCAGGGCTGATCTGAACTCACGACATTGCATGGAGCCCTCATGTAGGCAAGCCCCCGCAGCTCCCACTGGCCACAGTTCCCGGCCAATGGGAGCTACAGAGTCGGCCGCTTCTCGGAGTGGTGTGGAGCCAGGGCAGGCAGGGGGCCTGCCTTAGCCACACTGGATTTTTAGTGCCTAAAATCTCCCAGTTTGGCTTCAGTAGCCTCTGGGAGATAGAGTCTGATTCTGGGAGACTCCCAGCAAAACCGGGAGGATTGGCAAGCCTAGCTCCGGGGCTGGGGCCCTGCCACCTGCCCTCCCGGTTTTCTGGGGCTGGGGCCACACAGCCTGCCCTCCCAGCGCTCCTGGGCTGGGGGTGCTAGCAAGGGGCAGGGGCTGGCGGTTGCTGTCGGGGGGCTCTGGGCTCCAGCAGGGTGTGTGTGTAGAAGGGGCATGGCCTTGGGCAGAAGGGGCAGGGCTAGGGGCTAGCCTCCCCCAGTCAGCGGTTCATGAGCTGCCCGTGTTCCCTGCTCTCCTCTGCCTTTGGGTCCACACACACACCACAGTGCTCTGCTCCCTCCAGCAGAACAGGCCTGGATGGAAGTGAACACAGGCCAGGGCAGCCGGAGCCTCTCCAGCAAGTTCTGCACTAGCTTCCAGAGCTGCGCTGAATGACGCTGCTCCTGACAGCCCACCTGCCCCAGCCCTGGTCCCTGCTGCTTTGCTTTAACCCTCCAGGTCACATAAAGCTTCTACATACTTGGGGTGTTGCCAAGGCTCCTCCTGCAGCGGTAGGTGGGATTAGCCACCAGGCCTTCTCCAGCAGGCCCAAAGGCTGAAGGGGAGGCAGGATGCTCACGCGGCAGATGTAAAGTGTTCTGTAAGTGCTGAGGGGAGTCCCAGACACCTCTCTTTCCTCCTCCCTAATGTGTGACTGTAGAATACCCACCTCAGGGGCAGGGTGAACATGAATTAATGTAACCCACTGGCTAAGTGTCTTGCATCCCCCTCTAATGCCTGGTGCACATAGAAGATAATAGCCTACTACCTCTGACGCTAGCAAAGTTACCCCAACTGCTCAAGTGGTAGAGGCCTGTGCTCTGGGGACTGCTGGTTCAGGGATCTCTCCCTGCCGGTGCCCCACAGTGAAAGTGGTTGTTACAGCAATTAAGGGTAAATCTGCTCTCCAGTGCCCGGGGCACTGAACACCACAGAACTGGTACCACTCCACTGAGCGGGTGTGCAATGCTGGGCAGAAAGGTCGAAGACAAATCTGTACCCCACGAGGGCTGTGCTGACACAGAGACAGATTCTGGGGGTTGGGCCATGCCCATGGATCCATGCCCCCCACGGAGGGGGAGCAGAGCACACAACAGGGGTGGGGTGTCTACTGCAGCCCTGATACTACAGTAGTGGCTATCAAGTGCCTCCACTGCTGCTCCATGGCCTACCAGGGCAGGCCCCTGTGACACAGCTGGAAATTGCTGTCAGCGCCTCAGACCAAGGAGTGTCAGAGAGGAAGGTCTTGCTCACACTGTTCAGCCTCATCACCACCCACAGGTGCATGAGCTCCATAGAGGTGCAAGTCTGTGGCTGACAAGAGCAAAGGTCGTCTGCCATCTTGGAAGTTGGGGCTCTGGCCTGCAGGGAGCAGCACAGGATGTGGCTAGCTGCAGCTAATCCCGGGTTCCCCTGGTGTTTAAATAAAGATAATTTAGCTGCTAAATACAATCTCTCAGTGCCATTAAGGACAAACACTGCCATCCTTTCCTGCTGTAACCCCTGCCCAGGTGAGCTACCACACCCTCTTCCTCTCCCCTTCAGCTGTGCACACAGGGTAACTTGCCCCAGTTTTGCAGGCTTTCCCTCCATCACTGAAATGGTAAAATTGGCAGAATCCAGTGACTTCTATGGAAATGTTCAATTTGGCTGAACAAAGTTGGTGTTGTTACTTTCCTAGCTCTGCTGCGTGTGGTTGGGCTCCTTATAAACACATCCCTGTAGATAGCAAAACATCTCCAGATGAAACATAAAACAGGCAACTAGATGAGCCTTCACAACATTGACTTCATCTGCAATTATTTCATTCTTAAAGGAAAAGTCTGCTCCTTGCAGACAGTTCTGTGGAAATCAAAGGATCACAATGGGTTTATTGGAAGTATCTTGAAAAGAACAAGGTTTTACCACTCCCCTTCTTGGCTTTACTGCAGTGTGTTGTGTGTAATGGTCCAGAGAAAATCAATTGGACACTGCTTTTTAGAGATAAGGGTTAAGATTTTACTCTGAGTAACCTGGTGACCCCAATCAATCTCTGTCCCCCAAATCTTCTGAAGAGTCGATTCTCCAGTCAGCAATTAAGCCCCAATGTCCAAGAATTGCAACAGATGTTCCAATCAAAACACCTTTATTAACTATTTATTTTCTGATGCATATCAAGGAACCATTGGCCAACATATTTAAGGGGGAACAATAGGTTACTGCTTAACTAACAAATCATTCCATTTAGCCTTAAAGGTATTTCTTTGAGGGACCCTTTCAAGTTGATAAAAAACAGATAAGTTATGAAGGTTCCAAAAGTCCCTTATAATTGATGTTCTTTTTTACAAAGCTTACAAACAGCTTGCACCTGCCCAAGGAAAGAATAGCACCTTCCAGTGCCTAATGGTCTATTGACCCACAACCCCAAGTGCAGCAGTGTATGGAGAATGATAAGATAGGGCAGAAACTGAGACAAAGCAACAAACCCACTCCTTGAGGGAGCCTGCATTGCATGAGTCTCTTTGAACAACTGGCACAAACTGGTGTCACAATCACTCAAGCCCCAATTCAATGTCATTGTTTTAAGAGTCAATTTAAGTTATTTTTAAAAGATCTTGAAATCTGGAAGGTTGCAAACAAGTAGAATGTCTCCTGAACAAAAATAATGCAGAGACCGAACTTCGGGTGCTGAAGCCCAGACCTGGTTATAAAATGCATATTACTGACCAAAGGGGCCTCCTTTATACAGCCAGCTTCATCCAGGGGACAAATTATACCTGCAGATGAGGGTATGTAGCATCCACCAAAGTCAATGTGAGCCAAAGGCACTGAATTAGGGTTGGTAAATGGTCCAAAATACACATTAAAGCATGAATAATTATCCATTTTTACTTTTCTAGCTAATGCATCAAATTCAAAGTTGGTCTCCCATTCTGCAAACTCCACACACCAGAGAAACTGTACGGATGGAGTTACTCGCCTGCATAGCTGTTTGTAGAACAGCAGACTTAGCCATTTGCCAGATGTGTCTGTATTATTTACATGCACACCAGAAACAAAAGAGAACTCATAAAGTATGTAACTACTGTGTTATTTTTAATCATGAATGACTGGCTGGAAAGAGAAAACATCACCCAGCCAGATCTGTCCAGGGGATAAAGATTAGGGTGAGCTTTTCAAGGTGCTGAATGTCTTAACTCTGCTCTGTTGAAGTTGGGGGATGGTTATCGCTTACAACCTGGTTATCGCCGGCAACAGGAGCAGACTTAGGCCAATGCTGTGCCTCTGAAAACCCAACCTTTAGTGCATATTATTTACTCATTTCTTTAAAAAAAATCTATTGATGGCCTCTGGGCCCCAACTTACTGCCATGGAAGTCAATGTCAAAGCTCCCACTGATTTCAGCTGGATAAGGCCTGAGCTGTGCATGTGCAGACATAAATGTCTAAATCCTTTTGAGCCATTTCAGCGTCCACTATATGAGCTGTCCATCTGAGCCAAAAGACTTCATAGGTTTAACAACAAAAAACAGCACCCCAAAAGCACACGTTAGAAAAAGGCTGGTGCTACCCATGGGTTCTGGGCTGTGTAATTCATGGATGTTTAGGAAGTTCCTGCGATGGAAAGGACTGCAGAAGTAAAAACCACTGCTTTTAAACTGACAAATCAGTGCCATCTCCTGGTGCATTGGCAAAGCAGCCTGGCCGTTAGAAAGGGACTAGAACAGGAGTCCTGGGTTCTATTCCTGGCTACGTTGGGTGACCTTAGGCAAAGAACATCCCCTGTCTATGCCTCAGTTTCCCCTTCCAGCTGGTTTCTGTCTTGTACATCCAGACTGCAAACTCCATGGGGCAGGATTGTCTCTTACTCCGACATGAGGGCCCCAATTTCATTTTGGGGCTGGAGGCACTACTGTGATGCAACTAAAAAGGAACAGAATGATTAGGCTACAATCACATTAAATGAGCTCAGGTGGGGCGAGTCTGGCCTCCTTGTAGGGTTGATGAATCTCCCCTGTCAGCTCTGCAGTTCAGACACATGTTCCCTTTAGCATCGGACTCTCCAGTTTGGTTCTCCAATGGAGACGTCTTATGCCTATTGATTACCTACTGCTTTTCTGTCACTGAACAGTGAGGAATTTCTTAAGACCTTTATAAAAAGACACATTCCTGCAGGCCCCATCAGTGGCTGTGGCATTCGGGACATTGCTTTGTGGTGAGGGTTCACACGTTTGGTCTCTCTATAGGTAGGACTGAGCCTGGAATCCTATGGACTTTTGCTGCGGGCACAATCCTGCTCTGAACGAAAGTCAGGCTGAGCTTGGTCAATAAGAGCAGCAGCAAGATCCGAATGTGCAGGGAAAATGTTATGCTGTGGCCATTTCATAGCATTGCAGATGCCAGTGGGGGCAGTGACGATTGCTCATGAATGAGAATTCCTCTAGCTCTTTTCATTCACTAACTGACTGAGCCTCATGAAACCTGGTGTGGTGTGAATCTAACAACAGATGCTGTGTGTGCACTTGGGGATGGGAGTGGGAGATACTGCGACAGCGAGATGGCGAAAATAAAGCATGATCAGCATTGTCTCAAACTCCACTCAGGGGACTTTGTTGGAATTATTCCGAATTCAGTCCTTTGGGCAATTGCTTTTCTTATGGACAAAAACCCAATAAGCCCTTCTGTTCCTGACCCAATGTGGGAGGAATTAGAAGGGTAGAGGCACTAAGATAAGGATATATGGTGTGAGATGTAGAGACACACCTCCTGGGAAGTGGAAAGCATTCCACCCTCTGTGCAGTTGGAAATATTAGGTGCACACGGACGGGCTGAATAAGCATCTTCAGATTGTCATCTTGAAAAGGGAGCTTTTCCTTCTGGCTGTTCTGAGGCACCGAGGAAATACGCTCATCAGCCTGAGCATTCGTTAGCCCTGAACAGAGGATCCAACCTCCTCTCATTTCCTCCAGATTTGCACAAGCGTGAGCGAGAGCAGAATTTGGCCCATGCAGTCCAGTACTCTAAGATGTGTTGGTATCTTCTCAAGTCACGACTGTAACAACTGAGCTGGCCGGTCGGCATGTCAGAGGCAGAGGAAATACTGTGGCAGGATCAATGATGTGTCACTTCCTATAAAAATAACAAAGCACTGAGCTTTTAAAAAAAAAATTCAATTTGGCCCCATCCAGGACAAATAAAACTCCCAGTGTCACTTTCCTCCCAGCTTAGCACATTCATTATGGATCTAGCTCCCATCTGGATGTGATTAAAAGCTTAATCCAGTGTCTCAAATGTTCTTTATGGAAGAAAACTCTCCCTGTCGCAGGCGCAGCCCAGCCTGGTTCTATTACCCAGTCTGTGACCATTTCTACTTGTGCCATTCGCACACACAACCACTTGTCTCCAGTTTTGTTTGCACTGCAGGGGTGGCTGGGGAAAGTCACCACATGTTTGAAGGCTCAGGAATGCACCAGGCCTTACACAGAATGGATGCAGTGGGGGGGCTTCTGGCCCTCCCTTTGAAATCAGTTAGAGATTTGCCATTGGCTTCAATTGGAGCAGGACTGGCCCCTTGTAAGTATAGGATTGAGGATCATGGGCCGAATGTATTCCTAATGCAGTCCCACTGCCTTCAGTGGAGTCTCTGTATGCAAGGGGTGAATTTGGCTTCATAGACCGGTACCTTTAGAAACATATTTCCTTACCTATGCCCTCCCCCTTTGAAATAGCCTTTGCGCCGCTAGCAGGAATGGCACTCGCATTGCTGACACCCCCACTACCCAGCCCCCCAGAACACCTGTACCGAACAAATCAACCAACCATGCAACTGGAAAAGCAACACCCGAAGCAGAGTTTTGACTTTGTAAAGGGGGAAATTCCTGAGACTCCGGGAAGTCCAGTAGAGATTTAGCTAGTACATCAATTTTAGGTGGAAGGTGCTCAGAGAGCACAGTGATGAGCAGCAAGCTAAAACCCTGAGACAGACAGACATATTCCGATAACCCTGTATGGGGAAAGTTCACTCCTCCAGCAGAAAGCCTGAGCAACGAGGCTCTTTGCTCCTCCCTAAGCAGCCAGCAGACCAAGGGCTGGAACTCCGGATCTTGGATAGAATAGCAGTGGCTGTGCACCTCACACACAGGCTGTTAGAACTCATGGCTCTTTCCTGGTCTGCCCACTCCCATTCCCGCCCCTATATACCAATGTGTTTGGGCTGGGGCAGAATCCCCTTCTGCTATGCTCATAGTCTCTGCATAGCTGTCCCACCACCGCTTGGTCCCTTTCCAGCCTCTGAGAGCCAGGTTTGCAGAAGATCTCAGCCCTCAATGTGTACCCAGAGCAACAGTGACAATCTGGGCCCGACTGTGGGCATCGAGCTGTCCAGAAATCCCAGTGCCGAGAGGGGTTTGGTGCAGAGGGGGCCCTGCATGGGGCATCTCTACTTCATTGAAAAGGACTTTTTTCCTTTTCACTATTGAGGCACTTTGTTTCCTCTGGGACCAGACACCGAGAACTGGTAAGATGGTTTTGCTCTCAGGTTCCCCTGCACTAGCATGACCAAACATGTCTGGTTTGCAAACACCGAGGGGCCACATATATTTATTTAGAAAATGATGATTCCATTTGAACAATGGGGTTAAAAAAGGCACAGAAACCTTGCAAATGGATGTAGGTTTACCTTTGTTTTATCATATCTAAATTGTGGGCCAGATTTGGCCTGAATGGGTTGTGTTCAATCCAAAACTCAAGGCAGGAAATGAAGGAGCCGTGAGAGCAGGGGAAAGCCATTTGGAAATATTTGGCATCCTTATGAGAGGTCCCCTAGCAAAGAAACCAATAATTGGATGAGCCAGGGAGACTGAAACAGCCACTTACCTGCAGGGGTACTCCAGCCTTTATGGAAATGTCCTATACAATCTACTGGGGATGAAACCAATCAGGTTCTACAGAAATGTAACAGGTAAAACTCTAGACATTTAAGAAAAAATGAGCTCCTATCTGTGGATTTTTAAATCATTCTATAGAATTTTCAAGCAGGGTCATAATTTTCTATGAGGTTCTACAGTGCAGTCCAAGGGCCTGTTTCTCTCTGTGGGAGGCAATGCTAAGGCACCATGGCCACAGGCACCAATTTTTCCCAGCGCCGGTGGGTGCTCGAGCCCCCCACCCACCACCAACCCGGCCCCAACCCCCATTCCAACCGCTTCCCCAAAGTCCCTGCCCCAACTCTGCCCCCTCCCTGTCCCTATTGGACTCCTTCCCCAAATCCCTTCCCTGGCTCCGCCTCTTCCCCAGGCGTGCTGCATTTTCCCCCTCCCCGCTCCTTCCCAGCGCTTGCCATGCAAAACAGCTGTTTTGTGGCACAAGCCCTAGGAGCCAAGCAGAGACGCAGTGCGCTCGGGGGAGGAGTCGGAGCTGAGACAAAGATGAGCTGAGCTGGGGTAGAGGGGGCCCTGGAGAACCCAGGGAGTCGGTGCCTGTGACCCTGGCAGGGTGGAGGGGAAGGATAACCCAAGGGTAAATGTTTTGTCAAATACACTCCTAAGCGTATAAGTCCATGCTCAGGCAACCCTCCCATTGAAACCAATGGGAGCTGTACCAGAGACAGGGCTGGCTCCAGACATCAGTGGAGGAAGCATGTCCCTGGGGTGGCACATGCTAAGGGGCGGTGCAGTCCGAGAGGCTACCTTTTTTTCTTTTTTTGCTTCGGCAGTCCGGGCGGCTTTTTTTTTTTCCTTGGGGTGGCAAAAATGGAAGAGCCAGCTCTGACCAGAGAAGGGACCATGGGATCTGGACCAAAAGGAAGACATTTCTTACATTCCAGAAGGGACCATTGGATCATCTAGTCCAGGGATACTCAGACCTCAGTGGTTAGGAGCCAAATTAGTGATCACCATTACCCAAAAGAGTCACAGGAGTGTGAATTCATCATTTCATTTACTATAGTCCTATAAAGTCATATTTAAAAAGTAGGACAGGGAAATATTTAGTATATATATATAAAAAATTCTCACAGCCAAATGTCTGACCAAGTTTTACTATTTTATCAACAATTATTGGTTAAAAACATAGTAAAAGCGTCCTGATTGGTTAATAATTAAATCACACAGTGTTTTAATAGGATGTGCTGCAAAGAGCTGCAGGAGACACATTAAAGAGCCGCTCAGTCTGAGTATCACTGATTTAGTCTGCCCTACTGCATAGCACAGGCCGAGAACCTCACCCCCTATTCACTACCAGGGCTATCAACCCAGCACCTTCTGTGAGCAGCAAGTCAGGCAAATATTTGTAATACATTCGAAAAATCACATTCAAAATCACTTCAAAAAGATCTCACAAAACTAAGTGATTGGGCAACAAAATGGCAAATGAAATTTAATGTGGATAAATGTAAAGTAATGCACATTGGAAAAAATAACCCCAACTATACATACAATATGATGGAGGCTAATTTAGCGACAACGAGTCAGGTAAAAGATCTTGGAGTCATCATGGATAGTTCTCTGAAGATGTCCACATAGTGTGCAGAGGTGGTCAAAAAAGCAAACAGGATGTTAGGAATCATTTAAAAAGGGATAGAGAATAAGATAGAAAATATATTATTGCCCTTATATAAATCGATGACACTCCCACATCTTGAATACTGCATACAGATGTGGTCTCCTCATCTCAAAAAAGATATACTGGCACTACAAAATGTTCATAGAAGGGCAACTAAAATGATTAGGGATTTGGAATGGGTCCTACATGAGGAGAGGTTAAAGAGGCTAGGACTTCTCAGCTTGGAAAAGAGGACATTAAGGTGGGATATGATAAAGGTATATAAAATCATGAGTGGTGTGGAGAAAGTGGATAAGGAAAAGTTATTTACTTGTTCCCATAATATAAAAACTAGGGGCCACCAAACGAAATTAATGGGCAGCAGGTTTAAAACAAATAAAAGGAAGTTCTTCTTCACGCAGACTACAGTCAACTTGTGGAACTTCTTGCCTGAGGAGGTTGTGAAGGCTGGGACTATAACAGGGTTTAAAAGAGAACTGGATAAATTCATGGAGGTTAAGTCCATTAATGGCTATTGGCCAGGATGGGTAAGGAATGGTATCCCTAGCCTGTGTTTGTCAGAGGGTGGAGATGGATGGCAAAAGAGAGAGATCATTTGATCATTACCTGTTGGGTTCACTCCCTCTGGGGCACCTGGCATTGGCCACTGTCGGTGGACAGGATACTGGGCTGGATGGACCTTTGGTCTGACCCAGTACGGCTGTTCTTATGTTCTTATATAATTGTATTGACATTCCATTCAGCTAGGTAAGAGCTGTTTGGCCGATGCTCTGTGCTGCAGAGCCATCACAATCTTCATGTGCAAAACTAGCAGAATAAGTCCAAGATTTTCACTTGAACCTGTAGGAACTTGATTGCCAGAAACAAAACCAAACAAAAACTCAGCCTCCTACAGCTCTAGAAAAACCTCCCAGGGCCTGATCCAAGGCCCACTGAAGTAAATGGAGGTCTTTCTATTGGCTTCAATGGGCACTGGATCAGGCCCTTAGTGTTCAGCCTGGTCAGTTGTGTACTGACATCATCTCTGTCCCAGTTAAACGACTCTCCAGTCTGACAGCAATTGAGCGAGAGGCTAGTCCAGTCAGGAATGGGTGCCGCTGCCATGCGGAGAGCAGGAGTTAAACAAACCCAACCCCACTGACCAAATATGAAATGGAAAGGTTAATTCCTCGGAGAAGCAGCTTTCTTTTGAGCATGACTTGTGCCTGTTTCCCATTTCTGCATGTCATTGCGCCAGATGTTCCCATCGCAACGTGCGGCAGTTAACGATTTGATGATCTGCACAAGCTGTAAGGGGGTTGGTTACACTATGAGGAAGTGGCAAAGTTTCTCAAACTAAGTGCTTCAGCTTTGATTGAATCCTGATGAGGTAGCAGCTCAATCCCCAGAGCCCAGCAGGATGAGGGCTCTGGTGTTTTCTTCTGTGAAGTACCCATAGCATCGGTTACAGGTAAAGAGTAACAAAGCTCTGCAGTGCAGGTATGCTGGCTCACGGGGGAGCTTATTTGCCTGTGATAATGGGCTGCATGGTTCTGGGGGTACAATAAACTACCTGCCCATTCCAAACAGGCACCCACAAAGTTGATGGGAGGGGGGCAAAAGGGGCAGCTGCCCCAGAGCCAGAGATTTAAAAGGGCCCAGGGCAGCGGCTGGAGCCCCGGATGGCGCAGGCCAGACAGCGCACTTGGGCTGGCTGGGGGAGGCTGACCCTCCAGCCCTGCCCCTTCCAGGGGCCCGGAGCCAGGCCCCCGTAACAGTAAGTGCTTAAGGTTACTTTCACCTCTGCCCAGAACCCAAGCAAATGGCCTTGGAGGGATTGCAGGGGGGTGCTGTGACAACACTCCCTCGCCCGCCCGCATGGCAGAGTTAATCCTGTCCATGGTGGCTACGTCAAAGCTGGAGACAGGCCACAACCTCTGCATCCCTACCCCATGGCGTCTCTAATCGCAGAGCCATTAACCTCATTCCTACCCAGTCCCATCCCTGTGCTGGCCTCGGCGCAGCTGCCAACCCGTGCCCATGCAATGAAACCACAAAGTTCTGTGGTAACAGGGGTCTCCACCTAGGTGTGAACGTCACCCAGGGGCTGCAGTACACTGCTGTTGGACTGGCATGTGCTGGGGCCCTCTCCAAATCATATGGGTCTCTCCCGAGTCTGTCACAGCAGTCTGGATATTTTCCCTCCCATCCATGATTCATGCAGGCCAAGTCTCCGGCTGATAATGCAGGGTCAGACCCTGATGTCCTCTCCCCCAATGGGAGTTGTCACCGAGGAAACACTGAGGAAGGCCTTGCAGCTTGGGCTGCCACAGACAGTAAAGGGGCGGATTAGCCTTGGGCACAGCAGTCCCATTGGTGGTGCAGGGCAAGGCTGGAACACACCTTCTCCCTTTGCCCAGTTCCATACCAACCCCTCAGCCACTTCTGCCCAAGCTGCACATCCAACCGTCTCCCCCTGCCCAGAAGCAAAGAAGAAAGGCCCTTTGGGCTGAAGGTGTTTTCCATCATAGTGAAAGCTGTGTCCAATCGCATTGTAGGAAGCAGCAGGTAGCTGTGAAAGGAAGGGTCACTCCTCTGACCAGCTCAAGACCCTATTGTGCAGCCTTTCCCTGCAGGTGAAAGGTCAGCCCTCAGCCAGGTCACTGACCCTTCACCTTTCTGTTAAGATTGTCACAAGGTAAATTAATCAGATTTATGGCATCAAGCTTGGGCAGCATCGTGATCCTTTCAGCCCTTTCTTCCCTCCAAACTTCTTTCATAAGAACAAGTTCTGTGTTTCTCCTGCACTTACAATTTTACATTATTTTTTAGGGGATGGGAAGATGGTCAAATGTGCCTGATAACCAAATGGAAACCCCCTTTGGTAAATGCTTGCCCAGCAGGTGTGAGTTGTTTACTGAGAACACAGCTCAGTGCATTAAAGCCGGTTTCAAACCTCCACCGTCACTTAATGGATTTGTTTGCTGCATTCAGTCAAATACATCCCAAAGTGGAACCAGTGGCTGAGGCTCATTTTAATGTTGAGATGCAATTTTCACAGGGTAAGGATAACCATGAAACTAAAACACCAGAACATTGAAAAAAAGAGATTTCAAAAGAATAGACAAACCTTCCCGAATCTGAACACAAGGCACAGTTCATGCCCCTTTAACATGTCGAGAGCATGGGGACCGTTTATACCCTGTTATTTTCCCTGGTCAATCAGTTTGAAATGTCTTTGGTGCACTCAGCATTATTTGATTTTCTGAAGGGGACTGTAAAATGGCAGCTTCTGAAGCAGCGTGGTGCTAACTTGAAGAAATCTCTCAGCGTGAGAGAGCGGGGAGGCCGTGCAGAGGTTACAGGTACTTTTCATACAGCCAGGCAGGAGAGCTCCAACTTCCTGCTGCTAGAAATTTGTCTGCAAATTTTTCTCATTGTGAGGCGTTGATTGATACAATAACTTGATTAAGGCCAGTGGCTGACAACATAGAGTCTCAGAGCCAGCTCAATAGAATGCGTTCCCAGTAATTCCCCTCTTTGGGAGACTACAACGTGATTATGGTGACTTTCCAGGCTCAGGACAGTGGTTAGGCACCAGGATTGTCAGATTCTTCACTGTCTCTCACTACACACATGTATATAAACTCAGGATTGGGTTTCTTGCTTAACTTTTTTTATGCACAAAACAAAATGTAAGACAATAAAGTGCAACATATACACTGATACGGCACACAGACAAAACCTCAGCTCCCTATGGCCCCGATTCAGCAAAGCACTTAACCACATACTTAAAGTAAAGCATGCATTTGAGTGCTCTGCAGAATCGCAGCAGGGCAATCGACATGAAATGTATCAGTCTAACTCACACAAAAATATAGACCAGATCGCCCTAAATCCTTTGCATTGATCATGTCTCTGAAAGAAAACCCTTTCCAAGACAGCTAGGTTTGTGAAGCCATCATACTTCTCTATGATATTTAGCAATGCAGAAGAGTTTGTGCATTAATCTTTTGCCCATTACATTTGCATATCAGCCAAAGATTCCTGGCCCATTGGTTTCATGCAAGTGGTGTCCCATAGGATGAAAAATGGGGATTGTGTAGAAAGTACTTGATCCACTATTAAATGGAGCTAGTTTTCCCACAAAAGCTCGAACATTATGGCACTACTATATCTTGTACGTTTAGAGCTTTATCTTGTATGGGCCTCTATGAGCAGGGCCCATCTCCACCTTCAGTAGCCCAAGAAATCAGAGGGGTCCAACTTACAAGCTTTCCATCTGGATCTGAACTTCGCAGTAGTTCAAAGCACTTTGGATCCAGTGATCTGGTTCTGGCCCAGCTCTAAAAAGCATCAGCCAAAATTTTCAAAAGTGCCTAAGGATTTGGGCCACCTCGATTCTCAGATGCCCAACTCGCAATAGCCTCAAAGGTCCTTATGTTCAGAAAGCACCGAGCCAGTAAATCTAATATTAGAATCACCTAATAGAAACATTAGGATTGCTGAAAATATTTGCAACTCACTGAGCAAACCCCCAGCATTCAGTTTGCACTCTCAATTTCTTTCTTGTACATGTGGGCCAATTTTAGAAAAAGCAAAACCAAACCAAAACAAACAAACTCTCAAAAATGTCATAGTTGTGAAGGTCAGGAGGGACCTTATGATCATCTTAGGACCTCCTGCACCACATGGGCCAGAGAACCCCCCAGTAATTTCTGTATCAAGCCCATAACTTTGGTTTGAGCTACAGCATATATTTTGGGCATTCATAGTATTTTGTTCTAAAATAGAGACTTTTTTTGGTGGAAGGGAATGGGTGGATTTGATAAAACCATGCTCCTGTTTTAAAGAGAAGACTGAAATTTTCAAAATTTCAAATTTTAGCATTTTGTTCTCAAGATCAGGTTTTGCACTGAACCACATAACATTTAGAAATACGACATGACCAGTGCAATCAATCTGTTTGCATTTCAGAGACATATAATTTTATGCAGCTAAATGGAGAATACTTTTAGTGAAAAAAACACGAGGTTTTCAGGCCCACACTTCAGAGCAACATCTTTCCAATATACATCAGCTGTGACATTCCAGTAAATGAAGGAAAAGTTATGTGATTTTTTTGGCCACTGTCATTATTTTCATTTCCCTCCCAAACTCCTTCACTCTCCTCCCCCCCCCCAAAAAAAAATGATTGAAAAAATACCACAGCAGATGTCTGGCCTGTTTGATCTTGAGCCTGAATAGAAACGAAAAGGGGTTCAAGTCTCTGATTATGGAAAAGAAGTAGAAGAAAGAAAAAAAATTCTAACAAGGAAATCATGAAGGAGAAGGTTTGGCTTTGATCTCTCCATTGAACTTACTTACTTAGAGTTTTCTCTTCTCTTTGCCAAGCTTTGCTGTTGTGTCGCTGTTCTGCAGGATCACAGGGGCAATGTTTTACATGATCTGCTCAAAAGAAAACAAGTCACTTTCGGCAAAATTTCCACCCATTGGTTAAAAAAAAAACAACAAAGAAAATATGGATTCGATTTGTCTGTGGTGAACCCAGTTCTCAAGTCATTGATGCTATTTCGATTCCTAGCCTTATTAACAGGCTAGGAACCTTGGCTGGCTTGTTCATTTTAATTCCTAATTTACACATCCTCATGTGTGCCCTACTGAAGGAAGTCTAGAGCTGAGGAAGCAGCAGTTAGAAATCAGAGAGAGAACATTAAAGAGCATTAGGTGACATTCAAATCCAGCCTACTCAAAAGGCTTAGTCATTTTTTAACAGTAAAAATAACCCTGGGAATTCTAAAGGTTCATTTACTATAAATTCCCAGCTCACATGATCTCCGGATATGTTAGAGAGACAGATTTAGGTTATTTGCATTATCTCAGACTCCTCTTGCCTCTTTGTCTAGATGGACTTATCATTTAAATCACACAAATTCGCACAGCTCTCAGGATTACTGCTTGACTCCAAAGAGAATAACTAAAGCTGGATGGAAATGAGAACCTTTTACTCAAATCCTCTGAACTCTGGTGGGTCAGATAAAATGGAACCTAAATGCAAATCACTCTTTACTGGGGGTTGCAAAGTAACCCACACCCACCCTATTTTGCCTATGATAGAGATGGGCCACAACCCAAATCATCCATCCCCCAAGCTTTCTGGATAAACATAACCTCAACACAAACTCCCCTCTGGTTTTGATTTTTCAAAACCAAACCCTGTGTTTCTCAGTCCATGTCTGAAATGCAGGTGTAATTAGAAAAAACTTTGCGAAAATGGCACGTTCTTACTGGCTCCTATTTTCAAAATAGCTCAGCACACTGGTTCTATCAATAAGCATCACAATGGAAGCTGCTTGGTGCTTCGCACTACTGAAAACTTAGCCTTTGTTCAGGGACCTGAATGGGAGTCAAGCACTTTTGAAAACCTCACTCCAGGATGCCACTATCATTTCTTAGTCAGTTTTCAGACTATACATAAATTTTAGTTTTTTTAGGGTTTTTTGAGAAAATTAACTAGGACTTGTGCCCATAGTAAACACAGTACATCTGCCTGAGCATTCAGTAAGGAGCTGCAAGGGGGTCCTGAATAATTCCAACAAGTCATGCATTTAACTTAGTCTGTTCTGTTGTTTGCAAAATATCTGTTAGGATGGGACAGGGGCTGAAATTGCGCATCCTTTCTCCTTGCATGCCTGTGCAGGGACCAGCGACATCTGGCCCTCTCTATCTGATACAGGCATAGATATGTATTAATCTTCATCAGCACTGAAATGCAGCCACCTCTGGAGTGGAATTTGGCAGCCACTGCATAGCGCACAGCGGTAAGCAGTGGAAATGAATTCCTTATCTATTGGACTCTGTGTGGGGGAATTTAGTAAGATTCAAAGAAGGATTGGACAGTTATGTGGAAGCAAGCAAGAGTTACAATAGTTAATGTTAGATAATAAGTGTCTGGGATGGGAGATGAAAATTCCTTCTTCAGGGCTGACACCAATCTCCAATGATTAGGAGCTAGGATGAGACTTTCGTACATTGCAGATTATACATCTGTCTGTTGCTAGGCTCTTGCTCCTCCCTCTGAAGCAGCTGGTGCTGGCCGCTGTCAGAGATGGGCTCCTGGAGAGATGGGCCATGGATCTGAGCCAGCCTGTGGCTCCTACCTTCCTACACAGGCAGGTAGAATGTAAGTATACCAGTTGATATTTGGCCAAGGCTGCAGTGCTAAAACCCTCCCTGTATGGGCTCTTCCATAGCCCAGTCTCTGGGGCCTCCACTCTATCTCTGGCAGCTGCAGTCATTCACCACGCTCGCTGGCAGCCAGGCTAATTATTAAAGGACATACCAATAGGCAACAAGCAGCCAGCCAGAGCTCTGGTGTACCCAGTGCACACGTGGGATCCGAGTCCCGCAATCCCTCTGCGCATGGAGCTCCCACTGGCTGCAAGGATCAGGGTCTGCAAGTGTAAGATTTATGAAAGATTTATACGCAGGCCCTGTGGATTTTCATAGCCAGAGGACCTGGGCTCTGCCTGTTTGTCTGCAGGATGCACTTCTGAAGGCTCTCAGTAGGTGTCCTTTCCTTCCTTGCTCACGCTTGACACGCCCACATGCCCCAAGGGTGATGATGCACAGACCACATCCAAACACACACAGGGCAGTCGAAAACATTTCTGAAAAATGCAGCTGTTTAAACTGACCTCACCTGAGGAACAATCCCTGCTTGTGTTCCTGAATCGCCCCTCCTTGCGCACTGCGAAGATGTGAGAGCGCAGCTCCCTGTGCAGAAAGCTCTGATCCTCCCCAGCTCAGGAAGTCTCCTTTGCCCTGGCTGCAAGGCCGAGCTGGCAACTGATCAACAGTGGGATCATCTGCAGGAAAGTAACACCCATTCCTAATTCCCCTTTCTCCAGAGTGCAGAAAACAAGCACAAATGAGGTCAGAGGCACGCCGGGGGGTCCCACCGCTGGGCATCAAGTGGGGCTCATGACATGGGGGCCCAGCAGTGTAAGTTCCTCCACTGGCACATGTATCTGGCAAAAGACAAACTCCTCAGCAGGTGACGGCACAGCCACAGCTTCCCTCCTACGGTGGTAAGTCTCTTCTCTTACTGCAGCCAGGAAAGCCCTGGCTCCGGAGAAGGGGTGTTATTTCACATTTATTAGAGAAGAGCAAAGGAGCTGATGTTTGGATCTGCATTAGTTTTTGGCTGGGGTTCAGGCTGTGGGTTAGAGGCTGAATGAGCAGGGTTTGGAGAGGCTGCCATCTTGCAAGCTGCTTTGGTGAGATTACTGCCACCTATTGCCTTACCGGAACAATGGGCTGTCTCTGACCTGGACCCAAAAGCATAGGGGTAGGTAGGCATGCAGAAACATGAACCTGAGCTCACCGGAATGTCCTGGTGGGTGGGTTTGGCTGTGAGGGCCCGGGACAGGTGCATCTCTATTTGCAGAGCGCCATCCATGTGCATGTGGCTGTTCCACAGCAGGGCTGCATGAGATGGGGAAAACCAGGTTTCCAATCCTAAACTTCCTTTCCAGTAAATAAGCTGCACATTGAGCCATGGCCACACTGCGCTCCATTCAGGGAGCCATTAACATCCCTGGGTAGCGGCTAGTCGAGCAGCTAATTAGTCCTGAGGGTGAGGATTTCACCCACCGCATGTGCTGGCCTACAGCAGCCATGTCAATGGCATCTCTCTGAAAGGGCCAGGCAATTTCTACAACAAGGTCACACCTTGCAGGTCAGAAACCATTCAGCCATCACTTGCGAAGTTCGCCTGTTGCTTTGTTTGGGTGATCTTATTCTGGAACAAGAGTACTTGATCTTAATCTACAGTTAGATTACATCAATTTGGAACAAGGCATTCTTATTCTGGAATAAGAGCTTCCACATATGGAGTTAATCAGAAATAGCTATTCTGCTTTCCATGTACACCCTGCCTTATTCTGAGGTAATTTCATGTGTAGACAAGCCTTTGCTGTATGTCTACATGGCCAGACAGCAAATGTGAAAAATCAGGACAGGGTGGGGGGTAATAGGCACCTATATAAGACAAAGCCCCAAATATCAGGACCATCCCTATAAAATCAGGACATCTGGTCACCCTAGCAGGAACAGCATTGAAATGAGAGGAGCTCTGTTTGCATTCACTGCCATGGAAGAACATCCACTAAACAGAGCAGGGGGAAAAATTTCTGCCAGAATTTTTCCTTGAACTTGATGAAAAATGGCCTTTTTTAGAAATGAAAGGGTGTACAGAAAATTATCTTTACATTTGAAATTTTGTATAGTATAACAACAAAAACATTTTAAAAAAATTTTTGGAAGGGTAAATGTTTTCAGTGTTTGAAAACCAAAACATTTTTGGTTTTTCCCTCAAAACAAAACAAAGACAGAAAAATTCAGGGATTAAAAACAGCAAACTTTTTTTTCTTTGCATAAAAAACCATTTTCCAACTGACTCTAGTGCTAAATAACTCTGTGCTAATCCACTGAGAACATTAGACCTCCAGGGACCCATGTTGTATCTAAGACCTTCTGAAAAAAGCTTGTACCTTCAACCAACACAAGTTGGTCAATAAACTATATTACCTCCCCCGCCACTCATGTCCAGTGACATCAATCCATCTAGGCCATGAGCTGGCCCTCAGCTCTATGGTATCCTAGCACCTGTGGGAGGTTTCCCATGGACTTTAATGGGGCAGTTCAGGCCCCAGCTGTTCCCAGCTCCTGTGTTTGCTCTGAGCTGCAGTGGCCTCTCTTTCTAGCTCATCTTACAAGGTAAGAAGTGGGTCAGCAGCTTTAAAGGGGTCAGTCCGTGGGCCTGCAGGGGCCTGCACCATCAAACACAAAGGGGGTGATTCTGCCCCCAGAGCAGTATAACATTTTCACCGTCAGAGGATTTATTCCTGGTTTACCCTGAGGTAAGTGTGGCCAGAATCCAACCCCTAGGGCTGCTCTCTTGGGCTTGCAGGGGCTGGCAGCAACACAGAAGCGTATAGAAAAACCTGTGAACCTAGCCGCTTGGGTCTAAAAGCTGGGCTGAAAATCTCATGAGAACAATCTCCTCAGGGGGTTTCCAGTCATTCCAGCTGGGCCAGGGATACCATGGCAACAGTCTTATGACCACCTCACCGTTGGCCCCCTGCCTGGCAGCGTCCGGAGAGCAGCTATGGGCTGAATGGGCCAATGCGACCTGCGCACCTCCGTTGCCCCCCAGAGGCGGATGCTCTGAAGGGTCAGAGCACATGGGCAGGGCCATGCCTGTTGCATGGATAGAGGGCCTCAGTCTGTCAGGCAGGCAGCTTGGCTCTTTCACAAGCAGTGACGGCACTCTGGAGAGTGAAAAATACGTCCCGATTTTTCCTCCTCCCTGATCTGCCAGTGGGCACTCATCAGTTCAGGACAATGTCTGACTGTGCTGCAGAGCAGGGCTCAGACCCTTGTCGGTACAAGCTCCCTGACTGGCAGACAATTGCCTCAGTGACTCACAATCTTGTCATTTCCTGTGTGTTGGTTTTCCAGTATGGTTGCTCGAAGCCACAACACATGGAAAGCCTGGCTGAGCGCACGCAGTCTCATTTATCCTGGGGCCAGCCTCTTTTTAATGTGGGTAATCTGTGTGCTGTAGACATGCAGCCCTGAAACAATGCCCAGTAATTGCCTGAAAGAACAACTGGCTGTGAATCTGGGCAGCAGCACATGAGAGACTTTCATGGCATCAGTTGCTTTAAAAATCAAAGCAAATGTTTCTGCTGCTCTCAGTGGCTCAATGTGTTTCTCATTCTGGATTCTCCTTTCTGAGGAATAACAATAAAATGCTTCACTTCTATTGTCCCTTCTAGCTAAGGTTTTCAAAGCATTTTGCAAACGTGGATGACTGCAGTCTAAAACCATCCCTGTGAAATCCCTATGCAGTTCATTATCCCCATTTTACAGGTAGGGAAACGACAACCCAGAGAAATCGAGTGATTTGACCAAAGCCACACAGACAGTTTGTGGCAGAGCCAGCGACAGAAAGCAGCTCTCCTGTCTCTCAGCCCTGTGCCTGAACCACAAGCTCCTCTCAGGTTCTAAGTCACAGTATCTTTGCTGTGTGAAATGTCTGTTACAAACCCCCAAGCTCCCTGGGTTACGGGGATAGTTAGAGACTTGAAACCTCAGCCTTTTGAGCAAACTCAGGCTGAGCTTGGAGCGAAAGAAGAAAGCAAGCTTTTTCTTTACAACTCCATGGAGAAAAACTGAAATTTAAAGAGACTTGTCACATAAGACTCAACCCAGCCTACCCAGGGATCCCCCACAAAAGGGCATTGTGCTACTGCATGATAAATAAAGGCCCTGATCTCGTAAGGACTCCATGTGCTGGACTGCATTTAACTCAGGATTGCCAGGTAGTGAAACTGACCCATAGTTAGATAGGCACAAAGGAGGGGGTTTTGTTGGTGTTGCTGTTATACAGATACATAAAGAATGGTGAAAAGTAACTCAAATACACTAGACTCTTTCATTTTGAATAATCAGAGGTGTGGCTACTTAAAAAAAAAATGTTTGTCTTTTTTACCATAAGGCTGTTATCTTGCCAATGTGCCCATTAGGGAGAGAGGTTATTTTTAACAGCAAATTGATCCCAAGACACTGGTGTAATGCATCCAATGAAGTGAGTATTCACCCACGAAAGCTCATGCTCCAATATGTCTGTTAGTCTATAAGGTGCCACAGGACTCTCTGCTGCTGTTACGTGTAATGCTGTGTACCTGTCTCAGTTTTCTTGTTCTTAGTTTAAGCCTAGATGCTGATGTAGCTTGGTCATTCTAAACTGCAGTTTTCCAAGGCACAAGGACAGGAAGCATCCAACTCCTACAGAACTTGGGCAGGGCTGTGATAGGGCCTGCAAATGTACCTAATTGTAAACTCAACAGGTAAAAAGTTGAAGAGGTTCATGAACTGTCCCAGAGAGCCGTCATATAAAACTGTTTAAGAAAAGCTGTGCAAAGGAGACACAAAGAGAGAATTAAGTTAAACAGAAAGGGTCTAGTCATACCACTCCAGGACCGTGTTAAGATTATGGCTGGTAAATAAGAAGTGCAGAGGATTAGAAATCAAGGAACGAAATTAGGCCTAATTGGTGGGCAAAATATTGAGAGGATGGATTATTCCACCTCTTGCCTGTTTGGAGCCTCTAAGGAGAGACTTTGGTGGAGAACACAAGAACTTTTACCCTCACTGCCACTGCAGTGGAAGGATTGTTGCTATGACACCAGACCATGGTAGGGACATTCTTGACCATCATCACTGCATCAGTGAGGACCCCTACCTGATCAGTGTGAGATCCTGCTCAGCTTTTCCCCTCCCTTGCGTGCTCATTTCTGCCCCCGACTTTCCACCTGTCCGATCAACCTCTCTCTCTCTCAGCTTTTCACCTTATCCTGAAATCCATGACACCCACATGGTGAGAAGAGACACCCCCTCCAGCTCTGCCCAACCTGAGAAGGATCCGTGTATTGAGAGGGGCCTCACTAGCCCAACCAGATGATGTCCCTGACACAGGAGGTGAGCCGGGATCCAGAGCAACAGCTGCGGTGTCCAATCTACCAGCCCAACACATCTGTCCCTGACTCCTGTATCCTGAGAACATCAACAAAAGCCATATTTCCTCCATCATTGCGATCCTACCTCTTCTTTCTCATCTGTATCCGTCTGGTTTGTCTAAGGCAGATAAGTGCCAATTTCAATTCAGATTGAACAATAGCACTAACCCTGTCTCCCCCACCAAGCAGGACTGTTTGACTGAAGAATCTCTAACCAATATTCACTGTCTCCAGAAAGGACCTGGATAGGTTCTCATTGTTTGCTTTGCATACAATCACTTTCATTTGCAATGCTCTTTACCTCTTTCTGGATCTTTTCCTTGTGTGTGTTTCAACCAATAACTTCTGAACCGTTGGTCTGAGGTTTATAGTGAGTTTGTCATAGGACTAAGCAGGCTGAGCCCCAGAGCTTGTTTAGCACTGTTTAATTTTGGGCAAGGGATCGGGTTAGGGTTAACATCTTTGGCCCATTTGTTCCATCTAAATTAATATACTGGTGCTTAACTCCCATTTGTGCTTTTGACAACTTCCCCTATAATCTCTAAACCACAGCATCAACTATATGGCCCTTGGCCTAGAGCTAGCTGCAGGTGGGCTTTTCATCACCTGCCTGACATATTTGTTATCAGAATCTAAGCTTTCATTTAAAAAGAGAAAAAAAAGCAAGTTTCTAGCCTTCGTGACTGCAGCATTACCCGTCCAAATGTGGCCTGAGTGGGACAGATGCAGGGATGTCTGCCTGAGTCTGCAGACAGCCTGAGTCAATGGTTCAGAAGGGTGATCTCCCCCTGCCTCATGTTACTCTGACAGGAGTGTCAGCTCTAAAGTGCAATGACGAACCTTCAGCATCCACACTAACTACTCAGCCACTACCATGTTGGTGGAGAGAAGGAAGGAGGGGGTGGGAGCACAGCCCACTGGGGTGGGAATTGGGAGCTGTGGTGGGGAATGGATAGCACAGAACTAAGAGGGAAGAGGGAGAGACTCAGAAAAAGGAGGGAGGGAAAGGCGGAGAAACACAGGGAAGGAACAGGGGTGCCTAACAGAGAGTGGAGGCTGAATGAAGCATGCATCAGTGAGCACTGAACCAACAAACAATAACCACCCCTGACTAAACAAAGGCCGTATCCCCCTTTGCAGATCTCCCACAGGCATCAGTGGGTGTCCCCTGTGCAAGGCAGGGAGCCCAGAGCCCAGAATTTATACCCATGCTCACAGCCTGAATTAAAGATGGAATTCAGCCCTCCCCTCTGAATGTGCTTGGTGCCCCTGCTGCAAGCGAACTTAGTGGTGAAGAAGCTGGGGGGAGAAGGGTGTTTCCAGCCCTGGGCAGAGGGCTGTGCAGGGCAAATGCATCACTTATGTCCTGCTTCAGCTCTGTTAGAGGAGGTAGTAACACTCTGCACTGGGGGTGAATTTGGCACACAAAATTGGTGATTGCATTGCAATTTTTGATTTGACAATCCAGCTGAAAAGAAAAAAGTACAAAAAACATTCCTCTTAAATGTAGCTAGGAACTCATGCACTGCCAGGTCAGAACATGCAGCTGTCTGGCTAGCCCCAGAGTCTGCCTCTGACAGCGGCACATGCTACATGCTTACAAACACAACCAGAGCTTCCTGGAGGTTAGGGAGTGAGCAGAGATTTCTTCCTTACCCCAGCAGGCTACCTTTCAGTGAAGGACATGTGTGTATGTTAAAAGACAAGCAGACCCCATTCTGGATACTACAAGACTAAGATCTCAGCCCTGCAATCTGATCCATGTGGTGAACCCCAAGACCCACTGAAGTCTGTGGGGTTATGCAAAGATGACAGGATCGGAGTGGGTCAGGTGGCAGGACTGGGGCTGCTGTCAGGAAGACTCAGCAATTTCCAGTTCAAAGTTCTTACAGCAGATTTTATAAAGGAAGAGTCTCCCAGAGTTTGTTATTAAACTTGTTCCTTTCTCTGCAGTGACTGGTTACTCAGGTTCTCTCTCCCACCCAAACAGATTTTTTTCCCTTGGATTTACTGTACCATACTTGAGACTTCAAGACACACTTAAATGAAACACTTGTTCTGAGCATGTAGAAGGAAAAAAACTGTTTTTCTAGCTGCAGAAACCACAGCAAAGTTCAAACAGCTGTCCCATGTACCTGGCGGTGCTTCTCCCAACACAGAGCAGTGTGATTTAGGAAAGGCTTTGCAAGAAAAATAAGACTTGCTGAGCTGGAGGTACTGAGTCCAGGTTCTAACTGAAATGTGAAGAAGGAATTTTCCTCTTTTCTTTCCTCTACACTTTCCCTAATCTACTGTGTTGTCCAAGGTGCCATTGCCTAGCTTCCCTCATGCCGGTATTTTTCTTCTTCCTTTCTGATTTTTTTTCCTTCTTTATTTTTAGACCATTCCCTTTATTTTACTGCTGTCAGGTGCAGGGAAAACTCAATGTCCCTCACTCCTTACACACCTCTCAGACAGCTGAACAAGGTTATGTATCTATTCTAAAGTATGCTCTATGGAAAATTCAGCAGAATGTAACAGGATGGAATCTGCTGGAATGACTCCAAAAGCATACAAAAATAAATAAAAAATTAGGTCATTTCTACAGAATTTTTCAAACAACTGACAGAATTTAACACAGAATGATATCCCTGCTATAGAATTCTATAGTTCTACAGAAAGGTCAGCATCCTCTGCAGACTTTTCCCACAGTGATTAAACTGCCCCTCCATTACAACAGTCTCTGCTGGAGCTTTGCAAATATTTTGGAACCTAAAAGCATGGAAAACCTGCCTGGTTGTAGATTTTGTTAGAAACTCAAAACTCAGCTGAAGTACTTCCTTAAAGTTCGCCTCCCTTTCAAATGAACCCTAGGCCTCAAACCTAAGCTCCGCCAATATTGCAGATCTTCTAGTTTCACATGGCTCGACCCTGAAATCATAAAATACCCAGGGTCACTCAACAGTGGACTCAGGACTGGGATCTGCAGCAAAGCTCTCACTTACATTACTGGAGTTTTTGTCAATAATCTTAGTGAAAAGAAGATTGGTCTTTCAGGGTGAAATTCCCCCTTGCGCAGGGTGAGACACTACTTCAGTTCCACTCAAGCTCTATTTTAAGGACATAATCGATGCACACACCATGCAGTGGCTCTCTGCACAGTGGGGAAGATCACTGAGAGAACCCAACCTGCATTTAATGCAAAACAAGGCCCTGCTTCATTCCAGCAAAAGAAAAGCACAGAGACTCTAGCCACCACCCAGGGGAACCCACCACTGGCAAATAACAGAGAACTTCCTCTGGGGCAGAGCCTCCCCAAAAGGACAAGAAATGGGGATGTATGCAAAATGCCGTTCGCCTAGGAAAAGTTTGACCCAACTGGTAGAGCTGCTGCATGTGTGATTATAAGTGCCGAGTTTCAGAGCTGGTGCTGCAGATGAGCAGGTGAATACGTGGCATAGCTTTCCCTTCAGCTAGAAAAACATGAGTGCTTAAAACATTGACTCAGCCTTGGGGGAGTGGGGGTGCACGTGTTAATATTACAGGAGAAAAGTCTTATAAACTCAAACTAACTTAACCCCCCAAATGATGAAAACCTCAATCTCCAAGGCTTTAGTTCCTCCATAATATCTAATCAAATATCAGGTGCCTGAGTCAAGCTGGTTTGGCTGGATAAGTGTAATAAGCCAGGACATCCCTCTCATTTTGAGAAGTTGAAGCAGCAGACTTGGGTTGAGTTGTGGGCCACCTTCATCACCATCCTATAAGATGCCAGTCTCCCTCATAAACCAATCACCCTGCCACCTGTGCAAAACATCTACACTTCAAAGTGGCTTTATCTGTTAAAGCAAGGCCACTGGAGAACAGTTTATTAACTGCATTATGGGCCATTTTCCTTTTCCTTTTCTCAGGGTAGCCTAAGTAATTTCCATCCCCATGGATTGAAAAGATAGATAGTAGATGCAAAGTGGGCCATTTTGTGCTCTCTCTCTCTTATCTGTGCTTTCCATTTACCAGTAGGACTGTTTGTCACTTTTAATGGCCTTCCTTTTCTTTCCCCCATGCAATGGCAGCTCAACAAGATCGCTGTGTTCCAAATAATTCTGTTCTCTCTATTTGCTGGCCCTTCAAATAGGGCAAAGAAACTTTCTTCTCAAAACTATTTGTGATGTCAGGCTTTCTGAGCAGCTGCCCCACTGTGACTTCCTAGCTGTCTGTTTACCATGTCAGAGACCACGACTGGCCGCAGTCATCACAAGATAATGCTCATGAACATCACCATGATCTAACAACTGTCTTGACCTCTTCCAAGATGATTTTGAATATAGCAAACATCTTACTGACAAAGTGTTAGTATGGTCTAGAGCAGGAGTGGGCCGTCCTGCCTGGCCCCCAAGCTCCTGGTCAGGAGGCTCTCCCTGGCCCCTCCCCTGCAGCCTCAGCTCGCCCCACTGCCGGCACGATGCTCTGGGCAGCAGGGCTGTGAGCTCCTGGGCAGCGCAGCTGCAGAGCCCAGCCTGACCCGGTCTCTGTGCTGTGCGGTGGCATGGCCGGGCTCCAGCTGGGCAGTGCGGCTGTAGCGCCACCAGCCACCAGTACTCCAGGCAGCGCGGTAAGGGGGCAGGGAGTGGGGGGAGGGATTTGGATAGAGGGCAGGGGAGTTTGGGATGATGCTCAGGGGTGTGGATGGCGGTTGGAGGGAAACAGAGAGTTGAATGGGGGCAGGGATCCCAGGGGAGGCAGTCAGGAAGGAGGGGGGGTTGGATGAGTTGGGGGGCAGTCAGGGGCCAGGGAGAAGGGGTGATTGGATGGGGAAGGGGTCCTGAGAGGGCAGTCAGGAAAGAGGGGGGTTGGATGGGGCGGCAGGGGGCAGTCAGGGGCCGGGGTTCTGGGGACAGCAGTCAGGAAGGGGGGGATTGGATGGGGTGGCAAGGGGCAGTCAGCAGCAGCGGTTCTGGGGGCAGTCAGGGGACAGGGAGAAGGGGTGATTGGATGAGGAAGGGGTTCCAGGGGGGCTGTCAGGAATGAGAGGAGGGGTTGGATGGGGTGATGGAGGTCTGGGAGCAGTCAGGGGACAGGAAGCGGGGCGGGGTGTGGATCAGGCAGGGGTCCCAGAGCCACTATTGGAGAATGGGGGCTTGGATGGGGCAGGCTTTTGATCGCGGGAGATAGGAGGTGGGGGCTGAGCCACAATCCCCTCCCGTAACTGGCCCCCTATACAATTTACAAAACCTGATGAGGCCCTCAGGCCAAAAAGTTTGCCCGCCCCTGGTCTAGAGGATAGAATAGACGACTGGGACTCAGTAGACCTGAATTTATTCCTGGCTCTGCTATTGGCCTGCTGGGGGACCTTGGGCAAGTCACGTCCCCGTGTTTACCTCAGTTTCCCCATCTGTAAAATGGGAATGGAGACACAGACCTGCTTTGTAAGGCACTTTGTGATCCACTGATGAAAAGTGCTGTAGAAAAGCCAGGTATTATAATTATTGTTACTTCTCACTAGCAAACCTTACAAACTACTTCTTCATCCATCCAAAATAAACATTTAAGCCTCTAGGGGCCCAAATTCATTTTCCACCAACTTTGGCAGGCACTACCCTGAGCTGGATTGAATGCTTGTAAAATGTGAACAACAAGGGCATGATAACAGCCACAGCAACATTCTAGTCAGAAAATGGGCTGGAGTGTGGAATGAAGCAATGCGTAGGCTTGGCCTCCTGCACAGGAGTGAACTCCCCTATAGTGAATCATTTTCCTCACTCTTTGCCCGGCTCTACCCATGCAACATCCCTAGTTTTCTCACTTGGACATCAAGGCCAAACTCCTGATCCAGCTGTTAGAGACACGACCTCACAGCCAGTGGGTTGTTTGCAACAAGTCTCCCACAGGAACCATGAGCAATGTCATTTGGGGAAGTTGTTAACCCCCAGCAAGACCAGCCGTGGTGCGAAGGTCAGTGAGAAAACAGGTGTGATGCTGGCAAACCAAGTGCCAGCTCATGCCAAGGTCCCCATGCCTCAAAGGAATATTGACACACACCCAGCCTGGCTCACCTGTGTGTTAGCATGTATAAAAGACAGTTACTCACCTTTGTAACTGTTGTTCTTCAAGATGTGTTGCTCATATCCATTCCAATTAGGTGTGCGCGCGCTGCATGCACACTCATCAGAAGATTTTTACCCTAGCAACACTTGGTGTGTCGACTGGGTGCCCCCTGGAATGGTGCCGTTATGGCGCTGGATATATCCCCCTGCCAACCCAACAGCCCTTCAGTTCCTTCTTGCCGTCTACTCCGACAGAGGGGAAGGAGGGCAGGTTTGGAATGGATATGAGCAACACATCTCGAAGAACAACAGTTACAAAGGTGAGTAACCGTCTTTTCTTCTTCAAGTGCTTGCTCATATTGATTCCAATTAGGTGATTCCCAAGCCTTACCTAGGCGGTGGGGTCGGAGCGAGATGTTGCAGAATGCAAAACTGCTGAGCCAAATGCTGCATCATCTCTGGACTGTTGAACCAATGTGTAATATGAAGCAAAGGTGTGAATCGATGAGCAGGTAGCTGCCCGACATATTTCCTGGATGGGAACATGGGCCAGGAAGGCAGCAGATGAAGCTTGCGCCCGAGTAGAATGGGCAGTGAGGTTGCTAGCCGGAACGTGAGCCAATTCATAGCATGTGCAGATGCAGGATGTTACCCAAGATGAAATCCGTTGGGAAGAGACTGGTAGGCCTTTCATCCGGTCTGCGACAGCTACAAAGACCTGAGGTGACCTTCGGAAGGGTTTGATTCTCTCGATATAAAAGGCGAGAGCCCTGCGGATGTCCAGGGTGTGTAGTTGTTGTTCCTGACGTGATGGGTGCGGCTTTGGGAAGAAGACTGGAAGGAAGATGTCTTGGTTGACATGAAAGGCAGACACCACATTAGGGAGGAAAGAGGAGTGTGGTTGTAGCTGTACCTTGTCCTTATGGAATACCGTGTACAGGGGGGTCCACTGTCAAAGCCCTAAGCTCAGATACTTGTCTCGCTGAATAGCGACAAGGAAGGCTATCTTCCAGGAAAGGTACAGCAGTGAGCAGGTGGCCAGTGGTTCGAAAGGAGCACCCATAAGCTTGGCTAGTACCAGGTTTAGATCCCAGGTAGGGGTCGGGCGTCTAACTTGAGGATACAAATGTTCCAATGTTTTGAGGAACCTTGAAACTATAGGATGAGAGAAGATTGATTGGTCATTTTCCCCCGGATGGAAGGCGGAAATGGCTGCCAGATGCACCTTTATGGAAGAGACTGCTAGGCCTTGCTCTTTTAGGGACCAGAGGTAGTCCAGGACACCTGTCTGGGGACTAAGTTAAGCTGAGCGAACCAACAGGAGAAACGCTTCCGCTTGGCGAGATATGTCATCCTAGTGGAAGGCTTCCTACTGCCCAAGAGCACCTGTTGGACCGAGACAGAGCAACGCAATTCAGACTGGCTCAACCACGCAGCAACCATGCTGTGAGATGAAGGGACTGCAGGTCCGGATGGTGAAGCCTACCGAAGTCCTGTGTTATGAGGTCCGGCCAGAGTGGCAGGGGAACCAAGTCTGCCACTGAGAGGTCGAACAACGTGGTGTACCAGTGCTTCCTCGGCCACGCTGGAGCAATCAGGATCAAGTGGGTGCTGTTCCTGCGGAGCTTGAGTAGGACTTTGTGGACGAGTGGAAACGGTGGGAAGGCATAAAGTAGGTGCCTCTTCCACGGGATCAGGAATGCATCTGAGAGGGAGCCCGGGGAGCGTCCCTGGAAGGAGCAGAACATCTGACATTTTCTGTTCTCTCAGGAGGCAAAAAGGTCTATGTGGGGAAATCCCCACTTCCGGAAAACAGAATGGATGATGTCCGGGCGAATCGACCACTCATGAGACAGGAAGGATCTGCTGAGGTGATCCGCCAGGGTGTTCTGGACTCCTGGGAGAAAAGACACTACCAATTCAATCGAGTGGGCTATGCAAAAGTTCCAGAGAGGCCTGGAGGGAGGTTCTCGTTACCTTTTTATTCTCCTCAAGTAGGACAGTGAATTCTTGACAGGACTTCTGGGGAAGAAGCTCCATAAACTTCCCCAAGGACACCCAAGTGTTAAAGTTATACCTACTTAGGAGGACTTGTTGGTTAGCCATCCTAAGCTGGGGGCCCCCGGTCGAGTATATTTTGCAGCCTAGTAGGTCCATACACCTAGCCTCCTTTGACTTAAGAGCCGGGGCTGGCTGGCCATGACGCTCCCGTTCGCTCACCGATTGGACAACTAGACAGCAAAGAGGTGGGTGAGTGTAGAGATATTCATACCCCTTTGAGGGGACCATATATTTCCTCTCTACTCCCCTTGCTATAGGTGGAATTGAAGCTGGGGATTGCCAAATGATCTCCGCATTAGTCTGTATAGTGCGGATGAACGGAAGAGCGACTCTAGTAGGTGCATCAGCTGACAGGATGTCCACGACCGGGTCCTCTATTTCAGGGACCTGCTCCATCTGCAAGTTCATATTCTGAACCACTCGCCACAAAAGATCCTGATGGGCCCTGAGGTCAATTGGTGGAGGGCCTGAGGAGGATATCCCCACCACTGCCTCATCAGGTGAGGAGGAGGAGGAGAGGCCTGGGACCAAAGGGTCCTGTGGTGGCTCCTGTACTTGATGGGCATCATCTGCATCCAGTGGAACCTCGACAACTGCAGATGGTATTGGCGCCTCGTCCGTGCCTGTAGGTGGCGGGGTGGCTTACTGTTGCCTCTGGTACCCGATGTTCTGATGGGGCCGACCGTTGAGCCACAGATGGTGCACCTTGGCTTTGGTGGTATGCCCATGGTGTCCAGAAGGACCAGTGATGAGGCCCTTGCTCGTGGCTCTGTCTTTCCAAGAATATATGGCTGGGGACATCACAGTCATGCTCCTGATGATAGAATGTGCTACCAGCCTGTGATGACACCGATGTGTGTCTGGAAGGCCACGGCAGTGCCGATAGGCCCTGGGAGGATGCCACTGTTCTCGACGCTCGGGCCTGGGGCGGTACCGGAGAGCGGTACTGGGAGCTATAATGGCATCGCGAGCGAGACTAGGACCTTCTACCATATCGGTGCTGGGAGGTTGACAGAGATCTCGAGTCCCTTTGTCTGGAGCGACTGCGGGATACACGGTGCCAAGATCGGTGCCGTGAGCCGGATCGGTACCAGGAGTATCTGTCCAGTGAACGAGATGTCGAACAGTGCCGCGAGTGCGACTGGTACCGCGATGGAGAGCGGTGCCAGGACTGTGAGAGGTGCCGGGAGTGGGAACGGCACGAGAGTGTCTGCGAGACCTGGATCTTGAACAACGTCTCTCTGGTGGACCAACAGAAGGAGGCCTTACCATGGCCAGCTTGCTGATGGATTGTATGACCCACACCGGCGGTGCCGGGGGTTGAGGACGTGTTGACTCCTTCATTACTATGAGCTCCCTTGCCGTGGAGAAGATCTCCAGCATAGAAGGGAGGGCAAACTCTACCACAGCATGAGCCGGGGAGCTGTCAGGCACTGGACTCAACGACCTTTGTGGGACCAGAATCGACAGTGCCGAGCTTGGCGGAGCCTCAATCTGCGGTGCCACAGACGATGGTGCGGCGGGAGATGACGGTGCCAGACGAACCGTTTTGGAAGAGCGCTCCTTCCTTGGAGCTGAAGTTGAGGCACTATGTTGCTTCCCAGGTCTCAGGGACAGGGAGTGGTGCCAAGCAGATGTTGGTGCCGGTAAGGGTCGGTGCCGGGACTCCTCCTCTGTACTGGAGGGGTCCAGTGCCGAAGGGGCGCTCCTTACCGAAGGAGTCCTGCAGCGTCAGCACTGAGCGCCCAACAGACTAAGTGCCGACTCCATGAGGAGCTGTTTCAATCGAAAGTCCCGCTCCTTCTTCGTCCTTGGTTTAAAGGACTTGCAGATGCAGCACTTATCAGCAAGGTGGGATTTCCCTAGGCACTTGAGGCAGAAGTCGTGGGGATCCCCTACTGGCATTGGCTTTTGGCACGCCAAGCACAGTTTGAATCCCGGTGCCTTGGGGATGGGCCCGCACTGGGGTGGAGGAAAGGGGCTAATCCTCGATCTCCCCTTAAACTATATACACTAACTATAAAGACAAGAACTAATATTAACTATAACTACAAGAACTCGAACTATAGATACAGTAACAGTAAAGAACCACGAGTATCTAGGGATGCGGAGATTAGCAAAGCTGTGCTCCACTGTTCCAATGACCATCACGGGCGATAAGAAGGAACTGAAGGGCTGTTGGGTCGGCAGGGGTATATATTCAGCGCCACAACAGCGCCACTCCAGGGGGCGCCCAGCCGACCCATCGAGTGTTGCTAGGGTAAAAATCTTCCGACGAGTGTGCACTCAGCGCGTGCACACCTAATTGGAATCGATATGAGCAAGCACTCGAAGAAGAACAGATATTAGAATGATAAGAATGTGTTTAGTGTTTAGATGTTATGGAATGCTGGAGTTGCTACCTGCATTCATCTCACTTATAACATCTGTTTCCCATAGTGTCAGGTAATCTTTGAGTGTTAGCATTGTAACCCTCTGTACCTGTTCAAATCACCAAACAGGTCCCTAGCTGAAGGAATTACATCCTGCCTGACAAGACAGGCCCATTGACCTCAGACGGACTAGAGTGGGACGTTAAAGAAGACAACAGACTTTGCTGTTTACACTCCCCTCACCCCGATGAAGATGAGTGTTGCAAGTGGATTCGTCCCATCAGCTGAGTTTGCAATTCAGAACACAAGTGGGGGGGGGATGAACTAAAACCTCTAACAAGGAAGAACTGTATGTCATTGCTGCTTGGACTCCAGGGGCACAGTTTAGCCTGGGTTAGTTGTTTAGCCTGGGTTAGCTCTAAAGGACATATAGAGCCTGATTACAATAGAAACTTCTAGTACCTTTCAAAACTTATATTTTAGCTCATTTGTGTATGTATATTTACCTGCTTTAACCTTGTTCATTATGGTCTCATTTCCTTTTCCTATTTAATACATCTTTAGTTGGTTTATTATAGGATTGGCTACAAACATTGCCTTTTGGTGAGAGATCTAAAGTGCAATTGACCAGTCCTTTGGGACTGGGAGTAACTTGAATGTTGCTGTGATCTGTGGTGTCAGGGACCATTTGTCACAAAGGCAGGCTCACCTGGGTGGTGAGACACACTAGAGTACCCGAGGGGACTGTCTGTGACTCCGTGTATAGGCTGTTATAGCATCTGAGGAGTTTACACTTGCTAACTGGTTGGTGAAAGCTATGTGTAGAACTCATGGACAATGTGGGATTTGTGCCAGAGCTTGGCAGCTGCGCTCTGGAGCCGCTGTAGGATAGCTTGACACCAGGCTTGGTTAACAGCACATGCCCTTGCCAAACAGCATGGCCAAGAGGCATCAGACTCCACCGAGCGGTGGGAGCAGTGCTGAAAGCTTGAAAACTAGTTGACTTGTTGGAGGGGCATGAAAGGTCAAGTGACACCCCCCGCCTCCCGCCCCAGCAGCTGGCCCGGGCAGAAAGAGGAAGGAACAGGGCTAAAGTCTCTTCCAGCCACACTGTCTGGGTCCAGGCTGAGAGGGAGAGATCCTGGCTGTGGCATGCCCCTATCCCGGGCTCAACTTCTGGGGACAAGAATGGACTCTGAGCATGCCGGCGGAGAGGGGGCTCCGATTTGCTCAGCCACTATCCTGGAAGCCAAGCCCAGGTGGGAGGCAGCTGCTGCACAGCACCGGGCACTGTCTGGGAGTGGCTCTGTCCTGCTCCCTGCCCAGCTCAGTCTGCCAGGAAGAGCAGCCAAATGTGATGGGAGGTACCAGAGGACAGAGCCCCCCTCACCCACAGGTAACATGGGGTGGGAAGGGGTCAGGGAGAGCATGGGGGCCCCAGGCTGGGGTGGGAAGGAGGTCACGTGTCCTCCTCTTCAGCTGTTTTGTCTGGATGGATTTACTCCTTCAAGAAAATCTAATGAAGAGCAGGGAGGGTTCTTTGGAGTCAGTCTAATTAGTCCACAAAGTCTTCTCTTTCACTAAAAGTTTCTGAACAATAGTTTAGAGTGAACTTGCTTCTTCAAAAGATGACTCCAGACTCCCTGCATGAGGACAGATTTTTGTACTGCAGTGATGTTCATTAAATAGCTAGAATATGGGCATAGCCCCAAGGGAGAAAAATGAATAGTACAAAGGTACTTAATAGAATTCCAAACCTTTCTCTTAACAACAAGCCTCTTGGCTATTCTCACAGGAGTTATCAGCTGTTTTCCCCTGCACGTTGCTTATACTAGAATAAGACTGTGCCAGAAATTTGCAGTTTGTCCTTGCAGTAAAAAATATTGCATGAGCTTCTCCATTAAGTTACAGGGGTAAACCTGGTGCTTGGTGTGGAATATTGTGGAGCCTGAGACATCACAGAAATGCAGTTAGACCCTGATCCAAGTGCCTGTTTAGTCTCTCAATCTGATCTGATCTCTCTGTGTATCTAGAAAGTGCCTACTAACCATGGTAGCTATGCTCCAACTTGCTAGAAATTCCAGAGGACTTTTTGATTCCGATTGAGTGATAAGTGAGACCCATGTTACAGGCTCCTGCTATGAATGCTTTGTGAAAAAATCTAGGGAAATAATATAAAATCATCAGCAGGCATTTTCAAGTGGATATCAGTGCCACACCTTCATTTAACAACATTCATCACATCGTGGTGTGGGATAACTGGAGTTTTTCCCTATACATAGAACATGATTCAGGTGCCATATCTCAGACGCAGAATTGCAATAACTGGTAGTAAATGTTGACTTTGCATTGGTCACCACTATTCATGGTTTCACCTTAAGTTGCATGATACTTTTTGCATAGAGTTCAGCCAGACTTGATTGTAGGAAATGGAGCCCAAATTTGAAAGCCCTTAATAAGTACAGGTGCAACTCTTCAGGATTGTGCTGAAATCTCTAGGAATTAAAGATGAATCTTTAATTAAAGATTATGTCATGTAATGAATCCTCCAGGAACACATCCAACCAAAACTGGCAACCTCAAATGGAAGAATCCCACTAATGGACAGAAGTCAATGAGACTATACTGAGAGTAAACGCTGTGCCCAGAAACAAGTATTTGCAGAATGGAGCATTTTGAAATGTGCATACATGAGACAGAGAGAATTCCACCATCTCACTACCAGTCTCTCCATTGTCTTGGCTTTTTATCTTTGGACAACAATAAGAAGCCAGGATGGCACCTGAAAAACATACAACCCTGTCTCTTTGCCTTGTTACCCCTTCATCTCTGTAACTATGCCCCCAGAACGTATATCATCTGCAGTGTTGTTATAGCCGCGTTGGTCCCAGGATATTGGTGACACAAGGAGGGTCAGATACTGCCTTCTACTGGACCAACGTCTGGTTGTCAGAGAGACATGCTTGTGAGCTACACAGACTCAAAGAAGAGTTCTGTGTAGTTCGAAAGCTCATCTCTTTCACCAACAGAAGTTGGTCCAATAAAAGATATGACCGTCCCCACCTTGTATCCCTGAAAGCATCTCTTTTCTCCCACGACTAAAGAGATGAGCACTACTTGCTATCGCAAATAAACTCACTCTCCTGGCAGAATGTGATGAAAATAAAATACTGAGCATCTCAGGACATGAACAACAATAAACTAGCCCAAGGACTAGGATTAGGGGGAGAGATAGCTCAGTGGTTTGAGCACTGGCCTGCTAAACCCAGGGTTGTGAGTTCAATCCTTGAGGGAGCCACTTAGGGATTGGGACCAAAAATTGGTCCTACTAGTAAAGGCAGGGGGCTGGACTTGATGACCTTTCGAGATCCCTTCCAGTTCTAGAAGATTGGTATATCTCCAATTATTAAAGGAAAAAAAAAATCTCCTCTGAAATATGTTTTGGTCTCTTAAAGGACTCCTCTTCCCTTTCTGTCCTACTTCTGTTTTCTAGGACCTCTCTCCCCACCCCATATCATTCCCTTTCTCTTTCTCGTTGCTTCCAGGGGTATTATTCTCTATGCACCCTGAAGTCAATATCAGTCACTCCTATTGAATTAAACTCAGCCATATGCAAAAAGGACCAGCACAAAACACAACGTAAGCCACACAAGGTTTATAAAACACAAATCCTGTTTTAGCCCTCTGGATAATAGCTCCCTGGCTTCTGCAGAACTCAAAGCTACTCCCAACATAGAACATAAAGCTCCTCTCCTGCTTCTCTAAGGAGGGTGTAAATTATCCCTCCCTGGACTTACTATGGTAAATCAAACCAAAACACGTGTTTACAAGCAGCTGTTTGGAAGTGAACTATAAGCCATTTATAGTATGCAAACTTCCTCTGGTCATCTTAGCAGGCAACATATAGGTGCTTACTTATAAGTCATCACTCAATGCTTCCATATGCAGATGATGCATGCAGACTTCTCAGCAAGCTCAGGGGTGAACCAGCACCGTGGATTTTATTCGTAACAGCCAATGGTGCATTTAATAAGCGTGGAAGGACCGCAGAGGAGGGAAAGTGAGGCAAAGGGCTCTGCAGGAAATGAAATTTGCTCAGTAAATAAGTGCCCAGCCCTCCCGCAATCCAAAGGCCACCAAAATGGAGGTACCTCCATTACCAACTAGGTGGTCATGCTGCGCAAAGGGAGAGGGAAGTCTGCTCCCCCACCACTGCTGGGGAAACGGGCACTGCTCTGCACACATCTATGGCAAGTTGTTCTCTGATCCCCTCAGGCAGTTCTCCTTGCTGTGACCTGAGACAACATAACTCAGTTCCCTTAGCACCTCGAAGGACGGGTCCAGGTGCAAACGGAGTCTGTGCCCAGTCCCTGGCTGGGTGCACAAGATGGTGAAGGGGAAAAGGACTCTTGCCCATTGTGCACCTCCCTGCAGGGTCCACCCACAGTTCTAGCCCTTGAATGCTGCCAAGGGAAAGGGCTGCTTGTGCTTAGTAGCCCGAGTGACCAGCGAGCAATGGGGCCATGGAGCTGGCTGGCTGCCGAGGGGGGATTTTTCATCTTGAATTTTGATGAAAAAGTTTGAAAGATACGAAAAATGTCACGTTGTACAAAAGGCCACTTTTAATAAAAAACCTGTGCAGATGAGATGTTTTCTATCTAAATCTGGGCATCTTGATGCGGAAGTACACTGACTGCCAGGTTAGAAAAGCATGGCACACAAGGTTAGGGAGAGAGGACGGGCACTGCTAATAGGCAGGCACACATTTTGGAAGCTAGGAGGAGGTAGTAATGAGGAAAAGAAATGAGCTGGGTTTGTATGAAAGTTTGCATGAGAGGCCGAAGTCATCCCTGTGCAGATGGCCCACCGGCCTATATATCACTTGTCACACGTAAGCCTTCCGAACAGGGTTTAAGAAGCCTTCACCTGTGCCCTGGGCCTTCATGGGCCTCCTGCACAAGGCTGAATTTCACCAGATACTGTGGTTCCACATTACAAAGAAAAAATCCCAGGACTGATCAGTTCCATAATCTGTCCCGCTATACTCCCAAACTTCATTCAGTGTGTGTATTTAATGGCTTCAAAGACACTTGGGCTCACTGGCTAAATCTTAACTAGTGAACAATATAATCATCACCACCACATAAAGCCTTCATGAAAGTCAATATTGACAGAGCCCCTGTGGCTGCAGGCCGGCTGGCTGGGACTCTCCAGGGAATGGGAAGTTATTGCCCAGGAACTGATAGAGATGAATATGAGAAGAGATTAAACAATCAGAGCCTCAGGGCATGTCAACTTTTTTTTGCTTTTGCCAGTTGAAGTGTTTCTTCCTATTTCCCAGTTCACTGAGCTACAGGCCACAGTTGCCAACTTCCATGCAGTAAATAAGCACCCCGACTTTCACAATAAGCCAAAATTCAAGCTAATCCCATTTCAAAACAAGGCCAAAACAAGCCAATCTCGAAGAACCCCAACACTGTATGTGACTAGATCCCCCCCGGCGCGCAGTCTGGGACTATGGTGGGCTCGCTGTGCACCCCGACTCTCTCCCCTCCCTTGCCCCTGCTTGCTGGGAGCCAATCAAAACACAGAACCAATCAGCTACAAGCCAAAAACTAGCCAACAAGCAACTTACAAGTCAATTAAGCCAAAAACAAGAACAATGTCTGCGTTTTTTCCACAGGTTTCTCATGTCTGCTACAGGCAGCTTTGCACTTATCAGCAAAGAAACCGTATGTATAAATTGCTTTTGATTCACTATATACATTGCTGTTCTTAGCAGTCAGGTGCAAATGGAAAGCTCTTTCCATTAACTAACCTCATGTTGAGAAGAAATGGGTCCTGAGTCACAATACTGGGATTCAGACCTGAATCCAAAGCTCTGGGATATTCAGAGTTAGGTTATTGGTCTGGCCCATTATTTAAAAGGAGGACTTGCTGGGGAGTTTGGATTTTGTTCCAGACCAAGACCAGATCATTCCTAGTGGGGATTTAGACCAAGGTTTTCATCTAGGATCACCACTCAGGAAGTGGTTAGTAGCTCTTTAATTTCTCTTGCTGTTTTACAACGGGTTTTGTTTGCTCACCTGCCCCAAAGACACAAAGTTTTCCATGTGTTTGTCTTGACAAAGTCCAGCCCCAAAGTTTCAGACAAGTCAAATAGGTCTCTAAAAACAGCCAAACATTTGGCCTATCCAAACTGAACCCGGCCATCACACGCTCGGAGGTTCCCCCTTCCCCAATAACCAATGGTGGATCGTGGTAGATTTAGCTGCCAGCATTTACTGTGCTTGGTATTTTGGGAAATGACTGTCCATTGGAAACATCCCAAGTGGCTCTCAGCTAAAAGAACTGGGAGCCAGGAGGTCTGGGTTCCATTGCCCACTGAGCCAGACTCACTGTGTGATCCAGGGCAAGTCATCCTTTGTATTCATTTGCCCATACCAATCGCAGGCATGTTTTATCCCTCGTGTGTTCACAATGGATTTGTGTGAAAGGTGGAAGCAGAAGTGTTTGGATGCCCTTCTTACAATCTCCAATTCCTCTCCTACTCAGAAGGAAAATCCCAGTTATCCCCTCAGGAAGGAGAAACAATACATGTCACTTAAGTGACCAATCAGACCTCACCAACAGCAAGCCATCAAAAGAGCAGCCGAAGTGAATAGCTTGCAAATGGGTTCTGCACTGAAATAGTGGTTGAGCAATTTTGAATAGTAAATAAACGTGCTAAAATTAAAATCTGTTTGCATATAACCATCTAACTCCCTTCAGTGATGGGTGCTAAGAACACCCCTTCCCTCCCCCCCACCCCAAGAGATCACAAACAGACCAAGGACAACATTTGCTGAATACGTTACTCCCTAGGAATAGGTCTCATTTCTGTAGCTAATAGCAGAAGACATGCCCAAATTGCCCATGAAACACAAATGATGGTCATCAAAATGAGGCCTGGAGCAAATCCTAAAGCTCCTAGAAATATTTGCCACCTCTGAACAGGAAAGCTTTGGGAGTGAATTTCATGGTAAACGTCGACCCCCAGCAGTTAGTTCTGCCTTTCTGAATGAAGATGCAAAAAGTGAATTTGCTCAATTAGTCCCTTTTCAGAGTCCAGAGTGAAAAAGAGGATTTGCAATGAGATCAGTTTACAGGTTGGATTCAATGGTTAACCAGTCAGATTAATAAATGCCAGAAGGAGGAAATACCAGACAAGTTAAACAGAGAGGGAAGATGTCTTCCACAGGGCCACGGGATCAAAAGTTTACAACAGATCTGTGACCTGCAGTTAAATCTCCTCAACTACAGCTCTTATTTACTCCTGTGTTAAATAGCTGGTGGCAGCATCATTGCAATACAAAAGGCTGGGCTTTTCCATACCAGCACGCTGTGGAAACACGGGCATTTCATTGCCCCTCGTTCATGTTGGAAATTAAAGATGGAACAGACTCCAGCTGATTGAAAAAAGTTGCAAGAGAAAAATTTCAATGAAAAATGGCCATTTAAAAAACACCTCCCTATATTTGGTTTCACTTCTGGGTTTATTATACAGTGAAAACACTACGATAAAATTCAGTTTTTCATCAAAACATTTCAAAGTGTTGATGGAAATTTAATAAAAAAAAAGATTTTTCATAATTTTGTGCAGAAAATATTTACTCTTTTCAACCAGCTGTAAAACAGAGTCATTGGGCACGTTGCCCAGGCCCTAGCCAATGCGGGATCCCTCCCTACAGAATTTTTGCAGGTGTTTTGTCCATCCCAATTTTAAATAATTGAAGCAATGAGACTTCCCCCAACTTCAACAGTTTAATCAAGCTCACTATCAGCAAGTGTTACCCCTTTGCTCAATGTCAATGGGATTTGCTAGATCTGATTTAAATCTTTAGCTCTCTCTCCCCCCTCCTTGGCATGAGAAGCAGTTAGGCCCCAATTCAGGAAATTGTTTCAGCTCATCCCTATTCAGGATAGCACTAAACTGTGTGCTTAACTTTAAAGATGAGCTTAAATGCTGTCATTAATGGGGATGCTTTTGTGAAACAGGCCTTATGGCAGAATCAGGTCCACAGCAATGAGTTTAAACATCACATCCACGGAAGTGCTGTCCAGTATACGCGGCTGATCAATATTGTACATAAGGAATAGAAAGAATAACAGAGTAAATCAATGATCTCTGTCTTAGAGAGCTACCAGTGCTGAATGCTGATATGTTTGTGCCCTGAAGCATGACAATTAAGAGCTATTTTGTTATTGTCCTTCAATAATGACAAATGCAATATACTCCACTTAGGAAGGAACAATCAGTTGCACATATACAAAATGGGAAATGACTGCCTAGGCAGGAGTATGGTGGAAAGGGATCTGGGGGTTATAGTGGATCTCAAGCTAAATATGAGTCAACTGTGTAACACTGCTGCAAAAAAAGCAAACATCATCCTGGGCTGTATTAGCAGGAGTGTTGTACGTAAGACACAAGAAGTAATGCTTCCACGCTACTCAGCACTGATTAGACCTCATCTGGAGTGTTGTGGCCAGTTCTGGGTGCCACATTTCAGGAAAGATGTGGACAAATTGGAGAAGGTCCAGGGCAGAGCAACAAAAATGATTAAAGGTCTAGAAAACATGATCTATGAGGGCAGATTGAAAAAATTGGGCTTGTTTAGTCTGGAGAAGTCTGAGAGGGGACATGATAACAGTTTTCAAGTATGTAAAAGGTTTTTACAAGGAGGAGGGAGAAAAATTGTTCTCATTAACCTCTGAGGAGAGGGCAAGAAGCAATGGGCTTAAATTGCAGCAAGGGAGGTTTAGACTGGACATTAAGAAAAACTTCCTAACTGTCGCAATTGTTAAGCACTGGAATAAATTGCCTAGGGAGGTTGTGGAATCTCCATCATTGGAGATTTTAAGAGCAGGTTAGACAAAATACTGTCAGGGATGGTCTAGGTAATACTTAGGCCTTGTCTACACTACAGGGAAAAGTTGATCTAAGCTACGCAATAGAGTTACATGGATAGTGTAACTCAAGTCGACGTAACTTGGATCTACTTACAGCGGGGTCCACGCTATGCGATGTCCGTGGTCTCCCATTGACTCTCCTTACTCTTCTCGGTCCGGAGGAGTACAGGAGTCAACGGGAAAGTGATCGGCAGTCGATTTAGCGGAACTTTACCAGACCTGCAAAATCAACCACCAGTGCATCAATCACCATGCATCAATCCTCCGGTAAGTGTAGACAAGCCCTTAGTCCTGCCAAGAGTGCAGGGGACTGGATTAGAGACCTCTCGAGGCCCCTTCCAGTCCTACAATTCTATTTTATCACTTGCTTTACAGCAGTGCCTAGAGGTCACAGATCCAGTTCCCATTGTCCTAGGTGCTGGACATCCACAATATATAGTGGTTAGTGAGAGAGAGTCCCTGTTCCAAAGAACTGATGACTGAAATGGATGACAAATAGGAGAAATGAAGCATTATCTCCCCTATTTCTATAGCAGGGAAACTGAGGCACAGTAACTCGGCGTCCGTGGCAGAGTTGGGAAGACATCCAATGCCCCCAACTCCCACCCCTGTGCACTATCCTCTACACCACACTGCCTTACCATAGCCAAGAGCTATGTCTGGAGCTTAAAGGGGTAATTTCCAGTTTGGGTAGCACACCTGTGCTAGCTGTGATCAAGCTAGCATGCTAAAAATAGCAGCATAGCCATGGCAGCACAAGTGGTGGGAGGTGCTAGTTGCCCTCAATACCATCCTGTCCAAGACACTTGGGGTGACTAGCCCATCCTGCCTCTAACGCACCATGACTACACTGCTGTTTTTAGCTAGGGCAGATATGTCTACTCAAGTTTGAATTCACACCTCCAGTGTAGGCATAGCCTAAGACAATGGGAATGGACGGCACGCAGCACCTTGCAGGATCGGGCCCCGAGAGTCTGCTCCTATTGAAGTTAATAGCTAAACTCTCCTTGTTTTCAGTCCAGGAGGATTGAGCATTGTCTTCAATTCGGAATACAGGCCCACTGCATTTCTAAGGAAGAGCTAGGGAGTATCGCTTTTCAGAAAGACTGCCTCTCAGTGTGAACTCAGGAGTACTGGCCAACATTTTCTCTTACCAACCAAGTTAATGAATGCGTTAATCAGGTAAAATGCCGCAACATGGGTAAATGGAGAAAGCAGCTCTCAATGGGTACAGCATTCAATTTAGCTGTGAGAATCCTTGCACATTATATAAAATGTTGGGAAAATCCTGTATGCTAAGGACAATAAAACAAAAGATTCAGACAAAGTGGAGCCCATTTCTGTTAAAGCTTCAGAAGAGGCTGAAGAAATGAAAACATAAAAAATTACCCCGTGAAAAACACTGCTGCCTTCTAGCAATTTGTTCCCCATGCTGGCTGTTTTCAAACTGCTTGCCAGCAGTCTGGTCTTGTTCACAGGTATAACCAAAACAGGCTAACATATGGTATTTAAGACCTGTTACCTCTTCTACCCATCAAGATATTGAAACTGATGAATCAAAGGAAAGCCAGTGTGAAGTAATAATGGAGCTCTGTGGGCTTCTCCTGGTACATCAAAGCATGCCGCACCAGCTCTGTCCCTAAGGCAAATGTAACATGTCCCGCTCCCCACATCCAGCAGCATCTGCAGGCTTTCCCCACTGAAAGAATGCTTGCTTGTACACAGCTGGGCAGGAAGGGACTGGCTCCATTCCTAAGGGGACTCAAGAAGGCCCTTATCTCATTCAGACTTGCTTCTAATTGAATCCTGGAGCTCAGGAGCCCTGTGCTCATGCTGACATGAACCGGGGTCTATTGTTCTGAACCACTGAAAGAGATGACAGGGCATATGAAATTTGAATAATGGTGTTGCTTTTAGGAATTATAATATGCTGTGCCAGCCTACTGAGAGCCACCAAAATGGAAAGGACGGAGATTATTTGAGGATGTTGTGACAAAGTCCCTCCTCTACCTTGGTGGGTCCTGCACTTATTGGTGGATTTGCTTGCCTCGGAGATTCACCATGTGGGTCAGGAAACAGCCCAGAGACCTTCCCCTCTGGCAGAAGCTACAGTCCAGGTCAATTCATCCTTTGTCTGATCAGGAGTTGGGAGGTTTGGGGGGAACCCGGACCCACCCTCTACTCCAGGTTCCAGCCCAAGGCCTTATGGATTGCAGCTGTATAACGTGCCTCCTGATACAACTGCACGACAACTACAGCTCCCTGGGCTACTTCCCCATGGCCTCCTCCCAACACCTTCTTTATCCTCACCACAGGACCTTTCTCCTGATGTCTGATAGTGCTTATACTCCTCAGTCTTCCAGCAATATATGTCTTCTCACTCTCAGCTCCTAGTGCCTCTTGCTCCCCGCTCCTCGCATGCACACCACAAACTGCAGTGAGGTCCTTTTTAACTCAGGTGCCCTGATTAGCCAGCCTGTCCTAACTGATTCTAGCAGTTTCTTCTTAATTGGCTCCCGGTGTCTTAATTAGCCTGCCTGCCTTAGTTGGTTCCAGCAAGCTCCTGCTTGTTCTGGAACTGCTCCTGTTACTTTACCCAGGTAAAAGGGATCTATTTAATCTGGGACTAATATATCTGCCTTCTAACACTCTCTTGTAACCATCTGGCCTGACCTTGTCACAATGCGTATAAAGTAGTCATCTTGGCTAGCAACTAATAAAAGATCACGTTAGTCAGTTGTTTTCTTGCAGTATCATCATTGCTGCAACAAAAGTAGAAACTGAGTTGCTTGCTTCCCAAGTGAAATGTGACAGTTTTTAAACGCTGCTGTTACCTCCAGGGGAATAAGGCAACGCTTCAAAGGAAAACTTTAGAAATGGTAGGGGGAAATTAGGAAAGGAAAGCCCCTTTTCTCAGAAGATGCAAACTTGCCTCCCTCCTGTATCTGTCACCAGTGGATTTAGCCTCCCTCCTTGTGTGGTGTAAATAAAATAAAGAGGAGACAAGGTGATTTGGCACAAACAAAGGTAAGTGTATTCAGGGTAAAGGTACAGAACTGGGAAGAATAGGAGAAAATGCAAGCTTAATTAATACAATGAAACAGTGACTGGCTTTGGGAGCTTAAAGCTCAGGTCCATAAACCCTCCCTTGGAAACTGGAACAATAAATGATGCCCCAACACAGAAACCTCTCCCCACTGTTCAGGTGCAGTGGATCCCACGTGCCGGCACGATGCCCAGGACCTTCTACTCTCCGGCTGATTTAGAGCCTTTGAGAAGGAGCACCGGGGAGTCCAGACGATGGTTGGGTTTCGTCGCTGGCAAGGAGGCCCTCTGGGATGGTGGACACCAGGAATGCAGGATGGCAGGAATGGTGATGACAGGCCTCCTGTTCCTCAGTCTCACAGCAGGACCCAGGGGGTTCTTCACTCTCCGGCTCAGGAGCACTGTGAAGACCCAACTGTGTACGTGCTGTTGCTGGGGTGGACAGCCCTGCGCAGGCGCTGAACACGTCCTTATATCATTTTTGTGGCGGGAAAAGTTCTGAGGAGATGGAATGCTGAGGGCTGGTTTTGGCGGGAAAAACTGGTTTTGACTCATTTGAGTCTTCGTCTTCATGGTAAACAAGTCCACTCTCAGAGATGGAGTCCAAGGGTCAATAGCTCATCTACTCCATATTGAATCTTATTTTAAAGCCAGTGATTTACTTCATAAACACCTTATTAAACAACTAAATGAACATATTAAACAGTCTATACTTCTTACATCTAACACTGCTAAAAGAATGACCACACGCTAGAGTATCAGAGGGGTAGCCGTGTTAGTCTGGATCTGTAAAAGCAGCAAAGAATCCTGTGGCACCTTATAGACTAACAGACGTTTTGGAGCATGAGCTTTCGTGGATGAATACCCACTTCCTCAGATGCATGTAATGGAAATATCCAGGGGCAGGTATATATATGTGTGCTAGCAAGCAAGCTAGAGATAACGAGGTCAGTTCAATCAGGGAGGATGAGGCCCTGTTCTAGCAGTTGAGGTGTGAAAACCAAGAGAGGAGAAACTGGTTCTGTAATTGGCAAGCCATTCACAGTCTTTGTTCAATCCTGAGCTGATGGTGTCAAATTTGCAGATGAACTGAAGCTCAGCAGTTTCTCTTTGAAGTCTGGTCCTGAAGTTTTTTTGCTGCAGGATGGCCACCTTAAGGTCTGCTATAGTGTGGCCAGGGAAGTTGAAGTGCTCTCCTACAGGTTTTTGTATATTGCCATTCCTAATGTCTGATTTGTGTCCATTTATCCTTTTCCGTAGAGACTGTCCGGTTTGGCCGATGTACATAGCAGAGGGGCATTGCTGGCATATGATGGCGTATATTACATTGGTGGATGTGCAGGTGAATGAACCAGTGATGGTGTGGCTGATTTGGTTAGGTTCTGTGATGGTGTCGCTGGTGTAGATATGTGGGCAGAGTTGGCATCGAGGTTTGTTGCATGGATTGGTTCCTGAGCTAGAGTTATTATGGTGCGGTATGCAGTTACTGGTGAGAATATGTTTCAGGTTGGCAGGTTGTCTGTGGGCAAGGATTGGCCTGCCACCCAAGGCCTGTGAAAGTGTGGGATCATTGTCCAGGATGGGTTGTAGATCCTTGATGATGCGTTGGAGGGGTTTTAGCTGGGGGCTGTATGTGATGGCCAGTGGAGTCCTGTTGGTTTCTCTCTTGGGTTTGTCTTGCAGTAGGAGGCTTCTGGGTACACGTCTGGCTCTGTTGATCTGGCTCTGTTGATCTGTATCACACGCTAGAGATAATGGGCACAGAGAAAAACAATTCTAGTGAATTATTTATTCAGTGAATGCAGCTTCTTTTTCTGTTCATAGCTATAGCAGCTTTTGATTCTTCAGTGTACTTATTTGAAAGTATTTTTGAAGTCATTTCCATGAGTGACCTTTGGTTTGGAGACTGTTTACAAATACTTTGTTGCAAGCACATAATATTCAAAATTTGAGCTGTATGGTTATTTTGGGTTGGACACAGGTCACATGATGTGGTTACTGTGCTCTGACTGAATGAGCATAACTCTTAAGATTCATTTGGAAGAAGAGGTTACTCCTACCCTGTGCTGTAACTGGAGTTCAAGGTGAGTTCCCCTATGGGTGCTCCACTTCAGGTGTGTGATCAGCAATTGCTTTGATCAGCAATTCTCACTAGCAGTGTCCATTCAGCCTGCGCGTGAACTGCTGACAACCTAGTGCCCAGCACTAAGGCTGTATCAGGCTGCATGGGTGAAATGCCCTGAATTTCTTCTCCACTGCTGAGTCTCAGAAGGAAACCCCAAAGCAGTGGGGAAGGAGGGCAGGTAGTGGAACACCCATAGGGGAACGGATCTCAAAGAACTATAGTTACTGCACAGGGTGAGTAACCTCTCCTTCTTCTTCGAGTCGTGTCCTAGGGGTGTTCCACTTCAGGTGACTCCCAACCAGAGTCCCCATATGGAGGAGGGAACTTTGGAATCGAGGCCAGCACAGGTGAAAGAACTGCACCGCCATATCAGACCTAGAGGCATCATCTAAGGCATAGGAACTGGAGAAGGTATGTATTGAGGCCCATGTAGCAGCTCCAAGGATCTCAGACACAGGGCCATGTTTAAGTAGAGCTGTAGCTGCAGATTGTGACCTCACTGGGCGAGCTGACACATTAGCAGGGGGTGGAAAGCTGGCAGCACTGTAACAACCTATAGTACTCACCGAAATCCATTTGATAGTCTTTGGGTAGAAACAGCAGAACCCTTAGATCTGTCCACAGATGAAATGGACAGTCTAGGAGATTTACGAAATGATTTAGTCCTATCTAAGCCGAAGGCTAATGCCCTCCTGATATCTCCAGGTTAGAATTACAGGTTTTGGAAAGAAAACTGGTAGATAAATGATCTGATTCAGATGAAACTCATAAGACATTTTAGGAAGAAACCTGGACTATGGTCGTAAGGAAATTTTGTCCTTATAGAATACTGTGAAAAGAGGGCCTGCCATTAAGGCCCCAATCTCTCTGACTGCGGGCTGATGCCATAGCCACTAAGAAGGCTGTTTACATGGACTAATTCAGTAAGGAGCAAGTTACCATTGGTTCGAAAGGAGATTTTATGAGACTTAAAAACCAAATTAAGGTCGCAAACTGGGGCAGGGACTTTCACTGGTGGGAAGAGATTACCCAGACCTTTCATGTACCTTATAGTTTTAGGGTCAGCAAATAGCATGAATCCCTCAATAGTGAGATGAAAAACTGTCAGTGCAGCCAAATGAAACTTGAGAGAGCTAAACAATCACCCCGTTTCCTTTAGTTGCAGCAGGTATTCCAGAATAAGCAGAAGCTAAGTAGATTCAGGAACAACATTCTGGAGTTTACACCAGTGACTAAATCTTCTCCACTTTTGAAGATAAATAAGTATTTCTGGTAGAATCTTTCCTACTATTTAATAATTTCTGTTGCACCTCCATAGAACAGATCAACTCTAACTCCGAGAACCAGCCATTCAGTTGAAGACCCAAGAACAGGAACAGAAACAGAGAAAGTGTGTTTCATGTGGTGCACAACACTCCTTGGTATGACCAACCCTTGAGCAGCCAATCATTAAGGCATGGGAATACAACAATCGCTTGATTCTTCAGGTAGGCAGCCACCACCAATAGAATCTGTGAAAACATTCTTGGAGCTGAGGAAAGACCAAACGGGAGTACCTGGCACTGAAAAAGATCCCGGCCTATGATGAAACACAGAAACCTGCTGTAGGTCGAGGACCAATCCCCTGAATCTAGAGAAGGAATTACAGCTGCCAGAGTCATCATCCTGAACTTTTGAGGCCTCACAAATTTGTTTAGGAGTCTTAGATCTAAGATTGGTTTCCATCCTCCTTTTTCTTTTCTTTTCTTTTTTTTTTTTTTGGTACAAGGAAGTACCATAAGTAGAAACCCATTCCCCGGTGCTGGGCAGGGACCGCTCTTGTGTTCTTCAATGAAGATGGGAGTCTATCTCCTGTCTTAGCTGCAAGTAGTGAGAAGGATCCCTGAAGAGAGACAGGGAAGGGGAATGAGGAGGAGGGAGGGAGGTATAATGAATGGTCTAGCCATCTCCACACCAGTTTGTCCGAGATGATACGCTTCTGTGCTTTATCAGATATGGGAGAGTCAATCCCTGGCTGGCAAATCATTGTAGCTGCCAAGCTAAAGAGAGGAAGGGTCTGAACCCTCAGCCATCCAATCAAAATTCAAAGATGAAGCCTGCTGTGAACTTGCGTTGGGCAGATTAGAGGATCTTTTTCTCTGGAATCTGTCTTTTTCTAGGAGGTTCTATTGGTCTCTGCAAACCAGACAATTGCATTGGGCAAGAACTTTGAGATATTTGTGATCTACTGAATTTTCTTTTGTTTGCAGGAGTACATATGCTTAACGTGTGTTATGTAGCCCTGGAGTCATTAAGAATAGACAGTGACTCATCAGCTTTCTCCATGAACAACTTCAGACCATCAAACAGGAGATCCTCTACCATATGCTGGACTTCTCTGGGAAAACCAGACAACTGACTGTAGCCAGGACACCCTATGCATCACAACAGCTGTGGAGATGGAACAGGCTGTGCTATCTGCAGTCTCCTGAAAAGATGTCCTGGCCAGTAACTGTCCCTCAGCAATGGTAGCCTGAAATTGTTCCCTTTGATCTGGAGGAAAGTGTTGAATAAAGAAACCAAATTTTGCATAAATTTGTAGTATTGTGTTTGGCCATCATTGTCTGCTAATTTACAGTACAGAATCATAGGGTTGCTGATGAGTAAGATTTTCTCCCCAGAAGTTGTTTCTGGTCTGTTGTACAGAGTGGACTTATACTAGTGTTGTTTGCTCCATTCATTCACTGCATCAACCACCAGTCAGTTAGGCAGAGTGTGGGAACTCAGAGTCCTTGATGGGAACAGAATACTTTTTATCGACTCTCTGACACATGGGTATTACTATAACCAGGGTTTGCCAAATGATCTTTGCAGGTGCCAGCAAACCCTCACTGATAAGAAGGGCAACTCTGTATGGTGACGCTAAGTGAAGAACATCAAGAACTTGTGTTGGGATTCTTTGACCTCCTCAAGAGGTCTCTGCAGGGAGTCTTCCACACATTTAATGAGGTCTTGGAGCTACCAGAAATCAGCAGCCATAGCTGGATGAGGAGGTATTACTGCTTCATCCAATGAAGACAACAAGATAGTAGTCTGAGGAGAAGTTTCTTTGTTCATTCTGGTCTCTTGGTCCTCAAACATTTCCTCCTGCTGCTGAGGAGTAGAAGATTAAGTCTCTCTATCATCCTTATGAAAGAGGGTCGGGTCCTGGAGAAATACCAGTGATGAGATGCCAGGGATCCCAATATGACCACTGAGGACCATAAGGGGAAGGGGGTGGCATCCAGGGTTGCTCCCACTAGAAGCGATGAGGTCCCAGATATGGGTACATGGGAGAGCCCTGAACAGAAATTGATGATACTTAAGGAAGGTCTCTATCATTGTCCTCTAACGGGAGAGTTCCAACTGAAAAAGGGATGGTACCAGGGATGTATTGGGGCCAGAGAACAAGAGGTTCTCAGTATCGAGAGATGCTCAGGACTTGCCAGCAATGGAGACTCTGGCTCAGCAGTCACCAATAAGTCCTTCAGACACCAAAAGTCCATCACAGGCGCATGCGCACCTGAAGTGGAGCACCCACAGGAGCACTACTTGAAGAAGACTTTTCAGTTTTTATGGGTTTAAAATTCCCCCTTGGCAAACATTCACTAATATTCACTTGAAATTCGCAGTGTCTAAAATGCTAACAGAAAACAAACACAAAAGGGTGGTGAATGCAACCAAAGTCCATTCTGTAATGTTCATGGCATGCACACAGAGGAGTTAGATAAAAACAAATACCCTTGCTGGAAGGTTGCAATGTCACACTGCTTTATTTAACATGCTAGAACCAAAACCAGAGAGAAAAAGCAGACTGCTCCCTAAAGAAGAGAGGCACAGCTCAGGCAACCTTTTACTCTAGGCTGGCTGACTGCAGACTGACTGCAGCTAGGCCCAGATCCCATTATTTTCTACAGAGCCCCCTACTTTGCAAGCATGACTGGAAAAAACCCTGAAATTTAAAGTGATAGCCTACAATTTTAACACTCTTTAATTAGGGCTGTCAAGCAATTAAAAAAATTAATTGCGATTAACGGCACTGTTAACCAATAAAAGAATACCTTTTATTTAAATATTTTGGAATTTTTTCTACATTTTCAAATATATTAATTTCAATTACAACACAGAATACAAAGTGCACAGTGCTCACTTTATATTTTTTTTAGATTACAAATATTTGCACTGTAAAAAAATAGTATTTTTCAATTCACTTAATACAAGTATCGTAGTGCAATCTCAATATCATGAAAGTTGAACTTACAAATGCAGAATTATGTACAAAAAATAACTACATTCAAAAATAAAACAATGGAAAACTTTACAGCCTACAAGTCCACTCAGTCCTACTTCAGCCAATTGCTCAAACAAGTTTGTTCACATTTACGGGAGATAATGCTGCCCACTTCTTATTTACAATGTCACCTGAAATCGAGAACAGGCATTCACATGGCAATTTTGTAGCCAGTGTTGCAAAGTATTTAGATGCTGGATATACTAAACATTTGCATGCCCCTTCATGCTTCAGCCACCATTCCAGAGAACATGCGTCCATGCTGAAGTTGGGGTCTGCTCGATAACAATCCAAAGGAGAACGGACTGACGCATGTTCTTTTTCATCGTCTAAGTCAGATGCCACCAGAAGAAGGCTGATTTTTTTTGGTGGTTTGGATTCTGTAGTTTGCGCATCTGAGTGTTGCTCTTTTAAGACTTCTGAAAGCATGCTACACACCTCGTCCCTCTCAGATTTTGGACTTCACTTCAGATTCTTAAACCTTGGGCTGAGTGCTATAGCTATTTTTAGAAAATTTCACATTGGTACCTTCTTTGTGTTTTGTCAAATCTGCTGTGAAAGTGTTCTTAAAATGAACATGTGCTGGGTCATCATCCGAGACTGCCATAACATGAAATATATGGCAGAATGTGGGTAAAACAGAGCAGGAGACATACAATTATCCCCTAAGGCATTCAGTCACAAATTTAATGAATGCATTTTTTTTTTTTAAAACAATCATCATCAACATGGAAGCATCTCCTCTGGAATGGTGGCCGAAGCATGAAGGGGCCTCATGGCTGATGGGTGAAAACATTAATACCTTGAAACATGGGCTATAAAACATGGGCTATAAAAGTGAATGCAAATGCCTGTTCTCGCATTCAGGTGACATTGTAAATAAGAAATGGGCAGCATTATCTCCTGTAAATGTAAACAGACTCGTTTGTCTGAGAGATTGGCTGAACAAGCAGTAGGACTGAGTGGACTTGTAGGCTCTGAAGTTTTACATTGTTTTGTTTTTGAGTGCAGTCATGTAACAAAAAATTCTACATTTGTAAGTTGCACTTTCACCACAAAGAGATTGCACTACAGTATTTGTATTAGGTGAATTGAAAAATACTGTTTCTTTTGTTTAAGCAGCAAAGGGTCCTGTGGCATCTTATAGACTAAGAGATGTATTGGAGCATGAGCTTTCATGGGTGAATACCCACTTCGTCGGCATGCATCTGACAAAGTGGTATTCACTCACAAAAGCTCATGCTCCAATACGTCTGTTAGTCTATAACAGACCTGCACGACTCGAAAAGCGGCGAGGGCCACATTACTCCAAAGAAAACAGCTGAGGGCCGAAACCCCTCGGCCCCGCGGAAACACCCCCCACCCCAGCACCTCCCGGCCCTGTGGAAAGACCCTGCCCCAGCACCACCCAGCCCTGCAGAAACAAACCCTTCTTCCCCAGCCCCACCAAAACTGCTGTGGGCCAAAAAGGAAGGTTGGGGTGGGGAGGTGAGACTTGATTTTAAATCAATCAGGGGCTCCCAGCTGAAGAGGTGGCTGGGAGCCCTCAGGGTAAAATTAAAGGGCTCGGGGCTCCGGGGGCTGGGGGAACCTGGAGCTTTGCGGGGCTGGGGCAGGGATTTAAAGGGCCCAGAGCTCCTGCCGCTGACGGGAGCCCAAGCCCTTTGAATCTCAGCCGAGGCCGGGAATCAAAGGCCTCTGGGCTGCCCGCAGCCACGGGGAGCCCAGAGCCCTTTAAATCCCAGCCGCGGCCGGGATTCAAAGGGCTTTGGGCTGCTCGCAAAGCACCTTGCGTGGGAGATTTAGAATCCCCCTGCGGGCTGCACAGTGAGCCTCTGCAGGCCGCATGCAGCCTGCGGGCCGTATGTTGTGCAGGCCTGGTGTCATAACCTAGTCCCAGATTTGGACCTTAGCGTCCAAAATATGGGGGTTAGCATGAAAACCTCCAAGCTTAGTTACCAGCTTGGACCTGGTAAAGCTGCCACCACCCAAAAAATTAGAGTGTTTTGGGGCACTCTGGTCCCCCCGAAAACCTTCCCTGGGGACCCCAAGACCCAAATCCCTTGAATCTCACAACAAAGGGAAATAAACCTTTTCCCTTCCCCCCTCCAGGTGTTCCTGGAGAGATACACAGAAGCAAGCTCTGTGAATCTAAACAGAGGGATTCCACCCTCTCTATTTCCAGTCCTGGAAACAGAAGTACTTCCCTCTTCACCCAGAGGGTATGCAAAGTCAGGCTAGTAAATCTAACACACACAGATTTTCCCCCTGACTTCTTCCTCCCACCAATTCCCTGGTGAGCACAGACTCAATTCCCTGGAGTTCCCCACTAAAGAAAAACTCCAACAGGTCTTAAAAAGAAAGCTTTATGTAAAAAGAAAAATACATAAAAATGGTCTCTCTGTATTAAGGTGACAAATACAGGGTCATTTGCTTAAAAGAAATATGAATAAACAGCCTTATTCAAAAAGAATACAATTCAAAACATTCCAGCAACTATACACATGTAAATGCAAAAAAAAACAGATAAATCACTATCTGATCTTTTGTACTTACAACTGGGAAACAGAAGATTAGAAAGGCAGGAAACAGAGATCCTCTCATAGCCGAGAGAGAGATAGGCACAAGACCAAGAACAAAGGACTCACACACAAACTTCCCTCCACCCAGATTTGAAAAAGTCTTGTTTCCTGATTGGTCCTCTGGTCAGGTGTTTCAGGTTACTTCTTTCCAGGTGAAAGAGACATTAACCCTTAGCTATCTGTTTATGACACCTGGTCTATAAGGTGCCACAGGACTCTTTCCTGCTTTTACAGATCCAGACTAACATAGCTACCCCTCTGATACTATTTTTTTTTCATTTTTCCAGTGCAAATATTGGTAAACAAAAATAATAATCTCAAGTGAGCACTGTGCACTTTGTATTCTGTGTTGTAATAGAAATCAACATATTTGAAAATGTAGAAAAACATCCAAAATATTTAATACATTTCAATTGGTATTCTATTGTTTAACAGTGCGATTAATAGCGATTAATTTTTTAATCACAATTAATTTTTTTTTTTAGTTAACGGCATCAGTTGACAGCGATTAATCGACAGCCCTGTCTTTAATACATCACACATTTAAATTTATATCCATGCAAACTTTGGCACAGTGGTTTTCTGATGTATCTGCCCAGCTCTACAGCGAGATACAGATAACCTTAAAGCAGCATTTGTCTACTTATAGTGCCGCTTTCTAACCCATTATTGCTACTACATGCTGATCTTGTGAGAGACACACACCTGCTAATTATCAAAAACATCTTTAAACCAGGTATTTCTCAGCATTTTGTAGCCAGATCATCAAATTTCATTATGTGCTTAGAGCTCTCACAAGCAGCAATGGAGCAATCTGGGGCCTGCCGTGACACAGGAAGTCCAGCTTGCAGCCTATTAATAAGAATTAGTTTGGTTTGAGTTTGACTTGTGGGTGGAGATTTGGGGGAATGTTTCCTTCCTACAGACTGTGATCCCCCAGTAACCAGTTGGTCTGCTACCCCTTTGGGAGGACATGGGAGAGTACTTAGACGAAAAGTCCCCTATTCAGGAAAGCACCAAAGCCTGTGTTTAAAGTACCAGCGATTTCAGTTAGGCATGTGCTTAAGTACTTTCCAGAATAGAGGCTTAACAGAGGAATATGCCTGAATTTCCTGGGGACCAGTGAGAAGGTAATCCCAGATACTGGTGCCAAGCTGCCAAAACAGCAAAGCAGCCACATTGCTTCTCTTGCTAGTTCACTTCGGGTTGTTAAGTGAATAAATGAAATGTACTAACCTCAGATCATTCTGTTGTATCAGCGAACCATTAAATAATTTGCTGTTACAGGTATCCTAATGACAATACACAGACAGACTCATCCTCACAAATAAACTTGAGCTTTCTGCAGCACCGCCTATGGCTTCTACTGCGTTTTTCATCTGAGACTCTCAAAGCAGCTTCCAAGGAATAATTAACGATCATAGCACCCCCTGGGGCAGATCTGTGGTGTTATCCCCTTTTCATAGAAGGAGAAACAGAGAGGGTAAAGTCACTTCCTGAGGTCACATGGTGAGTCAGCGGCAAGGAAACTGGTTCCCAGTCTCCTGGAGGTACATCAGCTACCTGCTAATGTGACCGACACCAGCAGGCCCTCAAGCTTGTTGCTGAAAACCATTTCCATCTGAAATAACGAATCCTGGCTCTGAGCCCCTGGAGAGAGCCGTTCCAACCAAAGGAGGAGAGTCCAAGGTCATTTCAGTTCTCTGCATAAATGCTGAATCCCCTGTTTGCACCTTGGCTGCTTGAGAGGGACGAGTTGGTGTTTTCAGGTCCATTGAACAAGAGGAAAATGGAAGCAAAGAGAGGTTTTGCGAGCTGACTCGGGTCACATGCTTTCTTGCTTTTTCCACACATACAGAGTAAAACATGCACTTCCAGCCTAGAGGAGTTTTACTTTGGAGAGACAAAATCGACAGACAACGATGGGTTATAATTTTAACCCACTTTTCGATACACCACTCACCCCACAGGTATAACGGTGGTGGTGGGGAAGAGAGAAGAGGTGCAGCGGATGTGGCAAAGGCTGCTTTAGAAATAAAGTACTAAATAAGCCCTTCCCAGCCCATGGTTTATAGCACAGTGCTGACTAACAAGCTCCTTTACATAGGCATCTAGTTCTTTTCAGGCTGCGTGTAGAAACATGAAGTCTTTCTTGTGACACTGAAAACAAGAGCACACAGCCTGATAGTTAACGGTTAAGATATATCGACTTAATCCTGTCAGAACTTTCATGTGGTTATACAGGAACCAGCAGTGACCAGCGGGAGGAAAAAAGATGTAAATAATCTCGGGGCATGTGGACTTGTTGGCAGAGTGGATTTATGCCCTGTCTTAATAAAGTGCCCTTTCGTCTCTGGAACCTGGACTCAAAAGCTAGTCTAGACAGGAATTAATGGAGCTCCTTCTCCACTTACAGTGCCCAGGGTCTCTCAACACCCACTGCTGTCAACTACTGAGGGAGAATTGCAGACTTACAGGATATGGTGGGAGCTCAGTAAGCCAGAGACATTGTTTCTGCACCAAGTCTTTAAAGTGACAAACATTGGGAGATGCTTTGGTCATGCACCTGGCAGAGTCTGCTGCAAGAGCAGAAGACATTACAATCATGGCCATTGCAATGCACTAGTGACTCTTTGCATCAAGCAAATACAGCTAATTTTCTGCTACTCCAGGCTGAGCAATGGGCAGGTCCTGCTGTGACTAGAGATGCACTGGAGGGACACGAAGAGAACAGGACCTTGAATGTATTGCTTTGGACTAGCAGAGAGCTCTGACCACTAGCCATAACAGGGATTGGGGCAGGACAGTGCTGGGCCATTGTAGAGTTTTCATTGTAGAGATTTTATTCTGGGAGTATGAACGAGTGCACAAGAGCCTCCCGCAGTGAGTGAACAGGCTTGAAGGGCTGGGAGGTGAAATGAAAAGTTCAGAAGCATTTTTCAGTGAAGGAGATGGAGTTTCATTGCGACTGTGGGAGTCCAGAGAGTGAGGAGGAGCAGAGACAGCTGTGAGTACCAATATATTTGGTTTGATGTGAGATGACTGCAAAGTACTTTGGAAAATGGCTCTCTCTGGCCCATCGCTGCTCTCTGCACTCAGGATGGCAGGTCCCAAAGCCCACGCTCCAACACGTACCCCAAGTTCAGAGAGAGGTGCCAAGCTGTGCCATAGGATGGGAAGCAGAAGGATGCATCATTGGCCATGGGAAAGCCCACTCCCTATACGCCCTCTGCCCGAATACAAGAGTTGTGATTTGCCACTACAGAAGGAAGCTAAAGGAAAGGGAATGGAGCCCAAAGTGATCTTGAAGGAAACTGCAGGAGGTTAGACGTGAGCCTCATCTATATTCTCTGACTGCCAACTGTGATTTTTCCTGGTCTTGTTCTTTTCTTTTACATCCCTTAAAGGCACTGAGTCAGTGAAGTTGGGGGTGGCTGGACTGTTTGGGGTCAGAGTTTTGAAGTTTTATTCAAATAGGATGTAATTCCCTCCTGTGTGGAGCAGTCAGCATGGACCTATACAGCACTTGTGCCCTCAAAACAGGGCTCAGCTGGACCCAGGTGGCCCACAGGCCTTGGGCCAGTCACCTCCAGAGCCTAATCCTCAGAGAGATGCTGCCAACCCACCTCTGCCTGTCGTAGCAGTGAGGGCTCTGCAGTGCCCGGGGCAGGCCCTGAGGCAGCTGGACGTACTGGCTCGATGTTAAGGTCAGAGCCACTCCGTGAAAAGATTGTTCCATGTTATACAGTGAGAAACATCAGAACCAGACGTAGGAGCAGAGATTCCGTGCTGAGATCTGGCCCTTGGGGGCTACTCAGGCTGCATAAAGGGGTCAGAATCTAGCCCTAAATTGCCAGCAGGCAATTCCCTTGATACAGCCTCCTGCACCAAACAGCACACCCAGCCGGGATGCAGAGGGCATCTTGGGGGAGGGACGGGCGTGTGAGTGCTTGGCGGAGCGAGGTCAGCTGCACTTGGCTTCCACTGGTGTGAGGTCCATGCCAGTCCCTGTGCCCGTGGAGTACGCGCCAGCAGCCCCTTAGGGCATGAGCCACACAGACCAGAGCTCTGGGTCAGGGAGCTAATGACAGAACGCTGACACTCCCACGCCGCAAACTCAGGAGAGCTCAGCAGTAGGCGAGAACCTGGCCCATGGAGCTGTCTGGGCAGAACGTGACAACATCTTACGCACCACGCAGCTAAGGAGGGTAGGATCCAAGTTTAGGTTTCGAGACAAACACACAAATGACAAGGGAGAATGGGGGCTATAGGGACACATTCTGAGCTTGTCCCAGTGGTGCTGCCACCTCACTTCACACAAGCAAATTCCCTCTGATTTCTGTGAGTGTTTTGCCTCTGACACAACACAGCAAGCTCAGGGTCTGGCAGAAGTAAAGCACTAGAATGAAGCCCTCAAGGTCAGCTGTAGAGGAGTTTAGCCAAAGTTCCAGGGATCAGGGAGACAACATACTCCCCATGCTGCTAGCTTAGCAGAAGAAAGCACGGAGAAGTGGTCATGCTTGTGGACAGGGTAGTTCAGAGATGGGAATGCTTCTCAAACTCTGATCACTACATGATCCAACAGCAAAGCTTGGCAGTTAACTTCAGATGCTACATTTTCACTTATTTTCCTACTAGTAGGGAGAGAACAGAACCAGCTGCGTCTGTGGCTGAATTTTCCCAAAGTCTGGACTGCTCTTAGCTGGAGGTTTCCGTTCAGGCCCATCTCTCGTTTTAACACATTAATTACATACATTCCAGCTGGTCATAAATTCCCATGAGGCACCATGATGACATTTTAGAAGTGAAATATTTCATTTTTGGGGCATGCCATTTTTTGATGAAAAAAATTAAACTGCACAGAGAGCAGAAACTTTTTGCAAACAATTTAAATATAATCAACCCCCAACCCCTCCATCAACACCAATTTTCCATTGAAAAACAGTTTCAACCAAAAATGTCAACCATATTTTTGGTTTTACAATATCCCTGTACTTTGTGTGCACTGGAACAGAAACAGTTACTTGAGCTGGTGCAAAAGCCCCATGATATTCAAGCAGCTTCTTCCTGCTCCTGCAGCTGTTAAAGAACTTTATCAAGCCGGCCACCCCGCTCCCTCTCCAGCGGATACTGTGTCACTTGGCATGCTGCAAAAACATGAGCCTGCAGGGCAGGAGAAACAGAGACGATGTATCAACCAGAAGACCTTAGGATTTGATGTTATATCCCAACAATTCCCCTTTGCATGGTTTAAATCCTCATCCAGTAACTCATAGATCCATGGAAATAAAGGGCAGAAGGGACCATTATGATCATCTAGTCTCATCTCCTCCATCACACAGGCCAGGAAACCTCACCCAACCATTCCTGCATCCAGCCCATAAATTCTGGCTGAGCGAGAATAACTTTTAGAAAGAAACATTCAGTCTTGGTTGGAAGACTTTGTCTGTTTCTCTACCACTCTGCAGGCTCTGAGCCAGACCCTCCAGGGGCGCTGGTGCATTTGCGGATGGCAGTGTGGGGAAAAGAGAGAGAATGTTTTCTCGATGTACTTTATACCAAGGAAGAGTGAGGCCGGAGTGCAAGGATCCTCTGACAGAAAGCCTGGGCTGAGCGGGCAGGGTACACATAGTGGGCCGCAGGGTATTCGAAGTGACATGTGCATGCAGGCGAGAGCACTACGTACAGTGACCAGAGAGCAAGTATGAAAAATCGAGACAGCAGGTGGGGAGTAATAGGTGCCTATATAAGTAAAATGGATATGGGGACTGACCCTATAAAATCAGGACTTCCGGTCACCCTAGTTCTAGGGCAACTCTCCTCTCTGCCCCCGGGCGAGGAACTCTAGGCAGCCCTACAAAGCCGGGAGTGCCGCAGGAGAAGACTGTTTCAGTGCATAGTTCCTGGGCGGTCGAACAGGGCTGTTTCTTAAAGCTCAGGAGTGGGGACTGATTGCTCTGGGGGACACTCCCAGCTCCCCGAGAGCCCCACAGTGCCAGTGTGCACACACTGCTCTGCTCTAGGCACCATGCAGGGGCAGGTCAAGGGGGCCAAGGCCCCCCCATGGTCATGGAGGAGCTTTAAAGGGGCAGAAGCAGAGAGTGGGAGCAGGGCAGGAGTAGGTACGGTGGCTCAGCAGCGGCTGGGTAAACTGCCTTTAGGGCACTTTTTCCCCGGCAGAGCAGTACAAAGCTGCCCTAACGTGGGGCAGGAGTTGTGCCCACCGCTGGGCGTATGCAGCGAATGTCACAGGGCGAGGGATGGACCTGGATCCCACAGGCAGGCAGGGCAGACCGTGTTCTTCCTGACACAGCACTTGGCCTGGCACACCAAGTGAAGAGGAGTCGAGGGCCCGTTCTGACTGCCTGGGCAGCAGCTGTGCCCTTGGGCATTCTGTGACCTGAGATCCTCATAACAACTTGCCTGCTCCCTTGCAGCACGTGTGGCCTTCCAGTTAAGCCTGGGGAAGTTTGGGTAATACTGCAAACACAGAGCTAACCTTTGCTACTGCAGTCTTTCCTCTCCAATGCAAGAACCATGCTCCTGGGCTCCATCCCTGCCTGTTAAACAGCGTGTCATGACCAACACCACTGCTCCACCTCTGCTCTGAGGCCTGAATCCCACAGGCAACCAAGCCTCCCCAGCCACAGAGCCCCTCAGAACACAGGAACTTGAGCTCCCCTTGGCTTCTCCCTTACACACTGCACTATCCTGGCACATCCCACCCAGCCACCTTGCTGCACTGCCGGAGGATTAATTCCCCTGGGTCATAGGGGGGGAAACCAAGGCACACGGAGACGACCGCAGCATGCCCCATGGCACATAGTGAGTCAGCAGCAGGGCCGAGAAGGAGCCCAGCTCTGGAGACGCTTGGCCAGGTGCCGGTCACCAGCAGCACAGGAGAGCAGGTGCCAGTGTTGCCTCCGCGTATGTCACAGGCAGACCCACAGACTCTTCGCTATGTCCTAGGACCACCCAAGGGTTTCTTTTACGCTCCAGACCCCAGGCATGTTCCCAGCCCGAGAGCCACCCTCTTTCCAGTGATGCTCTAGCAGAGAATCAAGTTGGACAGACCCATAATTTACAATCCTTTCCACCCCCTTTGGTGCCTGTGGGGCTTCACTGCTGGGCTAGTAAAAGCATGTCAGGAACAAGAAGCCAGCCTCTTTGTTCCCTGTATCTGTGGATATTCAGGCTGAGGAGCTGCCATTAGCATCTGCACACAGGGCAGCCTTTCCTCTGGCAGCAGAGAAGATTGAGGGTGGGAACTCAGCTGTCACTCCAGTCCAGAGCCACTGACAGATGCTCCCCCAGCCAACCAGGCTGGGGTGTGGGTGGACTGCAGGCAAGGGTGGGATGGAGAGAAGAAATGACAGGGTGAAACGACCATCTTGAGTGCAAGGACAATGAGACGTTTTGGTTAGACCCCGAGGTCACCTTTATGGTGCAAATGACCAAGGTTTGGGACCCTGCTCCCACTTGCACTGGCCAGCAGATGCTGCTTCCATGCACATGAAGAGCCTTCAGCCATGGAAAGTGCCACTGCATCTTACTGAAATCTGCTTTCCGGGCCCAGCTCCTAAAGCTGCACTCTGGCGAATTCCCACAGGCCCAGAGCTGGGTCAGAACCTGGGTCAGAGCCTGGTGCAGGCAAGTCCCATAAGCAAGGCTGCCTTGGGGATCCAGCTTGCAGGGAGCTCCAGGCTGGTTACCCTGCTTCTGGCAGGCTGAAGGGAGAAGTTACCAACCCTTTGGCCGTGGAAGGCCAGGCTGTAGCAGGCAGCAGCGTTCTATTAAGGGTCAGTGGGACTTTAACGACCAGGTAACTGATACGCTGGGCATGGTGACTATATTAAATAATTCCTCTGCTCTTCGGGTTGGGTTCTGTACTGTTCTCCCCTTCCTGTCCCCCCTGTCAGATCGCTACCCAGCCACAGTCCAAAGGGGCTGCATTTCAGTGGGGTTTGCAAAGTGATTTTTCTCTTGGCTAGTTTCTCATCCACACAGAATCCCCTTTTGCCCCACACTCAGGCACCACAAAGGGTGTAAAGTAACATTTACACTCTCATCGGGGCCCCGTCACTTTGCTGAAGCTGTGTAACGTGGCTTCCGTGTAAATGAGAAACAGGCCCCATGTCTGTCAGGACGAGCACTCCCGATTCCTCCAGAGCTCACTGCATTTGAGGGCAGTGGTGTCCTCTGGGAGAGGGAAGGGCATTGTGGGACACCCAATACAGCAGAGGGAGCATTAGTGATCTGGGGGCAGGGGGTAGGAATGGAACAAGGCCCAGTCTGAAGGGGAGGTGGACACCTGGCAGGCTCATTATTAATTAGACATTATTAATCAGAATGTTTTGCATTTGTATCACCCCTTTAGTCCCCCAGATCCCAGAGCATACACACAGCACCAAAGCGTGAGCAACAGTGCCTGCCTGGCACACAGCAGGGAAGGGGAAATTCTGGCTAGGAGATGTGGGATAAACCCCTACTCCCGCCAAGGAGCCAGGGCATGGTTAATGCGGGTGGAGTTTGAAGAGCGGGGCCCAGCACACCAGGCTGAGCTGGACTGATCTGCTGAGCCGAGCCAGCTGCAGTTTGAACACGTGGCTCCAGGGAGAGCAGGCAGCTCAGAAACCCGACCTGTGGTGCAGGCTGCGGAGCCAATGGATGTTAGAGTGAGGTGACCCTTGTAACCACGAAACAGTTGTGTAACCCAGGAGGTGCGTGTCTGTGGTTGGTGGTTGCTAGAAACAAAACACCATGATTCAATTCAACTGGCAGTTAAATTGTCGGCCTGCGCCCTGCAGCCAAACTTTATGAAAGACGAGGAGTTCGGCTGCGGCTGAGGAGAGGCCGTGTCACAGCACCTCTGCCCTGAAAGTTTACAGCCAGTGCCCAACAGTGTAATCCAGCATGTCCTGTCAAGAGGTCATGCTAATCTCTGCCTCACATTTGCCTAATCCAATAGCCCCTAGATCCACACGAAAGAGCTCCTAGGGGGCATTAACGAAGCACTTTTGTTACATCTTAGCTAAGGCAACAAAACCCTGGAAGCCAAACAGCCTCCTTATTCCATCTGGGATCTCAACACCCTTTTCACCTGGAGCTGAAACAAATCACGCTAAAGACGGGTGCATTTGGCAATAAAACGTGTGAATTCTGGCACCACAATAAGCAGTTGCAGGATGTGTTTACAGTCAATAGCCCTGCGATCGTTGAATAAATAGCAAGAGTTACAACCTGGTGCCAGTGCACTTGCTGAGGCTCCGGGTGCATCTATAGCTGTGGATGGACTCACGTATTCTGAGCTTTCATAACTTCAGGGGTTTGTAAAAAGAGCCCAGCTGAAAGTACTAATGAACTCACTCACTCTGGATAATTCTTAACGCAGAAACATTTCACAGACCTAGCAGAGGAACAAGTAGTGCTGAGCCCATTAACTAAAGATTCAGGGGCATTCTCTGTATGAGCCATCAAATCCAGATGACCTGATCCTTCTGGGGGCATCTGCTTTGGGAACATCTGTATGTGTTTTTCTGCAGCAATGCAGCTTCACCCAGTGCTATGTGGAGGCTGTAGTGTAGACAAGGTACAAGAGATTTGTACGCTCAGGATTTCTAACCCTGCTCAAACAATGAAGAGTCCTTGTGGCACCTTAGAGACTAACAGATTTATTTGGGCATAAGCTTTCGTGGACTAGAACCCACTTCATCAGATGCATGGAGTGAAAAATACATGAAAGGATGGGGGTTGCTTTACCAAGTGTGAGGTCAGTCTAATGAGATAAATCAATTAACAACAGGATACCAAGGATATGTCAAGGACACCATCATAGGACCTAATCACATCAGCCGCAACATCCGGAGCTTGTTCACCTGCACATCTACCAATGTGATATATGCCCCTCTGCCATGTACATTGGCCAAACCGGACAATCTCTACACAGTAGAATAAATGGATACAAATCTGACATCAGGAATTATAACATTCAAAAACCAGTCGGAGAACACTTCAACCTCTCTGGTCACTCAATAACAGACCTCAAAGCAGCAATTCTTCAACAAAAAAACTTCAGAAACAGACTCCAACGTGAAGCTGCAGAACTGGAATTAATTTGCAAACTAGATACCATCAGATTAGGCCTGAATAAAGACTGGGAGTGGTTGGGTCATTACAAAACCTAAACTTAATTTCCCCAGTACTACATTCTCCCTACCATCTTGTCAACTGTCTGTAATGGGCCACTCTCTTACCACTTCAGAAGTTATTTTTCCTCCCTTGGTATCCTGCTGTTAATTGCTTTATCTCATTAGACTGACCTCACACTTGGTAAAGCAACCCCCATCCTTTCATGTATTTATACTTGCTCCTGTATTTTCCACTCCATGCATCTGATGAAGTGAGTTCTAGCCCACGAAAGCTTATGCCCAAATAAATTTGTTAGTCTCTAAGGTGCCACAAGGACTCCTCATTGTTTTTGCTGATACAGATTAACAAGGCTACTACTCTGAGGCCTTGGCTACACTTGAGAGTTACAACGCTGGTGGTGGTTATAACCCTGCTCAGGATATCAGTGGTAAAAGCACCTACACTCTATCTCCACTTCCACTGTTTGCCACATTGGTGGAGCCACATTATGCGCATAAAACCTTTCAGATTTCCGCAGCGCAGACAGGGCTGTTGGGACTGCAAAACGGGGCTGAAAATCTTGCCTGAACAGGCTGTCTTGCAGGCAACCCTGGAAATTAGCCTAAGGGGCAATGCGCCCGTTCAAAGCTGCATTCTCTCAAAGCGTGAGAATGAGCTTCAGCTTTGGACTTTGGCTTTAACTATTTCAGAGGTGGGGCCACCCTGGAGGTTCAGTCATGAAGTCGAACTTCTCCAAAGTTCTGAGGTATTTGGTCAAGGGCTTCAGTTCAAGTACCACTCTGTTCTGATTCACCCTAACATTTTTCCCAGTTGATGTGGTCTGGTTTACTGATGGGCAAACCTACAGAAGAGTCAATGGATGAACACTCAGCAGCCTGACTGCTTCTCTAAATGTATCCACACCTCTTTGGAGTTGGAGGCCAGGCTGGAGACCTCAGGAGGACAGGCACAATTAGGAGATTTCCAGGTCAGCTCAAGTGAAGTTAGGCCCAATGGGCAGCCTCATTCTCCCACTGAATTTTATTTTTATCACTTACAGCAGAAAGCAGGATTTGTAAAGGCACCAAGACAGGTAGTTCACTTCCAGATTCTCCTTGAAGAAGCAGCTGCTCCGGGTATTGATTAATACAGAACTAAAGAAGAGTAATGTAATTAATGCAGATCAGCATGGGTTAATGGAAAATAGGTCCTGTCAAACTAATTTGATATCTTTTTTGGAGGCGATTACAAGTTTGCTTGATAAAGGTACTAGCATAGTATACTTAGACTTGTATCAGTGTTTGCCCTGGCACCACACAACAGTTTGATTAAAAAACTGGAACGATATAAAATTAACATGGCACACATAAAATGGATTAAAAACTGGCTAACTGGTCTCAAAATGCAATTGTAGATGGGGAATCATCATTGAACGGGTTTGTTTCCAGTGGGATCCTGCAGGGATCAGTTCTTTATTAATGCCCTGGAAGAAAACAAAATGATCCCTGAAAGCTGCAGACACAAAAATTGGGGGAGAGGGAAATAATGCAGAGGCCAAGCCACTGATACAGAGTCAGCTGGATCGCTGGGTAAACAGAGCACAAGCAAACAATGTGCATTTTAACAGGACTAAATGTAAATGTGTACATCTAGGAACAAAGACAGCAGGCCATACATACAGGCTGGGGGACTCTATCCTGGGAAGCTGTGACCCTGAAAAAATTTGAAGGGGATGGTGGATAATCAGCTGAACATGAGCTTCCATTGTGACGGTAGCCAAAAAGCTAATTCGATCCTGGGATGAACAAACAGAGGAATCTCAAGTAGGAGTGAAAAGGTTATTTTACTTCTGCATTTGGCAGTGATGTGACTTCAGCTAGGATACTGTGTCCAGTTCCAATGTCCACCATTCAAGAAGGATGTTAATAAATTGAAGAGGCTCAGAGAAGAGCCAGGAGATTGATTACAGGATTAGAAAACCTGCCTGAAAGCGTTTGACACAAAGAGCTCAGTCTACTTAGCTTAACAAAGAGCAGGTTAAGGGGTGACTTGATCATAGCTTATGCATACCCACATGGGGAACAATATTTAAGATTGGGCTCTTCAATCTGCTAGAGAAAGGTATAATCTGATCCTACATCTGGAAGCTGAAACTAGGCAAATTCAGACTGGAAATAAGGTGAGATTAATTAACCATTGCAGCAATTTACCAAGGGCCGTGGTGGATTCTCCACCACTGACCATTTTAAAATGAGGATTGGATATTTTTCTAAAATCTCTGCTCTGGGAATGATTTGGGGGCGGTTCTCAGGCCTGTGTCACACAGGAGGTCAGAACAGATGATCACAAAAGTCCCTTCTAGCCTTGGAATCCATGAATAAGACATGTTCAAAATGCAACGTAGCTGAAGTGCTGTACAAGGGAGCACTGTGTGCATGCCTCTATGGTGCATCGCTAGTGTCTAGCAATGAGAGACTGGGACTGGAATCCAAGAACTGCTGAGCTCATTTAGGGCTAAATTAAGCCAGGCAGGTGGTAGAGGAACACCGGGGAGCACTGTCCTTTCCCCATGGACAATGTCTAGGGGACTGCCACCCAGGAAGGAAGAGCAGAGGGATTGTGGAGAATGTTATGTTTACAGCATATGTACAGAGAAGTTAGATAAATACAAATACTCTTTCTGGAAGGGTGCAATATCACACAACTTTATTTCTTAAAATGCAGGATCTTAACACACAAACCAAAACCAGGGAGAGAGAATGCAGGCTACTCTCTACAAGAAAGCAGCACAACTCACCTGGCTGTGGGCTGGCTCTTTGTACACTGACTGCTGCTAGACTCAGATTGCAGGCTTCAATCACAGAGCCCCCTTGCTGGCAGGACTAGGAATACCCCTGAGATAGCTTATAATTTTAATACTACACAGTGAGGGGCAGCCCCTGCTACACCTGTAAAAAAGTTGCAGCCTGCAGTCCCCCAGTGCAGCCATCTTGGTACTGCCGGGTGCACCGGAGGCGCCTGGTGCTGCCCATAGCCACAGCAGATACGCCACACACGAACTGATGAACCCCTGCTACAGTGTTACCCCCCCTCGCCCTTTGTGCATTAGTAGCCAAATTCTAGCCCCCTCGTGCATTGTGGAGGGGCTCGCCCTGGGCCCACTGTCCCGGGAGCGCCCCTTTCTTGGAGCTGGGGCACCATGCACACATGTGCGCAATGAAGTTGTGATGCTGAGTTCCCTAAGGGGCGAGGATTCAGGGGGGCTTGATGGTGAGTTAATGTCTGTGCCAAGTGCTCAGTTATCGCCCTATTCGCACAACCATCTCTGGGGGCTGACAAGTGAATAGTTCAGGTGGTTAAAAGGTAAAGAATTTTCAAAGAATTATATTTACATTGAAATCTTCCCAGCCCCTCTCTGGTGTCACGCACACGTGTGTGAAAAGTCCTGCACAAGCCTTTTCAAACCTCAAGAGTCAAGTTCAGTGGGGGGTTAATTCACCTGGATGGGGGATGGCAGGTGGTCTGAGCTGGGCATCAGACAGAAATTTGGAGCTACTGTCTGGGTTAAGTTTTGTTTTGATGCAAAAAGGTTCCCCTCTCCTCAGTTTACAATCACGCTGCATAGCAGCCACGCATCACCCTAGCGAGGAGCACTCCGGGCCCAGCCTCCCAGCGCTCAACTGCATGATCAGACACCTTCGACAGAGAGGGCCACTCCGCCCAGAAAGGGGGATTCTCTAGGCCAGCGCAGCATTGTGTCGACACCCAGCCGAGATCATAGCTAAATCACGTAACCGAATGTTTCCGTACAAATCTGATTATCCATGAAGCCCTAATTGTTTGGTAAGTGTTGCTTGGAAACCATCTGTTTCCAGTGCAAGCAAAGGAATCGCACAATAAAACTGTCAGTTTCGGCCATGAAGTCGCTCTAGCACATGGGATGAATATTTGATATTCTTCACTTTTTCAGATTAACTTGTCTATTTATTTTGGGAGGAAAACATGGACAATTTTAATACCCTCCCATCAAAATTCCTCACTTTGCTCAGTGTACTGGAGCCCCATTTTTTCCTTCATAATAGCCCTTATGCCATATGCATAAGTTAATACATTAACTCCTGGAGAAGAAAAGGGACATTCAAGATTTCCTTCATATGATGGAGGAGGGGGAAATCAGTGCACCTGCACTTAGTCAAACACAAGAGGGACGATATTGCTGCAGTGGAAGAAAGTCCCATTCTCCTCTCCCTCCCCTGAAGGCACCAAGATGACATTTAAAGACAGTTTTCCAGGAATGGGGAGATAGCGTGTGTGTATGCGTGTACATACCTGTGCGTACGTGTGCGCATACCTGTGTGTACAAGTTTGTGTATGTACACATGTAGACGTTGGTGTGTGTACACATGTGCGTGCACACAAGGGCACATGCAGCGGAAAACAAAATTGCATTCTTTCAAAGATAACTTCTTATGTGTCATTCCCAAATGTCTTGCTGCAGATTAGGAATATCACTGAGAGCGAAGGAAAGGGAGATTTTAAGCTCCTGACTGCAATAAGCCAGTCTCCCAAGGCCAGCAGTCATTTCAAGGGTCCTTTTAAAGTATAACAGAATTATCATTGTCACAGAACAGAAAACCTTTTTTCCTACACACATCAGACTTCCTCAGCTATTCAGTCAAGCCCACGAATAATAAGTTACGTAACTTTGCTAAAGGGACCATTTACCAATAGAAAAAAATAACACAGCCCTCCTTCCAAAGATGGGATCATAGAAATGAGTGACATTTATAAAAATAATATTTTGAACTGAGTTTGTTCCTGTATAAGTTAGTAACGTGTTAGAAAATCGGCAAAGGACTCTTTAACCAGGGGTGCTGTAACCTGATAGGTAGCCTGGTCCAATGGTTACATCCCTGGTCTGGAAGTCTGGGTTCTAGTCCTGGCTCTGCTACTGATCCATACTAGGGGGGGGTCACTCTTGCACAGAGGGCCCCTGAGAGTCCCAAGTCTCATCTGAGTTGGGTAGGTCTTGTGCCAGTGCTCTGTTCGCACCGTGTAGCCTTGGCCAAGTCTGCAAAATGAGGACAATGCTCCTTCGCTATTGTTGGGTGCAGTGTTGTGTAGCCATATGGGTCTCAGGATATTAAAGACAAGGTAGGTAAGGAGCCGAGGAAGAGCTCTGTGTAAGCACCAAAGCTTGTGTCTCTCACCAACAGACACTGGTCCAATAAAAGATATTACCTCCCCCACTTTTAATTATCAATATGATGTAGTGAATGTTCATGGTGTACTGAAGAACATGGTGCAGAGCAGTATAAACACTAGAGAATTATTAAATCCAGGACTTAGGTCGGTACCTAAATTGTACTAGTATCAGCGGGGGGTAGCCGTGTTAATCTGGATCTGTAAAAAGCGACAGAGTGCTGTGGCACCTTATAGACTAAGAGACATATTGGAGCATGAGCTTTTGTGGGTGAATACCCACTTCGTCAGATGCATCCACGAAAGCTCATGCTCCAATACGTCTGTTAGTCTCTAAGGTGCCACAGGACTCTGTTGCTTTTTAAATTGTACTATAAATTTAGGCAAAATTTACCTTCCCAATGACTTATAGAACAACCTAATTGCCTGGAGAAATTGGAACCAATGTTTCTTGCATGCAGGAGAGACATAACATGCCCGTATTAAAAAGGCCCGATCCTTCAAAGGGCTGGCCACTCTCAATTGCTATTGACTTACCTGGGGGCTGAGGGTGCTCATTCCGTGGTTGGACTGGGATCTGAGATTTCAAGTCAGGAAAAAAAAAAAGTAGGTACCAGACATTTCCCATAAGCATCAGTTCAACAAGCCCTTTATTATGGGTAATTTTAGTATTGAATGTAGTGCAATTTCAGTAATTTAGCAGAGTACAATGATGGATTAGAGGGCCTGGTGATAGACACTTATGTTCCCCTGACACACAATTATTACATGCTTCTTTATTCAATAATAGTGTCCTGTTCCAACTAAAATACATATTGTCTAATTCCTTAAATCATAGAATCAGAGCAATTAGGGAGCAAAAAGACTTATTAGGTCATTGCATGTATCCTGTTGCCAGGCCAAGCCTGCTCCCTGCAGTATATTGTGATAAATATTGTGATATTCGCTCAAATTATTTGCCTTTACACACTCCAGTGACACCAATATGGATCAACAAAGCAGCAAGGTTAATCCAAGAGGAGATTCAGTTTTTGGAAGCAAAAAGTCACACCAGGAAGATGCTGAGAATTTTTAACATCCTTGTGTAACTGCAACATGGAGAACAATATTTTCAGCTGAAAGGGGGTTCCTGCCCCCTTCAAAAAATGGGGTTTGTGAGCTGAAACTTTTTTTTACGAAAAATTTGTTTTTAACCAAAGTATTCAGGTTCTCATTGAAAAACCAAAATAGAGAAGTTTTCAGTTTGAAATTGAAAGTTTTTGTTGCTTTTGCCAATGGAAACAACATTTTTTGCCAATTTTTTTCGACCAAAAAAAAAAAAATCATTCTCATAGGAAAATGTTTCACAGGAAGACAAGGCTCCCAGCCAGCCCTAAGAACATGGTGCTTGGTTTGGGGTCTTGCCTGCCGGATCCTGCCAGCAGGTAGAACTGTGCATCCACACACAGCCTTGTGGAGATCAGTGGGGTTCCGCACCGAGGCTTCAGGGCTTATTTCAGGATGGAGACCTGAGTCTTCGGGGCCAGATTCACCCCATGTCACCCCAGTCTTATAGCAGGGAAGCTCTGTTAACTTCAGCGGAGATCCATCAGTGTGAAAGCAGAGCAATGCAGCACAGACTACAACCCTGGGATTTCACTTAGATTGGATGGAACTTGCAAAAATTCTAACAAAAATCCCATTTGTGCTGGTTCCACCCATGCCCTTTGTGCTCTCTCTCTCTCTGTCAATATCTAGAGAACAGGTATGTCCAGTAGAAACAGCAAATAAAAGCAAACGCTCTCGTAAAGCAAATGTTGAACATAGCTTCATACCAGAAAGCTGTGGCTAGGATTACAGCCATCTAATCAGAAAGCAGAAGCAATACCATGCAACCTGCATTACCCATCCAAACTTCCCAGCCTGGCTCAGATAGCCAATGCTCACAAACAACGCACAGCTTGCAAATTACTTCCCAGTCCCATGATTAGGTGCGCTATTGATTTGGGCAGCTCCAGAAGAAGGCCCATTCAGGAACAAGTGCAGTAGAGACACTGACGCACAGACAGTGCCTGCCTCAGACATAAGTTTGGTTAATGAATAAAAATGAGCAAAATATAAACTGCGTCTGGACATGTCATGAAAACAGGAAAAACCATCGCACACATCACCTCCTAGGGACCTGGTCCTGATCCCCAGCCACAGCCTTTCTGAACAGCACCTTTACCCGCCAGTTGCCCAGTGGAAGTCAGTGACTGGTCTCAGGGTCTGGTACCATCCGGGGTTAGTCAGGTAGCGGAATCAGCTCTGGGGATTATTTGCTCGGCTCAAGATTGTCCTCGCCATCTTCCTGAACATCAACTCTTATCTCTTCCCAAAGCAATTCCAGAATCTGACAGGTGCCCGGGCTGACAGACACCTGTGCAGCAGCTGCCCACAGGAACAATAGGATGATTTAGAAAGATACCTCAAGGCGATCTTTCCTGGAGCGACATACAACCCAAAGCCAAGAACAGAGCCATTCACTGCTGAATTCTGCTTTCAATATTAAACCTGGCACTAGGAGGATGGGGAAACAAGTCTCCCTTCTGATTCTGCGGATACCACATAGGGCTAGTCATGAGGTCACTGCATTTACTTTTTACCTGTGTCTGACTGGAAAGACTGACTTGTGCCTTAAGTCCCAGCCCTCGGCACCAGCAGATCTGGGCTGCGTTCTCAGCTCTAGCACAGACTTCCTGGAAAAATCACTGACAGACACATTTGAAAACATACGTAGCCACTAACGTGCCAGGCCTAGCTTTCAACACCTGAGCAGACTCTCAGCGGGACTGGGTACTAGAGCTCCCACCTAGGATTGTGGGTGCTCAGCACGTGTGAAAACCCTGGTGGGGTTGGGGTGGCGCCAAGGGGTCTGACTCTCCCCAGCGTTATGGTGATCTTACACTAATATAACTTAACAGCAGTTACACACTAGTCAGACCAGTGGGAAACCGGGCACTAGAGTGTTTACAGCTGGGCACCCAAAAAGTGAGAGACTTAAAATTAGGGGCTACTTTTGAAGACTTGGGCCTTTAAACGCTCAGTCTCTGGGTACGTCTTCACTACCCGTCGTATCGGCGGGTAGCAATCGATTGCTCGGGGATCGATATATCGCATCTCATCTAGACACGATATATTGATCCCCGAATGCGCATATATCGATTCCATAACTCCACCAACCCGAACAGAGTTGCGGAATCGACAGGGGGAGCCGCGGACATCGATCCCGCACCGTGAGGATGGTGAGTAATTCTGTCTTAGATACTTTGACTTCAGCTACATTATTCACATAGCTAAAGTTGCGTATCTAAGATCAATTTTCCCCCAGAGTGTAGACCAGCCCTCTGTTTCCCCACTTGCGCAGTGGGGATATTAACTCTTACCGCCATCCATCCGAGGTTTCATATGGATTTGTGACGCACTGAGGGCTTCCAGTGGAGGCGTGAAAGAAGTGTGCAGGACAAGTGACACTTAACAATTAGAAAAGAAAAGTTTCTTTCTAAGTGTCTGATATCACATGACCAGCATTGTGTGAAAGAGACGGGATAAATAAATAACTGTTACATACAATGTCTGGTTTTGTCATCATTTCAGCTAATATCCTAGCTAGTACATTACATAATATCTTAGGCAAGGAATGTTACATGGCAACAGTAAAATATTACAGCTATCTACAAAAACTTGAGAAAAATCAAAGAAAACTTACATGCTTAGACTGGTATTTCTGCACATAAATGACCAGGTAGATATGCATGTAGAGGATGAGTGGTTATTCGGATGTGGTATTCCCAGACACAGGTATTTGGTTTGGTGTCAATCTATAGGGGAATACACACCAATGCTTTGTGCAATGTTATTACACACAGCAATCTGGAGCATCTTGCAGAATAGCAAAGGGCCTAAAGGAATAAGCATAGCTGTTTATAGTCCAGTACACCCAGGGGTCATTTGTTATGCTAAGTAGGAGGGTGCTGTTTATGAAGCATCAAGCAATCCTGCAGTCCTGATTCTGTCACAGCTTCCACTGTTCATGAGCAGGTGAGAGCTGGATTGCAGAGGTTTGCTTCCTTGGGAGAGCAGCAATGCAATCTCCAGTCGAGCAATGTGAAAGGGAAATCAGCTCTTTATGGTCAAACCAGCCAACCTGCATCTCTCCTTCCAGGTGCTGTGCAGTCTCGTTAGGCAGTCCAGGTTCCTCATGTCACGTTCCCAGGTCGTTGCTGGAACATTGAGCTGTCTGGTAAGGGGCAAGAACCCACCCTTGACTGTGTTTTATCAAATAATTTTAAAAAATCATATCAAATAAAAGCAGAGTAATAACAGAAGAGCAGCAGCTTATGTTTCTTTAGTGTCTTTCATCCCCAGAGTCTCCACAGGCTGTAACAATTACTAGGGCTAGTCAACATTTCTTGAACTAAAACTTAAAACTCCTTTAAAAAATTATTTCTTTCCCCCAGAATGAATGAAATTGCTCATGCTGCCTTTCTCCGTGTAACATGCTACCTCTAACAGCCATGCACAGCAAAGAAAACCCAGTGCAATGAACCACATGGCACTCACCCTGTCTCTGATGCACAAAGGGTTCATTTCACCCTTTTGGATTTGAACCCTTGGTTCCAGTGAATCAAGGGCTTCGAAGCTTCCTGTCAATCTTTCCTTTAAGATAAGGCAAGGTCTTCCTGCACTCCATGAATCACTGCACCCACACAGACAGTTGCTGCACATACACTCTCCACTGAGCAGGAAATTCCAGCAGCTGAACATTCCATCAACACACTGGGAAATTTCATAACAACACACTTACACATTCATCAGCAGCATTTTAGTCTGAAGGCCAATGAACCCAGGTTTGGCACTGAGTTTCTATGTGGTTTTTGTGGGGTTCCCTGCTTGCTTCTCAGTGCTTCTGATCAAATGTACAAATGATTCAATTTTTGTTCCCCCGAGGGCCAGCCCTGCAAGCTCAGTTTGTCTGAGAGACAGACTGGGCCTTTCCTTCTTGCACAAGGGCCCAGCAAGGCCCTCAGTCACATCCGCACAACCCAGGGCCTTTGCTGGAGTCTTTCAGGTGTGAGCTCTGTGGATGGGCACGAGGAGGAATGGAATTGAGCTCACATGGCTCTATAGGACTCACGAGAGGGAAAGCAGTAAAAACTGCACAACCCTCTGAGCAGAGCTGACTTTGGATGTACATAGGGAGTGAACCTGTTGAGTGAGGAGGTGCTGTTTGCACAGAGCCACTTTACAGACTAGAACCCAACTGCATCCAGACCAAACCACAGAAATAACCTCAAGGAAAAGCACATCATGGTGGGGGGCCGTCCCAGCGGAAACAGCAAAACAACTAGAGCTAGTCAATGGTTTTGAAAATTTCAATGAAATTTTGAATTTTGACACCCCCCTCCAAAAAAAGGGTTGAACAGTTTCATGAAAATTTCAGCCTGTTTGCTGGGTATCAACTTTGAAATTTTGAAGAAGAAAGAGTGATGAAGTCTTCACAAAAAAGTTTGTGGAAATGGTATTCTGTTTTAAACCTAGTTCTAGGGGTCACTCTAAACAAGCAGGGCATTTCCACGCCATTTCGCAAAGTATCAGTGAGACCCGTGCTGGCTCTGGTCTCCTAGTGTTTCTCACATCTCCCAGAGCAGAGTCTGGCCCCAGACAGACATGGGATCATGCAACAATGGCACTCCTGGAAATGTCAGGATGTGCAGAGAATATTTAAACATGGAGGGTCTGCTCTTCAAAGGTGTGGAGCTCCCACAAATCCCACTGAAGCCAATGGAAAATAGAGGTGCCCATTACCTTTGAAAATCTGGCCTGAGATAAACAAATACGTTGAGTTATCTTGACCGTTTGCAGCAGCAAGAAAGGTTCTGTTCAAGCTATAGGTGGAATTCAGGCTAGCTGTATTTTTCTGCATGGCACTGTCCCGAACTGAGAGGTCAGTGTTAGACCTGGTTGAAAATTTTCAATGGAACAGTTTTCCATTGAAAAATGCAGCTTTGGCAAAACAAAAACATTTCCCTGTAAGATGCTGATTTTGCCAAAAATGTCTGTGGAAAAAAGGAAAAAGAATTGTTTTGATGTCCTTGTTTCATTTTGATTGGACAGCATTTTGTTTCAACTTTATCATTTCAGTTTATTTTTAATACATCTATATTATCTACAGTATTACATGTATTATATGTATGATGCATATCATATTAAAATATACAATACATAAATCATAACACAATGAATCAAAACAATAATGTCAGAACAAAGTGTTTTTAGCTTGTCAAAATAAACCAGTTCAATATTATTGCAATAAACTGATTCGATTGCCCTCACACATTTTTTGAAATCTTCATTGCTTGTGAATTTTCAAAATTTAGGGGTTTGTTCCAACTGAGAATGAAAAAAAAATCAAAATGTCACATGTTCCTGCGGAAGAGGAATTCCAGTTTCAGGCCAGCTGTATCCAGGACTTGCCCCCGAGCCTAGGAAATAGCTCGTGTCCTGCTGCTGTGTGCAGCTTGGGTTCGTGTCTTCAGTCACATCACTGAATCCTTCAGACTCAAGACCTTGGATCCAGAAAATAGAAGCTTTGTTTTTACAAAAATTCAGCAGCCACCTGGCGATGTCCCCTGGCACCAGGTCCCTAGCCCTGATTTACAGACAGGGAGAAGAAACATGGAGAGGCCTTGCTCACCGTAACCACCTGCTCTTGAGCACCCCTCACCTCCCACTCATATCACCTCCCTCCAGTCCAGCCCGCGTGTCGCTGCCAAGTTCACCATCTGCTCATCACTCTTCCACATCTCTCCATCAGCTCCCACGGTACTGCCTCACATGAGAGCTTCTTGTCCTCCCCACTCACCCCTTCACAGTGCTGTCACACCCTGATCACCCCTCTGCACATCCCCTCGCTCTGCCAGTGGTGCCAGCCTCGCCCGCCCACTCCTCTGTTTGCCTCACAAGAACCTGTGGGCTTTCTCCTACACACACCATTCTTCCCGCGCTGCTCCCCTCGGCTCCTTCACATCCCTCCTTTGCACCTTGCAATGCCGAGACCAGCCAGCTAACAAGCACAAGGCAGAGCGGCAGAACCAGGGAGCTGGGGCCCACTTTCACTAGTTAGATGATTTCAAAAGATAAAATGCAAATGTACAGGAAACCTGTTCAAATCTGCATTGTCCCCTCCCCCAAGCCCTGCCTCTGTCACTTGTCTTCTCCTGAGGACGTGCCCATAGAGTCCCACAGTGCACAGCCCACTGGGGCCCCAATCCCGACCAACCTCCCTGGGCTGCAGAGTAACTAGAAGTTAAGAAGATAAGTGACTTGATGTGGAGCAGACAATGCACCAAGAACTCCACTGGGATTAGGATCCAGGAGTCCTAGTTCCCAGTCTAGTGCTGCGTTTTGCTACAGTAGCTGGGGGGAAGTAGTAGAGGTGATATATCTTGATTTTAGTAAGGCTTTGGACACAGTCCCACCAGACATTCTTGTAAACAAACTAGGGGAATGAGGTCTAGATTAAATACATATAAGGGGATGCACAACTGGTTGAAAGACCATATTCAAAGGAGTGGTTGTCAATGGCTCACTCTCAAACTGAGCATCTCTAGTGGTTCCCGCAGGGGTCAATCCTGGGTCTGATACTATTGAATATTTTAATTAATGGCTTGCGTAATGGAATGGAGAGTATGCTTTTAAATTTACAGATGACAGCAAGCTGGAAGGAGGCATAAGCACTTTGGAGGACAGGATTAGAATTCAAAACAACTTTGACAAATTGGAGAATTGAGCTGAATTCAATTATATGAAATTCAATAAAGACAAGTGCAAAGTACTTCACTTAAGAAAGAAAAATCAAATGCACAACTACGGAACGGGGAAGGACCTGGGGGTTCTAGTGGATCACAAACTGAATACAAGTCAACAGTGTGAGCCAGTTGCAAAAGAGGCTAATATCATTGTGGGGGTGTATGAACAGAAGAGTGTTAAGTAAGATACAGGAGGTGACTGTGGTGCTCAACTCGGCACTGGTGAGGCCTCAGCTGGAGTGCTGTGTCCAGCTCTGGGTGCTGCACTTTAGGAAAGCGGGGGGGGGGGGGGAAGGAGGGGACTGGAGAGAGTCCAGAGGACGGCAAAAAATGATAAATGGTTTAGAAACCCTGACGTGTGAGGAAAGATTTAAAAAACTGGGCATGTTTAGTCTTGAGAAAAGACTGAGGGGGAACCTAATAATCATTTTCAAACATGTTAAGGATTGTTATAAAGAGGACAGGAATCAATTGTTCTCCATGTCCACTGAAGATAGGACAAGCAGCAATGGGCTTAATTTGCAAGAAGGGAGATTTAGGTTAGATACTAAGAATAACTTTCTAACTACAGGGTAGTTAAGCTCTGGAACGGGCTTCCAAGGGAGGTTTTGGAATCCTGTCACTGGAGGTTTTAAGAACATGTTGGACAAACACCTGTAGATTTTCCATCTGTTGTTCAGGCAGGGCCTGGTGCCACTTTGAGTTGGGGGTCCTGGTCTGTGGGGAGCTTGTTTCTGATGATGAGTTTGGGGGATTGTTTGAAGGCCAGAAGAGGGGTTTTTGGAAAGATTTCTTTTAGGATGGGGTTCTCTCAAGTATGGGTTGTAGTTAAGGGGGGATAGGTGACAATTAGTAGTACGTAGTTAGAGGGGGCGTTATTTCTGTATTTTAATCCTCTGCACAGATGACTTAAACTCCCTCATAGATTTCCTCCACAACTTCAGCAACCACCACCAACCGGGCAGGCTCAGGCTGTGGATATTCATCCATGAGGTACTGGTCTGAGACCCACATCCCTTTTCCCTAGCTCATGGTGTCAGTCGAACAGCAGGGAACAGCCACCCCTCACTGCTGACCTGCACCAGATGTGAACTGGTGGTGAGCTACCTCTGTAATCAGTTACCAGCCCTCCACCCAGGCAGCCGTTACCCCAGCAGCTTGGCCAGCGAGCACAGCAGGCTACACTTGGGATGGTAAGAACGCTTGGCAGTGGCGCTGAAACCCCTTGGGAAGAGGAACACATAATGGCTTCAGAGACACAGAGAACACCCCTACCAGCACCCTGAGTGCAAACGTCAGCCCCAGCTCCAGAGCGAGTAGTTACAGGCTCCAGGGACTGTCATTCTTTTGCTCCTGTCAAACCCTCCACCGGTAGAACTGCGAGGAGCGGAGTGGAGACTGCCCTGGCTGGGAAGACACATGAGGCGACATGGGTAACATAATATTGCTCTTTGGGGGGGGGGGGGGGGAAGGTCTGCTTCTCCTGGGACTTATACAAATGGATATTTGCACAGGAGCCCGGAAAGGCCCAGGAACGGCCTCCCAGGTCTGTGCCTTATTCTGCAGCTTGCTAGATGGACCAGTGGCTGGAAGTAACCACAGCAGGGCAAGATGTCCAATCAGATGCTGTAGTTGAGATCTCTGAGTGGGGAGGGAGAGCGAGTCTACCAGGCCTTCTCACTAAACCCTCTGCATTCTCTCGGGTGCCTAGGCAGTCAGCTGGAAACACGCTCCGCTCGGCCAGCCGTGGTCCACAGGCACACTCTATAGGCTGTAGGGACAAGAGCCAAGCACCAGCCCTGGAGATGGAGAACCTGGTCTGGCTGCCAGCGTGGATGGGGAGAGGAGCCATCCCTGCGCAGTTACTATCGCCACAATCTTCACCCCTCCCATCTTTTACTGCAAACAGCAAAGTTCAGGCCAACAGCCTGGGGCGGGGAGGGGGGGGACACACTCACTGTGCACCCTGTGCGGACTGAGGAGTTTGTGGTTAGAGCACAGAGCTGGGTGTCAGGAGTTCTGGGGTCTTTGTGCCACTGACTCACGGAGTGCATCCCCCAGTGATCTCCCAGGGCAAGTTGGGCCAGCATGAACCCGGCTTCACTTCCCTGGATGCGTCCACACTGGGCTTGCACACAGCATTGAACTGGTCTAGTCCAGACAAGCCTCAGCGTCTTTGCTGCCCAAGCTGTAGAATTGCAGCTCGTGTCACTGGCCATGCAAGGTAAAAAGCAGGGGTGGAGGGAACTGGTGCCAAGAACAGCCACCCCCCAGTGCTGCATCAGTTCTTACGCCCAAACTCAAACAGATCCTACCTGAGATGCCAGCTTGGGGAAGTGGTTTTCCTCTTCCTGTTTGGCAGCACCAGCCCAGGAAATGTCAGCTGAAGTATATGGAAGATTTCCAGCCAGAGCAGAAGTGCTGGAATCCTGGGGATACAGTCTCTGCTGGTCCTGGTTCCCGGCTCAGCTTCGTGCACCCCGGAGAAAAGCATCCCACCCAAAGCCAGACTCCAAACACTGGGGCCTGGCTGCCCTGCACGCAGCCTCATGCACAGTGGATATAAAGCAGGTCCAGAGCAGAAACTGCCCCCACCCTGCACAGGTATAAGTAACTGCCCAATGTTCCAGGCAGCCAGGAACAGACCCCTTGGGGGGTTACACTAGGATGTTCCCTGCCATGGCACTGCCATCAGCCCAGCATGGCAAGGGAGCCCTTGCGGTCGCCAGCATTTTAAGCACCATGTGATCAGACCTGGCTCAGAGTGAGCCTAACACAAGATGCCAGCAGCTGGCAACCCCCAGGTCTCCCTCCATTGCTAACCAGGGCGGAGCTGAATGATGGTAACAGCAGAGGGACACGAGTTCCCCTCATGTGGACCAGACTTTGGAGGGTGACTTATGAGCAGGGAGAGGTGGAATGGACTTTACTGATACGCCTCTCCCCTGAGCCTGGCCCTTGGAGCACCTTCCAAACAGAAAGAGATCCCAGGGAGCTCTGCACCACCCCGAGGCCCTAGGGGATGGGGAGAAATTGATGTATCTTTGTTAACCTTAGAGGACAAGTTCTCTGCCAGAAGTGAGAGCACAGCTACTAGGGTGAGAAGATGCAGCTGTCAGAGCGGGATCTTGCTTTAACTTGCAATATAAGCTTAAATGTTCAGACCTGCTGGATTCCAGGTTTAAGATTTACACACTCATGAGTCTCTACTAAATAAGTGAGATGCCACAAAAAGGTCACACTTCAAACTGGCTCTTTTGTGGGTCCCCAGGAATAAAAGAGGATTTTGCAGCTACAGTAATTAAAAAGCCAGGGAGATTGCTGCTCCAGTGCTGCACATCTTGGATCCGGTTTCAGGAGCTTTGCAGGGACATTCCATGCCAGTTCCAAAAGATCTGTTAACAAATATTTCATACTAGCAGATTTTTGTGGTATTTTTTTCCAGCTAGCCCTGCAGGCTATCACAGGGAAATTCACTCGCAGGATTTCTGTTGGACTTTCTGACTCACATAGGAACTTTTACTGCTGCCTTTAAATACTAGCTTGTGTTTTGGCTGCAAGCAGCCAAACTATTAAATGTTTTAACAGACCTGGCCAGAAACTGGTTCATAAACCATTGTGACCTGGCACAGTACGTGTCTTTGCTTACCTCTGTAGTGTGTATTTCAAAACGTAGGACACGTCCGTTTGCAGAGGAAGGCACACAGGTACTCTCGGTCTTATAACTTAGGGGTGCAATGGTACCAATATTGCATATCCTTGCTCACGCAAGTAAATCCACTTTCATGCAAATAACCCCTCTAAATCAAGAGGCTTGCTCAGGTGAGTAATGCTGCACAAAATCAGGCCCGACAGCAGATCCTGAAAGATTCTTACATGCGCTTTGTGGCATGATCTTGCAATGTACGAATGCAAGTGATCCTGCTGAGGGTGCAGTCCTTACTCTGATGAGCAACCGGATGAAACCAGTGGACAGCTCCAGTGCATTAGAGCTGCAGAACTGGGTCCCCTCTTTACTCTGATTTTAAATCAACTCAGAAATTTTCAAATTAAACTGAAACAAAGAAAAACTGATAGAAAAACTGCAGGGTCAGGGTAGATATTATCTCCTTCCCAACATGTGCTGCCTGGCGGAAAATGGGAATCGAACTGGGGCATGTTACTGCTTTCAAAGCACCATTAGGTAACCATATTTTGCTAAACAAACACATTCTTCAGAAGTGTGAGAAATCCAATACTTTTGTCTGCATTTCATTTGGTTTTTCTCCAGGTGTATTCCACACCCTGGAACAGCAATCTAGAAAGGTCCCTGACAACAGTGGCACCTACTTGGATAGTAACGTTCTGACAAAGTACACTAAGCCTGGGACTTCCGCACCAGCTTTTGTCAGGGAACCGCCGAACACGGTTCTAACAGGGATCAAGCTGTGCAGCACCCTGTCAAGGCAAAGCACAGGTAGGTAAACTGAGGCACGGAGGGGTATTTGTCTGAGGTCCGTGACAGAGGTGAGACTAAGACTGAAGTGCCTGAATTCCTGCTCAAGCATTGAGCAGCATCTTGTGCTTGAGTGTCCTTCACGCTGATGTAACTGATCAGAGACTCCACAGAAGCAGCAGAGAAACCCTGATGTAAGTCAGGGGAGAATCAGGCCCAGCCTGGTGCTGAGACAGCAAGTGCCTGACCCTGCTCAACTTCATTTAGTGACGTTCCCATTAGTTTGTTGGGGTTTTGTCTTGTGAAGGATTGCAGGATTGGGTCCCACAGGCTGGGAGAGGAGAGAGATTAGTTTTATTCTACAAAAACCCACAGGACCATGTCATTAAACCCTTCCCAGCAACCATGCATGGCAAACCTTGGCTGCAGGCACTTATTCAATAGCAGTGCCAGAGAAACCTTCGCCCTTTGCACAGTGTCCCTGCCCCACACCACAGAACTGAGCTCTTTGGTTGGGAGCAGGCCACAAACCTGCATGCAGCTGCCAGAGCTTAGGGAGGTTTGCGGGGGGGGTGGGAGGTGTTTTTTTTAAGGCCTGTTTTTTCTAATGTGCCCAAATCGTATTAAGAAGTTCAGATTTGTCCTCTCTCCCATTGCAAGTTCTGCACCTAAGGGTATGTCTACACTATGGGATTATTCCGATTTTACATAAACTGGTTTTGTAAAACAGATTGTATAAAGTCAAGTGCACGCGGCCACACTAAGCACATTAATCCGGCGGTGTGCGTCCATGGTCCGAGGCTAGCATCGATTTCCGGAGAGTTGCACTGTGGGTAGCTATTCCGTAGCTATCCCATAGTTCCCGCAGTCTCCCCCGCCCCTTGGAATTCTGGATTGAGAGCCCAGTGGCTGATGGGGCAAAAATCATTGTCGCTGGTGGTTCTGGGTAAATGTCGTCAGTCATTCCTTCCTCCGGGAAAACAACGGCAGACAATCATTTCGCGCCCTTTTCCCTGGATTGCCCTGGCAGACGCCATAGCACAGCAACCATGGAGCCCGTTCAGCTTTTTTTTTTTTTTTCTTTTTTACTGTCACCGTGTGTGTACTGGATGCTGCTAACAGAGGCGTTACTGCAGCACTACACAGCAGCATTCGTTTGCTTTTTCATGATAGCAGAGACGGTTACCAGTCGTTCTGTACCGTCTGCTGCCATTGTAAATTGGCAGTAAGATGACGGTTATCTGTAATTCTGTGCTGTCTGCTACTATCATGGCTGCCCCTGGCTGACGTCGGCCAGGGGCGCAAAGGCAAAACTGGGAATGACTCCCTGAGTCAATCTCTCCTTTATGGTTTCTAAAAATATAGTCAGTCCTACCTAGAATATGGGGCAAGTGTACTACAGAATCAGTGTATCAGAGAGCACAGCTGCTTTGTGTCAGATCCCGCAAAAATGATGAGCTGTATGCCATTCACTGGGGGTGCCCCTGCAACAATGCCACTCCTTGCTTCCCTCCTCCCCCAACCTTCCTGGGCTACCGTGGCAGTGTCCCCCCATTTGTGTCATGAAGTTATAAAGAATGCAGGAATAAGAAACTGACTTTGAGATAGCAGCGGAAGGCTGCCTTCCCCTCATTTTATGACAGTCCAGGCAGGACATTAAGCGGTGCAGGGGAGAGGAGCCCAGCATGCCGCTGCTATGATAGTCCAGGCAGTACAGAATCTTTTCTTTACACAGGAAAGGGAGGGGGCTGATGGAGCTCAGCCCCCAGTTGCTATGATGAGGACGGTTACCAGCCGTTTTGTACCATCTACTGGGAATGACCAGGAATCATTCCTATTTTTACCCAGGCGCCCCCAGCCAGCCTCACCTGAGGCCAGCCAGGAGCACTCACGGGCTGATGGTGATGATGGATAGCAGTCACATTGTATCGTCTGCCACCGGGAAGGGGAGAGGAGCGGATACTGCTCTTCACTGCTGCATCTAGTCTACCACTAGCATTCAGTAGACATAGGGTGACATTGAAAAAAGTCAAGAAACGATTTCTTTCCCTTTTCTTTCACTTGGTGGGGGGAGGGAGTAAATTGATGAGCTATTCCCTGAACCACGCCAGACAATGTGTTTGAACCTACAGGCACTGGGAGCTCAGCCAAGAATGCAAATACTTTTCGGAGACTGCTGTGGACTGTGGGCTAGCTGGAGTCCTCAGTACCCCCTCCCTCCCTCCATGAGCATCCATTTGATTCGTTGGCTTTCCGTTACACTTGTCACGCAGTACTGTGTAGCCTGGAGATTTTTTCAAATGCTTTGGCGTTTCATCTTCTGTAATGGAGCTCTGATCGAACAGATTTGTCTCCCCATACAGCAATCAGAACCAGTATCTCCCGTACGTGTCACGGAGTCCCCGGGCGATGCTCTGGAACTGCTCCCCACCAAGCCAGTCAGGACTTTGGGGAGCCTCCTCTCCCTTGGAGCAGACTTGTTCAGGGCAAGAAGCTCACACAGCTTCACCTCCTGGGTCTCTCCTTGGAGCATTCAGCATCTTCTGCCCCTCCGTGTGCTTCCCACAGCGAGTCCACCCCAGCGGGGTCCTGGGGAAGCCACCGGGTTCTGCACCCCCACTTTGCAGTCAGACGTGACTCTCAGCCAGCCAGTAAAACAGAGGTTTATTCGATGACAGGAACAGGGTCTAAAACAGAGCTTGTAGATACAGCGAACCGGACCCCTCGGCTGGGTCCATTCTGGGGGGCAGTGAGCCAGACCCTCAGGTCTGCCCTCCACCCTCGACCCCAGCCAGCTCCAGACTAACAACCCCTCCCAGCCCCTCCTCTCTCCTCAGCCCCTTTCCTGGGCCAGGAGGTCACCTGATCCCTTTGTCTCCAACACCTTCAGCTGGCACCTTTGCAGAGGAGGGGCCCAGGCCATCAGTTGCTAGGAGACAGTGTCAGGCATTTAGGTGCACTAGCCCTTTGCTCTGCTAGATACTTAAGAACTGCCATGGGGACACTGAGGCACCAACACAGTATTCAGAGAAAACATTAAGAACTTTTCTAGTTCGTCACAGTACGGTCCATGCTGGAGCTGTTTTTGGATTTGGGACTGCATCGCCACCCCTGCTGATCAGAGCTCCACGCTGGGCAAACAGGAAATGTAATTCAAAAATTCGCGGGGCTTTTCCTGTCTACCTGGCCAGTGCATCCGAGTTCGGATTGCTCTCCAGAGCAGTCACAATGGTGCACTGTGGGATACCGCCCAGAGGCCAATACTGTTGATTTGCGGCCACACTAACCCTAATCCGATATGGTAATACCGATTTTAGCACTACTCCTCTCGTTGGGGAGGAGTACAGAAACCGATTTATAGAGCCCTTTACATAGATATAAAGGGCCTCATAGTGTGGAAGGGTGCGCCGATAAATCGGTTTAAGGCTGCTAAAATCGGTTTAAACGCGTAGTGTAGACGAGGCCTAAGAGTTTAAGTGGTGAGTCCAATGCTAGCAAGAACTGCTGGCTCCCTCTATAGGCGTGAAAAGAGATAGCCGCTGGAGCAGGGGAGAACAAGTGATTCAGAAGAACGATAGCCACAGTTTGGGACTTGTGTGCTGGGGTTCCCTTTCCCCACAGATCCCACCCATGTGCACCAATGTAATTTCAGCCATAGGCTGTGGCAGGTATAACATAACAGGGAAATACAAGGGGAAGAGATTTGGGCTTGGCCATGGGCACCACACATGTCTGGTGGATGTGTTACTAGATGGCTCTGCATTTCTTTTTAGTGTACAAACAGAAGCAGGGCATGGGGCGGTGCTGGAGACAGCTACTGTATTCAGCTCAGTTCATCAAGGGTTGATCCAAAGCTCACTGAAGTCCATACAAGTTTGGCAAGTGCCTGTTCAAACTTAAGGTGACCAGACAGCAAATGTGAAAAATCAGGACAGGAAGTTGGGGGGCAATAGGAACTATACAAGAAAAAGACCCCAAAATCGGGACTGTCTCTATAAAATTGGGACATCTCATCACCCTAGTTCAAACTTCAGGGATGAAATTCTGTTCTCAGTTACACTGAAGCATGGCCTCCCTCCCCTGGGGGTCCAGCTCCGTGCTCAGATACATGAGTGAAACTTCCATGGACTAATATGAAACCCACGGAGCCAAAGCTCCTAAGACTCACATTCCTCTGTGTCGTGAACACTTCCTTCCCTCACCAGGGGTTGTAAGGCTACATTCATTCATATTTTAAGGCACACAGACACTAGGGCAAGAAATGCATTGCATAAAAAGTTTAATATAGTGAGCAAGCCCCTTATACCTATCTCATAGAACTGGAAAGGACCCTGAAAGGTCATTGAGTCCAGCAGGACCAAGTACTGATTTTTGCCCCAGATCCCTAAGTGGCTCCCTCAATGATTGAACTCACAACCTTGGGTTTAGCTGGTCAATGCTCAAACCACTGAGCTCTCTCTCCCCTCCTCAGCTGGCATAAATCTGTAACTCCACTGAAGTCAATAGCATGATGCTGATTTACTCTAGTGGCGGCTTTGGTCTGTTATTTCTAAAGCAGAGATATTTGTTTGTAATATGTGTGTGGACACTATATGAAAACACTTTGAAAACAATAGCCACACGACTCCTGTGCTTAACTATTATTTCTAGTAATAATATCTTACACTTATTTTGCACCTTCCACATGAGACCCTCCAAATGTTGTATACATAGTAGCTAGCTAAATCGTAATTTCCCTGACAGGTAGGACAGTATTAATTACTTATCCTACTAGAGCAAGGGGAAAGATTGCTAACTAGTAATCTTTGTATTCATTTTGCCGCTCTCTCTGCTTGGGATTTCTTCACATGCATTTGTTATTAAAAATGATTAACTGAATAACTCCTGCAAATCATCCTTGGGCTGTAGCTTGTTCATTGCAAATATTCCAATTCTGAAATTTCAGCTGTTTTGACCGGACACATTGAAGGTTACGTAGTATCGTTTTTCCCCTCTTGTTGGTTAAGCATTGTTCCTAGGATCAGGTTTCTACCACAAACGCTTGTGATTATGAAGGTGAAATTTTCTTTCTAAAAACTGCCAATACTCCTGCCAGTAAAGGCATCTTCTCAGCTATCCAAAGAGCTGCCGACACCACTGAAGCAAATTCACTTAGAAACATGGATGAACAGTGGCCAGAAGAAATGATATTGCAGCCATCCCCAGCTCCTCAGTCAGGCAAAGTTCAATCAGCCTCGAAATCAGTCAGAGTTTGGTCTGATTTGGGAGCACAGTAGGACTCAGTTGTCACACATGAGCATCCTGCAGTAGATTCACATGGCTCAGCTCTGTTCCGTTCTTCCCTTACACAGCTCACTCCAAAGGGCAGGTGGGAACAGGGGAGGGAAAGCCCTGAATTGTCTCATCTCCAACTGATGGCAATGGAAGCTGGGCAAAAGGGGGCTCAGCACCTCATAGGACTAGGCCCCAGGTCAGGAAACCAAAGTTCTAGTCCCAGCCTTGCTAGAAATGTACCATAGGTCCTTGGATTTACCCTACTTCTCTGCACCATGGATTCTGCCTCTGTGAAACAGGGAGGATGATAGCGACAATGCCCATGCAAAGGGCTTGAGATCCTCAGATAAAAGGCCTATATGGACCGAATCCTGCTTTCAGGTGCACTGGTGTAAATCTAGAGTCACTCCAAAGTCAATAGAGTGAGGCCTGCTTTCACTACTAACACCAAACCAGAGTAATTCGTGACCTTGGTGGCGTTCTCGGGATTGATACCACCGTGACTGAGGGCAGAATTGGGCCATAAACATGCACTGTGTTAATCAGCGATATTTGGCCCTCCTCCTGCTCGTCCCAGTCCTGTCAAAGGACTCACTGCAGGGCTGGGTATTGATTAGTATTGGCCGGCTGCAGGCTGATACCAGGGCAAAGCCCATATTATTTAATGAACTGTTCTCAGTTTTGTCAAGTTAAAAGCACTTCTGGAAGGAGACTAACATTAGTGGGGGCTGTGCTTTCTACAATGGATTTTATTAATAGAAATTCAAAACATCAGACTATTTTTATTCCTTTTCGCTGAAAATAAGGTGTTCTTATTCTTTGAACAAACAGCTAGAAAAATACCTAAACTTCTTCTGAAAACGACTGTCGGGTGGTCGAACTGCCAGAGATGGAGGACAAAAAAAGCAAAAACATATAATTGGGGAGTGCTTTGCGTGTAACACAGAACCCCGCCACAGCCTCTTTAAGAGCAGGTTTAAGGAGATCCTACTGGCATGCAGAAGTGCAAGACAAGTGGCTATATTTTTCTGTGGCCAGAGCTCTAACCCGCAACCCAAGGGAAGCCAGAAAAACAAGGTTGGGTAGTTAATCAGCAGGTTAAACAGCTTTAATCACACTGCGCTGGGCTGTTTCCCTCTAGGGGTGGGTCCAAGTTCAGTTTTAAAGGGAGGTTTTTAACAAAATTTCAGTGCTGTAGAAATATTTACAAGTTGGAGGTGGGGTGTCTGTTTTACAGTTTCAAGGAACATGCTCTAAATATAGCTCTGACTCAGACAGTCAGAGCTGTGGCCAACATGCGAGTCTTACTCTTCTGGAAAGTAGAATTTATCTCCTAGGTCATCATTTTTGTGGAGTTTAGAATCACAGATTAGATATACAGTAAAAGGAAATAGCTCCCCAAGGCTAGTGATAAAGAGAACTGATTTATCTGCATTTTAATCATCTCCATTAAGATCAATGGGTGTTTTTATACTTTTTCATAGGGAAGTACGGGGTGGGGGGAGAGAATCACATTTATCGATTCTCAGGCATCAGTGAAATGAATAATAGGGTGAAATGTCCTACGTAAGTTCTTTGCAGGTCTCATGAAAGCTGCCTGCCAAGGAAATGTAGCTCTGTATGTGGGGTGTGATTATGCTAAAGAGGCACTAAATTAGTACATTACATGCCCCATTTAGCACTAGTGTGCAAAATCTGAAAGTACTAATAAATTTTGTTTCTAGGGTCAAGAGTCATTGAAGGATGGATTCTTAGCCATTAATTAGCCAGGAAATTAAAGTTTGACAGCTGCTTTTCAGGTCTGATTTCCCTTAAATGGCAGTATTATATTGGGAGATTTTTTTTTCTAGGCTGCAGAATGGTCAGTGCTCTCCATAAAGCACAGCACCTCCTGACAGACTTACCTCCTATGAGCGTTGTGTGGCTTAGAGGGTTATTTATAAGGGTTGGCAATGTTACTACTTGCTATTGAAAGAGGTGCCCCTTTTGGTTGTATGTTGTAAGCGACCAGGGTTTGGTGCTCTTAGCTCCACTTCTACCAGGTTTTCATTACAAAAGAGTCAGACATCGTGCACAACAGAAAAAGGGTCCTCAGGCTCTCCTGTGCATCGCAGAGTGCATGGAGGTTATGCATTGAGAGAGAATATATCCTTTAAACAACTACAGGAAAAAGCAAGCTGAGTTCACCTCTCAGCTCCACCAATGGGGCTCAAGGTTGGAGAAATCAGCATCATTCACTAAGGTAGGAATGCAACAGCTGGTCCAAGGAAAGTCATTGGCCATCCGGACTAACATCGCCAAGGAAGGGCCTTGATTCCACAAACACATCCGCCTGCGAATAATCTCCCTGAGTTCACGGGGACCACTCCGGTGTGTAAAGGTCACACATGCAAGTGTCTGGGTTTTGTCTAGCTTGGGAAATTTTAATCAATTGAAAAAAGAAAAGATTAGTTCAGAATCAAAGCTGGCTTGTTTCCTGGTTCCCTGGTCTGTGGCAAGTTTAGAAACATGCTCAGATATTTTCTCTGTTTTCTAGATCATACACGTTTCAGCAAACAGTTCCTTTGAGGTTACATTCCTGTTTGCACTTACACAGAGATGATCCTAGGAAGTTTAATTTTTCATTGGGTCTTGGAGCACTGGGGCAATTCCAGAAGCCTGGAAGAAAGCTAATGTGCCCATTTTTAAAATTGGTAAACAGAGGGACCCAGGAAATTATAGCTCTGTCAACCTGACAATGATCCCAGGTAACATAGTGGAGCAGCTGATGCCAGACTCAATTAACAAAGAATTCAAGGAGTGTAATATAAGTAATGCAAATCACATGGGTTTACGGAACATAGATCCTGCCAGACTAGCTCGATATTTTTCTTTGGCGAGATGACAAGTTTGGCTGATCAAGGCAATAAAGTTGACATAATGCACGCAGACTTCTATCAGGCACTGACTTGTTACTACATGATAGTTTGATTAAAAAAACTACAATGGTATAAAATTAACACATCTCACATTAAATGGATTGAAATCTGGCCAACTGATAGGTCTCAAATTGTAATTGTAGATGGGGAATCACTACTGAGCACGTGTGTTTCCAGTGGGATCCTAAATTTTTATCAATGACCTGTGGAAAATCATAAAACCATGACTGATAAAGTTTGCAAATGAAACAAAAATTGCAGGATTGGTTAATAACGTAGAGAAGTCACCGACACAGAGCAAGCTGGACCGCTCGATAAACGGGGCACAAGTAAACAATATTCATTTAAATACAATTAAATGTAAACATATGCCTCTGGGAACAAAGAATGCAGGCCATACTTACATGTTGGCGGACTTTACCCTGGGAAGCAGTGTCTGAGAGAAAGATTTGGGCATCGTGGTGGATAATCAGCTGGACATGGACTCCCAGTGTGATGCTGTGGCTAAAAGAGCTAATGCGATGCTGTGATGCATAACCAACAGGAATCTTGAGTAGGAGCAGAGAGGTCATTTTACCTCTGATTTGGTATTGTGCCTATGGCCTGTGTCCCGTTCTGATGCCCACAATCCAACAAGGATGTTAATAAACTGGAGAGGGGTCAAAGAAGAGCTACATGAAGTAATAATCTTAAATGAATCCACATGTTCCATAGAATCGCTATGGATAGAAATTTCATGCTCTAATAAGAATATAACAATAAGGATCTATTATCGACCATCTGAGCAGGACAATGATAATGACAATGAAATGCTGAGGGAAATTAGAGAGGCTCTCAAAATTAAGAATTCAACAATAGTGGGGGATTTCAGTTATCCCCATATTGACTGGGAACATGTCACTTCAGGACGAAATGCAGAGACAAAATTTCTTGATACTTTAAATGACTGTTTCATGGAGCAGCTGGTACAGGAACCCACAAGGGGAGAGGCAACTCTCGATTTAATCCTGAGTGGAGCCCAGGAGCTGGTCCAAGAGGTAACTATAACAGGATCACTTGGAAATAGTTACCATAATATAATAACATTTAACATCTCTGTGGTGGTAAGAACGTCTCAACAGCCCAACACTGTGGCATTTAAATTTTAAAAAGGGGAACTATGCAAAAATAAGGGGGTTAGTTAAACAGAACTTAAAAGGTACAGTGACTAAAGTGAAATCCCTGCAAGCTGCATGGACACTTTTTAAAGACACCATAATAGAGGCCCAACTTCAATGTATACCCCAAATTAAGAAACACAGTAAAAGAACTAAAAAAGAGCCATCGTGGCTTAACAGCCATGTAAAAGAAGCAGTGAGAGATAAAAAGACTTCCTTTAAAAAATGGAAGTCAAATCCTAGTGAGGTAAATAGAAAGGAGCACAAATACTGCCAGCTTAAGTGCAAGAGTGTAATAAGAAAAGCCAAAGAGGAGTTTGAAGAACGGCTAGCCAAAAACTCCAAAGGTAATAACAAAATCTTTTTTAAGTATATCAGAAGCCGGAAGCCTGCTAAACAACCAGTGGGTCCCCTGGACGATCAAAATACAAAAGAAGAGCTTAAAGACGATAAAGTCATTGCAGAGAAACTAAATGGATTCTTCGCTTCAGTCTTCATGGCTGAGGATGTTAGGGAGATTCCCAAACCTGAGCTGGCTTTTGTAGGTGACAAATCTGAGAACTGTCACAGACTGAGGTGTTACTAGAGGAGGTTTTGGAATTAATTGATAAACTCAACATTAACAAGTCACCGGGACCCGATGGCATTCACCCAAGAGTTCTGAAAGAACTCAAATGTGAAGTTGCGGAACTATTAATTATGGTTTGTAACCTGTACTTTAAATCGGCTTCTGTACATGACTGGAAGATAGCTAATGTAACGCCAATATTTCGAAAGGGATCTAGAGGTAATCCTGGCAATTACAGACCGGTAATTCTAATGACAGTACTGGGCAAATTAGTTGAAACAATAATAAAGAATAAAATTGTCAGATACATAGAACAACATAAATTGTTGTGCAAAAGTCAACATGGTTTCTGTAAAGGAAAATCGTGTCTTACTAATCTATTAGAGTTCTTTGAAGGGGTCAACAAACATGTGGACAAGCAGGATCTAGTGGACATAGTGTACTTAGATTTCCAGAAAGCCTTTGACAAGCCCCTCACCAAAGGCTCTTACGTAAATTAAGCTGTCATGGGATAAAAGGGAAGGTCCTTTCATGGACTGAGAACTGGTTAAAAGACAGGGAACAAAGGGTAGGAATTAATGGTAAATTCTCAGAATGGAGAGGGGTAACCAGTGGTGTCCCCCATGGGTGAGTCCTATGACCAATCCTATTCAATTTATTCATAAATGATCTGGAGAAAGGGGTAAACAGTGAGGTGGCAAAGTTTGAAGATGATACTAAACTGCTCAAGAGATAGTTCAGACCAAAGCAGATTGTGAAGAACTTCAAAAAGATCTCACAAAACTAAGTGATTGGGCAACAAAATGGCAAATGAAATTTAATGTGGATAAATGTAAAGTAATGCACATTGGAAAAAATAACCCCATCTATACATACAATATGATGGGGGCTAATTTATCTACAACTAATCGGGAAAAAGATTTTGAAGTGATCATGGATAATTCTCTGAAGATGTCCATGCAGTGTGCAAAGGCAGTCAAAAAAGCAAACAGGATGTTAGGAATCATTAAAAAAGAGATAGAGAATAAGACGGAGAATATATTATTGCCCTTATATAAATCGATGGCACTCCTACATCTTGAATACTGCATACAGATATGGTCTCCTCATCTTAAAAAAGATATATTGGCACTAGAAAAGGTTCAGAGAAGGGCAACTAAAATGATTAGGGGTTTGGAATGGATCCCATATGAGAAGAGATTAAAGAGGCTAGGACTTTTCAACTTGGAAAAGAGGAGATTAAGGTGGGATATGATAGAGGTATATAAAATCATGAGTGGTGTGGAGAAAGTGGATAAGGAAAAGTTATTTACTTGTTCCCATAATATAAGAACTAGGGGCCACCAAATGAAATTAATGGGCAGCAGGTTTAAAACAAATAAAAGGAAGTTCTTCTTCAAGCAGCGTAAAGTCAACTTGTGGAACTCCTTGCCTGAGGAAGTTGTGAAGGCTAGGACTATAGCAGGGTTTAAAAGAGAACTGGATAAATTCATGGAGGTTAAGTCCATTAATGGCTATTGGCCAGGATGGGTAAGGAATGGTATCCCTAGCCTGTGTTTGTCAAAGGGTGGAGATGGAAGGCAAAAGAGAGATCATTTAATCATTACCTGTTAGGTCCACTCCCTCTGGGGGACCTGGCATTGGCTACTGTTAGTAGACAGGATACTGGATTGGATGGACCTGTAGTCTGATCCAGTAAAGCTGTTCTTATGTATGTTAATAATTAAAGAATTAGAAACCTGCCTTATAGCGATAGACTGCAGGAGCCCAATCTATTTAGCATAACAAAGGGAAGGTTAAGGGATGACTTGATCACAGTCTGTAAGTACCTACGTGTATTTCATACTGGGCTCAATAACCTAGCAGAGAAAGGTACAACACAGTCCAGTGGCTGGAAGTTGAAGCTAGACAGATTCAGCCTAAACATAAGGTGTACGTTTTTAACAGTGCCAGTGATTAGCCATAAGAACAATTTACCGAGGGTCAGGTGGACGCTCCATCACTGACAATTTTAAAATCAAGACTGGACGTTTGTCTAAAAAAATCTGCTCTAGGAATTCTTGCGGGGCCAGTCTCTGACCTGTGTTATTAGGAGATCAGACTGGAGGATCACAACAGTCCTAGCCTTGAAATCTATGAATTCACAGCTCCTCAGCATCTTTCATCCCAAGGGATCCCAAAGCACTTTACAAGCTACGGCCTTATCTGCAAACACACAAGCATAGGAATTGCCATCCTGGGTTAAATGTGATATTCACATGAATAAAGTTACTCATCCACTTAGGTCTTTGCTGGCTGAAGTCTTCTATCCATACAGCATTGTTGAAAATGCAATTATACATGAGATGGATGGCAGCAACCAACCACGTGAGTGCACAAGCGAGAAGACAAAGTCATACTCGTAAAAAACTGACATAGATCTTTCACATCACTCAGAGCAGACAGCCTGGTCTTGATCATTAGAGTCTCAGCCAAACGATCTCAAATAATATCTAAATACATTAATGATAAATATAGTCCAATAGGCTTGCTTGGGTATCTACAGATGCTGAAGCATTTGCAGGACTGGGCTCTAAAAGAATTACTCTCAGCCAATTAGGAGACAGAAACAACACCATGTGATTTATGGAACCCGTCTCAACTAATTAAGACAGCTTAAATATCAGCTATTGCAAGCTCAATTCGCAGCAAACTGCAGTCACTCCAGAGTCATCAACACAGTAAGTCTAAAAAACATTCCTTATTGGCATTTGGTGGGCAGAAACAGAGACTAAATTATTCAATTATTCACTGGAAACCATTCCCTCCATGCTAGTATATATAGGCAGATTATACAGATGATATTTTACATTGATGTACAATTTCTCATTCCTATGGATCCCATGTTGCTTTACAAAATTAAAGCTGAATACATTTTCCCACTGCTAAAATGAAGCCACCTCTGGGGAGGAGAAATTTAGCACAGCAACACCCCCCAGCAGTGCAGGGTTCTCATGCTTTGCTTAGTTTCAAAAGTCTTTAGCACTGAGGCTTCTCATCTCTTTCCTTCACAGGTTATTCTGCAGCCCAGTAGAATTTCCAGCTACTGCGTCACCAACCCCAGCATTTAAAAAACATGAGTCAGATCTGAAAAGTCCTGAGAATGGCTTAAAAATCATGAGACATAAGGACTTGCTAGGTTATTTTTCTTTGTCTTCTGTTCTCTGAGTTGCTAGGTTGCACTTGCTTCCCATTTTCAGACTTCTCTCTACAACCACAAGGGCTAGAACAGGGGTCCCCAATGCAGTGCCCGCGGGTGCCATGGCGCCTGCTGGGGCATCTAAGTGTGCCCACGTACTGGCCGGGGGATGAGCATCTGCCAAAATGCCGCTGACAAGCTGTGTCATCCAGAGGCGTCGCCGCCAAAATGCCACCAGCATTGTTGGTGGCATTTCGGCAGCAACGCCTACTGATGTTGCCTCCTGTCGGCGGAATTTCAGCGGATGCTCATCCGCCACCACGGTCCTCTGTGGCTCGTCGTCTGGTGCCCACCAGACGAAAAAGGTTGAGGACCACTGGGCTAGAACCTTAAAAAAATTGCAAGCTGAGATTCTTACATAATCACAGGACTCCAGGAGCTGGGGCTATAAAGGAAAACACAGATATCAAGAGCCTTAGGGTAAAATTACAAGAGCTGGAAACACTGCTATTAGGTCACATTTTCTATTATTCAGCCTAAATTTTGCTTTTTTAGTCGCATACTATCACTCCCCATTATACCTTCTTGTGCCATCCCTTAACAATCACTGTCAGTTTGGCCTGAACATCCTTTGTGCTGTGAATGGTACAAAGTCCCCTGGCTCCCTGCATTTGGATTTCCACATATTGTAATCGTTTTCTTTCCGAGAGAGGAGACCTCTGCTCCAGCCATCCCACCGTGGCGACATCCCGAGCTGAAATCCTGGGCATGCTGCAAAGAGCCGTATGTTATTCCCCTGGCAGGCAGAAAAAAGGCAAATCTAATTAATACTCTTGATGGAGAAAAGCCCCCTATTTCTGCAGCAAAGAAGCCTGAGGAGGCAGATGTGTAAGAAAGGGGTGACAGGAAGGGTGCTTGAAAACGTTTGATGAGTCTCCTGGGTTGCGCGTTATCTCCTATTTCCTTTGAGAGCCCCCATGAGACGGCCTTCCCAAAGCAACCTCTGAGGTGGCCTGTTCAGCTTTTGTCTCCCTCAGCAAAAAACTTTCTGCCCCAGTAGCTCAGAACAAGGCTTCCATTAACTCCGTCCCTGTGAGGGCAGCACGCGGAACAAAAAGCCCAACACTGTGTCCCAGCCCTCAGACAAGCCTGGAAACAAACGTTGCAGGAATTTGTCAGAATAGAATCATCCGCTCAGAGTCACTGCATACATTTACCTACCTCAGGGCCTATTCATGGCCCTTCATAAAGGGCAAAATCAACAGAGATAGATTGGACACCATCTCCATGGCAACATTGCCGAAGAAAAATTACAGCTGCCAGAGAAAAGGGAAAATCACCAAGCACCCTAAGTATTTTCTCCTCCAGTTTGTGTGTCTTTTTCATTCCCATAAGATGACACAATTTCAGTCAATAACACAGGCACCCTACACAATGCTCTGTGGGGAGAGAGGAGAAGGCTGTCGAGTCAGGGATGTGCCATGTTGGAGAGTTTGCACAAATAATTAAGATGTGCATCATTGGGACACCTAAATTTGTCAACAAAGTTAACATGCTGGTGGACGAAAGCCCTCGAGCTGGAGGAGGTTGCTTTGAGCATTCAGTTGGGAGAGGACAGAAAATGAAAGACAAACAAAGCAAGGCAGACAGATTTCAGGGCTTGGTGACAGTCAAGAACTGTGTTTGAACAATACTGGTAGAGCAGACCCCAGTATCAGTAAAGCACTGATGGGTAGAGTTATGGTGCTACGATCCGCCAAGGATGGACACCTTTATACAGTTACGAAGGTGCTTATACTGATAGAGCATCAGAGGAGTAGCCATGTTAGTCTGGATCCACAAAAACAAAGAAGTCCGGTGCTACCTTAAAGACTAAACAGATTTCTTTGGGAATAAGCTTCCGTGGGTAAAAAACTCACGTCTTCAGATGCAACCACTTCTGAAAAAGTGGGTTTTTCACCCACGAAAGCTTATGCCCTAATAAATCTGTTAGTCTTTAAGGTACCACTGGATATGCTGGTAGAACGGATTCCTATTTCACTATTTCAGTAAAATAATCACACCTCTAATCAAAAAGTTACATCAGTACAAACCCATGTATAGATCAAGCCTCAGATGGAGGATGGCTGAGGCTGATTGTGCTAGATACATATAGTCCGGATCCCCCTGTCCAGCACTGTGTGTCATCATCTACTGTGTAGATTGAGAATAAAACATTGCCAGGTCAGAATGGGGGCATTTCACACCTGTCTTGCACTGGTCTAAGTGACAACACAAGCAGCAGAGCAATGGGAAATCAGGCCCATGGGTTTCTCTGCCTGACCCTTTATCCAATATTATTTTAAAGTCACTTCTGTGCTTGTTAAAAACCGCAACAACAAAACCCCACACTACAAAATTCTGCAAGCTGCAAAGAACCGACATACTGTGGCCATTATTGTAGACTGCTGTTCCCTTGTACAGCGTGTGTATGTACATATAACACGCACGCGCACACAGTAAGTGTAATCTACTGAATAAACTGAACTGACAATTTCAGTATCTGATCATCTCCAGTACAGATTCTGTTCTCTGATCATCACTCAGGAAACATCCCAGAAAGCTCCCATTAGACATAGAACAGAAACTGGACCAGAATCTGATCTCAGTGACACCAGTGTAAATTAGGAGTAACTCCAGTGAAGTAATGAGCATTTAATGTAAAAAAAAAAATCAGAATTCTGCCCATTGACTTTAAAATACTGCAAGGAAAAATTCAGAATAAACTCAATGGAAAGCCACAAAGTAATAACTGGATACTAAAGTGGTGCTTCTCATTCCTCTAGCATGTAGGAGTTTTCAAACCTTGGTAAGTGTAATATAGAGTATTAGTGGAGGCCACATGCTCAGGTGCAAATTCCCCCTGAAGTGGCTGAATCTCGGCTGTTGGTTTCATCCATTAGAGAAAGAGAGGGAATAGGCATCTGCTGCACTTGGACCTGAATCCAGAACTACCCAAAGCTGGGTGGTGTTTGGGACTATGTCTGTTATTAGTTGAGCTGAAAGAGAATATAAAAGTGGGACATGCTGCCAACCTCAGAAGTGCTTGGTCTGCAGTTCAGAACTGGTTCAGAAATCCAGTCCTAAGAAATCAACAGAAGTTGCAGCAGGAGGGAAGTGGATTTCCTGAATATCAACCCCAAAGCCACCTACCACCAAGCAAGAATTGTAGATGCTGACTTTTCCGGGGCTGTTCTGCCTGCCACCTTCTATGCTATCTTGAAAAATTCCTTCCTCAGCCAGCACAATTGGATGATGCAGGCTTGAGCCTTGTAAGCTGCCAGCTGACCCTATTGCAACAGCCCTGTACAAGGATGAAAGGTCCTGCATGGCTAAGAGAGACAATGGCTGGCTTTTATTTACAGCCACAGGTCCCCTGCAGCCCAGTCAGGCAGCGGATGTGCATCTACCATTGTCTCTGGGATGACATGGATGCTCTAGGCTTGTGTAGGAATGCAGCCACGCAACTGTTCTTTAGCAGTGTGGGGACAGAACTGCAAGATGACTCACGATCATTCCCATGTCCCACAAGATATGGCTGAGCTACAAACGGAAGGTGCCAGCTGGGAGAGCAAGGAGACAGACGGACAGCAGAGGCATGAACAAAGAGACAGATGGACAGCAGAGGCGCGAACAAGGAGACAGACGGACAGAAGAGGCATGAACAAATCTGAGGTGATGAGAAAGGAAGCGATTTCTTCAACAACATTTAGAAGTCCCTAGATGCAGCCCAACTCAGGTAATTAAAATGCTCCAACAACCTTCCATCCCCCCACAGCCACTAGACACAGCATCCTTCCCTTCCTTGCCCAAGATCATCATCTCCTGTCGCGCTCTGTTTCTGGGGCCTTGTGGGAGAAGCTCGGCACTGTCATTCCTTCTCCACTTTGCAGTATCATTTGGTGCCGCCTCTGGGAGTGGGAACAGACCCAGAGACAAGTCAGTAGTCTGCTCGAACACCCAGCGGGGCTGGCGAGGATGGTAAACATGGGGACTGTTTTTCCTACAGCTAGTTGCTGGTGACACAACCTGCTCCTTAGACACTGTCATGCTGTGACTGATACAAACACACTCAGAGGCCTACGCAATGGGGCAGGTGTTTAGAAATCTAATAAATGAGACAACCCCCCTGGAGGAAGGTAGACAGCGGGGCAGCACCGCACACATGTTCACTTCAAGCCTCATGACAATTTGCAGTATTGATCTGTGTTAACATGGAAGGCAATGCTGGAAACAGCCTAGTAATTATGCAGAGGTCAAGCCACAAGTGACCTTCCATTAACACCTGCTCTGCACGGCAAGCTGAACATCAATATCACACCAGTGATGAAAGCCTGGGCATGCAGGTTCAGCTTAGTGTGTGCTAGAGTGCTCAGAGCTACTCTGTATATTGGGGTGGCTGCTCCTGACACCCCCAGAAAGATTCCCGAGGGGGTTTGTATTCTCAGGGAGAAGAGAGACTCTCAGGCCCTGATTCAGGAAACCAGTTCCAGTCAAGAAAGCCTCCTGAGCCCCTGGCCGTAGCATGTCTGTTCCCCCTGATTCTGCTCTTCTAGGTTCCATCTGGGAAACGAAGTGCCTCCATGCTGAGATACACTGGAATGATCACTGCTTATCAGCGTTAGAAGCTCTTTGGATGCAAGGAGATAACCCAGTGCAAATAATCAAGGGAATCCTATTTCTAGCCTACATTTGACCAGCTGTATTTCAGCTAGACCCCTGGTGGGGAATGCGTGTGGCACACAATGTTGGAATGATTCCATCGAGTAGAAATAACAGGCTACAACATGTCTGTTACAAACCCTTCTCTTTCCATGCCGTGTGACAGCAGCGGTGAGCCCGGCTGACGGTATGCTGCACGTTGCGTGTGAACGAATGTGGTTGAAAACATAGAGACAGACATATTGAGTGAGGGGGGAAATCATGCAAACATTTGTCCAGGAAAAATCATCTCAAAATAAATGTGCTCCAGCAACATTTGTGCCCCCATGTGCTCATGAACATTCACGAAGCGTGAATGTCAAAGTCACAGGGGAAAGCATTAGCAGAAGCTGAATTTTAAATTCCCATGCGCAAGTGTTCACGCTGGTGGAAGGACTTGTCTCTGCTCCTGGCCAGCTGGGCTCACAATACCATGTAACATAACTCAGGGATACCCACTTTCTTTCTTGTGCAGCCAGGCACATTGCATACTCCAGGGTCTCCTGGCATCATTCTCCGTTCGGTCACAACCCTCCCATGTGCCTTCCTCTTCCCCCTCTAGTGCAATGAGCGCCAGCAGCCAGTTCTTTGAAATACTGACAATTGCAGAGGTGCTTGTAGCGGTGGTTCTGCCAACCAACTACCAGGGGCTCAGTGTGTCCCTCCTTTCTCCCTGCTGGCTCAAATTTTTGAGTCTATAAGATGCAGCAAACAAAAATCCCCTCATTGCATCCAGACAGACAACTGTCCCAAGACAGACATGCCATCAGACTGAACGTGTGACCTCGCTTTGCTTGGCCAGCTGACCAGTAGCAGCTCCAGCAGCACACACTGGCTCTCAGATGCTCGCAGGCAACTGTCTGAGATCCAGCCGTAGGGTAAAAATTGGGATAAAATGCTCCATAATTTCAAAGGGCTTGGAGAAGGTGCTCTGTGTGTGCAGATATTCCTGGAGCAGAAAGAGCTGCTAAGCTCACCGGGTACATTATTCCTGGCAAGTTATTCATTCAGCTCCGAGGGAATGGAAACGCCGACAAGCTCGTGTGGTGTGTGATCAGCAGTGTGACCCTGGGGAACAGCAAGGCAGAGCCTTCCTCTCACGTGCTCCTGTTTGGGCCGCTGCTTTTTCTTAAGCTATTTATGGCATCAAGTGGCTTCTGCAGGAGCTGTGGTGAGAGCAGCTGGGGGGCGATTGAAGATCTACAGCGTAACAAGATAAAGCTCAGTGGAAAAATGCCTCCTGCCTTATTTCTTGGCTCTTCATTAGCAACATGAAAGGGTTTGAAATGGGAGACCCTTGGGGTGCGGGTTGTATCGCTCAACACTGATCCTGGCTTAAAAGCCCCACATGTGGCTCCAGGTGGCCTGGAATGACACCGTACAAGCCTTCCACTTTGCTGTACCACTCAGGTTGACGTGGTCAGCAGCTGGAGCAGCTGTGGGCTGTGTCACGTCAGTTATGCCAACAATCAAAACAGACAATGATATTCACTTCAGAAAACGGCCTGGCTTTCCTTCCCCAGTGAAATGAGCTACCCATGGGTCCCCAACAAACCCCAGAGCACGAGGGAGGGGGCAAGAGGGTTAGGAGATTTAACGGCTATGCGAAGACAACCAGAACGTGTGTTAAGAGACAGCAAGTGAGATGGGGTGGGAGGAGGGGGTGGGGAAGCAAGTAGGGCCTGGTGAAATGAAGATCTGAGGCACAGGTTCATAGCACACCGCAGAGCTTGGGTGCATGGCTGTGGGGATTAGCAAGGGGCTTTTCATCTGTTCCTCTGCAGTCACAGTGTGAATCGAGCACTGATCAAACAGCTCACACGGCCAGGAGGGGAAGAAGTGTCACATCTGTTACTAGGTGATTAAAGCAGGGACTCGCCTGGGATGCAACCACAGCCCATTGCGCAGGATATTTGCTGCAGGCTCCCCTTCCAAGCGCACCTACCCTCCTTATGTCTAGAGTGCCATTTCAGATTTTGGGGGGGCAACTCCTGGCTGGTGAGTGGAGGGGGGAGAGGAGTGGGAGACGAGGGAGGAGCGGTCGCTCCCAACCGGTGAGGGGAGGGGGTCAGGAGTGAGCAATGAGGAGGGGTCACTCCTGACCAGTGAGGGGAGGGGAAGAATGAGCAATGAGGGGGGAGTCGCTCCCAGCCAGTGAGGGGAGGGGAGTCAGGAGTGAGTGATGAGGGGGGTCACTCCTGGCCAGTGAGGGGAGGGGGTTCAGGAGTGAGTGATGGGGGGGGTCACTTCTGGTCAGTGAGGGAAGGGGAAGGGTGAACAACGAGGGGGGAGTTGCTCCCAACCGATGAGGGGAGAGGAGTCAGGAGTGAGTGACGGGGGGGGGGGGTTTGCTCCTGGCCAGTGAGGGGAGGGGAGTCAGGAGTGAGTGATGAGGGGGGTCACTCCTGGCCAGTGAGGGGAGGGGGGTCAGGAGTGAGTGATGGGGGGGTCACTCCTGGCCAGTGAGGGGAGGGGGTTCAGGAGTGAGTGATGGGGGGGTCACTTCTGGTCAGTGAGGGAAGGGGGGTCAGGAGTGAGTGATGGGGGGGTCACTCCTGGCCAGTGAGGGGAGGGGGTTCAGGAGTGAGTGATGGGGGGGTCACTCCTGGCCAGTGAGGGGAGGGGGTTCAGGAGTGAGTGATGGGGGGGGTCACTCCTGGCCAGTGAGGGGAGGGGGGTCAGGAGTGAGTGATGGGGGGGGTCACTTCTGGTCAGTGAGGGAAGGGGAAGGGTGAACAACGAGGGGGGAGTTGCTCCCAACCGGTGAGGGCCCAAGAATCCCCCAGAAGGGTTGCACAGGCCCAGGACTGCCCCTCTGCCCAGGTGGGAGTTTCACCTTCCAGGGCTTCAACACACATGAGAGCATCAGGCCAACTGCCCCACGCTGGGAAGCCCTTGTCAAATGGAAGAGGCCCAGCAGGGATACTTGCAATGGGAACTCTCCACACAGGCTTAGCCATGAGCCTCATCCCCACCTTGGAGGGACCAACCAGTGCCAGTTGCCATGGCCTCATCCTGCACTGAAACCAACTCTTTTATATGGACCATGTTAACAGCCAGCCGTGTTCCAACAACTTCCCATCTCCTCTCAACAAGCACCCCGGGAAGCCCCACTGCTAAGCCCGATGCCACTTCCCGTTCAGAATGCTTATTGTCTTCTCCCTTTGGTGTAAGCTTTGTCTAAAGTAGATTATGAACTCCTGGGGGTAGGAACCATGATTTATTAGTTTACAGAATGTCAGGGGATCTGCTGGAGCTCAGCTAATGAGGGGCCAATTCCCAAAGTCCCATTGTCTTCAGTGGAGTGAAGTTTTCAGGGGTTTCACCCACTAAGAAGTCACTAATTTTGGATGTACTTGAAGACATATTCAATGTGCCCTCACAGCAGCATCTCTGGGAAATAAGCATTTGTACTACAACAAGTAGAACTGTGATGGAATCGAATATTAATTAGGAGGCAAATTCAAGAGTCTTATACCAGAAAATATAACAAAGGATCTTTTTATGAACAATGGTAAAGGAGTGTAATTCCCATTTCATTTGGCAACAACAGTAAATGAACTGCCATTAATGTCGTTAAGTCTGGTCTGCAACATCAGCTGAGCTTACACAAAACCAAGAACCTTCTAAAAATATGATTAAAAAACTAGAGGAGGAAAAAGAGCCAGAGAAAAATAAAACAAAATAAAATAAAATACACAGGTTGATTCAACCTGTTTCCGCTGATGAACGACGTGCTATTGCTCTGTGCCAAAGTGACACTTGACCTCTATATATCTTCTTAATGAAGTCAGCGGAGAAAGACTCCCCGTGAGCCTTTGTAGCAGGGCAAGCCAGTTGCAAGCTGGGCCTCGCTAATAGAATCTGTCACTTGTTTTTTTCCAGGTCACAAACTAAGAAGAGCAATTAAATCAGATTGGAGGCTGTACAGATTGGAGCAAGCCTCAATAGGCCAGGTAGCGAAATCATTAAAGATGTAGTTCTTTTCCATGATAAATTGCCGAGGAGAGTGAAACATGCTTCTGGCCATTAATCTGGGCTAATCAGCTTGAAAACCGGGTTGTTTTATTTAGTAATTAACTGGTTATTTGAAAAAAATGATACATGGCCCGGTAAGTCTGTAGAGCTGCCATCCAGCAGATGATAATGCAGAGCAGTGGGAATCTCTTGAGGGCAATTCAGGCCTTTTCAATTATAGCCATTGGCAAAGTCTGAAAAATGGCTCGAGATTTGTATTGACACCTTGTAAAGAAAAACACTTCAGTGAACATAGCCGGCATCTCGGTGAGTCCTGGTAATTGCTCCGGCCAGCCCCTCACATAATGTGCTCTTAGCAAAGCCAGGCATTTCAAAGGTATTCCTGTGTTTCACACCTCTCTGGTGCCACTGGGAATAAAGGAGCCGAAGACAGAAGGCATTCAGCTGGCAATGAAATAACCAGGAGGCCTAGAATATAAGGATCCTCTCTAACTGGTGAAGACTTGACCATAGGGCCCGCATCTCCCCACTCCAGTGCACAGGGTAAATGGGGAACAGACGTGATCTGTCCAGTTCCCCACAGGATTCCATAGCCAGCTGAGTCTGAAAGAGAAGCTGAGCAGGACAAAGGAGCTGGAAGGGTTTTCCCAGGGACCCTGGCTCAGAATCGATTGGTGCTGCCCAGCCTGGCCGCGCAGCCTAGTGCCACCTGAACAAGGGAGTTCAGAGGATGGGCCCCTGAGGAGGCTTGGCCAGTTGGGGCCAGGCACAGCACGTGCAAGGACTTGCTGGGTCAGTTTGCCATGCCAAAGGGACGACTGCCACACTGAGACACAACAGGGGCCTGTTTGCTCCAGTCATTTCATCCTGGGTTGCCCAGGGACCACAGGGGAGACACGGCCCTAGGCCCTGCAGCACAATCCTTCCCCACCTTCCTGTAACTGCAGGATTATGCCAAAGACTCAGGAAGTTATTCCTGGCCCGGGCAGATAAGCAGCACTCTCTGCTCATTGGTCAAGGACAGCCCAGAGAGAAGCCCAATGGTCGCCTGGGTGTGTTTTACACACATCTATGCATTTCTCTCCAGATCAGCTCCTGGCCAGCTGTCACCATGGTGTCCCCCAAATTTGGGGAACCCCTTCAGTGACCTACGTGTTCCCAATAATATCTGTTTTCCTCTTTTGTGAAATATAAACAGTGAAAAAGTAAAATGGCTGCTGGAAGAGGCCTCTCCCTGTGACTGTAGGGAAAAGACACATCCTGGTGGGAGCTGCAGTAAAAACCCAGTCCCCAGGGAAAGGTGCAGGTCTGCACTGGTGACATTAAAGGGGCACGCAGAAGTGTCATGCAGCTGGCCAAACCTGCCGCTCGGTCACACTGCTGTTTCCAACCAACTGCACTTTTAAAATATTTGCTCTTGGGGAGCCTTTGATGCAGGCTTGGAGGGATGTGGGGGGAGGGAATAAAGAGAGGCCATTCAAAGGGCCAGGAAGCAGCATCTGATATGAACATAATGCTCATGCCAACAGGCAGCCCTGGTTTATTAAACCCAGTGGCCAGGGTCAGGCGAGCCCCAGGGCCAGTGGTCATCCCGCAGCAGGAACCGCGCAAGCCCCAGCAGGCTTAGCAAAGAGCCAGTTAATGAAAACCTCCACCAGGGAAGCAGATCACATCCAGGCCACACAGAAACTTCAGATCCCTTAAGCTGCACTTTGAAGAGCAGCGGCAGCAGCAGCAGAGACAGACAGGCAAGGTCACAGAGCACCGAGACCCCCTCCAACCCGCCCTGCCGCTGAGTTAAAAAAGTCATTGTTGCCATTTGATGAAACTTCATAAAATAAAAAAAGCGGAATCTCCCTGCTTAGGAGAGTTCCCTGGGTTTCCACTATCTGCCACTGGGGGCCCGCCCTTTCTCTCGGTTGTGATGGGCGTTTGGGATCAGACAAGAGCAGAACTCGGGAAGGGCATACATTAACTTCGTCTAAGCCTGTGGCAAGGGAACCTAGACAGTCAAATATTTCAGTCTTTCCAAACTAGCTGTAAAGACTGCGGTTACCCTAGCACCGGCCAGCATGACTCCCATTAATTCAAGTTATGGGAGTGTCATTTTCATTAGTAATAATAATTGTCCCCATAAAAGTTCACAAGGGGAACTTAATGGACTACACTGTTTTTCCATGAAATTCCTGCTTTTTAAAAGTTCCCCCACCTGGCTGTTTTAACTTCTACTTTAAAAAAAAAACTTCAGTGACCATTTCCAAACCAAACTTTGCTGTTTTTCCTGGGCCGGCCCCAAAGGGAAAGTGAAACAACCTGATGCGTGGCCAAACCCCCAGAAGTTAGGGGGAGGAGATACACCTGCCAAGTGCCCACAGGCAACAAAAGCAGGTCTTAGGGAAAGCATTAGTCCCATGCAGGGTTTATTTAATGCACCAAAGACTTCACCAGCCATCAGGAATTCACGGGGCAGCGCCTACGCCCTGAGGAGTAAACTGACCTGGCATTGTCATGATGGAACTAAAGTTCTATTAAATGAGCAATGGGGATCTTGTGGTTAGACCAGGGGCTTGGGCTCCATTTCTGCCTGATTCACTTGATGTCTCAGTTTCTTAGTTTCCCCACCAGTAAATTGGGGATTAGAGTCTTTGCAAGTCCTGATTATTCAAAAAGCAGCAAGACAAAGTGTTACGTCTAATCGTCATCTAACTAGATTCCTCCCTCCTTCTCCACGTGTTCCCCTGGGCTCTCAGTCACTCCCCCTTCCTTGTGCATTAGACACAAGACTGGGAAACAGCTTTAATTTTGCATTGGGATGACAGCGTCTCCTGCTGTGATGTCTGGGGACAGAGCCACTCTTGCAGATCCTGATATTTCAGGAGCCCACCCTTGATTGTGGAGGGCTAGGTGCATAGGAAAGCAGACAGATCTTTGCCCCTTCCCCTCACTCAGATCAGGCGTCCAGAGACCAGAGAATGTTTTGGCTAGCTGCTTTTTCATGCAGCCAGCCAGCCACTCCTACAGATTGTACTCCATCCCTGCAGCCATGGCACTTGCTGATATTATCATACTGCATGGCAAGATTCTGACAAAGGTCGTGGCACGACATCATCACATCGACAGGTCACAGCCGAGGTTTGCTGATGTTCACATTCACTCATCCCTGCTCAGTCAGTCTGGTCCCCCTGGGGTGCACCTTGCACAGGTAGGATGCATCTGCCATGGGTGATTTGATCGAGCGGCAGGAAGATGCAGCAAAAAGCCAACATGCTGCTTGAGGATTCAGCTCTCTCCTGATTTCCTGCGTTGCCAGGTTTGAATCATGAAGTTACACTGTCTAGTTAGACCTTCCAGCACTTTCTAACCTTGAGAAAAGCAGATTGAGGAGTGACCCCAGAACAGTCTTCCAATATGTTAAGGGCTGTTGTAAAGAGGACGGTGATCAGTTGCTCTCCATGCAGGGCCGGCTCTAGCGTTTTTGCTGCCCTAAGCTGTGAAAAAAATAAAGAAGCCATGATTGGCGGCAGCTCTACCTCCGCCGCTTCATTCTTCGGCGGCAATTCGGAGGGACTGGGGGACCCGCCGCTGAATTGCCATCACAGAGCCAGAGGTGCCGCCCCTCTCCATTGGCCGCTCCAAGCACCTGCTTGCTATGCTGGTGCCTGGAGCCAGCCCTGTCTCCATGTCACTGAAAGTAGGACAAGAAACAATTGGCTTAATCTGCAGCAAGGGAGATGTAGGTCAGATATTAGGGAAAACTTTCTAACTCTCAATGTAGCTAAGCTCTGGAACAGGCTCTCGTGGGAAGTCGTGGAATCGTCACCATTGGAAGCATTTAAAAACAAGTTGGACAAACCCCTGTCAGGGCTGGTGCAGGTTTACTTGGTCCTGCCTCAGCACAGGGGGCTGGACTTGGTGACTTCCTGAGGTCCCATCCAGCCCAACATTTCTATGATTCTATAAAATATTACAGTGAGGTGAACATGTCAGCAATTATTTCTCTGGGAACATTTACACAAATAAAAGAGTGACCTGACTTTAGCTGAGATCTGACTCTTGCGTGCTCCCTTTTCATGACTATCTTAGTGAACGTATTTACCGACAATTCACGGAAACAGCCACATTTTAAGCAAATGTCAGAGAATATTCATGAAAAGCAAATTCAGAACTTGCAAACACAGGGGGTCACACTGGAAATCTGATTGCATGAGAGATACCCATCCACTGAGGGAACAGAAACAAAGACCTGTGACCTCTCGGTCTAATCAAAACTAGCCTACCTGGGAAAAGATTTCTGATACTAGCCAGTTCTTTGATCTAGCAAACAAATGCAGATGGTGATCCCCTGGCTGGAAGCTGAAGCTGGACAAATTCAGACTAGACACAAGATGACAATGTTTACCAGTGCGTGTAATTAGCCATTGGAACAAGTTACCTGTCAATGGGCTGGACTCTCTGTCATGTGGAGATGGGATCTCTCTTTCTAACTGATCTGCTCTAGCTTAGCCAGAAGTTATAGGTTGGCTGCAGGAACCACCTGGTGATATTCTCTGCCCTGTGTTATGCAAAGAGGTCAGACCAGATGGTTAGAATGTTCCTTTCAGGCCTCAACAAATAAATAAATAAATCTCTAAATAACTGACATGGTAGAAATTTCACATTCTTACAGCAAACTGCTTGTGAATAGGCTGCACACCCATTATTCACCGAATCACTTCAAATTGCCCAGGCCAAATTGTGAAGAGAAAACAAAGGGAAAATTCATCAGATAAGTTTTTGACAATAAATTTATTCCCCCTGCTGTGTCATATGGCACCACGAAAAGCTGGGCTTGCCTTGTTTCAGGGACTCACAAACTCCCTTTACTGTCCATGCCCAGCATCTGTGGGATCACTTGGCTGACTTTCAGCTGAACCAGCTACTGGTACATGCACCTTTGTGTCTCAGTTGCTTTCAAACGGCATAGCGGCCATTAACTCACAACAGGGTTTGATTGACTAAGCTCTGCTGACCATATAGTGCAAATACAATTACATCTTAGCATGTTACATGATAGAAATTAAAATCTCTCCCTTCTTGACCAGCCAGACTCCTCATGGCAGATTTATCTCATATAGACCTTACCGGAGATACGTTTTTGTCCTATTCATAAACTGAATCAGTTTTCTCTAAGCCGTCGGTGTTTGCCTGAGAGTTCCACCACCAGCCACCCAAAATCATTATGTACCAGCATTTTAAAAAACCACGGAACTTATCCATTTATCAGGGACACCCATTTCTCACTGCATCGTCTCACCCCCAGTTCTTCATTAGAGTAATTGCCAGGAAACGCTGTGGTACAATATCAGAGCAGCTATAACTGAACAATGTATAATGAATGAACTGCACATGGGGGGAGTGAGTGACCTGATTTCTGGAGGAATCATGGTCCATTTATTAACTGAAAACCAAGGAATTCTATGAGCACCTGGGTATTAGGGAGCTGCAGCTCCATGGACTTTGTAAAGTTCGTTGTGACCGTGGTACATTAGTCACATCCTTTGAACCATCTTTCAGCACTTCAGTATCATACAATTTGATGGGAATCCTGTTGTCACCTTACCATAAATGAGGCCTCAAGTCCAGAAAGCTGTATCCAGGAATTCTCCGAAAAGAGGAATTCAGCCCCAGCATAGCGGAGTGATTCAAGCAGTGCTATAAAAACAGAAAGGGAGACCTCTGAGTGACACCACACCAAGGCACTTATTTTAAAATTCTATTCAGAACCCACCCTCCTCCTTCTAATCAGCCACATGGGTCTTCACAATTAAAACTCAATAGCTTCTTCCAGGTCTTTGTCAAGGTCCCAAAGTTCCCTGTGTCAATGTTCAGTGTGGCATGCCAGGGCCTATTCTCTCCTCTCTGCAGGTCTGTCTCACCACAGCCGCTTCTCCACTCCATCAAAAGGCTTCCTCTCCCAGGCACTTGTATAGGACTCCTGGTTTTGCTTGGCTGCACGTGAACGACATCTCTTAGCAAGGAAGTCCAGGGTCAGGCATTGGTCAACTTGGGCCCTGTTTAGCTTGGGTAGTATGGTGGGCTGGTCAGTGAAAGACTGCTTAAAGCAGAGTTGTCACACAAGTGCTCCTATCATTAGAGATGTAGGATGTTGATGAAGCAGGCATACCATAAAACGAATGCCAAAAATTGTTCTAAAAACAAAAAATCCCATGTTTCACGGCCACCAAATCTCAAAGTTTAGCCACATTAGTTCAGATATTCACCTATTTTTGATTGTAACAGACATGCACATTCGACAATAATGTCTATGGATATATGGTGGGATTTTTCAAAAGCACCCAGGAAACTTACAAGCACACATCCCAGTGACTTTTAAGGGGACATTGCCCTACAGTCCACTGTGCACATTTGGACATCCCACCAATAACGTTCAATGAAGAGTGAGAGTGGACCCGCCAGCAGAGGGAGATGAAGCTGCTTGGAAGTTGTGGCTCAGGCCAGAGCTCAGGTTGTGGGCTTCAGAGCCTGAGTGGCAACTTGAGAACACTGACTGAACAGCTAATTCTAGAGCCTTAGCACGAGCCCTGCTAGCCGAGTCTGCTGACCTGGGCTGGAGGCTTGCTTCAAAATGCTGCGTAGACATACTTACAGACGATGACAACCTACTACTGCTACCGGTCACTCTGTTAGCTCAGATAGCAGAGGTCTGTGCTGTGGCTCTGAAGGATCCAACCTTGCCTGACACCACTTGATGGAATTTCTCCCTTTTTTTTTCCCCAGTTTTCTTTTTTTAAAATGTAGGTAATCACACACACACACACACACACCTATTCTAAAAACAATCAAGGTTGCCAAGTCAAGTGCCCAGAAGTAGAGCTGGGCCAATAACCAATTTTTCAGTTTGTGGCAGTTCTGAATTTCTAAGACTTTTTGAAAGTTTTGGCAAATCAAAAAAGTAAAAATTGTTCTGAGTCAAAAGAAGCTTTTTGGTTGTGGGCATTTTAACCTTGTTTGATAAAAAGCAAGGAAGCAAAGTGCTAGATTCACAAATCAGCAGGAGGAGGAGGTCAGCCTCCTGTTACCCACCAGCTTGGGCATTCCCCTGGGATGCAGTTGAAATCCCCACTCTTGGTCAGGGACCTGAACCCAGGGCCGGCTCCAAGCACCAGCCCAGCAAGCAGGTGCTTGGGGTGGCCACGGGGAAGGGGCAACACATTCGGCTTTTCTGCAGCAAGTCCCTCACTGCCTCTCGGAGTGAAAGACCTGCCGCCGAAGACTGAAGTGGCGGTGGTAGAGCTCCTGCAGATCACAATCGCGTCTCCCCCTACCCCCCGTTTGGGGCGGCAAAACCCTGGAGCCGGCCCTCCCTGAACCCAGGCCTCTCTCCTCCCAGCAGGTGCCCTAGTCAGTCAGCTGGTGGCTACTCTGGGCAGGTCTCTCAACCTCTCCTGCTGAAGTTGTTTCACGGCTATAAAATACTTGCACAGTTCTTGGGCCAGGCAGCGAGAATGAGAACGACTCACTGGCCTGGTGGTTTGGGCCCTCACCTGGGCGAGCAGAGACTCAAATCCAGATCCCCAATCCAAGGATTATTTAGTGACTTCTACAGATTGATGCTTAGTTTTTGTTGCCCCCAAAGTGTGTTTTTCTGTGACTGAACGACTCATTTGAAAAGGGCTCTGCGCAGAAGCTGGGCAATGTTGCAATTCAAGACAGCCTGTGGTGGGGCTTTGAGGGTATGGCTACGCTTGTAGCTGTACAGCGCTCCCACGGCAGCGTTTTGAAGTGAGAGTGTGGTCGTGGCACTAGCTCTGGGAGAGAGCTCTCCCAGCGCTGCAGGTACTCCATCTCCCCGCGGGGATTAGCTCCCAGCGCTGGGGCACTGTTTACACTGGCGCTTTGCAGTGCTGTATCTTGCTGCGCTCAGGAGGGTGTTTTTTTCACATCCCTGAGCAAGAATGTTGCAGCTTTGTAAAGCGCCAGTGTAGCCGAGGCCTGAGTCACTGTCGCCAGAAGCATCTCATACGGCTGGGCGAGCTCTTTGAATTCAACAGCATCTGGTTCTCCCATGTCATTTTATTGTAAAGCCCAGGATGACGGCACTGGCTTCAGAGACCTGCTTTATAGCATGTTTTCTCATGCGAGCTCACATCCCTGCTCTGTGTGAGCCCAAGAGGGATTCCCCTCTGCATTTCGGCTGCCTCACAGGATTCCAATGGGGCAGAGACAAGGACACCATGGCCTGAGCTGCACAGTCAATGGGAAAGTCAGGAAAATCAGTGGCTCATTTCTGGGCTGACTGCCTGGCCCTCCCAAGCCAGGAGTTATGATGCACGAGCAGAGGGAGACTTTCCAAGATACAGAGGTCCTTTTCTGGAAAGTTTTGAAAGCTACTGATTTCCCCTGGCCGCATCCCCAGCTTTTGTTGTAAGATGCTGGGAAGTGTAAAAAAAAGTGAAATGAAAAAGGGAATTGTTGTTTTAGGAAGACGAAAGCAACAGGGCTCCACTCTCCCTCGTCTCTGTAGGTTCAGCACAGTAAAGGCCTTGTTCTCCCCTGAAAGCTCGAGACGTGGGTTTTGTTCTCAGGATATACAGGCTTCAGTAGCTGCTTTTGTGGCCAAAGAAACATTCCAGACAATTGGTGAATCATCCCCAAAAGTGGTAATTTGACATCAGCCACAAAGGCTGCCAGCCTCGTGATCAATGAGCATCTCGGGATGTATTAATACAGGAAGAATTACAGTGGCCTTTCCGACGCAAGGGGCGCCCACCTCCTCTCTGCGCAGTTGTGAACCCCTTGCTCTGAGATTGTCCAAGACAACACTGCAACCTCCTGATGGCACCGCGTGAGCCTCGGCTCATCCTACCACCCAGCTCTGGGCGGAGGGCTGACCTCTGCCTTTTTCTTCTGATTGAAGCACAGGACTTCTTTACAAGCTGTGTCTATAGGACACACAAAGAGGCTGTGATTTTTCTGATGCACAGAGAAAGGGGGACACAAAATGGAACCATCGTTAGTCAAGGTTGGCAGCCAAACCACATAGGAGCTGGGCAAGTCCTGGTCTCTGGATGCCAGTGGGGGATATCAAGAGCTGTACTTTGATTTTAGCCTGCATCAGTGGAAGGGCCCAGTCCCGCAAGCTGCTGACACTTTCCACCTATTGATTTGCAGGAACTCATCACTGGGCCCTAAATCTGGAGTGACTCCATTGAAGTCAGTCACTTGCTGTCCTTCAAGAAAAGATACTATTTCACCCCGCTAATCTGACCCCATCTAGCTACAAACACGACAGGGCCCAGGATCGTGCAGCTCCCATTTAAATCCAGTTACAGTTGATTACAATTGTGGATGCCCCAAAGCCACTGGGCAAAGCAGCATTTCCTTGGGTTTGGCTTAAATTCACCTTCCATTAACCTTTGTCCCAAACCTGATGGCTACTGTGACCCAGGGCTGCTCTTCCTCAGGTTACTAGCCCAGACCAAGAGTGGCTGTCACTGAACAATGGCTCTGGCCAGGGAGCTGTTTAATGGTCTGTGTGAAATGAGCTGGGGTGGGAAAGTGTCTCGCTCGTTCCCAGTGGCCGTATGTTCAGAGCAGAAAAACCGACAACCAACACCAGACAACGCTGTGCTGGCCCCCTGCTGGGATGAAGAATATGAGTCCTCAGCTCTTTCCATCCCTAGACCTCAAAGCAGGTACCATAGCTGGGTCAGTAGCATTATCTCCACTTTCCAGAGAGGGCAACTGAGGCACAGAGAGGTGTGATCTGCCCAGCATCACCCGGCAGGCTGGTGGCACAGCTGTGAATGGAACTCAGATGTGACTCCCAGTCCCGTGCTCTACTCACCGGGCCATGCTGCCAGGAAAAGGGAATGGTCCTTTCATTCCTCAAAGAATGAGCTGTGAGCTGCTGCTGCCCATGGGTCTCTGTCCCGTAGGCTCTCAGGCTCTCACACAATCGATGTATTTAAAATGAAAAGGAGACGCCTCTGAACAGTTTCATCCTCTTCTAGGTTTTCTGCCTCTTTACCCAGCAAGCGTCTCTCTAAACAAAGACCATCCCCAGAACGGACAGAGATTCATGGGTAGTGCCTGAAGGGACCACTCTGATCATCTAGTCTGACCTCCTGTACGACAGGCCAGAGACCTGCCTTGAATTAATGCCTTCATTAATGGGCATCAGCAGAGCCAAGCAGCCTTTGTTCTCAGCTCTGGCCTACACGTGAACCCAGCAGGGAAGCTGCGAGGAGCGAGCAAAGCAGATTCGGACACGGCAGCATCTCTGCTGGTGCTCTCACCTGCTGACGCCACATTGGATCTCTCGCCCCACTTGCATCCGAGTCCCTCCGTCTTTGTGAAGCTCTCTGGAGATACTTGGCATTTCACATGCTGCTAAGATTGTCCCCTGGCTCAGCACCAGAAAGGTGTTCAACTCTGCACAGAATCAATTGCAAACTTCCCAGGGCAAGGAAAATGTAAGCGAGACAGACAAGGAGGCGGCAGGGAGCGTAGAGAGGCTCAGAGGAGGAAACAACTAGGATGTGGGTTTCCTCTTTTTAAATGGCCCATTGGTTTTTCCCTGACTCACTGCTTGAGGGCACTACAGAGCCTACAGGCCAGATCTTCAGCACAGAGAGAGACAGAAAGGTGCCCAGAGCATTGTCCAAAGACACCAGTCCTGCTTAGGGACTTTTGGAAACAGCACAAGGTGCCTCCATTCCGCATCGCCTGGGGCCTCCATTCCTTGGCCCTGCAGCCTTAGGAGGAATTTGCACAAGGAAGGGTGAGGGGTTAACGACCCAGTCAGAGAGGCATTGCATGCAGGGCAGCAGTGGGGAAATCACAGGCTCTGGCTTAGAAGGAGAAGTGGGGCAGCAGACGGGATGGGGCAGTGTGATAAGACTAGGTCTGCAATGTAGGCAGAGGGCAAGTTACACTGGGATTTGGAAGCCAGGGGCACGAGGTTAAAGTCTGATGTGGTGGACGGCAGGGAGCCAAAGGACCCCTCACCATGGGGTCAGAGTGATGGAAATCATTTTAACAGCTGCATTTTGGCTGGACGGGGCAGGTACCGAGTCAGGCTATTCTAACGAGCCATAGCGGTTTCCTCCGTTGCAATGGGGTATTTCCCTTGGCAGGTACTTTCCCAGAGCAATAGGCTACCTGCCAATCATCCGTGGTGAGGTTCTGGAGCCCCAGGCTGAAATTTCCCAGCCAAGCCCTGCAACAGAAAAAGAGATGATGATAAACAGTACAGTAAATATCCCCTTCAACAGCCGCTTAGTGAATGCTCTCCAGTGCCTGCGGGAAGGGGGCTTGTTTGCAGGGCAGTTTGAAGTAACCATGGCAGAGGGGTGATGCTTAGCTCCAGAGAGCAGGGACTGGGTTTACATTGGCAGAGTAAACACTTGGGACTCCAGATCACAACATCCCTGCTGTTGACAGAGGGATTTATACCAGTATCCGCAGCCAAGTCGCACTTCACGGGGACAAAGGGACAATGCCATGATCTGTCAACAGTGTTACAGTGCTGAAGACTTTAGTTCAATATTTGCCAAGAGGCAAAGTGAGTAGTGTCTGCTCAGTCTGTTGACTGAGATGCATCAATTACTAGAAAAACTAGATTGACCAGATGGGAATTCAGTTTCAACGGCTGGTGACCAAATTCCAGCCCCAGCATTAGATCCTGTGGAGTTACACTCAGTGTAACAGGAAACTAGTGTAAACGTAGTCGTTATTCTGGCCCTGGGCTCGAACACACAAATGCCCGTGTTACGTCACATGCAGCCGTGCTGGCAAAGCCAGACAATTCTGAGCGGGCAGATTGAAATGACAAGCGGTGGTTCCAATGGCTCGTTCCCACGAAGAGGGTTTGCAGCGAGTTTAAAGGGTGAGCTACTCCCCAGAATTCCATGAACGTCCTTTCAGAACCGTCAGACTCCACTTCTCCGGTGGCGCTTGGCAAGTTGGAATTAGGGGCTTCAGCAAACGTGGATGAAGCCAGACCCGCTGCCGGGCGGGGAGGGGACAGGGAGGCAAAGGGAGCAGTGGCCCGGGCAGGCCGCTGGGCTCCTAGCTGTGTGCAGGGTGGTACCGCAATGGTGAAGGCAGCCAGGGGCACGTGGAAGCCCTGGCCATGCCGGAAGAGCACACCCAGCAGCAGCTTACTGGGCACCAGGCAGCACAGGCGCAGCACCACTCAGATGTCAGGAGGACCGTATCTGTGCGGAGGTGGGTTGTGTGTGCGTGCACCAGCTGCCGCACGTGGTCCAGCTCCGTGCCCATGTAGCGACGCCACGCCAGGCCAGCAGCAGCATGGGGCCTGGCTCCAGCAGTGCTGTAAACCTCAGCCATCCCTTTCTAGGGGGCCCAGTGACTGCTCTGCCCTGGGGCCCGGAATTGCTGTTGAAGCAGAAAATGAGCAGTTGCTAAAGCTCATTAACACATTTGTACCTAACAATACCTTGTGCCTGCAGACAGCACTGCACTGGTGCGGCTGGGAACCCTGACCGATCATTCATTAGGCTGTGCAAATAAAAGTCACACTTCTCATCCAATTCAGGATCAGATGAGAAAGTTTCAGCCTGTGGAGGGAGGGACTGGGGAGCAGCAGGACAGTGCTTGCTGACGCAGCGAGAACCATTGCTGGGGGCTCCCAGGCAGCGTGGGCCGTAGTGGCAGAGACCCCTCCCCACCCCAGGAGAAGGGGAAGCATGTGCTGCGGTCTGTGCCTGGGCAGCGCTGCTCACAGCATGGTCCTGCCTTAACCTCATCCCTTTCAGGGAGACTAGAACTGCTGGGGAGGGGAGACTAGCAAACTTCTTACACCCAGTCCATGCAAGAGCACACAAGGGGAAAGCTCCTGGCACCCTCTCCTCACATTCGAGCCCTGCCCAGGGCTAGCCATGTAGCCTGGCCCGCAGAAATAAGCGGGAGAGAGGAGAACAGATTTAATTAGCTAGTTACGTCTATACTGCAGGGTTAGGTCGACATAAGGCAGCTTACGTTGACCTAACTCTGTAAGTGTCTACACTAAAGCATCGCTCCCACCGACGTAACTCGCCTGCCACACCGACCTAATACCTCCACCCTCGCGAGAGGCGCAGCACGTAGGTTGCGGCGGTTAGGTTAACACAGGGTCAGCGTAGACACTGCACTGCTGCCTTTCAGAAGCTGTCCCCCAGTGCCCCCCACTGGCAGCTAAATCGGTGCAAAGGCTCCTAGTAAGGAGGCATGCCACCAAAACAAGCAGCCTAGTGTGGATGTGCAAAGTCGATGTCATTACTGTGTGGCTGTACCGCGATGTCAGCCAAGGCAAGTCTACACTACAGAATGAAGCTGACCTCAGTTATGTCTGTGTACATCCACCGCAGTGATTGAACCAGTTTTACACATCCACACGACACTTCTTGTGGTAGCAGTGCATACCCTCACTGGGAGCAATTAACTGCCAGTGCGAGGCGTTGAGCGATGGCTTCTTAAAAGCAGCAGCAGCCAATGCCAGCAGTGCAGTGTCTACACAGACACCGCGTCAGCCCCACTACAGCAGCTGCAGGGCTACGCATCTAGCAGGGGTGCGGTTAGTAAGTCGGTGCAATGGGCGAGTAACATTGGTGGGAGCAGAATTCTGGCGTGGACAGTTACTGAGTTAGGTCAGCATGAGCTGCCTTGCGGCGATCTAGCTCTGTTGTAGGCCAGGGCTCAGGTCATAGTTCAATCGTTTCTCCTGCCTGCCTGCAGTTATCTTCAGTGCACATGAGAACGTGCCGCTGAATTTAGCTCTGGCTTGTGCTAGGTGACAGAAGAGCTCATGGCACCGTCACCAAGCAAGTCCCCCAACTCCTCCCGACTTGCAGATTCCATTGCTGCTTCCTCCAGGTGATTTGCTGCCTGGCAAAGGAAAAGCACCCAACCGTACTGAATTTGGTTACAATAAAAACCGAAAGGGCTCCCCTTCCTCCAGGACCCCGACTAGGGTGACCAGACAGCAAACGTGAAAAATCAGGACAGGGGGTGGGGGGGTAATAGAAACCTATATAAGAAAAAGACCCCAAAATCGGGACACCTGGTCTCGAGGGCTGGCTCCAGGTTTTTTGCTGCACCAAGCAAAAGAAAAACAAAACAAAAAAAACCCCGAGTGTCGCTGCTGAAGCGAAAAAAAAAAAAAGCCGGAGCCGCCCCGTAAATGTTTGGAACGCTGGTGCCTAGAGCCGGCCCTGAGCCTGCACAGACGTATGCACAAGCTGAACTGTAGGGGCTGGGACTCAGCCCAGCACTTCTCACAGTGCATAAAGTTCAGTCTGTGTAGGATTCAGCCTTCTCTGTCCCAGCCTGCAGCACCCAGTTCCCCCGGCGCTGGGACAACTGGCAGGACTGGGAGACGTCACTCAGCATCCTGCAAAGCCTTTCCTCTGGTATAAAACATGAGAGCACCTCTGATTTGGCAGGATTTGAAGCCACACCCAGTGTGCGTCTTGAGCAGAAACTGCCAATTGTGTCAACCCTCTTTCCTGGGCACTTTTCTTTATCTGAGCCCTTGAGAGATGAAATCAGTCCTGGGCCGCAGTTATAATTTTAATCGGCAATAAACCACTTTACATTTTACTGTGAAATGCTGGATCAGGGTCCCCCATACAGGCCGTCCTTGTAGACGTGAACCCCCTACTCATCCCTCCATTTCCCTATCCAGCGTCCTGCCTCATCTAGATTGCTGCTGCTCATAGACTCATAGACTCTAGGACTGGATGGGACCTCGAGAGGTCATCGAGTCCAGTCCCCTGCCCTCATGGCAGGACCAAATACTGTCTAGACCATCCCTATGAGACATTTATCTAACCTACTCTTAAATATCTCCAGAGATGGAGATTCCACAACTTCCCTAGGCAATCTATTCCAGTGTTTAACTACCCTGACAGTTAGGAACTTTTTCCTAATGTCCAACCTAAATCTCCCTTGCTGCAGTTTAAGCCCATTGCTTCTTGTTCTATCATTGGAGGCTAAGGTGAACAAGTTTTCTCCCTCCTCCTGATGACACCCTTTTAGATACCTGAAAACTGCTATCATGTCCCCTCTCAGTCTTCTCTTTTCCAAACTAAACAAACCCAATTCCTTCAGCCTTCCTTCATAGGTCATGTTCTCAAGACCTTTAATCATTCTTGTTGCTCTTCTCTGGACCCTCTCCAGTTTCTCCACATCTTTCTTGAAATGCGGTGCCCAGAACTGGACACAATACTCCAGTTGAGGCCTAACCAGCGCAGAGTAGAGCGGAAGAATGACTTCTTGTGTCTTGTTTACAACACACCTGTTAATGCATCCCAGAATCACGTTTGCTTTTTTTGCAACAGTATCACACTGTTGACTCATATTAAGCTTGTGGTCCACTATGACCCCTAGATCTCTTTCTGCCATACTCCTTCCTAGACAGTCTCCTCCCATTCTGTATGTGTGAAACTGATTGTTCCTTCCTAAGTGGAGCACTTTGCATTTATCTTTATTGAACTTCATCCTGTTTACCTCAGACCATTTCTCTAATTTGTCCAGATCATTTTGAATTTTGACCCTGTCCTCCAAAGCAGTTGCAATCCCTCCCAGTTTGGTATCGTCCGCAAACTTAACAAGCGTACTTTCTATGCCAACATCTAAATCGTTGATGAAGATATTGAACAGAACCGGTCCCAAAACAGACCCCCTGCGGAACCCCACTTGTTATACCTTTCCAGCAGGATTGGGAGCCATTAATAACTACTCTCTGAGTACGGTTATCCAGCCAGTTATGCACCCACCTTATAGTAGCCCCATCTAAATTGTACTTTCCTAGTTTATCTATAAGAATATCATGCGAGACCGTATCAAATGCCTTACTAAAGTCTAGGTATATCACATTCACCGCTTCTCCCTTATCCACAAGGCTCGTTATCCTATCAAAGAATGCTATCAGATTAGTTTGACACGATTTGTTCTTTACAAATCCATGCTGGCTATTCCCTATCACCTTACCACCTTCCAAGTGTTTGCAGATGATTTCTTTAATTACTTGCTCCATTATCTTCCCTGGCACAGAAATTAAACTAACTGGTCTGTAGTTTCCTGGGTTGTTTTTATTTCCCTTTTTATAGATGGGCACTATATTTGCCCTTTTCCAGTCTTCTGGAATCTCCCCCGTCTCCCATGATTTCCCAAAGATAATAGCTAGAGGCTCAGATACCTCCTCTATTAACTCCTTGAGTATTCTAGGATGCATTTCATCAGGCCCTGGTGACTTGCAGGCATCTAACTTTTCTAAGTGATTTTTTACTTGCTCTTTTTTTATTTTATCTTCTAAACCTACTCTCTTCCCGTAAGCATTCACTATACTAGACATTCCTTCAGACTTCTCAGTGAAGACCGAAACAAAGAAGTCATTAAGCATCTCTGCCATTTCCAAGTCTCCCGTTACTGTTTCCCCCTCCTCACTGAGCAGTGGGCCTACCCTGTCCTTGGTCTTCCTCTTGCTTCTAATGTATTGATAAAAAGTCTTCTTGTTTCCCTTTATTCCCATAGCTAGTTTGAGCTCATTTTGTGCCTTTGCCTTTCTAATCTTGCCTCTGCATTCCTGTGTTATTTGCCTATATTCGTCCTTTGTAATCTGATCTAGTTTCCATTTTTTATATGATGCCTTTTTATTTTGTAGGTCACGCAAGATCTCAAGGGTAAGCCAAGGTGGTCTTTTGCCACATTTTCTATCTTTCCTAACCATCGGAATAGCTTGCTTTTGGGCCCTTAATAGCGTCCCTTTGAAAAACTGCCAACTCTCCTCAGTTGTTTTTCCCCTCAGTCTTGATTCCCATGGGACCTTACCTATCAGCTCCCTGAGCTTACCAAAATCCACCTTCCTGAAATCCATTGTCTCTATTTTGCCATACTCCCTTCTACCCTTCCTTAGAATTGCAAACTCTATGATTTCATGATCACTTTCACCCAAGCTTCCTTCTACTTTCAAATGCTCGTCCCCACACAAGGAGGCCCCCAGATGTGCCAAGGGCCACAGCTTAGTAAATACAACAGAATATGCATGTAAGTCCCCGGGATGATTTGAGACTGAGTCACACAGATTGGCCTCATCCCTAGCTGTCCTAAGACAATGAACATGTGTCATGGAGATTCCTCTCCAGCTTATCTAGGCTGTAAGAAAGGCTTTTCTCTGGGTGACAAAAGGGGTCTCTGATGCTAAGATACCATTCTGTTTCTCAAGTAATGTCACAAGACTTCCGGTCTGGCCACACAGTCACTCTTTAGAAATGAGAGAGACAGTCCGTGCTGCTGCTCAGGACAAGTGGCAAACCCACCACCGTACTGTTCAGAGAAGAATAAGAAAGAGAGAGAGATCAGGCGCTCGGTTGCTATCCCGCCATCCTGGGAACCAGGCCTTTGTGCACTGTTTGCCAAAGGGATGAGCTGTGAGGACTCCAGGTCTCACCTGCTGATCCTCGAGAGTCATGAATATTCTCATAATCCCCCCTGCTCGGCCCCAAAGCCCAGTGGCCCTTTCACCCCAAAGCCAGGTTTCACCCAGAGGTTGTTCTGCACACCAGTGTATGCATCTCCACACGAAAGTAAGCGTCTGCCACTGGCCAGACCGCAGCGTTTCTTCTCTACTGCTCATCTGCTAATATTGTTTAATCTCCAGACTGGATTAGGTGCCCAAGTCAATTCTGTTCTTGCTGTGCAGAGGACAGCCAGCAAGTTGGGATCTCTGCATACCAGGCACAAACTAAACCAGCTTTCCACTGGATACACATGTGGGGATGGTCAGACGGACACCCCCCACCCCCAGCAAATCAGACACCAGGAGTTACATTCAGAAGTGGTGTAAATGGCAGAGTAAATGATACTTTAATCGATTTTTCAGGCCAGCTGGGACCATTCTGGTCTCCTGCATAACAAGCCAGAGACTATTACCCAGAGCTGGTGCAATTCACATACCGGTGAGGCAGAAGAGTGCTGGAGCAGGCGCCCGGAGTGTGTAAGGTATAACGAAGCAGGGGGCAGAGAGAATATTTAATGTCACCCTCTCACCAGCTGCATCTCCATTCACTAGCAAGGATTCATTCCCAGCTAGAATTCTAAACGTGGCCACGAGGGGCTTTTCATGCTGTCGCAGCCTCCTGGGCACTGATTGGGCGGGGGGGGGGGGGGAGGGGGCGGCATTTTCCCCAAGCAAAGTGAGGTTTCAAACATACCCCACTCCGCTGGACATGACGGGTGGGGGATAACCTGCTGGGCACGTCATAGCCCTAAACAGGAGGTGACTGGTCAAGAAAGGTCATGCTTCTTATTGCAACAGCATCATACATGAGCTCCCCAGGTCACTGTAATGGCAGCAGAGCAAACAGAGGGAACAGTTAAAAACCCTTGCAAGCTACCTGGTGGCGTCTAGGAGAGGAGCTGGTTGTCTACGTTCAGTTGCCAGGTGTTCACCTTCCAAAAGCCAACAGGCCAATTACCCCCGCTCCTGGCAGGTCTCAGCAGAGGCACCAAATACTGATGGGAGCAGAGACTGCATTGCCTTCTGGGGTCCTAAGCTAGTGGATGAGGGATGGCAGGGGCCAGCGTGGAGGGAGATTGTGCTAACTGCTCACACTGAACTGACCGTGGAAACATAGGGAATATGTCACGCAGAGCGACTTCAGGCGAGTAGCTTTCAGCAGCCTTAAATTACTATATCATAGAGTCATAGAATCTCAGGATTGGAAGGGACCTCACGAGGTCATCTAGTCCAACCTCCTGCTCAAAGCAGGTTCTGTACAGGAACCCAGCCTTCCATGAACAGCATCCTGAAGGCTAGGACTATAACAGGATTTAAAAGACAACGGGATAAACTCATGGAGGTTAAGTCCATTAATGGCTATTAGCCAGGATGGGTAAGGAATGGTGTCCCTAGCCTCTGTTTGTCAGAGGGGGGAGACGGATGGCAGGAGAGAGATCACTTGATCATTACCTGTTAGGTCCACGTCCCCTGGGGCACCTGGCATTGGCCACTGTTGGTAGACAGGATACTGGGCTAGATGGACATTTGGTCTGACCCAGCATGGCCATTCTTATGTTCTTACAAATACGCAGAAGAGAAGATATTTAAGTCTGCCCTAGAACTACAATAGCTCTGCACAAACAAGGACCTTTCAGATGTGGTATGTTTGAGATCTACAAGCTCCAGGTGAGCTAGTCTTCCCCCTCAAATACAGAATAGTACCACAAAGGATGTGAGGAGTGAGGTCTGAGAAAGTTTATCTCAGGAGACATGCTGTGCACCTTTGAGGGGTGGATATTTGTTCTAGGATTTCATGCTATTTGTCTCATGATTGTTGCACTTTAGGAGCGGACCTGCCCCAAAAGAAAATTTACTATTCGTGGAGGATATTTCAAGACCTCACAATCGCGGTGAAGCAACACCCCCTTTGAAAACCGCCAAGGCAAGACGGGACATCCACATGGCTATTTTTAGTGCACTAGCTCGAGCGTGAGTCTGAGTCTGTCTCCCCAGGCTGGGAGGCTCATTCCCCGCTGCAGTATAGACAGAAGCTGGCACACTGAATCTTTAGGGTAAAACCCATACTCTTAAAAACACAAGAGAGCCTCAGCTGAGTTAGTAGCATCTTCTGAGAGTATTCAGACTGAAAAAGCTTTTACAATCAGATTTACTTTTCACTATTCATGACTGTCTCTCATACACACACAGAAAATAGACTGGCCAATTTCCCGCTGGTTAAAAGGCGGTTTCACTTTCTGGTTCTCCTGTGTTAACAGACTGCTACAATGTTTGTGTTGCAAACAGTGTGGAGGGAAGTTTGGGTGTCTAAAAAAATACCCTGGGCAGAGCTTCAGCAGGTGGAAATTGTTTCAGCTCCACTGCCTGCAGGAAGGTAATAAAAGCAGCTGAGGATCTGCTCTCACTGCCAATTCATTCAGCCTGACAGTGTCCTCCTGCAAAAGAGAGAAAGAGAGAGTGTGTGTGTGTGTGTGTGTGTGTGTGTGTGTTTTTTTCCATGACCAGATTCTGATCTCACAGTGGCTCGACTACTGTCGAGATACTTCCGATTAACACCCCTTTGTGACAGGCCCCTGCTGCTTGAGCAGATAACACTTGGGTGCTGGTACCAGTCTGAGCCCTAGACCATGAGGTAAGACTGACCACAAAACAAATTTCATAGCCCTGATTGTACAGAGGGTAAATATACAAGACCTATGGCAAAGCTAACCACATATGGCAGCTCAGCAGGTGTGGTGGCAGCCACCCCCCCACAACAGGCATGAATCTCTTCTGCTCGGGGAGTGAGGCCCCGTCCTGGGAACACTGAGCATAGGTCCCAACGCCCTGCTCAGGAGATGGGAAATCAACTCCTTTTCTTCTACCTATCCAAAACGGAAAGCAGCCATCAGCCTCCAAATGGAGATGGCTCTGTTCACTCCTGCCTGAGACCCAGCTCCTCTGCACACACGTCTTCAGCTATAACAAGAGTCTCAAACATCCCTCCCCAGGCAGTGGTTTATTAGCTCCTGCCTCCGCTTTACTGGAGGATGAACTCAATCGCTCACGGGTTCTGAAGACATTTGCAGGCAAGAGTGTATGAGGATGTAAACACACCCATGCACTGAAAAAAAGGTGTCCAGGTGTCTAATGTGGCCACATGTGAAAGGACTCCTGGGAGCAGTTTCCACCATTAATCTGGCCATTCTGAAAGGGCCGAGCACATCCCAGCTCATACCCAGATGCTTTCGGCTCGGGCGGCTTCAGACAAGGGCTGCATTAACTCCCCAACCTGCAGGAAAATGATGGGAAACAAAAGATTCCGAGATGTCCCTTTTCCTCCGACAAGCCTGGAAACAAATGGTACAGGAATGAGGTCAGAAAGGAATCGTCCGCCCACCATACTGCTGAATTCATTTACCTACCTCAGAGCCCATTCAGGCAAAGGGGTGGGACAGGGAACACGGGATGCTATAAAACAGAATGAAGCTTTGGGGTCGGCTGCTACATTACAAGATTTGACAGGCCTTTGCCAGCCTTCAGCTTCTTTGTGTCTTTCGCATAATAGAGAAACACAAACTGAGCAGCCCAAGATCTGGGGCTTGCACTATTAGACAGAGCAAACCCTTTGCAAATGCTAATAGTATTGTAGCATCCTGTCAGGCAGTTACACAAAAAAGGATGTTGATTTTCACAAGAACCAGAGCAGACCCATTGTAGAGAGCTGCAATGAATGTGCCATATCTAGAGACCAAGCGCCGCCGGCCATCACACTGGAGATTTGGCAAAACGCTGTTTTAAGGATTCTGAAATACCTGGAGTAGACTGTTCTTGTAGAACTTCCCTCATATTTAGAAAGATTGAGGGAAAATGGCATTAAAATCAATGGTTAGTTATTGGGCTGGATGCAGGACTCATGGGGTGAAAGTCTATGGCCTGGGCTATGCAGGAGGCCAGATACATGTTCATAATAATCTCTTCCAGCCTTAAAATCTAGGAACGTCTTGGCTGGGGCAGTCCCTGTATGATGGAGGCAGCCGTAGGTGCATTAACTGTGGTTCAGGTTGGCTGGAAGGCAGAGCAGATTCTCCAAGGACTGTAGCCAAACCTTTGTCCGCTCATCTGGAAATGCACTGCTTTTTAGACCTTGATAAATGAAGTATTGCAGCCAGTTGCTTCCCGAGAAAAGGAAAAGTATGCCTGGGGAGGCAGTACACCAGCTTGTTGGTTAGTTACAAATTAGTGCACGGATTATAAGGTTCCCTGTCAGTGATCCCAAGACCCACAGAGACTAGTTGGGTGAGGATGTGGGGCCAGCTATAAATGGAACAGGTTTGATCGTTCACGAAGCACATTCCTGCTGCTAAACTCCATCTTACACTTCACATTCACAAACAGAGAGACCATCACAGCTGAGCTCTTAGTGTAATGAATTCTGTCACAGGAAAAGATTCCGTAACAATCACCAGAAGGGCCTGACTCAAAGCCAGGTGAGGTCCCTAGTTCTGAACTGACTTCAAAGAGCTTTGAATGAAGCCCAGAGGCCTGGCATTCCAGAAGTGTTTCCATTTCCCAACAAGAGACCAATGAAAACTTATTAGTGGGCTTTAATTACACCCGTGAACAGGTGAGGAATATCCTGGTAAGATTTATGCGTCCCAAACTCTGCATATCTCACCTGCTAGAAATATATTACATGAACTTTATGTATTTTTCAGCCATAGCTGTGTTCACCTAAACTATCAGATGAATTGCAACTAGTAATAGCTAATACAAATGCCCAGGTGATCAAATACGTAACAGCGCACCTCTTGCTGGCTAAAAGATCGACTTGTTTCTTCTTTTTCAAATGTGACTACACTCTAGCTCTGAATGCTTTGCTTTCAGCATATTTCTAGGTCTTTCATCTGTCCTGTATCTGAAACTCTAGATAGCAACCTCTAGAAGAATGAAGTCAGTGTACTTGAAAAATAAGCAACATTTCTGATGCTTGTGTTACTTTTTCATTGAAGAAATTCCAGAGAAAGTTGGGTATATTTGCTCACCACTACATGAATGGGAAACGCCAATGTCAGGTAGTATGTTTACACGATAGCAAATGCTTTGCATTGGAAGGGAAATCATCCCTGTTGCAGACAGTTGAGGGGTCAAGAATGAAAATATATAATGTCTCAAAAAGCTGCACTAATGTCAAGGCTTAATCTTTACTGCTTGAAGTATGCAGAAATGACAGTTGCATTACACAGACTCTGAACGGTGTCACGTTTAATGTAAAAACATGACATGCATTTACAAGTCTAGTGCAATCATAAATATAAAGTGCTGGGGACATAAAAGGTCACAGTTCAAGGTCTTTTCCCATCTATCTGCTAAAGTCTTTGCCATACTGGTTTTACTAGTCACAAAATATACTGTGTTGGCTAGCTTGACTTTTTAAAGTACATAATAAGGTTTTGGATAATTTGCTCTTTCCCTTGTACAAATCAGACTGGTAATTTAAGTAATTTTATTTTAATATAGTTTCAAGATAAATGTGGCAGCAAATCTCTCTCATTATGCTGGTTTTAGATAATTAAAAGGAAAAATCCATTAAGCATTTTCTTTGCACTCAGAGAGCTTCATAAATGTCTAACTTCTGGCATTTTACCAACTGTACTCTGTCTCGTCTGGCTACACGGCTGAATGGCTAATCTTTAATTACTGAAGAGTTAAGCACAAGCTCCTCCTAAATACCAACTCCTTCCCCAGGCAAAAACCACTAACAAAACATCAACATAAAATCAGCTCTGGTGAACTGGTAGGCTGGTTTCTGATTGGCTAAGACTCAAAATACACCAGCACAATCAAGCATCTTTTCAGTGAATTCAGATCTAGGTAGTTCTGTCATCCGTTTAAAATTGCATATTAATGTAATAACTGGTAAAATTCTGCCCCTTTCAAATTTCTACTGTCTTGCAGTGTGAATTCCTTTGAACATTAATTTCCTGAAAAAAGACAAAACATCACCTCCCTTAAGGCAAGAGGAATTTTAAAGGGGCAGGATCACGTAAAGCCGACTGGTGAACGTGCACAGAACAGGAAGTAAATGCTTCACACCTTTTCTGGTTTCTGAAGGTTTCAGTATTTCATCTGGTCCTTTACTATAATTGACATGTCCTCAATTATCAGAGGGAGCAGTTAATCTGTATTGTGTACTCAAGGCCCATCATTTGCAGTTTTTATTTTGTTTAAAATTTACCAGGAATTTATGAGTGTTCATTATAAAAAATAAAAAGTGGATGAAAATCAGTGCAAAATATTAACTTCGCAGTTTTCTGGGTAAATATTGAGGTTAATATTTTGGGATGGGAGGACCAAAAAAAGCAACAAATGGAGAAAAGTCAGAGTATTGAAAAGAAAAGCAGTTTAATGCTATGGCTGTATTTCATAAAGTGTACATTAACAGTCTGTGCACATAACGCACACCTGTGTATCTTCCACTACACTGCCTTCCTTTAACAGACAGCCTTCCATTTACATTTAGACTAACTCATTACCATAAACACATCTACCTAATGCAAGGGACTGGATTTTTCCAACATTATCAGTATTTTCATGTACTAGGGTGCGCCCAAAATTTCGGTGAAAAAAAAATAAGTACAAACAAAATAGTTTTTATAAAACCCAGAAATTTTTCAGTAAAAATCAGCACAAACTAACAATGAAGGGCCTGATATATACCATATTGTGTTAAACTATTTCCTCGAGGACACGTAAAAAATGGTGATCCACCTTTTTGTAACAGTTCTTCTTCAAGATTTGCTGCTCATATGTCCTTGCATTCTAGGTGTGTGCACAGCCACATACACGGTCGGAGATTTTTGCCTTAGCGATATCCGCAGGGTCAGCTGTGGCATCCCCTTGAGTGACACGCTCATGCATCTGTATGTCAGGAGCTGCCAGCCCTACCCCCTCTCAGTTCTTTCTTGCTGACAACTCCAACAGAGGGACAGGAGGACAGGTCATGGAATGGACTTGAGCAACACATCTCAAAGAACAACAGTTATGAAAAGGTAGGTAACTGTTTTTATTCTTCGAGTGCTTGCTCATGTCGATTCCATTCTAGGTGAGTCACAATTACTGTCAATGGAGGTGGGCTTGGAGTTCACGTGCAGCACTGCTCTGCTTCAAACATAACGGGACAACCAGGTAGCAGCTCTACAGATCTCTTGGCTTGGCACCTGAGCCACGAAGGCTGCTGCTGACACTTGCTCTCTAGTTGACTGCACCGTGACTATTGCTGGTGGAAGCACTTTCGCCAGCTCATAGGAGTAGAGTAGCGGATGCAGGTTGTGATCCAGGACGAAATCCTTTGAGCAGACACTGGGCGACCTTTCATCCAGTCTGCCACCGCAATGAACAGCTACACTAACTTGCAAAACACCTTTGTCTTGTCAATGTAGAAGGCCAGTGCTGTCCTGACATCCAGGGCGCGCAATCTGTGTTCCTCTTCTGACTTATGAAGCTTCGAGAATAAGACAGGTAAGTATATCTCTTGGCCAGTATGAAACTGGGAAAATACCTTAGGCAGGAACGCCGGGTGCAACCGCAGTTGGACCTTATCCTTGCAGGACACCATATAGGGCGGTTCTGAAGTAAGTATCCTGATCTCAGACACCCTGTGAGCAGATGTTACTGCAACCAGGAACGAGACCTTCCAGGAGAAAAGGAGACGAGAGCAGGAAGCCAGAGGTTCAAAGAGAGGCCCCATGAGCCTTGACAGCACAAGATTCAAGTCTGGGAGGGACAGGATCCCAGACGTGAGGGTAGAGATGCTCCAGACCTTTCAAAAGCTGGGCTGTCATGAGAGAAGACTGACCTTCCTTTCAGCCGATGGTGGAAAGCCGAAATAGCAGCCAGATGGACCCTGATCGATGACAGGGACAAGCCCTTGAGCTTGAGGTACAAAAGATAATCCAGAATCACCTGCAGCGAGGTCTGGATACGTCATTCTGAAGCCCAGCACTTGAATCTTTTCAACTTGACCAGGTAAGTCGCTCTCGTGGAGGGCTTTCTGCTACCCAACACCTGTTGAACCCAGGCCAAGCATTCCCACTCTTCCACATTCAGCCATGCAGTAGCCATGCTGTCAAGTGCAATGCCACCAGGTTCGGGTGCAGAAGACTGCCACGGTCCTGGGACAGCAGGAGAGACAGCCACAGCGGGGCAGCTACCAAAAGGTCTAACAGCATGCTGAACTAGTGCTGGCGAGGCCACTCGGGCTATCAAGATAACCTTCGCCCTGCCCTGTTTGATCTTCACAAGGACTCTGTGGATCAATGAAAGTGATGGGAAGGCACATATCAGAGACCCCAACCATGGGAGCAGGAAAGCCTCTGACAGGGAGCCCCTATGCATCCCCCAGAGTGAACAGAACATGTGGAATTTCATGGTCACAGGACGTGAACAAGTCCACCTGGGGTGTCCCCCTTTTCTGGAAGATCATACCGACTACCTCCAGATGGAGTGATGACTCATGGCGAGACGAGAAGGTCCTGCTGAGGCGATCTGCAAACATGTTCCTGATCCTGGGCAGATGTGCGGCTACCAGATGAATGGCATGCTGCACACAAAAGTCCCAAAGGCAGAGAGCTTCTTGGCAAAGGGCCGAAGACCTGCCTCCGCCCTGCCTGTCGATGTAATACATCATGACAGTATTGTCTGTAAGGACCTGCACCTCAGGTGGGGCAAGAAAGCCTAGTAGGCCAGGCGAACTGCTCTGAGCTCCCTGGCATTGATATGGAGGGCCAGATTGTCTCACAGCCAGCAGCCTTGTGTGCTGAGCTTGCCTAGGTCTGAAGCATCACAGACCAGGGTCAGTGATGGGGCCAGGGCCACGAAGGGAACTCCCTGCAACACCGACCTAGGGTTCATCCACCATTGCAGAGATGATCCGGCACCCTGACTACCTGGTCTAGGTTGTGCCTGTTGAGGATGTAAACCGACTCCAGCCACACTTGCAGAGGCTGGAGAAGAAGCCAGGCATGGCTGACCACGTACGGAACATGTGGCCCAACACCTGCAAGCAGGTGTGAGCCATGGTGATCAGGCAGTTCTTCACATGGGAAATCAGGTCTGAAAACATGCCTTTGGAAGGAAGGCTCTGACTTGCGTGGAGTCAAGAACAGCCCCAATGAACTCTACTTGTCGGACTGGTTTTAAGGTGGATTTTTTCTCATTTATCAGCATGTCCAGGTCGCGGCAGATGGAATGCACCAGATAGAGGCTTCTCTACACTTGTTCCCGAGACCTGCCCTTGATGAGCCAATTATTGAGACACAGGAAGACCCAGACCCCTCGACATCTCAGCTAAGAGGCCACTGGCGCCATGCATTTTGTGAAGACCCTTGGGGCCAATGAGAGGCCAAAGGTGAGTGCTGTGAACTGGAAATGGCGTCCGCCCACTATGAAATGGAGGAAACATCTGTGACCTTGGAATATGGAAATAAACGTCCTTCAAGTCAAGGGCAGCGTACCAGTCTCCCGGATTCAGGGAGGGGCTGATGGAGGCCAGGAAGACCATGCAAAACTTCAACTTCTTGAGATACTCCTTGAGGTGTTGCAGGTTCAGAATGGGTCTGAGGCCCCCTTTCACTTTCAGGATTAGAAAATAATGGAAGTAGAACCCCTTTCCTGTCATGTCCTGAGGGCCCTCCTCCACTGCCCCCAGGTGCAGCAGGTTCTCGACCTCCTGAACGAGGAGTTGCTTGTGAGAAGAGTCCCTGAAGAAGGATGGGGAAGAGAGGAGGCGAGAGGAAGATGCAGCTGAAAACTGCAGGGTGTACCCTTGTGACACTACCTCCAGCACCCAGCAGTCCGAGGTGACCCATGACCAGGCCGAATGGTGGGGCTGAAGAAAGAACGGGGTGGATCCTGGGAGTTGATTGGGGTGTTGCTCTCGAGCGCACCCTCAAAATCAGCACGTCTGGCCTCCGGGATGCTTTGCCGGGCCGGGCTGCGCTGCGCAGGTGAGCAGCAGCAGGAAGGGCAGCAGCAGTTGAAACTTATGTCCCTATCTCTTCTGCTTGCAGACCCCAGATGAGGCTGCCAAGGCCTTAGCGGTGAGGGCAGCCAAAACAGCTTCCATGCAGACTGCGGAGTATGCATGCTCAGTGAGTGAAGGGTGGCCCGAATGTCCTTTAGCCCATGCAGCCTCACATCAGTCTGCTCCAAAAAAAGACCGCTCCCATTGAATGGAAGGTCTTGGATCGAGGTCTGCATCTCTTGTGAGAGGCTGGCGGTCTAAAGCCAGAAGCTGCGCTTCATAACCACCACCAATGCGACAACCCTAGCTGCCGAGTCAGCCAAGTCCCATGTCATTTGGAGGGAGCACCTAGCGGCTGTGGTACCCTCCTCCACCAGGTGGCAAATCCTGTGGGAAGGACTTCTTGAACTTATGGAGGGAGTCTCACAAGTTAAAATCCTATCTACCTGATGGTTTGCCACCCAGAATTGCAGGCTGGCAGTTGACTTGTTTGGGAGGAAAATGTATTCAAGTCTTTTGGCCTCTCTGTTTTTAGGAGTTGAGCTGGCGCGCCCCAGCTTGTCTTTTTCATTGGCCGCAGAGACAACCAGCGAGCCTGGAGAAGGATCAGTATAAAGATACTGGCACCCTTTGGCCAGGACTAAGTACTTCTTTTCGCCCCTTTTGAAGGTGGGAGGGATGGATGACAGGGTATGCCAGAGGGCCTTGACAATTTTGAGGACTCTGTCATGCACTGGTAGTGTGATATGAGTGGGGTAGAGCTTGAGAGGACGTTGAACATGGTGTCTGCCTGCTCGGCCATCTCCTCCACCTCTAGGCCCAAGTTTTTGGCCACCCGTCAAAGCAGGGCCTAGTGTTCTTTAAAATAGTCTGGCAGACTAGCCCTCGAGGGTCCTGCGACCACCTCGTCCGGGGGCGAAGATGACGACTGTACCACCGGGGCAGGCCTTGGGGCATTGTCCACTGTAACGGAGGGAGGTTTAGGGGTGGGTGCAGTCTCCTCTGCCTCCACCTCTGAGTGTGCTTCATGCACCAAGCCAGGTGCTGCTGGTGCCAAATGTTGCTGCGAGGCAGTGGCAGATGAGCGGTGTGAAGGGGGCATCGTCATGACCAGCACGCCCCATGCACTCCAATAAGGCCACTGGCCCATGCGGCCAAGGCAGCGCCTTTGTCGACGTGGACTCAGGTGCCCAATTGCGACGATGGGGTCTGGGCGAGGGGTTGAACTGCCCTTCAATGCCAGAGGAATCCCCTTCCAGTGACCACGGTGGGGCCGTCGACACCTGAGTTTGCCTGCTGACCATTGCGGCAAGAAGGAACTGAGAGGGCACAGGGCTGGCAGTGCCTGATATACCAACACATGAGCATGGCACTCAAGGGAGTGTCACTGCTGACCCTCCAGATACCTCTAAGGTAAAACACTCCGACAACCATGCGCACGTGGGCACGTATATACTTAGAATGGAATCAACATGAGCAAGCATTCGAAGAATTTTTAGTTACTAGAAGCCGAACATTAAATCAAAATAGTAAAAGACGTAATCTTTTATTGGTACTGGTATTTCTGTGTCTACTTAGGCTTTGCAAAACAGGTAGGCAACATCTTTAATATCAGTTTTACTTTTTATTTTTTTTTATTGCTTTTGTAACATTTTCCTGAATCTGCAAGGCAGGGGTTAGCACTCCAGAATGCACCTGTTAATAAGTTGACTTCCATTTCATCATAATTCCCAATTCCACTGTCTTACTGAACATCTGTGTGGTATAAGAGAACCTAACAAACATTCAAGTCTGGTGTAACAGCCTGAGCGAATTTCACTTACACGGAGAAAAAGATCTATGCACTACCAAAACAGGAGAGAGCTGATAAGCTTCTCAAGCAGGGACCATGTCTTGTTTATCTGTAAAGCACAACGCCTACATATAGTGCTATATTAACACTAACAGAGAAATACTGTAGTTTATATATAAGGCCCATTGGATTTTGTTTTTATTTTATTTACAATTTCCTGGGAATTTATCAGTATGCATAAAAACATTAAAAAACAGGTGAAAATCAGTAAAAAAACAAAAGGGAGGTGCCAGAGGACGAGAGAAGTGAGGGGATCCTTCCACTGTGGGCCTGGCTCTGCAGCTGTCAAGCATTCTTGGCGGCCAGGACCCAGCTCCCTGCCACTGTGCATGGGGTCATGCTGAAAGTCAGGAGGGGGCTCTCTCCGGCAGGTAGAGCAGATGGGGGTGGTCACCTGGCTCCCTGCCCAACTCTGGGGAGCAAGATAGGTGGGGAACCCCTCTCAGCTCCTGGGACCCAGCTCCCTGCCGGTCTTCCTCTTCCTCTGCACGGCAGTAGCCACCAAACAGTCTTTACCCTCCTCTCCGCAGATGTGCTGTGCCATCCAGTGGGGATTCTTTGAGGGGGTAGAATGCGAGTTAAAACTGGTCAAACCCAAATCCTGGCTTTTTCAAAATCCAGGAGTTTTTCAGGAAAATCTGATAAAAAACAGATCCAAAGGGTGTTATTTATATATTAAAAGAGTCGCTATATTCAGCAGTTGCATAATGCTCCATGTTCCTAGATCTCAAAGCACATTAAAAAGGTGGGGTACCTTTATCATTATTTTGCAGATGCAGAAACAGAGCCACAAGGAGGTTGAGTAACTTTTAAACTGTGCATACGACATGAACATTTAGTGTTCAAAGCCTGAATTTTATTATTTTCCCTTCAATTACATCTGCATTCAATAAATACCAGCTCTCAAGGAACACACCATGCCAAGACGCAGATCAGCGATACAGAAATTATAACCAAAGACTGTAGATACCATGCTGAAAAAAAGGTGCATATGGGACCACTGGATGTGACATTTTGCAACATTTACACTACACAGAGATTTTAAACAGTGATCATGTCAAGTAAACGCAAAAAGGTTTTTGTACAGAGAGGGATTTTATACAAGTAGACTCATTCATGTGATATACAGTCTATGGAATCTGCTTTCCTTCACTGTTGTGGAAACAACTTAAACTTCTGAAGTTACCCACAGTCTGTGCCAAAAGATCATATAAACCAATTTACTTTTTTAAAATGCACTCCTTTTCCTGTAATCGGTTGGCTTTAAGAAAAAAGAAGCCTCAGTGCTCAATCTGTTAGATTATCTTGCCACGTTTAATTTTAAGCACCACAGTATGCAAAACTACACTTTAGTTTTTTTACACAATGGTACTTAAAGTCTTATTTTTGATTATCAAATGTTAGGGGTTTCCTGTTTCACTTCTAGTGTTGCTCTCTGTGTCAGAAGCAAAATGATAAATGTTCTTACATACTGATTCCTTCTTATTCTCAATTACCAGTAATTCAAATCATTTGCCTCTTTCAGAGGGAAGAACACAAGCCTATGTCAATTTCCTAACCTACACTTTGGGATAATTGCACAAGGAACTGTTTTGAACCTGTCTAAAATCCTCTTTCGGGCAGTATTCAAGTATTCAGCACCATTTGTCAATTCTAGCTGGATTACTTCGCTTGTATCAAGAGTGTAAATAAAAAAAGAGGCTTTAAAAAATCACTGGACATCTGTGAAATTGTATTTAGATAATTTTCTTAAATCTGTCTCATTGACAACTTTAACAGCAATAGTAGCTAAGTCGAGATATGTAAAAAAAGATGATGTTCATTTATTTGGGGCTTATATTATACAAAATGTATAACTGGCAGATGGGATAACAGAGGAAACAAGTAAAATCAAGTAAGCAAAATTCTATGTGATACCTCAAAGAATTGGTGAATATTGGTTTAATCCACCAAGCTCTGGCATGTCACTTGCAGACTGCGTTGGGGGCAATCTGAGAGACTGAAGGAAATGACCACCACTGAACAGCTATATCAGTCTAAACGACACAAAGCAAGTGGCTATGAAGGGATCTTGTGCATTACACTACTTTAAAGCAATTTTGGCCTTAAAGTCCCCAGTAAAAAGAAAATATATATATAAAAAAATCTGGTTTTGATCTTTTTTTCTGAAATGTTTATTTGAGAGGGTCAAACAAAGTGAGTTACATTGTTATATTATTTTTCTGTATGACCCACACACATAATTAGCTTACATTCCAACAGGACATGGGGAAAGTTAACAGGAAACCCAGTTAATGTCCAGGCAACTCCCAAAATGAAATGTGATTGGCTATGATTCAGAGTATCATCATCTACTAGGAAAGTAGCCATAAAATGAGCAGCTGTTGACATTATTTCCTGAGCCAAACTTTTTAAGGAGTCAATGAATGACAGCCTGTACTTTTCAAATGAAAGGAACTGGCAGAATTCTTTTGATGACAATAGCTCAAGTGCTTAAGTAAAGCCTCTCTCTCAGATCTCCCTTCTCACCAGTGTATTAGAGGTGTACCCTAGCGATTGAGGATGCTTCAACATACTGTATAGAGATACAACCAATATTAGTTAGAAGGGTGTTAATTCATGTATGTACAAATGATACATCTTTATTTCAAACTCCCAGGATTATTTGCAGGCAAGAAACTGACACTGGATAAAACCACTTTATGAATCTGCTCCAGTCCTGCCATACTAGACCACAGCCAAGAAACAAAAGTCTCTCCATCCTCTCAGGAACAGAACTTAATTGGACAACTCTGGCATTCCCTCATTTTGTCATTTCAACACAACAAAAACTGGATTCTGCTGTCGTGTTTGTCTTGCTTCAAAAATACAAATGGGAGGTCATGTGAGAAATTACTTCCCTCACCCCTTTGACATCACAGGATGCTTCAAAAAGGTACGACGGGAAAAAGAATGGGACAGCAAAGCCAGTTCATTCTGTCTTCTTTGTGCAATGCATTTTGGGAAAGGCCTGCATTCTTATGGTAAAAATTCAGCTGAAATATAAAAAGGCAATGAATGTAGTTAACAACAGGTGCAATCATATTATACAGCTCAGTCATAATGCCTTATATACTCTGAGAATTAACACAGGAATTAGGTGATGGACATGAATGAAATCTGAAAATGACACTCAGATCTGAGTGCTGACAATAATAATTTTCATGTGCACTATCTAGCACTTTTCAAACAAGGATCTCAAAATACTTTACAAAAACAGAGGTACTGTCACATTTTGATTACAATGGTCTATAACTGATCTCACATTTTAATGTTGATACAAACTGTGCACTCAAAGTGTATCTTAGAGCTGTTTCATGAGACCTGACTGACTAACCTAGAGAATGGAGTTGTAGCTGTGTCAGTCCCAGGATATGGGAGAGACCAGGTGGGGGAGGCAATATCTTTCATTTGACCAACTTCTGTTCATGAGAGACAAGGTTTCGAGCCACACAGAGCTCTTCTTCAGGTCTGGGAAAGGAACTCTCAGTATCGCAGCAAAAATTCTCCAACTCCAACTACTATAAAGACCTTAAGATGACCCCACACCACAGTTTACCCAGGAACTTAAGGGTATCATCAAATCCTTCCTCAAACACCTCCAAAACCAACTCCACAAACTCATTCCCCACATACCTTCTACATACAAGGGAATCTAGGCAGACCAATCATACCTGGCCATGGCACTCTTACTGAAGGAATATTGGGACTCATACAAATCAACCTCAAACCACTCACCACACAAAGGGCCAGCTTCTTTCAGGGTACAACCAACTTTCTTCACAAACACCACAACATTAACAGGCTCCCTCAGAACACCATCCTCACCACCATGGATGTCACTTCCTTATACACCAACATCCCTCACAATGACGGCATGACTGCCTGCCTCAAATATTTACAGGACAATGGACAACTCTCACATATCCACTCCTAACATTGCTAAACTCATTCATTTCCTCCTCACTCATAACAATTTCACATTCCACAACAAATATTTTGTCCAAACCATCAGGATGGCTTCCAATACGCCAACCTCTTCCTGGGCCACCTTAACACCAAATGATATACCTGAGACACATCGATATTTTCATCTTCTGAACATACAGCTTAAACTCCGTCATAGATTTCCACCACAACTTCAACAACTACCACCACCCATCCATTAACCTTTCTCTGGACCACTTCCATATGAGCATCAACTTCCTGGACACCACAATCAGCTTCAACAATGGAACCCTGCAGACAACTATATACAAGAAACCCATGGATCACCATATCTACCCTCATAGATCCAGTAACCACCTCAAACACACCAAGAACTAGGTTATCTACAGCCAGGCACTCAGATAACACATAAGATGCTCTAAGAAGAAAGTCTGAGATATACACCTTAACATATTTAAAACCGCCTTCAGCAAGCAAGAACATACCACAAGAGTAGTAGATCATATCACCCACCCAAATACCCCAAGAGAACCTGCTTTAATACAGAAATAAAACCTTCTCCAACCTCACATCCCTAGTTGTCCCCTACTACCTCATACTGGAACCCATACAAGGTACCAACAACTACAACCCATACTTGATTTTCTTGAACCTCTACTTCTGGCCTTCAAACAACCCCCCAACCTCTCCATACGCATCAGAAGCAAGCTTCCTACAGACCAGGACACCACAACTCAAAGTGGCATCAGACCCCGCCAGAATAACAGATTCAAGACCTGTAGTCATATCTCTACTGCTACACTGATCAACACTCCTCACAACACAACTTTCAAGATCCACAGATCCTGCACGTGCCCATCAACACATGGTGTACCTCATCCAGTGCACTAAATGTCCCAATAACAAGGATGTGGGTGAAACTAGACAATCACTATGCCCTTGAATGAACTCAAACAGGAAAATGATAAAAAACAAAAACACCCTATCACCCACAGGTGAACACTTTTCACAAAGTGATCACTCTATATCTGACCTCTCAGTCCTCATCCTCAAAGGAAACCTGCATAACATTTTGAAACAACGAGCCCGGAAGCTTAAATTAATTACTCTGCAAGATGCCAAAAATCATGGCCTGAACAGAGATACTGGATTTATGGCTTATTACAACAATCTGTAACCCACTAACCCTCTCTTTTTGTTCTATGACTGGCCACTGTACCTTGAATGGTCCATTACAATATGTGTTAACTCCTTATGCTAAACAATCTTTTCTACCTTGCATTTTGCTGTGACATTCTGAGTATGTTTCCCAGACCTGAAAAAGAGCTCTATGTGGCTCGAAAGCTTGTCGCTCTCACCAACAGAAGTTGGTTCAATAAAAGATATATTACCTCACCCACCTTGTCTCTATGACCTAAAAGCAGAAGCAAGGGAAAGCTGTAAAATGAAATGGATTTTCAGGAAACAATTCCTTCAGCATTGTGTGTGATGGGTTGCTGCGTGTGTATAGGACAGTAAGAACATTGTACCTGCTTGAACAATCTACTTCTCCTGATGGAGGGCTTCAATGAAGGCTTCAAGTTTTTCCTGGATTTCCCGAACTTTTTCTAGAAAGATTAAAAAGATTGCCACTCAAATTTCTAGCTATTTTATTGAGGATAGATACAAAAAAACTCAACTATAAAGCAGAGCAAAAACCAGTTCTGTAAGCAATCATTATCCTAAATGTTTGAACTGTTGTGAACAGTTCCTGCATCAGACAAAAATTAACAGACTCTCTATTAAGGCTGTTTTTTCTTTAAAGAACTTTTCCAATTAGATACCTTTTTACCATAAATGCTAATTTAATAATTCCAAAATGCAGCAAAGCAATCTGATACTGAAATAGCTATGTTCTGAAAAGCTTAGATTTCCACTGGTTCACATACATCAAGTCGACTGTGCACCTACTGTTATACAGTGGGAGTTGTTACCCATTAAGTAAAGTGCACTAATCCCTCTCTCTCTTAGCCCAATATTATTCTCCACATTAGTAGCACAAACACCATTTATCATTCAAGAAACAGTTAAAAGCTAGCGACTTAATGGGTAGAATTGCAAGCAATCAGACCTCAACATGCAACACACCTGCTACAAAAGAGAGTGTGCTTGGAGTGAAGAATGCTATCTGAGTTGAATATTCAATGATATATCTAGTCTTGGTCCCTTGCATCTTAGCACTGACCAAAAGGATGAAGTCAGAATTACATTCCACAAAACCTCTAAATCTGGAATCATTTTCCCCATTAGCAAAATCACTCACAGGACAAACCTACGTGCAGTTACTGAAAACAAAATGTCAGTAGGATTTTTAAAAAAACTCCAAACCCTTAATTTTTTACCATCACTGTGTCCCTCTCTCCCCCTCAAGATCTTGGAGTGTCTATATGTTATATGTAGACTGCAGTGACTTACAGAACCGACTTAAAAACCTAATGGGATTGAAAAGCCTGCATGGTTTTCTGCCCCTGCTTGAGGCTGCTTCTTGTAAACCAGTGGTTCTCAAACTTCTGTACTGGTGACCCCTTTCACACAGCAAGCCTCTGAGTGCGATCTCCCTTATACGTTAAAAAGACACTTTTAAAAATATATATTTAACACTATTATAAATGCTGGAAGCAAAGTGCGGTTTGGGGGTAGACGCTGACAGCTCATGACCCCCAGTTTGAGAACCCCTGTTGTAAACCTATGCAGAGCCAGTTACTCCTTTTAAAGTGCGTGAAGGAAAGGGAAGAAGTGGATCACTGTACTTAGAATCCGGAAATCAAGTGTTCAGCCTAATAAAAGGTACAATGTGTGTGCAAACGTTCAAATCTAGTTTTAGCAAGCTAAGCATATTATCTGGGACAAAGCCCCAGATTCCCTTTGTGAGGTTATAAGGGACGCTTGTGGTTATCTTCCATTAGTTTTCGTGGCTACTTATTACATTTAAAAAACCAAAGTACACTCTAGCCGTGATTGAACGGGACATGTGCGCAGCTGGAGCAATCACCAAATGTGATCACCCAAGGGAGTGTTCGTAGGAGGTAGCTAGGAGAAATAATTGTTTCATCTAACAATGAAATGACAAAATCCTTATGCTTTACACTAAAGTGTGTTTCAGAAACAAGAATAAATTCATCTTTTTAGGATAAAAAGGACATTTCAGCAGACCAGATTTTTAAGAGCGATATAAAATATACTCTAATAATAAAGAAAAATTCTGCAACTGAAAAAACACTGTTAATATTAATTGGCTAGCATTTGAAACAGATACAGTGAAACAAGGCAGTCAACTTTATTTCAGGGTTTCTTGGTGTTTTGTTAACAGCTTGGCAGAAACAGGAATTTGACTTTACTGTCCACATGCCAGGCATGGGCAGGCAGCTCTTGCATTGGTCTGTCCATGACCTCAACTCAAGTTGGCTGGACCACCCTTCTGAAGGCCAGATGCAGTTTAGTCTCCTGACCATCTTTGTCATGGGGCATTCTAATGAGCAAAGAAAGGATCTGTACACCGGAGCGAACTTAGTGAGTGTGTGTGCTGACCTGTGTTCCTGGCGACCCTACACTGGGCTAAAAATACCAGAAGCATTTCATTAAGACATCGGGCTATCTTAGTCTATACTCGACCTAGACCATGTTCATCTCTGTGGTGTCTGAATGTTTTCCAAAGCTAAAAATTAAATAATGAGATGTATGCTTTTCAAGTGCAGCTTCCTCTCCAATCCCCCCACTCCCTGCCTGGAAAATGATATGTATGTTTGTTTTGTTAATCTGACTGCATTCATATGCATTCCTCAGGAGTAGAGCTATTCAGGGCAGCCAGAGTCTTGAAGTTTGAGACAGTTTTTTTTAGCTATTCTGGGTCCGGATAATTTCTAGGCTTGCAGATATGGACAAAGGGTAAATTCCTGGTCCCATTAAAGTCCAGTAGGATCAGGATTTCATCCCAAGACTTAAAATATAACAGAGATGAGCCCTCAGTAAAGCCATGTTGCTAAAGACAACATGCTGCTGCTGGATTCAAAACTGGTTAAAGATTGTTTTTTTGTTTCTGCGGGGGTGAGGGGGAGCGCCGCACAACCCATATATCTTTCAAAGGCTAATTTCGCATTATATTTGACAAACGCATCACAATTATTTTTGTTATTATGATATATACATCTTACCTTGGGGAGTAATGTAATTCTGAACTATTTATTTTTGGTTTGGATTGCTTTATTCAGTCCAACATTCTTTCCTCAAATATGATTTTTATATTGATCAAGCTATTAGTCTGATTGAAAGCAGACAGATTTAACAACATTAAATGCAAATATTATTCCTGCTCACCCCTTGGTTAGTGAAATAGTCCAGTGCTAGAAATTCACATCAACCAAATCCATAATTTACGAGTTTACACTTAAAAAAAAAGGGGAGGGGGGTTGACGGTCTGTGCCAACAACACCTACTTTAATTTTTCAATCAAGGCATGTTAAAGTAACAGGATAGCCAACGTTTATTCCACCAGAATGTAGTCCATCAGTTGTGTATGTTTAGAGAACAGACATAATAAAGTTGCCTCCATCGTTATCATAAGCACTTTATTAGTTTTTATACCTGGATAGAATTGAAGTAACTCCTTAACTGTAATAATTATGAGGTCTTCAAGTAACTTTGGAATAAAACAGTTTAAAAGTCTGTCAAGAAATTATAACAGAGTCATATGAAGCTTTGTATTTGCAGTAGGAATACAACTTATTGCACTGACACAGACACTAATCAACAGGTAAAACGTATTTCTTTCTAAAATCCACAGTGCAGCACACAGAAATAGTACCCTGCTATTTCGTTTGCTTTTCATTTAGCATAATGGCAGAAAGCGTATTCACACAGCCGTGATTAGTAAGGTGGTCATTTTAAATTCTTGGAGATATTTATTTTGATGAGCAACCTAATGCAGTGACTGAATACTTTACGGTAAGTGTGTCAGTACTTCATATCATCTAAATTCAAAACAAACAGGACGGTAACTATAATTGATCCAAACAGAAACTACAGATGTTAACTGCGTCAAATTTTGGGGAAGTTTGCTTCTGGATCCAACATACTTTGCTGTGAGATAGATTAATATTCACCCCTTCCCCAACACACACAGACACACACACACACAGACCATTTTCCAGGGGTTCTGCTCCAGATCTGGGTCCAAGCTTCTAGGCTTAAGCCCATCTCCAATTAAACAGCATAATTTCAATACATTTAATATTGCAAATGAATACTCTCTCAAAAACCCAATCGTCTCTTTGGGTTTCAAACCAGGACACTTCTTCATACGAGTATACATTAAGGAGATGCCTATGACATATGGAGGACATTTTTGTTGCAATATTACATTATTCTAAGTAAAAATAACCCACAGACTACGAGATAAACTTTTAACCTGCTAACAAGTATGTATTTCTCTCACACACTGAACTTTCTCCTGAGTTACTATCCAATGCTCCAATATCACATCAGGCTTCCAAATGCTACTGTTCTAATTTACTTCTGAAGTTTATATTTATAGCGTTGCTCATAACTCTGATACTTTTAATACAGATTTGGAGTTATGAATGCATGGTTCTTACACCACCTGTTAAACAGTGATCAAAACGTAAGCGAAACCAGTGCGGGAAAACTATAACAAACCCCTTGTTTCTAGCTTTGGAACAATGAAACACACAGGCCTACAGGCAATGAATGCCCATTCTACTTTCCATTTACCCAATGTTTACCTAAAAGATGAGCTGTTCCATACATCAATTCATTATGTCTCCTGATCTGGTCATGAATATTCCCATAATCCTTTCCCAATATCCCATAAACCTCCACTGACACAGAATGAAGAAATTCTTTATTCAGAGGCTTCAGAGACCCATTCATGCTTGTTCCCTCTATCTCCACATGAAATGATACCGCTGCCCACTCATTTTCATTTCATTAATCCTCTGACACGGACTCTAAAAGGCTCAAAACCAGACTAATTGATCTGTAATTAGGATCTGAATTCACAGTGAATACAGAAAGACCCAGCCAAGGATAAGGTTTACTTTTGCTGTTAACATCAATTTAGGAAGGAGAAAAAAAACCCAAAAATATTCAGTCTCAAAGACAAATTGTCTACTTACTGGTCCCAACTTTATAGCTACATTATTAACGTGCCTCACCGGAAAAGCATTGCATTGAGTGCAATAGCAGTGCTGTTAAAATTGAAGCCAGTTACCTTCCAAGCACAGCTGATGAGATAGGGGTGAATAACTTAAAGCAATAAAACAGAAAAAAACTTTACATATAATGCTGTAAGAGTAAGAAAAATAATCAGCTTTATAATCAAATTACTTTTTCTAAAAGAGGAATTTAGCTTTCCAATGCAAGACATTTCTGTCATGACTGAAAACAAATGGTGTAAAAGTTTCCTCAAAGGCTAGAAATTTTTCACAGAGGTAGCCCTGTAGACAAAGATGTCCTGTTTACTAATTCTTCTCTTTGATGATATAAATCCATATTTCTGTTTAGTTTCTCAAAATACATATATTTGACTAAATATAGGCTCACTTCTGCCTTAATCTAACATTAAAAGCAACACAGCTATACATCACTGGCAATGAGATTGCCTTTTCAAGAGGAGTTGCAGGTAACCTTTCCCCTTCAGCTAACTCGAAGTATCAGTTTAAAACTTTTTCTACTAGACTATCCATATGGCAGAAGCAGCACGGGCTTCTGAAGAAGGTTGTCATCCTGGCCTTGGAATAATATTTAGGACTCAAGAAACCTCCTAGAGCTTATCTTCATGGGGAAGTTATACTGTTATCTGATAATGTGTGAATTTAAACTGCTGTAGTTACAGCACTTTAACGCCTCACATGGACACTAAATACAATAGTGTCATAAGAACATAACATCATAATGGCCACACTGGGTCAGACCAAAGGTCCATCCAGCCCAGTATCCTGTCTTCCAACAGTGGCCAATGCCAGGTGCCCCAGAAGGAATGAACAGAACAGGTAATCATCAAGTGATCCATTCCGTCACCCATTCCCAGCTCCTGGCTGGGAATATACGTGTCACATACACACACATATATATATATACACATATGTGCAATGTATGTCATTTTTTCTCATTTTCCAAAGCTTATGTTGCTTTGGAAGGGGTTTAAGCAAATTTGGAAAAAAACACTCTTATTCCAGAATAAGACAGCATCCACACGACAAGTTAAAAATGATATAGTTATACTGCTATAAATATACTAGTAAAGTTCTCCCATGTAGACAAGCCTTTACTCTTTATTGTACACCTCTGTTCCCGACTCTGAGATAAATATGAAGGGAAAAAGCCTCACAAACTATTTTTCTTTTCATCTACAGATGAACAGTTACACTGGAGGAAAGGGACTAGAGTTGTCAGTACTTAGTGAACTAAATCATAATACTTCCGATGTTACAAACATTAAGAAGGAATCCACACAAACATCCTTGTCTTGTAGGAAATGGTTAGTATTCCCATTTTGCAGACAGGAAAACTCAGTCAGAGAGGTAAAGTCATCTGCCCAGAAATCAAACATTTAGATCCCTGTTTAGGTAAGCTTTTAAAGTACGTGCAAGTGTGTTCCTGAATAAAGATGTTTCTCTCATTTGGGGCCTTAGAGGAATGAGCACAAGGCTGGCAGAAAATCTTCTCACTTCTAACGTCCTCTCTGCAACTAAGATATGCTGCCTCTCAGTCTTACAAGTTAGACAAAGGGAGATGGGCATCAGTCCATTTCCTTGCCTGTACAGAACTGCTCCCAGCAGGATGGTCTCTGGTTCTTTGTTCAGGTTACTTTTAAACAACCGAAGAAACTGGGGCATTGAACACTCTGCAGGAATCTATTCCACAGAGCAACAGCTCTGTCTGTCAAAAGTTTCAGCCTGAAACTTTTACTCAGTATCAAAGCATCACCTACAAAAAAAGTTTATTCTTTAAAAAGAGGAGGAAATATTTGCACAGCCATGACATATGCATGCCTGAACTGAGTGACCACTTGCGCTTCCTTGCCCTCCTCCCTCCCGTTTTTGGTGTATGCTGCATCCTCACCTGTTCATCAGTCTATCATTCAGGGTTTGAGTCTACAGTCTGATCTGCACAGAGCCCCACCGAAGTCAATGGAGCCCACTTATAGACATCAAATTGCAGGATCAGGGTCTGAGATTATAAACTCGTTGACGATAGGGACCTATCTTCTATTATAAACTATTGTAATAGACCTATCTTCTATTATAAACTTCATCTATTGATGAAGCACCTTGTAGACGAGGGGGCACTATGAAACAACATGTATAACCCCTATAGTTCTGGCTTCTTGTACTTTGTTAAATAATTCCTCTCCTTTTTGAGGGCTTACACCCTTCTGATATTCGTAGGTTTTGATCCGTTCTTCCTTTTATCTGGCGTTTATATTTTAGTTCTTTTAAATCCTTCCTCCTAAGTCAATTTTCTCCATTCTCTTCCCTGAATTCCTTCTACACAAGAAGTTAGCTTGCTACTGCTCCTTTAGGAAAATTGTTGATTTGCTGTTATGAAAACATCATCTTTCCTTCAGTAAGCAGAAAATCCAGTCTATAGTCAGATTGATTACAATGCCCAGCATCGTACTCTTCATATCTGGTAATATGGATCCACAGTCCACTGCAGGAAGTGGGATTTTAACTTATGGCTAACTAGCGTATTATCCCAGTTACATATACAAAACCACGCTGAACAAATATAAAAGGGGGTAAGTGACACAATCTCTTCTTGGTTCAGCCTTTTATGCCACGTTCTTCCATATTCTATAGGACCATAGGAAACTTCCGTTTTCGCTAAAACAATGTGGGGGTAGTGTTCTAAAGATTGTCCAAAACAACCCCTGTAAGCACAAGTTACAAAACTTGAATCAACATGCCTTTTCCCAACTCCCAAATCTCAAAAGGCTCAGAGCTACTATAATTTACTGATCATTGCAGGGTCATGTCCCACTGAATTTTAAAAAATTCTTGGACATTGGCTCAACACATTTTTTTGCCAGTTTCCTCTTGTTCACATACCATATTTTCCTCTTGATGTGTCCAACAGGAAAGCTAAAACTTTAAGAAAAAAGGAAAAACCACCCAGGCAGCCCTTAAAGAGACAGAACATCATTTATCACCTGTAAAGACAGATTTATAAGAAGAGGGCCCCCTCTGTTCCTTTAAGACTGCAAAACAGATGGGAAGTGAATGGACAGTCAGAGGGTCAAGAAAACTCATGGGAGGTGCTGCTTGTCTGCTGTATGCATGTTCCCAGCATAAGAAAGAGGTCAAGATTGTAACTGCATGGCTGGGTGCTGGAAAGGCCCTTTCTTCAAGCTGTTACAAAGACAAACGCTGTTCTTCTTTCTGCTGTCAAACTGTTATAAATATTGGTTTGTCAAAAGCCCTTCAGTGGCTGAAGTTTTTAAAAAAGGCAGAACAGGAGAATGAATCATGTGAATGATTCTTAAACAATTAGCTCATTAGTGTAATAAAAGCACTGCAGGACTGGAGAAGTTTAAATGGAATTTATAATAGTTCATATAGTAAATCCATGATTCATTAAAAATATACAGGCTTAAAATGCAAGCTTGCAGAAAAGCTAGCGTACCACTTCATTACTGCTAGCCAGCATAGAATGAACAAAGCTGCTAACCGAGGTAACATCATAGTAAAACTAACTTTTACTGTTATCAAATATGTTTCTCAAATCTACTGTACCATGCAAGAGATGCAAATATATGGCAAGGTTAAATGAATACTTCCTGTAAATTTTGAACTTCAAAGTATATTCACTGAGATTGGATAATCATGATACAAAAGTATTAATCACATTTGTGGAGAAGACTTGCTTTACAGAGCTAGGAAGATAAAAACAGCACTATGATGTTTTACTAGCTGGAGCCCAGAGCGACTGGCAAAAAGTAATCAGTTTTTGCACTAAATCACTTTTCCAGCCCTTGAAAACAGGCAGTTCATTTTTGGGTGCTGCTGGAATCCTGGTATTCTTGGTGGTATGGGGAGTGGTGGGAGGAGGTGCTCTGCATGGCTGATAGAACAAGTGAGATGCTATTATAATGATGGATTACTGATCTTACTTTGAATAGTTAGCATCTTCTTAGAACCCTAAACCAAAAGCAAAATATTTAGCACATCCATTTTATATATATACAAATATAGCCAGATCTCCAGGAGCTGGTTTAAACACATTCTAGTTTTATGGACATGAGCTCTTCTATGACCTCCTGATGGCAAACCGACCAAGTACTTTGTTTAACTAGACCATAACAGGAAAAACATCAGGGGAGTCTGCTTCCTCACTATAGACAGAGAATCTAACATTCTCTCTTTTCCTTCTTGTTTCAGGGGAGGATTCAACTAAAGGACATTTAGATACCCCAGCTTGTATGGTTAACATGCTATAAAACACTGCAGGAAATTGATGCTAAGAATAGAGTCTAGCTAGAAGACGTATAATCATCATCACTCAAGTCAATCTAGTTACCAGCACTAATGATACTTTATTCTCAAATCATATTTGAGTAAAGTTATCAACCGCCACTTAAGATGAGCCCCACCTTTACTTCATGCTAGGGGCTGGCGCAAAACCAGCAGTAAGAAAGCCAGCTTGTCTGTAGACATTAAAGATACTTTCACAAGTACTCAGCATTGCCATTTTATTTTAACATAGCTAAAAACGCTCTTAGAAAAAAAAACCCACCATAAAACATGAATTGTGCATTGTATTGATGAAAGCGTAGGCTACTAATTAATCAACGTCTTGACCCACACCGGCCTGAGGTCTGCACATGAGCCCTTCTCAGCTAATGAAACTGTTTCCAGCAACACATTTTCCCCTCCCCAATCAAATAGAACAGAAGCTGACTGTATTTCCCAGAGCAGTCCCCAGGGCTCTATAGACTGGCAAACATGAAGTTATCGCCCCATATCTGACAATGCAGGAGCATAGTATCAAAGCTGAGATCGCTAGGCTGAGGTGAAAATGACAGCTACTGAGACTTTTGATCTGACACTAGTTACGTTTTTGAGAACTTGTCACGTGTCAGGTCTCACAACCCTATAAAAGGGAAAGTAATTAATGCCACAGCACTACCATAAACAGTGCTCAGAGCCTACCACAGGTTTCAAAATGTTCATTAAGCATAGAATTTCCAATGAAAACTGACAAAATGAGAGACCGAATGGAGCACACAATAGATGTGAGGCTTGGTCTACACTACGCATTTAAACCGATTTTAGTAGCGTTAAACCGATTTAACGCTGTACCCGTCCATGAAGCCCTTTATATCGATATAAAGGGCTCTTTAAATCGGTTTCTGTACTCCTCCCCGACGATAGGAGTAGCGCTAAAATCGGTATTACCATATCAGATTAGGGTTAGTGTGGCTGCAAATCGATGGTATTGGCCTCCGGGCGGTATCCCACAGTGCACCACTGTGACCGCTCTGGACAGCAATCTGAATTCGGATGCAGTGGCCAGGTAAACAGGAAAAGCCCCGCGAACTTTTGAATTACATTTCCTGTTTCCCCAGTGTGGAGCTCTGATTAGCACGGGTGGCAATGCAGTCCCAAATCCAAAAAGAGCTCCAGCATGGACCGTACGGGAGATACTGGATCTGATCGCTTATGGGAAAACAAATCTGTTCTATCAGAGCTCCGTTACAGAAGACGAAATGCCAAAGCGTTTGAAAAAAAAAATTTACAGACTACACAGTGCTATGTGACAAGCGTAATGGGAAGCAAGAGACTCAAATGGACACTCATGGAGGGAGGGAGGGGGTACTGAGGACTCCAGCTATCCCACAGTCCACAGCAGTCTCCGAAAAGTATTTGCATTCTTGGCTGAGCTCCCAATGCCTGTAGATTCAAACAGATTGTGCGGCATGGTTCAGGGAATAGCTCATCAATGTACCCCTTCCCCCCTACCATGTGAAAGAAAAGGGAAAAAAATTGTTTCTTGACTTTTTTTTAATGTCACCCTATGTCTACTGAATGCTGCTGGTAGACGCGATGCTGCAGCAGTAAAGAGCAGTATCCGCTCCTCTCCCCTCCCCGGTGGCAGACGGTACAACATGCTTGATAACTGCTGAATACCCCTGGCTGGCCTCAGGGGCGCCTGGGTAAAAATAGGAATGATTCCTGGTCATTCCCAGTAGATGGTACAGAACGGCTGGTAACCGTCCTCATCATAGCAACTGGGGGCTGAGCTCCATCAGCACCGCTTAATGTCCTGCCTGGACTGTCATAAAATGAGGGGAAGGCAGCCTTCCGCTGCTATCTCACTAACAAGTCACTGTTTCTTATTCCTGCATTCTTTATAACTTCATGATACCAATGGGGGGGACACTGCCACGGTAGCCCAGGAAGGTTGGGGGAGGAGGGAAGCAAGGAGTGGGGTTGTTGCAGAGGCACCCCCCATGAATGGCATGCAGCTCATCATTTCTGCAAGATCTGACATGGAGCAGCTGTGCTCTCCGATACACTGCTTCTCTAGTACACTTGCCCCATATTTTAGGCAGGACTGACTATTTTTAGAAACCATAAAGGAGGGATTGACTCGGGGAGTCATTCCCAGTTTTGCTTTTGCGCCCCTGGCCAATCTCAGCCAGGGGCACCCGTGATAGCAGCAGACAGCACAGAAGGACAGATAACTGTCATCTCATTGCCAAATTACACTAGCAGCAGACGGTACAGAAGGACTGATAACCGTCTCTGCTATCATGCAAAAGCAAATGAATGCTGCTGTGTAGCGCTGGAGTATCGCCTCTGTCCGCGGCATCCAGTACACATACGGTGACTGTAAAAAAAAGAAAAAAAAAGCTGAACGGGCTCCATGGTTGCCGTGCTATGGCATCTGCCAGGGCAGTCCAGGGGAAAAGGGCGCGAAATGATTGTCTGCCGTTGTTTTCCCGGAGGAAGGAATGACTGACAACATTTACCCAGAACTACCCGCAACAATGATTTTTGCCCCATCAGCCACTGGGCTCTCAACCCAGAATTCTAAGGGGTGGGGGAGACTGCGGGAACTATGGGATAGCTACGGAATGGCTACCCACAGTGCAACGCTCCGGAAATCGACGCTAGGCTCGGACCACGGACACACACCGTCGAATTAATGTGCTTAGTGTGGCCGCGTGCACTCGACTTTATACAATCTGTTTTATAAAACCGGTTTATGTAAAATCGGAATAATCCCGTAGTGTAGACGTACCCTTAGTCATATTGCTTAATGCACGACTGGAAAGTGCCCAGATAGTACAGTGATGAGGAACCAACTCAGAATCAGCTCTACAATCGGGAAAAGATTTAATTGTGGAAGGAAACCTGTCGTTTTCATTTCCTGTATCAGAGTAATATGCCCGTTAACTGGGGAGGGAATAGGTGAAAAACAAACTAAAAGCAGACCATGGACACTATGTGATGACTCATCCAAATACATATAAGATTTAAATTCCTACAGCTGATGCACAGACAACTTCTGTGACTAACCATATTACGAAAGGCAATTACTTGTGTAAATCCCAGTGCACAAATGTGAATATTGATCGTTATAAAAACCAAGTGTTAGAAACTGCCCTCATGGCAGGACCAAATATTGTCTAGACCATCCCTAATAGACATTTATCTAACCAACTCTTAAATATCTCCAGAGATGGAGATTCCACAACTTCCCTAGGCAATCTATTCCAGTGTTTAACTACCCTGACAGTTAGAAACTTTTTCCTAATGTCCAACCTAAATCTCCCTTGCTGCAGTTTAAGCCCATTGCTTCTTGTTCTATCATTGGAGGCTAAGGTGAACAAGTTTTCTCCCTCCTCCTGATGACACCCTTTTAGATACCCGAAAACTGCTATCATGTCCCCTCTCAGTCTTCTCTTTTCCAAACTAAACAAACCCAATTCCTTCAGCCTTCCTTCGTAAGTCATGTTCTCAAGACCTTTAATCATTCTTGTTGCTCTTCTCTGGACCTTCTCCAATTTCTCCACATCTTTCTTGAAATGCGGTGCCCAGAACTGGACACAATACTCCAGCTGAGGCCTGACCAGCACAGAGTAAAGCGGAAGAATGACTTCTCGTGTCTTGTTTACAACACACCTGTCAATGCATCCCAGAATCACGTTTGCTTTTTTTGCAACAGTATCACACTGTTGATTCGTATTAAGCTTGTGGTCCACTATGACCCCTAGATCTCTTTCTGCCATACTCCTTCCTAGACAGTCTCCTCCCATTCTGTATGTGTGAAACTGATTGTTCCTTCCTAAGTGGAGCACTCTGCATTTATCTTTATTGAACTTCATCCTGTTTACCTCAGACCATTTCTCCAATTTGTCCAGATCATTTTGAATTTTGACCCTGTCCTCCAAAGCAGTTGCAATCCCTCCCAGTTTGGTATCGTCCGCAAACTTAATAAGCGTACTTTCTGTGCCAACATCTAAATCGTTGATGAAGATATTGAACAGAACCGGTCCCAAAACAGACCCCTGCGGAACCCCACTTGTTATACCTTTCCAGCAGGATTGGGAGCCATTAATAACTACTCTCTGAGTACGGTTATCCAGCCAGTTATGCACCCACCTTATAGTAGCCCCATCTAAATTGTACTTTCCTAGTTTATCTATAAGAATATCATGCGAGACCGTATCAAATGCCTTACTAAAGTCTAGGTATATCACATCCACTGCTTCTCCCTTATCCACAAGGCTCGTTATCCTATCAAAGAACGCTATCAGATTACTTTGACACGATTTGTTCTTTACAAATCCATGCTGGCTATTCCCTATCACCTTACCACCTTCCAAGTGTTTGCAGATGATTTCTTTAATTACTTGCTCCATTATTTTCCCTGGCACAGAAGTTAAACTAACTGGTCTGTAGTTTCCTTGGTTGTTTTTATTTCCCATTTTATAGATGGGCACTATATTTGCCCCCTTCCAGTCTTCTGGAATATCCCCCGTCTCCCATGATTTCCCAAAGATAATAGCTAGAGGCTCAGATACCTCCTCTATTAACTCCTTGAGTATTCTAGGATGCATTTCATCAGGCCCTGGTGACTTGCAGGCATCTAACTTTTCTAAGTGATTTTTTACTTGCTCTTTTTTTATTTTATCTTCTAAACCTACCCTCTTCCCGTAAGCATTCACTATACTAGACATTCCTTCAGACTTCTCCGTGAAGACCGAAACAAAGAAGTCATTAAGCATCTCTGCCATTTCCAAGTCTCCCGTTACTGTTTCCCCCTCCTCACTAAGCAGTGAGCCTACCCTGTCCTTGGTCTTCCTCTTGCTTCTAATGTATTGATAAAAAGTCTTCTTGTTTCCCTTTATTCCCATAGCTAGTTTGAGCTCATTTTGTGCCTTTGCCTTTCTAATCTTGCCTCTGCATTCCTGTGTTATTTGCCTATATTCGTCCTTTGTAATCTGATCTAGTTTCCATTTTTTATATGACGCCTTTTTATTTTGTAGGTCACACAAGATCTCGTGGTTAAGCCAAGGTGGTCTTTTGCTACATTTTCTATCTTTCCTAACCATCGGAATAGCTTGCTTTTGGGCCCTTAATAGTGTTCCTTTGAAAAACTGCCAACTCTCCTCAGTTGTTTTTCCCCTCAGTCTTGATTCCCATGGGACCTTACCTATCAGCTCTCTGAGCTTACCAAAATCTGCCTTCCTGAAATCCATTGTCTCTATTCTGCTGTACTCCCTTCTACCCTTCCTTAGAATTGCAAACTCTATGATTTCATGATCACTTTCACCCAAGCTTCCTTCTACTTTCAAATTCTCAACAAGTTCTTCCCTATTTGTTAAAATCAATAGTTACTTGGACCACAAATCAGTAAAAATCTCTCTACAACAACATTCATGTTAAATTTCATCATTAGAAGAGAAAATGTCTGTCTGAAATTATAACAAGAGAAATGTTTAGAGATAGGACTGATACCATGATTCATCTCTGCTTGTCAGGAATACAGATTAATTGCTTAAGTGCTCCTGCTCTGAAAGACAAGATGTTACTTTATTCTTTGTCTTCTTTTTTGTTTGTATTGTCATATTAATTACTATACTGCTCTCTTATTTTATATTGCCTTCCATCTTGGAAGCTAGGTGAAAAATCACCATCACAATACTAAATAAGCTGGTGACCCTACTGTCTTAGGTCCTTTGGGGTCTGATTAATATATGTCACAGCTTGATAGTGGTTGACTCATCCTTCTTTGATTCATCTACCTGCAATAATTTTGCATTTCTACAAACACTACTACTTATACATCATTAATGGGATCTTCATGCAGGTGGTATCTGTACATATAACTGATCAGTTTTTTTTAAACTAGCACCCAACATTCTGTTTCCATACTTGAAACATGCAGTAACTTTCAGGAAGAGATTAAATTTAGTAAATATAACACCAGAACAACATGCATCAAAGGATAGATCATTGGACTCAGACAAGATTAATAGGCAGCAAACATGCCTTCAGTCCTACACCAATTTATCATTCTCTTTCTATGTTGACTTTAAATGATAGTCTTGGTCTGCGAAGAATGTGCTAAACTTTATGAGGATCCGTTTTTGAACCTGGATATTAGTGCCTGGCTCTTCATCAATAACATTAAGAAACCACAGCGCTCGGATCTTTGCCATCTGGGATTCTCAAGTTAAGAAAACCATCGCTCCATCAGAGGAGGTTTACAATTGATGTATGCTCTCCCTTGAGGATTACTTCCCTCTTTGAGAAGATGCGGCTCTTTAAAGCCCTTTCTGCCATGACACAAAGCAGGAGCTACCTTATCTGCACTTTGAACAAACAATCCTACACATTCCTCTAGCAATTGCTTTAATTTGTCAGTTTCACACAGCCGTCCAAAACGAAGAACTGTTAAATTCAAGTTGCCTTCGCTACCAAGAAGTACATTTGCTTTAGATGGGCTCATGCACTGGGCTACACTGAATTAAGAATAAGGCAAAGGTGACTAGGTAAAAATAATGGCTATCTGCTCTATAACTGAACAGAACAGAGTAGGAACACTAAACAAAAATAGCTGAATATACTTTAATCCTAAAGATAACAATCATAGTCAGTGTGCATGTACAAACTATACATATGCTCTCTCTCTCTCGTGCGCACACACACATCCTCCCCACAATTCAGCATGTATATGGGAAGGGTTGTGACGAAGCGTGTCATGTTGCCTCTAACATTTCCACCTTATCAGATACAGATGGTGTAGGTGAGCATTCAGTTTCTGGCTGAGACTGAGGCATAGATGAGGGTGCACAAATAAGGAATAAATCCAGAAAAGATTGAGGGGGAACGAGTGGAAGATAACAGCCACCATAACTGAGGGCATAATCTGACTTAAATTTGCAGGTCTTTTTAGTTCCTCAGCTGCTTTAGATGATCAGGTAGCAGGGATAGCCAGGACTGCTGTTTGATCTGCACCTGTTCAGAAGGTTACAACATTTTCAGATGCAGATCTCACTACTATCATCCTTGCTTTCGTCACTTCAAGATTAGACTACAGCAAGATGCTCCTTAGGAAGATACTTTAGGGCCATTAGGAAACCTGTGCATAACGCAGCTGGTTGCAAAGTTACCATCCTGTTTTCATTCAAATCTCTTCTAAAGCTCACTTCTTCCATGATATTAATTAGTTCTAAAGATCCCTGTATGTTCTTCCTTCCTCTGGATTTCCAAGTCCACGTCTTCCTCATGTCCATCTTTTAGAATCCCTTCTGGGGACTTTGGGACCCCACAGTAAGTGCTTACAGAATTAGACCCTTTATCTCAGTCTTGCAGAATCCAAATATATTGCTGGCAATAAATATTTTAATCACCAATATAAAATACAAATAATAGTGGCCGACTCTCTGTAATCTGCATTGGTTATCTATTGGTTTCCAGGTGGGCTTTAAGGTGTTGGTTTTGCCCTACTCATCTGGACCCTTCCACCCTGAGAGACTACTCCTCCCCCATGGTTGTGACCAGTAGAGCTGCTAGAGTTTTCTCAGTCCTTATGTTAAAAGGGGGAAGATCCAATTTAGAAGCAAAAGAATCTGGAGCAAATGGAGTCAGGAAAGCCAAGGGAGGACAGGATTTTAAGGACATATCAACAGATCATGAGATGTGATCAGGAAGAGGTCACTAGAAACTTTGTAGTCATCTCAGTGGAGTGAAACACAAATATGGGATAGTCAGCTCCACGCTCTAAAATTAGTTTCATGCAGCATTTTCATTCTGCAGCTCGTAGCAATGAGGAAAATAATGTCACCATGCCGGACTATGCTACAGCAGCCCCCAAATTAGTGCTAATGGACTCTGGCACCCAGCTCCACTTAAATGTATGACAATAAAAATAAGTGTGTCTTTAACCACACTTTGCTATAAGAGGACATTCCACAGACCCCAGGAACACCCTTATTTGAGTGGAATCTAACAAATGGCCATACATGACCCATAAACTCCAAATACTGGGTCCACAACAATCTCTCTATTTTAATTAGCAGTCTAATCTGGTGAGAAACTGTACATAGATTTGCAGCTGAACTAAGATGGCATGCAAAGGACATCCAATATTCAACCAACATAAATCAGGCACACTAAAAGGACACTTCCAAAATAAAATGCAACAGAGGCTTAAATCCAATTCTAATGAATTCACAACACAGTAAAAATGTAATACAGTGACTTCAACAGGCAACAAATCCCAGTGTTAGCCTTAGATATAAAAAGCAGAAGAGTTTTTTGGAACACTAGTTTAGTTAGTCTTGATACACTTTGACCTTTAGAAGAAAATAATTACAGCTAATTCTGTGCATCAAGATTACATTTTAGAACTATGACAGAATTTAAGAAAATCGCCCTAAGGTAGGAATTTCTTTTTCTGCACATTCAACTGCCTTCCTCCATTTCAATAGGCATTTGTGCAGAAAGAAGTGCTGACTAGTCTGTGACACCTGCACAGGTGTCAATGCCTTATGTGCTGACAAACTGACTTGGGGGCTGACCCTTCCACAGTCATATTTAGTTATTTAAGAGTCAGGTTTCCCTCAGTATTCTGCTGATCCCACACCCCCCTTCTGTGCTCCCTGCCACTACTCCCACTCCACAAAGAGGATCTGCATGGGGGTTTATTTCTGTTTTAGGGTTTTTGTTAAAATACCTGAATTATGAGGGAGCAGAATGTTGGATGAATAGCACACACAGAACTGCAGGGAGACGCTTCGCATATTATGTAATTCTTATATTCACATATACTGTGCAGAAACTGGATTTTGAAGAAAAGTGGTTTGTTTGTTTTTTTAAGCAGCATTCATAGTTAAGCTCTTTAAAAGAAAGGACACCCTGAAATCCATATTAAGTTTCTTGGAGCAGAGACCGGGGTGAAATCTTTGCACTGACTTCAATGGGGCCAGAATTTCACTCCGGATCTTCCTCTTTGCATTGAAAGCACTTAGCATGTTGTGGGTGCTACTACAATATATGTCTATAGTCGCTTACGGAGCTTCAGAAGTGAAAGAGACCCTCATGCACTGCTCTGTGTGGTTATTTTCCAAATGATTTGCAAGATCTTTTTCCTTTCGACTTACAATATAATAATAATTTATAGTAATAGTTACTTATTGAAATTGCTTTGTAAAGCCAAACCTTGTAATCCAGCTGTGGTTAAGAATTTGGCCAGGTAGCTAAAGCTTCACGGTCATTTCTAAGCAGTGCAAACTGCTGAGTCAGAAAGAGTAGAAAATAAGAGGCAAGCCCAGACAAGTGCTGTATCCTCCCAAAGGAAACAAACCTAACTTCCGAGAAAACAGGCCTGATGCCTGGACAATGCATAGGCATCAAACAGTAAACAGAGACCCGACACTCCTGCTTGCTGAGCCTTCTGAGTGCTGCCACAAAGGCTGGACGTTGCCATCTTGTGGTAGAAAGCTGCACAGCAACTTAGCTGCAGCATGAAGTTCATGTTATTTAGGAAATTTACTTCGGCCCTTTATATTTTGAATTATTTTGACTGAAATTCTAAAATTCTATTTCTGGGACCCACTTCACTGGGAAGCTCAATGACAAAGAACGTCTATGTCAGGAAGCGTTTGGTTGGAAGATGAAAGTCACCCTCAGAGCACTGATCTTCTATACACTTCCAGATTCTGTCTGCTAAAGTAATTGTCATTTATTTTGTTTGAGGAAACAAAATACAAAATCAAGGGAATTCTGCATTACAGTGCAAGATCAAAGTCATTCACCTGCATTCTTTTCTTTACCATGTAGGATACAAATCTGTGGTCTGATTCTGGACAACACCACTGCAGAGATACAGGTTCTTCTCATTAAACCAGCAGAAAAGGTCTGAAAGCCTGCACCAAGGTCAGACCCTTTAGCAATTACTTACCACTTTTACTGGTGTCATCAAAAAGCTTTTGATGGCAATAGGACCCAGTAACCAACTAACCACAAACAACTCCCTAAGGACACAAATACACTAGCAGGCCTACAAGTTTTAACATTTTGAGTAGTTATTTGCTCACTTTAATGTAAAGTTCAATAAGGTCAACAGGGAAACAATATACTGAAGTGTACAGCATTAACTAGTTTAATGAAAGTAAAATAAAGTAGAAATGGAGGAGAAATCACTATGTATGTGTAAAACATAATAAAAGATCACCGCATATACTCGTTCATAAGCTGAATTTTTAAGCACCAGAGAAAGGGGTCAGCTTATGAATGGGTAGAGAGAGGGAGAGGTGGGACACGGCCCCTCCCCCCAACAGAGGAGCAAGGAGATGCAGCACAGCCAGCAGAGCCAGAAGGGAAGAGGCAGGGCCAAAGTCTCTCTGCTTCTGGCCACGCTGCTCTCCGCCTCCGAAGCAGCTGCAGCTCTGGGGCTGGCAGGCTGTACCTGTGTCGCTCGGCCCTGCCTCCCAGAGCAGGCTGTGGCCACCATGCCCGGGCACCAGAGCAGGCTGCAGCCACGCTGCCTGGTCTGGCCTGCTGGAGCAGCTCCAGCCAGGTCAAAGACATCCTCCCCCAGCCCTCCCCAGATAAGGTGGGAAGGGATGGGGAGAATGTGGGGGTCCTGGGCTAGGGGTGGTGTCATGTGGGGGGTGGTCACAGGGGTTACTCCCCTGACGCTCAGCTTCTCCCCCCAAAAACATTTCCCCACCAGTTGCTGTCCTGGCCCATCAGGGTAAGCAGCTGGCATGCCAGAACACTTTGTTTACTTAGGTTTACCTCCGTGCCTGCAGATGGTCAAGGTAAACAAACCATCTTGGCCCCCCCGTGGCTTATCCTGATGGCCCGGGAGCCAAAGTTTGCTGACCCCTGAATTATAGGGTCGGCTTATGAACGAGTTCTAAAAATTTTCCATTTTTACTTAACTGGGGTGCGGGGGTCAGCTTATAAACGAACTGGCTTATGATTGAGCATATACAGTATATATTCTATTCAAGAAGATTCACAGACTAGCCCTTTTCCATGCTGTAACCGTACAGATAACAGTATGTCAGCTCTTCTTCATTTAAACAGAAATCAGGCTAGAACTTTAACAATAAACACAAAAGTTCTCAGTGCAGCTGTGGCCTTAGGCATTAGTATGGATTTTACTTTGCTATCAATAGATGCTACAGGACTCCTTTCGTGCCCAAAGCAGAGACTTAAAAATGAAGGTGACAACAGGAGGGAGGAAGACACTGACAAGGTGCTCTTTTATGAGTGCAAAATTTACTTTATATAACGTTTTTAAACGTTACTGCTTTAATTCCTACCCCTCCATACCAATGCTAGTAGATCCTGCACATAAAGTACAGATTTAAGGAGCGGTCACGTGTGAATCTAAGGGTCGCTATGGAATCCATGTTTCTTAAGTGAAACTTACTACTGTGCCACTTGGGCTCCATCTGAACTACAAATACAAACAAGTCAGAGGACTCAATTACAAGACAGTTGCATTTTTGTTAACAGACGGGACTTCAACAGCATCCTACAGATAGGCTAAAGATTTGGATGTGTTTTTAGTCAGGCTACAGAACACAGGTAAGGTCCTATCTATGCTACGAATCGCAATCATGTTGTTAAGGAGCTAGGGGACAAGTGAGTTGACAACAGGTCCCACCAACTGCTGAATCTGTAATCCAGAAGCATTGCAAATGCCCAATTAGACCGGGAACAAGACAGACCTAGACCACTCATGCAGCTTCCTCCTGTTTGCAAATATTACACAAAATAATGAGCATGTCTAAAACTGTAGCTTTCCGGTGGCAAAATGTTAGTGTTTTGTTCAAGGTAACACAAGTCAAACTTCTGCGTCCATCTATATACAAGGCATTTTTTAAAGACATTATATTAAAGCACATTTCCCCCAGTCAATTACTTTTCTCTCTCTTTGTCCCCTTCTTCCCGGTGTTTCTGGTCCTAGGACTTCACGTTACTAATTTAACACTATTTACATGCTAAATAATACGGCTATTTGGCATTTCTCTGAAATGAATGTACACATGCGTGCACACACAAGCATACTTCCCCCAACCAAAAAAGATCTTCAGTACAACCTTCAGAACCATCTATATTTTATACAGTTAGTGCTAAGCTGTGTAAGGAATCATTTTATGAACAGGCTTTGGAATGTCTATAAATAAAATGTGGAAAGTAACATACGGTGAAAGTGTTAGATTCAGGGCCTAAGTGATATTAAAAAAACACATGGAGAATTAAAAGTTCCATTCCAGGATTTAGATTACATGCAATAAAAACATGCATCAGATGAGAAATGTTGTGATTTATATGTAGTCCCATTATGAGGCTGTGTCACCCAAGCTAGAATACGTAACATGCCATCAACTGGCATCTCAGGGCAAAACCAAACGAAACAATAAAACACTTTCAATGCTTTGGTGTTAAAAATGTGACATAGCATAGCAACACTGCTTGACTTTTGTTATCAGGAGACAAGCCCTGACAAGTCAAGGGTATTTAAATAATCTAGACTTCGTTTACAAGTAGACCTTAAAACTACGAAGCTAAATCTCAATTGGTGAATTAAAATCCATTTAATGAGTGTGGATTGCGAGAGTGAGGATTTCCTTTCCTGAAGTAGTGGAGTTCTAACTGCCACTTCATGCTTAAGGAGGAGATTACTTATAGGTTCCACCGAGACTTCAATGCCGGGTGTTATCAGAAAGGATCTCTCAGGTGTATAAAAATTGTAACAAAGAAAAGCATTCTCTGTACACTAAGGAGAAAGCCAAGAAATCTTCTCTCAATCATCTGCTCATAAAATTAGTACCACTTAGCAATAAAAGCATGCATGAGAGTGAGGAGAATATTTCTGAATTGACTGCAGAGCCAAGCACTGATGGTTTTAAAATCTTCCCAAAGGTACAATAAAACAGAACATGTCAGAATACATCATCTTTCACTGTAACTGTGCACTGGATGAGGGTTAGTTAATTAAAAAAAAAAAACAACACTTGTGGTTAGTGTCTGAGACCTGCAAGAAACACACTTGGGAATTTTTTGTTGCTACATTTTATTTTATTGAATATAAACTACTGGATACCCACTGCTATTCATGAACTGAATTAATAATATATAAGTAAGGCCCTACCAATTTCAAGCAGGGCTTTGGAGCTCCGGCTCTGCTCCAGCTCCAGGCAAAAACCTGCAGCTCCGTCCTCTGCTCCGGAGCTGCTCCGCACTCCAGCTTTGGGCTCCGCTCCAAAGCCCTGATTTCAAGACCGTGAAAAACGTGTCATGGACTGTGAAATAAGCCCTGCCCAATGAAATCCGATCTCCGCATGCTGCTGGGAGTGCCCCACCTGGGGGGTGGGGAGGGACAGGAGTTCCCCTTATCCTGTTCTCGGTGGGGAGATCAGAACCACCTCCAGAGGCAGCACACAAGTGAGGGTGGTACAGCCCATTTCTGTGCTGCAGCAGACCCGGAGCTGGGCTCGGGGTTTCCGCACCGCCGCCTCCCCCCCACGGCACCAACCAGGGCTTCTGCCCCCCACAGCTCCAGCAATGGCTCAGGCCCCCCATTTTTCCAGGGGCCCCCCAAATTGGCCAGGACCCCTGCGTTAATCCACACTGGCCAGGACTAGCAGCTAGGAGCCTCCAGCTGAGACACTCCCAGCAGCTCCAGAGGGATTAGACCCACCTCCATCTCCAGGAACCTCCTCTAGCTGCAGGAAGCTCAGTGGTTGCTGCCTTCAGAGCCTAGCTCTGAACCATGGTTACGACACCGTGAAATTTCAGATGTAAACATCTGAAATTGTGAATTGGACTAATTTTAAAACGCTCTGGCTGTGAAATTGACCAAAATGGACCATGAATTTGGGAGGGCCCTATACAGAAGATTGCTATGGCCACAATTCATCTCTCTCTCACTGCAAGTCTTGCTTTCTGTTTCAGATATCTTGTGGCAAGAAACATCAGTCTATTAAGGCTCTGTCCAGTGAATGGAACTGGAAACCAGAATGGTCTGAGGTATTTTACACTACTAAACTTCCATAGCTATCGTATGTACCAAGCTTTTAGCTTTCATAATATCTTGCTTCCACTTCTAAGCATTATGTAAATCAGCAAAAATCCACCGATTCATCTCTGAATACACTGGTCTACAACTTTTGAGAAGTCGTCTGCTTCAGAGATAAAATGTGATATTTATTATGTATTTTGATGTGCTGAATTCAAATATGACAATTAAAACAACTGATTGGCTACTGTTTCTAAGATATTTAAGTTTTTACATTTTATGTCTATGTCTATTGTGTAGATAGAGTTTTAATCATAAATTGTAAACCTAGGTCTTTTCATGTGTTTACGGTTGCTTTACATGATCATATTTCACCTGTCCTGTTTATGTAACACTTTAAAAATCAGTAAAAGGGTTCTATAAATAAAATTTATTATGAAACAAAAGGCAGAAAACTATTATGTACATAGTTTAGTCCTATTCAGTGTCTACTCGGCGCTTCTTGGCTTGTCTCTTGTATTCATTAAATGGAGCATCTCTTGTCACTGTCCAGCAATAGTCTGCAAGCATTGATGGACTCCATTTGCCCTGATAGCCTGCCAGGAGATTCCACTGCTGTAGTCTGGAGCCCAACAGCTCTGCCTTACTCTTGGGTAGTTCCAAATCCCTGACAAGGTCACTCAGTTCACCCTGGGTTATGAGATAGGTTCAGAGGAGGAGGATGGGAGAAAATGTGGGTCCTGTGACATTGATGGTTCAGGACCAGAAGTTTCATCCTCTTCCTCTTCCTCGTCTGATTCAAGTGAGAATGATTCTGGTGCATCAGGAACCGGCCGTCCTTCTCCGTGGGGTACTGGGCGTATAGCCGATGGAATGTTTGGATAATGCACAGTCCACTTTTTCTTCTTTGACACACCTTTCCCAACTGGAGGCACCATGCAGAAGTAACAATTGCTGGTATGATCTGTTGGCTCTCTCCAAATCATTGGCACTGCAAAAGGCATAGACTTCCTTTTCCTGTTCAACCACTGGTGAAGATTTGTTGCACAAGTGTTGCAGCATATGTGTGAGGCCCACCTCTTGTCCTGATCTCCAATTTTGCAGCCAAAATAAAGGTGATAGGCTTTCTTATCCATAGTGGTTATATTGCGCTTTTGTGATGCAAAAGTCGCTTCACCACAAACATAGCAGAAGTTATTTGCACTCTTCACACAAGTACGAGGCATCTCTGCTCACTTTGGCTAAACAGAAATGTGTCCCTTTGCAAAATCAAATACTGACAAATAAGAGAGCACGACACTGTATGATTTCTAGAGCTGATATAGGGCAATTTGTTCAGCAGAGTGATGTAAGCTTCGTCATGATTGCATCATCCATGACTTCTAGGAACAACATGATGCAATTCATATCATGTGTGATGCAACACCAGCTTCAGATTGCATCATTCATTGTTTTGCCTAAAAAGCAAGTACTGTCCAAACCCAGTCATAGATTTAGTCATAGATCCAGTCAAAGACGTATTATAGTCATTTATGGTTTAAATTGAGATCCCTTCCCTTTATAACTCACTTATCCTCTGCCATTCCCAAATCAAGGTCGTATATACTGACCCAATAGCATATCTTGAAAACTACAGCCAATCAACAATTTTAAGCATCATTTTCGTTCTGTGACCCAGAATTAGTAAAGTTGGACTACACTTATTTCAGGAGCATTTTGGCTGTAGAGCAGTGATATTGGTGACATCAGAGCAGAATTTTCAGAAGCCTTCTGGCTAGCTTTGAGCACTCAGCAGCTGGTCTCCAGTGATCTCACACCATCCATCAATCTCCTCACTGGCTGTTCCCTACTATGATGACCTGCCACTATAACTTCCTTGGTCACTTTCTTGAGGTTATTTCCATCTCCATGCCTCACATGACCAAAGCACATAAGTTTGTGTCTATTGATTTCTAACAGCAGGGTCTGCTTCCCCCAGTAATCTTTTTAACATTAACAGTCATCTTCCTTTCATTCCTCGAGATACACAAGAGTCTTTGCCAGGGTCACCTCTTCAAGGCTTCAGTTTTCTTTTTGTTTGCAGCATTAATTTACCAAACTATCTAAGCATTATAGTTTTACAAAAAATACTGCTTATTTTCTAAAAAATAATATCAGCTTTACAGCAGTGAATATTGAAGGATAAACCAGTGCTAGCAAAGAATCATGCGATGAGCCGAAGCTTTTGCAAACAAGAAAAATAATGTATAGGTATTAAAGCAGCAAAATGAGAATTAAAAGGACAACATTTACCAACAGAAAATGAATAGGACCCCTCACTAATAAAGGAAATAATTTCTCCATTAAACACTCATACTTCTAGTTTTTCTTTACACAGCTTGAAGGCAAAGAGGAGAAACCTGGGCAAGTAAGAGTAACATTACAGCAGGACTGACAGGACTGAAGCAATACTGATACTTTGTGTTGATAGACAGGTGCCAACAACCAGAATGCATCTCCAGATCACTGCTATTTCACACAGATGCTAAGAAAAAGAAAGAAACTAAAAAGATATCGACTAGGCCACTTCAACATCCAATAAAAGTTCTCATTCTCTGTAATCCTAAAATACTACAGCAACACCTTGTACAGAATCTCCCCTCCCCAAATTATCTACACTTTTAATTTAAAGACAACACTAGGTTCTCAATGTAATCATATGGATTGGTGGTGTCAACAGCTGGTCCTTCTAGTAGCCTACAGTTTACAATGAGCATAAAGAATTTGTTTTTATATAGCATTGTCAGCTATCATAACCTTTTGCTAAAGAAAAACAATGTATATAAACTAGGAAACTACGGCAGTAATTATATGCTCAGCTATCTACAAGATTAGAACTGCTTGACTAAGTGAGGGAATACTGACCAGCACGCTAGGCCACACTCGATATCCTACACTACTTACACAAAAGCTATGTTAAAAGAAAGTTATGTAGTTGCGAAGTCCAGCACGTGAAGTTAGGAAATGCCAGAATTAACGTTTCCTGTGACCTGAATTTGGCCCCTTTGTGCATATGCACTATGACACAGTCTTCAATTATGTGATCAGACTTTTTTGCACAGTACATTTTCCTCCCTTCTGGAGGTTCTGCTCTGCTTGCAGGCTGCTGGAGCGAGGTACGGGGCACAGCGAGTGCAGTGCTCATGAAATTTTGAAGGATTTTGGTATGCTGCCAAAAAAAACAAGCTGCACTGTGTGAAAAACAGATGGGCAATGGCAATTTTCATCAGTTTGTAACAAGGCCAATTCTGAGCAGATTTTCATGAGGCCAGCAAAAGGCACTTCCCTGACACCAGGATCATCCCTGCATCATACTCGAAAGGCCTGCTGCAATAATAGACTGTAGAGTGCTTCAGAAAGGGTTGCAAGAATCTATTCTTATCTGAAAAGTAGCCGAAAAGTAGAGGCAGCTTTTGTTCCCCCAATAAGAAAAAGCCAGATCTTAAAACTTCCATCCTGACAGCCCCATGACACATGTACAGGGGATCTAAGTTTACAGTTTCACCAGAAGGATGCCACCTTAAGCAACACACCAGTTCTTCAGCACTGCATGATGTTGTCAGCATTTTGGATAAGACCCAGATCTTCTGGCCTACAGGTAAGGATCTGTACTAACATTTCGTATTGTCAGCAAATAGGTATCACAATTTCATGTGATCAAGGGCTTGGCCGCATTATCTGTTTCCTTTCAAGTCGTATGTGAAATACTAGTAAAACAGCTACTCACTCAGATCCTCCGCCAGCTGGACCCTTTTGCCCGTTAGTAACTTAACCTTCTTGTCACTGTCCTCAGCAAAGTCTTCCAGCACTTCCTTTACATTCTTCTCCAAACGTCTGACTGTGAAAATACATGTTAAAAGACTTGTGAATTCTTTGATAGGGAAATGTGTGACGTTGCAGTTTATATGGTTTTATAAAAATATGCTAATGAGTGAACATAATGTAACTGGAATACGCTTCATGCAAAATGTCTCTTGTAAGGGATCATTACAAAGCTTATTGTCTACTGAGTGTGATCATCCTCTTTGTATAAATGTTCCACTCTTGTATCTGGAACTAGAAATATGAAATATAACTCGGGGGGCCTATTGTAATTATGCAAAGTGTGTGTCATTAATGGTGGTTTGAAATCTTGATGACTCCCATTAACCAGGACAATTGTCTGCAGATGGTGCATTTTACCTGTAAGTCTTCCCGTATACGCGTGTGCTGGCAAGTGGGCAATGAAGTCTTGTGGTGACATGTGATTATGTCACCTGAACTGGAATCCATCTTTAAGCTGGTGTCTTTCCATTGAGAAGGGGGGGAGGTGGGAACCCAGAGAGGGACAAAGGATTCCCGCTTTATGCAAAAGATATATAAAAGAGTGGAACTGAACAAAGGGAGTTAAGGAGCCATCATGAAGAATCCCCCAGCTATCACCTGAGCTGGAACAAGAGCTGTGCCAGGGGAAAGAATTGTGCCCGGGTCTGGAAGGTGTCCAGTCTGAGGAAAAAACTTACTGAAGCAGCTTTGAGGGTGGGATTATCTGTATTCAGTTTGATTAGACATAGATTTGCATGTTTTGGGACAAGTAATTCAGACCCTGGGTCTTTGTTGGAGCAGATGGGAGTGTCTGGCTCAGCAGGACGGGGTGCTGGGGCTCCAAGCTGGTAGGAAAGGCAGGGGTAGACGTAGTCTTGGCACATAACCGTTTAAAAATCAAAGGAATGTGCTTTCTTCTTTGCAAACACTACTTTTTTCATCCCCTCCAAAAAAGAAAAGAAAAATTCCTGGTTTTCTGGACTTGTAAAGTTTGTGGGGAGGTATGGGCAGGCTGAGTTCACACGTGACAATTTAAATAATGCATTCAGCTTCCCAAGCTGATCTTGCCAGAAGTTTCATAAAACCTACATATTTGGTATTAAAATATTAATTGCACTTAATTTCTAGTGTATGAAACGTGATATCTAGACACTTTTACAAATCCTGGTATTCTCTAGAAACTCGCATTTGTGCATTAATCAATAAATACCATGACAACTACTACTAATGAAATTCCAGCCATGAGTCACAGGCTCCCCTCAAACAGCCTCTCAGGGAAAGCCTGAGCAAACAGATAAACCCTGCCATTTGCCCTGAAAAAAAATCAACCTACCCTCCACATAGCAGACTTTATCCCTGGATAGACAAATCTAATGCCTGTCATTTCCAATGGCTCAGCTGATCTCCAGTGCTGGCTTGGTGCATAAAGAGAGGTTGTTTCTAAAATACACAGGACCTAACCATAAGGGACTATAGCTTGGATTCCCCCAAGGAAGGCTGTTAGAATCCTGTGGAGCACAAGGATATTGTGCTCAGTGTGTGAAATGCCCAGAAGAAAAAGCCTCAATCTCTTTCAACCAGTGAAGGTGGACAAAAGTACTCTCGGGTGCCACTGTTATCTGGGCATCTAACAGGAGCCTAGAGCCAAAAGAACCACTAGATTGCAAACTGTTTGAGAAAAGCTCCTGAAGTGTAAGGGTCCGATGTTCCCTGCACCATTTCCTCAGGCTCTCTTGTTTTACATGGGCACAGTCTTAGCCGATTAGTTCTCATCTAGACCAGATGCTTGGGAAGCTGAGAGAACTTCCGGTGTAGGAAGTACGAGACGTCAACAGCTGGATGATACCAACAGGATGATGACAGCGCAGCTTTAACAATCTCATATATACATCACCAACATCAGAAATAATAAACACATTAAACGAGTAGTCTTAGGATGCCCTTTCCAAGAGGAATCAGTGGAAGGAGAACTCCAGCTCTGGAATCAACTAATTTAGTGCTGTGACAATCTCCTCAGGCCAGACTCAGGTATTGTCATGGTTCTCCTTATATTCCTTACGGAGCATTTTTTTATACCATATACACTTGTGCTCATTTCTTCCCGCATCCTCCTTGCTTGCTCAGAACAAAGTTCAACCTTTTCAGCATTGTATAACAAGTTAGCACCTGAAAATAGTTGTTAATGGGTTTAAAATATTTAACATACTACCTACACCAAACCCAGTTTAATAATAGTTGACACCTCGTCGCCCACGAAAACATGAAACCAAAACCAGCCTTCTATTCTAATGAACTAGAAAGTGACATCCAAATGGGACAGCACTAGAAGTTTATTAACCTTTGCAACACCGTGCTAACAGCAGTCGCGATAAGCCTCACCTTCAGTGTTAGTAAGCTGCTGCCTCAGTGTGTTTGCTGTAATCGCCAGCATTCGCTGTATGCGCCAGAACAGAACCACATCATTGCATTCAAGCTGAAACAGGCAGAGGAAGGTGTTAGCGCTTCCTTTCCTTCCTTCCCCACGGGGGAGGGTTCAACGAACCGTGTAGTCCCTTAAATAGAAAACTGAGCTTGCTCTGACATACACTCTTGAACACAGTGACTATAGCATGTACACATTAACTTACGCAAAAACATATAGAAAAGATTTGCTGTGCATGATGAAGAAACATACCCAAAATTCCTATGCCAAAGGCCACTCTGAGTCTTGTTAAATATGTCTCCCACTCCCCCTGCATCCAGTTGTTCATCTTTCTCCAGTGGAAAGGATCATGAAGGGACAGCACAGGAAAGTGACCTGCAGGCACTACATACAAACTGGGTCTGGGCACATGGCGCTTTCAAGGCTGTATTATACTGGCTGGAAGGAGACAGGCATACTCCAAACTTTGTCCTGCTGCCTGACAAAAGCTTATGAAAAACATGTGGTAGTTAGGGGCTTTCAGAAGTTTTTACAGGAGATACCCCAGGCCCACAGGAAGCTCCAGCTTCGTAGCGGGGTTACCAAAGAGGGTATAACACAGAGGAGGAGTTGATATTTGAACTCCAGCTGGGTTGCTGCCTGTATTCCTCACTGCATGCCTGGTGCCACAGGATGGCAGCTCCCACCTCCTCTCTGAGATCCCATCCTGTGCCACAGAGCCCTAACTACAGCAGTCCTGTAGAGAGGCTTCTGTGGTAGGGATGAGGAGGATTTTAGACTATGTATGTTGATTCTTTCCCTTAATCATAGGGAGATTTCTTTATTTTTAGCTTTTTTGGCATTTTCTTCTTTATTTCAACACACTGATTAAAGAGCAAGCTCTTCCCTTTGTACTATTGCAGGCAGCACTGCAATCATCAAACTTCCAACAGTTTAAAATACAAATCATACATGAAGTTACAAAAGGTGGCTCTCTAAACATCTTGGACATTTTCTTCATCTTTATCATCCCATAATTTTAAGTATAAATCTGTGATGCGCATTGAGCCATTTCCATATCTCAAGGGATGACGTCCATTATCAGGATCAAAAACAGATTTCCAAAACATTGTTTGCATCAGAACAAAACTGCCATTTCTCTCTAACCTTTCCATTTACAAATACTGGAGGCTCCACAGATACACTAAAAGGTTCAACAGAGGAGGCCTGATTGGTAGCTTTGTGGCTGATTATTAAAAATGAAAATTACTTGCTTATGGCCCACATTTTATTGTGTCAAACATTAACCCTTATTTTTGTTTCTAGCTCTACTGCTCCACCCTCTTCACAGAAAAGCCATTCTCCTTAATATTAAGGCTTTTCCTCCACTACAGATTTGAAATCTAAAAGTCAATAAGGAAAGCAGACATTAATGGGAGAAGTAGGGGCAAATACGTGGATACCAGCAAGACGCCAATAGTCCTGAGGGCTGTTGTAACATTAAATTGTCATAACACACTGAAGAGCTACAGAGTCAGGAACAGAGATGACTAGTTGATGACTGACATCTAGTGGACATTTTGTGTAATTACCACCTAATGGAATTTTGTCCATTGAAAGCAGACATAGTCAGCTGGGATTATAAATACCATACTGAATATTTTAAAGCATATAAAGAAACAGATTAATACAGAAATGGCTGCTTTCTTTTTGGCTAGATCTCTGTAGACATTGAGGCTGTTCACATTCCCCAAACGGCAGTATCCATATGTTCTTCAATTTACCTCAGAGTCTACAAAATGCCTTTGGTAGTAATAAAAGCCTCTTCGACACAGATTACAGTGGCTCAAAGCTGTCCTCAAGAAATGTCTTCTATAAACTTGGTGCCACGTGTCTTTAATCTAAGAAGAAAGTAGTTAAAACTCATGGATAAACTGCATAAGCATTCTCCAGTTAATATTTTATGTATTTTAATAATCACATTTCACCATAAGCACATGAAAAAAGTACAGAATTGATTTGCACAATCCCTTTCCCTGTATACGTTTAAATGTTATGCGGTTATCAGTTGGTCAATTAAAGAAAGCTATACAGCATATAAATCAAACATCTTAACTGATCCAAGGCAAACATTAAAAAGGATTCTGTCAAATAGCATGTTTACATTTCTAGTCTTCAATGTTTGCAGCATCCTCTCAGAAGTTTAAATTGTGTACAGACATTGTATGCATTTTTAAATGGCACACTGTTATTCTGAGTTAAATGTAAGTTACAGGTCACAGTCTGCAAACACTGTCATTTGAGCACAACAGATTAAGCACTTTGAATGCCATACATTAGTTAATTTGCTGTTTAGCCAGAAAAGGGCACAGAGAAGTACATTAGTGGGTCTTAGATTTATGAAGAAACCACATATATTTAGAACTTTTCTTCATTAGGTTTATTTAGATCTCAATCCTGCAAACCCTTACGTGTGTACTCCAGTTTTTTTATCAGAGCAGTTTGCTCTAGTAGATGAAGCGCTGTTCTCTTCTGGGACTCAGAAGAAATGGATTCTGTTCCTGACTGCCACTGGCTGGCTGAGTGGCCCTGGGCAAGTCATGTCACTTCACTTCTCTGCCTTAGTTTCTCCTATCTTTAAACGGTGGATAATATTACTACCTCCTTTTGTAAAGTGCTTTGAGATCCTCTGATGAGAAATGCTGTATAAAAGCTAAGTATTATTATTATTATGTACTTAGCTTGAGTATTCATGGTAGTAAAGTTAAGTATGTGCATAAGTCTTTGTAAGATTGGGGCCAAAGTTACTACAAAAACAACACAGAACTAAAGAAAATCTCCATGTACCTAATATTGACAATATTTGAATTTTCTTATATAATTAGTTTTTTAAACTGCATGTTTAATGAAATGAAGGGCCTGGTTACTTTAAGGACCTTACATGGTTAGAACTGTAAGCCATTTTCCAAAAGATTTTCACCCCAGTGACACAGTCCCCTGACGAAAGACGTTCCCTTTTGATAGAGTTAACTTCAATCTCTTTGACTGAAGTTCATCTGTTTATATCCATGAGATGAATCAGCCAAACTCAACTGCACATACAACTAACTACAATTCACAAAGTCTTTGTAAATAACACAGAATAGGTTTAATCATTCCTCTGTCCACTGTGGAAGGTTTGCTTCCACTACACACTGTATGGATAATATTACTTTAGGGGTAGACATGCCACAATATGGGCCTCTATCACAGGCATCGTATCTGCTTAGCAGATTCTGATTCCACTGTCAAATCCAAAAGTGCTGTACTATAGTTGTCTGACAGCCAACAAATAAGGCCCTACAAAAATGTGTGCATTGCATGCAAGCATTCATTTAATAATTTATTTTGAAACATCTGGATTACAAGTTCAGTTTAGATAGTTATTTTTATGATAGCTAGAAAGAGCATACAAACGCTTCCATACGTTCTGCTACAAAGTTACATCTTACCAAACATGGGTCCACTGCTACCCCTTTTGCTTCAAGATTCTTTCGGACAGTTGTCACCTCGTCATTTGCAAGGTAAGCTGCATGGTCTTCGTTGCATTTGATCATCTTCTCAAGTTCATTTTTTGTTTCATTGCGAATATTCTCAAAAAAAAAAAAAGAGGTTCAAATTCAAACACAGACATTCCCACATTATTTATAGTTGGTAGTTTCCCAGCACCACCAATCGTGTGAAGAGCCACAAAGGTATAAGAATCCCAGCTTGATGTCACTCAACTTGCATAGCGTACCATGTCTATGTCATTAGTCCAGACTACAAAAGCCTTTATGCAGTAGTAGTGTAGGTAGTAATAATAAATATATCACATACTCAATATGGACAAAAAGGCTGAAGTGTAGACTGCTTGACAATAATGATTTTAATTAAGGTCTGCATTTAAAACTCCACCTAGCTGACAATCTCTTGACCATCAGTTCTACATGGCTGCCACCCAACTCAACAAGTCCCTCAACTTTTTCTCTGTTCACCTTTGGATATCTAATCTTAAATCAGCTCTTAGCTGCATTGTAACTTCATAGCCTGGTATCTCCTTCTTAGACAAAGTACTATGTCTCTCTTTATTCAGCCTTAACTTTTTTCACAGAACCAGCTATCTTTGAATCATCCTGGATCTTGAATGCCAGAGAAAGTAAGCAAAGGAAAGAAAATGCATCAATTAAATCTGTCACCCCTTTTGGGAAATCTTCAAAATTCAATCTTTATCTTGATGCTGTTAAATATTATTTGTGATTCAGTCTCCTACCTGTACTATGTTATAGCATGGTCCTCCCTCCTAGGTCTTACTACAGTAGAACCTTTGAGTTACAAACACCTCAGGGAACGGAGGCTATTCACAACTCTGAAATGCTCGTAACTCTGAACAAAACATTGTGGTTGTTCTTTCAAAAGTTTACAATTGAACATTGATTTAATACAGCTTTGAAACTTTACTACACAGAGGAAAAATGCTGCTTTCCCTTTACTTTGTTGGTAGTTTACATTTAATACAGTACTGTACTGTATTTGCTTTTTTTTGGTTTCTGCTGCTGCTTGTTTGAGTACTTCCGGTTCTAAATGAGGTGTGGGGTTCACCGGTCAGAACTCTGGTGTTCGTAACTTTGAGGTTTGACTGTACACAGATATTCTAAAAATAACTCCCTTTTGGGCAGAGACCCAACAGACACATTAAATTAACTGAGAGAAAGTTTCTCACTTGCACATAACTTGGAAGAGTGGGTTAGAATAGAAATGCTCAGGCAACATTAACGATAGCAATCAGTAAAATGTCACCTATAATACTGTAGTTTATTACTGAAACGACATCATTTAGTCATGGTGATACTACATTAAGCGGTGCGAAAGACTAAATTAATTAACATCCTGCTTACATATTGGTTTATCTACCAAGAGAAGAACTTTCCTACAAACATTCAGTTTAACGACTGAACAGTAAAAGACATAATTCCAATGAAGTAGAAAGGAAACAAGTTTATAATCGCTTATATTATGCACATGCCAGATATCCAAAAGAAATCATGTCCTTTGGGCTAACATTTACAAAGCTTAGATATGATCACTGGGAAATTGCAAACTGTATACACAATTAACTGTCTGACATGTGCAAAAGCACTAGAGTGCACAGATCCATAACTTTAAAATTTAGTCATTAATAATCACCATGCTCACCACAAGAATATGCAGCTGCAAGACAGCCAACATTTCTCTTTGCTTTTACCTGTTCTTTAGTGCGGCCTACCCAGTACAGCCATCTTTTTTTCCAGTCTGGGCCCACCATGTCTTCAATAACAGATTCAGCTAGAAAAGGAAACAAGATATTAGATATCACTCAGTAAAACAGATGCTACTAGGAAAGACGTCTGTTGAACCAAAACCTTAAGTATGATCAAAAAGTAGACTTCTAACTCCTCTTTTATGGAACCCTCAAAGCAATTCAATAATTAAAAAGTTTTCACAGTCGCTTTTTAAATGATTGAAATTTTCAAAGCAGTCTCGGGGATTTAGTCATATCTTTCATCAATTTTTTAACTAACTGTGCTAGGACTGTATCATTAGTGAGGAGTCTGAAATGTACTATACACAGAATGTAACTGAGATTACATACACATACATCACTGCATAGAAAACTTTTTCCTATCATAGAATATAAGTGGGAGCACTTACTGTCCTTGAGGCGACTCTGGAGAGTATCCTCCATGAAGTGAATAGCTGCATCCCACTGCTGTTTATCAGATATTGACCGATCTTCTAAAGCATTGTGCTGTATCACTCGCTGGCAATGCAAAAAACAAATCTTAGGTTTTACAGCCCATCTTTTCAGTGCCAAATAAATTAATTATTTAGAACCTACCTCCAGGACAGAAAATAGCAAACAAAAAGTTAAACTCAGAACACTGTTTCTTATCATCAAAATATGCCCCACTCAAAAGTGATTTCTGAAGACAGCTCAGTTTTGGCAGTATATGCTATTTAGAACATCTCTGTGGACACAGCACTTACCCTGTGTGTTACTCCAGTAAGGGAAACTTTCTGCACATCACCTAACAATGTTTTGCCTTGAAGTTCAGCCCCTTATGTTGCTGTGTCTTGCTGACAGGAGGCGAATATGTGGACTATCACGTAGTAGAAAGGTAAGGTGGGTGAGGACCAACTTCTGTTGGTGAGAGACAAGCTTTCAAGCTACACAGAGCTCTTCTTCACATCTGGGAAACATACTCGGAGCGTCACAACTAAATACAAAGTGGAACAGATTGTTTGGCATAAGTAGTTAAGGCATGTTTCAAGAGACCACTTAAGATGAAGTGGACTGTTAACACCCATCCAATCATTGGTGGCCGGGGGGGTGTGGAAAGGAATTGGGTGAGCGGGAGTGTTAGTGGGTTATAAATTGTTGCAATTCAGTTCATGATTTTTGGCATCTAACAGAGTAATTAATTTAAGCTTCCAGGCTTGTCTTTTGAAAACGTGCAGCTTTCCTTTGAGGATGAGGACTGACAGAGCGATGGCTTTGTGAAAAGCTTTCACCAACAGTGATATGGCATTTTTATATTTTATCGTTTTTCTGTGCGAGCTCATTCGAGAGTGCAGTGATTGTCTGGTTTTGCCCAGAGTTGTTATTGGGACACTGAGTGCACTGGATGAGGTACCCCACATGCTGTGACATGCATGTACAGGATCCATGGATCTCGAAAGGTGCGTTGAGGGGGCTGTCGAGCACCGTAGCAGTGGAGAAATGACTGCAGGTTTTGTATCTGTTGTTCTGGCAGGGTTTGGTGCCACTTAATTGGTGTGTCCTGGTCCGTGAGGAGCTTGTTTCTGATGATGAGCTTGGAGAGTTTGTGGTGGGGTTGTTTGAAGGCCAGAAGAGGGGGTTCAAGAAAGATTTCTTTCAGGATGGAATCTCCATTGAGTATGGGTTGTAGTTGTTTGATGATACCCTGTAAGGGTTCCAGTGAGGGGTAGTAGCGGACAACTAGAGGTGTGAGGTCAGAGGTGGTTTTATTTCTGTATTGAAGCAGATTCTCTCAGGGTATTTGATGGGCCCGTTCCATGATGTGATCATAGAATCATAGATCATTAGGGTTGGAAGGGACCTCAGGAGATCATCTAGTCCAACCCACTGCTCAAAGCAGGATCAATCCCCCAAATGGCCCCCTCAAGGACTGAACTCACAACCCTGGGTTTAGCAGGCCAATGCTCAAACCACTGAGCTATCCCTCTCCCCCTCTACATCTCTGATGAAGTATCCTTGTTTGGTGAAGGTAGTTTTGAGTGAGTTAAGGTCTATATTGCAGACTTTCTCCTCTGAGCATCTTCTGTGGCATCCAAGTGCCTGGCTGTAGATAACCAATTTCTTGCTGTGTTTGAGGCGGTTACTGTAGCTATGAAGGTACCTGTGGAGATCTGTGGGTTTCTTATATAGTTGTTTGTAGGATTGCATTATTGAGGCTGATCAGACAACTATATACAAGAAATGCACCGATCAGCTTGTCTCTCTCACTAACAGAAGTTGGTCCAAAAAAAGATATTACCTGACCCACCTTGTCTCTCAGTATCCTGGGATCAGCATGGCTACAACAACACTGCATACAATGTCAAGAATGTCAGCAGTGAATCCCACTGGAGCATGGAACCAGCCTACCATAGGGACAGGTAAATGCTATTATTTTACCACATTTCTAGGCTTTATATTATTAATTCATTTTACTTGCGGATGTGATTTTCTGGCTGAGGTCCATGGGCACAGAAAAAACCTCTGAGAACCAAATAGCGAGATTATTGAATACTGGGAGGGTAAGCTGGTCCACGAAAGATAATAAAGAATAAAATAAAATAATAAACCAAAAGAGAACCACTGATACAGATCATGACATTCAAAAGCAGAGATAGATACATTTCCTATGACTTCTTCCAACACTGTTAGGGATTTAACCAAAAAAATGCAAGCAAAATGAACATTCATCTTTAATCAAAATGATTTCAAAGGCAACTGGTTTGGCAGCCATGTGAACAAATACTACACTATACCAGGCTGTCTTCTGCTCTCTCATTCCACTTGTGTCGTTTAATACTTTCTTCTTTGACAGCTTGTTTCAGTTTATCAAAGATATCATCATGCTCTTTTCCTTTCTTTTCTGTCATGAAGTGAGAAAATTCTTCCTGCAGAGTTTCCCATGCCACCTAGAAAATTAATAAGAGAAAGTTACCTTCTAAAGCAGTCCATTACTGTGAACAGCTATATGTATTAGTCACTAACATAATCTTACAAGTATGCAGACAGCCATACTCACTCCCTCACCAAGAAACAGAAGATATTAGAATTCAGTGATTTGCTTTTGTGGCTCACATATCAGAGGAATTAACACAAAATTTTGCTCACTGAGCAGCAATAACAGATGAACACAAAGGTGAGTTCTTCTGCTGGGAGGAGGGGAAATATGGATATACACCTCTACCCTGATATAACGCGACCCGATGTAACATGAATTCGGATATAACACGGTAAAGCAGTGCTCCGGGGGTGGGCGGGGCTGTGCACTCTGATGGATCAAAGTTAGTTCTATATAACACGGTTTCACCTATAACGTGGTAAGATTTTTTGGCTCCCGAGGACAGCGTTATATTGGGTAGAGATGTAGTTAGCCTCCAGCTTTTTGCCACTTTAGAGGGATTTTTATTGGAAAATATTTAGTGAGACAGTCAAATAACTTTTCCAGTGGTTTTTGTGGCGAACACACCTGGATGACAATAGCTCGCCAATCTCTAGTGACTGGCTGCAATGATCAGGAGCACGGACATCAGGAATCAGAAGAACTGCTCCTCTACTGCCATTTACTTACAACTCCTAATCTTCCTTTTAACAGGCTTCCAACAGCAAAATAAAGAGGGGTAAATATGAAAGCAAGGAGATATTTTTATTTATAAAAATAAATTGCATTCAGCTAATTGAGTTCTAACCTCTACTGCTTTATTAGGCAGTTGTTTGTCAGTCCACTGCTTCAGCTTGATGTCCACAGTGGTGTTAAATGTCCCTGAATTTGTAGTCTGTGCTGCTGGCAGGTAGATGTTCTCAATCACATGAGTAGATACTCTTTCCCATAATGTTTTCTGAAGAATCTCCTCCCTAAATCGAAAGGCATAACATATGCAATAACTTCCAGTCCACAGAGTTCTAATCCATATGGCCAGTACTTTAACAGACCGACAAAACAGTTGTCTTCTTGTACTTATAATAATAAGTATTATTATTCTTAACACCAATCCTCAAACCATGAACTTCTCCCTACTTTCATTCTGCTGAATGAACAAAGATGGTGTCTGGAATTTTTACCCATAATTCACAGACTTGATGAATGATGAAACTAGCTGAGAATTCCAACCTGCAAGTCCATCTTATCATGAATATATGTCAAAGTTCACGTGTCAAATTAGCTTCTCATGTCGCTATGGAGCTAACAATCATTTCTTCTATTTGTGTTGCAGCACAGATAGTTAATATACAATTAAATAAAATAAAGACTATATTAGTGATGATTCAACCCCCAAAATAATTTTTTTTAAAACATGGTTTTAAAACATTTCAGAGAGACAAGGTGGGTGAGGTAATATCTTTTATTGGACCAAGTTCTGTTGATAAGACAGACAAACTTTTGAGAATACTTAGAGCTCATATTCAGCTCCTTGTCCACCTTCTCTCTCTACTATCTTAGGACCAACACGACTATGACGACACTGTATTAAAATGTTTTGGAAGATTTAACATTATATGGGCTAGCGAGGGCAGAGTTGTCATTAAAATTTTCAGGACACAGCAGTCTCATGGCCAGCTGATATGCCAACTCAGGAGCAATGACTGAGGAATTTTTCAGAAGAGTCAGGTTTCAAAGTAGCAGCCGTGTTAGTCTGTATCCGCAAAAAGAACAGGAGTACTTGTGGCACCTTAGAGACTAACAAATGTATTTGAGCATAAGCTTTCATAGGCTATAGCCCACTTCACCAGATGCATAGACTGGAACATACAGCAAGAAGATATTTATACATACAGAGAACATGAAAAGGTGGAAGCTGCCCTACCAACTGTAAGAGGCCAATCAATTGAGATGAGCTGTCATCAGCAGGAGAAAAAAAAATTTTGAAGCGATAATCGAGATGACACATAGAAGGTGTGAGGATACTTAATATGGGGAAATAGATTCAATTAGTGTACACTAATTGGCCTCTTACAGTTGGTACGGCTACTTCCACCTTTTCATGTTCTCTGTATGTATAAATATCTTCTTACTGTATGTTCCAGTCTATGCATCTGATGAAGTGGGCTATAGCCCATGAAAGCTTATGCTCAAGAAAATTTGTTAGTCTCTAAGGTGCCACAAGTACTCCTGTTCTTTTTTCAGAAGAGTCACTTCAGCTCCTTTCATCTCACTAGCACAATGATAAGTCAAATCTGTGCTTCACTTTTATTAAATAACCCTATTCTCCTCAACTTGTGGTAACTTCAAAACTCTCTGCCTGCCAAGCCAGTATAGACGGGGCTGAAGTCACGCAATTCTTTAAAGCTGGAAAAGGCTTTTGGCTTAAATAGGTTTTCAAAGCTTGTACAACTATCCATAGGAACTTAAAAAGTACAAGTATTTAAAAAGTAGGAAAGAATTCTGGAAAATTTACTATCAGTAAATAAAAATTACTATTGTCTCTGGCAAAAATGGCGGCTTCCTTAAAAGCTTTTGTTCAAAATAAGGTAATTGCTTCATCATTCAAATAAACTCATTTATTTGAGCAAGAACACCACCACCACCACCAAGAGTGATGACATTGCATGATACTTCTGCTTAGGCCAGTGCTGGAACCATCAGGCCTGGTGTTTGTTCCTTACAATGAGCCACAGAGTGGGGCGGGATCTTGTGACTATGAGCAAATGCAATCTCAAGATCTTCCTTATTGTCATGCCAGTTTCATCAGATCAACAAATCTACCCTACCCAGGACATAATGGAAATTTTTAACGCATGACAGAAAAATGTGTAGTCCTCAGCAACTTGTCACTATCACATCAGATGCACTGATCACTTGATGCATATCACTCTGCACTCAATGGCTCACACAAGGATATTTTTATGGTCCAGGTTTCAAGTTTTCCTATCATCTATAGTGCACTCTTTAAAATACAATTGGAACAGGGTGGTGACACATTAACTTCTGATAGATCACAAGTATAGCAATACTGGTATTTCACACACATGAGATACACTGGGTCAAACAGAAGAGGTAAGTGATGGGTTAGATTACTCAAGGAATGCACTGAACTTTGAAACCGTAGGCCAGAATATGAACTCAGAAAAATCTTCTGCACAGAAAACATTCATGAGCCTAGATGTGTTTTAAGGGAATTGTTTTCTTTAATGAACTGGACTCTTAGTACTGGCCCAGATTCTAAACTGTGACCAAACTGCAGTTCAGGAGATAAAGGGTGCAAAAGTGGCTGAAGCTAGAATGTAGGAATGTTTGGACTATGCTCTTTTTCACCTGGCTTCACCAGTTTTACTGGGACAGGACATGGATAGGATGTAGCACAGTGACTCTGCGCTAGCCAAGGGAATCCTCAACGGGACTGTGAACAGAGTGCTAGGTATGAAACCCTGAGACAGCTCTCTGTTCAGAGCACCTCCTGTGAACAGAGTGCTGACTCAGGGTTTTCTACCTAGCACTCTGTCACAGGGACCGTTAAGCCAACTTTAAGGTTAAGAATTATCTTGTCTTTCAACTCCAAATCTCTGATTCTCAAAGAAGATACAGAATTTAATATTTTCAAGGATGTGTATATGTGCACAAACGTGTTATCTCAGCATATTTGGTGGTAACCCAAACCAGGAAGATTAGGGGGATTACAACAATTCATGTTTAATGAGAACATGACCAATTGTTGAGTCGTTATCATAGTTTAAAAGCATCCTTGCTTTTCAGGTTCATGTTCCTGTAACTTTCTAGTGTGTGTTATAGCAATCCTTTCTTAGGTGGCAGAAAAATGTACTCTATTGAGCAGAGACTACAAACAAGTTTGGTGATCTAGAATAAGAAACATGTTATAGTGGAAAGGTGGACAAAGGAAATCACTCAATCAGAAGGTTAGGAAATAATTACCATTTTTTATTTTAAATCTAAACAAAAATCTGTAATATACACAAAAAAACTCTCATCTGTTTTTGGATGAGGAACATATAGCATAAATTTGAAAGTAAATAGTTACTGTACCAGTGCTTTGGTGTGACCTGGCTCAAACTTATAACCTCATCGAGGATTTCATTCTTCGCTTTTTCAAACAGTTCATTCTATGCAAAAGACAAGCATGAAGGTCAGTGAAGACTCTGTGATGATGACTTTACCTTGAGTATGTCTAGACTAATTTTCTATGAGGTGCAAAGGAATACTTTTTCATGGCTTGTAAACCTAAAACGAAACCTTCCAGTTGTGCTCTGGCCAGCATTTATGCTTGTAACATGCTATCCTCTGTATCATGCTATGCTTTCTGCACAGCTCCTGTCTTCCTACAAGGACAGAGAAGACAGAAGACTTGACAGAACAGTAATCTACATCATTAAAAGGAACATCATTTCTTGTTAGTTTGGCAAGTAGATCAACTCTGTAGCGATTATAGAATTTTAACAGCACTGCAGCTATTTGAAAACTGAGACTTATGTTTTGTAACTCAAATGACTAAATTTTTGAAGTGACTGATTTCATATCACATAAGGCCTGATCCTCATTTATACTAAGGTCAATTTACATAATTCTGGTAGCTGAAAGAGGTCTTAAAAGTGATGTAAAAGTAAATTATGCCATTTTTAAGGTCCCTTTACAATGCCAGAGTGAAACAAAGGAGCCATAGTACAAATAAGACTCAATTTCTAACCCATAATCTTAATAAACGTTTTCTAACATATCAGTAAACGTGTAATGGAATTTACCCGGTCAAGCTCTCGCAACTGTGGGTAGTTGTTCTTCCACTCAGTCTCAAGATTAAAACGTGTTGCTATAGAAAGAAAAAGAAGAATCAGAGACATACATTTATTAAGACTCCTTTATAATCTGTTCAGAATGCCTGGCTATTCTAAGGACTCACTTGTTCTTTAAATTCCCATGAAACTTATTTGTGATAAATCAATCTTGCATTTGACACCAAGTAAATCAAGTGACTGAGAAAAATTATGTATTTTATTCTTCAGGCACAAGCAAATTTGAAAGGTCATAACAGAACGGGAATAAGATTTTGGCATTTTTGACCATAAAGCTATTTAGTGACCAATGGTTACATGATGACAACTCACAATTCCATTATCCAAAGCTATTCTAAGATTTGTCCTTCACTTCCATGCTTTAATGTTAAGCAAATATATTTCTCTGAAACTCTACATTTAGCAGATGATTTCTCTGTGGCTTTAACTATAATTTCATGATTACTCAATCCATTTTTAAAAGTTACTAATTGCAACAGTTATAAAACATGAAAAAAAGGAAAAAGCACAACATCGAAACAGTTTCACAATAATGTACAGTTTTATAATTTTTCTTTTTACCCACCATTAACGATTTAGATGATCTAAAGAAGCTCATTAACATTTCAAATGTATGTTGTAAGATCCTATTTTCAACAGGCGCTATTAAACAGTACTGTTTTTAACTCTCCATTGTTGGTAGTGCTTTCTTACCTTCTATTCTATTCCCTAGGTAGAGAGTCAAACAAACTGTCATTAAAGTCCAGGAAAAGTCTCCCACCAACTTCAGTGGCAATAGAATCAGACTAACACTGGATGAAACTCACTCCAACAGAGGGCAAACACAAGACCCTACGCCCCATCCAAGCCCTTAACAAAGGTTTTCCAATCTAGTCATTCTTCACCTTTCAGCCCTGCCCAACTAGGCAAGGCATTGGACTTTCAACAGAACTAAAATGAATATCACAGTAGCAGCTGTTTGTGCACTGGCATCACTTATGGTAGCCCAGCTTTGGGAACAGAGTTTGATAGTGACGTGCTGGCACAGAGTCAGCACACTATTGCACAGAACTACTAAAGGGAATTTTGATTTGAATCTACCAATGTTTGAGGAGACTAACTGCTAATGGACGCAACTGGGATACCCCGATTCCACTCATTTTACTGGCACTCAGGGCAACTCCAGCTGCCTCGACAGATCACACACCCTTTGAGGTGGTGACTGGGCGAACTATGTGAATGCCCGAGGACCTTCTGTGGCATACCAGTAGCATACAGTTAGAAGAAGTTAAACTGGAAACCTATATGCAAACATGACAGAAACATCTTAATCAGATTCACTTGCAGGTAGCTGTTAAATTGGGAAAGTCTAAACGGAAGGAAAAAGCCTATTTTGAAACAGACCAAAGAGAGAACACTTGGGAAATTGGAGATGAGGTTATACTCCTATCGTACACTGTATTGAAACACACTTTATGTAACTGATGGAGTGGGCCACACTTGTCAAGTATAATTCCCAATTCTGGACCTTAGCGTCCAAAATATGGGTACTAGCATGAATTCCCCTAAGCTTAATTACCAGCTTAGATCTGATAGGCTGCCACCAATCAGGAATTTTTAGGGTTTGATACCCTCTGATCCCCCCAAAACCTTCCCAGGGGACCCCAAGACCCAGATTCCTTGAGTCTCACAACAAAGGGAAATAAGCCATTCCCTCCCCCCTCCCTTCTTCCTCCCAGCTCCTTCCCGCCCTGGGAACACTAGGAGATCGCCTGATTCAACTTCTTGAATCACCACACCGAGAGGAGTGTTACCTTCCCCCTCACCCAGAGGCAATACAAGCTGCGTGAATATAACACAAAGAGAAAATTTATCCTTCCCTTCTCCCCACCAATTCCCTTGAACCTTAACTAGGAGAAAAAAATTAAACAGGTCTTAAAAGCAAAACTTTTAATAAGAAAGAAAAAAGTAAAAGGTTTATCTCTGCACTTTAGATGGTAAAAAGTTACAGGGTCTTTCAACTATAAACAATAGAAAGAAACTTTCTCCAGCAGAAACACAATTTAAGCTACTTCCAGCAAGTACACATATGTAAATGAAAAAAAAACAAATTAAGAGACTATGACCGCCTTTTCTTACTCACAATTCTGAATAGATAAGAGACTGTAGCAGGGAGATTGGCAGAAACCTGGTTGCACCTCTAGCCCCATCCAGGACCCAGAGAGAACAAAGCCAAACCCAGACATCACAAACAAAGGCTTCCCTCCCATGAGATTTGAAAGTATCTTGTCTTCTGATTGGTCCTCTGGTCAGGTGTTTGGGGTCCCTGTTTGTTAACCCTTTACAGGTAAGAGAGACATTAACTATCTGTTTATGACAACACTATATTGTGGATAGACTCAATTCCTCTATATACAGAATTAGGATCAAACAGGAAAAAAGAAAAGCAGATAAATTCTATCATGTCAGCTGTACCGGAAAAAGAGAGATTTCTCCATAGGCAGAGACGCTGAGCGCAAAAGAGGAAGTGCAGGACCAGAGAGAGCCATCCCAGTAACAGGGAAAAGAAAATGGATGTCATAACACTGATTCTGTGTTCTTGCCTTTACACTGCACTGTTGACAGAGCAACAGACCGTTCCAGTACAATAAGAAACAAGAACAGTTGAGGCAAATCAGGTTATGATGTTGGGACTAGACTCTGACTTGCCTACAGAGGCTCAGGATGCAATGATAACAGTGACTTGGAAACGACAATGAATAAGCCAATATCAAGGACTTCAGGCAGGGGTGGGCAAACTTTTTGGCCCAAGGGCCACATCAGGTTAGGAAACTGTATGCAGGCCTGGGTAGGGAAGGTTGTGCCTCCCCAAACAGCATGGCTCCCGCCCTCTATCCGCCCCGACTGCCCCCCTCAGAATTCCTGACCCATCCAACCCCCCCTGCTCCTTGTCCCCTGACCGTCCCCTCCTAAGACCTCCCCACTCCTATTCAACCCCCCTCCTCCCTGTCCCCTGACTCCCCTGACCTCTATCCACATCCCTGCTCCCTGACAGGCCGCTCGGGACACCCACACCTATCCAACCCCTCTATTCCCCATCTCCTGCCATGACCCCACTGTTATTTGTAGTGTGCTAGCTCGAGCCCTGCTAGTGAAGATCTGTCTAGCTGGGCTGGGAGGCTCGATGCCAGCTGCAGTGCAGATAGACCAGTATTGGCTGGGAAGGACAGAGAAGCAGAGGGCCATTCAATCTCTCCTCCTACTGCACCAAGGCTTTCCCTCCTACCTCTCCATTAACAAGGGCAGGGAATAAGCCCAGTGGTTCTCTTCTCAAGGAGATTGTTCTGGCATTTCACTGCTGAAAGTATGATGTTAAGATGTTAACAGTCCATTGTGCTCTCTTTTCTGTTCAGGTCAAGCCAGAACTGTGGTCAGGTTTCCATTGGTTCCACTACATTGTCACGTCTTTGAAGCAGATGCAGGTTTTGGAGACAGATACATGTTTTCGGCTGTTTGGGCTGGGACAGTCAGTGTGTAATTAGGATATCTCCCAGCACTGTAGGATTCATCGAAAGGCTCACTGGCAGAGAACACTTGGACTCTATCCCACACAGCAGCGTGGCTTGGTGCAAGATACATGTCCAGTTGTGGGTGGGTTCGATGGGGTCTTTTGCCAGGAACCTATTTTGAGCTTTAGACCTGCCAATCAGGATGAGGGGAGACTCATGTTCTGGCCAAGCAGCTATGTTCATTTCTCTCCTTCACTTATTTACATTCTTGTTGTTTATTTAATGAAGTTGGGACCTTTGTGCGCACGAACTATCCTTCACCTGAGATTCCCAAGGCAACATGACATGGCAATTTCTTATTCATGATTACATACAAGGAGTTATGGAGAGATGTGCAGGCCAGAGGATGCCAAACACTGGAATTACAGATCATTCACAGAGCTGTGCAATAGAAACTTGCAAAGTTCCTGGACACATTATGGCTAACTCTAGCCAATATTACAAAGCTTTGTCTTCAGGGGTATTACATGAAACAATATACCTTTAAAAGCATCTGCTTGCTGCTCCACTGACTCTCTCACCATTTTCCAAAAGCAATCTGACACAGCAAGACTTAGGTTCCTCGTCGTCACCTGATGTGCCTTCAGCATACACGTCCTGTAAAGAGAGAGAGAGACAGCCGTACATCGCAGTATTTTTAAAGTGTCTTTTCAGGGCTGTTACTCCAGGAATAAATCTTAGCCTTCTATGCTGAAGAACAAATTAACACGAGAACATGCATCATCCTAAAATCTTGACTCTCTTCACAAAATATCCAGTGTACATAATGGCATCTGGAGTTCTCTTGGAATTATGAGAAAAAAAACTATGTACCCTGTAACCCTGGAGGGAAAGTTTGGGATTTCAGTGTCTAAGCAGCATGAATCATAGTTCTTTCCGCAGATAAGGTGTAAGTTTGCTAAGTCAGCAGAATCTCTTCAGTTCACTGAAGGTGGACCACACAGCTGTATGTCTGAAAGGATAGTTCTTGCCGCTCAAAGCTTTGAGGATTAGCAGACATTGCAACACACACACACAATGCTTTCACATTACAAGTCTGCAACAAAGTTAAGCTCCGGGAATGTATGCTAGCATTTACTGATGCTATTTATACTTTATATTAAAGTGAATCTCAACATACTTCAACAGTTTTGAATTTTGAAAAAATTCCTCTTCATAGTCTTTAATAGATTCAATACTCTCAGCGTTGTTTCCTGGAGAAAGGAGAGAGTGGCACAACAATTCCGTTTAGACACTGATTCTGTATCAACAAATAGAAAAGAACCAGACATAGAACTCTGATTACCTTTTCCTGTAACAACTGCAAAGTAACCCAAAGCCTTCATTGGGAAGAGTTTACCTTCAATGATTTGTTGTATCTATGCAAATAAGTACAAAAATATGTTGATCTTGTATCCCTTCCCTCATTTCATTAATGCAATATTAAAATATCTAAACAACATATAAAGATAGATTATGCAGGACTAACACTTTCTTAGGAGATTACAGAGAGGTTTTACTGCACTCCGGAAATTATAGTTAAAGGAAAGACACAAATATAGGAAAATGTAATACAAAATGCATAGTTACATAGCTAAAAGATAGAAAGCCACTTGAAATTTAATGTTGATTGGACTGCAGGTTCTTATAACAATTAGATTTACATGAACCTGTAACTAATAAATGTTTTGACTGTCTTGGATATTACTTAGAAGAAGAAGAATAAATTATAATTGCAAGTTAGTTAGCACTTCACTCCTGTATATCAAAAAGCACTTGACAAAGGAAGGTAAATATCCTTATACCTATTTTACAGAGGGGAAAAATAAGACACAGAGCTGAAATTACTTGACCAGGGTCATGTAGCAGAAGTCAGTAAAAGCAGAAACTTGAACCGATTAAAAATAATAAAAACCTCACATTGGATACCCTCAACTGCTAGAACAGGGCCTCATCCTCCCTGATTGAACTACCTCATTATCTCTAGCTTGCTTGCATATATATATACCTGCCCCTAGAAATTTCCACTACATGCATCTGACGAAGTAGGTATTCACCCACGAAAGCTCATGCGCCAAAACGTCTGTTAGTCTATAAGGTGCCACAGGATTCTTTGCTGCTTTTATTGGATACCCTAACAAACATCTTTTTCTTTTAAAAACCTTCCCAAAAAGTTAGATGCACTTTTATGTTTGTATTTGCATCACAATTTTCTGCACAAGTGTCCCTCTTCATGCTGTGGCAGAAGAACAGAAGGCTGGTATAGTTACCCTGTTTGGGCTGGCCACGTTTTTCTCAGCAAGGTCCACTTTGGTCAAAACAAAGATTGTCCTTTTCCCGTGAGGATCCATTTGGCTGGACTAAAATCAGTGACAATGCTGCGTTCTGCATCACTGACCCATCTGAAAAGATTTTTAAAGATGCCATTTCAAGAACTATAGTAGAGATACAGCATTTTGAACTCTGACTACTCAGTAGGCACTAGTTATTTTTTAGCAAATCATTAAAGTTAAAAATATTAATGATAGAATGTCCCTCATTATTTAGCTTTTGGCACAAGCAGTGCAAATTTGCGTATGTTCTTTGCATTAAAAAATCCTTGTCCTCTGGTGACTAATGATAAAAGTAAGTTTCCACCAAAACTAAAATACACCAGACTTTAAACTATTCACTAAAATTTTGTTTGGAAAAGTACATGACAATTCTCAGTATAAAAATCTCTCTACTGTTGTCTGTTAGCTTAGGAACCCTGTTTTGGGGAAATCTTGAGTTTAAACAGTACTACCACTGTCTTGGTTATATTTTAAAAGAAATAAAAATGTAAGCTTTCTTTGTATTAGTGGCAAAGGGGCCAAACAATGTCATGAGTTTAAGAAAAAATAAAGACATCACAGAGTATACTGTGGGGCCCACAGTGCAAATTCCCACAATATTTTAGATGATCTATCTAGAAAGCATTTCCTAAAACTGCATTGAAAAATTAAGAATTGACTTCTGTTCAGGGTCATTTTTCTAGAAATCTGGATGAATGATCTAAAGAATACACTGCAAGGTTTTAATTAGCACAAGCAAATGCCATTTTGATCATTGTCTAGAGTCCTAATTTACCTTGAATACAAAGGATGATGGCATTCGGGTTCTGCATATAGGCCTTGCTGATGCTAAAGATAGTATCCTTAGTGTCTGGAGCCATACCTGATGTCACAGTCTTAAAAAAAAAATAGAATATTTTTTTTTTTTAAAAAGAGATTGGAATGAAAGATTTTCTCCTTTGGTAAAAGTATATTAACTGACTGTTCCATACTTACACTAATGACACCAGGCAAATCTACCAACACCATTCTCTGCAGACCAGGACCTTTTACATTTAAGGAGATGGTCTGTAAAACAAAGTTGGAATGAAACTTTTCACCAGGGAGTATGACTACTTTTTCTTTCTTTCTTTCTTTTTTTTTTTTTTTTTAAGAAGAGGTCAGATGACTATGCTGCCTGAGAACAGAACAATTGCTATGGTATAAATACATTTCTTTATACAGTACAAGATCTTGAAATAGCTACAGACTGATTGGACATAGCCTCATAATTGATGAGACAAGTACAAATGAGACTCTGCATGAAATGAATGGGGGCTTTACCTCAGCACTGACAGTGCATCCTTCTTTCACACTTTTCCTCATTCGGATCTCTATCTCATTTCTCAAGGCTGCAAGCTGTTTTGACATAAAGATGTCAGATGATATTTATCACGGGCAAATAGTACTTGAATAGTCAAGAACAGACATTAACATAGGTAAACAAGATGAATCAGCAGCCAAATAACACTCTTTATCCAAAGGTCACTGTTACAATCATTGACTAGGCCTCAGTATGCGCGGGAGAAGCCGGCAAGCAGAATATCAGTTTTATAGTTTGGTAAACAGAAGCACAGAAAGGTTTACTGATTTGCTCTAGGACTCACAAAACTCAGTAGCATACCTGGGAGCAGGAGTTGTTACAAGCATTGCCCACTTCATTGCGATTCAACTCTAGATAACAATGACACTGAAACACAGTGTAACATTTAACAAAGTGTCCCTCTTTGCTCAACAGTCTTCTAATCCCTATACTCAGTGGGCAACATCCACTACAGACATCTGTTTTTCCAAACAAAAATGTGATCAAGATTACATTCATCTCAAGACTTTTCTTGTACTTACATCCTCTTCCTTGGTCAGATCAAACTCCCGAGAGCTGTCTTTGAACAAAGCCACATGGTGGGGACCTTCACTAAGTGTTACCTAATATTTAGGATGAGGAGATATGTAACTAATAAAATCTTAATAGCCAAGATGTGCAAGACAGAAAGCTCCCCAAAAACAAAAGAGCTTTTAACATTTACCATTATTTTTTAAAGGAATGTACTACCTAAGAGAGGTGCTTGATTGACAGCTCTCTAAATGGAAATCCTTTAGACACTCTTGGAACTGGCTAAAGCTATCATTTTGGCACAAAGTTCATGGGCAATCATGAATTGGAATAAAGTCCGTGACAAGCCCATTCCACAGCAGCAGCTCCTGTCTTGTGGGGCTGGGGCTGGTAGAGGCACCAGCAATGGGGGAACCAAAGGGCCATCCTCTCCCCCAACTTTTTAAAACGAGACTGGGCGGGAACATGCCATGGTCCAGCCCTACAGGCTGGCACCCACTCTGCTTTATGCCACGTGCAATGTGCCATGTGGGATGCACTCTGCATCATGCTGCATGATGGTGACCAAGCCCTCACCTGCCAAAACCAAGACAGCAGCAACTCTTGGCACCGGGGACCAGCCAGGTCCAGGAAGCTGGACAAATCCATCACCTAAGGGTCTCAGGCTGGCCAGCACGGAAGGTAAGGTAAAGAGTGTGGGGGAGAGAGGGATGGTGGGGGGAAGAGGAATCAGGGGTTTCAGGAAGGTTGGACATGTGTGGGGGGAAACAGCAGGCGCTGGGGGCAGAGCGTCAGGCTGGTGGGGTCATTCTGGAGCCCTCAGATAGAGATGGAGAGGTGGACATGCTAAATCAGAGTGGCGCTGTGACTGTGTATGTCAGGTCACAATGCTTGGACTGGGAAGATGGACCCAGCCCTGCAGGACAGAAGCCGACGCTGCAGGGCGAGTAAGGGGTGGGTTCTCTCTCCAACCTCCCTGCCACTCTCCCGAGCCTCACCTTTCAGCACCCCACTATATAACCCACAGTTATTTCCCACTCACCCCCACCCTAAACAATACATTTTTTTGGCATCAGTTCTTTTCTTTTGTAACCAAACATACTACCAACAACAAAAGTCACTGTTTAAATTATTTTTTCGGGGGAGGAAAGCATAAATGTCACATTTCTTAGTAGTAACAAGGATTAAAATATCATTTTTGATGCATTTGATTCAGTTTGTTTAAAGGGGGGCGGGGGAGTACAGCTTTTCCTTGTTAAAGACAGCAGGTAAAAATACATTATTTGGTGACCTTTCTCTGCCTTTTAGTTTTCTTCCTGCACCTCTACTGTGCCATTTACTAAAAGTTTCCATGCCAAAACTGTAGGCCTGGGAATGGACAATGGCTATAGAGGCTTTCGGTTCTGTGTCTCAGCCATGATTGCACTGACTACCTCTAAGACTAGGAGGCTGGTTCAGTCTCCATGCTCATTCAACCAGCAGGTGTCTGTGGTGTGGGTGCTGATTAGTGCTAACACCTGTCTGTTGGTGTCTAGGCCGGTTCCTAACAGTCAGACAGGTGTTTTTTTCATATTTGTGGCATTTCATCCAAAAGCAAATAAAGAATACTTTTAACTATCTATTTTTGCCATCTGCACAACCAGTTTCTAGTAACTTTTTACCTTCAGCAAGTTTTGTTAAAAAGATTTTTTTCACTTTCCTTCACTGATGTCACAGGAGCTCTCTGCACAATAATAATATAACTAATAACAACACCCCCTAGGTCTGCTATAGCTCTTTTCATCAGTATATCGCACAACGCTTCACAATCTTTTCAATGCATCTCTCCTCACAATACCTCGGGAGTTAGGAAAATACTATTCATCAAAATGGAGGATGAGGCAGAACTAATGTGTACAGACATAAACAGCACATATTTATGTATTATTCTTCTTCATTTAAAAATTGAAGTCCCAATTCTTCAAATACATCCAGGCATAGTGTTTACTTAGTGTGAGTAACCCCAGTTGAAATCTATGGGACCATCCACATTAGTAACTGCTACACCCTGATAGTAAGTAACTGGTAGAATTTAGCCCATCAGTAGTAACAATGTAACAGCACACTTATGATGAATGCTTTTAAAATAATCAGATATTCAAACAAAGATAATTTAGCTTAGATTAAGTGAATTTATAGTACTTGGATACTTTACAACATTTTGAATATCATTAGGATACTGTTTCTTACCTTAACAGGAGAACGCGTCATCATTTCCCCAGACCCTCGAGGGAATATCCGGGCTTGAGCAATCATTTCTAGCACACTGGTTTTTCCTGCACTCTGATCTCCGACCACTACAACCTTAAATGAAAGTAGTAGTAGTAGTCAATGGCTTTTCATAATTAAGTCAGTTTCTTCAGTAGGATAGCTTAGTTAAACAATACACTGTAGCAACCAATTGGGAACACATATTAGAGCTGGTTACATTTGATTAGTTTTGACAACAAAAGCATTGTCACAAATAATGAATTCCTTAATAGATTAACAATGGATTTTATTCATGCAAAAGTTTTTCTACTTAGGCCATTTAAAACTAGAGATAGGGCAAATTAACAGTGTCTGGATCTGGATCAGGCTTTGTCTATGGTTCAAGGCTAATTCAGGGTTTGGTTCAATGTTGATGAAGCCACACGGTCTGTTCTCACAAGATTTTGGTCACACATGAATTGGAAAGTTAGCCTTTTTCAATCTGGATCTGAATTAGTACCAAACTGCACAGGTATGTATGGATGCAGAAATTCAAAACCAAAAATGACACCAGCACCCAGCATTTGTAGGGGTTCATATTCAGGGCTGCTGGCTTGACCAACCATTTAAAAGTTAAAGGGACAAAACATTCAGAACTACACTATTGGGAAAAGTCCTGCATTATCAGGCAAATGGACTAGCTCTAATTTTTATCATTCTGGGATATATGAAGGTCTTTGGATTAAATGTCTAGGCTGTTTTTCTGCGTGTAAGATTAAAATCACCACTAACATTTAATCTGGGGTCTGCAAACCAATACTTATAACTTTTTCATGCACTCTATAGTAGTCACACTATGAAGCAACATAGCCCTTTAAGACTTCACTGACTTACCCGAGGTAGATGATCTTGGGTATTATAGCTGGCATCATAGTCAGACAGAATGTCTAGAACTTCAGAGTACATATCAATCAAAGATTTCTAAAAAGAATTGAAATACAGGGGAGAAAACTCAACTGGTTAAAAGAGCTAAGACCAAATGCCAACAGTTTTCACATTGAAGTCCTAGAAAGAAGATTATTGTGTGCTTACACTCTCATCAAGGTTTGAGCCTTAAACCTCCAGTTCCGCAGCTGAGCCCTCTTCTGTTTTAGCTAAAGTATTAACTACAATAACTGGCAGCAGCAGTAGTCTGATATCCTGTGCAGAAGGATTTCTAGCTTACTGAAACAATGGGGGACATATACACGACGTGCCCCATTTTACAGACAGCACCGCCGAGTACTTACTCTTTTTTCAACAACTCTTTACTTAATTAAATCTGCATGGATTTATATGGGGCCATCAAAAGATGCTTCCTCAGACTAACTACCCCTCTGCCAAGTTTCAAAGTCCCATTTCAAACCATGGAGGTGCTGGAGAACTGTATACAAACAGTTAGAAGAATATTTTTATAATTAAATAAAAATAATGTAGATTTTAGTTACATAATACTACACAAACCACAAACCCAACTTTTTAATTTGTGTAACCTTCAAGATAGACTTAGTAACTTCAGTTGTATTCTTGTTATGAAGTTGCTAACACATGTAATTACATACAGTTAAAGCACAGTTAGAAATGAGGTTCATTCAAATTGCTTAACCGGTATCCTTAAATGTAAAGTCCACTCATCAACAACTAAAAATGTTAAGATCCATTTATAATGTTAAAAGACCAATTGCTAAAAAAGCACTGTGGAGCTCATGGGCTAATTCTGGTCTGACACTTCTGACGGACAACTGTGTAACTATACGATACAGTACCTTTAGCTTCCTTTGATGAATGCCCTTGTCATCCTTCTGCAACACCAGCTTTCTTAGTTCTTTGTTTTCCTTCTCTAAGCGCTCAAGAATTCGTTGATATTTCAGCTACAAAACAGTAGTACAAATAGAGTAATCATGGAAAACAGTATGAACAGATCAGCAAACTTTTCCCTATCTAAGAATATTATATGAAAAAAAATAATTCTCCGAACAAGTCCCTCCACACCACAGAAAATATTTAATCACTGAAAGCTTGTTAAAATCCTATATAACTAAGCGAAAACTATTCAAAAATAGATGTAACAAGAGCCTAAACCAGAAGTTATCAAACTATGATTCATGCAGGATTTCACGGTGAGGGAAGCAGGGACAGGAATGCAACATTCTCTGATATTTCTTCTACAAATTGCATACACTTTACAAAAAATGCTTTAGAGCAGTGGTTTTCAGCCCTTTTTCATTTGCAGACCCCTAAAAAATTTCAAATGGAGGTGCAGACTCCTTTGGAAATATCAGATATGGTACGTTGAATACCACTATTATACGGTAATGACAACCTTTAATGGACCCCTTAGACAGTCTGTGGACCCCTGGGTCTGCACACCACAGGTTGAAAACCACTGCTTTATACAACAGATTTTTCAGCTATCAGAAGCCAAAGGTACTTCTGGCATCAGACTATTTTAGAATCATGGAACTAAGCCAAAATATTCAAACTTGGAACATCTAAATTCATATTTAAACATCTAAAATGAGCAGACTGAATTTCATAGCTGCTGGGTACCCACAATTCCATAGATGTCACTAACGTATCAGTGGAAGCTGTGGGTGATCACCATCACCAAGAAAAAAGATCCTTATATTCAGAGTCTGCATGTGGCTTTAGAAGCCCACTTTAGGTCCGTAACTGAACACTGTGGCCCTGCTGCTGACACAGCTTCTAGAACAACTGTTCTGATTCACTCCTGGCTGACAGGAAAGGCAGGCTATTTTAAATTGTTACAGCACAAGGGGAAAAAAGGCAGTTTTAAAAGTTGTAAAATATCAGGTTTTTGAGCATTTTTAAAGCCTTTATAGTTTAAAAACAAAAATTAAAAAGGTCTGGTCATCTGAAAAGGGTGGAAAATTGAAGACCTCTGCCAGTAGTTGTCAGCACGGCTCAAGGTTTTAAAATAGTTTCCTGAGCGCTTCTATCAGCTTCAGATTACTGAAGTCCATCAATAAATGGACAAAAATATCCCACGGAAAACATTCTGTAACTCTGCCATTGGCAGCTTTTCACACTGAAAGGATATCACAGTACCTCTTATAAAAACAGCTTTAAATGGGAGGGAAATGGTTACTGATTGGTGTAAACTTGTCTGATAAGAGAACCAAATATTCTAATTGTGTCTATGCCAACAATGCAACTCTTCTTCTGGAAGAAATGGAAACATACTGGTCCTTGTGAATTCTACTATGACTATAAACAGAATAGCATATTACCTTCTGTGGTTTTTATATTACAGAACTTTCTCTTGTTCCACACTTAGATCCCCAGTGCTTGATTGTTTAATGCATTAAGAGCTTTGTGTCTCTCCTAGAAATGTCATTTCACGGATTAAGAGATTAAAATGCCACCTTGTTATGTATAATCCCATTTCCTTTCTATATCAAAGTGTGCAGGCTAAACAAACATTAAAAATCAAGACAAATCAACAAAAAACTCTAAAATCAGAAAAGGTAAATCTAACACATTGTCCAATTCAGGATGGAGTATCAATTGTATTGCAGATCTTTAAAAAATTGCTTCAATTTCTGGAAAATGTTTTATATCTTAAGTGCTTTTTTGTTTAGTAAATTTGAGTTTTGCACATATGGTCCTCTGAATTTTGGTTCCTTGTTACTAGGTGTCACGGAGTGTGGGGGAGTCCGGCCCTGCACCCCTCTTCCTGGGACCCACAGTGACTCTCAGCCAGCCAGTAAAACAGAAGGTTTATTGGACAACAGGAACACAGGTTACAGCAGGGCTTGCAGGCACAGTCAGGACCCCTCCACTGAGTCCTTCTGGGCTTTCAGGGTGCTTGGATCCTAGCTAGGATACCCTGAATTCCGCCCATCCAGCCCCAAGCCCAAACTCAAACTGCTTCCCTCCTGCCACTCCCTTCCTTTGTCCCCTTCCCGGGTAAAGGTGTTGACCTTTCCCCTCCCTTACCTAGCTCAAGTTACAGGCTCTGGCATCGTCCATCCCCTAAAGTCCTCCCCTGCTCTCCCACTCCCCACACAGACAGTACCTACTGCATCACACTAGGATTACAGTACGTACCTGTGTGTGCAGAAGTTCCTCTTGAAGCTGATCAATCTTCTCTTTGTCAGAGACCTACAACATCAAGAGACATAATCACGACCATTGCTTGGTTATACAGCACATAGTTTATCCTCAGGGTGCAAATGAATGTCAAACCAGAACCTTTACTAAACATAAAATAACTGATTAAGCATGCATTTCCAGTCAAATCAAATTCTTAAATCAAATCATCATTTGGCATTTAAAGTGGCTAAAGGTTCCATCAAAAGCAGAAAGATTCTATATAATGAAGTTTAAATCTTTGTGCAAGCCAGTAGAAAAATTAACACCTCCAGGACCAGATTCTGAGAAATCAGGCTTAATGATAAATAAAATTCAGTAGCTTCCTCTGAGAATTTCTCCCCCACCAAGGGACTGATAAAGTCATGTGGCCAAATTGTCTGGGCCTAAATATTTATTTGTTTAATTAGTACGGCACTTTGAAGATGCAAACACTAACTTGTATCAGCAACAAAGAGTCCTGTGGCACCTTATAGACTAACGGACGTATTAGAGTATGAGCTTCATGGATGAATACCCACTTTGTCGGATGCACCCACGAAAGCTCATGCTCCAAAACATCTGTTAGTCTATAAGGTGCCACAGGACTCTTTGCTGCTTTTACAGATCCAGACTAACACAGCTACCCCTCAGATACTTAACTTGTATCAATTTGGTTCCAACACTATTCCCCCCAGGTATGTCACTACATAAAATCTTTCTTAACTATCAGCATCCTATAGATCGTGCAGTGCATTCTTGTCAGGTGTTTATATTTAAGATTTATAAATGTCAAAGGGATCACATTCTTTGTGTCTTGTACACAACTGAGCACCATACTAATTTATTTATGTAACCAAGTTCTAACAGGAACACTGTATTCTGCAAAAGTATTATGTATATTTTACTGTTCCATTGTTTTAATTTGTCAGCATGCACTCTTGATGGGATGCTTTACATTAGCATGCATAGTCATTAAGACAGTATTAAAATGTGGGAAACAATGTAGAAGAGTGAAAATGTTAAATTTTTCAGCGTCCAGTGAATTAAAGTGTGATCTTACTATAGTTGCCCAAACATGAAGGAATTTCTAGTCAAATCCTTTCAAAAAATGAAATTGTAAAGTAAAGTAGATCTATAAAAAAGTAAAAACAGATGGAATTTTCAATCTGTTTTTTCCTAATTAAAGTCACAAATTCAATATAAAATACTAAAAATAGGCATCATGCACGTATTTTAAAACTAATGTAAAGCCTAAAGGACAATTAAGAAGGAATGATTAATGAAACATTAATGAAGTAATAATATCGATATAAAGAAATTCAACTCAACTTTAAAATGACGTCACTCTAAATATTTGCAATTCAAACAAATTAGCTTGAAAAATCAAAAGAGAATATCAACTTAATGCATGGATAACGTGTCATTTACAGGACACAAACCAATGCAGTCACTCTTTAATTTCATAGTAACTGTTGGCAGATTAATAATTCCCAGTTCTTCATGGCAACTGGCTTATGGGAGCTACTTAACCTATAAGATACACATGACCACGTATTAACTTTGCAACAGGCAATGCCAAATTACAATGGTCCCTATATCCAATTATTTTCTTATTCATTAGTTGATCCTTGAAAATAAAATGCTGGAAGTGGGCCACCTTCTGTTTCCACCAGTGGACCAACAGCACAGAAAACATGCCCTCTTAGCACCTGAATACGACAGACACTAAGAAGAGTTCAACACAGGGAAGATGGTTTGATGCCTTTAACAATATATGGTATGTCTAAACAAACAAATAGAGATATATCTACCCACCCAAACAGAAAGCATCGCAGGGATATAATGGGCAGACCGGGACAGGAAGCAAAGAAAACAGTGAAGGAAGAAAAGAGGAAAACAGGAAAAAAATGGAATACAGAAAATGTTTCTGGGCAATGCAGACATCCAAAGAACAGCTATGTCCCTCTTCTCAAAAGCATTTAAGAACGCTTTTTTTAATAGTATTTTCTGGAGGCTTGATAAATCTTTAATGAAACGGTGAAGGGGATTACATCAGTCATTGTTATGGTATCCTTTCATTCTGTTCACTATAAATATACCACTGATATCTAGACAAGTATTCAATATTCTCCTCCTGAAACAGTTACTGAAAATGCCTGAGGAATTTTAGGAAAAATAAACAATGCCTTTTTGGAATCCAAAGAATGCTCTCAAAGTGGGGCACTATTCTCCTTTCTCCATTAACAGCATTTTATACTTCAGGAGTAGGTGGGCAGATAATGCACTAATCTCTCTTCCCAGTAGACACAAGATGAAACCTGCTGTCGGTCACAAAGGAGCGGTTTGTGGTAGCCTTAATCTAATTCCTAGAAAGCAGCCCTCTAACTATGTGCCACAATATACAGCAGGAAAAGACCCAGCACTGAGACACTTTTAGCAGTAACGTATGTCAGAACTAAGGACACGTATACACTACAGCCCTAAATCAACCCACATTAGGTCAACTTACAGCCACAGCAGTAATTACTGTGGGGGGCAGATGACCACACTACCCTCCTTCTGCCAGTGGTGCATGTCCTCACAAGGAGTGCTGCCACCAACTGAAAAGGGCAGTGTAGGAGGCTGATGGCATGTCTTCACTACCCACCAGATCGGCAGGCAGCGATCAATTTATCCATTTATCGCATAGATGCGATAATCAACACGAGCACTCTCCCGTTGACTCCTGTACTCCAGCTCAGCGAGAGGCACAGGCAGAGTTGATGGGGGAGTGAAGTACGTTGACTTCAGCTACGTTATTCACAAAACTACAAATCCATTAATTACTTGTTTTAGATTTTATTTCAAATGCTCTGTGGATAAATTTTTTGTCATTATAATTCATCCAAAAAACCATAAATGACCAAAAAACCATAGGGCCATATAGGGACCAAGTCCTGGAACTTCTGAAAATCCCAGGAGGCACCTATTAGCATCTTTAGATACCTAAGTACCTTAAAAATCTGGGAGATTGTCACTATTGTGACATGATATCACAAAACAGCCCCAAACCACAAACATCTCTTGGTTAAACATTATGAGCTATAACAATTCCCAGTGGCATCACTGGAAATGTCAATGTACAGAGAGATGAAGCCATACGAGTTCTTGCTATACAACAAACCCCTCAGCTAAATATAGTATTTTCCAAGTGGTCAATAATAATCTAAAGGGAAACAATTACAAGTGTATGAGGGTATTAAAAATGATAGATGAGTTATCTGGTGTCCTTTTTGTAATATTTTTATAAATTTCCATCTAAAATAGACAATCTGCATTACAGAAACATTCTAGACTGAAGATGAAAATCTGAGAAATTTAGATTCTGCAGCTGAATTATTTTTATATCACTGTGAGGAGGATCTGTATAACATGGTGCATGCAAGTCCTGCTGCTTGGTTTGTTCATATCTCATTGACATTGTTGTCAGAATGTGTAATTAAAGGAAAGGAACAGGAATACTCAGGCTTAGAGGAATGGAAATGAAACAATCATATTTTCAAGTAGACAGGTAACATATCAGCTTGCAAAAGAAAAGCGAGGTAAATTTAGCCCTGGCATAAGTGGGGGCAACTTCATTGATTTCAATGGGAGAAGCCCCTGTTTCTGCCAAGACAGAGTTTGGCCCAATGACTGAATCTTTACATTATTACATCCTCATTTTTAAGGTGTGTACAGCAAGTTCTCTGTTTACCCAGCCATTCAATTTGTTTCACAACAAATGGGTTAGTTGCAGCAAAATAAACCACATCATGATTCCTTGCCACTGGCATGCATCAAAGCGCACAAAACTCCACATCTAAATGTTATGATTGGCTTTGATACTTCTGCAAAGAATGCGATGCTCAAGCATTTGGGACATTAAATTTAGGACTTTCCCTTACAGGACTAAGTTATTTACTGTGCTAGACATCAAATCTTTTCTGCAATTCCAACACCACGGAATTAGTTGCAAAAGAGAAATAATGATGGGAAATTCTCTGCAGAAACAGATTAATCCTGAAAAAATAAATTCTTTGCTAGTTCCTCAAAAAATGGAGCCAAAGTTTAAAGATCAAGTACTGCATTCCCTTTCCAGCAACTGTTTTCATACATTCAACGCTACACAAATAGGAACTCTTCTTAAAAGGCTTTAGAAAAAAGTGGGGATTACTCTGTGGAAATGTTTGTGCTTTCTGTTTCAGAATGTAGTCTCTTCAGCACAGTCAAATTAACACATTGCATTCAAGACAAAAAACTACCTAGCTCTGCTTAAATACAGACTTGCATGCTACCTGACAAAGGAATTGAAGGAGTCACTCTTATTATGTAAAGGAATCAGTAAACAAACAGGCAGGTTTAGTCTGCTAAAGGTATCCCTGGTTTTCATCAGCAACACTGCTCTGGATGGGAAGTGGGAAAAGACTGTGTAATCTACTACTGCAGGGGTGGCCAACCTGTGCTCCAGAGCCACATGCGGCTCCTTGTATAGGCACTGACTCCAGGGCTGGAGCTACAGGTGCCAACGTTCCAATGTGCTGGGGGGAGGGGAGGTGCTCACTGCTCAACCCCTGGCTCTGCTACAGGCCCTGCCCCCACTCCACCCCTTCCCGCCCCCTCCCCTGAGCCTGCCATGACCTCGCTTCTCCCCCTCCCCACCCCAGAGCCTCCTGTATGCCACAAAACAGCTGATTGGGAGGTGCAGGGAGCGATGGGGGAAAGGGGGCTGATCGGTGGGGCTGCCGGTGGGCGGGAGGCACTGGGAGCTGGGACGGGGATGGGGCAGGGAGCTGATGGGGGGCTGCTGACATATTACTATGGCTCTTTGGCATTGATAAATTCTGGCTCTCTCTCAGGCTCAGGTTGGCCACCCCTGTACTATTGGACAAATTGTTCTCAGAGCAGTCAGACTCCAGTGCGTTACACTTCCAGAATCTTTATTATGTATCATGGTGCCTCGTTGAAGGAAGGACTGGTCAATTTTCTCTAAGCCACAAAGGTACACTACTTACATGAGCTAAATATGAAACAAAGAAACATACCTCTCCCCCTCACTACTCATCTTTCCCATAGTTGTACAGAGGAGGAGGAAGGGTAGTTCTTGAGCTGCAAAGTGCCAAGGAATGTTCGCTTAACATTTAACAGTAGCTTGATTAAGGATGCTGGAGACAGACTGGAGTACTGACATTTAAAATGTGACGTGTTTTAGGATTTTAAATCCATCAGGCCCTTTGGTGAAAACCATGGCTATATACAATATTATGTATAGAACTTTATTTCAAGTCTTCGCCATCTCTCTCTCCGATACAACCTCAGATGCAGAGAGTGTTAAAGGTGTGTATCCAGTGGTTAATTCCAAAGCTATGGAATTGTGAAAAGTCAGAATGAACTGCAGGTTCTGTGGACATGGGAACTACAGATAACTGTGTTTTCACAGTCACAGAAGTGATTATACTGGCTACAAAAATTAGCTCTGAAGTACTCATGACTACTAAAATTATCCCAAACTAGTAAGCAATATGTCAGCAACATGCTAATGCTAAAAATCCAACTGTAGCACCACGTAAAATAATGTATAGAAGACCAACAGCCAAATTACTTGGTCTGTGATTTACGATGGAAGCTGGGTAAGAGAAAGCTATTGAGATACATATACACCTCTACCTCGATAAAGTGCTGTCCTCGGGAGCCAAAAAATCTTACCGTGTTATAGGTGAAACCGCGTTATAATGAACTTGCTTTGATCCATCGGAGTGCGTAATCCTGCCCCTCCGGGAGCACTGCTTTACCGCTTTATATCCGAATTTGTGTTGTATCAGGTCGTGTTATATTGAGGTAGAGGCGTACTAGGTTTCATAGAATCATAAGACTGGAAGGGACCTCGAGTGGTCATCTAGTCCAGTCTCCTGCACTCATGGCAGGACTAAGTATGATCCAGACCATTCCTGTTTATGTTTACGAATATCAGACATTGGTAACCGGCTAATGCTCACTATTGTGTTATTACTAATTTTGTCATTGGCTGTTTATCACTGTAACTATATCGGGGAGTTTAATGTTCATGGTTTCATCCTAATATGTTACAGGTTGTTTTAGACAGAATTATCACCTCACCAGGAATAAACTGAACTAGGATATGTCTGAGATATACTTTCTAAATACTGCATCTGATATCAGAATTGGGAAGCTAAATCAGCATGCACTCAGTTTAAGGCTGACTAGGATTCTTTGTCTTCCCTAAATCCAGTTTCTAGAAATATAACTTAAAATACAGGTCAATTTAGAAGTAAACAAAGGTTTCAGAAACGGATGTTAAATTACCTATAAGACTGCCCCCAGAATATCCAGAGTCATTTAATGGCACCCCAGGTAGAGTGACAGGAAGCAGGACCAGTTTAACACCACGTGCTCTTGCAAAAAGATTTTTGTAATAATTATTTAGGTCTCTGGTCAGATTAAAATTAGCTTCTTCTACATCAAATGAAGGAGGCTGAAGCACTTGGTTAATATGAATATAGTACACAGTGCCCTTTGAACCATCACCTTTCGCTTCTGCTGGGAAGAGCCCGTGTTATATTGGCCAGCAGCTCTGCATGCTTCCTCTTCATGCTGTTGGATTTGCTGTTGTAATAGAATGAGTTCACCAAGCAGGCCCTGCCACGAGTTTACAACAAGGAGAAGGAAGGGGAAAATTGGGGGTGGGAGGAAAACAATGTTAACCAAAACTGTTACATAAAAACAGATGAAAGACAGGAATGAATGGGTCAGTCCAAACAAAAAAGAAAACCTATTTCAACAGCTATTACTAGCCAACTGGGACTGGAAAGAGCTGGCCAGCCTGTAGGTCATACAGAACAACAAATAGGCTACATTTTAGAATTAAAGTCAATTTAAAAAAAAGTGTCCAAATCCTAAAAAGGGTTTAAACTAGCCATGCTTGAAGAGACTTTGTGGAGATTTTTGGCACTGCATCCTCAATTATTCACTTCAAAAGTATTTTCAGATATCAGCATTTTCTTTTAAAACAAGAAGTAGAAGGAAGTTCAATAAAAAAAGACCTGAAGTTTGGATGCTCTTCACAAAGTTGTACATATAGCTGTATGTGTAACAGTTAACCCCTTCAACTTTGCTGAGAATAAACAAAGTTTTTTTGTTCTTAAATACCTCAGCTGCTTGGATAGTTTGTCAAAAGAGGATTTGCCCTGCTGCTCAACCTCCAGACTTGAAGGAATAAAAGACATTTGGCTAGGTATATAGGGAGAGAGAGAAAGCTCTCGCTCTATAGCACCTTGGCAGTGTCTAGTTAAATTGCATAGTTCCTCTCATCCCTCCAGAATTGCAGAAATGTGTCATGCTTAATACCTTCAACTTATTTCCAAGTTTCTCCATGAACAAAGTGCCTGATTTTCTTTTGCCCAATTATTTTATTAATAGCCACATGTCTTAAAAATTCACATTTGCTCAGAAATAGTGTGTGAATTACGTTCCACTGGAATTTCTCATACAACTAGTTTTAAAAATTGGAGATTAATATTAAATGTATTAACCTATTTAAAAAACACTAAAAAGTCTTTGAACAATAGTCTACTCAAATGTAACATTACATTTTCATTAAAGAAAACATTTAATAGCATTACCAGTTTCAAAACATACATTAGTGTTTAAAAACAAGCCTCAAATATCAGAATTTGATTTTTTTTTTAAAGAAAAACAAAATAGTTCTTCAGAGCTCATGTATCATCAAACTATACATACACTGCACAAAAAACCCATATACATAGGCATCTTAAGTACAGACACACACTATATGGATGGATACAAAAAATAGACAGACACTGTCAATAGGATAAAGCCTGAACTAGAGGGTTTAAACAAAAAAATAAAAAAAGCTTTATCCATCTTTGTAGGAAAAGAAACAGTTTCATATTTATATTTCAATAAATACAAAGGGGAGAGGTTGTTTCATTTTCTTTTGTGTTTGTTTTTTTAAATCTCTGCACTGCTGGAAAACCAAACACAAATGCATCATGCTAATGCATGAGAACCAGAAATTAAACGGATCCATCAAGTTTCACTATCCAATAAGAGCAAAAAAGCTAACAAGTGAAAATAATGTATATTTTTAGAATTCTGCTAAGTAAAGTTGTTACTGGTATCAAATAAAGAATTTTTCAAAATGACTTGACAGTGTCCCTTTAAAAATTATGTTAAGGGTCAGACTCTACAAAAGGAAGAACATATGGAATTAAAGCCTTAGCTTGCCCGTTAGTGTTTAAAGAGGCGTTGCACAGTACGTAACACTGTTCCATGTTCTCAAATGTAGTTTTTGTTTAATCTGTGATTACTTGCAGCAATACCAGTTCTCCGAGCCTGCTGTTCCCTGGGGAACTAAGGAAAAAACTTCTGAGGCTAAGTAATTGTCTTTAGTACAATATCAAAGCAGAAATGGTAGCAGTGTAAGGAATGAGACTGTTTTAAATATAACTTCCTTTCCTTTGTTTATAATCAGACCCATTGCATTATTTCACATACATTTCCTCTGGCTTTCTCATGTCTTAATGACTGCATTACAATTGAAAAAGAAATCTTTGAATAGCATAACGCACACGAACAACTCCTGTTAGGCATAGACAACAAAAGGAAGGAATGGTTACTTACCCTTCCAGGAACAGAGGTTCTTCGAGATGCTGTTGTCTGTGAGATTCCCACCGTAAGTGTGCATGCTCTTCATGAGTGCGAGTTTCGGAGTCTTCTGAACAGCAGTGTCAGCCGGAGCCACACAAACACACCCTCCCTTGTGAGGGCATAAATGGTGGACAGCAGCAACCCTCCCTAAGGCTCCCTAACAATCCAAAACCCATGTCTGCTGAAAACTCTGGAAGTGAGGACAGATGGCAGCTATGGGATCCACGCGTATGACAACATTTCAAAGAAACGGTTATTGTAGGATAAGTAATCATTCTTTCTGCTACGAATGTGTGTCAGTGTAAATCCCACTGTAGCTGATTGGCAACTACCTCTGAATGGTGAAAATTAGGAGTTGTAGCTACATCAGTTGAACGGTGACTGCAGAGGTGCTCTCCGACCTTGGCATCTGACCTGTCAGCTAACTACAAAGCACAGTGTTTAACAAAGGTCACAGGGTAACCCACATTTCTGCCTTACAGATTTCTGATATTGGCACTGAGCTGTGGTGGAGCCTTAACACTAAGGGGGAGAGATGCACAAGCCATCTGATGACATGTTGAGATACACGGGTTATCTGTGTTATGTGCTCGGACAGTCTGACAGGCTGTCTATGACTACAAATAAATGAGGAGATAGTCTAAAGAAAAGTTGGGTTCTGCCCATGTAAGGCTCTGAAGACATCCAGAGTGTGTAGCATTTCCTCTGCTGGTGCATAGTGGGGCTTTGGGACAAAGACAAGCCAGTTAATTGCTTGATTCAGGTGGAACTCTGAGATCAACTGAGGGACAGAGTAAAGATGATCTTAGAGTGCAAAGAGCATTCTAAAAGAGGCTCAAAGGTGCGGGTGGGGGCTCCCTGAGATTTAGAAGGACAATACTGAGGACCATGTCGGACTGGGGTCTCTGATCAGTTGGTAAGCATGTAATAAGACTTTAAGAAACCTCAGTGCCATAGGGCAAGAAAAGACCAAGTACAATTAAACAGAAGGATAGGCAAAGACTGCTGCAATCCTCCTTACAATCCTGTGGGAGTTGTGTCAGGAAAAGAGCCACTCCCTCCCATGTAAGAAAACTGTATTTTGTGACTAGGGCCTGATAGTTCATGATAGAGAGCTGCAATGAGATGGAGGAACATGCTTTTGCCTGAAGAGGTTCTATTTCTTAGGGTTCTCCTCTTTAGAGATGCCTTTTGCAGACCTGGATTTTTTTCTGTACCTTGGATTAGGATGAGCACAGACATGTTTAGAGCCTTTTTATGGTACCTGGTGCCTCTTTTTGACACTCTGATCAGAGGAAGAGTGCTTGAGCAGATCCTTATTGAAAGGAAGAGCAAGCCTGGCTAGCGTTGAAGAGCCTGTAGGGTACTGGAACACCTTGAAGTCATCAGAGGCCAGCCTGAAGGAAGCTCTTTTGGTGGAGAAGGAGGTTGCTGGAACTCCTTTGACATCACCTCTTCATGGAGAGGTGCATATGGTTCAGGCATGGGAGACCTAGTTAATGGTGACACTGGAGAATGAGATCTCCACCTCTTCCATGGCCTGTGGGAGAGAGATCTGCTCCAGGACATGTGAGGATAGCCCCAACTATGGCCTGAAGGGCCAAGATGGCATTTTACAATGAGGATTGAGAACCATTAGCCCACTGCCACTTGTGCTTCACCTGGGATGTGTCTCTGAACTGGAAACTCCTATTGCTTTTAGTGAGATCCCTGCCTGATAGTATGGGAGACAAATCCTGGCTTAATATCAGCAAGAACATCTCCTCAAATGGTAGCACAGGTAGGTGGGTGTGGCCTCAGTGCTGGCAATGATGGTGCCGGCAACGGTCTCAGTGTGAAGGATGTCCACAGTGGAGATACAGAATCCTCAATCAGTATGTGTCTCAGCACCGGGATGGGCCTGCTCCTCAGTGCCAACGCTGGCACTGGTGGTAAGGCTGGTACTAGACCGCTCCTTCCTTGGGAAGTGCAGGTGGCTGAGCTCGCAGCTTCGGCCCTTGACACTGTAGGGGATTTGTTTCTGGGACACCTGGTGTTTAGGTCCTTCCTTGTGAGATGGTCTAGTATGGTGCCTGGAGTTATACTTATGCTCTGTCTGGCCTGCTTTTTGGTGCTGGGCTTCGATGTTGGAATAGCTGGTGCCAGCATCTTTCTCTGCTCCTTGCTGTTGAATCCTGGCATGAGGTGTCTGCTGGGAAGGGAACTAGCTGAGGATGATTTTTTTTGGCTCCAGTTTGGTGGATGTCATTTCCTGTGGGTCAGAGCTGACCCTCAATCCCCTCTGGACAAGGAGAATGTCCTTTTTCTTTTTTATATATATTTTGTTTGGAGGAAAGTCCAAGTAGGGCCAATTTGACTAGAAGAATGAATTCTTCAATTAAATTTGTAAATAAGATAGAGAACAACAACAGAGAAATGGGTCAGACAGTGTTGGGTTTCATCTCGCTGCCCACAGGCAGTAGGAGAGAATGGAGGGAGGGTCATGGCTGTTCTACCCTTTATGTCCTCACACAGGAGCATGCACAAGGCCCAAGGCACATGCGTGACCCAGACAGACACTGATAGTCAAAAGACTAATACTGCATGCACACCTACAGGAGAATCTACACTGACACATGCTCAAAGAACCACCTCTCCTTCCACTGAACTTGCCATTGTTTTCTCCTAACAAAGTTAACCATCACTAAAATCTATTCATGGGATTTTACATGAGAAAAACACTGAATTAATCATTACAATGCTACTTCTGTTATAAAGATCAAGACAGTTTTACAAATGTGCTGCCAAAGTGGGTGGTACAAATCGCATGGAGGGAATAAGGATGCACAATCGCAAGAAATGAGGAAGAACCACGGCATAGATTCCAACTTTTACAAATGACCTTTTCTTTTTCTTCCCCTTCGTAACATGTAAGTAAGTAGTTTACATTAACAGACATATTTCTCAACTTAATCTATCAGGTTTTAGTTATACAGGGCCACATTTTCAAAAGAACCTTAATGGCTTAGGAGCTGTAGCCCCATTTTCATAAGCACCTAAGGAAAGGGTGGGCAAACTACGGCCCAGGCACGGCATCCAGCCCTTCAAACGTTTTAACCTGGCTCTCAAGGTCCCACTGGGGAGTGCGGCCCATGGCTTGCCGCACTCTGTGCGTGCTGTGGTTCCGTGTGCTCCCAGAAGCAGCAGCATGCCCTCCCTCCAGCTCCTATGTGTAGGGGTAGCCAGGAGGCTCTGCACACTGCCCCTGCAGCTCCCATTGGCCTGGAATCATGGCCAATGGGAACTTCAGGGGAGGCGCCTGCGGACAGGGCAGCGCACCGAGCCACTGCCTGCGCCTAGGAGCTGGAGGGGGGAACATGCCGCTGCTTCCAGGAGCTGCTTGAGGTAAGCACCGCCCTGAGCCTGCATCCCTGACCCCCTCCCACACCCCAAGTTCCTGTCCCAGCCCTGATCCCCCTCCTGCCCTCCAACCCCCTTGGTCCCAGCTTGGAGCACCCTCCTGCACCCCCAACCCCACTCCAGAACCTGTACTCCCAGCCGGAGGCCTCACCCCGCCACACACCCCAACTCCCTGCCCCAGCCTTGATCCCCCTCCCGTACCCTGAACACCTCATTTATGACCCCACTCCAGAGCCCTCACCCCCCTCCCACACCCCAACCCCCAATTTCGTGAGCATTCATGGCTCACCATACAATTTCCATACCCAGATGTGGCCCTTGGGGCAAAAAAGTTTGCCCACCCCCATCTAAGGCCTCAAACCTGCATAAATTTACACGTTCTTATCTTTGCTCCCCTGAGTACAACAGAACCTCAGAGTTGCAAACACCAGAGTTACAAACTGACTAGTCAACCACACACCTCATTAGGAACTGGAAGTACACAATCAGGCAGCAGCTGAGACCAAAACCCCCCACAGAACACACATACAGTACAGTATTATGTTAAACAAACTACTAAAAAATAAAGGGAAAGTTTAAAAAGGTAAAGAAACTGTTTCTGTGCTTGTTTCATTTAAACTAAGATGGTTAAAAGCAACATTTTTCTTCTGCACAGTAAATTTCAAACTTGTATTAAGTCAATGTTCAGCAGTAAACTTTTGAAAGAACAACCAGAATATTTCGTTCAGAGTTACAAACAACCTCCATTCCCGAGGTGTTTGTAACTCTTGAAGTTCTACAGTAGTTCCATTATTTCAATGGGGCTATTCACGATGGTGAAGTTAAGCACATGTATAAATCTTTGCAGGATCAGGGCTTAAGTCCCAATGACAGTTAATGGGATTATGGCTCCTTTGTCACGTAAGTGCCTTTGAAAATCGTACCCACAGTGCCTACTGAGAGAAGTCCTATAAATTAAGTTGAGATCTCTGACCATAAAAAAGATTTTGTGCTAAACTAGTCAGAATTGTTTCATGAAGACAAGTAAATCAGAAGTCACTGGACTTACTAAAATAATCAGTACAAAAATAAAATCAAAATCACCTTAAGACTGATAACCTGTCAGACCTATACAAATTGACATTTTTAAACCCTTGAAAACAGAAATTTATAGAGACATCAGCAACAATAATTTCAGATCTGTGCTCTCCAGGCAGGCAAACTTATGAGAACAAAAACATGTTGATGTAGAACGGGGGAAGTAACCAAGGTCGGGGACTTCTCTATTAAGATATGCATACTACCTCTTAATCTTTAACACAACCTAATATTGACTAGAAATGGAATGCAATCTAACGTGGGTCAGAAATGGAATGCACAGTATGAAGGAAGGTCATCTAACCCATTGTCTAGAAAACATGTTGGTTGCCAATAAACCAAGTGGCTATGGTTTCTTCATTATCCATTAGTGAACGTCTGGTTTCAATCACAACCACAAGAACAGTATACAGTTCTGAAAACCCATGATACCTTTAACTCTCCCTTTTGAGGCGTCATTCCCCTGCAGTAAGAAAGCTATTCCATTAGCAGAGCAGATAACAAAACTAAGATGAACTTTAGGAGGCCCATAGATTTAAGCAGGGCCCATGTTTTCTGCAGCACGGTCATGAGTTTTGCAGCAAACTGAAACGATCTGTGGTCACAAGTAAATGCACTAAAAACAAGAGGGTTTTCTCTCTCTCTTCTTATATCCCAAACGTTCAAAGTAGCTACATACTGTGTTATTGCTTATTGCCCCTGCACTACAGCTGATTGCCCATCAGCATGCTGTGCCTGACAGCATAAGCAGATCTCACACAGTGAACAAAACAGAGATACTGTTTTATACTAGGTCCAGTATAGTGTTCTCCCATTTCCACAAGTGTATGAACAGGGCCCCAATTTTAATGTTCATTAGAGCCAGCACCTCCTTCCTCACAGTCAATTTAGGCCTCAGAATGAGACAGGAGAGCGGGGATGCACAGGAGGGATGTACCCAGAAAAGCAGGACAAGGTGAACAAGAAAATAGCATGAGAATTATTCCACTGCTCACAGGGTACAAATAAAAGGAAAGAGCAAGTGGAAGCAATTAGGCAATAAAATTAAAACATTCAAAACAAACCATTGCTAACTCATCAAGGACCGTCAGAAGCGCAGTAACACAGCCTTTTACTGGTGACCGGAATTCAAATTCTAATGCCTTCCATAAAACTTCCACTGAAGTCAATAAAAAGATACCCACTGACTTTTGTGACAGTTGAACCAGGCCCATAAGCAGCAAATTCAAGTTTAAAAATGCTTTCCTGTGACCTTAACATTGTTTACTACCCAAATGCTATGGCAATGAATACCACAGAAAAGTCAATAAATAATAATGAAGATTTGTACACTCTTCTTCCTCTGTTTTCAAGTCCCCAGCAATACAGCACTGAGCTTAGCCAGTCACAGGCACGGGTGAAGAAACTGCATATGAAGAGAGGATCCTTGCATGAATTATCACTGGGAATTCAGATGAGTAGCCATAGCATTTTGTCTGATTTGGAGGCAGTTAATCAATTGTTTCGTTCATATCTAAGTGACTTTTCCACCAAAAGGTATGAAAGAAACATATTCTTCTTAAGACTGATTTATTATAAAACCACTTATTGCCATGGTTTGTTTTATGACTTGATATTTGAATTTAGAAACCAAGCTTAAAAAGTATTCATTACCTGTGCGGTATTCAACAAAATATATATGAAAGCAAGTAACTTGGCTTAGCTTCATAAATGATTTGTTAAGACAATAGGTAAGAAGACCTTTACTTCACAATCTGAGAGTGAAACACTTCGACTTTTGAACAACGAACACCTGTCTTAAGCAACCTTTCAAGGCAGACAAAAATCTGTTGCTAAGCAAAGGTAGGCTTCTAATAAAGGGGAAACAGAATGGTGCTCATTTCAAATGTGGAGACTTTGAAGTGGTCCAAGACAGGAGGTTTAGGGTGACCAGATGTCCTAATTTTATAGGGACAGTCACGATATTTGGGACTTTTTTTTATATAGGCTCCTATTACCCCCCACTCCCTGTCCCGATTTTTCACACTTGCTGTCTGATTAGCCTAAGGAGGTTGCCTAATAAAAGTGATCTCTTGTACTGGTCTCACTGCAGGCATGTGCAGTAAGTGTGCACGTGCATTAAATGGAGTGCACATGCATACATGCCTGCATGCACCGACGTGTTTAAAATAAGAGTTAGTTACAGTTTTGCTAAGACTGGGATGATAAATGTTCCCATTTGTGAGGTATACACAGTATTGATCACAAGATTCACATACAAGGCAAATATTTTTCAAAGAAGTTCTCAGCATGTATTAGATTTCATTCAGATTTGTTCAGAAATTTTTGAAGTGTACAATGGCAAAAATGAAAACTACTATAAAATGAAATTAAACAATCAGAGATGCTATTTGGTGGTTAACAGCACTAATAAAACTAAGATCTGTGATCTAGAAGTGTGTAATGCTAAACTTTACTTTCTTCAGTTGCAAGGCAAAAGTTGACCATGCATGCTAATGAAGTGTATTAACCAGCTGATGTGACATTTCACACAGCAAAGTCATCTTCTAGGATCAAAACAAAACCCTCCTTTTCTCGGAAATGCGCAGGCCATAAAAACAGATGCTGCACTGTTTTAAGCAGAAAAAGAATTAAATCCAAAGCTTGATGGATAATGTCTAAATGGAAAAGGGACACACGATGCAATACTTTCAGATGTATAACTGAAGCCAGTGCATGATGCAGCACTTTGAATTTTATATTAAGGCCTGAACCAGCCAACACTGTCACAGTTACAAGCAGTGAGTGTTGGCAGGATCAGTCCCTCAGGCTGCATAGAAATTTAAAATGAACACAGAATGACTATAGTAACATGCCCAACAACCGGAGTCTTTAAAGAATATTATTTTGACAGAAGGTTTAAGGACTTTATATTACTCCCTTCTTCCCCACAAAATATTTTAACTGTTAGTCTAGCTGTTAAATTATACTCTATACAATATACTAAACCATTTCAGCTCTCAAGCCTCTTTAAATTTACATCTACAGTTCGTTATTAAAGTGCCTTTTAAAAAAATTAACTCCTACAGAAAAAACACAGATTTTAATCTTTTTAAAAGCTTTGTGATTGAATAACTAAATACTTTCTTCAAATATACCTTTTTGTACTGTTTGTCATTTTCATATCCCTGGTCTGTAGCTCTGAATGCTGTTTCTCCTTGGGAACCTAGGAAATAATTACAGAAACGTACTGAAATGCCTTAGTACCCTGTTCAAAATCCAAAACTATGTCTAATAGGAGGTCCAATTTTTAGTAGAACTCAGTATCCAGGTATTTACTATACAAATAACCTTTCTGAAGTTGCAATCATTCTACGAATTATTGTATATAAGCACAGAAACATCTTAAAACTGATTTGTTTACAACTGTACCAATCTAACATCCAACTCAAACTGAATGGGCTACTATAAAAGGTAACAGAAAACCGCAACTAGATCATTCAAGTTCTGAAGACATTTTTGCTGATGAAATGACTGCATGTGTTAGACATCAGATGACGGGATATAAGTTATATTATCATTTGTGATGAGAAACACAAAATATTCCTGCATATTGTAAATAATTCTTTTCTGAACAAACTTCTGAAAAATGCCTGAATTACAGGCATCTGTTTAGTGTTTTGACAGTGAGCAATTGGCTTTTCATTGGCACTGTGGGAATTGAGTTTTCTTAAAGTAGTTATAAAATGTTTTCAATTCAAGATTAAATTGCTGTAATAAATTGCATTTGCATTGTTATTCATTCCCTTTTTTTTTTTAGTGTATCACTGGTTAATTAATAAATTTTTAAAGAGGCACGTTAAGGGCAGTAAAAATGGCTTTTTACACACCTAACAAGAGAAGCAGATCAGAAGCTCCTATGACTTCACTAACCAAATTGTAACCTGTGAAAAACCAGCAAAAAGGGGAAATAAAAATTATAAATACAAACAAATGGCAAAGCAAAGATGTGAGGGATTTCAGTCTTAGAGTTCAGGGACTGGGCAGTCTTAACCAATCTTGGCATGCTAACAAATGCAGCTAAAATGGATAACAAGTAACTTGCACCAAAGTCAAAATTATATTCCACTGAAGAAAACCCCAACCCACAGGAGGTCTCATCTACTTGTCTCTGGTTTCTGATATTGCCCTTCTCATCACCCTCACACTTGAATCCCATTTAGATTTTGCTCTCTGTAAAGTTGTTTTAATATTATTAGAACGCATTATATTATATAACGTTTTGTTTCAGACAATGCCAGTAAGCTTGTCATGAACATGCAAATAGACCTAGAACAATTACAGTATTTTCAAACACACTTACATGAAAAAAATGTGATTGCTATGAAGCTTTATATGTACATCTACATCTTTATACCGCCGTCTAAATTTACAATAAACTATATTTAAATCAAGATAAGATGTGTTTATAAAAGATAACCTTGAGTTCAGCCATAAGTTTAGGGGTCTTGATAATATTTCACTTGTGTAGCAGGGAAGGAGACTTCCCTCCACTGCAGGAATGGTTGGGTGAATGTCTACGGCATATGCTATGCAGAAAATCAGACTAGATTCATAGATTCTAAAGAGCAGAAGGAATCACTATCGATGACCACTGTGATCCTTTCTGGCCTTAAAATCTATCAATTTCCACTACCAGAATACCTTTGTAGAATTTGTTAACATGAGAAAATGGTTTAAGATTAAATTCAGTAGGGTATGGACAATCAATAAGGTGTGTGGATTTGATAATATGGACATCCATTTGCCATGTAGCATCTGGGTTTTAGAGCTCATTCATCATTCTTTGTTCCATTCAGCCTGTCTTGCAGTCCTTACACAGCGAAAACTCCCATTAACTTCAATCAGAATTTTTCTCAAGAAGAAAACTGTCAGCTGAGCCCCTGAGAGACTACTAGGTCAATGACAAATCTTCTGCATCTACTAAATGCTACACCCAACGCAAATGGAGATATTTTGGTAGTTTAAAAAAAAAAAATCACTTACTGCCTGAAGTACGTTTCTTTAACAAAAAAATTATTTTCTCCTACCATGAGCATAGTGATATACTGTTAAAGAGTACTGGCTAAACCTCTCCTCTCACCTTCACTGGCAACATAGCTCCAGCATCTACATCTCACTGAAACATTTACATTTTCAATCTATTTGGTTTTAGTTTAACTGTGATTCTACAATTCGCTGTTCAGTTTCATATCTCTCAGTTCTCACCGACTATTTATCACAATTTATTTTTAAAAAACAAATGAGATACTCCTAGAACAGCACACAATTTCCACAAACCTTTCACTTCTTGTTGTTTAAAGACGTGTTATGATCTCATATTGTAACAATACACATTCTCATAAGTAAAACAAAGCTGAAAAATTGTTCTCACCAGGTGAGAAAAAGCCCTTCAGTGAACTGAGGCTCTCTCCAATCTTGTCAAAGTCAGGTAGAAGTTTAGCGAGGTCTTCTGCATCAGGAAGGGCCTTGCTAAGCTTTTCTAGGGAAAAAGTATAAAAAGGTGAGTTTTTTGTAAGCGAGAATAGTTTGCACTATAAAATTTAGTAACTATCTAAAAATAAAAACATTCACATGCTCATTCCATTTTTCTGTATCAGGAATCAATATGCTTCTCTTTCTATATTTTAATGTTTGTTTATATTTCTATGTATATGAAAGCGAGAGAACATCTGTACAACACAATTACTGTAATAAACATTTCAACGACAGTATTTTCCTATTTTTCAGTTTATTTGGTGCATTCAACAGCATTTTGTGGCTAGACAGTTCCACAGTTCCTTCTGTATACTTAGTCAGATATCCTTTTTATTTGTATGAGTCTTTCACATAGCAACCAGAAAGAGAAATATTCATAAACACAAGAATTTGACTACAACAACAACAAAAAAATTGCAGGGGTTCCCAGAGCCAAGTATAGCACCTGCTGCTACTTTTAATTCTTTCCTTTAAAAGAGCAAGCAAGCAAAAAAAAAGATTTCAGGCTGACAGCATACTTTAAATACCATCACAGAGAGTGTATGATTAATTATTCCATAATTCAATTTTTTCATCTAGTCTCAAGCAATGCACCCATGTGCAGGATAGACGTTGGAATAACCACCACCAAATGTTATGTGGTCTTTTCCTCTTACAATGCATATATGAGATGTGTGCCTTCCTAAGACACACCCCATAGCACTTATCTTATTAAAATCATGTCATAAGAACATTTTTATAGAAGCAACCAGCTTCTGAACACCTATGTTCTTAAATCTAAGCATGGCATACACTGATCTTTAGCAATCAAAGCATATTTTAGCTTTTATGATACCTAAGTCAATGTGTTCATCAAGCTCCCAAATGAAATCAGGAACAATCCACTTATAGTCACTGAGATCAGGCAGCATCTCCTTCCATTGATCATACGTCTAACACAAAAACAGAAAAAAAAAGTCATAAGAGAAGCATAAAAATGTTCAACTTGAAAGAATTTACCTACTAATCTATTGCGCTAACTTGTCATCTTACATACTGGCTTTGTGGCTTAGTCACAACATCTACAAAACAGCCATCAAAACCCCTATCCCATTTCTGTCCAATAAAATCTATTTTAGTAATGTAAGTAACTTGCCCCTCTCTACCCTCATACTCTCCGCTGTCTTTATTTGATCAAATGATGGAACTCTACATTTTACTGACTGCAGCAATAACTATTATTCTGAAATGTCTGTCGAACAATACGAAACATATAAAGTGTCTTCTGCAAATAACTACCTTTTTTGCTGTATAGCCACCACCTACAGCAGATCCTAGTACAAGATAGCGAAGTTTTAGAAGCCTTGAAGCCAGTCTAGCTACCCAGAAATTTCTATGGGACAGGTACCCATATTTTACAGATAAAAGTTTCGTTTTCCGTAAGGGAAGACGATTAAGAGAGGAGAACTGTTGAATTGATGTCCTTAGTGGAGGTCTCTGAAACTTTGATCTTGTATAATGGGATGATGAATACTTCGGGAAACAAGTTGTAATTTTTGCAATGGTGATTTTCCTTTTATTCCATAGCTGCTATTTGCTAAGCTTTGGCAGACAACACTGAAAGAAAAGAGAAAAATAAAGAAACAAATTAAGATTATGTGACAGCTCTACTCAAAACACCTTTAGTCCAGCTAGTCCTGTATCCTACCTCCAGCACACAAAATATGAGAGAGAGAGAGAGAGTGTGTATTTATGTATATATACACAGAGAGGGAGAGAGAGAGATTTACAAAGGATGAAAAATAAAGTAGAGCATCATTCCAAAGCTACAGTGCTTTACCATACAGGAAATTCCTTCCCGGCTACATAGATACTGTGGGAGCTTATAGCCTTTTGAATAGAATTAAAGTTTGCAATTACTTTCAAAAAATGTGTAATGGCTCTCTAATCCAGTCTTAAATATTCCATAATGTTTTCATTTAACAGAATTATAGTTATGTTTTGTTACTTTAAACACATTTGCTAGCACCCTCCATATTAGCTTGACATATTAAAATGACATATCATCTTCATCAATATTTGTATCCTAATCACAGAAAATGTTGAATTGGATAAAATACTTTGATTTAAAGAATACTTACTGGATAAAAAACCTCTTACTTGTTAACAAGGATTTGAAGGACAGAAATAAGTATCAATGCTAGGGTTAGGACATCTGCTGTCTTATAAATTTAATTTCTGTAGCTGAAATTGGTGAATAGGTACACAAGAACTTGGCTTTGTGCATGTTCAACAGGAGTGGAAAGTCTATACAGGAACATGGCTACAATGTTCCACTCCCATCTTAGGGAAAGAAGAAAAATCTTTTTACATAAGATGACACATATAATAGAGAGTTTACCTAACTACCTTTACCCAGAACTGCACTCAAAACCCCTACATTAAAAGATCATTGTTAAGGTCACAAGGTCAAGCACTCAAATGTTAAAAAACGCCAGTTTGTGCAACCCTAGTTCGGCCCCCTTGTGAATAAGCATTATGATTGTTTTAATTACACGACCACATACTGTTTAACATGCTACAGCTTTTCAACAAAATAGCTGACTTTTTTTTTTTAATTAAACTTGGGCAAAATCACTTATTTTAACCTAGTCTCATTCTTGGAAATGGCTGAACCATCTTAGCTAAAATTTTCCAAGAATAATTCAGCCTCAGGCAAACATCCAGTATGAACAGCTTAAGTTTGGCAAGGTCACAAGCAACTGAAAACAGGGTCTTATCATGGAAAGCACCAGGCAACCTGAAGTACAGGCATCACTACCTGCCCTGCTTATAATCAAGGATAGCTATCCATGGGATGGAACAAAGCCCCATATACTTTTCACTGTTATTTTTTCACGAGTGTTCTACAGGACGTTCAAAACAAACCTACAAACGTTTATTGAAACTATTTTTAATACTATTTTGCTAGCTGAGGGAAGAGAAGAAAGCTTTTCAAGGAACGATTCCTTTTGTACTTGTCTAATCTGGCCATATCCAAATCAGTGAAAATTAGATACATCACTTAAAATAATTCAAAATCTGAATACTAAAATACTGGAAACAACCACTTTTTTATTCCGCGCCTTCTTCAGGATTCCGAACTCCATTTAGTGTTCTCCATGGGAATGGATGGAGAACAGCAGAAATGCCTTATCACCCAGCAATGAAATCACTGACCCAACTATTCACACCACCAAAGGAATCAATATTAAGATGCTTTATATCAGAAAGCATCAAAGAACCAAACCAATATTTTTCCATTACCTTACAAATACTTTGCATACCCTATACTTCCCCCTCACATTTTTATATTAATCTGTTCTCTCCGTCCATCTGTCCAGGCTGCTGTAAAAACACACACGATTCACTCATTGTCAGAGTAAATCCAACTCCTTCCATACTCACCTACCTAGTTCTCTAAATAGTGGTGGTGAATTGGCTAAATTTACTATCTGCCAATATATTATTCTGGACACTAGAAAAGGAACATTTGATGTTCTGTTCCTTTCATGGATATATTCTTACTGGAGACATAATATCCCATTACCACTCAAGTGACTTTCCTTAGAAAGAAGGCAAAGGTGCAAAAGGACCTTTGAACCAGAAATTGAGCTTTTATGGTTGCAATGAGATTAGAAGACTGGAATTAAATATAGCTGAATGGAAGTGTTTTCTTCTCTAAGGACTCAATTCTTCAGACATGCCATGCACGGAACTCTCAATGAGGATAGCTAAATGCTAAGACACACCAACAGTCCACTTTCCTAAAAATCAGTATGGCTTTGAGAACCAACATTCTGCAATTATTTCTTTTTTGATAAATTATGAAGCTGTGCCTCAATAATTAAGTTAATCATCTAGCAACCAGCAAGGGACACAATCAATGAGTCCCATAATCCCTTCCTTCCCAACTATTACCACCTTGAAATGAAAACATAACAGGGTTAAAACTTGTCAGTTAGGACTTTAACAGAAACTTTGGCTTCGGAATAGTTGACATGAAAGTGCTTCTAGAAAAGAAGATGACCACAGCACTAAAAATATTTTCATTCCTTCTGCTTTATAAGCCAATGACTGAGACTGAATATGGTCAGTCCATAAGGAAGCTTATGACTGCACTTAGCTCTTTCATTTTCTAGGCCTACACTCAGTGTACAGAAATATTTAATCTTTTCAGCAGAAATGAAAAGATAGTAAATAGTGATCTGATGGCCACCTCTAGTTGTTAGTTTGAACCCAGTTTAAAGGGACATATGATAAAATCATATTTTTTGAAAAAAACCCTAGATTTGAAATAAAAATCAGACAATGAAATATCCTGTATGTTTATTTTTTGTTCCATATTCAAGTTGCATTCCCTTAGGGCTTGGCTACACTCGAAACTTCAAAGTGCTGCCGCGGCAGCGCTTTGAAGTGTGAGTGTGGTCGCAGCGCCAGCGCTGCACGTACTCCATCTCTTCATGGGGATTAGCTTGCAGCGCTGGGAGCTGCGCTCCCAGAGCTGCGGCACTGTTTACACTGGCGCTTTACAGCGCTGTATCTTGCAGCGCTCAGGGGGGTGTTTTTTCACACCCGAGTGAGAAAGTTGCAGCACTGTAAAGCGCCAATGTAGCCAAGGCGTTCGATATCACAGCAACTAGAACTCAGCTGAATACCAAAAATATCAAAACCCTTCTGCTTTAAAGTGGACAGTAAGGATTTCATGCCACTTCTCATAAAAGTAAGAGTATATTCCAGTGCCAGGCCAAGATCTTTATTATCCTCTTAGCTGTCACATACTGTTGGTTAGAACTATTCTCAACAGAAAAAGTCCACAAAAAAAATGCAGTTTTCTCAAAACCAAGATGTTTTGTGAGAACCTGTTGATTGATACAAGTTTTTAATGGGAAGTTGAAATGTTTAGTTTCAATAATGCTGTTTTGTTTCATTTTATTTCAACATTTAGGAGAGGGATAGCACAGTGGTTTGAGCACTGGCCTGCTAAACCCAGGGTTGTGAGTTCAATCCTTGAGGGGGCCACTTAGGGATCTGAGGCAAAAAATTGGTCCTGCAAGTGAAGGCAGGGGGCTGGACTTGATGACCTTTCAGGGTCCCTTCCAGTTCTAGGAGATTGGTATATTTATATTACAACAACATTTTAAGAGTGTGTTATATTTATAGATATTTCCAGATACACAGTGTATATTATATCTATTATAAAATACACAAGTTATATAGAAACTAAACATATCAATGGCACCAATTCAAGTTTTCTTCTGAATACTCGTTTCATGAGAAATTTTGGCTTTCCAGTTCCCAGTCAGTTCTACTGTTGGTGTCTGCCTGGTTGCCACTTCAGTAACTGCTGTAATCCAGTTGTGTTGTATGGACATATGTAAAGCACTTTTTCTGATCTTATACAGTACCCTTTGCTACCACATCTAAGCACCTGGGATGAAAGTCAATATAACTGTAAAATGTCAATCATTAACATACTGTTTTCAGCTATGAACAAAGTTTGAAAAATAAAACACCCAGCATCTAGAAGCAGGACATGACCAATCAATTTCTATAGAATTTAAGCTCTAAGCAATTTTTAGTCCCTATGATTGCAAAGCTAAACTTCCAAATGTGAACCAAATATAAATAAAGACAGTATTTTCTTCTTGAGTCTGCAGCTGAACAACACTAATGTTTCTACTGCTATTTCCAACTTCACCATGGAACAGCAGCATGAAATTAACAAGATTGTTCAGTTTCACCATCACTCAGAATCAAGAGGGCAGCAGGAAACAGTCAAGAATGGTGTTAATTTCATGGTACTGCTTGGGAAAGCTACTGGATGGGCTGCAGAAGCAGACAGCGGAGGAATTCAGGGGGTGAGCAGAACTCAAGAAGGATTATCTAGTGGTAGAGAAGATAAGATCTCTCTGTTTTACTTTCCAGCAACCAAAAGATCTGCAGAGGAGAGAAGAGTCAAAGAGAACTTTCCAGTAGCTATAGGGAATGTAATTTCAAAAATTTAAAATATCTGCCAAGCAGGAGTTGAGGTGAAAGCACAAAGAAAACGCAATGGTAGAAAGTAATCCATATGTGAAAATAAGCTGGGTAGGAGAGACTGGCTGACATTTGTATCTGTCTCTGTTTGAATAAATGAGCTTGTCTACACCTGGGCAATGGAACCAGAGAATCATTTGACACCATTTATTTAGACTTTCAAAAGGCCTTTGAGAAGATCCTTCAGAAGAGACTACTAAAGAACCTAAGTCATTACAGGGTGAGAGACATAGTATTGTCATGAATCAAAAACCAGTTAAGAGACAGGAAACAAGGACCAGGAATAAATGGTCACTTTTCATTATGGCAAACAGGAGGGTGCCTTGAGGTTCTGCACTAAATCTGGTGCTGTTTAAGATTATTAATCTGGAAAACGGGGGGTGTGCAGTGAAGTAGCAAAATTGGCAGATCACATGGTTATTTATGTTAGCCAAGTTCAGAAAAGACCGGGAGGCACTTCAGAGATGGGGAATTGGCTACACAGTGACAGATAACATTCAGCATGGATAAATGCAAAGCAAGGCACATCTGAGAAAAAAAAGTTATCACTCAAACACCATACGCAGGAAAAGGTACCTGTACATCACTGTGGAACTCAAAGGACAAACCTCTCTGCTCAAACACACAAATGTAATTTAAAAAAATCAAACTGTTAGGCTGTGTAAACCAGAGATTCTCAAACTTTTTTTTTTTTTTTTTACTGGTGACCCCTTTCACACAGCAAGCCTCTGTGTGTGACCCCCCCCCCCAATAAATTAAACACATTTTTAATATATTTAACACCATTATAAATGCTGGAAATAAGCAGGTTTGGGATGTAGGTTGACAGCTCGTGGCCCCCCATGTAATAACCTCGTGACCCCGAGGGGTCCCGACCCCCCGTTTGAGAACCCCTGGTGTAAACAATCGGACAGAGAACAGGGGGATATTATCATGCCTGGATCTCTCTCGTGGTACAGCCCCACCCGTGTGCAGTACTGGCCCTCCCAGGGCATGACAGAAACTGTAGAACTAGAGCAGCTTCGGAGCAGGACAACAACTACCGGGGCCTGAAAACCACCTGGGACTGTGCCTGCGGCTGCCTCCAACCCCCAGGGGCTACAGGCCTGGGCCTTTGTCCTCCCCCAGTGGTGGCGGGTCCTGGCCGAGGGGCGTCGGTCTGTCCCCAGCTGGTTTCCAAGGAACGTCGCAGCCCCGCACCCGTTATCCTCCCCGGGCCCCTCAGCCCGGGGGCCCCTCGGCCCAGCACCCCCGGCGCCGCTCCCCGCCCCCTCAGGCCCCTCGGCCCAGCACCCCCAGCGCCGCTCCCCGCCCAGACCCCTGGGCCCGGCACCCCCAGCGCCGCTCCCTGGCCGGGGGCCCCTCGGCCCGGCACCCCCAGCGCCGCTCCCCGCCCGGGGGCCCCTCGGCCCGGCACCCCCAGCGCCGCTCCCCGCCCCCTCAGGCCCCTCGGCCCGGCACCCCCAGCGCCGCTCCCCGCCCGGGGGCCCCTCGGCCCGGCACCCCCAGCGCCGCTCCCCGCCCCCTCAGGCCGCTCGCCCCCAGGGCGCCCCCCGCACTCACCAAACGGCCGCGGGCCGGGCCCGCCACATCCTGGAGCCGGGCACAGGGGTACGGTGCGCCCGCGTCCCGCCTCAGCGCCTCGCCCGGGGTCAGCCAGGAGCAGCGCTACCGGCTCCGTCCGGCTGCTTCCGGCCGCGGCGGTCCGTCCCCAAGCGCGGCCGGGCCGGAAACACGGGCCGCCGCGAGAAAGGTTCCGGGTCGCTCAGGACCAGCGGAGCCTGGCTACGGCTGCGGCCATGGCGGGGCGGCAGCGCGGTGCGGTGCGGCCCGGCTGTGCCCGGGCCAGGCTGGTGGGGCGGCGCCCCAGGCGGGCCCCGCGCTGTGGGGTGGGTAGCCTGGGCTCCGGGAGTCCTGGGATGGGCTGAGAGTGTCCTGGGGTGTGCGGGGGTGGCTCCAGCCCGCGCTGGGCATGGGGAGCCCCACCCCTCCTGACCAGATGTCCTGCTCTTACGGGGAGGCTCTTTCTTACATCGGCTCCTATTACCCCCCACCCCCTCCCGATTGTTCACATTTGCTGTCTGGTCACCTTACCCACACCCTGCTCCATTGCGGGACTGCTCCCTGAGCCGCTCCTGGATAACACACAGGCACTAGCCCATCCCCAGCTCCCCCGCCCCGCACCCCAGAGGTGCACATCCTGCCCTAGTCACCAGCCTGCTCAGGGCACGTTCCTTACCCATCCGCCCGCCCTGCCTGTGCAGAGGGGACACACACCAGCCTTTGTAACCCAAGATTTCCCAAGCACCTCAACCAAAACACAACTGGGCTAGGTAAAATATAAAACCAGGTTATTAACTACATAGAGGGCGATTTTAAGTGATTATAAGTGGTAGGCCTAAAAGGTCAGAGATTAGTTACCAAATAAAAGGTAAGCGCACAGTTTAACGCTTACCCCTTATGACACTAGACAGTATTTGGACCAAGCACTTTTCTCAGCTCACGAGACCTTTCAGTTCTTAAGTTACAGCCTTCCCCTTTCAGCCTGGGACTGATCTGCTCAGTTCTAGTCTTCGGCTTCCCAGAGTTCTTGTTGTTTCCAGCATAGGTGGGAGGAGGAGAAAGGCCAGGGGACAATGCCACTGTCCCCTATTTTATACCCTCAGTCCATGTGTCTGGAAAATACCAGGTCAGACATGGCCTGGTGGGCTTTGCTGAGTCACAGGGTAGAGCAATCCCCCTGCTGTGTGTGTCACTAGCAAATTTACAGCATATTTCAGAAACAACCATGCAGGAAAAGCTCATAACTTGATATGCACTATTGATATATGTATTTTGACAGAACAATGGGTTTCAGCAGATCTTGACCTTTCGTATGATATCTTACATGGCATGTTTTGTATGAAATATATCATAATTACATGACAGTGGCAAATATGGGGGTTCCAAGGTGCTGCTTTAAGGTACAGAGTGCCACAGGTGGCTCTCATTGTGTACAGAGGGGGCCATTTCCAGCCTTGTGGGGGAGGAGAAAAGTGGGACAGTGGGTCTCAAGCACACTCCGACATCTCACAATAAACAAATGGCAAATAAAAGGGGTTGATTTTGAAGCCAGGCTCGTAAATGCCTGATTCTTGAACACTTGGGGTGGGCAGTTTTTGCATCATGCTGCGGTGACATGGTGCTGTGCTGATGCCATTGGGTTGTGACTGGCTGATGCAATAGGCTTGCTCAGTGGCAATGCACAGCAGTTGTATTATTACGTGACAACATTCCACGGGCCCCTAAACAGATTTTGGAACCCATCAGTCTCCTGAGGTGGTGACTGGGGGAAGCTGGCTTGTCTGGCCCACAAATGTGAAGAGAAGTGGCAGCCTGCACACTGAGATGCCAAGTGCCACAGCCTATCAATCAGTGAGTTTAGTCACATCATGCTGCAAAAGCACATGCACAACTTTTGAGGGGATCAGGGCTTAGGACAAGAAGTGAAGCTGAAAATTGCATGGTTACTGCCTCTGCTGGAGAATGGATGGCAGAATAATGTAATTACCTAACTGAGAATTTTGCATGCTGTGTATTGTGTAGCCAGGTCAATCCTAGGATATTTGAGAGGCAAAGTGGGTGCGGCAATATCTTTTATTGGACTAACTTCACCAACAGAAATTGATCTAGTAAAAGATATTACCTCATCTACCATGTCTTTAGAATGTGTCTACAACTCCACTTAGCTTGGTTGTGGGTTTTAGAGGCTTTTTGCAAAAACAAACAAAAAAAGATTTTCATTTTTTCCTGTTTTTGTCAAAAAAGGGGGAGGGAGAAATCATTTAATGAAAACAATTTTCATTTTGAAAAATTACATTTTGACTGGGGGATTTTTTCCAAGTCATTCACATTTTTTACTTTCCCTTCCTTTTTTCTACTGGAAGAATGGAGTAGGGGGCAGGAAATTTTTATTTTAAAGTGAGGAAAAGTAAAGCTCTCCAGTTTTTTAAACTATTTTCATACTTTTGCAGGAGGAAAGAGTTTAAAAGTATAAGATTATATTTCCCCCCTCCCTTTTTTTCCTTCTTACTTTTCCATTGGAAAATATTAAATAAGAGAAAAGGTGTGCTTTCCTTATGTTCCCTAACTTTTTTCCCTGCTTTTTCGATGTTAAAAAGTCAAGAAATGAGAGAAAGTGGGGGAAATACATTTTCATTCGGAAATAGTGGGAATGTACATTTTAGACACGGAGGGGTTAAATATTTTGTTTCAAACTTTTTCAGAAAAGTTTTGCTGAATAAAACCCCTTTTTTCCCAATTAAGTCCCATTTTCCCACAAAAATAAACTTTTATTTGAAAGTTTTCAACCAGTACTATGTTATACTTTGCAAAAAGTCCTCTGGAATATTTAATGACCATACTGAATTATGCACATGCTTAACTGAAATATATTTAAATCTCCAAAAAGTTTAGGTAGAGGAAAGGGGGACTAGATACAAGCAAAGACCGACAAGATTGTAAATCTTTGCAGGATTGACCCACACTAACTCTATACAATATGAGGCATGCTACTGAAGTCAATAGGATGACACACAGTGTATAAAGTGGAATAGATGTGTAAAATCTTTGAAGGATCAGGGCTTAAGTTACCAGGGTGATTAGAAGAATACATATGACAAAATCTTGGAGAACTGGATTGAATTAAGTTTATGTATCAGCATAGGCCAGGAACTGTATGTAATTCCATGGGAGATGGAAACCACTGAACTAAGAACAATGGGGAGCAGGTGGGCAAATTCACACAGGCTGTAACACCTCCAGAGAGTGACCACCACCTGGAGGAAAAACCACCAGGGGTCCCTGTGGCACCTTAGAGACTAATGAATTTATTTGGGCACAAGCTTTCATGGGCTAGAGCCCATTTCATCAGATGGAGGGAGGCTCACATATACTGGTTCAAACTGGATTCTCCAGAGACCAACAGACAAAGAAAGAACTTGACAGAAAAAGACTGTGTTAGACTGCCCCCAATTCATTGTTTCTGATCCAGCAAATGGACAGGACCTCTGTTTCATGAAGGGTCCCAACAATCCTTAGGGAAGAGAAGAGCTGGAAGTACTGGAGCCCATCAGATTGGTGAGCTAGTTCTGAGCTGAAGGTGTTATGAACTTGTCACCAGAGGAAAAATCCCTGTGTGCTGTTTGATGGAGTAGTCACCAACCAGAGCCCTTGCTGGGGTTGGGGATGATCTCTGGTAAGCTTACTAGCATGCCTGTAGGTTCTTTTAGTGGTTTTAATATGCTTTCTTGGCACTGCTTTATACCTTGCTGGGCACTAACAATGTGTAGGCAGGGAACTGTTCAACCTGGAAGTACCCTGGTCAGAAGGGAGAGAGACACACATGCCTCTGCCTGAAAGATCTCAGGCCCAAAATGTCTAGAGTGCATGCCTTTGCTGGGCCACAGAGGAGAAATACAAGTGTGGGAGCTCTGAACTGTGACAGAGCATAAGGGTTCCTTTTTTATTTCACCCTTGCCTTCTTCTGTTTTAGGTTTGTTTGATTTAATCTGGCCTTGTGTTTAGTTCTACCTTTGATTTATAGATGTTTTGATTTAACCCTTACCTTTTGATATTTGGGCATGTTGGTTTTGTATGCCGATTTCAATAAAGAAATGGATGAGAAAACACAACATTATTATGGAGAGACTTTTAAATGTGCACATTGACCACTAACATGTAATAGTTAAGTTGAACAGTAGAGGGCATCAAACTAAAAGACAATCCAGCAAACCCAGAAAAAAGCTTGCTGCTTGCTGATGAATGTGATCTGAAGCCCACTGATGTCAATGGAAACATTCCATCAACTCCAGTGGCCTTTTGAGTTAGATGTTGGGTTGGGCTATCAATACAAGTATATCAAGTTTCCAAAAATATAACAAAGCACAAATGTTTAATCTCTTTTAGACTTCTTGTCCTTTGTTTTCAGTGCAGAGAAAGAATCCTCCATATCACAGACTCTTCACTGGAACAAAAGTATTTCCATTGACTTTTATCAGAGTTGGACTGGGCCAAGAAAGTGGAATAGCTACGTGGATCCATAATCTTCCCTTAGAGTCATGCATGGTGGGGACCCTCTGCATGCATTACACTCCCCTTGCCACACAGAAGGGTGACTCAGCCACCTCTGCTTCACCCTTGTCCTTTTCCCTGACACTGGAGTCCAGGGTTTGTACTGGGAATAGCAGCAGAGACTGGCCAGGCAGGGGAAGGATGGGTGATAATTTTGCCAAACCCAACCTTTAAAAAAATCACAAGTCAGGACTCACAAGTCACGAGATTGTCTTAAAAATCTTGATTCTTTAAACTGATTAATTGGGGGTTCATATAGTTGTCTCCTGGTTTTAGAGTCATTAGAAGATACCTGTTCAGTTTCCTCTGCAAACATGAGGGCTAGAAACTGAAAGTTGAGATTCTCAGGTAATTTGACTTCTGTAGGTGGGGCTTAAAGAGAAACACCACATATCGTGAGGCTCGAGCTGGCAACACCATAGGTGGGATGCAATGTGCTGTGTTGGAGGTGCCTATGGTTCTCTTTCCAGCCCATGGAAATCAGTCAGAAAAGATAACAGTTTAGACCTGTAAAATCTTTTCCAAAGTCCCATTCCCCTTGGCCAGGGAAGCCTTGGTAGCATGGCCCCAATAGAAGCAGATTTGAACCATTGTTTCTGACATGGGTTTGAATACTATGCAGTTTGCCAGAGCCTCCATTTCTATTTACATTGCATCCTGGGCCCATTTGCTGCAGCTGACCCTGACAGACATTGGTGGCAGTGTGACAGTTCAGGGGGACTGCACCTATATTCCCATTCTGTGGGCTGCAAAGGGTACCCATTCTCAGGCTTCCAGCTCCCCAGACATCACCTTTCTTGGGCAGAGACATGGATCTCTCTTCCTCCTGACTGGGGTATTTCCAGGCTGAACAGTGCAATGGGATATCCCTAACAAGACATGCTGCCTAAAAGGCTACCATCTGTGCATTGCATTCTCTCTAGAGGCTATGAACAGTTTAACAGCCTGCAGTTGCATGTTACCATGCAGCAATTTTTAAGCAAGCACATTTGTTCTAAAGACAAAAGCATTAGAGAAAACATTAGAAATAATACAAGAACCTACATACATGCTGATAAGCTTACCAGAGATAATCACCAACTTCAACAAAGGCTCGGCAGGTGTCAGTTCTTCAAACCCACATGGGATTTTCTGTGGTTACAAGTTCATAACATCCAATGCTCAGAACAGCACATCCATGAATAGTTCCATCTGTCCTTTATACAGCTTGCGCCTTTGATCTTCAGATTCCGGGAACAGGTAATCGGCACAAAATGGTTCTCGCCTCTGGGCATAACTTAAAAAAGCTGAGTTTTTGCATAACTGGAGACAGAAATTTGCATTCGCCTCCCCCTAGAGATTCCCAGGAAAACCACTTGACAGTGTTTGCCCAAAAGTACACTCTTCTGACTCATTGGTCAATGCAGTCCTTTGAAGATCATAACACTTCCCAGGATGATTAACATCCTATCTCCCCCTTAGAGATATTACATACAGTCCTGGCTCCCAGTAATAAATAACCTTTGCATTTAATACAAAAAGACTCTAGAGACACGAACTTAATTCAATATGTTTTTTCAAGCATACTGCAGGAAATTGCCATCTGTCACAGCTAGCATCAAATCATTTTCTGAGTGCGGACTGGCCTCCGTCTCTCCACCTCTCCTCTTTTTCTTCCTCTGAATCTTCTGGCCATTTCAATTCAGAAAGCATGACATTGGCCAGAACTTGCCCAATGCTGTGGATATTTGGATTTGGGCTTATCTTGGGCCCATCTCAGATGAGAATAAAACACTGGTGAGTATAAAATATCTTGGGAAACTCTTGATTCTGACATAGGGTTTCAGCCATATTACAGCCCATAGAGGAGTGATGTTTGCTTGTTTTTCGGTGGCTCAGTTCCTGTCTCCCCAGATTTCCATACCGTAGGCATCGCTGCGGTGTCTGATCCTTTGCTTTTTAAAACAAACAAGAAAACAAGGAAGAGGGAAAGGACTGAATAAAAGCAACCACTGGACAGGACAAATAAGACTGGTCTACAATTTTTGAGAGATAAAATGTGCTATTTATTATGTATTTTGATGTGCTGAATTCAAATATGACAATTAAAACAACTGATTGGCTACTGTTTCTAAGATATTTAAGTTTTTACATTTTATATCTATGTATATTGTGTAGATAGTAGAGTTTTAATCATAAATTGTAAACCTAGGTCTTTTCATGTGTTTATGGTTGCTTTACATGATAATATTTCACCTGTCCTGTGTATGTAACACTTTAAAAATCAGCAAAAGGGTTATATAAATAAAATTTATTATGAAACAAAAGGCAAAAAACTATTATGTACATAGTTTAGTCCTATTCAGTGTCTACTCGGCGCTTCTTGGCTTGTCTCTTGTATTCATTAAATGGAGCATCTCTTGTCACTGTCCAGCAATAATCTGCAAGCATTGGTGGGCTCCATTTGCCCTGATAGCCTGCCAGGAGATTCCACTGCTGTAGTCTGGAGCCCAACAGCTCTGCCTTACTCTTGGGTAGTTCCAAATCCCTGACAAGGTCATTTAGTTCACCTTGTATTATGAGGTGTGGTTCAGAGGAGGAGGATGGGAGAAAATGTGGGTCCTGTGACATTGATGGTTCAGGACCAGAAGCTTCATCCTCTTCCTCTTCCTCATCTGACTCAAGTGAGAATGATTCTGGTGCATCAGGAACCGGCAGTCCTTCTCCGTTGGGTACTGGGCGTATAGCTGATGGAATGTTTGGATAATGCACAGTCCACTTTTTCTTCTTTGACACACCTTTCCCAACTGGAGGCATCATGCAGAAGTAACAATTGCTGGTATGATCTGTTGGCTCTCTCCAAATCATTGGAACTGCAAAAGGCATAGATTTCCTTTTCCTGTTCAACCACTGGCAAAGATTTGTTGCACAAGTGTTGCAGCATATGTGTGGGGCCCACCTCTTGTCCTGATCTCCAATTTTGCAGCCAAAATAAAGGTGATAGGCTTTCTTAACCATAGTGTTTATACTGCGCTTTTGTGATGCAAAAGTCACTTCACCACAAACATAGCAGAAGTTATCTGCACTGTTCACACAAGTACGAGGCATCTCTGCTCACTTTGGCTAAACAAAAATGTGTCCCTTTGCAAAATCAAACACTGACAAATAAGAGAGCACGCGGACACTGTATGATTTCTAGAGCTGATATAGGGCAATTTGTTCAGCAGAGTGATGTAAGCTTTGTCATGATTGCATCATCCATGACTTTTAGGAATAACATGATGCAATTCATATCGTGTGATGCAATACCAGCTTCAGATTGCATCATTCATTGTTTGCCTAAAAAGCAAGTACTGTCCAAACCCAGTCATAGATTTAGTCATAGATCCAGTCAAAGATGTATTTTAGTCATTTCTGGTTTAAATTGAGATCCCTTCCCTTTATAACTCACTTATCCTCCGCCATTCCCAAGTCAAGGGTCGTATATACTGACCAAATAGCACATCTTGAAAACTAGAGCCAATCAACAATTTTAAGCATCATTTTCATTCTCAGTCACCCAGAATTAGTAAAGTTGGACTGCATTTATTTCAGAAGCATTTTGGCTGTAGAGAAGGGTAATTAAACCGAGTGAGAGTTACCCAGACTGCCTGAGGAGAAGTATTGGGCACAGTTAGGAGACAAGGCAAGTCAAAAGGCAAAGGAAGGGCAAGAGAGGCAAGGCTGGCAATTAAAACCAGCCAAGAGACAAAGGAAAAGGAGGGAGAAATTGGTGTGTTGCCCCCATGCCTCCTTCTTCGGTCTGGCTCCAGTGCGGCAATCAGATCCATGAGCAGCACTGACGTCAGTGGGGCCCCTCTGGACTCCAGGGTCCCCAGTGGCAGGATTGGGGCCCAGAGCTTCATCTAGTTACGCTGTAAGACCCGAAATAATGACACTACTGATAACCCAATCTGGGCCCCAATCCTACGTGCTGACTGGCATGGTTAGACTCTGGGTCAGCCTGCATAGATGAGGGCCATGGTTTGGAATGCTAGAGCCCAGTCCTGGTTCTCCCATTGTATAGCATGCAGTTCAGATTGGGCCCTTAGTTTTGATAGGTTGCTAAGTATGTAATAGAATAATAATGATGCCTGCTTCTCTCTCGCTCAGGCACACTCCCTAGCCCAAATAAATCCCATAATCTTTCAAGGTAAAGTATTCGGCTTTTGCCCTCCCCTTAAGGCTGCCTGCCAGCAGTACTTGCTGTGTTACTGGAGCTGTGATTGGAAGTCAAGTCATGGCAGACACTCAGCAGATCTAACTTTTTTTCTTCCTCCACCACCCTGAGCCAGCTTTGTACGTGGGAAGTCCCCTTCCAAGCAGCAACTTCAGTTAACAAAAACAGCAAAGAGGCAACAGGAGGGATATATTATACACCTGAAAAAACCCCTACAGATGGGGAGGAGCTGCCTTCTCAGAATATTGGTAGTGTCATAAGAAAGGTGTGCACTCAGCAGTTCCTTAGCATGGAAGATAATTAATCCCTTCAGTTCAAGGAAGTGAGACTAACCCTGAAGACCTGTCCTGAAGATGTTTTAGAGGACTCCAGAGCAAACACCATTTCATGGGGGAAAAGTTTGCCAAGAGTCACCATGCATTGCTCAGCAAGGGAGAGGAGAATGAAATGGTAAGTCACTGTCTTTCCTCTTATCTCTCGCTCAGCCTGAAACAATAGTCTTAGTGTGTTCTGCAGCCTCGAGTTTAGCTCTGGACAGTAAGTGAAAATGTACAGTCTGTCAAGGGCTTCATTAATATTTAAATAAACAGAAATGAAATTGTGTGGAATGAGTTTTAATCAGTTCGCAGTGAGAGCATGCCGGCAGTACCCTCGGAGGTTTGATTCCAGCTCAGATGGGCAGACCTCGCCTTGCTTTAACCCACCCGGCACAGATACAGTGCAGTGAAGGTGCCGTGGCATGGACTCCAGCACAGGTTGTTAATCCAAATAAGCCCCCAGGGTTCCAATGGGCTTGTTTAGCCTTCGTTGAAGCCTGTGCCGCCACATCTTCACTGCTGTGTTTAGCTGTGTTGCTAGATTAAAGCGAGGGCGGGGATGTCTACCTGAGCTGCAGACATACTGCTGACTGCAGTGTAGACATACCCTGAGAGCAGCGCTCTGAGGCAAGAGAAGAGCTCCACACAGCCTTCAAAGGCAATGACTGATGATTTACACACAGGTGCATGCCACTTAACGGACAGAGCAAACGGAGTCCTTCTCTGCTCTGAAGGGATCCTACAAAGGGATGGATTCATTGAAAGGTCAGGGCCTAAAACAGGACAAAACATCTCATTTTTAGCCATTGGCTACTGTGTAGAGTGGCTCCACAAATGCCTCCACTGGTCTTGCAAAGTCTTTTAAAAATTCTAATTGTATTAATGTGACAAAGTGGGAATTTTTTGAGATATTTTTATGAAACTATTGTGTGCCTTGGTTTCCCCTATATGTTGCATGGTTACCTAGCGGGTGAAAAGGGTCTGTTTGCTCTCAGGGCAGGCTAGGACACAGGTGAGAGCAGCACCTCCCTGTCTGGGACTAAGTGGGCCTTAATCCTTGTATCATTGGAGAATCCGTGACGACAATGGCAAATTCAGTCACCAGGACATTGAAACCTGGCAACCGAGACTATGGATTGCCTCACCTCTCTGGAGGGAGCCAAGCAGCATTTTTTCAGCTCTGGAACAAATGCCTGGGTGTGTGAGGTGGGAGTTGGCTGCCGGAGGAGTCAGGGAGGGGAGCAGGCCTGAGAATCTGACAGAGCAGGTCAGACTAAGTGACAGAGCAGAGGGACAGAGCTTTGGGCTCTTGGGGCTAACCAGAATGGACTCTGCTGTAACCTTCATTTCTCTAGGCCAGGGGCGGGCAAACTTTTTGGCCTGAGGGCCACATAGGGTTTCTGAAATTGTATGGTGGGCCGGTTAAGGGAGGCTGTGCCTCCCCAAACAGCCAGGTGTGACCCGTCCCCCACCCACTATCCAACTGCTTCTTGTCCCCTGACAGCCCCCCTAGGACTCCTGCCCCATCCAGCCCCCCCCTCCCCTGATGGCTCCCCCAGGACCCCTGACCCCTCCACACACACCTCTCTGTCCTGACCACCCCCGAAACCCTTGCCCCTGACTGCCCCCCACCACCCCATCCAATCCCCACTTCTTCCTGACTTCCCAGAATCCCTGCCCCATCCAATTCCCCTGTTCCCTGCCCTCTGACTGCCCCCAACCTCTATCCACACCCCCGCCCCCTGACCATTACCCCGAACTCCCCTGCCTTCTATCCAACCCTCCCTTCTCCCTTCCCGCGCTGCCTGGAGCATTGTGCTACAGCTGTGCCACCCAGACCACCAGGACAGGCAGCCGTGCCACTCGGCTGGAGCCAGCCACGCCACCACACAGCACAGCGCACCAAGTCAGGCAGCCGTGCCGCCCGACTGGAGCCGGCCACGCCACCACACAGCACAGGGCACCAGGTCAGGCAGCCGTGCCGCCCAGCTGGAGCCAGCCACGCCACCACACAGCACAGCGCACCAGGACAGGCAGCCGTGCCGCCCGGCTGGAGCTGGCCACGCCACCACACAGCACAGCGCACCAAGTCAGGCAGCCGTGCCGCCCGGCTGGAGCCAGCCACGCCACCACACAGCACAGCGCACCAGGTCAGGCAGCCGTGCCGCCCGGCTGGAGCTGGCCACGCCACCACGCAGCACAGGGCACCAGGTCAGGCAGCTGTGCCGCCCAGCTGGAGCTGGCCACGCCACCACGCAGCATAGGGCACCAGGTCAGGCAGCCGTGCTGCCCGGCTGGAGCTGGCCACGCCACCACGCAGCATAGGGCACCAGGTCAGGCAGCCGTGTCGCCCGGCTGGAGCTGGCCACGCCACCACGCAGCACAGGGCACCAGGTCAGGCAGCCGTGTCGCCCGTCTGGAGCTGGCCACGCCACCATGCAGCACAGGGCACCAGGTCAGGCAGCCGTGCCGCCCGGCTGGGGCTGGCCACGCCACCACGCAGCACAGGGCACCAGGTCAGGCAGCCGTGCTGCCCAGCTGGAGCTGGCCACGCCACCATGCAGCACAGGGCACCAGGTCAGGCCAGGCTCTGCAGCTGCGCTGCCCTGCAAGAGGTTGTAGTGCTGCCACCCAGAGCATTGCGCCAGCGGCGCAGTGAACTGAGGCTGCGGGGGAAGGGGAACAGCAGGGGAAGGGGCAGGGGCTAGCCTCCTGGCCAGGAGCTCAGGGGCCGGGCAGGACAGTCCCGTGAGCCAGATGTGGCCCACGGGCCATAGTTTGCCCACCTCTGCTCTAGGCTAACCAAGGACTTCTTATGCTGTGTTGCAGTCAATTAATAAACCCTGCTGCGTACAGCCCTGGCTGAGTGTCACTGCTGATACTGGCCCAAGTGCACTGCTCCCTCAGACTGCACCAGTCTCCCTCAGGGGTCTGTCTCAGAGCTCACGATGTGAAGCAGGAATGCGGAAGGTCCCAGAGAGCCAGTCTCAGGAGGCAGTGAAGCTACATGGCTTACTCAGGAAGAAGAGTGAGAGCCTGAGGGGGTCTGGCCCACTGTCGGGCTCCTCCCAGTCAGAGACTGCTCTAAAGCTGGGCCCAGAGCACTGATCCTGGGGATCCCTGACAATTACATTTTAAATTTGTTTTTAGTATTAATTTGACTCTTCCAGAGTCCAATTATTGGCCTGCATTTCTCGACTCTTTGGTAAAGATCATATCACTTGGTGTAATAACGTTCCTGCTGACATTGTGCAGATGTCAGTTGTTTCAGATTGAAATACGACTGACAGTTTTAAAGTATGTTGATGGCTCATTTGAAAACTGGAGAAGATAATCTCATTTCTCGGAGAAACTTTCTATCCACTTTTGTTGGAGGCTGTGGGGGTTGCTCAGCAGTAATGAGAAGGGATGCGAAACATTTCTAAGGCCACGTGTCCAGCATTGTCCACTCTTTGCTGCCCTTGCTATGGCACAAGTGACGATGCCCCTATGTTTCAGAGCTGTCCATCCTTCCTCGTGTCCATCATGGGACTGTTTGTGTGACTAAAGCCTACTTGCTTGAATAAGACTGGCAGGAGCCGCTCTTTCAGAAGCTGAGGTTCATTTCCCTGGGATCCCACAGAGCCTGAGCTTGTTGGCTTTCAGGGCATCTGGCAGATCCAATCTCTTCACAATGATAGTGGAGGAAGAAGAGCCTTTATAGAACAGAATTTGCCTGGGAGAGGGTTGGTAGGGGGATGGTTTGTTTTAGGGATTATTCTTTTTGCAAGAAATGCTGATTTTAGGTGGTTTTAATAGACTGTTCAAAGCTTTCCTTAGGGTACAGCAGGGGGTGAGAGGGAAAAGAAGGCTGCAAGCTACTTTTGCATCCCTCTAATCTCCAGGGTTGCTATGGATTTATTCAGCTCCTGGCATAATTTGGAGCAGCCAACAGCCTCCTAGAGCCATTACATCAGCCAGGGATTGTCAGAACACAACAAAATCCAGCCATTTTCCGCACTATACATACATCTAAGATATACTAGGAGATCTTACTCCATGCAGCATAACAAAGAGAAGGTTAAGGGATGACTTGATCACAGTCTAAGTATCTACATGGGGAACAAATATTTACGCAGGAGATTCCGATCTAGCAGAGAAAGGTATAACACGATGCAGTGGCTAGAGGCAGATGCTAGACAAAGTCATACAGGAAATAAGGCATTCATTTTTAACAATGAGGGTAACTAATCATTGGAACAATTTGCCAAGGGTTGTGGTGGCAATTTTGAAATCAAGAGTGAACATTTTTCTAACAGATCTGCCCTGGGAATTATTTTGAGGATGGCCTGTGCTATGCAGGAGGACAGACTACATTAGTAGCTTTCAAGCTTTCCAGACTACTGTACCCCTTTCAGAAGTTGGATAAAGAACTAAATAAGTTCATGGAGGATAGGTCCATCAATGGCTATTAGCCAGGATGAGCAGGGATGGTGTCCCTAGCATCTGTTTGCCAGAAACTGGGAATGAGCGACAGGAGATGGATCATTTGATGATTCCCTGTTCTGTTCATTCCCTCTGGGGCACCTGGCATTGGCCACTGTTGGAAGACAGGATACTGGGCTGGATAGACCTTTGGTCTGACCAAGCATGGCCGTTCTTATGATTTGTCTTACATACCCCCAAGTTTCACCTCACTTAAAACCTACTTGCTTACAAAATCAGACATAAAAATACAAAAGTGTCACAGCCCACTGTTACTGAAAAAAAACCATGTACTTTCTTATGTTTACCATATAATTATAAAATAAATCCGCTGGAATATAAATTATTGTACTTACATTTCAGTGTATAGTATATAGAGCAGTATCAACAAGTCATTGTCCATATGAAATTTTAGTTTGTACTGACTTTGCTAGTGCTTTTTATGGAGCCTGTTGTAAAACCAAGCCAATATCTAGATGAGTTGATGTACCCTTTGGAAGACCTCTGCGTACCCTCAAGGGTACACATGCCCTTGACTGATCACAATGTTCCCTTCTGGGCTTAGAATCCATGAATCCCTATGCTGGAGTTTTGAAGGCGATGGTGTAGAGTAAGGTACATCAGCAACTTACCAGCCAGTAACCCTTCATGTTGGAGGAATCCTTAGCTGCTTTACTAAGGGAGCTTTGACCCCTTTGCACTCCCAGAATGGTGGAAAGGGGCTACAGCTGGGGCCAGTATTTGGCCCTGTAGCTTTCTATCCTTTGACATAGAAATATTTGAATCCTCGCACAAGATTGACATTGAAAGGCCCAATCCTACTTCCACTGGAGTGACTGGTAGTTTGGTATTGACTGGGAACTGCAGCAGACCCTTATGAAAGAATTCCTGGTTGTTATCACACAGACTCCACTATTACTTTCCTTGTGAGTCCTTCAACCTGTCTTTCAAGTCTAATCCTATTATCCGTTGTTATAGCAACAGCACTTTTAAACTGTTGCTCATAGGTTACCTTCCTGCTGTCAAAGCAGAAAAACCTGGTGATGGGATTGACAGAACTGCAATACTCCTCACAGTCTGGTAAGGCCAGTTCCTGCTTTGAAGAGAAGGTGGATGCCAGAATTTGCTTGGCATTTACAGTTAACTTCTGCTTTACAGGTGATATTATAAACCTAGTCCCAGATTTGGACCTTAGCGTCCAAAATATGGGGGTTAGCATGAAAACCTCCAAGCTTAATTACCAGCTTGGACCTGGTAAAGCTGCCACCACCCAAAAAATTAGAGTGTTTTGGGGCACTCTGGTCCCCCCAGAAACCTTCCCTGGGGACCCCAGGACCCAAATCCCTTGAGTCTCACAACAAAGGGAAATAAACCTTTTCCCTTCCCCCCTCCAGGTGTTCCTGGAGAGAGACACAGAAGCAAGCTCCGTGAATCTAAACAGAGGGACTCCACCCTCCCCGTTCCCAGTCCTGAAAAACAGAATTACTTCCCTCTTCACCCAGAGGGAATGCAAAGTCAGGCTAGTAAATCTAACACACACAGATTTCCCCCTGACTTCTTCCTCCCACCAATTCCCTGGTGAGCTGCAGACTCAATTCCCTGGAGTTCCCCACTAAAGAAAAACTCCAACAGGTCTTAAAAGAAAGCTTTATATAAAAAGAAAGAAAAAATACATAAAAATGGTCTCTCTGTATTAAGGTGACAAATACAGGGTCAATTGCTTAAAAGAATATTGAATAAACAGCCTTATTCAAAAAGAATACAATTCAAAACACTCCAGCAACTGTAGACATGTAAATACAATACAACAAACCATCTTTGTACTCACAACTTGGAAACAGAAGATTAGAAAACAGGAAATAGAAAAATTCACTCCTCATAGCCAAGAGAGTACAGGCAGAAGACCCAAGAACACAGGACTCACACACAAAAAACCCTCCACCCAGATTTGAAAAAGTCTTGTTTCCTGATTGGTCCTCTGGTCAGGTGTTTCAGATTACTTCTTTCCAGGTGTAAGAGACATAACCCTTAGCTATCTGTTTATGACAGGTGACTTGGAAATAAAACAAAGTTATTTTAGCCACAAATAACAGTGATTTACATGACAATTGTGTAAATAATCCTTGACAGGAGGGAGTAGTGATGGTAAATGATTAACAGCAAATTCGGCTTCTTGATTCCAACAGATCTGTTCTCTGAATAAGCAAAGTTTCTGCCAACAGCAGCAAGTCTGACAGCTTTAGATTAATTAGTAAAGCCTCATAACGCTACTGCGAAACTTAGTTTACTGATAGGTAAACTGAGGCACAGAGGGAGCAAATGACTCATGTTTGGTCCAACAATAAGTCAGTAGCAGGGCCACGGAGAGAATCCAGAGGTCCTGGGCCATAGTCCGCTGCTCTAACCTCTAGAGCAGAGGTCGGCAACCTTTCAGAAGTGCCGTGCCGAGTCTTCATTTATTCACTCTAATTTAAGGTTTTGCATGCCAGTAATACATTTTAACGTTTTTAGAAGGTCTCTTTCTCTAAACTATTATTGTATGTAAAGTAAATACGTTTTTTAAAATGTTAAAATGCAGAGCCCCCTGGACTGGTGGCCAGGACCCGGGCAGTGTGAGTGCTGCTGAAATTCAGCTTGCGTGCCGCCTTCGGCACGCGGGCCATAGGTTGCTCTAGAGAATGCTCACCCATTGGTGTGAAGTACGGACTCACTTTCTTTGCAGTAGCAAAGTAATCGTTATTTAGCATAAGTGGTTAACACATATTTCAGGAAATCTCATAACACTTTCAAAACATGTGCCTGGGAGCTTACATTCATAACTTTGCTGGATATGAATATAGACACTGGATTTATGGCTTTTACAACAATCTATAACACAAATACCCCCAGCTGCCTCTCCCCCGCCCCCAAGACTGGAGGGGTATTAACAGGCCACTTCACCCTGAGTGGTCCCTTGAAATGTGTTAACTCCTTATGCTGAACAATCTGTTCTACCTTGTATTTAGCTGTGACATTCCGAGTATGGTTCCCGGACCTGAAGAGAAGCTCTGTGTAAGCTCAAAGCTTGTCCCTCTCACCAACTGAAGTTGGGCATATTACCTCCCTCGCCATGTCCCTCTAATACCCTGGGACTGACACGGCTAGATAACACTGCATACATGTGATACTTTGAGTTTCATAGGGCCTTCTCATGACAGTCTCAGGGTACTTCACAAAGGTGGGTAGGGTTAGCCTCATGTAACAGATGAGGAAACAGAGGCACAGAGAAGTTAAGTGACTTATCAAACTTCACACCTTGAAGGAGAGGACCCAGGAGACCAGTGTCCTAGCCCTTGCCCTGTTCCCTACGGAATATTGCCTCCTGGACATATTACTAGCTCCTTGCTCTGTCTTTGGTAATCTGACATCCAGGGGTGCCATTTCAGATTTTGGTTGGGGAGGGAACTTTAACTGTGATTCCAAGGGCTACTTCAGCACGTGAAAACTGTAGGGTTTTTTTTTTGCAGATAACTTAGAAATTAGCTGATAGGAGCACTGCATCTAATTCCTATATAAAAAAAGAGAATTTAATAAATATTAGACCCATTCAGCTCTAATACTAACATGTTCTCACATCTTGTGTCACTTAAGTAACACTGGTTAGGTTTAAAATTTTAATGTATATTCTTTGTTACTAATTCTTGAATACAACAATCAAAACAATTGTAGAAAAGTCTAGATGACTTTCTATCACTTTTTTGCAGTTCACCAAGTTTGGAATAGATCATTTAGCTTTGGAAACATCCTATTAGGGCAAGGCCCCGTGAATTTATACTGCACCTGCCTGGAGCTCTAGAGGTGTTTCCTCACTACAAATAATAGACTAGAAACAAACCTTAAACAGGAGTGAAACTGACACTTTCAAGTCACTTTCATACTATTGCCAATCCCAAATGTCCAAAAATCATGAATCAGGCTCACCAAAAATCATGAGATTGGCTTTAAAATCATGTGATTATGTAAAAACAACAGATTTGGGGTTCTTCTTATTTGCCTTCTGGTTTTTGAGCCTTCAAGGTGCACTGGGGTCACATTTTTAAACTTTCTCCACAGCCACGAGGACTAGAAACTTCATTTTTCTTTAAGAACAAAGGCTGAAATCATCACATATTCATTTGACACCAGAAGCTGGGGTATTAAGGAAAACAATTATCATGAGACTCATGACAAAATCATGAGAGTTGGCAACACTGCTTTTACTTCTGATTAAAGGCTAGTTCCTTTCCAGAAGGCTTTTAAACACAACACCACAGTGACTGCGTTTCGGTTCTCACAGGAGGATATTTAAAACTAAACACCAAGAAAATTCTATATTTTAAAGTTCAGAAAAAAACGGAGACTGCTGAGGTATCTCAGGGCCACTGCAGGCAGGAAGGGAAAATAAACAGGCACAGGAGCTCTGGGAAGCTCTTCCTTTAGAAAGAAAGTTGGAGGGTCAAATTTTCTAGTCCCTAATCAACTAAAACCTCTATTGCCATCAGTGCCTATAAACATCACAGTGTGGTCAGCAGGGCCGGCGCAACCCAGTAGGTGACCTAGGCGGTTGCCTAGGGCGCTAACATTTGGGGGGTGGCGACCACAGCGGCTGGACTTTCTGCCACCTCTGTCGGGGACGGAATTTCGGGGGTGGGACCTTCTGCTGCCTCTGTCGGGGACGGAATTTCAGGGGCGGGACCTTCCGCTGCCTAGGGTGGCAAAAAAGCTGGTGGCGCTCCTGGTGGTCAGTAACTACACACTTCATACTTAAATATCTGAGCCATCTTATCCAGATGCACTGGCTCAGGGGCTGGATTTTCTGATGTATTCTGAACAGTGCTGAGCACACAGATGGTGTCCCTGGGATCAGGAGCTTCTTCTTGAAGAGTATCTGACTGGAGCAGGTAGGGGAACCCAGGCCAGGTGCCCAGAACCTGGGTAGAAGTGAGGGGCCCACCAGCGCTGGAACTGGGGCCTTGACCTGTGCTCCTCCTCTTCCCCGAGGTCCTGCCTTTGGCCAAAACACTGGAGCCAGGTCATGGTAAGAGCTGCCCAGGGAGGAGCCCCAGACCCTCTACTGGCCCTGGGTGGGGGTCCAGGGACCTGAGAGCAGCCCCCAGCACATGTCCTGGCCCTCCAGAGCACACCACCCAGGGCAGGTGAAGGGTCTGGGGCTCCCCACAGCGACCTAGGCTCCCTGGGCAGCTCTTACCACAGCCCAGCTCCAGCTTCTGGCCAGGCCAGGGGGCAGGATCTGAGGGGGAGGAGGAGGAGCAGGGCCCAGTGGCAAAGGGGGGCTAAGGCCCACCTCAGCGCCCCCGCCCCCAGAAGAGACTGGCACTGCTAGCAGGGGCTGTGCTTTGTGACAGGGGAGCTGATCACCCCACCACAAAGTGCAGCACCTGCTGCCACCACTTGGCACCTGCGCGAGGCTACTACGCCTGGTCCTGCTGGATCCAGCGCCATGACCCAGGCCCACCTGCTCTACCGGTTCCAGCACAGGGCCCTTGTTTGGAACAGCCAGAACAACCCTCCTCAGTCCTGTACAACTTCCTACGTTTATAGTCTTCCCACCCTGCTTCTCCTGCCTTGGTGGGCTGGTTTGCCTGGCAGCACCTCCCCAGTCTGCTGGAGGGATTCTCTCTCTGGCAGCTGCCCTAGCCCCACCCTCCTGGTTGCAGCCCTTTTATCCTCATCACTTCTGTGGGGCTGCCAATCAGCTCTGGCTGAGCAGGTAGGCAGGTGCTTTGTTAACCCTTTGGCTGCTGAACCAGCATGGGGCATATCGACCCCATGACAACCACACTTCATAGAATCGTAGATGATTAGGGTTGGAAGGGCCCTCAGCGGGTCACTAGTCCGACCCCCTGCTCAAAGCAGGACCAACCCCAATACCATCCTCACTGTTGACTTCCAGGATTGGACACTCTCTCCTGGAAAGCAGGGACTCTGAAAAAGATGGTGGTGGTGGTGGACATGAGCTTCCTGTGTGACACTGTGGCCAAAACAGCTAATGCGATGCTGGGATGCATCAATAGGTATCGTGAATAGGAGTAAAGAGGTTTTTTTACTCTATAGTTGGTGCTGGTGCGACCAGTCTGGAATCCTGCTAGACAGAGATCAAGGAAGAGGGGTCAGAAAGCAATCACAAGCATGATTAAAGACTAAAAACCATGCCTTATAGCCGGGCTTGTCTCCACGTACATTGTATAGCAGTGTAACTTGCTGGCTCAGAGGGGTGAAAAATCACCCCCCACCCCGAGTGCAGCAAGTTTGAGCACTTTAAAGGGCTCGTGTGCACAGACTCCGAGCACTCCGGCACTCCCTTCGTGGAGGTGGATTACCAGGAACGCTAGGAGAGCTCTCTCCAGCGCTCGCATGTCACGACACTCACCCTTCAAAGCACTCCCACAGCAGTGCTTTGAAGTTTCTAGTGTAGACGTAGCCATAGAGACAGACTCAAAGAGCTCAGTCTATTCAGCTTAACAAAGAGAAGGTTAAGGAGTGACTTGGTTACAGTCTGTAAGTACCTTCACGGGGGAACAAATATTTCATAATCGGCTCTTCAGTCTAGCAGAGAGGTTTGATATGATCCAATGCCTAGAAGGTGAAGATAAGACAAATTCAGGCTGGAAATAATGTATACATTTTTAACAGAGTAGTCAACCATTGGTACAATTTACGAAGCATTGCAGTGGACTCTTATCGCTGACAATCTGGCTGTTTTTCTACAAGACATACTCTAGGAATTATTTGGGGGAAGATCTGTGGCCCGTGCTCTGCAGTAGGTCAGACCAGATGAACACAATGGTCTCTTCTGGTCTTGGAGTCTATTGATCTGAGCCTCAAACAACCTAGAACAGTTAAGCTAAGTCCACAAACAGAGCAGCCACCGTGGGCACACATTAGCCATGTTTATTCATCCACAGCTACCCCTTATTGTTCTCAATGGATTCTGGGAAAGTCTGCAGACATCCTGTGCTGCCTCAGTTGCTGCAGCGCACACGCACACACAGAGCTCAGAAATCCATTTCCCATCATGGATACCTGCCTGATGGGCACTTCAGATTGCCACAGCCTTTGGTAAACTGCTGCTGGACACAGCAGAAGGTGAGCGGGAGAAGAGCACAGTCAATAGAACATTCTCTGGTGGCACATGAGAAGGGCTCAGGTGCACAAAGGTGTGTGTGTCTATCAGGGCTGGCTCCAGGCCCCAGCGCGCCAAGCACGTGCTTGGGGCGGCATGCCGCGGGGGACGCTCTGCTGGTTGCCGGGAGGGCGGCAGGTGGCTCCAGTGAACCTCCCACAGGCGTCTCTGCGGAGGGTCCGCTGGTCCCGCAGCTCTGGTTGAGCATCCGCAGGCAAGCCTGCTGGAGCCACAGGACCAGCAGACCCTCCGCAGGGATGCCTGCGGGAGGTCCACCGGAGCCACTGGACCGGTGAGCGGCAGAGCACCCCCTGCGGCGTGCCGCCGTGCTCGGGGCGGCGAAATGGCTAGAGCCAGCCCTGGTGTCTACATGTAGCTGGAAAGCATCGCAGGGCAGGCCAGCTGTACATATTGGTGTGAGATTATGTGGCTAGCTGAGCTGACAGTGACCGACTGAGAAACCTGCAGATGGCTAAGGCTATTTTAGGCCTTCTATGCAGGGGGCTCGATCCAGCAGTGAAGAACAGAGCCATCCTTATGGGAGACATTACTACACTGTTGTCCCCTAATTTGATCACAAACATAGTTCTAGAGTCCAAGTTAGATTAGGTAATCGCTGTGTTCAGCAGTGCAGTCAGAGTCTTGATATGGCTGCAATGAAGGGCCTTACAGGGCCATCCCGGGGATAGCAAAAACTTTCAAATTAAAAAGTTCCTCCTAAATCTATTGTATGGCAAGCTGACTGGCTAGGCATCAAGACACTCCACAGTCCTTCACTTTGTCATTAGCCCTAAGATCATCCCATTTGAAACCCTTCTTTTGAGTGGCTGATAACTCCGTTGTGAGTTACAGACTTGTAGAACTGGAAGGGGCCTTAACAGGTCATCTAGTCCAGTGCCCTACACTGAGACAGGAGTATCACCTAGACCTCCCTGACAGGTTTTTGTATAACCCGTTCTTAAAACCCCCAACTGGCAGATTCCACAGCTCCCCTAGGTAATTTATTCCAGTGCTTAGCAACCCTGAAGTTCAACCTAAATCACTCTTGCTGCACTTTAAGCCCATTACTTCTTGTCCTATCCTCAGTGGTTTAGGAGAACAATTTATCATCCACCTTCTCTTTATAACAACCTTTTATGTACTTGAAGACTGTTATGGCCTGTCACGGAGTCACCAGGCCAATGCTCTGGAACTACTTCCTACAAAGCCAGTCAGGACACTGGGGGAGCCTCCTCTCTCTGAGCAGACTGTCTCCAGGGCAAGAAGCTCACACAGCTTTGGCCCTCCTGGGTCTGACCTCGGAGCATTCAGCATCCTTTGCCCCACTGTCCACTTCTTGCACCCAGGGGGGGCTCCTGGTGAAACCAGAGGACCCTGCACCCCAACTCCACAGTCAGACGTGACTCTCAGCCAGCCGGTAAAACAGTCAGGAACATAGCATAGGACACAACTTGTTAGCACAGAAATCAGTGACTTTCAGCCAAATCCATCTTGGAGGGAGGGGAGCCCAGAGCCAGCGCTCTGGTCTTCCCCCCGAGCCCCAAGCCAGCTGAGATTGACTTGCTTCCAGCTGCCTGGCCCCTGCCCTGCCCATTGCTCCTCCTCCAGCCTTTGGGTCGCTTCCAGGGTCAAGAGCCACCTGGTCGCATCCCCTTCCTGGGTCTCAGGTTACGAAGGGGCAGCCATAGCATCCACGCAGGCAGCTAGACCAGCCTTCTCAAAAGTCACACACCCTTATTCCCACCACCTAGATATTGGTGCAATACACAGGGAAACTGAGGCACACACAGCATTCATGCAAAACAACAAGACTCACGAAGACTCACATACAACGTAACAAGGGAAAATCCCCACTTCGTCACATGGCCCCCCTCAGTTTTTCTCATCTCCAGACTGAACAAACCCAATCTTTTTAATCTTTCCTCATGGGTCATGTTTTCTAGATCTTTAATCATTTTTGTTACTCTTCTCTGGACTCTCTCCAATTTGTTCACATCTTTTCCTAAGTGTAGCACCCAGAGCTAGACACAATACTCCAGCTGAGGCCTTACCAGTTTTACGTTGAGCGGAAGAATTACTTCTGGTGTCTTACTTACAACACTCCTGCTAATACAGCCCAGAGTGATGTTTGCTATTTTTGCAACAGCGTTACACTGTTGACTCATATTTAGTGTGTGACCCACTGTAATCCCAGATCCTATTCTGCACTACTCCTGTGCTATATCACTTCTGGGCTAAAACGTGGCAGGAGCTCAGCCCAGAGGTGACATTTTCTTCTCCACAAATCAGAAAAAAACATCTGCTTGGCTGGTTTTGAATTATAGCAATGCAAGAAAAACAAATACTGCTAGAGGTGGCTTGTGAGTGTGGCGTCACTCGCCTGTTTCAGGTTAAAGCTATTTACTTATAAATTATCTTTTATTAAGCTTGTATAATGGCTCTTGTCCATCAAACTAGAGGCTTTGATGAATCATCAGCCAACATCATTGGCAACCTCTTCCCCAAAAGAAATGGAATATTTTATTCTAAATCAAAATAAAGATGGGCCCAACCCAACCGCCCCAACCCTAGAACCCTGGGACAGTTCAGACTAGGAGCTGGAACCAAATTTAACAAGCTCTGGTTTATCTTTGGACTTGAACCAGAACCTCCTCTTCAGACTTTTTCAGACTTTAGGAAAGCATCACTTTGGATCTGAATCTGGATCCCAGCTGCATAGTTTGGGCCCCACTCTAAACAGAAATGAAAGAGAAGACGTTGGTGTCCTATGTCTATCTTCCCCCTTCTCACTTTCCTATATAACTCCTTAACATCCAAGTTCAGGAATGTCAGACACCTCAAAGCGCAAACAATTGGATCTGATCCCCTGCCAGTGCTCATTTCCACAAGGTAAAGTATGCACCTTGGCCGGACAGACTATCAATGTTACAGCAGTTTGAGGGCATCACAGAACTTCCCCTGTGGGAAGAAGATAAAGCATGGAGCTGAATTCTTTTCCTGGCTCTAATATGCTTAACCATGTTTGTAAAGTGATAATGATGCTTACCCACGTTTGTAAAGTGTTTTAAGATCTACAGTGTCAGGAGTTTTATTTGTGGGCAGATGTTCTGGGACAACAATGCTCTGGAAATGTGCTTTGTACATAGGTGTGGCCAGAGGATTATCTGTGTCATGGTATTTGGTTCAACGGCTTCTTGAGCAGATGAACTGCAGTGTTTTCCCCAGCCCTATCATTCTCTGACTATCTCCCCTCTAATGTACATCTCTGTGGGTCATGGATGATGAGCAGTGCCTGCGTTTTGCCATTTGGCGCATCAATTTGCTGCATACTTTAGAGTGCCCGTGTCCCAAAGCTACCGAAAAGACTGACTAACTCACAGTGCCACAGGACGCACCCCAAATGGCACATCCACCTTGACATTCTGCGAGAAGAAACCAAGGTCTCCCAAAAAAACATTACACTGGGTGGAGTCACTTCTGCTTGCCTCCAGTGTGTTATCATTTTAGGCTTGAGGAAACATGTGCATAGTGCCTCATATGACCTGGCACTGGAGCTCGGCATGTTCAAAAGCAGGGAGGAGCCGCTGCTAAATGACAATGGATTACTGTAATTGGCTGTCAATACAGGAACATGCCAGGGCATCTACTATTTCCTTTACTATTTATTTTAACCATAGACTTCCTGGCTGCTCAGATGGGCGTAAGAACACAAGGGCGTAATTCTGCCTCATCATTTCTCGCCCTAGTATTTAAATCCTGTCTCTCCTGGAAAGGATCGTTCCAGTTTTTCCATGTTCAGAAGTTAATTGGAAGAGGTTGAAGAGGAGGCCAAGTTAGTGATTCTGCTGCCAGGGATTTGCTTCTCCCTGGGAGTTCTCTTGGCAGCTTGACAAAATGGGGGGAACCCGGATCACTGCCAGATGGAGCAGCAGGACAGATACAGCAGCACTGAAGTTCAAGTGCTCAGGATGATTATTAATTATTATGAGTTAAGATAATGGCTTGTTGACAAGACTCAGAGGCCCAACATTAGAACCATAATGGAAGGTGGTAAGTGTCCATCATTCCCCTGCTGCCCTACCCTACACTTGGAAAGGGCAGAGGTCATGAGGCTGGGCTCCTGACTCCAGCCTAAAGCTCAATATTGTTCCATCCAGGCCAACGTTTTCAGACAGAATTTTACACCTGCACCCAATTCTCCTGACTGTTTATCATCAGCCCAGGGGCACTCCAGAACGCCAGGTTTGCCCAAAACCTTCATGAAACTGACAAAGTTTTCTACAAATATGGCCTAAGGCTATAATGGAACCAGGTGAGTTTTTTGTGGCTGGGAGTTTCACAGCACAACGCCAGTTACCACCTTTTAACCCTGAGGGCATTCACAGAGTTCTGGATGAAAGGATAATGTGTTCTCAACATTTCTTTAAATAAAATGCTTCTCATTACCTTTTCTTTTTCTCTGCTCAACAGGAGATATTTGGCTACAAAACCCAGGGCTGCCGGAAAGCCATGTGCATTGCTGGGTACATTTTGTCCTGCGGGGTTCTCTGGCTTGTATTTTACTGGAAACCAGCATGGGATGTGTGGGCAAACTGCATCCCCTGCAGCTTGCAAGAAGCAGACGTCACATTGCTCAGAACAACAGTAGGTGCCCACGTTCCTTTGTAAATTACTTGCTAGCACATAGCTAATAGGAAGTAGAGGGAATCCATGTAACCTGGATCTCTTACACTGCCGATGCTTAATAAAATAATAAAAATAGCAACAACATACAGTTGGCAACTTTCATTTCAAAGTGCTTTACAATATACATACCATGCATGTGGCGCAGAGGGCATCGGCCAAGTGGATAGCATGCTTCACAATATTGTGGGGAGAGGCCCCATGGATCCTGTGATTCCATGACTATGGCATTTGCTAGGGAATCTACCCTTTGCCCACCCAGTGCCACAGAACTGTGCTCCAGAATCTAAACTTCTTTTATCTGAGTCTTCTCTTTGGATGGTGTCCAAGACATCTACTCCTCCCCAGCTCAGCCTCCATATGGGTCTGTCCCTCCTCACTGTTTGTGATGGAGTTTGGGTGGAGTTGTGGCTGCCCAAAACCTCTCTCAGATCTCAAGAGTGCTGAGCTGACGGAACTGGAGACTGAAATCCCCCAGTTCCCCACAGCACAGGTGCAGCTGCGGCTTCGTATTGCTGCCTGCCAATGTGCCGCAACTCTAACACAAAGGGACCATCTCTAGGGGTGAAGGGGGAGCTCATGCTCCATGTCTAGTCAGTCCTTGCTCCCTCTGCTGAGAGGGCCATCCAGGCTGTTAGAATGGAGGTTTTATTATGTGGATTCTTGTCCCCATTATCCCCAACTTTGTGTCACGCATGCCACAATAACCAACAAGAAACAACTCAAAACTTCACTCAGAATTAAAATTGAGCCTGCATATTCTTTTGAGGTTTGAAAACTTGGACTTACTCTATTTAAAAAGTTCCCAAACAAGGAGCAGTCAGATGTGTGACTGGCCACTTGCTCGTGTGATCGCTTGATTTGCCATGTACAGTCACGGGGTTTGTTTGAACATAGGAAGCAACCACAAGGGCATGCAGTTGCATACACCCATTTTTGAAAATCAAGGAGGTCATCTATTGACTGTTTCTCCATGAAACACACTTTGCTCCATAAAAGCCTCTGAGACTGTCCTAATCAAAAAAGCATTTTTGGTCTAATCTTGCCTTTTAATCCCAAGCTCCTCTTGCATTTGTAATTACCCATTCTCATGTGTCATTTTAAATGGATTTGCCATGCCAAGTACTTTCCAAACAAATGAGATTCTAAATGAGCCTTTATGTAATTAAACAAAGATTGAAAAATAGCTAATGTTCTTGTTATCAGAGTCTCTGTCAAAGTGTGCTTTGGGCAGCAGACAATTTAAAAGCGCCTTCCTGGGTTCTTCGCATCAAAACAGCACTTTTGTGTTGTAGTGTTTATCTGATCAGATTACTTCATTGGATGGGAAGGGGGATTTCTCTTCTTCAGTTTATCCAGTCAGCATTCATAATTTATCATCAGCTTCACCGTGACAGGTTTACAGCTCATCATTGCTGAGGCCGTTAGCTGACACATTGGCAATTAAAGAACGTTTCCATCCTGGACACACTGTGAGCCCTTCTCTTCCTTTTTGCCTCCTATCTCAACCGCAGGGCTGGCTTATTAGCTTCGTCAACAGAGATGAAAAGTCCATAATGTTTTATTCTTTTTGTTCTTGTTTTCTAATTTAAGGAAGAAACTGACTTTCCATTAATGTTATTCATCCTGTTACATGTAGCAGGGAGGACAGATTTCTATGCAGATAAGAGTGATGAGCTGCCAAAATCTTAACAACCGGTTCTCTATAAAAAGTTCTGATTTAAGGGGGGGGCGGGGGAGACATACTCGTGGGGCCGGGGGCCCCTGCAGGGCCTGGGGAAAATTGCCCCCCCTGGTGACCCTGGAGCTTGCAGCCCCCCCCCTTATCTTGCCTGCAGCTCAAAGTAGCAAGACGACTCAGGAGCTCAGCTGAGCTGCACAGTTGGTGCCGGTGGATGGCCATGCTGCAGCTGGGGGGAAACGGAGGAGGGGCCGGGGGAACCTCAGCCTCCCCAGCTGGGAATTCTGCGAGCAACAGGATGGTCTGGCCCACAGACTGGAGTTCTTTGCCCACCCATTTTAGCAAGTGGTTCTTGGGAACTGGTGGGAACTGGCTCCAGCTCACCACTGTAGATAACACAGTTTGTGTTCCCATGTGATTTGAATGCCAGAGTTGTTGATATTGTGTAACACTGCAGATACTTTGAACACTGATATTTGCTCACCTTCCATTACTTTAGGTTACTAATATTGTCTAGATCATTTATTATCTATGAGGTTGCTGGAGGATGTCACCGTTACTCCTCTATCTTTGCTTATAGGAATGGTACTCAGCCTTCTCCATCCCCTCCCCATCCTTCTTCAAGCCTCCCTCCCACCTAGCTGAGAACCACCTTCCATTTAGCACTATGGGAAGGGCAGGGTGATCACAATCCTCAGGTCAAGAATCCCTGGCCGACAGCATGATGTGTTTTATGTTGCCCAGTGCCCGTCATTCCACTTCAGCCCTGCAACAGAGCTGCACAGTGAGTGGTCAGAATGGCCACAAAGGAAGGTCTCTGCACCCCCTGTGCACAAAACAGAGGCCTCCACAACTCATCCAAATAACCCACTGTGGTGCCCAAGGGTGAACCCAGGGCAAGGAGGTGAGATCCACACTTTCATGGTCCAGCAGCACAACAAGCCCATAGGGGCAGTGGCTGCTCTTCTACAACCTGGGATTTCTAGGGGTATGGTTACACTTGACATTTCAAAGCGCTGCCTCGGCAGTGCTGTGGGAGCGCTGCCACGGCAGCGCTTTGAAATGTGAGTGTGGTCGGAGCGCCAGCTCTCCCAGCGCTGCACGTAAACCACATCCCTTACGGGTGTAGCTTGCAGCGCTGATTACACTGAGGTTTTACAGCGCTGTATCTTGCAGCGCTCGGGGGGTGTTTTTTCACACCCCTGAGCGTGAAAGTTGCAGCGCTGTAAAGTGCTAGTGTAGCCATGGCCTAGGATACATTCCTTCTCTTCCACCTCCCTTTGATCCATGACTCCTCCACCCCCTGCTCAGGATACTCAGATAGGGAACAGGAGCACAGCACGGCCATACCTTATTTCTGGAGGGGAGGGGCTGTTTTGCTTAGAAAGCCCATGAAGAGCACAGGCACAGGAAGGTGACTCCATTCCCTGGGAATGGCTGGAACATCTGTGGCAGTGCGTGATTGACACGGCATTGTCTATCACCTCTGAAATGTCAATCAAATATACATGTCAGAAAGCATTCTGCTCACTAGAATCAGATGCTCAGAGACGCGTGTGAAAAACAAATGCAAGTCCTATACATCCTAAACCCTTCTTTCACCTTTGTTCTTGTTACTAAAGCCATAGACAAAGAGTGAGATCCCACCTTTCATGCTGAATGTTTCATTTCCGGGCCAGATCTTTGGCTGGTGTAAATTAGCATAGTTTCATTGAGGACAATGGAGCTATGCAGATTTACAGCAGCTGAGGAGCAGGCCCATTACTGGTCCCTGTTATCATTGTCTAAGAGACTGTAATAAACATGCTTTCAGGACCTCACCTATGTGCAGGATTTCTTTGTGCAAATTCATGATGGCTTCTGGTTTCTGTTTCTCTAGGATGAATTTCAGATTTATTCCTGGAAGAAGGTGACGTGGATCTCTGTGTCTGCACTGAACAAGTTTAGATCAGATTATCCAATCACTGCTGATGAAAACTCCATCATAAACAAAGCCATAATGAAACCAGATTTAAAAGTAAGTGACTTTAAAACAGTTGATATAACAGGAGTTAACATGGTCTTATCATGACTCCACATGCAAAGACTTGCATGTTGGCCACCTGAGATGTGCCCCAGAATCCTTTGCACTAACCAGAGACTGCTCTGGGGACATGCAAAACAAACAAACAAATAAATAAAAAGATGTGTGTTGGGGGTGACAGGTTGAAACTTGTTTGTGAGACATGCCTGAATTTAACATGGAATTAAGAACCCCACAGCTGCATGAGTGCTGTGGTCAACAGGTAGAGCCAGCTGGGTGAAGATCAGGGTACTCTACTGGCCTTCTCTGGGAAAAGACCCGTCAGCCAGGCCCTCTCCCTCACTCTCTGAGGGAAAGGCCATTCCTGCCTTGTCATTCCTTCTGAGGGGGGCGCTGCATCAGTATTACAAAGGAGAGGGGGAGGAAGGAGGGAAGAGATGGGGTGGAGAACCCTCCAAGAAGCATCTTGCTGTAGGCCACAAGGGCTGGGAGCCCATGCGGATGTTATTTGCATCTTCAGGAACTACATTCTCGACTTGTTAGCAGTTAGTTTGATGTCTCCAATAAGGTTTCTAGCCAGTTTTACAACCTTAACTAGGTTTGAACAAAGCTTTTTTTCTCCTGGAAATATATAAACATTCATATGTAAATGTAGTGCCAGTTACTTCAATCCACGGGCACAGAGTGAAAGTGGAGAGTGACTTGTAACATTCTTCAGGGGATGGAATTAATCATGTTTTAAGCCCCCCATAGTCCTCAAATAACAACAGCGCCTTTCAGCAAATCTTTCATATCCGTCAAAACAATGAAGTAGACAAGTTTTCAAAGTGGCCAAGAGCAAATAGCATAATCCTCTAATCCCAGGGCACAGGCCCCTTCCTAAAAGCCAGTACAAAATCCCTGTGCCTTCTAAACTATTTATTGCAATGGAGAGTTATTGTAATGTTACAGGTTGATCATGCAAGAAACTGAGACCTTTTCTTTCCCATTCAAGTGTGCAAGGTCTCATGGGACTGGGCCTTAAGAGGGTAAATCAGAGAACACATGAGCAGAGTTTTCCCTCCACACTTCTCATTAAAGCAAATGGCTTTGAATGTGACTTGGTATTCTATGGCAAGCCAGTGCAATGAGGACATAGGTCTGATGCTCACGGAGCTGAGGAGACAGGATACTGCACTCTGTAGCAGTCAGAATTTCCAGATGGCTGATGGCTTCATAGGTAGGTACCAGAGCTGGCCCTACCATGAGGTGAACTGAGGTGGCCACCTTGGGTGCCAGATTGTGGGGGGCGTCACTAGGACCCAGAGTGTAGAAATTTGTGTCCGCTGCTGGTGCATATGTATTCTCTCTGCTCTAGATGCACAGAGATGGTGGAGTGCTGTGCTGGAGGAAGGAGGGTACAAGAAACATAATAGGCAGGCAGGAGAAAAGGTGAGCGGGAATAACAGAAAGCAGCAGGAGCTGCAGGGAGAAAGAGGAGGAGGAGCCTGTAACAGTTGCCAGTGGAGAACGCAGCTTCTCCAAGCTGAAGTTAATAAATAGACATCTACGCTCCACAATGACACAGGAGAGGCTGGTCCGCCTTGCAACCACCTCAACAGAGCACAAGCTGGCCCAGACTGTGGACCTTCAGGAAGCAGTTCTAATCTTTGCAACCGAGAAGGCACGAAAGCACCACTTTGATTATTCAAACAGATAAAAATGCCAGTGTTTACTATGCAGACAAGACAGTTACATTTGCTGTTCAGGCATTTGAAAGTTAAATGTTACTTAAAATTTTTGAACACGGCATTTAAAGTTGTTAGTTCTCCTTTACTGGGGTAGGTAGCAGAGCAGTACCGTGAGAGGAGCAGAGCAGGAAGAATTGAGACCTTTCAAAGTTTTGGCCCAAGCGAGGGGGCACCGGGGCATCATTTGAGCTCCCCGCCTCAGGTGCCAAAATGTTGTGGGCCAGCCCTGTAGGTACATTGCATTGCCATAGTCCAGCCAGGAAGGGAGAAAAGCGTGTGTCTCTGAAGCTGGGTTATTGTCTACCAGGAGGGACAGAATAGTCTAGCCAGCCATAGGTGGCAGCCTGGTGGTGCCCGTGAGAGTGTTAAGTGTCAGTGAGAACTTCAGGAGCGCTCCTGAATTCCAGGCTAACCAGAACAATTGTCGCTGTGTATCTTCAACCAAAGAGACTGCGATGTGGCTGCAAACACCTTCAAGTGCTTTCCTTGCCCTCCCCACCAGTATGATCAGTCTTGCTTGAGTTCAGCTTCCCTCTAGTTATAGAACTATGAGTAGAAGTGACAGCATTTTGGTTCCATTCCTTGCAAATGTTTCTGTCGTTCTTTGGTTTGGCAGGTAAGATGCATCCAAGTGCAGAAAATCCGGTATATTTGGAACAACCCTGAACAACAGTTCCAGAAAGTTGGGTGAGTTAACCTGCTGGGTACAAAGTTCTCTAAGGAAATGGAGCCTCTTTTGGAACGACATCATCAGGAAAATTTTTCCTCTGTCTTCTAGGTCCCTAGAAGACAGTCACACTTGTTCAGCTATACACGCCGAATTTGGTTCTGGTTTGCGATGTGAGGAACAGGAGATCAGGTAACACTGCAACATGTCCTAAGTAGTTAGTACTATGGATTTAAGTAGATGTTTAGGACCAGATTTTCATGAGCTAGGTGCTGTCCTCTTTTGTAAACACTGGCCTTAAAGGGGCAATTGTCTGAATGTGACTGATAATTTTGCACAGTGCAATTGTATTTACACTACTACTGGTGAGTAATTTTACTTGTACTATTTGTGCACACAGTTGTATGTGCATGCAGGAGTGTCAATGAAAATGATTTTACATGAAAAATTATATACAGGCAACTAGAGACTGGTCTCAGTTCCCTACTGAAACTTTTGGAAATGTGTCTCTGAATGTTTATCACTGTTATGTGTTTCCATTCAAAAAGTTACCATAGCCTTCCAGTCTGAATTAGTCTGCTGTTTCTCTTACTCCAAAATAATAACAAAAGTAAAGTCTCCATTAAAACAGCACAAATTAGCTTCTAGTGGAGCTCCCTTAGCAGAGCTCAATGTAAATGAATTATTGTTAGAAATTAATGAGTTCTAACTATTGAGTTTATTTGTGTAAATTAATGCATTTCTGGAAAATAGGGTCCGGGCCCTGACTGGAGTCTTTAACTGTTTCTACAGTACAAATGCAAAATAAATAAATACATTTTTGCATTCATTTGTTTGTATATTGCAAATAATCCAACTCGTAAACTGAGTTCTCATTCAGTCTTACATTCAGAATGCTTTACATTATATACAGAGAGATTTGCATGCAGTGTAGTTGTAGCCATGTCAGACCCAGGATATTAAAGAGACAAGGTGAGTCAGGTAATATCTTTTATTGGACCAACTTCTGTTGGGGAGAGAGACCTCACCCATCTTGTTCCTCTAATACAGTGAGATTTGTATTTAAAATGTTTAGTTTAAGGTACGGAATTTTTTGATACCAGTTACAAGGGATTTTTGCATGAGAGAAACATTTGTTTCTTTAAGGCCATGTTGTGCCGATGAGCTGTGCATGTAGGTCGTATGGATGGAGAGAGCTTTTCTGACACTAACATCTATGGTATAGATGTTTATAATTGTGGGCATGCAACTGGATGTGCAAAAATATGGGCATATCATTTGTGCGCTTACTTATGATTGCATGCACAACTGCGGTGACTGCACTTGCAACTGGCGATGTTTATATCTTACTGACGATTAGCATGTGCAGTTTCTTCAGCTATTTGTGCAGTATATTGAGTGAGTGTGCAAAGTGTGCACTCATAGTGGTGCGCACAATAGTGCATAAACAATTATTATATCCTGGGCCTGTGCTTCTGTTTGCCACAGAACTGATGCATCCATGTAACTAGCACATGGAAAACATCACATCTTGTTTCTTTCTCTTTGGAGCCAAGGTGTTTGCAACCTTGTGTGTTTATGTTTTACAATGGGATCAGTACTAACTCTCACCGGAGGTGGGAGCTGCAGCTGCAGCTGCTTGAGTCGCATTGTCAGGGTGCACAGTTAAATGAGTGTGACAGCCAGCTTTTCCTTTAATTGCACTCCATCCTTACCCCCTGCAGGAGGCTAATATGTGGGCCAAATGCCATTGATATTCAGGTTGTCCCTATTTGGAAACTACTCATCAAAGAGGTAAAGTGCATTTCCATTGCTTTTATTTTGGGGGATATTTGGACATGAAGATCAGACATATGGCACATGGGCATTTGGCTCACTCTCCACTAAGCATGCTCCCTCTTCTCCAAATTCCATCTCAAAACCCTTCCAGGGGATCTTCTCACCATTCCTCCCTCCACCCACTTCCAGGCCTGACCCCTGCTTTGTGTTTGCGTCCTGGGCTAGCACTACAGACTCTTCGTCTTGCGAAGGGCTGTGCACATCTAGGATGCTCCACAAGGAATGTATCATTAACCACAGAAGTAATCTTTTAACTAACAAAAGGTTTAGTTATCTGGTAAAATAAATCCAGCTGCACCAGCTGGCTAGGCTGGTTCCTACTTCCAGCACAACACGGCCTCTGTGACTCCACCCTCGTTCCACAGTCTGAATCTTCTCTGCTCCAGTTTTCCTAGAGAAACGGGCTTGAGCTGAGACCTTCACATCCAAACTTACTTCCCCACTGATCAAGGGTGTTTGGATCCAGCGTTCCAGCTCGGATCCAGCTATCAGAGATGGGCCCAGGCTGCGTAGGTTGAAGGCAGTGCTATCAAAGCTAGCAGGGAGATTGGCTCTGGGACCAGATTTAGGCCCATAGCTAACTGGATTGAGCCAGCTGAATATAACCAAGCAGGATAAATATGGCTTCTTAACTCCTCGCTACTGTGGGGTTGCCAACTCTCTAATCGCACAAAACTGAACACCCTAGCCCCAACCGTTTCCCGAGGCCCCGCCTCCTTCCCCACCCCTTCCCCGAAGCCCCACCCCACTCTAAATACATTTCTCTTCCCTCCGTGGCTCGCTTCCCCAACCCTCATTCACTTTCACTGGGTCGGGGCAGGGGGTTGGGATGTGGGGGGGAGAGGAGGGGAGGGGTTCAGCTGGGGGTGCAGGCTCTGGGGTGAGGCTAGGGATGAGAGCTTTGGGGTGAAAGAGAGGGCTCCAGGCTGGGGGGTGGAGCCAAGGGATTCGGAGTGCAGGAGGGGGCTGTGGGTTGAGGCAGGGTATTGGGGTGCAGGAAGGGGTACGGGCTCTGGGGTGGGGATGACGGGTTCAGGGTGTGGTGGGGGCTCTGGGCTGGGGCAGGGGGTTGGGGATATGAGGTGATGAGGGCTCTGGCTGGGGGTGCGGGCTCTGGACTGGGGTCGGGGATGAGGGGACGGGGTGTAGGAGGGGGCTCTGGGTTTGGGGAGGCTCAAGACTGGGGCCGGGAGTTGGGGCACAGGCTTACCTCGGGCTGCTCCCTGTCAGTGGGGTAAAGGCAGGCTCCCTGCTTGTTCTGGCATTTCGCTGCACCCCGGAAGCAGCCAGCAGGTCCAGCTCCTAGGCAGGGAGCCATGAAGCTCCACACACTGCTGTCGCCTGCAGGCCCTCCCAGCTCCCACTGGCCACGGTTCCCAGCCAGGGGGAGTGTGGAGCCAGTGCTTTGGGCAGGTGCAGCGCATGGAGCCCCATAGCCCCCCTGCCTAGGAGCTGGACCTGCTGACCGCAGCACCGCCGACCAGACTTTTAACGGTCCTTTTCGACTGGGCATTCCAGTTGGAAACTGGACACCTGGCAATCCTACGCTACGGTTCTGTCTCCAAACAGGTCTTAAATCCATTTTACATGTTCCAACTCTTCAGTGTGTGTCTGTGGTTCGCTGAAGATTATAAGGAGTATGCCATTGCTATCATAATCATGTCCCTCCTTTCAATCGCCTTAACCGTGTATGATCTCAGAAAGGTGAGAGCCCCTGCCCTGCGAAGAGAGGAAGGGGTTACTGCTGCTGCCAGCCAGCCAGGTCAGAGAACATTGCATGTTACACACAGCCTGGTACAGAACAAACAGTTAGTTCTTCACATTGCAGGCAGGCTAGCACTGGTCAGTTTCAGTCACTATTCAGTAATAAAACTAGATTGAATCAGTACTGTTGTTCTGGCCCCAGTGACTGAAGGTGCCTGGAACCACAGCTCCAAGATTCAATACTGAAGTACATAACTGAGAGCTTCTGACCCAGGGCCACCCTGAGGATTCAGGGGGCCTGGGGCAAAGCAATTTCAGGGGCCCCTTCCATAAAAAGAAGTTGCAATACTATAGAATACTATATTCTCGTGGGGGGCCCTGCAGGGCCTGGGGTCTGGAGCAAATTGCCCCACCTGCCCCCACCGCACCCCTGGGTGGCCCTGTTCTGACCATGTCTGCACTGCAGGTGTATCCACCCACCCCCAGCAAAGGTCCTGAAGTCTTGCCCCAGCATGCAGCGGGCTCATTGCAAAACCTGGAATCAGTTCTCTGGGGTTGGGCTCTTTGATTGTCCCCAGATCCTGCTCAGGGACTGGACTCTGCAGGAGAGGAAGGTACACAGGAGAGAAGGTCACCTTTTTACAGTGTACAATAGATTACTGGCATTTGGTCCATAAATGTGATTTTCCTTTTGCTTAAACAAGTGCTGAATTATGGAGTAAATTCTCCTCCTTATCCCTAAGTGTGGTGTGGACGAAGCCCCCTGGCATAAGCTAAGGGGACAATGATATCGTAATGGTTAGACATTGCCAAGGGTCTGTAGATTACTTTAATTTGGGAAGCTTCTGGCTCTGTGCTATCAGATATGAACAAAGCAGTACAAGAAAAAGCTGTAGAATCTGAGATCTTTACGTTGTCGAAGTGATTATACCAGAAAGGCTGTCTCTCAGTGGGAGCTGCTTGATATATATGGGTGTAAGTAGGCTGGGATAAGGCTCCTTTGGAGATCCCAGCCTTTATAAATTATCTATAAACTTTTCTGTATCTTGGAACTATTAGTTAGTGCCCTGACAAGACTAGTCATCTCTGTAACAATCTACCCGCATCTTCCCTTCCACATTCCAGCTTGTGGTTTGCTACACCCATTGTTACAACCTTGTCTAAAATTAGATGTTACTGTTCGCACACTGCAGATGCTATCTTCCTATAAATTTGTACAGCTCCTAGCACAGTCCATCCTGTCTGAGGCTCTGAGAGACACAGCAATGCAAACAAACAACAGTAAGAGTTAGTTACTGAATTACATCATGCCTTTTTTTGTACAGCCGTTAACACTGAACACTTCATTCTGTCTCTCCCCTCCCCCTACCCCGATTTGCAGCAATCTATGAAACTGCACAGGCTGGTGGAGTCTCATAACAGTGTCAGGGTCACTGTGTGCAGGAAAGACGAAGGTGCGTCATGTTCCGTTTTTCTGTTTCTTTTGTTTTCAATTCCAATGTTACAGCAGCTCGTGTCAGCATTGAGAGTAAGTAGGGCAACAACTGACCTCTTAAAATTCCTTCTGGGCCTGTTTTCCCTTTCGTCTCACTCCAGGCTATTGGCTCACCTCCCTAAGAACGCTGCCGTGTGTTCTCATGTACCAGTCTCCTACCTACAGTATCAAGAGTGGGGTTTAAATGGCCATGCCTTGCCTTGGTAAAGTGAATCCATCGCATGGGGAACTGAGTTGTCTTTGCCAGCGCAACTGTGTACCTCAGTGGTACCCATCTAACCTCTGCAGCTGAACGTTCCCATTAGTGTGGGCTCATTCTCATTAGAAACGGGGCCAAATGAGGAAGATTGGATTCAGGTTGCTCAGCAGCAGGGGGTTTGGGTCCAAAGTTCTTGTTTGGACCCATTGAGGAGATAAGGCTCAGCCGCTGTGTTTGGATCCAGATCCAAACTTTCACCAGTTGTGTGGGGGCATGGGGGTGGGAGTTTGCTTCCAGGATCCTTGTTCAGACTCTTCGGTGACAGATCTGGAGTTCTGTAAGAATTATGAATCTTGCATGGTGCTCTGCTTATTGGGATGTTTAGGATACATTAGTTTAGGCCAGGGGTTCTAAACCTTTTTTGAAATCATGCCCCCACTTAGTTTTGTTTTCTTTCCTTGAAGCTTCCCTTCCGTTAGCAAGCAAAATATTCATCCTGCCCTTGTGAAAACCCTTTCTAGAGGCTCACATCTTCTGGGAGGTCCAAACACTAGCCCCCAGGAGCGAGCAGTGCTGCCACCCTATGCACCAGGTTGCAGCGCTACTCACTCAAATTTAGCCCAGCTTGCTGTGCTCCCCTCGAAAGTCAGATGCACTCCCACAGTTGAGAACCCAGGGTCTAGGTTACTGGGGTCTGTCAGGAAAAACAAGCAGGAAAGAAAAGAATTGCTCAAGATACTCACTTCTCCACAGACATTTGAGGTTAAGAGACAATGCCAAGACAGGCAAAGGTGCAGGAACACCCAAGCAGGATCCAAAGGGCGTTCCCCCAAGAGAGGGGTATTTGTTTGGGGGAACCAGACTAGGACACAGGCATCCGCTGGGGTGTCTGAAGAAGTTAGGCCTGCCTCAGTTGCCATCAGGGAGGGTAACTCAGATAGGCAAGACATTCATGTACCCTGATCGTTATTTTACAATCCCTTTTCTCTAAAAACTTTGTTCCGCCTGTACGTCCACAGTACACTGGTTTCAGCAGACTGGCCACTGTGCACCATTGCTTACGGATTCCCAAACCACAGGTGCCAAGCGCAGTCAGACCCTTGGGGTACATGCAGCTAACACCCATGGTGCTGTAGCCCCAGGCTCAGTCTAAGAGTGGGAGAACAGCAGAATTCCACCCTGGGATGAGTAAAGGCTCCAGGCCGGACACCCAAGAGGGTGCACTCAGAGAGAGACCAGGAAGGGGCTCGGAGGCACAGACAGACTGGCTACTGTGCCCATCTGTACTTACAAAACATTACAAAGCAAGGAGCACTTGGCCTGCTCGGGGGCATGCTTGGAACTATTTTCTGCTTATGTGAGACATCAGCGCTGAAGGTTTGCATCTCACATTGTCTGCAGGCTTCCAGGAGATAGAGTCACGCCATCTGGTGCCAGGAGACATGCTGGCTTTGACAGGGGGCAAAGCCCTTATGCCATGCGATGCCATCCTGATCAGTGGTGGATGCATTGTAAATGAAGGCATGCTGACAGGTAAGGATGGTGCCTGGCCCATCTTAAAGTCACAGACATCACAAAGTTGTGGCTTTGCAATTGTTGCGCAAGACACATTTTTTTGGAGCGAGCAAGTCTTTGAAGAGAAAACTGTCAGGGCACAATCTTGTACTTTGCAGTGATGGTTGAGGAGATAAGCACTAAGACCCACAGGGCAGGGCAAGGAACTCACAGGATTTACCTGAGGACAGGAGATCAGAGAGTTTGAGCTGCCTGACTACTCCTGCACTGACGGAGCCTACTGACATTCCCCACTGCAAGCCCATGTCAGGTTAGGATGCAAAGCAGCTGGTATACTCAGCAGCCCACTGGGTGCGTTCTGCTTGGACATCGCTAAGATATTTGTTAGCAGACAGGCCTGTGACTAAAAGTTTCCCCTTGTCTTGGGTAATGAAATTTTTAAACTGCCCTAGGGAATAACTTAGTGACTCCAGTGTCAGGTTCCAAACAGCCAGATACCTGGGAGCCAACAGGGTGGATGCTGGTAGCATCAACTCAGGTCTTCATTTAGGGTGAGCAGCTATTGAAAGCCTGTTCTTGAAATCCTTACTCACGTGAGGAGTATCCTTGACCTTAGTGAGCAAGGACAAAGCACGTCTTAGATTTACCTTTGTGAGTCAGGACTCAGGCATTGTCCCGCTGACTTGGGCATGGGCTGTTCACATGGGCCCTTATTCATTTGTATGTGCAGCCCCATGCACACCCAAGAGGGACACATCCATGCAGCAATGATGCTCCAGTGGTCAAGGCACTTGTAAGGGACTTGGGAGAGCCAGGTTCCTTTCCCTGCTCTGCCATGGACTCATTTGTGTGACCTTGGGCAAGTCACCTATTCTCTCTGCGCCCATCTGTCCAACAGCCCCACCCTGCCACACAGGGGTGTGAGCGGATAAACACATGGAAGATTGTGAGACACTCAGACGCTGCAGTGATGAGGGCCAGAGATAGAAATAATAATAATTTTCCAAACTTGTTTGTCTCCATTTGGGCTAGCTGCCACTTACCACAACACATGCCACAAATGGTTACTGTGCAGGCTTCAAAGGGATGCACCCAGGTTTCGGAATGCACTGCACTTTCCTTACTGCAATCTGATCTCCTCTAGGGGAAAGCATTCCAGTGACAAAGACCCACTTGCCCCAGGCTGATGACTCCAGGCCCTGGAGAACATGCTGTGCAGAGGATTACAAAAGACACGTCCTTTTCTGTGGAACAGAGGTCATCCAGACCAAGGCAGACGGCAATGGGCCGGCGAGAGCTGTTGTGCTGAGGACTGGTCAGTCAATTCACGCTCCACGGTGCTTTTCTCTAAAGTTGGACCAGGCGAAGAGCACGTCTACGCTGCAAAAAGAAACCCGCAGAGCCTGGCCCAGCTGCCTGTGGCTCACAGCGCTCAAGCTGCGAGGCTAAACAGAGCCGTTTAGACTTTCGGGCGCAGGCTGCAGCCCAGGCTCTGACACCTGGCGAGGTGGGAGGGTCTCAGAGCACAAGGTCTAACCCGACCCCTCACATCTCCACGGCTATTGTTAGTCCCCTAGCGTGAGCGCTGCAAGCCCAAGTCAGGTGACCAGGGCTCAGATTCAGGGCCGCCCAGAGGATTCAGGGCAGGGCTGGGTCTCCGGCAGCACTTCAGCGGCGGGTCCTTTGGTTGCTCCGAGTCTTCCACTGCACTGAAGGATCCGCTGCCGAAGACCCGGAGCGAGTGAAGGGCCCACCACCGAGGTGCCGCCGTAAACCCGGAGCGGCTCACAGGGCCCCTGCGGAGCCCGGGGCCTGGGGCAAATTACCCCACTTGCCCCCCTCCTCTGGGCGGCCTTCCTCAGACTCTTTGCCATGGGGTGGCGGGAGATGGGTGGGTTTTCAGGGTAGTTGTGCCCTACGAGTCCAATCTCTGTCATACCAGTCACACCGATGTTAATGGATTTACTCCAAATTTACCCCAGCCTGGCTGAGAGCAGCGTTTGGCCAAGATCTCTGTCTGCACCAAACGGCTCTTTCTTGTTTGTATTGCTCAGCATAACCCTTTTAAAAAAATACGACAGCATGCTACAGCGTTAGCCCTAAAGCCTACAGTGCCCAGGAACACTGTGTGGGACCATTGCTCTACAATAACGCAGCCCTAAATGCTAGAACCGAGTCCCATATTCAGCTCCTCTCCAGGACCTGGCTAGCTGCAGGATTGACACCCTCCTGGTCAGACCCCATGGCAGCTGTGCTCCAGCTAACAATCCCCACCTGGTTCAGATGTCTGGTTAAAGGGTGCTTTTGGCAAGGGGTTTCCGACAGTCCAATAGAGCCCAGGTTTGCTGAGCACCACCCTGGAAGGCCATGCTCTTGTCCTGTGCCTGAGTGAGGATGGCTGAGTGAGGATGGCTATTCTATTGTTGGTGATTTATTTTGTGATCAGGGAAGAGCTCCCTTGGGTGGTGCATCACATTCTGGATGTGTTTCCAAGTGTTTGCACATGCATCTAGCTTTTTAAACAACAGTGGATATGCCAGGCCGCAAGAGTTGGTCTGAACCTGCGGATCTGAGTTCAGCGCAAAGGAGACACATCAGAGTGTAAAGGAATGAACAACACCCAAGGGTGCTCAGCCTGCTTTGCCACTTCCTCACTGGGGGAGGGTAGGCAAGAGACTGCACTGCTCTGATCCTGCTGTAGCCTTAGGTGAGTTTAGGGTGCAAACTGCACAAGTCACTAAGAGGTTCTCTACTCAGGTGGCTACATGAGAACTTTCACTGAGTTGCGATTGGTCGAGCACACAAATAAAAACATGAAGATGGTACTTAAAATCCAAATAAATCCAAGCATAACTATCCAAAACCCGGTCTGTATAACAAACCACCCCCTGGATCATGGATGCTTACAGCCTTAGGCAGGCTCCACATAAAGCAATCCCCCAGTGTTGACATTCCAGTCTCCATAAAGTTGTAAGCAACAGCTAAGACAAAAGAAAAAGTAGAGCTCACAAGTGGAGGGCGCTTGTTGTAGTCAGGCTTCGGCCATTTGGTCATCCTTGGTGTCCCAACTAGAGGCTGGCTTGACAACCTCTCATACACTGTTCCATTCCACTCACATGCATCTGGACCATGTGTGATTAAGTCACGGCCCTCTATTCATATCAGTATTCTGGGAGCCCTATTTAAGGGTTCCAGTTGTCCATATGTGGTATTCCGGTTGCCCATAATGACATTTCCAACAGTTAAACCAATCATTTGCATCCGTCCCTTTCCAAATAGTTTTGGTACATCATTAAGGTTAGCTTTTACTGCAGAAAACCCCTAAGATGCTACCATCTGCTCATTTGTGGGTTTACTCTATTTATCACAAGATGCATATTGCTAACTTCTAGGTCTCACTCTAAGCCTGTAACACTTAATGCTTAAAACCTCTAGACAAGGCTATTTTTCATACATGCATTTTAGTTTTTCTGCTTGCTGTTACAGCTTCAAAAACGTCCATTATTATGTTATCTAAAACCATAGATCCTCCAAGATCAGGTCACTGCTAATGCTAGATCAGTTCTTAGAGAGACAAGGTGGGTTAGGTCAGATCTTTTATTGGACTAACTTCTGGTGATGAGAGAGAATGGTGGATGTGGAGGATTTGAGAAAGAGGAGCAGGTCCACCTCTCCATGTCTTTCTCTTTCTCCGAAAAGAGAGGACAGCAGACCAGCCATGCCACCCATCCACCCACTGAAGAAGTTGAAGCATAAGAGGAGCTAGAGAGGCACTTGCTTCACCACAGAAGATGGCTAAGGGCAGCAGCAGAGTAGGCCTTTTGGAGGATGGAGGGATCTCAGAAAATGCCTTTCGATTTGATGCAATTCACCTGGGTACTTGTTTTAGCCGAATTTCAGACAGATTCTGGGTTCAGGTGAATCTGAAACTTAAGGTAAAAATCTGCTTTCCCAAGACCCCGTAGTAAGGTTCCCTGAAACTCATCCTCCCACAAACCAACGGGTTTCACAGAGCCTTCATGAGTGAATGGCACACCTCAGTCACAGATGGGAGACTCAAAACATCCTCACAATGCTCTTAATCTCTTCTGTATTGTAAAACCAGCACCTGCCACTGAGAATCTTCTAGCTCAAGTAATCACTTTGAAGGATCCCCAAGACTTGCTGTACAATGTTGTTTGACCTTTATTTGAAGGCAAACCTACTAGGCGATCAACTTTTCATGATCACTGAGTGCCCAAACACACAATTACTTACTATTGTGTTTAGTCCTCCCGAAGTCACACTATGGGTCTGCTCATGGTAATAAGTACCTGTCACAGAGTCCCCGGGCAATGCTCTGGAACTGCTCCCCACCAAGCCAGTCAGGACTTTGGGGAGCCTCCCCTCCCTTGGAGAAAACTTGCTCAGGGCAAGAAGCTCACACGGCTTCACCTCCTGGGTCTCTCCTTGGAGCATTCAGCATCCTCTGCCCCTCTGGGCGCTTCCACAGCGAGCCCGCCTCAGTGGGGTCCTGGAGAAGCCACAGGGTCCTGCACCCCCACTTTGCAGTTAGATGTTGACTCTCAGCCAGCCAGTAACACAGAGGTTTATTCGATGACAGGAACAGGGTCTAAAACAGAGCTTGTAGGTACAGTGAACCAGACCCCTCGGCCGGGTCCATTCTGGGGGGCAGTGAGCCAGACCCCCACCTCTGCACTTCACTCCTCGACCCCAGCCAGCTCCAGACTAACAACCCCTCCCAGCCCCTCCTCTCTCCTCAGCCCCTTTCCCAGGCCAGGAGGTCACCTGATCCCTTTGTCTCCAACACCTTCGGCTGGCACCTTTGCAGAGGAGGGGCCCAGGCCATCAGTTGCTAGGAGACAGAGTGCCAGGCATTTAGGTGCACTGGCCCTTTGCTCTGCCAGATACTTAAGAACTGCCATGGGGACACTGAGGCACCAACACAGTATTCAGAGAAAACATTAAGAACATTCCTAGTTCATCACATCTCTCCCCCCTTCGAGACCGAACTGAGCGAGGTCACTCCAGCCAGTGACCTGCGGAAGTTCGAACCCACGAACGTTCCCATGGATGCCCCAGCATCTCTCCTATTCCTCGGTGTGAGTTACATCAGGACAGTCCAGTCTCATGCCCTCCCTTAGGTCGGGTGTGCTTGATGGCACTTGCAGGCTGCATGTGGGAAGGTTTATGCGGCTGGAACACTTTTGCTACCCCAATACCTCTGGGGTTCAAACTGGGACGGGGTCTTCTCCCAGCACTCTGGGCTGCGATTCGGGCTCTCTTGGTTAAGAGCCCCCATCTTGGCCTTGGCCAGCTCTGGGCTTGAGCAGCCGCTTCCCACTTTGTGGCCCAGACACAACACCTCTGCCGTCCCCCTTTACACTTTCCAGCTTTTACCGTCAGTCCCACCTCCTTGAGGCAGCCCAGCCCCCTCTTCACCTGGGACACCTGTTCCTCCCAGGTCTGGCTAAAGATGCACATGTTATCAGTGTCTGCCAGGGCCAAGTTCTCCATCCCCCTCAGCTGTCTAGAATCTCCCCAGGCCTAGACATGGGGTAGGCATCAGACACTGTGATGGCTTTAAGCTTCTGATAGCCCCCACAAAACCAAATCATCCTATCTACCTTGGGGATCAGCCGGGTTGCTTTCCCAGTGACTCTGAATGGGGAACACCTGATGGGGAGATTGGCTCCTACCTCAGGAAAGAGATCCCCCAAGGGTCTTCCCCCTTCTCCTCCCAATCCTCCCCTTTCAGGTCCAGGGGTCCCCTCACTCTCCTCCCATACAGCGGCTCGAATGGGAAGAACCCTGTGGATTTCTGGGGCACCACCAGCTGCCTCTCGATTCCCCCCAGTTCTACTTCCCCTTGGGGAGCCCATTCCCGGTACAGGAATCCCTTCTCCCGCAGGACTCTGTCCCTGCAGCCTTCTCCAAGGGGTTTGCAGCGCTGTGGCCAGCAAGTTCCCTCAGCTTCTCCAAGGAGGGATCCTTCTGCAGCTCGGTCTGGGATTCAGCGGCTGGGGCAGGGAGTGGGACCTGCTCCCTCTCGCTGGCTGGGCCTGGGGTCACAGCCCCCCTGAGCCTTGTCCCTGGTAGCTCCCTCCCTACTGTGTAATCACTTCCCAGCAGCACGTCTGGACCAGGCAAACCTGTTTGGCAGCTGACCTGCCCTGCCTGGGTGTCCCCCCACTCAGCTGGGGTCTCAGCTCCCCCCATGTTCAGCGCTGCCCTTGCTGTCCCAGTGGGGACAGGCAGCGAGCTCTCTGCTCTGGTCCCAGCATCAGAGCCAGCGTGAGCCCCCTCTCCGGTGTGCAGGGGGGCGGGGAGCATCTCTCCCTCCCACTCAGCCCCAGGGGGCTGGTTACAGGTAGGCAGGTATTCTGAGCCCAGCAGCCCCTCCCCCCTGCCAGCCAGGTCATTTGCATTTTCACTGACCATTTCCATCCTAGCCAATTGGTTTCCCTGGATTTGAATTCAAACCCTCGGGCCGTTACGGGGAGCAGGGCCTGGATCCTGCCCAAGGAGAGACAGTCACCACCCAACAGGGTCTCCTAGCCGATATCCTGGAGAACCCCAATGACCAGCCAGTCCGACCCCTCCTGCGTCTGCACAGGGATCCGGGCCATAGGCAGGATGAGGGGCTTCACCCCAGGGAACTTCACCCAGGTCCCACAGTCCCTCAGCATCTGGGGCTGCACCACCACAGTTCTCTCTGTCCCAGGGTCTCGCCCTCGCAGGCGTGTTTCCCCACTGACCCCTGGGCAGCCCCCTATGCCTCTCCGCTCCACCATCACCAGTCCATGCTGCTGGTGCTTCTCCTGCAGCTTTTCCTCAGCTTCTTGCTCTCTCTCACAGTCCTCTCGCTTTCTTGGGCTCTGCTCCCATCCCATCCGTCTCCAATCTCCTGATGGGGAACCCAATCGTGAAGACCCTCGTCTGATTGGGGACCAGACTCTCGGGGATGCCTGGCTGATGCTCCAGCTGCTCCCAGATTCTCTTGTAGCCCCATCTGGGTCAGGAATCTGCTCCTCAGAGCGGTGCTTCTCCTCCAACTGCACGATTAACTGTGCCTTGGTGAACGTTCCATGCGTAACTCTCTCTCTTGGTGCACAGGATCACAATGTCCTTCTTAAGGAGATGGTGATAGGCCATCACTTCACCGTTCCCAAGTGGCTCTGGACTCACGGCCTGTGTGCTCTTGGCTCTCTACCATGGTTTCCAGAAGAACCCCTGGTGTGCCAGCCCTTCTCGTGATCACCACCTCTTTGCCAGGTTGAGCTGCAGAGCTCCTCCACCCCTGGGACTGCTCCAGCAATCCCCGGGGAACTCTGCTACTCGCAAAAATCCTTCTCTCTCCCAGGGTCGAGCGGCAAGCTCCTCCGCCCCTGAGACTGCTCACTGCAGTCCTCAGGGGACCCCCGTTACTCCAACAGTCTCCTTCTCGCTGGTCACACACTCCAGAGGTAACCGCCCCCTGAAGCCGTCCCTCTCTGAGCCTTCAGCATGCCTGGTCCTCATTATCCATCCTTTGTTTTACTGCTCCCCAGTCACTTACTGCAAGCAGCGCCATTCACGGGATGCAGTACATCCCACCTCTGCCACCAGTTGTCACGGAGTCACCGGGCGATGCTCTGGAACTGCTCCCCACCAAGCCAGTCAGGACTTTGGGGAGCCTCCTCTCCCTTGGAGCAGACTTGTTTAGGGCAAGAAGCTCACACGCCTTCACCTCCTGGGTCTCTCCTTGGAGCATTCGGCATCCTCTGCCCCTCCGTGCGCTTCCCACAATGAGCCTGCCCCAGCGGGGTCCTGGGGAAGCCACAGGGTCCTGCACCCCCACTTTGCAGTTAGATGTTGACTCTCAGCCAGCCAGTAAAACAGAGGTTTATTCGATGGCAGGAACAGGGTCTAAAACAGAGCTTGTAGATACTGCGAACCGGACCCCTCGGCCGGGTCCATTCTGGGGGGCAGTGAGCCAGACCCCCACCTCTGCACTTCACTCCTCATCCCCAGCCAGCTCCAGACCAACAACCCCCTCCAGCCCCTCCTCTCTGCTCAGCTCCTTTCCCGGGCCAGGAGGTCACCTGATCTCTTTGTCTCCAACACCTTCAGCTGGCACCTTTGCAGAGAAGGGGCCCAGGCCATTAGTTGCTAGGAGACAGAGTGTCAGGCATTTAGGTGCACCGGCCCTTTGCTCTGCCAGATACTTAAGAACTGCCTAGGGTACACTGAGGCACCAACACAGTATTCAGAGAAAACATTAAGAACTTTCCCAGTTCATCACAGTACCACACACAGTAGTGAGCATTTGCAGGACTGGACATGCGGATGATTGCTTAAGACAAATATCACAGTCTCTGGAAAGAATGTTTCCATATAGGAGCTTTTATAAAGTGTAATGTGAGATCTGGGTCTCTCATTTTAAGTTACAGTAGCTATGAATCTTCTCATTCCACCATTTTTCTTAATGAACTTTTAGAACCAATTCCGCCATTTACTGATGTCTTGTGGGTTTGGTTTGTCACTTCAGGTTTCAACACAGCCAAAGGAGACCTGGTGAGGTCTATTCTCTACCCTAAGCCCATGAATTTCAAGCTGTACAGAGATGCCTTACGGTTCCTGATGTGCCTCATAGTGTTTGCGACCATTGGAATGATCTATGCAGTGTGTGTTTTTGCACTAAATGGGGTGAGTGGGAGAAATCGCCACAACAAAATTCAGACGGCACAGAAATGTGGAGTGTCTTCAGATTTTGTTGCACTTATGAAATTTGGTCTTATTTTCACTACATATTTGCACTAGAATGTGGGGTCATTTTAAAATGACATTATTTTTACAGAAACAAAAACAAAAAAGCATCATTTCACATTTTCATCCCAAGGTGCAACCCCCCACAAATATTATGTTAACATTTCTTCAGCAGTCTCCCCAGTGTGTCCTTTACTTTGCTTGTTGAGATAAAGATTCTCTTTATAGCTGGGGCTCATACAGCACTGCTTACATGTTCCTTTAAAAATAGTCATGATATTTCACGAATGCAACAGTTCAGAGCAGGGAGGCAGATGATGTGAAATGCAACTAATACATCACAGACATTATTTGCAATATGTTCTGCACTTTTGCACATTCCTAGATTTTGTATTTAAAAAAAAAATCACAAATGCGCCACACGGTGTGGATGACACACAGAAAAATGCCAGAGGCGAAAAGGCAGCTTTTTGAAAGCTGCTAGGAACTGTGCCATGTTTGGAGAAGCCAATGAAAAGGCCAAATCCTGAGAGGCAAAATTCTTTATTCTGCAGTTTGTTCCAAAGGGGGAAAATATTCAAACATTTGGTTCAGAAAGTGAATTTATCTCAAGCTGTTTTCCAGGAAAGTGTGTTTAAAATGCAACCCAGTCCTGCTCCACAGCTTCTCCTTCTATATTGAACGTTCTCACTTGGAATACATAACATACAAGGTGAGACAATCAAAGCTGCAGGAACCTGGGTATCCATATTGTCAGACTTACCTGAAATTCAGTCCTGTGAGACACTGAATGTGTCACCTCCCATCAGTGCTGAGATACTAACAAGACAGACACCTTCATGTTACCTACAACTAGAGCGACCAGACAGCAAGTATCAAAAATCAGGACAGGAGGTCGGGGGTAATAGATGCCATATAAGAAAAAGCCCCGAATATCGGGACTGTCCCTATATATCAGGACATCCGGTCACCCTGCCTACAACAGACAGAAAAATTGAGTGAGATTGATGCACAAAGTGGTCTGATGTAATAACAGTGGGGGAGGAATGGTGAACACAGACTGGACACTCGTAATGCTTCAGGTATGAAACGTTTTAGTGGATCAAGTTAGTAATTCCTCATTTGAATTCCAGGTCTGCAGTGTCTCGTTCTGTGGTCTTGGGCAAGTCACTTAGGCCCATGGTTTTAAAAGTGGCTTTAATTTTCAGTGCCTTAGTTTTGGAGGCCCCAACTTGAGACCCCTTGGGCATCATATTCAGAGGTGCTGAGCAGCTGGGAACATAGCTGGAACCAGCAGGCATTGCAGGTGCTCAGCACGTCTGCCAGTCACAAGGTAGGCATCTCCAGCTTTCCCTCAGAAATTGAGGTGCCCAAATTAAAGGCCACTTTTGTAAGCATAGTAGCAGTCTGCATCTCCTGTCCAAGAGCGTGTGAACCGTTTGCACACTGTAGCATGACCAGGGACAGCTGCCAGTGAGCCTGGCACCCACCCCAGTGAGCAGGGCTGGGAGCCGTACAGCCACGCTGGAGACGCTGCCCAGGCTGGGCACTGGAAAAGATACAGAGAAGGACAACAAAAATGATTAGGGGTATGGAACAGTTTCCTGATGAGTAGAGATTAGAAAGACTGGGACTGTCTAGCTCAGAAAAAGGACGACTAAGGGGGGATATGATGGAGGTCTGTAAAATCATGAGTGGTGTGGAGAAAGTGAGTAAGGAAGTGTTAGTTACCCCTTCACATAACACAAAAACCAGGAGTCACCCATGAACTTAACAGGCAGCAGGTTTACAACAAATATAAAAGGAAGTATTTCTACACTCAACGCAGTCAGCCTGTGGAACTCGTTGCCAGGGGATGTTGTGAAGGCCAAAAGTATAACTGGGTTAATAAAAGAATGAGATAAGTTCCTGGAGGACAGGTCCATCAATGGCTCTTAGCCAAGATGGTCAGAGGCACGACCCCATGCTCTGGGTGTCCCTAACCCCCCAGTTGCCAGAAGCCGGGATCTGACAGCAGGGAATGGATCGCTCAGAATTGCCCAGTTCAATACATTCCCTATGAAGCCCCTGGCACTGGCCACTGCAAGGGACAGGATACTGGGCTAGCTGGACCATTGGTCTGATCCAGTATGACCGTTCTGATGAATTTGAGAGACAGTTTCAGTTGATCTCGTCTTTAGAACAAGCCATAAAAGCAAACACCTCCCTGCCTAGGATCATGAAAGATGCTGTGGCAATTTTTGCAGTAATTAGGGCTGTTGCCCTAGTAACCCGGCCTTCTGGTGATTGCCTTCTGCTTTCCTAATTTCCTTCTGCAGTGTCATCTAGTAGAGTCAGCAAAACCCTCGGCTTTAGCAAGAGCACATGGGGCAAAAGACAGGGCCTGGAGTGAAACGGGGATTTCAAGCTATTCCGTGCACTGCCCCATTCCTGGTGCTGTTCTGAGGTCTCCTCTAATTGTACGAGCCTGGAATTGTCCCAGGGTGCCAGAAACATAGCCCAGGATTGGCAGAGCATAGGGTATCCCAATCAGACCCCGTTTTGTAGCTATACTTCCCCTGCTACGCCAACAACGGGATGGGGGGTAGTATATTAGCACCTACATCTGCTCTATACCTCTGCACAACCAGCCTTCCACCCAGGTAAGCTTCATAATAGACAGGTTTTGCTGCCAATGGTATGACACAAAATGGCCATATAGGACCCCAGGATATGGTCAAGTATTTTTCACTTCCTGCCCTCTAAATTGTTGTATTGTGTTGCTGAGATTTTTAAACAGCTCCCATGTTCCACCCCAGAAGTGGCTGCATTTCAGCAACTGGGAAGTGATTTTTGCACATGTCAAGATTTTGGACACAACCCTAATATTACCTGCTTGCTGATGAAATCTTAGTCCTGTGTCTGTGATCCATAGTGCAAGCTTTTGTTCTCTTACTGATAACAGCATTTGTTTCGTGTCAGGAAGAGGCAGGAGAAGTGGTGAAAAAGGCCCTGGATGTCATCACTATTGCAATCCCTCCAGCTCTCCCAGCTGCTTTGACGACGGGGATCATTTATACGCAGGGCAGGCTGAAAAAAAAGGGAATCTTCTGCATCAGTCCTCAAAGGATCAATGTGTGCGGTCAGCTGAACCTCATCTGCTTTGACAAAGTGAGTGTGATGGACTCATTGTTTTATTAGTAACAATGGAGTTCAACTGAGAGTGCTTGGAATCAAACCAGACGATAAAGTGAGACTGCAGAATCCAAGAAGAGAAAATGTTTCACTTCTGACAGACGGCTAGGGGGAGAAAATTTCCATTTTATCTTATTTGTCCATTTGCTGTGACAAATATGATTCTGTCTTCCTAGAGAGGGGGAGACCTGCCAGAGATTTAGTCTGAAAGGGGCTCAGACTCAAACCAAGGAAAAATGAGATGGCTACAGTTACTGCCAGAGCACCCTCTCCCCCAGCATTTCAACTCAGACTTCCAGTACATGGCCTTGATGAACCATAACCAAACCCCATTGTTTGTATCATTTGTTGTACTGCACTTTCTCGGAGTGTTTTGTATATACACATGATATAACATCATGACTGGTGTGGAGAAAATAAATCAGGAAGTGTTATTTACTCCTTCTCATAACACAAGAACTAGGGGTCACCCAATGAAATTAACAGGCAACAGGTTTAAAACAAGCAAAAGGAAATATTTCTTCACACAATGCACAGGCAACCCATGGAACTCTTTGCCAGAGGATGTTGTGAAGGCCAAGACTATAACCCAGTTCAAGAAATAACTAGATAAGTTCATGGAGGATAGGTCCATTTGGGGCTATTAGCCAGGATGGGCAGGGATGGTGTCCCTAGCCTCTATTTGCCAGATGCTGGGAATGAGTGACAGGGGATGGATCACGTGGTGATTCCCTGTTCTGTTCATTCCCTCTGGGGCACCTGGCATTGGTCACTGTAGGCAAACAGGTCACTGGGCTAGATGGACCTTAGGTCTGACCCAACATGACCATTCTTATGTTCTTATGACATGAAAGCAAAATCAGACAGTGTGGCCCCTCCAGAGCAGTGTAATTCAGTGCTCATGGTGCACTGTGAGATGTGCCTTTCAAAAGGCTGAGTCTCTATTACTGACATGTGGGGCTGGTCAAACACTCCAGGGGTGCACTGCCTTCAGGGCCAGCTCCAGCTTTTTTGCCACCCCAAGCGGCAAAGAAAACAAAAAAGGAAAACCCGACTGAGCAGCCGCTGAAGTTCTGCCGAAGAGAAAGAGGGAGTGAAGGACCCACCACCAAAGACAAAGCGAGGCACTGAAGGACCTGCCGCTGGAGTGCCACCAAAGACAAAGCGAGGCACTGAAGGATCGGCCGCCGGAGTGCCACCAAAGACAAAGCGAGGCACTGAAGGACCGGCCGCCGAAGTGCCACTCCTTTTTATTGGCCACCCTAGGCACCTTCTTTCTTTGCTGGTACCTGGAGCCGTCCCTGACTGCCTCACCTAGACACTGATCTTCTAAAGAAGTGAGGCCACTCCATTATGTGGCTGTAGTCCCATAATGACCCTTCAAACTCTCAGGCTATATCTGCACTGCAGTCAAGGGTGTGATTTACAGCACTATAGACATACCTGCCTTAGCTTTAATCTAGCCAGCATGCTAAAAATAGCAGTGAAGATGCAGCAGCAAGGGCTTCAGTGTGGGATGTACAAGGCTACTGGAGACCCTTGGTACATGCTCATGTTGTCACCTCATCCTGAAGTCCGTGCTGCTGGATCTTCACCACTATTCTGAGCTGCGCTAGCTAGCTGAAAGTCAGCAAGGCTACGCCTACCCATGCTGCAAAGCAGCCCCTTACTTGCAATGCAGGCATAGCCTTAGTCCAAGACATCATATCCGCACACTATAATGTCTATTAGCATTACAATCATTTAAACATTTACATGGCATGATACAGAACTAGAGACTGACCCTGTACTTTCACACACATGTAGTCTGTACTTACACAAGCAGTCCCAGTGACTGAGCTCCACCATCCACACATAAGTGTGTTGGTGCCAAATACTGCATCAAGGGCTTTCTGTTTTTCTCTGAATCATCTGGCAGTGGCTCAGTGCCCTATTACTCTGAACTGGTGTGGCATTTCCTGTGTTTCCAGGCAGAGATCTGTTGAAACAGACCTTGTTTTCACCCCTCTTAGAGCTCATGTGTCTTTACAAAGTGAAGTTAATTCAAATGTCATTTTTAATCTAGACTGGCACCTTAACAGAAGATGGACTGGACCTGTGGGGAGTGATCACTTTGGAAGGAAACAGGTAATAATCTTTGACAATAGATGGAGCTTGTGTTTTGTTGGACTGTGCCTGGATTCAGTCTCAGTAACTCTCCTTCACTTCACAGCCGCAGGGTGAGCCCAGGAGATTGCTAATGGGGTCATTCAACAGTCTGAATTTGATCACCATCAGTAGTGACTGAAATTTGCTACTTTCAATGGCTGTTCAGTGGCCTTGTGAAATGAGCTGGTTGCCTCAGCCAGATCCTGCTGACCCACGTCACAGAATATCACCACAGCTGTCACTATTTCTCATCCATTGACAGTCTCAGCAGGCTGAAGGGTCCAGGGAGGCTGTTCTAACCTTGCCCCCTCTCCAATGGCTGAGGCATATTGGCAAGGCAGAATGGAGCAGTCTTGCTGTGCCCGTTCAGAGGATACATAGAGCACACCCGTTTCTAGTGCCATCCATTGAACAATTTGCCATCGGTGGAGCCAATTTCATGAAAAATTAAATATTTTTTAAGATCAAATAAACCAAGGTAGGCACCGAGCCAGTGGCTAGGTCTGCTTTACAGTGATTCGAATTGCACAGGAGATGGCCCTGCCCCTAATGCACGATGACTTGCCCAGTAGAGCAAGTGAAAGAATGACACATGCAATACAAATGAAAGACAATCAGCTCTACCATGAGCAGAATTCATGTGGCCTGGTCACCGGACAGGGTTTCAATTGGCTTTTTGTTCATGGTGTGGTTTTATTGTGTTTACGATTAGAGGAGCTGTAGTTATGCCAGGTAACGCAGCTACTTTTATGCTTTCTTATAAACCAGCTTTCAGAAAGTCCACAGCTTCGCCTCTGGTCACAGCTTGCCCTGGGGACCAATGTACGGCGTCATGGCGAGCTGTCATTCACTGATTGTTCTGGATGGGAAGATACAGGGAGATCCACTGGACCTGAAAATGTTTGAGGCAACTAATTGGGTAAAGCTCTGTTTTGTTGTTCTAAGATTGGGGAAAATCTCGATACTGGCAAGGTGTGGGCCATTCCTTACTGCTGCAAGTAGCCTGCTCCCAAACAGAAACCAAAGGAGGGGTCCTCCCCTGCCCAGAGAATAGACATTGGGCAAAGAAAAGTCCCATCCTGAGTCCTCCCTTCCACAAGGAGGGCAGGAATCTCTCTCTCTGAGAAAAGCCCAGTGTTCTCACCACTCCACTATGTTTTTTCCCTCTGGCATTTGTGCAGATCACTTGGGGTTGGTAGGTTCACAAGCCCCACTATATTCCCAACCTAGTTTCTTAGGCCTAGTCTACACTTAAAATTTAGGTCAACATCGCTTTGGCATACAGGGATATGAAAAACCCACACTCTGCATGCTGTAGCTATGCCCACCTAGCCTCCTGGGCAGCCGCAGCTAGGTCAACAGAAGAAGGCTTCTGTCACCCTAGCTACCACTGCTCATAGCTACCAGCTGGGTGAATAGAAAAAATAATTTTCCCTCTGTTGATACTCACACCTTCTTGTCAACTGTTGAGAATGGGCCACATCTGCCATGATTGTATTGGCCTCGTTAACACTACAAAAAGTAATTTTCCCTCTCTTGATATTCACTCCTTCTTGTCAGCTGTTGGAAATGGGCAACATCCACCCTAACTGAATTGGCCTCATTAGCACTGACCCCCCCCCACTCGGTAAGGCAACTCCCATCTTTTAATGTGCTGTGTATTTATACCTGCTACTGTACTTTTCCACTCCATGCATCTGATGAAGTGGGGTTTTAGCCCACAAAGCTTATGCCGAAATAAATTTGTGAGTCTCTAAGATGCCACAAGGACTCCTCATTGTTTTTGTCCTGTTTAGGATACACAGACCGCAAGGGAGCTAAGATTATTCCACAGCATGGACCAAGACTGGGTTAGAAGTAAGCTAAAGTAGAACACCCGTCAGTTGTCAGAGGCAGACACACAGCTAGGTTATTTTAATTCTAGCCAGTAGAGGGTAGGAGCACACACATACAAGGGTAGTGCATTGCAATATATTTTGCTAAAGCAGGCTGCATTCTGCGACAGAGGAAGGGTATTTCAAGGGCCAGGAAACTGAAGGATGAATGTCCGTCCTACTCAAGGATAGGATCATTAACCAATATTGCAAATCACAAGGTGGAGTGAGCTACTGGAACACTGAAAGTCACAGCTAGACGAAAACCATTTCAGCCGCTTAATTAATTCTTCCTCCTCATCAGTCAGTAATGCAATGACAAAACCAGCACTAGCCTCTTATGTTTCCTTTCTGAAACACATTGTGGGAATGAAATGCTGGATTTTTAAAACAAGCATGGAGGAGAAGTGAAATTTGAACCTTGGAGACATTAAAACATCAGTGTTCGTATATTCCCTCTCCCATAAGTCAAAAATATGGGACAGTCAATGAAATGGAAAGGAACATTCTGAAGCTGATAAAAGAAATGCACTTTTACACAATCCATGGAATTCATTGCCACAAGACTTCACTGATGCCAAGACTTAGCAGGATTTCTAAAAAGGGCTATGTCATAACCGATTCCCAGATTTGGACCTTAGCGTCCAAAATATGGGGGTTAGCATGAAAACCTCCAAGCTTAGTTACCAGCTTGGACCTGGTAAAGCTGCCACCACCCAAAAAATTAGAGTGTTTTGGGGCCCTCTGGTCCCCCCAAAAACCTTCCCTGGGGACCCCAAGACCCAAATTCCTTGAGTCTCACAACAAAGGGGAATAAACCATTTCCCTTCCCCCCTTCAGGTGTTCCCTCACTGGGTTCCTGGAGCGATATACAGAAGCAAGCTCCATGAATCTAAACAGAGGAATTCCACCCTCCCTATTTCCAGTCCTGGAAACAGAAGTACTTCCCTCTTCACCCAGAGGGAATGCAAAGTCAGGCTAGTACATCTAACACACAGATTTCCCCCTGACTTCTTCCTCCCACCAATTCCCTGGTGAGCACAGACTCAATTCCCTGGAGTTCCCCACTAAAGAAAAACTCCAACAGGTCTTAAAAGAAAGCTTTATGTAAAAAGAAAGAAAAATAAATAAAAATGGTCTCTCTGTATTAAGGTGACAAATACAGGGTCATTTGCTTAAAAGAAATATGAATAAACAGCCTTCTCCAAAAAGAATACAATTTAACACATTCCAGCAACTATACCCATGTAAATACAAAAGAAAACAATAGAAACCTATGGTCTTCCTATCTTTGTACTTACAACTTGGAAACAGAAGATTAGAAAGCCAGGAGACAGAAAAATCCTTCTCATAGCTGAGAGGGAGTACAGGCAGAAGACCAGAACAAAGGACTCAGACACAAACTTCCCTCCACCCAGATTTTAAAAAGTCTTGTTTCCTGATTGGTCCTCTGGTCAGGTGTTTCAGGTTACTTCTTTCCAGGTGAAAGAGACATTAACCCTTAGCTATCTGTTTATGACAGGCTAGGATAAAGGTGGGTAAAGAATATTCACCTTTATGGTACATAGGAGAAATTATTTTATTTCTATGAAGGATATAAACCTTCAGTTTGCCCATCTGTAGATGGTATATAACTACATCCAAAAAACCCTATATAAAGAATGTTAATGTTGCCCGACCCCTCTGCTCCTGTTTTCCGCTGCTTCCTCCCCATTCTGGCTATGCCCTCTAGTCTCTCGCCACCCTCTGGCTCCTGCAATATCCTCTCCCCATCCCTCCCCCTTTCCAGTTCCTCACCCCTCTGCACTCAAAGTGAGGCAGCTTCCTCCTCCTCTTTGCTACTCTAGAGCCAGCCAGGGGAACACTGAAAGCAAGTACAGACAGCCGTCTCCTTGCTCTCTTGCAAGGCAAGTCTCAGGATGCAGCATGCTCAGTCATTCGGTGGGGACGGTGCAGGCACATTCCAGGAGATGTGAAGGGCCAAAGGATACTCGGGCTGGATGGACGTTAGCAGCCACCTGAATAAATCTCTACTGAGCGTGTGCAAACCGTAACTTTCCAAAGGCGTAAAACTTGGCCAAATTTGGGCAGATTGCATGAGAGCAGCAGCAATAGCACAGCCTGACCCTGGGTGACCCCCTGCCAATTATCACGTCCCTGCTCCAACTCAGGGGGCACTAGAGCTACTAAAAAATCCTTACAGATAATTTGTTAACATGAGCAAAACAACATTTCCCCCAATCTCATCCCCAGGACCTGCTGAGTCTTCCCATAAAAACCACAGCCTGAGGCAGACACCTGGCATGGAAGGTTTCAACCCAACAGTTAAAGTTTGGCAAAGTTATTGGATGGCAGCCGTCCGCCTTGAATGACAATGGCGTAAGCCCCCACACAGTTCAGTTACTCTGCATTACACTGCAGCATCGGGAGTGGCTGAAACGCCCATTCCCGAGCAGCAGTCCTTGGCACAGATAATGCAGGCATAAGGCGCAGGGCCAGGTGATGAAGCTGGCACCCTCCTAGCACTTGAGACATGCTGTATGCTATTCTCTCTCCACTGCCCCTCCGGAAGCAGGGTCTGATCATGGGACATGTCAGGCTACCTGCACCACATATTAATAATATTACCTTCCTCACAAAGGATGTTGTGAGGGTCACTAAAAGTTTGCTGTAAAAGACTATGAAAGTATTGAAATGTGCTGCGTAAGTGCAATGCATTCTTGATTATTTCACCACATCATTCATACTATGTCACAGAAGAGATTTGTGTCTATTTCTCAGGGGGTATCTGCTAGGACAGGTGTGGTGCACACTTGATTATTAATTCACTGTTGACCATCATTCAGTGCAGATTGTAGAATTTATCTTAAAGCTTATGAGCTCAAAGGTCCTCTTTGTCTTCAAATCAACAGGAGATCGAGGATTCCTGTGAAGATCATGTTAAGAATGGTGAATTCCCACACGCTGTTGTTATTAAACCCGGACCCAAAGCCAGCAGTGTAAGCTTTTTATCACATACACACCATCTATAATTAAGTTAAATTAGAGAAAACAGTAATTGGCTGCTCTGTTAAGACGTCCTCAGTCACCCTGTGCCTTTACATTGCTTCAGTCCATCACTGAGTCTTGGATCGAAGGCAAAGAGATTTCTCTCTCATCATTATCTCATGTTATCTCAGCAGCTCTGCCATTCGCTGCACCACTAGTCTGGTCTTGAGCAGAGACAGGCTGGGTTGTGGGGTGGAGATAACATACCACTGGGGCTAGGCTGGAGTTTCCAATGTTTCTATAGGGCCAGAGTGTGCCTGGCCCTTAGGCAGAGAGCACTGAGGGGAAGAAGGGCGCCAGGATACTCCTCCCCTCCTTGAGTGGCTGGTGTGAAGGCCAGTCAGAGTCGTGGTCCCTGTCCTTGTGGGAATGCAGGGGCTGCTGTGTCCCGACTCTCCTGGGGAGCTTGATACCCCCAAAGGGGGCAGGACCAAGGGGCCAGCTCAGCCCATGCACCTGCTAGCAGAGCTGGGCAGGGAAAATAAATGAAAGGCAAAAGTCCCGTTACTGCTTCAGGCCAGTTTGAAAATAATCCAGCACTTCCCTATAGGCTGGGTTGTGACAGCCTTACCTCCTCGGCATTGACGGCTCTGCTCGGCGCTACTCACCAGTGGGGAGAGGAGCCCTCCGTCATTATATCAGAGATGTACCAGCTGGGGCGATGAACCAGTGGGGAGAGGAGCCCTCCGTCATTATATCAGAGAGATGTACCAGCTGGGGCGATGAACCAGTGGGGAGAGGAGCCCTCCGTCATTATATCAGAGAGATGTACCAGCTGGGGCGAGGAACCAGTGGGGAGAGGAGCCCTCTGTCATTATATCAGAGAGATGTATCGGCTGGGGCGATGAACCAGTGGGGAGAGGAGCCCTCCGTCATTATATCAGAGAGATGTACCAGCTGGGGCGATGAACCAGTGGGGAGAGGAGCCCTCCGTCATTTTATCAGAGAGATGTACCAGCTGGGGCGATGAACCAGTGGGGAGAGGAGCCCTCCGTCATTATATCAGAGAGATGTACCAGCTGGGGCGAGGAACCAGTGGGGAGAGGAGCCCTCTGTCATTATATCAGAGAGATGTATCGGCTGGGGCGATGAACCAGTGGGGAGAGGAGCCCTCCGTCATTATATCAGAGAGATGTACCAGCTGGGGCGATGAACCAGTGGGGAGAGGAGCCCTCCGTCATTTTATCAGAGAGATGTACCAGCTGGGGCGATGAACCAGTGGGGAGAGGAGCCCTCCGTCATTATATCAGAGAGATGTACCAGCTGGGGCGATGAACCAGTGGGGAGAGGAGCCCTCCGTCATTTTATCAGAGAGATGTACCAGCTGGGGGCGATGAACCAGTGGGGAGAGGAGCCCTCCGTCATTATATCAGAGAGATGTACCAGCTGGGGCGATGAACCAGTGGGGAGAGGAGCCCTCCGTCATTATATCAGAGAGATGTACCAGCTGGGGCGATGAACCAGTGGGGAGAGGAGCCCTCCGTCATTATATCAGAGAGATGTACCAGCTGGGGCGATGAACCAGTGGGGAGAGGAGCCCTCCGTCATTTTATCAGAGAGATGTACCAGCTGGGGGATGAACCAGGCTATTCGTTCTAGTCTATGTTAATTCACAAGTGACTGGTCACACAGATCCTGCTACTTGTTGTGTTAGTGAAGTGTTACAACTGGATCTCACTGTTCAGGAAGGTTTTCCTGAAATTCAGCTTACAGGTTTCCTGCCTAAAATTTCAATGTGGTGCTCCTGACCACTGCACTCCTCACTGAACCATTCCGCTCTGCTCTGGGAGTTAATTCCCCTCTGTTAGATCAAACAATTGATTTTCTTCCTCTGAAGCATCAGGGCCGGCTGGGGCTGGAGATGGGACATTGAGTGGGGAGGGGGAGGGCTCGGAGGGGGCACCGCACATTCTCTCTCAGGTGCTTGGCTGGCTGGTTGGCGCTCACATGCTCAGGGTCCAGCTAATCGCTATAAGTGAGGTTGGGTAGGAATTGTCCCCCAGGCCAGACTGGCCGGGACCTTGGGAGTTTCTCTCCTTCCTCTGCAGTGTGTGGGTGCGGGTCACTTGCCAGGACCATTTGGGTGCATCTCACATCATCCTTTCCCTGCCATTGCGGGGGCTTGGGCACTGGTGAAGCTCGGTCCCTCCCGTTCGCTGGCTGTGGCACATCAGTCTCCTCTCCTGCAGGCTGGGATGCTAATTCCGGTTGTTGGGTTTAGCGTGCGGGTGCTAGGGGCTATTGGCAGCCTGGGATATACAGCTGATCAGCCCAGATGCTCTGGTGAGCCCTTCTGGCCTTAAATTCTATGACTCTAACCACACTGCACACAAGCCCAGAAGTCACAGTTTGTGCTCGCACCTGGCTCAGCCCCAACCCCCTGTGATGGCCCTGGGAGCAGCACAAAACCCTTTGACTTGAGGTTATAGCCTTACTGTAGCATGTAGTACCTGCGCTTCTCTCCTAGGTTCCAGTGGAAGGAATTGCCATCTTACACCAGTTTCCATTTTCCTCAACCCTGCAGAGGATGTCGGTCATAGCTCAGGAAATCGGAGGGGAGCAGCAGGTCTTCATGAAGGGAGCTCCGGAGATGGTGACCAAGTTTTGTAGACCAGAAACCGGTAAGTAACATCTCTATGAATGTTCAAATGTATGTGAGATGTGGCTTTTAAATTGTACGGGGCCTGCACTATGACAGGAGAGATCCAGGTTTGATTTCTGAGCCCGGACCCTTACACCCAGACTGACGAGTTACAGCTTTGCCATCACTTGACAGTGACTCATTCTGCCTGGTCTGAGTGAGATCTGACTGGGTCTAACCTACCCCTGCTCAGCCAAAGGATGCCATTGAGAGATGAACAGATGGTACAAATTGGTGGCATCCTCCACAGAGGACCTTTCAAAGACAACTCTCTTGATTTTCCGGCCTACAGTAGCCAAACAGTAGTATTGTGTATTCTTTGCTCTTGGCTAAAATGACCATATGATTCACAGGGTGAGCTAGTGGTTAGAGCAGGGGACTAGAAGACAAGACTCCTGGGTTCCAATCCAGCCACAGCCACTCGCTTGCTCTGTGTCCTTAGTTAAGTCACTTAAACTTCCTGATTCTTATTTACCCATCTGTAAAATGGCTAGAACAGCACACCTACCTCGCAAGGCACTGGGAGAGTTTATTACCATTGCTTTATCAATTTGAGAGCCTTGGATGGACAGTGATAGAAAAGAGATGTTTTCTTACTATTACTATGTCAAGCCGAATTCATTGGGCTAATCCTGAATCAGTCACGTGGCTTATCAGTAATTGGGGGGGATGGGGGCCCCCGGCTCTCTGGGCATGAAATTCTCTCCCATTCAAAGGCAGCCCCATGCTTCCAGATCACTTTAGCTCTCCAAAGACGGCAGATTACCCATGACAGCACATTGTTCTTGTCACCATTCAGGGCAACTGCACCTGTATTTCCCTCAGGCTTCCAGCTCCACAACTACTGCCTATCTTGGGTGCAGACCTGTGTCTCTTTCCCGCCTGAAAGGGTACGTCAAAGCTGCACAGTTCCCTGCCTTCACTGTGTATTTCCCAGCAAAGAGAGTTTGCCTAAACAGATCTGCTTGCTTTCTCTTCAGAGGTGGATCACAAAGGGATTGGCACAGACATATTACCACCCGCCAGCTTCTATTCTTAAGGCGAAAAGCATCACAGACAAAACATTAAAAACAGAGAGAGAAGCTATACATGCTAATAAGTTTACCAGGCATCCTCCCCAGCCTTGGGGCTTCTTTGTGGTTACAAGGGCAGAGCTTTGGCTCAGAACAAGCGCACAGTCTTATGAGACGGCAGTAAGCCCAGTCCTTCCAGTCCTTCCCTAAGGACTGGGGCCCTGTGTGGCCCAGGGGTCCAGTCGGTTTGCTGGATCAGGAAGAAGGCCCTGAGTCCGTTCACAACCCAGGCTTTTATCCTAAAGTCTTTTCTTTGATAGTCTCTGGAGAGTCTATGTACTTCTCCCTGGGGGGTGGCTTCTAAGGCTGAGAGAGGACACTCATTAGCACCCCCTCCCAACTAGAGCAGGAATATACAGTGCCACGACAACAGGCACACAACTGCATTTTAATGCAATGTGCTCCAAAGGGATTAACCCTCATTCAGGAAGGTTGAGCTAATTCCATGCAGTTTGCTCAGGATACTGTCACTGTTCTCTCCTGCACAGTGCCACCCGCTTTTGCCAGCGAGCTTCAGCTTTATGCAGCGCGGGGCTTCAGGGTCATCGGACTGGCGCACAAAATTCTGCAGGCAGGGAGGCAGGTAGCTGGCTTAACAAGGTAAGAAACAGACAAACTGCCACCGACTTACTGTTTCTCTACAGTCTGACAGTGCCTTAGGCTGCACAGACTGTTTCACATAGAGGCTATTCTGCACTTGCACAGTTACCAGGGTGATCAGCATCTGGCTCTGAGCACTCGGTTTCTGAGCGTCCTCACAGCAAAGTGCTACCCATGTTCCCATCTCCTTGCTATTTGTGCACTCGCCTGTGCGTGTCTGGGGACAGGTCCCATTGCTCGGTGTGATGAGATGCCATAGGATTCGTTCTTCCTCAGTCAATTGCGGGAGAACCTGTCAGTTCTGGGGGAGGGAGATTGTGGGAAAGGCTTTGGAGGACTATCCATACTCTCACATGTCCTTACCTGTATCCTCCGTGCAAAGTAAGAACATAAGAACGGCCGTACCAGGTCAGACCAAAGGTCCATCTAGCCCAGTATCTGTCTACCAACAGTGGCCAATGCCAGGTGCCCCAGAGGGAGTGAAGCTAACAGGCAATGATCAAGTGATCTCTCTCCTGCCATCCATCTCCATCCTCTGATGAACAGAGGCTAGGGACACCATTCTTTACCCTTCCTGGCTAACAGCCATTTATTGACTTAGCCACCATGAATTTATCCAGTTCCCTTTTAAACATTGTTATAATCCCAGCCTTCACAACCTCCTCAGGTAAGGACTTCACAACCACAAGTTGACTGTGCGCTGTGTGAAGAAGAACTTCCTTTTATTTGTTTTAAACCTGCTGCCTATTAATTTCATTTGGTGACCCCTAGTTCTTGTATTATGGGAATAAGTAAATAACTTTTCCTTATCCACTTTCTCCACATCACTCATGATTTTATATACCTCTATCATATCCCCCCCCTTAGTCTCCTCTTTTCCAAGCTGAAGAGGCCTAGCCTCTTTAATCTTTCCTCGTATGGGACCCTCTCCAAACCCCTAATCATTTTAGTTGCCCTTCTCTGAACCTTTTCTAGTGCTAGAATATCTTTTTTGAGATGAGAAGACCACATCTGTACACAGTATTCAAGATGTGGGTGTACCATGGATTTATATAAGGGCAATAATATATTCTCAGTCTTATTATCTGTCCCCTTTTTAATGATTCCTAACATCGTTTGCTTTTTTGACCACCTCTGCACACTGTGTGGACATCTTCAGAGAACTATCCACGATGACGCCAAGATCTTTTTCCTTACTCGTTGTAGCTAAATTAGCCCCCATCCTATTGTATGTATAGTTGGGGTTATTTTTTCCAATGTGCATTACTTTACATTTATCCACATTAAACTTCATTTGCCATTTTGTTGCACAATCACTTAGTTTTGTGAGATCTTTTTGAAGTTCTTCACAATCTGCTTTGGTCTTAACTATCTTGAGCAGTTTAGTATCATCTGCAAATTTTGCCACCTCACTGTTTACCCCTTTCTCCAGATCATTTATGAATAAATTGAATAGGATTGGTCCTAGGACTGACCCTTTAGTAGCCTGGTTCCAACCCAAACTAAAGCACAGCTCACACTTTAACCCCTCCCAAAAGCCATACACATAAGGTTGTGTGGGTGGGTGGGGAGTGTTGGGCAAAAACATGTATAGGAACCCAGGCTAAAACTACAGTGACACAAACCCCATAGCCTGAGATGATAGCGCTGCTGTGGCAAGAGTAGGCAATGAATGAGTTCAGGAGGCAGGTCTTTGAGAGTCTCCACTTGAAATCAGGATGTGGACCTGTCTAGGCTGTGACAGGAATTTAACTGAGCTCTCCAGCCTAACGCCCAAACTTGGTGTGCAACATATCTTGCAATACTGTTTTGTCCTATGGGCAATATTACTAGTATAATCGGTGACTGTGACAGACCTAGGCCAGTGGGGTACAGGAGTCTGGCAGAGGGCAAATATACTGGTCACTGGGTGAGTAATTTTCTGTTCCCTGAGTGACCAGAGCAGGGGCTGCATTAGAGTAACCAGGAACCTGCTGGAACCAGTTCAGGCAGACAAGCTGATTAGATCACCTGCAGCCAATTCAGGCAGGCTAATCAGGGCACCTGGGTTTAAAAAGGAGCTCACTCCAGTCAGGGAGAGAGGAGCTGGAGGAGAAGGAGTGCATGTGAGGAGCTGGGAGCAAGAGGCACAAGGAGCTGAGAGGGAGAGGCTGTGCTGTGCTGTGCTGTGCTGTGCTGTGCTGTGCTGTGCTGCTGGAGGACTAAGGAGTACCAGCGTTATCAGACACCAGGAGGAAGGTCCTGTGGTGAGGATAAAGAAGGTGTTTGGAGGAGGCCATGGGGAAGTAGCCCAGGGAGTTGTAGCTGTCATGCAGCTGTTACAGGAGGCACTATAGACACCTGCCATCCACAGGGCCCTGGGCTGGAACCCGGAGTAGAGGGCGGGCCTGGGTTCCCTTCAAACCTCCCAACTCCTGATCAGACACAGGAGGAGCTGACCCAGACTGTGGGGAAGATCACTGAGGTGAGCAAATCTGCCAATGAGCGCAGGACCCACCAAGGTAGAGGAGGAACTTTGTCACAGTGACATATGGATATTGCTGGCAGTGTTTCTTGTGAAGTTGTGGGTCAAGCTGCAAAGTGCAATTCTGCTGTGAAAAGTGACCTTTAAAATGGCACCTTCTTACTCAGTTGATCTGTTCACTGTGTGTGTTTGCAGAACCCAGAGTTACCAGAGTGACTAGAACAAGTGTTGGTCCTTTCCTCCAGTCAACCCCCAGATCCAGCCCACGTCTGGAGGAGAGAGCTGGATTCTGTTCTGGCTCAGGGAAGCAGCAATGTGATTGTTAACTGAGTTCCATGCAGGCCCAAATCCTGCTCTCACTGGCCCTTGTACAACTCTATTCAAGACATGAGCGTTGCTCATGTGAGAGTCAAGGCAGAATTTGAAGACGTGGAGGCTGAAGAGGTGTAACAGAGGGTGGAATTTAACTTGCAGCATCTTTGTTGCCAGCGATGATGCATGAGCCAAAAAGAACCCAGCCTGACTTTCAGATCTGAAGTTGGATTTGCAGAGCTGGTAGTTAATAAATAAAAAGATGTTTGTTTGATAACTACATAAATATGATCTGGTGTCCCTATGAGATAACATATGTGACCCCCTTTCCCACCCCCATGCCAATGTTACAGTTACCTTGTAGACGAGAACCATCCAGGGAACTGCAGCTCCATTTTGGTCCCCAAGGCCACAATGAAATCAGTAACAACCTCCAGAGCTAGATATACACTGCACTTCATACACAGACCAAGGAAAGCACAGAGAGAAACGGGGAGAGACCAGGTTTCAGAGTGGTAGCAGTGTTAGTCTGTATCCACAAAAAGAACAGGAGTATTTGTGGCACCTTAGAGACTAACAAATTTATTTAAACATAAGCTTTCGTGGGCTAAAACCCACTTCATCGGATGCACCTTAGAGCCTAAAAAATTTATTTAAACATAAGCTTTCATGGGCTAAAACCCACTTCATCAGATGCATGATCTGATGAAGTGGGTTTTAGCCCACAAAAGCTTATGCTTAAATAAATCTGTTAGTCTCTAAGGTGCCACAAGTACTCCTGTTTTTTTAGGGAGAGAAAAGGGGGAGTCTCCTTTCAAAATACAACCAGTGCTACCTAGTGTCACTGATCTGCAAAGCTTCCAGGTGTACGTAACTTCTTTACTAATACTGACATACTTCAGGAGGGTGTTGGAAGAGCTAATTGAAAAAGCTATTTTGAATTGGAATAGGCAACATGTTGCTGATAGGCTGATTCAACATAAAAATAGGACTGAGATTCCAGAAAGATTAATAAGACAAGTCTCTTTCTTCTTCATTCTCAGGGAGGAAGTGGAGTATGACTTGACGTTCCTGGGCTTTCTGATAATGGAAAATCGTCTGAAGGCAGAGACCAAGCCTGTGCTGGAAGAACTCAGCACTGCCCGCATCAGGAGCGTTATGGTCACAGGTAGCTACATGGGGACATTGTTTTATGCTATTTGCTTGGTCACAGACATTGAGTAGAAGAAATAGAGTTTTTCAGTCAGTTGTATCCCAGGAAGCAGCCGCGTTAGAGTCATAGCTCCTTCCTGAACCATGTGTGTGTCCCTGAAAATTATCCCAGCCCCTTCAGACAACTGAACTCCCAGTGCAGCCCTGGCTTCCTCCTCCATCAGGCCCCCTTTCTCCACAGTCCAGCGGCTGGGCTGACTTACGTTCAGAATCTCTCTCCCTCTGCCCACTGCTGTCAGGCCTCTTGCTGTCATATCTGGTTCTGTCAAATGTGCCAGTGGCTCTGTCCCACTCCCTTCTTTGCCGACACTCCCCCATGTTCCCCTTGCTCTGCAATTCAAGTGGGAGAGCGGGGTGCTGTGGGGCGGGGGTGGCAGTAGCATTACCAGGTGTCTAGTTTTCAACTGGAACTCTAGGTCAAAAAATGGACCCTGACATGCCGACTAGGCCGCTAAAAGTTCAGTCAATGGCACAACGGGGGCCCAGGGCTAAGGCAGGTTCCCTGCCTGCCCTCGCTCCACGCAGCTCCTGGAATTGGCCGCCAGGTCCCTGCAGCCCCTAGGCCAATGGGCGGTGAGGGAGGCTCCGTGTGCTGTCCGTGCCCCGAGTGCCAGCTAAGCAGCTCCCATTGGCTGGGAACTGTGACCAATGGGAGCTGCGGGGGCGGCGCCTGCAGGGGTGAGGGCAGTGCACAGAGCCTCACTGGCTGCCATGCGCCTAGGGGCTGCAGGGAGCTAGTGGCCCCTTCCTGGGAGCCATGGTAAGCGCCACCGGGACTCTGCCACACACACACATCCCAACCGCTTGCCCCAGCCCGGAATCCACTCCCGCACCCAAACTCCGTCCCAGAGCCCACTCCCTGCAGCCCCTCCAATACTCTGCCCTAGCCCTGAGCCCCCTCTGTCACCCCAAGTCCTTCATCCTTGACCCCACCCCAGAGCCTGCACCCCCAGCCAGAGCCCTCACACACCTGCACCCCAACCCCTGCCTCAAACCACAGCCCTTTCCCAAACTCCGAATCTCTTAACCCACCCCCCAGCCTGGAGCCCTCTCCTACACCCTAAACTCCTCATCTCTGGCCCCACCCCAGAGCCAGTACCCCCAGCTGGAGGCCTCACCCCCCTGCCCCAGCTCTGTGAAAGTGAGTGAGGGTGGGGGAGAGCGAGTGACAGAGGGGGGATGGAGTGAGCAGGGGGCAGGGCCTTGGAGAAGGGGCTGGGCAGGGGTGTTCAGTTTTGTGGATGAGAAAGTTGGCACCCTAGCTGGCAGGAGAAGGACTGAGTGAGCTTTCTCATGGTACTGTTATATTGCTCGTGCTTGCTTGGTTTTTGCCCCACTTTGGTACCCAGTCTATCCCAAGACTGTGCCAGGACAATGGAGGAATTTTCCATCACTGTTACAGCAGCACCTCAGCAGTTAATTCCTTTTTATTCTTTTACCTTCTTCCAGGCTAAACCGGTACATAGGCCCCCTTCTGACAGGGAATCCATTAGTATTTCCTCAGCTGGATTCAATCCAGACCAGATAAAATGTTCATTTTAAAGGCAGGCCTGAGCTGAAAAAATTCATCCACATCCAAAATGGCTGTGGACCATTTCTCTGTGCTGTTAAACAACTGCCATTTTCCACCCCCGAGGTGGCTGTGTTTTGACAGTGGGTGAAGTGAGCTCTGTGTATATTAAAGGGACAGTAAAGCTCTGGGGTATCCTTAGAATGAACAGTACATTGTGAATGGAAGGCAATGGCATTATAAAAACACGCAGATGCAACCACTGAAATCTCGCTGGTACCTTGAGTCTGTGAGATCACATGGAATTCAGGGAAAAGTTTACATTTCCTCCAGCCTCAAGCTTTCAAATCCACATTAGACAAAACTGCAGATGAGACCCCCCTTCCCCACACCCTGATTTTTCTAGGTGACAACATACAGACAGCAGTTACTGTGGCCAGAGATGCTGGCATGATTTCTCAGACCAGTCAAGTGATTCTCGTTGAAGCAAATGAACTGTCAGGTTCCCCCTCAGCATCCATCACCTGGAAGCTACTGGAAGAAAGCAAACGGAATGGCTACAGCAACCTGGTGAGTGCTAAATGGGCAAGTCTCAGGTGATGGGAGAATACATGGAACACTGGCATCTAGGGCATCGTAGGGATGCTGCTGTAACTCCCTGGGGTTACTCTGTACCCCTGACTTCAGAGACTGCCTGTTAGTCCCCATCTGCGCTACAGAACGTGCTGTGTTGGGAAAGCGTTTAAAGAGAAAGTGATCGTTAAACTGTTTTACTCCTATCTCAGTGTATTGCCATTTTAATGAACTGGGATGGGACTTTGTTAATGCTGGTTTTGCAAACCCTTCTAGACTAGTCTTAAGTATGGCTTTCCAGGAGCTATATTAAAGGTTTGTCCCGGTCCCACTGGTAACCCCAGCATGGAGCTGAAACATGTTTCAAGATTGTTTCTTCACATGATTTGTTGTGTGATGCAACTGGGCCTTAGACTCTGTGAGCATGCCCTGCCCTGACTGCAAGGGGTGGAACAGAGGTGAGCAGAGAGGAAAATCCCTGTATATGCAAGTAAAACATTGATTAAATCAATATAAAAATACATACACAAGTGCAAGGTTAGGCTAATTATGATAAGAAAACACACACACAGTGACACCGAGACATGTGCCCGTGATGGTGACTTTTCCCTGCTGAAGATCAATATTACACTGACAATTGGAGGAGTGGATCCCTGTTTGACAGAGCTGGCTACTGGGCATAAATGGATGGAAGAAGATGACTGCAGGTGTCCTTGGAGAGGTCCCCAAAGTTCTGAGTGGGTCCCACTTGCCTGTAATTCAGTTTCAGCAGCATTATCAACATCCTAGGTCCCGCATCGGGTATTATTAATTCTACAGTTTATTGCCAAAGTGCTGTGGCCTGAGAAGAGACAATATCTATCTAAGTTACTGACCTGGCCCCATTCCTCTAGCATCTGAGCACCTCCTAATCTTTCAGGTGTTTATCCTCACACCGCCCCTGTCAGGTAGGAAGTGTTATCCCCCCATTGTAGAGATGGGGAACTGAGGGGCTAAGGGACTGGCCCAAGGTCACACAGGAGAAAGTTTAGTATTCTAACCACGGGACAACCTTCCTCTCTACACAATAGAGCACCAGTGTTTGAGTGCAGCTAGGTCATCTTTTAAGTCCATCGTATAGAAATAATTCTGGCTTGATTTATAGGAGACTTACATTCAGGTTGAGGGAAGATTCAGATCTGAAGTTGGACGTAGCAGTTACCATTTTGCCATGAGTGGAAAATCCTACCAGGTCATTACACAGCATTTCAGCTATTTACTTCCAAAGGTAGGTTGTGGGCTATTTGAACTGTGGCCCTGCTCCAAGTAAATACTGGGGAGATCATTCTTAGAAGTGCTCTATACTTGTTTTGATCACAACAGTCTAGTTAAGTCTAACCATTGCACATTTAGGATTAAGCCGGTAACTCAAACGACCTGCCAGTCCTTTGTTCCCCGATTTGTTTTTTTATACCATATTAGCAGAGGCACAGAGCAGGTTCATTCATTGCCCTTTCCTGTGTCCAGATCCTGCAGAAGTCCCCTGTGAAGTGAGTTTTAGGATTTATGCTGCTCCCTATTCATGCTCATCAATTCTGGACTTCTTAACCAGGTGGAGCTGAAAAGCACACTACAGGATTTTCAATCATTTTCTCCTTTCAGCTCCTGGTCAATGGGACCATTTTTGCTAGAATGTCTCCAGGTCAGAAATCCAGCCTGGTGGAGGAGTTTCAAAAGTTGGAGTAAGTTCTTTATGAACATTCAAAGATTGAAAGTGCTGGATTAATTCGCAGGCAGGAGGGGAGTCAAATGAGAATCAGCTCCTGTCCAACATCTTGAAATTAGAACTGGGAACTGCGTGCCTGATGTGAAATCTCAAATCTGAGTTTCCTACAAAAGTATAGCTTGGGAAATATTTCCCCTAGGCCATGGAGGGGGTCTGCGATATCCTTATAGTCCCAGCTAGCAGGCCGGGCAGCCCAAAACGTAACATGCCCAGCACTCAGGCTTTCCTGTGGGCTCACCAATCTCACATTTGTCCTGCTGCTTCACTGGCAAGAAAAAGAGGAGCTTGTCTACACACAAGATTTAGGGAATTCTCCCAGTGTTGCAGCTTTGCTGATGCTGGTGGCATTTTTACCACTCTCTCATCAAGACCTATTATGGGGTTAGAGAACACACTGGAACAAGCAGCTAGGCTCAGTCTGCACTGGCACTAGAGGAACTGGGAGAATTTCGGAATAAACAGCTGAGGTGAGTCCAGTTCACGAGCACACAAAATCCAGAGTCCTGGGCATGATGTATTTCAGTCACCCAGCCTGCCAGCTGGGACTTTACCAATGAACTATAAAGAATAACTTACACTAATGTAGCCCCTGTCCTGACCCCAGTTATGGGGAGGGGGCGAGTCAAGGATAGGGCCTAGAGGACATGGTCTGAGTTCAGGTTACACGGTCAAGCCCAGAAGCATCAGTCCATACCGGTGGCACGGTGTAGCATCAGGTCAGCGTGAAGCTCGAGGAGCCGCACTGCATTAGCCAAGGGAGCCAGCCAAAGTGGGATTAGGAGAAGCAAGGAAGGGTGAGATGGCAGGAGTGGAGCAGGGGACCAGGAGCTAGGCCAGGTATCAGGAGTGCACCACAGGCTCTGTTTGCAGCAGCAAGTCAGGGCTCTGCCTAGTTGCCCAGGCAGCCTGCAGCTATTTTCCCTAGGCCTTAAATAGTGAGCCTGGGCCAATTAGGGAAGGTGGAAGGCTCCACCAGCCAGGATGTCTGTGATGCTAGAACCCATAGGGATCACCAGCTGCTATTCGCCATGTCCCCAGACTGTCAGATGGGGGTGCCAGGAGCCAGCAGACCTGGGTTACAGACCTGCAAATCCTCGCAGCCCTTTCCATCTAAAGCATCAAATGCTTTGCAGACTAACGCCCACCCCCACTAGCTCCCTTCGCCCCGTGCTGAAATGCTGTTTGGTTTGGTTTACAGTTACTTCGTGGGCATGTGCGGAGATGGAGCCAATGACTGTGGGGTGAGTGGAAACTCAACTTAAACATTGTTTGAAAAGCGCATTTCAGTGCCAGGGAAATATCCCAGGTTTAGTAGCCCTGGAAAGGCAAGTTCTCCATAGAGCAGCTGCATCAAGGACAGCTGACTTAGGCCATGATCCTGCAGTGAGTTCCTCCCAGGGACAAAAGCCATCCACAGGTGGAGATTGTTGCAGAATTAGGGCCTTCAGGACCAATCCATCTCCCCTAAAAGCCAATGGAAAGACTCTCATGGCCATGAGCGGGGTTTTTAAATGATTGGGAACAGAAGATCGGGGATGAGGAACATTGTCCGGTGGGGACAGTCCAGTCTTTGTAACACACCCTTTAACAGTGCAGTTTAAGAGGCTGCTGTTCAGTGTAGGTAGCAGATAACGAAGAGCTCTTATCTTCTGCCTATACAGGCCCTGGGTTGGACTATTCCCTGCCTCAGTCCATATAGAGCCCTGTGCCAGTGGGAGCAGCTGCCCCCAAGAGCGATCCACCCCCCAGCAGAGAGTAGCAGTTTACACTGACACCTTGCCAGGGGGAAGTGGCACTGGAACATTTTTAATAGTGGGGATGCTGAAAGCCAGCCCCCTTACCCCTATCCACTCCCCCCATCCCAGAGTGAGGCTGGGCCTCCGGGCACGTGGGGCCGGTAGCCGAAACCCGGGGTGTGCCGGGTGGCAACTAAGACCTCAGTCAAGTGGGGCCAGCAGCACCCCCCGCGTCCCTAATTCCCACGCCTGTGCCCTGGGGTCTGCCAGGGAAGGTAGCTGGAAGATACAGCTGACATGCCATAGGAGGGGACTAAGGAGATGCATTAGAGCATCTCCCAGAGGGACTGGCCATGCCCCATCGGCAGCCTGTATTGTGCACTTCTGGGGTGGCACTGTCTGGCTCCTGGTGGCCCCGTGGAGTACACGGATGGTGTTGATTGGTGGGCTGGCTGGCCAGTCAGTGTGCATTGCCAGCAGGAGGGTATTGACCAGGGCTGTGCATTTCAGGCTTTGAAAATGGCCCACGCTGGGATATCGTTGTCAGAGCAGGAGGCGTCGGTGGCTTCACATTTCACGTCTCGAACCCCCAGCATAGAGTGTGTGCCCGAGCTGATCAGGTGAGCGCAGGCTCTTAGCGCATTGCTAGAGCAGAGAAATTGGTTCCTATCCCACGTTACAGCTGGGCTTTCCCATCATTGCAGAACATACAGTAAACTCCAGGGCGCTGAGGATGCGCTTTGCACTTCTCCTGTCTAAGAGAACAGCTTTCAATACAAGGACTATTCATTTCTTCACAGCTGCAAAGGGGGAGGCCTGCCACACTTGTGGCTCGTGTGGCTAAGAAGGGTTTCAGTGCCAGGGAAATAGGAAGAAGAAAGAGCTATAGAAAGAGACACACGTCCGTTGTGCGAAATCTGGGCACTGCTATAGTGTCCTCCATCACCGGGCCCTGCTGGACTGTGAAACAGCTAATAAAATAACACCTTGCGGTACCATCCCCTGAGGATCTCAAAACTCATAATGAACCCTTTCAATGCCCCATGAGGTAGGGAAATAATATTATTCCCATTTTACTGATTGGCAAACCAGGGTACGGAAGTTATGGACTAGATCCTGCTCCTGTTGAAGCAAAGGAAAGCAGGACTGGACCCTAAATTAGTTGCCCAAGGCTACACATGTCATGTGACAATGGTCAAGAATCACAGAACCAGTCACTTTCTTCCAACACTGAACAAGGAACTTTATCTGAATAAGAAAAACAGTGTTATCCTTAGCACTTCTCTCTCTACTGTTTTATTGTAGAGCTTCTGCCTAGAGCTGCTCCCAATAACCCACCTACCACAGCTTAAAGAGACAAGATTTGTATCTACACAACATAGTGAGCTAGTAGGAAAGTTGGGAATAGAACCCAGGAGACCTGACTGCTAGGGTACTGCTCTAACGAATAGACTTGCTGCCTCCCAGAACACTCCTCTGCTTTGTTTGCCTTGAACTCCATGAGCTACAGGGTTTCATTGTAGGAAGGTCAGGGCCCTGATTTCACATAGCTGAGACAGCCATGTTCCTCCTGTGATTTGAAAAGCTCAGGGAAGAGCCCCCTGGCATATTGTTGCCTTACTGAGAACTCTCAACCCCCCCAGCACACTTCACATTTTCAATGCACTTTATAAACATTAGCTAGCCAGTGTGTGGGGCGAACGGCATCAGGACTACTCCTATGAGTCAGGGTTAGCAGGGTCACTTCCAACTGCTGCATAGCAGCATTTCAGCAAAGGAATTCATTGCTACAAAATTCAGATTCAAAAGTACAGGCCCAGATGATAATTCGTCGGGGATTCATCCTCCCATAACTCATGCACCACTTTTCGACCCGACTTTCAAAAGACTGGGGAAAGCTGCACCCCACCCTCCCCCGTCCGCTAATCATTATAATCTTTTCTCTTCCATACACAGGCAAGGTCGCGCTGCTCTCGTCACTTCATTCTGCATGTTTAAGTACATGGCACTGTACAGCACCATCCAGTATCTTGGTGTTCTCCTGCTTTACTGGGTATGGTTCTGGGACCAGGAGTTTGTCAGTTAGAACTGAGGCAGGCCACTGCTCCCGTAGAGGGGGAGGAGGGTCTAATGGCTAAGACACAGCCAGGAGAGCTGGTTTCTTCTCCCAGCTGAGCCACAGACTCCTTGTGTGACCTATGGCAAGTTGCTGAACTGCTCTGTGCCTCAGTCTTCCCATCTGTAAAATGGAGCGACTTTTGCCATTGACTTCAGGGGGAGAAGGGCCAGGCCCAAAGCAGGGCCAGACAAATGCACACACAGAAGGCAAGGTGCAGCATGCTATCTCAGGCAAAGGCATGTGCACAAGTGATGGAGGATGAGAAGAGAGGCTAAGGGATTGCTTGCAAAGGGGGGGCTGCAGGAGAGGAGAGAGGTTCTTTGGCAGACGAGCACAGGGAAACTTTTCAGCTGTTAAAAAGTGCTTTAGCTAAAAATGCCAGAGCACTCTGAATTGCCTTTGGATGGAGCCTTCCCATTTAGTGAGGAAGGATTTGCATTCAGAAATCATCTGGCATCAAGAAAAGAACATGCCCCTTCAGATCAGTCTCTCTTCATATTTTTGAATGAGCTGGAAGGATCATTAGCCTGCACAATGACCAGGCACAAAATGATTGTGTTTAGTGCAAGCTCTGTGGCAGTGCCTCTGTTGGAAGGATTGTCAGTCATGGTACACATCGTCTGGCTGAATAGCATTCCCAAGGCTTTCAGAACAAACTGCAGAGTATTAGCCGCATGGAAACACTGAGGTTTATAAACACTGGGGTTTATGAAGATGAAACAAACAACCCTACAGCAAATGTCTGATTTGTGTTTTCTTTTTGTTTCTCCTTTCAGCAACTAAACTCCTTTGGGAATTACCAATTTTTATTCCAAGATCTGGCTATTACCACTGTAATTGGTATAACAAGTAAGCTCCATAATCACCTTTTGTCTAGATGTGAGAATAGATCGCAGCTAATTTCCTCCTCTCTGGAAGTGTATAATCCTGCACACTGAAAAAGAATAAGAAAGTTACCCTGCAGCGAGTACAGTGTATTTAAATCAGCAGAGAGGGCTTACTGCACAATAAGAGAAAAGGGTTGTGAGCAGATGGGAAATCCTTGGTGCTGGGCTGATAGGCAGCCAGGTCCGGACTGAGTCTGAGTAACTGGGAGAATTTCTTATGGGCGAGAGACAACAGTGACTTGTGCAGAGAAACTTGAGATGGAAAGGAAGCTCAGGGCAGAGACATGCAGTAAGGACGTGCTAGATGTCAGAAGCAGTGGAGGAGAAAGCTGGGCACTGCTGGTGGAAGGTGGGAACCAGTACTAGAGAAGAGAGACGGGAAAAGAGAAAGACAAGTTTGAGACAGACAAGAGTAAATCGCTGGGGAGCTCTAAGCACACGGAGAGTAAAGAGAGGGGTGCTACGCCTGCAGTGCTTTCTGTGTGCGTGTGAAGGCAGACAGCAGCGCTCTGCACATGGTGGGGTTCAGAGAGCTGGGGAAAGACCTCGATTACATCAGCCTTAAAAGTGCCAGCCATGACTCTTGGTGCCTGATAAGAGCTCCCATGCTATGAACCCGCTGCTTGGCACCGTTGCATCAGGATATTCCACTGAGCTGTACCCCTTCCTGATGCTAGGGTAAATCAGGAGTAACCCCCCTGAAGCGTGCACATGAGGGGAACAGCAGGCTTGGGGGGGTTCCAAATAACTTCACAGAGGTCAGATGCTGTTAATTAACCCTAAATGGCTGATAATATAGTGTCAAGCTGCTGGTATCTTGGATGTACTAGTAAAAAAACCACCCCATTCTTCTTTTACAAGTGAGTTTGAACGGTGCCTACCCAAAGCTGGTCCCATACAGGCCTCCGAGCCAGCTGATCTCACCACCCTTGCTGCTGTCCGTGGTCCTGAACATCCTGTTCAGCCTGTGCATGCAGGTTTTTGGCTTTGTGACAGTCCAGAAGCAGCCCTGGTATGCTCAGCAGAACATCTACAGGTAAGCCCCAGGCACGGGACTCCAGGCACAGTGGCGCTGGCGTGCATGTAGCTACTGACAGGCCCCAAAGGAGTGATTACATATAATACAGCTTCTGCTGAACTCACAGCAGGATGGTCGAGCAGGAGAGAGCAGAGCGTGAGCTCCCAGAGCATAGGGACTGCTAGGCCAGGTGGGGCCAGGAGAGGGTGAACACCTGAGGATGTGCGTCACAGTGCTCAGACTCACTCTGCGTGACTCTGCTTTGGCTGCCACATTGAGAAGACTGGTGTAGACAGGCTGGGGTTTTCCTTGAGCGAGTCATTGGCCCTAGTGTTTCGCATCATCCAGGAACTCCAGATCACTTGGGTGCAATTTCTGATAGCAAAAGGAGAGTATCTGGGGCAACAGTTACTGCTGCACAGGTTCCTGTTTGGTTCCATGTACATGTTAATATGCCGCTGGGGTACCATTACAACTGATAGCAAAGACCTGGGAAGGGGAGGTATGGTCTAGTGATTTACGCACAGGCTCTGAGTGTCAGGAGACTGGGGAATCTAGTGCCACCTCTGCCACTGCCTCACTGTTGGGCAGCTCAGTTCCCCTCTCCCTGCCTCAGTTTCCTCATCTGTAAAGCAGGGATAACAAAATGTACCTCCCTCTCAGAGCTGCCAGAGGCCCATTCATTAGTGACTGAGAAGGCTCTGGGAGTCCCAGCTGGAGGCTGCGACAGCCATGCCAACTGTCATTCCTGACCACAGGGCCTCCTGTTTGACAGTGCCTGCTTCAGCGAGAATAAAAGCCATGTGGAGAATTCTTCCTCCGCTGCCACCATCGGCTTCCCCCGGATGGAGAATGCAGGTGTCAGAGAGGGGGTGGACAATGGCTACAAGAGCTATGAAAACACCACAGTGTGGCTCCTCAGCACCATCAACTGCCTCCTGGTAGCACTGGTGTTCTCCAAGGGAAAGCCTTTCCGGCAGCCTGTGTACACGAACTGTGAGTACAGTGCACTGATTCCGTGTGACAGGCAGAGCATGGCCTGGCTCAGAGCCAGAGAAAACCAGCTCACTAGGAAACACCTTGGCAAAAACTTTGTTGGCCAACATTTTCAAAAATAGGGGCTCAACAATTTTTCAAAAGCATCTAACTGACTGAGACGCATGGCTCCAATGGTTCCTGGAGCTGAGCACCTCTCAGAATTTGCCCCGAACTTTGTGGATCTGTGATGCTCAGGGTCTGAGCTGGTGACTGGGGCACATTTCAGTAAGAGGGGAATCTAGAAAAGGGCAGCCTGTTTATCAGCTCCCTTGAACTGGTATGAAACAAACGACAAACAAATAGTATTTGGTGTCTGGTTGGCTGGTGGGGTGGGCAGCCTTTCCACGGCTAACGTGGATCAGACATATGTCAAGAAGAGAAGAACCAGAATTAAAATACCGGCTACCCACCAGCCTTTGCTTTGGGTATCACTAAGCAGGTCTGTGCCCCCTGCAGCACGCTGATCGACCAATGTCTGAGAGGATTAGGATTCAGGGCTTCAGTCTGAGCCCATCCCAAAGGAAAACTAAACCAAAACCAGAACATTTTCAATGGCCCCATCACCCAGTCAAGGGCCAGAGTAGCAATGAGAATCCAGAGCTGACTGCCTGTTAACTCACTGCCTGTCCCCAAAATACACCCCAAAAAGAAAAACTGAAAAGGAAGTCGTCCCTGGCTCTGTCTGGGATTGTGCTCTGATGGCCTCTGGTGCCCACCCAGGGGAAATCACTCCCGAGCCCCCAGCCCACTCCCGAGCTCACAAGGCCCAACCAGAAGTCAGAAATGAAGAAAACCTAGGAAGCTGTCTAGACCTTCGCCTTGCAGCACAGCTCTCCCTTCCTCACATCTGTGAGATTCCACCAGGAAATGCTCAGCGGGTCCAGCCCCAACAGTGCAATGGGAGGTGTTCGTTGAGCTGATAACCCTTTCTCAGGGACCAGTCCTAACATTCCCAGTCATGCAAAACTGTCTTGGAATTTTCCTTGGTTTAGGGTTGAATTAGCCCAGAGTGAGGACTGCGTGTCTGGCTCTTTGTTAGGGGCACTGGCGGGGATAGGCATGAGCATCACATTTCTTTGAGATGGTTAAGAGGTGACCTGATCGTGACTGCAAGTACCTGCATGGAGAGATTTCTGACAGCAGAGGGTTTCTCAGTCCAGCACACAAAAGCGAAGCAGCTGGAAGCTGACGATAGAGCCATTCAGACTAGAAATAAGGGGCACACTTTAACAAGGCGAGTAATTCCCCTCTAGAATACCTTACCTAGGGATGTGATAGATTCTCTGTCACTTGCGGTCTTTATTCAAGATCAGAAGTGATATCCTGGGTCCCATGAAAGTCAATGGCAAAACTTCCATTGACTTCAACAGGGGCAGGATTTCACTCCAGATTTCTTTCTAAGAGACGGAAGCACAAGTTACCAGGCTTGCTCCAGGAATCACTGGTGAGTTTCTCTGGCCTCTGTGATGCAGAAGGTCAGATTAGATCACAATGGTCCCTTCTGGCCTTAAAATCTATACATACAAGGCTTGTCTCAGCCTCGCATGTGTGTCCTTGACTGACCCATGCTGGGGTTTTTTTACTCGGTTTATTTTCCTTTTGCTCCAGACTCTTCACAATGTCATGGAAGTTTTGTGCTGCATGGCCTGGTAAATGGTGGGGGAAGGTGCTCAGGAGTACATGTGAGCAGCTGCGGACACTCAGAACCACATAGTTTCACCTGCCTGCTCTTGTCCCTTAGATATATTTGTACTGGTGCTAGTGGTCCAGCTGGGCATCTGTGTCTTCTTTGTGTTTGCTGACATTGACGGTCTCTACTCACGGCTGGATGTAAGTATCACGTCGGGATGTGTTCTCTGTGCTCTAACCCTGTATTTCATTAGAGAGTCCGGGTGGGGGAGGGAATATCTTTTATTGGACCAGCTTCTGTTGGGGAGAGGGAGACAGGCTTTTGAGCTTGAGAAGAGCTCTTCCTCGGGCCTGGGTGAGGGAAGGTCGAAAACTTGTCCCTCTCACCAACAGAAGTTAGTCCAGTAACAGATATTACAACCCCCACCTTGTCCCTCTAAAATCCTGGGACTGACATGGTTACAACACCACTCCGTACTGTATTTCATTAACAGTCGGCAGTAGGATCACATCTGACAGCCTGCACAGAGTCTCACTGGGTGTTCTAGTAAGTCGGAAGCCCAGTTAAGTTTAAAGTAGGTTTGAGTCAGATGAGAAGGACTGAACAGTTTCTGGGGGTCTGCGGATATGCATTCGGTCACCTCTACACTGCCAGACTGAAACCACCTTGGATTGGGCACCTGATAGCTGGATAGAGACCTATGTGTATTGTTCGGTCCAGTCCCTACTGGAGAGGTCTCTACATCACCAAACCCACCTCACTTGATGCCCTTGCTGGCCGTCTCAGGGAAGAGGCCAAGAATGGACTGGATACACCTGGAGGCGGCTGTTAGTGCACGGGGCGGGGGGCGGTGTGTGGAAGCTTGCAGAGCTGTCGCCCAGGCTGGCCCTGCTCTGCAAGCAGAGAGAGGACTGCATTCCCTGGGGCTGCCAGCAAGCACCTTGCACCAGCACCAAAGTCGTAGTCTAATGGGCAGTCCAGAGTCCACCATGGCCTAGCCTACAGTGCACTGAAGTAGCATTTGTGTTCAGATAGCAACGTAAGGGCCACAGTAACTGGATGAGGAAATAGGGACATGCAGGAAACAGACCTGAGATTTCACTGCTCCTTGCCAACCAGCCATGCTGCAAATGCCTCTCCCTCCATAGCAACTCCCAGCAAGCAGAGCATGTTGTGACTGGACAGAATCAGCCACTAGCTGGCACTTGAAAGCAAGCATTATCCCAGGTAGCTCCATACCCACAAAAGCAGCAAAGAATCCTGTGGCACCTTATAGACTAACAGATGTTTTGGAGCATGAGCTTTCGTGGGTGAATACCCACTTCGTCAGATGCATGTAGTGGAAATTTCCAGTGGCAGGTATATATATGCAAGCAAGCTAGAGATAATGAGGTTAGTTCAATCAGGGAGGATAAGGCCCTGTTCTAGCAGCTGAGGTGTGAAAACCAAGGGAGGAGAAACTGGTTTTGTAGTTGGCAAGCCATTCACAGTCTTTGTTTAATCCTGAGCTGATGGTGTCAAATGGCTTGCCAACTACAAAACCAGTTTCTCCTCCCTTGGTTTTCACACCTCAGCTGCTAGAACAGGGACTTATCCTCCCTGATTGAACTAACCTCATTATCTCCAGCTTGCTTACATATATATACCTGCCCCTGGAAATTTCCACTACATGTATCTGACAAAGTGGGTATTCACCCACGAAAGCTCGTGCTCCAAAATATCTGTTAGTCTATAAGGTGCCACAGGATTCTTTGCTGCTTTTACAGATCCAGACTAACACAGCTACCCCTCTGATACTTGACTCCATACCCACAGTAACATATTCTCACCATCACTGTTATAATGGACTAAAACTGGCTCTGGGAAGAAAGGTCATGACAGCAATGTCGTTTGAATCTGCTTGAAAGAGAGGGATTTAGTTTACATCATAGATCAAGCCACAATCTTTGGTGAGGAAAAATAGAAACACGTGGGAACCCAAAGTCTGGGTGAAAGCACCAATCCCTACTGTGGATCTGGGCTCCAACCCTCAAATGAGTTGAAGCAAAACCAGAGATTCCAAGACACCCAACCTCTGGGAAGTTTGGATCTGGATTCGGAGATGGAATGACCTCTCTCTCATTCTTGCTCTTTTTAAAAAAGAAAGAGAGAAATTAGATTTCCTGTTCCAAAGCTGCAGCTCTATTTTCTCTGCTGAGTCATGAGATTAAAGGCTATTTCAGTTCTTCTTTATCAGGATTTCATCATGCTAGAGACCAAGCTTACCCCTGTCAGCTCAGCAGGTAGTGGCTGATACGTCCAGCCAAACGAGGAGCCCATGCTCTGATGATGTCATGCTGACAGGTGCACACGCATTGCTGACTGGCTTCCATCTCCCTTTCTCCCAGCTCGTGTGCACCCCCATCTTCTGGAGAATCTCCATGGTGATAATGCTGCTTGTCACATTCGCTGTGTCCTTCGTTGTGGAGGTGAGAGCCTGTGTTTAATCGCACCTTTAAGATTGTCCTAATAGCAAAATGGGTCTGAACGCTCCCCACTCCCTGGTCACTTGCAGAATTAATGGCGAATGCTTTGACAACAGGTGAAAAAAAGGACTCGGTTGCATGGTGGAACTGGAGGTGGCATTCGCTGCTATACAGGCTCATAGTGCCTAACGCTGTATCTGCAGATGGGCTCGTTCATAACCAACAGTCTCACTCGGGTAGGGCTGCTAGGAGAAGCCTACAGCATCCTTGTGCTTCAGGGGTACATTTACCACTACAGGGGTCAAGAGGAACTGTGTACACCCTCCAGCTCCTCCGCTATCCTGGCCTATGCACCACAGTGCCCAATTAGCTAATTATATGGACTATATCCCTGGCATCCGGCACTGGGCACGTCAGGCAGCAGATGTGGGGACTAAGGTCTGAGCTGATAGGGGGACTCCTGTGCTGCTAAGAATTTCATTCGTCCCTCCTTGCAGTAGCTTATCTGCAGCGCTCTTTCTGCAGAGGGAGCCCAAGTGGCTCCCAAAATTCCACAGTGTGTACTGGGGGGAAGGATGCTTTCCCCAGGATGCTGGCTCTGTATATTACTCCCATATGGCATGGGTCTCTGCCCCGGCTCGACCAAGTGTGGGAACATCTAGAAAAGCAGCGCTCACTGGGATCCATATGTGCAAATCTGGCAGTGGGCTGCTGCATCCCAGCCTCGGCACCTTTTCTCCGGAGATGAGCTGCCAGCACTGGGACCACTGCTCCCGCTGGATGATGGCCCATCTCTCGGGGCCAGAGAAGGGTTTGGATCTTCTTCCTTATCTTCAGAGTTTTCCACTCAAATGCTGCAGATTAGCAGAAGGAAGGCAACTGTGGCCCCACTTCTCATTGAGAGGTCAGACCTGAATGGTCATATCCACCTGGAGGGCCTCAGCCACAGAGGGCCAGTTCCTCCAGAAGGTGGCTTGTGCCCAGAGGTAGGCATGGGGCAATGTCCTTAAGCAACTAGTGGTTACTGATGAGTAACTTTTCATTTGTCCACAGTGGACACATCCAGCAACAGCTTCATGAGCTGCAGAGACATTGGCTAAGCTGATTGGCGCTGCAAGCCTGGGAGGCGAGAGAAGTGAAGCAGCTCACCCCTGCCCCACCTTCTCCCCGAGCACACTGTGGCTGCTTCACTTCTCCCGCCTCCCAGGCTTCCGGCGCCAGTCAGCTTAGGTGCTGTAAGCCTGGCAGGCGGGAGAAGTGAAGCAGCCATGGTGTGCTCATGTTCGTGTGTGGAGCAGGGGTGAGCTGGGCTGGGGGGTGCCTCAGAGCAGAGGGTGGGGGGTGGGGAGCTGCCGCAATGGGGGTGCCTCAGGGCGGAGGTGGGGAGCTGCCACAAGTGGGGGGGCGCCCCAGGGCAGGGGTGCAGGGGAGGTGGAGGGAGCAGGCTGGAAGTTTCGCTTAGGCGTGAAACATCCTTGCACCGGCCCTGCCAGCAACCCCCCAACTCAGCTACCATGGCAGCTTTTCGTGTGAATGATTCATAGGCTGGCAATCCCTTCTGGTTTACAGCAGCAGAAATTAATTGTGTGCATGCAGAAAGCATGAGATTCCTTCTCTGTAGAGACAATACAGCTCTAGCTTATTTCCATGCTGGACCCTCTTTCCTTTACCCCCACATACTGGCCCCACGGCAATGAAGCAGGTCAGTGAAGCTGGTGGGGAAGGGAGGCGAGTTGCAGCTTGAATTTAGACTGACTTGATACTGAAGAGTTCCCAACACCTTGGAGCCATACAGAGTTTTTAAAGGAAATGCACCTGCCTGTGGGCAGAGAGGATGGTTCAGGGTCTTGATCACGGGAACCTTTACTCTTTAAGTCACTGCTCCAGTTTCATCCCAAGTCAACAGTAGCCCAATGTTGTACCAACAGTGGCTGCTGGGAAGCCCATGTTAGCAGCACTGGTGATCCCCCTCCAGATCCTAGTGGATCAATGGCCCTGCTTGGCACCCATTGCTGGCAGCTACTCCACGGGACCCAGGAGTGAATGAACATGGAGAGATGAACTCCGCTCTTACCCTCCAGTCATTAGGCAGTGTGGAATGAAGCACCATCCAGCCCATTGCCAGAAGCCCTCAGGACCTTGGGCTAAGTAGGATTGCTAGGGTGTAACTAGCAGCAGTGGCGTTAGAGCTGAGGGTTTGAAGCGGGCAGCCCAGGGGTTGTGCGGTGAGGTGTATCAGCAGGACAGGGTGGGAGAGTTGCATTCCCACTCCTTGTACCGAGCCTGTCCTGTGGTTGAAGGGGGACAGCCATGCTCTAGGCTTGTCAGTAGTTGACTCTTGGCCCTTACTTTCGCAGGAGGCCGTCATTGAAAACAGAGCCCTCTGGATGCTGCTCAAAAAGTGCTTCCGGTACCAGTCCAAGAGTCATTACAAGAGGCTGCAAAGGATGCTGGAGCAGGACTCAGCCTGGCCTCCTCTGAATGAAACTGTCTTCTCAGAATCCAGGGGGATACCAGTGGAGGACACCAGGGTAGCTTACAGGAATCCAGTGTTTGAAAGCAATGAGGATATGTTCTGAAGGAAGTGGCAGTGCAGATGCGCAGGGCAAGGCTGCAGCTGGCCATGAAAGGAGTAGGCCGTAAAGATGTATGGCTAGAGCTGGGATTGGCTGAATCCCCACACCTGGCTGAACTTCTGGGCCCACATTCCCCATACCAGGGTCGCTTCGTGACACACCAGAAGCATAACGTGGCCGTAAACCCAGCTCTGGTGGCACAGAGCCAGTACAACGGTTTCCCCCGCAGGCAGCCCAGGTTATGTGGCTCTGCCCCAGTGACCCGTGGCCGCTGGCACTGGGGTAAGTCAGAGGAGTCTGGTCTAGCTGGGAGAGCGCTCGGTGGCTGAAAGGACATCACCTTTGCAGCCCCCTGCCGAGCTGCACTGCATGATCCTCAGCTGCAGCTCAGGCCAGGGCCTTACCTTGGTAATGAGCAGAGCCAACGCTCCTGCCTGCAGTGCCCCTCGGACAAAGCGCGTGCAGAACTCAGCTCTCTGTTGAGGCTGGACACAGACGGACCCGCTGGTTGCCTAGCTCCCAGCCTCTGCTGCCTCGTGTTGTCACACAAGGTGTCCCTAAGTCCTGCCTGCTCTGAGCTCTCCTGGAAGCCTGGGGGTTGGAAATCTGGACCCCAACAGTTCCGGGTGTTTGATTCAGCCCATCACAGTGATAGACTGAAGTGGTAAGCTCAGATCCCAAACCAGGACCCCAATGACCCACCCTGGCTGAGATGCACTCAGGGCAGGAACAAAGTTGGTGAGGCCAAAGAAAGCTTTTCTGGCCTTGGCTCACCCCTGCAGTACATCAGAGCAGCCCCACAGCTGCTCCGGTTTTTGCTTGAGCTGCACATGGCCCACTGGGGGGCTTAGACAGCCAACAGAGCCTGAACCCCCACCGAGAACCACCCAGCCAGGGCTGCAACAGGGACAGTGCAGAGCCATTCTACCAGCTTTTTGCTGCCAGGGAGCCTGCTTACACGGAGAATCTTTAACAGCTTTGAGGGCTTCGGCAGCTCAGCCAGGGGTCATGAGCCTATTACAGGAGTGGGGGATGGGGGGTGAGGTTTTGTGGCCAGCAACATGCAGGAGGGAAGCCTAGATGATTCTGACATTCCCTTCTGGCCTTGACGTCTATGGTTACGTCAGGCCCATCTCTAATAATGCTTGCAAAGGTATTGTTACTCTTGCTGTTATTTTAAATGATGTAGCTGGTGTGAAAGGAGAATGAATTATATAGTAAGAATAGAAAGGATTAAAGAAATGTTGTCTGTACCTTTAAGCAAAATTGTTGGAATGTTGCAACCAGGTGTCAGGAATACAGACATTAACATAGAACAATTGCACCGTTTAAGGGCAATTGGTGAAGCATTAGCCTTAGATCGATAACAGTTAGTAAGGAAATAGGATATGCATGCTGTGCCCCAGGTGAATTTTACTGTTTTACTTTCTTTGTCCCTTTGTCTAATTCCTGCTCTTTTATCTGTATAAATAAGACTGTTTGGGCCTTGCATGGCCACTCACATATTCTGAATGTTATTGGCGGAGTGCTGAGCTAATAAACAGAGTGGTCTGACAAATTGTGAGTCCTGATTCTAACTTTGACAATTTGGAGGTTCCACCGAGATGGCAACCGTCTTCACTGGGGCTGTGTGATTCCTGACCGTTTGTGTAGGATGACCGTGGCAGCCGGCACCTGGGCACTTGGCCCAAGCGGTCCTCCACTAGAACGGAAAGGCACACGACCACAGTGAAGTCTACGCTATCGAATCTGTTGGTTCCCACTCTGTTCTGGTAGGGATCCCGGGATCTGACATCAGGAATCTGGTCAGGTAATTATTTCTGTGTTTTGTCCGGACTGAGGACTGTCCTGTCTCTGTGTCTATCCGTCGTCCCGGTGGAGTGTTTGAGTCTGGGTGCCGTCTCCGTCCGGGGATCGGCCGACCAAGGGGTTCCTGTCCCCGCGGTCTGAGTGAGTGGAATCTGCACAATCGCAGCTGCACCGCACCTTGGGTAAAACCCTTAGTGTGAAACCAAGGGCGATTGAGGCAGTAGCCTGTGGGCTCCTTTTGTGTGTTGCACTGGGCATCGCTCTGACGAACCCGAATTTCCTTCTTGTGTGATTGGTGTGTGAAGTCCTCCTGTATGGGTAACCAGACGTCTAAACCGGGGCAGTTCCCTAAAGGAACTCCGGCTCATTTTATGTATTTTAGGAAGGATCTGGACTTCTGTAAGTTTCTGGAAAAATGGTCTAGGCTAACTCAGGGAGATCCCAAAACTCAGTGGCCACTGTTAGGATCTTGGGATAAGGATCGAGAAGATGCCTTAAAAGACAAACTCAGCCAATCTAAAACTAAATTGGCAAAAGGAGAGGTCGATTGTTTCATGCAATGGTGGGAAGAGGCAAATCGTAGATGGACAGAATCGAAACTCGCTTCTCTCAAAGATTCAAATGATAAGTTGAAAGCTTTATTGGAAACCTCCTCTCCCACCACTAGACCGAGCGCTCCCCTTTACCCTGTTCTCCAAGCAGACCCCCCTTCATACTCCTGTCTCCGGGTGGGAAAAGACGAAGAAAACCCCTTGCTAGATTCCGGGGACGAGGATGAAGAAGACGCATTAATTGGCCTGGCAGCCTTGCGTCGAATCAATAGATGGCCACCCATGCCCCCAGCTCAGGAACAACTGTTACCAGATCTCCCAGATCAGGAACAATTCCCAGAGATCTCCAGTTCGGACCTGTCTGGACCATCCAGTACTGCCGAGGCCCATTCCTCTGGACTCACTCTGCCTCGTAAAAGCTCATGCTTGGGCCTTAAAAATATCCAGGCTCCCCTCCGAATCCTGCATACTGGGGGCCAGGACGGGGGTCCCACTTGGAGCTATAAACCCTGGACTCGAACTGAGCTCCTTTCAATTGTAAAAGGCTTTCCAAAGCCCCGAGAAAATCCTACCGAATTTGCAGAGGAATATTTGTTAGTGTGCGATACCTATGAACCCTCTGAGGCAGACCTCCTGCAGCTGTGCAAGCTACTTGTAACAGCCCCTAGTGAGCATGAAAAATGGCTCACAGCAGCAGATTGGCTCGCTGCTGACCACCACTCTACTTTGCCAGACACTGGTCCTAATGCTGAATACCGAAAAAAGTGTAAGGAACGAGCTAAAAATCTATTTGAAGCCATCCCTCGGGTATGGACTCCTAAAACCAACTGGACTGCCATAAATGGCTGTAAGCAACAACAGGGAGAAAACCCAGGCGACTATCACACCCGGCTAACTGACATTTTTCTGCAACATTCTGGTACACAGCAACCAGATACAAATGGACAGGGCGCCCTGGCTAGTGCATTTGTTAATGGCCTCCTGCCTGCTATTGGCAACCTGCTAAAATGAATAAGTGTTGGATGGGAGACCGAAACCACGGACAAATTGCAAACAGTGGCAGAGCACTGCCAACGTACTTTAAAAGGAAAGGAAGAGCAACCAGCTCAGCAGTTAATGGCCTTGCAAATACAGCATTATTCAGGGCAGGGCAAACAGTACCGGGGATGGGGAAAATACCAGGGACGGGGATGTGGTCGTGGGAGGGGACAGGGAACTGGATTTTCGGGTTATGGGGATGTTTGTAATTACTGTAAACAGCCGGGACATTGGAAGAATGAGTGTCCAAGCCAGCCTGGTAACTCTGTGAACAACCAGTTAAACTCCCTGCCAGCACAGCCAGTCAGCCCCCAGCCTTACTTTGCCCCACAACAATGACGGGACACCGGGGAACCTCAGGAAATTTTAGCCCCTTTACTACCTCTCACTCCCACGGGTGAGTGTGTGTTAACTATCAGTGATCTTTCTCTCCCTTTCCTTGTTGATACGGGAGCTTCGCTCTCTGCAGTTCGTACTACCGACCTGCCTGAGGTTCCCCGCTCCGGAAAAACCGTGTCCGCTGTGGGCATTACAGGAGTCCCAACCCCTTATCCCCTTTCAAAACCTCCACTGGTCCAGGTTGGTCCCCTTTCTGTGGATCATGCCTTCCTTCTCTCTGATTCCACTCCGGTAAACCTTTTGGGTCGGGATCTGTTATGCAAGCTTGGCTGCACCATATACTGTTCCCCGGATGGTCTATTTACAAATTCCCCAGTCTTCCCTGAGTGATTCTGTAGCCTTCCTGCTGTCTGAAACGTCCCTTTCTACTCCGGTCCCTTGTTGCCCACTGGTCCCCTCCCTTGAGCACCTAATTTCGCAGGTCCCATCCTCTCTGTGGCCAACCCATCCCTCTGAGGTGGGCCGCTTAAATACCGATCCTGTCTGCATTACTGTTGACTCTTCCAAACCCCTGCCTCGCCTATCCCAGTACCCTTTAAACCCTGAGGCAGAGGCTGGCATTGCTCCGGTAATAACCGCCCTGCAGGAGCAAGGCATTATTGTTCCCTGTTCCAGTCCCTGTAACACTCCTATCCTCCCCATTCGAAAAGCTGATGGCAAATCATGGCGATTTGTTCAGGACCTTCGAGCCATTAATCGTATTGTCATACCCGTTTTTCCTGTTGTCCCAAACCCAGCAACGATCCTGGCTTCTATCCCACCAGCTGCAACTCATTTTGCTGTTGTTGATTTGTGTTCTGCTTTCTTTTCTGTTCCGGTTCACTCTGATTCCCAGTACCTCTTTGCCTTTTCCTACAGGGGACAGCAATACACATGGACCACGCTCCCTCAGGGGTATACGGAAAGTCCATCTTATTTCTCCCAGGCATTAGCCAGAGACCTAGCTGACCTTGTTTTCCCATCAGGGTCCACTCTAGTCCAATATGTAGATGATCTGCTCCTCCATTCCCCCTCATTATCTGCCTCAGAAACTGATTCTTTAGTGCTCCTTACTGCCCTAGCAAACAAAGGTCACAAGGCTTCTCGCTCTAAACTACAGCTCTGTCAAACCTCTGTTACATACCTTGGTTTTCTCCTCTCCCAGGGTTCCCGTACGCTTTCCCCCACCCGCGTCCAAGCTATCCTTAGTTTTCCCCGACCCTGCACTCCACGCCAGGTCCGAAAATTTTTGGGCATGGCTGGATTTTGCAGGCAATGGCTTCCCCAATATGCCTCCCTTGCAAAACCTCTACAGGAACTCACTCGACTCTCTGTGCCTAATCCCATGCCATAGCCACCTGAAGCAGACTCTGCCTTTGTTTCCCTCAAACAAGGTTTGGCTTCTGCCCCCGCTTTAGGACTGCCAGACTATTCTAAGCCTTTTACCCTTTTCTGCCATGAACAATCTGGATGTGCACTTGGAGTTCTCACTCAAGTGCACAGAGGCAAGAACCGCCCAGTAGCTTATTTCTCTGCGACTTTGGACCCTGTGGCCCAAGGCCTGCCCCCCTGCCTGCGTGCTGTGGCTGCCGCAGCACGCCTAGTCGAAATGTCTGAATCCCTTGTCCTTCGCTCCCCCCTTACTCTCATGGTCCCTCACTCTGTAGAAACTCTGCTGTTACAATGCAATACAAGCCACCTCTCCTCCGCTCGTCTTACCAGGTATGAACTTCTACTGCTGTTGGCCTCATATATCCCTATAAAGCACTGTTCTCAGTTAAATCCTGCCACTCCCCTTCCCTTGTCTAATGATGGTGATCCTCACGACTGCCTTGCAACTGTCTCTGCTATCACCGTCCTGCACTCTGACCTTTCTGATGTCCCTCTCCCTAACTCTGACCTTGTTTTGTTTACTGATGGTTCCTGTTTTCGAGACAACCGAGGTCGTCTCCTTGCAGGATACGCTGTAGTGTCACTCTCTGAAACCCTAGAAGCTGCGCCTTTACCTTCTGTAACCTCAGCACAAGTTGCTGAATTAGTTGCCCTCACACGTGCCTGCTTTTTGGCGGAGGGCCGCTCCACCACCATTTACACTGACTCCCGCTATGCTTTTGGGGTTGTACATGACTTTGGTACCCTCTGGCAAGCTCGGGGTTTCCTTACATCTGTCGGTACCCCTATTAAAAACGGCCCCTATATCGCTGCTCTCCTGTATGCAGTTTTACTTCCCTCTGCCCTGGCTATTGTTAAGTGCTCTGGCCACTCGATGGCAGACACTGATGTTGCTAAGGGTAACACATTTGCTGATGCCTCTGCTAAACATGCTGCTGCCATAGAACCTTCCCCAGATGCATTTCTAGGTTCCTTCTCTGTTTCTATACCACCACCGTCCCTCATTGACCTCACCCTGTTCCAGGACTCTGCCCCAGAAACCGAAAAAGACTTCTGGGTTGCCCAGGGTTGCTCTCTACATCCTGATTCCCTTTGGCATTCGCCCACTGGTGCCTTTGTAGCCCCCTTTTCATTCTACCCATCGCTGGCCGCCCTGCTACACGGTGATTCGCATGTAGGAAAGGAGGGAATGGTCTCTGCTCTAACTAAGGCAGGATGGTGGGCTCCCCATTTCAGTTCTTTTGCAGCCCGCCACTGTGCTGCCTGCACCACTTGCCAAAGCCACAATATTGGTAAACCTGTAAAAGTGGCTCAGGGATTCCGGGGCTTGCCCCAAGCACCCTTCTTGCATTGGCAACTTGATTTTGTACAAATGCCTAAGTGTCAACGATTTGAATTTATTTTGGTTATGGTATGTTTATTTTCTGGTTGGATTGAAGCCTTTCCTTGTCGCAAGGCTGACTCACTGTCCGTTGCTAAATGTTTGTTAAACCATATTATGCCTGCCAAGGGAATTCCTGCCACTCTGTCCAATGACCGGGGTACACACTTTACCGGACAAATTGTTCAACACCTGGATCGTATATTACATGTCACACACCTGCTGCACTGTCCCTACCACCCACAAAGTGCAGGTGCTGTGGAAAGGCGAAATGGTGTACTTAAGAATAAACTTGCTAAGATTTGTGACTCCACAGGGTTAAGCTGGCCAGGAGCTTTACCACTAGCTCTTATGGAAATGCGATCCACTCCATCCCAAAGGCATAAACTGAGTCCTTTTGAAATCGTTATGGGATGCCCTATGCGAACTGTGGTTACCATTACTCCAGCCCCAGACTTGAACTTGACTCACAGTATGCTCCTTCAATATTGCAAGGGATTAATGCAAGCTGTAAGTCACTTCCATTCACAGGTTCGAGCCGCCTGGCCGACGGAACCCACCTCTGACGCCTGCCATAACCTTGAGCCAGGTGACTGGGTCTACGTACGGCATCACCATCGAAAACACGCCTTGGAACCTCGGTGGAAGGGTCCTCATCAGGTACTGCTTACTACCCAGACAGCTGTTAAGCTATCTGGCATCGCAGCATGGATACATGCTTCACAGTGTAAGAAGACACCCTCCCCGGCGAACCAATCAACACCTCAGGACTGCGCAGAGTCAGTTTTGACTCCAGAAGAAGACGTAGAGGAACAGCCTGCAATACCTTACAATCTACGCTCTCGTAAGGTTTGCCAGAAGCAGACGACGACCTAAAGCAAGGCCCAAGAAGAAGCAGTAGTGAGCCTAGCGCCTGCTGCCTGGTGGACATAAAACCGTGACTGCGGTTCCCTCAGTTGAGGTTGTCAGAACCAGAAGGGCCTTGCCTCCAACATGCACCTCTGGTGGTGCCTGTTCCTCGGCTGCTGGTATCTTAAGGTCTGGGGAGCCCACAATGACAATTCTTTTATCCAGCAGCAAGTCTGGATAGCTCAGACCCTTAATATTTCTAAATGCTGGGTCTGCAGCCACATCCCAGCCCACTCTCAAGCTGGTGTTCCTGTCCTGGCTATCCCACTGAATTCCCCAGACATTACTGGGGGACCTCGTCCATTTAACAAAAAATGGAACAGCAATGACACTTGGGAAGCACTGGGAATAAATGTATCTAAATGGATAAGTGTGATGGAGAGAAAGGTCATTAGTGTTGGGTGTGTAATGGGACAGGGCTGGATCTGGGAAAAAGCCGTTGCCTTCAGCATATTGTGGCAAGTGGTGTATGGGATTATTCAAACAAAACTAAAGAGTGGCAGGCTGGGTATGGGGATATGAATTTTTTCTCAACCTGGGATCAAACAGAAAAATCAATCTCATGTTTCCGCTATAGTAATCTTAGTAAAAATAATACAGTCTTCCAATGCCATACAAATACTACCACTCCTCGTAAGGAGGATTACCCTGTGCCCTTTGGAGGATATTACTCCTCATTTGCAGATACCTATTTAACAAATGGATGCAATCGACCCTTCCAGGCCTTAATAGGCCATCATTGGGTTTGTGGAACCAAAGCTTATACTGTATTACCAGCTAACTGGTCAGGTATCTGTTATCCCGCCCAACTCTTCCCACAATTCTGGGTACTAGAGTCCCTCCCACGAGAACGCCTCCGTAATTTCAGGCGAAAAAGAAGGGACTTACTAGATGCCCAATGGTATATACATAACATAAGCCCTTTAACTTGGGAAGAGGCCATTGGCACTTCCTTTATCCCACTTGGGGGAGTAATACACCACGCAAAAAGACTCCTAAGGTTACAAGCAGTGGTTGAAATAATGGCAAATGAAACCGGAGAAAGTTTAAAAACCCTGGCCAAAGAAACAGGGGTGATCAGACAGGTGGCCCTCCAAAACCGTCAAGCATTAGACATAGTGCTGGCAGCCAAAGGAGGGACCTGTGCTCTCATTGGGAAAGAATGTTGTGTGTTTATACCTGACAATACCAATGAGGTAATAGATCACGCTAGCCACTTAGAACAAATCACATATCTTCCTCATGAAGAGCTGAGTTCTTTATGGAAGTGGCTAAGTAACCTGTTCAATTTCTCTGGCATAGGAAAAAGACGGTTACTCACCTTTGTAACTGTTGTTCTTCGAGATGTGTTGCTCACATCCATTCCAGTTAGGTGTGCGCGCCGCGCGTGCACGTTCGTCGGAAACTTTTTACCCTAGCAACTCCAGTGGGCCGGCAGGTCGCCCCCTGGAGTGGCGCCGCCATGGCGCCCAATATATATCCCTGCCGGCCCGCCCGCTCCTCAGTTCCTTCTTGCCGGCTACTCCGACAGTGGGGAAGGAGGGCGGGTGTGGAATGGATGTGAGCAACACATCTCGAAGAACAACAGTTACAAAGGTGAGTAACCGTCTTTTCTTCTTCGAGTGATTGCTCACATCCATTCCAGTTAGGTGACTCCCAAGCCATACCTAGGCGGTGGGGTCGGAGTGAGAAGTCGCGGCACGGAGCACTGCCGTTCCGAAGGCCGCATCCTCTCTCGACTGCTGTACCAGGGCGTAGTGGGAAGCAAAGGTGTGGACCGATGACCAGGTCGCTGCCCGACAGATTTCCTGGATGGGCACACGGGCGAGGAAAGCTAGCGACGACGCCTGCGCCCTGGTAGAATGCGCAGTCACACGGCCCGTAGGGACATGGGCCAAGTCATAACAGGTCCTGATGCAGGACGTAACCCACGAGGATAACCTCTGGGAGGAGATAGGAAGCCCTTTCATACGGTCCGCTACCGCCACGAAAAGCTGGGGGGATTTGCGGAAGGGTTTGGTCCTCTCTATGTAGAACGCGAGAGCTCTACGGACATCCAGCGAGTGGAGCTGCTGCTCCCTGCCTGAGGAGTGAGGTTTTGGGAAAAAAACCGGGAGGAAAATCTCTTGGTTGACGTGGAAGGCTGAGACCACCTTGGGTAGAAAGGCAGGGTGTGGTCTAAGCTGTACCTTGTCTTTGTGGAAGACCGTATATGGGGGGTCTACCACAAGGGCTCGGAGTTCCGACACCTGTCTAGCCGAGGTGATGGCTACTAGAAAGGCAGCCTTCCAAGAGAGGTAAAGCAGGGAGCAAGTAGCTAACGGCTCAAAGGGGGGCCCCATGAGCCGGGACAACACCAGGTTAAGATCCCAGGTTGGAGCAGGGGGACGGACGTTAGGGAATAACCGTTCCAGCCCTTTAAGAAATCTCGACACCGTCGGGTGAGAAAAAACGGAGCGACCGTCCGCACCCGGGTGAAAGGTGGAGATAGCTGCCAGATGGACTCGCAACGACGATAAGGCCAGACCTTGCCCTTTGAGGGACCAAACATAGTCTAAGATTTCGGATACCGAAACTTCCATAGGGCGGAGATTTCTCTCTACGCACCAACAGGAGAAGCGTTTCCATTTTGCCGAATATGTGGCTCTTGTGGACGGTTTCCTGCTGCCCAAGAGCACCTCTCTCACAGGCGTGGAGCAGCGCAGCTCGGAACCAGTTAGCCACACAGGAGCCACGCCGCTAGGTGCAGCGACTGCAGGTCTGGGTGACAGAGAGACCCGTGGTCCTGGGTAATCAGGTCCGGATGAAGGGGCAGGGGAACTGGGTCGGCTACGGCCAAGTCTAGCAGCATGGTGTACCAGTGCTGTCTGGGCCATGCCGGGGCCACCATGATCACACGAGCCCTGTCTCTGCGCACCTTCAGGAGGACCTTGTGAACCAGAGGGAACGGAGGAAACGCATAGTACAGGTGGGTCGACCACTGGATGAGGAAGGCATCCGCTATCGACCCCGGCTCCCTGCCCTGAAAGGAGCAGAACGCTTGGCACTTCCTGTTCCCCTTGGACGCAAAGAGGTCCACCCGGGGATAACCCCACCTCCGGAAAATGGAGAGAGCGACGTCCGGGCGAAGGGACCACTCGTGTGACAGGAAGGATCTGCTCAATCGATCCGCCAGCGTGTTCCGCACTCCGGGAAGGAAGGAAGCCCTGAGGTGAATGGAGTGGGCTACGCAAAAGTCCCAGAGTCGTATCGCCTCGAGGCACAGGGAGGAGGACCTGGTGCCGCCCTGCTTGTTGATATAATACATGGTCGTCGTGTTGTCCGTGAACACGGCTACACAACGACCCTGAAGCTGATGACAAAACGTTTGGCAAGCAAGGCGGACCGCTCTCAACTCCCTCATGTTGATGTGTAGCCCCACCTCCTCCTGGGACCATAGGCCCTGCGTCCGCAGGGTCCCTAGGTGGGCCCCCCAGCCTAGATCTGAGGCATCCGTTGTCAGGGATACCGAGGGCTGAGACGGGTGAAAGGGAAGACCCGCACACAATACGGACTGGTCCAACCACCAGCCGAGGGAATCTAAGACCTTCTGGGGGACTGTGATTAACATGTCTAGCGGTTGCCTTGGCCTGTAATGACTGATAAGCCACAGCTGGAGAGGCCTCATGCGGAGCCGAGCGTAGTCGGTCACAAAAGTGCACGCCGCCATGTGGCCTAACAGGGTTAGACATGTCCTCACTGACGTCAACGGGGCTGACCGCAAGCGTCGAACGATCGCCGCCATGGTCTGGAACCGCTGCCGAGGCAGCGAGGCCCTGCCCACAGTGGCGTCCAGGACGGCCCCGATAAATTCCACCTTCTGAGTGGGCCTCAGGGTGGACTTGTCTGTGTTTATCAAGAGGCCCAGACTCGCAAACATGCCGGTGATCACGCGGACATGGCTGTACACCTGCTGTTCCGACGTGCCCCGAATCAACCAGTCGTCCAGATAAGGGAACACGTGGACACGGTTGCGCCGAAGATGCGCCACGACAACTGCCATGCATTTTGTAAACACCCTCGGGGCCGTGGACAGGCCAAACGGGAGGACCGCAAATTGATAATGACGAGCCCCCACAACGAAGCGGAGGAAGCGTCTGTGGCGTGGCCAAATGGCAACGTGGAAATACGCGTCCTGCATGTCGAGGGCGGCGTACCAGTCTCCCGGATCCAGGGATGGAATGATGGTCCCCAGGGATACCATGCGGAACTTCAACTTCACGAGGTATTTGTTGAGCTCTCGCAGGTCGAGGATAGGCCTGAGGCCCCCCTTGGCCTTGGGGATCAGAAAATAGCGGGAATAAAACCCCTTGCCTTTCTCGTTTTCGGGAACCGCCTCTATAGCTCCTTTGCTGAGGAGCGTCCGCACCTCCTGCCGAAGGAATTGCTCGTGAGAGGGGTCCCTGAAGAGGGACGAGGAAGGAGGGCGGGAAGGAGGAAACGAAACAAACTGCAGGCGGTACCCCGTCTGCACCACGCTTAAGACCCAGCGGTCCGATGTTATTTGGGACCACGCCGGGAGGAAAAACGAAAGGCGGTTGGAAAACGGGGGGGAAGGATCCATAGGGGAAACTGTTACTGCGCCCTCGAGCGCACCTTCAAAATGAAGGCTTAGGACCAGGCGGGGGTTTTGAGGAGCCTTGGTTCTGCCCCCCTTGGTTCCCCGACTGCCTGCGCCTCCCGTTCCTGCCGCGGCGCCTGTAAAGGTCCTGCCGCTGGCGGAACTGGGAAAACGGCCGACGGTGCTGCTGTTGTTGCGGCCTAAAGGGTCTACGCTGTGTCACGGGGGTGTGCATCCCGAGGGACCGCGCAATGACCCGGTTGTCCTTTAAACTCTTAAGTCTGGGGTCTGTCTTATCGGAAAACAGGCCCTGGCCTTCGAAAGGAAGGTCCTGTATCGTGTGCTGGAGCTCTGGCGGAAGGCCGGAAACCTGCAGCCAGGAGATGCGACGCATCGTAACTCCTGACGCGAGGGTACGGGCAGCCGAGTCCGCAGCGTCCAAGGAGGCTTGTAAGGCCGTGCGCGCGACCTTCTTGCCTTCGTCCAGGATGGCCGTAAACTCTTGGCGAGCATCCTGTGGCAGCAGCTCCTTAAATTTGTCCACTGCCACCCAGGAGTTAAAGGCGTATCTGCTCAGCAGGGCCTGCTGGTTAGAGACCCTGAGCTGCAGCGCCCCAGCCGAATACACCTTACGGCCAAGGAGGTCCATCCGCCTGGCTTCTCTGGATTTGGGGGCCGGAGCCTCCTGGCCGTGACGCTCCCTATCGTTCACCGATTGCACTACCAGTGAACCGGGAGTCGGGTGAACATGTAAATATTCGTACCCCTTAGAAGGGGCCATGTACTTCCTCTCGACTCCTTTTGCTGTCGGAGGGATGGAGGCCGGGGACTGCCAGATAGTATTGGCATTGGCCTGGATGGTCCGTATGAACGGCAGGGCGACCCTGGTGGGAGCATCGGAAGAGAGGATGGTGACAATTGGGTCCTCTATCTCCGAGACCTCCTCTGCTTGCAGACTCAGGTTTTGAGCCAATCGCCTGAGGAGGTCCTGGTGCGCCCTGAGATCCAGCGGGGGGGGACTGTTGGAGGAGGTACCCGCCACCGCCTCATCCGGGGAGGAGGATGATGAGACCCCAGGCACAATAGTGTCCAACTGAGGGTCTTCCTCAGCCCTCGCCTCTGTCTCCGGAGCCACAGCGGAGTCCTGCTGTTTGGACCCTTCGTCCCCTTCCGGGGAGGGAGGGGGGCGAGACAACGAGGCTTCCGGGGCCCTACGCTCTGCAGTCGCCGGCCTAGGAGGGAGCTGCTGGGGGCCCTGGGCCTGATGGTACGCCCAGGGTGTCCAGAATCCCCACTGTTGTGGGCCTTGGTCCTGCAGCGGCGGATCAGCAAACAGCGCCGCCTGCCGGTCGGTGCCCAGCGCATAGCCGCTGTCCGTCTGGGAGGATACGGACGGCTGCCTCGAGGGCCACGGCGGGGCCGACCCCGGATGGTACGGGTCTGCGCGGGCCGGCACGGAGGATCGTCTCGGTGCCGGGGACCGGTGCCGGGAGTCATATCGGTGCCGGGATCGGGACCGGGACCGGGATCTGTCACGGTGCCGGGCGCCGCTTCGGTACCGGGCGCCGCTTCGGTGCTGGGACCTACTACCAGCTCGGTGCCGGGAGATCGACCGGGACCGGGACCTGCCACCAGCTCGGTGCCGGGAGATCGACCGGGACCGGGACCTGCCACCAGCTCGGTGCCGGGAGGTCGAGCGAGACCGGGACCGGGACCGGGACCTGCCACCAGCTCGGTGCCGGGAGGTCGACCGGTGCGGTGAGTAGCGTCGGGACCTGCTCCTGGAGTCGCGGTGCCGGTGACGCCGACTGGAGCCTGACCGCGACCGCCTCGATGCCGACCGTTGCCGCGAGTGCGACCGGTATCGCTGAGGGGAGCGGTGCCGGGACTGCGAGCGGCGTCGGGATCTGGAGCGCCCAAGACGTCGGGACCTGGATGGCGAACGACTGTCTCTGGGCGGCGCCGACAGCATGGGCTTGCCTCTGGACACAACCCGCACCGGAGGTACCGGGGGTGGCAGCCGAGTGGGCTCAGTCAGGGCAATAAGGTCCCGAGCCGAGGCGAAGGTCTCCGGAGTGGACGGGACCACTATCTCAACCCCAGATCTCATGGGGGAGCTCGGCGGCACCGGACTCAACGGACCCGCCGGGCCCAGAGTCAACGGTGCTGACGGTGCCGGCGGTGCCGCGGCCGATGTTGAGGCCGGGCGCTCAAGCCGGGTCTGCCTGGCCGGAGTATTAGACTTCGACGGCCTAGGCTCTGATTCCGGTGCCGGAGAAGGTCGGTGCCGGGGAGTCTTCTCGGTGCCGGAGCGATCCGGTGCCGGTGCCGAAACTACGGTCTGCGAAGTCGACGGGTCAAGTGCCGCCTCCATTAGGAGAGTTCGGAGCCTCTGATCCCTCTCCTTTTTTGTCCTCGGCTTAAAAGCCTTACAGATGCGGCACTTGTCAGATCTGGCCTTACAGATGCGGCACTTGTCAGATTCCCCGAGGCACTTCAGGCACGCTTCGTGGGGATCGCTGGTAGGCATGGGCTTCTTGCAGGCCGCACACTGCTTGAAGCCTGGCGAAACAGGCATGAGCCTGGCGCCCGGTGCCGGGAAGGGCTAAGCCCCCGGCAAGGAACTACTTAACAGCTATTTACTAAACTATCTACTTAACAATACTAATTAACAACTATATAGAACTATAGATAAGCGATAAACAAGCGATAGAAACTAGGAGAGCTAGGGACGTGGAGGACAGCTATGCCGCGCTCCACAGTTCCAACGACCGACACGGCGGTAAGAAGGAACTGAGGAGCGGGCGGGCCGGCAGGGATATATATTGGGCGCCATGGCGGCGCCACTCCAGGGGGCGACCTGCCGGCCCACTGGAGTTGCTAGGGTAAAAAGTTTCCGACGAACGTGCACGCGCGGCGCGCACACCTAACTGGAATGGATGTGAGCAATCACTCATAGACTCATAGACTCATAGACTCTAGGACTGGAAGGGACCTCGAGAGGTCATCGAGTCCAGTCCCCTGCCCTCATGGCAGGACCAAATACTGTCTAGACCATCCCTGATAGACATTTATCTAACCTACTCTTAAATATCTCCAGCGATGGAGATTCCACAACTTCCCTAGGCAATCTATTCCAGTGTTTAACTACCCTGACAGTTAGGAACTTTTTCCTAATGTCCAACCTAAATCTCCCTTGCTGCAGTTTAAGCCCATTGTTTCTTGTTCTATCATTAGAGGCTAACGTGAACAAGTTTTCTCCCTCCTCCTGATGACACCCTTTTAGATACCTGAAAACTGCTATCAGGTCCCCTCTCAGTCTTCTCTTTTCCAAACTAAACAAACCCAATTCCTTCAGCCTTCCTTCATAGGTCATGTTCTCAAGACCTTTAATCATTCTTGTTGCTCTTCTCTGGACCCTCTCCAATTTCTCCACATCTTTCTTGAAATGCGGTGCCCAGAACTGGACACAATACTCCAGTTGAGGCCTAACCAGCGCAGAGTAAAGCGGAAGAATGACTTCTCGTGTCTTGTTTACAACACACCTGTTTATGCATCCCAGAATCACGTTTGCTTTTTTTGCAACAGTATCACACTGTTGACTCATATTAAGCTTGTGGTCCACTATGACCCCTAGATCTCTTTCTGCCATACTTCTTCCTAGACAGTCTCTTCCCATTCTGTATGTGTGAAACTGATTGTTCCTTCCTAAGTGGAGCACTTTGCATTTATCTTTATTGAACTTCATCCTGTTTACCTCAGACCATTTCTCCAAATTGTCCAGATCATTTTGAATTTTGACCCTGTCCTCCAAAGCAGTTGCAATCCCTCCCAGTTTGGTATCATCCGCAAACTTAATAAGCGTACTTTCTATGCCAACATCTAAATCGTTGATGAAGATATTGAACAGAACCGGCCCCAAAACAGACCCCTGCGGAACCCCACTTGTTATACCTTTCCAGCAGGATTGGGAGCCATTAACAACTACTCTCTGAGTACGGTTATCCAGCCAGTTATGCACCCACCTTATAGTAGCCCCATCTAAGTTGTACTTTCCTAGCTTATCTATAAGAATATCATGCGAGACCGTATCAAATGCCTTACTAAAGTCTAGGTATATCACATCCACCGCTTCTCCCTTATCCACAAGGCTCGTTATCCTATCAAAGAACGCTATCAGATTGGTTTGACACGATTTGTTCTTTACAAATCCATGCTGGCTATTCCCTATTACCTTACCACCTTCCAAGTGTTTGCAGATGATGCCTTTGATTACCTGCTCCATTATCTTCCCTGGCACAGAAGTTAAACTAACAGGTCTGTAATTTCCTGGGTTGTTTTTATTTCCCTTTTTATAGATGGGCACTATATTTGCCCCCTTCCAGTCTTCTGGAATCTCCCCCGTCTCCCATGATTTCCCAAAGATAATAGCTAGAGGCTCAGATACCTCTTCTATTAACTCCTTGAGTATTCTAGGATGCATTTCATCAGGCCCTGGTGACTTGCAGGCATCTAACTTTTCTAAGTGATTTTTTACTTGCTCTTTCGTTATTTTCTCTTCTAAACCTACCCTCTTCTCGTAAGCATTCACTATACTAGACATTCCTTCAGACTTCTCAGTGAAGACCGAAACAAAGAAGTCATTAAGCATCTCTGCCATTTCCAAGTCTCCCGTTACTGTTCCCCCCTCCTCATTGAGCAGTGGGCCTACCCTGTCCTTAGTCTTCCTCTTGCTTCTAATGTATTGATAAAAAGTCTTCTTGTTTCCCTTTATTCCCATAGCTAGTTTGAGCTCATTTTGTGCCTTTGCTTGTCTAATCTTGCCTCTGCATTCCTGGGTTATTTGCCTATATTCATCCTTTGTGATCTGACCTAGTTTCCATTTTTTATATGACGCCTTTTTATTTTGTAGGTCCCGCAAGATCTCAAGGGTAAGCCAAGGTGGTCTTTTGCCACATTTTCTATCTTTCCTAACCATCGGAATAACTTGCTTTTGGGCCCTTAATAGCGTCCCTTTGAAAAACTGCCAACTTTCCTCAGTTGTTTTTCCCCTCAGTCTTAATTCCCATGGGACCTTGCCTATCAGCTCTCTGAGCTTACCAAAATCCGCCTTCCTGAAATCCATGGTCTCTATTCTGCTGTACTCCCTTCTACCTTTCCTTAGAATTGCAAATTCTATGAGTTCATGATCACTTTCACCCAAGCTTCCTTCTACTTTCAAATTCTCAACAAGTTCCTCCCTATTAGTTAAGATCAAGTCTAGAACAGCTTCCCCCCTAGTAGCTTTTTCAACTTTCTGAAATAAAAAGTTGTCTGCAATGCAGTCCAGGAACTTATTGGATAGTCTGTGCCCCGCGGTGTTATTTTCCCAACATATATCTGGGTAGTTGAAGTCCCCCATCACCACCAAATCTTGGGCTTTGGATGATTTTGTTAATTGTTTGAAAAAAGCCTCATCCACCTCTTCCGCCTGATTAGGTGGCCTGTAGTAGACTCCCAGCACGACATCACCTGTGTTTTTTACCCCTTTTAGCCTAACCCAGAGACTCTCCACCCTTCTGTCTCCTATGTCCATCTCCACCTCAGACCAAGTGTGTACATTTTTAATATATAAGGCAACACCTCCTCCCTTTTTCCCCTGTCTATCCTTCCTGAGCAAACTATACCCATCCACACCAACATTCCAGTCGTGTGTATTATCCCACCAAGTTTCAGTAATGCCAATAATGTCATAGTTGTATTTATTTATTAGCACTTCCAGTTCTTCCTGCTTATTACCCATACTTCTTGCATTTGTATAAAGGCATCTAAGATACTGGTTTGATCTCGCCTCCCAGCTTTGCCCTGACCCTCCTTCCTCTCTGCCATTATAGCCCGTGCTCCCTCCTGTTTCCAACCCATCTCCCAGGTCTTGTTCCCCACTTACCTGTGGGCTTTGCTCACCTGTCCCCGTCGAACCTAGTTTAAAGCCCTCCTTACTAGGTTAGCCAGTCTGTGCGCAAATAAGGCCTTTCCCCGCTTCGAAAGGTGAACGCCATCTGTTCCTAGCAGTCCTTCCTCAAATAGCATCCCGTGGTCGAGGAAGCCAAAGCCCTCCTGGCGACACCATCGAAGAAGAACTGGTTGTTTCAGGGAGCCCTAACTATCCTGTTTGGAATCTTAGGCCATGTCTACATCTAAAATTTTGCAGCGCTGGTTGTTACAGCTGTATTAGTACAGCTGTATAGGGCCAGCGCTGCAGAGTGGCCACACTTACAGCAACCAGCGCTGCAAGTGGTGTTAGATGTGGCCACACTGCAGCGCTGTTGGGCGGCTTCAAGGGGGGTTCCGGGAACGCGAGAGCAAACCGGGGAAGGAGACCAGCTTCGCCGCGGTTTGCTCTCGCGTTCCCGGAGCCACCCTGCAAACCGCAGGGAAGGAGACCTGCTTGCTCGGGGTTCCGGGAACGAGAGAGCAAACCGGGAAAGGAGACCAGCTTCGCCGCGGTTTGCTCTCGCGTTCCCGGAGCCACCCAGCAAACCGCAGGGAAGGAGACCTGCTTGCTCGGGGTTCCGGGAACGCGAGAGCAAACCGCGGCGAAGCTGGTCTCCTTTCCCGGTTTGCTCTCTCGTTCCCCGAACCGCCGAGCAAGCGGTTCTCCTTCCCTGCGGTTTGCAGGGTGGCTCCGGGAACGCGAGAGCAAACCGGGAAAGGAGACCAGCTTCGCCGCGGTTTGCTCTCGCGTTCCCGGAGCCACCCTGCAAACCGCAGGGAAGGAGACCTGCTTGCTCGGGGTTCCAGAAACGAGAGAGCAAACCGGGAAAGGAGACCAGCTTGATTACCAGAGGCTTCCTCCTTCCACGGAGGTCAAGAAAAGCGCTGGTAAGTGTCTACATTGGATTACCAGCGCTGGATCACCAGCGCTGGATCCTCTACACCCGAGACAAAACGGGAGTACGGCCAGCGCTGCAAACAGGGAGTTGCAGCGCTGGTGGTGCCCTGCAGATGTGTACACCTTCAAAGTTGCAGCGCTGTAACTCCCTCACCAGCGCTGCAACTTTCTGATGTAGACAAGCCCTTAGTGATTTTTGTATGCTTTCAGTTAATCTCCTGTTGTATCCAGAATTGTGTCACCCAGATGATTGCCCCAAAACAGAGTGCTAATATGATGATTTTGAATATCACTGATGAACAAAGAGATAAGGAACGGTTAATTTGTGGAACCCAGTAAGGGTTGGTCATGGCGCACGCCTGACCAAAAGGAGGGATTGTGAAAGTAGAATGAATTATATTGTAAGAATAGAAAGGATTAAAGAAATGCTGTCTGTACCTTTAAGCAAAATTGTTGGAATGTTGCAACCAGGTGTAAGGAATACAGACATTAACATAGAACAATTGCACCATTTAAGGGCAATTGTTGAAGTATTAGCCTTAGATCAATAAGAGTTAGTAAGGAAATAGGATATGCATGCTGTGCCCCAGGTGAATTTTACTGTTTTGCTTTCTTTGTCCCTTTGTCTAATTCCCGCTCTTTTATCTGTATAAATAAGACTGTTTGGGCCTTGCATGGCCACTCACATATTCTGAATGTTATTGGCAGAGTGCTGCGCTAATAAACAGAATGGTCTGACAAATTGTGAGTCCTGATTCTAACTTTGACACTGTATTATGAGACTGCACTTTATTTTCAAATTAAAATCTATTTTCCGGATATAATAGCATTGACTCCAGATAGTCTCTCCTTGATTAGTGCGTGTTTCTGGGATTTCCGTTTTCAAAAAACCCCACATCCAATAAAATTGCTGAGATTTACAAATGAAGCATCCCACTCTATGGGCTAGAGCAGGCTTCCCATGACCAGGTGCTGGTTTCCCCTGCTCCCAAGTTTTCCCACCCAGCCTTACTCCCCTCCTCCAGCTCTCTTGGACTGAGCAACAAAGCTGCTAAAATAGTCAACATCAGAATGATTTTGTTTGGCTGATTCAGGTGGTTTCACACCCTGCATATTGTCATTTTCTGTGACTCTTCAGGAGACTGGGAATTTTTCACACTGATCTATGTGAAACATCGAAAAGTTACTTTCACTCTAAAAGGAACACTTGAGCACGAGTGTGCGTGTATGCTCCATCATAGCCTTCTCCAGTTTGTTTTTTCCCCTGGCACGTCCTGAAACCACTCTCACCAAAGTCTGTAATGAGAATTCTTCCTAGCCCAACCTCAGAACCAGTACTCAATCCTCACTCTCCTACATGGGTCAGCCAACTTGGACACCGCTGCTGATGCTCCTCTCAAAATTTTGTCCTCCCTTGGGTTCCAGGATTCTGACCCATCTTGGTTCTTCTCCTATTGCTCCTTCCGCCTGTTATCACAGCTACTGCAGGTATGTCTACTCAAGCTGGACCCCTTAGGGCTCTGCCTGGTCCTCTTATCTCTGTGTAATCACACCTGCAAACAGAAATTTAACTACCATCTCTACACTGACAGTGCCAGGATCTCTCTCTTTACTCCTCACCTGTCTCCTTCTGTCCAAAGTAAAATCTCGGCCTGTCACTCTGACACCTCTCACATATATCTGAGCACAAGCTCAGCATAGCTAAACCAGATTCCTAGATCTCCCCACACACCCCAAGCCCTCCCTGATACCTCCTTTCTTGCCCACTGTGGACACCACCACCATCTGGCCCATCACTCAGGCCCAGAACCTGGGTGTCATCTTTGATTCAGACATTTTGCTAGATCCTCATATCCAGCCTCTGTCTACACTGAAAATGTTCTATCAACATAGTGCCTTGATCAGGGGTGTGGGGAAAAATTGCCCAACTGTCACTGTTATGCTGCCAACCACCCCCAGTGTAGATGCAGCTACGTCGACAGAAGAAGGCTTCTGTCAATTTAGCTACCACCCTTCAGGGAGGCGACATTCTTACACCAATGGAAAAACCCCTTCTGTCAGCTGGGGGCTATACCGGCAGAGCTGTGCTGGTTCAGTCTACATTGTTCAGACACAGCCAAAGTCTCACATATTCTTTCTGTGTAACATCACCAAGATACATTCTTTCCTATCCATTCACTTGGCTATGGGCTTAGAATAATAGAATCTCAGGGCTGGAAGGGACCTCAGGAGGTCATCTAGTCCAATCCCCTGCTCAAAGCAGGACCAATCCCCAGACAGATTTTTGCCCCAGATCCCTAAGTGGCCCCCTCAAGGATTGAACTCACAAACTTGGGTTTAGCAGGCCAGTGCTCAAACCACTGAGCTATCCCTCTCCCAAGGGGCTTCTCTGCACTTGAAACGCTACAGCTACTGCAGTAGCGCTTCCCTGTAGATTCTCACTACAGCGATGGAGGCGTTCTCCCACTGCTGTTGTTAATCCGCCTTCCCAAGAGGAGCTAACTAGATTGACAGAAGAGTGCTTCCATCCCTCTAGCGCTGTCTATTTCAGGGGTTAGGTCGCCTTTACTACGTCGCTCAAAGGGGGTGGACTTTTCACCCCGCTGAGTGACCTGACCTACGACTCTCCTCATCTCACATCTTGATTACTGCAACATCCTTTTCTCTGGCCTTGACAAACGCAGTCCAGCCTTGCTCATATCCATTCAGATTACCGCTACGAAGACCATTTTCCTAGCCAGTTGCTTTCACCATGTCACACTGTGCATCTCTCCACTGGCTCCCCACTGTCTATTGTATCAAGCATAAGCGACTTGTCTGCATTTTCAGAGCTCTTCAGTCAGTCCCCATCCTACCTGTCATCTCTCATGCATGCCCCAGCTCTGCTTTCCCTGGCTGCAGCCCTGCAAACTTGCTTTCCACTTATCAGCAACTGCCAAATAATGGCAGCTTTTTGCTGGCAACCAAGAGGTAGCTAACAAGCAGAATCTACGGTACCTCAGATTCAGAGGTGCTGTGTAGCTGAATCGGGTTTGTAAGGCCAGTCCACGCAGAGATGGGAACCGCTCTCAGGTGGCCCCAGCTCCAGCCTGGCGGTCAGTCCCATTACACTATGCTGCCTCTATGGCACACACACACATTGGTGTGAACTCTTCCCTTCTGTTCCAGCCAGGGAGGCTTTACCAACCCTGAGTGTCTGAACCCCAAACAAAGTGAAACTCATTCAGAGCCACGCAGTTTCATTGGGTTTTGATACAAACCAGAAATGGGTCAGATTTGTTCATGAATCTTTCTACACAGCTGGGGTGAGTTTCTAGTTAGTGACAAACCCTGACACCAGTCAAAAGCCTTGTGGTTTCAGATTTTGCTATGAGCATTTCCTACACTTCTGGGTTTCACTAGTGTGGCAGGCTAGTGTAGCTTTTTCTTCCAATCTCACCCCTAGATACCCCGGGATCATTTCACTGGAGGCCAGAGCCACTCCATAATGTCTGAGAAAACAAAGGAACTCATAGACTCATAGACTTTAAGGTCAGAAGGGACCAATGTGATCATCTAGTCTGACCTCCTGCACAAAGCAGGCCACAGAACCCTACCCATCCACTTCTATAACAAACCCCTAACCTATGTCTGAGTTATTGAAGTCTTCAAACTGTGGTTTGAAGACCTCAAGCTGCAGAGAATCCACCAGCAAGTGACCCATGCCCCACGCTGCAGGGGAAGGCGAAAAACCTCCAGGGCCTCTGCCAATCTGCCCTGGAGGAAAATTCCTTCCCGACCCCAAGTATGGCGATCAGCTAAACCCTGAGCATGTGGGCAAGACTCACCAGCCAGCAGGAAAGAATTCTCTGAATTCTAAGAACTCATGTATAGAAACGTACCTGAACAGGTAGCTGCAAGAATGCTACAGGCTGGGCAACATCACCTGAATCAACATCAACTGACATTCATATAGCAACCGTCACCCCCAGGAAACTGGAAGGGCGTCACCATCTCCGCCAGCTAAAGAAAGAGATCCCTTTACCTGCCCCCAACACACGGCTGTACCCACAGTGAAATGGGGCAGCTGTACCTGGAACAGGTGAGGGTGGGAACACTATGCAATGGCTGGGGATGGGAGGTGAAGAAGAACTAATTGAAATGGCAGTGTGGGAGAAGTAAGTTGGGTGCCTAAATAAAAGCGGCTTGAGGATGTTCGGCAATGCTGAGCCTGTTGGAACTGAGGTAGGCCATTGGGTCAATCACTGCCACTGCAACGAGGCAGGGCGGTGTTTAAGGATGGCGGTTGGTTAGGACCAGCGTCACATCCCATCTGACCCACAGTCCCTATGCTATCACAGCACCCTCTCACCAGGCGGGGGACGTGTTCCAAAAGGAGACACCAACCCTACATCCGCCAGCCACTGGATGATGTCTGGGTCTGGAAGGTCCCCATCAGAACATTACTGACCCAGCCAGGCTCTGTTTAGCTTGGGAGAGCGGATAGGATCACAACACAATGTGGGGTGGCGATATCATATCATTTTCAGCTAGCTTCAATTTGTATTGCAGTAGGATATCATTAGGTAGAAATAAGGCTCTGAGTTTCCCCCATTGCCCCACTCGCTGCAGAGAATGACTAGCAGCTAGTTCCCAGGCATTGTTAGGCCAGTAGAACAATGCAGTGTTTGCAGTCATGCTAAGCTGCTTATATACCATAGCCCTGCCTGTCAACCCACTACCTACCTACTTTCTTCCCACAGATTTGCTGGCACCTACACTTCAAAGCAGCTGTGCTGTAGCATCTCATTCATGGTGGAACCTCTGCAAGGACTCAAGTCCAGTCACTCCTGTGAATAGTCCCCCGCAGGACTCTATTTAGGGACAGAAAGGGAAATATTCAAGTTTAAAGTAAAACCCAGCTCCAAACACCCCTCAAACTTTGGGGTGTTCAAATCCAGATCTATCTCCACATTTCAAGGCTAGAACCCACATCTGATTTGTCTTATGCTGCCAGATGTCACAGTGACACTAGCAGTAATGGAGTAGCTATTCCTTTCTGGGCCACCCTGTCTACCAGGAAATGTAGCAGAGCATTGGGGCGCTGTTTGTACAAACACAAACACATGAGTTGCTAGGAAAGCAGGCGAGGTGCAGGCTGCAAGTTGCTCTCTTCATGTTGCTAGACCCGGGGCTTTGGAAGTACAGTCTTGTAACAATGCAAGGAACAAGCTGACAATGGAGAAGTTGGCTTGGTGCTTAAAAATAACATTTACAAAAGCCTTCCAGACATGATCATAAAATTGTGAGTCAAAGTGCTAGTGAACAGAGGCAGATCAATAGTCCTCGAGCTTGAATAATAGGCACCAGAAGTATAACATGCATCACAGCTGATTCTGAGATCTGTATGCCCACTTGCTTCTTGGCCTCTCTGCTGAGACTGCCAGTGGGTACTAGGCAAGCAGAAAATGCCAGTGCATGTCACTGGCCACAGGGCTAGGGTGACCAGATGTCCCGATTTTATAGGGACATTCCCGATTTTTGGGTCTTTTTCTTATATAGGCTCCTGTTACCCCCCACTCCCAGCCTGATTTTTCACATTTGCTGTCTGGTCACCCTATACAGGGCAGACATCAGTAATGAGGTCCAACCTTAACTGGCTTTGGGCAAGTAACTTAACGGGGAAAGACTCCACTGCATCTAGCCACTCTCCCCAGCCATCCAGTCCCGCATTACAGTTCACAGTTAAGATTTGGCTTTACTCATGAAACATGTTTGTATGGCTAATAAACGAATAATGGTTGAGGTTTAGGATATTTTCACATCACTCGTTTATTTTTGTAGAATCACCACCAGGCTTTTTTTGTTTCGCTCTGCAAGGCACACTAGCCCTTAGCCTCCCATCCATGTAAGGGCACACGCGCACACACGTGCAAGTGAAAGCAGGAACTAAGCTTCTTACAAAAGGGGCGTATCCATCAAAAATTATTGCAAATCTGACTTGCAAAATGCCAGGAATATTATTAGCAGCTTGTGAAATAAACAGCTGAAAATAAATCACAAAGCTTTGCACCCGCATAGCAACCTTCCATCCAAGGATCTCAACATATTTCACAATCCTTCGTAGACTGCCTGGCTGGTAAGGAAAGGTTATTCTCCCTATATTTATGAGGTGGCCCAGGGAGTTTAAGGAACTTACCCAAGGCCACCCAGGAAGTCAGTATGGCAGAGGAATTAGATCTCAGATCACTGGGCTCAGAAAGGGAAACAAGGAGCCCTACTCTCACAAATGGGCTTCTAAATACCGTCTGAAGCCTGACTCCTATGTTTGATCTGCATTTCGGTGATCCAGTGCCTGGCCCATTGCACTAATTATTGAGCTGAGGTAAAAATACAGAATTCTGACACCTTATTTAGGCTCTCACACTGGAAAATTGGGCCCACGTCATTGATAATCAGGTACTGCAGCTGGGCCAGGCATTTCCCAAGAAGTCTGAGTGTTCTGCCTCCAAAGACGATCCTTTCAGCTCCTCTGCTAGGCCAAACAAGTGAAAGGCCAGGTTTGTTTTCCTCAACCCAACATCCCTGCAGGTTCTACCTTAACCACACTCCACACACACCCACTGATAGAGCTGGTCAGAGACCTTGCGATGGAACTGCGCTCCACAGGAGCATGCAGTTCTACCAAAACCAACATGCTTCAGGAAATTGGGTCGATTTGGCAGGAATGTTATTTAGGAGAAAGCTAGGTTGGGGGAAGGTCCCATATCAACACTGTTGGAACAAAACATTTCACTTTTTCATTGTGATATGACTTCTTTTCCTTTTTTTTTAATTTGTATTAGTAAATAATACAAAATAGAAAGAAATGAAAATTGAAATGAATCCTTTGTCAAAATGAAATTTTTAAAATGACCCAAACTGATTTTTTCCCCCAGAATTTTCCTTCATGGAAAATTTTGAAGTTTGGGGATTTTGTGCCTGTTTGGAACAAAGCCAAATTTCAAAATATTGAAATTCTTCACGAACCGCAACGTCCGTTCTCCGCAGTTTTCTCCACCAGCTGGTGCCCTCATGGCAGACCCAGGGCTCCCTCAGAACTGCTCCTGAAGGCACAGCTCACTTGTTAGAAAACATACAGCACTTACCACCCCAGGAGGTGGGTGTGTGTTGCAGCCACGTTATGATCCACCCTTTCTCTTCAAGACAGCGAGACTGCAGCTTTGTTAATGTCTAAGTTTGAATGACACCGAACCGCTGCCTCTCCAGTCACATGTAGGTGAGATCCAACTCCCCTCCTTCCACCGCACAACCGTCACAACCTTCTGGAACTCTTCCAGGACACTCCGTTTTCTCCCCTTAGAAAGTCTGTGGGCCTCGGTTTGTCACAGGCAACTCCCCTGCTCTGAGGGTAGATTTAACTCTGCCTAGCTCATGAGCCTTGGCTCTCAGCATGGGACCACTCACTGGGGCGGTGGGTTTTGGTGGAAGGACAGAAAATGCCTCTCCACCTTGCGGCCTCTTTTGGAAACAGGTGTCTACAGGTTCAAGAAAGGAGCAGAACAACCTGGGAGTGTCAGGTCATGTAATGAGAGTTGCACACAGGCAAGTAAGAAGCAGAATCCATCAAGGCAGAGCTTGCTGGTGACACCTACGGGTGAAGGTGGGGAACTGAACGTGATTATTATTCAGTGACCCACACCTGGCTGCGATCTCTGGGGCAGTTGAGCTGTTAGCTACAGAGGAGCAGATTCATTCCCAAGCCAGCAATGGCAGAGGCACCCCTGGGTTTCGACAGAGCTCAACACTGCCCCAGGTGGGTGGGGTGAGGTGGGGAGACAAGCCAAGGGAACTCTCCCATCGCTAGAGAGGGTCAGAATTTTTCAGCTAAAAAATTTTCCCATCAAAAAATGGAGTTTTGATTAAATTTTTCACAGGAAATTTCTCAACAAAACAAAATCTTCTGTTTAGTGCCACACTGAGCTCCAGGGTTTGTGTCCATTTGCAAACCTCAAAACATTTTTGGTTTTGATTCTCAGATATTTGGTTTCCCCTCAATTTATCAGCTCCTGTTTGGTTCTGAGATGCCCAAAACTCTAGGCAGACACAGCAGGAGGCATGACCCACTTGCTCCCTCCCTCTTTTTGCCATTGGTGGTGTCACTTTAAATAGTAGCTTTCCTATGATTCAGCAAAGTAACACTAGGCGGGAGAGGCATGCAGGAGTTGCATAAGTAAATACCTGAGAGCTTTACAGGCGAGAAGAGATTTCTATTCTCTGGGTTGCCAGTTCAACAACGAAGGTGCATGCTCCGGGATTTTTAGAGGCAGTGGATAAGACCATTATGAGAACTAACTGATGTCCTGAGTTCAAGTCAGTAGCAGCATCCAAGAGCTCTCTTGACCATCAAGAGACAACACCCTGGAGTGAAACTAATGGAAGAAAAGTCCTGGAAGGATCACCATGCATTGCTCAACCCCAGAGAGGAAAACGAGCTGGTAAAGGAAGGAGGGGGGTGATTTCTGGTTTTCTTTTACATCTCACTGGGCCCTCTCAGCCTATGTCATTTCCAACAGGTGTCTGTATTTTCTACAGCTAAATTCAGCATTCAAAGTGGGCTTGGTGTTTTCAGCATAGGTTCTGGCTGAAGGCTGAATCAGAGGTCAAACCCTGAAGTCATGTATTCACTGACGTCAGTCGGGGTTTTGCCTGAGTAAGAACATCGAGATCCAACCTATAGAAATCAGAAAGGAAAAAGACCTAGTGCCCCTGCCAGTGAAGGACTGTTTTGCCCAGTACTTTTCCTCGGGCTTTTTCCAGTCTAATCATAACATCCCTAGCAATGGGGTTTCCACTCCTTCATGTGGGACACCACCTCGCAGGTGAGCAGATCACAGGGAAGATGCTTATAAACTGGCCGCATTTTTCTTTTTCCTTGGTTGAAGTCAACCCTGCATAGTTCTCCCAAGCTAGCACTGAGTCACTCCTGCTCAGGCACACCCTGCTGCAATCTCACCTGAGGATTTCTGGGGTCCTACTCTCCATGCTACAGGTTGGGGATGACTAAGCTTTGCTGTTGCAGCTCCCAGGATGGAATCCCATTGCTCCCCAGAGGTGCTCGCCAATCTAACCCCTGTCTTCAGGATGCTTTTGTTAATGTTCATGGAATCAGCCCTATCTCTTTGTTGTGGTGAGCGTCCTTGTGTGACGGCAGCATTTTGGGGAGGTGGGAAAGGTGGGGCAGGGGGAAATGCTTTGGAAGTACAATTAATTGTTCCACATTTTAGCAGCTCATTCAGTGCACACAAAGAAGTGGTGATGGGGAGAGTGAGAAAAGGGGTTTTCTCCTCCCAGGCACTTGCGCAAGGGGTAGCTAGAATCTGGGTGTTCATGCTCTCTGTGCACAGGGGAGGAGAGCTAGCTGCATGCTTGGCACCTGATGCTCCCGAGGGACTGGGAAAGGAGAGTCACCATGAGCCTATCCCTTCTGCATCCACTGCAGACAACTGCTGGGAGGGGCATGTGCTGCACCCATTGACAGTAGAGCAGTTTCCATTCTCTCCCCACCCAGCCCCCTGAAGACCTTTGAGCCTCTGTCCTCTGCAGGCAGAATGCCCCGAGGAGCTGCCTCTCAGGTTTCCCCTGAAGCAACTGTAGCTTTTTACCCATCCCCAACTGCCTAGGAAATATAACTCTAATCTATCTGAGCTGTGTAAATTACAGTATTTTAACAGCGCCTTTGGGCATTAAGCAGCATCATTGAAGAGAGCTGAGGGTCTCAATCCAGTCCCTGGTGAATGGCAGGAGCTCCTATATGAGATACAGGGCAAGATGGAGGGGGTGGAATGTTGTAATGTCTTGTTGGCTAGCCCAGGTACATCATCCAGCTACACTGAAGAATGATTCTTAGCCAAATCAAGGCTATCGGCAGACTTTGCTGGTGACATGGCCAGCAGCTGAAGGGAACTGCACCAGAGCCAACAAAAAGCATTTCTCAAAGTTCTAATTCCTGTACATTCCGAAAAACAGAAATGCCGAGACCACCTGCAGCAGTGCCCTCTGGAGAGTCCCAATGCTGTTACAAGGGTACGGGCTGCTTCCTGGGTGGCGCACAGATGAAAGGGCTCCCTGCTGCACCTTTCCCCTCCCTTGTATAAGGGGCAGCCAGACTGCTCATGAGTACCAGACGGAGCAGGAGGAATCCTCCTTTTGCTCATTACCCCCTTTGAAAGGTTATCTTCACAAGTCCTTGCCCGAGGCCTGTACTCCCCAGCTATACCGTGCCTGGCTCCAGCGGGGAGTTAAAGGATGTCTCTCTCTCTCTCTCACGCACACACACACTCTCCACCCTGCATAATATGGCCCTTTGGCTGCACTCATCTGTGGCAGGGACGAGCATGTGCTCAGAAAGTTGAAGGCTCCAGCTCAGCACATGCTGTGCCAGCTCATCAGACCTAGAGCCAAAACGCTGCTGGAATGGGGCTGAGTTGCCATGGGAATGTGTCACAGCTCTGCTGCCAAAGCCATGGCCACCTGATTCCCACGTATTATGTTGCCTTTGGGCGGCATCATCCGGCAACATATTTAATGCCACAAACAGGCTCCTAGGCTCAGCAGAAATGCTCATCAATGCCCTACCTTTCCCCCCCAGTTCCTCTCTTCTATCCGTTTTATCACCTGAACATTAAGCATTCAGCTTCCAGAGCTGTCTGTCTGCACATTATCACAGCTGTCTCCTCTTGTGCTGGATGATCCTTTCGATGGGATGCAGGGCATAGGGCCAACAACGTGGTTTAGATGCAAACCCCGCTTTGGCTGCTGAGCAAGTTTACCTGCTATGGCAACATTAAGTCAGGAAAATCTGGACCTGTTCCATCCCATTTCATCAGCCTTTAATATCCCCTGCAGCAGGAACCTTCATCAGCTGAAGATCTCCCCAATTTTCTTCAGGTTTCAAGCGCATGTTTTCTTTCAAAGGCTCCACTCAGGGCTCGACTTAATGAGCACTCAGCAGCTTCCTCGGTCAGGTCCCAGGTGACTGGGGAGCTGCTTAAATCAAAGCATGGAGACTCAACAGTGAGGTACTTTATTGTAAGCTTTCCTAACTGTGTGTGCAGCACATAGGCATACACCCTCACTCCTGTGCTAGGTTCAGGGATGGGATCTCTGGGGGCAGTCTGTTCTTTGGCTGTTCTAAAGTCCTGGTTGGGAACTTCGAGTGGATAACCCCAGGAAATTACATCAGCTAGTACAGAGCATAGAGTTCACAGCATAGATGAACACTAGTGTCTCCTCAGCTCCCAGGTGCAGCAAAAGGTGTTAATTTTAATCTATAAAGTCCCGTGAGATTTGGGACCTCCTTTCAGAGTGCCCACCTCTCTATGCACCATCACGAAGAACATGGTCAGTGGAGGCCTATGTGTTGTTCATAGTCCATTTGCTCTGAATAGTCCATTTTAAGAAGTAAAGGCAGGCTGTTCTCAGTGGGGAGAACACGTGTGCTCTGATAGCCTGCCAGTCTGGTTCAGGTGGGCATGGCCCATGACTCCTCTTCCACCTAAATGACCGTTTGATCTGTGGAGCAGCATTCCTCTGGCAGGCTGGGGGTTTCACCGGAAGATGAGTATTACTGCTGACTGCTATGGACTGTCCTGCACAGCATTTGGTCTTTGAATGTGCCTCACAGATCAGAAGCCATGGTGATGGGCACATAATACATTGACTTTAAAAATGCAAAAGCATGATTTACTATCAATTGTGAACTCTTCCTTTGCAGCCCAACTTGTCCAATATAGTTCAATCAGGCTTCAGGGGACAGAGAATTAGAGAGGCCAAATAGCTGGCTGTGCTGTAATATTTTTTTTTTATTACAACCAGTCTTTTCACTTCTCATCCTCGCATAGATCAAATGATGCTGAGCAATCTTTGGGTTGTTACGCTCTATCTTTAGCTAGTGATGAGTGAACTAGTTCCACTACAGTATGGATCAACAGCTGAAGTCCTGATGTTTATGAGAACATACTTATCTGGATGTGCTCACGATAATCACCCAGAACCCAGGAGGATGGTGACTGAGGAAATTTTGAACATGTGGTTCATAGCAAAAGTATCATTTTCTGCAACCATACCCACATGAACTCTGAGCCCATTAAATATAATAAGCTAAGCAGGGTCAGGCTGGGTCAATACCTGCATGCGACCCCACCCACTGCTCAGAGGGACACTCAGCGCCTGCAGGAAGTGGCTCTGGTAACTCTGCTGGCACTAAACCAAAGCACAGCACATGTTACGGAGCACTGTGCTGCAGAAAGTGCTATCCGGTGAAAGCGATGTAAAAGTAAAGGCCTGAATGCTGGTAAGCATTAAAATGATGCACACAGTTGAAATTTCACATGCTTTTTAAAAATCAATGTCTTTACACAGGTTACAAATAACACCAGCAATTATTAAAGTGGAACTAAAATGATTAGATTTTCACTACTTTTGGTTTTCACTGAACTCAGCTTGGTGACTAGCCCTAGTTTAGTCACTGCTTTTGGTACATGTCGTCAGTTTCTAGTCTATTTCCACTCTCTGAAGCTAAGGCACTAGCCCCAGGCTGCAATCCCTGTGGCCAATTCTGGCAATTTCACTGCGAGGCTCACTCTGTTTGGTGTTTTTCTTAGAGCTTCAGCTTTAAGCCCTGTGATTACAGAAGGATCTCAGCTTTCATTTACAGAGGAAAGTAAGGCTCTAGCTCTCATGGCTGTGGAGGAAAACTTTGGGCACAAGCATGCACGCGCAACATGGTCTGAAAAAAGTGAGGGGTCTGTTATTGTCTACAGAAATGATCACATCAGTTCTGTCTGAGTTTCCACATCCTCACTTCTGTTCCTCCTGCAACTCCAGGGGCTGTTCATCTCCCTTTTCCAGGCCTGGGGGTTACAGTAGGGGCCCCTCCCCACTCAGACTGGGGGAGGGTCAGCTCCAGAGGCTCTGCATTCTCCCTCCCCCTTCCTAGCCTTGATGCTGCAGTGAGGCAGGGGATGAGCTGAGGCACTGTCCTATTGGTCACAAGAGCAGGGCGGGTGCAGAGCATCCCTGAGCTGCTGGGCTCTTTCTGCTCCTGCCTCCCCTCTGGGAGTGGCCGTGGGGTGTGGGGAGAGCAGAGATCTCCCTGCCCCCGACAGAGCCCCAGATTGGCTGATTATACCTCAGGAGGCAGGGAAGTGGGGAAAGCAGCCAACCAGAGGGGCGTTTCCCCCATGCAGGGCTGAAAGGTAGTCCCTCAGTGACCCTGCTGGTCTAGAAGGTAGCTGCTAGGTGTGCAGCCCCTTTGAGCTAAGCACTGAGAACAGGAACTCTACAGACCCCTCAAAAGCAAAGGCAAATTAAAGGGTCCAAAAGTCTCATGGATGTGCAGGGGCCAAACTCATGCCGGAGGTTGCCAATATTGTGCATCACTTGGGCTGCCAACAATGCAGTGAATATTACTTTAAACTCCCAGCATTTCTATTCATCTTAGATTTAGAAAAAAGTCTTATTTAAAGTCCAAAGCCAAATAATTAATTAGCAGGGATGCTGCCTGAATAAGTACAGCAGATTTGTAACCAAATCTGAGCTACCCTTGTCTCTTTAAAGGTCTCGTGACATCCTTACCAAGGGCTACACTACAAAATTAAGGTGACCTAACTTACATCGGCATGCAGCCATTGCAGAAATGAGATTGCTTGTGCATGTCTACACTTTGTTCCTTGTGTCGGCCATACAAGTCCTCACCAGGAGTGCTTGCACCAATTGAACGGTCAGTGTGGGGGCATCATGGGATAGCTTCAGAAAGCCAGCAACAGTCAATATAAGCAACTTCTCATGTACACTGACCATGTGTTGACCTAACTACACAACTCATGAGGTGGAGTTAAGTCAGTGTAATGGGCGAGTTATGTTGGCGGGAGTGAAATTATAGTGTAGACACTTACAGACTTAGGTCAACATAAGCTTCCTTGCGTAGACGTAATTCTGTAGTGTGGACCCGGGCCTTGTCTGCAGCCAGAGTTGCACTGGTTTAATATAGCTCCATCACTCAGGTGAGGTTTTTTCACACTCCTGACCAACAAAGCTATGCTGATATAACCTTTCAGCATAGACCAGGCCTAAAAATGTAGTTTTAAACCAGATTAGTTAAACCAGTGCTAAGGCTATGTGGATATTCTTATTTCAGTTTAACCAGGTTTTAATTTAAATTGAATAGGAACAGGTTTAAGCTAAACCAAATAAGCCACTCTCAAACTGAACTAAGAGTGTCTACACAGGTTCTTTATGCCTGTTTAACTAAATCAATTTAAAATCCCACCTGAGATTAAACTGGTGAAACCTACTTGCTAAGAGTTTGGCTTCTATAGCCAAGTTCCAGCATGTGGAATTACATTCTATTTTTCTAAACTCCCTGTGGTTTCCACCAAATATGATCTTCTTTGGTTTCTATCCTGCAGAAGATTAAGCAGTTGGGATTCCCTCTCCTTTCCCATACAGAGGTGGTTGTATTTCAGTGCTGGAGTATGTGATCCCTAGTATAGTGAGTATATTAAGTTTACAAGTTCTGTTAAGCAGTTTGAGAATCCTTCGGGATGAAATAAAATAGAAAGTTTCTTTTTAAAATGTACTTATTAACAGAGCCTGGTCCGGGGATTCTCATACCTCCAAACAAGTGGGGACCTAGCATCCAGTGCCCTGTGAGTGATTTAAGTTGTCACCTATGTTTTATTTAGCTTACATGGATGACACAATATTACTGGCATAATTTGATTCTCAGAACCTGGCATTACTTGCAAAGCCTTTTAAATGTGGGTGGTTGGCAACACTTGCTCTCCTGAGCGAGGCGTTACTTTCAGGGATTATGAAAGTGGGAAGAGGAATTAAGAGGAATTAGTCATGTGCAGCACACTGTGTTGAACCCATGTGAACTTCCTCCAGTCATTTCTGAACATGGGATCTCCCATGTCTTAGCTGACCCAATCCTAAAGAGGATCCAGGTAATTCTCTGAGGATTTTCCCAGGGAGAGAGAGGAATAGACCCTTGCAGTCTGGAAAATGCATATTGGCAAGAAAGAAGGATCTGCAAAGGTACAGCAGAAGGAAAAAAACCCCTAAATTATAATGACACACAATGGAAATGACCCAGCCAGTTTTAAACTCCCCCTCCACTGGCTGCAGTGGTTTGTTCTTTACAGACCATAGAGTTATACAAGATGTGAGTCTGTAGATACAGTTGCTAATGCCAGAGGAAATGTAAGTAGTTTGTGTATAGCTGGGAGAGGGATGAAGATTAAAATTGGGTGCAAATCCAAGCATCAAAATGTGTGTGTCTGTCTGATATTTCAGCATCTGGCTCAAGACATAAATTGTGCAGTTGGTCCTTGTTTCAACAGAGATTGAACCACACTGCAGAAATTCAGAATGTTTGAAACCCAGGTTGGAATCAAATGTTTTGGGCCTTTCACTAGTTAAAAATGTAAATAGGATGGATATGTGACATACTAGGGTACAGTCCAGAGCAGTGCGGGACTATGTCACCCTGCCCTGCAACCTGGGGTGCCTTACAATGCCTTGCTGAATTAGCTCCCACCTGGACCGCTCACAAACAGCCTTTCAGATTGCATGTTACACCCTGAGTGTCTGTGTGTAACTGCAGCCTGCCAGCCACACATGGGTTATACTCTGGCTCTCACCACCCTGGGTTATACTGCAGTGTGACTCCAATAAAGCCCCAGTCTTACATTTCTGGGGAGAAATCTATGTCCTGTATTGCCCAGCCCTCTCCTGGACAGTACAAAATATTTAAAGCCCATTATTCCCTAAAGGAAATAATATGCCAGTTCATTATCTCAAATAGTTATTCAAGCACTTTAATTTAAACACACTGGATTAGATAAAACAGTAAAACAAGTATATTAACTACAAAGAGAGATTTTAAGGGAGTACAAGTAATAAGGCATAAGTCAGAAATGGTAACAAGCAAAATAAAAATGTTTACTAATGCTTAACTTAAACTATATCAGATTCAAGTAAAGATTCTCACCACGTGCTTTCAGCAGTTGTACTGACCAAACTCTGTAGGCCAGGACCCCTCCCTCACAGTCCAATGAATGCTTGTGAATGTGATGGGCAAAGAGAGAGAGAGGGGGATGCCTCAGGGTGTTTGGCCCCCTTCTCTATAGTTATAGTCTCCTTCTTGAAAAAACATTTCCAGCTGCATACTAGGAGACAAAGTCTATGTATAAGGATGTTCCCTTCTGGTTTTTCATCTGTTTGAACTTCCTTTGTCTTCCCTTCCTGCTTGATGACTCTGTTTACTGCTTAAATGCAAATTAAGCAGAGCACACATTCCATTGTTTAGGACAGCCATGTTTGCCAACTTTCATTTGAGCAGGGCTGAGGGGTTTGGAACATGTGTTACTACCACCATCCAGGGGAATCTTATAACTTCACATGCAGTGTTGCCACACGTTTTATCAGGATGACAATGACGATCAAATTTTGAGTTTTCAAATTATACCTAACAAGACATGCCTTGTACAAAAATGATAACAGTAGTGTATAGGGTGTGAACATGGGTATATTCTGTCACTGGATATTAACTGGTAAAACAGGAAATTTACCTCATACTACCAATTCTGCAACCTTTCCATTGTAAACTGACTAATCAAAATCCCGCCCGTTGTAGATTCAGGCATATCACTGAGCCCTACAAACAGACAATATTAATCAGAGCAAAGACCTAAAGTGAACATATAGCTCCCAGTCACCTTGCAGGACCTGAGAAGTTTGTAATGTCTTTTTCATGCTTGTATTTCAGATGAACAGATGGAAGAATATGCTGACCCTTCCCTTACACACAAATCCTACAGAGATTTATAGAGAATGATAGCTTTGTACAGATTTTTTGAACCAACCTATAGAATTTAATAGAAAATTATATTCTTGCTATGGGCCTATATATAAAAAAAGAAAGAAAAAGAAAGGATTTCACTCATCATTTAAGTCAGCAGATATTTTTTCTCTGTAATCCGATTAAGCTTTTGGAGAATGCTGTTGTTTTAACTACTATTAAATTCCATAGGACTTTCCCATAAGGATTTGGTGATTGTTTGAGGACTAAGCTTCCTAGGAGTCCAGTCACCTTAAAACCTGTGTGTGCCTATAGTGTGCACTTCTGTGAGCCATAGAATCACAGGACAGAAGGAATCTCGAGAGGTCCTCTAGTCCAGTCCTAACCTCCCCTATCCCAGTGAAGAGATGAGGAGTCTCCAATCCCACACTGCTTAGTATGAACACAGGTCTCTGTTATGTGGATCTGGAGCGACCGACCAAGCTATGGCCAACACTGCCTGCTAGTGAGGGGTGCGCTGGATGTCACAGGGTGATTCAAATGCCCTCTGCTCTTAATAGAGGCAGGTAGATTCCTGCATGGGAGCCGCCTGTCCAGGTTTCCTTTGAGGTAGCTGTCCCGGGAAATGCATCAGGGTGCTTAGTGCTCATGGCCAGCGGTAGGCTCAGGCTCCTGCAGGAGGTGCCGGGTTTTGTGCCTCAGAGGTGGCAGCCCTGTGTCCGGCTGGGTGCTGGATGAAAAGGGGGAGGGTGGCTGTAGGGGTTGCTTTGTGGCTGGCTGGGCGGCCGCTCCGCCCCGAGAGCCATCGCGGGTGCCTGGCTGGGCGCGCTCCCTGACTTTCTGTGCCTGCTCCGAGGCGCCTCCGGCCTGGATCTCCCTGGGGTGAAGTTCCTCCTCCCAGCCCCATCGGGCCCATGCCGCGGACAAGCCCTGCTGCCCAGGCTGGCCCGGGCAGGCGGAGCGTGGCAGGCCACAGGCTGGATGGGCAGCCTGGCGGCCTCACAGTCCTACACCAGCCTCCTGGTCACCAGCTGCAGCAGCAACAGCACCGCCCCCTCCGACCCCAACAGCAAGCCATGGGTGGAGCATGTACGGCGGGGGGGGGGGCTCTGAGATGGACCCTGGGCTGGGGGGGAGAAGGGACACAGTGTGTGGGAGTGGGAGAGCCAAACCTGTTGTGGGCAGAAGGGGAGGGACAGGTCCCTGGAGGGTCTGGGTGGGAGCTGGGGGAGGATAGGATGGTGGGTCACGGACAGGCCCTGGGTTGGGTGTGTGTAGAGGGAGGGAACTGTGTGTGGGGAGGGAACTATGTGTGGGGTGGAGAGACAGGGTCTGGGTGGGAGCTGGGGGAGAGGATAGGATGGTGGGGACACGGAGAGGCCCCTGGGTTGGGAACTGTGCGTGGGGTGGAGAGACAAGGTCTGGGTGGGAGTTGGGGGAGAGGATAGGATGGTGGGGACACGGACAGGCCCCTGAGTTGGGTGTCGAGGAGGGAACTGTGTGTGGGGTGGAGAGACAGAGTCTGGGTCGGAGTTGGGGGAGAGGATAGGATGGTGGGGACACGGACAGGCCCCTGGGTTGGGCACTGTGTGTGGGGTGAAGAGACGGGGTCTGGGTGGGATTTGTGGGGGAGGATAGGATGGTGGTGACAAGGACAGGCCCCTGAGTTGGGTGTTGAGGAGGTAACTGTGTGTGAGGTGGAGAGACAGTGTCTGGGTGGGAGTTGGGGGAGAGGATAGGATGGTGATGACAAAGACAGGCCCCTGGGTTGGGAACTGTGTGTGAGGTGGAGAGACAGGGTCTGGGTGTGAGTTGGGGGAGAGGATAGGATGGTGGGGACACGGAGAGGCCCCTGGGTTGGGAACTGTGTGTGGGGTGGAGAGAGAATCTGGGTGGGATTTGATGGGGAGGATAGGATGGTGGCAACACAGACAGGCCCCTGGGTTGGGAACTGTGTGTGGGGTGGAGAGACAAGGTCTGGGTGGGAGTTGGGGGAGAGGATAGGATGGTGGGGACACGGACAGGCCCCTGAGTTGGGTGTCGAGGAGGGAACTGTGTGTGGGGTGGAGAGACAGGGTCTGGGTCGGAGTTGGGGGAGAGGATAGGATGGTGGGGAAACAAACAGGCCCCTGGGTTGGGCATTGTGTGTGGGGTGGAGAGACAGGGTCTGGGTGGGAGTTGGGGGAAAGGATTGGATGGTGGGGACGTGGACAGGCCCCTGGGTTGGGTGTTGGGGAGGGAACTGTGTGTGGGGTGGAGAGACAGGGTCTGGGTGGGATTTGAGGGAGAGGATAGGATGGTGGCAACACAGACAGGCCCCTGGGTTGGGAACTGTGTGTGAGGTGGAGAGACAGGGTCTGGGTGGGATTTGAGGGAGAGGATAGGATGGTGGGGACATGGACAGGCCCCTGGTTTGGGAACTGTGTGTTGGGTGGAGAGAGAGTCTGGGTGGGGTTTGGTGGGGAGGATAGGATGGTGGCAAAACAGACAGGCTCCTGGGTTGGGAACTGTGTGTGGGTGGAGAGACAAGGTCTGGGTGGGAGTTGGGGGAGAGGATAGAATTTTGGGGACACGGACAGGCCCCTGGGTTGGGAACTGTGTGTGGGGCAGAGAGACAGGGTCTGGATGGGATTTGATGGGGAGGATAGGATGGTGAGGACACGGACAGGCCCCTGTGTTGAGTGTTGGGGAGGGAACTGTGTGTGGGGTGGAGAGACAGAGTGTGGGTGGGATTTGAGGGAGAGGATAGGATGGTGATGACAAAGACAGGCCCCTGGGTTGGGAACTGTGTGTGAGGTGGAGAGACAGGGTCTGGGTGTGAGTTGGGGGAGAGGATAGGATGGTGGGGACACGGAGAGGCCCCTGGGTTGGGAACTGTGTGTGGGGTGGAGAGACAGGTTCTGGGTGGGATTTGAGGGAGAGGATAGGATGGTGGTGACACAGACAGGCCCCTGGGTTGGGCACTGTGTGTAGGGTGGAGAGACAGGGTCTGGGTGGGAGTTGGAGGAAAGGATAGGATGGTGGGGACACGGACAGGCCCCTGAGTTGGGAACTGTGTGTGAGGTGCAGAGAGAGGGTCTGGGTGTGATTTGGGAGGGAGGATAGGTTGGTGGGGACACGGACAGGCCCCTGGGTTGAGATCTGTGTGTGGGGTGGAGAGACAGAGTCTGGGTGGGATTTGGGGGGGAGGTTAGGGTGGTGAGGACACGGACAGGCCCCTGGGTTGGGCAGTGTGTGTGAGGTGCAGAGACAGGGCCTGGGTGGGATTTTTTTGGAGGAGAGGGAGGGAGACAGGACTTGCAAGGACAAGAGAGGAACCATGCGTGTGTTGGGGATGGAACCAGGCCCTATGCTGGCAGGGGGGTGATAGAGACAGGGGCTGGGTGGAGAGGCCAGAAGCTGGAGGAGTTGAGGCACAGGACATTATGGGAGTGCCTGGAAGGCATGTGTAGTGGACAGACAAAGGTCATAGGAAGGAAGGGAACCAGGAGTTTTGGGAGTAGAGATGGATTCAGGGAGAGGAGTAATCTGCAGGGAAGGAAGGGGCAGTGGGGTGGGACAATGGAATAATGCGCCTTTGTGGTCTGTGTGGTGGGGAAGAGTCCAGTAAGCCTTAGTAAGGAGGGTGAGAGAATCAGGATGTGGGCTAAAAAATAAGGAGAGAAACAAAGCAGACTGGGTAAACATTAGCACAGTGAGGGGAAAGGAGGAGAGAGAGCAATGAAGGTGAAGATAGGTGGAGGCAGGCAGCAAAAATAGTTATTCACATGCTCACATCTGGGAAAAATGGCATTTGAGGAACTACACAGACAGAGGCTGCTGCATGCACTCTCCCTGGAACTGCTGTGCTGGCCGTACAGAGCTGTGCTGAGGACAGTTGGACATAACTCTCTGGCACTATGCAGAAAGGATCTCATTTGTACTCACTTTGGAATTGGCCTTTCAGTGTCAGTAAGAGTGAAATATTGGCTGTGGAAATCCAAGTGGGCACTTTGTGAACCAGCAGATCTTGCCAGTAGTTGTTGGTTTGCAAAACACCAGCCTCGGAGCTACTGTGTGTGGGGAAGGAGCAGACTCAGGGTGAAAATCCTGGCCCTATTAAAGCCAACAACAAAACTCCTGTTGGGCTTCAGTGATGCCAGGATTTCACTTCAGGTTTGTTCATTTTAAACAGAATTGTAGCTGTTGAGTTATTGTACAGACACTTACCCAGGGTCCTGAGTGCAAGGGACGGACCGTAATAAAAGCATTACTAGCTACAGCACACATAATGGGTGATTGTCAGAAGTGTAGACCAAGCATAAAGCAGACTAATGTACATGTAAATCCAAGGTGCAATTGGAGAAGAAACATGGGGATTAGAAAATGCAGTCTCTGTTGGAAGAACAATTTTTTAACAATAGAATGTCATTATGACTACAACAGCTTCCAGGTTATTGAAGTAGAAGGACAAAACAGGGAAGATAATGAAGGATCCTAAAAGGTGCTCAGGGCTCTGTGTATGATTAAGAACCACACCATGGGACATAAGCAGGAAAAAAAATTGCATCCTTATTTATGTAATGTAGATGCTACATTGATAGCACACTAGAAATGCATATGCCATTCAGAATCATGAAAAGTCTTCCTAACTTCAAGGGAGTTTCTGTGCTGCAGGGTGGATTCCCCTGAATAACACGGAGCTCCTGTACAGACACCCTCCATTGCTGCAGGACAGCTCTGGGACTGTAGCTGAATTAAATATAGGTAGAAGTGTTACTGTGACAGACCAGCTGCATTATGACAGTGAAAGCTATAGGATCAAGCTAATTCTTCAAGTCTACATAGCTGGAGGGTTGAGAATGGGCCTTTCTTGCCATATTAAGTATGTGATACTGCCTGGTTTTGGTGGAGTTGGTGTATGTTTTTCCTTAATTTTAGTACATGTTTAGCTGACACACAGTTTCATCTCCCAAGCTGAAGACGGGGTTGCTTACACGGGGTGTATTAGCTAGAGAGTCTTTGCAGCTTTTCCCTTTAAAACAAGTCTCAATGTCAAACAATTTCAAAATAATGTCTCGTCTTTGTCCCACAGGAGATATTTGGCTACAAAACTCAAGGTTGCCGGAAAGCCATGTGCATTGCTGGATATATCTTTTCGTGTGGGGCTCTTCTCCTTCTGTTTTACTGGAAGCCAGCATGGGATGTGTGGGCAAACTGCATCCCATGTAACTTGCAAGAAGCAGATGTCATATTGCTTAGAACAACAGTAGGTGCCCACTGTAACATGTCCGTTTAACTGGATGTCTTATTAATTCATATAAAGTTTTCACACACACACACTTAAGCACTCCTCCTACTCTCTCAGTGTGTAATAGCAATTTTTTAGTATTTTCCAATGTAAATACTCGAGTTCAGATGTACACTGGCAGGGATAAGTCAGGCATTTGAGGAGCCCACTAACTCCAAATCATTTCCATACAGACATTTTCAGAGAAAACAATTCAAAAATATTGTGCAGAGGTTATGGTTACACTAACTAGAATTCAAATACTTTAACACTGAACATAGACACCTTGTGTACACTGCATATCCCCACTGCTTAACTACTAGTGTTAGAGTAGGTCTCATTCCAATATGATTACTGCATAACACTAATTTTAATAACTGGAGATATACCAATCTCCTAGAACTGCAAGAGACATTGAATAGTCATTGAGTCCAGCCCCCTGCCTTCACTAGCAGGACCAATTTTTGCCCCAGATCCCTAGGTGGCCCCCTCAAGAACTGAACTCACAACCCTGGGTTTAGCAGGCCAATGCTCAAACCACTGAGCCATCCCTCCCCCCCAGAGAGTACTGACTTCTTCTATATTTCTATATTTGCTCACCCTACCTACACACAAGAATGTAGAAGACAGGACACAATAGAGGGGTCGATCCTAACAAATAGGGTTGAACCTGTCTTTTCTGTAATGCATGTGACTAATATCATGAGAGAAACTCTGTAGGATTGAATTTTAGAGGGCTGTATCCACTACCACTAATTATATCAGTGCAAACACCTAATATGCATTTGATCCCCAATATATGCGCTACTTCCCTAATATAGATGCACTGAAAACAATTAGTAATTTACTGCATTGTTGTAATAGTGATTAATAGCGCTGACCACACTAAGCTATATTGATTAAAGCACAATTTTTACTGGGTTAAGTGCATCTGTGTTAGGCATTTGCACTGGTCTAATTAGATCAAATTTAGTTACACTCTTTCTCATTTTCTACTATAGTGAGGCCTTAATAATACTGCAGCCCTCATTTTGGGAAACACACGTTTTCCAGGGTCAGGAAGCACGATTAAAATGGGCGATGTTTTAGACTTAAGAGTTCATTAGGTGAAGCAGACCGTAATGAAGCTCTCTGTTCTTGGCTCCTAACCAAATTATGTAATTATCTGTAATTATGTACTGCCTGTCTCTGCCATGGCTTTACACCGAGACCTACACTAAGAATGTATCATTCCTTCATAGTACACTGAATTTTTCTTTATTCCTCCAGGATGAATTTCAGAAATACACCAGAAAGAAGGTGACCTGGATCGACTTGTCCAAACTGAATCTATCGGTTAGAGATACATCAGATAGTCTCTTCATTGCTGACAAAGATTCTGTCATAAACAGAGCCATAATGAAGCCAGAATTAAAAGTAAGTCATGGATGGATGAATACAGTACGTAGTATTAGATGCAGAGGCGGATAAAAGCTCTTATCTCAATTTCCCCTTGCGGCTCCCATTCACTTTTAACTGGAATTATATCCATGCATCAAGGAAGAGAACTGGTCCTGTAATACAGTGAATTGGGGTGTTCTAAAGGGCATTTGTGCCCATAGGCACTGACTTCCCCTCTTTTCCTTGGGTGCTTGACCCCCCTGCCTCTGGCCCCGCCCCCACTCCACCCTTTCATGAGGCCTTGCCCCTTCTTAACCCTTCCCTGCCCCTTTTCCAACCCCTTCTCCAAAGTCCCCACCCCAACTCCTCCCCCTCCCTGCCCCTATTCCAACTTCTTCCCCAAATTCCTGCCCCGGCCCCGCCTCCTTCCTTGAGTGCGCCACATTCCCATTCTTCCCCCTGGTCCCGGAGCATGCAAACAGCTGTTTGGCGGCAGCCAGACAGGAAGTGCTGGGAGGTAGGCGGAGGACTGGGGATGTGGTGCACTCGGGTGGGGAGGGAAGAGAAGGGGTGGGAGGAGACCTTAACTACTGGTGGATGCAGAGCACCCACTAATTTTTCCCCATGGGAGCTTCAGCCCCGGAGCACCCACGGAGACAGCGCCTATGTTTGTGTCATTTGGTTTTGCAGGTCAGAAGCATCCAGGTACAGAAAATCTGGTATATTTGGGATCTCTCTGTGAAGCAGTTCCAGAAAGTGGGGTGAGTTTAATCACTCATTACAAAGTTCTTTGCAGAAGCAAAATCCCCTTTCAAGACATCGTTTGAGCTCTCTCATGGTTATCCTAGATCGCTAGATGACAGCAACTCATGTTACGACATACATGACAAGTTTGGAAATGGTCTGACGAGAGAAGAACAGAATATCAGGTACAGTCCACAGCATTTCCAGGCTTTTCGGTATTTCAGATTTCAATAAGCATATGGGCCCAATTCTTTTCTTCCTGACTCACAATTCACATCAGTTTATTGCTGTTTACTTCAGTAGTAATGTAAAGTGCACTGATGACATTGAAAGGGTGAATAAAATGAAGGCAACTTGCATTCTGCGGAGTATAGTCACAAATGTCCTCAGTTACAGTAATGTAAATCTGGAGAAACGCCATTGATTCAATGAGGTTAGAACTGGCCCTACGAATGGGAGAAGGGAGGGAGGTGCTGCCATGTTTCACCAGTCTACCAAGCCAGGCTCACAGCCAGAGTCAGTGGTAGATCAAAGATTCTTTTTGACTTTTTATAAAACTTTGCATGAGTTGCATGAGACAAATGAACACTGGTCTCAGTATAATTCCCCCTTGGATTCAATAGCTTCTTGAAAGACTTCTGTCTCATTCAGTCATCTGTGTTCTTGATATTACTTTTAAGATACGGTTTTACCATTATTGTATAATGCCTTTTTTTGTGTATGTGAATTCTTAGTTACATCAGAGGTCTGAACTGAAAAAGCTGGGGCCTTCTATAGGGGCATATGCCAAGGAACTTTGTTTCTCTGATATTAACCAATTCATGATCTCATACAGGAGGTTAGTGTGCGGGCCCAATGCCATTGAAGTTGAAATTCGTCCTATTTGGAAGTTACTTTTTAAAGAGGTAAGCTGCATCTCTATTTTTAAGTCTTGTTATTTGAATCATAGAAGATTAGGGTTGGAAGAGTCCTCAGCAGGTCATCTAGTCCAACCCCCTGCTCAAAGCAGGACCAACACCAACTAAATCATCCCAGCCAGGGCTTTGTCAGGCCGGGCCCTAAAAACCTCTAAGGATGGAGATTCCACTAGTTCCCTAGGTAACCCATTCCACTGCTTCACAACCCTCTCAGTGAAATAGTGTTTCCTAATATCCAATCTAGACCTCCCCCACTGCAACTTGAAGAGATAGCTCAGAAACATTTTGAGAGTGGTATTTCATTTTTCTACCCTGGAATTCAGCAATTGATGCCCTAGATCAAGGGTGGCCAACCTGATCCTGAGAAGGAGCCAGAATTTACTAATGTACATTGCCAAAGAGCCACAGTAATACATCAGCAGCCCCCCATCAACTCCCCCACCCTGCTCCCAGAGCCAATCAGTGCCTCCCCCTTCCTCCCCACACCTCCCAATCAGCTGTTTCATGGCATGCAGGAGGTTCTGGGATGCAGGAGGGGAAGCAAGAGCCTGGCAGGCTCAGGGGAGGGGGCAGGAAGGGATGGAGTGGGGGGAGGGCCTGTGGTAGAGTCAGGGGTTGAGCAGTGAGCACCCCCCCTGCCCCCAGTACATTGGAAAGTTAGCGCCTGTAGCTCCTGCCTCGGAGTTGTGCCTATACAAGGAGTCGCATATTAACTTCTGAAGAGCCACATGTGGCCCTGGAGCCAGAGGTTGGCCACCCCTGCCTTAGATCCTTACTAAAACAAAGCAGCATAGAAAAAACTCAATGCTACATGGTACAGTCCTCCCTCAGTTATGCCAATTCCATTCCTTTAACTACCATGGAGTTCTACTGGTATAACAGAGAGACTATTTGACTTTTTATGTACAGTTAACAAGATGGTTAGATGGCAGATTAAAAAAGACAAATGTGATTGCTGGGTCTTGTTCTGATCTCACTGACACTGTGGTATAAATCAAGAGTAACTCCACTGAGTTACATTAGTGTAAAGCTTCTGTACGAGAAAAATCAGGACTATCCTACATATGAGCACATCCATATAGGGTGCAGCCATACTACCTCAGATTATGAACTCATGGTATCTCCTATGATGAAGGAAACATGAGCAGTCCTTGACGAGAGACCAACCACCAATAAAAGCATAGGTTTCACAGTAAGTGGTGTTGGTGACTGAGTACTTGTCACTGGTCCCTCAGGGTCAATACTAGATTGATACCCATCATGGTGTGAGGAGTCACCATCTTTAAGACAAGGTGTACAATTTCAAGTTTGATCATTAATAATCCAATAGCACTTTTTGCAAGGATAGAGGTTAGCCTAGCATCCTACATTCTGTCTCCTTAAATTCCCTTTGTCAATTGAAATACAGAAAGTATTTTTGACTTTGTATCCTAAACTCTTTGTTAGTAATGCTGTGCCCTGCTAAAGAGCTGCTGTGTCTCTGTAGAAGTGACTACAGTCAGTGTTGAGTGCAGGAATTGTAATGCCCAAGAGAACTCCAGGAGAGCATTTTAAAACAGGCTATTGAATTTGAACTTTGCACTTGCATCAAAGTGTGCAGCCTCCCGTGCGATGTTTTTTAAGGCTGTGCCTCTAGGCAGGTCTCTGAAAGGTGTGGTGCTTTGCTTTGCTTTGCACAAGTGAAGGGGTGCCCTGGTGATACTATTGGCCAGGATACTACGGTACTGGCTGAGCGTACATCTTTGTTTTGCTCCTGACCCTTCATTCCTTAGACCTGGATGAATATTTGCAAAAATGTGTTCCCATATTTTTCATTCAGGGGTTAAATTTTTCAGTAAATTATTTACTCGGTGCTAGCCTTATACAGGCAAAGATCCCATTGTCTTCAGTCGCTATGTTGGCTGTCCAGAATGGAGCCTTTAGTTTAATGATTGAAGAGAGAGCTACTATCTAGACCGCTTGAGACTACCAGTTCATTTCGGAGAAATCACCGCACGGCTATCAGATGACAACTAGTTCTGAGCCAGATCAAGTCAACAAGATGGAGGTGAAAGCTATCAGTCCCCTGAACCATCATGGGAGAGTGTTGGCTTGCAACAAGCACCACAATTCTGTTTTAAATTACACTGAAAAGATTTCACGAATTCTATAGTGAAACCTTTTCATCTTTCCCACATGTGAGCGACAGCTGAACAAACTGTGGATTTCTCCTGACTGTGTGATATATTTGTGTTTGCAGATTTTAAATCCCTTTTATGTGTTCCAAACCTTCACTCTGACTCTGTGGTTGAGCCAAGGTTACGTTGAGTATTCCGTGGCTATCATAATCTTGTCAGTCATTTCTATTGGCTTAACCGTGTATGACCTCAGACAGGTAAGGCTGCTGTTCACGTCATCAATTTCCCAGTTTAGCCAACAGTAATAATTTCATTTGTCTCAGACACAGAATAAGAAGCAATTTCTGCACTCTGTCCTTTTGGTTAGCTGGTACTATTGCAGATTTCACAAGTCCACTGAAGATTAGAGTTGGGCCATCCATGAATGTTGTATCCAGCTTGGAATTTCCCCAATGTGCAAGGGGCTTCAGAGCCTGCAAATAACAGGCTTTAACATAAAAAAAAAGTCGCATTAGTCTTAAATTATCAGACAAGTTAATACATCTGAGCCTTTTAGACACATCTACACAATAACTTAACTTTACCTCAGTCATTCTCTGAGGAAAAGGATATTGTGTTTTTCAGATGAAGCCACAAAAATGTTCAGAGTTGGCCTATGCACACAAAGCTAACATGCTTATCCAAGGTTTACCTGAATTGCTTCATTTAGTCTGCATACCTGGCTTAGAATTTATGAATTCAGTCCTATGAGGCACTTGCACACTGTTGTAGGAACCTCAGACCTTCGCAGGACCAGGCTGTTTGTGCAACAAATACTCCTAACATTTCAGGCACTTCCAGCCTTCAAGTCAGGCTAAAAGTGCAGAGAACAGCCTCTCTCCTGTTATTTCAGAGCTGCCAGCCATCTTGGCCAGGCAGAGAACTCTGACTGCAAAAAACTACAACAAGAAAAATAACTCTATTTTCAAAGCTCAAGGAACATGCAATTCAGGCATTTGGGACAAGGTTCGGCCAGGTGGTAAAGTGGTTTAATTTGCAGCAGTTTGTCATTCCGTGGTTTGCAAACTGAGTGAGGCAACTGTGCTTCTGAGGTGGCAGTGGAAGGAGGAAGCAGTAGGAAAGTCAGCTTTCAGGAAAATAAAGTATGACTTCCTACTGATTGTCATCCTGGTGCAAGGGACACGGGATTATCACTTAAACATGTGCAAACCATGTGTAACAAACTACAGTGTGAGTCACCAACAAAAAATGGCCCTACATCTTTTACATCTGACCTCCACTGAATTACTAATTCATGTACTTAAAGAATTGAATCCTACAGCAGGTGATAGTGGGCTCTGCCCTGTTCATCCCCCCCGAAGACTGATGATATATTGTCCTTGCTGGAGTAGATTATGGCACTGAGCTACTTCTATTTTGTTACTGTCCTAGCACAAATGCACAGCACAAACCTCATGCAGGTCTAAGCAAGCATACGATTGAAGCAGACCAGGGTTGCTTTGAGGGACATTTCAATTGGTGTGCACATCCAGCAGTCCAGCACACCCAGAACACAAACAATGGCCTAGCCAGTGTTCTTGGGCAAGGTCAAAGTCCAAGCTTTTAGCATGAAGAGTGACTGGTTTTTGAGCCACAGGGCCCTCTTCCAACTGGTCTGAAGTTTTCATAAGAAAAACACTGATTAAGAAGCCCACACCTATGACTAGATTTTATAAGTAACTTTTAAATTAAGGTGACATATCCCCACTACAATACTGTACACAGCCCAAACCTGTGATAGTTCACCTCATCAGTTTATAACTCTGGACATGCAAATTGCTAAATTGGATTACAACCAGCCACCGGCCATGCAGAGATACCTAGCTAAAGTGATCAAAAGTCTAGATTCTGTTTCTGTTTTTTTGCAGTGGTAACCTCTGTAATAACTGGATATTTACACTCGGTTGTTCTACTGAGCCCCTTTCTAGCAGGGAAAAAAATGGACCAACATATGGAAATTCACTATTTAGGGATTGGAAATGTCATTGAAAACAGAGCCTGATTCATTTCTTAGTGTTGCAAAGAGGAGTAATTTTACTGATGTGAAATTGGCATGAGTGGAAAATCAGGCCCCAAAACACTGTACAGTTTGTTCTGCTGTCTAACTGAGGGCAAACCCTTTGAACACATTTCCTGATTGGTAAGGAAAGCATAGGGAGTATGACTCTTACCACTTATAATCCAATTAAGTTCAGTTTCATTGTTATGAAGCTTACTCTTGATCATCAAAGTATAATGTTTGCTTGGCACAAGTATTAGTATTTCAACACTTAATTTACTACCCAATCAACAGCAATCTGTGAAGCTGCATGACCTTGTTGAGGAACACAACAAAGTCCAGGTTACAGCCTGCACAAAGGATGAAGGTGAGCAATGTCCAATTAGCCTTCTTCCCCCCACCCCTTCCAATTCAATAGGGGGTCAAACTCTGCATTTGGAAGTACACAGACATACTTAGGCTTATCTGCTTGCAGATGTATTTCAGTATCAAGAACAAATTGGGTAAAGTAACTCCATAGTGCAGTGACTAGGATGTTAGCCATGGACACGTGAGACCAGGACTCAATTCCCTGCTCTACTACAGGCTTCCTCACCTCAGTTTGTCTCACTGCACCTTGGGTCTCTGTGCGATGGGGATTACACCCTACCTCCCAGCGATGTTGTGAGGCTGAGTCCATTAGGGATTGTGAGGTGCTCAGATACAGTGGTAATGGGGCCTATAGGTACCTTAGGCAGGTCTCTTATCCAAAGCAATTTATAGACATTAACTAATTAAGCCTCAGAACATCACTTCAAGGTAGGCAGGCAGACAAGTGTCTTCACTTGTACCACTGTAGATCCATAAGTGCAGTTCCTCCGAAACCAAGCAATGGAGTAAAACAGTTTGGTTGTGTAGTGCAGGCTTTAAAATGTTCCTGTGGATCATAACCTGTGTCTAAGTGAACAGTCACTTCATTTTATATTTTACTATAGGTTGCAAAAAGCTGGAGTCTCATTATTTGGTCCCAGGAGACATCCTTGTTTTAGAAGGAAAGAAGCATGCTTTGCCATGTGATGCTATCCTGATCGATGGAGGTTGTATTGTAGATGAAGGCATGCTCACAGGTATAAACTTGGATTTTGATTTGTCTTTTGTCTCCATGCAGTTCTTTGCTCTCTCTCTGGAGATATGTTTTTATCAATTCTGATTACAAATGGTTTATCCTATATCAGAATGAATTGTTGCAAAATAAGGAAAGATGGTGTTTTGAATAATTTGCAGTCTCCTTGGGAAGGGCTTCTGATTAGTTCTAAACTGCTCAGCATAACTCAATTTCTTACTAAAAATGAAACCAGATCTATGTAATGTATTGTCAGCAACAGGAAATACAGCAAACATTAAAAACACAAAAAATTGTTTTTAAATGCTAGGATGTTGTGCTCTGTGTGGGCAGACAACGATACACACACTTCAACAGCAGAACGCAGTGTCACACATATACACTTAGCCACTATAAAACTGTGTTTATCTCAGGGCAAAGTTTGACCCAAGTCTTTAGATTGAAAACTACCAGGGAGGTGTCTGAAGTGCTCAGATGTTAAAAATCATAGCCATCATCCAGTCCATTTATTTATTTATTTATTTAACAATTCTTGCTGATTGGGTATGTATTAATTGCACATTTCCTGAGTCTGATGGAATTTAAATACACCCTAACTGGAATTGTTCAACATGATCTTTAGGTGAAAGTATTCCGGTAACTAAAACCCCTTTGCCCCACATGGAGAATACCAAGTCCTGGAAAACACACAGTGCAGAAGATTACCGAAGACACGTCCTCTTCTGTGGAACAGAGGTCATACAGACCAAGCCCACAGGCAAAGGACCAGTGAGAGCTGTTGTGCTGCAAACTGGTATTTATTTTTTATTTTACTGGTGAGGGTGGTGGGGACCAGATGGCTCAGGGGACACATAGTAAAGCTTCTCTCTCTACATCCCTGATTCACATCCAGCCCATGTCAGAGACTGAAAGTTATTTATTCCCAACTGGTGGTTGTGTTTTGGTGGGTCTCAGTCTAATTTCTAGTGGACAGGGGCCCACATTCCAACCCATTGGTGTTACTGGACTCCCTTGATGGCAGTCTCAGTAGATAGGCCTGGGTTTGTCTACCTCACAAAACTCTTCGGGGGCTTGTCTACACACAAAAACTTTAACCAGACCAGTATAAAGTGGTACAACCCACAGTTATATTAGTACAAAGGTGCTTTACAGCAGTTTAGCTATTTCCATATAGGAAGGGAAACAAGATGTGTATACCTTTATACCAGGGTTACTGCATTCACACTAGGGTTTGTATGGGTATAACCATTGCAGTAATCCAAAACAGTGATGGCAGCACAATAACTGTGTGCAGATCAGAACCAGATAAACTGCCAGGACAGCCCAGGAAGCATGGACTGCCACTGCTTGATGCTGTACCTCTTCCCTTTTCACTGACTAGAGGACCTCGGTCTGCATGGCTGTCAACATGGCACCTTTCACCACTAGTAACAGCTTTTTAGAAAGAAATCTCACTGTTCCCAATTAAAGTGTGTGAGCTGATCTGTTTTGGTAAATAAAGACTGTTCAGTCCAGCCACAGTCTGAGTTTTAGTCAGTCACAGATGACATTCATCCCCACCCTCCAGCACACTCGCAAAGGCTGAGTAAGCTATCTTACTGCACGGCACTTGGGGTGTGTCTCCACTGCGTCTGGGAGAGAGCATCCCATCCAGGGCCAACAGACTTGTGTGAGCAGGGTTTACACTAGTGCACTAAAAACAACAGGTTAGACAGTGATTTACATTGCAGCTCAGGCTGGAGTTGACACTCTCAAGTCTGCCCCCGCTCCACCCCTCTAGACTTCGGAGTCTGAGCTCCAGCCTGAGCCACAACGTGAAAGCAACATCGCCACAGCTATGTTTAGCATGTGCTCTGCTAGCACAAGTCTGTGAGCCCAGGCTGGGAGCTTGCTCCCATAACAATGTAGACAGGCCCTACAGACTTCAGCCCAAATCCACAGGCAAGGTCCTGTGTGGCTGCTATTCCAGTCCTGTTACAGAACGGCGTCTCCTGCTTCCCTTCTGTGCTCCCAGTATAGGGGTTCCTATAAGCATAGGTACAACGATCTTTCCCCAAATCTCTCCCATCCATGCCTGTGCATTCAGAGCAGGGGTGAAATCTGCCTCCCAGGGGCACAGAGTGCACTGAGGGATCTGCTACCACCACCCATGTGAAGGTGTAAAATGAGGGGTTGTGACATGGAGGGTCTTTGCCTGTTGATGAATTTCACACTACATGAGCTGGCCAGATATTTTGTCCTGCCTTCAGAAAGTCTTTACAATACCATTCATCTCCTAATTCAGTTGTGTTCAACCTATCATGCCATTAGATTAACATATACAATTTGTGGTGATTGTCTTAATATAGGGTTCAACACAGCCAAAGGCGATCTGGTGAGGTCCATCCTCTACCCCAAGCCCATGAATTTCAAACTGTACAGAGATGCCTTCAAATTCATCATAATCCTTACATTAATTGGCGTGCTTGGACTGATCTATACAGTGTGTGTGTATGTACAGCACAAGGTAAGTAGTAGTAACATGATAATGGAATTCCTTCCCCACTGGAATTCCTTCCTTCTGAACCCTGAGTAAGGCAGCTGTTTGGAACATCACACTGCACGTACAGCTTCTGCTCAGATAGTCCAAGCTTTCGAACATTCAAAGAGCAAAAACAGGTCGAATATCATCAACAGGTTTGTTGTGTTTTTTTCTTTTCCAGAAACCAGTAGCTGAAACAGTGGCAATGGCTCTCCTCCTCTTCACTGTTTCTGTTCCTCCTGCAATACCAGCTGCTTTGACAACAGGGATTGTTTATGCCCAAAAGAGGCTGAAGAATAAGAAAATTTTCTGCATCAGCCCCCAGAGGATAAATATATGCGGGCAAATAAACCTGGTTTGCTTTGACAAAGTAAGAAACATATTACTGCTTTTAAAGCAAGATTGCTGCAATAGATTTTAATGCTTTTTGCAGGTTTGGGATTTTGTTCTATTAATGCCATAAACGTTCTTAGCACTTTTGTTCTTGCTCACTCATAGCCAAGAAGTCAAATTCAGGCTGCCTCCTCTGGGTATGCTGGACCCAAGACTTGCACAAAGCCTTCCAGGCAGAACCCTCTTCAGCGAGCTGAAGGGGTGGGGGTAATAGCCTCACAGGCATGAGTGTCACCATACAGCCTGCTTGCCAGCAAGGCATGCTCTGTGCCTGCTCTGGGGCGTGATGCAGAGGTTACTCTGGAATCTGTGCTTGCCTAGGAATCACCACATATAACAAAGGTGATGGAATTGGTGCTATTCCACGCTGACCTGTCCCCAGCCCCAATACAGATTAGCTCCTGAAAGCCCAGTTTCTCAAGTGTCCCTGTGGTCTCTGAGAATCGCTTCCTGTGCATGTTCGCAGGAAGAGGCTGGGTTCAACTGATGTGGAGTCCCCCAACCTCACAGAGTTTGCACACATCACTCCACCTCAGGCAGGAACAACCCCCAGTGCTCTGTGTAGGGCCATAACTGGATCAAAACGTGGTCCCCACTCCAGGCGGACATTGCCTCCAGACTGGACCCAGACCATGGTTCACCCGGATACTGCCTCCAGACTCATCTCTGGATCTTTCTGTGGTTTTTACATTAATTCCGTTGTCTTTTAACGTGTGGTGAATAATATACCTCCAGACACTGAAACTCTCCTGAAAACAATGAGCCAGGTTTACAGCAAGTACGAATCAGCGAAATCCCACTGTACTGTGCGTAATTGTGCTAGCTTAGGCAAGCTGGGAATTTGGTCCATAATTTCCTTTTATCCCCAACGTTCATCCTTGTGATCTTATACCCCTTTCAACATTTCTGAGATGTCTTGACTCTCTCTGCCCAGAACATACAATTTAATTTTCATGTTTTCAACTATACAAGGCCAGTTCCCTGGGCTGAGGTGAACCAGTTCAGCTCCATTCATTTCAGCAGAGCTAGGGTGATCTTCACAACTGAGTATCCAGCCTGCTGTAGTTTGTTGTAAATGTATTGTCTGTATTCCCGGTTCTCCTCTCAGTTACACCAGTTTTACACTGGCATGACTGACTTCAGTGCGGTTTGATGCACACTAGCGTTAGTCAGAGAATCAGGGCCTGAACCTCTAATAAAATAATCAGATGTTTGGTTGACCCTAGACTGGCACCCTAACAGAAGATGGACTGGACCTCTGGGGGCTGATCCCTTCAGAAGGAAGCCGGTAAGGATCTTTGTCCACAAATGGATTTTGCATTTTGGGATTGTGTTTAGTGATGGGCAGATCTCAGATATATTATCTAAACAGCCAAGAGTTCATCTGAACCTTACCTCTGAGGGAGCTTCCTCATATGTCCAGCTATAGGAAAGAGAGGGGCAATGTGGTCTAGTGACTAGGACACTGGCGTGGGAGTTAAGAGAACTGGGGTCTCCTCACAGCTCATTCCCTGGCCTGATGGGCAAGTTGCTTTGCCTCTTTCACTTCCCTCGTTGTCCTGTCCTGTCTAGCCAACCATCTGTTGCCCAAACAACTTTAAAAATAAATGAAATTGCTACTTAGGCCACTACATCCAGACCACCCTCAACAGAAATACCTTACCAGCCAAACTCATCAGATTGAAATGTTCGGACTCCACCCTGATGTGACAAACTGCATTTCAATTCCTGTTCCAAAATTCTTTGAGAGCCTGAGGTGACAAGTGGTGTGTAATTGCAAAAGGTGTTGATTATAGCCAAAATCAGCTGATTATTGTTCATGCTATGGCTACAAAAAATCATTTAAAACCCACATTGCACTGTGCATATTCCATTGAGCTCAAATACATTTGAGGAGAGATTAGCTGCCCATCATCTTTCGCAGGGGATCAGCATATGCATTATATCAACATCCCAGACTTTAGCAGTGGTTGCCAACATATCGGGTACTTCGGCACAGAGGAGATAATTGTATCATGATGAGTGACAGAGTGAGCCAGAAAGCTGCAGCGATGTACAGTGCCAGTATAGACAAGCCCTAAGTTTCTCACAGGACAGAGAGAAAATTAATATCTGATGCACATTACATAACATTAATTAACAAATGCCACCCAATAAAGGATTATTTGGTAAGATTTTCCTGTATTTAGCAATACAATCTCTACTTGGCTCTTGGCCATTAACTAATAGAGGTTGCATGCACAATTCTCTCCAGACAGGACATTTTGTTTGGCAGAAAGCTCAAAAACCACAACAAGGAAAATAGCCCTGAATAATCTCATGATTATTTCACTTGAGTTAACTGTGTAGTTCAGTGTCTGTTCATGTGACATGGAGAACAAAATGAGCTACACATGCAAATAAATTTGTATTCAGTGTTGCCGTAGCTGTGTTGGTCCTAGGATATGAGAGAGACAAGGCGGGTGAAGTAATTCTTTTATTGGAGCAACTTCTGTTGTTGAGAGACACAAGCTTTTGATCTTACACAGAACTCTTCTTCAGGTTCTGGCCACCGGGTGTCTCTTTCACCACAAGAAATTGGTCCAATAAGAGATATTACCTGCAAATAAAATTGACATTATGTACTAGAAAATTTTACAAGGTGCCAACAGGGGCATCATTTCAGATTTCCATGGTTGGGGAGTGGGCAAATTTCAGTGGCGGTCCAGGGGCAGAACCCCTATATTTAGTGGTCTGGGAGGTGTAGACCCCAGGTAGGTCTGGCATGACTGAGGAGCAGCCGAGCCAAATTTGAGTGGCTTTGCAACCCTATGCTCCAGATCACAATGGCAAACATTTGGGGCAGCTGGGCAGTTAACCTGGGCCCTGTCTTAGCAAAATTGAGGTTTCACTTTGACTCAGACATTGTTGGGGCTGGGGCTGGACCTCACAGGCCTGTAGATCCCAGCCCCTATGAGCAAAGGGAATGGTGCAATGCCCCCCTCCTGCCCTATCTCAATGGCATGTTCAGACTTTGCACAGCAAGAAGCCATGCTGATGACTTGCCAACATACCAATATGGGCTATTGATGTCTGCACTGATCTAATTAGTAAATCTGCATCATTACTCCACTCTTCCTTAAACAACCTCCTACAAAGAGACTTGCTGAGGGCTAAGCTGGGTGTTACTATGCAGTTTCAGCAAAAACAAGGAGTCCTTGTGGCACCTTAGAGACTAACAAATGTATTTTGGCAGAAGCTTTTGTGGGCTATAATCCACTTCATCAGATGCATGGAATGAAAAAATACAGAAAGCAGTATAAATATTACAGAACATGAAAAGATGGCAGTTGCCTTACCAAGTGGGGGGTCAGTGCTAACGAGGCCAACGCAATCAAGGTGGAAGTGGCCTATTCGTTTTCAACAATTGACAAAAAAGGGTGAATATTAAGGGAGGGAAAATTACGTTTTATAGTAACCCATCCACTCCCAGTCTTTATTCAAGCCTAATCTGATGGTGTCCTGTTTGCAAATTAATTCCAGTTCTGCAATTTCTCGTTGAAGTCTGTTTTTGAAGTTCTTTTGTCGAAGAATTGCCACTTTTAAGTCTGTTATTGAGTGTCCAGAGACAATGAAGTGTTCTCCTACTGATTTTTGAATGTTGCAATTCTTGATGTCTGATTTGTGTCCATTTATTCTTTTGTGTAGAGATTGTCTGGTTTGGCCAATGTACATGGCAGAGGGGCATTGCTGGCACATGATGGCATATATCACATTGGTAGATGTGCAGATGAACGAGCCCTTGATGGTGTGGCTGATGTGGTTAGGTCCTAGGATGGTTAGGTCTTTATTCAGGCCTAATTTGATGGTGTCCAGTTTGCAGTTAGGTCCTATGAGGGTGTCCCTTGAATAGCTAGCTGTGTGGACAGAGTTAGCAATGGTGTTTGTTGCAGGGATTGGTTCCTGGGTTAGTGTTTTTGTTGTGTGCTGTGTAGTTGCTGGTGAGTATTTGTATTCAGGTTGGGGGTTATCCGTAAGTGAGGACAGGCCTGTCTCCCAAGATCTGTGAGAGTGAGAGATCGTCCTTCAGGATAGGTTGCAGATCTTTGATGATGCCTGGAGAGGTTTTAGTTGGGGGCTGTAGGTGACAGATAGTGGTGTTCTGTTACTTTCTGTGTTGGGCCTGTTTTGTAGTAGGTGACTTCTGGGTTAGCTGATACTCACAACTTCTTGTCAACTGTTGGAAATGTGCGATGTCCATCTTGATTTCATTGGCCTTGTTAGCACTACAAAAGAGTACCACAAGGACTCCTGGTTGTTTTTGCTGATACAGACTAACATGGTTACCACTCTGAAACCTATGCAGTTTCAGTAAAGGAATGTCACTCCGCATGTGAAATGTCCTTTTGTACTTTTAAACAAGATAAAAGAACAGCAAGAATGCTAATACAGCATTTAACTACTTTAAAATGCTTTATAGGCATTAGTTAATTAATTTGCCAAATTACAATAAGAGTCCAAGGGCTAGATCTAAGTTGCCTGAAATGGTACAGATTTTGGTGGCTCGCAGAGGGTATATCCAGACTACCCGCTGGATGGGTGGGTAGCGATCGGTTTATCGGAGATCGATATATTGCGTCTCATCTAGAAGTGATATATCGATCCCCGAACGGGCTCCCGTCGACTCCGGAACTCCACCAGGGTGAATGGCAGTAGCGGAGTCGACAGGGGGAGCTGCAGCCATCGATCCCGCACCGTGAGGACGGGAGGTAAGTCGAAATAAGATACTTCGACTTCAACTACGCTATTCCTATGTAGACCAGGCCAGAGACTACAGGATCCACAATGCAATCCTGCTTCTTGATCTCATATTGCCATATTCTGCATTGTTGAACTCCACATTTTGCCATTTCTGATTTAGTAGTAAAGGAGGATAAATAAATTATAGCTTCTCTTTACCATGCTCACATAAAACTTAATGGGCCTCCTGTTAGCTGAACATGCCATGGAGCAGATACATTCTAAGAAAACAGACAGTGCTAGGCTGTGTAATAGTTGCGTGTCCTAGAGCCATAGGAAAGAGAGAATCAATCAAGATTATAGTGGGGGAGAAATAATCTAGGATGAAATTGTAAAGACTTCACTCAGCCCAAACTGGTTTATGCTCCGTTTCTGCCTCAGGCAGGAGGAGAGAGCATATTCCGGGAATGCTGCATTACACTGCATTGTTCAGGGCCTGAGTCTCTTCTACCCCCGTGTACATCAGTGGAGTAATACAGGTTTTAAAACAGGTGCACGTGAGAGATGTCTCAGGTCCTCAGATGTTAAGGCCACTAGTATAAATGAAGGGGTTGGACATAATTCTCTGCACTGCACCTTGTGTCATCATTTACACTTGTGCTAGGTGGATGTAAAATGTTAACAAGTCAGAATTCTCCACTTACACCAGCAGTGGCCTTTCACAGCTGTTGGCACAGAGGTAAATAACTCATTGTGCAGGGCAGTGGAGAATCAGGCCCAGCGAAGTCAAGCGTGTCACTTTGACACTTCACCAACACTGTTGGGCTCCCAACAGGAAACTGTTCAGTGGGACGTTTGCGTGTTGTAGCTGTGTTGTTCCCAGGATATGAGCAAGACAAGGTAGGGGAGGTAATATCTATCTTTCATTGGTCCTGTAAAAGATACAACCTCCCCTACCTTGTCTTGCTCAGTGAGAGGTAGCAGACTACAGGAAGTGTCATCACTCTTTTCTGTTTGTGTCCAAGATCTCTCCTTTAATAAATAACAACAGGAGCTGTCAAGCAGGGCTCTAAAGCTCCTGTGTTAACTGTAGTATTCATAGCCAATTCCCTCAGAGAGTAATAACACAGTGCGAAGCTGAAATGTAAAGTTCCATGCTAATTATATTTAAGATACCTTTGGCTCATTGAGGAGGTTAGGCCTGTATATGAAATGGACTGGGGCCTGAATGCTCAGCTGCTGCTAATAGGCATAGCTCCACTGAAGTCAGCCGAGAGGAATCTGTTTACACCAGTTAAGGATCTGTCCCAGTGAATCTATTTGTAAAGAAATTGGACACTAACCTTCTGTTTTAAATCAGTTTCCAGAACGTCTACAGCTTTGCCTCTGGTACTCCTTTGCCTTGGGGACTGCCGTGTGGAGCCATGGCGAGCTGTCATTCACTCATAGTTCTGGATGAGAAGATACAGGGAGACCCGTTGGACAGGAAAATGTTTGAGTGCACTTGCTGGGTAAACGTGACTGTTATTCTAACTGCATGTACACAGTATGCAAATCCTTGAAGGCATTCCCCTAATCACCAGGCAAGCAACTGCAGACCTGGTGGCAGCAATATGTAACAGCTAGTGAAATTCCAGTGCCTGGACCACTAAATGGGTCCCTTGTCCTGGCCATAATCATTTCATAGCATTCTGCCTGCAGTTCTGCCAAAGACTAGTGAGCTCTGGCTATTTTTATAAATTCTGAGGCATTGCCACAGGACTGCATCTGCCTCTGGAGTTCTAGCAATTAACTTCCCTAAGGGTACCTGCCACACACCTGATCTGTCAGTGGGTTTGAAAGAAAGACTTTTTTCATCTCCCTGTGTGTGATTTGAAACCAGATTCCAGGGAGGTAGTGAAGTGCCAGCCCCCTCCTCACTAGTAGCAAGGCCATGGCTCCTATAACTGGCTTCACTTCCTGCAGTGAGAGACTGCTGTAGGACAAGAGGGGAAGCACCCAGCTGGTTCTGCATGGATGCAGTCAGGGAGAGGAGTATCTTATCCCATCAGCAAAGAGGTACGCTGCCCTGTCCTTATGGAAGCCTGGCTAGAGACTGTAGCTAAATAGACAGCCACTCTCCCCTGGGGCTTAAAGAAGAGATGCTTGGGAGAGAAGCAGCTGTGGGAAAAGGCACCAGGCTGAGATTAAGGTTGGATTAAGGGCTAAGGCATAGACGGCCGGTGACCTGGCGTTGGGGGAGGCTAGCCCCTCCCCTTCTGCCCAAGTCCCATCCCCTCTCCCTCTCCCTTTGTGCTCCCCCTCAGGAGCCCAGAGCACCCCCACCATCGCTGGGTGGTGCGGCCACAGAGCCCCCAGCACCTGAAGCACCAGTTGGCTGGGCAGCACAACCCCAGTGCCAGCCATCCCGAGTCCCTGTGGCAGGCTGGCCAGCCCCAGTCCCAGCCAGCATGGATCAGGGCAGAGCGTTGGGAACTGCAGGAGCGGTCTGAGGATGGAGTGTGGGCGGGACCACTCCAGGCTGTTTGGGGTGCCACAACCTCCCCCAGCCTATGATACCTGCCACCCATGGCTAAATGGGGGGGGCGAGGGGGCATGTGAGAGCTCTCCCACTGCATATCCCTCCAGTAGGTACTAAGAAAAAAATATGGGATGGTTGTCAAACAGCTTGTACTGTTTAATGAATAGAGTATGTCAGCTTCTTAAGAAAATGTTTTACATGAATAGAGGACATTTGAAATAAGACACAACGTGCAGGTGTGTCATCCAGGTTCACAAGCCTGGATGGTCTAGTATCCTTGCTGTCTCCACTTTTAAAATAAGGAAAGATGAATACCTGGGAAACATCTGACTTATTTTCATGAAAGACTGTGACTCAGTTTCCCATCTCATCTTGTTACCTGCCAGGTGTGAAAGTGTTAATTTCTTTTTTGGAACAGAACAAGCAATGCAATATCTTTGGGGATGGTTAGTCTATTCATGCTTCAGGTATCAGGAACTAAAAATCACAAGGGAGTAATTAATGCAAATCCCTAGAAAGGTAAACAAGTCTATAGGAGTACCGCCCTGGGGAAATTGCATACAGTGGTTTTGACAGTAGAAAAAAAACTGAGAATTGTATAAAGTTGGCAGCCTGCTATGGGAGAAGGGTCACTCTCACTCGTTCCAAGAACTGATAAGAGCCACTGACTCTACAGACGGGGTTTGAGGGACTTTCAAACCTACCAGGGTCTCCATGTGGAAAATGGATGACTCCTGTTCAGGCAGGCATTCACATCACCTGGGTTTAGTTTGCAAATTATCAGAGGGGTAACTGTGTTAGTCTGGATCTGTAAAAGCAGCAAAGAATCTTGTGGCACCTTATAGACTAACAGATGTTTTGGAGCATTGGTGGACGTGCGGGTGAATGAACCAGTGATGGTGTGGCTGATCTGGTTAGGTCCTGTGATGATGTCGCTGGTGTAGATATGTGGGTAGAGTTGGCATCGAGGTTTGTTGCATGGATTGGTTCCTGAGCTAGAATTACTATAGTATAGTATACATCGGCCAAACTGGACAGTCTCTGTGGAAAAGGATAAATGGACACAAATCAGATATTAGGAATGGCAATATACAGAAACCTGTAGGAGAACACTTCAGTCTCCCTGGCCACACTATAGCAGACCTTAAGGTGGCCATCCTGCAGCAGAAAAACTTCAGGACCAGACTTCAAAGAGAAACTGCTGAGCTTCAGTTCATCTGCAAATTTGACACCATCAGCTCAGGATTAAACAAAGACTGTGAATGGCTTGCCAACTACAAAACCAGTTTCTCTTCCCTTGGTTTTCACACCTCAACTGCTAGAACAGGGCCTCATCCTCCCTGATTGAACTAACCTCATTATCTCGAGCTTGCTTGCATATATATACCTGCCCCTGGAAATTTCCACTACATGCATCTGAGGAAGTGGGTATTCACCTACGAAAGCTCATGCTCCAAAACGTCTGTTAGTCTATAAGGTGCCACAGGATTCTTCACTGCTTTTTCAAACTATGTTTTCTCTCTAATGCTTTGGTTCTATATAGATATTGACTGGTCATTGGTTAGTCCTGTCATAGTGGCTGAGAGAGAGAAGGTTGACAGATGCTAAACAAAACTCAGGCTTGTTAAGGTGACCAGTGAGTTGTAGGAGAAAATGGCAGCCTAAATCCCTGGTCTGGAGGGAGGGGGATGCAGGTTCCTGCCCAGAGAGAGATGGTGGGTACAGGCCTGAAACCCAAGTAGGGTGCCCTCAAATAGGCCGTGAAAGGGTCAGAACTACTTAACTCAGAATGGTGACAACCCTCAATCCCACAGAGCCCCATCATTCTTGCTTCGTGGTCCTTTCTGCCCCCTCCTCCCCCAAGCAATAGCAGCATGGCTGATGTGTGGCTGTGCAGTGTGGTATATGATGGAGATACTGTGCATAACGGAGAGGAGAATTTTGACCTAACATGGGTAAGAACACATTAAAGGCCCTTTTCTAAACACAGCCTTCCAGACGCACCTGTGCTTTTTATACACGCATGTTACATTGTTGTTTAGCGCTCAGAAGTGGGCATTACACTTTAGGGACTTACCAACAGAGAGCAGGGGTTCACAGCATGAGCCAATGAAAAATGTGATCTCATGTAATCATAGACACCCCAGATTGTGGTTGGCAGGCGCCTCCCAGCGTATCTAGCCAAATGCTCTGACTGAAGCAGGAAGGGCCCAGTACTACTCTTTCCAGAGACTTACCTAACCTGTTTTAAACAAGGTATTATGACATAACCAATTGGTTCATTGTCTAAATGAGTCTAGCTTCAACATCTTGTAAAACTCATGGATGTTAAATTTACCTGTATTCCATCACCCTTTGTGTTTACACTGGTGACAGACATATGAAAGCATGGATGTTGTGTATGAGGACCCATGGGATCAGCCCAGGGGAGCTGAGATATCCAGTTTCTGCTGGAAGTTTTGTGAGCATGGCATTTTGAGTGAAAGGTATGTTTTCTGGTTGATTGGCTTTTGGTTTTTTGCATTCTCACAGCGCAAAGAAACAACAACAAAAAACCAAACAAACTTCGCTTGTGAAATGTTGCAAAGTCAAATTTCAGAAGTGCAAAGAAACCAAAATGAAAAGGTGAAAACTTGAGCACAAAGTTTAACCCCCCAAAGACGGGAACTTTTGCACATCCTTAAGTATACCTGTGGCCACAGGTGTAGGTTGAATATTTAAATGCTTCCAGGTTAATGTCCTAATTTTATTATTGGTGTAATTTTCCCCTCCAAAGGAAATGGAAGATTCCAGTACAGCTCATAGTAAGGCTGCAGTACCAGATACAAGTGTAATCGTTAAACCAGGACCAAACACTAGAAATGTGAGTTCTCTGTTTTTAACAGAAAGAATATGGTGTGTATGTAACTCCTAGCAGAAGTAACATTCATTTATCTCTCCAATGTCGAGAATTGGCTGGCAGCTGTAAATTGCCTCAGCTGTTCTTTTATGCTATTTTTGCATCTTATGAAAGGTGTTGCTTTAACGGGGTCAGCACTTGCCTCTTACGAATGCCCCCTTCTCTGACTGACAGTGCCTGTAATCTCTCAGTTCCTTCCAGCAGGGCAGCACCCACCTCTCGCGAGCACCCCCCTCCAACCGATGGGTCTCTTGGCGGGTCTTCAGTGACTCGGTCCTCTGACCGAGCCACCTACACTGTCCCCCTTCCAGGGTACACTGTCCAACCGGGGCTTATCTCAAAGTCCTCAGTAATGCCCTGTAGCCCTCCGTGGGCACCAACATCTCTGAAGCCCGGTCCTCAGTCTGACCAACAGGCCTGTCTCAATACCCTAGTTGGCCAGCTTACATGAGAAGTTCCTGCTCTGGAGTGGAGCAGCATGCCCAGGCCTTCCTCCCTGGGGACTCTTCGCCTGGCCTTTAGTCCTCTGACCCCAGCTCTTCAGCTGCCCTGGGCCTGTCTTAAGTGAATCCTGGAAGCCAGCCAGAAGCTATTCCCTCACTTCCCCAGTCCCTACCAGCAACTACCTGCCTTAGCCCTTGCAACCAGCCAGGGCCACCTCCTGCTTACCTAGTCCCTGCAAGCAGAGTGTACTCACTTCCTGCAGCTCCTTTTATATGAGCCTGCTGGGCCCTCATTGGCTGCTCCCTGTAGCCTCGCTGATTGTCTGCTTCCCCTATAGCCATTCTAGGCCACTTGGAGGACCTCTCCACTGCTCCTTTCCTGGGATGGGCATGCCAGGACTCTGAGGCCTCCAGCAAGGGTCTTTTGGGCCTAGTCCGCCCCACCACAGTCTCTTTGAAAACTTGTCCCTGTGTTAAATTGGAGGAAGTCAGTCAGACACACTAAACTGGCTGTTTGAGAATGTACAGGCAGGGGTGAATCCATTTTAAACAGTTCCTGTGAATGCAGCAAACCAGCGTTTCCCTGAGAGAGAAATATACAGGGCAGGGGAGGAGAAGGGAGGGGAGGAGGACGAGACAGATCTAAAGGAAGGGACAGAGGAAGAACAACGTTTGCAAAAATTAAAAATGTAAGAGAGAATAAAATAAATGATCAGAAGAAGAGAGCGAGCAGAAGAGGGACAACAGTGGTATGAAATGAGAAAAACTATTTGCTATACGGGTAACAGCAAAGTTTTCCTGCATGTTTCTTTCACACATTTGGGAAGACTCTTAGAGATGAAAAATAGACATTCTAAGAAGTAAAGACAGATGCCTCCTGGAGGACTCCTCTAACATTACCAACAAAGCAAATATGCTTTTCTAGGCTATTCAAAGTGAGACCTGTGCAGGGAACAGCTGACAAAACTGAATATTAACAAATCACCTGAACTGGATCAAATGCCCTGGTTACCAGACTGAACTAATCTATAGGAAGAGACATGTGCATTATAACATACTGAAAAAAATAAAAATAAAAAGAATAATACAAGTATTACTTCACTCCAAGCATTTCTTCCTTAGTTCTCAAAGGATTTCACATAAATAAATGCAAAATGGCTAATGAAAGACAGATTAGAACAAAGCACAAACCAGGATGGAAAGCACAGGCTGAATATTGCGGGGGGAAAAGCCACTACGGTCTGTAAGCTGTGGAATAGTTTGCCACAGGAAGCAGTGGCAGGAAGCCCCATCTTCAGAGACAATTTAAAAGCTATCCGAGATTGAGCATTAAAGAATGTGCTATAGGAAACAGTCCTGGATTTTCTAGGGGAAGTGTATGGAAATGGTCCCTGTGATCCCACGTGCAAAAGGTAGCAAGTGAAATGCCCTCAGGCTAATTATCTCAACTCCAGAGAGAACTCACAATAGGAAACAAGTCCCAAGCTAGCCAAAAGACAGATTTTATGTTTGCAAAATGAATTGAGTATCTAATTTAACGTCCTACCTTCCTGACTTTCCTCAGGCTCCAGTGGATGGGATAGCAATCCTACATCAGTTCCCATTTTCCTCTGGGCTGCAGAGGATGTCTGTCATTACCCAGCAGCTTGGGAAGGACCAGTATGATCTGTATATGAAGGGAGCACCAGAAATGGTGACCAGCTTTTGCAGACCAGAAACTGGTATGGAAATGTATCTATATGTATAAATGTACATATCTTTATTTTTGCTCAGTCCAAAAGGGAATTGCCCTTGAGAGTTACTGTGCACCTGTAAATCTCATTGATACAGCTACCATGGCCGCACTCGCATGGTCCAAGAGCTGTTTTGATGTACAGTCAGATGCTACGATGATTTACACTAGCTGAGTTTCATTGACTATTTACATAGTGGACGATTGGGCCCATAACTGGATGTTAGCATGTCCAAATACCTGATTTAGATAAGCAGTCATGGTCATTGCACGGGCAGTGACATGCATATCTTTGACTAACAAAAGAGGTAAGAGCACAAATACAGTTTCCAGATATGTACATTCAGCACAGTAAGACTGACTAGTCTCACAGAAGCTTTCTATCTGAGTGCTGGGAGAGGAGCTACGTGAATGTAAATTATTGTTAACAATAACTGCTGTAGAAAACTGCCAGCTTTCCTTTTCCCTTTTTGAAATTTGAACCGGGGCTTCTATTCTCATTCTGCTAGCAAACACAAGCTCCTTTTGTATTGTGAAAACACCACTAACAACTTGAAACTCAGATCAGATTCACTGAAATCTTTTCCAAGTTTCATGAAGATTCTGAGCAAACATGGGATGGGACCAATGCCTGGCTGTGTTTTTGAATGGCACTGGAGAGAAACCGGGTGAAAATGGCTTTGCTGAGCCACTCTGGGAGATTTTGGGGAATGATGGGAGGGTGCAGCTTAGTCATCACAAGCCTAATTACGTAAGTCTCTGAAATGAGTTTCACACAGTTCTATCAACCCAGACAAGAAAAGCATCTTAAACTGATTCCTGTTCTGGTTTCTCGAGTTTGTTATCCAGCCATTTTAGTGTAGGTGTTGATCCACAGTATAATAAATAATTAGGCACTATACAATGCAGCTACAGTATGAAATACGGCTTTTTTCCAGGTCAAATAGGTAGACTGTCCTAAAGTTACATATGCCTTTAAAATCTCTGTATGGAATTATCAGAACCAATTGTAGATTGCAGGCGTGACCCCTAGCTACTTCCAGCTCACACTCAGCACAACTGGGGGAGGGACAAGAGGCAAAAATAGCTTTAATTCACCTTTGTGCCTCTCTTGGTCCTGGGCCTTCCCCAGTGTAAATGATAGCAGTCACAAAAGCTTCTCATATCTATGTCATGCCCTGGGCCCAACCCAGCCCATTCACAAAGCCAGCTGCTTGCCATCAAAGAAAGCTCCCACTGAGGCACAGAAATATTAAGTGATTCACCCAAAAAGTTACACAGCATTTAAGTGGAAGAACTCAGATTTGAAAGAGATAGAGCAGGGTCAAACTTGAGGTTGAGAGCAGTGGAGAAGTTCATAGCCAAGTTCCAGGCTGGGGCCAATACCAAGGACCAGGTCAGGAGGCGAGAGCCACTTCAAGGCAAGGTCAAAGCCAGACATTCCAGGGCAGACATGGTCATGGCGCCATAGAAGCTCCACACTGTTGCCTGAACACTTCCCAGAATGCCCTGTGAGTTTACATAGGGTTGAGTGCCAGTCAGGAGCCATGGGGCTGCTGCCTGTCTCTCTGAGGTGAGACTTCGTGTGGGCTGTGGTCAGAGCAGGTTGTGGGTAGTGGAGCACAAGCTAATTACAGCAGCCACTGGAAGGACTGCATGCCTGGCAACTTTGCATGCTCAGGTTCAAGACCTGCTAGGCCTTTCATTACCCCCTTTCTAGGGTCACCCTCTGCTGGTCTGGGCTTGCCAGGATGGCCTATGTGATGCGGGGGCCTCCCCATACTGGCCTTGACAGGGTTGAATTAGACCAGACAAGCCCAATTAAGCAGGAAACAGGAGATATTTTATGAGGAGGCTGCTAATTGGGTTTTACTGTGGCATAGGTAGGTTTTACTGTGGCATACCAGAATACAATCCAGGGCTGTGTCACTCCTGCCCTGCAACCTTGGGTGCCTTACAACACCTTGCTGAAGTATGCCTTGCTGTCCTCGGGCTGCTCAAACTGTATGCACGCCGCACGCTGAGTATCTGTGCAACTGCAGCCTGCCAGCCACACTCTGTCTCTCAGCAGCCTGGGTTGTACTGCAGAGTGATCCCAACACACCCCCAGTCCCAGATTTTTCCTAGAAATGTATGTTCTGTACTGCCCAGTCTTCTTCTGGACAATACAAGTTATATTAAGTCCATTATTTCTTTAAAAAAAAATTATATGCACACAACTTGTCACCCCAAATGGAGTTTCCCAGACGCTTCAGTTTAAACATACTGGATTAAATCAAACAAGTTTATTAACTACAAACAGAGATTTTAAGCATATACAAGTAATGAGGCATAAAAGTCAGAAATGGTTACAAGAAAAATAAAGATAAAATACTACTAGTGCCTAGCTTAACTGTTAAATTCAAAGCAAAACTTTTTCACCACGTGTTCAGCTGTCTCACTGACCAAACTTCTCAGGTCAGGACCCCTTCACCCAGGGTCCAACAAATGCTTCGTTGCTTGAGCTGCACTGAACACGATTGGCAGGAAAGAGAGGGGAGTGTCGTGGGGCGTCTGCTCCTTTTTCTAATCCTGTCCCCACTTTGAGAAGCATTACCAGATGGAAACAAGGCGGCAGGCAGTCTGTGTGGAAGGGAACTCCATGCTGTGTCTTTGCTAAGGTCAGGTCTGTGCTATAGACCTATACGGTATAACTGTGCCACTCGGGGGTGTGAAAAATCGACACCCCTGAGCGACAGTTATACGCTCCTAACCCCCCATGTAGACAGTGCTCTGTCATCTCTTGGATTTACCAAACAGGAGCCACGAGGCTGCTACCTCTCAGACCCATGGAGATGAGACTTCCTGTGGTCTGTGTCCACAGTGGGTCATGGGTAGTGGTTATAATTATTGCTGGATGGCACAGAGTGTTGTTTTGTGCTTAGCTGCTCTGCTGGCCTAGGTTCAAGACTCCCTCGACCTTATTTGAAGTGCAAGGAGGCCCTGTGGTTAGAACAGGAACTACTCTAACCACAAGACCTCCTTGTACTTTACATACTTTTTAAAGCACAAAACAAACTCGTAGTCCAGTTGTTTGAAATATTCAAATCTAGTTATCAGCTCCAGAGCCTTTGGATTAAAAACAGCTGATCATTTGCTGAGAAAGAACGTGGTATTGGTAAATGATGAGCATGTAATATGCACAGATTAAGCCATAGAAGAAAAGAACCAAAGACTGGATGTTCTTTAAGTCACTTAAACCATAAGACTTGCCCACATATTCTTTTCTCCTCTAAACAGTCCCAATTGATTTCGTAAAGGAGCTTAAGGTTTACACGACCCAAGGTTTCAGAGTGATTGCACTGGCACATAGAGCACTAAACATGGGAAAGGATGTGGAACTGGACAACTTAGAGAGGTAAGCTTTGCTAATATCCTGTTATCACTGCTGGATACCTCTCCACACTAACTCTTCAGGACCTGCCAGAGGAGAGGGAGCTGGGAATAGCTAAGCCATTTAGCATGATCCCTACACTGCTAATCACCAAGTAAGCTAATGCTCCTGGTAAATGAGTTAACCTCAGCCCCCATTACCTTAATCTTTGCATTAGTTCTGTGCTGGCATGTGCCAGCCCAGCATGGCGAGCAGCTGGGAATGGGAGCAGAAAGGACGCATGTCTCCTCCCCATGTACGCTGTCTTCCAGGGGGTAGAGCAGGTTTCTGTTCCTGAAGATATCTAGCGCGCGCGCACACGCATGCGTGTGTGTGTGTGTGTGTGTCCTGGCTACGCTTCCTGCTTAGTCCACACAGCCATGTTGTGGAGGCATGGCAGCTTGTGCAAAGCTGTAGACACGTAAATGCTCAGTGAGACGTTTTGCTTCGCATTCAAGATCAGTTACGTTTCACTGGGAAAAAAAAGTGCAACCTAGTATGGATTCTATATCAAACAAATGCTGCTCCCACCCCAAACACTATGGAAACACTCTCTCGGGGTGTTATCTTCATTCTCAGGGAGGAAGTGGAGTCCGACCTGACGTTCCTGGGCCTTCTGATAATGGAAAATCGGCTGAAGGCAGAGACCAAGCCTGTGCTGGAAGAACTCAGCACTGCCCGCATCAGGAGCGTTATGATCACAGGTATCGTCTCTGGGCCTGACCCTGTAGCCCTCCAGGTACAGAACTCCCACGTTGGACAACAGGAGTTCCATGAGCCGATGGCTCACAGGATCTGGTCCTCGGACTTGCTGTCCTTGTTACATTAGCTCAGGGGTAGGCAACCTATGGCACGCATGCTGAAGGCGGCACACAAGCTGATTTTCTGTGGCACTCACACTGCCCAGGTCCTGGCCACCGCTCTGGGGGGCTCTGCATTTTAATTTAATTTTAAATGAAGCTTCTTAAATATTTTGAAAACCTTATTTACTTTACATACAACAATAGTTTAGTTATATATTATAGACTTATAGAAGGAGACCTTCTAAAAATGTTAAAATGTATTGCTGGCACGCCAAACCTTAAATTAGAGTGAATAAATGAAGACTCGGCACACCGCTTCTGAAAGGTTGCCGACCCCTGCACTAGCTCTAGATTAGTGCAATGCCCCTGAGTTAAACAATTACAGTAGCATACCCCTGGTGTAACAGTGGAGAATCGGCCCTCTGGTGTCTAGAAAAAACTGGGGGGATGAACGCTTGGGGTGGGCACACTGTGTAGCGCAGCAACAATAGTAAAGTTACAGTAGACAGAAGAGACAATCTGCCTCACTTGTTTATTTGACAGGTGACAACCTTCAGACAGCTGTTACTGTGGCCAAAAATTCTGGAATGATTTCCAAGACCAGCAAAGTGATTCTCATTGAAGCAAATGAACCAGAAGGACCCACCCCAGCATCCATTACCTGGCAACTAATGGAAGATAGCAAACAAATGGCAGCTGGAATCACTGTAAGCACAACTGGGGGACGTGGTCACTTTTCAAATGCTGATGGGATTTAATGAAGCACTGAGGCTTTTAATATGTGAAAAGTGGTTTTTTTACTACTTTGCCCAATAGACTTGAAGTTGCTGTGACATGAAGAAAACATGCAGGATTTTTTTAAAATGTTCCATCAGCTGGGGAAGTGATATTTGATATAGCCATCAGCTGAGAACAACTCATAAAATATAATAGCAAATAATAATAGTACTCTGCAGGTATATAGCATGTCTCATTCACCTAGTACAGCTCTATGGTTAAATACAACTAGAAACATGTGTTGTGTCTGGAAACAAACTTCAGTGTAATTTCTATAGCATAATTGCCAATCACGTTGGTTAACATGTAGTAATTAACAAGTGTTAGACCACAAATAAGTAGTCACATGGAGACAGAGCCATAAAGTTTTACAAAGGGATGGTAGGTGAGGTAAATATTATCCCCATTTTATTGATGGAAAACTGAGGCACAAGGTGGTTAAATGTCTTTTCCAAGGTCTGTGACAAGGTGGACAGTGAAACCCAGGCTTCTAGATTCCAGTTCTCTAGCCACTAACCACAATACAGTCATGATTTGAGCAAGTACATTTGTCCCTTTCATTAATCACATATTAAGACATTATGATCCCAGTCTAAGAATAACTCATCTGATTTCTAGGACACATGTGTTAATATTGAGGAAAGAACCATTCCTGAAAGGGAAAGCAACAATTACCACTTTGCCTTGAATGGAAAATCCTATCAGATTATAGTGAAGCATTTCAAGAGTTTGCTGCCAAAAGTAAGTTTGCGAGGAAACAAAGAGCTGGTGTTACAAAAACATTGAATTTCAAAGGTGCTGTACTGATAAACAGGTGTGAGTCACTCAGCTCATTCTCAACAAAGAGACCGTGACCGTGCAATGGCCTCTGTGTTCCGCAACTTTATTCTGAATGCTCCTCTCTTAGCTGGTCAGTCTTCATTTTGCTGAGGCTTCAAATAATGCCATTTAGGGCATTTTAAATATTCATCTGTCTCACAAGCAGATAAGAGGAAGCACAGAATTCATTTAATTGTAGCAGTCCAATCAGGGAAAAACACAGGCATGAATCAGCATTTCTAGAGCTGTGGTAGTAACTAATAAAACTGGTCACTAGCGCTATTGGTGAATGATAAAAGGATCACACAGACTGGATATGCTGTTTGATCCAGAAGAGTTGAGCTAAATTTAAAGGGATAATGTTCATGCTGCAGGAAAATGATCACACAGAGATGGGATCATATTGCAAACTCCTACAGGCTGATCCAAAGTCTATTAAAGTCATTGGAAAGACTCCCATTGACTTCAATGGACTTGGTGTTGGTGTCACGCCCTTATTTTGGAACTGGATTTTAAACACTTCAAAATTTGTGGATCTTGTGACCACAGTTTTTGGTTTTTTGGTTTTTGGTTTTGGTACAGTTTTTTATGAGAAGAATCAGGTTCAGATTCCAAAAACTCCAACCTGTGGGGAGGAGGTTCAGATCAGGTGGGTTGGTTCAATACCACCAGTAGATCAAAGATGAAAAGCAGTAAGATGCTATTCCATCTGATTCAATAATTAAGCAGGGCTGAATTCTCCCTTATGCTGCTAGGTATCATACAAGGGACACTGGATTCCTAACAGCGCTAAAATATTTGGGGTTTGTTTTTTCAATCTAGTACCTCAACATTCTTCCCTCTACAGATACTAGTGAATGGGACTGTTTTTGCTAGAATGTCTCCTGGGCAGAAATCCAGCCTCATTGAAGAATTTCAAAAACTGAAGTAGGTTCAGCAGAATGTTTTCTAAACATAATTACAACAGATATTGCAGCACAGAGAAGTAAAGCACAGTGTATCTTTACTTTTGATTACAGAACTCAGCTTTCTCCCCCGCCCTTTCTCCAGGCTTAAAAGCTCTATATACCCTCTGAGCTTTCAGTGTATGGTCCACTTTCACCCAAATTCACACCTAATCTACCTATACACAACTGCAGTGACTTTAGCCTTAGAATAATGTTAGCCACTACTCTCTACATTATAATATATAACAGGCACCATGAAGCATGAGTGGCAGGATGAAATAAAAATACATGGGTCAGACCCCCAATTTCATTTACCAGAGTTGCTCCAGCCGAGCTGAATGGAGTTACCCCAGGCTGCGAAAAGCAGATCAAATCTGGCACCTGATACTGGACTGAAACTGGCTCATTCAGGCATTAATGTGGAAATTAATATTTCCCATGGCCAGATACCACACTGTTTGTAAACATTGTCTGCAATGCAGAAGCAAGAGAAATACTTTTTGTAACTTTTTTACAGTAAAATGATTGCTTCTGATGCAGTGACCACTCCAGAGACTGAAAACCCTGCGTGTACACTGTTGAGGTAGTGCTGAGCAGGGACAAAGACAGCGCAGGTTTCCCTGTGCTGAACACTGCAGTCTTCTTTGTTACTCAGTAATGGGTCACACAACTGAACTCTCAAAAACACTTTCTAGCATGTTGTATAGATATTAGTGCAGAGGTTCCCCAAACTATCTGCGGAGAATTGGCTGGTCACATGATAATGGGTCTGCCTCTTTCCAGCTGCACTCACTGATAAAACTATGGTATAGTGTATTTGGACTTTCAGAAAGCCTTTGAGGAAGTCCCTCACCAAAGGCTCTTAAGCAAAATAAGCAGTCATGGGATAAGAGGGAAGGTTCTCTCATGGATCAGAGACCAGCTAAAACATAGGAACCAAAGAGTAGGAATAAATGGTCAGTTTTCACAATGGAGAGAGGTAAATAGCAGAGTTCCCTAAGGAGCTGTACTTGAATCTCTGCTGTTTGACATATTCATAAATGATCTGGCAACGTTAAAACGTAAGCAAGTTAAAAACAAAACACAAAATTGGAGTAAGTACCATAGGAAAACAGCCACCTCTCTATCTCTTACTCCACCAACACACACTCCTATACTAGGGCAGTAGGTGAAATGTAGTCAGTCACCTCTTTGTTCTTATGTGACATATTTGAAGATCCTAAATGAGTATATGAGTATCTTAAATGATAAAACAATTAAGTACAAAGTTCACCTATTAATTTTTTTTGTTTGTCCCTCTCAGTTACTATGTGGGTATGTGTGGAGATGGAGCCAATGACTGCGGGGTACGTAGAAACAAAAATCCGTCATCCTCCAGAAATAGTGTCTTTCCTTTTGTCATTCTGCCAAGTGCCATGAAAAGAGTAGCTTAATCTGCCATGAAACATTCTAACAGCACTGTCCAAATTAGGTTGTCAGAACATACAATCAATATATCCTTCAATGTGTCCCTTTTAGAAACATTGTTTGATGGAATTCTTCATGTAAATATGCACTCAACTAGAGTTATTGGGTATGATGAGATATATTGGATAGGAATGTTCCTTTCTTATATTTTTACATTTCCAAAGGCAGTGTAATCTTCTGGGATGCCTGGTGGAATAGCCTAGTCATTAACTATAAATACAGCCCTATCAAATTCATGGTCCATTTTGGTCAATTTCACGATCATAGAATTAAAAAAATTGTAAATGTCATGGTTTCAGATATTTAAATATGAAATTTCACAGTATTGTAACGGTGGGAATCCTGACCCAAAACAGGATCGTGGGGGGAATCGCAAGGGTATTGTAGGGGAATCACAGTGTTGCCATCCTTACTTCTGTGCTGCTGTCTTCAGAGCTTGGCAATCAGAGGGAGGCTGCTGGCCAGGCACCCAGCTCTGAAGGCAGTGCCACCACCAGCAGCAGTGCAGAAGTAAGGGTGGCAATACCATACCATGCCCCCCTCATTTCTGCGCTGCTGCTGGCAGCAGCACTGGCCTTCAGAGCTGGACTCCCAGCTGGTAGTCTCAGAGTTTCCCACACTTGGGGGTGATTCCCGGGATGGCATCGGAAGTGGCCTGTGCAGAGGAAGAGGAAGTCCTGGCCCTCTACAGCCCATCTGGGACTAGCAGCTGGAGCCCAGCACACAGTAGCCCGCAGTTCTGCACCTCCTTGTCTCCAGGTCCAGCGCTTGGGAGTTAAAGGGGCCTTGGGCTGTCTGTGCATGTATGGGGGGGGTGACCACAGGCCCCCCTCACCACGAGGCCCAGGGTGGTCACCCGCTCACCCACCTGTAAGGCCAGCCCTCTACCCCCTCCATAAAGTGCCAACACCCCTCCCACCAAAGTATGCCACTCTCACTTCTGCGCTACTGCTGGTGGCGGCACTGCCTTCAGAGCTGGACTCCCAACCAGAAACTGCTATTCTCCGGCCACCCAAGTCTGGGAAATCTGGTCTCCCCCAGGAAATCTGGCTATTGCAAGGGAGACCAGATTTCGCAGTCTATGACATGTATTTCACAGTCATGAAATCGTACAGGACATACTGTGAGGAGCAAGTTCACATGGTCAGGGTGATGAACTCTGTAGTAATATCTTGTCCTGCTCATACACTGGTGTATTTCAGGCTTTGAAAATGGCCCATGCAGGGATATCATTGTCAGAGCAAGAGGCGTCGGTGGCTTCGCCTTTCACTTCCCAAGTCCCCAACATAGAGTGTGTGCCCGAGCTGATCAGGTAAAGCAATCTCACTGTGGGCTTTCTGTTCTAGTACGTTATTTATACACTACATTTCAAAGCACTGTGTGCAGGATTGTTCCCTATGCAACTTCTGTTACCTGCAGTCACACGACGGTCACCGCTTTCCCTGAAACCGCTAGTGCAAAATCAGGAGTACACTCACATATAAATACAAAAATAGATCCTGAAAAAACAAAGTAAATTTCCTTGTAACACCATGAACTAAAATTCAAACAAACTGAGCTGCTTGTCTTCGGCAGAACCCTATAGCTGTTAAAATTGCTTGTTCTATAGTCACCACAGAATTTTTTTCCTAACAGGGAAGGTCGTGCTGCTTTGGTTGCTTCTTTTGCTGTGTTTAAGTACTTGACCCTGTACGGCCTGACTCAGTTTATTGGCACTGCTCTGCTTTACTGGGTATGTGTCTAAAACCAATCTCTCATCAATGAGCTGTGTCTTTCTCCAGATTGTAATCCTTACTAACAGCCCATAGCTAGGAAGCAAAGTTCTGCATTGCTCGTAACAGATAGCAGAAATCAGTCACATTTACTGTTAGTGGGGCTACAGAACAAGTCCTGTGAAAATGGACCAGCTCCCCCAGAAGGAAGGGGAAATACAAGAGTAGTTAAAAGTACTCACCAGCTGAAAGAGAAGGAGACACAGCAAGCAGGACTGGTAACAAAATGGTTCTCTTAGGGGCACAGCTGCCTCACTCTTCCAAATTTAAAGGGCCAGTCCCCACAAAGGAATGTTGGGGGAAAGCTCTTACGTGAGAGAAGATAGGCTGGGGAGAGGTAGTGATAAGGAAGATGTTGTAGGAGGAAGAGGTTTCTTCTGTGTCATTGCTTGAGCACAAGACTATTATTATGTAGGAGAAATACTTGTGCAACTTCTACTCAGGCAAAACTCCTGCTGAATTATGCACATGCTTCCTTTTGCACAGGTACTGTAGTGCCAAGGAGTTCAGTGGGGCTCCTAACATACGTAAAGTGAAGCACATGAATGTTTGCAGAGTTAGTGCCCTAGTAAACACAGTAACATCAGATTCTGGTAATGTCACAGACAGAGCAGACAAGCACAGCAGGCAAAGATCGCTCATGTGCAAGCAGAGAAACTGCAGAAGATTGCTACTGTAGTATTTAAAATGGTTCACAGCTAGTATATTGCTGATAAAAAAATCAGCAGTGCAGAACTTCTTATTGATTAAATAAAACAACTAATCTGTTTTCATATCAGAATAGCTGAAACCAGCTACCAAATCTTAACCCTATCTGCACGGGCACCAACTTTGGTTCAACAGCTTTGTCTGTGTTCCCATCACATTAGACAAAGGCAGGCCTGGCAGCATGGCCTCTCCCACTGAAGTTACTGCCAAGTATATGTGCTTCGGGCAGGGCTGAAATTGGCCCTGTCATTTGTGTCAGTTAATGGAACCCTGTACAGGCACCTACCACAATCCTAGGGTCTGCTCCTTAGCCAATGTACTTTGGCACTGACTCAGTGGGGCTGTGCGGAGGAACTGGTCCGTAAGACTTACCAGGCTGTGCCTTTTGATTTGAGAGTACTGGGAGAGGCATTATGTAGCTCTAAAGTCATATTAAGGATTGTGATTTCACAGAGACAGTGCAAAGATAAACTGGTCTGGGCTGATACTCAGCTGATGGGTGCCATGGAAACGTGTATAATAATGAAATAATCTTACCAAACCTGCCGTCATGGGAACCTTAAATGGGCTTTTTTTCTTTCTTTCAGCAACTTCAGATCTTTGGGAACTACCAGTACCTTATGCAAGATGTTGTCATCACCCTTCTGGTTTGCTTAACAAGTAAGCAGCTCTGCAAAGGGTGTGCTTAAGTCTGTGTGTGTAAACAATCGACTTTGCTTTCTTTTAGAAATCTAAACAGCGAGGCAGATTCTGCTGATACTTACACCATAACCACTGACTTCAGTGGGGCTACCTGGGTGGAACTGAGAGCAGGGTGTGGAAGTACAGCCACACTTCTCCTGTCCAGAGTATGCAGCATTCAGACACCTATGGCAGCTGAAGAGGAAGGGTGGGCTGATGGTTAAGACACTAGGCTGGAACTCTGATGAGCTAGGATCAAGTCCGAGCTCTGCCATAGCCTCCCTGTGTGTCCTTGAGTAAATCACTCTGTACCTGTTAGTGGAGACAATAATGTGCCATTTCTCCCAGTGTTTTCACACTTTGCCTATTAGATCATAAGCTCTTTATGCAGGCGCTGGCTCTTCTTGTGAATCTATTCATTGCCCAGCACTGCAGGGCCTGATCTTGGCTGAGGCCACTGGGCGCTATGGGAAAACAAGTAATTCATAATAATACAGGCTGAGCCTGTCAGACCAGGCCTGTGGAAACACAGTGCAGGACTTGTAGAGACCCTCTGAGAGGACAACAACCTATAGCACTGAGATGTGATGTTTTCTGTGGTTTTGTGGCAATGTTCTGCCTCTGGTGGTGATACTGAATGACAATGGGCCAAGCGCCAAATAGGACTCACCCACTGGCTCCCAGCAGGTAAAGCCACAGCATCAAAGGGCCAGGATATGGGAGTGAGCAGGTGGCAATGGCGTAACTTGCATTGCTTTGCTGTTCAGTGTGGTCACTTCACCTGCTGGAGGGCAGGGTGTAGCCACAAAAGCAGTCATGGCAGGGCGAATAAGGCCATAGCTTTCCCATTTATGCTGGACAAACCTTGCAGCCTTCACACGTGGGCAAGTCAGTGTGGCTATACACGCAGAAGGGCTTTGGTGTCAGGCTGGGACTGGTCATGCACCCAGCCTAGCAGTGGAGCAGCCAGCAGGGCTGGCTCCAGGCACCAGCTTAGCAAGCAAGTGCTTGGGGCAGCCACTCCGGAGAGGGGCGGCACAGCCAGCTATTCGGCGGCAATTCGGTGGATGGTCCCTCGCTCCAGTTTTTGTTTTTGTTTTTGGCTGCTTGGGGTGGCAAAACCCCTGGAGCCATCCCTGGCAGCCAGGGCTGCATTGTCTTGGAGAGGAAATGTGTGTTCTCTTTTTTAGTGAGTTTGACGCAGGCCTACCCAAAGCTGGCCCCTTACCGACCTCCAGGGCAGCTCATCTCTCCTCCTTTGCTGCTCTCAGTGATTCTCCATACGGGCATTACTGCAATCATGCTGGTCTGTGGCTTCCTTCTGGTGAAGCAGCAGCCTTGGTACTCGGAGATGGCCAACCACAGGTAAATCCTCTGCTTCCCATTTCTAATCCCAGTCTTGCAAAATAACGCTGCCAGCCGAGACGGAAGCGTGCTGAAATACAAGACAGTACTGCAGTGTTTGGGGGCAGTGGGCACTAACCACGGCTTCTCCATCCTTCAGCTAGTCTCACTCTCACTCCACATCCCATGCACACTGTAGAGTCGGCTGTGGAATGGTTGCCTGCAGCTAGGCATGAACAGGTCCAGACGCCACTTTCTTCCTCCTCCCTATTCATCTCCTATCTTCTGTGAACTTGTTCCTTTCCGCAGCATACAGCAGAATGGAGCATCTAGCCCAAGTGAGACTATTGCGTTTAGCCTCATGCAGGTAGTCAACAGTGAATAGCCAGGACCGTGAAGCAAGCTGGTGCTAATGCAAGAAAAAAAGATAAACGGACTCAAACCTCAGTTTCATATTGTCAAACAAATCCACTTATTGCTCTTTGCTCCCCTCCATGCTGCCCTCTCCTGGTATCCTGTCATGAGACAGCTTCTCCTGGGAGCATATGGAGACCTTGGGTTCGATTCTCCTTTCTCTTACATTAGTGTAATTTGATTAATTATAGGAGGCAAACTGTTGTAACGGAGTGGGGAATTGGGCTTCTTCTCTGTGTGTTATTTAGTTTAAAATCTCTCTCCAAATCCAGGAGCCCTTTACATCCTGTCATCATGGAGAAATGCACATTCAGGGCAGGAAATATGGCAAAGGTTTGCAGTGGGAACTTTCCCTGATTTACAGGGCTATGACTGGGCCCCTTTATTGCTGCTGATGTTCTGTACTTCGATGGTTGAACACTTGCCCATGAATGCGGAGGCTGCTAGTGGAAAGGTTCCCCTTCCTGCGCCCCAGTCACCATCTCTGCCCTCAGAGCAGAGGTGTTAACCAGGTGGAGCAGGGAGGTTAAGCCTTTCTGAACAGAATTAAACACAGCTTTTATTTTGGTGTGTGACACCTAGACATTACAGTGATGGGCGCAGTAGAAACACGGGGGGGATAAGATATGATAGCGAAAGCTGCTTTATTCTAGCCAGTCACAGCCAAGTGAGTATAAGCAAGTGCCTCATAAATACTGGTGATTCTTTTGCAGAGAGTGTCCTCCAGCAACCCACTCCCTGACCATTCCAAACAGGAATGGAACTGCAAATGCCACGGACATCCCCAGCAGCGTTTTAAGCTATGAAGACACCACTCTATGGCCACTAACGACAATCAACTGCATAATTCTAGCATTTGTCTTTTCCAAGGGAAAGCCATTCAGGAAACCCATCTATACTAACTGTAAGTATAGCTGCATTAACATGTGCTTTCCAGGTATTTACTTTTAAAATAACAGGGACACATAGTTTGCTAAGAGAAATACTTTGATTTACCTCCTCCTTTTGTGATTTATCTGGACTTGACCCCATGACCAGCATAGCAAGCTGTTATTCATGGAAGTCAGCTCCCATTTCACCAGCTGGAGGCCAGGCTCAGCCATGCCCCAAGTGTAGGCTTTTTCCTCCAGGCTAATTTGTATACCAGCATGACCCGAGAAAGGAGAACCTGGACGTGTTTGGGAAGTGGGCATTTAGAGAGAAACACAGCAGTTAATGCCAGAACTGTTTGTTAAAATTTGAAGACAGATAACAAAAAGGGTGAGATTTATTTCCTGAAATTCCATAAACAAAAATGATCTCCTTGTGATCTTTGAGGGACCCAGCTCTGTCTAGCATACGTTCTGTGGGACAGGAGCAGAAAATTCTGTGATAAAGGCACGAAATTTTATCACTTTCCGTTCTGCAGAGTGATTGAACGACCCCCTAGTAGCTCTTGATTAATAGGTAGCTCCTTTCTGCCTGCAGCTGTGTGCTTAGAGAAACGAGAGGAAAGCTTTGCTCAGCCACAGGAGGCTTAATTCCAGCGCGTACGTTAGAATGGAGTAGGCCCCCAGGTATTCTGTACAGCAGCAGTCGGGGGTAGCTACCAGATTTCTAGCTCCCAAGCCGCGTCTGGTGACACACATGCACACCTGTTCTTACAGGGAGCTGCCTTTTGGCAAATGTCACAGAGCTCCTGCAAGGCGCTGGTTTGACAGCCCGGCATCCTGCTTCCTTACCTCTCCTACGTGCTTCACCCTGATCTGGAGGGTGTCACAGAGCAGTTCACTCACCAGGGCTCATTCATCCTTGGCTGCTTTACCAAGGCAATGACCAAGGCTGATGCTTGGTGCCAGCATTTTTGTGATGTGGATACCTGGCCACTTGGAATTGCTCTGCAACCAGCAGCTCCTTGCACATGAGTAGGCAGAATGACAACAGCTTTCATGCATGGAGGGTATGGGCAAGATACGTATTAGCAACCCAGAAGCATAAGGCTCTGTGTCTGATTCCAAGTCCCTGAGCCATCCAGCCCTTACTTCAGGGAATACTTTCACCCAGGTAACACGACACCACTAAGGGTCATATGCTCCCATAGTCCACGTGTGAAGTTCACACTCTCCTCACTGGTTGTGCATATGGGTCAGAGCATACATCAGGACTAAGACCACCTGTCGTCTGAGACCATGCTATCCTGGTGAGAAGCTTGTGTCTCCACAGAGTGGCTTTTAGTTTACACTGGTTGAATTAGTTAACGCCTGCATTTGGCAAATCGCCCATGCAGTAACACTGATGTGCACTCTGTGTGACAGAACGGTGTGGAGTCTCTCATTCTTGTTTCAGTTCTGCAGCTCCCGTTGTTTGGTGGTAGAACTGGGAAGTTTTGCTAAACACGGAGATGTGCTGCATAGCAATTCTGCAACACATCTCAGGAGCTGCCAGCCCTTTATAAATAATAACCCAGTCCAGTAGCAGGGGTTGTTCTGGTTACCAAAACACTTCACAGTGCCACAACGCTCTTGTTCCCCCAGACATATTTTCAGTCCTGCTGCTCACCCAGCTTGGAATTTGCCTTTTCCTCCTCTTTGCTGACATCAATGCTGTATACAAGGGAATGCAGGTAAGTGGAACTGAGGTTGCGTGTCCTTTTCACCCTCTCTGCATTTTGATCAATCATAGAGATGCAGGGCTAGAGGGGACTCCTTCTCTGAAGCAGGATCAAGACCAGCCCTGCCAGGTGTTTGCCTAATCTGTTGTTAACAACCTCCAGTGACGGGGATTGGCAGCCTAGTCCAGAGTTTAACTGTCTTTAGCGTTAGAAAGCTTTTCCTAATATTGAGCCTAAATCTCCCCGCTGCAGATTAAGCCCATTGCTTCTTCTCCTACCTTCAGTGGACATGGAGGACAATGGATCACCATCCTTTATAACAGCCCCTAAGATATCTGAAGACTCATAAGGTCCCCCTCCCAGTCTTTACTTTCTCAGGACTAACCGTGCCCTGTTTCTTAAATCTTTCCTCATAGGGCTGGTTTTCTAAAACTTTTTATCATTTCTCTTGCTCTCTTCTGGACTCTCCAATTTATCCACATCTTACCTAAAGTGCCATGCCCAGACCTGGACACAGTACTCCAGCTGAGGCCTCGCCAGTGACTAGTGGAGCAGGACAATTGCCTCCATGTATTAGATATGACACACCTATTAACACCCCTTCCCCCGCCCCCCGAATATTAGGCTTTTTGCAACTGCATCACATGGTTGGCTCGTATGCAGTTTGTGATCCACCATAACGTCCAGAATCTTTTCGGCAGTACTATCACGTAGCCAGTTAGTCCTTCCTGAGTGCAGTACTTTGCACTTGACTTTATTGAATTTCATCTTGTTGAATTCAGATCAGTTCTCCCAATTTGTGAAGGTCATCTTGAATTCTAATCCTGTATTCAAAAGTACTGTGACCCCTCCTTCTACAAATTTTATAAGCACTCTCTCCACTCCACTATTCAAGTCATTAATGAAAATATTGAATAGTGCCGGACCCAGAATTGACCCTGACAGGACTCCACTAGATACGCCCTCCCACTTTGACAGATAACCAGTGATAACTATTCTTTGAACAGAATCCTTCAGCCAGTTGTGCACCCACTTTTGCACAAGCAATGCAGAATGTGATCCATTGATATGATGGTATTAGAGATTTATTGACTGATTTGGCCTTGCTCCTGCTCTAATAGAAAAACTCCACATCGTTAAATGGACATTTTGCCCATGGAGTGACTGCAGGGCAGGGCTCCGACTGCTGTACTCACAACCAGGTAGCAAAATGATAGAAACCACCAGGCTTGTATTCTACATGGGATACTCCTGGGCAGGGAGTCCTAACTGCACCCTTGCTAACACCCATCCCTCAGGACTGATGCTACCATTGGCTAGCCCTCCTCTGTGTCTATACAGCAGAAACTTCAGTGGAGAGGTGTCCGTGTTTAATGCACTCATCCTTAGAATACAGGTGCATGGTGCAGAGCACTGCTTTCTGCCTTATCCCCAAACAAGGACAGCCTGAACTTTGGGGAGGAACTTTCCCCAGTCTCATTGGAAAGGCATGCCGTGGCCATGGTGGGAGGGAGTACTGGGTATGCCACTGGTCCTGACAACTCCTTTCCAAACACAGTGGGCACTTCATCCTCCCCCACTTCCCCGGTCATGATGTTAAATAGGGTTTCATTAATGTTAAATGCTGAAGCAATAACTGCCTTGTCTGTCACTAAACCCATTTCAAGCAGCTGCTTCAGATACATTTAGGTCATCTGCACCCTAGGAAAGCAAAAAAATAGGATCCATTTTAACATGACTTAATCCATTCAGGGATCTCTGAGAAGATAAGATGGCACTAAGATTTCTTTAACTTCAGTGCTGATCCAAGGAAAAATACAACTAGTTGGTCTTACAGATTGTTAGGAATCCATGAGAATCTTGAAAACACATTCAAATGACTTGTGTTTCTTTTCCAACAGCTTCTCTGCACTCCAACGATCTGGAGAGTTTACATCTTAATCATGCTGCTTGTCACATTTTGTGTATCGTTCTTTGTGGAGGTGAGCGCTTTCACTTATCCATTTTACTGAGGACCATGAAGTCTAGTGGAAGTGCTGAGTTCTTCCTGTTCAAACACAACATGGGGACTAGCTGGCGAGGTGGCAGGACTGCTGAAGAGGATCCGGGGGAGTCTAGTGGAACACAGAATGAACATGAGCCAACAATATGATGCAGATGCAAAAAAGGCTACTACCATTCTGCAGTGTAGCACAGATGCCGACTCCGTGGGTGCTCTGGGGCTGGAGACTCACAGAAAAAACCAGTGGGTGCTCAGCACCCGCCAGCCAATCAGCTGTTCAGCAGCAGGCAGGAGGCACTGGGGGGCAGAGTGGGGGCAGGAAGAGGAGGAACAAGAGCAGAGCATGCTCATGGGAGGGTGGGGCAGGGGCAGGGCCTCACGGAGGGAAGAGATGGAGCAAGAGTGGGGCCTTGGGGAAGGGGCGGAATGGGGACGGGGCGGGGCGGAAAGAAGAAAGTCGGTGCCTCTGAACAGGAGTGATGTATGTATGACATAGAAGGTAATTATCCTGCTCTGCTCAGCACGGGTGAGGCCCCAGCTGAAGTCCTGTGTGCAGTTCTTGGCACCACATGCCTTAAGAAAGATGTGGATAGATTGGAGCAAGTCCAGAAAAGAGCAACTGTCAGGCTCTGGGTTCTAGGTGGTCAGGCCTGGCGGTTGGAGCAGCGGACGAGGACAGCAGTAAGGGCCAAAGCTGGATTGAGAGTCAAGAGAGGCTGAGAGCAGCGCCAATGCTGGTACCTGGGGATGCGCCGTGGGTCAGAACTGGGCTCAGAGTCCGTAGGCAGGCCAAATCAGGATTGTAGCCACAATCTGGAGGCGGGCTGAAAGTCAGAGCTGGGTTGGAGTCAGTCCAAGGGCCTGGGTGTCAGCAGGCACGTGGAAGGCTAGGGCAGTTAGGAACAGGGCTGGAGCAAGGTCATGCCCTGCCCCGGGATAGGCTGCTGCAGCACACCTGAGAGATGAGTCACTGCAGGCTCTGCTGGAGGGGTGAGTCATTGTACTATTGAGTGTCAGGGGGAGGTAATGGGTGGGCACAAGCCTGCGCACTTCTAAACGACCCCTACAGCCAAAGGGGAGGAGCCACTGGACCCAGAGCTCAAATAATTCCAGAGATAACAAATGTCCCCCAGGATGAGAGTCAGAGTCACAGAGTCAAAAGCAGGGATCCAGCGGGGGACACCGAGCAGAGAACCACAAACAGCGTTCACTGCTCCTCGAAGGTGTCCAGGAAGCCAGTGGACATGGCCCAGAGGAACTCTGCCCAGAGACGTGACCTAAGGAAGAATCAAAAATAGGCCCCCCACTCACAGAACACCTCCCCGTCCAGCTTCCTCTTCCTGGCATGGTGGCAGGTACCTTGGCCAGTAGCAAGAGAAGGTTGATGAGGAGTCTCATGACTTCGTGGGGCCATGGATGGGGTTCAGGAGGTGTAGAGAAATTCTGGAGGAGCTGGAAAAGGGGCTGAAACCTGGCGCACTTGAGGTAGATGCATGCCAGGGTCTCCCTCTTGCCGCAGAAGTGTCAGAAAGGGGGGTGAACTGCACCAGGTCCACGCTTGTGCTCCCGGCTCCTTGACTGGAGTAGGTGAGTCATTGTAGCTGAGCGAGCAGCCCCATCTGGCTGCGGGTTTGCCTCACAGCCACAAAATGATAACAGGTTTAGAAAACCTGACCTCTGAGGACAAGTTCAAGAAACTGGGCATGTTTAGTCCTGAGAAAAACACCCTGAGAGGGGGGCCTGCTGACAGTCTTCAAATCGGTTAAGAGCTGTTCTAAAGAGAATGCCTGCAAGTCACCAGGGCCTGATGAAATGCATCCTAGAATACTCAAGGAGTTAATAGAGGAGGTATCTGAGCCTCTAGCTATTATCTTTGGGAAATCATGGGAGACGGGGGAGATTCCAGAAGACTGGAAGGGGGCAAATATAGTGCCCATCTATAAAAAGGGAAATAAAAACAACGCAGGAAACTACAGACCAGTTAGTTTAACTTCTGTGCCAGGGAAGATAATGGAGCAGGTAATCAAAGAAATCATCTGCAAACACTTGGAAGGTGGTAAGGTGATAGGGAATAGCCAGCATGGATTTGTAAAGAACAAATCGTGTCAAACTAATCTGATAGCTTTCTTTGATAGGATAACGAGCCTTGTGGATAAGGGAGAAGCGGTGGATGTGATATACCTAGACTTTAGTAAGGCATTTGATACAGTTTCGCATGATATTCTTATAGATAAGCTAGGAAAGTACAATTTAGATGGGGCTACTATAAGGTGGGTGCATAACTGGCTGGATAACCGTACTCAGAGAGTAGTTGTTAATGGCTCCCAATCCTGCTGGAAAGGTATAACAAGTGTGGTTCCGCAGGGGTCTGTTTTGGGACCGGTTCTGTTCAATATCTTCATCAACGATTTAGATGTTGGCATAGAAAGTACGCTTATTAAGTTTGCGGACGATACCAAACTGGGAGGGATTGCAACTGCTCTGGAGGACAGGGTCAAAATTCAAAATGATCTGGACAAATTGGAGAAATGGTCTGAGGTAAACAGGATGAAGTTCAATAAAGACAAATGCAAAGTGCTCCACTTAGGAAGGAACAATCAGTTTCACACATACAGAATGGGAAGAGACTGTCTAGGAAGGAGTATGGCAGAAAGAGATCTAGAGGTCATAGTGGACCACAAGCTTAATATGAGTGAACATTGTGATACTGTTGCAAAAAAAGCAAACATGATTCTGGGATGCATTAACAGGTGTGTTGTAAACAAGACACGAGAAGTCATTCTTCCGCTTTACTCTGCGCTGGTTAGGCCTCAACTGGAGTATTGTGTCCAGTTCTGGGCACCACATTTCAAGAAAGATGTGGAGAAATTGGAGAGGGTCCAGAGAAGAGCAACAAGAATGATTAAAGGTCTTGAGAACATGACCTATGAAGGAAGGCTGAAGGAATTGGGTTTATTTAGTTTGGAAAAGAGAAGACTGAGAGGGGACCTGATATCAGTTTTCAGGTATCTAAAAGGGTGTCATCAGGAGGAGGGAGAAAACTTGTTCACCTTAGCCTCCAATGATAGAACAAGAAGCAATGGGCTTAAACTGCAGCAAGGGAGATTTAGGTTGGACATTAGGAAAAAGTTCCTAACTGTCAGGGTAGTTAAACACTGGAATAGATTGCCTAGGGAAGTTGTGGAATCTCCATCGCTGGAGATATTTAAGAGTAGGTTAGATAAATGTCTATTAGGGATGGTCTAGACAGTATTTGGTCCTGCCATGAGGGCAGGGGACTGGACTCGATGACCTCTCGAGGTCCCTTCCAGTCCTAGAGTCTATGAGTCTATGAATGGGGATCAATTGCTCTGCATGCCCACTGAAGGCAGGACAAGCAGTAACAGCCTAGTCTGCAGCAAGCAAGATCTAAGTTAACTATTATGAAACTCTTTCTAACTCTCCAGGGAGTTCAGCTCTGGGACAGGCTTCCAAGGCAGGTAGTGGAATCCCTGTCACTGGAGGTGTTTAAGAACCGGCTGGACAAACCCCTGTGAGGGATGGTCCAGGTTACTTGGTCCTGCCACAGCGCAGGAGGCTGGGCTCGATGATCTCTTGAGGTCTCTTCCAGCCCAACTTTTTCTATGATTCTTCTTCCCCTTTCAGCTGCAACATTATCTTCCTTTAAAACTATGTACCCTAAATACATCTAGTATTAGTAGTACATCAAGTAACCTGTTAAATAAACCAAACCCACTTTCTGCACACCAAGGTGTGTGTACTACACTGCTCCTTCTCACATGTCTTCCCTTTGGAAGCAATATGACTGAACATTTTCGGAGAAGATGAGTGAGTCCTAGATCACCTGCTGGAGAATAGTGCTTGTGGACAGTAGGTTGTAGCACAGCACGTTTCAATACAGGAGGCAGACATTTGGGGCCAACTTGTTAAAAACTGCCCGCTTTGTGCCCCGATATGTAGATGCAAACAGCTACAGGTATGGTTTGTCACTGTAGGAGTGAGCTCACAAATTAGATACTTCAACTTGGAAGTGACATTTGTAGGCACAGCACTGCACCTACATTTATTTGTTCCTGCCAAGCTGAAACCTCACAAAAGGAAGTTTATGGCCAGGTTGAAAATCAGGCTCTGGTTATCCTTTCAGATAAACCAAACTGAAATCCCTACTTTGCATGCATGTAACAGGAGATTCTGCTTGTAACCTGGGAAGAGAGATTAATGTGGCATTGGAAAGTTGCATGCTTTGTAATTCCAATGCAACAGGTGAATAAGGGCCTGACCCCACCTATCTGGAAGCCTGGAGGAGTTTGGGGGGCACGAGTGTGGGCTCAGGCCCTGGCTAGCAATATTCCTGTGTGTAAATGAGGGCAGAATTTGACCCACACTGCTTTAGTAGGAGGGGAATGGCACTCACTTCAGAGCTGTAAAGGGAGCCAGTATCAGCAGTTCTGTTTCACTTCACAGGATGTTGTCCTGCAAAACAGACATCTCTGGCTGCTGATTAAGAAATGCTGTCAATTCCGGTCTCACAGCCAGTATCGGAAGTGGCAGAGGAAGCTGGAGAAGGATCCAACGTGGCCTCCTTTGAAGAGAAAAGACTTTGCAGAAAACAGCAAGAATGAAATCTACATCAACCCAATCTATGAACACGACGAAGAGAACTAAAAGCCAAAGAGGACGACTTTTCCTAGTTTATATTGAACCTCAACTATTTTCACTGTTTCATAGGTAAGAGATTCCGAGGGGGGTTGTGTGAACATCATTTGAGAGATGCAAGCAGTGTCTCTTGCAGCTGTACCCTTGACAGGAATTACTTTATGGAGAATTATCTATGAAGCTTTATTGACCATCTGAGCTCTTCTTCTGTTCAGTTACAAGTACGCTAAAGAAGATTAGAGTTTTGCAAACTTCCTGTAAACCAATGAGCATCTGATTCTCCTCTGTTGCTGCCAGGCTAGTCAATGTACTGTACTAAGACTCTTGTGTTAGCTGCCAAACTACTGTTAAAAATAAATAAAGTGAGTCGCTTTTTCCTGTGGTTTTGCTTTTGAAGTTCTCTGGGAGAATTTCAAGCTGCAGGTTTGGGGGTCGTGTTTGTTTGATGCCTGCAGAGCACTTCATGAATTCAGGTGGTGTATTGGGACCAGGGCACTTCTCTGGGTACGGGGAAAGATGTGTATGTAAATTTGAAAAATGCAGCCCAACATGGAAACCTAAAGACCAAACGGCAAAGATGTTATCCAGAAAGCAAATTTCTTCCCTGCCTGAAGAAGCTAAAGATGTGACAGGGAATGTACGTTCTCCCCACAAAACCCGATGTTATCCCCATGTCATCCCCATACAGAGCCCCATCTTCCAGTTCTTGCACAGGCACTGATTGCAGAAATGGGACCAGTGAGGAGTGCCCTACTGTAATGCAGCGGATGAAGGCCTAACACACTGAAAATCTTCTCCTGGGGACTGGGCTGGGGGTGGGCAAAGTCAAGCTCAGTTATAGTTATACTAAGGATCATTGAGACACATTTTCCATTCACATCCCTCACAACTTTTCAACAGTCACTTCAGTGTGGAGTGAGGGTAAATTTCATTGATAAGGCTTAGGCCTGGCTAGGGAAGATCAAGTTTTAGGTCATACATTTCCTCTCGCTCTAACCACAAAGCCTTATCCATCGCAATGGGAATTTGCAGGCAGAACAAGAGAGAAAACACCTGTTACTCTGCTGTTCAGAGTCTGATTTTTCCTGGCTCAGACTCATGTGACTGAACCATATATACACATTGAGCCAAATTCAACCCTCATGTAACAATCACGTCACTCCACTTAGTTCAGGGGATTAAATAAGGTACATTAGGGACGCCTGGTCCCCTTTGTTTTCACACACTACTCCCTGGTGGTGAAAGTTGAAACGGGCTGCTCAGGGCTCAGACATCCTACATGCAGGAGAGGCTGAGTGCCTACAGACCTTGGTAAATGCAGCTCCTTTACTCACCAAGGGCTTACTTGTCCAATAACATCTGCCAAGAAACGGCCCTTGGCTACACAAACAATGCTCAGATTTATTTTCAGATTTATTAGAATAGAAAGAAGGTGTGTGTTTGGTTTTTGCTGTATTTAATATCCAATTTAGTTTCAGAAGAAAGGGAAACACTAGACAACAGTGCGCGACAATATACAACTGAACGTCAGACTCAGTTCCACAAACACGGAAACAACCGACAATAAAAAAGCTCTGATTCAAGTAGGGACGTGTTCAACGGCAGACAAGACTTTGCAGTAAATACCCTGAGCCAGACGGTGGGTTGCCCTGTGCATGACTGCAGTCAGGGGAGTGGCACAGTGTGAGAGCCAGCACCGTAGTATCTTGTTTTCAGGCGTCAAAGAACAAGGCCAAATCTGTGGGCCAGTTACACCAGCTGCAAGCCAGTGAGAACGCTACTAAATCACTCAAGTACAAAACCAGATTCATTCCAAAAAACCCAGGTGTCACCCACATGGGACTGGCAGGTGAACCGATGCTAACAGAATCTGCAATACACGCAACCTGCTTTCTGTGGCACATTCTCCACACCACTTCAGGAGCGTGGGATCTACCGTCCAACCAGCAGGAGAAAAAGACCAAGAACTGAATTTAAACACGGGCTCAAGCTTGGTTTCTGGCTGAGGCTCTGAGGGGTGAGCAGCTCCAGACCAAGGACTGGTTCTGCAGGATTTAGAGTTATTTTCCCCATCTTGGCTCAGGACAGGTCCAAGCCCCGGGGTTCACTAAAAAAGCAGGAGAGGTAGGGTTCAGTGCTAGCAGTTCCCAGCTATAGCAGCCTGTTTGAGCACAGGCAGTCCAGAAAAAACAGTGGGTGCTGGGCAGGAGAACAGAGTAGCCAGAAAATGCTGCGGTCGCGTTCTTGTTTCTGCCTCCTCGTGGTGGTCTCAGCGTGAACCAGACCGGTCCAGAGGAACGGCACACAGGAATCATTTCACCGGTGGGAAAAAGGTCTATTTCTTAAAGCAAAAGAGTATCATATCCAAGACAAAACACCCATTTAAAAACAAGAAGGGACCCTTCTCTCCCTTTCAAGAGAAGGGACCTGCTCCTGCATCCCATCTCCTGTGACCTGGAGAACAGCTGTGCGTTCCAGCCTCGCAGGCGCAGAGTACGCCCTTGTGCACAGTACCACACCACACAGCACACACCACACATCTAAGCAGTTGCGATCTTCCACTTGTCAAAGCCACTGGTGGTGGGATGGGGAAAAGGCCCCTCAGAATATTTGTAAGTTTCATGAATATTCTTTTTTAAAACACATAAAAACGTTTCTCCAAACAGGTAAAAAAATATAAATTATTCACTGAAAAACCCCAGCAAGCCGAGTCAGTAAAAACACTGTCAGCAGCAACTGTGCATAAAGCTCTTCTGTTGGCTCAGGCCCAGTCACCAGCAAAACAGCACCAGTCAGGATGAAGAATTTGCCAGGGAGTCCCCTGAGGTTAGCAAGAAAATCATCATCTGCAACTGAATACAAGTTGCTATGACAAAAACTGGCATAGTGATCTTGGCAACAGTGACGTCCTTGGCAACAAGTGTCTATTGTAGCTTTTTCCATGGACTGTGCTGGTTCCATTCCAATCTGGAATCCAACCATCACATGCTGTAAGTTTCTCATGGTCCGTGGTTAATACTGCCGCTCCCTGGATCTGTTCTGGAAAAAGCCCAACAATGAGACAGCTCCAGCAGCAGCTGTTACAAACCCAATGGCACTGATTGCTCTGTTGGCCTGCAAAGGAAAAACAAAACAGCCTGACGACAACACGAACGTTGGGTTTTTCACACTTGAACAATCTCTCATGAATACAAGAGGTGCATTCACTAGACAGAACAGAGCAGGCTGAATGCTGATCTCACAGCACTCTGGCTTCCCGCCTGTGGAAATCAGGGACTTTGAAGTAGCTACTCCTGAATTATGCAAGCGTGAGATCAGAATCAGGCCCAAAACTGGCTTCATGCCCAGCAGGTCGCACACCTTTGAGCAGAGCAATGTCTGCTCTGTACTCAGTCCACATACAGTACATGGGGGTCAAACGCTGCTCTCAGTTATGCCACTGTGAATCTGGAGTGAATTCCACTGACTTCATGGTTGTCAGAATCTGGTCCACAGCCTCTAGTCCTGGGCCTGATCCAAAGCCCACTGAAGTCAGTGGGGGCCGTGGGCAGCCAGCATATCGCTTGCCCTTGTGGCCAGAGGCAGGACGGGTTTAAGAAGCACATTTTCAGCTGAGAGCGCAGGGGTTTCTCTGCACAGCTCGACATCAGGTCCCGGGGTCTAAACCTCCCGCAACAAAACACACCCAGGATTCATCACAACCGTTTTAAATTACTGGGACTTCCATATACCAGGTTTGTTCTTGTTAACAAAACTCACCCAAGTCCACGCGGGTACGTCTGCACCAGGGAGAATGGACCAGATTCTGCATGAGCTCCACGCTGAGAAAACCTCTCCCCCTTTGGGAACTTGTGGAAGCCACGCCCCAACCCCAACCCCCCAATATGCTGCTGGACCAGGACATGCTGGGATTGGAGCTGGGGAGCAGCTGCTCCACCCAGGATAATGCAGCTTTGAGCAGAGTAGAGCCTCACTCGCTGTGGCTTCTACCCCCACTGAAATGGGCAATATGCAAACGGGGGTTCAGCCAGACAAAATGGGACTCCTTAACAAGCTGTGCTGCCAAGGGAGTCCTGCAATCAAGGCAGAGGAGCAGGCCAAAGCCAGCTCTGCACTGGTGCTTTGCTGTCCCCAGGGAGTTTGCAGCGTGTGCGGCATCCTACCCCACCAGCCCTTCCCCTCAGAGGGAGAACCTTGCTGCAAACTGTGTGAGAAACGCCTCACGTGGTGGCCTCTTTGCACAGAGCTTGCTGCAGGGCTGGTCAAGCTGCTGCAATGTGGACATGCTGCAGATCCTGCAGGATACCTGAGAGGAGAGGGGAGTAGAGCGCCCCGTGCAGTCTGACACCAGCCTGCCCAGCCCATACGCAACACAGCTGCATGCCTACAGCACCCCTACCTGCTCAGAGACCCCCTCCCCGTAGCGCAGCAGTGTCACAAAGTGCTCGCAGTTGTTGCCGAGGAGGTCGTAGGACACCTCCTGGCCGATGAGGAACTCCGAGCGCCGGATGATCTCCTCCACGGGCAGTGGTGCGTAGACGTCATCGTACTTGTTGTTGATTCTGTACGTGTCGCTCCCCACCACGTCCTTCAGGAGCTGCATCTTCACCAGGGCCTTCCTGCTGAACACAGACTTGGCACTTGCCAGTGACGACGCGGCACCTTCCTCTGGGAAAGGCAGAGACAAGGCTGTGTCGGCCAGAGCACGGGATGGCCACAGCACCAGCCGTCCCACTGGCCACACTCAGCTCACAGCACCACCGGTAGTTCCACTGGGTCAAGGGGGGGAACCCAGAGCCCACCCTTGGGGTGGCTGCCTTGCGGGGGAGACGATTGAGACCAGAATCTGACCCCTCACATCCAGCTGGTACTCAGTCCTTCTCCGAGCTGAGCGACAATGACAGAAAGGGGGTGCCCCTAGGCGGAAGGAGTGGGGGAAGGGGCCGTCCTCCCCTCGGTCCCCATGCACTGTGGAGGACAGTCCTAGTCTTCCTCTCACCTGAGCACAAGGACTGCATGAGCCACCCCAGAGAAAGGGACAGAAGCAGGGCTTGATTTGTGCCAGGGCTGAGCCCCGGCACCTCTGGCTCGGCAGTTCAGAACTCCGGCGCATCAGTTATGAATAAGGCTACGATTTAGTCATGGGAATTTTTAGTAAAAGTCATGGACAGGTCATGGGCAATAAACAAAACTTCACAGCCCGTACACTTCAGGTACAACAATGGAAAAACCAGACAGGGCAGATGACCCATCAGCGAGGACAATGGACTGTGAAAAGCTTGGCCTTCCTGTGGACGCTCCACACTGCCACTGACTCATGGATGCTGTGATCCTACAGAGTCAAGCGGTTTTGTCACCTGATCCTAAACACTACCTGGGACTTCTTGTAACTTTTCACTGGAAGGGGGAGGAGGGTCAAGTTTGGGAAACAAAGGATTCCTGCCTTATGTAAATCCTACTTAAGGGTGGAGGAGAAGGCAAACAGGACCTCTCCTCTCCATGGCCTGATTGCCCAAGAAGAAAGACTGCTAAAGCTATCTGAAGGGAAGGCTGGGGGAGAGTCCAGACTGACACAGGGTCCAGTCTGAAAAGAAACAGAACTGGAACTCTGAACCACAGAAAATTTACAACCTGCCTAAAATAACATTTAGGGTGAGAATTTACAATGTGTAACCTGTTTCTTAAGTATATTGAGCTTGGCTTGTGAATTTCGCTTTATCTGGTCAGTAATCTGCTTTGTTCTGTTATCTCTTATATTCACTTAAAATTCACCTTTCGCAGCTAATAAACTTATTTCTTGTTTATAATATAACCCCGTTTATGTAATTTCTAACTGGGCAGGGGAGAGAAGTTGTGCATATCTCCCTCCACGTTGAGGGAGGGGGCGAATTTCATAAAACCTTTAGGTTTGTCCCTCTTAAAGGGAGTGGGCACCAGAGTGCTGGGGCGAGCCCCGAAGGCTGAATCTTCCCAGAGCGGGTCTCTGTCTCTGTGCAGCTGGGCATGGCTCTGCCTGTGTGCGTGGCTGGAAGAGGCTGGGGAGCCTGGCCCAGCCAGGCCAGGTAAAGGGGACCCAGGCTGGCAGAATAGCCTGACTCAGTGGTATCCCAGCACATCCGGTGACACCCCGAAGGGCTCAAACCTGTCACATGTCGACAGACACTGAAAAAACAATCTCACATTTTTGATCTCACTACAATGGCTGAGAGCATCGTCTTTGCCAGCAGTGCAATGAATTCATCACAAATAGTCTTTGATAGCTATGATGTACAGCCTTCCTCATGATTTGTGTGTTCACTGATGTGCTGAGCTCAAGAAAGGGTCAAACTTAGCGATTAGCTCTAGAACACCAAGATAATTGCCATTGTGTTTCAATCTAACAGCCTCATCTGAGCCACAGAATGGCAGACCACGCTCAGCAAGAACAACTATGATTTCAACTATGTGTCTGAGAACGTTCTTCCAAAATCTGGTTTTCCAGTTGGTTATCAATTCTGCCACTAACTTTGTTTGGGGCTAGTAGCTGCTAACGGATAATGTATGCTGCTCACTCACTGCATGATTAGTAACGGATGCTTCCAATCACTGAGGCCTTCGCAGAACATTCCCCACTTTTGGGTATCAGAAAACAGGTGGCAATAAAAACAGTTCACTTTCTTCTTAGAAGGCGAATAGATGAGCCATTCTCACTTGCCAATCCATTTGTTAGTCTTCACATATTCAGACGCTGATTTGGTCAGATAACGATTCTGATTGGTTTACTCTGGCTTTGTCAATGAAAAGTCAGCAGCTAGATCCTGGCATTTCTGTGAGCTCTTCTCAGTCCAATGTGCCATGAACTCTTGAGAAGTCATGTCCCACTCGCCTGGCTCGCTGGAGAAGGATATGTTTGTATTACTATCACTGGGAAAGTCTGCAGAGGAGTGGGGCGAGAGTGAAGCTAGAGAAGTCACAGGAGGCTGCACCTTTTCATCAGGCACAGGTGCAGCAGATCCACTTTGGCAGGTATTCGCCTGGACTTCCTCACCACCACACTTAGCAGGAGGAAGAAACGTTAGGAGAGGAGTTCCTTCCAGCACTGCATCTTGTCTTTGCTGTCCTTCTTCGGCCTCCTTCAATTTCTGCCATCCTCCTTTCCTCGACATGGTTTCTATCACCAGTGTAGGCCTGCTGTGTACAAAGTTCAATATGGCTTGGGCCACAAACACTTACTTAGCCCGCAAAGACAAAATCACAACCACCAGCCATGGAATTCACAATCTTCATGGATTAATTTGTACAAAGCAAAGAGACAAAACATTCCCGATGGCCCCGCGGCCGTCGCTCAGCTGTAACTTCAGTATGGAATGGAGGGCCTACAGTAGGGCCTAAGGCTACGGCATTATTAGCCTATGGGTTAATCTGGCCCTGCTTGGGAGGGGCAGGTGGCCTGGGCCCCGCTGCTGCTGCTGTGGCCACCCTAGCAGCGGGAGGTGCAGCTGGCTCCGGGGCCACACTGGCTGCTGCAGAAGTCATGGAGGTCCCGGAAAGTCACGGAATCTGTGACCTCCGTGAAAGACTCACAGCCTTAGTTCTGAATAAAAAAATGGCTTGAGCCCCGGTATATCTTTCATTACAAATTAAGCACTGGACACGTGGTCCCTTAGCACCAGCCAGCGGCACTGGAGAGACCCTCTCAAGGGGTATTGGGACCCCTGCCATGCCCCTGCTGCTGAGAGCCTCCTGAGGCACAGTGCCTCCCACAGGGCGGTTCTGCTGTACCCCTACCATGGGACAGCCCCCATAGGGCAGTGAATCCCAGTTCAGCCACTCCCATCACCCACACCTCACTGACCCAGTCCCATTCACAGCCTGGGGCATGGCCATTCACCCAGCATCTCAGGGCCCCACTGTGAATGTCACTGGAGTCCCCACTCCCAAGGAAGCGCTGATGTTTTAAAGAGGTGATGTTAAGTGATGTGCCTGAGGTCACCCAGCAGCCAGTAGCAGAGCTAGGAACATCCACTACACCAGCCACTGGCCCCCACTTCCTGCCCTGAGTCCCATCTGTATCTCAGTCCTGTATGAGACACCCAATGCTGCCCGCTATTCCCAATTCCTAGCCCTCTCCGAGGCATGGAGCAGCCCAGGACTGCCAGGGCGCACACACCCTGCTGCCTTTTATCTGAGAGCCACGGCGTTCACCCCGCATGTGCGCAGCTGCTCTGGCTGGGCGGGAAACGGCTCCTCCCCCCAATGAATCAACATGGGGCAGCTCTTACCGAGAGGCGCCACATTGACGATGTACCCATCCCCCAGATACAGAGCCCAGTGCTGATAAGCCGGCCGGAAAATCTCGATCAGGTCCCCGGGCTGAGGGCTGCCCGGATACACCAGGCTGAAGCTGTCATTAGCCGCCATCTGCAATGGACAGACAGAGATGCCAACTCTGAACATGTCCCTCCCTGTTCTGCTCAACATGCACAATGCAGGAGGGATCTGGAGTGTGGACAGGGAGCCACTTAGGCAGGTACCAGGAAAAGACCAGGAGACAGTGGAGGAACGGAACGTTTAGACTGAGAGTTAGTATAAATTCCTGACAAGGTGCAACATACTTACAAAGCACGCGACTTTGTTCCCGCCGGTGGCTGGAGGGAAACAGCCTGCACTGCTACCAGCTCATACAGCTGTTCCTTTAGCTCGGTGCTTTGGTCTGGGACGCAAACCCTGCTAGGGGCTGTTGCTAAGGCAATCTCTTCCCTCACCACCTGGGACAATTTGAATTGGACAAGGCACTATTCACCTGCTGGGGGAAGAAGTCACTGCAGCAGGGGATGGGCTAGAGGAGATGCCATCCAGGGCCTTTTCCATCTCAAGCATCTATACTCCTGGGGAAATTCTGCACCAAAAAATTAAAAATTCTGCACCAAAAAAAAAAAATTCTGCACCAAAAAATTATAAATTCTGCGCATATTTTAAAATTCTGCAAAATTCTGCATATTTTATTTGTCAAAATAATGCAATATAATCATGCCAGTTTCAATTATTTTGGTAATTTATTTAAACTACAATACAATGGATAGAGAATTGCAGTGGGGCGCATTGGAGGAAATCCCCAAACTTCCTTTGTCTAATAGTAATGTTGCTAGGTTTGACCCTTTATTTCTAGTTATTCAGCAACAAATGCATGCAGCCATATGCTCAGTGTTACTTCACAGGCAACTGAAGAGCAAGTGAGGGCTGGGGAATCCAACTCACAGTTTATACTGGCTACTGACCATCTCCGGAAAGGTCAGCACTGAACAGGTCATGGAGCACATTCTGATAGGAATTTTTTTCAGTCTAAAAATTTAGACCAGTTCTAATCACATAAGCACCACTCTGGCAGTGTAAAGGAGCCTTAAAACTTTCACACCTGTTTTATACTCCTGGGGGATTCACAGAGACAATGGGAACAATTCACTAAGCAGGCAGGCTGCTACATTCTGCTCTGCCCCACGCCTACCTCCTCAGAAACACCCCAAAGCCCTCGTTATCCATGCTGAGTGTGTCACAATAGCGAGCAAGAGGGCCAGAGCATCTCTCTTTCTCACTCACGACTGCACAGCCCCCCACCCCCATCCCATCCCAGCAGTGATTTATGTCTCTACCAGCTGTTCCGGCACCCAAACCAACCTGCCTACACAGCCGGGGAGAGGTGCGTGACCACTCCTGCGGGCTTCCCTTTGCTTCCCTATCAGAAGTCATTTTTCTGTGGGGAAGCAAAGAAATCTGTGGGGGATATAAATTCTGCACATGTGCAGTGATGCAGAATTCCCCCAAGAGTAGCTGCAGGCCAGATTCTCCCTCCTCTCACATGGGAAACTCTGTGAGGTCACAGGCACCTTCTAATGGCCCCCATCTACTGGGCTAGAGAGTTATTTCTTCCTCCTGCCTTGGCACAGGGAATATTTAATTTATCCACAGTGGAATAGCTTCGTCAGGAGGTACTGAGAGAGCTTGCCCCACCATAGCTATAGCCAGGCATTTAGGGCACCCAGTTGGGGTGTAGCCCAGACTTGAACCTGTGTCTCCCCCATCCTAGGCAAATGCCCTGAACAATGAGCTATTGGCTGCTCTAGGGTCACGCTCACTTCCACCCTGGATCCGAGGAAAGTGTCCTTGAAACCAATACATAGCCGTGAAAAGTTTCAGTTTTGACAAATCCACATTTCCCCACAAAAGAAAGTTGTGCTGAAAAACTGCAAACCTGCTCAAGTCCTTCCATAAGAATGTCTGGTTTTATTTAAAAAGAAAAGTATGTTTTAGCCCTCAGGACTGCAGAGAAAAGCCGGAAAATGTGACCCTTAAACACTCCAAACTCAGAAGGCAAATAAAAAGACTTCAAAATTATTTTACTTTTAACCTATCATGATTCTTAAGCCAATTTCAAGATTGTGGGGGACCAGGCACATCGGGTTAGTATTTGGGGTTGGTGAGATTGCGAGCAGGACGAAGAGAATAACAACACCTACCGCCTATCTAGCACTGTTCATCTGTGGATCTCAAAGCACTTTACAAAGCAGGTCAATGTTATTATCCCTATTTCACAGATGGAGAAACTCAGACACAGAGAGGTGAGGATTTCCACTGAAGCCCAGTGGATCTGGGGTTGGGAAGAAATCAGTTACAATGGACTAAATGGAGCGAAGTAAGCAGTGCGAGCAGCGGTAGGAGAATGCCTCTCAAACTGAAATGTACGCTCTACAGGACGGTAATTATGCCTGTACTCATGCCTGGCTCCGAATGCTGGGCATTGGGGAAGAACCAGGGGCAGATCTTGGAGAGAGCGGAAATGCAAGTGTTGGGATGGATGCCTGGAGCTACACGGATGGACCATGTTCAGAACGAACAAATCAGGGGAAGTGGGAAGATGGCACCAACTACAGAACGGCTGAGGAAATCCAGGCTTAGGTGGCCTTGGGCATGTGCAAAAGATGGTGTTACATTTAGGAATGGAGGGTCAGAGAATTAGGTGGACGGATGTGATGGGCCAGGATCTGATCAGCTGCGGCGTTCCCGAGGAATTGCTCCATGGCAGACTGGAATGGAGGCGCAAAAGGACTCGAAGAGGCAAGCCAGGGCAGGTGGGACTAAGGCTAGAAGAGGAGGAATCCAAACCCAGAACAAGCCCGAGTAATAACAGGGCTCCACATACATCCAAATGGCGATGCCAGTTTGAGCTGATTTGCTCGCTGGAACAAGAAGATCAAATTCTCCAGGTTCAGCTTTGCAAATGTTTCTGCAGAACAATTATTCAAACCCAATTTGTGGGGATTTTCCTTCGGTTTTGACACAAATCATTTCAGAACCCCTGAGCCCCTGGCTGCGTTGGGAAGCAGGCCTCCTGGGGGAGAGAAGCTCTGGCAATCACAGGAGCAATAAGGATGGTCTGGCTAGTCAGCCCAATTTCCCAGTCCCTAATACTTAGCCAGGACTGTTCACCACCTTGTTTAGCAGCCTGCAGAATAATTCACTGCCCCCTGAGCCTTCTGCATAATCCTCTCTGGGCTTCCCAGGTATGATGGTGACGGTCACCAGGATAAAACCGTAATGCAGGCACAGAGGGCACATATAGCACGTTTGGTCTGTACTCTTCACCCCCTCCTGCCTGCCCTGGCTCACAAGTGCTGCTCTTCTCTTTCCCTGCAGCATTTGTCCACAGTGCTCAGCACGCACAGGGCTCAGTGCCCACGCCATGCACCATGCCATGCAGCACCCACAGTGCTCAGCACGCACAGGGCTCAGTGCCCACGCCATGCACCACTGCCATGCAGCACCCACAGTGCTCAGCACGCACAGGGCTCAGTGCCCACGCCATGCACCACTGCCATGCAGCACCCACAGTGCTCAGCACGCACAGGGCTCAGTGCCCACGCCATGCACCACGCCATGCAGCACCCACAGTGCTCAGCACGCACAGGGCTCAGTGCCCACGCCATGCAGCACCCACAGTGCTCAGCACGCACAGGGCTCAGTGCCCACGCCATGCACCACGCCATGCAGCACCCACAGTGCTCAGCACGCACAGGGCTCAGTGCCCACGCCATGCACCACGCCATGCAGCACCCACAGTGCTCAGCACGCACAGGGCTCAGTGCCCACGCCATGCACCACTGCCATGCAGCACCCACAGAGCTCAGCCCCCTGAACACCCTGTCCTCCCTTAGCCCCTGGACAGCTAGAGAATCACAGCAGCAACTAGGACACCAACTGTCAAAGCAAGATCCCCCCTGCTCCCCAAGGCAAAGCACTGGCATGGGGCTGACTTTACTCAGGGACAGCAGGGGAGGACATCCACAAACACATCCCGGGGGGGGAACGACTTACCTGGGGGAGGCGCTGCTAGAACGGTGCCAACAGCAGCTTGTGGGGTAACGTGAGGGGCTCCTGGGCCTGCCCCTGACACGTGTGATTCCAGAGAGCTCCAGAGTCAGCCCGGCCTGGCCCAGCCAGCTCGTTGGTAGTGACACACACACACACACACACACACAGATCTGACACACACACACATCTGACACACACGGGTCAAAGCCAGGGTGACCAGATGTCCTGATTTTATAGGGACAGTCCCGATTTTTGGGTCTTTTTCTTATATAGGTTCCTATTACCCCCCACCCCCATCCTGATTTTTCACACTTGCTGTCTGGTCACACACTGGGGAAACACACACCCCCTCACGTGAAAATCACACAGCCCCAGGGACTAAGATCACAGAGACACATGGAATCCACCCACATGCGGGGGCTGAAAGGACACAGACACTGAAAAGCACCCAGCCACAGTGTGACTTCACCCCTCCCTCCCTCCGCACAGCCCGTGATCACAGACACACACAGATACCGAACGCGCACACACAAGATCACACACATACACACGCTGAGCTCAGAGACGCACATGCACACACTACAATCTGACACACACACACACACACACACTCTGCAATACAACCTGGTTGTTGCCGGCGGCAGCTGCCACGTGTCCCGGGGGGGCGGGGCCGGGAGCAGGGTAGAGCGGGGGGGGCTCGGCCCCGGGCGGGGGGGCGGTAGCAGCGGGGGGGGGTCCGGACTCGGTCCCGGGGGTCCAGGCGGGAGCTGACCCCGCCCAGGGGCTGGAGCCAGGGGGTCGCTCCAGCGGGTCTGGAAGCGCCGGGCTGGGGGTGATGCGGCACCTGATAGAGCCCGGCTGCGCCCCCCCCCCGGGCTCGGATCGCGGGGCCGAAGTAACCTTTTGTGCCCCCCCGGGGGGCAATGGGGCATGGGGGGGGTCAGTCCCCGGAGGGGGCCCCCTGGGGGCAATGGGACATGGGGGGGTCAGTCCCCGGAGGGAGGAGGCCCCCTGGGGGCAATGGGGCATGGGGGGGTCAGTCCCTGGAGCGAGGGGGCCCCCTGGGGGCAATGAGGCATGGGGGGGTTGGTCCCTGGAGCGAGGAGGCCCCCTGGGGGCAATGGGGCATGGGGGGGTCAGGCCCCGGAGGGAGGAGGCCCCCTGGGGGCAATGGGGCATGGGGGGGTCAGTCCCCGGAGGGAGGAAGCCCCCTGGGGGCAATGGGGCATGGGGGGGGGTCAGTCCCTGGAGCGAGGGGGCCCCCTGGGGGCAATGGGGCATGGGGGGGTTGGTCCCTGGAGCGAGGAGGCCCCCTGGGGGCAATGAGGCATGGGGGGGTCAGTCCCTGGAGCGAGGGGGCCCCCTGGGGGCAATGGGGCATGGGGGGGTCAGGCCCCCAGCGAGAGGCCAGCGAGGGGCAATGGAGCAGGGCAGGGCCGGGTTACAGACCGGCAGGTGCCAGAAGTACAGTGACCCACCGGGTGCTGTGCTGCCAGCGTGTCCCTCCCCCGCAGGGGCAGGCCCAGGCCACCCCGCACACGGGGGGGGGGCAGTGGGGGCAGGGCTTGGGACAGAGCTGAGGTCAAGCACCTGTGGCTAAATCAGAAATTCAGCACCTCTGCAACACCCCCCCAACTCCCTTATGCCGGAGTCCCCCAACCCCCCCCCCCACACACACAGAGCACCCTGCACAGCCCTGCAGGCCAACAGGAGGACGTGGGGGGGAGCCAAGTGGAGCAGGCTGGGGCCCCTTCTGAGCATGGGCCTGGCTCCATAGCACCCTGGCACCATTGTAAACCCAGCACTGCTCGCAGGGTGGGCGGCGGGGCCCACCCAAGCCTCCTGCCCCGGCTCTGGGTGACTGTGAGGAAGCCATGGGGCGGGGGCCTGTGCATAGGGCATAAGCACCCCCCAGGCAGGCAGAGATCCGGGCTCAGCTCCTTGCAGGGGCCGGTCAAGCAGGAGTTCGGCCTGGACCCAGCGCTGCAAGGGAGCTGGGGCTGGGGGGTTGGGTTTTAGCTTTTGTTATATCCTTGGGGGCAGACAGTTTGGGAAGAAATCACTTGAGGCCAGACAGCAGACAGCCAACAAAACTACCATTTATTTACGCACACAGAGCTCACCTAACCCGCCGAAGCTGGCTGGGCTATCCCCTAATAATCTAACTCAGTTGCCATAGGAACAAAAACCATGACAACCAAATACACAACATATTCCTCCCTTCCAATAAGAACATCCCCTAAATAAAACACACACTAGGTTAGAGAAGGAGGGTAGACTGCCTCCATTCCCGGCTAAACCCTGGGGATTATTTTGCCCCATAACCGTGGCTTCGCCTTAGCTAAAGATCCAGCCAATGAGGAGGCCTTCTGTCTCTAGGTGGATTACGGCAAACTTCTGGAATTGTTGCACCTGAAAGTACCATGGGCTCAGGGTCCACAGCACGAACAGGTGAGGAGGTGGTATCTGCTCGTGCTGGGCAAAGGGGTATCTCAGCCGCCGGCAGTAATGGAGGAGAACAGTCAGGAACAGGTGATTCGTGATTCGGTGTCTCACCAGAAGCGGTGAAGTCAGACCACTCAACAGCAGATGTGTCCTGAGGACTGGCATGACCTGGCAACAGCTGATCTACATGTTGCCACCCGGTAAGATTCTCTGCAGTCCGGACTGTGTAGGAAACAGGTCCTGTTTGAGTGATGATTGTGGCAGGAACCCATTAGCTCTGGAAGTATAATTCCGAGCCAAAACTGGCTGTCCCAAGCTAAAGGTTCAGTCTTTTGCTCTGGATGCCCATCTGATGACTTGATATTGCTGCTGATGTTGCACAATTTGTTGGGGTTCAGAAGGTTTCAGCAGATCAAAGCAAGTGCGCAGCTGTCGTCCCATCATTAGAAAGGCCGGGGATGCCTGGGTCATAGCATGAGGTGTGTTTCTGTAGGAAAGTAAGAAGGTATCCAGATGCTTTTGAATGGAGTATTGTCCCCTTGCTGATTTCAAAGCGTGTTTCATTGTCTGCACAAATCTTTCAGCTAATCCATTGGTGGATGGATGATATGGTGCTGACGTGATGTGATGTATCCCATTTGCCTTCATAAAATTTTGAAACTCCTGAGAGATGAACTGCAGTCCGTTGTTGCTCACAAGTTGTTCTGGGAGACCAAAACGACTAAAGAGTCCCCGTAGTTTTTGGATAGTACTCTCTGCAGTAGTGGACTGCATTATAGAGACTTCTGGCCATTTAGAATGGGCATCTACTGCCACCAAGAACATGCTTCCTTCAAGGGGGCCAGCGAAGTCAATGTGAATACATTGCCACGGGTTTTCAGGCCAGTCCCAGGGGTGTAGGGGTGCCCACTGGGGTGCATTCCTCACACCCTGACATGACATACAAGCTTTTGCCTTCTCTTCAATAGCACTGTCCAATCCAGGCCACCAAAAATAGTTTCGTGCAATTTCCTTCATGCGCACTATTCCACAGTGACCGGAATGTAGCTGTTCTAACATCTGGGATCTCAGTGGTGGTGGAATAATGACACTTCTCCCCCACAACAAACAACCAGATTGGACCGATAACTCCGTCCTCCTGGACATGTAGGTAACAAGGTCGGGTGAGATTGGAGAGGTTTGTCGAGATTTTCCATGCATCTCCAGGTCCATAACTTGGGACAATACTGGGCCAACGCGAGTTGCCTTCTTTATCTGAGTAGCAGTGATGGGTGTATTCTCTACCTGTTCAAAGTAGATGATTTCCTTTTGGGCACTATCTTGATGTTTGACCGGCAAAGGCAACCTTGAGAGGCCATCTGCATTGCCATGCAGAGTGGATTTCCGATATTTGATTTCATATGTGTGTGCTGAAAGTAACAATGCCCAGCGTTGCAAACGACTAGCAGCTAATGGGGGAATGCCTGTGTAGGGTCCAAAAATTGACATCAGAGGTCGATGGTCTGTGAGAAGAGTTAACTTTCACCCAAACAGGTACTGATGAAACTTCCGAATTCCAAAAACAATTCCTAATGCCTCCCATTCGATTTGTGCGTAGTTAGTTTCTGCTTTGCTTAGAGTGCGTGAAGCAAAAGCAATAGGTCTGTCTTCTCCCGAAGGCATAATGTGTGACACGAGTGCTCCCACTCCATAAGGGGAGGCATCGCAGGCCAATTGTAGGGGTAAGGATGGATCAAAGTGCGTTAGAACTTCAGAATTTAGCAATGCATCCTTAGCTTTGTTAAATGCAACATCACAGGCTTCAGTCCACTTCCAGGCCTTGTTCTGCCCCAGGAGCTCATGAAGTGGTTTTAGCAGTGTGGCTAACTGTGAGATGAACTTTCCATAATAGTTCAGTAGTCCTAGAAACAAGCGCAGATGGCTTACATTTTGAGGTGGGGGAGCCTCCACAATAGCTTTAACTTTTGCAGGGGCCTTATGAAGACCTGCAGAATCAATGATGTGTCCCAAATATTCAACAGAGGGCTTGAAGAATTCACACTTGTCTTTGCAAACTCGTAGGCCATACTCTTCCAGTCTTTGTAGGGTAGCCTCTAAATTCTTTAAGTGATCCTCTTCATGCCTTCCAGTGACCAGGATATCATCCAGATAGCACTGAACTCCTGACAAGCCACACAAGATCTGGTCCATAGCCCTCTGGAACAGGGCGGGACCAAACGTTATTCCGAAGGGTAGGTGACAGTATCGATAAAGCCCCTTAAGAGTCACAATAGTCAACAGCTCTTGGGACTTTTCATCGACGTGCATCTGTAAATATGCCTGACTCAGATCAATCTTACTGAACTTTTGTCCCCCAGCCAGGCCTGCGAAGAGGTCATCGATGCGGGGAAGCGGGTATTGCTCTGCACAGAACACTGGGTGACAGTGACTTTAAAATCACCGCGAATCCGGAGAAAGCCATCTTTCTTCACTATTGGAATGATAGGAGTGGCCCATGAGCTTTGGGTAACTGGTATTAGGACTCCATTGGTGACCAGGCGCTCCAGGTCTGCTTCAACTTTTGGCCTGATGGCATATGGCACAGTGTCATAGTATAATTCCCCAATCTGAACCTTGGAGTCCAAAAGATGGGGTACCAGCATGAATTCCTCTAAGCTTAATTACCAGCTTAGATCTGATAAGCTGCCACCACCCAAAAATATAGTGTTTTGGGGCACTCTGGTCCCCCCAAAAACCTTCCCTGGGGACCCCAAGACCCAAATTCCTTGAGTCTCACAACAAAGGGGAATAAACCATTTCCCATCCTTTCTTCCTCCCAGATCTTTCCTGCCCTGGGTACACTAGGAGATCACCGTGATTCAAACTCCTTGAATCACAACATAGAGAAATCAGGTTTTTTCTCCCCCTCCCAGGCTTTCCCTCCCTGGGCTATCCTGAAGAGATAGACAGATTCAAGCTCCGTGAATCTAAACAAAGGGATTCCACCTTTTCCCCTCCCTTCTTTCTCCCTGTTTCCCACCAATTCCCTGGTAAGTACAGACTCAATTCCCTTGAGCCTCAACAAGGGGAAAAAATCAAACAGGTCTTAAAAACAAAACTTTTAATAAAAAAAGAAAGAAAAAAAGGAAAAGTTGTCTCTGTAATTTAGATGGTAAAAGTTACAGGGTCTTTCAACTTATAGATACTAGAGAGAAGCCTCCCCCCAGCAAAAATACAATTTAAAATACTTCCAGCAAAATACACATTTGCAAATACAGAAAACAATCAAAAGACTATAACCACCTTTTCTACTTAATACTCACTATTTTGAATATATAAGAGATTGTAGCAAGGAGATTGGCAAGAAACCTGGTTGCACCTCTAGTCCCTTTCAGGACCCAGAGAGAACAAAGCAAAACCCAAAAAACACAAACAAAGGCTTCCCTCCACCGAGATTTGAAAGTACCTTGTTTCCTGATTGGTCCTCTGGTCAGGTGTCTCAGGTTCCCTGTTTGTTAACCCTTTACAGGTAAAAGAGACATTAACCCTTAACTATCTGTTTATGACACCGAGTTCGAACTTTCAGATATTTTGGTGGACTATCAGGTTTAATGTTCAATATCACAGTGATTCCCTTCATACTTCCCAAATCATCTCCAAAAACAGCAGCATGTTTCCTTAGTATAGAGGTTAGACTGGTTTCTTCTTTAGTCATCTGGTGCACTTCTGCCCAGTTCAGCTGAATCTTCCCAAGCCAAGACCTACCCATTAAGGCTGGGTAGTTACCTCTCACCACAAACAGCGGCAATTTAGCAGCCTGTCCATTGAGATCCACCTTAACATCAATAGTGCCCAGCATGGGCACAGCTTCTCCCGTATACGTCTTCAGAACAGTTTTTGTTGCCTTAAGCGGAAGATACTGTGGCTTTTCTTTATACACAGTCTCAGAGACCAGCAAGACGGCAGCACCGGTGTCCAGTTCCATGTGTATAGGTTTGCCATCCAACAACGGGGTTACCCAGTATTCATGTGAGCCCACCGCCAAAGACAAAACATGCAGTGGCACTTCCTCTTGCGATGAGGTGTCACCTTGATCATCCTGGTCTGCTCTAGGGTATGCAGGGTTCCTCTTTTTGTCGGTCAGACCACAGGCCTCTTTTTCTTTTGTTTACAGGCACACTCAATGTGTCCCTTTTTGCCACAGTGTCGACACACCAGGTCCTTACACCAGCATTCTGATGCCTGGTGACCCGGCTTACCACAGTGGTAACATTCCTGACTGCACAGTTTTGTGGGTAGGTTCTTGTGACACTTTTTGCACCCTAGGGGATGCACCGACGTATTGCGCCTCCCTTGTAGCCAGTTCCATGGAGACAGCAATATCCACAGCCTTCTGTAAGGTAAGCTGAGCCTCTGTCAGCAGGCACTTCCGTGTAGCTTCACTGTACAGGCCACCCACTAGCCTGTCAGGCAGGGCATCATTTAACATCTCTTTAAATTCACAGTGTTCTGCTAGCGTTTTTTAAATTGCTACAAATTGTACAACTGTTTCATCTTCTTTTTGGTCTCTTTTATGGAACCTGTATCTTTCAGCAATTACCAGTGGTTCTGGGGGAAAATGGGACCCCAGGATTTCCACGATGTCACTGTAAGATTTAGTCTCAGGCTTAACAGGATGTAGTAAGCTGCGTACAGGGAGTAGGTTTTAGCCCTACAACACTTAAGAATATTGGCACCTGTCATGGTATCTTTCCCCAATCTGAACCTTAGAGTCCAAAAGTTGGGGTACCAGAATGAATTCCCCTAAGCTTAATTACCAGCTTAGATCTGATAGCTGCCACCAATCGGGACTTGGAGTGCCTGATACATTCTGGTCTCCCCAAAACCTTGCCCGGGGGACCCCCAGGACCCAGACCCCCTGGATCTTAACACAAGGAAAGTAAACTCTTTCCCTCACCTGTGCCTCTCCTAGGCTTTCCCTCCCTGGGTTGCCCTGGAAGATCACTGTGATTCAAACTCCTTGAATCACAACACAGAGAAATCAGGTTTGTTCCCCCTCCTCCTTCTCTTCCCCTCCGGGTGTTCCCTCCCTGGGCTCCTGGAGAGATAGACAGATTCAAGCTCCGTGAATCTAAAACAAAGGGATTCCACCCTTCTCCCCTCCCGTCCCCTTCCCTGGTAAGTACAGACTCAATTCCCTTGAGCCGCAACAAGGGGAAAAAATCAGACAGGTCTTAAAAGCAAAACTTTTAATAAAAAGAAAAAAAAAGTAAAAGGGGTCTCTGTAATTTAGATGATAAAAGTTACAGGGTCTTTCAGCTTATAGAAACTGGAGAAAAAGCCTCTTCCAGCAGAAATACAATTTAAAATACTTCCAGCCAAATACACATTAGAACTCTACCAGCCAGATACACATTTGCAAATAAAGAAAACCAATTAAAAAGACTAAACTGCCTTTCTACTTGCACTTACTACTTGAATAGAAAATTAGAGCCTGTAGTACGTCTGGTCACTCAGATCCCAGAGAGAACACGCTAAACCCAAAAACAGAAACAAAGGCTTCCCTCCACCGAGATTTTAAAGTATCTTGTCTCCTGATTGGTCCTCTGGTCAGGTGTTGCAGGTCACTGTTTGTTAACCCTTTACAGGTGAAAGAGACATTAACCCTTAGCTATCTGTTTATGACAATATCTTCTTCGCTTCTGTAATGTCATTTGCAATAACAAAAAGCTCAAAACGCTCAGTATACAGAGGCCATTGCACTATATTCTCATCAAAAGGTTCCAGTGGCCCAGGCAGAGCAGCCATGATTTTTAGTTTCACTTTCACAGTCAGTGCAAACAAGCAGTTTTTTTGTTTGTTTGTTCTTTACTTTGACCTCTACTTCCTTCTGTTACTGGGGCAGCACCGGAATCCCATCCATCGTCGCCACTTGTTATATCCTTGGGGGCAGCCGGTTTAGGAAGAAATCACTTGAGGCCAGACAGCAGACAGCTAACAAAACTACCATTTATTTATGCACACAGAGCTCACCTAACCTGCCGAAGCTGGCTGGGCTATCCCCTAATAATCTAACTCAGTTGTCATAGGAACAAAAACCATGATAACCAAATACACAACACCTTTCTCTCCGCTCCCGGTCACACACGGCCCATGTGTGACCCACACCCTGCCTGGGCATGGTGTTCTGCCCCCTCTGGGGCACCAAGACCACTTAGAGAGAGAAATGAGTCTGCTGCAGCCCGAGCTAACGGCTACATGGCTTTTAGCGCATGCAGTAACGGCTCGTGCCCTTAGCACCAGAGGTCCGCACTTCAATCCCGGATCAGCCCCACCTGTAATGCTGACAGGCTGTTAATGAGTTAGCTACAGCCTCAGCTAACTCTCTTTCTAAGTGCTCAGTGCCCCCAGACGGGACAGAGCCCCCCACCCTGACGATGTGTGGGTCACATGTGCACGCAGGGCCGGCGCTTCCATTTAGGTGACCTAGGTGGTCGCCTAGGGTGCCAGGATTTGGGGGGGTGGCATTTTGCCACCCTCGGCGGCAATTCGGCGGCGGGGGGTCCTGCCGCGCTCCGGGTCTTTGGCAGCAATTCTGTGGCGGGTCCTTCACTCGCTCCAGGACCCGCCGCTGAAGTGCCCCGAAGACCGGGAGTGCAGAAGGACCCCCCCCACCGCAGAATTGCCACCGACCGGAAGCATGGAAGGACCTCCGCCTAGGGCGCCAAAAACCCTGGCGCCGCTCCTGCGTGCACGGGAAGGAAGCTGGGAATGGCCCCACTGGCAAAGCTCAGAGCTGGAGGGAAAAGTCTCATCTTGCTTTCATAGCCGGTCCCAGCTCCAGCCCCGCCTCCATCCCAGACCGAGTCCCGTTTGCCCCCCCGGTAATGCTGCCGCAGGGACCCATTGATGCCCCCATTGTTGGGTGTTTTGTCATGGTGCCCCCATGCCTGGAACCAGGGCTGGCTCCAGGCCCCAGCGCGCCAAGCGCATGCTTGGGGCAGCATGCCTCGGGGGGCACTCTGCTGGTTGCCGGGAGGGTGACAGGCGGCTCCGGTGGACCTCCCGCAGGCGAGCAGAATGGCTTAGGGCAGCGAAATGGCTAGAGCCAGCCCTGCCTGGAATGCTTGTTCTGGCCCAGCCTGCCCACCCAACAGCCTCCTTCCGGTCCCTGCTAAAACTCGCTGCTACTGCCAGCCCACACCTGGAAAGGCTGAACAAGAAACACTCCCATCCCGGGCTCTGCCATCTCCGCGGGGCGGCTCTGTGCTTTCAGGTGCAGCCTGGAGACGGGCACACTCAGCATCCAGCGAGGTGACCCGAAGGAGCGAGGCCGAGCCCTTTCCGCGGGCAGGGAGCTCCCAGGGCTTTTACTGGAGCGTGCCAGACTGATACTGGGATTGCAATGCCTACAGCGAACCTCCACTTGGAGAATGACTAGCAAGTCTGTTTTCCACCTGGCTGGTCCGTGCTGTATCCAAGCCCTGCTGGCTGCGGCCCGGGGCCCTTCCTTCCACCACTCCCCAGGGAGTGTTTAGTTTGGGGTTGTTGTAAAGATACCGTGTAGGACCAGCCCCTGAATGTCCCCCCAACACACTGTACCCGTCTTGGCAAGAGGAGCAGAGCTGTGGACCATGGTCTCCATCCTGGAGCTTTCATGGATCTGTTCGATGCCACGGGCCCTGAAGGCTCAGGGCTCAGACCTCGCACTTGAGTCTGTTGGCCGGGAAGCGGGATAGGGAGCAGAGGGCGGGGGTGAGGTGCTGGTGGGGCAGAGCAGGGGGCCTGCCCTGTTCTGTACCAGTTGGAGTTTCCTGCACGTGGAAGGTTGGCCACGAGGCGATTTCCCCCAGGGTTATTTCATAAGGCTTTTTGCTGTGCACATCGTACTGTTACATGCACTGTCCCAGCGCAGGACCCAGTGACTCCACTGGAAGCAGTGACAGGGCACCAGGGGACGGTATCTAAGCTAGCTGATCAACTATCCTGTCCATGTGATCCCCCGAGTGCCCCCCGGGATTAAAAGGAGACGCAATACCGTGTGCACATGATCCAGTGCATTCACTCCAGGACAGCTCAGCTGTTCCTAATGTCACACTGGACAGACAAACGCTCCCTCCTTAGGGAGTCTGTGACACGACCGCCCATGCAGCGTGCTCTCTGCATTTGACTCAGGCGTGGGGAGTGGGGGCAGCTGTCCCAGCTGGCTGGGGTTGGGGGAGCTCTTTTCCTTGTTGAGGAGCTGGGAGTCAGAAGGCCTGGAAGGGAGAGGGTGACACTGGTTCAATACGTTCTGCCTCGGCCAAGGGGAGAGAAAGGGGATGGGGTTAATCCTTGGGGTGCTGACGTTCCATCCGCCCCTTCACCCCGTGATGGAACGATCGGGGGGAATTCTGGCAGGGGAACTGCACAGAATCTCCACCCCTGCAGCCACATGTTTGGTTCTTGGTTTTTTTTAATATCAGTTAACATTCTACTAGTGAAACGAGTCTGATACTCTCAGCTGACCGTGTCCAGCAGGCCTTTGTGGCCTGCGACAGGAGAGTGGGAACAGGTTCATTGTGGACACAGTGGGAAGCTGCGTGGGGGAAGCCGGCTTTGCACCCGGCATCCAGCTCACTCTGATGTGATCAGAGATTAAAGACAAACAGCTCGGAACGACACAAGTACAAAGCATCCAGCAGCTCAGGTCAGAGGATCGTGGGGCTGATAGGAGAGGGAGAACAATAATACTTTTTACAGTGTCATTTTGAAGGGGCACTGCTGACTAGTTCATTCAGTGGCACAGGACACTGCTGTGCTGTGTATTGTGGCATCAGTTCAGGTCTGAATTGCTGACAAGGCTTAGAGTGGGAAAGCGAGGGAATCCTCACTGCAATCAAGTGGGGAAACGTACAAATCCATGGAAACCCAGAACTCTCGAAATGTGCAAATACAGGCCTGGCAGCTCAGGGAGGCTGTGCCTGGATCCTGCAGGATCCTGAGTTCCCTCAGCTCCCTCTGGTTGCACTGGGCACTGAGTGTGCTCAGCGCCTTATGGAAGCTCTCTGAACTCTGCAGGATTGGGCTTTAGCATGTCTGAGAAAAAGTCTGATCATTGTCAAGAGGCAGCTATTGTGGAGCAGGTAAAACCGAGGTTTTATAACTGCCATGACATTCCGTTGGCAACAGTGCTTGTTTGCCAGAGCAGGTCCCTAACTCTGTTTGGTTTGGTTTTCCTTAGATAAGAAATATAAAGCTTCCGCCGCCATTTACATCCACTTCCCTCCTCAGTAGCTGCCCATTCTGAACGTACAGACAATGGCCATGTTCTTGACTGCACTGGCAGAACAATGCACTTTTCATCCACCCAGACCTTCACATAGCTTCCAAATACTCTCGTGGCTGATGGGCTTGGCCAGATTTACACCTTACGTGCCCCTAGGCACAGCAGGGCCGCCCAGAGGATTCCGGGGCCTGGGGCCGTTGGTGGCAGGCAGCTCCGGTGGACCTCCCGCAGGCGTGCCTGCGGAGGGTCCGCTGGTCACGTGGCTCCGATGGAGCATCCGCAGCCATGCCTGTGGGAGGTCCACCAGAGCCGCGGGGCCGGCAAGCGGCAGGGCGCCCCCCACATGGCGAAATGTCTAGAGCCGGCCCTGTTCGGCGATGGGGGGCCCTTCTGTTCCGGGACCCGCCGCTGAAGTGCCCTGAAGACCTGCGGCGGGGCCCCCTGCCGGCGAATTACCGCCAAAGCGGGACCTGCCGCCAAAGTGCAGCCCGCTCTTCGGCGGTAATTCGGTGGCGGGGGACCCCTGCCGCGGGTCTTTGGGGCACTTCGGCAGCGGGTCCCGGAACGGAAGGGCCCCCCACCGCCGAATTATCGCCGAAGACCGGGTTGCACTTCGGCGGCAGGTCCCGCTTTGGCGGTAATTCTTTGGCGGGGGTCCTTCCGCCCCGGAGCAGAAGGAATCCCCCGCTAGCGAAGACCGGGAGCGGAAGAAGCTCCAGGGTCCGGCCCCTCAAGAGTTTTCCGGGCCCCCCAGAGCGAGTGACGGACCCCGCTCCAGGGGCCCCAAAAAACTCTCGTGGGGGCCCCTGCGGAGCCCGGGGCCTGGGGCAAATTGCCCCTCTTGCCGCCCCCTCTGGGCGGCCCTGAGGCACAGCATCTTCAGTGCTCCCCCACCTACAGCTGGCCTTCCTGGTGCACACAGTTTTAGAGAGGCAGTCGCCGCTAGGCACGTTCCCACCGAGCCTAACTGGAAATCCGGCCCTGCTGATGAGATGCGAATGAATCAGCACATAAGAGTGTATGCGTGTGTGCACACACATGAGGGGGCAGCGTAATGGTTTTTAGAGTAATAGTAAATAATATTACAGCAGGAACAAAGGAGAGACTTAAATATTGCTCATCCCCTCTATAATCAACAGCAAACCCGAAGTTCAATGGAAGACCAGCAAATAGATCCTGATCAAAAACTCCTGGCGTAGTCAAGGAAACCCACTGACATGAGTGGAGAATCGTACAGAGCCAGCACCAGGCTGGGCTGACGTGGGGCCTGGGTGGTGGCTAGACCAGGTGGGAAGTATTTGTTGTTTGGCCTTGTGCGGGGTGAATTCCACCCAGTCTCGGCTCAGCTCGGCCGTGCCACCGAAGTTGGCGGGATCTCTAGTGTGAGTCAGGACTATATTGCTTCAACAAGGGTTTCTGGGGACATTTAGGAAGAACAGAGCATATTAGAGCATTCAGGAAGTACAGTGATTTATTATAAATTATTAGTGCTTAGGAAAGGGTTAGAAACACTTATTAGACTAGAACAGCAAAAAAAAAAATCAGATGGAATTAAAAAATGCCACTAATTCAAATGTTACTGGTGTTCATCCCGATCAAATGCAGCATTGATCACGAAGCTGGAGTCTGGCACGTATGGGTTCTGGCCCAGCGCATCCCTAGACTGGGACAAAGACGAATTCCTCCTTCTGGGGAATTCCAGTGACTTTTTCCTGTTCATTCTGTAAAGGAACGTTAACGAGAAGTAAAAAGCTGCACTCCTCACACGGCATGGCTTAACATGGTGCCTTCCATAGTCTGGCCCACTCCTGGCTGCTCTGGGTTTCAGGCATGATGTAAGTCAGGGGCAGGCAAACTTTTTGGCCTGAGGGCCGCATCAGGTTTCGTAATTTGTATGGAGGGCCTGTTAGGGGAGGGGGTCATGGCCCAGCCCCCACCTCCTATCTCCCCCCCCCACCCCAGGACTTCTGCTCCATCCAACCTCCCCTCCCCCCCCACCGTTCACTGACAGCCCCTCTGAGACCCCAGCCCCATCCACACACCCCAAGTCCCTGTCCTCTGGCTTCCCCTGGACCTCTGCTGCCACATCCAACCCCTCCTCTCATTCCTGACATCCACCCACCTCTTCTCCCTGTCCCCTGACTGCCCCCAGAACCCCTGCCCCAACTACCCCCCACCATCCCCATCCAACCCCCCACTTCCTGTTTCCTGACTGCCCCTGGATCCCCTGCCCCTGACGCCCCATCCAACCCCCGCCTTCCTGACTGCTCCCTGGGACCCCTGCCCCCATTCAACCCTGTTTCCCCCCTGACCACCACCCTGAACTCCCCTGCCCTCTATCCAAACCCCTCCCCCCACTCCCTGCCCCCTTACCGCGCTGCCTGGAGTACCGGTGGCTGGTGGCGCTACAGCCGCACTGCCCAGCTGGAGCCCAGCCATGCCACCGCCGTGACACAGCACAGAGACCGGGTCAGGCTGGGCTCTGCAGCTGTGCTGCCCAGGAGCTCACAGCCCCGCTGCCCAGAGCATCCTGCCGGCAGCGGGGTGAGCGGAGGCTGCAGGGGAGGGGGACAGCAGGTGGGGCCGGGGCGAGCGTCCCAGGGCAGGAGCTCAGGGGCCAGGCAGGACAGTCCTGCGGGCCGGAGTTTGCCCACCCCTGATGTAAGTAGTGTGACTGCTCTGACAGCTGACAAACCCTGAAGTGGGGGATATGCCCCTCAGCCCTGCTGAGCTGCAGCACAGCTGGGAAATGCCCTACCTTAACTTGGATCTGCACACAAGCAGGGAGACGATCAGAGCGAGGACGATGAGTCCTGCTAAAACTCCCACAATGATGTAGACCAGAGAGTTGTCAGATTCCGTTGACTTGTCTGAGTGAGAAATAGGAGCCTGGTTTAGTACACAGGAGAGGAGCGCAAGGAAAAATCGTGGAAATTCCATCTCAGCTCCATGATCCAAACAGCAAATGTGTCTGTCTGACTGACTGACATTGTGCAGATGGGCTTCTGGGATGCAAGCCTGGGAGAGATCCATGCCCACTGCCGCCCAGCACTGGGCTGGAGCATCTCTCCAGTGAGCTACCGGAGCTAACAGCTGTTCCCCACTTGGAGATCTAACTCCCTTCCCTCCAAACAGAGCTCCCACGTGTGCGCCACAGTAATCTGGCGCACACCCCTTCCGCAGCCACCGGGGCAGGGCGCTGCATAACCCTGCGCAGCAGCACAGGTGCCTGGGCATGACATGAACTGCTCCCTGGCAAGGAGACTCGGAGCCCCATCGCTGTGATGCCACCCAGAAGCAGGTGTGCCAAGGCCTCCCTGAAACCCAGCAGGGTGTGGTGCTGCGAGCCCAGCCAATGGCGATGAGCTGTTCTACTAAGCAGCCCTTCGGCTGGAACGCTTCCACCAAGCACTGCAGAGCATGCGTCCTGCTCCACGCAATGGCAGCCCTCACATTGACCTCCAGGGGACCATGACGCTGGGCCCAATCCTGCAGGCCCTTACACACGGGAGTACCCTAAAGGGCTTCAGTGGGACTACTGACATGAGCAAGGATTTGCAGGATTGGGCCCGTAGCCCAGTGTGGTTAAATCTAGTGCCCTAAAACATGTGGCCTCACTCCACTGACTTCGGCAGAACAACTCCTGATTTGCACAAGTGTAACTGAGAGTTGTGTGTCCTATCACGTGGCCTTTCTGTGACCTCTGGGCCACACTGCCCACACTCAGCGCACAAGGTTTTTGCTGCTGGAACACTTAACCTTTCCAATGACATTCACAATAGCTATTTTACCCTGTGTTTCAGCCTCACAGAGAGGCCCCTCGTATCCTTCAGGGCACACACAGCTGAAGTTGGAAGAGCTGTTGCTGTCCTCAGTACAAGTCCCACCATTCTCGCAAAGATTCTGCAGACACGGGCCAGCTGGAGAAGTGAGAGAGAAACAGGTCAGCATCTCAGAATTGCTGACCCTGGTGACGCTTTCTGCTGTAGGTTCCAGCAACCAGCCCTACTGGACCAGCCCTGTATTTTTAGGGCACTTCCCTTTGGTGCCTGCCATCCCATATCAGCTCATTTCAGGGTGCTCGTCCTGTGCGCCAGTCACAATGGTTTTTCTGTACAAGGCTGGTGCCCCTGTCCCCACACAGCGAGACAAGGTGGGGGAGGGGTTAGCTTTTACAGGTGAGAGAGACAAGCTTTGGGCCACACAGAGCTCTTCCTCAGGTCTTCTTCCCATATATGACCTCACCCACCTTGTCTCTCTTCTCTCCTGGGACCAGCACAGCTACAAGAACCCCACACAGTGACGCATTTCGCTGGTGGACGAACACTCAGCAAAGACTCACAGCACCGGAGACCAAGCAACGCGGTTAGTAATTGACTCACGTATGTAGCATCCGCGAGTGAAGTTAGCGATGGCGCAGATCTCGCTGCGTGTACACATTGCCCTGGTGCAGGCAACGCTGGAACTTGTTGTGCACTCACAAGTCTGAGAGCAGTCGTCAGTCACAAACGTTTCTCCAGCCTGGAAGAGAACAGCTACGGATTAAAGGCATCTAACCAAATCAGCCAGGACAATATGAAGGATGTACTCAATCCTGTTCCCAGTAAATCTATACCAAATGTCCTGTTCGCTTCAGTGGGAGAAGGAGCAGAAGTGGGCCCTGTGCAGCTGGGTAAGGTACGTGCAGAAAGCAAACCAGCAGCCTAGGATCCCCAGTAGCCTGGGAGCCCTTGACCTACTCCTAAGGACACAAGGAGAGCCCAAGGAAAAAGGGCCCCCAAGGGTTTGAGATTGAGTGATGGATCCTCACCCCAGCTCAGCACCCTGTGCAGCCAGGCAACGTCCAAGTAGAGCTTGGGACCAGAGATAGCAGCAGCTGCAGCCCGCTTTGCTCCTATCCAATGGGGGCTTATGGCCCGTAGCTCTGTGCCACGCCTCTGGCGAGCACCCGCCATGTTCCTGTGACCCGCACAGAGAGCTGGCTTGAATAGTGATCTGTTCCAGCTGAGTCCTTGTGCACATCAGAGCTACAGCATTTCAACTTCAAGCTTTGAAGCAGCTTCCAGGACGTCTAAGCCTGCCACAGAACTAGAGGGTTCACCTCAGTTCGCAGGGTCAGGCCCTATTTGCAGAAATCTTCATGCAGGGTCCAGTTCTGCAAGATTTTGAGCACATCCCATGTCAGCGCCAACTCACAGAATCGGGCCCACAGTGAGGGTACTAATTCAGACTTTCGTAACTGTTTTTTTACATCTCTGGAACCCCAGGGGGTAATCTTACCCTTGGATTCCTAGGGGTAATTATTCAGAACAACAATGGGGCAGAATGGACATGGACTTCACAAACAAGCACACGGGATCCCAAAGGACGCGCTCTCACTGCACTGCTCCGCATGCTGCCCGCAGACAGTGTGTCAGAGGAACCTGGAAGTGCTTGCAATCCCCTCTCTCAAGGGCCCAGAGTGTCAGGGCCTGACGTGCTGGTGCTGCTAGCCAAGAGCAGCAGGCTGACGGGAACGGGAAGGAATGGAAATCGCTAATGGGGAGAGTAATGCTTGATGCCAGGTGCTGATCACCCCTGGCGTTCCTCAAGCACTTCCTACCGTACCTTATAATATGTGTTGAGGAAGCTACAGCCACACTCCTTGTAGGGCACGCAGTCATAGCCACTGAGAACGTATCCAGGGAGGCATTCGCAGCCTTCGACACAGGGTGACTCGCACTCGGAGGAGGCTGCCAGGTTGCTGCAGGAATCGGGGCATGCAGTCATGCAGCTGCTGTACTTGCTGTTTGTGGGACACTGCATCTCTGCAAGAAAAATCAGGAGAATCAAATTATATCAGGGCATTATTAACACAGGGGGCATACGCTGAGTCTCGTGAAAATCCCCACTGTGCTTTCAGCTAGAGAAGGCGTCCTTCCTCCTCAGTCCTGAACCACTGCTATGTTTTATTTATATATTGCCTTTCCCACCCTAGAGGTGGCTGCATGAGGTAGGTGAAAATGATCCATATATGTTTTAGACGAAACGGCAAGCCCTGATTTCTGGGTCCTATAAAGGGCTCTTCTATTCTCACCACAAGGCGTCTGTGCTCTCCAGTTTTCCAGTGCGATCCCGTTCTCCTGACAGGCCAGCGCGTACTGCCCCAGGTGCCGACACAGCACAGCGTTGTTGTCAGCTTCCATACACAGGTCAAAGACACAGCCCCTGTGTGCAACATGAGAAAGCATTCATGCCAAATACAGCAGTTACTGCTTTCCCCTGGGGTTCCAGATGGGGCCCTTGCAAACAACTCCCTGGGCACGGCTGAGTAACATGCAAGAGGAAAAAATAGTGGGGTCTTGGGAAGATGAGGTCATTGGTTCTACAGTGGCTGCTGCTAATATGCAACATATGCACATACACCCACGCAAGAAACAGAGACGTGAGTATTTCAGAGAAGGGTTATTCCTTCAGCCTCTGTTCCTGTTGGGTGACCGAACTGTTTCAGATTGTTAATGGGAGACAAAGGATTTCCTAGTGCAGCTGTGTTTGAGAGAACACACTCATACACACACTCAGGACAGGTCTAAATGCTGCACTGGCCCAGTGAAGATGCAACTGTTCCGACGGGATAGGAGAGCCTCTCCCTTCAGCGTAGTTAATCCACCTCCAGGACAGGCAGTAGCAATGTCAACTTGAGACACTCTCCCATCAGTATTGCGCTGTCTACACGGGGGTTAGGTGGGTATAACGATGTTGCTCTGGGTGTGGATTTTTCACTCCCCAGTGATGTAGTTGTACTGATCTAAGTTTATAGTGTAGACCTGACCTCATAACACCCCCAAGACCCATCCCATATGCACTCACCATTAACATTGATCCAGAGGTCTAGTTTATTGATTATCTGATGGTCAGAAATTGGGACCCTGTCACCTGACCTCATAATCTTGAGCATTGACCTGATTTTCAGAGTTGTCTAATGCCTGTAATTTCCTCTGACTTCAGTGGCAGTGGGGGCAGATGCTAAACACCCCTACAAATCAGGCCCTGACTGAGAACACAGAGCAGACCACCCAGGGAAGTTCTAAGGTGCCGAGTGAGGAGTTTCATTATTCGTTAGCAAATGAATAGGGGGCCTGACTCCTTGAACTAAGGCCCCTTCACACCACTCCAGCAGCATAAAGTGGGTGTTAACTGTGTTTGCACATCGGGCATATGCAGTGTTGTGGTAGATGTGGGTCCCATGACATTTATGCGCTGACAGAAGGATCCCAACTGCAGGAGACTTGGCAGGCCTGTGTCCCTACCTGTGATGGGATGAATCAACAGGGTCCCCAGAGGTTTCAAGTGAGTTACCTGCAAACTGCAGGATGCTAGCGGAGGCCCGAAACATAACCGAGGAAGTTCTCATTGTAGCCAACAGGGCAAATGACTCTGCTGTTTGGGAGACGCCTGCGTGGTGCAGTCAAGAAGTGGCACTGACAGTTTCAGCCTTTTCGGCAGGAGCATAAAGGCTGCATTTTACAAGTCACTAAACATTACAGCTGGAATTTCCAAAGGGGCCTATGGGAGTTAGACACCCGAATCTCACTGCATTGTAATGGGAGTAGGGTTCCTAAATTCCTTTGGCTCCTTTGAAAAATCCATCTTGTATGCCATGTAGTTGTAGCCGTATTGGGCCCAGCGCACTAGAGACAAGGTGGGTGAGGTAGTATCTTTTACTGGCCCAATGTCTGCTAGTGAGAAAGACAAGCCCTTGAGCCATACAGAGCTGAAGAAGTGTGTGGCTCAGAAGCTTCTCTCTCTCACCAAATACGTTGGTCCAATAAAAAATATCTCCTGCCCCACCTTGTCTCTCAGAAATCCAGCCTGCGAGTGTAGGGGTTACCATGCAGATGTGTCTGAGCAAGGAAAGGGGAAGGCTCCCTTTCAGAGCTAGCTACAGTGCAAAGTCCTCATCCGACAGAGACACAAACACACCCTTTCAAAATGCTCAAGCAGAATCTTAGCTCCTGTTAGTGCAAAACTTGGGCCTGATCCTCCAAGATCCTGAGTCGCCCTCAATTTCCAAGGAATACACTGGCAGCACTTCCCAGGATCAGGCCCTGAATGATTATGGAATCTCTCTGAAAACATACGGAGAGAATACCTGGAGAACAGCGTGGGTGTCTCTAAGGTACTCACATCTGGAAGAACTCGACGGAGACATTGGACTGACACTTTCCAAAGGGACCTTTTGGATCGGTAAGAATCCCACACTTAGAAGTGGAGTTCACAAGGCTCAGCTCACTGGGATTGCAGCCACTGGTGAGCCCCGTGTTTAACTCGACATTGTCAAGCTCCTCGTCTGAAATGACTTCTCTCCTGCAATAAAGAACAGATTGGCTGACCATCCGTTTTCTTGGTATATCCAGCAGTCACCTGAATACGCTCTTGGTAGTACAGTGAGCTAGTGCAGTGCCATGGGCAGATCCGAGTTTAAGCAGGTAGACCTAGGATCCTGGCACCTGCGCTGAAGGAGATGGATGAACACAACATCAGAGGAGTATTATAGCGCCTCCCAGGATCTCACAGGTTCCTGGATTTTAAAGTCAGAAGTGACCATTACAGCCATCTAGTTCCGGGGTCGGCAACCTTTCAGACGTGATGTGCCAAATCTTCATTTATTCACTCTAATTTAAGGTTTCACGTGCCAGTAATCCATTTTCACATTTTTAGAAGGTCTCTTTCTATAAATCTATATTATATAACTAAACTATTGTTGTATGTAAAGTAAATAAGGTTTTTAAAATGTTTAAGAAGCTTCATTTAAAATTAAATTAAAATGCAGAGCTCCCTGGACTGGTGGCCAGGACCTGGGCAGTGTGAGTGCCACTGAAAATCAACTCGCATCCCACTTTCGGCACCCATGCCATAGGTTGCCTCCCCCTGATCTAGTTAGACCTCCTGCTTACAACAGGCCAGAGATTTCACCCAGCAACTCCTTCCTCCAGCCCACTAGATGCCTCTCAAGTGGTGGCCACAATGACACAGCTGAACTAGGACAACTGTATCTCAAAAGGTACCATCACTTTTCAATGCCAAGGTGCTAATGGACCATTGGCAGGTGCTTGAAGGCCAACCTGACTCTGTGTATCTGACTCCTGGGACACATTTGCATCACCCCTGGCCTATATATTGTTTGTTTATGTTCTACCAGACAGCCTGCTGCAACAAGCAATGCTCTAACTCATTCCATCTGCTCTTTGACTATCAGGGGAAAAAATCCTGTGGATCAGGGACTTAACGGTGGGTCAGCACCATCCACGTGGCTGGGAAGGGAGTCTAGCTAGGGAAGTGAGGAGGCGCAATGAATTAACACAATCTCCACAGCAGCCTCCTTTGGCAGAATCCCAGAGGGAGGGCAGATGCTGGCAATGGTGCCTGCCCTCCCTTGGGTCATCCTGCCCAACAGGCATGGAGGAGTAATTGACACTTTCCTGGAAAGACCTGAGAGTCCAGTTGGACACAGCGTCTGAGTCACCTCTCTGTTCCTCTGGGTGTATGGGGTTGACTCCTTGGAAGTCAATGGCATGAAACTGGACCAATGCAGTGATGCCTCAGGCCCATGCTCTCCACACCCAAGGGTGCTGTCACTTCCTTACCTTAGCAGTAAGCAGGACAAATACGTAAGTGGACCCAGAGAGGGAGAAGAAAGATCAGAGATGCACTACGCAGTGCATTGCCTCCTGGAACATTAACTAGGGTTTAATGAACTACCTTTCAGGAGCCAAGTCTGGTCTGTATTTATGTAGGGCCAGTACCTGCGCCGGGAGACTGTTCTTCTGACGGGGACTTTCCAGCTCTCCCCAAACACATCCACGTCCCGCACGCGAGTGCCATCCGGCTTGGTAAAGTCGTTCTTATACTTCCCATCAAAGTTGCCACACAAGCCTTCGACTTTGCTCTTGTAGGTGTTGGCCAGGGTTATATCTAATGGGGGCCAGAAGGAAAAGTGGATAGAAAGAAACCTGTAGCCACAAGTGCACAGGGGATATGGAATGGAATATCAGGCAGCCCCACAGCAGGAGCCGTTCCATAGGCTGCTGATATGGCAGGTGCCCTGTGCATGGGAGACAGACCTGCGTTCACAACTCCTGCAGGGCTAGGCCCACTTATACGGGCTACATAAAGGAAATCCCTGCTCGTTAATAATAATTACGTTTATTTATAGGGAACCTCCACCCAAGGGCTGCTACACATCCCACATACTTGTGTGCACATCCCATTTTCTCCCCCATACATCCTGCAGACTGACATGTACCCTCGACTCACCTCTCCGATACAGTCCACCTGCTCTGGAATGGTGCATCTACACTGCAATACAAGACCTGCAACATGGGCACGGCTTGCCCAGGTCAGCTGACTGAGGCTTGCAGGGCTTGGGCTGCCAGGCTAAAAATAGCAGAGCAGATGTTCGGGCTCGGGCTGGAGCCTGGGATCTGAGGCCCTGTGAGGAGGGAGGGTCTCAGAGCAGGGGCTTCAGCCTGAGCTCGAACATCTACACTGCTATTTTTAGCCCTGCACCCCAAGCCTCATGAGCCCAAGTCAGCTGACTCAGGCTCTGAAGCTCAGTGCCATGGGTTTTTTATTGCAGAGCAGATGTAACCTAAGGGATCTCCTGCCCTGCAAGGAGAATTCTATTGAATATCATTGAGTTCCTGGAAAACTAACCTTCCTTTCCTGCAGGACAGCTGGGATTTTAAGGCTTTGGGACTATGATTATGTGTATAAACACCCCACCAGAGACACACATTCCCTGAATGCCTCACTAAAATAATATCGTCTGATTCTGCTCTCCCTTACACCTGCTGCAAATCAGAAGTAAAGATATTCAAGTCAATGGAGTTATATTCCTGTAAAATGGGTGTAACGGAGAAGGACCTAGAGAACAATTAAGGAGAGCCTGCTGAGAAGGGGACAGGTAGTGATGGACCCACACTGCAGTCCTGTAGCTTGGGGCAGAGCACCAAAACTTCACTGGCGTTTTGGAAAATCAGCAAGGGGGCAGGTCCAACCTTTGTCCCATTGCTTTAATGAGCAAACTACAGTGAGTTTGCTTTTGCTAAACTTTCTCAGTCAGGTTTCGGTTTTGAATATACAAAACTAGGAAAAATCTGGATCCAGGTTCCATTCTACCCAAACCAATGATGTTCTGGGGGATCCAGACAGAAGGTGACAGTTTTGCTGTCTCTCTAGTTCCTGGGAAATAATTTGTCACCAGTTATCTGGGATTTCATATTACAGAGAAGAATCATGCAGTTAGACAATGCAAGTTCACAATTTCCTCTGGGATTGAAATCTCCTACAGGACATAGGATTCAACGCATTCTGCAGTGAGTTCTCATGGTCATTCTTACCTAAGTTTTCAGCACCATCATAGCTGAGCGATAAGCCAAAATCTGTCTCCATGTAAATTCTTGTTGGTCTCTGGTATATGCGAAGACCTTCATGAGGCTGGGCAGGGGGGATGGTTTTCACTCCATCCACCTAACAGAGACAGAATTATGTACAACTCAGTGGACAGATTAAATTCAGACCTGCTCCCAGTGGAGGTGTGTCACACCCAGTTAACCTTTCCTGTTTTCAGGTTTTATAATGAAATTTTCAGATAGCGATAACCATAAACAACAGATGTTCGTCTCCTCACTGTAGCTAAATGCTCTATGGAAAGAAGCTGGACTGATATGAATTTCAATATTTTCCCACCACTCTGGGAGCCCTATGGTTTTTGGCTAGAAAAGACGTTGACTTATATTTACATGAGCAATATGTGTACTAGTACATGATGATGATAATGTGAGGAAGACAATATAATGATTACAGCATCATTTATGTGCTTTCTCTCCCTTACTAGTGACACCAGATTTCACTGTGTTATTGTGGATATTTGGTGTTCTCGAAGCCCAAGCTCCAGGGGGCAGGTAAGCACACGGGAACCTCTGCTTTTAGTAACAAATAAAGAAGTACATGTGCCTCCCCCTGGAGAAAAGCTTGAAAATGTGACCCCTAAATCTTAAAAACGAGTGGGCAAAGCAAAATAACCCCAAATTTATTATTTTTTCAAACTACCCTGATTTTTAAGCCAATCATGTGATTTCTGGGGCCTGATCCCTGATTTCTGCACACTTGAGGTTAGCCATCCTACCGCTATTCTCTCTCCTGCGCCATTAGTGATTCCATGCTGGATAAGCGCATCATGCTGTGCCAGGCAGAAATGCGATCCATTGTTGGGAATAGCTGACTTGAGTTCAGAGTGACTTGGGTTCAGAGTGCAGTGTTGTTTATTGACCTGCCTGAGCAAGACTGGGAGCCAGGAACTCAGGGATTTTAAATCCAGCTCTGACACTGATCTCGTCAGTAGGTCCCTTGGCTTCTCAGCACCTCAGTTTCCCCATCTGTAAAGTGGGGATCATTATCCATATTTATCTGCTTCACAAGGCAGCTGTGAGAGATACTTGCTTAATCTTTGCAAAGTATGAGGAGAAGCTGAAACACTAAGAAGCATTGTGTGCTAGTTTTCAGAAAAGGCTCGAATGCAGTGGTGCGTATTCTGTGAAATGCCTATTTAAATACAGCCCCGCATCTGCACTCAGACATTGCTCCTGAGGCCAACCTCAGACTTCACTCTGAGCAAACATGAGACAGAGATTCCAGTGGTTACACTTAAAGTCCATTTTGGAACCAGACAGCAGCATTTATGATCTTCATAGGTCCCTTCGGAGACCACAAGACATTCTGCTGCAGTCTAGAAACCCTAAATGACATAATCAGCACACCTTATACATGGTCAGGAATCCCTGTCGATCACTCCACATTTTTTGATGTTACAGGAAAAACAAATGAGCGCTAGGAGTGTGCAGCTTAATGCATTTCTTACCACAAGCTGCTTCTTCTGCCTGAACCACACTGTGTGATTGTAAACACTGACACGGATCTCCTGGAGGAACGAAATGTGGGACACTCTAGGGAAAAGCTTGTTCTTTCCTTCAATGCTGAAGGATGGCAGGCGGTCGGGGATGCTGGAGACAGTCTGAGACAGCATGTACGTATCTTTGCCTTGGAAGTGATGCATCAAGCCATCAAACGTCAGGTAGTGTGGATCTCCAATGACGAGGCACTTCCCAAAGCCTAGTAGAGAAGTCACATTAGCCTCCAAGGTGTATGTATGCAGAGGCCAGCTGAACAGGGCTGAGTCTGTGCTGTGGCTCAGTTTAATAAAGGGCTGGTGAGTTTTGACATGCTTTCCTGTGAAAGCTACGCTAGGTGCTCAGATACCACAGGACGGACACACAGACTCATCCCTGAGCCGAGAGCCAATGGAAGTCCTCTGGTTTGAGTGGTTCACAGGCCTTGTGAGATGTGCATGGCACATACAGCTCCTCTGCAGAGGGGTGAGTCTCACTGGGACAATGCATTGGGCTTAAAATGGCCTCCAAGAAGTGCCAGTTTGGTCATTGCCCAACAGTGGAATTTCAATAAGTTGCAACACAATGTTGGGGCCTTTACAGGTTGTGTCTATGTTTGAAATGACCCTTCACCCGGCTCTGACCCACCTCTCACCTACCTCTGAGGTCTTTGTATTTATCACTGTGTTTGCGAGACCTTGCGACCAGTTTTTAATGTGTTGAATAAAAACAATGAAGGGGTAGGATGAGGCTGACCCCCGTGAAAGCACACAAAGGGGAAGGACAGGGGTGCAAGAAGGCTTCTCCCCTCTTCAATCTGCCTGGGCAGGGGCCAGCCATAATCCAAATCCCAGGGCTCTCCTAAGCACAGGCCACAGAAGTGCTAGGACTGCTCAAATGGGGAAGGGAGGAGGCTAGAGTTTTATCATCCCTCCGCACTGGTCAGCTGCACCGCAGAAAATATGCCACCCTGCTCTGCAAGTCACAGCTGGGGACTCATTTACTTGGCAATGAAATACAAGAGCATCTCTAGCAGACCTGGTCAGACACCTGAAAAGCATTTGATGAGAAACAGCCCAATCCCTCAACAGCCACATTCCACAAGTAACATTTGTCCAGCTCTGATCCCTGTGACAGCTTTTTTCCTCTTCTTTCATTGTTGTTCTCAAGCTAGCCATGCACTGGAGGACAATGGAGTAATTGCCAATGGCAGGGGTTCTCAGACTTTTGTACTGGTGACCCCTTTCACATACCAAGTCTCTGAGTGCGACCTCCCTTATACATTAAAAACACTTTTTTATACATTTAACACCGTTATAAATGCTGGAGGCAAAGCGGGGTTTGGGGTGGAGGCTGACAGCTCATGATCTCCCATGTAATAATCTCGTGACTCCTTGAGGGTCCCAACCCCCAGTTTGAGAAACTCTGGCCAATGGATTCATAGGCACTAGTCTTTCATTCTTTTTAATGCTTCATTCTCTGCTGTAATCTGAATTTGACCTTTGGCAGAGATAATATAGATACTCATTGCCTTTTGCATCTTTGTTACCAACTAAATAGCAGGTTAGTTTCTATTTAAAAATTACATCTCAAATCTGTTGTTCCATTTTCTTCCAAAAATTTGGTTTCTGTTAGGAGAACACATCATTGGAAAATGAGAAGTGAATTTTCTGTTACAAAAGCACCAGGGGCCATTTCTTGTTTACACTAGGACCCCTTTGCACTGCAGTGGCAGTGTAGTGGGGCCTTAGAGTGGGCACATGTTACTGTTACCTCTGCTTCTAAGGCTCCCTTGCACTGGTAAGTGGCCCTCCAGTAATGGCTGCCTCCTGCTTGGATACACTGGAGGGTGGAATGGACTCTTGGTGCCCACCCCAGCCCCCACACCTGCCAGGCCCTAGACGCACCTACCTGTTGGTTTACATTTGTATTTCCCCTTGTTATTGAGGAAACAGACCTCCCAAGCATCACAGCCATAGGCCTGGCACTTGATGGTATTGTCCTTCTGACACGTGCATTTGTGGGTGCAGTGGGGTTTTATCCAGCTCTCCCCAGCCTGTGGGAATGCATGCTGTGTTAATGATACAGGACATCGCTCTTCAGCTGTGCAACACAAGGTCAGCAGCACAGGGAGTGAACTGAAATCTAGTGTTCAGGCCACTCCTTGGCTGCCTAATCAAGGCCAAGTCTCATAGCGAGCTCATGTGGGGATACCAGACTCCGCTGGCTGCAGTGGGGCCACAGAGAAATCTTGAGAGCTTAGCTTGTGCCCTGACAAACAACTCCAACATTACCGTTGGATTCACTGCAACAGCCTCTTGTCTTTTCCCTCCCTGCTGCAACACCACAGTGACAACTAAGCTGGAGATCTGCTGGTCTTTCTACCTTTTGTGTGCTAATTTAGACATAAAAAAAGATTGGGACAAACATCCAGAGTGACCTTTGGCAAATCACCAGCAGCCACATTTTCAAAAGGGGCCACTGATTCTGGAGGCCCCACCTAAGATACTGTCTTAGTGTGGGGGATGGACTCGATGACCACTGGAGGTCCCACCCAGCCCTACGTTGCTATGATTCTGTGATCCCCTTGGTTCTGATTTGCCAAAGTGCTGAGCACCTGCAGCTTCCACTGGCTTCATCTAGAGCTGCGGCTGCTCAGAAGCTCTGCAAATGAAATCCAAGGGGTCTCCCTTTAGTCATTGCAGATTTATTTCTATTTGACCCACCAGGCAGCAGTCAGAAGCTCCAGCAGCTGTTTACAGCTGTTAAAAACAATAATCACCTGGTACAGAAACGACTTACACTGTAGTAGTTATCTTCATCGTCTCTGCAGCCACACTCGCTCAGTCGTACGCACTGGTCATCGCTAAGCACGTAGCCCTCACTGCAAATGCAACCTTCTGTGCATTCTGTTGGCTTTTCACAGAGGGAGGACGCATAAATATTATTACATGTGGCTGGGCAGGAAGATGCACAGTCAGTGTAATAGCTGTTGGATGGACAAGGCAATGCTGCGTGAAGAGAATAAAAACAGCTTTATTACAGAGTGCAAGGGAACTTTTCCATGTTCCAAAGCAGACACGCCTGGTGCTGACTGGAAGGACTTGGGTGGCAACAGAACAGTAAAGGTTACTTCTTTAGGATGTGATGGTGATGGCATAGTTATGGCTTCATGTATTGTTAGAAACAGGTAAGCCTCTCAGAGGCTGTCAATTCAATTCTAGCATGAGCACGTCTGAGTTTGTGGGCTTTGTGTCTGAGATGGGCTTTTCTTCAGTCTAGTTCAGTATCACATCTAGTCTTGGTCACCATTCAAAAAGTAAACATACAAGAAAAGTGTGAGGGCCAGATCTGCCAGTGTGCTCCAGCAGCTTTGCATTACTCTGGTGATGCAAAACAGCCAGAATCATGGTTTAACTGACTGGCAACATTTGTATTTCTGTCTCTTGCACAAGCTAGCCAGAGCATGTCAGTGAATTTGGCTTTTAATATGCCACAGACCGTCCTTAGCCCTTCCTCTGGCAATGCTCCCATGGATGCCAAGAGGAGTTTTGGATGAGTCCAAGCCATGTAAGGACGGGACTGCTAGGCCCAAAGGACTCATGCAGTTGTAAGATTCCAAGTGCTCTCTAGTCTTCTTAACTCCCTTCTTCATTATAGCCTCATTACCATGTCTAACTATGTTCTTTTGGCTGCTCAAACCAACCCACCCCAGAGTGGCTTTTCATAAGTGGGCCTAGTTGTGAATAGTGCTGATCACTTTTAACTCCCATCGACTTCAGTGGGAGATGCAAATGTTCAGGATTTGGCCCAACTATGAACACAGGCCAGTGTTGTAACAGAGTCCTAACTGCAGCTAATGATACTGTATCTTCCTAGCATCTTTGATTTGTTAATTAACCACTCAGCTAACACCGCTAGTTAATTCTCACATCAGAGTCAGCCGTCCAAACGCCATGCTGTTTACTAAGAATCTACTTACGGCAGAATGTGTTGGTCCTCCATTTAATGATGACTCCTTGCTTCTTGCAGGTGTCCACGTAGGCCTGTGTGATGGCACAGAGAGTGGACAGCATGCCATTGTATTTACACATGTCATAGATGCAGGTCTGGATGAAGAGGTCAGGCTCGATCAGATGGTGACATGGTTTGAAGGTGTCCGACTTTAAAACATTGCACTGGTTTTCAATGCCTGGCTTCTCCTGTGCGGTGCAAGGTGGGCCCAGCTCATCTCGTGTGTCTGGCAAGCAGCTGCAAGAAAGCACAAACACAGCTTGTTTCAGTTTGGAGACGAACACACAGGCTGACCTCCAGGCTGGAATGTTGGCTGCCACTGAGAGGAGTCAAATGAATAGTCCTGGAGGCTGCAGGGGTCTCTCTAGTCACCACAGGCCAGCAGCACTGCCAGCTTTCACCACCTCATCAGCCTGTCTCAGCCCTGACACAGAGGGACAACCTCCTCGAGTTGTTCAGATGCAGTGCTCATGCAATCTTGGCATTTCTGCTGGGACTGCCAGTTCATGCTAACTGGGATGCCCATTAGGGAATAACCGATACCACTAATTCACTTCACTTATGCAGTGACTTCCAATTCTTATTGAAATGGACTGGATTTGATCTGACAAAATGCTGGTGAGTGGTTCTGTAGCTCATTGGTAAATCCTTGAGCCACCTCTACACACACAATAGATTTCACTAAATTGCATAACAGAGGGGAAAAAAGCTTTCACCTTATGCCTCTGTGACCTTCGAGACTTAAGAACCTCTTTCCTTCTGGGGCAGTGGCCTTTGCTGGAGCCCCAGCAGAATCCCAGCTTCTCAGAGAAGGTGCAGGAGATACACCAGGCAGCATGGCCAGTGCATTTTCCTCTACTTGGCATGTTTTCAAGCAGGGACCTGGTTAAAATGTCTGCAAGGGAGCATGTGACTGAATCAACACAAGAGGGGGGATGAAAAAGAGCCAGGTTTACCCCGCGTCACTGTCGGCTGGTACTTTCCAGCTGTTTCCAAACTGTGTGATGTTCTTAGCCTGCACGCCATTGGGCATGAGCAGCTCATCCCCACGCAGGCCGTTATAGTTACCGCACAGGCCACAGACCTACAACAAAAGAGAATAATGTCATAACCCAGGGGGTGTCATCCCACCCCCGCTGCTGACCAAGGAAAGACATGGGCAAATACTGCGAGAAATCGGTTAGTAACTTGCACAGCACTTCCCAGTTCAAGCCGTCACTGTAAAATCTTAATGCCCCAATGGGAACATGAAATGATATCACAACATATCTGTGGCTCCCTAGGACATCCTGGCATTTGCCTTGGGAGAGGGCATGCACTCCCCCTAGTAGAGAGGAGGCTAACGAGCTCTTTTGGGCTGAGCCAGCACTAACTAGTCACACCTGGAAGGGTTGGGCAGCCTGGAGGGAGAAAGCTTAAAAAAGGGAAAGCCTGCCATAGACATGGGCAGTGACCAGAGAATGCTGGCTACAGGGACAGATCAGCAAAGAGGACAACACTCGCAGACCTCGCTGCCCCTGCGGCTGCATGGACCAGGTGTGAAGCGGGGGTGACCCAAAAGGAGGAGCTAGAGGCAATCCCTAACTCCGATTAAAGGCACTAAACCATCAGAGAAGCCAGACTGCCTCAGAGACTGATCCTTTTTCAGTCTGATTTTCCCTCAGTTACGGAAGGAGAGGGAAAGGGGCCTTTTTGTTTGTTTTGTTTGGAGAATCCCCTGTGTGCCACAAAGAGGAGAAGGACTCTGTAAACCACTAAAATCGTGGGGGACTTGGGGTGGGAAGACACCCTCACATACCTAAATAACCCAAGGGGTAGTCTCTGTAACTAACTGTCAGCTATGCACCCAGTTCTGTCATTTCCTGTAACTATCTCTTTGAAACAGCCGTAGATGGTTGTAAAAAGGAAAAAAGAAGAAAACAGCTTGTGTGTGCAGGCAGCATTGCTGCAAGCAGTAATAATAAAGCAAGAGAAGAAAATAAATTCCAATCACACCGTAAAGCAGAAGAGGAAAGTCCATGCTTTGAAGTGATGCCTTTTATTTTCTTAACATACTGAATCTCACCTTGGAGAAGTAAGATTCTGGGAGGCTGATTTCCAAGTGCTGATTTCCATCATATTTCACTAGCAGTCCAAAGTCAGTTTCCACTACCATGTAAATGCCCACATTTCCTATGGACACGCCTCGTAATCGGTTCTTTACCGGAGTTCGGACTCTCTCGTTATTGAGCTGGTGACAACAGACGATTTGTCAGCACAGAACATAGTCGCCTAGGAAAGTTTTTTCTGCTCATAGTTTATTTTCTCCAGGGGTCTGGAAGATTTCCCAACAGAACTTTAGCCGCTTTTATACTTTCAACCTTTGCGGTCTCATGGGTTGCAGTGACCACCCTTCCAGCCAAGGACCGGACAGAATTCCTGTGTCCTGCCTTAGCCAGGCTGTTGGAAGGGTCACTGTTGGGGCAGAGGTCCCCCCCACCTGCAGGGCTGAGTATACATCTCCATATAAACCCCAGTTCCTGGTTAGCTAATCCAAAATAATGTAATCCAGTCTCACCTGGTGCGGCTCTCTATAACTGCAAGTGTCTAAGCCATACAGAGATGTTTGAGTCAGCTATAGCTTTTGACTGTGAACCCTGGTTCTTTAGCTAGTTCAGGCAGTGGAAACTTATATTAGATCCAGAGATTCTAGGATCAAGTCCTGTAGACAATGACTCATGCAGGGACATTGGTACAGCAGCATACTCAAAATAGGTGCCTCTTGCAGCTGGTGCTGCGAGAAATTACTTCATATCTCAGTGTCACCACACTGGGATACATGTGGTGGGTTAGGCAACACCTTTCATTGGACAACTGCACTGCACAGACACCTGGCTAGCAACGAAAGGCATGCCTGTCCCTTAGTAAAACGTAAAGATCCCTTTTCCTAAGACTATTTTTATGTGCTGCTTTTAAGATATCTGTTCTCAAAATACAACGGTCCCACTACGTACCAGGATTGCCTTATTCTTCTGAAGGGTGATTCGGTTGCCATAGATGTCAATGTAAACCTCTTTGAGATACGTGGCCCCTCTCTGTCCTCGATCTTCGTTTTTGCCACTGATGGTCACAGGAATGACACTGTTGCTGTTGCAGACTTGGAGCAGGGTGTAGGTGCAGGTGCCCAGGAAGGTGTGCATCACCTTGTCAAAGGTGAAGTAGTGGGGATCTCCTGCCACCTGACAGGATGCTCTCCCTGAAGGTCAAATAAATGTCCAGTGACTTTGGAGGATTTTATAGTGACCTCAGCTAATTAACGACTTCTGTTAATGTCAGGTGTCATCACTATGAAAGGACCTGAAGTGGGCTCCAAAGGCCTGATCTTGACCCTCCTTACTAAGGCAAATTTCCACTGAAGATATTCCAGATTAAGGCTGATCACATTCCAGGGCAAATTTTTTGAATGAGATGCCTCAGCTGATCTGCACAAAAATGTACAAACTGGTAGCTGGGCAGTGAAAGGACCAACTTTTACTGCTGTTCTGGGCTCTCTGCACAGTGCAGATTACCTGGGCATACCGAGTGCAAGTACTTTATAAGAGCAATTTAGACTTGCTATTTTTCAATCTCTCCTTCCCTCTCGATATTTTCCTAAATCAACCCCTTGGAGTTCAGATTTTTCATTTGTGGCACTGGGTGATTTGGGGCTTGATTCTGCATTCCCTACTCAGGCCAAACTCCAGTGACCCTGCAAGGATCTACCCCAGCTCCACTCCTACTGTAGGGGAGGGAGCTCAGTGATTGCAAGAGAGGGGATTTGTCTTTGAATGTCTCTCAGCACTGGCAAGAATCAGCCGTCAGCTCCTTCCTGTGCCATCGCATAAGGGACAAGGTATGTGGAGAAAGCCCTTCTGGACCAGAAAGGTCTAATTAATGAACTCACATCTAGAACTTTTCGCAGGGAGAACTCACCAGAGGAGTAACAACCCAGCACCCCTTCCTGAACACTGCATATCTCCTGCGCTCCACACTCCCAGCCTCTGCACGTGATGTTGTTTGTGCTGCTGCAGGTGCAGCGCTTGATGCACGCGTCGTGGGTGAACCAGCTTTCACCCAGCTGTTGGAGAAAGGAGAAGCACTTGAATATATAATAGTACAGTATAGAGTCTATCGAGTAGTGTCACCCTAGTGCAGTCCTTTTGAAACTGTGGGTCGGGACCCTCTACTGGGTCGCGGAACGTCAGGCACTGGGTCGCAGCAGCTCAGGTCTGCACCGCCACCCGGGCTGTTAAAAGTTCTGTTGGTGGTGCTTCCCAGCTAAGGCAGGCTAGTTCCTACGTATTGCGACACTGCACAGTGCCCCCGGAAGCTGGGGGAGCGAGGGCGGGAGGGTTCTGTGGGTGAGAGCCACGTAGAACCGCTTGCATGCCTCCACGTATGAGCCAGACATGCTGCTGGCCACTTCTGGGGTGCAGCGCAGTCCATGGTGCCCTGACAGGAATGAAGCCTTCCTCTGCACCCCAGCTGCGCTGCTCACCGGGAGCCGCCGGAGGTGAGCTCGTGCCCCAACCCTGCCCCACAACTCCCTGCCCCAAGCAGAGCCCTCTCCCACACCCTGAACCTCTCATTCCTGGTGACACCCCTGCACCTCAACCCTCCACCCCAGCCCTGAGCCCCTCCCACACACCAAATCTCTCATCCCCAGCTCCATTGCCTCGTGGGCATCAACAATTTTCTTCAACTGGCTCACCAAAAAAAAAAGTTTGAAAACTACTGCCCTACTGGATAATCAAAGGAGTTGGGAACAGTTCAATGCCTTGGATGCTGTCTATGCTACAAGCTCCCTCCCCAGCGAGACACTGTGGCCCAGAAGGAGGAGGTGTCCCGGACTGGGACACATGAGACTTGTGTTCCATTCTCAGCACTGGCCTGCTGGATGAGCTTGTGCAAGCCACTTGACTGCTCAGTGCCTCGGTTTCTCCCTCTGTAAGCTGGGGATAATGATACCAACCTCCTGGTAAAGTGCTTTGAGATCTGCTCTTGAGAAGAGCTAGGAATGGTTATTATTTACATGAACAATTAGATCCACACAGACCACTGACCTGAGCCCAGATGAAGCTAGTCTCTGTTCATTAATTATGAACAGTTGCAATGACCCTGAAAGAATCTGGGATTGCTGTTTCTGTTTCTCTGTGCTTAGGGTAACTTGCCTGATGATAGTGGTTGTTTCCATCCACACAACCGCAGCTGCTCTCTGGCACACAGGTGTCTCCGCTCAGAACGTAGCCTTCCTTACAGAAACAGCCTTCCACTGGTAACGAGCTGCAAGGGCTAAATGCAGAGGGAATCACGCAGGTGGCAGGACACCTGCTCCCACAGCTCTTGTACTGGCTTCCTCCTGGACAGGAGATCGCTGCAAGTGATAAGAAAAGCCCAGATCACTGAAAGGAAAAGATCCCAGAGCAATTCTCTTGAAACTTCCCCTGTTTCTTCCAGGACAGAAAAGGCTTGTCAGAACACTCTGCATATGGTGACTGCTCTGTGCTGAGGTTTTTCTCCAGGGACAGAGTGGAAACCCTTTGCGCAGGGAATGACAGACAGACAGACAGGCAGACAGACAAATGATGCCTGGTAGGGGACCGGTTGTATCCAGGTATCGGAAATAGGCAACAGGATACAAGTCCAGCCTTTCACCTATTGACGTGGACATCAGCTGAAATGTGGCTCCGGTGGCTTGTCTCTCGCAGTGCACAGCTGGCTGGTGACCCGTGTATAAGTAGCGTAGGTGAGTCATCAGTGTCCAGTGGCTTTGCACGCTCTGACTCTGGAGATTCCTGTCCTTCTGCTGGGACTCCCTCCCAGTGTCCTCATTTTCCCTGCCCTCCGCACTCCTGGTCTTCCCCTCTTCCTCCCTTCACTGTCCCCTCTCCCTTCCTCCTCTATTTCAGCTAATCCCCTCCCGAAAAACCCAATCAAACAACCCATACTCGGCAGGCCCATGCTGGTTACAATGCAGACCCCTGCTCGCTCTGCTGGTGTCTTACTCCCTCTCCCACCCTGCGCCTGTCTTGCCTAGACAGAGTGGAATGGGGCTTTGGAGCAGGGGCTGTCCTCTGCTGCCTATACAATACCCAGAGCAATGGGCCCCCATCTCAGCTGGGGTCCGTAGGTGCTGCTCTAATATACATAACAAATCATACAAACAATTTAGGGATAAGGAGGAGACTTTAGTGGTGGCAGAATGCCCCAAATCTTCCTATTGCAGAGTTTTTTGCACATTCCTCTGAAGCAGCTGGTGATGGGTGCTGTCAGAGCCAGGATCCTGAGTTTGCTGGCGCATGGCTCGGTTCCAATAAGGCCCCTACCAGGCCCCTCCAATGGGGACGGCTTAGCGCCTCAATAGGATCTCTCCAGAACAGAGCTGATGCACCCCATGCACACAAGGTGGGGGAAGGTCGCCCTGCTGCTTCCTGTGCAGCACCTGTTCTATGGGGGACTGGAGCAACGGTGGCCCTGAATCTCCTCTGGCTTACTCCAGCTTTACACTGGAGTACCTCCATGGACTTTTGGGGCTACTGCTGATTCCCACTCATGGAAGTGAGTGGAGACACAGACCCTCCTCCTCTAAACTGCCAGGCTAGTACCTTTCACAAGGACTTAACATTCCTTCTTAACAATTACAAACAGAAGGGACTGTGGTGAGTTTCACTAGAGTCACGGGTACTACAGCTTGCACGGCAGCTCCTCAGACTGTGGACGCTCTATATATAAAGAGAGGATTTCAACCTCTCAGGCGCTCTGATTTTACCAGCACTAAACTCAGACAAATTAATACTCAGATACTTTGTGAGGCTAGATCAGATTCAGTCTGAACATTATATCAACCCTGGCAGAAAAATGTGGAAAAATTGGAAAGAGTCCAGGGCAACTGGAGCACAACAAAAATGATTGGAGGGCTGGAGCACATGACTTATGAGGAGAGGCTGAGGGAACTGGGATTGTTTAGTCTGCAGAGGAGAAGAATGAGGGGGATTTGAGAGCTGCTTTCAACTATCTGAAGGGGGGTTCCAATGAGGATGAAGCTCAGCTGTTCTCAGTGGTGGCAGACAACAGAACAAGGAGTAATGGTCTCAAGTTGCACTAGGGGAGGTTTAGGGTGGATATTAGGAAAAACTTTTTCACTAGGAGAGTGGTAAAGCACTGGAATAGGTTACCTAGGGAGGTGGTGGAATCTCCTTCCTTAGAGCTTTTTAAGGCCCAGCTTGACAAAGCCCTGGCTGGGATGACTTAGTTGGGGATTGGTCCTGCTTTGAGCAGGGGGTTGGACTAGATGACCTCCTGAGGTCCCTTCCAACCCCGATATTCCATGATTCTAGGACCCAGTGTAGAACTGGGCCAGACTCAGGAAAAGAGAAAGGAGAGACCACCTTCAGAGCATTACGGAAGAGGAAAGTCCATGCCATCAGGAAATACAGGAAGCTCTATTTTTAAAGTATCTGAGGGGTAGGCATGTTAGTCTGGATCAGTAAAAGCAGCAACTCTTTGCTGGTCTATTTTTTAAAAAATTCTTGCATTAAAAAAGTTGAATTCCAGAAATTAAAAGATATAAATTACAACACTCACGGCACAAAGTATTACGTCTCCATTCTCTGCAGATCCCAGCATTTGTGCACGACTCTGCATAAGCCTGTAGCCCATTGCATAAGGACACTGTCGGCTCGTTAGCGTGACACATGTCGTAAACACAGTTTTCCAAGAATGTCTCTGGAGCTACTACGGCGTGGCAGTCCTTGAAGATACCTACGTAAATCAAGAAAGAAACAGAATCACAGAAAGAGAAGATGGACGAAGCTGATCTGAGCTCAAAGAGCAATTCCCAAATAATCTTCACATCCTGGTGCCATCTCAATGCAAGATCCAGTCTGAGCAGGTAACTCAACATAACTCCTGGAGCTTCTAGTGCAGCTTTTAGCATTAGGGGCTGTAAACACTTCAAAGGGGACTCAGTGCTGTGGTCCCCAGGGAGCCAGGTCCAGGTGTAGGCAAGTGCATGCTGTAATTTGCAGTGACTTCAATCCATTTGCTCAGGACTAAGCCATTGCCATAGTACCTGTGGGGTCGGTGATCATGCCACAGGCTGTGTTCTTCCTCGCTTCACTCTCCAGCAGAGGGTCACAGACTAGTACTTCATCAGGGGAGCATCTGGCAAGAGATAAAGAAACATACATCAAAAGATCTTAAATTTCCTCAGGCCAGATCTGCAAAGGACGATGCCAAGTCTGCACAGCAGGCACCATTTTATTGCAGCCACAGAGCAGAATCCAGACTCCCTGACAGGCTGACTTCTGCCATCCACTCCCACAACACAGGAGGGGGCTCCCACATCTGCACTGGGCACTTTCGGGTGTTCCACAGCTCAGATGGAGTTGAATTAGGGGTGGACAGGGACGGCGCTTCCATTTTGGAGGCCTAGGCAATCGCATTTTGCCGGAGGGGGTGGCAGGTGCCTCCGGTGGGGCTGCCACTGTGGTGCCTGCGGATAGTCGGCTACTCCCGCGGCTCCGGTGGACCTCCCGCAGGCACCACTGCGGCAGATCCACCGGAGCTGCGGGACCAGGGCGCAGGACGGCGAAATTGCCATGCGCTTAGGGTGCTAAAAGCCCTAGCGCCGGTCCTGGGGCTGGAACAAGCTGCTGCGGGAACCAGTGGATCTGTCTGGCTCCTGACTGGGACAGCAGGTGACCTCCCACCCACCAGCAGGTCTTCCTGGATTGGGAGACAGCAGAGCCTGAAGGCAGATGGTAGCAGGCCAGCCACTCACTCCCTGCTTATGGTCAATTGGAGAGGGGGTTCCTGGGTGTACTGGACAGGATGGGAGTTGTGCTCAGCCCTAGTAGGAGACTGGGTCGTGGAGTCATGGATGGACGTCCCGTGGCTGAGTATGCAGCACGCTTTCCTAGAGCTTTTGTAGCAAAGACCAACTGATTAGCTCCCCTCTGTACATACATGGTGTTATTCTCTGCCACTAGCCAGCTCTCTCCAAGCTCAGTGGAATCTCCTGCACTGCTGCCATTCGGCTTTATGTTATCATCCTTTGCATCACCATTGTAATTACCTATAAAAATGAAAAATGTGCAGAATACGTGAAATTCACAACCACAGAATGCACACGGTCATGAGGTTGTCAAAGAGATTTCAAGGAACTGGCTAGGGTGTATGTGCACGAGTGCCCTCTGCAAGAAGGAGTAAGAATTACTCCCTGCGCTTCTCAGGTGCCGCGCTGTGAACAGCTGATGAAGATTCCACTTTAGATTAAATGGTAGGGGTCTGTGGTTTTGGGGAAATGGAACTAACCTGCACCCTTACACGCAAACTCTCTTATTTCTGAGGCTTAGAAGCCATGTGGGTAACACTCAAGGAAATGTCATCCCACGGGCAACTTCCAGTCCATCCAGATGCAGGGAGAACCAGACACCTCACAACACAACCTGCTCTTGCAATCTAATTCCAGGTGTTGTGCTTAATGTGCAGGTGGCTGGGCGGTGTTGGTGGCCCCTGACCTACACGAGGTGAGAGTAGATGATGTAGTTTGTCCCTTCTGGCTTCAACTCTAGCACTCCAAGATTCATAGCCCCATTTTCATCCCAGAGAAATGTGGATGAGCGTCCGATAAGCATCTGGGCCGCTGGATGGTTATTCCATGTAACGGGGTACGCTGGCCCTTTAAGCCTAGAGGCAGTCAGAAGACCCCGTTCCAGGAATACTAGACAGAACAAAGGCAAAGGAAATGGTCTGAGCCAGAAGAGAGGAAGCGGTCGTAGGGAATGAACAGTTGGATGGGAAAGCCCAGGACACCGCCCCTGTAAGGGCCCGGGCCCAGTAGCCCCGTAGTGCAGGGCGGGGCAGGACTCCTCTCCCTCTCCCCCAGCCAACTGCTCTCTGCTGGCTCCATAGGGGAGTTTCTCACTCGTCACCCACGTGCGATAACCTGGAGTCTCCTTTGCTGTGTCACTGGATCAGAACTGGGCCTCTTACATGCATCAAATACACGCCTCTGACCTGTGTCTGGCATCTGCTCTATTCTGGCTTGCTGGACTCTCAAGGGCTCGCTGCGGTTTGCCTGCTGCACGGCACCCAACATTTGGTTGCTCTTGACAAAGAATGTCAAATAATTGTGGAGATTCAACATGAAAAACACGTACACTGGGTTATCTAGTCCATCCCCTCGGCTACTTCAGCACTGTTCCCTAGGGGATGTTTTCTAATGCTTTGTCTTGCAGCAGACCCACCTCTACTGCAGCTGGACAACAAACAGCAGCTCTAAAAAGAAGGCTCAGTGATCAGAGGAGCCATTCCCTGTGCTCGGACTGTAACTACGACAGTGCGGAGACAATATGGATCTGCCAGGCCAAGGAACAAGACAGCAGAGCACAAAAGCTCAGGACAGCTGGTAAACAGTGACTTGAAAATCTGTCCTTCGCCACAAGAAGGGCCTTAAAGTTTTATTATCGCTTCCAAGTTTAAAGAAATGAAAAGCATAGATTGGGCCAGATAGTTCCAATCAAAGAGAGACAGACACGCTGCGATGCAAGTGAGAGAAAAAAGATATGAGGGGACCTTGACAAGAGGCATCCAGGGTAGGACTGGGATAATATTTAGACTGTAGTTTTGAATGTGAGATTCATCTCTTGTTAAAAATAACATCTGCAATTGTCATTTGTGACACTCAAGTTAACTCCTGTATAACCAGAGTTCTTGTAAGTTACGATTGCCAGGTACCCGAACAATGGTGGTTCCTTTTCTCCAATGCCCGAAATCGCAGCCCATACAAGACAGACTAGATTACTCTGGGATAAACGTAACAGCGTACAAAAACCGAATCAATCTCCAAACTTCATGATTAATTGAAAAGTTCCAAATCATATGATTGACGATTCTCAAGAACAGGGATACTCACCACACAGACCACAGAGCTGCCCCTTGTAACAACTGGACACTGAGACCTCCACGTAGTGATTTCCATCAAATCTGACCCAGAGTCCAAAATCAGTTTCCAAGAGCACGTAGGCACCGCTGATCTGGACCTTGATCTTGTTTTCAATCACCACAGGCAGGTTCCTTCTGGTGCCATTAACCTGTACAACAGGGTGGAAACATCTGGTCATGACTAAGTACCCCCATAATTCCCAGTAAATCGCCCACGAATAGTCTAGCCAATGAGCTCACTGGCAGGACTGTTCTCACTCACACTGGGAATTTGGAGGAAATATGACAGAATGTTCACAGAAAGCAAGTTTCAGCTGCCAATCCTGAGTATTCTCAGTGGAAGCCTACTTCTAAGAAGCCACCCAACCAACGAGAAAACAGAAACCCACCAGGAGATCTATAGGTCTAATCACATGTCTCAATTTTTGCAGGTCTCAGTTTAAGGACGTCAGATGATTAAAATACTCCTTTTAAATCACCTGCCACTTACATTCACTTTCCTGTTCTTCAGCAAGGAAATCTGACTTCCATAGACATCCACGTGCACTGCCTTCACATAGGAAACTTTGGTATTGGAGCCCCTGTGCTCATTGGTGGTGGACACGTCAAAGGATGGAAGCCCCCTGGAGTCGTTGCAGACTTTGGAGAGGGTGTAAGTGCAGTTTCCCATGAAATGGTGAACTCTGCCGTCAAACGTGTAGTAATGCGGGTCCCCGGAGGCACTGCAGGTGGCACGGCCTTAAAAGGAAGAAATGTGGATGAATCCCATGCAAATCCCTACCCCGTTACTGCAGCGCTGTCACTTGCGCTCCACCAAGCACTTCACGTTGGTGCGCACTTCCTGCTCACGCCACTTGACAGCTAACAGAAACAGCATCAACCGCGAACAGAGTGGGGAGGAACAGGCTAGGTGCCCCATCCCGAAATGCCCTTGTGCTGTAACGGGAAGTCATCTGCCAGGCTCCCTGGAAACTCAGGGAAGTCATCCTCTCTGATTTGGGTCTTGATCTGATGACGTGGAAACTAGGCTGAGACCTTCCAAACTCCTTTTCCCTTGCGATCAGGACCAAGATCTAAACCCTGCACTCACAGCAGGAGTGGGGCTTGGGAAGAAGCCGGGAGTGGTCACTGGCAGGTCACGTTCCTTTCTGTAAATGCAGACTCCAGAGAGGAAGCTCCCATGTAAAACAACCCATTTCACCACTTGAGTAGCTAAGGGACGAACCCAAGGCTCTACTGCAAGTCAGTGGCATCCCACAGCATAGTAACAGGATGACGTGTCCCCTATCCTGCTTTTGCCAGAAGAGACCACTTCCTTTACAACCAAGACAGTGATGATTCTAATCCATACGCTGTTCATGTTCCTATGCCACACCCAGCAGTGTGATCTCTGAACACACAGGAAACTGACAATAGCATTGTGGTTGCGTGAAACCCTCTGGAAATACGTTATGGATTTTTCAAACTGTATTACCTAGAAATGTAGAACCCAGAACCAAGCAATCATTTTTAAAAAGAGCACTCTTTGTACAGGTTGAATCACCTAGTCCCAGCTCCAGCACTACGCTTTTGGGTCTAAGTTGGAACCACACCCGGAAGGGACGTAGTAAATGGAAGCGTATAAGATGTGCTTAAATGCCTCTGAGAAGAGTTTGCAAGACTTTGCTTTGTCCGGTCTGACCCCAAACACTAGGGCTGGCCCCAGATTGTCCTCCAGCAAGACTCACAAGCTCAAACAAACCTGGACTACTTCCACATCTGGCTAGAGCTACCAGTTGCTTTACTATGTGTAAGGGGAAAAGGATTTGGGTAGCACCGATGGAATAACACTACCCGAGGGACGGGTCTGCATTACAGTTGGACTGGCCTTCCTAAAACGGGAATGTGGAGTTTTCAAATGGGTATACTGGTCTACACGTAATCTGCATTCTGGTACCAATTTCTCACCCCACATGTGAATGGGAAGGAGATTTGTCCAATACGGAGGAACCACGTTACCTGTCTGACAGGGCTCTACTGTAGCTGGAGTTGCAGTGGTCGAGGATTTTCCTGGCAAAATATACAAAGGAAATAACATTAAGAGGTTGGTCATTGTGTTCTGTGCAGAGTAGAATAGGAAAACTCTAGTACAGTTTTCTATTAGACTGGAATATATCATGTGTGAGAAATGTGATTCTAGAAACACAGGGCACATGGCATCTATCAAAACAGCAACAGCTCTAATAACTCCTCACAATAAACAGATTGAATGTGTCTCTACCCACCCACCCCCAGCCAAGTAGTAGTCTGTGAGCAAAGAGAAGGGTTTATTCTCAGCAACAGTCTCCTAGCAGATTTACTTTCTTCTGCTGTGATGCCTATGGAGTGGGGCGGAGTGGTCTCCGAAGGAGGGGATGTTTCTTGCACTGTTGTAGAATCTAACAAGAGATGATCACAGCGTTGCTAGTGAGAACCAGGAACCCAGCGTGAGGTTCAGAAAGATACATGGGGAGAACTGGGGACTCTTCTTCGAAATGGACCCTTCATTCTGCATCCCAACTGTTAAGTTATTTGAACCCTCATCTGAAAGCAGTCGCCAAGTTCACAGCCCACCAGGAACTGTCAAGGAGATTGAGAAAGCACTGAGAGATCCACGTTACCTGGTGGACTGGTGCCTACTGTAGTTGGACTTGAAGTAATTGGGGCTTCTCCTGGAAAAAGATACAAAGAAATTTACTTTGAGAGGCTGGTCATTCTGTTCTATGAAAAGTGCCATACGATAACCCTTGGATAGCTTTTTATTAGACTGCAAATTATCATGTGTGAGAAATGTGATTCTAGAAACACAGAGCACATGACATATACCCAAACATCAACCAGGATCCAGGGACACGTCATCCTGCCCCTGGATATTTCCATTACATGCATCTGAGGAAGTGGGTATTCACCCACGAAAGCTCATGCTCCAAAACGTCTGTTAGTCTATAAGGTGCCACAGGATTCTTTGCTGCTTTTACAGATCCAGACTAACACGGCTACCCTCTGATACTTGTCATCCTCTGAGACGCCTGTTATGTAAAATACCTGCGAACTGGTAGCTGTGCCAGGGAAAAGAGCAACTGTTCCGGCTGCTGGGGGCTCTCTGTACAGTGCAGATGACCTGTGTTTACTCTGCGTGCGAGGACTTTGCAGGAGCAGTTTAGACGCTTAGTATTTTTTAATTTGTTTCACACACCCCCCCCATTGGTATTTTCCTAAATCAACCCCTTGGAGTTCAGATTTTTCATTTGTGGCACTGGGTGATTTGGGGCTTGATTCTGCATTCCCTACTCAGGCCAAACTCCAGTGACCCTGCAAGGATCTACCCCAGCTCCACTCCCACTGTAGGGGAGGGAGCTCAGTGATTGCAAGAGAGGGGATTTGTCTTTGAATGTCTCTCAGCACTGGCAAGAATCAGCCGTCAGCTCCTTCCTGTGCCATCGCATAAGGGACAAGGTATCTGGAGAAAGCCCTTCTGGACCAGAAAGGTCTAATTACTGAACTCACATCTAGAACTTTTCGCAGGGAGAACTCACCAGAGGAGTAACAACCCAGCACCCCTTCCTGAACACTGCATATCTCCTGCGCTCCACACTCCCAGCCTCTGCACGTGATGTTGTTTGTGCTGTTGCAGGTGCAGCGCTCCATGCACGCGTCGTGGGTGAACCAGCTTTCACCCAGCTGTTGGAGAAAGGAGAAGCACTTGAATATATAATAGTACAGTATAGAGTCAATCGAGTAGTGTCACCCTAGTGCAGTCCTTTTGAAACTGTGGGTCGGGACCCTCTACTGGGTCGCGGAACGTCAGGCACTGGGTCGCAGCAGCTCAGGTCTGCACCGCCACCCGGGCTGTTAAAAGTTCTGTTGGTGGTGCTTCCCAGCTAAGGCAGGCTAGTTCCTACGTATTGCGACACTGCACAGTGTCCCCGGAAGCTGGGGGAGCGAGGGCGGGAGGGTTCTGTGGGTGAGAGCCACGTAGAACCGCTTGCATGCCTCCACGTATGAGCCAGACATGCTGCTGGCCACTTCTGGGGTGCAGCGCAGTCCATGGTGCCCTGACAGGAATGAAGCCTTCCTCTGCACCCCAGCTGCGCTGCTCACCGGGAGCCGCCGGAGTGAGCCCGTGCCCCAACCCCGCGCCACAGCCCCCTGCCCCAAGCAGAGCCCTCTCCCACACCCTGAACCTCTCATTCCTAGCGACACCCCTGCACCTCAACCCTCCACCCCAGCTCTGAGCCCTTCCCACACACCAAATCTCTCATCCCCAGCTCCATTGCCTCGTGGGCATCAATAATTTTCTTCAACTGGCTCACCAAAAAAAAAAGCTTGAAAGCTACTGCCCTACTGGATAATCAAAGGAGTTGGGAACAGTTCAATGCCTTGGATGCTGTCTATGCTACAAGCTCCCTCCCCAGTGAGACACTGTGGCCCAGAAGGAGGAGGTGTCCTGGACTGGGACACATGAGACTTGTGTTCCATTCTCAGCACTGGCCTGCTGGATGAGCTTGTGCAAGCCACTTGACTGCTCAGTGCCTCGGTTTCCCCCTCTGTAAGCTGGGGATAATGATACCAACCTCCTGGTAAAGTGCTTTGAGATCTGCTCTTGAGAAGAGCTAGGAATGGTTATTATTTACATGAACAAATAGATCCACACAGACCACTGACCTGAGCCCAGATGAAGCTAGTCTCTGTTCATTAATTATGAACAGTTGCAATGACCCTGAAAGAATCTGGGACTGCTGTTTCTGTTTCTAGGTGCTTAGGGTAACTTGCCTGATGATAGTGGTTGTTTCCATCCACACAACCGCAGCTGCTCTCTGGCACACAGGTGTCTCCGCTCAGAACGTAGCCTTCCTTACAGAAACAGCCTTCCACTGGTAACGAGCTGCAAGGGCTAAATGCAGAGGGAATCACGCAGGTGGCAGGACACCTGCTCCCACAGCTCTTGTACTGGCTTCCTCCTGGACAGGAGATCGCTGCAAGTGATAAGAAAAACCCAGATCACTGAAAGGAAAAGATCCCAGAGCAATTCTCTTGAAACTTCCCCTGTTTCTTCTAGGACAGCAAAGGCTTGTCAGAACACTCTGCATATGGTGACTGCTCTGTGCTGAGGTTTTTCTCCAGGGACAGAGTGGAAACCCTTTGCGCAGGGAATGACAGACAGACAGACAGGCAGACAGACAAATGATGCCTGGTAGGGGACCGGTTGTATCCAGGTATCGGAAATAGGCAACAGGATACAAGTCCAGCCTTTCACCTATTGACGTGGACGTCAGCTGAAATGTGGCTCCGATGGCTTGTCTCTCGCAGTGCACAGCTGGCTGCTGGCCCGTGTATAAGTAGCGTAGGTGAGTCATCAGTGTCCAGTGGCTTTCCACGCTCTGTCTCTGGAGATTCCTGTCCTTCTGCTGGGACTCCCTCCCAGTGTCCTCACTTTCCCTGCCCTCCGCACTCCTGGTCTTCCCCTCTTCCTCCCTTCACTGTCCCCTCTCCCTTCCTCCTCTATTTCAGCTAATCCCCTCCCGAAAAACCAAATCAAACAACCCATACCCGGCAGGCCCATGCTGGTTACAATGCAGACCCCTGCTCGCTCTGCTGGTGTCTTACTCCCTCTCCCACCCTGCGCCTGTCTTGCCTAGACAGAGTGGAATGGGGCTTTGGAGCAGGGGCTGTCCTCTGCTGCCTATACAATACCCAGAGCAATGGGCCCCCATCTCAGCTGGGGTCCGTAGGTGCTGCTCTAATATACATAACAAATCATACAAACAATTTAGGGGTAAGGAGGAGTGTGACGAACTGGGAAAGTTCTTAATGTTTTGTTTGAATACTGTGTTGGTGCCTCAGTGTACCCTAGGCAGTTCCTAAGTATCTTGCAGAGCAAAGGGCCAGTGCACCTAAATGCCTGGCACTCTGTCTCCTAGCAACTGATGGCCTGGGCCCCTCCTCTGCAAAGGTGCCAGCTGGAGGTGTTGGAGACAAAGGGATCAGGTGACCTCCTGGCCCGGGAAAGGGGCTGAGGAGAGAGGAGGGGCTGGAAGGGGTTGTTAGTCTGGAGCTGGCTGGGGTCAAGGGTGGAGGGCAGACCTGGGGGTCTGACTCACTGCCCCCCAGAATGGACCCAGCCGAGGGGTCCGGTTCACTGTATCTACAAGCTCTATTTTGACCCTGTTCCTGTCATCGAATAAACCTCTATTTTACTGGCTGGCTGAGAGTCACGTGTGACTGCAAAGTGGGAGTGCAGAACCCGGTGGCTTCCCCAGGACCCCGCTGGGTGGGCTCGCTGTGGGAAGCTCCTGGAGGGGCAGAGGATGCTGAATGCTCCAAGGAGAGACCCAGGAGGTGAAGCTGTGTGAGCTTCTTGCCCTGGAGACAGTCTGCTCCAAGGGAGAGGAGGCTCCCCAAAGTTCTGACTGGCTTGGTGGGGAGCAGTTCCAGAGCATCGCCCGGTGACTCCGTGACAACTGGTGGCAGAGGTGGGATGTACTGCACCCCGTGAATGGCACTGCTTGCAGTAAGTGACTGGGGAGCAGTAAAACAAAGGAGGGATAATGAGGACCAGGCGTGCTGAAGGCTCAGAGTGGGACGGTTTCAGGGGGCGGTTAACCTCTGGGAGTGTGTGACCAGCGAGAAGGACTGTTGGAGTAACGGAGTCCCCCAGAGGACTGCAGAGAGCAGTCTCAGGGGCGGAGGAGCTTGCCGCTCGACCCTGGGAGAGAGAAGGATTTTTGCAGTAGCAGGGTTCCCCTGGGGATTGCAGGAGCAGTCCCAGGGGCGAAGGAGTCTGCAGCTCGACCCTGGCAAAGAGGTGGTGATCACGAGAAGGGCTGGAACACCCGGGGTTCTTCCTGGAAACCATGGGGGAGCCAAGAGCACACAGGCCTGTGAGTCCACAGCCACTTGGGAACGGTGAAGTGATGGCCTATCACCATCTCCTTAAGAAGGACATTGTGATCCTGTGCACAAAGAGAGGGTTACACATAGGGACATTCACCAAGGCACAGTTAATCGTGCAGTTGGAGGAGGAGGACCGCTCGGAGGAGCAGATTCCTGACCCAGATGGGGCTACAAGAGGATCTGGGAGCAGCTGGAGCATCAGCCAGGCATCCCCGGGAGTCTGGTCCCCAATCAGACGAGGGTCTTCACGATTGGGTTCCCCATCAGGAGATTGGAGACGGATGGGATGGGAGCAGAGCCCGAGACAGCGAGAGGACCGTGAGAGAGAGCAAGAGCCCGAGGAAAAGCTGCAGGAGAAGCAGCAGCAACGTGGACTGGTGATGGTGGAGCAGAGAGATATAGGGGGCTGCCCAGGGGTCAGTGGGGAAACACGCCTGCGAGGGCGAGACCCTGGGACAGAGAGAACTGTGGTGGTGCAGCCCCAGATGCTGAGGGACTGTGGGACCTGGGTGAAGTTCCCTGGGGTGAGGCTCCTCGCCCTGCCTATGGCCCAGATCCCTGTGCAGACCCAGGAGGGGTCGGGCTGGCTGGTAGTTGGGGTTCTCCAGGATATCGGCTGGGAGGCCCTGTTGAGGGGTGACTGTCTCCCCATGGGACAGAATCCAGGCCCCACTCCTGTAACGGCCGAGGGTTTGAATTCAAATCCAGGGAACCAATTGGCTAGGATGGAAATGGTCAGTGAAAATGCAAATAACCTGGCTGGCAGGGGGGAGGGGCTGCTGGGCTCAGGATACCTGCCTACCTGTAACCAGCCCCCTGGGGCTGAGTGGGAGGGAGAGATGCTCCCCGCCCCCCTGCACACCGGAGAGGGGGCTCACGCTGGCTCTGATGCTGTGACCAGAGCAGAGAGCTCGCTGCCTGTCCCCACTGGGACAGCAAGGGCAGCGCTGAGCACGGGGGGAGCTGAGACCCCAGCTGAGTGGGGGGACACCCAGGCAGGGCAGGTCAGCTGCCAAACAGGTTTGCCTGGTCCAGAGGTGCTGCTGGGAAGTGATTACACAGGAGGGAGGGAGCTACCAGGGACAAGGCTCAGGGGGGCTGTGACCCCAGGCCCAGCCAGCGAGAGGGAGCAGGTCCCACTCCCTGCCCCAGCTGCTGAATCCCAGACTGAGCTGCAGAGGGATCCCTCCTTGGAGAAGCTGAGCGAACTTGCTGGCCACAGCGCTGCAAACCCCCTTGGGGAAGGCTGCAGGGACAGAGTCCTGCCAGAGAAGGAATTCTTGTACCGGGAATGGGCTCCCCAAGGGGAAGTAGAACTGGGGGGAATCGGGAGGCAGCTGGTGGTACCCCAGGAATCCACAAGGTTCTTCCCATTTGAGCTGCTGGATGGGAGGAGAGTGAGGGGACCCCTGAACCTGAAGAGGGAGGATTGGATGGAGAAGGGGGAAGACCCCCAGGGGGATCTCTTCCCTGAGGTGGGAGAAAATCTCCCCATCAGGTGTTCCCCATTCAGAGTCACTGGGAAAGCAGCCCAGAACCTGGAGAGAGAGGTCAAGGACCTGCTGGCTTTAGATGGGATCCAGCCGTTTTACAGCCCATGGGCCTCACCCGTGGGGCTGATCCCCAAGGGAGACAGGATGATCTGGTTTTATGGGAGCTATCAGAAGCTTAAAGCCATCACAGTGTCCGATGCCGGCCCCATACCTAGGCCTGGGGAGATTCTAGACAAGCAGAGGCGATGGAGAACTTGGCCCTGGCAAACACTGATAACATATGCATCCTTAGCCAGACCTGGGAGGAACAGGTGTCCCAGGTGAAGAGGGGGCTGGGCTGCCTCAAGGAGGTGGGACTGACGTTAAAAGCTGGAAAGTGTAAGGGGGGACGGCAAAGGTGTTGTGTCTGGGCCACAAAGTGGGAAGCGGCTGCCCAAGCCCAGAGCTGGCCAAGGCCAAGATGGGGGCTCTTAACCAAGAGAGCCCGAATTGCCGCCCAGAGTGCTGGGAGAAGACCCCATCCCAGTTTGGACCCCAGAGGTATTGGGGTAGCAAAAGGGTTCAAGCCGCATAAACCTTTCCACATGCGGCCTGCAAGGGCCATCAAGCACACCCGACCTAAGGGAGGGCGTGAGACTGGACTGTCCTGGTGTAACTCACACCAAGGAATGGGAGAGATGCTGGGGCATCCATGGGAACGTTAGTGGGTTCGAACTTCCCCAGGTCACTGGCTGGAGTGACCTCGCTCAGTTCGGTCTCGAAGGGGGGAGAGACGTGACAAACTGGGAAAGTTCTTAATGTTTGCTCTGAATACTGTGTTGGTGCCTCAGTGTCCCCATGGCAGTTCTTAAGTATCTAGCAGAGCCAAGGGCCAGTGCACCTAAATGCCTGACACTCTGTCTCCTAGCAACTGATGGCCTGGGCCCCTCCTTTGCAAAGGTGCCAGCTGAAGGTGTTGGAGACAAAGAGATCAGGTGACCTCCTGGCCCGGGAAAGGGGCTGAGGAGAGAGGAGGGGCTGGGAGGGGTTGTGAGTCTGGAGCTGGCTGGGGTCAAGGGTGGAGGGCAGACCTGGGGGTCTGGCTCACTGCCCCCCAGAATGGACCCAGCCGAGGGGTCCGGTTCGCTGTATCTACAAGCTCTGTTTTAGACCCTGTTCCTGTCATCGAATAAACCTCTATTTTACTGGCTGGCTGAGAGTCACGTCTGACTGCAAAGTGGGGGTGCAGAACCCGGTGGCTTCCCCAGGACCCCGCTGGGATGGACTCGCTGTGGGAAGCGCACGGAGGGGCAGAGGATGCTGAATGCTCCAAGGAGAGACCCAGGAGGTGAAGCTGTGTGAGCTTCTTGCCCTGAACAAGTCTGCTCCAAGGGAGAGGAGGCTCCCCAAAGTCCTGACTGGCTTGGTGGGGAGCAGTTCCAGAGCATCGCCCGATGACTCCGTGACAAGGAGACTTTAGTGGGGGCAGAATGCCCCAAATCTTCCTATTGCAGAGTTTTTTGCACCTTCCTCTGAAGCAGCTGCTGATGGGCGCTGTCAGAGCCAGGATCCTGAGTTTGCTGGCGCATGGCTCGGTTCCAATAAGGCCCCTACCAGGCCCCTCCAATGGGGACCGCTTAGCGCCTGTAATGCAGTAGGGACTGTCTGTGTGGGGAGTTGGAGAGCAAGGGAGGACTTTAGGGGATGGACGATGCCAGGGCCTGTAACCTGAGCTAGGTAAGGGAGGGGAAAGGTCAACACCTTTGCCCGGGAAGGGGAGAAAGGAAGGGAGTAGCAGGAGGGAAGCAGTTTGAGTTTGGGCTTGGGGCTGGATGGGCGGAATTCAGGGTATCCTAGCTAGAATCCAAGCACCCTGAAAGCCCAGAAGGACTCGGTGGAGGGGTCCTGACGGTGCCTGCAAGCTCTGCTGTAACCTGTGTTCCTGTTGTCCAATAAACCTTCTGTTTTACTGGCTGGCCGAGAGTCACTGTGGGTCCCAGGAAGAGGGGTGCAGGGCTAAACTCCCCCACACTCCGTGACAACTGGTGGCAGTGGCGGGAGATACTGCACCCCGTGGACAGCGCTTCCTGCAGTAAGTGACTGGGGAGCAGTCAAATGAAGGGGTGGTTAACCCCTGGGAGTGTGTGCCCAGTGAGAAGGACTTTGCAGTAACAGGGTCCCCCGGGGGAGTGCAGCGAGCGGTCCCAGGGGCGGAGGAGCCTGCAGCTCGACCCTGGCAGAGAGGTGGTGACCTCACGAAGGGCTGGTGCACGAGGGGTCCCCCGGAAACCGTGGGGAGCGGCGAGCACCCCGGCCTGTGAGTGCCAGCAGGAAGATGTATGCCAAGCAGCGCAAGTGTGACCTGGTGGAGCTGTGCAAGCAGAGGGGGCTGCACCCGGGAAAACTCACCAAAGACCAGCTGATTGCCCAGCTGGAGCAGGAAGACAGCATGAATGAACGGAGCCCTGTCTCTGAGGGAAGCAGCCGGGCAGGTGCAGCGCAGGCACCAGTGTCTGTCCCCGCTGGGAGTGGTCAGCTGGCGGACGAGGGCTTCCCGAGACCCCCCCTTCCTAGGCCTAGGGGAAGGGCGGGGAGGAGCCCAGTGTATACCGAGGGCACCGTGACACCCCCGGCCAGCAGGGGAGCCTCACGGCGAAGCTCACCCCCCAGCAGGGGATCCTCCCGGCCACGCTCGGCATCCGTGGAGCAGATGCGGCTGAAATATAAAAGGGAGCTGAAATGGAAGAAGCTCGAGTTAAAGAGGCAAGAGCTGGAGGAAAAGGCAAAACAGCATAAACATAAGGAAAACCAGCGCCAGCATAAGTGAAAAAAGAAGAAAAACCAGCGTAAACATAAGCAAAAGAAAAAGAAAAAACAGCGTAAACATGAGCTGGAGCTGGCCCGGTTGGCGAGCAGTGGGGCCCCAGCTGCGGTGAGTGAGGGGGAACCCAAGCCTACAAAGAGCTTTGATAAGCACTTGCTGCCCCGGCGTAAGAAGGGGAAGGACATAGATACCTTCCTGACGGCCTTTCAGAATGCCTGCAAGCTGCACAGGTTGACCCTGCAGACAGGATCGCAGTTCTCACCCCCTTACTGGACTCCACAGCCGTGGAGGTGTACAGCCGACTGAAAGGGGTGGAGGCAGGGGACTACGAACTGTTCAAACAGGCCCTGCTCCGCAAGTTTGGGCTGACTCCTGAAATGTACCAAAAAAAGTTCCGGAGCCAGCGTAAAACCCATGAGGTCACATACCTACAACTGGTCAACCGGGCGCAGGGGTATGCCCGCAAGTGGACAGCTGGGGCCCAAACTAAAGAGTACCTGCTTAACCTATTCATACTGGAGCACCTGTACGAGCAGTGCCCGTCCGACTTGAGGCTGTGGTTGATGGACCAGAAGCTGGAGAACTCACAGCACGCAGGCCAGCTGGCCGACCAATTTGTGGACAGTCGGGCAGGGAATGGCAGGGAGGAGTCTCAAAGGAGCAAGCCTGCCTCAACGCAGAGAAAGAGTCATCATGGGACCTCCCAAAGGGGGCCTATGGAAAACACCCCCAAAAGGGGAACATCCAGCGGCAGGTCCCTCCGACCCACTCAAGGGGACCCACAAGACATGGGCTGCTATCGCTGTGGCCAACAAGGTCACATACGGGCCCAGTGGCCCAAGCTCAGGGACAGACCAAGCAGACCCAACCCGCAGAGGGTGGACTGGGTAAAAACCCAATCGGAGGAGGGGCTACATTCCCAGAAAAGGGGGGCTGGCAACATACCACCTGTGGATGCTCCAGGCTCCGGGTTTTTGGTTTACCGGGTGGGCGCGGGGCTGCGCCTCCGGAAAGAGTGCATTGTTTCCCTGGAGGTAAATGGGAGAAAGGTCACTGGGTACTGGGACACGGGCGCAGAGGTAACGCTGGCCCGGCCCGAGGTGGTGGCCTCAGATCGGATGGTGCCCGACACCTACCTGACCCTGATGGGCGTGGGCGGGACCCCATTCAAGGTGCCCGTGGCAAGGGTACACCTGAAATGGGGGGCCAAGGAGGGCCCCAAGGATGTGGGGGTACACCAATATTTGCCCACTGACGTGTTAATGGGAGGGGACCTCAAGGACTGGCCTAGTAACACCCAGAGTGCCCTGGTCGTGACTCGTAGTCAGAGTCAGGAAAGGGCTCTGCACCCCGACAACGGGGAAGGTACTCGACCCAAGGTGCAGGACCCTAACCCAGGGAGCGGAAAACGCCCAGGGGCACGGTTCAGAGAGGCTGCGGCCTCAGACCCAGCCAGCAAGAGAAAGCCGGTCCCCATCCCTGTCCCAGCTGCTAAGTTCCAGGCCAAGTTGCAGAAAAATCCCTCCTTGCGGAAGCACAGGAACCGGGCTGACCTTAGTGTGGTACAGACCATGAGGAGAGGTTGCAAGGAAAGGTTCCTGTGGGAAAAGGGGTTCCTCTACCAAGAATGGGCTCCCCCAGGGGAAGTAGAGTCATGGGGGATCAGGAGGCAGCTGGTGGTTCCCCAAAAGTTTCGTCACAAGCTGCTGTACCTGGCCCATGACATCCCTCTCGCAGGGCACCAGGAAATCCGACGCACCAGGCAAAGGCTGCTACAGAACTTTTACTGGCCTGGGGTCTTTACCCATGTCCGACAGTACTGCCAATCCTGTGACCCCTGCCAGAGGGTGGGGAAGGCCCGGAACAAGGGGAAAGCGGCTTTGAGGCCTTTACCCATCATAGAAGAACCTTTCCAGAAGGTGGCCATGGACATAGTGGAACCCCTCAGCAAAACGACCCGGTCAGGGAAGAAATACATCCTGGTGGTGGTGGATTTTGCCACTCGCTACCCCAAGGCAGTGGCCTTGTCCTCTATCGAAGCAGACACAGTGGCAAATGCGCTGCTGACAATTTTCAGCCGGGTGGGGTTCCCCAAGGAGGTCTTAACGGACCAGGGGGCCAACTTCATGTCGGCCCTGCTCCGGTCCTTATGGCAAAAATGTGGGGTCCAGCACAACTGGGCTTCAGCGTATCACCCCCAGTCCAACGGGCTGGTAGAAAGGTTCAACGGGATGCTGAAGATAATGCTAAAAACATTTATAAACCAGCACCCGCAGAATTGGGACAAGTACTTACCTCACCTGCTGTTCGCGTACAGGAAGGTACCCCAGAAATCTACCGGGTTTTCACCTTTCGAACTGTTGTATGGAAGGCGGGTAAGGGGGCCCCTAGACCTAATGAGGGACAAATGGGAGGGGAAGGCCGCTCCCAAGAGAAAGTCAGTGGTGGAGTATGTCCTGACCTTCCGGGAAAGACTGGCCGAGCTCATGGGCCTGGCCAGGCAAAATATGGCCCGAGCCCAGAGGAGGCAGAAGGTCTGGTATGACCGCACAGCACGGGCCCGTGCCTTCGCCACTGGGGATCAGGTGATGGTTCTCATCCCCGTGAGGAGAAACAAACTCCAGGCCGCCTGGGAAGGGCCCTTCAAGGTTAACAAGCAACTGAATGAGGTAAACTATGTGGTGGAGCTGTCAAACCGGGCACATCACCGTCGGGTGTACCATGTGAACATGATGAAACCATACTATAACAGAGGAAATGTGGTGTTGGCCGTGTGTGGACATTGGGAGGGGCAGGAAGATGACCCCTTAGTAGATCTATTCCCTGGGACAAAAGCTGGTTCCCCCCTGAAGGCGATTCCCCTCTCTGATCAACTGACCCCGGGCCAGCACGCTAAGATCAGGGGGGTGCTGCATCTATACCGACAGCTGTTTTCCAACCAGCCTGGACGCACTAATTTGACTGTCCACCGGGTAAAGACCGGGTCACATGCCCCTATAAGATGCTCCCCTTTTCGGGTCACTGGTAAAACTGCCCAGAATCTTAAAAAAGAGGTCAGGGACATGCTGGCTTTGGGGGTGATCCAGCCGTCTTCCAGCCCTTGCGCCTCGCCAGTGGTGCTAGTCCCCAAGAAGGATGGGTCAATCCGGTTCTGTGTGGACTATCAAAAGCTCAGTGCCATCACCGTATCTGATGCCTACCCTATGCCCAGGCCTGACGAGCTCCTAGACAAGCTGGGAGGTGCTCGGTACCTCACCACTATGGATCTTACAAATGGCTACTGGCAAGTGCCGCTGGACGCAGATGCCAGGCTGAACTCGGCCTTTATCACCCCTCTGGGGCTCTATGAGTTTCTAACCCTGCCCTTCGGCCTCAAGAAAGCACCGGCCACCTTCCTGCGCCTGGTGGATCAGCTACTAAGGGGGATGGAGAGTTTTGCCGTGGCGTATATTGACGACATCTGCGTCTTCAGCCAGACCTGGGAGGACCACATGTCCCAGGTTAAACAAGTCCTAAACCAACTCCAAAAGGCTGGGTTAACAGTAAAGGCTGAGAAGTGCAAAGTGGAAATGGCTGAAGTATCTTACCTGGGCCATCGGGTGGGGAGCGGCTGCCTGAAGCCGAAACCAGCCAAGGTGAAGGTAATCAGAGACTGGCATGCTCCCCAAACCAAAAAGCAGGTCCAGGCCTTTATTGGGATGGCGGGGTACTATCGAAGGTTCGTGCCCCACTTCAGTGCCATAGCCGGCCCCATCACTGAACTGTGCAAAAAGGGGAAGCCAGACAAGGTGATCTGAACTGAGCAGTGCCAGGAGGCTTTCCGGGCGCTAAAGGAGGCTCTGGTTAGCGGCCCAGTTCTGGCAAACCCAAATTTTGACAAACCCTTTATGGTGTTCACCAATGCCTCAGACACGGGACTGGGGGCGGTGTTAATGCAGAAGGATGAAAAGGGGGAAAGACACCCCATCGTGTACCTAAGTAAAAAGCTGCTACCCCGGAAACAAAGCTACGCGGCCATCAAGAAGGAATGCCTGGCCATGGTGTGGGCCCTTAAGAAGCTAAAGCCATATCTCTTTGGGCGACACTTCACCGTGTACACCGACCACTCTCCCCTGACCTGGCTGCACCAAATAAAAGGAGCCAACGCCAAGCTCCTGAGGTGAAGCATGCTCCTGCAGGACTATGACATGGACGTGGTCCATGTGAAGGGAAGTGCCAACCTGACAGCGGATGCGTTGTACCGGAGAAGGGGCCCTAAACTTCCCCAGGTCACTAGGCAGAGTGACCCTGCTCAATTCAGTCTCAAAGGGGGAAGAGATGTAATGCAGTAGGGACTGTCTGTGTGGGGAGTGGGAGAGCAGGGGAGGACTTTAGGGGATGGACGATGCCAGGGCCTGTAAGCTGAGCTAGGTAAGGGAGGGGAAAGGTCAACACCTTTGCCCAGGAAGGGGACAAAGGAAGGGAGTGGCAGAAGGGAAGCAGTTTGAGTTTGGGCTTGGGGCTGGATGGGCGGAATTCAGGGTATCCTAGCTAGAATCCAAGCACCCTGAAAGCCCAGAAGGACTCGGTGGAGGGGTCCTGACTGTGCCTGCAAGATCTGCTGTAACCTGTGTTCCTGTTGTCCAATAAACCTTCTGTTTTACTGGCTGGCCGAAAGTCACTGTGGGTCCCAGGAAGAGGGGTGCAGGGCTAAACTCCCTCACACTCCGTGACAGCGCCTCAATAGGATCTCTCCAGAACAGAGCTGATGCACCCCATGCACACAAGGTGGGGGAAGGTCGCCCTGCTGCTTCCTGTGCAGCACCTGTTCTATGGGGGACTGGAGCAACGGTGGCCCTGAATCTCCTCTGGCTTACTCCAGCTTTACACTGGAGTACCTCCATGGACTTTTGGGGCTACTGCTGATTACCACTCATGGAAGTGAGGGGAGACACAGACCCTTCTCCTCTAAACTGCCAGGCTAGTACCTTTCACAAGGACTTAACATTCCTTCTTAACAATTACAAACAGAAGGGACTGTGGTGAGTTTCACTAGAGTCACGGGTACTACAGCTTGCATGGCAGCTCCTCAGACTATGGACGCTCTATATATAAAGAGAGGATTTCAACCTCTCAGGCGCTCTGATTTTACCAGCACTAAACTCAGACAAATTAATACTCAGATGCTTTGTGAGGCTAGATCAGATTCAGTCTGAACATTATATCAAACCTGGCAGAAAAATGTGGAAAAATTGGAAAGAGTCCAGGGCAACTGGAGCACAACAAAAATGATTGGAGGGCTGGAGCACATGACTTATGAGGAGAGGCTGAGGGAACTGGGATTGTTTAGTCTGCAGAGGAGAAGAATGAGGGGGATTTGATAGCTGCTTTCAACTATCTGAAGGGGGGTTCCAATGAGGATGAAGCTCAGCTGTTCTCAGTGGTGGCAGACGACAGAACAAGGAGTAATGGTCTCAAGTTGCACTGGGGGAGGTTTAGGTTGGATATTAGGAAAAACGTTTTCACTAGGAGGGTGGTGAAGCACTAGAATGGGTTCCCTAGGGAGGTGGTGGAATCTCCATCCTTAGAGGTTTTTAAGGCCCAGCTTGACAAAGCCCTGGCTTGGATGACTTAGTTGGGGATTGGTCCTGCTTTGAGCAGGGGGTTGGACTAGATGACCTCCTGAGGTCCCTTCCAACCCCGGTATTCCATGATTCTAGGACCCAGTGTAGAACTGGGCCAGACTCAGGAAAAGAGAAAGGAGAGACCACCTTCAGAGCATTACGGAAGAGGAAAGTCCATGCCATCAGGAAATACAGGAAGCTCTATTTTTAAAGTATCTGAGGGGTAGGCATGTTAGTCTGGATCTGTAAAAGCAGCAACTCTTTGCTGGTCTATTTTTAAAGAAATTCTTGCATTAAAAAAAGTTGAATTCCAGAAATTAAAAGATATAAATTACAACACTCACGGCACAAAGTATTACGTCTCCATTCTCTGCAGATCCCAGCATTTGTGCACGACTCTGCATAAGCCTGTAGCCCGTTGCATAAGGACACTGTCGGCTCGTTAGCGTGACACATGTCGTAAACACAGTTTTCCAAGAATGTCTCTGGAGCTACTACGGCGTGGCAGTCCTTGAAGATACCTACGTAAATCAAGAAAGAAACAGAATCACAGAAAGAGAAGATGGACGAAGCTGATCTGAGCTCTAAGAGCAATTCCTAAATAATCTTCACATCCTGGTGCCATCTCAATGCAAGATCCAGTCTGAGCAGGTAACTCAACATAACTCCTGGAGCTTGTAGTGCAGCTTTTAGCATTAGGGGCTGTAAACATTTCAAAGGGGACTCAGTGCTGTGGTCCCCAGGGAGCCAGGTCCAGGTGTAGGCAAGTGCATGCTGTAATTTGCAGTGACTTCAATCCATTTGCTCAGGACTAAGCCACTGCCATAGTACCTGTGGGGTCGGTGATCATGCCACAGGATGTGTTCTTCCTCGCTTCACTCTCCAGCAGGGGGTCACAGACTAGTACTTCATCAGGGGAGCATCTGGCAAGAGATCAAGAAACATACATCAAAAGATTTTCTATTTCCTCGGGCCAGATCTGCAAAGGACGATGCCAAGTCTGCACAGCAGGCACCATTTTATTAGAGCCACAGAGCAGAATCCAGACTCCCTGACAGGCTGAGTTCTGCCCTCCACTCCCACAACACAGGAGGGGGCTCCCACATCTGCACTGGGCACTTTCGGGTGTTCCACAGCTCAGATGGAGTTGAATTAGGGGTGGACAGGGACGGCGCTTCCATTTAGGAGGTCTAGGCATTCGCCTAGGGCACCAGAATTATTGGTGGGTGGCATTTTGCCGGAGGGGGCGGCAGGTGCCTCCGGTGGGGCTGCCACTGTGGTGCCTGCGGACGGTCGGCTACTCCCGCGGCTCCGGTGGACCTCCCGCAGGCACCACTGCGGCAGATCCACCGGAGCTGCGGGACCAGGGCGTGGGACGGCGAAATTGCCATGAGCCTAGGGTGCTAAAAGCCCTAGCGCTGGTCCTGGGGCTGGAACAAGCTGCTGCAGGAACCAGTGGACCTGTCTGGCTCCTGACTAGGACAGCAGGTGACCTCCCACCCACCAGCAGGTCTTCCCGGATTGGGAGACAGCAGAGCCTGAAGGCAGATGGTAGCAGGCCAGCCACTCACTCCCTGCTTATGGTCAATTGGAGAGGGGGTTCCTGGGTGTACTGGACAGGATGGGAGTTGTGCTCAGCCCTAGTAGGAGACTGGGTCGTGGAGTCATGGATGGACGTCCCGTGGCTGAGTATGCAGCACGCTTTCCTAGAGCTTTTGTAGCAAAGACCAACTGATTAGCTCCCCTCTGTACATACATGGTGTTATTCTCTGCCACTAGCCAGCTCTCTCCAAGCTCAGTGGAATCTCCTGCACTGCTGCCATTCGGCTTTATGTTATCATCCTTTGCATCACCATTGTAATTACCTATAAAAATGAAAAATGTGCAGAATACGTGAAATTCACAACCACAGAATGCACACGGTCATGAGGTTGTCAAAGAGATTTTAAGGAACTGGCTAGGGTGTATGTGCACGAGTGCCCTCTGCAAGAAGGAGTAAGAATTACTCCCTACGCTTCTCAGGTGCCGCGCTGTTAAGAGCTGATGAAGATTCCACTTTAGATTAAATGGTAGGGGTCTGTGGTTTTGGGGAAATGGAACTAACCTGCACCCTTACACGCAAACTCTCTCATTTCTGAGGCTTAGAAGCCATGTGGGTAACACTCAAGGAAATGTCATCCCACGGGCAACTTCCAGTCCATCCAGATGCAGGGAGAACCAGACACCTCACAACACAACCTGCTCTTGCAATCTAATTCCAGGTGTTGGGCTTAATGTGCAGGTGGCTGGGCGGTGTTGGTGGCCCCTGACCTACAAGAGGTGAGAGTAGATGATGTAGTTTGTCCCTTCTGGCTTCAACTCTAGCACTCCAAGACTCATAGCCCCATTTTCATCCCAGAGAAATGTGGATGAGCGTCCGATAAGCATCTGGGCCGCTGGATGGTTATTCCATGTAACGGGGTACACTGGCCCTTTAAGCCTAGAGGCAGTCAGAAGACCCCGTTCCAGGAATACTAGAAGGAACAAAGGCAAAGGAAATGGTCTGAGCCAGAAGAGAGGAAGCGGTCGTAGGGAATGAGCAGTTGGATGGGAAAGCCCAGGACACCGCCCCTGTAAGGGCCCGGGCCCAGTAGCCCCGTAGTGCAGGTCGGGGCAGGACTCCTCTCTCTCTCCCCCAGCCAACTGCTCTCTGCTGGCTCCAGAGGGGAGTTCCTCACTCGTCACCCACGTGCGATAACCTGGAGTCTCCTTTGCTGTGTCACTGGATCAGAACTGGGCCTCTTACATGCATCAAATACACGCCTCTGACCTGTGTCTGGCATCTGCTCTATTCTGGCTTGCTGGACTCTCAAGGGCTCGCTGCGGTTTGCCTGCTGCACAGCACCCAACATTTGGTTGCTCTTGACAAAGAATGTCAAATAATTGTGGAGATTCAACATGAAAAACACGTACACTGGGTTATCTAGTCCATCCCCTCGGCTACTTCAGCACTGTTCCCTAGGGGATATTTTCTAATGCTTTGTCTTGCAGCAGACCCACCTCTACTGCAGCTGGACAACAAACAGCAACTCTAAAAAGAAGGCTCAGTGATCAGAGGAGCCATTCCCTGTGCTCGGACTGTAACTACGACAGTGCGGAGACAGTATGGATCTGCCAGGCCAAGGAACAAGACAGCAGAGCACAAAAGCTCAGGATGGCCGGTAAACAGTGACTTGAAAATCTGTCCTTCGCCACAAGAAGGGCCTTAAAGTTTTATTATCGCTTCCATGTTTAAAGAAAGGAAAAGCATAGATTGGGCCAGATAGTCCCAATCAAAGGGAGACAGACGCGCTGCGATGCAAGTGAGAGAAAAAAAGATATGAGGGGACCTTGACCAGAGGCATCCAGGGTAGGACTGGGATAATATTTAGACTGTAGTTTTCAATGTGAGATTCCTCTCTTGTTAAAAATGACATCTGCAATTGTCATTTGTGACACTCAAGTTAACTCCTGTATAACCAGAGTTCTTGTAAGTTACGATTGCCAGGTACCCGAACAATGATGGTTCCTTTTTTCCAATGCCCGAAATCGCAGCCCATACAAGACAGACTAGATTAATCTGGGATACACGTAACAGCGTACAAAAAACCCAGCCAATCCCCAAACTTCATGATAAATTGAAAAGCTCCAGATCATATGATTGACGGTTCTCAAGAACAGGGATACTCACCACACAGACCACAGAGCTGCCCCTTGTAACAACTGGACACTGAGACTTCCACGTAGTGATTTCCATCAAATCTGACCCAGAGTCCAAAATCAGTTTCCAAGAGCACGTAGGCACCGCTGATCTGGACCTTGATCTTGTTTTCAATCACCACAGGCAGGTTCCTTCTGGTGCCATTCACCTGTACAACAAGTTGGAAACATCTGGTCATGACTAAGTACCCCCATAATTCCCAGTGAATCCCCCACGAATAATCTAGCCAACGAGCTCACTGGCAGGACTGTTCTCACTCACACTGGGAATTTGGAGGAAATATGACAGAATGTTCACAGAAAGCAAGTTTCAGCTGCCAATCCTGAGTATTCTCAGTGGAAGCCTACTTCTAAGAAGCCACCCAACCAACGAGAAAACAGAAGCCCACCAGGAGATCTATACGTCTAATCACAAGTCTCACTTTTTCCAGGTCTCAGTTTAAGGACGTCAGATGATTAAAATACTCCTTTTAAATCACCTGCCACTTACATTCACTTTCCTGTTCTTCAGCAAGGAAATCTGACTTCCATAGACATCCACGTGCACTGCCTTCACATAGGAAACTTTGGTATTGGAGCCCCTGTGCTCATTGGTGGTGGACACGTCAAAGGGTGGAAGCCCCCTGGAGTCGTTGCAGACTTTGGAGAGGGTGTAAGTGCAGTTTCCCATGAAATGGTGAACTCTGCCGTCAAACGTGTAGTAATGCGGGTCCCCGGAGGCACTGCAGGTGGCACGGCCTTAAAAGGAAGAAATGTGGATGAATCCCATGCAAATCCCTACCCCGTTACTCCAGCGCTGTCACTTGCGCTCCACCAAGCACTTCACGTTGGTGCGCACTTCCTGCTCACGCCACTTGACAGCTAACAGGAACAGCATCAACCGGGAACAGAGTGGGGAGGAGCCAGGCTAGGTGCCCCATCCCGAAATGCCCTTGTGCTGTAACGGGAAGTCATCTGCCAGGCTCCCTGGAAACTCAGGGAAGTCATCCTCTCTGATTTGGGTCTTGATCTGATGACGTGGAAACTAGGCTGAGACCTTCCAAACTCATTTTCCCTTGCAATCAGGGCCAAGATCTGAACCCTGCACTCACAGCAGGAGTGGGGCTTGGGAAGAAGCCGGGAGTGGTCACTGGTAGGTCACGTTCCTTTCTGTAAATGCAGACTCCAGAGAGGAAGCTCCCATGTAAAACAACCCATTTCACCACTTGAGTAGCTAAGGGACGAACCCAAGGCTCTACTGCAAGTCAGTGGCGTCCCACAGCATAGTAACAGGATGACGAGTCCCCTATCCTGCTTTTGCCAGAAGAGACCACTTCCTTTACAACCAAGACAGCGATGATTCTAATCCATACGCTGTTCATGTTCCTATGCCACACCCAGCAGTGTGATCTCTGAACACACAGGAAACTGACAATAGCATTGTGGTTGCGTGAAACCCTCTGGAAATACGTTCTGGATTTTTCAAACTGTATTACCTAGAAATGTAGAACCCAGAACCAAGCAATCATTTTTAAAAAGAGCACTCTTTGTACAGGTTGAATCACCTAGTCCCAGCTCCAGCACTACGGTTTTGGGTCTAAGTTGGAACCACACCCGGAAGGGACGTATAAATGGAAGCGTATAAGATGTGCTTAAATGCCTCTGAGAAGAGTTTGCAAGACTTTGCTTTGTCCGGTCTGACCCCAAACACTAGGGCTGGCCCCAGATTGTCCTCCAGCAAGACTCACAAGCTCAAACAAACCTGGACTACTTCCACATCTGGCTAGAGCTACCAGTTGCTTTACCATGTGTAAGGGGAAAAGGATTTGGGTAGCACCGATGGAATAACACTACCCGAGGGACGGGTCTGCATTACAGTTGGACTGGCCTTCCTAAAACGGGAATGTGGAGTTTTCAAATGGGTATACTGGTCTACACATAATCTGCATTCTGGTACCAATTTCTCACCCCACATGTGAATGGGAAGGAGATTTGTCCAATACGGAGGAACCACGTTACCTGTCTGACAGGGCTCTACTGTAGCTGGAGTTGCAGTGGTCGAGGATTTTCCTGGCAAAATATACAAAGGAAATAACATTAAGAGGTTGGTCATTGTGTTCTGTGCAGAGTAGAATAGGAAAACTCTAGTACAGTTTTCTATTAGACTGGAATATATCATGTGTGAGAAATGTGATTCTAGAAACACAGAGCACATGGCATCTATCAAAACAGCAACAGCTCTAATAACTCCTCACAATAAACAGATTGAATGTGTCTCTACCCACCCACCCCCAGCCAAGTACTAGTCTGTGAGCAAAGAGAAGGGTTTATTCTCAGCAACAGTCTCCTAGCAGATTTACTTTCTTCTGCTGTGATGCCTATGGAGTAGGGCGGAGTGGTCTCCGAAGGAGGGGATGTTTCTTGCACTGTTGTAGAATCTAACAAGAGATGATCACAGCATTGCTAGTGAGAACCAGGAACCCAGCGTGAGGTTCAGAAAGATACATGGGGAGAACTGGGGACTCTTCTTCGAAATGGACCCTTCATTCTGCATCCCAACTGTTAAGTTATTTGAACCCTCATCTGAAAGCAGTCGCCAAGTTCACAGCCCACCAGGAAATGTCAAGGAGATTGAGAAAGCACTGAGAGATCCACGTTACCTGGTGGACTGGTGCCTACTGTAGTTGGACTTGAAGTAACTGGGGCTTCTCCTGGAAAAAGATACAAAGAAATTTACTTTGAGAGGCTGGTCATTCTGTTCTATGAAAAGTGCCATACGATAACCCTTGGATAGCTTTTTATTAGACTTCAAATTATCATGTGTGAGAAATGTGATTCTAGAAACACAGAGCACATGACATATACCCAAACATCAACCAGGATCTAGGGACACGTCATCCTCTGAGACGCCTGTTATGTAAAATGCCTGCGAACTGGTAGCTGTGCCAGGAAAAAGAGCAACTGTTCCGGCTGCTGGGGGCTCTCTGCACAGTGCAGATGACCTGTGTTTACTCTGCGTGCGAGGACTTTGCAGGAGCAGTTTAGATGCTTAGTATTTTTTAATTTGTTTCACACACACCCCCCCCATTGGTATTTTCCTAAATCAACCCCTTGGAGTTCAGATTTTTCATTTGTGGCACTGGGTGATTTGGGGCTTGATTCTGCATTCCCTACTCAGGCCAAACTCCAGTGACCCTGCAAGGATCTACCCCAGCTCCACTCCCACTGTAGGGGAGGGAGCTCAGTGATTGCAAGAGAGGGGATTTGTCTTTGAATGTCTCTCAGCACTGGCAAGAATCAGCCGTCAGCTCCTTCCTGTGCCATCGCATAAGGGACAAGGTATGTGGAGAAAGCCCTTCTGGACCAGAAAGGTCTAATTACTGAACTCACATCTAGAACTTTTTGCAGGGAGAACTCACCAGAGGAGTAACAACCCAGCACCCCTTCCTGAACACTGCATATCTCCTGCGCTCCACACTCCCAGCCTCTGCACGTGATGTTGTTTGTGCTGCTGCAGGTGCAGCGCTTGATGCACGCGTCGTGGGTGAACCAGCTTTCACCCAACTGTTGGAGAAAGGAGAAGCACTTGAATATATAATAGTACAGTATAGAGTCTATCGAGTAGTGTCACCCTAGTGCAGTCCTTTTGAAACTGTGGGTCGGGACCCTCTACTGGGTCGCGGAACGTCAGGCACTGGGTCGCAGCAGCTCACGTCTGCACCGCCACCCGGGCTGTTAAAAGTTCTGTTGGTGGTGCTTCCCAGCTAAGGCAGGCTAGTTCCTACGTATTGCGACACTGCACAGTGCCCCCGGAAGCTGGGGGAGCGAGGGCGGGAGGGTTCTGTGGGTGAGAGCCACATAGAACCGCTTGCATGCCTCCACGTATGAGCTAGAAATGCTGCTGGCCACTTCTGGGGTGCAGCGCAGTCCATGGTGCCCTGACAGGAATGAAGCCTTCCTCTGCACCCCAGCTGCGCTGCTCACCGGGAACCGCCGGAGGTGAGCCCGTGCCCCAACCCCGCGCCATAACCCCCTGCCCCAAGCAGAGCCCTCTCCCACACCCTGAACCTCTCATTCCTGGCGACACCCCTGCACCTCAACCCTCCACCCCAGCCCTGAGCCCCTCCCACACACCAAATCTCTCATCCCCAGCTCCATTGCCTCGTGGGCATCAACAATTTTCTTCAACTGGCTCACCAAAAAAAAAAAGTTTGAAAACTACTGCCCTACTGGATAATCAAAGGAGTTGGGAACAGTTCAATGCCTTGGATGCTGTCTATGCTACAAGCTCCCTCCCCAGCGAGACACTGTGGCCCAGAAGGAGGAGGTGTCCCGGACTGGGACACGAGACTTGTGTTCCATTCTCAGCACTGGCCTGCTGGATGAGCTTGTGCAAGCCACTTGACTGTTCAGTGCCTTGGTTTCCCCCTCTGTAATGATACCAACCTCCTGGTAAAGTGCTTTGAGATCTGCTCTTGAGAAGAGCTAGGAATGGTTATTATTTACATGAACATTTAGATCCACACAGACCACTGACCTGAGCCCAGATGAAGCTAGTCTCTGTTCATTAATTATGAACAGTTGCAATGACCCTGAAAGAATCTGGGATTGCTGTTTCTGTTTCTCGGTGCTTAGGGTAACTTGCCTGATGATAGTGGTTGTTTCCATCCACACAACCGCAGCTGCTCTCTGGCACACAGGTGTCTCCGCTCAGAACGTAGCCTTCCTTACAGAAACAGCCTTCCACTGGTAACGAGCTGCAAGGGCTAAATGCAGAGGGAATCACGCAGGTGGCAGGACACCTGCTCCCACAGCTCTTGTACTGGCTTCCTCCTGGACAGGAGATCGCTGCAAGTGATAAGAAAAACCCAGATCACTGAAAGGAAAAGATCCCAGAGCAATTCTCTTGAAACTTCCCCTGTTTCTTCCAGGACAGCAAAGGCTTGTCAGAACACTCTGCATATGGTGACTGCTCTGTGCTGAGGTTTTTCTCCAGGGACAGAGTGGAAACCCTTTGCGCAGGGAATGACAGACAGACAGACAGGCAGACAGACAAATGATGCCTGGTAGGGGACCGGTTGTATCCAGGTATCGGAAATAGGCAACAGGATACAAGTCCAGCCTTTCACCTATTGACGTGGACATCAGCTGAAATGTGGCTCCGGTGGCTTGTCTCTCGCAGTGCACATCTGGCTGGTGACCCGTGTATAAGTAGCGTAGGTGAGTCATCAGTGTCCGGTGGCTTTCCACGCTCTGACTCTGGAGATTCCTGTCCTTCTGCTGGGACTCCCTCCCAGTGTCCTCACTTTCCCTGCCCTCCGCACTCCTGGTCTTCCCCTCTTCCTCCCTTCATTGTCCCCTCTCCCTTCCTCCTCTATTTCAGCTAATCCCCTCCTGAAAAACCCAATCAAACAACCCATACCCGGCAGGCCCATGCTGGTTACAATGCAGACCCCTGCTCGCTCTGCTGGAGTCTTACTCCCTCTCCCACCCTGCGCCTGTCTTCCCTAGACAGAGTGGAATGGGGCTTTGGGGCAGGGACTGTCCTCTGCTGCCTATACAGTACCCAGAGCAATAGGCCCCCATCTCAGCTGGGGTCCGTAGGTGCTGCTCTAATATACATAACAAATCATACAAACAATTTAGGGGTAAGGAGGAGACTTTAGTGGGGGCAGAATGCCCCAAATCTTCCTATTGCAGAGTTTTTTGCACCTTCCTCTGAAGCAGCTGGTGATGGGTGCTGTCAGAGCCAGGATCCTGAGTTTGCTGGCGCATGGCTCGGTTCCAATAAGGCCCCTACCAGGCCCCTCCAATGGGGACCGCTAGCGCCTCAATAGGATCTCTCCAGAACAGAGCTGATGCACCCATGCACACAAGGTGGGGGAAGGTCGCCCTGCTGCTTCCTGTGCAGCACCTGTTTCTATGGGGGACTGGAGCAACGGTGGCCCTGAATCTCCTCTGGCTTACTCCAGCTTTACACTGGAGTACCTCCATGGACTTTTGGGGCTACTGCTGATTCCCACTCATGGAAGTGAGTGGAGACACAGACCCTCCTCCTCTAAACTGCCAGGCTAGTACCTTTCACAAGGACTTAACATTCCTTCTTAACAATTACAAACAGAAGGGACTGTGGTGAGTTTCACTAGAGTCACGGTACTACAGCTTGCACGGCAGCTCCTCAGACTGTGGACGCTCTATATATAAAGAGAGGATTTCAACCTCTCAGGCGCTCTGATTTTACCAGCACTAAACTCAGACAAATTAATACTCAGATGCTTTGTGAGGCTAGATCAGATTCAGTCTGAACATTATATCAACCCTGGCAGAAAAATGTGGAAAAATTGGAAAGAGTCCAGGGCAACTGGAGCACAACAAAAATGATTGGAGGGCTGGAGCACATGACTTATGAGGAGAGGCTGAGGGAACTGGGATTGTTTAGTCTGCAGAGGAGAAGAATGAGGGGGATTTGAGAGCTGCTTTCAACTATCTGAAGGGGGGTTCCAATGAGGATGAAGCTCAGCTGTTCTCAGTGGTGGCAGACGACAGAACAAGGAGTAATGGTCTCAAGTTGCACTGGGGGAGGTTTAGGTTGGATATTAGGAAAAAAACTTTTTCACTAGGAGGGTGGTGAAGCACTAGAATAGGGTTCCCTAGGGAGGTGGTGGAATCTCCATCCTTAGAGGTTTTTAAGGCCCTGGCTTGACAAAGCCCTGGCTTGGATGACTTAGTTGGGGATTGGTCCTGCTTTGAGCAGGGGGCTTGACTAGATGACCTCCTGAGGTCCCTTCCAACCCCGATATTCCATGATTCTAGGACCCAGTGTAGAACTGGGCCAGACTCAGGAAAAGAGAAAGGAGAGACCACCTTCAGAGCATTACGGAAGAGGAAAGTCCATGCCATCAGGAAAAACAGGATGCTCTATTTTTAAAGTATCTGAGGGGTAGGTATGTTAGTCTGGATCTGTAAAAGCAGCAACTCTTTGCTGGTCTGTTTTTAAAGAAATTCTTGCATTAAAAAAGTTGAATTCCAGAAATTAAAAGATATAAATTACAACACTCACGGCACAAAGTATTATGTCTCCATTCTCTGCAGATCCCAGCATTTGTGCACGACTCTGCATAAGCCTGTAGCCCATTGCATAAGGACACTGTCGGCTCGTTAGCGTGACACATGTCGTAAACACAGTTTTCCAAGAATGTCTCTGGAGCTACTACGGCGTGGCAGTCCTTGAAGATACCTACGTAAATCAAGAAAGAAACAGAATCACAGAAAGAGAAGATGGACGAAGCTGATCTGAGCTCAAAGAGCAATTCCCAAATAATCTTCACATCCTGGTGCCATCTCAATGCAAGATCCAGTCTGAGCAGGTAACTCAACATAACTCCTGGAGCTTCTAGTGCAGCTTTTAGCATTAGGGGCTGTAAACATTTCAAAGGGGACTCAGTGCTGTGGTCCCCAGGGAGCCAGGTCCAGGTGTAGGCAAGTGCATGCTGTAATTTGCAGTGACTTCAATCCATTTGCTCAGGACTAAGCCACTGCCATAGTACCTGTGGGGTCGGTGATCATGCCACAGGCTGTGTTCTTCCTCGCTTCACTCTCCAGCAGGGGGTCACAGACTAGTACTTCATCAGGGGAGCATCTGGCAAGAGATCAAGAAACATACATCAAAAGATTTTCTATTTCCTCAGGCCAGATCTGCAAAGGACGATGCCAAGTCTGCACAGCAGGCACCATTTTACTACAGCCACAGAGCAGAATCCAGACTCCCTGACAGGCTGAGTTCTGCCCTCCACTCCCACAACACAGGAGGGGGCTCCCACATCTGCACTGGGCACTTTCGGGTGTTCCACAGCTCAGATGGAGTTGAATTAGGGGTGGACAGGGCCGGCGCTTCCATTTAGGAGGTCTAGGCATTCGCCTAGGGCACCAGAATTATTGGTGGGTGGCATTTTGCCGGAGGGGGCGGCAGGTGCCTCCGGTGCAGCTGCCGCTGTGGTGCCTGCGGATGGTCGGCTACTCCCGCGGCTCCGGTGGACCTCCCGCAGGCACCACTGCGGCAGATCCACCGGAGCTGCGGGACCAGGGCGCAGGACGGCGAAATTGCCATGCGCCTAGGGTGCTTAAAGCCCTAGCGCCGGTCCTGGGGCTGCAACAAGCTGCTGCAGGAACCAGTGGATCTGTCTGGCTCCTGACTGGGACAGCAGGTGACCTCCCACCCACCAGCAGGTCTTCCCGGATTGGGAGACAGCAGAGCCTGAAGGGAGATTGTAGCAGGCCAGCCACTCACTCCCTGCTTATGGTCAATTGGAGAGGGGGTTCCTGGGTGTACTGGACAGGATGGGAGTTGTGCTCAGCCCTAGTAGGAGACTGGGTCGTGGAGTCATGGATGGACGTCCCGTGGCTGAGTATGCAGCACGCTTTCCTAGAGCTTTTGTAGCAAAGACCAACTGATTAGCTCCCCTCTGTACATACATGGTGTTATTCTCTGCCACTAGCCAGCTCTCTCCAAGCTCAGTGGAATCTCCTGCACTGCTGCCATTCGGCTTTATGTTATCATCCTTTGCATCACCATTGTAATTACCTATAAAAATGAAAAATGTGCAGAATACGTGAAATTCACAACCACAGAATGCACACGGTCATGAGGTTTTCAAAGAGATTTCAAGGAACTGGCTAGGGTGTATGTGCACGAGTGCCCTCTGCAAGAAGGAGTAAGAATTACTCCCTATGCTTCTCAGGTGCCGCGCTGTGAACAGCTGATGAAGATTCCACTTTAGATTAAATGGTAGGGGTCTGTGGTTTTGGGGAAATGGAACTAACCTGCACCCTTACACGCAAACTCTCTCATTTCTGAGGCATAGGAGCCATGTGGGTAACACTCAAGGAAATGTCATCCCACGGGCAACTTCCAGTACATCCAGATGCAGGGAGAACCAGACACCTCACAACACAACCTGCTCTTGCAATCTAATTCCAGGTGTTGGGCTTAATGTGCAGGTGGCTGGGCGGTGTTGGTGGGCCCTGACCTACAAGAGGTGAGAGTAGATGATGTAGTTTGTCCCTTCTGGCTTCAACTCTAGCACTCCAAGATTCATAGCCCCATTTTCATCCCAGAGAAATGTGGATGAGCGTCCGATAAGCATCTGGGCCGCTGGATGGTTATTCCATGTAACGGGGTACACTGGCCCTTTAAGCCTAGAGGCAGTCAGAAGACCCCGTTCCGGGAATACTAGAAGGAACAAAGGCAAAGGAAATGGTCTGAGCCAGAAGAGAGGAAGCGGTCGTAGGGAATGAGCAGTTGGATGGGAAAGCCCAGGACACCGCCCCTGTAAGGGCCCGGGCCCAGTAGCCCCGTAGTGCAGGTCGGGGCAGGACTCCTCTCTCTCTCCCCCAGCCAACTGCTCTCTGCTGGCTCCATAGGGGAGTTCCTCACTCGTCACCCACGTGCGATAACCTGGAGTCTCCTTTGCTGTGTCACTGGATCAGAACTGGGTCTCTTACATGCATCAAATACACGCCTCTGACCTGTGTCTGGCATCTGCTCTATTCTGGCTTGCTGGACTCTCACGGGCTCGCTGCGGTTTGCCTGCTGCACAGCACCCAACATTTGGTTGCTCTTGACAAAGAATGTCAAATAATTGTGGAGATTCAACATGAAAAACACGTACACTGGGTTATCTAGTCCATCCCCTCGGCTACTTCAGCACTGTTCCCTAGGGGATATTTTCTAATGCTTTGTCTTGCAGCAGACCCACCTCTACTGCAGCTGGACAACAAACAGCAGCTCTAAAAAGAAGGCTCAGTGATCAGAGGAGCCATTCCCTGTGCTCGGACTGTAACTACGACAGTGCGGAGACAATATGGATCTGCGAGGCCAAGGAACAAGACAGCAGAGCACAAAAGCTCAGGACAGCTGGTAAACAGTGACTTGAAAATCTGTCCTTAGCCACAAGAAGGGCCTTAAAGTTTTATTATCGTTTCCAAGTTTAAAGAAATGAAAAGCATAGATTGGGCCAGATAGTCCCAATCAAAGGGAGACAGACGCGCTGCGATGCAAATGAGAGAAAAAAGATATCAGGGGACCTTGACCAGAGGCATCCAGGGTAGGACTGGGATAATATTTAGATTGTAGTTTTGAATGTAAGATACCTCTCCTGCTAAAAATGACATCTGCAATTGTCATTTGTGACACTCGAGTTAACTCCTGTATAACCAGAGTTCTTGTAAGTTACGATTGCCAGGTACCCGAACAATGATGGTTCCTTTTCTCCAATGCCCGAAATCGCAGCCCATACAAGACAGACTAGATTAATCTGGGATAAACGTAACAGCGTACAAAAAACCCAGCCAATCCCCAAACTTCATGATAAATTGAAAAGCTCCAGATCATATGATTGACGGTTCTCAAGAACAGGGATACTCACCACACAGACCACAGAGCTGCCCCTTGTAACAACTGGACACTGAGACTTCCACGTAGTGATTTCCATCAAATCTGACCCAGAGTCCAAAATCAGTTTCCAAGAGCACATAGGCGCCACTGATCTGGGCCTTGATCTTGTTTTCAATCACCACAGGCAGGTTCCTTCTGGTGCCATTCACCTGTACAACAAGTTGGAAACATCTGGTCATGACTAAGTACCCCCATAATTCCCAGTGAATCCCCCACGAATAATCTAGCCAACGAGCTCACTGGCAGGACTGTTCTCACTCACACTGGGAATTTGGAGGAAATATGACAGAATGTTCACAGAAAGCAAGTTTCAGCTGCCAATCCTGAGTATTCTCAGTGGAAGCCTACTTCTAAGAAGCCACCCAACCAACGAGAAAACAGAAGCCCACCAGGAGATCTATACGTCTAATCACATGTCTCACTTTTTCCAGGTCACAGTTTAAGGACGTCAGATGATTAAAATACGCCTTTTAAATCACCTGCCACTTACATTCACTTTCCTGTTCTTCAGCAAGGAAATCTGACTTCCATAGACATCCACATGAACTGCTTTCACATAGGAAACTTTGGTATTGGAGCCCCTGTGCTCATTGGTGGTGGACACGTCAAAGGGTGGAAGCCCCCTGGAGTCGTTGCAGACTTTGGAGAGGGTGTAAGTGCAGTTTCCCATGAAATGGTGAACTCTGCCATCAAACGTGTAGTAATGCGGGTCCCCGGAGGCACTGCAGGTGGCACGGCCTTAAAAGGAAGAAATGTGGATGAATCCCATGCAAATCCCTACCCCGTTACTGCAGCGCTGTCACTTGCGCTCCACCAAGCACTTCACGTTGGTGCGCACTTCCTGCTCACGCCACTTGAGCTAACAGGAACAGCATCAACCGGGAACAGAGTGGGGAGGGGCCAGGCTAGGTGCCCCATCCCGAAATGCCCTTGTGCTGTAACGGGAAGTCATCTGCCAGGCTCCCTGGAAACTCAGGGAAGTCATCCTCTCTGATTTGGGTCTTGATCTGATGACGTGGAAACTAGGCTGAGACCTTCCAAACTCCTTTTCCCTTGCAATCAGGGCCAAGATCTGAACCCTGCACTCACAGCAGGAGTGGGGCTTGGGAAGAAGCCGGGAGTGGTCACTGGCAGGTCACGTTCCTTTCTGTAAATGCAGACTCCAGAGAGGAAGCTCCCATGTAAAACAACCCATTTCACCACTTGAGTAGCTAAGGAACGAACCCAAGGCTCTACTGCAAGTCAGTGGCGTCCCACAGCATAGTAACAGGATGACGAGACCCCTATCCTGCTTTTGCCAGAAGAGACCACTTCCTTTACAACCAAGACAGGGATGATTCTAATCCATACGCTGTTCATGTTCCTATGCCACACCCAGCAGTGTGATCTCTGAACACACAGGAAACTGACAATAGCATTGTGGTTGCGTGAAACCCTCTGGAAATACGTTATGGATTTTTCAAACTGTATTACCTAGAAATGTAGAACCCAGAACCAAGCAATCATTTTTTTAAAAAGAGCATTCTTTGTACAGGTTGAATCACCTAGTTCCAGCTCCAGCACTACGGTTTTGGGTCTAAGTTGGAACCACACCCGGAAGGGACGTAGTAAATGGAAGCGTATAAGATGTGCTTAAATGCCTCTGAGAAGAGTTTGCAAGACTTTGCTTTGTCCGGTCTGACCCCAAACACTAGGGCTGGCCCCAGATTGTCCTCCAGCAAGACTCACAAGCTCAAACAAACCTGGACTACTTCCACATCTGGCTAGAGCTACCAGTTGCTTTACCATGTGTAAGGGGAAAAGGATTTGGGTAGCACCGATGGAATAACACTACCCGAGGGACGGGTCTGCATTACAGTTGGACTGGCCTTCCTAAAACGGGAATGTGGAGTTTTCAAATGAGTATACTGGTCTACACGTAATCTGCATTCTGGTACCAATTTCTCACCCCACATGTGAATGGGAAGGAGATTTGTCCAATACGGAGGAACCACGTTACCTGTCTGACAGGGCTCTACTGTAGCTGGAGTTGCAGTGGTCGAGGATTTTCCTGGCAAAATATACAAAGGAAATAACATTAAGAGGTTGGTCATTGTGTTCTGTGCAGAGTAGAATAGGAAAACTCTAGTACAGTTTTCTATTAGACTGGAATATATCATGTGTGAGAAATGTGATTCTAGAAACACAGAGCACATGGCATCTATCAAAACAGCAACAGCTCTAATAACTCCTCACAATAAACAGATTGAATGTGTCTCTACCCACCCACCCCCAGCCAAGTACTAGTCTGTGAGCAAAGAAAAGGGTTTATTCTCAGCAACAGTCTCCTAGCAGATTTACTTTCTTCTGCTGTGATGCCTATGGAGTAGGGCGGAGTGGTCTCCGAAGGAGGGGATGTTTCTTGCACTGTTGTAGAATCTAACAAGAGATGATCACAGCGTTGCTAGTGAGAACCAGGAACCCAGCGTGAGGTTCAGAAAGATACATGGGGAGAACTGGGGACTCTTCTTCGAAATGGACCCTTCATTCTGCATCCCAACTGTTAAGTTATTTGAACCCTCATCTGAAAGCAGTCGCCAAGTTCACAGCGCACCAGGAAATGTCAAGGAGATTGAGAAAGCACTGAGAGATCCACGTTACCTGGTGGACTGGTGCCTACTGTAGTTGGACTTGAAGTAATTGGGGCTTCTCCTGGAAAAAGATACAAAGAAATTTACTTTGAGAGGCTGGTCATTCTGTTCTATGAAAAGTGCCATATGATAACCCTTGGATAGCTTTTTATTAGACTGCAAATTATCATGTGTGAGAAATGTGATTCTAGAAACACAGAGCACATGACATATACCCAAACATCAACCAGGATCTAGGGACACGTCATCCTCTGAGACGCCTGTTATGTAAAATGCCTGCGAACTGGTAGCTGTGCCAGGAAAAAGAGCAACTGTTCCGGCTGCTGGGGGCTCTCTGCACAGTGCAGATGACCTGTGTTTACTCTGCGTGCGAGGACTTGGCAGGAGCAGTTTAGACGCTTAGTATTTTTTAATTTGTTTCACACACACACACCCCCATTGGTATTTTCCTAAATCAACCCCTTGGAGTTCAGATTTTTCATTTGTGGCACTGGGTGATTTGGGGCTTGATTCTGCATTCCCTACTCAGGCCAAACTCCAGTGACCCTGCAAGGATCTACCCCAGCTCCACTCCCACTGTAGGGGAGGGAGCTCAGTGATTGCAAGAGAGGGGATTTGTCTTTGAATGTCTCTCAGCACTGGCAAGAATCAGCCGTCAGCTCCTTCCTGTGCCATCGCATAAGGGACAAGGTATCTGGAGAAAGCCCTTCTGGACCAGAAAGGTCTAATTACTGAACTCACATCTAGAACTTTTCGCAGGGAGAACTCACCAGAGGAGTAACAACCCAGCACCCCTTCCTGAACACTGCATATCTCCTGCGCTCCACACTCCCAGCCTCTGCACGTGATGTTGTTTGTGCTGCTGCAGGTGCAGCGCTTGATGCACGCGTCGTGGGTGAACCAGCTTTCACCCAGCTGTTGGAGAAAGGAGAAGCACTTGAATATATAATAGTACAGTATAGAGTCTATCGAGTAGTGTCACCCTAGTGCAGTCCTTTTGAAACTGTGGGTCGGGACCCTCTACTGGGTCGCGGAACGTCAGGCACTGGGTCGCAGCAGCTCAGGTCTGCACCGCCACCCGGGCTGTTAAAAGTTCTGTTGGTGGTGCTTCCCAGCTAAGGCAGGCTAGTTCCTACGTACTGCGACACTGCACAGTGCCCCCGGAAGCTGGGGGAGCGACGGCGGGAGGGTTCTGTGGGTGAGAGCCACGTAGAACCGCTTGCATGCCTCCACGTATGAGCCAGACATGCTGCTGGCCACTTCTGGGGTGCAGCGCAGTCCATGGTGCCCTGACAGGAATGAAGCCTTCCTCTGCACCCCAGCTGCGCTGCTCACCGGGAGCCGCCGGAGGTGAGCCCGTGCCCCAACCCTGCCCCACAACTCCCTGCCCCAAGCAGAGCCCTCTCCCACACCCTGAACCTCTCATTCCTGGTGACACCCCTGCACCTCAACCCTCCACCCCAGCCCTGAGCCCCTCCCACACACCAAATCTCTCATCCCCAGCTCCATTGCCTCGTGGGCATCAACAATTTTCTTCAACTGGCTCACCAAAAAAAAAAAGTTTGAAAACTATTGCCCTACTGGATAATCAAAGGAGTTGGGAACAGTTCAATGCCTTGGATGCTGTCTATGCTACAAGCTCCCTCCCCAGCGAGACACTGTGGCCCAGAAGGAGGAGGTGTCCCGGACTGGGACACATGAGACTTGTGTTCCATTCTCAGCACTGGCCTGCTGGATGAGCTTGTGCAAGCCACTTGACTGCTCAGTGCCTCGGTTTCCCCCTCTGTAATGATACCAACCTCCTGGTAAAGTGCTTTGAGATCTGCTCTTGAGAAGAGCTAGGAATGGTTATTATTTACATGAACAAATAGATCCACACAGACCACTGACCTGAGCCCAGATGAAGCTAGTCTCTGTTCATTAATTATGAACAGTTGCAATGACCCTGAAAGAATCTGGGACTGCTGTTTCTGTTTCTAGGTGCTTAGGGTAACTTGCCTGATGATAGTGGTTGTTTCCATCCACACAACCGCAGCTGCTCTCTGGCACACAGGTGTCTCCGCTCAGAACGTAGCCTTCCTTACAGAAACAGCCTTCCACTGGTAACGAGCTGCAAGGGCTAAATGCAGAGGGAATCACGCAGGTGGCAGGACACCTGCTCCCACAGCTCTTGTACTGGCTTCCTCCTGGACAGGAGATCGCTGCAAGTGATAAGAAAAACCCAGATCACTGAAAGGAAAAGATCCCAGAGCAATTCTCTTGAAACTTCCCCTGTTTCTTCCAGGACAGCAAAGGCTTGTCAGAACACTCTGCATATGGTGACTGCTCTGTGCTGAGGTTTTTCTCCAGGGACAGAGTGGAAACCCTTTGCGCAGGGAATGACAGACAGACAGACAGGCAGACAGACAAATGATGCCTGGTAGGGGACTGGTTGTATCCAGGTATCGGAAATAGGCAACAGGATACAAGTCCAGCCTTTCACCTATTGACGTGGACATCAGCTGAAATGTGGCTCCGGTGGCTTGTCTCTTGCAGTGCACAGCTGGCTGGTGACCCGTGTATAAGTAGCGTAGGTGAGTCATCAATGTCCGGTGGCTTTCCACGCTCTGACTCTGGAGATTCCTGTCCTTCTGCTGGGACTCCCTCCCAGTGTCCTCACTTTCCCTGCCCTCCGCACTCCTGGTCTTCCCCTCTTACTCCCTTCACTGTCCCCTCTCCCTTCCTCCTCTATTTCAGCTAATCCCCTCCCGAAAAACCCAATCAAACAACCCATACCCGGCAGGCCCATGCTGGTTACAATGCAGACCCCTGCTCGCTCTGCTGGAGTCTTACTCCCTCTCCCACCCTGCGCCTGTCTTGCCTAGACAGAGTGGAATGGGGCTTTGGAGCAGGGGCTGTCCTCTGCTGCCTATACAGTACCCAGAGCAATAGGCCGCATCTCAGCTGGGGTCCGTAGGTGCTGCTCTAATATACATAACAAATCATACAAACAATTTAGGGGTAAGGAGGAGACTTTAGTGGGGGCAGAATGCCCCAAATCTTCCTATTGCAGAGTTTTTTGCACCTTCCTCTGAAGCAGCTGGTGATGGGCGCTGTCAGAGCCAGGATCCTGAGTTTGCTGGCGCATGGCTCGGTTCCAATAAGGCCCCTAGGTTCCAATAAGGCCCCTACCAGGCCCCTCCAATGGGGACCGCTTAGCGCCTCAATAGGATCTCTCCAGAACAGAGCTGATGCACCCCATGCACACAAGGTGGGGGAAGGTCGCCCTGCTGCTTCCTGTGCAGCACCTGTTCTATGGGGGACTGGAGCAACGGTGGCCCTGAATCTCCTCTGGCTTACTCCAGCTTTACACTGGAGTACCTCCATGGACTTTTGGGGCTACTGCTGATTCCCACTCATGGAAGTGAGTGGAGACACAGACCCTCCTCCTCTAAACTGCCAGGCTAGTACCTTTCACAAGGACTTAACATTCCTTCTTAACAATTACAAACAGAAGGGACTGTGGTGAGTTTCACTAGAGTCACGGGTACTACAGCTTGCACGGCAGCTCCTCAGACTGTGGACGCTCTATATATAAAGAGAGGATTTCAACCTCTCAGGCGCTCTGATTTTACCAGCACTAAACTCAGACAAATTAATACTCAGATGCTTTGTGAGGCTAGATCAGATTCAGTCTGAACATTATATCAACCCTGGCAGAAAAATGTGGAAAAATTGGAAAGAGTCCAGGGCAACTGGAGCACAACAAAAATGATTGGAGGGCTGGAGCACATGACTTATGAGGAGAGGCTGAGGGAACTGGGATTGTTTAGTCTGCAGAGGAGAAGAATGAGGGGGATTTGATAGCTGCTTTCAACTATCTGAAGGGGGGTTCCAATGAGGATGAAGCTCAGCTGTTCTCAGTGGTGGCAGACGACAGAACAAGGAGTAATGGTCTCAAGTTGCACTGGGGGAGGTTTAGGTTGGATATCAGGAAAAACTTTTTCACTAGGAGGGTGGTGAAGCACTAGAATGGGTTCCCTAGGGAGGTGGTGGAATCTCCATCCTTAGAGGTTTTTAAGGCCTGGCTTGACAAAGCCCTGGCTTGGATGACTTAGTTGGGGATTGGTCCTGCTTTGAGCAGGGGGTTGGACTAGATGACCTCCTGAGGTCCCTTCCAACCCCGATATTCCATGATTCTAGGACCCAGTGTAGAACTGGGCCAGACTCAGGAAAAGAGAAAGGAGAGACCACCTTCAGAGCATTACGGAAGAGGAAAGTCCATGCCATCAGGAAATACAGGAAGCTCTATTTTTAAAGTATCTGAGGGGTAGGCATGTTAGTCTGGATCTGTAAAAGCAGCAACTCTTTGCTGGTCTATTTTTAAAGAAATTCTTGCATTAAAAAAAGTTGAATTCCAGAAATTAAAAGATATAAATTACAACACTCACGGCACAAAGTATTACGTCTCCATTCTCTGCAGATCCCAGCATTTGTGCACGACTCTGCATAAGCCTGTAGCCCGTTGCATAAGGACACTGTCGGCTCGTTAGCGTGACACATGTCGTAAACACAGTTTTCCAAGAATGTCTCTGGAGCTACTACGGCGTGGCAGTCCTTGAAGATACCTACGTAAATCAAGAAAGAAACAGAATCACAGAAAGAGAAGATGGACGAAGCTGATCTGAGCTCAAAGAGCAATTCCCAAATAATCTTCACATCCTGGTGCCATCTCAATGCAAGATCCAGTCTGAGCAGGTAACTCAACATAACTCCTGGAGCTTGTAGTGCAGCTTTTAGCATTAGGGGCTGTAAACATTTCAAAGGGGACTCAGTGCTGTGGTCCCCAGGGAGCCAGGTCCAGGTGTAGGCAAGTGCATGCTGTAATTTGCAGTGACTTCAATCCATTTGCTCAGGACTAAGCCACTGATATAGTACCTGTGGGGTCGGTGATCATGCCACAGGATGTGTTCTTCCTCGCTTCACTCTCCAGCAGGCGGTCACAGACTAGTACTTCATCAGGGGAGCATCTGGCAAGAGATCAAGAAACATACTTCAAAAGATTTTCTATTTCCTCGGGCCAGATCTGCAAAGGACGATGCCAAGTCTGCACAGCAGGCACCATTTTATTAGAGCCACAGAGCAGAATCCAGACTCTCTGACAGGCTGAGTTCTGCCCTCCACTCCCACAACACAGGAGGGGGCTCCCACATCTGCACTGGGCACTTTCGGGTGTTCCACAGCTCAGATGGAGTTGAATTAGGGGTGGACAGGGCCGGCGCTTCCATTTAGGAGGTCTAGGCATTCGCCTAGGGCACCAGAATTATTGGTGGGTGGCATTTTGCCAGAGGGGGCGGCAGGTGCCTCCGGTGGGGCTGCCACTGTGGTGCCTGCGGACGGTCGGCTACTCCCGCGGCTCCGGTGGACCTCCCGCAGGCACCACTGCGGCAGATCCACTGGAGCTGCGGGACCAGGGCGTGGGACGGCGAAATTGCCATGAGCCTCGGGTGCTAAAAGCCCTAGCGCTGGTCCTGGGGCTGGAACAAGCTGCTGCAGGAACCAGTGGATCTGTCTGGCTCCTGACTAGGACAGCAGGTGACCTCCCACCCACCAGCAGGTCTTCCCGGATTGGGAGACAGCAGAGCCTGAAGGCAGATGGTAGCAGGCCAGCCACTCACTCCCTGCTTATGGTCAATTGGAGAGGGGGTTCCTGGGTGTACTGGACAGGATGGGAGTTGTGCTCAGCCCTAGTAGGAGACTGGGTCGTGGAGTCATGGATGGACGTCCCGTGACTGAGTATGCAGCACACTTTCCTAGAGCTTTTGTAGCAAAGACCAACTGATTAGCTCCCCTCTGTACATACATGGTGTTATTCTCTGCCACTAGCCAGCTCTCCCCAAGCTCAGTGGAATCTCCTGCACTGCTGCCATTCGGCTTTATGTTATCATCCTTTGCATCACCATTGTAATTACCTATAAAAATGAAAAATGTGCAGAATACGTGAAATTCACAACCACAGAATGCACACGGTCATGAGGTTGTCAAAGAGATTTTAAGGAACTGGCTAGGGTGTATGTGCACGAGTGCCCTCTGCAAGAAGGAGTAAGAATTACTCCCTACGCTTCTCAGGTGCCGCGCTGTTAAGAGCTGATGAAGATTCCACTTTAGATTAAATGGTAGGGGTCTGTGGTTTTGGGGAAATGGAACTAACCTGCACCCTTACACGCAAACTCTCTCATTTCTGAGGCTTAGAAGCCATGTGGGTAACACTCAAGGAAATGTCATCCCACGGGCAACTTCCAGTCCATCCAGATGCAGGGAGAACCAGACACCTCACAACACAACCTGCTCTTGCAATCTAATTCCAGGTGTTGGGCTTAATGTGCAGGTGGCTGGGCGGTGTTGGTGGGCCCTGACCTACAAGAGGTGAGAGTAGATGATGTAGTTTGTCCCTTCTGGCTTCAACTCTAGCACTCCAAGACTCATAGCCCCATTTTCATCCCAGAGAAATGTGGATGAGCGTCCGATAAGCATCTGGGCCGCTGGATGGTTATTCCATGTAACGGGGTACACTGGCCCTTTAAGCCTAGAGGCAGTCAGAAGACCCCGTTCCAGGAATACTAGACAGAACAAAGGCAAAGGAAATGGTCTGAGCCAGAAGAGAGGAAGCGGTCGTAGGGAATGAGCAGTTGGATGGGAAAGCCCAGGACACCGCCCCTGTAAGGGCCCGGGCCCAGTAGCCCCGTAGTGCAGGGCAGGGCAGGACTCCTCTCTCTCTCCCAGCCAACTGCTCTCTGCTCGCTCCAGAGGGGAGTTTCTCACTCGTCACCCACGTGCGATAACCTGGAGTCTCCTTTGCTGTGTCACTGGATCAGAACTGGGTCTCTTACATGCATCAAATACACGCCTCTGACCTGTGTCTGGCATCTGCTCTATTCTGGCTTGCTGGACTCTCAAGGGCTCGCTGCAGTTTGCCTGCTGCACAGCACCCAACATTTGGTTGCTCTTGACAAAGAATGTCAAATAATTGTGGAGATTCAACATGAAAAACACGTACACTGGGTTATCTAGTCCATCCCCTCGGCTACTTCAGCACTGTTCCCTAGGGGATATTTTCTAATGCTTTGTCTTGCAGCAGACCCACCTCTACTGCAGCTGGACAACAAACAGCAGCTCTAAAAAGAAGGCTCAGTGATCAGAGGAGCCATTCCCTGTGCTTGGACTGTAACTACGACAGTGCGGAGACAATATGGATCTGCGAGGCCAAGGAACAAGACAGCAGAGCACAAAAGCTCAGGACAGCTGGTAAACAGTGACTTGAAAATCTGTCCTTCGCCACAAGAAGGGCCTTAAAGTTTTATTATCGTTTCCAAGTTTAAAGAAATGAAAAGCATAGATTGGGCCAGATAGTCCCAATCAAAGGGAGACAGACGCGCTGCGATGCAAATGAGAGAAAAAAGATATGAGGGGACCTTGACCAGAGGCATCCAGGGTAGAACTGGGGTAATATTTAGACTGTAGTTTTGAATGTGAGATTCCTCTCTTGTTAAAAATAACATCTGCAATTGTCATTTGTGACACTCAAGTTAACTCCTGTATAACCAGAGTTCTTGTAAGTTACGATTGCCAGGTACCCGAACAATGGTGGTTCCTTTTCTCCAATGCCCGAAATCGCAGCCCACACAAGACAGACTAGATTACTCTGCGATAAACGTAACAGCGTACAAAAACCGAATCAATCTCCAAACTTCATGATTAATTGAAAAGTTCCAAATCATATGATTGACGATTCTCAAGAACAGGGATACTCACCACACAAACCACAGAGCTGCCCCTTGTAACAACTGGACACTGAGACTTCCACGTAGTGATTTCCATCAAATCTGACCCAGAGTCCAAAATCAGTTTCCAAGAGCACGTAGGCACCGCTGATCTGGACCTTGATCTTGTTTTCAATCACCACAGGCAGGTTCCTTCTGGTGCCATTCACCTGTACAACAAGTTGGAAACATCTGGTCATGACTAAGTACCCCCATAATTCCCAGTAAATCGCCCACGAATAGTCTAGCCAATGAGCTCACTGGCAGGACTGTTCTCACTTACACTGGGAATTTGGAGGAAATATGACAGAATGTTCACAGAAAGCAAGTTTCAGCTGCCAATCCTGAGTATTCTCAGTGGAAGCCGACTTCTAAGAAGCCACCCAACCAACGAGAAAACAGAAACCCACCAGGAGATCTATAGGTCTAATCACATGTCTCAATTTTTGCAGGTCTCAGTTTAAGGACGTCAGACGATTAAAATACTCCTTTTAAATCACATGTCACTTACATTCACTTTCCTGTTCTTCAGCAAGGAAATCTGACTTCCATAGACATCCACGTGCACTGCCTTCACATAGGAAACTTTGGTATTGGAGCCCCTGTGCTCATTGGTGGTGGACACGTCAAAGGATGGAAGCCCCCTGGAGTCGTTGCAGACTTTGGAGAGGGTGTAAGTGCAGTTTCCCATGAAATGGTGAACTCTGCCGTCAAACGTGTAGTAATGCGGGTCCCCGGAGGCACTGCAGGTGGCACGGCCTTAAAAGGAAGAAATGTGGATGAATCCCATGCAAATCCCTACCCCGTTACTGCAGCGCTGTCACTTGCGCTCCACCAAGCACTTCACGTTGGTGCGCACTTCCTGCTCACGCCACTTGAGCTAACAGGAACAGCATCAACCGGGAACAGAGTGGGGAGGAGCCAGGCTAGGTGCCCCATCCCGAAATGCCCTTGTGCTGTAACGGGAAGTCATCTGCCAGGCTCCCTGGAAACTCAGGGAAGTCATCCTCTCTGATTTGGGTCTTGATCTGATGACGTGGAAACTAGGCTGAGACCTTCCAAACTCGTTTTCCCTTGCGATCAGGGACAAGATCTGAACCCTGCACTCACAGCAGGAGTGGGGCTTGGGAAGAAGCCGGGAGTGGTCACTGGCAGGTCACGTTCCTTTCTGTAAATGCAGACTCCAGAGAGGAAGCTCCCATGTAAAACAACCCATTTCACCACTTGAGTAGCTAAGGGACGAACCCAACGCTCTACTGCAAATCAGTGGCGTCCCACAGCATAGTAACAGCATGACGAGTCCCCTATCCTGCTTTTGCCAGAAGAGACCACTTCCTTTACAACCAAGACAGTGATGATTCTAATCCATACGCTGTTCATGTTCCTGTGCCACACCCAGCAGTGTGATCTCTGAACACACAGGAAACTGACAATAGCGTTATTGTCCAGACTGAGAGAGGAAGCTCCCATGTAAAACAACCCATTTCACCACTTGAGTAGCTAAGTGACGAGCACAAGGCTCCAATGCAAGTCATTGGCCTTCCAAGGTAAAATAACAAGATAACTTTACTCCCTGTCTCCTGCTTTCGTCAGAAATTACCACTTCCTTTACAACCAATACCATGATGATTCTAAGACTTACACGGTTCATGTTCTTATGCCACACCCAGCAATGTGTTCTCTGAACACATGGGAAACTGACAAAAGCATTATGGTTGCATGAAACCCTCTGGAAATACATTATGGATTTTTCAAACTGTATTACCTAGAAATGTAGAACCCAGAACCAAGCAATCATTTTTAAAAGAGCACTCTTTGTACAGGTTGAATCCCCTAGTCCCAGCTCCAACACTACGGCTTTGGTTCTAAATTGGAGCCACACCCGGAAGGGACATAGTTAATGGAAGCGTATAAGATGTGCTTAAATGCCTCTGAGAAGAGTTTGCAAGACTTTGCTCTGTCTGGTCTGACCCCAAACACTAGGGCTGGCCCCAGGTTGTCCTCCAGCAAGACTCACAAGCTCAAACAAACCTGGACCACTTCCACATCTGGCTAGAGCTACCAGTTGCTTTACCATGTGTAAGGGGAAAAGGATTTGGGTAGCACCGATGGAATAACACTTCCCGAGGGACGGGTCTGCATTACAGTTGGACTGGCCTTCCTAAAACGGGAATGTGGAGTTTTCAAATGGTTATACTGGTCTACTCGTAATCTGCATTCTGGTACCAATTTCTCACCCCACATGTGAATGGGAAGGAGATTTGTCCAATACGGAGGAACCACGTTACCTGTCTGACAGGGCTCTACTGTAGTTGGAGTTGCAGTGGTCGAGGATTTTCCTGGCAAAATATACAAAGGAAATAACATTAAGAGGTTGGTCATTGTGTTCTGTGCAGAGTAGAACAGGAAAATTCTAGTACAGTTTTCTATAAGCCTGGAATATATCATGTGTGAGAAATGTGATTCTAGAAACACAGAGCACATGGCATCTATCAAAACAGCAACAGCTCTAATAACTCCTCACAATAAACAGATTGAATGTGTCTCTACCCCCACCCCTGAAGTACTAGTCTGTGAGCAAAGAGAAGGGTTTATTCTGAGCAACAGTCTCCAAGCAGATTTACCTGTGGTACTTTCTTCTGTTGTGGTGCCTATTGTGTGGGGCGGAGTGGTCTCTGAAGGAGGGGTTGTTTCTTGCACTGTTGTAGAATTTAACAAGAGATGATCACAGGATTGGTTAGTGAGACCCAAGCAGGGAGGGATAGTTCAGTGGTTTGAGCATTAGCCTGCTAAACCCAGCTCAATCCTTGAGGAGGCCACTTTGGGATCTGAGGCAAAAATCAGTACTTGGTCCTGCTAGTGAAGGCAGGGCGCTGGACTCAATGACCTTTGAAGGTCCCTTCCAGTTCTAGGACATAGGTATATCTCTTGTTATTATGAGAATCAGGAATCCAGTGTGAGGTTCAGTAAGATACATGGGGAGAACTGGATACCCTTCTTCAAAATGAACCATTCTGCCTACCAGCTGTTACGTTATTTGAAACCTCATCTGAAAGCAGCCACCAAGTTCACAGCCCACTGGGAAATATCAAAGAGATTGAGAAAGCGCTGAGAGATCCACATTACCTGATGGACTGGTGCCTACTGTAGTTGGACTTAAAGTAGTCAGGACTTCTGTCAAAATAGACAAAGGAAAAAACATTTAGAGGTTGGTCATTCTGTTCTGTGAAAAGTTTCATAGGATAAGCCTTGGATAGCTTTTTATTACACTGTAAATTACCAGATGCGTGGAGTGAAAAATTCAGTAGGCAGATAAAAATATACAGCACATGAAAAGATGAGAGTTGCTTTACCAAGTTGGGAGTTAGTGCTAACAAGGCCAATTCAATTTGAATGGAGGTGGCCAATTCCCAACTGTTGAGAGGAAGGGGTGAATTTCACTCCATGCATCTGATGAAGTGGCTTATAGCCCACGAAAGCTTATGCCCAAATAAATTTGTTGGTCTCTAAGGTGCCTCAAGGACTCCTCGATGTTTTTGCTGATACAGACTAACATGGCTGCCCCTCTGATTCCTAGGTGTCTGAAACTTCTTACAGTCAGGTATGCATACTCACTGATATAACTGAGATAGAATCATGAGAGAAGTATTTAAGTTTCATGCTGAGTATAAATTTGATGAAGCCACATGTATATTGCTTTTTAATATCTGTTGGAGATGGATGTTAAAGTTAGTGTTGGAGTTTTTTTGGAAAAGGTTTTAGGCAATTTGAATGTGGAAAGGAATTTTTTCCCCTTAATATATCTCCTTCCATTCTCTTCAGGTTTTTAGTGCACAGTTGTGTCCTGGTGCAACCTAATTGCCACTAAAAGTTGTTTTTTTGTTTTCTACTTTTAATCATAATGCTTCTTCTAACAGGGATTGTCTGTGAGCACGTATGCACGCAGAACAAAATCAGGGCCTGTAAATATAATACTGCAATATAAATAATTGTTAGACACAATAAATTACATTAGAACATTAAGTTACCAAAGTCAAGCACTGTAAAGTTAGGAAAATGCCAATATTTAGAGTGTCTCTGCCACCTTGCTTCAGACCCCTTTTGAGTGAGTGTGACGAACTGGGAAAGTTCTTAATGTTTTCTCTGAATACTGTGTTGGTGCCTCAGTGTACCCTAGGCAGTTCTTAAGTATCTGGCAGAGCAAAGGGCCAGTGCACCTAAATGCCTGACACTCTGTCTCTTAGCAACTGATGGCCTGGGCCCCTCCTCTGCAAAGGTGCCAGCTGAAGGTGTTGGAGACAAAGGGATCAGGTGACCTCCTGGCCTGGGAAAGGGGCTGAGGAGAGAGGAGGGGCTGGGAGGGGTTGTTAGTCTGGAGCTGGCTGGGGTGAAGGGTGGAGGGCAGACCTGGGGGTCTGGCTCACTGCCCCCTAGAATGGACCCAGCCAAGGGGTCCGGTTTGCTGTATCTACAAGCTCTGTTTTAGACCCTGTTCCTGTCATCGAATAAACCTCTGTTTTACTAGCTGGCTGAGAGTCACGTCTGACTGCGAAGTGGGGGTGCAGAACCCGGTGGCTTCAGGACCCCGCTGGGGTGGACTCGCTGTGGGAAGCGCACGGAGGGGCAGAGGATGCTGAATGCTCCAAGGAGAGACCCAGGAGGTGAAGCTGTGTGAGCTTCTTGCCCTGAACAAGTCTGCTCCAAGGGAGAGGAGGCTCCCCAAAGTCCTGACTGGCTTGGTGGGGAGCAGTTCCAGAGCATCGCCCGGTGACTCCGTGACAACTGGTGGCAGCGGTGGGATGTACTGCACCCCGTGAATGGCACTGCTTGCAGTAAGTGACTGGGGAGCAGTAAAACAAAGGAGGGATAATGAGGACCAGGTGTGCTGAAGGCTCAGAGTGGGACGGTTTCAGGGGGCGGTTAACCTCTGGGAGTGTGTGACCAGCGAGAAGGACTGTTGGAGTAACGGGGGTCCCCCTGAGGACTGCAGCGAGCAGTCTCAGGGGCGGAGGAGCTTGCCGCTCGACCCTGGGAGAGAGAAGGATTTTTGCAGTAGCAGGGTTCCCCTGGGGATTGCAAGAGCAGTCCCAGGGGCGGAGGAGTCTGCAGCTCGACTCTGGCAAAGAGGTGGTGATCACGAGAAGGGCTGGAACACCCGGGGTTCTTCCTGGAAACCATGGGGGAGCCAAGAGCACACAGGCCTGTGAGTCCACAGCCACTTGGGAACGGTGAAGTGATGGCCTATCACCATCTCCTTGAGAAGGACATTGTGATCCTGTGCACAAAGAGAGGGTTACGCATGGGGAAATTCACCAAGGCACAGTTAATCGTGCAGTTGAAGGAGAAGCACCGCTCTGAGGAGCAGATTCCTGGCCCAGATGGGGCTACAAGAGGATCTGAGAGCAGCTGGAGCATCAGCCAGGCATCCCCGGGAGTCTGGTCCCCAATCAGACGAGGGTCTTCATGATTGGGTTCCCCATCAGGAGATTGGAGACGGATGGGATGGGAGCAGAGCCGGAGAGAGTGAGAGGACCATGAGAGAAAGGAAGAGCCCGAGGAAAAGCTGCAGGAGAAGCAGCAGCAGCGTGGATTGGTGATGGTGGAGCAGAGAAACATAGGGGGCTGCCCAGGGGTCAGTGGGGAAACACGCCTGCAGGGGCGAGACCCTGGGACAGAGAGAACTGTGGTGGTGCAGCCCCAGATGCTGAGGGACTGTGGAACCTGGGTGAAGTTCCCTGGGGTGAAGCCCCTCGCCCTGCCTATGGCCCAGATCCCTGTGCAGACCCAGAAGGGGTCGAGCTGGCTGGTAGTTGGGGTTCTCCAGGATATCGGCTGGGAGGCCCTGTTGGGGGGTCACTGTCTCCCCATGGGACAGGATCCAGGCCCTGCTCCTGTAACGGCCGAGGGTTTGAATTCAAATCCAGGGAACCAACTGGCTAGGATGGAAATGGTCAGTGAAAATGCAAATAACCTGGCTGGCAGGGGGGAGGGGCTGCTGGGCTCAGGATACCTGCCTACCTATAACCAGCCCCCTGGGGCTGAGTGGGAGGGAGAGATGCTCCCCGCCCCCCTGCACACCGGAGAGGGGGCTCACGCTGGCTCTGATGCTGGGACCAGAGCAGAGAGGTCGCTGCCTGTCCCCACTGGGACAGCAAGGGCAGCGCTGAGCACGGGGGGAGCTGAGACCCCAGCTGAGTGGGGAAACACCCGGGCACGGCAGGTCGGCTGCCAAACAGGTTTGCCTGGTCCAGACGTGCTGCTGGGAAGTGATTACACAGCAGGGAGGGAGCTACCAGGGACAGGGCTCAGGGGGGCTGTGACCCCAGGTCCAGCCAGCGAGAGGGAGCAGGTCCCACTCCCTGCCCCAGCCGCTGAATCCCAGACCGAGCTGCAGAGGGATCCCTCCTTGGAGAAGCTGAGAGAACTTGCTGGCCACAGCACTGCAAACCCCTTGGGGAAGGCTGCAGGGACAAAGTCCTGCAGGAGAAGGGATTCCTATACTGGGAATGGGCTCCCCAAGGGGAAATAGAACTGGGGGGAATCAGGAGGCAGCTGGTGGTGCCCCAGGAATCCACAGGGTTCTTCCCTTTCGAGCTGCTGGATGGGAGGAGAGTGAGGGGACCCCTGAACCTGGAGAGAGAGGTCAGGGACATGCTGGCTTTAGATGGGATCCAGCCATTTTACAGCCCATGGGCCTCACCCGTGGGGCTGATCCCCAAGCGAGACAGGATGATCTGGTTTTATGGGGGCTATCAGAAGCTTAAAGCCATCACAGTGTCCGATGCCGACCCCATGCCTAGGCCTGGGGAGATTCTAGACAAGCAGAGGGCGATGGAGAACTTGGCCCTGGCAGACACTGATAACATGTGCATCCTTAGCCAGACCTGGGAGGAACAGGTGTCCCAGGTGAAGAGGGGGCTGGGCTGCCTCAAGGAGGTGGGACTGACGTTAGAAGCTGGAAAGTGTAAGGGGGGACGGCAGAGGTGTTGTGTCTGGGCCACAAAGTGGGAAGCGGCTGCCCAAGCCCAGAGCTGACCAAGGCCAAGATGGGGGCTCTTAACCAAGAGAGCCCGAATTGCAGCCCAGAGTGCTGGGAGAAGACCCCGTCCCAGTTTGGACCCCAGAGGTATTGGGGTAGCAAAAGGGTTCAAGCCACATAAACCTTCCCACATGCGGCCTGCAAGTGCCATCAAGCACACCCGACCTAAGGGAGGGCGTGAGACTGGACTGTCCTGGTGTAACTCACACCAAGGAATGGGAGAGATGCTGGGGCATCCATGGGAACGTTGGTGGGTTCGAACTTCCCCAGGTCACTGGCTGGAGTGACCTCGCTCAGTTCGGTCTCGAAGGGGGGAGAGATGTGACGAACTGGGAAAGTTCTTAATATTTTCTCTGAATACTGTGTTGGTGCCTCAGTGTACCCTAGGCAGTTCTTAAGTATCTGGCAGAGCAAAGGGCCAGTGCACCTAAATGCCTGACACTCTGTCTCTTAGCAACTGATGGCCTGGGCCCCTCCTTTGCAAAGGTGCCAGCTGAAGGTGTTGGAGACAAAGGGATCAGGTGACCTCCTGGCCTGGGAAAGGGGCTGAGGAGAGAGGAGGGGCTGGGAGGGGTTGTTAGTCTGGAGCTGGCTGGGGTGAAGGGTGGAGGGCAGACCTGGGGGTCTGGCTCACTGCCCCCCAGAATGGACCCAGCCGAGGGGTCCGGTTCGCTGTATCTACAAGCTCTGTTTTAGACCCTGTTCCTGTCATCGAATAAACCTCTGTTTTACTAGCTGGCTGAGAGTCACGTCTGACTGCGAAGTGGGGGTGCAGAACCCGGTGGCTTCAGGACCCCGCTGGGGTGGACTCGCTGTGGGAAGCGCACGGAGGGGTAGAGGATGCTGAATGCTCCAAGGAGAGACCCAGGAGGTGAAGCTGTGTGAGCTTCTTGCCCTGAACAAGTCTGCTCCAAGGGAGAGGAGGCTCCCCAAAGTCCTGACTGGCTTGGTGGGGAGCAGTTCCAGAGCATCGCCCGGTGACTCCGTGACAGTGAGCATTATCATTGGAGCTGGACAAATAAAAAATTTTTTTTATTCCCTGGAAATTCCAAAATAAAAGTACAAATAAAACAATATTTTGTTTCTGGCTGAACTGCAAACGATATTAAAAAAATTCAGCAAATCCAAAAGTAGAATAAAATTGAGTCAAAACAAAGCAAAACATTTTGGCAACATAAAAAAATGGTTTAGCTTTTCTGGCATTTTGACAAGAGCACAGGAAATGTGGACTGCTCTGGCAAAATAGATGGAAAAGGTGGTTGTGGTGGGGTGCCTCTTTGATAAGCTTTAGCGCAGTGGGCAGTACTATCTATCGCTGATATGTAATGTCCAATAAAAGATATTACTTCCTCCACCTTGTCTCTCTAATTTCCTAGGTTTGAGATGGCTACAACAACACCGCTATTTGCCTGGATCCTTTCGAAGCCTTTGGGACATATTCTGCCCTCCCATTCATACAGAGTAGGAGCAGAAGAGCTGACCAGAATCTGAGGATTGGCATGACATGCTAATTAATTGCAGACCTTTAAGGAGTCATTTATATCAGAGAAATTCACCTGAATTTTACCTTCTAAATGCTCATCCCCACGAATGCTGTGGGCTTTGAATTTGGCACATACACATCTTGTGATACGAGGGTGACCCGATGTCCCAATTTTATAGGGACAGTCTCGATTTTGGGTCTTTTTCTTATGTAGGCTCCTATTACCCCTCCACCCCCATCCCGATTTTTCATATTTGCTGTCTGGTCACTGTAACTGATACCAGCTGAAATTTACCGCAGATAGTGTCTGCCGCCCATTCTCCCAGAGCGACTCCTGCCGCTGCACAGGCTGCCGCATAGGATTCCAGAGCATTGCAGAGCTGCTCAGAGCTTCCTCCTGTGGCACACTGGTCATAGACACAGCTCTCAAAGTACAGGGCGGGTGGCACCGCAGAACGGCACGGTGAGAATGGGCCCTCGCGGTCCATTAGGATTCTGCACCGTTCCTCGGCTGCCTGCTGCTCGGAGGGAGCGCACGTTACAGGCGGGACGATAGTTGAATTGCAACTAAAATACAAAAAGCAGAAGGGATAAATACTCAGAAGAGCGCAGAGATAGTGATAAGGCTGAATTGGACACCAGGCAGCCGCAGCTACTACAAAGCAACCCAGTTACCAGCTTAACACAAAACAAAAACATAAACACCTGTGTTCATGGAATAAAACTAGAGATGAGACCAAAATAAAACCCTGGATCCAAACTCCCCTACACCTTGTGAAGTTTACCAGCTGGATTAACGTTCAGGTTGGTATCCATTGTATATGGCTGATTCCATTATACGTGCCCAAGTCTCAGTGATTCCAAGGACTGCAGGTTCCCTTAATTTTCTAATTAAATATATGGCCATACTATATATCCCTCTACTCACGGCCACTCGTCGTCAGGCACCTTCCAGCTGGCTCCAAATTCATTGAAGTCTGCCACCACGACCCCATCAGGTCTCCTGAAGTCGTCCTGCTGGGTCCCTGTGTACGTCCCACACAATCCGCACAGTCTCCCTTTGTACTTCTCAGTCACTCTTACAAAGAGCTCGTGGTCCCCATTGAACTGCAGCTGGACGCCCAGGTTGGTCGTAACTTGTAAGTAGCGTCCGATGAGTGAAACGGTCACTCCAGGAAGAGGAGTTTCAGGGAGAGAGGCCAAAGCACCATTAATCTGAATGGGAAAGAATGACGCAATGAAACTGGGAAGATGCGCCAAAGTGAAAAGTGTATGTTCTGCACTGTTATGTTCCCAAAGACCCTTTGTTTTTTGGATCTTGCACATAGTGCAGAATGAAGAAAAATATTCTGGGGCACAGACTTTTCTAGACATGGCATATGAAAAATATAAACAAAAACCATTTGTGGAACATTTCTTGGCTTTTAAAAAGCACTGGAATTTATGGAAATATTTACCACATCAAAACCACTCAAGCCCCCTGGCGTTTTCGGGGCTCTTCTCTGCGCCCTCTCCCCTTGTCGTAAATTCTTTTAAAAATGTGAGCACCAGAACTGGTGTCCGCAGGCCTCTGCTATCAGTCACGGGAATGCCGCACTCCCGGGTAAAATCACCTCCCTGCTTCAACTCACTACTTCCTTCTGTGTGTATGTCCCCAAAACTACATTTTGTCTGAGTGGGCCCCGCTTACCAGGATCCAGATGGCTCTGTACGACTGCCCTGTCCCGGTCATTATTTTACTACGCCCTCAATCTTCGTGTCATCCGCTATTTGAACCGGCTCTACATTTATATTTGCTTTCAGATCATTGATAGAAATTCTGATTAGTGCCCGGTCTAGAACTGATCCCTGCAGAACCCCAATAGATGTAACCCCAAATGATGAGGATTCCCCACATCATTACCAGGGTCACACCACTTGTCACTTTTAACTCTTGGCCCAACTTTTTCTCTTCCCAGTCTTCTGGGATTTCCCTGGTAGTCCAAGATTTATTAAAAATGAACCTCAGTGGCCCAGAGATCTCTGCCAGCCATTTGAGAACTCGTGGCTGCAAGTGATCAGGGCCTCCTGATTTAAAAACCGTTGTCCCCAGTACATGCTCTTTTACACCTTCTTTAGTTATGAATGGCCTGGAAAGAAATTCACTATTCTCAGGCAATATGAATCTCCAATCACGGAACTTCACTAATCACTGGGAGGGGAGAATGAATTTTTATGCTGACTGTACAGATAGGTGCACTGAGAAACGGAGAGGGTAAGCGGGTCACCCAAGCTCAGATAGTAATCAGGACTCCTGACTCCAAGTTCTTAATTCAAATCTCTAGACGGTATTTGCTGACATGGATTCTAAGATAGCAAGGGGTCTATTTCTTGTAAGGCACTGAGAGTTTAAGACAGACTATAGGCCGGTTAAAGCAGATTCACATGACATGAAATGGAATACATTCGGATTAGGATGAGAAAGGTGCTTACGTAGACAATTCCTTTCTTCCCGAGCGCAATGTGAACGCCATCCAGAGTGAGGGCGACGGAGTTAATGGCTGTCCAGCTGGGGCTGCCCCGGTGTTCATTTCGGGTGGTTACCCTAAAGCTGCCAGAGGCGTTATCGCAGGTCTCCACCACGGTGTAGTTGCAGGCACCCTGGAAGTGGTGAAGTTTCCCATCAAAGGTGGTGTAATGTGGGTCACCGTAGATGTGGCAGGTAGCGGTGCCGGCTGGATAACATCCTCGCAGGCCACTTTGAATCTTGCAGTTCTCATCTGGACCACAAGACAGCTCACTGCACGTCATGTTGCCATTTCCCAGACACTCACACCGGCTCGTGCAGTTCTCCGTCACGACGCTCTCTCCTTCCTGCAGGGAGACACACGCAAGAAATACATAAACGAATGCCATTAAAAAGGGCGATGCTGGCAGATCAGTTTCCCACCCAGTGCACTCAGCTCAGTGGCTTCACTCACGCTGTAGTATCTGTTCTGGAACATGCAGCCGCACTTGGCCTCCGGCACACAGGCGCCTCCGCTGAGAAGAAATCCAGAATTACAAGCGCAGCCCTCGACACAGGGCTTGCTGCAGTTCTCAGGGGCAAGGCGGTCCAGACACGTGGCAGGGCAGGCCGTCATACAAGGATCGTAGTGGCTGTTGGGAGCAGAGCACGTGGGAGCTGCAAGTGTAACAAGGGGAAGAGAATTAGAACCAACAAAGCCCCATTGGAAACACACCCCACAGGGAGACAGTCACGGTGACAAGGGTTCTTCACAATCACTTCAGGTCATTAAAGAACAAATTTGGTTGCTGAACAAGGACTGGATGCGCCAGATTTGCTACTCACGGCAGAAGGTGACATTTCTCCAGGGGGGGAGCATCACCCCAGCTTCCCGACACGCATCAGCGTAGGTCGCCAGAGCGCTACACAGGAGCGCCTCACTCCCATTCAGCGCACAGAGGTCATAGACACAGCTCTCAAAGATGCTCTCAGGATTGATCACGGAGTGGCAGATCCCAAAGGGGCCAGGCCTCTTGGTTATCAGGCCACAGAATCTGTCTGTTCTGTAGAGGTTCTCCTGGTCTGCAGGGCAGGGTTCGGGTGGGACAATGACATCACAAGAAGGATCGTCATCCTCAACACGCCAGCTGTTTCCCAGCTCATTAGAGTTCTTGGCTTGCTGCCCATCTGGCATCATATAGTCATCCCCTCTCCGATTGTTAAAGTTACCGCACATGCCACAGGTCCTGTTGAAATAGGTGGTGGGCACCTTCACTTCCACCGAATGATCGGTGTCATAGGAAACCCTTAGTCTGAAATCTGTCTCCAGGATAACGTATCGTCCGCTCCTGCTCACTGTGATTGACCCACCAGCTGCGCGGACAGGAAGGGTTGTTAACACTTCATTGACCTAATGGGAAAAGGAAGGAAACATGCCATGTGATTTCCCCAGAGTGAGGCTCTACGACACTTGTAAGGGAGAAATTAGCAATCAAATTGACTCATTTCATTGCAAATATTCATCTAAAGTTTGAAAGACCAGGAGTCACGGATTCCTATTCAACAGAGGAGAGTGACACACGGTCACCTGTACAGAAGGACACAGAACAAAGCTCAATCCCGATCTGGAATCCCCCTACTGAGGAAAGGCTCCTTACCAGCACTTGGCTCGGATGGTTTCTGAGAATTTCTATGTGTTGTCCATAAACCTCCACCAGGACTTTCTGCACATAGGACACTGCAGAGTACCCTCGATGCTCGTTCTTGGCTTCTACGTTGAAATAAGGCAGAGAGCTGGAGTTGCTGCACACTTTGGCCAGCGTGTAGGTGCAGACCCCCATGAAGTGGTGAGTCTCTCTGTCAAACGTGTTGTAATGAGGGTCGTTGTGGACTCGGCAGATCCCGTAAGTCTCACGGTAGCAGCCAGGTTCCCCGTTCTGAACCCCACAGTAATAATCGGCTGGGCAGGCTGTGTTAGAGCAGCTTACTTTGCTCCCCCGAGAGGGACATGTGCATTTAGAGGAGCAGGTGTCATCGGTCCAGAATTCGGCGCCAATAGGGTAGTGTTTGCCATTGTGCCAGCACCCGCACTGACTGCTGGGGACACAGCCATCGTTGTAGAGAAGATAACCACTGTCGCACACGCATCCTTCCGCACACGGCAGGCTGCAGCTGGCAGGAGCCATCGGGTTGACACAGGTGGCAGGGCAGGCTGCTGTGCATGCTTCATAGTGACTGTTGGCTGGACAGTCAATTGCTGCAGAAAACAAAAGCTTTGTAATTACACGAGGAAGCATTATACTAATCAATGCGCTTTGCCCTCTGATCACATGCCAATTATTTCACATGCAGTGCGATGATGTGCCAGCTTCAGTTCTCCTTAGTTACAGTATCAGCTGCACCAATTGACACCGTGTTGGTTTCTCCGAAATAAAAGCTCCCAAAGTTCCACTGCAACTGCGGAAGAGCATGATGCCCAGTGACACCTAAAACAATGAGTCAGGGTGCGCAATGCTTTCCAACTGCCCTGGTTCCAAAGAATTTCTTTTCTTGAGCTATGAAAGCCCTTCCAAACACGCCCATGAAACTCGCAGTGGAAAATCTCACGTTTGCTTGTACTTACGACAGAAGGTAGCATTCCTCCAAGCATCTATCTCAGCTCCCCTGGACCGACAGGCGTCCGCGTAAGACTGCAGACTCTTGCAGAGGGAGTCAGGATCCATTCGCAATTCACACTGGTCATAAAAGCAGCCGCTGAAGTAAATGGTAGGATCTAGCACCCGGTGGCACTTTTTAAATGGGCCATTCGCATCTGTCAGGAGACCACAGAAAGCACTGCTGGCAATGATTTGCCTATCACTCTCGTCGCAGACTGGATCATGGCCCGTTCCTGGAAGACAACTGAGAGAAAAGAGAGAAGTCCTTGGTTTGTTGGGTGGCTTTCCCTTGACGTTTGATACTTATCGGAGAATTCCACCATGAGAGCTACAAACCTGGTGTGATTGGAGACCTGCCAGCTGTTGCCAAGGCTGGTAGAGTCTGGCTCCAGCACCCCATCTGGATTCAGAAAGTCGTCTGCTGCGTTCCCGTTGTAGTTCCCACACATCCCACAAACTTTTCCTTTGAAGGAGCTCCAAAGAGTCACTTCCACTCGATGGTTCCCATCAAACTTCACGGTTAACCCAAAGTCGGTGCTGACCACGACATAAAACCCGCTGGAGGAGATTTGCACACCCGACGATGGGGCAAAGGGGATGACGATCTCTCCCTTTCCATTTACCTAGACATGAAGAAGGTAAGCCCTGCTTGTAAATAAATGATCTTCCAAGCTCATTCTCAGCAAGCTACTCGGCCCCCCTCCCTGAACCTACCTTCACGACTCCCCCTTTCTCTAGTGTTATCCTCAGGCCATAAACATCAACATCCACATATTGGACATAGGACACGCGAGTGTTGCCTCCTCTGTGCTCATTCGCTGCTTCCACATTGAAGTAGGGCAGGCTGCTGTTCCCATCACACAGCTTGGACAGGGTGTAGGCGCAGGTCCCCATGAAGTGATGGGTTTGTATATCAAAGGTGTAGTAGTGAGGGTCCCCTGACACCACACAGGACTCTTCTGGGGGGGGCGGGGGGCAAAGCACAATAAATCACAGCTTTAGTTCAATCACTTCCACCATGGCTTCTCGTCCTGTTAGCGTCGGACAACTTGGTTTGGAAACATTCGTTCCAGGCCTGAGCTTTTCACCGGCCACCAGGCATCATGAGTAGAATACTTCCTATTGCACCTGCTGCCTCCATTTCCTGACAGGAATTATGCTATTCATCCAGAGAGACAAGATTTGAAGGCCAAGACTATAACAGGGTTCAAAAAAGACCTAGATACGTTCATGGAGAATGAGTCCATCAATGGCCATTAGCCAGGATGGGCAGGGATGGTGTCCCTAGCCTCTGTTTGCCAGAAGCTGGGAACGGGTGACAGGGGATGGATCACTTGAGGATTCCTTGTTCTGTTCCATTCCCTTTGGGGCACCTGGCATTGGCCACTGTCAGAAGACAGGATACTGGGCTAGATGGACCTTTGGTCTGACCCAGTATGGCCGTGCTTATGTTAAGAGGGGTGAGGTAATATCTTTTATTGGACCAACTTCTGTCAGTGAGAGGTAGGCAAGATCTTGAGTATACACAATGCTCTCTTCAGCTCTGCCAGACTAACTCAGAGTGACACTGTAGAATAGAAGCCGAAATGTCCAACACTCGTCTCTCTCACGAACAAACGTTAGTCCAATAAAGATATAACCTCACCTCCTTTGTCTCTCCAATATCCTGGGATCGAGACGGCTACAACCACACTCTTATTCAGCTAGATGATTTCTACACCTTTGGGACATGTTTTGCCCTCACATTTATATCAAATAGGAGCAGAAGAGCTGTGCGGAATCTGACGATCGGGGTGACATGCTAATTAATTGTCATTTATGTCAGAGAAATTCACCTGAACTTGGCAACGGAGGTGACGTGGTGGTTCCTGTAGAAGTGGGAGTGGTGACTGATGTGGAGCTCACTGTTGTTGTCGATCCATCGCCTACAATGAGACAATGTTATAGAAATTTGCTGTAACTCACATCTTCTTGGTCCAGACAATGGTAACGCTGACCATTATTACCAAGTAGCCCTGTCCATAAAAACAGGAACTCTGACGTGATGCACTGTACCTGGGCAATATCCGTCTACGAGAGATACATCATCCACTGCTACGTCACTGCGGAAATCTTCACCCCGCACCCCCTCCAGGAGGATCTAGGGGAAGGGGAAGTTGCCAGAGTTAGTTTGTTTCGCATTCGTTAGTTCTTCATCATTCAAAGCCCTCTCATTATAAGAGCCAAGGCAAATGCTTTCACCTACCCGCATATCTCCTCTGTTATACACAGTGACTGCTGCCAAGTTCCACCTATCGCCCTTATTTCCTGTCTCTGACCAGACCAGACGTGGCGCTGCATCCTCAGTGACATAAACTCTCAGTGCCATTGCATGAGCCACTCCGTACATGTGATACCAGAAGCGGAAACAATAGGTTCCATTGGCACTGCACACAGGACTCTCCAAGTGAGCCACAGCTCCAGAGCTGGCCTGGCTTCCTTGCAGGTAGATGAAGTAACCATCTGAAACAAACCGTGTGTTACAAAGGAATGTACATGCCTTAGGCCATGGCAAACAAGGACAAGACTCCTAACACCATAAACACCACAGGCACATTTAGATCCTTAAGGTAACACAAGCGATATGGAATTCTGTTTCCAGTGGGTCTGAGGAAAGCAAACACAACTCCATGAGAGACTCCAGACAGTGCTCTCAGCTAGTTCCTTTCTATTTGTTTATCCAGTCATCTAGGTTCCTTGCTTTGCAGCCTACAGGGAGACTTTTTTTTCTCGTAAGAGCCGGTTTCTGCTAAAGAAATTATCCGCTCTCTTCCAATGAAGAAAGTTGGCAATTTTTTGTGATGTCATATTGACCCCACTGGGCTCTGGATCTGCCCCTAGAGGCATGGACTCTGTATTTCACCCAAAGGCCCTTCCAGCCTGCTCCTGAATTGCTTTCCTGCCGGCCCCGTCGTTATACAACAGAGCTAGCTGTAGGCTGCAGTCCCTACCTCCTGTAGTGTGGTCGTAGGAGGGTCCTGTGTTTGCCGAGGAGGTTGGCCCCCGGTGTCGTTTCCAATCCACGCTGTCAGAGACTGACTGTGTCCAGTCACAGAAGTCAGTGTCAAATGAACAGGACATGTTACAATGAGCTGAGGGAACTGGAAAAGGAACAGAAGAGAGGTGATCTTTCCTGTGATGATCCCAAAGGAGGCTTCGCCCTGTCTTCCAACACTAACTCCCCGAGCAGAAACTTGCTACACACCTGTCACGTCCGTGGTAGTGAATGATGTCGAAGGCTCCGCAGTGGAAGTGGTGGCTGCTATGGGAACAGAGATCAAACAGTCCGTCAATGTCGTATGTGTGTGTAATGTCATATCGTACCCATGTGGCAGTATCGGGGGAGGGCGGAGATTATTCTATTACTGCAGTTAATATGAAATAGTTCTATATCCCACCATGGCTGTGCCTTTCAAGTAAGTCACAAAAACTGTTAACAAGTAAGAGATCTGTTATGAAGGAAAAGGGATCATACAGAGCTTCTCTCAGGAAATCAGAGACAGAGCTTCTCAAACCGAATCAATAAACTGCAAGTATTGCGAGGAAACAACTAAAACCAAAGGACTTTCTCCCTCGGACTACAGACATTTTAAAGTATAGCATTTGCCAAGTGGAAGTAGCTATAGCTAATATGCCAGTACAAAAATGCCAGGAAAAGTAGCACTCAGAAGAAACCTGCAGCCAGACAGGAAACCTAGGAAAAACATTGGTAAAGGGCTTTTCTTGCTCCCCTGTGGGTACGGCCAGTGCAATTGTATTCGAGATGTTCTTATCGGCAAGAAAATTGGCACCTTCTACCTTCTAAATGCTCATCGTCACGAATGCCGCGGGCGTTGAATTTGGCACATACACATCTTCTGAACCGATGTCCTGATTTTATAGGGACAGTCCCGATTTTGGGTCTTTTTCTTATGTAGGCTCCTATTACCCCTCCACCCCCGTCCTGATTTTTCATATTTGCTGTCTGGTCATCCTAACTGATACCAGCTGAAATTTACCGCAGATAGTGTCTGCCGCCCATTCTCCCAGAGCGATTCCTGCCGCTGCACAGGCTGCCGCATAGGATTCCAGAGCATTGCAGAGCTGCTCAGAGCTTCCTCCTGCGGCACACTGGTCATAGACACAGCTCTCAAAGTACAGGGCGGGAGGCACCGCAGAACGGCACGGTGAGAATGGGCCCTCGTGGTCCGTTAGGATTCTGCACCGTTCCTCGGCTGCCTGCTGCCCGGAGGGAGCGCACGTTACAGGCAGGACGATAGTTGAATTGCAACTAAAATACAAAAAGCAGAAGGGTTAAATACTCAGGGATAGTGATAAGGCTGAACTGGACACCAGGCAGCCACAGCTACTGCAGAGCAACCCGGTTACCAGCTTAACACAAAACAAAAACATAAACACCTGTGTTCATGGAATAAAACTAGAGATGAGACCAAAATAAAACCCTGGATCCAAACTCCCCTACACCTTGTGAAGTTTACCGGCTGGATTAACGTTCAGGTTGGTTTCCATTGTATATGGGTGATTCCATTACACGTACCCAAGTCTCAGTGATTCCAAGGACTGCAGGTTCCCTTAATTTTCTAATTAAATATATGGCCATACTATATATCCCTCTACTCACGGCCACTCGTCGTCAGGCACCCTCCAGCTGGCTCCAAATTCGTTGAAGTCTGCCACCACGACCCCATCAGGTCTCCTGAAGTCGTCCTGCTGGGTCCCCGTGTACATCCCACACAATCCGCACAGTCTCCCTTTGTACTTCTCAGTCACTCTTACAAAGAGCTCGTGGTCCCCATTGAACTGCAGCTGGACGCCCAGGTTGGTCGTAACTTGTACGTAGCGTCCGATGAGTGAAACGGTCACTCCAGGAAGAGGAGTTTCAGGGAGAGAGGCCAGGGCACCATTAATCTGAATGGGAAAGAACGACGCAATGAAACTGGGAAGCCGCGCCAAAGTGAAAAGTGTATGTTCTGCACTGTTACGTTCCCAAAGACCCTTTGTTTTTTGGATCTTGCACATAGTGCAGAATGAAGAAAAATATTCTGGGGCACAGACATTTCTAGACATGGCATATGAAAAATATAAACAAAAACCATTTGTGGAACATTTCTTGGCTTTTAAAAAGCACTGGAATTTATGGAAATATTTACCACATCAAAACCACTCAAGCCCCCTGGCGTTTTCGGGGCTCTTCTCTGCGCCCTCTCCCCTTGTCGTAAATTCTTTTAAAAATGTGAGCACCAGAACTGGTGCCCGCAGGCCTCTGCTATCAGTCACGGGAATGCCGCACTCCCGGGTAAAATCACCTCCCTGCTTCAACTCACTACTTCCCTGTGTGTGTATGTCCCCAAAACTACATTTTGTCTGAGTGGGCCCCGCTTACCAGGATCCAGATGGCTCTGTATGACTGCCCTGTCCCAGTCATTATTTTACTAAGTCCTCAATCTTCGTGTCATCCGCTATTTGAACTAGCTCTCCATTTATATTTGCTTTCAGATCATTGATAGAAATTCTGATTAGTGCCCGGTCTAGAACTGATCCCTGCAGAACCCCAATAGATGTAACCCCAAATGATGAGGATTCCCCACATCATTACCAGGGTCACACCACTTGTCACTTTTAACTCTTGGCCCAATTTTTTCTCTTTCCAGTCTTCTGGGATTTCCCTGGTAGTCCAAGATTTATTAAAAATGAACCTCAGTGGGCCAGAGATCTCTGCCAGCCATTTGAGAACTCGTGGCTGCAAGCGATCAGGGCCTCCTGATTTAAAAACCTTTGTCCCCAGTACATGCTCTTTTACACTTTCTTTAGTTATGAATGGCCTGGAAAGAAATTCACTATTCTCAGGCAATATGAATCTCCAATCACGGAACTTCACTAATCACTGGGAGGGGAGAATGAATTTTTACGCTTACTGTACAGATAGGTGCACTGAGAAACGGAGAGGGTAAGAGGGTCTCCCAAGCTCAGATAGTAATCAGGACTCCTGACTCCAAGTTCTTAATTCAAATCTCTAGACGGTATTTGCTGACATGGATTCTAAGATAGCAAGGGGACTATTTCTTGTAAGGCACTGAGAGTTTAAGACAGACTATAGGCCAGTTAAAGCAGATTCACATGACATGAAATGGAATACATTCGGATTAGGATGAGAAAGGTGCTTACGTAGACAATTCCTTTCTTCCCGAGCGCAATGTGAACGCCATCCAGAGTGAGGGCGACGGAGTTAATGGCTGTCCAGCTGGGGCTGCCCCGGTGTTCATTTCGGGTGGTTACCCTAAAGCTGCCAGAGGCGTTATCGCAGGTCTCCACCACGGTGTAGTTGCAGGCACCCTGGAAGTGGTGAAGTTTCCCATCAAAGGTGGTGTAGTGTGGGTCACCGTAGATGTGGCAGATAGCGATGCCGGCTGGATAACATCCCCGCAGGCCACTTTGAATCTTGCAGATCTCATCTGGACCACAAGACAGCTCACTGCACGTCATGTTGCCATTTCCCAGACACTCACACCGGCTCGTGCAGTTCTCCGTCACAACGCTCTCTCCTTCCTGCAGGGAGACACACGCAAGAAATACATAAACAAATGCCATTAAAGAGGGCGATGCTGGCAGATCAGTTTCCCACCCAGTGCACTCAGCTCAGTGGTTTCACTCACGCTGTAGTATCTGTCCTGGAACATACAGCCGCACTTGGCCTCCGGCACACAGGCGCCTCCGCTGAGAAGAAATCCAGAATTACACGCGCAGCCCTCGACACAGGGCTTGCTGCAGTTCTCGGGGGCGAGGCGGTCCAGACACGTGGCAGGGCAGGCAGTCATACAAGGTTCGTAGTGGCTGTTGGGAGCAGAGCACGTGGGAGCTGCAAGTGTAACAAGAGGAAGAGAATTAGAACCAACAAAGCCCCATTGGAAACAGATCCCACAGGGAGACAGTCACGGTGACAAGGGTTCTTCACAATCACTTCAGGTCATTAAAGAACAAATTTGGTTGCTGAACAAGGACTGGATGCGCCAGATTTGCTACTCACGGCAGAAGGTGGCATTTCTCCAGGGGGGGAGCATCACCCCAGCTTCCCGACACGCATCAGCGTAGGTCGCCAGAGCGCTACACAGGAGCGCCTCACTCCCATTCAGCGCACAGAGGTCATAGACACAGCTCTCAAAGATGCTCTCAGGATTGATCACGGAGTGGCAGATCCCAAAGGGGCCAGGCCTCTTGCTTATCAGGCCACAGAATCTGTCTGTTCTGTAGAGGTTCTCCTGGTCTGCAGGGCAGGGTTCGGGTGGGACAATGACATCACAAGAAGGATCGTCATCCTCAACACGCCAGCTGTTTCCCAGCTCATTAGAGTTCTTGGCTTGCTGCCCATCTGGCATCAGATAGTCATCCCCTCTCCGATTGTTAAAGTTACCGCACATGCCACAGGTCCTGTTGAAATAGGTGGTGGGCACCTTCACTTCCACCGAGTGATCGGTGTCATAGGAAACCCTCAGTCTGAAATCTGTCTCCAGGATAACGTATCGTCCGCTCCTGCTCACTGTGATTGACCCACCAGCTGCGCGGACAGGAAGGGTTGTTAACACTTCATTGACCTAATGGGAAAAGGAAGGAAACATGCCATGTGATTTCCCCAGAGTGAGGCTCTACGACACTTGTAAGGGAGAAATTAGCAATCAAATTGACTCATTCATTGCAAATATTCATCTAAAGTTTGAAAGACCAGGAGTCACGGATTCCTATTCAACAGAGGAGAGTGACACACGGTCACCTGTACAGAAGGACACAGAACAAAGCTCAATCCCAATCTGGAATCCCCCTACTGAGGAAAGGCTCCTTACCAGCACTTGGCTCGGATGGTTTCTGAGAATTTCTATGTGTTGTCCATAAACCTCCACCAGGACTTTCTGCACATAGGACACTGCAGAGTACCCTCGATGCTCGTTCTTGGCTTCTACGTTGAAATAAGGCAGAGAGCTGGAGTTGCTGCACACTTTGGCCAGCGTGTAGGTGCAGACCCCCATGAAGTGGTGAGTCTCTCTGTCAAACGTGTTGTAATGAGGGTCGTTGTGGACTCGGCAGATCCCGTAAGTCTCACGGTAGCAGCCAGGTTCCCCGTTTTGAACCCCACAGTAATAATCGGCTGGGCAGGTTGCGTTAGAGCAGCTTACTTTGCTCCCCCGAGAGGGACATGTGCATTTAGAGGAGCAGGTGTCATCGGTCCAGAATTCAGCGCCAACAGGGTAGTGTTCGCCATTGTGCCAGCACCCGCACTGACTGCTGGGGACACAGCCATCGTTGTAGAGAAGATAACCACTGTCGCACACGCATCCTTCCGCACACGGCAGGCTGCAGCTGGCAGGAGCCATCGGGTTGACACAGGTGGCAGGGCAGGCTGCTGTGCATGCTTCATAGTGACTGTTGGCTGGACAGTCAATTGCTGCAGAAAACAAAAGCTTTGTAATTACACGAGGAAGCATTATACTAATCAATGCGCTTTGCCCTCTGATCACATGCCAATTATTTCACATGCAGTGCGATGATGTGCCAGCTTCAGTTCTCCTTAGTTACAGTATCAGCTGCACCAATTGACACCGTGTTGGTTTCTCCGAAATAAAAGCTCCCAAAGTTCCACTGCAACTGCGGAAGAGCATGATGCCCAGTGACACCTAAAACAATGAGTCAGCGTGTGCAAAGCTTTCCAACTGCCCTGGTTCCAAACAATTTCTTTTCTTGAGCGATGAAAGCCGTTCCAAACACGCCCATGAAACTCGCAGTGGAAAATCTCACATTTGCTTGTACTTACGACAGAAGGTAGCATTCCTCCAAGCATCTATCTCAGCTCCCCTAGACCGACAGGCATCCGCGTAAGACTGCAGACTCTTGCAGAGGGAGTCAGGATCCATTCGCAATTCACACTGGTCATAAAAGCAGCTGCTGAAGTAAATGGTAGGATCTAGCACCCGGTGGCACTTTTTAAATGGGCCATTCGCATCTGTCAGGAGACCACAGAAAGCACTGCTGGCAATGATTTGCCTATCACTCTCGTCGCAGACTGGATCATGGCCCGTTCCTGGAAGACAACTGAGAGAAAAGAGAGAAGTCCTAGGTTTGTTGGGTGGCTTTCCCTTGACATTTGATACTTATCAGAGAATTCCACCATGAGAGCTACAAACCTGGTGTGATTGGAGACCTGCCAGCTGTTGCCAAGGCTGGTAGAGTCTGGCTCCAGCACCCCATCTGGATTCAGAAAGTCGTCTGCTGCGTTCCCGTTGTAGTTCCCACACATCCCACAAACTTTTCCTTTGAAGGAGCTCCAAAGAGTCACTTCCACTCGATGGTTCCCATCAAACTTCACGGTCAACCCAAAATCTGTGCTGACCACGACATAAAGCCCGCTGGAGGAGATTTGCACACCCGACGATGGGGCAAAGGGGATGACGATCTCTCCCTTTCCATTTACCTAGACATGAAGAAGGTAAGCCCTGCTTGTAAATAAATGATCTCCCAAGCTCATTCTCAGCAAGCTACTCGGCCCCCCTCCCTGAACCTACCTTCACGACTCCCCCTTTCTCTAGTGTTATCCTCAGGCCATAAACATCAACATCCACATATTGGACATAGGACACGCGAGTGTTGCCTCCTCTGTGCTCATTCGCTGCTTCCACATTGAAGTAGGGCAGGCTGCTGTTCCCATCACACAGCTTGGACAGGGTGTAGGCGCAGGTCCCCATGAAGTGATGGGTTTGTTTATCAAAGGTGTAGTAGTGAGGGTCCCCTGACACCACACAGGACTCTTCTGGGGGGGACGGGGGGCAAAGCACAATAAATCACAGCTTTAGTTCAATCACTTCCACCATGGCTTCTCGTCCTGTTAGCGTCGGACAACTTGGTTTGGAAACATTCGTTCCAGGCCTGAGCTTCTCACCGGCCACCAGGCATCATGATTAGAATACTTCCTATTGCACCTGCTGCCTCCATTTCCTGACGGGAATTATGCTATTCATCCAGAGAGACAAGATTTGAAGGCCAAGACTATAACAGGGTTCAAAAAAGACCTAGATATGTTCATGGAGAATGAGTCCATCAATGGCTATTAGCCAGGATGGGCAGGGATGGTGTCCCTAGCCTCTGTTTGCCAGAAGCTGGGAACGGGTGACAGGGGATGGATCACTTGAGGATTCCTTGTTCTGTTCCATTCCCTTTGGGGCACCTGGCATTGGCCACTGTCAGAAGACAGGATACTGGGCTAGATGGACCTTTGGTCTGACCCAGTATGGCCGTGCTTATGTTAAGAGGGATGAGGTAATATCTTTTATTGGACCAACTTCTGTCAGTGAGAGGTAGGCAAGATCTTGAGTATACACAATGCTCTCTTCAGCTCTGCCAGACTAACTCAGAGTGACACTGTAGAATAGAAGCCAAAATGTCCAACACTCGTCTCTCTCACGAACAAACGTTAGTCCAATAAAGATATAACCTCACCTCCTTTGTCTCTCCAATATCCTGGGATCGAGACGGCTACAACCACACTCTTATTCACCTAGATGATTTCTACACCTTTGGGACATGTTTTGCCCTCACATTTATATAGAATAGGAGCAGAAGAGCTGTGCGGAATCTGACGATCGGGGTGACATGCTAATTAATTGTCATTTATGTCAGAGAAATTCACCTGAACTTGGCAACGGAGGTGACGTGGTGGTTCCTGTAGAAGTGGGAGTGGTGACTGATGTGGAGCTCACTGTTGTTGTCGATCCATCGCCTACAATGAGACAATGTTATAGAAATTTGCTGTAACTCACATCTTCTTGGTCCAGACAATGGTAACGCTGACCATTATTACCAAGTAGCCCTGTCCATAAAAACAGGAACTCTGACGTGATGCACTGTACCTGGGCAATATCCGTCTACGAGAGATACATCATCCACTGCTACGTCACTGCGGAAATCTTCACCCCGCACCCCCTCCAGGAGGATCTAGGGGAAGGGGAAGTTGCCAGAGTTAGTTTGTTTCGCATTCGTTACTTCTTCATCATTCAAAGCCCTCTCATTATAAGAGCCAAGGCAAATGCTTTCACCTACCCGCATATCTCCTCTGTTATACACAGTGACTGCTGCCAAGTTCCACCTATCGCCCTTATTTCCTGTCTCTGACCAGACCAGACGTGGCGCTGCATCCTCAGTGACATAAACTCTCAGTGCCATTGCATGAGCCACTCCGTACATGTGATACCAGAAGCGGAAACAATGGGTTCCATTGGCACTGCACACAGGACTCTCCAAGTGAGCCACAGCTCCAGAGCTGGCCTGGCTTCCTTGCAGGTAGATGAAGTAACCATCTGAAACAAACCGTGTGTTACAAAGGAATGTACATGCCTTAGGCCATGGCAAACAAGGACAACACTCCTAACACCATAAACACCACAGGCACATTTAGATCCTTAAGGTAACACAAGTGATATGGAATTCTGTTTCCAATGGGTCTGAGGAAAGCAAACACAACTCCATGAGAGACTCCAGACAGTGCTCTCAGCTAGTTCCTTTCTATTTGTTTATCCAGTCATCTAGGTTCCTTGCTTTGCAGCCTACAGGGAGACTTTTTTTTCTCGTAAGAGCCGGTTTCTGCTAAAGAAATTATCCGCTCTCTTCCAATGAAGAAAGTTGGCAATATTTTGTGATGTCATATTGACCCCACTGGGCTCTGGATCTGCCCCTAGAGGCATGGACTCTGTATTTCACCCAAAGGCCCTTCCAGCCTGCTCCTGAATTGCTTTCCTGCCGGCCCCGTCGTTATACAACAGAGCTAGGTGTAGGCTGCAGTCCCTACCTCCTGTAGTGTGGTCGTACGAGGGTCCTGTGTTTGCTGAGGAGGTTGGCCCCCGGTGTCGTTTCCAATCCAAGCTGTCAGAGACTGACTGTGTCCAGTCACAGAAGTCAGTGTCAAATGAACAGGACATGTTACAATGAGCTGGGGGAACTGGAAAAGGAACAGAAGAGAGGTGATCTTTCCTGTGATGATCCCAAAGGAGGCTTCGCCCTGTCTTCCAACACTAACTCCCGGAGCAGAAACTTGCTACACACCTGTCACGTCCGTGGTAGTGAATGATGTCGAAGGCTCCGCAGTGGAATTGGTGGCTGCTATGGGAATAGAGAAAATCACGTTAAGAGATGAAACAATCAATCAATGTCTGTATGTGTGTAATGTCATATTGTACCCACGTGGGTGTATCGGGGGAGGGTAGTACATTATTGTGATTAATATTAAATATTTCTATTTCCCACCATGCCTTAAAACTAAGACACAAAAACAGTTTAAAAGTTTCATCTACTAGAACTGGACAATGTCATAGTGATTTGCTGTAATTCACATGTTCTTCATCTAGACAGTGTTAATGCTGATGATTATTACCAACTATCCCTGTCCACAAAAAGAGGAGCTCTGACATATCTACTGCCCAATTTTTCACCACACAAGCAAGATTCAGCTGTATTGTTTTAAATCATCCCAAAATATTATGTTTTGTAAACATGTCTCCAATAAGTCTCTTCATGAATGGAAATATCAAGAAAATAATATATGCCCCTAAAATGTGGTGTGGTTCATTTCGATGAGATACATTCTAACAGCACCTCTTTACTTACCACAGAATGTCTCTTTTCTCCAATCTCCCAGACTTACACCTCTACCTTCACATGCTGCAGCATACGCGTCTAAGGATGAGCAAAACTGTTCGGTATTTCCTCCTGTGGCACACTGGTCATAGACACAGCTCTCAAAGTACAACTGCGGGGGGATATACCAATGGCAAGCTTCGAAAGGCCCTCCACTTGCCAAAATAACTTTGCAGAATTCTTCATATTCATACTCATGCACAGGGTTACAGGCTGGTGGTATAACGGGAACTGGATCACAGCTATGTTGACATGAGATAAGTGTCAGACCTGGTATGTGTTGAGCATTTCTGTTTCAGTATTCAGCAGGGGCTTGATTCTGCAAGGGGTTCCCTCAACTCCCGCTGAAACCTATGTGTCCAATTCTGTGAGCTGCTAAGTGCTCTCAACTAGATGTTGACTTCAATGGAAGATGATGATGCTCATAATCTTGCAGGATCAGGGCAGATGGGCCAGATTCGCATAGGCCTGAAGAGATCATTAGATAATCTAGTCTGACTTACTGCACATTTAAGGCCATAGAATTTTACCGTGTCACCCCTGCATTGATCCCAATAACTTGTGTTTGGCTAAAGTATATTGTCTAGAATGGCATACAGTCTTGATCTGAAGACATCAAGAGATGGAGAAAGACTGTCTAGCTCATAGACTCCAGGACTGGAAGGGACCTCGAGAGGTCATCGAGTCCAGTCCCCTGCCCTCATGGCAGGACCAAATATTGTCTAGACCATCCCTAATAGACATTTATCTAATCTACTCTTAAATATCTCCAGAGATGGAGATTCCACAACTTCCCTAGGCAATATATTCCAGTGTTTAACTACCCTGACAGTTAGGAACTTTTTCCTAATGTCCAACCTAAATCTCCCTTGCTGCAGTTTAAGCCCATTGCTTCTTGTTCTATCATTGGAGGCTAAGGTGAACAAGTTTTCTCCCTCCTCCTGATGACACCCTATCTGGATCAATGTAGAATTTCCACAGACCTGGATTCTCTCTCAGACCCCCGGCTTAATTTGTAATGAAAGATGTGTCAGGACTCAAGCAATTAGGTCCTGGGGCTCAAGCAATTTTTTACTTTCGTAACTGATGCAGCAAGCCCAGAGATGCCAGAGCTATGAACTGCCAAGCCTAGAGGTGCTGGGGATCAGCCCTGGCAAGTGCTGGCACAAATTAAGCACTGCTCATACTGAAACATTCTCAAAGACCAAACACAAAGGGTGAAAAAAAAATCAAGTTCATGGTGTGGACTGTGGAAATTAGTAAGTTAATATACAGGTAACATGGGCCCAGTTTTCAGTAAGGATGGGAGATTTCACACTGAAATCATCCAAACACATTGGTTATGTCTACACTGCCTTTTAAAACCCATGGGAGCGAGTCTCAGAGCCGGAGTCTATAGCCTGGGGCTTGTGGGGGATCATGCTCCATCGCTAAAAGCAGCAGTGTCGATGTTAAAGCTAGGGCCGGACCTTTGGCTCTGTAGCTCAGGGAGCAGGGTGGGCTTCAGAGCCTGACCTCCAGCCTGAGTTGCAATGTCTATACTGTTGTTTTCAGTGGCATAGTGCAAGCCTGACAGGGCAGCCCAGGGTATTCAGGGGGCATGGGGCAAAGCAATTTTGGGGGCCCCTTCCATAAAAAAGAGTTGCAATACTATAGAATACTATATTCTCATGGGGGCTCCTTCAGGGCCTGGGACCTGAAGCAAGTTGTCCCACTTGTCCCCCCCCACCCCCCAGGCGGCCCTGAAGCCTGGGGGTGTAGACCTGGACTCTAAGATTTGCTGTCTTGGGTTTTAAAATGCCCCAAGAGTTTTCAGCTGAGTTTTGGGGCTTGTTCAAAAGTGAAAATGAAAGGAAATACAGTATGTGCAAATCTACATGATCCAAAATTGACCTCCGTGACAAGTAATGTCTAGTAATGACAAGGGTTTCCATGGAACACATATCTATACACATATCTTGTATCTTGACCTTATTCCTTTTAAGGGTCAAGTGATTTGTCTGCACTTATAGGTCTTTCCAAGTACTTACATCCAATTGTCATCCTTCACTTGCCAGCTATTGCCAAAATTATTTGAATCCTGTTCCAGGACTCTGTCTGGTCTTAGGAAATCATCCAGCTGGTTGTCAGTGTATGTGCCACACAGGCCACACAGCTGCCCCTTAAAGCTTTCATCAGCATGAACAAAAAGCTGTTGGTCACCATCAAACTTCACCTGAATGCCAACAGAGGTATCAATGACCACATAGGGTCCTCTTACAGCTACTGTAATTCCAGGATGCAGAGTCACAGGAAGATCAACTTGAATTCCATTCACCTAAAATAAAAGGAAATAGCACACACAAATAGCTGAGTCAACAAAGCAATTGGTGACAAAGTCAGTGATGTCTTCTGAGTATGTAAAAACTCTAGTGTTTCTTTTGCAGAGGAACAGAGCTGTAAAATTCTGATCAGAACCAACTGTGGTAGTGGGATCCCCTGATTTGGATCCATCTATAGTTCATTTTCTGATGTTATACTGTTACCTCTCTAGTTGGCACATGTAATCTGTTAGTTATGTTAGAGTGAGAAAGACACTACTGGTTTTGTAAGAAAGGTGAGGAATTTACTCAAAACAGATCCTCTATATAGCAGTGCTGAACAACATGGAGAGAGAAGTGGAAAAGTTATCCTGGCCTCTGAAAAGTTATCCTGGGTTCTGCTTTACTTATGAACATGTGTTTGTGTCCTTTATTGTTTGCAATCCTGGAGGCAAATAACTCAGAGGACTGTGATTCAATATTGATTTAGACCAGTGGTCCCCAACCTTTTTGTGGCCAGTGGCACATTCATGCCTTCAGAAGAGTGTGGCGGGCGCCAACAATTTTTCAAGGCTTATTTTGTATTTGTACATTAAATTATACAAAAAAATCATATTTAATATAACATAATATATGAATCCAGAGAAAAGAGAGAAGCCGAAGAGAAGCTGCAAGGACAGAGAACACCGGTGCCTGCAGCCTTCAGCACCGGAGTTCTCTGTACCCAACAGGCACGGGGCCGCGGCTTCTCTCTGGCTTACGCCATGGCCCCACACCTACCAGGGACTGAGAACACCGGCGCCCAAAGCCTGCAGCCTCGGAGTTCTCTGTCCCCAGCAGGTGCAGGGTTGCAGCTTGTCCCTCCTGCTGGGCACTAGGCGGGCCCCAAACCTGCTGGGAACAGAGAATACCGTGCTCGCAGCCTGAGTTCTCTGTCCTTATCAGGTGTCAGGCCACAGCTTCTCTCCCCTGCTGGGCACTAGGCGGGTGCACATAAATGCCCCGGCGGGCGCCATGGCGCCCGTGGGCACCACATTGGGGACCACTGATATAGACAGAACAAAGGCAACTGTGACGACATGTCCACCCCAACACAAGACTGGAAGGTGTTAAGATGGCCAGGTGTGACAATTAACTCCACAGGTTGCACCTGGAGGGGGAGCCACGGATCAGGGAAGTGATTGAAAGCAGGCCCAGCTGGGCAGGAACAGGTGGGGCTGCAGCCCCTCCCTGTGAAGAGGGAGGAGAGGAGGCTGCAGTTCCTGGAGTGAGAGGGGTCCTAAGGATGAGAGGACAATGGGAGAGACTGCTGGAAGAGAGCACAATGCCTGGCCAGAGCTAATTTCCAGAGCGGCCAGGAGGAGATGCCACTAGCAGAGAAAGCACCCTGGGACAGCAACCCACTGGTGGGTGTGGGTGTGAGTGTGTGTAAGGTATAATACTTACATGGACCTCTTTGTTTTTTCTCAAAGCAATGTGAATGTTTTTCAATGTGACAGCTACTGAGTTCAAAGCAGTCCAGGCCTGGCTTCCTCTGTGTTCATTCCTGGTTGTCACTGAGAACTGCTCAGAAGAATTTGTGCATGTCTCAACTATTGTATAATTGCATCCACCCTGGAAATGGTACAGTCTCCCATCAAAAGTTATGTAGTGTGGATCCCCATAGATGTGGCAGGTGTTGATGTCCAATGGATAACATCCCAAGATTCCATTCTGCACCTTGCAAATTTTGCTTGCTTCACATGTCTTTGGACTGCAGACTATGGTGTTGTTTCCTGCACAGTTACATTGGCCTTCACAGTTTGTTTCCCAGAAAGTTTCCCCTTTCTGTTAGAGACAAGCAAATACATACAGGTATAAAAGCTGAGCTTGACTGCAAGCTGTGAAATACTGCCCCAAATATCTAGCATACATTAGAACAAACCTCATAATATTTGTCTTTATAGAGGCAGCCACAATTGCCCATGGAAACACACTGTCCACCGCTGAGAACAAACCCGCTGTTGCACTCACATCCCTCTACACAAGGTTTACTGCAGTTGCTTGCTGCTACTGGGTTGGAGCAGGTTGCAGGACAAGCACTAGTGCATGGATTGTAATGACTATTGGAAAGGCAAGGAAGCGCTGAAAAACAAATAAAAACTCTATAACTCACAGCTGAAAATCTGCATCCAAAACCCAGGATATTTAGCTTTTCAGTAACAACTTATGTTAAGAAAAGTTATTGAAACCCAAAAGTCCCTATTTCAGGACTAGAAGATGAAAGAAAAATGTAGTTTGTAGCTGAGAAAGACCTTAACAACCAAATACAAATACCCTGAACTCTGGGGAAGTTCAGACCCAAATCAGAATTTTACATCTCTAAACCATATCTAATTACTAGTAGATAAATCTCCATATGATGGGAGGACTGGCATTAATTGACATACTGGCTATAGAAAGGTTCAGAACAGTTAGCCGTGAACACTTGACTAAACTATCCTTACACCTGCAAGGGAGGAATTTGGTAGATAAACACTGGCAAGACAGTCTAGAGTCAGCTCACATTGCTGCTGCTCTTTCTGTACCTGTTCTCAGACAGAAGATTTCATTCTTCCTGTTGTCCGTCAGGCATCTTTCACGCACATGACATTCAGGGGTTTTGTAATCTCAAAATATCAGGAGTGAATAATGGAAACTTTCAGAACTCTAAATCATGCAGTACATGGGGAGTAAACACTCTTTTACAACACTAGAGTAGGTTGTTCAGACATTCAATTCCCTGCAGATACTCACAGCAGAAGGTGGCATTTCTCCACTGGGGGAGAGTCACTCCAGCTTCCTGACATGCATCAGCGTAAGTCGCCAGAGCGTTACACAAGAGCTGCTCATTCCCATTCAGCGCACAGAGGTCATAGACACAGCTCTCAAAGATGCTCTCAGGATTGATCACGGAGTGGCAGATCCCAAAGGGGCCAGGCCTCTTGGTTATCAGGCCACAGAATCTGTCTGTTCTGTAGAGGTTCTCCTGGTCTGCAGGGCAGGGTCTGGGTGGGACAATGACATCACAAGAAGGATCGTCATCCTCAACACGCCAGCTGTTTCCCAGCTCATTAGAGTTCTTGGCTTGCTGCCCATCTGGCATCATATAGTCATCCCCTCTCCGATTGTTAAAGTTACCGCACATGCCACAGGTCCTGTTGAAATAGGTGGTGGGCACCTTCACTTCCACCGAATGATCGGTGTCATAGGAAACCCTCAGTCTGAAATCTGTCTCCAGGATAACGTATCGTCCGCTCCTGCTCACTGTGATTGACCCACCAGCTGTAGTTACGGGGAGAGTTGACCATATTTTATTGATCTAAGACAAATGAATCCAGGAAGTTAGCTGTTAGAAATGTGATCTTTAATGGATTTCATTCTGATGAAACAAAGGTCAGTTTTGTAGAAGAGGCTACTACAAAAATATCCTGCATTTGCATTTGCAAATTAAATAATTGTGTGACCAGACATGTAGTTAGTGGGGCCAGTTACTTAGCTGGTGCAATTCACGGGAGCCAATGGAGTCAGGCTGGTTTACACCAGATGAGGAACTGGCACAATATTTCTAATTATGCACATTTCAGGAACAAATTCAGGGCCTTGTTTGGAAGCAACATGTGCATTTGTTTTTGCAGGCATACACTTCATTCCCTCCTACCAGAATTGTAACCGAGAGGGTCCTGGAGAAAGGTGATTTTCTTACACCTGGCCACGCTACTGGCAACGCATACTGTAGTGCTCTTGTCTGATTCCAAACTCCTGTCTCTAATAAGTGACTGTTTTCACCTACATGCTCCTGTGAATACAACTCCAGTTACAAGTCTTTTATGTTAGCTACCAGAGCATTAGCTCTGCCTAGTGGATATTAATAGCTCCTATGTGTGCCTAGATTTCTTCGATCTATTACTTTGTTATTGTGGCAAAGCCAGATACTCTTAATATCCTTAGCATTACACTTAACATGAAAGTAAAACATTCCATTTTTGCCTAATTCTGCCAAGGCTGCACTTCACCTCTGAATCCAAAAAATGTAGTGGATCCAAAAAACTCACCAGTACACGATTTGGTGTTGCCTTAACTATTTCTATGTGTTGACCATGAACCTCCACCATGACTTTCTGCACATAGGACACTGCAGAGTACCCTCGATGCTCGTTCTTGGCTTCTACGTTGAAATAAGGCAGAGAGCTGGAGTTGGTGCACACTTTGGCCAACGTATAGGTGCACTTCCCCATGAAGTGGTGAGTCGCTTTGTCAAACGTGTTGTAATGAGGGTCGTTGTGGACTCGGCAGATCCCGTAAGTCTCACGGTAGCAGCCAGGTTCCCCGTTCTGAACCCCACAGTAATAATCGGCTGGGCAGGCTGCGTTAGAGCAGCTTACTTTGCTCCCCCGAGAGGGACATGTGCATTTAGAGGAGCAGGTGTCATCGGTCCAGAATTCAGCGCCAACTGGGTAGTGTTTGCCATTGTACCAACATCCACACTGACTGCTGGGGACACAGCCATCATTGTAAAGAAGATAACCACTGTCGCACACGCATCCTTCCACACACGGCAGGCTGCAGCTGGCAGGAGCCATTGGGTTGACACAGGTAGCAGGGCAGGCTGCCGTGCATGCTTCATAGTGACTGTTGGCTGGACAAATCAGTGCTGTAAATTGAAAAAGCATCCACATTAATCCTTTAAACTACTGATTTGCAATAATATATTTTGTTCCTTTTAAAAGTATTTTGGGCCAGATACCGAAGATGTTAGTCAGTTTTTATCCTCCATCAAAACTCCCAGTTCACTTTTAGTTTAGCCTTTTGACCGCAAGAAAAGTCTGTCTTTCCTGCAGAATATTAAAGGGAAACTTCCATTGACTATAACTGAGTTAAGGGAAAAAACAAATTGCTTTTCTTGGCTGCTCAACAGGTAGAACGTTTAGGTGGCAGGATAATATTAATGTGGTTTTTCTATTTATTATTATTAATGTTAATCATTTAGTTTATATTTTTCTTCCTTCCCAAACTCCTGAATAATGTCACTAAAAAGAAAAAATCAAGAGAGAGTAGTGGTTCTGCTATAGATTATATCTGGTTATACACATATATTAAACTCTCACCACCACTCACTTCCCCACACCTAATTATGTTGAAAGAGCTTTATTAAAATTGTAAAGTAAAGCAATTAAAAATTAATAAATGCCAGAATTAAGGTTGCCCAGGCAGGGCTGGCTCCAGGCACAGCTTAGCAAGCAGGTGCTTGGGGCCGCCACTCCGGCAGGTCCGGCTATTCGGCGGCAATTCGGTGGAGGGTCCCTTACTCCCAGATGGAGCGAAGGACCTCCTGCTGAATTGCCTCAGATTGTGATTGCGGCTTTTTTTTTCTTTTGGCTGCTTGGGGTGGCAAAACCCCTGGAGCCAGCCCTGTGCTCATGTAAATTTAATTCGGCTCCCTTGTATGTATGCATTATGATAGCGTCTTTAGTTACATGATGATATACTATTTTTTTCTGCAGGACCTCTGCCTCATTCAGTGCACAGGCAGGACCAGCACTAGCAGGGCATGAAACACACACTTTGCCAGTGAGTTTTTTTTGCTGAAAGCAGAGGAATGGTGAGACTTAGGATCTTGGGTTCCTTTCCAGGCTTGGGTAGGGAGTGTGCTCTAGTGGGACTCTTCTGCCCGCTACCCTGAAGCCTGGCTCCTGCTGTCATGTCCCCTCCAGCTCATCCCTGTCCCAGTTCTCTCTTCCTTATCCCCATCTCTCAGTCTCTCCTCATTCCAATCGCAGACTCCTTGCCCAGCCAGTTCCAGTTCCCCCCTCTCAACACCTTGTCCTGGTCCCAATCTACACCTTTCCCTCCCATGGTCCAGCTCTTGCTTTGCATTTCAGTCAAGCAGCATCCTCCTCCATGCTGCGAAATGGGGTGGGGTACAGAGAGCACAGGAGAGACTGACTCCTTGCTCTCAGTTCTGTGACCTAGCCCTGCCCCGGCCCAAAGCAGCTATTACAGGCAAAGTCCAGCTTCACCTCTGCAGTTCTGGGCAGAAGCCTGCTTAGCTGCTCTTACAGGAGCTGTGAAGAGATGGAGCATGCTCGCTTTCTCTATGGGGAGGATGCATGTGCCGTTTGGCCAGCAGAGGGAACTGTGAGGGACTGGAGCAGGCTTAGTGAGGATAATAGCATCAGAGAGTTTAGCTGTAACTTCTAACAAGTCTCTACTTAGCATGGGCGAAATGCGATTTTTCAAAGGCTTCCTGACTTGGCCATATTTGAGCAGATTTTCACAGGGACTGCAAAAGGTACATTGCAGACCAAAGGCCATGCCCTGCCACATTTCACATTTCAAGTTCCCACTTCAAAGCATGGGGGTACTAGAACATTTCAAAGAAGAAGTCTTTAAAATCTTTTAATACAGGCAAAACAACATACTTTTTTCCTAGGCTCCTTCTCAGAAATGGAAGAACCATTTTGGCTGAAGTTTTTCCCAGGAAAATTCAGCCTGAGGCAGACACCCAGCATGGAAAATTTCAGCCCATGTGGTTAAAGTTTGACAAAGTTATAAGCAACTGAAAACAAGGATTTATAATGGGAAATATCAGGCAACTTTAATAATAGAGAGTGCTACCAACCCCACCTATAATAATCTAAAGTCAGCTTTGATACATACGGCAGAATGTTTCATTTCTCCATGTTCCCACAGAAATGCCTGCAGCTTGGCACACATCAGCATATGACTGTAGGTTATTGCAGAGGGCTGCATTGTTCAAATGAAGTTCACACAGATCATACAGGCAGTCTTCAAAATAAACCAATGGATCAGCTGCTGAGTGGCACTGCCGGAACGGGCCACTTGGATCTGTGATCAGCCCACAGTACTTGTTGCTTTGGATCATTTGTGTTTCATCATCTGAGCAGTTTGGGGTATGGCCAAGATCTGGGACACAGCTGGGAGGAAAAAAGATGCAGAGAATTCACTAATGAAGTCTGCATGCACTGAAGCCCAAGATGTTTTGCACAATGTATTTACTAATGTTCCACAGCTTACTCCTGTCCAAGCATGAAATATTTGTAAGAAAAAATGTTTCTGCTGATTTTAGGTATGAAACGAATGGGGAAAAAATACATTTGGAATTCAACATGGACATAGCCCTAGTGCCTTTCAATGTCTTAGTTAGAATCTGTTTTGATTTGATAAGGGTTTACAAACAGATTTTGCACATGAAAGACACACAGATAGGGCACATAAAAGGCAAAAAAGTTTTCAAGTTTCATGTTTCTAATTAATAATAAAAAATACTTACAGACCCAATTTAGGCCTTTGTAATATTTTTGTTCAAATCTACTCTTTCTGTGTCCCAGTCAAAACAGCTGTGAAACTTCACAATTACATGAACAATATGAGCATTGATATGATTATTTTTCATCCAGAAAATCTGGACATTTTTGTATCACAGTTAATAAGCACTTAAAATACTTACTCATTACATATCAATCCGCTAAGGACTAGTGTAATGCTTGGAGTCCTACCTGGAGTCATTATAAATCTGCCAGCTGTTGCCCAAGCTGACCGAATTTGCTTCCATCTCTCCATCTGGGTTAAGAAAGTCGTCTGCTTTGTGCCCGTTGTAATTTCCACACATGCCACAGACTTTAGACATGTATATACTGGGAAGAATCACTTCAGCCCTATGATCTCCATTGAACTTAACTCTCAGCCCGAAGGCAGTGGTAACCATGACATACTGTCCACTGAAGGAAATATTTACACCTGATCCCAGTACCACAGGAAGTACCTGAATGGCTCCGTTCACCTGCATGCACAAGAAACAAGAAAGCTTCAATATTTGTCTTTAAAGGGACAAGTCTTTTATACAGCCTCCAAAGCTGTACCTCCTAATTTAGCTCACACACCCACTTGCAGGCACAGAATCTGCTTATGTGAGAAAACAGCCATTTGTGGGCACATAATAATTAGCTATAATATCTGACTACAGTACATATTTATGCTGTGCTCCTTGAGTGCCTGTTTACTCAGTATTTTGCACATTTAGGTATGTCTACACTGCAATTAAAGATCTGAAATTGGCCTCGTCAGCTGACTCGGGCTTGTGGGGCTTGTGCTACTGGCCTGTAAAACTGCAGTGTAGATGTTCAGGCTCAGGCTAGAGCCCAGGCCCTGGGGCCACTTAGAGAGGGAAAGGTCCAAGAGCCCAACGTCTTCTATAGCCCCGCAACCTGAACCTCACAAGCCCAAGTCACTGACATGGACCAGCTGCGAGTGTTCAATTGCAGTGTAGACATACCACAAAGTGCTGTGCAAATATTAACTAACTATAGGCTCATGTTCAAATTCTGAATGAGCAAATTTATGGTATAAGGTTATTTAAAATCTGAGGCCTAGGATGAAGTTTCAGAATATGATGATTTTTAAAAAATCTTTAATTTTCTTTAAATATTTAAATATATATGAAATGTCAGGAAGTGCAATCAGCAAAGAACAAGAGAAACCAAATAAAAGGTGCAAAAGTCAATAAAATTAAAATATATATTTTAAACCTATCAGTTTGTTTTAGCTGCTAATTAAAGAAATCTACATATAAGCATATAAAGGGGTCTTCAATTAATTTTACTTTATCCAAATATCATCGTTATATATGAAATCAGTAAAGAAAGGAAGGAGGAAGGCACAAGAAGAGAAACAGCTGGGAAAGTATGTGTAACAATATTCATTTCTGTTTCCTTATATGAGACTGGAAAGGTCTCACTGTACATTTAAACCTTTGTTTGCTTGTCACATATATTATTGTATTACTTTTTCAGAAGAAGCTATTTAATGAAGTAATGTGACCTATTCTTTGTTGCAAGTTTTGAGTCAAATTTACAATTAGTGAGACCTTCATCCCTACACCAGCCCCCTTACACTTGGTTAAGATTCTGAAATGGTATAAAGGGCCCTGTCACAGGATGACTGGCCTTTTGGGTATTTCAATGCTACAATATTAAAAACCTTACAGCACAGATGCAGCTGGTCCGTCTGAGTCACCTAAGTCAGACTTGGGGACTCATGCTGCAGGGCTAAAAAATGACAGCATAGATGTTCAGGCTTGGGCTGGAGCCTGGGCTCTGAGACAGCGTCCTGAACCTAATCCCAAATGTCTACACTTCTATTGTTAGCCCTGCAGGCCGAGCCCGAGTCAGTTGATCTGGGCTCAGATTCAGTGCTGCAGGTATTTTAATGCAGTGTAAAGGTACCCTTTAAAGGGAAAGGCGGCACCCCACCTGTGCCAGAACTAGCTGCCTCCTGGCCTGCGGGGCCAGGACTAATGGGGTGAGGTGATAGCCTGTGAACACCTGGGCCTCATAAAAAGGGTGAGGGCACTCAGTGAAAGGGGAACTATCAGAGGCAAGTGAGGATATCGTAGGTTGCGAACTACCCAGGTTTTCCCAGGATTGTCCCTTTTTAGAGGTAGCCATCTTGGGAATTTTGAAGTCTTCGCTAGACATTAAATGTCCTGAGTTTTGTCACCTCCTGTTGTCCAGCCCTTCGCTCACCTTTCCCTCCAGGTTCACCTCCATGTGGGGGTTGCCCTTGGTTTGGACCCTGGCTAAGTCTGTGCATTGGGGCAGAAGAGAGACGGCCTGCCTTGGAGCAGGATGAAGGGTGTTGCCTGTACGGGAGGCCAGGGATAAGGACACCCAGGCATTCTCCGTGGGTCTGGGGCAAAGGAGCAGAATTGACGGGCTTGGTGTTAGCCGTTGGGTAGGGGAAAGCGGGGCCCGGCTCAGGGACGTGGGGTCCATAGCAGGCTCAGTGGAGGAAGTGGGGCTGGGCCCAGAGACATCAGGTCTGCCAGTACCTCGGTGGGGAAAGCGGGGACAGGCCCAGAGATGTGAGGTCTGTCAGTAGCTAGGTGGGGGAAAGTGGGGACAGGCCCGGAGACGTCAGGTCTGTCAGTGGCTCGGTGGGAAAAGCGGGGTCAGGTCTGGAGACGTCAGGTCTGTCAGTGGCTCAGTGGGGAAAGTGGGGCCAGGCCCACAGTTGTGAGGTCTGTCAGTAGCTCGGTGGGGAAAGCAAGGCCAGGCCCGAGACGTCAGGTCTGCCAGTAGCTCGGTGGGGAAAGCAGGGTTGGGCCCAGAGACATCAGGTCTGCCAGTACCTCGGTGGGGAAAGCGGGGACAGGCCCAGAGATGTGAGGTCTGTCAGTAGCTAGGTGGGGGAAAGTGGGGACAGGCCCGGAGATGTCAGGTCTGTCAGTGGCTCGGTGGGTAAAGCAGGGCTGGGCCCGGAGATGTCAGGTCTGTCAGTGGCTCAGTGGGGAAAGCGGGGCTGGGCCCACAGACATGGGCTCTGTCAGTGGCTTGTTGGGGAAAGTGGGGATGGGCCTGGAGATATCAGGTCTGACGGTGGCTCAGTGTGGAAAGCAGGGCTGGGCCTGGAGACGTCAGATCTGTCAGTGGCTCAGTGGGGAAAGCCAGGCCAGGCCCACAGACATGAGGTCTATCAGTGGCTCGATGGGTAAAGCAGGGCTGGGCCTGGAGACGTCAGGTCTGTCAGTGGCTCGGTGGGGAAAGCGGGGCTGGGCCCGGAGATGTCAGGTCTGTCAGTGGCTCAGTGGGGAAAGCGGGGCTGGGCCCGGAGATGTCAGGTCTGTCAGTGGCTCGGTGGGAAAAGTGGGGCTGGGCCCGGAGACGTGGGCTCTGTCAGTGGCTTGTTGAGGAAAGCAGGGCTGGGCCCGGAGATGTCAGGTCTGTCAGTGGCTCGGTGAAGAAAACGGGGTCAGGCCTGGAGACATGAGGTCTGTCAGTGGTTCAGTGGGGAAAGCGGGCTGGGCCCGGAGATGTCAGGTCTATCAGTGGCTTGGTGGGGAAAGCAGGGCTGGGCCCGGAGATGTCAGGTCTATCAGTGGCTTGGTGGGGAAAGCAGGACTGGGCCCGGAGACGTGAGGTCTGTCAGTGGTTCAGTGGGGAAAGCGGGGCTGGGCCCGGAGACGTGAGGTCTGTCAGTGGTTCAGTGGGGAAAGCGGGGCTGGGCCCGGAGATGTCAGGTCTATCAGTGGCTTGCTGGGGAAAGCAGGGCTGGGCCCGGAGATGTCAGGTCTGTCAGTGGCTCGGTGAAGAAAACGGGGTCAGGCCTGGAGACATGAGGTCTGTCAGTGGTTCAGTGGGGAAAGCGGGCTGGGCCCGGAGATGTCAGGTCTGTCAGTGGCTCGGTGAAGAAAACGGGGTCAGGCCTGGAGACATGAGGTCTGTCAGTGGTTCAGTGGGGAAAGCGGGCTGGGCCCGGAGATGTCAGGTCTGTCAGTGGCTTGTTGAGGAAAGCAGGGCTGGGCCCGGAGATGTCAGGTCTATCAGTGGCTTGGTGGGGAAAGCAGGGCTGGGCCCGGAGATGTCAGGTCTATCAGTGGCTTGGTGGGGAAAGCAGGACTGGGCCCGGAGACGTGAGGTCTGTCAGTGGTTCAGTGGGGAAAGCGGGGCTGGGCCCGGAGACGTGAGGTCTGTCAGTGGTTCAGTGGGGAAAGCGGGGCTGGGCCCGGAGATGTCAGGTCTATCAGTGGCTTGCTGGGGAAAGCAGGGCTGGGCCCGGAGATGTCAGGTCTGTCAGTGGCTCGGTGAAGAAAACGGGGTCAGGCCTGGAGACATGAGGTCTGTCAGTGGTTCAGTGGGGAAAGCGGGCTGGGCCCGGAGATGTCAGGTCTGTCAGTGGCTCGGTGAAGAAAACGGGGTCAGGCCTGGAGACATGAGGTCTGTCAGTGGTTCAGTGGGGAAAGCGGGCTGGGCCCGGAGATGTCAGGTCTATCAGTGGCTTGGTGGGGAAAGCAGGGCTGGGCCCGGAGATGTCAGGTCTATCAGTGGCTTGCTGGGGAAAGCAGGACTGGGCCCGGAGACGTGAGGTCTGTCAGTGGTTCAGTGGGGAAAGCGGGGCTGGGCCCGGAGACGTGAGGTCTGTCAGTGGTTCAGTGGGGAAAGCGGGGCTGGGCCCGGAGATGTCAGGTCTATCAGTGGCTTGCTGGGGAAAGCAGGGCTGGGCCCGGAGACGTGAGGTCTGTCAGTGGTTCAGTGGGGAAAGCGGGGCTGGGCCCGGAGATGTCAGGTCTATCAGTGGGGAAAGCGGGGCTGGGCCCAGGGATGGGGGTGGGGTCCTTCAGTGACTCTGTGAAGAAAAAGTGGGGTCCATTGCTGGCTCAGCACTCTCTGCTCTTACTCTGTAGTGCAACAGCATTTTAAACAGAGCAAGGAGGGAGCGAGTGGCACCAAGCCTTACTCACCCTTGCTGGCCCAGGCTGCCCATCGCCATGTTCTGGTTTTTTTGGACCTCAGAGGTGGCAACCCTGGGCTCCCATGGGGGGGCCCTGTGTAAAGTCTATAAGGAGCAGAGAGGGTCCTAGAGAAGCTGACAGAGACCCCCGGAGGAAAGGCAGGGGTAATCTGCGAGGATAAAGGGCCTCCAGGGAGAAAGGCCTGGGAGGCAGAAATCATCTAAGAGAGCAAAGGAGAACGCTGCAGGGCCTGGGAGTAGGGATCTGTGAAAAAGTTAACCCAGAATGGTCTGAGAACTGAGCCCAGAAGGGGAGCTGAAGAGTAGCCCAAGAGGGGCAGATGAAGAGTTTGTTTAGATGTGTGATTGAACTTCTAGTTGGATTGTAGTGACCCTGGAAGTGGATGAACTGGAAAGGTGACCTGGTGGGAGGGCTAGGCCATGGAAGCTGCTGAATCAGGATGGCAGAGAGGGTACTGGAGCAGAAGAACCCTTGCAGCCACGTCTTGGCTTGAGGAGATGCAAGCACAGGCACTGGGGTAGACAGCTGTAAGGCTGTTTTCCTTCAAGTATCCTCTTGGATGCCCTAGCTTAGGGAGGGTGCCAAGGGTGGGAGTAGAAGGGGCTAATTGTGTGTGGGATACAGCGTGCAGTTCTGCTGTCCATGGAGCAGCCCAGGGAGGCTGTTGTAATTAAGTCAGCCCCTCCACCCCCTTTCCTGGGCTAATTTATGCTGAGGGCCTCTCTAACCAGTACTTAAAGTGGGCTGGGTCACAGAACTGGGAAAATAAATACATAATTTGAGTAAGGTCACTGGGGGGCAAACTTTAAGCACTGTCTTACCAAGGGTCTGAAAAAATATTTTGGCTAGAATTATGATAGAACCCCCATTTCCTCTCACACTTTTTGCACGGCCCTTTAAGCATGTCTCTAGCCCATGGAACAGACTGGGATTGTGGGGTGCAAACGTGGCTTCAATCTACCGTAGCTCACACTTCCTCTGGGCCATGAATTCTATGCTGAGACCTCTTAGAGGCTCAGTGTCTTTAAGTAGTTTTTGAATTTGTAATTATTATTCTCTCTCTCTAGGCATTTATGCCATCATTAAACTAGAGATATCTGACTACCCTACAAACTTGGAGTAAATACATTAAATGGTATCTCTTAGGCAGGGCACTTCGAGGAAAGGTTAGTATTGCTTTTTTTTAAAATTGTACGTTTCCCTGTGATTTGTACCATAAACACAATTCTACATTCATGATAAGAGGCTAAAAATATAGTCAGTAGGTAAAATGGAGAGATCCTGACTTTCATTTTAGACCCCAGTTCTTACCTTAACAACCCTGTTTTTACCCAGAGTTATCCTGTAGTCATAAACATCAACATCCACATATTGGACGTAGGACACGCGCATGTTGCCTCCTCTGTGTTCGTTTGCTGCTTCCACATTGAAGTAGGGCAGCGTGCTTTTCCCATCACACAGCTTAGACAGGGTGTAGGTGCAATTTCCCATGAACGTGTGAGACTGCTTGTCAAAAGTGTAATAGTGGGGGTCACTATGCACACTGCAGGTTGCCTCTGCAGATGAAGAATGAAATATCGCTGCATTAATACACAGGCATGTTCAGCTGACACATCTGAACACCTTTGACTTTGGAGTGTTCCTGATCCATGCAAGAACCATGCTTTGCACTTCTACAGCACCCTTCATTTAAAGGTCTCAAAGTGCTCAACAACATTAACAAAGTAAACCCTAAAACACTCCTGTGTGGTAGGGAAATAGTTTTCTTCCACTTTACAGATGGGGATTCTGAAGCAAGGCGAGATTAAGTAAATCAAATCAGTTGCAGAGCTAGGAATAAAACCAGAATTCCTCTTGCTGTTTATTGGCTAGTATGTGTATATGAATAACAATTACCTGATATCACTGGCAAAGTAGATTCTGGCGTTGCAGTTGATGATGCTGGGGGAGTGGTAGATGGCACCATCACTAAAAAAGATCACCCAAGACAATGAATTATAACTACAGAATCATCACTGTACCCGTTCACCAAAAAACACCAGGCTTCATTCTCCTCTCTCTTACACCACTGTAAATCAGGAATATTTCTGCTGGAGTCAGTGGAACTGTCCCAGTGTAAAACTGGTGTAAGTACAAGAGTTTTTAGATAAGCTTGTCTGATTGTTGGCTGGGTAATAGCCACTGAGCCTACCATAACCTGTACCTCCTTTACTGGAAATATATTTGCAGTTGGATGTGTGGCTTCTTCTGGTATATCTGTTAGAGCAGTGAAGGTCATATCGTCTATAGGTGTTGGCAGTGCTGGGAATCACAGGTCTGGCAGCAGATGCAGCACAGTAGTAGCAATATTGACACAGTTACAATTTTCTAGTCAGTGGGTTTCTTTATTTCCCCAAAATGATATTTACTTTGAGTGAAAACTAGAGCTGAAAGCGCTGCCTAGTGACAGAGAGAACAAGTGAAGGCACTATGCAAGGTGTCTTAACAAGCTCTGCTGATGCTTATGTCTTCGTGCCTGCTACACATTCTAGCTTCTAGCAGCTGGACTTCTCCTAAAATGGATGTTATAGAATGTTGTCCTTGTGTGATAGGAGCCACTAGAGCCAATGTGACCAGGTGGCCAACATTAAACTCATTCCATTGGTGACCTAGTAACATTTGTATTTAAACCTCTGGAATTGCAAAGGTAATGTAGCAACACAGAGAAACACCTAAATCCTTCTTAGCACACAAGCACTTTTTCTTTTTCCTTGCTGAATGAAAATCAGCTAGCATAGATTCATAGACTCTAGGACTGGAAGGGACCTCGAGAGGTCATCGAGTCCAGTCTCCTGCCCTCATGGCAGGACCAAATACTGTCTAGACCATCCCTGATAGACATTTATCTAACCTACTCTTAAATATCTCCAGAGATGGAGATTCCACAACCTCCCTAGGCAATTTATTCTAGTCTTTAACTACCCTGACAGTTAGGAACTTTTTCCTAATATCCAACCTAAATCTCCCTTGCTGCAGTTTAAGCCCATTGCTTCTTGTACTGTCATTAGAGGCTAAAGTGAACAAGTTTTCTCCCTCCTCCTGATGACACCCTTTTAGATACCTGAAAACTGCTATCATGTCCCCTCTCAGTCTTCTCTTTTCCAAACTAAATAAACCCAATTCTTTCAGCCTTCCTTCATAGGTCATGTTCTCAAGACCTTTAATCATTCTTGTTGCTCTTCTCTGGACCCTCTCCAATTTCTCCACATCTTTCTTGAAATGCGGTGCCCAGAACTGGACACAATACTCCAGTTGAGGCCTAACCAGCATGGAGTAGAGTGGAAGAATGACTTCTTGTGTCTTGTTAACAACACACCTGTTAATGCATCCCAGAGTCACGTTTGCTTTTTTTGCAACAGTATCACACTGTTGACTCATATTTAGCTTGTGGTCCACTATGCCCCCTAGATCTCTTTCTGCCATACTCCTTCCTAGACAGTATCTTCCCATTCTGTATGTGTGAAACTGATTGTTCCTTCCTAAGTGGAGCACTTTGCATTTGTCTTTATTGAACTTCATCCGGTTTACCTCAGACCATTTCTCCAATTTGTCCAGATCATTTTGAATTTTGACTCTGTCCTCCAAAGCAGTTGCAATCCCTCCCAGTTTGCCATTGTCTGCAAACTTAATAAGCGTACTTTCTATGCCAACATCTAAGTCGTTGATGAAGATATTGAACAGAGCCGGTCCCAAAACAGACCCCTGTGGAACCCCACTTGTTATACCTTTCCAGCAGGATTGGGAGCCATTAATAACTACTCTCTGAGTACAGTTATCCAGTCAGTTATGCACCCACCTTATAGTAGCCCCATCTAAATTGTATTTGCCTAGTTTATCGATAAGGATATCATGTGAGACTGTATCAAATGCCTTACTAAAGTCTAGATATACCACATCCACCACTTCTCCCTTATCCACAAGACTCGTTATCCTATCAAAGAAAGCTATCAGATTGGTTTGACACGATTTGTTCTTTACAAATCCATGCTGGCTATTCCCTATCACCTTACCACCTTCCAAGTGTTTGCAGATGATTTCTTTAATTACTTGCCCCATTATCTTCCCTGGCACAGAAGTTAAACTAACTGGTCTGTAGTTTCCTGGGTTGTTTTTATTTCCCTTTTTATAGATGGGCACTATATTTGCCCTTTTCCAGTCTTCTGGAATCTCTCCTGTCTCCCATGACTTTCCAAATATAATAGAGACTCAGATAGCTCAGTGGTTTGAGCATTGGCCTCCTAAACCCAGGGTTGTGAGTTCAATCCTTGAGGGGGCCATTTAAGGAAGTGGGGATTGGTCCCCCTTTGAATAGGGGGTTGGACTAGATGATCTCCTGAGGTCCCTTCCAACCCTAATAGTGTGTGTGTGTGTAACTCCTTGAGTATTCTAGGATGCATTTCATCAGGCCCTGGTGACTTGCAGGCATCTAACTTTTCTAAGTGATTTTTAACTTACTCTTTTTTTATTTTATCTTCTAAACCTACCCCCTTCCCATAAGCATGCACTATGTTAGACATTTCTTCAGACTTCTCAGTGAAGACCGAAACAAAGAAGTCATTAAGCATCTCTGCCATTTCCAAGTTTCCTGTTACTGTTTCTTCCTCCTCACTGAGCAATGGGCCTACCCTGTCCTTGGTCTTCCTCTCGCTTCTAATATATTGATAAAAAGTCTTCTTGTTTCCCTTTATTCCCATAGCTAGTTTAAGCTCATTTTGTGCCTTTGCCTTTCTAATCTTGCCCCTGCATTCCTGTGTTGTTTGCCTATATTCATCCTTTGTAATCTGACCTAGTTTCCATTTTTTATATGACTCCTTTTATTTTGTAGGTCATGCATCATTTGTAGCAGTCCCCTTAAATCATTCAATGGTGAATTGAGTATGCAATAACACATGATGCAACCCGGAGACCTACCTTGAGTGAGTTACATCTGACCGATTAATTTACTGAATATACTCTAACCCAATTATTTGTGGATACACTATAGGTCATTTAGATGCATAAATACCTGAATGAATCCACAAATCAGAGTTAGACATCTTTCTGACTTAATCTACAAACAGCATTACTTGTAGTCACTAAATTGTGGTACAAAAATAGAAACTGCATATGGCCAGGATGGAAATCTTTGAAAAATGATGGAATAATTGTATACAATAATGATAATTAATGCCTATAAGCAAGGCATTAAACTATAAACTCAATTGGATTTGTTCTTTTTTATGCAGTATAGTTTATAAAAAAAAAATTACTTGGAGGACAAAATGACCAGTTTGAGGTCTAACAAATACTATGAAATGAATAGTATGTGTTAACTGAAATAATTCCAGATATGTAAAGAGCTTAAACCTTAAATGTGAATACACATTTTAAAGAGTTGACTCCAAATGTTCTCAGCATATCTTTGTGTCCTGGCTTTTTGCACTTTCAGTTCTTCACATCCAACATGCTGCTCCTATGAAATCTCTGATTTTGCACATCAAGCGTGAATTTGCACATGCAAATATAGTTTGCACATGTAAATAGCTGATTAATTTCTCTGCACAAACTCTGACTCGGGAAAATTACATGAGCAATTTTATAGGTCATGGGTCAGCAACCTTTCAGAAGTGGTGTGCCGAGTCTTCATTTATTCACTCTAATTTAAGGTTTCGCACGCCAGTAATACATTTTAATGTTTTTAGAAGGTCTCTTTCTATAAATCTATAATATATAACTAAACTATTGTTGTATGTAAAGTAAATAAGGTTTTTTAAATGTTTAAGAAGCTTCATTTAAAATTAAATTAAATGCAGAGCCCCCCAGACTAGTGGCAGGGACCCGGGCAGTGTGAGTGCCACTGAAAATCAGCTGGTGTGCTACGTTCGGCACACGTGCCATAGGTTGCCTACCCCTATTATAGGTCATATGGAGGCTTTTTTGAAAAAGTAAGCTTTGTTTCCAAGCATGGGCTCAAATTCAGCATACACACTCTTTGTATTTGCTTATACACAAACTGTGTAAACAGGTAGACATGCAAAAATTGTATGAACAAAACTAGAGGCAAGTTTGAGTCTAGGACCAAGTCCCTTTCTGGTGGCTGAGGAAACACAATGGAGCCCTGCAATGCAGGAGGGAATGTGCAAAGGTGTCTTTAAGTCTCCTTTACATTTCCTTGGTGCACCAGTATGATCACCCAGCATACTACAGATCAGATTTAGGCTGCTCTGATTTGTGCTTGCTGCCAACAAACCCAAAGGGCAGCCAGAAAGGGCAGATGAGCCTGGCCACACCTTATTCCTCTAACAATGCCTCCTACACCAGTCGCAGAGAGGGAAGGGTCAGTTAGGAACTGTTACACAGACTTTGCACCACCAGCAGATCCCTCTATTCTAGCTTTAAGGTTATTTTGTTTTGCTGGTCCAGAAAGAAGAGGAGAATCTGGGTCTAAAAATGTTGTCCCTAAAGATGTAAAGTGAAAAAAATATCATTAAAAAAATGAAAATTAAAAATAAAACTCCCTGGCTAGTTAGTACAGCTGAGTGGGAAATTGATTTTTTTGCATGAAAAATATTCAATGAAAATTATGTTTTCCCACAAAAATTTCCATTTAGTCCAATAGGTGTTTTCTATCAAAAATGTTTGGAGAATTTTTTTTTCATTGGTGTTATTGATTAGCATGATCTTTGTCTTCATTAGTAGCCATAAAACTGAACACTGAGAGCAGCGCTTTTGTTCTAACTCTTGAGATTACATTTGTGCTCCATCCAGTGGCTGAATGGTGTGCTGCACAGCCTGGGGAAACCAGAAAGTGATTCTTTCTGTCCAAGAACAATAAGCCTCAAGAGTATTAAAATACTACTCATTGGATCTTAAAGAAAACTATTCATTCTGAGGATTTCCGTGCCCAGAAATTAGTCCTTCAACTGCCCTGCAGTTTTATGCCACTGTAAATCTGAGTCACTCTATTGTCATTATAGAAAAAGTATCACAGACAGGAGAGAAGCAGGCCCTGTTAAGACCTGGAAATATCTTCTTGCACATATTTTCTATAGTAATAATAGTGTTCATTAGTGAGATTATACAGCGTTATATATTTTCAAAGCTCCATGCATACATAAAATTTTGGATAAGATTATTATAAAATAGGTGCACAACTGGTTGGAAAATCTGTACCCAAAGAGTAATTATCAATAGTTCACTGTCATACTGGGAGGGTGTATCTAGAGCAGTCCTGCAGGGGTCAGTCTAGCCCCAGTACTATTCAATATTTTCATTAGCGACTTAGATAATGGAGTGAAAAGTAGGCTTATAAAATTTGCAGATGACTCCAAGCTGAGAGGGGTACAAGCACTTTGGAGAACAGGACTATTCCATAGTTCAGGTGTGTTCAGATAGGGATTTTGTTTCGGTAGATTATAAAGATATGGAGCAGCCTCAAATTCCAATTCAGAATCAAATTTCCCCAAAGCCCATAATATTATGATCTGAGGGTTTGGGCTGTGCTTCATTTCTACTGATTCATTGTTATTTCTCTGTGTAATGTGACAGTGCAGTGTTTTGCAGAGCTCCTATGGGAAGAGTTCTGACTCTTGTTTTACTATTACATGTTGAATAGAGAGCTCAATGAAACCCCAGACAGGTGACATTCATCTGCTTTGGAGTTTTATTACAAAACTACATTTGCAGAATTTCATGAAAATGGACTGATTTTCAGACAACCTTGCAGCTTGTTTGGAACAAAATTGAGATGCTGAGGAACGATTTGGGTGAAAACTAGGGAAAAACCCAATACATTTAGATAAGCTTCATTGTGGATTTGTTGGCTTCCTTTTTATGAGGTTTGAATCTTCGAGAGTCCTTATTCTCTACTGTGGTACAGTAAACAAGTGGAAAAAAGGGATGGGAATCATTGAGACATAGGGATAGACTTACCACAGGGCCCGTTCCTGACACCCACATTGTCCACAGCTGTGTCCCCATATTCTGTTAATCCTCGAACAGCCTCAAAAATGACCTAGGCAGGAGGCAAAGTGAATCATAGAATCAGACATATTTGGGAGATGAAAAGGGACAGCCTCACAGGCAGTGCAGGATCATTCTCTTCACTGTATTTTCTAAGAGTTTTTTCTACTCTATTTTATATGGCTCGTGAGAGTTGGGGCTTCCCTGACTTTCCTTGGAAAACATTGTGTATTAAAGCAGGGGCTGGAGGAGACACTACAATTCAATTTTTCCTAGTGATAAGTGAAACTGATTATTATTAAACTTTTCTAAGATGCTACTTAAGTCTAAGGGCCAGACTTAGATAGCAACCAGCATTTGAAACTTGACTCACAGGCAATTATCAAGTGATCCATCCTTTGTTGTCCATTCCCAGCTTCTGGCAAACAGAGGCTAAGGATATTCAGAACATGGTGTTGCATCCCAGCCCATCCTGGTTAATAGCTATTGATGGACCTGTCCTCCATGAAGTTACTTTTCTTTTTTGAACCCTATTATAGTTTTGGCCTCCCTGTCTTTTTTAATCTCTTCTCACTCGGAAGCTGTTCCATACCTCTAATCATTTTAGTTATCCTTCTCTGTACCTTTCCCAATTCTAATGCATCTTTTCTGAGATGGGGCAATCAGATCTGCTCACAGTATTCAAGTTGTGGCTGTACCATGGATTTATATAGAGGCATTATGATATTTTCTGTCTTGTTTTCTATTCTTTTCTTTTCTATTCTTTTCCTAATGGTTCCTAACATTCTGTTAGCTCTTTTGACTGCTTCTGCACATTGAGTGGATGTTTTTAGAGAACCACTCACAGTGACTAAAATCTTTCTTGAGTGGTAACAGCTAATTTAGACCCCATCATTTTGTATGTATAGTGCCCAAGCAGTTCTCAGTTATTCTCAGCCATACAGTTAACATGGTATGAAGTAGTGGTAGTCAGAGGGGCCAAAAGCACTGTAATTACACTGTAATTGCAATATAACTACATTTTGTTTAAGATCATTGTATCGCAAGGTGTAACCAACATTTCTTTGATTTTTTGCACAATCCCTTAAAGCTTGCAAGGGCAAGGCAAAACTTGGCAGTCTTTTCATACTGTACAAAGTGGTGTGTTCTTAGTATAATTACCTTTATCCTTCTCTCAGGCAGAAAAGTAACAGTGGTGAAACCATAGATCCAAGAAGAACCCTGGTTTCCCTTCTGACTCCACACCAGATCTTCCACTCCTTCATTCTGAATAATCACTTTCAGCTCATTCAGCTCCTCTGACCCAAACATGTGATACCAGAAGTCTATGCATATCTGTCCAGAAACCACAATTTCAGGACTCGCAATCCTGTCGGTGTCGAATGGGACGAGGTTACTGGCCTCTTGGTAAATAAAATAGCCATCTGCAGGGTGAAAAGAATGAATCAATCGCTAAATCCTTGTGTTTTCTCAGGTATTATTTAAAAGTGAACTGTTAACCATTTCTAGAGTGGGTTTTGGACACTATTTAACAGCACAGAGCAACACTACATTACAAATAAGGACAAGAAATGAAAGAGAATACTGTTTCTAGCAGTTAATAGGCAGAATGCAATTACCCAGACCTGAATACAAACCTGGAGACCAGAGCTAAAACACCCCATCTCTTACAAAGAGTGCTATGGAATTTTTCATGACCACACTTGGTCAAAACCTTTTATTTCACTTCTAAAAGATGGCATAGTGCCCCTTTATGCCATGCTTGGTTTAGTTCTGACTAAGAGGGAAGAGTGCCAACCACCGAACACTCCTTCCTTCAGAACTTAGTTTCTCCATTAAGGTCTCTGATTATGATTTTGCAACCTGCAGGAAATCGCGACATTTGTATTCATCTGACACAGGATGAAAAGTTGCAATTTTGAAATTTATATGAAACAAAATAGTCCAAAAAAATTCTATTTGAAAATGTTGGAACATTTCATTTTGACATTTTTGATTGAATTGAAACATTTAAATATTTATAAAATTTAAACACTTCATTTGAACACTAAACCGCTTCCCTATGGTACATTGCTTTATATGTCTTGTATTTTTGGCCCCCATCACATTTATTGGCCAGGTACCACAGCCAGACTACAACTCCCATAATGCATCGAGTCATGTGATTCCAATGATGCACTATGCAGCTTGGACAGATGGAAATCAGCAGATCGCCTTTTGAGAGATGTAGTCCTCCAGGGAGCCTGGCGCATAGAAGAGAATAGGGGATGGAACCTCACCTCTCATAAGACAGTTCACTGTAGTGAAATGTAGTTAAGGGGTTTTTTTTAATTGACTTAAAATTAAACATTTTAGGTCAGTTCAAAAAAACAAAAACATCTGATTCAGGTTGAATTGACCCAAAATAAAATATTTCATTTTAATTTTTCTGATAGAAAATTGAAAATTTTCAGCAAAATCAAAATAAAAATTACAAAACATGCATTTTTCATGAGAAAATCATTCCAAGAGATAATTTTCAGACCTGGTCTATTCTAGTCCCAGTACTAACTAGGTTTGAGGTTGTTCAGCCTGTGATTCTGAGAAGGGAATAGCACTAGGTAACATGGCTGCAGTTACGATCTGGGAGACTGAATCCCTTTTAAGTGATCGTATAGCATATTGATGATATAAATGGACCCACACGGCTACAACAACACTGTATACAATAAATGGACAGCGATAGATCCCAAGCAGCCATGTCTCTTGATGATATGACTACATGTGAACTCACTTTTCTGATCACACATAACCTATGACCAGCTTTTCAAATACTGTATATTTTTAGCAATTCAGTCTTTGTAATCTTTGTAATACTCTGTGCCAGCCTGAATAATGTGTAGTGTCCATGATGGCCATAGAATCGTTACTTTTATTGCCATTAATTGATGTGAATATAATCTGGCTACCAAACCTCCCTTGAATAATGTTTTGTACACATGGTGAAGTCTGCACTCTCCTTGGTGTCTACAGCATTATGTATCTAGCCTTTTGCTGCTTTGCTGCATTGACAGAGACTTCCATCTCACTATGGGGCAAGGCAGGTTAATTTGTCTGTGACTGACAGGGTGAGAGAATCTTACACTTAGCAAAATCAGGTCTCAATAGGAAAGCAAATTAGTGGCAGAAGGAACATTTTTAAAAGCTGAATGAACCTCGTTTTTTAAAGAAAGGAAGAAAAGCCCAGCAGATGTCACATTCAGACGGAAATCAACAGGCTTATAATTGAGCTCTTACTTCCATCGGGGTAGTCTCCATCTGGACCTGTTCCACTAGTTGGAGTGGCATGTTTGGTTCTTATCCAGGCTCCTTGGTTCACTTTACAGGGCTGAGTCCAGTCACAAAACGGTCTCGAGTTGTTGTTAAAATCACATCTGGTGATGTAAGCTGAAACACAGTGGGATTAAAAGATAATATTTTCTAGGCAACACTGATACATTAAACCTCAAGACAACAGAACAAACTGCACACAGAGGTTGGGGAAGCTCCTTCACTGGAGGTTTTCAAAAGGAGCCTGGATCGCCATCGGTCTTGGATGGTTTAACCACAACAAATCCTGCATCTTGGCAGAGGTGAGACTAGATGACCCTTGCAGTCCCTTCTAAACCTATGATTCTATGGGACATTAACAATACAAGAAAGAGAGAGAGAGAGAGAGAGAGAGGTAAGTACCTGTTCCAGGATCCCAGGTTCCAAAGCCACTGGTTAGATCTGTTTGCTTGACCCTGCCAAGGAAAATGCTCAGTGAAATCCTTGTGGACTTTTAAAAAACATTCAAAAAAACAATTGTTTTAACCACACACATTGAAAGGGAAAGGTAGAGCCCTTGGTGCTCCTGGGAGATGGCACCAGGAGAACAGATGCCCTTTCCTGGCACATACACTGCTTTAGTTTGTTTGCCAGACAAAGGCCCCCCTCATATATGTGCCACAAGGTTCTCTTTTCTCCACTTTTTCATTGTCATGAGGAAGTAAGGCTGTGTCAGAGATGGGGTGAGTTATTTTAATTATGTGGAAGATACTCAGCTCTATGTCCCCACTGACTGGGGAGGGAACAGGTGCCCCACTCACGGTTAAGGATTGGGGTCTGGATGAGGGATAACTGGATAAGGCTTAGTTCAGATAAACAGGCTGAATCACCACTACCTCGCACATTGTGTCATCATTTACACTATGCAAACTGGTATAAAATACTACCATTTTGATGTGCACATAGCCAGAATATATCTCATGGCCATTGCTAGAATGCTTGCATTTCCTGCACCTTTCCCACACATCCTACCACCTTTGTTTATCAGCCCTTGCAACCCTTTCCCTAAACTACATCGAAAGCTCCTCCAGGTAGGGACCTGTCCTTCAATTTGTCTATAAAGCACCGTGCACACCTGGCAGCACTACAGAAATAATAAAGCGCAGTGCATGATACAGATGGGCCAAAACCAAAACTGGGGTCCAAGCACCAGCATGGAGCAGGGCAGCAGCAGGGAAGCTGTATCTCCAGTTAATAACTCCATTGGCTGTGCACCCTATGCATAGGTGTGGGAATGTGGAACAAGCAGAAATGGACTTCAGACACCTTAAGGCTGCAACAACAGCTTGGAACTGACTCTTCTGGTGCTCTAAAGGCAGTGGGAGACAAGATTCTGCTTCCTCCATCCAATCTCAATGGTACCCCTTCTTCAAGCCCCTTCATTCAGGCCTGAAGTGTGGTGGAGAATTTCTCCTCAAGTGAATACATCACAGATGTGCAGTAAATTGCCTGCCATCAAAATCTAAGCAATGACATGCATAGAAATAGGAACAAATAATGGCATTCATTTTAGTCTATTTCAGCTGAGACGCATGAAAATGAAGAAACTCAAAGTAACTGGAAGATGCTTCCTGAAGCAGGCTGCCTCACAGATAAGCCGGAAAGATGAAGACTGAAGATGGACAAATCAAAGCAAACAAAGACACCCATCCATGGACTCCAGGACCAAGACCGAGCTGGAAGAATATTGCCATTTAAAGCACGCTTGGTGCTGTCTTTACTTGTTGTGTAGCAATTAGATTCCATGGCGATAGGCGTTTTAGAAATATTGAGCTAGAAAGACAGGTGATTAATGTTCACAGCAGTCAAAAAGAGACTGTTAATTTTATGGACAGTTTGTTCAATGTCCCTCCCCTCCAGATGTGCCATGGAGCAATCCAGATGTGTTCCAGACCTTTGTCATGGCCAGTAGCCAACACAAAACAAGTTTAAATAGAAGGAAATTATTGCATTATTTTTAAAATAACAAGAGTCATTTGAAAGGACAGAATGAATATTTGCCTTTAAAATTTCCAAAATAGGTATATGAAGGTACACTCAGTATTGTGCTACTTACCCTTTGGTATCTGGCACTGAGAGACAGAATAAAATTAAAATGCATTGTAAGTGCCAGAGTGTCCACATTCTAGAAGACAGAATTAAATGTTCTGTGCGATACTCTCCACATATTAATCCACCAACTTTACTATCAGGAAGCAAAAGGGGATGAAGGGCAAAAAACAGAAGAATATATTGACCAATGGGTGGAGTCAATCATAAAAATCTCTTCAGGAGTCAGCAAGCACAACACAAATTACAACATCAGCAGAGATTTTTTTGTTTTATAGCATTTGCTTTCATGCCCTCTAGGTCTGTGGGTTGGCGAAGAAAGCAATCTGATCCTGATTCAGTTCCAAGCTCTAGATAAAACAGGTTCATGTTTTTAAAAAGGGTGACTTGTTCCTTTTATGGTGAGATAATCCTCTACATTTTCTCTCTCTTCATTTATGGGAGGAAAGTTCTCTACAATTTCTATGTTTAGTGTATACAGATGAGGCTTCTGTTAATTATCAGGTTTTCTCTCAATCATTAATTTGGATTCTACAGACCAGAACATAAGCTTTCAGTTTACTAATGGACACTTAAATTTCTGGATCAAATACAGCAGCTTCCTGGAATGGCATGCATATGCTTCAAAACCACTGTGCCTATGTGACAGATAAGGATATTACAGGAAATTGCCCTCATAGACTTTAGGTTTAAGTAGGATAGGATTATAGGAGTGTAAGGTTGACACTGTATTAAGTTTATCTATTATTGTTGGTCAGGATTATATGCAACCTCTCTACTAGTGGGGAGATGTGAGACCTGGGAGTTCGACTATATTGAAAATGTGCCAGACAAGTATGGATTTTGGAACAATAAGTGTTAAGTGGATTTCCTGGGGAATCCATAGGAAGAGGTAAATGCAAATTATCCAACTCCAGTAGTGCAAGAACCCACCTATACCCTGAGGAGAGGCTTTTTGTCTGCTGATCACTTGTTACAGAAAGTCAAGATCAAAGGCCTGAACTGTATAAAGAAATGGGTGATCTGCCCAGCTTTTGTTCACATTTTGGATCCAAGATGGATGAACTTGTAACCGTGGGGAAAACTTAGTTGTAAGTTTTGAGCCCTAGGTTGGATCTGGGAGTGATCTTTGGTAAGCTTTTTAGTATGTATGTAGGGACTTCTGTTGTTTTAATATTTTCTCTATGATGCTTTTACCTTAAGAATAAATGTGCTTGTTTAGAAAGAGCTGTGGGGCAACATATAACTACAGGCAATACTCAGAAAGAAAGCAAAGCGTAGGCACTGGCCTTTTAGCAGTCTGGCTTGCTGGGAATATCCCAGTGTAAGGAGAGAGCTGTGTAGCCTTAAAATCCCTGATCAGAAAAGAGTGAGATGTGGGTTTATGCCCAAGGAGGTGATGGCTGGGAGCTGGAAACCTTTCAGAGGATTTGGGGAACTACAGACCAGTCAGGGGTGATGGCTGGGAGCTGGAAACCTTTCAGGGTATCCAGGGAACTGCAGGCCAGTCAGCCTCACCTGAGTCCCTGGAAAAATCATGGATCAGGTCCTCAAGGAATCAATTCTGAAGCACTTAAAGGAGAGGAAAGTGATCAGGAACAGTCAGCATGGATTAACCAAGGGCAAGTCATGCCTGACTAACCTAATTGCCTTCTATGATGAGATAACTGGCTCTGTGGATGAGGGGAAAGCAGTGGCCGTGTTATTCCTTGACTTTAGCAAAGCTTTTGATACGGTCTTCCACAATATTCTTGCTAGCAAGTTAAAGAAGTATGGGCTGGATGAATGGACTATAAAGTGGATGGAAAGCTGGCTAGATCGTCGGGCTCAATGGGTCGTGATCAATGGCTCCATGTTTAGTTGGCAGCCGGTATCAAGCGGAGTGCCCTGAGGGTCGGTCTTGGGGCTGGTTTTGTTCAGTATCTTCATTAATGATCTGGAGGATGGTGTGGATTGCGCCCTCAGCAAGTTTGCAGATTACTCTAAACTGGGAGGAGTGGTAGATACGCTGGAGGGTAGGGATAGGAAACAGAGTGACCTAGACAAATTAGAGGATTGGGCCAAAAAAAATCTGATAAGGTTCAACAAGGACAAGTGCAGAGTCCTGCACTAAGGACGGAAGAATCTCATGCACTGCTACAGACTAGGGACCAAATGACTAGGCAGCAGTTCTGCAGAAAAAGACCTAGGGGTTACAGTGGACAAGAAGCTGGATATGAGTCTACCGTGTGCCCTTGTTGCCAAAAAGGCTAATGGCATTTTGGGCTGTACAAGTAGGGGCATTGCCAGCAGATCGAGGGACGTGCTCATTCCCCTCTATTTGACATTGGTGAGGCCTCATCTGGAGTACTGTGTCCAGTCTTGGGCTCCACACTACAAGAAGGACGTGGAAAAATTGGAAAGAGTCCAGTGGAGGGCAACAAAAATGATTAGGGGGCTGGGGCACATGACTTATGAGGAGAGGCTGAGGGAACTGGGCTTATTTAGTCTGCAGAAGAGAAGAATGAGGGGGGATTTGATAGCTGCTTTCAACTACCTGAAGGGGGTTCCAAAGAGGATAGATCTAGACTGTTCTCAGTGGTAGCAGATGACAGAACAAGGAGTAATGTTCTCAAGTTGCAGTGGAGGAGGTTTCGGTTGGATATTAGGAAAAACATTTTCACTAGGAGGGTGGTGAAGCACTGGAATGGGTTACCTAGGGAGATGGTGGACTCTCCTTCCTTAGATGTTGTAAGAACTGGCTTGAGAAAGCCCTGGCTGGGATGATTTAGTCAGGGTTGGTCCTGCTTTGAGCAGGGGGTTGGACTAGATGACCTCCTGAGGTCCCTTCCAACCCTTGTATTCTTTGATTCTATGATTCTATGATGACTTCAAGGGACCACGGAGGGAGAAAACAGGTGCAATTGCCCTGAGACTGTGACAACCTAAACTGGGGCCAATAGCATGAATAACGTTTACATGGAGCTGTGTGAATAATCTCCACATGGGTGATGCATGATGAATCATACAGGCCATGTCCTCTGACTCCTGGTCTCTCCCCTTATTATCTCTTGGCAGCATTTGCTGAAGTGGAGTCTGCAGGGTAATCTCTTTGTAGCTTTGAGTTTGACAAGTGTCTGTCTGCCAGAACTTGTAAAGTGTTTTCTGTACTGGATGGAAAACTAGGACATATACAGTGTAGAAAGGTTACACGGAGGGTGGGTGAGAAATCCTGACCTTTCATTTTTGACCATTTTCCCTGTGTAGTTATTTCCCAATGGCTAAAGTGATTCAGACTTTGTACTTTTACTAAACAGGAAATTATTTCCTCTTCCCCGTCTCAGTAGAAGATATTTTATATAATAAGTAATAAGGAAGACGGCTCCAAAGAAATGGAGAGAACACAGCAAGGGTAAGCAGATTCTGCCCTGGAATGTAGAGGTGACTACATTTCAGTTAGGCATGAATCTGTGTACCAATGTACAATGGGCCTATATAGGAAAAAGCCCCAAATATCGGGACTTTCCCTATAAAATCGGGACATCTGGTCACTCTAACTGAAATTGAAATTCACCCCACTGCAGAGGGCCAGCACAAAGGCCTATCAACTACTTACTTCTCACTTATACCTCAAACTAGGGACTTAAGTGGTGTCTGGACCTTGTGTGCTTGGCCCTCTGCACAGGGTGAATTTTACCCTGAATGATTACTTAGTACAACTCATGCTGGGGTTGGGTTTTTTAATCCAGACAACAGAGTTCAGACCATCTGCAGCCTATATTACAAATTCCCCTTTCCTCCAAAATGGTGACAGAGTACACACCACTTATAACAATGGGGGTGCACAAAGGGGCCAGTTGCCCTGTATTGAATTCAAACAGATTTCCCCAATCAACTGCACCAAAGGAGATGTGAGCTCCTCTGCTTGCAGCAGATTTTATAACTTTGTTTTATTCTGCATCTGTTGCAGCTGTTCCAGGGCCTTACAATGAATAAAGAGATAGAGGCTACATAGAAATATATCAATCTCATCTCTGGTTGGAGTCAGAAGAGTGACTCTGTAATTTGAGGGGTTCCATATTTTTTTCTGGGTGAAATTTACGTTGTACAGAGGGTCAACATGAGGCCTAGGCAGCACTTGTGCCACGTGAGCCCATTTTCATTGTACACCGCTACCTCGCTATAACGCCACCCGATAGAACACGTGGTAAAGCAGTGCTCTGGGGGGGGTGGGGCTGCGCACTCCACTGGATCAAAGCAAGTTCAATATAACACGGTTTCACTTATAACGTTGTAAGATTTTTTGGCTCCCAAGGACAGCCTTATATCAAGGTAGAGGTGTATTGGAAAACTTTTGCGGAGAATTTATGGCACTTTTTGACCAAGTCTACATACAGTATATTTTTCCATTCCACAAGTGACATATGAGATGGTTCTGTCTAATTTGCTTGGGGCTGTCCATCTCATTATGCTGAAATTTTTACAATCTAGTGCTATTTTAGTTTAACCCTTTAGTTAAAGTTAGGACTATGGAGAGTTAAGTAAACAGGATTATTTATACATACAAATAGCTCTTGAATACATCTGCTTATACAACATCATTGTTTGTTGCTTAATGTGAAAAATTCATAGGATTTTTTTTCTCACCAAACAGGCCCTGTAAAGAAATAGAGCAATTAAAAAACTAGCATAAAACAACTGGCCCTGGTAATAAAAAATCAAATAATAAAGGCAATAAACATAAGATCTAATCTATTCATCCTAGTAAATGCTTTTAATGCATTAACACTTTATCATACACTTTAAATGGCTGTGAAAATTGATAATGGTATCCAATACCTAATTCTGTGTCTTTAATTTTCTTCAGTGTGAGTTCTCACTGATGAATGGTAAATGCATTGAACTGTGATAATGGTATCCAAACATGATATCTCTAAAACCAGTGGTATAGTGGGGACACTGGATGACTCAGGAGATTAGCAATGGTTTATGAAGTTTCTCGGCAACAAGTTGAAATCTGGGTCAAACTGGTAGTGAAACCAGTGGAACCTGGTTCTGTGCTGGCTGGCACATTGCAGAGAGGATACAAAGGTTATGTAAAATGCTACCATTCTGATGGGGTAGTTTTATATTCACAGCATATACATATACCAGGACACTGTCCAATCCAATGCTTGGTCTAAACGCAAAGCTGAGCAAGCTTAACTGAAGGTGTATTTTTAAACTGATTTAGAGAAATTGCAAAACCCTGTGTGGATGTTCTTATCAGTTTAAGGTTGATTTCTCTGTAAATCTACAGGTGCAAACTAAGTTCATATATCCAGTTTGAAATCCATATAAGTACGTCCAGACAAGGGTTTGCACTTTTTTAGCTAAATTGCTTTTAAAACTAATTTCATTAAACTAATGCAATTTGAGGAGACAGGCAAAACTCACTGTCATCTTATCTGTTTTCATTTAGATAACAATTACGTATTGTGGGAAGCTTTTGGGAAAGGGGGAGTCTATACAGGAAGGATGGGCTCCACCTAAACCCAAATGGAACCAGATTGCTGATGCTTAAAATTAAAAAGGTCGTAGAACAGTTTTTAAACTAAGGGCTGGGGGAAAGCCAACAGGGGCGAAGGAGCATGTGGTTCGGACATCCCTTAGGGATCTATAAATCTATAAATGGAGATTCCCTATGTCATAGGTGGGCAAACTAAGGCCCATGGGCTACATCCAGCCCGCAGGACCATCCTGCCCAGCCCCTGAGCTCGTGGCCGGGGAGGTTAGTCCCCGACCCCTCCTCTACTGTTCCCCCTCTCCCACAGCCATGTGGTCAGCACTCTGGGTGGCGGGGCTGCGCACTCCAGCTGGGCAGCGTGGCTCCAGACATGCTGCTCTGAGCAGCATGGTACGGGGGGCCAAGGCCTGGGGGATGGAGGTCCTGGGGGGCAGTCAGGGGACAAGGAGCAGGGGGTGGTTGGATGAGGCAGAAGTTTGAGGGGGGCAGGGGATGAGGAATGGCGGGGATTGGATAGGGGGTGGGGTCATGGGGGGCCTGTCAGGGATGGGTGTGTGGATAGGGATCGGGGCAGCCAGGGGACGGGGTGGGGTGGATAGGGGCTGGGGTTCCGGAGGGCGGTTGGGGCAGGGTTCCCTGGAGGGGAAGGTCAGGGGACAATGAGCGGGGGGGGGGGGTTGGATGGGTGGGGGCCTCTGAGGGGGGCAATCAGAGGGCGGAAAGTGGGAAGGGTTGGATAGGGGGCAGGGGCCAGGCTGTTTGGGGGGCACATCCTTTCCTACCAGGCCTTCCATACAGTTTCACACCCCAATGTGGCCCTCGGGTCAAAAAGTTTGCCCACCCCTGCCCTATGTCCTAATAAGGAGGAGATGATGGAAAATGATAAAATACAGGCAGGAACTGATGAGAAACAGTCAAATGAAAAAAAGTCCCATTCAACTATGTCATGCAATAAGGGACAGCCAAAAAATGACAAGTTTTTAAAATTCTTATATACCAATGCTAAAAGTCTAAATAAGAAGATGGGTGAAGTAGAGTGGTGGTGCTGGTGGGAGAAAGGCACTATATGTGAAAGAAAACATGGAATCAAATTAAATAAAAATCTTAAATGAACTAAATTGTACTATAGAATCTCTATGGATAGTAATTCCATGCTTTGAAAAAATAAGAATATAGCAGTAGGGCTATATTACAGACCACCTGACCAGGATTGTGTTAGTGACTCTGAAATGCTCAGGAAGATTAGATAGGCTATTAAAATAAAAAACTCCGTAGTAATAATGGGGGATTTCAACTATCCCCATATTGACTGGGTACATATCACCTCAGGACGAGATGCACAGATAAAGTTTCTTGACACCTTAAATGACTGCTTCTTGGAGCAGCTAGTCCTGGAACCCAAAAGAAGAGAGGCAATTCTTGATTTTGTCCTAAGTGGAGCACAGGATTAGGTCCAAGAGGTGAATATAGCTGGACCTCTTGGTAATAGAGACCATAATATAATTAAATTTAACATCCCTGTGGCTGGGAAAACTCCACAGCGGCCCAACGATGTAGCATTTAATTTCAGAAAGGGGAATTACACAAAAATGAGGTTAGTGAAACAGAAATTAAAAGGTACAGTACCAAAAATAAAATCCCTGCAAGCTGCTTGGAAATTTTTTAAAGACACCATAATAAAGGCTCAACTTACATGTAGACCTCAGTTTAAAAAACATAGTAAGAGAACCAAAAGAGAGCCACCGTAGTTAAAACAACTAAGTAAAAGAAGCAGTGAGAGGGAAAAAAGCATCCTTTAAAAAGTGGAAGATAAATCCTACTGAGGAAAATGGAAAAGAGCATAAAGTCTGGCAAATGAAGTGTAAAAATATAATTAGAAAGACCAAAAAAGAATTTGAAGAACAGCTAGCCAAAGACTCCAATAGTAATAGCGAATTTTTTTTCAAATACATCAGAAGCAGAAAGCCTGCTAAGCAACCAGTGGGGCCACTGGACAATGGAGATGCTAAAGGAGCACTCAAAGACGATAAGGCCATTGCGAAGAAACTAAATGAATACTTTGCATCAGTCTTCACTGTTGAGGATGTAAGGGGGATTCCCAAACCTGACCCATTCTTTTTGGGTGACTGATCTGAGGAACTGTTCCAAATTGAGGCGTCATTAGAGGAGGTTTTGGAACAAATTGATAAACTAAACAGTAATAAGTCTTCAGGACTTGATGGTATTCACCCAAGAGTTCTGAAGGAACTCAAATGTGAAATTGCAGGACTACTAACTGTAGTCTGTAACCTATCATTTAAATCAGCTTCTGTATCAAATGACTGGAGGATAGTTAATGTGATGCCAATTTTTATAAAGTGCTTCAGGCCAGCAAGCCTAACTTCAGTACCGGGCAAATTGGTTGAAACTATCGTAAAGCACAAAATTGTCAGGCACAGAGATGAACATAATTTGTTGGAGAAGAGTCAACGTGGTTTTTGTAAAAGGAAATCATGCCTCACCAATCTACTAGAATTCTTTGAGGGGGTCAACAAGCAGATGGACAAGGGGGATCCAGGGGATACAGTGTATTTAGATTTTCAGAAAGCCTTTGACAAGGTCCCTCACCAGAGGCTCTTAAGCAAAATAAGCTGTCATGGGATAAGGGGAAAGGTTCTCTCATGGATTGGTAAATGGTTAAAAGGTAGGAAACAAAGGGTAGGAATAAACGGTCAGTTTTCAGAATGGAAAGAGGTAAATAGTGGTGTCCCCCAGGGGTCTGTACCGGGCTCAGTCCTATTTAACATATTCATAAATGCTCTGGAAAAAGGACTAAACAGTGAGATAGCAAAATTTGGAGATGATACAAAACTACTCAAGATAGTTAAGTCCCAGGCACACTGCGAAGAGCTACAAAAGGATCTCACAAAACTGGGTGACTGGGCAACAAAATGGCAGATGAAATTTAATGTTGATAAATGCAAAGTAATGCACATTGGAAAACATAATCCTAACTATGCACATACAATGAGGGAGTCTACATTAGCTGTTACCACTAAAGAAAGAGATCTTGGAGTCATTGTGAATAGTTGTCTGAAATCATCCACTCAGTGTGCAGCGGCAGTCAAAAAAGCTAACAGAATGTTGGAAATCATTAAGAAAGGGATAGATAATAAGACAGAAAATACCATATTGCTTCTATATAAATCCATGGTATGCCCACACCTTGAATACTGCATGCAGATGTGGCCGACCCATCTCAAAAAAGATATATTGGAATTGGAAAAGGTTCAGAAAAGAGCAACAAAAATGATTAGGGGTATAAAACAGCTTCTGTGTGAGGAGAGATTAATAAGACTGGGACCTTTCAGCTTGGAAAAGAGGCGACTAAAGGGGGATATGATAGAGGTCTATAAAATCATGAGTGGTATAGAGCAAGTTAATACGGAAGTGTTATTTATTTCTTCTCATAATACAAAAACAAGGGGCCACCAAATGAAATTAATAGGTAGCAGGTTTAAAACAAACACAAGAAAGTATTTTTTCACGCAACACATTGTCAACGTCTGGAACTCCTTCCCAGAGGGTGTTGTGAAGGCCAATACTATAACGGGGTTCCAAAGGGAGCTAGATACGTTCATGGAGAATGAGTCCATCAATGGCTATTAGCAGGGAGGCAGGGGTGGTGTCCCTAGCCTGTTTGCCAGAAGCCGGGAATTGGGTGACAGGGCATGGATCACTTGATGATAACCTATCTGTTCATTCCCTTTGGGGCACCTGCCACTGTCAGAGGACAGGATACTGGGCTTGATGAACCTTTAGTCTGACCCAGTATGGCCGTGCTTATGTTCTCACTCTTCCCCTTTCTCAGCAATGAGAACAATTTACTGGCATCCAGCATGCCATATCTGTAAATTCTATTTAGGGGTCTTCTGTTAATTGTCCTAAACATTTTCTCTCCTCTTTGCCTTGATTGCTGTCATGTATGAAAAGGGCATCACCACATCTAGGGCCTGATCCTTTGAAGATCTCGGCTCCCTGAGATCCTACTGGATGTGACCCTTAGTGAGGGCTTGAACAATCATGCACTAGATATTACATAAATCTGCAGTGCTCATAAATCCATTATCATCATATTTAGATAAGATAGTGGTGCCACCAGCTCGGCCTTTGCCCTGTGGAATAGACACATGTTGGCAGGCAAAGGAAAACATAAAGAGGTGTAAAATGTTGTTGCTATGGAATAAAATGTTTGTTGTTGCTCAGCAAAGATAAAGTGAGGCTCTGCTCTGACAAGGGTTTCCGTGAATGAGGGAACTTGGGAGTTTCTGATCACTGTCTCTCACGGACTTGTAGAACAAACGTGCTCAATTTATGAGTACACAAGATTTTTCCCTAACTCTCAGCTCTCCAAACTCAAGCTGAGATTGGAAAGTCAGGCTGGATTTTTTTTCTGACTAGCTAGCAATAAAGATTTTTCTGATGGGAATTTACCAATTCTGATGAAGCTATGTGAAGCACAATAGAAGTTAGCTCTCTCTCTTGTAGCTGTCTTGGCTTGTGCAGAGCTGACAGGAGAGAAAAGCAGTAATAATTATTTTTGGTCATTCAGATAAGTAGATGGGATACTGAATATACATAGGTAGCAAAACTTTTGAGCACAGTCACTTCTTTAATCACAATTGCACTTTAAAATCAAAGACTGTGGGGTTTTTTTCTCCTTCAAAGAGTTTGTAAAGTCAATTTGTATTAAAGGATGTGTGGTGCAGTGTTAGGGTGACCATATGTCCTGTTTTGGCCAGGACAGTCTCTTTTTTAAGCCCTGTCCCAGCCTTCCTGACTTTTTTGGCAAAACTGTGCATTTGTCCCATTTGCTCTTGTCAACTGATGGCAAGAGCGAACTGGACAAATGCAGAGTTTTGCCAAAAAAGTAGGATGTGACTTGTAGCGGGGTACAGAGGAGTGTGTGTGTGGCGCGGGAAGCAGCAATGCCAGCCCTGTGTGGGAGGGAGGGCTCAGGAGAGTGGCTCAGGTGGGGCCAGCCCCACAAGGTGGGGCAGCAGAGGGTTGTGGGCCAGCCCCATGTGTGCAAGGGAAAGAGGGGCCTCAGGCTGGCCCCACGTGCTGGAGGGAGAGGGACCTCAGGACAGCCCCAAGTGGACAGAAGGCAGAAAGGGTTCAGGCTGGCTCTGTGTGGGTGGGAGGCAGGGAGGGCTCAGGCCAGTCCCGTGCACAGGGGGGAAGCAGGGCCTCAGATCGGCCCCGTGGTGTTTCCTGTTTTCCTTTGGGAAAATATGGTCACCCTAACAGTGTATTGATTATCACAAAGGGCCTGATTCTGATCTTACACCGTTTATGTGTTGGTGTAATACCACAGAATTTAGGCAAGTTGCTCTTGATTTACTTTGGTGTAAGTGAGAGGGACAAGGGGTTCATTCTGCGTGGAGCTGCAGTAGTTTCAGCAAGTCTGGCTTTGCTCTGCTGTTTCATGACTCCTGAGTTTTGCTTTGAATTTCAAGTTCATCTCTGAAGTTGGGTGAGCTCTGCTGAAACAGACTAAACCTGCCTGGTACCTCCTCTCTGTAGTCCCTCTACTCTCCAAGGCCCAGAGACCTCTCACTTACCCGGGCCCTGAACTGCACAAACCTTTGTGACCAGCTGACATCTTCTGCCCATCCCACATCTTGTGGTGACTGTTTGGCCTCCTCCTGCATTCCTTATCCTCTGTGGGAGTCCAGGCAGCCTCCTTACCCCTCCTGGATCTTCTCAGGGAGGGCCACTTCTCTCATCTGCAATCTTTTGGACAAGCTTTCCTCCCTCAGGTCCCTAGGATATATTAATTTCTACAGCAATGGGGAATCCCTCGCCCTCAAACTTCCTACTGCAGCTCTTACAGCCATACACTGACTGCAGCTGCTTCCTGGGGCATTGTGGGTCTCATTTCACTTGGTTTCTTTCTAATTAAAAAAACTGTCAATTTCTGGTTAAAATCTCACCCTGAAGGAGAACAGCAGCAGCTGTGCACACCTCCCTTCCAGGTCTGGGAAGGAACTCAGCTGAGATATTGCTGTACTGAACAAAAGAGAATTACTGTAACTCCGCACTTGACGTTGTAGTTCTGTTCCTGAAAAATGTGACTTTAAGTGAAACGATGTTAAGAGAATCCAATTTCCCCATAAGAATTAATGTAAATAGGGGGTGTTAGGTTCCAGGGAAATTTTTTTTGCCAGACAAATATATATATACACACACACACACACACACACACAATTTAATACTGTACACAGCACTGATGATTGTGAAGCTTGGCTGAGGTGGTGGAGTCAGAGGGTGGAAGAGGGTGGGATATTTCCCAGGAAATGCCTTATTGCTAAATGATGAACTAGCACTCGGCTGAGCCCTCGAGGGTTAACACATTGTTGTTAATGTAGCCTCACATTCTACAAGGCAGCACGAATGGAGGGAGGGGAGACAGCATGGCAGACAGAGACAGAGACACATACCGTGTGCAGGGTTGTCCCTAGCTATTCTGGGGCCCTACGCAGCCCACCCACATGGGGTTTGTGGGGCCCCAGGCCTCCGTAGTCAGGAGGCTGGCTCCAGGACTCTGGGGGGGGCTGACTTGGGGGATGGGCAGAACCACCCCCCAGCACTCACCAGCGGCATGGTTGGGGCCAGGCAGCTGCACTTCCTGCCACTGTCAAGTGCAGGCCTGGCCCTGCTCCAGTCCTCAGGAGAGTGGGGATGTAGCAGGGGCGGGAAGGTGGTGGGAAGAGGTGGAGTGGGATGGAGCAGGGGCTTTGGGGAAGGGCTGGAGTGGGGAAGGGGAGGGAGCCATGGGAAAGACACAGAGCAGGGGCTGGAGCAGCATGCAGCTGCACAGGGCACCAGGAAATTTGGTGCCTCAAATTTCCTGGTGCCCTACGCAGCTACATACTTTGCGTATGGGTAAGGATGGCCCTGACCATGTGTCTGAGAGACAGATGCACATTTCCCCTTTAAGAACGCTGACCTCCCCACACACACACTCTAAGTTTCTGACATGGCCTTTTAAAGTAGATCAGCAAGTTTAGACAGCAGCTGCTGCCAGCAAGCTCCTTCCCTCCTGAGTCCTGTCATGTCCCCTCTCCCGCTCTATAGAAATGGGGGGCAGAAGCAGGGGGAGGGGGCCACCCTGACATTAGCACCCCTCTTCCTCTCCCCCCTCCACTTTGCACAGCAAGCCGGAGGCTCCCAGGAGCAGCTCCAAAGCAGAGGGCAGGAGCAGCACAGGGCAGTGAGGGGAGAGACAGCTGAACTGCCGGCAATTGATAGCCTGCTGGGTGGCTGCTGTACAGGGAACTTAGGGGAGCTGATGAGGGGCTGCTGGTCCACCCTGGTTCCAAGCTCCCCCACACACACAGCTAGCTCCAACGGGCTGCTTTTTCTGCAAGCAGTGGACAAAGCTGGTGGCTGCCAAACAAAGTTATAAGGGAGCATTGTGCAACTTTAAACAAGCATGTTCTCTAACTGATCAGCAATGTGACAATGTTAACCAGGATGACTTTAAGTGAGGAGGTACTGTACTTTTTGCCAGAGTCCATGGTGTATCTGCAGAAGTTGAGAGGTTGGGAGAATTAACCTCTTGCTCAGTCTGCAGACTCATCTTGGAAGTTAGGAATGTAGGAAACCGTTGTAAAACCTATTGATATTTGGTCTTTGCTTTACAAGTATCACAGCTGGTTAATGTCAGATGAACTGAAATGGGTGTACTTGTTTCATCTGCTAATTTAGAGGGAGTGGTCAGTGTCATGATGGTTCATTGCACTGCATTATGTTTACCTTAGATAGGATGAGTTATAGCATATATAGTAAAATAAGGCGTTGGTCTCAGGAGCTGAGCAAGGTGAGAGGTGAGGAACTCATTTAGGAAAAATTCCGTGAATTCAGAGGCCCTGAGATACGTCCATGTTTGCAGACTTTTATTTACACAGCGATCTGCATGAATGAAGCTTCATGCAAACCCTCTCTGACCCAAGCAGTTAGTCTAATTTTAGGGCTCTGGGGATGTTCCTGTTGGCAGTTGTGATGGAGTCTCACATTTTCTTTGATGCAGTCTTGTTTACTGACAAGGAATGTACAACGTCCTGCTCTTCCGAACACAGGAGGAACCGAGCAAAAGGAGCAACCCCAAGTTTACAGCCCCAAGCCTCTGTAGCCAAAAGACTCCCAAACTCACTCCCTAGTTTTTTCTACAATTCAGCTTTCTTGCTTTTTGCCCCTGGCTCTCTGTTCTTGTCTGTCCCCCGTCTGTTCTCTCTCACCACCCACACACATGGTCACAATACTTTGTGGAGTATAATACCCCTGTTTCCGTGTGCTAGTTTCTATGCAGATTTATTAGGAATGTTGTGGCCTCTTACATGTTACTTACAACTGTCTTAAGGGTCTGTTCACACATTGGCTTGAATTCAACCCATAAGCACAAACAATATTGTTTCACCCCCTCCCTCGCCGCCGCCCACCTCAGCTTTCTCCATCAACCTACTGAGACCTAAAATGATAATATCCCATAATCCATCCCAAGCAGACAAAATAAATAAAATGTAACAAATTACAAATGATACTAGCTTAACTATTTAGATATATATGGTGTCTTTCTGCCAGGATTGTTTCACACAACCAACATAAGAACTTTATTTCCACCCAAATCTCTCTGGGACTTTTCTTTCTCCCACCAGGGATGGGCAACGTTCAGCTAGCCCCTGTGAAATGCTATTACTTCTGTGGAATTTGCTGGCTGAGGCAGACACAGCCCATTCTGTTCACATAGGGGACTCATGACTGTCACAACTTTCCCAGCTTCAACTTCTCTGATTCAGGGGGCAGCTGAAATTCCGTTACCCTACTGTAGGCACTAGCATCTGTTTCCAATATAAAAGTGGTTTTGAAATATGGATAGGCTCAGTCCCAAGAGCCTTCTTTAACTCTGAAAATGCTGTATCACACCCTGCTGACCACTCACATAATTTCCCTTTCTTACTATCTTCTGCTTGCCAAAATTTTCACCAATGAACAGGGGATAGTGTGATGATGTGTATAAACATAAGAACAGCCGTACTGGGTTAGACCAAAGGTCCATCTAGCCCAGTATCCTGTCTATCGACAGTGGCCAATGCTAGGTGCCCCAGAGGGAGTGAACCCAACAGGTAATGATCAAATGATCTCTCTTCTGCCATCCATCTCCACCCTCTGACAGACAGAGGCTAGGGACACCATTCCTTATCCAATCTGGCCAATAGCCATTAATGGACTTAACCTCCATGAATTTATCCAGTTCTCTTTGAAACCCTGTTATAGTCCCAGCCTTCACAACCTCCTCAGGCAAGGAGTTCCACAGGCTGACTGTGCGCTGTGTGAAGAAGAACTTCCTTTTATTTGTTTTAAACCTGCTGCCCATTAATTTAATTTGGTGCCCCCTAGTTCTTATATTATGGGAATAAGTAAATAACTTTTCCTTATTCACTTTCTCCACATCACTCATAATTTTATATACCTCTATCATATCCCCCCATAAGAAAAGTGACCATTTATATCACTGTTGTTACCACTGTTATCCAATTTCCATAAATCTTATACAAAGTGTATAATGTTGTAGTAGAAAGAGAGCCTGAGACATAAGGCCTTGTATCAGAAGCCTGGCATGAGGCCTAGGCCTGAACTAAAGTAGTGGTCAAGCCTTGCTAATATAAAGCAAAGTTAGCAAGAGACAGGCTGTGAGCAGGCTCGCAGAATCTGGCAAGAATAGGGATGGTATTGCAAAAACACACACATTCCTGAGAAGTGCTAAGCACAGGACACTCACGTAAATACATTCCAGAAGGGAGGTACCAGAACACGTTGATACCAAGTTGGTACAAATTTGGGCTGTCAATTAATTGCAGTTAACTCATGTAATTAACTCAAAAAATAATCATGAAAAAAATTAATCGCAATTAATTGCAGTTTTAATCGCACTGCTAAATAATAGAATACCAATTGAAATGTATTAAGTATTTTGGATGTTTTTCTATATTTTCATATATATCGTATTCTGTGTTGTAACTGAAATCAAAGTATATATTTTTGCTTACAAATATTTGCACTGTACAAAGTTTAAACAAAAGAAATAGTATTTTTCAGTTCACCTCATACAAATACTGTAGTGCAAACTCTTTGTTGTGAAAGTGCAACTTACAAATGTAGAATTATTTTTTTTGTTACATGACTGCACTCAAAACCAAAACAATGTAAAACTTCAGAGCCTACAAGTTCACTAAATCCCACTTCTTGTTCAGCCAATCGCTAAGACAACAGGGCCGGCCAATAACACTTTGGCACCTGAGGTGGGGAGCTTAAATGACACCTCTGTGCCCCCTCGCATGGGCCAAAACTTTGAAAGGTCTAAATTCTGCCTTCTTCCTGTTCTACTCCTCTCATGGTACTGCTCTGCTACCTACCCCAATAAAGGAGAACTAAACTTAAAATGCCGTGTTCAAACAGTTTAAGTAACACTTAACTTTCGAATGCCTGAATAGCAACTGTAACTTTTCTTGTCTGCATAGTAAACACTGGCATTTGTATCTGTTTGAATAACCAAACTGCTGCTTTCGTGCCTTCTCGGTTGCAAAGATTAGAACTGCTTCCTGAAGGTCCACAGTCTGGGCCAGCTTGTGCTCTGTTGATGTGGTTGCAAGGCGGACCAGCCTCTTCATTGTGGAGCATTGATGTGTTTTTATTAACTTCAGCTTGGGGCAGCTGCATTCTCCACTGGCAACTGTTACAGGAAGGATTAGAAGTATGCGCAGAGCAACAAAAGCATTTGGAAAGAGGGTGGTCATCTTATTTATGCACATATATTGCAGAACGGCCTTTGGAGTTGATCCTGCTGAAATGTATCTTGAAAGGGCTTTCAGTTCATCACCTAAATCACTCGCATCAATATCGTGCAAGTCAACATGTGACAATACTGTCTCTAGTGCCCTGCACTGCTTGTGTAGGTCTTCTTCAGGTATAGTGAGGATTTTTGGAATATCATACAACATCCTGTAGACAGGTTCCGCGGGGGCTTGACCCTCCCTGAGGGGGAGGGAAGCCACACCGGCCTCACTGTCTTCCCTGCAATTACAATCCGCTCTGGCCTTTCAGCGGATCAGGGCAGTGGCAAAAGTCAAAAGGGGCCCAGCCCTTGGGTCGGGCGGGGCACCAAACACAGTTACAGTTAGCTCTGGCCCTTTGGAGCAGGGCAGAGCAGAGGCAAAGTCAAAGGGGGCCCAGCCCTTGGGTCGAGCGGGGCACCAAACACAGTTACAGTTAGCTCTGGCCCTTTGGAGCAGGGCAGAGCAGTGGCAAAGTCAAGTGGGGCCCAGCCCTTGGTTCGGGCAGGCACCAAACACAGTTACAGTCAGCTCTGGCCTTTGGAGCAGGGCAGAGCAGAGGCAAAGTCAAAGGGGGCCCAGCCCTTGGGTCGAGCGGGGCACCAAACACAGTTACAGTTAGCTCTGGCCTTTGGAGCAGGGCAGAGCAGTGGCAAAGTCAAGTGGGGCCCAGCCCTTGGTTCGGGCAGGCACCAAACACAGTTACAGTCAGCTCTGGCCTTTGGAGCAGGGCAGAGCAGAGGCAAAGTCAAAGGGGGCCCAGCCCTTGGTTTGAGCGGGGCACCAAACACAGTTACAGTCAGCTCTGGCCTTTGGTGCAGGGCAGAGCAGTGGCAAAGTCAAGTGGGGCCCAGCCCTTGGGTTGGGCGGGGCACCAAACACAGTTACAGTCAGCTCTGGCCTTTGGAGCAGGGCAGAGCAGTGCCAAAGTCAAACGGGGCCCAGCCCTTGGGTCGGGCGGGGCACCAAACAGTTACAGTCAGCTCTGGCCTTTGGAGCAGGGCAGAGCAGAGGCAAAGTCAAAGGGGGCCCAGCCCTTGGGTCGAGCGGGGCACCAAACACAGTTACAGTTAGCTCTGGCCTTTGGAGCAGGGCAGAGCAGTGGCAAAGTCAAGTGGGGCCCAGCCCTTGGTTCGGGCAGGCACCAAACACAGTTACAGTCAGCTCTGGCCTTTGGAGCAGGGCAGAGCAGAGGCAAAGTCAAAGGGGGCCCAGCCCTTGGTTTGAGCGGGGCACCAAACACAGTTACAGTCAGCTCTGGCCTTTGGAGCAGGGCAGAGCTCTTGGCACTAGGCTGGGAAGAGGGGGAATCTGCCACCCGGTTACGGGTGGCAGGGGGAACGCAGGCCCTCCCACTCCACTGCGTTCCAGCCCGGGGCCCTGGTAGCGGCCGTCACTGCTGCCGGTGGTCAGTGGGGATCCTGACCGAAACACACTGACATCGGCAAGGTTAGCTCTACAGCCTGACTGGCGTCAGGCTCCCCCGGGCTACTTCCTAGCTCCCCCTCTACTCCTACCTGGTCCGGGGCCTCCGTTCCGGGGACGTCCAGGACCATCGGTTCCTCCCAGTCCGGGCTGGGCGGCAGGTCCGGTAGGGTTTCGGGGAATGCGGGCCAAGCCTGGTCTGGGGGCTCCTCGGGGCTGTAGTAGGGGCGAGGCAGTTCTGGCGGCTCCTCGTCGTAGTAGGGGCGAGGCAGCTCCGGCAGCTCCTCGTCGTAGTAGGGGCGAGGCAGCTCCGGCAGCTCCTCGTCATAGTAGGGGCGAGGCAGCCCTGGCAGCTCCTTGTCGTAGCGGTCTTGAGAATGCTCCGGCGGCTCCTCGTGGTAGTAGGGGTGAGGCAGCCCTGGCAGCTCCTCGTCGTAGTAGGGGCGAGGCAGCTCCGGCGGCTCCTCGTCGTAGTAGGGGAGAGGCAGCTCCGGCGGCTCCTCGTCGTAGCGGTCTCGAGAATGCTCCGGCGGCTCCTCGTCGTAGTAGGGGAGAGGCAGCCGTGGCAGCTCCTCGTCGTAGTAGGGGCGAGGCAGCTCCGGCGGCTCCTCGTCATAGTAGGGGCGAGGCAGCCCTGGCAGCTCCTCGTCGTAGCGGTCTTGAGAATGCTCCGGCGGCTCCTCGTCATAGTAGGGGCGAGGCAGCTCCGGCGGCTCCTCGTCGTAGTAGGGGCGAGGCAGCTCTGGCAGCTCCTGGTCTTGGCCTCTGGCTCAGGCAGCCTCCCAGTTACAGGCGTTGGCGGACACGTCTGCTCCTGCCGGCGGCAGACCTGCAACTGAAGGCTGGGGCCCGGCTTTTATTCTTCCGGGTCGCCGCCTGACCCTCTGAGGGGCGGGACTTCCACTCAGCAGCCCCGCCCCCGTGGATGACTGACGGGGCTTGACCCTCCCTGAGGGAGAGGGGAGCCACACCGCCTCGCTACACATCCCAAATATACTGCTGTGTTCCTTTAGCTGCATGAAATGTTCTTCAACTGACTGCATTGCACAATCTAGCACCTGGTTAAAGAATTCAACTTTGAATTGTTGTTTGGGGTCTTTTATGGGATTATCCTGTGCCTCGTAATCAAAATGCCATAGTCTTTGGTGACTCTTGTAGTCTTGAATAGGTGGGAAAATAGCTTCAGTGTGAAGTTGCTCCGCCAACTTCGGTTCACTCTTCAGAACATTTTGAAATCCCTCAACTGACCAGTAAGACTGTAGGTATGACTTTGCTTTGTCCAGCTGAGAACTGCATGGGACAAAAAAAGCTTGAGGGTTTAACTCTCGGATCCAAGTCTGCACTCCTCTGTTCTTTCCTCTCATGTTGGCACCATTGTCGTAGCCCTGACCTCTCCTGTCAGCTATCGCAATTCCCGTATCTTCCAGCTTTTTAAGAATGCATTTGTCATACCAGCTCCTGTAGTATCAATGTCAATACATTCTAAAAAGTGCACTCTGACAGTCACCATTGCAGGGACATTTTCACTGGGTTCTGTTGTTGTTACAAAATGCACCATTAAAGTCATTTGTTCCGTATGGTTGATATCAGGTGTGTAGTCCAGAATAACAGAATAATATCTTGCTGACTTCAGATCTGCCACAATCTTCTGTCTGACTTTTGTTGCTAGTAACTGTATGATCTCATTTTGAATTTTTTCCAAGGTAGTGGTGTGTGTGCATTTCTTGGGTGGTGACTCTTCTTAGAGGCTCCAGGAGTACAGCATCAAACTCAGCCATCAGCTCAATGGTTTTAAGGAAGTTTCCATTGTTTGGCACATACAGCTGATCTGAAGTGTCACGCAGTGCTAGATTTTGAGTAGCAAGCATTCTCACAATGGCAGTGAGCCTTTTCAAAACATTTTACCAGTAAACGGAGACTGATGCAATCCTCTCTTGAGCTGATCATCTATGGTGGCCTTTAACCTTAGTCTCATCTCAAGCTCTTTCCACTGCTTTGGATTGTTAGCAAGCAGAACCCGTCATCAGCATAGACCCAAGTCCCCTGGAATGGTGGTTGAAGCATGAAGGGATATGTGAATCTTTAGCGCATCTGGCATGTAAAATATCTTGCGACATCGGCTACAACAGTGCCATGTGAATGCCTGTTCTCATTTTCAGGTGACACTGTAAACAAAAAGTGGGCAGCATTATCTCCTGCAAATGTAAACAAAGTTGTTTATCTGAGTGATTGGCTGAACAAAAAGTAGGACTGAGTGGATTTGCAGGCTCTAAAATTTTACATTTTTTTGAATGCAGGTTTTTTTGTACATAGTTCTACATTTGTAAGTTCAACTTTCATGATAAAAATTGCATTACAGTACTTGTATTAAGTTAATTGAAAAATACTATTTCTTTTGGGTGGTAGCTATGTTAGTCTGTATCAGCAAAAAGAATGAGGAGTACTTGTGGCACCTTAGGCCACGTCCAGACTAGGAATTAAAATCGATTTTAGATACGCAACTTCAGCTACGAGAATAACGTAGCTGAAGTCGAATTTCTAAAATCGAGGTACTCACCAGTCTGGACGGCGCTGCATCGATGTCCGCGGCTCTCCGTGTCGATTCCGGAACTCCGTTCGGATTGATGGAGTTCCGGAATCGATGTAAGCGCGCTCGGGGATCGATACACCGCGTCCAGACTAGACGCGATATATCGATCCCCGAGCAATCGATTTTAACCCGCCGATGCCGCGGGTTAGTCTGGACGAGGGCTTAGAGACTAACATCGGATGAAGTGGGTTTTAGGCCACAAAAGCTAATGCTCAAATAAATTTGTTAGTCTCTAAGGTGCCACAAGTACTCCTCATTCCTATTTCTTTCGGGTTTTTTATAGCGCAAATACTTGTAATCAAAAATAAATATAAAGTGAGCACTGTACACTTGGTATTCTGTGTTGTAATTGAAATCAATATATTTGAAAATGTAGAAAAAATCCAAAATATTTAAATAAATGGTATTCTATTAACAACAGTGTGGTTAATCATGATTAATCTTTTTAATCATGCGACTAATTGTGATAATTTTTTTTCATCGCTTGACAGCCCTAGTATAAATACATTCCTCAAAGATAACAGTAACATGTTGACTTCTCTTAAAGATACGGTCAGGATGACAGTGTGATGGATAGAGATGTTTTGATCAAATCAGCATGTACAAGGAATGGATGGTAACCAACCACGTCAGAGGGGCCATATGTAACTTGTTTTTATTGGTGTATAAAATGAAGTCTTAAAAGGAGTGTCTTTGGCCAGCCTAGGGGGCAGTGGAAAGTCCCACAACTGACTGAGCTGGTCCACTGTGGTGGGCATACACGTTAGTGGTCCTGTAGAGTCTATAGCAGCTTTTCTGAAACTGGGGTCCCCATACACCTAGAGGTCCGCGAGGGACTCCAGGAGGTCCATGGTCCATGCTGATCAATTCCTCCCCCTCCCTCTCTCAACTTCTTCCCCTCCCTCCCAGCGCCTCCTGCAGGCTGGAGAAGAGCTGTTCCGGGAGGTGCTGGGAGGGAGGAGGAGGAGTAGGGATGGGGCACACTCGGGGAAGGGAGCAGAAAGAAGCTGGGAGGGGGGCAGGAAAAGGGGGGGCGGGGCCTTGGGGGAAGGGGTGGAGTAGGGGCAGGACCTGGGACTGAGCGGTGGACTTGGAGGTCCACGAAATATTTTAAATCAAAATGGAGGTCCTCAGGTTGCTAAAGTTTAAGAACCACTGGTCTATGGAATACTAGGATCTTGCTTTGTTAACAATAAACCTGACCAACTTCCTTCGCTGTTAACGAGTCTGTGGTTATTGGGCAGTTTGATCCAGGTCTGCTGTGCCAACTATCTGCGCAGAGCTGGGACAGCAAACAGAGAGAACACACATACATAGCCAACATCTGATGACACATGTCAGGGGTCAGTGTAAATATTATGATTTCATAAGTATGATTATACAGTTTATATGCATGTATCAGCTTTGTCTCTGAAGTTACGAATATTGGCTGTGTACTTGTATCTTAAACCTGTGTTGTATTCCTGGGTGACACCTTCCAGATAATTTACATCAAGACCAGACAGCTATATGATGGCCCATCAAAGCCACTCAGCTCTCACAATGGGCTATAGAAGAAACTCATCCCACCCAGATATCTCTTCCTGAGGATGTCTCAGACAGTGAGAAGCCAATGGCCACTCCCTGTGACACAGGGTCATACAGTAAACCCTGTAAGGGCATGTGATATGCTCATGTGACCCTGGACTCCATCTTGGGACAATACATTTCCAGGCACATGGCAGAGGATAAAAAGACCATGAGATACCTCCATTTTGCCTCTTTTTTGTTCAAATTCTATGGATTGTGGATTCACAACTAAAAGGAACATCTTGAACTATGGACTAAAGACCCTCCAATCTTTTGGACATTACCAGAGAAACTTTACAAGCCAGCAGTCTATTCCATCACTGCTACAAACCTGATATAAGGACTTTGCAATCATTTGTGTGTATATGATCTATTAACCATTGATAACTCCTTTTCTTTTTTTACTAAATCTTTAATTTACTAATGATTGGCTGACAGGATGATATTTGGGTAAGATTTGAGATTCATATTGACCTGGAAGTAAGTGTTTGACCCTTTGAGATTAGAAAGAACCTCACATATGGTGGAATGAGTTTTCAATAACCTCTCACCACATTAGATTTGGTTGTCTGGATGGGATAGGGATCTTCAGCTTAAAATGATCTTGATGTAGAAGTCCCTCCAGCCTGAGCAGACAAGCAAACAGCCTCTCTGGGCACTCCTCAAGATGGGAAAGGAGACCTACCTTCTGAAAAACCAAAAAAGAGGGCTCAAACGTCTCTGCAGAGAGGTCCTCAAAAACAGAGGCGGTCTCCTGAAAGGTCTCTACCTCCAGTGCCATCTTACTTTTGGGTAGGCACCTATGACGCTCCCGGCACCTCTGGCATTGCTGAGGTCAGAGCAAAAGAAACGGAGCTGAGGCACCAACAGAAACCTGCCTCTTTCATGGCACCCAGCTCACTAGTACAGGACTTGGCACCAAATGTCTCAGGCACCTTGCCTCCACCCCCAGCACCAACAACTAAGCACCAGAAAGACAACACAAAATCAGCACCAGTGGCACCGGCCAAACAACACTACCAGTCGGCACTGACTCCATCAACGAAAGGGAAGGCACCCACAGCACTGACTACTCAGAAATCAGCACCGACAGTCTCTGCTGCACGAGAGAGACTTAGAAATCTCACCGGCACCAAATTCACCAATACTTTGTGCCAAGGGCTTCCCCACAGGCTCCAGAGGAGATCACAGCCCACAAGACATGGCATGGTTCTCCAGTGACGAGGAGGAGGAGATGCAGGGACAATACCCCCATCTCCATGTCACTTGTCACCTCAGCCACATGGGTCCAAGTCACCAGATGAACCAACCGTGGTGCAGACCCCCATGGATGTACCCTCCTATGGCTTTCCCAATGCAATGAGTGCATTGGGAACCATAGAGCTCATATAGGGTCAGCATTCTAGACTGTCCATAGTGCATAGACGTGAACTGCGCTCTAACCCAGCGTCTAGCACACCACAACCCTTGGAGAAAAAGGAAGGGAGAGGACACAGAGACGGGCACAGACCATGACACATCTCCTGTACACAATTCATCTTCCTTTCCAGATGAGGCGATTATGCCCCCACCGCCAATCACAGTGGATGACTTTAAACAGTTTCAAGAGCTGTTCAGTAGAGTTGTGCAAAGCCAAGACATCCTGCTAGAGGAGCTAAAGACAAACCAGCACAAGCTGGTACAAATACTGCAACCCGCATCTACCTCTAAGGTTGCCCTTCCCATCAACGAGGCCCTCTTGGATCTTGCAGAGACAGTCTGGCAGACACTTGTGGAACAAGCAGTTTTTTGAAACAATGGCATTGTCTAGACAAAGCTAATGAAAGCAATATCAGTAGTTATTTGTTTATTATTAGGTTATCATGTAGGATATCTATGATTTCTGTGATCCAGATAAGAACAGCTGAGTAATTATACACATGATTCAGAAAGAGAAGTGTGTTGCTATTCTGCTGAAACTTCACTCATGATCCCAGGAAGCTTGATGTGTCTGCTAAAATGATCATGGATTTATGGAAAACAAATCCTGTCAAACTAACCTGAGATCTTTTTTCTGATAAGATTACAAGTTTGGCTGATAAAACCTACAGTGTTGACATAATGTACAAAGGTCTGGTCTACACTAGAAAATTAGGGTGGTTTAACTACATCAGTCAGGAATGTGAAAAATCCACACCCCTATGCGGCATAGTTAAACTGATCTACAACCCTGTGTAGATAGCGCTAGGTCAATGGAAGACGTCTTCTGTTGACCTAACTACCTCTTCTCAGGGAGATGGATTACCTATGCCGATGGGAGAAGCTCTCCATTAGCATAGGTAGGGTCTACACTAAACTGCTACAGTGGCTATGCCGCACCACTATAGTATTTTAATTATAGACAAGTCCTTTGACTTCTGTAAGGTATTTGACTTGGTACCACATGACATTTTTTTTTGTTTTTTAAAATAGAACAATATAAAATGAACATGGCATACATTAAATGGGTTAATAACTGGGTAACTGATAGGTCTCAATGTAACCATAAACAAGGAATCATCACTAATTATTCTGGTCTATTTTCTTTGGGATCCCACAGGGATTGGTTCTTGACCCTATGCTATTTAACATTTTTATCAATGGCCTGGAAGAAAACATAATCATGACTGACAGCATTTGCAGATGACACAAAAATTTGGGAAGTGTTAAATAAAGAAGAGGACAGGTCACTGATTTAGAGCAATCTGGATCGCTTGGTAAACTGACGAAGTGGGTATTCACCCATGAAAGCTCGTGCTCCAAAACGTCTTTAGTCTATAAGGTGCCACAGGATTTTTGCTGCTTTTGGTAAACTGAGTGCAAAAAAATAGTATGCTTTTTAATACAGCTGAGGGTAACTATATACATCTAGGGGGTTATGATGGATAATCAGCTGAATATGAGCTCCCAGCATGACACTATGGCCAAGAAAGCTAATGCAATCCTTGGATGCATAAACAGGAATTTTGGAGAACCAGAGAGGCTCTGGCACGACCGCTGCTGGAATACTGTGTTCAGTTCTGGTGGTCAGAATTCAAGGAAGATGTTGATAAACTGGAAAGGATTCAGAAAAGACCCACGAGAATGATTAAAAGATTAGAAAACCTGCCTTATACTGACAGGCTCCAGAAGTTCTATCTATTTAGCTTAACAAGGAGAAGGGTAAGGGGTGCTTTGATTAGTCTATTGGTACCAATGTGGGGAACAAATATTTAATAATGGGCTCTGCGATCTACCAGAGCAAGGTATAACACAATCCTATGGCTGGAAGTTGAATCTGGACAAATTCAGACTAGAAATAAGGGGTAAATTGTTTTACAGGGAGAGTAATTAATCACTGGAACAATTTACCAAGGGTTGTGGTGGATTCTCCATCACAGATCATTTTTAAATAACGATAGGATGCTTGTCTAGAAGATCTGCTGTAGGAATTATTTGAGGGAAGTTCTCTGGCCTGTGTTATGAAGGAGGTCAGACTAGATGATCTCTATGGTCCCTTCTGGCCTTAGAATCTATGAAACTAACAAAGATAACAATGCTGACATGTTTCAGAGCAGCAGCTGTGTTAGTCTGTATCTGCAAAAAGAACAGAGTACTTGTGGCACCTTAGAGACTAACAAATTTATTTCAGCATAAGCTTTCGTGAGCTACAGCCACTTCATCAGATGCATGTGAAATGCTCTCATTAGACTGCTGCGTTAATACCTCTTTGAGATGAATGGGTACAATCCCAATGTCTTTGGGTGCATCGACACAGCACACTAGTTCTGGCAGTATGTACAGTGCATACTGTGCATACTTCCCTAGCACGGGTATAAGTAGCAGTTTAGGCAGTGAGGCAGGGCTTGGACAAATAGAGTAGAAACATGCTTGAATTCTGTGGGCATATTCCCAGGCATTTATCCTACATAGTTCTCTACTTGCCCAAGCAGTGCCTAGCTATTGTTAGCAATGTAGTGTCCTGCTGCTTCCTTTTTTCCCCATCTCATCGAGCTGCTGGAGCCTTTTTCCACCACAGTGAAAGGCTCTGGCAGTGTGGAAAGGATCTCTCAGATAGGAAGCAGCTCCCAACTGCTAAGCCTTTCCTAGCTGCCAGAGCCTTTCACCGACACAAGTAACTACGTATGGCAGTGTGGATGCAGCCTGCTTTTCATTGTAACATGTAGCTACATGTACTCTATATATTGCCACAGGGAGTGTGCAGTGCAGACATAGACTTAAAATTATTGTTTTGGTCTGTCTGTCTGCATGCTTAAGGTCTGTGAAACAACTAAACTGACTAGCATAGCTATTTGCTTCCAAAATGGAATGAAATCACGTTAGTCCAGATGAGGAGTTATATTAGCATATTATAGTGGTGTGGCAGCAATGGGACAGTGGGAAGAGGGGCATGGGGATCAGTGTCAGGAGAACAGGGGGAGATGCACCTATCAGCCCCACATTCTCCCATCATATGTGCCCAGATCTGGAGGGCTCTGGCTCTTTCGGGGGTGTCAGAGTCCCTCTTGCTGCTTCCCATATATGTGCCAGGATCTTGGGGGCTTGTGCCCATCTACCTGGTTGTACCCTCCAATCTCCTGTAAGCTGGGTTCTAGGGGTCTTTCCTTTTTGGGAGGGTCTGAGGCCCCTCCTTAGACCCCTCTCCCCATGTGAGCCAGAATCTAGAGAAGTCCTGCCACTTTGGGTAGGTGCTGAGAACAGAGTACTTCATGCATATCACAGGCTGTAAAGCACTCAGGAGGGGAAGGGAAACCCACCCTGATAGGACTGGAGCAGTTCACATCTCTCAGAGCTCTTGTTTCATGCTGTATCATCTCCAGCGGGGCTCTCATTCAACTGAGACTATCTCATTGAGATGAATGGGCCCCTTTAGACCTCTCTGAGCCTCCTATGCTGCAGAGGGGTGTGTAGAGGAGCCCTTTCCCTCCATCATCCCACTAGCCTTCCTGTTTGACGAACAATGCTTCAAAGAGCTCTAAAATCCATGTGTTTGAGGAGATTTTCTTGACGTTTGCTGTGCCTCATGGGAGTGCAGACGTGGGTCACTCACCCAAACTTGGGTTAATTTGAGCTAGAGCTTCTGGAGATATAACTAGCCTTTTTTTATTTCAAAAAGTTTCTAGGCGGGTTTCTTTTGCACAGAGCTGGAGATCAAACTGTTGGTGTGATGTAGGTCAAAAATGGTTTCAGTTAATCAGTTTTTACCCAGGGTAGCATATGGCACCTGCCAAGTCTTTGAGGGCCCCGGAGCTTCTTCCGCTCCTGGTCTTCGCTGGCGGGGGAGTCCTTCTGCTCCGGGGGGAAGGACCCCCCACCATCATATTACCGCCAAAGCGGGACCTGCCGCCGAAGTGCAGCCCACTCTTCGGCGGTAATTCGCTGGCGGGGGGCCCCCGCCACAGGTCTTCGGGGCACTTCAGCGGCAGGTCCCGGAACGGAAGGGCCCCCCGCCGCCAAACAGGGCCAGCTCTAGACATTTCGCCGCGCAGGGGACCCCCTGCCGCTTGCCAGTCTCACGGCTCCGGTGGACCTCCCGCAGGCATGGCTGCGGATACTCCACCGGAGCCGTGGGACCAGCAGACCCTCTGTAGGCACGCCTGCGGGAGGTCCACCGGAGCCGCCTGCGCCGATGGCCCCAGGCCCCCGGAATCCTCTGGGCAGCCTTGAAATTATGAACAGTGTTTAAGAAAACATTCACTTCATGTGCGTAGCTATGCAGTCCGGAAGGATTACAGCGTGTGTGTAAAGTGTACGTGAGGGATTCTCTGCAACCCCTTTATGATTGTGTGGGTTGCTCAAGGGAACGTGCCAACACAACTGCCCTAGTGAACACCCTGCCACTGACATCTCTCATGTGGACTCTGTACACCTGTGCAATAAAGATTTAATTACCAGATTGTAACAAGCAATCCACTTTGTTATAACAATGTACTTTATTCTATGTGGAAGTTTACTGTGAATACAGCAGAATGGTCAGCAGCCATTCTAATCACAGTTGTTATATCCAGTGGTAAAATGGTACGTGCAAGCATGCAAGTGGGGTGGGAAATGAGGATGTGTTAGACCAGTCTCGGATTGCTTGTATGAGGAAAATCTGTATTTTACTAGTGGGGGTGGGGGTGGAGGGAGAGATTTATGTGTTTCCAAAGAGACGTAGCATGAGGGTTTGGCAACTCTGTCAGATCCAATGTGTGGATTGTAGGAAAGTCCTGGGTCATGAGGTTGCAGAAGTTTGTGGGAGAGCAAGGAGTGCACGGTGATGTGAGCATTGCTGACTACAGGCTGAGCTGGGTGGAGAGGTGACTTACATTGGCATCATGTTTCCCCCTCACTGCAATGTCTAACCAGTGACTTAAGAGTTTATGATCTACAGGACATTGTGGGATTCACTTGGGTGGAAATGACCTGAGCATTTATTCCTGGTTTTCTGCTCATATGACATAACAGCAGATTTGAACAATATCAGAGGTTTGTGTGTAGGAGCTCTGATAGTTTTCTCTGGTTATAGCTGAGCGTATGAATAATTGCTACAGCGATAATATAAAAGTTAGTAAGTGTTGGAAGAACATTAAATAGAAATTGGAGTGTTCATGGCTGACTAGAAAATGTGTGCTGTATAGCACAGAAACATTACAAGCGCTGCCATCTCACTGTTACATCTATTGGACAGGGACCAGAGGATTTTTCTCTCAAACATAAAACTGTCAGTTTTTTGTCTGATTTCTCTCACCAGCCCTAGAACAAACTGTCTAGGGAAGTCTTGAAAGCTTCTTCACTGGAGGTTTTCAAAAGAAGGCTGAATAGTCATCTGTCTTGGATGGTTTAGACATAACAAGTCCTGCATCTTGGCAGGGGATTTGACTAGATGACCCTTGCAGTCCCTTCTAACCCTATAGCTCTGTGTTTCTATAGAACTGCACCCTCCAAACATTCTGACACCTGGGCAGGAGCACCATTCCATTGCAGCAGTTGTCCACTCCAGGCACTGTTGTGAATGGGGTTATAGGAAGGGGAGAAGTAACAGCAATAGAAACGTTTGTATATCAGGGAGTGAAGACTTCACAAAGATGCATTCCTGCTTGTAGCAGAAAGGACAGGAGGGACTGAATAGGGTAGTCGGGAGGGGCCAGGTTAGAGGGGGAGAATGCAGTGATTAAGTCAGGGGCATGGCTGGGGAGGGGTGCCAAAGCCTGGTGCACGTGATGGGTGGGATGGCTGACTGGCTCAGTATTCATATACAGTAAGCGATATGTACTGCTGCCTAAATGATTACTTGCTTCTACCATATCTTTTTCTTTTTCTTTTTTTTTTTAAACCTAGGAAATTCACTGACAAAAATCTGTTAATGCAGAATTAAGGTTGCTTGATGGTATGTCATCCCCTTGCAGAACACTGAGTTGAGCAAAACTCCAACTTCTGAAAATCAGGAAATACATAGTTAAGGTTGCCATGCCATCTTTCATCAGTATCCCTGCATGCCCCATTAACACTGTATTAAGTTATCTGGTGGGCTGGGTAGCCTGGTGGTTAGCCTCCACCACTAGGAGGTGTAATAGAGAGAACCTGGAGCCCTGGATCTGAGTCCTGAACCACAGCCAGAAAAGCCAGGCCATGCTATGAGCAAAAGTCAGGCCCTGTCATTAAGCAAACACTTGCTTACAAGTTCACTGTCAGGTACGTGACCTTGGAAAAGGTATGGCTAGTGTTGCTAAAACACAGGCACACCTAAGAGGTATTAGGCATTCATGTAAACACATTTCTAGAGAAGGTGCAGGAAGAGACCAACCCTGCAAGAATAATGAATAGGGATGTTTTGTTTGAACCAGCAGACACAAGGTGTAGGGTTGGTGACTAATGATGTCAGGAATATAATACCTAAGTTGTTTGATACAATGTATGGAAGGAGCAGTCATAGGAGGGGCACCTCTGTCCAGCCGAGGGAGCAGCAGAGACTCCAGCTGCTGACTGAGCTGGCCCATTGTTGTGGGCATACGTGTGCTAGCGTTCCTGTAACCATGGAGCCAGGGTGCTAGGACCATACTTCATCGACAATAAGCCTGACCAAGCAATTCACTACTGACCCAAGCCTGCGGTCTTTCTGGGGAGTGCTATCGAGATCTGCGGAACCAGCTATCGGCACGGGGCTGGGATGGAGAGAACATAGGCACACAGGCTCCAACCCGGGGCTCTCATAGGGGCAATAGTGTTCGACCTCCAAGGGGGCTCTGAGTTACCCTCGCTGGGTCACTTCGTACTGCCACTTTCCCCTCTCAGCTTCTGCTCCCAGGGAAAGGTAACAGGAAAAAGGAACCAAACCATCAGCCTTCTGCAGGCTCAGTAGATAGTTGTGGTCCCTCAGGGAGACTGCTCTGGTGCCTTCGGCAGGAGCCTGCAGGGTAGGCCTGCCTTCCTCCTCTTCTGAGCTGGGTTGCTTCCTTATTTTCAATCTGTCTCCAGTTGGCACATGCCCTGCAGGGCTATCGGGGGCCAGCACTGTCCTCTAACCCCTTCCAGTGCAGGCTGGGGTTTGTATACCCCCATCTCTCTCACACCTTCACTGGACCAACCTGACAGTTGCTGAAATGTACAAGCTCTTCACCTCCTCTTACAACCAATTCTCTCTCAGCCACAGGATTCCATCAAACACTGTTAAAGGACTAAAAGTAAAAAAGGAGTTTGCTCATGCCACCTTCCCTCTGCCCTCTTTGGGCAAAGCCTCAATGTACACAAACATATACTCGCACTTGGTAGTACAAGATTCATTCCAGGTCCTGGTGTACATTCACACACTTAGCCGGCTCCCCAGAAAGAACATGAGACCTGGACAATAGAAGAACCCCTTCATGGCCTCTTACAACTCCCGTACCCTTTCTCACAAGCTGCCATCTCAACCTACACTTCCACTTATCCATCACTGAAGCATTAGAATCCTCTCCTATTCCACCTCACTGCTGACAGCATCCTTTGTAATAAAAAGGTTCCCTGCTACTGACATAACCATCCGACGAAGTGGGTATTCACCCACAAAAGCTCATGCTCCGACATGTCTGTTAGTCTATAAGGTGCCACAGGACTCTTTGCTGTTATAACCTACTAGCGGTTCTCAATCCCCTGGGGGGCTGTGAGCAGGTTTCAGAGGGTCCACCAAGCATGGCCAGTGTTAGACTCACTGAGGCCCAGGGCAGAAAGCCAAAACTCTGCTGTGCAGGTGTCATAAACAGATAGTTAAGGGTTAATGTCTCTTTTACCTGTAAAGGGTTAAGAAGCTCAGTGAACCTGGTTGACACCTGACCAGAGGACCAGTCGGGGGACAAGATACTTTCAAATCTTGGTGGAGGGAAGTCTTTGTTGTGCTGTTTGTTTTGTTCGTTGTTCACTCTTGGGGCTAAGAGGGACCAGACGTGCACCCAGATTTTCTCCAATATTTCTGAATCAGTCTCTCATGTTTCAAAATAGTAAGTACTAGTCAGGAAAGGCGGATTAGTCTTATGTTTGTTTTCTTAACTTGTAAATATGTATTTTGCTGGAAGGATTTTTACCTCTGTTTGCTGTAACTTTGAATCTCAAGTGGGGGGGGGGGCCTCTAGTCTATATGAATCTGAATACCCTGTAAGCATTTTACCATCCTGATTTTACAGAGATAAATTTTTACTTTTTCTTTCTTTAATTAAAAGCTTTATCTTTTAAGAACCTGATTGATTTTCCCCCCCTTGTTTTAAGACCCAGGGGATTGGGTCTGAACTCACCAGGGATTGGTGGGGGTAAAGGGGGGGGGAAGGTTAATTCCTCTTTGTTTTAAGATCCAAGGAGTTTGGATCAGTGTAGCCTCTCAGGGTAACCCAGGGAGGGGAAAGGAGGGGGGATGGTTTATTTCTCCTTGTTCTAAGACCCAAGGGGGTTGGGTCTTGGGTTCCCCAGGGAAGGGTTCTGGAGGAAGAGAAAGTGTGCCAAACACTATATCTTGGCTGGTGGCAGCATTATCAGATCTAAGCTAAGAATTAAGCTTAGAAGGGTCCATGCAGGTCCCTACTTTTTGGACGCTAAAGTTCAAAATGGGAGGAAAAAATCTTGACAGCAGGGTTGAAACTCAGGGCCCTGCCACCTGGAGCTGAATCCAAAGCCTGAGCAACTTAGCTTTGTGAGGCCCCCTGTGGTTTGGGGCCCCAGGCAATTGCCCTGCTTGCTACCCCCTAATGCCAGCCCTGGCTTTTCTATGCAGAAAACCAGTTGTGGTGGCACAGGTGCCCATCGAGTTTGTATAGCATGTTGGAGGGAGCTCAGAAGGAAAAAGCTTGAGAACCCCTGACCTAGACAATTGTGCACAGAAATGATGCATACTGCATCATGATGCTACATGTGCACCTCTTCCCTTTCCTCAGATCCATTAAAGGTGCAAAACATACATCTCCTCATACCACAATCACAGCTTTGTCACACTCCTCAAAGTAACCCACAGATCTCAAACGCCTCTACCAAGCAGAGTGCACTACCACCTCCACCATTCAGTATAGCTACAGCTGACACCGACCGCACTCCCTTTACTTGGTGTGCATGCAGATAATAAGTGCTTAGACTGCTCTCATATCCCAGCTCGTTACTGACAATGCATTTGTAATAGAACCCCTGGGCCCTGCTGATCATAACGCACACAATTTTCCAATGAAATGATTCATACTGGATCCTGAAGGTACACATGCAGCTCTTCTCTTTGCTCATGCACATCAGAGGGGCAAAACATACATCTCATATCATCACAGCTCTGTCATACACCTCAAAGTAATCCACACACGTTCTCATACCAACGTACCCCTTTATCAAGCAGGCTCAACTGCCTGTACCATTAAGTGTAGTTACACCCAACACCCTGACTGCACCTGGAGAGTGTGCAAATAATTATCATTGGCTAATGTCCTGGGGAACAGAATGAAGGTAGCATGGGCAACATTTTCCTTTTTTTCCTCTAGTAAATGTTGAAATCAATGGTGAGAGTGAATGAGTTGAAACAGGAGGCAAAAAGCTTGTATATTTCAGCAACTGTTGTGTTGGCAGACTAAAGATAGGTGTGTCAACAGGACATATTTGGGCATTGCTTAATGGGGGAAGAGTTAAGGTTGCAGGGGCAATGTTAACTGTGCATTTTCTGGTTTTCAGACACTTGCAGAACACTGAATTGAGCAAAGCTCAAAGGGGCAACATACTATCAAGAAATCTTAATGCTGCATTAATGTAGTTTTTTGATACTGAATATACAAATTATTCCCAACTCTGTACTCTGTGCCAGCATGTAACAGCATAGTTTGACCCCTGGTTACAGCATGAGAATTAGAGGAGAGAAGACAATCTTTCCTTTGACAAGCCAAAATCAGACAAGAGGCTTGCCTGGATGGTACAAAGTACATCAGTCCCATGAGCTTCAAACAATGAAAAATCATGAGTCAGGCCTCAGAAATCATGAGTGGCTTAGCAATCATAACATTTATTTAATGTGTGGGCATTCTTTTTCTGTTCGGTTTTTGAGACATTAGCGTACAGTCAGGCCACATTTTTCAAGTTCTTTTCTCCACAACCATGAGGTAGAAACTTTTTTTCTTAAAAAGCAAAAATTATTGACTCAGATTCTCAGATATTCACTTAACTCCAGGAGCTGGGGCTTATAAAAACCACCAAATTTCACAAGATAAAAGAAGTAGTCAGCAGCACTACAGGAGTATCTGAGTAAATTGTGGGCAAGGGAGGCGGAGAAAGTTCTTTGATTTTTAGCTCTGTAGGCAAAGCAGGCTGCAAACATGGGACCATGAAAACCCTCCCTTGATGAAACTCCTGTTGCTTTCAATGGGAAGCCTATGGATGCAGGGCTTGTGGTCTCCAATGCTGCCTTAGTTTTTACTGAGAATTCCCTGAAGTCTTGCTAGCGTATTCCTCAAATATTTCATGCTTTATTCTGGGTCTGCTGAAAATTCTGTAGCTTCTGATAAAACTCCCTTTGACTTTAAGGACTAAGGTACTTTCACATAGAAGGATGACTAAAAATATGTCCATGATGAGAGAGGAAATGTTCCTGGAGGTCATTTACAAGAAACAGTATTATTTAAAACCAGCATCACCCTTCACCAACAGTGGTGATCAGTGAAGATTGCAATTGAGAAAAAGAGCTTTCACTATAGCCCAAGTTCTTACACTGGATGATGCTAAAGCATCAAGAGAAAAAGAAAGCCAAGCAATGTGGTTCTTTAAAATCTCAATTTAAAATTTTGCAGCTTACAATAAACAGCTAAATATTACTATTAGCACTTAAGGTTCGGGTGCTCAGCTAGTGTAAGTTGCCCTAGTTCCATTGTCTGTAGTGGAGTTACAATTTACACCAGCTGATGATCTGGCCATTATATATGGCAGAACATTATACTATGGCTGTACATCCACGGATCTCAAAGCCATTTGCAAGCATACTTGTATGGTCTAAAAAGCACAGTCATCTAAATTTGACAAATGAGAACAATGAGACTAAGGAAGGTCACACACAAGAACATGGCTGGAAAAAAAGCCCAGATCTCCCTACTCTTCTTCCTGTATCTTAACAGCAGGTTATCTCTTCCTGTATTTTCAAAGCACCCTACAAGCATTTATTTCCAATGGCAAACAGTGGTCCTGTTCCTGAGATGGAGAGTGCCCTCATGGCCAATTTACTTCCCTTGAAGCACCCACTAAAACAGACAGCATGTCCTTCCAATGCCCCACAAAAGCAGAAAGCTATTAGCTACATGTTACAGGCTTGAGGGGAAGGAGTTCGGGAGGACTGAGCCAACCTCTTATGGGAATTGGGTGTAGCCCCAGCTATGACTCATGAGTTGCCTTACAGGTGGTGAGAAAAGACCAACAAGCAACTCAGCTGGGGTAAAAGCTACTGGCTGGCCAGCTTGCTCCTGCAGGAGACATCAGGCCAGGTGTCTCTCCAGTGAGGTTCCACAAGGAATGGTTCTTGGTTCTGCACTATAACATTTTTATCAATGACCTGGAAGAAAACATGAAGTTGCTGACAGTTTGTTTATGACACAAAACTTGGGGGAGTGGTAAATAATGGAAAGGACAGGTTGTTGATAGAATGCAACCTGGGTTGCTTAGTAAGCTGGGTGCAAGCAAACAATGTGTGTGTTAATACAGCTAAAGACAATTCTGTATATATGACGTTTTCTGTATTTCTGTCTCCTAGTTCTTCTTTGTATGACCATTTATTTGTGGATTTAAATTGAGGGAGCATCCAAAAGGTGATTCATTCAAAATACACATGAAGGCACAGCCCCTGCCCTGTAATGTGTACAGTCTAAAACTAGTTAACTTCCCTGTTAAGAAGATTTTGCCTGAAAAAACAGATCTTCATTGCTTAAGAGTTTCTGTATTATAAGTTCTATAACTAACTTGACAGATCTCTAAATGAAATTGTAAATAGGGAATAGTCATCGAGCAGGTGTGGTTCTACTGGCATCCCGAAGGGATCAGTTCTTGGCCCTACACTATTTAACATTATAATGACCTGGAAGAAAACATAAAATCATCCCTGATGAAGTTTGCCAATGACACTAGGATACGAGGGACTGGTAAATAACGAAGAGGACACGTAACTGATGCTGAGTGAACTGGATCGCTTGGTAAGCTAGACAGAATAATAATACGTATTTTGATGTGGCCAGATGTAAAGTCATACAGCTAAAAACAAAGAATTTAGGCCACGCTTACAGGATGGGGGACTCTCTCCTGAGAAGCAGTGACTGTAAAGACATGGTGGTTATTATGGAAGTTGTGGATAATCAGCTGAACATGAGCTTCCAGTACAGTACTGTTGCTAAAAGGGCTATTGTGATCTTTGTGTCTATATAAACAGGGGAAAGATGAGTAGGAGTAGGGAGGTTCTATTACATCTGTATTTAGCACTGGTGTGACTGCTGCTGGAACACTGTCTCTAGTATTGGTGCCCACACTTCAAGAAGGAAGTTCAAAAACTGGAGAGGTTCAGAGAAGAGCCATGAGAATGATTACATATTGAAATGCTTTAGAAAAAATAGTATGTGATCATATAAAGACTATCATAATATGTACCCACAAGGGGGACAAGTCAAGTTTGAACAGGCAGTCAATTCTGGCATTTTTTAAATTTCTGAGTGCTTGAGTTTGTAACCTTAATAATCTTTTAATGTAATGTAGTTTCTTGTGTGTAATTTCCTGTGTTCAGTATCAGTTTGTTTAAAAATGGACTCTGCTGTGAAGGCCACATTCGCTATTGGATCATGCTCTGAGGTAGTATAAGTCCTTGAGGAAAGCAGTTTATTAAAATACAGTTTGAAATAATAAAGTTATAGAAACATAAAAGTTGGAAAAGGTAAACACTTGTTACCCAGAAAGTTAGTCCACCCAGTCTCAGGGTTGTACTGCCTGGGTTTGTGATCTTTATAGGTCTTCAGGCTTAGATAGAGACATATAGGTATAACTTTATGTAGCTGTAGATATATAAATAAAACACACTGGCCAAGATTTCAAAAGTGACCAGAGGTTTTAGGTGCCCAGCTGAACACATCTTAAGGCGACCTACTTTTCAGATGACAGGTATTCAGCACTATATGAAAATCAGACCCCTTCAAGGGGTCTACACTGTGGCTTCTTCTTGAAAAACATGGTCATAACTTATACGTAATGTGAAGGAGACATAGATGTCTGAAGTGCTTTGAGACACTTCTGGATGAAAGAGGGTATATAACTACAGTAACAAACAGATAAACACAATTTATTGGGGAAGAGTCAACAGTTTTGGTAAAGGGAACTCATGCCTCATCAGTCTAGTAGAATTCTTTGAAGTGGTCAACAAGCAGATGGATAAGGGTAATGTAATCAGTTGTGACAAAGTTCCTCCTCTACCTTGGTGGGTCCTGCGCTTATTAGCGGATTTGCTCACCTCAATGATCTTCCCCTCTGGTGGAACCCACAGTCTGGGTCAACTCCTCCTGTGTCTGATCAGAAGTTGCGAGGTTTGGGGAAACCCGGGCCCACCCTCTATTCCAGGTTCCAGCCCAGGGCCCTGTGGATCGCAGGTGTCTATAGTGCCTCCTGTAACAGCTGCATGACAGCTACAACTCCCTGGGCTACTTCCCCATGGCCTCCTCCAAACACCTTCTTTATCCTCACCACAGGACCTTCGTCCTGGTGTCTGATAATGCTTGTTTGTCTGATCATTCCTCAATCCTACAGCAGCATGCCCTCTCACTCTCAGCTCCTTGTGCCTCTTGCTCCCAGCTCCTCACGCACGCTCCTTCTCCTCCGGCTCCTCCCTGCCTGACTGGAGTGAGCTCCGTTTTAAACCCAGGTGCCCTGATTAGCCTGCCTGGATTGGCTGCAGGTGTTCTAATCAAAGTAGATCTCTCCACTGCCTTCTAGAAAGATCTTCACTGGCCCCAGGTGCCTTGATTAACCTGGAGCAACTGCCATTTGGTTACCACGGTACTAAGGATTTGGTTAGCCTGGGGTTAACATACCTGTTCCTCAATACTTTACTGTAGCCATTTGGCCTTGCCCCATCACACAGTGTAATATACTAGAATTTTCCATAAGCCTTTGACAAGGTCCCTCACCAAAGGGTCTTAAGGAAACTAAGCAATCATGAGCTAACAGGGAAGGTTCCCTCATATAGCAGGAACTGGCTAAAAGATAAGAAACAAAGGGTAGGAATAAATGGTCAGTTTCCACAGTGGAGAGGTAAATCACAGGGTTCCCCAATGATCTGGACTTGGACCTGAGCTGTTCAACATATTCATTATGATCTGGAAAAGGGAGTGAACAAGGAAGTAGCAAAGTTTTCAGATAATACAAAATTACTCAAGAGAGTTAAGTCCAAAGCTGACCGAGAAGTGTTAGAGAGGGATTACACAAAACTTGGTGACTAGGCAACAACATGGAAGGTGAAATTCAACATTGAGATGTGCCAAGTAATGTGCATTGGAAAAAATAACCCTACTACAGACATAAAATGATGGGTTCTAAATGAGCTGTTACCACCCAAGAAAGAGATCTTGATGTCACTGTGGATAGTTCTCTGAAAACTACAGCTCAACATGCTATAACAGCAGTAAAATAGGCTAACTCGAAGTTCTCAACCTTTTTCTTTTGCAGGCCCTCCCACAACATGCCACAACAACTCCACAGCCCAGCGCAGGAAGTGGAGGCTCTAGACTCAGCTGCATGGGGTGGGATTTCTGCCCCATGGGACTGGGAGGACTCAAGGCTTTTGCCCCACAAGGAGGCTGTCATAAACAGATAAGAGTTAATAGAACAGAAGTATTTCATATCTCTTTGCCTGTAAAGGGTTAACAAGATCAGTGAGCCTGGCTGCCACCTGACCAGAAGACCAATCAGGGGACAGGATACTTTCAAATCTTGAGGGAGGGAAGTTTTTGTGTGAGCTGTTTGTGTTTGATGGTTGTTCTCTCTGGGTTCTGAGAGTGACCAGATGTGCAACCAGGTTTCTCTCCAATCTCTCTGATACAGGCTCTTATGTACTCAGAATAGTGAGTACTAGGTGATAAGGCGAGTTAGGCTTATGTTTGTTTTCTTTATTTGCAAATGTGTATTTGGCTGGAAGGAGTTCAAATTTGTATTTTGCTGAAAGGATTTTAATTTGTACTTGTATACTTAGGCTGGGAGGGTATTCCCAGTGTCTATAGCTGAAAGACCCTGTACCTCTTCCATCTTAAATGTACAAAGATCATTTTTACTGTTTTTCCCTCTTTAATTAAAAGCTTTTCTTGTTTAAGAACCTGATTTGTGTTTTTTTTTATTCTGGTGAGACCCCAGGGGACTGGGTCTGGATCCACCATGGAATTGGTGGGGAGAAAGGAGGGAAGAGGGAGAGAGAGATTAATTTTCTCTGTGTGTTAGGATTGCTTTCTCTCTCAGGGAGAGTCTGGGAGGGGGAGAAAGAAGGAGGGGGGAAGGTGGATTTTCCTCTCTGTTTTAAGATTCAAGGAGTTTGAATCACAGTGATCTTCCAGGGTAACCCAGGGAGGGGAAGCCTGGGAGAGGCAATGGTGAGGGAAAGGGTTTACTTTCCTTGTGTTAAGATCCAGAGGGTCTGGGTCTTGGGGGTCCCTGGGCAAGGTTTTGGGGGGACCAGAGTTTACCAGGCACTGGAATTCCTGGTTGGTGGCAGCGCTACAAGTACTAAGCTGGTAACAGCTTAGAGGAATTCATGCTGGTACCCCATCTTTTGGACGCTAAGGTTTAGAGTGGGGGGTTATACCATGACAGCGGGGGACTCAGGGCTTCTGTCCCATGGGTCAGCTTCTGCTGGGGCTGGGGGCTTCCACCCCGCAAGGAGCTTCAGCTAGGGTTTGGGGTGCCAGGGCTTGGGGCTCCATGCTTCAGCTGCTGGGGGCTGGAGGTCAGGGCTCTGAGCGACCCGGCTTCATGGACCCCCTGAAACAATTCATGGGGAGAACTGCTGTGCTAACAAAATGTTATGAACTATTAAAAAAGGGACAGATGATAAAACAGAGAATATCATAATGCCACTATAGAAATCCAGGGTGCACCCACACTTCAAAAGTTGTCCAGTTCTGTTTGCTCCATCTCAAAAGGATATAGTGGAATGGGAAGAGGCTCAGAGAAGGGCAACAAAGATGATCAAGGATCTGGAATGGCTTCCACAGTAGGAGAGACTAAAAAGATTAGGGCTATTTGGCTTAGAAAAGAGACAGCTAACGGGGGTTATGATAGAATTCTATAAAGTCACAAATAATGTGGGGAAAGAAAGTGTTGTTTACCTTTTCCCACCATTAAAAAAAAACAGATGTCACCTGATAAAATTAATAGGCAGCAGGTTTAATACAAGCAAGAGGAAGTACTTCCACACAAAAAGGATTAAAAAATGAACTGGATAAGTTCATGGAAGATAGGTCCATTAGTGATCGCAATTAGCCAAGATGGTCAGGAATGCAACCTCATGCTCGGGGTGACCGTAAAGCTCTGACTGCCAGAAGACAGGTGGGGAAGACTGGGGTGGATCACTCCAGCTGCCCTGTTTTGTACACTTCCCATGAATCTCTGGCATTGACCTCTGGCAGAGACAGGGTACTGGGCTAAATGGACTATTGGTCTGGCCCAGTATGGAATTCCTTATGTTTTTATAGAATTTAAGTTTCCAGAAATACCCTGAAGGTCTTTTGGCTCAAAAGATAGATAACTTTTGATCTGAGGTCAAGTTTGTTCATCCATTTGCAGCAGGTTACTTAAAGGAGTCTTAATGTTAATGGATCACATTGAGCAAGAAATGCTGTCACTGAATTCCTGGATGACCTTTATAGCATTTCAAATTGTTATGGCTATCATTAGAGCAGAATTACACCTCTGAAAGGTTTTATAGTCTGGGTATTGCCGGCAGGGCACATTTTTCTTCCCTGTGGAGTAATATGGACTTCTATGAATTGTTTATAAACAGATCTGCAGGTTCTCAGCCCTAATTGGAGTTCCCAGAATACCGATACTTTTTGCCTATGATGAACACACTTGACGGCTCACTGGAAGGATTGCCTTGTGGTTAAGGCACTGGATTGCAAGGCAAGAGGTCTGGGTATAAGTCCTGACTGCCACAGGCTACCTGAATGACAATAGGCAAGTCACTTAATCTCTCAGTCCCCTATCAGTAATGTGGGGCTAATTATCCTTCCTTTCCACCACCCCTGTCTGTTTAGATTGCAAGGGGGTAAGGATCATGTCTTACTGTGTATTTATATGACACTTTGGCCAAGGGGGAACCTGATCTCAGCAGACACACACATAGTCTGTATCTGGAAAGAAGGTTGTGACTGCTCCTTCCTGATATAGGCTAAGCCAGACTGCTGGAGTATTATGCATTCCTGTAGAATGCATTGACAAGTGCAGTTTGAATTATTGTCTTTAATTTGGAAAAACTGACATATAGTTTGGATCCATGGTACCTTAAAGATCAACAGGCTCTCTGCCTAAGCACCATCCCAGTGGAGATAAGCCAGGCCGGTCCAGCTAGATCTGAACATCAGGGAAGGAGAGTTCTCACCAGGGGACCCCAACTTGGAATTCAGTTCCCTTGTCAGTACAAGATTCCACTGATCTTCAGGGCCATGCACATGGATCATCTTTTGAGTTAAGTTTCTGTCCAAAGGTGGGAATTAATGCAGCTGGTTGCAGGGATATACAGGGTTTATTTTTGTCACTGTTGTGTTAATTTTTAATTTGTGTTTACCTTGTATTTATGTACCTACTCAGAGGTAGGCTAACGTTCTATAAACAGAAAAGGTAAGAGCCATAAACTAACATTTATCACAATCCAGGGCAACTGCCCCGTACTTCCCTCTACAGAACAGCCAGGGCTCCCCTGGTGGTCAGCTGTGCTGGGTGAAGACCTGCATCTCTCTCCCTTCTGAACAGGGTATTCACAGGTTAAACAGTTCCCCCTCTTCACTGTGTTATTCCCAGCAAAAGCCAGTCTGCCTAAACAAATCTGCTTCACTTCTCCCATCAGAGATGGCACACTGTGTAATTGCCAACAGCTGTACGTTACCGCACAGCTCTTCCTAGGCAAGCCTGTTTTATTGTAAAGTAACAGCACTATGGAGAAAATGCATTAAAAACATTACAAGAACCTACCCACCTGCTACTAGGCTTGCCAGAGATCCCTCCCAGTTTCAGCAGGGGCTGTGATGGTGATTAGTCCTTCATACCTCAGAAAGGGGGCTCATTAGAGGCTCAGCTCAGAACTCACACACTCCTGAAAGATTCTGTCCCTCCTTTATACACTGGAGGCCTTTGAGCTGAAGTTTACAGGAGCAGGTAATCAGTAGACAATGGGGTTCTTTCCCCTGGTGTAGTTTCCAAAAGATGGATTCAAAGTGAGTTATTTGCATTCCCCTCATCCCCAAGTATCTCCTAGGAAATCCACTTCACATCTATTGTCCAAAAAGGCCTTTGAAGTTCCCAGCATCTCCCAGAGATTGTGTCAATCCTACTTTCCTGCTAATGAACTTCCATACAATCCCACAATAGCGCACAAACATTTGTAATTGCAGTACAGTGGACCCTAAAAGGTACTAAACATAATTCCATAAGGTTGAACTTAATTCCATGAGGTTTGCCCAGGATATTGCGAGATATTGTCATCTCTGTTACAATAGTGACTTTCCTGTAGCCCAGCAATCCCTGCCTGCAGAAAGAGTGTCTATAAAGAAGAAATGAAATGACAAAGAATTCAAACCCCAAATATGGGATGTTGCCTTAGCGTGCTAAGTGCTGTAGGTCTCCTCCACACCTTCCTCAGGAATTCCCCTAGAGAACCCTAATGACCTCTGACTCACAAGCTGGATTCGAGCCAAGAAAAGCAAGCATTCTGAGGCAGGTGGGGTGGTTTTCTATTTCCTGGTTGGTGGGGCTAACCAGAATTGATCACGATAGTATTTTTCTTCTAACATCATGAGTACCTGGTTTCCTCCTCAGCTGACCTATCTCTGTGTATAATGACTTCTAATAGATTCCATTCGATGAATAAGTGGAAACTCATATTTCTGTTTGTGTCCAGCAATCCTTCCAATATTCCTGCAATGAGAGATTCAGGCATTGTTTCTGTAGTCTGACATTTATTCCCACTACAGAGTTTTTTCCTCATATAGATAGATAACTAAAAGATCAACAAATCTCTCATCCTTCTGGTTTCATGAGTATTTGTCTCCATTTAGAGAGACGGGGCAAAAATTCACGTTAAATCTAAAAATCAAAAGAGAGTCCTACAAAAAGTGGAAAGTAGATCAAATTACAAAGGATGAATACAAGTCTGTAGGGACAAAATTAGAAAGGACAAGATACAAAACAAGATCAAACTAGCTAGAGACATAAAGGATAACAAAAAAATATTCTACAAATAATTAGAAGCAAGAGAAGACCAAGGACAGGGTAGGCCCATTACTCAATGGGGGGGGTGCGAAATAATAACAGAAAATGTGGAAATGGCAGGTGCACTTAATTACTTCTTTGTTTAGTATCAGAGGGTAGCCGTGTTAGTCTGGATCTGTAAAAGCAGCAAAGAATCCTGTGGCACCTTATAGACTAACAGACGTTTTGGAGCATGAGCTTTCGTGGGTGAATACCCACTTCCTCAGATGCATGTAATGGAAATATCCAGGGGCAGGTATATATATGTGTGCTAGCAAGCAAGCTAGAGATAACGAGGTCAGTTCAATCAGGGAGGATGAGGCCCTGTTCTAGCAGTTGAGGTGTGAAAACCAAGAGAGGAGAAACTGGTTCTGTAATTGGCAAGCCATTCAAAGACTGTGAATGGCTTGCCAATTACAGAACCAGTTTCTCCTCTCTTGGTTTTCACACCTCAACTGCTAGAACAGGGCCTCATCCTCCCTGATTGAACTGACCTCGTTATCTCTAGCTTGCTTGCTAGCACACATATATATACCTGCCCCTGGATATTTCCATTACATGCATCTGAGGAAGTGGGTATTCACCCACGAAAGCTCATGCTCCAAAACGTCTGTTAGTCTATAAGGTGCCACAGGATTCTTTGCTGCTTTCTTTGTTTAGGTTTTCATCAAGAAGGTTGGTGGTGATTGGATGTCTAACATAGTGAATGCCAGTGAAAATGAGGTAGGATCAGAAGAGGCTAAAATAGAGAAAGAACAAGTTAATAATTACTTGGACAAATTAGATGTCTTCAAGTCACCAGGGCCTGATGAAATGCATCCTAGAATACTCAAGGAGCTGACTGTGGAGATATCTGAGCCACTAGCGATTATCTTTGAGAAGCAATGGAAGATGGGAGAGATTCGAGAGGACTGGAAAAGGGCAAATATAGTGCCCATCTATACAAAAGAAAATAAGGACAACCCAGGGAATTATTAGTCACTGTTGCTAGGGAGATTGCTAGCCTATTCGAGGCCATTATGAGTTATTGCCTTTGAGAAAACCTTTAACGAGTTTAGTTAGAGTGTGTCTTCTGGAGTAGTTTGGGAGAGAAGTCCAAAGGGGTTTTACAAGTAGAAGACTGACATGAAACTCCCCAGTGGCTAGGAGAAACATTGGCCACCAGAACCCAGCTGCTGAATCACTCAGCACCACTTTAGATTTTGGGTAACTATATTCTGGGGTGTTCTAGACTATTGCTAGGTTTTGATATGTGTTTTAGACTCAATAAAAAAGGATGTTGGGGTGAAAGGACTCTTGTGTGCACCAATCATTTATCAGACACGAGCTGTGTCCACATTCATCTGTGTCTTGACACCGCCTGGAAAACACATTAGTTACCAGAGCTTTGGGTCCAGAAAACCCCAGGTAACACAGGCAGAGAGAGCACAGCTGCTGCTGGCATCTGGGTGCCACCCAGGCCTGTATGCTGCTAGCCTGTGTACTGCAATGGTGCCTGCTGAAATAATTGCTGAGTGATGTGGGAAAGTGTCCTACCTCAGAGGAAGAAATAAGGCGGTCTTCCCCAGAAACTTTTGGCAGAGGATTGCAGAGTACCTCCATGAAAGTTTCATCAGGATCTCTACAGAAGATTCACAAGACATCCCGGTGTACACAAACAAACTGCTCCATGAGGCCCGCTTCGGTGGAACTCTAGAGGGGAATGAAAAGCAAATAGCAACTCTGCCTCTCTTGGTTGTTTCACTACCTCTTCTAGCAGAAATTAAAAAGTAGTAAATTAAAAGATGCATCCTGCTACTTTAGAAATTCCAGGTATGGAACCCCCAAGGAAACGGCATACTTACCAGAAGTCGCTTCCCCTGTACCAGGCTTGCCCATGTTCAACTGTCAGGACTGGCTGGACTGCGGTGGAGTCTATGAAGGGCCAAAATTCCAATAATATGTATGTAAGATCTTGACCAGAGTCTCTGTTAAGAATCTTTCACATAGGCCCAAACTCCACGGCCTGGTCTGAAGCATGAGGCTTAGTTACCAATGGACAATACATGGCCAAAGAAAATCTGGGATAAGCAGGAAACAACATTGTGTGTTCAACTATACATAAAATAAGCTGAGACCGTATAACTCCAGGTGGAGAGCAGTACCTGGGAGGCTTATCATGAGTTCCAGGCACATAACTCACCGAGAGGGCCTTAAAGTCTGCTCCCTGGTTCAGGAGAAGATAACTGTACATACTCCCCGAATGCCGACCAGGGTTCAGAGAGAGGCCTAACATGACAGCCTGAGTTATGCCAATCCTAGTTCGCAGGAACACATTGGTAAACCATACACGATTGTCATTACTGTTTACTGTTCTTTTTGCTTTAAGACCCTCCAGGAATGGACCTGTGGGCCAATCTGTCTGGAAAGAGCCATGGTCATTCCTATGGACCTGACATCAGGATTTCACTTATACATTGCAAGAAGAGAATTTTGAGAGATAACACCTGTGTATTAGCAAACATGTTTACCTGAGCTATGGGCGGAGCCATTATGTAATCTTTTAGACTATTGGCTTATTGAGCTAATTTTGTCTTGCTGCTAGAACCTATTCAGGGGCTCGGGAACTCCCACCCCATCGCTTCTCTCCACCCATTGGCACCCTATATAATCTATTGTAATCAATGGTTTAGCAGTGTCTCACTGAGCCTAATAAGCAAAGTGACCCTCCGCCAGCGCTGTGTGTAATAAACCCTCATGCTTGACTCTACACGGTGTCAAACTTCTGTTCCTTCCAGGGGCGGCTCCAGGCCCCAGCATGCCAAGTGCGTGCTTGGAGTGGCATGCCACGGGGAGGGGGGTGCTCTGTCGGTCGCCGGGAGGGCGGCAGGTGGCTCTGGTGGACCTCCCGCAGGCGTGCCTGTGGAGGGTCCGCTGGTCCTGTGGCTCCGGTGGACCTCCTGCACGCACACTTGCGGGAGGTCCACCAATTCACGGGGGACCAGCGAGCCATGGGACCAGTGGAGCCCTCCACAGGCACGCCTGCGGGAGGTCCATCAGAGCCGCCTGCCGCACTCCCCACGACCGGCAGAGTGCCCCCTGCGGCATGCTGCCATGCTTGGCGCGGCAAAATGTCTAGAGCCACCCCGGTTCCTTCAGTCTAAAAAATGTCCGGGGTCACTGCACACCCAGATCCCCCAGTCACCTGTCCCCCATACTCCTCCTCTTGCTCATCCACCTCCTCATCGTCGCTGTTCATGGCAGCAATCTGTGACTCAGGCTCCTCGGAAATATCCATGGTGCTTTTGGGAGGGGGTGCCTCTCCATTGAGGATAGCTTGTGACTGTTTGTAAGAGTGGCAGGGTTGTGGATCAGCACTGGATTGATTGTTGGCCCCCCAGCCCGCCTGCTGCAGCTCCTTGACTTTGACACGGCACTGCTGCTGGTCCCTGTTGTAGACCTTCTTGTGCATCCTCCAGCAATCTGCTCGTGGACATCCACGTTTCTATGGATGGATCAAATGTGTGCCTGCACAGCCTCTCCTCCTCACAGACTCAGGAGATCCACCACCTCCTGTGTCTGCTGCGTGTAGTCAGCATCATCAGCTGGGCAGCTGCACTCAGCAGTGGAGAGCTGCTAGGTGTTTTCACCAAACCAGGCAACCAGGAAAGGGAATTTTAAACAGGGATTTGGAGCAATCAAATTTTTGAATTGCTCCACTCCAGCACCAATAGCGACTGCTACAGCTCCAGGCAAAAATCTGTAGCTCCACTCTAGCTCTGGGCTCTGCTCCAAAACCCTGATTTAAAAAAATGTGCAGGACTTTAAAGGGGAGGGGCACCTTCCTGTGCACCTGACCCCTGGGCGACAGGAGTTCATAATGGTGACCAGAGATGCATTGTGGGACAGCTCCTGGAGGCCGGTAACCATGTCTACATGATCACTGTGCCAGCCTAACTATATAGGCCATGACTCTATGCTGCTCAGGGAGGTGATACTAAATTGGCATAGCAGGCTAGTTAGACACATCCACAGCTAGGTGCCTTGCGTCGACCTAATCATGTAGTGTAGACCAGGCCTCAGCTGTGTGAGCCTCCAGCATAGGATGCAGGGAAGCTTTGATCATTTTGATTCTTGGCTTGAGACCTCAGGTTGTTTCAACAGCCCTGCTTTACATCCTCCCAATTAATGACTTAGTTAAATAGTGAAGGAATGGCAAAAGCAAGGCCTTGAAACTGCTGCTGACCAGATCATGCATGTGATCTGGTCTATATAGGTTCTTCTGCTATGTCCATCACTAGAGTATCTGTCTCAGGCAGGATTGTTAGTGAAGCAATATGGTACAGATGCATTGAAGTGTATAGGTCTTTATATAGAATGGCAGGGAATAAAGGGTGGAGGGGATTTCATAAACATGATGCAGGACTGGATTATAGAAACTTTCACCTCTAGGTTGTCCCAAGTACATGGAGGCTCAGACAGAATAGTAATGACTGTCGGGTGCCCTTTGCGATGTGAGTTAGTGCTCTCAGCCCACTTCTCAGTAGACAGGGGTTTACACTACAAAAAGCAGCACCTCAGAGTCAGTGGAGAGCCAAGCATCGAATGGGAAAGAATTTGGATTCTCTTCTCCCTTCACTAAGTCATGGTGGAGTAGAGATGGGTGAACCATTAACAGAAGACAGTTTATCAGAAGGATGTAACCCTTCTTTCTGTTCCTAGATTTTCCGGGCATGTATTCATAGCAGTTTGCCTGTATAGCTGCCTTAGCTTCTCTAGCGATTTTGGCAAGAATTAGGTTTCCACCACTACAGAGAACGATAATTTGTTAAGGTTTGTTAGTAGCTTTTCTCCAACCTTCAAAATGGTAATAAAATTGAACAATAAAATTCACGATTCCACTGGAAGGTGGCAAATGTTCACTTTGCAAAGCATACACAGTTCCAGCTGGGTGGCAGTTATAACAGGCTGTAATATTTCAACCAGAATAGATCGGCCTTTGAATTCACATAATCTGAAAAGCAACAAGGAAATGTTCCTATCACCCACAACCATCTTGCCTGTCTCAAATACAGGGGGACTCCTTTATACCATGCCCAAAGGGCCAAATTTTAGAGGAGCTCAGCACAGCCTCTGAACTTTCAGGTGCTATTTTACATGGGTATGTTCTTTGCACAAAATAGGACTTGCCACACTTTTCTTGCACAGAACTGCATCTGGGCACACCAAGCGAGTAGCTAGCTTTCTGGAATGCCATAAGCCTGGGGTCTCATGAAGGTTCAGGTTGACCTGTGTGAAATGAACTGATGGTAGCAGCTGGAGCCCCAGGCCCTTAAATCACCCCTGGGGCTCCTAGCCACCTCTGCAGCTGGTAGCTCCGGGGGTGATTTGAAGGGCCCAGGGCTCCCGGCTGCTGCTACCACAGCCTCAGCCCTGGGCCCTTTAAATCCTGATTTAAGCACCTGGGTATTTAAAGGCCCCGCCTCTTCTGGTAGAGGCCCCACCCCTGCTAAGGACTCTGGAGTATCGGTAAATTCTTTAAGTTACTTTCACCCCTGCCTCTACAGCAGCAATGAAACATATTTGCATGTGCATTGCTGTGGAAGCTCACATTGCCATGGCTTGTTCCTAATCAGTCTCTGGCTAGCTGGAGGAATTAAGTGTCCACAAGCTGTCAAGCCAGCACACTTCATCACAACTAAATTAACTTAAAATAAATGAAAGCAAAAACAGAAGAGAAAAAACGGGGGAACCTTCCTTGACGGCATTGCACCAGTGAGACCTATACAGAAATTCATAGAAATGGGCTGTCTGGGGAAACGCCTTCTGGCAATATCCCACTTACTCCAAGGGATTCTAGTGAGTTTTTCCATATTATAGAATCACTGGGAGAAGGAAAAGACCTTTTAGAGATCTTGTCCATTTCCCTGCCACTGCAGGATTGTTCCCTGTAGTACATTTTCCAGGGATGGGTCCAAGATGCAAAATCTTGTTTCAGATCAGATATTGGACACTCCAGATTTGGGTGGAGGAGGTGGTGTTGAATTGGGGTTTATGGCTCATCTCAATATCTATATGGGCCATTTGCAAAATGTTGTTCTAAGTTCTAGTTCACATTGTGAAACCCACTGTAGAAGTGTCCGGCCGAGGTCTGTCCCTCGGCAGGGCTGTGGGGTATCTCACCGCCTCTTCTAGCTCACCATCAGTCGGGGCTCTGTGCTAGTGGGGGACCGCAAACACACGGTTAGGGGCCCAGGCCCTTTAAGCTGGGGCTGAGCCAAGAGTTCTAGAGCAGCCCAGGCCCTAGGTCAGGGCGGGGCCGCATGCAAATAGTCAAGGGCTCAGGCCCTTAGGCAGGGGCTGAGTCAGCAGTTCAATATCAGGAGGTTCTAGTCTCTCCAGGCCAGGGAGAAGGGGGAGTCTGCTGCCCAAGGAGTGGGTGGCGGGGGGGACGCAGGCCCTCCCACTCCACTGCGTCCCAGCCCGGGGCCCTGGCAGCGGCAAAGACTCGCTGCTGTCGGTGAGGATCCTGGCCACAACACACTGACATGGGCTCTGGCAGTGCTGCAGCCCAACTGGGGTCGGCTGCCCCCGGGCTACTTCCACACTCCCCCTCGTAGGGTAGCTGAGTCATGGTGGCGTCGCCGGCGGTCTCAAGCACCATCGGTTCCTCTGGGTAAGTAGCGGACGGTAGGCTCAGCTGCTCCTCAGGATAGCTGGCAAGAGGCCGGCTCGGCCCCTCCTCGGGGTAACGAGCGAGCGGTAGGCTTGGTCGGCCCGGTGCGACCTCAGGCCGGCCACAGCCTTCTGCTGTCTCCCCAGAGGGAGCTCAGTCACAGACATCTGGTCTCCCCAGTGGCTGGTTCCCAACTGAGCTCTGCCGGTGAGCTTTTATACTTCCAGGTCTATGCCATGACCTCTGAGGGGCGGGTGCAGGACCCAGTGACTCCGCCCACATTGGTGTTAGGGGAGGTCCGTCCCTCGGTGGGGCTGTAGGGTATCCCACCGCCTCGCTACACACATACCCCCCTCAAGGCTGGCTCCCGTCTGTCGGGGCCAGATCTGTCCAACTCTCCCAAGCAGGACAAAAAATCCGCGTTGGCATGGTCCTTACCTGCCCTATGGCATATGGTAAAAGCATAGGGCTGTAGTGCCAGGTACCACCGCGTTAGTCGCAGATTATTATTTCTCATTCGGGCCAACTAGCAAAGCACAGCGTGGTGAGTGACTAGTATGAAGGGGGCCCCCAGGATGTAATAACGCAGGGCGTCACAGGCCCACTTTGCTGCCAAGGCCCCCTTCTCGATTACAGCGTAGTGCCGTTCCCGTGGAAACAATTTCCGACTGAGGTATATATCTGGGCGTTACTCCCCATCCACCTCCGGAGACTGGACTGCCCCTAGTCCGACCTTCGAGGCATCTGTTTGGAGGATGAACCCTCAGGTAAAGTTGGGGTTGTACGAGATGGGTTCGCGGCAGAGGCAGTCTTTGAGGGCCCAGAAAGCACGGTCGCACTCTGGGATCCACTCCACCCGCCTGGGACTGGTTTTGGTCAAGAGTCTTGTTAAAGGGGCTGTGATGGAGGCAAAGTCAGGGATGAATCTTCAGTAGTAGCCCACAAGTCCGAGGAATTGGCGGACATGATGCTTCGTAGTGGGGGTTGGGCATGCTGCTAGGGCTTGAACCTTTCCCACAAGAGGTCTTACTTGTCCCCTTCCAATAGTATACCCCAGGTAGGTGGTCTCCTGCCACTCGATACGGTATTTCTTTGGATTGGCAGTTAATCCTGCAGCTCGTAGGGACCTCAGGACAGCTGCTATCCATTCCAGGTGGTTCTCCCAAACAGTTGCTATAAATGACGACATCATCCAGGTACGCGGCCGCGTAGCCTTGAGGAGGATGAAGGAGGTGATCCATGAGCCGCTGGAACGTTGAGGGGGCACTATGGAGACCAAAGGACATCCGGGTGAACTGGTAGAGGCCCGTGACTGTGGCAAATGTGGTCTTCTCCTGCAATGTGGGGTCGAGGGGAATCTGCCAGTACCCTTTGCTTAGATCGAGAGTCGTGAGGAAGCGGGCCTTGCCTAGATGGTCCAGCAGCTCATCTACCTGAGGCATCGGGTATGCGTCAAACTTTGAGATGGAATTGACATGGTGAAAATCGATGCAAAAGCACTGGGTGCCATCCGGTTTGGGAACCAGGACTAGTGGGCTGCGCCACTCACTTTGCAATGGTTCAATAACGCCCAGCTCTAGCATCACCTGGACTTCCTCTTCGACGACCTGCCGCATACGATAGTGTAGGGGCCTCGTTGACTCTCAGATTACCACCCTCAGCTCTGTCTGAATGGTATGGTATATGAGGGTCGTACAGCCCGGCTGGGTGGTGAATGTCCCACAGAATGCCTGCAGGAGGCACCCGGTCTGTTTCCGTTGCTCCTTAGTTAGTGACTCTCCAAGCTGAGGCATCATAGCGTCTTCCATCAGGGTAACATGGGGCCCTAACTAGGGCTCTGGCGGACAGGAATTAATTAGGAGGCCTTCCCGTTCTTGCCAGGGCTTCAGGAAGGTTGATAAGATACCGCTGGGTTTGCTTCCGGCGGTCTGGCTGGTTAATCTCATAGGTGACCGGCCCGACCTTCCGAATCACCTCATATGGCCCCTGCCACCAGGCCAATAGTTTTGACTCGCTGGAGGGCAAGAGAGGCAAAACCCGGTCGCCAGGTTGGAACTCACAAACTCGGGCGTCCCAGTTATATGTGTGGGCCTGAGCTTCCTGCACCACCTTCATATTCTCTCGAGCGAGACTTCTGGCTTGGGTGAGACGCCTCTGAAGTTGGAGGACGTACTGCAGGAGCCTGCGCAGACGGCCATACAATAACTCGAAGGGTGAGAATTTGGTGGAGGCTTGGGACACTTCCTGGACAGCCAGGAGCAATGGTGGGGATCAACTGGTCCCATTGGCGCAGGTCTTCGGGGAGAACTTGCGCAGCATGTCTTTCAGGGTGAGGTTGAACCACTCTACCAGGCCATCGGTTTGCGGGTGGTACACGGAGGTACACAGCTGCTTAATCCCGAGGAGTTGGCACACCTGCTGCAGCAACCGGGAGGTAAAATTGGTACCCTGGTCAGTAAGGATCTCCCGGGGCAGGCCCACACGAGCAAAGACCTTGACAAGTTCATCCGCAGTGGTCCTGGCAGTGATGCTCCGGAGCGGGACAGCTTCACGGAAGCGCGTAACATAGTCCACGATGACCAGGATGTATAGAAACCCGGCCTGGCTTCTCAGGAGGGGTCCCATCAAGTCCATCGCCACCCGCTCAAACGGTTTCTCCTCAATGGGCATGGGTACTAGAGGGTGTTAGGGTCTCTTTCCCACTTTGAACTTCAGCGTCCAGAAAGTGGGGACCTGCATGTCCCTTCTAAGCTTAATTCCTAGCTTAGATCTGATAATGCTGCCACCAACCAAAATATAGCGTTTGGTACACTTTCTGTCCCCCAAAAACCTTCCCTGGGGAACCCTGAGATACACCCTGATCCAAACTCCTTGGATTCCAAAACAGAGAGGAAATAACCTTCCTCCCCCCCTTCTCTCCCCCTTCCAGACTCTCCCTGAGAGAGAGACACTGATCCCAACTCCTTGGATCCTAAAACAGAGAGAGATTAACCTTTCCTTCCCCCCTCCCCCTCCCAGACTTTTCCTGAGAAGTACACTGATCCAAAGTCCTTGGATCCTAAAACAGAGAGGAATTAAGCTTTTCCTCCCCCTTCTCTCCTTTCCCCCACCAATCCCTGGCGAGTTTAGACCCAGTCCCCTTGGGTCTTACACAAGGACAAAATCAATCAGGTTCTTAAAAAAGCTTTTAATTAAAGCAAGACAAAGGTAAAAATTATCTCTGTAAAATCAAGATGGAAAAATGTTTACAGGGTCTCAACTTTACCTAGATCAGAGGGGCTCCCCCTCCCAGCCTAAGTATAAGTTACAGCAAACAGAGGTGAAATATCCTTCCAGCAAAATACACATTTGCAAATAAAGAAAACAAATATAAATCTAATCCGCTTTCTATCTATTACTCACTATCTTGAACCTGAGAGTCTGTTTCAGTAAGATTGGAGAAATCTGGTTGCATGTCTGGCTTCTCTTAATCCCAAGAGAGAACAAAGAACAGAACAAACAGCACAAAACAGATTTCCCTCCACCAAGATTTGAAAGTATCTTGTCTCCCGATTGGTCCTTTGGTCAGGTGTCAGCCAGGTTCACTGAGCTTGTTAACCCTTTACAGGTAAAAGAGACATTAACCCTTAACTATCTGTTTATGACAGGGGGGCTGGGGCCGACTGTGAGGGAGTGGCCAGCTGGCACTCCAGACAGGAGCTACATTAGTTCCACACCTCCTGGTGCACCCCGGGCCAGAAAAACCAGTACAGAATTCGGCCGCTGGGACATTGCGGGTGAGTCTCATCACTGCTCGTCGGTGGCACAGAGGCACCAGCAGTTGTGTCTGGACCTTCCTGGTGCGGGAATCTCGATCCACCTGATAGAGGCGGTTGCGTCATAGCTGGAAGTGGGGCCACACCTTGGCCCAGGCAAGATCAAATCAGAGCGCCGTCTACCGCCATCAGCTGCTCATACGCCCGACCAAGGGTGGGGTCCTCCCTCTGGTCCCGGCAGAAGTCTGTGTCGATTCTTGGGACATCCACAGACATTATCAGGGGGTCTTCCGACACGTCTTCCTGGCTCCCAGGCCCTGCCTCTTCGGTCCCCTCCGTGGGGTCCTCACGGCAGTCTCCTTCCAATGCTGGGGTGACCTCGGGACTTTCCTGCACATGCGACCCCAGGATGCCCGGAAACTCTGGCCAGTCACGCCCCAAGATCATGGGATAGGCGAGTCGCGGGGCCAGGCCGACCACCATGGTTCAGGTGACTCCATCCACAGTAAATGTGACTCGGGCACTGGCATAAGGTCGAACATCGCCATGGATACACTGCAACTGGATGGTTCCCAGTCGAGGGTCTTCTAGGAAGCCTAGGCTTTGGCAGACTAGAGTCTGACCACAGCCAGAGTCAACTAGGGCCCATGTCTGGCAGCCCCCAACAACTATGGGCACAGTGACTTTGGCAGCCTGTGGCGGTCAAACACGGTTTTCTACAGCGCAAACGTGCCTGTAGCGAGGCGGTGTGGCTCCCCTCCTCCTCAGGGAGGGTCAAGCCCCGCCAGATGCCAGAAGGGGCGGGGCCACAGGGCACTGGACCCGCCCCTCAGAGGGTCAGGAGGCGACCCGGAAGTATAAAAGCCGACGGGCGGCGCTCAGATGAGGCCCAGCCGCCGTCGGGAGCAGACCTGCCAGAGGGTGCTCGTGGCTGGGAGGCTGCTGACGCCCAGGGTGGTTGCCCTGACTGGCTGGAGCTCCCCCGCGCCCGCTACGACGAGGAGCTGCCGGAGCTCCCCCGCGCCCGCTACGAGGAGGAGGGACTGCCGGAGTCGCCCCGTCCCTGCTGTTATCCCGAGGAGCCCCCGGAGCAGGCCTGGCCAGACTTCCCAGAGGTACTGCCGGACCTACCAGCAGCCCCACCGAGACGGGCCCATGCTACTGGACTTCCCAGGGGCAGCCGACCCCAGTCAGGCTGCAAGTGTACCTGAACCCATGTCAGTGTGCCGCTGACCCAGTAGCGGTGACAGCCACGACCAGGGCCCCGGGCTGGAACGCAGAGGAGTGGGAGGGCCTGCGTCCCCCCTGCCACCCGTACGCGGGTGGAGACTCCCCCTTCCCCAGCCTGAGGAGGCCACTGAGTCTAGTGGTTGTTTGCTCAGCCCTGAGCCAAGAGGGCCTGAGCCTCTATAACTGTGTGTTTGGTGCCCCGCCCGACCCAAGGGCTGGGCCCCCTTAAACTGTACCACTGCTCGGTCCTGCATCAAGGGGCTCGAGCTGCCAGCATCGGGCGAGGAGGCCCTCAGCCCTGAGACTGAGGGCCTGAGACCCCGACCTGACTTGCTGTTTACTCCGCCCTGTAGCAGAAGGCCGGAGTCCCAAGCGACTGTGCAGCGTCGCTTAGCCCTGAAAAAAGGGGCAGACTCGGACAGCGTGTAGCAAGGCCGCTGTGGCTCCCCTCCTCCTCAGGGAGGGTCAAGCCCCGGCCGGGCACTTTTACAGTGCCCAAAGCTGCAGTCCAGCCGGCAACGTGCGCCACCCTTTCAAAAGTCACCAAAAAGACTTCGGGGTCATCCAGCGATCCCATCTTGGTCAGCCTTATGGGCGGGGTGAGTTGGGGGCCCCGTCCGTGCCCCCCGGCTGGGGCTCCATGAGGCGGGGCAGCACCAACACCAGCTGCTGCCAACATTGTTGCTGGAACTCCTGGTGCTGCACCATCAGGTCCTGGATCAGCCACTGCTGCTCGGTTCCCAGCTGCTCGACAAACTGTTGTTGCTGGAGCTTTGCGGCCTGCTGCTGCTGCAGCAACAGGCCGCCTGCTGTCGCTCCTGGCTCTCTGTCAGGAGTGTGAACAGCTTGGTCAAATTCATGTCTCCTGCGGGGGGAAATCGCTCTCCCCCAGACCCTTTTTCACAGGGGTCAAGGGTTCGTGCCCACATCCTGGGCAAGAGTTCCTGCCTGGCTTGCCATGTGCAGAAGTGTCCGGCCGAGGTCCGTCCCTCGGCAGGGCTGTGGGGTATCCCACCGCCTCTTCTAGCTCGCCATCAGTCGGGGCTCTGCGCTAGTGGGGGACCGCAAACACACGGTTAGGGGCTCGTCCCCAGCTTAAAGGGCCTGAGCCAAGAGTTCTAGAGCAGCCCAGGCCCTAGGTCAGGGCGGGGCCGCATGCAAATAGTCAAGGACTCAGGCCCTTAGGCAGGGGCTGAGTCAGCAGTTCAATATCAGGAGGTCCTAGCCTCTCCAGGCCAGGGAGAAGGGGGAGTCTGCCATCCAAGGAGAGGGTGGCAGGGGGACGCAGGCCCTCCCACTCCACTGCGTCCCAGCCCGGGGCCCTAGCAGCGGCAAAGACTCGCTGCTGTCGGTGAGGATCCTGGCTGCAACACACTGACATGGGCTGCAACACTGCCAGAGCCTAACTGGGGTGGGCTGCCCCCGGGCTACTTCCACACTCCCCCTCGTAGGGTAGCTGAGTCGTGGTGGCGTCGCCGGCGGTCTCAAGCACCATCGGTTCCTCTGGGTAAGTAGCAGATGGTAGGCTCAGCTGCTCCTCGGGGTAGCTGGCAAGAGGCTGGCTCGGCCCCTCCTCGGGGTAACGAGCGAGCGGTAGGCTCAACCAGCCCAGTGTGACCTTAGGCCGGCTGCAGCCTTCTGCTGTCTCCCCAGAGGGAGCTCGGTCGCAGACGTCTGGACTCTCTGGCAGCTGGTTCCCAACTGAGCTCTGCCGGTGAGCTTTTATACTTCTGGGTCCGCGCCGTGACCTCTGAGGGGTGGGCGCACGACCCAGTGACTCCACCCATGTTAGCGTTAGGGGAGGTCCGTCCCTTGGCGGGGCTGTGGGGTATCCCACCGCCTCGCTACACTCACCCACCAGCCAAACTTAGGAGTGTTCAAGTCGGGGGCCTCTCTCTGGAACATTCTGCTGTCCTGGCAATACAAATGCTAGGGAATCACATATGGCAAAGAGAGATCATCCTGTCCGCATACCCTAGTGAAACAGCCTTCTGCTCAAAAACAGCAGATCCAATTTTGCACCCATATGCTAATGATAGAGGGCATGTAAGAAAATGAGCCAGGAGCAATTAGGTACATCACAATGCATGAATGGCCACGAGAAAGCAAGTGCCTAAAGCTCTGCCATGAAAATGTAAACATGCCAAGTCAGCTCCACGCGCAGGCTTGCTGGATGTGGAACAGAGGATTACGGGCCCAGTGCCTAAAGCTGGGACTTGGCATCTGCACAGCATCCTCTTGCCTTTAGCCTGGCAGGTGCCGAGTCAGTGAAAGCTCTGGTCCTAGCAGTTTGAAGAGTTCGCCCCCGAGCCCTTGAAAGCTTTTCCTGCAGCAGAGCTCAATGCTCCTGTCCCCAGGAGACTCCATTTTGCTTGGGAGCATTTGTCTAGCCAGTGCCGGGGGAGCACTCTCACTGTGATGGGCTGTGCCTACTTGAGACAGCTCCATCGCTGATGAGGACCGGGTGTGCACATGCAGCAACGGCTCTGATGTTACCCAAAGTTCACATCCTCCTCCAGTCAAGGCAGGGCTCTGTACACATCATGGAGAGAGCCTTTCTTACCACCCTTTGGTGCTTTGCCTGCAGTACTACATAGGTATGATGCTAAACCCTGTATACAATTATTCTTGTGCTCTCAGCGATGATCTTGAGAACCCCTGGACAATGAGTGAGGTCCCAGAGGTCTGGAGAAGGGCAAACATAGCACCTGTCTTTGAAAAGGAAACAAAGATGATCCAGGGAATGATAGAGCTGTCAGCCTAACTTTGATACCTTGAAAGATAGGGGGACAAATTGCTAAACAATCACTTTGTAAGCATGGGAACTAGGGGTGCTGCAGGTGCTGCAGCTCCCCCCTACCCGTCAGGTTTCACTGTGAATAATTATTGCTGGTGCTGTAAGAAGGAAGCTAGCATTATTTCATGATTCTTGAGAATCCCAGAGCTGTGCTGCACCTGTGTGGTGTGAACAGGAATTGCACTTTTTCACATTGCTTTTGAACACACATGGTTTACAGTTTCATTAGCTGGCTTTCAGTACCCTCATTATAGACAGGGCCGTCCTTAGGATTTATGGGGCCCTAGGCAGTATTATTAAACTGGTGCCCCTATGCCGGATGGCAGCCCAAGCTCACAGCCTGGTGGAGGAGGGGGAGGAGGGGCTTGACAGCAAAGGATAATGAGATGCCCAGCCTGCCTCATGGTGGCAGAGAGTCACAGTTCCCCGCAGAGACTTCCATGCACTCTCCCTCATGCAGAATGGACATGAAGAAAGTACCTAATTAAAAGCACTAAAATTTGGGAATAAAAAATGTCAGTCACAGGTTTTTTGATATGCCCTGAAGTTTGTCAGAGATTTATTTGCAAAATCTTCATAGTAAGGGTGAGTCAGTTGTCCTGCTGAATACAACATTACATATAATGGAATACATGATGCAGCTCTTCTCTGTTTTACATTTTCTTCATCAGTATTTCTAAGCTGAATTTATATTTTAAATGTACTCAAATCTTAAGCCAGCATTCCAGATGACTACATATTTAACTCACTGAAACAAAGACATTCTTTTAAATCAATCAGAGAGATTTAGTGTGTTCATAACAATGTTCATTGCTTTTAGAAAAAGGGAACAGTAATTTACTTTGTGTGATCTCCATAACAAGACACATGGTTATGAAATTTCACCAACTTTAAAAAAATGTTTCCAAAGATTTTAGGTATAACAAGGATTTTGTCTTACTAAGGTACTGATTTTGCTGGAGGGTTCTTTTAAAACTGGTTTGTCGGATAGTCAGAAGTAAAGAAAGGGAACTCTTTGTCCAGCTATCTGGAAGGGAAGGACTGTTGTCCCTTTAAGAGCTCTCTTCAGTGGGGAGTGGGGGGAGAGGTGGTGAAGGGATGGACAGAAAGGACAGGAAGACTTGGAAGCACTTTTTTTTTTTAACTATAGTAATTAAAATGTGTATTTTAGATAAGGGAGGTCTTTTGAAGGATTTATTTAAAAAACTGTGTGTGAAGATCCACACATTTAAGGCTAAAGATGATTGTGCATCTAAAACTCTATGCAAGCATTTTTTAGAAATGTGATTTTATAATCTTCACTAGCTCACTAATGAAATATTTTTAAAGCAAATTTTAAACTAAGGTCCTGTAGACTGACATGTTCTGTGTAAATATTACATTAATGCACAACTGTTTTTGTCAGTAAAGTCAGAAACTGACAGTATAAAAATTTATTTTGGCATAAGCTTTCGTGGACATCTGATGAAATGGATTCTAGTCCACAAAAGCTTATGCCCAAATAATTTGTTAGTCTTTGAGGTGACACAAGGACTCGTCCTTGTTTTTGCTGATACAGACTAACAGGACTACCACTCTGAAACCTGTCAGTATATACCTTGGGGTTGGCAAATGCCTGTTAAATGGCTTTATTACCCCTTGAATGTCTCTTTAACAGTTTCAATGTTGTGCTAATAGGTCTGGCAGGCTGGAGGGTTTTTCACTTTTAACTACTAGATTCCCTCCCAAGGAAGACTCACCAGGCTAGAGCAGCCATCTGTGGGAGCCTGCAGGAAGGGTCAAAACAGGGATAGGAAAACAAGAGGGTGGATACTAAGACCCAGTGGTGCCCCAAATTTTCAGGTGCCCTACGCAGCTGCCTATGTTGCCTATGCCTAAGGATGGCCCTGATTATAGACAATGTTCCAGCACCATCGTAGGCACTTACAGGATCATAGGGTTCTAAGGGGCAACCAGCATGGATCTGTCATGCCAAACCAACCTAATTTCCTTCTTTGACAGGGTTTATGACCTTGTGGTGAGGGCTAATCAGTGGTTTAATCAGGTGTTCAACACAGTCCCACAGGACTATCTCATAAGAAAATGATGGAAATGTGGTCTAGATGGAGTTACTATAAGGTGGATGCACAACTGGTTGCAAGGCTGTATTCAGAGTAGTTATCGATGGTTCACTGTCAGACAAGGAGGGCATATCTAGTGGCATCCTGAAGAGGTCCATCTTGGGCCCTGTACTAGTCAATATTTTCACTAATGTCTTTGCTAATGGAGTGGAGAATACACTTCTAAAGTTTGCAAATGACACCAAGCTTGGGGGGGGACGGAAGGAAATAGGTTGCAAGTACTCGAGAAGACAGGACTAGAGTTCAAAATGTCCACACATTGAGAATTGGTCCATGAGATTGGGTTTACAAACCCCACATTGGAGGAGGACAAGGGGTTAAAGAGCAACCCTGGGCCCAGGTGGCCCTGCTCGGCCACACCTGCAGGGCCTGCACTAGCTGGAGGCAGGGCTTTAAAGGATAGCAGAGCAGCTCAGAAGGGAGCAGGCTAATACCCTGAGGGGAAAGCACTGCCCAGGAGCTCTTTGCCTGAGGCCTCGCTACGCAGAGCGGAAAAGAACCTACGGGGGAGAGGCCGAGCAGGTGGCTTAGAGACCTATGAGAAGTGACTGACTCTGATGCAAGTAAAAGGGATGGGGTAGGAAGTGGTCTACCCTCCCTGGACAACTTAGCACCCCAAGGGACCAAGTGTGGCCACCCACTGTTGGACCCTAGACTGGGGCTTGGTGGACAGGGCAGGCCTGGGCTCCTTTACACCCTCACAGGGCCCTTCCCCTAAGGCAAAAGGCCTGCTGGAATGGGCTTTGACTACTCAGAGACCCAGCCCCTACGCAGGAGGGGAGGACTGGAAACCCTTGGGGCGGGAGCACTGAAGGGCAGGACCAAACTGCTAACAGGAAGGCAACCTGCCAACCCCACTACCACCACCAGGCAGCACTGTGGGCGGTGGTGCATCTTCTACAGTCTGAAATCAACAAGATTTAATTCAGAAAAAGATAACTAGGAAGTGCGTAACTTACAAAGAAAAAAAAATCAAATGCACAACTACAAACTGGGGAATAACTGGCTAGGTGGTGGTACTGCTGAAGAGAATCTGGGGGTTATACTGGATCAAATTAAACATGAGCCAACAATGTCATGCAGTGGTGAAAAAGGCTAATATAGTTCTGGGGTGTATTAACAGGAATGTCATATGCAAAACATGGGATACAATTGTCCTACATGACCCAGCACTGGTGATGCCTTAGCTAGAGTATTGTGTCCAGTTTTGGGTGCTACACTTTAAGATAGATGTGGACAAATTAGAGAATCCAGAGGAGAGCAACAAAAGTGATAAAGTTTAGAAAAATCTGACCTATGAGGAAAAATTAAAGAAACTGGGCATGTTTATTCTTGAGAAAAAGACTAAGGGGAGAACTGCGATAGGATGAATCGCAGAAACCCCCTGGAAGCTGCCACCTGATGTGCCCAGACTACTTCTCCCTCTGTTTTCCCTGCCAGCTCAGGACTCCAGCACCCCATCCTGCTGAGTCAGACACTCCCGTCTGCTCCAACACAGACCCAGGGTCTGAACCACGTGCCCCAAAGCTGCAGGTTTACCTGAAAGCAGCTCACAGAAGTGTTCCTGACTTTAACACTCAGATGCCTAATGGGGTCTAAATAAATCCAGTTTACCCTGTATAAAGTTATACACGGGGTAAACTCATCAATGGTTCTCCCTCTAGAACACTGATACAGAGATGCGCAGTTGTTTGCTCCTCCAGTATTAATACACACTGAGTTAACTAATAAGTAAACCATGATTTTAGTAAACACAGAAAGTCGGATTTAAGTGGTTCCAAGTAGTAACAGACAGAACAAAGTAAATTACCAAGCAAAATGAAACAAAACATGCAAATCTATGTCTAATCAAACTGAATACAGATAATCCCACCCTCAGAGTTGCTTCAGTAAGGTTTTTCCTCAGACTGGACACCTTCCAGACCTGGGCACAATTCTTTCCCCTGGCACAGCTCTTGTTCCAGCTCAGGTGATAGCTAGGGGATTCTTCATGATGGCTCCTTAACACCCTTTGTTCTGTTCCACCCCTTTATATATCTTTTGCATAAGGCGGGAATCCTTTGTCCCCCTCTGGGTTCCCACCCCCCTTCTCAATGGAAAGACACCAGCTTAAAGATGGATTCCAGTTCAGGTGACGTGATCACATGTCACCGCAAGACTTCATTGCCCACTTGCCAGCACACACGTCTACAGGAAGACTTACAGGTAAAACACACCCATCTGCAGACAATGGTCCTGGTTAATGGGAGTCATCAAGATTCCAAACCACCATTAATGGCCCACACTTGGCATAATTACAGTAGGCCCTCAGAGTTATATTTCATATTTCTAGATCCAGATACAAGAGTGGAACATTTATACAAATAGGATGATCACTCAGTAGATCATAAGCTTTGTAATGATACCTTACAAGAGATCTTTTGCATGAAGCATATTTGAGTTACATTATATTCACTCATTAGCATATTTTTATAAAGCCATATAGTCTGCAACGTCACAGAGACCTGATGACAGTCTTCAGATATGGTAAGGGCTGTAATAAAGGATAGTAACCAATTGTTCTCCATGTCTATTGAAGGTAAGACCAATAGTAATGGGTTTAATCTGCAAGGGAGATTTAGGTTAGATATCAGAAGAAACTATAATGATAAGTACTGGACTAGGAAGGTTGCAGTATCCCTGTTATTGGAGGTTTTTAATAACAGGTTAGACAAACATCTGTCAGGAATGCTCTAGGTATATATGGTTCTGCCTTAGCGTGACCTCTACTCAGGTTCCAAACTGTTGTGCTGAGTCTATTGTAGGCCATGCAAAGGGCTTCACTTTGAACTCCACTGAAAATGGATTTAATATTTAAAACAAGAGGTAAGCAGAGTTTTGAATTTGGTATTGTCCAAAACTGTATGGAAGACAGACAACAAATGAGTTCTCAAGCAGCATTTTGCCAAATAGAAGGAGATGGACACAATCCTCCAGGAAAAGTTTTGACTCTGTTCCTTTTTTTGTATTCCAGATTCCTGGCAACAGGCTAATCTAGCTGCAAAAAGTGGAATTTGATAATGGAGTGCAAGCCAGAACCTCAATTGGGGTCCTTGGCATTGCCTACTAAGCATGAGTGTGGCAGGCAAACTCGCAACTGGGGAGATTCCACCAAAGTGAAAAAGTTACTTGTGTGACCAGATGTCCCGATTTTATAGGGACAGTCCCGATTTTTAGGTCTTTTTCTTATATAGGCTCCTATTACCCCTCACCCCCGTCCCAATTTTTCACATTTGCTGTCTGGTCACCCTACTTGGGGGATTAATTTGTTTCTTAGTCTGTGTTGAGAGTTAAAATCCAGGACAAATTAAATCCTGATGTAAGCAGGCATAAGTCCCATGGAATTTGGCAAGGAGACTTTGAAAGTACTTTGGGCTCTGTGTATACTGCTGTAGAATATGTCAATTAATCTACTCCTGACCATGCAACAGAGCTCCAAAAACTAAGATTTCATTAAAAACTCTGCTGCATAAAGTTGTGAAGACAACCTTAGTGCAAACAAATTGAGCCGACTTCTCAGGATTCTTTATATCTAGAACTAAATGATCCTTTGTGCATGAACCAAAGAGCTTTGTATGAATCATTCTAGGGACTTTGTACACGGCGAACTTTGGTGTCTGTCTGTCAAATAATGGAATGTGTGTAATATATTTACCCTAACCCTGCTGACCCATGGAAACGCCAGATATCCCACAAAAGATCACTTGTCACTCATGAGAGTTAGCTGTTATTAACAAGTCTTTCCTGATTGATAAGCCAAGATCTCTATTATTATAGAAAACACCCTGGGCAACAATTCCTACTAAGGGCTTAGTTACAGGTATTTTTAGCCTATTGATTAGATAAGATGAGATATCGTAGAAAACCAAATACATTACAGATATCTTTAGCTCATTGATTAGGTAAACTGAGATGTCATAACACAAACTCCTTGTATAGCTCAGTTACGGGAAAGGAAGTTTTTAGTCTTAGAGAAGTATATAAGGATGAGAGTTTAGGGGAGTTAGTTAGGAATGAATGGCACTGCAGTCACTTCTCCAGCCAGATTTGGTAACTGCAGCCTGCCTTCCGGTATTCCGTTTTGGGTTGTATTAATCTGGGACTAACAGTCATTCATTAAAAAATACCAACAGTTGAAACATGAGCTGGGTGTAAACTGATGATGTGCCTTCACCTTCCTGCATCTGCAGACTAGCTGGGAGATCTATCCCAGTTGTCACAACAGGAGCTAACACAAGAGCAATGGAGTTCTCAGTTTCATTTCACTGCCAATCATTTTAGCACAAACATCCAGCTAATTTACTTCTCTGATCACCCCAAATGGCTTTCCACAGCTCCCCAGGGGCCAACACCACCAGCTGTGCACTATTAGATTCCTGGCATCTCCATTCTCACTCCTGACAACTCAGAGCCGCACTGCATAAGTTATCAGCCCAAAGAGTCTCTGGCACATCAACAACCCAGTGTGTGGGACAGAGTCTAGTGAATTGAATTTAACATCAATATAAAGAGCACAGGCACTGCCCACTGAATTGTTCATGTTCATAATCTAGTGGAAACATATTTTTGAAGTTACTTGAATTTGTCACAGAATTTTCAACCTGCTACATTGGAGGGATACAGAAGCCAGGAGCCCTGGTTTCAGGATATAGGTGTGACAGGTTCCCCCTCTCCCCAAGGGTGCCACTGAGTCCTCTGACCCACAGCCTGGAAGGCTTTGTAAGCACAACTAGACACATCTAGGGCCTGATTGCACAAGCCCTTACTCCTGTGAATAGTACTTGCTCCTCCACAGTCAGAGGGACTGCTCACATGAATGACTGAGACTAGAGGCTGTAGAAATCACCTTGTTATACACATTCTGATTGTACAATAGCACAGGGGGGAGGGCGCAAAGGCTGCTTTTTGTTAGCCCTGCACTGTTTGGGCCATTAGTATAATTAGACCAACACTATAGCTTATTTTTAAAAAGGGCAGAAATATATGTAAATAAGATGGAAATATTGATGTCAGATGGAAAATTCATTGATTCACAAACTGTGTTGTACTCAGCTAAGAGACAGATTGTATGTTCGTGTGTGATCTTTGATATTTTGGATTTCAGCAAGAATATTAAAAATGATATTATCCAAAATGGCTGTTCAATAAACTAGCTGGGCAGGAGAGGGGTGTGAGAAAGTTCTCTGAAGGCAGGGAAATCCAGACCATAAGGAACATGTAATGAAAAGAATGCAACTGGAATCTAGCCTGGTTCCGATTATTGCCAGTTCGGAACAGCACAAAGGAATGTGACCTGCTAAAAGGACAGGAGGACTTGTGGCACCTTAGGGTACGTCCAGACTACCCGCCGTATCGGCGGGTTATAATCGATTGCTCGGGGATCGATATATCGCGTCTAATCTAGACACGATATATCAATCCCCGAGCGCGCTTATATCGATTCCAGAACTCCATCAACCCCAATGGAGTTCCGGAATCGACACGGAGAGCCGCGGACATCGATCCCGCGCCGTCTGGATGGGTGAGTAATTCGATCTTAGATATTCAACTTCAGCTACGTTATTCACGTAGCTGAAGTTCCGTATCTAAGATCGATTTCCCCCCCCTAGTGTGGACCAGCCCTTAGAGACGAACACATTTATTTGAGCATAAGTTTTTGTGGGCTACAGCCCACTTCATCAGATGCATAGATTGGAACATATAGTAAAAGATTCTAGAGAGAGAGCATGAAAAGGTGGAAGTAGCCTGTAGCAGGGTGGACCCCTGCTTCTGCCGTGAAGGGGTTAAAAAACAGCCCTGAGAAGGGGCTGTGGCTGGAGAAAGCAGCCTTTAGGCTGGGGCAAGAAGCCTGGACCGACTGGGGAAAGTAGACTCAGCTGTGGCCACGCTCCAGTCAGGCCCAGCTGACCCCTAAGAGGCTGTGAGCCAGAAGCCAAAATGGTCAGTCTCTCTCTGTTTATAGAGGGAGATGAGCCTAGCTGCAGGGAGCTAGACACAGGATATCTGAGTGCAGCAGGGCTGGGGAAAGGCAGAGGAGCTGGGGAGCTCCAGCCTGGAAAGCCCCAGGCTGTGGCCTAGCATTGGGCTAAAAGGTACTGGGGGTTGCAGGGGGAAGCCCAGGGGTAGGCCAAGGCAGCAGGTCCAAACCCTCCTTGCCAGTGATGAGTGGCTGATACTGCAGCCTGCCCCAGGGTGCGGGGCTAGATGATGATTGGCAGTAGCCATACACTGAGGCAAGGTGGGGATTCCCTGGGGAGGGGAGACCCAGAGAGAAAGGGGTTACTGCCAGGGGGCAGCGCCCCATGTAAAAGTGCACTGGGTCCAGGGAGGGACACAGGGGTCAGAGGACAGGTGGATCACCAGCCCGCAGAGAGTGCTCCAGAGCTGAATTGAGCTAATTCTGGAAGTCACCAGCAGGAGGTGCTGCAGGGGTGAGTCTGGCTCATCTACATAGCCATACCAACTGTAAGAGGTACAGCTAATTAATTAAGATGAGGTATTTCAATGGGCAGCTTTAGAGGCCTGATTCTACCTTTATGTTCAAGCCACTCAAGGCTTCCTTTTACCTCATTTTTATAAGGCTCTTGCCTGGGTGAGGCTCACAGAGGGACTAGGAGCCAAGCAGCCAGCTTGCATCTGCAGACAAAACACCACTGACAAACAGGGTTCTGCCCACTTACACCAACAATTATTTTAGCCCCAGATGCCCACCACTGAAAGGCAGGATTCCTGTTGGAGCACATCTAACCTAGTTTCCACAAACACCTTACTCATCCTGCTGCCGTTGCTAGCTACTATATTGGGTGACAAAGGAAGGGTGGTAGAAGGGTAGAGTGAGTGACCAGCAACAATAAGTCTCCTGATGTGTGTATCTATTGCACCTACAGTGATTCCAGCTTGAATCATAAGGTGTAGAAGAACAGGCTCTAGGAGACATAGGGATTTGTGCCCTGCTGTGTCTCAGATTAAGGATGCAGATGCCAATAAGTCATTTAACATTTCCCTAGATCAGTTTTTCCCTCATCTGTAGAATGGGCTCTTCTCCCTCCATTTCTAAGCTTGGTTTATCCCAATCAGCTGGTTAGAGAGAACGAGAAGGTACACAACTGCAGGAAGGGACAGCTGTCACTACAGCCTCTCACCGCTGGGTTGGTTGCTGCCTGCTGCTCTGTGGCACAGGGCTCTTTATAGCTGGCACAGGGAGTGTTTTCTATCTGCCTCTCTCCTTTATTTCATTCCTACATATGGAACTTGGTTCCCCCTTTAAGAGGTTAACTATAAGTCACAAAAGAAATGCTGTGGGATAAAAGAGGGCCTAAGGGGGAGGTTATGTGTTTAACTAGGCAGGAAGAAAACATGGTCTTGAGGCTAAGACTGAGGATTGGGCCTCTGGGGACTGGGCTCAGTTCCTGTCTGTTATAGGCTCCCTGAGCAGTCAAAGAGAGACTGATTTCTAATGTCAACCTGCCCAAATTCAGACAGTGGCAGAGAAAGTATTTAAGTCTTGTTTTTCCCCCTCCCCATTTGTTAAATGAGATAATTACATTTATCTACTTCATAGGGGATGTTGTGATGCCTAACTAAATAATGGGCCTGATTCACCTCTTACTTACAGTGGTGCAGGTTAGGAGTTATGCCCCTGAAGCTCGCATAAATACTGTGCCATCAGGCCCAGCATCTCAGAGGTGGGAACCAAATTTAGCCATTCTTGGCTACAAGTTCTGTTTTAATTCTTCTAAAATGGGTTGACCCTTTCCTTGCAAGAAGGGCTGCTGGGAACTTCCAAAAGCTACTTTAAGGTCAGGGCTGGTTCTAGCCATTTCGCCGCCTCAAGCACGGTGGCACGCCACAGGGGGCACACTGCTGCTTGCCGGTCCTGCGGACCTCCCGCAAGTGTCCCTGTGGCGGGTCCACTGGAGCCACCTGCCACCCTCCTGGCGACTGGCAGAGCGTCCCCCATGGCATGCCGCCCCAAGCATGCGCTTGGCGCGCTGGGGCCCGGAGCCGGCCCTGTTTAAGGTTTGGTAAACTTTAGCAGTCTTGGCAAGTTTGGATTAAGTTAAATCACTTCCCAATGCCTCCAGTTTTCTAAAACAATTCTAACTATCAAACCTAACAGTTCAGTATTCAGTTCAAAGATTTTCAACTACTCTATCAAGTTTTCAAACTTAGCTTGTGCTGTAAATCCCAATGAGATCCAAAAATAAGCAAAGTTTGAGAAAAGTCATTTCACCACTTAAGGTTGTGTGTACAAAATTTCTGATCAAAACACAAAGTATGTGAGTACATGTGTATTTCATAGAGTCCCAGGCCAGAAGAGACCACTGAGATCATCTAGTTTAACATGAGCCAGGGAACTACCCTATAATAGTCAATAGGCAGGTTTTTTAGAAAAACATCCAAACTTGATTAGTGATGGAAAATCCACTATGACCCTTGGAAAGTTGTGTCAATGGCAAATAACTGTTACTGTGACACTGACATCACACACTGGAAGACAGCAGCCCAGGATAAGGGTAACTGGTGCAGGCTTGCCAGAGAGGGATTCTCCACTTTTGAGGAAAATTGCATTGCCCTGGTTGTGGGAAAAACACCAGGAAAGAAAGAAAAGGACAACAGTCAGGCAGCAATCATGGCCCAACCCTGTCTTCCAACACCACCTGCAATGTCTGCCAATGAGTCTGTGGCTCAAGGATTGGACTCTTCAGTCACCAAAGGACCTATGACCAACAAAAGCTGTGACAGATCATTCTCAACCCCAAGGAAGCACCAGTGATGACTGTCACAGTTAAAAATTTCCAGTGTGACTATGTCTAGCATCAACTTCCAGCCACTAGGTTGTACTATAGTTTTCCTACTAGATTGAAGAGCTCAATATTAAATATTTCTTCCCCATGGAGGTACTTAGATTGTAATCAAGTCATTCCGTAACATTCTTATGCAAGTTAAATAAATTGAGCTCCTCACATCTGTTGCTATTAGACAGGTTTTTCTAATCCTGTAATCATTCTCATGGCTCTTCTCCAATCCCTCTCCAATTTATCAACATCCTTCTTGAATTGTTGATACCAGAACTGGACACAGGATTCCAGCAGTGGTTGTACCAGTGCCAAATATAGAGGCAAAATAACCCCTCTCTACTCCTACTTGGATTCCCTTGTCTATGCATCCAAGGATTTCATTAGCCCTTTTGGCCACAGCATCACACACATCTTCAGTTGATTATCCACCATAAACCCTAAAGTCTTTTTTAGAGTCACTGTTTCCCAGGATAGAGTCCCCCATCCTGTATATATGGCCTATGCTTTTTGTTCCTAAGTGTCTACATTTAGCCTCATTTTGACAAGATTTGTTTTCTACAATGCCAATCAACATGGGTTTAGCTATATTGCCCTCCTTTAATTCTTTATTAATAGATTGCCATATCAGCCACTCCATTTTGTTGCACAGGATCAATGTCAGACCTATAATTTAGCTTTCAACCAGCTTCTGGATATTTTCCAGTCCTCCAAGACTTATTGAAAATCAATAATGGTCGAGCAAGCTCCTCAGCCAGCTCTTTTAAAACTCTTGGATGCAGGGTCTCTGGACCTGCTGATTTTAAAGTGTCTAATTTTAGTAGCTGCTATTTAACATCCTCCTGAGATGCTAGTACAATAGAAAGTGTTGTTACTACATCTGTTTTTCCAAACTATAGAACAAATTTATTAAACTCTTTCTGCATAATTATTGTTAAACCTACCATTTCTATCTAGTAATGTACTAATACCATTATTAGGATTCTTTTTGTTCCTAATATATGCCCAAATTCTCTTATCGTCCTTTACTCTGCAGGCCCTAGATTCCTTTTTGCATCTCTTTGCTTCCCTTATCAATTTGCTACAACTCCTAGTTTCGATTTATATTCATTTCTATCAGCCTGCCCTTTACATTTGTTATGTTATAGCTGCCTTCATTGACTCTCTAAACCAGCTTCATTTTTTAAATAATGTGATAGGGGCCACCTCTTGAGTGCCTCCTATTTTTTCCACTCCTGGCATCCTCCGTAGGTTGCTGACCTTGCTAGGAAGGTCTTCAGTAGGTTAGGCCTGAGACCAAGTCACATACTCAATATGAATGAACTCTTTGCTACCCTGGAAGGGATTCAGCAAACTGTCAGCCCTCAGCAGGGTTTTCAGCCCCACGTCTGGGCCCTTTAAATCTCACCTTTCACTCAGGTTTCCCAATGGAGCTTTGTCCCCTTCTAGAGGCTTAGGCCATTTTGCCGGGGGGGAACCCAGACCTACCCACTAGTCCAGGTTCCAGCCCAGGGACCCTATAAGCAGCAGCCACATATTGCTTCCTTTAATTAGTTGCTGCTGTTTTCCCTGGGCTTCCTCCCACCCAGTCACTTTAACTGAGCCTGTTACCTTAGGGTTACAGTTCTCAGATCCAGTAAATGCAGCCCATTGATCTCCTTTGACCCAAGAGGAACCCCTTCCTTACCAGCCATGCTAGTCCCAGCCAGGCACTGACCCACTCAACCCCTGCAGCTGTTTTTATTTGAGCCAGCTGGCCTCTGATTGGCTGCTTCCATACCACCTTTCTAGACAGACCTGGAGAAGCCACCTTCTGGGCTCTTCTTCTAGGACAGGGAGTAGTAGGACCCTCTCATACTTGCCTGTATTGTTCTTCATTAGCTATTTGCATTGCATGTAGTATTTTAAAGCATAATACATAGCCAGGTTTGGACTTAATGACATTTGGCAACCAGCTGTAAGCAGCTCTGAGCAGTCATTTCCAATCTATCTGAATCATCACTCAATAGGTGAAGAAGGTTCTCGGGCGGAATGTCCCCTAAGCTCAGCAGTTCTCTTGGCAGCCTCTCTAGCCATGAAATCCATCATAGTCACAAATAGAAAACAACAGGTTATGGAATATCACAATCCCATTATGGGACGCCATCCAACAGTGCAAATACATTGTTCTCAGTGAATTTCCAGAGAGCACAGCCCACATGTCCACTCACATGTGATAGATGCTCCGGGTCTGGATTTATAGTGAAACATGACTTACATATGTCAGGACAGCGGCAAGAACAGACTGCAGAGAACACTAGAAATACTGTTGAGAGAGTTTTTCCTTCATGCTCTCTTGGGCACAATAATCTCTGTTCTGAAGCAGGAGTGGAAACTGTTCTCTGCTGCTATTCTGACACAACAGAATCTGTGGAATAATGATTGCCCTTTGTATTAACATCTGTGGAGCTCTCAGCTTTGCCTTCCAGCCAGGAGATGAAAAGAATGTTACCAACATCCATTGAGTGAGCCTTGCAAAATACTTGTGAGCTGGTCTGTGGCTTTTGGGAGTGTGTGAGTGGGCACCAGACTGAAGCCTAGGGTCTCTGAGATGTGTTTATTTCACTGCCAACTGGGAAAGGATTGATAACCTCATAAACACAGTCTGAGCACTCAGCTCCAGCCAGGCTGGGAGAAATCCATTCCTGGGAGGCATTGGCTCCTACAGTCCAATACTGCAGTCCCTGCACACCCAAACTGGGAACAAAACTTCTTGAAATGTTTGCCAATCCAAACACCAGAGAACATTTAGCGTCAGGGAACAAAACACTTCATTCGACCCAACTCAGAAATGTCCTTTTGATTATGGGCATTTTAACAAAAGCAAAGGAGGACGAGAATCATGAGAGCTCTGCAAAGGAGGCAGTGACAGTGGTGGTGCTTAGGAGAAACAGATTACGATTTTGAAAAACGTTTTGGTTGTGACAAATTGACATTTGCAGATGAAAAACTGTGTAGGCAGCTCTAGGCGGGTGTGTGGTTGTGTTGTTGGGAAGAGACACGTGCAGCTCCCATTGAATCAATGGAGTGTCTCCACTGCAACAAAAGACCCCTGGCTCGGGCTGTGGGGCTCGAGAATTGCAGGGTAGATGTTTGAGCTTGAGTTGAGGCTCTGGGACCTTCACCCCTCGCAGGGCTGTAAAGAGTGAGAAAAGCACCAGAGCCAAATCCCGCCCACTCCCAGCACTGTACCCCAGTAATATACCATCTTGTATTGCTCAAGATGAGAAGTGCAAATTTAGTAATTGATTCACCACTTAATCGATGGAAAGTGGACATACACCAGCCTTTACAAAACCTGAGTAGATTTGCCACACACTTCATACAAACTCACTGGTAAAGAACCAGTAAAATAAGTTTATTGACTACAACAGATAGATTTTAAGTGACAGTAAGTGAGAGGCAAAAAGTCAGAGTAAGTTACCAAAAGAAATAAAATATAAGCACACAGTCTAACGTCTCAACCCTATTAGACTGGGCAACAACTAGACTAAGCAGTGTTTCTCACTCCACTGGATACTGCAATCCTTAATATGCAGATTTCACCCTTGAAATCTGGGTCAATCCCCTCAGTTGGAGTCTTCAGAGTGTCCTTGTTGCTTGCAGAGTAGGTGGGTGAGGGAGAAAGGCCTCATATGTGGCTGTGTATGTTTTATATCCTCAGTCCATGTGCTTGGAAAACAAGTCCAAGCATGTCTGGGTGGGCACTGCTGAGTCTCCAGGCAAGGTTAAGCAATTCCCCTAATGTGGCCTCATGCAGGCGAGTCACTGAATTGTAGCTTCCTTGCTGGACAACGGCTGGTGATGGGTTGTTTGACACCCCGCCTGGGCGTTGGTTACTTTTCTTGCTGCTGTCTCTGGGAAGCTAATGTCTGATTCCCCAACTCACAGCATGTTATAGTCACAACCATACAACACAAAATTCTCATAACTTCATATGCATAGAGAAATGACTTTGTGCAGATCATAACCTTTCCCGATACCTTACAAGGCATGCTTTATATGTAATATCACAATTATATACAGATGAGGAATATGGGGGATTGCAGGGTGCTCCCCCAAGTTCCAGAATGTCACACACCCCAACATGCACTCTGGCCAGGGTCCCCAGAGCGCAGGGCTTTTGCACCTCCGTGATGGATCTCAACACAGACTCCAGCCTGTTCATCCAGCCCAGCTCAGGGAAAGCAAAGGATGCCTTTGGCAAACTAGGGCACAAGTGGCTCTAGGACAGTTCCCCTCATCCCCCAGCCTGGGGCCCAACTGCCACTTCAAAACCCTGGCCATTTCAAGCAAAAATTGGCCCTTTCAGGCATTCCAGAGCGAAGCATCCATGAAAGTTTGGACTTTTCCAATTCATAGAGCTAGCTTATGCCAAGGCTGGAGTGAGCCTCCAGCTGAGTTTTCAGGCCAGTTTATGCGTTGTTGATAGGCAATCTCAATGGTTCTGCATGATTTTTTTCTTGATCTCAAGCAGCCCCTAGTTTTTAGCTGAGTTTCCTTTGAATTCTAGGGATCGTGCAAACCCTACACTCAGAGTCAAGCACGATGGGTTGAGGGGAAAGAGTGAACTCACACGAACTGAGCCTGGAAAAAAAAGGTTGAATGAGAAGTGAAAACCCTGAGTTTGGTGCTCTCCACCCCACTTCATTGCATGTGTGAATGGTATTGTCCCTGGGGTATAATGCAGTTAGGGAGCCAAATGAGATCTTTTTGTACTTACAACTGGGAAACAGAAGATTAGAAAGCAGGAAATAGAAATCACTCCTCATCCGAGAGAGCATACAGGCAGACAGAAAACCCAAGAACAAAAGACACAAACTTCCCTCCACCCAGAGTTGAAAAAAATCCTGTTTCCTGATTGGTCCTCTGGTCAGGTGCTTCAAGTTACTTTTTTCAGGTGAAAGAGACATTAACCCTTAGCTATCTGTTTATAACACCTTCACTTTCCATTTCAGTTATGGGCATTTTCTTTGCAGACAAGTCTCACTTGAGCGCTGCTTTGGTCGGGTTATTAAGGGGACATAAAATCAGTGAAGGGAGGGAGAGAAGAATTACTGAAACACTGAAGAAAAATTTGTGGAGAGGGGAAATCGATAGCATTGCTTAAGCCACTGGCATCTGACAGCTGTTTGTTAATTATAGGTATCATGCACCAATAAATTGCTCCCCTTTTTTACAGCAGGGCAGGCTCAAGTTCACTGTATAATCCAATTGATTTCCTGTCCCAGGGAGACAGTCACATGATCACACAGCTAATGCCAGAGCATCACTAATGATGAGGAAGCTGCAGGTCATGCAAGAAAGAGCAGGCTACCCCTTGTGAGATGTCAAGGAGAACCCTGCACGTTCTTAGGGGTGCCCAAATTTTGCAAGGTGATGGGCCTTGTCAGCATGCTGCAGGAGCTCAAGGGCCACACCTAATTTTATATCAATGTGCATATTTTGTAGCAAAACAAAAATTGACCTACACAGCCATGTGATGGAGCTGTAATCCATCTTGTAGAATGCACACATACAAAGCATCCCTGAGAACTATGCTGTTAGTATTTCGTCTCAGTATCTAATCTGAGAGAGAGAGAAATGGATCCTGAGCTTTGATCATGGGTTTGAAATACAGGCTTTTCTAGTCCAATCCACCCATTATCACTGGCTCCATTGGAGCCTTGGCACTCCCAAGTACCTTTTGAAATTCAGACCATTTATTGAGGTACCTAAACACAGATTTAAGAGCCTAATTTTATTTATTCTGAGTCAATAAAAAAGATCTATGGTTCTCCACGTGTCCTTAACATTACAACAAACCCAGCAGCAGGAACTCATCCGTTGACTTGCAGGAAAGTTCCTTTCCATCCTGCACCGATCTGGGAATAGGCCAGCAACCTACTCCAAAATCCCTTATCAAACACACTCAATTCCCATTGACTTCAATGGGAGCCCAGGGGATTCAGTTAGGTGCAGGATTGAGCTCAAAGTGACACCTGATCAATCCAGAGCAGAAAAGAATGCAGACCTCCCGCCCCTCGGTCCTGTGCTTGGGCCACAAGACCATTCTGCTGGGCCTTTTTATTTGGTTACTGTAATGGACACCGCAGATTTCTGGTCCTGCCTCCTGGCACCTTATCCAAAGCAAATTGAAATCAGTGGGTTTTGCATCAGGTCCTAAATACACTGGAGACTGTTCCTCAATATCATGTACCTTAATGCCTCCAGGCCAGAATATTCATGCCTTGCTGCCTCAGTTAGGTGCTTCAGTATTTAGATGTATTAGTGGATATGACCTGAGTACCCAGAAAGCTGTCTGAAGTCAGGGAGAGCTCCAGGTGAACAGAATGATTTGGAATCTGATCATTTCTGCTTAAGTGTCTAAATCTGGATTTAGGAGCCTGATTTTGGACATATGCTGAAACATATTAGTCCTAATTCCTTCTCTCTAGGAATACAGCCATGTTGAGAAGGGAGCAGTTTATTTTTTACTGTTTCCCTGTTTATAATGCATGAAAAGGCTGTATTTTATTTATAGGTGAAAAGCCCTATGAATAAATATGATCATTAACTTTCATAATGCTGACACTTTTTTCTGCTCTGCAATAACAAAACATTTTATGTCCATCTGAAATATGGCCAGGGATATATTGGCCTTCTGAAATCCTGAAAGACTTCCAGTGTGCAAATATTTTCATTGTCCTAGGCCAGAAATTGGCACGGTGTGCTGCAGCCCCTGCTGTTTGACTGTAAATTTACATTAGAAAAATGTCTGCAGTGATACCTAATCTGTAAAATGGAGCTAATATTACTCCCCCACAGATAAGCTGGGAAGACAAATTGTTAAGTGCCATGGGAGGGGCTCAGATACCGTGGGGAGGGGGTGGGATAGATTTGTTTAAGGCTTCACTGCGGACTGCAGACCTTTCTGCTAAGCGTGGGGACAATGTATGGTCTCACATCCACATTATGGGAAACTCCAGAGACCAAGAAAAGGCTGGTGAGTTTGGCTGAGTTTCACCTCCTGAAAACACTCCTTTTCCCTGATGCCAAAAACCTAATGGCTAAGCTGCTGGTATCCCACGAACACAGCCTGTCATTCTGACCAACGGTGGTTCAGGGTTTCCTTGTGTGCCCCCGTCTGTCTGTCTCCATCTGGTGTCTCTTGTCTTATGCTTGCAGTCAATGTTCCCTCTAATTTTTTACATCCATGTGCAGAATGAATTTTATTATGTGCACCAATATAAAGGTGATGTGTGGTGGGGTGGGGCTGAGGGGTTTGGGGCATGGGAGGGGACTCAGGGCCAGAGGTCTGTGGCGGGGGGGTGAGGGCTCTGGCTGCGGGTGCAGGCTCTGGGGTGGGGCTGGGGCAAAGGGATTTGGTGTGTGGGAAGGAGCTCAGGGTTGGAAGGTAGGAGATGTCTGGCTGGGTGTGTGGGGCTCTGGGATGGGGCTGGGTGCGATGGATGTGGGATGCTGGGTGCCACAGGACTGCAGCAGAAAGAGAGGACTCCCCCAGCCCTCTCTCACCACAGCAGCCTGGGGCAGGGAGAGAGGTACCTCTCCCTGGCCATGGCAGCTCTGGGGCTGGGGCCAGGGTGCATCTCCCTGGAAGCTCTGAGGCTGGGACAGGGGAGAGGCACCTCACCCAATCTTCATGGCCCTTGATAGTCTGCTGCATGGCTGCACAGCTTAGAGGGAACTTAGTTTGCAGTGTAAGCTCCTTAAGACAGGGAGCTTCTTTTGTTCTGTGTCTGTACAGCAGCTAGGTCTTGGGACTTAGGCACTACAGTTATACACACAATTAATCTCCCACTTGGATCGCAACATACAGCTGCAGTGGAACTCAAGTGGTGCCTGGGTATTATGCTAGACCTCTGCAGAGGAGTGTTTTCACCCTCAGATTAATTTGATCTTTGTTCACATAATCTCCCCCCCAACTCCTACCACCCAGTTTAAGCAGTCTTTGAGCAGCACCCTTTGCTCTCAGGAGGAATAGCAGTAGATCATAGAAGATTACAGTTGGAAGAGACCTCAGGAGGTATCTAGTCCAACCACTTACTCAAAGCAGGACCAATCCCCAACTAAATCATCCCAGCCAGGGCTTTGTCAAGCCAGGCCTTAAAAATCTCTAAGGATGGAGATTCCACCACCTCCCTAGGTAGCTCATTCTAGTGCTTCAGCGCCCTCCTAGTGAAATAGTGTTTCCTAATATCCAGTCTAAACCTCCCCCACTGCAACTTGAGACCATTGCTCCTTGCTCTGTCATCTGCCACCACTGAGAACAGCTGAGCTCCATCTACTTTGGAAACCCCCTTCAGGGTGTTGAAGGCTGCTATCAAGTCCCCTCTCATTCTTCTTTTCTGCAGACTAAATAAGCTCAGTTCCCTCAGCCTCCTCATAAATCATGTGCCCCAGCCCCCTAATCATTTTTGTTGCCCTCCGGTAGATTCCCTCCAATTTGTCCACATCCCTTCTGTAGTGGGGGGACCAAAGCTGGATGCAATACTTCAGATGCAGCCTCACCAGTGCCCAGTAGTGGGGAATAATCACTTCCCTTGATCTGCTGGCAGTGCTCCTACTAATGCAGCCCAATATGCTGTTAGCCTTCTTGGCAACAAGGGCACACTGCCGACTCATATCCAGCTTCTTGTCCACTGTAATCCGCAGGTCCTTTTCTGCAGAACTGCTGCTTAGCCAGTCAGTCCCCAGCCTGTCGTAGTGCATGGGATACTTCCATCCTCAGTGCAGGACTCCGTAGTTGTCCTTGTTGAACCTCATCAAATTTCTTTTGGCTCAATCCTCTAATTTGTCTAGGTCACTCTGGACCCTATCCCTACCCTCCAGTGTATCTAAAACTCCCCCCAGCTTAATGTCATCTGTGAAATTACTGAGGGTGCGATTCATCTCATCGTCCAGATCATTAATTAAGATGTTAAACAAAACCGGCCCCAGGACTGACCCTGTGGGCACTCCGTTTGATACCAGCTGCCAACTAGACATCAAGCCATTGACCACTACTCATTGAGCCTGAGAATCTAACCAGCTTTCTATCCACCTTATAGTCCATTCATCCAGCCCATACTTCTTCAACTTGCTGTTGAGAATACTGTGGTAGACTGTAACAAAAGCTTTGATAAAGTCAAGATATATCACGTCCACCACTTTCCCCATATCCACAGAGCCAGTTATATCATAGAAGGCAATCAGGTTGGTCAAGCATGACTTGTCCTTGGTGAATCCTTGCTGACTGTTCCTGATCACCTTCCTCTCTGCCAAGTGCTTCAGAATGGATTCCTTGAGGACCTGCACCATGATTTTTCCAGGGACTGAGGTGAGGCTGACCAGTCTGTAGTTCCCCGGATTCTCCTTCTTCCCTTTTTTAAAGATAGGCACTATATTTGCCTTTTTCCAGTCATCTGGCACCACCCCGATCGTCATGAGTTTACGAAGATAATGCCCAATGGCTCTGCAACCACATCAGCCAACTCCTTCAGCACTCTCAGATGCTCTAGATCTGGCCCCATGGACTTGTGCTCGTCCACCTTTTCTAAACAGTCCTTAATCTGTTCTTTCACCACTGAGGGCTGCTCACCTCTTCCCCGTATTGTGCTGCCCAGTTCAGCAATCTGGGAGCTGCATGGCTGTGAAGACCAAGACAAACAAGCATTGAGTACTTCAGCTTTTTCCACATCTTCTGTCACTAGGTTGCCTCTAGGGCCCCACACTTTCCCTGACCTTCTTTTTGTTGTTAACAGACTTGCAGAAACCCTTCTTGTTACTCTTCACATCCCTTGCTAGGTGCAACTCCAATTGTGCTTTGGCCTTCCTGATTATACCCCTGCATGCTCGAGCAATATTTTTATATTCCTCCCTAGTCATCTGTCCAAGTTTCCACTTCTTGTAAGCTAAAGAATCAGTCACTGGAGGTAACACTCTGATGTTTATTTTGCCCCACAGCATCTCAGTCAGATCTGTGGGACAGCCTGAGTAGCTTTTGTTCTGCCACATTTGAGAGGAGAATTCTCATGGATAGTTAAGAGGCCTACTGTCATGGCATCTTTCCCCAATCTGAACGTTAGAGTCCAAAAAATTGGGGTACCAGCATGAATTTCTCTAAGCTTAATTACCAGCTTAGATCTGATAAGCTGCCACCAGTCAGGACTTGGAGTGCCTAGTAAACTCTGGTCTCCCCAAAACCTTCCCTGGGGACCCCAAGACCCAAATTCCTTGAGTCTCGCAACAAAGGGGAATAAACCATTTCCCCTCCCCCTCCTTTCTTCCTCCCAGATCTTTCCCGCCCTGGGTACACCAGGAGATCACTGTGCTTCAAACTCCTTGAATCACAACACAGAGAAATCAGGTTTCTCCTCCCCCTTCTCCCCTCCCCACCAGGCTTTTCCTCCCTGGGTTATCCTGGAGAGATAGACAGATTGAAGCTCCGTGAGTCTAAAACACAGAGGAAATTCACCTTTCCTCCCCCACTACTCCTTCTCCCCACCAATTCCCTGGTGAGTACAGACTCAGTTCCTTTGCCTTAACAAGGGAAAAAAATTAATCAGGTCTTAAAGAGAAAAACGTTTAATAAAAGAAAAGAGAATAAAGAAAATCGCTGTAAATTCAAGATGGAATATTACAGGGTCTTTCAGCTTATAGAAACTGGAGAAAAAGCCTCCTCCAGCAGAAATACAATGTAAAATACTTCCAGCCAAATACACATTTGCAAATAAAGAAAACAAATTAAAAAGACTAAACCGCTTTTCTACTTGCACTTACTACTTGAATAGAAAATTAGAGCCTGTAGTACGTCTGGTCACTCTCAGATCCCAGAGAGAACACAGACAAAGAACAAAGAACACACACCCAAGCTTCCCTCCACCCAGAGTTGAAAGTATCTTATCTCCTGATTGGTCCTCTGGTCAGGTGTTGTTTGTTAACCCTTTACAGGTGAAAGAGACATTAACCCTTAGCTATCTGTTTATGACACCTACCTAAAAGCCTAAGGGTTGAATCCTGCTCTCATTTACACCAGACTAAATCCAGAGTAACTGTTGAAGCAAATGGAGTTTGCACCAGCATGAATGAGTGCAGAATCAGGCCTTACGATCTGTATGTCATGGCGGCAAAATTAATTTCCTTTAACACTGGCATAAGCCATGTTAGCACTCAACCGGCATCACCAAAATGTTGATACCAGTCTGACAGCCGTATCCTCCCCTGCCACCTTCTTCCTCTGCTGCCCTGGCTTGATCTGGGCAAAGCTGACATCAGTCCTGGAGAGATTTCAGCAAGTTTAAGTGCTTGTGACAGAGAGAGGAAATTGCATGAGTCCCTGATAAAGCTGCCATGGGAGAGGGGACAGAGTGCTGCCAGTAGCTGGCCCAGGAGAGAACATGCACATCCTCAGATCCAGGGAAACAAAAGGAGATGGATGTATTGCTGCTTTTGCAATTAAAAAGACATTGCAATCATTTAGGCCCCAATTGGACAGATGTTAACATGAACAGTCTTGTAGAGAATCATCTCTAGACTCCAAGGCCTCCAATTTCAGACACACCTCAGCTCAGCTGCCACTTTTACACCACCCAGGATTTCCAGCTGAAATAATTGCAAGTGCATCTTATTGGACTTGTGGGTCTCAACAAGTGATTTGCAGGTACAGTCAAGTGAGTAGTTGTCTTCCTGAGCTATCCAGCTCAGCTTGCCTGCTATGCTCATCACCATGGTAAGTCAGCACCTTCCAACTGCTCTAAGATTCTCCTACAAGAATTTGCACCCACAAAAAGTTGCCCTTGAAAAATCCACCTGAGACTGCCAAGGAGGTTGCTAATTGTGCTTCCCAGTGAGCTGAGAGAACCCCCAAGTAGCCAGAAAACCTACCTTAAAACCTGCTTTGCACTTTGGGGGAGCCAGAGATCAATCTTAATGGCCCAAACTGTGATGTGGTCTTCTGGACAAAGAGGTGAAAGGAAGACTATTGCCCTACAGTCCTCTTGCCAATGAGGTTTGTTTCATTTTTGAGTCAACAGAAAGCCAATAAATACCAATGCAAGCCCCTCTGAGTGGGCAGTTTTCTGTTACCACTGAAGTCTGGAAGCATGCATCTCATGGTGGGCTTGGACAACACTTCAGGACTGAAGAATGATGCATTTGTTATTTCTTTGAAATTCTCATCTCAGGATCCTGTCTCTAGCAGTTTCCAATCTTTCACAACTAATTTATGTCCTGTGTTAGTGCGACATGCCACCCCTGTCCCGGAGCTTGATCATACGCATCTACTGCCTGATAAGACCCAAGGAGGGTGAAGTCTCTAAGACTGATATTTGGCCTGAAATCCTCAGTGGTTTTTGCTTGGGATAAAGTCTGGTTGGCCTTGCTGAAAGCCTGATTTATTATAACATTATCAGTAACATTTTATAGTGGATTCCTGGTTTCCTTGATTTAGTCTTCTGCCCATGGATGACAGAGTGTCTTTTTTCATGTAATGGTTCTGTTCTTATGCACCGGCAACACCTTGCTCACAAGATCCAGGTAAAAGAACTTGAGACCTGGCTGATTCAAGCTGAGTTTGACTTCTGCTCTTGACACCTGCCAGGCTCTCTCTTTAAATCTGGCCAGAAATTTGCCCAGGCCTTTTAAAATCCCCCCTTAATGGTGTTCTGCTGCTTGGCAGGATCAGATCAGGATGTGACCTGGGACCTCTAGGGTCAGAGCCTCTGCTGGTGAAAATTGGCATCACCCCACTGAAGTCAGTGTAGCTGATTTATACCAGCTGACAATGTAGCCTATAGTCCAGGGGTTCAGACTTTTGCACTGGTGACCCTGTCATAAACAGATAGCGAAGGGTTAATGTCTCTTTCACCTGAAGCACCTGACCAGAGGACCAATCAGGAAACAGGATTTTTTTCAACTCTGGGTGGAGGGAAGTTTGTGTCTGAGTTCTTTGTCTTCTGTCTGCCTGAATCTCTCTCAGCTATAAGAAGGATTTTTCTATTTCCTGCTTTCTAATTTTTTGTTTCCAAGTTGTGAGTACAAAGTTGGTTTTTTGTTTTGTATTTACATGTCTATAGTTGCTGGAGTGCTTTGAATTGTATTCTTTTTGAATAAGGCTGTTTATTCAATATTCTTTTAAGCAATTGACCCTGTATTTGTCACCTTAATACAGAGAGACCATTTTTATGTATTTTTCTTTCTTTTTAAGACCTGTTGGAGTTTTCTTTACTGGGGAACTCCAGGGAATTGAGTCTGTACTCACCAGGGAATTGGTGGGAGGAAGAAGTCAGGTGGGAACGGGGAGGGTGGAATCCCTCTGTTTAGATTCACGGAGCTTGCTTCGGTGTCTCTCTCCAGGAACACCTGGGGGGGGGGAATAGGTTTATTTCCCTTTGTTGTGAGACTCAAGGGATTTGGGTCTTGGGGTCCCCAGGGAAGGTTTTGGGGGGGGCCAGAGTGCCCCAAAACACTCTAATTTTTTGGGTGGTGGCAGCAGTACCAGGTCCAAGCTGGTAACTAAGCTTGGAGGTTTTCATGCTAACCCCCATATTTTGGACGCTAAAGTCCAAATCTGGGACCAGGTTATTGACAGACCCCTTTCACATAGCAAGCCTCTGAGTGCGACCCTCTTTATAGATTAAAAAACACTTTCTATATTTAACACTATTATAAATGCTGGAGACAAAGTGGGGTTTGGGGTGGAGGCTGACAGTTCACAACCCCCCATGTAATAACCTCACGACCCCTGAGGGGTCCTGACCCCCACTTTGTCTGTGAGACTATAGCAGGGGTTCTGAGACACACAGAGCCAGGCTCCTTCCCTCCATCAGGGGGAAGCAGGCACACAGACAGACAGACAGCCCACTCCAAGGGACAGTTTCAACGTTTGACCTGTTTCCCTCCCCTTCACCCTGCTCTGGCAATGCAGCTAGAGGCCCCCCCGACACAGGTCTCCCAGCCGGTGTCAGTGCTCAGTCCCAGCCCTGCTCCCAGCCTGTGAAGCACAGAGTGGATGGTAAGACTCTGCTTTCCCGGGGGGCATAGCAGGCCTCTGGATGGCCCTAGGGTATGGGAATCACAACAGTGGCTCAAAAATTGCTTTAGCACCCCTCCCCTGCATCCCTGCCCCAAGTACAGGGAGACTCGGGTCCCTGGGGTCTGATTTTCAGAGGTGCTGAGCGCCCACAGCTCCACCAGAAACCCAGCAGGCTGGCCACGCTCCTGAAAATCAGGTCTTAAATATCTGCCGTCGGGCACCCTCCACTGGAACACCCCAAACCAGTGGGATATTGGGGTAAAAGACATCTCAGGCCTCAGAGGGGATGAGTATCAGAGCCAGGGCTAGAACTCAGCAGTCTTGGCCTGCCCTCAGGCTGCTGGACCATGCCTGGGGGAGTCCAGCCATCCTGAGCAGCTGGATTGAAAACTTGGCCTTGATGTCAACTAAACTCCCCTCTGGCTTCTTCACAATCTGCAGACCGAGACCCAGAGAGGCCACCAAATGGCCACGGGGGATCACTGGGCTAGGTTCAAACTGACAATCTAGAGGTGAAAGGTTCCTCTACCAGTTACCAATCACCCCCCAGCCATCCCTTCCCTGCTGGCTGACGTGCCGTTTGCCTGCCCAGTGCCCACAAGGGGTCCAGAGCATTCATTCTAGGATAGTGCATGCATGCTGTGAAGCAGAAGGGCTTCCCTTTGCACAGGCGAGGGGTTAGCGCAGGAGGGGCGGCATTTACAGAAAGTGACATTTAGCAGCAGTACAAGGGACGCTTGTTTGCTAAAGATTTACATAAGGATTTAATGCAGCTTGTGGGTGCCATGGTGCTGCTCAGATGAGGAAGGGGGAAGATCTAGCTAGCAGTTAGATTTGTTCAAACCCAGATGATGCCTCTTGCCTTCCTACCCCTTTACAACCAGCAACATTGCTTTGATTTTCTCCAGTGTGGTCCAGCGTACGTTGGCTGAATGCATAGACAGCCTTGGAGAATGATCCCCTCTCCAGAGAACAGGTGGGAGTGGTGCAAGCTGCCCCTAGAGAGGCCGCCGTCCTCAAAGCACTGCCACCAGGACGTTAGAAAAAACGATCATTTCTGTACTGATCCAGTCCATTTTCCTCTTTGATCCAAAGCTCAGTGAAATCAATGGAAATCTTTGCATGAAGGTGCAGTGGTGGTTTGACATGCACACCTGGTCACTACAAACTGGACTGGACTGGGTCACAATAATCCTCAAAATATGACTTACCACACAGTTTAATCACAAGAAGCCCAGCCCTGCCTCCTTCAATTCCATACTCCTCACCCAACTCCCTGTGGAGTCCATGGGACTTTTTCTACTAATGCTGATGTCAGCTGGGTTAGCCTGCAATGGACACTCGCCATTAGAGACAGGAGGTGGGAGGAGATGTTTATGAAGGCTACCTGGCTATGACCATGAGAAAAAATGGTGCCCAGCTAAATTCCAGCTAAGTAACTTCCTTCTTCCTGCCTAGGTTCCTCCCATGCCATCGTCCTAGGAAGAATTGTGGGAAGTTCTCTGCCCTATGCTGTACAGGAGGTCAGGCCAGATGATCACAATGGTCCCTTCTGGCCTTAAAATCTATGTATCTATGGACCTATAGTTCCAACAGTCTTCCATTATCCTATCACCATCATTTGAAATCTTGTTGTGTGTAGCTACTGCAGTTGCACCCCAGAAGCAGCTGCATTTCACTGGTGGGCAAGGTGATCCATTTACACTTACAGCCTGATGCTGACAGATGTGAAGTTGCAATGTCTACCCCTTTCCACCTACTGGATTTGTTGACTTATTCTGCAGGAGCCAACGGGTGCTCCAGGATATCAGGATCAGGCTGATAGGACAAAAAGGGTTTGGAAATGAAGGGAGTGCTACCCCTTTTGACTTGAGTCACTAGCCAAAAATGTAGGGTCGTACAAGCTGTTCCATTTAGGGGGGAAACTGATGATAGTCAGGTACCTTTGCCGCAAATCTTGTTTATATATAAGAATGTACAAAGTCCTGTTTCCCTGAACACAGGAGGAACCAAACAATGGGAAACAGTGTCTTTGCTCACAGGTCTAAGCCTCTTTCAGCCAGCACTGCTGACCCAAAAGCTCTTTCTAGGCTTCTCACAGACCAGGCTTCCAGGCTGCAACAGCGTGGCTCTTTTTTCTGTCTGCTTGGCTTTCTGGACACTTCTGTCTCAGACACAAGACAATTCCACCAGTCCAAGTCCCAGTCCCTGCATTTGAAATCCCTTGGGCCATAGTGTTCTGCTTCTACTCAGCTTTCCCTTGTGCCTGCGTTTTGGATGCTATTGCTGTTTCATTCAGTGTAAGCGTACGGAATTGGCAGAGAGGTTACACCCAGCCTATCAGGGCCGGCTCCAAGCACCAGCATTCCAAGCAAGTGCTTGGGGTCGCAATCTGCAAGGGGCAGCAGTCTGTGTGTTTTTGCCCCCAAGCAGCGCGCGAATTGCCGCCGCAGACGGCAGGGACAGTCTGTGTGCTGTTAGGGTGGCACATGCGTTTCCACGGTGGTGGCAATTCAGCGGCAGCTTCTATGTTCAGTTGTCCGTGGCGGCGCAGCTTTTGTCTCCCGACTGAAGACAGAAGCTGCTGCCGAATTGCCGCTGTGGCGGAAATGCCTGTGCCGCCTTAACAGTGCACAGACTGCCCCCACCGTCAGCAGTTTGGCGCGCTGCTTAGGGTGGCAAAAACAGTAGAGCCAGCTCTGCAGCCCATAACAAGAAGGTTTAGCCCAACCCACAACAGAATGGAGCATGAGGAGAGGTTCCTTCGGCTGTTCTGCTGCCTCTCTGAGACTTAAGTCCAGTCACACCAGATATTTACATCTAGCCTAGAGGTAGGCAACCTATAGCATGTGTGCTGAAGGCAGCACGTGAGCTGATTTTCAGTGGCATTCACCCTGCTCGTGTCCTGGCCACCGGTCTAGGGGGCTCTGCAATTTAATTTAATATGAAGCTTCTTAAACGTTTTTAAAACCTTATTTACTTTACATACAACAATAGTTTAGTTATATATTATAGACATAGAAAAAGACCTTCTAAAAACATTAGTGTATTACTGGCACACACAATTTTAAATCAGAGTGAATAAATGAAGGCTTGGTATATCACTTCTGAAAGGTTGCCGACCCCCGCTCTAGCCTGTTCAAAGCACTGGAAAGCATATTGCAGGAAAGAGGCTGTGGTGGGCTAAGAGGATGGGTGAGTGCTTGCCCCACTCTGTGTCCTAGGTTTCTGTGGAAACTAATAAAAGAAAAGGCCACATATTTCCAAAGAGGGGGTGAAATTCACCCTAGCACAGAGGGCCAGCCCATGTCCCATCACCCTTTCCCACCCACCCTGTCCCTCCAAATGGGATGGAAGTGGAGCCTAGGCCTGGCGCTGGCTCACCTCATGGTGTGAATCTCACAACCTTGCGTGCGACATTGACATCTCCCCACCCCCCTTCAAACAACTGCCCCTTCTCAAATGACAAGGATTCCTAAACTAACACCAGGAAAGGAAAATATTCACATGTCTTTGGGGTCTCAGCCAAAGCCCACTGAAGTCAATGGGAGTCTTTAAATGGGCACCCTTAAAGAGCTTCCAGTGTAGTGCGGTAGCCTGAGGCATCAGCGCACTCTTCCGAGAAGGGTTTCATTCCAGCAAGGGACTGCGTTCTGGTGCTGATGGGACGAAATAGGGGGGAACGCACCAATAAAAGTATTTCCCTTAGATGTGGCGTGTAAACAGTCCCTGAGAGAACAATAGTGTCCTCTCTTCTGTGCGATTGTTACAGGGCAGCCCACAATCATGTAAGGAACAGCATCTTGAACTGAACTGTGATGCAGGCACTGAGGTGGAGTGGGGTGAGGGTGGGGGCCATGCTGAGATGTAAGACAGCCTGCTTTCCAGATATTATTTTGCAAGTAAAAATAACTGAAAGAAAGACACATATTAAATCTATTGTACTCAAGCAAAAACATCCACCCCTTTAAACTCTCATTAAAATGCAGCAATTCAGAATTAATAGGTTGACTATGGAGAAAGGGAAAGATGTGAATCCTCATCCGCTGGAAATGAAATAGAGGATTGTGATAACAGTACTTGCCTCCTCAGCACCTTTCATATGCAGATCCCCAAGTGCCTTACGGGTGAAGTACATTCCTGGGCTGATGCAAGACTTGTGTGCCACAAAGATGGAACTTAAGTCTTCAAATCAGGGCTTAAGTAGGACTCTCCAGGAGCCTTGGCTTTGAGCTGGTGTTCTGCTGGTGAGCTGCGGGGTGGGGGTGGGGAACTTCATTCTTAGGTTACTAAGGCTCCTGTTTAGCCAAGCACTTAAGTAAGTGCTTATGTCCTCCACAGGCTTTAAGCATGGATTTAAAATTAGGCATAGGCTTAAGCATTTTGCTGAATCAGGGCCAATGCCTCACCTCTTCAAGCAGATACAATCTTGTTTTGTAGGTGGGGAAACTGAGGCACAGCAGTACAGTGACTTGCCCAGGGTCACACTGCAAGTGAGGGTGGAATGTAGACTAGAACAAAGATCTCCTGACTCCTAGCCCCTGGCTCTAGCCAAACAGGCAGCGCTGTCAGTCTCCCTGACCTTTTTGGTCTATGAAATGAGTTCTGCTAATTTCATAAAGCATTCAAAAGAGTCTTTAAGTGAACAGAAGTGGAAATAGCAATATTTCAAGTGAGCTCCAGTCTGAGGATTTTGGAGCATTATGTTGGCATTTTGTAGTGGTTCCACCTGGATTTATGGCCTTGCTCCCTCATTCAGAGCTATCATTGATGCTTTGCAGTGAAGATTTAGCTTTGTAAGCCATTTGTTTCTGAACTCTTTGTAACCTACTTACTTTAAGTTTCTGTTGTTAAGTGGCTGGGATTAAAGATGGCTGGAGCAATGATGTAATCAATGTCAGACTGAGGCTTTGTGGCAAAATGGACACCAATATCACCTGTAGGTCAGGGCATTTTGCAATGCCCTGCCAGGCTAAATCAATCACTTTGCAATAAAGATGACAAGGAGCCAGCAGGCAGATATTTTTCACATGGCTAATTGCTGCAGTAATTCCAGCAGGAAGCCTTGCCATTGACAAGTGTAGGCTACACCTCTCCAAAACAACTTCAGACACGGCAGTAACGAACATCTATGATAGCACATTATCTGCAGCCTTCATTTCCTCAGTAGCGCAAGAGAGTGCTTCTCGAAGATAGCCCAGTTACTAATTAGCATCAGGTGGGTTTTATTTTCACAGGACTAGTAGGATCAGGAAGCTTCCAGTGGGAGAGGTGTACTAGCAGGAGGTAAATTAACTGGACAAAATTATGTACACAAAATAGTACAGAGAGTTATGGAGTCAGAACTCCCGGGTTCTAGTCCCAACCCTGCCACTGGCTTTCTTGAGTTACTTAGGTCCAGCATCTCAAAAGGCCTTAGGCACTGAACTCCCATTGAGATAAATGGGATGTAGGCCCTACATCCCTTTGAGTACCTGGACCTTAGCTTTTCTGGGTCTCTGTGAAACTGGGCGCGGATATTTAGCCACAGGCTTACAGGTCTGCAGCTGGAAAGCGCTACACACTGTAAACCGTTGTTAACGTACTATGGATAACGCTCAATCCAGGCTCTAGGATAGGATGGGGGGGCATGTTTCAGTTAAATGGATGAGGCTGAAGGGCAGGCATGACAAAGCACACAAGGCAAATGTGCTAGGACACCTGCATTTGACAGTTCTCATGAGTAATCAGATTTAGAACAGAATTCAGTACCGTATGGAGGTGTCATCCATAGTCAGTAGTGACACTTTGCGCTTTTAGATCACAACCTCTTTACTTCCCCAGGGAGAGAAGTCACAACTCCAGTTTTCTAGCTGGGAAGCGTCAACCCAGAGGGTCTGTCTGCTCTGCAGTGTCAGCACCAAGAGGCTGAGTGACCTGCCCCATTTCACACAACAGGTTGGTGGTAGAGCCAGGAACAGAATCCAAGGGTGAAATTCTGGCACCCATGAGCTCAGTGACAGAACTCCCATTGACTTTAATGGCGTCAGGATTTCACCCCAAGAGTCCCGACTCCCAGGTCTAATCTCAACTTGCTAGCCAAGCGTATAGGTCCCATTCCTCTAGGTGTAAGCCATGGAATCACTGGACCTTCCTTGTGGCTGTAACTCCAGGGATGAATTTGGCCCTGTATTGCTAAGCATGCGATAGATGTTATTTCAATGTTTTAATGAGGTTCTGTTTATTTTTCCATCCCCCATTTGTCCTCTCCGAGGCTACACATCAGGTTCCCTTCAGTGTCTGTCAGGGCCACTCCTGGGTCAGCTCAAGGATAAAGCAGCATCTGCTCCCCACTGGGGCTGAGTGCAATGTACTGGAAATATCCACTCTGCATTGTGGACAAGGTATTCCTAACACCTGGAGCAGGATGGCTCTCTGAAGGGTCCTCCTAGTGCATGCTGGGACAGGAAACCTCAGGTGTTTCAATTAGTATTCTGGAGGCAAGCCAAAAAGTGCCCTTTAATTCCAAGCCATTCTCTGCATTAACGAACAGGGCCTCAGCCAGTGGAGTCACTGAGGTTGCACATGGCTCTACCGGAGGGCAGAGTTTGGGGTTTTCCTCTAAAAATCACAAAGCCTGAATCTAATAATCCTGGGGTCCATACTCTGAGTCAAGCTAGAGTCTGGCTGAAATCCAGGGGAGCTTTGCTAAAGGAAAGACTCCTACAGTCAGCTTTATGGTTTGAAAGTAACTGAGATTAATTTAAAGGGCGTGGTTTTTCCTATTTGGAAAAGTCCTGTGAAATGTAAGAAGGAAGACACTGAATAGGTTCTGAAACAATTGCACAGAGCGTAAGAGAATGAGATCCTTGCTAAAGATTTTTGGAATGGCCCTATGGGATTTGATAGCAGGGAGTGAATCCTCTATTGAATTCTATAGAATGGGCATGGGGGGAGCCAATAGATAGTGGTCACTTTCCAGGGCTGCCTAGAGGATTCAGGGGGTCTGGGGCAAAGCAATTTCAGGGGCCCCTTCCATTAAAAAAAGTTGCAATATTATAGAATACTATATTCTTGTGGGGCCCCTATGGGGCCCGGGGCAAATTGCCCCACTTGCCCCCCGCTCTGGGTGGCCCTGTCACTTTCTATTGAAGTCTAGAGGGCTTGTCCCTAAAAGGCATTTTTAAAGCTATTTACTTACAAACACTTGCAGGATTCTTTGTAATTAATCCAAAGCTCCGATTGGGGTGACAGGCATGAGTGAATGAGTGTCTGTTTATAATGGGAGTTAACTAGGGCAAGTAAAGCAAAACCAGGAAGGGAAGGCCAACGGTCAGGTTTCAGTGCTGTGAGGAGGTCCCCCACTTACTCAGGGCCAGTGTGGAAAGCACGAGAGCCCATGTCCATACTCCCTGTACACTTCATCCTATGGCCAGGCTGAACAGAAACAAAATAAGGCCCCAGTGGTGCAGGGGGTCTCAGTGCAGGCAGACCCCTGCGCCCACCCAAGCCCCACGGCTGAGAGCAGGCGTAGGGCACCCCCTTGGCATCACACCTTGCCGGATTGGGATTTAAATGGATAATATTGAGCCACACTGCTCCTGTGCGTGTGTGGGGAGAAGCCCTCCTTGCCAGCTTCCCTCCACACCTGTGCTGGAGAGGGGTCAGATTCGTGCTCTGAGGTGGTTCCGTGTGAGCCCCGTTGTTCTTCACATTGCTGTTATTGCACCAAGCATTACTAATAGCAGCAATTAAAACTCTGCATTCCCATAGCACTTGTTATCTATGGATCTCAAAGCATTTTACAAAGGAAGGGAAGAGTATCCACAGCTCGGAAATGACTACATGACTTTCCCAAGCACAGGCTGTGTTTCAGTGGCAGGATTGGGACTAGAACCTGGTTCTCCTCAAAACTACTGTCCTGGACTACCCTTAGAATCACACACAGTCTCCAGCAGCGCCTCGGCCCAGGTCATAGCATCAGAACCTGAAGCCCTTCCTTTGCTTCCGGTAATCTTAAACGTTTAGAGCCAAATGCTTCCCTCAGTTACATGGGTGTAATCAAGTAGCCATCTGCCACCCAGTCAAGAGTGGACAATGACACATGGGACCAGACTCCAAATACAGGGTAGTCTGGCTCAAACCATAAACCCTTAGGGATATGGACCAGCTCCTTAAAAAGCACCTATAACAATGAGACTTTGGTCTCTAGGTGCTATAAACAAACAAACAATAACCCCCCAAACCGGGGCAGGTTGCACCTGCCTCTGGCAGATAGCTGCAGGGTCTGTTTCTATTTTACCCTTTAGTCATGCTATTAACATCTCATTGAACTGGCACCCCCATGAAACAGAAAGCAATGTTGCTGTGTAACTAACATATCCCCCCTTAGTGGTCTCTTTTCTAAGCTGAATCTCCTGTGGAAGCTGTTCCATACTCCTAATCATTTTCCTTGCCCTTCTCTGTACCTTTTCCAATAGATCTTTTCTGAGATGGGTCAACCAAGACTGCATGCAGTATTCAAGGTGTGGGTACCATGGATTTATATAATTGCATTATGGTATTTTCTATCTTATTGTCCATCCCTATTCTTGGAGCAGAATTTAGCCCTTTTTTGTGCAATATTTGCTATCTATTCAGTATTAACAACAAGGTTCTCTCTAACTGAGGCGTTTGGAAGCTGTTCAGCACTATCCAATTCCTTACTGAACCCCCTGGATCTTCCCCTCCCTTTCTGGGGAATCTCTTCTGTAGCCAACACTTTTCCTACCGGCATGGGGCACATGCGGTTCTCAGTCCTCCAGGTCAGAGCCCCCTATTATGAGCTCCTGATGCCTTAATGACCTTAATGTTTCAGGGCATGGCACTCTGATCATAAGATACTTTGCAATGTCAAGAAGAACAGGAGTCCTTATGGCACCTGAGAGACTAACAAATGTATTTGAGCACAGGCTTTCATGGGCTACAGCCCACTTCATCAGATGCATAGAATGGAACATATAGTAAGGAGATACAGACACAGAACATGAAAAAGTTGGGAGTTGTCCTACCAACTCTAAGAGACTAATTAATTAAGAGAAAAAACTTCAGTGATAATCAAGATAGCCCATTACAGACAGTTTGACAAGAGGTTTGAGGATACTTAACATGGGGAAATAGATTCAATGTGTGCAACGGCACAGCCATTCCCAGTCTTTATTCAAACCTAACTTGATGGTGTCTAATTTGCATATTAATTCAAGTTCAGCAGTTTCTCGTTGGAGTCTGTTTTTGAAGCTTTTTTGTTGCAAAATTGCCACCTTTAGGTCTGTTACTGAGCAGCCAGAGAGGCTGAACTTTTCATGTTCTCTGTATGTATATATATCTCCTTACTATATGTTCAATTCTATGCATCCGATGAAGTGGGCTGTAGCCCTCAAAAGCTTATGCTCAAATAAATGTGTTAGGGTATGGCTACACTCGAAACTTCAAAACCCGGCTGCAGGAGCGCTGCCGCGGCAGCGCTTTGAAGTGTGAGTGTGGTCACAGCGTCAGCGTTGGGAGAGAGAGCTCTCCCAGCGCTGCACGTACTCCATCTCTTCATGGGGATTAGCTTGCAGCGCTGGGAGCCGTGCTCCCAGCCCTGGGGCACTGTTTACACTGGCGCTTTACAGCGCTGTATCTTGCAGCGCTCAGGGGGGTGTTTTTTTCACACCTCTGAGCGAGGAAGTTGCAGCGCTGTAAAGGGCCAGTGTAGCCAAGGCCTGAGTCTCTAAGGTGCCAGAAGTACACCTGTTCTTTTTGCGGATACAGACTAACACCTTTGCAATGTCACTTCTTCAGCTAAATGAGTGACAGCAACATCCTATCTCCCGGGCTCTCTCCTCTGTTTTAGCTCCCTGGGCTTTTCTAGGGGTTTCTTGCATTCAGTGGTGTCACAGGGGTGCAAGAGCACTGCCAGGTCCCAGTGCCATAAGGGGTTAAGTGCAGCACCTCTTCCCACTCCCCTTGCAGGAGGGCTCAGAGTAAGGGCTATAAAGTGTCTGCCCAATGCCTGCAGGAAGGTCAGACTCGACAGCTAGGCTCACGTGCCCCGGGTCAGGCGGTACTTCTGTTCCCTTTTCTGCATATGTTAATTTATTTTGCTTGCTTGTTATAAATATTATCCCTTGAGAAAAAGACCTTGCTGACTGCAGCTGTTTTCTTTTCAGCTGGCTCATCATACCACCAGCGGATGGGGCCACATTGAAACAATGTCACCTCACTCTAGTGTTCTGCCAGAGCTTCTCCATGTGCTTAGAAACGGCAGCTCATGCCAGCAACAGAACCTGGACGTGCTGGTAACATTCAGAACAATGCAGCTGCCAGTAAACTTCCGGCCCTCTTCCCTGCGGCTACAAGGGAGCTGAAGAGGAAGGGGGAAGCTGAATGTGTGTGTCAGGGGGCTGAGGTTTGGGCTCTTCCAGCCAGGTAACGTCCACATCCCATGGTGAGAGAACAGCAACAACTGGATCTGAATGCGCCTGGCCTGTCAGCTCACTTCTAACATCATGGGACAGGCTGTTTTTCCAACGATAATTAAACCAGGGAAAGTGCTACAAAGTTCATGCTGAACGCCTGACATTCTGTTCCCGCACACTGAAAACCAGCGTGTCGCAAAAGTCTGGCCCTGGATTACAATAGCTTGGAATTATAGAACATCTCTCGTTCCCAGAGGGACTCTTCCAGACATAGGGAGCTCACCTACTCAGCTGCCTGCAGATACCACTTCATCCAGCACATTGCATAGCCCCTTCTACAGGGCAGCACAGCAACATACATGGAACCGTGTGGCACCCACCTCTTGTGAGCACCCTCTTCTGGCCAGGTGTGTCTGCACTTCTCTCAGTTTATGGTGACCCCTTCCAGCAGTTTCTCTGGCAGCTTCTAGTGACTCAGCCCTCTGGCCAAGTCACACACAGTCTGTACAGAGCACAACTCCAACAGACCCTTCTGGGGGATTAGTCCAACAAAGCCTTTAAGGACTCCCAGCCCTGGTAGGGGGCTGTGCACCCCAGTGCTTCCTTCTTGGAGGCTCTTCACCCACTCTGGTCTCTGCTTGGCCTTGCTCTCCAGTGGGGCCTCTTAACAGTTCAGATCCCCTTCTGGGGGTTTGTTGCTGTCCAATGGTAGGTCACTTCCCTAGTGGTGTACGGGGAGTGAGGGAGAAACCTAGGCCCAACCACTATTCTGGGTCGCTGCGCAGGGAAAATAGGAATAGTAGCCACACACCACCATGCCCCTTTAACAAAACTGCTTTCCATGCCCTGGGCCACTTTCCCACAGCCCCAGCCTTCACCAGGGCTTCACCCTTTCCTCAGGGCCAATGTTCCTTCTCACTCCCCCGTCCCTGCCAGCACTTACCTGTCCATGGTGGTGCAGTTCCCTTTGGCCAGCCAGGAGAATCCTCTGGCTCCAGCAAGGAAATTCCTCTGGGATGCGCTGCAGCTCATTTTATACTAGCCTGCAGCCCTCTATTGGCTAGCCCCTTGCAGTCTCCCCTCCCAATTGGCTGCTTCCTGCGCAGTCTCTCTAGGTTGCTTGGAGGACTTAGCTCTACTGCTCCTTTCCTGGGATGGGTGTGACAGAACCCTGAGGCCTCCAGCAGGGGCCCTCTGGGCCTGGTCCACCCCATCACAATACACAATACCTTAGTAAAGGAAGTGGAAATGATTCCCTTACCTCTTTGGAGTTATAGTATAAACTGAATTGAAGTACACAGAATGTAACCATACTGTGACGAACTGGGAAAGTTCTTAATGTTTTCTCTGAATACTGTGTTGGTGCCTCAGTGTCCCCATGGCAGTTCTTAAGTATCTGGCAGAGCAAAGGGCCAGTGCACCTAAATGCCTGGCACTCTGTCTCTTAGCAACTGATAGCCTGGGTCCCTCCTCTGCAAAGGTGCCAGCTGAAGGTGTTGGAGACAAAGGGATCAGGTGACCTCCTGGCCCGGGAAAGGGGCTGAGCAGAGAGGAGGGGCAATGGGGGGTTGTTAGTCTGGAGCTGGCTGGGGGCAGACGTGGGAGTCTGGCTCACTGACCCCCAAAATGGACCCGGCCGAGGGGTCCGGTTCTCTGTACCTACAAGCTCTGTTTTAGACCCTGTTCCTGTCATCAAATAAACCTCTGTTTTACTGGCTGGCTAAGAGTCATGTCTGACTGCGAAGTGGGGGTGCAGGACCCGGTGGCTTCCCCAGGACCCCACTGAGGCGGGCTCGCTGTGGGAAGCGCACGGAGGGGCAGAGGATGCTGAATGCTCCAAGGAGAGACCCAGGAGGTGAAGACGTGTAAGCTTCTTGCCCTGAACAAGTCTGCTCCAAGGGAGAGGAGGCTCCCCAAAGTCCTGACTGGCTTGGTGGGGAGCAGTTCCAGAGCATCGCCCGGGGACTCCGTGACACATACAAATTAGAATTTTGGCCAGAATCAGGGCTCTATAGGCCTACTGTTATGAAAGCATTATGGGCTGGGTATTCGCCTGCTTTGAACCTCCAGTCTTCATTCATTCCAGCGCAAAGTGAATGAGAACTGCTCCCAAATCAGAATTTGTCACCCACACAGAGGTCGTGCTTGGCATGCACTTTGCACAGGCATGACTAGGGGGAATAACAGGAAGAACTGGAAGTCTTGGTACACAAGCTAAATTATTACTTAATTGGCATCACTGGTGGTGGGATAAATCTCATGACTGTAATCTTGGAGTAGGGGAGTCCAGCTTGTTCAGGAGGAGCACGAAGGGAAAAAAGGGAGGAGGTATTACATTATACATCGTAAGAACACAAGAACGGCCATACTGGGTCAGACCAATGGTTCATCTAGCCAATACCCTGTCTTCCAATGCCAGGTGCTTCTGAGGGAATGAACAGAACAGGACAATATTAAGTGATCCATCCCCTATTGGCCACTCCCAGGTTTGAGCGGTCAGATGCTTAGGGACACCTAGAGCATGGCATTGCAACCCTGACCATACCGGCTAGTAGCCATGGATGGACCTATCCTCCAGGAACGTATCTAATTCTTTGTTTAACCCAATTATAGTTTTTACATTTACAACATCCCCTGGCAGCAAGTTTCACAAGATGGCTATGCATTGCATGAAGTACTTCCTTTTGTTTGTTTTAAACCTGCTGCCTATGAATTTAATTGGCTGACCCCTAGTTCTTGTGTTATGTGAAGGAGTAAATAACACTTCCTTATTCACGTTCTCCACACCAGTCATGATTTTACAGACCTCTATCTTATCCCCTCTTAGTTGTCTTTTTTTTTTAAGATAAACAGTCCTAGTCTTTTTAATCTCTCCTCTTATGGAAGCTGTTCCATACCCCTAATAATTTTTGTTACTCATCTCTGTACTTTTTCCAGTTCTAATATAACTTTTCTGAGATGGGGCAACCAGAACTACATGCAGTGTTCAAAGTGTGGGTGTATCATGAATTGATACAGTGACATTATGGAATTTTCTGTCTTATTATCTAGTCCTTTCCTAATGTTTCCTAATGTTCTGGTAGTTTTTTTCCCTGCTGCTGCACACTGAGAAGATGTTTTTGGAAAACTATCCACAATGACTGCAACATCTCTTTCTTGAGTGGTAACAACTAATTTAGACCCCATCATTGTGTATATATGGTTGGGATTATGTTTTCCAGTGTCCATTACTTTGCACTTTTCAACAATGAATTTCATCTGCCATTTTGTTACCCAGTCACCCAGTTTGGGGAGATCCCTTGGTAACTATTTGCAGTCAGCTTTGGACGTAACTATCTTGTGTAATGTTGTATTGTCTGCAAACTTTACCATCTCAGTGTTTACTACTTTTTCCAGACCATTAATCAATATGTTGAACAGCACTGGTCCCAATACAGATCCCCAGGCCTGCAGACAGGAGGGGGCAAAGGGGGCAATTGCCCTGGGGCCTGGGCAATTTAAAAGGGCCTAGGGGTCCCCAGCCACTGATAGCACAGTGGGGCAAAGGCAGGCTTCCTGCCCACCCTTGCTCCGCTCCGCTCCTGGAAGCAGCCGACACATCCCTGAGGCCCTGAGGGAGAAGAGGGTCTCTGTGTGCTGCTCCCACCCCAAGCGCCGACTCCGCAGCTCTCATTGGTCAGGAACTGTGGCCAATGGGAGCTGCGGGGGCGATGCCTGAAGGCAGCGGTGCAAGGAGACCCCCTGTCCCTCCCACCTAAAAGTCACTGCCAGAGGAGTGTGGCGGTCACTTTCAGGAGCCACCCGAGGTAAGCGTTGACCCCCTCCAGCACCCAAACTCCCTCCCAGAGCCCTCATCCCAGAACCCTCCTGCACCCCAATCCCCTGCCTCAGCCCAGAGCTCGAATCCTGCACCCAAACTCCCTCCCAGAGACTGGACCCTGCACCCATTCCCACACCCAAACTGCCTCCTAGAGCCCAACCCCCTCACCCCTCATGCACCTTAACTCCCTCCCAGAGCCTGCACCCTAACCCCCCGACCCAGCCTGGTGAAAGTGAGTGTGTGGGAAAGGGGGGGAGGTGGGATGGAGTGAGTGGGAGGTGGGGTCTTAGGGTAGGGGCATGGTCTCAGGGAAGAGGTGGGGTAGAGGGCAGGGCAAGGGTCTTTGGGTTTGCACTATTAGACACTTGGCAACCCTACAGGGTGGGTGTGTGGAAGCCCTGGCCGTGCTGGAAGAATGCACCCAGCAGTGCAGCTGGCAGCTTGCTGGGCACCAGCCAGCGCAGCCGCAGCACCGCCCAAATGTCAGCCTGGCCACGTCTGTGCAGGTGCAGCTTGTACGTGTGTGGGGGCCCATTGACTGTTCTGCCCTGGGGCCCAAAATTGCTGTCAGCGGGCCTGCAGATCCCTGGGGGACCCCGCTATTTACCTCTCTCCATTCTGAAAACTGACCATTTATTCCTACCCTTTATTTCCTATCCATGATAGGATCTTCCCTCTTCCCCCATGACTGTTTAGTTTGCTTAAAAGCCTTTGGTGAGGGTCCTTGTCAAAGGCTTTCTGAAAATCTAAGTACACTAAATCCACTGGATCACCCTTGTCCACATCTTCGTTGACCTCCTCAAGGAATTCTAATAGATTGTGAGGCGTGATTTCCCTTTACAAAAAACATGTTGACTCTTTCCCAATAAATCATGTTCATCTATGTGCCTGATAATTCTGTTCTTTACTACAGTTTCAACCAGTTTGCCTGTACAGAGGTTCGAGTTACCAGCTTGTAACTGCTAGAATCGCCTCTGGAGCCTTTAAAAAAAAGCAGAATATACAGACTTGTTCTGAAGTCCAGAAGGAGGTGAGAGGCAGACTAGGTGAAAGTCTCTGAGTGAAGATACAAGAGGAAAAACCAGGGGTGACATCATGGTAGCGGTCTACTATAGACCACCAAATCTGGAGGGGGAAGTGGATGAGGTGTTTCTAGAACAAATAACAGAAATATCCAAAACACAAGACTGGTAGTAATGTGGGGGACTAACTACCCATAGATCTATTAGAAAAGTAATATGGCAAAACACAAAATGTCCACTACGTTCTTGGAATATGTTGGGGACTTCTTGTTTCAGATGATGGAGGAAGTAACCAGGGGGACAGCCATTTTGACTTGATTGTGACCAACATGGAAGAATTGGTTGCAAATCTGAAGGTGAGAATGTAATTTAGGTGACTGAGCATGAAACAATAGATTTCATGAGTCTAAGGAAAGGAAGGAGTGAGAACAGCAGAATAAAAGACCTCAAAAAAGCGAGCACTGACAAAGTCAGAGAACTGCTAGGTAGGTCCCACGGGAAGAACATTTAAGGAACAATGAGTTCAGGAGAGCTGGCAGTTTCTGAAGGAAAAAATATTAAAGGCACAACTGCAAACTATCCTGATGTGAAGGACTGATAGGAAGAACAGTAAGAGGCTAATATGGCTCTGTGAGGAGCTCTTTAATGACTTAAAAATCAAAAAGGAATCCCACAAAAAGTGGAAACATGGACAAAGTGCTACCAAGGAGTACAGAGCGATAGCCCAAATGTGTAGGGACAAAATCAGAAAGGCTAAGGCACTTGGCAAGGGACATAAAAGGCAATAAGAAGAGGTTCCTTAAATGCATAGGGAGGAAGAGAAAGACGAAGGAAGGTGTAGGTGTAGGTCATCTATTTAGTGGGGAAAGAGAGCTAATAATGGATGACATCAAAGAAGGATGAGGTGTTTATTGCCTAATTTGTTTTACTCTTCATTGGTTAATGGTTACCAGATACTCCACATGATTAATATTAACAAGCAGGAAGGAACTGCAAGCCAAAATAGGGAAAGAACGCGTTAAAGAATAGTTAAATAAGTTAGATGTATTGAGTCTGCAGGGCCTGATGAAATTCATCCGAGGGTACCAGAGGAACTAACTGAAACAATCTTGGAACTGTTAGCAATTATCTGTGAGAACTCAGCGAGAACTGGAGAAAGGCAAACACAGTACTACCTTTACAAAGGGAAACAAAGAGGACCCATGGAATTATAGAGCAGTCAGCCTAACTTCTGTACCTGAAAAGATACTGGAACAAATTATTAAACAATCAATTTGTAAGCACCTAGAGGATAATAGGGTTATAAGGAGCAGCCAGCATGGATTTGTCAAGAGCAAATCATGCTGAACCAACCCCATTTCCTTCTCTGACAGGATTACTGGCCTAGTAGGTGGGGGAAGCAGTACATGTGATGTATCTTGATTTTCGTAAGGCTGCTGACATAGTCCCACATGACATACTCAGGAGCAATCTAGGGTGCTTTTTGTTTTTCTTCATCTCCGAGCCGACCTTCTTGGAGTCTGAACCCCCTGCTGGGCAATGCCATACTGAATGCATCCCTTCATTTACCAGAAGCCACAGGCTCTGAGCAAACATCTGCCTAGAGACATGCTGGAGTGGCCCAGGGATGCATCTTGTGCCATCAGAGACTGACAGGTTCTTGGAGAAACAGGGCCTTTACATGCACTAGAGCACTCTTGCCCGTTGGATTGCTTTTCTTTTTGTGTTTGAAAGCAGAGACACCCAGAGAGCTCTTAGATTTTCATGCTATTAAAGGGGAAAGATATAAAAGTCAATGGCTTTACAAGCAATCTGTCACAGGCTAGACAATTTTGAACAGAAGACACATTGGGGAGGGTTTTACTAGACACATACTGGGGAGAAGGCAGAACTTACAGCCTTTTAGTATTGAAAGCACAACAGAGAGACAGTGTTTTATTGCAGCGCCCGTGGATGCTGTTAGAATTCCTGGAATGTCAGCACCTCCCTAACCATCCTCCCGCCCTTTCCACGCCTGTAGATCAATGAGTTTTGCAAAGAACACATTCAAGACTTCAGGCGACTGGAACTTTTAAAAACTTTCTATATCGATGCATCTCCTGTGGTTACACCCCATTACACAACAATTAGGAGAAGAAGCCGGGTCCCCTATTAACCTGATGCTGGATTTTATATAACTAATGGTGCAGGGATTATTATTTTCCAAGGCACTGAAGAAATAGCAGATATGGCTAAATCACAGGAAAAGTTGCCAGCTGTAAGGAGAGTGAAGTGTAACGTTTAAAAATCTGTGCCAGGGCCAAGCACTGCAGAATGGTACCTGGAGCCTGGGGGCCATTAACAAGCTTGGGGACAGAGCCTGCAATATGGGTGTCTCCTTGATTCCATACAGAGCCCATTTGTAGGCTCTGGTCCTTGGGTATATATTTCTCATAGCCTGGGAGTTGAGAGAGGATCTTGGTGGCGTTTGGCCTTTGTTCCTAGATTTTGCTAATACAAATTAGAAGTGCTAATGACAGGCTTTCGTTATGTGTCTGTGCTGTGCCTAGCACAGCAGTGTCCCAATCCTTGACTTAGCCCTCGGTGTTACCGCTCTACAACTGAATTATAATACTAATAAATGCTCTCTTGCTCTGCATAATATGCACTGCTGTAAGAGAGCGTATATTGCTGATAGTAGACCCTCCCGTATGCCACTAGAGTTCTTTTATTATACAGTAACATGGGTGCACACCTAAACACTGGGTCCTTCTGATCTGGGGGAAATTAGGAGATGGATCTAGGTCAGGATTTGAATTTCATGCTGCAGACCCAGCTCTGAACCAGAAGATCAGTTCCAAAGTGCCTTCAAACCCTGGCAGAGCTCAGGTCTGGATTCAGACTTTGCAGCTTGAGTCATTATAACAGTCAAAAAAAAATTAAACATTTACTCAAGTCACAGGAAGAAACTGAGCAGCAGAAATACATCCTGACATCATTCACGGAGGCCCTGCCCCAGCTCCCATTGAAATGCACAAGATTCCAGCTCACACTGACGGCAATAAGAGTTGGATCAGGCCCTAACTACTCCTTCCAACACCCCACAGAGGTATGCAAGTGAGTAGTATCATTTGAGCTTCCCAGATAGGGAAACTGAGGCAGAGAGATGAAGTGACTTGGCTGGGGTCATGTAGTGAGTCATGATCAGAGCTGGCTTGAGAAGCAGGAGCTCCTGATTCCCAGGACAGGGCTCAGACTCCGAGCTCACACACCGAGACTGCTATTTAAAGTTCCTTTAAAAATGCTCTTGCATGACATTTTCTTTGCTTAGAACACAGACTGCACCTCTACTATTGATTTTAAAAGAACTATTTTAAACAGTTCAGTTGCTGATGCTCTGAGGTTGGCTACTGCCCTTGCAAAGGCCTTTTTCCAAGTGATTTTAACGTCCACTCTTCAAAGGGGAAGCCAGTTTTTAAACCCCGATGAGCCATTAGGGTCTATTGAGATGACACCTCGCGTGTTTTTAAATATGTCTAAATCCTGAGGTGTAAGCCGGAGGTGAATGGCTCCAGAATGAGCCTTTCTGTGCACCAAACGGATGGGTAACAATGGTCTATAGGTACATGTACACAGAGTCATGGAGAAGAAGGGTGTTCTGGTGGCTAAGGCACTAGAGTGGGGAATAGGCTATGGGGAGCCTACTCCTGACTCTGCCATGGACTTGGGCAAGTCTCTTGGTCTCTTTCCCTCTGTTTCCCCTTGGATCAGGCCTTCGTGTCTCTGGCCCTGATTCTCCAAGGTCTTTAGGAGTCTAACTCCCATGGAAACCAATGAGGGTTTCCAACCCCAACCCAAATGGTTTCTGTTCGATTATTTCCCAAAAAGGCCCAACAGTGGGATGCCATGGGCCTTTCCCCAGGTGACAAGGGGAGTGGGCCCATACGACGTACCCTAGTTTCATTAAAAATAGAAAAAACAAGGGGGGAAATGGGGTCGAAAAGATTGTTTGTGCAACCTGTCCATTGTATGGTGGGGAGCCACTGAGCAAAGGGGGAAGAGCAATTAAGGGGACCAATAATGCTACTAAAATTAAACACTAAAGGCAATAAATCAAACAAAGGCCTATTTACAGACAGCCTATTGGAACATGCAAGGCAGTTATCAGGGGTCAGTGAGGATAAGTCGATGTTTCCTCCCAGGACTTCCTGGATCCAATAGGCTGCGAATATAAGCTGATGGGTATTTTCGCCCACAGGATACGGATATCTTAGGCTCAGCAAATCTGGGCTCTCCTGGTTGTCGTCCCGGCTTCCTGCCACTATGGCGAGCTGCAAGACAAAGCAGAAGGCGGCCTTATTGGCCCCCGTTAGTTCGCTCCTGATTCAGAACGTTTGCTTATCCAGTTATGGTGGACCAAGGTGTGGTTGCCCTGGACATCTACAACCGTATAGGTATTGGGATATTTACCTGCAGTTACAATTTGTGCAGCGTAGGGTTCTCGGTGACCTGAGGCCCGTGGCTCAGCCACCCAGACAAGTTGGTCAGGGTGATATACGGGAGTCCAGGGGCCTCTAGGCCTGGGGCTGATTTCAGGCCAACGAGAATAGTTTGCATTGAGGGAGATAAGAATCTGTGGTAATAGCGCACTCCAACCCTTATAGTCAACGTTGGGATTAACTGAACGTATCATGGTTTTCAGAACCCCGATTTTCCGCTCTACAATGCCATTACTTTCAGGGTGATATTTTAAGTGAATATGGAGGGAAGCCCCCCATCCCAACACCAATGCTTCGAAATGCTTGCTGGTAAAAGGGGGTCCCCCATCTGCTTGAACTTCGGAGGGCACACCCCATGCCGCGGCCACCTGTTGCATGGTGGTATTCAGGGGGATGCAGTGAGTTTGACGGGAGCCCAAATCCACCACTACGAGAGCCTTTGGGTGGCAACGGGCTCCGGGTAGGGGTCCCATTAAATCTATTTGCCACACCGCGCCGGGAGGAAAGTACTCAGCAGCGTACGCCCACCGCTCGTAACGCGGGCAGTTTTGGGACTTGATTTGTGCACACTTAAGGCAGGACTGCACTATTCTTTCGCAGTCCTGCCGCCGTACCTCGGGTTTTCCCTGAGCACCTAGGGCTAACTGATTGTATAGGCGGCCACTAGGCAAATGCCCCCAATCCTCATGAAGCCATCGGAGGAATGGATCGGTTTTGAGCTGGAGCTGTTGCCCCAGGCACACTTGGGGCGCTTGAATTTCCCTTATTTTTTGTTCCAATTTGGAGTGGAGGGGGTTAGAATCAGGACGATGTGACGGGCAATGGGTTATAAACCAGGGCCGGGAGAACTTACGTACAAGGTTGAAAATAGTGTCCCACAGGGGCGTAAATGCTGTGGGGTTAGCCTCTCCCGTGAGAATGCTGAGACAAAATTGTGAGTCTATGCCCAACACAACTTGAATAGAAACGGAATGGGCCTGGGTAACGTGCTGGGCAGCGAGAAGGACCCCATGGACTTCGCTATGCTGGGCCGATGAACCCAGGGGAAGGAGATCAACCTGGAAGTGGTTGCATTTAGCACAGAGGACTCCTGCCCGGGGGGTCGGGGAAGTGCCCCCATCAGACACAATCCAGGGGTCATATTTTGTTTCTATACACAAGGGCTCCGAGGCTGCTGGGAATCGGACATTGTTTGGCAGCGATTTAAGCGTCCATTCCCGCCACGTGATTTCCCCCAAATAACACAGCTGTTGCCAAGTTAGGCTGGTCCCGTGAAAACTAGGGGGGGGCAGCCGCGTGAGCCAAGGAATGAGGTGTACCTCTGGGCCGATCAGGGTTCCTTTACTAGATAGCGGAGCCCAAATACGTGCCTCGCCTGCGGCTAGCAACATAAGTCCTATGGGTCCATATCGATACTGAGGGCCCTTGAGCCGTCGGGACCAGTTATAGACCGGTTGCCCGTCTTGTGATACTGAGTACCCATAGTGATGTTGTGTAAAGAAAAGGGTAATGGTAAAAGGTGAGTCCCTTTTATATCGCGCTAGCCGTGGGTTAGAGGCAAACCAGATGGCTATTCGTTCCAGGCTTTTTTGGGCCTCAGGACTCCATATTTCCCGCTTCCATTTGGACGAGAGGGGTTCCTGGATCGTTTCAAGGTCTACGAGGTGTTTATCCGGGATGAAGTGTCGGTGATAATTAATTAGGCCTAAAAGTCTCTGTAGTTGCTTTTTATTTTCGGGCGGGTCTTTTACCCAAGGGTCTAGAATTCCCGAGGTGGGTTGGCCACAGTTGTAGGGGTCATAATGTTGGCCTAAGAAGGAAAAGCTGTGAGAGGGCACGAGGTGGCTTTTTGTCTCATTAATTCGCCACCCATTGGCCTTTAGTTCGGCTACCATGGTGTTAGTTACGTGTTGGACTATGTGTTCGTTGGGCCCAATTATGATTATGTCGTCCACATAGGCTAAAATGGTGGTGCCCCCAGTGGCTTCTACCCCTTTTAAGGTTTTTGCAAGAGCGGATGTGGCCAAGGCAGGGGAATTACAGAACCCTTGAGGGCACAACTTCCACTGGTACTGTGCGCCCTGGAACGCGAAGTTTAGGATTTGGGGTTTGTCCTCTAACGGGATTTGATAAAACATATCCTTTAAATCCAGGGTGCAGGCCCACCTTCCACTGGCATCACTTAGCTGCTGCCGTATTTCTGGAATGGTGGTTGGGCCCGCAAATGGAAGGTGTCGGACTCGACTGTTTGCTTGTCTATAGTCGATGACCAATCGAAATTCAGAGGGGTTGCCAGGCTTGGGGATACCCCAGCTGGGTGATAGTTTGACGTGGTTGCCTGCGCTATCCGTCCCTCCTTTAATAATTGGTTGAGCAATTGCTTAATGAGGGGGATGCCTTCAGGCTTCGTGGGAATAGGGAAAATTTCCATGAACTGTTATTAACAAGCTCGGGGCTATAAGGGGGGGGGGCATCGGGCGACAGGGTGACAGGCAGGGCCTGACAGACCTGTTTTTGTAATCATAGTCGTTTTATATCCCCAACCCCCAGCAAATTTGTTCCTCCCAACAAAGCCTTAACTTTCCGCTTATATCCTTTGTGAATCAGAGTAAAGCAGACTACGGGTTTTTCTTCAATGCTGTTAAGACCCTGAATAAACATAGTAGAACTTGTGGGTACATGCGGTACATCGGGTTTAATAACGGAGATTTGAGCTCCGGTGTCCAACAGGAAAGATACAGGGGTGTGAAGGGGTTTGGGACCGGCTACCAATAGGGTGTAATATGGTCGCTCATCCCAAGTCTCTGTGGAGGCCAGGGCGCACCCGGCCTCTACTCGTTTTTTGTTCTCAAATAATCATCCCAGTCCTTCCATCCTAACTGTTTCCCCAAGTCTTGTTGTTGGGAGTTAGACATCTTCCGCAGTGCTTCCTTGGGCGTCCCCTTATGTAATAGGAACCCAAAAAGTGCCCTTTCAGCCTTGGTACGTTCAGGGTGCTTAGGTTGACCCTTATTAACACGGTTCTCAGCTGGAAGGGCTGAGAGGGGACTCTTGGGGGCTTGTGGCATTCGAAGACGGGACATGGCCTCATATAAAGTAATAAGAGGTTGCCCAACCCAACCATGCAGCAGCAGGGTTCCCCCGTGTCAATCGGTGGGGCGCCATCTATGGCTAAGTCCACTGCATCCCTGTTGACCGGGATCTGAGTGGGGTCCCCGACATAAATGAGCGGCATGTTGGATTGGGTTTGCTGTGGATTCAAGTTCAAGGGCACCGTCTGTGGGTCCCACATTATGATGGATGCCCCGGCAATAGCCCATATGATCTCATGGGGCGTCTTTATGCTGCCGGGAGGTATATACATGCCCTTAAAACTGCCCTTCATGGCTAAAGAGGCTGCGGCTGGTGTAGTAAGTGGCCAGACCCCATTTCTTAAGAGGTTATGGCCTGAAAATCCTCCCGACCAGGTGAACGTTTTGGCCAAGAGACTAGCCTCCTCCCTGTCCACTATCTCTGCCCCGTGATCCAGGGCCAGACGGCCCAGCCAAACGAGGGCGGGCTCGCTCTCCCCACGCCTAGTGTCTACCATAAACTCCTTCAATTCTGCCTTAGTGCGGGTACGATATTCAGTGGTAGTAGTAATTTGGCCTGTATTAGAGTCCACCTTGCTTTTTGTAATAGCAACAGGCATTGCCTCCATCCGCATCTCCTTCTCAGGCGCAGGTGGGGCTGAGGGGAGAGCAGGATAGATCGAAGGGGGAGGGGGGGCTTCATAGGGGGGTGGGTTTCTACCAGCCTGACTCCCGTCCTCCACCTCCTTGTCACTCATCTCGCTTTCTGCGCTATCGGTGCCGTTCGCGGCGGCCTGTTTAGCGGCAAACATAGTGCTTCCATGAAGGACCGCACAGAGGTCCAGCGCTTTGTTTAGTGTGCTGAACAAGACCGTGGACACGTCTTCCGACTTATACTCATCCGGTCTAAGTTTCTTTGACCGCTTGGTCTGTTCCAATTTCTCCATTAATTGGGTTAGTAACCCGTGGGCTGGGTCACCCGGCTGTACCCGGGGTGGGGGTATGAGTTTAGAAACGGTGGCCCCGGATTTTTTAACGATACGGCTACACTCCTTCCAAATGCCGGACGGTGTCTCGGTCCGACTAGTATCCGCGACCCCCGTGCACTGGGGTTGCAGGGAACTATCGGCCGGCTGACATTTAAACGTGGGATGGCAATGGAGGAGACACCCTACGGCGGTCAGGGTTAACGAGGTCGTATAGTTTTTTGACCCTGACCCTGACTCTATAACACAAATCCAATCTAGGGTGGGCCTCTCAGATTGTCTACTGGCCACTTGGTGAAATTGTAGGTGTTGAAATTGCTCGAGCTCAGACTGTTCATGGTCCCCACTACGCCACGGGCACTGACCCTCCCGAAGGCATCCTGTTCGTGACGCCATGTTGATTACTGATTACTCTCGCCCCTCGCTCCACCAATATGGTCACAAGGTGCCCGTTATCTACCGGGTAATGAGCGTTGGGATAGGGCGGAGGCTCGATCACTGGATGTCCTCGGGAGGGGTGACAAGTGCCCCGAAGGTAGCAATGGGGATAACGCAAACAATCAGTTGTGGGGTTAAAATTGAGGGTTTATTAAATGGGTCACAGGTGAGGATAAGGAACAACTCAATACTAGTTACAACTTGGGCTTACAATATAATACCAGAACAAATAATAAAAATACTGCAATTACAAACAGAAGCTGACCCTGGTACCTCTCTAGGTCCCAGTAGTTATTCAGGTCCTTCCAAGGGTTAGTAAGGGTGCTGTTGGTGCTATTATTAAGCATAAATGCAATTACTCGTCTAAATAAAAGCAAAATGCAATAAGACAACTAAAGCTTGCCATGAAACTCCGGCTTACAACACAATCACAGATTCAGTTAGCTAACAAAAATAGCAAAATCAGTAGCTAGGCATACTCACACACACAAACCACAAAAGTTTCATCGTCACCGGCAATTGGGTAGGCTCCTTAAAACACACGGCCGAGGGAGACCTCGAGTTGATCAGGCTCAGTTACAAGGTCCAGGTTTTTTCGTTTTCTCCCTGTCCACTGCTTACATGCTGGGCAATTTATAAGGGTAATGACGTGTTCAATTTTTTGGCCAGGTTTCTCCTAATTAGGAGATTTACAGGTGCCTCGTTACCACCCTCAGGGATGGGGGGGTTTCCTGGAAATGGCTGACCACAAAATTTGCCTAGCCCCAACGGAAACTTTCGGAAATGTTTCTCGCTTGAGTACGTGCAGGCTCGTTTCCTGAACATGGAGGCCAGGGCAAAAGCTGCTTAAAGCTGCAGCACTAACATAGGCACTAACACCAAAAAGCAGCAAAATCGGCAGCATTTCGGCGGCAACACCTCTGAATGACGCTGCTTGTCAGCGGCATTTTGGCGGACGCTCGTCTGCCGCCACGGTCCTCCATGGCTCATGAAAAGGTTGGGGACCACTGCCTTACAAACGCAGGCAAGCCACGCCTACTGAGTGTGCATCTCTGGCCCCCTCGACTCGAGTGGTTTTTAGACCAACGCAAGTTCAATGAACTTGCTACAGACTTGGCTGATATAGTTCCAGAGATCCTATGATCAAGCCCCACTGCCGACAGCCTTCCCAGGAGTGTCAGTTTAACATATATCAAAGGAGCATGAGTCAATATGTGTGTCTCTCTGCTCCCTGAGGAGCTTGTGGTGTCTCTTCGGTTCGTGATGTAGGGGCATTGGGGAAGGTTGGTCGAAGCAGTGGATTTTGCCAAAGGCACTGAGGTTTGTAGCTACTCTCCTCTCGTCCAGGTGAGAGTTCCAGTGATGGGACAATTGCTGTGTCCTGTGCATATGAATCTCATTCCTGAAGCTGACGTCTCATGGTTCCAGGGAAACATAGCGATGCGAGAGGTCAGGATTATGCAGAATGGCCAGTGCCAGGGAAGGAGACACCTGGACCTGGTATTCAGCAACTACAGAAGCAGAGTACTGGGGTGATCGGCTGCTTTATAGGGGTCCAATACATTGTGCAATGGCCTGGGAGTCAGAGAACTGGCTTCTATTCCTAGCTCTCCTGTATGACCTTGGGCCAGTCAATTCACTTCTCTGAGTCTGTTTCATCTCCCACCCATTGTCTGTTTAGACAACAAGCTCTCTGTGGCAGGCCCAGTCCCTCACTTACATGTTTGCACAGGCCTGACACAATGGGGCCCTGATTTCAGTTGCTAAGTGCAATTAGAATATAAATAATAATTTGCAGGCACTGTGTTTGGAACCAACGGCAACATTTACAGCCAGTAGTTTAATTCCTAGGAACACAGCATTGCAGTATCACAAATGCATTAAGGAGAGGAGCTGAGTGTGAGTCTGACAGGAGGGGGCGCAGTCTGCTAGCCTGGTCTGTTTGGGGACCCAGGAGCCAGGCTGCACACCAGGCTGTGGGCTGCGTTGGTGGCAAAGAGCACAGGTTCTCCATGTTGGGGTGGTGGTAAACAGGTTCTCTGAAGAATGCACCTCTTCCCACCAGTATCACCTCAATACTTCCTAGCTTCAGCTTCAGCCAGGCCCTGGAATAGCTGGGGATGCTGCTGCTTGTGTCTGCTGGGAAGATTCGAACTGGCCAGGAATTAAATGATGATTTCTCCAAACCCGAACCGTTCACGGGAAAGGGTCAGCTCCAAACCCAAACCGTTCCTGGGAAAGAGTCGGTTCCAAACCCGAACCATTCACAGGAAAGGGTCATTTCCAAACCCAAACCGTTCCTGGGAAAGAGTCGGTTCCAAACCCGAACCATTCACGGGAAAGGGTCATTTCCAAATCTGAACCATTCACGGGAAAGAGTCGGCTCCAAACCCAAACCATTCACGGGAAAGGGTCGGCTCCGAACCTGAACCATTCACAGGAAAGTGTCGGCTCCGAACCCAAACCATTCACAGGAAGGGTCATTTCCAAACCCGAACGGTTCACGGGAAAGGGTCATTTCCAAACCCGAACGGTTTACGGGAAAGGGTCGGCTCCAAACCTGAACCATTCACGGGTAAGAGTTGGCTCCAAACCTGAACTATTCACGGGAAAGGGTCGGTTCCAAACCCAAACCATTCACGGAAAAGGTCGGCTCCGAACCCGAACCGTTCACGGGAAAGAGTCGGCTCCAAACCTGAACCATTCACGGGTAAGGGTCGGCTCCGAACCCGAACCGTTCACGGGAAAGAGTCGGCTCCAAACCCGAACCGTTCATGGGAAAGGGTTGGCTCTGAACCCGAACCGTTCACGGGAAAGGGTTGGCTCCGAACCCGAACCGTTCACGGGAAAGGGTCGGCTCCGAACCCGAACCGTTCACGGGAAAGGGTCGGCTCCGAACCCGAACCGTTCACGGGAAAGGGTTGGTTCCAACAAACGTTTCAAGCACCAACTTCACCTGACCAGCCCAGCAGCCAGGCATGGGCTGGATTGCCCTCAGGCCAGATTCACTCATGTCGGTGCCAGGAGATTCAGGTTGCAGTTTCCTCCTTGAGCTTGGCCAGCTGTGCCACAGGGAGTGGGATTCACTTGAGGGCAAGCAGGGAGCAAGGTCGCAGATCCTGGAGTTAACCTGGCCCTCCGGCTGTTGTACCCAGGCAGTGCACTGGGCCAAATGCATCCTTGGAGCAACTACAGTTACTTCAGCTGGTACCAGTGCATTGTGCCAGGGATGAATTTGACTCAGCTTGTGTCTGTGATAATTATCTCAAGGGTTGTGCAGCACTTGCCTGGCACAGCAAGGTGTGCTGAGGCGGTTCAGCTCAGAGGGCCAGCTAATCTTCCTCATCTTGCTCTGTTTGTTACAATCAAACAGGGCATTAGACTGTGAGGGTAGTAGGCAGGGACCTAGAACCCCTTAGGCCAGAAGCACGTCTCACTGCCACTGGTGTAAATCAGGAGTAACTCCATTTATGTTAGTGGAGTGACAGTGGCAAAACACTAGAACAAGAGGAGATTTAGGCTCCTGGATCATCCAGTCTGACTCCTGTATGCTGGAGTTATTTATTGTTTGTAGCTGTTGTCCCCCGTTTCCCCATTGCAAAATGGGGGTGGGGAATTCATACTCACCTGCCACACAGGCAGTTCCAAGGTTTAGCCTATCCGAGTGAGAAAAGCACTTTGAGATCAGGTAATGCTATATAAATGCAAAAAGCTATTTTCTTTAGCATCACTGTTCTGCAGTTCATTATATTTCTAACTGCTGCGGTCTCATTTTTGTTTATTTGCTCAGATAATCCCCACTGCTTGGGTTTATGTAAGGGCTGAATTAACAGTGTATTTATTTAGAGATCTTAAATTGCGCTGATGTAATGAGATAAGAATTGCAATCTTATGCAATTGCAGAGGGGATTAACATAAACAACATGGGGGTGTAACTACTCCATGCCTGTCAGTATGGTACACCCCACGGCCACTCGGAAACAGGATGCGGTTCTCTTGCAAACGCCCAGTCTGCTGCTCCTTGAGCGGAAGGAAAATCTGTGTTAGTACGGCACGATGGGCATAGCTGATTGAGAAACTCTATAAACTAGAGATGGGCCAAAGCCAAAACCGCAAATCGAACACATTTGAATATTTCGGGTTTCCAATTCCTGGATACAAACCTACCTCTGACTTTAATTCTGGTTCCAGATCAAATCCCAAAGGAAAAAGGACCTGTTTCTCAGTTCTGATTAGGCTGAGACCTGAAAGGCCAGCATTGGTACAAGATCAGCTGTATTTGAGAAATGGTCCCCAATTTAGGCAGAAATCTTGCAAGAAAGGCACCTGGGATTTCAGTACCAGCAAGCCCAAACCTGAGTCCTGGTTCAGCTTTGATCTCTAACCTAAACATGATCCCGATCTAAATGCCATCTCCTACTCCTCCATCCATCCACCTCTGGTATATATTGGGAAAACCACTTTGATGACCTTTTTAGGTTTAGCTTAGTTCCACTTTCCTGCTTTTCACTGACTCCCTCAATCATCGACTTCAGTAGAGATGCATCTGCTTACACAGGGACTGAATCTGGCCCTTTGCTTTCGGTCAGGATCCTTGCTGATATTATTTATTAAGTGTTTTCGGTCAGGACTCTAAGAGTAAAGGTGCAATGTAAATGAATACAATGTCATATATTTGTCAATTTCCCAGACAGGAAGGACAATCCTCCCAATGGGTGGGCCCAGGTAAAGAGCACAGTATAAGAGGCAGATGATCATACAAACCCCAGGACAGCAGACCGAGCAATACATCCTCAGGCTGAAAAATTAGGCATTACAAATATATACTGAGAAGAGAAGCAGTGGGGTCTAGTGGACAGAGCACTGGACAGGGTGCCAAGAGACCTGGATTTTATTCCCAGTTTGGCCAAAGACCTGTTGTATGACGTAGGGTCAATCGCTTCCCGTCTCTGTGTCTCTCTCCTTTTATTTTGTCCTTTCACCTGTGCCTCCTGCCTTTCATCTTGTCTGTTTAGATTGTAAGCATGGCACAATGGGGCCGGGAGCTCAGTTGTCCCTCTAGGCACTATTGTAATGCAAATAATAAATAATGTCCTATGGAACAGCAGTTTTCAGCCAGGGATGGGAGTCTGAGGACTATGTCCAAGGCAGTGGTGCCCAAACCTTTCCTCTCGCGCCCCCCTTACCTGTAATGGAATGTGTCTGCGTCCCTCCCTCCCCCAGCTGGGAGGGGAGTCGTGGCTGGGCCAGGGCCAGGAGTGGAGCCACAGCCAGGGGGCGGGGCTAGAGCAGAGCTGGGGACAGAGCGGGGCTGGGTGGTGCTTTTTCCCTGCCTCCCCTTGGGGGCTGGTTCAGGCCCCACCACACTCCCCAGACGTTCCTCCCTAGGGAGGCATGCTCCACAGTTTGGGGACCACTGGTCCAAGGGGTCTGCAAAAATATAGGCTGAAAAGAATTCATCTCTGTGTACCGGGCGTGGCCAAACTGGCTTGCGAGCCACATGCAACTCTTTTAAAGTTAAAGTGCAGCTCACGGAGCCCCTCGCCCCCACCCACCCCCATTGTGTAGTGCTGTAGCATTCTGGGCTGTATCAGCAGGAGTGTTGTAAGCCAGACACCTTCCACTCTACTCAGCACTGATTAGGCCTCATCTGGAGTGTTGTGGCCAGTTCTGGGTGCCACATTTCAGGAAGGATGTGGACAAATTGGAGAGAGTCCAGAGAAGAGCAACAAAAATGATTAGAGGTCTAGAAAACATGAGCTATGAGGGAAGATTGAAAAAATTGAGTTTGTTTAGTCTGGAGAAGAGATGACTGGGAGGGGAGGGGAGAACAGTTTTCAAGTGCATAAAAGGTTGTTACAAAGAAGAGGGGGGAAAATATTTTTCTTAACTTCTGAGGACAGGACAAGAAGCAAGGGGCTTACATTGCAGCAAGGGGGCTTTAGGCTGGACATTAGGAAAAACTTCCTGTCAGGATGGTTAAGCACTGCAATAAATTGCCCAGGGAGGTTGTGGAATCTTTCATCAGGGATTTTTAAGAGTAGGTTGGATAAACACCTGTCAGGCTTGGTCTAGGTAATACTTCATCCTGCCATGAGCACAGGCGACTGGACTAGAGACCTCCCAAAGTCCCTTCCAGTCCTATGATTCCATGGTTGCCCACCTAGCAGACTTGGGCTGGGAGGAACTTGGGGTTTCTGCCTTAGGGTGCGCAGGGTAGTGGGGCTCAGGGCTTCTGCCCCCAGGAGGAGCCTTGCTGGGACTCGGGGCTTCAACCCCGCTCTTGCTGAAGCCCTGAGCACCAGCAGGTGCCTCCCCGGAGGCAGAAGCCTGGAGCCCTAGTAGACTTGCCCGCTCTGGAGATCTGAAGATTATCCCATGCGGCTCGGGGGGCCAGCCCGGCTATAGCCAGCCAGCAGCTTTCCCAAGGGCCCGGCACCTCCACGGGAATCTCCGAAGGGTCGGCAGTGAGAAGCGGGGGAGCCCCCCGGCTATCGGCCAGACTGGGGGGGACCCAACGATGCTCGCTCTGAGGTTTAATTACAAGCCGTAGCCCGGGCCCCAGGCGAGTCCCTCGGCCAGGGCTGGCCCCCGGCGGCGAGCTCGGGGCTCGCCTCGGGCCGGGCCGGGCCAGGGCTGCGGGCGCAGCTCCGGCTTTCCAGGCCGCACGGAGCCAGCCCGGTCCTGGCAGAGGGCGAGGCTTCGCGCGGCACCTACCAGCGGCGGGAGGAGTCGCCCCCGCCCCGGGCTGGATTCGGAGCCGGCGCCGCCGTGCACACGGGCTGCAATCCGCTCCGCGGCGCGGCCCCTTTAACGGGCTCGCGTCGGCACCAGCAGCCGCTTGTTGCGCTGCGCGCCGGTGACTGTCACATTGTGTCCAGCTCGCGGGCTGCCGAGCTCGCCGAGCCGCGGGGCGAGGCTCGCTGCTGCCGCGGCCGCTGCTCCAGCTCCGCTGGCTCCTGTGCATGAAGATGGCGGCGCCGATCGGCAGCAAGCCCGCACCCCTGGGCGCTCCCAGCAAGCCCGCCGGCCCCGAGCTGGATTTCAGGTCCGGAGCCCGCACGGAGGAATTGAATAAACTCATCCAGGAATTCACCAAGCACGACCAGCGGGAGTACGACGACCAGCGAGCCCTGGAGATCCACACGGCCAAAGACTTCATCTTCTCCATGCTCGGTGAGCGGGGGCGCGGGGGCAGAGCCGCCAGCCCGGGGGGGACCCCGAACCAGCCGAGGCTGGGGGACGGAGGGTGGGATTGGTTTGTTCCAGGTTGAGGGTTTTCCCCTCCTTTTTAAATTAAAATTCTCTTTCCTATCCCTCGTGTGGGTGCATGGCACACCTTCCTTCCTGGCTGTAGGTGTGCAAACACGCAGCTAGTGTGTGCCTGGCTCAGATGCACACTCGTGGCCTTGGGAGGGTGCGCTGGGGGTCAGGAGAGGCCACTCTGGCGCTCTCCGTTATTTATTTATTTATTTATTCATTCATGTGTAGAGACTAGTGATACATTTGCAGTTCAGGGGTCTAGTTGTAGCCAGATGGTTTAGTTGTTAGCACACCAGCACTCCCATGAGCTGTGTTTCTAGGCTTGGTTGCAAAACTTGTATCCTGTGGAAGGGACTGTGGCTGGGCTGGAGAATTCTAGTTTGCATGTAACTTTGATTCATCACAGGTGTGGGGATCCCTAAATGATGCTAAAACAAATGGCAACCGCCCCACTGCTCAAATCACCCATGCTCTTGGATGACAAAGAGTTAGCACAGATGATATGCAGAGTGACTAACGTTTGAACTCCACCTGCAGTACAGTCACTGATGAATATATACCCTGCGTTAGTTAAAAATTATTAATCTAAACAGAAACCTTTAACATAGAAAAGATCCTTTGTAATGGATCTTGACATCAAGCTTTCAGTTTTACATCAGCATCACAGACATTTTTTCATTAAAATAACAGAAGAGTGGAACATATATGTGGCAGGTTCAAAGTTTAATCTGATATTTAAGAGTCTGAGGTCAAGCCATTGAACTAGAGTGTAGGGTCAATAAATACCTCTGTGCTTCAAGATGTGTGTATTTCTTTCTTTCTCTCCAAAGCATGTATATAATGAAATAGGTAGCGCACACATGCATGTGCGGGGCTGCCCAGAATCAATTTATTAATAATTAACCTATACCGCATTTTGATATGAAAGCATGATGCTATCATATTCCAGAATCACTAACTGATCACTTCCTCTCTAGTCATAAATGTACAGTACTTATATTAAACAAGCGGCTACCTGCCGAACTCTGGTTATCTAGGATGACTAGCTGGTGGGTAATTGCTTGCTTTGGGATTCAGATAGTCAGTATATTTTCTTTTTCATGTAAGGTTGGAGAGGATGTAACTCACTAACTTTAGCTTGAGAACAAGAGCAAAGCGTTGAAATGTTTAATGGCACTGCTTATAATTGCAGATTATGTTTGTGTGTGGTGGGGGGGGTACTTTTTCCTTCTTCCTTTAAAACAACAACGAGAACCTTTCTGCATGGAATTCTGGTCCCACTGAAGTCAATGGGAGTCTTGCCATTCTCGCCAGTGAGGCCAGGGTTTCACCCACTATCACAATCTGACAAACCTCTCAGTTGGGATTTTGTGGGGAAAACATCAACAGGTAGAAATGAGCGACCGCCTCACAATAACTTGTCTGCAAAGCTCTTCGGTTTGTAAATAACTACACAGTATCTTTCCGAACTGCCAGGCAGTGCTGAAGAGAACACGGTATCATTTCTTTACCTGTAAGTCTCCCCTCCCCCATGCAGACATTGGGTGTGACGGTGGCACAACACCTTCTATTTCTTCCTAGCCATCCTGATGGCCAGCTGCTCAGAATAGATCAGGAACTCTTGGATACTTATACAAATTAACAAAGCTTCATGGCCCATATAATGCACAAGGGGGACTGCTTCAGCTGTAATTGTGGAGTCTGAAATATATCAGAATATACATCAGTCACTTCTGTCAGAATGCTGTGTGTACAAATCTGCAGGCTGAAGCATGCTGTTAGCATACTGACGTGGGGTTTGCACAGAAGCGATGTTCTCTCATACGTCATGTCGGGCAGGTTTTGCTTGAGTCAAAATTAAACCACTTCCAGTGGAAGGAATCTTGCCAGAGAAAGGAGCTCAGGCCCAGGCCCAGGCCCCGTGGAGGAATACCCTCTCTCACTGGTATTTAAAAGGTTAAGTTTCTTGCTCCTTGTCTCGTACCCTTTTTCTCCCTAGCTATTGGACAGCTGAGCACTGGAAGAGTTAATGAACTGCTATTCTGCTACCTCAGACCTGGTACCGTGGTCCCAACAGCTCGTGTCCCCAAATGTAGGGAAGATGTTCGTAGCTGCAACCTTATGACTCTGACCTAGATGGAGCTGGTGTTTGTTTATATGGTTGTTTGGATTGTGGTAGCACAAGTAGGCACTCTCCCAAAGAGCTCACAGTCCTGTTAATACCGGAGCACTGAAAGTACGCGTGCCGGGGAGCCCCTACTGGATACGTTTCCCTGTTTATGCTAAGCGTCACTTGAGGTTTGTTTGAAGTTTAGCTGTGTGGTTGTGTTCTCTGTCTGTTAATGATGGAGATGGATGGGGCTTGCATAATTAGGGTCCTAATGGAGAAAATTGGGGAGGAAGAATGGTCTTGTACTGTCAGGACTTTGGAGATCGGGGTCTAACTTTTAGCTCTGCCACTGACTTCTGTGAGACCTTGGACAAGATGCTCATACTCGCTCTCAGTTCTCTGCCGGTAGGATGAGGAAAGCAGTAGTTCCCAACCTCATGGTGCTGCTGTGATGATGAATTCCAAGCGCCTGACGAGTGTCATGGATACTGTTGTGATGGCGACCATATCAGTATCTAGATAAAATAGTCCTATTGGGGTCTCCATCCAAGGCAGGACTGTTCCCTCTTTCTCAGGCCTGGAAGCCCAGAGAGGAATTAGCTGTGTATCAAGGAAGATTCTACGCAAAGCGTTTAGAACAAAAGAAGAACTGAACTGCTCTGGCAAATGTAGGAGGCAGCGATAGCTGCAACTCTGGCTGTTCATGATGCACAGATGTGCTGTGAAATTTTAAAAACATACACTGGGCTCTTAGGAATAGGAGCACTGAGTACTAAACTGACCTCTGAAATTCCCGGCGCTGCTGCTGCCTCAAACTAGTCTGTGGTTTCTCTCTTCGGGGTCCTGACTCTTGGATTCTTTTCTTTTCAGGGGTGCTAACAGCCTTAAGGGAATCTGTAACTGTTCCTTTGTTCCAGGTGGGCTCAGGCTTGCTTATAGCCATATAGAGAAGGGGGGTGGGGGTTATTCATCTTGATCCTTTAGTGAGACCATTTTCACAAACCTCCACTGTTTTGCTTGTTACGTAAATAGGTCTAATCTCCACAGGAGTCTCCACAGGAGGGAAGGGACAAAACCTCAGCTCCACACAACCTTTTCGTGGGTGTGCAAGTCCAAACATTGCAGCCTGAGTCCATTGACAATCTCACGGGCGTTCTAAAGGGTGGTAGTTGTTCTGTCCTCTGACACTGGGCAGGCAGTGGAGTGGGTAAGATTTTCCAAAGCAGCTGATGAGTTTGCAGTGACTTTCCATGAGACCTTTGGCCTTGTCTACATTTACAAGGGCTTGCTGGGATAGATGTACTGGGGGAGCTATACCAGAAAACCTCCCCAGGGGGAAGAGAGCTTATCCATGTGAAAGGACACTCCTGCTGGTGTGACTGCAGCTGCACTAGGGCTCTTGTTGGCATAGTGATATTGGTTAGGCTGGTGGTCTTGCTGCACCCTGTGGTCCTGTCCCCCCACTCGCTTCTAACAGGCACAGCTATGCCAGTAAAATTGTCTTGTGTAGATGAGGCCTTAGGCTCCAAGACACTTCTGTTAGAGGCTCCTGGAAATGTTATCCACTGTCTGTGGTAGGTGGAGAGAGACTTTGATTCTGGTGCTGTACCAAGGAGCAGAAATTTTACATGAGTGGAATGATCTCTCTTGCAAGAGAGGCCAGTCACGACAGGAGCCTCCTTGCTGATGCGCCCCAGTGCTGTTGCATACGTACCACACAGCTGTTAAGAACAACCTTATTCTGCATTGCAGTATCCTTCGACTCTGGCTTTTGCTGGGTCCCTCTCCCTGCAGGCCATGAGTGTCTGGGTTTATATTTGAGGCTCTGCCTTGGGTGCAGAAAATGGTAGCTATCTCAATGCAAAATCCTTATGGAAACAAGGCATAGGTAGCTCATACCACGATGTAGCTAGTTGAATTCAACCCTGTCCTTATGGCACCCTCTCCCCCCCCACCCCCCAGCGGAGACTACTGGGATGTGGCTAGTCAAGGTTTAAAAGCTGTGCCTTAGAATCATAGAATGTCAGGGTTGGAAGGGACCTCAGGCGGTCATCTAGTCCAGTGTTTCTCAAACTGAGGTCACCGCTTGTGTAGGGAAAGCCCCTGGCGGGCCGGACCAGTTTGTTTACCTGTCCCGTCTGCAGGTCCAGCCAATTGCAGCTCCCGCTGGCCGCGGTTCGCTGTTCCAGGCCAATGGGAGCTGCTGGAATCAGCATGGGCCGAGGGACTTACTGGCCACTGCTTCCCGCAGCCCCCATTGGCCTGCAGCGGCAAACTGCGGCCGGGGGAGCCGCGATCATCCGGACCACCAGGGGCTTTCCCTACACAAGCGGTGACCCCAGTTTGAGAAACACTGATCTAGTCCAACCCCCTGCTCGAAGCAGGACCAATCCACAGACAGATTTTTGCCCCAGATCCCTCAATGGCCCCCTCAAGGATTGAACTCAACTCTGGGTTTAGCAGGCCAGTGCTCCAACCACTGAGCTATCCCTCCCCTGCTTGTCTCCTTTATCTCAGTATAAACCCCCCCACCTTTTGTGCAGTGAAGTCAGCCTGAGAAGCTTTGTCCAAACTGCCTCTGAGACAGTTGAGCGAATGAGCTGGAGAAGTCACTCAACTACTATTTTGAAAGGTTAGGTGGTGACACAGGCTGTTTAGTTTGATAGCTAAGAACATGTCTTCCGGGCACACACATTCTCAAGGCAGGATTGTCAAGAACTTGCCCAACACCCGTTCTTAAAGGCTGGGAAATATTTGTAAAGGATTTGGGGAATGCTTGCCAAGCCCAATTATGCTTTAAATGCAATTTATAATTATGTTCCTACAGAAGGATGGTAACTAGGATACATGAATTGTTTTTTTTTCTTCCACATGACTTTGCATGAACGCCTAGCGCGAAAGCAGTGTAAACAAGACAGATGCGACTACCAGACTTGGAATATTTCTAGCCTGGAATCAAGTTGTTCAGCTTTCTCTTAGCCAGCTGATTAGTTTTATTTAGCAGTTCAAAATCAAAGTGGAAGCAGAAATGAGGAGCAATGACACAAGTGGTAGAGTTGCTTAGGAAGGGGAGTTAAACTTTGCAATTCTAGGAAACGCCTCCTCTGGAAGATTGTTTTTCTCCAGTGTTTCTAGGAAAGCTCTGAAGCATAATGGGCATTTCTGGGGGCTCTGCTCCGCAGCGCAGCAGTCATTTCTCTTGTTAATCACTGCAGAGGACATCTTTGATTTAATTCTAGCTTTGAAGGTTTGCTTTTCACTCATTCAGACACATGCCATGTTTCTGCTGGTCCCTACAAGATCTGTCCACGTGCAGGGTTTCCTTCGGGGTCCATGCCTATAGTCTCACCCCACTTCAGAAGTATTTTACAATCAGAAAATGGGGCTCTAACCAAATTGCAGCTTGTTTGTCATAGAATTGTAGAACTGGAAGGGACCTCGAGAGGTCATCTAGTCCAGTCCCCTGCACTCTTGACAGGACTAAGTCATCATATTTATCAAGTGACCACAACCAGAATTGTCTGTCCCTGCTCAGGCTCTCAAGCCCCCAAACATGGGGGAGGACTGGGTAATATGAAAGGCAGATTTGAACAAAACTTACTTTTAACTTTGCAGACACCAAACCTCTGCTGGTTTTCCCTGTCACTGAACACTGTACCAAGTCCACGGACAAGTGGTATCTAAGCTGTGTCTAAATCTTGACGATTCTGTCTGCATAACATCTCTGAGGCCTTGTCTACACTATAGGGCAAAGCCGATCTAAGCTATGCAATTTGAGTTATGTGAACAGTGTAACTCAAGTCGACGTAGCTTAGAACTTTTTATTGGGGGGTCCACGCTATGTGATGTCAACGGGAGATGCACTCCTGTTGACTCCCCTTACTCTTCTTGATCTTCACTAGACTTTCTAAATCGACTGCTGATGCATTGATCGCCACGCATCGATCTCCCAGTAAGTGTAGACAAGCCCTAAGATACAGCCTTTACTGTCAACCCACACAGCTAAATCTCCTTGTTCAGCCTCTCATCTCCTGTCTTAATTACCACAACATCCTTTTCTCTGGCCTTGACAAATGCAGTCTTGCCCAGCTCATCCATTCAGAATGCAGCTGCAAAGATCACTTCCGAAGCTTATGGCTTTGAGCATGTCACCCACTTGTTAAATTTTCAAGCAAGCACCATAATGTTTTCTCTCATGTTGACCTGCAAGCTGGTGAGGTGCTCCCTGTTAACATCCACAAAGCCATTCCTAATATCTGATTTGTGTCCAATGCCCCTCTGCTATGTACATCGGCCAAACTGGACAGTTCCTATGGAAAAGGATAAATGGACACAAATCAGATATTAGGAATGACAATATACAAAAACTTGTAGGAGAACACCTCAATCTCCCTGGACAGACAATAGCAGACCTTAAGGTGGCCATCCTGCAGCAAAAAACTTCAGGACCAGACTTTAAAGAGAAGCTGCTGGGCTCCAGTTCATCTGCAAATTTGACACCATCAGCTCAGGATGAAAGAAAGACTGTGAATGGCTTGCCAATTACAAAAGCAGTTTCTCCTCCCTTGGTTTTCATACCTCAACTGCTAGAAGAGGGCCTCATCCTCCCTGATTGAACTAACCTCGTTATCTTTAGCCTGCTTCTTGTTGCATATATATACCTGCCCTTGGAAATTTCCACTACATGCATCCGACGAAGTGGGTATTCACCCACGAAAGCTCATGCTCCAAAACGTCTGTTAGTCTATAAGGTGCCACAGGACTCTTTGCTGCTTTCTGAACTGGATAGTTCCTGTGGATGCAAAGGCTGCAGGTTTTAATAATAAAAATCTATTGTTACCTTAACATACCAGTAACAGAGATGTGGGGGTTGCTGCTTGTCTGCTAGTGCAACTTGTAACCTGGTTTCTTCCAGGCCTTCAGAATAATTCTTCCAGCAGCGGCTGCTGTTCTGACTGGTGGATGATGGCATGGATTGTGCTCTCGTTAACGGACAAACTCCACAGCTTCCTCTTTCATCTGTGCTGCTCTGAGGTGTGGCTTTTGATTGCACATGGCAAGCTGTTCTGCAGTGCAGAGTGGGCAACCGTATCCTGGCCCTCCGTTCAGACTTCTGATGTGCGGGTCTCTATGTGCAGCAATAGCCAGCTTTCCTGGCCCGATCCCTGCACGATCTCCACTCCTTTGGATGCATCCTCTCTCATTTTCAAGAACCCTTTCAGTGGATCTTCTCTCTCAGATAGTCTTCTGCAGTAGCTTAAATTAGAAGGAACAAACCTTCCTTGAACTGACTTGTTAAACGTGTGTCAAAGGTACTCTTGATGCTAAGTACAGTACAGTGGTCTTATTAACGTGCTGCCTTTCGTCCGTCAGACAGTATGCTTTAGTCTAATTTAGAGCATTAATTAGAATTCAGTTCATGCACTTTGTGCTGATTGGGCTGGTGCGGAAAGTACAGTGTTCTGAATGAGGGGTGATTACTAATGTTAAGGTGCAGAAACCACGAGGCTGGGATCTGGGCTAGCTTTTCTTCCCTCCTGCTCCTTTCCGGGCCTTTTTGGAGAGGAGGCTGCTAATAGTGCTGTGCTGCGTGGCTTCTGGGCATAGAACAGTAGAGACTGATGAATTTGAATCACAGCCTCATGGACTGGGAATCGTCAGACCTGGGTTCGGTTTCCTACCCTACCCTAGTTGGGCAAGTGCCTGAATCTACTGACTTTCAATGGGATTGAGGCATTTTTGGAAAATTTACCTCTCTGTGACTCAATTCCCAGTCTGTAAAATGGGGATAATAATTCTTCCTCTACTTGTGCAACCTGTTTGGTTTGGTAGTGTCGGGCTGGCTTTCTGTGTCTGTGTCTGGCCTACTGCCAGGACTGTCATCTTGGTTGGGGTCTCTGTGGGCTGTGGTAATGTCAGAAATGAGGTGTAACTGCAGGAATATGACAGTTGTGGCCCAGAACTGCTAGTGACCGTGTTCCAGGCAATGTTAAAAGGGAATAACATTTTGAAGACTAAGATCATGACCTTTCAGAAGAGTACTTCAGTTTGCTGTAGTATTCGTCTAAAATACAGCAACTCAGGGTGCATTGCTGCAGGTCTTGAGCGGTAGGATGCTGTAGGGCAGTTCTTTCTGCTAAGGCTGTGCTGAGGCCATATCTGGGATAGGGCATGCAATACTGACCAGCAAGCTTCAGAAAGGATTCAAACAGACACTGTGGAAAGGTACAGATGCGCCCTCCTTGTGTGCTGATCAAGCGGCTTGGCCTCAGAGAGAGGTTTAAAGTGACCTACTTGTTAAGGTCTAGCAAATAATTCCCAAAGCTCCTTACAAACTACAGTTGAAAGTAAAGTCCTGGCTTCTGCCAGAGCTGGTGTGGAATGTGTGGTCCAAGCTCACAGAGCAGCAGGGTGCAGCAGTCTGGGACAGAAAGTGACAACTGTCATATATTGTTGAAACCACAGATATCGGTGGGGGTAACCCAAGGACCTAGGAAAGAGTTTAATCACACTGTGTGACACACACGCAGCCTGGGGTGGTGATTTGAGATATGAAAAGAGAAGTAGTTGGATGTAGGATTTTTCCTTTCCCAAGTGCATCATGCTAAGTGGAATACTTCCACTCCTTGGGCACTCATGAGTGAAAGTTAGCTTGTCCAGAATAGCTGAGTGTGTACAGAATATTGTTGCTGGATGCAGCTACTGGGAAGTACAACATATATTCCTGCTACAAAGCAGGAGAGCTTGAACTGAAATGCTAGCCCGTGTGCTTTCGTTCTAAAATGTCTCTTGTCTTAGACCATGTCTACATAGCAATATCGATGCAGCTGTGCCACTGTAAGATCGCTCGTGTAGACGCTCCATGCTGGCGGGAGAGCTCTCCTGCCAACGTAGCGCTGTCCGCACCAATGCTTCTGTCGGTGTAACTTTTATGTCGCTCAGTGTTATGTCGCTCAGTGTTGGGGGGTTTCATACCCTTGAGCGACATAAGTTATACTGACAGAAGTGGTAGTGTAGACATGGCCTTAGCTTTTCCATGCGTATGGTGGGACCTTTTGAGATTGTGCTAAGAACTGACCTTGAGGGAAGAAGGTTAGTCAGTGTGTCTCTGTATAGAAAGTTCGTGATTGTAAGGAAGGAATAATTAGCAATCATAGTCTCAAAGGTTAAGACAAACACAATTAACTTCTCTGCTTCACTTCTGCCCCTTAAATGACTGCTTTTTGGAGCAGCTAGTCCTGGAACCCACAAGAGGAGAGCCGATTCTTGATATAGTCCTATGTTGAGCACAGGATCTGGTCCAAGAGGTTAATATAGCTGGACCGCTTGGTAATAGTGACCATAATATAATTAAATTAACATCCTGTGGCAGGGAAAACATCATAGCAGCCCAACACTGTAGCATTTAATTTCAGAAAGAGGAACTACACAAAAATGAGGTTAGTTAAACAGAAATAAGTAGGTACAGCACCAGAAGTGAAATCCTTGCAAGCTGCGTGGAAACCGTATAAAGACACCATAATAGAGTCTCAACTTAAATATATACCCCAAGTTAAAAAACATAGTAAGAGAACCAAAAAAAAGTGCCACTGTCGCTAAACAACAAAGCAAAAGAAGCAGTGAGAGGCAAAAAGGAATCCTTTAAAAAGTGTAAGTTAAATCCTAGTGAGGAAAATAGAAAGCATAAACTCTGGCAAATGAAGTGTAAAAGTGTAATTAGGAAGGTCAAAAAAGAATTTGAAGAACAGTTAGCCAAAGACTCAAAAAATTTAATAGCAGATTTTTTTCTTTTTAAGTACATCAGAAGCAGGTAGCCTGCTAAACAGCCAGTGGGGCCACTAGACAATCGAGATGCTAAAGGAGCACTCAAGGATGACAAGGTAATTGTGGAAAAACTAAATAAATTCTTTGCATTGGTCTTCATGGCTGAGGGTGTGAGAGAGATTCCCAAACCTGACCCGTTCTTTTTAGGTGCCAAATCTGAGGAACTGTCCCAGATTGTGGTGCCATTAGAGGAGGTTTTGGAACAAATTGACAAACTAAACAATCATGAGGACCAGATGGTATTCACCCCAGAGTTTTGAAGGAATTCAAATGTGAAATTGCAGAACTACTAACTGTAGTTTGTAACTTATCATTTAAATAAGCTTCTACATCAAATGACTGTAGCATAGCTAATGTGATGCCAATTTTTAAAAAGGGCTCCCAGAGGTGATCCTGGCAATTACAGGCTGGTAAGCCTGACTTCAGTACCAGGCAAACTGATTGAAACTATAGTAAAGAAGAGAATTGTCAGACACATAGATGAACATAATTTGTTGGAGAAGAGTCAACGTGGTTTTTGTAAAGGGAAATCATGCCTCACCAATCTACTAAAATTCTTTGAGGGGGTCAACAAGTATGTATGTGGACAAGGCAGATCCAGTGGATATAGTGTACTTAAATTTTCAGAAAGCTTTTGACAAGGTCCCTCACCAAAGGCTCTTAAGTAAAGTAAGCTGTCACGGGATAAGAGGGAATGTTCTCTCATGGATTGGTAACTGGTTAAAATATAAGAAACAAAGGATAGGAATAAATGGTCAGTTTTCAGAATGGAGAAAGGTAAATAGGGGTGTCCCCCATGGGTCTGTACTGGGACTGGTCCTGTTCAACATATTCATAAATGATCTGGAAAAAGGGGTGAACAGTGAGGTGGCAAAATTTAGTTAACTCAAGATAGTTAAGTTCTAGGCAGACTGTGAATAGCTACAAAAGGATCTCTCAGAACTGGATGACTGGGTAACAAAATAGCAGGTGAAATTCAATGTTGATAAAGTAATGCAGATTAGAAAACACAACCCCAACTATACATGTAAAATATTGGGGTCTAAATTAGCTGTTACCACTCAGGAAAGAAATTTTGAAGTCATTGTGGATAGTTCAGCTGCTACCACTGAGGACCGTCTAGATCCATCCTCTTTGGAACCCCTCCTTCAGGTAGTTGAAGGCTGCTATCAAATCCCCCCTCACTCTTCTCTTCTGCAGACTAAATAAGGCCAGTTCCCTCAGCCTCACCCAGCCCCCTGATCATTTCTGTTGCCCTCCTATCCAGCTTCTCATCCACTGTAATCCCCAAGTCCTTTTCTGCAGAACTGCTGCCTAGCCAATTGGTCCCCAGCCTGTAGCAGTGCATGGGATTTTTCTGTCCTTAGTGCAGGACTCTGCAGTTGTCCTTGTTGAAACTCATCAGATTTATTTTAGCCCAATCCTCCAATTTGCTAGGTCACTCTGGACCGTATCCCTACCCTCCAGTGTATCTACCTCTCCAGCTTAGTGTCATCTGCAAACTTGCTGAGGGTGCAATCCATCCCATTATCCTGATCATTAATGAAGATGTTGAACAATGTTGGGAATCATTAAGAAAGGAATAGATAATAAGACAGAAAAATCATATTGCCTCTGTATAAATCCATAGCATGCCCACATCTTTAATATTGCATGCCGAAGTGGTCACCGTATCTCAAAAAAGATATATTGGAAAAGGTTCAGAAGAGGACAACAAAAATGATTAGGGGTATGGAACGGCTGCCATATGAGGAGAGATTAATAAGACTTGGACTTTTCAGCTTTGAAAAGAGACAACTAAGGGGGGATATGATAGAGGTCTATAAAGTAATGAATGGTGTGGAGAAAGTGAATAAGAAAGTGTTATTTACTCCTTCTCATAACACAAGACCTAGGGGTCACCAAATGAAATCAATAGGCAGCAGGTTTAAAACAAACAGAAGGAAATATTTTTTCACACAACGCACAGTCAACCTGTGGAACTCTTTGCCAGAGGATGTTGTGAAGGCCAAGACTATAACGGGGTTCAGAAATGAACTAGATAAGTTCATGGAGGATAGGTTCATCAACGGCTATTAGCCAGGATGGGCAGGGATGGTGTCTCTAGCCTCTATTTTCCAGAGGCTGGGAATGGGCGACGGGATGGATCACTTGGTGATCCCCTGTTCTGTTCATTCCTTCTGGGGCACATGGCATTGGCCACTGTTGGTAGACAGGATACTGGGCTGGATGGACCTTTGGTCTGACCCAGTTTGACCGTTCTTATGGTTGTACATAAAACTTGCATTTAGAGCTGCCTTTGGTTCTGAAACATGAGGCGGTGTTTGGAGATGCTTCAGATTTTTTTTTTTTGAGTGCCTTAATTAAATCTGTAACTTAGACGAGCCGGAGAGCTGCATTTGCTGTCATTTTATGATGTAATGATGTAATCCGTTGTGACACGTCACTGCTGAGTGTCAAAGTCGATAACTCTAATCTCCATCCTTGGCTCAGTGGCAGGACCTGAACTACAGGGCTTTTTTCAGGAACCTGCAAACTCTCAGGTATGCTGTGAGATTGACGTCCTTAAACTTGTGCTGCTGCTGCTGACTGAATTTCTCTACAACCACAGCCCAGTGCATTGAAGAATCTGGAGTTTACAGCAAAGAAGAAAGAAGTAATTGAGTGCAAATTAAGTAGGACTTTGTATTTGGGAAATGCCTTAATCTCCTTTTAAATGCACTTCATTTGCCAACATTCAGAGTTATGCCATTTCTGTGGCTCAAGGGTGTCTGAATTCGCCTCTCTTCCTTTCTTACATTTCTTACAACCACCTCTATTAGACCTGCACATTGGGATAATTGTTGTGCTGCTTCCAGTTTTTTAATTGCTGAAATATTAGAACTTAGACTCGCTATTCTGTCTGTACAGATCGTCAGTGTGGTGAATCACTGCTATTCAAGACTCAAGTAGCTTTTAATAACTTCATATTGCTTGCCATGCACAAAGAGGTGTTTGCATTTATATGGGGAGACAGGTGTGGACTGGCATTCCAACCTCTCTTCAGTCCTCTTTCCCAACTGAGCAGTAGTCTACTTCCCAAATCTTCCTTTCATTGGCTGTGCATAGGGCAGTTTTTATAGACTTGTAGGTATCCCTCTGCTCACTGGGCCAAACCTGTAGTTTATGAGGAGGCGCTGCCTGCAGACGTCTTCTAGCCACATGCTAAATGACTTCTAGATTAGAGACAATAACAATAAAGAACGCAAGTCTGAGTGCAGGTTGTACAAGCTGCAGCAACTCGGAGAACTAGATAACTACTTTCGCTGCATGTAGAGGTCTCAGAAACTTAACAGCACAGTACACAGAAAACAAAGGCATGAGAATTTCATAGCGTTCATCTATCAGAGGGAAGAATTTCACTTGATTATTATATTTTTTTAGAGAAACTTGATCAGAATCGCTCATTAAAGTGTTCAGGTCCTTGATGCTGCATTTCTAATGCAAGTCAGATTCCCTAGTGGCCGTTGTGGATGTAAAGGTTTCATAAAAGCATGTTCCCACTAAATGTATCGTTTTGGGAATGCATACACTCTTAGGGTGTCTGCCCCTGGACATTGCAGCACTGCCAACCCCAAACAGTTACAAATCAGAAGTCAACCCCCAAAATCATGTGGGTTTTTGTTTTGTTTTGTTTTTTAAAAAGGCAGGTATCTTATTTGCCTTCTGGCTTTTGAGCTTTTAGGGTGTAGTTGGGTTATGTCTTCAAACTTTAGAATTAGCAAACATGAGCATTAGAATTGTCTTTTTAAGAGCTGTTTTCAGCTTTTAATGCAGGCAAATAAACTTGCTTCTCTATGATGTATCTATTTTAAGATGACAGTGTTAAGAGGGCACTTCTGTATATTGAATTTTGCACAATGAATTCACTTGATCTTTCCTATATGATTAAACACAGACATCCTGCATCACTTAAAACCAACAAAAGAAATCACTTATTCAGTTGGGGCCTGATCCTACTCCCACTTGACATGGAGTGGCAACCCCGGATGAGCCCCTCTGGAAAGGGATGTATTTCTCTGATTTGGTGTCTGAGTGGATGGACGTGGAGAGGTGTTTGTCCTCGAACAGGCTCAGCCCACCCTGGAACGTCAGCCCCCTTTCCCGCAGCTGCATTTGGCAAGAAGAAAATACAGCTTGTCAAAAGACCGCCTGTTGTTCTTAATTTGCCTCTCTAAATAGCACTGCTTTCACCCCTGAGCACCAAGACAATAATAAATAGCCATTCTCAGCATTTATATAGCACTTTGCCATTTTCAAAGCATTCTATGTACATTAACCAATTTATCTGAGATGCAAATGCTCCCTGAGTGAAGATACTTTTTCTTCTCCCTAAGGGAATCCACTATTAGAGCTGGGTCCAGATTCCCCCCCAGCCCCCCCTTCTTTAACTGCAGCTGATAAGCACCAAAATTCTGTGAAATGATGATTGCCACATGTGCAGTGCCGTACAGGCTATAATCCATGAGCATATCCCCATTTTACTGATGGGTAAAGCAAGGCGCAGCAATTGAATGACTTACCCAAGGTTGTGCATGGAGTCAAAGGCACCATTAAGAGTAGAACTCAGGCATCCGACTCCCAGCCCCACAGCTCTAAGCACTGTTACGCACTCAGTAAATCTGTAAGTGTGTGGTGGGGAGCTGCCAGGGAGAGGCATGGATGAGGGCCTCTGTTCATGCTCAACACCATCTGCCTCTGAGTCCCCATGGAGCCAGAGGGGATGAGCGTTGGGTGCCTGGGCACTGGTTTGGGGCCTCCAACTCGTGCCATGTGGCAGCCGTGACTGTGGTCATTACTATCTTGTGCTGTGAACAGCTCTGTAACCTATCATCAGCCCACCCAGCAACCACAGGGTCAGCAGCTTTTCCAAGACAATCACCCAGTGGGCATGGCAGTGCCGTGTGGAAATCTTGAGCCTTTAGCACGGTTTGGGAAGGGTACGGTAATAAACCAACCCCATTAAAAAAGAGTCTGTCCCAGTAGGAGAATAGAGGATAGACTCTATCCCTGTTTTGGCAGCAGACAGGCCAGGCCCCCAGCAGGACAGGTGGTTCTGCCACAAGTGAGGTGGGGTATAACTTAAGGATTCCATGGAAGAGGAAAACCAAATTCCTGAATGCTGTCAGGCACAGCTCAGTGGGGCTCACTGCACCCCAGCATACAAGTGAGGGGGTGGAGAGACATGGATCAGTGGGTCCATAGCTAAGTAAACTGGTCACGTCCTCACCCGGGGGTGAGGTGTGGGGTATGTTAGAGCTGCAGTAGTGTCTACAGCGCTAAGCTGCAATAGTAGCTGCAGTACATGGCTTGGGATTTCTTCTTTTCCCAGCTTGGTGCAGAGAATAGACGTGTCCCTGAATGCACAGAAATGTGGCATTTCCATCCAGACACGCATGTATGCTTCAGGCTCTAGCCACTTGCCTAATTTGTCCTTTGTTCTATAACCAACTTTTTAATAGCTTTAAATAACATCTGTTAACTAAAGTGAGGTGTTCAATGCTGCCATTAATATGAACCGTGTGCCTGCAAACCTGCACCGAGATTCCCAGAGACGCTACTGGACCCAAGCTGGCGTCTCACTCCTGTGGGCCAGTGCACGGTGCAAAGGATACAGTTAAAAACCCACAATAGCTGTGTCAGCATGTTTCTAACACACTGGGAGAAGGACCAAGGAGAAAGTGGGCAGACTATCGGCAGAATTTCCCCATCTGCCAGAGGCTCAGAGTGCTCCCCGTCATGGGCTGGGGCGTACATACAGCCAGCTGACTGCAATGAACGGGGAAATGAGGTAGGGGAGGGAATATCTTTTTTTTATTGGACCAGTTTCTGTTGGTGGGAGAGACAAGGTTTCAAGCTTCACAGAGCTCTTCTGCAGGCCTGGGAAAAGAACTCCCAGTGTCACTGCAAATTGCAAGGTGGAATAGATTAGGTAGCACATATTGTAAGGGACCATTCAAGGCAGAGAGGCCTGTTAACATGTCTGCAGTCGTAGGACAAAAAGAGAGGGTTAGTAGGTTACAGATTTGTTGTAATGTGCCATAAATCCAACGTCTGTTCAGTCTGTCATTTTTGATGTCTGGAAGGGCAATGAATTTAAACTCCCAGGCTTGTCTTTTGGGGTGTTGTGCAGGTTTCCTTTGAGGATGAGGACTGATAGGTCAGATATAGAGTGATGGCTTTATGAAAAGTGTTCACGCACAGGTAATAGGGTGTTTTTGTCTTTCTATCATTTTACTGTACGAGTTCATTCAAGAGAACAGTGATTGTCTGGTTGTATCCACACAGCTCTTGTTGGGGCATTTAGTGTGCCAGATGAGCAACACCACCCATTGTTGCAATAGGCACGTGTAGGATGCCTAGATCTTGAAAGATGTGTTTTGGGGGGTGTTGATGATTGTAGCTGTGAAGATGTGTCTGCAGGGTTTGAGCACAAGAGGTCTTGAACAGAGAGGAGCACCATGGCAGTCTTCTCCTGCTCCCATCAGCCAGTGGCAGAACTTCCATCAATCTGAACAGGTCCAACCTGACAGCTGGAAGCCGTCCAGAGTTAAGCGGGACAAATCAACGTTAGAGTGTGATGGAGGGAGGGAACGGGGTAGAATGCAGGTTTGTCTCTGCCTTTCCTGCTCCATTCTCCCCACAGACCTTCCCTTTTTACCTCCTTCGAAAGAACAAAGAGAGCAAGCCCCTATTTAAATTACCCCTGTGATTTTGGCGTTAAAATGTTAACTGCAGCCTCTTCAGTAATCGCACTGACGTCTTAAAGCTTCTAAAACACTGGGGATGGGGAAAGAATCTACGTTGTGCTGGGGATGGCGGAGAGGCCTCTAAACCAGCCCTTTGATGCTGGGCCTCTGCTGTTCCAGTGCAACTTTCACAAGGCAAATAAATCTTCCATTAAATAATGCTGTAAACAATTACAATGGGATTTGAGCACCAAGATCGCTGCCCCATTGAAGCTTTTTACATTTTTCAGTCAGAACGGAGAGACTAGAGGCAGCCCAGGCCACATTCCTTAAATACCACCCCAGAGGAGCTGTGGTCAGAGGGGCCGTTCCTGGGGCTGTGCTCAGAGCAGACGTTCCCTGGGCTGGCGGAGAGTGGGGTGTGGGTATTTTTAACCCTCTGTTTGTGAGGTAGGACCCCACAAGATGATGGGTTAGTTTGCAAAGGCAGGCGAGCTACTCATTGTCTGTAGCCTCAGGCACAAAGCCATGAACTCCTGCTGAGCCTGATGCTGCAGGGCTCTGCTCACTCTCTGGAGCCCATAGGCTTGGCTCGCAGGCTCTAGAAGTGGGAGCCATCTTTGGTAGATTAATTTTCAGGCCTCAGTTTGAGCCTCCGGAGAGAACAGCCAGTGTGGAAGGAGATTCCCTGGCCACTCTGGCTGAGAGGCCAGCTGGTGTTCCCAGGGAGGCCCATTCATGGACACGAAACAAGCCAGAGTTCACAACTCATTGTCCCTCAGACTCGGTTTGGGTGACTTCGATGGGAACATTTTGCACAGGGCAAGAGACTGACCACTTTTCCCAAGACAGCTGTGAAGAGCTCTTCTCCACACTGAGCTAGCCCACCATAACTTCGGGTGCTATTTCAGACTGGTTGAAAAAGGCTGCATGGAAAATTTTTTATTTCAGTTTGAACCAGACTTATTTCTATTTAGCTGGAGTCAGCTAGGAACAAGTGTAAGCTAAACCAAAATAAACTGCTCTTAAACCAAAATAAGATTCCCACACAGGGGCCGATACTGGTTTAACTGAACTGCTGCAAATGTAAGAATGAAATTGCATTATTTATGGGACCGTGTGCTGGCCAGTACAGGCCAGCACACAGCCTCTCTTATCCCATACAGATAACTCTGCTTTGGCAGGGAACTCAGCAGGAGAGATTGGGGAAAGGAGAGGTCTTGAGGTCTGAGCGCCTTCACATTCCCTCCCTCCCCTCCTTCCCTGTCCCCTAGGACATTCAGTTCAGGCTTAGAATATTTCTCCTTAGCATGCTCATGAACAGCATACCAAGCAGCATCTCCACAGGGATGGAGTCAGTACCAACGGGCAGAAAACTCCAAGACTCTGCCTTTTTCTGTGCGTTGTGACGCTGAAATGTGGTCTGTGCAGAATTGCGTAGACCACTGCTACACACTCACAATGGATCAGATTTGAGTTTTTCATTCTTTAAATAATTTTCTAATGTCACTGTGGCAGAGAAAAGCTTGAAAAGTGTTACCTGAGTGCAGCCTAAAGGCTTGAAGAAAAAAGGAGACAGAAGAACAATTTTTTTTCTCATATTTTTGGAGTTGACCATACTGCTCATCTGCCCTCCAACTTCTGGGCAAGAAATGAACCAAGTGGCCAGATAAAACGGTTTGAGCTTGGACTGTCTCTGAAGAGGAAATAAACAAACTCCTGATACATTTCAAATCATTCTGCTCTTTGTGGTTTTGACATGAGCACAAGAGATGCATAGGACTTCAGTCTTAGAGTCAAGGAAAAAAAACAATTCTGAAGTTTCCCAGTACACCATGCCTTAAAAACACATCTAAGAACTATCTTTAGAAAGGCATGGAATTGAAAGATGAAATTTGTACAAAATAATTGTGATTAAAAAAGTCTCCAGCAAATTAAATCCCAGTGTTGCAGTTCAAATCACTCAATTCTTTCTTTTGAAGTCACACTGGCCCAGTGTTTAATGGGAGCATTTTTCACTGTCGTCGTCTCCATGCTATATTTGGAAGCTAAAAAGCTAATAAGCTAATTTAAAATCCTCTTTCTCCTACAGTCGACCATCTCTATTAAATGTCACATGGCAGAAGCAAATGTTCTGTTTTGGCCAAGGCCAACGCATTACATGCAAAGCATCACATGCAGAGGCACCTCAGGCAATTGCCTTGTGTGATTGCCCCTAGCAATCTACATAGGAACCACAAATATACATGTATGTAGAGGGTTAGTGTCACTGTCAAAACATGTTTTTCTCATGTAGAGCTGGACTGAGTTCAGGAAAAGTCATAGCAAACAGAGTTTTGGTCTCAAAATTCACTGCTATCTCCCTGTGTAATTATATTACTAAAGGGTTAATAGCATTGCTGCTTGCACAGAGATTTAATTTAAAAATGACTTGTTACTTTGCAAGCTTGAGTCTAAAGTTTAGCAAGACATTTCAGTCTTCTTTTTCCTTCTACCCTTAATTAAGAGCTTGACTTGTTTAGCCTGGCCAAAAGAAGGCTGCGGGGGGATATGCTTGCTCTATATAAATACATCAGGGGGGTTAACGTTAGGGAGGGAGAGGAATTATTTAAGTTTAGTACTAATGTAGGCACGAGGACGAATGGGTACAAACTGGATATTAGGAAGTTTAGACTTGAAATTAGACGAAGGTTTCTAACCATTAGGGGAGTGAAGTTCTGGAACAGCCTCCCGAGGGAAGTAGTGGGTGCAAAAGACTTATCTGGCTTTAAGACTAAGCTTGATAAGTATATGGAGGGGATGTTATGATAGGATAGTTTAATCTGGGCAATTGATCTTGGATTATCACCAGATAAGTCTGCTCAATGGTCTGCGGGGAGATGTTGGATGGGATGGGAACTGAGTTACTGCAGAGAATTCCTTCTTGGGTGCTGGCTGATGAATCTTGCCCACATGCTCAGGGTTTAGCTGATCGCCATATTTGGGGTCAGGAAGGAATTTTCCTCCAGGGCGGATTGACAGGGGCCCTGGAGGTTTTTCGCCTTCCCCTGCAGTGTGGGGCGTGGGTCGCTTGCAGGTGGATTCTCTGCAGCTTGAGGTCTTCAAACCAATTTTGAGGATTTCAATAACTCAATCCTGGGTTAGGGGTTGTTATAAAACTGGACGGGTAGGGTTCTGTGGCCTGCCTTGTGCAGGAGGTCAGACTAGATGATCATATTGGTCCCTTCTGACCTATGAGTCTATGAATAAGTGCCAGTGAGGTGCCACTCCGGACAGTAGGTTTGCCAGGTGTCCAGTTTTTGACTGGAACACCTGGTTGAAAAGGGACTCTGGCAGCTCCGGTCAGCACTACTGACCAGGCCGTTAAAAATACAGTTGGTGCGGGATTGGCAGAACACTGACTTAGACCAAAATTTCCTTTACTGAGGCTTATGGGACAGACCCTTTGTGTATTGACAGAGGAACTGGCGAAGAGCAAATGTGGTACCTGCTTTAAAACGGGTGACAAAGATGATCAGGAGAATGATAGACCAGTCAGCCTAACTGGGAAGATAGTGGAATTTATTATACAATCGATTTGTAAGCACCTGGAGGATAATAGGAATAGAAGAATAGCAAATAGAAATTTGTCAAGAACAAAACATTCCAAACTGGCCTAATTTCCTCCTTTGATGAAGTTACTGGCCTATTGGATGGGGGAAGCAGTAGATGTGATATGTCTTGCTTTATTTATTTATTTTGTGGAGTTTGTAATGCTGGTTTTGTTGTTTTAAAGTAATGCTTTTGACTTGATCCCATGTGACATTCTCACAAACAATCTATGGAAATGTGCTCTGGATAAATTACTATAAGGTGGCTGAAACACTATACTCAAAAAGTAGTTATTAGCGGCTTGTTCTCAAACTAGGATGATCATAGAATATCAGTCCAACCCCCTGCTCAATGCAGGACCAATCCCCAGATAGATTTTTGCCCCAGATCCCTAAGGGTCAGTTCTGGGTCCAGTACAATGTACATTTTGATTTAATGACTTGGAGAGTATGTTTAGAAAAATCTCTGGATGACACCAAACTTGGAGGCATTGCAAGCACTTCTGCAAGACACGATTCAAATTCAAAATGATCTTGACAAAATGGAGGACTGGTTTGAATTCAACAAGATGAAATTCAATAAAGACAACTGCAAAGAACTTCACTTAAGAAGGAAAAATTTAAATGCACAGCTCCAAAATGGGGAATAGCTGGCTAGGTGATAGTGCTGCTGAAAAGGTTCTGGGGGTTGTGGCGCATCATAAACTGAACATGAGCCAACCATGTGATGCAGTTGCAAAAACTCCTAGTACCACTGTGGAGGTGGTGGGGGGGAGCAGTATTAACAGGACCGTCATCAGTAAGACACCAGAAGTAATTGTCCTCCTCTGCTAGGCACTGGTGAGGCCTCAGTTAGAGTGCAGTCTCCAATCCTGTGCACTGAACTTTAGATAGGATATGGATAAATTGTAGAGAGTCTAGAAGAGAGCAAGAAAAATGGTAAGTTGTAGAAAACCTGACCTGTGAGGAAAGTTTAAAAAGCTTGTGCATGGTTAGTCTTGAGAAAAGCAGACTCAGGGGGGGACCTGATGAGTCTTCACCTCTGGTAAGGGCTGTTGTACCGAGGACATTCTATTGATTTTCTCCATGTCCACTGAAGGTGGGACAAGAAGTACTCTGCAGCAAGGGAGATTCAGGTTAGACATTAGGAAAAGCTTTCTAACTCTCAGGATAGCTAAGCTCTGGAACAGGCTTCCAAGGGAGGTCGTGGAATCCCCATCATTGGAGGTGTTTAAGAACTGGCTGGACAAACCCCTGTGAGGGCTGGTCCAGGTTTACTTGTTCTGCCTCTGTGCAGGGGACTGGGCTCGATGACTTCTTGAGGTCCCTTTGAGCCCCACATTTCTGTGGTTCTGTGACAGCCCCAAGAGCCCTACCTCCTTCTTTGGACTTGTCCTTGGTGGACTCTTTGGAGAGCTGAGTGCATCATTTCCCTCAGTCAGTCGATCTGACTTCAGCTCAGATGAGCCTAGCATCTGCAGTGAGCATCCCCCTGGCTCCATGCACGACACTGGCTCCATTTCCTTAGTGGTGGTCAGATAGCAAAAATGCATGAGAGGATTGGGCTAAACAGCCAGGGAACTAACTGCTTGGAGAGAGACATTCGATTTTAAGTGTTTCTACCAACTCTCTGATTTTAAACCAACTGAAGTGTCACTGGCGTTCTTGACCCTTTCCTCTGTGTGTCTGCTACCCCACTGCACACCTCCACGTCACTTCACTCACTACCAGGCAATGCTGGCTTTCTGGGCACTTGCCAGTTAAAGGGGGCAGGAGGGACTCCAGAGATGCTACTGCAGTAACTTTTAACCTGACGTAAGTCACAGCGTCACAGCAGAAGATGCTTGCAAGATTAAAGCTACAGGGCTCATTCTGAAATCTGGCTAGATTCCCATGTTGCGACTAATTCCATATGAGCACAGTAAGCTGTAGTTTAGAGCAGGTGAGAACATGTTCGTGAAATTCTTGCCGTTTTAATTTAAACGGAATACATGGGCCAAGAGCGTTAACATAACCCAGTCACAGTCATAAACAAGGTTTGGGGTTTTGCATACAGAGACTTCAGCCTGCTTGGCACCATGGCAAACTCCCATGAAAAATCTTTTAAACCTTTCATTAAACATCCAGAAAAGAAGGGAAAACAGTTAGAGCATTTGAAATGTGCAATATTAAGGCTTTCATTTTAACTGCATCTCTTGTCCCCTCTCCTTTTAGCTGGAGAGTTTTTTAGAAGGAGAAACACCCTTGTTTCACAGGCTTTTAGCTGGTGTCTGAGATTGCAATAATGGTGCTTTGGGGGAGAAGAGAAGTTAGCTGAGATGGGCCAGAGCCGCAGCTGCTTTTGTTAGTCTGATCCCATTTCATCTCAGGCAGCGCTTGGCATTCAGCTGGAGCTGGCAGAGATGGTGATGTCATCTGGGTACCTCTCTTTTGCCCCTCTGGTCAGGACACCCCTGGAGAGCAGGATGATAAAGACCCAGGGACTTGGAAGATAGTGAAACGTGCTCTAATAGCCACTTTTTCGCCTCAAAGTCTTTCTTTAAGGATCCCAAAAGGGGGCAATTGCGAGTCTCCTCATTACTTTGCCACCAATTTGGCCTAGTTTCCAATAGACCAGTTTTGGTTCACGGATTTTGGCTCCCACATATCTCACGTAGCAGCCGTGTTAGTCTGTTTCAGCAAAAAGAACTAGGAATCCTTGTAGCACCTTAGAGACTAACAAATTTATTTGGGCATAAGCTTTCATGGGCTAAAACCCACTTCATCAGATGCATGCGATGGAAAATACAGTAGGAAGATATATATACACGGAGAACATGAAAAGATGGGGTTGCCATACCAACTCTTAATGAGGCCAATCAATTAAGGTGGGCTATTATCAGCAGGAGAAAAAAAGAAAACTTTTGGTATGATTATCAGTCCTGCATTAACACAGCCCTTGAGTTCTATCAGGAGGCCTTTTTGTTTGGCCTAATTCAGTCTGTCTCGCTTTTGTACCTTTTACCATCAACATTTATTTGTACAGGCTTTGTGACATCGTGTAAACTTTCACTCACTCTTCCCAGCTGAGCTCACAATGAGGGTAAATTTGTAGACCCAATTATTGCAACAATCCTGCCCTCCTAATGTTAATATCCCAGGGTGCCCTGCTTTGTCTGCTAAATCCTTAGGTAACAGGAAGAGTTGCCCATTAGAATGGCTTACCGGATAGGAACCTCGATTTCTTAAAGCACCCAGGAGTTGTGTGCATGAGAGCCAGGGGCTTAAACCAAGAAGGTGTTGTAGCAGAGACTGTGCAGAGCAGTTACCGTAGAGCCTCCACCAGGCTCGGCCTCCCCGTCAGGAAGTCCTGTGGAATTGAAAAGAAAAATAAAAACCACCTACAGAATCTTCAGGAGGGGCTATAACACAAATAGAATTCTCTTTTTGAATCTATAGGCTCTAGTCTATATGGCACCCTATGTAACTTCTGTAGAGTCTGCCTGCTTTCACGTTTGTAGGGCAACTTCATACAAAAGTCATTATCTGGCTTCCATGCATACAAAACGTACCTCCCCTGTCAGGATCAGGCCACGTATGAGGAGGTGTTAAACATAGGAAGAGCTAATGACTAGAATGAGCCTTTGGAAAAGCTGCAACATGCTCCCCATCTTTGTTTAGGAAGGAGTTGGGAGCTTTGTGTGTGTGAAGCTAGGCATCACGAGATGGAAACCCTCAGTGAATCTATCTATGACAGGGGTCAGCAACTGTTCGGAAGTGCTGTGCCAAGTCTTCATTTTATTCACTCAAATGTAAGGTTTTGCGTGCTCCATTGAGAGAATCTCCACACCCATGTGTTACTCCATCGACTCCAATGGGATTGGCCTTGGAAATTAATCTGGTGCATGGAGGAACTTTAAGGAAAAAGATTGATGTGGATCTTGATCCTACATAAGTTGAGCTTCCTGTCTCTAACTGATGTAATCAGTGTCAATAACGTGCATTTTAGAAACCATTGAGTTCTGCTAATCAGCTTTATCCTTGTAATTAAAATTCTAGAGAATCTACAAAGAAACTGGTTATTTGCAAGTAGATCTCCTGGACACGCATTGGTCACTAATATCTGATGCTAGTAAGGATGTGGCTAGAATCCAAGAACTTGTGGCAAATCTTGCGGGAAGTGGACTCCACCTCTCACCAGGAAGATCATCGGGCTAGTAGCCAGGAAATTCTGAGTTCTAAAGCTGGCTGGGACCGTGACTCGCTTTGTGACAGTCTCTCTGCCTCAGTTCTCTCTCTAGCCTGGCGGGTGATAGCACTTGGATTAAATTAGGTAACAAATGGCTCTGAAGATGTAAAGTTCAGCATGATCCTATGAGCACCTCGTAGGGTGGGGCGTTTGGCACTCGCAAACTCTTCATGAAAGATGGCGCTTTATGCCAACAGAGGGTTGGAGAAATGAAATGCTGTCATCCCCACTGTAGGGAGTAAGGCATGGGGAGATCACAAGACTTAGTCTCTGTTGGTGTAAATGGGTGATGCTATGCTTTAGCTCCGTGACGCTCAGCTCATGTACAGCAGCAGAGATTTAAATCCTGACTGATTTGTCTGACTGACTGACTGATGCCACACAGGGGCGTCTTGTGGAACACTTGGGCACTTGACCCTGATTGCCCGAGTCCCGGTGTGGAACATCTAACCCAAAGGCCAGCTTCATAGCAGCCTTTTCACTGATCCCAGCATAACCTCCAGCTGCTAATAGTGTCGGTCGGGAGCTTGAGATCACCTTTTAATTCTGAACAGTTTCCCCCAGATTCTGCTGCCACCCCCCCCCAATGTTTTTTCTTAGGCGTTCTTTTTGCCTTGTGTTTGATTAGCACCCCTTTGAACATGGAAGGGGTCCTTGAACTTGTTGGGGAGGGCATGCTGTGATGCTAGCGGGAGAAGCCACTTCCACTAAAGCAACGTGTTTGTAAAACGATTATCATCAGGTCAGGAGAAATAGAAGCCGTCGTACTTTATTGCTTATTCTTACAACCACCACTGAACAGCGGTAGTAGACAGTCCTAGCTCTATTCTATAGCTTAGTCTCTTGGTCGAGAAGGGGGACAGATGTCTGTGGATATCATCTGAAGTGCGTGCCACTGCCTGTCTTCTTGTCCCATCAATTAACCAGCAGCTAACATTAATATTTGAAGGTCAGCAGTTTTATAACCTAATATTACCATATATTTTTTCCCTGGGCCTATGATCTCCTTCCAACTTGCAGCTCCGCACCATCTGGTGTGAGTACACAAGGGAGAAGATTAGAGGGGAGTAAAGCGGCTTTGTTCGTTTCCCCTCACTGGTGTTTGGAAAGAGGAAGCTGCAATTTTTTTTATGATATTGAATTTTGTGTGGTGGGGAGGGACTGTAGCCAATTAGCTGGGGAGGGGGAGTGGTGAATACAGCTAGAGGACCTGTCGGCGGTTATCAGTGATCTTCCAGAGAGACTGTGGAGCCCGGTGATTAGGCAGGAGTCTTCCCATAACCACTGAGTACAATATACAGGCCTTGTTCTGGTGGCCTACTTTACCAGTCACTGTCTCCCTCTTCTGTCACTTGCTGAAGCACTTCTAATTATCAGTGCAGTGGGCTAAGGATAGCCAGAGCAGACTGCAGTCCTCCTATGACATGCACCTGTGGTCTTTTTAATCCACTTACATTGGACAAAATCACCCTGACTGGTTCCATGTAAATGCATTGCATAGGGACATCAGAGTGCGCTGCCTGATGCTGATCACAGCTAGCTCAGGCTTCTAGGGCCAGACCCTGGGAGACACGTAGCATCTCGGACAGGCTCTTTGCTTCCTAATTTACATATGGGTTTGGCTCCAGACTCCAGTTTGGACCCCGGCAGCAGGTGGGGATCTTCTGCATCCAAACTGGGTGGGGTTATGTAAAAACAAATGGCTGTTTCCTTACTCCAAGAATAGAGAGGGGTCAGGAGTGCTTATCTCCCTGACTTCTAGCACTAGACAAAGAAAAAAATATCCTTAAACTTTGAGGTGCCGGACGGCGAATCCTGTGTTTGATTGCTCTGTTAAATCAAAACAGTTCTGGCCATAAATAGCTAACTTACATTTAGATACTTAGAATAGCTGATTGCCACATGCATGAAGCCACAGATTTAGACGTCTATTCTGGTGTCTGCTAGAGGTGGGGGTACAAAGAGAAAACACTAGAGCTGAACATCCAAGTCGGGTTTTGAGGACGTGCAGATTGGGGATCTAACTCCATGATTTGGGGGGGAGTTTGGGTGTATGTAGCAAATAACACACATTCAGACTGTCTCCATTTATCCTTCTCTTCAGTATAGCAAAGAGCCACGTTGCCCGCTGTCGTGATTCTCTATTGTGAGTGGCAGGATATGTGTTTTACAGAAATCATCGGCTCCTGGAGACAAGTACCTACATGAGAATTTCCACTGCCATTTGAAAACAATAAAGTGAGTTTGCAGGGGAAGATAGCTTGCAAATGTGACTCAAGTGGAAAAGATTAAAAAAACAGAAGGTAAAGAAAAAGGACTCAACACCACTTTTTTGGAGGTCATACTCCAGATTTTTCATTCTCGGGGGCTAGCAATGCTGAGCGTTTTTCTCATGTGATCCTCGCTATTGTGCCGTGTGCTTAGCAGATCACACAATGAAAAGTGTGTTAGAGTGAGGGGGAGACAAGTCAGTTCTGCAGCTGAGGTGAGGTACTTTTAATGTACTTAGACCATCTCAAATATGGTGTCTTGTACATGCCCCTACCCCTCAGCAGAAAAGATCCTTGTGCATGAAGTACAGTAAGGGAATAGGCTAAACTCTTGTTCCAAACAGTCTGTGATTTTTCCATCCCATGTGAACGCTCAGCACCTTTTGCTCCCAGGTATAAATACCTGATTTAATGAGTTTTCATGCTTAATTACAGCCCTTAAGATGAAGTGACTTGAACATGAAACTGGTAAATGCATGCATAGCCTGCCGTTGGATTTAACTAGTCTGACTTGATTGCTTTTTTTAGGTCACTCTCTAAAACTCCACAAGCCGTGTAATACGAACCAGGACGAGAGTAGCCACATAAAGGGCAATATGCCAGGGTGTGTGTATTTTGTCTACATGACTGTGTGTGCTGCTGCTTATGGAATAAATTATGTTAAGGAAACTTATAAGGTTAGATAGTTAAGCAGTCAAGTCAGGAAATGTCAGAATTCAGGTTTCCATGTACATTCTACATTTTTGCATCCTCCTTTGTGTGTATGCTTTGATACAGCCCCATATGTTGTAATGTTTAATTATGTCCTGTTAGTTCCTGTATACAACAATGGAATATACAGTGTTTTCTTAAATGTTAGATAAATGTGCAGCATCTTTGCAGCATACCATGATTTCTGAAGATTATATTGAAAATACGTGATAAATAAGGCAAGAATTCCTAACCTTCCTTACAAGGTTGTAGGAATAAATTGTGCTTTACCAATGGTATGTGATCACTTAATAGAACTGTCCCATAAATACAAAGGTGCTGAGTTAAGGGGACAAGTGTATGTTGAGCACTTGGATTTTGTGGATGTGAGGTGCTTAACCATGCAGCCAGAGCTTCCAAGGGAAGTGAGTGTCTCTTTCTCTTTAAATGGTGTGGCAAATTGCCAGCACTACTGTGATGGGTCTCTGCTTTCTCTTCTGGGAGGGGGAGGGGAGGCGGGGTTCAGAGTGCTGTTTCTTGCCCCTGAGCTGGGATATTAACTGCCCCACTAGTCTCCTAGAGGAGGGGAGGGGAGAAGGAGAGACCTGGGCCCGCCCTCTACTCCGGGTCCCAGCCCTGGGGCCCTAGGGATAGCGGTAAACCACTTGAACTGACACTTCCTTTCCTGCCCTTCAGCTTGTGGGGGGCTTCCTGCCCTCCCTCTGCACAAGCGAGGTGTCCTTTTACCTAGGGTCTTGGTGGTCTTAGCCCACCGCAGCAATTCTCCAAACTTTTCTCTGCTTCCCTCCAAACTGCTCTCTGCTCCAGCTCCAATCCACTGTTTCTACTCCTTCAAACTGTTCTCTGTGCCAACGCCAATCCTCTCTGCTCCAACACCTTCCCCTGTCTGATTGAAGCGGGGAGTTTATATCAAGTGACTGACTTCAGGTGCTCTAATTGGCGTCAGATGCTCTAATTAATCTATAGCAAACTTTCTTCCCTCTACAGGGAATAAGGCTCCCTTCTAACCCTCTCCTGCTGCCCTCTGGTCATGCTGTATCACAGTGGAGAAGAGGGGTTTTGTGTGTGTATGTGTGTGTTCATTAGATTCCAGTTTGCAGTTTTAAACCAACATGCACAAACTAGCAAGACGCATGAAAATTTTAGAAGAACTTTTTAAAATGGTTTTAAAAAGCAACCTTCGATGGAATTCCTTTTCAGGTCTTGCTGCCCACTGTCATCTACATCAGATATCCCTTCCTGTTGGTGTCCCTGTTCAGTTTTATTGCACATTCCTAGTGCTGTATGAGTGAAGAGTGTACTTAGACACAGTGGAGGAACGCCGGGTCAGAGAACAAGACGGCTGAAGTATTTGTGTGTGAGCATGTGAGTGTTTAAACAAATCCTGTGAGTTATGCAGATGTAATTCCTATGGACTGGAATGAAAGTTTTTTTTCCATAGGCAAGGACTGGAGAGAGAGAAGAGAGTCAGGAGCTCAGGACTGGGCCCTTGGATTGGGTTGTAAAACACTCCCTGGTGTGTCCTTCTGGTAGAACATTGCTGTGTAAACGTTGTTCCTTTCTGTGACTCCCCTGGAGAAGGGCTAAATGTGTCGTTGTGCTCCCCACACCTGTTTTATCCAGCAAACCCCTTTTTAAGAGATGCTCTTGTTTCGTAGCCCTCTCCTTTAACTAGGGCTTCAGCTTTTATATCACTGCTTGCCATGGAGGTTAACCCTAGTGTTCTTTCAGCAAAAGTGGATTCAACCCAATGACTTCAGTACATGTCTAATACGCAGTGCTCTGCCCCCCCATCCCTGGCTCTCTGACCTTGAGAACTTTGCCAGCACTTCGAAATGGCCATGAGCAGTCTCCCAGTGGCATTACTGATTTGCCTTTTTCTTTGCATTCTCTTTCTGTTTAAAATGGTGGTTAGTCCTCGTGCCTAGTTCTTTGCCATTGCTGTATTCTTGCATAGCGCGTGGGTAAACTCCTAACTCGGCAACGTTCTACCTTACGATTTCTCAACAGGGAAATGTTACTTTTATGATGATTAATCGGATTAATGAATTTAAATACAACATTAATAGTCATCTTGTCTGACTTGTGCTGCTTATACCATCAGTCAATCCTTTTAGCATATGGTAATTGACGTGCTCTGTCTTCAGAAGCAACCGGTTTTGCCTAACTCAAGGCCATGTTAGTTGCTTACCATGCCTAACTTGAATAAAATGGACCAGATTGCAGTTACTCTCCACTTCAGCTGAGATGGGTCCAGTTCCAAGCCCTGGATCTGAACCTCCCGCTCGTCTCCCTCCAATCCCCCGCAACTCACTGTCCCAAATTCTGGAGCACTGATACACCTCTTCTAGTAAAATGTTTAACTTCTGGGAGCTGGCCTCAAGCCCCAGGTTTAACAGTGGGATTAGCAATTGGTTTTCTCTGAGCAGATCTTCCAGTCTCTATTTCAAGGACCAAGATGCTTCCATGGCTGGGGTCTGTGGGAGAAGGGAGGGTCCCACAGCTGCTCTTTCACGTTTATCTTTTCAGTCTCTAGTTTTCCTCTTTCCTGCTGTTGAAAGGACTTCGTCAAGGTTAATGGGAACAAAACTTAAGCAATAGCTGTGAGAGACTGAACAAACTGTATGAAATTAAGTTCAATCTTATTAAACTAGGATTAATACTTTGGGGGTGCATTGTATTAAAATGCAGTTGGGTATATGTTTGTGGCGTAGTCTGTATCTTTTCTAGTAGGGAGGGGATGCCAATATGGTTCCTCCATTACACTGCTCTGCAGCCAAAATGCTTCTGAAATAAATGGAGTCCAACTTTACTAATTCTGGGTGACTGAGAACGAAAATAATGCTTAAAATTGTTGATTGGCTCTAGTTTTCAAGATATGCTATTGGGTCAGTATATACGACCCTTGACTTGGGAATAGCGGAGGATAAGTGAGTTATAAAGGGAAGGGATCTCAATTTAAACCAGAAATAACTAAAATACATCTTTGACTGGATCTATGAATAAATCTATGACTGGGTTTGGACAGTACTTGCTTTTTAGGCAAAACAATGAATGATGCAATCTGAAGCTGGTATTGCATCACACATGAGATGAATTGCATCATGTTATTCCTAGAAGTCATGGATGATGCAATCATAACGAAGCTTACATCACTCTGCTGAACAAATTGCCCTATATCAGCTCTAGAAATCATACAGTGTTGTGCTTTCTTATTTGTCAGTGTTTGATTTTGCAAAGGGACACATTTCTGTTTAGCCAAAGTGAGCAGAGATGCCTCGTACTTGTGTGAACAGTGCAGATAACTTCTGCTATGTTTGTGGTGAAGTGACTTTTGCATCACAAAATCGTAGTATAACCACTCTGGTTAAGAGAGCCTATCACCTTTATTTTGGCTGCAAAATTGGAGATCAGGACAAAAGGTGGGCCCCACACATATGCTGCAACACTTGTGCAACAAATCTTGGCCAGTGGTTGAACAGGAAAAGGAAATCTATGCCTTTTGCAGTGCCAATGATTTGGGGAGAGCCAACAGATCATACCAGCAATTGTTACTTCTGCATGGTGCCTCCAGTTGGGAAAGGTGTGTCAAAAAAGAAAAAATGGACTGTGCATTATCCAAACATTCCATCGGCTATACGCCCAGTACCCCTCGGAGAAGGACTGCCGGTTCCTGATGCACCAGAATCGTTCTCACTTGATTCAGATGAGGAAGAGGAAGAGGGTGAAACTTCTGGTCCTGAACCATCAGTGTCACAGGACCCACATTTTCTCCCATCCTCCTCCTCTGAACCATACCTCATAACCCAAGGTGAACTGAATGACCTTGTCAGGTGTGACGAACTGGGAAAGTTCTTAATGTTTTCTCTGAATACTGTGTTGGTGCCTCAGTGTCCCCATGGCAGTTCTTAAGTATCTGGCAGAGCAAAGGTCCAGTGCACCTAAATGCCTGGCACTCTGTCTCCTGGCAACTGATGGCCTGGGCCCCCCCTCTGCAAAGGTGCCAGCTGAAGGTGTTGGAGACAAAGGGATCGGGTGACCTCCTGGCCCGGGAAAGGGGCTGAGGAGAGAGGAGGGGCTGGGAGGGGTTGTTAGTCTGGAGCTGGCTGGGGTCAAGGGTGGAGGGCAGACCTGGGGGTCTGGCTCACTGCCCCCCAGAATGGACCCAGCCGAGGGGTCCGGTTCGCTGTATCTACAAGCTCTGTTTTAGACCCTGTTCCTGTCATCGAATAAACCTCTGTTTTACTGGCTGGCTAAGAGTCACGTCTGATTGCAAAGTGGGGGTGCAGGACCCGGTGGCTTCCCCAGGACCCCGCTGGGATGGACTCGCTGTGGGAAGCGCACGGAGGGGCAGAGGATGCTGAATGCTCCAAGGAGAGACCCAGGATGTGAAGCCGCGTGAGCTTCTTGCCCTGAACAAGTCTGCTCCAAGGGAGAGGAGGCTCCCCAAAGTCCTGCCTGGCTTGGTGGGGAGCAGTTAGAGAGCATCGCCCGGTGACTCCGTGACAACTGGTGGCAGCGGCGGGACGTACTGCACCCCGTGAATGGCACTGCTTGCAGTAAGTGACTGGGGAGCAGTAAAACAAAGGACGGATAATGAGAACCAGGCGTGCTGAAGTCTCAGAGAGGGACGGTTTCAGGGGGCAGTTAACCTCTGGGAGTGTGTGACCAGCAAGAAGGACTGTAGGAGTAACGGGGTCCCCCTGAGGACTGCAGCAAGCAGTCTCAGGGGCGGAGGAACTTGCCGCTCGACCTTGGAAGAGAGAAGGATTTTGCAGTAGCAGGGTTCCCCGGGGGATTGCAGCGAGCGGTCCCAGGGGCGGAGGAGTCTGCAGCTCGACCCTGGCAAAGAGGTGGTGATCACAAGAAGGGCTGGCACACCCGGGGTTCTTCCTGGAAACCATGGGGGAGCCAAGAGCACACAGGCCTGTGAGTCCACAGCCACTTAGGCCATCACTTCACCGTTCCCATCACCATCTCCTTAAGAAGGACATTGTGATCCTGTGCACAAAGAGAGGGTTACGCATGGGAACGTTCACCAAGGCACAGTTAATCGTGCAGTTGGAGGAGAAGCACCGCTCTGAGGACCAGATTCCTGGCCCAGATGAGGCTACAAAAGGATCTGAGAGCAGCTGGAGCATCAGCCGAGCATCCCCGGGAGTCTGGTCCTCAATCAGACGAGGGTCTTCACGATTGGGTTCCCCATCAGGAGATTGGAGACGGATGGGATGGGAGCAGAGCCCGAGAGAGCGAGAGGACCATGAGAGAAAGCAAAAGCCGAAGGAAAAGCTGCATGAGAAGCAGCAGCAGCGTGGACTGGTGATGGTGGAGCAGAGAGACATAGGGGGCTGCCCAGGGGTCAGTGGGGAAACACGCCTGCAGGGGCGAGACCCTTGGACAGAGAGAACTGTGGTGGTGCAGCCCCAGATGCTGAGGGACTGTGGAACCTGGGTGAAGTTCCCTGGGGTGAAGCCCCTCGCCCTGCCTATGGCCCAGATCCCTGTGCAGACCCAGAAGGGGTCGAGCTGGCTGGTAGTTGGGGTTCTCCAGGATATCGACTGGGAGGCCCTGTTGGGGGGTGACTGTCTCCCCATGGGACAGGATCTAGGCCCCGCTCTTGTAAGGGCCGAGGGTTTGAATTCAAATCCAGGGAACCAATTGGCTAGGATTGAAATGGTCAGTGAAAATGCAAATAACCTGGCTGGCAGGGGGGAGGGGCTGCTGGGCTCAGGATACCTGCCTACCTGTAACCAGCCCCCTGGGGCTGAGTGGGAGGGAGAGATGCTCCCCGCCCCCCTGCACACCGGAGAGGGGGCTCACGATGGCTCTGATGCTGGGACCAGAGCAGAGAGCTCGCTGCCTGTCCCCACTGGGACAGCAAGGGCAGCGCTGAGCACGGGGGGAGCTGAGATCCCAGCTGAGTGGGGGGACACCCGGGCAGGACAGGTCAGCTTCCAAACAGGTTTGCCTGGTCCAGACGTGCTGCTGGGAAGTGATTACACAGCAGGGAGGGAGCTACCAGGGAGGGGGCTCAGGGGGGCTGTGACCCCAGGCCCAGCCAGCGAGAGAGAGCAGGTCCCACTCCCTGCCCCAGCTTCTGAATCCCAGACCGAGCTGCAAAAGGATCCTTCCTTGGAGAAGCTGAGGGAACTTGCTGGCCCCAGCACTGCAAACCTCCTTGGGGAAGGCTGCAGGGACAGAGTCCTGCAGGAGGAGGGATTCCTGTACCGGGAATGGGCTCCCCAAGGGGAAGTAGAACTGGGGGGAATCGGGAGGCAGCTGGTAGTGCTCCAGGAATCCACAGGGCTCTTCCCATTTGAGCTGCTGGATGGGAGGAGAGTGAGGGGACCCCTGGACCTGAAGGGGGAGGATTGGATGAAGAAGGGGGAAGACCCCCTGGGGGATCTCTTCCCTGAGGTGGGAGACAATCTCCCCATCAGGTGTTCCCCGTTCAGAGTCACTGGGAAAGCAGCCCAGAACCTGGAGAGAGAGGTCAGGAACATGCTGACTTTAGAGGGGATCCAGCCATTTTACAGCCCATGGGCCTCACCCGTGGGGCTGATCCCCAAGCGAGAGAGAATGATCTGGTTTTATGGGAGCTATCAGAAGCTTAAAGCCATCACAGTGTCCGATGCCGACCCCATGCCTAGGCCTGGGGAGGTTCTAGACAAGCTGAGGGGGATGAAGAACTTGGCCCTGGCAGACACTGATAACATGTGCATCTTTAGCCAGACCTGGGAGGAACAGGTGTCCCAGGTGAAGAGGGGGCTGGGCTGCCTCAAGGAGGTGGGACTGACGGTAAAAGCTGGAAAGTGCAAGGGGGGACGGCAGAGGTGTTGTGTCTGGGCCACAAAGTGGGAAGCGGCTGCCCAAGCCCAGAGCTGGCCAAGGCCAAGATGGGGGCTCTTAACCAAGGGAGCCCAAATCACAGACCAGAGGGCTGGGAACAGACCCAATCCCAGCTTAAACCCCAGGGGTACTGGGGTGGCAAAGGGTGTGGGCTGCATAAACCTTCCCACACGCGGTCTGCAAGTGCCAGCAAGCACACCCGACCTAAGGGAGGGCGTGAGACTGGACTGTCCTGGTGTAACTCACACCAAGAGATGGGAGAGATGCTGGGGCATCCATGGGAACCTTGGTGGGTTCGAACTTCCCCAGGTCGCTGGCTGGAGTGACCTCGCTCAGTTCGGTCTCGAAGGGGGGAGAGATGTGACGAACTGGGAAAGTTCTTAATGTTTTCTCTGAGTACTGTGTTGGTGCCTCAGTGTCCCCATGGCAGTTCTTAAGTATCTGGCAGAGCAAAGGGCCAGTGCACCTAAATGCCTGACCCTCTGTCTCCTAGCAACTGATGGCCTGGGCCCCTCCTCTGCAAAGGTGCCAGCTGAAGGTGTTGAAGACAAAGGGATCAGGTGACCTCCTGGCCCGGGAAAGGGGCTGAGGAGAGAGGAGAGGCTGGGAGGGGTTGTTAGTCTGGAGCTGGCTGGGGTCAAGGGTGGAGGGCAGACCCGGGGGTCTGGCTCACTGCCCCCCCCCCAGAATGGACCCAGCCAAGGGGTCCGGTTCGCTGTATCTACAAGCTCTGTTTTAGACCCTGTTCCTGTCATCGAATAAACCTCTGTTTTACTGGCTGGCTGAGAGTCACGTCTGACTGCAAAGTGGGGTGCAGGACCCGGTGGCTTCCCCAGGACCCCGCTGGGGTGGACTCGCTGTGGGAAGTGCACGGAGTGGCAGAGGATGCTGAATGCTCCAAGGAGAGACCCAGGAGGTGAAGCCGTGTGAGCTTCTTGCCCTGAACAAGTCTGCTCCAAGGGAGAGGAGGCTCCTCAAAGTCCTAGCTGGCTTTGTGGGGAGCAGTTCCAGAGCATCGCCCGGTGACTCCGTGACATCAGGGATTTTGAACTCCCCAAGAGTAAGGCAGAGCTGTTGGGCTCCAGACTACAGCAGTGGAATCTCCTGGCAGGCTATCAGGGCAAATTGAGCCCATCGATGCTTGCAGACTATTGCTGGACAGTGACAAGAGATGCTCCATTTAATGAATACAAGAGACAAGCCAAGAAGCGCCGAGTAGACACTGAATAGGACTAAACTATGTACATAATAATTTTTTGCCTTTTGTTTCATAATAAATTTTATTTATATAACCCTTTTGCTGATTTTTAAAGTGTTACATAAACAGGACAGGTGAAATATTATCATGTAAAGCAACCGTAAACATATGAAAAGACCTAGGTTTACAATTTATGATTAAAACTCTATCTACACAATATACATAGACATAAAATGTAAAAACTTAAATATCTTAGAAACAATAGCCAATCAGCTGTTTTAATTGTCATATTTGAATTCAGCACATCAAAATACATAATAAATATCACATTTTATCTCTGAAGCAGACGACTTCTCAAAAATTGTAGACCAGTGTTATCAGCCCTTTTCAGCCACCCCTGCCTCGAGAGGTGCAGATACACTAGTTCCAACTGGATTCTCCAGGGGCCAACAGACAAAGGGTTTTTCAGCGCATAGCCTGGTTTTAAACTAGCTTGAGGCCTTCTTCCTAATCACGCAAATGGACAGGACCCCTGGTCCGCCAAGGGCCCCAGCCCTTAGGGAGTGGTTGGAAGGACTGAGCCCTTTGAGCGCCATGAGGCTTCTGAGCTGAAGCGGGGATGAACTTGTAACCACAAGAAAACCCCTTGGGTGGAGATTTGAAGGACTGCTCCTGCCAGAGCCATGTTTAGAGCAGGGGTGAACGCTAGTAAGCTTATTAGCATGCATGTAGGTTCTCTTACAGTTTTTAATGCAGTTCTCTGTCATGCTTGTTGCCTTCAGGATAAAGTGGGCTTGTGTAGGAAGTGCTGCATGGTACTGTATAACTGTAACAATTACACCTGTTAGCTGTGTCTGGCCAAAAAGTAAGCGCAGGTGTCCTTGGGCAACCTGTCTGTGGTAGGAATAATGCAGTGACGGCAGGGAGATCTTCAGCCTGGAGAGTCCCTTCTGGGCAGGGGGAGAGATGCAGGTCTCCACCCCAGAGAGGTACGGGCCAGGGAGCCCATGCTGGACCTCTGAGGGGAAATACAGGCACAGTTGCCCTGAACTGTGATGATGGCCAGTCCCCATTCCAATCTCCTCTGTTTTTAATTTAGGAGTGACTGGGAACAGGCAACATTTCTAATTTCGTCCCCCGGCAGCAAGAAGGTTTAATCCACCTTTGATGCAAGGGCAGCATGGTCACTGCACTGAATGGTGTATTGCAGTGGTCCCCAACCTTTTCCGTGGGGCAAGCGTCGGACGACTAGCCGCCAAGGACTGTGGCTGCTGGAGAAGCAGCCACCGAAATGCCGCCATAAAGCAGCAACGTTTTGGCGGGATTTCGGTGGTAGCGCTTCTTGCCATTGCCGCGTCTCAGCGGCTGCTTGTCCGGCCACCAGTAGGCGGTGCACATGGATGCTCTGGCGGGCGCCATGGCACCCGCGGGCACCGCATTGGGGACCCCTGGTGTATTGCATCCTCGGTGGTGCTGACCCTCCTGCAAGGGAAGGATTCTTGGGCCACTCTCCTCCAGGGTCCACATTGTTCCTCTATCTGGATGGGAGGGGAATGGATGTTGACTAAGCATGGTTCCACCAAGACCTTCTGCCAGGGTCTGAGCCCCCTGCAGCTGGGGTCTCATAGATCTGCCCTGAAGATGTTTTTATCATGTTGGTAACAAAGATGTTTTTAAAAAATGGTTCTAACCCTTGTGCCTCTCTGTGAACTCGCTTTTCACTGGTACGGAGCATTAACTCGATGGTTCCTCTTTGCCACTCGCATAAAAATCCCCACTGTTTCATCGTTTCTCTTTGCGTCTCACGTAAAACTCCCCACTGTTCCTGTTTCAGGGTCTGTCCTGCTCCTTTCAGGAAGTTCTCCGGTTGTCTTTTGTTGCCGCTAGTAACCACAGTGGTGGCTTTCTGAGTTATGGGAAACAAAGTGAATTGATTTCCTCTTTTGCAACCTGGGAAAAAAACTGTGATTTTCTCTGTCTGCTCTGTGCTCGAGGCTACTATCCATTTTACCTTCTCCTCCTCCTGTGCAATTGCTGTAGAAAAGATGTTTTCCAGATCATGTGCGTGGAACTGATGTGGTCTGTATTACCAGATGATTTAGATAATCTGGGTGTCAAAACATATTCTTGAATTCTTGACTGGCTGGCAGTTTGAGCAACGCAATAATGCGATTAAAATACTGGCCAATGCTTGGCTCTTGATGTGTCTCTGTAACTGCATACCTGCCAGTCCCATTCCTTCATCTCTCTCCAGTCTAACAAAGATGGAAAGAAGCAGCCAGAATGAGGGACTCATGCACACGTGGGCTTTTGGGTAGCTGTGGCTCACAACAAATATTGATCACTGGTTAACACTAAGCACTCATCAATCTAACCTGTCACTTTTTTTCTAAGGTGCCTAGTGCAGTCAGGTCTTCAGCACTCTGCAAACACGGGTCTAATCCTGAAAAGCTCCCACTGAAATCCATTTGATGGTGAAGGTGGGTGCTCAGCTGCTTGCAGTATCGAGCCCATTATTAATAAGTCTCATAACATCTCTGCAAGGCATGGAAGCGTTTTCTGCTCTTTGTACAGTAGGAAGAAAATCAAGATGAAGCGCTGTAGTGCTTTGTCAAAAACCAGAGAGGACATCTGTGTTGGAGATGGTGCTCAGCACTTCTGGGCCTTGATAGCTCAAACGGAGTACCCAAAATAAATGAAACTATTTGGCTTCCATTTCTGGGCCTCCATTTCTCCAGCTGTGAAATGGGGATAATAGTCCAGTCTCACTACAGCCTTGGGAGGAAGCAAAACTAACGAATGTTTGAGGCCCTTAGCTGTCATTTAGTTACAATATTTTCTGTCACATATCAGCATAATATCGATGTGTCATTGCAAACACCCTTTGACTGGGCATGTGAGTAATACATGGGAGTGTGCAGGTGCACAAACTCCATGTCCAGTTCCATACCTTGCTTGCTCCTTCCCTCCTCAAAGCATTTATCTATCTATAAATCTGGGGAAAACACCAGCACCACAGGGGTTAATCAGGGACTCTCCAGCCTGCTGCATTTCCTTCCAGCTTCTGTTCACATGGAGGAAACTGTTTTCATACATGAAAATTTGATTAGCTCACTTCTTCCTATCAAGCTGGCAGCCTCCCAGGCACCAGCTGGCAGAATCCTTTCTTGGCCTGGACACTTGAACAGGCTCCTGCCAGCGATGTGAATGTGCAGCTGTTCTGAGTCCAGTATTAGAGGGAAAGTGTGTGTGCTTGTGTGGTTGTTTTAAAAGGCCCTTTGATGTTCTCTGGAGTCTGGGAATGAGTGGAGGTGCAACTGTAGGGTGACGTTTTCTTCTTAACTTTACTGCTGCTGCTATAAATCAGGGGTACTTTAACCTCAATCCAGGTTAAACTTTTACCCTGAACTCCAAGGCCCCTGTGTCACCCCCGTTGCTGCCTGAGGGAGTCAAGCTGAATGAACGCTGATTGGCTGCTGGAGCCAGTTATTGCTAAATATTAAGCTGGGATGCTGCGCTCTTGAATCAGAGCAGTTTCTACAGCACCAAGAGCACTTGTGATGGGTATGACATTGCAGGGACTTAATTTAGCATTTGGTTTAAGAGACACTGCCAGGCTTTGCGTTTGCAGACTTGCTGTCAGAAATAGTGCTGGTCTGGATGGTGTGTGCAAAGAGGTGGAGAACTATTAGTGATTCACCATCCGCCCCGGTAGCCAGGTCCTGTTAGCCTAACATACGAGCATAACAGGGCGTGAGTATCTCTGGGATTGCGCTGGGAAATTCATAGGAACATGCAAGCTGTGGCAAACGTTTAGATTGAGATTTTTACACTGTTAATAAAGGAAACTGTAGGAAGGGGATAATTTTGGAGCCATCTATGCATATGGGCATGCTATGTGAGGAGCAGGGTGGGAATGCCACATGTCTGCAACACACAGCCCTCTTCCCACCCTCCCACCCCCTTTTTTTTAAAGGGAATTCACCTGGTTAAAATGAGATGATTGCTCAGCATCTTGCGGGGCTGGGGCTGGAGTGGGGGGAGGTTTGGCACTCTGTACATGCCAAGGAACTGTTTTTCTGCTACTCTGTGTTGCAACTGTCTCTGGGCTGGAACATGGTATGTTAGCGCACAGCAACAGTAGCCAGGTTCCTAAGGAGTAGTGACTCTTTTCATGAAGCTAGAGAACTGTCTTGCTTTAGAAACCAGAATCACTTCACAGCCCAACCCTCCACTTTCAACTACAGTATACGACTGAATGAGGCCAGAGGCATTCTACTCAGGGCTTGTCTACATCAGAAAGTTGCAGCGCTGGTGAGGGAGTTACAGCGCTGCAACTTTGAAGGTGTACACATCTGCAGGGCACCACCAGCGCTGCAACTCCCTGTTTGCAGCGCTGGCCGTACTCCCGTTTTGTCTCGGGTGTAGAGGATCCAGCGCTGGTGATCCAGCGCTGGTAATCCAATGTAGACAGTTACCAGCGCTTTTCTTGACCTCCGTGGAAGGAGGAAGCCTCTGGTAATCAAGCTGGTTTCCTTTCCCGGTTTGCTCTCTCGGTCCCGGAGCCAGCCAGCAAACCGCAGGGAAGGAGACCTGCTTGCTCGGGGTTCCGGGACCGAGAGAGCAAACCGGGAACGCCGCGGTTTGCTCTCTCGGTCCCGGAGCCAGCCAGCAAACCGCAGGGAAGGAGACCTGCTTGCTCGGGGTTCCGGGACCGAGAGAGCAAACCGGGAAAGGAAACCAGCTTCGCCGCGGTTTGCTCTCTCGGTCCCGGAACCCCGAGCAAGCAGGTCTCCTTCCCTGCGGTTTGCTGGCTGGCTCCGGGACCGAGAGAGCAAACCGCGGCGTTCCCGGTTTGCTCTCTCGGTCCCGGAACCCCGAGCAAGCAGGTCTCCTTCCCTGCGGTTTGCTGGCTGGCTCCGGGACCGAGAGAGCAAACCGCGGCGTTCCCGGTTTGCTCTCTCGGTCCCGGAACCCCGAGCAAGCAGGGTCTCCTTCCCTGCGGTTTGCTGGCTGGCTCCGGGACCGAGAGAGCAAACCGCGGCGAAGCTGGTTTCCTTTCCCGGTTTGCTCTCTCGTCCCGGAACCCCCCTTGAAGCCGCCCAACAGCGCTGCAGTGTGGCCACATCTAACACCACTTGCAGCGCTGGTTGCTGTAAGTGTGGCCACTCTGCAGCGCTGGCCCTGTACAGCTGTACTAATACAGCTGTAACAACCAGCGCTGCAAAATTTTAGATGTAGACATGGCCTCAGTAGACTGCAGACTGTGTGGCTTGCCTCCAAAGGGCATAAGGAGCAAAGAGCATGTGATGTGCTGGGAAGAATTATGCAGTTGCCCTCTGCTGTATTCCACTGTGGGTTGTGGTGGTGGCAGGAATGGGCAGTGCCCCCAACTGCTGAGGCTGGTGCCTGCTCTTACCCAGTCTTCATCCTGAACTTGCACTGAACAGGAGCTGCACACTCTGACTGCTCTTAGCAAGGCATGTGCTCTCTTAAGCTGGGAGCTGGGACCTCACTGCCAGCTTGGCCAACTGACTTAACCTCTGTCTGCTTCTGTGCCTCAGTTTCTCCTTCTGTAACATGGGAAGAATACCGGTGCAACATGTTCGTGAAATCAGAACGGTTTGGTTGTTATAGAGCCTATGTTGCAGTGGCCGTTTAAATAGTTTGTGAGCCCTCTACAGGTGCTCACTGTGTTCTGGGTTTTAGAAGCTGCCAGGACCCAGCCAGAGTAGCTAGGACTTGCGTGATTGTGTATATTAAACACTGTTGGTTGGGACCTCGCTGTGAATCTGTGGCTTTGTTGCTTTGACACAACAATTGCTGCTGGAGACTCCGTAGTGACCAGAACTGGAGCAGTCAGAGCAGGCGGCTCAGTTCTCTCCTTGCTGTCACTGCAATGTTGAGTGCAAATGTAAAGACAACCGTGAAGTCCTGGGCCAGGCCTACACTAGCAGTGAGTTCTCCAGGGGACTTCTCTCCCGATCCTGCAGTCCACTTGGCTAGCCTCTTTCAAAGGGGGAGGAAAAGATGTTCCCCAGTAAACGATACAGGCTAACAAGTGAATGTCCTGCACTGAAGCTCTCCTTCTCTTCCCCTCCCCCAAATAAAAAAGCACAATGATGACATCTGTTACTGGTAATAAAACAGGGGAGAGGAGAGCCCGGCCTGGTCATTCAAGTGGTTGTTAATCACCGACTGAGTGCCCGGGGGATGAGCTGTCATCACAGTGACCCTCTCTGGAGATGTTGAAAGAGGCTGGCACCTAGCTAAGATTTCAACCAGGGAAGTCAGTCTCTTTTGTGCCCTGTCAAAGGGAAGGTCTGGGCATAGCTCTGCTCACACAGGAGCACCGAGTGGGCGGGCTGCTTCTCTTTGGCTGCGGTGGCTCCATCACCGTCTAACTGCTCCCTGGTAAATGGCCGTGCTTGGGCTGGAGCTGGCAGGAGGCAGTAAACCAGCTGGTGGACTGCAGACAGAAGAAGCCTCTTGTCCCCTGGGTCACACTCATTGCCTGTGACTTCCTCTGAGGATTTTAAAGGCCTTTTTTTAAAGTTTTGTTGTCACAGCCGTGCTGCAGTGCCTGTCTCTCCCTCCCCTTTCTCGCCTCAGCACCCTGCATAATCTCATTCCCCTCCTTAGTCACAGGAAAGACAATGCTAATGGGTTTAAGTGCCCCCACCCCTCCCTGGGGCTTTGGGAGTATATTGGTGCTTTGTTTTGGGATGGGTTGGGATGGCTGGTGTGAGTTTTTTGCACATTTTTGGCTTGAAAGCACCATTGTTGTGCCAGCAGGTGTGCACATGGATGTTGGGTTTCCAGCTTTAGTATCACAATAACAAACCATAGCAGTGTGGGACACGTGCTCCCCACTTGCTGTGATGACGATGCACTGCTCTCTTACTCAATATAATCATGTGACTCTGAACAGTCTGGTGAGTTACCGAATGGTTGCAAATGCAGCAGGTCTCCCAGGACTTCTACATGGGTTTCTGGAGAGCCCCAGAGCAGAGACTGTTCATTGTGGTACTTACTAGTGCCAAAGATGTAGCAGAGAGGACCTGAAAACGACACTTAAATGATTGACTCAGCACATCTGGAGTAACTTTCTCTGGCATTCCGACGGTGCCACACAGAGGACTCATTAAATAAGGGAAAAGGTCGGCATCAGAAATGGATGAGAAGAGGAGATAAAGCTCAGTGGTTTGAGCATTGGCCTGCTAAACCCAGGGTTGGGAGTTCAATCCTTGAGTGGGCCACGTAGGGATCTGGGGCAAAAATTGGTCCTGCTAGTGAAGGCAGGGGGCTGGACTTGGTAAATAGGTATATCTCCAATTATTTAATTTTATTTTGAAAATATTTAGGTCTTAAATTGTAAGTGCTGCGATGTTTAGGAATGGTCCCCACCTTTACTGCTCTTCCGGAGAAACCAGGCCCCTGCCAGGGAGAACTGAGGCTGCTTTGTGTGATTATTTAAAGGAGGAGCTGGAGGCAAGCTGGCAGGGGTTGAGCACTGAGGTTGGACAAAGACGTCTGTTAGAGAGGAGACAGGAACACCTTTGTGTCACTATCAGAGGCAGGTTGTGAGCAGAGGCAAAGGCCAGCCAGGTTGCACGGTACCAGGCTAAGCGGTGAGGCTGGTTTGAAATGTGCTGAAAGGGACTAAGGCTCCGTGTACGCTGCAGCCCATGTCGGCAAAGCTTATGTCGCTCGGGTGTGAATATTCCACCACCGCTTATGCCGCTTGCAGAGATGGTTTTTTACACCAACAAGAGAGCTCTCTCCTATCAGCATAGAGCGTCTTTACCCCACACGCTGCAGATGTATGTGTAGCCATGATCTTAGCAGCACCAGTCCAATTGAAAGTCCCTCTTGACATCCAGCCATTAAATAATGATAGGCAAAAGGCCAAAATGTATCTGCTCCGCTGTGAGAAGCAAAATGAGGTGAACTAGATTGCCTGGCAGTGGAAGCAGGCTCTTGACACAGATGTGACTGTGAATGACTAAAATCGATGGGGGTGGTGCAACACATGGCTATAAACTACTCAGAAAGAACAGCTCAGGTCTTGGATGTGAGGGAGTAGTGTTATAGCTAAAAAGACTGTCTAGAATCGAATGAGAGCGGTTCTGAGCAGAGAACGACACGCCCAGACCTGTAGGGATGCAAATCCCAATCCATGAGAAGAAAAGTATACGGGTGGGTAGGGTTGTATTGCTGCCTGCCTTCCTCATCAGGAGACGATAGAGGGTGTATTTGTGAGGGAGGATCATAAAGGCAAGTAAATCTAACCAAAGGTAAGACAAGAGAAGAGGCTAGTCCTGACTTAGTCCGAAGTAATGTGTACATTTGAGTCAAGAAGTAACCGCAGTTGAGCCGTTGAATATTAGTAACCATGACAGAATTAAGTCCAACATCCTTGAAGGAGGGGTCATGCCGAAAACTAACGCGCAGACAATGAACCCTAAAGAGGAGAAGTAAAAGAACAAAATTACTCCTCAATTAGACAGTACATTTTAACTCCACAGACTCAGCCTAGTGGCTACTTAGTCCAGTCATAAGCCTGTCAGAAAGCAGGCCTGCCTGTGAGCAAAAGAAGCGGGAAAACGAAGTTAAAGCCCAGTATGGCTTAAACTGCAAGGTTTGAGGTCTTTTCAGATAGCAGGCACCCTCCAGAAAATGGAAACCCACGGGACACGAACACAAACAGGGCTTGTGTACGGCAGGTGGCCATCAGCACAGAGCCCAAAACAGGCAGGAAGATAGATCATCATCAGGAGGATGCCTGCAAGAAAACTGTCGGGTCCACAAGACTGTCTGGGTTAAGGCAGCAGTTAAGCAGGACAAGGACGCTGCAGAGAGTCAAGTGAGGTCTGATGGCAGTGGTACTGCCTGTTGGCCTAGTTTCTAGGATGTCTGCTCTATGAGCCTATTGGTTTAGTTTAGTAGGAAGTGGTAAGGAAAAGCAATCGGGAAGGAAACCCTGGCTTAAGATCATTTCCATACAATAAATGCTTGTGCCATTGTCCCGAAACAATGCTGAGCCATTGGCACTGAGGATTCTGGTGCCACTGCCTGGTGAACCCATCAGAGGTTTGGATGAGTGGGGCCAAGGCCTGGGAACTGGTTGGAAGGGCGCGGGAGAGAGAGAAAACAATCTCTCTGACAGTAGTTATCCGGGGGCCTGTTCAGTGAAAGAAGACTGGCACAGATGCTCCCTGGGTTGTCTGAAGAAACTGGGTCCTAGGTTGTCATTAGGTAAGATTGCCATGGGTGTTCACTGTTAGAAAAACTTTTTTCTCCAAATGTTCCTACTGACTAAAATTCAGGGATCTGGTTTAAGGCACCCGCCTGGTCACTCTACTAACCATTAGTCACAGACCCTGAAGGGAATTGTCACCAGTACCAAACCCAGTCTGACCTGCTGGGTAGGTACAGTTGATCCACATGGCGCGGTAGCCCAGGGCGAGTAGGAGAACTGCATAATCCCACCCCAGGAGAGGCACAGGCAGGTGATCTTATGCCAGAGGGGGTGTAGTGTGCTGAGGATTTACAGGATTCCCACAACAGAAGCAGTTCTTCCATCCAGGGCACGTCGGGCCCCAGGCTGCTGCCCCCCCTAGCAAAAAGCAGAGGAGAAGAATAGCTTCCAGGGTTTTGCTTTAGTCACTTGTAGTTGTGCTGGGTTAACGAAATGAAATCTTTTGTCCCACTTCCAGGTGCAATATTGGTGCATGGCCCAAAAGGAGAGAGGAAGCACAAACAAAGGATCACAAGCTGCTACATAAGCTACTGTCTGGTTGGCTTATCCTGGCTTTCTAAATAGCAGGAGTGATTCTATAGTTAGCACTCAGCACCCTCTGAGGTGTGAACTTCTCTGTTCGCACCAGTGAGTGTTGTGAAGAAACCCTTCAGCAGCCGTCCCTCTGGTCTCGTCGGGAGCGATTTTTTTCTTTCCGTTTCGTTTAGTCCAGGCAACTCTGCAAGCTGAAGTGCTCCTAAGGGTACAGCTGCACTATGGGGCCTCTGCCGACACAAACCCATAGTGTAGATCGGGGTAGGCAACCTATGGCATGGGGGCTGAAGGCGGCATGCGAGCTGATTTTCAGTGGCACTCACACTGCCCAGGTCCTGGCCACTGGTCTGGGGGGCTCTGCATTTTAATTTAATTTTAAATGAAGCTTCTTAAACATTTTAAAAACCTTATTTACTTTACTTACAGCAATAGTTTAGTTACATATTATAGACTTATAGAAAGAGACCTTCTAAAAACATTACAATGTATCACTGGCACGCGGAACCTTAAATTAGAGTGAATAAATGAAGACTCGGCACACCACTTCTGAAAGGTTGCCGACCCCTGGTGTAGATGCAGCCTATACCGACTTCCCTCCATGTAGGAATGCCCGCTCCCCGAACAGCGGTAGCTACTTTGGCAGAACCATTCTTCTGTTGATGTGCTTGCCTCGACACTGGGGACTAGGTTGGCATAGCTGTGTCAGTCGGGGTGGATTTTTCACACACCCCCCCCCCCAGCATAACTATGTCAACCTAAATCTTCAAGTAGACCAGGCCTCGGTAAGTAGTTCAGTGAATTCAGTGTCCTCACACTGCAGGAGAAGGTGCCACAGGCAAAGGTGTTAAAACTGGGCCCTGGTGGCCAACTTCCCATCTGTGTTTAGTTCTGTGGCTTTAGGCTGCTTTTGACAATGCTAGTGTGCCTGCAGCTACCGCTGTTATTGAACGGCTGGCTACTGGGGTCCCTTAAGCAGAAGCAAATGAGGCTGCGTGTGAGTTAGGCTGACTGGTCGGAGAGAGCGTTTGGGGGCAGGCTGGGTGTCTTTCTGGCTCCCTGACAGCTAGCTCCGCCAGGTATGTGTAAGGGGACTGTTATCCCCTTACTAACATTCAGTGGGGTGTTTGGTTGTAGCTCCCAGCTCTAAAAGAGGAGGGATCGATGGCAAATCAGGACCCTGAGACTGACAGTCCCCAGGAACAATGGCAAGAGGCCAATGCTCCAGGTCAGCCTGATTGACAGTGCAGGCAGGCTAATCAAAGAGACAGAAGGCCAGGGTGGGTCCAGTCCTCCCTGTGAGCTGGAATTGCCTGGGTCAGGCAGAGTGGGGCCGAGCGAAGGAGAGAGCAGGGGCCCAAGCTAAGCTGCTGGGAGCAGAGCTGCAGCCCAAAAAGCCAGAGCACAGCCCAGAGAGAGAGACCTGCCCTGGGAGGGGAGCTGCAGCAGCCAGAGCCAGAGGGGCCAGACAAGCAGCCCAGGGAGCAGATGAGAGTTCAAAGCAGAGTCACAGAAGCAGCCTGCAGAGCAGACCTGCCCTGGGAGCGGAGCTGCAGCAACCAGAGCCAGAGGGGCCAGACAAGCAGCCCAGGGAGCTGGAGGCAGAGCAGCAGCAGCAGCCGTGCTGAGGCAGTGTGGAGCTGGGGCTGGAGCAGTCCAGAGCTGGGTGCAGTGAGCAGCTGGGGAGAGTGAGGGGGACCCTGGGCAGTGGGCCCAGCACAGGGAGACGCCTCAGCCAAGAGGCCCTGCAGGCCAGACTTGGAGGGGAATCGTAACCCTGACAGAGCGGGGGTGACGCTGGGGAGAAGGGTCCTGCCACCCAGAGCCTGAGAGTGTGTGGCCACCACCAGAGCAAGTGTCCAACCCTCAGCGTCCCTGCAGCACAACCAGGGCCTGAGAAGGAGGCCTGGGACCTACAAGGAACAGACTTTGAAGTGCCCTGATGTCCAGAGACACTGTTTGTGATGGTCCCTGCCACAGAGCAGGGTGATGTGTTTTCCTTTAACCTTTCCCATTTTTCCTTAGTTTTTTTTTAAATTAATTGTTACTTAAATAACTTGTATTTGCTTTAAATTGTATGATGTGATCAGTGGGTCAGAGAGGTGCGCAGTGCAAAGAGAGTACCCCAGAGTGGGGACATCCTAGCCCCAGTCCTGGGTGACCACAGCAGGGTTGGGGGTTGAGCCCTCCGGGAATCCTGGGCCCAGCCTTGTTGGGGTTACGAGGACTCTGCCAGACAAGAGAGTGGAAGGGGAGCCCTCAAGGGCAGGGAGGCCTCTGGGTAAAGGAAGTGGGAGCGAGGACTCAGATCCTTTTGCTAGCCCACTTCACCAGGTGTAGTGCGGAAGCCAGGAAAGTTCCCCACAATAGTGGGACCATTCCCTCGCTTACATATAGATTTGACAGGCTCTGTCTTGGAGTCCTGCAATGGCTTAGACGGTTTTAGGGTGAAATTCTCTGCTCATGCAAGCAGCAGTCCCCTCCACAGAGCTCTCATTAATGGGGAGTGATATCCGCCATGGAGAGGTGAGAACACAATGTCTGCTCTTGGAGATGTTTGTGGCTGGGTGGCTGGGTGGGAATTCACTGCCCCCAAAGCTATAGTAAATTTGTGGGTAGCGTGGGGGGCAGCTCTGCAGACCTCATTCACCCCAAAGGTGGACTAGCAAGTGCTCCTCCGGTGGGGTCCCAGCAACTGGATCAGTGTAACTCTACTTTGGACTTGTTACACAAGGTGGTGGTGGTGCGGGGGATATCTTTTATTTATCCAACTTCCATTGGTGAGAGAGCCGAGCTTTCGAGCTGGGTTAGAGCTCACCTGGCAGGGCCCAGGGCTTGCAGAGCCTGCTTGCCAGGGATGCGCTGGATTTTCTGCAACCAGGAGGGCATGCCCTACGCCACCCCACAGCTTCATGGCACGAGATCAGTCCCCAGAAGTCAAAAAGAAACTTCTTCTAGTGGCCTAGTATTGTGGGAGTAGGTCACCAAGTGGTATTACATTCCCTCCTGAAACATCCAGGTTGCCTGGCTTTGGAGCCAAAGTAACAGACTCAAAGGGCCATTGCTTCTCTTTTGGTGTGACAGTGCCTATATAGCAACATAGGGACTGGGGCATAGCCACCAGGGGGCTGACAGGCTTCTACTGACTAACCACAGTCTCTCCCCCTTCACCCTGCCAACGTGCTTCTATCATAACTTCTCTTACAAATTTCCCAAATATCAGTTTGAATTTAGCAACAAACCAACCCAACAGACTAAGTTTGGCAGCTCTTTCCCCAGAGCAGAATTGGATTATCCAGCGGTGCTGCAAGGAACATGCATGTCACTGTCTCTCGGCTCTCCCCTCTTTGCCGTTATGCAATGGCTTTGGCTGGACTGGTAATAATGATATCATTTACTGGAGCCTTCGGCCTCAAGCTGTCATTGTCTGGTAGAGAAGATGTAGACCTTTTACTTTCTGGACTGGATCTTAATATAATCCTGCTTTTTCTCTTAGGTGGGGGATGGAAAGGACTCTTCCATAAGGATCCTGCTCTATAGAACTGGAAATGGTTTGAAATACGGACCCTTTGCCCTGTGGCATTTGTTGCAGTGTTCTGGAATAGAATGTCTGCTGATCTGCCTCATCCCTGGAGGCTGAATCGCAACTTCCTCTCAGGCCATCACCCTCTGCCTCACTTTCCGCTCTTGCTTGGGCTCCTGTGTCATGGCTATCCCAGTTGAGGATGTCTGCGTGATGCTCCCAAAGGACACTCATTCCAGGGTGGATTGTGTGTGGTGGGGGGGGGGGGGGAGAGGTTAGTCTGGCAAGCAGACATGAGTATCAGGAGCAACGTGTGTGTCTAAAAACCAGTCTCCTCGCACAGACACAGATAAGCGATTTTGCTTTTTCTCCCTGGTGGGAACATATCCAACATGACCATTGCCACAGGATTTAGGAGTCTGACACTCCCCTCGTTTCTCCTGTCTTGCTATCATTGTCACATCAATGATAGCAAAATGCTTTATAGAGATTAAGCCTCTCCGCAACCCTCTGGGATAGGGAAGGGCTATTACACCTTAGTTTATAAGTGTGAAAACTCAGCCACAGGAATGGTTGTGAGTTACCCAGGGTCACCCCCTGAGCTGGGAATAGAAAGCCCAGGTCTCAGAGCCCAGTGCAGTCAGAACCAACTGCCCACTTGGCGTTTGCCCTATGCTAGTATCCGAGTGACTATCTTGTGCAGTGGCCACAACACCTGTAATGCATCCGTTAGGGACGTTTGCGTGAAGGACGGGCCAATGAGCTGTGCAAAAGATTCAGAGTGAAACTCAATACTTTACAAAGCTGGCTTGGTTCTGGGCTATGCATGAGCTTTGTGAGCCAACTTGATCAGTTCTGAGCGGACCCCGTGGGAGCGAGGGCGAGAGAGGATGGGACGGACACATTTCTGGGTTTTGTTTTTTGTTTTTTCATTAGTCTTGAGATGCTGGTTTCACCAGCCTTTCACGCTCTTGCTTTGGGAACAGCCCCTTTCTGAAAGGAGGGTGGTCCACATTCCAGTGTCTATCTAGTACCCAGGGGCTCTGAGATCACCAGTTGTGAAGGGCTCGTCCATTGCAGCTGCTAGGAACTGGACTGAAACCTACAGACACATCTGGTTAGACTGCTTAGCAGCCATTGGAGGGCAAAGACTTAGTTACTAAGAGTTTGTTGGAGGTATGAAATGTGCCTTAGCGGTGCTAGATGAGGGATTTCATATCCCAGTATCACAGTGAATGAATCTGACATGGCATGTGATTATGCAGCTGGATTTTTTGTTTTCCATTGTCTCTCTATTATTTAATGCTTTTTCCCTTTGTTCTGGGCCACTGTTCACACCCTGGTCTTTTGTGCTTTCTTTGGTGCAAGAATCACTTACAGTTCAAATAATAGTTTAGGAAGTCTGCTGCATTTATTTGGAAGGGGCTGCCTGCCTGTTTGGTCTGCAGTTCCGAGCTCACAGATAGCACCGTGCTGATCTCCAGGACACATTTTTGCAAATCAGAGTCTTTTTCCTTGAGAATAAAGGCCACAATCTTTAAAGCTTTTGCTTTGAACTCCTCTTTAAATATTCCATTAAAATGCCACTCTGAGCGCACAGTTAGTGTGCTCTCCAAAGCTTCCCACACCAAGAGCCCTGACATGCATGATGCAAAAGGAGATGTTAGTAATTGTGCTCTCACCCTTAACTTGATCCCGGTCCTTTCTGTGCAATACCCAGCTATGAATTTTCATTGCTGGTCTTACTCACTTCTAGACTGGGGACAATAAATGCACTGTATATTACTGTGGTATGGATGGTAAACCCCTCCATATGTCTATTAACTAGATATAGGGTGTATACCATGATGTCGTATGTAGTCTGGTATGATTAATTTTTAGGGCCTGATTCAGTTCTCACTAAAGCCATTGGAAAAATCCTATTGACTTCAGTGGGGTTTGGATCAGTCCCCTAATCCTAAGAAAGGAAAGTGGCTGTATTCTTGTGATGTTCCTAGCAGGCTGCATGCTGCATACCATAATGACTGTTGCGATAATAACCTGAGTATTTTCCATCTGGGTGTGAAATCATCTTGATGTTTGAAATCGTTCAGCTATTTCTCTAAACCATTGCTTATCTCAGCATGGGAGTGTTGTCCCATAATAGCCTTGGGGTGATTGAATATTGCGTGCCTCACAACCATGAGTTTCCCCCTAATCCACTGAGTTCCTGGGGGCTTTTTGAAAACTTGGATAAGGAAAGGGAAGGAGGGTTGGAACGAGACTTTAAAAAGAATCTGTAATGAACCTTCACAGACAGAGAATTAAGCATTGTAGGTCTGTTAGTGTGGCTTCTGGTCTCCATTGACGTCTTACTTTGAAGCTATTTTGTAGATTTCTATCATTTTTAATCTTTATAGCGTTACTGAAGTGTATCTAAAAACTATCAGGAGGTCATCCCAATTCATAGAGTTTTCGTCCTTTGTTGGTCGTGTTTTAGTAGGGTGACCAGATAGCAAATGTGCAAAATCGGGACGGGGGATGGAGGGTAATAGGTTCCTATGTAAGAAAAAGCTCCCAAAATCGGGACTGTCCCTATAAAATCGGGACATCTGGTCACCCTATGTTTTAGTAGCGATATTTGCATACGTTTTGTCCCCTGAAGATGAAAAAACATTTTAAAAACAATTTTCATTAGGTATGTTGTTAATGAGCACCTTCAGTATTTTTAAAAAACCCTTTCTGTGTGAACAATCAGAGTTCTCTGGCTTCATGATGGCAGGTTTTACACTTTGCCCTTCACTCATCTTGGAGAGCTAAGCACAGGCTGACCACTCTTACTCCTGGGGTAGTCAATTTCCCTTTCTGGTTTTCATGCAGTGCTAGCACAACAGTTACTAACACTGCAAAAAACCACTCTCTTTTAATGAACAGTCTAATAAAAACAAACAGGCAAATCAAAAACCTTTCTGGAAACGTTTTGTTACCCTCATATTAAAAATGGGATTGTTTTTAACAAAGTTTCCACATCATGAAGTGGATGTACTTTGCTTCGGTGACCATTGTGGCTGACGGACATGGCTTAGTGTACGCTTTTGTGAGGGAAAATTCCTTGCAGTATCATTTTGATGTCGTTCAATTATCAGCTCTGTCTGATACCCATTGGTGTGGAAGGGGAGCACTAAATGCCACACGCTGAATGAAGTAAGCTGGATAGCAGTGGGCCACTCAGCAATGCAGCAGCTGAGAACTCTGACAGAGAAGCTGGTGTATCCAAGTTGAACTAGATTTTGGTCTTTTTCTCGCTTGCGGAACAGATCCCCCTGTAGTCTCAGTGTCTGGCAGCATGACAACCAGGGTCTCCCTGCAAAGGGACACCATCTTGGGACTGTTAGTTGTACCTGGCACTACTGAAATGCAGCAGCCTGCGCACCCTGCTCTGCACCTATGTTTGCTGGTGAAAGGTGGATGTGGACTGAAGTGCAGAGACCTGTTGGCTGGTATGGAGGGGCCAATGAGTGCCTGACCTCGTCCGCGGGCTGCCCTCCCCAGGTAGGCTTGCTCTTCAAGACTCCTGTATCTCCCAGCAGCCCTGAGCTCCAGAGCCTACTCCTTTCAATGCAGCGTCCAGGGTGCTGGCAGTGACGGCTTGGGGAGATGGCTGAGCTACATGATGGCATGTTGGTGCCAGATGTCGGCCTATTTCTGAAGATAGGAGTCATGCCAGCTCCTAGGAGAGGAGTGAGAAAGAAAGAGATTTGGAGGGGAGGAGAGAGACTACTTGGTGGGGAGATGGTTGGGGTCAATCTAGGGCTAAGATATGCTTCTCTAAGGCAAAATCTAGGCTAGCTAGCTCTTGAAATGGCAGATTCTTGGAGCCCAGGTGCTGCTCTCTGCTCCCTTTTCAATCTCTCTGCAGAGTATGCATGAATAGTTTCCTGGCATGTATCCGCAGCCCCTCAGCAGCCTCTGCGTGAGCAGAGCTGAGCTGTCCCACTGTTTTAACCCTGGGGCATGTTATTGAGTTGAAATGCATGAATTCTGAGGCTCTGCCAGGAACACCAGCGCAGTTGGGGCAAGTCGAATCCAGACCCTGAGGTCGTTAGATGTAGCAATTGGTTCCTCCCTGTTGCACCTTGGAATGTAAGCAGTTGTGGTGATGTCATCCTGCATCCTGATTTCAAGTGGGCATTAATTAGAGATCCACAAATGTTCCGTCTGGCACTTTAATAGGTCCCTGTGAAACTCTGGCACTCACCCTCTCATTAGTCTGTCTGCTAGGAATCCTCCTTGCTGCCCAGCTCCGGCTTGTACTAGGAGTATGAAAAAGCTGGTGACCAGAGTGGCTGAGCTGGTGGCTTTTTCAGAATTAGCCGCCCAGGGTTAAAACCATCCCCTTTCTCGGAAATGTTAGACATGGGGTAGGCAACCTATGGCACGGGCGCTGAAGGCGGCAAGTGAGCTGATTTTCGTTATCTCTAGCTTGCTTGCTAGCACACATATATATACCTGCCCCTGGATATTTCCATTACATGCATCTGAGGAAGTGGGTATTCGCCCACGAAAGCTCATGCTCCAAAACGTCTGTTAGTCTATAAGGTGCCACAGGATTCTTTGCTGCTTTTACTGATTTTCAGTGGCACTCACACTGCCCAGATCCTGACCACCAGTCCAGAGGGCTCTGCATTTTAATTTAATTTTAAATGAAGCTTTTTAAACATTTTAAAAACCTTATTTACTTTACATACAACAATAGTTTAGTTATATATTATAGACTTATAGGAAGAGACCTTCTAAAAACATTAAAATGTATTACTGGCACACGGAACCTTAAAGTAGAGTGAATAAATGAAAACTCAGCACATCACTTGTGAAAGGTTGCTGACCCCTGTGTTAGACCCTGGAGCCACGACGTTGGAGTTGGGGCCGTTGCCCCCCTTCTGTTTCGTGCAGTTCTTGCTGGGCTGCTGGTAATACCAATAACTGCCTTGACTCTCCTCTGAGATGACACCACGCAGTTAGCGGCAGGGGCTTTAAGCCAGCTTCAGGGAGCCCCTTGGGCCAGCACCTGGTTTGATGTAGGAGCTGCTGCCACGGAATCCACCAGTGGCAGGAGAAGCCAGCATTGGGACAGCTGTGTGCTGCCTGGATGGCCTTCGCATAGGGACCCTGGCACAGAGCGGGAAGGCTGGGCTGTCTGGAGCTCTGGCTCTCTCGTGTCTGCAGCTGAATCTGGGGAAGAGGTTTGGGCCTGGTCAGACACATAAGAATTAAAGAGGAAGCCGCCCTCTCCCCCAGAGCTTCTTGGGGATCTACCTACCATGCCAACAACTAGGCCAAATGAGAGGGAGCAGGAGGGGTCTGTGGGGCTGGGAGGAGAGAGAGATGAGGGTAAGAAAGAGCCTGTTGCAATGGTTGCACTAAAAACCGAGATCTTTCTTGAATGGTAACAGCTAATTCCAACCCAGTTTTTTGGTATGTGTCATTGGGATTATGCGTCCCAGCGTGCATCACTTACCACTCATCACCATTAAATCTCATCTACCGTCTTGTCACATGGTCACCCGGTTTTGTGAGACCCCGTTGTAACTCTTCGCAGTCTGCTTTGGACTTTACTATCTTGAGTCATTTTTATTATCTGAAAACTTGACCACCTCCTGTTATCTGTAGTGACATGGGACCTCTGCTGTGTGCCCTCCTCCATGGGAACTGCCAGGGAGCCGTAGGGATGCTCCTTTCCTATTGCCCTCCAATTCCTTCTCCCCACTCGCCTGGGGATTTCCTTCTGCCGAGTGTCGTTGGCTGCTTGCCCCAGGCCTGGCTCCAGCTCAGTCTCCTTTATTCCAAGTGTGCCTGGGCAGCCAGGGCTGGCAGTGGGAGCCTGGCGTTATTGGCTTGGAGCCCTCTCTCGAAATCTGTGGAATGGGGGGGTCACTGAGTTGCCTGTCCTCAGTGAGATGAGTGTGGAGTGGGGATGCACACCACTGCGCCCCACCCCCCCCAGTGGTTGGTTGGCTTACAGATGACAAGAGCGCGCCAGTGCTGCCAGTGGCTAAGAGATTGCCCTCTTAGTCGAGAGAGAGCCGTTTGTTCTGGAAGCCAAAGGCTGCCCATGGAGGTGTATTCAATACCGAATTTGTTGACTCAAAGTACATTTCAAATGGAGTAGGTCAGCTTTTCCCTTGGGGCTCTTAGTAAAACACAGAGAGGTCGAAGTAGTGTTGTGATGCTGATTGGAGACGGGTGCCACAGTGCCAGGGCCATGTTCTCTAACCTGCTCTTGTCCTGCTGCTGTCGGTGGTGGGAGCCACCTTGGGCCCATCTGAAGGCAGGTTAATCCCTCAGGGCCAGATTCTGTGCTCGGTTGAGCTGGTGTGCAGGAGGCTCTGTGCTCACTGGAGTCAGCAGAATCCCCATCTTCCCACTAGTGTAGCTGAGAGCAGAAGCTGACTTCACCATGACAACTCTTCCTACAGTTTAACCTGCTTCAGCAGGAGTTGTAATAGTCACACTGTGGGGAGCAGAATGTAAAGTAGGTTTGACAAGGAACCAGTACAAATGAAATGGCTTTAAACCCCTCCAGCTAGTCTGCATTAGAATAGAAACGGACACTTCCTGTGTTGGGGGAAGGTTAGCCACTTCCCCGAGCAGCATCAGCTAGGTCTGTGGAAGAATTCTTCTATCCATTTAGCCGCCTCTATGCTGGGGGCTAGGTCAGTTTACCAATGACACCCCCCGAATGACATAGCTACGTCAGTCTAAACTCAAAATATAGACCAGGCCTCAGATGCATTCTCTGTTCAGACACAGGGCCAACTGCAGCCCTTGGAGCTGCATTCAGTTAGCAGAAAGTGGAGTTACTCCCTGTAACGTAGGTTGGTTCATTCCAGGCCCCGAAGTCTAAAGTACCAGTTGTAAAACTAGGGAGGAGTTTGCAAGAACTTCTTACATGCAGTTAACTGTACACTGGCTTTATGGTCACAAACTCTGAATTAATTTAAAAAAACACTTGCTGAGAATTCAGATTGTGAACCTGGGAGCACAGTCAGTGCCAGAGCTGGGGATCAAACCCAGATCTCCTGCGTCACCATTCAGTGACTTAGCCACCAGACTGTCCTTCCTTTCCAATGTCGCACTCCATGGCTTAATAGCTCTTAGCTCCATTTGTCTCACTAGCTCCGATTGAGTCTTTAATTTTGCACTGTGCCTGGAACGTGCCGAATATGAAGGAAACTGCACCAAATAAAGCCGTGTTGTAGTAACTGCCTGTGGATTTTGAAATGGCCCCCCCAGAATGTGTGTCTCAGAGCCACCTGCATTCCCAGCGAGGCTGTTCCTCCTCAGCCTCAGCCTTTGACACTCTTCCTGAGAAATGGGAGATTCGCGCTGCGCTGTCAGGTGCTGGGAATTGGAAAGAGATCAGCTGACTCCTACTAGTTTTGCATAATTCCTTCCTTTGTTTGTGACTGCTCTGTTTCCACCTGTGCTCAGAAATGCCTGTGCTGCCTGTTCTCCCTGGGTACCTGCCTGCGTTCTTCCTTTCTCACAGCTGTTAGGTTGCTTCATCTTCTGTGCCCATGAGCCCTTCCCTGCCTAGCAATGCTCTTGGGAGGGGCTGTGTTTGTACTGTAGGGGGGTGCTAATGGCAAACAAAAGAGGGTTCTACTGTTGCTCTCCACTGAATCCCGTCTCTGTGACGGGCGCAGGGAGGTGGAGAGATGGCAGTGCTAGAAATGCAGAGGGAGGAAGAGAGGAACTGGAGGAGGAGGAGCTGTTCTGGCAGGTGAAGGCAAAGAAAGGGACACTGTGGCCTGAGATTTCTCAGGATTCCCTAGGGAAGAAACTCTCTGCTGTACTTCGGTGAGGTCCTGTGCACTTACAGCAAAGCTCTCGTAATGCACCTTCCTTCTGCTCTGTCTTGCATCAGCCAGTGTCTGCTTCCAAGCTCGATGGACCACTGATCGATAGGACCAGTCTTGCATTCTCTGTGTGTATCTGTTTTATGGTTCCGTTGCTATTACATTTCATCTGTCCCCGATGTGTGTGGGGACCGGAACGGATCAGAGTGAAGACACAGGCCTTTCCCAGGGTCTGTTTTTAGCTAGAATGTTGCAAGCTTATAACACGTGGGAGAGTCAGGAGAGAGAGCAGAGGTCACCGTAAGAGTGAGATCATGGGATTTTTCTGCAAATTATGTGTCTTTCCTGTTGGGAGAGGAAAGAGCGTCGGGGGGATGGCCTTGGGCAGCGAGAGGAAGCGGGGATGGGTGTGAGAGGGACATCTCTGAACAGGGAGGAAGGCGACAGACTGCTGTTTATGCCGAAGTGTGATGTCGGAGACAGGATCTCTGAGGCTCTGCTGTGTGTGTCCGGTAGGATGGTGCGTGAGAGCGAAGTGAAGATGTTCAATGGTCGCAGCCAGTGTGTGATGTCCCACATTTCAAACCTGGGCCCCCGAGCACTTTTAGATCCTCAGTTAACATTCACTGACGCTTGAGTGGATCTGGCTAGGTCAGGCCTGGTAGCGAGTCCAGTGCAGCGCAGTCAGAGCGCTGAGAGGTCTCCGACAGCTGCTCAGCCGTGTCCTGCTGTGGGGGTCTCGGTGCCTTTCTAGTGGCTTTGCTCAGATTAGCAAAGCGAGCTCTCCTACGGAGAGGCCAGTTGCTGAGCTCAGGGCTGGCATGGAATCTGAGCTGCCCTGTGGCCCCTGGAGCTGCGGGCGGTAGGGTGAAGTGCTGCGTGCCCTGCAGACGAAGGGGCTGGAATGGGAGGTCCTAAATGCGCATCTCTTTCTGGCTGCAGACGAACCCCTGGCCTGATTCAGTGCCAAGTCAGACACTTCCAAGCTGACTGCTGCTCCCCTGAACACATCTGAACGGATTGCTTCAGAGCTGAGTCCAATCTGTGCGTATACCGGGGAGAGCGACCGCCTGGCTGGAGCAATCTGCTTCAGCTCTGAGCAGAAGACCCTGGAGGGACTGTGTGTGAGCGTAACGGGTGAGCAGACGGGAGGGAGCGCTCCTGCAGTTCCCAGCCCAGCTTGTCCCTGGAGTGCCGCGCTCCTGGCAAATGGCTCGCTGCAGCTCTGGGTGAATTGTGCTGTGCTTTCTGTCACATTCAGACTGCGAGGCCTTCCGGGCAGTCCCGGTAGTGGAGACATCCCCCCTTCATTCCCTGAGGGAGTTCAGACTCCCTCATTCTCCCCACCCAAGGAATTGTACCTCTCTCTGTTGTGGAAAGAGACAGTACAGGCCCTAGGACAAAGCAGAGCTCCCTGTTTCAACATGCACCTCTAGGAAACATCAAGCCAGTGTGCTCAGCTATTGACTGTAGTAAGAGCCTTAAGGATGTTTAAAGGAACTACAGTACATCCTGCTCCCCAAAGGGGGAAAGGAAACTCTCAATCCTACGAGACACCTACCCTGCCGTGGCCACTCCTAGAATTGCAAACAGCCCTGGCTGCAGAGGGTTTTGTGCTGCTCGTCACATAGGGATTGTGGTAGGCCAGGCTCTGAGCAGCTTCTCGAAGGTGGTACCATGGAACCCGCAGCTGTGCTTACCAAGGGTGGCTGCGCTGCACCCTGGCTCCATGCCTAGTGAGTCAGGCCTCTTGCGCGCTTCGCTGGCCTACACAATTGCCATTACTAGATAAATCTGTGGGCATGGATGGGTGTCGGCTGTCCGGAGGGGGAGCATCACAGGGAATTGGTTACTGGGTGCAGTGTGGCTGACCCCAGGCAACCAGGAGTCCTGAGTTGGACTCCAGAAATAAAAATAAATAAAAATACCTCTGGCGTTCTTTATTTCCTTCCTGCCCTCTGAGCTTTCAGGTCATGTTTTCAATGTTTCTCTGCCAGCAAAAGGGCTCGAAATGGTTTTCTGGTAAATGGAAGCTGAGATTTGCACATCATCACCTGACTCCAGGAGGTGGGGCTTTGAGCAAAGCACCAAAGACCTTGAGACTCACGAGAGTTGGCAACAGGCTGTGTGTGTTAAAGGTAGTCAGTGCATGTGCTCATTGGTGAAGGCATACCCTCTCCTAGGGCCAAATCCTGCTGCCCAAGAAAGAGATGTTGGGCCCTGAACTCCGTGGAAATGATGCATTTCTGCTGCTCAGCGGTGCAGGAGTCTGCACGCTTCAGAGCACAGCCACGTGGATGGGGTGGGGAGGGGGAGGACAAAGGTGGTTCTCTAGTTACAGGTGTGCCTTTTGTAAGACCTGACTCAGAACCTGGCCTGGAACGGGCCCACCAAATGGCCATTGTTGTAACAGGACAAACAATGCACCTGCTGCTGGACCTGGGCACTGGGGAGCACAAAACACAGCTCCACACCAGGATTCTGGAACCGTCTCTCATTGACGTGCTTTGCGATTCCGGAGCTTGGTCCCATTCACTCAGGAGGTTCAGATGCATGCAGATCAAAGGTGTGTGATAACAGGGAAAGAGAGCTGCTTGTTTTGTAAGTAGTGAATGCAGAGCTGATGCTGGGTTTACGGTACTGAAGGCAGAAGAAATGTAAACTATATATCTGGTCTATAAATAAACACTTGCACTTAAATTCAGGCTTCAAATAGCTTTTTCACATGCCCCTGGGAGCCTGGGTTACAGTGGAATGTGGAATGTTACTTACGAAAAACTACTGAGAATAAAGATCAGATGGGAGAAGAAGGGCGTGATGCAGTGCAGGCTTGTCACATGCCTAGATCCCATCCTGCAAACCTTCACACGGTATTTAACTGTGCAAGTGAGTAAGTGCAGTGAGATGAGGGGGGTGCGCATGAGCACATATCCATGGCATCAGAGTCCTACTTCAGAGAAGCAGAAGAGATCCCCGAAGTTACTGAAACGAGTTGTGCTTACATTTGCTGCAGCGGGAAGGGTTGAATCTTCAGCCTAATGCACTGGCTATGTCCTGGGTACTGCAGGGTTGTCTGTGTGGACGTGGTGGTGCACGCGGGAGGTAACTGCATGCTGGGTTTATTCAGAGGGAACTTTGGCACAGGTTTCTAGAGGTTCCAACGTGTTAGTACGGAGTGAAAAGACATCACCTGACACTGTTGCCATCTCTAATGATATTGGGTGTTTTCCTCAAAGTTCCAGATCCTGGAGTCCTGGGTCTGTGTGAGAATCTGAGTTTTCACTCCCCTCCCCCGAAAACGGGGGGCGGGAGGGGGGGGAGAGCAAGTTTACAGCCCTCAAGGTTTCAGAGGAAAGCTTGGAAGTGTGATCCAGGTGCATCCTAAGAGCTCAGAAAGCAGCAGACAAATGGCAAGAACCCAACTTGTTTGTCTTAATTTGGTAATGAAGCCGGTCCCATGGCGTTCGGAGGCCCCACTCCTGAGGTTTGAACGCTGTGGGTAGGTGATGCTGTGTTTGACTGGAGCCAGCTGTGGCATGCTGGTTCCTGACTGAAAATGCACAGTGTTCATCCGGCTCGCAGGCCGGCTAAGAGCGCCAAGCTTGTGGTGCAGCCTCTGTGGATTCAGGTCACCTCGGTCAAGCAGAAGTAGTAACAAATGCAAAGTTGACCATTGCCTAAGCCATTAATACAGGAATGCGGTGGCTTGGGGCATGCTAAAGCTGGGGCGACTTTAAATGCTGAGCATAGCAAGCATCCCAGGCAGGCGAAGGCTCGCCTCTCCCAGCGTTCCTTGCTGGGCTTCCTGGTAACGTTAACTGTGTTCTCTTCCTCCCGCCCGCCTCCTGCATTTCCTGCTTCTAGTGTTTTAAGCAATCTGCCTCTTCATTGTGACCTGGATCTGGATGTTACACAAGCTCTCACTGCTGTGTGCTGCTGAGGGCTGGATTCCTAGCCCTGTGGCCACAGAATAAGCACCTGGCTCCTTTTCCCTTTCTGAGTGTGGTGCAACTCCACAGTCGAAGATTTAAATGAGGAGTCTAGTCCCTAGCACAATTGTTAGAGGCCTAAATCTACCTTGAGAAACCCTGAGAACCTGCTCCCGGACCTGTACGACCCCACTGAGCTCACCAGCAGCTTCACCTGCGGCAGGGCTGCCAGTTATGTCGCTGTTAACATCTGGTTTGCTGTGGCCAGACGCGCTCTCCACCCCTGCAGATTTCCCTGTGGAACGTCAGTCTCCTGGTTCTAGGGACTTGTGCACGTACTCAAGATGCACAAAGCCCCTGATGGCTGATCTGAACACACAGGCTCCTGCTCACAACATGCAGACCATCCTCCTGAGAACAGACCATGCAACGGTCCCTGTGGCCCACAGAATACTGCCTCTGCCCCACCTCCAAGTCAGGGGAGGGTTCCAGAGACAGATACCCTGGTACCTGCCTCCTCTCTTCTTTTCCTACAGGGCTACTACCATGGGGAGCAAGGAGATGGGCACATGGACCCAACCCAGGGTAGCCTTGCTCTACCAAGGCCACCTTGCTCACAGCTGAGATTCTACATTTTGAATTCCTCGCAAGTCAGATTGGCAAGACTTTAATATAATTTCTTTAACTGAAATGCTAATCTTGGCTCCCAAATGCCTCATTAAATTAGATGCACTTTTAATTAATTTTATTTCAGAATCTCCCAAGTAATTGAAAGCTTTATAGATTGGATTCACACATTTACTGTCAATGTTTGTTTTAGCCCTGCCCCTCCCCTCCCTGAATTGTAGTTTATCAACTCAATCTAGAACCAGTGAACTCCAAAATCCCTGCATTTTTCCTCCGATTTATAATCCAAGCTTCTGTGATAAGTAACAGCTTGCAGTATAGTTCAACAGAAATAATGTTAACTCTCCTTTGTAACTCCTTATTAAAGCTGTTTGTTTACGTTGTCTGAAAAGAGTGAAATGCAACCAGACTGAAGTGAAAGTGACTAGTGGGTCTATTTCACTTTCTCAGTGTTTGGGTTGCAGTCACTTCTATATTAAAATAACTCAAATCACTTGCTTCCACTGAACCTTGGAGCTATTTCTCCTCCTAGGTTTTTGTGAATGCTTGACTTTTATTACTTAAACAACCAGTATCCTAACTTTGGATCAAATTTCACTTGCAATTGCCCCTGTAAAGATGATAGTTTCTTTTCATAACTTATTAATATGCAGTTGCAATAAATTCTTAACAATGCTGCTATAAACAAAGGCTGTTCTGTTCTCTAGATCTGATAAACAGTGTCAATTGCCTGTTCCCTGCTTGGATTTTATGATGCTATAAAACACCATAAAGTGGCTACTAAATACTAAAATAAAACCAACAAAGAAAGTGCCTTGTAAAGGTGGTTTGGCCAAAATACCAGCCTTCCATGACAGTTATTCCGTACGGACGATCTTCAACTCATTTGCAATAAACAGGATGCCTAGTTAGGTATGCTGTCCGTCACCTCGCCACCCCTGTCTCTTCTCATCACCCTATTCGTGGCCCCCTCCCCTGCCACACACACAGGTATCATGGTACTAGCTAAGGCACTCTCATGCTGGGAGAAAACCCATAATGGCTCTGTGATAACCTGACACAGAAGGTGTTTCTCGGCTCCGTCTGCCATGATTTGGTGCAGCAGAACTGATTTAAAATGCTCCTTAGATCTCCGATAGGTGGGGATCTGTCCTAGCCTTGAACAGCCCCTGTAACTGTGATGCCACATCCTCCCTTGGCACGTGTTCAGTCCGTCAGTTATTCTGCTCTTGTAATTCTAATATACTGCTTTAGTGTTTCACCTGGATTTCCTTGCCATGGCTTCTGACTTGTTCTGGGTGATTCCTTTGTGGTGGGGAGAGGGGTGGGCGGTGAGAGAGAGATTTCTCCTTCCTTCCCCAGAAGTGCAGTAGGAAAAACCTAACCCCCCTTGTTTTCAGCTCTTCCCCCCCCCCCCCCCCCATCCGCTGCTCTCTGCAGCCTACATTAAAATCCAATGCATTTGCTCCATCTGCTGATAGAAGAGGTAATTTCACAGTAAGGAAACTGCTGTTGTCTTGCTGTATCTTTCACATGTGCCACAGGGATCGCAGACCTTCAATGAAAGGAGAATATACCGCTGATTGTTAGGGCTGGGCGAAGATTAAGAAATGGCAGGTATATTTCCCTTCCTTAAATCCTGGATTTTAAACTGTTTGGATAACAGGTCTGAGATCAGCAACCGTCTATGAAACTCCATGTGTTGCATGCTTGTAAACGACCCATCAGCCTGGAATGACTGGCCAAATAACTGACAACTTCCCAAGTCGGGTACTTGGATGGACAGGGAATATAGAGGGTGCACATGCACGAGCTCTCTCGCTCTCCACTTTGCGATGTACCCTGAAGGCCAATATGATCCCGCTTTCGTCCCATCAGAGGGAACCCATTCCAGGGGCTTTGGACCCCACCTCTCCCCCCAACAGTTCCTCTGAAGTCACCCCTCCCCCTTCCCTGTGATCCTTTTGGGAGGGGAGAGGGCTAAAGCAGGGCACCCTTGTGGCTACGGAACTGGAGTGAAACTTAGACATGGGTTCTAGTCTCTGTTCTTGGCGTTTAAGGTCTCTGGGTCTCATTTCCCCATCCATGGTATTTCCCTGCTGCTCAGGGTGTTATGAGAACAGGCCCATTGAAGTGTTTTCGGTGACTAATGATTACACTGATGAGCAGAATAGCAAAGCCTGTGAATGGATAAATAAACAGGCTGCAGTGTTTTATTGTGCACTCTGGTTCTCTTCTCTCTCTTTCTGCTTTGGCCCTGCCAATGGCGAGGCTGGCCATCGAGAGCTCTGTACTGGCCGGGCTGTGGGTGCTGAAGGCACCTGTTCTGTTGAGAACGCCTCTGCTTTGCGGCGGTGTGCCCCAGCGCTCGCTGCGTATGTGCAGAGCAGGAATGTGGAGCCCATGGAGCAGCTGTCTGGCACAGCAGGATCCCTTCAGCTAGGCAGAGCGGGGTGCTCAATGCGTGACTTGTGTTTGCTAGCTCCTATCTGCACTTCTCTTTTATTTCTATCCACTACAAAGCCAGGGCTTGGTTCTCTTCTCAGCCCTTCCCCAAAGCTGCCATGATTGAATAAACAGGATTCTGGACACAATTTGTGCTTCCTCATTTGGATTTTTCTAATACAGTGCCCTCCTTAAGTGGCCACGTTAGTGCTTCTGCTTCTGGCATACACAGTTCTGTTGACTGAAATAGTGAACTGGGGAGGTCTGTGGTCTTCCTCGCCGTGGGGTCCAGTTGTTGACAGGGGACTGGTGAAGTTCTTCGCCCACCCCTAACAATCAGAGGTGTATTCTCCTTTCACTGAAGGTCTGCGATCCCCGTGGCTGTATATGCAGCAGAATGTTCTGCCGACACCTGTGTCCCTCCTGCGGGACAGCTTCTGTGCTGGGGATGGTGAGTGCTGCAGAAACACAGCCTCCGTAAGGGCACTTCCAGGAAAACAGCTATAAAAACTAGACCTAAAATGTTTGATTTCTTTGAGGTTCCTAATTTTGGTTCTACCTGCGAAGATGATCTAGATCTGTCGGATACCTTAAGCCTTTTCGTCTGCCTTCCCCATTGTACGCTTCTTGTGAGCAAACTTGAGTTTGCATTTGTTTCGTTATTAACCTAAATCTAGACTCTGTTGGGATTGACTGTCTCGGAGCAATGCTGTATAGTGAAAAAAGATGGTCTTGTGGCTAAGACAAATTAAACGACATCAGCCCATCTGACAATATTTGATGTTTTTTCTTGAAGCCCCAGCTTCTGGAGTCAGTGACAGCATGAGAATCTCAACTTCCTTTTTTTTATAAATAAAAATTTTTTTAGCCCTCATATTTGCACAGAAAAGCTTGAAATGTGATCCGAGTGCACATTAAAGGTTCAAAAGCCAGAATCAAATGAAAAGACACCTCCTTTCCCCCCCCCCAAAGAAACCCTCATGATGTTTAAATCAATTGTCTGTCTGACTTTTGGGGGCCTGACTCTTTTGAACATATGCTGGCTTGGCAGTCCTGAGCTTGTCAGAAATTATCCCTGTCCTGCTGTGCTTCCCTGGCTTCACGTGGGAACTCCAAGGTATCCAGATACTGAGAGAGGAGAGAGCATGACCACAGTGTAACCAGGTGGCTCCAAACTCAGATGCACTGGCAATCTGGCCAGGCTGCAGCTGGATTTCCTGGCCAAAGAACTTCTTCAAGAAGAATCCAGGAGTGCAGAGACTTAACAGAATCTCCTGGTTCTCTCATTGGTTGCACTGCTCTGGTCCCAAACCTGTGTTTTTTGCACAATCAGTACTACCACTGGAGGGGGCAGGAGGGGTCTGGATGCAAAAGGGAATGTAGGAACCAACAGGCTACTAAAAGGAATTGAAAAACTATTCCTGGAATCCTGTGGGTATTTTTCATCTTTCCACCAATGAAGTTGGTATCTCACCAGCTCACCAAGGCAATAGGTGTTTTCTAGCGGGATGGCGTGTTGTGCCCGTTCTAGGCTTTGTTCTGGAACAGATCAGAATGAAGAGATTAGACCTTACAGTGTATTGCAACCAGCTTGCGGCTGCCTTGTATCTCCGCTTCCTGCTATGCCGCACGCTGTGGTTGTATGTAACGTAATGGAAGATGGTTGGTTGTAGGGTGGAGAATCCCCGCTAGCTGACAGCAGCACAGGTCCTGTGCCATGCAGCTGAGCAATTCCAGCCACATGCGACCAGCCAGTTGGTTCTAGTATTGAAAGGGAGGTGATCAGTGGAAAACAGAGAACCTGTGAAGAGCAGAATGTGACCAGTACCAGGATGTTACAGTAACAGCTCCTGAGATTGGGGAAGTATTAAGCCTCTGGATGTGCCACACGCTCAGCGATATTGACGCTGTGTTACAGTGCGCCTGTCAATGAGGTGGAGGTAGCTGGAGCTGCAGCAGTTACGTTCTCTGTATATTGACTCTCTAATTGTGCTTGCTCCTTGGGCAGAGGTTAACCCCGCAGCTGGCGTGTGCCTGGAGGGCAGCTAGATGGAGCTAATGAGCGTGACGCCCTTGCTCTGCTGGTGATAGACTTGACCCAGCACCTTCTGCCAAATCCTCTAACACAGGGATTCTCAACCTTTTTCATTCTGAGCCCCCCCCCCCCCCCCCAGGTGCTATGCAAACTCCATGGCCCACCTGTGCACAATGACTGGGTTTCTACATAGAAAAGCCAGGGCTGGTGTTAGGAGGTTGCAGACAGGGCAATTGCCTGGGGCCCCACAGGACAGGAGCACCCACAAAACTACATTGCTCAGGCTTTGACTTCAGCCCCGGGTGGCAGGGCTCAGGGGCCTGGCCTTCAGCTTTCTGCCCTGAGCCTCAAGTGAGTCTGATGCTGGTCCAGCTTGGCAGACCCCCTGAAACCCCGATTGAAAACCACTGCTCTGACATGACAACGTTCATTTCCACTGGACCTTCTAAATGACTAAACGCCGAGACTGTACCGATGGCAAAGCCTATTCGATTATCCCGGACATTCCTCCACTATATTAGGTACGCATTCTGGTTCTAAAATTAAGGTCAATGGAGACTATTAAAGGGATCCTCGCCAGGTCATCTCTTGTAGTAAAAGATTCTGCCTTGGGAATGTCCAAGATGTCACAGATAGGAAGACGAGGAGGAAGGATATTTTTGGTGGAAGGAAATAATACGGGGGCACCTCTCTCCCTCCTGCCCGTGTTACAAGGAGCCTTCCTTGCCATTCCTGCTCTTGAGGCCTCTCCTGGCTGAGGCTGGTAAACTGGGATTGTCATCACATACAATGTGCTCTCAGCTGTCCCATGGTGTAAAGCCCCATTGACTTAACCATAAGATAATGGAGGGAGTGAGAACGGTTTGGTTGCCTATGAGCTCCTGGTTTCATTCTTGAGCAGTTGTTGCAGGGTTGTTGGACACTAAATACCGAAGGATGTGATCAGGTCTCCCTCTGTTGATGATTTGTTCCATATACAAATGGGGCGGGAGGGGGAAGAAGGGGAGGATATAGCAAGTCTTAGGGCTGGTCTACACTAGAAAGTCAGGCTGACCCCGGTACTTTGCTCTGGGATGTGAACAATCCACATGCCTGAGCGACGTAGTTAAGCCAACCCAAACCCCAGTGTAGACGCGCTGGGGCGAGAGTAGAATTGTCTTGGGGAAGTGGATTTACAACAGCGACTGGAAAAAAACTCCTTCCGTTGCTGTAGTGAGTGTCTACACCAGGGGTGGGCAAACTTTTTGGCCCGAGGGCCACACTGGGTTTGCAAAACTGTATGGAGGGCTGGGTAGGGAAGGCTGTGCCTCCCCAAACAGCCTGGTCCCCGCTCCCTATCAGCCCCCTCCCACTTCCCACCCCCTCACTGCCCCCCTCAGAACCCCCAACTCATCCCACTCCCCCGGCTCCTTGTCCCCTGATTGCCCCCTCCCGAGACCCCAAACCGCCCCAGGGACCCCACCCCCATCCAACCCCCTTGCTCCCAGTCCCGTGACTGCTCTGACCCCTAGCTACATCCCCGCCCCCTGACAGCCCCCCAGCACTCCCACGCCTATCCAACCATCTCCCGTCCCCTGACCACCCCCAGAACCTCCGTCCTATCCAACCGCCCCCTGTTCCTTGACTGCCCCCCACCCCTTATCCAACCCCCCTGCACCTCTTACCATGCCGCTCAGAGCAGCGTGTCTGGCAGCCGCGCCGCCTGGCCGGAGCCAGATATGCCGCTGTGCTGCTTGGCAGGAACTCGCTGACCCACTGCCCACAGCGCTGCCCTCGCGGCGTGGCTGCGGGGGAGCAGGACAGCGGGGGAGGGGCCGGGGATAGCTTCTCCAGCCAGGAACTCAAGGGCCAGGCAGGATGGTCCCGCGGGCCGTAGTTTGCCCACTTCTGGTCTACACTGGAGCACTGCAGCTGAGCTGCTGTCGCATTTCTAGTGTAGACAAAAAGTTATTCTTGCCCGGTGGTTTATGGGGGAATTGGAGAGGGGAAGGACCCAGCTCCTTGTGTTGCCCAGTAGCCGGGAAGGATTGTTTCAGAACAGGAATGTAGCGGTGGTGGGTGTGGCAGGCCTATGTTTCTAGGAGTTGTGGCGGGTTCCCCGTGGGGTGCCATCTGTAACAAGGGTACCACGGAGCCCTCTAACTCACCAGCCTGGGCTCCCTCTCACACTGGGCTGCGGTGACAAGCTGCAGCCCCTCTCCTGGCCCTACACTTCCTCCAGCGTCCACACAGGCAGCGACACCCCCAGCTGCAGTTACCCCCAGCTGACCAGCCACTGCATGAGCCAACAATAGAGAGGCTGCAGCCAAGATAATCCCCAACCCCCAGGCACACACCCAGACTAAGCCCATTTGAAATACAGATCCCTCATCAATATCTATAGCTGCAGATATGAAAGTGATACATGCATAGAAATAGGATAATCATAATCAGCAAATCGTCACTTTCCAATGACACCTCATATGACCCGTCTTGTACAATATAAAAAATTTAAAATAATAAAATATATGGAGATATACCTCTCTCATAGTGCTGGAAGGGACCCTGAAAGGTCATTGAGTCCAGCCTCCTGCCTTCACTAGCAGGACCAAGTACTGATTTTACCCCAGATCCCTAAATGGCCCCTCAAGGATTGAGCTCACAACACTGGGTTTAGCAGGCCAATGCTCAAACCACTGAGCGATCCCTCCCTTCCTTCCTTGCTCATATCTATGCTTATTATGCCATAATTGTAATAACATTACTGTGAAGAATATGGGTGCAGTGTCACAGTAGTCTCCATAAACAACCGCCAGACTCGGGTACGGAAGTGGAATGTCATGGCTGGGTCGCTGGAGACAAAAATTATGCATGCTAGATATCCATGTACAGGCCCAGCAGCAGCAAAACAATATCTAGTTCTTATATAGAAGTTTTCATCAGCAGATCTCAGAGTGTCATACAGAGGGAGTCCAGTATCCCTATCCCCATTTTACAGATAGAGAAACTGAGGCACACTGAAGTGACTTGCCTGAGATCACACAGCAGGCCAGTGGCAGAGCCAAGAATAGACTCTGGGTCTCCTGAGCCCCAGCTGGGGGCATGGTCTCTAAGCCCCACTGCCTCCCACATTCGCTGCACCCCTGGCTTCACACTGACCTAAAGGAGGGGAGCACAGTGGGTGTGGCTGCGTTTCTGTGAGCATAGCCCATGGAAGCTGTCTGCAAACAGGGCTCTGTGGATTCATTTAGCTATTTGTCTTCTAGTCCCTAGAGGCACAAATAGCAAACTATATGTACCAAGGGCAGTAAACCGTCCTGGAGAAACCCCGAGTGCTGTGTGTACTCTGATCAAAGTCTGACCTAACGGGACTGCGTGCCCCTCTCCTTGGCGTGACTGGGAGTGGAGTTTGTTCCTTGTGTGTGTAAAGAATTGCTGTGACCATCACTGGGAAGCTGCTGGACCTGCCAGCAGGGATACCTGGCAGCCACCGGTCAGTTTGGAACCTGCGCTGGGTTTACGTTGCATGAAATACTGAGGGCATTGAAGTCAGACTTCAGTCTCTTCCCAGGTACAACCGCAGCAGCCCTGTGTTTCAGTGTCCCGCATGATGCCACAGGAGGGCATCTCTCACCAGTATCCCATACTGAACCGGCGGATTTGGCGTTGGCTTGGTGGGGAAGGTGGAGAGACTATCCACTAGGTGGGGCTTGGTGCGTGGTAAAAGCTGCATCAGGGAACAGATGAGCTGCAGACCAGGGCCGAGTTAACGCCACAGCAGCTGTCAGGCCGCATGGCTAAGGAGCTGGCCAGGGGTTGGGAAGAGCAGAGATGCTGCTAATAGTGCAGGGCCTGGAAGTCCTGTATACAAGTCAAAGGGGCCCAATCCTGCTGAGTACCTTCTTCAAAGAGCACAGTCACCTTGCAGGACTGAGCCCGAAGAGAGTAAACTCCTTGAGTCTCTTCCAAAGCAAAACCTTCTGGGCTGAATCCTCCCCCTTGGTCACATCTAAGCAGCTCCCCAGGGGTGTACGTGAGGGCAGAACTGGGCTCTCTTTGCCCACCAGGGGCATGGCTGGGTTCTGGTATTACTTGTGGAGCTTATTTGGGATGCAACCTCTCAGCAGTGCTGAAAGGCAGGAAAAATCAAAAAAGAGAAATGCTGTATCAGGGCACCAGTTAAGTAGGAACTTGTGGGGCAAACGTCTGTAGCTTAAAGCAATTAGTTGGAGGGTGCAGTGATTTGGGGTGAATACTTCTTATCAGACTTTTTTTAATGAAAATGCTGCCCAAATATTTACTAGTGCAGTCAAAGATCAGTTCAATTGCACTAACTGCTCTGTGTCCTAATCCTAGAGCTGCAGCTTTATTTTGGGGCGTGCGTGTGGGTGAATTGGATGGCTGGCCTCTCCGGCTCTTGACTCTTTCCGAGTCATTATTTCTTTCCTATTGGCTCATGCTCCTTGCATTACATGACACAATTTCCACAAGGTAGCAACACCTGTCTTTTGACGTGAGGTTTAAAAATAGTTTCCCAAAATAATATAAAAAAAAAAAGTTCTCTCAAGCTCTCTTTCAAAGGGCACATTCATTTAATGACACACACTTTGAAAGACAGCGGCAGTCAAACATGCCCTAAAAAAGAGACCGAGCGAGATTACCAGTGCCTTGTCTGTAAAAAGCCACTTTTTGTCCCATCAAATTCAACAAAGATTTTGTCAGAGACGTCAGTGTTTTAGCCTAGCTTTCTTTGGCTCCAGACAGGGGAATTCAAGGTGTGTGGGTTTGGGGTTTTTTTGTTTGTGGAAGAATCATGTTTCCTGCCCTGTTGAATAAAAGATGCCTTTTGAACTGGGTCACAGAGGTATCCTAAGACAGAATTGTCGCCACCACATTTTTGGTTTGTACTGACCCGTGCAGGTTGTAGAAGGTGCATTTCCATCAGTGGAACAATGATGACTGAGAAGGTAACTTGAGTGTTTATGAGAAATCATGTTCTGGTTAAATAAACGGCAGCCCAATGTCAAGGAAACAAATGTCAAGGTAAAATCTACAGTACTTTCTAACGTTGACACAGAGTACCATCGAGCTACTTGCTGATTATATCTTTTCTATCCATTCTCCCCTCTCACCTGCTTGGCCCCTGCCCTCCCAACTCATGGTCCTTATTCAGACCATGATATCCCTCAGTTCAAGTTGTGATCCTCTTTCTGTGCTTTGCTTTCAGGGCCAGATTCTGATCTCAGCTTCCCTGGTGAAAATCTGGAGTAACTCCATTGGATGAGCAGTGTGGTTCCTGCACCACGAGCTGGTGATCAGAATCTGACTCCCAGAGTCTAATTTACATTTTTCCTGTCCCTATTAGGCCTCTGAGTACAGAGGGATCTGCTCACATAGGGATTCTGACAGAGGCATGCAGGTAAAAGAAAGAAGTGTCCCAGTTTCTTCCCGATCTTGTAAAGAAAGCACTGAGATAAAAGCTTGCCTTTTAAAACAAGAGTGCTAGTTATCTGCTGCGTGTTCTGCAGCCTGCTCTCAAAAGATGGCTAAAAGGAGAAAAATCTATAGGGCTCCGGCACAGCTATCCACAAAGAATTGCTTGCTTGGCTTGCCTCCCATATTGGACTAAATTGGCATCACATGATTTATTCTCTCCATCCTGATCCCCTACTCCCCGCCAGGGTGCTTCTGTCAGCACGCCCCTAACATGCGCTTTGTAACTAAAGACTGTTGTAAAGAGCTCACTCTTCTGTTTGCTCAGTAGAATGAGAACTTGCACTGCTCACAAACAGATTTACAATTAGCAACAGGAATGGAAGAAGCTGTGCACACCTTCCCCGAGAGCACATTGCTTGCACTAAAGCAGACACATCAGCCTCCTTTAATGAAGCCCCTGGAATTAGGTGCAAGTCACTCTAAGGAAGTGGTTCTCAAATGTATTTCATCGAGTCCCACTTATTTGTGTCTGTAGTTGTTTACGCTCTCCCTTGCCCCTCAAGTACAGGAAGGCAGGGCCGCGAGCGGCGGCTGCCGGCCAGGCCCCCGGCTCTGAAGGCAGGGCCCGAAGCGGCGGCTGCCGGCCGGGCCCCCGGCTCTGAAGGCAGGGCCCGAAGCGGCGGCTGCCGGCCGGGCCCCCGGCTCTGAAGGGAGGGCCCAGAGCGGCGGCTGCCGGCCGGGCCCCCAAGGCTCTGAAGGGAGGGCCCAGAGCGGCGGCTGCCGGCCGGGCCCCCAAGGCTCTGAAGGCAGGGCCCAGAGCGGCGGCTGCCGGCCGGGCCCCCAAGGCTCTGAAGGCAGGGCCCGAAGCGGTGGCTGCCGGCCGGGCCCCCGGCTCTGAAGGCAGGGCCCGAAGCGGCGGCTGCCGGCCAGGCCCCCAAGGCTCTGAAGGCAGGGCCCGAAGCGGCGGCTGCCGGCCGGGCTCCCAAGGCTCTGAAGGGAGGGCCCGAAGCGGCGGCTGCCGGCCGGGCCCCCAAGGCTCTGAAGGCAGGGCCCGAAGCGGCGGCTGCCGGCCGGGCTCCCAAGGCTCTGAAGGGAGGGCCCGAAGCGGCGGCTGCCGGCCGGGCCCCCAAGGCTCTGAAGGCAGGGCCCGAAGCGGCGGCTGCCGGCTGGGCCCCCAAGGCTCTGAAGGGAGGGCCGTGAGCAGCGGCTGCCTGCGGCAGCACAGAAGGGAGACCATTTGAAAAGTGTTATCTGTCAGTATCACTTTTCACAGCAGACTTAGCGCCCCATTGCCACCCTTTCTTCTGTGCAACTTCCACCCCAGGGCTGACAGCCAGAGCCCTGCTGCCTGCAGGTGGAGGGACTGAATGGGGGAGAGCCTCAGAGGGATTGAGGAGTGGAGAGAGGAGGGCACCTGGCCCTTCTGCACAACCCCCAGCCACCCAGGGCTGATAGACGAGGGGTGCGGGGAAATAAGCACACAGCTTGCGCCTCCTGTGACATGTTTCCACACCTCCGTTGTTGTGGTTCTCATTTGAGAACCGCTGCTCCAGGGGACGGTGGGAGAATGCTGCCGTGGGTTTTCCATTGCAGAATGTTCCTTCCTGCAGCAGGGAGAACAGTCCCCAGTGTTTACTGTTTAATGTAGGATTCACAAAGAACTGCAAACCGCCAGCTCTTGCGCTCCTGTAAATGACCATGGACATGCCTGTGTAATGAAAGCTGTGCGCTGGCTGACCTGCCTGAGCTAGCTTGAATCCAGCTAGTGCGGGGAACAGTAGTGGTGAAGACAGTGCAGAACAGGCTTCATAGAATCATAGAATATCAGGGTTGGAAGGGACCTCAGGAGGTATCTAGCCCAACGCCCTGCTGAAAGCAGGACCAACCCTACTAAATCATCCCAGCCAGGGCTTTGTCAAGCCAGGCCTTAAAAACCTCTAAGGATGGAGATTCCACCACCTCCCTAGGGAACCCAATCCAGTGCTTCACCACCCTCCTAGTGGAAAAAGTTTTTCCTAATATCCAATGTAAACCTCCCCCACTGCAGCTTGAGACCATTACTCCTTGTTCTGTCATCTGCCACCACTGAGAACAGCGGAGCTCCATCCTCCTTGGAACCCCCTTCAGGTAGTTGAAGGCTGCTATCAAATCCCCCCTCACTCTTCTCTTCTGCAGACTAAACAATCACAGTTCCCACAGCCTCTCCTCATAAGCCATGTGCCCCAGCCCCCTAATCATTTTCGTTGCCTCCACTGGACTCTCTCCAATTTGTCCACATCCCTTCTGCAGTGGGGGGGGACCAAAACTGGATGCAGTACTCCAGGTGTGGCCTCACCAGTGGATAATCACTTCGCTCGATCTGCTGGCAATGCTCTACTATATGCCATTGGTCTTCTTGGCAGCAAGGGCACACTGCTGACTCACATCCAGCTTCTTGTCCAGTGGTAATTCAGAGCGAGTTGGCAAGCAGAGTACGTACCTAGGGTCTGTGCCGAGCTGGTACCTGCCCGTGCTGCCCTGTCTTCCGTGTTGTTACCTGCCCTGCTGGATTCGAGCTCGCTCAGGAAGGCTGGCGGGACACAGCTGTAGGCAGAGCTGATGTTTTGTTGATTAGAATTTCATGGCATTTCTTCCAGCAGCCGAGTGTGAGAATTGCCTGGGGAAGTGAAATGGTTTTACATGAAAGATGGTGGGGAGTGAGGCAAGGAGAGGCTGTGTGTCGAGCTTGAGGCTACACTCAGGCAGATCTGGCAGAGAACCCAAGAGTCTGACTCCCAGTTTCATGCTGTAAGCACTAGGCTGTACCAGACCATGGCAGTGGGGGACAGGGGAAGCTCCCCTCTCATCCAAGGCACAAGAGGCAGCAGCCCAGTGCCCCTTTATTTCCCCAGGAGCAGGGGCAGGGACCCCCTCCGCTTGGGGGCAGCAAGGATAGATATCTGCAGGGGTCACCTCCTACCCCAGCTGCCTGAAGGGGCTGGGGTGGCAGCAGGCAGTTGTCCCAGTTCATACTCCAGCGGCTGGGCTGTACCTGCTGGGTGCTCTGGGCACGCTGCACTTTTCCCCACTTGCCACACACAGTCCCTGGGCCTGGGTGTTAACACCCCATTGAGATGCATGAGGCAGACCCATCCTTCGCTCAGAGTGTTCCGGGCTCTGTGCAGACTCAGGCAGGCACCTCTGCCTCTTCCACACCTGGGTCCCATGGTCACACTTTTCTTCCCAACAATGTGGCCTAGAAACGGGTATTTGTTTTAAACAGCAGCTGAGATGTTGCTTTGTGTGACTTCAGGAGTGATGGCTGTCGGTGTGAGCCAGCAGTGCCTTCGCGCTGCCTCATGAATGGTTCTGGGAGTGTCCCAGGGTCAGTGAGTCTCCATAGAGTGCACCCAAATCCTAGGCCACACCTGAGCAGCCAGCTGCAGTGGTGCTCTGGGATGCGCCATGGGGCTGTTTCTTTCAAAGCTACACAAGGGCTCGGGCAGAAGCTGGACAATTATCATGTAGTGCAGCTAAGCTGATGTTCTGTGGCTCTGTGCTTCGCCTCAGGTCAGATTTGATGACGAAGTCAAGAGGTGACTGGAGAAAGGACAGTAGCAAAGAATAATGGCTGGTTAGCACAGCTTTCTTGTTGAACTCCAGCACACGGCTGCCAGCAGGCTGCAGGCACTCGCTTCCCATAAACTCTCATTCGTTTTCTTCTAGCAAGTCTCAGCTCTTCCCTCCTGATCGGCTCCCTCCCTCCCTGCAGTCCCAGGTTCCCTGCTGCTGCTTTCACAGCAATCCTTTACCAGCTCTGGGCCATATGCTCTGTAGCAACTCGGGCTGCAGAGTTCAGTGGACTAGTGCTTGCCCTGTATCCTAGTAGGCTATAAAACAGGCAGGGGTGGGGGAAACAATCTGATAAGGGGCAATGTTAATTCCTGGTTTAAGACACAGCGTGTGTGGAAAGTCTGCTGGGAAGAGGAGATATGGCAGCTCAAGGTGCATGCTGCCTGGAGGAGATAGTCCAGGCTGAGCAGTGGGTGACACTGGATAGGGGGGAGCTTGGCCCAGGGTACACATTCGCGTGGTATGTCCCTTCTGCTGCTTCCACCAGCAGGCCACTAAGGATCTGCAAAGCAACTTTCCCTGCCAACCTGGCAGAGATGGAAACATGGCAGATCTAGTCCCTGGAGCTCCAGCTTGGCCCAGAGAAGCAGTGCATATTCTGATTCTCAACCAGAGCACACAAGGGACTGGGCTGTATGCTTTCTGGGGGGCTCTTCCTCTGCCCCATGCAACCGAAATATGGCTTTTGTGCTGCATTCTGGGCACTCCGTGGGCTGCACTGGAGGTCACAAGGTTTAAGCTGATGAAACCAGGTTGGTCTTATTAGCATAGCCTACCTCCCTTTTTCAGACTGGTGGGTGCTTGCTTTCCTTACTCTCTAGCCATAGCTGCTTTAACTAAGACATCAGGACTAGATGAAAGATCAGGAAATGAATGGATGTCTGAAAAGACACGGGTGTTTTATTTCATGGTCAGTTTCTTTATAGAGGGAACTGTAAATCTGCTTATTTGCATGAAGTATCTCCTTGGGTGGAAGCAGAGCCCTGCACTCACAGCGGCTACTATGAAATCAGTTCACATTGAAATACCATAATGGGTTGAGAGTTTCTCTGCATTACTTCTTAATGTACAGGACATGGTGTGTCTTGTGCTTTGAAGCATCCCAGTTCATTCGAGGATATATCCCAAAAAGAAAAGTTAGGTAAAACTCGCCCCTCCTCCTTCTCTTCCTTTTGTAATGCTCTGCCTTCTTTCCCTTGCAGGAGGTGGGAATAAAAATAGATCACGTTTCCTGCTGTTAAAAGGGCAGTGATTTATTTTAACAGAAATAATCTCTCTCGCGCACACAGTGTAGCCTAGTGGAAGGTGCGCTAAATGACGAGCTCCGTGACTGTGGGCTCTGGTCCCAGAGCTTCCACTGACTGCTGGTTTCAATACTTTTACGTTTAACAATCCTGAGAAGGAGCCAAGATTTCATACCTTGGGGCAGTACTCGCTAATTTCATAGGTAAGAAAACAGAGTTTCTGTGAGGTCACCTCAGACCGAACTGGGGAAAGAATCCAGTCTCTGAAGCCAAGTAGCTACTTGCCAAACAAGCTTTCAGAGGGAACATGCCAAAACTAAGTACTTCCGTAATCCACTCCGTGTTACCCTCTAGCAGCAAGGCCATAGACAGAGGTTATGACTCCTCCCGCCTTAATGTTGAGCAATCTGAGCTTTGATCGCAGGTGGTAGAGGCTCATGCTCTTGCACCCGCAGGTCCTGGGTTCAGTCCCTGAAGATGATTCAAACAGGGTCCGTGTCATTATTTCACTTTCTGTAATCTCGAAACCACAATCTGCTCCCAGAGCCAAGAAGAGAAACTGAGAGTCCTGATGCCCGGCCTTCCACTGTTGTCTCTCGAATACTAGGACTTTGGTTCACTTTGACCATATCCTTACTCATTAATATTCCCAGCTTTGCTAGGCTGGATTGGCCTGATTCAGCTGGGTATACATTTGGTACTTTTGTCACGGAGTGTGGGGGAGTCCGGTCCTGCACCCCTCTTCCTGGGACTCACACTGACTCTTAGCCAGCCAGTAAAACAGAAGGTTTATTGGACAACATGAACACAGGTTACAGCAGGGCTTGCAGGCACAGTCAGGACCCCTCCACCGAGTCCTTCTGGGCTTTCAGGGTGCTTGGATCCTAGCTAGGATACCCTGAATTCCGCCCATCCAGCCCCAAGCCCAAATTCAAACTGCTTCCCTCCTGCCACTCCCTTCCTTTGTCCCCTTCCCGGGCAAAGGTGTTGACCTTTCCCCTCCCTTACCTAGCTCAGGTTACAGGCCCTGGCATCGTCCATCCCCTAAAGTCCTCCCCTGCTCTCCCACTCCCCACACAGACAGTCCCTACTGCATCACAATGACCTATGAAGGAAGGCTGAAGGAATTGGGTTTGTTTAGTTTGGAAAAGAGAAGACTGAGAGGGGACATGATAGCAGTTTTCAGGTATCTAAAAGGGTGTCATCAGGAGGAGAGAGAAAACTTGTTCACCTTAGCCTCTAATGATAGAACAAGAAGCAATGGGCTTAAACTGCAGAAAGAGAAGTTTAGGTTGGACATTAGGAAAAAGTTCCTAACTGTCAGGGTAGTTAAACACTGGAATAGATTGCCTAGGGAAGTTGTGGAATCTCCATCTCTGGAGATATTTAAGAGTAGGTTAGATAAATGTCTCTTAGGGATGGTCTAGACAGTATTTGGTCCTGCCATGAGGGCAGGGGACTGGACTCGATGACCTCTCGAGGTCCCTTCCAGTCATAGAGTCTATGAGTCTTGTCAAAGCCCTTTGCTCTTTCCATCCAGTACTGCTAAGTACGACCTTCAGAATCAGTCTGTTTTAACTAGACAACATATCCCTGCATTCAGGAGAGACCCTGCTGTTGACTTTGGTGGGAGCAGGGGCTGGCTTTATCCTTGGCAGGGGCGCACTGCCCAAGGGCTGTCAGGGTGGAGAGTTAGCATGCGGCAAGCGGGCCTGTCAGTGTACAGCACAGTCGTCTGCCACGCACTGAACATCCATGTGGACCTTGCTATCACGCACTGAAAGTTCACTAGCGTGCACTGACCTGCTGCTGTCCAAGCATGCTGGGGAACTTTTAGTATATAGTAGCAGGGTCCACAGGGCCAGTTAGCGTGTGGCAGACCGGTGCGCTATAAATTTCCACCCCAGTTTGCTACACTAACTCTTCTAGACAAGATCTCAGACTCATGTCTCCTGTAGAATGTGTGATCAGTGCTGGATTTCCATGGTGGTTGTATGTCATCTTTGACACATGATATCTTTTAATGTGAATTAAACATGCAATCCAAAAATCTGTCCCGCTTTCTGAAATGACTCTGGCTTCTCTTGCAGGGATGGTGCAGAAGCTGGACCAAAAGCTCCCAGTAGCCAACGAGTACCTGCTCCTTTCAGGCGGGGTCCGGGAAGGTGTGGTGGATCTCGATCTCGACGAATTAAACGTTTACGCTCGAGGAACAGACTACGACATGGACTTCACCCTTCTGGTGCCAGCGCTGAAACTGCACGACCGAAACCAGCCAGTCACGCTGGACATGCGCCATTCGGCTCTGTGCCATTCATGGCTCAGTCTTCGGCTGTTTGACGAAGGGACTATAAGTAAATGGAAAGACTGCTGCACAATTGTGGATCATATTAACGGGGCTACCAATTATTTCTTCTCTCCTACGAAAGTGGCGGACTGGTTCTATGACTCCATTAGCATCGTTCTGTCCGAGATCCAGAAGAAGCCGCAGAGAGGGATGCCCAAAGTAGAAAAGGTGGAAAAGAATGGAACTATCATATCCATCATCCTGGGAGTGGGCAGCAGCCGCATGCTGTATGATATTGTCCCTGTAGTGTCTTTCAAAGGGTGGCCAGCAGTGGCCCAGAGCTGGCTGATGGAGAACCACTTCTGGGATGGGAAGATCACAGAGGAGGAAGTCATTAGTGGGTTTTATTTAGTGCCTGCCTGTTCCTACAAAGGCAAGAAGGACAATGAGTGGAGGCTGTCATTCGCCAGGAGCGAAGTACAGCTGAAGAAGTGCATTTCCAGCAGCCTCATGCAAGGCTACCAGGCCTGCAAAGCGATCATCATCAAACTACTCTCCCGCCCTAAAGCCATTAGTCCGTATCACCTGCGGAGCATGATGCTGTGGGCTTGCGACCGGCTACCAGCCAACTACTTGGCTCAAGAGGATTATGCTGCCCACTTCTTACTGGGCCTCATTGATGATCTGCAACATTGCTTGGTCAATAAGATGTGCCCCAATTACTTCATCCCGCAGTGCAACATGTTGGAGCACCTGTCCGAAGAGACGGTCATGCTGCATGCCCGGAAGCTGTCCTCGGTCCGCTCGGATCCTGCAGAGCACCTCCGAACTGCCATTGAGCACGTTAAAGCTGCTAACCGGCTGACATTGGAGCTCCAAAGGCGAGGCAGCACTAGTAGCATCCCCTCCCCGCAATCAGATGGAGGGGACCCCAACCAGCCTGATGACCGATTAGCCAAAAAACTGCAACAGCTGGTGACGGAGAACCCGGGGAAATCCATCTCTGTCTTTATCAACCCAGACGACGTCACGAGGCCCCACTTCCGAATCGACGATAAATTTTTCTGAGCTTTCGCCAACATTTATATTTGGTTTTTGTCTTTATTTTTTAAAAGACTTTACAGTGTGTAGGTTGTGTTTTGGTGACACAGTCCCTTGTTTCTTACATATCCAGTGTAGATTGGATCTGTCAAGAACAAAATGAACACGTTATAATTCCTGGTTCTGCAGGACAGTGCAGACTTTGAAACAGTATATTACTAGTTCATATGCTGCTTTGATTCTCACCCACCTCCCATTGGTTTTGTGTGTCGTTCTTTAAAAGGAGAACGTGAGCCATAAACACATGCCCACATTAATTTTTTTCAAAGCTTCCATTATTTTGCACAACTTGTTTGGGTGGAGAGGAGAGAATTCACCTTCCTCTACGTAAAAAAATTCAGTTCTTTCCATGAGCTTCCAGCACCATAAAGAAATTGGGTGAGATTTCATATTGGGAAAAACTACTTGGCATTTTTTGTTGACCAACCCCCCACCTCTCCCCATGCTGAATGTACTGTGTATCTGCTCTTCACACTTTTCTCACACTGAGGGAGCAAGGAGACTTGAAAAAGCCGATGATGCAACAATCCATTGTTTGGGTATTTTGGAAGCCACCTCTTCTTGAATGTAATTGTTCGTAATTGAACCTTGTCGGGCACGGAGGGTTTTCTGCCGTTTTTTCCTTGCGGAATAAGGTTATGGAATGTTAGTTTTAGTGTGTGTAATTATTCAAAGCCTTATTTAAATTCTCTATTAAAGAACATACCATTATAAATTTTAATTGCACTAATGAAATCTTTTGCCATTACCTCAGCACCACTGTTTGTGTTTCTTTTATGATTGGCATCGATTCTTAAGGCCTTATTCTGCAAGGTGCTGAGCACCCTCAGCTTCTGTTGTCTTCAATGGCACTCCTACCACTGGGCCTTTCAAGAGGCCTCTGGCTTGTCATTAGTCCTGTTACATTCAAGAACACAAGCCTCCTGCATTGGTGTGGTTCTCCTTTAAAAACTGTCACGTGTCACTTGTGTTTGTTGTCACTGTAAAATATATGATTAAATGGTGTCATATGCAAAGTGAATCCTCCAGACCAGGAGAGAAGAGCAGAGTGTCTTACACCCTGATTGCTGTTAAGATAAAACACACCCTGGGCCTGTTTCTCCTCTCACTTGTTTCTGTTCCATTTTGACTTCAGTGGTGCCTCTCCTGATTTGCACTCGGGAAGTGAGCTCACAATTGGACCTGCTGTGCATCAGGGTTACTTACATTCTGTTCCACTGCAACCTTACATTCGTAACACAGTCATGATGCTCTGCAAAAGAAACCTTGCTCCCTTTTTAGAAAGTCGGTTAAAATATACAGGAATGATGGCTAATTTGAACTGAATATGTGTCCACTCTGTCCTCATGCGGCTGGCTCTAGGTTTTCTGTCCATCCAGACCATAACCGGAACCGTGATATAGATCAGCAAGTTGAATTTGCTGATCAAACCAGAACAACTCCTCCAGGATCAGTTTTGTGTGCTCTTCAAAATGTGGTGATTAGAGCTGGGGTTGAGAAGTTTTGAAAACCATTTCACAAAAACAGACCAGGCTTTTGTGAAAATGTTTGCAAAAAACATGTCCCTCTTTTTGACCCCCTCTCATGAATGAGTGACCAGTTTCCAGTCACAGCAGATACCTGCTTTAAAATTTACCTTTTGTCTGTTAAAAGCCCAAGTCACTTCTGAAAATGGATTTAGGCTCCAAAGTCACGTAGGCATTTTGGAAGATTTTTACCCTATACCTGCATCAGGTAAAACAAACAAAAACCTTCTGAAACCTGCATTAGATAATTGCCTGATGGGAGCTGTTAGCCCTGCTGGATAGATACCAGTATTTAGCTTCAAAGGTGCCAGGTTGATAGGATTAAAAATGAACGTTAGTAGATCCCAACACTTGCAGTCAATAGGAATAAAATGATCCACAGTGCTCATCAGTAGGGAGCCCCCTCCTGTCCCTCTCCCCCAGGTTCGAGAACATCTGACTTGCATGGATGCAAGGGTGCTCAAAGTGCAGATCCCAGTACCACAGCTGGATCCTGTCTGGAGATGTCCCCCCCGACCTAGGGAAGTTGGGACCCTAACTTTTGGGGGGGTCAAAAGCTGGATTCAGTTTTTCTACTTGGCCCAATCTCGGTTTGACCCAGACTGACATAAGCAGAGATCAGTGCAGGCTGGAGCCTCTGTAAAAATCAGCTGGTTGTTACTGACTTCTCTCTCCCCGCCCCCTGGCACAGCTACACTGGGCCAGTTTCCCAGAAGTATTTAAGCACTGAATGGAGTTTTCCAAAGCAGCTAAGCAGGTGATGTGCCCAACTCCCATTGGTATCTCGCTGTACTCCATTGATTTCCATGGGGGTTGGGCACCTTGTCTTTGGTGTTTTTTGAAACCTCCGCTGCGCACTTGCCTGTGTTGTTAGAGGCCAAAGACCTTGGAAGATTTGGCCCCTAGAGGTGTAAGGGAGTGACTCTGCCTTCACTGAATATCGGGAGAGAGTTTCTGTTTGACGTGGGCAGACTAGCCACCTACTCTTCCCCTGTGAGATTTCACCCCGTGTGCTGACTTTTGGGGCCTGATCCTGAGCACTGCTGAGTTCCTTTGGAGGGAGCCAACCGAAGATGCTCAGCACCCTTCTGGATTGGCTACGCTAAGATGCACCCATTGTCGGACTGGATGGGATGGGCTCCCTCCTCCTCAGACACCGGCTGCCTCTCTGCTCATCCCTGCGCACTTCCACTTGGCTTCAGTGAGACTGAGGTGATGAGGCTGGGACCGGATGCCAACAGGAGAGGGGGTGGGGGGTGGTGCTGAGAGCAGGGGCTCTCAGCCTCTGCATCGTCACTGCCCTGCCCATTGTGCTAACGGGGCCGGGGCCCTGGTATGGAATGGGTTGGGAGCCACTGGTAGAACAGAAGCCCCCGGGTGCTGAGTGAGGCTGTCCCTGCCCCCGGGCCGTGCTCTCCACCTTCCTGTTCCAACCTCTTGCTCCTCAGGGCGTTTGGCCAATGACAGCGGGAGGAGCTGCCACTTTGTCCTTCCATCGTTCACGTTTGCCGAGGCATCTACTTCTGCCCCTGGGAAATTTGGCTGGCAGGGGGGGCTCGCCAGTCGATGGAAATCGTAGAAGGGCATATTTCCCTCCCTCTTATTTTGTGGCGATCTCTGATGCCTTGAGTTAGGAACAGAGCCTGGGTGCGCAGAGCCAGCCTGGTGAAAGGCTGCAGTGTTGCAGCTCTCATGCTTGAGGCCTGCAAGGCTTGAGGCTTGCTTGGCTGACCGTGGTGAATGGGTTTCTCTGTCTTGTCCCGGTGTCCCTGGCGCACGGCAGCATCTGTGCCACCTGTAGCCGGCAGAGTGGTAACGAGCTTCTATGTCTCCTTCAAGAGCTCAAGCAAATGCTGGCAAAATACGTGTTGGGGTTTTAACCCTTTCAGTGACTGCAGATTACTGTCCTTCCCGAAGGCCTTTAAAGCAGCAGGATTTTTATAAAGAGTAATAAAAGCATCCTCTCCAACTCAGCTTCGTGTCTGTGTTTGAAATCTCATTTTGTCCTAGGTGCCAGCCCAGCAGCACAGGTTTCTGACCATCACTCGCTTCCACCAGGTCATCACCGTGCCTTGGCAGGGCCGGGGGTCTCAGCCTTCATGCCCTTTCCTACTCTCCCTCATGAGATTACCACAAAGTGGGCTCCGCTGTCATGGTGGTTTGCCATGTGGACACGTGCCCACTAGGAAGTGGACAGCAACCAGTGACTCATGTGGGCCATTAACAGCAGTCAGTTCTGGCCTGATCTGAACCTGAAGCATTGCCCTAGAGGGCAGATGCCATATATGCTATGGCTGATTCCCCTGAGCGTGGAAACCCACCCCGGCTTTCAGTGGCCTGAGATAATGGACCACAGGAAATCATTCAAAAGCTCCATTCTCTGAACGGTGTGTATTGAAATAATTGCAGACCGCCTGGTTTTCCAGTCACAGAGTCAGCTTACAACTGCTACAGGCCTTTAATTTGTTGATGCAATTGCTGGTAAATATATTAAAAATGCCTTAGAACGATACAACTTCTCAAGGTTCATCTCCACCTTGTCTCCAGTGTGCCAGACGGCTGTCTCCACCCAAGACACCCAGCTGCATTCTGTGAAACACTTGGATGTCCCCAGTACTCTGCTGCCTCCTTCTGGAGTGTCCTGTGCTGAACACCAGTGGGAGGTCGCTCGCAGTGTCTGTGAAGCATCTGGAGACGTGGGGCTCCACTTTCCAAGCCCCAATTAAAGCCTCTTGGAGTCTATTGGGACTTGAACACATGCTTGAAACTGCGAAAGTGCTTTGCTGAATGGAGGCCACAGCGAGAGCTGATGTTTGACATGTGGGAATGAATACCTGGGGCACTTGTGCTTGCAGAGATCTGGACCGACGCACAGTTGGTTGGACGGGACCTCGCCACCTAAAAGCATGCACGGCTACAGCTTGCACTAAAGACCCCCAGCTCCGTAGCTGGAGGCTGTCCCAACTCCCACCCTCTGTGGATCTGCAGCGAGTGGGCTCTGTCACATGCACACACTCCCCGGTGGGTTACACACTGAGCTGTGTAAAGCAGCGAGTGCTTTGTAGCACAGCAGCTGCAGCAGTGGGGAGAGGGAGGTGCTTAAACAATCATTTTGCAGGCGCATTTTTTACTAGCATAATAAATACTCAGAATGAATAAAGAATATTCCCTGTGTACCTGGAGCATTCAGCTCCAAATGTTTTGTCAAGGGGTTTTGTATTATTTTGAAGTGAATGGTGGAAAGGCCATCAGCCGGCTGAGTGCAGTAGATATTTAGATTCTCTCGGTGTCCTTCAGTCACTAGAAATATTCAGCGTGCAAAAGGCTTGCTGTCAGCCTGCTCTGAGTGCATCACGTCTTTCTTCCACCAGTCTTGTTTAGGGGAACCTAATGAAAACGTAACGTTTTCATGCAGCTTGCAAACTTACCTGCTGTAGGAAAAGCTATCTAGAAAGGAAAGTAAACGTGGTGGAGCACAGACTACAAAGGAAAAACAACTCAGTCCTTGAGAAGCTGCTCTACCAAGGTCCTCTTGCTGGCACCTTTCATAGCTGGGAATTCAGCTTTAGCCAGAGCTCGCTTCGGCTTAGGAGAACTGTCCAGCACATGGAGCCTAGTTATTCCTTTTGAATGCATTTAGCAATGGTGATAAAGAGCCCTTCCATCCCTTGCCCCACCCTTCTCATTTGTAATCTATTATTTAGGGCTGCTCTGACGAACTATTGTGTGTTCTGTTATCGTTGTTCTTGGCTTGGCATCATGCTGCTGCATCAGAGAACTGAAGCTGCATTTGGGCTTTTTGATCCTTTTATCTTTCTGAACTTCTGGTTGTGGCGATGTGTTTCCATTCACGCTGCAGACACGGATGGATTCATGCTGGGGAGAGGGAGGAGAAATGCATCTCCACTTACGGTGACTTTCCCTTTTATAGCTCTAAAAATAGTTGTTGGAGTTCCCCTGAGATCTCTTCCCCTAAACCTCAGCTTGCTTCCAGGCCCGTCACTTGGGTTCCCGTATGTGGCATTCAGCAAAGCTACATTGAGTTGTTCAGACTCACGCGTAGGGGGTGGGCATAGGGCATACCACATCTCCAGAGTTACACAGCAGGCCTCTTCCTTTAGCTTCCTGTACACATGGCATGGCATTTCCTGCGCATGGCATCACACACTTTGGGACTGGCTCGGTCACTTTGTAGGCACCAATCCCCTGTGCAGCAGGCGCTGCCCACGCACGGTCCGTGGAGGGATGCTGGAACAATTTGTATAGTGTGTGTCGGGGGTGCTGAGAGCCATTTACCCAAACTGTAAACCCTGTATCTGATGGAAACCACTTCCAGCCAGGGGATGTGGCAGCCCCCCTAGTTCCAGCACCTATGGGTCCGTGCACAGCTTACGCATCTTACCTTCCAGCCTTATCTTATCGGTGGCCATGGGTCCCTGGGTGTTGCCCCTTCTCCCAGCTAGTCAAGACATTTTCTTTCCAGTCTGCTGATCCATTTTGCTCCGTGTTCCTGTCTGCAAAGAAATGAGGCCTCATCTATGTCCAATGACTCCTGTCAAGCCAGGCCAGCAGTGTTTCTGGAGAACGTGAGTAGGTGAGCTGGGGGTCCCATCTGGCTATCAGCTTTGTGACTGAGGCCTCCTCTCTGGGTCCGGAGAAGCCGTGGGAAGAGGTGAGACTTGGTTTGTAAGACTTGGGTTCTAGTATGACCTGAAACCGCTGTTTACAAGGAGGAGGCTGGTCCTACCTATCTGCTTCACTGCCTGTCCAACCCCCCGAACCCATCGCTGCAGCTTTCGTTCACTGAGCAGCTGGCCTGGCGCTGGCTGCCTGAGAGGTGCACTGCAGGGCTCCCTGTGGCGCTAATGGCCTCCCATCCCCTCGGGACAGCTGGGTGTCCCAGACCCACGCCAGACCAGTAAGCGGAAGAACGGTGGGGCCTTTTTCAGTAGGGGCCGTGATGCTGGGTCCTTTTGCCGCTTCCCCTGTGTCAAGGTTCATACACAGCCTCCCTGAGATACCATGGTGATGGGCGTGGCATAATGGCTCTGTAGATTAGAGGGTTGCTTGGCCTGGTCCTCTCTCAGAGGCCAGCAGCAGCTCCTGTGGATATGTGGAAGGCGATGCCCCAGGGACAAAAGGGGCCCATGGGTGTGGTTGGAGCTGGCTGGGTGCAGACTGTCACAGTGGCTGAGCGGGGTGGGAGGCAGCCTGCCATGACCCCGCAGCTAATGTAAAGGTAATTCAGCTCCTCTGATGTGAACCTGCATGGAGAAGAGGGAATAATCCTGGTTCCAGGAGTTCCCCCCCCTCAGGCCCTCACTCTCCAGCGGCAGTGGGCAGGAGGTGTCATCTCTGGCTGCTGGGACCCCAGGGCACAGCCCTTTCATGAGTGTCTCATACACAGCTGGGCAGCGTCCTGAGGTGATGCACGTGATTCTCCCTGTGTCATATGGAAGCAGTGATGGGAACAACGCACAGTAAATAAACTCTGTGAATGTTCTCCCCTACACAGCAAATAAAATGCTGCTGCAAGGGACTGGATAAATGCCTTGTCATATTTCATTAAAATCATGGAGAGCCACTTAATTGTCGGTGTCATCTGCATCTCTGGTTTGTTTGCAGCGATACGAGCATCACAGTGACTGCAAAAAAAAAAAAAAAATCAAGTTCCTGCTAGAGTAAATAATTCAGAGGCACCAGCTAACTGCTCTGATGCAGAGCTGTTTGGTGCTGCTGGGGAGCAATGGTCCAGCCAGATGCAGAATTTCCCATGCCTTTACTAAAGGAGAGAAGGAAATGACCCAGCACTCTGCCAGGATTTTAATTTTCCTCTGCACTTGGGCTGCAGGAAGTAGTGGCAGTCTGGATGCACCTGCTCCCCTGGAGATGATGCCTAGCTAAGTGGTGTGGTTTTTTCTGGAGATTTTTTGGTGCCATGGTGAAGTGTTTCTGTCCATCTTTGCGCACAGGTATTTGGTGTGCTGTTGTTCTATATAAGCATGGGAGTGATTGATAGGTTTAGGCGTTGGATTTGAAAGCAGATTCTGAGTACTAGCATGTGAAATAAAGTGCCAGAAAGGTCTCTAGTGTGCTTTCTGGAAGCCAGAAGATGTGATCAAAAAGGACTTCCATTTTTTTTAATTTATTTTTTTGCCTTTTAAGGCTTGGTGCTCTCTAGGGCTGAGACAAAGCCACCCACTCTTCTCCCAGTACCACCCGGCACAGGAAAAGGCCAGGGGATACCCCACTTGGTGGAGTGTGAGACCTGGCAGAGAGCTTTCTGAGCTAAATGAAATATAAGTGGAGACTCTAAAGCTACAGGTGCATTTCTCAGTGCAAGAAAGGAATGGACTAGGCTCAGAGGCAGGCAGGAGCCCCTACCCACTAGGCTAATGGCACCTGAGCAGCCCCAGTTGTGTTGCCAGATCAGCCTTTTGCCCCACTGAAACAGTTCCATGATTCCTCCCCTGTCTCCTCGCACAGCTGCACAGCAAGGAAAACGGTACTGAGAGGCAGCATTAGCTTCACAGCTCTGCAAGAGGTCCTGAGACGTTGGATGCTCGCTGTGGGCCTGAGAAGGCTGTAGCAGTGCAAACATCCTGAGGTGGCAAGCACCTGAACATCGTCCCTAGCCGTGTGAGGTCCCAGCTGCGTGGCGAGCAAGGCTTGCGTGCGGAACAGCACCAATTACCATGGAGAGAAAGTGAAGCACTCACGGTATCTAGGACCATCCAGCACCCCCCATTCTCCCCTGGACAGCACACTGCTCTGACCTGCCCAGAGTTAACCCCACTGGACACTGACCCAAATCTGAGGTTTAGGTAGGGTGACCAGACAGCAAGTGTGAAAAATCAGGACAGGGGTGGGGGATAATAGGAGCCTATATAAGAAAAAGACCCAAAAATTGGGACTGTCCCTATAAAATAAGGACATCTGGTCACCCTAGGTTTAGGAGACCAGTAAGATGTTAAGATTCTCTGCCCACCCCTTATTAGATCATTCACTCTTTGAGGCATGGCCCTCGTCTTCTGTATGGTTACGGCTCCTGGGTCCAAATGTAACCGTCTTTACTCTCATGCAGTCTGACTAGGGAATCCCAATGCCATTTTTATGTTGGGATCTGCCACTCTTCTGCTGACTGTTTTTATAACGCTGTACTTAGACATGGATGCAAACGGCTTCATGCTGTTCACAGCGCACACTACAAAGGGAATGACACTACTCCGCTCTGAGCTAGGGATCTTCTGGTCTCCTACTGAGGCACCGAATGATTTGTCTCGGCTAGCACAGCAGAGGTAGGAACAGAGTCCGGATCTCTTGTTTTCCAGGGCTGAGCTTCATCCAGTACCTGGTGCTGCCTCCTATATTATACTATGTGTTTTAAAACCTAAAACTCTGCAATGTCTTTTGCTGTAACTACCTCATCCTTGTGCTGGTTGGGAAGGACTTTGCAGCAGCCCACTTGTGGCCACGCTCTTCCCTGTATTTGCTAAGTTAATAGTATCTTTAGCGGTGTAGGGACCATTTCATAAGGAAAAACCTGCCTCTCTTGCTTTCATGAGCGGTACCATCATGGTCCCCCAAGCAAAGGGTACTCAGGCGAATGTCCCTGTTCTGCCAGCGTGAGTTCAAATGGTGGCAGTGGTTGGGGAATGAACATAAATGTGAACCCCTGGATGCATTTGTAAAATCGTCTCTCACCTAGGTCCCAGCTCGTTTCTAGCAGTTGATTTCTAGTCCAGTCACACAGGGACTATGTTGATTTGTGCTTTTGCAATTGGCTAAATTCCTCTGCAGTCCGTTAGGGCCCGGGTTCCTATTTTTTATTATAATGTTCTCTAGGTTCATCTGGAAAGAGTGATAATGTGGCATTGTTCCTCTTAGGGACTTCGCTTCCTGCACATTCATGCCTGCCAACATGCATTAGAGCTGGGGTAGGTAGGAGTGATCAGCAGCCAGGCACACTGCTATCTAAGTGCTGTTCTAATGGCCCTTATGCAAACTTTAATAACTACGAGAGAGAGAGAGAGAGAGAGAGAGCGCTCCTGGTGAGAGGGGTAAGATCAGCTGTTCTCCTACTTGCTAAACAAGTTCCAGTGTTGAAGGTTTGCGTATGGTAAGAGAGTGGGACATAATGGCTCAGGGAGCTGGCAATGGGCTTATAGCAAATTTAGCAGAAGGGCCTCTAGTTTTTTGGGGTGTCTCAGTTTCTGGGAGCCCAACTTGAGACAGCCGGAGCCAGATTTTCAGAGGAGCTGAGCACCTGCAGCTCCCCTTGAACTCAGCAGAAATTGCAGGTCCCTGACTCTGCTTTAAACCAGACTCCGTGTGTGTGATGTGTGCAAGGTGAATGGCCATCCCATTACTGCTGAGCAGAAAGCGGGTGCATGGAGAAAGGATAGTGCTGTGGAGAAGGCACCAGACTGGGGACCTTGAGGTGGAGTTGGTTCCTGATGCTGACGCAGGTTTCCTGAGCAACCTTGGACAAATTACACCATGCATCAGTTCCCCACCTGTAAAAGGGAGATTAATGATGGTCCCGAGGAATTAGGAGGTGTCATGGTGATGGGGGCATGTAGGTACCTAGGACACTAGAGAAAATAGCTGTCAACACTATAGACATTGGAAAGATCAAATGTGCTGCTGTCCACCTCTTTGCTATGGAAGGATCCTCTTTTATTTATTTATTTTTTTAAAGGTGAAATTCCATGCCTGCCATGTGATTGACTCTATCTGAATTACCATGCCGACTGGAATGCCAGGAGTCAGATCCTGCATGAGTCTGGCTGGGTTCTTTTGCTTTGGTTTTGGAGGTGAACATCCTCAGGAATATTAGAGTGGAGCTTGGTGTTTTGTACAGGGGACCTGGCTATTTGAAATTGCTGCTACTATGGTGATAACGCTGGCTCACAACCAGAAACAATGGTGTGCAAAAATGAGCTGGGAAAAGGGATGTGATCAGAATGCGGAGAGGGGACGTACATGAGAAATGCCAGGGCACAGCACAACGGCAACGTTTTTAAGCTCATCATTCCTGATCGAGATTCAAGCATCAGCCGATGTTTAGTGTCCCTCGCAAAGCATTGTCCTTGTGACCTGTCTCATTGGGGAAGACAAGGAGATTCCTTGGTTTGTTCTGTGGGAAGCAACCAATAAGTGCTCAGAGGCTGAGTGAGAGAAAAAAGAGCAGGCAGCTGATGCTCCATACTCACGTCAACCCACTGCAGACACACTTCTATTGTGGCAATTAGAGTTGAAACCACGTTGCTAGTTTGAAAATGGGGAAGGATCCAGTGGGAGACAGGAGAGAGAAGTGAGCACCCCAAACAAACAGTCCCAGTGTTTCTGTTATTCCATTAGCCTCCTGGCTCAATCCAAACTCTCCCCACGCCTGACTACCAACTGAGCCCAGATCTCCTGGTACAGGACCAGATCCCAAACCACAAGACTAACCATCTTCCATAGGGACCACAAGTCACTTCAGTCTTGGACATCTCTGCTGATGACTGCTCACAACAAGGTACTGCAGTGTCAGTGCTATGGGCGTCTCTGCACAAGGAAGTGCAGAGACATGGCCAGCCTAGATGGCCCCTTCCAGACTTCCCCCAGCCCCAATTTCTCACATCACACGTGTAATTTTTCTTGTTTCCTGGTACGTTCTCCTGAACAATGCCTAGAGAACGTCTCTTTTCACAAGTGTTTCCAGGCAGCCTCCTCACTCCTTGGACGTTTTTGCCTCTAAGAGAAGATGGACAAACTGAACAAACATAACTTAATTCCCTTCCCACCCCAACTTGGTTGGGCACAATCCAGCCTCTGGGAAAGCTGGTGAGGATAACAAGGAGGGAAGCTTTCCAGAGGTCTGAGCCTCATTAAGGCCCCTTCTAGGTCTCAATGAAGCCAATGGAAAATCTACTCCTTCCTCTGCATGTTTGGTTCATCTGTCACAACGTTTAGGGCAACTGGACAATGAGGACCAAATTCTGCCCTTGGTTATGCTGCTGAAAAGCCGCTGCAGTTAGTGACATTTGCCTGGTGCTGTGTTCATGCTGGTTAGCAGATTAAAAGCATTGCTGGCTGCTTTGGTTAAACCTGATCACTGCTAGAGCCAGTGCAATTCCTCCTCCCTACTCCCAATCACAGCCTCAGAAACGACTTACCTGCCTCCTATCAGTGCTGTTGGGCTTAATGAATGATCTCAGGGAGTTACAGCTGTGTAAACTGTGCTCAGGTTTGGCTCTGGATCAGCCTCTAACATACACTAACGCAGCCGCTTTTCAAATACATGCTCCATCGCTTGGCTCAGCAGGTTCCCAGGCTTCAGTCACAGCTCTGCTCACTGTCAGGTCACCAAATGGCAGTTTGCCATTGAGCAACAGATCTTGGTAGCCTCATGGTGTGTCTGAGCCCTGGGGGGCAGAGGGGTGTGTGTGTGTTAGAGACAGCAAGCGTGCACTGGGTCTGTTGTGGAGCTGGGCATGAAGAGGAACATGGGATCAGAAACACCACTTCTGTCCCCTCTCAGTCCCTCTGGACTCCAGAAGCAGTTGGGCCCAGACGTGAACTTCTTGATATGGCTGTGACAGGTATTGCAGCTGCATGCAGTATCTTTGGGGGAAACGTATTGTGTTAAGTGTATGTATCGCTGTGGGCCAGGGATTATGATCATGTTCTTCTACATCCGGGAGAGTTAACACACCTCCTCCAGCGGTTAAAACAGTGGGGGTGACTAAGGCGAATCACTCAGGCTGCAAACCCCTGCCGAGAGGTAACACCCCTGGGCTGCTTTGCATAGATTGGGTCACTCTGGGCTTTCCAGAGACCAAGAGATGAAGGGCTTTTGAAATAACAAGGCTGAGCTGAAATTGACTCAGCCTTCTTTCTGACCCAGTAAACAGACAGGACCCCCTGTCCACAGGCCCCAATCCTTGTGGAAAAGTTGGAAAGACTTTGGCCTACCAGGGCCCCGTGAGACAGAAGAGTGACCTCTGGAAAGCTGTTGGCATGTGCGTAGGAACTGTTACAGCTCTTTACATGTTTTCTCTGTAATCCTTTTACCTAAAGAATAGAGGTGCTTTCCTAGACAGAGCTGAGTGGTCCCTTGTAACTGCGGGCAAGGCACTGCTCATAGCCTGCAGAGAGAAAGCAAAGTGCAGGCACTGACCATTAGACAGACTGCCTTTCTGGGGACACCTCAGTGTAAGGGAGGGAGCTCTGCAGCCTTAAAACCCTGTTCAGGAAGGGAGAGAGACATGGGGATGGTTGGGAGCTGGAAACCTCAAGTGGCTGCCCTTGAGGGACCACAGAGGGGAAATGCAGGAGCAGTTACTCTGATGATGGGCTGAACCAAAACTCTACATCCAATCACTTGAGTCAAATTTGGGTCCCTATACAGCAAAGCACTACTGTTAGCTTTTGTCATGATGGTGTAACCAATTGTAAATATTCCGTAAGTGCATATCTTGCACTCATGGATATTGAATGGACATGGAGGACAGATATGGAGGTATAGACATAGACTGATTATTACTTGTTTTGCAATGGTGCCTATGGACCCCAATCAGGGATCAGAGCCCCCTTGTGCTGGGCCCTGAACACATGCACACGCACGTGCACACACACGCGCACACACACACCTTAAACAGTTCAGAGGAATGATCTTACAGTCTAGATCCATGGATGTTGATGAGTGTGTATGGCAGGAAGACTGTACCTGTACCGCTGACTCACTAGATTATTACAATTGAAAGAACCTTTTCAATGAATTTCCTTTTCACCTCTACTGCTGCTGTTTTTGTTTTTTACAACTTGTCTTTCATTCATGCAGGACACAGAGAGCAGAATGGTTTGTTTCACGTGTAGCTTTCTTGCAGTAATGTATTGGAACAATGTTTGTGTTTCCAGCTGTGGTCTGCATGGAGGTTGGGAAGGGCTGTTGTTTAATGTTAAATTATGAAATTCCAAAACTTTGTTAAGGGTTTGCATCAGGTTTCCCACTTTTTGAAGGTTTGGTAAATGTTTTTTTCATACATCAACATTGCATTTAACCTATCTGACAACGGCCCTTTAAAATGTCTTTTTTGAAAAGCTCTATTGTGGCCTAGGCAAATTCCAGCCTGGTGTAATATTGTTCCAGCAGTTCCCTGCTGCCCCTGTGCACACAGCCAGAGGATGACTTCAGCAAGTCTATGTTATGCTATCTTCCAGACATGGCCCATAGCAACTGCTGCCTGTCTCCTCTCTTAAAGCAGAGCCTGCCTGGAAGCAGCTTTGAAGATATACACCCAGGGGCTCAATATCGAATGGCAGCTTCTGTAAGGATGTGTGATTTATTAGAGCCAAAAAACAAAACAAAAGAAACAAGAAAACCCAACCAACCAGCCAACCAAGCTCAGTGAGCATTAGGGGGACACTTTGGTTAGGCTGAAATAGTATTTTCAAGCAAATCTACAAGGGATGCTGGGTGTATATTTTTTCATTGCTTTTCATGCCGCTGATTAGCACCTCAATAGAAGTGGGCAGAAACCAGAGTTTTCCTTAAGTTTGCACAATAGAGAGTGTTAAAAGAAAAGCTATCTGCTTATTCTCTCCCGGGATTCCTAGCAGAACCCTGCTGATCTTTCCAGGGTAGGTTTCCAGCACTTGTCATGGGCCTCATCTTACCACCAGCGTTATATTAACAGGCAGGAGAGCATCCCCCTAGACAGGTTTGGGTTCCAAGCTGATCACTGAGACTCATACTGTTTGCAAGATTTTTGCTTGGCAAGCTGTTTGTGAACTGCTCCCGCTGTGCTGGAGTGTCGTTATTAGTAAGTATTGCTGATAGTTTTTCTACAACGTAATGTTGGAGTCACTCAGGGCCGATGTGCTTCAGGGATGAGTTACAAACACGGTTTGTGTTGTCTGACTGGTCCACCTGAGTTGCGGGGAGTGTTTCTGCTCTCTCTCTCCCAGTGCTGAGAATCATTGGGTGGAGGCTGCTGATTTCCCACAGTAGTTGGCTAAATGTGACATCATCATGCTTTGGTTATTCTAGAATCACTTTCCTCAACAGTCCTGCACTTTGCATTAAATGAAGCAGGGTGGGTCGGGTTTGGTTACTTCTGAAGCATCCAGCGTGGTTACTTACTGGTGGTGGCAGATACTAGACTAGATGGTCTGAGCTAGTGAGGCACATCCTGTGTTTCAAAGGATAGTATTGCAAGGATGAAAAGAGCTTTCTCTCTGCACAGTTCTGATTTGCATCCCTGTGCTGCAGGCACTGTTTGACAATGGATGGGTAGAGCAACATATTTTCATCTGTTCTGTGCTCAAGACTTCTTTTCCTAGTCCTCTTTTTCCCCCATTGTCCCTGGTGTTTGAGAGAAAAGCTGGAGACATTGCAAAGCTATCGGACAAAAATATCATCTAGCCAGCCGGTGAGTCTGAACCCTGATTCGCAGAGCTCGAACCCCTGCAGTCCTTTCTCTGCACTTTGCGTGGAAAGCTCTGAGCTGTAGCTATTGATAGATGTGTTTTCAGGGACACCTGGAGATGTTTGAAGTTCTTCAAAAGAGATCACAATCCCCGGCTTTTCTCAGGGACCCAACCTCCCTCTGCTCAAACAGACATCAAGCCCTTTTGAAGGAGGCGGCTGTGGGGAGGGAAGGTGATGATAAAAGTTCTTGTTAGTGACTCATTTTCTAAGCAGAACAAGAGGTCACCATGCAGGGCTTCAAGAGAGGCTTTGTAAGCCTCTGTCACGCTGTCTGTGAACAAAGGAGTCTTCCGGGGAAGATAGGTGAATTTTCTGCCTTCATGTCTCATCCAGGTCAGTTTATTCTCTAACAAACCCCGTTGGTGCATCTCCCTTCATTGTGTAACTGCAGTGGCATAGCAGGTTCCCCGATACGCTCTTCCATCTGCATCGCATCGTGTGGAGTTTTAGCCATCAGCCTCCTTCCCTGACAAAAGAATTGTAAAAGCTTCCCTGAACTACCTCCGAATTAACACAAGGCAGCACTTGGTGCCAATATAAATGTGGGCATTCATTTCAACAGGATGCACTCAGCTGGTCAGGGAACTCACCCACTCACTCCCTGTTGGAACCCTAGCATGGGGAAGGCTGTTCTAGTGCAAACACACTGGACTGAGGATCCTTTGCTCCAGGCCCCATTACCCAGGCCAGGTGTTTTCCATCAGGATGTGTCACATCCCCACGCCAGCACAAACGTTGGGAGGCTAATCCTTCCTAGACTGGAGCCAGGGAAGCTCAACGGGAGGGCACCTAAATCTGTATTTAGGCACCCAGCTAAATTGTTGGATTGTCAGAGGTGCTGAGTGCCCACAAATCATCACAGATAGATTGAGCTCTGTGGGTGCTCTCCACCTCCAAGAACTAGGCCACGTTTGAAGAGGTTCCTAGCTTGGGATTCTGGATCCTAACTTTAGGCCCCACATCTCAGAATGTTTCCCTCAATCTAGCCCTGGCTCCAAACTTTTCGGGGTCTGACTCCCTGAAGTACTGGATGCTAGAGGTAATTCTCTGGAGTGCATGGACTTGGTACCCATCAAATCCTGTGTCGCAAGGCCCAGTAATACTGATTTATCCAGCTTAAACACAGCATCTGATTATCTTGCTGATCACCCCTCCCGGTAATTTAATCAGGAAGGGGGTTGAGAGGCCAGGATAAAGTGGAAATAATGGACTGTGTCCCACTTGTGCAGCCACAAGGTTTAGAATTCCTGTTTATGGCAATAACGTTAATGCCTCTAATAGCTAGATGTGCAATGTGGCGGCACTACGGATGCTACAGGAACAGAGTCTGGGATTTCTTGCCTTTTTTTTGCATGTGAAATTTCAGTTATTATGGGTCAATGAGGGGTTTGGGGGATCTTTTTATTGAACTTTTTTTATTTCTAGCAAAAAAGCATGCGTGTAGCAACAGAAATGTGCTGTCAATCAAACAAATGTACATGGGGGAATTCAGCTCAGTATGATGAGCCTTATTGCAGAGGCAGTGAGCTGTGGTAGGGAGGTCTCTTGGTTTAGTGGTTAGAGGAAGTGCTGGGTGAAGAAGACACACAAGTTCTAATCTCATCTCTGGCAATGATGCTCTGCGTGGGCTGGGACTGGCTCCCTTAGACCCATATTTTCAAAAGTGTCCACTGACGGGGCTGTCTTAGCTTTTCGGGTTCCAGAGTGGAACGTTTTAGCCCCGATTGTCAGACACGTTGACCTCAACTAGAGCTGTGAGTGCTCAATGCCTCTGGAATTCAGACCCCAAGGCTAGAGAAAGGGGGAGTGTTTGGGGGCAGCTCTCTGCCTTGCCTAGGCTGCATTTTCAGTCCTTTATCTTGGCCTGTAATGGCTACAGATTGTAGTAGCCCTGTTGCCCTTTGGTGGGGCAAGTGGGAATGGCCTCAGGATCAGGGCAAAGGGAACTTTAATCCCTGTGTACTGTCCCCTGACTTACACGCTCTGTTTTTTTGCCATACCCAGGAGTCTGCCCCATTTGGTCATATTCATCTCCAATGTAACACTGCAGATTCCCACTCTGGCTTCCAGGATGCCTGGGATGAAAAGTGGGTACTCTGAGTACACATTTAAATACATCAGTGCCATCCTGAGGATCCTAGGCCGACCCCGTTGTAAGAAATACACCAGGAGTATAAATACACTGGATGCCATGGTAGTCCCCATACTGCACACACTCTGCCCCCTAGGATGAGGACAGGCACCAGGGACAGAGCCGGCCAGCTGAGCATTTCTTATTCTATCCACTGGAGGGCAGAGGTGCACATACGCTGGAGCCAGATAAGGATATTAATTAGTTAAAAATCATTAACGAAGCATGGCACATTTACACGGCCCTTCACTACTAAAGAGTAATCATAGGATCTTAGATTATTAGGGTTGGAAGAGACCTCAGGAGGTCATCTAGTCCAGCCCCCTGCTCAAAGCAGGACCAATCCCCAACTAAATCATCCCAGCCGGGGCTTTGTCAAGCCAGGCGTTAAAAACCTCTAAGGAAGGAGATTCCACCACCTCCCTAGGTAACCCATTCCAGGGCTTCACCAACCTCCTAGTGAAAAAGTTTTTCCTAATATCCAACCTAGACCTCCCCCACTGCAATTTTGAAGGGAGCAGAGAGTGGACAAATGTTGTATGAGAACAGGGAGCTCATTCCAGGTGCAGGGAGAAAAGGGATTATATAGGGGCCTCCCATGGGACTGGCCATATCCTGTAGGTGCACTGATGTCATATTTTAGGGTTTCCTGTGTGAGCAGGGCTATGACATGAGAATAGGGGGTAACATGTCCCTGCTTTGGAATCAGTCAGATCCCAGGGAAGCTTGGATACTTTCTCCTCTTCCCTCTCCTCACCCCCTGAAGTCCCATCATCCCCAGCAGGTCTCTTAAGCCAAACCCTTGGCCAGGCTTCCAGTGCCCCCTTTGCTGAGCAGACCCTGCCCTTTCCATGCGCTCAGGAGAACTGGAAACATTTCCAGCAAATGCTCTTGGTATTCTTGGTTCATTGCCAAGTGTTGCGGCCTCCGTTCTCAGGGCTGGCTGGAACAAGATGATTTGTAGTTACATGGGAAAACAAAGGAGTCAATTTCCCCGGCAGCTCATGTCCTCCCAGAGCAAAGGCATGAACTCAGGCACCCCAGGCGAAGAGGTAGTGGCGATGTGTTCCTAGATTCCAATGCCAGATGACACCGCTGCGATTGTCTAATCGGACCTCCAGTGTAACACAGGCCAGAGACCTGCCCCAACATAATTCCTGAGCAGATCTTTTGGGAAAAAAAAATCCAGTCTTGATTTTCAAATGGCCAGTGATGGAGAATCCATTGCTCAGGAATTCCTCATTTGCTTACATGTGTACAAACCAAATGTGCTCAGCTATACATCCTTGCACAGTATCTTTCTGGAGCCAGGGAGATGCTTCGCTCTGGCATTTGTGAGCAAGAAAACTTCTGTCCTTCTCAGAGAGGAAGGAGGCACCAGGCCTTTGGAGGCTGTGCTAGTGGCACCCCTGCAAAGAAATCCAGTGGCAATTGTAGCGCTGCTCCTTGCAGCATATGTGACCTGCCCAAAGCTACTGCTACAGCATCCGCCTGTTAAGAAAGTCTGGGGCTTTTGGTTCCCGGGGGGGTGGGGGGGGAAGTGCACCATGCTCACCGGCCGAGCACATGCCTTGGAAAGAGGAGGTGGCTGGGGCAATCATGTGACTGCCTGGGGCAGAGAATAGAGAAGGAGAACTCTGTGCTTAGTCCAAAGGGTGGACGTCAGAATGGAAGCAGAGGCAAGGTCAGTGCTGCAGACTAGAGACCAGAAGCAGGGAATCACCCCAGCAGCTGTCCTGGCTGGGGCTAGCCAGCTGTGGGGAGCTCGTCAGGAATCGGCTGGTTCCTGGGGCAGGGAGCTCCCTAGGAGCAGAGAGAAGCAAGGTTAAGAGGACATGCTGCTGCTGAGGGAAGGAGCAGGCTTACAGGTAGCTTGGCCATGATGCTTTGAGGGTCTCATGCCCCTGCTGGGCTGAATGGACGGTGGAGCCTGAGCTGCAATTAGCACCCGGGCTCGTGGGGACCAGCAATTAGCACTGAGCACCTGGCAGCTGAGTCTGTTTGAAAGTGTATTTGTGTTGCTTGTATTACAGTAGCACCCTGGGCCGCCAGCAGTGGTCCGGGCCATAAGAGATTAAGTGACTTGCCTGAGCTCATGCTGGGTAAGTACCATCACCAGGAGACCTTGCTTTGCCTGCCGGGGGCGGGAGGCTTGAACCCAGGTATTCTGCTCCCTGGTCGAGATCCCCAGACCAGCCTGCCATCTGAATACACACAGGACCCCTTTACGTATTTCAGCACGGGAGAGGGGACCGTAGGAGAGAGTCTGCACCCAGCTGTGAATCAGGAATGCCCAGTGTGCATGTGATTCCTTGGCCAGCAAGGCATTATGTACTTCTGACCTGATGCATTCTATTAGCCTTGAGCTTCCTTGATAGTTTATGCATGTGTGCTGTGAAATCAATAGAGCCCTTGAAAATGGAGGGTGGGTTTGTACATTGTATGGAGTATTTTAACACGCGTGTGTCCATCTGGGGCTTCCTGGTCGTCAGTGTGTTGTGTGAAATGGCTATGTGGGACTTCATGGCAGCAAGGAAAGAATCCCAGCGGTCCTGCTCTGAAAGCACAAGCTCCCTGCCCTTTGAGCTAAAGTACAATCTCCATTAGCTGCTAGCAGTATAGGTGCTGTGACACACAAATGTTCTGATTTCTCAGAGAGGGCAGCGATAGCCATATTAGCCAGTTCTTTACAACACTATATATGCATTTGCCATGGAAAAATTAAGTCCTAGCATAAAGATGACTTGATTATTGCCAAAGCAGGATTCAAAACATCCCTCAGAGTTCCTGGTACATTTTCTGGCACATCCTATTTTGTTTTAGGTGTTTATGGTGCCACTGCAGGAAAAAATCAGAGTTGGGAAGTTCCTTTCTAATACTTTGTTTTAAAGTGCATTTGTAACTGTAAGTTAAAGCTAGGTTCGCATTAGTGATCTGACCCCATCTCTAGTTACACATATTCTGTTATGGATTTAGGATTAGAAACAGATTTCTTTTTCCCAAAATCTGTGTCCAGTGTCTATCTCTTAGAGCAAAGCCCATGGTTGCTGCTGCAGGCACAGGGAGGGCTAAAGAGCATGAATGAGGAGCCAGTGTCGTCCTCTGCCACAGGCAGAGAAGAAACAGGCTCTCTTAGCACCCCGTTACTAGACAGGAGAGTGGCAGTTCTAATCTCATGCCCTGGAACAGAAGCCAAGAAACTTTTGGTAGCTGAATGAGTCTGGACATTGAGATACCAGTTCTAGAGTTTCCTAGAGAGTCTAGAAATGTACCTGCCAGAAATTGTTCTGGGACTTAGATTTTTGTAAGTGAATCGTCATTCTGTGAAGCTGAGATTTCCTGATTCTGCCTCTGGGTGAAGAAAGAAAAGGGCATGGAAAGGAGAAGGGAGGACAAACTCCAGGTGCCACAGGAAAATAAGAATCTGGGTCTGGGCTTCTGTGGGAGGGGGAAAATGGCAGCATACAGGCCATGTGCACTGCTGGGGTGAGTGGGGCCCCACCCCCGACTGTCCTAGTTACTCCCTGGATGCTCACGGTGAGTTTGGCCCAAAGACTTTGAGGGGGACGTGCTTGGTGGGCCCAGCCAGATCCTAGCTGGACAGGTGTCCTCACCACGGAGACAAGTTGCACAGCTGGCATGCTTGTTGGCAGCCGTAGCAGAGCCTGACACGGATGCTGAGAGTCAGGGAGGCACCGTGGTGCTCCTGCCTCTAGCCTGCACCTGGGTAGCCGTGTGCTCACTGCAGTATGCTGGGGCAGCCATGCTCCCAGCAGTGCCACTAACGTCACCAAGAGGGATCTCCACACTTCTCTGTCGTCCTCAGCTAAAGGGGCTGTGAAAAGCCCAGATGGAGGACCCTGCTGTCCGGCTAACAGGATTTAAGTAACTTGCAGCTGGCCATGCCACCGGTTCCCATCTAATCCCAGGCTGAAAAAATATCTCCTCTCTGAATCCCCCCAGTCTGTTTATTTGTTCCTGTGCTTATATTTAACTCTCCTTGAAAAGGGGCCACAAAAGTGTTTAGAAAATGCTACAGCTGGAATGCTGGGTATAATTTAAACTGTGACAATAGGGAGGGGGATGCAGTCAGAAGGGAATGTCCATACCCAGTTAGTCTTTAAACTGTTGATTCTTCTCTGATGCCTCCAAGTCCTTGGCTCACAGATTAGAGGTGTTCCCCTATACGGGTGGGTGAAAACATGGTTCAGGGTGCAGTGCTCTCTGAACCTGATTAGTGAGCTGCAGAACGGAACCACTGCCCGTGTACGTCTTGGGAATCGGATGTCGGCACCTTTTAAATCAGTATCAGGAGTCAGGCAAGGCTGTGTTTTAGCCCCTGCATGCTTTTGTTGGGCAATTTCTTAATGCAGCATTCCATCAGGTCCACAGGCATTAAGATTGGTGATCTCTTGGTCTCAGACCTTGACTAGGTGGATGATAATGTTCTAGTACAGAGCCTCAACAGGTTTTGTGAGGCACTCCAGCAAATGGAAGAGGAGTTGTCTACCGTCGGCCACCACATTTTGTGGTCAAAAGACAGCTGCAAAATCTAGGACCTGGTCCACTCCAATGTCATTGAATAATGAAACTGTAGAAACAGTCTCCAGCTTTTGCTATTTGGGTTCTGTATTCATCAGTTCCTCCAACTCTCACCCAGAGGTTCTCCATTGGATTGGCATCCCAGCATCTGCCATGAGTCGTCCACAATGAATGTGGAATCAACATCATCTCAGCACAACCAGCCAGTTCAGGATCTGTTCAAGCTATATCATCTAGTACTGTTGTACAGCTGTGAAACATGGACTCTGTACCGCTCACACTGGGCACAGCTGGAGGCTTTCCACACAAAATGCCAATGTCGTATATTGGGCATAAAGTGGAATGACTTCACCTGTAATGCAGATGTTTATGGTCACTCCAGTCTACAGACTACTGGGGCCATTGTCCGCAGATGGCATCTTATGCTTTTCGGATGTGTGACAAGAATGACACAAGACCTTCCAGTGAATGCCGTTCTCTGGGTGACTTGTAACATCCAGGATAAAATTCCACCAATAAAGGCCACCAGAGGCCGAGCCCCTCTTACCTGGGTGCATCAAGTCTGTTCTGATGTTGGACTCTTGGCCAAATGGCAAATGATTGCTATGGCCACCCATTGAGGAAAAGAGAAAAATGCAGTGCAGGATTGTGTGTCCCATACTTCCAGCCCAGAGGGACACTTGTGCAGAGAAATTGGGTAGCTAGAATTTATGCCATTAACTAACCTATTTTCATGCCTTGCGAAGGGCACATGGGTTAAATCAGGGTCTGGTGAAAAGTTGGCCCCCTGGGGCAATCTGCGCTGAAGACAACTGACCTGCTCTGGGTGCATTCCTGTCCCCCAGAGGGGAGGTGGCATTTAATGGTTTGACGAGGTGACTGGGAGTGAGGGGGTCATGGCTCTACACCCAACCTTGCTGAGTGGCTTGGGAAAGCCACTTAATCTCTCTGAGCCTTTGTTTCTGTGTTTCTAAAATAGGAATGGTAATGCTGGCCGACCTCCATAGAAGGCTGGGGAAGATCAGCGCCTCAAACGTGTTGAGATCCTCAGCTGGCAGGACTTATGGAAGTGTAAACCAGTGTGAAGTGCCCACTGTGAAGTATTCCATTCTTTTCAGTACTGTTTTGTTTTGCCTTTAGTTAGGGATTCTCCTCCACTAGAACAACAGATAATCGCTGATCCCTTGCATGGTTTCTTAAAAGGTTTCCACTCTCAATGTTAAAACATCTGTATGTAAAAGGTCACCAAAGCAGAGGAGTTAAACAATGGCTGTGATGACAATAAGAAGGTGCTTATGGTGAAGACAATGGACAAGCAACATGAAGGATACAGACACAGAGCTAGACACAGTTTTCCCATCCTGGGATCATACTGAGATTTTTAAAAAATGTTCCTGTCCTGAATTGGGACAAAAAGTCAATCTTGAATATTGTAAAGATGGTGAAAATCAGAAAAAAAAAACCACATAGAGTTTGGGTCAATTGAAACATTGAGTTTTGACATGTTTGAAACTTTTTGTTTCTATTTTGACCTTTTAAAAAAGATTTTTTTTACTGTAGCTAGCTTACATTTCAAAATAAAGTCATTTCAAACAAAAATATTTTTTTGTTTTGAAAATGTCTAAACATCCAGTTTGACAATTTCAAAACATTTTCAAAGATATTTCCCGAACAAATTAATCAAAACCAGCTCTCTCCTGTGACCAATTACAATTTTGCTGAATTGGCATTTTCTGATTTGAAGAAAACATTTCATTTAACAAATTTCTGACCAGTGCCCCATGGAACTTTTCAAAGCCAGGGACCCAAATCTCCTTACATCACAGAGCTCTGACAACCTGCCTGAAATCTAATATGCCCAGTCAATTTAAACATAAATTTTCATAATTCTGCCTTCTCATCTAATCCTGCCACTCGTCTGGTGACTTGATGGAAACTGAAGTGTAGCATGTTGAAAACTGAACTCCCAATCTTTATTCTATAGCCCTCTATCCTCCTCTTTCCCCCCACTTCTTATTCCCGCTGAGAGCACCACCAATATCCCTGGCACTCGGGCCCATAGAATCATAGATGATTAGGGTTGGAAGAAACCTCAGCAGGTCATCTAGTCCAACTCCCTGCTCAAAGCAGGACCAATACCAACTAAATCATCCCAGCCAGGGCTTTGTCAAGCTGGGCCTTAAAAACCTCTATGGATGGAAATTCCACCACCTCCCTAGGTAACCCATTCCAGTGCTTCACCTCCCTCCTAGTGAAATTGTTTTTCCTAATATCCAACCTAAACCTCCCTCACTGCAACTTGAGACCATTGCTCCTTGTTCTGTCATCTGCCACCACTGAGAACAGGCGAGCTCCATCCTCTTTGGAACCCCCTTCAGGTAGTTGAAGGCTGCTATCAAATCCCCCCTCACTCTTCTTTTCTTCAGACTAAACAAGCCCAGTTCCCTCAGCCTCTCCTCATAAGTCATGTGCCCCAGCCCCTGATCATTTTTGTTGCCCTCCACTGGACTCTCTCCAATTTGTCCACATCCCTTCTGTAGTGGAGGGCCCAAAACTGGACACAACACTCCAGATGTGGCCTCACCAATGCCGAATAGAGGGGAATAATCTAACAACCTAACCAACCAAGAACCCCATCATTGTGTTGCCAGTCATTGCAGGACACTGATATGTCCAGGCACCCCCTTGAGTGCTTTATTGGTGTGCTGCTCCCTTTCCTCATTCCTTTGTCTTTCTGCACCTCCATATTCATAAGCTTTTCAGGACAGCGTACCAGGCTTCTTTGTTGTCTGTACAGCACCTGGCACAGCCTGAGCGCTGCTGGAAGCCAATGCTAAATAACCATAACAAACACACAATGCTGCATTGTGGCTGCAGAAGCCACAACTCTGCTGCTGTAATGGTTTAGTGGAGCAACTTATTTGGAGCAGGTCTCTGAAGGTTGGGGCAATGCAGTGAGGAAAGATGCCTTTCTCAAAGTGCACCATGAATTAATCTTAGCACTCCCCCAGGCAGTGCAGAAGGGAGTGTGGTGATGGCCCTACCCTCCAAGCAGCGGGAGCTCCAGTCTGGCCCAGTATCTGCTCAATCCTCAGCTAGTCCCAGAATACCTGCTGTATAGCCAGAAAGGGACCTCATTTGCTCTCTGCCCATAAATCTCATTCCTGTGGTGCGGGCACAGTCTGGCCAGCTGGCCATCAAGGAATCATTTCTTAAATCAGTGAAGATGGCCTCTTGCTCTGCTCTTTGCAGCGACCACTGGCTATGTAAGTGTGATGCTGGAAAAACCCAGCTTGTGTACAGAGACTCTGGTTCAAGGAAACCAGTTTCCTAAATCACTGTGGGTTGCCTTGGGGGTTCTGCCTGGGTCCCTGGTCTGCAATACCATCACAAACAGGCCCTAAAATCAGCATAGCTAGCCAGAAGCCAATCACCTCAGTTTAGCGGCTTCCTCCAAGGCTACCGTAAAGATACCCTGAGCACATCAAGGGTATCCCTACAGCTGCCATGTCACCCCTTTGGCTTGCTGGGAACTGCCACAAAGTGCATGGCACATGGTCCTCAGCCACGGAGCTGTGTCTCTGTCTCTGCTGCTAACTTCACAAGACTTGAGTCCCAAGTCTACAGCCACAGCTTTTCATATCCAGGATGGATAACTGCCTGGAGCCTGGGGATTTCCTGCTGTCCAGGCTCCCTGCTGGGTGCAGGGCCGGTGCTTCCATTTAGGCGACCTAGGTGGTTGCCTAGGGCGCCAGGATTTGGGAGGGTGGCAGGACTGCTCCGGTGGACCTCCCGCAGGCATGCCTGCAGACGGTCCGCTGGTCCCACGGCTCGGTGGAGCATCCACAGGCACTCCTGCGGCAGGTTCCACCGGAGCCGCGGAACCAGCGGGACCGTCCGCAGGAACGCCTGCAGGAGGTCCACCAGAGCCTCGGGGACCGGCGAGCCGGCCCTGTGCCTAAGGTGCCAAAAACCCTGGTGCCGCTTCTGGCTGGGTGTGCAAAGCTAGCCAAGAGGTTCCCCCCCACAGCTTCCTTCCCCCTGTGACTTTCAGCCTATGTGTTTCTCCACTGGGACGCAGCTAAGTTCATGCTGAACTTGAAACATGTGATTAAAGGTGTGGATGTCAGTGAAGCTACATTGTACGCTTAGAGTTAGGTTTGTGTTTTACTGAGTTTCTGGACCAGGGCCTAACTTCACAAAGAAAGGGCAACATGTCTCACTCGTTTAAAGGGAACCCATTGCTATTTAACAGGGGTAGACAGATGAGCCCCATCAGCAGGCTGGCCCCAAGCGGGGTCCCTAGGTACAGCCAGTGCACTGCGTTAATTTGATTTAGAATATTTCTCTCCTCCTTTTCTTCACATCCGGGTGGTTCTCACTCGCCCTTGTGTTTCCGGCTCCATTATCTCACCTTGTTTTCAATGGATTTTAATTCTGTTCTGCAGCGTCTTTTCATAATCTCTCCTAAGTGCAACATGAGCCTAATAACATTCAGGTCAAGTCGGTCTCTCAATGCAGTTTGAAACTGGGCAGACAAAGTTCACTCATCTGTGTCTGGTGGGCAAATCTCAACAGGTGTGGTGGCTCCGCTTGCAGTAGCTCCCAAAGGTCCAGATCCAAACCTGAACCCAGTTCACTGGAGCATGGGAGAGCCACACGGGTACTAAGAACAACTGGCTCCACTTGTGGGCTTTGTTGCATTTGTTAATTTCTCACACGTGACAGTTTAGAAAGTTCTGCATTAATCACTCAGTTTAGAGACACAGCCGGGTAGAGAAGAGTGCAGCGAGCTCTGGGAGGGACAAAGAATCCATGTCTCATCTCTAATTTTCTCTTGATCAGCCATGATGCAGGGCTGTGCCAGCTGATGGCTATGTGAAATGGGCACTTTGGCTGTCTCACTGAAAAGCAAACCCCTAGAAATCTGAGCTCTGCACTTTCTTCTTCTTGAATGACCCCTCCAGGTCAGGATAAGGTACACATCGGGGTGAGATGTTGCCTCTGATTCCTTTGGCCGGGAAGTTCAATCTGCCACCTTCCCTGCACTAAAAGCAAGACAGCTTGTATTATTAAGCCTGATGACTCAAATAGGGATGAACTAATAGCTCTTTATTTACAGGGAGGAGAAGAAGCTAATAAGCTTTTATAATAAGAATTGGCTGTCCTGTTACATGGCCTTGAATGGGGAGAACTGTTGCCATGGGTGTCCATGTCATTTGCTAGCTGAATTTCCTTGCAGTCTCTGCCCGCCATGTTCATTTTTATTCTGTTTTTGGAAGAGCAAGTTGATTTGCTGTGCTGATGTAATTAAACTTTGTTTCTTTATCAAGTCAAAAGGGTATCTCTGAAATAGATCTGTCCACTGGCTTATATCCAGATTGCATCACTTCTGCATAAAAAGCATCTGACGTCTGCTTGCCAGGAGGCTTCGGGCCACCCATATCTCTGACAAAAAGCACTCAATAGAATCACAGCAAAAGAGTTGGCATAAAGTTACGCATAATTGTGATTAGGTACAAATGTCACGGTGGATCCCACAGGACCAGGGGCTGATCCTGCAAGGAACTGAGCACCCATGATTCCCACCTGGCTTCAATGAGAGATGAGGTGCTCAGCACCTTGAAGGATATATCCAAAACTTTGCAGGACTGGGCCTTATGGTCAGATCCAACTCCATTAACAGTGAGGAACAGATTCCCATGGACTTAAATGGAGTTGGTTCAAGCCCTAAGTGACCACCTAAGGCACCTCCTCTTTCAGCCTAGCAAGCATTACAGCAGTGAGCAGAGGGATGGAGTTTCCAACTGTTCTGGGAAACCACTTGCTGAGGCCCCCTGGTTGCTGCTAGAGCCTCCAGCATCATGGAGTTGAGTTACATAGCCAGTTCCTGCTTCCACCGATGGTGAAAGCCAGAGCTGGATAAATCTGGTGAGCATTTTTTTTTTGTGATCCAGTCAGTGAATTAAATATCTACTGTCTTCATGAAGCCGTTAGTCATTTTATTCACAAAAACATTCATGCAAACAGATTTGTCTTCGTACAAATGTTCACAAATAAAATAAATAATAGAAATTGCCTGAAGTTTGCTTGAGTCCCAGTTCTGGCACGCTCGCTCGCTGAACAGCACCTTACTCTAGGAGTCAATCCGGTGATGGTTTCCTCCCTTCCCAGGTCTTCTCCTTCAATTTTTGTTGAATTATGTTCAACAAATATGTTTTTTCAGTGATGACTCCATAGTTAGTCTTTTTCCCCTTTAAGAATATTATTGGAATAACCTTGATGCTGTTTCATTGCGAACTGGTGCTTTCATGGAAATGATTATGCCCTTGGTTCAAAGGTTGTGGCTCTCTTTGGTCTTTGTAAAACACTCTTGCTCTGAATAGTGATTGCTTTGCTTCTAGACGGTATTCACATGAGGTAGGGCCTGGCATCGGCCGGTTGTGCGATTTCATATTTTGATTTTGCCATTTATTTCCTCTTCCAGATCTGAAGCTTCCGTGAAAGTGAGGTTTTCCCTCCTTAAGCTACTGAATATTGTTGGCTCTGACGAGCACGTTTAGTAACCACACCGTAGCCATACACCGTATATGTTAAGTATTCGTTCTGTTCTCTGTCCACTTACCACTTCCTAGTTGTTTAACCATGTTGAAGCTCTTCCCTTTCACTACTGGCCTGCCACAGCCTGTTCCCCGTAACGTGTTGCTCTGGCCACTGCTCATGCTTCATGCTGTTGGGTACCATCCACAAAGACCCGTGTGGTGCAGGACCCAGGCTTTGCTTTTTTCTGCCTCCGAGGAGTCTGTTGGGTTGGCTGCCACCACTAGGTTGCTCTTACTGTTAATTCCCAAAGAACAAACGCTCTGGAGCTGAGAGGTGAAATTCTCCAAAGCCCTTTGCGCTGGCCTACCTCTGCTCCCTGTCAGAGTTTCACCATTGGCTTTGGTGGGAGCTGAGTGAGCCCCGTGCTGAACAATCTTGAACCCCCCTCTGCAGAAGTCTATCATCTGCTCCACAGCAGTCAGACAGAGCCAAGCTTGCTGACCTACAGAGCACTTTGTACAAGGCAGCTCCGGTCAATCGAGCTGTCAGTTGACCTGGAGACCAGTTCAGGATTCTCCTGTATTTGTGACTAGCCAGTGGTTCCAGTCAGGAGCTGAACTTCCCCAAAGATTTGGATGCATTCAGGTCTGGGGGTTGGTTAGGCAATGTCTGTGTAGATGGGGGCCAGCTGAGATGTCAGAGCTGGGGTTACAGATATAAACGCCCATAAAATCTGAGGTGGGGGGGCAAAGGGGTTGGGTCTGGTTTGGGCTCATGTATGCTCTTGGCCTACAGTTATTTAATAATTTTAAAAAACAAACACGGGTACCCAGGTGCTGAGATGATGGACACCTGTTATACATTAGTAAATAAATGTCACGTTTCGAGCTCATCTGCCCATTCAAACACAGGCCCATGTGGGAGCAGCGAATTGCAGATGCTCTGGCTGGTTCTTAAATATCTTTCCTACCACATGTGCAAGGAGACCAAGCCCTCTCCCCACCCCCCGACTCCAAGTTACAACTCTACGCAGGAAGCAGGTCAGCTGCAAGCTGTGGACTTCTCTAGAGGCTAAACATGATTCAGGGACCGAGGTTCCTCCTGTGCCTTGCCCACAAAGTTGAGTTCTGAGTGCTGGCTGCATCTCAGCCCTGCAGAAGGAACAATATCTCAGAGCAAGTTGAGAATTCTCGCTCCTCTCCTGCTTTCCCTCAGAATATGGCCAGGACTGATGGGTACTAATAGTTTCCTGGTGGAATGTAAGGTGATGTTTTCCATCTGTAGTACCATAAATGGCATAGGATCTAGCTGCCTGAGAGCTTGTGTGTGTGTCAGAGGCCCTGAAGCTAACAGCACCCTTGTTTGAAAGGGAGGGCAGGGCATATTGTGCCCAGGTGCCCTCTCTGCACCTTTTTGCCTGCCGTGTAGGACTGTGCCTGGCCTGACTTGTGCAGTCTCTCCTCACACTCAGGCTTGAACATAAATGCCTTGTGCTCCTGCTGTGTCCTGCCTGAGGACTTGCAAGGACAAGGCCTCGCTGTGTTGGTTTAGCTGTGATTTGACTGTCACTAAAAACAGAGGATGTCCCTTCTGCACTCTGGTTTTGCTTGTTTCTCATGCAGACCGATATAATTACCACTGCCTAGATGCACGAATCCTGCCATTGAGCAGTGGCTCCAGCGTCTGCACCAAGGACTCTTGTTCTTTTTGCAGATACAGTCTAACATGGCTGCTGCTCTGAAAGCTGCTCAGTGGAGCTCTCTTCTGTCATTTGAACGTGTCCCTCCAACAGTGGAGTTGACCATGGGTGTGGCTTTACAGACAGCACCTGGCAGCTGCACCGTTAGAGCCCGACAAGCACCGTAGCCTTGCCAGAGCTGGGTAGCTCTGCAACCTGTTTCTCTGGCTGGGCCAGGCCCTGGCAAACCTAGCACCTTCCTTTTCAGCAGTGTCAAGGGACTAAGTGTCAAATGGTGAGGTCAGCAGGCACTGGGTTTTGCTGCGGCCACAGAGGAACGGGCATCCTGCAGAAGAACTAGCACTTGTATTGTTATGGAGACTACCTCTCTGAGCTTGGCTGGCACCTATGCCCCAGGGAAACTAAGCAGGTGCAGGGCCACTTTAACAGAAGGGCAGGCATTCGGCAGCTAAGAGACCACGGACGAGCATCAGATCAGCTTTTTGTGGCCAGCAGTCTCCACCTGCCATGTCCAAATGGCTGCCTGGCTATGGCACACCCACCACAGCTGGGAGAGCTGTGCCATCAACACCACCTTCGCCCTGCATTCCAAACATTGGTGTTGCATGGGACTAGAGGGGCAGGGGGCCTTGATCTAACAGCCCCTGGCCATAGCACCCAGCATTGGCTACCCGCAGCATGGTCTAGTGGATAGAGCACTAGCCAGGGAATCAAGAGACCTGGGCTGTATTCCCAGTTCTGCTGCTGGGTCACCCTGGGCAGGTCACTTCCCCTCTCTGTGTCTGTTTCCCATCCTTGTCCTGTCTTGTTTGCTGAGGCTGCCAGCTCTCCAGGGCAGGGACTGTCTCCCCCTGTCTCTGCACATCACCTAGCACAGGAAGGTGCTGCTCTTGGCTGGGGACCTCTGGATAGGACTGTAATCCAAACCCTAAAGACGAATCTTCTTATGGCCGATCTATGAAATGAGCTTAGTGGGGCTCAGGCAAGGTCCTGTTGGACAAGTGCATGCCTTGCAAAGCCGACACAACTGGCCCCTCATAGGCAATCTGGACAGAGAGGCTCAGGACTGAACTATCCTGTCTCTGCGAGTCTGGAGGTGAGGGCACATTAGTGAGGGACTAGAGCTGATTTTGAACTACTGCTGAGCATATGACACCATTTCCCTGATCCTCTTCTCCTGCACTGGCAATCCAGCACCTTCCACAAGAACTGAATTTATCCCCATCCAGCAAAGTATGGAACCTTCCTCAGCAATCCCCAGCCAGCAGGATTCATCTAGCACGGGGCTGGGGAAAGGGTTTCCCTTTTGGGAATGCAGTGTATCATAGAATATCAAGGTTGAGAGGGACCTCAGGAGGTCATCTAGTCCCACCCTCTGCTCAAAGCAGGACCAATCCCCAGACAGATTTTTGCCCCAGATCCCTAGGTGTCCCCCTCAAGGATTGAGCTCACAACCCTGGGTTTAGCAGGCCAATGCTCAAACCACGGAGCTCTCCCTCCCCCTACAACAGGGGTTGTAGCTGTGTCTGGTCTCAGGATTTTACAGACCAGCATATTAGTCAGCACTGAAGAAGATCTCTGTGAGGCTCAGAAGCTTCTCTTTCCCACCAACAGAACTTGGTCCAATAAAACAGTCCCTCCCCCTCCTGTCTCCCTTTTGGGAATTGGCTGAGAAGTAGTCCGATGGGACAGCAATTCTGCTGAATCTCTGGGAATACTGCAGCATTCTGTCCTTGGCTGGCTTGAACAGCTTTGTGCTGTAAAGATACATACAAACATTTGTATCTTTTTATTTAGATTCTTGCTGACTCGGGAAGCTGCATGAGATACACATCTGACCGTCACGAGGGGCTGGAGATGCAAGGCACCATAATATTTTAATGCAGGCTGCTGATCTAAAATCAGGCAGTAACAGTTGAAGATTATTTTATGCTGATAATGACTTTGAAAGGTGACCTGCAAATGAAAAACAAAACAAAAAACAATGGATCTGTTCCCTTGTATTTGCCTCTTTATATAGATGAAGAAGGTGGGTGCGTTTTGCAGGAGGAGGAGTTTTTTGTTTTGTTTTCTTAGTTTACAAATGTAGGTCTTGTCTATACTGGTTGCGGGAAATTATTGTGGTTGACTGAAGAATTAAGAGTGGGAATGTGGCATCAGAGATGCCAAGCAAGAGAAACATGGTGTTAGAGACTGAAAAATGAGTGGTTTTTTAATTGACTTTTTAGAACTCATAATTCTTGTAAACAGCAATTTAACCCAGATGAAAGAAATACTCAGTCGTTAAAGATTCAGGTGTCTCTTCCCTTCAGATAAGGGCTAAGAGAACTCCCAATCCACATCTCTAGGTCCTCCAAGGAAATCTCCAGCAAAACTGAAGACCGAGCTTGATATTCTAGGTATTTGTAAGGTAAAAAACAAGCAGGAAAAATCCTTGAGGCCTTCCTTATGCTTCATCAAGAAGCCAGGTAAGAGACAATCCCACTTTATACTTTTCAGGTCACCTGAAAATAAGAGATTCAAAACTTCTTATAAAACCAAGCAACGCAGATGCCTATTGCAATGGAAGAGACAAGGGTGAGAGGTCATATCTTTTATTGGTGAAAGGGACAAGCTTTCAACACACCTGATTTCAGCAGCTTTGGGCTATATCCACCAAATGCTCCCATTATGTTTAATTATCCGTGATAGTTTGCTTTTCAGTGAGCATATGAGTGCAGTGATTGTAACTGTCTATTAGAAATGTGGCTGAGTGCTGGAGAGAGGTGATCTTTCCTAAATGTACCTAGAAATCAAACTAAATAAATAACCATAGAATAAAATATTGTAAGAAAATACCATATTTGTCTTTACATGCTTTGTTTGCACCAACTTTAACTTTATTTTTTGGTTCTGGACTTTTGTGAATAATTAGGAGTTTTCCTTCTCCTTTCTGGAGTTCTCATGCTTCTGGTTCTGTACAGACCTGTGTGTCTGCTTAGCTTTATGCACTGTGGGTCCTCCCATTGATATTGACTGAACGGGACTATTTACAGTGCTTACATTGTCTTTGCAGGACTGGGGCCTAAATTGTGCAATAGAATGATGGAGTGGGAAATGATTGATGTTTGCCATTTAAAAATAAATCCGAGTGCCTATAGACACAAATTAAAAATATTTGGAAACACATAAGAAAGCCAACAGCTAGGAATGCCTGAAGTTTCCCCCTTTAAACTATACTGGAAAGACAGCGAGAAGAAGAATAAATATGAAATATAAGTAAGACAAAACATGGAACCTTAAAATGTTACTGCAAAAGAAAGCAGCTGACTCCTATTGTGAATGACTGACAGAATTTTGCAAATGAGAAAGAACATGAAAAAAGATAATAACAATAAAAAGATCGTTAATAGAGCGTGATAGGCAGGGGCCAGATTCTCAGATGGTGTCAATGGTCCTAGCTCCAGGACAATGTATGTCAGCTGAGAATCTGTGCCCCAGCTGTTTACTCCCTTGCACAGAGTTCTGTTATAGTCATTTGGCTCCAGAGGGGCCCTTTCCACATGAATCACATTTCAGGACAAAATCTGTATTTAGTTCATTTAAGCCCAGTTCAGGAAAATACTTAAGCAGATGCTTAAATTTAAGTCAATGAGACTTAAGCATGTGCTCAAATGCTTTACTGAACTGAGCCTTTATTTTTCAAGTGTGGGTTAATATTCACTTATTATCACTATGTATTATTATGACCATGTAACATACCCGTTTATCTATTTGCCTTGGTACATATATGATCATTACCATGGCATCAGGGTGCTAAGCATTATTGCTAAAGGCATGCAAGTAAAGGTAACTAGGGAAAGTGATAAACAGCTACTCCTACAATTAAACATTTTTAAATCTGCAAGACTGAATAACTTGAGCCCGAGTTTTAAAAGAATTGACTGAAGTGCAGAACTGGTCAGGAATTTTTTGACCTGAAAATAAGGGATTAAAAAATGAGGGGGCTTGGGGTTATTTATTTATTTATTTATTCATTCATTTTTGTTGATTTTTTTTTTTTTTGCTCCCAAATACTGATTTGTTGAAGCTGAATTTGTTCATGAAACAGGTTCAGTTTCAACAAATCTCATGACTCAAAAAATTATTGGGAAAACAAATACAGGAATTATGAAAAACATCCCATTTCAACATTTTCAAAATAGAAAGTTTTGGGGTTTTGAGTCGAAACAACTTTTTCTTCAAAGGTTTTTGTACATGTAGACTCAAAATAAGGCTAATAAAAAGAAAAAAGATCAAAATGAAAACACTGTTTTGGAAATACTGAAATGAAACATTTTGATTGAATTGAAGTAGAACAGAAAATGTTTTGGATTTTCAGTTAATGAAAAGCTTTGAGATTTTAACAGTCGCTATTTGGGACAGGAAAATTTTTCAATAGCTGTTTGTACTGAGGAGCTCTCAGAGCCTTTGATGGTGTTTGTTTAAAAAAAACCCAAATCTTAGAACCATAGGAAAGATCCAGAGAGGACTGGAAAAAGAAGCTAATGTTGTGTCAACATTTCAAAGGTGAACAGGATGACCCAGGAAACTATAGGCCAGTTAGCCTGACGTTGATCCTGGGCAAACTCATGGAAAAGGTGATATGGGCTCAGTGAGTAAACAATTAAAGGAAACCAAATTGCTCTCACTTTTTGGTGAAATCACAAGTTTGGCTGATAAAAGGAGCATGTTGACTTAGTATACTTAAGACTCCTGTAAAGTATTTGGCTAGTACCACATCACAATCTAATTACAAAATTAGCACTATACAAAATCAAGGTAGAACATATTAAATGGATTAAAAACTAATTGGTAGATCTGAAAAAGTAATTTTACATGGGTCAGCCTCATCCATTGTAATCTGTCCTTGGTCCAATATAATATAGTTGCTGGTAAAGTTTGCACAAAAATTGGTGGAGTGGTTAACATTGGTAAGGACGGGTCCATTCTAAAGAGTGATCTGGATCACATGGCAAGCTGGGTTCACTTGAACACCATCCATTTTAATAGCCAAATATAAGGTTATATAGCTAGGAAAAAATGAATGTAGGTCCCACTTCTAGGATGGGGGACTGTTTCCTGGAAAGTGGTGACTCTGTAAAGGACTTAGGGGTCATGACAGATAACCAGCTGAACGTGTGCCACCAGTGCAATGCCATACTAAAATGGCAAACATGGTCCTTGGATGAAAGTCCAGGATAGGTGTAAGGAGGTGGCATTGCTTCTGTATACAGCATGACTGAGATCATTACTAGACTATTCTGTCCAGTTCCAAGGGCCACGCTCCAAAAAGAAAATGTTTAAAAACTGGAAAGTGTACAGCAAAAAGTTACAAGAATGAGTCAAGGCCTGGAAAACCATTCTGCTAGAGAAATGTCTGGATCGTAATCTATTCAGTTTATCCAAGAGAAGGCTTGTGTGATATGATACAGCCTACAAGGATTTCCACTGAGAAAACGCTTCTGCCCTTAGTAGAGGGCTTTTTAATTTAGCAGACAAACGTGGAGCAAGATCCAATGGTTGGATGTTGAAGTTGGATACATTCAGAGTAGAAGTAAGGTATCGATTTTTAACAATGATGGTAATTAACCATCTGAAGAGCTTGTCTACAGCTGTGGTGGGTTCTCCACCACTTGGAGTTTTCAAATGCAGACTGGATGGCTTTCTGCAAGATCTGCTCCAGCTCAACCAGGAGCCATAGGCTAGATCCAGAAATTACTTGGTGAAATACTCTGGTCTGTGCCACGCAGGAGGCCAGATTAGATGATCATAATGGTCCCTTCTGAGTTTAACATCAATGAATGTTCTGGGCTACGTATACAAATTATATGTTGAAAACAGATGATGCATAAGCCAGGGGTTTGCATATACATACATTTACATACACAAAGGCCTATTTTGCACATGTACATCAGATTTTTTTTTGCATGCAACTCTTCAACTTTCTTGTACATGGACGCGTTAAGGTCCTTTAAAATACTGCTAATGAAGCGGCTGTCTCTGTTGCATGAAGGTGAGTTGGTTTCCACAGTCTAATAATACAAGCCCACTCTGGCATCTGCTCTGCTTGCTGAGCAGTGGGGAGAGGCTGCTATGCGGTGGTACGTGCTGGTTATGGGGCTCCATAGGTGAACGGACAAGGGAGCAGCCAGAGGACTCTCTGAACCCCAGGGAATGCAAATACCGAGTAGCCACAGGCTGACTCGTCCTCCAGCAGCCTGGAACGCCCAGGGCAGCTCCCAGCTGAGAGGAACGCACGATCCACTCCACTTTCTTCGGCTTGCAGGGACCATCCAGTCCGGTGTTTATTTTTAGCAGAGGAGCTGGGCTGTGGGCTGAGCTGGGGATGCACTGGGGGGGCGGGGGGAGCCGTGGGCATGCGCGCCGGCTCCATGCAAATCCGCCGGCGAGTGGGCAGCCGTGCCACTTGCACCTGCAGCACCGCACTGGCGGACAGCTCCGGGGTGCGGCTCCAGGTGACCCCCCTCCGCCGCCCGCCTCGCCTGGCGCTGCAGCGCTGCGCCCCTCGGCTGCTCCTCTCCGCTGCTGGCGGCGGCCCGCGGGGTGGGGGATCCCGGCCGAGCAGCACCCGCAGCCCGGGCTGGAGAGGGCGCATCTGCTGCGGCCACTTCCCGCCGCTCGCCCGGCTCCGCAATGGAAGGCAAAGGTAGGCGGCCGGGGCCGCCGAGCCCAGAAAGCCCGCAGTGCCCGGGGGCGGGGGGCGGCTCTGGCCCTGCAGCGCCGGCGGGGACGGGGGACGGGGGACGGGGGGACGGGGGGAGGCGATCGATTCCCTTGCAGCTCCCGCAGCTCAGCACACGCGCTCCGGGCAATCGGCTGCGCAGGGAGCTGCGAGGCGGGGCAGAGGTTGGCGGCTGGTTTGTTTTCTCAGTGCTAACGATTGACGTGATACTACGGGGGGGATTGTCAGACAGCAGCGGGGGGGGGGGTCTGATAATGAGAACGATCCCCCCCGACCCCTCCGTCTTCCTCCACGAAAACAGCAGAGCCCCGACCTCCTCCTGCAAACAGCACAGCACACCGGGCCGATAGATCTGGGGGGATGCAGTGAAGATTGTGCTAGCGAGACGGGCTGGCATGGGATAGTGCTTCGCTGGCTAACCTGCAGATACATTCACCCTTCTATATAACCCACCCACATTCATTCACCCCAGGCCTGGGTCTCTCCATGTGTACACCCCCCCCCCCATCTGATTGCCCAGAGAGCATCCACACACATTCAACTGGTACATGAACTCTCAGTCGCGGAATATTTGTTACTAATGAACTAGTGATGGCATGTCCCTCTATCTAAGGAGAAGGCTGGAGGCCATTCCAGCTCCCCTCTCCAGCCCAGACCTGGGAACTGCTCTGATCGATATACCTACAACAGGAACAAGAATATGGAGTGTATTATTAATTCAAGGGAAATGATGTAGACTGGTATAATACAATACTCCCTGCTACCAGACCTGAACTAGCTATATTTAAACCCCGGTTTTATTTTTATAACTATCTTGTCAATCAGGGCTGTAGCTCTCCTGAGTGGAACTATTTGATCATATGCTGATTAAGGCAGGCAGTTATTTCAGTCATGTAGAGGCAGCATGTCCTATGAATGCCACTACCTGTGAGCAGTAGAATTAGCAGGGTTTGAGCACAGGTAAGTGTGGGGTATTTTTTGTTTTTAAATCTGCCAAGATCTGATTAGATTGGAAACTCAAACAGTGAAGGAACCTCAATTATTGAAGTGCCACATTTTTGTTGTGATTGACTGATGTGTGGCACCTGTATCTCATGTGTATGTGCTATTTGTATACTTGTTTGATAGACAAATAAAAAGCCCGTGTCTTAAAAACAGTACATGCTCTGCATTGTCATGCAGTACAACAACAGACTGGTGGCTCTCTGTAGGATTTCTGTTGGACCTAACATAACTGAAGGTGGAATGGTAATAACTGCAAACCAGGGTGCATCTTCCTTGTGCTGATAACCCCACCTGATGCAGGATTCCTGAACTCCATTCTAGTGCAAACACATCCACTGTAACGAAGTCACCCCTTGGCTTTGGAGAAAAGAGCCACCGGAGCAGGAGCCATCTGGCCACTGTTTCTTGTGCTTGTAAATTTGCAAGACATGGTTTATTGCAATCAGAGTTCCAGGGGCTGTTGGTGTCAGTGAAGGGGCCACAGGGGGTGGCAAGTCAGGGCAGCCTTGTGTTTTTGCAGAAAACTGGCGTCCGTTCCTCTTCCTAGAATCTTCAATGCTGAGGAAAATGAGGCTCTCTGGGTTTATTTTTCCCTGTAAAAGGAAGCCCAGCCAGAGCCAACCCACCAGAAACCAAACCTGTGGAAGTGGACGAGTCCAAAGCAGAGAGAAGTTTAAGGAAAAGTGGAACCTTGATGTCTCAATGGAGATATTCCAAAGAAGCTGGATGTCTGGTCAGTGTAGGGGCCTGATCCTGCTCTCACAGAAGTCATTGGCCAAACTTCACTTGATATCCATGGAAGCAGGAGAGCCCTAATGATTACAGATCCAACACGGGAAAGAGCCTTTTGTGGATCTGTATGTGGCAAGGCAAGGCCCATGATCACTACCCAGAGAGAATATACACACGGTCCAGAACTCCTCTGTGGCCATAGTCTTTTTGTCTGATCCTAAATACCCTTTCAGCTGAGTTGCTCTGAGTCAGTGACTCATTTACATTTTTTTCCATTGGCACGTAGAGCTCCACATGTAATGTCCTGTGTGTTGTGATCATGATATCTCTGTTCACGTTCTCCTGGTGGTGATGCCTTGCCGATATCATCTTCTGTCTTAAACTGTTCCGTTTCCCCTTCCCCTACTAGTGGTGGTTGTAGGGAGCATGCATTCAAATTCAGTGCTCTACAGACCTGAGAGAGAGCACGCGCTGAACTGATTAAAGTAATCAAACTGATTAAAGTCACCATTCATAAGAATCCTACATGAGAACAGGGAGTGCAGAAAACCACCTGCCCAGTCCCTGACCTCAGCTGCCCCTAGCAATCGGACCGAAATCTCCTGACCCGAAGTCTAGGATCTGTGACATCAGACCAGCAGTAGCATCAGTGCAGCCTGTCTCAGGATGTGGCCTGTACCTGGTGCTTCGCTGATGGCCCTCCACCTGTTGGGATCTGGAAGTGCTCAGACCAGCCATGCTCTTCAGTCAGACTCTTCCTGCAGTGACTGGAGACCGACATTCAGTCCCCTGCCCAAATGTGCCTGCAGAGGGGAGTAGTAAGTGGAAGTGAGGGCTCCTCCCCTCCTAATACGCTGGATGTGGACTGCTCAGATGGCAATTCTGGGCATGGGGGCCCTGCACACCTGTGGGACCCGTCCTCGTAAGTGAGCAGGGTGGGGCAGGGTATGGGTAGAGCCATGACTCTGCCCCTAAATGCACCAGCCAGCTGAGCTGTCCTGGCACCAGGTGGGGAAACAAGTTGCACTCCCCAAAAAGGTGACAAATTTCTCATGCACGACAAGGCAGGAGGAAGTGCGCCTCCTGGACTGGTGCAGCCACATACGGACCCTGTCTCAGGCCTGAGTCCAAAGGCTCCACCTAGCCTTAAATGTAGACTTTGACTCCTTTGTCTTATTCTGTTTTTGCCTGGCTGCTTTTCTAGCACATTCTAGTGGGGGGAAACGGGAGAGTGTTTTGTGTCACATCAAGTTAATTAGACAAAGGGGAGGGGAGATTGTGATTCTCAGCAAAGTGGGCGAGAATTTTGTTTTTTTCTTTGCTACCTGATCCTCCTCCTGCTGTCAATCCCTTCACGGCAGCAGATCCTCTCAGACACAGGAGAAAGTGCTGTCATTCCAGGCATCCCTCCCAATAGCAGAGCTTTGCCGGAGTTAACGTGGAGGTGAAAGGATACTGGCGGCTTGCCAGATTCTTTAGTCGCAGTCCAAAAAGATGCCAAGCACAGCGCGTGGGACTGTGAGACTTCACGGTTTGGAAAGGAAACAGCCAGACAAGAGACAAGCTCCCTGGCATTCTAAGCCCCCGGTGTGGACTCAGTTAGCCCTGCAGGATTAGATCCTGGGTGGTGGGGTCTCTCTTGGCCATTATCCCAAGGGGCAATGGTTTGGTCTTTCTGTGCTCTTAGGGATGGTAGGACCAGTGCCCGTGGTGAGGGGAGGACGGCAGGGCAGCCTCCTCGTGGCAGGTCTTTCCAGAGCCTGAGGCACAACGTAGGGGGAAATTCAGGTTTGGATCCTGTCCACTGGCCAGTGCTTTAGGGCAACCAGGTCCCCAAGAAGGCACTCTGGTGCCTGGGGAGCACTTCAACATGGGGCTCCCTGTTGCTCTGCCATGGTCCTGCTGGCAGTGCTGGTGGCTGGGGGGTCCCTTCCCTCCCCAAGGTGCAGGGACAGTGGCACAGCCCCCATACCTTTCCACCAGGAACAGCAGCAAGACTCCCCTTTGCACAGGAGGAGTAGCACCATACCCAGCGGGGCAGCAGGGAGGCCCCTGGATTCCCCCCAGCTTGTGCGGGGACCTGCAGTGCTCTTCTCCACCTGCCCCTCACAGAGTTCCCTACTGAGGTGGGGCTGATGGGGCCCCCAGAGCAATACCCACCCAGTGAGATGTGTGGGACAAGTCACCCCCTCAGCGGGATCGTCTGGGGCTGCCTGCAGAGTCAGGCAGATGGAGCTGCATCGGTGACACCTGAGTCGCACTTTCAAGCTTTTCTTTGCAACCGTAGAGACTAGAAACTGGCTTTTCTTTTTTACATGGCGGCTGTGATTCTGCTGTGCTGATGTGACTCCAGGATAGTACTCAGGCCTGGCCCAGTGCTGCTCTGCTGGTAGAAAGCCGCCGGACCTGCCCACGGGAGGATCTTCGGCGCTGCTGTAGTGGAATGCAGTACCCTCCCATAGTCAGCACAAAGGGCATGGCCATGAAATGGGGGGACACATCCTGACCTTCCCTGCACCCTGCTGGCCTCCGGCTGCCATCATGGGGACCAAGCCCAGGGCTGGGGAATGGTGAGGTGCTATCAAGCCATCTTCGTCCTGTCTGTCCCTTTGAATTGTTCTGAGCTCTCCTTGGCCAGACCTGATGTTTTTCTTTATACCGCTGCCCTCGGATATTAAGTGCTTTGTACGTACATAAAGGGTGTGTGTGTTGCTTCCCCTGAACAGCTTACAGTCAAACGCTGGACAAACAGCCACAAAGCGAACAGCATCTACCCAGCGATGCAGAGAGAGACGTGTGTGGGGCGAGCGCTACACAATGAAAACATGGGGTTCTTTGCATTGCTGTGCATCCTTCTTAATTGCATTGCTTTATACACTAATAGCAAAAGGCATTAGGGATCCTAACTGTTCTTCTGGGCTAATCCAGGGCCTGCAGCTCTGGTGAAAGTGTATGAGCAAAGGCCATTAGGCGCTGTGTTATCCTAAAGTACGTTGGTTTTATGGCTATAGAAACAGTTATGCTTAAAGAAATAGTGTAAATGATCATGGAAATTCATAAAAGATTCAGTCACTCTAAAAGATTTCTGGTTTCTCCCCTGTTGTGGAGGTGGGGTGGTGGTGGAACCTGTTTTTGGGCAGGGTGATGTGTAAAACTGCACAGCAAGTACCGGAGTGCTTTCTTGAGGGGAGAGGTTCTCTGGTAGTGGAGAGAACTGGATTCTCTCCCCTTCGTTGCTACAAATCTGCCATGTGATTTGGGACACATTACTCAGGGCAACAGTATTAAACTTGTTTGTCTGGAGTTTGGCACTTAACGCCCTGTTTTGGCATCATCATCAGTGGGCTGATTTTCCAACGTGCTGAGCACTTCTTGGTGAGGTCCCAGCGCCAATGAAAAGCAGCCTGTTTGCTTAGACCTTCAAGCCTGAAAAGGGGATACTAACTTTTCTGACCCTCCGTTTCCCTAGCTGGGTGAAATGGGATGATGTTCCCGACCTCAGTGGGGCACTGCAAAGTTAAACTCAGTAGCATGTGTAAAGATGCTGAGATTTTCAGGTGGGAGTCGCTAAACAAGTACAAAGGACTCTCGTACTATTTAGAGCTGAGTGAATCATTGACTTTTCTGTTTAGTGGCCTCACTGTAAAATCTCCGCCTCCCTTCTCGCCCCCCCAACCCCAACACCTCCCAAAAGAATCACTTCAGGCTGACCCAAAATGGAAATTTTTCAAGTTTTTTTCTGCTGAAATGAAAACCCAAAATAATTCTGGTTTAGATAAAAAAAAAGTCTTTTCTTTTAAAATGATAAATCTAGCTAATTTTCAAAATGAAATATGTCAAAATGAAAAGTTGAAATGTTTCATTTTGACATTTTCAAAATGAAACTGACTTTTATTAAAAACAAAATAAAAAAATTTTTTTTTTCAGTCCAAGCTGCTTGCGGAATCAGCCCGAATTCACAAATCGTTTTGATTGATTTGAAAGTGCATTTTTTGGCAAATAAGTGACCCAGTGCCCCGCTCTGCCTCTGCCTTTGTCACACGCATTCTTTGGCTTGCACTCTTCTAGCTGACCTGTAAGAGAGCAGGGCAATGTCTGAGTGTTGGTGTGTGGAAGGGACGAGTGCGACGGGGCAGGGCTCAGCCGGTTGTGTTGGTTTGTGTCTCTAAAAGCTCATGCCTCAGCATTTCAGGGGTCAGAAGGGATTCCTCTCCCTCACCCCAGTGTGTTCTGTTTGGGTTTTTTTAAATCAACTTCCTCTGAAGCGTCAGGGCCGGCTGGGGCTGGAGATGGGACATTGAGTGGGGAGGGGGAGGGCTCGGAGGGGGCACCGCACATTCTCTCTCAGGTGCTTGGCTGGCTGGTTGGCGCTCACATGCTCAGGGTCCAGTTCATCGCTATAAGTGAGGTTGGGTAGGAATTGTCCCCCAGCCCAGACTGGCCGGGACCTTGGGAGTTTCTCTCCTTCCTCTGCAGCGTGTGGGTGCGGGTCACTTGCCAGGACCATTTGGGTGCATCTCACATCATCCTTTCCCTGCCATTGCGGGGGCTTGGGCACTGGTGAAGCTTGGTCCCTCCCGTTCGCTGGCTGTGGCAGATAATAAGACTGGACTATTATGGGCTGCGATACTCCTGTGGGACACTCATTTTGGGTGTTGGGTTTAGCATGCGGGTGGCAGTGGCCTGGGCTATCGAGAAGGCCAGACTGGATGATCTGGACTTACACCCTGTGACTTTAGATTTGAAAGACGAGCAGAGCTAACTGCAATACTGTGATGGTGATGATAATGCTAAAGGCAATCAACACAAAACATCTGAGCAGGCTGAGAAATGATGCCAAGGGACAGGGTTGTGAGACTGGTCAGCGTTCTAGCCGGCAAGCCACCGATACGCAGAGCTGTGGTGTAGGGAGTGAGGTGCTAGTTCTGAGTCTCTAATGCCTTTGTCCCAAGGTGACTCCACTAGTCTTTTTCTAACCATCCGTTTGAAGCTATTAAAATCCTGTGAGTGAGCATCTACCACTGAAGGGCCAGAGAGAGAACAGGGGATGTCATGATGCCGGCTCTCAGCTAGTAACTGGAAGACGGTCAGTGTTGCATTCTAGAAGGCAGTTAACCAAAGGAGCTGGTTCCGTCTGGAGGAGGCAGAGATGGCCACAGGCATGGATTTTACCCCTCCAGACCCTAAAATCCCCACAGCCGTAAAATTAGAGGGGAGGAGGGAATGCTCATTATAATGACACTTTCTCCTTTGTGTTCAGAGATTCAGCCCCATGGCTGCCATCAATGTAAGTGGGAAAGAGATAAATTCCACCCCCTGCTTTGGCAACAGACGGTTACACTCAGACTTTATGAAATGTTGGGGTCCTTTCAGATGGTTCCTCAAATATTAAATTGTCTAGCCATTTAAGTAACATGCAATTTTATTCCATAATTGATTCACTTACAGAGCTAGAAATTTTAAAATTAGATTTTCTAAGCAATTATCTGTAAAATGACTGATTAAAGCAAGAGCCGCTTCTATCTATCTATCTATCTATCTATCTATCTATCTATCTATCTATCTATCTATCTATCTATCTATCTATCTATCCTCCAGACACCCCCTCTATCTATCTATCTATCTATCTATCTATCTATCTATCTATCTATCTATCTATCTATCTATCTATCCCCATCCACCCCCTCTATCTATCTATCTATCTATCTATCTATCTATCTATCTATCTATCTATCTATCTATCTATCCTCCAGACACCCCCTCTATCTATCTATCTATCTATCTATCTATCTATCTATCTATCTATCTATCTATCTATCTATCCCCATCCACCCCCTCTATCTATCTATCTATCTATCTATCTATCTATCTATCTATCTATCTATCTATCTATCTATCTATCTATTCCCATACACCCCCTCTATCTATCTATCTATCTATCTATCTATCTATCTATCTATCTATCTATCTATCCCCATACACCCCCTCTATCTATCTATCTATCTATCTATCTATCTATCTATCTATCTATCTATCTATCCCCATACACCCCCTCTATCTATCTATCTATCTATCTATCTATCTATCTATCTATCTATCTATCTATCTATCTATCTATCTATCTATCTATCCCCATACACCCCCTCTATCTATCTATCTATCTATCTATCTATCTATCTATCTATCTATCTATCTATCTATCTATCTATCTATCTATCTATCTATCTATCTATCTATCTATCTATCCCCATACACCCCCTCTATCTATCTATCTATCTATCTATCTATCTATCTATCTATCTATCCCCATACACCCCCTCTATCTATCTATCTATCTATCTATCTATCTATCTATCTATCTATCTATCTATCTATCCTCCAGACACCCCCTCTATCTATCTATCTATCTATCTATCTATCTATCTATCTATCTATCTATCTATCTATCTATCTATCTATCTATCTATCTATCAAAAAGTGAATATTCATTAGCATGGTAAAAGGCAGTTTGACGATGATATTCCTGATGGACATGATAATTAATGCTTTCAGTGATCAAAGTGTAGAGATTTTAATGCCTGACGTTACTGTAAGATGACGGAAACAGGCGTTTACTCTGTTCCTGTCAGTGATCAATGTATTCATCTTATGGTTTTTTTCCTATAGTTCCTGTGTACCAGTTTTTCTAAATACTTTCTTTGTGTGGCCAGCACTAGAGTAGCCTTGACACTAATTCACCGAGTTTCCCCTCCCTGGCTTTGGGTTTAGGTAAATCTGCTGATATGATCTATATGTGGGGTACTTACTGAATACTACAGCTTTTTCTTCGGGTTGAATTAAACTGTATATTTACTGTGTCATGATGTTACAGTTGGTGGCTGGGGTGAGGGCTGTTCGCTCAGCAGAGTTGGGAGACCAGCATGTCTGGTTGGGGTGTGCGTGGAAGAGGCTAAGCTTTTATGCCTTGTATTTAATATCTTGTAATTGGGTTTCTTCTTGACTGCTGACTTTGTGTGTTTGTGTCTAACGTGGGAATTGTGATTCTTCATATTAAAAATTGCATTTCTCTGCTTTTCATTCCAATTTTGCACCCCATCCCAGCTCAAGCCCTTGGTTTAGATTAGTTTTATTGTCCATCAGTCTTTGATAGATGAAGTTAATTGGCTGGATGATACTACCCAAAAACTTCCAGAAGAACACTCAAAAGTACTGGATGTTTTATTGACGTAATAGGAATAAGGGGAAGGTTTTTTTGCTTCTCAGTCATTGGTAATGTATTTATTATTAATGCGAAAACACTTTACTTGAATGTAATGTGATCTCCAAAAGCAGTTGGCAAGAGTGAAGACCCTAAGGCAGTGGTTTTCAAACTTTTTTTTTTCTGGCCATCTAGTTGAAGAAAATTGTTGATGCCTGTGACCCAACAGAGCTGGGGATGAGAGGTTTGGGGTGTGGGAGGGGCTCAGGGCTGGGGTGGAGGGTTGGGTGTGGGGGTGAGGGCTGTGGGGTGGGGCCGGGAATGAGGGGTTCAGGGTGTGGGCAGGGGGAGAGGGTCAGGGCTCTGGGCTGGGGGTGCAGGCTCTGGAGTGGGGCCAGGGATGAGGAGTTTGATGAGGGCAGGAAGGGGCTCTGGGTTTGGGAGGTGCTCAAGGCTGGGGCAGGGGGTTGGGGTGCAGGAAGGTGTCAGGGCTCTGGGCTGGGGGTGCAGGCTCTGGAGTGGGGCCAGGGATGAGGGGTTTGATGAGGGCAGGAAGGGGCTCTGGGTTTGGGAGGTGCTCAAGGCTGGGGCAGGGGGTTGGGGTGCAGGCTTACCTCAGGCGGCTCCCAATCCGCGGCACAGCGGGGGTGCTAAGGCAGGCTTTCTGCCTGTCCTGGCACCATGGATCGTGCTGTGCCCCGGAAGCAGCCAGCTGCAGGTCTGGCTCCTAGTCAGAGGTATGCAAGCGGCTCTGTGTGGCTCTCACCCGCAGGCACTGTCCCCTCCAAGTTCCCATTGGCCAGGAACCAGTGTTGAGCTGGGGGGGGGCAGCGCACAGAGCCTCATCATCTCACCCCCCCGCCTAGGAGCTGGATGTGCTGCTGGCTGCTTCCGGGGCGCAGCGCCGTGTCAGAACAGGTAGGCACTAGCCTGCCTTAGCTGGGCAGCACTGCTGACGGCGCTTTTAACAGCCCAGGTGGTGGTGCTGACCAGAGCCGCTGCGACCCAGTGCCTGACATTCCGCGACCCAATACAGGGTGGGGACCCGCAGTTTGCAGACCACTGCACGAGGGAACAAATGGACCAGTGTTGACCATTGGTATGGGCTGCTCCATACTCAGGCCAATGCAGAATTTTGTTCCTGAATTTCAGACTTCCTGTTGATGAGAGCCCTTGGTTTGTTCTGGAGGATGGACCCCCAGCGCTTGGATGGGTTTGCAGCCTGAACTCTGGTGTGAATTTTGCTCTTTACTTATGTACCTTTCTCAGATATGAACCTCCACCAGACTTTGGGGCATTCAAAATGTGGATCTGGATTCTGTAGCACTGAAAATAAAGAATGGAGATGGTAGGGCAGTTTCAGGTATCAATCATTTATTAGATTCAGCACTTGGCTAAAATACTGCCAGCCAAACATCTTCAAGGACAGGCCTTTGAGTGCTTCATTGTTTATTCATGTGGGATCCTGAAAGTGTGTGTTTGGAGACAGCTGTCTGTCTTGAGGGGACGGAAGCTGCTTCATTGACTATAAAACTTAACTAACTTACAATTAAGGGTTTCTTTCAGTAATGGCTTTTTAAAAAATTACATAAAATGTGAGTCCCAAGCCAGAGATCTTCTGTGCAAACATGTTACTCCATTTCATTAAAAGAGAGATCTCCTTTTAGAGAGAGTGCTGAATATATCCTACTGTTCTGAAATCTTATGTATAGAAGAGTGACTAATATAAAATCCATCCTTGTACACTGCTCCCTGGGTACTTACTGGGTTGGAAAATGCCAAATCACCATTGGTTTAAAAAAACAACCACTACCCAAAATGCAGAAACTCAGCCTTACAAATTCATGGCTCCAAGCTGCTACAGGCCAGAAGAAAACAGCAATGAGTGCAACAAGCCAGGTGAAAATAAAGCAAAATCCAGCAAGTTTCAGTCTGCTGTAAAGAAAAATGCTTATGCCTATAAAAGGGAGATTTGGATTTCTTTAATTTGATATTAATGAACCGTTGCTGCAAACTGGGTTGTGAGAAGAACAGGATAAGCTTCCCTAGCAAGACCTGCTTTGTATAACGCTCTTGACACATTTGATCTCTTCATTTGAAGGAGGAAGCCAAGGTTTTCAGACATTTTCCAGCTATTGAAATTCATATTTTTCTTATTACTGCTCAACAGTGCTGTTGAAATTTTAGAAGGACACATTAGCTAATACACATTCCCTTCCAGATAATTAGCTTGGTGCGTTTGACCCACTGGCAAAGTCTGTTTTCATTCATTTTTAAACTTTTTGATTTTTTTAAATATTTGTGGTCGCATCCGTGCTAAGCAGTGTAGAAGTTCCAGGCTGTACCTTGTAGCCGTTTTGTTCCCATATGGAAAGCAAGTGAGAGAAAACTGCACAGCCTGACTTAGACTTTAGATGTTCACCAATATCAAGGGTGAATCTTGAGAAACTCCCTTAAAGCCAGTGAAGTTACATCTGGGTAACTGACAGTGTAATTTGGCTACATATTATCTTAGCTGTCCTAAGTTTTTCTGTTGCATCCATAAATGTAGTAGCTAGGTGCTCACCAGGGCCGGCTCTAGCCATTTCGCTGCCCCAAGCATGGCGGCATGCCGCGGGGGGCACTCTGCCGCTCGCTGGTCCCGCGGCTCTGGTGGACCTCCCACAGGCGTCCCTGCGGATGCTCCACCAGAGCCGCGGGACCAGCAGACCCTCCGCAGGGACGCCTGCGGGAGGTCCACCAAAGCTGCGGGACCAGCGGACCCTCTGCAGGGATGCCTGCGGGAGGTCCACCGGAGCTGCCTGCCGCCCTCCCAGCAACTGGCAGAGCGCCCCCCGTGGCATGCCGCCCCAAGCACACGCTTGGCGCGCTGAGGCCTGGAGCTGGCCCTGGTGCTCACAGTTTCCAAGATGACAGCTGTATTAAAATGCCTCTGTAGCTTAGATTAAGAAGTAGAGATTTAAAAAAGATCATGCCCGAAAAAGAAGAAACGTGCATTGCTTCAAGGTGACAGGGAGGAAAATTGAGAACAAGCCTGTTTAAGTCTTGCCCTGTTTGTGAGACTCATTGTTGTCCTGCCTGGCCATCCTTTGGAAGGTGGAATGAGGAATGTGTTGGTGACATAATCTGTGATGTGTCGAAGTCTTTGTGATAGCAAATGGAGCTAAAATCGCCGTGCGGCACCTCCAAATTATAAAACTGTTCCCTGGCCTCGATTTCTACAATAAGCTGGTTCTACCCACCGTATAGATCAAGTAGTTGCATTATTAACATGACAATCTGTCCCATTATGATTTTGTTTGGTTAACGTTGCGCCAGTCTTTTGGAATTGCCTGCTGGTTTTATTCCATGCAACCCCTTCTTCTCCACAACATAAGTTACAGGCATTTCCTTTCCTAACTCTAGTTTTAGCCCATTTTTAAAAAAAATGTGCAACATCCAATTCTAGCAGGATTTATGCCAGCAGTGGTGTTGAATGTGACACTGCCTTTGAATAAATGGGTTTTAGGAAATGTGTAAGAACTAAGCCAGACACGTTGGAGAGGCGTTCGTATACTATTGTCTTGGGGACCATATAAATACTGAGAAAGAGAGGGAGAATGTTAAAATTTTAGTAATAGGTTTGTAGTGAGGAAGTATTGGTCCTGATGGATCGTGTAGAGCCAAATTCTGTTGGTGGTTAACATTGGTGCAACCCGACTGACATCCATAGGCAGCAGTAGTGCAAGTGAGAGCAGAATTTGGCCCATGCTGCTCTGTAGGGCCCCACATTTCTGAAGAGATTTGGGGACCAGGCTATTAAGGTGAATCAGTGGAGCTGTGGCTAAATAAGGGACTGTCCAATGCAGATGTTGGCTCTCTGAGACTGTAATTCGGAGTTATTGGTGCGGGGCTCAGACAGACAGAGTTCCTCTTTTTAATTGTTTTTATCTTTGTTTGTGAAGAACAGTGGGTGACACTCTGATCTCACACTGCCATAACTTGGGAATAACCCCACTGAAATAACTCAAACTCGTCCAGCTGCTGTAAGTGAGTTCAGAGGCAGGACGAGAAAATTCAGCTATATATAGTCAGTGCTTCTCTGCCGACATCTTCACTGCCAATCATTCAATCACCCCCTGACCCATACAAACAACCAGACTCTCCTACCAGCTGCTTCAGAGTATGGTGGAAAGGACCTTACAGAAGAACTGGCATGGCTGGCTGCACACATCCACTGCGGGTGTGTTTCCAGTTCTGTTTATTGGATTTTTCTATGGCACCTATAACAGTGGTAGCAAAGTGTTGGGAACAATATCTTACCCTTCCCCCACCCCCTCCATGATGACTTTGCAAACTCTGATCAGACCAGTCCATCATGAGTTCCGCTGACGATTACAAAGCTACTCCCAATCTAATGGCCCTGCTTTAGTTTAAGACTATTTGTTCAAAGGGAAAGAAGCAGAGAGTGTTTTGTTTAATGATAGTAACAGCGAGGACTCCTGGGTTCTGTCCAGAGCTCTGTCAGGATCCTTGGGCAAGCACCTGTATTTCATTTCCCCATCTGTGAAGCAATTATCATAACACCTACCCACTAGAGGTGGGAGAAACTTTTGTACACAATCTTTTTTTGTGTGAAAAGTGCAGATTTGGGGACACAAACATTTTACAAATGTGCATTGATTTCAGTGAATTGTTTTGGTAGGAAAAAAACCCCACCTTCCCCTCCCCCCCCCAAAATATTTAGTTTACATTTTTTGGTTTGAAATGACTTTTTGTTTCAAAGTTTCCTTTAATTTTATCTAAAAAAAAAATCAAAACATTTAAAACACTCAAAATGGAACCAAAATGTGTAATTTTGGTTCGAACAAAACATTTAATTTTAATCCCAAGTGATTTTTTAAATGTTTTTCTTCGGAATTACCAGCAAATTGAAAGATCTGTTGTAGCTCTCCAGCCTACTTCACAGAGATGTTCTGAGGTTTAACTCATGCTCTTAAATCTCCTTCAGATGACACATTATATATATATATATATATATATATATATATATATATATATATATATATAAAATCACAAAGCTTTATTACTGTCCATTAGCCCTTGCAATACAGTCCCATTCAGACACACTTCTGCCTTCCCCTTTGTAATGCTGCACAGTTCTGTCAATCTGTTCCGCCCCCAGCTCATTTTCTTATAAACTAAGTCCCATTAATCTTCCCTTTTCCAGTTCCTCATTCCTGATCTTTGTAGCCTTTCTAACATATTACTGACCAGTTTGCAGTGAAAGGGGCTCTGAACTATACAAGTTATTCTGTGCACTGAAGAATATGACTAAGGTTGCAAAAGGAGCCCCGCATTAACAGGAGAGCTTGATGGGGAATTTTGAACAGGCTGTGACCAGTTCTGACATGGGGCTTGTTCCGTGCCGGGGAGTTCCATGGGGTTTGGGCTGTGAGCACAGAGGAATTCTCCTTCCACGGCTGCAGGGTGGCTTTGTGGGTGCAAACAATTTACCCTTCAATTGCTATGCCCTCCCACTACTAAGGGGTGTGCGTGTAGAGATTTGACTGGCTCCAGATAGTCCTGAATGCGCCAGCCCTATCCCCCCCCAGGCCTGTCTGCCAAAACTCTGGCACATTCCTGTTCACTAGTGGGACCATGTGATTTGGCCTACAGGATCTTGAGATTAGGGTGTCCTGCTTCATGTCCCACAGAGCACGTATGTTGCCCTGAGTTCCAGTCTTTCTGTGCCCATGCAGGGCCTTTATGGTGTTTCATCAGCAGTGGGTGGCTCTGGGGACCTTATTAAACCCCAGACAGACAGACTCTAATGTGGGTGAGGTGGACAGTGTTTTGCATGGAGGTGGAGATGCACCAAAGAAGCCTTTTGCAGAGGGCGAAGTTTTATTGCTCCTGCAAACCTCCTGAGTGCCATCTACTGGCACATTATCTATAAGCTGTTTACATATATACAGCATCGCTCTTAACAAGTAGTGAGAAAATGTTGCTCCCATCCAGTGGCTGCTCCAGCGTGTAATGAGTTGGTGGGTCTCAATATTCCCAGCAGAGAACAGGAGCAGCTAAAAGGGGATTTTAAGCTTCTTGGAGCAGCTAGTCCTGGAACGCATAAGAGGAGAGGCAATTCATGATTTAGTCCTAAGTGGAGCACAGGATCAGGTCCCAAGGGTGAATATAGCTGGACCACATGGTAATAGTGACCATAATATAATTAAATATAACATCCCTGTAGTGGGGAAAACACCACAGCAGCCCAACACTGTCGCATTTAATTTCAGAAATGGGGACTACACAAAAATGAGGAAGTTAGTTCAACAGAAATCAAAAGATAGAGCACAAAAAGTGAAATCCCCGCAAGCTGCATGGAAACTTTTAAAAGACACCACAGTAGAGGCTCACCTTAAATGTATATCCCAAATTAAAAAACATAATAAGAGCACAAAAAAGTGCCACCGTGACTAAACAACAAAGTAAAAGAAGCAGTGAGAGGCAAAAAATGGCAGTTAAATCCTAGTGAAGTAAAGCTGCAAAAAGATCTCACAAAACTGGGTGACTGGGCAACAAAATGGCAGATGAAATTCATTGCTGATAAATGTAAAAAGTAATGCATATTGGAAAACATAATCCTAACTATACATATAAAATGTTGGAGTCTAAATTAGTAGATGTGCAGGTGAACGAACCCCTGATGGTGTGGCCAGAGCTGGCATCGGGCTTTGTTGCAATCACATCAGCCACGCCATCAGGGGCTCATTCACCTGCACATCTACCAACGTGATATACGCCATCATGTGCCAGCAATGCCCCTCTGCCATGTACATTGGCCAAACCGGACAGTCTCTACGCAAAAGAATAAATGGACACAAATCTGACATCAGGAATCATAACATCCAAAAACCAGCGGGAGAACACTTCAACCTCTCTAACCACTCAGTGATAGACCTGAAGGTGGCAATTTTGCAACAAAAAAACTTCAAAAACAGACTCCAAAGAGAGACTGCTGAACTCGAATTAATATGCAAATTAGATACAATTAACTTAGGTTTTAACAGAGACTGGGAATGGTTGGGTCATTACACTAATTGAATCTATTTCCCTATGTTAAGTTCTCCTCAAACCTTCTATGGGTCATCTGAATTATCACTTCAAATGTTTTTTTCTCCTGCTCATGATAGCTCATCTCAGTTGATTGGACTCTTCCAGTTGGCATGCATACTTCCACCTTTTCTTGTTCTCTGTATGGATAAATATCTCCTGTCTGTGTGTTCCATTCTGTGCATCCGAAGAAGTGAGCTGTAGCCCATGAAAGCTCATGCTCAAATAAATGTGTTAGGGCTTGTCTACATCAGAAAGTTGCAGCGCTGGTGAGGGAGTTACAGCGCTGCAACTTTGAAGGTGTACACATCTGCAGGGCACCACCAGCGCTGCAACTCCCTGTTTGCAGCGCTGGCCGTACTCCCGTTTTGTCTCGGGTGTAGAGGATCCAGCGCTGGTGATCCAGCGCTGGTAATCCAATGTAGACAGTTACCAGTGCTTTTCTTGACCTCCGTGGAAGGAGGAAGCCTCTGGTAATCAAGCTGGTTTCCTTTCCCGGTTTGCTCTCTCGGTCCCGGAGCCACCCAGCAAACCGCAGGGAAGGAGACCTGCTTGCTCGGGGTTCCGGGACCGAGAGAGCAAACCGGGAACGCCGCGGTTTGCTCTCTCGGTCCCGGAGCCAGCCAGCAAACCGCAGGGAAGGAGACCTGCTTGCTCGGGGTTCCAGGACCGAGAGAGCAAACCGGGAACGCCGCGTTTTGCTCTCTCGGTCACGGAGCCAGCCAGCAAACCGCAGGGAAGGAGACCTGCTTGCTCGGGGTTCCGGGACCGAGAGAGCAAACCGGGAACGCCGCGGTTTGCTCTCTCGGTCCCGGAGCCACCCAGCAAACCGCGGGGAAGGAGACCTGCTTGCTCGGGGTTCCGGGACCGAGAGAGCAAACCGGGAAAGGAAACCAGCTTCGCCGCGGTTTGCTCTCTCGGTCCCGGAACCCCGAGCAAGCAGGTCTCCTTCCCTGCGGTTTGCTGGCTGGCTCCGGGACCGAGAGAGCAAACCGCGGCGTTCCCGGTTTGCTCTCTCGGTCCCGGAAACCCGAGCAAGCAGGTCTCCTTCCCTGCGGTTTGCTGGCTGGCTCCGGGACCGAGAGAGCAAACCGCGGCGAAGCTGGTTTCCTTTCCCGGTTTGCTCTCTCGGTCCCGGAACCCCCCTTGAAGCCGCCCAACAGCGCTGCAGTGTGGCCACATCTAACACCACTTGCAGCGCTGGTTGCTGTAAGTGTGGCCACTCTGCAGCGCTGGCCCTATACAGCTGTACTAATACAGCTGTAACAACCAGCGCTGCAAAATTTTAGATGTAGACATGGCCTTAGTCTCTAAGGTGCCACAAGTTCTCCTGTTCTTTTTGCGAATACAGACTAACACAGCTGCTACTCTGAAACCCTCCTGGAGGTGGCCCCTTTAGGCCAGAGTTGGGGTATATGAGTGGGACAGAGTGGGTCGCTGCAGTTGCTCATACTTTGAGAGACCCTTCAGAGAGCCCAGGCTATCCATGGATTGGCCAGCGGCTTCACTGTTGAGGGATACAATAGACTTGTTCTTGATCCTCAGGAGTTGAGCTCGGGGCTCTTCGGTGTTTTATTCGCTGCCAGTCGAAAGAGACAGGGAGTGAGGACTGGGCAGAAGTCTCCCGCACAGCAGTGCATGATCAAATGCAAGAATGTGAACTCCTGGCGTCATTCCCATGTGCTCGGTCTCCACAGTGCAATATGAAAATGGCCAATGCTACAAAAATCCCTGATTAATAGCAGCTGACATGGTGACACCAGTCTCTGCGCCCTTACTGGGGAGAATTATAGCTGCCTGCATTAACCACTAATGCCCTGTGGCCCTTATGCTCCGATAAGCTCCAGGAGGGACATGTAAACATGGCTCTGCACTCTCCAGGCCAAGTTAAAAGAAAGTCAGCTGGGATAATGAATGCCATTGCCAGGTGAGTAGGGGGTGTGTGTGTACGTGGTAACACAAAACGATGACTCTATATCAGTCATCCTCAGAGGAAACCTGCACAAGAGTTTCAAAAAACGAGCCTAGGAGCTTAAATTCATAAGTTTGCTAGACACTAAAAACCATGGTCTTAATAATGACACTGGATTTATGGCTCATTATAACAGGCTGTAACCCACTACCCTCCCCTTTTGACCTATGACTGTAGGGGTGTTAATGGGCCTCTTCACCTTGAATGCTCCTAGGGCGACCAGATGTCCTGATTTTATAGGGATAGTCCTGATTTTTGGGTCTTTTTCTTGTACAAGCTCCTATTGCCCCCCACTCCCATCCCGATTTTTCCCACTTGATATCTGGTCACCCTAAATGATCCCTTAGAAAATGTCCTAACTACTTATGCTAAACTATCTGTTTGATCTTGCATTTAACTGTGGCACTAGGAGCTCCTTTCCCAGACCTGAAGAAGAGCTCTGTGTAGTCTGAAAGCTTGTCTCTTTCACCAACAGACGTTGGTCCAATAAAAGATATGACCTTCCCCACCTTGCCTCTCTGCTACCTAACACTGAGCCTCTTGAAAGAGGGTGTGAATTTGCTCTAGGAATCAATTAGCATGTTCTTTTTGATTCAGCTTTGATTACACCCTAGTCTGGACCATTGCGTGCATGCACCCTGGAAAGGTTTGGAAACGTAGATTCAGAACTGAACTCTGCCTGCAAAATGGAGGCCTCTGGTCTTCTGAAGATGTGACTCATCCATGTTAGCTCTCTCTGCCCCTGCCTCCTTCCCTGCTGTAGAAATGCCATCCTCAGCGTATGCCTGGCAGTGTGGCCGAGAGGACTAAGGCTTGGAGCCTGGAACTCCTGAGTTGAAATCCCACCTTTTGAAATTGGCTAGTTAACAATACTGGGTGCTATGAGTGTTAATTAGTTAATATGTAGAACACGCTCTGCGGATGCCAATGGTTCTATGAATATGGGAGCAGATCCTCAACTGGTGTAAATGGTGTGGCTCCATTGACTTCACTGGAGCTAGGCTGATTTGCACCAGCAGGGAGTCTGGACCATTCAGTGTAACTATTATCTGCCTGTGTCTGCTCTGCTGCCGCTCTTCCAGCTGCCTGAGGTGCCAGGGGATTAGCTCTGTGCTCCTCCTTGGGGCTCTGTTGCACAAAGGGGACTCGTTCTCCCAGTGGGGAGTCAAAGGGAAATCAAGCTGGATCCCACAACTTCCTCTTAGAGGGAGAGCTTTTCTGCATTTCCTTTTTAGCTGCCTCTCTGCTTCCTGCTTCTACTGCTGGGGGCCTGATATTTGATTTCCTCCAAGTCTTGGCTACTCACCAAATCCTGTATTGGGCGTTACGCTGCTGACCCGGTCAGAGACGTCCTTTGGTTAAGCGACCCAGAGCATCATCCGTCCAGCAAGCAGCTTTTTGAAACCAGGGCAGAAATGTTCGTCAGTCGCTGTTGTTCAGGGCGTTCCTTGATGTTCTTGATTGGACTGGAATTCTGCTGCTTTTTATTCAACATCTCTCTTTGCACTGAAATGTTGGGGAGCAAGAGGGCTGATACAGTGTAGGCGGTGGGGAGTGACTGATCTGTGTCGCATTAGCTACCATTCAGCTACCACTGCTACCTAATTTCTCCAATTACTTGCCTGTTCTGGTGGTGGTTGATCTCAAAAATGGACTTTCCGCTTCCTTATATCAAATGTGAAGGCACCAGGATCCTTACTAGCCGGTGAATAAGTAGGCTGCCTGGCACTGTGTGATGGGTGATACACTGCTGTGTAGGGTTCTGCATGGTTCCAGGTGATCAAAGATGATATGGTTCTAGAAAGAGACCACGTAGTCTAGTGGACAAGGGAATCAGGAAAGCTGGGTGCTAGCCCTGCCAAATGGCCTGTTCTATGTCAGGGGCAAGTCACTTGATCTGTGTGTGTGTCCCACCCTTTATCTGTCTTCTCTCTTAAGACCAAAAGCTCTGTAAGATGGAGATTGTGTTACCATGTGTTTCTACAGGTCCTAAAATACACTACAGTCCTAATTGTGGCTGGATCTTCTAGGCGCTACTGAATTACAAATACATAATAATTGTGTGGGGTGGAGAGCATGCTTGAGAGGAACTGCTGCTCCAAACACTCTGATTACCTTCTAAAAGGAAGGCACTAGTGTATAGTGCAAATAATGCAAGCCTTTGTGCATTGAAGGGGGACTTTCAGATTAGGAGAAAGCTGTCAGACACACACAGATTTGAGCATAAATCAATGGTCGGATTGTTGTCATGGTTTTGTTTTGCCATCTTTGCTAATCACATGGCACTGTAATGAAAGCTGAGTCCTGCACGGCACCATTTTCTCTAATAATGCCGGCATTCGTCAGTCCCATGCTAGCATTACATAATCATACTCATTTCTATGGAAGAAGACTGTCATAGCATAAGTACTCCATAATGGTTTCATTGCAGGACCCAACAGATGGAGAATCTAGGCTATGAGAGAGAAACAGCGAATGGAAAATGAAGTTACATGCATATGTGAACTAGTGGCAACCTGCATCATTTTCCAGTGTACAAATACATACTGGGTGCATAATGTTTTCCAAGTTACAGTTTAACGACTTGATTTATCCTGAAGAATAAATCGTGACTTTCTCAGCCTGAGAAACATTGATATATTTCTTATGAATAATGTCAGGTTTATATACATTTTCTGTTAGATTATAAATCCTTTAGTATAGAAAACATATTTTATTCTATATGTTTTGGTGTATCTTTACAGGATGAAAAATTGTTATTGGCGGTAATCTATATGAATGAATGAAGTAGCAGATTATGTCATTTACCTAGGTCATATGTAAAATAATTTTTATAATCTTGTTTATGCCGTTTGAAATAATTTAATTAGTCTCAAAGAAATTATAAATGACAATTTTCTGTGCAGAGAGGAAATCTCATTTTCCGTGCAGTGAGAGCTTTTATTCTAAGAAAAATATTTGCAATAATAGTAAAGGCAACACAGAGATACTGTCAAAGAACCTTGCTCCTTGTATGTAATTGTTATTATCGTTTATTGTACTTTACTGAAAATCCTTACTTAAGCTCTGTGCTATGTGCATGTGGGAGACATTGACTCAGTGTATGTAATACTCTTTATGGGGAATCCAGCTCTTTTGGGGGAGATGCAAGCCATCTGTTCTGTGCTTCTTTTTCAAATGTTTTAAAGACAGAAATCCTTCTAAAAATGTTGGAAAGCTCATAGAATCATAGGACTGGAAGGGACCTCGAAAGGCATCTAGTCCAGTCCCCTGCACTCATGGCAGGACCAGGTATTGTGGTCCCCAACCTTTTTCGTCTGGTGGGTGCCGGAAAACGAGCCACTGAGGACTGTGGCCGACGGATGAGCATCTGCCGAAATGCCGCCGAGAAGCGGCAACGTCAATAGGCGTTGCCACCGAAATGCCGCCGAAAATCAGTGGCATTTCGGCAGCGATGCCTCTGGATGACGCTGCTTCTCGGTGGCATTTTGGCGGATGCTCATCTGCCGGACAGTACGCAGGTGCACACAGATGCCCTGGCGGGCGCCATGGCTCCTGTGGGCACCGCATTGGGGACCACTGATCTAGACCAACCTCCCATTGCTTCTTTTCCTGTCCTCAGAGGTTTAAGAAGAACAATTTTTCTCCCTCCTCCTTATAACAACCTTTTATGTACTTGAAAACTGTTATCATGTCCCCTCTCAGTCTTCTCTTCTCCAGACTAAACAAACCCATTTTTTTTTCAATCTTCCCTCATAGGTTGTGTTTTCTAGACCTTTAATCATTTCTGTCGCTCTTCTTTGGACTTTCTCCAATTTGTCCACATCTTTCCTGAAATGTGGCACCCAGAACTGGGCATAAGACTCCATCTGAGGCCTAATCAGCACAGAGTAGAGCGGAAGAATTACTTCTCATGTCTTGCTTACAACACTCTTGCTAATACACCTCAGAATGATGTTTGCTTTTTTTGTAACAATGTTACACTGTTCACTTATAATTAGCTTGTGACCCACTATGACACCCAGATCCCTTCCGCAGTGCTCCTTCCTAGGCAGTCATTTCCAATTGTTCCTTCCTAACTGGGGTACTTTGCATTTGTCCTTATTGAATTTCATCCTATTTACTTCAGACCATTTCTCCAGTTTGTCCAGATCATTTTGAATTTTAATCCTATCCTCCAAAGCACTTGCAACCCCTCCCAGCTTCGTATCGTCTGCAAACTTTATAATTGTACTCTCTACGCCATTATCTAAATTGGGGGTCAGCAACCTCTGACACGCGGCTCACCAGGGTAAGCACCCTGGTGGTCCGGGCCAGTTTATTTACCTGCCACATCGGCAGATTCAGCCAGTCGCGGCTCCTACTGGCCGCAGTTTGCCATCCCAGGCCACTAGGGGTGGTGGGAAGCCGCGGCCAGCACATCCCTCGCCTGCGCCACTTTCCGCCATCCCCATTGGCCTGGAACAGTGAACCACGGCCAGTAGGAGCCGCAATCTGCCTAACCTGCCGATGCGGCAGGTAAACAAACTGGCCGGGCCTGCCAGAGTGCTTACCCTGGCGAGCCGCGTGCCGGAGGTTGCTGACCCCTGATCTAAATCATTGATGAAGGTATTGAACAGAACAGGACCCAGAACTGATCACTGCAGGATCCCATTCATGATGTCCTTCCAGCATGACTGTGAGCCACTGATAACTGCTCTTTGGGAACAGTTTTCCAACCAGTTGTGCACCCACTTTATAGTAGCTCCATCTAGGTGGTGTTTTCCTATTTTGTTTATGAGATGGTCATGCAAGACCATCTCAAAAGCCTTACTGAAGTCAAGTTATATCACATCTACTGCTTCCCTCCATACGCAAAGCTTGTTACCATGTCACAGCAAACTATTAGGTTGGCTTTACACAATTTGTTCTTGACGAATCCATGCTGACCATTGCTTATCAACTTATCTTCTAGGTATTTGCAAATTGATTGCTTGATTATTTGCTACATTATCTCTCCAGGTATTGAAGTTAAGCTGACTGGTCTGTAATTGTCCTTATTCCCCTTTTTGTAGAGGGGCACTATATTTGCCCTTTTCCCATCCTCTGGAATCTCTCCCATCTTCCATGACTTTTCGAAGATGATCGCTAATGGCTCAGATATCTGCTTACAGGATAGAAACCATATCTGAAGTTTCTTGTGTGCATGGCTGGTGCTATGCTAATCAGGGCTGTGGGGCAGGAGATGGAGTTTTGAATGAGTATGGCCCAGTACATGTACTAGGGTCTCACACAGGGCCTGATTCCCCCCCATGCCTTGCACCTTGCATCTTCTTTTGCTCTTGTGCAGCGTGAACATAAGATGCTTCCAGATCAGAATTTACCTGGCTGTAAATGACAATACCAGGGAATGGAGGGAGGATCAGGCCCATCACCTTTAAAAGTGGAAGGACTATGCCTTCTCATTCTTTACCAGCCGTAAGGACAAGTGATGGGGGGGGAGGGTGTCGGAAGATGAGTGAGAGTGGGGTGGAGTCTTGGGGGGAAGAGATGGCACAAGAGTGGGGTCTTGGGGGAAGGGGTGCCGTGAGGGGCAGAGGCGGGGGGAGGGGTGGGGAAGAGTAGGGCATTGGAGAAAGGTGTTTGGTGTGAGGGCGAGGGCCTTGCGGGGGGGCACAGTTTGGATGCCAGTGGCCCCCCCACTTTTAAGGCACTTCCGTTGCTTCTGTTAGGCCCACAATCTCCTCTGTGTTCTTTGGCTAATGCCAGGCAGCAGAATGCAAGTTTTTAACCCACGCTCTCATGGAGTCTGTTGATTCTGGTCCCCTCTACAGAGCTGTGGATAGCCACACCTGTACCAATAACTTGAGCGCAGTGCAAGCGAGATGACGTATGTCAGTGTGTGTGTGTCTGGGCTCAGTTTCAGAGCATGCCTAAAGGGAACTAGATGGATTTAAATAAAAATAAGTATCAACAACTGAGCTGAGGAGCAAAGAGGCTAGAACATGGAGCCTCTTTGCACTAGCTGCTTCCATAGCTTTCTGTGTGATTTATGCATCTCTTTGTGTATCCTGCTATGGCGCGTGTTGCTGTTGACATAGAAACTGCTGCCCACTGATGTCACTGGGGGTTTTGCCAGTGATGTCAATTGGAGCAGCATCAGGTCTAAGTCACAGCTTGTAAGATGTGGTGCACTTGTATTGCAAGTGGGTGAGTAAATGCACACGTCACTTTTCCCAGCTGCTGTTACCCATGCATTATGTTTCGGAAGCTGAGTCATTTCACCAATACAGACCAGAACCAGGCAGGAAAACAGAGGAAGGCTCCGGCCGGTCCTGAAATGGAAATGATTTCTTGTTTTAAAAAAAACAAATCAGGTTGTTTTTTCTCCGCCTTTCTCCTACTATTTCTTCCCCTTTTCCTCTCTCTCCTCCTTTTTTGTCTCTAAAAGAACGTGGGGAGGGAAAGAGGATGAAGGGGAGAGAAAATGAAAATTTGGAATATTTAGATTCTCTTCTGTTTTTAGGTTTCATTAAAAAAAGCAGAAATTTTTGAAAAAAAATTTCTGCAAAACTTTTCAAGTTTGGAAAAATGCAATTTGTTGGGAAAAAAAGTGGGAAAATGTGTGACAGCCTCTGCTTAAAGCTGAAGTTCCCGAAGGAGTCCCAGGGTATGAAGCAGTCAACTCCCATTGGCTTTGGACACCTCACTCCCTTCTGTTTCTTTGAAAATCCCATCCTGAAACCACAACTCTTCCAGCAATGCAGGTTGAAGCAGGGCAGGGCAGTTTGGGGCACTGCGTAGCCCAAGGCCAGCGTTCAAAAAGCCAGTTAGACACATGCATTGTAATCGCCTGAGAGGTAAAAGTTTTCAGTGCTGTGATTAGAGCTGAGTGAAATTCAGGATTTCCATCCTGTGGAAAATTCCAACAGTTCCACATTTATTTTCACCCCAAATTAGAGGAGAAAGTTGAAATATAAAAATTTTTGTGGAACAGAAATTTAAAAAAAAAGTCATTTTTTAAACATCAAAACATTTCATTTTGACACTTTCTGTCAAAACATTCGGACGTTTCCAGAACTAAAATGTTTCATTTTGGTTTGCTGGGAGACCCGAAACACTTTGTTTTGAGTCATTTCAACATTAAACGACACTTTCCCATTTTAGTGCGTTGCCTCATGGGAGTTGTAGTTTGGACTCTGATGCTCCTGCTCCCATTCTCCCTTATAAACCAAGGACAGAACCCACATCTCCCAGGTCAGTGCTTTGCCTATGGAGCAAATTATCTGATTGGACAGAGAGAATACAATACCGGCCCCTATCACCACAGCACTTCACAAACGTTAATGCATGAATGCATCCCAGTGGGGCTATTGGATTTCCTCTTATACCAACATAGTCTGCAGTGAAATAACACTGTCACGGAGAACTAACACTGTGTGGATATAGTATTTCTGAGACAACAGTGGGTGTTTTTTGGTCTCCTGGACTGTTTTTGATGATTGTTCTGATGCTGATCAAATTTTCAAAGTCAGCTTCTAAACTTGCATCTCCAGCATTCTACACCCAGCCATTTGTGTGACACGCCAGTAAGTGTGTGTGTAAATCCGGAGATTAGGATGAGCAGTTACCCAGCCTGTGAGTGCAGAGGTGGGTCTTGCACATGAATGGGTGCATTGCATTTTATGGCTTAATGGTTAGTGACCGCTCTTCCACGTGCATCTGTTGATGCCATTTTAAAAAATGACGTTGCAGGTGGACTTGTGATATCAAAGGGTTAATAGAAATGGCAGCACACAAGAAATGATCTTGAGTTAGAAGACAGGAATGTCGGCTGTGCTCCAGGGAATTCTTGTCTGCACTGCTCTTTTCCCCACTGATCCCTGATGGAATATAGCAACTCAGTGACATTGCTACAAAAGGGTTTTAAAACACTAGGGGGGTCTCATTCTCATCTCGCTGACACTGGTGTACACCCAGCGTAACCTCTCGGAATTCAGTGGAATTACTCTTGATTTTCACCAGTGCAAGGAGATTGAAATTTGGCTCTTTTATAGAGTGAATTTTTACACTCCCTGATGAAATTTATGTCGGTTTAATAACAGGCTTACAGACTCAGCCATTTGAGAAGATGTTTATAGGCCAGATAAGGGAGAATATCGATCGCTTGGAAAGGTCAAACAGTCTATATCTTGACAGTGTAAAGGAAACCACTCTCTTTTTACTTACATTTAGAAATGTTTGCTTTCAATGGACCGTGGTTTGGTAAGTATTCGATCACTCCTTGATTGAGATGGAAAATCAATAGTTGAGTTCACATATTAGCTCCTGTCTAATCGCAGCTCAGATGGGGTCTAGCAGCAACGAAAAACTGGGAATGCCTTTATCAGCGTTTGCCAAATCAGAGAAGGGAGTGTTTTACAGGAGATACTGTTTGAAAAGCAGCTTATGAGACAGAGAGAATGATTGGCTCGGTTTTGTATGCACCTGCCATGCCAGCTGGTTATGTTAAAGCAGCCCTGTCCGGTTGCAGACTGTCTCTCGTGTTCCCAAATCCAAATCCATGTCATGGTTAAACTTCACTTGTAAATGGATCAGAAGCCAGTGTGGACATGGGAACACCATTGGAATGTGCTGTCAGTGAGCGGCCATGTGGCCTTCTGCACTAACGTGAGCTCTGAATGGTCTTAAAGCCTAGAGTTCTGTAGAGTGCACGGCAGCAGTCTAATCTCCAAGTGTGGATTCTGCACCTCTCTCAGGTTGAAACAAGCAGATTTGGCTGTGTCCTGGAGTAGCTGGGGATCTAACATGGCACATATATTGCAAAACTGAGTCACAAGCAGAGGGAACAACTCCTGAATTAGGGAGAGTCCCCATTCCTCGGGTTTGTACTTCGCTTTTCGCAGTTCAGAGTCTCCTGAACCAGTGGGCTCCAGTCTAGATACTCGCTCCATGGGTGTGTGCTGCACCGTGAAAGCAGGCAGCTCCTCCGCCCGGCCGTTCCCTGGGTCAGCTATCCAGGGGGTGCTGCTGGCCCGTGTCCGGAGACATGGATTTTTGCGGGGTTTTGGAATTGCTTAGATTTTGGCTGGATGCTCCTCTTGGGACTGCAGTCCCAGCAAGATGTTCTGTAGCTACTGTACATAGTAGCCTGAGAGTAACATGAGAATACCCAGTAAAAATGCCATTGTTATCTGCCTTCTGCAGTGGTGGTCATGTGAAATGTCCCCAAAGCCAACTGACCTTTCACCACGCCAGCACTGCCGGAGGGGCCTATCTAGCTTCATGGGCAGTCAGCTCACCTGCTGCCTGTCCTAGAGCTTTGGGGAGATGCCAGCACGGGGGTAGCGCTCAGGGCCGGCTCCAAGGTTTTTGCCGCCCCAAGCAAAAACTTTTCCTTCACCCCCCAGCCCCACTCCAACTCCGCCCCTTCCCCGCCCCATTCCAACCCCTTCCCCAAATCCCTGACCCCATCTCCTCCCCCGGGCACACCACATTTACCCTCCTATCCCTGGGAGAAGTAGAGTGGCGGCGTGCTCGGGGGAGGAGGCAGAGGTGAGCAGGGGGGGAGCGGTTCCTCTGCCCACCCCAGGGTTACTTCCTGCAGCCCTCCCCATGCCCCCCACTGCTGCAGTTCACCTCCGCTCTGCCTGCTCCCCTGAGCGCGCCGCCACCGCTCTGCTTCTCCCCCCTCCCTCCCAGGCTAGCCGCAAAACAGCTGATTTGCGCGGAAAGCCTGGGAGGGAGGAGAAGCGGAGTGGCGGCGTGCTTGGGGGAGCAGGCAGCAGTGGAGCGAAGGTGAGTTGGGGGGGAGCGGTTCCTCTGCTCCCCCGGGTTACTTTCTGCAGCCCTGCCCGCGCCCCCCACTGCTGCAGCTCACCTCCACTCAGGGCCAGCTCCCGGCTTTTTGCACCCCAAGTGGAAAAAAAAAAGGAGCTGGAATGCTGCCCCTTGGAAAGTGCCACCCCAAGCACATGCTTGGGGCGCTGGTGCCTAGAGCCAGCCCTGGTAGCACTTCTCTCCAAGTGTCCCCACCAGATCTTCTACAGCGTTACGATTTGAGCTTGGTTTCTGACCGAACCCTGACATTGATTTACAAATTGGCAGTGCTGATCTTGGCTGCAAAGTTTTGCTAGAGGTTTTCTATGGATTAATCAATTAGTGACTCCATCTGTAAGGACATGCACTCTTTTGGTGTTTCTATGATCAACAAATCAGTTTCCCTGTTGTGTTGTTTGGTTTCCTCTCCATCTTTCCAATCACTTTCCTCATTAGCATATTAGATGGCAGGACAGCACCTGAAGAAGCTTTAGAGACCTGGGTGTTATCTGTTTCTCTACCATTAACACACCAGCCCTATCACTCTTGGGGAAGAAGAGGGTCAGGAGGAAGCCAGACTTTACCGGCATGTACACTGATTGGTTTGGGTTCAGACAGAAGTTCTGTTCTGGGTCTGACCTCCCCCTTGGTCTAGGAGTGTTTGGCTCTATGCTTTTGGTTTGAGCCCATCTGAAGAGCCCGGTGCAGATACAGAAATTTGTATCCACATCCAATCCGCCACATGGTCCAGGGATAGCTGCGTCTGCATCCATGGATGCGGATATCCATGGATGTAAAGCGGATATCTGCAGATTTGCTGGGCTCTACCCATCTATAATGCTAGGATAAGTGTTAAAGCCACATTCTTCAAGGCACAAACTAATCCCTTGCCAGGGGCAGGGAAGGATTTCACAGCGGGTCAGGTCCCTTGTGGATATTTTATTTCCTCTTCTGAAAGATAAGACATTGGCACAGTCAGATGCAGTGTTATCTGACCCTAAGGGCCGTGATGACATGTAAAAGGTCCTTGGGGACCTCCTGGAAAAGACCATGGTAGGTTCCCACTGCACCTGGTTCGTGTCCTTACCAGGAGGCCCCGGGCAGCCAGAGTTCAGAGGCAGCTCAGGGAGCGCACCGCCTACTGGGAGCAAGTTCGGTGCAGCTGAGCCTATTTCAAAGAAGGGAGTGTTGCTTTTGAAGAAGAGACAGGCCAAAGGATTGCACTGACCACCAGCTGAGGTAGGGGCCTCTAGGCAGACACTGGAGCTACTGGGAGTGTACTTGCTACACCCCGCCCCCGATTGCCGAGTTTGCAGCATAGAAGGGATATGCAGCTAGAGTCCTCTGTCAAGCTGGAGTTAACTTGGGTTAGCCCAGACCTCCCTGCTATAAATCTCTAGCTAGGGGGTGATCTGGGTTAAGATGCTGAGCCCGTCCCATTGTTTCACCCCGACTCAGCTCCAGGGACCAGTGGTGTGACTGGATGGGGCCAGGCACTGCGGTGCACACCCAGGTCTGTGTTTGGCAGTAACGACCAGAGGGCTTGTGTTGCCACTGAGGAGGGACAGATTGAAACAAGTGGCCCAGAGGAAAGGCTCCATATCCTGCCAGCTGTCTCCCAAGTCATGCCAGTCTCTTGAGAATTGCTGCCTACCGATGTGGCTGTAGCGAGAGTGTGCTAGGTGCTGTGCCAACAAATAGGAGAGCAGGGTCCTTTGCCCCTGAGAGCTCATCATTTTAAATAGACAACACCTAGATGAAGATGGGGGTGGGTGAGACAAAGGAGATGTGGCAGGAAGTAGCTGACCGAGCAGTGAAGTCCAGCAGGTATCTTGTTAGTTCCATGATTTGTTTGCCTTTATGAGAAGAAGGGACCTGCAAGAAGGGTGCGGAGGGGGAGTCATGGGAGATGGGCAGGGTGGGGTTCCTAGGGCAGATGGAGATGAGTGGCAGGCATGTACACAGAGCATGGTGGGTTGCAGAAACAAATGGCCATGGAGAGGCAGGGTCTGGAGAAGGAGGGTGAGGCCAAGGAACGTATATTTGCTGTGGAAGCCTCGTGAAGCAGGCAGCCGGGATGCACAGAGGGGCATGGGTCTGGCCAGAGCAGCTGGTGAGGTGAATGGTTTTGTGGAGGTTCTCCTGACATGCCCGTGGGTTAGGGAGAAAGACAGGAGGGGCAGAGAAGTGAAAGCAAACCCCTCAGCATCTGCTACAGGAAACTGACAAGCCACTGACTGAAACTAAGCGGTATTTAGCATTGCGTGAGGAAAAAAGCAGCTGCTTCCTTGTATGGCGGCTGGCATTTCAGGCCCAATGCTGAGGAGGGCTCCAGCGGCCTCACCCCGGGCAGCGTGAGAGGCCTCTGCACAGCCTGGCAGAAAAACAGATGCTGCTGATTCTAATGCATTGCTCTCCCTTGTCTGCCACGTGCGTACGCTGTAAGCCTCTCGCTGTCTTTGCTGCAATGCACAGGCACCACAAATGACAAGGAGTTGAATGGGGCCATCGGCATCAGCTCCTTGCAGGGATTTTCCTGTGACATGCAAAATAAAGAACCAGCGGAGACAGTTGCAGAGTTTTTCCTGTCAGATGGGGTGTGGGGGGAGAGGGTTGGGGGGGCTGTTAACACAACACATTTTGGTTTACATGCCCAGGAAATGTCCAAGTGAAGTTGGGGGAGCCGAGTTGGCTGCAGGGATTTTCAGGTGAGAAGGCCAAACAGACCAGATTAAAAGGTGCAGGCGTCATCATGTCTAATGGAGACCGTGATAAACTGAAAAATGTTTATTTATGTGCTTGATGTTGTGCTGACTCGGCTGTTTGCAAGGGCTTCTCTGGGATGGGCTCAGCTGGCCACGGGGGTGAGCCAGGAGCAGCCGGGGATTTACATCACTGTAAGGCAGGCGTTGACTCTGATCTCACTCAGGCCTAAGGTTTTTAACACAGACTCCAGTGGTTCTTTGTCAGCGATTCAAACTCCTGCCGTAGCAAGTCCTTTTGCACCCCTGCCGTGCAGGAGATCTGCTGCAGCCCTTCTCTTGTGCAAAGGTGGCTGTTTTCTGATGGGCCCTGCTCCTGACAAGCCATAGGCAGCCTTAAATTTTGTACTGGAATAAACCAAATCGCTGGATCCCACAGTCAACTCCCACCCCTCAAGTACTTTGAAGCAGTCTGTATGTGGGTCTGAACTTTGCAGGTTGGGCTCATCTGTGTATTTGTGTCCTGTGGGTCCCTGGGGACACCCAGCAGTGGCTGATTGTCAATAGACTGATGCCAGTCCTCCCCATTCCCCTCCCACAGGTGATTTGCATATGTCCTTCGAAAATTTGCAAGATGGGCTCTGACCAGCAGCGGCAGCAGCTGGCCTGAAGTGGAGCACTGGGTTCCCTCAGCTCGGAGGCTGGCTATGTCTATGCAGCGTTGTTCCACAAATGGACCCTGAAAGTCCCAGGGAACAGCGGCCTGGGGTAAGGGATGAATCAATGCATTGGGTGTGGCCTAGGCACTTTTTAGTAGCAGGTGGGAGTTGGCCAAGGAAGCTAATGTTAATATTTTTAATTGACTTGTTAATTGCAGCTCAGGGTCAGCTTCTTCCTGGGAGAGGAATTTGCTTGTGTCAATCTGGACCCTATTGGACAAAGCCCATGTCACAGAAACCATCCAGCACCATTGGCTGCCCATATTTGCAGGCTCAGCAAATAGACCAATGCTTTGGGGAATGAGAGAAACCTGTTCTAGGCTGGGAAGGTGGGGCAGGGTGTGTGAGAGGCTTGCGCTGCTCTCTGCAGCGTAGCTTCTCCTTGGGGAATCGGGGGATTTCAGCCTCCAGGATCTAACCATTCAGATGCCGTCACCAGCACCCAATGTGCACCTCTCGGAGGGGTTTTTCAGAGGAATTTGCTTCCCACAGCTGGATTTTTCTAAATGGGCCCAGCTCAGTGATTTAATCACCTGGACTCAGGATGTGACTGGAATGCTGCTGCTGCTGGAGAGGATCCTGGTAATCTGATTAGCTAATGCACAATGTCCCTACCAGTGCCTGCTCACTTACCAACTGAAATCGCATCCCTGCTTTGAAAAAAAATCCATTTGCCTAAGGACTAGCCTGGGTCTGGGGTAACCCAGCTCCTCCCACTGGGATGGGAACCCCAAGTACCCCCTGTACCTTGAGAGCGAAACATGATGAATCTGAAGGACACTTCACGGTTGTTTGACTTTCTCCACTTTACCAGCGTTAGGTGTGGCCTTAGGGTGCCAGCATTAAGCACCAGCCCTGTGGTGTTAAAGGTTCTGCTCTGGGGAAGGCAGGAGGGAAAGGGCCATTTTTGTAACACTTTTTGGGGGGCACTTTACAGCGCTGAACCCACAGCCTCTGTTGTTGGGGCCAGAAAGCAGCTCAGCCTGCCCTGCAATATCCCATCTGCGAGTTCTGCACCACAAGAACCGGTGTGTGAACCCCCCCTCACACACACACATCCCACACCCAGTCACTGTGCGTGGCCCCGGGCTTGCCTGGCCTCCATCTGCTGGAAGTTTTCACTCCCCAGTAAAAAGCACAAACATCAGGGCAGTCCAAACCGACGGTTCTTCTAAGCCCAGGGATCCACTGTCACCCAGATGGACTCTTGCTCCCTAATGCTCCTGCCTAGCAAGCTGGCACTAGGCATAAGCAGACTAAGCAGCTGCTGAGGGCCCTGAGCAGCTCAAGGGCGCCTCCAATTTGCTTGTTTAGTATGTGTTGGGGGTGGGGGATGGGGATGGGACATTAATACTTAGGGCCTCCGAGGAGCAGCACTGCCTCTGCTTTAGGGCAACCAGCCCTTGGGGCAACTGGCCGCTATGATTCATTGGAGTGCTACCCTGCTGGTCTACTTCTGACTCACAGCTACATCTATCTGCAGATCTGTCTGTCCATCCCTCTGCCCCATGGGAGCTAATCTTCCCCGAGACCCCTCAGACCGCTCAGCTCTGCCCTGCCTGCATGTCTGTGGGACTGGCTCATGTTGGGTGGGCTGCTATAGGGGCAGGCAGGTGGCCCTGCCTTCGTGCACCTGCCATGCCAGTCCTTGAGCGATACTGTCGCTGGATGAGCACAATGAGATACGGATAAAAGGCAAGTCTAAGCACACCCCTCTCTCAGCTGTCCCCCAGAGACCCTAGTGGGACCGGCTGGTAAAAGGGCAGTAGGAATGCCACTGAATCCTTCAAACCTCTAAACCATCTGGCAGCCCGGGAGTCTAGCCTTCTGTCTTCTCCTTCCAAAGCCCGGTCCCTGCACTGCGGCTGAACTGGTGGCTGTGCAGGTCTGCGCAGCCCCAGTGCAAACCCTATTGCAGCTTACCTAACGGAGTGAGCTGGCACCCGCCTCACTATCCTCCAGGGAGGAGAGCTTTCAGGGCAACCCGGCTGCAGGATGGTTCTGAGCACATCTAAGGAGACGGAGAGGGAACCTCTGAATCCCTTTGGGTGCCTGACTCCCTAGAACCAAGCAGGGCCGGCTCCAGGCACTAGCGCAGGAAGCAGGTGCTTGGGGTGGCCAGTGGAAGGGGGCGGCACATCTGGGTCTTCACCCTCAGTCCCTCTCGGAGGGAAGGACCGGCTGCCGAATTGCTGCTGAAGAATGAAGTGGTGTGGTAGAGCTGCCGTCGAAGTGCTGCCGATCGCAGCTTTATCTTTTTTTTTCCCTTTGCCACTTGGGGCGGCAAAACAGCTGGAGCCGGCCCTGCCCATCAGCTTCCAATAGCTTGCGGGGTTGGGGAGAGAAGATGTGCCTTGATTTGTTTTGGCTTTTGGCAGGCAGCTGCATCTCCAAGTGTCCTCGGTTACCATAAGAACAGTGGGTTAGGGGAGCATGGGCTGCCCAGACCAGTAGCCAACTCCAAGTGCTTAACAATCTGTGAGACTGTCTTAAAAATCCGGAGGGTTTGGTTTGTGTCAAGCCATTAGGGGTCACGTTGTCAGTTCTTTCTGCAACGTTGAGGTTTGAGTTTCTCGTTCGATCACATGACTCCAGGACCTAAGACTTAAAGAAGAACACTAGATATCACAAGACCTGTGATAAAACCACAAGAACTGGCAACATGTTTACCTGGTGATGTGTATGTGCACTTAACTTAGTGAAAGGCCTAATGCGAGCTTTACACTAGTTCCTCTTGTCCCCTGGGGGAGAACAGTCCTCTTCTTCCATAGGTGAGGGGTGTGTGGCTGGTTGGCTGGAGCAAAAGGCTTGCAGCCAGGAGTCTATTTGGAGCTGGTTTCTATCTCTGCCACCAGCTTAGGCCTGAGCGCTGGCAAGTCACCCCCTCAGTTTATCCATCTGTAAAGTGAGTGTGGTAATACTGGCCCAGGGACACTGTGAGACTTTCATTCACATTTGTAAAGTGTTCCAAATGCTTCAGATGAAAACTGCTGCAGAAATGCAGTGTATTGTGGTAGTTTCCAAAGGTGCCTTTGCTGAGACATACAGGCAGTGTAGTGACCTACCCCTTTTCTCACTGTAAAATAGACAGAGGTGCTTTGGCTTTTTCCCTGCTAAAAGCAACTTGTATTTAAAAGGTCTGCAATATTGAAATCACCTGGCAGCTAACACCTGAAATCTTTGGAGTATGAAGAAAAGAAAGTGGCAGCTGTTAAAGTGGAAGAGGAAAAGCCAGGGCAGTGGTTAACGATAACAGCTGCTAGGAAATGCTTCACCCCTCTGCTTTATACAGCTGTGTAACATTCCACCTTTCAATGGAGACAGGAACCTCCCTGTTGTTTGGAGGCATGGGGGGTCTGAGGTGTGTTTGAGCATAACGTGCACAAATCTGCCCACCTCCTCCTTTGCACACTGGTGTGACAGTTGTACATGCTATGCACTACACTGCTGTAATCTGAACGGGCCAATCTGGGGGTCTTTGCTGATGGGGATACTGTCTGAATAAGGGGTGCAGGATTTGGCCCCGTGATGTCAATGTTGTTTGATTTAACACCTTTCAGCCTAAAGGATCCTAGAGAATGAAATATGGACCGAATCCTTAGAGATTTTACTGTGTCAAATCCAAGTAAGGACCTCAGGATTGGAATTTGGCCAGAACATTGGGACTGTGCGCAGACAGAAACCAAACCTTCTGCCAGGAGGTCCCCCTCTCTATTCTCCTTGGGAAGCTTGTGTGTAGTGTCACTCCTGGGAGGCGTGTCTGCAGGATCAGGCCCCGTTCACTAGCGCCCTGAGCGCAGCTATCCAGTAACAGAACTTTCAGCCTCCGAGCTGTGTTCCCTGGCTGGAACGCCGTCCTCATGCGTGAATTAGGGATGTGATTCTTGGACCAGATTGTTCCCGAGTGTAGTTCCATTGACTTCCTTGAATTACACCAGGGTGACTTTGGCATATTGTGTTTACTCTTAGGGCAGGGCTCTGGTTCTGTATGCTGATTGGCTTTTGTCTGGTGGCGTGTTCCTGGTCAGGCTAAGCCTGGCGGATCAGGTGGACTGAGGCCCCGATGACTAGAGTGAGGGGGGGCGCTGTTTATCTGGAGGGTGCGGGTGGGGTGCGTGTGAATGAGTGTAGCTGCTGTTAACTTACCCTGGGGCAAGGCTGCCTTGTGGTGTTATCGTTGCATGACCAGTAGAGAGGCATGCAAACAAGCTAGGCCCGGAGTAAAAGGTTCAAACTAAGCAAACTGGCAAGTGCAAATGGGAGGTGGCATGGGCTAGTGGCAGGAGCACTGGGCTGGAGCTCAGGAGACCTGGGTTCAAATTCTGGCTCTGCCACTGACCTGGTGTGTGCCCTTGAACAAGTCACTTCCTGCATCTGTTCCCTCTTTCTATCGTCCATCTGTCTCTCTCTTGTCTATTTAGACTGTGAGTTGTTTGGGACAGGGAGTGTTCTTTGCTATGCATGTGCAGTGCCTAGCACTGTACCACTGTAATGCACATAAGCTACCAGGGACCTGGCTGCTGAGATGGGAAAGGAGCTGCCCCCCCCTACTTTGCAATGTTCCTTAAACCAAAGAGCATCAGAGAGCTCGGGGGCAGCTGGTAAGTTGTGGATGAAGATACAGGGAGGCACGGGGAAGTGTGGGAAGCAATCAGGAATAGGCATGACAGGGGCATCCACCACCTCCTGTTTCCAAGGTTTCCAGTGCTGCTGTCACCCAGGCAAAGTTCACATTCCATTTCTCTCAGCGCCCGTTGTCAGAGTATAGCAATGGCTAGATTAAAGGTTTGTAACGATTCGAACAGCCCTGAGAAGAGCTGTGTGAAAAGCTGCACACCTGGAGCAAAACGAAGATCTAGAAGGAGACCTGCTGCTGCCCCACTCCCTGAGAGTGTGGGCTGCGGCAGGCCGGTGGGGCTGTGCAGACCGACAGCCAGTGAGAAGGGCTTGTTGGGAGCCAGTCGGGGCCCAGATTGGAGGGAGCCAACTGGGGCCAGGCTCAGCCTTATAAAAAGGCTGCTGAGGGAGCAGAGAGGCAGTCTGTCCCAGACCTTCAACAGGGGAAGGTGTGAGAGACTAGCGCTGCGGACAGCGCAGTCCTGGCCAGGCTCGAGGAGCAGACGGGCACTCTAGCCCGTAGCCTGCCAGGCTGCAGGCCCTGAAGGGAAGGGCCTAGTGGGTGCAAGGGGCTGTAGGGGAAGCGGCCCAGGGAAGTGGACAGATGAGGGGACAGAAGGAGGACAGCAAGGCTACCGCCAGAGGGTCCCTTGGCCGGGACCCAGAGTAGAGGGCGGGCTTCTCTCCCCACCCCCCCTCCCCTTGCAGTACACCCAGCCATTGGCCATGGGGAGTGGCCATCACTGACTACGCCAGATCCCTGACAGGAGGGATTAGACTTTGGGGGCGTGGTTGGATATGATGGCTGAGGTGAAGAGAGACTGCTGATCACCCCTGCCCCGAAAGGGGGTGTGGATGAACTGAGGGGCACTGCTGGCAGGCAGTGGTCCAGAAGAGGATGCTGCGAGCTGGTGAGCGATGTGGGCTCAGACGCTAACCAAGAGGGAGACAACGGGTGGGACACCACCAGGAGAGGGTGCTCTCCTGGACTGAGCTAATTGCTGGAGACAACCAGGAGGAGGCGCTAGGTGGTAAGTCCCAACCTTGTCACAAGACCCAAAGGACCAATACTTGTCAATGACCAATCCGTGCACTCACAAGAAATTGAAAGTATGGGAGGAGTCCATCTGCCTCTAGTGAATGATCCCTGCTCCCAGGTTCCAGAGGAGTGTGACAAGGGGGCTTTAAACTGCAACGGCTTAACCCTGCTCCCCTGAGTAAGAATTGCCCATCGTGGAGGCTTTCATTTATTTGTAAAAAATACTCAAATAATTCATTATTCTCTTAGCTGTAAATTAGTGTGTGGCTGTGAGTGCAAGCGATGATTTGCAAAGTCAGCAGCCATGCAAGTGAACCTGAATGCAGCAAGCAAGCAGCATGTCCTGGTATGTGAGTTTGGGAAGCTTTGCTGGAGTGAAAATCATGGTTTGGTGCGTACATGTAAGAAGAAGCTTGCAGTCACGTGTGTGAATCTGGCTGGCTTGCAGCAGGCTGATGCTGGCTGTTGCTCCAAGTGCTGGGTGACCTGGTGAGGGCAAAATGAAACAAACGGTGGCTCTGCCCCTGGCGTGCCCTGCATCTCAGGAGGTGGGAGGGATGGAGCTTCTTCCTCTTTGTTGTCTCCCCCATCGTAAGGCTGACTCACTGCTGATGCCATGTTATTTGCTACCTTAAACTACTGCTCTTTTTATGAGATACATCCAGAAATTGTTGCAAACTTAAGGAATACAGGCACGACGGTCTTCAGGAGGGATTGAACCTGATACCTTCAGCACCATGGGCCCAGAACTTACGCATTTAAACACACACATAATTGTACACAAAACAGTCCATACAGAGTCAGACCAAAGGTCTGTCTAGCCCGGTGTCCTGTCTTCTGACAGTGGCCAATGCCAGGTGCCCCAGAGGGAATGAACAGAACAGGGAATCATCAAGTGATCCATCCCCTGGCGTTCACTCCCAGCTTCTAGCAAACAGAGGCTAGGGACTATCAGAGCAGGGGTGCATCCCTATGCATCCTGGCTAATAGCCATTGATGGACTTGTCCTCCATGAACTTATCTACTTCTTTTTTGAACCCTGTTACAATATCCTCTGGCAAAGAGTTCCACAGGTTGACTGTGTGTTATGTGAAGAAATACTTCCTTTTGTTTGTTTTAAACCTGCTCCCTATTGATTTCATTTGGTGACCCCTAGTTCTTGTGTTAGGTGAAGGAGTAAATAACACTTTCTTATTCTCTTTCTCCACACCAGTCACGGTTTTATAGACCTCTATCAGATCCCCTCTTAATCTTTTTTTAGCTGAAAAATCTCAGTCTTTTTAATCTCTCCCCATATGGAAGCTGTTCCATACCTCTAATCATTTTTGTTGCCCTTCTCTGCACCTTTTCCAATTCCATTATCTTTTTTGAGATGAGGTGACCAGAACTGCATGCAGTATTCAAGATGTGGGCGTACCATGGATTTATATAGAGGCATTATGGTATTTTCTGTCTTGTTCTCTGTCCCCTTTTTAATGGTTCCTAGCATCGTTAGCTTTTTTTTGGCTGCTGCTGCACATTGAGTGGATGTTTTCAGAGAACGATCCACAATGACACCAAGATCTTTCTTGAGTGGTAACAGCTAATTTAGACCCTATGATTTTATACATATAGTTGGGATTTATGTTTTTCCAATGTGCATTGCTTTGCATTTATCAGCATCGAATTTCACCTGCAATTTTGTTGCCCTGTCACCCAGTTTTGTGAGATCCTTTTGTAACTCTTCATAGTCTGCTTTGGACTTAATTATCTTGAGTAGTTTTGTATCATCTGCAAATTTTGCCACCTCACTGTTTACCCCTTTTCCCAGGTCCTTTATAAATATGTTGAACTGGACTGGTCCCAGTACAGACCCATGGGGGACACCACTATTTACCTCTCTCCATTCTCAAAACGGACCATGTATTCCAACCCTTTGTTTCTTATCTTTTAACGAGATACTGACCCAGGAGAGGACCTTCTTAGCCCATGTCTGCTGACTTTGCTTAAGAGCCTTTGGTGAGGGACCTTGTCACAGGCTGTCTGAAAGTTTAAGTATTCGTGTGAATGGTTCCACTGATTTCATTGTTTGTAGGATTGGGCCAACCCTCCCCCTCTGCCCCCAAGCCCATCCAGTGCTTCTAAGATTACTGGGTGAGGATCTTTGGCCTATGTTATGTAGGAGGTCAGATGATCATTATGGGCCCTTCTGCCCTTAACATCTGTGAGCTTGGTCAGGTTTCAGTAAGCAGAAGGCTGCTGTCAGCACGGGGTGGGGGTGGGGGGCTGCCCGAACGGGGAGGAGACATGTTCACATACATCGGACTCGGCCAGTGTACTTTATTGGATGAACATGTTTGAACTCTGGGGAAATGTTTGGCTTGAGACCTGTTGTATTAATCTCAAGGGTCAAAAGAGTTAAAGGTGTTAAAGTATTTCACTCTCCAACATTCAGACAGTGACACAAAGGTTGGGCGGGAGAGGAGGGAGGGAGGGTCAACAAAGGCCCTTGTTAACTCAATTTCTTGGCAAACACCCAAAATCATTTCTTCTAAGATTGAACATTTATTGGTCAAACACAAGAAACCAAAATAAGTATTTATATTAACATTGAGTAATTACACAAAACAAACTTTCTTAAAACCTAGTCAAATCTCTCTTTGTAGGCAAAATATCTGTGCATTTATTTTCACCAATAACCTTTCTTTTGTGAAAGAGAGAGGGTGAATTTTATTTTGTCCTGATGTGTGAAGGGTACTCACTTATCCTGTTTTTAACAGCTAGACAAGGTTGAGGAGAGCTAGGATAGGAAAGGTGGGGGAAATATGGCTTTGGTGATGTTATGGAGCACTGGATGGTTGGTCAGTTATGAATGAACACTCTGGCTGGCAGGTCAACCACGACACCTGTTGCTTGGACCCTGGTTCACATTCTGGTCAGTGACGTCCTCTGGTTGGGTCCTTTCTCCTCTAACAGGGCAGGGACGTCTTGTGTCACTGTGGGGATGCATGGAGTGCAGTTGATTTCAGGATCCAGTGAAAAGCCGAGGGAGTGAGCAATAGGGTAGAAGAAAAGAGATAGTAGGGCAGAAAGTAACACCAAAGAGAAGGGAGACAGAACATGGCTTTATGTGTGTCGGGGATGCTAGCAATTAGGGATCTCCACTGATGGGCTGAGGACTGGATGTCATGATGATTTTCAGGACTCTTGTGTAAAAAACGAAGTTCCTTAAACAAGACCAAGGTCTGATGGCCATTCTCTTGGGAAGAAAATCCTTTGGTCTGGTCTTCTCCCTCTGTCTTGGGGATGGGGGAGATGAGGCTGGATGATATGAGGAGTGGAAAGTGAAGATATATTGATGAGAGGGGTTACCCCCCCCCCCAAGTCTCCTTTTAAGAATCCCAAAAAACAGGATGGGAGGGGAAAGAAGTGGGTGCATAGTGATTTTACTCCGGCACCAATTAGGCCTAATATCCGACATGCCAATTTTGGTTTGTTAATTTCCGGTTCCACATCTTCTGTTTTTACCAAGCATGATCTGAAAATAATCCTAGAATCAAATCGGCGTGTCCTTTTTATTTGGATTAATTTAGTCTCTCTCTGGTTTTCTTGCACCTGTTCGTAACATTCATTATTGAAAACAATGTGACCTAGTTTCCCCCAGTATTCGTTGTTATAGGTGATTATATCATCTTATAAACATTCATATATTTTTTACAGCTGATCTTAAAATTAGAGTAAATTTTTAGTCCCAGTTATTACAACAAATCTATAGTGAATCTTGTGATCTGGATCTTGAATTGTGAAGTGTGCACAGACAGAGGGGCAACATAGCTCATTTGACATACAGCCTGACCTGCACAATAATCCAGACTGAAACCAGACCTTTCTGGGGTTTGGATTTCAATTTCAGTCTGGATAATCACCTGGAGAATGGATGCTTTTTCAAAGCTTGTCTGATCCACAGTCTCCTGTCTATAAAGGGCTACTCTGTCTTGCAAGAGTTCACAGCTGTGTGACTTCTAGAAGGTCCTGCCTCAGTCTGGCTGAAAAATACATCAAGAGCAATGCAGGCTGTGGTCATTTCTAGACCCAGGGGAAGGCACAATCTTCTAGTGCTATATTTCTACAAAAACGGGGGCCAGAATTGTCAAGTCACTCATGATTGGATGCCTCGGTTTTGGGAAGATAAACTAAAGATGACTGAAAGGTGCCTGATTTTCAGAAGTGCTGAGCATTTTTCTTTGTAAAATTAGGCACCTGTAATTGGGGTTAGGTGTCTCAAAATTGCTAGTTGGTTCTGAAAATGCAGGCCAGGGTTTCTCGTGATATTTGGGTTCATTCATTGCTGGTCCCCGTTGGAACCCAGAACACGTGTGAGAATAAAACCACACAACTGAGTTTAGAAAGTGGCCTGATCCAAAACTCCAAGAACCAGCAGAAAGAACTTTGTTTCATTCTATACAGTGGTCTCCTGCTTCAGCCGGTGTATAATAATGGGCTCAGCTATGGTCACTCCTCTTTAAAAGTGGCCTATTACTATAATCTCTTAACTAACAGCTCTCTCCGGACCTGTTCTCCTCTCTCAGCAGCTGTCTTACATTTGCTGTGATCCAATAGGTTCACGATTAGTATTGGAGAGAAAAATGTCTTTTTCTGAGACATTTCCTGCAGGGCTTGAAGTAAATAAAAGGATATAAACTTAGACAAGCCCGAAGGGGTTTCATAGCTGCACAAAGCTCCTTGATTGTTTTGTGCGGCTATGCGCTGTGGTCCGTGCAGCTGGGCTGTGGGCAGACATCTGGCAAGCACAGAACATAGGGGAGGTGGAAGTTCTACTGAAAACTCCCTTGGCTCCAACAACAGTGTGTCCCTTGGTTGCATTTGATGGTGTATCCTCCACGGGCTGGTGCGTAGAGGGTGATAGGCCTGGTCTGCCACTCACAGAACTGGCACACCTGATGCTCCATCTAGCCTATACAAGCCTGGTATCAAAGGCCTTCTCAGACTTGCATTAAAATCAATGGGAGTTGGATCAGGCCCCAAGTTATGACTGAGCCCAATGGCCTGATCCAAAGCCTCTTGCATTCAATGGGAGTCCTTCCACTGCTTCAGCAGGCACTGAATTAGGATCTGATAATCCCTCCCCACAGCACAGGGAAGAGGATAAGCCTGTGTTCATCCAGCTTCGTGGCCTTTTTCCAGGGCCGGCTCCAGGCACCAGTGGGGGAAGCACATGCCTGGGGCGGCACATGCTAAGGGGGGAGGCATTCCGTCCATTCTTGGGGCGGCCTGTATGGAGCGGCTTTTTTTTGTTGTTGTGCTTTCGCAGTTCAGGTGGCAGTCCGAGCGTTTGTTTGGTTTTTTTGCTTGAGGCGGCAAAAATGGTAGAGCCGGCCCTGCCTTTTTCATAGGGGTGAGTTGCACCCTGAATAAATAAATGAGCATTGCGCTGTTCCTTGAAAGCCAACAGACCTGGCAGTGGGCTCCGATGGACCAGAACCAAACATCCAGTAAAGTTGTCCTAGTAGCATACCATTCTCAGAGGGGAGAGAGATGCTTTTGTGATTTTGGTTGATTGGCTTTTATTTTTGGTTGGAAGGGCCTGAAACAAATGCAGGGCCTCTGGAGATTAAGGTCAGCCCCCTGGGAAAATAACATCCTTTTCCTGTATATTGTGGCACCAAGTGTTTTGCTGAATCTCCAAGGTCTCTTTCCAGGCCCGAACCACCTGCACCAGACACACCTTGATATGTGCAGGACTGGGAATGTGTGTGAGTTGAGGACATTTGTGCAAGTTTTTTGGGGGTGGGGAGAAAAGTGGGGTTGCAGGTCCCTTGACATTAAAAGTCAGCCCATAGGGTTTCTGATGGTTTCACCTACAGAAGTGATGAGCTGTGGATAACTCTGGGTATGAGGGGCTGGCATGGAAGCACCCTGCAGACAAGGGGCGAACAGTTGAGAGAACTGCCTGCATTTCATTCAATGAATTTAGGTGAGACACCCGGTGCTGCCAGGAGCAGCAGGAATCGCCTCTCCTCCCACCCAGCACTGCTGCCATTCAGGTGTCATAGGAGCAGGGTGTAAGGTGCAGAATCAGGACAGGACTGTGAAACCTGCAGCAGAGCCTTGTCTGGGAAGGCCGCTGCGTGAAACAGTCACACACGCTGCTCCTAAGGATCCTCCCTGAGGAATCTTTTGCCCAGACCTTAATCCATCTTGAGAGCTATTTCTCCCCTCCCTTTACCTCCACGCCCCACCTGACCCAACAGAGCCGTCAGGAATCTGTTGCCAATTTCCTGCAGGCTTCTAGCAGTTCTTACCAAGGTGGGACAATAGCAGATTCCTGCCACCTTGTTACTCGCACTTCTTAGGCTGCCTCCTGCCCTGTGCTGCCGCGTCCTTGTCTTAGTGAGGGTACTGCTGATTTAAACAAGTACGGGTGGGAGGAGAACTGGGCTTTGCATGAAGAGTGGAGCAGATGAAATGCCATACAGTGATACAATGCAAGTGATATGAGATGTTTTGAGTTCTTCCCCCCTGCCTCTGACCCCAGACACTGCGTCAGCTAAAAACAGCCCTCTGGATTTCAACAAATAAACGTTCTGAATCTCCCTGGACTTTGTGCATCTGCAAAATAAATTGTCTGCTTGCACATTTCTATTCCTGCCTCTGTTTGAGGGAGATTATCATGGCGCTGTGCAAGTCAAAGAGCTTGTTAAATTATTTAACACCTCGAGCATGGTTTCTCGTACTCCTTAGGCGGAGGGGCCTGTGATTGGGGTGTACTCGGCCTTAGCGCTCGCACTGGGGGATGCCATCAGACACCCAGCACGGTAACCCTGAGCCTAGCAAGCGGTAAGAACTGACTCGAATGTGATCCAAAATAAAGCCAGCAACCAGTAGGCTGTGCCATTGATCTTTGAGAGACGGCCAGTTCTGTGACTCTCTTAAAGGCAAGGCAAGGGAGTCTGTAACTCTAGGGTCGAGGCAAAATTCCCAGCATTGCCCAGTGACGGTGTTTCTAGCAGGGTCCCACAGGGATCAGGTCTTTTCCCTTGTTGTTTAACATTTCTATCAACGAGCTGGATGGAAAACAAACTCCTCCCTGACGAAGTTTGCAGATGACACACCGATTGGGGGAGTGGTGGATAATGGAGAGGATGGGTCACTAACAGTGATATGGATCTCTTGGTAAACTGGACAGAAGCAAACAACATGAGTTTTAATATGGCCAGATGTAAATGTACACACCTACAATACACGTTAGTGGACTCTATCCTGGGAAGCAGTGACTCTGAAAAAGACTTGGGCTATCACGATGGGTAATCAGCTGAACATGAGTGCTCAGTGCAGTGCTCAAGGGCAAGAGAGCTAATGTGATCCTGGCCTGCACACATGGGAATATCGAGCAGGAGGGGAGAGATTATGTTACCTCTGTTTGGTACCGGTGCAGCTGCTGCTGGAATCCTGTGTCCAATTCTGCAGGGCTCAGCAGTCTAGCAGACAAAGCTGTAACAAGAACCAATGGCTGGGAGTTGAAGCTAGACAAATTCAGACTGGAAATAAGGGACAGTTTTTAACAGGATCATTAACTACGGGAACAACTGAGCAAGGGCTGGGGTGTATTTACCCATCACTGGAAATGGTGAATTCAAGACTGAATGCTATCAAGTTCAGACAAGAATTCAGGGAAGTCCTCTGGCCTGTGTTGTGCAGCAGGTCAGAGTAGCTGGTCCATTCTGGCCTTGTAGTCGATGAATTTACTGCCACGGACCCCATGCTCCTGCAGCCCCATTCCATGTAGGAAGGTAAAATAGAGGAAGCCAGCCTTGGGGATGTCCATGCTCTCCAATCGGCCTTGCTGTCTTTTCCTCCAGAGCTGAGAAGCAGTTTCCCATGAATGAAGGGAGCAGGAACAGGATGTCTCTCTCACTTCTAAGCTATGCTTTGTCAAAGCTGCTTGGCAATGAGTTTAGGGTTAGAGCTGCTCAAAAAAAGAACGGTTGATTTACATGAAAACACAAAAAGAAATTGTTTTAGCCTTGTTCAAAAAACATCATGAACCTTTTCTCTCAATATTTTATTCCCTGTCTTTTCCAAAGGGGGGATGGGAGGAAGGTAAGTAAAAGGGGAAAATAAAGTTAGAGAGAGTGGAATTTTTTCCCCCCATCAAAATGGAACGAAACACATGGGAATTTATTTTTTTTTAATTTTTGTTGAAAACCAAAGTTTTGATGGAAATTTCCATTTTTATTTCAAATATATAGAATTGTTACCAGCTCCCCTTGAGATCAAAGCCCCAGCTCTGTTGATTGGCAAACAGGACAACAAAAGTTTAGACTCGGCTTCTAGGGGCAGGGACTGTTTCTCCTGTTGGTGCAGCAGTGCCTAGCAGCCAAGGCCTCCCCACTGCACAGGTGCTGAAACACAAAAACAGCAGATTCCACGTATTAGCAACCCCGCAGTTGCCTACAAAAAGTTGTCATTCCTGGGCAGTTGCCAGTCAGCAGAAGGCAGATTTTGCGAGGCAGCAGCCAGGGAAGGAAGCATCTGGACATGTCTTTCTTTCCTGGCTGCACCCCGAATGCTGGAGCTTCCCACAGGGAGTGAGGGCCCTGAGGGCCCGGGGGCTGCTCTGTACCTCTCCCTGTGCTCTCTGGGGATCAGGGCACAGCATGTCCCATCACTTCCTTCCCTGGTGCAGCCACCTGGCAGAGTGCAGCCTGAAGAGCACAGGGAAAGGTACCGTTCTGCTCCGGTATTCGGGCTGCAAACTCCTCCTGCTACTGCCCTGCTTACTGCCTCCCCTCCCAGCCTGCAGCTTCCTGCCTCTTGTGCAGGTTTGCCAGGCTGCAGCCCCAGAAGGAAGCGCTGGGGTGGGCTGAGCACTGGCCGAGACAGGCTTGTGGGACTACGGCCAGGGAAGGCGCATCCCAGCACTTCCTTCCCTGGTGGGAGCCCTGCAAACCTACCTGCACTTGGGGCCTTTCTTAAAAAAACCCATGCGAACATGCAGTGTGCCGTTGCCAGTATTGGAATGCCATTAACACTGATGTTAATGGGGCGAGATTGGTTCCGGGCAGAACGTTGCCATTAACCAGAGGCTGCTAATGTCAGGATTGCTATTACGAGGGATCTGCTGTAATGAACGACAATAATCAGCTGCAGCTGGGTTTTGCAAGGACACGCTTGACTCTTTGCTTTGTCCTTGGTCATGATTCCTCCCGTGCTGACTGCAGACCTAGCTGAGTCTTCTGCAGAGTCTGCCTGAGTCAAAACCTTTGGCTGTGCTTTGCAGGATGGATGGAAAATGCTCCCCTCCCCACTCTGAGTAGAATAGGCTTTAAGAGACTGGAGTAGGAGGCAGAAACTATCTGTGGGGTGTGGGAAGAGTGACCAGCCAGTACTGGTGCAAAAAGCTTCAGACCTAAACCTTCAGCTTTTAAATTCTACTTCCGGTCCCCAGCTGCCTAGGGGCAGCAGAGCTGCTTAGATTCCCTCAGGGATATGTGCTGTGGTCCTGCCCCATATGCCTCCTGTGTGGGTGCTTGTGCTGCAGGCTCCTGGGGCAGCATAACGTTGCACAATGTCTGCACCAGGGGAATTACCTGCCAGCCAGATTCTTAGATACCAAAGCCAAATGGGACCACTCTGATCATCCAGTTTAACCCCTTGTATCACACAGCCCTGAGAACTTCCCTGAACTAATTCCTGTTTAAACTAGAGAATCTCTTCCTTAGGAAAAAAACATCTTTTTAAGATTTCCATTCTGCATGTGTCTAGCTTCAAATTTTGAATGCTAGATTGGAGTTCCCCAGAACAAGACCCAGTATTCTAGTAGGTTTTAGAGTAGCAGCCGTGTTAGTCTGTATCTGCAAAAATAACAAGAGTACTTGTGGCACCTTAGAGACTAACACATTTATTTGGGTGTATTCTAGTAGCGTCACATCAGTGTCAAGCACAGAGGTAATACAACTCTCCGGCTTTCAGTTGATATCCCCCTGTGTTTATACATCGAAGGATGTTAGTCCGATGCTGTGATCAGAAGGGCTAAGAGCTCATGTTCAGCTGATTATCCATCATGACCCCTAAGTCCTTTTCAGAGTCACCACTTCCCAGGATAGAGTCCACCATCCTATCTGTAGGCGAAACTTTCTTTCTTCCTAGCTGTATGACTTTCCATTTGGCCATATTGAAATGCATATTGTTTGCTTGTGACCTGTCCTCTTGGTTACTTACCGGTTCCCAAATCTTTGTGTCCTGCTTTATCAGTGATGAATTTATGTCTCTTCTAGGTTCTAGATAAAAACGTTAAACAGCAAATGACCAAGAACAGTTCTCTGCAGGACCCTACTGGAAACGTACATGCTCGATAAGGGTTTCCTGTTTATAATTACATTTTGCAACCTCAGCTGGCATGTTTTCAATCTGTTTAATACGTGCAATGTTGATTTTTGTGTCATTCTAGTTTCTTAATCAAAATGCCACACGGTACCAAGTCAAATGCCTTACAGAAGTCCATTACATTAACGTTATTACAGCTATCAGCTGGACTTATCTCATCCAAACAAACAAAAATCAAGTTAGTTTGACATGCTCCAGTTTCCATAAACCCAAGTTTATTTGCATTAATTATATTTTTCTCCTTTAATTTATTAATGTGTTCCCTATCAGCCATTCCATTATTTTGCACAGGATCACTGTCAGGCTGACAGGCCTAAGGTGACCTCAATTGATCCATTTACCCTTTTAAAGTTTTTGCACGGCATTAGTTTTCTTCCAGTCCCCTGGAACTTCCTCGTTATTTTAAGATTTACTGAAAATCAACATCAACGGTCCATAGAGCTCCTTGGCTAGCTCTTTTAAAACTTTTGTATGCAAGAGTGACTGGGGTCCCAGTGGGGGCCCGCTGTGGTCACTCAGTTAGGGTGAACTGCAAAGAATAGGTCAGACAAGCCCCATAAGGCTGGTGGATTTTCCGAAACTTAGATTTACCAAGCCAATGTAAAACAGCTGCTTTATTACCTTACTGGTTACTCCGAAGTCCAAACAACACAGTTCCCTTAAAGTGATGCAGCCCCAGGCCTCCATCCAGGTACCGAAGTCAAATATGATGATTTCTGAAAATCTTATTTCATCGTATAAAAGAAAAGGTTCTACCAGTCCCAAAGGATCAGACACATTACCTCGCAGGTTAATGAATGTTTCAGATCTTACCCAAATACAGCCAATTCTTATCAACTACAGTAAAATGTATTAAAATACAAGAGAGAATATGGTTAAAAGATCAATGTACACACAGACATGAGTTCAATTCTTAAGATTCATAGCAGAGATAGTGAACTTTGTAGCTGCAAAGAGTTCTTTCAGAAATAGTCAATAGATTATAGTTCAATGTTGTTATTTCAGGGCGATCCAGTCAGAAGTGGGATCTCAGTCCTTGTGGCTTAGGCTCCCCCTGCATGAAAACTCTAGCAGATCTGGGATGACAGAATCAGGACCCAACGGTCTTTTATACAGGGTTCTAGCATCCACTTGACCATGCAGTCCTGGGTAAGCTATAGGCTTTTGATGTAATCTTCTGTTTTCTAAACACCACCAGTAATTAGTTACACAAATTAACATAGGGCAATTTATCCATTAGGCAGTTTATCACAAATTTCAAAGACATATAGACGATGATATTATTTTACCCAAGATTCATCTAAATCTTAATATTCCCTTTTGGTGTCTGAATCAGTACTTGTAGTGACGGACAGGAACTGTCTGTTTACATGGGTAACATTCATGAGTACACAATTAGTATTGCTTCTAACTTCTAACAATATAGGTTTGCATTTCAAAGTTCCAGCCTATTTAGCATGAGTGGCCCTCATTACCATTTCATACCTTTCTAACATGACTTTAAAGGTCGGCTTTGCGTCATTCAGCCTGCAAACTGTTTAACCATTTCTGGCCAGGAGTTATATTTTGTATACGATTTGCTGCAGTTATATAGCAGTGGTAGCAACAATGGCTTGCATGGTTATGTTTTAATTAGACCACGTCACAGCAAGTTTTCCAGACCTGTGATTTTAAAAATGCATAGTTTTAGGAGCTGCTGGTTTAACATCCTCCTTAGTTACTGTTGGAATGGAAAGTAAACAATCATAATCATATATGAATACATCAACCGTATTTTTTGCAAATACAGAACAAAGAAATTTATAGAACATTTCTGCCTCATATGCATTATTATTGAAAAGTCTGTCATTACTAGAAGGAAATGGACCAGTCCCATTGTTGAGATTCCTTTTGTTCCTAATATATTCAGGGGGGAGGGATAGCTCAGTGGTTTGAGCATTAGCCTGCTAAATTCAGGGTTGTGACTTTAGTCCTTGAGGGGGCCACTTTGGGATCTGAGGCAAAAATCTGTCAGGCGATTGGGCCTTCTTTGAGCAGGGGGTTGGACTAGATACCTCCTGAGGTCCCTTTCAACCCTGATAGTCTATATTCTGAAAACTCCTTATTGTCCTTAACTCAGATGGTTATAGATCTCACCTTGTGTTCTTTTGCTTGCCTTACCAATTTTCTACATTACCTAGCTTCTCCTCCCTTGGTTTTCACACCTCAACTGCTGGAACGGGGCCTCATCCTCCCTGACTGAACTAACCTCGTTATCTCTAGCTTGCTTCTTGCTTGCGTATATATACCTGCCTCTAGAAATTTCCACTACTTGCATCCGACGAAGTGGGTATTCACCCACGAAAGCTCATGCTCCAAAATGTCTGTTAGTCTATAAGGTGCCACAGGATTCTTTGCTGCTGTTACCTAGCTTGTGATTTATATTTATTACTATCAACTTCCCCCTTCTTCCACTTGGTGTCTTTTCTTTTTAAATTTAATTGTACTTTTTATAGCTGCTTTCACTACTGTTCTAAGCCAGTTTGGCTGTCTAACTAGTGTGACCAGTTTTCTCAGTTGTGGGATTTTGGCTTTAGGACATCTAACAAAATGTTCTTAAACAGTTCCCAACTATCATTCCTGTTTTTTTTTTCTGTTCATATTCTTTCTCCCAATTGGTTTGGCTCATGATTGTTTTCAGCTTTTGGAAAAGTAAGTAAGTGTGTGTGTGTGTGTTTGGAAAAGTAAGTGTGTGTGTGTTGTGTGTGTGTTGGGACTTTGTTCTGTTTTAGTTCTGTGATCTGTCAAGATCATTTCTAATATAGAATTTCCCCATGTTGGAGACAAAACTTTTTGAATTAGGAAACTGATCTATAATTTTTAGAAACTCCAAAGCTGTTTTGGCCCTGGCACCATTATAGACAGATGGTTATGGAACTGGTCATCCCATTCTCTAGGGTGATTTTGGGGGTCTGTAGCAGAAACCAACTTGTGCTCCCTGTTGTGCTGTATCTGTCAGGACACTGATCCATAAACATCCAAGATCGTCTGCTTTTGAGTCATTCCTGCCTCAGAAACAGGTAATGTCACTTTTAAGAGAGTGCCTCCCCCATCCTCCCTGAATTTCTGGGGTTTGTATCTTTGGTGTGTGTGTGTGTGTGTGTGTGTGTGTGTGTGTGTGTGTGTGTGTGTGTGTGTGTGTGTGTGTGTGTGTGTGAATAAGTGCAGCATCCCTGTAATGTATTTTAGCCTTAATTCCATTTTTACATTGCTTTTAACCTGGGAATACATCTGAAATGTGGCCTTTGTCACCATTGGCTGTAGGCATGCTCACAAATCCGAATACTTCCACACCTGCATTTGCTTTCCCTTGCCAAGCAAAAAGGAACTGTCCTTTCTAAGCAGTGGCCTGGAATTACTGGTGGCCAAGAACCGCTGCTTTTGTCTGTGGCGTCCAGCTGCACTAGACCACAAACAGCCCCATCTCTTTCCTCTTTTCATTCTTGAGCATCTCGGCAAGTTAGCGTTAGCTGAACATGCGTTTGAACTCGAATGAAATGTTGGCAGAAACGGCATTAACTTTCCATCTCCAAGTCTAGGATTCATTCGTCGAAAAGCACCTATTATTTTTTAATTAAAGCAGTGCAGCAGTGTCTCTTCTTTTCTTGCATAGTCGTGCGCACAATCCTCTTTTCTACCAGACAGAGAAATTATTGCAAACTTTAAACTTTCTGTAGCAAACCCAAGACTCTTAAAGATGTCTATGAACCCTCATTTCTCATCATTGATGGTGCAGCTGGGGCATAGAGATGCCTTCTGATTGCCATTAACAGACAACTACCCGATGCTGCGGAGATAGGGTGGCCATGTTTCCCAAAAGGAAGACAGGACACATTGCAGGGCTTGCCCCAACCCCCCCACCCCTGGCAGAGCTGGCCCAAGTTGCTTGCCTGAGCCCCCTCCCACACATGGGGCTGGCCTTAGGGGTCTCCGATGCATGGGGTTGGCCTGTGCTGCCTGGCATCACTGCTCACCTGAACCCTGCCGCGTGGGGCTGGGGTTGCTGCTTCTTCCCTCCTCCCCCGAATGTTCCCTGCACCCCTTTGGGGGCACAACCCACTCTTTTGGCAGAAGTGGGCATTTGTCCCATTTGCTCTTGCCAGCTGATCGGTCAGCCACAGCAAACAGGACAAGTGTCCAGTTTTGCCCCAAAAAATCAGGACACCAGAGATAGGGCTTAAAAAGGGGACTGTCCTGTGCAGAGAACATACCCTGTGTCTGCAAACATGTGGATCTAATGCTCATAGCCACCTCCTCAGCAGCAGAGTGTGAATCTGCTGTGGGGATAGATGTTGTTCTGAGCATCTCAGAACAGATTTATGATGAAGCAAACTGGTAATAACTCTAGCCGCCGTATTTCTCCAAAGGCCTGAATTTAGCCATGTTAAAATGCGACGTAGATGATAAATTAATTGAAGGTAATTTTGCAGGATTTTTCTCTTCCCTTTCCAAAGAGAGCCAAGAATTATCTGTCTAAGCTGAGTTAGAGCACCCTAAACATTCCTAAATTGGGCATTGCACATGTGACCATCAGAAATGCCATTCACCACAACCCCACGCGACTCCACTCTCCGTTTTATTAATTGGAAACAGTAATGGTCAGCATCTGTGGCTTCCAGTGTCAAAGCTGCGTTATGCTCAGTCCTGCACAGCTGCTCAAAGGCAGCCTGCAAGCAATGAAGCTGCTGACTGGAGCAGCTGAGCACCTAAAGGAACATTATATTAATAGTGCAGCTGATCTCAGAGTAAAACAACAAATCCATAATTTGTGTGACCAATAGAGAAGTATCTGAAAGTCACAGATATTTTAACCAACGTTGGTATTAAGATGATTTAGAGTCTGAGTGGGGACTTTTGTATTGGACGCTTAATCTCTCTGCCACGCTTGTGAAACACAGATATTGTTGAGATTTCAGAGGGGTAGCCGTGTTAGTCTGTATCAGCAGAAACAATGAGGAGACTGAGTGTATCAAGACTGTTACAGAGACTGGCTCAAGGAGAAAATTCAGCTCTGGATCCAAACTTTACCACAAGTTCAGAAATGGTTCAGATCTAAGGTTCTGGTTTAGCCCATCTCCAGTTGTGCTGTTTACTAGATGGCTCCTGCCCTTCACCTCAGAGGTAGCTGCATTTATATCTGACGTGCTTAGGGATCCTTTAGGTCAGATGAAAAGCCCTATAGAAACTGAAAATATTCTCAGCAGCGTGCTTCTTCTGCTAAATTTCATGCTCTTCACATTCTCATCATTTACATTGTTTCAACTCAGCTATGTCTCTCTCCTTTTTTTTTTTTGCTTTACATTATACCAGTATTTTTCCCCATCCCGTCTATTTATAAGACACAATCTACCTAAAATAAGGTGATGAATGAAAAAAACCATATGTATTCTGGCCACTTTTGCAACTGGAGTAACTGCATGGTAAGAAGCACCATTTGAACTTCAGTCTTTTGTGGAAAACTCTCTGGAAAATTTTCATCGTAATTTGTAGGCAGTTTTTTTGCACAGACTTTTCGCAAATGTTTGTTTTTCAGTGGGTTTCAGTGTAATTAGCCAATTGATGCACTCAATCAATGTAACCACAAATACAATCTAATGGGGCCACCCCATGGTTACATGATCCTTAGATCCATGAGGAGATATGCACCCAAGGGGTGTGGGTGCACTGTCTCTATTGTCTATGTCAATGAAAATGAGTTATTATAGCAGACACAAGTTTTTTGCCAACTAATCATGCTGCAAAATGGAAATTAATATGCAAAGACAGTCCTGAGAAGTCCTAAATCTTCATTTTTAAAGGAGAAAATTGATTGTGACACTGACAGGCCAGATGCCAACTGTTGCTCAAGCTGCAGGCATTAGCTAACAACTAGCAAGTTCATAGCTGAAGACTAGACCCAGTCACCTGTATGTTAGTTTTGCTCAGCATAGATATTAGTCTTCTATGAATGTATTTAGTGTTTAGACTCTATGAAATCCTTGTAAGTTGCTTCATGCATTAATCTCGCTTGTAATGTCTGGATTCCGTATTATAAGAAAATACGCACGTTTTGCTTTATAATTTTGAAAATGTTGCTCTGAACTTGTGAAACCAGGCACGTGACTTTCCCGCCCCCCGCCCAGCCCATCCAGAAGGGTTATCAAAATCAGATTGGTTGTCAAGGGACTTGTAATTCAAAGGATTGATTAATGGCCCAATTGCACCTCAGAAATGCTCCCTGCAAGGAAGCTCAGAGCTGAATGAAGGAAACAAAACACAGTCACAGGAAAATCCTCCCTCTTTTTGACTCTTTGAAAACCGTTGCAGAGAAAACATCATAAAACAATAACCTGAAACACGCACACAACATGCCTGGAGTCACCCATCAGTCTCATGCGGCCCTCATAAGCCAGAGTTTTTCCAACCCTTCTGCAAAGATTGGGCCCCCCCCGGCAGGACAGGTGCTAGGGGGTTGAGCGCCCTAGGCGCATGGCAATTTCGCCGCCCCACGTGCTGGTGCCTCGGCTCCGGTGGAGCTGCCGCAGTCATGCCTGCGGGAGGTCCACTGGAGCCACGCGAGCAGCCGACCGTCCGCAGGCACCACTGTGGCTGCTCCACCGGAGCTGCCTGCTGCCCCCTCTCGCAAAATGCCGCCCACCAATAATTCTGGCGCCCTAGGCGATTGCCTAGCCCGCCTAAATGCAGGCGCCGGCCCTGCCCCACAGACAGGAGGTCCTTCCATTTGCTGGGTCAGAAAGAAGGCCCTGAGTCTGTTCAGCCTCATCCGTTTAGAGTAGAAGCCCTTTCTTTGTTTCCTAGTCCCTGGAAAACCCAGCTTGAATCGGTCTATGCAAACCAGCCCCGGATGGAACCTCTCCGGAGTTGTTCACAATCTCAGGGTAACAGTGGTGCTGAAACACTTTTTAAAGTGGGGGTGCTGCACCTCCCCCCTTACCCCTGTCCAGGCCCCTTCTCCCTTAGAACTGGGGCTGGGAGCAGAGCCATGGCTCTGGGTGGGGGGGCTGAGACTGCGGGCACAGCTGGGGGCAGGTGCACTCGGGAGCAGGGCCAGCAGCTGGGACCCCACATGTGGGGCCAGGCGCAGAGCCCCAGGCATGATACCGGCATCCAGGACTGGCAGCCGGGACCCTCGGGTGCGGGTCTGGGAGTGGAGCCCCCTATAAAACCTGGGGGTGCCCCACACCTATGCAGGGTAATCACCCCTCTACTGTCTGTTAGTTCCTGGAGAGCTGTGGTGACCCTCCCACATGGAGAAGAACCTAATCATACACAGCTGTTCATAAATACAATACCATGGTCCCCAAAGATGCTTGGTGGGGTTGCAATGTCTGTTGCAGCCCTGTGCTCCAAAGTGTGACTACATTTCCCTCCTCTCTTGGTTTAAGGCAGTCGCAGTGAGAAGAGAAGGTATGGCTTGACTATTTGGATATCTCCCACTCCCTCTGTGCTTGTAGGGGTTGGCCCTGGGGTCTCATTGGGAGGTGCACTGTGTGCAACTCTCACTCATGTCGATGGTAGCTGTGGATGTTGGGGATCAAGTGCGATATTTGTCCTCTGCACATCTTCATCTGAAAGGTGCCACAATGCTCTGCAAATGCAGAGAATTATTAACCAGGCTGCACCTCAGCTTATAAAACAGAGCCTGCATCTTCCCACAGCTACCTTGGGTCAGTAGCAATGGGAAAAGACATTCAGTGGGTTTCTTTTTAATCTTGTAAATTGTTGTTCTTATTTCAGCAGGACAACTCTCATTTGTTCTTTAAAATCTGAACTAGTTTTTGCTAAGCTGTATTTTTCCTTTCCGGCTGGTATACAGTGCAGTGGGACCTAGTAAAATAAAAACCACAACAATGCTGCGTGTGTGTGTGTGTGTGTGCGTGTGTGTGTTTTTCCTTAATAAACACTGTCTCCCACAAGGACAGACAACTCTGCTAGGAAGAAACGTAATGTGTAAGCCAGCCAAACAAAAACATTATTTTCTCCATCTGACCTTGCCTTTGTCTATTTATGATCTCTGCTTTTGATGTTAACCGTTACATATTATTGTAACTGTCTGTAGTTGTTTGTGCAATGGAGGGAAGGGAACAGTCCACAGCAAATGGATTTTTCTCTGTCTCTTTATCGTTCTTCCTGCTTTTGCTGCAACGTTTCTCAAATTGTATGAGCCACTTCTTTATTGCTCCTGCGTGGATGAACTTGGAACTGGCTGACTGTGTGGTGTGGGCTGAACGCTGCTAAAGGAGATTCTCCATTAGCTCAAGGGGTGGACGACTGCAACAGGACGTGAGTTCTCTGGTTGCTGTGGCTGTGAAGCTCAGAGCCGCTGTGATGTACAGCACAGTGATAGCCATGAATTATCCTCAAACTTATTCCAGTAGAGTCTTGTACTTGGAATTCCTGGGTTCTACCCTTCCTGGTCCATTCTGTTCACTAGTATGGGTGTGCTTAACTTGTATGTACACCCTTTGAAAACTGGCCCATATTTTGAAGCAGACATGCTGGATCTGACATGGCTATAGACTTGCTTGGCACTTGTACTTCAGCACTTAAAAACACTCTAATGGCAGATGGCTACTACAGAGATGGCGGCGATGTCGGATCCTAGAAACTCAGAAAACCTCTGGAATACCTGAAAGCTGAGTTGTAGACAGAGCTTCTCTAGGACGGCTTGCTGTGTATGGATCATGCAGTGTGCAGCATGTGTCCTCAGTCTGGGCTGATCTGTAAAACATCACCTGAAATTGGCTCTGTCTTCAAGAGGGGTATATGTGTGTGTGTGTGTGCGCGTGTGTACATGTGCATGTGTTTGTGTGTGTGTGTCTGTGTGTGTAAAAGACTATCTGAAATTAGAACTTGGAATGTTTCTTAATCATCTTGAAAGTGTAATTGCTGTTCTAAATTCCTGAAAATCTTGGTTTTGATTAGAGCTGAAACCAAGTGCTCCCAGAAAAGGTTTGAATGTCTTGGACTACATGGATCCATAAGATCGAGGGGCGGAGGGGGAGGGCTGGCACCTGTCCGCTATAGCCAGAGAGATGCAGGAGCTGCCTTCCATACTAGGGATTGATCCCTTCCCCAGGTCTTTATCTATTCTGAGAGGTTTCTCAGTTGGCTCTCTATTTTGCATTTGCAGTTGTACTGGCTTCCTATTTTGCACCCAACTGATCACCAGATTTGTGAGCAGAGTCTAGGAGTTAGACCTCTAATTGTGCACCGGCTATTTGCACTTGGGTGCAAGTAAGTCACTTCTCAGAATTGGGGCCCTTTAAATCTGGGAGGGTCCTGGGTAATAGAATAATTCATTAATAATTAAAAAAGGGATCAAATTGATGCGGCTTTTTTTTTTCCTTCTCCACTGTTTGTATCCCAGGTTTCTGGGTGCAAAGGGGCTTCGCAGTGGAACTGGAGTTTATTATAAGAGGGAACAATCCTAGTTCCTTTGAGGGAATTTTCCTAGTCATTTTGCCGGGTTTCCTGTCCCCACCTCACTTGCTTGCAATGACATTTCCATTGGTCTCTGTCCATAAGGTCGACATGGGAACCACGGGGCTGGGAAGTTATAATAACGAATGGATGTTTGTAACGCATGTTGAGACCCTGCAATGGAAAGTGCTCCAGAAGTACAGAGGATGGTTGGTGCTGCAGTAGGTTGAAGCTCTTTTGTCCTATGCATCAACTACAATTACTACTATGCTACTGTCGCTAATTATGGTGTAGATATCGTATTGGCTAATGAGTTGTTATGATGAAAGGCTGAAGGCTGTTGAAAAAGTTTCCGTGGGAATATCCCAGTTACCCAACCAACTTCATGTTGTCTTTTTAAAGTCCGGTTAAAAAGTCCATGATCAGGAAGGGTGCTCTCAGTTACAATTAGCGCTGCTGATGTATGCAATCTTGCATTTCCTCGTTTATTAAATCAATGGTATAAAATAAGCCATTTCAGTCCTGCGTGAAGGGTATTCTGCTGATGAATACTCCACCTGATCAGTCGCTCTGGTAGTTGTCTCAACTGTGCACGGCTGAATGCAAGTGGGGCTGCTCTGCGATGCTGCCTCGGCTAATCTGGTGGCAGCTTTGCTCAGCTCCTGTCGGATGGAAGCTGCTTTTTTGCATATCTTGCAGTCCGCAGGATGCAGCACCAGGAGTTTGGGAAATGAAAATAGTTTCTCTGCCCTTGGGCGCCTGGAGCTCAGAGGCTGTGGATTAGCTGTGCTGGCTGAGCATGGAGTGCATTGTCATCAGCTCTGCAGGAGAGTGTGGTTAGGGCTAAGCCTGGGAGAAGGGTTCAGACCTGAAGGAAGAGAACTGAAGTGGGGGAATTGTCTCCAGCTGCAGCCAGCAAGTTCCTGTCGGCAGAGCAGATTCAGCCATGCTCTAGGTGGGCCAAGCGGATCCCTTGACTGGGTTTTAGCTCTGTAGATCTGTAATATCCATTTATTCCTGCTGGTCTGCACTACACACCAATCCTGCCCCCTGCCTTCCACTCCCTGCAGAGCCTTACACACCTCAGGCTTGTGCATGACCACAAGGAATCCATATGCTCTTCCTTTTATTGGTGCTTTCTCTATGCAATTGACCCCTTTGCAGACAGACAAGGCCTTACGGTGCTATCTGGAGTGCACATCACACTGAAATCCTTAAGGAAGATCTTGTCCCTGCTTCCATGGCTGCTGAGGATCTGCTGGCAGCGTAACTGGCCTGGCTCTGCTCTGCTGCACAAAGAAAGTGGGATTTAGGGGGTGTTCCCAGCCTGTGTAGCCCCGCTCTACAGGTGCTCCTTGTGCATTAGGAGGAGAGGAAGGCAGGGTGGCTGCATCTATGGCTATATGAATCCTTCTGGGCTAGGTAAGGGACTGCAGCCACTCTGGGGTCTTTGTGCAAGGTGGAGAGCCAGCCCCTCTCTCCTTCATCTCTAACTGGTGGGATGCTGACGGTTTTCATTCCCAGACTGACTCCCCAAACTGCTGTCCTTTTATAGGGCTTGAGACCAAGCAATTTTTTTTTTAGGTCAAAATTATTTTCCCTGACTGTGTGTTGTTTTAGATAACTTATTTTACTTAATTATGCATGGAATCTCTTTTGTGGTATGTTAATTTACAGGACTGATAAGCTAATATTTCTAGTTTAATTATGATTAGTAAAAACACCTGTTGTAATAAATACTACTTAATGAGTTTAAAAATCTTTTAATGGGTCACTATTATATAAAGCACAAAAATGTGCAAAAACAAATATCCCTTATCAATTACAGAACATAACTGGATTCTAAGCACCCCTTTCTCAGTTATCTAGTCTTGTGTAAGTAACAACATACCTCTGTAGGTCCCTTTGTTAGTTTTGAGGGGTCCCTTCCGTGGATGTCTGGGCTGTATTAGTAAGGTTGGGTAAAATTATACACATTCCATTATTGAATTCATTTTGTCTTCACCCACTATGTTCAATTGAAAGAGGAAACTTTTCAGCTTCAATAGGAATAGGACAGTAAATGTACGACACAAAAAGGGGTTTGATTAGCATAGAAAAATTGTGAAAGTTTAACATGTGCCAAGTTATTATTCAGTATCAGGGTTCTCTTTGAAAGGTGGAGGGGAGAGAGGCCAGACGTGTAGAACTCCTCCACGTGGAGCAGGGATTGCACACACAGGCATTGTTCCATTGGCTGATAGGTGAAATACCTGCTCCTTCATATTGTCCAGGAGTGTCACTAATTTAAATACTGGTAGCTACAGAAAAGATGCTAACGAGGCAAGCCTGGCAGCCTTATTTGCTCTTATAAAATCAATACCACTGGAAAATTCATTCTCCTGGAAGATACAGTAACAGTAATGTAATACACCCACCACAATACTATCCCCTAATAAGTCTGACAGGCAGATTGCAGTGTCTATTTAGACTTGGTCAACCAACCAGCATCTTCAGCTGCTTCACTTAGGGAACCCTGCTGCTAAACTCCTGCTTTTAGCTGGAGGTGTTAAACTAATTATAAAGCAGTGTGACGTCCAGGAAGACTTAAAATCAAAGTCATATTGATTAACAGAAACAAAATAATTACTCGTTAGCTTTCTGACAAGGAGCATTTTCATCTAAACAATGGGTCCAATAATTATACTATCATTCATACAGAAGAAACTCACTTAGCAGCCTGGCCCCGATCTTACAGCCAACGCAGGAGTCTTTTCAGGACCCATGTCTGCATCGTTTGTTGTTAAGCTGCAGGATAAATCCTTCCCAACTCTTTGTCCTTCACAGTCCCAACATAAGGTGACCCTTGTAGCGTGATGGCCTATTACTAACCACTGTGATGTATGTGGACAGTCCCCACTGACCACAGCAAGGCTTCTGTAGGGTGAACCTGCTCTAGGCTTCGCCGGGGGGAGGGGCTCTCCTGACATCCTGGGTAATGTGTATGATCTCTACATACCTGGCCTGACTCTCCCCTGCCCAGTGACTCCTGTGCAAAGTGCTGCCATGGGCCATTTTGATCTGGGGGTATTTTAGAGTCGCTTTGCCCAGGCATAGCTGGTGACATGAGGTGCCAGGCAGGGGAGACTCAGGCTGTCGGTGGCTGGAGTCTGGCTGGGTGAATACCTGCTGCTCCAGTTGCCGGAACCTTGCCCAAGCAGTGCGCTCTCCGCCGCAGGTAGGATCTCACCCCCTGGGGAAGTTTGCTCTCAGCTGGGCTGTACCTGCTGTTGGATGAACGGCGCATCCTTTCCAGACTGCTGAGCAATTTTCAGCTGTGCTCAATAAATGTAGTAACTCACTACGCCAAACAAGAGAGCGCTGGGTGAGTGCTAGGAGGGAGCCGGTGGAGGAATGCTGGACCCAGAAATGGTCAGCACGTCCCCAGGGTTTGAGTTTTTTTCCTGTGGAAGTTTAAAATATATTTTTTGTTAATGTCCTGTGAAAACGTTTCTGTGCTCAGGACAAATGAATTTCTTTTTACATTTTCTCTGCCCTTTTGTCCCTTTTTTGGTCCCCCTGTCCCCCAATCCAATGGCAAAAAGGGGAAAGAAACAGAAATTTCCATGGAACGTTTTTGTCTCCAAAAAGAGGACGATTTGCATTGATGTTTCTGATGGAGAGGGGCGGGTCACAAATGTTCCATTGCCCCCACCTCCTAGGGCAGAGCGGCCAATTGGGGCTGATGCAGGAGCTGGGCAGAGCTCTCCCCTTTCTGCCAGGTGCTTGGGTAGGGCCTGTGGGGAGAGGCTGCTGCTGTAGGAGCGGAGGGGAAAGAGGGAGCACAGAGAAGAGTCCAGCAGCTCAGAGCGCTCTGCTGCCCTGTGAAAAATGGATCAAGTCCTCCTCCTCCTTCCCCCCTCTGCTCCAGACTACCTGCTCCCCTAGCCCGAGGAAGGGGAATAAGAGTACCCTGGTGGAGTTGCTCCCCAGGGTGTGTGTGTGTGTGTGTGTGTGTGTGTGTGTGTGTGTGTGTGTCCTCCATAGCTGCCCCAGGGACTGAGGTGCATGGGGGGCAAGGGACAGAGGCAGGACAGAGAGTGCAGAATTAATTGATGTAGGGGTGTGGGAGCAGAACTGCCCTCTCTCTATCCATGTGTGAGAGCTGGCAACACTGCAGTGTCACACCCACCCATGGGCGGGGGGTGCGTAGGGGGATGTTCAGAAAACTTGATTTCGTCTTTTTCTATATTCTTTAATCTGGCGAGTTTGGGGCCAGTCTCAAGAGTTGCTCTGATGGGGTTGACCCATGATTTTAACTTTTGGGGTTGCAAATCTGATATACGTCTAGGACTGGGGCAAGTTCCAGCAGCTGCTGGCCTCTCTGTGAGAGCCCTAGTGTAGGCCAGGTGCCTGCCGCCAAGTCCACTTGAATTCAACATGCTGAAATTCTCATAGACGCAGTGGTGAAAATTGGTCTGGAAGCAGATGGTAACGTCATATCTGCTTGTATCATCTGGCCATCTGCTCATCCCTCTCGCTGGGTACCACGGATCTCGCTCAGGGGTCATTCACTACCTCTAGTAACAGCGGAGCCAAGCTCCGTGTGGGTGATCACAAGAGGCATCGACTCCCATCCATGTCAAGGGGCTGCCTTCTTCCTTGTCCTGCCCACTTTGTTGTTCCTTAGGCCAAGTATAAAATATGACCAGATCAGAGGATTAGTGTTTCACATCCACGTTAGCCAGGCACAAACACCTGCCCAAGGTGCAGGGCATTGGAGAATCAGGCTGTGAATTGTGGATGTGAGGAACGTGACCAGTGGACGTATCACCTTTGCTCCTGGCTCGCGCCATGTGCAGCTTCCTGTCTAAAGTGGGCGCAGTGCATTCCTGTCAGGACTGTCGCATTTTACACCCGCTTGGCATGGACAGCCCTGTGGAGGATGCACTGGAGGAGAGCCACTGGCTGCATACATGGGGTGTGCATGTACAATCCGGGGTTGTTTTGAGTTCCCTTTCAGCATTTGTAACACCTGAGGGAGCTCCTCTGTCTCTACAACATTACAATAACCAGTGCACATTATCCTGTACGCAACCTGCTTTAGAGAAACACTTCAATAAAAGTCTCTTCACGCTGAGGGGAAAAACCCTGAAGCCTGGCTCGAGCAGTAGTAACAGGATGAGACAGAATGCTTAACAGCAAAAACCATGCTCACTCTTAGAAGCTGATGAATGGAAAACTCTGAGCGCTGCCTCAGCTGCCTGCCAGTCTGCATGAGAAGAGATGACAGGAATGAACTTTGACACATTCTTAGGATTTGACGCGACTAATAACCAAAGGCTGGATTGTACCATCCTTTGCTCATGCAGAGATGGACCTTTCACCATGAAGAGCTCATGCTAGCTTAGTTTTCTCCCCCTCTTGTGGTGGTACTAGCCCATTGGGGGCCCTAAGCAGGAATATTTAGGGGGGCACCCCCCACAACACATAGTAAAAGGTGAGGAGGGGACCACTTTGAGCTGCTTGGGGCCCTAAGCAATTGCTCAGTTGGCTTCTACCTAGCAGCAGCTCTGCTGGTCCACCTCAGAGCATCAGGAGCTACTGCTGTGATGCACTCTGCTTCCTCAGCTCAGGTGGGAAGGCTTCAGAGCTCAAGCGTTCACATCTCTCTGATGACCCAAGTGGGAGGATGTAAAGAGGGTGACGTACACATGGTGCCAAGAATAAGAGAGAGAGATCCAAACCCTTTTTAAAATAAATCACCAAAACATTTCCCTGAGGATCAAGATTTGTGAAACTTAAAATCAAATGATAAAGCACTTAAATGTTCAGCCGAATGTGCATCCTGGTCCCTCTCTTCTCCAAGGCCAGAACACTGGAAAAGGAACTGTTTCAAAGTCTTTTCTTTGTTTCTCTGCTCACTGAATTGCATGAGTCCTCTGAGAAGGGAGGAAAGGTGGCTAACTAATTCTCAGGTATTAGCCAAGGGCTGCTGCTTAATCTCCTCCCATTCAGTAGTGGAAATACATTGATGGGCATGTGTTTTATTCATAGATTCATAGATTCTAGGGTCAGAAGGGACCAAGGTGATCATCTAGTCCGACCCCCTGCACAAAGCAGGCCACAGAACCCTGCCCATCCACTTCTATAACAAACCCCTAACCTATGCCTGAGTTATTGAAGTCTTCAAATTGTGCTTTGAAGACCACAAGCTGCAGAGAATCCACCAGCAAGTGACCCATGCCCCACGCTGCAGGGGAAGGCGAAAAACCTCCAGGGCCTCTGCCAATCTGCCCTGGAGGAAAATTCCCTCCTGACCCCAAATATGGCGATCAGCTAAACCCTGAGCATGTGGGCAAGACTCACCAGCCAGCACTCAGAAAAGAATTCTCTGCAGTAACTCAGATCCCATCCCATCACCAACCACTGGGCATACTTATCTGGTGATAATCAAAGATCAATTGTCAAAATTAGGCTCTCCCATCATACCATCCCTTCCATAAACTGATCAAGCATAATCTTAAAACCAGATATGTATTTTGCCCCCACTACTCCCCTTGGAAGGCTGTTCCAGAACTTCACTCCTCTAATGGTTAGAAACCTTCGTCTAATTTCAAGTCTAAACTTCCTAGTGTCCAGTTTATACCCATTCGTTCTTGTGTCTACATTGGTACTAAGCTTAAATAATTCCTCTCCCTCCCTAATATTAATCCCTCTGATATATTTATAAAGAGCCATCGTATCCCCCCTCAACCTTCTTTTGGCTAGACTAAACAAGCCAAGGTCTTTGAGTCTCCTTTCATATGACAGGTTTTCCATTCCTCGGATCATCCTAGTAGCCCGTCTCTGAACCTGTTCCAGTTTGAATTCATCCTTCTTAAACATGGGAGACCAGAACTGCACACAGTATTCCAGGTTGGGTCTCACCAGCGCCTTATATAACGGTACTAACACCTCCTTATCTTTGCTGGAAATACCTCGCCTGATGCATCCTAAAACCGCATTAGCTTTTTTCACGGCCATATCACATTGGCGGCTCATAGTCATCCTGTGATCTACCAACTGATGCATCCCCAATCTATATCTAAAGTTCTTATTATTAATCCCTAAGTGCATGACCTTGCACTTTTCACTATTAAATTTCATCCTATTACTATTACTCCAGTTTACAAGGTCGTCCAGATCTTCCTGTATGATATCCCGGTCCTTCTCCGTGTTAGCAATACCCCCCAACTTTGTGTCATCCGTGAACTTTATTAGCACATTCCCGCTTTTTGTGCCAAGGTCGGTAATAAAAAGGTTAAATAAGATTGGTCCCAGAACCAGTCCTTGAGGAACTCCACTAGTAACCTCCTTCCAGCCTGACAGTTCACCCTTCAGTACGACCCGTTGTAGTCTCCCCTTTAACCAGTTCCTTATCCACCTTTCAATTCTCATATTGATCCCCATCTTTTCCAATTTGACTAATAATTCCGCATGTGGAACCGTGTCATAGAGTCATAGAATCTCAGGGTTGGAAGGGACCTCAGTCTAGTCCAACCCCCTGCTCAAAGCAGGACCAATTCCCAACTAAATCATCCCAGCCAGGGCTTTGTCAAACCTGACCATAAAAACCTCTAAGGATGGAGATTCCACCACCTCCCTAGGTAACCCATTCCAGTGCTTCACCACCCTCCTAGTGAAAGCGTTTTTCCTAATATCCAACTTAAACCTTCCCCACTGCAACTTGAGACCATTACTCCTTGTTCTGTCATCAGGTACCACTGAGAACAGTCTAGATCCATCCTCTTTGGAACCCCCCTTCAGGTAGTTGAAAGCAGCTATCAAATCCCCCCCTCATTCTTCTCTTCTGCAGACTAAACAATCCCAGTTCCTTCAGCGTCTCCTCATAAGTCATGTTCTCCAGCCCCCTAATCATTTTTCTTGCCCTCCGCTGGACTCTTTCCAATTTTTCCACATCCTTCTTGTAGTGTGGGGCCCCAAAATGAATAGTAATTAATCCACAATTGTTTTTCATCTTCCCATATGAATCTTTCTGAGCATTAGTGCCCCAGAGGGAGGCTGGTTTGTTTATGCCATGTACCACCTCAGCAGTAATTCTGGGGGAATCCAGGGTTTTTACTCTTCATCTGGGCTCTTATTCACAACTGCTGGAGCTCAGTAATTCACTGTAGCAGCTACGGGAGTGATCACCGTGGGCTGAAGTGGCAGCTAGATGGTAGGCACAAGAAGGCTGGTGCATGTACAAACTTCAGATCACTAGTGATACTCCTGCCAATACTCCTCCAACCTAGCAGCATGTGTGAGGCTCTACCACTACTGCAAAGCTAGAAACATTTTTATTAATAATGGAATTTAAATTTAGCACCTCCTAGGGCAGATTCTGTTCTCTTCCATGAGGGAGCTGCAGTTCCGTCACTTGAATGAGCTGGGATTCGCCCCAGCTAACTGTCCGTGGAACTCTCCTCACTTTAGGTGCCTCAGTTTCCCCATGTCACACACTCCATATGGGACTTACGAGGCTTAATAATAGTATAACTCTCTTGGAGCTGCCTAGCTGAAAGATGCTATGCAAGCACCAAGGACTGTTATCACCAGAGAGAGCAGATTCAACGCTCCACAATAGTCAAGGGGCTGTGGTTTGGAAGAAACAGGCACATAAAGTGTGGCCCTCATATGAAGATTCACGTTGCAGGAGTATTGTGACAAAAGATGGCTTTTTTGTTGCAACATACATTTCTGCAGGAAACGTCTGTTTCTGATGAAATTTTTCAGGTTTTTCACCAAAAAGAGGAATCTGAAACACTTTGAATTGCTGAAATTTATAAAAAAAATTGACCGAAAAAGAAAGAAATTAAAAGAAATTTTGACAACCTTTTTGTAGGACAAAAATATTTTTCTCAACCATGGCTCATTTCCACCTTGGGATATAAGACCTTTGGGCTAATCAGTGAGTAATAAGCATATTGTCTCCACTGAGAATTTACGGGCATGCAAAGATCAGTAAGTTCATCTATCAATAAGATAAGCTGGCCTTGAAACAGACTTTCCTTAAAGAGCTAATGAAAAATGGTATTGATCCATTGCATCTGGGAGCCCTGTGTCCCTTCCCTTCCCTTCCTTTCCCAGTGTTTCTGATGTACTTAGCTCTTTAAAATAAAATCTCTTGTCCTTGTCCTAGTCAAGGTGAAACTTTCAGATCCTTTCCTTTCTGGCTGTAATATGGCTTGAGGTGGATGGTGACGATGGACAAAGTGTTTGACTGGAGCATATGCTAATATACTTCAATCAAAGGCCATCGAAATGCATTTTTAGCAGTGACTGTGGGTGACCTGTGGCAAGCAGTGCAGTATGGCTTGGGGAGGAAAGGCAGGCTTCTGGCTGGTTTGAGGGGTCTGGGTTACGGTCATGGCTCTGACACTGAGGTGAAGGGTGACCGTGGGTGAGTTGTTTGCACCCAAATTTTCAAAAATGGTCACTGACTTTTATGTGCCTCAGTTTTTTTTGGCGTCCATCTGAAAGTTCCCCCTGTGGGTCTTAAGTGCTGGGCACCCACAACTCCCTCTGCAGTCAGTTGGGGCTCGAGGTGGGCCACTTCTCTGCAAATCAGAAACAAGGTGTCACTTCTGGGCTCCAAGGCATACGCTTGTAATAGCTCCGGGTTCCCATAGACTCCAGCTGGAGCTGTGCAGATACAGCACTTCTGAAAGTCAGGCCCTTCCTGTCGCTATGCCATAGCATCTCCAGCTGCAAAAATCTGAGAAATGCCTCTACTTGTTTGGATCTGCAGTGTTAGTAAAGTAGTTTTGAGCTTCATGAATGGAAGGCGCAATGGAAAGAGTTTTATTTGCAATAAGATATAGATGTGCAGTTAGGGTGACCGGATGTCCCAATTTTATAGGGACAGTCCTGATATTTGGGGCTTTTTCATATATAGGCTCCTATTACCCCCCACCCCCGTCCCGATATTTCACACTTTCTATCTGGTCACTCTATGTGCAGTCGAACCATATGTGTGCCAGAGGCAGAGCTGTTTAATCATAACAAATGATGCTTTTTTGCATGACTGTGCTTTTTCCTCTCCTTTTCTCATTCGTTTTCTGCCTTTTGGCACAATTGAAACAAAAATAATGTGTGCATCTGTCACTTAAAGAAGGGTTTGTGGTCTTTCCACCAGAGAAGCATGCGCAATACACGCTCTCTTTTTGGGAAAGCCTTTCGTTTACCCCTGCGGATAAGCAAAACTTCTCTTTATGCTTCAACAGGCAAAATACGTTAATCAGATGGAAATAAAAAAGCTAGCAGGGTTTGCTAGCTCCTGTGATGCCATTCAGCCATGAAAGAAGGAAAAGAGCTGTTTCCTATCCAATATGTGGCCCATAGACTCTCTCCAAGGGTCTGCGTATACTACAGCTATAACTGTTTTGGAGGCTTATTTATGATACGGGTGTTTCCAGCCCCTGCTGTGACATGGGAAAAGTTGTCATGGGGCCAGAGCTGAACCATCTCCCAGGTATTTGTTAAATCTCTGGAGAGCCCAAGCTTTTGGCCCAGTTATGTGGACTTGTAGGGCCCAGCCACACAGCAAGGTCTGTAACTAGATTTGTGACCTTTTCACCTGACCCTCTTGCTGCAAATAGTTGTGTCCATACTCTTTCAATATCTAGTCTCCCTTTGAGTTTATGCTGGGCAAGGTTAGTTTCATTTCTACTGTGGGGGGAATTTAGCTCATTAGTTTGGGATTTTTATTCTTGAAAGATTAAAAGGATGTTTATATGGAGTGTGTTTGTGGGAGTGTGTGGGCATGTGTGGAACTAGGGATGTGAGACGTTTAATCTCTAAAATCAAGTTATTTCAAATTTTGGAGAGAGGTCTAATGTTGTGTGAGAGCTATGAAATTTTGCAGGTGTCTGCTCCTGAATAAGGCAATCTTAGTAAAAATAGTCTCATTTTCATGCAAACATCCCACTTTTACCCTGGCGGGGGGCAGGGGGTAGGAGGAGACAGCAAGACTCCAGTTTTTCAGAAATGATTTGGTATAAAACTCAATTGAAACTGAAAATGTGAAATTTGCAGAACCAAATGTCTCTGTGTAATGGGCTGGCAGGAGTGGAATGAATTTCTCATGACTTCCATACAGCTTGCGTGTGATTTATTTTGTGGATGCACAAATGGCACAATAAAAATGTGGGTGGGGAAGGTCAAAGAAAACAAAGTACAAAATAGAAGATAAACCGGAAGTGTCTCTAAGTTGAAAAGAAAATACAAGTGCCGAAAGGGCTTCCTTAGGCACATTAACCCTTCTGTAGCCTCGGGGTCAGCTGTGTGGGGTCTGGAGAGCCCACCCAATAGACCAGCACAAGACGAGCAGCCATTCAGTAGGTGTGCGGCCCCTCAGCTGTGCCGTAGCTGCACGGAGGGGTGTTCCCGAGCCCTCATCTGTGGTTGTTGGCTGCACACTTCACCACTCTGCATCTGAATGGCTCAGTTTGTGCCTGAGACAGTGTGGCAGGTCGAAGCCGAGTGGTCTCTCATTAGGCTGAGTGATAAGGAGAAGGCAGCTTGTTTCCATGCTGCCCACTACAATATGGCAGTGTCCCCCAGGGAGATGGTTGGTAGCTGAGTGCAGGCAGCTGTTCTGCTGAGGAGGCGGTGACGAGGTGCTTCCAATGTAGCTTTGAAAAGTAGCCATTGATTTTTGTCAAGGAGGCCGTTTGCTGCAATAGGATGTTAGGAGGCGGCATATTAGAGAGGACTAGTAGCCACTTAGTGTGTGTGGGTCCCATAGTCCCTGTTGTCGTTCTCATTGTTTGATTCAGCTGTACGTCAACTAGCTTTGTGTGGGGAGAGTCTAACCACCCAGAGCACAGGATTGTCCAACTGAGGGGCAGATAGCTTAGTGCCCCAAGTTAAACCTGCAAGATAAGTTAGGTGGCCATTTCTGTTCGTAATCTTCTGAGCTACCTTGGTGAGGTGGCCCTTAGAGGTCAGTGTGGGAGTTAATTCCTCCTAGATATACTGGCTTTGGGTCATGTGCCAGTCATTCTCCGTTCCAGATGTTGAGTACTCATGAAGCACTGTTGTGATTTGGGATGGAAGTAAGATGACGCTGTGTTTGCCACACTGGGCGTAAGTCTGCACTTCTTGCAACAGCCACTGGTGGCTGCCAGCTCTTGGGTCCAAGTTCTTCTCAATCTTTTTGAAATCTCTGTCTCTTGAAGTGAGGCAGATGCCATCATCTGGATACTTGAATGGCCTTGAGATTGTTGGGGGCAGATCATTTGTAAATGTGTGTTGAAAAAAGCTGTGGCAAGAATATCCCTGGAAGAGTCTGCTCTTTAGGACCACCCATAAGCTCAATATATTGCCTAGCATCACATGGAATTGTCTGTTTGAAAGCCTCGTTTCCATAGCCATAGCAACCCAATGAGGTAACAACTTTGACATCTTGACCAGCAGGCCAGTGTGTGAGATGGTATCATACATTGCTGTCAAGTAGAGTGACCAGACAGCGAGTGTGAAAAATTGCGGTGGGGTAGGGATGGGGGGTAATAGGAGCCTTTATAAGAAAAAGAGCCTAAAATTGGGACTGTCCCCAATAAAATCGGGAAATCTGGTCACCCTACTGTCAAGTCAAGAAACACAGCCCTCTTCTTTTCCTTCTGTTTGAAAACCGTTTTCTATATAGGTGGTAAGAGGAAGAACTTGGTCACAAGTGCTCCTATTAGGTGTGAATCCTGTCTGGTCATTGCTCAGAGTCTGCTTTGCTGTGGGCATGGTTCCTTGCAGAACTAGTTGCACCAGAAGTCTGTAGGCCCAGCTCAGATATGATCTCAGCTGGTAACTAGCTGGGAGGGAGGAGTCCTTTCCTGGTTTTGTTAAAGCTACCTCTTTCCAAGGTGGGGCCAGTCACAGTATATGTGTGAGAAATAACCTTGCCTAACCATCACTGGATAGGGGCTTCTCTCAAGACTGTCCGGAAATTTGAGCTGGAGAATCTATGGCACAAAATGATTTGCACCCGGAGTTATAGACCCTTGCCATGTGGTGTTAATAATGGAAAGGCATCCATATCCTTACTTGAAAACACTATGATGAGTGCTATGCTATGGTACTTGTAGCAAGGTTCTCACACACATACTTTCATTATAAAGAGTAGGGTGAGAACAGGACAAGACCCCGTGAGAACAGGACAAGAAGCAATGGCTTAAATTGCAGCAAAGGAGATTTAGGTTAGAGATTAGGAAAACTTCCTAACTGTCAGGATCATTAAGTACTGGAACAAATTACCTAGGGAGGTTGTGGAATCTACATGTCAGTGGGTTTTTTTAAGAACAGGTAAGACAAACACTTGTCAGGGATGGTCTAGACTCCAGATAATCCTGCCTCCAAGCAGGGGGCTGGACTGGATGACCTACTGAGGTCCCTTCCAGTCCTACATTGCTATGATTCTATGGTAGTGCTTCTCCCACCTTCAGTGGGCCACTGACATTCAAAGAGGATTTAAGATAAGAGATAAGAGAAAGGAGTAAAGTTAATGTACAAGGGGCTAGAATGGCAGAATGTAAATAGGGAAAGGATTTAGGGAAAACAGAATCATGTGCTTTAAGAAGAAGAGAAGCCAGTGGTTAAAGCACAGGTTTGGGAGTCAGGAGATTTGGGTTCTGTTCCCATCTCTTCCACAGCCCTATTCAGGGATCCTGGACAAGTCACTTGTCTAGTCTGTGTCTCAGTTTCCCCACTGACAAAATGGGAATGATGCTGTGCCCCAGACAGAACTTTGTGGCTTGATATATGAATGCTTGAAAATAGCAACAGTAACACTTGATCTTTCGGTAGTGGCTTCCGTTCAGGGATCTCAAAGCTCTTTACAAGCATTCATAAATCAAGCCATGGACTTTCTTCTACATAGGGGGCTGGAGCAGAATATTTGAAACTGCTGACTTGCTGGGGGCTAGATCCTGCCGTGCACGTGAGCTGTTTTGCACTGCTCAGGTGGTACAATGTGGCACTGAAGTCATCTTAGCCAACACAGGAGAACACCCCCCGCTCCCCGCACTGGGGAATATTAAGGTGAGCTCTGGCCTGTCTGCCAGTGCCTGCAGGGTGTGGCCTAGGAATGGGCAGGTGCCACATCTCCATTACCCCAATAATCTCTATAGCTGCCAGAGTAGCCCAACATAGATTAGAGTAGCCCGGCAGCCAGCCGGCCTCTGAACAGAGCGTGGAGTAAAGTGGCTTAAAGCCACCTTCGCACACCCTCCTCTGGTGTGATTCCATGCACTGTTCAGCCAAACCAGAGAACTGGGGCCAACAGCCTTGAACAAAGGGTCAGTGGCCTCACTGGGCCCCCCGCGGCACTGGGCTGTGGCCTCATTTCACCAGAGATATCTAGGCTTTAAAGTTTCTTCAGAAACTTTTAATCAGTTTTTGTCCCTGATAAAGCCTATCCCTGGTTCCTGTTGGTACTGAACTGAGTCTAGAGTGTGTGAAGAGGAACCAAATGTCATCGCATCTGCTAGGGTGTCAGGTCTTTGCAGTGTAACTGAACCCCACCCCCGGGTTTCCCTTATAGGGGAAAAAAGATCCTTCACACTGCATATTAAACTTCCTATTTTTAACTCCAAGTAAGGTTTAGAAAGGATAGCAAAGCAGCCTGATGTTCCCTGAGGATTCAGTTCGTGATATCAGCCTGTCCTTTCAGTTCACTACTCGGGATAATTAATTACGGCTGAAGAATTTTTGTTATTTGCAAAGGGCAGGCACAAACCCAAATCGATGTCTCTGGCTAACGTAGAGTGAGGCTGTAACAAACTGTAAAAGTTCTCAATGTTTTCTCTGAATACTGTGTTGGTGCCTCAGTGTCCCCATGGCAGTTCTTAAGTATCTGGCAGAGCAATGTCCAGTGCACCTAAATGCCTGGCACTCTGTCTCCTAGCAACTGATGGCCTGGGCCCCTCCTCTGCAAAGGTGCCAGCTGAAGGTGTTGGAGACAAAGAGGTCAGGTGACCTCCTGGCCCAGGAAAGGGGCTGAGCAGAGAGGAGGGGCTGAGGGAGGGGTTGTTAGTCTGGAGCTGGCTGGGGTCAAGGGTGGAGGGCAGACCTGGGGGTCTGGCTCACTGCCCCCCCCAGAATGGACCCAGCCGAGGGGTCTGGTTCGCTGTATCTACAAGCTCTGTTTTAGACGCTGTTCCTGTCATCGAATAAACCTCTGTTTTACTGGCTGGCTGAGAGTCACGTCTGACTGCAAAGTGGGGGTGCAGAACCCGGTGGCTTCCCCAGGAGCCCGCTGGGGTGGACTCGCTGTGGGAAGCGCACGGAGGGGCAGAGGATGCTGAATGCTCCAAGGAGAGACCCAGGAGGTGAAGCTGTGTGAGCTTCTTGCCCTGAACAAGTCTGCTCCAAGGGAGAGGAGGCTCCCCAAAGTCCTGCCTGGCTTGGTGGGGAGCAGTTCCAGAGCATCGCCCGGTGACTCCGTGACAGAGGCCAACCTGGATATGGGGAAACATTCAATGGAATCTTTCCTCGCGGTCTCGCATCTAGGGAATTCAGAGCGGCTCATGTGTTCTTCAAACTCATTGTAACGGCCTCAGGGGGTGGCAGTGAGGACTGGTCGGGATTCATGGATTCTCACCAGGTTTTCAAAAGTGCCTAGTGCTTTAGGATGTCTGACTTAAGATGGCTCAACAGGGCCTGATTTTCAGACGGCAGGTGCTCGGTACTTTCTGGCAAGCTATCTCCTTTCAGGGGGCTGATGCTGGGCACCCAAAAACTGCAGCACCCAAAATCACTAGCGACTTTTGGAAAAGCTGTTCCTGGCTCTGCCATTGACTCGCTGTGTGAACCTGCACAAGTCACTTCTTCTCTGTAAGTCTCTGATGTGAAAGGGGGAGGGGGATAATTACCTGCCTTCCCAGGAGGCGGGGAGGAGAGGGGACTTTACTAATGTAGAAGTCTGCATTTCCTTCCCCTGAAAAGTAGTAACCGGCTCTGTATTGAGAGATCTCTGTGAGAGGTCAGATCCATGAGGTGCGGAGCATCTCCCTAACTCACTTTATATAGCAGGTGCTGGGCTGACTCCTAGACTGACTCCTAGAAGCCGCAGAATGAGAGGAGCATGAAATGCAGGTAGTTGGCTGGGACTCATCTCAGCTTGTAACGTGGCCTTCTCACAGCAGCCGGCCTGGGCCATGTTCTCCGAAAGGAAGCTTGTACCTGTAGATCAGGAACACCTCTGTCACATCTGGTTACTTGGGGCTTGGGTCAGGTGCCAAGGTGACATTCAAGTGAGTGAAAATTGGGGCTTTGCTGATGCCCCTGGTGTGATATTAAGTATGCAGCCGTTCCTGCTCCTGCCCTCTGAACAGCTCCTTTGCCAGTCTGATTAATTTGGACACATCCCTTGATCCCGGGCCTAGGGCAAAGCAAATGCAGAGGAATGAGAATGAGACGTCGCCTGTTCTGTGTGGAGTTGCAGGATGGAAGAGGAAGCAGAGCATAAAATACTTGTAAGTAGCATTTTCTGCTGCCCAGAGCTCCAAGCCCTTTGCTGTGGAGGGGGAAGGTCATCAGCCCACTTTTACAGAGGGGGAAACAGGGAAGTGAAGGGACTCATCCAGAGTCACAAAACAGATCAGTGATAGAGGCTGGAATAGAACCCAGGTCTCCTGACTCCCAGGCCAGTGCCCTAGTCACTAGGCCTGGCTGAGGGAAAGTCCCTTCTTTGAAGTGTGTTGGTCTGAATCTGGCCCCAGTTGGCAGAGAGAAACAGTTGTTGCCTCCTACTGGCTCTTCAGTGCCCAGCACCTGCAGACAGACAGGTTTCCGTGCAACAATTGACCCCCTTGGTTGCAGCCTCCTCAGAGCGGTGAAGGGTGATAACCAGGGGTTGTTCTTAGTCAGAACATCAGTAAATATGGTTCCACCATTTGCCCTGGTCGAGGCTGGGTCCTGCTCCTAGTGAAGTCTCTGGAATTTTTCCCGCCGTGCTCGCAGCTAGGTGCAGGATTTTTAGACATGCTCGGCATTGGTCTCATGCTGCTCCCATGGATGTCCCTGGAGTTCAACTGGTGGCTGCAGTGCCAGCAGAGTTAGGTCAGCACCGAGCACTGTTCAGAGTCCCATGCTAGAGTCTGAACAAGCCCGTTGGCCTGAGAGACTGGGGTAAGCAGAAGAGCAAGGTGTGAGCAGAGGGCACAGTGGCAGGGCGGCACTGAAAAGCCAGCCACTGCCTGGGATGTGGGTAAGCACAAGACTTCAGTTCCCAGTGCTGGCAGCGCTCGCATCACAAGGAGAGCTCGTAATGCTTTACAGCAAAAAGTGCAGATTTGGTGACTCTGAAACATTTTGAAATTTGTCTTAGGTCTAATTGTTCACGTTAAAAAACAAACAAACCCAAAACGTCAGAACCTTTTGGTTTTCAATTTCTAAATGAAACCTTTAGATTTTTCAGCTTAAGTGGATTTTTCATTTGGAATTTTCTTTCAATTTTATTTAAAAAAATTCATTAAAACACTTGAAATAAAATCGCAACATTCAACTCCAACGTGTCCCGCCCCCCCAACCCAATTGTTCAGAATTGCCAGTGAACCAAACCCCCTTTATTTACACAGCTCTGCACACGAGCACTAAAAGGAGGGGTGCATGCCAGCTGTCTCCTGAAACTTCCTATAGTAGCTGCTCTCCTGCAGAACCCCTTGCCCAGAGTACATCTGCCAGAAGACACATATTGTCCTGTTCAGGGATCCCACAGCCTCTACGTTACCCTGTCTAAAGATGCAATAACCCCCCCCCCCCCGACAAGTTTCTACTGTTTTTCAAATTCTGTTTTACTAGGTGCTGTAAACTCCATAGGTTGGCCGAATGGGCATCTTTTGTGGCTGCTTATAATGAAATCCGTTCTCTCTCATCAGGCAAAGAACTGCACAGCTCAATTGCCTTTAAATCCAACAAACACTGCTAATGGGAAGAGAGGAGAGAGTGTGTGTGTGTGTGTGTGTGTGTGTGTGTGTGTGTGTGTGTGTGTGTGTGTGTGTGTGTGTGTGTGTGTGTGTGTGTGATATGCACATTGGACAAGAGCTCTTGATTCTCTCAGCATGGTCCTCGATGCTCCTCATACACAAAATAGTGGGCCAGATTCTGCCCTCAGTCGCATGGGTGTAAATCCGTTGGTTTGGGTGGAGTTGCTCAAGATTCAGACTGTGTAACTCAAAGCAGAATTTTCCCATTGTCTATAGATATTCATTGATCCAGTGTGTCCCACAGTAGAATGGGAAAGGAGGCAATAGAAATGCAGCCCATGTCAACAGTGACTCCAAGTCTTGATAATTTGTCATCCTTTGGGAAAGAAATTTTGGGGTTTTGCTGCAGTTTCCGATTGAGCAAGATCCCATCACAAAACACCTCCACCACCACCTTTGGCATGTTTCAGCCTGAGAGCAAAGAGGCTAGGGAGTGACTAGGCATGAAGGTTGAATTTTCTTCCCTGCACCTTGCAGAAGTACTTCTGGGTCAGGCATGAGACACCTTGGCAGGAAAGCGTGAGGGGAGAGCTTGCACAGCTGCTGCCAGTTCTGCACATTGCTCTGCAGATCCATAGAAAACCTCACTCCTCAGTGCTTGCCATCTGGCAGCTCTGCTAAACAACGGACTATGCAGTGTGCAGTGCTGTCCAGAAAACCCCACGGACCTTTGGGGGAGACGAAACGTTCTGAAAAGAACATGTCCCGGGGTCCTGTCTGACTGATGTTCATTAGTCACACCTTTTAGAATGGCGTATCTCTGGAAACAAGGGCCCTGATCCTGAGACAAGCTGTGCCCTTGTTCCAGGGACTGAGTGCCTCAAGCCCTGTGGACTCCAGTGGGAGGGGAGGGTTCTCAGCACCTTCCTCAGAAGAGGAGTAAGTCCAAAAGTCTGTGGCACTATTGTACTCTTGATCAGGGAGCCTTTAGTTCAGCATCTCTAGTCCATAGTTCTCTTTGTTGCTGGACTGGGGATAGGCTACTCTGGAATGAATGCAGCCCTGAATATATTATTGACCAGAACCATGGCAGACCCATATTCTATAACATAGCTTCCTCATCAGTTTCAGTTAAGAAGAACTGCTCAGTCCATCTCATGGCTAACAGCCCATATTACCTCATGTCCCCACCAGTTTTACAATCTGTCCCATCCCTTGCATGACGCATTTGACAAAGAACATTTCCAAGAGGCTGCTAGCGAAGTTCCGTAGTCAGAGCACTGGAGGGAAAGGATTGTCCTGGATTAGAAATAGGCTAAGAGACAGAGAGCAAAGAATAGGAATAAATGCTCGATTTACCACATAGTAAGAGGCTAACAGTGGGTGCTACAGGATTCTACACCAGGGCTGGGGTTTAATGTATTTACTAATGAGCTGGAAAGGAGGGTGAACAGTGGTGGGAAGTGGGGGAGAGTGCAAAATCTGCAGGTGACAATTATTTAGACTAGTCAAGGCTATAGAAAACTGTGCGGTAACTTCAGAAGAGCTCAAGGTAGGTGATTGGGCAACATGCAGATGAAATTCAGAGCTTGTCTACACTGGCAATTTATGGTGCTGCAGCTTTCTCACTCGGGGGTGAAACCCCCCAAGTTTCAGCACCGTAAAGTGCCAGTGTAAACAGTGCCCCAATGCTGGGAGCCGTGCCTCTCATGGAGGTGGGGTTTTTAGAGCGCTGGGGAGCTCGCTCTGTGCTCTGCCATGACTACACAAGCCATGTTAAAGCGCTGCCAGTGCAGACTAGCCCTCAGTGTGGAGCATTACAAAGTAGTGCATGGTGTAAGGACTGGCAGAAGCTGTAACCTCTCGGGCGAAAAAGACCATCATCAAGGGGCTGTGCTTAGTGACTTCTCAAGGCACTGTCCAGCCCAGCATTTCTGTGGTTGTGGGCAACTCAGTGAAGATCTCTGCTCAGCGTGCAGCAATGGTCAAAAAGGGAAAGCCATGTTAGGATGTGGGAAAGTACAATAAAGCCATTGTATAAATCAGTGGTATACCCTCTGGCCTGGAATACTGGTCTCCATTCTGGTCCCCCGTCTCAAAAGGGAGATGCCAGGAATTGAAAGGGTTCACGGACTGCACCAAAATGATCAGAGACCTGGAAACATTTCTGCATGAGATTGAAAAGACTGACGCTGTTTAGATAGGAGGTGAATATTTGGGGGGGTTCATTGCTAAAGGTAGACAAAATAACGTACAGAATACAGACAGTGAATTGGGCTCTCCTGTTTACCTGCTTACACTACAAGAACAATGGGACATGCAGAATAAATGAAAGACCACACATTTAAAACTCATAAAAGGAAAGTAATCCTATCTAATGCAATACTATCATGTGGAACTCACTGCCACAGGATATTGTGACTGAGATAGGGAACAAAAATAGGCTTAGTCACTTTGTGGGTAATGAGAGCATCCACAATTACATTAGATGGGGCTTGGGATCATTTTTGGAGGTGACATTAACCCTTCTGCTTCAGGGCATAAACCAGATTGGGAAATGGTCCCTCTATAAAATGGTTATGCCATTATTCTCTTCGAGGGGGTATTTTACATTTTCTGCTAGTAGCTGATGCTGGCCACCCTCAGAGACAAGATACTGGGCTAGATGCCCAATGATCTGATCCAGTATGTCTGTTCTGGTTGTAGATATTCCTATACCACATTGAGGTGTTAACGTACAAAATGATGTCTTTAAATTAGTGCATAAAACACAACTTGGTTTCCATGCAAATGTGTAGAGAAATCACGCTGAGTATGAATTTGCAAGAAATGGACCTTTTAGAACTCAACAGAATCTAGTTTGGAAATCTGGTCAATCAGGTGTGCTTTTTGTATCAAATACAAGCGTACTCCTTGGTCTGAGCTGTTTTATTTATAAGTTAAAACAATATGGGGTCAGGCAGAATTCTCAGAGACATGATGGAGGAATTAAGGATCAATTGTCCCTTGGTAATGTAATTGAGCTGGGAAGGCAGGGACAATATTCAATAGTGAAACGAAGGAAACCCGCAAGATGCAAACCTTCAAATTGCCAGTTATTTGCCCCAGGAGATTATCAGTATATTTTTCTCCTTTATTTCTCCTGGAAGTGTAATGCTGTGGATTCCCTGCAGGCAGAACTACTTCAGCACAATCCCATGGTATTTGTTTGTCATTATTGGTCAAAAGCATCCTACCTCCCCTTCAATATACTGGCCACCAGTTAACCTGTTCAGATCTAAATCCTGCTGGTCTTGAAGAGACTAGGATTGGGACTGAGTTTTCCAGCAGCATCAATATCCTCAGCATGCTGCCTGGTGTGTTCGAGTAGTAAAGAACATGGACACTCAGGTAGCTGAGACCTCACAGATTTAGGTATTGCTTTTTTAAAGAAATGGTATCTAAAATGTAGGGTAAGATTCCCTCCTCCCCCCAGCCTCCTCCCTGGTTCTCACCTTAGATCCTGATTTTGCACATGACTAATTTTAGGCCTGTAATATGACCACTCCCATGTTAATTGGCTGCAGAAACAGGTGCTTACTGTGCAGCTGGTCTCCTTGAACTCTGTGGGACTTCTCCCTCAACCAGACTGGCACCTTGCCATCCAATCCAGGTAACGGGCCATGTAGCTGAACTGTCCCAGGAGTAGGGCAGACTTACAGTTCACTCCCTGCTCCCTCTTTGCTCCGTGGGCAGTCAGACACACCAGCCCGTTCCTTGGCCCGGGTTCAGCTGGGCTGGCTAGCACATTGGAAAGATGGGGTGTAGTCAAGGCTGCACCCACATGCATGGAAGAGGAAGAAGCAGACATCCTGCTAATTCCTCCCCTCCCATCCTCCGCTTAGTATTGAGAGATGCTGGTAGCTCATGGAGGGGCATAAAGGGGACCTTTGCACCAGTGCAGACCCATGCACAGACATGCAGGCAAGCTCACAATTGAGCCTGATGTGAGTACGGTGACAATGGGCTCTGGGTGTGTGTATGTGGGGGGATTAATCTGAAATCTGGACTTTGGATCAGGCCATTTATGTGTCAAATGCTGTAGTTCTTATGCAAACAAAATCACCATTGACCTAAGGAGGCATCTGCCTGAGTGAGCACTGCAGGATTTAACCCTCACACTAGAAAAAATTTGTCATTGTCCCCTCAAGGCAAAACAACCAAAAACAAACAAAATAATCCCCTTGAACTTTCCCTGTAATGTTAGAAACCCCAAACAACAGTGTTACGACAGTGAGCGAGACACTGAATGTAAAAATGACTAGTCTGACATCTCTGACCTACGGCATATCTCTAAGCGATGTTAAGTGCAAACAGGCAAACAAACTGCATGAATAGGGACGAGTGATTTACAATTATTAAAATCCTTCTCCAGTGTAATATTCTGAAGGTGGTATTGGTAACACAGGTGAGGTGTTTCTTTAAATATAAAAGACTTTTTATCTTGTCAAGTTTTAAGATCAACAGCTTGTCTGGTATAAGGCTGGAGTCTGCAAATTCATCATTTGTGTTTAAATAGGTTTTCATTTTTCACCCTCTTCTTTTTAATACAATATACACACCAAGCAGATGATGCTCACCAGGGCAGGATGTATGCTGCTTTGCATCCTGTGTGGTTGTCGATGATGGATGAAGCATAGCTTCCACTCTCATTGGTAGCCTCTATTAAAGATCGTATATCAAGATCTGGATTAAGGGACTCTTTTTTTGGTTAATTTCATTTAATTCCTGTGCCAAAACTTTTTCTTAAAACCCATTTTTCATTCTGCCAAATTTTGCGGAAAGGGGAAAAAGAAACGCTTGAATCCAACCCCCTAAAAGTTTGGGGAAGTTTGGCTCCAGATCTGAATTTGGCAAGTGGTGGGTATATGAGAGAGAACTAAAAACCACAGATCAAAGGAATTGCGAGACCAACTGAGTCCAGTGGTCTTTTGAGTCCAACGTTTTGTCTCTGACAGTGTCCAGTAGCAGATGCTTCAGAAGAACTGTGTAATAAGTGATTTTGGATATATCCCTCCATAGGGAAAGCTTTTTCCGAACCCCCATTGTAAGTGTTTGGCTTATGCCCTGAAGCATGAGGGTTTATATCTCTAATCAAAGTTGTCACCATGTATTTCTGGGATGTTCTTGTTTTTCATATAGCCAGTCCTTTCTCGATTCGTGCCAAGCTTTGTCCAAAATAATATCTTGTGACAGTGATTTTTCAAAGGTTAATATATGTGGTTTGTGTAAAGAAGAATTTTGGGTAAAATGGATTTGATTCTGTGTCTAGAATTGCAGCTCAGATTCATATCTACATACTGAACCTTTTTTCAAACTTGTGACAAAACACAAGACTAGATAACAAGATTCATGTGGCTTAGAGTTTTGGAACAAAAGGAATGGATGGAAGGTGTGTGAATGAGAGAGAAATGGGTGAGAGTAGAGGTTATTGGACATATCTGTGCAAAGCAGTAGAGATTTGTATGAGGCAGAAAGCTGCAGATGTGCTGGTGGCAGGTTATCTGTACCTGAAAACAGTAATAGGAAAATGGCCAAACTATTGAACTTTTTTTAGGCTGAAAGGAATGTTCTGTAGTTCAGCTTGGCCGTTGCATTTTAATTTAAACCCCGCTAATTGGCAGGATGGTGATATGTGACAGGCAATGTGGGGTTTAAACAGTGTCTAGTACCAAATACCTGAGTCACTTTGGATGAGAATGAAGCAGCTAGGCAGAAGTTATTCAGGTGACTGATTTTTGACATCCGTGTAAACATGCAGTTAATTAAAGTTTGTGTGGGACTTTGAAACGGTAAATTGCTACTGGAATATTAAGCAAGGTTATAACTGCATACTTAGACAGGAGGTAACTTAATCTGTGAAATCAGGGACCATTGCCCAGAACTGTAAATGAGAGTGGGAGCCAGTTGCTAGAGAAGGAGGTGGGCGTTCAGGACACCTGGGTTCTGTTCTGGGCCCTGCTATCAATTTGCTGTGTGAATTCGGAGTGCCCAGCTCTAGCTGCCATGGGTGAAAGCCAGGCCCAATGAAGCCCAAGGCAAAACTCCAAGTGACTTTAGTGGGGCCAGGGTTTTTCCCTGGTGCCTGCCAGCACCATTCAGGATTGCTGAGCGTTCAGTTCCCACTTGCTCTGACTGGAGCTGCACGTGCTCAGCGTGTGTGAATTTCGGGCCGCAGGGATGTCTGGTTGGGCACTTAGAATGAGCAGCAATCTCTGCAAATTTGGGCCTGTTGCTCTGCGTGTGCCGGAGGCACCTCCTGTGGGTGTCGTGTTATTTAGTTCTCTTTTGTGGAGGCGTGTTTGGGTTAATTCACACTTGTAAAATGTCTTGAGACGCCCAGAGGAAAGGTGAGCGTTACCGTTGGCCTGCCAGTGTGGTGCCCTCATGCATCAGAGGGTCACTTTGGTGCCTGGTTGAAGAGCGATGAACAGACCTGCCACCAAAGCCTGTGCATTGCTAACAGTAATTGGGGAGGGAAAGGAGGTGCCTCGGGCTGCTCCCCATTTTGTGCACATGCACAGGGCCATCCCTTGCATGCTGTGCTGCTGATGCTGTCTTGCTGGCATGAGGGGGAAGCAGTTGTAGCCGCTGGCTGGCACTCTGTCTCCTGAGGCGAATCAGTCCCACGTTAACTCTTCTCTCACAGCAAATCAGTGGCAGAGCCAAAAATAGAACCCGGGGTGTCCTGAACCCCCCCTGCTCTAGCAACTATATCACCCCTCCCACTTGTAGTTGTGTAGGTCACCAATTAAAGAGCAGGACTGGAGTTAGGAGAACTGGGCTCTAGTCCCTGCTCTGGAACAGACTTGCTGTGTGACCTTGTGGGAGTCACTAAACTGCTCTGTGCCTCAGTTTCCCCAGTTGTTAATGGAGATGATGATTATTATATCAGTGGGGTGCTGTGAATAAACATTAACGGGTCTCACTCCTGCTAGCACTAAAATTAATGGGAGGTTTGCCACTAACTGCAGCAAGAGCAGGCCTGAATGAAGTGTTTGTAAAGCACTTTGAGAGCCTTGGCTGGACGGATGTTACAGGCATGCCAGATATTATAATATTTAAAATGCCAGACGACCGGGAGAATGCCAGTGAGATGAAGCCAGAGGGCCAGATAGTGACTCTGTCTCCTACTCTCACACAGTCTGAGCAGTTACTCACATGAGTGCTCACAGGACATCAGTTGCTCACCGGTGGAGTAGAGAGTACCCAATCTGACCTGAGGAATGATCATCAGTTTAAGCAGCCTTCACTACCTGTATATGACGGAACCCAGCATCCCATCCATTAAGTTCTGGGAGCAATGAGTGAGCTGGGGGCTTTAATGAGGAAATTGAGTCCTAATCTTGAAGGATGCTGGGTTCTTGTGGTTACAGTTCTGTTGGGCAATCGGCACCTCTCCAGATAGGTCCCTGGAAAGCAAGTAGCTGCTGCTCCCTGGTGTTGAGCACAGTTCAGCGCGTTGAGAACTTCCTGGCTCGGCCAATGACTGGGCAAGTCACACTGTAACCTTTGGGTGGGCTAGAGTTCACTTCATTGCCCTTCTCCAGTGCATTAAAAACCCAACTCCCATAGAAAGAAGCTGGAGACCCAGAGTTCAGTCTCTAAGGATTTTCAGCAAGGATTGCACAGGGTCAAGCTCCCCACATTCAAGTCCCAAAAGGAACTAAAGAAATGAATTTAATTAAATAACTTTATAAAATTTTATGATAAAGAAACAAATCATCTAATTTTTACAGCATGACATGGCTATTTTATAACCCACAGACATTATTGTGATGTTGCACTCCATATGTTTTATGAAAATACGTTTATACGTGTGTATATGATATAACTGGAATATGCTTTATGCAAAAGGGTTCTTGTAAGGTATCATAACAAACATTATAAACTACTGAATATGTTCCTCCTATGTGTATGCATGTATCATTCTTGTATCCAAAGCTAGAAATATGAAGTATAACTCTGAGGTCCTATTGTAATTATGCAAAGTGTGGGCCATTAGTGGTAGTTTAGAATCTTGATGGCTCCTATTGACTAGGACAATTGGTTGTCAATGGTTTATTTCCCTGCAAGCCTCCCTGTGTACACCCAGCCCATAGGCAATGAAGAATGGAGGTCTTACAGTGACGTGTCACATGATACTGGAATTCATCTTAAATCTGGTACTTTCCATTTAGAAGGAGGGGTGGGGACCCAGAGAGACAAAGGATTCCCGCCTTGTGCCAAAGCTATAAAAGGGGTGGAGCGGGACACAGGAGGCCCAGTCATGAGAAAGACCCCACTTAATACCTAAGATGTCTGTATTGGGGAAAGACTGGGCTCAGACTAGGAAGGAATCTAGTCTGTGAAAGAAGCTTATTTGAACATCTCTGAGGGTGAGAGATTACCTGTAATCAGTGTTTTAATGTATTAGGCTTAGACTTTCATGTTTTGTTTTATTTTGCTTTGTGGCTTACTTTGTTCTGTCTGTTATTACTTAAAACCACTTAGGTCCTACTTTTTATACTTAATAAAATCACTTTTGTTTATTAATTAACCCAGAGTAAGTAATTAATCCCTGGGGGAGCAAACAGCTGTGCCTATCACTCTATCAGTGTTATAGAAGGCGGACAATTTGTGAATTAGCCCTGTATAAGCTTTCTATAGAGTAAAATGGATTTATTTGGGGTTTGGATCCCACTGGGAACTAGGTACTGAAGATAGGCAACCTGCTGAGCTGTTTTCAGTTAAGTCTGCAGCTTTGGGGGCGTGGACCAGACCTGGGTCTGTGTTGCAGCAGGCTGGCGTGTCTGGCTCAACAAGGCAGGGTTCTGGAGTCCCAAGCGGGCAGGGAAAACAGGCTCAGAGGTCATTTCAGCACATCAGGTGAGAGTCCCAAGAGGATCTCTGTGACCGAACCAGTCACAGTTATTGTCACATTTATACATAAACTTAAATAAAGAAAACAAATTAAAATCTGAACAGTTCAGTCTCCACAGAAATACAATGAGAAGAAACTGAAAGTTCCCAAAAGTTTAGGTTTAGTTCACGTAAGTCTTAGTAAGAGTCTTTGATCACCAAATCTAGACAGGCTGAGTCTAAAACAACATCTTCCCTCCACTTACTTATAGGAATTTTCAGCTGGAATCCAGGCAGACTTTTCCTCTGCTGAAATCCCTGCTAGCCAGCCAGGTAATGGATTAACCAACCACTCAGTTATGTGTATAGATTTAAAGAAAACCCTGTTACAAGAAAACACAAACCTGAGAATAGCAAAATAGAAATCAGAGTGGTAGTTATGTTAGTCTGTATCAGCAAAAACAACAAGGAGTCCTTGCGGCACCTTAGAGACTAACACATTTATTTGGGCATAAGCTTTTGTGGGCTAGAATCCACTTCAGCAGATGCATGGAGTGAAAATAGAAATGACTTTTTCCCCATAACTACAGTTAAAGAACAGTTGGTGACTCAGACTAGTTGAGACAATGTAACTAGAACAGTTTGGCTAAAATCAAAACAACATTCAAAGCGTACAATTCAAATAGAAGAAGTTATTTTCCCCTCCCAATTTCCCCTGGGCGTTCACAATAGGACTAACCTGCTGCAAAATGCTTCAGAGTTCGGGACACCAGCCTGCTTCCTGCTTCTGGGCTCAGCTTCTCCCAACCCACCCAGGGCACGTGGTCCCTGCAAAGCACCTGCACTGACTGCTCATCTTCATGGGGTCTGACCCCAGCAACAGGGAACCTATTGGAGCAGACCCAAAACTACCACATCTAATTCCAAAAATTTCTGGATGTGAAATACTTAACCAGCCTAGCAACAATGACCCAGACACAACTCACTCCTACCTCCTGCCAATGGGTCTCTTAAAGAGATATCTCCTTATTAGGCACATGGGTAACAACATCACTGCTTGGAGCCCCGGCTTCACTACATGTGTGATCGGATGGTAATTCCCTACTTCCTAGTGGTGTCGTGAGACTTAACGCACTTCAGGTCGGTTACATCAGCTTTTGGAGCCTTGCCACACTGAGGGGAGCACTAGGAGGTAACTGGCTCCCCCCTGAGCTCTTGGGCATGACGGGAGAGCGCACTTGCTACTGTACCCTTGTGTGGGATGGAGTTTATTCTTCACTGTGGGGGAGCCATAGTCCTGTTTTGGGGGCTGTGTGCACCCCACGGAGGTAGAGAGATAGAGCGGCCCCGGCACTCCTGCCTTGCCTTTTTGCAGGCTCACAAGCAGCAAGGTGGGGAATGTCTCTCCGTGCCCTCCCACCCACAACGCCCTGGCTGACTCTAGTTCTAACTCATTCCGAGATCGTGACATGAAAGCTGGGATAGGAGGGGAATCTAGTGCTATGTACACTGCACAGATAAGTGCAGCATCGCTTGGTACCCTGCATTCCTCCATGCACATTTCCTTGGTGCTGAAAACAAAACTAATTAAAAAATCTGTTTTTTCTAGCAACTGGCGTTACCGATCAGAATAGCTCAGGCAGGCGGAACAGTGACCTTTCTCTGTTCTGGGTCTTGCTTGGAAGGCCTAAGCCTTACTATGTGTTTACAGCTTTTGTGCTGATTCTTTGTTTTTTAGGCCGAGGGAAAATAAATCAGTGTTCAATGTGCTGACCAGCTGAAAATGTGTAAAAGTAAATTACCCTGTGCAGACTCTGGGTGCTTTACTTACTGGGTGAGGTTTTTCGGAACCTGATTAATAACCCTTTATTCCGAAGTATCTAGGTTTGCAAGGCTTTGTTGGGTTTCTGGACTGATCCTACGTAGCACTGGTCCTGGATGTCATTGGATTGATAGCTTTCCTGCAGCCTGGTCCCTGGTACGGGGGCAAATGCATCTCTTTCTACCACCAGGGCCAAACCTGGGCTTTAAGTACTGTAACCAGGCAGAGTATTCGGTGTTTGCACTATAGGAGTAACATTGCAGCTGGTCTCCTTTGAGATTGGGACCCCTTTGTGCTTGGTGCAGTACAAACACACACGAGCAGATGGTGTCTGCCCCCCAAAAGCCTATAATCTAAATACATTAGACAAAGGAAGCAGTATCTTCCTCCAGAGGGAAACTGAGGCCCACCGACACTATGTGACTTGCCCAGGGTTTCACATGCAGTCTGTGGCAGAGTTAGCAGTTAAATCCAGATCTATTAAACCCCATGCCTTAGCCTAGTGGTTCTCAACCAGGGTGTGCGTACCTCTGGGATGCACAGAAAGAGGGAAGAGCATCTTCGCAAGCAGTCTGGCTAATCTAGGGAGGAGGGCTTTAAACTAGGTTCACCGAGGGAAGGAGACCAAAGCCCTGAGGTAAGTGGGGAAATGGGATACTGGGAGGAAGCACGAGCAGGAGAGTGCAAGAGGGGAGGAATCCTGTCTCAGACCGAGAAAGCGGGACAATCAGCGATTTATCTTAAGTGCCTATACACAAATGCAAGAAGGAAACAAGCAGGGAGAACTGGAAGTCCTGGCACAGTCAAGAAAGTATGATGTGATTGGAATAACAGAGACATGGTGGGATAACTCACATGACTGGAATACTGTAATGGATGGATATAAACTGTTCAGGAGGGACAGGCAGGGCAGAAAAGGTTGGGGAGTTGCATGGTATGTAGAAGAGCAGTATGACTGCTCAGAGGTCCGGTATGAAACCGCAGAAAAACCTGAGAGTCTCTGGATTAAGTTTAGAAGTGTGAGCAACAAGGGTGATGTCGTGGTGGGAGTCTGCTGTAGACTACCAGACCAGGGGGATGAGGTAGATGAGGCTTTCTTCCGGCAACTAGCAGAAGTTACTAGATCGCAGGCCCTGGTTCTCATGGGAGACTTTAATCACCCTGATATCTGCTGGGAGAGCAATACAGCAGTGCACAGACAATCCCAGAAGTTTTTGGAAAGTGTAGGGGACAATTTCCTGGTGCAAGTGCTGAAGGAACCAAGTAGGGGCAGAGCTCTTCTTGACCTGCTGCTTACAAACAGAGAAGAGTTAGTAGGGGAAGCAAAAGTAGATGGGAACCTGGGAGGCAGTGACCATTAGATGGTCGAGTTCAGGGTCCTGACACAAGGAAGAAAGGAGAGCAGCAGAATACGGACCCTGAATTTCAGAAAAGCAGACTTTAACTCCCTCAGGGAACTGATGGGCAGGATCCCCTGGGAAAATAACACGAGGGAGAAAGGAGTCCAGGAGAGCTGGGTGTATTTTAAAGAATCCTTATTGAGATTGCAGGAAAAAACCATCCTGATTTGTAGAAAGAATAGTAAATATGGCAGGCGACCTGCTTGGCTTAACAGTGAAATCCTTGCTGATCTTAAATGCAAAAAAGAAGCTAACAAGAAGTGGAAGATTGGACAAATGACCAGGGAAGAGTATAAAAATATCGTTCAGGCATGCAGGAGTGAAATCAGGAAGGCCAAATCACACTTGGAGTTGCAGCTAGCAAGGGATATGAAGAGTAACAAGAAGGGTTTCTTCAGGTATGTTAGCAACAAGAAGGTGGTCAAGGAAAGTGTGGGCCCTTACTGAATGAGGGAGGCAACCTAGTGACAGACGATGTGGAAGAAGCTAATGTACTCAATGCTTTTTTTGCCTCTGTCTTCACAAACAAGGTCAGCTCCCAGACTGCTGCACTGGGCAGCACAGAATGGGGAGGAGGTGACCAGCCCTCTGTGGAGAAAGAAGGGGTTTGGGACTATTTAGAAAAACTGGACGAGCGCAAGTCCATGGGGCCAGATGCCCTGCATCCGAGGGTGCTAAAGGAGTTGGTGGATGTGACTGCAGAGCCGTTGGCCATTATCTTTGAAAACTCATGGCGAACAGGGGAGATTCCGGATGACTGGAAAAAGGCTAATGTAGTGCCCATCTTTAAAAAAGGGAAGAAGGAGGATCTGGGGAACTACAGGCCGGTCAGCCTCACCTCAGTCCCTGGAAAAATCATGGAGCAGGTCCTCAAGGAATCCATTCTGAAGCACTTAGAGGAGAGGAAAGTGATCAGGAACAGTCAGCATGGATTCACCAACGGCAAGTTATGCCTGACTAACCTAATTGCCTTCTATAAGTAGATAACTGGGTCTGTGGATGAGGGGAGAGTGGTGGATGTGTTGTTCCTTGACTTTAGCAAAGCTTTTGATACGGTCTCCCACAGTATTCTTGCCAGCAAGTTAAAGAAGTGTGGGCTGGATGAATGGACTATAAGGTGGATGGAAAGCTGGCTAGATCGTCGGGCTCAAGGGGTCGTGATCAATGGCTCCATGTCTAATTGGCAGCCGGTATCAAGCGGAGTGCCCTCAGGGTTGGTCTTGGGGCTGGTTTTGTTCAATATCTTCATTAATGATCTGGAGGATGGTGTGGACTGCACTCTCAGCAAGTTTGCAGATGACACTAAACTGGGAGGAGTGGTAGATACGCTGGAAGGTAGGGATAGGATACAGAGGGACCAAGACAAATTAGAAGATTGGGCCAAAAGAAACCTGATGAGGTTCAACAAGGACAAGTGCAGAGTCCTGCACTTAGGACAGAAGAATCCCATACACTGTTACAGACTAGGGACCGAATGGCTAGGCAGCAGTTCTGCAGAAAAGGACCTAGGGGTTACAGTGGATGAGAAGCTGGATATGAGTCAACAGTGTGCCCTCGTTGCCAAGAAGGCTAATGGCATTTTGGGTTGTATAAGTAGGGGCATTGCCAGCAGATCGAGGGATGTGATCATTCCCCTTTATTCAACATTGATGAGGCCTCATCTGGAGTACTGTGTCCAGTTTGGGGCCCTACACTACAAGAAGGATGTGGAAAAATTGGAAAGAGTCCAGCAGAGGGTAACAAAAATGATTAGGGGGCTGGAGAACATGACCTGTGAGGAGAGGCTGAGGGAACTGGGATTGTTTAATCTGCAGAAGAGAAGAATGAGGGGGGATTTGATAGCTGCTTTCAACTACCTGAAAGGGGGGTTCCAAAGAGGATGGATCTAAACTGTTCTCTGTGGTACCTGATGATAGAACAAGGAGTAATGTTCTCAAGTTGCACTGGGGGAGGTTTAGATTGGATTTTAGGAAAAACTTTTTCACTCAGAGAGTGGTGAAGCACTGGAATGGGTTCCCTAGGGAGGTGGTGGAATCTCCATCCTTAGAGGCTTTTCAGGGCCCAGCTTGACAAAGCCCTGGCTGGGATGATTTAGTTGGGGATTGGTCCTGCTTTGAGCAGGGGTTGGACTAGATACCTCCTGAGGTCCCTTCCAACCCCGATATTCTATGATTCTATGATCTTGTCTTGTTTTACAACAGGCTCCGTAAAACTCACTAGTGAATTCAGAACAAACAAACGTGTCATACTGACAGTGACTTGTGTGCACGGCTCTGTACACTACACACTGCACTGTAAGTGCAGTATTTATATTCTAATTGATTTATTTTATAACTGTGGTAAAAATGCGAAAGCAAGCCCTTTGTCACTAGCAGTGGGCTGGGACACTTTTTTGTATTTTTATGTCTGATTTTATAAGTAAGTAATTTTTAAGTGAGGTGTAACTTCGGGTACACACGATGAACCGAAGTCCCGAAAGGAGAACAGTCGCCTGGCAGGGTAGAGAGCCCCTGCCTGAGTCCTAGTGCTACCCTGTCTCTTCAGCCCTTTCCAGATATGAAGGAGGAGCAGGGTCGCTTCTGCTGGGCATTCTACAAGTTTCATATTTCACCAAGTTCCCATTTTTTACCTTTTCTCATGAAATTTGTCTTGATCAACAACCTCGTTGAGTCGGGCGTTTAACACCCGCTCTCAGCTCCTTGCTGTCGCTCATTTCACCAGGTTTAGTTTCAGTCACTAGGGCAAAACGTGATCTGGGGCAGGGTAGGGGGAGTGAATTGCCCCACTTTGAGCCCTGAGCATGTGAGATGAATGCTAATCAGCTAATTGCTATGCAGGCCTATGTTAGGGCTAACATTGTTAATACTGCCCCCCCCAAGTGTCCTAGCTGTCCTTCACTCAACAGGCAGCGGCAGCCCCTGAGCGTCATGTATCTGAACAGCCCCTCCCACATGTGTGTCTTTGGATACAGGACTGACCCTTAGCTGGTGTGCGCAGGCAAAGCACAACTGACACCAGTGGAAGTCACCAGTTTACACCAACCGAGCATCTGGCCCATATGTTGCTGCAGCAGCCAGCAGAAATCCGATCTGGCGGGTAGTGCAGACATACCCTCAGTCTCTGCCCAAGCTTGCCAGGCCTTAGCTGACGCCAGTCGTCGTGCTGGTGGCTTGACACAGCTCGTTTGCTCTGAAGGGCGCAGCAGCAAAATGTGACGGCAAACCCGTCTTCTTGGGCACGGAAGGCTGTCCCCATAGCTCAATGACTCACCGCGCCGTGCACTGTAACTCTGAGACAGCTAAGGCCGTTAGGAAGAAGAGCAGGAAAACTGCATCGTATACACAAAGCCTGCCCTTGAACCTGCCTTGCCGAGATCTCATGACATTGGGTAATAATCATTTGTATTCAAACTGCTCCCCAAGCTGCCTGCTGCTGGGTGTTGTGCAGTATAACACATTGACTGTTTTTTCCCCAATCAGAGACCAAGCAGAGGGTGGCTCCTCTCTGAAATAGCAGCAAAGAATCCTGTGGCACCTTATAGACTAACAGACGTTTTGGAGCATGAGCTTTCGTGGGTGAATACCCACTTCCTCAGATGCATGTAATGGAAATATCCAGGGGCAGGTATATATATGTGTGCTAGCAAGCAAGCTAGAGATAACGAGGTCAGTTCAATCAGGGAGGATGAGGCCCTGTTCTAGCAGTTGAGGTGTGAAAACCAAGAGAGGAGAAACTGGTTCTGTAATTGGCAAGCCATTCACAGTCTTTGTTCAATCCTGAGCTGATGGTGTCAAATTTGCAGATGAACTGAAGCTCAGCAGTTTCTCTTTGAAGTCTGGTCCTGAAGTTTTTTTGCTGCAGGATGGCCACCTTAAGGTCTGCTATAGTGTGGCGAGGGAAGTTGAAGTGCTCTCCTACAGGTTTTTGTATATTGCCATTCCTAATGTCTGATTTGTGTCCATTTATCCTTTTCCGTAGAGACTGTCCAGTTTGGCCGATGTACATAGCAGAGGGGCATTGCTGGCATATGATGGCATATATTACATTGGTGGATGTGCAGGTGAATGAACCAGTGATGGTGTGGCTGATCTGGTTAGGTCCAGTGATGGTGTCGCTGGTGTAGATATGTGGGCAGAGTTGGCATCGAGGTTTGTTGCATGAATTGGTTCCTGAGCTAGAGTTATTATGGTGTGGTGTGCAGTTACTGGTGAGAATATGTTTCAGGTTGGCAGGTTGTCTGTGGGCAAGGATTGGCCTGCCACCCAAGGCCTGTGAATGTGTGGGATCATTGTCCAGGATGGGTTGTAGATCCTTGATGATGCGTTGGAGGGGTTTTAGCTGGGGGCTGTATGTGATGGCCAGTGGAGTCCTGTTGGTTTCTCTCTTGGGTTTGTCTTGCAGTAGGAGGCTTCTGGGTACACGTCTGGCTCTGTTGATCTGTTTCCTTATTTCCTCGTGCGGGTATTGTAGTTTTGAGAATGCTTGGTGGAGATTTTGTAGGTGTTGGTCTCTGTCTGAGGGGTTAGAGCAGATGCGGTTGTACCTCAGTGCTTGGCTGTAGACAATGGATCGTGTGATGTGCCCGGGATGGAAGCTGGAGGCATGAAGGTAGGCATAGCGGTCGGTGGGTTTTTGATATAGGGTGGTGTTAATGTGACCATCACTGATTTGCACCGTGGTGTCAAGAAAGTGGACCTCCCGTGTAGGTTGGTCCAGGCTGAGGTTGATGGTGGGGTGGAAGCTGTTGAAATCGTGGTGGAATTTTTCCAGAGTCTCCTTCCCATGGGTCCAGATGATGAAGATGTCATCAGTGTAGCGTAGATAGAGAAGGGGTGTGAGTGGACGAGAGCTGAGGAAGCGTTGTTCCAGGTCGGCCATGAAGATATTGGCATATTGTGGGGCCATGCGGGTGCCCATAGCAGTGCCACTGATCTGGAGATATATATTGTCATCAAACTTGAAATAGTTGTGTGTAAGTATAAAGGCACAGAGCTCAGCAGCCAGTTGTGCTGTGGCATCATCAGGGATAGTGTTCCTGACAGCTTGTATTCCATCCGTGTGTGGGATGTTTGTGTAGAGAGCCTCTACATCCATGGTGGCTAGAATGGTGTTTTCTGGGAGGTCACCAATGCATTGTAGTTTCCTCAGGAAATCAGTGGTGTCGCGGAGATAGCTGGGAGTGCTGGTGGCATAGGGTCTGAGTAGAGAGTCCATATATCCAGATAGTCCTTCAGTGAGAGTGCCAATGCCCGAGATGATGGGGCGTCCTGGATTTCCGGGTTTGTGGATCTTGGGTAGTAGATAGAATAACCCTGGTCGGGGCTCTCTGAAATGCAGTTCATTAGAGAACCTCGTTTGCTCACTTCCTACCTCTAATCACTGCTAATGTTGCTGAGAGGCAACATCTTATTCTGATAAGCAGGGATTGGCAAATGATTTCAGAGAAGCTGTGGACAGGCGAGTGAGTATCTGCCAGGCTATATTTTCCTGGTATTGCATAGATGTCCTAAATGAGACCAGGACCCCATTGTGCTAGGAAACACACACACACACTCTCTCTCTCTCTCTTGCCCTCCCACCCCCCGCCCCAAAGAGTTTATATTCAAAATAGGCAAAAGGTGGGAAGGGAAATGGCCAAGTCACCCAGCAGGCCGGTAGCAGAGCTGAGAGTACAACCCAGGACTCCCGAATCCTTGTAGGCCAGGCTTCCCCCAGTCTAAATCCCAATTCCGCAGACTGGAGGTCAGCCCAACCCTATCTGTGCCCCCGAGAAGGTGCATGCCCTGGGAGCGTCTTCATGGAGTGGAGAGCGGACGAAGGCAGCTGCTTCTCCATGCAGAGCGGACGAAGGCAGCTGCTTCTCCATCCCCCCGTGCAGAGTTGGCTGGTCCAGCTGTGCAATGGGCTTGGTGCCTTAACACAAAATGTCATCTTGGGCATTGTGGCAGCAGCTGAGATCTGAGACTGGATACGCACCCTGGGTCAACCCCACCAAGGGCGTAAACGGGCACAACTCTGCCGTGGTCACCGGAGTCCCAGCCACTTAATGCCAGCCTTGGATTTGGGTTCCTTTTAAAGCTCCCAGAAGCTGCTGTGATCTGAATGTGTTATTGGAGAGGCTGAGACTTTCCCAGAAGCACTGTCTCTGCCGGGGAGTGCTGCTGGGACACACGTCCTAGGGCAGGTCTGAAAGGGGTGACCAGATAGCAAGTATGAAAAATTGGGACACTTTTTTGGAGGGGTCAGGGGATCGAGAGATTGTATAGTTGCATATTGTCACGGAGTCACCGGGCGATGCTCTGGAACTGCTCCCCATCAAGCCAGTCAGGACTTTGGGGAGCCTCCTCTCCCTTGGAGCAGACTTGTTCAGGGCAAGAAGCTCACACGTCTTTACCTCCTGGGTCTCTCCTTGGAGCATTCAGCATCCTCTGCCCCTCCGTGCACTTCCCACAGCGAGTCCACCCAGCGGGGTCCTGGGGAAGCCACCGGGTCCTGCACCCCCACTTTGCAGTCAGACGTGACTCAGCCAGGCAGTAACACAGAGGTTTATTTGATGACAGGAACAGGGTCTAAAACAGAGCTTGTAGATACAGCGAACCGGACCCCTCAGCCGGGTCCATTCTGGGGGGCAGTGAGCCAGACCCCCCACATCTGCCCTCCACTCCTCGACCCCAGCCAGCTCCAGACTAACAACCCCCCCAGCACCTCCTCTCTGCTCAGCTCCTTTCCCTGGCCAGGAGGTCACCTGATCTCTTTGTCTCCAACACCTTCAGCTGGCACCTTTGCAGAGGAGGGGCCCAGGCCATCAGTTGCTAGGAGACAGAGTGCCAGGCATTTAGGTGCACTGGCCCTTTGCTCTTCAGCAATCACATGCCGTTATCCCACCACCTGGATACTTAAGAACTGCATAGGGGGCACTGAGGCACCAACACAGTATTCAGAGGAAACATCAAGAACATTCCCAGTTCGTCACACATATATAAGACAAAGCCCCTAATATGGGAATGTCTGGTCACCCTAGGTTTGAATTTGGGGCCCTGCTAGCAGAATGCTCATAGCATCAACAATTGCCCGACATTTCAATTCCAGCCGGTCCCTTCTCCAGCACTTGCGGACACGTCCAACATACAGCAACCAGAACAGCTCCCAGATGCTCCCAGCGTAGGTTCCACGTCTCAGTTTAGATCTAAACACTTGCCTCCCTGGAAGCCATGGGCTTGGGGCCCCCTTGCTGTGTCTGGGTATCCCAGGGAGACGCCTGCTGCTTTAATCATCCTGTGTCTGTTTTTCTGCTTTGTCATAGTCCCAGCAGGCCAGTCTCGAGCTGAGAGAACCTGTCCGTGCCTGAAATATGAAACACCTCCTTGCCCGTCCCTTCCCTTGCTTCTGTCTCTTCCCTCACCAGTAGCACCGGCCCTCCCGTCTTGTTCCGCACAGCCTGCAGTCGGGTGTGCTGCAAAGTGATGGAGTAGGGACTGTCTGTGTGGGGAGTGGGAGAGCAGGGGAGGACTTTAGGGGATGGACGATGCCAGGGCCTGTAACCTGAGCTAGGTAAGGGAGGGGAAAGGTCAACACCTTTGCCCGGGAAGGGGACAAAAGAAGGGAGTGGCAGGAGGGAAGCAGTTTGAGTTTGGGCTTGGGGCTGGATGGGCGGAATTCAGGGTATCCTAGCTGGGATCCAAGCACCCTGAAAGCCCAGAAGGACTCGGTGAAGGGGTCCTGACTGTGCCTGCAAGCTCTGCTGTAACCGGTGTTCCTGTTGTCCAATAAACCTTCTGTTTTACTGGCTGGCTGAGAGTCACTGTGGGTCCCAGGAAGAGGGGTGCAGGGCCGGACTCCCCCACACTCCGTGACAACTGGTAGCAGAGGATGGTTGTACTGCACCCCGTGGACGGCGCTTCCTGCAGTAAGTGACTGGGGAGCAGTAAAACGAAGGGGTGGTTAACCCCTGGGAGTGTGTGCCCAGCGAGAAGGACTTTGCAGTAACAGGGTCCCCCGGGGGATTGCAGCGAGCGGTCCCAGGGGCGAGGAGTCTGCAGCTCGACCCTGGCAAAGAGGTGGTGACCTCACGAAGGGCTGGTGCACTAGGGGTCCCCCTGGAAACCGTGGGGAGCGGCGAGCACCCCGGCCTGTGAGTGGCCAGCAGGAAGATGTATGCCAAGCGGCGCAAGTGTGACCTGCTGGAGCTATGCAAGCAGAGGGGGTTGCGCCCGGGGAGATGCACCAAGGACCAGCTGATTGCCCAGCTGGAGCAGGGAGACCGCATGAATGAACGGAGCCCTGTCTCTGAGGGAAGCAGCCGGGCAGATGCAGCGCAGGCACCAGTGTCTGTCCCCGCTGGGAGTGGTCAGCCAGCGGACGAGGGCTTCCCGAGACCCCCCCCTCCTAGGCGTAGGGGAAGGGGGGGGAGGAGCCCAGTGTATACCGAGGGCACCGTGACACCCCCGGCCAGCAGGGGATCTGCCCAGCGAAGCTCACCCCCCAGCAGGGGATCCTCCCGGCAACGCTCGGCATCCGTGGAGCGGACGCGGCTGGAATATGAAAGGGAGAAGCTCGAGTTAAAGAGGCAAAAGCTGAAGGAGAAGGCGAAACAGCGTGAACATGAGCTGGAGGAGAAGGAGAAACAGCGTAACCATGAGCGGGAGGAGAAGGAGAAACAGCGTAAACATGAGCTGGAGCTGGCCCGGCTGGCAAACAGTGGGGCCCCGGCTGTGGTGAGTGAGGGGGGACCCAAGCCTACAAAGAGCTTTGATAAGCACTTGCTGCCCCGGCGTAAGGAGGGGGAGGACATAGATACCTTCCTGACGGCCTTTGAAAATGCCTGCGAGCTGCACAGGGTTGACCCTGCAGACAGGATCGCAGTTCTCACCCCCTTACTGGACTCCACAGCCGTGGAGGTGTACAGCCGACTGAAAGGGGCGGAGGCAGGGGACTACGAACTGTTCAAACAGACCCTGCTCCGCGAGTTTGGGCTGACTCCTGAGATGTACCGGAAAAAGTTCTGGAGCCAGCGTAAAACCCGTGAGGTCACATACCTACAACTGGTCAACCGGGCGCAGGGGTATGCCCGCAAGTGGATGGCTGGGGCCCAAACTAAAGAGGACCTGCTTGACCTATTCATACTGGAGCACCTGTACGAGCAGTGCCCGTCCGACCTGAGGCTGTGGTTGATGGACCAGAAGCCGGAGAACCCGCAGCATGCAGGCCAGCTGGCCGACCAATTTGTGGACAGTCGGGCAGGGGATGGCTGGGAGGAGTCTCGAAGGAGCAGGCCTGCCTCAACGCAGAGAGAGAGTCATCATGGGACCTCCCAAAGGGGGCCTATAGAGAACCCCCCCAAAAGGGGAACATCCAGTGGCAGGTCCCTCCGACCCACTCAAGGGGACCCACGAGATATGGGCTGCTATCGCTGTGGCCAACGAGGTCACATGAGGGCCCAGTGCCCCAAGCTCGGGGACAGACCAAGCAGACCCAACCCGCAGAGGGTGGACTGGGTAAAAACCCAATCGGAGGAGGGGCTACATTCCCAGGAAAGGGGGGCTGGCAACATACCACCAGTGGATGCTCCAGGTTCCGGGTTTTTGGTTTACCGGGTGGGCGCGGGGCTGCCCCTCCGGAAAGAGTGCATTGTTTCCCTGGAAGTGGATGGGAGGAAGGTCACTGGGTACTGGGACACAGGCGCAGAGGTGACGCTGGCCCGGCCCGAGGTGGCGGCCTCAGATCGGATGGTGCCCGACACCTACCTGACCCTGATGGGCGTGGGTGGGACCCCATTCAAGGTACCCGTGGCAAGGGTACACCTGAAATGGGGGGCCAAGGAGGGCCCCAAGGATGTGGGGGTACACCAATATTTGCCCACTGACGTGTTAATGGGAGGGGACCTTGAGGACTGGCCTAGTAACACCCAGAGTGCCCTGGTCGTGACTCGTAGTCAGAGTCGGCAAATGGCACTGCTCCCCGACAACGGGGAAGGTACTCGACCCGAGGTGCAGGACCCTAACCCAGGGAGCGGGGAACGCCCAGGGGCACGGTTCAAAGAGGCTGCGGCCTCAGACCCAGCCAGCAAGAGAGAGCCGGTCCCCATCCCTGTCCCAGCTGCTGAGTTCCAGGCCGAGTTGCAGAAAGATCCCTCCTTGCGGAAGCACAGGGACCGGGCTGACCTCAGTGCAGTACAGACCATGAGGAGAGGTTGCAAGGAAAGGTTCCTGTGGGAGAAGGGGTTCCTGTACCGAGAATGGGCTCCCCCAGGGGAAGTAGAGTCATGGGGGATCAGGAGGCAGCTGGTGGTTCCCCAGAAGTTTCGTCACAAGCTGCTGTACCTGGCTCATGACATCCCTCTCGCAGGGCACCAGGGAATCCGGCGCACCAGGCAGAGGCTGCTACAGAACTTTTACTGGCCTGGGGTATTTACCCATGTCCGACAGTACTGCCAATCCTGTGACCCCTGCCAGAGGGTGGGGAAGGCCCGGGACAAGGGGAAAGCGGCTTTGAGGCCTTTACCCATCATAGAAGAACCTTTCCAGAAGGTGGCCATGGACATAGTGGGACCCCTCAGCAAGACGACCCGGTCAGGGAAGAAATACATCCTGGTGGTGGTGGATTTTGCCACTCGCTACCCCGAGGCGGTGGCCTTGTCCTCTATCGAAGCAGACACAGTGGCAGATGCGCTGCTGACAATTTTCAGCCGGGTGGGGTTTCCCAAGGAGGTCTTAACGGACCAGGGGTCCAACTTCATATCGGCCCTGCTCCGGTCCTTATGGCAGAAATGTGGGGTCCAGCACAACTGGGCCTCAGCGTATCACCCCCAGTCCAACGGGCTGGTAGAAAGGTTCAATGGGACGCTGAAGATGATGCTAAAAACATTTATGAACCAGCACCCGCAAGATTGGGACAAGTACTTACCTCACCTGCTGTTTGCGTACAGGGAGGTACCCCAGGAGTCTACCGGGTTTTCACCTTTCGAACTGTTGTATGGAAGGCGGGTGAGGGGGCCCCTAGACCTGATGAGGGACGAGTGGGAGGGGAAGGCCGCTCCCGAGGGAGAGTCAGTGGTGGAGTATGTCCTGACCTTCCGGGAAAGACTGGCCGAGCTCATGGGCCTGGCCAGGGAGAATCTGGCCCGAGCCCAGAGGAGGCAGAAGGTCTGGTATGACCGCACAGCACGAGCCCGTGCCTTCGCCACCGGGGATCAGGTGATGGTTCTCATCCCCGTGAGGAGAAACAAACTCCAGGCCGCCTGGGAAGGGCCCTTCAAGGTGATCAAGCAACTGAATGAGGTAAACTATGTGGTGGAGCTGTCAAACCGGGCACATCACCGTCGGGTGTACCATGTGAACATGATGAAACCATACTATGACAGGGGGAATGTGGTGTTGGCCGTGTGTGGACATTGGGAGGGGCAGGGAGATGACCCCTTAGTAGATCTATTCCCTGGGACAAAAGCTGGTTCCCCCCTGGAGGCGATTCCCCTCTCTGATCAACTGACCCCGGGCCAGCATGCTGAAATCAGAGGGGTGCTGCATCTGTACCGACAGCTGTTTTCCAACCAGCCTGGACGCACTAATTTGACTGTCCACCGGGTGGAGACCGGGTCACACCCCCCTATAAGATGCTCCCCTTTTCGGGTCACTGGGAAAACTGCCCAGGATCTTGAAAGAGAGGTCAGGGACATGCTGGCTTTGGGGGTTATCCAGCCGTCTTCCAGCCCTTGGGCCTCACCAGTGGTGCTAGTCCCCAAGAAGGATGGGTCAATCCGGTTCTGTGTGGACTATCGAAAGCTCAATGCCATCACCGTATCTGATGCCTACCCTATGCCCAGGCCTGACGAGCTCCTAGACAAGCTGGGAGGTGCTCGTTACCTCACCACTATGGATCTTACCAAAGGCTACTGGCAAGTGCCGCTGGACGCAGATGCCAGGCTGAAATCGGCCTTTATCACCCCTCTGGGGCTCTATGAGTTTCTGACCCTGCCCTTCGGCCTCAAGGGAGCGCCGGCCACCTTCCAGCGCCTGGTGGATCAGCTACTGAGGGGGATGGAGAGTTTTGCCGTGGCGTATATTGACGACATCTGCGTCTTCAGCCAGACCTGGGAGGACCACATGTCCCAGGTTAAACAAGTCCTGGACCGACTCCAAAAGGCTGGGTTAACAGTAAAGGCGGAGAAGTGTAAGGTGGGGATGGCTGAAGTATCTTACCTGGGCCATCGTGTGGGGAGCGGCTGCCTGAAGCCGGAACCAGCCAAGGTGGAGGTGATCAGAGACTGGCCGGCTCCCCAAACCAAAAAGCAGGTCCAGGCCTTTATTGGGATGGCGGGGTACTATCGAAGGTTCGTGCCCCACTTTAGTGCCATAGCCGGCCCCATCACTGAACTGTGCAAGAAGGGGAAGCCAGACAAGGTGATCTGGACTGAGCAGTGCCAGGAGGCTTTCCGGGCGCTGAAGGAGGCTCTGGTTAGTGGCCCAGTTCTGGCAAACCCAGATTTTGACAAACCCTTTATGGTGTTCACTGATGCCTCAGACACGGGACTGGGGGCAGTGTTAATGCAGGAGGATGAAAAGGGGGAGAGACACCCCATCGTGTACCTGAGTAAGAAGCTGCTACCCCGGGAACAAAGCTACGCGGCCATCGAGAAGGAATGCCTGGCCATGGTGTGGGCCCTTAAGAAGCTAGAGCCATATCTCTTTGGGCGACACTTCACCGTATACACCGACCACTCTCCCCTGACCTGGCTGCACCAGATGAAAGGAGCCAACGCCAAGCTCCTGAGGTGGAGCCTGCTCCTGCAGGACTATGACATGGACGTGGTCCATGTGAAGGGAAGTGCCAACCTGACAGCGGACGCGTTGTCCCGGAGAGGGGACCCTGAACTTCCCCAGGTCACTGGGCAGAGTGACCCCGCTCAGTTCAGTCTCGAAGGGGGGAGAGATGTGATGCAGTAGGGACTGTCTGTGTGGGGAGTGGGAGAGCAGGGGAGGACTTTAGGGGATGGACGATGCCAGAGCCTGTAACCTGAGCTAGGTAAGGGAGGGGAAAGGTCAACACCTTTGCCCGGGAAGGGGACAAAAGAAGGGAGTGGCAGGAGGGAAGCAGTTTGAGTTTGGGCTTGGGGCTGGATGGGCGGAATTCAGGGTATCCTAGCTGGGATCCAAGCACCCTGAAAGCCCAGAAGGACTCGGTGAAGGGGTCCTGACTGTGCCTGCAAGCTCTGCTGTAACCAGTGTTCCTGTTGTCCAATAAACCTTCTGTTTTACTGGCTGGCTGAGAGTCACTGTGGGTCCCAGGAAGAGGGGTGCAGGGCCGGACTCCCCCACACTCCGTGACAACTGGTGGCAGAGGTGGGATATACTGCACCCCTCTTCCTGGGACCCACAGTGACTCTCAGCCAGCCAGTAAAACAGAAGGTTTATTGGACAACAGGAACACCGGTTACAGCAGAGCTTGCAGGCACAGTCAGGACCCCTTCACCGAGTCCTTCTGGGCTTTCAGGGTGCTTGGATCCCAGCTAGGATACCCTGAATTCCGCCCATCCAGCCCCAAGCCCAAACTCAAACTGCTTCCCTCCTGCCACTCCCTTCTTTTGTCCCCTTCCCGGGCAAAGGTGTTGACCTTTCCCCTCCCTTACCTAGCTCAGGTTACAGGCTCTGGCATCGTCCATCCCCTAAAGTCCTCCCCTGCTCTCCCACTCCCCACACAGACAGTCCCTACTCCATCACACACCGGCCCTCCCGTCTTGTTCCGCACAGCCTGCAGTCGGGTGTGCTGCAAAGGAATGTCCCTAATCGTCCTCCCTCTCTTCAGCTTCACTGCTCACTTCTTTCGTTCTTCAAACCCCTCTCATTTCTGGAAATCACCCCAGGTAAAGCGAGAGTAAATATCCATGGAATTGGTGTATCTATTCACACTGCTCACTGTTTGTGTGACAGCTGCCCGGCCTCCTCGCTGGGGATCGGTAATTTAGCTACAGCAATTCTGTGGGCTGGCCCCTTTGGTAAAAGCTTGTCTTGATCTTTTATTCCTTTGTCCTTGCTCTGCTTAGCTTTGTAAGATAGTGGAACAATGGCCAGGTCTCCTGGATCCTTCTCCTCAAGGTTTGCATTTCCCCAGCCTCGCTGTAGTAAAAAGTGCATTGAGAAGCAAGAGAACCCCCACCAAGGGAGTGTTCTGTGAGCAGCAACCAGAGCCCGTCTGGATTGTTCCCTCGCCCTGACCTGGCTTAGCACCCTCTTTGCTGCCCACTATTCAGCCTCCTGTCCCCCGACCAGCTGCTTCTTTGGCATTTACCGCCCTTCTCCCTGAAAACCTGACTGGCCCTGCCATCCCCAGCCCCGCCTCATTAGCTGTCTCTGAGCATCTCTGCAGGGGGAGAGCAGTGCTGCCTGAAGGGGGCACTTCACATTTTGGGGGAAAGGGTCCCTAATTAACTAGAATTAGCTCCTCGCTCCGTCCGCTGTGCCATGCTGCCTTGCCTGCTACTAAGCACTCTTGACTGTGGCCAGTTCCAATCCTGGCTGCTGCGTGTGATGGCCTTTGGTAACCAGGGTGGGCTGGCGCCCTGCCACTGTGAACTGAGCCTGGGTCTTCCTAAGAAGGCCTGAGACCTTGGCTGTGGTTTCCTCAGGCCTGAGAGGGGTTGTGAATACCTGCCTGCTCTTTAGGGGGAATTGGTGCCAGGCTTCCAGCCCCAGCGGTCAGTTTGCAGCACATACATTTTCAAGGCTCCGTGCAAGGAATGAGGCTAGAAACTTACTACCTCTGTTAAAGACAAAAGCTGAGATTCTCCTGTGTTCCTAAGCTGCGCCTGGGCTTCAGAGGCCGGCTGTCCCTTCCCTCCCTCCGTCCCCATGGGAGGCAGACGTAACCTAGCTGCTTGCACTCTAGGGAGGCTGCGCTCAGCCTGCACCCTATCTCTGGTGCACCTGGGAGTGGAATGACGCTGGCCCTCTCCCTCCAAGCACACCGACTATGCTTAGAGCTGAGGTGGGAGGAAAGCAGCTTAAAGGTGTTGCAGGGCCACCAAGGAGCATGCCCTGCTCCCAGTGCCCCATTGGCATTTATTATTTGTATTGTGCTGGCGCCTGGGATGGGCCAGGATCCCTTGTGGTAGGAGCTGTACAACCACGGAACAAAGATGGCATCTGTCCCAAAGAGCATGCAATCTAACTAACGATTCCTGCTCCTGATGCCACAGCGCCGTGCCTCCAGGGGAACCACATCTGTGCAGGGGCATGCACAAAGGGGGGCGAGCAGGGGCACCCCCAATATTCTCTAAAAGTATGTACTTCTGCTCCAGCCCCAGCAACTGCCTGCCTCAGCCCCGGCTGGCTGCTCCAGTCCCAGGCTGCTGATCCAGTCCTGGACCCAGCCGCCAGCTGCTGCTCTAATGTGCCCCTCCAAAAGTGGTCAAATTTAAATTCCTGCACACACCCGTGCAGCTGCGGGTTACTTTTCCTCCCACCTCAAAACAGCAGCTCCCCTTAGTGTAAGAACTTGGCAAGAGGGAAGGACCTGGCTCAAATACAATAACCAATTAGAGCTAGTTAGGAAATGATTTTTCTCTCTGCAAACAGTTTTGATGAAAAACAATTTTTTTTTACTTTTCTTTGAAAAATTGTTGTTTTTCAATCAAAACCTGATTTTTTTCTCCTGCTTGGAGCGGCAGAAAAGCTGTAGCAGGTCCTAAATATAAAAGTAAAAAGCTGCCTCTAAAATTTCCATGGTTTTGTACTACCACAGCTAGGATTTATGGGTAGTAAGGTGTTTGTCTGCTCAATTTGTGTGCAGAGATATTGAGCCGAATCCTTACTCAAGCAGGAGTTCCAGCAAAATTCCATTTGAGGTATTGAGCTTCAGGATTTCCCCCATCATAGACACATGCAAAATGGTTGACATGAATAATAGTGCCTGCAATGTTAAAGCATTAACATCCTGGAAGGACCAGGACTGTCACGAAATTTTACTTGTGCTTGTGGGACTTTTAACCGAGTGCTGCAGACCTTAGAGGCTCAAATACTTTGGCTAAGCATCCAGTTAGCAGGTTCTCATCTGAATGGAACCTCTGAATTCTGCCCTTCCCTGGCCTAAATAGCGGCGGTGCGGTGCTGGAGTCAGCACATTCACCAGCCTTTGTGATGAGATTATGACGCAAGTGCTGCAATCTATTGACAGAAGAGCCAGCCTGATGTACTCATCTGTGTAATCTGCAGCTCAGTTAGCTTAGCCTGTGGCACCCACTCGCAGGACGATCGCTTTGCACAGGGTTGGATACAAATTGATGCTTGGGGGTTGCGGAATGTCTGCAGTCATCTTTAGATGGTCAGTAGCTTCTTTGGGATGCAGGGTAGCTGCGAGTTTGCACTGAGCGAATGAGTGGACAGCAGAAGAGCTCATTTCCTTTCTGCCAGTCCCTTGGTAAAGCCAGCAGAGTCAGACAGGTGCAGTCGTTTAGGTTGGTGAGCGGTTTAATTGCACAGATTGCTCAGGATGTGGAGTCAGCATCCTTCCAGTTTTGTAACCCCAACAGCACATGATTGTGCCCAGATCTGGATTAAGTTCAGGTGGGGTCTGGCTCTCAGGGGCGGCTCCAGGCCCCAGCACGCCAAGCGCGTGCTTGGGGCGGCAAGCTGCAGGGAGCGCTCTGCCGGCGCCACGGGGGCGGTAGGCAGGCTGCCTTTGGCAGCTTGCCTGCGGCGGGTCCGCTGGTCCCACAGCTTCAGCGGACCTCCCACAGGAGAACCGAAGCCGCGGGACCAGCGGACCCTCCGCAGGCAAGCCGCAGAAGGCAGCCTGCCTGCCGTGCTTGGGGCAGCAAAAAGCCTAGAGCCGCCCCTGCTGGCTCTGTGCTTGAATCAGAGCTATGGATTGGATTATATGTATTTCAAGTGGCGGGGAAGCCCCCATCTGCTTTTATTTCCAATCGAGACAGCAGACACCAAACACACAGTGGTGAATTCAGTTGTGTGTTCAGCAAAGGGGCGACTGATCCAAATCTCCTGAACGTTGAAGTGGGTTGGATTCACGATTCTGGTTTTGGCCCAGTAATAATGGCTGCCACTGGAAATAAATGACCAATGACTTATTTCAAACGAGCACCTAGTTAAGGTTACGCTGTGCCGCACCTCCCACACTCCCCATGAAATGTCGAGTCTGTAGTTAATAATGACATAGGCCCCAGTCTCACAAGCTACTGTCCAGGAGCACAGGGGTCCATCCATGTGGAGCAGCTTCCAATATCCCCCTGGCCATGGTTCTCCATCAAGTAATGGTCCCTGTTGTAGTCTACTGAGGGTTTATGCATGCGCACCATGCGTCAGGAGCTGGAGAATTTGAAAATAGTGTCCGTCGGTCTGCACGTGCGCCCTGGCTCGCCTCATGGTTTCATCCAAGGTGATAAAGGGCGAGGCGAACTGACCCCATCTCCAGTTCCTTCTCACTGTCACTATTAGTGTTCCCCTCTGTGCCACACCTTTAAAAAATAGAGTTGTCAGTAGTTGTAGATTTTCGAGATTTATGGTGTTGTTTTAGCAGTTCTGGTAATGGAACTGGAGACGTGGTCGGTCTGCCCTGCCTTATCTCACCTCGGACGAAACCATAAGCTGCCCAGGGCTCGTGCATGGACCAATGGACACTACAGCTCTGGATGCATGTGTAAACCCTCAGTGGAACACAGATCGGGACCACACATCTCGAAGAACCTCCACTTACAGGTAGGTAACTTCCTCTTCCTGCTTTTCTTATGATTCTGATTGGCATGTCTCTAATGTCCTATCCAAGGCTCGATTTTGCCTACCACCCACAAGTCCCACTGAGCTGAGGGCGCTCAGGTCTGATCCAAACCTATCAATATCAATGGTCTTTGGACAGGCCCTTAGATGTGCCAGGAAAGGTACGGTATGAGATTTAACTTCTTCTTGCCAGATTTTCTTTCTCTATCTTAAAAGTTTCAGCAGCTCAGCTGTGCTCACACGAGCCTCTTTATTAATTGTTATTATTGTTCCTGTAGTAAATATTTGACTATAGTAGCACAAAAAAAGGCCACAGTTGGATCTGGGCCCCATTGTTCTAGATGCTGGGTAACTGTCCTGAAAAGCGTGCGAGTGCTCACACAAACAGAAGGGGTGGGGGAAGACGGGGTAACCTTTGGTGGGGATTACATGGGCACACTGACCAGTTATGCGTCGATATGATTGTGAGTAATTTTTTATGTGCAATAAACGGGCGGCTCCAGGCCCCAGCACACCAAGTGCGTGCTTGGGGTGGCATGCTGTGGGGGATGCTCTGCCGGTCTCCGGGAGGGCGGCAGGCAGGCAGCTTTCAGCGGCATGTCTGCAGAGGGTCCGCTGGTCCCGTGGCTCCGGTGGACCTCCCGCCTTGGGACCAGTGACCAGCAGAGCGCCCCCTGCGCCATGCCGCCGTGCTTGGGGCGGCGAAATGTCTAGAGACTCTCCTGGCAATAAATGTTCAGATAGACCCCAGATACTGCATGTAAAGTCCTCACGTGTGTGTTGTGGGCGTGGGGCGTTCAGATGCTTGCACAGTTTGGATGTGTAAATGGTTCTAAAGTACAGTTTCAGTGTGTGTATAAATGTACACAGCAGTATAAAACCCATGTTTTCTCAGCCAGTAAAATACTGTCAAGATTCTGTTAACAGTAGAAAGTCAGCAGGTTAAATTGTTGACATGTTTTTGTGTGATTTCCTTCTCTTTGGTGTTAATAGCATGTTAAAATTTGCATTTATTTTTCATCATTTATGCAGTTTATTTTTTTGATCTTTAACTCATTTTGGACAATGAAGGTAGCCTAGACTAGGATGCAGTTAGATTTATAGCCAGTCAGTTTTTAATATGCTGTGAGAAGAACCTTAGAGATCTTCCTTATGCTATGAACTCCCCAATCCTTCATTGTCTGAACGCGCTGAGCGTGAGCAGTATAAGAATGCTTACTGAGTCATTTTACTGTGGGAGTGTGAATTGCTGCATGCTAAAAACATCTGGTAAATTGAATGCTGCTTTTTTTCTGATAATTATCTATATTGTTGTTAAAAATACATACAACCCTAATAACCCCAAAAGACAGGTGAATCAGGAGTTTACAGATACCATGTAATCGTAAGGACATTTCATTTTCCCTGCAGTGACTGATCTACAATCCCCTGCGTAATCTACCTACCTGCTGTCCCAGGAGAGTGGTTGCAGGCAGGGCTCTTAACTGGGAAAGAAGGTGGGTAAAAAATGGAGTCTTCACCTCTACGAGAGGCGAAAAATGAATTTCCCCGTTGAGGTGGCGCTGCGGCGACTGAAAGGCTGCGATTTTCGTTTGTAAGAAGTGCAATAGAGGGTCAGACTGAATTCACAGATCTGGCAATTCAGTGACTTGGGCAGGAAAGGTGGGTTTTTTTTTTTAAATTAATCTGGTTGAGAAAGGTATTTTTTATTTTCTGTGAAAAATGTAAAGAAAATAATTATTCATTTTTCATTTAATTTTTTCTTTCACTGGTTTGAGTTTTTAACATAGTTGAACTATTGGATATTTTTCATTTTTTGGATCAAGTGTTTTGTTGGGGAAATAGCCCCCATTCTCTCCCCCCCCCTTTTTTTTTTTTACTGTTTTCCCTTTTTTTTTTCAGTGTGGGAGTGGGAGGAAGGGAGAAAAGTAATTTTTTTGAAGAAGTGGTGTCTCATTGCTACATTGGGCAGCATAGGGTGACCAGATGTCCTGATTTTATAGAGACAGTCCCGATTTCTGGGTCTTTTTCTTATATAGGCCCCTATTACCCCCCACTTCCATCCCCATTTTTCACACTTGCTGTCTGGTCACCCTAGGCAGCGAGACATTGAAATATCTGTGAATATAGCAGCAATCCCTGTGACTCCAACACACCCATGTAAATGGATTTAGTATCCCTTGTAGGACCACCCACTTGTAGGACCACCATCAGTCTGCTAACACCTCTGGGGCAGGGGCTGTGACTTCCTGTTTGCCTGCAGAGTGCCTGGAAAGTGACAGCAGTTACTGGGGTATTGGTAACTACCGGCTGGTATCGGAGCCACAGCTCATCTGCTCTGCAGGTGCTGTAGGGTCAGCGCTCAAACACCTGTATTGTGCATGTAGTAATACTGAGAGGGCACTGAAAAAACAGTGGAGTTTGGAGGCAATATTTGATTTTTCAGGACTCTCTGGGAATCCATATCCATCAGATACTGAACCGAATTCTAAGAGCAAAGAAGCATGGGGGGTAGGTTGTAGGGAAGGAGGGAGGTGGGGGACATGGTATTGGGAGAGAACTGAGCAGAGAGAGCTCTGGGGGGCATGGGAAATGGTAGGGGAGGCAGCTGGGCCTTGCTAACTGTGGACACAACCCTAGGGCAGCAATTCCTGTCTGGCACCTGGCTTCTGTGAGGAGCAGAGTCATTGGATGAAAATTCTGGTGTAATTGCCTGGCTCGTGTGGTTTGGCTGCAGATGAGGACTCATTCCCATTAGAGATGAGGTTGCAAGTGGGTGAAGGTGGCGATAGAATCCAAATACCCCATCGCAGTGGGCTGCCTCTAGGTCCCAAGCTACCGCGGTATATCTAAGAGTAATTCATGGTGACCAGAGAGGACCTGAGACACAAAAGGCAGCAGGACTGAGACACCACGGAAACTGAACGACCATCCAAGGGTCAAAGAGAATAAAGGTTCTGGACCAATGAGAGCCTGGACGTGTGTGCCCGCCTTGGACATCTGCAGGTACAGTAAGAGCCAGATGGAGCAAATGGAGTGACGAATGGAGGAGGTTGTTGCGTTATAGACACATACAAGGGAGTGAAAGGACCAAGCAGTAAGAAGTGTCCTGAGCCGCATAATAATAATAATAATGGTCCATCTTTACATAGCACCTTTCATCTGAACAATGTATGGCTCTTTGCACAGATAATCAGTTTTCTTCATACCCCTGCAAGGTAATTCAGTATTATCCCCAGTGGTGCAAGTAGGGTAGTACGGTATGGTACACCGTACCAGTAAGATATTTATAGCCAATATACCATACCAGCAAGACACAGGAGGAGCAGAACCTGGGGCTGCCAGTCGGTCCTCTGCCGGCAGCTTCCCCGGTGTGGCTGTACCGCCCCCAGCCCTGTCCCATGGTGTGGCTTTACTGCTCCCAGCCCTGTACCCCGGCGCAGCTGTGCCATCCCCAGCCCCATAAGTCAAACTAAGATCCTTTGACATATAGCTGAAGTTGCATATCTTAGTGACCCCCCCGCCCGCTAGTGTAGCCCAGGCCTAAGTAGCCTGGTAGTAGTTTCTGGCTACCCAACCCAGTATCTGAGAGAGACAAGCTGGGTTCTCTCCAGCTGGTGATAAAGGGCACAACTACACTGCACTGTGATTTGGACTAAGGGGATGTGTCTAATAGTGGGCTCCAAAGTGCTGCTCTGTAACTCCCTCGTGTGGACACTGGGGGCACAAACTTAAATGTCCTGAGTTTGCATTAATGTAGCCCTGTCTGAAGAGGGCTGCGTTGGTCACGTCCCTGTAATCTGAACTATGGGGCAGCGTAGTCATGCCCGGAGATTCTCCAGGTGGAGCCCTTGTCAGTCCAGTTGATGATGCCTGGGTCAGAATAGAATCCAGCTCACTCTCCCATTGCTAGTGATTTTTTGTGCGGTAGGAGCATCCAAAGGCTTCAGGCAGGATTGTGGCCCTGTTGTTCTGGGTGTTTTGCAAAAATACAGGAAGGTGTAAACCCGGCATCAAAGAGTTCACAATAGAAGGTCCTAATCCTGCGAACACTTGCACGCATGCTTGACTTTGTGTGGTAAGTACTTCTCTGAAGCCAATGGGACTACTCACATGTTTAATAATTAAATGGTGTGTGTGAGTGTTTGAAGGGCTGGGATGTACACAGACAGACACCAGTGGAAGGGAGTGATTGGGATACAATGTACCAGCAAGGTGGACTGGGAAATGTCAGGCCTGTGGTCTATCGATTTTCTATCAGTTGGGGATTTCTTTCCCCCTTTCTTTGTGCTGCTTTGTAGGCTCCGATCCTGAAGTCAGATCAATCCAGGTGGTCCCGTTCTTCATGTGTGGAGTCTCACTGACGCTAATAGTGGGGGTTTATATTTTAATTAATAGCTCTTGTCTGTGCATTTTAATAGAAATTTACTAACTTCATTAACTGCCACCCCTTTTATTTTTGTTAACGTTCAGTTTTATTCCCTGCCTTTTCTTATTGCTTTAGTTTGCTGCCTTTCCCTACCTTCACCTACCTGTCTATATTTGGTGTTCATTGCTCTAACTCTTGCCAGCTATTGATTAGCCCTGTTGGCTCTGCAGTGCTAAAAGGAGTAAAGAAAAAAAAGAAAAGGGAAAAGAAAGAACACACGAAAGGGTATTTTTATCTCAAGTGAGCAGTTGTGACTCTGACTATTCTCAGGACACGGCGTTTGCCCCTCTGCAGAGGACCCGCACGAACTCTGAAGTGCTATTAAAGCCCTATTTTGAGAACTTAAATGGGACTCTAACGGTGCAAAGACTTTTTTCTTTTGACCCTTTGCACAAGGCTGAATTTCACCCAGGGAGTAGCTCTGTCAAGAAAGAAGATGCTATTTTTACACAAGTCCTTTTCTGACCCCTACCCACTCCTTCAGTGGCTTGGCCAAGCTCACACAGTGCGTCAGCGGCGTTAGGCACAGAATCCAGAACTTCTGATGTGACTCTGAGTTCCCAGCGCTAACCATTAGCCACATTCCCTCCCAGCAGAGAGCTGTAATTCTAGGTTTGCACAGGTGTTTCGGGGTGGGGAAGGCCATTATATTAATTGAGTTTGGTTTTCAGAGAAAAGATTTTCAGGGAGGAGCAGGAACTACTCAGAAGTTTTAATTATGGCCTGACATGGTCTTATTGTCCTGGCCTTGCGCACTCCTTAGGCAAGTTACTGAAGGAGGTGGCTTGTCTAGTTCTGAGTTGACTCCTCCTCCAGAAATTTCATCCTTTCTCTCAAAAACGACATTCAGAAGTGACAGGTGCAGCTTGGAGGCGAGTGGGGTGGGGGAGGTTGAAACTGTCTCTCTGACATCATCTCTCCCTTCATCCTAAGGGTCTTCCACATCCCCATGGGACTAGTCACAAGCCTCCAATTTCTCCACCTCTCTGCCGGCACCATCCTAGTGACTCTCCTTCTAGCCACGGAGAGCAGTTGGACCCCTTCTGCATCCTTCCTGAATCAGTCAGAAAGGTTGCTAATAAGTAACCCAGGGAACTTCCTCCTCCCAGATGTGCCAGCTACACAGCATCCCAGAGCCCACAAGCCAGGGGAGTGAGAACACACCACCAGGGATAGCTTGATCACAGATAGTGGACAGGACAGCCCAGAGCGTTGGGAATGTGATAGAGAGCCTTTCCCCCTTAGATTGCTGGAGCAGATCCAACCCAGAATAGGGGAACTGAATTTGGGAGTCTCTGTCTATTTCCCAGAGGACAGGTATCCACATCAGCTCTGGAACTGGTGTCAAGGGCCACCTGCACTTACCATGTCCTAATCCCACTGAAGCCAGAGGTCAGGATTTGTCTCCTGGGGAGAGGGAAATCAGTGCCGCTGTTGCTCACTGCAGATGAGCTGACCCTAGTACTGAATGTGCAGAGCTGAATAGAAGCAGCGCTGCCGGCGCTGAGCTCTCACAGAGGTGGCTAATGATGGGCCACCTTCAAAAGTCTGAGGTCTGAGAAGCATTCGTAAGTCTGATGACTTACAGAGGCCTCATCTGAGCTCCCCAAATGCTGGGATCTGCAAAATTGGGCCCCCATCCTGCAACAAGATCCATGCAAGTACCTTCTGCTCCTGTGCTGAGCCCCGTAGATGTGTACATATCCTCTTGCAGGAGCGGATCCTGGGGCCGGACCCTGAGGGCTGCGGCTTATTGGCAGGACAACAAATGGAAACTGCGACTGTCTCTGCCCACGTTGTACCGGCTCTGTGGCTGTCCAGCCTGTGCCATTTGCTGGTGCTAAGTGCACCCAAATAAATGAATTAACAGGGACCCCCCAACAGATGGGAAACACTGGCCTGTATGTTTGAGCTTCTAGGACACAAGCCTAGGGAAAGATTCCTTTTACGTAGTTCAAGTCAGACATAAGGGATGTAGTTTCTCACCGCAGGATGTGGTGTGTCTGAAGGGAATGCAGTCCATGACAATTGTTCCCTTGCAAGTTGGAACAAAGAGTTTAATCATTTTACCATCATGGTAGCAAATTAATCACAAAGAAATTACTCCCCTTTGTTTTTGTTTTGTTCTGTTTTGCCAGGTTATTTCACTTTCCACGTGTGGTCAATGGCCTCTTTACCTGTTTGTGATTCACAGAGAAAAACGGGAACAGACATAGAAAAACTGTGTGTGTGTGTGTGTGTGTGTGTGTGTGTGTGTGTGTGTGTGTGTGTGTGTGTGTGTGTGTGTGTGTGTGTGTGTGTGTGTGTGTGTGTGTGTGGACAGAGAACAAACAAACAGCTTGAGAGGCTTTTTGGATACCAAGGAAACATTTCATTTAGCTCAGCCTCCTCTGCCTTGTTTGTCTTTCAGTCTTCTCTCTAACCGGAGAGCCGGGAGAGTCTTGGTGTACGTTAGGGTGACTAGGTGTCCGGTTTTTGACTGGAACACCCGGTTGAAAAGGGACCCTGGCGGCTCCGGTCAGCACTGCCGACTGGGCCATTAACAGTCCGGTCGGCGGGGCTAGTCCCTACCTGCCCTGGCTGGCATCGCACTGCGCCCTGGAATCGGCCAGCAGGTCCGGCTCCTAGGCGGGGGGGCCGCGGGGCTCTGCATGTCGTCCCCACCCTGAGCATCAGTTCTACACTTCCATTGGCCTGGAACCCACCAATGGAAGCTGGGGAGGCGGTGCCTGCAGGCAAGAGCGGCACGTGGAGCCTCTTGGCCCCCCCACCTAGGACTCGGACCCGGTGGCTGTTTCCAGGGCATGCATAGTACGGTCCCAGGGCAGGCAGGAATGGAATCTGCCTTAGCCCCCCTACTGCAGCGCTGACCGGGAGCCGCCCAAGATAAGCCCATGCCCCAACCCCATGCCCCAGCCCTGAGCCCCCCCAAACCCAGAACACTCTCCTTCACCCCAAACCCCTTATCCCTGGCCCCACCCCAGAGCCCTCACCCCCTCCCACACTCCAATTCCCTGCCCCAGCCCAGAGCTCCCTCCTGCACACTGAACCCCTCATATCTGGCCCCACCTGGAGCCCACATCCCTAGTTAGAACCCTCACCTCCTCCCACACTCCAACCCCCTGCCCCAGCCCAGTGAAAGTGAGCGAGAGAGGGGGAACGTAGTGAGCGGGGGTGGGGCCTCAGGGAATGGGGGGGCAGGGGCAGGGCCTCAGGAAGGGGCAAGGCTAGGGTGTTCGGTTTTGTGTGACTAAGAAGTTGGCAACCCTAGTGTACATACATGCACATACACATGTACACACACACACACACAATTTATAGTAAAGTCAAGATATTCAAAAGTGATGTGAGTTTGGGGTCCTGATTTTTTGGGTATCTGCTCAGCACTTTCTGTAAATCTACCCCTTTAAGGTGTCTGAAGTTGGACACCTCGAAACTGAGGCTCCCAAAATCACTAGACCCTTTTGAAAATCTTGCCCTGAATGTTTAAATTCCAAGGAATTCCAGCTTTGTAATTTGTCTCTAGAGGAAGCTGGGGGTGTGTTCTTTGATTCACATGTGCGTCTATAATGGAGAGAAGAGCTGCGGAGCTGGCTGGGCCAAGAGGCGCAGGGACATTGCACCTTTCCCAAGAGTCGTGAAGAATCTGTGCTCCTACTGGTGCCATCTAGGTGCCAGAGTTGCACCCTAAGGTGGGGCTGTGGCTATGCCACACCTCCAGCCCTTCATAGGGTGAACGCCTTCTGCCCATATAAGAGAGCGAACTAACCTGACAGCCACGGAAGCTCTTCTTTTTAAGCCGGTGGTTCACTGGAGCCCATCCACTGCCTCTCTTTGCCTCCTGCCACTGTGCTTCAGCGTCCCGTGGAACCATAGAAAACGCTGTTTGCGAGCGCAGGCCTGTGAGCCAGTATTCTAGTTTGGGGCACATTTCACAGATGGGATGCTTGTAGGAAGAACAAACTTCCCATCTGCTTCCATATGAAAGCACTGAAACTAGTTTCACAAGAGATCTTAATCGTGGCAATTAATGGTGCCAGGCCCACCCGAGAAACAAGGTTTACCTGCATTTCTTGAAATGGCAGAAATGAAAGAACTTCAGTTCTGGGTGCCCAGAGGAGTCTTAGTGCTTGTCTATGAGAATGGAATTGCCAACTCTGCAAGTGCCGCTAGGTGAATAATTGGTAATGAACAATATCGCTGATGGATTTCACCTCTTTGTGGGTTGCTCATTAACACATCCCAATTTCCACGGCTTTATTCGTGATGGGAAATCATTTGCTGAAATATTCAGCAGCTGTTCCTGCTTCATGCACACTGCATGCATAGAAGCTGATGTTTGAATTTCAGGCTCTTTTTGGATTGGACAGGTCTGTCACACAATGTTTGTTTTCCCTGGTTGGATTAGTGTAGCACTTATATTTCTTGCCCAAATAGTCATGGTTAGAACTTGACACTCAAAGAATATTCTGCAAGTCTTAAAAATGGATGTTTCCCCAAATACTCCTGCCAGGAAGCTTGTCCGCGAGAACAGAAGAGGGAGGGACTCAGGGGTGGGGGCTAGAAGGGGGGATTGGCCAGATTGCTCTGAGACTTGACCCCTGGGCTTGTCAACGCACAGAGCTGAACCGTTCCAGTGCAGTAGGGATTGGCATCTCAGTACCGTATAAGGGAGATGGGAGAGTGGGGGTAGGCCAGGAAGCATTAAAGAAACGTGAAATATTTGTGAGTGTCCTGACCTGAAAGCGGGCAGAAGGCAGGGTGAACCATGACCCTGAACGTGGCCCAGGAGATGTTAGCAATGCTCTTTGAATGTTGCACAGGATAACGTTGGACCATCTGTGAAACCCTCTGGCTCCTTACCTAGCAAGATACACTGACACAGCCAGTTCACTGAAACAGGGACTAGGTTAGCCAGGCTTCCCCTCCACACTGTTATAGTGATAACCACACACTGCATCGTGGAGGGATTGCGAGGGGAGGGGAGAGGGGAATCTTTCATTGTGCTATAGACATTGATTCAAGAACTTTGATTCAAAGGAGAGGGAAGCAACCTTCTTCCTAAGACTTTCCCAGAGAATGGGGTATGGGATTACATTAAATATAAATTCCCCTAGTCTGCAAAAGAGTCAAGTCTGTATCCCAATAAAAATAAATACAAATTCTTTTGTCAGAGGAATTGACAAAGCAAATGGAAAGTATCGAATACTAACGAGATGGGAATTGATGCGGCGGTGTTGTCTGAGCCGCCGTTTGCTGCTTTCAAAATGCTTTGCTACCCTCTGGTGGATTTCTGTGGGTTTGTGCGGCAGAATTAACATTCAGTGTGGGAAATTCTTACACATTCAGAAACCGAACAGATCTGACTCAGGGGCGTTTTGCTGTTTCCTACCCAACAGCGTGGCAACAACCGGTTTTATGTCTTAAGATGGATCAGTTATGTTTTGATTTAAGGTGATAACTGCAAATGCAGGTTGGTTGGAGTTGGGGGTGGACTAGAGAAACAGGGAATGGAGTAGGAGGACTGTTGGCACCTTAGAGACTAACACATTTATTTGAGCACAAGCTTTCGTGGGCTACAGCCCACCTCATCGGACACATAGAATGGAACATATAGTGAGGAGATAGATATACATACAGAGAACATGAAAAGGTGGGAGTTGCCCAACCAACTCTCACAGGCTAATTAATTAAGATGAACTGTTAGCAGCAGGAGAAAAAAACTCTTGTAGTGATAATCAAGACAGCCCATCACAGACAGTTTGACAAGATACTTAACACGGGGAAATAGTCAATGTGTGTAATGGCTCGGCCATTCCCGGTCTCTATTCAAGCCTAAGTTGATAGTATCTAGTTTGCATATCAATTCAAGTTCCGCAGTCTCCTTGGAGTGCGGTGTTCTCTGTACATGGTGAGTGGTAGTGACTGGGGGGGGCTCAGGAGCAGCACCCCGATGAGGGCTTTCTTTGTACGCAGAGGACATGAACCTGCTGCCTTTGAAGTTGATGATGACAAAGCTCCCGTTGCTCTCACGGAGCAAGTGGGATCTTGTAGGGGAGAGTGAGGAGGTTGGAGGGATCCTGAGCTCAGGTTCCAGCCTGGCCCCAAGCCTCTGCACTGCAATTTGATAGCCATGCACCCTGAGCCAGCTGACTCGGGCCTGCCGCAAATGTGTTATTGCCGTGTAGACCTATCCTGAGTGACCGTCTGTGACTCACTGAACCCTTCCGTGCCTCAGTTTCCCGATCTGTAAAATTAGGGTTTATTACGTTGTACTCCCTCACAGGGTGCTGAGGCTAAACTCACTGTTGGCTTTCAGAGCTCACAGAAGTCAGTGGAAAGACTCTCTTTGGCTTCCATCGGCTGAGCTGCATAAGCTATGGGATCGTTGGGTGACAGGCTATAGGCCTGGCTTGCCTCATTGCTTAGTGGGTGAAATTGGGAAGGTGAATGAAAGATTAACCTGTAAATAGGGGCTTGACAAACAGTATGCTGGAGCCCGGATGTCTGAGGGAGCTAAGATAACCTCAATACTAGGGACTATGGACAAGAAAAACCTGGACTATAACCATCAGGTTCCAGTGAACAGCACATAGACAGCATGCTGTACAGGGATTGGTTTCTGCAAAGTAACCAAGCCAAGCCAAGAACGTGTGATTTGATGTATGGCAAATGCAGTGTCGTGTGAATGTAGATAAAGGAAGAGATTGTCTGTGTAACTTTGGATGTATGTCCTATACCCACCCCCTATGCCAGAGTCTGAGCAACTCAGCACAGCTTTGCTGCATGCCAAATAAAGGAACCTGAGTGACAAAATACAGAGTCAGATGGAGTGTTTTGGATCCCAGAGAACTGGATGAAACTCTCCCAGAACTGGACCAGGGGTTCTGGATAAGGTGAGTAGAAAAGGTCTCGGAAGGAATCCGAACATAGGCATAATGCAAAGGGAAGGAGTTAATGTTAATGTGAAACGGTCAGTTTTGGAGGAACGTAGCCTGTGAGTGCTGCACAAATCAGGCACAAAAAAAAGCCTGCTGAGGAAATAGTTCAGTAGATTGTAACCCTTCTGCCCCTCTGAATTGGCAGCAACAAGGGCCGGGTTCAGTATCCAGGGGTTCCGTTTCAATAACACAATGCATAACCGGCTCGAGCCCCCACCCAGTGACCGGGGACACTTACATACCACACCCCCCTGGGCGCCTCTAGGAGGCAATACTTCCCCTCTCGCAAGCAAGGAGTCTGAGTGTAGCAAAATCTTTCTAATAAAGGAAGGAAACAATGCGGCATCCCACTGGAGAAACACCACAAACAGGATTATAACATAAACCATAAACAAACAAAAAAATAAAAACCCCCACCCCCAGGTATGTTTGGCAATGTCCTTTTCCCCTTAGGGTCTTAAGTCCAATCACCCCAAAGTCCAACAACCCAAAAGTCTCTGGTCAGTGACACCCCAGAATTCAAGAGTTTATCTGCAGAGTTTTAAACCCCCCAGCCTGGGTGGAAAGGGGGGGGAAGTCCACACAGGGTGTTAAGGGGCACCTTACGTGGGCCAGGGCCAACTGCTCCACCTCTCTCTGGAGTTCTGCTGCAGCCTTCACCACGACCAGCTCCACCACACCAGCTGTGCCGCTCCTCCAGCTGTCCCTGCAAACCGCTTCACTCCGCTCACTGTTCCATGGGCTGCTCCAACACGCTGCAAACTGCTCTGCTCTGCCAGCCGCTTAGCGATAGGTCTTCAGGCTCCCCCACTAGTTAGCACAGCACTCCGTGATCTCAATTCAGCTCTTTCAGTGATTTCAGCTCTTAGTAGGAGAGCCCTGGTGCTGGTGCGCCATTGGCCCAACATGAATTCAGCTCAGCAGTCTCTAGATGGACTCCTAATAGAATTAAAAATTAGCTCTACTCTTTAACATTGGAGAGAGGACGATGTGCAATTGGTGTTCCAGGCCCTCAAAAGGGGCCCATACCATTAGGTACACACACCAGTCCCCAACCTCTCTCAATTCATGGGGTTTTGGAATCCATGTCCCATGTTTAGCAAGTACCACCCAACGGAGCTTGAGTCATTTCTGTCACAAAGCAATCCAATCCCAAGCTGCTGTGGGGTTATGCTAAGTGGGGGGTAGGGGTGGATGCCAATGCAAATTCTTAAAATTCTTTCCACACTCTCTACAATTCACCACCAGATGTCAGGGTAGCGCTCATCCTGACTGCTTACAAGATAACGAAACTGGGAAACAAAAATACAAATCTTTGATGAGACTCTGACGGTTTTTCCAAAAGTAGATCCCTAAAGCGTGCCTCTCATATAGGTGCATGAGCAGAAGAAGGTAAATCCATGAGCGAAGGGATGCAGTTGTATCATAGAGGGAATTCTTGTGCACAGGGTGAGGTAGTGGCCTCAGCACAGGACTTGGGCCAGGAACTCCTGAGTTCTAAACCCACTTCTGATACTGCGTCCCTGTGCAGCTTTGGGCAAGTCACTTGTGGCTTGACTTTCAGTAAGTCTGGTTGTCCCCATTTCACACATAGAGAAACGGCAGCAGGGGCCAGCGACACCAACCTCTCTGGCTGGGAGAGCAGCGTGGCCTTGTTGCTCTTTGTGAAGGCTTTCAAGGTAGGAAAACACCATGACGCTACTGCTGTGTTGGTCTCCCCATCACCTCCTGGGGTGTCGATGCTTGCAGGATCTCAGAGCGCCAGGAACTGCCAGGGGGAGGCCAGAAGCCATAGACCACCTTTGGTTAGGGTAGCTGCTGCCCTTGTCCCTGCACGGTGCCCTCAGGAGAGCATCATCCAAATTACCCCCGGAGCGTTTCCTGTGCCCGCATGTCTTGTATTCACTCTTCATGAGCCTGTTGGGGCAACTGGAGAACAAAGGGTGTGGAACCTGCACGGTTATAATGGAGGCAGTTTAGCACCTGCTCTCATCTTCCACCCTGAATGAAAGAGCATTTTAAAATACTGCCTTTGGTTTTGCTCCTCAGGCTAGGTTATGTTGGGTTACTGCTCCTGCTGGTGTGTGCCTAGGTGCAAGCTGACCGAACCCAGTGTAATGCAATAGGGTAGAGACTAAACTGCATGTGTGTGTCCCCTCTAGTGCATGGAATCTGAACTGCTTAGCTCTGTGTCATAGATCCTTAGCCCCGGGGAATGAAAGAGCAGCAGAGTCCTGTGGCACCTTGTAGACTAACAGATGTATTGGAGCATGAGCTTTCGTGGGTGAATACCCACTTCGTTGGATGCAATGACATTGGTAATGAAAGGAGATTCTCCAATAGCTGAAATTGCAGCCGCTTCCAGCAGCTCCCGTTGGCCAAGAGCAGCGATCCGCGGCCAGTGGGAGCCGCAGTCGGCCAAACCTGCAGATGGGGCAGGTAAACAAACCGGCCCGGCCCACCAGGGGCTTTCCCGACACAGGCGCCAACCCCAGTTTGAGAAACTCTGATATAAGGCACAGAAATGCAGTATATTGAATACAATGAATTTCAGTCAGAGGCAACTGTGGATTTTTAAATAGTGTGTTTATATGAAAACATTCCCCCCCCTTGGTCTAAAAGAACCTAGCACCAAAGCTGATGAGTATGAAGAAAGCAATGAAGACTAAAGCAGCAATAAATAAAATAAGCCCATCAAACACAAGCAAACAAAACATGGGGACCAGAAGGAGAAAAGAGAAGATGGCTCTGTCCTGCTAACAGCCAGTCCGTCCTGTCAGTTTTGGAAATGAAATTGACTGTGGTGAGGGGAGAGCTAATCTATCTGAAAGCCTCACCATGAGATCTGGTTCCATTGTAGGGGAAAAAAAGACTCTGAAGCTTCACTGCTCTTTGTTTTTCCAGGGCAATGCACCTCTGCATCTCCCAGTGCATCAGCTGATCTGTCCAAAATGGGACTCTGGGGACATGGCCTACATGGTTGGAAGCCGCTGAATGGGTGAACACGTTGCTGATCATGAGAGCGATGCCCAGAGCTTTTATTTCGGAAACTCTCAAACTAGGTTAAAAGCAGCCAGCAATGGAAGAAATCTGATGAGGGAGCCAGTTAACGGTCAGATCTTGGGTGGCTCCACCCCCACATGACTCCTGCATAGTTCAGTGCTGACAAACCTGCACTATTCCCAGTGGGTGATAGCACAGGGTGCTTCTGCCTATCTACTTTCCTTACTATCCTATTTTTTTTATTTTGAATTCTGCCAGTTGCCAAATGTTGCTCATCATATTAATGCCAGGAGAGGATGGAATGGGATAGCTGGATTCAGTTCAGTGATTACACAGGTGATGGATATTTCCTGTGGCTTTATACCCAGATCTAGTATTATTGATAACTCTGGGTTGGGCAGTGGGTTATACTTTGGCAGATCATCCCACCAACACCCAGGTTGGAGATATTTAAAAATGTGATTTCTCCAAGATCTGGCCATGCATCACTTTTCCCTACAGGTTTTAAAGACAGAAGGGCCTGTTATGATCTAGTTTGACCTCCTACATAGCACATGCCAGAGTATTTCACCGAGTAGAATATTGGAGTCTTGAGTGCCAATCACCCTCTGCTCTAACCACTAGACCCCATTCCCCTCCCCAAGCCAGGAATAGAACCCGAGTCCTGACTTCTAGTTCTCCACTTCCTTTAACTCACTGGAACTCTCACTTACGTTGCAGAGCTGGGAATAGAACCCAGGAGTCCAGACTCCCAGTTCACCCTTGCTCTGACCGCTAAACGCCTTTGAAAAGCATGAATTGTGCAGGAAATGCCTTAACACTGGTGACTACATGAGCAGCCATTAAATGCAGAGCACCCTGGCTATGGCTCCTCTGCACAAATCAGCTTCCTTTTCTTGTGTCTTCCCTCTCATGCAGTGGTTCTCAAACTGGGGTCGCCGCTTGTGTAGGGCCCCTGGCCAGCCGTACTGGTTTGTTTACCTGCCGTGTCCGCAGGTCTGGCTGATTGCGGCTCCCACTGGTCGCAGTTTGCCGCTCCGGGCCAACGGGAGCTGCTGGAAGTGGTAGCCAGGACGTCCCTCGGCCCGCGCTGCTTCCAGCAGCTCCCATTGGCCTGGAACAGTGAACTGCAGCCAGTGGGAGTCGTGATTGGCCGGACCTGTGGACGGGGCAGGTAAAACAAACTGGTCCGGCCCGCCAGGGCTTTCCCTACACAAGTGGCATCCCAAGTTTGGGAAACATTGCTCTAACGCATGAGAGCAGGACCATCTTTTTAGCTAAGATGGGATCTGAAGTGCTCGGTGCCTCCCAGGATCGGGTGCTTTACCCTTGGAGTTCTGTAACCTTATTGTGTGTAATGGAGAGAGTATTCAGTGCAGGCTCTGATCTGGAGCAGCTGCTCCAATGTGCCCCAGTGTGCTGGAGGATCTGCCTTCAAACCACATCTTTCTATGGCAAAATGTTTCCTGTGGGCGCAGACCCATGTTAATATCAGATGCTTTTCACCCTAGTGTTTGTACTGTGGTGGCACCTTGAGGGTGCACCCTGGTCCCAAGCACTGCCCGCTCCTCACATCTAGCACTTCCCATCTGAATTAACCCTCCCAAGCCCCTGGAGGGCAGGAGGTGGTATTCTACAATCTGGACTATTCAGCCAAATAAAATCCCCATAAGGGTTCACTAAAAATGCAAAGATGAAGTAGTGTCAGCCAGGTCTGTTTGCTTTCCATGATCATCTGACCACACGCATTTCACTGGCATGTTGGCTAAAAGCAGATTGTAAGCTTGCACTCATATATTGAGGGAAGGGACTACCCTCTAGAGGGTAGGCCTTTGCTTGCCACGGCCGGGAGCTAGGACTCCCCAAACCCTCACCAGAGCCCTATACAGGCAGTTAAGCTAGAGAAGACTCTGGTCTCCCGTTGCCCAGCTCCGAACAATGCATCTGTGTGAAAGCGACAGTGGAAAATTACATTGAAACGCTGCATCCAGCCATCAGCTGAACACTTTGGTGTGGTCCACAAAGCAAGATGTAAAAATGCCTCACATACCCCAGTCTGGTTTGCACCCTCGTCTTAAGAGAATCAAAGCCCCGGGCACAGGCCTATGGAGCTTGTGTCTTAATCTGGTTCTGTTCAGATGCTCCCTGCAGCACACTCGGCCTCCTCCTGCTGACGCGGGGAGGGGAAGGCAAGGACAGCATGATCTGACCAAAGCCTTGGCCATGTGCTAATTACGAAGTGGCAGAGGAACCCAGGTGAGTGTTGCGATCCCATTGTGGATAGATTTTGAAGCTTGCAGGCTGCTGAGAAAGTTCAGTCTATCAGCTTCTGCAGCAGCATTGGTATTGAGCGGCTTGCTCGCAGGACCAAGTACGATTTTAACCGAGGCCAATTTTAGCCCTGGGAAAGCAAGTCTGCTGGAGTGGCGAGATACATTGCTACTGCACCTTAGCTATGTTTTCAGGTCTTACTGCACAGTCATTAACAATTGGTGGCAAAAAAATTCCTGAGTGATGCATTGGGCTTTTAACTGCGTTACTCCTCTCTGAGGCAATGAAAATACCCAACTATAGTCCAACCCAATTATCTGGAGTTCCAGAGTCTAAGTTACACTCTAATCTCTGTAATACACTTGAGAGACATCCCCTCTGCCTGCCCTGTGTCGTACAAGACAGCAGGATGGCTCTTTCAAGGAAGACTAGACATTGGAACCATCAAACACCAGGGAAGTCAATGACACACCACCAACGAACACTAGCTAAGGATCTAGCCCACTGTGTGGGCCTTTAAAACCTCTAGCACCCCACTTCAGCCCAGATTGGTCTCTGTAACAGCCCGGTGGGGTTTTGCACTAATCTGTTTTTCAGTGAATAGATTGCCTGATCATTCAAGGTGCCAGGCAACTCCAGAGTGTCACTGGGTGAGTAGCGGTCATTTGGCAGCTCAGCAGAGGTGCTCAGCCTCTCACCAGATAGGGCCCTTAGTGTTGTGGAAAGGTGTCTCTCCACAGGCATAGAGAGGGAAGTCCTCTGTCCGTAGGAGAGGTACAATCCTGGAGGGTTAAATTCCCACCAGGGTGATTTCTGAGCAACCCTGGAGCATGCAGCACAGTGATAGCTGTAGAGTTCTGATTGATCCACACTTGTTGCAATACTAAATACCAGAAGAGAGAAGCAAGGCGGACTGCAGGCATATCAAATACCATGAAGGAAACCAAACAGTCCCACAAACAGTTAACCTAGCGGTTCCCTCCATGGGTTTCTGGTGGAAATGGGTGGTATTGCCTTGCAGTGCTCCTCTCCTCAGTATGTTCTTTATCCAGAGGAACAAACCGACAGAGAGACATTAAAGGATTATGAAACCTGGGGACAGGAAATAAAGAAGAAGAGAAGTTGGAATATGAAATACAAATAGCAGTGTCCGCTAAGCGCAGTACAAACATCGCAGATGGACAACAGGTTGGCTAAGTCAGACACATGCTGCTCCCTCATCGCTCTGATTCAATATAAACACCCCCCAAGAGAAGCCATCATCTTGCCTTTCCAGTGACACAGACCAGAGTGCTCTGACAACTTCTTGTGCTGCCTCCTGGCTTAAATAATGAGTCTGAGCCAATCAGAGAGACCAGACCTCTCCTCCAATTGGGAGCTTTGTGGGTGGTGCCATGCTAACACCAGTGAGCTGTCAGGTGATGGCTGCCATTGAAGGATGGTCTGGGGACCCATGGACCCAGGTTTGAGACCTGTGAGCCCCCACAGCGGGAATGCTGCCTTAAATATCCCTTGGTGAGACTATAGCTAAGGAAGGAATTCTAGGGTTTCTTAGAGTCACAGACATTAGCTGTCTTCCCCCATGCAGAAAGCTGGCTGGAGAACCAAGCCCAGGCGGAGAGTGCTGAAGAGCCTATAAAAGGAAGTGCTAGTAGCTAGTCTAACTCTGGAGTGCTTTCCCTCTTTCATAGCCTGGGCAGGTTGTGGGGAGCAGGGTGGAGACAAGCCATCGGGCAGCGGCTGGAATTGGCTGACCAGCACAGCATGATTGGCCCGTGCACTCAGCTGGGCAATATAAAGGGGGAAAAGTGGGCAAGAAGTGTCTTGTAAGCAGAGCAGGCTGATCCTTTGGGGGCCCTGCCTGGCAGCTGCCAGAGGACCCCTAGCCAGACTTGGTGTTACTTTTTGCAAATCTGTCTTGTTTGTGAAGACAATAAGCTGAGCCCCGAGAAAAGGGACAGAACACTAAGCTGGGGGTGGTGGATTGTCTGTTCCCAGCTAGTGACTAGGGCTGCCAGCATGCAGGTTCCACTGCAGGATTCACCCCTGTAACTTATTCACCCCTAAGCAGTCTGTGTTTGCTTCCACCTCTTGGGGAATCGTTAATCCATAGGCTCTATCAGAGATTAGTTAACAAATTGTTCCCATGATTTACTCTTGTTTAATTTAATCCCATTACCAGATGCTTTAGTTGATAAGGTGCAATGCCAGCCGATTCAACTCTGCTTCCCATGGAAGGTAGCTGTGCATCTTACTGTAGGACACACTAGGTGTGGGCACGCTAGCTGTGCTCGCTGAGAACCATCACAGCTTCTGGGGGAGAGGATAGACAGATAAACCTGCAGCTGTAGTCCCAGCCACTTTCCTTCCCATTTAATGGGCCAGCCTGTGATACACAGGTGCAGAGTGATTAGTGCAGGGTCCAATGAATGCTGGGGGAAGTAATATCCTTCTTAACAACTCAGGGCAAGGTCAGAGTGCCAGGAGTCTACCCACTTTGCCGGAGTTTGCACCAACTTGTGTTAGGGTGAATTTGGCTCCTTGTTTCTTACAGTAAGAGAGGCTAGTGATTACACACAGGCCTGCAACTATAAAGGAGATAAGAGGGCTGAGTGGTGTCACTCTTCCAAGAGATTTTGTAGAGGCACTGTCTGACTGATGTTCTGCTTCTGGGAGCTACTCTTCTCCTTTCTCTGAATTTCTGCTGGTGGCAACCCCAGTGCCAGGGTAGTTCCTTGCAGAAGCACCCCCCAGACGCAGCCAGGTGGTGTTTTCCAGGAGTTTGAGCCCTCTGGTCCTTTGTTTAAAGTCCTTTTCTCCTCCCACCCATCCTCTGCCAAGCTGGGCTTGTTTCTCTAGGTAGGGTTCTGTGCTAGGCAAGAGTTGCAGTAAATAAAGACAGAGTTGTCTTTGATACACCACTCGGCAATCCTGTATAAACTAGGGTTTGATTAGCGCCTGTATGTGAATGAAAAACACATGACAGCAATAACTACTATGAGGACGCAAGGGAGGAAGAAAGAAGATATGATGTGAGCCAGCCTTGCTCTGCATCATTTCTCTGGAACGAACAGCCCCCCCACCCCTCCTTGTAGTGTGTCTGGAGCTGCATTTGTACTAACTCCACCCCCTAGTTAGCATAAATCCCTCTGGGAGGGGCTATCTTCACCTGTAAAACAGGAGTGCTGGTCTGACTCCCAGCCAGTGACAAACTCCACTCTTAGCAGAGAGGCAGCAAGGATCAAGTGGCGTTAATTTCACTTCTAAAGTGGGTCAGACTAAGCCGTGGATTCTTCCCTTGGAAGGGGGAGAAAGAGGCAGAATTCAGGGAAGCCTCCCTGGGGAGAAGCAGCTTTAATTGCAGAGGTTGTTTTGCTTTGTATAGGAAAGAAGAGGGGTGGGGAGGGGAATGGTGTATGTACGTGTGTATACACACACACACACACACTCGGTAGCAGAGCATGCCCCCTCCCTGCTCTGGCCTGAACCTCCCTAAGTTAAAAGGAACTGGGGAGGCCAGGGTAAAAGGGAAGGCGTCTTCCTTTGTTCTGGAGAGGGGCTTAGATGCAATATGTGGATCTGGGCTTGGAATGCCCCAGCGTTTAGGGCTGTTCAGCTCTAGGATGAAACACCTGAGAGGGCTGCTGGGTAAACTCAGCTCTGGATCAATCTACCAGCTGCCTCTTGTTTTGGCTTCACCTATTCAGTCTGGAGCTCTGGGCGCTGGTGGTAGTAGAAGTGCCTACTTGGCTAACCACCTACAGGAGTGGCCACGCTTGGGATTATTGTAGGCTGTACGTGCCTCCCCCAGCCCTGACTCCTTACCCACAAAGACCTCTGCAGCACAGCTGGTGTTTAGGAGACACATGGGGAGCATTGCATTGGGATCCCCTCGGTCTGAGTCGTTGTGTTAAATTGGGGCATGGCAGCCATAGAGCTGGAGAGGCAGGATGGTGGGGCGGAGTGGAAATCTTAGAGGGGGAACCAGAGTGATGTTGACAGAACTGAAGTGGGGAGGAAGAAAGGCATTAATGCTCAGAACGGTGGGCTTTGACCCACAGGGAGTCAGGGCTCAAATGGAAAATTCTGAACCCCAGTTTCTCAGTGGTGTCTGATGTGGAACATTTGTAGCCAGCCTGGGCAGTTGGCAACATATTCATTGAAATCCCATGCTGCTGCCTAGTGCTGGCCCTTGGCATATCCAAAGCAGGCTTCAGGCCAGAATAACTTCAGTGCCCTGATGTTTTGCTCTATTGCCTCCATGATGACTGAATGCCTTATCCATAAATCCTGTGGGGTGCACCTCCTGAGTCAGAATGGGATGCAATCACAATTGTGCTAGTAGCTGATAAGCCTTCCTGGGTCTTTGTGCAAGGGTTATACAGGGAAGGGACTATTACCTAGTGGCTAGAGCAGAGGCCTGGGGGTCAGGACTGCTGAGTTCTGGGCTTGTCTTTGCAGTTCTCCAGTGCATTTCACCCAGGAGTCAAGCCCACCCCCAACTACAGTGCCCCTGTGAGGCTTATGGCTGTGACTGTACTTGGCTAACCTGGGACTGTCCAGTGGCTGCACAGAGGGTCTGTTGCAGAGTGCTCTTGGGTGGTGGTGCAGGCAGCCTCAGTGGATGCAGGAGAGTTTTCCGCAGTGTGTTGGGTGGCGGGATGAGCTGGCTGGGTGCCATTCACTGGTTAGGATGAAGAGGTCAGTGGATGAGGAAAGATGCATTTTGGTAGCTTGCAAATGGTTTAGGACACACTGAGAAACCAGCAGCTCAGCTGTATCCCCTCAGTCTCTCCTTAAAGCATTCTCAGGAAATGGATGCCTAGAATTCCAGGGCTAAAATGAGCCCTGGTGAAGTTTGATCGACGTCCGTGGAGCTGCATCTGTTTACACCACCGTGGGCTCTGGCCCCAGATTTCAGCAGAGCATGCTGCAGCCTTATTGACAGATCTCTCCCAGCTGCCTCCCATCCAGCATTCTCCGTCTGCTCCATTGTAACACGGCAGGCCTGGCTAATGCTGAGCAAACTTTATGAAACCTGCCCCAGTGGCAAATGCAGCAAGTTCACTTCATGCACGGCCTGGTGATCAAAGCCAGAGTTTGGGCTCTGCCCTGTGGTGGTGAAACATCCACGCAGTGACCCACCACCTCTCTTCAACAGCCATTAAGACAGTCAGTTGTGCTCAGTGATTTTGCATGTATTCTGGAGCTGGTGGGGTGACGTGTTACTGAATTATCTTCTGTTCACGTATAGATTTACCTGGCTCTTGTTACTGCTGATTCCCCACTTAAGAGTCCATAGCTGGGTCATTCTTATTTTGGGGTTTCTTCCCCTTTCCTCCCTTTCTGTCCCCGTTAGCAAATATTAACCTTGCTTTGTCTAATTTGCCACTGATCCCAAATTTTACAGGATCATCCATGTTTCAGAATGGGACAATCCTGTTTTCAGGGCCACTGAAAGGCCTTCTGGTGTTCTGGGGTGAGCACATGAGTATATTGTGATGGGGCAGAGGGTGGAATTTCCAAGAGGGCAGAACATACCTGAACTCAAAACACAGGGCAGACAGTAGTAAAACTGCCATTGACGTTAGTGGGAGCAGAGTTAGGCCGATGCTGAGTGCTCTGGGAAAACTCACCCCTAATGTCACAAGCCAGCCATGATTTCCCATGCCTGACTCTACATGGTGTGGTGATACAAAATAGCCTTGCTAACTCTAGAGATATTTGGTGTTTTTCTTAAAGCCCCAGCTCCTGGAGTCACGTGATTTACATGAGAATCTCTGCTTTCATTTTTTTTTAAAACTAGGGCTGTCAAACAATTAAAAAAATCAATTAATTGATTAAAAGAAAGTCATGATTAATTGCAGTTTTAATCACATTATTAAACAATAATAGAATACCAATTTAAATTCAGCATAGAAGCATCTCCTCTGGAATGTGGTCTCAGCATGAAGGGGCATAAGCCCTAAACCCACTGCACTAGATTCCACCATGTGAGGGTCATCCTGTCCCCATTACACGGCCCACTTACTTATACCCATGACTGCCTATAACCCACTGTATGAGCGATGTACCTTCACTGCTTCCCTACTGCTTCCTGATCCCACCCACCGTACACCCCGCATTGGGGGACCTTACAGACTGTATATGTTATGTGCTAACCAATTCCCACATACCAGCGTTCCCCTATACTCTGTATGTTGCCCCCAATGACCAACAACTGACGCTTTGAACTCTTTGTATCATCTTTATTTAAATATTCTCTAATAAACTTTTATTTCTGGCAAGTAAATACCTTGCAATGCCGGCTACAACCATACCATGTGAACACCTGTTCTCACTTTCTGGTAACGTAAATAAGAAGTGGGCAGCAGTATCTTCCATAAATGTAAACAAACTTATTTATCTTAGCGATTGGCTGAACAAGAAGTAGAACTGAGTGGACTTGTAGACTCTAAAGTTTGGTTTGGTTTTGTTTTTGAGTGCAGTTATGTAACAAAAATCTTCATTTGTAAGTTGTACTTTCACAATAAAGCAATTGCACTACAGTACTTGTATGAGGTGAATTGAAAAATACTATTTCTTTTGTTTATCATTTTTACAGTGCAAATATTTGTAATAATAATAAAGTAAGCACTGTATACTTTATATTCTGTGTTGTAATTAAAATCAATATAGTTGAAAATATAGACAAATGTCAAAACATTTATAATACATTTAAATTAGTATTCTATTTTTAATCTAGGTAATTTGTTTTATGTTAATTGCTTGAGTTAACTGCTATTTAAAAATGAAAGTTTCGAGACTAATGGTTGCAGAGTAATGCCTGCAAACATACAAACAGAGCAAACTCTAAAGGCTCAAAAACCAGAAGGTAAAGGCCTCATGATTTCGGGGGGCCCAACACATGACTTCGGATGCTTGAGGCTAGGATTACCCAGGCTGCTGTGTTGAGGGGCAAGGCACTCGTGTTCCAAGTGTGAACAACAAAATGTGTCATCCCTGCCCTGGAGAAACCAGAAAGCAGAAACCTGCTGCTCCATCCCCAGGTGACTTGGGAGGTGCTGCTCCATCCAGTCCTTTATGGATTCTGATTTGTTTGGGTGGAAGAAAAACTGTTGGATGGAGACAAACCCACTGAGGTGTTATCTGACCTCTCCTGTTCACTGATGCAGCCTTATGAAGTCACCTTTCCAACCCACTTGAAATAAGTATTTAGTTATGAGAGCGATACTGAAGATCACGGGGGTGTAGAATGTGATCACTGCAGAATGTGACTGGTGAACAGAAGCTTTAGGCCATTAGCGTTACTTCAGTGGTGCAGTAGTTTTTTCAGGCTTTGCCCTCAAGTGTTAGAAGCATGTGTTTTAGTCACAAGGCTCGCAGAGATATTTCCATCATAGCACTTCGGCCTTCAGCACCACCCATCCCATGAGATGGGGGTGGCAACTAGAGATGGAATTTTCAGATGCGCTCACCTTGCCCGAGCCAGCAATCCACAATCACTGCACCTGCGATGGTGCAGATCTAGCCAGGAGACAGTCTCTCTTCCCCAAGCTACACCCTACAGCTTGAGACATAAAACGGTGAGGAGAAGTGCCACAGTAACTGACATTCCGTTGCATTCATTTACAATGTCTATTTAGTGCTTACATTTTGAAATAAGACCTTTCTCCCCACTGGAAGGAGGGAGAAACTTCCAGATCTGGGCTTGATGCAACCTTAAATATGAGCTGGGAGAGTCTTTGAGGTCAGGGCTCTGATGCTGTGAAACCTTTGCCTAGTGGTTAGAACATGGGAAATGTGGGGTTCTGAGGTGGAGTGCTTGGAGAGCAGAGAGGTCCTGCATCTCACAGAGGGAGCAAAAGTGTACGCGTCAGACAGGGCATGAGTGGGGAGTGGAGGGGGAGAGAGACAGCCCATTGGAACAGAGAGGAAGTGAGAGCGCTCCAGAAGGTAAAGTTGAGATGAATGTGAGAACAAAAGTTTTGGAGCCATGGCTTGCTGAATGTTTCTCTCAGCTACCCAGACCTGCACTAGGTAACTGTCTGGATAGAATCAGCTGTGGACATAAACAATGATTAATGGCCCGGAACACTTCCTGTTTCTCTAGAGCATAGTGAATCCAGGCTTCTTTTACGAGGCATTTAAAAGCAGCTCACAAGGTGCAGGTGTCTTCCTTTGATCATGGTGATCTATTTCTCTACTGCCTTCAACGTGGGAACAATTTTAAATAAAATGCATTGGCCCTGTTGCTAGAACTTGCATGTCAGCCAGGGGAGGAGAGGTAGAAAAATGCAAGTGAAAAATCTGGATGTGATAATAAATCTATATGGCTCTGGCTAAAGTCAGTGGTCCTAAATCCTGCCTTAAAAGCACATTAACTGATGTGCAGGAGGGCAAGGTTAGCTCTAGGGACTGACAGGCATATTGCACTGCCACTACACTCAGGCCAGTTTGGGCTGCTGGACAGAATGTTTCCTAGAGGACTGTACGAACAGACCCATTGCCTGTGGATGGATATTTCTAATGATCCTGGCAGGTATAGCCAGGCAAGTGTCCTTCTCTGCAACTTCTGGAAGCTTTAATGTGGGCATAAATTTGGACAGGAATAACTGGCAAATTGGCACTGGCTGCTGCCAAGGAGTCTTGTGATCTTCCCAGAATCCCTCTCTCATCTCTTAAGAATTCAGGCTCCAGTTGCCTCTGTCTCTTCAGGAACAGCAGTGATCCCTGCCTCTTTGGCTTCCTATTTGTAATATGAGCCACGTTGCTTGGTCAGGATTGGCTGATCAGAGGTGTAGAACTCTGCCCTGTTCCCATCACTGTGGCTTTCTGGCCTGTGTGCTGTGGAAAACTAACTTAAAATTCACTTTCTATGGCTATTTAAGCACCTTATCTTAGAAACGTGCTTTCTGCAGGCAATCAGAGGAGTGAAACAAGAGGCTATAGAAAGTGAACACACGCAGGGCAGGAACTCAGCTGAAGTTAATTCATTTTAAAATTTGAACAAGTATTAGAGGTGCCGGGAAGAACAAGGTTTTATTAAAGATGCTGGTCCTGATTCTGTTCTCTGGTACGGCACTACCAAATGCTCAGTAGAGTTACCAGGTTTTCAGGGGGTTCAGAAGGAGGAGCTCTATACTCCTGTAGTGCTTCCCATCAGATAATCTCCTTTATTAGGTTTTTTAATTTCCCTGCTTCTCCCTGCCCCAGGTAAAACAGATGTATTATAATGAGTCTTGTATAGGGAAACTGAGGCACAGAGGTTGTGCATCAACCGAAAAGCTAGGAATAGATTTGAAGGCTCGGTGTCTGTTTGTGTGTCAATGGGATGCTGGTGCCAACCGGTGGGTTCAGCACAGTCTCTTAGGCACAAAGGTGCCAGTTAATGTTGCCACTTTATTTTCCAGGACAGCTGGTAAAGTCAGACGTTGCAGAGTGGGTACCTAGCTGGCCCAGTGAGGAAGCATCTGCCAAAGCCAAAGGAACAAAGACCTGTCTGGAGCCGTAAGCTGGTGGAGCAGAGCGCTGCTGGTGGTGGCAATGCTGACTGACTAGCTAGCATGCAGGCAGCAGCCAGCTCTCCCAGGAGTTGCAAGTCATTTCCCTTGGAGCTTTTTGGTAACATCTTGGAGCAGAGCCCATCCCTGCCTGTTCTGGATTAACTCCCTCCATTAATGGGGATGGAGCATTCAGAGAACTCCAGTATCTCCGCCCTTTGTGACAGGGTCCTCGCTGGGACCCTTCAGTCTGCTCTCCATCTGCATGACTAGCAGCTCTTGTGCTTTACCGTAGGAGCGACTCCCTTCTTAAGGGTGCTCCAGAGACCAGCGCCATACTGAGGATAACAGGGTTACAAGGAGCAGCTGGCGTGGATTTGTCCGGAACAAATCATGCCAAACCAAACTCATTTCCGCCTTTGACAGGCCTAGTGGACGAGGGAAGCAGTAGATGTGATAGATCTTGTTTTATAGTAAGGCTTTAATACGGTCCCACGTGATGTTTGCTTGTGTGAATTAGTGAAATGTAGCCTACGTGGAATTACTATGAGGTGGGTGCACAGCTGCTTGACAGTCGGTACTTGGAGAGTGCTTATCAGTGGTGGGCCGGCAAGCAGTGTTCTGTCCCTGGTGGCAATATGAATCTAGTGGGGTTCCACGGGGCTCAGTCCTGGGACTGGTACTAGTCACTGTTTTGATTAATGGGTTGGAGAATGGAGTGGAGAGTGTGCTTATGAAAGTTGCAGATGACATCAGGTTGGGTGGGGTTGCAAGCACTCTGGAGGGCAAGATTAGAATTCAAAATGACCCTGAGAGAATTGATCTGAAATCGACAAGATGAAATTCAATGAAGACAAGTGCAAACTGGGGAATAAGTGGCTAGGCAGTAGTAGGGCTAAATGTGGTCTGGAGGATACAGTGGATCACAAATTGAAAATAGTCCACAATGGGATACTGTTGCCAAACATGCCAATATAATTGTGGGGTGTATTAATGGGAATGTAATGGGAGGGAATTGTCCCGCTCTACTGGACGCTGGTGAGGGCCGAGCTGCAGGACTGTGCCCAGTTCTGGGTGGCAGGCGTCAGGTAAGACGGGGATAAATTGGAGAGAGTCCAAAGGGCAGCAACAGAAATGAGAAAAGGTTTAGAAAACCTGACCTAGGAAGAAAGGTTGAGAGGACTGGGCAGGTTCAGTCGTGAGAAAAGCAGCCCGAGGGGGGACCTGATAAGTCTTCCAGTATGTTAAGGGAAGCTATAAAGAGGATGAGGATCAATTGTTCTGTGTTCCCTGAGGGTAGGACCAGATGGAATCAGCCAGGGAGATGTAGGTTCGACATTAGGAAGAACTTTCTAACTCTCAGGGGAGTTGAGCTCTGGAACTGGCTCCCCAGGGAGGTTGTGGAATCCCTGTCGCTGGAGGCTGGACAAACTGTGAAATAGGCTGTTCTCTAATGGCCAAGGCTCAGCTTGTCCTGAAGCTGCTGGCTGGGTGCAGAGCAGGGCCGGCTCTAGCCATTTCGCTGCCCCAAGCATGGTGGCATGTCGCGGGGGGCGCTCTGCCGCTCGCCGATCCCGCGGCTCTGGTGGACCTGCCGCAGGCGTTTCTGCGGAGGGTCCGATGGTCCCGCGGCTCCGGTGGAGCTGCTGCAGGCGTGTCTGCGGGAGGTCCACCAGAGCCGTGGGACCAGCGGACCGTCCGCAGCCACGCCTGCAGCAGCTCCACCAAAGCCGCCTGCTACCCTCCCAGCAACCGGCAGAGTACCCCCTGCAGCATGCCGCCCCAAACACGTGCTTTGCGCGCTGTGGCCTGGAGCTGGCCCTGGTGCAGAGCAGCGTGGGGCCAGGGCAGTGAACAGAGTCCATGGGAGTGACTCTGCCCACTTCTGGGGTGGTGAAGGCTGGCTGTGAACAGCCCCCAAGAGAATTCCCTGCAGGAGCAGGTGCTGTCTTGGGCTGCTGTGGGTGGTCCCCTGGCCCAGGAGTCTTGGTGTAAGGCGATGGGGCCATACCACATGCCCCATGGCAATTCCAGCTTGTGCTGCAAGCCAGAGGCAGTGCCAGGAAGGCTGCTGTAGCTTAGAGCAGACCCTTAGGCTGCCAGAGATACACTGGGAGCTGTCTTGGCCCCGCAGAGCTCAGAATCAGGAGGGCACAGTGGAGACTTAAAGCCCCCCTCAGTGCAGCCCATCCATGCTCTGTGCTGAGCCTCTGTCATAAGGCATTCCCTCCTGCAGCGGGGCACGGCGGGACAAGCACGTCCGCCTGAATTTCCCTCCTCCAGGGTCTCCAGAAATAGTTCAAAATAGTCCCAAGTGAAAATATAGCCCTTGTGGCCTTCATTGGTTACAGCAATCCCCTGCCCATAAAGCATAACCAAGTCCCACCAGCCTAGACCAGAACTGCTACAGCACAGTCTAGAGCGGTACGTAAGGTACGACACACGGCCCCAGCATTCCTCAGAGCCTCCTCCCCTGCCTTGGACTCGGACAACCACCTCTGCTTCCAAGTGGAGTGCAGCCCTGTCTTTCCAGGAGCATCCCCTGAGTCTCTCTGCTGGGAGCGTCTTCCTCAGGGGCGCACCGCTCACCCTGCCCGACTCTCTCGTGGGTCTCCTGGGCCCAGCTCTGTGATGTGGAAATGTCAGTGGCTCAGCAACGTTGCCGCTCTTCTCTGTTCCTGTGTTCCGGCTCTTGGAACCAACTGGCATCTCCCTCTGCTGCCTTCAGCCCTCTGGCCTTGGCCTAGGGACGCCAGCCGGCAAGCCCCTCTTGCTGCTCCTCTACCTTCAGCTGTCCTCCAGGAGCCACTTTCTGCTTCCTTCCCAGACCTTCCACAGCCCCCAGCTGCTCTCATCTGCCCTTCTACTGGAGCCAGTCTGCTCAGCTCAGCCTCTCCCTGTCTCTGATTCGCCTTGGTCCTTTATAGCTCCCAGGTGCTGCCCTGCCCTCTCAACTGGCCAGATGGGAGACCTGCTCTGGCACAAGGGTGCTGGCCCTGTCCTGCTTTGTTTACTGGGCCTGGCACAGTGGGCAGACCCGGGTAGCGCAGTGATGCTAGACTCGAGCAGTCCTTCTGCTTCCCCGAATGCAGCTGTGTGGGTGGGTCTGTGACAGACCTCATGCATCCTGCCCCGCGCACACCCTCACAGTCCGGCCCTCGCTGAGGACAGGAATAAGAATCCATGTGCTGTGCTGAATGGAACAGTCCCATCGCTGGCAGACAGCAGGGGTGGTAAGTATTCCAGATCATTATAACAAAAATACATAGTAAGAGCTGTCTAGCACTTCAGAGTTCCTTTCATCTGAGGATCTCCAAGCATGGCCAATAATGTCACCCACTTCACAGAAGGGGAAGCAGTGTTAGCAAGAATTTAAATGACTTGCGCAAGGTCGGGTGTGTCAGTGTTGCTACTAAGAACAGGACACTGGTCAGTCCCCTGCTGTAATGAAGAGACAGGCCATCTTCCAGGCTCAACCAGCCTAGTCACTAATGTTCTTTAAAGTTGTGTACTTGCATGACTAGGCTACTCTCTGCTTGGCTGGAGTATGTCTAGGCCTGTTCTCTGAGACAACCAAGATGCAGTAGGTCAGTTCGAATACAAGGAGCAGGTCCCTCTGTCTTGTCACTTACCATCGTCAGACCCTATTTTTAAGCTGTCTGATAGTTCCCATTTCTTGATTTTCACTCTAATCACCCAGGAACAATATCTGCAGCCCTGAAACTAAAACCCCAGTGTGGTGGTGGGGGTCTGGAGCCATGTTACCTTTTCCTGGTAGAACTCTCTCTACCTGAATCTGCTTGAATAGTCTATTACCAATTCCAGCATTTGTGGGATTACAGTAGTATTACTATGCTTTGAAAATCCCAAGCCACGCAACACCCACCTGTCTCTAACTCAGATGCAAGACATTTGATATCCAAAGCCTTCTTTATGTATGATATGATACTCCCTCTCAATGTCTGGAAATGCAGCTAATAAATACTTACTACTGTGAGCATTTTCTGTGTCTGAGGATAAACCTATTAAATGATCAAGAGTATAATACATCTTTCTTTTCTAAATCCGGTTCAGTGAGCTGAAGAGAGATTTCCTACGCCAGTCTATCAATCAAGTGCTGAAAGTGTTTTCTATAAGTTTTACCCATCTGGTGGTCTTGCATGTTGACCAGATTAAAGCAATTAAAGAAAGGGTCTTTCCTGCTTGATGTATGTAATATCATGCTGCTTTCTTTCCTGGAGATGGGTAGGAGCCCCCCACCCCCAGACTTCCCAGATGCTTTCAGAACATTCTGCCATGTAGTTTCTGTATGATAGCATTTCTTGTGTTAACTAGTGTCACCTGTCTTTGGAAGGCTTGATGAATTCACTTTTATCATGAGGAGGAGGAGGCCGGGCTTGTGGTTAAAACAGTGGAATGGGACGTGGGAAATCTGACTTCAATTCCCTGTTCTGGTCCAACCTTCTTGTACACATGACAATACAATTCTCTGCAACCTTTTTCTGATGTGTTTGAGCCTTTCCTAACAAGCTTTTGCGTTCAAGCAAATGCAGCCTTTGTTTTATTGAGGGGTTTTTTCAGTAATGGCATTCCACCTACAAGTGGGATTTGACCAGCTGTGGGATTCGATCACGGCTCTTGTGGGTGCTCCCATGCAGCGAGCCATAGCAAGGGTTATGCACGACTTATGTCCCACAGAAACTCTACCTAAGCCTCATGCTGGCCCTCCGCAAAGGAGAGGTTGTCCTATCTTTGTACTATGAGTAACCACCTGCATCAATATCCTTTGACTATTTCAGTACATTTCTCCTTAAAAACAAATGCAGTTATCTTTCCAAAAGTGGCAGGGGCTTTAATGATTGGCATACATGTTGCTTTGAGTGATTTATCAAACTGGATTATTATTTATTGATTACATTGTATCAAAAATGAGCGAGGTGCTTTGCAAACACTGAGAAAAACACGCTATGCTTCCTAAAGGACCTAGCCATTTTCCTGCCTCCATTTCACCGCTTACCCCTGCCAGAAGCAATGGTGTCTTTCTCTGCAGAGGAAATGAGTGTGTGCATAGAAAATCTTCTACAGCTATCCTTAAAATGGCCAGATAACAACATACATCAATTGTTTCTTTGTGGTCTTGATTCTGTTCTCCCTCCTTCGATGTAAATCAGGACTAATTCTGTTGAAACCAGGGGAGATCAAAATCAGGCCCTCTAGCTTGAGTTCAGATGGACACTATCAAGAAGACCTAGGTGAATAATTTGTAAACACATTCCTCAAAGAACATATTTAAATATCCTGCAATTTTTTTAACTGTTATTTCCCCGCACCACACTAACCCTGCTCCACTCACAAATATGACAGGGTCAGAATTCACTCTTGCATTCAAATTAACATTCATTTATATATATATATTCCAACTCTGTCAAAGTAAAACAACACAAGAACCCCCACCTCTACCTTTTCAAAGTTTGTCACCCATGTTGATGATAGCATCTTCTACCTGAGGAGTTCAAACGAGATTTAAAAGTGGTTTCTTTCTCTCTTTTTTCTCAGGGACTATTGTGAAACTGACCACACTTGTTTAAATTCCTCCTTTGCAAGCACATACAGAATGCTGCTATGGTTAAATTTCCAGCTCTGCAGGCAGATTACCTAAATACTCCAATTAACCAAGAGTTTTATTTATTTTTAATTTAAGGAACCATTTCTACTGGGTTTTCCCAGAACTTCTGTATGGTGCTAACAAACCTAGATCTGGAGCTGAGATTGCTAGCTGTGTATAAGTCTGTTTCTCACAGTCTCCTGATTACTAAATGTTCCCCAGACTTATATTGGGTCCTGTAATGTCCATTCAAACCTCACTGAACACATTCCCCTCCCTGTATCTAAGGCTTGGTCTACACATAACAGTTAAGTTGGCATAGCTGCATTGGTCAGGGGTGAAAAATCCATACCTTTGAATGACACAGCTAAGCTGACCTATCTGCATCTATTCTGAGGGTTATGTCACCGGAAGAATGCTTCTGTCAGTGTAGCTACCGTCATTCAGGGAGGTGGTGTTCCTACACGGACAGATAAACCCCTTCCATCTCTGTAGGCTGCTTCTACACTATGAGGTTATGCCGACCGAGCTACAGCGCTGTAGGTGTGCTGATATAGTTTTCATAGACAAGCCCATAGCCAATGTTGCTCAGGGAAGTGATGTTCCTGGACTGATATAAATTTTCTATTGGTGTAGGCTGCATCTACATTTAGCTGATTTAGTTGGGGATTGGCCCTGCTTTGAGCAGGGGGTTGGACTAGATGACTCCCTTATGTCCCTTCCAACCCTCAGATTCTATGATTCTATGATACACTCCGGGGCTATGCTAGTATCGGCTCTGTAGTGTAGACACAGCCTAGGGGACTGCTCCCTTGTGATGTGACCTGCTGCAGTTGATCAGTGGAAGCACTTAGGATGGATCCCCCTTGTTTATAACTGAGTGGGCTGCTGACAGAAGGGTATCTTGATTTGAAACTCTGTCTCTTTTTCTTGATTTGCTAGTGCCCAAAACTGTTAACGTTCCAGGCATGCTACTGAAGCATTTGGGGGACTGGATCTTTACTGTTTGTTCATTACAGTATATGTTGCAATAGCATCTAGAGCCTCAGTCAAATATTGGGGCGGGGGTTCCATGGGGTAAGCACTGTACATCAGTGTAGGAAAATGACCAGCCCTGCCCCAGAGGACTTGCAGTCTTGGTCCATGACCAGATGTAGCAGGTGAATGAAAGATAAACTTGGGAAAAGGGGATGAGGTGTTTCTATTTTCAGGTAATAATAGTAGTCTGTTTGCCATCTGCTGGCGGTGTTCTGTAAGTGCAGAGAAACAGGCATTGCTGTGGTATTTAAAGGAGGCTGAGGTGCTTGTCCTGGGAGAGGGAGCAGGGTGGTTTGTGTAGGGTCAGGTGTTGAGATATGGAGTCAGGATGTGGGGCAGGTCTGTTTGTTTGTTCTGTGGCACGGTGATTTTTCCAAGGAGTTTGTTGGAATGACCTGGATGGGTGGGTCACAAATCCATAGTGTGAAAGTTAACGATCCACTCTGTGGTGACTTTCAGCAGAGGGTACCATGGCAATGAGTATTGTGGGCACAAAAGGTGTGATTAATAACGAATCCCTGGGAGCAGTGTGTGCTGCACAGTACGGTTTGAGGTTCTACAACAATGTAATTAATTAGCTGACAGAAATAAGCAGGCATTTCTTTTTGCAATTTTTATAATGATCTGTTTATAATTACTGAGCAAGCATCTGAAATGCTTTTCAAGTTCTAAATAAGAAATGCAGCTGTCATCTGTGTTTAATGGCTGGTGTGACGGTCAGGATTTGCTTTCATTTTAACTGCCCTGAGCTTGGGCCTGGATCCACAACGTGACTCAGGCGTTGCAATGCTCACTGGCACAACATCTCATCTTTAGGCATCTACAATTCACTGGAACAACAACGGGATCCACAAACCCTGAGTTGGTTAATGAGGCTCCCTCTCCAAGGCATGGGGAGAGACAGGTGCCCACAGAGCCAGCATGCTTGGTGTGGCGCTGCTTAAGCTAGCCCATGGGAGATGCCGACGAGAGGCAGTTGTGCTAAGCCCCCAGAGCTGGCTCCAGACACCAGCTGACCAAGCGGGTGCTTGGGGCGGCACCTTGGGGCGGAGTGGCGTTCGGGGGGTTTTTTGTTTTTTTTTTGGTTTGGCCAGGTGGCGCTGGGGGGGTGTTGGGTGGCATGGCGCTCGGAGGTGCGAGGGCTTGGGTGGCTCGGCGGGGGCTTGAGCGGCGTGACGCAAAGCTCAGGGGGTGGGGAATTGGGTGGCATGATGTGGCGCTCGGGGGGGGTTCAGCGGCGCTTGCGGAGGGGAGGTGTTATGGCGGGGTGGCATGCTTTTTTTTTTTTTTTTTCTTGGGGCGGCAAAAATGTTAGAGCCGGCCCTGTAAGCCCTGCCCCTCTTGGGGATAGGTGCCAAGTCTGGGCTGCTGGGAGGCACTTACCTCTGCTAGCATCCAGGAAGAGAAACCCCCTTCTGGGGCCCGGCAGTGTGGGTGCCTCAGCCACTCTAGCAAGAGGAGGAAGTGGGGGGAATGGTCCCTTTGCAACTTTGAGCCCCATGGTTTGAACATTCGCCCAGAATGTGGGAGACCCAGCGAGAGAGAGGAACTGAACAGGGGTCTCCTGCCTCTCAGGAGCATGTCCTGACGCTATCGTATAGTCTGATGGGGGTTTCCCTTAGTCTCTCCTGTTTTAAAGCTGTTCCACTTCAGATAAATAATTTAAATAGTCAATGGAGCAAGGGACTGATCCCTGGGTCTCCCCTGCCCCATGGGTGCCCTAACCACCGGGCTATACAGCCCCTCCCCCTGGCCTAATCAATTCCATGAAAAGTTTTTGTGTTTTGGAAAAGTTCCTGACCAGCTGCAGTAAGTACTAGAGAGCCATGCTCTATTTGTGCGCTAGGTATTTATATTACCAGAGTATCCAAGCACCCCATCTGTAATCCAGGCATTATCACAGTACCTCGGTGAGGTAGGGCAGTGCGATCTCCCCCTTGTATAGATGGAGAATGCAGCCCCAGAGAGAGTTGCCCATAGTCATGGAGGAAGTGTGCAGCAGAATGGAGACTCAAACTCTGGTCACCTTCATCCCAAGTTCACACCTGGCCACTTGTCCCATCCTTTCTCCCTACTCCTGGCCCATGGAGCCTGTAACTTGTCACCTGATGCTGGCTCTGCCTCATTCTTACAGCTGGGTTTAGCAGCATCCTCTCTCACTGTTACAGTGAAAACTCTGGATCCTCCTTGAGCTTTTGGGGAGAAATTCAGCCCGTGCATAGTGGCAGCACAAAGCCTATACTCCTATTCCATCCCATGGAAGCCCTCTGTCAGTACTGCATTGGGGGTGGTCTCACACAGCTGAGAGCAGAGGGAGGTTTGGCAGACTCCAATGAAAGCTGGGATAGGTGATGGTTTGAAGGGCAAGGACTAGGTAGGTAAGCACCTCAGGGCATGCTGCAATCCAGACTGAAATTCACTCCATGCAGCAGGTCAATATGAGGCCTGTACACCACTGCCATAGGCTCCAGCGGTGCAGAAACTGCCCCCCGGCCTGGCTGCCTTTCAGTGATGCTGTACGGTCCACTCTGAGGAAAGGCTCCATTTCAGTGTGCTTCATATTAGGAGTTTTACTTCCTGTGGAGAGGTTTCCAGGCTGATCTCTAGGTGAGGGATTTCCCCATTTTGGGCACTTTCTTAAATTGAAGGCAACTTTCTCAAAAGTGCTTTTCATACAGCATAGGAGCTATCCTGCCGAGTGTGGAATTCCCTCCTGCAACAGGAGCCAGTGCTAACTTTGACCTGGCAACTAACTTGTAGGGCTTTCAAAAAACAATTGATGAAAACCCCAAAGACTCATTTTGTCTATATAAGTGCAAAGGAGTAGCCTGCTAAACCAATCGGTCCCTGAATGATTCCCTGTGTCAGTAATCTGACCCCCTCTTCTGAAACACTGCAGCCTGGAGAGAGTGTGGTATTAAAGTGTGTTAATAGGGGACAGGGTTTCTCCCCCCAGGAGACACACTTCTTCCACCAGCTTGTACCAGTTGCTTTAATTGGACCAAGTTCATTACCTTAATCCCCTGAGACCAGAGGTGCAGCAGGGTTCTGTTGCTGCTGTGAAATGGAAACTGAGAAGCCCTCCGGTGGCACTGTTTAGCCCTGCTACCCAGGGTGTGTCTGCCTGGTAGGAATAACTATAGTAAATGGCGAACAGCTGCCAAGCTGAAGAGAATCCTGCCTGTAACCCTTGGCAGGCAAGGGTGAGTGTACAGAGCAGAAGGGGAGGAGGAACTGGGGATGTGGACTCAGCACAGCATGGGGCTTGGCAGCGGTTCTCAAACTTCATTGCACCGCAACCTTCTGACAACAAAAATTACTACACGAGCCCAGGAAGGGGGACTGAAGCCACAGCCTGCCCGAGCAAAGCACGAGCCCCACTGCCCCAGGTGGGCAGGCCAAAGCCGAAGCCCCAGGCCTTCAGCCCTGGGCAGGGGCCTATAACCTGAACCCTGCCACCCAGCGTTGAAGACCTGGGGCTTCAGCTTGGCCCAGGTAGTGAGGCTCAGTCTTTGGCCCCAGCAAGTCTAATGCCAGCCCTGGTAACCCCATCAAAACAGGGTCACGACCCACCTTGGGCTCCCAACCCATAGTCTAAGAACTGCTGGGCCAAGGAACTGCAAAGCCAAGGTCCCATGGCCATGCCATTGAGAGCTTTCAAGCAGAACTCCCCACTGGTGGGCCTAGGCTCCACGGGTTTCTGAGTCCATTCACTAGGGCCCGTGCCCTTCGGGCTTAGCCCCCAGCTGTGTGTTCAGCTAGGACCCAGCAAAGTGGGCGGTGTCCCCAGACAATGGGAACATCATCTTCAAAGGTTCAGCAAGGCAAGATATACTGTGTGCAGTTCTGGTGTCCCATGTTCAAGAAGGATGAATTCAAACTGGAACAGGTTCAGAGACGGGCTACTAGGATGATCTGAGGAATGGAAAACCTGCCTTATGAAAGGAGACTCAAAGAGCTTGGCTTGTTTAGCCTGGCCAAAAGAAGGCAGCGGGGGGATATGCTTGCTCTATATAAATATATCAGGGGGGTTAACGTTAGGGAGGGAGAGGAATTATTTAAGTTTAGTACTAATGTAGGCACGAGGACGAATGGGTATAAACTGGATATTAGGAAGTTTAGACTTGTAATTAGACGAAGGTTTCTAACCATTAGGGGAGTGAAGTTCTGGAACAGCCTTCCGAGGGAGGTAGTGGGGGCAAAAGACTTTTCTGGCTTTAAGACAAAGCTTGATAAGTATATAGAGGGGATGTTATGATAGGATCGTTAATTTGGGCAATTGATCTTGGATTACCACCAGATAGGTCTGCTCAGTGGTCTGCGGGGAGATGTTGGATGGAATGGGAACTGAGTTACTGCAGAGAATTCCTTCTTGGGTGCTGGCTGGTGACTCTTGCCCACATGCTCAAGGTTTAGCTGATCGCCATATTTGGGGTCGGGAAGGAATTTTCCTCCAGGGCGGATTGGCAGGGACCCTGGAGGTTTTTCGCCTTCCCCTGCAGTGTGGGGCACGGGTGGCTTGCTGGTGATTTCTCTGCAGCTTGAGGTCTTCAAACCAATTTTGAGGATTTCAATAACTCAGTCCTGGGATAGGGGTTGTTATAAAATTGGATGGGTGGGGTTCTGTGGCCTGCCTTGTGCAGGAGGTCAGACTAGATGATCAGATTGGTCCCTTCTGACCTATGAGTCTATAAGTCTATGAGTCTATAAACCCTCCCCGAAGCAGAGGCCAAGGCAGCTATCAGCGAGTAGAGGCCCAAATACAGGGTGACCCCCCGCTACCCCGTGCCCCCAGCTCTCCGGGCAGGGACAGCAGGCGGTTGGCAGTGGTGCCGGTGGCCCTGGCTGTCCCTTGTCAGCGGAGTCCAGGGCTGCAGCCCTGGGCGCTGGGCACCAGTGAAATGTGCAGGCAGGGGCAGGGCACAGGAGCTGGTTCTGGGGAAGGGGTGTAAGGGGCGATCCTGGCTCCCGCGGTCTAACCCCCTGGGCCGGGGGCGTTATCTCCGCCCGGGGCTGGTCCGGGGAGTCGCTCCCCCCGGCGGGCTGGGATCCGCAGCCCGTGCCCGGGCGCGCTTGGTTCCCCGGTGGTTCTCCCGGCAGGGGGCAGGGCTGGCGCTTCCCAGAGCCCGGCCCCTCCCCTGGAAAGTCCCAACAAGCCACGTTGGAGCAGTTCCGAGGGCTCGGAGCCGCAGCGGCTGCTCCGCCGCCTGCGCCCCGGCTCCGGGCGGCCCAGGGGCGGCTGGGGACGGCTCGCGGTTCCGCGCAGCGGCCCGGGGAAGCCAATGAGGATCCCGGGGCTTCTCCTGAAGCAAGGCTCGCACATGCTGCAGTGTCTCTGCGGGAGGCGCCTGATATCCAGCAACAGCCCAGGTGGGGCGCGGCGGGGGGACTTCCCTTCCCTGGGGGGCTAGATTCCCTTCCCCCCCCGAGCCCTCCGCCTTCCTCCGCCCCCGGCCACTGCTCTGCCCCGCTGGCCGCTAGCCCGGCCGGGGCGGGGGGTGCCAGCCCCTTCCTTACCGGACTTCCCCCCTTGCGTCTGGAGGGCAGCCGGGGGCGCACAGCCTCCCCATCGCGCCTGGCTCCCTGGCGCTCCCCCGGGCGCCCCTCGGCTGCGGCTCCTTGGGAGCACGGGGGACACCGACCCGCTGGCTGGCAAAGCGTCTTCTGCCAAAGAACCGAGAGTGCCTTGTGCAGCTCCATCTCCGGGCCAGTCCCGCTCTCCCGGGCAAGGGGAGCTGCCCTTGGTCCTGAACCTCGCTTGTCCCCCGCCCTTGGCAGAAGACCCCAGCGGGTCAATCTTTTGTCTAGGGCCTGGGAAATCTAAGGTTAAAGCGTCATAAGCTTAGTTTGTCCAGGCGTCCTGAGAGGACGATGTTGTTTAAGGTAAAATAGTCAAACTACCCGCTTTGATTTTGTTGTGGCTTTAGTGTGCATGGTGAAGAGTCTTTGACAAAAGTGAGAAATAGTTCAAAGGTGTTGTGGTTCAGACAGGCTTGGGGGGGGTTGGGGTTGGGGGGTGAGGTTTTTTGTAAAATAAATTGTTAACTCTTTCTCCCCTGCCCCTCCCCCGTGGTTGACTTTCTTGCATTCCGAAAACCTACAAGTCTGCTTTTTTGTATAAAGCAGTTGGATCAAAATAAAATGAACCTATTTTCCTTCTTTCCATAAAATTCAGGATTGTATTTTTAAAGAAATATTTCTGGTGTTGTAAGGTCTGTTAACTGCTTTATCTTGTACCTTTTAAAACAGAGACATGGTTTTGTCTTGAAAACGTGTGTGACTTTTCTCCTAACACTCTTGGTGGTAAGTTGGTGGATCAAAAGACAGTACACCCCAGACAAGTCACTTTTTTATTCATTACAATGCATACTTTTCTGGAAGGCATTTTTTAAAATACACTTCCTAAAGCAAAAGATGATTATTAAAATCTTTATTTAAAATGTAATAGTGGTACATATTTCAGCTGAAATCTGGATAACATTGTGTCTGTCACACAGGCACTGTTTCTGACCCTGCAGTGGCCATATATATTTTTTTATGCTCTGAGCTTTTAAATGGTGTGTGACTTGTTATCTAGGGGTTGAAGCAAGAAACTGAGACCACAAAGCAAGAATGTGCTTAAGTCCATGCTTAAAGGTAAGCATGTGCTTATGTGTTTACCTGAATAGGGGGCCAAGTATCAGAACCCACTGAGAGTTTTCTCAGGCTCTGCCATTGTCTTTTCCTAGTGTTTTGGGGAAGTCACTTAACCGTTCTGTGCCTCAGTTTCCCAGCTGTAAATGTGAGGAGGGTAAGACCTGCCATATCTCAGGGGGTTGTGAGACTTAATCTTTCTAAAGCACCATGGACAAAAGGCCTAACAGTGCAAAGCAGCAGTAGCAGAATTTTATTATTTATGGGCATCTCTCAAAGGGTACCACTTGAGACTTGGCTGGTTCTGTGTTCCCGTACCAATATTTACCTAATCTGAGGATCACCGTAATAACTAGGCAGTAAACATCCAGAAGGGGCCTTTTTTGTTATACCCAGAAGGACAGCTGCCATTTGTTGGCCTAGTAAGAGGTGACTTGTTTTCTTATGTGCAAGCCCAATCTCTGGGGAGAGAAATTATTCACACCTCCCACAGAAATACTGCTCATTTTCCCATTGAAAGAGTCCTGTGCTGGGGAACAGTTTGTTGCTGAGGTAAGTTTAAGTTCCCTTTTGGTCCAAGCAATGAGAGAGCTTGTTAATTGCCCAGAGCCACTTGTTTATGCCTGGTCGCTCCCAACTTGAGCTGGTGAGGGTAATTGGTTCATAACAATAGGACAGGCACAGGGAGTCACATAGAGGACTGGACTTGGGACTCCTGAGGCTATTCTCACCTCTAGCCAGGAGAAAACTCCAATAAATGTCATTATCAGCTATGCAGGGCAATTGTCGCTGGATGTGAAACACCAGGCCTGGTTCTCACCTGAGTGGTACACAAAGCTAGAGTTTCCGTCATAGTCCTAATAAACAACCACTGCATGTCATTCAGAAAGTCAGGACAGCAGAGGGAATAATAATGCCTGGGTGTAAATAGTCCAATCTCGCTGTCATATACCTGGGATATAACAGCACAAAAGATTTAAAACATAAGAACGGCCATGCTGGGTCAGACCAAAGGTCCATCTAGCCCAGTATCCTGTCTTCTGACAGTGGCCAATGCCAGGTGCCCCAGAGGGAATGAACAGAACTGTCATAAACAGATAGCTAAGGGTTAATGTCTCTTTCACCTATAAAAGGGAACCAAACACCTGACCAGAGGACCAATCAGAAAACAAGACTTTTTCAAATCTGGGTGGAGGGAAGTTTTGGGTGTGAGTCCTTTGTTCTTGGTCTGTTCTCTCTCTCGGCTCAGAGAGTGATTTTTCTATCTCCAGGCTTTCTAATCTTCTGTTTCCAAGTTGTAAGTACAAGGATAGTAAGACAATAAATAGGTTTATATTGTTTTTCTTTTGTATTTACATGTGTGTAGTTGCTGGAATGTGTTAAATTGTATTCTTTTTGGATAAGGCTGTTTATTCATTTTTTCTTTTAAGCAATTGACCGTGTACATTGTCACCTTGATACAGAGACCAATTTTATGTCTTTTTCTTTCTTTTTATATAAAGCTTTCTTTTTAAGACCTGTTGGAGTTTTTCTTTAGTGGGGACTCCAGGGAATTGAGTCTGCAGCTCACCAGGGAATTGGTGGGAGGAAGAAGTCAGGGGGAAAATCTCTTTGTGTTAGATTTACTAAGCCTGACTTTGCATACCCTCTGGGTGAGGGGGGAGAGAGATTTGATCTCTCGGTACTTATGTTTCAAGGACTTGAAGCAGGGAAATCTGGGAGGAGGGGAGGAGGGGGAAGGGAAATGGTTTATTCCCCTTTGTTGTGAGACTCAAGGAATCTGAGTCTTGGGGTCCCCCAGGGAAGGTTTTGGGGAGACCACAGTGCGTCAGACACTGGAATCTTCTGGCTGGTGGCAGTGATATCAGATCCAAGCTGGTAATTAAGTTTGAAGGTTTCATGCTAGCTTCTCATGTTCTGAACTCTAAGGTTCAGATCTGAGTAGGAAAGTTATGACAAGAACTGATACTCATCAAATGATCCATGCCCTGTCGCCCATTCCCAGCTTCTGGCAAAATATTTAATAAAGGGCTCAGGAATCTAGCAGAAAAAGGTCTAACATGATCCAATGGCTGGAAGTGGAAGCTAGACAAATTGAGACTGGAAATAAGGGGTAAACATTTTAATGGCAAGGGCAATTAACTATTGGAGCAATTTGACTGGGTTTGTGGTGGGTTCTTCCCCCACCTCCCCAATCATTTTAAAATCAAGACTGGATGTTTTTCTAAAAAATACGCTCTAAGAATTATTTTTGAGCAATTCGATGGCCTGTGTTGTACAGGAGGTCAGGCTGGATGATCATTCTGATCCTTGCTGACCTTAAAGTCTCTGAGTCTCTGAGTCTATTGACCATCATGAGGTATTTGTGTGGCCTGACATTGAGCGAGAGGGAGCCAGTAAAAGTGACAGTAATCTCCAGATCCTGGTACAACCTTGCCATGTAGCTCAATGGTGTTAAAACGTAGACTGCGTATTGCTAGTTTAAAGCCCTGGGTCTCGTGTCTGTTTCCATTGTCTATCTGAATTATTGGAATTTCTTCTTCATTGCTTCTGGTTAGGCTCCTTGCATTATTTGAAAACACACAGTTAAACTAAACACGGCCATCCCTGGAGAGTAGCCGCCCAAGGCCACCCTCCGCTGTCTGCTAGATCTCCTTGAGCCTATGTTTGGAAGAGCTATGACCTGGCAGCCTTGCTTCCCCAGCAGCCCGCTGGGTTTTGACACCTGCCCGGCAGGCAGGATACCACTGGAACTTGGTCAAATCAAACCATCTCTGTGAAACTTTTCAATTGTAACAAAATGGCAAATTCAGATGAAAAAAATGTTTAGTCTGAATTTTTCTGACCAGCTTGAATCGAGGTTGTAGATACCTTGTTCTTTGAAGGAATAGTAGTACCTGTCTCTTTCTACAGAACTTTCCATCTCAAGGGCTTTGCCAGGGAAAATAATCCCCAAACTAGATGAAGGAGAAGTGAAGGGACCTTGTCCTTTTGTTTGTGTTCTAAATACTATGTGCACCTGTGCTGGGGTATAAGTGACAGGGCTGCTTGGAAAACGTTGACCAAAACTTCTCACTTACAATGTCATGAAAGACGTCTCCTGCCTTCTGAGCCGCTCGGATACACAATCAGATCTACACAAAATGCTGTGGTCAGAGTTTGCTTATCCCAACTTGGAAAAATAACTCAGGCTCAGGCCAGCTGTGTGCTGCATACTTCCTCTGGCACAGCTCTGCCAGTCTGGGATGTGAAGAGGTGCAGTACCTGATCAACAAGCTGTGCTGGCAGAAGCCCCTCGGGAAGCCATAGCTACACCAGCAAAACGGTGCTTTGACGGGTATCCCTGAGATCACTCCTGGGGGTGTGATTTTACTATATTGGTAGATAGTACAGCTCCGCTGGCGTAACTGTACCCACACTAGAGCAGTATATTGGTGTCCCTAGACTAGTGAAGTGCTCCTAGGGTAGACATAGCCTCGTAAGTGTATATATAAAATTGGGGATTTTAAAATGTTTGACAGGGAACCAGCTCTTTAAAAAAAACTCTTATGGCTTGTTTTCTGATTTAACTCTGGAGGTGACCAATTGAAATGCTGTGCATAGATTTGCTGGTTCTTGGCCACTGGATGGCAGAGGGTTGGCTTTGTTTTTTCTGGAGTTAGGTGTCGATTCAGCAAAGTACTTACTTAATCATGTGAGTAATCCCATTAAAAGTTAAGCACGTTCCTAAGTACTTTTCTGAATCTTGAATTTAGAGCATTCTGAACCTGTGTCTCTTGTCTCTAGCCCACTGAAGTGTGTGATCCCTTTCCCCACAAAAACTGAAGATTTTCTTGTATGCTGGGCAGTCAGTCAGTTTGAGAGACTGAAACGACAAAACCAGATGGCACGAGCATCATGAAAAGTCCAGTGGGCTCCAAACAGCAGATCAGGTTGCTTATGCCATGCTAGTACACAAAGCTTTCATTTGTATGAATATATGTTTGCTTGAAAGGCCTTTAAATAGATTCTTCCCCTTGGAGGAAAGGAGATGTGTAATGTTTGATAAAAAAAAATAGCCTCTTTTCCCATAGCCCAAAACGGTGTGGAAGCTGGTTTTGTATGGCAAAGCATTTTTCTAAATGGCATGTGTATGCCTTTCTAGTATTGTGGCTGTGATTGGCTGCTGGGTCTATCTGCATGTGCTAAACTGCAGTCCTGGAGATCTGTGAAAACAACCCAGCAAAGCCAATCTCAGCTGGGAGCATGGAAGCTGCTGCTAATTTTGTGATGAGCCACCCACCAGCCCAGTGTGAGTCATTATCATTGTTTTGTTTTCCAGAATTCAGCAGTTCACGTGTCCAGGATCCAATCTCTGGATTATCTCCATACTGGTGTTTGTTGTACATGGCTCTGTCTGGTTTGGGGAAAGGAATAGACAAACCAGTCCTTTTTTCTTTCTCAAAAGACACTTTAAAAATTTATTTGTTCACCGCTTAGTCCCATCTTCCTGCTTTAATGCACATTAACTAGCGTTGCTTCCACTTAACCTTCAAACTTTCTCTGGTGCATCAGTCGTAAGGAATAGTTCTCATGCTGATTATAAGGCTTTGCATCTTGAAAAGTGCTGGGCAGACACTAGCTAATTAATCCCACAGTAGGGCATGAAATATTTTGCCCATTTTAAAGACATTGAGATGAAGTGACTTAACCAAGTCGTTCATCAGTTCTGTGTCAGAACCAGGATTACCGTAGAAGTGTCTGCCTTCCTGGAACACGACTGGAAATTCCTAGCTGGCGCTTATTACCAGCTGGCTCAGAACCTGAGAGTACTGTCACCAGATTGTTGTGAGTGAACTATGTGGCTAGATCCCACTTGCTAGTGACTGGGGTCACTCACTGGAGAAACCCCTGCTGGTTTCAATCTCTTGTTACAGCTAGTCCCACCTGGAGCCACGAGAGGCCCCCAACCCTGCTCTCAATCCGGCTGGGCCTGGGTAAAGTCCTAGTCACTGGTTCTAGCTCTGGGATGCAAGAGCAGACTCCTGGGCTCCGACCTGTAGCCAGCCACCCTTCCTTAGCATGTGGGCTGCTGGGCCATCTCCAGCCAACTGCCCTAGCCCCTAAAGCAGTGCCTGAGCCTTCCCGAGTCACCTCAGTCACTTTATATGCGCTCCCTTGGGGCTGCACCTCAGCTGTTGCTCCCTCATTTAACCCCTTGGGGACAGCATGGCAGGAAAGCAAAGAACGCAGGCTCAGCAGAGGAACTTCTCAGCCAGTCATTTGCCTCATAAAGCCCTTGAGAGTTGCAGATCTTTGACAATCACAAAAGGCCAGAGGTGTGTCTCTGAGTCCGCTGTTCCTGTGAGTCCGAGGTTGGTCAGTGTTTCAGGCTGCACGGGTTCCCCCCTGCAAGCCCTTTCTGTGTGTGTGGCTGTGGTTGGCTCCCGTTCAGAGCAGGGCCGTAGTCATGAAAAAGGTCCCTGTCGATGAGCCAGGTGCCCAAACTCTCAGTTTCCTACTCTGGGGCAGCAGAAAAGCTGGAGCCGGCCCTGCCTTGACACAGCATCAGGTTTCACGCCATCGCCACTCAGTTCAAATCTCTGCGTTTTAATTAACTTTCACCCCCATTTCCTCTGTCCTCCTGAGAATTCCTGACACAGAATGTATCCTGGGATGGGGGGGACCCGCAGCCCTCTGAACCATGTAGAGGTTTGACCCAGATAAGAACTGTGCAGCGTGAGCTCACCTGCACCAAATACAAAGCTGTGTGCCAGCTTATGGGTCTCAGCTCGGTGCCTCTCCTGTCCCTGTCAATATGGGCCGCCCTTTACCCCAGCATTTTAATTCCATGCTTCTTGATGGTTAAAAATGGCCTTGAAATCTGCCCTAACTGATTTACATCAGATGCCAGTGGGGCTCAGGGTCTTAACTGTAACCGCTGGGTTTCTTGTTCTGTGTAACCTCTGTGCGATTTTTGTAAATATTTGATCAGTTGCTCCAGCAAACTTGTGAATACTTGGGTTCGGCTAAATTGGCTGCTACTTTGCTCAGGAGCTCTTGGTAAATGGGTGATGGATCACAGCAGCAGTGATACTGGATTTTCTTTTTTCTAGACAGTACACAGAAGTTCACCTTGCTTTTCTCTGTGCTTTTGCGTGTTGCCTGCTCTCTGAGCTTGTGGAGGTCTTTGTGATGAAGGCATTGCCATTATTATTTTTAAATGAAAAAGCAGCACCCCCATGTGCTCTGTATGGAACCTGGTCCTTCTATCCTTGTATTTGCAGCCTTTGGTCATTAAATGCACTTCACCCAAGCCATAAGCTTAATCTTAGATTGTTTGGCACGTATCCCAGTGTGGGGTCTTGACTGAGATCTGTCCTGGTTTGCAGTTCATTCACAACACCTATGTAGCTGGGGTGACATGAGCGTCTGAGTTCACTTTTTGTTAGCTCTTTGAGGTCAGAAAGGGGGAATTAAAGGAGTAAAATGACTTGTGCTGCCCCACAAATAAATACAGAAATGCAGTGAGGTGGGAGACGCTTGTCAGGGTTTTATTGTAGGAAGCTGGATGCTTTGGTTTTGTGAATGGATATTATCTCTGTTTGGCATATCTGGCTCTTGCTGAAAACAGTTATTTGAGAACTTAACACCACACAATTCATATGCTGCAGATCAGTCTTGTGCCGTGTTTGTTAGTCCTCCGACAGGTCACTGGCACGATGAGCGTCGCCCTCCACGGCAAATCCTAGGCTTTAGCCCTCGAGCATAGGGCAGGAAATCATTTCTTTTCCCTGCAAAAATTGATCAAAACAATTTTTTTCATTTTGAAAATGGTTTGTGTTTGTGTTTAAAAAAGCCCCCAAACATGGAATTTTTTGATGAAAATATGTTGAGTGTCAATGTCATTTTTGTTGAATAGCCCTTTTATTATCCATATTTATTTGTATGCTCACAGTAGCCAGAAGACCCAGTCGTGTGGCAGGGTTGCGGTGTGCTAGGCGCGCTACAGCACAAAAGAGAACGACGGCCCTACGCCAAAGAGCTCAGAACCTGAGTATGTTTTCTGTGGGAAAACTGTTTGGATGGGAAAATGCAGCCCAGCTCTTTCGCCTTGCTTGTGTCTAGTGCCCTGGGGAAGAGACCTGAGCAGCGCTCCTGCCGTGAAGTGTTTCAGAGGGGAGAGGGATAGTCTCCACCAGAATCAGGGAAGGGTTACTAATTTCCATCATCTGCGCTTTGCCGTGCAGACTGACAGGTTACCTGTTGATTGACCCCAGTCTGTGTAATGACACCCAGCACCCGTAGAGGTCTTTCCAGCCACGGGCCGCAGGAGGGTAACGTCTCCGTTTTATTTATGAGAAGTGAGAGGCAAGTGACTTGACTAAAGTCACATGCTGCATCAGTAGCAGAGTGGGGAGGAGAACCCAGGGCTTGTCACTCCCAGTCCCACCCAGGAGCAGTGCCACGGTTTTTGCCACCCTAGGCAGCAGCGCTCCTCCTCTGACCATTCAGTGGCGGGGGTCCTTCCACTCCACGTTTTCGGGGCACCTTGTCGGCGGGTCCTGGAGCGAGTGAAGGACCTGCTGCTGAATTTCTTCCTAAAGCCCGGAGCAGAAGGACCCCTGCTGTTGAATTTCTGCCAAGGGGGGCAAAATGCCACACCCCAAATCCTGCCACCCTAGGCAACTGCCTAGGGTTGCCGAGTAGAAGCGCTGGCCCTGGTCCCACTCCCCTCTATCTCCTAGACTCAGATGCCCCCATGTGTGGAGCTGACAGACACAACTGCTGGCTCTTTGCCGTGGGAGGTAACTGTCTAAATTAGCCCTAAGATGGCAGGGCTGAGAGACACTCAGCCAGCAAAGGAACCGACACAGAGCAGAGCTTGGGCAAAGGGTGGCAGGTTGCCAGTCGAAGCAGTGCTGGGAGGTTGTGTGTGCTGGGCTGGAGGGGGAGTTCTCCCATAGTCTCAGCAGATGGACAATGGCAGCTTGATGGTTTCACATGGAAACTGGGAGATTGTAGCCAGATGCAAAAGGCTAGCGCAGTGAAGCATCCATGTGGGACCTCAAACACCTCCCCCGACTCGGGCCTTGGGACCGCCGTCTGTGTATTCACAAACGCAGCCCATGGCTATGTGTTTGGTGACTGTGATCTGAGGTCACTGAGGAGCTGGGAAAGCTGCAGATCATCGTCCCCCTACCACGCCCTGTGGCCTCATAATATACCCACCCCTACAGATATTTCAGGTAGGGCTGGCAGGGCTCATGTGGTAAGAGGGTCTGGCTGGAATTGGAGGATGGAGTTCACCAAACCTGACCCTCTGCATAAGTCACAGCTTGGCTGGGGAGGGGTGGTCAGTTCTTTTCCTTGCACAGTCTGGATGTGGCAGCTCTGTTTCTCTGCTACCCCTCCTCCAGCTAATTCTGTGCAGACCTCAGAGAACAGCCTACCAGTACGGATGGCAGGCATGTGACTGTAGAAGGGAGAAAGGCAGAGTATTTCTATTATTTATGGACAATATTCATTTGGTTGGTAGGATGCCACTGGGATTAAGCATTGGAGAGGGAAAATGAAGGCTGCGTGTGCAATTGGCTGAGCACGTTTGTCTGTTAACTGACAAGTCCTGGATCTCATTTGTAACCAGAATTTCTCCTGCTGCCTGAGTCCTTTCGGATTACTTCTGGGACGTCCTGCTCACTAGATCACGTGCAAGAAACTGCAGGAGTGTTGGGTGATAGACCCAGAGCCTCATTTCTAGTAGAAAGACCAGTGGGAGCAGCCCTCTTGGTGGACAAGTAACACATCCCCTGTGGCTTTGGAGACAGCCTAGGAGCTTGGTGCACCGCAGAGAAATGGTTGAACCCACTTTCTTTGGCTTCCCTCTAACGTGAATGACTCTCTCGGTCCAGGGAAGGAATGTGGTCTAGTGGGGGTGGATGGGAACTGGCGGTTAGGACTCCTGGGTCATCTTATTGGCTCTCCCTGTAGCTCCGTGGCCGCTTACTGCTGCCCGAATACCCCAATGTGGCCCTTCTGCCTCTATTTCCCCTTCACTCAGCCCCCTGTAAGAACTCAGTCTCCAGTGACCTTCTAAGCTCAGATCCTTCCATTCGCCCTTCAGCTGTTCCCCTCTGGCTGGCAGCAGAATGTGTCAAAAATCAAAACTCCAAAAGAAACAGAGTCTTCCAGCTCCTCTTCCCTTCATTAACTCTCAGCCTCGCTCCTCAGAGCCATTCCTCCCACCAGCCCCAGCTCCACACAGGGTGGCAATTCTGAGGTGGCCACTAGAAAAGGGGCGAGTTCCCTGGGGATGCAGAAGCTGATCAGAATGTGCAGCTAGCCATGGTTTTGTCTTTTGTCCAGTCTGGCTTAATTCTTTCAAACCGGGGCTGTCTTAGAGGCCTTGCTGTTAAGGGGCTGGGCGGGGAATCGGGAGAGCTGGGTTCTGGCACTGGCTGTGCCACAGACTCACTATGTGACCTTGAGCAAGTCACTTCACCTCACCCCCTGTGCTTCCACTGCCCCATTGGAAAATGGACCTAATCCCGCGCTGTTGGCCAAGCGGTCGTGAGACTAACGTAATGCGGAGAGAGCATGTGGAGAGCGCTGATGGAAGTTGCTGTGCAAGTTTAATTTTTTATTCTGATTCTGACCAATGAAGTTGACCGCCTGTGTTGGGGCTTTAGGTTTTTAGTGCAGTTTATGTTGGGAAGGGTCTTAAAGTGAGGCAGATTGCTCTGAGTCTTGCTTTAAGAGACATTTTGGGAAACCAGGTCAGATGGCAGGGGCCTGTGTAAATAGTCCAGGCCTTGCAAACCTCAGACAAAAAGGTGTTTAATTTTCAGTAAGGTTCCCTAAAAGGGAACCTATCCTTTGATAGGATAAAGAGGATCCCTTGTGGATAAGGGAGAAGCAGTGGATGTGGTATACGTAGACTTTAGTAAGGCATTTGATACAGTCTCGCATGATATTCTTATAGATAAACTAGGAAAGTACAATTTAGATGGGGCTACTATAAGGTGGGTGCATAACTGGCTGGATAACCGTACTCAGAGAGTAGTTATTAATGGCTCCCAATCCTGCTGGAAAGGTATAACAAGTGGGGTTCCGCAGGTGTCTGTTTTGGGACCGGCTCTGTTCAATATCTTCATCAACGATTTAGATGTTGGCATAGAAAGTACGCTTATTAAGTTTGCGGACGATACCAAACTGGGAGGGATTGCAACTGCTCTGGAGGACAGGGTCAAAATTCAAAATGATCTGGACAAATTGGAGAAATGGTCTGAGGTAAACAGGATGAAGTTCAATAAAGATAAATGCAAAGTGCTCCACTTAGGAAGGAACAATCAGTTTCACATATACAGAATGGGAAGAGACTGTCTAGGAAGGAGTATGGCAGAAAGAGATCTAGGGGTCATAGTGGACCACAAGCTTAATATGAGTCAACAGTGTGATACTGTTGCAAAAAAAGCAAACATGATTCTGGGATGCATTAACAGGTGTGTTGTAAACAAGACACGAGAAGTCATTCTTCCGCTTTACTCTGCGCTGGTTAGGCCTCAACTGGAGTATTGTGTCCAGTTGTGGGCACCGCATTTCAAGAAAGATGTGGAGAAATTGGAGAGGGTCCAGAGAAGAGCAACAAGAATGATTAAAGGTCTTGAGAACATGACCTATGAAGGAAGGCTGAAACAATTGGGTTTCTTTAGTTTGGAAAAGAGAAGACTGAGAGGGGACATGATAGCAGTTTTCAGGTATCTAAAAGGGTGTCATCAGGAGGAGGGAGAAAACTTGTTCACCTTAGCCTCCAATGATAGAACAAGAAGCAATGGGCTTAAACTGCAGCAAGGGAGATTTAGGTTGGACATTAGGAAAAAGTTCCTAACTGTCAGGGTAGTTAAACACTGGAATAGATTGCCTAGGGAAGTTGTGGAATCTCCATCTCTGGAGATATTTAAGAGTAGGTTAGATAAATGTCTATCAGGGATGGTCTAGAGAGTATTTGGTCCTGCCATGAGGGCAGGAGACTGGACTCGATGACCTCTCGAGGTCCCTTCCAGTCCTAGAGTCTATGAGTGCAGCCTGATGGAGAGCATGCAGGCTGTCTCTAAGGCAATTGCTTTGTAAGCGTTAGAAAGCTCTGGGAGGATTGCAAAGTGGCAATCTGACAACTTTGCTGTAGTATGCAGTGTGGTTGTAGCTGTGTTGGTCCCAGGACATTAGGGGAACAAAGCAGAGCTCTGTGTGGCTCAAAAGCTTGTCTCTCACCAACAGAAGTTGGTCCAATAAAAGATATTCCCTCCCCCACCATAACTCAGATACAGCACCGGTGGAACTCCAGATGGGTCCCTCTTTTACCAAAAGTTTCTTGTTCGGTGAAAGTTTCTAACACTGCACCAAATCCAAGGTCATTTATAGGACCCTGCAGGCTCACAGTGATGGTTTTCTGGGGTGGGATAAAGAAATGTTTGCATCAACTATTCATGGAAATATATCTGGGAGCTTTTTCTTTGTAAATGTTTCAGTGAAAACAGGGTTTGTTTGAGGTTCAAACCTGGCCCTGCACAATTTTTATCATTATACTAGTACACGGCTGAAATGGACTATGATCTCAATTAGCAAAGCACTTAATTTTAAACACGTTCTTCAGTGTTTTGCTAAATCAGGGTAGCATTCATTCAAAAGAAATGAGAGTGACCATATTTTAATAGTTTCAGCTAAATGAATTGCAATATGTGAGCGCTCTGAATGGTGAAAAAGTGGCTTTCACTGTAAAACACTTCAATGGTAATTATAGAAAAGGTCTGACAAATAAGGATGGTAAATGTTAATAATGTTTGTAGCCTGATGATATCTCTTTAAGGTGACTGGAAACATTCCCTTGTACATTCCCATTTTAACCTCTGTATAATTTTGTTTTAAACACGTGCAAGAAGTTCTTTAAACCAAATTTTTCTGGACCGTGCCAGTAGAAATCTGAGTCTCTTTCAAAACTTCCAGGGAATTGGTTCTGGAAGGGGAGGTCGGTGGGGAAGAGCTGTTTCTCTTTCATGTTCAGTGTGTTCTGCAGCATTTTTTGCTTTCTGATGACTAAACTGCTCTGTATTTGAATCTGGAAACTATTGCAAGAGTAACACAAATGAGGCTTGATTTTGAAAAACATAGTCATAATTGTTTGCCTGATTTATGTGTTCAATTACCATGATTGCTACTGAGCATGGCCATCTGAGAACGCAGTGTTGGAACTCTCTCTCTGATCTATTTTCACTCGGTTGTTTCTGAAGGTGCTGGTCCCTGGGAGATCTGAATGCCATGCATGTTAGTTTAATTTATATTGTGTCTACTCTTGTGATCTCCTGCCACTTCCACATTTTCACTTTTCCTTTTCATTCTACTTCCCTCACATTTTCTCTTTGTCCCCCCATTTTATGCTGTCTGAGGGTGGTGCGTTTAGCGATGTACTGACTCTTCCTATTTAAAGAGATTCAGATTCTAGTCTGTCCTCTATAGGTTCTGGTACCGCCCTCATCGCTGTCCTGTTTGAGCACCTTCCAGTCATGCATGAAGCACTGTCCAGATTGACATTGTTGCGTGGCTCAGTTCCTCATCTCACCAGGGGAGAACTGTGTGTGCAGTGGAGTGCTTGGTTTGGCAGGCTTTGGGGTGTCTGTGTTTTCAGTTGTACCTGCTGATACAATGATGGACGCAGTATGACTGCCCAGATAGGTAGCATGACTCTGTTCTGTACAGTCATGGCTCATAGTGTAATGGGGCTCTACAGAGGCAGAGGGAAGCATGCTTGCACCTGGTTTGGGTTTAGGGCTCAGGGATTTGGGCACTAAATGGCGCCATTGGCATGAGATTCACTCTCCTTGTTAGATTTTCCTTTGCTGTGGGTTGCAACTGGATCAAATCCAGAAAACTGGCATCTCTTGGTTTGAGATATGACTGGGATCAAAACTGTGGAGGGAGGATAATAATGATTCTGCTACACAAGACCAGCTTTCTCTTGAGCATTAATCCAGCGGAGAGAGAAACACACTGGCCAGTTCCTGGTGGGTGTTTGTCACTTCTCTGTCAGCATGAAGTTAGTACTCCAGGTCTGGCCTGATAACGCAGCAAGCAGGAGTCCTCTGTTCAGCCCCAGGTCAGGGACAAAACAGGGCTTCCTGCCCCACACTGCCCTATCAGTGTTTCAGCACAGTGACTTCGAGGAATGACGTGCGGGGGTGGTGCACGCTCAGGACCTTTTCAGCCCTTGGTCTCTCTGCTGAGCGTTCTGGCTGGGAACTGCTGACAGTGCCATGTTTCACACAGGCCAGCAGATGCCTGTTAGCTCTTTCAAACTCCTGGCCAAAGCTAGGATCGATCCAGTGAGATAAAATACTTTACCAGTGCCAAATGAGGGTCCTTTCACTCCTAGCCAAGCTCTCCCCTTAATTTGGGTATGAGAACAATTGTAGAGGGAAGTATTAGCACCTAGAGTAAAACCCTAGGTCAGGGAGATTTCATTTGCCACCAGTTCCAAAGCCTGTTGTTTCTCCTGTACATCACACTTCAGGCAAAATAGTTCTTGCCATCACTACCGCTCCCCAGAGCATTGTGCTCGACACTCCGCCTTGTACTGGGTGAGCTGCTGCCGCCCCTTCCAACCGTATAATTACAGATATATAATTTGGCAGCAGAGAAAGTGGTGACTCAGCCATCTTCACCGGCCTTTGAAAGGCAAGTTCTCGTCCATTCAGAATTCTCACCAGCATGCAGCCTGAATCGTAAAGGAGCTGCATCTGCCCAGGGGACAGTCAGGAGAGTCACAGAATCCAGAGGCCACAGGGAAGCTCTTGAAACTAACTTGATTTGACCATATGGTTGAGCAAATTAAGGTCCCCCACCCATATCTGTGTCAAGCCTTGCAAAATTATTCACTATGATAGACACTAATCTGAATCCAGGATTGTGATGGTGGTATGAAGCCAGCCCCAGTGCATAGCCTCTGATGCTAGCTAGAATGCATCGCCTTATACACAGCAATCCCCTCGAGAGACAGTATTGGGCCAGCTTTAGAGATGGAGAAAATGATACACAGAGAGGTTAAGTAGCTTGCCCATGGTTCTTCAGCAAGAGCTGGGAAATGAAGCCAGATCTGACCTCAGTCCCTTGCCTTAACCACTAGACAGCACTCCCACCAGAGTTATGGCATGAAGGAGGATCCTCCAGAGGCATGGGAGAGCTCCGTGGTATCACAGTTCTTATATGGAACATAAGATCTGCTGTACGGTGTGACCATTGCTCCAGCCAGGCCTGCTAGGACCCACACCTCCAGTAATGCTCTTTCCACTACTTGATGCATCAAAGGAAGATGCCAAATAAAGCAGAGGGCTGAGAGGGAGGAGGCTTGGAGAGGATGATTGCCTTCTTCCTTGTCCTCTTAGCCTGCACCATCTGCCTTTCTGGAAGATACGCTTCAGCCAGACATGGACACAAGTCATTGGGCTCCACCCCGGGGTAGCTGGGTGAAATGTAATGGCCCTTGATATGCAGGAGGAGATCTAATGGTCCTTTCTGACCTTAAATCTATGAATCCTTCTACCAGGGCAGGGAAATGGGAATTTCTTAGGAAGACAATGCAGCCCCAAAGGCATCAGCCATATGCAGGTGTTCCGATCCCATTTCAGTAGCTTGTGGGTTTACAGGAGGAAGGCTGGGTACTCACTGGGAGGGGTGAATAGATCTTAATCAGTCTGACAACAATCTGCTTGTGTCTGACAAGTCTGGGCAGTTACAAACCTTTTGAATCAGAATCCTGGAGAGAGGCCGGCCCTCTGACTTCCACATCCTTTAGGGGTGCAGGGTATAAAGCAGTTGGTAGCCAAGTTCTCTGGATCATGAGCATTCACTCTCTGTGCCATCCGACCTGTGTCGACTGTAGAACTTGTTTGGCCTATGACACGGAATGGAAGGGTAACAGGGATAGATGCTGTGGCAGAGGATCTCATTACTGCCAGGGCTTTGTGAGGGCTGGCTAATTACAGCATGCTCGTTAGGTCATTTGCTGAACATTGCTGGATTTTAGAGAAGCCAGGTTCTTATCTGGACTTGCTGTATGAAGGCAGGAGAACAGAGTGGGTATTTCACTAGCCCCAATCCTGGAATGAGTAAAGAGGCAATGCCTGTGCAATAATACACGTTTGTCCTTACTTTCCTTGGAAAGTCTCAGGGGACCTTACAAACATCCATCTCACCTTACTGGGAAGTTTGTGGCTGGACCAATGGCAACACTTGTGTACCCACAATCCCTTGCAATAACCTGGAATGCCATAAAATGTTGACCACACTGCTAACAGTGATGGGTGAGGGGATGGGGATATCAGCAGGTGTCTGCCGTGTAGTAGACAGCACTTCAGAATGACTGCTCAGTCCAGGCCAGATCTTACAGGGACCCTGTACAGGGCCATTAGGCAACCCAGGCAGTGTTGGTCAGAAGCCAGAGCAAACCAAAGAGCTATCTAAGTCCAGAAGCCTCAGTGGAGATTCTCCTCTTTATTAATTACAGCCGAGTCTTCTCTCTCCTCTCCTGTAGGGGAGAGGCTCCAGGACTGATTACATTTGCCCCGCTGCAGGCTTTGTATGTTACGCTGCCTTACGTGGGCTGAGCTAGTCAGTGACATGTTCCTGTGGGGGCTCTGACAATGTGCCCTGATCCCTTCCATTCACCAGTATTGGGGAGAAGGTGAAATAGGATCCGGATGCTAATTTGAGCCTGGAACGTACTGATCTCCCCCACCCCCTCACCACAAATTACTTGCTCAGCAGCAAATCCTGGATGCAGCGGAGGAAAGTTCTGCAGTAGCTGAAATAGGTCCCATCTGCTTCTCTCTCCTTAAAGCAGAGGTGTCATCTGAGCAGGAGGGGCCCTACTGGGGATTGCACACGATAGCTTGTTCCACTGTGTGATACACCTGGGGATGCTAGTCTAGTGCCCTCAGCGTCATCCCTGGAACCTTATGTGTTACTCTGGGCTGCTCTTTTCCTCCTGGGATGAGTCACTTTTCTAAGTGTCACCTATGAATGATGTTGTCTAATGGAACATGATTCAAACATAATTGAAGTCACTGGTGCTTCCTGCCTGAAATTGGGGAACTCTTTTTTCATTTAGTTTGACCTTCCACCACAAATAAGTGGGCTGTTTACAATTAGCCTGGTGGCCCACCCATAGCTATGGGCACTTCTCTAGTCTTGGCTATGGTTAAAAAGGTTCTTCCGATCAGTCTGATGCTTTTGCACGACTGCCTGATTCCAGCGAAGCAGCTAATCTAGCCAGCTTTAGAGAGGCTGGCAATTTCCCGATATGTTTTTTCAGTGAAAACACTGATTTATCAAAACTGAAATAGTTTCTGGGAAATGGGCAGGTTTGAGGAATCTCCAGATTCAAAAATTGTTTGAAAAACATTTTGAAATTGTTGAAAGATCCCGTTTTTGAGATTTTCAAAATGAAAAGTTTCATTCTCTTTGGTCTGAAACAGCTTTTCGTTTTGCAATTGTAGTTCCCTTATGCTAAAAGGTTACAATTAAAAAAGGTCAAATTCACAACAAAATGTTTTGATTGACCGAATCCAAAAACTTTTGACACTTCAACCTTTTTTGTCGTGATTTGGGGGGTAAGAGAGAAAAGTTTCAATATCTCAAATTCCTGCAGGATAGGAAAACCATTTCCTGCTTGGCTCTGTCCAGCCCCCTCTGCTTCAACAGATTCAGAGATATTTTCATCAGTTTGGAGGTAAAAATTGTATCCAAGATCTTAAAAAATGAGTGTCTAAAGTTGAGAGGTGTGTGTGTGTGTGTGTGTGTGTGTGTGTGTGTGTGTGTGTGTGTGTGTGTGTGTGTGTGTGTGTGTCCAAAGCCACATAAGGGATTTAAATAAACATGTCATTGACATTATTGGAAGATGTGTCCAAATCTCCTAGTCTGCTTTGCAAATCTCAACCTGATTTAGGTACCTGCATTTTCAAAGCACTGAACACCTATCAGTTCCGACTGATTTCAGTGAAAGCTGCTGGATACTCAGCATGCTGGACTATCAATAGTTAAATGCTTAAATATGGACTTTAGTGATACACACCTATTTGTTGGAAATCTTTGCCTATATCATTAGATCCTTTAACTTGTTTTTATCTGTATTATGACCTGTTAAAGCAAAACAAAAGAAAAAACTGAAAAGAATAGCTCAGGCAGTGTTCATAGTGAGGGCTGAAATACCTATTCCCGGGTCCTTCTGAGGAGAGGGAAAGCTGAGATGCCTGAATTGTAGAAGAATTGCCATACCTGTTTGGACCAACGGTCTGTCTAGTCTGGTACCCTGGGCCGGATGCCACACTGGTAGTGGAAAGGGGACTTAAAATTAGTGTAAATGTAACTTAAGGCCCCTTCATGCTGTCAGAGTCATAAAAAGGCTCCTTAGTCTAACTGAGAATCAGGCCCTGCATCTGACAATAGCCAGCCCCAGACACTTCCGAGAATGGTGCAGCATGCCCTGAGCAGACAACGTAGGCCATACCATTCCCAGGGAGAAATTCCTTCCTAACCCTCTCTTGTTGCTTTTGTCATGAAGCATGAGGGTTGCCACCCCTCTGTGAATGTTTATCCTCGTTAGTATAAGTGTGCGTGGGTCTCTTCTGGCTCCCAGAAAGCTTGAACGAATCTGCTTTGTAGTCCCGCTAAGCGCTTTCCCTATGTGTGGCAGTGAGTTCCACAGGTTACCCACATGTTATGTGTGTGTATTTGAGACTATATCCCTCTTACCAATTTGGAATGCAGAGTCTCTTACTTTAGTTCCCTATCCCCAATGCCAGGATGCTTTCCCCACGGTGCAGCAGCTGGCCCCAGGCCCTGACCCCAAAATTCTACTCTGGGTGGGGCCGCTGCCAACATGACTTGCCTACTACAGCTTCAGATGGTGAAATCACTTGTCCCATCACCCGTGTAGATTATTACACAACAGCATGACGGCACCCCCTGCAGCCCAGAGATGGCCTCTTCTCTGCCCCGAAGGCATCGGTGCAGGATTTGATGCTCTTTGGCATTCATCTGTAAACAGAATCATAAGAATTATACATAGGTCTGGAAGGGACCTCAAAAGTCACCTAGTCCATCTCATCATGCAGAGGCTGGATTAAGTAAACATAGAACATCCCTGACAGGTGTTTGTCTCGCCAGTTCTTAAACACCTCCAACTATGGGGGTTCCATACACCCTTAGGTAACTTGTTCCAGTGCTTAGCTACCCTTAGAACTAGACGTTTTCCTTCATAAAGAAATCTGCCTTGCTGCAGACGAAGCCGATTCCTTCTCATCCTAGCCTCGGTGGACATGCAGAACAAATGATTGTCGTCCTCTTTATAATGGCCCTTAGTATAGCTGAAGATTATCAGGTCCCCTCTCCCTGTCAGCCTTCTCATCTCTAATCTAAACACGGCCAATTCTTTCATCCTGTCCTCAGAGGTCAGGTTTTCTAAACATTTCATCATTTTTTGTCGCTCTTCTCTTTTCTTTGTCAACATCTTTCTTAAAGATAGCACCTGAAACGGGGCACAGCACTCCAGCTGAGGCCTTCCCTGTGCCGAGTAGAACAGGACAACTCTCTCATGTCTTCCTGTTAATACATCCCTTGCCTTTTTCGCCGCAGCTTTGCCCTGGGGTGTGTTTTTAATTTGTGATCCACTAGAACCCCCAGATCCTTTTCTGCAGCCCTGCTGTCCAGCCAGTTATTCCCCATTTTATATTTGCCCATTTTATTTTTCCTTCCTAATGGTAGTACTTTGATTTTTTCTTTATTGAATTTCACCTTGTTTTCAGACCATTTTCTAACTTAAGTCCATTTTTTAAGTTCTAATCTTGCCTTCCAAAGGGCTTGAAACCATGGATATGGTCTGAAGAGTGTCTGTATAAAAGTGCACCTTGATCCTCAATGAATTTGCTCCCTGGGTATTCTCAGAGGCCGTGGCTGATTGCTTTAGGGACAAAAAACAAGTCTGTGCTACTCCTGTTCAGCTTGCAGAACCGATACTGCTCTGAGAGAGTGAGCTGGATTCCATCCATTCTTGGGTGTCAACAGAATTGTTAAGTAAGTTCCAATTGCAAGGTCAAATCCTGCCTGCCGTCCCACCCGATACCTCACTGACGACAGTGCAGGGATGACTGAGGACACGATGTAGGCAGAAGAACCCCTGATGAATGAGCACAGGTGAGTTCTGCGTGGCAGACTGCTAGAAGCCATCTTCCCATTTAAGTTATACCTATTGTGTGCGACAAGGACCTGTCCATCCTAACTACCTCAAGTTTCACTACCAGCTAAAGCCTTTTAAAAGCTTTCTCCTTTGCCGCTGGAAAAAATCCCAAATCCTCTCTCCCTGGTGAATGGAAGCAGGCGATTGCTAAGGCACTTACTCTGAGAGGCATAGCAAGAGTCAAAAACAACAGCGTGGACTGATTCGATTCCATCTGGGACCTTTCATGAGATCTTCCCCCTCCTCTGGTTTTCTGTGGTCTCTGTTTTGTTTTCTCTTTCCTTCCCTTCTCCCACCTCTTTTTTTTTTTTTTCGCTTTTCAGCATTTGGGATGAGCCCTGCATGTAAAGATTTCATCTTGCAGGCATATAATTATTCTGTTCAAACAAGACAATAAGGAGACAATTCTCACAATAGCATGTTTATCTTAATGAAGCTGTTACCCCCCAAGTTCTGCCTTTCCTTTCGCTGACTCTGGCAACTTGCAAAGTCCTGCTCGCATGGCTTCTGTGAAACCAGTAACAATTAGAGAAGAAAAAAAGGAAAAGCTTTTTAAGATGTAAACTGAGGGCATCGGCTGTGGACGTTACGGCGGGTCTGGAAGCACAGAGGCCCAAGTGTCCTTTCAGAGTGGGACAGCTCTTCAATATGTCCCAGTACCTTTCCACCATGTAACAAACATCATTCCGCAGCTGGAAAGGCTGATGAAGTTGCAGCTGGCAGCTCTCTCCAACGCCAGCAGCTGACCTGCCTCTGTAACTCTGGTAATGGTTTGGGGGTTTCTCTGAGTGGGAGTGCCTATCGCTGTAAAATATTCATTGCTGTACAGAGCAATCATTACTCGTGCCTGGTGCACACCGGGCTGAAAGCCCAGCTCAGGAGTCTCAGCTTAGCCAGCAGCAAACAACACATCCAGGAGACACTTGCTGTTACTTGCAGAGAGAGGGAGTAATGATCTGGGGGGTGGGGGGAGAGTCCTTCTCTCTTGCTGCCCCTCCACCTTCTTTCTTTCTACATCCAGGACTCTCAAAGCCACCATCACTCTGGAAATCACTGATGTTTATTTAAGAGGTTTAAAACAAAAAACTCTCAGGTCACCCTGTGTGCCGCTGCACAGGGCCCCTGCAGATGTTCATGAGAATGTCATTGGCAGTTATTGCGCAGTGGCTGGAGGCTGCTAGTAGGTGGTGGGGGTGGGGTTGGGGGCTGCTTCCTACAAACAAGAGCAGAGAAGGGTGCTGCTTTTCCCATGTGCTGGTGCTTTCAATGGAGATACATGTCGTTAGAAGGCAAACAAGCCCCCGACTCTGCCTCCGGGCTGCCCAGGTCTGTTTGCAGCAGGCTGGCCGTGTTTGCTTTGTGGGCGCCTGTGCTTTTAAGGGACCTGCAAGCGCTGGCTGTGTTTGTGCAGCTGCACTTCAAACGCAGCCTGTCAGGTCCTGTTAACAGGAGAGAGCTGCCAGCTTCATTAAGTTAATTGTGCCTCAGGCCTTTGCTCTCGGCTCCTGCTTTAACGAGAAGCCAACGCATCCACCGGATGCCTCCCTGTGGCCTATCTGCAGCATTGCCACCCAGAGCCAGTGCCATGGAGGCAGACCAAAGGGTGGGAGAAACACAGCCAAGGAGTCACCTCTGTAGGCCGAGCTCTGCTCCGTTACACGGGGGTCTAGCTAGAGCGACTCCCACTTCAGTGGATTCCTCCCCGTTTACACCAGTGGAACCACAAGCTGCTTTCAGCCCTGCTCCTTCACACCGCAGCGTAAACCTCCGAGCAAGCGCAGGACACGTGCAGTCAGAAAGGAGGCCCAACGCTCCTTTAAACAGCAGAGGAGGCAGCTCTAAAAAGCGGGGCTGGCTCTGAGACTTCCCCAAATCAACCCGTACACAGAATGGCTTAAAACGTTCATCCTATGCGGACGTGCTCGAACTCGCTACGTGAACCTGCTCGAACTCGCTACGTGAACCTGCTCGAACTTGGAACGTGAATCTGGGCCGTTCCTGTTGCTCCGGTCACTGCAGTGTCGTTCTCCACTGAAAAGGCAGCTCAGCTGCTCTGTGCCCAGTGCTTCTGTGTATAAAGCATGGGGCAGCTGCAAGGGAAGTGAGTGGCGGTTGCTAAGAGATTTTCTTAGGGGCATAACTCCCGTTGGAAGCTAAAAGGGTGGGAGGCAAGGTCCCTCTTGCCCCCCTAGGTCCCTCTTGCTGAGGGGCGCAGGGGAGACCGTCCCAGGAAGGCACAGGGTGTATGAATTTAATCTGTGTGCCAGGGCCTGGCAAGTTCCCAGTCTGCCTTGCCAGCGATGATTTAGAATTACAACGACTGATTATTCACAAATAGCCTTTGTCTTTTCGGTATGGACAAGAAGGTGTTTCTGGGACTGTGGGAAACATAACTGCCTGTGGCATGAACATGAGAGATGGGCCCATGCCACACAACGTGTCTCCGTTTATGAGCGTCCCCAGAAGTGGACGGGGTTAGGCCCCCCACCGAACCCCCAAGCCTGAGTCCAAGGAGAGACAGACGAGCCTCTGTTGTGGTCTTGAAACCCACAGCCCAGTAAAGCCCTGGGGCACCAGCGACATCTCCCTGTAGAGGACCAAACTCGACCCAGTGCTCGCCCTAGCCTGCTGGCTGGGCAGTGTGGGGGGCTGGGGGAGGAGCATGTATAAGATGGATGGGACAGACTTGCCACCGGCTCCATTCCCCTGTGCACGAGCAGCCAGAAATGGCTCTTTGGGCTGCAGTGGCTGCTGTGAAAGATCGTGGGCAGTTCCCATTTATCTAGCTTTGCTTTTTACTCCGGTTGCTGGTGGAACGACCAGGGTTGGGTGAACTAGAAAGTTTGGTAGCTGATATTTTGCTGCCAGTTGAAATGGTTGGCGGCCATCCTTTCAATGGCACAGTGGGATTTAAAGTGCAGATGGACATTTTCTCATCCGCTTTGCAGATGGAGCTGCAACAGATGGTATTTATTTTGTAATAATCAATACAAATTTGTTTTAAAAAAAGCTGGGAGCGTAACAGGAGCATTCACTGCCAGTTAATGCCTACACGTAAAAATATGGATCCAGGGATAAATTCTGCTCTGGTGTAAATCCAGTGGTTCCCCCCCCCCCACCCGCAACTGCTGTGGAACTACTTTGGATTTACACCAGTGTAACTGACAGCAAAATCTGGCCTTTTCTCTCTCTCATTGGCATTAACATAAAGATGTGCCATTAGATGCATTGGGTCTGATTCTGCGGCAGCTTATACTAGTGCAACTCCATTGTCTTGACTGCAGCTACTCCTGGGTCACCCTGGTATATATCATATCAGAATGAGGCCCACTGTGGGTTGTTGTTTTTTTTTTGGTAATTAGTTGTGAAAAGTTCCGTTTCTGTAGATGGCTGGAAATCCGGGAAATCTATTTAAAGCTAAGAAATCTGCATGGATCTCCTAATTGCATCAAGTGGCACACAACTAACAAGGTCCTATCTAGGCCTGTTTTTAAAAAAAAAACCAAAAACTTCACACTGACCCTTTGCAAATGGTTTCATTGATACCTGTGCTATGCCAAAGTCCCTGAGGCTAGTACATGGGAGGCTTCTGCCCCCCTTCCTCTTACAGCTGGTTCCCTTGTTCAGAAACAAAACTGAAGGGAAAAATTGCACAATGGAGAAATCAGTGTTGGTCCATTGAGGGTTTGCAGCTTCCTGCTGGCACTTGTTATTGCCCTAATCAGTGATGCTGCAAAGCTTCTGTCCCAGGGTAGGAAATGCATAATTGCAGAAACAGGTACAATCGGAGAGAAGGGCAGAAAATAATAATGTCTGATCCCAAGAGAGGAGGTGAAGCATGATGATGATGTTGCCCAAGATAATCCCAATGGGAATGGATCCCCTAGCATTGACCTGAATTGAAATAGTCCAGAGGCGCAACTGATGTACATGTTGATCGCTTGTGATGCATCCATTTGACACAGACAACACCTATTAAACACTCACTCTCATGTCTGCTGCAGTCACTGTTTTTGGGGGGGACCTTCCCCATTTGACTTCTTTTTTTCCCCTCCCTCTCTCAAATCAGGACGAAAAGTCAAAATCTTGAACATTTTTTTAACTGAAACTCTGAAAAAAAATTCCATTCAGGTCAATTGTAATGTTTCATTTTGGTTTTGACCATTTACAAAATGTATTTACTCTAATTAACTTCTGAAACCTGAACTCATTTTGAATTGGAATGTTTCCCATTGAAAATGTCGAAGTGAAACATTTTGACAATTTCACAATTATCATGCTCCTCTTGCGATGCTGTTGGGAGGTTTTCTGCTGCTCCATTTTAATCAGGGCCTATTCTGGATAAATTCCACCCAGACCAAAAAGTGTGCTGCCTACTCACAGGCTGCAAACATATGGTGACTGCCCAGTCCCTAGGGATTTCTGACGTGTCTTTAAATCCATAAAGGGTGTGGGCGGATGGATTGAATGGTGGCGTACACTTGAAATATTTCTGTATTGCTAGCTGAGCGGGTTAGCATTGGTTTCAGCAGTGTCAGTTTCTCTGTCCCCTGACCTACGTGGCCTTGGATGCTCATCTCTAGATGCTGGGAAGGTGGGCACAGCCTCCAGTCCTTAACCTCTCTGCTAAGGTTGCCCATTGGGGTTGCAAACTGACCATCATGACCTCCTGCTCAAAGGGCGGCTCGTTCACACCTGGCAGAACATCCATGTCTGCCTGTTTGTGTGCCCAGCCCCGACGCTGCAAGGAAGGCTTGGCAGTGAGACTCTGGTACCCAGCCCCTGTGCCAAGGCTCACTCCTGTGCATGAAAGCAGACTTGACAGGCCCCTAGTAACTTCTGGAAATGTGTTCCGTTAACATCAGCTGTGGTATCTAGGCTAGCGATGCTCCTCTTCTGCACACTGGATGGCAACTGGAGCTCATCAAGAAATTCAGTTTTAACTCCAGAAAGTTTCAGTTTTTTGACTGGAAAAAAATGTGAACTGAAGAAACAACTCCCTCAGCGCGGTGGGGTGGGCTAGATGACCTCATGAGATCCCTCCCAGAACCCCCAGTAAGCTCTGCTGTGGTCAGACATGCTGCTCCGGTAAGTAACCCCCTTGGGCGAGAGTCATCTGAACTCGCAGAGTCCCTGTCTTTGTCCTTTGCCTCTGTCGGCCCCACGTCCCAGCTAGTCCTCTGCTGGTGAGACGGGATGGACCTGTGTCCCCAAGCTTGGGTTCCTGACATAGCATGGGGCTTCTGCCTCTTTGCACGTCTAATGAGATGAGATGGTCACACCCTGGGTGGGGACTGCTGCTTCGGCCCATGTTGACACCGTTCCGTAAGCACTGATGCAGTGTCTTGGTCAGCGGGAGGGGAGAATGCAAATGAGAAGACTCGTTAATTGTCCCGCAGGCTGAACTAGTTCCTCTGAGCAGCCTGAGCAGTCTGACCACAGAGCACAGTACAGAGGTGCAAGGCTGGCAGGACACTTTGGGAAATCTCAGCTGTCTGACGTGTTTTGGGATGGGGGGTTACCCTAGTGTAGCTGTGCCCTGCAATCCAGAAAGACCTGTAGGCCAGCTCTTGGGAACTGTTTCACACCAATGTCCCCCCCAGCCCTCAAATCAGCACAATCTGCCTGGAAACAGACTCCCTGAGCCTGATTCACAAGTTACATTAGGATCCTTTTATGCTGCTTCAGCAGTTTAAAGGGCACTTCTAGTGGGTGAGGCTGTCTGAACACCCACTTTTCCGCCCCTTTGTGCTGCTGGAGCCCTGTAACAGTAAGTGAGAACCAGGCTCACAACAATCTTCCTTGAAGAACAAATTCAGATTGGGGGTTTTACGAGTTCACAGAATAACTTCCAGCTCTGGACTCCTCTGAGTCCTTAGGGCTTCTGAGAACAGGTGTGGCGGAGTGGGGCGAAAGCAGTGGTTTCTAGTTCTTACAGGGAAACTAGAGTCCAGTGGTTGTCAAATTGCACCCATCTTGTGTACAGTTTCTTTTAACAGGTACTCAATGGTGTCCAATGGAATTCACTCTGCAGTACAGGAAGTTAGCTAATAGGAAGGAGGGACACCCAGGCTGCCAGACTGGCTGTTTGTCCTGCAGATGCGATGTGAAAGCCGAGCCACGGCGATTAATGATGCCAGCACCAGGTCCTTGCCAAATTCCAGCTGGCTGACTGCCAGAAAATCCCACTGCATCCAATTGCAGAACGTATCCCTGCGTGCTGGCTCCAGCACAAGGTTCCCTAGTGTGGCTGTGGATTAGTCCAAGGCTGATTTGTTCCAGCCCATTGCGCTGGCTGCACTTTCAGCAGTGGGGCAAGGAAACCTCGATGTGTATATCATCTGTAAAGCACTCTCGGATTGGCAGATGCAAGGTCCTATTTAAATGCAAGTCAGAGGCCTTTGCATGCAATAGCCGCCTTCTGTATTAGGAAAAACGAGGAGTCCTTGTGGCACCTTAGAGACTAACAAATGTATTTGGGCATAAGCTTTCATGGGCTAGAACTCACTTCATAGAATCTCAGGGTTGGAAGGGACCTCAGGAGGTAATCTAGTCCACCCCCTGCTCAAAGCAGGACCAATCCCAACTAAATCATCCCAGCCAGGGCTTTGTCAAGCCTGACCTTAAAAACCTCTAAGGAAGGAGATTCCACCACCTCCCTAGGTAACCCATTCCAGTGCTTCACCACCCTCCTAGTGAAAAAGTTTTTCCTAATATCCAACCTAAACCTCCCCCAGTGCAACTTGAGACCATTGCTCCTTGTTCTGTCATCTGCTACCACTGAGAACAGTCTAGATCCATCCTCTTTGGAACCCCCTTCAGGTAGTTGAAAGCGGCTATCAAATCCCCCCCTCACTCTTCTCTTCTGCAGACTAAACAATCCCAGTGCCTTCAGCTTCTCCTCATAGGTCATGTTCTCCAGCCCCCTGATCATTTTTGTTGCTCAAAACTGGACACAGGACTCCAGATGAGGCCTCACCAGTGTCGAACAGAGGGGAATGATCACATCCCTCGATCTGCTGGCAATGCCCCCCCCTCACTTATACAGGCCAAAATGCAGTTTGCCTTCTTGGCAAGAAGGGCACACTGTTGACTCATATCCAGCTTCTCGTCCACTATAACCCCTAGGTCCTTTTCTGCAGAACTGCTGCCTCACCATTCAATCCCTAGTACGTAGCAGTGCATGGGATTCTTCTGTCTTCATCAGATGCATGAGGTGGAAAATACAGGGCAGGTGTAAATACATGAAAAGATGTGAGTTGTCTTACCAAGTGAGAGATCAGTCTAACGAGACATTTCAATTGACAACAGGATACCAAGGAGGAAAAATAACTTTTAAAGAGGTAATGAGAGTGGCCCATTTCAGACATCTGACACGAAGGTGTGAGTAACAGTAGGGGGAAATTAGGTTTAGGTTTTGTAATGTCCCAACCACTCCCAGTCTTTATTCAGGCCTAATCTGATGGTATCTATTTTGCAAATTAATTCCAGTTCTGCAGTTTCTCGTTGGAGTCTGTTTTTGAAGTGTTTTTGTTGAAGAATTGCCACTTTGAGGTCTGTTATTCAGTGACCAGGGAGACTGAAGTGCTCCCTTTGCATTGTGATTCTATTTTTCTGAGTAAAGTCCTGGCTGGGTGTAAGCTGCTGAGGTGACCAGCCATTGAAATTACCAGGGCATGTGCATTCCCCTCCTCCCCCATTGTAAATGATGCAAATAACTTTCTCTCTGGTAGTCGTTAAGAGCCCACGTTTATGTGGAGGGGAAGAGCCTTGATAAGTACACGGCCAATTTACAGAGCTTTAACATGAGTGAATGGTACATCCCAGCTGCCAGAGGAAACCAGGTTAGCACAACTACACCATGGACACCTGTCCCTGGGCAAATGGACTTAGATCTCCTCTATGTGTCTAAACAGCTGTCACAAGAGAGCAGCTTCTGGGCTTCATCTGAGCTGGCATTGCAAGGCAGAATGGCCCGGTACTCTGATCCCCTATGCACACAGAAACCCAGAAGGCTCTGTGGGGATGAGAGGCTGCTGAAATGGAGTGTGATTCCTAAGTCTTGTGTTTTTATCTGCAGCTGGCAGCGTGTGATGGTCCCCACAGCCGCTCTGAGCAGGCTGTGCAGGTGCTTAGCAAGGTGCGTTTGTCCTTTTCTGGGCATGTTGGAAGATTGAAATTCCCCAATCAGCTCTCCTTAAAGAAACCAGACCCTGCAGCAGTGTCCCATAATTCACACACCAATTCCTCCTAGCCTGTGCTGCACGGCCAGTGCTGGCTCCCGTCTTTCTACGGCAAGTTCTTGAGAGCTGAATGCGAGCGCGTTTGAGACTTTCCTGAGCTTTGTGTGGCTCTGGGCACCAGGTGGCACTGGTTTGCTGCCAGTCAAGGGAAGAGGAGAAGAACTGGCGGGTTCCTTCCAATATTGTCACTGGCTTTTCAGACCTTCCTGGAGACTCGGGGGTTTTTGTAACCCCCTGGCTGCGTCCTGCCCCCGCTGAGTGTCACAGGGCATCACCGTGCTGCCTTGCCAGGACTCCACTGATCCCAGCCCTGGGGGGAGCCTCAGCAGAGACCCTGGGACACAAAGGGCCGGGACTCCTGGGGGCAGGCTGGCAGCAGAAGTGTGGAGAGGGGCCTGGTGCCAGGGTTCGTGCAGCCCCGGTGGGTGAAGGTTTGGCTAACGCTGTCAGATCACCGGGGGTGACTCCTCCCCCTGTCTAACATCTGGGCGAGAGTCGGTGCTTCTGGAGAATGGCAACTGTTACAGGGAGTAGCCTGCAGGCCCAGTCCCGTGAGGTGCTGAGCACCCGCCCCACTGATTTCAAGGATGCTCAGCATCTCCCTGCATCCTACCCCTCAGAGCAAACTTCTGTGCGCCGGTGAGCGAGGCTCTGGGGTAGCGGGAGGGCTCCAGGCACCAGGGGACCCTTCAGCACAGGCAGGCGCCGGCACCGGGTGACTGCACTCCACATTTGTGCTGAAAGATGAGTCCTGCACCCAGTGGAATATAGCTGGGGGGCAAAGAGGGGGAGGAGAAGGTTCTGGGAGAGCCCCACCTATGGCTTTGGAGACCTGGGGAAAGAAGATGAACTAGTGTGTAGGTAGCATCAAGGCTGCGAAGTGCTGCAGATTTGGGGGGAGGGGGTGCTGTGGGAGGGCAAAGTCACAGCCAGACCCCATCAGGAATCCTGAGCCCCACTCTGCTGGTAGCAGCAGGAGTCTTTGCAGGCCAAGAGGGCTATTGCATGTGCCATGCACAAGGATGCCGCTCTGCAGCGGGCATGTGGGGCTGCCGGCCATGCCGTGAACCATGACTGCAGACAGCTGCTCCCACGCACCTTTCTGAACCAGCCAGCAGGCTCCAAGAGGCAATGAATCCTGTTACTAGAGAAGCAGAGGAAGGACTCAGAATAGCGCCAAGCGGATCTGAAGCCTGCGTCCCCGGCTGCTGTGGAACAAGGGACGGAGAAGGGACTCTTGCCCGAAGAGAGAGCTGGCAGTCGGCGGCGCCCTGTGAGAGCCCAGCACAGGCTGCACATGCAGATCTGCATGCCCAGTGCCCCACATGGGCCGTGATGGGCAGCCTGGAGTGACCCTATGTGTCAGCTGGTGGGGCTGATCTGCGCTGCCTGGCCCTTCACTCCTCTTGAGCGGCCTCCCGCACAGAGCCAGCAGGGTGGGGCAGCGCTGGGCCTGGCGCCTGCGCCCACCTCCCTTTTCATGGCAGTCTGTGCAGCAGGGTTGCTTTGCTGCGGGCAGGCAGGCCTGGGGCTGGCCTCTCTGCTCCATGTTGGCCTCCTGCACAATGCGCAGAAAAGGGGGAGCTAAGCGGAGCCGAGACCTTCCTGAAAACAGCTCCGTGTCCTAAGACCAGGAAGTACGGGGCCAGGAGGACGACTGAGCCGCCTTGCTGCAGTGCCAGGGCACGTTATCGGCGGGAAGGTTCGGGGCTAACTGAGCAGCAGCAAGCCACTGGGCGTGAGCAGAATTAGCCCCTGGGTAAGGAAACCTTTGTAGTGAGCTTGTCGCTTCCACCTTTATTCTGTGGGGCCCGAAGCTGCAGGCGGGGGAGGAGGCTGAGAGGCCTGGGGCGCAGGCCGAATGACATGGGAGGAGGCAGCTGTCCTCTCAAGGCTCCTTTGTGCAGCCCCGTGACTCCTACATAGGGCAGTCGTCCCATCGCTGGGAGCCCTGCTTGGGGCAGGGCTAGGTGAGCAGCAGCACTGCTGTGCCAGGGCAGAACCGCTCTGTCCCCAAACCTTCAGCAGTGGTGCCATGCTTCGCCCTGCCAGGAGTGCAGGGGCCTGGACTGGAGACCTCTCGAGGGCCCTCCCAGTCCCATGATCCCTGCTCAGCCGCAAATGGCCATTGCAGGAACTGCGGTTCGCCACAGGGTGGCAGCATTCTACCGTGGATGTATCCCTGCGAAAGGGTTGTGTTTTCCCACGGTGTGTGTGTGTGTGTGTGTGTGAGAGAGAGAGAGAGGATTGTGTTTTCCCACAGGTGTGTGTGTGTGTGTGTGTGTGTGTGTGAGAGAGAGAGAGAGAGAGAGAGAGAGAGAGGATTGTGTTTTCCCACAGGTGTGTGTGTGTGTGTGAGAGAGAGAGAGAGAGAGAGAGAGAGAGAGGATTGTGTTTTCCCACAGGTGTGTGTGTGTAAGGGTTGTGTTTTCCCACGGGTGTGTGTGTGTGTGTGAGAGAGAGGGAGGATTGTGTTTTCCCACAGGTGTGTGTGTGTGTGTGTGTGTGTGTGTGTGTGTGTGTGTGTGTGTGTGTAAGGGTTGTGTTTTCCCACAGGAATGTGTGTTTGTGTCTGATAGCTCCTTTCCGGCTGGGGAGCCTCTAGGTCAGTGCGGAGAACCTCCCATCAGAGGCACTTGCAGATTTCCAGCTGAAGGCGCTGTGCTCCAGGGAGCTACCTGCCCAGCCCCCGTTCTATAGGCACGGACCCTATGGGAGGCTGCAAGGGTGGGTTGAAACCGGAAGCTTTGCAAACTTCTCATGGGAGTTGGAGAAGGATGCTGGCATGGGCAACGGGCATCAGCCTGGCGTGGCCCCACCCACACTCTGCCCCCAGGAGTGCCTGTGTGTTCCTGCTCTTTCGTGGCCCAGGGTGAGGCTGGGCTGGGGCCGGACAGGCTGCCGCCAGGACTTGGGGAGGCTAAGGCTGGTCCCCATCCTGTTGTCTGGGGCTGAGGCCAGGGACACTGGTGGAGGGGGGGCAGCTGCGGTGGGGCTCTGCCGCTCTGGACTCCAGTAGTGAAGGGGAAAGAAGAGGAGGGGGAGAGGAGAGGCCTCAGGTGGAAGGGGAGGAGGCTAGCCCTCCCCTTCACGCACCGCCCATGGATGCTGGCATCTGCCCAGGAGAAGCCCTCTCCTCTATGAAGCTTGGTAACATTCTCAGGGCCCACCTGGGTTCTAATGTGGGTCTGGATCACCCTCCGGCCCCAATCAGTGCAACCTTTTCATCAGACATCAGAGACTTGTAGGACTGGAAGGGACCTCGAGAGGTCATCTAGTCCAATCCCCTGCACTCATGGCAGGACTACGTATGATCTAGACCATCCCTGACAGATATTTGTCTACCCTGCTCTTAAAAATTCCAGTGATGGAGATTCCACAACCTCTCTAGGCAATTTATTCCAGTGCTTAACCACCCCCTCAGTTAGGAAGTTTTTCCTAATGACCAACCTAAACGTACCTTCCTGCAATTTAAACCTATTGCTTCTTGTCTGATCCTCAGAGGTTAAGGAGAACAATTTTTCTCTCGCCTCCTTGTAACAACTTGTCATAAACAGATAGCTAAGGGTTAATGTCTCTTTCACCTGAAACACCTGACCAGAGGACCAATCAGGAAACCGGATTTTTTCAACTTTGGGTGGAGGGAATTGTGTGTCTGAGTTCTTTGTTTTCTGGCTGCCTGCTTTCTCTGAGCTTTGGAGAAGTAGTTCTGTTTTCTAATCTTCTGTTTCTAAGTGTAAGGACCAAGAGATCAGATAGTAAGTTATATGGTTTCTTTTCTTTGGTATTTGCATAAATATAAGTGCTGGAGTGCTTTGATTTGTATTCTTTTTGAATAAGGCTGTTTATTCATATTTCTTTTAAGCAATTGACCCTGTATTGTATCATCTTAATACAGAGAAACCATTTGTATTTTTTCTTTCTTTTTTATATAAAGCTTTCTTTTAAGACCTGTTGAAATTTTTCTTTACTTCAGGGAAATTAAGTCTGTACTCACCAGGGAATTGGTGGGAGGAAGAAATCAGGGGATATTGGTGGGTGTTGAATTGGCTAGCCTGATTTTGCATTCCCTCTGGGGAAATAGGAAAGTCCTTTTTGTTCCAGGACCGGGAACGGAGAGGGGGAGTCACTCTGTTTGGATTCACAAAGCTTGTGTCTGTGTATCTCTCCAGGAGCACCTGGAGGGGGGGAGGGAAAAAGGATTATTTCCCTCTGTTGTGAGACTCAAGGGATTTGGGTCTTGGGGTCCCCAGGGAAGGTTTTTCAGTGGGACCAGAGTGCCCCAAAACACTCTAATTTTTTGGGTGGTGGCAGCAGGTACCAGGTCCAAGCTGGTGACTAAGCTTGGAGGTTTTCATGCTAACCCCCATATTTTGGACGCTAAGGTCCAAATCTGGGACTAAGGTTATAATACAACCTTATATGTACTTGAAAACTGTTATCATGTCCCCTCTCAGTCTTCTCTTTTCCAGACTAAACAAACCCAGTTGTTTTCAATCTTCCCTCATAGTCATATTTTCTAGACTTTTAATCATTTTTGTTGCTCTTCTCTGGACTTTCTCCAATTTGTCCACATCTTTCCTGAAATGTGGCACCCAGAACTGGACACAATACTCCAGTTGAGGCTTAATCAGTGCTGAGTAGAGTGGAAGAATTACTTCTTACGTCTCATTTACAACTAGGGTGACTAGATCGCAAGGGTGAAAAATTGGGACGGGGGAGGGGGATAATTGGCACCCATATAAGACAATGCCCCAAATATCAGGACTGTCCCTATAAAATCGGGACATCTGGTCACCCTACTTACAACACTTCTGCTAATTTAGCCCAGAGTGGTGTTGGCTTTTTGCAAGTGTTACATCTGCTTCTCTTGGCCAAGGTTGGCTTATGTCTCCTCAGCTCATTCCCCAAGACTTGGCTCCCCTTCCTAGAAGTGTGAGGGGGTCCTGTTCTCTCTACCACCAGCTTGTGCAGCATCCTAGCTAAGTGTCACATCCCCTCCCTCTCTAGTGGCTGGCTCACATAGAGGGGAAGAGCCTATGACTGGTACTGGGGCATGGAGTTACTTGCTTAGCTTGACTGAGGCTTGTCCTTTTGGTGCTGAAGTTCCCAGGTTCTGTCCCTGCCGGTGACTCAAGCTGGAGGTCATGGGGTAAAGGTCAACGAGGCTGCTCCCTTCCCTGGTTGTTTCCCCAGATTAAAAATCAGTGGCACAATGAGAAGAGACAGGAGGGATCTGGTGAAGTCCTTGCAGCTGTTTGTGATTTATTCTCCTGCTGCAAAAAGAGAACTGGGGGATAGCTCAGTGGTTTGAGCACTGGCCTGCTGAACCCAGGGTTGTGAGTTCAGTCCTTGAGGGGACCATTTCAGGATCTGGGGCAAAAATCTGTCTGGTCTTGCCTTGAGCAGGGGGTTAGACTAAATGACCTCCTGAAGTCCCTTCCAACCCTGATATTCTATGATTCATGTCCACCTAGGGCTGCAGTTCTGGTGGATGCGCAGGCCAGCTGTGTAGTCACTTCATGTCCTGGGCCCCGGGGCTCATCAAGCTCTGCTATTCCAATGGAACGTATCTGCAAAGGCACTCCAAGGGCAGAGGGTTTTCCATGCCCCAGCTCTGGGAAAGGGCGAGCCAGATGAACGTCCCATCCCTGCGGCTCCTTTGTCACTCGAAGGCATGAAAAATGGGTCAGTGTAAAAATGGGGCCTTTTGCTAATTGTTGGGTCTTTTGAAAGCCCTGATGGCCATTAATGAAAGTGACACCCGATCCCCCGGGGAGAGCGAGGCCAGAGTGCTGTGGAAAGGACATTGTGACAGGTAAAAATCACGGATAACTTCCTTCCCTGCTGCAGGCACAGCTATGCCTCTCCAGCTAGAAGTGATGTTCTTACAGCGCATCTCAGCAGTGTGGCTTCAGGTGCGGTCTCTCCTAGCAGTGTATGCCTGGCGTAGAGCTTCGGTACATCTCCTGCACAAACCAAACCAGTCTCATTGGCTTTAAGCGTCCACACACACCACTGCACCAGTTCCGCTGCTGCAAATTCCGTGTGTGGACCATCCCTGGCTGTGCTGACGCTGAGACTGTGTCCAGACCCCATGCCTTTCAGTGGGATTGAAGGTGAAACCCAGGCCCTCTAGAACCCAGAGTGCACCTGTCCCTGCTGCCTGGGCTATAGGTGTGTGTGTGTGTGTATGTGTGTGTGTGTGTGTGTGAGAGCACGTGCGTCAGCAGAGGGTGCTGTGACCATCAGGATGGCTGCACTCACTCAGTGCCAAGGGAACCTTCAATGTCTGACTTTCCCCATGTGCAGCTGGCTTGGCTGGTTCATTCCTAGCTATCGGCTGGTCTCCCTTTCCGCTGCTCATATCCCACTGGGGGTGCCCCCCTTCACATTTCTAGCGTTCACTCCAACAATCTGAGCTCCCTCTTCGTCTCATTACGGAGCTTGGCCGCCCAGACCCACAGTGGAACAGATGAGCAGCGTTATTTGCGATTTCCAGAGGCAGAAATGGAGGGTCTGGCTTGCTGAAGCTGGGGAGAGACCCCTGAGATGACTGATATTCCCCCCAGCACTGCAGGGTGGGGTGTGAATGGAGTAACTGCCCCTGGTGTCATTGAACTGAATAAAACATCATGGAAACCTTTCCGATTGCCTTGGGCCTTGCAAATCCCCCCGTTGGTTCTTGGGGGGTGAGCCCTTCAGGGCAGGGCTTGTCGGTTTGTTGTGTGTTTGTATAGTGCCTGACCTCACAGAGCCCTGACCCCTAACCGGAGCCGCAGTGTGTACTGTAAAACAACCCCCCCCACACACACACTTTTCCTTTCTGTCTCAGAACTGAAATGCAGGGTCCTAAATTGACACTGTCAACTAAAAAAATCCAACTTCTGTCTGAAAATGTGGTGGCTATTACAGGTGTCACCTATGAGGGGCCGGGGAGCTGGCCATTGGGGGAGGCTAGCTCCCAGCCCCTCCCCTTGTGCCCGAGCCTCTCCCCTTCCCCTTCTCCCCCCCTCCCCTGCAGGAGCCCAGAGCACCCCCACCATGGTCCGCAGCCCCAGTGTGCCGGGGGCCAGCCCTGGATTGCTGGGTGGCGCGGTCTGAGTGCCGGGCTAGCAGCGCAGCCCCAGCTCCAGCTGCTCAAGTCCTAGGCTTGCCAGGTGTTGAATGCCCGGTTGAAAAGGGACCCTGGCAGCTCTGTTCAGCACTGCTGACCGGGCCATTAAAAGTCCAGTCAGTGGTGCAGTCAGGCTCCCTATCCAGCTCCGCGCAACTCGTGGGAAGCCGCTGGCATCTCCCTCTGGCTCCTAGGCGGAGGGACAGCCATGGGGGCTCTGCCCGCTGCCCCGCCCCCAGCACCAGCTCAGCTGCTCTCATTGACCAGGAACCGCGGCCAATGGGAGCTGAGGGGGTGGTGCCTGCAGGCACGGGCAGCCATGTGGTTGCACCTCTGCTTAGGAGCCAGAGGGAGACACTGGCAGCTTCCCGGGAGCTACCTGAGGTAAGCACTGCCTGGAGCCCGCACCCGGCACATCCTCCTGCACCCCAACCCCCCGCCCCACCCCAGAGCCCGCACCCCCAGCCGGAGCCCTCAACCTCCACATACCTGTCTTGTCCAGCTGTTCCCAGGGACGTGGGGTCCACTCACGTCCTGTCTTGTAATGAGCTATGCCCATGTCTGCACACACAGCCGAGCCCTTAGTACCTGGTGGCTTCCCAGAGTAGCCGGCCCTTATCCCGAGTGGGCAGCTGCTAGAGAGACACAGTCACATGTGCTGAGCCAGTGGGCATTAGGAGACAAGTGAACTGGGGACACTTGTGGTGTTAAATGTCTGTCCGTCTCCATTGTTAATATGGGCATGACACTAAATTCTGACCTGGCCAGGACATGTCTGACAAATGCCACCCTGGCCACGCCTATGCCATCAGCTCGATGGATTTTTAAAATGTCCCCAAAATAGAAATTGTGCCCAACACATAATAAGCCCCCTTATCTTGTGAGATGGGTCAATAGTGTCACACTCCTTTTGCGAATGGGGAAAGCTAGAGCCCAGAGGACAAGTGACTTTCCAGAGGTCACCCAGTGAGTCAGTGGCAGAGTTGAAACCAGCGCTCAGGTTTCTTCACCAAACTCAGTGCTTTGTTCACCGTTTGGGGATGACTTGAATGTTGATCGGCAACGTTTGCATCCCAAGTTGGGTTTTGTGCTTGAGAACCAGACAGATGAACCTGCTTAGCACAGGCTAGTTTAGGGCCAGTTTACACAGTGTTTTTGTACTGCTTTAACAGGAAACAATGATAGTAAATCGTACAATTAAAACCGAAAGACTGTAACGAGTCCGAAGGGTTAGAAACAGGCAAGGAATTTCACTGTGATGTGATTTCTGGTTGGACAGTGGCCTACTGCGTACTGCAAGAGGCCAGTCGTGGAAGGAGAGATCTGTTGCTGCTTCTCTGAATTTTGTCTCATCAGACGATTAAGCCTGGCGAGTGGCAGCTTTACAAAGCATGGTGTGAAATAGTCTTTAACCTCTTCTCTACCTCCTTCCACTTGTCTGTTGTGCAGTGACAATTCATTTCTCAGTAGTAGTAAGAAGCACCATAGAATTCCGGTACAGAGCGGCAAAGGAATGCACAGAGATTTCCTGAGGAGGAGGAGTTTTTTCCCTCCCTTAACACTAAATATATAAGGACACTTGAACTCTCTTAACCAAATGTTAATGGCAGATTTGCAGGGGACTCAATACGGATTGTGACAAAGTTCCTCCTCTACCTTGGTGGGTCCTGTGCTTATTGGAAGATTTACTCACCTCAGTGATCTCCCCCACAGTCTGGGTCAACTCCTCCTGTGTCTGATCAGGAGTTGGCAGGTTTGGGGGGAACCCAGGCCCACCTTCTACTCCGGGTTCCAGCCCAGGGCCCTGTGGATCGCAGCTGTCTATAGTGCCTCCTGTAACAAGTGCACGACAGTTACACCTCCCTGGGCTACTTCTCCATGGCCTCCTCCAAACACCTTCTTTATCCTCACCACAGGACCTTCCTCCTGGTGTCTGATAACGCTGGGACTCCTTAGTCCTCCAGCAGCACAGCCTCTCCCTCTCAGCTCCTTGCTCCCAGCTCCTCACACACACTTCCTCTCCTCTGACTCCTCCTCCCCTGACTAGAGTGAGCTCCTTTTTAAACCCAGGTGCTCTGATTAGCCTGCCTTGGTTGGCTGCAGGTGATCTAATCAGCCTGTCTGCCTTAAATGGTTCTACCAGGTTCCTGATTACTCTAGTGCAGCCCCTGCTCTGGTCCCTCAGGGAACAGAAAACTACTCACCCAGTGACCAGTATATTTGCCCTCTGCCAGACTCCTGCACCCCACTGGTTTGGGTCTGTCACAGGATATTATAACTGTTTTGATTAATCAGTGTCTGGCTGAGGCCTGTTTGTACAAACAGCCCCGGGGGCTTTTAAACATATCGCTGGTGCAGATTCTGTAACAGTGAAATCTGAGATCAGAAGCGGCTCCAGGCCCCAGCACGCCAAGCGCGTGCTTGGGGCGGCAAGCCACGGAGGGCACTCTGACGGCACCACGGAGGCGACAGGCACAGCTGCAGGAGGTCCACCGAAGCCCCGGGACCAGTGGATCTCCCACAGGCAAGCCATCGAACGCAGCCTGCCTGCCGTGCTTGGGGCAGCGAAATGCCTAGAGCCGCCTCTGTCTGAGATACTGTGCTCAACTCCTACCACAAGGAGACTCGGGAGAAGACATCAGCTGTGGAGCCTTTCACTTCACCTGGGTTATTGGTTCAGCTCTTTGTTGAGTGGTTTTTTTCTGGTCTGTGTGAAGTTGGTCCCAGTCGTATTCTTGTTAGGAAATGTGTTTGGAGGGATGGAGGGGATTGAAACCATAAGATGTTGCAAAGTGGCCACAGATTTTGGCTGCCCAGCTTTAGACGTGCAGGGCCTGGTTTTTCAGAAAGGCTGTGTCCCTACAACGCCCTGTGGAGCTGGGGGGTGAGGGGTGGGGGCTGAAGCTACCTGGGACCTCAAAAATTATCCTCAAATCCTGTTATAGACTCATAGACTTTAAGATCAGAAGGAACCATCATGATCATCTAGTCTGACCTCCTGCCCATTGCAGGCCACTGAACCTCACCCACCCACTCCTGTAATAGATCCCTAAGCTCTGGCCGAGGCACTGAAGTCCTGTTTAAAGGGTTCTAGTTACAGAGAATCCACTCTTTGCACTAGCTTAAACCTGCAAGTGACCCATCCCCTCGCTGCAGAGGCAACCCCCCCGCCGCCAGGGTCTCCGCCAATCTGTCCTAGGGGAAAATTCCTTCCCCAGCCCAAATCTGGCAATTGGTTAAACCCTCAATGTGGGCAAGACCCAGCAGGCAGATGCTTGGGAAAGAAGTCTCTGTAGTGACTCTGTCAAGCTGGGTTCCCACAATCAGAGGCAGGGCCGCCCAGAGGATTCAGGGGGCCTGGAGCAAAGCAATTTCAGAGGCCCTTCCATAAAAAAGAGTTGCAATACTATAGAATACTATGCTCTCATTGGGGTCTCTGCAGGGCCCGGGGCTGGGGCAAATTGTCCCACTTGCTCCCCCCTCTGGATGGCCCTGATCAGAGGCTGCTTTTGAAAGTGTTGGTGGGAGGGATTTGCCCGCCTTCATGCCAGAAGAAGATAATCCAAGCTCTTTGGTTTGGCTCCAAGCCTACACCTCCTCTAGCTAGTTCACCTGCTACATGAAATGACACAGCGGGGAAGTCTAGCAGCGTGGAAACATCTGGCAAGGTTAAAGAAACTTTAGAGTTAACATTGCTTTCCCAGTGACCAATGGACAGGTAGCAGAGACTAGCCTGACATCTGATTCACTTTAAAGTGAGCTCCTGTTAAGTGCTGTCTCTGCAGGGCGCATCCAGCTGATAGCAAAGATCTGCAGGAGTGGCTTTCAGATCAGAAAAGCTTGTTGGATGTTTTGAATGATGGTAACAACAGAAGCGCTGGAGTGAATCACCCGGTCCCTCTCATTACATTACCAGCGACGTTTCTCTAAACACACACTTGTGTTTTGTTGAGGTTTTATCTTTATAAGCACCTCACTAAATCAGAACATTAGACAAATTCCCCAGTTAAATGATTTTCTGTTGGCAGGACAAATATAAAATATAGCAATTTTCCAAGAAATTAAAGGGATACTGTACATTTAAAAATCTGCTGCATACACATCAAGTGCCTTCATGTTACTAGTAACACCCGATTATTGAGAGAATTTTAAAAATCCAGTGTACTAGTCCTGTCACTATTTATGTGTTAAAAAGCAACAAAGAGTCCTGTGGCACCTTAGAGACTAACAGAAGTATTGGAGCAGGAGCTTTCATGGGTGAATACCCACTTTGTCAGATGCATGTGGTGGAAATTTCCAGGGGCAAGTATAGATATGCAGGCAAGAATCAGTCTAGCGATAACAAAGTTAGTTCAATCAGGGAGGATGAGGCCCTGTTTATTTATGTGCTGTCTACTATTCTCTCTGGTGGGTAATGAAAATCTATGAAATGTCAATTTCACTTTTGATTCACTTTCAGTTTCATTAGGTCTGCTGTGGTTGGATTCCAAAAACTGCAAGAGAGACGTGTTCTTTGTTTTAAAGATAAATAATTTGCATTCAGTCTGTGTATATTATGGAAGTATTTTCCCTTTGAGTTCAATTTTATGAATGGTTTGTTTCTACAAAATTGGAAATCCGGGCCAAGCTTAACCTGTTAAGTGGTTAGAAGAGGAACAATGTCTGGAAGACGTCACAAATCCTACCCAGCAACCGTGGGTAGGATTTAATTTTCGTTGCTGGATGTGTTCAAGTGCATGATGAGATCAGGATAAAATACAGTCTGTTCCATAGGAAATGTTTGGCGCTTGCCTCTTTAGAATGGCTGGTTACTTACGGAAACCCCCTGGAAGAGATGGTGAGGCCATTGCTGTGGAGTTTTGGTTTTAAGCACCCTGTAGAATTCTGTCATGGGGATCTCAGTCTCCTTTACATTGTATAGGGACTTAGACTGATTGCTGTGGATCCCCATTTAACTGCTGTCAACCCCTGCTGATGTTGGCTGGGTTCGTTGGATTTTCAAAGGAGCTGAAGAGTGCAATTGAGTGCCCTTAATTCCATTGATACTCAGTGGGAGCCAGTGTCTAACTCTCGTTAAGTCTCCTCTGGAGAATCCCTGGGTTGTATTATATTGAATGGGACTCTTCCAGGAGGGACGTAATACACAGAGCAACAGGAATCGCAAGGTTAAACCACATCACTGGGAATTCAAAGTGCTAGAGGCTGAGGCTTGCAAGGGGCACATCTGTGGAGACTCAGTAGGACTGGGGTGCTTGGCTCACTCATACTTCTTTGAAAATCCCAGTGTGCAGCTTCAGAACGGGTGCAGGGGCCGTTAGGGGCCTGCTGGAGAACAGGTGCAGCTTCAGCTGTGTCTGAAGCTAGTGAAATGTCCCAGGCTACTCTGTGCAGGATGCTCTAGATAGTCCCAGCTCTGCTACTGACTTCTTGAGTGACCTTGGGCAAGTCACTGCACAACTCTGTACCCCCCTCTTTAAAGGGGAGGGGAGAGAGAACACTGCCCTACCGGATAGAAGCCTAGAGGCTTAATTCAGTAATGTCTGAGATCCTCCAGTGGAAGGTGCAAGGACTATGCAAAACAATTCTATTTCCCCAATGACTTCTTTGTGAAATCTGTGCTTTCCTATGGCGTGCATCACCTCTGTACCTTCCTGTATCCTAGCTATCCCGCACAGAATCCCACTGCCATTTGGGGGAGAGGCAGCTCTTGGAGGCACCTGCCGGGAAGTAACAACTGGGTCAGAATGGCAAAGTATCATGTTTGCTTCCCAGCAATGAGCTGGGACCCTGCTGGGGCACTCTAGAAAGGAGGAGGCCCCCAGAGATGGTGCCTGGGACACGGACAGCGTATGAGGCTGGGCTAGGGAAGAGAAGGAAACGTTTTGGGGCCAGGCACCTGACTGCTGGCCAAGGACAGCCTACTGGGCTGGGACCCCCCGACACATACGCTGAGGCAGGACCAGCGCCATGTTCAGGAGAAGGGAGCTGGCTGCCAGCTGCAGGAAGAGGTACAACCCCTCAGTTGCTGTGGGAGGGAACGAGGCACCGAGGAGGGAGGAGGAACTGGGGTCTACCTCTCCTGGGGAGCGAGGTGCTTCAGAAGCTATTTGCAGAGGGACCCTGGCCACAAAGAACATTTTAGGCCCCCTGCACCCTGGGGGCCCAGGGACACCAGAACCAGGTAGGAACACAGGCTGGGGGCTGCTCTCTGGCACCCAGGGCAGGCAAAGAATCTGGGGCTCCCCACAGCACCTCAGGCTCCCTGAGCAGCTCTTACCATGGTCCGACTCTGGCTTCTGGCCTGGCCAGGGGGCAGGACCTCCAGGGGAAGAGGAGAAGCAGGGGGCAGGGCCAGAGTTCTGGCGCCAGTGGCCCCCCCGCTTCTATCCAGGTTCCTGCGCACCTGTGGGGGCCCCCAACTTGGCCGGGGCACCTGGGCACAGGCCCCCTGGGCCTGTTTGTTAATTCACCACTGGCTCTTTGCCCTGTGCAGGATAGTCCTGAGACACCGCTGAAGAGTGGCATGTGCCTGTCATGCCCACCCCCCCTCAAGGAAGCTGTTTGTGCAAGAAAACACTGACTTATCTCTTCAGATCAGGCAGGCAGTTGAGTCAGCTCCCTGTGGCCCGTACCCCAACACAGAGCCGAGCTCTCCTTAGTGACTGGGAAAAGTCTCTTCGGAAGCCTCCCAGTAATTCCTCAAAGTGCTCACTCAAGTGGCTTTTAATTTAGATTCCCCTCCCCCGAGCTTTCTGATTGCAGAACCCAACTAACTGTGTGAATTAGGATCTGTCAAAAGAAATGAATGCAATTCTCCCTCCATTTTATTTTATCGTGAATGAGCAGTACTAAAAGCTACATGAACCATGAGCGTGTTAGAAGACTGCATTTTCAGTGGGCCAGACCAGAAGCATTCGATCATAATGAAGAAGACTGAAAGCTCTCGTGAGTTTCCCTGCGTAAGCTAGTTCTTGGCAATGCTATAGCACTATGTATTGGAGTATTGCCTGGCATTTTCTGGGAGTAGGACCCAGGAGTCCAAATTCTGGGGCTTGTCTACATGGGAATGTTGAATTGGTTTAACTGGTTTAACCTAAAGGGTGAAATTAAACCAGTCTCGTTAAACTGGTGCAAATACCCGTGTGGACGTTATTGTTCCAGTATAAGAAGTCAATTGGGAACAGGGGTTTGCACTGGTGTCATTAAATTGGTTTTAGAAACGTATCTATGGTAAACCAGGTGCCTGCTAAGAATTCCCAGGACCAGCCAAGCCTGAACCTCAGGATTTCACGCCGCAGCTGTAAATATCACTCCCTTTGCTGACATCTGAGCCAGAAAGGAGTCCACACTACGGCCGATGCTGGCCCCAGCTGGGTCTATAGAGGGGAGCATGAATGGGGTAGCAGCAAGGGCTGTGATTTATTAGTGGGACAAAGGAGTGGCTTCTCCAAGGGCTGCTGGTGTCCGACTGTAAGGATCTTTAATGACCGTGTCTCATTTTATGTCCTGTTGGAAAAATGGGATCAACAACAGCACCAGGCTGGGACATGAGCTTAGGAGCAACTGGAGAAGGAAAAGTGTCTTCTGTTGAATCGTCTGACTAACTTCATGCTGCAGCTGGTTGTTCCTAGAAGGCATCCTCTGTGCCGTACCCTCCATGAAGCCAGAGAGGTGTCCCACACAGAGTTAGTTGGAGGTTAGTATTAATATACTGGAGAGGCAGGATCCAGGGTACGTTAATCAGGAGAGTAGAAGAGAGCCAAAAATTCATTAGTGGGGGAGAGATGCAGCTTCACTAATTGGAGGAGATGAGAGTCTAAAATTAATGGTTAGGGGGCACCTCGAATTTGTTAATCATAGATTCTCAGATGTTTGGGCCAGAAGGCAAGGGACCATTCTGATCATCTAACCTGTATAACACCAGCCAGGGAAACTCACTCATGATTTCTGTATCCAGCCCAGAACTTGGGGTTGAGCTTGAGCTGGTCTGTTAGAAAGAAATCCACTGTTAATTTCAAGACATTCTGTCATGGAGAATCTATCACAGCCTTTAAGTTGTTGCTGTGGTTAATTGCCCCACAGTTCTCTAGCTTCAACTTCCAGTCCGTGGATCTTGTTCTGCTTTTGTTCCCTGGACTAAAGAGCACTCTGCTATTGAAAATCTTCTCGACCCTTATCCAGTCATCTCTTATCCTTCTCTTGGATAAACTCAAATGACTGAACTTGCCAAGTTTCTTCCAGTAAAGCAGGTTTTGTCATAGCTCCGATCATTCTTGTAGCTCTGTTTGGAATCCTTCCCACTGTCTGAACATCCTTTTTGAAGGCTGGACAGCAGAACTGGACACGGTGTCCCAGCAATGGTCTTGCCGACTCTGTACACAGAAGTAACACCACCTCCCCAATTCTCAGTATTCTCTAGCTCATACATCAAATGGTTGCATTTGCCCTCTTAGCCACAGCACTGCACTGCGTGGATCTCCTGTTCAACTGGTTATCGAGTGTTATTTCTACCTGCTTTGCAGAGTCACCACTTTCCCAAACACCATCTCCACTCCTAAAGTATGGCTATTTCCTTGCTACTCCATGTCTGACCCTGCATCTGGCTGGATGAAAATAAATCTTATTTGCATGCCCCCAACTTCCCAAGTGAAGCAGATCTCACTGCATAACTGTCCTGTCCCCACCTTTATTTACTACTCCACCTGTCTTTGTATCCTTGGCAAATTTGATAAGCAAGGATTTTAGATTTGCTTCCAGGTCATTGGCGAAGATATGTGGCTGCGTTATCTGCAGAGCAGTAAGTGTGTGTGTGTAATTAGTGCCTGGTGTAAAAGGAGGGGGGCAGAACTGGTTTTATTAGGGGAGAGTAGAGTTGATTTATTGCTGGGGAAGTTAAGATGTGGGAATTTAAATTAGTGTGGCTAGGAGAGGCCTTGGGGATGTGGCAACATAGGTACTTGCAGGTTTAGTCCTCAGGCCTCCTATGTTAGGAGACCTCAGCTGTGTTAGAAGACTCCATCTTTCCTGCTGTACAGTTTAGTGGTTAGCAGATCTCTGCCGCATGGGGAGAAGCAACCGAGTTGTTTTAATAGATACAATCTGGATGCATTTAACTTCAGAGCGCTCCTGTGGGTGGTATTAACATCCCCACAGCTCCTGTTCTGCAGAGCTTGATTGCGGCAGCTGAACAATCCTTAGTCAGACCTGTTACCCCTCCCCGTCAGCTCCCTGAATTAAAAGGGCTCCTGTTGGGAGAGGAAACGACAGGCTCTCTCCTTGAAGCACAGTCCTTCCCACCCAGCAAGGCTCAGGCTGTCACTGGCTGAGCCAGGTGTGCCTGAGCTCCGTGTGAGGGCAGAGGCTGCATTAAGAGATAAGGGCAGAGGCTGGGATTGGGGAGCTTTCGTGGGCTGCTTAAGCAGTGTGCAGAGATGGATGCGCAAGACTCAGGACCACAAGGGATTTATTTTTTGGCTTTGATAGCAGCATTTTTCTAACTCTCACTGCTGCTGTGGTAGGTGTGGGAGGGAGACCCAGCCCCTTTGCACTCACTAGCTTGTTGCCAATAGCCGAATCCTTCCAGTGAAACAGAAGCCCTTGGAAGACTGTGATGGGTTTTTTTCCCTCCTCCTCTTGCCTCTCTATCATCCTCCATCACACAGTCCCCCTCCGCTGAGATCTAATCAGGAAGGTTCCATTTGACTTTCAGCAAAGTCAGCTCGCTGCCGGCTCGACGTGGAAAGGCTTCACCTGAAGCCGCTGGGCACGGTTTCGGTCAGCATCAGCGCTTGTGCTCCTAGAGGAGCCGCTTGACTGTGAGATTGGGGTGCAGGAGGCAGTGTTTCTGCTCCTTAAACCCTGGGCTGGCCTCTCTCCACGCCCCTTCAGCCCTCCTGAGACACAGGCGGTGTAGGCCTGTCATAAACAGATAGCTAAGGGTTAATGTTCTTTTACCTGTAAAGGGTTAACAAAGGGAACCAAACACCTGACCAGAGGACCAATCAGGAAACAAGACTTTTTCAAATCTGGGTGGAGGGAAGTTTTGGGTGTGAGTTCTTTGTTCTTTGTCTTGGGTCTGACCCTCTTGGCTCTGAGAGTGATTTTTCTATCTCCAGGCTTTTTAATCTTTTGTTTCCAAGTTGTAAGTACAAGGATAGTAAGACAATAGGTTTATATTGTTTTTTTGTATTTACATGTGTGTAGTTGCTGGAATGTGTTAAATTGTATTCTTTTTGGATAAGGCTGTTTATTCATTTTTTCTTTTAAGCAATTGACCCTGTATATTGTCACCTTGATACAGAGACCATTTTATGTCTTTTCCTTTCTTTTTATATAAAGCTTTCTTTTTAAGACCTGTTTGAGTGTTTTTCACTAGTTAAGGCTAAAAAATGACGGGAGGGGGGAAATCTCTGTGTGTTAGATTTACTAAGTCTGACTCTGCATACCCTCTGGGTGAGGGGGGAGAGAGATTAGATCTCTCGGTACTTGTATTTCAAGGACTTGAAGCAGGGAATCTCCCAGAGTACCCAGGGTGGGGAAATCTGGGAGGAGGTAAAGAGGGTGGAATCCCTTTGTTTAGATTCACGGAGCTTGAATCTGTATATCTTTCCAGGAACCCAGGGAGGGAACACCTGGAGGGGACGAGGGGGAAGGGAAATGGTTTATTCCCCTTTGTTGTGAGACTCAAGGAATCTGAGTCTTGGGGTCCCCCAGGGAAGGTTTTGGGGAGATCAGAGTAAGCCAGACACTGGAATCTTCTGGCTGGTGGCAGCAATATCAGATCCAAGCTGGTAATTAAGTTTGGAGGTTTCATGCTAGCTTCTCATGTTCTGAGCTCTAAGGTTCAGATCTGAGTAGGACAGTTATGACAAGGCCTAGCAGCTTCAGAATTCCAGGGGGTTGCAGGAAGGTGGGGGGCCCCCCCAGGAATTTGGTGTTATTTAGCACCGCACACCCTTGCAGGCAGGCGGGATTTTAAGGCCAGACAGCCCTGATGGGTCTCAAAGCACGTTACAGGCTCTGGGCCCAATTCTGACTCCTAGAGAGCAGAGCCAGTATGCTACCCCTAGGTCTATGTAGCAAGTGCCTCCTGGAGATATAGCCCCGACAAACACTCTCATTAAAACAACAGCCAAGCCACACAGTTCCCATGGCTTGATGATTAGCAGGCCCTTAAACCTCCCTCTCTCCTCCTCGATCTCAGGGCAGCACCGTGTTCCCTTCCTGCCCCTGCAGTGGAAGGGAAGTGAGCACAGGTGTCTGCTCTGGGATCTCAGGGCTGTGAGAGGCTCGAGCGCCAGGCAGGGCGAGCTCGCGTGTGGCTGCTTCCATGCCAGCGGGGTGCTGCACGCCACGTCCCCAATCACAGGAGCAAGGGCCTCTGCCAGCCCCACTGTGTCACGGGGGAGGGAACTCCACAGCCAGAGGAGTAAGGGATGCTCTGAGGAGAGCCCTGCCTTGCACACCACTCCCAAGGAGAACAGGTGCGTTACACGAGGCTGCGTCTCAATCATACCATGCAGAGCTGCAGTGATAAAAAAAAAACTCCTAACCTCAACGAAACTCCGCATCCCCAAATGAGCGGGGGGGATTACCCTCCCCCAGGCTGTTGCAGCGCTGCTTTCTCCCTGCCCTGTCTTGGCAACTGCAGTGCCCCACGGGGCCCTTGCTGGACGCATGTCTCCATGTCCATCTACGCTGTGATAATAAATCCGCAGCACCCAGTCTGGGAGCCCTGCTCAGCTGACGCAGCCTCGCGGGGCTCAGGCTGCAGGGCTAAAAATGCCATGTAGACATTCAGAGTCGGGCTGCACCCCAGGTTCTGAGGCCTTCCCCCCTCAGGGGCACCTAATTCAGCATAAGGACAGTGCCCCCCTTCTCCTGCTCCCCTGCCAAAGGCAATTGCAGTGTGATTGATGGGCAGGGCTGCTGTTAACTTCAGGGCTCTGGATTTGTGGAGGGCTTGTAGCCTGGTTTGCAAACAATCCCAAGGTTTTGATTTGTCATGCAGAGGTTGCACTGGCATGTTTCTTCTTTCTAGCTGGACGGGCAGAGCCGGGGGGGGGGGGGCAATCCTGCTGTCCTCATGCATCTTCAGTATTGTAGTCCCATTGCAACCCCTGGGCGACTCATGTAGTCGGGCAGGTGTGGAATCAGGCCACTGGATGCCTCAGTCTCACTTACGCTGCCCTGATTGTGGCAGCTCCATGTTGGGCCCTGATCTTTAAAATGCTTGGGGATTGTCTAAGCCCTTGGCAGTGGCAAAGGTTGGTATGCAGATCAGTCCCGGTTCATCCTGGTAACCTCACATGGGTAGGGAAACTAAGGCAGAGAGAGGCAGCAGTTTGCTCAAGGCCACCAAAGGAGTCTGGGGTGAGAACCCAGGGCTTCCTGCCTCGCCATCACTTGCCAGCGCCTTGTGTGTATGCGGAGCGCAATGGAACCTGAGATGCCAGTGCATTGGGGCTGAGGGAGAGACTGAATTCCAGTCCCACCATTGCTCACACTGCATCAGCCCCACTGGTACTGTTCCACTAGGAGCCCTAGAAGAGCGGGCCACTGTCTGCCCACACTATGCCAATCAGTATTGTCGGGCTGGGAGAGGTTGAGCCCTACAAATACTGCCCCTCTGGTAAAGTAAGATTGTAAAAAAAATCCTGTTTTGAAGAACTTCGTTCCTGGCCCCTTTTAATGGGCACCTCCATAACACATGGAAAAATAAATAACACAGCATCAGGGTATGGCCACACATATCTGAATTTCCTCAAAGGAAAATGCATCTTGACAGTTTCATCTCCAGGCCCCCGTGATTGCCTTTCAGTGAGGTGAAGCTTCCTCCCGCCCTTCCTTGATGGAGATGAAACGTCACAGGAGAGAAATAAAAGCTTCTATGGTCAGGTAGAAAAATCCATTTTTAAAAAGAACCTATTGTTCCTGTGAATCCCAGTTCCCTTTCGTGCTTTCTTTGGTTGGGCTGTTGATGTGCTGCTCCCCTCCTGGTTCCGTACTGCATTCCACACAACTATTTACATGCTGTTTGCTTGAAGTCGCTGGCAAATTCATTCCTGCATTGAATCCTCTCTAGGCTACAGTTGTTTTTAAAGACATTGGGCAGGCTAATGAATACTCTAGCGATGAGTTGCAAACGTTGTTTTAATTGAATCTTTGAAACCAAAAGAGGGGGGAGGGATCTATTGAAGAAATTGTTTTAATATGGCAATTGGCAATCAGATAATGCAGTCTCTTCTACATTTATTAATAAGACCTAGTCAGCCGTAAGAGAAAAGAGCAGAAAACAAGCCGGATTTCCTACTCTAGTGCTGTTTTAGGGCCAGTTACATCTCTCAAAACAAAAAAAAATTCCTAAGTGGCTCTGAGAATTCTTGCTAGCCATCCAAACCCTGCATCGTAAACAAAATTAGCCCGAACAGAAAAGAAGTGAGATACTCTAGGTCCTTTTCTTGAAGGATACCAGGGCATGTTTTTAAAAGAATCCACCCATGTAGAGAAAAGGGGGATCACCAAAGCTACGTGAATTTTAATGATTCTAGACAAGCAAAGGGAAGCTACCTTACAAAGAGAGACATTAATAAAACATGGGTATGGGCTTGATTCTGCTTAATAAGCAGAGCTGACAATGCACACCCTGTAGATGTAATTTACATAGAGTGGAAATTAGATACAATTCTAAAGGTGGTGGTAATGTAAATTTGAAACTCAACAGTACATCCTTACTGGAATTGCTGCTCTGCTATCAAAGGGCGAGTTAGACTGTCAGTAGTTATAGGACAGAGCTGGAAGTTGTCTTTTTCCCCTGAGCTATTGACGTATGATTATTTGTTTTTAAAGTGGCATTACATTTTGAATATCTTAATTGTGGTGCATTTGTTTTCAGTGGCTGTGCAGGGACATGTAGCTCAGGATATGCGCATAGTAAAACGGTGATATATGTCTAATGCCTGAATCTGCAGAACATAGTTTATGATTTTGGAAGCCTGTAGGAAGAACAAGCTGGATATTCAGTTAGCAATCCCTAAGGCAATATTATTGCACTTCGTTAAGGGAGATGCCAGTAACCTCACTGATGACCTACTTAGATCGTCCTGTTTAGGAGGTAAGGGAATGCAGTTCTGGATCTCCTCTCTGCCCCAAACCACAAAGCCCTGCACTTCAGGCAGGACTCAGTCGTTAACCTTGGCACGGAGGATGCGAGAGCTTATTCATGTCGTGAACAAAACCTTTAAAATGCTAGTACTGAGCCCAGTCCTGCAAACGCTTACCCTGGGTGCGTGCTTCGTGCGTTGTCCACGGACTGCAGTGGGAGTGGTCCACTAGTAAGTCCTATAGGCCTGATGCTCGTTGTGGTGGTGGGGAATCAGAATCGAGGCTTGGTAACGTGTGCAGGATTGAGCCCGTGGTTTCCAACTACAAATTCAAAACAGGCTGTCTCATTACAGAGGGCACTGAAAGATCCCTTCAGCGTGGTCTGAAACTCTTTCTCTGCCTCAGCTGGAATCCACGTGCTTCTGTTCCTAATTGTTTAAAGCCCTTATCACATGTACATGGGAAGCCTTTCAGACTGAGGGAAAAATAAGTGTGTGTGTTTAAGGGGAAGTGATCCGACTGGGCCAGGCACTCAGTGACTCTGCTCAAACTGGACCAGGTTTGCTTCTCGTTACAGACAACGGGAAGACTCCTACTGAGCAGGATGGGATAGTGGAAGTCATGGCCCACTCCCCTCAGAAAGAAGCTGGTACTCCAGAGGAGGAAGGTGTTTGCAGCCAGCCAAAGGTCGTTGCCCAGTTTGAGGCTGAGAGAAGAGTTCTCCCCCCCATATGGGGGCTGGCACCAAAAATCTCCCACTGACTCAGGGTAGCTGCCCCATCCTACCCCTCTTGCTGACCAGAATGGCTCTGCAGTATTGGGGTGGCTTCTGACTGACTTTCCCCCACTCTGTGCAAGTCATTCTTATTATCTATAGGGCTGCATGGTGCTTTACGGATATGTGAGGGGGCACCCTTGTTCCCAAGACTTTGCAGCCTGGAGGTGGGACCTGAGAGGTAGAAACTATCCACAGTTTCGACAGCCGACCCTGACTCGGTTTCCAGGCATAGGCTCTAAGAGCTGCAAGGTGGAAGGCAGCAGATGGTGGTGATACTAAACAGTTTTACAAGTTCTCTTTGTATTTCACAGACTGCACAGGCAATTAGATCTTGGATTAATGCTTCTTGCTTGTGGTGCCTTTCTTTCTAGAGGCACTGCCAATGGCCTGTGCAAGTCTGTAGGATTATCTCTCATGAGGATCATTCTTGGTACAGAGCTGCTGCACGCAGGAAGTTAACTGCACATGCAAAAACTGGATGTCAAGACAGGATAAGTAATTCTGTCATTTCAAAAGTCAGGGACTAAAGCACTCTGCATTCTGTTCAGAGAGACTTGCAAGCTCTAGGCTGGGCTCTGGGGGGACAGGGGAAATCTTTCTTGGGAAGGTAGCAGGTGGGTTCCTCTGAAGATGCAGCTTCGGTACCTGCTCGCAAAGAGCTTTTTTTTATGCTGGGTCTGTGCCGTGCGCTGCAACATTGTGCGCTGCCAAGTGAAATCATGCTGAAGAGCTGCTAGGGCTCCGAGCTGCCAGGCGCCCAGGCTTGGCACATATCAGACACTGGCTCCAGCGCCCGGCGGGGGGAGGCACACGGCGCTAGGTCAGTGTGAAGTAACAGGAGCGCCCCGGGCACCAGTCCCCCTCTGCCCCCAGGGCTCTGTAGGACACAGCTGGGGGGTGCTGAGTCTAGCCGGTCCCGGAGAGAAGCAGAGTATCCTGCCCAGCCCCGTCCGCCCCGGGCACTAGTCCCCCTCTGCCCCAGGGCTCTGTAGGACACAGCCGGGGGGTGCTGAGTCTAGCCGGTCCCGGGGAGAAGCAGAGTATCCTGCCCAGCCCCGTCCGCCCCGGAGCCGCTGCCGGGCTGCAGTTCCCTGGCTCTGCCGGGCGCTTTCTCATCCGAACCGCGAGCACGTAGGATTGCGCAGAGCGGGAGAGGCGAGGAAGGAGGCTGCGAGTCTCCCGGAGAACCCGGCCGGGCGGGGGCTCGCCCCAACCCTCCCGCCGCGGGCCGAGCACTCGCAGCTCAGCTCATGCATGGCAGGAGGGGGGCGGCGGGCGGCGGGCGAGCCCCGGCCCCCCGCGCCTAGGGCGGGCATGCGGAGCGCCCCGAGCCCGGCCGCCACACAGCGCCTCCGGGGGAGTTAGCGGCGGGAGGGGTCTCTGCTTCGCCCACCCCCGAGAGGGGATGGGGACCGGCCGGCGGTGAGGCGAAGCCCCGGGGCCGCCCGCCCTCGGAGCCTGCTGTCGCCGGCGGATCCTTAGAGCAGCAGAGTGAGCAGGCGACCCCCCAGCGGCTGGGCACCGGGGCTCTCCCGGCCCGGGACCGGCGGCCGGAGGAGGCGGCCCGGAGCGCAGCGGGGGAGGGGGGGTTCTCCCCTTCCCTCCGTGCATTGCACCGAGCGGCGCGGGGCGGAGACGGGCCCGGGCGGGTCCCCGCGGGCCGGGGGAGCGGAGCGCAGCGCGACCGGGACCTGGGCGTGCGGCTCCGCGCCTGCCCTGAGCGGAGCCTGCAGCGGGGATTTGTTCCGACCACGGAGCCAGGCCAGCTCGGGCCGCTTCCCGCCCCGTCCCGTCCCGCAGAGCTCGCCGGGGGCTCGGCTCGGCTCCGCCGCGGATGGACTGACGCGCCTGGCCGGTCCCCAGGAGCTACAGCCCGGCCCGCGGCAGCGGGGGGATCCGCACCCTGCCGCGCTCCGGCTTCCCGAGGGACCCGCTGCCCCAGCCTGGCTCAGCCCGCGGGACTTGCTCTTCCGGAGACCTGCCTGCTACCTCCCGCCCCGGCTCCGCGGTACCCGCCGCCCGGGGACTCGCTGCCCGCCCCCGCGGGGCTCGATGGTGGGTGGCTGCGGCGGCCGAGGGGGGCGCAGGGTTGGGCGCGGGCTAGCCCGGGCCTCCTGCCCCTGACCGGCTGAGGAGCTCTGGGGTGCAGAGCGGAGAAGCCCCCCAGCCCCGCCCCGCCCCGGATTCCGCCCCCCCGGGGCCCCTCACCCCGGCCTCCAGCCCCCCCGGACGCTCCAGCGCTGGCCGGGCCGATGAGCGGCCATGGCCGCGGCTATCGCCAGCTCGCTGATCCGGCAGAAGCGGCAGGCCCGGGAGTCCAACAGCGAGCGGGTGACCACGTCCAAGCGCCGCTCCAGCCCCAGCAAGGACGGGCGCTCCCTGTGCGAGAGACACGTGCTGGGCGTCTTCAGCAAAGTGCGCTTCTGCAGCGGCAGGAAACGGCCGGTTCGCCGGAGACAAGGTCAGTGACCCCGGCCCAGCGGCTGGAGCTGGCCCGGGCAGCGCTTTCAGCTCCTCCCCTGCAGCCTCTCTCCCTCTGCGCCGGTCCCCTGCCCTGCCCTGCCCCAGGAAACCCCGGCTGGCTCTGTAGCAAACTTCAGACCCTGGGGCCAAATCCCTCCTGGTCCCTTTCCCTGGGGTGAATGGGGCTCAGCCCCTGCTCCCCGGGCTCTTCCACCCCAGGGGGTTCTGGATCCTCCTCGCCCAGGTGTTGAAGGCCAGCCCCACATTCCAGAGCTTGCCTGCTCCAGAGTTGGGACTGGTTAATCGGCAGCAATAGCAGCAGCTGCCTGGAGACCACTTCTTCCTCCAAGCCAGTGCCCTAGTTAGGGAAAGGCTTTAGCATTAAAAATGAGCATCCCCATCCATGGGAAAATTCTCCCCCTGGAGCAGCCAGTTTGAGAGAAGAGACACTTTGCACTCCAGACCCACAGCTTTGATTTCTTCCCTCTGACTCTGGTTCAGCTGTTGGTTAGCACTTAACTATTCCCCGGGGTCCTCCCAGGGGTTTGTATTATAGATCTGCATTGGCCTGTGGCCAATAACCGCTATGTAGCTGTCTGGAAACAGTGGTGAAATTGAGCCCTTTAGATACCCAGCAATACAGTCTCTTGTCGTTTAACCTAGTGTTGTGTTTCCCCCTTGACTGTAGATAGTATTGGCTTTTTAACAGCCTGTTCTTGTTTCCTTCCTCCTGACAAGGAACTCTATAAATCCAGGGCAATTAAAATTGTGACTACTTGATAAGCAGATCCAGGAGGTGCTACTTCTCAAGTGGAGCTGCTTTGTGAATCCCACTAGCATGTGATTAGTTTAGAGACCGTCCAGATGGCAGCTGCACTAACAAATGTGGAATACTCAGATCACAAGGGGTGAGAGAAGGTCTGTCCTGTGGGCCTGCAGTGTCCTTGTGCCCCATGTCTGTGCCATGTGGACTGGAAGCAGGTGTGATCCACTAGAAAACTTCTGAGTTTTCAGTACATGTTGTCTGCATTTCCAAGAGTGAAGACGTCCAAGTGCAGTTCAGTTTCTACAGGGCCCTCAGCTCCCATTGATAGTTGTTGGAACTCTGTGCCTTGCAGGATTGGGCCCTAACAGTTTTATCTGTAGAAAACAGTTATTGTCTCTTTCCTTTTCCCATGTACATTACAGAGATTGTTACAAACCGCCATGCTTCCTCGCCACGGTACAGGCCACACACCCATCAGCCACAGGTTAGAAAACACTGGGTCTTGGTTAGCGTAGCTCTTTGGGACATCAGTAACCTTCTGCTGATCTCGTTAATCCTCACGGATTCGTTGTTCACTGAGAGATTCTTTGTTCCTTTTTTGCCCAACTGAAGTCAGACAGACAGACCTAGCTAGGACCTTGAGTGTAGCTGTTGCCTGCGTGGGCAGTGCATTGAGGAATTCAGCCCATAATCTAGTGAGGGCTGGAAAGGAATGGGGGAAGAGCCTACCGAGGAGGAAGGCTGGGCATTATTATTGTCCACAAAGAAGAAAAAATGAATCAGTTGAATCATGATGGTCGACAGCAACTCACATGCCATCGGGCTGAGACTATATTTAGCTGGTGGACTGGTTCTGCACTTGAAACACCCAGACAGAAGCTGGGTTCTGTTACTGTCTTTGGAAAAAGTTGCTTAGGAGGGAATAGAGCTGAAATAGAGTGCGGCCCTGTGGTTTGCTAGTATAAAGCAGAGATAAAAGGAACAGAATAGCAATGGTCTGTGTGCATCACCATGACACGGCCCCAACTTGTTGTTCTCATTCATTAGTTGTAGGAGCGCTAGCTATGCCCAGCTTGCCAGCGTGCTAGTTCACAGCACCAAGATAGTCCCCCAAAGGTCAGTCCTTTTCCTTAGGGAATGAGTCTTGGTCGAGGTGGAATATAAATTGGGAATCTGTTCCCAGCAACTCCTGCAGCCACAAGCAAACTCCCCCTTCCCCACGTCAGAGAGGCCAAGAACTGACCACCATGACGACTGAGCAGGTGTGTAGCCTCCAAAGACAGCCCCTTCTGATTAAGGTGAAGGAACATTATCATACAGTATCACCAAGTTTACCCGGTCAGGTGTGTGTGTGCAGGGGGATCGATCTAAGATATGCAAGTTCAGCTACGAGAATAGCGTAGCTGAAGTTGACGTATCTTAGATCGAATTAAATGACTTACTTCATGTCCTCGTGGCGCTCCGCAGCTTCCCTGTCAACTTTGCTTCCGTCTCTCGCCGAGCTGGAGTTCAGCAGTCGATAGGAGAGCGATCAGGGATTGATTTATCACTTCTACACCACACGCGATAAATCGATCCCCAATAGATCAATCGCTATGTGCCGATCTGGCGGGCAGTATAGACATACCCTCAGGAAGCTTGCACTGCTCCTAATCCTGCATCCATTGAGCCTTTAGATACCCAGCAATTCAGTCTCTTGTAGCATAACCTAGTGTTGTGTTTCCTGCAGGGTTCCAAGCACCTCCTTAAAGTGCTGCGTGCCCCCAAATTCCATGGACTTCAGTGCTGGTTGAAGGTGCTAAGTAGCTTGCAGGACCAGTCCCACAGAAAACAATGAAGCTTTTATCTTTGATTTAAGTGGGGGAAGGAAGGGAGCCTGTATAAAAATAGAGCAATACCGTGTAGAAGGCTGTCAATCATTTGCCTTTCACTTGCACTACATTCAGTGTGCAGGTTTGAAGAAGCAGGCGATGTTAAACACCCTTTAACAGTCTGTTTTCATTCACATTATTCCAGATTTTGTAAATAGATGGTTCTTCATATTGCACATTATGTTCCTGGACTTGGCAGTGGATGTACCAGAACTGTGTCCACTGAGTTTGCTGCTAATGAGAGCACCTCGTTTAGGAGTTTATTAATGCTGGAAGGAGTTATTCATTGCAGAGTTTCTCTTGTGTATGGACGAAGATACGCAAATAAATGAAAACGGATTTAAAAGGAAAGCGCACAAATGGTGTGTGACCTGTGAACCCCCATGATTACATTTCCTTACTGATTTGCTGGCTCAGCAGTGTATAAGTTACTAAAGCAGTGTCAGGAAACACTCACTTTCAATGGGGTTAAAAATCTTTGGTAGAAATGGTACGTTGCTAGGGAAATTACAACTACTTTCTTAGCCAGGCCTTTGCCTTACTGCTCTACTGAATAAGGGCAAAATGTGTAGCATTTACACAATGTCTTTCAACGATAGTGAGTGCTCAATACACTTTACAAAGCGGAGATGATTCTCCCCATTTTGTAGATGGGGACACTGAGGCACAGAGCTGCTGGATGACTTGTCCAAGAGCACAGAAAGACCTAATTTTGTGAATCTCATCCCAGTGCTCTCTTCTCTGGGCCTCGCAGCCATCTGTATGCTGTTACATTGAAATCGAGAGGGGTTTGGAATGGGTCACGTTCAAAGGATGCTCTAACAGAAAAAGTAACCTCAATGGTGACTATATTTCCTTTGTTTTGAACAGTATTTTCAAAGAGTTGGTGCATCTTCAGCCTCGAAGGCATGAAAGTTTGTAACACCCAGCGCAAGCGGTAGCTATAAATAGACGAGGTAGTAAATGTATGTGTGTAAGCAGCATTCTGCAGTGCTGAGCACTTTGTGCCATAATCTGCACCCTGTGCCAAGTGGGCTTGTAATGCCAGCACTTGTGTGAGGGGAGATTCCAATCAGATGGCACGTCACGCTCACTTCGCACCAGGTGTGAACGGCGACCCAAGGCACCAAGCAGTGGAGAATCTGGCCTGTACAGTGACAGTCTGTAGCCAAAGATATCAGTGGATAACGAGAAGAATAAAGAGGGAGTGCAGAAAAAATTCCACTCTGTTGACCCTAGTGAAATACGCCTTAACTTGTAGAACCGGCACTTGTTTGGTCTGGCTTTTCAGTGGGTAATGACAACTCTCCGTGCAGCCTTTATGATCTATGTTGTGTGTACACACACACAGGCTCTTAGGGTGTAAGAACAGAGAGGGCTATGTTGAGCTGCAAACTTGGAGACAAAAGCTTATTCCTGGTGTCTGGAGTTAGTACAACCCATCAGCAGCAATTGTACAAATGTCCTACAACATTTCCCTAAGAGGTCCTCCTCCCTGTTCCAACCTCTGGCAGTTTCCTCCAGCATGCAAAGCCACTTCTCTGTGTTTGGCCTCACAGAGAGGACACCTGCAAAAAGAGAACAAATATATCGTAGAAAACAATGCAAGGTGCACCTAGGAAAGCTTAAACCTTCTGATTTTGTTTCTGGGGTGGGGCACTAAACTGGAAAGATAATTAACCTAGTCCCAGATTTGGACCTTAGCGTCCAAAATATGGGGGTTAGCATGAAAACCTCCAAGCTTAGTTACCAGCTTGGACCTGGTACTGCTGCCACCACCCAAAAAATTAGAGTGTTTTGGGGCACTCTGGTCCCCCCAAAAACCTTCCCTGGGGACCCCAAGACCCAAACCCTTGAGTCTCACAACAAAGGGAAATAAATCTTTTCCCTTCCCCCCCTCCAGGTGCTCCTGGAAAGATACACAGAAGCAACCTCCGTGAATCTAAGCAGAGGGAGCCCACCCTCTCTAATTCCAGTCCTGGAAACAAAAGCACTTCCCTCTTCACCCAGAGGGAATGCAAAGTCAGGCTAGTAAATCTAACACACACAGACCTCCCCCTGACTTCTTCCTCCCACCAATTCCCTGGTGAGCTGCAGACTCAATTCCCTGGAGTTCCTCACTAAAGAAAAACTCCAACGGGTCTTAAAAGAAAGCTTTATATAAAAAAGAAAGAAAAATACATACAAATGGTCTCTCTGTATTAAGGTGACAAATACAGGGTCAATTGCTTAAAAGAAATATTGAATAAACAGCCTTATTCAAAAAGAATACAATTCAAAGCACTCCAGCAACTATAGACATGTAAATACAAAAAAACATATAAATCCTATCTGATCTTTTGTACTCACAACTGGGAAACAGAAGATTAGAAAGCAGGAAATAGAAAAATCCTTCCCATAGCTGAGAAAGAGTCAGACAGACAGAAGACAAAGAACTCAGACACAAACTTCCCTCCACCCAGAGTTGAAAAAAATCCTGTTTCCTGATTGGTCCTCTGGTCAGGTGCTTCAGGTTACCTTTTTTTTTCAGGTGAAAGAGACATTAACCCTTAGCTATCTGTTTATGACACGACTGTAGAGGGTGTTTTTGCAGCATGAGTTCGAGAGAACATGCTGAGAAGAAGAGAAACCCAAAGCTTAACCCAGAGAACTAGACAAAGCAGCTTTTCTGTGATCTCTACGACGTTGACAAGCAGTTGCATCAATTAGCATCCCCTTCACATGCGAGGTAGAGCACCCCATTATTCACTTCCCCCTCTTTATCTTTTTCCTACTTCAGTCCTACCCTGAGAGAGAGTCCTGGGCCAGAGGGCACGTGCAGCCAGTGGCCCTGACCTCACCCCGAGTCCTTCATAGGGGCCTGCGATGGCACTGGGCTCTGCAATATATAAGCATTTGCCACGTCTCCTCCTGTGGACTCTCCATGGCCTGCCTCTAGTGCAGCAGAATAAGTGAGCTGTATCGGGTGTTCTGGGGGCCTTGCACACTGGCGGGAAAAGGAAGCGGCGTCAGGCAGCACATCCATGGAAGTCGATGAGAATGTTGCCCAAGTGCAGACTGCTGGATGGAACCCACAGCACCCATTATATCCTGAAACTGCATGGCCATATCAGACTATTTTCAGCGTCCTCCCTACTCTCTTTGGCCTCACCGTTCACGAGCTTCCAGCTCCAAAGGCTTAGCTCACGGTGCTCTTGCCAGTCGCCTTCGCCTGGCAAAGATCAACCAAATGTTGCTTTTACTTCCTAACGTGAACCTTGTTGTCATTCAGGCAGGGAATGTTCGGCTGTTAAAGCTCTCAAGATTTTTTGTAACGTGAAGGAAATGGTTCATTTGTAGGGACACCAGCTATGTTGGTGGACATTGTAAAGGGATGCGGGAATAGCTGCCAACAGGGCAGGCGATCCTATACCTTTCACCAGTTGCCACCTTCACCTAGAAATGTTTTAAAAACACTATACCCCCCAAAAAGCCAAAGGAAGGAGCAGTAGCCCCTTCTGTGCTTTGGGTCATTCTCTGCAGCCACAGGAAATGAACTGGTTCCTCTTCCCAAGCCCTGCCACCCTGCCCTCTGCAGTGCCTGCCTCTCGATCCATCTGGGGGCTCTGCCCCCAGGGATTAGTGCACAGGGCATCACCAAGGAGCAGTGCTTGGGACACGAAGCTCTGTCAGAAACACCTCCTGGCTGCAGCAACTCTGCGTCATGGCTTCCCAATCTGCCGCTGATCTCGTCACGGCTTGCAGGGCTGCCTTTCCTTGTCCGCTACCCCTGCGTGCCAGCACGTTTCTTTCGGAAAGCTGCCTGTCTGTCTGTCTGTCTGTCTGTCTGCCCCCTCTGGAATCTGCCATTCCCCACACATTGCACCAGCTTTGCCCTGTTCCCCTAGGGACTGTGGTTGGCTTGCAAAGGGAGTACAGGACTTACTAGGGAAGCAGCATGATCCAGTGAATGAGGCATGGAGATGGGCAACTCCGAGACCCAGGGGTGTTCCTGGTTCTTCCATGAGCTTGCTAGGTTAAGTCTGCTTTGGTCAAGTCATTTCTGCGCTCAGTTCCCACCTCTGTAAATTGGGTGGATGGGTGACCAGTCAGCTTAACTTCTGTATCGGAAAAATTGTGGAGCAAATAATTAAGCAATCGATTTGCAAACATCTAGAAGATGATAAAGTGATAAGAAACAATCATCATGGATTTGTCAAGAACAAATCTTATCAAATCCAACCTGATAGCTTTCTTTGACAGGGTACCAAGACTTGTGGATAGGGGGAAGGAGTAGATGTGGTGAATCTTGACTTTAGTAAGGCTTTTGATACTGTCTCACGTTACCTTCTCTTAAACAAACTAGGGAAATGCAACCTAGATGGGGCTACTACAGGGTGGGAGTATAACTGGTTGGAAAACTGTTCCCAGAGAGTAGTTATCAGTGGTTCACAATCATGTTGGAAGGGCATAACGAGTGGGATCCCGCAGGGATCGGTTCGGGGTCTGGTTCTGTTCAATACCTTCATCAATGATTTAGATAATGGCATACAGGGTACACTTATAAAGTTTGCAGATGATACTAAGCTGGGAGGGGTTGCAAGTGATCTGGAGGACAGGATTAAAATTCCAAATGATCTGGACAAACTGGAGAAATGATCTGAAGTAAATATGATGAAATTCAATCAGGACAAATGCAAAGTACTCCACTTAAGAAAGAACAATCCGTTGCACACATACAAATTAGGAAATAACTGCCTAGGGAGGAACACTGCGGAAAAGAATCTGGGGGTCATAGTGGGTCACAAGCTAAATATGAGTCAACAGTGCAACACTGTTATAAAAAAAAGCAAACATCATTCTGGGATGTGTTAGCAGGAATGTTGTAAGCAAGACACTAGATGTAATTCTTCCGCTGTATTCTGCGCTGATTAGGCCTCAACTGGAGTATTGTGTCCATTTCTGGATGCCACATTTCAGGAAGGGTGTGGGCAAATTGGAGAAAGTCCAGAGAAGAGCAACAAAAATGATTCCAGGTCTAGAAAACGTGACCTGTGAGGGAAGCTTGAAAAATTGGGTTTGTTTAGTCAGGAAAAGAGAAGACTGATAACAGTTTTCAAGTACATAAAAGGTTGTTACAAGGAGGAGGGAGAAATTGTTCTTCTTAACCGCTGAGGATCAGACAAGAAGCAATGGGCTTACACTGCCGCAAGGGTGGTTTAGGTTGGATATTAGGAAAAATTTCCTAACTGTCAGGGTGGTTAAGCACTGGAATAAATTGCCTAGGGAGGTTGTGGAATCTCCATCATTGGAGATTTTTAAGAGCAGGTTGGACAAACACCTGTCAGGGATGGTCTAGATAATACTTAGTCCTGCCGCGAGTGCAGGGGACTGGACTAGAGACCTCTCGAGGTCTCCTCCAATCCTACAATTCTATGATGTGGATTCTTTGCCACCTTTGAGATCCTTGAGTGAAAAGGCCACACAAGCACTAAGAATCCACACTGCTACTTCTGTTAAAGGAGTTCTCTTTAGTGCAGATGGTACAGGCCAAATAATAATGAGAAGGGATCTAGTCCCAGCTCCCAGGGGTGCGGTGGGATCTGACTGTCTCTTGTCTGTGCACCACATGGGTTTGCTGCACCTGAAGATCTATCTCCTGGGTCGGGTCAGGATTTGCGCTTGGATGGAATATCGTGTGGGCGCTGCAGGAAATGCAGCTGGTGATTTAGAGGAGCTAGTTCTGCTGAGTCTGTACTGACTCGACTCTCCACCCACACAGCTAGAGAACTCTGCGAGGTGGAGTTAAGATGAGTTTTAAAGTCACCGTCTGGATTGTTTATGGGCAGTAAAGATCCAGTGCTTGGAAGCATGGAAGCCCGGGCAAAGGAATATCATTATAACACTGCTGCCTACCCAAAGTAGACCCACGGGTAGTTTCAATGGGATGTGTCTCATTCTTCACTTCCTGTCCTGGGTGGCTGGTAGCACTGCTGTGCTCTGTTAAACAGCTGCTATGTTTTATCCTAGAGGTGACTGCCTGTGAATAGCTGGTGAAATATACAGAAAGATGCAATATCAACGCATGCTAACACCCTCTTCCCATTTCCCAGTGGACAGCTGAAACCTAGAGGGTGCAAATGGTGGTCATGGTAACTAGAAAAAGCTGCCACCTTTCAACAGAGTCAAGCGTAAAATATGTAAGTACCTCGATTTCAAATGCAAGGGGGAAAAAGCCAGGTCCTGGGGTTAATAGAACCTGCTCATGTTAGTTCCGTTTATTTAGACTAACATACTTTGCAATGCCCTACCTGTCCGAAGCTCAAATAGCTTCTTTGCTCAGCAGTTCCCTTCCATGGCTTCAGGGCTGCCATCAAAATACATTCTCGTCACCTCCCAGAGCGCAACTCTTTGCAAAAGGTCAAGTAATATGGAATTAGTGAGACCAAAACCAAGCTGCAGACCGACACTCCATTTTTTTTGCCCAGAAAATTGTAAAAACAGGTTGAAATTAGCCAAAGGCGACAGACTTCCCTGTCGTCAAAGGGCTGATCGTGGAACAAGTCCTGCCCACTTGGAGCAGGGAGAGTCATGGGTAGGGGTGTGTGAGTTATGGAACGCTAGCTAAGCTGGGGCGGGCTCCGAGTTCCTGCTGAGAATTCTTTCCCAGGTGTCTGCCTGCTGGGTTTTGCCCATGTGCTCAGGGTCTAACCGATCGCCAGATTTGGGGTCAGGAGGGAATATTCCCCCGAGTTAGATTGACAGAGACCCGGGGGGGGGGTGTTCACCTTCCTCTGCAGCATGGGGACAAGTCACTTGCAGGTTTATTTATTTCAAGCTAAGTGGTTCAACCCAGAGATAAAAGCATGATTTACAAGATAGGCTGTAACCCTTCGGTGCCTCAGTTTCCCCATTAGTAAACTAGGGATAACACTTCTTCCTCATCTTCATCAAAGTGTTTTGAGAAACACAAATGCAAAAATGCTATTGGAAGAAGACATGTTACCATCTTATTTAGTTTAGAGCTTACAAAAGAAATGTGGAACCTAAATTTTGCCCTCTATTTCCTTCCAATACATTTAGGTTCCTATATTCCTCAGTTTCCTAAGGGTGGCAGGGAATCATGGGGAGATATGAATGGTGGTTGTGGTTCTGAGTGCATCATTTGTCACTTACCTCATGAATTACTGGAGGCCTTCCATGTTTTCTGACGGGCTCTGCTTGGTTCTCTTTTGTATTATTTTTCGTGGTGTTGTAGCCATGTTGGTCCTTGGATATTCGAGAGACAAGGTGGGCAAGGTGGGTTCTGTTGGTGGAAAGTAGACGTTTACAAGTTAGTATCTCCCCAGCTTGTCTCTCTCGTGTTATTCTCCAGCTGTTTGGGTTTTAATGATTTCATTTCCCCGCAGCAGAAGGTTGATGTGGCCAGTTCAGCGGAGTTGGGTTTTGTTTGTTTGCCTGCGTACCGGTGGCTTTTGCAGTATTGCAGGCTTGCAGAACTGCTAAGGGAAGCGGAGAGACTTCGAGTCTGGGAGCAGCACAACTCTCAGCATGGCAAGGTGGAGAGTGGCTTGGATTATCTGTCATTTCCGTGTGCGCTCTGGCATCCGCGAGGTGGCCAACAGTGGAAGTGAGAGGTGAGGGGTCTGGGTGGGGGAGGCATGGCTTGAATCCCTCCCAACATGGAGCTCAGAAGGGTTGTGAAGTCACTGAGCTCCCAGGAGGAGTCAACCTGCCACCCAGCAATTCAAGACATGGGTGTACCCAGGCTGCGTTAGGGCAGCAAAGCCATTCCCTCGTGACATGTGTAGGGTCAGTGGCTGCAAGTGGGGGGGTGGGGAGAGGACAGAGCCCTAGCTCCTCCCTCAACCAGCCAGGTGCAAGGGAAGCCGCACCCTGAAATTTCACCACCAGAGCAAGAGGGGTCGGGTGAAGGAATCCTGACTGCCTTAGTCATAATTCCTTCCCGGCTCTTTTCCTAGGCTAGCACAGCTATGGGCCATCCCTTAGCCTGGTCTGAGCCCACGGCTTGGTCTGGCCCTGGGGTGAGCTCTTTGGCTCAGGCCTGCCTTCTTGCTAGATGTGTACAGCACCTGACACGGCAGGGTCCAGATCCCAGTGCAGGGCCTCTCTAGGCACTGCTGTAAGATGAATAGATTGATTGATTGATTTTGCCACTCTCGTTTCATCCTTGCTTTACACTCCGTGGGATGGGGTCTCAATGCTGTGGTGGGGAGGGCCGGAGAAGTCCCGAGACGGAGAGTGTAAACCCACTGAAGTTGCAGTTGGGACGAATGTGGCCTGGTGAACAACCCCTGAAAACAGCTTTGTTCTTGTTCAGTTTGTGGGGTCCCACTCCTACCTGCGGGAAGTATGGTCTGGGGGGTGGCCCCATCCTTAAGACCTACGCCGTCGTTTGTTTCCATCTTGGTGTATGGGCTGAGATTCGGCCGCATTGCGCAGTGGGTCAGGAATAGGTGCAGAGTAACCCTGGAAAGAAAGAGTGTTTGTAGAGCACGCAGCCACCTGTTCCCCACATTTATGGGTGTGTGCTGCCTACTCATGTCAGAAGCCAAGGCATTGCCTCTGTCAGGAAGCTAATGTTCTGATAGCCTGAGAAGATTCTGCTGGAATTTCTCCTGGCTCTTTCATTCACCTCTCCCAGAAGTCAGGTCTGATTTTGACTCTCTTTGCCTTGAAGAGGGTACGTGCATCCTAAGCTGACCCGGCCCTGCTGGCTCATGCATGTGTCCTGGCTGCTGTCCGTGAGTATCAGGCTTGGTTCCTGCCCCGGGGATGATGCACAAGCGTGTGGGTGGAGCAGCCTGCACTCTGCAGTGCAGTGAAAAGTTTTAGTGCTGATGAAACGTGCCAGAGACTTGAGCGTATTCAGAGGGTGGCCAAACTGAAATCAGCCCTGTCACGCTGATGTAACTGACCGCAGAGTTAGGCCCTCGATCTGCCTCTTACCCTGCCAAAAGGCAGCGTAAACTCCCTCCCACTGCCCCAGGGCTTTCCCCTTGATCTGTCTTTGGGGGGACCGGGTGCTCAGTCTGAATGCTCATGCATTCCTCAGCCTCGGTGCTGAGTCTTCCCGGGGGATGGAGGGAGTTAATGTCAGTGTCATGTTTTGGGTGCAGCCCAGACCAGTCAGGGGCTGTGTCACTGCTTGTCCTGTAACCTTTAAAATGCTCTGCCTTTGCTGCTCCTGTGCGGATGCTCCCAGCCAGCGTCCAAGCCTGCACTGCGTGTCTGTGTTCAGCAGTTCTGACCCCAGCAGCCTGCTTGTTAGATCACAACCACACTCTGGGCTCCACCAGCCTCAATTACCACTGGCCAAGTGACCCCAGCACACCCCCAGGTCTGAACTTCCCTCAGATTTTCTGCCTGAACTGTCCTGCCCTTGGAGGAGTAAAAAGGTCCGTTGCTCCTTTAAAGAGACAAAAGCCCTGCAGCATGTTGCTTTAACTGGCATTAACAATTGCTCCAAGGCAAACACAGCACTGGGTGATTTGTAATAAACCGAGATTATTTCATCAAAAAGCGACAGGTTTTAAGTGGGTGCAAGCACCAGGGGTAAAGACACAATGGCTACCTGCAAATAGAAGTAAAGTGCCCTTCCTAGTGGCTGAGACATAACTCAACCAGCTACCACCTTGGTGCTAGGTAGATTTTTTACCAATCTTTTCCTTTCCAGCCATGGCTGACTTTCTCTCCGTCAGGACCTTGCACTTTTTAAGGACATAATTCCAGCACATATCCATAACGCTGTCTGCACCCCGTACATACATTCCAAGAGCATATTAATGATCAGTTCCCAGAAACTTCAACCAACCTGGCTGAAAGACCCATCTTTCTCAGTTCGCAAAAGCTCTGTCCCCTTGGGTGTGTCCAGTGATGGATGCCAAGATGGCTGCTTCTCTCTCCGAATCACCCCAAACTCACTGTTTTGTCGCCAGGCTCAGGAGGGCCTCACACTGTTCTTCTCTGCCTGTGGACTTCCCATCCCCCATATGCAAATGGGGCTTCCATTGTGTTTGGTCAGACCTTGCTTAATTTCACTGGAGACGGTAGATAGCTGCCTTCTCTCCAGTGTGGGAGGAAACTCATTTCTCTCTTTGGTTGGTCACTGACTTTTAAATCATAATATCAGTGAGTAGCCGTAATTTCTCCTATAGTGTAAATTGTTACATTATACAATGGTAGTAATCTACAGTGTATCATTAGCTTTCAAAAAAGACCTTACCTGATGCACTTTTATAATAGTCACATTGTATACAATCAGTTGAGTTAGTTGCTGATCATTTGTGGTTCAGACCCCTGCAAGAGGCTATCTCCCGTACTCGCTAGGTTGATGGCTTTTATGTAAATGTACCTTCATTGCCGCTGCTTGGCGACCCAGCTAGTCAGACAAAACAAATACACATTCCTTTGTCTAAGACAAACTGGGCTTACGCATTGCTTGCCAAACACTTCTAAAGGCTGGATTCCAGCAGATATCCATACCTCTTTGTACGTACCCCATACTAATGAGCTGTTAGCTTGCCAATGACAGCGTATGCGGCAATGTTTAGATACAGACCAGGACAACAGTGTGTGTGAGGTGTGGTGAGTGAGTCAGGCCTGACAACCACTGCTGACATAGAGTAGTGACCCACCAATGTATCACGGTTGATTAGCAGGCTGGCTTGATTACATGGACATCTGTCCTCTAGGAACTGACCTGAGCCATTGGGCCTGCTTCTCCTCTGCCTTGCACCTTATGTGCAAAGTGGGTGAGACTTGGGCCCAGTTATAGGGTGGAGGTTGGGGAGAGGAGCCCTCTCCCTAGTCTGCAGAGTGGCTGCTCCCCAGTGGCTGATGTATTCCAGAGGATTCACAAAGCCATGGATTCCCTGGCCCCAGCCATCCTTCAGCGCGTCCCAGCAGCACCCCTTCCTGTCCCATGCGTGCCGCTGCACAGCTATCCCCGCAGAGCTGAGCTCCCCATTGCACAGGGGCTGCACCTGGGCTGTGGGGCAAACCTCCAGCACGGCACAACCTCTCCACTACCTGGGGAGCCTCTGCCCCTGCTGGGGATAGACCTGTCCTGAAGGGAATAAACGCTGTAGAAAACAGGCAGCATAGCACAAAGTCTCCTGTGTCCTGTCCCCTCTATGGCAGTGCAGGAAGACCGCTGCTCTGTGGGCCAAGGAGTGTTAATATTTTTCTTAATAGGCATCATTTTGAAGATTTCAATAACTCGATCCTGGGATAGGGGGTGTTATAAAATTGGATGGGTGGGGTTCTGTGGCCTGCCTTGTGCAGGAGGTCAGACTAGATGATCAGATTGGTCCCTTCTGACCTATGAGTCTATGAGTCTATGAGCATGGAATATAAAAGTTCCCTGGGATGTTCTTTGCCCGGTAAGGTATGCGCGTGCTCCAGTGACTTCCTGCCAGTAATGGAATGAGATTGCCGGGAGACGTCCTTGCAGTGCACTGAGCCTACGGCCCTCCTGTGTCAGGGAAAGCGTGCTGCAGCTTTCTGAAGCGTGTCCCATTGCTCAGTGAAGCAGAGGCTGGTCCTGCGAACTCAGGCTGTTGTTTTGTTCCGTTATTATGGAGGCACCTGTCTATAGTAGGGTTGGGTTGAGATTTTCAGCCAAAGTGGGTAAATGCATGTGTACAGTGGAGCCCTGTTATACTGGAGTCATTTTCTTCTCGGAATGAATGCTCTGTAATTGGAGGGTGACAGTAGCCCTGCTATTGCTAAGTATCAGCAGGGGAGCCGTGTTAGTGTGGATCTGTAAAAAGCGACAGAGTCCTGTGGCACCTTACAGACTAACTGCATGGCCTTGCATCTGACGCAGTGGGGATTCCCCCCCGAAAGCTCATGCTCCAGTACGTCTGTTAGTCTATAAGGTGCCACAAGGACTCTTTGTTGCTGCCATTGCTGGGAGCTGCTGTGCGCTGGGCCTTTAATTGGACAGAGAAAGGAGAGTTTCACGGCGGCTGAGTTCAGCGGTCTGATGTCTAACGTTACACTCCTCGAGAGTGTGTTTTGCTCACTTACAGCTCTCTGTCCTTCGCACGCACACTGGTGATAAATTGCAGAGCTATCGCTTATCCAGGGGGCATGTAATGACTTCGGAAGCAGGTTTATGGGTCAGTTTAAGACCGTTGCATTATTAGGGAGTGCCTGTTTGTGTCCATACACCATCATCACAGGCGTCCTCGTTTTCTCTGCCCACCTGATTAGATAGGGCCAGGTGCCCCCTTGCTCTCCCACCCGCCTGCCAGCTGTGCACCTGCAAACTTGCACCACGTCCACGCTGCCACTCTTTGCAGGGGCCGGACGTGCGTGGGAGGCGTGTGCTTGTGAAAGCTGTCGCAGCACCAGTGTGAGAATTGCTGGAGGCCACTCTCAAGAGATGGTACCTGCAATGCAGGGGGCATGTGTGCTGCAGATGTACCTGGACACATGTTCCCCTCACCCTCCCGGTACACGCTATATACTGACAGGTCAAGTCACCACAGGCCACCTGCTGCAGTGTCCTTTCATGCAGGGGGGCCCTTTCTCAAGGATTGCTTCTGCTCAGGACAGTTTTGTTTTCCTCTCCTCACTCCCACCGGGAGGGCTCTCCACCCTCACTGACTGAAGTGGGGGTTGAGAGCACTCAGCGCCTTGCAGCATCAACCCCTATTTGCAGGGAGAAGGATTTGATGCCTCGACCTCACAGTGAATGTGTTGTGAGATGCAGCGTCTCTGCCTGGTGTCAAGGAAGCTCCAACCTGATTCTCTGCATATTGTGCGGTCGCTTTTGAGTTGGCAGCATCTCACGTGGGTGCCAACGGCTGCACAAGGTGCAGGGCCAGGGACCCCTGCACTAGCGCAGCTCCTGGTTCCTCTGTGGAAGTCCCCAGTTTTTGTGGTTCAGTAAAGCTTGCCGGTAAGTTGTGCTGTGGCTCCGGTGATGGTGATATATTGATTGAGACCAACCACTTACCACACTGTTAATCTCAACTCACTGCTGAACCAAGCAGTTCCTGGAGTGGGAGAGAACAATTATCCTCTCTCTGTTTCCCATCTCTGCCAGGGTTCGGTGCTGACGCCTGTCACCATAGCAATCTGCACTGGGTGCACAGACGGATTTTCCTGATATGCTAATATAAACGCTCGCTAACGCTTTGGTTTGACACTAGCTTTTTCCTGGTGCGTGGCTGTTGTTTAGTTTTAACAAGTGTTCTGGAATCGTCACTTTTTAGGGGAGGGGAGGGTAAAAATGATTTCTGTGATGGCACTTTAAAGTTGCAGTTAATATAAGTAAATTAGAAGCCATTTACGCTCTGACTTGAATGGTAGTTTTGATGCGTTAAGGAGCTGGGAGCTGCCTGGGTGGGTCATAAATCAACTGCCCCTTCTGACAGCTGCATCCTGAATGGAGGAAAATGAGAATAATGGAATGTGTAAGTTCCAGGCTAAAATGTTTAATTGCCACAAACAATTGTTTAAAAAATATTTTAGTGAGTGGTGCTCCCAAGATGTAGTACAGGTCTTGGAGTGTTTGCTGTCACATCCTCGGCAAAACTGTTTCATGGACACAAAGGATATTCAGCGTCCTCCCAGTGCCAATAAGCAGTGGAAATGCTCCCCTTTGCTAGATGAATGTTCTTTGCTGAGCAGCGGGTTTCAGGAAAGGCCAGTTTGAAATCCTGCATTTGGAATCTCTGATAATATTGCTACATTTCCCCCTCCACTGAGTTCAGACACAGACTTTCAGCCAGAGCACTTTTGCTCTTGGTTCTTTGCTATTTTTCTAGACCAGAACTCAGTCTCCTATGAGAGCACACACAGTCTCTCCCTCCTGTCTAACACTCTCCACTTTGCAGTACAGAATGGCTGGCTGTCCATGGAGGCAGCAGAGTCCTTAGGTATTTAAAGTTTTTAGTGCACAGAAAACAAAGGCTTAACAGTTTCAGTTCAAGACGCAACACATACAGAGTGCACTATCCAGGTGTGTATTGAGGACACTGTTGGAATTGCAAAATATCACTTTAAGAGTGTGTATGTGGGTGGGGGAGGAGCTGGGGGGGAGTGTCATAAACAGATAGCTAAGGGTTAATGTTCTTTTACCTGGAAAGGAGTAACCTGAAACACCTGACCAGAGGACCAATCAGGAAACAAGACTTTTTCAAATCTGGGTGGAGGGAAGTTTGTGTGTGAGTTCTTTGTTCTTTGTCTTGTGCCTGTACTCTCTCGGCTATGAGAGGGATTTTTTCTGTCTTCTGCCTTTCTAATCTTCTGTTTCCCAGTTGTAAGTACAAAGAGATTTTTTTTTTTGTATTTACATGTGTGTAGTTGCTGGAGTGTTTTGAATTGTGTTCTTTTTGAGTAAGGCTGTTTATTCATATTTCTTTTAAGCAATTGACCCTGTATTTGTCACCTTAATACGGAGAGACCATTTTCATGTACTTTTTCTTTCTTTTTATATAAAGCTTTCTTTTTAAGACCTGTTGGAGTTTTTCTTTAGTGGGGAATTCCAGGGAATTGAGTCTGTAACTCACCAGGGAATTGGTGGGAGGAAGAAGTCGGGGGAAAATCTGTGTGTTAGATTTATTAAGCCTGACTTTGCATGCCCTCTGGGTAAGGGGGAAGAGAGATTAGCTATCTCGGTACTTGTGTTTTCCAGGACTGGAAATAGGGAGGGTGGAATCCCTCTGTTTAGATTCACGGAGCTTGCTTCTGTGTATCTCTCCAGGAACCCAGGGAGGGAACACCTGGGAAGGAGGAGAGGGAAGGGAAATGGTTTATTCCCCTTTGTTGTGAGACGCAAGGAATTTGGGTCTTGGGGTCCCCGGGGAAGGTTTTTGGGGGGACCAGAGTGCCCCAAAACACTCTAATTTTTTGGGTGGTGGCAGCTTTACCAGGTCCAAGCTGATAACTAAGCTTGGAGGTTTTCATGCTAACACCCATATTTTGGATGCTAAGGTCCAAATCTGGGAATATGTTATGACAGGGAGGGAAACCAGCTTAAAGTAAGATGGGTGAGTCGAGCCTCTGCTTTTAGAGAGCAGCCTGCTTTGTCTCTTTTCTGTTTTGGGGTCTTGTGTATTGTTCTCTGAATTCTAAGGAGTAAGTAGTGTTATGCTGCAACCTTCCAGCAGAAATATTTATATGTTCTGTCTACTTTCTCAGAGTGTGTGCGCTATGAGCATAAATGCTCAGGACAGAGATCGCTTCATTCACCACTGAAATGCAGACACCTTCGGGGCAGAATTTAGCAGCAGTTCTACACCAGCCAGATGAGCCAGAGGGGTTACATAGTGATGTCAGCATCACGTACGAATCACCAAGACTCTTTGGGACCAATGGTTCAAATCCCAGAAAGGGCAACCTAACCCTTCATCTTCCTGAGCTGGAAACTGACTTCCAGGCAATTTACTGTATGGGGGGGCTGGATGCCTCCTATAACCAGGGTCCTATCACCTCTGCTTGGATATTGGACCACTAAGTGATCTGGAGGCTGGTTCACCTCTTTCCCCCAAGGCAGTAGCACAGAGATGTGATGAGAGAAGCTGTTTGAGCTTGCAGGGAGTGGGGTTCCTGGCACCGTGGCCTCTGTGACGGATGCTCAGCATGAGCTCAGTTCCCCAGCATGGTCCCGCAGGGCTCAGATTAGTTAACCTTAAGGGCACACATCAAGGGGCATCTGGTGTGCTGGGAGGACTGGGCTGAGCTGGTTTGGGGGCATTGGCAGTGGAGTGATGTTCCTTGTCCCTGAAGTTATATTCTCTTGTGTATGAGCTTATCTTGTACTGATGGCTGTGGGCTGCGATTTGCTATCGTCAGCTGGGTGTTGTTATACAGTGGTGTGATTGAGTGTCCTTCTCTTTGTATAAAGAACAGGAGAACTTGTGGCACCTTAGAGACTAACACATTTATTTGAGCATAAGCTTTCGTGAACTACAGCTCACTTCTTCAGATGCACAGAATGGAACACACAGACAGGAGATATTTATACACACAGAGAACATGAAAAGGTGGAAGTATGCATGCCAACTGGAAGAGTCCAATCAACTGAGATGAGCTACCGTCTTTGTATTAAACACAGTTATCTTCCTTATGTTTTCTAGTTCGGACAGTGCCCATCGTTCGGGTAGATTCTGTATTCAGCCTCGATTAATAGGGAAATCCAATATGTACAAATCAGAGATCTAGTGGCATCAGAGGAAGTGTTTGCCCCAGTGTCGCTGGTCACTGGTGGTTGGGTTAGACAGACCAAGGCTTTGTTAGCTGTGACCATGGTGGGGGGCAAAAGGGGCACCACAGATGATCCCTTTGGGGTTCTCCACCAGCACTGCTGCTCTCTTGCACCTCTGCTTTTAGAGAACATCCTGCTTTGTGTCTTTCTGTTTTGGGTTCTTGTGGGCACATAAAGTGAAGGATTCTGGCCAGCGGCTGGAGAGGAGTGCAAGGGGGGAGGGTGTGGCGGGGAGGGGGAGGTGCTGAGCCATGTGCATCTACAAAAGAGCAGCCAAAATATGGCCCTTAGTTTTGGTGTCCTAAAGTGTAGCAGCCTTACAGTACTGATAGCATGCGGGCCAGAGTCTCCCTTGGTTCACTGCACAGAAATCCCATTGCCTTCTCTGGGATTCCCATGCAAACAAGGAGGGCAGGGAACCCAAAATCTAGACTAATGCACTGGTAGGAAACTGACAGCTGTGCAGGGCACTCACCTGATCATGGGGCTCTGAGAACCAGCAGACAAGCTGGTGAATGCCACGAGGCAGTGGGTGAGGGGTGGGGTTAAACGAGTCCCACAGCAGTGACAGACTGCAGTGTTCTCGATGCTGATGTAGGTGAAATCTCTTATCTAATGGGAGAACCCAGGGGTCTAGTGGGTAGGGTGCTGGGCTGGGAATGAGGAGACCTGGGTTCTGTTCCTGGCCTGTTGGGGGACCTTGGGAAAATCCCTTCCCCTCTCTGATCCTGTTTTTCCTCCTGCCCTTGGTGTCTCTTGACTAGTTTGAGTGTGAGCTTTTCGGAGTGGGACTTTCTCTATGTGTGTGTACGACCCCTAGCACAATGGGGCTCCAGTCTTAGTGGGTGCTATTGTAATACATCTACGTAATCACGGTGTGTCTGGAGGCAGATGGGCCCTGGGCCTTGTGTTTGATCTCTGTATTAGAGCACCTCTCTTGCTCACTAAGGGTTATCAGTTCAGCAGTTGCCATTTCAATGTCTTTCAAACAGTCGCTCCACACAGCCGGTCCCTGCGTTTTAATGAGAACGTTGCTAAGTCTCTGCTGCCCATCCATGGTCTTGTTTTTATGGGCTTTCTTCCCTGTTGCACAAATCCGGTGGTTAGTTTCAGAGAGCTTCTCAAATCTATTCCATTGACACAGTGAAATAAGGGGAGGTAAAGCTTGTCTTTTTAATGCATTTGCTTTGCTGCACTAGAGCGTGAGTGCCGCAAGCCAAGTCACCAGTGAGCATGTTTCGTCCACTTAAATCCCATTGCATTTCCACAGAGCAGGAACGCTGATCGAAAGCAAAACAGGAGGGTGTGCAGAGTTCTGCTGCTCAGTGAAAGGAAGGGATTTTGTGCTGAAGTGTGTTATAAGGCGCTGTCCCTTTTAAGAGGTGGGCCTGGTGTGTGCTTGGATTCTGTTCTTTGTACTGTATGTACTTTTAGTGCTTGTAGCTTGGGGCAATATTGTTGAAGGAGTTTTGGACAAATAAGAGAATTACAATATTAAACCTGTGTTTGATTGTACAGTTTTTAATCACAGCACCAGCCTGGTCAGAGTTGAAGGCTCTTTCGGTGTCCTTCCCTCTCGCTAAACTCCCAAACGGGCTCACGATGTTTATTGTCTGACGCGTAAGCTGCCTCTTGCACTGATTTATTCAGCCATTTCCCCCCCACCTTAACTGGACGATGTGCTGCCTTTGAGATATTCCCCACAAACTAACAGCCTTCCCTGCAAATGACTGCAGCGTAAGGGACAGCAGCACTCCAGCAAGTTGCAGTACAATTACCTGTTCAATCTTTGTTGCTGCACAAGGAAATGAGTCCAAAACATATGGGCAAATTCAGGTTCACACAAGCAGGGGCTGCCTCTGGGCCTGCAGCTCCAATCCATTCCTTGGATGCTAGTAACGGGTGCAGTTACCATCTGATGACTGTTTGATGGCCTGTGCCAAAGAAGTGGGTGGTCATATCTTGGCTCAGTCTATTTAACTCTCCCTGCCTCCTCTGCTGGCGTCCTCGATAGATAGATCAATCAACAAATGCTCCTTTCAGCCTGCCTGCCGTCCACCACTGGGTCTGCTTCCCCCAGATCATGTTTGTGGTGCCTTGGCCAGGCCACGTGGGGGAGCCTGCACTAGCCAGAGCTACACCTGTTCTGTAGTCAGGCAGAAGCTTTTTGTGCCCAGGACTGTTAAATCAGCGGTAGGCAGGTGTGGGTAATGATGAGCAAACTGCAAGAAATCCAGAGCTTTCAAACAGAAGGGGAGAGACTCTCTATGGGACTCAGGGATCACCCTCTGCTCTCATCACAGGCTAATGTGTCCCTAAGCCCCCCCGACCCCCACCTCTTTCTATTCTGGGTTGTGGGGAGAATCTCCCTAGGAGAATACCAGGCTTATGCTTGTTGTGTGCAGGTCTGAGCGTTCAGGGCTTTAGGATTTAGTTCAGATGTAAGCGTTCACAGGTCCAGGTGCCTACCTGAGACATAATCAGGCTGATCAAAATCCTACTGCTTCCCTGAGAAATGCCAACCCAAACATAGTGTGTGGAAGCCCAAGTGCAGATGGCAGCTCTGGAATGTGCAGGGCAGGATTTCTCCTCATGTATAGAACATGCCCCGTGTAAGTGGAGGTTCTTCTCCACCATCGTATGTCAGAGGAAAGCAGAAAGCACAGACACCCCTGTGGAGAAAGGCAGCCCAAGCAGAATATGAAGTGACAGGAACCACGCCATTGTTATCAGATTTTATTAGGGCTGTGAGAAACTCGGCAGCTTGTGTTGGCAGCTTAGTTCTTTTCAGTTTTCTGTGAATTTGGGGAGTGGGCTGGACCCAAAAACTCCAGCTAAATCTCAGCTGATGGGGAAACATGCAAAAATGGCAAGACCCATCTCATTACCACTCAAAACCATAAATCAGCCTAAGATGACTCCAGACTAGGCCGGGATTGGCCAGAAAGCTCATAAATGTTGAACCTGGAGCCAGGCTTGACAGAAGGTGTGTTAGATTTGTAATGAGACTAGGAATCAGGGGCACTTAGCTCTGATTTTACTGCAGTGACAATACAATGGTGTCTCCTTTTGCAGCATGAGGTACTAGGTAACTGGTGGTCTAGGGACATTATTCTGGCAAACACTCTAAACTCAATGGTATAATTATTTAATGATCGTCTTCTTCCTACCTCTACTTCAGAGGAGCAACAGCATTATACCAAGGAATGCTGCCTAGAATTAACAATCCAAAGTCACTTTGTTGAGCAGAGTGCTGCAGAAGATCACGTTCACCAGTTCTAAATTTGCATTCCTGCCACAAACTTTAAAATGATGCTGTTTTCTTCTTAAATTGGCAAAGTGATTTTAAGCCGAGCCCTTTCACACTAATGATCTGTTCCTGCTGTCGTGCATTCAGAGCTTCCAGAGATGTCCACGGACACTCTGTCTGCAAAAGGAGTGCAGTGTCCCTGGGCTCTTCATGTCATTCTCAAAGGAGATTTGTATAACCCAGTGGTAAACTGTTGGAAACAAGGGCTCCTAATGGAAACACTGACACAGCCTGACCGGAGTTATAGAATGGCTTTTTAAACAATCTCACTTGGTGCATCAAAGCCATGAAACTGATTTCATCATGATATACTGCACTGGATATTTTCCTCTTAAGTCACTAGTAACTTGCTTTTATTCATATTAATTTATAATCATAGTATTAATATCATTTTAATAACTCCCTACATTATTTCTAAACCAGCTTTTCTGGTAAAGAGGTGATATGTCAGCGGTTCTCAAACGTCATTGCACCACGACCGCCTTCTGACAACAAAAATGACTGCACGACCCCAGGAGTGGGGCCTGAAGCCCGAGCATTCTGCCCCGGTGTGGGGACCCAAAGCCCAAGCCCCACCGCCCCAAGCGGGGGGCAAAGCCCCAGGGCTTCAGGGGGCATGTAACCTGAGCCCTGCTGCCCAGGGCTGAAGCCGTTGGGATTTGGCTTCGGCCCTGGGTGGTGGGGCTCAGGCTTCAGCTTTGAGCCTGGGCCCCAGCAAGTCTAATGGCAGCCCTGGCGACCCCATGAAAACGGGGTCCCGACCCACAGTTTGGGAACCCTTGTGGTTTATACATGATGGAATGGTCTGCAGGTTTCATTGACGCTTGCTTAGAAGGATGTACATGACTTGCAATAAGGCAGCTCTTCTAAATGAATTTTCTTCAGTTCTTCACCCGGTGCTGTACTAACAGTGTGGTTTCTGTTTATCTTCACCTGAGCTCCGTTTTATACACCTGCTTTACAATCAAACATGTAAGGAACCACAGGAACATATCTACCAGAATACTGGGTTATTTACTTAGGAGTTTACGGTAGCTGAGTAATTGATATCTCTTGCCACTCCTGGTATATTTTGTGTATCTAATACTTATTATTATCTTTGTAGAACCCCAGCTGAAAGGAATTGTGACAAGGTTATTCAGCCAGCAGGAATACTTCCTGCAGATGCACCCAGATGGTACGATTGATGGGACCAAGGACGAAAACAGCGACTACAGTAAGAAAAATTAGCCTTCTTTGCAACCAGATGATAAATGAAATGCATCACCTAGTGGGTCTCACTTGTAAGCCTTCATTTCTGAAAAGATCAAATTAGGAAGGAGCCAGCTGTTCTCAGCAGTTTATTTCCATCGACGCTTCCCCTTTAAATCTCTCCTTTATTGTTTTCACACATTGTTTTTTTTTTTCTTCCCTTCTCTCTCTAACGCTCCAACAACCATCTGTGGTGGGGAGAAGAATAAAAACGCGTGGTTTGAATTCTTGCCAGAAGAGAGAGGAGTGATATTTGCACAGATGCTATGTATGTGGGAGAAGGATGTAGGGATTGTTTCCTTTAGGGATAAAGGAAAGTGATCTTCAGGGAAAACATCTGAAACCTAACTAGACTCAGGAACACGGGAATTACCAGACTGGATCAAACCAAGAATCTATCCATTCCAGTACCTCATCTCTGACTGTGCCATCATAAGTTGCTTCCAAAGAGACTCTGCAGTAGGCAGTGATGAGAAGCCTGTCTCCAGGGAAAGAGTCCTCTGAGCACCCCATACTTAGAGGCTGACAGAAGTTATCCAGATCCTTCTATGGATGGCAGGGTCTGGAGCAAAGTTTGATGTTGATTTTTTTTCATGCAGCAATCAGCAAGCCTCTGTCATTTGTGGGAGAGCACATTGGACATCAGCACTACCCAGTGTCCCATTGCCCTCTGCAAGAGATGGCACAAAACATTTTTGTCATGGGAAGTGCTGGGTGCCTTCAGCTCCCGTTGAGTCCACGCTGGAGGATTAGGCCCTAGAGGAGATGCAAAGTGCCATCTATGGCATCAGCTCCGCCCTCCCTGTGGGACCCAGGAGTCCTTCTGACAACAGGTGGCAGTACCTTAGCTCTCACTAGCTGCATCAGCTAGGGCAGGACTGAATCTTGTCCCTATTCTGGGAGTCTGAAATCTGCAGCCGCATTCACGTCTGGCCTATTCCCAAAGGGACTGGAGTTCTCAGTCATTAATAATTGGAGCAGAAGCTGATCTTTGAGGGGACTCGACAAAGATAAAGTCCCCCACTAAGGGTCCATCTACATTACAGCTGGGAGGGTGCTTTCCAGGGCAGGTAGACACATGTACTAGCTGTGCTTTGCAAGTGCACTGCAAATAGCAGGCTAGCTAAGGATGCCCGGGCTGCGGTTTGGGCTAGCCACCCACATACGTACCCAGGGGCCTGGGCCTGTTTGTACTTGGATGGCTAGCCCTAGCTGCCATGTGTGCTAGCCCCGCTTATGCTGCTACTTTTAGCGTGTTAGCCTGAACAGCGCTAGCAGGCGTCTGTCTCCCCTCGCTGGGAAGCATGCGTCAGCTGTGTAGATGTACTCTTATGGAGGGATAATCCAGTCTGCTTAATCCAGGAATCAATCCTGTCATCCTTTCTCAGACAGAACTCCTAGCCAACCCACTGGAGGTCCTTCCTGAGTAAGGACTGCAGGGTTTGAGCTGTCAGTGGGGCTTGTTGGCTCCAATGCTGGCTGAGCAGTAGTTCCACAGGAAGCCTCCTGGGAGTGGTGGGGAGCCCTCAGACTACAGTACGATTTGAATAGCTGTCAGTGACGTGACGCTGTGCCCAAAACGGTGACTGATAGGCAGGGTCTCCATGGCAGGGGGAGCACGTTTCACACGAGTAGGGCGCTTATTCGCCTCTGTTCAGCAACGGTCCAAGCACAGCTAGAGTCCTACCTTCTGCTTCGGGAACCAGGTCACGAAACGATGCTTCCAGAGGATAGCAGCTGAAATAATAGGAGGTTTGGAAAACAGCCCTTATTGAAAACAACCCCCCCCCCCCCGCAATCCAAAGGCTGTATTCAGCAAACACACAGCAGTAGTTCGCTGGAAGGGATAGGGCCCGATTCTGCTCTCTCACTGGGGTTTTACCACTGCGTAGTGTCTTTGATTTCAGGGAAGCTACGCTGGCTTACATCAGAGGATGAAAGAGGTGCACCAGGTTGTTAGAATTTTGCAGCCATTGCCGCACAATGCAAATAGGATTGATAAGTGAAGAGGCTGGTCCTGCAGGCCGTACTTGCAAGCAGGCCAGACTCATGGGAGGACATCAGTGGGTCTGCTCATGTGAGCAAGGACTACTCCAGTGAGTACAGGTTGCAGGATTGGGCCCTATGACTTATGGGAGAGGTTAAGTGGATTTGATATCTTCAGTCAGGGCAAAAGAAGGCTCAGAAGCAGGACCGGCGCTAGGGGTTTGAGTGCCCTAGGCGGACGGCAATTTCGGCGCCCCGCACGCTGGTCCCGTGGCTCCGGTAGAGCTGCCGCAGTCGTGCCTGCGGGAGGTCCACTGGAGCCGCGTGAGGAGCCAACTGTCCGCAGGCAGGACGGCGGCAGCTCCACCGGAGCCGCCTGCTGCCCCCTCCAGCAAAACGGCGCCCACCAATTATTCTGGCGCCCTAGGCGATTGCCTAGGCTGCCTAAATGGTAGCGCCGGCCCTGCTCAGAAAGCATATCTGTCAACACACATGCCCAGGGCTGGGAGAGAAGACAGGAATTAATTGTTCGCATCTGCCAGTGAGGATGGGACAAGAAAGTAATGAGCTAAATCTGAAACTCGGATGACTCTAGATAAATATTGGAGAGCTGTCCTGTCGTGGCCCAGACTGGCACGAGAGACCCTACTGACTGTGATCACCCCAGTGCAGAGGGCCGGAGCAGGGTTTAGGCCCAGATAGTCAGCAACGACTGCTTGTTTTGGGTGCCCAGTTTGAGACAAAGTAGGCTTGAGTCTCTGTGGTGCTGAGCACTCGCCGCTCCATTTGAGATCCAGCAGGAGCTATGGATATTCCGCACCCTTGACAATCAAGCTGGACACCCGAAACTTGTGGGCGCGTCAGAAAATCTGGGTCATGTAATGGGACTCGCACAGTGCTTGGGACCCTGTGTCTCTTCTGCTCAGGGTTGAAATTCACACTGTAGGAATCCAAACGCACAGCCATAGCCCATGGGTGGGGTCTGATTCACTCTCACCTGGCAGGATGCAGGGGGACAGTCTAGATGGACTCTGCATGGAGTCTGTAATTTAAACACGTAAAGGAACGCGATGTTCCATACATCACTGCTTTGCATTCTGTAAGGGGCAGGCTGATTAGCTTTAGGAAAGGGAGCTAATTTTACATAGAATACACTATGTGGGTTTACTCTGGCAAGGTAACGAGACACGTCCCTTCTACACATCTGATGTAATTAAAACTTGTAATGAAAATCCAGTTATTTAAATAAAGAGGAACTGCTAATATTTAAGCTATTTTAAAATTAATTTATCTATCTGGTGCCCACTTTGTGTCTGTTCTTGGGGAAACTCAGGAGGCTGGTTTTTTTGTTTTTTTTGTTTTGTTTTTTTATTGAATACAGTTAGAAGCCAAGATGAAATGTCATTTGAACTTGCATCCAGCAAAACAGCCTTTCGTACATCTGCTGCTGAGGCCATGGAGTTAAAGTGACGCTATCAAGTTAAAAGTCGTGGGATAGATTCTTTTCACACTTACTCTTGATTTACACCAGTGTATCTCCATTTAAGCCAATGGGGTTACCCCGTAAGAGGAGAACTTGGGCCAATATCTATCTTATGAATATCATCATGTTACTACCCTGAATTTGGTCAGTAGGATTGTTAGGGTCACCTGTCACCATTTGTGCTGTGTTGATTTCCCCCCCCCCCCCCTTTTGCTCAGCATAATCTTTTTCTAGACTGATCAGTATCGCTCTTGGGTCTGGTTCATGACTCCATGACCCCAGTTCTGTGCCAGAGCTGTTTTACCCCTTGATATGCCAGCACAATTCTGCTGTAACAGAGGGGTGAATTAGATCCCCTACATAGTGTATTCCAGGTAAATGCTTCATCTTGCACTCACAAGGCCAAATCCCCAGCTGGTGTAAATCAGCATGGCTCCTTTGATTGATCTACTCCAGTTCATACCAGCTGAGAATCTGGGTCACACAGTGGGCCTCATTCTTGTCTCAGTTCACTCTTCTACTCGTCTAAATTATTTGGGCTAGATCCTCAAGTGAGGTAAATCAGCATAGCTCCATGGATGCCAATGGGGTAACTGGCTCACTGACCTTCATACAGTTACACCTGGCTTCCTCCAGTCTGAAAGGAGAATTGGGCCCTATGACTTCAGTAGGACTGCTTCAGTCTGCCTGGCCATGCTAGAGCTTTCAGTTTCAAATCCTTGTTCTGGACTGATACCAAGGTAAACCTCTAGCTTCTTACCCTGAATATAAACACATTTTAGTCACAAAAACCGTCTTGATGCCTGCCAAGGATCTGGTGCTCTTGTAGAAGTTCTTTCCAGAACAGCTCTGCCACCTCCTGGTCCCAGGATTTGCTCACCTAATGCACAGCGATGATGCCTTACACGGAATAGTCTATGATTTACCCTGTGGGGGGTGCTGGCCCCTGGGGTGGGGGAGGAGGTTTCTGTGCGGATCCTCTGCCTCAGTGATCTTGGGTGGTGTCACTCAAACTGCCAAACAAATGGTCTGTGAGGCAAGTTTTCTGTGTAAGACAAATTAATTGTAGACAGTGAATAATGGTGGCTGTTTGCCTTCATTATCTGTAATGATGTGCTCCATTTTTTTCAGTTTTTTTAAAAAGGAGAGGGATGGGCGATTGCTTATAAATAGAGTTGTTAATTAAACAAGGCTTTGGAGCATCGCTGTAGCACCAAAGCTATGGCAATAAAAACTTGCCTAGGTAAGGGAACTTCTCAGGAGGAGCCTGTGTGAAGGATTTGCACAACACTGATATAGTTACAGCAGTGAGAAGTGTTAGTGTGTCGAACCGGCAAACTGGCACCAATCCTGAACATGGAGACTACAGCATCACCGTAGACCCTGATCTGCAAAGACCCATATTGAGGCTGAACTTTAGACACTGATTTCCACTGATGCCCTCCTGCTTCAGGAAACCACTTAAACATGTGCATTTGCTTCAGTGGGATTTCAGCATGAACTTTTCAGAAGTGGTAGGCTGGCTTTCTGAAAAGGGGCTGTATCCGGCAGCATGTCTGTAGTGCCTGTTTTCCCACTGAGAGAGAGCTATCCCTCTTACCTTTAGGCAGACCTGCTGCGAATGTCATCATGGCATACCTGGCCTTCCCATAGTGCTTCGAATAATTCCCAAATGCTTTGTCTCTCGTACAGCTGTGCAACTCCAGTGACCTTCTATGGAGTTATCCCTTGTTTGCACCAGGGTGTGTGAGAGGAGGTCATTGAAAACTGTCTCTCTGGTAAAACAGTTTAAACAAGTGCAGTCTCTGCAACTGGCTCATCGGCATTGTGTGGAAAAGACTCTTGGAGTTTATGGTGTGTTGCAGTACTTGTTTTCTCCTGGTGCAGCTGAAGCCACGTGTCCTACCCAGCATGTGTGCATGCAAAGTCTCTTAGGAAATCTTAGTCTGGCTTGGGTCTGAATTATTCAGTTCTGTTAAACCAGGGTTCGCACTAACAGTCTGTGTCGCAGTAACACTGAATTATTAGCATGCTGGGGCACAGAAGGCTTCCAAGGGAGAAGGGGCCAGGGAGCAGGGCAGTGGGAGATGAAAAAGATGATTGGCATCTGGATATCACCTGTCATCCAAAGCCCCCACTGTTCTGTGCTCACTTTACAAAGTGATTTACTAGCTGTACAATTATATCAATTATCTATAAAATAACTTGAATAATTAGGTATACTTATGGCAATCGCTAGGCCATAAACTGCAAAGCCATGTGATAAAGAGCATGCTATTGATCATTGAGCATCTCCCCTGCATTCTACCCACTGATACATCCCCCCAGGGACTAATTTGAACATTCCAACCCCTTTGAGACACTTCAGACAGACGCCTTTTGAATGAATAAATAAATATAATACAACCTACCAGTGAAGTGTTTGTTAATTCGTCTCCCCACCGCTCCAGTGATTACCCTAGTCTAGAGTTTAGGAGAGTCAGTACTAACTCCCACAATGGTGATGTGTGTGAGAGCTGATATTTTCTGACTCTGCCAGGCCAACAGATGGGAGGAGTACTATGCTCTTGAAGAGGGACAATCCCTGACTTGGACTCCTTCCTGGCAGGAGAAGGTCATGAGACACTGGGCAGTATCTCTGTGGTTCTGGAAAAGCTAGACTGGGCCATGGCTAGAGGTTTCTGAAATGTTGCTGGTTAATGGGGAGAGGCAGTGTGGTCCAATGGATAGGGCACACGGCAGCCATTCAGGAGACCTGGATTCTGTTGTTAGCTCTTCCACTGACCTCCTGTAAGACCTTGAGCAAATCACTTCATCTCTCTGTGGCTCCATGTCCTGTCCCAGCCTCTGTCTTGTCTAGCCAGACTGTAATCTTTCTGGGGTGGAGACTGTCTCTTACTGTGCATAGAGTAGCACCTACAGACCCCAACTACAGCACAGTGAGGTCCTGATCTCAGCTGAGGTATCTCAGTTCTGCCCGTATTACAGGTAGCAACAGTAGAAACAATTAATGCATCGACATTTAATATAATAATACCAGCAGCTTTTCCGATACTGTTACATTACAAATAATAGCAAAAATGCTATCATGCATGAGGGAGAGGTCGCCTCTTTGAGTCCAAGTGGCTGTATGACATCCAGCAATAGTTACCTTTTGCAACATATTGGGGAGGAAGTGGCTGCAATGCTTAAATCAATAGGATGGCAGTAAAATGGGGCATTGAAGGGTCTTGTCCTTTCATGCTGCCTGGCACAGAGGACTCAAGTCATGGAGACATTGGAGTCCAGGATGGCTCCTCGTGAGAGTCTTTATTCCTTGGCTAGCAGTGAGTAGATGGATGTTGGGCTGCAGGTTTCTGGGATGCAATGAGAAGTGGAACTTTTACAACCCTCCCTAAGGTCACCCTTCAAAGCGAGTGTCATAACATTTTTCCCAGATCTGGACCTTAGCGTCCAAAATATGGGTGTTAGCATGAAAACCTCCAAGCTTAGTTACCAGCTTCGACCTGGTAAAGCTGCCACCAGCCAAGGATCTATACAGTGCCTGGCGCACTGTGGTCTCCCCAAAACCTTCCCGGGGGGACCCCCAGACTCAGATTCCTTGAGTCTCACAACAAAGGGGAATAAACCATTTCCCTTCCTCCCCTCCAGGTGTTCCCTCCCTGGGTTCCTGGAGAGATATACAGAAGCAAGTTCCTTGAATCTAAACAGAGGGACTCCACCCTCCCTGTTTCCAGTCCTGGAAAACACAAGTACTTCTCCCCCTCACCCAGAGGGTATGCAAAGTCAGGCTAGTAAATCTAACACAAAGAGATTTTCCCCCTGACTTCTTCCTCCCACCAATTCCCTGGTGAGCTGCAGACTCAATTCCCTGGAGTCCCCACTAAAGAAAAACTCCAACAGGTCTTAAAAAGAAAGCTTTATAAAAGAAAGAAAAATACATAAAAATGGTCTCTCTGTATTAAGGTGACAAATACAGGGTCATTTGCTTAAAAGAAAAAAATGAATAAACAGCCTTATCCAAAAAAGAATACAATTTAAACATTCCAGCAACTACACACATGTAAATACAAAAGAAAACAATATAAACCTTATTGTCTTACTATCTTTGTACTTACAACTTGGAAACAGAAGATTAGAAAGGCAGGAGATAGAAAAATCACTCTCAGAGCTGAGAGGGTCAGACCCAAGACAAAGAACTCACACACAAACTTCCCTCCACCCAGATTTGAAAAAGTCTTGTTTCCTGATTGGTCCTCTGGTCAGGTGTTTCAGGTTACTGGTGTTACCCCTTTACAGGTAAAAGAACATTAACCCTTAGCTATCTGTTTATGACAGCGAGTTACAGACCCTTCCCTGTAACTGCAAATCCCTGGAGATGTTTGTAACTCTGCTTCGTGTGTAAAGGGGTGGGGCACTAGAGGGCAATGAAAACAGGGAATATAGGCCACAGGGAAAGACGAACTTCAGTAACAGTTGCTTTCCCCTGTTCTTCTTCCAACTGCAGCCCTCTTCAATCTAATTCCCGTGGGCCTTCGTGTGGTGGCGATCCAGGGGGTGAAGGCAGGTCTCTACGTCGCCATGAATGGTGAGGGATATCTCTACAGCTCAGTAAGTACCTTGCCCAGTTTGGCGATTTCAGAGCTGGTTTCTGAACGCATTGCTGCGTTGTGAACACTTCGGACAGCCTGGCACAGTAGGAGCCCACTGTCAAATAGACTCTTCCCTGTCTTCAGCAGCGACCTCAGAGTATCTCCATGTAGTTTCAGGACAGTATTCTTCGACCGTTAGTTGAAGTCACATGTCTGCTCCTTTGGACGGTCGCTTAACTCAGGTCTTGCTGTGTTAGGTTACCAAATCGGCTGGATCTGGTCAGGTTTTACATCAGTGCGACCACCCACTGCCTTCACAGAAGATACCCCTGATATACACCAGTGAACCTGATCATAATAGGTCCTGTTCTCCACACCACAGTAATTGTGTTGATTTCAGTGGAGTTATTCTTGATTTACCCCAGTGTAACTGAGCAGAATGTCTCTGTATATGAGTGGTCTTTTTAACACAGTATAAAAGATCTATGAGACACATTTTACTGAGTAATTCCCCAGTAACTTTCTTAGATGGTTTAAAAAGCATGAGGTTATTCATCAGATTCTCATTTGAAGTAAATCGTTGATTCATAATGATTTACTAAATAAGGCAGCTCTTTGCTAGAAATATTTTACCCTTGAAATAACTTCACACTAGTGCTATGCGATAAGGAAATTGTTGTTGATGCATTTTCCATGCCTTCCATTCAGATATTTGTAGAGTCTATGGGCCAGACTTTGACCTCACTAACTCCAGTGCGGATCCAGAGTACTGTAATTCTGCTGTTACTCTGACTTAAAAACATGTGTGGCTGGGGTGGGGGTGGAGGTTGGATTGGGGATAAGACCACTGAATAGGAAATAGCACAGTTCGGTTTTCGGTATCCGGCTAATTGATCTGTAATGTGGCTATCGCCATAACCTCTAGGACCAAAGGTGGCACTTAAGTCACTTGCTGATGCAGAGCTGACTCTAGTTACCTCGCGACTGAAGGCTAGCACGGTTGGCTCTCTTGTGGGTCGAAACAGCTCTGGGGTTGTCTTTTCCCACCACGCTGGAATATTGTGAATTCTTGTCAGAGCCGGAATGCAGGACTGAATGCGAACCTGTGTCTCACTATTTGAAGGAGAAAATATGGTACCGCTGAATACGTTAGGTTTCCCAATGAGTACAAGGTGTCTGATGGGTCTGTGGCTCTTATGCATATTTTCCTCCTTCTGGTAGCTGTCAATCAACTTCTGTAGTTTCCGCTGTGGCGTTCTGTTTGCAAGATAAAATCACTTTGTGGATGCCTGTGTAAGCACTGTGAGATCAGAGCTCAGACCCTGGCTTATCCTCTTCGCATGCTGTAATCACAGTCTGAGCAGTCCGGAGTGTAAACGGCCTCGTCACCCCCTCACTCTGTTCAGGGTTGTTCCTTATAGTATGATCTCAACAGGACAAAGCGCTCCAGTTTTAAACCACTCAAAGAACTGTTATTTCCACTTCTTACCTTGGGAGGCGATAATATCACAGAAGTGCAGGGCTGGAAGGGAACTCTAGAGGTCACCTAGTCTGTTCCCTGTGCCCTGCCACTGAGGAGGCAAGTTTATGTGTACCTAGACCCTTCCCAGAGAGGTCTTCTGTCTAATGTGTTCTTGAAACTTGCTGCAGACTAAGCCAATTCCTCCTTGTCCTACCCTTGGTAGACGCGGAGAGCCATTGATCACTGTCCTCTTTATGACGTCCCTTTTCTATTTGCAGACTGTTATCAGGTTCCTCCTGAGCCTTCTCTTCTCAAGACAGAGGCAATTTCTACACAACCACTTATATAGGCAAAATTTTTGTCGCTCAGGGGTGGGGAAACCCCCGAGTGATATAAGTTGTGCTGGCATAAGTGCTCGTGTGCACAGCGCTGTGTTGACAGGAGAGCGTCTCCTGCTGATGTAGCTACCGCCGCTCATTGGGGTGATTTCATTGTGTCGACAGGAGAGTTCTCTCCCACCAGTATGGAGTGGCTACGTGAGCAATCTTACAATGGCACAGCCACATCGGTACAGCCTAAACATGCTCCATTCCTTCAAACTTTCCTCATAGGTCAGGTTTTCTCAACCTTTTATCACTTCTGTTGCTCTCCTGGATTCTCTCCAGCTTTCCACATCTTTCTCGAAGTGTGCTGTCCAAAACTAGATGCAGTCCAGTACCCAGGAGTGCAGCACGGCTACCTCTCATGTCTTACCTATGGCACTCTGCCATAGCCTGGTTAGGAAATTACAAGTCCTCCTGCTAGTGTGTCTGGGTATTTGGGGATCGCGTGTTAGTTTTCTAAACTGGGTGGCTGTCAGGACGAAGAGAGGGATAGTTCAGTCAGCTCTCTGGTTATGCCAGAAACATCCCTTTCTTTCACAGCCCAGTGCATTTAAGTGTAAATTAAGTCTAATCAGTTGTGTCCCTTTAAATAAATCAGTTCAATTTACCATGATACTGACCTTCTTTGTAAAGCAGTGTGACATCCATGGATGGAAAGAGCTATATAAGAGCTTGGTGTTGGTCTTATTACTGTTGGTGTGGTTAACATTAAAATGGTTTACTTATTTACAACCTCTTTGCGATCAGGAGCCTCCTGATTTGGATCTGTCTGCGCACGACTGAGTTCAATAGGCCCTGATCCGTGGCTGGGTCTCCTGGGCATTGCGGTAATACAAATAATTAGTTTTTGAGATAAACTCTACAGAGTACACGGACTGTGTGACTTAAACAGATGTGGTGTTGTGCACAATAGAATACCTGCTTCTGTACGAGGCCCTTCAGAGCAGTGAGAGTTCAGAATTCTTGTCAGAGTAAATGAATTACAAGGAGGACGAGCAGTTAAGAGCTTTGTAAATAGAGCTGGTCTGAAAACTTGGACAGAAATGGGGAAAAATGTCTCTGGAATTTCTCAGAATTGTGTCCATTGTTTTGACCAGCTCCATCTGCAGATATGGGAAGTAATTCAGGACTAATGATGCAGGAAGAGCTAAGGAGCAGCAGCCTCAAACAGGGGCTGCAGAGAAGAAGGCTCTCTCACTGGCACCTGGGAGGCAGGATGGAGTGCCTTAAAAACATGAGGAGCCTTCTTTTCAGTCAAACAAATTAACTTACAATTAGTGGGCCAGATGAGTACAGCCTAATGGGACGTTGCCCATTTACACCAGCTGAGGATTTGGCCCAGTATCTCCAGCTGAGAGCTTTACTCTGATTACATTATCTCCGATATTACACTCAGAATCCCTCAGAATGGTCACGGGTTAGCAGGACAACTGCCATGGGCATGGTTACATGCTGTGGTTTCGATGGTTTTCAGCTGTGTCTGCAACAATAAGAATTAAACTGTTTCTTTCATGAACAAAACATCGCTGGGAGGCAAACTCCTGTGTGCTGTGCCTGGCTGTTCCGTGGCCTTCGCGTCCCAAGGAGACGTGGCTTCCCTCCCACACCAGCTCTCTGCTGGGCTGACTCTGTTGTCTCGGGGAAGCCATGACTGACTGACAGCAGCGTAGGCTTCACCCAAAGCCCATTGAACTCAACAGGTGTCTTCCATGGGCTCTGGACCGGACCTGAAGTGAGAGGGAAAATGAGGCCTGGTATTTAGAGCTGAGATGGCTCTGTCATCTTGCCAGCAAGGACTGTGGATTGAAATGCCTCTAAGCATCAAAGATAAAGGATTGAACTGAGGTCTGTAGCTGGACTGCTAATTACTCAGCTCAGTGTCAGCTGCAGCTGCTGCTTCTCACGAGGGGCAGGGGTCAGCATGTGGCACCGGTGTATGGCTCTCAAAGGCTCCTTCAGGCCCGTCTCCCATACTAACCACTGTGTCTTTAATCTTTTGCTTATAAGACCGTAAGACACAGCTTTTCTCCACCTCTGGTGTGTTTAATTTGCAGTCAGGTGCATGCCTGGTTTCTCTAGGGCAGTGATCAGTGATTTGGAATAAGGGGCTAATACTTCTTGTTGACTTTGTTCACTCACCTAGCTCCACCCTGCCCCTGTGGCCATCTCCCCTGCCCGGTGATTCGTTTCCTTCACATTTATCTGAGCATTCTAAGCCCTGTCGCTGGTTCCAAATAAGCCAGCTGGCCAGGGAAATGCTTCTTCCTTCTCTCCCAGGAGCCTCAGTTCTCTGCTGCTGTAAACGGGCAGAGCTCCACTGACTTCCATAGCGTTCCCTCTGCTTGCACCAGAAAAGAACTTGGCCTGGGTATTGCCCTACCGAATCAAGCCAGGGCTTCAGATAGAGGCTGAGTTAGCTGGTTTCTGTCAGCGCCAGCTGCGTTAGAGGAAGATGCAAGATGTCTCTCAAGTACAACTTTAGCAGAAACAGCCCTCGAGGGACGTGTCTTCCCTAACCCCAGTCAATTACGGCCAGGCAGCAGAAGGACTTATAACTCTTAACCATATCTATTTACCCTGCCTAAGGACATTAGAGATGTGGTCATAATCCATATAAATGTGCAATCCCCTTTTGAATCCTACTCAGCTCTTGGCCTCAGTGATATCTTGTGGCAGAGAGTTCCATAGGTTAAAAATACATTGTGTGCGTTTGTTGATGGGGGAGGAGTACTACCCGGGGAGAAGTGCAGGAAATTATGTAGAATTTCCCATTGCCTGAGGTCTAGAACAGGCAGAATTCAGCCCTTGGTTTTCTGCATTTAAACATCACAAGAGTGAAGCCCAATGTCTTGTGGCTTAGAAATTGGACGCTTTCCCCACTAGAAAGTAAAGACTCCCAGTGAGAATTTCAAATTCTGTAGTCATCACACATTCCGGTATGGAAAAGTTGGACTCCCTCTGTACCCTGTCTGCATGGACTCACGGGACCTGCTTTTTGAGACGCGCTGATTGGAGCTGCTGAAAACTGTTGGAGCTCTGGATGCTGAGCGCCCGTGAAAATCAGGCCCTTGTTAATTAAGGCATCTGGCTTTTCAGACAGAGGAATGTAAAATCTGGTCCCCAGAACATGTTCACAAACTCTCCAGCCTGTTCTCTAGGGAGTTTTGTTAGCTGCAAACAACATGAAAGTTCATAAAGGCTTTCTCGGGGTCTGTTTAACAGAATGCCATCGCTTGCCCCTGGATTCTCCTCTCATGACTCAGACATTCAACCCAGACTCATGCTTACAACAGTTTATACCACACCCACATCTATTCCATAGATACAAATAGGATAAAGTACAGTTCTCGAGCCATCTGCTCCAGCTCTGATACTGACTTCTCAGTGATCTTGGAAAAGTCGCCTAACCTCTAAACCTTAGGCTCCCCAGCTGTAGAATGGGGTACCAGTGTTTCTCACAGGGGTGTGGTAAAGATGAAGTAGTTAATAAGGTCCTTGGGGCAAGGACCATCTTTTTGTTCTGGGTTTGTACAGGCCCTAGCACAGCATGATTGGAGCATCTCTGTATGGTGATAATACAAACAATGTCTGCAAAGTGCTTTGCACGTGAAAAGTGCTGAGCATTGTTCTTTTACAGTGAAAGCCCATGTGGAGCAAAAGTACCTCTTCAGGCTCATTGGATTGCTCAGCGTGTATGGAAATTCTCTCTCCCTCTCTGTTATGTATAACTCAGCGGAGATAGAGCTGGGACCAACCTGGTCTCATGTACATAACCCTTCTGTTTTTCATTGGGTAGAGTGTACTGCCATAACACATCCCCCGTTGTTTAACTTGGAATTCTAATAATTTTTGAAATGGGAAATTGTAATCTATTATTTATTGGAATGCTTATGAAAACTCGAACAGACTTGCCATGAGAAAAGCCTGGGCTGCTTACAAGGGTGCAGCATGCGTTAAGCGTATAAAATGTATAGTTTGAAATGCAGGGAAGTTTAGCTCAAATCCCTTCAAAATCATTGCTGTGAAGGAGTGATGATTATGCACAAAAAAAAACCCTGAACAACAACAGACCTCCATGTCAGCTCACGAGCTCTATGTATCGTTCATTTCCGCTTTTTTATCGTGTTCTATCATTTTGCATAACAAAGATGTCTTGCATAAAAATAAATAAGCATCCAGGGAAGTGTGTATGTTAACAGGGCTTTTATCTGCCTGTATTGTCATAACTATTTTACCACTGTTCCTTGAGGGTTATTACAATATTATCTATGCTATTTCAAGATCATCAGCTAAAATCAATTGGCACTACATTGCTCCTATAATTGGCTCGTCTATCTTTTAATACTGAAGTCTGTGCCACATTTGACCTCTAGTGGTTATACTTTATTTAATCTCTCCAAAAGTTCTGTGCTGTTAAACCTGCCAAATAGGCACAGTCACCATGTCCCATAAACAAATTCAGTCTTGTATACAAGGGTGCTTGTGGTGTGAGAGGTTCTGTTGATTCCTGCCTTGTATTGGATGTCTCTGAAGTGTAGCTTCTGATCAGTCCCCATGGGGCTCAACTCTCTCAGGGCACGGATCCTTGTAAGCACAGCTATCAGTAGTACAGTGGTTATTTTTCCTTTGAGGTTCTTCCACAGATGTTGCTTTGTCTCCATTACAAAGAAGTTTTGTAATGCTCCAGTGTCCGGCTCTGTTAATCTCTGCTGGTGCATAGAGAAAAGCAGGTGCTGCCAGGGATGGCAAGTGCTAACTGGCCAGCTAGGACATGGCAGAAGTGTGTACGGAGTTATGACTGGCAATCTTTGAAAAGGCATCTGACCTGACTTGGCAAGCGCAGCCCCTCTGCTCTTCAGACAAGGAGGGGTTGATAGGATGTTGTGATGCCGTAACTTCTCGGGCAAGAGTTCCTCATTTCGCTTCTCAGTCAAGGGGCCTGTATTCTAACAACATTTCTAGCATAGTGCTGGGTAGGGGGATCATCTGGCTTTTCAAATGAACTAGTTTGAAACCTACTTTCCATCTGAGGTGGCTGGTTATTCAAGAGAGGGCCGAGGCTTCCATGATGCCGTTTCAGAGGACAAGGACAATAGCAGTAGGACATATCCCTGATTTCCTGGCTGTTTATTCCCTATCTCATTTAATAACAGCACTGATTGAGGGATTAATGTACACGGGGGCACCATCTTCCCCTTCCTGCAGGTTGAGAATAATTCCCACTGAGTTCAGGGGCATTATTCCAATTCAAGGGCAAGCAGCAGTGGAGAACTGGGCCCCTTTCCCAGTTAGTCCCAGTGCAAAGCACTTAAGTGCATGGATATGCACCACTTGTCATACATACTTTGTCACAATATGTAGTTCCATTGAAATGGAAATTGCAGAATCAGGGTGATTTTGCCAGAATTTCATTTTAGAACAAGACCATGGGGGCGAGGGGGAGTTCTGACAAGATTGATATGTCCCATTTTGACATTTTTGGAATCAAATATTTAGATTTTTCATCTTGAAGTTACTTTGTTTTGATTTTTTTAAAATTAGGCATTATAACATAATGCAAAATAACATGCAAATCAATTTTTTTCAAGTTTCCCTTTTGAGATGTTCAGTTTTCATTCCAATTTGAAATGAAGCAAAATCTTGAAATATTTCATGAACTGGAAGTTCCATTCTCCACATTCCACTGAAGCTCTGGGATTCAAGCTATCAGTGGGATTTAAGCACGCGTTCAAAGTTAAGCACTTGAGTCAGCAAAATACTCAATCAAGACCCTAAAGAATTGTGCCTTCGTGTAAAGGATTCCATGTTTGCTCAGGCATTTCTCCTCTGCTGTTGATATACAATCAAGTCTCTCTAACTGAGCACAGTAGAGGTGATGAGAACGAGGCAGACGTATGCTGACTTGGTTCGGAACTTTTCACCAAAAGGTTTGTGCATCAGAAAATGCCTGTTTGTTGGAACCAGAACTTTTCACACAATCATGTTTCAATTAAACTTTCCTGGGAAAGGTTTTTCAGGCTCAGGATGGAATTTCTGATACGTGAATGAGTGCGTTCCACCAGAGGCTAGCCAAGAACCCAGTGGACAGGGTCCTCACCTGTAGTGTGGGAGACCCAGGTTCAAGATGCTATGGTGCCTGATTCAGACCGGGAACATCAACCTGAATGCCATCCCTATTAGTTCTGTTGGCGGGGACAGAAAGGACTGTTATGTTAGCCTAGGTCCCCCTGTCTTCTCCCATCTATCCACTTCTCCACATTCCTGCAACATCTCAAGGGCATACTGATTTGCTGTGTTAAATTCCAGTATAATTTATACATGGATTATTTTGCCTATGAAGGGGAATATCTATCTTCCACAAGTGAGAGCTACCCATAATTCATGGGCATCAGAGATACAACTGAAGTTAAGATCTTCCCTAATGGTGAAAGGAGGATAAATATCACCCTTCCCGGGTACAGTACTGCGTTTTATATGGAGAGAAGATTTTAAAAAAGAGGACATATTTGACTGAGATCAGTTTTGGTTTGGATCTGTGTTTTGCTACCGCTAAATTTAAAGATGGAAAGAATAAAACAGGTTAATAGAGATGGCTTTGCAGGACACTGACTAAAGGTTTGGGGGTGAGAGCAGTCCTTGACAGGTAGACGGAAAAGACCAAGGGCAGGAGGGAATAGCTTAGGGTGCAAACCCATCTAACAAGGAGAGACAGGATGGAAAGGAGCAATGGGAAACTTTTCAGTGATGAGAATTGTTATGCTGTTGGATCAAGGGAAGCGGTAGAAGTCCAAAGTGCTTGAGATATTTGAAACTGTACCAACTAAGCCATTGGAGAACACGGCTGTAGGGAACAGACATGGATGGGAGCCTGGACCACCTTCAGTTTCTCTGCTTCTGTGAAAGGCCATTGGTCTCAGATCTTGTCTTGTCCACCCACTTACCAGAGACTAGGGTAGTCAGATCAGTGTTTAAATCCTAGACGCCCTGCCTCATAGCTATTTGCCATCCTGAGCTCTTGGTCCATAGGCCAGATCCTGATATCTTTACTGACATTGTGTGGTTCCTTGTATGCAAGTTGCTCCATTGAAATCAATGGAGTCAGGTACAACTCCACATGAATAATGGTGGCAGAATCTGGCCATAGAAAATTAAATGTGCTTACACCGATCCCAGTTCAGCAAAGCATTTAAGGATGAGCCTAGGTGCTTTGCTGAATCTGCATCCCTGAGCACCCTCTGTAGTGTGGGCTTTAGCATTTAGGGCTAAAGGTTGCTTGACATTCAAGTTAAATCAGCATCTTAGGTAAACTTTTCAGAGGACTAATTGTTACTTCAGGGAAAACTCCAAGTCAACCAGCGTTCTCTCGAGACAGTGCATTCTGCGCCCAGAGATAGGGCCAACGGTTCTGCTTTTACTGCTGCCAATTAGTCATTACTGTGATTTGCTGCATGTTGACAGTTTTTTTTCAGTGCCACAGAGAGCGTGGGAGAGGCAATATGCTTGTTCCCAGGGACTTACAGTCTGTGCAACCCAAAGGTTATCATAGAGAGGGCATTTCGCCAACAGCAGTGCTGAAAGGCATTGTAGTTCCAGAGAACACAGGCAGGCAGAATGCAGCTGGGAATGGGGAGTATGCTGGTCCCTCCCACACCCCTCCTGCTACTTTCCCTGACCTTCTGTCTGGCATAATGGAGAGGCCTCCTATGGTCCTCTTCTCATACGTGCTTACAACCAATGAACCAAAACCTGGGCCTGTGTGACTGGCTCAGACCCCAGGACTTCAGGAGAGAATGTCCGAGACAGAGCTCCCTTCCTAAACCACCGTTCGGTACATCCCTTTGCCAGAGGCATGCTGTTCCTGGGCACCATTGTGCAAATGGCAGACTGCAGCCGCAGAATGAACGAGCCGCTTGGGAATAGGTGGCTTGGTAGAATTATTTAAGAGCAGGCATTAACCCCATCCACTAGTTACAGAACTTCAGTTTGAAAGGAGGAAAGTACATAGGACTTAATTTAACCCTGCAGGTATGGCTTATACCCCTGAGCCCAAAGGATCGAGGGCACCACCCAAGGCCTTTGCTCCCAGGGGAGGAGAGGCAGTGGTGAGCAGCAGCTTTAAAATCCACCTGAGACCACCCACTGTCAGGTGCTCCCTGGATGATGCACTGATTCAGGTATGTAGGTTAATGGGTTTGAACAGTAATAGTAGCATAGATTGTGAGATGCCGATGTACACGGGACCATTTCTTCCCTACAGGGTAAGAGTAGCTCCCAGTGACTCGCAGATACACCCTAATGATGATGATGTTACTGATTTGTTTTGCCCTAGGGCCTAGGAACTCTAGTCATGGACCAGGACCATATTGTGCTAGGTGCTGGTCAAATGTAGAATTAAAAAAACAGTTCCTGCCCCACAGCACTTACAATCTAAGTGTACACAGGAGACAACAGCTGGATACAGACAGCAAGGGGAGCACAAGGAAACAATAAGATTATGTTGATCAGTATGACTGGCAGTGGCTTTGTACACCACTTCACCCAGAAGCTATTGGGCTTGACACAGGAATTGCTGGGTGAAATCCAGTTAGGCAGGAGGTTGGACCGGATGATCACCAGGGTCCCTTCTGGTCTTAAAACCTATATGTGAAATCCTGGCTCCATTGCTGTCAATGGCAAATCTCCCATTGAGTCCAGTGGAGCGAGGATTTCTCCCTGTGAATCTACAGCTTCGGTGGGAGTTGTTGAAATCTTGGGGACAGTGGGGGAGTGAACAGGGATCAGTTCACTCTCATCTAAGAAACCAGACTTTGTTTAATGCTTCTGTGTTTGCTCAGAGATATTTTTGTCCATGACTGTTGCTGTGTAACTGAGTCTATGTAATGCCTAAAGTGGGTACGTGGTTATTGATTTTTAGGGTGGGAATCGCCAACATTTCTACACAATATAAGTTTTTCTTTTTTAAAAGATTACACATTTCTAGCCCTCATAGAAGCAAAGAGCCTTCATAGTTGGCATCACGGAGACTTGGTGGGATAATACACATGACTGGAATATTGGTACAGAAGGGTACAGCTTGCTCCAGAAGGATGGAAAGGAAAACCAGGGAGGAGGTGTTGCCATATATATTCCAAATGCACACACTTGGACGGAGGTTGAGATTGAAATAGGAGACACATTAGTTGAAAGTCTCTGGGTAAGGATAAAAGGGGTAAAAACCAAGGATGATGTCATGGCAGGGGTCTACTACAGACCGCCAAACCAGGAAGAAGAGGTGGATGAGGCTTTTTTTAAACTAACAAAGTCATCCAAAGCACAGGACTTGGTGGTGATGAGGGACTTCAATTACCCAGACATCTGTTGAGAAAATAACACGGCAGGGCACAGATTATCCAACAAGTTCTTGGACTGTATTGGAGACCATTTTTTATTTCAGAAGGTGGAGACAGCTGCCAGGGGAGAGTTTGTTCTAGATTTGGTTTGGACAAATAGGAAGGAACTGGTTGAGAATTTGAAAGCGGAAGGCAGCTTCGGTGAAAGTGATCATGAAATGGTTGAGTTCATGATTCTAAGGAATGCCAGGAGGGAAAACAGCACAATAAAGACAATGGATTTCAAGAAGGAAGCCTTTAGCAAACTCAGAGAGTTGGTAGGTAAGATCCTGTGGGAAGCAAGTCTAAGGGGAAAAACAGTACAAACGTTGCAGTTTTTCAAAGAGACATTATTAAGGGCACGAGAGCAAACTATCCCACGGTGTAGGAAAGACAGAAAGTATGGCAAGAGACCAGCCTGGCTAACCAGGAGATCTTCAATGATCTGAAACTCAGAGTCCTACAAAAAGTGGAAACTAGGTCAAATTACAAAGGATGAATATAAACAAATAACACACGTCTGTAGGGACAAAATTAGAAAGGCCAAGGCACAGAATGAGATTAAACTAGCTAGAGACATAAAGGGTAACAAGAAAACAGTCTACAAATGCATTAGAAGCCAGAGAAGGACCAAGGAAAAGGTAGGGCCCGTTACTCAATGTGGGAGGAGGGAGGGGGGAACAATAATAGAAATATGGAAATGGCAGAAGTGCTAAATGACTTTTTTGTTTCAGTTTTCACCAAAAGGTTAAAAGCGTTTAACACAGTGAATGCCAGTGAACATGAGGTAGATTCTGAGGCTAAAATAGGGAAAGAACAAGTTAAAAATAAGGAAATACTCAAGTTAGATGTCTTCAAGTCACCAGGGCCCGATGAAATGCATCCTGGAATACTCAAGGAACTAACTGAGGAGATATCTGAGCCATTAGCGATTATCTCTGAAAAGTCATGGAAGACGGGAGAAATCCCAGTGAACGGGAAAAGGGCAAATATAGTGCCCATCTATAAAAAGAGAAATAAGGACAACCTGGGGAATTACAGACCAGTCAGCTTAATTTCATAGTACCCAGAAAGATAATGGAGCAAATAATCAAGCAATCAGTTTGCAAACATCTCAAAGATGATAAGGTGATAAGTAACAGTCAGCATGGATTTGTCAAGAGCAAACTTGTCAAACCAACCCAATAGCTTTCTTTGGCAGGGTAACAAGCCTTGTGGATACGGGGGAAGCAGTAGATGTGGCATATCTTGATTTTAGCAAGGTTTTTGATACTGTCTTGCATGACCTTTTCATAAACAAACTAGGAAAATATAGCCTAGATGGAGCTACTATATGGTGAGTGCATAACTGGTTGGAAAACTGTTCCCAGAGAGTAGTTATTAATGGCTCACAGTCAAGCTGGAAGGGTGTAATGAGTGGGGTCCCACAGGGATCAGTTCTGGGTCCGGTTCTGTTCAATATCTTCATCAATGATTTAGATAATAGCATACAGAGTAGTACAATTATAAAGTTTGCAGATGATACCAGGCTGGGAGGAGTTGCAAGTGCTTTGGAGGATAGGGTTATAATTCAAAATGATCTGAACAAACTGAAGAAATGGTGATATTCAGACCTTAGTGGTTCAGCAGCCAAATTAGTGATCAACGTTACCCAAAAGTGCCGCCGGAGTGTGAATTCCTTGTTTCATTTACTATTTTTATATATTTAAATCTCACAGCAAAATGACTGACCAAGTATTATTATTTTATCAACTACAATTGGTTAATAACATAGTAAAAGCATCCTGATTGTGACTGGTTAATAGCTTAGACTGGTTAATAATTAAATCACACGGTGTGTTGCAATGAGCTGCAGGAGACACATCAAAGAGCCACTTGCGGCTCGCAGGCCTCAGTCCGAGTATCACTGGTCTGAAGTAAATGGGATGAAATTCAATAGGGACAAACGCAAAGTGCTCCACGCTAGGGAGGAACAATCCATTGCACATATACAACATGGGCAATGACTGCCTAGGAAGGAGCTCTGTGAGAAGGGATCTGGGGTCATAGTGGACCACAAGTTAAATATGAGTCAACAGTGTAACACTGCTGCAAAAAAAGTGAGCCTCATTCTGGGATGTATAAACAAGACACAAGAAAGTAATTCTTCTGCTTTACTCAGTGCTGATTAGGCCTCAGCTGGAGTATTGTGTCCAGTTGTGGATGCCACATTTCAGGAAAGATGTGGAGAAATTGGAGAGAGTCCAGAGGAGAACAACAAAAATGATTCAAGGTCCAGAAAACATGACCTGTGAGGAAAGATTAAAAATATTAGGGTTTGTTTAGTCTGGAGAAGAGAAGACTGGGAGGGGACGTGATAACAGTTTCAAGTATATAAAAGGTTGTTACAAGGAGGAGAGAGAAAAATTGTCCTTGTTAACCTCTGAGGACAGGACAAGAAGCAATGGGTTAAATTGCAGCAAGAGTGGTTTAGGTTGGACATTAGGAAAAACTTCCTAACTGTCAGGGTGGTTAAGCACTGGAATAAATTGCCTGGAGAGGTTGTGGAATCTCCATCATTGGAGGTTTTTAAAGACAGGTTAGAGAAACACCTGTCAGGGATGGTCTAGATAATACTTGGTGCTGTCTTGAGTGCAGAGAACTGGACTAGATGACCTCTCAAGGTCCCGTCCAATCCTACACATCTATCATTCTGTGAAAATGGGATTGCGTTTGCTGGGCATATATAATATGGGAATGCACTGGTCATGGTATTTAAATAAGAGTAGTTATCAAGTGTATATCTGAATAACGGAGCTGGTTGGAGACCAGAATTTGCATTCCCTAGGAAATTCTGACATTTTGAAATTTGTTTTCATTCTGAAAAAAATAGATTCAGAAATTTTGAAAACATTTGGTTTCAATATCAAAATATAATATAAAATATTAAATATATCCACGTTGTATAATAAAACATAAATGTGAGACATTGAATTTTTTAATATAATGAAAAAGTGAAAGTGAAATGAGACTGTTGAAATAATTCATTTTGCCCTTATCCTGTAGAAAATGTCAGATTGAACTAGGAACCGTTTTGATTTTGATGAAACACTGTTTTCTCGTGGAAAAGTGTTCTGCTGAAAACCTTTTTGACCAGCTCTACTCAATCTATTTTAAAGAATATGCACTGACAGTAAATGCCATTTATGGCCATACACAAGGCACTTTAAAAACAGTTCTTATGAAATATACTGTCAAAAGTGGTGGTGGTTTTTAACTTGATTTTTCTGAAATAGTGTTAAGGGTTCTGGATGTGACACCCAGAATTCTGGGCTCTGGGGGCATGGGAGGGGAAAAAGTGGAGATTTTGAAGTCACAGAAGGAAAAAGTGGTGGTTTGGGGCAGTCACAGGTGGAAGATGGTTTAATTAATAGATTGTAAGGCCAGAAGAGACCATTTTGGTCAATGCTTGGAACTTCTGGTCTGGTTAGTACTTTCCAGGATCAAAAGCAGCTTTCACTGATGCTCTGATATCACTCTGACAATTTCTCATGGGTCTAAGAAACTGACAGCTGCTTCTGTTCACAGCTGGATCTTATCAGTCCTTTTGTGGTGTATCAGGCGCTTCCTGCTGTAATTTGCTCTCCCTTGTTCACTCTTGGGGCTGTAATTCTGTTTACTCCCAGCCTCATGCTTTCTCTGATTGCATATTCCAGTGTCCTCCTGCTGCCGCTGCTTTTGCTTGCTTGTTTTTGTAACTGCTCTGTTCTGATACCAATGCCTTTCCCAGCGGATGCTTAGAGAGAAGTTTGATCTAGATAGGTAAGGACTAGCCCTCACTCCCATAGAGGTGGTGGGTAGAGAGAACATGCAGTACTGCTGCCTACGCTGTCACTGGCGCTTGGGAAAGCGGAGTCCCTCTAAGTGGGATGCTGCATTCGCTTAGGGCCGGATTCTGCTGTTCTTAGAACCTTCCACGGCATCTTGCCCCCTTCCTTTCATGGAGTAAGGTATCACTCAGTGTGAGGAAGGCTGGCAGAATCAGGCTGGCTGAAACAGTGAAACCAAACAACGCTCAGATTTTTAAATCCCCACGCCAGGGGCTGATTTGGTGCTGGGCCATCCTTAGCCATTAGGAAAGCAGATATCAGGGTTTCCTGTCACCTCCTGGAGTGCTGATGCCACTCAAAGTATGGAGGAGATGTGCCCCAAGGACAAAGAGAGGCTTTCGGGAGGTTCATTTCCATGAGTTTACTTCTGAATCTTGGGAAGTTCAAGTGATCCTGAAATTCACAGCAACGCATTCTCCAACCCCCCAGATGCCTACACAAGCTCCAGCCTCGTGCTAAAAGCTTTCTGAAACATGAACGCTTCGGTGATGCAAACGAGACATGATGGGAAGATGGGAAACCTTGCTGTCTCTCTGCCGCTTTCTGCCTGACAACTCCAAAGGGCTGACTTCTGTTTCTAAGGAGACTCTTTGGTCGGCTCCTTCCAGGGCTGCACACAACATGTATTATTGATAAGAGTGTGTGGGAGCTAGGCACAAATTCGTGATGTGGATGGGAGCTCTGCAGAGTAATTACCACAGAGATGGTATTCCTCTGCCTGAGACTTGTGAGATTAAACAAATGTTAATCCCCTGCGCTTCTTGGAGTTAAAGTTTTCCATTAAATCTTTGAGGAGAAAGTAGACTAGAATCTCAGAGTGTTTGATCTAGGCTGCTAGCTCCAGAGGTACTTGCCACTGGGAAAGATTGTGCGTGACCCTCCACGCCTGGGCACAGTGGGGAGGGAAGCGCTGGGAGCTAGATACAGCATGGCTCTCCCATTCCGCTGAGTGCAGTGACCATGTTTCTGCCGGCGTTAGCCTCTCCAAAGTAGGCAGGGATGGGGGAGTGGAGAAAGAAGATACCTCCCCATCTTCCAGGGTGGTGCAGCAGCCGACAACCCTGGAGCCATTGCAGGCATGGTGCTTCCTGGAGTTACTGCTGGGGGAGCCTGTCTCCATGCTGCCCCCAGCCGGCAATCCTGTATCACCTTCGCAGGGTGCATGTGCTTTGAAAGGAGGGTCCTTCCCTCATGTGCTGGGTAACGTGCTGATGTACAGCAAAGCCCTGCCTTGAAAACTACGCAGCGCTGAGGAGACACAGCACCTGGCCTCCTCTTTGCTCTCTTTGCAAGGGGAGTACAGTTAGGAGATGCCATCTGTTCACCCAGTCTCCCACCCTGTCTCACAGCCGCATGGCCTCAGGGGTGTTGTTCCTCCCACCCTGTCAGTGGCTGCAGGGCAGGTGCAGAAGGGCTGTTACCTGTCAGTGCATGGGACAGGTTTGACTCTGGCAGGAGGAGGGGCCCTGGGCAGCATTGGGGGCAAGGTGACGCCGTACCACCCTGGGACAGCAGTCAAAGGATTATCCCCTGGGGCATGGGTTCAGCCTGCTCCCCCACCTGGCATGCAGGCTGGGCCTAGCCCTGTCTCCTCCCTGCCTTTACCTGCCCTCTTTGGCGTGCTGTGTGCCCCATGGCAGTAACTAGCCAGCCCCGCCTGGGCCCTCCTGGAGGCAGCTCTGCCATGCTGCCAGTGCTGTGCACAGGCCGTGCCAGCGGAGGCTCCTACTCCAGCCCCATACCCTGTACCAGGGTGCCCCAGGCCACAGGCCATCAGGGAAAGGGATGTTTAGGACCCGTAAAGCCAGGCCATGGGGAATTCCCCCAGCATAGAGGCTTTCCTGGCTGGCATGTAGGAGGAATTTAAAGGAGGATAATGAGGTAGCTTTGCAGATGGTGGTGGGGAGCTCCTCCCAGATGTGTTTATCGGGGCAGCATTGGAGAAAGCATAGCCAGGATGATTTGAAAGTGGACAGTGGAGACGGGTATCGAGCAAAGATGAGCATCAGCAGCTCGAAAGCGAAGGAGTGTCATCAGGAGGAGGGAGAAAACTTGTTCACCTTAGCCTCCAGTGATAGAACAAGAAGCAATGGGCTTAAACTGCAGCAAGGGAGATTTAGGTTGGACATTAGGAAAAAGTTCCTAACTGTCAGGGTAGTTAAACACTGGAATAGATTGCCTAGGGAAGTTGTGGAATCTCCATCTCTGGAGATATTTAAGAGTAGGTTAGATAAATGTCTATTAGGGATGGTCTAGACAGTATTTGGTCCTGCCATGAGGGCAGGGGACTGGACTCGATGACCTCTCGAGGTCCCTTCCAGTCTATGAGAGACGATAGGTAAGGTGGGGCTTGACTATGGAATGCCGTGAAAGTGAAGGCAAGGCCTGCAACAAGCCACATGGAGTTGTCAATATTTCTGAGAGAGAGAGAGCACAAATGAGAAGATCAAACTGGGTACAAAGACATGAGTGACAGCTGCTGGCTGAACGCTGCACCCTGTGTATCCTTCCTGACTTGCACTGGGTGCAGGTCCAATGCAGAATTTGGCCCTCTGTTTTATACCTGGTGGTGGAAGCATTGTCATCAATTTTTGCCTCATGGAGAGAGGGGAAATAAGGAAGGCATTCTTGATGTGGTATTGAGTGGTTGAGTCAGTTTCTGATCTCAATGCGGGTATAAATCTGGAGTAGCTCCACTGAAGTCAGTGAAGCCAGATAACAGATCAAAGAATTTACCCTTGCGTGACTGAGGTCATAATCTGCCCCATTGTTTCTGTCACAGTTTGTCTGTGCCTCTGAAGCACTAGCTGTAAAAACCAATTTCCCATAGTGGGGAGTTGTAATCTGAACTCTTGGGGCTTTGTTTAGTATTCAGGGTTTGTAGTATTCAGTGTGTATGTGGTGATCTTAAGGAGACAGCGTATGTTTTGGAGATTCCATTACGTAATCATTCCTCATTGCGTGTTTTGAGATCATGCTATGACATAATACGTTGCTCTTGTAACAATTGTCTTTCATCGATCTCAAAGTGGAAGGTAAGAATTAATATCCCCATTTCACGGAGAGGGAAACTGAGGCACAGAGGAAGGAAATGACTTAATCCAAGTTGCACAACTGTTCAGTGGCAGCACTTGCAATAGAATCCGGATCTCCTGAGCCTCTTCCTGTGAGCTTGTTACAGAATAAAATGTTTGTCAGATTCACACTTGGAATCATGCTGACAATTTCAGACCATTGTCAAAGGGGAAACTGAAAAGAAATAGAAAAGTAGCCAGAGCGATCCAGTGACTGGCTCACGGAGATGGGGTTCTTAATATATTTTAATTTTTTTTAAATTGCAATCTGTACCTCCAGGAGTTGCCTGCAAGGAATTTGTTATGTAAGTAGGTGGCAATTTGGAAGGATTGTAAGAGAATGACTTTTGCACCTTAGTAGCCCCCTCCTTTTTCACGTGCTCGCTATATCCGTGTCACACTGCCTCACAAGGGTACTTCTAATAGGATTTTAGAAAAACCAATAACATAACAAAAATCTCCGGTTAGAAGTATTCTATAGAATTAAGTACATTACAACATTGATAGACCGAATTCTGCTCCCTATTCTGTTTCTGAAGCTGATGGAGTAACCTCAGAGTGCAACTGAGAAGAGAATCTGGCTCTGTGCTTTCGCTTATCAGAAAGACCAAAAGCTGGGTATGGAGAGACCCTTTGGAAGTGGTCTCTAAGTCTGAAAGGTGTAATTGGCGGGAAGGGGGCGCTGGCTCTGCCAACCTGCTGCTCTTCACAAGCACCACATTCACTTTAAAATGATGGCTAAGATTTGCACAGCTGCCTAATTGGAAATGAGTGGGAGCTCTGTGTCCACGTTGCTTGGGCAGCTTTGAGCATTGAACACTGTTGTCTTTAACCTAATTCACCAGAATAACATCCTACAATAAGTCCAATGTAACCTCTCTGCATCCAGCCTAGTTCTGACTGAGCAGCTGTTTGGGATCCCTCTTTGCTGTACAGGTTGAGACTCATTGCCGTGTCACATTTAACTTTGACCATCCTCCCATTCTTCTTCAGCAAGCTCATTACAAGCATCTGCTATCAAGGTTTTGCCCTGAACCACAATAAATGTCTTTCTGTAAATACCCCATGGCGATGCAGGCTAATATTTCAGTGGGAAGTCTGGGCAGGGGACTCTGTAATACAGGGAGACAAACTCTGCCTTCAGTTACCCGGACATAAATGCAGCATGACTCCATTGACTTCCATGGAAATGCTCCAGATTCACAGAGGAGGAATCTTCTTGGGAGTGAGTAGTCATGTCTGCTCATGTCCTGCCAGCATGGCTGCAGAGTGCAGAATAAGTGGCTGATCTTGGTTATGGGGAATCTTGGAACAGCCAACCACGGGACAACACTGAGCTTTGTAATGTGAACCTGTAGCCAAACCTGTGAGGAAAGGGGAACTTCTTTATGTGGGTAGGCGGAAGGATACTCCAGTGGTTAGAGCTCCAGCCTGGGATGCAGAAGACGGGTTTAGCTTTACCAGAGATTTGCTGTCTGACCTTGGGCAGGTCACTTGAGTTCAGTGGGAGTTAGGTGCCTTTAGACCTTTTAACACTCTGGCCCTGAGCCTCTCCGTGCCTTGGCTCCCCGTCTGTAACCAGGGCCATGTGAATACCTAAGATGGATGATTGTGGTCCAAGGAGGTCACTACACAACACTGCTTCTCACACAATAGATCCTCTCCCTGTGTGTGCTGCTTTAATGCTGTGAGCTAGAGATGAGTTCGAACCCACCCGCCAGGTGTGAGCACCTCCAAACTTAGGGTTGTTCCAGACCCATCCGCATCTGCTTCTGACGTCAGTAGGCCTGGCCAAACTGAGCCATTAGCCCTGCATAACTCAGCTGTGGAAGAGTGAGCCTGAGTCAAGTCTGCTTCAAGGATTGTCAACGGTGTGGTGTGCTAAGTTCCCGCTGAAGCATGCCTTTGTGGGCGAGAGCATTAAGGGCAGAAGGGGCAGACATTAACTGTCAGATCCCTGGCTGAATCCGTGAGGCAGGCACATGGGGAGATCGCTATTTGAGTTCTAAACTGAGCCACTTTTAGGTGGAATTGTTGAACGAGAGTATCTAAAATCAGACTGTATTATTTTTCCATCTTTGGTTTTATGACTTAGTGATGATAGTTATCCTTCTGTAGGCTGCTGCTGAGCTGAGCCCAGACTGACCAATATTGTCTCCTTGTTTCCATCTGCCTGTCTGTATCCATGTGTTGTCTTATATTTAGAATGTAAACTCTTAGGGGCACAGACTGCCTTTTTGTTTTATCTTTGTACAGCTCCTAGCACACCAGGTTCCTGGACCATGGGTGGGGTTCCGGGCACTGTGGTAATACAAATAATAATTAATAATGCCTCCCTCCACCAAAGGAGCTCTGTACTTTACAAGCACCACTGAATTAAGGCAAAACATTTCAAACCTGGATTCCTAAATTTTGGACACCTAAATCCCTATGTCTGTACCTAGGGCCAGTCACTGATTTCCAACAGTGCTGGGTACCTGCAGCTCCCTGTGTTTTTGGAGGGATTTTCCGATGCTCAACACTTCAGAAATTCAAGCCACTTTTATTTAGGGGCTTAAATTGAGATTTAAAATCTTAACTTTGGGTACCTAGGTGTGCACACGTTGGCCTAAGCTTCCCAACATCAATGTGAAGAGTCCCGCTGGCTTGGATTTTCAGAGGATCCTTGGGGAGTTAGGAACCAAGGGTAAAAATATCAAAAAAACTCCCTTTGGGTTCTTTGGAAATTCCATCCAACAGGATTGAGTATTGGAAAGCCAGTGGGAGGCAAGCTCCTAACTCACCTAAGAATGGTACTCTTAAATACCGTTGAAATCCAATAGGAGCTGGGTGCCTACCTTTGCTCCCTTCAGCTGCTTTGAAAATGGAAGCCATTGTCTCCCACAGATGAGCATTCAACAGCACAGAGAGGTGAAAGGGCCTGGCCATGGTGACATGGCCGGGCTCCCAGACTGCAGCTTTACCCACGGATTATCTGTCCATGAGAGTTGGATGCAGGGACTGGATAAACTTGTATTTCCTCCCAAAGGTCCTACCAGGCGTAGTGAAGCATCCATACCAGGGGAGATTAGGATGCATTGTGTTCCTCTTTTTATTTCTCTTAGGTTTTACTTTGCTTCATTGCTTTACGACAGCAGTCATCAGTCACATGTCCTGATAACAGGCTATATTCTTTCTTCAGCAAACATCAGCTTTAACTGTAAAATACTTCACTGTTCCACGTTAAAGCTGCTTGGCTTTTGGAAACGATGCATCACTTTAGTCTTAGTACTTCAATTCGCAAGCAAGGCCACACATCACTTTTCTGCCCCACGCCCCATCTGAAGTCATCAAAACAGCCAGAGCTGAGCAAAAGCTGCTGCAAGCCTCGCACAGTATTGTAAGTTATAGACATTGTAGTGGATTGTCCGTTTCTTCCTTCTCCTTTCCTGTGGACTATTTCATTCTGCAACCCGCCACTGAAAATCACTTTGAGATAAAGCGTCCGTGGGCATTTCTACCCCATTTCCCTGAAAGCAGGGGCGGCTCTAGGGATTTTTGCCGCCCCAAGCACGGCAGGCAGGCTGCCTCCGGCGGTTTGCCTGCGGAGGGTCCGCGGTCCCACCGCTTTGGCGGACCTCCTGCGGAGCGCCCCCCGCGGCTTGCCACCCCAAGCACGCGCTTGGTGTGCTGGGGCCTGGAGCTGCCCCTGCCTGAAAGACACTTGAGAAAAGGGCTCCTCAGCCTGACTGTTCTTGGGTGCACAGTAAATTGTCCTCTGCTATGGCCAGTTCAGCAAGGGGCGTAAACGCATTCCGAAGTCAATGGGAAGACTCGGGTGCTTCAGGTTACACATGTGCTTACGTGCTTTGCTGAACTGGGGCCTCAGGGCTGAGAGCATGCATCCCAGCCTGGGTGGTCTGCTCAAGCTACTGTGCTAAAACAGTGTGGACATAACAACAAAGGTTGCAGCTGCACTAGCTATGCAAGCTTGGACCCAGGGGCCTGGGCAGGCTTGAACTCTGGCACCTGGCCCAAACTGCTACCGGTGTCATAATACCCATACTGCTATTTTTAGAGCACTAGCTCAAGCAAAGCTAGCCTGCGTCTGACTACCCAGACTGGGAAGCATGCTTCAATCTGCTTGATTTCTGGGGGAATTTTTTTTTTCTTATAGCCACTGGGAAAGTTTTTATCAGACCTGAAGGCACCCACATTTTTTACCTCACAAAGCTTGGCAATACGTATCTGTATGTTACATTCCCAACCAGTGAGGGGTTGTGTCACTGTCTGCCCTGCAACGTGGGGCACCTCACAATGCTTTGCTGCTGTAGTGCCCTATCTGGGCCACTCACAAGCAGCCTGCCAGCGTGAAAGTCACACACTGAGTGTCTGTATGCTAGACAGCCCTGGTTCAGCTGTTCTGACCCCAGCAGCCTGCCTGCAGCCTCACTCTGGCTTCCACCAGCCTGGGTTACTATTTGCAGGGTGACCTCAGCACACTCCCAGTCCTAGATTTTCCCAGAACCATGTGCTCTGCAATGTCCCGCCCTCTCCTGGGCAGCTCAGAGAAATAATATGGTTCATTTGCTCCTTTCACACCACCCGTCAAACACACACCAGTTCGCCACATTAACTGGAGCCGACATTCACTTTAGTACGGACACAGCACTAGTAAATAGGTTTAGGATAATAGTAAAACAAGTTTATTAACAAAAGAAGATAGAATTTTAAGTGAGCTCACTTATAAAAGAGAAAGTTAGAAAGAGTTACTAGCAAATAAAAGTGAAAACTCACATCTAGCCATTTAAAACTTAATCTAGCAAGTTTTGGTTCAAGGATTTGTTCAAAAGCGCCTTTCTCACCCCCAGTCTTCCAGCCACATGGTGACTGACCCTCTCCTTGGTCAGGGTCTCTCCCAAACGCCCAAAGGTGCTGGTGCCTTTGTCTTCTTAAGTCAAAGATATGTGAGTTTTCTGCTCCTTTTCTTTGATAGCCCAGTGAATCTTTGAAATGGATTCTGCTGAAGGCTGCCCCTTAAAGTAAAATCCATTCAAGATGTGAGGAAGGGGACATGGATTCTGGTGGTGAAGGAGGCTCTCTGCTCTTTCTTTCCCCACTTGTGTTTTCTGAAATGGAAATTGTTCTGTCTCCTGCCATCTCATCCCCCTGCTGCCTTGAGGACCATGTTTACTACGTATATGTTTACTTTACTTTACTCCCCACTGAAATGCCACCGAAGACCTGGACTGCCGTCGGGTATTCGAATCAGGCCCCACAGTTCCTAAAGTCGGCCCTACACACAGTTCACCACTAATTGACCATTGACCAACGAGTTCTTCATTTTCAAATGATACCTCACAAGGCATATTTTGTGCAATAGGGTGTAGGGTGTGAATACACAGATCCTTTCAGTCAAACTGTGGAACCCATCTGTCTATCACTTTAACATACCCCTTTTTAAACTATCTGTCTGTCTCTCTAGTCTTTCCAAGCATTCATTGACTGTGGCTGATAGCCAGGAAAATACCAGCATTTTATAGCTCAATGTGCCTAAGAATTTGATCATCCAACTAAAATCTGTTAGTGCCAGATCGTGTGATGCAATGGATGCTAGTACATGACCAAGGGCTTGTCTACGTTACTGCACAGGGCTGATCTAAAATATGCAACTTCAGCTACATGAGTAGCGTAGCTGAAGTCAGTGTACTTAGATCTACTTACTGCGGTGTCTTCGCTGCTCTCCTGTTGACTCTGCTTGCACTTCTCGTTCTGGTAGAGTACCGGAGTCGACGGGATTGCACTCAGCCATTGATTTATTGCGTCTATACTAGATGTGATAAATCGACCCCTGTTGGATCGATCGCTGCCTGCTGATCCAGGGGGTAGTGTATAGAACATTCCTCGTACAGAAGCCTCTCTCGGTTTCCCACTCCACTCATACGGGGTAGCTGTTAGAAATGAATGTTTCTGTTGCCTGTAATCTCAGATTTCCCTCTGAAAAGTTTGGGGAGGAAAGAAGAAAGCCTTAGAGGGCTGAACTGTCAGATATGTGACAGATATTGAAAGTCAAATCCACATTTACCTGGACAAGGAGGAATTTATATGCACCAAATGGACCCTTGCACACCCTCATAGTCCGTTGGCCTGCAGGATGGGTACATTTTTGTGCTCTGGGGTATTGTAACTATAAAACTGTTGAGGGCACAAATTGGATTTTCATGTTTTGAAAAAGTGGCCCTAGATGATGATCTCATTCAGTTAGATAAATGAATCCATCATCTTAACACACAAACAATCCCCCAACTCCCATATGTACATCATAAAAGCAAAATAAGGAAAGGGAATTATCCCACCACATAGGGAGATTACCTACAAATCCATACATAATCTGCAGTGAGTATTTCCTTTCTACAGTAGTTCCTGGTTTGGAATGAAATGAAATGGCTCCTTTTCTCATTAGGTGTTTGTGGAAACACCAATCAACAAACCCCTATGGCTTTTTATATTTTTGGAAGCCTTTCTGACAACTAGGTAACAAAAATCAATGAACAGTTCTTTAGCGTACACCTGTGAAGTCAGCAGAAAACAGCTGTCTGGATTACAAAGGAAAATTGAGTTAACCCAGCCTTTAGATGGAAGTGAAAAAACAAAACAAAAATAAGAAACGTTTCTGGATGTTTTCAGTGTTCAGCAGCTCAGTAACTGTGCTCTGTTCCACTTCGGGGATTGGAAATAAACACTCCCAAGGCAAGGCCACCACTAATATTATCTGATTGTTGTACGAATTTATAGAATGGGCACGTCTCTTTGGGCATACAACATGTTGGGGGAAACTGCCAAAGGTACAAATGAGAATTTGGCACCCAACTCCCTTTGACTTTCCATGGTTCCCTAGGGGTCTTTGAAAATCTTCTGTATTGACAACAGTCTGTCTGTCTGTCTGTCTATCGTATTGCTAGACATCCATCAGAATAGTGCTGGAGAATCTGCGGCTCTCCAGGGGATACCAAGAAAATGTATCCAGGATAAATGTGGTTAGACTGACCCATGCTGCAGTGTATAAAATACAAGCTTTTGGGTCAGAAAGTCTCTTTGCCAAACTTGGCCAGATCAGTTTTTAAGCCGAGCAGTGTTTTTATCAAGTGAACTGTCTTGACCGGGACTGTATTGTTTGCATTAATCCTATATGGGAGAGAGGTTCCTATATGGGAGAGAGGTTGATGTTGAATGTGAGTGACAGGATGTACATGGTAGTATTTGGGTAGGTTTCTGAAAAATATTTGTTGTGATGTAGCAGAGTGGAGCAAATAGGAGAGTAAATAGTTTCATGCACAGAGAGAACTGGGACAGGCTCCAGACTGAGTGAAAGCACCACAAAAGCTTGAGAGAAGACAAGAGTTCCTTACAGCTGATCCCTGCTGTAGGAAGGTGAACCTGCATTCCCACATCCATTTCCCAGAGAAAGAATCCGTTCCACCCCCAAATAATCAATCGTGTGTGTGAACTGGGGCCTGTGTCAGTTTAGAATCTGATTCAATGCTATTCTGCTGATGACTGGGTGTGGAATTTTGTCTCCTCTATTCTACTACAATAGATTAAAAGACATACCTGCTTTCAGGAGATTTGTAAATGTAAGGCCTAGTTTAACTCACGCTGAAGTCAAGTGGAGTTGATCGAGCTTGTGTAGAGTTGTAGGTGCAGGGGGTTCTTAGGGGTAGAGTTCTACCAAAAAGCAAGAGAGAATTTGCACCTTACTGGGCTAATGTAATATCTAGGCAAGCTGTGCAATGCATTTTGTTTTCATATTCCAGCAGCTTAAAAATCCCCTGGCCATACAGGAAGGGAGGGGGCTTTCACAGGGACTCACTGGTATTCAGTAGAATTCACCTTGCCAGGAAGGAGGAATTATACTGCTCAAAAGACTGTCATAACCGACAGATGAGTTTAAAAAATGCTATTGAACGGCTGCTTGTCAAGATTTGTCATGGGTTTAAGAGGTTCTGAGAGTCCACAGAGTTACTTCCTGAGCCATTAAAAATAACCTTACGGTTATCGCTAAGAGGCTTTGCTATGGCACTTACCACCATACCCAGGTCAGCTTCACAGCCATGAATGGATTTACCCTCCAAACACTCCTGGGAGGAAGAGGAGGAGGATTATCACCAGTCTACAGATGGGGAACTGAGACACAGACAGACATGCCCAAGGTCATACTGGAAGTCCGTAGCACAGCTGGGAATCAAATAGGACTGGTCTACAGTGCTCTAACCCTACTCTCCTGTCTCAGCCCCCAGGCCAGACCTCCCTTCCTCTTTTTAGTATTGCTTTAATGTCTTTTTCCCCCTTCTCAATTCAAGCAAAGTCCCAAAAGCCCTGTTTGCTGAGGCCATGAGCAAGCATGACTGTGGGCCTGAAAACTTTTGGTAAACCTCCGTGATACAGCTGGCTTCTCCATAGGGAACCGAAGGTGAAAAAGCTTGTTCCTTTCCTCTCCAGTTGTGCTGTCTTTTATGAGCACTACTGAAGAGTAAAAGCAATAAAACAGAATCTGTTCAGCATGAAATTCTTCTCTATTATTCTGAGTTAGTGACTGTAGGGTTTTTTTCCACCCCCCTTATTATATGGAGCTCTGCTGGGAATCATAAGCATTACCGAATCTCCAGGGAATGACTAGGCAGGAGTCTGAGCTCGCATCACCGTTGGTCTGAAGTCAACCCTTTTGAAATCAATGGGGTTACACTGGTGTCACTGAGAGCAGAGTCAGGTCAAGGGTGTTTCAGTCAGAGGTTATTGCTCCACCCCTCCATCCCCACCTCATAAATGCATCCAAATAGTTTAATCATTCAGCCACGCTCCCCCACCCTCTAAAGGGCGAGTCTTGTGGCTTTGGCTAAGTAGAATGATGATGAATGGACAAACTGACATTTTACTTGTTCAGATATTGTTTGGAAGTGCAGCTGAGAGACAGGAGGCGGGTGAGGGGCCTACAGACTGTATAGTATCTGCACAGCAATCAGTGTTACGTGGCGAGTGGTTGAAATGCAATGCCCAGAAAAAACCGGGATCATCCAAATTCTCTCTCTCATTCCTACCTGGGACTTGCATATATTGCCCAGGCTTTCTACAAAGGTTGAAAAGATGAGTAGGCAATACGGCTGCATGAATTGTTCATAACAGAGGATTTAATCAACAGATGTTGATTCTTCCATTGCAAATTGCCTCAAATTTATGTGCTATTCAGAATTGTTACTAAATTAATACTATTGTTGTCTGTGAATAATTCTTGGTCTATAGCTCACTCGCAGTTTGTTGCAAGGGTTTGATATTAAAAAGTCCAGCTGCTTTGACTGGACATGAAAGTCACATGGTATATTTCCATTCTTCAGGTGGATGAATGTAACTCTGAATCAGGTGTCCAGCACAAAACATTGTCAATACAAAGTCAGTAAATGTGTTAGTATATTCCATTGATCCGCTCCAGTGAGGCCGTGTTCAGTCCTGACTGAATCCCTTAATGGGGTTCTCAGTGCTCTGCAGGTCTCTTGCAATCATTTACCGGGTCTTTGAGATCAGGTTAGTCTTCAGCTTTCATTTCAACACCAGACTTGTCAGTTGTGGTTACAGACCCAAGAGTCACGCTCTCCAGTCTAATGGACTCTGGAATACCAGTAATGAGTGTTAATGTGTAGGAAGTTAATGATCTAAGTCAGATGGTTGTAGGTTTCAGTCTAAAAAATTGGACTCCAAGGGTATTTCCATCTCATGCAATTAATCCCAAATCTCAGCTGTTCACACCCTTTCCAGCAGAAGTACAGGTTCCGTTACTATACAGTGTACAACGCAGTGGAAGCTCAGAGGCTTTCTAGCAATAGCAAGAAGATGTGATCATAAAAAAATCAAACTCATCTCAGTAGAGAAGCAAAGAGTATTTATGCAGTCAGGAGAAGTAGATGGGAACAGTAAGGACCGGTAGTTGGATACCTCTAATAGTTCCAAGGACAGGTAATTGGATACCATTAGATCCCTGGTCCAAAACAAGACCAGGACAATGCTTGAAAGTCATTGCCATCTCTTGCCTGTTGTTTGGTGACCTTTGTGCAATGAGTTCGCAATTCCAAGCAGGCAGGCACCCACGTCTTGGAAATCACCACTGCATTTTGGGAGCCAGGAGCAAAGCCCTGCAATGAAGCAGTCTGTCTTTCCTGTCAGCAGGTCCCCATAGAGGGCTGCTGTTCCATGGTGATACAGAGGACTTCAGGCAGCAGAGCCATGATCCACTCCGTGCTTTTCACTGGGGTTTCCCTTGCTTTTCAAAGCAAGTCAGCACAGAAAGAAATACAGTTACAGTTGTTATTATGTAACTGTTTTCTCTCTGCAATTTTTTTTTACCTTCCTCTTTAGATGACATCCTTCTGTTATGTGACAAACAAAGGTGTCTCTGTACTTTACAGATGTTGCATTCTTTCTCTGTTTTCTGCTGTTATTGGTGGCTGTTTTCCCAGATACTTCCCATCACTAAATTTACTCTGACCAATAGAAATAAACTATGGAATGTGTTTAAATGGTTGTAATGTTAATGTGCTGCTAAGATGGGAGCCACTGAAGCAAATACAATAGCAGGACCTTCTAAAATAAGCTAGCACATAAATAGGCTGACAGCAAGTTTCTATGCCATCTGCAAATGCCACTAAAGCTTACCAGAGAGGCCAGCAATCCAAGAGAATGGGTAATTATCAGTTTTCAGAGTCTCAAAGCATACGGTCCCCTTTCTGCATTATGCTACATTAAAGCATTTCCACTCTAGCATCAGCATTTAGATGATAAAAGAGGGAGGTCCAGCAGTTTTGATATAGAGCTCAGATACAGAACTGCCCCCATTAACACACTGTTTTGGAAGGAACAATCTCCTTACGATCAAAACCAGATTCCACCAAGCCAGCGTGTAACCTGTTTATATTCGTATCAGTGGTTTTTTTTTTTCTTTAATTCCGTAACTTTCATATTTTCCAGTGGGTAAGACAAGATAGAGAAGGTTTTGACTGAAGTGGATGGAACAGAAGAGAAGCTCCGGCTTGGGGGAAAAGTGGGTGGTTTGGAGGATTGATAATGGGATATAAAGCCTTTCACTTTCTGTTGCCAAATTCTGCTCTGTAAATAATGGGAGGTGGGGGACAGGGACTTTAGAAGATGTTACTGAGCATGCTCAGTCCAAGCCAAGCAGCAAATTTGGGAGGGCACATGACTCTGCATACCCCCGACACGTCGCCTCTGCTATTCTGTCCAAACCTCATGCAATCCCATTGACGTTATTGAGCCACTAAATGTCCCTAGGCCACTGGTTGATATCCAGGCCATGGTGGTGGTTATTGATGAAAAGTGAGTTTCTAATACACTGGTGTGCACATCACAAACAGCACGAGAGCTATGGTCAATCAAGGTGGACTGGATGAACACTGAATGGGCCTTAGAGACTGAACACCCATGGCTGGAGTCTTGGTGGCAGGGAACAGGGTGTGAATGGAAAGCTTCTGTCTGATAAGTGTTATACATGGGCTGTGGGTAAATACAGATCTTTGTTGTCCATCCAGCATCATCCATCTGCACTAAAATACCTGCAATTTAAGGATTTTCAGTAAAAGTACATTCATGATGTGTCCCCACTCCAGTTGCTTCTTTTACTGCACGTCCGTTCTACGCTCAGATGTTTCAGAAGCTCTGAAGATCCTGCAATCATCTGTAATAAAAATGTTGCCACTTAATTTTCCTCAATTTCAAAATGAGACCATAACGTTGCCACTGATCTGCCTTTAAAGGGAACTCTTTGGCAGATATTGCTCAAACAGAATCGAGTGAAATTGTTCTGTTCAGCTCAGAATCCACAGCATCAATTAACGGGTCTTCAGAAACAGTCCAAGAGTTTCAGTTAGAAGTCAAGTTTATTTGCACCTATCCTTGGGGAGCTAGTCACTTGCCATCCAGTCTGTGTCTTGCTCTGGTCACTCTGAGCACATCAGAGGCAGTGGTTATTGCGAGGGCAATACTGGCTTCACCGTTCTTTGTTTCTGTGCTTTTGTTTCCCCCATCACCCAAGTTTTCCTGGCAGTGATGTTTATGGCTATTACAAGTTTGACATTTCCATGATTATGTGTTTAGCCAGCAGAGTATAAAAAGGGCTGAGCACTGTCTAGATGGGATGTCCCAGAGCATTCAGTAGTCATCCTAACTGTTCCCACAGGCAGCAGAGTTTGAACATTGGCTTCAGTGGGGAAAGTAAAGCTTCTTGGCACACGTTTGATCCAGTTGCTCCAAGACACGTTCCTATAGCACAAGAGGTGCCTGGTTTAAGTTCAGCAATTACATTCTACAGCAGAAGGTCGTCTTAATAATATATCTTGAGCCCAGTAAATCCCATTTTATGACTAGGAGATTGGGGGGAATGCAGGGAAGAGCAACAGAAATGAATATGGGGCCGGAGGTTTGACTTAGAGAGGAAAGAGAATGAAAGAGGTTGAGTTTAGACAAAGCATCAAACTGAATGCATAATACACTCCATGAAAGTGGGACAACTCCATGAAATGTGCATGTCTGTCTCCATGCCCCACTCCATCTCAACTCTGGAAAGTCCCACAAACCCCTACCCTACAGACTCAACATGCTGACAAGACTGTACAACCTTCGTTCCCTTGAGTCTCCAAAACTGGGGTATGTCAGCCTGACACAGTTTGTGAGGTAGTTATGTCACTGAAGTCACCAAATAGGTTCCCTTGTACACGTGCCATTTGGCCTGTCAGCCAGAGCCTCTTTCAACTTGATATCCCTGTGCTTTTCCTCCTTGCCTGTACTTTTTCCCTGTCTGGTGGGGAAAATCCCTGTTTTCTCCAGAGGATAACAGGAGATGCAGGAGCTTCTCTTATCCAGGAGGAGTGTATTAATTAATAACCCTATTTCCAAATTAGCTGTTAGTGAAGGTGCTTAAGTAGGGTGCCCTGAAGCCAACACGAGGCCCTTAACTATCTTGTGCGGAAAATATGTTACAGTCTGATTTGAAGCAGAGACCCAGCATTAAGAAGAGCTTGCAGCAATCTTCCTTTCCACAAGGATTCTGGCATGGTTTCCATTCTAGTTTTGTGAGATGTCTTGGTAGCCTTTGGTTCAGCTGATCACTACATTCCTTTAATCCACCTTGAACATCTGTTGGATTTTCCTGGCCGTGCATTTTGCTGGTTTACGCTGTACTTTCCAATGTTGCCAGATTATAGATCTGTTTCTTTCTTTTTTCCCTCTTTTAATAAATGCACATCTGATCTCAGTATCAATTAACCAGGGAACTTCTCAGCCTTGTATCTTAGTCCTTGTGTTCATCATCCTGGTTCCAGCTCTGTTGCGATAATGATCTGTTGTGTTGCTGTTGATGCCTAGATTTCTATGCACATGCATGGACAGCGGTAGCTGTAGTATCTTCCACCCTGCTACACCAATGTGACATGAGGCTGTCTTTTGGGGAGTTGAGTTGCAGTGCTTGGGGAACGTAAAGAATAAATGGGGTTGTGTATCCTTTTTCCTTACTCCAGTTCTGTTTGTAATTTAAATATGCTTCCAGGTACCTGATCACTTTCAATGCAGACTGTGTCCAGCTCCCATAATGGACACAGAGCTAAAATTCTTAGAATCTCCCCCTCATGTACAAATTCTCCCCCGGCGTGGATAGGAGAGCAGTTTCCCAACCAAACCCAGCCCATCTGGTCTGGTTGCTGCATCATTAGTGCTTTCCTTCCTGAGACATGACTTTCAGATGCAGCAGACCTTTAGCGAGTGAGATATGGGTAACCCTGCAAAATGAGATGAGATCAACATGCTTTCGGACTGGCCTGGAAAGAACTTGTCCCAGCTTGTGTGCGACAGATCAATGCACAGTTGTTCACTGTGGGTTTTCAATGTTTAACCACCAATGTGCGGACCTCATTTCTTCATCTTGACTAAAAAGAATGGCAGGCAGATTCTACTCTCACTTTACACCCCTGGAAACTGAGAATTAGTCCACTGATGTCCCTGGAGTTACTCCGGATTTGTAACTAGTGTGATGGATTCAAGGGTTTGTTATGGGGTCAGAAGAAATGAGGACCTGAATTACTTTCACCTACAATTTAGGACTGAAGAGATGCTGAAGGGTGCCATGCTTGTCCCTCTGCCCAAGAGACCTTCCCCTATAGGGACGGTATCCCAGACTGACTTCTCTGAAGGGGTGGGGGCTGGACATGCCTGTAGATAATTGGTGTGATCCAGCTTCCTGTTAGCAACCTGGCTTGGCAGCCTGGTAGCCAGAGTACAGCGGGGCCAGTGCCCACAATAATGTGAAGGTTCTAGGTGCTGTGCTATTTAATGGAGTTTTGATTGGAATGTAGGTGGGAAATTCCTCTCGTCTGCAGGAGCAAGTGGTGCTCAGAGCACATGCTATAGCAGAGCTTACAGATGAACTCTTCTGAAGACACAACCACAGAGATGGAACTAAACCTGCATTAACAGGATCCAGCTGTAATTTAAAAAAAAAAAAAAAAAAACAACCCAAAAATTCAGATTGTTCCATCACAAAAATGCATTTAGTTGTGTCAAAGTGCTATCAAACCCTGACAGTCCTAGTCACATTTCCCCTACAGACAGCCCTTTTTATAGCCATTTTAATAAAAAGGCCAATTTTGATCAGGTTTTTTCCCCATTCAATGGAAGTAATTTATGAGTGGCATGAAGGAGACAGGGCAAAGTCAGTGCTGCTTGCAGGATGAGCGGGGGGTTGGGTGAGGGTTAAATGCACCTTTTAATATGTCTGGAGGCGTCCTGCAAACCTACGAGAGGAAGGAAATGATCAAAGCTGGGGCCCTGTGATCCTTTTGCTCTGTTCCCGCCTCATGCCTCTCATTCATGCCCTCCAATGGAGGGTAACAAAAATGATTAGGGGGCCGGAGCACATGGCTTACGAGGAGAGGCTGAAGGAACTGAGATTGTTTAGTCTGCAGAAGAGAAGAGTGGGGGGGAGGATTTGATAGCTGCTTTCAATTACCTGAAAGGGGGTTCCAAAGAGGATGGATCTAGACTGTTCTCAGTGGTACTTGATGACAGAACAAGGAGTAATGGTCTCAAGTTGCAGTGGGGGGAGGTTTAGGATGTATATTAGGAAAAACTTTTTCACTGGGAGGGCGGTGAAGCACTGGAATGGGTTACCTAGGGAGGTGATGGAATCTCCATCCTTACAGGTTTTTAAGGTGAGGCTTGACAAAGTCCTGGCTGGGATGATTTAGTTGGGGATTGGTCCTGCTTTGAGCAGGGGCTGGACCAGATGACCTCCTGAGGTCCCTTCCAACCCTCATATTCTATGATTTCTTTGGCCTGGGGTGAGCTGGCTCTATAGGCTTTCCCCTTCCCCGGCTGGGTGTTCTATCTGGGAAAGAAGGGACGTGTGCAAGAGAACAAGATGTGGGGCCAATGTTATGAGGTCTCACTTTGATTGCAGTGGTACCCCCACCCCAGTGTGCTGGGCACTTTCTACCCCAAAGGAAGAGGCAGTTCCTGACCAAAGGGAAACCAGTCTAAAAATGCCATGCTCATTCATGGCAAATAGGTAGGTTTTAAACCCTGCCCCAGTTTTGAAGTTTGTTTTCCCTGGTGTTTTCTCTTGGGGTGAAGGAGCAGAGTTGTTGGTTGTATTAACTCACCCTTAGCTACTATTTATCAAGAGAGACGGGCTGGAGGTCAAGATCCCTCCCAGTTTGTAAAGACTCATCAGACTGTAGACAAGCTCTAGGGCCCCGAGTGTACAAGTCCCTTTGCTCAGCCAGAGGTAGGTGCTTGTTGGGGAAGGAGTGCTGGGGTTGGAGGTTTTGCACACTCTAGTAGCCTTTTAATTTTTCCCAGTCCTACGTGCTGCATCCTGTCTGCTGACATCTTTTCCAATCCTCTCGCTTTTCGTTGAACTCAACATCTTTCCCTGCGTGGGGTTTTCTCTTCACCTGGGCCTCAGGGATTACGTTCCGTAGTGCCAGAGCGACAGATACCAATGATTTGCTGCACTATTTAAAGCGAAGATACTGACTCTGGGTCGTCTCTTTCTCTTCTCTTTCTAATACCCACCAGGCGAGTTAATTGTGGAGAAATCCAGCCAGCAAAGGCAGTTTACCGTAGAAAACATGACATTTAAACACAGCTAGAAGTGTTCCTGCAAACCCAGCCGGCACGCAGTGCAGAGAGAGATGTCTGCTAGGAAGGAATTGGGTGATAATGTCTCTGCTACATTTGGAGATGATTCCCTTATGATAGCCAGGGAGATGGAGGAGGGCAGCATGCTACTCACTGCATTTGTTTGATCTCACAATAAGAAAGCAGCTGAGTCAGGGAGCTCCCTCAGAAGCAGAGAATGATGTTCTAACCGGGAGGGGTTGATTTTTAGTTATTTCTTTCCTTATTTATTGGTCAGAATTTTGAGAGTGACCCTATCCCAGCAGGGCTATAAGGACCTCACAGCTTTTCCCTTTCTGTTCTTGTGTGATTTAGACACCCGTTCACTATTAATGGGGCTTAAGGACGTTTGAAATCATTACGCTCTGCACTTGTCCTTTTGTGAGGCCTTACATTACAACAGAGGTGCCAAACGTTTCCTGCCACACTCCCCCCCACCTCCCCCAGTAATGGAATCTGTCTGGGCTGCCCCTCCATTCCTGCACAGTTGGCTCAGGAGAGGGGCTTGAGCTGAAGGTGGAGCTGGGGGCAGAACTGAGTAAGGGGGAGCAGCAGGAGCTAGAGGCAGAGCTGGCCTGGGGGTGGAGAGAGGCTGAGGCATGGGAAATTGCAGCCCAAATGGCTAAAACATATCAAAGTGACAAGCAATTGAAAACAGGGGCTTATAATGGGATGCGTTGGGGAACCTTAATAACAGGTGGTGCTCCCAGCCCCAGCTACAATAACACAATGGATATCATAGAATTTGGAGTCACCAGCATAGCCGAATAAGGGAGCCTCATTCAGTAAACGGGTTGAGAAGCAGCAAGAATAAAGCATTTGTGTTTTCAGTCTAGTACTGAACCATCTGTTTCTCCCCCTCCCCCGCAGAGATGAGAATTGTAAAGTGAAAAACGGCCTGTGCTGCATTCCCAGTAAAACCCTTCTTGGTAGTTCCAAGCAACACTCTCATCTCTTGCCCTTTAACAACCCCCACCCCTCACCCCCCAAGTTCCTATGCCCAAAGTTATCAGCTCATAGCTCACATGTGGAGAGGGATTTGTGGCAGTGCCTAATTGACTGAGCATCGTCCAATTTTCTAAAGTACACTTGCTGACAGCGCGGAATGTGTTTAGCCTGCCAACAAACACAACAGAGAAAGTCCCGAATCGCATTTGGCCATTCATCACTTCAGCCTGAGGCCTGTTTGGTGGAAATTCTGATTTCTCATGAGCATCCGCACAATTGCACAGTCAGTCCATCCCCAGCAGGTTTTCCCTGGCATCTCTCTCTCCAACAGTAGTATAATGGTTAGGTTAATACTGGAGGTTGCTTATCATTTGAATCTATCTTTGCTGAATGGGCTGGAGAGAGGGAGAGAGCGAAGGAAATATTCCTGGGTGGCGGGTAGACTGACTTCATGTCTCCAAGTGCCTCCCTTTCTCCTGCTCAGTTGCGTGTTCTCACTGCTCTGGGTGTGTCCTGTGTGGGTAACTGTGGCTCCACTAGAATTCAGTCCCCGTGTATTTACGGGGTAGAACTGAAAACATGGAGCCAGCAGTGCAGCTGGTGTTAGTTGGCATAGCTCCGCTGAAGTCAGTGGAACGTGCTGTTTTACAGCCCCTGGAGATTTGACTCCTGACCTGTGTGGGGAAGAGGTGGGCCCTGGAAAATGCAGCTGTCTGCCCAAGAATTGAAGATGGATCTTCTGCGCGTCAGAAAATGACTGGATTGCTGGCTTAGTCAGTGTTGTGTTGTGAGGTGGATATTGGACTGCTTAAGCCGGTCTTGAACTGTTAGGGACAGGAGGACACCTCTGTGAAGGGCAGATTGCTCTCCATCAGCTGCTGCAGGGTTCTCCCACCTTCCTCTGAAGCATCTGCTACTGGCCACTGTTAGAGACAGGATCCGGGACTAGATGGACCTTGGATCTGATCCAGTCTGGCAATTCCTATATCCTGCTGCATGCGTTCTGCTATCCTTGTTTTCTCACACAAGGCCTGTGATCCCTTCCACTTAACCTTAGAATATTGGGACTTCCAATAAATGGATTCCTTAATGATGCACCTCTGAGTATGTTCTCTCCCCTCCTCGACCCTTCACTCACAGAACTGAGGAGCAGTTCCCGTAGAATCAATGAGTCTAGCTGCCAACATGAATGTTCGGCAAGTTACTTGAATAGTGCCTCTCTGTCCAGGTAGGCTTTGGAGGGCATGTGGATATTGAAAGTGACTTGACACATTTGGCTTGTGATTTTCCCCACTCCACAGAGAACCAGTGAACCTTATTTCCTGACACAATAACTCAGAGAAACATGAGGGAACATGCATGTGCTGTCTACTGACCTTGGGATGCATCCTGCTCACTTCACTGACAAAAGGGGCTAGCTGACCACCCCTTCCCACCCCTGCTGACTAGATGGTCGGAAAGCGTTAGTGTGTGCTTGAGGATTTGAGGAGGCAATCAGCTGCCACAGTTGAGGGTTCTACGTAAGAACCTGAATAGATGAAGAGCTAGCTTAAGGAATCCGCTGTAGAAGTAGGTAAAGACCCCATTTTATCCATATATTGAGTTAATAAAATCTTCACAGCCTTGTTCTTGAGAAGATAGATTTGAGCAGCCACCATTTTTCTGCATCTTCCCCTCTTTTTTGTTCAGCATAAATCATGTGACCATCACAGCTGTCTCCTTTAGAAAGGGAAAAAGGAAAAAAGTGGGTCCCTTAGAATGCCTTGTAAAAGGAAAAAGAAAAACACTCCCCAGTGGAAAGCAACATGTGTGCGTGTTCTCCTGTGTTCTGCCCTTAACCATCACAGAGAGCCCTGTTATTGCTGTTGCTTTGCCACCCGAGGATGTGTGGGAGGAATGGAACCGTGAGGTGGGCACAAGGAGCATGGCATCACTAGAGCTGGCTGAAAAACAGGAGGTCATACCCAGGAAAAATTTAGGGAAAAAACCTAAAAATTTTGTTTTGATTGAAATTTTTCATGGAATTTTGTGGTTTATTTTTATACTAAACAAAATGAAAATTATCAGTATTTTTAAAACCCACAAGCTTTTGGTTTTCCATTATTTATTTCCCCCCCCCCTTTATCTCTCTTTTTTACCTTTATTTTTCCCCATTGGAAAGAGGGGAGGGAAGGGAAAGCCTCTAAAATCAAGCAAACAAAAAACTGATGGTTGAAAACCAAGAAATGTTTTCCTAGGGAGTCTTTGCCTTGCTCTCGTAATCCCAATGCATGACCTTGGGGGTCTGGGCAGTGTCGGTACCAGCCCGTCATCTCCCCTAGAATAAGAAGGATCCAGGCGATTCTCCCTTCGGGGTCACTGAGGCCAGTCCTGCGGGATGCACGGACACAATGAGCTCTGCCCTGGCCTGACTCAGGTGAGGATGGTTACCCTGGCACAGAAAGGGAAGCAGAACAGGAATCCTCAGCCTCTCCCGGTCATGCTCCACTGCGCTGCCTGGCCCTCTGCAGCCCCTGACCCCTCTCTCTCAGCTGTGCAAGGACTGCAGGGACCATTGCTGCTGTAGGGGTCTTGGGCCCTGTGGGAATGACCTGTGGAGGGTGTTGGGTTTGATGAACAGCTCATTGTTGTGCTGTGGGGTGAGGCGGTCGGCAACTGGAGGAGTTACGTGAGCCTCAGTTTCCCTCCCTGCATTACTACTGCACCCAAGGTGTCGGGGAATCTGCAGTCAGTGAGGCTGCAGTCAGCCCACTCTGTAGGTTGGCATGGGGGTCATGCGGTCAGCTGGGTACATCCTGCTCTCTGGACATGAATGGAGCACTGGCACCTCCCCCTCTGTCACGCCCCGGGGCCAGGCATTGGAGAGCCGACTGTCACTGACTCAGTCTCCCTGGATCTGCTCTGCGGCAGCTGCCGAGAGGTTCGTGATTCGAGCTGGTTGGGAACTTTTTGACAAAATGACTTTTCATTGGAAAATGCTGATTCATTGAAACTGGAACTTTTTATGGGAAAGGGCCAGCTTCAGTGAATCTTTCCTCCGGAAGATTTCTCAGGTCCAGGATGGAACTTCTGGTCTGAAGGCAGAAGACCCCAGAATAGCCAATTGCTCGGCATTTGGGGTGCACACTTGGGATTAGGAGACCCAGGTTCAAGTCCCTGTAGAATCTCCCACATCCCAGGTGAGGACTGTAACCACCAAACAATGAGGTCTCCTGTTTTTTCTCAGAAGGACTGGGTTTGGTTTCAATGCAGAAGAAGAAAATATTTGAAGTCTTTAAAATGTTCACAGGACAGAAAAACTGTCTCGCCCAGTTCTGTTAGTAATGTGAGTAACTGGGCCACTGAGCTCTGGCGGAGCGCCGTGTCCAGGCCGCACCAGGATCGGGATTTGGTCCACAGGAATTTTGGCTGAATTTGGAAGGCAGAGTGAGGCCCCTAGTTTGTACCTTACTGTATCTTTAGCTCCTTCCTCTTTATCCCACTGGTCAAAGACAAGTCGATTCATTTCGTTGTAGGAGCAGGATCTCCAAGAATAACAAATACAAGGTTACAATGGCGTGAATTCCTGGGCATTTTGTGTGTGTGTTTTAACCAATATCTCCCCTTTGAATGCCTCTCAGTAATGGGGTTTTAAATGGGACCAGATTCCTCCCACAGGCAAACCCCGCTGCAGTCTATTACAATGAAATCTGATGTAACCTTCATTTCCCTTAGCCATATTTAACGAAGTCTTGGTTTAATTTGGCTGTAGATTGCCCTGTAGGCTCTGATTCCTGTTATCCATATTTACACTTGTAAATCATTGCCCTTTTACAAGTACAAGGATGCAGTGTTTGCCAGGTTTGCATTAATGAATTTCATATCAGAATGAATCCTAATAGGATACACTAAAACTCCTTTCTCTTTGACTTTAATGCACTGGGTCATACATTATTAACGCAGATTGTATCAGACTTCCATGCAGCGAGAAGTGTAACAGTGCTTTGTATCAATATAGCACAGCACACAACCAGAACAGTGGTTCTCAACGAGGGGTCCGGGGCCCCGTGGGGGGCCACAAGCAGGTTGCAGGGGATCTGCCAAGCAGGGCCAGCATTAGACTTGCAGGGCCCAGGGCAGAAAGCTGAAGCCCCACTACTTGGGACTGAAGCCTGGGGCCCTGGCCCTGCCACCCGAGGCTGAAGCCGAAGCCTGAGCAATGTAGCCTTGCGGGGGCCCTATGGCATGGAGCCCTGGGCAACTGCCCTGCTTGCTACCCCGTAACACCGGCCCTAGCGTTTATATGCAGAAAAACCATTGCGGCACAGCTGGGCCGTGGAGTTTTTATAGCATGTTGGGGGTGGAGGGGCTCAGAAAGAAAATGGTTGAGACCATCTCAGCTAGAATATAATACAGTGCCAGTGATATCGTCATTGGTGTGATCAGTTCAGTGGGGACTGCTGCTCCCTGCGTGGCACCTTGTATGGTTCTTTAATGTGACTCTCATTTCATAACACTTTACACTTTAGACAAGTGTAAATGACCATACAGGGTGCACGGCAGGGAAGAATTGGGCCTTAGTTGTTACTGTCTGTTGTTGGTATGTTGCATCAAAGAGGTGGCTGCATTTCAGTAATAGATGAAATGGTTCCTGTATGAATATTTGTAAGGCACTTCAGGATGAAAGGAACTGTACAAATGCAGCGTATTAGTACTATTAGGTATATATGCAGTTTTGTAAGCATCTGATAATTATGGCCAATTTGAATCTCACATGTACTGCTGCCCCCGTAGACAGCTGATCTCAGAGTGCCTGTAGGTAGGAGTGGGTGTTTTATGGAGTCAGTCCACAGCTTTCATCTGAAATATTTTCCAGTCAGAAAATGGGTTTCATAAAAATAAAAGTTTTCTGTGGGAATATGTCAACTTTGACAAAATGCTTTGATTTTTCTGGTGAGCTGAATCCAAACGAAAAGCAGCGCGTGAAGTTGGCATGTCAGAACTTTCTGACCTGACTGAAAATCGCAACATTTTCCTTTTCAGTGCTGTTGAGTCCATGTTTGAGGGGGAACTGTTTATTTTGTGTCAATTTTCGATATTTTGCCTTTTTGTTCTGTTTCGGAATGGAAAGCAGTTTTGATGTTTTCCACAAAAGGAAACGTCCCTTTTTTCAGACAGTGCTGGTGATTCACTCCTCATCTTAGTGCAAGCAATGGCTGAAAAGCATCAAGTTTCTGCCTTTGATATGAGCATCTGCAGCTCCATGCTGTAGTATTATCCTAGGTGACAGTAGCGCTTATTGTATGTGGATCAAGCCTTTGTTGTTTCCCATAGCAGACTAGATGGTTGCAAAATATGGGCGTCTTGCCTTGGTCAGATATTGGACCCGAAGGTGGCATTGCCAAGGTCACACCCATGTCGTGCAGGAGCTGCTGGAGCAGTAAGTGTCTTACACAGAAAGGGTCAACAGAGTAATGGAGAAAGCTGGAAAGGTTTTGTTCAGACGCTTACGTCAGCCTCTGCCACCTTCAGAATGGGTCTTGGTTGATTCTGGGGTTCCATCCTGCACCTATTGAAATCGACAGCACAACTCCCCTTGATTTAGACGGGAGCAGGATCTGGTGCTTGCTGGAAGTACTGAGGGACATGAAGAGAGTTTGTTTGTTTGTTTGTTTGTTTGTTTGTTTGTTTGTTTGTTTGTTTTAAAGAAGAGTAACAACCAATTTGGTTCAGTTTCCATTTGGGGATGAGTGCAGATTTGACTGGGTTCTCTGTCTGTCCCAACTGGTTCAAAGCACTCCTGGTAAAATAGGGGAAATCCAAGGAACAACCCTCCCCCGCCCCTCATTTCCATTTCTCCTTAGTATCTCCCCTTTCAGAGACTCGATCTATTTGCACAGGACAATAAAAGTCTGTAGCGGTGAATGGGGAATTTTTAATGGTTGGGTTTATGTATAAAGAATTAGTCTCAAATCAATATTAGGCCGTCAGCAAGGAGAATTGGCTGGATGCTTTTACTGGGTTTTCATGTCAAGCAAATTAATGCTAGTTTAAGCAGCACAGTTTGGAGTACCCGTCGGGATTACTTTCCTCTTCCTTTCCGAGTAGCTTATCCTCGTTTGTTCCGAGGCTGCTCTTTTGAATTGAAAGTTGTGTTTCTTCATTTAGAAAGGCAACTTTTAATGCAGTGGACTTTGTACCTGTGCAGCTGGAAACCTCACCAGTGGATTAGCTGGATGTCTGTGAGGAGCAGGGCATGTGCGCTGAAAGCCTGAGGACCAGGCTCAGAAAGAACAGCCAAAAATTGGGTTGGCGCTGCATGAGTAGGGTGGCCTTCCCGTTGTAATTACTGCCAGGATATCTATGGGGGCAACAGTTACCTGCAGTAACTGTACTGAAGCCAACAGAATAGCTTCAGGTGTGCCCCACAGTGTCACAGAGAACATCATTTGGCCCAGATTTCCATCCAGCTCAACATTTCAGAGATGTACCAGCATGGAGGCTACATGCCATTTAATAAGACTTGTCTGGGTTTTTGAAAAGAGAATTGGGTAGATTTTTCTCTAATATGATGGTGGGTACACAGGGGCAGATGCTCAGCTGGGGTTGCTCGGTGTCACTCCCTGGACATTGGGGGAGTAATATTGATTTCTAGCAGATGAGAATCCTTCCGACACTCCTTTGGAATGAACAGGCTGGGTTTCCAAAGGAATAATGCTTGGCTATTTCCAGAAGGTTAGATTTTAATAGAGGAATGTTATTTCTGTGCTATAGAGTATGTCTGCACAGCAGCTGGGAGGTGTAATTCCCAGCTCGCGTCGAGAGAGACATGCTCAGAGATGCTGCCCATTCTGCTGCTGCAACACAGCTATTTTTAGCATGCCAGCTCAAGCAGACCTAGCATGCGTGCATCTGCCTGAGCTGGGAGTTCCCCTCCCACTCGCTGTGTAGACATAAACATAGAGAGAAAATATTACAAAGTGGAGTGTTAATCCCAGGCCACACCCCCCACCCTACTGGCCACACCCCATGGCACATGCCCCCCCATGCACAGCTGCCCACCTCCCTTGTGCACAAGGAGCACTGGTGACAGTCTTGTGATGGATCCCTGTGTGCATGTACAGCTGTGGTTGGGGAGAGCGCCCTTCCCCGCCCCACCCTCAACATAGAAAGAACCACAATTTGTTCCTTGAATGGGAAGTTCTTTGAAACAGAGACAATGGGCCTGGTTCTGATCCCACTCAAAGCAGTTTTACACCAGTATGACACCGCTGACATTGGTTAGGGTTATTCCTGATTTGCATCAGTGTGGAGGAGAAGAGAAACTGGCCCTGTCTTCTTTCACTCTCTGTAAAGCATCACACGCACCAGTGCAAATAATGATACATAGCTGCAATTTCCATATACCTCTCGACACGCTTTCTGCTGCTCCTGCTGGAGTCCCCTGGCTTGAGGATAATGATTTAGCCTTTGGTACATCTTGTCAGCTTGCTCCCTCCCCACTGGACATTTACTGCTGTGGTACATGAGCCTCTGTAGTCCAATCCCCCTCCACATCACCTGACGATGCCGATATCTGGGGCATTTCTGCTTATGAGACTCCCACTCACCCACTAAATCCACTGTTCTCTTTAAAAACTAAATAAAGGAATAAAAAAAACCCACCCAACTCCCACCCTGCAGGATGCCATGGAAACCTGGCAGGGGAAGGAGTTCCTTTACAACACTAAAAAAAAAAATCAATGACCTTGAATGAATAGCAGAAATGGATCCACGGGGGTCTGAGAGCTGGGCTCCAGCCACAGATTCTGGATCTGCATTTCATACATTCCAGAGGTCGGGGCTTTCGGACCATGCAAAATGGTGCAGATATGATGGGCTTTTATGTAAAGGTGCAGTGTAGAGGATGGGGACATGCTCCCTCTGCATACCTACAATGCCTCCTGGTGGTGGCACTCTTCTAAGCTCCACCCACAAAATAAACTCCTCCCACACCTCAGAATTATTGTTCAGAGAGTTCACACCTCGCTGAGCTATTGTTTCAAGCTTTCTGCAATTCAAGCAGATGTCACTGCATCAGTTTGCACCCAGCGCATGCTTTCAAGGTATTCTTTCCAGCCATAACAGCTAGGTACTTTCTTTAAAAAGAAGGAAAGAAAGAAAAGAAAAGAAAAGAAACCAAAGCTGAGGTTCAGAAGAACATGTAAGCAGCTTGAGTGTGATGGCAGTACACCGGATTCCTATGTACTGGCCCAGTCCAACCCTGGTTCCCAACGAAGTGTTGTGTCTTTGCACTGCTCCCCACCTTTGGCTACTCTGTAATGGTAGGAGCAGACATGCCAAACCCGCAAAAAAAAAAATGTAGAAGTTGGGCTTTGTTTTGGCTTACTTGGCCTGTGAGTTTCTTGTTGGCTAGTTTTTGGCTTGTTGCTTGTGGCTTGTTTTAGCTTGTCCCTTCTTCTGTTTTTGATCGGCTCCCGGCAAGCAGGGGCAAGGGGGGAGGGGCAAGCAGGGGTAACAGGAAGAGAGAGTCTTGGGTACACAGGGGCCCACCACAGTCCCAGACTGTGCACCAGGGGGATTTAGTCACATGGAGTTCTTAGGGATTGGCTTGTTTTGGCCTTGTTTTGAAATGGAATTAGCTTGATTTTTGGCTTACAGTGAAAGCTCAGGTGCTTATTTCTGCATGAAAGTTGGCAACTGCAGATAGGAGCTGTCTGCAAAATTTGGGTCTGGATCCAGATTTCAAACTCCCCAAAATGCAGGAGCACTTGGGTCTCAGATTTTGGTTTGGCGCATTATAAAGTTAGGGCCCCATTTAAAATTCAGATGTAGATCATTTCAGACCCCTCTTAAGTTCTGGGAATTCCAGATCTGAGCAGTGGATTCCTGGTTCTCTTGAGGGTGAAGAACGTTTCTGTTTTGACACTTGGTTGGTTGGTTTTAAATTGTACAAGTTTAAAGATGTAAGGGAAAAAAAGTCCTGCTTTTGGATCTTCAACATGAAGATTTAATTTCAGTTGCCTGCCAAGGAGAACGGATTCTCTAGATACTTATATAATAAAGCTGAGCAAAACAAAACATCTCTTTTCATGTGTGCTGAAGTCTGATTCATCGCTAACTTCAGCTTTGTTCCTCCCTCTGCCAAAGGGCTAATGATACAACCTTTGATCTTCACAGGAGCTGGTGTGGAAAAGACCTAAGAGGTGCAGATGTGGTCATTCTAGCTCAAAAAAATATATTGGAATTGGGAAAAGCTTCATAATGGGCAACAAAAATGATTAAAGGTATGGAACGGCTGCCGTATGAGGAGAGATTAATAAGACTGGGACTTTTCAGCTTGGAAAAGAGACGACTAAGGGGAGATATGATAGAGGTCTATAAAATCATGACTGGTGTGGAGAAAGTAAATAGGGAAGTGTTATTTACTCTGTCTCATAGCACAAGAACTAGGGGTCACCAAGTGAAATTAATAGATAGCAGTTTTAAAACAAACAAAAGGAAGTATTTCAGCACACAATGGACAGTCAACCTGTGGAACTCTTTGCTAGAGAATGTTGTGAAGGCCAAGACTATAACAGGGTCCATCAATGGCTAGTAGCCAGGCTGGGCAGGGATGGTTTCCCATGCCTCTGTTTGCCAGAAGCTGGGAATGGGGGACAGAGGATGGATCACTTGGTGATCCCCTGTTCTGTTCACTCCCTCTGGGGCACCTAGCATTGGCCACTGTTGGAAGATAGGATACTGGGATAGATGGACCGTTGGTCTGACCCAATCTGTCCGTTCTTGTATTAGTATGTGTCTGCTCCCCCGTCCCTGTCTGTCTTCATCCAGTGTAGGATTTTCTAGTCTCTTCTGTATCGAACTGTCTATTAGACTAGTGTGGAGGTTCTGCCTTTCTGATCTCTGTATTCATTGTCTTTTCTAGAGCTCCTCCTGTCCTGTGGGAAATTCCAGTATTTCAACATTTATTTTTGTCCCAAACCACATGAAAAATCAATATATCAAATCTTTTCTCAGCATGGAAAGTTCTGTAAAATTCCTGTTCTGACATGTTGAAATGATTTGTTTCTCCCCTATGGCTCAGTCAGAGGGAGTGTGGGGGTGCATCATGGGAGATGTAGTCCGGTGAGGGAACCTGGCCCAAAGTTGTGAATGGGAGCACAAGGCACCTGAAATACAATACCTATGAGACACCACAGTGGCTCAGCAGACACAATTTTATGTCAACTTGACACAAAGCAATATGTTTCAGTTCGATTTTCCATCAGGAAAGTTGACATTTTCCCATGGAAAAATTTGATTTTGCAGAAATCACATTTTCCATCAAAACTAAAAAAAGTTTTGCCTGAAAATTTCTGAATTGCTTCAGTCTTTTCTCATATTATGTGATAAAAACATTGACAGGCCCTTCCTCTACTGGATTTGTCCCAGTAAAGATATCTGTCTTACCTCCAATGGATGAATCCATATGTCTGCCTCTTCCATTCTTGAAAATCTAATTCTCAAACTGTTACTTACAATGATTGGCACCTTTCTCCATGAGTCATTCCATTGATTTCCATGGCACTACTCACTGAGAATGGTCCTACTCAACATAAATATGGGTGGCAGAACTGGGCCTATAGTAAGCAACAAATACCCTGAATTTTCTAACAGTTTGCTTAAAATACACTTTTCTGGGACAAAATGATGGTGGTGGTCTAGTTAGTCAAACCACGGCCAGTCTCCTACTGTTAAAATACCTAATAATGCCTAATACGTATATTGTACTGAAAGATCTCAAACTGCTTTATGAATCATGAATTAATTAAGGCTTAAAACACCCTGTGAGTTTAAGTGGAAATCATCATTGTATCCATTTTCAATGAAGCACCGAAACGGTAGGTGACTTCCTCAGGCCACAGAGCATCGGAGCTGGGAATAGGACCCCAAAATCTCAAATCCCTGGCCTCTGCTCTGCCTCTGTAGTAGTCCAAATTCCCTGCCAGTTGCCAGCAGACCGGTAAATAGAGCATTAGAGCACAAGGAAATCTGAAATGCTCTGTGTTAACACAACCAATTAGCTAGTGTTTCTTACAGATCATTGCTGGGTAAAAAAGCAAAGGGGGAAAGGAACCAAAAATAACTTTGAAAAGGAAGTCCGAGTGTTTGTCTTCACATATAGCGCTACAGTGGCACAGCCGTAATGAAGATGCTCCTATGCCGATGGGAGAAGTTCTCCCGTCATTAATCCACCTCCCCGAGTGGCGGTAGCTGTGTTGATGGGAGTAGCCCTCCTGCCAACCCAGTGCTGTCTATACAGGGAGTGCAGACCGGTATAACTGTCATCCAGGAGTGTGGATTTTTCACACCCTGAGCGACGTAGTTAGACTGATATAGGTCTATAGTGCACATCTGGCCTGAGAGGAGGGGAAATTCAGAGTAGAATGGAAACATGGGGATGATAGTGATCAGTGTGTTAAAATTAGGTGTGTAACAATTAGGAGCAGGGGGAAAAAAATCAGCAGGCCTGATTCTCTCCTCACTTAGCCTCCTGTAAATCAGAGCACTTCCAATGAAGTAGGCTGCATTACATAAGTGTAAAACCAGCCTGAGTGAGAGGAGAAGCAGACTGGGTAACTTAGAAAAGCGTGGATTCATAGATCATAAGGCCAGAAGGGCCCATCATTGCTACTGTGGAGTTCTTACACTTTCCTCTGGAGCAGCTGGTGCTGGCCACTGCCAGAGACAAGACCCCAGGTGAGATAGAACACGTGTATGATCCTGTCTGCCAGATCCTATGTTCAATAAAGGAATTTGCATTTAAAAAAGAATCTGCAGTTAGAGAAGAAAATCTGCCAGATTCTGTTCTGGTTGCACTGGTGTAAATTATACCCCGTTGAAGCCAAATGAAACCGTTGTAAGATCTAAATAAGGTCCCAATGTTATTGATGGCACACGCCCTCTTCAGACCATTGTGACATGGAAGAGATCTGAGGTCTGTAGCGTTCAGTGCATTATTGTGTTTTTTATGCAGTGCCTGGAGAACTTGTTTTGAGAAGTAATGTCAGCAGAGCCTTTGAAAATATTGCTCAGTCCTGTGGATTTATCCGCCCCACCACTGAGACAGCAGCATAACCCTGGCCAGATAAGGCTGAGCAGGTAGTTTAAGTGAACGGCAAAGTGATCGAAGCTCCACAGTGCATTTGTTCAGTCTGTTCTGACTTGGCAAATCACTGGCTGGCACCATTTCCACTTCCGGCCGCACAAGCAGAGGTGCAGGTAACTCACCACCAGCCAGGAGCAAGGCTGCTGAGGAATGAAAATGGACTTATCTCTGCTCTGTGAGCTCAGGGGCTGGAAAACCATGCAAACCTCACCTAAAACTTAGATAACACAGACTAACCCTGGTGGCTGTAATGTCTGTGTCTGTCGGTATAATTACACCCACCCGCCATACAAGGTCGAATTCATCCCTGCTTTAAGTTGGTTTAATTGCTTCAGTGGACCTGTGCCCAGAGTAACCCATAGTTAATTTGACTTCGGATGTGTGAGAGCGTACGTGTGTTTATTCCCGTGCAGCACGGACTATAACCTTCCTGGGCTGCAGACTTGCTGCTCACAGACATGCCAGTCTCCCTCCCTGTGTCTCAGCAAGGAGTAAATAGCAGTGACAGTGCAGTAGGGAGACCTCCTATTGCTCAGAATTAAATTGCTTTGCAGACTATACTCCAGTGGAAGAGCCCCCAGAATCCTGTGCATCACTAACATGCATAATTAAAACCAAATGATTCTTGTCAAATAAATGAACAGAGCACTTCTTGTCATGGGCTCCGTTAATTATTGCCCGGTATTGCCAATCCTGAGCAGTAGAAACTTTGGCCCCAAAAGATGATGACGGATATTGGGATGGGTTGGGCCACCCTTTTGGGGTGCCACCTGATGTACTGGGGTCCCATTGAGCCCACCCACTCCCCGCTCTTGGTGTGCTAGGCTCTCAAGCCTTCTCCAGCACACACACAGGTGAGGCCATACCCAGCTGCTGACCCAGCAGTGTGGGAGGACTTAGCTGGGGGAGTAGCCAGCACTCACGTGCACGCCTCCTTTGGGGTATAACCCCCAAATAATATTGTCTTGCGCTGTATAGAAAGATCTGCACAAGGCAAGCTCATAAAAATGTGCCCTCTCCCTCAATGTGGAGAGAGAGATGCACAGCTTTGTGCCCCCCCTTGCCCCCCCAATATGTATTGCACAAACTGGGTTTTGAAATAAACAAGAAATATGTTTATTAATTACAAAAGGTAAATTTTAATTTTGATTATAAGGGATAGCAAACTGATCAAAGCAGATTACTGGGCAAATAGAACACAAAAACTAAGCTTAATACGCTCAAGAAACAGATTACAAAATGTAATTTCTCACCCTAAACATTGTTTTAGGCAGGTTGCAGAGTTTCTGAAGCTTAGAGTTCCAGTTATTTCTCTTTACAGACTGGACGCGTCTCAGCCTGGACTGCTAAGAGCATAAGAACGGCCGTGCCGGGTCAGACCAAAGGTCCATCTAGCCCAGTTTCTGTCTACCGACAGTGGCCAATGCCAGGTGCCCAGAGGGAGTGAACCTAACAGGCAATGATCAAGTGATCTCTCTCCTGCCATCCATCTCCATCCTCTGACAAACAGAGGCTAGGGACACCATTTCTTACCCATCCTAGCTAATAGCCATTGATGGACTTAATCTCCATGAATGTATCCAGTTCTCTTTTAAACCCTGTTATAGTCCCAGCCTTCACAACCTCCTCAGGTAAGGAGTTCCACGGGCTGACTGTGCACTGCGTGAAGAACTTCCTTTTATTTGTTTTAAACCTGCTGCCTTTTAATTTCATTTGGTGACCCCTAGTTCTTGTATTATAGGAATAAGTAAATAACTTTTCCTTATCCACTTTCTCCACATCACTCATGATTTTATATACCTCTATCATATCCCCCCTTAGTCTCCTCTTTTCCAAGCTGAAGAGGCCTAGCCTCTTTAATCTTTCCTCATATGGGACCCTCTCCAAATACTTAATAATTTTAGTTGCCCTTTTCTGAACCTTTTCTAGTGCTAGAATATCTTTTTTGAGGTGAGGAGACCACATCTGTACACAATATTCAAGTTGTGGGCATACCATGGATTTATATAAGGCAATAATATATTTTCAGTCTTATTCTCTATCCCCTTTTTAATGATTCCTAATATCCTGTTTGCTTTTTTGACCACCTCTGCACACTGCATAGACATCGTCAGAGAACTATCCATGATGACTCCAAGATCTTTTTCCTGACTCGTTGTAGCTAAATTAGTCCCCATCATATTGCCTTTCCCTTCAGGTGTTTTCAGCCATCTTCCTTCTTGGCCCAGGAGGCAGTGGAGAAGAGTCCTGATTGCCTTACTTCCCGACCTTAAATAGAATTTACATAAGGTGAGAACCTTTTGTTTCCCAGTTTGATCCCCCAGCCCCTCTTAATGGAAAAACACTGAAAGCCCAAGATGAGAGTCTAGTACCAGGTGACGTGATCACCTGATCCTGTAGTGTCCAAGCAGCAACCCCAGGAGCTTCTCAGGAAGGTGAGAGATTAGTATCTTCCAAGGCTTGTTGTTCTTCCTAATGGCCCATTGAGACTGATTGCCTACTGTCTGGTGAGCATTCCCCCAAATACACACCCAGTTGTAATTGTTACATAGTCAATATTCCCAGTCTCAGATACAGATAAACACATTCAGTAGATCATAACCTTTCCAGTGATACCTCACATAACCCATCTTGCATAAAACAAATCTTAGTTATGCCATATTCGTACCATAACACTGGGGTGCAGTATCTCAGATATAAATATCTAATCATGCAATGTGGGTGCTTGCCTTCCAATTTCTGAGTCATTAGGGCCCCACTCACTGCACATTTTCAAGCCTTTCTCCACATCCATAAGCGCTAGAAACTTAATTCCGTGCTCAAAGAGAGCTGAGGTTCTGCTGGCTTCTCCTGATTCCAGCAGGTGAGGATTACGAACAAGGTTGCAAGACTCACAGTAAAGTTGCAAGAGTTGGCAATGCTGCTCAGAGCCTCAGCAGCAGGGCCTTAGGGCTGGGGCAGGGGGAAGGGGACCTGTGCACACCTTTCTCTTATCCCCATCTCTTCCTCTCCCTCTGTGCCCATCCTCAGCTGTAGGGAAAGGGCTAGGGTGGAGAGTGGTATGTGAGGAGAGGAGAGGGGGAGCCACACAGGAGAGGGATCTTGGACACTCGGAGATGGGAGGGACAGGGGAGAAGGGGACTGATCCAGCCCAGTACTTTTCCTAAAATTGATACCAGTAAGATCAGTGTCTCTGAGAAATTTCCCTTATCCTGAACACCAGTAAAAACCAGTCACCTGAATGTTAGAAAGAGCCCCTTGGAGGATCCCGGCAGACACTGAGCCTCTTGCATTGCAGATGCCAGGTTCATTAACAAACCTGAACCAGGCCCAGGTTTGTGCTTTCTGCTGCCCACCAGATCTCACCCGGGCTTCAAAACCCCACCTCCAAAGAGCCAGCCCATATGGCATTCAAGATGGATCATCTCAGATGAGTCATTTACTTCGGCAGCTTTTAAGTGAGGGGATGGAAAGATTTAGATGAAGATGGCATAATAAAATAAGATGCTCAGAGCACAGGCTACAAGCAGGAGACGTATTTACGGAGAAGCCAGCACAGACAGCAAAGAAAGCTGCGCGGCTCAAAGCACTTAGTTCTACGTTTGCAGACTCAGGCGCTAAGCTTAGGCACCAGAATCCATGTTTACACCTACAAATCTGCACTTCAGTGCCTCACTCGCACCCTCGTTTGAAAGCACAGGCCTTTTTCTGCCCTCAGTTACATCAGAACACGTTACTGAATGGCGTGGGGTTTGGGGAGTACAGCCTGAGGAGAGTCGGACTCTTGGTGATGAAAATGGACCTTTTTTTTACAGGGGTCTTTTGTGAACTATCTAGAAGCAGCAGGCAGGGGCGAAGGGAAGATGCCAAACACTGCCTGTGAGCTGCAGAGTGAAGAAGTGTGTCTTGTGCTGCATTATACAAGTGAGAATGAAAATCACCCCAGAACAGAGGAGAAGATGGACATTCTTCACAATGATATTAGCAAATGTTTAAAGCCAGAGCATAGAGAGGCTTAGAGGAAGGAATTTCCCTAGCTTCCCACTACAGCCAAGACTTGGCCCTTTCAGATTTATGTTGGTGCAAGTGCTATTATGGTGTGTCAGAGCCACAGGGATGTCAGTGTTCATCCTTCGTCGCTGTGCATCTACACTCAGTCTCCATAGCAGAAGATGCCATCTGTCATATGGGACTTCATTGTTTCGTTGGGCTGCTCAGAGTTGGCACCTGGAATTTCATGAAGCCACATAGTCTCTGGCGAGAGCTGGGTGAAGTTTGGAATTTCTCCCCTGTTAATTCTGACCTCTCAACCATTGTTTTAATCCCAAATTGGTATGAAAAGTTTGAAGTCTTTTGTGGAACAGATTCTGAAAAACAACTGACAATGGAAAGCCCAGTAATGCTTTCATACCATTGCTGTATTATTCAGTACTCTGGAGCTGACTGACTCAAGTGCCCCACTGAGGTTGTAGCTGATACAGGAGATAGTGGATTCTCCATCTCTTGAAGTATTTAAATTAAGCCTGGATGTCTTTCTCAAAACATGTGCTCTAGCTCAACCACAAGATGTGGGCTTGATTTAGGGGGTGAAATTCTGCGATTTGTGTTACGCAGGGGTCAGGCTAGATAGTCACAGTGGTCTCTTCTGAGCTCACAATCTGTTACTATCATGGTTCATTCATGTCTGAGATGCCAAGACTCAGCTAAAGTCTGGAAACAAGGGTTGACCAGCTCTGGTTGGTTGCTGACTGTGCTCTTGTTTTGCGATGATGAACCTGTCTGCAGATAATCCATACTCACAGGAGTCCTTGTCCCTTCCAGTAGCTAGACAATGTTTATGAATCTGCTTTGGCCTCCACAGAAAAGGGCCTAGTGCGATTTTCAGAAGTGCTTCAGTGAGTTACATGCCCAGTCTGCTTTGGTGCGTCTGAAATCCCGTCAGGCACCTCTCTGTATCTTTAGGTACCGATATACCTCAGTAATTCTGGCCCCATGACCCTTTGGTTCAAGCAAGTGAAGGTCATGCTGTTAGATCCAGAAGTCCAGGCTTGAGTTGTTTGTTCACAAGTGTCACTGCACATACAGATTGGGAGCTCTCTGATCTGGCTCATTTCGATGAGTTTTAGAGCAAAATTAAACCGTGGGAAAACTGGGTCCAATCAAATCCAAACCATTTAGATCTTTAGGGTCCCTGAACCCACAGAATCCAGGTCTGTGTGGATTAGTTTCTGCGACATGGGCCTGGCTCTGCTGAGGAGCAGCACAGCGAGTGAAGAGAGGTATTATGTAAAAATCATTAATATTCATGCAGGTGCTAACGAGTGACATGTCAGCTCCCTAACACCATGATTAGCATTTTGCTTTTTGTCAGCAAACTGGAATTGATTTTTGGCTCACTTTTACCCTTTGAGGCAAATCCGTGGTAATAAAGTTGTTCTTTTACAGCTTACTGAATGCATGTGTGCTTTTAAAAAAAAACAGGTGCCTGTTTCAAGGCAAAATGAGATCTCATATGATAAGTGTCATGCGATGGAAAGAGTTTTAGAATAACCACTTCTTTTAGTCGCTGATATTTCAGTGTGGACTAGTGGATGGAGTGCAGGACTGGGACTCAGGAGATCTAGGTTCAAAGGAGACCTGGCTCTGCCACTGGCCTGCTGTATGACCTTGGGCAAATTACTTCCCCTCTCTGTGCCTCAGTTTCCCATCTGTAAAACGGGGATAATTATAGTGAATTGCCTTGTAAAGTGCTTTGAGATCTCCTGAAAAAAAGCACTGTATCAGAGCTGGATAAGAGGATGATGACAATAGTAGTACCTGGATTGGGGCCCCCTAATGTTAAGGAATGTACATCCATAGAGTAAGTGATAGTCCCTGCCCCTACATGCTTAGAGTCCATGCATGTTGAGAGAGACAACGGGTGGAGAGAAGCACGTCAGCTGGGTGTGGGAGGAGACAGTAACCCATGAGCCAGTGTAGGCTGGCTTACTCAGCCCAGTGTCAAAGCACCCACGTGGTGTGTTACCTGTTACACAAGGCATGGGGCACTTATGTCTCAAATTGCAACCCCCCCATGACTAGCACTCACACTGGGCAGACCTGCAGAACAAGGCAGGCCTGCCCCAAAGAGTTCACAATCTAAAATAGGAAATAACAAGAGACGGTGGGAGGAAGCATGAGGGTGGCAGTAACAGGACCGTGTGATTACCTACGGGAGCCCTGTGCCTAGATCAGTGGTGCGAAGTCGATTGTTTCTTTTTACAAACTAGAAGCTGTCAAAGTACATGAAGGGAGCTGTCGAACAGCTGCACAGGCCACTGTTTTCAGGCCTCTCTCATCTTTCGTACATGGTGTCTCCCATTGCCTATTGCTAGAGTGTTGCCGGTTTTGATTGGATGTATTCCTGGCAGTTTTATCACATGATATAATCTTAAATTCCTGGAGACTCCAGGACAATCCTGGAGGGTAGGGAACCCCATTTGCTCGTGAAGGAGGTGCACATACTGGCATTATTGTTTCTCTTGCAGTTGCAGCCAGAGGGGGTCGGCCCTGTGTAGGGGAGACACGGCTGCTCCCCTGAAGAGTTTACATGTCCCACGAGCACTTTTCACGCACCTCCACACCAGTGGCGGATCTGTCTAGTGGTCTTTCTCTCTCTTCTGCCCCTGTCCCAAAGCTGGATGTCATGCCCTTAGGGCAGCATGGGTCACCCTCTGCTGTTCCCCTCTGCCTAACTCTCCACTTTGCATCCATCCATCCAAGATGCATCCACAGTGCAGCTGGTAGGAACGATCAGGGAGTGATTGTTTTGAGAGAGAGATTCCACTCTGCATTGGAGGTTTTGTTGCAGTTTAAAGAGCTGCACAGTGAAAACACCAGCCCCGGAAACAAACCTCGGAAGAGTAAATATCTCGCAGTGCAGCTCAGCGTTCTATCCCTGCTTCTCAGGGGCAGGCCCTTTCCGCTCTGATTGGAACCTGAGTGTTATGCTTTGTGTTTTCAGAAGCTCCCCATTTAAATTAATCAGGCACACGAAAGCACTCAGGCTGGCGGGGGATGCTCAGGAACCCAACTGGGAACCGGGATGTGATCTTTAGCTTTCAGCTCATCTCGCTTTTAGTGCCGTTGCTCAGTGACTCTCGGTTTGAAAAATGTTGGCTTAGCAGAAATGGGCTTGTCACCTGTCCGAATAGCCAATCTCTGACACTTCGACTCTCTCAAGCCTCTTCGCCAGGCGTGATGAAAAGCTTCATCAATAATACAGCGGCAGCATTTAAAATGCAGAGGAGGATTCTGTCAGGGAATCACCAAGGTCAGGGAAACTCGGAGAACAGTCTCGGTTGCTCTTCTTGCAGGGGAGCTGGTATTTAAGGATTATATTTGTATTTAAACATTCCACAAGCCAGCAGGGAGACCTGCCGTAAGCTGTAGTCAGCCACAGCCTGTTCTGCCCTTGCAGGCCGGAGTCCAGCCTTCCAAGAAGGAGGAAGATCTTTGGTCTCCTCAGCCATGTCTGCATCCACCTCCTCGCCCTGCCGGCTACGGAGGATGGAATATATTTGAAGCTCATGATGATAAAGTCAAATTTACGGTTTGGCAGGACCAAGTGTCCTGCTACAGCCACTGCTTCCATCGCTGAGCTTCTGTTCCACACTGGATCCTTCCCAGATTGTGTCCTCCAGGCCCCACTTTTCCACTCCACTGTTATGCACTGTACATTCCTCCTAGCCACGAGGATTGATATGGGGACCTTGCCTCTGCTTGTGCCAGGTGCCTCCTGGCTCTAGACCAGCATGGTTGCACTGCAGAAGATAGCAGGGTAGGATGGAGGGCTGCAGTGGGAATGGAAATACAAGAATTATTTTAATTAGACGTGTAACATATTCTTAAATGCGGAGGGGGCGTCTGCATGTGGCAAGAGAAAATGTCTCACTCATCTCGTCTCTTGGACATCCAGCCAGTTCCGTGCCGTTTTGTTGTAGTTGTTGCTCTGCTTTAGGTTGGGAGAGCAGTTGCTCAGTAACGGAGAGGTTCTCTTTAACATTTGGTTTGTGCAGGTGCCAGGGATTAGCCCATATTTCTTCATACAGCAAAATCAGAGAGGTTATCTCATTTTTTTAAAAGGGTGGTGTTTAGGGAGGGCTGTCTATTTAAACTGCTGGTTGCCTTTTCTGTCTGGAAGTTATGCAGCCTGCTTTCCATTCCTGCCTCAGCAATTGCTGCCGGTACATCCCATTATGATTGTGCAGATACTCCAGAGCAAAATGGACAAGCAGCAGCAAATGAGTTCGGCTCCTCTTGTAAGAAGAATATCAGTAGGCTCACTTCAGTGTTGGCAATGCTAGTTTGTTCCCAGCTCGTATGTTTGAAGGTCTGAATTTCTGAGCATAGTCACTTCAGACTGGAGAGCATCGCACACCAGAGCATATTCTTCTTAAAAATCGGCACATACATGGGTCTGAGGCTGTGTTAGCAAAGAGCTTTCAAAGTAGAGAAGCCAGTTTCAGATAACAGCAGAGAACTTGCCGGGGGCTATCTGGGGTGACTCGGGGGGCTCCATACATATAGGTTTGGTTCTTCAGCCCATTCATAAACTGATTCCAAACTCATTTCCTAACTGTACATCATTATTGCTTAAGAGCTGCTGCTGCTGGTTGCATATGCAGCCGTGTGTGTGTGTGTGTTTGTGTGTGTGTCTGAGAGAGAGAGAGAGAGAGAGAGAGAGAGTGTGTGTGTGTGTGTGTGTCGGAGGTGGGGCTGGAGTTGTTACAGCCAAAATTACAGTGTAGCCGCTTATGCCATCAGTTCTGGATGTTCCTGGTTCGCTCCATGGTGTGTCCCTCAAGGGGGTAGCAGTCACACACGCAGCAGTATGCGACTGCAGCATAGTGAAGGTAACAGACGTGCAGAAAATGACTGCATGAAATTGATTTCTGCCATACAGCACTTGGAGCTTTCCAGCGGAGTGGCATCGCTGGGATTCCCCGGGCTGCCAGGTGGAAAGTGACCTTGGTTCTGTTTGCTCACTTTATCATGACTGTAGAGTTCACCCACTGGAGAATGGCATGTCCCTTTTTTATCTTGGCTCTAAATCTCTGTCCTTGTATGACATTCTGCATGCCACTTCCCTTCGAAAGCTCATCTCTCTCCCCAACAGAAGTTGGTTCAATAAAAGATATTACCAGGCTGACCTTGTCTCTCTCATATCCTGGGACCAACCCGGCTACAGCAGCACTGCTAGCTTCCCCTTCAGTGAGATAAGAGGTAACCAAAGGGAGACAGAAAAATAAATCATTTTTATGGTCAATTAAATTGGAACCCAAAAAGATTTAATTTCTAAGTACTTTTTTAAAACAACTGCACGATGCGATCTGTATCTAAGAAACCTAGAGTAGTCATGGAATTTCTGGGCCATTGATTTTGTATAAAATGGTGACTCGGGTAGACATATAATGTTTAGTATTTCACAGGATGGAAACATTGCTACCGTGGAATAATAAGGGTATTCGTGTCCTTTAACAATGAGAAGTAGAGAAGAAAGGATCAGAAGTGTGTGCAGGAAATAATCATTGTTATTTGAATGGTGGGGAAGCAGACGGTGTGATGGCCAGGTTCAGAGTCATTTGGGAATAGATCCTAGTGCTCCAGGAATCGGCATCTGGAAGCATCTGAGCAGAAAGGTACCTTAGTCCCCTATGACCAAGATTAAGCTGTATATAAAGAGGACTTCCATTGTGGGTCACTCCCCAAAGGGGTATTTTCAGATCTGACAAACCCCAAATCGCCTTCCTTTCCTAGTTGCCCCCAAAATACACAGGGTGTGGTGGAAGCATTTCTCCCAAAAATCCAGTCAACGCACTTGTCATGTGTGAATACATATGGCGCAAGTTAAATCTATTTCTTACTGGTATGGGTGGGAGAGGCGCACACAGGCACATGACCTCCACACGTGACCCTCCATATGACTTTTCCCTGCCCCCAGCCCAGGGCCGCCATGCTCTCCCCGTCCCCATCCCATGATCCAGCCCCCTTACCTAGGGGGAGGGAGGGCTCTGTCCTCCTCCCGCTGCACCAGAGACTTAGGAACCGCAGCAGCGAAAGGAGCAGAAAGTGGGGCCACTGGCTCCTCCAATGCAGCTGTGCCGCCCCAGCCCTTCCATGCAGGATCTCCTCCGTCTACACAGCAGCCAGCCCCGCTGGAGGGAAGCATGCCAAAGGGAGGGGAAAAGCCCAAAGCCTGCTGGCTGTCAGACTTTGTAACATTTCTTTTTTGGTTCTTAGACCTTGTCTGTCCAATACAAGCACACTCTGGCCTTGCCTGATGCTTTGGACTGAAAGACCTGCAGCTAACTGGTCAGCTGTGGCCAGTCTGTCAGTGAGTTGTCAAAACATTAATGATCTAGGACCGTATATTTCAGGATGAAAGTTTTAGCAGCAAGGAAATTGGATATCCAGCCGTGGCCATGAGAGCTTCGAAATTGGGATTAAGGCAAAGGAGATCTTTTCAGCACTAGAAGAGATAGGGAGTGTGTCAGTGACGGTTTGTCTCCACTGAACCCGACAGTTTGAATTTGAGAGTCAAAGCGAAGAGGATCTCTCAGTACATCAGACGCTTATGGCTGTAATAGGCCCCATGAGCTCCTGAGCAGGTACTGTTCTCTTTTGCCCAGGTGACACGTTGCTTCAAAAGTTAGACTACACTGAAAATTGTTTGCGAGTTCTCACCCTCTTTCTTTCCAGCTCGGTGTGACTGTATCTCTGGAAACAAAGACGAACACATGTTGTCTACATGCTATTCCTACCTCTCGTTGGGCATGGATGGTGCCCATCATGATATTTTGGGGGCTATCCTAATTTCATTGGGGTGTCCCTCTGACCTGTGAGTGGTGTTTGTGGGAGAGGAAGGAGTTGAAATCACTTTCAGGGCCAGTGAAACATCATCATCACTGTGTGACAGCATAAACACAATAGGGTTGTAACAGCCGAAGAAGTCAGAGTGTTGCCACTAAGTTCAGTGAGAAGTTGCTCATGGCCTTCTTCAAGGATGTCTTACATGGCGGTCACAATCGTAAATCCATCTCCTTCTCCAACGCTCTGGGTTATCAGTGTAAACTTACAACTACATTTAGTGGGGGGAAAAGTAGCCTTGTGACTAAGCTAGTCTAAGATGCTGGAGGTCTGGGTTCAGTGTGCAGCCTGCCATGGTCTCTTGGGCAAGTCACTTCATCTCTCAGTGCTCAAATTTCCTTCCTGTAAAATAGGGAAATTAACAGTCCCTTTGTCCTTCCTCTGTGCCTGCCTGTTTACAATGTAAACTCTTCGGGGCCGTGGGCCGTCTCTTTCTACGTGTACATACACCACCCTGTGCAATGGGGCCTGGATTTCAGTTACAGCCTCTAGGACAATACAGCAAAGTAAATACTATTGTGAATCTGAGCTCAGGTTCTATGAAAGATTATTTATTAATATCGATATCGGAGCAGTGCCAAGAGGCCCCAGTCTGGTTCGGTGGCCCCAGTGCTTTGCACTGAACAGACTAGAAAGTCCCTGACCCACAGAGCTTACAGAATAAAATAATCTGCTCTCACCTCATGTTTAGGGTTTCTGCGTGATTACGTTTCCTCAGTGTTCATTGCAGGCTTCAGCAGGCTGGGAGATAAGGTTCTGTTTCGCCTGATTTAAGAATCTCCATTTTAACTGTCACACACCGCATCTTGTTTTCTCCTCCTGCCGCAGCCTGGTAATCAATGGCTCTGAGTGCAGAGAGGTGTTTCCGGCTAGTCCTTCAGAGGCAGAGCAGCTTATAGCATCATTAACTATTTCAGACACTTGGTCAGATAACCAGAATGCAGCGGAGGCAAGGGATGTGCTGGGATTCTCAGATAAGTAATTGAAAAACAGAATCTGTGCTGAAATCTGCCCAGGCCCAAATGATCATTAAGGCAGTTGTGGTGGTTGCATTGTTCGATTACTCATTTCCTGAGAGGCAATTGCTTTTTTAAAGCATAGCACTGAATTCTGTTGCTAAGTTCAGTTAAGAACTGGAGCTCTGGTCTCATTCTAATGTCTTCCAATCACTTAGAGGGATTAAAATCTGGACTTTTATTTGGATCCCAAGTTTATGTTGCATGAAGGGGACAAACCAGCCCCTTAAATCCAAACATACTCTACGTTTTGGGGCACTAGGAGACAAAATCTGGACCTGATCATAGATCTTAATTTGGGCCCATCTTTAGTGAGAAATGAAGTAAAGGATCAAATAGTTCATTTGCAAACTCTCTGGGTTAGTACATTTGCCATCAGATTGCCTGCTATGCTGTGAGCTCAGAACTAATGCTATACATAAAGCCACTCTGTTGTCAGTCCTCAAATCCCAGTCTGTGAGCTCCCCAGGCCTGTTCACCTGCCTCTAATTTACCTGTATGTGTGTATGAACAGCCATTGCTGGCCATGGAAGTGAGCGGTTCGGCTGTAGGAGAGGAGTTAGAGCATGCAGCCTTTGTGTCTGCTTTTGTTAAATTGGACGATCTGTGAGTGTCAGGATTGTAACATGTACAGCCCCTCTGAGGTCAACGCTGATCAGGCAGGTTTGGGCTCTTTTACTCCATCAAGCACTTTAAAAAATGCACAGGATGACAGTATTAGTGACAATGGTCAGGTCAGAAGTTAGAAGTAAGATCCATTAGTAAGATGCTCTGGTATCAAGAGATCCTGGGTCCTGAAAACTCAGATGAGTTCTTGGAGGAGAGGAAGGTGATCAGGAACAGTCAACATGGATTCACCAAGGCAAGTTATGCCTGACCAACCTGATTGCCTTAGATGATGAGATAATTGGCTCAATGGATATGGGGAAAGCAGTGGATGTGATATATCTTGACTTTAACAAAGCTTTTTATACAGTCTCCCACAGTATTCTTGCCAGCAAGTTAAAAAAGTATGGATTTGGATGAATGGACTATAAGGTGGTGTAGACGGGCCGGACTCACCCCGTGGCACCTCCTGCTGGTCGTCCTCGGGAATTAGTTCATTCTAGCATCCAGAGCGCCCTCTGCTGGCCGGTGATCCGCCTGTCCTCTTGACCCCCGTGTCCTTCCCTGGACCCCGATGCCCCTTTCACTGGGTCTCCCCCTGCCAGGGGAACCCCCACCCCACTATCCCCACTTTGCCTCAGTATTGGCTACGCCCAGTCTCCATCTAGCCCCTGTTCACTGGGTCAGACTGCAGTATCAGCCACTCATCATCAGCAAAGGGGTTTGGACCTGCTGCTTTTGCCTACCCCTGGGCAGCCCCCTGCAGCCCCCAGTGCCTCTTGGCCTTACCCTAGGCCACAGCCTGGGGCTTTCCAGGCTGGAGCTTCCCCAGCTCCTCTGCCTTTCCCCAGCCCTGCTCCACTCAGGTACCCTGTCTCTAGCTCCCTACAGCCAGGCCCTTCTCCCTCTAAAGGCAGAGAGAGACTGTCTGGGCTCCTGGCTCACTGCCTCTTATAGGGGCCAGTTGGGCCTGATTGGGACCTGGCCACGGCTGGGCCTACTTTCCCCAATCAGCCCAGGCTTCTTGCCCCAGCTACCGCTCTCTCCTGGGCTGTTTTAAGTCCCAAAGGGCAGGAGTGGGTACCCACCCCACTACAAGTGGATAGAAAGCTGGCTAGATTGTCAGGCTCAGCGGGTAGTGATCAATGGCTCCATGTCTAGTTGGCAGCTGGTATCAAGCGGAGTGTCCCAAGGGTCGGTCCTGGGGCCGGTTTTGTTCAACATCTTTATTAATGATCTGGATGATGGGATGGATTGTACCCTCAGCAAGTTTGCAGATGACACTAAGCTGGGGGAAGTGGTAGATATGCTGGAGGGTAGGGATAGGGTCCAGAGTGCACTAGACAAATTGGAGGATTGGGCCAAAAGAAATCTAAGGAGGTTCAACAAGGACAAGTGCAGAGTCCTACACTTAGGATGGAAGAATCCCAGGCATCACTACAGGCTGGGGACCGAATGGCTAAGCAGCAGTTCTGCAGAAAAGGACCTGAGAAGCTGGATATGGGTCAGCAGTGTGCCTTTATTGCCAAGAAGACCAAAGGCATATTGGGCTGCATTAGTAGGAGCAGATCAAGGGAAGTGATTATTCCCCTCTATTCGGCACTGGTGAGGCCACATCATAAGTACTGCGTCCAGTTTTGGGCCCCCCACTACACAAAGGATGTGGACAAATTGGAGAAAGTCCAGCGAAGGGCAATGAAAATGATCAGGGGGCTGGGGCACATGACTTATGAGGAGAGGCTGAGGGAACTGGGCTTGTTTAGTCTGCAGAAGAGAAGAGTGAGGGGGGGATTTGATAGCAGCCTTCAACTACCTGAAGGGGGTTCCAAAGAGGATGGAGTTCGGCCATTCTCAGTGGTTTCAGACGACAGAACAAGGAGCAATGGTCTCAAGTTGCAGTGAGGAAGGTCTAGGTTGGATATTAGGAAAAACAATTTCACTAGGAGGATGGTGAAGCACTGGAATGGGTTACCTAGGGAGGTGGTGGAATCTCCATCCTCAGAGGTTTTTAACGCCTGGCTTGACAAAGCCCTGGCTGGGATGATTTAGTTGGGATTGGTCCTGCTTTGAGCAGGGGGTTGAACTAGATGACCTCCTGAGGTCTCTTCCAACCCTAATTTTCTATGATTCTATGATTCTTGCCCAGGCGTGGAGTCCTATGGAAGTCAATGGGTATAGTCAAGTCATTAAAGTCAGTGGGGTACTTGTCTGGCATAATTCTCCATGGGACAACCCCAGTTTTCCTAAGTGGGATTACTCATGTGAGCAAGACCTACTTGCATGAGTAAAGACCATTTCCCTTCATCAGGGTATGCAGGACCAAACCCTAAATTACACATCCTTTTGGGTCGGAACCATGTCTGTATTCTATCCATAGAGCACCGCACACGCTGACATTAAATGATATTAATGCTATCTGTGTCCTCAACCTGATCAACGTTTAGTGTGGCTTTCCTGAAGACCTGCTTTCATGGAAGTGAGTGGGAGACTTACCACAGTCTGTAACTGGAGAAAAATCCCTGTGAAATAAAGACTGCCCTACAAATCTATCCTTTCTTTTTGGGTGGAGAAGTGTTTATGGAAACATGGCAAAGGTGCTTCCATAATGTCTAGTGCCACCTCCATAAGCTCAGCAAAATGCAGCTCTTATGAGCATAGACGATGCTAAAAATTAAGATGTTTACTAGGATTACTAGTCGTTACTTTTGATGAATACACGTGGGAAATTCTCAATATTTAACAGAAGTTTAAAAAATGTTAACTACATTCTCAGCTGGTATAAATCATCCTCCTGCCACTGACTGCAGTGCAGCTTTGCTGGTTAACACCCACTGAGGATCTGGCCCAAGTCTAGTTCCGTAAGTAAAGAGAAGCGTGTAAATAGTCTGAACAAAGCAAAAACATTATTCCTGCAATACATTATTTAGCCATTTCAGTGCACGTCATTCAGATCCCTCCCTAAACAATGCCATATATTACTTGCAGAATGGCTGCATTCTTTTACTGATGCTCATTTCAGCGACTGATTTCATGAAGTCATTTGTTTCTCCTTTCGGTGTATATCGCAGGGAGAACTGAATTACAAAAAGCTCTCTCTAGTCGGTGATTTCAAAAATCTTGGGAATGGGAGCTTGATCCTGAGAGGTGCTGAGCATGTGGGGCTGGATCCAACAGCCAGCAAAGTCCATGGAAAGACATCCATTGATGTGAATGAGGATTGCATTGGGCAGTTCCTGCTGCTTTGAGTGGGAATTGCAGCTGGCCCTGCACCGGCCAGGATTAGGCCCGTATGGAGAGCTATTGCAGCTAAGCCATCAGTGAATGTGCATTACTGATGAATGAAGGGAAGGAAAAGGAAGAGTAATTTAGCAAAACTCCCTAAGTGGCAAGCTCTTGCCCCAGACTTCAGTTCAGGTGCCAAATACCAGTCCTCACTGCCTCCTGCAAAGCCCTGAGAGTCAAGGGCGGTCAGGGGCTAACACTGCATTTCTGCTGTAAGCAGCAGCCCCCGCTGCCTGACGTTGTGGCGTTGTTATGCCGACGCCGTTGGAGTGTGACACCCGCTTTGCCCTGCCATTATGCTCTCCAGCAGAATGATTGCTCAATGATTAGCTGGTGGCTGCCCAGCCTCATGGCACTTCCCTTCTGTGATTGTGTCCGATTCATGGTACTAGCACAAGTGGTTGTGGCGCCTTCCCAGCAGTGCTGGAGCTGCCATGCATACATCTGAGTCCCTCTGCAGTTCCTGTGCAGTCCAGCCGCATTGCTCATTCACAGAACATTAGAGTCATTTCTCAATGAGTGGTGTCGCAGCCTCAGAGCCCTGTAATCTCTTCCCAGTCAGGTGGCCGTTAAACGAAACGTAGCTAATCCCTGGGAGTGCAAGCAGCCCAGACAGATTCCTGTGTTGTTTTCGGTGAGTGTGCGGGCATCAACGGAATAAAGATCCAGCTCCCTAATCTAATCTTCCACAAACATCTGGGTGGCCATGTAGATAGGTATTTTTCAAAGGAAATAGCACAAATCAGATCAAAATTTATTTTTTAAATAGCAAATCTGCTCACTCTTTTTATGGGAGTTTGCAGCTTTGCTAGGGCAGAGGTTCTCAAACTCGGGGGAGCAGAATGTGTTCTGGGCAGGAGGTGAGAAGCTTTAGGAAAAAAAACTTATTGCAAACATTTTCCCCACAGCAAATGCATCACTAGCAAGCTGATTCCTCCAGACGTGTCAGGTCCTCAGATGGTGCTGTGCACCTGACTCTAAATAACAGATTTCTGTTAACCTTGCAGAGCATTACGCAAAGTCGTTGCCATCGGGACGTTAATCGGTTTGCTACGATGCGGTGTGCACTTTTAATTTTAGGCATGGATCACAGTCACCATTTTGCTTTTGCTCTTATTACAATGGATCGTTGGCAGGAAAAAAAAACCTCAAGTGAAAAACAAAGAAGCCGAAACTGATTTGAGTGAAGCACCACTCCCGTATATATCGGAATAAGAACTTGTGTGGTAGGGGTTCGGGCACAAAGAAGGTGGGGGCGATCACATACGTTTGAGGACCACTGTCCTAGGGGAATTGGACTGCGGTATGGAACTTTGCACTCCTGGGTCTCAGATTCTCATCCAGCCCAAGCAACTGAGAACTGAAAATCAGTAGCAGAGCTAGGCAAACAATGCTAAGTATTTTTCATGGGAAACTTCTTAAATTTCATTTTAAAAAAATTCCTTGAACTGTTTTGGTTTTATTACTGAAATCACCAGCTGAAAAGAATTCCATTTTTTCAAATGGTTTTCAGTAGGAAGTTTCACTGTTCAAAAACCAAAAACATGTCACCATTTTTTTGGACTGTTTGTGTCCTTTCCCCCTCTCCCCAAACAATCTGCAAAATTTCAACCAAATGAAATCTTTTTGCAAAAATATTTATTTTTCTCGAAAAGCTGGTTTTTGTCCAAAAAATGGTTCAACAATTTTTTTTTAAAACCATCTGTAGTCTTTAACATGTGATGACTGTTTGGGGGCCAGTGTGAAACGAGTGTTGGGAGTCAGTGGAGTCACGGCAGGGAATGAATTCATGAATAAAAAACACCCCAAGAGTCAGAAGACAAAAGCTGAACCCTCCTTCCCTGACTCTTTCCCAACTTGCACCCTGTATTGTTGTTGTCACCTGAGCAGAGTGGATGTAAGCAGCTGACTTAGGAGTGTTTACTTCCCATTTTGAAGAGGTGTAAATGGCTGTACCAAATGCAAGAGTAAAACCGATGACTGTTGGGATCGAACCTGGGACTTCTGAAGCTTAGTGTAGGAGCTTCTACTGTAGGGGTGAGCAGCCTACAGCCTGGGGCCGCATCCGGCCCTTCAGATGTTTTAATCCGGCCTTCAAGCTCCTGCCAGCGAGCAGGGTCCGGGGCTTGCTTGGTCCACATGTGCTGTGGCTCTGCGCGGCTCCTGGAAGCAGCGGCATGTCCCCTCTCCAGCTCCTACATGTAGGGACTGCCAGGGGGCTCTGCACACTGCCCCCGCCTCAAGCGCCACCCCCACAGGTCCCATTGGTCAGCAACAGCAGCCAATGGGAGCTGCAGGGGGAGTGCCTGTGTATGGGGCAGCACGCAGAGCCGCCTGGCTGTGCCTCTGCATAGGAGTTGGAGAAGGGAGACTGGGAGCTGCTTGAGGTAAGCACCACCCAAGAGCCTGCACCGCGACCCCCTCCAGTGCCCCAATCCCCTGCCCTAGCCCGGAGCCTCCTCACCCAGAGGAGCGCCACCCCAGAGCCTGCACCCCCAGCTGGAGCCCTCACCCCCTCCCACACTCCAACCTCAATTTCATGAGCATTCATGGCCCACCACACAATTTCCAAGAAGTTTGCCCACCCCAGCTCTACTGCATGAATTAAAAGCCACCTGACTCTTAACCAAGGCTGAGGCAGACTCCTCAACCTCTAGCTGGGCTAGGGGTCAGAGTGACACACCCAGCAGGCAGGGGTCACACTAGGTAGGGCGATTTGGAGATTTCCTGTTACCCCTCAAAGAGGAGGACTGAGACACCTTGGGAGGATGGTGTGGGAAACCAGTGCTACTGGTGCCCTCCCTGTTGCATTGGGAGAGCACTTTGCCTCCAGGGGGGCCCACCTAGCATATTTCACCAGCACTAACTTGACTTTTAAAAAGGCCACACGCCCCACCCCAGCTTTTCCATCTCAGGCTAGTAGCTTACTGCATTTCTGAAAACAATAAAAAAAACCAACCCCGAAATTGCCAGATAGTTGAGTCAGTGCAGTATTTGTGGTAAGAACTAGCCTATTAGTGTGAAACCATTTAAGTACATCTGCAGTTATTCCCTTTCTTTGCAGCTCTACTCAGACTGAGATAAGTGAAACAACAGTTCCTTGCTTGAGTTAATATAATTAACTTTGACAGTAAAGCTGGTAGAGGGTCTGCTGGTATTATCTTAATAGCCTTCCCCTGCTTTGTAGCACTCAAGAGTCTTAGTAAAATTAGCAGCTAAAAGTAATACACATCATAGACTATTCCCAGAGTTGAGATGAAAGAGCCCGCCTATGTCAAGTTTGTTAGGACATCTATTGAACAAGCTTCAATCAACTCTTATCAGCATCCTCAAGGACATCAGCGAATGGCCCCACCAGAAACGTTATGCCATAACATAGATGTGCTTTGAGAACACTCAAGGGCGTGACATTTACCACCACCTCCAAGCCGAAGAAACTGATTGTCTGTCCGTCCCCGACAGGATATGCTGTCATCCTTGGAAAAGTAACTTAAATCCCATTTGTTCTTTGTTACTTACGTTATTGACCAGGGGATACCAAAGACACTCTCTATATTTTATAATCACTTCGCATTTCCCCAGAAGAGTCTTTGATATCAGCTGCAACTGGAGTTATTCCAGATTTGCCCAGGTGTGAGTGACTTCAGAATCTAGTCCCATGTCCGGTAAGTAACTGGAAAAATGGACTTTTCCCCCCCAACATATCTACATCCTTTGCTTCTTCTAGTCAGATTTGCTCACTGAGCAGCCTAACGCAAAGTTTTGTTGTTCTTCCCCTCACAGAGCCAGTGCTGTTTTGGGAGAATGAGCTGGATGTTGGCCTGCCTTATTTACTATCAACAAAGGCATCAGCTAAGTTACAGGTGCAGAATCTTTATTGCCAGTGACAAAGTCTGAGTCAGAAAGATCACAGTGGGTTTCAAGATCCCAGGATGCATTGTCAGGAGTGGCCGTTGGAGAGAAACATCTTTGTCTTTTATCATGAACTGAGCCCATTTTGTAAGGAATCAGTGAAAGAGCATAAATATGGACTCCTGTGTTGCAATTCCTGCATGATTATTTTGCTGCCTTACAACCTTCCTTTACATTTTTAATATATTTTGCTTTTACAGGAGAGCAGTTTGTTTTAGCAGCATGTGAATGCAAGGGACAAATCTACTCTGATTTAGGTTGTAAGTTCCTTGGGGCCAGGGCCATTTCTGTTGTATGTTTGTACTGTACTTAGCACCATGAGGCTAGTGGCTACCACAATACAAATAAATAATAATAATTGGATGATTTAAATACAATCTGTCTATCCGATCGCTAGTATTTCTAAAAGAGTCTGGCCCCTTGGTGTCTAAACATTACTGACTACACACCGAGCCATAAGCCTATGAAGGGAGAGGGGCACTATATCCCAATTTTTAGATGGTGAAACTGAGGCACGCAGAGGGGAAATGACTTGCCCAATGTCACATAGCAAATGATTTCCCCAAGGTGAAATCTGGACTAACCCCCTGGAACCCTCACTCCCAGTCCAACTGTGAGAGCACGAGGATTGAGGCAGACCATGACAGGAGTTTCAGGGGATAATAATGCTTCCCCGCCTTGGTAAGGTCCTTTGAGATCTTACAGGGGTGAGCACTGGGGAAATATAATGGCTCTCTTCTTTGTTAGCGTGTGTGGCCCAACACTCAACTCTCACGGATCTTAGAGCACAGAACAGGACACTGCGGAGCTAAGGGAGAAAACCCCAATGGAAGAAGCCTGTGTCTCCACCCCACGTACGCTGTGTACTCCAAGTCGGGTGTTTTGTGACTGCCCATCACAGCAGTGACTATAGGGAATCGGTATCGGGAGATCGCCTGAAACACTGATAACTGGAAAACTGCCTCATACACCTTTCTAAAGGACTGGGGAAGCCATTTCGGTCCCATTGCATCCCCTCCTCTCACCCTCGGAAGTACTAATTTTTAAGGAAACCAGAGAGATTGCATCACACATGGCTAAACAATCCATTGATTTGGGTTGGTTTTTTGAGTTTTCAGTGTGTGTGGTGCTGAGAATTGGTGTCGACTTCACTACATGCCGCCAGGTACTGGACATTTTCTGCTGCACTTGATCTTCTCTGGCTTCAAGGCTGACTGCCAGTGCAGGTCTGTTGCATATCAGATTTATTGCCATGCCAGCAATAGTTTATATAATCCCCCCAAACCCTTGGGGATACGTACTATAACCCGGGGTGATACTGAAAGCTCAGAAGGCTCCCTTTGAATGTGGTATGTAGAGAGCATGTTGGCAGCCTCACTAACGGGTTTGTAGGGGCTGTCGCAGGAGCAGGGCTCGAATGCTGTCTCTTTCTAGTCATTTTCGCCTCTTGCTCAGGATTGAGCCCAGCTGTTGGAACTGGGAAAATGGCTACATTTTAAAACAAGTTTGAATTTATCTGATTTTCTTTCGTATTCAAACATTTCCAGGCTTTGTTCCCTCATCTCCTCAGTGCCCCACTTTTTAATAAATAAAATGCAATTTGTGGCTTAAAGCCCCATCTCTTCTCATCCCTTGCACCCCCTCCCTTCACAGCGGCCTCTTGCCAGAGGTGGATTCTGCACATGTTTAGTGAGATCGCTGTTTCTGATGCTGGCAGCCACACGCTTGCAGACCTTGTAAGGGAGGCCAGGCAGTGACTGGAAAAGAAGAGGAGTGACGGAGCCATGATGCTGCAGCCCTCCTTTTACACAGCAATTATCAAACACAGTCCAGACTGCTCCTCCAGAAACACCCAGCCCTAGGGCTTCCAAAGCTCTCCATGGCTCCTTGCACACGCTGAGCCAGGCTTGGATGAGCAATGGCCCATAGCTGTGCACGCTGGGTGTGCAAGCACTTTTAAAGCACATCTACTGCAAGCTTTCCTGATGGCGTAGGGGTGTGGTTCGCAATCAGCCAGAGAGCTTTCCATTTTAGGAGATAGTTTCTAGATCTACATATTCTTGCTCTCTCTATATTACTGCTCTCTCTCTCATTAAACTGACTGTAATAACAGAGAACATTGATTATCTCCCAGTGATGCCTGGTTTAAGTGATTAGTGATTAATTCCTTCCATTGCTTTGTGTTCTCTCTCTCCCTGCAGGAGATTTTCACACCAGAGTGCAAATTTAAGGAATCGGTCTTTGAAAACTACTACGTTATTTATTCTTCCACATTGTACCGGCAGCAGGAGTCTGGACGAGCGTGGTTCCTGGGGCTCAACAAAGAAGGTCAAATTATGAAGGGGAACCGGGTGAAAAAAACCAAACCCTCGTCACATTTTGTACCCAAACCCATTGAAGGTATGGAAAGTTCCCACGCCCTGTCCCATGGGGCAGATGTAAGGGGTATAGGGGAGGTGGACTGTACCGTGGTTCAGCAGAGTGGAATGGGGACTACAGCAGGGACCGTGGTGTAAGAGCTTCCGAGTTGAAACATGCTGCACCATCAATACTGGAGCCTGAGTGTCTGCCTGTGCTGTGAGCCCTGCAGCACGTCCCAAAACGTGAGCCGGCAGGTTGGGTTACTAGAGAACAAGCTGTAAAACCCAACCAGATGGGGGACACAGGCTGAATAAAGAGCGTAGTACAGGGTTGGTCGAACCTTGTACCTAGGTCATAAGTTCAAATACAACCTTTGTCTGAAGTGGCTACAATGTGTTGCCATCTCTGATAGCTCCTTGGAAGCCCTTGTCAAGAGTCTGGGAGAATCTCAGTCCAATTCCGAGTCACCTGGTGTCCACCTTGCAGAATGTGTCATCGGTGAGAGAGCTGGGACATAGACAATGAACTACCCAGCCTGTCCTGACACCCCAGTGGCAGACCCATCCTGTGGTCCCCAGGGTTATTCACTCTAGTGCCCTTCACAGGCACTAACTTTCCATTGGAAACAAACCCAGAGCTTTCCTCGTGCTGGGTGACGAAAAGTGAATGGTCTTGTTCCCAGCAGAGATTCCTCAAGGAGAAGGGAGGGGCCTAGGTCTGTACTGTCAGTGTCAGAAATATTTGCCTAAGACGGGAACATTTCAGTGGACTAGCATTGCTCTCTCCAGCTTCTCCATGTCCTCCACACCTCCCAGGGCTTGTCTACACACCTACACACCTGCCTCCCTAAAAGTGGGAGTTTAAACTGGTTTCATTCAGCCAGGGCACAAGGCCGTTTGGATGTTCTTGTTTTGGTTTAAAGCACACGTATTTCAGTTTAGCCGAATTCTGTTAGCAATGGGTTATAGTTAAACTGTAAGAAGCTGACATAAGAGTGTCCGCACGGGGTTTGCACTGATAGCTGATGCAAACTTGCATGCAGACAAACCCCTGACAGACGCTGATACTCTGCCTAGCATGAGTGGCTGAAATCCAGACCCATACTTCTTATCAGGGCAAAAGGACAGGAGGAAGGAAAGGAAGAAAAGAAAATAAAAGAGTGAGAGAGAGAGATGCTGAGGGCTGGTCAACACAAAGAATTCCACCAGTGTAACTAAAGGTGCAATTTTTACCCTGATGTAGTTAGGCCAGTGGCACTGTGTGTTTGGACACGTATGTTGGCTTAAACCTGGCTTATAGCAATTTAGCTTGTGTTGGTAAATTTACTTGCACAAGCTCAAGTGACAGAACCAGTTTTACCCTTCTAGGAGACTGCACACACGCTGCACCAATCTAACTAAACTGGTATAAGTTACACCAGCAGCGCAGCATGCGTGCAGGCAGCCCGAGGCACTGCTGTGGCGTTTGCCTAGGATGGGTGGTTTTAATTGGGAAGCATTTTCTCTCTTGCTAACAAAAACAGCAGAACAGAGCCCAGGCTCTGACTCTGGCGCTGTCAGGGGCTCAGAGCAAGGGCTGAAATGACTTCAGACCTGCAGCTTTTCTGTGCCGCTCCCAGAATGGGTTGTCCTTTGCTCGGAGGAGAAGTTTGGGCTCCCTGAAGAGTGGAGATGAATGGCATGAGAATGGCAGGAAATCCTTTCAGGCAGGTGGCTGAGACAGATGAATTCCAGACCACATGTGAACTCCCCTGCAAACCCCTTTTTCCCCCAGCTGTATCGTCTAGGTCATTAGTAGCAGAAAACTATGCGGAACCTAGGCCTGAGCCTCTGCGCCTGCCAGGCACTGGCTCTGAGTTGAGGATGCTCATTTGTGGGACTCCCTCCCTGGAGCCCACAGTGGCTGCCATTGGCATATGCAGCCGGCCTGTTATCTCACCTGACCTCCTTCTAACCATTTCCCCCACCGCTTTCTTGTCCGTCTCCTCCTCACCACCCGCCCCCAGTTCGTTTGGGACTGGAATGGTTTCTCCAACAGCAGCTGGGTTTGCCCTTGTAGCAGATATTTCGGTGCTGCCTGGCCACGTGCGGTGGGGGGTCCCTTAAAGGGATGCTGTTTGCTGGTAAGTATTTTGGGTTTTCATGCGGGGCCCAGTCAGTGCATGGTGGACGGGTGTCACTGGTGGACAGATGCCACACAGCTGGGAGGCACAGAGGCCTGACTCCAGGGCAGCATTCTCATTACAGTAGATGCTGCTGCTCCTGCTTTGGTTTGTAAAACCCCAGTGCAGCCCTGCATTCCTTTCCCTCGCCTACATCCCTCCACCCACACAAGCATCAGTCATCGCTGTAATCCAGAGCGAGCAGGCAAGTGCTTTAGAACCCGGCAGCTGCATTAAGGAGTCCTCCCCTGGGCTGCTTTGCCACCCGCTGCCACATCCAAGAGCTGGCTGTCCCCCAAGCAAAGGCACGTGTCAGCCTGCCAGAGCCTTCCGCTGTCTGGGGCCGTGGCTTGCGGAGGGCTCTGTTCCCAAGCCGAAGATGAGTGGTCGGCAGCAGAGGGGTGGAGTGAAGTTGGCTCTGTTCCACGTGACTCAGCTCCACCCCATCCACCGGGCTCTGCCTTGACGAGAGCCCTGCGCTGCCACCGGCACCATTAGCCGAGACGGGCACAGACTACTTCACGGGAACTTCCTGGCCAGGATGAAGATCCTGGATGGCCCTGCAGGGGCTGGGGGACGGCAGGAGGTGACCTGTATAGCACCATTCTCCCCCAAGGCTGCAGGTAGGACTGTTTACCTCTTGTCCTGGTTTTGTAGCTCAACCAGCCCACGAGCACTGTAATAGGATGGCTACTGGCTGAGCACCCCTCATGGCCACGGGGGCCACCACAGGGCACTGCCTCACTTTTCCTTCTTCAACACTCCACCCAGTCTTGCTCATCCAATCGCAGCCCTGCTTGGGGTCTAGTTTCTTTATTAACACAAAGTTCAAAAAAACCCTAACACAAAAACAAATCTTACCCCCTGCCTGATAGTGGGCACAGCCCCTCCCCCGGTGGTACTGTCCCCTTCTGTTGTCGGGGCAGCAGGAGGAAATGCAAGGGCAAGGCTGCTCTCCTTGCCTTCTCCCAAAGCCCCAGCTCCCTTCTCCAGGGACCACCGCAGGAGACCCTCCCTCCCAGCCTTCTCTTCTGCAGTTCCCTTTCTACCTCTGCCTCTTAGGTCTGACCTCCCTCTGACCCTTGAAATGCCCCTACAGCAGGACAAGGCTATTATCCCTGTTCTGAAGAGGGGAAACTGAGGCATGGATATATTGAGAGACATACCCAAGGTGACACAGGAACTCAGTGGCAGAGCTGGAAATGGAAGCCAGGTCTTCACTAGCCTTGGTCTTGGCCTTAACCATTGAACCAGCCTTCCTCTTCATTTGGGAATGTGATCCCCATGACGGCCATGAGAGTTGGTGCTGGGAGGAGTCTGTTGAGAAGGATTTTTGCCTGCTCCAGAAGAGAGGCATCACAAACTACATATACAGAAATCACGTCACCCACCACTGAATGGCAGCCACCTCTGGGGTGAGTTCACCGGTGTGCACAAAACTACATGGCAGCTTAGTTTAAACAAGAACTGCAAAAACACCAAAAGCTCCATGCTCCAATAGCTAACAGTGAAAGGAAATGTGTTCTTGTACTTCTGCTGGTAAAACTGTTGCTTCTGGATTCAGAAGTTCTCCAGTGCAAGTGCCAACAAGGCAGAAAACTAATCAATGCAAAACGCCTCTGAAAATGCCTTAAAATGGCTTTTCTATACAGAAAAGGCAAGTTTTGAGGCACAGAGATGCTACAAAAATGCTTTCAAGTCCTACAGCCTGAAGGGTGTTTGGGGATCCTTAGTTAATATACAGCAAGGTGCCAGTTTGGGAAACAAACACACACACTGCACACTTCTGTTGATATTGTAATATTGAGTTGCTGTGGCCTGAACTCCACAGCCATTAAAACGTGAGCTTGCGGACTGAGCCAGGCCAGTTGGCATGCGTGGAATTACTGCTTGGGCCCCGTGCAACCTTTTAAAGTCATTTCAATCTTTCTGACTGTCTGTAGCCTCAGGGATGGAAACTATTCTTTGCCCCCCCCCAGCCAATGAGAGTCTTTCCATTCACTCCCCTTGCCTTTGGACAGGCCCTTACAGCGGGAATACTTGGCTGCTTATATCCACTCTGCCCCTTGGTGGGAGTATTTCCTGCTTCACTCTCCAAAGTTCCCGCAGTTCCCCTTTCTAGCACTAGACCCTGGCACCAGTCTGCCGCCCGAGGAGAAGGCGCTATCTTCCTTCCCGCAGCAGAGAGGCCCCAGGCCTGCTGTTGAAGCTTGGCTTTGCAGTAAGCACCATGGCTTGAGCAGACCTCCTCTGTGGTGGTGAATGGCCCGTGGGTCGCCCGGTCCTATTACCTCCCTGCCTGCCCCCATAGCTTCCTGGCAGTCTGGAGTGCAAGGGGCATCATACAGAGGCTCCCGAATCTTCCCCAACTCTTTTCCCACAGCAGAACTACCCCAGTTCTGCTAAATCAGAGCCCTCTGTTGCCACGATGAAGTGGAAAGGGGGAATTTCTCTCCCAGGCGCCGTCGGCACGAGGAGGATGTAACGTGTTCAGCCGCAGTAAACACAGATCATTGTCTTTGCTTCTAGTAGGCACTGAACAGCATAGAATTTGGGGGGGGCATGGCTCAGCATTCAAGTCACACTGCCCATCAGTACCCGGCCCAGGCCGGGGCAGCTAATGATCCAACCAGCGGACCAAATTCGGGATGAATCCTCGTTACGTGCTACCTGAGGCATGTTGTGCATATGCTAAGAAGCAGCAGCATGTAAAAACCTGTTCATTAGCCTTTGCTAAACACAGCTCGTTTTCTTGTGTCGTCAGGGTCCTAGAAACGCAGGATTTTGCACAGAGTCTCTTCCACGCTTGCTTTGTTGGGCCCACACTGAAACCCTCAAGCTAGATCCTGAAGGAAGAAGAGGGATCACTTTCAGCAGGCGTTTCCTTGACGTTTGGTAATAAAAGTGCTGTGGTTCCATTTGATGGCGTCCTGCATGTTTAGCTGCCAGGCAGAGACTAGCTCAACCATCTGCAACTCACATCGGCTGGGATTTCCTTCCAGCCTTCACTGCATTAATTAAGGCAGAAAACCAAGGTGCATAATGACCTGACTCCCTTCCCATATCTGATGTTAAGTCAATTAAATCTCTTCAGTGGAGCATTAACTAATACAAGTGACCCTCCTCCCATGTCTCGGGGGGTGACACCCCGGGCAAAGTTCTGCATGTGGAGTGGTGGTGTCCCTCCAGTGATGATATGGGTGGGGGAGAGCCAGGACTGGGGCAGATGCGTACTGTTCCCTCCCCAGCTGTGCCGCACCCACTAGAATAGGGATGTGGAGTTTGGTGCTTCTGCACGGTGCTGAGCATCCTCAGCTCACATTGGCGTGAGTGGGAAGATGCTCAGGATCAAGCTCCCAAGTGGGTGGGCTGCTCGGGTGCCCAACAGCCAACAGTGCACAATGAAATGGGGATGTGGGATTATATGACAGAAGCAGGGAGGGACAGGGAAGTGTGTATGGTGGGGGACTTGCTCCAGTCGGTTATTATAGAGTTAAGTTAGTTCTGCCATTATTCTCTCTCAGCATCGTTATCCATTTTCCAGGCATGAGATCAATACCGTGGGATCCCCTGTTTGTGAAGGGGATCGATTCTTGCACTCTCTCTCTTTGAGCATTAATTCCTTCCCCATCTTTGGTTATGTCCGATCCAGTGCATCATCAGCTGGATGGCTGCAAACAGCTAACCGCACTCCTGTGGTAGGCAGACATACACAGATAGGCCTGGGCCATGCTCTCAGCACCAGCAGCGTTCTCCCCGCACACCAGGATCTCCACCTCCTGTAGTGGGGCGACACCTGATTTACAGCAGTGTGAGAAAGGGGAGTCCCAAGCCCCAGCATTAGCCACCTTGATCTGAGATCTGGTGAACCAAACTTCTGGGTTCCCGGAACCTCCATTCTGTGCCCCATCAGAACTACGGATCATGCGCAGGCTTCATTGCTTATCAGGAGGTGCTGGGAGGCCTAATTAGCCCATGATGAGAGTGTGTTATTTATGTGGGATTGTTGTTCTTGCTTCTGTCCCCGGAGATGCTGTTTTCCCCACAGCTTTGGATGCCTCACTAGCACGCCAGCAAAGCGAGGTGCTGTGTGCTGGGGGTGCTCTGGGGTTGTTCTGTAACCAGTGCCCTTCACCTGTACATACAAGGTGCTCCTGGCAGGGAGGGAAACTCCCATGTGGGTATGTGGTGCACAAGAGAGCATTAGTTGACAAGCCTGAAGCAGTTTGCACTATGGATAGCCTGCTTTGAACCATGCTGTCCAGGTAAAACGTGTCCCTGGGGTTAACCCAGCCAGCCTGAGTGAATGGGATCCCAGCTCCACAGCTAGTGGAGATGGGAGTTGTGAGGGACAGCAGGAGGTGTGAGAGGCTCATTTCGCCATCCAGCCCTCCGCCATTTCACAGTCACGCGACTAGCCCACAAGTCAAACGTTGATTCTTCACTGCCTAGCCCAAGTGAGAGCCCAGAGCTACTGGGCGCATGGGGAGCACTTGGAGCAGAGACAAATGGTGACACTATGTGCAAGGCAAAAGCGAAGCGGCACAGGCAGAGGCTATTTGGCAGTAATGGTGATGACATTGACGTGTGCACAGATTGTGTCAGTCTAGTGGCTGGCAGGGCAGAATTCCTGGATTTTATGCCTCGTTCTGGCACTGACTCAATGTGCAAACTTGGATAAGTTCCTTATTCTCTTTGCTTTTCTTTTTCCATCTCCAAATGGCGTTCTTGGTAATTTTACCTACCTCAAAGGGGTGTTGTGAGGGCTGGTTATTGTTTGTATTTAAAGTGCTTGGAGAGCCGTGGGGGGAAGGTGCTGTATGGTCAAAATAGTATTTTTCATTGGTCAGGTTTGCAATGCAGCATCAGTTACATTCGTGCACACTCGACTGCACTTCATCTCTGCCCTGTATTGTTATGCATCACTGTAAATGTTTATCTAGATCGGAGTGAAATGCAAAGTAACAGTGGATCTCAATCTAGCCCTAAGTGGCAGGAGTTATTCCTAAATCAGGGAAGGGCTATAAACATAAGGACTCAATTCATCTTTCTGTAGATGAAGACTGTTTTCATTTATGCAGCTATTTTGGAAGATAATTGGTTTGTTTTATGTTGTGTTTATGTTCTTGACGATGAGCCAGAACCGAAGCGTTGTAGGCTCGCGTCTCCCCTGCTCTACACTGTCTGCAGTCGTTTCCATGACAATTCTCTAGCAACTCGGGACGGGTGGACTGCAGGCCTGCTTTGCACAGGCAAAGGTGTAAGCCTGGCAGGCTCAGGCCTAACATCCCCAGAATGGGGGGCAGGGGGAGATTTGCAAGCTGACCCCGTCTCATGTTCTCATCCCCAGCGTACTGGGCCTTGAAACGTGGCCATTTTGGTGACTTAGAGCAATGCCGTGTTGAAGATTGGCCTCATGGGGCTGACTCCTGAGACCCGGATTCAGCATTGACTGTGTGTGTGCTCCTGCCTTTCTCAGGGCTGGTTCATGCTATACACGTGCAGCCCTTAGAAAGAGACAGCGGGTAGCGCATCACCCCAGGCAGGGTGTGGGCTGGGGTTGGGGCTCAGAGAGGGACAGTTTCTCCTTGGTCTCTCCAGCTGCACTGCAGGAAGGAGTAATAGGACAGCTTTTTATAGGATGCCATAAACTCCCCTTCCTGCATGGCCAGCCCCTTCTACTTACTGCTGCATGGGGGGAAGGGGCGGCCCAGAGCCATGGCTCTGTCCACTCCCCACCAGGTTGCTCCCAGGGGAAGCGGGGAAGTGTTTCTCCCAGACCTGCAGTGCCTGCACCTCCTACGTGGCCACACAAGGGAGAGGATCCTTTCTCCTTCCTGCTTTGTTGCACAGCCACTTAAGTGAGTTAAATAGCAGAGACACTGACTGAAATGCTCTGTTCATGGCTGGAGGGGACAAAGTGGGTTTCAGTTGGAACCACAATATTCAGATCCAGAGGCTGAACTCCCTCCAAGGTGGGCCAGGATGCAAAAGTTTGTTAAGAACATAGGAACGGCCATACTGGGTCAAACCAAAGATCCATCTAGCCCAGTATCTTGTCTGCTGACAGGGGCCAATGCCAGGTGCCCCAGAGGGAGTGAACCTAACAGGTAATGATCAAGTGATCTCTTTCCTGCTGTCCATCTCCACCCTCTGACAGACAGAGGCTAGGGACACCATTCATTGTTAGTTTTGGGGGTCTCATTATTTCTTGTCAGAGATTAAGGACGGGAAAGGGCTAACTTGTCGATCTGCTGCTAATATTGGCATTGTGAGCTAATGTGCAATGTTGTGAATTGAGATGTTCATTTTATATTTGTATGTCATAAAACACATGGGGAGTAGAGAGCCTTATCTGTGAGGGGCCAGAAATCCTTCGCTTGTATTTGTGCCTCTGGGAGGGGGTAGGCTTAAAAGGGGCTGACTGCCAGCACAGGCAGAGAACCGTGAATAATAAAGGAATATATTACTGGGATATTCAGGCTTATCTGCGTGTGTGTGTGGTGGGAAAGGGGGCAGAGGAAGAGGAGGCTAGTTTAGGGGAAAAATGCCCCGCACATAAGCAAATGCTACTTGTGGTCCATGAACTCTGTCTCTGGGATAGCGTGAAAGCTAATTGTCACCCTTTCTGTTTGCAGTGTGCATGTACAGAGAGCCATCACTGCATGAAATTGGAGAAAAACAAGGACGCTCAAGAAAAAGTTCAGGGACACCAACTATGAACGGAGGCAAAGTTGTTAACCAGGACTCGACATAACTGACAAACATCCCTCTCCCTCTCTTCCAATTCTTCCCTTCCCCTCACCTCCCCACCCCGCCAGCGAAACCACACCAAGACAACAATAAACTGAGCAAGGCAGGACCTACCGGTAGCGGCTAGGATTCTGAACTCAAAAATCTTTCTTCGTGTAGGGCGAGGAAATCAACTCCCAAATCTTGCCTGTTGCAACGTTTAAAAAAAACCCGAAGAAAAAATGTTTTAAATCAGGACTCCATTAACATTTTAAATGCAAACTGTTTGCTCTTTGATCAAAAGGAAAAATCTCTTCTCTGCATAGTAATAATAAATAATTGTTAACTAATACATAATAATAATAACAATAAAGATGTTACCTTTAAAAATAAAAAAAGTTTTTGGAGAATTGAACATAACACATGATATGCTGATAACAAGCCAGGCTCTAAAAACTGACTTCTCTGTGCTTTTGTGTTATTCTTTGCTCTTGCGCACAAACCTACATCATTCCAGTCCTTTCCCCAAGCGGACAGACTGGGTTTCCACAGGGCAGAACAGGGAGAGATGGATTATGATTCTGTTTCCTCTAATATTAATAAAATATGGCCTATCTGAATTAGGATTCTGACAGTCACTGAACTAGCAAGTGTGCAATTGGCTTTGCCAGTCCCGGTTGTTGCTACTGGTGTTTGAGCATGTTTGAAGATGGAGAGAGAGCTTTATGCTTTCCTCCTCCACACATACATTTTTTACTGTTACTAGGTGCCAGAAGACTTTCAGAACTAGGGTTTCAGGTCCTACCAGGGGAAATGGTTATATTTATTAGGAGTTAGAACATTGAATGAATGGAGAGGAAATAAAGCTAGAGAAATACCCACTATTGAGTAGAAAGATAATAACTGGAAGTGTATCAATCTCCTAGAACTTGAAGTGACCTTGAAAGGTCACTCAGTCCAGCCCCCTGCCTTCACTAGCAGGACCAAGTACTGATTTTGCCCCAGATCTCTAAGTGGCTCCCTCAAGAACTGAACTCACAACCCTGGGTTTAGTAGGTCAATGCTCAAACCACTGAGCTATCCCTCCCCCCCATAAGGGGGATGAGCTCAGTAACTGAGAGGTGTATGTGCACGTGGGAGAGAGAAAGAGGGGTCTGAGGAGCGGGGCAGAGGGAGGGGGAGGGGGAGAGGGAGAGGCAATGCTAGAACATTTTCCTTACCAATCAGCTGACCTCTCAGCGTGCACTCTTATGCTCCCTGTATTTCTCACTCAGTCCGTGTTGGAGTCCCAAGCCGATGATTCCCCTGTGAGGCCCTGAACGTCTCCACAGAGCTGCATTACCAATCGGGGGCCGAACACAGCCCCTGGGAGTTGGGTCTCCCCTGGATTCTCAGTGCCTGAGCAGTCAGTTGCAAGAGGCCTGCCCCAGCTCCCTGGCAGATTTCCCTTGGAAGGAGGGCTGAGTGTAGCAGATTGGAAGGGGCAGGGTGGCACACACCTACCAACTCAAGCACCCTGCGAGGGTAGGGTTGCCAACTTTCTGATTGCAGAAAACCAAATATCCTTGCCCCACCCCTTCCCAAAAACCCACCCCTGCTCAATCCATCTCCGTCCTTTCCTTGCTCACTTTCTCCCACCCTTGCTCATTTTCACCAGGCTGGGGCAGGCAGGTGGGGCGCAGGAGGGGGTGAGAGCTCCAGCTGGGGGTATGGGCTCCAGAGTGGGGCCAGAAATGAGTTCAGAGTGCAGGAGGGGTTCCAGGCTGGGGCAGGGGATTGTGGTGCGGGGAGGGCTCCAGCTGGGGGTATGGGCTCTGGGGTGGGGCTAGGGCATGAGGGGTTTGGGGTGTGAGAGGGCACTCTGGGCTGGGGTTGGGGTCTGGGAGGGGGTTACCTCAGGTGGCTTCTGGAAGCATCCAACATGTCCTTGTGGCCCACAGGTGGAAGCACAGCCAGGAGGCTCTGCACACTGCTCCTGGCTGCAGGCACTACCCCTGCAGCTCCCATTGGCTGTTGTTCCCAGCCAATAGGAGCTGCGGAGCCAGTTATCAGGGTGAGGGCAGCTCATGGAGCCCCCTGGTTACCCCTATGACAAGGGGCTGGACATGATGACCACTTCCCGGAGCAGTGCAGAGCCAGGGCAGGTAGGGAGCCTGCCTTAGCCCTGCCATGCCACTGACCAGACTTCTAACAGCCTGGTCAGCTATACTGACCAGGTTCCCTTTTCGACCGGGCATTCCGGCCATAAACCAGATGCCTGGCAACCCTAGAGCTGTGGCAGAGGGATTAGATGCTTTGAATGTACTTGAAAAAGTGAGGAAATTGGAGACAGGCAATGGGGGGCGGGCGGGGGAGAAGCATTGAGCTGATATGCAAAGTGTAGTCTTCACTCTGGTCCTTTCTATGGCTGGTGAGAACAAATGAGCATTTTCTGTGGAAGATAAATTTCCCTTTAGTAAATAAATTAGACTTCAGCCCTGCAGGACACCCACAGGCGGGGGAGTGGGCTTTGCCATTCTCTGCAAGCCTATGTTAGCAGCCCACCCACAGCCACTAAGCCTGTACCTATGCTTTACAAAGCACGCCCCGTCCATGGGCCCAGGTCTGCGAGCTGCCATAAACTCTCACTTCCCATGCTCAACACCTAGTCTGTTCAGTGTCTCAGCCCACGGCCACCACCATGAAGCTAAGAACGTCGTACTCTGTCAGCCCGGTGCCCTGCCTCCGACCGTGCCCAGTGGCAGGTGCTTCAGAGGGAATGAACAGAACAGGGCAACTATTGGGTCAACCATCCCGACAGCAGACCGCACCCATACCTGCTGATAGTGGGGGTGGGGCAGTGAGGGAACTAGCTTCAGCAACGTTACTGAGCATGCTCAGTACAAGCCAAGCAGAAAATCGGGGGGGGAGCATATGATCTCTGTACCCCCCCACACACACTCGGCCTCTGCCTGACAGTCAGTCCCAGCTTCTGTTCTGGGACATCCAGAGTATGGGGTTGTGTCCCTATAGATCTTGGTGAATTTCCATTGTCAGACCTGTGCTCCAGGAACGTACCTGAGTCATACTTTTGACCTTCACAAGATCTGGTGGCAATGAGTTCCACAGGTTAACACTATTGTGTTGCCTTTTGGTTGTTTTAAACTTTCTGCCTATTAATTTCATAGGGTGATTCCTGGTTCGTGTATTATGTTTAGGATGGTAAATAACACGTCCCTATTCACTTTCACCAGCCCATTCATGATTTTATAGCCCTCGATTATATCCCCGCTTAGTCAGCGCTTCTAAGGTGGGCGGTCCCAGCCCTTTTTACTCTCCCCTCGTAGGGAAGCTGTTCCACACCCCTAATCATTTTCATTGCCCTTCGCTGTAGCTTTTCCAATGCTAATATACGTTTTTTTGAGATGGCGTGACCAGAACTTCACCCGGTATTCAAAGGCTTGGCATACTATGGATTTCTATAGTGGCATTATGATATTTTTCTGTTTTATCACCTATCCCTTTCCTAATGATTCCTAACATTCTGTGAACTGTTTTGGCTGCTGCTGCACATTGAGTGGATGTTTTCAGAGAACTAGCCACAATGACTCCAAGATCTTTCTTGAGTGGTAACAGCTAATTTAGACCCCATCATTCTATATGTATAGTTGGGATTATGTTTTCCAATGTGCATTACTTTGCATTTATCAACATTGAATTTCATCTGCCATTTTGTTACCCAGTTTAGTGAGGTCCCTTTGTAACTTCGCAGTCAGCTTTGGCCTTAACATTTTTGTCGTGTCTGCAAATTTTGCCACTTCACTGTTCTCTCCTTTTTTCCAGCTTATTAATGAATACACTGAACAACACAGGGCCCCATGCAGCTTCTTGGGGGCCCCTGCTATTTATTGCTTACCACTGTGAAAACTGTCCATTTGTTCCCACTCTTTGGTTCCTATCTTTCAACCAGTTACTGAGCTATGAGCAGACCTGCCCTCTTATCCATGACTGCCAACTTTGCTTAAGAGCCTTTGGTGGTTTCTACAAGTCCAATATACTATACGCAGTACGCTATATTCACTGGCTTCCCCTTATCCACATGCTTGCTGACATGTGGACATGTTTTGTGTCAGTCTAACAGGGTGGGCCAGCATGATTTCCCATTGCAAAAGGGACTGTTCCCCCAGTGCATCACATTTAGCTGGCTGTAATTGCCAAAATCGCCTTTTAAGGCCTTTTCCAAAAGCAGGCGCTACATTAGCTACCCTCCAGCCATCTTGGACACAGGCTGATGTACACAGTAGCTCACATGCCCTAGTTAGTGTTGCTGCAAGTTCAGACTGGGGTTCCTTCAGAACTCTGGACGAAACCAGCTGGTCCCGGTGACTTTGTTACTGTTTAATTTATCAAAACCTCCTCTACTGATGCCTCAAGCTGAGCCAGTTCCTCAGAACTGTCACCTAAAATGAATGGATTGGGCCTAGGAATCTCCCCCACACGCTCTGCAGTGAAGACTGATGCAAAAAATTCATTTAGCTTCACCACAACAGCCTTGTGTTCCCAGCACCATAACGAGCCAGTAGCCCCACTGACTTTTTGGCAGACTTCCTGGTTCCGATAGACTTCAAAAGCTTTTTGCTGTTAATTTTTGTGTCCTTAGTTAGTTGTTCTTCAGATTCTTTCTTGGCCGGCCTTGTACTTTTACATTTGACTTGATGGAGTTTATGCTCTTTTCTATTTTCCTCCCTGGGCCTTGACTTCCAATTTTTAAAGGATGCCGTCTGCCACCACTTTCAGTCGGCTGTTTAGCCATGGGAGCTTTTTTGGTTGTTTGTTTTTTTTTATTCTTGTACACGTTTTTTTTTCTTATTATTTTGGGTTTACATTTAGTTGGAGCTTCTATTATGGTTGAAGTTAAATGCTGCTCTGGTGGGCGTCTTTAGCATTTTTCCCCTACAGCGGAGGTGGGCAAACTATGGCCTGTGGGCCATATCCAGCCCACGGAGCCGTCCTGCCAGGCCCCTGAGCTCCTGGCTAACCTCGGCCCCTCCCTTGCTGTCCCTCTCCCCCACAGCCTCAGTTCACCGTGCCGCTAGCACGGCGGTGTGGCTGGCTCCGGGGAGCGGTGTGGCTCGGGGCAGATTTACAAGTGAACACAGGGTGCCCTGACATGGGCCCCCCCCAACAACAGGGGGACCCAGGACCGAGCACTGGGGCAGCTCAGCACCGCTTCCCCCCCCCCCCCCCCGCAGTGGCAGGGGAGCAGGCGGGCGGTGTGGGTGGTGGGAGCGCAGGGAACGCAGGTGGAGGACTCAGGAGAAGCACTGGGCAGCACTTTGAAGGGGAAACTGCTGCTTCTCTCTGGCTATGCGGCTGCCCCTGCACCTCCTCAGTCCTCTGCCCATGTTCGCAGGGCCACATTTTGAAAGGGGCTGGAAAGGGGGTTGGATGGGAGGGTCCCAGCGGGGCAGTTAGAGACAGAGGGTCCCAGGATGGGACAGGGAGAGGGGGGTGGATGGGGGGGCGGTCCTGAGGGGGTGGTTAGGGGCAAGGGGTCCCGGGAGAGGGTGGTCAGGGGACAGGGAGCAGGGGGGGTTGGATAGGGGGTGGGGTCCCGTGGGGTGGTTAGCAGCCAGGATCCTGGGAAGGGGCGGTCAGGGGACAAGGAGTGTGGGGGGGATTGGATGGATCAGGGTTCTGAGGGGCGCAGTTAGGGGGTGGGAAGTGGGAGGGGGCGGATGGGGGCAGGGGATAGCCTGTTTGGTGAGGCACAACGTTCCCTACTGGGCCCAACATACCATTTCACACCCCGATGTGGCCCTCGAGCCAAAAAGTTTGCCCACCCCTGTCTTACAGGGATGTTAAATTTACTTACAATGGGGTCATTATTACTTTTTGGACCAGATTCTGTGCTCCACTTACGACTAAACCAAGAATTGCCACTCCCTTTTTGGGCTCCAGGACTTGATGCTCCAAGGAGCATTTATCTACGGTATCTAGACATTTTATCTCTGCGTCCCGTCCTGAGGTGACATGTTCCCAGGCAATCTGGGGGTAATTGAAATCCTCTATTACTATTGTGTTTTCTGTCTTTGTAGCCTCTCTAATCTCCCTGAGCATTTCACATTCACCGTCACCATCCTGGTCTGGTGATCAGTGGTATATTTCTACTGCTATACTCCTATTATTCATTCATGGAATTTGTATCCAGAGCGATTCCATGGTACCGTTCAGTTCATTTTAAGTTTGTTTGTTTTTTACTTTATGTCACTGCTTTCTGTCACATATTGTGCCACTCACCCACCAGCACCAGTGTCATTCTTATGTATTTTGTATCCTGGTATTACCATGTCCAGTGGATTATCCTCTTTCTACCAAGTTTCTGCACTGCCTATTATATCAATATCCTCATTTAATGCCAGGCAGTCTAGTTCAGCCATATTAGTATTTAGCTGTGTAGATAAGTGTATGTACATTTGGTCCATATTCAGTTGCTCATCTTTATGTTTTAGTTAAATTAAACTCTTTTATGTTGGACTGTTCCTCACGAGACCTGATGTGAGCTTTACGAATGTCTTTCCTATCCTTTTTATTTGGGTCTAGCATCCCCCTTAAATAAATTAATCGCTGAAGGCCGTCTCTGCCCAGACTGGGGGCTCCTTTGTGCCTATCAGCTTTCCCTCACCCTTACTTTAAAATAACCCTCTACAACCTTTTTAATTTACATGCCAGCAGACTGGTTCCATTTTAGTTTAAGTTGAGCCCCCGATGGTACCTGATCTCTTTTCTGAACTTGATGTGCTGTGCTGATGTAGTGACTGGGAAGACCACCAAAGGCTTGTGGTTGGTTGCAAACAGTTTAATGCTGTTGTTTATTTAAAGGGTCAAGTTCTTCTGATCGGCGAAGAGGGACAATTTGGCCATTGGAATTAGTTATTGAACTTCTGCTCTGGGGTTTCCATCACCCTATTATTTGAACAGCTTCCATACACCATCGCATATAGAACTGGCTAACTGAGCGATCTCACAATGTGATGGTAAAAGGGGCATCCGCATCACACAGGTGTGGTTCTGGCGGGGCATGTCCCCACAGGACTCATTTCTTGGTCCTACGCTATTTAATATTTTTATCAATGACCTGGAAGAAAACATAAATGCATCGCTAACACAAAGACTGGGGAGGACAGAGTGATTTGGTAAACTGGGCAGAAGCAAACAAGATGAGTTTTAATATAGCCGCATATATGCAGCTGGGAACAAAGACCATAGGCCATACTTACAGGAAGGGGAATTCTCTCCTGGGAAGCTGCAACTCTGAAAAAGTGTTGGGGTTTGTGGTGGATAATCAGCTGAATGTGAGGGCCCTGAACTGCCCAGCCTAGAAGTGCCGGGGCTCTTCCCTGGCAAAAATTAAGCACTGGCTAACCCCCTGGCGTGACTTAGGACACACTGCACAGTGTTTGTCTTGCAACGTGGCTGTGAGTCGTAGAAGTCTTTGGTACAGCTCTGATCTGCTGCAGGGCATGGCTTAGTGGTGGCACATTGCACACTGTGTGTTTTTAACAAACACCTTGCAAGCTTTTTCTCGGGTCCCATGACAGCTGTAAAAGGGAGGAACAGTGCCATGCTCGGCTACCCATGTGCTGCTTCGCAATGTGACAGGACAGTGAACAGAAGGCAGGTGAGCACAGAATTTGCTTTGGAAGCTCCTGCACCCTCTTGGTTCCTTTGTGCTGTTAATTTTCCAATGTCCAAGCCAAGCTGAGTGCTTCAGGCTTTACGTGTTTGTGTAGTTCTTCTTTCCCAATTCAGATCTAAGAATATAACATAATATGTGCAGTATTGTCTTTTCAGATGCACCCTGTTTATTGTAAACTAATGAAACCTGGAACACTCGTATAGCTTAGATGTGAAAATAGGTCAAAGTCTGCACTCAGACAATGGGCCCAAGCAGTTTAACACCTAAGCCCAGAATTTGACCAAGAATTTTTGAAGTTAAAAGGTTTAAAATGAAAGCCACTCTCCCCTGGCACACATCACAATGCAAGCCCAGCCCCCTGGAGCAGCTCTGGGTTTGATGAACACTTCACAGTGCTAAGAACAATGGAAGATACTAAGGGAGGACCTTTGAAATGAGAGACAGACAGCAGAATAGCAGGCAGTGCTTCAGTGTGCCCGTGGTTGCTTCTTAAATGGAAGGGATTTGTTTCTCTTCAGCGCGGATTGTTATGCCTTTGCAATATTGTGTGAATACCAGCCCTGATGAGCCCATTCTCACCTAGCCATCCAGGGCAAAATCTCTCCATGGTATGGCAGTGTGGCACAGTGCACATTTAATACAAAAACACAGGAAAAGATGGTGTTTCCTAGGGTTACCAAACAGCTATATTTTCCTGGCCATGTCTGGCTTTTTGGTTCTTAAATCGCCATCCAGGAGCAATTTTTAAATATCTAACAATGTCCGGGATTTTGCCATTATTATTTTTCCCCAAAGAAGAGTTGATCACTCGAGAGAGTGCCCGCTTTTCTCCCCTAGTTCCGAGTGCTTGCGCCGCAAAACAGCTGTTTCGTGTGGCTGGGAGAGAGGAGGAGAGGGGATGCGGTGTGCTCAGGGAAGGAGGCGGGACAGAGGGTGGGGATTTGGGGAAGGGGTTGGAATGGGGGCAGGGAAGGGGCAGGGCCAGAGTGTCCTCTTTTTTGACTGTTCATCTATGGTAACCCTATGTTTCCTAGCACACATCCAACCATCAAGACCCAGTCCTACCAGCTGCTGAGCACTTGCCCCTGTTAGCTTCCAAGGCAGCTGAGGGCACTAGGGGCAGAATTTAATGGTAGTTAGGTGCCTAAAGACCCAACCAGCATGTAGACCCAGAGCCTGAAAGGAATGTAGGTGCCTCACTCGCTCGTGGGCACTAATGAGATTTTCGACGGTGCCTGCACCCGCAGTGGATGGGAATGAGAACTGTTCCCCCAGTGAGCTGCAGAACCAGGCATTCTCTAGTGAGTTGCAAGACATGATCATTACTGACAGCTTTTGGCCTCCAAATTACGTGCCTGGTCCACCTTGAAGGATCAGTCTCCCATGACAAAGAGTGATGGGGTTAATTTGGCCCACCTGGAGACAAAGTGGGTGCACTATGTTACAGGGGAGCATGCTGATTGGGTAGCATATCACACCCACTTTTACAGCGGGCCATGACCCAAGGCCAAATGTAAGGCAGCACTTTCCCCCGCATGCTGCGCTGCAACATGGGGATTGGCAGGTGGGGCTACTGCTCCAGCCTGTCTCTTCTCACCTATGCAGGAAGGAGAATAGCAGCTCTGCAGCGGCTGCTTCTCCCCACCTGACACTGTCACCCACAGGGCATGGGGGAACACCATGTCCCCATCTTCCCCCCATATACCCCAGCATGGGAACGAGAAGCACCAGAAACTGCACAGGACAGCATGAGTTAAATTGCTTGGCTGTCCTAATGTTTAATAGCTGGACAGATTTATTTGTTAAAAATAACTTGCTTTTGATTGATGCACAAAACTAGAAAGAGGGACATTTGTCTGAATCACCCCCTCCCCCTCCCCATACCCCGGAACCAGATGGTGCCAGGGACCAACTAGTTCAGTGTGGCATTAGAAGGTTAATGGGTGCTGGCTAAGATATAGCGATAGCTTGATGCAGTAGATCATTCTCCTTGTCCACAGCTTGCATGAGAAATGGAACTAATCGTGTGCTTCATTTTTGCATTAGGACAAAAATATGCAAATGAGTGTCTTCAGGACCAGGTTTATACATCAAGGGCTTCTCGCAATGAAACACAAACTTGAATTGCTGCCGCATGGGGAGAAACTCCCAGCCCCCTTTAAAAAATACATTAAGCTCCCTTGTGCAGGGGAGCTTCCATAGAGTTTAATGCTGTAATTCTCTCTCTGCCAGTGGGTAGACTGAAGGTCCTGCTGGAGGAGGCCAGTGAGCCAAAGATTGCATTGCACACACCAATCAACAATCAGTCATGCCCTTTTCTGAGAGTGCTGAAAGTCCCAGGTGGGCCTCGATGAATTGTATCACTACTGAGTTATGCCTGACACCTTGATTTGCCTGCGTTGTAAACAAACACACCTGCGATTTGGGTTTGGTTTACTCACACATTTTAACATATTCCTTCTCGGCTCAGTCCCACTCACTCCGGGAGCTGCTGTGGAATACTTAGCAACGAGGGGCTCTCCACCGACGCGCAGGGCTCAGCACAAATAGGATGTGGCAAGCAGCTGTCACACAGCGTTTCCAGAGCTAGCATTGCTTTCCATGAGCCATGCATGAGTGCACCTTGCATTGAAACATTAACTGCCTCCTCATCCTGCCCTGGACTCAGCATCGCCTTCTGCCCAGGGCCCATATCACCACCTAATGCCAGCCAGAGAGCCACCTTTGAGAATGATGCGCAGAGCTCCCTCAAGACCTGGATGCTGTGACCACGTACTCCCAGAGACTCCCGCCTCAGGCAAGCGCAGGAGGACCTGCCCTTTGATCGCCCTGTGGAAAGCACAGGGCACTCTCGCTGGCTGGGCAAGCTAGCTGCTTGCAACCACTAGAAAAGGAGTTTGGCTGATGTGGTTAGGTCCTATGATGGTGTCCCTTGAATAGATATCTGGACAGACTTGGAAATGGGGTTTGTAGCTAGGTGGTGTTTTTGTTGTGTGGTGTGTAGTTGCTAGTGAGTATTTGCATCAGGTTGGGAGGCTGTCTGTAGGCGAGGACTGGCCTGTCTCCCAAGGTCTGTGAGAGTGAGGGATCATTCTTCGGGATAGGTTGCAGAGCCTTGATGATGCCTGGAGCGGTTTTAGTTGGGGGCTGTAGGTGACAGATAGTGGTGTTCTGCTATTTTCTTTGTTGGGCCTGTCTTGTAGTAGGTGACTTCTCGGTACCCTTCTGGCTCTGTCAATCTGTTTCTTCACTTCACCAGGTGGATATTGCAGTTTTAAGAATACTTGATAGAGATTCCGTAGGTGTTTGTCTCTGTCTGAGGGATCGGAGCAAATGCGGTTGTATCTTAGAGCTTGGCTGTAGACAATGGATTGTGTGATGTGGTCTGGCTGAAAGCTGGAGGTGTGTAGGTAAGTATAGCTGTCAGTAGATTTCCGTCCACATAACTATTCAAGGGACACCGTCATAGGACCTAACCACATCAGCCACACCATCAAGGGCTCATTCACCTGCACATCTACCAATGTGATATATGCCATCATGTGCCAGCAATGCCCCTCTGCCATGCTACATTGACCAAACCGGACAGTCTCTATGCAAAAGAATAAATGGACACAAATCAGACATCAGGAATCATAACATTCAAAAACCAGTAGGAGAACACTTCAGTCTCACTGGTCACTCAACAGATTCAAAAGTGGCAATTCTTTAACATGAAGCTACAGAACTGGAATTAATTTGCAAACTAGATATCATCACATTATGCCTGAATAAAGACTGGGAGTGGTTGGGTCATTACAAAACCTAAACTTAATTTCCCCAATACGAATTACTCCCTACTGTTACTTATACCTTCTTGTCAACGGTCTGTAATGGGCCACTCTCTTACCACTTCAAAAATTATTTTTCCTCCCTTGGTATCCTGCTGTTAATTGATTTATCTCATTAGACTGACCTCACACTTGGTAAAGCAACCCTCATCCTTTCATGTATTTATACCTGCTCCTGTATTTTTCACTCCATGCATCTGATGAAGTGGGTTCTAGCCCACGAAAGCTTATGCCCAAATAAATTTGTTAGTCTCTAAGGTGCCACAAGGACTCCTCGTTGTTTTTATTAAGACTGGGTTATATATTGTTCCATTTTCCATGTTCAATACAATCACTGCCACACTACTAGAAACATGCTGTGCCTCTTCCTATTCTCGTCCAATTTTCCCCATGGGAACACACTATCAGTTTAAATACTGAGCAGGGTTGGTGAGAGAAAGCAATGTGCTCATGCTGTGTTAACTGTAGGTGTTAATCGGAATTTTAGCTAGCTAGTTATTTACCTTTCTCTCACAGCTTGTTAAGGCTGTACCAGGGGGGTAGCTGCAACTCAAACTGGAGGACATAGCAAAGGGCAAAGTTATGCAGGCTATTATGTGTCAAAAATCAGGGTAGTTACAGGATGGATGCATTTAATTCCCGTACTTTGTGCTTGTGACAAAAATGGTAAGGGGACCAGCATGCAGTGTGGTCTGAAACCATTCACGTGCCGGTGATTGCACCAAGAAGTGGAAGTGATATCAATTTCAGCTCCTTTCTTTATAAACTTGAACGAGACCTTGTAAGGTTAGCAGGTAAAGGAGCTGCCTGGCAGGGATCCCCATTAACTAGCCACATGTACCCACCGGGACTGCACAGTGGCATCCTAGTATTGGCCTAGGTAATAAGGGCCATATCTTGGAGCAGCAGAGGCTTGATGGTCTTATTATTTGTAATACGGTAGCAGAATGCGTCCTAGTAGGCTAGGCGCTGGAGAACGATGTGTGGAAGGCCGTCCCTGCCCCAAGGAGCTTCTGTGCTAAAGAAACAAGACAGACAAATGGTAGGAGGGGAATTGGAGGCGCAGAGACTTGGCCCAGGTCACCCAGCAGATTAGGAGCAGAGCTGAGATTAGAGCAAGGTGGACGTAGACTCAGCATTGGCTTGCCTATCCTCTGGGCACCAGGCTGCTTCGTGCAAACCAGAGTCCCAAGCCGGGTGCCGAGGTGCTTTATGTGAGGCGTGAGGATACTGAGGCACCTAAGAATGGGGATCACAAAAGCAGCAAGCGGTGGCCTGGCGGCCCCTAAATTAGCCAGCAGGAAATGCAGAGGAACTGGCTGTGATCTGAGCTCCATCCTGCCAAGGAACTTAGCACCTCCCTCTGCTTGGGATTCGGAGTCATGAGCCTGCTCTGGCAGTCAAGCGGCTAAGCCCTTCTCCCAGAAGAATGAAGGGAAAGGTGGCGCCCCGCCTCTAGCCCACTGGTTAGAGCACTCACCTGGGAAGTAGGACACCCAGATTCCAATCCTCCGCTTGATTTCCTAGTCATGGGGCCCATCAAAGAGTGAGAATGACCTTATAGCCAGGTGATTAGGGGCTCTGCTGGCACGTGAGACAGCAAACCTTTGCTCCACATCAGGCAGAGTGGGGAGGCCAACCTAAGCTGCCCACAATGTGAGCTCTGAACATGCCTACCAGACAGGCCTCCACCAGTGAGACAGGCACCACAATGCCTAGCTTGAGGATATCACACTGGGGCTTAGATGTGAGCTGGGTGTCCAGGTGCTGGGCAGTGGGACACAATCTCCTGCCTCGTTTTTTTAGCTGCCTGGGGGAATTAAGCCGCAGAAACATAGGTGCATAATTAAAGGCACCTATAGAGTTAGATGCGGGCTGAGCAGGGGTTTTGAAGATCTAAATTTTGGATCTATATGCCGAAAGTGACAATTAGGTGCCTAAATCCCTTTGTGGATTTAGCCCAAAGCCTCCAGAGTCCCAGCCCAGTGCCCTGTCCACTGCACCCTAGTCCCGCCCATGTCACCATGCTCACACCTTATGGGTAGGTCCCAGGACTGGGACTCAGCTAGGGGTTCAGTTTGCCATTCATCTGCGTGATCCTGGGCAAGTCGCTTAATTGCTGTGCCTCGGTTTCCCCCTCTGTACAATAGGAATAACAGCTCTGCCCTGCAACACAAGGGAGGTGCCATGAAGATACGGGCATTGTCTGTGAGGTGCTCAGATACTATGCTGATGTGTGGGGGGGTCTCAGACCTACGGCCATAGTAGAATCTGAATCCATTCTGTCTATTGGCTGTACATGCTGCTATAGCATGAAAGAGGTCACTTGCAGGCCTGATGTTAATTTCATTTTCTAACATAAGTATGTTCCATATAATTTACCATCAAACACAGAGACAAACCAATAAGATTAAAACTGCGTCTTTACCCAAACAAACATCAGCCCTATCGGAAGTTCCAAACCGTTTGGTTAAGTGCTTTCTGTTTTCCATTTTCATGGCTCTGCTGCACTTCCTGACTGTGGACAGACTTGGAAGCAGAAGCCACAGGAAGAAACACAGCAGGTCTCACAGAAGCGGGAAGTATTGACTAGCTCACAAGTAAACCCATTGGTGAGAGATTCCCATGTCACACAGGAGCTCTGGGGAGGCTCAGAACGGCTTCAGATACACATCTGACTTTTGGATGCCTATCGAAGCACAACCTGAGACTACTGTGAGATTCCTCCTTCAGCTACAACCTCACATAACGATGGTTTTTCTACAGGTGGGGCTGAGCGGCAACAGGTGCATCCACAGTTTGCCTCACCATCTCCCAAGTTGTGCATGAGGGGGGTGTCTTCGAATCCAGAGGCTTTGGTTCAAGCCACTAGCGCTGGGGGTCATTTTTCACCACTGTGACGTATGACACCAGATTCAGGTTCAGAGCCCTAAAGCACCCACAATAAAGGGGCTGAGTCAAGGTTTAATCTCTGGGCTCCTCTTGCAGGTTTCTTTAACCTGAGGCCAGATCTTGCAGCCTGTATTCATCGCGCTGTCTTTAAACCCTCAAACACAAATTCCTCACTGCTGAAGTAGGTTAGGGTCTCTTACTTAAGCAGCAGCATTAAAAACCTAGCAAGCTAAACATAAGTGCCATTAATTAAAGGGGAGCCCAAACCCGAGCACCACGCATGACCAAACTGGAATGTCCAGCAGCTCCATCCCTCTCATGAGCTGACTGGTGCAGCTCCAGCCATCTATTATTAATGCAGTAAAAGCATTCTGCTATTCACAAATTGGTTCCGCCCCTGAGGGCAGTGGATTCAAAGATGGATAAAGTAGATGTGCAAATGGGATTCAAAGCTGCAGGTTATTGTAAATACAAATTCAAGCTCATCACTGAAGTTGTGAAGTTCTTAAAAAGGCAGAAGGAGCTCGTTTTCTATGTACACTGTAGCTGGCCTTCACATGCAAACCCATCGCTAAGAGGTAGGCTTGGCACAGGCTGTTTTGCATGAAGACGTCTGGTGATAAGGACAAATAGACCCCCCTCTCCCCTAGCCCTTTGTTCACCACTGCATTCCGCGGCCTCCACCTTTACTGGGGCTTCGCGGCTTTTCATTCCTTAGGAACTGAAGCCCCTGATTCAGCCCTGGTGCAATGCCACTGATGTCGATGGAGTGACACCGAGGATGAATCTGGCCCCAAAGCCCTCTTGGTTTTTTGTTTATTTGTTTTTAGACATAGAACAAGGGATATTTTTCCATCCACCGTTTGCTGCTGCTGCTGCTGCTGGATTCTACCTGATGTGCACGTATCACAGAGGGAAGTCACTTCCACAGAAACAGGTGACTGGGCAGAGACATGGGCTAACGGGCACCTAGAGAAAAGACTAAAATGAACTCTGGGGCACTAGAGAATCCAGACCTGAAATTTGCTGTGTGTCTCTACAGCCATGGAAACACATCGTAGAAAATCCCCTTCCCCATCTGCTCTAGGGCTTTGTCTCTTTCCCTCTCTGAAATCTCTCCCTTTAGGAGTTTCAAACACGATGGCTCCTCTCTTCTCACATAGGGAAATTCTTCTTCCTGACCCTACAGCTGTGGCGGTTCCCCCCTTGCAGGGCTGGGCCAGCTTTGTTGTGCTACGGGAAAGGCAGGATCTGGGCAGTGGCCAGGGATACCATTGTATTAACTTGATGAATTCTATGGGCTCAAAGAGTCCAAAGTGTTAACATGAGTCTGAAACTGACCTGCATTAAACAAGGTTCGGGGTGCGCTGTACAGAGCCCGCAGCCTGCTCAGCACTGTGGCACACGTGCCATTAAAATCCTTCTAACCTTTTATTAACCAAGGAAAAACAGTTAAACTACTTGAAATGGGACTTATGAAGTAAGGTTTTCATTTGGACAACATCTCTTTTCCCTCGCCCGTTAGTCGGAGAGAGTTTTTAGAAAGACACCCCCCCCCGCACCGTCTGATAGACTTTTAGAGGGTATTAAAGATGGTACTAACTGTCCTTTTCAGGGGAATTTAGCTGAAAAGGACTGGAGCTGTTCTTTGTTAAAGTCTGAACCTGCTTCCTTGGTGACAAAACAAGACAAAGCGCACAGGAAGAGTGAACAGAACAGAAAAGGGAGATTCTCTCACTTGCAGCCTCTGCTGGAAAAACTGGTACCAGCACTGGGCTAGTTAGACATTGCTTTTAGGTGTCTCTTTGGCTACAGGCTCACAGCAGTGTTGCAAAATATAGTCTTGGCCGGCTAAACCAGACCCTTATTAGACAGAAGGCGAAGAGAGGGAGGGAGGGAGAGAGAGGAAGGGGAAAGGTGGGGAAGGAACAGGACCCCTTGGAGGTGTGCGTGGGGGAGGAGAACGAAGTCTCATAGCCCCGGTGGTGTTTGGGATTCAGCCAGAGGAGATGACTATGTCATCTGGGGCCCTCTTTTTGCCTGGCCTGGTCAGGACATCGCTCAGAATTAGGATGCCCAAGGGCCAGTGGTGTTACAGTGGGTCCCGGGGCCCCAGGATACGTTGGGGGTGGCCGCCATGATGGTGAAACTCGCTCTATCCTCATTTTTCAGTCAGCCTGTGTCATGGAAGCTGCCCCCCTATGTCTCTTTTTTCCCCTTGGGACCTCCCAAGGGAACGATGGGCAGAAGTGCCTCTCCCCTCTATATTTTGCCCCCCACTTAGGCCTAATTTTCAACACACCAATTTTGGTTCATTGAGTCCCAGTTTCACACTTTCTTGTTGCGCAGCCCTGAGTTTAACACAGCCCTTGAGTTACGTTTGGAGGCTCTTCAGTTGGCCCAGGTCAGCCTGTCTCTTTTTTAGCACCTTTTCCCATTAACACCTGTTATTATGGGTTATTGTGACACTTTACAAATATCACATCAGAACTATGTCTGCTTTTTCCCCTATCTCTGTCCTGGTACTTGCCTCTTCGCTGTTAATCTGCCGCCATTATCCCAACCCCCCCAGGCACAGCAATGTGCATAAACCGGGAGTCAAAATGCCGCTGGTTTTATATTTGTACATCCAAAACCGAATCCAGTCCATCTCTACTTCCCATGATGGGGTGTTCATCCCACACCAACCATGCAGGGGTTACTGTGGCTCAAAAGGACCAATTAACCTGGGGGAGAGTCAAGCTTGACTGATAAACCCTAACTGCAGCAGAAGCCCAGCTGGGGGAGGAGCTGGGCCAGGATGATAAGGAGAGGACCTTGAAAGCAGAGGAAGGCTGGAGGGAGCGAATCTGCAGTCACTCTTTGGGCACAGAGGTGGGTAAGTGGAAACCCGGAGAGCTAAAGCCCTGGAACCCTGTCCTTGGTGGAAGGGATTTACCCAGAGGAGTTGTGGGGAGGCAGAATATGAAAAAGCCCAGGGAAAGGGCAGCAGACCTTAGCTGCTGCTTATAGGATCCCTGGGTTGGAAGCTGGAGTAGTGAACAGGCCTGTGTTCCCCTAACAGCCACTGGGGAAGTGGCACTGCTGCTGAAGGATACCCCAGAAGGGGAAAACTATATAGCGACCTGGCTAGGAGGGTGAGTCATGATGAGAGAGCATCCCAAGTCCTGGAGAGCAAGAAGGGCCGTGGAGTAAGTGAACGACAGAAGAACATAAGAACAGCCGTACTGGGTCAGACCAAAGGTCCCTCCAGCCCAGTATCCTGTCTACCGACAGTGGCCAATGTGAGGTGCACCAAAGGGAATGACCAGAACAGGTAATGATCTCGTGATCAAGGGGCACTAGACCAGACGAGAGCTGATCCCCAGACCCAGCCACAAGTGGGCGCCTCCAGCAGTGAGTGAATCCCGTTCCACCCACCCCCCTCCCCCAACATATTATTATGTTACTCCTGTAACAAACCCTTAACCTATGTCAGTTACTGAAGTCCTCAAATTGTGGTTTGAAGACCTCAAGCTGCAGAGATTCCTCCAGCAAGTGACCCATGCCCCATGCTGCAGAGGAAGGCGAAAACCTCCCAGGGACTCTGCCAATCTGCCCTGGAGGAAAATTCCTTCCCGACCCCAAATATGGCGATCAGCTAAACCCTGAGCATGTGGGCAAGACTCACCAGCCAGCACCCAGGAAAGAATTCTCTGTAGTAACTCAGATCCCACCCCATGTAACATCCTATCACATACCACTGGGCATACTTACCGGCTGATAATCAAAGATCAATTGCCAAAATTAGGCCAGTTCCTTTAATATTCTTGGATGAAGATTATCCCCCCCCCCAATTTTGTCCCATTAAGCTGTTCGAGTTTGGCTTCTACCTCGGATGTGGTAATATCTACCTCCATATCCTCATTCCCATTGGATGGCTAGAAACTGTAACCACGTACTGTATAGTGGGCTGTACTATATATACTGCAGCACCTGCCAGGACCCTGCGAATGCAGTGCTGCGACGTGGCGATGTACCCCGCTCTGCAGACGTGAGTGCAGGCACACAGAGGGTTCTGGGAGCCAATATTAGATTCCTGACTAGGCAGTTAGTTGGCTTTTTTGCTGTTGGAGAACTAACCCGGCAACAGCAAAATGGCACGTCCTGCACCTGGTCCCTTGTGCAAAGATGGGATGTCAGTTCTCTCTCTCTATTGCCTTCCATCCACCATCTCACTAGTGCTCTTGTTTCCACCTCCAAAATAGCATCGCTGTTCTGGCCAGTGGGATTCCCAACATGCCCCAGCAACCTCTGCTGCCCTTCAGGGAAGAAGCTGTGTAAGTCTGAGACAAAAAAAGCACATCATGGGCCAGGCTGAGAAGGAAGCCGATCCCCTTGTTTTGTATCCCATATGTGCATAACTGTTTATGCTAAAAGCCCTACCATGCCTTGCTAAACTTTACTTAACAAAGCAGTTCAGCTCTCTGGTGTTGAACCTCCAGGGGGTTTAATTCACTAAGTTGAAGTTTTATGATGCTGTTGTCTAACTGAAATGTGTTCACTCTGTCTCCAGATGTTACTGCTAAACACTGCACTGATCTATCCCAAGGAAATTGGGTGGGCTTTGTTTTTCTGTAATGCTTGGGAGACAGATGGTGTTCAGACATTACAGATGTGACAGCTTCCATTGCGTTCTTTATGGAACTTTTCTTTCCATCTGAGCATTTGTCTGAAAATAATAACCTTGTAATTTTCCCAGGGAGCCAAGAAAAGTGGCCAGCACTGTAGAGTGAGTTAGATTTAAGTGTGCAAAACTGCAACAGTGAGGTGTTTTGGTTTTGCCAAAACGAAGCCAGAGAAGGCTTGGATTCCAGTCCTATTTTATCCCAAATCTTGGTGTTTTGCAGGGAGAAGGAGTGAGGTGGATACATGGCATCTGCTTTGGCCCATCTGTCCTTCTAATAACAATGCCTGGCTCTTCTTTGCTTGTAGAACTCAAAATCCTTTGCAAAGGAGGCCAGTATCATTAGCTCCATTTTATAGATGGATAAACTGAGGCACAGCAACACCAAGTGACTTGCTCAAGGTTATCCGGCAGCAGAACTGGGAATCAAAACCAGTTTTCTTAAATCTCCATTCAGTGCAACAGTCACTGAAGCAAACCACCATACCATGGGAGTAAAGGGGAAGTGTGTCGAATCCAGGACTCTTTCAAACCCCAAATGCTCTGGGAGAGGTGGCAGGTTCCCAAAAATGATTCTGCCATTGGTGAATCTTTATATATTACAGCCCAGGAGCAGGAATCAAAAAGTGCTGCTCTTGCATCTACCACACTAAGAAACAACATGACATGTAATTAACCTGGGGAACTCACTGCCTTGGGACATTACTGAGACAGAGTTTAGCAGTGAATTCCGGCAATAAGCTCCATTATTGGCAGCCTCTACTTTGGCGTGATCATGGACTCTGAACAGTGACGTTCCCTGGTGTGGGTTGCAGCTGTGGACTGGGGTTCAAGCAATTTTTTTACATTCATAACTGATGCAGCAAGCGGCAGAGGTGCTGGATCTATGAACTGCCAAGTCGAAAGATGCTGGGGTGCAGACCTGGCAAGCTCTGGCACATGTTAAGCAGTGGCTAGAACTCAGTCTCCAGCTCCAAAAGCACAGGCTCCTGGCACCTGAATGAAAGGAGACCCTCCCTTAGCTACTAGCAGTATAGGGTTTATGAGAGTTGAACAGTTCTGATTCTATCTGGTAGAGGGCAGTGGTGAACAGCCATAGAAAATGCATTGGGCTCTTTTTAATATTCATATATCTGTGTATTATATGACACATATATACATGCACGTGCCAATACTTAGACAGATGAACTAGCTGGGTCTCTCTAGCTATATAGGCACCGCATCCAAACTGCTACAGAGCCATCTCTAGAACCAGGGGGGAAATGGTGCTAAGACCCTGTCAGTCCCAGGCTGTCCTGCAGTTGACAATTGCTGACTGACAACAAATGGAGCAGAGTGTTTGAATATCGACCCTGAAGATGTGGGCAGGGGGTGAGGGGAGGGGGGAGCGGGGCTCTGTAAATGCACAATCAGCACCTGGCATTCGCTCAGTAAATACCAAGCAATGATAAACCCTTTGAAGCAAGTGGTTTTTCCTCCTGTCGGTTAATATTCTTACCCAGCTGAGCACCTGTGGCGTTAAATACACCAGCTCTTCCTCCTGCGCAGCGGATAAGTAAACCGCGCAGGCAGAAAAGTACAGGGCAGTGTCAGCTCGCTCCCGACAGGGCTGCAGCTGGATTCAGCATCACAGAACACTGGCGATGGGAAGGATTTCAGGCACTGAAACTGCTTTTACTTTCTTCTCCATGTATCTTCAGTGGGGTGGGGGTGGGGGTTCCCCATTCCTGTCCTCTACGTCCCTTTGGGCTTCTGAGCCTGCAGTGCTCTGGAAGCCTTTCTGGCCTATAGGCCCGTGCAGAATCTTTGCTCATTCTCCAAGTGCCTCCAGGGGAGCTCCATATATTTGTTTCAGCCCATGCGACTGATGCTGTATACAAGGCACAGGTTGCAGGACAGCCCTGTGATGTCAGGGAAGGTGACAGCAGGGCCCCTGAGATCAGGCGTTTGCTGGGAGTTTAAAGAAGCCACTTGGGAGTGTGAGCTGCCTAATGAATGCGAAAGGGGGTCGGTGTGACTGCCCTGGTGTGCTCTGTCAAACACAGTGGTCTGGACTGTACCTGACCCTACATGGAGTCCAAGGAACTATATCTCCCTTTGCCAAGCACAATCCTGGTCCTGGCACTGCGAGCCCAGATAGGGACGCGGGATGGTGTGGCTAGATTGCCCAGTGACAGAGGTGGGCTGTAAACACTGAATTACCGTCCCAGGGCTGCAGGTGCTCTGACAGCGAGAGACTGCAGGGAAGCCTGTCCTGATGCTGTCTGTGCTATATCTGTTCTGTGGCTGGAGAGGGAATTCCCTGCTCCAGGGCTGTTGATCTGCAACAGCTCGTGAGCACCAAATCCACAGGCAAAGTTTAAAGTAAATCGGCCCAATTCTCTGCTCACATACCCTGGGCTAAACCAGGAACACCCTCCCCCTCCAGGTGTAGGTGTGTGCGAGGCAAATCAGGCCTGTTGTGTTTACACTAGACTTGCTTCTGGCTCACAAGTTTATGCTGCATTTCAGAGCTGACTACAGGCTTCCTCTGTGGAGGCTTTGAATGTGGGGGTCTGATTCTGGCCTGTCTCTCATTTAAACCTGAGCCCAAACCAATGGGCTGGATCTTCAGCTGCCTTTAATCAGTGTGGCACAAGGGAGGATGGATCTGGTGCACTGTTTTCCAATGTGCTTCCTAGGCAGTCCCATTAAAGCACAATAGGTCTAATTCGTCCTTGGTGTATTTCACGAGCTGGCCCTGATCACACACCAGTGGAAGTGAGACTTAACCCCTGTGCTGAGTTGGGGCTGGTGCATTTTTTACTCAGGAAGGTTGGTAGAAGCACATCAGGGCAGGTATTTGACTCTAACCCTCTTTGCAGCTCTTCGTAACCTGCTCAGCTGGACAGAAGTCACTCAGGAAAATGTACCAATGAGCCAAAGAGCTTAATGGTCTTTTTCTCGTACTGTGGGACCTTTCTGCTGTTGAGTCCTGATTCAGCAAGGGGAGGGAGCGGGGGGTTGTCATTATTGGCAGACAACCCGGCGGGATGCTGCAGTCTGCTGGACACCTTCCAGGTTACCACCTCCCCTGCCAAGGGGTGAAGTGGGGGGAGCAGGTGCTGACAGATTGGAGAGAGGCCAAGAGTACTGGAATGGGCAGAGGACCCCACTGAGAGCAGGGCACTGGCAAGGCAACAGTGAGAGTCACTGCTGAGATCCCACTTCTTAAAATGGGGGCGGGGGTGGGGGCTTTGGGTAGGGCTGCCTGAAAGAGGCTAAATGGGAAACCATCCGGAGGGGTCAATGCCCCTGGATGCCAGGTGGAGCCAACCCAGGCCCTCCTGTGGCAGAGGACAATGAAAACAGGAGGAAATTGGTATACATTTGAGTTTGGACTGGATCCAAGATCCCCCAGACACGGGGCATCCCCCTCGGAAAGTCTGCTCTGGGCTCATCCATTTCTAGTGCTCAGACACCATGGTGAGGGCAAGAGAGAACCACCTAATGTGTAAGAACCCGGAGAGACTAAACCAGATTAGAAAAGAATGTTGTAAAACAGAGCAAAAGGAGGCAGGCCTGTGAAAGGAGGTAGATCGGTAAGTAACGGGGGCGGTGTCACTTGGCAACGGTTCACACGGGAACTTGCAAACCTGTAATTCAAAGCAATACTCTGCTGCAGCTGCCAGGGCTTTGCTTGCTTTGTGGTCAGTCCCCGAATTCCACGTGGTGCCCAGTGGCATCCATCCTTCAGCCAAGCAGCGTGAACGCGAACCTAGGTTGCGGTTCAGCTTTCCCAACGTTAGGGTTTTGTGCACATCTCTTCTAGCAAAGGCATTTGGCAGCAGTGCTGAGTCCGTCATTCGAATGTTCACAAAGGAACAGATTTCAGGGGCGGGGGGAGCGATGGACAAACCATGTACAGCTCCTCACTCCCTCTGACATGGAGATCGGGGAGCCAAAGGGCTGTAACGTCAACAAGCAGCTGTATGCATGGGGATGGGGTGGGGTGGAGGAAGGGCCACTTGGCCGGGAGCTCCCCATGACCTCTGAACCCCTCCATGTGCCAGTTCAGGGACTAGCTACAAACTGGCCCTTTGGACATAAAACAGTAAAAACCGGAAGCAAAGAGAGGCAGGAATTTAAAAGCAAGTGAACAAGAACTGGTGGGGAGGAGGGTACAAAGCTGTGAGCCTGCATCTCATGAGCCATTATGGCTAGTCTGGCATATCCTAGAGAGTCCCCCGCTCCCTCCCCAAACAGACCTTAATAAGCACTGAAAACAGCCAGCCTGCTAGGACCAGTGGAGATGGCTCCCGGCAATGCAGGGGACTGTCCTGGACTATCTGCTGGGAGCATGGAAGGACAGAGGAGGTGTCACCATTCTCGCCATCCATCATCAGGCAGCCTGTGGGGAACCAGGCAGTCATTCAGCAGAGGCAGATCAACAGGAGCAGATTTGGAGATAAGAACTCAAGGTGACGGGTCCTTTCTGCTACGGAGAGAAATAAGGAGAGGGTGGTTGGCCCGAGTCTGCTCCCAGACACACCGACAGCTCCACTGCAGTCAGCATAAAACTGGAATGAGCAAGTTCAGAATCCAACCCAGTTTCTCTCCTGAACCTTCAGATGGAGCTAAAGCAGTGTCAGTGAGCCAGGAGCTCCTCCCCGGGCCCGTTCCTTCTCTCCAGGACTTCAGCTGGAGCAGGAGCATGTTTTCTCTTTCCAGCACATGGGTCTTCTCCTTCACCACTCCTCTGTCTCCCTCTGCTCTCATTCTGTATGCTGACATCATAACTGCAGATCTATGAACACTTCCATGCATTCTAGGACCTTGCTCCTGTGGAAGGTGTTATACTGAATCACATCAGGGGATGGTAAATTAAAAAGGGGGGATGCAATGCTCTGATCTCTCAGTGAGCCTTGGGGGAAGGTTTGGATTAGCTCGAATGAATGGGTCCATCTGCTGCCTCGCTGACTGCTGTGTCCCAAAGAGAAATGCAAGCTTCACTGACATTTATCCCAGAAACATCACTAGTAGCATGTTACCGTGGCTGGCCCAGAGATGTACATGAGCAGCCTGTGTGGGACACTAGAGAGTCAGAGACATATCACAGCTCCAATCCCCCAGTGTGGCTTGTCCAGTGGTTGAGGCACTAGCCTAGGATTATAGAGAGCTGGGGTCAATTTCCTGCTCTGCCACAGACTTCCTGTATGACCCTGGGCAAGTCACCCCTCTCTATGCCTCAGTTTTGCCTGTGTACACAGGGGACACTAGCACTGCTCCCAGAGGTGAGGTTATATTTCCAGATGATGGTGATGGGGGCGCTATGACAGATGGCTGCAAAACAGATTTATGGCAGCAGCTTCGAGGCTGATCCCAGTAGTCCTTACTCCTTCAAGGAAGTCCTAATTTCACAAGAGTAAGAGTGCCTGCATGTGTAAGCACCGAAAGGATCAGATCCTACCTACAGTGCACACACATGGTTACCTAGGTCAGCTCATCTCATTACTTTAATCAAAAGGCATCAGCCTGGTCATTCTTCAATTCTATAATGAAAGTGCCTGTTTCAAAGCCAGGTACAGTGATGCTGCAGGGCTACATACAAAATGAAGCAGAGATCTAAGGAGAACAAAAAATATTCTTTAAAAATGAAACCCTAACGCACTTAAGTGGAGTTATTAAAATACAATCCTTGGCTTGATAATAAGTTCTTCTGATTATTACCATATGTAAATACATGTCAGAATCTAATGTTATAAGAGTCCAAATCTCACAGCATCAGCTACTGGCTTTAATGTGAAAGTAGCTGCTTCAGAAAAAAGAGGACTTGTGTGTGTGTGTGTGTGTGTGTGTTTGTGTGTGTGACAGAGAGAGAGAGAGAGAGATTTAAAATGGGGCTGGACTCTCACACACACACACACACACACATGAGTTAATAAAAGTTCACGTGTCCCAGTTTTAGAAAAAAACCTCTATTTACTTCGTAAAGAACAATGGTTCTACTTCCGTGCTATTTTCTCCCTCCTTCTCCCATTGCAGACTGTGTTGTAAGCTCTGTAATCACTTATTTACAGATTCGGCAAATGGTTAAGGTCACAGTGACCTTCCCATGTGCTGAGTGGCTGGTCACGGAAAGTTACTGGGGACTGTGTGGGTCTGGCTAATATGGTGTCCCTCTGTGGTAAGCCCACTACTTGCTTGAGTTGATATTCACGCTCACTCTGGGCTGTGGTTTCAAAAAGCCAAGAACAATTAACCTGACACAACAAATACCTGTCTCTTCATATTTAAACCTGGGGGTTGACAGGAAAAATATTTTTTTCTACTTGGCTTGGATTTACTGGTGAAACACTTTGCAAAACAAATCCTCAAACAATGGCTCCTCTAATCAGCATGTCTTTGTCCACTTGGCATTGAATTTGATTTATTAAGGCTTGCAGCACAGCACATATACTGTACAGTATTTGAGGGGGGAGAAGGCCTTCGGTTCTACTGAGATCTGTTCAGATGCCTTTTTTACTAATAAAGAAATAATTAACTTGAGAGAAATTAAATCATCTCACAGAGCCATGCTCATTGTCTTAATTACTGCAGTTAATCAAGGCACTTGCTGCAACTATGTATCAAAGGCTATATTTTTTTAAAATCCTCTTCCTCAACAATATAGTATCATATTATAGAACAGGAAATACATTAGGCAGTCAACTGCACTGATTTCAATCAATCTCCCTCACTTTGTCTGCAAGCCCAATAATATAGTACCTCCTTTAAACAGACCTATTTATTTCACACAGACACAGTCCTAAATATATGTATACATGTATACACAGATATACATGCACATATCTCTCTGCATATTATGGGGTTATGACTTTGCAATGACATAATTAAAGTTGCATTCTGCTGTACGCTTAAGGTGGGAGTTCAACCTCTGTATGATGATCACAATGTACCTGCCCCAAATTTTCAGCACATCATCTCAAAGCAAAGCTTGAATTTTCTGAGGGGAGCAAGAAAATTGGTTACTGAGTTTCCAAGTTCCAATCAATTCAAAATTCAAATGTTCAAGTTCTGAGATTCATAATTTTTCACAGTCTTCTAGCTTAAAAACTACAAACTGGAGGAAATCGATGGCCATAAAGACTGGTGGATGCTTTGCAGCAGGCATTTGGTTAATTAACAAAATGTGAGTGTACTTTATCGTAACAGAATCCTTATGTGGCAGAGGCAGTCCAAACAGAACTAGATTTATGGCTACCAGTATCTTCTGCAAAAGAGAGGAGCTACTGGATCAAAGAGTGGGACTTTTGTACAAGCTGAACACTCTCATGATGACCAGGATATTTGATGCTCCAGCTGTCGCTTTGTTGCAGATTCTGCATTTCCATTTTCATGCAGATTCTGTTCAGGGGACTCCCATTGCCTACAACAGGCTTTATAGTGGAGCCCAAGTGCTTTGTGGTGGCTTTTTGCTCACTGAATGCCAAATGAAAACATTTATAGCAACACGTGTGTATGGCCAGATAATGAGATGGTGCAAATTGGAAGTCAATGGAGCTACATTGATTTATACCAGCTGAGGATCTGACCCATGGACTGTACCATGGGGATATTTGCCAATTTCCCCTGAGGCAAAGTCCTTAGTGTCTGCCCCCTTCCCTTGCACTGCCTTATAATGACCACAGAAAACACCTCGATTGTCAGAAACGCTGAAGATGAGCTAATGAGAGACTTTTTTTTACAGTGATTGTCTGAAGGCAACTAGCAAATTTGTAAGTACCACCACTGCCACGTGCAGTCTGTGCACATTTAATACATAGCATAGAAACACGTATGTGTTACATAACACACATTCACACATACAGTATTATAGCCACACATATAAGCCTCTCAATGTACAGTTTGAAATGTAACCCATCCCCATCCCTATGACTTGGCTAATTCCTGGGCAGGAGACACACTGTAGTATTTTTGCTGATAAAGCAATAATCCCCTTCTGTGAGGAACTGACAGGTTTTAAGTTGCCTCATGTTCCCAGGCTTTAAACCTGGCACCAAGTCAGCCCTTGTAAATCTCCAGTCCAAGGGAGTCTGGCTGTCCAGTGTTACAGGCCAATTCTCTGTTGAGTATGAGGGGCCAGCTGGCTGGGCGGGAAATCCAGGAAGGGCATGCAGGAATTCACCTCTTTCTACACACTAGAGATGTGGATTTGCTGACAGAGAAATTGGCCTCAGAAATCATAAGCCCAAGTGCAGGGAATGGCAGTGTTTTGTGAACAGAGGAACTCAAACCAACTGAAATCAGCACGGCAAATCCTGTGCCTTGCCAAGTGCCTATTTACTGTAGGCTGCCTGGAGTGCACAATAAGCTCTTAGTATATAATATACCAGCCAAAGGCAATAGTCTGAATGCTTGAAATTGAAGTTAGCAAGAAAGGTGGCTTCATCTTACTGTGAGGGAGGATGCCCAGCCTTGTAATAATGTCCATAATTCTTGACTATAATGGTTAAAGAAAAAACCCAGCACAACCACACGCAGGACCTGGCTTCTACTCCTGGACAGGCATGGAAATCCTGATCCTCTTAATCTCTCTGTGCCTTGGTTTCTCCACCTGTGAAAGGATGATAATAACATCTCCTAACAGAGGCACTGCGAGGTACAGTCTCATTATTGTTTGAGATCCTTAGATGGAACTCGCTGTAGAAATGCACTGTCATGTTGACTATTGTCTGGTCAGGAGGTACATGTGAAAAATCAACTTAGCTGCAGTAACTCCATGTGATGGGAGCCCCAAGGGTGCAACCTGGAACTGGGGAACAGCTGAGCCCTCTGACATACCCATCTCACATTGTGATGCTGTGACAAGCTGCAAACCCCTCCGGGTCCTGCACTCACACAGCCATCCAGAGGCAGGGACACACCCAGCTGTGTTACATGAATGCTTTTGCCAGACACTCATGAACCAACAACAGAGAGGCTCCAGCCAATTCCCAGCTCCCCAGCCTAGGACCCCAGAGCTGTACCACCTTGCCCTGGTTAGAAGCCTGACCAGTGTAAGCCTTACCAGCCGCCAACATGGAGAGGATGTACACCAGTTCTTGTTCCTGAGCAGATTTCCCTTGCACGTCAAACAACACTCTGTTTTAGGTAAAAATATAAAACAGATTTATTAACTACAGAAAGACAGATTTTAAGTAGTAAGTGTATAGATCACAGAATATTAGTGTTGGAAGGGACTTCAGGAGATCATCTAGTCCAACCCCCTGCTCAAAACAGGACCAAATCCTCAAATGGCCCTCTCAAGGATTGAGCTCATAACCCTGGGTTTAGCAGGCCAATGCTCAAACCACTGAGCTATCTGTCCTTCCCCATCAAAGTTGATTACTTAAGAAATAAAAGTAAAAATGCAATCTGAGCTCTATAAACTAGACTGGATCTGAATCAAGCCATGTCTTACACTGATACACAGGTTGGGATTCTTCTTTCCAGGCTGCAACCACCTCCCCTGTTCCCCAGTTCAGTCTTTGTTTTCTAGAGGGGTTTCAAGCTGTTGAGTTGTGGGAGGAGTGAGGCCAAATGATGATGTCACTTGCCCCTTTTAAAGCTTCTGCCAACTTGCTGCAAAAACCTTTGCTATGATGTGAATCAAGCAGCCTCTGTTGTGCACGTGCTGTCTCTGAGAGGTTGCCATTGTATAGTTCCTGGGGTAATCCCTGTGAATGTGTGTGTTCCGCTTAATTAGCCACCAACGCTGTCTGGCCTCTCCATTGTACCTAAAAGGCTAGCTGTGGGTGTTTCCAACTTCACAACATATTTCAGTAACACACTCATAGGAAAACTTCTTAACTTCATACAGAATGACAGCACATACAATCCAATAGCATATTCACGTTCAACAGATCAAGACTTTTAGAATGATACCTCACGAGGCATACTTTGTACAAAACATATCCTAATTATATGACAGTGGTGAATATGGGGGTGCCAAGGTGTTACTGTGGGGTACAGAGTGTCACACTCCACTTAGTGGAATTTAGTTCCAGAATGATGCCTTTTACAAGTGAAATCTTCTGTTTATCTGCAGAATGGGTACAGCATGATCAACAAACCTGCCCCCACCCACGGCTTCCTGAACTCCCATGTAGGGGAACATCTGTAGAGGGGAGAGAGGAGTTTGGGCTCCACGCTTATGGGGTTTTGATTTCTGTGCTGACTGACAATACTGCACAAGCATGATATTTTGTCCTCTGAGAACACGACAGATGACCGACTCAGAACATATCAACCACTAAACAGATATTGGGGAACCTGACAGGTACCACTGACCCAAACTGTCTTTGAACTAGAGATGTCCCTATAAGACTTCAAACCCTGTTAGCAAAACCTTTCAGTCCTTTCCTCTCCTTAGCTTCTGTCCTGCTTAGAATTCCTGTTCAAAGCCATGGCTTTGTCAAGCCAGGCCTTAAGAATCTCCATCCTTAGAGGTTTTTAAGGCCCGGCCTGACAAAGCCCTGGCTGGGATGATTTAGTTGGGGATTGGTCCTGCTTTGAGCAGGGGGCTGGAGTAGATGACTTCCTGAGGTCTCTTCCAACCCTGATATGCTATGATTCTATGATTCTAACTCACGGTTAGTGGCTACAGGCCAGATTTGCCCCTGATGTCACTCTACTGACTTCAAGTTACATCAGGGACAGATCTAGCCCACTGTCAGGATCCTTCTCCTCCTGTGCCTGCAGGGTTGGAATTGAGTTGACCAGAGGCACAAGATCAATATTTGCAAACCCTAAGCCAGTTTTGAGCCCCTACTTATTGATTTTGGGACCTTCACTGATGCTGGACAGTGTCTTTCTATCAACGGAAGCAGGGCTGAAGTGAAGCTCTACTCTGCACGATAAGAGTATCTGAACTCTAGCTCTTTGAGTGAAATCCGTTCCTGTGCAGATGACCAGTGCAAGGCCCATGCACCGTTTAAACTCTTCTTAAGTCCTATATCGAGAATTTAAGTTTAACTTGAATGTTGCCTAGACCTTGTGTTGGCTCTTGGCACAGGATGGAATTTCACCCTGAGAACAGGGTTTTGTTCACATGAATAAATATCTAGGGAATTCCTGTTCTTGGCATAAATATCTGTATTTGCATGAGCACCAGGTTATTGGGTCACAAACAAGAGTATTCACTATCCATTATTCACCATTCACTGTTTGCTATCCTCCTGTTTAAAAGAAATTTACAATCAACCCACCTCCCCAGGAAGCAGAATTAGTGCCATATGACTTGGGGGCCAATCACACTCCCCACAGATAATGAATAACAAATACTCAACAAAAACAGTTCTTGAAATAAGTTGAAATTTGTTCACCAACTAACTGTCAACCATGAACAATTACAAACAAGTTCATAAAAATCAGTGTTTGTGAGCAGGAAGAGGAGCTAAATGCATGGCACAATTCGCCTGCCAAACATAATTCAATTGGTTCTCCTATTACTAGCAAAACTCTTCCTTAGCTAAATGACAGAGCTACCACACTGTGCAGCACTGGAATCCAAAGGCACTCAGCTTATGGCCCGGTAGGGCTGGATTCTTCTAACGCAGCAGCTTGCTATCCTACTGGTGCACTGTATACAACTTCTCTTGTTTGTTGACTGCATCCTTTCTGGCATAGCCAGTTCATAATTCTGGACTCGAATAATTTCTGGCTATTTACACACCGTTACACGGTATGTCCAACATTAATGATCCCATAGGGTCGTTTTTGTAAGAATAGCAGATTTACCAGCATTTCTTTGGCCAACAATTCTATTGTCCCAGCGAGTGTCGTGTGCTGTCTACAGGTGCTGCCCTCAACAACAGACATGGCTCAAGAACACGGACTGTGTTACTTCTAGGGCATGGATGTGCAAGAGTATGGCAGGAAAGCCAGAAGGGACCACTGCAAAGTAGCACCCCTGTATAACACAGGCTGCAGAACTCTCCTAAAATAATTCCTAGAGAATCTTTAGAAAAACATCCAATCTTGATTTTAAAATTGTTACTGATGTTGAATCCATAACAACCCTGGGTAAATTGTTCCCATAGTTAATTACTTGCATTGTTACAAATGTATGCCTCGTTTCCAGTCTGATATTAGCCAGGTGCCACCCATCTCCACAGGACAGAGAGAAAACCAGGACTAGCAGGAAATGGTGAAGAAAGCAGGAGTGCTCTGAATGTTTGCCAGGAACAGCGGGAAGCACTCTCAGAAGGGAGGCCTTGATGCTTGATTCAAGCCAGGGGAGGGCACCAGGGGATTCCATCTGCCCTAGCGACATTCCCACTATTTAGCTATTTGCACTATAGGTGAGGACAGGCGAGAGTGGTATCTGGGATCTGAGGTGAGGCTGGAAGGGAGATCTTTGTTCCAGGGCAGCCTGGTTGGGAGGGAAGTGGAGATGACGGGGATGTTGCCAAAAGGTGCAAAAGGGAAAGAGACTCAGTCCGACACCTGTAGAGCTGGTCAGATGCCACAAACGACACGCACTGAATAGCATTTAGCCAGGGGTTGGCACTGTCCTGAGAGGGCCAAAGGTGCGAGCCACGGTGGTGGTTTCATGATGTGATTCCTGGTCTTCAGGGAACTGGACTGCTGACACCCGTGTTGCCAAAGAACACACAGAGGGTACTGCATTGCAGCATGCATTCGTGGAGAATTTACACTGACTTTTCCAAGCCTCCGGGAAGGTGTCCTTCCAAACACAGCCGTGCTTTTTGAAAAGCCCATTTGATATTTATAAGACTTTATGAACTTGCAAAATCTTTCAGAACATCCAATCTGTGCATCATCTCAAGTGCTTCTCTTCAAGGGCCTTTTCTCTCCATAAAATTGTGTTATTAACTTTCCGAATCTGAGTGCATGACTTGTTAAATCTAAGGGTCGCTTCAGCGCATATGTCTCAACGTTAAAAACTGGTCTGTTGGAACTACAGAAATAAAATGTTCCAGTAAAGGAAGAAGTGCCATGAAATCCTTTAGCCCAGACACATCTGAGAACTGGAACTAGTTATCAGCCTAAGGCAAGTCCTGTTCTCTTTACTCACATGAGTGAAACACACTGACCCCCAGGCTGGAAAATGAGAAGAAGCCAATATTGGGGCCTTTTGAACTTGCAAAAGATACAGGAATGCCAGCAACTTTGGAAAGCTGTGAAAGCTTCTTTTCTTAATGCACCGCTTCTTCCTCACTGCTCTATCCTTGGTAAAAACACAAAACAAAACAAAAGGAGAATTGATTTTTAATTTTTCATCTAAGCAAACAAATATAATAAGCTGGATTTCAGCCAGCTGTCTTCTGTGTAACAACCAGACACTTCAGCAATCAGCCACAAATGCGCACCTCACGACCCACTTTATCACCCCGTCAAATTTCAGAGATTCAGAGATTCCAACCCAAGAAGGGACCACTGTGATCGCCTAGTCTGACCTTCTGCAGAGCACAAGCCGGAGAATTTCACTTTGTGATTCCTATGTCATGCCCAATTACCTTTGGTTTAGCTAAAGTTTATCATTGGAAAGACATCCAATCTCAGTTTAAAGACAACAAGTGACAGAACACCCGCCTCATCCCTGGGCAACGTCACAACGTTATTTCCCCTCATTGCTAAACATTTGCAGGTGATTTCCAGTTTGAATTTTCTAGCTTCACCACTGGAAAATGCAGAAATCGCTGGGGGAGGTTGTCTGGCCTGTGTGATGCGGGAGGTCACTTCAGGGCTTGAAATCTCTCAGTCTCTGACAGTGGTCCCCATGTTGACAGGATTTCAGTGCCAGGTGCCAGGTTACAGGTGTATGGTACATACGTACACAGTGAGTGCCATCCTAGCTGCTGCAGGGAGCTTTAAAGATGCAGACTCCTTGTTGCCCAAGGGGATAATTGCAATAGTACCACAGCCGTTCCTCCCTCCGGAGTGCCTGTCAGCTGAGAGCAGCTTTACAGTCCTTTGGGGGCGCCATATAAGCCCTGCATTGAATGAGTGGTTGGGAACAATTCAAAACTATAGCAAAATCATTGACTACTTCCTCAGGCTGACTACAAATAACAGTGGTGTGTGAAGTGAGGAAGGGTTCAAACAGTTCCAGTGGAATTGGGCTCTGACTCCTTAAGGGCTGGTAAAGAGCACCCCCCCGCCACCTTTGTTTGTTTTACTCCCAGCTCTTTTCTTCCATCATGAGGCCCTAACGTAGTGCCCCGAACTGTGTGTTCAGGGCCATGCTTTGTGCCCCGAATGGCATATTTGGGGTCCCACTTAGTTTCCCAAATGGACCATCCAGGGCCCCTTTTAGTGCCTGCAATGGTATATTCAGGGCCCCATTGAATGCTTTGTAGATTTCATAGATTTTCATTGGTATCCATATCAAAGCAGGGTAGGATATTATGGGGGTTATTTCAGAGAAGCTGAAAAAAGAGAGTTTAGATGTGGCTGACTGCAGAGAACAAAGCTATGACAAGGGAGCTGCAGCGTACAAAGGGTTTCAATATGAAATTCAGCAGGGAACTCAGTAACTATCAATGGCTATTAGCCAGGATGGGCACGGATGCAAACCCATGCTCTGAAGTATCCCTAGCCTCTGTTTGCCAGAAGCTGGGAGTGGATGCCAGAGGGTGGATCACTGGATCATTGCCCTGTTCTGTTCACTCCCTCTGAAGCATCTGGCATTGGCCATTGTTGGAAGACAGGATACAGGGCTGAATGGACCATTGGTTTGACCCAGCATGGCCATTCTGATGTTGTCTTATGTTGTGAAGCACTGGAATGGTTTACTTAGGGAGGTGGTGGAATCTCCATCCTGAGAGGTTTTTAAGGCCCAGCTTGACAAAGCCCTGGCTGGGATGATTTAGTTGGGGATTGACCCTGCTTTGAGCAGGGGGTGGGACTAGATGACCTCCTGAGGTCCCTTCCAACCTCGATATTCCATGATTCTATGATCTCACAGGCTACCCACTCACCGAATCTTTGTTAGAGAAGCTGCTGCAGTGGCTGTTCCCAAGTTTAGTCTATTTCCTGGAATTGTTCAAAGACTGTATCCTCTGTTCTCCACTTCCACTAGTCATTGGGATGTGTTGAAAGAGCATATTAGCAGTACAGGGAAATGCTAAAGCGTGAAAAGGTGGTCACTGCCAGGGTTGAGACAATCCATTCCCTACAAAATCGGGGTGAAGATATTCTTGATTTAGATGAGATCAAGGCTTCACACAATCTTACACCAGAACTGAAGTTGCAAACTGGTAGCTTGCAAATGACTGTTTCAGAGTTTTCATTCCTTGTTTTGGCAGAAATGTGGACTACTCTCAAAAATTAATCTTGGAAGCAAAACACATTGCAGAGTCTGGATCTTGACACTCAAATTGCTCACCATTTACTTGGTGGAGATGCTTTACGGGAATTACGATCTCCTGGCTTCACTGTGTGTACGGCAGCTGCTGCTTCACAGGTTGAAACGTTAGGAGTATCCAGGCTGTTCAAAGAGAAATGATCTTGACGCAGGAAAGTAATGCTGGGCAAAGGACAAAAGTTCATCAGATCTTGAAAAAGTTTTTGGATGCAAGGGGTTTAACTCCATTGTGGACACAATATTAACATAATTTGACAGTAGGATGAGTAAATACAATGAAATTGGAGACAGGTTTGCTCTTTTGATGAGAGAGAAACAGAAAGTCTCAGCAGTGAGGGCAGAAAGAGGCACTCAAAAATTAGCATTTAAGCTGTCAGAGTTTTGAGAACAAGATTGAGCTCATCACCAGCTGCCGTGACATTAGTCAGGTGCTAGGGGATCCTCGTCATGTCTGGCCACGGACAGCAAGGAGGGAAAGTGCAGGCGAAGGTGAAGTCTCGCTCTTCTCGGGCAGGGCTGCAGTTCTCTGTCGGGAGTGTGGAACTATGCGGAGCGAATGGGAGCCGGCGCCCCGGTGTACCTGGCCATGGTGATGGAGCATCTGACTGCTGAGATACTAGAGCTGGCTGGTAACACCACCTGGGACAACAAGAAAACCCTCATTATTCCTCGGCATAATGACGAGGAGCTGAACAAGCTACTGGGGGGAGTCACTGTCGCTCAAAGCGGGGTCCTGCCCAACACCCAGGCAGTGCTGCTGCCCAAGAAAACTGAAAGCCACAAAGCCACGGGCAAGTGAGCACAGACACCAACCAGTTTTTGCAACCATATTTTTAAGAATGACTTTGAAATGAAGACTCCCATTGATCTTCTTAGCTACAGTCACAACAGGTCTTTAGGTGTGAGTTTCCTTAACACAGGAACAGCAAGGCATATCTTTTTGCTGTCTTCCTATAACCGTGGCTGCTAACAAGAGGAGTTTCAGCAAGCTAAAATGAATCAAGACCTATCTAAGAATGTCCATAGGGCAGGAAAGGTTAAGTGATCTGGCAGTTACTGATATAGAGAACGCAGCAGCAAGGCAGGTAGACAGACTGGGATGAGCTAATTAATGCAATTGCTTCAGAGAATGCTAGGAAGGTCCCTTTGTAAAAGCACTTAGTGGTGATTGTCTTTTGCTTTTTAGTTTTGTGGCAGGCAGGAAGACAGTCAAGATTTGAGACTTTGAACACTCTTGGCACAGCTCTGTTGAATAATATCAAGGCAGTCTGGTTATTCCCGGCAGCAAGAGGCAGTGAATTCTGTAGTGGAGATGCTCTGTTAGAGAGCACCCTGACTTTCACTGACACCAGGCTGTAACTGGGGAGAACAACATAACACGCTGGATAGGATCAGAATGGATGGAGGGGGAGTATTCATAAAGAGAAGAGCAGTTAAAGAAGCCAGACCTCAGCCATTCAGGCTACTAAAGGTACTTTTACACTGGAATAGAAGGACCCACAGCACAGCCACAGCTGGGCCTGGTCAGCTGACTCAGGCTCCTGGGGCTTAGGCAGCAGGGCTAAAAATTGCTGTGTAGATGGTCAGGCTCAGGATGAAACCCACTGAGGGGTCCCAGAACTCGGCTGAAAAACTACACCACAATTTTACAGCCCAGTGAGGCTGAGTGAGCTGATCTGGGCCAGCTGCAGGATTTCATTGTTGTGTAGACGTAGCTTTGACCTTACCTTTAGGGTAATAAGCTCAAATCTTTGTTGTGAGTATTGATATCCCCCCGCACCACGTGTCACAAAGTCGAGAAACAGTTGTCACAGAGTGCCAGCGCGTAACTAAAGCAACCCTGGGGCAAATTGCAACTGTTCGAGGTGTGCTCAGAGCTTTAGAGGTGTTGCAACAAGGAAGCATTTATACCTAAAAGACCATGGAAAGAGGGAAGTTAACCATGGGCTGTGGAGGCATCCCAAAAAGCCTGGAGCAAGATCTTTCACCCCAGTGCAGCCAGCCTGCACAAGTGTCCTATGTACCGTACTGGTCCCAGTCAAGCCCTATTCTGATGCCTTAGCCTTTTGCTGCCCTCTGCACAGGAGTGAATTTCACCTTCCCTGGGCATTCATGGAGACGGGTTTGAAATGGTTGCCTCTTACTGTCTCTCCTGGCTGTCGATGACCTGTACATTTCATATATTTTGACCCTATCTCACCTACAGCTGGAAATATGTTGCTTGGGAAACTCATCTATGTTTTAAATCAGTGAGTAAACTTCCCCCTGGCAGGAGCCACAAACCCTCCGGTAAATGTGGAACCAGAATTAAAAGAGGACTGATGTGGCAGTTCTGATTAATCTGGGTGCCTTTCTTGAATAATGATAATTGTGGCTCTGCCCAGCTACATGTATAAAAATAATTTAATCAGTAAATGGACTGGCACAGGAATTACCTCCAAACCAACCTCACATCCATCCAGGGCTGCTACTATAATTGTATTGAAATAGGGGTTTTCACTCTGAAAACGTCATCTTTCACCTTTGATGCTGATTCAATTCCTCTTTGCAGAGATCGCAGATTTTGTAGTTTCACTCTTGAGAGCCTGGCTTTGCCGCCATCTGCGTGTCCCTTTGAATAGCAGACAAGATCCAACACACAACAGTGACCTTAGCCTCAGTTTAGGCTTGGCTACACTGGATAGTTGCAGCACTGGTGGTGGGTTTACAGCACTGCAACTTAGTAACTGTCCACACCTGCAAGGCACATCCAGCACTGCAACTCCCTGGCTGCAGCGCTGGCTGTACACCTGGTCTGCTTGTGGTGTAACGATTGCAGCGCTGGTGACGCAGTGCTGCTCATCAAGTGTGACCACCAAAAGCGCTGTTATTGGCCTCCAGGGTATTAGGAGGTATCCCAGAATGCCTGCTCACAACAAACTGGAAGAATGGCTGAACTCCGAGCTCCCCCAAGCTGCTTATCTAAAAAACAAACACAGCTCCTGTTTGCTGGAGTGAGCAGAGGCAGGCAGGGGAATTGCTTTGGAAGGTTCACAGCTGTTTGCTTGAAGTGAGAAGTCACACGGCAGAGGAGGAGGGGGAGTCCGTGTTGAGCAGCTGCTTATGTGGTCTGAAGGCTATTTAGGAGTGCATAATTTGCATTTAGTGAATAAGAGAGGGGTGGGGGAAGGGCTCGAAACTTTTAAATTGATTGCAGGTTGGTGATGTGTATGTTCCAGTCCTTAGAACTTGCAAGGCAGGGAGCTGACAGATCCAAAAATCCACTTTCTCTCTCCCCCCCACATCCCCCCTCACCCCCCTCTTTTGAAAAGCACGTTGCATCCACTTGAACGCTGGGACAGCTGCCCACAATGCACCACTCCCAACAGCGCTGCAAATGCTGCAAATGTGGCCACACTGCAGCGCTGGTAGCTGTCAGTGTGGCCAGACTGCAGAGCTTTCCCTACACAGCTGTACAAAGACAGCTGTAACTCCCAGCGCTGTACAACTGTAAGCGTAGCCAAACCCTTCCATGGGCTAGTCCGCCAGGCCTCTAAAACCAGCCGAATTCCCACCAGGCCTCTAAACCAGCCAAATTCCAGCCTCTGGAAGATCCCAGCCCTGTCATGCTGCTACCAGTGAATTTGGCTGCCTTCTAATGATTATTATAACAATATGCATGTTTCCCCTTCCCCTAACCTCTGTCTGCTTGTCCTTCTGCCTGTCACTAGCTTCAGGGCTCCTTGGTGCAGAGATTCTTCCTACTTGTCTGCATGACTGTGCCTAGCTATTCCTGGATTATAACCACGAAGACAGATGGGGTGAGGGATTATATCACACATGCTACCTGGCACTTGCCTATTGGTTTACATTTACAGTGTGCTGGCTATGCCTTAAGGCTGGGATGTTCAGAAGAGCCAGATTTGATTTTAATTGGGAATGGAGTCCCTAAATTCCATTGGTGCATTTAAAGAATCCCAGACCAACTTATAAAGATAAGCAGTGCTATATTTTGGGTGCTTCTCCAGATCAATACACTAGCCACAGTGTCCATATTATCTGTCTTAATATTGGCTTTACAACAATGCAGCAGGCGGATGTCTGTCGTTGCACAGAACAAAATTCACATCAATCATCCTCAAATCACTTTGATCCTATTTATTGATGTTATCTTTGTGAAATATGTTCCTTTTAACATTCAGCTCATAGACGTTCAGAATAACGAGACCACTAAAATAACTGAGCACTGCCTGAGATCAATTAAAATAAATTGGAAGGAATAAGGACTTTAGGGGAAAAGAGCATCATCAGGGAATTCACACTTGGCTGTTTTCTCCCTCTGCTTAAATATATACAGCATGTATGTTAATACCGCCTCCACTTACAGTTATATACAGCCGAATGTCAGGGTTATTCAATCAACCAGAAAACAGGGTATTTATCTTTTAAAGTGGAAGTGATATTGCACACATTTCAGTAGTCTTTCAACTAGTCCAGGGGTAAGCAACCTATGGCACATGTGCCGAAGGCTGCACGTGAGATGATTTTCAGTGGCACTCACACTGCCCAGATCCTGGCCACCAGTCCAGGGGGCTCTGCATTTTAATTTAATTTTAAATGAAGCTTCTTAAACATTTTAAAAACCTTATTTACTTTACATACAACAATAGTTTAGTTACATATTATAGACTTATAGAAAGAGGCCTTCTAAAAACATTAAAATGTATTAAAGGCACATGAAACCTTAAATTAGAGTGAATAAATGAAGACTCAGCACACCACTTCTGAAAGGTTGCTGACCCCTAACTAGTCTATACTGGTCTCTATATGTTTTTATTTGTTTCTTCCGGTTCCAGTTGTAGGGCCAGTAACTCCAGTAATTATAGCTCCTGTCATAAACAGATAGCTAAGGGTTAATGTCTCTTTCATCTGTAAAGAGTTAACAAACAGTGACCTGCAACACCTGACCAGAGGACCAATCAGGAGACAAAATACTTTCAAATCTGGGTGGAGGGAAGTTTGGGTGTGGGTCCTTTGTTCTTGGGCTGTTCTCTCTCTGGGCTCTGAGAGTGACCACACGAATCTCCAGGCTCTCTAATCTTCTGTTTCCAATTTGTAAGTACAACGGTAGAAAGACAATATAGGCTTTTACATTGTTTTTCTGTATTTGCAAATGTGTAGTTTGCTGGAAATAGTTTAAATTGTATTTTTTCTGGATAAGGCTGTTTATCCATTTTCTATAAGCTAAAAGACTCTGTAACTTTTTACCATCTAAATTGCAGAGATAAACCTTTTCCTTTTTTCTTTCTTTTTTTATTAAAAGTTTTGCTTTTAAGACCTGTCTAATTTTTTTTTTCTCCTAGTTAAGGCTCAAAGTAACCGAGTCTGTATATACCAGGGAATTGGTGGGTAGAAGGGAAAGAGAGCAGGGAGGGAAAGGTAAATTTCCTCTTTGTTTTAAATTCACAGAGCTTGAATCTAGAGTGCCTCTGGGGAAAAGGTATCATTCCTCTTTATGTGGTGATTCAAGGAATTGAATCACGGTGATCTCCTAGTGTACCCAGGGTGGGAAAGATCTGGGAGGAGGTAAAGAGGGGGGAGGGAATGGTTTATTTCCCTTTGTTGTGAGACTCAAGGAATTTGGGTCTTGGGGTTCCCAGGGAAGGTTTGGGGAGACAGAGTCTATCAGGTGCTCTACCTAAGTCCTGATTGGTGGCAGCCTATCAGATCTAAGCTGGTAATTAAGCTTAGGGGAATTCATGCTAGTACCCATATTTTGGACGCTAAGGTTCAGATTTGGGAATTATACTATGACAGCTCCAGTTCAGAAAAATATTTAACCACATGCTTAAGTTCATCTTTATTTAGCCAAGCATGTGCTTAAAGTTAAGCATATGCTTAAGATTAGAATTTTCAAAGAGACCTATCAGATTTAGGCACCCAGCTCCCAATGAATTCTATTGGAATTTGGGCATCTAACTCCTTGGGTTCTTTAGCTAAATTGCAGCCCAAGTGCTTTGTTGAATAGCAATCAACAGCTCAGACAAGGTCTATTGGCCCACCAAATCCACTGCTCTCTTCTAAAACCTAGCTGGTACCAGAACGAAACATCAAGTGGAAAAAAGGGTCACTGAATTTCCTGGAGGAGGGAAAGTCTTCTGGAAACTTGTCATCCCAGCCAGCTAGTACGAGACATAGGCTGTGGGTGTGTAAGGAGTTAAAAATAAGTGGGCTGGGGTTCAGGGAGAAATGCAGCAGCAGGAGAGAAAGTATGGGAACCAGAATCACAAGAGATTAAATAAATTAGGTATATGGAATGTCTGCCTTCATTTGGGAGGAGACGGGACTTGGCTTGTGTACATTAGACATATATGGATAACTCTGGCATGATCTGTGGAGGACCTGAATGATGCTTTCATGTGAGGGTGAGCTAGTCTAAGGCCTGGTCCACACCTAAAGCGTAGGTCGACCTAACTCGCACGGCGAGATTGTTAAGCCAACATAGGCCCCGGCACAGACACTCCGGTCATGGAAAGGCAATGATTATGGCACAAGCTATATTAACTACACCTACAATTTTAATAGCTATCACCACACCAAAAGTTAGGCATAAGTTGTGCTATCTAAGATCAACTGTATCAGTTAACTTATCTCTAGATGATGAAATTAATTCTCACATCGAAAAGGCGGCTACTACATTCGGCCAGCCAACCAAATGCATATGGGATAACAGGAAACGAACATTAAATGCCAAGATATGGGTCTTCCAGAGGTGCTTTCTGAGCATGCTGCTGTATATTGGTGAGACCTGGACCACCCATAGCAGGCAAGAGAGAAGGCTAAATACCTTCCACACCTGCTGTCTTCACCGTATTCTAAATATCAAGTGGGAAACCAAAGTTCCTGACCCCAAAGTACTTGAGAAAGAAAAATCACCAAGTCTAATCACTATTCTCAAATACAGACATCTCTGTCGACTTGGTTATCTGCACAGGATGGATGATGGATGCATTTTAAAGGGTCTCCTGTATAGAGAGCTTGGGCCAACCTAGACTCAGGTTGAAGGAGGTTTGCAAGAGGGGCTTGAAAACTTTCAAACTTGACACCACAAGCTGGGCAGGTGCAGCTGACAACAGGCTATACTGGAAGGCTGTGCTGTACAGGGAGCCAAAGAGGTGAAGAGAGAGGGCTGAGAGAGAGGAAAATGAAGTGAGAAAAGAGGAAAGCTCAGCAGACATCAAGTGCTAGTAGAGTGCTGGCTTCATCCGCTGGCCCTGCACCATACACCCGCATTAATCTGATGCAGAAATTCGATGAGATTCAACAAGGACAAGTGCAGAGACTTGCACTGAGGATGGAAGAATCCCAGGCATTGCTACAGGCTGGCGACCTACTGGCTAGGCGGCAGTTCTGCAGAAAAGAACTTAGGGGTTACAGTGGATGAGAAGCTGGATATGAGTCAGCAGTGTGCCCTTGTTGCCAAGAAGGCTAACAGCATTTTGGCTATCTGAGTAGGGGCATTGCCAGCAGATCGAGGGACATGATCATTCCCCTCTATTCGGCACTGGTGAGCAGGGGCGGCTCTAGACATTTCGCCGCCCCAAGCACAGCGTCATACCACGGGGGGCGCTCTCCCGGTTGCCTGTCCCGCAGCTCTGGTGGACTTCCTGCAGGCGTGCCTGCGGAAGGTCCGCTGGTCCTGCGGCTTCGGTGGAGCCGTGGGACCAGCGGACCCTCCACAGGCATGCCGCCAAAGGCACCCTGCCTGCCACCCTCCCGGCGACCCGCAGAGCCCCCCCCCCCCGCAGCATGCTGCCCAAGCAGGCACTTGGCATCTTGGGGCCTGGAGCCACCCCTGCTGGTGAGGCCACATCTGGAGTACTGTGTCCAGTTTTGGTCCTCCCACTACAGAAAGGATGTGGACAAATTGGAGAGAGTCCAGCGGAGGGCTCAACAAAAATGATCAGGGAACTGGGGCACATGACTTACGAGGAGAGGCTGAGGGAACTGGGGTTATTTAGTCTGTAGAAGAGAAGAGTGAGGGGGGATTTGATAGCAGCCTTCAACTGCCTGAAGGGGAGTTCCAGAGAGGATGGAGCTCGGCTGTTCTCAGTGGTGGCAGATGACAGAACAAGGAGTAATGGTTTCAAGTTGCAGTGAGGGAGGTCTAGGTTGGATATTAGGAAACACTATTTCACTAGGAGGGTGGTGAAGCACTGGAATGGGTTCCCTGGGGAGGTGGTGGAATCTCCATCCTTAGAGGTTTTTACGACCTGGCTTGACAAAGCGCTGGCTGGGATGATTTAGTTGGGACTGTCCTGCTTTGAGCAGGAGGTTGAACTAGATACCTCCTGAGGTCCCTTCCAACCCTGATATTCTATGATTCTATGTTTATCTGTGGCAAGGACTGTCACTCAAGAATTGGGCTTTTTAGCTACTTGTGATGCTGCAGCATGACACAGTAACTGATCTGCTTTGGTGCTTACGCCATTAAGACAGATGGTTGCCATCTCTATCTCAGGTTTAATTTAAAGGATTCCAACTCTGTTTCTTTTAATTTGGCTGGGAATATGGGATGCTTATTTGGTGACTCCATCTACACATGAATGTCACCTGGCAGGAACTTGGATCCTGAGAAGTGGCATTAATAAATAGCTGTGTGCAAGCAGCAGTTCTCAAAGGCAGGGAAACATTCATAGCTAGCATGCTGGTTAATTAATATATCTCTGAACATTAAGCTATGCATGGGCTTACCCTAGTGACTGTCAGCAAAATATAATCTAGATAATTTCTAGCATATAAATTGAATGCATTCTTCAAAAACAATTTCTAATTATGAAGGCCAATTAATTTTGGGGAAAACCCTATTTTTGTCTTACTGATACAATACATTTAATTACAGTAATACCTAGTGGACAAACATTTTTGTAGAAAACTTTCTCTGTCTCCAAATAATCAGATTTCTTTCTGTTATTTTAAGTCTTGGTTTAGTTGCATTACCTGATTGCAAACATGAGCATCATTTCCTGCGTTACAGTTAGAGATACGCTTGGCATTAAAAACACTTGCGAAGGTGCCAACAAAATACTCATATGCAAGTGGGTATCACAATCTGCCTGGTGCTCAAAAATGTGTGGCCAAGACACTCAGTACCACAGGCAATTGATAAGAAATAAGTGACTGGAACGGAAGTTGTTTTTTATCACCAGCTTTCGGCAGAATGACTAGGGAACAGAAGGCTGCAGAATGAAAAAAACTCATTTTGCTGTGTTGGACTTTTTTCGCCTCTTTGGTACTCCAGGCATCCATAAACTTGAAAATGGTACCTTGGATTCTAAATCTGATCCCAAGCCAAATGTTATAGATCCAGATCCAATGATCCCTGGCTCATTTCTGCTCAAAGGTGACAGACTTGTACCCCAGGTAGGACAATTAGCAGCCTCATTCTTATTGAACCAAATCCATCCTTGGCTCAACTCCATTGAAGCGGATGGAGTTATAGCAAAGATGAGTGTGGCCAAATTTCTTTTACAGTGAGCCATAGCCTAGTGATCCTGGGAGCCAGGAATGATTGACTTCCTGTCCCAGCTCAGACACTGACGCCCTTTGTGATCCTAGCGAAGTCCCTGGTTTTCCCCATCTATACAACAGTGATAATGGTTATCTACAGCTCAGAGATCTTGCATGAATTAATTAGATGATATTTGTAAAGTGTTTTGAAGACGAAAAACCCTCTGTGCTGTAAGTGATGTGTTGTATACGCAAGTTTTCAGCTGGAAGTATGTGACCTTACAATCCACACTTGTGCATAATGGGATAAACAAGTGACAAATACTAGTGATAAACATGGAAAGAAAACTTGGTCCTGGTAGGAGTGCAAACGTTTACAGTCAGGTGAAAGATAACTGAGGATAACACAAGAGACCACTGATATTTACTTTGGAAGTGAGATTCACAGGGGGCTCGTGTAATTTAACCAGGCACACTTTATACAGGGGGAAGAGTACTTTGTGCTGGACATTGGCTCCGAGGCCTTATCTATGCTGGGAGCCAGAATCTTAGCTGGGGCAAATTCATGTAGCCCCACTGAAGACTCTGGCCTAGAGATTTCAGCCACTGGAAGAGTGTGTTGGTGCAAAATCCTAGTGAAGACATGATTTACAACAATGCAATTTACCCCAGTTCAGTGAAATCCTAGTGTAGCCAAGGCTGGCAGCAGTGCTATAGCAGCCAGGAAATCCCCTCCCACTGGGGTATTCTGCAGATTTAGAGCAACAGGGAATTGGGCCCTCTCCATAGGATGTCATAGATTCATTCCTCCTAAAAGACCTGCCCTTTAGTCTTTTTACTGCTTTTTCTCTCTTCCATCCACAATGTGAATATAGCGCAAGACTCTCCCCTGCCTTGGATCTGGTGTCACCACATCCCCTGTGCAAAGTGGATGGAAGACGCTACCATTCTGATTGGGCAGCACAGATGAAAGTTATGACACAAGGTGCCTGGCAGCAGTGAATCAAGCACTCCATCTTGCATGTATTCCCTATGTCTGGATCTTGCACTGGTTTTATCTGACTGGTCCCAGTCAGGTTTACTCTTCTGGGAAAGGCCATTCCACTAATATGCTCTTTCTTTCCACCAAGGGATTATTTTTCTAAGAAAGTTTGTTTTATGTCTGACAAGTTCAAAGTAAAGTGACAGGTTTCAGAGTAGCAGCTGTGTTAGTCTGTATCCGCAAAAAGAACAGGAGTTTCTAAAGTGCAACAAGTACTCCTGTTCTTTTTAAAGTAAAGTGAGGATTGCAGGGTCAGACTTTGATCACTGCAAACTTGGTTCCAAAAGACAATATGCTCTTTCCCATTGTGGGATGAAGTTTTCATTTACCCTGAAATGTTACGTTCTGCCCTAATTCATCTGGGATTCGGAATTAGAAAGTGAAGTTTGAGCAGCCAATCAAAACTGCTGAGCTCTGGAGAGAGAGAAGCAGCGTAAGCCTTTGGGTTCCCCTGAAGCGACACTACGCCAAGCCTTTGAAGTCTATTTCCTTTACTGAGCCATCTGACTTCTTTGTGGCATGCGTAGTCCCTGTACTGAAGATTTGCATCCCAAAAGGAAAGATTTGAACAGCAGCTGGTTCAGAGCTCTTGCATGTATGAACCAGAAAGTTTACAGACTCCACTTCATTGTTAGCTACGTCTCACCAAGGCCTTTAACTTGCCACAAAGGAATTCCTAATGCACAATATCAATACTGGGGCTCCATTGAGTCTCAAGGCAGTATGTCTGCAGGAGGGAGGTTCATATGCTTGCAACTTTCTTCCCCCTCCCTGCCCTCACCCCAAGCCTTTCTCTGCCAATCTTATTCCCCACTGAATGCACAGTTTGTAGGGGTGGGGTCTCGCCTGTCCATGGGAAGCACAACAGAAACGAGGCAGCCTGCACTCAGCTGGCAGGTGGAGAAGCTGGACAGGGCACAGACCTGCTAAAAGGAATATTAGGCGGGTGAGTTTGTGCTGGGTGCTTCTCTGGCCTGGGCAGTTTAGAAACAAGTTTGCCTGGTTTTGCTTTCATGTGCTGTACTGACAGGACTTGCTGCAGTACCTAAAGCAAAGCCTGATCTGCCATGTGGCCTCCATCAAGCCACTACGGGTAAAACTTTAGAAAGCAGCTCGGTGACTTCGGAGCTGAAGTTCCACTGACTTTCAAAGAGGCTGAGAAAGCTAAATACCCATGGCTTAGCTGAGTGAGTGATGGGCTGAAACAGGGAGGAGGGGGTGAGAACAATCACAAATATCTGATGCAGATAGACCCCCAAGGAGGAGGAGAAGGAATGGTTTTGTACATGGGACAAAGCTAGGATATGAAATTAGGAAACTGAACATGTGCCTGAATACAAAGAAAAGTTTCCTGAGCATGAGATCTACGCAAAGGGGGAGATATCTCCCCAGGGGAACAAGGGGAGCCTCATTGATGGAGACTCTGAAAACCAACTGAAACGAACCTCTTAAGTACAGTGCTGTGGGAAACAAGCCTGCATTGCTAGGGAGATGGTCTGGATGAGCCAGCATTGACAGGTCTATGGTACAAATGCACACACCAGGATATCTGACTGTACGGCCTCTTCTTTGATAAAGGTCCAGGAATTGCTCTGTGTCTGAGTTCACTACGCCGGGATCACTTCTACCCTTCCCTCCCCACTCTGACAGGACTCTGGGTGGTGCCCGCTGAGTATCCCCAGTCTAAGGAATAACAGCTTTCCATGATAAAGCGAAGATCGACAAGGACAATCCTAACCCCACGCAGTGCAGAGCCAGTCCCTACCCTAGACAGTTAGTCTAACGCTTTGGCCTTTTAAAAACCCTGATCCAGAAGATGCATGAGGAATGAGGCATAAATGACCGGCTAGCTAAAGCTCAGCGGTTATTGCCTCCTTGTTGTATTTGATTTCTCCAAGCAGGTAACCAGAGTCGCAGAACAATCTGGAGATTTTGGCAAGACCTGTGTAGAACTTTCCCCAGCCTGTGGGATTTTGTCAGGAATTTTAGCCAGGATGTCCAGCATTTCGGCCCCTCTTTTAACATGACACAACAAGGCACCAGTGGTGTAAATGGGCCCAGCCCTGCCAAAGCTAGTAGGAGTTTTGCCTGTTTTCATTAGCCCTGAGAGAGCAATTCAAAAATATTAGGAGCATAGGCACGGGAACTAGGGAGCAGGGGGTGCTGCTTCACTCCCAAGTTTTACATGGGGCTCTGCTCCTGGCCCGCACACTGGACTCCACTGTCAGCTCCATGCCCAGCGCTCTGCTCATGGTCCTGGGCCCACCACCAGCTCTGGACCCAGCCCCTACCCCTTTACCCTAGTCTAGGTCCCCCCCACTCCCGGAGACACTGCTCTGTGCTTGGCCCCAGCTGGGGGGGGGACATTGACAGGGTAGAGGGGGCTGATTTCAGCACCCCCACTATTTAAAGTGCTCCAGCACCACTGATTAGGAAGGTTGCTCATGTTGATTTATGCCACAGCATCTCATGGTCATATGACAGACCTGGATGCAATTCATTAGCCCAGGTCTCAGGAACTGTGAAAACTCCATAGACCTGGCTTCACTGTGGTGCCTTGCCTTATAAATACCAGAGACAGAGAGTGGCACCTTCTGCACTCTGAAGACAGGATAGCCTTTGCAGCAGAGCACGGATCCTTTGACAATTTCTCCTCTTAATATGTCTCTACTTCACTGCCCCTTGATAGTTATTTTTGATAAATGCCTTTGCATTTACGTAGCAGCAGGAGACTGTTATTCTGTGACAAAGGTCTGTTTTCATTGACATTATCTCAGACTTATTCTAATTTTATGTGGCTCAGATGAGTTCCACTTAGAGGAGCTTGGATGGTACGCTCCGAAGAACAGCAGAAGCTATCAACAAAGTACTTTTTATATCAGTCAAGTAATGTAATCATACTAGCTTATAATATAATTTGGGTATTAGAATTGTATGAATGGCTGCCTTTCCTCTAGACTATCAGGAGCTGAAAGTCATGTCATGTCTCTTTGGAAAAATAATTTCCCCAAGATTTTGAAGAAGGTCTAAGATTTTATCTAAGGCCTTGATTTAATTATGATTTGGGCATTCTTAAAATACCTCTTCCTTATACATCCCCCTCAGGGATAAACTATTTGAACAGCTCACCAAGCATTACAACAGGGCACCTTCAAAATATGGCTGACATGGGAGGTAAGTGATGCATAGGCACTGGGCTCTGCATGGGTGAATTTCACCTGATCCAAGCAGTTTTCTTTCTTTTTCACCATTTTTAGTGGACTTAGTTTTTATTATCTATTGATTTTGTTAATTATTTTAAATATTAATGCATTTCATTAAATGATCGTGCTTGTCTTGACCTTCCAGAATTGACTTTTCTCCAATTGAAATGATCGGAATTCTGTACGAGTTCTGTCATTATGTCACACGAAGAAGAGAGCCATGGACCAAGGTTCATGTGTGTCATGGTATAATTCCCCACTCTGAACCTTAGCGTTCAAAAGATGGGGTACCAGCATGAATTCCCCTAAGCTTAATTACCAGCTTAGAATTTATAGTGCTGCCACCAACCAGGACTTGCAGTGCCTGGTACACTCTGGTCCCCCCCCAAAAACCTTCCCAGGGGACCCCAAGACCCAGACCCCCTGGATCTTACCACAAGGAAAGTAAACCCTTTCCCCCATCGTTGCCTCTCCCAGGCTTCCCCTCCCTGGGTTACCCTGGAAGATCACTGTGATTCAAACTCCTTGAATCTTAAAACAAAGAGAAATCAGGCTTTTCCTCCCTCTTCTCTCTTTCTTCCCACCAATTTCCTGGTGAGTGCAGACTCCCTCCTCTTGGGTCTTACACAAGATAGCCAAAAATCAATCAGATTCTTAAAAAGAAAAGCTTTTAATAAAAGAAAGAAAAAAGTAAAAGTTATCTTTGTAAAATTAAGATGACAAATGTTACAGGGTCTTTCAGCTTATAGACAATAGGGAGAGTCCTCCCCCCAGCACAAATACAATCCTTCCAGCAAAATACACATTTGCAAATAGAGAAAACAATCAAGAGACTAAAACCACCTTTCTAATTTGTACTTACTAAATTTGAACAGAAGATTAGAGATCCTGAATGTATGTCTGGTCACTCTCAGAACCCAGAGAGAACAACGGACAAACAAACAACACAAAACAAAGACTTCCCTCCACCGAGATTTGAAAGTATCTTGTCTCCTGATTGGTCCTCTGGTCAGGTGTTCCAGGTTCACTGCTTGTAACCCTTTACAGGTAAAAGAGACATTAACCCTTAACTATCTGTTTATGATCGAAACTCTGTACGAGTTCTGTCATTATGTCACACGAAGAAGAGAGCCATGGACCAAGATTCATGTGATGTGAGATTACTGTGTTCAGAGCTCTCTTCATTTCTTGCTGCTGCGCCTATTGGGAGCTCCTGTACAAGAAAGGATCATTTAAAAATGAGACTCTTTTTGAAAGCTGTGATAATGCTTTCTTCTCTTTGGAAATGCACACTGCTTCTCAGCAGTCGTTTATCACACACAAAGCCCATCAAATAATTCATCACAAATAATTTAGTGGACAAAATGTGCCCTTTTTCCAGTCACAAATTGTCTGTGAGCAGATGACAAATTTCTCAAATTTGCTATTTGAAATTATTTGAATACTGTCCGCGAGTAATGATTGCTTGGGGACTTGTTAGTGAGCAAGCTGTTGCAAAGATTTGATATTTGAAATCTGAACTTTGAGCTGATTTGATTGGGGAAAAAATGTTGGAGATCTTTCTGTGCTTAATCAGATGAAAGTAATGCTGAGAATCAGGTTTCTGAGTTAAATACTTCTGCCTATTAGTCTCAAAGTGTCTTTCTGCAAATATTCACTTAAAATTAATTGTTGTAGTGAATGTATAGGCAAGTAACCTCATTTATTGCGAATCCAGAAGCACCTAGAAGCCACAAGCATGATTGTGCCAGGCTCTGCATAGACACATTATGAAACAGTCCCTGCCCCAAAGAGCTTACAGTCTAAACAGACTAAGACTGAGAGGGGAAACAGACACAGAGAGGTGGAAGTGACTTCCCAAGGTCACACAGCAAGTCAGTGGAGGAGCTACGAACAGACCCCAGGCATTCGATGCCCAGTTCAGTGATCTGTCCAGTAGCCTATCTGCTAGATTGCAACAGAGTCAGAGCAGACAAGAGGAATTTGAAAACTGAACCCAACCCACCTATGCACATTTGTGTAAACAGTCCAATGGGTGTGTCAGCGTGTGTTTGTTCATCCGGCTCCGATCACTCGTACAATGGCAAAACTTGAAATTAAAGATCTCTGTGGGCTAAACCCAGCTCGTATTTGCATGATAAAATTGAGAAGTGAAGAGATGTTAATTGGGGCATGGTGGAGTTATGGGGTGGGAATGAATTCAGTGTAATTATTATTGTTCTCCCTTGTCACCCAAGTGGATAGCCAATATTCAGGGTCTTGGAAGTTGTCTCCATGAGCAGAAACTGATGATGGAGTCTGGTACTTCTTCAATGCAATCCTGATTACTTACAAAGTCCTGTTCCCTTGAACACAGAAGGAATCAAACAGCAGGAGACAGTTTCTTTGCTTATTAGTTCCAAACCTCTTTCAGCCATCAATCTACCTAAAAAGCTGTCTCTATAGGCCTTTTTTTCCTCAGGGCTACGCTCCCAGTGCTTGTTCTGGCTATCTCCTTGGTTTCCTTCTGCTTCGCTCTGTAAACACACACAGCTCCATCAAACAATACTTAAACCCCTCCATTTGTAGTCTGCCCACAGTGAAAACCATCTGCCCACATTGCTTAACTGCCTGATCTGAGTTGCAGGTGGCCTGTGGTTTGGGTGGTGGCTCCCATTGTTTCAGCCATCTCGTTCCGTAAAGGAGCATCATTGTCTTCTGAATGAAGGGTGACTGTTCTGTCCACCAGCTCCAATGAGTTTCCACCCACCCTAGTTCTATTATATTTGAATATTTATATTATGGTCATGTCCAAGGGCCAGGATAAAGCCCCTTTGCATTACGTGCTGTATAAGTGGAGCCAAAATGTGGAAGTGACTTGGGAAAGGTAGAATAAAAAGAATAAAATCAAATCAATTATTTGTATCTAGATTTGCAATTCCCCATCTGATAATCATAATACACACACACACACACACACACACACACACACACACACACACACACACACACACACACAGAGTAAATGCTTGCTTTCACCTTTTGCCCCTCAAGCCATGACTAAATGGCTGATTTCTTCTAGGCATCAGTGCAGAGGGGAGGAGAGATTTGAAAGAGGAAATCTCATGCCAAGGTCCCCATGCCTCAATGGAATACTGACAAATATACAGCTGGATTCAGTTGGCTCAGCTATGTGTGGGTACTGTTGCAATAGGCATTAGAATTATAAGAATGTGTTTAGAATTTATGGAATGCTTGTAGCTGCTACCTGCATTAATCTCACTTATAACATCTGTATCCCATAGCATCAGCGATTGTATTGTCAGGCTTAGTAACCGTGTAAATCATCAGACAGGAGCGAGACATTAACTAGTACAAAATGCTGGTCTCCAACAGGAGTTACGTCCTGCCTGACACGGCAGACCCATCGACTAGAGTGGAATATTAAAGAGGATAAGAAGTTGTTTACTCTCCTGCCCCACCTGAAGTTGAGTTTTGCAAGTGAATTCTTCCCATTGGCTGAGGCTGCAGCCCAAAGCAGAAGGGAGGAAGGGAATAAAAACCCCTAGCAAGGAGGAACTGTCTCTTTATGATGTTTGGACAGGGGGGTGGGCAAGGATTACTAGGTATAAGTAGAAGATCTCCAAAGCTTAGATTGCATCAGCCCTAAAGGACATATAGAGCTTGCTTATTGTCACAGTGTACCTCAAAGTAGCACCCTGGAACCCCTCTATTCACCAGTGTCATATGATTATGAGATGTTCTGTATAATGCATACCTTGTGCACTATCATATAGAAAGTCTTGATTTGTCGAACCTTAATAGCCTGTTGGACTGTACGTGCTATCACTGTATACGAAGTATTGCTATAGGTGCTACTGCAATGTGTTGTGAGGTTGGGAAATGCTCACAACCATCTTTTCAGGAGAGACAAAGGAGCAGCCATCAATGGCCAGACAGGCATTAATGGCTCATCAGAAAGGATCCACTATCCCAGTGACTCCTCCAAGAAGTCACATATGCAATGAGGGTGGCCTAACCCACGTCACAGCAAGGATCTTTCTAGCAGCTGGAAGAAAGTATAAAAGAGAGACAGTGTCTGAGCATTGAGATGGGGAATGACACTGGCCTCTCTCATCCCCCATCTCAACACCTGGAAGATCATCTGGAAGACAAAGACTTGGTACTAGGGAGATTAGTCCCAGGCTGGAAGAGAGTCCAGTCTGTACTCAGGAACTGTGAGCTGCCTGTAACATCCTGTAGGGTGAGAGACAGCTTAAGTCACATCTTGCTTAGTCTGTTAAAGTTAGAATTTAGACTGCGTTTCTAGGTAACCAACTTTGATCTGTATACCTGCTACTTACAATCACTTAACGTTGTTCTTTCTGTTTTATATTTTACCTAAAACAGTGTGGTTTTGGTTGAAGTGCTTGGGAAATCTCAGCTCAGATTGCAATGGCTGGTGTGTGTCCACTTTCCTATGAAGAAGTGGCAAACTTATTAGTGAGTTTGCACTGTTCAAGGGAACCTTGAGCAGTGCAAAATGGAATATTTCTGGGGTGCAAGGCTGGGAGCTGGGGTGACTGGCTGGTGCCTCTCTCTGTGTGTGATTCTTGAGTGGCTCACAGAGTATTCATGCAATTTAGTTGCATGTGGGGCTCCACATGCTGATGGCTGAGTGATCACAGCGCCTGGAGGAGTTCCTGCTTGTCACTGGCATAGCTTTGTGAGAGACACCCCAAGCTGAGTTAAGGGGGCGCAGCTTTTCCACAGATCCAGGCTGTACCCTGGAGATCCCGACACACTTAGTATAGAAGCTTCTATTACCTTTTGAAACATAAGATTGTAGCTCATTCTTTTGTTTATCTGTTTAAACCTTGTAAATAACTCTGATTTCCTTTTCCTATTAATAACTCTGCATATAGGTTATTATAGGATTGCCTATAAGCATTGTCTTTGGTGTGAGATCTAAAGTGCAATTGACCTGGGGTAAGCGACTTGTCCTTTGGGGATGGGAGTAACCTGAATATTGTTGTTATTCTTGATGTAAGGGACCATCTATCACAACGGCAGGCTCGCCTCGGTGGCAAGATAGATCAGCCTGTCTGTGACTCCATGTCCAGGCTGTTATAATGCCTGAGGAGTTTACACTTGAGAATTGGTTGGTGAAACTGAAGTATCGAACTCCCAGCCAATTTGGGCTTTGTGCCCTAGTTCTTAACGGTCTGTCCTGGAGTTGGTATTCAAGCTCTTAAGCCACTGCAGGACAGCTTGACACCAGTCTCCTTGTTTTGAAAACTAAAACGGAGGAATAAGATCCACTGAAATAGACAGCAGAGGAATATCTTTAAACCTGCAGGTAGTTAGCAAACTTCACTTCCCTGGTGCCTCGCTTAGGGCCGCTTCTAATTTGTGATTTAAAGAAGGGTAATATTTTTATTCAGCTGGAACATATCTGGGGCACTTGTTCACTGATCGGATGGCAGGACAGAATGGTAATGATACACTGACAGTACATTAGCTAAAGTGAGGCCTGGTGACATTGAAGACTGCAACGCTAGCAAGCTTTGTTATCCAAAAAAGGAAACACATTATGGACTCCTTTCCTTTCTAGTGCACTTAAACAATTACAAAACTGGCTACTTTCAAACAGAAAATATTATTCTCTGAAGAACAGAAGAGTAGTGGAAAAATTCAGAGCAGGTGAGAGGAATATGAAGTCTGGACACAAAAAGAAAAACAGTCGTCTCTTCCATAGCAAGGCATTTCTGCTGCAGTTCTAAGGAAGCAGCTGTGTAGTCATTGCTCAGCGTCTTATGCAACAGGAGCTGCTCACACTGAACATCTGTTAATGGGCTAACACTCATAAAACCATCACTTGTCTGGGTCTGTCAATGAAGGGATACACAGATCTGCAGTGAGCCCCTAGTTTAACTGGTTTATCCAAGCAGATATTCCAGGCATCTCAGGTTTGAACGGAGGTAATAGTTTGAACTGCGGCAAGAATGAAACTGTCACAAGAACTTTTCTTTCCTCCCCAACACACTGATGTTATGTGTATTGAGCAACAACAACTAAATCCTACCACAGCAACTCAAAGGGATATAAAAGGCACGGCGCACGTATTTTTAGGATATGAAAATCAGCTAAATCATAGGCTGAAATTGGAAATTTTCTTCTTAGATCTGCTATTCAATTAAAAATGAAGTCTCTTGATAACAGGGTAAGAAAAGGTTGTTAGTGTTGGTGTCCTGGCCAGATTTGAGTTTGGGCAAATTTCATATTGCCTATTTCTCAAGTAAACTAGATTCCGGGTAAAATTCTCAATTGCACCATTCATGTTCAATGACACAAGAAGGTAACAAGATCCAGTGGTGGAGATGGAAGTTAGAAAAATTCAAACTTAAAATAAGGTGCCACTAGTTAATAGTTAGGGTAATTAAGTATTGGGGCCAATTATCCAGGGAAGAAGTATGATCTCCATCTTCTGGCATCCTTAAATCTTAAATAAATACCAGCCTGATGTCAAAATCACAGAGTGAAATTCCCTGGCCTGTATTATGCAGGAGGTAGGACCAGATCAGTGGTTCTCAAATGAATTTTGCAAACTCAGGGTGGCCTCAGTTCTGACAGTTAAAATGTCATACCAGTGACAATCTAGTCATGTGGTTATCTGGAAGTGTCATGTAAATAAAACAATGAGTCGTTCCAATATAAAGAATAACACATACTATTAACCATGCCAAAAAACCAGCCCTCCTACACTGTTGGTAAAATGCCACTGGGCACACCTTGGCTTGACCTGCTTTTGCAGGAAGTAGACCTGGTGGCTGTGGCTGGGAGCTTAGAGAAGGGGTTCCCTGGCCCAAAAAGTTGTGGTGGTCACAATGAAGTCCTTGGTAGCCTCAGGCAGCCACCATGGCCAAGCTTGAAAATCACTGGACTAGATGATCGCAATGGAGGGCTGGAGATCTATGAGGCAGATCCTCACCTGGTATAAATTGTCACAGCTCCATGGAATCTATTAAATGGAGACACAACATTATATGCAGATGACACACTAGAGGCATCATGGCCAACACAATCTCTGCCTCACCTTTGCTTCATGCATCTTTTGAAAAGGAGAAGTGATGGACAAAAACCCGATAGGACCTTGTATGAGAGACGCCAAAGAGCATACCAGCTCAGTACTGCCCTCTGGGAGCTCTCAGAAATGAAGGAAATGCCCTCTCAAGGTACTGATGACCCTGCCAGAGTTCAGAGGTGGGTCAACAATACCCATGGTCAACTATCAAAGATGGCAGAGAGATACAACAATATCAAGATGCATGCTGATCTTCCACTGTTGCTGTGAGTTCAGTTGACAACCAATGTGTACCCTGATCTGAAACTGTACTGACTGAAGCCAGAGAACTCGGGGACACCAACGCCTGGATTCTCCACTACATTGCACCTTGGGCAGTGCCACAGACTCGCAGATCGTGCCCACTCTTGGCTCTGTGTGGTCCGTGGGGGGTGCCCCTTTCTGTGAGACAGCCCTTCTCAGGGGTCCTCTCTCTCTCGGGGTCAGGCCCCTCCACCTCCTGGAGCCCCACCTCTCTGAGCCTTAGCACATCTGTCTCTCCCATGGGCCCGCTCCGGGAGTCCACGCACTCTGGACCTCCGGGCCTCTTCACCCCCGAAGGGGCTGATGCAACCCTGTTCTCTAGACCAGAGTGACTCTCAGCCAGCATAAAACAGGAGGGTTTATTGAGAGTTGAACATAGCACAGGAAACTCTCAGGGCCTCAGGCCTGGCCTCTCACAATAACAGCACATCCCAGTCTCCCTGCATCCAGGTGGGCTCTGCCTGCTTCCCCTCGCCAGCCCCGAGCCCCCCTGCTTCCCAGCTGGGCCTCTGATATCAGGCCTCAAGCCCCCCCTCTGTCCACTGTCTTCTCTCCAGGTAAACAGGGTCGTAAACAGGAAGGCCTGAGTCCCCTCTCGCAGCTCTCCTCTGGGTGGAACCAGCTGGTCAGGTCACAGGGTCCTCTCTCTGCAGCCCATTGTCCTCCCACTGGCCAGAACTGGTTGTGTCTCCGAGCTGGGGTCCCGAGTCCCTCTCCGGTCCTCTATAACAATAAACTCCCTCTCCTCTCACCTCGTTAAACCAGTAACACCCAGGGACATTGAGTCCCACCCCCTGTGCATGCAAACCCTGGAAAACACAGAAAACCCCAAGAAAACCCCCCACTTCGTCACAGGCAGTCATTAGTACTTGTGCAAAATCGGAGTAAAATACCGCCATTCTGACTTAGCTGCACATTGCACAGGTCTAAAGATTGCACCAGGTGACAAAGTGGAGTTGGGGGTCAGCCACTCTTAGCTGAGGTGTGTGGGGATGTCTTCAGTCTAGGGGGCAAACAAACCCCTTCCCCTCATAGAAGAATATGAAACAAACCCACTGAGCATCCTCTCCCTTCTCAGGGAGAATGGGGAGTCCAAGTCATTTCAGCCACAGTATTTGCATATTTATAGGCACTATTTTCAAGGAATGATATTACACCATCTCAATCAGAAACTTTAAGAAAAGGAAACCAATCTCTTACCACTCTGCAAGCCATTAACGGCAAGTCTTCCAACGGCTCATGACATCCTTAACGCCCAGCAAAATTTCACTTACGCTCCAGATTAATGAAGGGTTTATGAATGTTTTATATGCAATGGCCATTCTGCCCTGCTGCAAAGCATCTATCGTATTTATTTACTTACATAAGATTGGCTCCTCTGGGCACTGGGCCCAAAAACAACAATCATCTTCTCTGGAGAAGGTGGCTTTGAACCAAGCCATCTTGATGAAGCATTTCTCACAGCCCCATTTACAGCTGCGTATCAGCCAAAGCACCCAGCTACAAACACACACACCAGTCTGAATTGCAAAAGCCACTCCAACACATTGGAAGCCAGGTTTGGTAGAAAAATAGATCCAAAGACATCTTTTGTGTTGCTGTCTTTGGGGCTTTTTAGAGAAAAGGGAAGCTTGCAGGGTAATTTCAAGCAGTGTAACATGCTCCTGAATAGCTATAGATAACATGGACAAGTCCAATTAAATGAGCTTGCTAATATTAGCACCAAAGGCATTCACGGCTGTGTTTGTTATTACTTGAGGCATCTGGGCTGAATATATGATCCAGTCCCAAACTGTATAAGTGGATAATAGATTCTTTTGTAAACTCTTCTATTCTGTTTCAGTTCTTATTAAAGCTGCTTGGGGAAAATGCATTTTATTTTCCATGAAATTTTTAAAATAATTTTTTTTTTACATCTTAGTCAGTTATTTGCAGAATTCTTCTTTTCTTTTTTTCTTCTTCAAAAAAAAATGTTTTTTTTTGTAAATTTCCAGTTTTCAAAAATCAAAATAATTCAGGTTTTGGTTGTCAAAAACTTTCATTTATGTGGGGCTTTAGTTTCTCAAAAACAAAAGTCTGGATTTTTGAGAAAACAAAATTTGCTCATAAGAATTTCCATTTGGCCCCAAAAGCCAGTTCCCCTCAAAAAACAGTTTTGATGAACATGTTGTAACCAACCCCCCGTTCTTATACTACACACACCACCGTGATCTCTAGGGTCTTGGAGTCCAACAAACAGTGTTACTGGGACTTGAAGGACCCGATCCTGCCAGGTGCTGAGCACCTCCTAAGAGGAGCTAAGCATCCGGAGGCAGACTGCTCACATGAGTACAGCTAGCACCATCAGGCCTGTGTGGTGGGTGTGCAAGGACTAAGGGCAGTGGAAGTGGGGAGCAGACTGGAAATTAGGGAGCCGACGCACAGCTCAAAGACCACCACAGACCATCGTCAATGGTTCGCAATGCACAGACGAATGGATGCTGGCGAAATTGCTGAGCACAGATGATCAGCACCAGCTCCCACACCAGACAGCCTGCCCTCGACTGACACAGGAGGGGCAGGGGTTAGCCCATGTTTCTGGTCACTAAATAAACACGAATGGAAGACACCCAGGGCACAGAGGAAGGAGGTGCCATTTTCCCAGGGCCCCTTTGCTGAGTGCAATCAAACTTGCAAAGGATCCACCCCACACCTAGACTCATAAACTTTAAGGCCAGAAGGGACCACTGTGATTATGTAGTTGGACCAGCAAGTCTCAAGCCACAGAACCTTTCCCACCCCCTCCTGAAATAGACCTGTAACCTCCAGCTGAGTTACTGACGGCCCCAAATCATGGCTCCAGTTAGAAAATCTGCCATTTCTTCTATTTCAAATCAGCAAGAGAACCATGTTCCATGCTGCAGACGGTGGCAAAAAACCTGACCTGGGGGAAAATTCCTTCCTGACCTCAAATATGGCACTCGGTTAGACCTGGAGCATGTGGGTGAGGCCTTGTCATAACATTTCTTCCCAGATCTGGACCTTAGCGTCCAAAATATGGGTGTTATCATGAAAACCTCCAAGCTTAAAAGAAAATGAATAAACAGCCTTATCCAAAAAGAATACACTCCAGCAACTACACACATGTAAATACAAAAAAAAAACAATATAAACCTATTGTCTTACTATCCTTGTACTTACAACTTGGAAACAGAAGCTTAGAAAGCCTGGAGATTCCTGTGGTCACTCTCAGAGACGAGAGAGAGAACAGACCAAGAACAAAGGACTCACACCCAAAACTTCCCTCCACCCGGATTTGAAAAAGTCTTGTTTCCTGATTGGTCCTCTGGTCAGGTGTTTGGTTCCCTGTGTTAACCCTTTACAGGTAAAAGAACATTAACCCGGAGCTATCTGTTTATGACAGGCCTACCAGCCTAGGGAGGCAGGGCAGGGGGAAAGGGCCATTATCCAGCTATTCCTTGAATTCCCCTGCCTTGCCGAGTGGCAGCTATACCAGATAATGCTGACAGTGTCACCTGGAAGGAGGCTGGATGTTACCCACCGAGCTCTGGAGTGAGCACGGATACACAACTGCACTGAATCACTTTGACACGCAGAGAAGAGCTTTAAATTACCTCCTTTCTCAAGGACACTCAGCTGCACTCAGAGGTCAGACAAGCAACACCTGCCTGCTCTAAGCACATGGCGTCTCTTAAGCTGGCTGAGGCTGGAGAGTCTGGTTGCTGGATCAAAGGGAGGGGTGGGGGGGGAGAATACAGGTGCAAAATGGATTTTCTTCATTTAGCCTGTTTTGTGGCTCTTTCCCTCCCCCTTATTAGTTAACTTGAAAGCAGCAGAGACTCCGGCAGCACAAATCCTTCGACTGCGGAGGAGGGGTGAGACGATGGCCGATCATTTATTGCCCGAAAAGACATGAGTGAAGGAGGGAAGTCCCTAGGATGCTCACGGGCCCGGAGAGGCAGCTGCATGGGGGAACCGCAGCTCACTGTGGGCTCTGCGTCCACGTGGAAGGTCCTTGAGGTGGTTTGACACCCAACGCACCATCACCACTAACTCCAGAGGCCGATACAGCACCATTAGCCCCAGCTCAGGGTAACGGGCAGAGTGCAGCTGCACTACACTAGGAAGCAACTGGGACTGAGATGCCAAATTCCCCCTCCTTACCTGGGGGGCAGGGAGGTTACTTCGCCTCTTTGTGGGGTGCAGCTCATTCCCATGTGCGTCCAGACCAGGTGCCTCCCACTCTCTCCCCTTCCCCGCTCACTATCTGAGCAGCCCCTGCTCTCCCCAAGAGGCAGTGGCCACAAGCCGAGCAGCGCTGACTCCTCAGGGCACTGTCCCTGCCCAGGCTGGTAAAGGCTAGCAGGGCCGGCCTAGCCCATAATTATTGGCAGAGCAGATGTTTTCTTGGTTCTTGAGCCAGTTCCCGCCCCAGCTGCTCAATGCCCCATATCCAGCTCATTCCGGGTTGGCTCCCTGCCCAGTGTTCTCGCCCCTTTCCCTCATTGGTTTTGTGGGTTTAAACACTGAGGAAGCTTCATCAAGTACTGTACCTCCACTGCCTAAGCAATTGCTCGCTCTGCACAAGGCACACTTTGGCCCAGATCCGGGGCTGTGGCCGAGCTGGGTGTGGGGCGATTATGGGGGAGCTGTGTGTAGAGAGAGCTTTAAACTATCTTCGAGCACCTGCCCCACCCCCATCATGGGTCTCTGCGGCCACCCGGCTGACTCTTAGCACCTTCCCAGGCTGCTCTGCTTCACACCCAACTGCCTCTAAGGCCCCAGGGGAGAGGAAGGACGGCCCAATGGTTAGGGAATTAGTGAAGGCCAGGCCTACATTAAAAAGGTAGGTTAGCCCCGCTGAAAAATCCACATCCCTGAGTGACATAGTTAAGCCGACCTAACCCCCAGTGTAGACAGCGCTAGGTCAACAGAAGAATTCTTCCGCCGAGCTCGCTACTGCCTCTTGGGGCGATGGGTTAAGTACCACGGTGGGAGAATAGTAAGTCTTAGGCCGAAGCACCGCACCGCTGTACTGGCTTAAGTGTAGACACAGTCTAAGGTGCGAGAGCCCTGGGTTTACGCACTGGCTCTACTGCCGACTGCCAAGTCCCATAGTCTGCCATGTGTCACCCTGCGCGTGTTAGATCTTGCAAACTGCTTCATCTAGACTGTATACTAGAGGCTTCCTGGTGGGGTGACTCTTCCGGGGCCCAGTGGTCCAGAAGGGGCCCCGGGCCCTGGCTTCCCCGGTCCTGTTTAGCTGGTCCGCCCATGCTGAGGGGCCTGAAAAAATTTTTTCACTGGGGCTCAAATCTGCTCTCGGCAGCCCTGACTCTTCCCCCAGTGGCTTCAGCATCACTAACAGAGCCATCCTTGATTTGTAGATTTTAAAGCCAGAAGACGCCTTTGTGATTATGTAGTCTGGCTTCCCGCATCACATGTCATAGGCCATAGGACTTCCCTCAATTGATTCCTGTTCAAGTCCCACAGCAGGGCTCAATCCAGAGTGGATCTCTTTGAAAAACATCCAGTCTGGATTCTAAAATCGCCAGTGATGGAGAATGCATTAAGTCCTTCTCTAACTTGTGTAAAAGTTACCTGAATGGGAAACATTGGGCTTGTGGCGCTCGAAGTTCTGCTGGCTTCAGCAGCTTTGTCAAATGCACTGGGAAAAGTGTTTGGGGTGGGGAAGGGAAACCAGGGTGGAGAAGTTTGAGCTTGCATTCATGAAAGTGCCAGCTTCAAACATTTCAAACCACCAGCTCTCGAACGTCTGCCTTGGTTTAAAATTGTCAGTGTGGCCTCGCTTGCAAAACTCTCAATGAAATATGCAACGTAGGCTGAGTTTGAAGTTTCTGGCTTCAGCCAATTTTTTAATTACAGGAGAACAAGATTTTTGATCGGAACATATGGGAAGAGTGGAGGTTGGAACTCAGCTTTAACAGAGAGGCAGTAGCCACAAAGACTATAAATGAGAAACCCCTTTCTTCTCTTCACATTCATGTATTGTGAATTCATTTTATTGTGAACAAAAATCGTTAATTAAAAATTCTGAAACCAATACTCTTGTTTCCCTTTCTCCCTTTGCACTGGCTCTGCCATGGTAGCTCTGTTACTTCAGTCTGCCTGGAATAAACTTGGAAGCTCCAACTCCCTTAGTGTATGAAAATCTTAGCCTCCGTTGTCACTGTTTATCAATGTTGCCGGGCAGCTCCATTCTTCACACGCTGTGTCAGATCCCTGGAGATATTTAGTTTAATCTAGTGCAGATTTTACCAGCTATCCAAATTAGTTTTTAGCAGACATGCCGCACACTGCTTATTAGCCGAACAAACATGCATACACTCCTGTGTGACCAAGTTCAGGCAGACGGTGTCAATTTCAATCTCTCCTCGTTAGGGATAGGAAGACTCGATTTGGAGGAACTTTCTGGAGTTTTGGGTGCGTATCCGCTCTGTATACAGACAAACTTTACATCAGAATGGCCTTCAATAAAAAATGCAGTTCGCTGTGACTGTGCTGGAGCCTCTTTTGTGTTTGATTTTGTAAATACTCTAGCAAATGAGCCGAATGGCAGGACTGTTCATGAAAATGCCACATTCCAGTGAAGGTTTGGAAATCGTACGGTTTCAATAGCACCTGTCGCTGCCGCTCTAGGACGGCGCACTCATCACTGCTGCGCCCCCTTATGGCTCAGCCTGGCATAGCAGCGCTTTCCTGTCTGGCGCCCCCTGCAGATAGTGACTGCGGTCTTGTGGTGATCTACCTCTTCTTGCGACTCGGCCTCTGGCCAGGCCATAGTTTAGTCCCATCACTTCCAGTGTAACAAAAGTACGACTAAAGTCCCAAAACGTCCCAAGACACAAGATCCTTCTGCCCCCTCTTGGACTATTCCTCAGCCTGTCCTTGCGGCTCAGTTGTTGGCCCCATGGTGGTCTCCATAGTCCTTGCAGCAGGTTTGCATTCCCCTTCCTCAGGACTGGTAGCCCAGTTCCCCCCAGCTGGATCTAATCAAGCCTGACACACCCTCCAGGTGCAGCAAGGTGGATTCACTGAGATGCCTGTTAACCCTTTGTTCACCTGTGTGGGCTAGAGACCCCTTCATGGATCTCTGTTCCACAGAATGTGAATTTTGAGTTTGAAAACATGAGTAACACACAAGCAAACCTGATTCATCAAATCAGGGAACACAAACAATATCATGTGCCCTATCTGCCTGAAATAAACTAACCAAGCCAGCTTGAATTTCAGACATAAGATTCTCATTATTAATTGCTCATGAACAAACTACAGACTAAGAATTCCTGGTAGAGCTTGTTCCACAATGAATTGTGGGTAGCAAATACTTCAGCAACTATCCTGAGCTGTTATTCAGAGCTAAGTCACAGGCTGAACAAGATACTAAATGTGTTGATTAAATTACCCGCTATGAATTATTTCCATGGTTCTGATGCTTTTCCACAAGAAGAGCTTATTGATTATAATAAATATTTAAAATATTACATAATTTGGCAATGTGAAAGACTATGAAGCACCTACTCACTAATGCAGAGAATCAGTCCCTGCTTTAGCGATTGCAGTGCCCTCCCTCACAAGAGCCAAGTTCTGTTTCCGAGCCCTTGTTAGCACCTATGAAGTACATTTTAAATGATTTAGAGGAAAGCCAGATTTTGCAAGAGTTTGCAGCTGGCTCCATTGAGTTAGGTGGAGGTTATTATATGGGACGTGTGCTGGGTAACATTCTCGTAGAAAGAAAACAGTTCTAGTGGAGAACCAACTAAATTATACTTCAAAAGATTACATTAGGCTCACCTCTTAGGCCAATGCTGAATCGTTCCTAGGGTATCGTTTTATTGCTTTGTTCCATTTTGTTTTAAATGTCTCGTGGGATAGAGGCCAGACGGTATGCAAAATCCTGGGGTTAGCTTTATTAGAACAACAATCAGTTCAAACTTTCTGCCCAGGCTTGGAGCCTCCTCGGGTTCCTCTTTTGGGACTGATCTGCCCACACCCAAGATCCTCTCTCCTCTAGTGGGTCACTCCTACCTCCATTGTATCCAGGTCGCCTAAAAATTCACCCGATTCAGTGAGTCAGCAGAGTTCACTTTACCCTTTCCTAGAGAGATCAACATCTACTAAGAGGTTGGAATGTTTCAGGCAAACACAGCCAGCCTGAAACAGGCTTCCACCTTTTCCCTGTTTAAGTTAATGCTATAAAACATATAGATTCCACCCACCCCTTGGCTGTTATATTTTTCCAGCAAGAAGAGCTGTATAGGGAATTTTTAAGCATCTCAGAGATGTCTTTGGTAATTGTTTCTTAATTACATTGCTGCATTTCTTCTTGGATGCATCCGACTCAAATCTGTATTCCGATCATCTACCCCCACCTCTCGATGGCAGCTACTCAGATCAGCCGTTCCTTCAGTTCTCATTCCTATTAGGTTAACAATCTCTGCATCATATCTTTGACAAAAAGCTTTTGAACTACAGCCTTTGTTTAATGACAGAACAGCATATGCCGTCACTCCTCCGAGCGCTCTCCTAAGCAGGGATAATGCTCTCAACTTCTTTTTTAAGTGATGCATTTTCCCACCAATGGCCCTCTGTGTCCCAGCACTCCCAATCTCATTATCTTTCAGTGGCTGAGAAGGCAAACAAGGCATGGAGGCTGCAATGATATAGGTTGTAATATAAAAGAGACAGTAACTAGCCCGTGACAGAAGCAGACATGAAAAACAGGATTGAAAAATAAGCAGAGGAGGTTCCTATCAGGTGCTTTAGAGTAGATAAAGAAAAATACATCAAATGGATTTCATCCAGACTCAGCATCCTTTTGCATTTCCGTTTAGACAGTACAATGGATGCCTTCATTATAGGACTCCCTGTATTTGTTGTAACAATTACTAGAGCTGCATACAGGAGTGGCACCAGGGTTTTTGGCGCCCTAGGCGGGGGTCCTTCTGTGCTCCCGGTCGTTGGCGGCAATTCTGTGGTGGGGGGGTCCTTCCGCAGCTCCCGGTTTTTGGGGCACTTTGGCGGCGGGTCCCGCAGCGAGTGAAGGATCCGCCGCAGAATTGCCGCTGAAGACCCGGAACGCGGAAGGACCCCCCGCCGCCGAATTGCTGCCGAGGGTGGCAAAATGCCACCCCCCAAAATCCTAGCGCCCTAGGCGACCGCCTAGGTCTCCTAAATGGAAGCGCCGGCCCTGGCTGCATAAGCATCTTGTCTGCCGTCTGGTGGCTGGACACAAAGGTGCCCATATGGAAGGAGCTTTCCATACGCTTCCCGCAGCCAAAGGTCAAACCAGGACCGTAATGCTCACAAACCTGTGTGGTGTGTCTTCCTTAAGTGATTCATCCGTGACAAGATAACAGCTTGGCACTGCTGCCAGCTAATGGAGTTATTCCTTTAACTCAAGTAGCCAATGTCTGTGCTGTAGCAGAGGTCCGTGCTGTGGGGTGAAAGTCAGGGATGCAAACCCTGCTGATGACCTGTGGTGGAGGGAGTGGCTGTTGTTAGAAGAGGTTTCTAGAATAGGAAGCTGATTGAAGGGATAAAATCAGTTGGAGCAACCTGGAGAGGAGGAATAAAGAAATTGCTACCCTCACCTCCTCACTCTTAAAGGTTGGCACTGGCAACATCTCATCTCGGTGAGCCAAAAGGAGCTTCTTTCTGACTGGGATGTGCACTTTTACATCTCTCCGCTGGGGAGGTCCTCTAGTTCTGAGAGCAACTGTGGTTCAAGATGGCTGCCACTCCCAGTTGAGTCACACACACTGTGCTCTCACATATGAATATTCTTGTTTTGCTGTTTCCCTTAAAAGTGCAATAACATTTTAGATTAGCTCAGAGCAGTGCGAACCAATGAGGATCTGTCAGTCAAATCATGCATTTGACAAAGTGTGCCAAATTTTGCAAAGAAATCATATGATTTTTTAAAAAATCACTATTTGCCCAGTGATAGCTATGAATATGGGCCCTGATCCAGCAAAGCACTGATGCAGGTGCTTAACTTTACACACGTTTAAAATCAACCACTTACTTAAATGCTTTTCTGGATCAGGGCCATGGTCTATACTGCATGCAGTTCTGGTCACACCATCTCAAAAAAGAAATATTAGTATTGGAAAAAGTAAGAGAAGGGCATCAAAAATGATTAGGGGTGTGGAACAGCTTCCATTTGATGAGAGATTAAAAAGACTGGGATTGTCCAGCTTAGAAAAGAGAGCGCTAAGTGGGGGATATGATCGAGGTCTATAAAATCATGACTGGTGTGGAGAAAGTGAATCAGGAAGTGGTATTTACCCATCACACAACACGAGAACCACGGGTCATCCAATGAAATTAATAGGCAGCAGGTTTAAAATAAATATAAGGAAGCACTTCTTCACACAACACATAGTCAACCTGTGGAACTCAGTTGCCAGAGGATGTCGTGAAGGCCAAAAGTATAACTGAGTTCAAAAAAGAATTAGAGAAGATAATAAAGAACAGGTCCATCAATGGCTATTAGCCAAGATGATTGGAGATGAACCCCATGCTCTGGGTGTCCCTAAACCTCTGACTGCCAGAAGCCCTCTAATTGCCCACTGCATTCCCTCTGAAGCATCCGGCACCAGCCACTGTTGGAAGACAGGATCCTGGGTTAGATGGAACATTGGTCTGGCCCAGTGTGGCCATTCTTATGTCAACTTGAATTGCATTTGACTTCCAAATTTAATAAAAACGAACAGTGACATTTTTGCACTATTTGACCCTAGATAACAATGAACTCCATACAGTTAATGTGGGATTTTTAGAAGCCCTCAGTGGTGGCCTAACTCTTCTCCCCTTTAAGTCAGTGGGGATTTTAACCAATGATTCCAGCCGGAGCCGAGTTAGGCCAACGACGATAACGTTTCAAAATTTCACCCATTACATACAGGCAAAAAGAGAAGGTGCCCAAAGCCTGGGATAGGGGATTTTCACTATTTCCTTTAAGAAATCCGAAGAAGTCAACAATCCTATCACATATTTTATATTTCATAGATTTGTGTTTAAATTGATGAGGAGAAATCCACTAGAAGAATGTATCAATAGCATCGCTTTCCTTATTTATGCTGGATGTGCCCCCTTCCTCAGACTGGTAGCTGGCTCCATGCGGTTGATTTATTTTAGAAAAGGATTATAGTAGAAGAGTGAAGACAGATAGTTTGGAAGGCTTCCAAAGGCCTCCAAATGCCATGCTTGTTATTAGAAGAAAAGGAGAGTCTGCAGGGCACCGGATGAGAAAGGACAAAGTCTTTTGGAAGGAACTGAATTATCATCATCTGCTCCAACTACTGCCTGCAGCTTTGTCAGTGCTGCCCAATATGAAATAAATGAATGGAAAACAAACTGGCCAGGACTTTAAGCAAGCTCAGCCATGTGGGCAGCTGGAGTGGGGAAGTTCCAGATGTGCAGATGGATTGAGCAGAAATCAGTTCTCCTCCAACTCAGATCTCCATGGGAAGATGCAGAAGTGACATTCACATAATGGCAGACCTTCATTCTCCGATCACAACATCATTCATAGCTCACCTTTCTAGCATCAATACCTTTAATACCCTTTGCAAACACCAACTAAAACTACAATGGATACGAGTGTCTGATTCCCCATGGGAAAGAGTGCTCAATCCTCAAAGTAAAAGGGTTCTTGGGAACTATTAGGGACAGAAATAACAGCCTTTGCCATCTTCCTGTTACACTTGCCAACCCAAGTGTTCAGACATCATGTGTCAGGCTCCAAGAATTCATGACCTTGGCTTTAAAAAGTCAGACTGTAAAAGGGAATGGATTTGGGACTTTTTTATTGTCCTCCTGGCTTTGGAGTCTTGAGAGGTCACATTTTCAAGACTTTCTCTTCAACCACAAGAGCTAGTCACTTGATTTTGAATGAAAGGTGTGATTCTCACATATTCACCTGACTCCAGGAGCTAAGGCTTTAAGAAAAACACCAAATGCTGTGAGACGTGTGATCAAATCACAAGATATGGTGAAACTGGATGTTGTGTATCCCTGGAAGTGGAGTCTATGAAGGTGAGCATAGAATCCCCCATTCCTTCTGCTCCTTTCCAGGGTAACTGTATTCTCTCCTGGCCTAGTGCTCATTCCTGGGGCTATAGATGACCTGGGGTAAGTGTGAACATTTCTAACCTGTCATTCTCTATTTCTGCACACCACTGCAGCGTCTTGCTTCTTACACTTTACCCAGAGCAGAGAAAAGGAAACTGCCCCTCCAGGTTTTGTTTCACATGTGCTCCCCATTCCTTAGCCAGCGGTTGGGAGATGTGGGAAGAAGGGTACAGGTTGGCGGGAAGTGTCTCTGGGAAGGCTGTCCCTGAATGAAAAGGGTGGTGCTTGCCTTTCAATGGGAAGCTGCTTTTCCTGCCAGGCAGAGGGCAGCCTCTTCCTCCCCTGCAGGGTGATTCCGAGGGGCAGATATAAATCAACCTCACTTGCACCATTGAAGTCGATGCAGCTCTGCCCAGGAGGAGGCTCTGGTGGCCAGAGTCAGTTTCTTTTGCAGGAGCTCAGAAGGAAGTAGGAATCCACATGCTGGAAAGTGCTCAGCGTGGGATGCTCTGAAGGATGTTACTGGTACTGGCAAGCTGCAGGAGGCAGAGAATTGTATCAGGTGTTCAGTGCAGGCATCTGGCTGGCGAGCTAGAGAGAGACAGCACATGTGTGTATGTCCGTGCGAGGCACAAATCAGGTAACTTGCTCTGCATCCCGCTCTCTCTAGGATTTGACTCCCTCAGCTTCCTTGCTCACTGGGCTCCAGATTCACTTAACACTCAGCTCCATGGGTGCCACCTCAAAAGTCTCATTTCAGAGACTCTCAGATGTTAGGCCCCAGAACGCTGAAGGCGGCTTACCGCCCACTCCCCTTCACGAGGGGCGCAGGGCTGGCCTGCCCTGATATGTCTGGGTGCTCCATGGGAGAGGAGAAAAGCTCTCTCGCTGAACAGAGAGTGGACATTGCTGGCAGAGCACTAACAGATCTTGCTGTAGCCCTTTGTAGCAGCCAGGGAGTGTCCCTGGTGCGGGAAAGCCTGACACCATCTGGAGATGCTGATGGGATTTGGCCAGGCTGCTCATTTCAGGTTTTGTACAGCATGAAATTAAACAAAGTAAATAAAGCACAGCCTGGTTGAAGCTTTAGCCTTGCCAAGGCAGCTGGAATTGGACTTTAACAGGACAGCATCTTAATCATATGAAGCCCCCAGCCCACGCTGAACTCCCTCCCACCCAGAAAAGAGGTGTTCGTACTTTGGCTGGATTTCAAGACAGCAGTGGGAAATTTAACCCACAAGGAGCAAATATCTCCCTGTTCCTGCAACACACAAGTTATCCAGGGAGCTGCCAGGCAAACCGTGGAGACAGGAGAATGTGACACAGCAGTTGCTCTCTAGTGGCTGTAGCCCATAGATGATAGAAGTCCCACTGCTGTCATAACTAAAGAAGATTTTCCATTATCTCAAATGGTAAAGGCCTGTGGCTTTGGGGCAAAAGGCCTTGAGTTCCTCCTCCACTTGCCACCTGTGTGGATACAGGATCTTCCAGGTGTTCTCCAGGATGTTTGTCTACATCCCTTCATGCACCATTCAAAACAAAGGGGTGCACTGGAACTACTAATCAATGGGACACAGTAATAGCAGAGTACAAAACATATCGGCAGGACAGAACAGGTGGTGCTAGTGGGGGACTGTCGCTACATGTGAAAGAAAGCAAAGAGTCCAATGAAGTCAAAATCTTAAATGAACCAAACTGTACCACAGAATGTCTATGGATAGTAATTCCATGCTCGAATAACAAGAATAAAGCAGTAGGGATATATCATCAACCATCCGACCAGGATGGTGCTAGTGACTGTGAAATGCACAGGGAGATTAGAGAGGCTATTAAAATAAAAAATGCAATAATAATGGGGGATTTCAACTATCCCCATATTGACTGGATCCATGTCACCTCAGGACGGGATGCAGAGATAAAGTCTCGACACCTTAAATGACTGTTTCTTGGAGCAGCTAGTCCTGGAACCCACAAGAGGAGAGGCAATTCTTGATTTAGTCCTATGTTGAGCACAGGATCTGGTCCAAGAGGTGAATATAGCTGGACCGCTTGGTGAGGAAAACACCCCAGCAGCCCAACACTGTAGCATTTAATTTCAGAAAGGAGAACTACACAAAAATGAGGAGGTTAATGAAACAGAAATTAAAAGGTACAGCACCAAAAGTGAAATCCCTGCAAGCTACTTGGAAACTTTTTAAAGATACCATAATAGAAGCTCCACTTAAATGTATCCTTCAAATTAAAAAACATAGTAAGAGAACTAAAGAAGTGCCACTGTGGCTAAACAACAAAGTAAAAGAAGCAGTGAGGGGCAAAAACACATCCTTTAAAAAGTGATAGTTAAATCCTAGTCAGGAAAATAGAAAGGAACATAAACTCTGGCAAATGAAGTATAAAAATATAATTAGGCCAAAAAAGAATTTGAAGAACAGATAACCAAAGACTCCAAAAGTAATAGCAAAAAAAAATGTAAGCACATCAGAAGCAGGAAGCTGCCAAACAACCACTGGATGATCGAGATGCTAAAGAAGCACTCAAGGATGGTAAGGTCATTGCAGAGAAACTAAATGAATTCTTCACATTGGTCTTCATGGCTGAGGATGTGACGGAGATTCCCAAACCTGAGCCATTCTTTTTAGGTGACAAATCTGAGGAACTGTCCCAGATTGAGGTGTCATTAGAGGAGGTTTTGGAACAAATTGACAAACTAAACAGTAGTAAGTCACCAGACCGAGATGGGATTCATCCAAGAGTTCTGAAGGAACTCAAATGTGAAATTGTAGAAACTACTAACTGTAGTCTGTAACCTATCATTTAAATCAGCTTCTGTACCAAATGACTACAGAATAGCCAATGTGATGCCAATTTTTAAAAAGGGCTCCAGAGCTCTTCTTATGGATTGGTAACTGGTTAAAAGGATACTCCCAGCTCCTCGGGCATGCACCCCTTCTGGAGAATAAACCCAAAATTATACCGTTGTGTGCAGCACAGGGAACTGTGCAGAGTAAGATCATAAAATTAACTACAAAAGATAGATTTTAAGTGATAGCAAAGCAGATTACCTAGCAAATAAACAAAAACTGCAAACTAAGCGTAATATACTAAATAGATTGAATATGAATAGCAGATTCTCACCCTAAGAGATGATACAAGCAGGCTGCAGTTTCTTAAGGGGCTAGCTGCACTTGCTTTACAGGCTGGAATCCCCAGGTGTTTCATACACAGGCTAGAGATCCCTTTAGCCTGGGTCCATCACTTCCCCCAGTTCAGTCTTTGTTCCTCAGGTGTTTCCAGGAGTCTTCTTGTGTGGAAAGTGAAGCGCACCATATGATGTCACTCCCTGCCTTACATAGCTTTTGCATATACCAGGAACCCTTCCTTCCAAAGCTTGGTTCCCAGCCCAGCCTGTGCAAAAATATTGACATCCAAGATGGAGCCCAGAGAGATGTGGTCTGGTCACATGTCATTGTACAGTCATAACAGCCAGTACTCGGAGGCTGTCTGTAGCGTTCTCAGGAAGGCTCCCCGGGTGGCAGATATGCTTCTCCTAAGGCCTGTTGTTTTTTTCCTAATGGCCCATTGCCCTGAATAGGCCCTTCCCCACCCAATCTCTAGACTGAAAGAATCTTTTCTAGAGGGCGTTACCCAGGTGTAACTATATTTGAAATACAGATACATAGTCACTATTCATAACTTCAGATACAAAAATGATACATGCGTACAAATAGCACAATTTTGTTAAGCAAATCATAACCTTTCCAGTGATACCTCACATGACCTAACTTGCATGAATTATAATTACTGGTATGTCACAATTATATCATAATAATATCACTGTGAAGAATATGGGGTGCGGTGTCACACACTCCTCCCCCACTTGCACCATTATAAAAAGCAGGACATTTTTCAACTAGACATGTTGAGGAACAGCAAGTCCCCACTGGGTTATGTGACAATTTGTTAGGGTCTTGAAGCCCATAGGAAATGATCCAGGGATGATAGATGAAGGTGTGAAACTGAGTTGTCACTTCACAGCCGAGGCATTAATCAACTGTCAGGATTGCTAAAAGGTTACGGCTGGAAAACCAAGAATTGGGGCCAGCGGATTGCAGTTGAAGCCCCCACCCCAACATCTGCTGAAGAAGGAATGTACTGTGGCACTCTGTGAATTCCCAGCGTGATGAACAAGCAGCAATGAACAGTCCCTTCGATCCCTGGGCAATCAGCCCACATGAAAGCACTCTTTCATTTGTTCAGCTCAGAGACACAAATTTATTCCTGAGACCCACTCGGCTGTCGAAAGCCCATAACTAACCACATCCTACACACTCTGGCTGGCCTTGTGCCAGAGCTCTCGAGCCAAGCAAGCTCAGGACTTGCAGACAAAGATCCATGGCTGGAAGTTGAAGTTAGACAAATTCACACTGTACCAAAGGTGCACCAAAGACACCAAGTGCTTTTCACAGGTAGGCAAGTATCGTTCTCTCCGTTTCACGGACGAGCCAGGTGAGGCTCAGAGAGGTTAGGCTACGTGGCCAAGGTCACAGAGTGCGTCACTGAGATTTAACCCAGGCGTTTGGATTCCCTGCCCAGCCCACTCCTGTGTCAGAGCAATCCTCTCTGGGAAGTGTGGCCTTCTCTAAGGACCTGTTGTTTTAAGGCCGCACAGTGAAACATCCATGAACCTGCCAGAGTAACTGAAACACACAGCTGCATTTTTACTGGTTATTAGGTGAGTGCAGGAGGACATCTACCTCCGAGGCCCACTTAGCATCCACCCCGGGGCTAGCAGAGAGAGGCTACAGTTCTAAGGAAGGATGTGCACTCCTGAAACCAGCTCTTGCTCCCTCAAGTTTTGTTTCTGCATACACAAAGGGCAGAGAAATCCCTTCCAGCCTGAATGAGCCTGATTCTGATCTCAAGACAAGCGTGAATCAGGCAAAACTCCAATGACGTCAGCTAAAGCCTGTGACAAACTGTATTTGTGTATAAATCCCAATATGTAACTAAAAGCTGGTGTGAGATAAGAATCTGCCCCGAAGCCTTAATTTAGCTGAAGATAACAACAGAACCGGAATGAACAAAAGCAACATTTCCCTGGGAGAGCACACTGTGTGTGCTCCATATTATTGGGAGTTACTGGTATTACAGTAGTGGCCAGGGACTAACCAAGATCTGTGCTCCATTGCGCTAGGCACTGTACATAATAACAGACAGACCCTGCCTTGAAGAGTTTACACCCTAAATAAGCAGCAAAGAATCCTGTGGCACCTTATAGACTAACAGACGTTTTGGAGCATGAGCTTTCATGGGTGAATACCCACTTCGTCTTCACCCAGGAAAGCTCATGCTCCAAAACGTGTTAGTCTATAAGGTGCCACAGGATTCTTTGCTGCTTTTACAGATCCAGACTAACATGGCTACCCATCTGATACTTGACACCCTAAATAGACATGACAGACTCCGGGGAGGGAAAGGGTGTAACACATGCAGCGTGAACAGAGTGCAAGTCTGCAAACCACATGGTTGTGCCAAGATCTCTTTTGGTGGTGGTGTGTGGGAAGGAATCTCCAGAGGGGTGAAATCATTTCTCAGTGGTGTTCTGTCAGGAGCAGATTAGCTAAATGGAAAGAGTAGGGAAGAGCAGGAGGGACGGCAGCAAGGGCACAGGGAGAGAGGTCGAGGTGAAGAGATTGTGAGGGAGGCCAAGAGGATGAAGACAGAGCAAGCGGCCCATCAGCACAGAGGCGACAGTGTCCTGAGCAAGAGCTGTAGAAGGTAAAATGATTGCGTCAGCCGCGGCTGGGGAGAAGGACCCTTCTTAAGCTGCTCTGCGGCTTCTGTCTCTGTCCATTGCCTGCAGTTTGTTTCCTTCGTTCCTCCATCCTGCACATCTGCAGGAGGCTGCACTGACATGAGCACTGACGGGCTGCCAGCACCACTGTCGCATTTCAAACCCAAATCCCTAGCAGTTCCATGGCCACGTACCATGCCACCACCAGATTTCTTTTCCCTCCAAAGTTTTAACTCAGGTAGTATACAAGACACTAGCAAACTGTAGTCGTATAAAGGCATTCAGGACCAGACTGTGCTCTGGGCGCACTGGATTACTGACTGACTGCACTGGGTAAAGACGACAAAGTATCATTTATTGGGGGATGGAGGGTGTGAAAGTAGAATGAATTATATTGTGAAAACAGAAAGGATTAAAGAAATGCTGTCTGTACCTTTAAGCAAAATTGTTGGAATGCTGCAATCCAGGTGTCAGGAATACAGACATTAACATAGAACTATTGCACCGTTTAAGGGCAATTGGTGAAGTATTAGCCTTAGATCGATAAGAGTTAGTAAGGAAGTAGGATATGCATGCTGTGCCCTAGGTGAATTTTACTGTTTTGCTTTCTTTGTCCCTTTGTCTAATTCCCGCTCTTTTATCTGTATAAATAAGATAGTTTGTGTCTTGCATGGTGCTCACATTATCTGGATGTTATTAGCAGAGCGCTCTGCTAATAAAACAGAGTGGTCTGACAAACTGTGAGTCCTGAGTCTAACTTTGACAAGGGGAAACCTCTCCAAAGGTAATTTATGGAATACAATTAACAAACATGATCTTTGCCATGTTTGAGAGCTTGGTTTACATTGTCAGTGTCTCGTAAGGGTAATACAGGGGCCTGTGCAGAAGGCTGACTGTGATGGCGGTGAAATGGTCAGATTGGCAGCATGAACAAAAAGATCATCTCAAGGGACCACTTCGTATAATTGCCAGTTTGATGTCCTATGTGAGAATGAGCCTGTGCTGCACAATTCATGTCTGGATCCAGATTTCAAAATGAGCCCCATATGTGGGTATTCTAAACTGGGTGTCTGGTTCAGCCCATTGAAGACACAGGCGCCAGTAACGGAATGGTGATTGATGGGGAACCAGGTCTGGGCCCCCATTATTCTTAACGTACCTTGGGGGTGTCTGGATTAGGGATTGGGGGGCTTGGTTATGGCTATTATAAAATATAAAGGAGATCTCTGTGAAATTCTGTTGAAAATCCAAGTTTGGGTGGTGAATTTGCCCCGAGATTTCAGGCCTAGGGATTTGATTCATGCCTATCTCTAGCTCCAGATTTTGTTCTGAAGATTTAACACATTTAATTTAATATCTATAGCTATGGACCCAATCTGTCTCCCTTTGAAGTGAATGGGATTTTGGCTTCAGACTTCAATGGGAGAATGGGAGCAGGACTCAATATTTCCTGCATATCTATATAATATGATACCTGGATCTTTGCACACACACTAATAACTAGAAAAAGCCAGCTGAAAGCTGGGAGCTATATTGTAGCATCTTTAGGTTTCACAACACATCTGATATCCCCGGAGCTAGCAGAAGAAGCCTGACACTATCTCACTCTGGTATATTAAACTTCTCCATCAGATCAAGGGAGATTTGAAGTATCAGATCACCACAGCTGACCAGTTTAAGACATAAACCTCTGCTGAGCAGCTGCTCAGAAGGGGCGCTATCAAAACAGGGGAAGATTAGCTTGCATTTGCCCTGGAGTAGCCTTTCCTCAATGCACAGCTATTTTCTGCTCTCAGACAGGCAGCTGAGAAGAATGTTTCTTGTCCTTACATTCCGGAACATGTGTGCAGCAGAGTGAATGAATTTAACAGACTTCCAGCAGCAACGGTCAAGCCCAGTAGCCAGACAAATGTCCAAACCCCTACATGACCCAGAAGCCTGGATCACGGGAAGCTCTTTGCTGGAGGTCTTAGCAAGAGCAGTGTCTAACGGAACGTGCAGCAAGCTTGTAAAGTCACTTGCCCAGCACCTGACCTGATCAAATGTGCCATGGGAAAAGGGCAGATCCTTCCCAAGAGGCTGCACTGTGCTCTTCGGAAACGACTTCAGCCCGACGACATAAATACCATGGGCCATTCCACACCCATACCCCATAGGGGGAGGCCAAGAAGATTTATGTAGGATCCCTACCATTTTGTGCCCCCTACAGAAGATTCTGTGCTGATCACCTATCCAGCCACCTCTATGCGGAGCACAAACTCACTGGTTTTTCCACCAACAGATGGAGGCTGGGATTTGACCCTGAAAATACAGTAATTAAAAGAGGCCTTTGCGAGTCACAGGGTGCGTTTTGTATCTGTGACCCAGGCCTCTAAAAACCACCTTGTATGTTCAGTTCACTAGCTTGCAGCCATACAACACTGGAGCTCGAGGCTGGCAGAGCTCCGGAGCTAACTAAGCTCAGGCTTGCTCTCTGACTGGATGGGAAAGAAAACCCGGCTGCAGAATTTAGTGGGTGGGTGGCTGAATAGAGTCTGCTCTGTCATTACAGAATCAATGCCCCATCATGGTGCTAGAGGGAATGATGTAATGCTAACAGCAACATTTTCCAGGAATAAGTAAAAAAGGATAAAGGACCTAGCTACCACTGATCAGTACCTATTTCCATGCTATTTCTTTCTTTATGGTGTGGCCCACAATCTGCTAGGCACTTCCCAGAATGTAGGTGCTAGGAGAAAAGCCCCTAAAAATTACCCCAATTTCAAATGGATACAGAATTCGCTGGCACTTTCTCAACTAAACTGTTCTGCACATGAATACAAGATTAGTTAGATCTCAAGATTTATTACAGAAGTTAAAATAAGAAGAGATTAACTTCCATACTCTCATTTGTAAAGTGTATTTTGGATCTCTGAAGATGAAAGTGGCTGTAGAAATGCAGGATGATAATGTCATGTTTTTTTTAAACAAGACATTAACACATAGCTGAAAACACTGTGCTCTTGAAAGTTAGATTGGAAAAAAATTCAGAAGAGGAGGAGGGTAATTTAGAGAAAATGTCAGAGAAATATCTTTGTGATCACTTTCTGTCAATTGCTAGCATCTACTGTGATTAGCTGCTAAATAAGGCTCCCACTCGGCAAAAAAACATATACACAACTCACATGAAGGGTTGCATTGAACCTGAGCCTTGGGGCCCTCACCGGGGATAAAGTTAAGCAGATAATGTACGTACCATTTGTGAACTGGAAAAGGAAATCAGGGTGCACAGTCACCCCTCTGGCCTGCAAAGCCATGTGTGCAGGGGAAGAAAATGGCAGCTCATTATTTCATTGGAGTCAAGCTTTCCCGCTCCAATGCAACAGGTCCCACCCACAATCCCACAAATCAGACGCTGAAGGATGAGCAGTAGACCAGGGCCATCTGCTCCGAGGCCTTGTGTCTCTGAGTCCCTGGTGCTCCTCACCATGGTAGCTGAGTTCTCCACAAACAGCAATGAAATTAGTCTCAGAACACCCTAGTGAGGCAGAGAAGCATCATTATCCCCATTCTACAGCTGGAGAAAGTGAGGCACAAAAATAAGGTCAAGTTATTTGCCCAAGGTCACACAGGCAGTCTGTGGCAGAGCGAGGCATAAACTCCAGATGTCCAGAGCCCCAGGTACTGCATTAACCATAAAGCCACTCTTTCTTCCTCCTCTGGCATGCACCCTGTTTGTCTTTCTTCATCTCAGTATTTCTACTGTGCCACTTTCTGTGGTACCTAGGTACCAAATTCCTAAAGCTTTATCCTCCCCTTGGAAGGGCCTATATCCCAATCTTAATGTGGCTGCTGTCATGGTATAATTCTCCACTCTGTCCAAAAGATGGGGTACCAGCATGAATTCCTCTAAGCTCAATTACCAGCTTAGAACCTGTAGCGCTGCCACCAACCAGGAATTCCAGTGCCTGGTACACTCCGGTCCCCGCAAAACCTTGCCCGGGGACCCCCAAGACCCAGTCCCTCTGGATCTTAACACAAGGAAAGTAAACCCTTTCCCTCACCGTTGCCTCTCCCAGGCTTCCCCTCCCTGGGTTACCCTGGAAGATCACTGTGATTCAAACTCCTTGAATCTTAAAACAGAGAGGAAAATTCACCTTCCCCCCTCCTTCTCTCTCCCCCTCTCAGACTCTCCCTGAGAGAGAAAGTAATCGTAACACAGAGAGAAAATAACCTCTCTCTCCTCCTTCCCTCCTTTCTCCCCACCAATTCCCTGGTGGATCCAGACCCAGTCTCCTGGGGTCTCCCAGAATAAAAAAACAATCAGGTTCTTAAACAAGAAAAGCTTTTAATTAAAGAAAGAAAAAACAGTATAAATTATCTTTGTAAATTTAAGATGGAATAGGTACAGGGTCTTTCAGCTATAGACACTGGGAACACCCTCCCAGCCTAAGTATACAAGTACAACTTAAAATCCTTTCAGCAAAATACAAATTTGAACTCCTTCCAGCCAAATACACATTTGCAAATAAAGAAAACAAACATAAGCCTAACTCGCCTTAACACCTAGTACTCACTATTCTGACCTTATAAGAGCCTTATCAGAGAGATTGGAGAGAAACCTGGTTGCATGTCTGGTCCCTCTCAGCCCCCAGAGTGAACAGCACACACACAAACTAACAGCACACACACAAACTTCCCTCCCTCAAGATTTGAAAGTATCTTGTCCCCTGATTGGTCCTCTGGTCAGGTGACAGCCAGGTTCACTGATCTTGTTAATCCTTTACAGGCAAAAGAGATGTGAAGTACTTCTGTTCTATTAACTCTTACTTATCTGTTTATGACAGCTGCATTCCACAGATCTTCTTTCTTTGGAGAGGAATCTGCAGGAAGGAGAGGACACGTGTCTTAGGAACACCCCAGGGTTTTGCAAAGGTAGAAAGGTAGCCATTACAGCTTGGTTGCACCAGGCAGGAAACAAAGGCCATGGTTCTGCAAACACTTACGTATGTGCTTATCTTCACACATGCGTATAACTCTGAGGTCAATGGGACTAAGCAGGTGTATTTCTTTTTGCAGGATCAGGGCCTAACCCTAGTTCTTTCACTCCCTTTCTTGACACTCAATAAGATCCCCAAAGTTTGACCTTTGGAGTTTCTGTGATGGGGAAAGTTTCTCTTGCCTCAGCGTATTTCTGCATCACATGAGGAAGAGACAAAGGAAGAGTCTGCTTGAAGATATTATTGCAGTAAGCAGACTAATGGGGCCATTCATTATCTTTAATTATATTCATAATCATATGGTGATTAGAACACAGTCATAAATTAAGATACATTTGAACACCTAACACCTAGGGTGACCAGACAGCAAGTGTGAAAAATCGGGACAGGGGGTCAGGGGTGAGAGGAGCCTATATAAGAAAAAGACCCAAAAATCGGGACTATCCCTATAAAAATGGGACATCTGGTTAAGAAAACAATCTTAATGAGAAAATGACTCTGGCGTGTTTACTAATGAAAGAATGAGCAACTACAGGAGTCCTATAGTAAGTGAACTTGTTGGGAGTAACTCGGTTGTTACCTTAATGGGGTGCAGGGGCCAGCTATACTTTGGCATGGCACGGATATCAAAGCATCTTGCCTCTTGACAGGGACAGAAGAACTCAAATAAAACAACTGGAAGTACTGATGGGCCTTTGCTCTAGCTACCCAGGACTGGTGTGCTGCCTGCCCCCTCAATACTGATCAGGTTTATGCTCTGCCTGGGAGGAGAGCTATAAAGTGATAGTTTAATAGCAACAAGGCAGCTCAATAATAAAAAGTATTTCTGTAACGCCTTCCCTCTCAGGATCTCATGGTACCTTGCCAACATTAGGCCCAGCCTTTCATCTCTTACTTTTGTGAGTAGCCCCTTTGTAATCAGAGGGACTGCTGGTGTAACTGAACATTACTTGCACAAATAAGGGGTGCAGGATCAGATCAGTTAATGAACTGAGCTTCACAACACTCCTATGAAGCAGCTACCAAGCTGTAACTTTCACCCCCTTTTTAAGTCTGGGAATCTGCCAAGGGAGGAAATGTCACACATCAAGTCTGTGATAGAGCCAAGAATAAAATCTAGCGCTTTTAACTCCCAGCCCTGCATTTTAATTGCTGTGCCATAAATTAACGAGAGGGGATGCAAGAAGCATTTCCAGAAGCTTCATCCTCAGCTTGAGCTGAACCTTTTCTGACAGTGTCCGTTCCTTTCCCACACTCCTTTTTCATGCACTTCTGGGTGGGACTTGAAGTGGAAACACTAAACTGCTGGGTAGAAATGCAACTGTGCCAGTAATAAACACAATGCTGGAAAAATCAATCTGGGTTTGAATGCTGAGAAGAGATGAGCCCCAAACCAAACCTAGATCCACACCTCCCCTGACTACCAAACTGGTGAAATTTAACCTTGGGTTCAGATCTATTATCTGAGTCTCAGACCCTCTGTGATTTGGGGTGAAGTTTTAGGTTGGCTCTGATATCACATGAACCATATTGCTTATCCATAGGAACACAGGTAACTTGCTCTTTTGGTCAATGTAACCAGACCCTTCAGTTCTTTAAAGGATGCAAAAAATTCCCCTTCAAGCGTTATTCTGCTGTCAGTTATAGTACTGTAAAGATGGCACAACTCTACTGTCAGTTATAGTACTGTAAAGATAGCACAACTCCGCTGACTTCAGTGGAACTATTCCGGATTTACATCATTGCATCTGAGAGCATGATACGTCCATAGGAGCTGGAGATGGACAGGACCTATTCCATCTCCTTCCCAGTGCAGAGCTGGTCCCATTTTAACAATGAGGAGTACGGTGGCACCTTAAAGACTAACAGATTTATTTGGGCATAAGCTAACACAGCTACCCTTCTGATACTTGTTCCCATTTTGTTTGCTCATGTTTCACTGTTAGGATACAATCCTGATTATTAATTAATAAACAAACTGTGGTATCTCATGCGGAGCGAAGAAAATTCACACAGTCAACACAGCTGCAAACAAGTCAGGAATCACCTTTATTCTCTTCCACCACCTCCTTATATAGTTAAGTCTGGTTACATAAGAACTAATCATGTGGGCTAACATCATACATGCTAGCAATCTAATTGGACAAGAAGAAAAATCACGCGCTTACCATGCCTCTAATCACGCGATTGGCCAACCGCAACAACGCAATCCCCGACCATACAAAGAAGGATCTACAGCCTCCTCCCCTTTCCTCTCCTGAACCAATCGCTCCGTGTGGAACACAGAGAACAAGCGGCTCGGACCAGCCCCCCCAGCCACAGCCACAGGACTCCAGCTGAGGAGGCAACGGACACCCACGTGTGACAGCTGCCGCCCACCTCTGCCCGCGGAGCGCCCTGCGCAGGGACCCACACCTATCCGAGATCAGAGCAGGAGCGGCGCCGAGCCCGGCCGCCTGGGCTCCCCGCGCTGCCCGGCCGGGGCCCCAGCAGCGCCCGGCGTCCGAGCGCATGAGAGGGAGCGAGGAGCGGGGGCCGCGGCCCGAGCCGCTCGCCTCCTCTCCCGGACGGCGGCAGCAGAGAGACCGGCCCGGGGGGAAGCAAGGAGGCAGCGAGGAGGCGGCGGCTCTACGTGAAGAGCCCGGACACAACCCCGGTCCAGCGCCGCACCCGACCAGAGTAGGGAGGATAAGTCCCTACACCTCCCCCTTTCTTTTCAAACAAGGCCGTGGCAATGCGCATAAGACTTTGTCATAATATATAAACAAAACAAGGAGCAAAACAAGAAAAGCAATACAATCATTAATAGATACAACTTAGCATGTAATAGTGAAGTATACCAAGTTGGTTAACAAAAACTATTAAGCCAATCCCAGGGAGGATTCTATCCCTGGGTGAGGTTATACACATTATTCTATAATCAATAGTTGCTCGATTTTACAAAACTGCACAACGTATACTATCTACATCTTACAACTTAACTAATAATTACAAGTTTCTAATTAAAGTCAGGAAAGAGGAAGCGTAGATCCGGGATGGTATCATCGTTTGCCGCTTCTATATCGGGATCGTGTGGTTGCTTATCACGTCGCTGGGTGAGCCACGGTCGAACCCACTTCGCAGGGATCCATCTGGGACCTGTAGTAGTAGAAATACAGGCATAGCCCCTTCCCCATGTTAATAAATCCACAGGACCTTGCCACTTTTGATCTGTATAATTAAACCACAGGCGCAGCTGCTGGACGCGGCGGAACCGCGGGTGGCTGATTAAGAAAAGGATTGGTGTGGCTCGAAGGTTGCGAGGGTCTCGGGGGCGCTGCCAGATGTCGACCCGGTGGTTGCCCACAATCTCCACGGCACCCCATACGATAGCAACGAGGACAAGGAGCATCCGGCGATGGAGTCCCATGGATACCACACGCCCAATCTCCACAGATGTGACAGGGAGCGGCGACACCGCCCGTATGCGAGGCGTTATCTGGTGGCTTAGTTTTATGAACTTTATAGTTCTCATAGTCCTGCAAAGTTTTTAAAAGATGAGATTGAGGAGGGACAGGCTCTCCCGCCATACGAGACAAGTGATTCAACATTTCCTGCAGCTGGTATCCCTGCCGTCTCATCTCCTCACGAAATTCCGCGGATTCCAAATAGGGAGGGTGATCGATATCCATTTTGCCAAAAGAGTTATCCGAATTCGGAGGAAGAGGGACCGTGCAAGGATCAATGTCAGTTCCATCGGGATCAAAACCGGGTGCGGTAGGGATAACTGTTTTCTCTCCTGGTGCGAAAAATTCTTTAGCTCCAACTGGGAACACAACAGGTGACTCGGGCAGCACCACAGATGATTCATCCTTATCCCCAGCCGGGAACACGACGGGTGGCTCAGGCGGCACCGCAGGTGACTCATCCGTCCTTTTTGGTCGGAAAATCTCTTCCACGGCAGCCTGAACTCCTGCTTCGGCAGCGAGTGTCTCCACTATTTTCTTTGCCTTACACCATATTTGGCTAAGGGAGACAGCCTCCTTATTGCCATGGGCGACCGACTCCCACAGATCTGATCCAAGTCGCTCCCAAACAGTCTTGTCGAAGACAGTGTTCGGGGTAATAAAAAATCCTCGTCGCTGCCCCCATTTAAGCAGACGGGACAGCGGTTCAGGGGAAATCTTTTCTCCCTGCCTTTCTGCTGTACGCAACAGAAATTCGTGCACTGTCTTCTCTTCTACAGACAATGCAGAACCCATATTTTCTTTATAATATGCGCGGCCGCTCACCTGTGAGCTCACAACCGTCTCTCTCGGACGACCAGGAGCCGATCTTCCTTCGGTACCTCCTGCCGCGGCCGCTACCTCCGCTTTTCTTCTCTCGAGTGCGCCGACCAGGTCCTGCCGGATCGGATCACGTCGGGGTCACCAATTGTGGTATCTCATGCGGAGCGAAGAAAATTCACACAGTCAACACAGCTGCAAACAAGTCAGGAATCACCTTTATTCTCTTCCACCACCTCCTTATATAGTTAAGTCTGGTTACATAAGAACCAATCATGTGGGCTAACATCATACATGCTAGCAATCTAATTGGACAAGAAGAAAAATCACGCGCTTACCATGCCTCTAATCACGCGATTGGCCAACCGCAACAACGCAATCCCCGACCATACAAAGAAGGATCTACAGCCACCTCCCCTTTCCTCTCCTGAACCAATCGCTCCGTGTGGAACACAGAGAACAAGCGGCTCGGACCAGCCCCCCCAGCCACAGCCACAGGACTCCAGCTGAGGAGGCAACGGACACCCATGTGTGACAGCTGCCGCCCACCTCTGCCCGCGGAGCGCCTTGCGCAGGGACCCACACCTACCCGAGATCAGCGCGGGAGCGGCGCCAAGCCCGGCCGCCTGGGCTCCCCGCGCTGCCCGGCCGGGGCCCCAGCAGCGCCCGGCGTCCGAGCGCATGAGAGGGAGCGAGGAGCGGGGGCCGCGGCCCGAGCCGCTCGCCTCCTCTCCCGGACGGCGGCAGCAGAGAGACCGGCCCGGGGGGAAGCAAGGAGGCAGCGAGGAGGCGGCGGCTCTACGTGAAGAGCCCGGACACAACCCCGGTCCAGCGCCGCACCCGACCAGAGTAGGGAGGATAAGTCCCTACAACAAACAAACAAATGAACCCTAGTTCTTACCCACTAATTTTCATCCATCGCTCTCAAAGTGCTTTACAAAGAGATTGGTATCTTTATCCTCATTTTACAGACTGGGGAAACTGAGGCACAGAAAGGGGACATGTCAAGACCACCCAGCAGGTCAGTCATCCTCAATGTTCCCTTTCTTAACTGCCTCCCATTTCTCCTCTTTATCTCCATCCTTTACTCCTTTTACTTTGGCAAATTGTTCTGTTCTCTGTGGTGTTTATACCATTCAAATATCCCTGGGCTCTTTCACCGCGACTCGCCCTTCACCATCAATTCGCTTTCAAACACTCCTCTGAAGTCAGTCCCTCTAGCTTTCTGACAATACAGGTGGTTGCTCTTTTCTGAACTCCCTCCTGTGTGTCAGCCTCTTTCTGGGAAGGAGGTGACTAGTTTCATGTAACTCAAGAAAGGTAGCAGGCTTTCCAGGCATGGGCTGTCCCAGATCCAGGATGACGGGTTGTGCGGATTGCTAAAATTTCTGCTGAAATATCCCCTCATGAGAGTGCCCTGTATTAAGAGACCGGTTGTTCCATGGCTGCACAGAAATGGATTCCCTAAACCTCTGTTAATTTTATATATATTGTTATTTATTCATATATAAATGTACCTGGCACCCAGCCCTGGAGAGCTCTGAATGCGTCACATCATAAAACAATATATCAGCAAAATCATAAATAGGGGAAGAACTACATCTGGGCACCAGACAAGCTGCCGCTATTAACTTCCTAGCAAACCCCTAGCGCAGACATGCCATATTAGCGTGGTTTGGATTTAGCCGCACCTCCAAGTTTGTTCATGATCGTATTATCTCAGGCTGCTTTACTCGGCTTTACTCTGAAATGTGCTTTAACTATTTCCCTCACTGGAAGAAATAGATAAGAAAAGCTTAGTCGGTGATAAAAAATAGTGACACCAAGGACATGACTTAAAAAAGAGATAAAAGAAGGCATCTGACTGCAGTATTTTATCTGTGAATACATCCGGGGGTAACAATTACTTTCAAACAGGAGAATTTCATTGCTGAGATAGGGACCGATCTTGCTAGCTGCCAAGCACCTAAGGCCCAGATCCAGGAAGGGAAGCAGGCTTGTGATGCATATCTTCCCTGCCTGCAGGATTGGGGCAGCAATGCACATGCCTGGAGGTAGAAAGTTAGGCACTAGGGAACTTTTACAGTGAAATATTTAGACACTGAGTGAGTTTAGCCACCGACAGGGTTAGGCAACATAAGAACGGGCTGCACTGGGTCAGACCAATGGTCCATCCAGCCCGGTGTCCTGTCTACCGACAGTGGCCAATGCCAGGTGCCTCAGAGGGAATGAACAGGTGATCACCAAGTGATCCATCCCCTGTCGCCCATTCCCAGCTCCTGACAAACAGAGGCCAGGGCAGCTGAGCAGGCTTCATGGGCTGCAGCACCCAATTCTGAGATTTAGGCAAAGTATCGTGGGTCTAGGCCTAATTGCTTTCAATTCCCCTTCTTTTAGCCCCTGTCAGGATTGGGCCCCTGTGGATTCCTGCAGGCTCATGGTGTAAGAAACTGCAGCAGAATAAAACGTCACCCATCAGTCAGAATTAAAATTCTTGTTACAAACTGTCTATAAATGCCAAAGCCAATTTGGAGCTTAGGGGGAAAAAAATCAATAAATCTCTCTCTCATTCTCTAGCCAAAACCATAAAGTAAAATACAAAAGCCAAACTCAGGGAGCAGCAGAAAACAATCTTAATGAGAAAATGACTCTGGTGTGTTTACTAATGAAAGAATGAGCAACTAGAGGAGTCCCTCGTGACCAACTGCGTTTGTATTCCGGGCTGATTTACATGCTGCATATCTGAGAGATGAGGGTGGGGGAGGGAATACCTTTTATTGGACTGACTTCTGTTGGTAAGAGAGACAAGCTTGTGTCTCTCACCAACACAAGTTGGTCTAATAAAAGATATTCCCTCACCCTCTTTGTGTCTTGCTATTATCCTGGGGCTGACACAGACACAGCTACACTGCATGCTGCATATCTGGCTTCTACCCTGAAATTAACTCCCCAAAGTTGTAGGGAACCACAGGCTATTATATATGGGGTGAAATTCATGTGGCCAAGGCAGCACTTAAGTGTCATTTAAGCCTTGAAATCAATCCCATGATGGGTCCCTGCACAGGGATGAATTTCACAGACTGTGAACTGTGCCAGGCTGAATATCTGTACTGGAGTCTTCAGACATGATCTTTTCCCTTCCTTCTTACACATTTTTCTGCACGTATCTCATTGCTGATTTGACAGTCCTATAGGCCACGTCAGCATTTCTCTGCTGCCCCCATCAGTTTCCGAGGGCAGCATTTAACCTTTCGTTAATAAATAATATAATAAATCGATTTTAAAACACTAATTTCCTAGCTAGAGCTGCTGGGAACATTTTGGACAAAACAATTTCCTGCCAAAACATGCTGTTCGACGGAAGCCAAACTGTTTTATGGAGATGTGTCTATTTCAGTGATGTTTTCTCCAGGAATGCCCAGAAGGGACCTAGAGAGAGAATGAGACCCATGTTGAAAACCTGCCTTTTCCGTATGAAAATGGACTTGCTGGCACGATTCTGTTCTATACAAACCTTCTCCTTTTTTCTTTCACTCTAGTCCTATTACAATGAAGTGTAAAGCAGGTGGAGCCCATTAGTAAGCCCTCCGTTTTAGTGAGATGCCATCAGCTGGGCAGCATGGATTGCTTTGGCATCAGGCACATGACAGAGTGACACTGTGGCCTCATTGAGTCCCAGGACACGGATGATTACGGATGGGCAAGGATTACTAAGCCAGGAGCTGAAATAATACATAGCATAGACACACCGAGCACCTTTCATACAGGGATCTCATAGAATAGCAGGGTTAGAAGGGACCTCAGGAGGTCATCTAATCCCACTCCTTGCTTAAAGTAGGGCCAATCCCCAGTTGCCAAACAGTTCCCTCAAGGATTGAGCTCACAACTCTGGGTTTAGCAGGCCAGGGCTCAAACCACTGAGCTACCCCTCAAAGGACTTTACATAAATCCCCAGTGGAGCTAATGAGTATTATTATTCCAGATGTGGAGATGAGGGAAGGAGGCTTAGAGACCTTAAGGAAAAGGTTATGTTGTGTGTGCTCAGAGCATCTGGAAATCGAGGTTACCTGGGAAGTCTGTAGCCACAAGCCATCGCTTCTACCCATACATAGCTCTCTCCTCACGCTGCTCCTGAGCTACAGGCTGAGTAGTATGATAAAGGCAAGACTCTGCCAATAGCTTGGAATGCTCCAGGCTGCCAGACTCTCTACACATACAGTGATTCTCACTAACCCACCAGCTGGTCATTTTGACAGGGGAGAACACCAGGTCGGGTAGCCACCTGCGACTTACAGACCTCCTGATGCCAACCGGCAGAGAGCACAAGGGTGCAGAAGGGTTTATAAACAAGCCTAAGTGCTGCATGTCATGCCAGGAATGTGCAGAAAATTAGTGGCAGACTTGGAAACAGAACCCAGGAGTCTGGCTAACACAGACCCTGTTCACCAACAGAGAGAGAGGGAGAGCCCCTTCCCTCTCAAGCATCTGCCCCTTTGGAATTCTGGGTAAATAGCTTATGCCCAGGAAGCAGCTCTGTGGCCATTCTTCCCACTGCTCCCCCACAGATGGCAGCAGAGAGCTCCTTATGCTCTATAGCTTCGGAGATAATAGGGTTCTCCTGGTCTGGCTGCCAGGCTGAATCTGCAGGACAGCTCTGCATCTCTACAGGCTCCAAACCCTGTGCCTGTGTCACATCAGGTTTTAGGGAGAGCTACTGATGTGGCTGAAAGGGGATAGCACAACAGGCTGCTGTTGAGGGTTTTCTGCTCATGCCCTAACTTCACATCACTAAAAAGATTTGGAAGAGGAGCCAAAGAAAGAACCACTCAGAAGCCAAGCAGCGGGAGCTCCAGGCCTGAAAAGACCAGAGAAACTGAGTGTGATGTCAGCATTTGAAACTGGCAGACAGAGCTATGTTAGAGTTACACAAAATCCCATTTGGATACCATTGAGCAGTCTGGGTGCTCATCCCATGGCCCCATGTAAACCTGGGAGCTGGCTCTGCATTGATATGCCCACTTTCATTTTAAAAGGTAGCATAAAAAGCGACTGGAACTGATAGGAAAAAAAGCCACCAAGGCCTGGGGGCTTCTCTTTCCTTCACAGTGCAAGGCATTGACATTGCATTAGGGCTGGATTAGGCAAAGCAGGGGGAGTGGGATTTTTTCCTTTGTTAGTAATGATGTTTGCAGGAAGGTAATAGGAATTAAGCACTATAATAAAAGATGCTACAAAAATGCAGATGCCATCTTGGCATCACAATAAAAAAATATATATAAAAAAAGTTGGAAAGAGGCTGGGTAGTTAAAGCTTTTAAAGCTGAGATATATTAAATCCAGATGAACAATAGACCTTATTTGCTGACCCTTTTTAAAGGGGTACATGTCCCAACAGACATGTATATACACTACATGGCTGCTCCTTCACTTAAACTGAGACTGCAGCAATTTCAGCCAAGTTGACTCCATATCGTTTCTATATATACTGTACATAGCGTGATAGGGCGAGATGGGATCACACCAACATTCTGGATCCAAACTTTTGGAAATGTAGAATCCAAACCCTACTATTCGGATTATTCTCTAATTTATTTCTGGGGGTGGGGAATATTTTTTGTTGCTTTCCTTTATATCACCAGTCACCGGAATTCTGACGATTTATGTTTTATATAGATGGTGGTAGCACCCAGAAGGCCCCAAACAAGACCAGTACCCCATGGTGCGAGGCTCTGTACAAACACACTCAAAGATCTTACAGGCTACGGAAGACAAGGGACTTTTGAAGGGTGAAAACATGGTGTTGGATGGATGTGTGTGTGTGGTACATCCAGATACTGCCCCTGAAGGGCAAGTCTCCTGTCGTGGGAAGTACCTTGGAGAAGCAGCTGAAATGTTGTATCTCCTCTTGGGGAGAGAGGAAAACCGTGTACCAGCAACACTGGATGCTCTGTTGGTGAACTGAGCTGGTGCCAACATTATTATTCCAGGAACTCCTGTGCTAATCTACCAAGAGAAACAATCTGCAAACGGTGTACAGACAAATGCCTTTTTAAAAGTTCTCATTGCGAATCAGTCAAGTTGTTGCCAGCTCTCCCCAACTACCCTTCAGCCATCGCTAACTGGCTGATGTCTCAGAGGCATCATTGGGGAACGGGCTTGAGGAAGGATGTGATAGAAGAAAGTGGCCTTATAGATCAATTTGGGGCAATTGGGAAGTCTGGGTCAGTGCATGTGGTTGTAGGAGAAGCAGACAAATGGCATTTGGATAGATTTAGGAATGAGGTTGGGCTATGGGTTTGCCCGTGGCAAAGTTATTTGTACAATTAGCTGGTGAAACATTCAGAGAATTAATGCAGAATGCAGATGAACATTCCTGCGAGGCTGTGACTGTGAGTCTAAGGAGGTGGCGGGGGGGGGGCGGGAGTCTGGCCAGGAAATGTAAGGCTGACTTACAGCTGGTGGCTCAGTAATTGGTATTTATTGTTTGGAATTTGTTGCTAACACATAGGTCGAAGCCTGATATTTCCATCGCTTGTTACTTTGCTCCTCAACTTTGCAGCGATGTCATGTGCCTTGTGCTTGTCAATTACCTTCCTGAGTCAGGATTTTAATGCATGTACAGTGAGCTTTAATGGCCTCATTTGTTTTCGCATTTGAAATTTTATGGCAACAACTTGGTTCCTAGGATTTTGGATGAAATTATGGCTCTACTTATCCTGTGGCCCTTATTCCTTCACAGATCCACTGCTAAGACCAATCTCCCTGCATCTGCCAGGGCTACACGGACCTGGCATGAGTAAGTGACTTTGCCTGGCCTCTCACCGCAGTGGCAAACTGCAGCCCCTTGCTCAGGGACAAACTGCAATCCTTTTGCTGGCCACTTCCCTCGGCAGCCAGTGGGCCAAAGGGGGGGGCCCAGGTCCACCCACTACTGTGGGCCCTGACCCAGGGACCCGATAGCTGGCAGCCTGTCATGGTATAAACCCCCACTCTGAACCTTAGCGTCCAGAAGATGGGGTACCAGCATGAATTCCTCTAAGCTCAATTACCTCTTAGTACTTGTAGTGCTGCCACCAACCAGGAATTCCAGTGCCTGGTACACTCCAGTCCCTCCCAAAACCTTGCCCAGGGACCCCCAAGACTCAGTCCCTCTGGATCTTGACACAAGGAAAGTAAACCCTTTCCCTCACCGTTGCCTCTCCCAGGCTTCCCCTCCCTGGGTTACCCTGGAAGATCACTGTGATTCAAACTCTTTGAATCTTAAAACAGAGAGGAAAATTCACCTTCCCCCCCTCCTTCTCTCTCCCCCTCCCAGGCTCTCCCTGAGAGAGAAAGTAATCCTAACACAGAGAGAGAAAATTAACCTTTCTCCCCACCAATTCCCTAGTGGATCCAGACCTGTCCCCTGGGGTCTCACCAGAATAAAACAAACAAACAAACAAACAAACAAACAAACAAATCAGGTACTTAAACAAGAAAAGCTTTTAATTAAAGAAAGAAAAAACAGTAAAAATTATCTTTGTAAATTTAAGATGGAATAAGTACAGGGTCTTTCAGCTATAGACACTGGGAATACCCTCCCAGCCTAAGTATACAAGTACAAATTAAAATCCTTTCAGCAAAATACAAATTTGAACTCCTCCCAGCCAAATACACATTTGCAAATAAAGAAAACAAACATAAGCCTAACTCACCTTATCACCTAGTACTTACTATTCTGAACTTATCAGAGCCTGTATCAGAGAGATTGGAGAGAAACCTGGTTGCATGTCTGGTCACTCTCAGAACCCAGAGAGAACAACAACCAAACACTAACAGCACACACAAAAACTTCCCTCCCTCAAGATTTGAAAGTATCCTGTCCCGATTGGTCCTCTGGTCAGGTGACAGCCAGGTGCACTGAACTTGTTAACCCTTTACAGGCAAAAGAGACATGAAGTGCTCCTGTTCTATTAACCCTGAACTATCTGTTTATGACACAGCCACTCACAGCTCCTTCCTCTTTGCCACTACCTGCTTTCCCTGGGTCACTTCCCCATAGCCCCAGCACCTTCTCAGTCCCTGTATCAAGGCCACAGTCTGGGAGCCAGCCAGGCTAGAGCTCCACTTGCTCCCCTGTCCTAGGCACTTCTCTCTAGAGGCAGCTAGCCCTACACCCTCAAGCTCCAAGGGGAAACTGCACTTTTCTCTGCCCTGCAGCCCTTCTTATAGGGCCCAGCCTGGCCCTGATTGGCTGCTTCTAAGCCTTCCTCTGATTGGCTGGGTTCTGTGCAGCCACGCAAGGGTTGCAATTAACCCTTTGCCAGCCAGTGAGGGGCAGCATCCCTGTCACAGAACCCAATAACCTCTCATCTAGAATTCCAGTTTCTTTTGGCTCTAGAGTCCCAGAAGGGTGTAATGTGTCCAGCACTGATAAATCAACAATATCACAGCTTTGTCACATGGCCCGCTCTGTTAACAGTGTTGTCAGAAAAGAACAGGGAATGAAAGCAACTGAATTTGAAGGCATAGCTAGCCAGAGTGTACAACATACAAGAAGACAGTTTGGATTCTATAGGAACATGAGCAAAAATACCAGTTGCTGGCTTTACTGAAACCAGTCAGGACCAGGCACCATAAATAAACCCATTTAAATGTACAACTAGACATAGTAACAGTCAGTGCTACACAGAGGTCCAACTAGTTCTGCATCCTGTCAGCATACCCATGGAGTGTAACTGGAGGTTTTCATTATCCACATCAGCATCTACTCTCATCTGGAACCATGCTAGGCTCTTTGTCTCAGTGTTACATACCGTAAATCTATAGGTGATAGAGATTTGAGATGTGGAGATGGACATATATTGTAATTCAATAGCTCTGGCTTCTATGTGTCATATAGCCTATACTGGTCAATGTATCATATGCCCTATACTGGTCACACCTAAAAGGGAGTATCCTTTAACTCAATGAGTCCTTCACTAGAAACAGGGAAGGGCAGATTTAATATTCCAAGGAAAAACAAGAGAAAGAGCCTCTCCTGCATTGCTCACTTTCCAGACCTCCTTTATATATCACAAAAAAACAAAAAAGGCACAAACCCATTTTTTCCCATTTGCTGCTTACCTTTGATGTTTTAAGATCTCTTTCTAACCATGGTTGTCTCAAAGGAGGATTTTGTTTTCATAGAAATCTTTACTTGGGAACTATAAAAATAAGGTTCAGAAAAATGTTTATTGCATGTTAAAACAGCAAAGAGGTCTTTCTAAAAATCATTTATATAGGTGCTTACTGTGTTTATTCTGCCTTTGGCCCATAAATTCATTCATAAGCAAATGACTTGTCAAAGCACAGCAGATTTCTGATCTCTGGGAGTTGTCTCTAGTTGTGAGCGGAGTAATTACTCTGGGTAAATCATTTCATCTCTGATGGAGGAGAGACTGTTACAGTCAGGGGAGGCTGTCTTCCCATCTGGGTATAGATAATGGGTACTCCTGATTAATACTAGCTGGTTTCGGCACTGCTTTCAGTTTTACTTGACATGAATGAGACAGTCAGAATAATTCTTATCTTAGTAGAAATAATGTGCCTCTTTCTGCGTTACATAAAAGGTACGACGGTCATGCATTTAACTACGCTCACGCAAGGTGCCAATTGTTGATGGAAAAAAAACCTTTAAGGGCATGTTGTTATGTCCCATCAATCTGGAATCATTCCCAGCATACAATTTCCCAGGGCTGGATTCAGTCTTCATTTAACTGTCCAAGGGGAAGGGAATTGTCCAGTACTTCCTTAAGGAAACTATTCTACAGTCTAATGAATCTCGCTGCTGTGGTGTTTTTCATTACGTTCATCCTGAATTTTCCTTTTCTTAATTTCATTCCATTGCTCCCAGACTAACTCCTCTTGTGGTGTGGTGCACTGACTTCAGATAGCTGCAAACCCACACCAGGGGCCACCCCATCCCCAAAGTAGTTTTCAACTAGCTAAGCTGGGTGTGGCTTTTTCAAAATCCTTAAATAACTTTGGAGCAGAAGTCCCATTAAAAGTCAGTCATGCTATATATTACTATACCCTACTGACAGTCACTGGGACCTGTGCTCATAAGTCACTAGGGTCTGCCTACACTGCAATTAGACGCCTGCGGCTGCCAGCACCAGCTGACTGGGGCTCGCAGGGCTCAGGCTGTGGGGCTGTTTAATTGCAGTGTAGATGATGGGGAGAGAGATACCTCAGCGGTTTGAGCATTGGCCTGCTAAACCCAGAGTTGTGAGCTTCCCTCCTTGAGAGGGTCATTTAGGGAACTGGGGTAAAAATCTGTTTGGGGATTGGTCCTGCTTTGAGCAGGGGGTTGGACTAGATGACCTCCTGAGATCTATGTTTGAGTTCAGGCTGGAGCCTGAGCTCTGGGACTCCCAACTCACAGGGAAGATGGCAGGCTCCAGTCCACAATTAAACAGCTCCTTGGCCTGAGCCCAAGTCAGCAGGCATGGGCTAACTGTGGGGTTTTCATTGCAGTGTGGACATACCCTTTGAGGCTTTGGAATATATCCCACCCTAGCTCTTTTAATGCTTCCCCAGAAATGCCTCCAGCCCCCTGACCATTTCTGTGTCTCTTCTCTAAACTCCATCAGTGTCTTTCAGGCAAAGGGAGCACTCAGAGTGTGCTCCCAGCAGTCACATGTGGCCTGCCCCAAAGCCCAGTGAAAGGGATGGAAAGAATCCCATTGACTTACTGGCCTATTGCTCAGGCCAGTGGAGGGGGAATGTAGTATTCAGTGTGTGTGAACCAGGAGGAGTAAACTGGGGGGGGGTGATCTCCCGACTCCAAACCAGTGTGTAAGGGGGAGCACACACCATGCCTGCTTCTCCTCTTGCTTCGATCGGTTTTACACCATGTAACCCCACTGACTTCACTGGAGTTCCACCTGATTTACACTCCTGTATTACCTCCCCCATTTCAGAGATGGAAACCTGAGGATATGTCTACACTGCAATTAAACAGCCATGGCTGGCTCATGTCAGCTGACTCAGGCTCACAGGGCTCGGGGTGCGGGATTGTAACATTGCAGTGTAGATGTTCAGGCTTGGGCTGGAGCCAGGGCTTTGGGACTCCATCAGGAAGGAGGATCCAAGAGCCCTAGCTTCCGCCCTAGTCTGAATGTCCACACTGCACTTAAACAGCCCTGCAGCCTGAGTCAGCCAACTCGGGCCAGCCATGAGTGTTTAAATGTAGCGTAGACAAATCCAGAGAGATGAAATGACATGGCCATGGTCACACAGGAAGTCAGTAGCAAAGTAAGGAACTGAACCCCTGGCTGCAGAGTAACAGCTTCCTCTCTGGACTGGGATTCAGGAGATCCAGGTTCAGTTTCCAGCGATGGTATAATGATGCTTCCCTGTCTCACTGGGGTGTTGAGAAGAGAAATTCAGTAATGTGTGCAAGGGGCTTATGCATTATGGTGATGGGCTATGTATCTGATTGAATCTGTTTAGCTGCAAAAAAATGGCATGTTATTTATTGTAACTAGTATAACTTTAGTATGAACAATTTACTAAACAACAAAAAGGACATCATTGTGGAACAGTGCATGTACCAACCAAACCAGCTTTGCCAGCAATAAAAGGGAGGAGAAACCATCCTTGTCTGAGCTTGGTTTTGAATGGTATTTATTTATGGTCAGATGCTGGAATCACTGATGCAATGTGCTGACAGCACATATCAACAGCAATCACTGGCTTGGCTGACCTTTCTTATACCATCAAGCATATGGGGGGAGAGATAGCTCAGTGGTTTGAGCATTGGCCTGCTAAACCCAGGGTTGTGAATTCAGTTCTTGAGGGTGCCACTTAGGGATTGGGGCAAAAATCTCTCTGGAGATTGGTCCTGCTTTGAGCAGGAGGTTGGACTAGATACCTCCTGAGGTCCCTTCCAACCCTAATATTCTATAAGTCTTATAGGGACAAAAAAACTTGCAGACAGCTGGCTAGCAAATGAATGGACTCAAGGACTTAAAATCAAAAAGATGCCATAGATGGGATGACTGCATTGATGGCACACAGATGGCCAAGGTTTCAGTAGGTCAAGGCTCTACTCAGTGGATAAAAATAGATGGGCAAATGCAACTGCACATCTACTTACAATCAGAACTTCTCATTTGCAGACTCAGACATCTACTGATTTGGTTGATTGGTTCTGGCAGCTGCACACAATAAAATGTGTAAAAGCAGCAAAGAGTCCTGTGGCACCTTATAGACTAACAGATATTTTGGAGCATGAGCTTTTGTGGATGAATACCCACTTTGTCAGATGCATCGGACGAAGTGGGTATTCACCCACGAAAGCTCATGCTCCAAAACGTGTTAGTCTATAAGGTGCCACAGGATTCTTTGCTGTTTTTACAGATCCAGACTAACACGGCTACCCCTCTGATACAATAAAATGTGTACCTCTGGCCACTTTTTTAAATTTGGTCCTATATAATCAAACTTTCATTCCCCCCCCATATCCTCCATTTTCACTGTGTGCACATGCTCTCTACGTGCACGCACAGCTGGGCTGTGTATCTTGAACCAGAGAGATATTTGCAAGTCTCTCTCCTATTAGACTTTTCCAGGAATAGACATTTAACACATTAGAAGTGGAGCTGAACAGAGACACTGGAGCAGAACACTCCTGAACTAGGACGGTGTTCGAAAGCCAAACCTGGCTCAGAAGAAATGTATGAAAGGCCCCTCTCTTTCCAATGGGTCAAACCAAACCCCCGCACTTTGGGGTGGGGTGAACTTTGCAGCTGGAGTTCCTCTGGCCTGAGCCCATCTTGGGAACCATTCATCAAAAAGGGGAGTTGATTCAAAACGCAGGGCCTGAGCTGAAGCCACGTTGAAATCAGTGGGAGTCTGTGTGCTAACTTCAATGGGCTTTTGGAAATGGTCCATAATAAGAAACATTGCAGTCCCCTAGATCCAATCCACACTCTCAGGTGAGACACAGCTCCTCTTGCTCCCAGTCCCTGGTGCCATCACACACACAGGGGGAGGGAAGGATGCTATTTGGGAGCGTATCACATTCTCCGGCCCTGCTCCGTTACACTGCTGTAACTGCCAGAGTAAAACCAGCGCGACAGAGGAGATTTAGGACCCTGGATGGCCAAACCATCTAACAGGCTGCAGCCACATCACAGCTGATTTAAATAGGTTCACGCGAGTTCCCTGCTTGCTGAAAAATGGCTCATCTGGGTGCCGTTGCTGTGCCTTTGCCTGAGTCCCATTCCCGTGGCAGAAGATCAATTAATTTCACAAGGAGAGCTGGAAAGCAAGGAAACCACCTTTGCCCAACTCCCCATCTGGATACCTGCACTCACCTACGCTAGAGATGGTGACACATTAATTGCTTGGAGGACACAACATCACAAGGCAATTAACACTTTTTATGTGCTTTATGGCTGCTGTGGAGGCTGTTTCCAGGGGAAATTATAACTTGTAGCCTCATGACTAGCATGAAGCAAACTGCAGTCATCGCTGCATATATATTTTTCAGGTCTGGATAACAGCTTGTTCCTGTGCTGTCTCTAAAAGGGGATCTGGCTGTCTGACCTGGAGACACTGGTTTGAATGGCGGGGAATATTACAGGATCAGACATTATCCATTTCCTAGCAAAACTAAGGATTTAAAACAAACCAGAAAACTTCCAACAATGTACCAGTTCAAAGTAGGAGCGGTGCAGCTCATGGTTAAGGCACTGGACTGGAACTCAGAAGATGTGGGTCCACTTCATGGCTCTGTCACAGAATCTCTGCATTACCTTGGACAAGTCAGCCACTCCATCACCGGTTCATTCACCTGCACGTCTACCAATGTAATATACGCCATCATATGCCAGCAATGCCCCTCTGCTATGTACATCGGCCAAACTGGACAGTCTCTACAGAAAAGGATAAATGGATACAAATCAGATATTAGGAATGGCAATATACCAAAACCTGTAGGAGAGCACTTCAACCTCCCTGGCCACACAATAGCAGATCTTAAGGTGGCCATCCTGCAGCAAAAAAACTTCGGGACCAGACTTCAAAGAGAAACTGCTGAGCTTCAGTTCATCTGCAAATTTGACACCATCAGCTCAGGATTAAACAAAGACTGTGAATGGCTTGCCAATAACAAAACCAGTTTCTCCTCCCTTGTTTTCACACCTCAACTGCTAGAACAGGGCCTCATCCTCCCTGATTGAACTAACCTCATTATCTCTAGCTTGCTTCTTGCTTGCATATATATACCTGCCCCTGGAAATTTCCACTACTTACATCTGACGAAGTGAGTATTCACCCACGAAAGCTCATGCTCCAAAATGTCTGTTAGTCTATAAGGTGCCACAGGTTTCTTTGCTGCTTTTACAGATCCAGACTAACACGGCTACCCCTCTGATACTTGGACAAGTCAGTTAATTTCTCTGGGCCTCAGTTCCCCACTTTTAAAGTGAGGGAATCCACACTCCCTTTCTCCCTAATTGTCCGTTTAGGTTGCAAGGTCTTTGGGGCATGGCCTATGCCTTGCCACGTGTACAGTGGTAGAGATAGGCCATGGGCAGTTAGGCCTAGTGGTCAAAGTGAGAGCTGGGCAGCTGAGCCAAACTAAGGGCCAGAGCCAGAGCTAGGCTGAGGGAGCTGGCGGCAGGAGCAGGATGAGGCAGCAGGCCCTGAGCAGGAGCCAAGCAGGCCTGGGACTAGGAGCAAGGCTGGAGCAAGGCAGGAACAAGGAGAGGCGCAGCAGGCATAGGGAGAATCACACCTATAGAGGATGAATGTGTTGAAAGCTGCTGGTGCTGGAGTTAAAAGCCAGCCAGCTGTCCTTCCCAACCAGTCAGTGGTGCAGTCAATCAGGTGGCCTGCTGCCGGCCAGCTGTGCTTGTCGGGTTGCCAGGAGATTGACTCTGCTGCAGGCCCTGATCCCTGGCACCCAGGGAGGTCCTGATCCTGTCCTCTAGGCACCAGTGCAATACAAATCACAAATGAAGCCGCCTGTTGGGAAGGATAATGCTCCTGTGAGTGAAATGGTCTCAGCTATCCAATCCAGAGATCAAAGCTCCACACGCTGTTACATTTTATAAAGGTCTATAAAGAGAGATCTTAAGGCACAGCTCCCGGGAGATATCTTGCATTAGTTTTAGGCAAAACACCTCATTGGCAATGCTGCAAAACTGCAGGCCTGACATGGCCCCATGTAATTAATCCCACAGTAAATAACTGATTCTATGAATCAACCTTTCCTCCTTCCCATCATACAACCCCTGGCCTATTGCTGTTGCTTCCTTCGCCACCTTCTTTGTCCTTATATTGTCCGTTTACAGCCCAGTCTCATAGCACATAATGAAGCAGTGTCTGTGTGCTGCCATAAGCAGTCCAACTGACTCCAATGGGAATACAAGCGCTGCTCTCACCTCGACCCAGGTACATTGTGGTGCCAACGGGCAGAGAGCACAGGAGGTGCCGATAGGTTTACAGGGATCCCCTGACTTGGATATTTGCATAATAATTCACCAAAGGGTAGCATGTGAGGTCTCTACTGAGAGGCAGCAACTCGCTGCTCATCACAGTCACTGGGAAATGTACATGTGGATAATATTTAAGGATTTATGTGTCTGTACTGAAACTTATGTTCATAAGGCAGGTAACCAGGAGGTTCGTGTCTTGGGCGGGTTCCTCTGAAGCAGGAGGTAACAGACTCTCCTCTGTCTTGTTGTGTGTGTTTCGGGCATTGTGCGTCTTGCAATGCGCCTGTTTGCGTTACTGAGAGGATGTTTACAGGGAGAAATAAACAGCATGCTGGGATCCTGTTTACGTTGGGGTGCAGAGGTACGCTGGGATCTGTCACCGAGGAGGCAATCTGACAGGGTGACTTGTCTCGTGAATGGAAGATCACAGCCAAGCCTGGCTGTAAAATGCTGGAAGGACTTTGGGTGAGCATTGCTCTCTTACACAGGAAAATCTCCAGTTAAGTAAGTCTAGGATCTAGTATATGTGGTAGGATTTGATTTTATAGCTAACCTTTCGCTTCCAGTATGTCTACTTGCTGCCACGTGACCCTCGGCGCCTCATTAACTAAGCGTATATTTGATTTCACTGTACACCTCTCTACGGGCTGTGTGTTAAGCTGAGGGGGAACTGGGAAGTTGGACTGTATAGCTTCTCTGGAAGCAGGGAATCTGTGAATTCTGCAAATGTCCAGTGGCACGGAGGCTGGGCACTCCAGGGAGAGGCGCTCAGGGGATGGCATGTGCCTGTCGTTAACTGCAGAGAGACAGCAGGGTCTGCGTAGCCCGTGGCCAGTGAAGTCAGGGAACTGATCCCCGGCAGGCATGGACAAGGCTCCCTCACGCATGGGGCAGGTGATAATGATGTCCCTCACAACCCCGGGCAGTGTCACACTTGCTTTGCGGAGTCAGAAGCTTTTGTAATTCTATGCCTTTGGGCTTCATCTAACTCGAGTAATAATAAAGACTGAGGGAGAGGAGACTTGGTCTAAGGTTGACACAGGACTTGGAACATCTGGGTTCTATCCCCAGCTCTGTGTAATTTCACCACGCTGTGTCTCAACTTTCCCAGCTGTCAAATGGGCAGACAGATACCTACAGAACCGACCTGACCTACTGCTGTGGGGGCTGAACTCCAGGGTGTTTGTAAAGCATTCACAGACTTGGATGGAAGGTGCTTCACAGGCCACTTTTTTGGCTTGTGTGTGTGGAGCAGCTGTCTTTGTGTTACTGCGGATTTAGGACTACTCCTTGCTTAGCTTCCTCACTCTGTGAAAATTCATTGCAGATTCCAAACTGTAAAACTTGTGTAATTATAACAAGGTTCTAAAGTCTAGAACTCCTGTGGTGCCAGGGAATGTTTCAATTCTAGAAGCAGTGGGGTTTGAAGCGTTAAATTCTAAAATAAAAGATGTTCCGTGACAGGCATGCTAGATTAAGGTTTTTAAGCTTGTGTCATCTTTAACTTAATGGGGCAATGCTTTTATTTGCACATCCTACTAGGAGTCTGCAGTTCTCTAAGCAAAACATGATTTAGAAGGGAAAGCCTGTTAGCTTCCTAAGCAAAGCAGTTAGCATACAAATAGGAATCTATTTAATAGATCCCTGTACCAGGAAGACACGGTGACGGGGGGAGGGGATGGTCTCTTTTACAGTTTGCTATTTCTATTTTTCTTTTTTAAATAAAAAATACTGCTCCAGACTTGCCAAGATTTACAAGGCTCACTTGAAAAGGTTTTAGTTCAACCACAAAAAATCATATCTGAAAGCTAAAATTGAATCATTTCCAATCTGAGAATCCCCTGCAGGACATTAAGAAACAATGGGCAGGTCACTTGCTTAAGACAAACCTTGTGCTCTCTGTGGCAACACAGTTGCATTTGTTTTCCAGGAATTGTGGCCTTTTGGGGGGACATATCATTTTCAGACAAATTTGAGAGAGAATAATGGCTGGCTAAATATACCAGCATGGCAGAACCCAAGGACACAGTCCCCTTAAGGGAAGGGAAGCAATTGGGTTCGAGTGAGTGCAGCCTTAGGCTGGGGGACAAAATTCATCCTAGTTCAGAGAGCCAATGTAGGACACTAGGGCTCAGAGATATACAGGTGCCACTGAGTGGGCAGTGTTTGAGGATCTGGGCCTAACATCTTGCAGTGAGATTGCATGGAGAAGCCAGGATAGCAGGTGGCTGCTTTGTACAGCTCTATTAGCCCGGTATTCCCATGCAGAAGTGGTAGGGCAGAAGCCCATAAGTTGTGGTAGAGATTGAAGGGTGGGGGGACTGAGTTTCATCCTGAAGCCTAACTGCAGACTGGGGGGTGACTCACTATCCCATCCTCTGCCCAGCATGGGCCCTGCATCCTGGGGCTCTTCCCCCAGAGAGTTGCATCAAAGAAGCATTTTTCTGGAAACAGACTAATGGTTCCATGGCTGTGAGAAGCTCTGAAGTTAACATTACAAGAGCTTGGGGGATTGCAACCTTCTCATCACTTCTCTTCTTACCAACAGATTTTCTTGCCCTGAGTTTTTAAATGAAGAGAAACAACAAAAGAAAATACAACATTTCTCCCAGACACACAGTAAGTAGGGCAACCTAGGTAACCTCGGGGGTATTTCGGGAAGGAGAGGAAGAAGAAATTTAACAAACACCAAGTCTGGAAGGATGCACTGAATCCTGATTTGTAAACAGCTGTTATTTCTTTATCAGAAACAAAGGAAACTGATGGGGGGTTTCCATGGGGTTTAACCATGCGGCCCATAGTCATCCTTGTCTGTAATGCAAAGGCATCGGCCACATACACCAGAAGACCCAGTATTGTTAGAATCAGGCTCTGCCATATCTGATCAGCCCAGAGGGTCCATCTACTCCATCACCCTGTCTTTGATAACAGCCAGCTCCAAATACGTCCAGGAGAAGAGCAGGAGACTCCCTAATGGACAATGATGAAAGTCCACAGGGGACATTTCCCCCCTAACTCTTATCATTTCATGGGTGACTGAGTCCACGAAGAATGTGGTTTCCTCTCATACATGTGTATCTTGTCTGTTATCATGTGGATGCTCTCATTATCCATGTACATTTCTAATTCTGCTCATCTCTTGGCCTCACCGATATCTGGTGGCAATGAGTTCCACAGCTTCCTTATGTTTTGTGTACATGAGTACCACATGCTCCTTTATCCACATTAAAGTGATTTCCTTTCAGTTTCCTTGGTTGTCTTCCTAATTCTTATATTATCAGAGAGTCAATAACAGTACCTGATTTATGATTATTTTATATACTTTGATCAAGTCCCATTCAAGGAGGCTTGACTCTGAGAGTTTCTGAGATCTTGCTCATGAATTGCAGTGACTCAGTGCACCTCTGGATTAGGTTCTAATTCAGAGTCCTGAGTGAATGGCACAAGCACCCGCACTTATGAATAAATATCTGGCTGAACCTTTAGCACCCCCACTTATGAATACATATCTGGCTGAACCTTTAGGAGATCACCAATCACTGGGCCAAAGCAGACTGATGCAGTGCAAAACTCTTCCCAGCTCCAACTTTTGCTTGGTCTTCTAACAACAAACAGCAAATCTCCAACTACACTGATACCCATGGTCCTTGTGTGCTATTAAATCAGACGGGTTTTGCAAGCATGACGACTTCTTTTTGAAATAACAATGCCATTAACAACGAGCAGGAGTAAGGCATTGCTCTCCAGAATTGGGATGAGGTTACTTTGAGCGGTCCATTTCAAAATGAGATAGCTGTTTGCAGCATCTCCTTTGGTTTTGACATCATTCCTGCCCTCTTCCAAGTTTCTGAGGAAATATGCTGATTGAGCAGACATTACGGTTAATTTGGCAGCTGGTTCATACATCAGTTTCAGCCACAATTTATCTTAATTTCCTGGACACTCATTGTTTCGAATACAGTTAGTGAAATAGTGCTTGGAAGTGGATATGATCCCAGATTTAAAAGGGTTATAATGCTATTCTCTGAGTTCTTTGGGGACCCACCCTGGGATAGAATCACTGGACTTTTTAACAAGACAGGTATTAATTTGTATGGAATGAAACTATCAAAAGACAAAAAAGATTAAATATTTACCAGTGCTTTTTGCAAAAAACCTGCATTTGCAATAGTGACAAAGCTTGAAGGGCTTTGCTGTGTTCCAAATGAAGCCTTAATTTTTGAGTCCCGTTTCACACGTTGGAAGTATTTGGCTGGCCAAACATCTTTTTAAGTTTACAAATCTCAGACAACATAATTAAGTCTTGTGGCCGAGTTTCATTAAAATGATAACAGCTGCCATTCACAATGTTCCTTTATTCCCAGGGGCTCCCAATGTAGTTGACAAACTCTGAGTTAAAGACTTCACCCATCACTGAAATGCAGCTAGTGCCTAGAGGAACACAACAGCTGTTAATCAGCAGACAGTAACATGGTGCAGTAATTTAGAACTGGAAATGAAAAAGAATATTACATCCCACTGAAACTGCAAAGAGAATTTAGGTAGCCTGTCATCATCCAGAGGGGAATGCAGCCAGGCTACAAGGGCTAAAATGTCACTCCAAAAAGTGCCTTAGGACTTTCAGTGATCACCAGGGGCCAGGAACAGGGTTTTATGTTTCATCTCTCCCCAGTAATTCTGATTCTCCAATGCCTTGCAATTTTTCTCAACACCTTTGCCAAGGGCAAGTGGGTGTGTTCTGATTTGCCAGAGTTTTGTGTGTGTTTTGCACAGGTGTAGGCTGCACAAGGACATGGAGAATCAGGACCATGGATTTGCTAAAATCACCAATCCCAGGGCCTTTCCCCAGACCAAAGGGGATGCACAGGCTCCTCTTTTCAGCCACTTAACCCAGAGCCCCTGCCCTCTGTTCAGCTTGAGCACTGGGCTTAACTGATGCAGAGAACCTGTAGCCAGCCTTCTGCATCCGAATGACTTTCATCCTGGGTTAGCCACCCATCCTTCCAGCAAGCAGGCAGTACCAATACATTTTTCTCTCTCATTTCTAGGCATTTAATTTGACCCCCAAATCAACCTCCCCTTCCCCAAATCCACACCTGGCCTCATTTAGCAAGGTCAGAGGGGCACAGGGGATAGCTTTAAAATCAATAGACTGCTGAAATTTCTCTACTAACAGCCTTTTAGCCCCTACTCTCTTCTGACACAAAGCTGACGTAAGCACCAAAACAAGTGACTGCTTGGGGCCCCATGCATGCTATATAGCTTTCAATTCATGGCCAGGACAGAGGGAGGGGTAGAACTGGTTGAGAAATGATGTTTTGTCCTCTGCAAAATAATGTAGGTGAAAAGGGGGGAAAAAATCACTTTTGCTGAAAATTTCCTTCAATTTTTTTTCAGGTTTTTATTAAAAAAAAAGAAAACTGACAATATTTCAGATTTTGGAAACCAATAATACACACTAATAATTGTTCACAGAAACAGAAAAGCTTCCATGAACATTTCTGTTTTGTCAAAAAGCTATTGTTGCCTGGAAAAATATTTTGATGAGAACATTTTGACCAGCTCCTGGCATTTGAGATCCACATGGCCACCTCCAGCCTCTGTTTTGCCTCATTTGTCTCGTAAGTAGAGCCCGACCAAATCCCGTTTCCCTGGTTAATACATGCAGGAGGTCTGGAGATTTTGCATCACTCTATTCCAGTGGTTCTCAACCTATTTACCATTGTGGGCTGCGTATGCAGCTCTCTATGTGTTATGTGGGCCACATCAACACAATATATATACTACCTGTTGTAGTAGAAAGAAAGATCCTGAAGCATGGGCCTGGTGCAAGGCCTGAGGACTGAATCAAAGTCAGCAAAAGTTATGCTGTGAGCAACAGTCAGGTTCTGTCAAAAGCAGATGCTTGCCCACAAGTCAGTGTCCAGTACACAAACTTGGCACCAGTACTGCTCGCATTGCCAAAAGACACTGAATATGCAAACACATTCCAGCAGACCAGCACAAGAACACCCCAACCTAGCACACGATAAATAGGAGCAGAAAGAATATTTAGGTCCTAGCTAATAGCTATCTCCAGTGGCTGCTGTTACGGGAACAGTGTTCAGATTAATCCGGATTCTCAGATAGCATCAAGAAGGTCACCACAACTCCATGGAGGGGCTGTGACATCGTCCGGGAGGAGGTAAGTGCCACCAGCCAGTGCACACCTGTCATAGAAGAGATTGTCATTTTCATAGATTCAGACATTCCAAGGCCCGGCGGGACCACTGTGATCATCTAGTCTGACCTCATGCACAGCCCAGGCCAGAGACCTGCCCCGAAATAATTCTTAGAGCAGCTCTCCTAGAAAAAACATCCAACTGTGATTTTAACATTATCAGTCATGGACAATCCACCATGACCCTCGCCTAATTCTTGCAGTGGTTAAAAATGTACACCTTAATTTGTCTAGCTTCAACATCCAACCATGGGACTGAGTTCTACCTTTTTCTGCTAGCTTGAAGAGCCCATTATTAACTATTTGTTCCCATGTAGGTACTTACAGACTATCATCAAGACACCCCTGAACCTTCTCTTTGTTAAACTCAATAGCTGAAGCTCTTTGAGTCTATCACTGTAAAGCATGTTTTCTAATCCTTTAATCATTCCCCTGGCTCTTCTTTGAACCATCTTCAATTTGTCAACATCCTTCTTGAATTGTGGGCACCAGGACTGGACACAGGATTCCAGCAGCGGTCACATCAGAGCCAAATATAGAGATAAAATAAGCTCTTTTCACCGTGCGTTAATTGTCTGGAGGGGAAGACTCCTCACAGCAGGCTGCATGGCCCGGGCAGTCTAACCCACCCTCCAGGGAGTTTTTAATTGGACCTCAATGATCTTCTCGATATTGAGAATCGAAGTGCTAGAACATTCTTCAAACTTTTCAAAAATATCAGCAAAAATCTTCTGGCCAAAGGTTTGTGCTGTTTCCCTTCCAGCATGTGGAGTTAGGGGAAATGTTCGACAGTTCAACATTTCATTAAACATTTCCTGCAAATGTTTTAGAATCTTCTTGCAAAAACTTGTCTGTGTTTCTTGCCCGGCTTCTTTAATACGATCAAAGTGTTGTTAGGAAGCAGAGATTGGATATGGTGCTTCTCAGCTTAGGGGGAAAGAAACATGCTCCGGAGTATTGAAGGTGTTAATACCAGAGGTCTCAGGACATCTGAAATTGATGCTGTCAGCACCAGTGTGGGGTTGTCTAGTACAGGGAAAGAGCTGGCCTCTCCTGTAACCACACAGGCCTCTCTGCTCCTGGCACCTGCCTGCTCCACCACAAAGAGAATGCAGGTTCCTACCCATGCCACTCAGCTTGTAGTGTCCTGTGATGCAGGAATATGGGAATGGAGTCACCCCATACACAACCCCACTCAGCCCTCTCATTTTCCTCCTTCCTGCTTTCCCCCAGGAGAAGCCAATCCAAACCCTGCCTGCTAACTAGCTGTAGAATATTCCTTGGGGTTGTTTTTCTGCAAGACAAAACAAAGCAACCAAGGGTATGTCTACATCTACAGTTTTGCAGCGCTGGTTGTTACAGCTGTATTAGTACAGCTGTATAGGGCCAGCGCTGCAGAGTGGCCACACTTACAGCAACCAGCGCTGCAAGTGGTGTTAGATGTGGCCACACTGCAGCGCTGTTGGGCGGTTTGCAGCGGGGTTCGGGGAACGCGAGAGCAAACCGCGGGGAAGGAGACCTGCTTGCGGGGGGGTTCGGGGAACGCGAGAGCAAACCGCGGGGAAGGAGACCTGCTTGTGGGGGGGGTTCGGGGAACGCGAGAGCAAACCGCGGGGAAGGAGACCTGCTTGCGGGGGGGTTCGGGGAACGCGAGAGCACACCACGGGGAAGGAGACCTGCTTGCGGGGGGGGTCGGGGAATGCGAGAGCACACCGCGGGGAAGGAGACCTGCTTCCCGGCGGTTTGCTCTCGCGTTCCCTGAAACCCCGAGCAAGCAGGTCTCCTTCCCCGCGGTTTGCTCTCGCGTTCCCCGAACCCCCCTGCAAACCGCGGGGAAGGAGACCTGCTTGCAGGGGGGTTCGGGGAATGTGAGAGCAAACCGCGGGGAAGGAGACCTGCTTGCAGGGGGGTTCGGGGAACACCGAAGCAAACCGCGGGGAAGGAGACCTGCTTTCAGGGGGGTTCGGGGAATGTGAGAGCAAACCGCGGGGAAGGAGACCTGCTTGATTACCAGAGAGGCTTCCTCAGGTATGCTGGGATACCTGCTTATTCCACGGAGGTCAAGAAAAACGCTGGTGAGTGTCTACACCTGATGACCAGCGCTGGATCACCAGCGCTGGATCCTCTACACCCGAGGTTCGACCGGGTGTACGGCCAGTGCTGCAAACAGGGAGTTGCAGCGCTGGTAATGCCCTGCAGGTGTGTACACCTCCTAAATTGCAGCGCTGTAACCCCCTCACCAGCGCTGCAACTTTGTGGTGTAGACAAGGCCCAAGATTTAGGGAGGCGATCTCTGCGGCTCAGGGGAAACATTCCAAAGATTAAATCAATGCTCTTCCCTCAGCTGAGCTTAGCACACAGCTAGTGCTACTTAACTCCCTGGCTGCCACACTCAGGTCTTTGCAGGCTGGCCGCAGCCCATTCTGGCTTTCAGTCGGGTGCTTCTGGCCCTGTGGAAGAGCAAGCTCCCTTGTCCAAGCCCCAATCTGCAGCACAAGTGAATGGCAGGAAATTCTCAGAGGGTGGGTAATTCTGCAGTAGGTGGCACCAGAAATGTGTCAGGGAGTCAGAGGGAATTGGGAAGATGGACAACGATGAAGCCCCCAGCCTGGCAGAAGCGTAACTCAGACCTAGATGTGCAAGGCAGGGCAGGAGCGGTGACTCGTGGTTTAGTGCAAGGAATAGGCATAGGAAAGGCCAGCCTTGCACATTCTGTGTGTGTGCCTTGCACTTTTGCTGGTATGGGAGACCGGAATGATTAAGGCAGGACTGTGCATGCCTGGCTCTTGCATGGTCCAGAAGTTGGAGGGCAGGTACAAGGAATTTATCCCCTATGCAAGAGCGAGGCACAGCTGAAGTCCTTCCTCCCTACTGTGCTGCGAGCACAAGCCACCCCACAGGGAGCAAGGCAGAGGCTGTGTCATGGTCCCGCTTCCCCTCTACTGGCTAGCAGAGCTGGCCAGGATCAGCGACGGGAGCATGCTCCAGCACTCTAAGGGATGGTGCACTCAGCTCCCAGAAACTCTGGTAGGAATTGTTCCTCCGGCGGCACTTGGAGAGTCCGTGTGCTTTGTGTGTGAGTAGTAAATGAGAACTAATGGCACTTTGCACATAGAAAATAGCCGTTAGCACTTACGCAATAGTTACAGAGCATGTCTAGGAAGCCTGTCTCTGGAAGATCTCAAAGCATTTTACAACCCATCCCCTGTGAAGTCGATAAGTGTTCTATTACCCATATATAGACCCCATTTTACAGATGGGCAAACTGGACTCAACCGAGGTCATGCAGTGAGTGTCAAACTTCGATAGCAAACGCTGGGGAGATGCTCCTCAGTCCCCTCCTCCAACCACTGGGCAACACTGCCTCTCTGCCTCCATTGGCAGCACCAGAGTCCAAGGAGGGACAGGGAGATGGGGGGAGGAACAGCTGGAGCAGACTGGAAAGCAGAGCCACAAACTTCTGTGCTGTAACTGATCCTGTCCATCTGCCATCTCTGCCCCCACTCAGGTATGCTCCAGTAATGCCACCCCCTCCCCGCCAGTCCCTGGCAGCCTTCAGTAACACTCCCTGGGCTCCAGGCCCAGTCCTCAGTCACTACACCCAGCCAAGGAACCATGTCTGGTTCGTCAAACCTGGACTCTGAGCTGTTGAACGGAAGTTCACTGACTGAGGCATCTGCAACAGGAGCTGAGCTGTTAGCCTCACCATTTCCCCCCTCGCTGTGTGCAAACAGACTTGGAAGAGATTTGCAAGTTTGAAAACAGCGCACGTTGTAGGATGCCTGTGTCAGGAATAGCTTCTTCAAATGACTTCAAACTTTTTTCATAAACTCTACCCAGGCTCGGACCTGCCCTGCCATGTTTCAAACCAACCTGACTTTGTTTTGTTTTTTTGTGTTGATTTTGGAGGTGCTGCAAAATTCAGCTTTAAGGAGAAACTGCTGCCATTCTAACTATGGAGGGGGAAAGTGCCAATCCCCAATCACAGGACAAAACAAAGCCCAGTTCTGAATATCACTATACTTTGGAAAATCTTCAGATCCTGCCCCGGGGGGCTTGTCTTGGTTTATATTTTTAGTAAGAAAACCTGTGGTGTAAGTAAATGATGAATCTTTGTTCTGTGGACTTCTCCTTTAAATCTTTAAGGAGCTGCAGGCATTGGCCATGTTGTGTTCATAGGAGAATGCAGCAAGTTGTAGAGGAGATAAGCACACTGTGCTCTCTCACTCATGAAGACGGTTCTTTTGTTCTGTCTTGGTTTTGTTGTTTCTCTTGATCTAAACTAAAAGGACAACATGCTCTTTGTGTACAAGAAAAAAACCTAATGATAGAACCCAGACCCAAGGCAAGAATTTCCTTAGAAGTTTGGGAAATTAGTTAGTTGTGCTCATGGTTTGGTTGTTTGGGGTTTTTTGTTGTTGTTGTCTTTAATGATTACAATAGCTGTGGTAATTTTTCATGTATATTTCTCTCCCCTTCCCCCAACAGACTAGTCTTTATAGAAGGTGTCTGTACTCCACTATGGCTCATTACCTTGGGAGTTCTGTAACACAGTCCTTGTCAAAAGAAAAGAAAAAGAATGAAAGGGTCATTTAAATAAACAAGGACTTATTGGTTTTTTTAAATGATGGCTGCTTGTTTTCTGAGACAGGGTCATGCACAGAACCTGCATGTTATGCAAAAATTATAAATGCATATTGGGTTGGCAGGCCCGATAGCTGTCCCTAGGGCAAACAAACCAAAACACGTTGAGCAGGAGGTAACAGACTACGGGCCCAATTCAAGCCTTCCTAGTAGTCATCCCAATGAGAATGTTAAAGGTTAACAAAGAAAAAGGGTGCCCCAGTGGCTCGGGCATTAACCTGGGAGCTGGGTTAATTTCTCTGCTCCACCACAGACTTCTGGTGTGACCGTGGGCAAGCTCCTTAGCCCCTCTGCCTCAGTTTCCCCTCTGTGCAATGGGGATAATAGCATTGCCCTGCTCCTCAGTGATGAAGTGAGCAGAAATTCATTGTAGGTTGTGAAGTGCTCAGTAACTACAGAAAGTGGGGTGGGGCATAGGGAGGGATAGCTCAGTGGTTTGAGCATTGGCCTGCTAAACCCAGGGTTGTGATTTCTGTCCTTGAGGGGGCCTGTAAGGCTCCCTCCCTCACCTCGGTGGGGGGGAGAGAGGTCCCTGGAGGGCCGTGATAGCCTGTCTCTGGTTCCCTGAGTGCCGGGCCTGGCAGAGCTCCGGCAGCCAGCAAACGAACAGCCTTACATGCAGGCTGGGGCCTGGGCCTTCAGGGCTCAGGCAGCCACTTTTCTTCAGAGATCCCCTGCAGAGGAATGTGCGGGGGGAGCAGCTGCCCTGCGGGCCCTCCCTACTCCACTGTGTCCCAGCCCAGGGCCCTGGCAGGGGCAGAGTCAGCTGCCCTGGGGTCGGCGGGGATCCAGCCACAACACGCCAATGCTGGGGTTCTGGGCTTTGCAGCCCGCCCTACGGCAGCTGCCCCTGGGCCACTTCCTGCCTCCCCTGGGGTGGGTGGGTCCAGGCGTTGCCCAGCTGCCCCAGGTAAACAGCGGCGGGCACTCCAGGCCAGTCGTTGTCCACGTCTGGGGTGTGGACCAGGCTAGGCAGGGAATCTGCCTCGAGCTGCTTCAGAACCAGTGGGACATCCTTCCCCTCTGCAGGTTTCCCCCCGAATGGGCTGTGGGTCTGGTCTTTTATACTTCCAGCCCCACCCTTCTCCTTCCGGTGAGGGGGGCGGGGAGGTTTAGGCTCCACCCTCCCAGGGGCGTGTAAGGCTCCCTCACTCACCCACCTTGGGGGAGGGATGCCCATCCACCTCACATCAGGGCTACTTAGGGATATGGGGCAAAATCAGTACTTGGTCCTGCTAGTGAAGGCAGGAGGCTGGACTCAATGACCTTTCAGGGTCCCTTCCAGTTCTATGAGATAGGTATAGCTCCATATATAGAGAAATACTTAGACAAAAACAATTGCAAAACTCACATGGAAAACAATGTAATCAGCAAGTCTCAACATTTATATGAACAATGAGATCATCTGTAGACAGGATAAAATAAATTCTAGGACCCTCAGGGAAACCCACCACTGAGCAACTCTCCTTGGGAAGAAATTTCCCTGTGTACATAATGGTCCATTATAGAGTCTCTTGGACCTTCCTCTGAAGCATCGGGCCCAGGCCACTATCAGAGCCAGAAGACCGGACTAGATGCACCATTGGCCTGAGCCGCAGGATAAGTTTTACATTCCCTTGTCATCTTGGAACCTTCTGCAGGAATGATCCAAACTTATTTGTAGGCTGACTGCCAAGCAGCTTCTCAGAGAATCACGGACGTTAGAGACAGAGATGCTCTGTTCTCACTGAGTCTTCCTAGAGGCCAGTGCAGGAACCGACACTGTTCCATGCTTACAGGAGGATTCTAAGATCAAGGAGAAGTTCTGTGCTCCATTGTGCTGCAGGGAAGGGACCACAAAGACAGCCACTTTGTCCTTGGCCCAGCTGCAGTGCCATCAGAGAGCTCCAAACACGACATGTGGTACAGTATCTTCTAGGCAATTCACTCTAGTGCTTTGCTGTGCCATACAGCCCCTTGGTCGTCCAGCAAGCAGCTGAACTCAAGAGGCTTAGTATCAGCACAGAAAAATGTGGCTGTCTGGAAACGTCCACTTGGATTGCTTTTATTCCGTGGATAAAGTACAGATCTCTGCTCAGGAATACGCAGATAACATTTCCTGAAGAGAGAAGAAATGCCTTGGTCTTAAGAGGCAGCTTGGTCTTGTGGATTAGGCATTGGTCTGGGAGAGAGTGGACTCAGATCACTTTATCTCTGTGCTCTGATGCCCCTTCCACCTGTCATCTGCCTTGTTGAGTCAAGGCAAGGACAGTCCTTCACTAGGTGTTTATGCACTGCGTGTCTCAAAACGTGACCATTGTCACATTGGCTGGACCAATCCTCCTTGCCGGATTCCAGTCTCCTGCTAGTTTTACGCAGGCGTAACGCCATTGATTTCAGTGGAATGACTCCAAATTTATGCCAGGGTATGTGAGCGCTGAATCAAGCCCATTGCCTTTAGTAGATCTACACCTGATTGACATCGCCATTACAAAGAGGGCCGTGAAGAGCAGAGGGTGGCTGCAAATAGCACTTCTTGCTATTTGCATGGACTCCTTACCCTGATTCCTCCCTAGAAGGACTTTATTTCAGATCAATACTTTCAAACCACTTACCTGCAGTCCCTTTGTATTGTGTGCATTTGACACAAAAAGCATATACCTTGCCTGCTGGAGTGAAATAGTTCTTTAAAACAATGCAGAGGAAGGACACTTGTTCTCAGCACAGTCGCTGACAGAGGGCCTGTTGTAGGCACAATCCTTGCAGTGCTAAATACTAAATAGACTGACGTTCTTAACTCTCACTATCATGCAGGTTTTCCAGACTTCAAATCATTCTTCTAGCTCTTTTCTGAACCTTTTCCAGTTTTTTAACATCTCTTTTGAAGTGTAGACACCAGAACTGGACACTGTATTCCAGTAATGGTCCCACTAATGCCATCTACAGAGGTACTGCCACCTCTCTACTCCTACATGATATTCCCCTGCTTGTACATCCAAGGACTGCCTTCACTCTCTTAGCTCCAGCATCCCACTGGGAGATCATGTTCAGTTGGGTGTCTACCATGAACCCTCAGTCCTTTCCAGTGTCTCTGCATGCCAGGATATTGTCTCCCATCTTGTGAGTGGGACCTACATTCTTTCTTCCTACATGTGCATTTGGCGACATGAAAATGCATGTTGTTAAATGAGCCCACTTCACCAAGTGATCCAGGTTGCTCTGTGTGACTGGCCTGTCCCCATCAGCATTATTATTATTAAACTGTTCATCTTGGACATAGACAACTGACACATCCGTGAGCATCCCTGGTCATCTGCTTGTTTAGAAGCTGGGTTATAGGCAATTTGGTCTAGTAGTTAGAGCAGGATCCTAGTGATTGGAGCCGGAGGTCAGATCTGAAGTCAGAGGCCGAATGCCAGAACCAAGGGTCGACACAGAGTCAGAGCCAGGAATTGGCGCTAAGGGCCAGAACCGGCGTCCAGGAAGGCAAGAGCAGGGCAGGTTCTGAGGCAGATGCAGGCTGGGACAGAACTGGAACAAGGCTGGGTTCAGGGCAGGGCGTAGGCTGGAGCAGGGCTTAGATTGAGGCAAGCACAGAGTGGCAGCGAATCCACAGGTGTGTGCGCTGAGCAGCTAGGGAGCAACTGCTGCTGCTGGTCTGAAGACCGGCCTGCTGGCTTCTCAGCCCGTTAGGCAGCGCATCCCAGCAAACAGCCCAGCAGAGCTGGGAGGCTGCCAGGAGACTGAGCCGATGCAGCATAGGGCCAAACTCCTGACAGTTTCCAACTCCCCACATCCAAACCCGGAGTGTCCAAAACGAGCTAGTTTGTCCAGGTGGGAGGGATGGTCTTATCCAAGCCTTTGCTTTCCTTCTTATTTTCCTTTTTTAGTATGAGCCGCTTCTCTGCTTCATGCTCCAGTGAGCAGTCACGCCAAGTGCTTCTTAAACAGCGCAAGTGCATCTAGGAGCAGCTTAAATTTACCAACCCTGCTTTTCAGTTGAGCGGTCACTTTTCAATATCACACTGAATGGTGGTGTGGTCGTTCTAGCAGAGAATTCCTCATTTTCCTCCGGCTCCAGCTTCTGGTGTGGCTGACACTGTATCTTCCCTGGGGACTCAGGGCCAAGTTACACCTGCCACGCACAGAATAAAAAGGAACATGATGTTTTCAGGCAGAAAAAAGCGTGCAATAGAATATTTGCTGATGAATTTGCTCCATGCCTTCCCGTCTCGCGCGGGATCAGCCCCAGAAGTGAGATCCAACCTAAATCTAAACACCCTTTGGAGTTGTCCAATTCCCAGACCTGGATCCAGATTCTGAAAACAGGCTCCTATCATTACAACTGAGCTAACCCCAAACCTCACACCAGGACCTGTCCTTGGATCTGAGGGTATGAAGTGTTGGTATGTGTTGTGAAGAGTTAATGGGAGAAACCGGAACTTGCCTCAATACCGTCAGTGGATGCTCCCCATCCAGGTACAAGTTAAACACAATAGGCCAAATTCTATCCCAAGGATAACTCCATTGATTTCCATGGAGTCATACCACAGATTAATATGATCCAGGAGATTAATTAGCATTTACAGATCACAAAGCACCAAACAAGCTGTCAATTAATGTAAAACAACATGCTGACTGACATTGGTCTCACACTGATGTAAATCAAGAGGATTTCCATTGAAAGCCAGGCTCCAAGGTCTCTGCCCCACAGCTTAAAATCCAGAGCAGATCAGCCCACTCAGACGCCGATTACACTAGGTGACAGGATCAACTGGAGATGGTAGAAAAACACAGTGCCGTTTCTGAACTGCTTCCTGGAACAAGACTGTTGGAAGGAGCAGAGAGAGTTGTTTGACAAATGGAAAGTGAGAGGCAGTGTCCAGTATAAAGGAAGACATGGAAGAGGCTGCCAGGCCATGACTGAGAGAAGAATTAAAGGGGACAGTTTGGAACACATGCTGAAGATTATAAAGACTCAAGATGGTAACGTTCAGATGTGGGATTTCAGGCTTAACACAGGATCTGCTCAAGTCCACATGGTTTCACCTTTCTCTGAGGCCCTTAAAGCCCACTGAAGTCAATGGGAACCTTTCAATTGCTATTGCTATTATTCACTATTTGAATTGCAGTAACACCTAGGAGTCTTAGTCATGGCCCAGGACCCCACTGTGCCAGGTTCTGTCCAAACACAGAACAAAAGAGGATCCCTGCTCCACGGAGCTCGCAGTCTAAATAGAAGACGAATGACAGCAGGTGGATGCAGACAGATGGGTGGGGAGTACAAGTAGACAATATTGGTCAGTATAATAGGCTGTGGTCTTGACCTTGGTGGGCTTTGGATCTGACCCCAAATACTTGAGCAGCTAGTTCAGACCAGAGAAGTGGTCATTTACTGTCTAAAGCCATCCGGAAAAGTTTACATCAAGAGATTAGAGCAAATAATGAAAAATGAAAAAAAAACTTGTCATGAGGCAATGGGTGATGCACCTTACTCTCTACATCAGAAACACCAGCCACCGAGGCTTGATGTTAGCACATCCCAAAGAGGAAACTGAAATGTGCTTTTTACACAATCAAAATGTTGACATAGTTTATTTAAAAAAAAAAATTGACAAAACAAACAAAAACCCAACAACCAAAACCCTCTTTTCTTCATTTATCCTCCAATTATCTAAATGGTTATTTACAATTTTTGTTCACTAAAAGCTGGTGTTTCATTAAACAAATTCAATAATCATTTCAATAATATTTTTGATAAAAATTTCAGAAAAAATACAGCTAAAAATCGTGAGTTAAGAAACAACTAAAATTAGCTCCATTGAGAACACTTTGAAATAAAGACAATTTCAAATTTCACATGTTTTCCTTGGAAATAGCTTTTCATTTTTCGACCACCAGTTAGTTCTATATGATGGGCAGGTTGTAAATGCCTAAATGGAATCAACACGCAGGTGCCATCTAGAGGGAACTTTATGCATTACAGGTCTAATTCTCGTACACTCGATTGTCACGGCTTTGTTTGAATGGGAAATTTTTACCAGTTATACCAATAAGTTATACAGGTATATTAATACGAATAAAAACACCAGGTGTAAACTCTTATTCCAGTATAACAGAGTTTTTTTCCAGCTTAGTTTAAATCCATTTCCAAGGAACATAACCTGTATAACTATGTAATTGGTTTAAATTCACATCTTAGGTTATACTGAAAAAACCCTTTCCTGTATACACAAGGTCTAAAATAGAATTGCTCAAGTGTAAATAAGTGGAGAATGTTGCCCCGCAGAGACAATAGTAACTCACCGATGAACAACCCTACAGCACCAATGAGTTCTTGCTGGAGATTCCCATTAAAATTGGAAGATAAATCCACTGAAGAAAGCTTCCTTAACTGGAACATGGGCAAATTTATCACTGCATCCTTAACAAAGTCTAAGGGCCACAAATGGAGGCGAGGCCTTACAAAGCCATCCAGGCAAAATGAATCAATATTCAATTTCGCAAAGATAATGCATCAGAACCTTGCCCCCCCCCACATTTATCAGAAACGTAGACAAATACACTGATTACAGATCTGAAGCCAAACATTAGATGCCACAACCAGCTGCTCCAGCAGCTGTTGGATTTAACACAACTGCAGGTGGACAATTGATCGCAGGCAACTAGCCACACTACAATGTGATGTCAGCTGCTTTTAGAGCCCAGGGAGAAAACCCTCCCTCTGCCTCTGGGGATGTGCCAGCCCCATTTGACTGCAGAACCTCTGTGAGACTGGGGAGTCTACACAATGTTATCCAACCACCTCTGCGTTTCATTGGGGCTTCATTGTCTTCAGTGGAGGGGGGTCTTCACTACCTGGGACCAGCTCGAAAGTCACAGCAGTGGATATATTGCAGTGTTCACTGTCTGTCCCCTAACCCCATCACAGAGTCTCCAAAAGTTCCTTCCATGCAGCCTATTGCTTTGGGGTAAGCATGCAGACCAGGTTTGTTTCCAGGTACCTTCAGTCCCAGCACATCTCCAACCCTGACATCGCCATGTCACACTGACAGCTGAATACCAACTGCCCCTGCAGACCAGGCATGAAGCAAAATCAGTCCCACAGGGAACTTGCTGTCCTATTATTTTAATTCACCGAGGAAGGCAGAACCAGCTACTAAAGTGCCATCTCTTTAAAGGGATTCACACAAGCTAAAAATCGTGGGTCAGATTTGCAACATTAGTTGAACCCATGTGCACATGCCTCACTTAAACTCACAACTGCTACGTCTTGCATGCAAATCAGGGCTATGGCCAGGTACGTCTAAGTGACCTTATGCCCAAGCAAATGCTTGATGTGAACTGGCAAATCTCAGTATGGTTTTTAATTTCCATCTTGTACAAAACGTCATTATCCATGTCATTTACCATTAAGCATCTTTGATTGCTAAACCTGAAAGATGTGTTTTATTTGTTCACATTTCACTCCATTCAGACAAGGAATCGTGGCTGATGTGGTTTAATCCAGTTGATCCTAAAGTGCCTTAGTTAGAGTATTGTTCTATTTCGATTTTAAACACTGCAGATTAAAGTATTCAGAACATTAAAATTACTGTTTGCTTTGGTTGGGTGTTTATTTTAATGTCAGGGTTTTTCAAAATAAATTCTTCTGTTAACATAGAAGCCAAGTTCCAATGTGATAGGTGCATGGTAGATTAACACACAATTAGTTCCTTTAACCCTCCATTTTAAAAAGAAAAGAAAATATATTTTTGTTGTAAACTATCCGGCAGCATCTCTTGAGAGATACTGCCAGTCTTGTATCTAGACAATTTACTATCTGCCTCTGCACCTCTGCCAGTCTGTGAGACTTAACTAACAAACAAATCAGGTCTCTCTTTGGTAGCTGCTTGAAAGACTCAAACAGATAGGAGAAACTGACTAGAGTGAAACTGATTATGCAGCTAGTGCTGTCAAATGATGAAAGAAAAATAAACTGGAAAAAAGGAGCAAAATAATTGTTTCTCTAATCTGTCTCAGTGACAGGAAGCTTTAGGTTTTACTTGTAACAATAGCAGGTGAAACAAGATTTAAAAGGGGAGTGTGATTTCAAGTTGTCAGTGCCCCTGTAAATCAAAAGAAGAACACACAATTTTATTTTGCTCTGCACCAACACTAATACGTTAGGAAAAGGTAGGCAAATGATCAAGAACACCAAGAAACCTGGAAAAGATGATTGATGAGGGCAAATCAGGGAGATGTTCAGAGGACACACATTTGCATTCTGTTTTGGGGTAGCTGTCAGGAGATTATTTTTCTATGTGCTCGGCAAGTGGCTACATTAACAAGCACCATCAAATGCAAAATAGCTCCTTCCACTCAGCACTACCCCAGCAGTAAAATCCACTTTCTCATCTGTCCAAAATGTTTTTCTTCTGCACCATCATCTACAGAAGCCAGTCGCATTAAAAAAAAAGAGGTCAGAGACAGAGGAATGAGAGAGAGGCTGGGAGAGAATGATACTGAAGCTTCCCCTAGAGCTAATTAATCAAATGAATTAGGATTTCCAATTCCATGAAGCCATTAGAGCAAAAGCAAGCCTTGGCACCCATGCATAACTGGAGATTACATAACAAATGTCATTTGTACAGCAGATGACTCAGCAAGAGGATTTCCCAAGACACTTTCCTACGGAAGACTCTCTTCCCGAGCTACAGCACTTTAGCTGCTAAAGGAATTCTTATGAATTACATCCTGTCCATCTGATTTAAAGCGATGTATCACATCAAAGGATGTGCTAGATTCAACCGGGGAGAAAGAAAAAATGAAAATCCTGAGTTACAGTCAGCACAGTTACCTGCATCTGCCTCCCCTCGTCTCAGTATAGTGCAGAAAGTGTGGGCTCTAGTGCTGTGGGCAGAGCTAGGACTGCTAGGGTTTATTCCTACCTCTGCAACTGACTTGCTAAAACCTTGGGCAAGTCTCTTAACCACCCTGCAATTGAGTTAATTAATGATTGTGCAGTGCTGTGAGATCCTCAGATGAAAGGCACTTCCTATATGTGCCAAGTGTTAGCCTTGTTACCCTGTACTTTATGGTGGCCTGGCTTGATAGAGCATAAAGTCTACAGCATCTACTGTCATGGTGTGCTGGGTTACAACCTGCTGACCTCACACATGGGGAAATGTGGAATCAGGCTGCATGAAAATGAAGAAAATAAACTGACCACGTGTAATGGGGAATAATGTCATCACAACACAGCCAGTGGATGTGTCATCACTGCCCTGCTCTGCCCTCGGTGCCACGGCACAAGTTCTATAGACTGCCCACAGCCCCTGGGGAGTCTCCTTTGTCCCACGTGACAAGGACCTGTGCTTTCTTGGCAGGAGGATCTGAGTTTTATCCCCACTGCCGCTGGAAAGGATTGCGCATGGTGCAAGGCTGTAGGGGGTCAGCCCCTGTGTGTTTCCCTGTCCTTATTGTTTCATACTGTATTCTGCACTCCCACCTTTGCACTATGCAATGAAAGACTAACCAGTGCATAGCTTAACAAATGTGTAACAAACCCGTCCAGAGCCCTTCACAATCCAGGCTAACTCTTATCAGATGGGTCATGACCAGACTTTTCAATGGTCTTATGCAGTGATTTTTTTTTTAATTGAACAGTATGTGTTTGGGAGACATTTGCTTTTCCAGCTGGCTTCAAGGATTAAAAAAATATCTAGTAAGAAGAGGCAAAGCATTTTCAATCAAAGGCTGCCCTACTGTGTTTTCATTTGGTGCTGGTTGAAATCTTCAGTTGCTTTGGTGTGGTTTGGGAATTTCACTGAAAGGCACTGAGAGCCCAGTCCTGTAGCAAATGGGAAGTGTTACCTGAGATGGGGTAAGGATGCCAGGGTCAGCTCCAGAATTGAGGGACTGAGAACCTATAGACCAACTATCGCATCACCCAATTTGTGGCAGCTACATAGAACCATGGGAAAGACACATGAAAAAGGTCTCTTTTCTGTCCCCACTACCAGAGCAGGATGGCTTTAGGTTCTGAGCAAATTCAGCTCATCCAGTTGCATAGGACTTTCAGTAATTATCATCAGAGATTATTTCATCTTCTAATAGATCTTGCACCCAGAAGTGATTGGGAATTTTTCGAAGAAGTATTTTTTCATCAGAAAATGCTGATCCATTGAAACCAAAAGAGTTTGTAGAAAGGATCAGTTTTGATTAATTTCTCATTTTAAAATTGAAGAAAAAAAGTTTTGAAATTTTTAAAACTTCACATTTTGACATTTTAGAAATGAAAACATTCTCGGGTTTGAGTCAAAATGACTTTTCATTTAGACATTTAAGTCAATTTAAGGTAAAATATGTAAAAACTCCTTAAAAAGTCAAAATCTAAACACAATATTTTAAAATTATTGAATGAAATGTTTCAATTAATCCGATCTGATTTTTTTTTTGTTTTGGTTCATGAAAATTTTCTGTCCTGAAAAGGGATGGGAAAAAATCTTGATATCTCAGAAATTCTTCCGGGATTCCCACTTAGCTCTACTTACACCAACACATTTTCTCTGACCTGCTGTTGAAACTTTCCTGTGCACAGTTTCATTCCATTCCTCCTAGTTATGACCACTTCGAACACACCAAACAATTCTTCGATGACCTCTGTGTTTACACCCAGCTTGCAATATATCCAATTTTACATTAACAAATTGACTGTCTCTTTCCTTTGCAGACCAGGAGGCTGACTATTCCATACATCAGTTCTGAGAAGGAAGGACATGCTCCCTAAGATCTAGCTCATAATCATGTGGTCTCATGATCACATGCACAAAAGACCGTAGAATGCCAAAATTGGGGATGCAAATCATCTGCGAGTGCAAACAGCATATAGGTGAAAACTGGGTTGAGTATCCTTTAAAATTTGGCCTTCCTAGTAATTGTAAACTATAGAGTATGAGTGCAGACAAAACGCAGCAATATCCTACCAATGTTCCAGAATGGAAAACAGCAGTGAGCAGAAAGCAAGCCCAAAGGAAGCTGCAGAAATCGAATTGGAGACCAGGGTGCAGTGGCAAAAAATCAGGGAAGCACTCAGAGGAATGGCCAATCTTCACTCATTTCTGGAATAGAATTAAGTGATATTAAAACTGGGGTGTAGTTGGGGTGCAATGATGTCACATTAAGGTACAAGTGTCTGAACATCGGCTGGGCAGGCTGGCTCCTTGGCTCAAGTCCAGGGCTCCTATGATGCTAGTTTGGAAGGTTGATTTATATGCAAATGGATGATCCAAGTCCTAACAAGCTGGTCCTACTTTTCTACCAGCCAGGCTCAGTTTCTGCATGCTCACTGGAACATAAAGAATAATGATGATTGTTCAGGATGGACTCTTTCTTTTCGTTATCCTGAGAAACGTACCTCTCTTCTAACATTGGGTCTCCTCACTTCTTGCAGAGGGCAACGTCACAAGCTTGAAAATTACATGAGGTGGGAAAGATAAAATTCTGTCCCTCTGGATCTGCTCTCTACCAAGCTTTTGAACCCATAAAGCAGTTTCCCTGAAAGTCCCTGAGCTCTTGTGGATCGAGGAACAGGCAGCGATGGAGGAAGGGGGAGTGAGTAAAAGTGGTGGGTGCTAGTGGAAATCTCTTCAAGCAACATGAAAGAAAAGAGTTTGGGGAGGTGTAACAGGTTTGTCTGCTCCTTTCAGGGGCATGTGGCTTGGTGCCTGCCAGCCCTGCTGCATCATCAGACCCAGCTGGGAAGGGGTCAGGTGACCCTTATAAAGAGCTGGGAGAGCTCAGCTGGAAAGGAGCTGCAGGAGGGAGATGAGCTCCTGCAGTAGGCCCCGAATCAGGGGTTTGAAGGAAAAGGGGTGTCCTGCTTTCTGCACAAGAGACGCAAGGGGAAACGCCTCTAGGAACCAGAGCCCTTGGGGGGCAGAGGAACTGCTTTGTTTGGATGTTTTGCCTACGTTTTGAGTTGGAGCTAATAACCTATGCCCTAAGGGAAGGGCCTGACAGAGACTTGGGATGGGCCCTGAGCCCTTCTGGGCTGGTGACAGAGCCCACTACCCTACAGAAGGGCACAACCATCATGTTTCAGAGCATGAGTCCATCTCCAGCTAAAGATCAGGAAGAAATTCTCCCTGCATGCAGGCTATCCCATAACTGCAGCATCTCTTGCACCTTCCTTTGAAGCAGCTGGGGTTGGCCCTGAAGGACACCGGACATTGAATTAGATGGATGTCTGGTTTGATCCAGTGTGGGAATTCATGTGTTCTCAATTGTATCCTCCACCTTCAGGCTCACTGGAACCAGAAACTCCATCATTTACATGTAGAGGATGAGGATGGATGGGACTGATTTCATGAGAAAAGCATTCTGCCAGCTACACAAGAATGTGAACTCCCAGCCAAATGGAAAAACAAGGCAGCGTTCAGCTCTTTAACAGCCTGCACTCCAGAGACATGCAGAAGAAATTTTTCCTTGTTTTTTCTCTGAACCTCAAACTACCCTTTGTAACAGGCCATTGCTGGACATGCTGTAGGGGAAAAAATGGTTCACGGGGAGAGCACACCTCACCCAGAAACTGCCAGAACCCTGAAGAGTTCAGCGTTGAAACAGACCAGGTTGTTGTCCATACAGACAAGTGAGTCTCTGGCTGTACAATAATGGACAGGTCTGGTTACTGTAAAGTTATTGCATAAGCTAATGGGGTCTGATCACATAGTCCCTCTTGCACGGAATTCCCATTGAAAGCAGTGGGAGTTTGCAGTGCATGAAGAGGGCAGGTTGGTGGAGCCCAGATCTCTAGTAACACGAATGCGCCATGACTGAGTGTGCCGTTTGGCCAGACAAGTTTTGATACTGCTCTAGTTCACTCCATCACACAAAGATGGAACCTTACTCAGAAGTAGCGACAGCACAGAGAGAAGCTGTCAATTCAGGCTATCTGTGAGCTTTCTGATCAGAGCCGTTTGGGTTTTACAGTAGGCAGGTGATTGCTTTAAAGGCGTCTGTAGAAACATCCCCATTAAAAAAAGGAAAAAGAAAAAGGTTTAAGCAAAATAGCCCAGCTGAGGCAACCCAAAAAGGAGAGTGGGCAAATCAGCCATTATCTTACAGGGACACCAAGCAGAGTTTGATTTGCCAAGGGTGGAGTGCCGAGCTGTGCGCCTCCAAACAGAGACAAATGACCATTTAACCTTTGGGGTGGAGAGGGATCTGCCCAGCTCAGTCCTTGGTCACAGACAGAGGAGGGATCACCATACAATGGTCTGTCTGAGCTGCAGGTGCCATCAGCCCAAAGTAGGAGAAACCCTAAAGCTTACAACCAAACTGAGACAGATAATGCCATCACCAATGAGTCTGAGGATTAAACCATGGGTCATGCAGCTGGAATCTCTCCTCTCAGCCTTTGAGATGGTCTTTCCAGGCTGACACAGAGGGCCAAATGGCAGGAGGTGAGAAGATTTTGCCTTGGTGCTGCTTGTGTTGGAGTTGTTTGGTGGACAGGTCTTCAGTCTTCTAGGCTCAGGTGCCTATCCCGGTGCTAAATTCACAATACAGGGAGTGGCGGGGAATACTCGTGGGACAAATGGACATGTAGGGAGGACCCTGCCTCTAGCTTTTTCCATCTTGGGCATAAAGAATCGGTTTCACTGGAAATGTGAGTTACCAGCGTAGAAGACCACCTGAAAATAACACTGACAGCTCCTCACTGCCGCTGAGCCAGAAACAGAGCCTGACACACAATCTCGTATTCCCCCAGCAAGCCCGGATAGCACAAAGAGAACAGCAGTGAAGCTGAAACATAAATAGCGGGTGACATTCTCCTTGCATTGTGCCCAGTAAACACTTTTGCCTCAGAAGACAGCCAGAGCAAGAGGATGTCCGTATCTTAATAGTGATGGAGAGCCTCTTTGTGTCCCATACATTAGAGAAATTATTCAAGAACAGTTCATCCTTGGAAAAATATTACTTTTGTGAGGCTGCCAAGTTCAGTGAGCACTCGGGTTATTGCCATGCAGGCGGTAGTGGGCGCAGTTTAAAGTTGATGTGAGTATGTATTCAACTTGCAAACTTGCTTTCAAATAAAATGTCAGAGCATGGCTCTATGCAGTGGAGCGGCCGCCACTCACGGCATTGTCCTGGTTTTCCCCATGCTCTAGAGATTCGACGTCTCACGCTGCTTATCCCACATCATCTCCCATGACACACTAGCTAGACTCAGGCTTCTAAAAGTGACTAGAGGCTTTTGGGTGCCTGACACAAGACTCTTCAAAGGGGCTTGATTTTCAGAGGACAGGCATTCAGCCCTTTCTGAAAAGCACCCCTCTCTTTAAGGCATCCCACACTGGCACCCAAAATCACTAGCCCCTTTTGAAAATCTTGGCCTACATAGCCCTTGTTGCTGATTAATAGATATTTAAATATGCCTTCAGAAGCATTGATGGGAGAGGACCAGGAGTCAGCATGAATGAGACTTTACAGAGAATTCCTGGCTGTTAATATTTGTTTATTTTAGCAGCCCACGGTGGCACAACCATACTCCTCCCTCATCCGAGATCTCAATATGCCTTGCAAGCATTGATCCATTTGGACTCAAAACACCCCTGCAGCTTATGTAAAGTGTGACTCCCATTTTATAGATGGGAAAACTGAGGCCCAGTGAGTTTGAGACAACTTATTCAAGGACACACACAACCTCAGCAGCACATCTGGGAACAGAAGTGGCATCCCTGCCTCCCAATTCTGTGGCTCAACCACAACATTGTCCTGAGTGGACAGTAGGTGTGAATTTCTCTCTTGGATCTTGTCTGCCCCAGGGATATCCCTGATCCTGGTGTTTCTAGCCAGAGTTTGTACCGATTTTGCTAACCAGGATCCAGACATTTCCTCTGCAGTGACACAGATGGATAAAGGAATGTCATACCTTGCCACACCTTTGCACACCATCCCTGAGGCTGAGCGTGCGGTACTCACTGCTGCAGTAAATGTGAGCTCTGTTCAGACCAGCTAGTCCTCGGGGGCTGCAATAAAAACATTAATGCCATCTCTGTTCCTCTGTGCCTCCCTCCTGTCCTCCAGGAGCAGCTGTCATTTCAAAGTGGGTAAGGGCTGGGGAGAGAGCCCAGGCATACATCCTTCTAGATTAAAAATAAAGAGCTGAATTCACCAAGGTGTTTCATATCTTTTTGTCCCTGCGGAGCAGCCTTTGTATGGTTCCTGCAACCACCTCCTCCCAATAGCAGCCGTTGCAGACATATGCACAGCTTTACAAACCTCCTCATCATATGGTCTTGCCAGCACACTGCATCAGGCTACCTGTGGGAGCTCCCAACCCATCCTTCATGTTCAGCTGCAAAGAAGGAGACAGAATTCTGGAGCACAGATGGCTGGCGTGCAGAGAAGTATGGGAGGTGGCACTCTTGCTAAGGTCACCAGAGCCTCCTGTCAGAGGTGACACCTGGCTGCTCTCTCATTTCTGAGGCTGCTTGTGATCGTGGTAGGGTATGATGTGAATGGCTCAGCATTTCAAACCCAGGGCCCAATGCTGAGTTGCAGGTGTGCAATACTTCTTGGGCTCAAGTCCCAGTTCCTTCAGAGTATATCCTGACAGGCAAAAAGGGGGTGGTTTTCAATCTAGGCTTTTCAGCCTAGGCTACAACGCCGCCAGCTAACAAGGCTTCAGACTTCGAAGCCTGCATCTTGCCAAGGCTTTCCAAGCATGCTACGCCAGCTCAGTTGAGCTAACACCACTTAGAAAATCACTGCAATAGCCTTTGCACAGGAGGCTGTATTGACATGGCTAAGCCTCCCGCAAGAACTAAAGAGGAGAGTTTTCCCAGCACCGTGCGCCATGTTGCCCTGGAGGCAAGCACAATCTCAGACATTGTGGGACAGGCACTCCTGTAGTACAGGTGAGATTAGGGCAGATAAATTCAGGCCAGGTGGTGGTTCCCGCAGCTCCCCACAGCAGTGTGATGCCATATCAGCCCGTCTCAGTGTATGAACATAAAACAACTCAATGGTGAATCTCTTAATGCAATGAGGAAAGAGAGGGACTGGGTTGGAGAGCCCAAGCCTGGGGAGGATAATGGCTCTTAGCCATGGGAATGTAGGCCCAGAGCTCCCTGGACTGAGGCACCCGGCTCCCAGAGGCACTGACTTTTGTGTTTGCTGGTGGGTGCTTTCCGCCTTCCAATTTCACTGTGCGCCATGTACGTGCGTCTGCCACCTACTGCTGGCTTGTGGGTGCTGAACACCCCCTTATTTTTTTTTCAGTGGGTGCTTGAGCTCTGGAGCGCACACACAGTTGGTGCCTATGCCGGCTTCCATTGATTTCAATGGAAGTTAGGTGCCAAAATACCTTTGAGGATCTGGGCCCTAGGGCTCCCCTTGGCAGACCAGACCATTAGTCTATCACTCAGAGAGCTCACCATATACATAAGAACAGCAAGATTTTGTCAGACAATGGCCCATCTAGCCCAGTGTCCTGTCTTCCAGCGGTGGCCAGTACCAGGTGCTTCAGAGGGAATGAACAGAATGGGGCCATCATCAAGTGATCTATCCACTGTCATCCAGTGTCAGCACCTGGCAGTCAGAGGCTTAAGAACACCCAGGACATGGGGTTGCGTCCCAGACCATCTTGGCTAATAGCCATTGATGGACCTATCCTCTATGAATTTATCTCATTCTTTTTTTAATCCAGTTATAGTTTTGGCCTCCACAAAATCCTCTGGCAATGAGTTCCACAGGTTGACTGTGCACTGTGTGAATAACCAAATAAAGTAGGGAAAGAGGACAAAACAAGGACCCTTCTTTCTTGAGAGCACATCAAGTGACCTTTTGTATGGTAGAAAGAGACGTGAATGCTCTGCCATGTAGCCTTCTTCCTGGAGATGACAATTACATGATTGAGGCAATATTTTCAGCTGCTATTTCTCCCCAACTTAACACATCCAGTTAGCACCTCTGAGACACTATCAATCAACATTTTTAAAGGAAGGAAGAAAGGAACTTCTCTCTTTAGGTTTTATCCGTGAATGCAACAATATTCTTGTTGTTAACTTGACTCAAAAAGCACATTATCATCATCTCTGAAGCGTTCACTTCAAAATTAGTGGAGTACAATAAAGCTCAAATAACCACTCTCAGTTGAGCTATGAAAGTAGCAATTTAGCTCAGCCTGGGACTAGCATGTCTAATAAAAGCAAACTTCCCCCCATGATGTAATGCAGATAGTCTTAATGGACTCCCTCCCGTCCCAACCCCTTTTACTTTCAACAGCTGCAGCAAAGCAACTTGCTATTATATCTTCAGTTAAACAGACTATGGAGCTTTTGAGGGTTCTGGTGTGGCAATGTTGTCTGGGCAATAAAATTGCTAGTGCCAAGTTAATTAACTGACAGGTGCCAAATTTTAAGGGAACACAAAATAGCAGTGGAATCCCTGGATTTTCTCTCCAGATAAATTCCTCTTGCTGAAGTTGAAGGTGACATGGAAGAGAAACCATCAAAAGTTACTTTACTTGGTTGGTCCACATGAGGGGCTCTGCTAGACAAAGTTAGGTACTTACTGGGCTCAATCTGTCTCTCACTGAGAGCGATGAGGGATGAATCAAGCTCATAATGTGTAGTCTTGTACAATAGAGAATGAATTGGAAGACATTTGTATTAGCAAAACTGATATAGGGGCTTAGGTATTCCAGTAGCGAGCATGGTATTAGCACTTAGAGAGACAAACAGATGTCTTTAACGATTACTTTACTCCCTGCCAGATCCTCCCTTTGTACACTGCTTCATCTCAACTAATCCTCCTTCAGGGAGTGATAGGGCTATTTCACTGCCCCAAATCTCCAACGAGACTGAAGATAACTATTTCCCACCATAGTGCCTGTATCCCTGTCACCCCAGGCTGTGATCTCGTCGCTATTCTCTTACTATTGCTGTGGCACCAAGGGGCATGTCTACACTCCAGTGTAAGCCTGGGGCTTGGGAGACTTGAGTCAGCTGACCCTGGGTTGGCGAGCCCAGGGCTTAAGTGTTACACTGATTGTTAGCTTTACATTAAGAATTTTCTAACCCAGGCTTCTGGCATCCACACTGCAGTTTACAGGCCTGAATCAAATCAGCCATATCCCAGACTCCGTAGCGCCCTCCCAAAATGCGGCCATGACACATTCCGGAGTGCAGTCCAGACTGGTGAGAGGTTGTGTCACCGCCTGCCCTGCAACCTTGGGGGAGGGGTTCGTCTCAAGCCTGAGCCTGACTCCGGGCTTACATCGCAGTGTAGACATACCCCAGGACACCCAGCTTGATTGCACCGGGCACTATACAAGCACATAACAAAAAGTTGTTCTTGGTCTCAAATTGGAGAGCACTAAGGCATATGTTTAACTTTAATCACATACTCAAGTGCTTTCTGGAACTGCAGCCTAAGGAATCTCCTCAAGGTAATATCTCAGAGATATGGCAGCACAGAGCACGCACAGTCTGTTCTGCAACCTGTATGGGAAAAAAACCCAACTCATTAAAAAATAAAAGTGACAAGAAATTTCCTTCCCTATATTAGTAGCAAGCCCTGAGAATGTGAAAACATAGAATCTGGGTTGTGGATTTATTTGTCACTTTTTATGCTCTCCATTTACTTTTTGCATTTTTCTCCACTCAGCCCATAAAATCAGATAAATTGGTTTCCGTTTAGTTTTTAGTCAGTTTCACTTTCTGGTTCTTCTCAGTCACTGTCAACATGCTGCAAAACATGGATCCCTAGATCTGCTCCACACACAGGTCCCTCCTATCCTGCATAATGGGCATAGGGGGAGGGAAGACATTGAGGTAAGCTGTCCTTATGTCACCGGCAACACACCCTCTCCTGCACCCCCTCATACAAGCATACATTTGAGAGGGTGGCGGGCAATGTCACGGAAATGGCTGTTGTCTTGAGGCTGCTGAAGCAGCATAGACTGGCTTCACTGCCTCTCCGGGAAGCCCTGCACAAAGCCCCATTGCTTGAGCCGAGCATCCGGCCCTTAATGAATAACGAAGGCAAAGGAACCGAGTTGTCAAATAAACGAGCGGTAACTATGTCAAGGATGGACCCAGAAGTAATAAGCCGATTGAAGGAATCGCTTTCTGCAGCAATATGTCAATGCAGCACACTCCGTGGGGACAATTATTACTTTAATTCAGCCACATCATGCATTATTAATAGGATCTTCCAACCTCAAATCCCCAGGCAGTCTTAAAACAGATCTATGATACACTCCCCAACAGGAAATAGGCAACCATCCATCACGGGTGATGGACTGCAGAGATAAGTCAATGTCCCTTTCAGACTGGATTTGTTCTGGCATGCATACAAAAGTCCCACTCTCCCTCACTCCCCCAGATCCCTCCCCCAAATATCCTGTCAGGTCAGGAGCAGCATTTCCATAACTCCAGTAAACAAGCAGGGTAACCACTTGATGGCTGCAGAAAGTTTCCAGGTGAGTCCTGTGGAATGCACCTGCTGCAGTGATGAAACATATCAGGTGTATGCCAGGAATCCAACAGTGTAAGCAGAATGGCCGCAGAACAGGTGGTAACTTGGAAGGTCAGAGGATAAAAGGTTAATAATTGTGAGGGGAGAGGGGAGGCTCTTTCATTTCTTTACTGTTGCTGAGTAGAAGTAGGAGCTTTGTAGTTCCTCTTGGAGTTACTCCTTTATTTGTGTTAATACAAAGATAACACCAGTTTACCCAGTTCCTGATTTAAAACATTAGCTTGAGTGTCCTGGCCAAATTCAGATTTGGGTAACTACATGCTGCTGCCCTAAATTCCTTCTGCAGTTTTATATGCAGTAACATATTTCTTTATTTCTTGTCTTCAGCTGATGTGTAGTGTTGTTATATGCTGTTAAACAGCTGCCAGGTTCACTCCAGAAATGGGTGCATTTCAGGAGTAAGTGATAGAGAGATGGGCCAGAGCTGGGACTTCCTATATTTTGGGGAAGACAATTCTGACTCCAAATCAGGATCCAGATTCAAATTTCACGGCTGGCACTTATAGGGTAAAACAAATCCCTTGCTTCAAACACCCCAAATGTGTGTTTTCTCAGGGGGTTGAGGGAGAAGAGGGAAGGTTAGAGGATGACGAATGTCAAACTTTAAATCCAGATCTCAACTCTGTGACTTAGCTCATCACAAACTGTGCATATATTATGGAGCACTTTAGGGTCTTCCCTGGTGATGTATGAATAGTATTGACTGATTCTACACCAAACTGACCTGGTAAATGTAACTGCATCTGAGCCTGGCCCAAGAAATGCTGCCAAATTAAACAGGGTGTTTTCCATGATGGAGACGTGTGGTTAACATGTCATAGAAAACCAGACAGTTAGACAATATTAGCAGAGGTATAATAAAGGCCTTCATCAGAGAGGCAGGGGAGAGTGTGTGTGTGTAAGGCCACAGTTGGTTCTGACTGCTCTCAGAGAGGCTGCACGTGACACTGGAGTTTCAGTGCAGTTCATTTGTGTAATGCAGACAGCTGGCCTGAAAGACAATGTTGTCGAGCCGGCTTGCAGTGAAGGGCACCCCTTTGTCATAAACAGATAGCTAAGGGTTAATGTCTCTTTCACCTGGAAAGAGGTAACAAAAAACACGTGACCAGAGGACCAATCAGGAAACAAGACTTTTTCAAATCTGGGTGGAGGGAAGTTTTGGGTGTGAGTTCTTTGTTCTTTGTCTTGGGTCTGACCCTCTTGGCTCTGAGAGTGATTTTTCTATCTCCTGGCTTTCTAATCTTCTGTTTCCAAGTTGTAAGTACAAGGATAGTAAGACAATAGGTTTATATTGTTTTCTTTTGTATTTACATGTGTGTAGTTGCTGGAGTGTTTTGAATTGTATTCTTTTTGGATAAGGCTGTTTATTCATTTTTTCCCTTTAAGCAATTGACCCTGTATATTGTCACCTTGATACAGAGACTATATATTATGTCCTTTTTTCATTCTTTTTATATAAAGCTTTCTTTTTAAGACCTGTTGGAGTCTTCTTTAGTGGGGACTCCAGGGAATTGAGTCTGCAGCTCACCAGGGAATTGGTGGGAGTAAGAAGTCAGGGGGAAAATCTCTTTGTGTTAGATTTACTAAGCCTGACTTTGCATACCCTCTGGGTGATGGGGGAGAGAGGTTAGCTCTCTTGGTACTTGTGTTTCCAGGACTGGAAACAGGGAGGGTAGAATCCCTTTGTTTAGATTCACGGAGCTTGCTTCTGTATATCTCTCCAGGAACCCAGAGAGAGAACACCTGGAAGGGAGGAGGGGGAAGGGAAATAGTTTATTCCCCTTTGTTGTGAGACTCAAGGAATCTGAGTCTTGTGGTCCCCCAGGGAAGGTTTTGGGGAGACCACAGTGAGCTAGGCACTGTATAATTCTTAGCTGGTGGCAGGGATACCAGGTCCAAGCTGGTACCTAAGCTTGGAGGTTTTCATGCTAACACCCATATTTTGGACGCTAAGGTCCAGATCTGGGAAGAAATGTTATGACACCCTTGCACTTCTGTTTGTCGCTGGGAAGTCTACACTCTTGGACATTTGCTATCATTAAAAATGAGCATGGAAAGTTTCCGCTCACTGGGCTGAGAAGATTCTGAAGGAAACATTAGGTGGCAGGTAGCTCTGTTAAGAGGAAGCCAGGAACCTAATGTTAATGATACGTACAGCCACATTCAGTTCATTAACTCATCTTCAGCTCTTTCTTTTACTGAACTGCTCTCTGCTTTCTGCCAGTCTTAAGAGACAGATCAAAATTTGACCTAAAAATTATTATTTATTAAGTTCTTCTCATGCCAGGGCGGAAACTGGTCTCTTCCATCCCTCTCTGACATTCACTGTTGCCTTCACCTCCTCTATGGTGTTGAGAACCACAGTTCTGTCCTCCCTGCTAAGGGTTATTTCTCCTGGGCACCCTTATTTCCTCACACCAGTTGGTTTCCACTAGACGGCTCCTTGTGGGAGTCTGGGTGTTGACATCTGGAGTACATGCTCCAGTTATGTTCAACAAGTCCTTCTAATTCTAGTGAAGACAAGTTGCTGGCTGGGATTTCACAGATCTCGCATTCCAAAAGACACGATCTTTCAGAGACACTTGCTTTCAATGGCATCTCATTTCCTGTCTAACATTTGAATAGCTCTCCAGCTCTCGCAGCCGTAGATTCATACTGAGATCCTGGCAGGGTATGATGTGAATGGTGCTGCCCAGGTAAATGAACTATTCTACTTTCTTGATGTTTTTTCCTTCTGAAATTGCCTAAAATTTAGATTGCGTAAAAATAAATTCAACATTAATATTAACATTAACAACTCTCAAAAACAACCCCCCCAGGAAAAATAGAGCCCTAAAAACAAATAAAAAATGTTCCCAGGATCTTATTTAATTACTATAAAAAACTTTTTAAAACCCTTTAAAATCATTCCCTGCTGCAGCATTTCTAGCCAGAGCATGGCAACGTCGTGTCAGAGCTTGAAAGTGAACCTGATGAGAAAAGGGCTATGAATTCAAAGTGAAACTGAGTAGGTCGTTAGAATTATGCAAATAAGAGAGAGGCAAAAAATCAAACACCATCAATAGTGAAAACATATGTTTCTCCTTTGATAGTGTTAATAATCTAAGATGTTATTGGCAACTGATCATTTCTTTTTATTTAACTTTTTTTGGTAAATGGTTATTAAAGTATGATCAATCCCAAGCATTAAAAATCCATGGTGTCAGACCCCCAGAACCATTCGATTGGCTTTATAAGTATGAGACTGAAAAGGAAACAATACATTTTAGGTTCTTTTTATTTGCATTTTGGGCATTTAGGACACATTTGGGTCACATTTTCAAGCTTTTCTTTACAACCATGTGTGACCCAGGAACCTTCTGATGCCAACTGGCAAAGGGGATGCATATGATTTCACAGGCCTCCTACAGTCCAGTATTTACATAATAGTGAGCCAAAGGGCAGCATGTAAGATCTCTTCCAGCACTCAGTAATGCTCTCCTTCTCCTAATCATTGCAAGATGGATGGATGGATGATATTTAAGAAGTTATGTATCTGTACTGAGAACTATGTTCTTAAGCCAGGTCTTAAGGTGATAAAGAGTTTCCACCAGGCAGAAGATCATAGACATTTAGCTCTCTGGCAGCCCACTGTGTACTGTGTCTCACAACGTAAGTCTATTTGCATTACCGAGCCTGATGCTAATGAATGACATCATGTGAGAGAAGATCTGCAGGGGGGAAAAACCAACAGCAGAGGGTATCCTGTTTACAAGTAAAGACAATGGATTTGGAGGCTATAACTGGCAGGCCGAAGAACACCTGGGGACCTTCATTGAGGAGATGAACTGCTAGCATGTTCTGTCTCATGAAAAGAGAAAAATGCTGCAAAGATTTTGAGTGAGCTTAACTTCATTAGACAGGCGAATAGCTTGTTAATTAAATCTAGGCTCTAGAATGAGTGTTATGATTTTACTTGACATGTAACTATTAGTGTCCACTTTACGTGCTACCTCTCAAATCCTTATACTTTGCTAAATAAACTTCTATATGATTTCACATGTAGTAAGTGAAGGCCCTGATAAAGGCCCAGTATGAGGCCTGAGGCCTGAACTAAAGTAATGGTCAAGACTTTGCTAACATAAAGCAAAGTGAAGCTGTGAGCCAGAGGCAGGCCCTGCTCACAGAAGCTGGCAAGGAAAGGGCTGATGCTGCAAGAAGATACGTACCTAAAAGGTACTGAACACTAGAGATCAGAACATTCACATACTGGCACATTCCACACAGATAACAAGGAACAGGCTGACCCATCCCAATGACAGGGGCAAAAGGGTAATATGATGGATAGAGTTGTTTTGATCGAGCCAACATGTACAAGGTGAGAGGCGGCACCTTACTACGTACAGGGGTTGTACCTTGCTACGTAGAGGGGCTGCACCTCAATACGTCAGGAGTGATGTGTAACTTGTTTGTACCTGTGTATAAGAATGTATCCCTGGGGCGATGTCTTTGTCCGGCCGGGGGGGCAGTGGAAAGTCCTGCCACTGACTGAGCCGAGTCCATTGACCGTGGGTACATATTTGCAGTATGCCCTGTAGAGTAACAATCTGGAGGGAACTACTACTGTATCCAATACGGCAATGAACCTGGCCGACGTGCCTTCGTACCTTACTAGACTCTGTGGTCATTGGGGGTTCTCTTCAGGCCTGCTGTGTCAGCTATCTGCGCAGAGCTGGGGCAGCACACAGAGGGAACACACGCACGCAGCCGAGTGATACCAACAAGGAGAGAGCAGAGCAGAGCACCATACCGGTAGTGCTTCTAATAACAACAACATCTCTGACAACACATGCATGTATCCGAGTGCTGTGTGTTAAACAGCTCTACACAGTGTGAGTTCCAGGAGATTATTGTCAAGGAATGGGCCACCCAAAGAGCCCAAGAGAACCTGCATCAATACAGAAATAAACCCCCCTCTGACCGCAGACACCTAGTTGTCACCTGCCACCCCACAATGGAACCCAGACAGGTATCAGCAGCAAAAAGCTTCTTTCCTGAACCCCCTCTTTGGGCCTTCAAACACCCTCTTGTAACGCTGGACCAGAGCAAACAGCAGGCTGCATGACCCAAATTCAACATTTAAAGACATATTAGAGAAGTATGTAAATGGTAATTAGGGCCATTCCTGATAAATAGCTAACAAAGCTGGGTTAGATAGACTAGTGCTTTGAAATGTAAACCTGTACTGGCCACACTTCTTATTTCTATAGCACTATAAGTTGGCATGATCCTTGAGAGACCCATAAAAGACAATGTCTGTGCCCAGTGAGCTCAGCCTTAGTCCCGCTGAAGGATGTCAGTAAGGGATATGTCATGGTATTCTATCCCCAATCTGAACCTTAGAGTCCAAAACACTGGGGTACCAGCATGAATTCCTCTAAGCTTAATTACCAGTTTAGATCTAATACGCTGCCACCACCCAGAAATATATAGTGTTTAGGGGCACTCTGGTCCCTTGGCATGATCCTTGAGAGACCCATAAAAGACAACGTCTGTGCCCAGTGAGCTCAGCCTTAGTCCCACTGAAGGATGTCAGTAAGGGATATGCCTAGTAGTAATGTTTTGAAAGATCAGGTTCTAGGGTATGAGGGATAATGGACAAGCCCCTAGAGCTTAAGAACAAGTAGCTACAGCAATAACATAAGGCAGCATCTTGCACAAAGCTTAAGAGCTACTGCAGACATCTTGCATCCTGGCGTCTTGACAGTTAACTTGATTTTTCTACGTGTATTTTTAACCTGACAGTACTAGACAAAAAAAAGACTATTTTGGTTCTGCTTTAATTCCTGGGCTTTGTTAGACCTTGGGGGAGTGGAGAAGAGAAGATAAGCCGGCCTCAAAGCCTTCTTTCTTTTGGGTTTATATCTACCAGCCTTGCTGCTTATCATTGCGCCATTTAACTCCCTCTCTATTAAGCAAAAAGAAGGAGAAAAAATAGACGTTGTCTAGCCGACCCTTGAACTCCTTTGTACAGGAGACAGGCAGAGCTCAGACAGTGCCAGGGTCTGCTGGGATAAGCACCCTCAAGTTGAGTTACTTATTTAAGCTGGCCAAACCTTTTTGAGACTGAAAAATGGGGCTGGTTATCACATAGGAGCAGCCTCTCTGGAGGTTTCTCTAGGCACAACAAATGATTGTGTCCATCAACCCTTTTGCTTAGTCACCTTTTAAGAGCTCTCAGAGCCTGCCAGCAATAGTCATCGGACAGGATAACTTTTGGGCTTGCAGCTACTGAATTTTCGCTCTGATTATCTAATAAAAGGCATTCACCCATCTCAGTATTTATCTAGGTTTTGTCTCACTCTAATCTTATCCCAAGGTTATTCCATGCAGTCGAGGGGACCGTGCTAAGATAAAGAGGCACCCTTTTGGAATGTTACACTCAGTAATTACTCAGTGTCTAATTATGACCCAACTACCAAGTCTCAAAGCAGGCAAGGGTTCAGCCTGAGTGTGGGGGAAAGATTGGTGTGGGATTAGTGCTCGTTAAGGCCTTGTACCAAAATGCGTGACCTCTGTTACCTGATCTTAGGAGAGGTGCTCAGACTAACAGCCTCCTGGCTCAAATGGGAGGACACTGATCATGATCAGTGCCTGAGAGGGTGAAGGGTGCTTAGCAGAAGACACTGTCTCTGTCCGGAGGAGGGGACAAACTAAATTTCAGACATGACACAAGGGAGGTTGGCAGAACGAGGGATGTAGGGGGACAGACCATGCAGCTCCTCTGTGGCGATGCATGAGCATCATGGAGGCTGTGTTCAGGGTTTCTGCTTGTTTCTTTTTATAAATGGGCAAAGTTTAAGATCCAGGACAGAATGTTGGAAACTCATTTACTGTGGGGCCTGTCAAAGGACTGAGAGTTGCCATGAGGGATTTAGAGACAAAATCTAATGCTGACCGAGGTCAATAAAAAGGCTCCAATTGACAATGGTGGGCTCGTGCCCTAGCAGAGAGGAGAGCTTGCTGGAGCAGAGCGAGAAGAGTGTTCCATGGAGAAGAAATGAAATGCATGGAAAACACAAACAAACACATAGAGTATGGCAGGGGGGTAAATGGACCAATGGGGCATCAGGGCTCTTGCTTTGGGCTTTCACTGCTCCCCTTGCTCCAGCTGCCCCCAAACCTGTTCCTCTTCAGTGCACTCTGCAAATCATTAGCAATGTCCCTAGACTTGTGCAGAGAGAGGCGTTAAGGGGAGAAGGGGCAGGGGTGCCAGAGGATTGGGTAGGAGGGTGGAGTTTGCACATTGGTTTAATTTGTAATTTTTGGTGCACGTTTTGCACACAAAGTTGCCCGTGGTCCTAGCGTGTGGGCGAAGTGACAGAGATAGAGCCCTGGCTCTGAACATCCCAGCACTGCATGGCAGCCGAGATCTGGATCTAGAGCTGAACTCTGAGGCTCAGGCCACTCTCTAGGCTAGGTTCTTGTTTCATCCAGATTGGTTCATTATTTGCTTCAGTGCCCTTCTTCTACTGTGCCTGGTGCCTGCTCTGCAGGGAAAACCTCAGCTGGAATTTTCCCATTTGGCTTCATGCCCTGATTTGGGAATTGTGCACCCTAGATTCCAATCTCGCAACTTCTCCGCTTCTGCTTGAATTAAAGCCCCGCTAGAGAGGATATGTTAGATCTCATCTGGTCCGGTGAGAGAGACACCTGCCTCTTGGACCTTGTGTCCTGAGGGAAAAAAACAAACCAATGGTCCCAGTGCTTGCAGCCACTTACGGTCTTGCAATCCCTCATGAAGTGATTGGCCCTGCCCTGCTCACAGAAAGGTCACTGAAGCATCAGTGCCAGGTCATGTCCTCCGACCTACTCTCACTTTTGGGCTTGCACCTTCTCAGAGGCAAGGCCACGTTTGGCAGCCTTCTCTTATAGTGCTGTTTTGTGCTGTGCTGCTCACTGAGGCTGGGGTCTCTACCTTGCCCAAACTACTGCACAAGTGGTAGATGAGGGCTCTAAAGAGTCAGCGACATGCTGTTCTAGGGGAATACGGGCTCCGGCCGAGTGGTTCTGATTCCTTTATTCATCTAACGGGCGCAGAGGGAGAGAAGACGCGCATGGTTTTCCACACTTTTTCTAATTATAATAATTTTACAGATCGCAACTGAAAAATCCCAAACTAGCTCATAGAAAATAATCATGTGTGCTACCTTGGTGTAATGCAGCCATTGCTAGGGTGGAGGATGACAGCCAACAAGAGACAGCACAATAGCAGAGGGGAAAGACATTTTAGCTTTGGAGCAAATGCTCATTCTTAGGGAAAGTGCCTTGAGTTTGTGACTACCCAGAGAGAACAGACAGGACCTTGGGTGATCCTGGGCCTAACCCCCTGTGGGACGCAGGGGCTGTAATACAGAAAGATAAATCACTATGCGAGACCTGTCATGTTTACAATTTGTGGGTCCAAGGAGTGCAGTGGTTTCAAACCTGAAGCTTCCATCTCTAAGCTGTCTGCTCCTCTAGTTAATTGCTACTCCTTTTTCTGCTCTATTGAAAGAGAAGTCAAAGCTCACATATCAGGGAAGAAAATGAAAATGATCTGTCAGCCTGGCAAGGTGATTTATTCACTTAGGACAGCAGGAACAACAATATCTTGTGGCCCAGCATAGTGAGTCTAGGAGGGAGCCAGTGCCCATGTGAGTAAATATTTAATGTTTTACTATGCCACAAATTAGAGCTGTGTTCCCTCCTATAATGAACTAACTGAAAGCTCTGCAGTTTTAGAGGAAGCCTTTTCAGATTTTTACTGACCAGACCTGCAATTACCCTGTCCCCATTTAATTGCTCAGTCTGATAAATAACACAGTAGATAGATTTTGTGTGTGTGATTGGTGGGTCTATAGGGGTGGAAGTATCGGATTTCTGCTACACATTCCGCCCGGGGCTTGTGTGCTATTAATATTCCACTGGCACCTTGAGCTCCCAGCTGAAAGAGAACTCCCATTGTGCTAGGTGCTGTGCATTCATGTGGTAATAGACAGTCCCTATTACAAAGAGCCTATAATCTAAATAGACAATACAGACAAAGGAAGCATGATTATCCCCATTTTACAGATGGGAAACTGAGGCACAGAAAGATTAAATGACTTGCCCCAGGTCAGACTAGCAGTCTGTGGCAGAACCAGGAATTGAATCCAGGCCTCTTTACTCTTTGTCCGGTGCATTAATCTTTACCTGATTAGAAATGTGCTATTATTTTGCCTATATTTTCACTGTGCTTTTACACACTGGAAAAGCGTCCACAGACCATCAAAGAGATGCTCTTTAAAGATCTATTTAAATCCTAATAAGTGTTTTGCACAATAATTTATTCCTCCAATTAAAAGATTAGTAATATTTTACATACTGCCATCTATTTAAACAACACTTTACCATGGAGTAAAATATGTTCCCTGCTTCTAGGAGTTCCTAGAGTAAATATCCCCAAGATCACAAGTATTTGTACAAATCTTGAATGCCTGTCTCTGCAGTGTTTCTATTGGCTAGAGGAGTGACTGTGAGCAGACTAAAAAGGATGCATTGTTTCAACCATTGTTCTAGTCTGCACTTATCTGCAATTAATCTGAGGCAGAACTATGGCAAAAATCACTTTGACAGCTACGTAGAAGGGAGCTGTGTGGAAGCTGCTTTGAATTTCGTGACTAACTATTCTGTTCATCTGTAGTAGAGCGAGTCCACAATGAAGGATAAGCATTTGATAAGGAAATCCAACTGAGAGTTGCTGGTTTTTTTCAGTCCATATCTGTTTTAAATTTGATGGCTCCCCTATAGACTTTAAAAGGTTTTTAGAAAAGAGAGTGCAGGAAATTAAAAGAAAAAGCTACAAGAGTTTGGAATTAGACAGCCTGAGTTTGTTAATTTCCAGAGGCCTCACTGTCGCCCATCACACCAAAAACCAGTGCACTTCCCCTCCATGGCAGGAGCTGTACTTGCTCCATATCTCACCCCTACCTACAAAACTGCAAAGTGTGCTTCCAGCACCTCTGAGCCCTCACAAATATTTCCAGCTCCTTCTCCTCAAACAGCCCCCCACAAAGCTGAACCACCAATCAGGTTTGCTATATAACCTTGTGCAGCTAGCCTGCCCATCCCCTGGCCAATCGCAGAGCGACTGCAATCATGCTGTCCAGGTTATCCCGGCACTAAAATTAAGCCTAATCAGCTGTACACTATAAATTAACTTCTAGAGGAACTTTCACTGTTGGGCTTGTAAATTTTTATTTTAAAAGCTAGCTAGAGAAAACCCAACTCTCCTGCCTTCTTGCAGATTGTCTTAAACACCCACAAGCCAGGGAACACTTAGATGTACAGGGATCTCACAGACCTGTTTCCCTGAACCAAGACTCCCAATAAAACCCTGATTTCTGTGGCCCTGAGCCAAGAAGGGATTTTGATGTTGCAACCCTCAGTGTCATGAGGTTGAACTTTTAGGGTCCTAGAAATACCACAGGACCACACTGCTAGCCACAAAGCCACCTAGGCTCCCTGTACAACGAGCAAGGAGATACAGACACTTCAGACTGTGATCCACAAAGCTGGCATGCTAGGGGACGTAGTCAATGATTTTAGTTTATTGTTCATTTCTTGTGGGATGTTATGACTAACTAACCTGTTAGGGCACATGTCCCTAGAGACTCTCAGTCTGAAGCAAGGAGCAGAGGTGACTTTCTCTCTGTTAAGCTTGAAACTGTAGCCACTGTAGATCCAACCCACAGAGGTGTAGAACCACATTGTTAACTTCTTGTTAAATAAAATAAAAGGTTACAGTGGGGAGCCACCTAAGCTAGCCAGAGGGCGATGCTGATGCTGATGAGCTGGTGTGTCCAAAGCACCCTGCCCCTCTCTGGGAGCTCTGGTTGCTGGAGGCACCTGGCTCTGTCATGATGTAGGAACCAAAACAGGTAAGCAGCTGCCTAACTCATATGTGGGGCCCAAGCCAGTAGGTGTGTCCAGAGGCCTTCTAGCACCGTACAAAAGAGCTGGGAGGAGAGCGTTAGCCTAGTGGTTTAGGGGCCTCACCTAGCAGCTGGGCTATTCCCCTGGTTCAAGACCTCCCCTCTGCCTGCTGAAGAGAAAGGATTGACTAGGGACCTGCTACCTCTCAGGTGAATGCAATAACCACTGAACTACAGAAAATTCTGATGCAGGGTCTCTCCTGTTGTAGTTGGGTAACTGAGGATTTATTGGTCCTGAGGAAGAGTGTGAATGACTCTGTAGGCTAGTGCAGTGTTGTTCTAGCCGTGTCAGTCCCAGGATATTAGTGAGACAAGGTGTGGGGGGGGCCATACCTTCTATTGGACCAATGTCTGTTGGTGAGAGAGACAAGCTCTGGTGCTTACATAGTGCTCTTCTTCAGGCTTAGAACGCCCACCTGAGAGGGGGCAGAGCCTGTTCAAATCCCTTCTCTCCAGCAGGCAAAGTGGGAACTTGAACTGCTGGCCTCCTACATCCCAAAGGAGTACCCTAATTACTGGGATGAAGGTTATAAACCAGGCCCTCCCCCTGCTGGATGTTTTGTGTGGAATGAGGGAGTCTTTGAATATGCCAACCGGATCGGGCCCTGCAGGCGAGACAGATGCTCTTCCACTCATCTTCCCTGGGCACATGAGTTGCCTGGAGTGAGGCAGCAGTGCCAGTGCTCACAGGCAGGAATGTTTGCAGTGGAAATGTCGGTGCTGAGTGAGTTTTGGTGCTTTCGGGGCTAGGGAGCAGCAGCTGAGCGAGGGTTTTGTGGATCACAGTGGTCTCTAAAAACAAGATGTAGGTGCCCAAGTCTGGGGGTTGTGCACTTAAGTGCTTTTGTGGATCCAGGCCTGTCTGTCTAGCTAGGTTTTATCCATACTGGAGGATGGCTCTTACAGCTGTGCTGTTGTAGGGGGATTCTACAGAAAATAACTCTGGATGTACAAGGGTGGAAATCTGATTAGAATCTGGCCCAGTAATGGCACATGGATATCTCTGCATGCCACAACGTAGAATAAATAGGGAGAGGAGTAGGGCTGGGGGAAAGGAGGAGTGTCAAACAGTTTAACAGGATTTTGGTTACTGAGGAGACTCAGAAAAAGCAAGAATGTGAAAGTGGGCTGGATTCACAAATGACCCTTTCCTCCCAATCCTTAGCTATTGAAATCAGACCATTTGATTGATGGATGAACTTTCTATTGAGTGATTTAGAGGAAACAAATCATAGCTGGCAATTCTATGCGAGGCAATTCTAAATGAATAGTAACAATATCAGGGATAACTTTTCAGACAACTTGCAAGAAGAGAGTTCTGCTGTACAAAGAGGTCAATAAATTCCACAATCTATACAGCCTTATAAAAAAAAGTCCACTGATGTCTGTAATAACAGTCCAAATCGCTGTCCCTGTCAATGGAGTTTGGGGCCACTAGTGTTTCTGCAAGGGTACTGTAGGTCAGTTATATTGAGGCTGGAGGACTGAGGGCTATATGGAGACATTATTTTAATGCTTATGCACAAGGAGGTGAATGCTGCCTGACTCCAATGTAGGGGTAATGCTGCATATTTGCAGTATACGGCTCCTTCCATCCAAGGAACTGAAGCATTAATTAATTCAGTGCTGCAATACCCCTCCCAAGTATTAGCCTGTTTTAAAGATAAGGAAGTTGAGGCAAAGAGGAGGGAAATGACTTATCCAGCAGCAGACTGTAAATCAGTGTTAGAACTCAGGTCCCTTGACGCCTTAGTCCCATTTTTAACCATTGGATCACTGATCCTCTGGCATCCCGTAACTAAGATGAGCAGGGATTCTGCTGCTGCCACCCTGGGAGATACTAAGCCGTACACGCTCTGCAGGGCACAACAGATTTAGCAGTGAATTTCACTCCTGAAGTGAGAAGCTCTCCAAATGCACTCACTGTGTAGAGTGGCTAGACTGGGAAAAGGCCAAAAGAAGAATACAAATACAAGGCTGAAATGGAAAAGAGAGCAGAGAGAATGACACAGAAATCCAGAGACATGGCAGTAAGGAGAGCAGAGAGAGGGAAATGCTGATGAACAAATAAGAGCCACACACACAAATACATGCCTGAGATTGGTTGCCCTGCTTCGGGAATCCTATTTCCCTTTCTCGGGTGTACAGTACATGGCTCCTCTGCATAGACAAACAGCTTTGGTTTTGTTTAATAATATATGTATTTCCCTCGGAATAAAAGTGAGTTTACATTCTAGAGGGATGTGGCTAACAGTTCCCAAAGTCAATGTTGTTCAGTGGTTTGAGCATTAGTCTACTAAACCCAGGGTTGTGAGTTCAGTCCTTGAGGGAACCACTTAGGGATCTGGGGCAAAATCAGTACTTGGTCCTACTAGTGAAGGCAGGGGGCTGGACTCAATGACCTTTCAGGGTCCCTTCCAGTTCTATGAGATAGGTATATCTCAAATAATTATTATTAGCTTTGCAACCCCCAGGCAACAGGTTGACAGCTTTGTGAGATCACCGACTCCACAAGTTCCCCTAATTCTTTGCACTTTGGCAGTGATTTCAGGTGCTGCTGCTCAGAGTGACACCTGCACCAGCCACCCATGGCCATGCCAGCAGGAAAGAAGTGACAGCTATCCATTTAAAGGTGGTGGAAGTGAGCAGTGGGGTTTTTTGCAGAAAAAAGTGGTGCTCATGGTACACCAGTAAGTGTCCATTCTAGGCTGGTGATCCTAGGAGACGATACGTTTTGAGTGCTCCTAAAGCAAATCCTGGAGTCGATCATTAAGCTAAAAGAGCTTCTCTCAGGAGTGTAATTGCTAAAAACTTTTGATTTTGGAGCTGATTCAATACCCAATCCTGTCCACACTAGCTTTGTTGCCTGTATTTACAAAGCCACAAACCTGATATGCTGTGTGTAGTAACACTTGGAATGTTTCTGTTCTTCCTTGTCCAGACACCCATCAGCACTGTTTCCCCTGGCCCAGGAGCGGCGCCAGGGTTTTTGGCACCCTAGGCGAGGGTCCTTCCGCTCTCCCAGAATTGGCGGCAATTCTGCGGTGGGGGTGGGATGGTCCTTCCGCACTCCCGGTCTTCGGGGCACTTCAGCGGCGGCTCCCGTAGCGAGTGAAGGACCGGCCGCAGAATTGCCGCCAAAGACCCGGAGCACGTCAGGATCCCCCGCCACCGAATTGCCGCTGAGGGTGGCAAAATGCCGCCTCCCCAAATTCTAGTGCCCTAGGCGACCGCCTAGGTCACCTAAATGGAAGCGCCGGCCCTTCCCTGGCCCACTCCAACCAGAATCCACCTTCCCGAGCATGTTTATACAGTCTGGAGCAACAACATGGCTCCCCATCATTGCAGGTGAGTCTCATACCATCCTTCCGACTCCATCAGGACAGAATTAGGCCTCAAGGGGATTTGCTTCTAGAGATTCTCCAGAAGCCAACTTTCCAAAATGCAGCGACTGCTGATGCATCACATCAGCTCTGCTGACTTCCTTTAAAAGCCTGACCTAGGAACATAAATTCCCATCAAGGCTGACAAGGATATACCCTTTGTGGCAATAACTAACGCCGCTGATGTTTCTTTGTACAGAACATCCTTTTCGCTTTGGCATCGTGTGTATATCATTGAGATTATTAATGCATGAATCTCTCACTGATATTAATGACGCTGATGCACGCATACATGGAGGAATACCCCCCTCTTCCTTGTGCATTTCCCACTCCCTCTGAAGTGATCAGATAGTGATCACCAGCCTCCTCTTTGTCAGGAGAAAGGGTGATTTGTTGCAAAGGACTCGTTTCTTAATGTCTTCACTATCAGCAGAAAGCTCAAAACAGCATTACTCATCCCTCGTATTACAAGAAATGTCCTAAAGAACAGTGTCTTCAGCTACAGCCGCCAGGATGGAAACACCTGTCAGGGATGGTCTAGATCATACTTAGTCATGCCATGAGCGTAGAGGACTGGACAAGACAATTCCCTTCCAGTCCTACGATTCTATGATGGCCATCAAACTAATCCTAATGCTTCATGGCACCAGCTGGAGTCCGGAAGGAATCTCTCTTCCCTGACAAAGCTATTGTAAAAAGGTGCATGGTATAGTGATTGTGGTGACAGAAGGAGCAAAGGGAACCACGCTTTGACATATCCAGCCTGGGCCATTGCTGAAGATGAGCTACTAGCTATAATAGCAGACAGTCACAGGCAAGCCAAGGAACATTAATACAAATAAAGTTAATATAATCTTCTCACCCTCTCCTCAATGCTCTGTCCTTCATAAACCAATCCTAGAATTCAAGGTCCATGTTATTTTTTTTATACAGGAGATTACTGCCTTTGGCCATTTTTTAAAGGCACAGACTTGTTCTAATCTGTTATGTTAATTACATCTAAAAATATTCCCAACATTTTTCCAAAGCCTAAAGTCCAAGCTCTACTTTCCTTCAATGAGACTTTTTCCAGAATAAGGATCTAGTGGTACCAGGGTCAAGCTCACCATTGTTCCAAGTAAAAGAGGATCATCTATTCCTAGCACACTGAGACATTCAATAATTCCATGTTCTCATGGATCAATGCAACATTGCGTCGAGGATTCTTCTCAGGAAACTTTCTGCCTTTAGCTCCCTTCCACTTAAACTAAAGATACTTTTTGCCTGGGTGCCTCAGCTGATCTCCGCTGCATGTATAAGTTCAGGAAAACAGTGTGACGGTCTCGGTGCACCCAGGATTGTTGTTACTCCCTGCTTCTTGCAAGAGGGAGTCTTCTTGTGGTAGCTCCCCTGCCACTGCCGCTCAAGCATACATCTCGCAATGATTAAGAGTTTTGACACGTTATGAGCTTTCTGTCGATATCTTTTATGTTACTCTTTTGGGATATCCTGTGCTTGTTGTAGTGAGTTTGTCAGATGTGAGGTGAGAGCTGTTTGCAGAGAACAGGGGACCCTTTGCCAAGAGGTCTTTGTGTTGCAAGTGGATTGAATCCAGGCAAATGGGAACCACATTCCTCAGCGCTATGGCATGGTAAGATTCAGGGGCTATCTATAAGCCTGAATCTGGATGCATTGCTGGGTCAACAACCCTCTCTGAAGTTCAGCTCACGTGCACATCCTGGTTTACTTGTAAAAGTCTTCCAGTTGGGGCTCTGATCTGCTCATTAATTTTCAGTGGACAAATGAGTACTTTGGAGCTACCATTTCTCATGTTCTGAGTCCTAGCCATCGGCCTGGAGCTGGAAAGGTTTTGCAGTTTGCTTGGTGCATGACTCAGATTTTATTGGCACTGTAGCGCTGCAGTTAAATACTTAAAATAATTTTATGGTGCAATTGTTAAGTGACTATTCTGGAGACTGAGGTCCTTGATTTATTCACAAGAAAGGTACAACACAGGTGGAAGTGCTGTAAGCATCACCATTTCTCCCAAACCCAACCCTCATTGCTATGCCTTTCTTTTGCCCCGGTGAGACCATCTCTAAGGGGGGAAAGGAAAGTCCGGTTTCCATGCTGATCTCAAGACTACAATAGTGAGGATAGCAATTTATATGATACAGACAATTATTCTCTGGGTGCTGCACTGAAACAAGCACCTAATTCCTCACAGATATTGAACATACCCAGCAGCGAGCAACTTTTGTCATTCTGAGCCTGGGCTGGGAACCCGGTATCATAAAATGTACCTGCTGTGCATTCCACCACCCAGTCACCAGAGCCAGCCGGTGCTCCCAGAACACACAGCTATGAGATATAGGAACAGAGTGTTCAACCACTGAGCCGGGGCTGGGAACCTGGTACCATAAAATGTGCTGCATGAACTACTCTCCTCCCCACAAAAGTGTTTTCCTCCATTAATACAATTAATGACACAGTAATATTGGTTAGTTTTTCCTAAACTAATTAACTATCCAGCAAAGACTACCTATGGGGATTTAAGCATTAAAAACAGGCAGCCAATTAGAAAGCCCTGGAAACATTTTGCAATAACATTTCTAGGGCCATTGGCCAACTGTTCAAATGTGCAAGTCTGCTGACGTATGTCAAAGCAGGAGGAGAAGGAAATTATGTGGAGCAAATAGTGTATACTAGAGACCGATTACACTGGTCTACAATTTTTGAGAAATCGTCTGCTTCAGAGATAAAATGTGCTATTTATTATGTATTTTGATGTGCTGAATTCAAATATGACAATTCAAACAACTCATTGGCTACTGTTTCTAAGATATTTAAGCTTTTACATTTTATGTCTATGTCTATTGTGTAGATAGTAGAGTTTTAATCATAAATTGTAAACCTAGGTCTTTTCATGTGTTTATGGTTGCTTTACATGATAATATTTCACCTGTCCTGTTTATGTAATACTTTAAAAATCAGCAAAAGGGTTGTATAAATAAAATATATTATGAAACAAAAGGCAGAAAACTATTATGTACATAGTTTAGTCCTATTCAGTGTCTACTCGGTGCTTCTTGGCTTGTCTCTTGTATTCATTAAATGGAGCATCTCTTGTCACTGTCCAGCAATAGTCTGCAAGCATCGATGGGCTCCATTTGCCCTGATAGCCTGCCAGGAGATTCCACTGCTGTAGTCTGGAGCCCAACAGCTCTGCCTTACTCTTGGGTAGTTCCAAATCCCTGGCAAGGTCATTCAGTTCACCTTGTGTTATGAGGTGTGGTTCAGAGGAGGAGGATGGGAGAAAATGTGTGTCCTGTGACATTGATGGTTCAGGACCAGAAGTTTCATCCTCTTCCTCTTCCTCATCTGACTCAAGTGAGAATGATTCTGGTGCATCAGGAACCGGCCGTCCTTCTCCGTGGGGTACTTGGAGTATAGCTGATGGAATGTTTGGATAATGCACAGTCCACTTTTTCTTCTTTGACACACCTTTCCCAACTGGAGGCACCATGCAGAAGTAACAATTGCTGGTATGATCTGTTGGCTCTCTCCAAATCATTGGCACTGCAAAAGGCATAGATTTCCTTTTCTTGTTCAACCACTGGCGAAGATTTGTTGCACAAGTGTTGCAGCATATGTGTGGGGCTCACCTCTTGTCCTGATCTCCAATTTTGCAGCCAGAATAAAGGTGATAGGCTTTCTTAACCAGAGTGGTTATACTGCGCTTTTGTAAGGCAAAAGTCACTTCACCACAAACATAGCAGAAGTTATCTGCACTGCTCACACAAGTACGAGGCATCTCTGCTCACTTTGGCTAAACAGAAATGTGTCCCTTTGCAAAATCAAACACTGACAAATAAGAGAGCACGCGGACACTGTATGATTTCTAGAGCTGATATAGGGCAATTTGTTCAGCAGAGTGATGTAAGCTTTGTTATGATTGCATCATCCATGACTTCTAGGAATAACATGATGCAATTCATATCGTGTGATGCAATACCAGCTTCAGATTGCATCATTCATTGTTTTGCCTAAAAAGCAAGTACTGTCCAAACCCAGTCATAGATTTATTCATAGATCCAGTCAAAGATGTATTTTAGTCATTTCTGGTTTAAATTGAGATCCCTTCTCTTTATAACTCACTTATCCTCCTCCATTCCCAAGTCAAGCGTCGTATATACTGACCCAATAGCATATCTTGAAAACTAGAGCCAATTAACAATTTTAAGCATCATTTTCGTTCTCAGTGACCCAGAATTAGTAAAGTTGGACTACATTTATTTCAGAAGCATTTTGGCTGTAGAGCAGTGTTATTATTGGTACCACAAAGGCCCTATTCACTATCACCATTACAGAGAGAGAGAATTAGAATTGGTGACAAGATGGTAAACATTTTCCATTAAAAAAATTAAAACAAAAGTTTGGTTGTTTTTTTCCCCCAAAGTTCTTCAATTTTGGCTGTTTTCATTGAAAAATGGGGACATTTCTAAAGACATTTAAATGGTAGTTTAAAATAAAGGTAATTTTTCATCAAAAATGTTTTTTTTAACCAAGTTTAGCTACGCCTCTCTGGAACCCTCTCTAAATTCTAGTCTACCCTAGAATTGCTACAACAGTGCAGCTGACAGATGTAACTGGCAGAATGTCTATGCCGACAGGAAAGAGTTCTCCCATCGGCATAATTACTCCACCTCCCCAAGCAGTGGTACCTATGTCTGTGGAAGGCTTCTCCTGCCAACATAGTGCTGTCCACACTGGTGCTTAGGTCAGTGTAACTTACATCACTCTGGCTTTTCCACACCCCGAGTGACTTAAGTTATACCGAAGCAAGCGCTAATGTGTACAAGCCCTAATTCCATGTGGCCTTTGAAGGATTTCCTTTGACCAGTTCTAAAGGTATTGCCCTTAAGCTCTGCACTACAACGCAGTTTTGTAATGACATAATTATGCAACCCACTGATCAGCGTGAGCCATAGAGGATACAAGTCTGTGACAGGCAACAGCAGCAGAGCTTGGTTCTTTAGCTCACACTGTAGAGACTGCTGCTTTCAGCTGGGGACGTCCTTGGTTCAGTCCTAGTGATAGCCAAGCCCTCAGCCTCCTTCAGTGCAGAAGCTGGGTGGTGTGCAGTGAATGACAAAGGGACTTGTGAACAACAAGGCAGGGGCCTCATGGATCGCTGTCCTATTGTTGGTCAAATTTCACAATGTAAATCTGATGTAAATCTCACCAGTAAAAGTGAGGGATGTAGAGGATGAGTCAGGTTACCATGCCCACTGGGAGGATACAGACCCAAAGATGTCTTGTCTGCCATCTGGGTGCAATAACTAAGCCCCCTGCTGACAAGCAAATTACTTTTGCTTAACCCCCTATCAAATGTCATATGAATATGTGGTAAGTTGGTTGAGTGTTCTCATAAGTAAATGTCTTTCTTCTCTCCATGCCCAGTAAATGCATGACAGCATCTCCTCTCCAAGCTAATCTGTTGGCTGTGGCAATGGGATGGCCCATTGCTTAGACAAACAGCTGCCTTTTTAACCAACGATTGAATAGGTCTTGAAGAACAAAGGACTTTTTTAAGCTTTACAGGTGGTCACTCCAGAACTGGACTCTGGTGAGGCAGAATGGGGAGATTGCACTGTGTCTTCCTAGACTCTACCTGCTTTTTGGGGAAGGAAGAAACTTTATTCTCCATAGTTGTCAGTCCAGCCCTGAATTCACTATTAACTAAGTATCCACATCTTTCACTAACAGAAATGGCAGGCAGAAAAACAGGTTAGCAATTCCTTGAGACAACCTCATCTACCTCCTGAACTCTGGGCTGAGCAGTCATCAGCTTTGCTGAATGCCGAGGGGAACGAAGCGAGCCCCGGAGGCACAGCACAGACACTTCTCACCATCTCTCTCTCTCCAGTAGCCCCTGTTGCATTCTGCATTTGGCCTCAGAAGGAAGGGGATGGGAGTTTACGAGAACAGCTCAGTGCAGAGCTGGCTGCAGCAGTGCATTTGCTGAGCGTGGAGAGAAGAAAGACAGGACCAGGTTGTGACAGCTGCCACAAGAGGCTGTTGAGTCCAAGACTTTAGTAAGGTCCAAGGAGGGATTGGACGTTGCTATGGATAACAAGGCCACCTAGACTTATAATAGTTAATGCCGACAAAGAGTTCTGGAAGAAATAAAAAAGTCCTGGTTCAGGTGTAAACCAACACTCACGGCAGGCAAATTACCCCATATCTCTGTACTGCAGGGTTTTTCACTTTCCTCTGAAACATCTGGTACTGACCACCATGACAGTCAGTAGCACAGGTCTGACCTAGTCTGGCAATTTCCTATGAGCAGCAGCCAGGCCCAGAGGTCTGATTCGCTGACAGCAGATGCAACAGCTCCTTTTGGCTCCGTGTCATTTGCACAAGGTTACGGTCCTTTATACAAACGCCATCTGCTCTGAATGACATTCCAGTTCAACCACCAGCTCTCACTTGGTGTGACTGGAAGATGCAAATTAAAGAGCTTCTGTGACTGGTTGGCAGAGATGTGCGTGACTTTTCCCTCAGAAGGTCGAAATGGGAAAGGCTGCATTTTCCACCCCCCAGCATCTCCAGGGCATTTTCCATACACTTTGCTCGAAGTGAAACTGTCATTACAGCATCATGTCAGAAAGGCTGTTAGAAACGGAAGGTCAAAGGTCAAATTTAGCATCCTTACATCACTGTGGCCTCACTGATGGCGGTTTTGAATTGGAGATTGGGAATCAGTTTAAACCAGGCTCTAACTAAATCATTTGGGATCTTTTTTTAAAAAATGATTAAACCAAAGCATGGAAAGTTTTAAGGGAGATTTTGAGGAAGCTTAGAGTGTACATGAAGCAGAGACTTGTAAGGGAAGCTGGAGTATTAACTCGAGGTGATGCAGTTACAAATTCACACTCTTCCTATCCCTTTCTCGGGTGGGTTATTACAACAATCAATAAATAAAACTAAAGTGACGCGACAGGCTTCCAGGCAAGCATTTCACTTTCAGTTCAAGAGCAGTAGCCTCAAGCTTCTCCAGATGAAGAGAGGCGAAGAGTTTCAAACACACAAATGGCCTTTCGGCACCCAAAGCCCTTTGAAAGTTAATAGGAGTTGGATCCTAAACCCCTCTGATTCGGACCTTTGGAAATCTCTCTTATGCGCACACTAGGACACTACCAGGGTGACCAGGGCTGGGAGGAACCTCCCCCCTTCCCCGCTCTTAGTGTGAAATAGTCTTGCTTGTGCCTGGTGGAAATCAGCTCCCTGAAGCCACCACCCTATGGCAGCACAAGCCTGGCCAGGCCTCCACGGGCCTTATTCTCCATACAGGTAGCGTTACCAATCCCCGAGTCCTCGGAGGTGTCCTGCAGTGTCCAGTCCACTCTTGAGTGAACACCCTCAGAATGACCAGGCCAGCTGTTCCCAAAGGCTCAGGACACACCTGCTCATCCCATTCACTCAGGACCAGCACTTTGCTTAGCACTGCAGCTCTTACATATTCTTACAGTGAAATCGAGAGTACGTGTATTATCACAGGCTGGAGATGCAAATGATGGTGAGCAAGAATATTGGAAAGAAATGGCTACATGTGAAACAAAATCAGAACATGCTTCTTAGAGACTAAACTTAACTAACGAATTACGCTTGACTAGGCTAAAGAAGCTTATCTCAACCACAGTTCTCGCCAGCATTTTCAACCACACCTGGTTGAGATCCCACTTTCATAAAGCAAATTCACTGTCCCTTTAATTCTTACATAAGAGATGTCAGGCTGTTCCCCCTCCCTTCAAATACAGTAGAGCAAAACTCCAAAGTGCACCTGAAGATAAGGTTCTTCCCCCCACCCACGCACACCTGTGATGCTTTTTTGGGGTGCCCAAACTGTAAGCCAGTGTTACCTCTCTGCCTTCACAAGGGTGGGCTTTGCTGGGACTTAGCCTGTATGTCAGCGTCCTGCCGCACCAGCAAACTCCTCCAGACTCTGCCAGTCGAAACCTTGAAGGGAACATTGAGTGAACTCAGAGATGTCCTCATGCAATCTCCAAACCCTCTCCCTGGCCACTCCAAAATTATTAAATGTGCTGTCTCCAGAGAGACTGAGTGCTCACCCTTCAATTCAGTATAACAGCGCTCAGAGTTTTACAGCAGGGTTTCTCACACAGGGGTCGTCGCTTGTGTAGGGAAAGTCCCTGGCGGGCCGGGTCGGTTTGTTTACCTGCCCCGTCCACAGGCTCATCCGATCGCTCCTACTGGCTGTGGATCGCTGCTCCGGGCCAACGGGAGCTGCTGGAGGCAGTGGCCAGTACATCCTTCGGCCTGTGCCACTTCCAGCAGCTCCCATTGGCCCCGAGCAGCAATCGGCCGCCGCTTCCAGCAGCTCCCATTGGCCCGGAGCAGAGATCCGTGGCCAGAGGGATCCACGATCGGCCGGACCTGTGGATGGGGCAGGTAAACACGTGGGCCCGGCCTGCCAGGGGCTTTCCCTACAGAAGCAGTGACCCCTGTTTGAGAAATCCTGTTTTACAGTAAACTCAAAGCAAGGGTATTAACAGAGAAGGGAGGTTTAAGTGATACTGAGCAGAGATAGCAGAAACAGAAAATGGTTACAAACAAAACAAAATAAAACATGCTCTCTCGTGTCTACAACTTAAAGTTGGCAAGCTACAATCGTCACCTAAACAGCTTCCTCACTTACATCAAGCTCCCAGCATCTCCATCCCTTCTGACAAGAGGATCAAACATTCGCAGACTCAGAGGGTGCTGTCCCCTTTCTTTCCTAAGTGGGGGATGGACTTAGGTCATGTCTACTCTGCACCTAGATGGGCCCGCCGACTCAGGCTGCAGGGCTCGGGCTGCGGGGCTGTTTCGTTGCTGGGTAGACTTCTGGGGTCAAACTGGAGCCTGGGCTCTAGGACCCTGTGAGCTGGGAGGCTCCCAGAGCTCCGGCTCTTGCCCGAGCCTGGAAGTTTACACAGCAATGAAACAGCCCCGCAGTCTGAGCCCAACGCAGCTGGCACAGGCCAGCCGCAGGTCTGTCTTTGCTGTGTAGATGGATCCTAAGGGGTTCTCTCCCATTCTCTGCCTTCTGCTGAAATGCACCCCCAGGTAAGGTTCTTCTCCCCTGCTGTTTCCCCGCGGACTCATATGTAAATGTAATTTACATTGTCTCTGGCATCACCTTGTTAAATTTACACTGGAGATGGACAAAACAACATTCCTTTGTCTAGGGCAAACTTGTTTATCAAATCTGCCCCCAAAACGTATTTTAAGAACATATTTCCAGGACACCTACATAACTCTTTACACATCAGCAGTACATACCTCACACAATGACATTAATGATCAGCGTGTTATCAGTTTTTACGTGATCCCTTACAAGCCATGGTTTGGCTAAATATTCATGACAACAGTATATTGGGTGTGCCCTTCATATTGTCATGAAGAGGCTCTGAGGGTCACCTCCCCCCCTCATACACACAGTTTTTCTCTGCCTATTAGTTTCCTTCTGAAGGTCTCACAATCCTTCATTTGCATTTAGTTCGGACTTGATAGGAGACCCACTGTAAACAAGACGCTACTCAGTTGATGGGTAAATGGATGGATAAACTTCTCTTGTCTGACAGGAAACCTCTTTGTCACCTTTGCTGGTGACAATCTCTACACACAGACTGTAAGAATACATTTTCAGTGTATATAGACAACTTCTCACACAACTGCTGTACATGAGTTTCACAGCGATAGTGGTGACCAATGTGATGAGTCATTTATCTGTGACCTCATCCCATACTCGGGTGATTCCTGAGCCCATTGCCATGGGCACTAAGTGGTTCCTGGGTATCTCTTATTCACACACACACACAGACACAGACACACATCCTCCTATACATGAATGATTCTAATCTCACTTACACTGTAGCTGATTCTGCTTGATCCTGGTGTAAATCAGAAACAATTCCACTAATGTCAATAGTCAAAGCCATGAGCGATCAGTGTAAGATCAGAATCTGGCCCACTGACTTCAGACTGCACATGTATGCCACTGTACTGTATATGAGGTCAGAATCAGGCCCACAATAGCTATGTTAAGAGCATAGATGAAATACAACATACACACACACACTGCATTGTGTATACTCGGCAATGGAAAGCTTGCAGTTGTCTAGTGTATCATTCCCTAGGAGAGCAAACTCCGTGCCGCCTGTATATCCCTGACTGCTGAGTTCTGCCCCTGTGTCACTGGGAACTGCTCCAGTTACATGAGTATGCAGGTGGTAAGACTGGCAGACAGACAGCAGGGGCTTTGCCTCCTCTGGGAGCGGGTGGCTAAACTCTAGAAAGACTCAGAGCCCTGTTTTTTTCAGTTAGTTTCTTGGAACTAGATGGAGAACCCCTTACTCACAAGAGTAAGCCTGAAGTCAGCGAGGCTATGCATGAGAGTGGGTTGGAGGAGTGAACAGGCTGCTGATACAGAGCAGTCCGGATCACTTGGTACGCTGGGCGAAAGTGAACAATTTGCATTTAACTCAGCCAGATGTAGACCTAGATCTAGGAACAGAGAATGCAGGCCATTCTTGCAGGATGGAGGACGATTGGGGAGGGGAGGAAATCCGCTGAATGTGAGCTCCAGTGCAAAGCTGTGGTCAAAAGGGCTAATGCAATCCTTGGCTGTATAAAAGTGGGAAGCTGGAGTAGGAGTGGAGAGGTTATATTATGTCTGTATTTGGCACTGGTACAACTGTTGCTGGAATCCTAGGTCCAGTTCTGGTGCCCACTTTCAAAAAGGATGTTGATCAATTGGAGAGGGTTCGGAGAAGAGCCATTAGGATGATTAAAAGACTGGAAAACCTGCCTTATTGTGATAGACTCCAGGAGCTCAATCTGTTTAGATTAACAACAAGGAGGTTAAGGGGTGAGTTGATCCCAGTCTGTCAGTATCGACGTGGGGATGAAAACTCGCATAAAGGGCTCTGCGCTCTAGCAGACAGAGGTATAACAAGATCCAATGGCTGGAAGCTGAAGCTAGACAAATTCAGACTGGAAATGAGGTGCACATTTTTAATAAGCAGGGCAATGAATCATTGGAGCCGCTTGCCAAGAGCTGTGATGGATTCTCCAGCACTGGCAATGTTTAAATCAAGAGTCAATGTTTTTCTAGAGGATCGGCTCTAATTCAAAGGAGAATAAATTCAGGGCTACGTCTTGTATGCTGGAGGGCAGACTCGATGCTCGCAGTGATCCTATGGGCCTCAGTTCCCCCTCTGCACAATGGGGATAGCAGCACTGCCCTGCACAACAGGGGTGTTGTGAGGATAAATATACTGGGGAGTGTGAGATACTTCGGTAATGGGGGCCATATATATACCTTAGATACTTACATATATCCACTTTGGACCCGAGTTTATGTCAGTGCACGGAGATTCCAGCCCATCCCCCACAACCTTTCTAACTGCCCCCATCTCTCTCCAGTCCACCTTCAACCTCCACATCATGGATCCCTTCTTTGTACCACTCCCCCAGTGCCCTGAGACTCCACCCGCCCCATCCTCAAAAGCCAAAGCAGTGGCAGAGTGCCAGTTTGGCCTGGCTCCCGCTGCGGCTTCTTCAAGATTCTCCAGCATCCTGGGGTGTCCCCATTAATCTTGTGCCAGAGAGCGTCATGCAGCTCTGACGGGAAAGCCCCAGTTTGTGCCGATATGAAAGGCACATCCGACTGACCTAAAATCTTTATTGAATGTCAAATTCCTCTGGCTCCTTCCAGCCCAGATCATTATTTGGAATGCATCACTTGTTCACTGCCAGAATTAACCTATGTTAATCTTTCCATCATCTCCCATGCTGTCCTACCTTACATCCCCTTTCCAGCATTTTCTTTAATCAATATTCCTGCCAGACACTAAGGGCATTTTTTATAAATAAACCTGTACCTGGTACCTAGAAGATCTGACATTCAGACAAACCAAATGACCTTCTTTGGCTAAACAATGTAAGAGGTTTGCCTCCCTTATCAAATACTAAAAGTATCAGCCATCACCAACACAAGACACTTGTATTTTACTTTGATGTATATTTAATGTGCATTCACTGCTTCTCAGAAGTGCTGCATAGACAGCCTTGGAACCTGAAAGCCTCTCCACAGAGAAGATGTACCACAAGCGACAGCAATGCAAGATTTCAAGGATTTTAGGACCAGAAGGGACCTCCTCAGAAGTTTGACCTGCATCACACAGGCCAGAGAATCTCACTCAGTGATTTCTATATCAAGATCATGTCTTGTGGTCAGGGGCAGCTCCAGGCCCCAGCACGCCAAGCACGTGCTTGGGGCAGCAAGCTGCGGGGGGCGCTCTGCCAGGGCCGCGAGGGCAGCAGGAAGGCTGCCCTTGGTGGCAGGCCTGCGGAGGGTCCGCTGGTCCCACGGCTTTGGAGGCACATCTGCAGGAGGTCCGCCGAAGCCGCGGGACCAGCAGACCGTCCGCAGGCAAGCCGTGGAAGGCAGACTGCCTGCCGTGCTTGGGGCGGCAAAATTCCTAGAGCTGCCCCTGCTTGTGGTTGAGCTATAGCATATTTTTTAGAATCACCCAATCTTGATTTAAAGACTCCAGATGATGAAGGATCTGTCACTGGATTTTGTTTTCCTGCCTTCTGCTAAATCAAAGAGCCCTCTTCAACACTGGATGTATTTTTTAAAAGATACAGTGTAGGAATTATTTTGGGGCAGGTCTCTGGTCTGTGTTAAACAGGAAGTCAGACTAGATGCTCACAATGGTCCCTTCTGGCCTTGGAATCTATGAGTGTGAGCACAAGAAATCTTCTCCCCTATAGGTATTTGTAGATCATCATAAAATCACCTTGTAACCTTCCCTCTCATAAATTAGATAGATTGAACTTCTTAGGCCTCTAACTATAAGGCAAATTTCCAACCCTCAAATCATTCTCATAGCTCATTTCAGAACCCTTTCCAGTTCTTCAACATCCTTTTTAAAATATGGACACCAGAAATGGACAGACAATTCCAGCAACAGTCTCACTAATGCTAAAGACTGAGGTTTCCCACAACGCCCCGCTCACGTGCCTCAGTCCTGACCTGCAGATGCCATCTCCAGGGGGGATTCATGCATTCCTCGATAGACATGGAGACCAGACTTGAATAACCCTGACCCTAGGGGAAGTTGGGATCCATGACTGGATCTTGATCCAAACTTCAGGACTTGCCCCTTTCTCTGTAATATGCTGAACCCAACCCAGGAACCTGAACACCTTGGGACTTTGGATCTGGATCAGAGCTTTGCAGCCTGGATCCATGTCTATTGACTAGCCTTTCTGCTGAGACTTCCAACAAGGAGAACCAATTAGTGCAGACCCAGTAATGTACTTACGGGTGCAATGGATGTGATGCTCTGAGGGAGTGGTACTGAAATCATCATTCCCTGCCAGGAACTGCACATCACTGATCAGTCAGCTGAAGGTCATAACTTTCACTTACAAAATAGTGGGGGCAGACTGAGTCTCTTTTCCTTTCTTCCCTTTTATTAAAAAATTCCTTCCTCTCTGCAGGTTTTTTGCCACCACAATCACAGGGACATGGCTCTGGGCTGGCAGTCTCTGACCAGGGATCCATCGAGTTCATTATCCTGGTTCTGACAATGGCCAGTAATGGGAGCCAGTCCCAGCTACTTTAGAGGAGGTTGGTGCTCATAGAAATTTCCTTCCTACCACCCATTAGTCAGAGATTGCTTCCTGCCCTGAAGCAGGGGAGTTTATATCCTTCCAAGTTTTTCTGTTTTCCATAGAAGTATCCGAGTGCCAGAGAGTATCCAGAGAGATAGTAACTGAACCAGGCAAAGAAGAGAAACGTTCTCTAGTGCGTTCTCAACTCCCTGAGCCATCCAACGCCACCAGAACAATGGGCGGCACTCTTCCAAGCAATGCATAGGGAACAGAAATGGGAGAACAAAGAGCCGTGCAAGACTTGCCTTGCCTTCTGTCTCTATCTTACTAACTAGGGTGAGAGACTGACTGGCTTTTCACTGCCTCCACCCTGACGTCCTGAGAAGCATCTGGGGGCTTCTAAAAGCACACAACCTTCCTTCATGACTGGGCACTATGAGGGCTCTATAGGTCATTCTAATTCATTACTGTTAGGGAAAGAGAGCTGTTGCCATCTAAACTAATCAGGAGATTTTTCACCATGTCATTTATATAGTGGAAAGAATTGTAAAATAGCTCTGTGACAGATAGCAGTACTGCCAGAGTTCCCTTAGTTTGTCATTGCAAACAAAAGAATCTCAGCAACCATAAAATTAACTTCCTCCACGCTGCAAGTGCTCAGCAGTGAGATGAACCAAATTTTCTGCTAATTGAATGCACCAAGTTAGTTATATATTCATACTGAGCCGGCGCTTTCAGCATCATTGAGTTCTAGCTCTGCAGGGAGCCTTCAGAATAGCAAAACCTTACACTTTGAAACAAAATTTACTTTTGATAGGTTCAGTGGGTAGGTTGGCATTGCAACCAAGTTAGCTAGACACCAGACAGAAACAGAGGTGTGGTTTGAAGACAATAATGCATATTCTGAAGATGCAGTGTTGCCACTCTTGGATTTTATCACGAGTCTCGTATTTTTTAGTATCAGAGCGGTAGCCGTGTTATTCTGGATCTGTAACACAGCTACCCCTCTGATACTTGAGACCATGCAAGTCACTGCATTTAGCCGTATGGAGTGGCAATCCATCAACCTCATGAAGAAACTTGCACAAGTACAGACAAATATCATTTTCCTTTCCAAATGCAAACGGATGGACATCATATCTAATGGACTGAAGGTGAAAAATCCATTGCTATCTACATACTGCACAGACCACAGTGAGAGATTATTCCATACACTATCAAAGAAACTGAGGAACCATCTGATTATGATTTTTAGTGTTTTTCTTAGAGCCCCAGCTGCTGAAACCATGGTTCTGTATGAGAATCTCAGCTTTCATTTTTTTAAAAAGTAAATTTCTCATCCTCATGGTTTGCAAAGAAAAACTTGAATACATGAAGTATGTAGATTCTAATATTTCAAAATCCCAGCAAAGCAAAAGAACCCAACTTTTTTTTTGTTCTTAAATTCATGAGTTTTAGGCCAGTATATTGATTTTTGGTGCTCAGACGCAGGATTTTTGTAGGTTTGGTTTTGGCAATACTGGATCTTATTTTGGAGGGAAGGGGAGGGTGTAGCTAGTCTGGACAATGAACGTATGCAGCAGGAAGTGCAGAGGCAGGAGGAAGTAGAAATAGGGAGAGATGGGAAGAGAGAATTTAGAGATTCTCAGTGGGAGACACTGAATCCAGCTCCATCCTCTGTGCTGTTGATGGAATAATTAAATAAAAGTATTTCATCCAAACCTGAGAGTCCCTGTATTCTCAAGAACTCAGCAGCTTGGACAGACAAGCAGCCATAAATGCAGCATCCTGACACTAGTACATGGCAAACTTGGCATTTCATACACAAAGAGGGAAGTTAAAAGACAGGCGTGTGAGCCAGCACTCTACTCCCTCTTTGACCCACCATGGACATGTCACTTGACCTCAGAACGAAGGAATCTCTAAACCGAAGCCCTTGTTCCCCCAGCTGTAGGATAGAGAACAAAATAATTGCTGCTGATCTTAGCAAGCTCTCAGAACAGAATTTGTGTTCATCAGAAAAGAAAACAAAGGGTCATTTATTGAGAAGGAAACTGATTTCATGTGTATTCAGCTGCCTACGTGGTGGATGTGCCTTCTGCTGGCCTTCTGCCCAGAGATTAATTTGACCCTGAATGTGCAAGCACTCTGGTCATCCTGAATCTGCTCAGGCTTCTGGAAATGTTTTGTTACCACTGAGCATGCATCCCAGGCATTAGTTTAGTCACTCCTAACAACATAATGTTAGTTTATTTCAATAGTAGCTCCTATGTTAGTAGCTTGCTACCTCACCTTACTCTTCCTACATCACAGGGGTGTTGTGTGCTCCTCATTGTAGTATTTAGGCAGCACACGGCCAGTAAAAATGAATGGATAAAGGATGATCAAGAAGTATAAAATATTCTGTGTGATTAACTAGTTTATTTTATCTAGCATCAGAGCTGCTCAAATGTCCTTAATATAGTTTAATTGAATTTTTATTTAGCAGTAAAATGACTTTCAGCCATACTTGCCTTCCTCAGAGCTTAACATTCTAAGTCCTTAATCATTCCCCTATGCAGAACATCACATAGTTCCCACCCCCAAGCTTAGGCATGTTTTAACTGATTTCTGATTCACAGTCAGGGGCCTGGTAATTATGCAGTTCTGAGGGAAACCCTGGATACCCACACAAAGCTTGTGCCTTGCTCAGGGCATCTCAGTCAGAGGTCAACATTTATTCCATGCAAGGGTGTTCCCATGGGGAAGTGGGTGCTGCATTTCCGACATTGGCAGAGATTTTGAGGCAGTGAATCCAAGAACCTACTGACTTCACCGCTGTCTCTCTCTCCTGCCATGAACCTCTCCTCACAGAAGACACAAACCAGGACCCTACAGTGTGCTGGAGAAATAGAATCCTACTGCCTGGCTTTTTAATGGCCTTACTCCCATGTTACCTGAGTGCCTGTTCCTGCTATAGATGTTGAGCATGAACATGGTGGATGTCCAATTTTTGCAGGTGCATCTTGGGATCACTTTGAAAACTGGGCTCCTAGGGCTGCATGGTGAAACCCTCACATTGGTGAGTTGATACTCACAAGGGCATATCCCTTGGCTACCTTACTCACAGACTGAACATGCACGAGAGCATCACAATCTGGCCCAGAATATCTTTCATCCTGATTACGTCCTCATCCCCTTTTCTCATGCGGAATACAGTACACAGTCCCACAGGGCCGCACAGCTGTAAAGTAGGACCGGGAACCCGGGATATGTGTTATCTTTCTAAAGCAGCCAGATCACGTAGGTTCATTGTACATCACTGAGCAGTTGTAAGACCTTTGGGAGCAGATTTCCTTTGTGGGAAGATTAACCAATGCAGAGAGGAGCTTGGCTCTCCGCAAAAGGATCTGTTGTTGCTGTAATCTCTTTGAGGCAAAGACTGTAGGTGCTGATGTCTGGTCAATACCTTGCACATGTTGGGAGCTACCAGAATACAAATTCACAATTATAATCTTCCCAACAAGATTCAATTTTCTAGGCAAAATGTATACTTCTTAGTAACAAGTTCTCTTTGGACTTCTACTGCTCCTTTCCTCCAAGGATCGCTTTTTACAGTGGTAAACTGAGACACTTAGCCGCTAAGGCCTGAATGCACAGAACTGCACCTCAAATACACAAGCAATCATTTGTTGCTGTGACCTGGCCCTTGAGTTGGCTGCTGTTCTAACATACCAAGCTTTTATGATCTCCCTGCAATGAAATAAAGTAGAAATGCATAGGAACGACCCTAGCAGGTCAAAGCAGGGGTCCTGCTAACCAGTATCCTGTCCCAGGCAGCGGCTGCACCAGATGCCTCAGAGCAAGAGCCTCGGTAGTAGGAAGTTCCTGGATAACAGCAGTGGCTGGCCCAAGACAACAGTGGCTCAGAGAGAGATCATGGGCAACTGCCTCGGCCCCACCTCTCCAAGGCCCTCACCTGCAGGGTCCTGCAGGGATCCTGAGCACTGGGAGATAGAATGAGCCAACGTGAGCACAGCTTCCAGCCGTGTCCCAACCCTTGGCTGCCCAGCCGACTCTCAGCTGGTGCAACCCCCACCAGAACTGTGCTGCCTGAATGCCCACGAGAGATCAGCGCTTGGACAAAGAGCAGCTGGCTCAGGACATAGTGACGCTGATTGGAAAGGGGCAATCCCTTGATGTTGTCTCCACCCTCCCCTGGCAGCTCGCAGCCCCCATTCGTCAGAGCGGTACGAAGCCTCAGGGTCCCATTTGACTCCTCACCAAACCTGGATGACCCAGGAACATCAGTTTACAAATGTGCCTTCTTTCACCTCCAGCCTGCCAGGAAACTTGGTCCCTTCCTCGTGGAGCAGGACCTGGCCGCAGCGGTGCCTGCGTCTGTCACGTCCGGGCTGCATTACTGTCACTCGTTGCATTTGAAGTTGAATGAGAAGATGATGCACAGGTTGCAGCTGGTACAGAATGTGCCTCCCTACCTCCCCCATGGAGCACATCAGCCTCAAGTCCCTCCCCAGGCTCCCTGTCAGCTCCTGATGCCAGTTTCTGCCCTTGGGCCTAATTTTCTAAGTAATGAATGGATTGAGCTGCAGCTACATTAAAGACATGAAATAGTTCACGACTGCAGGTGGCCAGGATCTTAGGGTAAGTCCCCTCTTAAGGAGGGAATCTGACAGCTCAGAGCCTCTATAGGGCAGCTGGTGAGGCAAATTGAGCCACGCTCAAAGAAACAGCCTCCAAGCTGCAGCCAAGCTTCCCCCTTCCAATACTGGGGCATCCTAGTAGCTCAGAATCTGATGCATCTGAGGAAGTGGGTATTCACCCACGAAAGCTCATGCTCCAAAACGTCTGTTAGTCTATAAGGTGTGTGATAAACTCAGGACAGACAGCTGCAAGGGAGGGGTAGGAATCAGTACCAGAAGGTTAAAAGGCCCTCCTCCTTATCAACTGAGAGGCAACCACAGGTCAATCAGGTTCAGCTGTGAAAGGTTACCAAGGTAGCAAATTAGAATCAGCTGAGGGGGGAGCTACCTGAGGTTAATTGGGACCAGCTGATTCCAACTTGGGGCTGCCTGAGACCTTTTTAAACCCTTCCCTGTGGAAGGAAGGAGGGGAGAGTAGAGAGAAGAAGCCCTGCTGCCAGAAGTGCAGGAACAGAAAAACAGTGAGACCCTCCAGGAGGAGAGGCAGTACTTTCTCCCACAAGGGGGTAAGAATTCGCTAGCCAGGACTAGTGGAGATACGGGGAGCAAACTTCCCTTGTGTCACAAGGGGGACTGCTTTACCTGAGCCTTTCTCACCAGGGCTAAAAGCAGCAGAAACTGGGGAGACTGAGAAGGTGCCTTGCCACAGGTGCCACAGGATTCTTTGCTGCTTTTACAGATCCAGACTAACACGGCTACCCTGATACTAGTAGCTCAGTTACTCTGGCAGAAACTCTGCACTCAGACATGTTTCCAATGTAGAGGCTCAGAATTTGCCCTTCGTTCTCCTGCAAGGCTTGGAGAAGCAGCTTTACAATGGCTGCCAACCCACCCCAGCCCTCCCCAAACTTCAGTTTAGCAGCAGTTCACAGACAGGAAAAGCGAGCAGAATAAAATAGGGGTTGGTTGTGGGACAGGGTGGGGGACCAGAAGGTGTTGCTTCTCCTGTCAAAAGTTTGCTGGGTCTGAGGACCCAAAATTCTGCCTGTGCACAGTTTGCGTAGGGTCTGGCTCGCTGAGACAAGCCGCTGGAATGGGACAGCTCAAGCTGCCTGTTCCAATGTGTCAACCTTGAGGTGTCTGAGTCACTCCCACACATGTTGTGTGCTGCTGGGATCCTGCCATGCAGGTCTCACCTCTCCCTGCTCTGCTTCACCACCTTTGCCATCTTCCCTAGCAATGTCATTCACTGCTAAGAAGGGTTAGAGACTTGTTAAATTTCAGTGCATCGGAGCATGTAAATAAGCAGCTCGTTGGCTTTCACGGCATTGTCTGTTTCTGTGAAGACTATTGCCTTTAGCACAAATGGTTCACTGTTTCTCAGACTGTCTGAAGCTAAGTGTTAGGATATTTATGTCTCCTGCAACCACACTAACCAAGCAGAGAAACAGGAGTATAGGTATGTTTGGGAGGGCTGGCACGTGGTGGAATTAACATGATACTCAAACTAATTTAAAGCCTCTTCCAAGAAGGAAACCTCTTCCGATTCATCCCTTCCTAGCAGAGATGAGTCCAGAGCCTTCACCCCCTGGGACCTACACACTTTGGAGTGTTTGAAATCTAGAGCTCAACTTTTTAATTACTGCTGAACCAGAGAGCTGATCCTGTAACCCTTAGCAACATCAGTTGCCTTCATTCCCCTGAGGAGTGGCACTAAAGTCAATGGGGTACTTCCTGCTCACCTGCATAGGCACTGCATGTATGAACAAGGCACACAGGCTTGGCCTCAGAGGCAGCCTTGCATCATTTCACCATTCGAGAGTTGTCACTGCCGAGCGGGTGCTTGAGAAGTGACTGACTCTCATAAACTCAGAGAAGAAAGTATAGAACAATGCCACTGACTTTACATATTGAACAGCTGGGCTGTGATAGTCAGTGGAAAAGGGCAGAGAACCTGTGTCCATCCTGGTGGAATCGTTCCTTGTTATGTCACAAATGACCAGATGACTCACTTGAGTTTTTCATTAAGGCTCATAGGGAATTAACAGGATTTCACTGGAACCCAGATGCTGAGCATCTCTTGGTAAAATTATATATAAACAGCAGTAACATCTACTATAAGGGTCAAACTAATAGATGGGGGTAGGCTTCATTTTCAATACACAGCAGCTGTTGCTATAGAGGGAGTGGAAAGACTTAAGCAAGGCCAGAAAACTCAATTTTGTTGTCCGGCTTTTGGATGTTCTTCCCTTCTGGCTCCACTTTGCTCCACACTCATAACATCCTTTAACCCACAAGCTAAAGTCATTCATCTTCCAATGCCAGCTGCTGGCCACTGGGAATTGGTCACTGCAAGCAAAGCAGCAGTCTTAGCAACCCTCCCTGCTGTAGCTGTTTTCTCCTCTCTTCCGCCTGCCAAGAGTGGCCCAGGTGCCCTCCCATTGAGATCCAGGAAAGTCCCCCGGGTGGCTGAAAGGAGCCAAGCTGGGCTCATGGTGTAGCTATAAAAGTGAAGGTGCTAGAGGGCACCAGTTCAGCCTTCATACTCTGCCAGGTCTCCTGGCCTGTGTTCTGCCTGTAGCTGCGTTTTGCAAACCAAGCGTCTGGGTTCTCTGGGTGTAAAGGGAGGGCAGAATTTGGCCCAGAGTGGTGCTCTGTGCGTGTGTGTTGGTGTGTCCCATGGAAAGGGAGAACTGGGCTCACAGCATTAAGCTCTACTCCCAGCTGCACCAGCATATGATGGGTCAGCCCGGGATAATTCAGCGCATAAGCTCACCCATTGCTTTTAAAGGTTCCTGGCTTTGCCCTGTTTAATACATGGAAATACTCACTGGCAGCAGCTAGCAGGTCCTTTTACAATAGCCTACACATTGATCTCTCTTCTGCCCAAGGCAGCTGATTCTGTGTGTCTGTGATGAGGGGAATTAGCCCCCTATTTTTAATGCATTTATTTTCCAGTTCACACCTTCCCCGCCCCCGCCTCCGACAAAGGAACTGAACGTAAATGAGTTTGTCATTTTTCTTTTGAGTTCTAAGATCTTTGGGACTGCGGCAGAGCAGCTGCTGGCATGACACAACGGCAATCCCAGGATCATTCTTGCAGCTACCCTGATGAAATCCTTGAGCAAATTAAGTCAGCCAACAAACTCCTTCCCCGGTGCTGAGCTGCCAGAGACCATTAGATAATGAAATGAACAGAAGAATGGGCTTGCTCATGGAAATCTATCAGACATTCTGCCTCGGAGACAGGCCTGGAAGTGTGATCCCAGAGCTCCGCCAAGGGAGGGAAGGCAATTACTAATAGGGGCTTGGCAGCTGAAAAGTAAATGCAGCTGAGGACCCAAACCCTCGAGGCTGGAGCCCCTTTCAGGCTCAGACAACAGCCACATTCTTTCCTCACTCTGTGTTTTGGGCAGGTGTAGCTGTGTTGATTTACACCGGCGTTGGGGAGAGGAAAATCAGACTCAGAATCCACTCGCCCCACACAAATGAACAGCTCTTTCCAAGCTGAGAAAGCTACCTTTTGCCTCTGCCTCCCTGGCTTTCTCCCGCTTGCCTAGGCCTCCATTCTGTACACATCCCCGATTCCCCCTAGAATTCAAGGCAGGACACACAAAGACGGCAGGGTCAGCTCCCCAGTTTGTCCTCCTCTGCCTCTAGTCACCTCCTAGAACGTGCCTCCTAGAACGTCCCTTGGAGAGGCCCCCATTGTGAGGAGCGTGCTCTTGACTATGCAGAATGGGGGGAAACCCACTCTGTGGCACCAGCGTCACTCTTCTGCCTCAGCTCTATGAATGGAGAGGTGATGGAAACGCAGGAGAGCGGAGAGTGGCGGCAGGCCTGGGCTAGGGTGTGTATGATTCACCTCAGCACCGGGGGTCAGCTGGGGAAATCCCTGAGATGGTGGATCCAATGGGGCTAAGAAGAGGGCCATGGGGCCCAGGAGCCAGCGTGGGTGGATTCCCTTCCCCTTCCTCAATAAGCACAATTCATCTTGCCTCTTCCCTACCACCACCTGCATGAAAAATATTCTTCTGCCAGTCAGCACCCGGAATCAGCTACAGGGTGATAAAGGCAATTACAAGAAGCCCGGTATTTTCTTTCCATTCTGAGACCTGCTGTGAAAACAGCAAGTGGCCAAGTTTTCTTATCCACAGGTTGGGCCTCTTAACTATGTGGTGCCACTGAGCTGTCATCAGCACCTCCCTGGAGCAAATGAGAACAGGTGTGAAAGATGGAAGCACCAGCTGCAGTAACCCTGCCAGAAAGTCAGCTGGTATGACATAGCTCGTAGCTATCGATTGACTCGGAATCAGAGAGATGCCTGACAACAAGTGCTGGCAACCAACAATGACTCCTAACTCTCCTTCCAAGGGCAGGCCTGGAAAACAATCTTTCCAAGGTGCTGCAAGCACTGATCAATAAAGCAAACAAAGTGTTGTGTTGCTCCCCTCGTCCTTCTCTGCGTCCCCTACCTCCGCTCGCAGGAGAACATGGCACGTCACTGGACAAGGTACATTTTGCAGCACCAGCTGTCATGAGGACTGAAGAGACAGCAACAACAGTAACACTCGGGCAGCAGCTGCAGCCACAAACAATTGGGGACACCTCCCTGATGGGCCTCCCAGGTTGGGGGAGAAGCTGGTTGGTTGGGGAAGAGATCTGGACAGCACGGCAGGGTGGGGACCAGGTCCTGTGGTTGAGGGAGGTATTCTCAATCTGAGATGCAGCCTCCTCACACCAAGCATTGTCCAAAACGCAGTCCTCTAACCCTGTGATCAGGCAGGGCCGGAGTGCCAGATGTCTCGATTACTAAATGAATAGCGGGAGGGAAGTGAAGAGTGCCCGGATGTATGGCAGAGAAGTGCGCCAGCAAGGGAAAGCTCTTAGCAGCTGGCATGACTGGGATGTGGCTCAGCATCCCAGGGCAGGTGGACAAGGCACCCTCACTGCAGATACGGACCAGGAGGGAGGACGCTCACTGGAATGATCTAGAAGCCAGTCCTACAGTGAGCTCTGCACAGACAGGCACCTATACCTGCGTGGAAGTCAGTGCAGGACCGGGTCCATGCTGGTCCTGGTCCTGCAGGCTGTTGTGGTTCACACTGGACCCCCCATCCTCATGGTCTCTGGTGGCCTCGAGTCATTATTATTTATTTGTATTACAGTAGCACCTAGAAGCCTCAGCTCGGGGCCCCATTGACTACAGGCTGTAGAGACTCACAGTGCGAAAAAGTCCCTGACCTGAGGTGCTCACAATCTAAATACAGGACAGACCAAGGGAAACACAGACACACAGCCTGCTAAGTGACTTGGCCAAGACCAAGCAGCAGAAACTGAGACTATAGCCCGGGTCTCCTCATGGCCAGTTCAGTGCCTTGTCCTTGCACCTGACTAGCTAAGATCTCAAAGCTATTGTGTTTTGAAGACTTGGAGGCAACATTTAACTTGGTTATTGGATAGAGACTGTTATGTCTGTCACCACGAGTGTGATGAGCTGTCACTCCAGAATCTCTCACCTGCACTAAACTAAACAAAGTCCATTATAAAGGAAGTATATAACTTGGTATCATGGACAAGTACCTACTGCTCTGAATGATGTGGTGAGTTCAGTAACCACAGCCCCAGATAGAGAGAGGCCTATTCTTCCAGAAAGTTCAAGGCAAAGTGAGACAGTTTGACAGGTAAGCTTTAATTTAAAAAACATAACAAGAATCATAGAATACCAGGGTTGGAAGGGACCTCAGGAGATATCTAGTCCAACCCCCTGCTCAAAGCTGGACCAACCCCAACTAAATCATCCCAGCCAGGGCTTTGTCAAGCCTGACCTTAAAAACCTCTAAGGAAGGAGATTCCACCACCTCCCTTCACCATCCTCCTAGTGAAATAGTATTTCCTAATATCCAACCTAGACCTCCCCCACTGCAACTGGAGACCATTGCTCCTTGTTCTGTCATCTGCCACCACTGAGAACAGTCTACATCCCTCCTCTTTGGAACCCCCTTTCAGGTAGTTGAAAGCAGCTATCAAATCCCCCCTCATTCTTCTCTTCTGCAGACTTAACAAGCCCAGTTCCCTCAGCCTCTCCTTGTAAGTCATGTGCCCCAGCCCCCTGATCATTTTTGTAAATATATTCTCTCACCATGCCCCTACCTGCCCTTTCCTCCTAGCAACACGAACGACATGACAAGCTCAGAGAGAGACACACTTTCACAATGTATGAGGAGTTCAGATGGAATAAGCATAAAAGGATTTTTCTTTATCTGTCTTATTACTTTAATTTGGCCCCAACAGAAAGTCCAAGAAAGGCAGAAAGAAACCTCATCAAACGGCGGAGTGCTTGACAGAAGTTGACAGGACCGCCTGGTTTTTAACTGTCTCTGTCGAGGACTGGAATGCTTTCTCTCTCTTGTTGTTAGGAACTCAAAATATTCTCTGTCCTACCTCCATGAGAACTCCCTCTTTCCCAAAGGCTTGAAGCTGGAGCTGCATCTCCCAGAATGTGACATGTAAACGGGAAATGGTGAGAAAAGGTGGAGAAGAGAAATTAGGAGGAATTGCAAGGCAATTGCATAGCAGGACATATGAAGTATATGCTAAAATTGGTAAGAGGACTCCATTGGTAGGAGCTCCCCACCCAAAGGAAACAGATGAAATAGTTTTTCACAACCAGGCCTTCCTTGCAGTTCCATACAACTGGTCTGCTTTTTTTAATAGTGCATGTTAAAAAAATAGGGAAATTTCCTTTTTCTATAGCATCTTGCTGCCTCCCCAAAAAGCCAAAGGAAAAATTCGAAAGGAGGAAAAGGATGACTAATCGCTGGAATTGTCTGACTGAACAAGTCAGCTAAGATTAAACCAGGCAAAAGAGAGACATAAAATAGAGATAGAAACCTGGACAAGAACCACAGCTCAATATCAGAGCAGTGCAATGTCACTTATTAGCCATCTCAGAAAAAGTTGACTATCCATTAATTTGGCAATCACATAGTTTGGCTGTGAAATTAGATATTTTCCAAACTACAAAGTCAGAACCCGATTCAAAATTCTGTAAAGTTTAGGTCTGGGGTTTGAGGCATTATCAATCATAGCAGTGACAAGACTACTGCAGCTTGGCCAGGGTGACCAGCCAGCAGCACCGGGATCAGAAAAGTGAAAAGGTTTTAAACCTCCTTTGTGTGTGCACACGCACACATTCACACGCACACACACCAGGACATACTGCACGTTCAGAAAGAGGGCTTATCAATCTCTCCTTAACTGTCACGCTAAAGAGAATCACAGAAATGTAGGGCTGGGAGGGAACTCAAGAGTTCATCAAGTCCAGGCTTCTGTGCTGAGCCAGGAACAAATAGACTAGATCATCCCTAAGCAGCACCAGACCCCACCAGAACTATGGAAACAAAACCTGCAAACATAACTCCATTGCTATAATGACCAACACCCCTCACAACACACCTTACAAAATCCGTGGGTCCAACATGTGCCTATCACAACATGTACCGTACATTATAAAAACAGCCAGACTGGGTCAGACCAAAGGTCCATCTAGCCCAGTGTCCTGTCTTCCAACAGTGGCCAATGCTAGGTGCCCCAGAGGGAATGAACAGAACAGGGAATTACCAAGTGATCCATTCCCTGTCGCCCATTCCCAGCTTCTGGCAAACAGAGGCTAGGGACACCATCCCTGCCCATACTGGCTAATAGCCATTGATGGACCTATCGTCCATGAACTTATTTAGTTCTTTTTTTAACCCTGTTATAGACTTGGCCTTCACAAGATCCTCTGGCAAAGAGTTCCACAGGTTGACTGTGCGTTGTGTGAAGAAATATTTCTTTTTGTTTGTTTTAACAAAAGTGCACTAAATGCCCCAATAACAACAACAAGGGTGAAGCCAGACAATCACTGTTCTCTCGAATGAACTTGCAGAGGAAAATGATAACAGAGAAAAACACCCTATCACCCATGGGTGAACACTTTTCCCAAAGTGATCACTCCCTATCAGTCCTCAGCCTCAAAAGAAAACTGCAGAACACCTTCAAAAGACAAGACTAGGAGCTTAAATTAATGACTCTGCTACATACTACAAATCATGGACTGAACAGAGACACTAGATTTATGGTTTTTTACAACAATCTGTAACCTACTAACCCCCTCTTTTTGTCCTGTGATTACAGGGGTGTTAACGGGCCACTTCACTTGAATGGTCCCTTAGAATATGTGCTAATTACACTCCTCTACAGCCAAAATGCTTGTGAAGTAAATGTAGTCCAACTTTACTAATTCTGGGTCACTCAGAATGAAAATGATGCTTAAAATTGTTGATTGGCTCTAGTTTTCAAGATATGCTATTGGGTCAGTATATACGACCCTTGACTTGGGAATGGAGGAGGATAAGTGAGTTATAAAGGGAAGGGATCTCAATTTAAACCAGAAATGACTAAAATACATCTTTGACTAGATCTATGATAAATCTATGACTGGATTTGGACAGTACTTGCTTTTTAGGCAAAACAATGAATGATGCAATCTGAAGCTGGTATTGCGTCATACATTATATGAATTGCATCATGTTATTCCTAGAAGTCATGGATGATGCAATCATGACGAAGCTTACATCACTCTGCTGAACAAATTGCCCTATATCAGCTCTAGAAATCATACAGAGTCCGCGTGCTCTCTTATTTGTCAGTGTTTGATTTTGCAAAGGGACACATTTCTGTTTAGCCAAAGTGAGCAGAGATGCCTTGTACTTGTGTGAGCAGTGCAGATAACTTCTGCTACGTTTGTGGTGGAATGACTTTTGCATCACAAAAGCGCAGTATAACCACTCTGGTTAAGAAAGTCTATCACCTTTCTTTTGGCTGCAAAATTGGAGATCAGGACAAGAGGTGGACAAGCCAAGAAGCACTGAGTAGACACTGAATAGGACTAAACTATGTACAGAATAGTTTTTTGCCTTTTGTTTCATAATAAATTCTATTTATATAACTCTTTTGCTGATTTTTAAAGTGTTACATAAACAGGACAGGTGAACTATTATCATGTAAAGCAACCATAAACACATGAAAAGACCTAGGTTTACAATTTATGATTAAAACTCTACTATCTATACAATATACATAGACATAAAATGTAAAAACTTAAATATCTTAGAAACAGTAGCCAATGAGTTGTTTTAATTGTCATATTTGAATTCAGCACATCAAAATACATAATAAATAGCACATTTTATCTCTGAAGCAGATGACTTCTCAAAAATTGTAGACCAGTGTTACTTATGCTAAACTATCTGCTCCACTTTGTAATTTGCTGTGGCACTCTGAGTACCTTTCTCATCAACAGAAGTTGGTCCAATAAAAGATATTTCCTGGCCCACCTTGGCTCTCTAATATATTGGGACCGACACGGCTACAACAACACTGCATAGACCATCCCTGACAGGTGTTTGTCCAATCTGTTCTTTAAAACCTCCAATCGTGGAGATTCCACAACCTCTCTGGGAAGCCTGTGCCAGATTAACTGTCCTTATAGTTAGTTTTTCCTAATATCTAACCTAAATCTCACTTGCTGCTGATTAAGCCAATTACTTCTTGTCCTACCTTCAGAGGACATGGCGAACAATTAGGAGTCCGGTGGCACCTTGAAGATTAACAGATTTATTTGGGCATAAGCTTTCGTGGGTAAAAAACCTCACTTCTTCAGTCCTTAACATATTTGAAGACTTATCAGGTTACCCCCTCAGTCTGCTTTTCTCAAGAATAATTTATTTTTAACCTTTGTTGGTAGGTCAGGTTTTCTAAACCTTTGATCATTTTTGTTGCTCTCCTCTGGACTCTTTCCAATTTGTCCACATCTTTCCAAAAGTGCAGCACCCAAAACTCAACACAGCACTCCAGCTGAGGCCTCAGAAGTGCTGAGAGGGACAATTACCTCCTGTGTCTTACAAATGGCATTCCTGTTAATATTCCCCTGAACGATATTAGCCTCTTTTGCAACTGCATCACATTGTTGACTCATATTCAATTCGTGATCCACTACAACCCCCAGACACTTGCTAGTAGTACTATTGGATGGCCATTTAGTCCCCATTTTGGAGCTGTGCATTTGATTTTTCCTTCCTAAATGGTGTACTTTGCACTTGTCTTTATTGAACTTCAACTTCTTGATTTCAGACCTGTTCTCCAATTTGCCAAGGTTGTTTTGAATTCTAATTTGTCCTCCAGTCTGCTTGCAGCTCTCCCAGTGTATAATGCTCTCCCAGGTGACCACCTATTTTAGCCTAGAGGATGTGAAGTCAGGAATCTTGGCTTCTGTTCCCAGATTTGTCACTCATTCTGTGTGTGACCTTGAGCCCCAAAACAGCGAAGCAATTATGTGTTAAAAAACACGTGCTTACGTACTTTGCTGGATTGAGGTCTTGATCTGTCTTTGACTCAGTTTATCTGTCTGTATGAGTATAGCTCATTAAAGGTTTCTGGATTGCTTTGAGATCATAACCTCAGAGGAGTTGTAGACATTCCACATATTAGCATTAACTCCTGCCTGAAAAAGAGAAGGATACCGTTCAAAATTATGAGGCAGCCACTGCTTTTCAGGCAGTTCAGGGACACGTCAGCAATGAGGGGAAATATAGTCTGTCCCCAGAGTTTTTTAGGAAGCCCTGCTGTCCATAGGTACTTCTACAGTTTTCTAACTGTATATGGGCCATGTCTGTTAACCAATGTGTGGCTCATTGCACAGGACAAAGTTATGCTGGGGGTTGCTCAGAAACTCGACATGTTTTCAACTTGCAATGTGAGTAGCTACATGCACAAGGTAATTAGTGTAAAGTCTGAGAACATTTCCCATGCTGAGGGTGGGCTGGATGCATTCATTTACTGTTGGCTTCTGCACGCCACTGCAAACCCTCAAATGTAAACCCTGCAGAGCTGAAATTACAGGGGCACAACCCACACTGGGAGATTTACGGAACCTTTTAATTTGCAGGACAGGCTGATGTTTCCAAATGAAGAGAGTGTCCTGAAAAATCCTGCCACCTTCTGTCAAGGAAAAGCCGAAGAATCTAGAGGGAAAGGGAGTGGATTTGGCACCATCCTTCTATTTCTCTTCCACGCGGAGGGAGGATTCTGTTCTAAGTGGTGGTGGTGGGAGGGGAATAGAGGGGCTGTCATGCACTGAAGGTGAAGGTCTGCTCATTTGCACAAAAGCTGGGCTCAGCAGCGGTGCAGCAATTCACCCTTGAGAACACGGAACATACAATAATACTGCATTGCACCAGGGTTTGCATTCGAGAGATAAGTGAGGTACGGATGATGGACAGCTCAGGCTAAGCAGGGGCCTGACTCCGGGTGGGAATAGACTTTTCAACTGTTGGCCAAATAGGAAAACAAACTATAAAATAAAATAAAATAAAATCAATATCCCCAGAAGACAATTATATAGAATTTTGATAATGCAAATATTATAGCAGTGCAGGAAGCAAAGAAGCAGCTGAATGCATTGATATGGTTAAGTTCCTATCAACGCGGATGTTGTTATTAACGGCCTGTCCTACTAAATACAGTTGTGGCAAGGGAAGGATTTATTTTTTAACCCAAGCACACAGATATATGCATGCTGAGGGCCTGATCCAAATCCCACTCAAGCCAATGGGAATCTTTCCATTGACTTTGATGGGCTTTAGATTAGGCAGTTATTGAGCATAACAGCAACCCCAGAAGTCTTTTTAGAATGCATAATATTTATTTTGCTATTTATTGCTATGACTGCAGCACTTTGTAGCCCCAGCCATTGAGCAGGATCCAATGGGACTGTGTGCTGTACAAACATAGACCAAAGAGGTGGTCCCTGCCCCAGGGAACTTAAAATCTGAGTAGAAGGGCTGGATCTATGCTGGTGTTGTCATTCCAACCCACCTGTAGAGGAAATGCCATTGAGCACAGAGCTCTAGGAACAGGTATTCCCAGGCACTGAATCCCAGGCTCCCCTGTACGTGTTCATGTGGCTACTGGACAAGGAGCACCCTCTGCTGTGTTTTTGTAATGGCCTACATGTGGGCTGACAGCAGGGCCTGCCGAGCGACAGCAGGAACCCTCCATCTTGAGCCGAAGGATGAGATCCCTTCACCACCAGCTGCATGAGACTCACTAGCCTGGTAAGTGCATAAGCTACTGAAGGGAGACAAAGCCCCTGTCTCCTAGTGTGGAGACTGGTCTGGGAATCAGCCGGCCTTGCTGTTGTAGCCCCATGGCCAGGGGCGGCTCTAGGCATCTTGCCGCCCCAAGCATGGCAGGCAGGCTGCCTTCGGCGGCTTGCCTGCAGGAGGTCCGCCGAAGCCAGGGGACCAGCAGACCCTCTGCAGGCAAGCCACTTGGCATGCTGGGGCCTGGAGCCGCCACGGCCCATGGCACAGGTACCCTCTCAGTCACCACTTTGGGAAATTGGTCCTGTACACAAAGTCAGCTCCAGCTTTTTTGCCGCCCCAAGTGGCGAAGAGAAAGAAAAAAAGGATAAAGCCCTGATCGGCAGCAGTTCGATGGCTGCTCTATCGCACTAGTTCATTCTTCAGTGGCAATTCAGCGGCCGGTCCTTCCCTCCGAGAGGGATCGAGGGACCTGCCGCTGAATTGCTGCCAAAGACCCAGACATGCCGCCCCCTTCCATGGGCCGCCCTAAGCAGCAGCTTGCTCCACTGCTGCCTGGAGCCAGCCCTGCCGGGACATACTGGGCCTGGAAAATCCTATGTCACAACAACAACTTGGATTTAGTACTGCAGCTGCCTTTTCTCGGCCGTGCTGCCTTGGCTACACAGACATCCTCTCCAACTTTCAGTGATCGTGTCTTTAAAAGAGCACTGGCTAGTTCTTTGTCTCCTCATCATGGGCCTCTCCACAATCAGGGGCAGCTCTAGACATTTTGCCGCCCCAAGCACGGCTTCATGCCACGGGGGGCACTCTGCTGCTCGCCGGTCCCGCAGCTCCGGTGGACCTCCCGCAGGCGTGCCTGCAGAGGGTCCGCTGGTCCCGCGGCTTCGGTGGAGCTGCGGGACCAGCGGGCCCTCCGCAGGCATGCCGCTGAAGGCACCCTGCCTGCCGCCCTCCCGGAGACTGGCAGAGCGCCTCCCTGTGGCATGCCGCTCCAAGCATGCACTTGGCGTGCTGGGGCCTGGAGCCACCCCTGTCCACAATAATTGATTATTAAAACAATAGCGCGTAGTCCTATGTGCCTGGTGCTTTACCATTCACTCATCCCCAGCGCACCCCCTGAGGCGGGGAAAGTATCTCCATTTTGCAGATGGGGAAATTGAGGCAGAACTCTGATCTCTTCCCAACCATGTGCTCATTTGTCTAGCCCTCCTTGCCACTTGCACATACATACAGGACCAGAGACTCACAGATATTAGGCTAATTCTGTCCCACAGTCGTGCTATTTCCAGCTGTATTCCCATCAGCCACCTTAAGGCAACCCAGGTCTACCATGGATGGTTGCATGGATAGCAGATGTCTAAAGAAAACCCAGGTTCTTTCAGAAGAGGGTTGGTGACACTTTTCCCTCTGAGATCTTGTCTACGCCACAGGACAATTTTTTAGCTGATGCAAATACTCTTGTGAAGTCAATGGCCTGCACCAATGTACACCAGCTGAGGGTCTGGCTCTACAGCAACAAACGTGTCAGAGAACCCAGTTACAACATGATGATAGTGTCTTAACCATGTTGCAGAACAGTTTACTTTTGCAGATAGACCAGACCAAATCATCTCATAACCATGTTAGGTGAATCATGGATGCAAATACTCCTTCGCTTGACAACTGGGTGTACAGATACCTGATTTGTATGAAAAGCCACAGTGACTGTGCACACATATTAGGTGTGCAATTGCACAGCTCTTCTATGAAAACAGTGACATGCTTTTCTTTATTAGTCTGACTCATAATGATTTTGTGACTGTTCTGACAAGACTGCAGGGCAACCCACCTGATGAAATACTAAACCTGATACAAGGAATTACATATATAACCTTTTAAAAACATGTTTACGACACCCAAGTCTGCATGGGACTTATTTTATAGGACATGCCTTTTAAATGAAGTGCCTGACAAGCCCATTAAATGAGTAAAAATAAGGTTCAACCATGGTAAAATATGACAGCCATCAGCTTTACTAAAGAATGTATTTGATACATGAACAATGCTGCTTGTTGCAAATGTATATTATATTGGCAGCACTCCATGCTGTGAAATTGCCTGACATTAATGCCTGAGAAAGGAATAAACCCATTACCACAATACTGTGTATTGAGGAGATGTCTTTAAAAGGCCGCCATTGTATTACTAGGTGATAAACTCCATAATCTAATTAATTGTCCACAGATTCTGTCAGCCAGAGAACTTCCTTGCAGAGCAAAGATCAAAACTCTAGGCATCTCCTCCTTCACCCAGAAAGAATAATTTACTGTACATACCTTAAGCTTATTAGCAAATATTTTGCCTCCTAACTCAGAAGAATTTTCAGAACACGTGCAACTGAGAATTTTTGGTATGCCTGAGAAAATGAATCCTTAAAGTTAGAGGCTGCTTCTCCCTCCCCCTGTCTTCTCTGGAGACGCATCATGATGCTGTCACTTATGCTTGTGGAGGCTTTCAACTTTCTGCTTCTCCCCAGCCGCACCAAACCAAACTCTGGCACCAAGGTCCTGCGACGTCCATTGACTTCAGAGGGATCTGGATCACATGGTAATCTGAGCTCAAACAAATATGCATTTTAATATGGCTAAATGTAAATGGATACATCTAGGAACAAAGAATATAGGCCAGATGTACAGGATGGGGGACTCTATCACTGGCAGCAGCGACTCTGAAAAAAGGCGTGTGTGTGTATGTGTGTGTATGCGCCTGTGTAATCACTGAGACACTGTGACAAAAGTGCTAATGTGATCATTGGATGCATAAACAGGGGAATCGTGAGTAGGAGTAGAGAGGTTTTTTACCTCTGATTTGGTACTGGTGTGACTGCTGTTGGAATCCTGTGTCCAGTTCTGGTGCCCACTATTCAAGGAAGATATTGATAAATTCAAAAGGTTCAGAGAAGAGCCATGAGAACTATTAAAGGATTAGAAAACTTGATTTATAGTGATATGCTAAATAGACTGAGCTCCTTGAATCTAACAAAGAGAAGGTTACAGGGTGACATGATCACAGTCTACATGGGGAACAAATATTTAACAATGGGCTCGTCAGTCTAGCAGAGAAAGGTCTAACTTGATCCAATGGCTGGAAGTTGATGCTAGACAAATTCAGACTGGAAATCAGGTGTAAATTTTTAACAGAGGATAATTAACCATTGGGACAATTTACCAAGGGGTGTGGTGGATTCTTCATCACTGGCAATTTTTAAATCAAGAGCTCTGCTCTAGGAATTATTTTGGAAAATTCTCTGCTCTGTGTTATACAGGAGGTCACACTAGATCAGAGGTGGGCAAACTACGGCCTGCCCGTGGGACCCTGCTGCCCGGCCCCATAGCTCCTGGCCTGGGAGGCTGGCCCCTGGTCCCGACCCCGCTGTTCCCCCTCCTCTGCAGTCTCAGCTCACTGCGCCGCTGGTGCAATGCTCTGGGTGGCAGCGCAGCTGCAGAGCCCGGGTCTGCCTCGGTGCTCTGTGTTGCGCAGTGGCGTGGCTGGCTCCAGCCGGGCGGCACGGCTGCCTGTCCTGGTGCTCTGGGTGAGGGCAGGGGTCAGGTCAGGGGTGTGGATGGGGGAGGGACGGTCAGAGGGCAGGGAACAGGGGGCTGGATGAGACAGGGGTCCCAGGGGGAGCATTCAGGAAGGAGAGGAGGGGTTGGCTGTGGCAGTGGGGCAGAAGGAGTCAGGGGCAGAAGTTCCAGGGAGGTCAGGGGATAGGGAGAAGGGGTGGTTGGATGGGGCATGGGGGGAGTCAGAGGTGGGGGACCTAGGGGCGGTCAGGGGACAGGAAGCGGGGTGGGGAGATGGGTCAGGAGTCCCGGGGGAAATCAAGAGGCGAGAAGCAGTGGGGGGTTGGATAGGGGGCAGGCACCTACCCTAACCAGCCCTCCATACAATTTTGGAAATCCGATGTGGCCCTCAGGCCACAAAGTTTGCCCGTCCCTGCACTAGATGATCACATCTTCCTTTGGAATCTACATGGGCCTTTACACTGGCCCATTGCTCCCAAAGGCAAATTTCACCCTAAATGGCTCCCTCAAGATCACGCCGTAAGCTGGTGGCAGGGTAGAGAACAGCACCTAGGACAAGCGAGAACCTGTCTGGGCCTCGAACCACTAGTCTATTCCCCCACCATGGTTCCTAACAAGGACCGCAGAAAAGGTTAACAATAGTGATGAGCCTGAGCACTCTCTTTGCAGCTTCCTATACGTAGCCGTCTATTATGAATGCCATAGCCTGGAAACAGAGAGGTTGAAATCTAGAGATAAAACTGTGGCAGCTTTATCCAAGAGAACTGAATAATCTGTCTAATATAGTTAATTTGATAGTAAGTCAATGAATCACAAGGAATAAATTTGAAATATTATAGGAGACGGGGACAAGCCACTATTGATTTATAATCTGTAAACAACATGCATCTTCCAGGAGTCAGCAGGGATGCCTCTGCCGCTTGTGATGTGTGTCATTGCCTAGGAGCTTTTAATTCAGCTCTTTGACCAAGTTCTTTTCATTAACCGCATACTCCCAGCTGGAGCAAAATGAATCATTCCTAGTGCTCAGAGTGAAAATTAACCCCCATGGCAACTTCCCCTACATTTGTGTCCCCTTCGCCTCCTTCAGCTGCCCATTGCCATTCCCAAAGAAGAAGATGGCAATGGACAGAATAAGCCGGAAATGTAAAAATAAAGATTAGGTGAACATGGACCGTGCGAGGACAGAGCATGGGAGAGGATTTCTATGTAATGTGACTCTGTAATGTACCCTGCAGCCGGCTTCTACGATTAAGTCCGATCAATTCAGCCTGGCTTTGCTGGATGCCACTAAAGGAACCCGAGTAACAAGAGCAGGGTGGAACTGAGTTCTTGGGGATCCCAGTAGAAGAGGTCTCAGGGGGAACCCAACAGTTACTAGAGCCACACAGACTTTTTTCTCTCTCAACAGTCTGGACAAAATGTGCCTTTTCACTGAAAAAGAAAAAAATTGTGGAAAAATGTCAATTTTGATTACGCTTGCTAGTTTTTTGAAGAAAAACAGCAACACCATTTTAACTGAAAAGCTTTTTAAGAAATGTTTTTGATTTTGATTGAAATGTGAGACATTTTGATGAAAATATAAATACTTTTTTCATTATTTCCCACAAAAAATACTTGGTACCATTCAGTTTACTATCTCGGGATCTTTTGAACAGGACGTGCTCTGAAATGTTACTATGCCAGAATGGCACCTTCTTACTGTCTGGCTCAACACTGCATGTTCCGAGTCAGCCCTGCTGACATTAATGACTAACCATATTTCTACTACTGCAGACAGCCCAGGAAAAGTGAGCTGGATTCTACCCTCCTTATGCCTCACCCCCAGCATTGTATACTGAGCTCCAGTCATTGCACCTGTGCAAACCAAGAATCATAGAAATGTCAGGCTGGAAGGGACCTCGAGAGATCATTGAGCCCAGCTCCCTGCACTAAGGTAGGAACCAAGTACATTTAGACCATCTCTCACAGGGCTTTGGTCCAACCTCTTCTCAAAAACCTGCAGCGATGTGAATTCCACAACCTCCCTTGGAAGCCTCTTCCAGAGCAGGCCCACCCTTATAGGTAAAAATATTTTCCTAATTTGTAATCTAAATCTCCCTTGTTGCAGATAAGATAGTTACTTCTTGTGCTAGCTGCAGTGGGCATGGAGAACAATTGATCACTGTCCTCTTTTGTCATGGTATAACCCCCCACTCTGAACCTTAGCGTCCCAAAGATGGGGTACCAGCATGAATTCCTCTAAGCTCAGTTACCATCTTAGAACCTGTAGCGCTGCCACCAACCAGGAATTCCAGTGCCTGGTACACTCTGGTCCCCACAAAACCTTGCCCAGGGACCCCCAAGACCCAGACCCTCTGGATCTTAACACAAGGAAAGTAAACCCTTTCCCTCACCGTTGCCTCTCCCAGGCTTCCCCTCCCTGGGTTACCCTGGAAGATCACTGTGATTCAAACTCCTTGAATCTTAAAACAGAGAGGAAAATCCACCTTCCCCCTCCTTCTCTCTCCCCCTCCCAGACTCTCCCTGAGAGAGAAAGTAATCCTAACACAGAGAGAAAATTAACCTTTCTCTCCCCCTTCCCTCCTTTCTCCCCACCAATTCCATGGTGGATCCAGACCCAGTCCCCTGGGGTCTCACCAGAATAAAAAAACAAACAAATGAGGTTCTTAAACAAGAAAAGCTTTTAATTAAAGAAGGAAAAACAGTAAAAATTATCTTTGTAAATTTAAGATGGAATATGTTACAGGGTCTTTCAGCTATAGACACTGGGAATACCCTCCCAGCCTAAGTATACAAGTACAAATTAAAATCCTTTCAGCAAAATACAAATTTGAACTCCTTCCAGCCAAATACACATTTGCAAATAAAGAAAACAAACGTAAGCCTAACTCGCTGTATCTACCTAGTACTCACTATTCTGAGTACATAAGAGCCTGTATCAGAGAGATTGGAGAGAAACCTGGTTGCACATCTGGTCACTCTCAGAACCCAGAGAGAACAACCACCAAACACAAACAGCTCACACAAAAACTTCCCTCCCTCAAGATTTGAAAGTATCCTGTCCCCTGATTGGTCCTCTGGTCAGGTGACAGCCAGGCTCACTGATCTTGTTAACCCTTTACAGGCAAAAGAGACATGAAGTACTCCTGTTCTATTAACCCTTAATTATCTGTTTATGACATCTTTAGAAAAGCCCTTAACATATTTGAAAACTGTTTTCAGGTCCCCCCTCAGTCTGCTTTTCTCAAGACTACATAAGGCCAGCTTTTAACCTTTCCTCATAGGCCAGGTTTTCTAAACTTTTTATAATACTTTAGCTGTCCACTGGACTCTAACCAATTTGTCCACATCTTTCTTAGAATATCAGGGTTGGAAGGGATCTCAGGAGGTAATCTAGTCCAACTCCCTGCTCAAAGCAGGGCCAATCCCCAACTAAATCATCCCAGCCAGGGCTTTGTCAAGCCGGGCCATAAAAACCTCTAAGGAAGGAGATTCCACCACCTCCCTAGGTAACCCATTCCAGTGCTTCACCACCATCCTAGAAATAGTGTTTCCTAATATCCAAACTAAACCTCCCCCACTGCAACTGGAGACCATTGCTCCTTGTTCTGTCATCTGCCACCACTGAGAACAGCCGAGCTCTGTCCTCTTTGGAAGTCCGTTTCAGGTAGTTGAAGGCTGCTATCAAATCCCCCGCCATTCTTCTCTTCTGCACACTAAACAAGCCCGGTTCCCTCAGCTTCTCCTCATAAGTCATGTGCCCCAGCCCCCTAATCATTTTTGTCACCCTCCACTGGACTCTCTCCAATTTGTCCACCTCCCTCCTGTAGCGGGGGGACCAAAACTGGACACAGTACTCCAGATGTGGCCTCACCAATGTTGAATAGAGGGGAATGATCACGTCCCTTGATCAGCTGGCAATGCTCCCACTAATACAGCCCAATATGCCATTGGCCTTCTTGGCAACAAGGGCACACTGTCGATTCATATCCAGTTTCTCATCCACTGTAATTCCCAGGTCCTGTTCTGCAGAACTGCTGCCTAGCCACTCGGTTCCTAGTCTGTAGTGGTGCCTGGGATTCTTCTGTCCTAAGTGTGGCACCCAGACCTGGATGTGGTATTCCAGCTGAGGCCTCACCAGTGTGGCGGCTCCTTATAACTGTATTATCCTCTAGGTGCTTACAAACAGATTGTTTGATAATTTGTTCCAGTATCTTTCCAGGTATCGAAGTGAGGTTGCCTGGCCTATAAGTCCCTGGATCTCTTTTGTTCCCCTTTTTAGAGATCAGTACTCACCCTTCTCCAGTCCTCTGGGACTTCACCCATTCTCCATGAGTTCTCAACGTTAATTGCTTCCAACTTCAGCTAGTTCCTTAAGTGTTCAGTTAAGTATTCAATGTTACAAGCAAAGTAATACACCTTGCATGGAATGATTTGATCTACTCTAACACTGTACTTGGGTTCTAAAGTAACTTTCAACTCAGCAAAAGGCCCCAGAATCACTGTCGACAGCATAACATGCATCAATGGTAAAAACACAAATATTACAGTATGCCAGGGAAAGTCTTAGAAAACACTGACGGTATTCACTCTCACACAGATAACTGTCCTCAGCCCTTGGCACTGGACAGCACAGAACAGAAAGACAGTCCCTGCCTCAAAGACCTTACAATTTACGTCAAGAAACAGATGGATACCGACATATAGCCTGGACCGTTACTGAAGATGGTTGGGTTGCACAGGTGTGGGTGGAAGGATGTGCACAGAGGGCATAACATGAAGTCAATCGAGTTGCACAGGTGTTCTGAGAACAGAATTTGGTCTGCAGAATCTTTCTTGCTGGGCATGATGTAGGAGAAGGAAAGGACCCAGCTTGACTCCCAGGTTCAGTGTGCAGTGCTGGTAGTTAGAAAAAAAATAATTTTACTTATAAACTGAGCACATGTGATCTGGAGCCAATGAGCCACAATAAACATGGAATCCCACATTGCCATTTATACAGTTGGTCAGATACTTATTTGCCTTCATGTAGGCCAGGAAATGCAATGCAAAAAGGGAAAAGCTTTCACTCTTCGTGAAGGCTGGGGACCCATCCCACTATAAAAACAGGGGGTGTATTTAAATCTGTGTAACACTACCTGACTGCATGGGGACAACAGCTGGGAAATTCTGAACTTCTGAGTCACTTTTTTTCCTGGGGAAAGAAAAGCCGAGTTATTTTGAGAAAATTCAAAAATTGTATGCAGTGCAAAGGTTTGGGTCAAGCTCTCCAAATCCCCAAGTTCATAGAATCATAGAATATCAAGGTTAGAAGAGACCTCAGGAGGTCATCTAGTCCAACCCCCTGTTCAAAGCAGGATCAACCCCAACTAAATCATCCCAGCCAGGGCTTTGTCAAGACTGACCTTAAAAACCTCTAAGGATGGAGATTCTACCACCTCCCTAGGTAACCCATTCCAGTGCTTCACCACATTCCTAGTGAAGTAGTGTTTCCTAATATCCAACCTAGACCTCCCCCAGTGTCCAGCCCCATTGGATTTTTGGCCTATCTACAAATTTTGTAATGTGAATGAGACTTACACTTATGTGGGAGAGCTCTCAGCACTTTATACACTGACTTACAAATCTATTCACAGGGAAACATTTCCTTCATTGCTGAATTGCAGCTGTCTCTAGGGTGACACATAGCAGCTGTTAAACAGCTTACAACAACATGGCACTACACCTTTTAGGACACAACATGAAGAACAGAAACAACGCTTAACTGAAAGTAAAGGCAGAATTTGAGCTAGGCAGAATATAATGAACTCCACTGGAATATGTCTGATGAACATCTTATTCTTGGGGAAAGTGCCAGACAGTCTTTAATGCTCCCAAAGTTGGGAAGGTCTCAGTTGTACAGCTCATCCCAAAGCAAGCATCTAGGTAACCAGAGAAATATCATCATCTGCTAAGAGATACCCAGGTTAGTTACTAAACATATTTATGGCTGTGATGGAGAACTGAGGAAATGGAAGCCTCTTGGATGTGCATGTTATGGGTAGCTCCATCTTATCTATCATGACATCCCCCATCTGTGTAATTCATATCAAGATGCCACCCACCAGGCAGAAATGTCATGAACTTCTAGGCTGTCGCCTTGCAATAGGTCTGAACAATTAAACTACATGGTGCCAAGTCTATAGACAGATATTATAGGATAGGAAGCAATATACCAGCATTGTCATGGCAACATCACACCGTGACTTTGATTTTTTTCAAGGCCAGGACAATGTATGCATTTGACAGAAGCAGCTAATTGTCTAGCTCTCTGCTTAATGCTCATCAACACAGCAGCATATTTTTGCTAAATGTCTCACTATTTGAGTTTTCCTGCCTCCAGCTACCATTAACATATTTTGCATTCATGCTTTGTATAAATTCCTGGTAATGCTTCCAGCTAAGGATCCTAAATACACATTTAATTTATATTTAATGAGACAGTTAGCATGAGTTAAGCAAATGAGAGCTGGTTAATTAAAGCATATGTACAGAGGATTGTGAGGATTAATCAGTTAATATTTGCTAAGTGCTTTGAAAAATATCTGCACCTAAGTTTTGTCTTATTATTATTACTGAGTTCAAATGAAGAGATACAGTCTTTCACATAGCTGTTAATCTTTAATCAATCAGTTTCTCACATGGTAATGTGTGTGGTGTCTAAAGGGTTAGGTGTATTAATAAGACATTAAGTGCAGGTTATTTGAACACCTGGTTTCTCAGCTGCTAGCTTGCTATTCATTCTTAATGGGCTAAATCATGAAGTATTAAGTAATTTTACATGGCAGTTTAACTGAGTTAAGACTGAGCAAAAGTTGACTCAGCACCTGAGAATTTGGCCCGACAGGTAATGGATAACTTAGCTGCGAGAGACAGCATGCTCTAATGGCTCACACCTGGGCTGGGAGGAAGGATTCCTTGTGTTTTAATGCCATCTAGGCCTCAGCTTTACTGCAGGGCCTCAGGCAAGGAGGCCAAATTCCTAATGTAGCCACAGGTTGTAGGCGACTCAGTGTTTGTGTGTCCAGAGCCCAATGGTCAGAGCTGTGAGCACCTGAAGCTCTGATACACATTAGCATTGGGGGCTCAGCACTTCGAAATTCAGGCCCTGTGTATATCAGGTGAAGAAGCCAAAAACGGAGGCATTAGTTAATGGACAAGGGGCCTTAGCTATGCCAAGCCTCAGTTTTCTCATCTGTAAAATGAAGCTAGTGATACATCCTTACCTCCCAGGGGGGTTCATTGGTATTCTTAAAACCCTCTGACTTTCAGGAGCACCATATGCACCTGTAAAGCCTATGTGTTGCTATTTCACAGTACGGTAAGTGAAGTAGCAGCAGGTACAGAGCACTGGACTGGGACTTGGGAGACCTGAGTTTTTTTCTCAGCGGTGCCCTGGCCTGCTGGGTGACCTTGGCAAGTCACCTCCCCTCTCTGAGACATGGTGTCCCCATCTGTACAATGGAGACGTCCTTTGTAAAGTGCTCTGAGATCTGCTGATGAGAAGAGCTAGTTGATATTATCACCCGTCCTCACAGATGGCCCCCAAACACCATTGGTCTCCAATCCCAGCACCGCCATTCCACAGGGGCCAGTCCCAGGAGCTGTCAGTCACCCCCCTCCACTCTCAGTCACCTGAGCCCTTCCCCCCAAGTGACATCACTGGGACGCTGAGATGCAGCAGCACAGGCTGTATGGGGGCTTGGGAGGTGGGAAGGGACGGCAAGTGTGGGGCAAGTCAGTGGTGTGGGTGGGGGTATTCCTGAGCGGTATTAGGCTGAATGAGGGTGCAGGGAATCTTTACCCCAGGTCAGGCAAGCAGCACTCAGAGGCCCTAACGAATTCTCCTCTGCCATCTAGCCAGGGCTGTATTTGTTCCCCAACCCAGTCTTCCGCTTCTATTAATACCAGTCCTTTAAATCCCCGTGGGTTTGGAAAGCTGCCTGGCAGAGCGAATAAAGAATAACTGTTGTGAAGGGCCAAGGGAGCTTTCTAGCTGCATCTGTCCAGGGAAACCAGAATCTGCTTGGTCAGTGTTAACTCTGCTAGCGTAAACACAGTTACACTGGCGGGACCGCCCTGCCCACAGACTGTCCTGGTCAGCTAGGAAATGACAACACCCACATCTGGCTGCACAGCTGTATGTGTCCCACCGTCGCCTTTCATGCCGCAGGGCTGGATGACAGGATGCAGACGTACTGGCGAGAAAGCCACTGCACAATGAACCCACACCGCATTCCTCACTTGATACGAACCAAGCTACAGGAAGGTGGGTGACGGGTGTTTAAAACCTTCAGTGCTCACGTCGGATGCACTTTCCAGGTCATTCAGCAAGAGCATGGGACAGAGCGAAGCTCAGAAATCTCCACCACTCCATCAGACTCTGAACTAGGGTAAATTGACACAAATTGCTCTCTGGGGTGGCTCACCTGTAAAGCAAACAATCTGCTAATGGCTAAGTGCCACCACGTGGCAGACTCCATGCACTGCAGCCAGTGCAACAGCTGCTACCCGTGAAGGATGGAAGATACAGTATTACTTCCAGGGTTTATTTTCAATGTCATCAGAGGGGAATACCTGCAACCCTGACTGATGGCAAGAACTGGGCTCCCTTATGGAGGCAGCTAAGGTTCTGTGCAGTGCAGACCCCACATACACAAAAACCAAACACTGGAGGCAGGCAGGGAGCATTTGTCTGACCTGGTGGGCATTTGTCTGACCCTGAGTGCCAGCTGGGAACTGCACAGCCCTGAAAGTGCGATGTTAATCATAAAGTGCTCATAATAATAAAAGACGGTTACTCACCTTTGTAACTGTTGTTCTTCGAGATGTGTTGCTCATATCCATTCCAGTTAGGTGTACGCGCCGCGCGTGCACATTCGTCGGAAAACTTTTACCCTAGCAACTCAGTGGGCCGGCAGGTCGCCCCCTAGAGTGGCGCCACCATGGCGCTCCATATATACTCCTGCCGGCCCACCCGCTCCTCAGTTCCTTCTTGCCGGCTACTCCGACAGTGGGGAAGGAGGGCGGGTGCGGAATGGATATGAGCAACACATCTCGAAGAACAACAGTTACAAAGGTGAGTAACCGTCTTTTCTTCTTCGAGTGATTGCTCATATCCATTCCAGTTAGGTGAATCCCAAGCCTTACAAAGGCGGTGGGGTCGGAGTGAAATGTGGCAGAATAAAACTGCCGAGCCAGAGGCTACAGCCTCTCTTGACTGCTGAACCAGGGCATACTGCGAAGCAAAGGTAAGGACCGAGGACCAATGGAGCTTCGCGACAGGTCTCGTGGGTAGAAACACGAGCCAGCAAGGCGGCGGATGAAGCCTGAGCCCTGGTAGAATGCACGGTGATGTGGCTTGGGGAAATATGAGCCAAATCATAACAAGTGGGGATGTCCGCCATCACCCAAGATGAGATCCTCTGAGAGGAAAACAAGCAAGCCCTCCCTTTGGCCCGCTACCGGGGCAGAGCTGGGGCACCTTAGGAAATGATTCTGTCAGCACAATATAATTCAGCACTCCACAGATGTCCAAGGAGTGCAACGGTTATGCCCATTGCGTTGAGCTGTGGGTAACATGAAAGGCCAAAACACCTTAGGGAGGAAAGCCGGGTGCGGTCATAACTGCACCTTGTCTTTGTGGAACCTTCGTAAGAGCTCTGATCTCAGAGACCCGTCTGGCCAAGACTAGGTTGAGGTCCCAGGGCGGGGCTGGGCGGCGCACCCGAGGGTGCAAGCGCTCCAAGCCCTTGAGGGACCTCGAACCCATAGAGCGTGGGAAACTGAACGTCCATCTTAGCCTGCTGGAAGGTAGGGATGGCCACTGAGAGTATCCTCAGCGATGATACCGCCAGATCCTGCCGCTGAAGGCCAGAGGCAGGCCAAATAGAGGGGATCGAGACCTCAGCAGGAGCAAGATCGAGCGTACTGCAGCTGTAAAGGAAACGCTTCCACCTGGCTCGGTACGTTGACCAGGTGGAAGGCTGCCTGTCACCCCGACTCAGGTACGCAGGAGCCACCGTGAGGCGAAGAGGCTGCAGGTCCGAGTGACGAAGCCTGTCATTGCCCTGAGTGATGAGGTCTGGGCTGACAGGCCGAGCAACGTGGTATGTCAGTGCTGCCTGGACCACTCTGAAGTGATCATGATGATGCACGCTCTGCCCCTGCGGAGTTTGAGCAGGACGTAACGAACCAGTGGGAACAGTGGGGAGGCATAATGCAGTTGGCCGTTCCACGGCATCAGGAATGCGTCCAAGATCGATTCCGAGGAGAGACCTTGGAAGGAGCAGAACACCTGGCATTTCCTGCTCTCGCGGTGAGCGAACAGGTCTGTGTGAGGAAACATCTCCACTTCCGGAAAGCGGGACGCCTCACATGGGGCAGAGTGATCACTCGTAAGACAGGAAAAACCTGCTGAGTCAAAGAGTTAAGACGTTCCGAACGCCTGGGAGAAAGGACGTCGCCAGCTCCATCGAGTGGGCCATGCAAAAGACCCGGAAATGGATGGCCTCCTGACAAAAAAGGGGGGAGGACTATGTCCCCCCGAATACTTATGAAGCACCTGGCCCTTGTGTTGGCTGTAAACACCGAGATACAACGGCCTCGCAGCTGCCGCTGGAACCCCTGGCATGCCAGGCGGACTACTCTCATTTTTGGGGCATTAACGAGGAATGCCAGCTTCTTAGAAGACCAAAGGCCTTAAGCTCGGAGGCGACCATGGGCACTCGAGCAGAGAGATGATGCGTCCGCCGTCAGGGGCAGTGAGGGCTGGGGCGGATGAAACCGCATCCCTGTCCACACCAAGGAGGGAGTTAGCCACCACTCTAGGGAGCCTAAGACGTTCGAGGGAACGGTGACTACCATGACCATTGGCTCCCTATCCAAGCGGTACGCCGAGGTGGGCCGGACTTGGAGAGGACGGAGGCGGAGCTTGGCGTGTTTGGTTACAAACTTGCGGGCAACCATGGACCCAGGAGACTGAGACAAGAGCGAGCTGAGGTCGTTGGGAAAGCCTTCAGACCTCAGATGATTGTTGCCCTCGCCTAAAACCGCAGTTGTGATAAGCAGGCTCCGGCTAGGTAGGAGACCAGGATAGCCCCTAGGAAGCCCAACCTCTGCGTGGGAACCAGAGTGGATTGCTCTATAGTAATCATCAGGCCTTGATCTGTGAATAAGACCGTGACGATGCCCACGGCTGAGCGGTTTGTGTCTCAGAGTCTCCTCGGATAAGCGAATCGTCCAGATACGGAAAAAACGCATATCCGACATCAGCGACGGAAGGCGGCGACTATGGCCGTAAACCGGGAGTATTCACCGCTGGCTATAAAGCGGAGGCATCTCCCGTGTGGAGGGAAGATGGCACTGCGAAAGTACGCGTCCTTCATATCCAGGGCGGCATAGTAGCCCCCAGGAGGCAAGGATGGAATAATGGTTCCCAGGGATACCATGTAGAACTTCAACCTTATCCTAAACCGGTTGAGTCCATGCAGGACCAGGGAGGTCTGAGACCTGTGTTCGAGTGGGGGACTAGGGCATAACGGGAGTAAAACCCCTTGCCCCTTTCGTCCGCTGAAGGGGGACAGAGCTGGAGCAAATTAAAGGTGGTACCTATGCTCCATCGTGCGCAGGACCCAGCGATCTGAAAGTAACTGGGGCCATGCCAGGAGAAAGCGGGATCGGGATCCCGTCCTGCGACTGGTACACCGCCCTCCGGCGAACCTTGGAAGGTCCGTCTTTGGTCCCAGTGGTAATTGCGAGGGACCTTGACTTTGGCTTTTTAGGGGGCCTGACGTTTGTCTGCAACCACCTTGGCCTTGCCGTTTTCCAGAGTTCTGCCTCTGGCTAGGCACAGAGTATGGCGGCTGGGGCCCTAAAGGCCTGCGTTTGGTCGCTGGCGTATACATGCTGAGACGCATTAGGACCCTATTGTCCAGCAGGCTTCGCAGTCTGGGGCTGTCTCTGCCGCGAAGATGCCTTTTCCAACAAAGGGTAAATTCTTTCCCCCGTCCTCCAAGACGGCAGCGAACTCCAGGTGGGAGGTTCGAGGGAGAAACTCCTCCACCCAGGTGCTATAATTATCGCAGCTAAGCAAGGCTTGTTGCTTTGCTACCCAGAGGTGCAGGGCCCCTGCAGAGTACACCTTGCATTCGCCAAGGCTCTTTCTGCTTCGGGGCTGGCGCCCGCTGGCCATCATATCAGGATCGTGGTCCTGAGCATAAAATCTGCGCATATGGGCTGACACGAATGCGTGTCCGGACGGCCATGGAGGTACTAAAAGAAGGCATGGGCCGAGTCTCTGACTCACTCGGACCTTGCCCAACTCGGCACCGGGGACCGGCATCGGGAGGCGTATCGGTACCTGGAACGAGATCCAGACCCGCAACCAGAACGGTGTTGGGAGGTCGACCGAGATCTCGAAGCTCGGAGAAGAGCTACAGGAGTCAAGGTACCTGCCCCGGTGCCAGATGTCGGAACGGTGCCGATAGCGGGTCGGCGAACGGGATACCGACCGGTGCAGCGAGTGTGACCAGTACCGAGGAAAACAGCACCGGGACTGCCAGTGGTGTCCGGCGTGCTGACAGGATTTGGAGTGTCTGCGGGACCGTGATCATGAACGGTGCCGCTCTGCTGTACTGACAGGGGACAGTCCCTTGAAGAGACTGTATTACCCGTACCGGCGGTGCCCGGGACAGGCAGCACTGACTCTGTCATGGCACTGAGAGCCCTCGCCGTTGGTAACATCTCCGGCGTGCAGGGAACAGCAGGCTCAACCACAGTGCGTACTGGGGAGCTGTCAGGCACCGGATTCGATGGCCCTCGTGGGGCCGGGATCCACGGTACCGAGGTCATCAGAGCTTCGGTAGGAGCCGGTGCCGGGCGAACCGAGTTAGATAAGCTGTCTGGCTGCGGTGCCGTCAGCACTGAAGCAGCGGGAGTAATACGCTCAACCACGGCGCGTGCCGGGGAGCCGTCGGGCACCGGATTCGATAGCCCTTGTGGGACTGGAATCGACGGTGCCGATGTTGTCGGTGCCTCAGAGGCTTCGGTTGGCATGGAAGCAGCCGGAGCAGGAGCTCAACCACGGCGCGTGCCGGGGAGCCGTCAGGCACCGGATTCTACGGCCCTTGCGGGACCGGGATCGACGGTGCCGACGTCATCGGTGCCGCAGCAGGTGTCGGTGCCGGGCGATCCGACTTAGACTAGCCCTCTGGCCGCGGTGCCGTTGGCACGGAAGCAGCCGGAGCATTAGCTCGACCACGGCGCGTGCCGGGGAGCCGTCAGGCACCGGATACTACGGCCCTTGCGGGACCGGGATCGACGGTGCCGACGTCATCGGTGCCGCAGCAGGTGTCGGTGCCGGGCGATCCGACGTAGACGAGCTCTCTGGCTGCGGTGCCGCTGGCACGGAAGCAGCAGGAGCAATACGCTCAACCACGGCGCGTGCCGGGGAGCCGTCAGGCACCGGATTCTACGGCCCTTGTGGGACCGGGATCGACGGTGCCGACGCCATCGGTGCCGCAGCAGGTGTCGGTGCCGGGCGATCCGAGGTAGACGAGCCCTCTGGCTGCGGTGCCGCTGGCACGGAAGCAGCAGGAGCAATACGCTCAACCACGGCGCGTGCCGGGGAGCCGTCAGGCACCGGATTCTACGGCCCTTGTGGGACCGGGATCGACGGTGTCGACGCCATCGGTGCCGCAGCAGGTGTCGGTGCCGGGCGATCCGAGGTAGACGAGCCCTCTGGCTGCGGTGCCGCTGGCACGGAAGCAGCAGGAGCAATACGCTCAACCACGGCGCGTGCCGGGGAGCCGTTAGGCACCGGATTCTACGGCCCTTGTGGGACCGGGATCGACGGTGACGACGTCATCGGTGTCGGCTCCGGGCGATCCGACTTAGACGAGCTCTCTGGCTGCGGTGCCGCTGGCACGGAAGCAGCAGGAGCAATACGCTCAACCACGGCGCGTGCCGGGGAGCCGTCAGGCACCGGATTCTACGGCCCTCGTGGGACCGGGATCGACGGTGTCGACGTCGGCGGTGCCGGGCGAGCCATCTTAGACGAGCTGTCTAGCTGTGGTGTAGCTGGCACAGAAGCAGCAGGAGCAGTAAGCTCTACCACGGCGCGAGCCGGGGAGCTGCCAGGCACCGGATTCCATGGTCCTGGGGGACTGGAATCGACGGAGCCGAAGTCATCGGTGCCTCTGCAGGTGACGGTGCCGGATAACGCAACTTAGGCGAGCTCTCTGGCTGCGATGCAGGTGGCACGGAAGTAGCGGGAGCAGGGGGCTCAACCACGGCGCGTGCCGGGGAGCCGCCAGGCACCAGCAGGAATCGTAGACTCTCTCGACCTCAGAAGAAGGGAGCGGTGCCGAGTCGACATCGGTGCCGGCGACGGTCGGTGCCGAAAGGCCTTGGTGGTACCGGCGGGGTCCGGTGCCGAGGAGGCGCTTCTGCCCGCCGCTTGAACATCGCTCGGCGCCCAAGGTGGAGGGATAAGTGAAAGTCCCGCACCTTTTTGTTCTCGGCTTAAAAGCCTTGCAAATGGGGCACTTATCTGTCAAGTGTGATTCCCTGAGGCACTTCAAACAGGAGTCATGTAGATCTCTCTTCGGCCGCGGCTTCTGGCAAGCCGGGCCCCTTTAAAAACCCCGTGAGCCATGCATGGCTCCGGCACTGGGCTCATGGAAGGGGCTACTTCCTGAACCCCGCTAACTAAACTAACCATGTTAGCAAAGAAAACACGTATAACCATACAAATATATATATAAAAGTGTTATAACTGCATAATTATATACGAGAAAACGAGTAGCTAGGGAAGTGGAGGTCAGCTAAGCCGCGCTCCACTGTTCCAACGACCGACACGGGCGGTAAGAAGGAACTGAGGAGCGGGTGGGCCGGCAGGAGTATATATGGAGCGCCATGGTGGCGCCACTCTAGGGGGCGACCTGCCGGCCCACTGAGTTGCTAGGGTAAAAGTTTTCCGACGAATGTGCACGCGCGGCGCGTACACCTAACTGGAATGGATATGAGCAATCACTCGAAGAAGAATGATTGTTATTAGGTGGGTCAGACAGCTACAGTTTAAGACTATGTAGTCCTAAGAATAACGTGTCTGCAGTTTGTGTGGCTACTATCTGCTGTAAAAGCAAAACAAGGTATTTTATTCTTTTGTAACTAGGCTGGGCCCGAGGCCCTATTTACTCTCAACAGCAGGCAGGCCAGTGCAGGCTAATAGATGCTAGGATGGTATTTCAGTCCATCTGCACACTGAGTGGCAGCAGTGCTGTTGCATCTGGCGAAAGAGAGAAGCAGTCATGGGGCAGTGAGCCACGGTCTTCAGGGGCCCGATCCGGCTCCACTAGTGCCTGGTTTTCAGAAAGGCAAGCAATACCGTGGAACACCTCACTTGTATGTGCATTTACTCTGATTGTGCATGTAACTTCGGCAACTGTGTTTGCAAACAGATTTCATGGGTTCTCTCAGGGATCACGACCTGCCTGCACACGAGTTGCACCCTGAACGTGGCTGACTCTGAAGCCCAGAGTTTCTGAAGAGAAAACTCAACCCCCCCCCCACAAAGCAACTCCCCTGGACACTGCTGGTTTGCAGCCGGCAAGAGGTGCACATCTCATCTGACGTTCCCCAGGTGCCCAATACATTAGACAGGATCCCACTTTGTAAAGGATCGCTCGATGTTTTACTAAGCAACTGCACCTTTCCGCTGAGTGTCTTCCTGCCCCCGCCGAGATACCCAATGAGTCGCAATGGAGGGCAACGTTCTCTTTGCTGATTAGAAAATGCTCATTTAGAGATGGGTGCTCCATCAATTCAGGCCTTTTGAACACATCACGCCAACGGGCACTATAAATACAGATATGGGGTATATTTTTCCTTGTGTGACAAACAAATTGGAGTGAACCAGTCTTGGCCAGTGGCCTGTGGGGATGAGGAGCAGTGGTGGTGTTTACTACTTCCCCTGGTTTCAGCTCAATGGACCAGCACGAGCAGCATATTCGGAATTTGCACAGGTCAGGCTGCTGGTCTGGGCTGTCAGTGTGTGATTTTATTGAACACAAATAAAAGCTGGATCCCTGTTCTGTTACCTGGCATCAGATGGCTAATAGTGATCACCACTGACAAAACATGGGCTAGATTGGTACCTTAAATGGCATCTTACTATTAAAGAGCTCAAACCACTTTACGCCCAATTAAAGCCTTACCACGAACCTGTAAGGGTCCATAGGTGAAAGCGCTGTAGTTCCCAACAGGGAAAGTGAGACACGACAATTCACTCTGCCGGATTTCTCAAATACGCTTCCTCCTCGGAGTCTGAGCGCATCGGCAGGTTGGCAAGAATTCAGTGCAAAAGAAATTCACCAACGAGGAAACTCAGCTTGCTGGGGCAGTTTAACTGGAAAGTCTGACAAAGCGCCTCTACCAGAGTCCTAGCCAAGGTCCCACAGCAGCCAGAGGCAGGAATAGGACCCAGGAGTCCTGTGCCCAAGACCCTTTCCTCCAGGGTCTGATCCAAAGCACAGTCACTTCAATGGGCTTTAAATCAGGCTCTTCCCCACCAGACCACACTCCCGATCGAGATAACAGTGAGTGCCGCACGCAGATTGCATTCCGTAAGATATTGTTATGAATGATTGCTCACTGCTCGCTCTGTAAGATTCCCAGCAAGACACTGTAGGTATCGTAACACAGGTCAGTCACACGGCACATCAGCTCTAAAGAGCAGGACCAAACTCCATAGAAATCTTTTATCTGTTCATTTCCTTGGAAATTATATTCCCTCCAAATGACGCAGATCATTTAGGTTGCTAAACCGAACAGCTTTTCTGACCCTCTGGGTTGGCCGATGTGACAAAGTGGGGATTTTCTGTAATACTTTGACCATTCCTGTGTGCGCTTCAGTTTTCCTCTTGCTTTGCATTGCTGCTCTGTCATAACATAATTCCAAGAATTGGACCTTAGCGTCCAAAATATGGGTGTTAGCATGAAAATCTCCAAGCTTAGTTACCAGCTTGGACCTGGTAAAGCTGCTGCCACCCAAAATATTAGAGTGTTTTGGGGCACTCTGGTCCCCCCAAAAACCTTCCCTGGGGACCCCAAGACCCAAATTCTTGAGTCTCACAACAAAGGGGAATAAACCATTTCCCTTCCCCCCTCCAGGTGTTCCCTCCCTGGGTTCCTGGAGAGATACACAGAAGCAAGCTCCGTGAATCTAAACAGAGGGACTCCACCCTCTCTATTTCCAGTCCTGGAAACACAAGGAGAAAGGGCCAATCTCTCCCCCACCCCCCACTTCACCCAGAGGGAATGCAAAGTCAGGCTAGTAAATCTAACACACACAGATTTCCTCCTGACTTCTTCCTCCCACCAATTCCCTGGTGAGCACAGACTCAGTTCCCTGGAGTTCCCCACTAAAGAAAAACTCCAACAGGTCTTAAAAAGAAAGCTTTATGTAAAAAGAAAGAAAAATACATAAAAATGATCTCTCTGTATTAAGGTGACAAATACAAGGTCAATTGCTTAAAAGAAATATGAATAAACAGCCTTATTCAAAAAGAATACAGTTCAAACACTCCAGCAACTACACACATGTAAATACAAAAGAAAAACACAATAACCCCTATTGTTTTATGATCTCTGTACTCACAACTTGGAAACAGAAGATTAGAAAGCAGGAAACAGAAAAATCCTTCCCATAGCCGAGAGGGACAGATTCAAGACCAGAACAAAGGACTCACACACAAACTTCCCTCCACCCAGATTTGAAAAAGTCTTGTTTCCTGATTGGTCCTCTGGTCAGGTGTTTCAGGTTACTCCTTTCCAGGTAAAAGAACATTAACCCTTAGCTATCTGTTTATGACATGCTCATGGAGTGTAAAGGGTTTAGAGTCGGTTCTTGAGGCAGAGACGGAGACAGGAGATGTTGGTCACAAAACTGTCTGGGGGGTGCTACGAATAGGTTGGTAAACCACCCCTATCCATGGCGGATCCAGAAAGGCAGGCAGAACATATGAACTCAGCATAACTCTGCAGAAGGAAGACAATGGATCAAGAGGTGACAGGAGGGTAGGATAAGCAGCTTGGCTGGGTGGAGCCTGACACTGGCTAGCTGTCTGAACCTTTGCTCCTCTCCACTAACCTGAAGGCTGTGGACGCTGGGTTCCCCTGAACTAATAGACCCTACTCACTATGGAAAGGCTGCCTGGTGTCCCAGCAAATACTCGCCAAGGTGCATTGATCCCTGAAGAGGGCAAAAAGTCTCTGACCAAGAGTCTGTCTCAGGTGGACTCACCAGCCAGAGCTCGAGCTTAGAAACAGGAAGACTGGAGCCTAGAGGTTGAGTCTTGGAGGCGTTGGGGCCTCATGATCTACCATTAAAGAAATGTGGGACTGCTTGGGGGTCTGACACACTGAAGGGGCTCCTCCCCGGGGCTGTTTAAAAGCTGGGACCTAACACCGATCTTGGGGATCTGTGATAGCTTCCATTCGCTGAGATCAGCCTCTTTGTATCAGACAGATCCCTTCATCGGAAATTGTTTCATGTGAGATGGGTATTGTTCAGGTCTGCAGGTGCTTTAAGAGGACAATAGCTGGCTTGGCTTTGAAAAGAGGCCACAAAGGTCAGAAGCACAGGCACAGTCTTGGAGGGAACTGCTATGTCCCAAGCCAGAGCGGAGATAATTTTCACAACAGATAATGTATTGAACTCATCCCACTGCTTTCTCTTGGAGAATTCTCCATGGATGGAGCATGATTCTCTCACACACATTTGTTATTCAGAATTATTTGCCAGATCATTTCTTCATGTAGTCCTTGGCCCCCTGGGCTCCTTTGCAAGCATTTCACGGCATACCTGAAAGGTTAGCAGGTTTGAGAAGATGCAGAGGTCACCTGGTATGGCTTCCATGTTCCTCGGCCGGTGTCAATCAGCATTGCTCTGTTGAAGTCAATGGAATTCCACCAATTTACACCATTGAGGATATAGCACCAGAGGTTTAGATGTAGGATTTTGCTCCAAGCCAATTACTACTTTCTGTCTGTGATGGGCTCCAAATGACTTGGAGGACGGGACAGGAGATATCTTTATCTTTAATAGAGTTTATTGGCTCCTCTGGGGAAATTGCAGGTACCCGGAAAGCTCAGCGTGAGCCTTTTGTCACAACAGCTCTTGCTCAAGTCGCCCTGGGGCTGTGCAGCACCTGTTCAATGGAACCGTTTTATTGCAGCCTCTGGCTTCCTGATTCACTGCATTCCTCGTTCCTGACTCATTCTCAGAGTTTCCGAGGCACTTGAATATTACACACGCTACAACCTTTAAAATATACATGCGTTAGAGGATCCAGATGGAAAGCCAATAACGAGGTAAGACAAACAGACTGCCTCCGATAAAATAAGAACCAAGAACCTGAGCCAAGACAGAACCTTTTATGAAATTAGAAAAAGGTTGCTCACTTGTTTTAAGAATTATTTTTCACTTCCAGGTGCCTCTGTGCGTTTTGACTAGGACACTAATAGATTTGCTGATGCACCACGATAAAGCCTTTTGCCTTGGTAACTGAGGCCCTGGAAGAAGCAAGATTTTAAGCTTTTCAGGACAGGGTCAGTCTTTTGTGTTCACCATGCCTAGCATGGTTAGTGGGGGTGTCTACGCACAACCGCAATACAGGCAGTAATAATGAGACTGGAAATTGCCTTTCCTGAGACATTTGCAGCCTGGTTTTGAAGACCCAGATGGCACCACTTCCATCTTATCTGGAATGAGCCACATTCGACCCAATCTATTTTCCAGCCCCTGCCAGGCACAGGGAGAGCACAGAAACACAGCATGTGGCTTCAGCAAAGAGGAGATGTGGAGCTGAATGTTATTGGCATATGGAACCCCTGTGGGAGAGGGCACAGCCCCTGCGGAGTCTCAGTGAGGGCATCTTTCTCCATCTACTCCCACCAGATCCTCAGGTGAGTCAACAAAGCCTTACAGCCAGTGGTATTGAAGATGGCTGACTGATGTAACCAGATGTTCAGGAGTAAATTATTAATCACACTCCATTTATGCCAGCACCAACTCTGTCCTCAACTCATGCCCCAAACCAAACCAGTAGGCAGAAGACACACATGTGCATAAGATGCGACTGGAGTTGTTTCAATAGCTCCTTCTTAATAACGTCCCCCTAAAATGATGTCACAGACTGGGAGGTAACCAACAAAGCTGTTCATATCAAGACTTTGGGTAACGTTGGTTTTGTGGCACCAGGACAATTGGTGGCTGGTGCCTCACTTACCTTCGGATACCCCTTCAGGAATACTAAGGGCACAGAAGTAGGCACTCTAGATCCCGCACGTTTCTAACAAAAATAACTTTGCATATTTTGCCTGTGCAATATTGTATGTGCATTTTTTTGGGGGACAACTGAAACCTTTCACAAATTTTTATAGAATTTACTGAATTGTTTTGGAGGGGAGAGGGGAATCACCAAAATATCAAAACATTTCATTTCATAATTTTCAAAACAAAATATTTCAATTTTTCAGTTTAAAATGACTTTTCCTTTCAAAACGTACTTCCATTTTATTTTAAAAAATTTAAAATCTTTCTAAAAGCTCAAAAGCAAAATAATACATGTTGTTTGGGGTTCAACACAAACAAACTCCATGGTTTTTTTTGTTTTTGTTTTTAACATTTTGATTCACTGAAAAATTCAAAAAAAATTATTGAGGGTCAACCAGAAACAATTTTTTCTCAGTATTGCCAACGAACCAAATAATCCGATATTCACATAGCTCAGAGGAGTTCCGATGACTTTACACTCCTGCTGTGAAAAGAGCGAGGGCTTTCCACACACACTGGCCTTGATCCTTCAATTGAGTCCATTACAACAAGCTTCTGCATCTTCTTGGGGCTCTGCACTAGTGCCATGACTACCTGCATGGATCCATTTGCAGGACCCAGGCTGTCGTATGGTTCATTCAAGGAAGATCTTACTTACCTAAAGAACTGACTGTATGACTTTGTTCCCTTGAATCTGTCCTCTTCTCTCCCTGCTCCTCCCTCCCCTAGGAAGTAAACCGGTTTTTCCTGAGCTCTTGCTACACTGTTATCAGTAACACAAAACAAATCAGAAGCAAACCCTAGAAAATATGAAAGTCATTTGCTATTGTTGCGATCTTGGGAAGAAGCCTCTTTTTCTTCTGGAAGTCTGAAGGCCTTTCTCAGCAAAGCTCTCGTCAGCAACTGCCCCTTCATGAGCTTCCAACTTCTAGCCATAGAGAAGTTCAGCTACAGACTTCAGAGGAAAAGCCATGGGATCAGTAGATGCTGGTAGGTCTGAACTCCGGTAGCCTGTGTGCTGAATGTGAGATCCTGGCAAGCAATGTACCGGTTGTGGGAGCCTCATATAGCTCTGTTGGACTCAGCTTACTAGAGCAAAACCTTGTATCTAATGAGCTGGCCCAGTGGGATTTTCAGCTTCACTGCGTAAAGCAAGGTTAGGATGTATGAGGCAATTGGCATGTGTGTGTGCAGAGCCTGGGGGTCAGGGCTAGGGCTTTTAAACTGTCTGACTCCAGCAGGTTCCATTTAATTCAATTAATGACGTTAAAATTAAAATATTGAACGTCTTGTCAGATTAAATATTAGAAGGAAGAAACACCAGGGCTCTGGCACATCTGTTTTCCAGACCTTAACGCCCTGGTGACTCTGGAATATTACTGTTATTGGATATTATTAATATAGCCCCCATGGTGCACCAGGCGCTTTACAGGCGGGTAGGAAGACCCGGTCCCTGGCCTGAAGAGCTAATTCTCTGAGCAGACATTGTGCCAATGGAGGCTAGGAAAAGGGATGAACCAAAACCAGCCTGAGCCAAATCTTCTTGGACTCTATTTCTTACTTGGCCATAATGGGTGAGATGTTCCCCGGCAAGCTACTGGGGCCAAGGGAGGGAGGTTTGGGCCTGCACTGCAGCTGGAGCGCCTGGGAGGATGTCCGCCACGTGTGGGGCACACACGTCCGAGCTGTCCTCTCCCACCCGAGAGGTGCAGTGTCTAGACAGCAATGTGGGCTGCCGCAAAAGGGTGGCGCTCGTGGCCCTGCTCTCCTGTCTGCTGCCCCCTTCTGGGCAGCTAGTGCTATGGGGGGCAGGGGGAGCGGGGACTGGGCTCTTGCAGGATTCTGACCCACCCAGGCCAAAGGAATGAGCAGACACGCCCCTCCTGTGTCCTGTACCCTTCGCACAGCTGCTGGCCAGAATCCGGCCCCATAGCTGCTACGTTTGATCAGTACCAAGTGAATTCAAAAGCAGCTTTCCCCTCTAACCCTAAAGAGGCAGAAGCCCAGAGTAATCGGACAGCAGGTAAGGCTTCCTCATGCCTGTGTGCCATGCAGAGGGTTGCCGTGTTCTGGGAAACGGTTTCCAAAGGAAAGGAAGGGACGTTAGAGAGCAAACAAAGCACCCGAACTGCAGGCTGACGACACCCATGTTAAAGGCAGAACTCGATGGCTCTGGATTTAGCTGCCTTCGCATGATCTGAGAAGTGCAGCGAAGGGGAAAAAGGGAGATTAACATCTTGAAATCTGATATGTCCCTAGGCGTTAGTTGCACACAGCTTCCTAGGGAGCGCAGCACTCAGAGCCCCACATGCATGGGGACCGGTGTCCCCTCTTAACCCCGACTGTCTCAAAAGAACAACCAGTGAGACAACAGAGCAGGGGCCCAAGACGGGCAGCCAGTGACTCTGACTGTACCGCAGAAGAAGGGGCATCAGAAGGGAGCTTGGGCCTGTGAAGGAGACAGCAGGGCAGGAATCAGGTCACCCGAGTTCTGTTCTCTGAACTCTCCTTTGCATCATTGGGTAAGTCATTTTAACCACTCCGAGCCTCGGTTTCCCCATGTGGAAAATGGGGATAATAATACTTGTACACCCTTCTGAAACACTGTACAAAGTATCTAGCTAACTATCTCGTACCTAACTATCTCAGCTTAGTTGGCTAATGAATTTATAAATCACTTTGCTCACCACTGATATGCAGCCACCTCTGAGGTGGAATATGGCAGCTGTAACAGCAACACTCCACAACAGGCTGCGGGTAGGGAGAAAGCTGAGATATGCCCCATCCAGCAGGACACAACACACTTCATGCAATCCACTCTGATGAAAACGAACATTGGCTCAGTCTATTCCCACTAGATCAATTAACCCAAGGAGCTCTTCTGAGGGTGAAGCCTGCACTCCCAGGGCTTGGCTGGTTCTGCAGCACCATCCGTCCCTCTTCGGGGCCCACAGAAAATGCCTGGTAGAGATAAATTCAGCTCAGAGTCTTCTCCCAAGGGCCCTATGGCAAACAGCTGACAAAACCTGGCAGACGCAGGGAGCAGCTTTCCCTTTGTGAGACAGTCCCATTAAACTCAAAGGGAAATTATGTATTTCCACTTGGAATAAAACTAAGTTATTGGGGACAATTAATCTTCAGGATCAATTTATTGTCATGAGGCTAAATTTCAGTTGTGTCAGAAATGATGGTGCTGTGCTGTTAAGTGTTGTCCGGCTAGGTGACCTCTGAATATGCCGCACCTGCTGTATTTTATGTTCACAGTTTTTGCTACTAACCGTGTGTCTTTTTATGTCTCATGTACCAATGGATCCAGCGTATTTACTGTGTCACATCCAAAATGCCCTTAATTAAGCCAAAGCCTCACTGAAGTCATTTGACAGGACAAGTATCATTGTCCCCAGTGTGTTGCTTGAAAGCAGAGGCAGGTGCACTAAGTGACTTGGTCAAGGTCACCCAGGAAGTCTGTGGCACAGCTGGGAGTTGAACCTGGTATATCTGAATCCCCAACCTAGGCACTGAACCACTGGACCATCCTGTCACTCTGCTGGTGCTATTTCCAGCAAGCTAAAGGAATCTCCTGAGCTGGACAGCTGTAAAGTCCCTGTAGGCTATTTATCTTCCAGTCAACCCAACTGATGCTCATCTGATTTCCACATAATCCAGTAAAACTAGGTTAATAAATTCCTCTTTGCATGGAATGGATTTTCCTTACTGCCTGGCACACTATAGACACCCAAGGTTCAAGCAGATGCTGAGACTTTTTAAAAACAGTTATAAGTAAGGGGATAAGTCTGTGAGCCAGCAGCTACTGATCTCAGTTACCCACTGCAACTCCACTGGGTTCCCTGGAGTTCTTCTGGATTAAGAGTCTGGCCCCAAACTCCTCATTTAAACAGGAAATCCCTGCGTGTGTTATTGTCCAACCCGAGGGTTTCACTAAGTGAGGTTATTTTGTATGTTAAAACACCATTGCAGTCATTGCTTTGAGAAGCAAATCCTCAGAATACTGTGGTTTCCCCTGTTCTCTAAATATCTTCAAGAACAGTCATTTCTTTTTTGTCCTGCTGGAATGAATTCTGAGCTGAATTGTGGTGTTGCAGCTTCAGGAAAAAGCTCTTACAAAAATTATGTTTTTGGTGGATGTTCCTTTTTCCTTCCTTCAACAAAAAGTGAAGAATAAACTTTTCCTGCATCTGAATAACTTTTCTTCTAATGACAGTGGCCGTAGCTATGGCCTCAGAAGAACGTGGGTGGCAATGCAGGCAGAACCAATGGACCCATTAAGTTCTCTCTCATTTAGTCACACTGGGTGAAATTCCTATGCAGCAGGCTAGACTGAGAATGTCTGTGTATCACTGAGTCTCTCTTACCTCCTCAAAGTAGGACTTACATGGGACTTAGGCAGTGCACGGGCCTTGTACTGACCTGCACTTGGGTGAATTTCATCCACTCTGAAAGAGTGTAGGGTCTGCTGGAAAAAAAAATCGGAACAATTATAAAATGTGTTTGAAAATCAGGGTATTAATGTCTGACATGCCCAATCTAGTTTTGTGGTTTTGCAATGTTTATGCCTTTATGTCACCACCCAGTGATTGTCCTGTGTAACTACACATACTATAGAGTAGCAAACAATTAAAGTTAGTTGACTAAAGTGCTCTGGCGCAGCAGCCAAATTTCTTCTATTACGTATTTCACCAAACGGATGCCAATGGTTTTAAGCTCTTTAGAGCTTCAACCACACGAGCAGCCCTTTACCCTATTCTGGTATATTTTACAGACATGGTGCGTATTTTACATGGACAAATGGAAACGAAGCAGATCTCGCGTGGGCTGGGAAGGTGTCTTGTGCATTGTGTTTAGTTCCCTGCACTGAGATGAAAATGTGACCCCAGTTATGTTCTCATGCACCTCAAGTTACACATAAGAAATATAAGTAGTAATCTGATGCATAATCAGTTTTGTTACAAGGAAATCCCTTTAGGCACATATGTTTGGGCTGCTATAAGCCACAGTGGGGTCCATGAAAAATTAAGGCTAACACAGACCACAAATGTGTCATGTGCTGAGAGACCTATTAGGTTGATGCATGTTTTATGTGCATTTAGGACATAATTCAATGCTCATTCATTTTAGATCACTGCCTCGGTGAAGTAACGGCACTGGACATAAATATTTCAACGAGACACTCCTCTGACCTTCTAAGCAGCAGGCAGCCTTCAGTAATACGATGCCCACATAATCCATACCAGGTAAATACACGTGCAAGAGGGAGAACTGGAAGTTCTGGTGCTCAGCAGCCCCGCAGTTCACAAAGAGCAGGGTAATTCTGAACCCTCACAGCAGCCTGCTCCTCCACCCATGGTGCATAGACAGGAGCAGAGCCCACTGGCCCCCCAGCTCTGTAACAGTCACTTACATATGCCTGGGTCTTGCCAGCTGTTAAGCAGAGAAACATGCAGCTCCAGTAGAAGTTCAGAAACGTGTGTTCTCTCTGATCTCGGACCAACTCAGCTCCCCACCCGGCTGTCTCATCTTAAATGGTTAAAAATTTGGGCCCATGAGCATTTTTCTGTCCTGTGTTTGTCCAGCACCTAGCACCTGAGCCGGGACTGGGGTGGCAAGGCACTACAGCAATGCAAGTAAACAATAAATAGCAAGAATGCTGCAGTCTGTCTTTAAAATAGTGAGAGTCGTTCCCAGGAGAAAGTTTAGTGGAAGGCTCATTTTAGAAATGCTGCCCATTTCTCATCGCCCTACAGCAGCAGGTTGTAGCTTTGCCATGGGACGTAGCCCGGGGAGGGTAAGAGGTAGGCTGTAGCTCACCAGGAGTGTTTGAGATGGTGATCTGCAATGCTCAGCAGCTGGAGGGCAGGGAGCGATCTCGGGAATGGTCCTTACTTCAGGCTGGATTAAGGGGGAAAGGGTGGAACTTAGTCTCAAAGCAACCACCGGCTGATCCCAGCACAGGGGCTGCCCTACAACCAGTGTAAACCAAAGCCAAATCGCTGGATACGGGGAAAGAGATGCGGCCCTTTGATAACAAGGCGGGGATGATTCTGAAATCCCCACCCAGGGCCCATTCTCCCAGTGTGGGAAGGAAACCCCGTCTGGAGGGGACAGCCAACCCGCTTCAGGCTTGTAGGAGCTGTGGGACCCTCCAGAGCAGATATGGGGCCAGGTGAGATGCAAGATCCTGTCACTGCCTGTTCCAGCCAGGCAGGCTCCTCCCCGGGCTCACCTGTGCAGGGGAGAACGGATCCCTGGGTTGAGTGGACATGGGGGCTGAATTCCCTTCCTCTCCCTCCAGGTCAGGAGTGAGGCATGCTCGGGTCGGGGCAGGGGGAAGGTTGCACTATCACTGCTCATGCTTTACCTGCTCTGTGGATCCACAGGGGACTTCACTCCCCAGGGTGGTAAGTCAGCACCTTTTCCCAGCTGCTTAATTATCATGGCGATAATTGGTTAAAGTGCATGTGCCACGCTGCCCTCTCCTGGGTGGAATGAGAACGGCTCAACTGTGCCCTGCTAAGCCCCATGCTGCTGACAGCATCTCCCTCAGCTCATCCGGGAACGGCGTGTGCATCTGGAGTAGGCGTGGCCGCGTTCTCTACCCAGCTGTCTCCGGGAGGTTCCAAGCGACCATGGCATGCAGCACATTCCCAGCCAGGCAGGACAGCAGTGCACTGCAGGAATCCATCAGGAGCCCTTATCTGCAACACTTCCAGCATGATTTTAACAGCGCTTTGTATTCTCAACACACTGTTCCTTTTGTGGGTGTAGCGTGTTTGCTGCACAGCACCCAAAGTGTCTGGAGACGAAACAGCAATGATGAGCCAAGATACAGACCCTGCCTCTTGGTGTGATAGACGCTACACGATTCTCTCTCTGGGATCTGAGGTTGTGCATCCACCTCACCTGAAACCGTGCCTGGAATGACATCAACCAATTTCAGTCACTGTTTTTGGTGGAGTGGGTAGTCCACTGCATCACCTACAACTTGCTGTGCCTGATGGCTCTCGTAACACATCCAAAGTGCACTCCTGCTCAGGAAACCTGCTTTCTTACCAGGTTACGAAGGACCAAGCCAATCATTAGAGTGTGAGCCAAACTATGCTGGCTTGAGATACTGCATGCTGCACTCCCCGAATTGCATAGTGAGTACTGGAGGCAGCCCACTGGAATGCGGCCCGGGTCAGAGGAATCTAAACACTATCAGCTGATGACTGGCTGGTGGTCCCTATGCAATATGTCTGGTGGACTCTGCCCATTTCCGGGTGGGTAAATATCCACACAACAAAACCCACCCTCACAACTGTCAGTGTCAGTTGTGGGGCCAAGAACTGAATGGTCACGGTAGCCAAGAGGTCGTTCTAAGTGAGGGTAGAGGCATATTGGCAGAGAACGCTGTGGAGGAAGCTTCTATTGCTGCACCTATTCCATGGTTAGAGGGCTTGAGTTTCCAGCACCATGAGGAGACTAAAGCAAATTGCCATGTCCCTGTCCAGCTGATTTTTCCTGTTCTCCACAGATTGCAAGCTCAGCAAGGGGACTCATTCCAGAACAGCTGAGCGAGGCTGCAGGACTGGCAGGTCGAGAGCAGGGACTGGGCCCTAACTCTGCTCTCAGGAGTAATTCAGGAAAGTCAATGGAGGGGCCTGGGTGTGAAGCTGGTGCCAGGGGAAACCAGGCCCATTAGGCCTGTAACTTGCTGGAAAGGTGGAAGGCAGAGAAAGAAGCAGTATGTGTAATGAGGCAGCAGCTTGATTGTTCCCTGACTGCACCGGATACCCAGAGAGAGGGAAATGCGACTATGTGAGCACTTGCAATTACTTCATAAATAACAATGCAAAGTGACAGACACGGGGAGAGCCAGCCCCATGGTTTTGGCTTGGCGTCCAACCTTGCAGCTGCCCCAGCTCAGGTAAATCTCTCATGGACTAGTGTTTTACTCAGGGCAAAGGTGCTGTGCCAGGCACTCTCCCACCATTCGGCAGCTGTTCATTTCCCTGATGTCTGTAGGTCCATGAGAGTTCTGAATAGGAAGCAATGGGCAGGAACAGGTGCTACTCAGGGTAGCCCATTCTTGGTGGGCCTTCAGGCATTACCATAATGAACATGTTGCATAATAATCCTGGATTCTCCACAGTCTTGCACCTTCTGTAGCCAGAGGGGCGTGCAGCATGGCTGTGAACTCCTCCCATTCCCATTCAGTGTCGGGCGTGGTCTACACTTCACAAGTCTTACTGCCATAAGTCTATCAGTAAAGGGGGTGGTTTCTTACCCACCCAGCTGTGCTGGGAAAAGTCCTGGGGTAGGCGCATTATACTGGGAGAAGATTCTTTAAACTGGTATCGCTTATTCTGCTTCAAAGTAGAGTGAACGATAGCAGCATAAGCATTTTTGTACTAGTACAGCTGCATCTACACTGGGAAAGTTTTGTTGTTCTAACTAAGCCAGCACCATGAAAGCAGCAACTCTTTTAAATGTAGACAAGACCTTGGTAGAGTTTTGCAGGCTTTTATATTCACTCTGCAAGGATGGGAATGGCTATGGAAGGGGCACAGAGTCCTTAATAGTCTCGGTAGGAATCTGGAGTGACAGTTCTCATCTTTCTAGGTACTGAGGTAGCTCCAGTTCCCTGAACACACCAGCACAAAACCCAGTTGAGAGAAAGCAGACAGTACAACTAGTACCGGATACGGTCATACACACTAATAATAAAGGTTAGAAATAATATAATAGTGAGCAGTTAATGCCAAATGTGGTGGACATCTTAGTGTAGAAAACAGCTGGAACAGACCAGCTCTCTGTATGAGACCGCTTGGGGCAGGAAGTTTGCCCATTCCATGCTCGGCGTGCCCTGAGCCCGCTTCCCCACTCATCAGCTAAAATACTCTTGCTCTAGTAATGTATCTGTCTCCACAGCCTGGGACAGAGCTTTTCCCTACAGGATATTCTCTAGCGCTTTTGAACGACAGGGCATCCGTCATCTCTCAAGCAGTGGTGACAAGACCAGACCGTTCCCCGGCTGAGTCAAACAAGGAACAAAGCACACCTTGCAATACAATGACTTGGTTTTACTGCTTCACGTGTAACAAACCCAACCAGATGAGAGCTGCAAACAGGTCCTCATGAGCACCCTCTCCCACTGCAAACCTATTTCGCTCCAGCAGAAGACGTTCCCCTTCTGTGACCATTTGGACCAGCACATTGTTCTCCTGGGAATATTCCCAGAGAGCAAAGTTGCCAAGTTTGCAGACTGTAAGTGGTACATTGTATCTAGGACAGGACATTGCTTGAGACTGCAGCAGAGCAGGCCAGGCCTCCCCGGAGCCCAGCCACGAAATAAGCCAGAGAAGCCCTTGGTCGCTCCCTTCCCAAGGTCGCAGCACCACAGGCAGATGCTCTGCATTAATGACTGTGGGGTTGATGACAGGCAATAACAGACTAGGAGATGTTCTGATGCTCTTGGCATCCACAAGCGTGTCACCTCCTAGGGAAAAGAGAAAAACTGAGCAACATACAAGAAGCAAAATACTCACATACTAGCTGAGAGAGAGGGAGTTGCAGCCTGTAGTAATCAGAGACCCAGCAGCCATCCTAGGGCTGGAGCCAGCCCACTCCCCCAGATTTAAAGGGCCAGCTGCCAGGAGAGCATGCTGGGAAGGCTCTTATAAGCCAGAAACCCAAAGTGTGGGACTCAGAAAGCAGGAAGCTCTTAGTGAAAGCGGCTGAGTTCCTGCCTGTGTGTTTTCAAGTACATAAAAGGTTGTTACAAGGAGGAGGAAGAAAAATTGTTCTTCTTAACGGCTGAGCATCAGACAAGAAGCAATGGGCTTAAATTGCAGCAAGGAAGGTTTAGGTTGGACATTAGAAAAACTTCCTAACTGTCAGGGTGATTAAGCACTGGAATAAATTGCCCAGGGAGGTTGTGGAATCTCCATCATTGGAGGGTTTTAAGAGCAGGTTGGACAAACACCTGTCAGGGATGGTCTAGGACTTTTTGGCCTGAGGACCACATCTGGAAATAGAAATGGTGTGGTGGACCATGAATGCTCACAAAATTGGGATTGGGGTGTGTGGGGGGGTGAGGGCTCCAGCTGGAGGTGCGGGCTCTGGGGTGGGGTTGGGGATGAGGGGTGCAGGAGGGTGCTCCAGGCTGGGATCGAGGGGTTCAGAAAGTGGGAGGGGGATCCGGGCTGGGGTAAGGGGTTGTGATGTGGAAGGGACTCAGGGGCGCAGACAAGATGTCACTTACCTCAAGCAGCTCCTGGAAACAGTGGCATGTCCCCCTCTTTAGCTCCTGTGCAGAGGCGTGGCCAGGCATCTCTACGCACTGCCCCGTCCAAAGGCATCACCCCTGCAGCTCCCATTGGCTGTGATTCCTGGCCAATTGGTATTGCGCGGGTGGCGCTTGGGGCCACTGGCTGCCCCTACATGTAGGAGCCAGAGAGGGGCCCATGCTGCTGCTTCCGGGAGCCACATGGTGCATCCCCCAACCCTGCATCCCAGCTGGAGCGCTGGAGAGGGTCAAGCCTCAGGCCCCACTTCCCTGTGGGAGCTCAAGGGCCAGATTAAAATGGCTGGTGGGCCAGATCCAGCCTGCAGGCTGTAGTTTGCCCACTCCTGGGCTAGATAATACTTAGTCCTGCTATGAGTGTGGAGGACTGGACTAGATGTCATCTCAAGGTCCCTTCCAGGTCTATGGTTCTATGATAGAGTATCTAGCATAGATTACTCTTGTTCAGTGGACAGAGGACTTTAGCTGTCAATCTAGCAACTTTCAATAGAACAAAAACTCTTTTCAAAGGAAAGATAAGAGTTGATTTTTCCATCTCACAGGGTTTGTTTTGAGTCAGTGATAGCCAATGCTGGTGAGTGTTTCTTGCATCTCAAAATCAGAGGTTTGGAAAAAGCTTCTGATTGAATCAGTCGCTAGTGGAATGATTTCCTCCTCGAGTGAGAAAGACGACGACGTACTGCAGGAGGCCCAGGCACAGCGAGTGAAATACTGTGATGCACATGCACACAGGTGCTGTGGAAGGGTAGGTAGTGAATAATCAATTGAACAGATTCAGGGCAAAGTTTTCAAAAGCACTTAAGTAACTTGACAGCCTAAATCCTTTTTTCAAAAGTGACTTAGGAACTTAGGCCCAGAGCCTCAATGGCAGGAAATTAAACACCTAATGACTTTGAGGCTCTGGACCTTTGGAGCTGGAGGCCACTGAAAATACGAGTTTATTACTCTCTTCATAAACAGCTCCCTAACAAATTTCTGCAAAAACTTCCTGTGCTGTGGCTTGTTTGTGCGCAGTTTTGTTGCTAGTATTCAGAGTTCCAGCTGTTTTGACTGGCTAGGTAGGTCACATTGGATTCCCTTCCCTGACTAGGTAAGGTAACTCTTCAACTCAGCTTTCTGGTGTCAATACTTGGGGGTTTTTTAATTTGAAATTCACTTCCTGTGGGTATTTGCAGTGTCTGGGAATGCAGCGAATTGCCAGAATGTTTACAAAGGGCAAAGGGGGTGAGCACAGCAAAAAAGCATCTTTCTTTTTAACCCTTTGCTGGGCTAGCCATTCAGAAAAAGCCCCAATGCACTCGCTTGCCCTGCTAAAATCCAGCTGAAGGGGCCAACACTGCATCTACACTGCTGCCAAACTGGATTTTCAACTGACTTATGCTACCTAGCTCCATTGATCTAAACTGAATTTAAAAAGTACCTTAGCGTGACTGATCTAAGTGTAATGAACAGAACAAGGAGCAATGGTCTCCAGTTGCACTGGGGGAGGTTTAGGTTGGATATTAGGAAAAACTTTTTCACTAGGAGAGTGGTGAAGCACTGGAATGGGTTACCTAGGGAGGTGGTGGAATCTCCTTCCTTAGAGGTTTTTAAGGTCAGGTTTGACAAAGCCCTGGCTGAGATGATTTAAAGTTGGGGTTGGTCCTGCTTTGAGCAGGGGGTTGGACTAGATCAGTGGTTCTGAACCACGGGTCTGGGGCCCACAGGGGAGCCGTGAACAGGTTTCAGGGGGTGCACCAAGCAGGGCCAGCACTAGACTCACTGGGGCTCAGGGCAGAAACCCACCGCTTCGGGCTGAAGCCAAAGCCGAAGCAGTGTAGCTTTGCGGGGGAGCCTGTGGCCTCAGGCAATTACCCGGCTTACTACCTCCTAATACTGGCTCTGGCTTTTATATGCAGAAAAGCACAGTTGTTGTGACGGGGGGAGAGGGGTGTAGAGTTTTTATGGCATATTGGAGGGGGCCTCAGAGAGAAAAAGGTTGAGAACCCTTGGACTAGATGACCTCCTAACCTCTCCTCCACCCCGATCTTCTGTGATTCTATGAGGCAAACCAAAGCGAAGAAAACATTTGCTTCATTTCTCTGTGTGTTGTCGATGGGAACAGTATTGTTTTCACCTGGAACTATTTGAATGCTGCTGCCTCCATCATTTAAAAGCCCAGCAGATGTTGCAGGGAGCTGCGTAAGGACAGGTCACCTTCCATCTGCTGCTTTTGTGCCTGTTCCTCTTGAATGCATTGAGCTGGATTCTGCACCGCATTGTAGAGCAATTCCACTGACGCCAGTGGAGTTAGTCCAGTTTTCTAGGGGTGTAAACGTCCTCAGAGTCTGGCCTCTAGCTTGCCAGGTGCATCACTATTGCCTTTGTCTGTCTGCTGGGTCCAGCTCACCCCCGGGACATTGCTGCCCTCTGACCCCCAGTCCCTGCCTCCCTCCCAGAGACCACCACCAGTCACTCTTCTGCCCTGTGCCCCAGGTGCTGTAATTATTCACCCTCTTCCCCCAGAGACACTTTCCCCTACCCCTGCCCCCATGGCACGAAGAGCAGTCTTGGTTCCTGGCCAGCACTCCTGTGCGTCAGACCCTTTCCGCAGGGCTGGTCCGACAGCTGTTGTGGCTGGTGCGAGCTTAGCAAGGAGATTTCTCCGAGTTACCTTTATCCACACAGCTCCTTCTCTTGGGCTTGGGAGAGGAAAAAGCAAGGTCCTTGCCAGGCCCCAGCCCAAACTAGAACATGCTGCGCGATTCTCCCCAGCCTGGGTTATCACTGACCTCTGTGCTAAGCAGGAGTTAGATGCTGCCAGATCAGAACTCTGCTCAGAACACTTGCTGCCTCCTAACTCGTGTGTAAAGGGCTATGCAGGGTGCAAGGCACGAGAGAATCAGGTCCTGTGAACTCCTCTAGCCAATGCACAATTTTCAAGACACACTTCAGCTGCCCCCTGTGTTTACACCTGAGCTGTGATGGAAGCAGTTTGTATTGTGCAGGTCTCGTGTTCCTCACTTGAGTGCCTCACATACAGTGAACCTGCCTGTTCTCCTCCCTGGAAAGATCTGCACGTCCCCCCACCACTGAGAACTGCTTGTCAACAACAACAAAATTCTCCCTCTGCATCCCTTTGAGGCTACCCCATCTTCTGGGCAGCCGCTGAACTGCCTGGCTAATGTAGAGTAGACACTGTGTGGCGCTCTCTGTGGTTGGGACAGCACTGAGCACATGGCTGGTTCTTGTACTCGAAGTGCCTTCCTTGAGGGGAACCGCCCTTGTGATGCACCACCTATGGGTCCAGCGATGGACATACCTTAACACTTCCCTCCCCGGAAAGCTATTCAGCATCTCTCCGCGATCTAGAAATCAGGCAGGAGTTTTCAGATGTTATGAGAGCCAGAGTCATGTCTCCCAAGCACCGTGGTGGGAGAGGATCTGAGCAGCTGGGGAGAAAATGTACAGGAGGCCTGGTGCAGGTAGAACACATCCATTGGCAACCTTCATGGATGAGGTCCACACCCAATACAAACTGCTGGCCACTTTCTTTCACAGAGCAATGCAACAGTCTTCATTCCTCGGCCTCCCCCACGCTGCCAGCACTCCCTTGTCAGCAGCCCGGCTCTCCTTCTCATGCCGATGGCCCAGCTGCTTTGTAAAGCTCAGAGTCTCACTAGCTGCAGTTGCCACTCAGGTAGGCCCGTAGCTAGGACTGTGTAGGGTAAGTGGGTCTCTTTTGGAAGAAGGTTGGGGTCTGACTGGGGTGGGAGTGTCTCTCTCTCTCAGGCGGGGGGTTTGGGAGCCTGCCTAGTCAGCTCCTGGGGGGAGCCTGGGGCTTTTCCTGAGCTCCATCAGCTTCTGTTCTCCGTAGCCATCTGGCCACCTACTTCCCACACCTCCTCAGCCTCTGGCTACCACTGCTGTGGCCATCACCCCTCAGATCCAACAGAGGAGCAGCCAGACGACTGTCAGACAGGCTGCCTGAAACCAGGATCTATCAAGCAGCCATGGGAGGAATGGCAGCTCCGCTTGTAGGCCAGCTAAATGCATGAGGATTGTGCAGGAATACGTTGCAGGGCAGCCAAATGCACGGCTGTCACGTGAGAGGGGGGACACCTGGCATCCCTAGGTGAGTGCCCTGCAGGAGTAGAGATGGATTGCAGATCTCTCGAACTCTCTTTTCAGCCGATTTCTCCAGCAAGCAGCTGCCATCTGCACTGGGTGTCTTCTGCCGCGGTGGTTCAGAAGGGGGGTGGGTAGGGACAGACAGGTGTCTGGCTGGGCTCCACCCAGGCATTGAGATTTGGGCTCAGTCTAATTGCAGTGGTCTGTACCTGGAGGCCATCGCTGATGATGCCCTGCCTCCAGCCGCCACTAAGAGAAACCTGGCTTCTGGCAGCTGCAACATCCCTTGCTGAATGTAGCAGATACAGTGCACGCAACATGGTCGCCTTCTGCTGCTCTGGCCATCCTAGCCGAGCTCTTGTCTGGCCTGGGGAGAGACTGTCCTGCTCAGACGCTGCCTCAGTAGCTGCTTGTAGTTGCTGGAGGAGCCGAACTTGCTTTTCATGTCACTTTACGAGCAATACAGGCCTGGCCTTGCCGTTAAAGTCAGAGGTTGGCTGGAAGGAAGCCATGGTCAAAGAGTCCCTCCGCTCACACTCAACATCTGCCCGGCCCTGCTTTCATCTGCTCTTTTCTTGGTTTGCAGACAAGATACCAAAAAAATTCTGCCCTCGTGTACTGCCACTGAAATCAGCTGAGCGACACCAGCAATTCAATTGGCCCAGTCTCCCTCAACAAGAAGCCCAGCTGAATCCAACGGTACTGCAGATCCGTGGGGTTTTTCTTCCTGCTTCTATTATTGCTTGGCATGGGGATGACGAAGCTTGGGCTGTGGTTAAATTTTTAAACCTCATCTTCTAATCTCTAATTATTTCAGAGCCGTAGGAAGCTTTCAGTTCCTATCTCATCCTGTCTAAGGGCTGGTCTACACTACGGGGGAAAATCGATCTTAGATACGCAACTTCAGCTACGTGAATAATGTAGCTGAAGTCGAATATCTAAGATCGGATTACTCACCGTCCTCACGGCGCGGGATCGATGTCCGCGGCTCCCCTGTTGATTCTGGAACTCCGTTCGGGTTGGTGGAGTTACGGAATCGATATAAACGCGTTCGGGGATCGATATATCGCGTCTAGATGAGACGCGATATATCGATCCCCGAGCAATCGATTGCTACCCGCCGATACGGCGGGTAATGAAGACGTACCCCAGATACTGTCCTCAAACAGGGTGGGGAAGAGGTAGCTGGCACTTGGTCTCTCTGTATATTGCAGTGACCTCTAGTGGCAGCAGAAGATCTAACCCTGGCAATCTTTGTTATCGTTGTCAGAGCAGAAAATAAGCAGCACTTTACACTCCACTTTACAACCACTTCAGCATGGCTGCAGTTACACAGTATAAAGTGGCTTACACTGGTATAGCTTATAGCTGCACAGGAGTAGGACTGAGCTATTCCGCCACATGGCATCTTTATACCAGCGTGGCTGCATCCAGACAAGGGGTTGGACGGGTACCAGCCATACAGGTTTGTTTTAAAAATCACAATTCTACACCTCCTAGTGATACCAGCTCATTCACTGGGTGGAAGCCAGGCCTCAGTAAAAACCAAAACTAAACCCAAACTATGCAGGAAAAATTGTCCAATGGGCGATCATCCTCCCCTCCCCTTTTCGGTTAGCTTCATTTCTTACTCTAGCGTTTCAGTCTTCACGGGCACGCTAGGAGGCAGGGAAGTATTCCCGAGCAGAGAATGGATACTGAAGTGTTATCGTGCTGATAGAGAAAATGAGACTGTTTTTCTGGGATGATTTGAACATAAACAATTTTAAGTTTATTCTAAACTTCACAGATTTTTCCAGTTTCTCAACAAAACAATTTGCATAGAGCCTTTTTCAGTGTAAAAAAGCCCCCAAAACACTGAAATATTTTCATTTAGGCTCCATTCAATAAAAAATATGAAAGTTTCATCACAAAAATTGTATTGCAAATCATTTCATCAAAAAAAAAAAAAAACCTGGAAAATTTCAACCAATAAGAATTTTTTTCCCCACAAAATGCTGGTACAGTTTAAAAATCCCTTTTTAAAATCAAATAATCTTTTCAGCCCTCGCTAGTACTATTTGTTTCTTTTTTTAAAGCTGAGAAATTTCACACTTTGGAGGAGAAAGAGCAGACATTTCTCAGACAGGTTAATAAAAAAAAAAAGTAAATAGCAGCTCTCTGACATCGTTCTAACATTCCAACAAATGGGCTGGTGGTCAAATAGGAGAGATTCATTTATTTATTACAGCTGTTGTGTTTTCTCATGTGGATCTCTCTCCTCCATAGTGCATTGAGCTGGAAGCCCATGCTGGTCCGCAGATATAGTTCATAAAGTCATGTGTGTGTAAAAGCCAAAATCAGGTGCTTGTTTCCATGCACTGCAGCGAGCAATGATGCGGTTTGAACATGTTCCCCAAAGTTTGTACACAAAGCTGACCCCTGGCTGGAGACAGAGACACCTCTTTGTTTCCACAGAGCTGTGACTCCATCCTTCTCTGAGCAGCTGTCACATTCCCACCACCTTTGGACTCCATCATCCCGTTTGGTTCTCATAAAGCCTGGAGATGTCTGAACCTGGGGATATTCTGAACCAAAGGAGCTCTCAGCTACACCTGTAGCTGTTTCCAGTGGTGAGCTGTAGCCAGTTCCCACTGGTTCGCGGGAACCAATTGTTAAATTTAGAAACCCTTTTAGAACTGGTTGTAAAGGGCTTTTAAATTTAACAAAAGCTCCAGCAGCTCCCTGCCCTGCCCTGCCCCCAGCCCCAGCTCACCTGGCTCCAGCTCTGCCTCTGCCTCCTCCTCTGAAGGTTCCCCCTTCCGGCTTCCTGCCAATCAGCTGTTAGCGCGGGAAGCCTGGGAGGGCTGAGAAGGAAGCAGCAGCTTCCTGCAGGTGAGCTGGGGTGGGCGGCATGAGGAGGGCTCTAGGCACCGCGCGTCTCCGGCCCTGGCCCCAACTCTGGCCGGGCGGTGTGGCTCCAGGCAGCGCGGTAAGGGGGGCAGGAAGGAAGGACCAGGGGTTGGATGGGGCGGTGGGAGGCAGTCAGGGGCAGGAGTTCCAGGGGCAGTCGGGACAGAGAGAAGGGCTGATTGGATGGGACAAGGGTCCTGGGGGGCCATCAGGAATAAGAGGAGGGGTTGGATGGGGTGACAGGGGGCAGTTAGGGAATAGGGAAGGGGGGTGGATGGGGCAGTGATTGTGTGCTGTGGTTGTGGTGTGGATTTTTAAAGAACTGTAGCAATTTAGCCAAGTAATCCAACATCTGTGCAGTCTCCCTCCTACAACCAATTCACTGCATCCAAATTAGCTGCAAAGCCAGGGTGGTGATCAGTTGAGTTACTTCTGGTATCCTAAAGATCTAGGACTCTTGACATAGCATAGATACATCCATGAAATGGCACAGCACGGCATGGCACTCGTGAAGTCAAAATGGCCAAGAATTTAAAAATTAGATGGTAACAGACCACGAATCTCAGTGATGACTCAACCTGCGGATATTCTGTGCAGAAAAAGCTCTCAGCCATGCTGGTAGCTGCCTCACACTGACAGTACGATGTGGAATCTTATTCTGTAGGAAATACAGCTGGGGAATTCTGCACACGTGTGTACAGCGAGAGACATGCCCCAGCTCTAACTGAGAGGGACTTCTAAAGCACAGAATGTGTTTGGCAAGATGGAAATTTGAAAAACTGGACATTTTCTACTAGAAGCCCATTACCAAACCAGTAGGAGACGTGGGTCTGAAAGGTTGCTAATACGACACAAACATAGCTCTGGGGACTGGGGAGTTATTTCCTCCTGTTTTTTTGCTTTCCATTGTAGCCCCTGCATCCCCCAGTGGCAGCTACCATCTCTCTCCCGTTTTCCTTCCACTCTCTCTTTATGATGTCCCAGAAGACCTTCCTGCTTCCCATACCTGATCTCAAGACAAGGCATGTGGCAGAATGCCTGATTGGAGCTGGTGGGACAAGCCAATTTTAAGATGTCTCATCCACTCAGTCTGGCCCACCTATACCTCCCCCACCACTTTTACATCTTTAGGGCTTTATCTTGCAAACGAGCATCATAATATCCGAGCACCTTCCACAGAAAAGTGGTAGCAATTGTGGAGGCCCAACTAGCCTCTCTCCCTTGGTTTCCATGTATAATCCTGTGGCATTACACCCCATATTCATATTAGTAAAATTATGATGTGAGTATGGCATAAATATGATGTATTTTGTGCATGAGAAGGCATGTCAGATGTCACTGGAAAGGATATGAGTTACTGAATGATTATCATATTTGTGTGCATGTATTATTTTTGTATCTGAAGTTCAGAAGACTGCCTATGCATCTATTACAAATGTGTTTACCCCTGGGGAACACTCACTAGACAGCATGCAATCAGTCTAGATGGCTGGCTGGAAAGGGCCATTAGGAAGAACAATAGGTCTTAGAAGATGCTAATCTCTCATTGGGGATCCTTCCTCGTAAAGCCTTCCTGGGGACAGTGCAAACAGCCTTGGAGGTATAGCTGCAGGGTCAGGTGATCAAGTCACCTGATACTGGCTCCATGCTATTCGTTTTTTCCACTGACTGGGGGTGGGAATCACACTGGAAGACAAAAGTTTTCCTGCCATATGTAAACCCTATTTAAGGCACAGGAGGGACATAATCATGGTTAGTTCTTCACTGAATCCCCACCCAAGGTAACTGCTGTAAACATCTAAGGGTATGGCTACATTTGGAATTTCAAAGCACTTGTAGTCAGAGCGGCAGCGCTGGGAGAGAGCTCTCCCAGCGCTGCATGTAAACCACATCCCTTACGGGTGTAGCATGCAGCGCTGGAAGCCGCGCTCCCAGCGCTGCTGCCCTGATTACACTGACGCTTTACAGCGCTGTATCTTGCAGCGCTCAGGGGGGTGTTTTTTCACACCCCTGTTGCAGTGCTGTAAAGTGTGAGTGTAGCCAAGCCCTAAGAAACAAAGACTGAAGGAGGGGAAGAGGACAGAGCCCAGCCTGGAAGGTTGTCTAGCCTGTGAATGAAGTATCTGAAGTTTTAAGCTGCAGGCAAGTACAGCTGGCCTTCAAAAATCTCTACAATCTGCCTAAAAACATTTAGGGTGAGAAATTACTACTTGTAACCAGATTCTTTAGTATTTTAAGCTTAGATTGCATGTTTGTTTCATTTGCTGAGTAGTCTGCTTTGATCCGTTTGCTATCCCTCATAATCACTTAAAATCCATCTTTTGTCGTTAATAAACTTGTCTTGTTTTGTCTAAAACCAGTGTGTGGGCAAATTATGACTTAGCACAGTTTGGACTCCAAATCTTGATGCTTTCTTTAGGAACCTCACATTATTTTAGTATCAGAGGAGTAGCCGTGTTAGTCTGGATCTGTAAAAGCAGCAAAGAATCCTGTGGCACCTTATAGACTAACAGACGTTTTGGAGCATGAGCTTTCGTGGGTGAATACCCACTTCCTCAGATGCATGTAGTGGAAATTTCCAGGGGCAGGTATATATATACTAGCAAGCAAGCTAGAGATAACAATTGATTGAACTGACCTCGTTATCTCTAGCTTGCTTGCTAGCATATATATACCTGCCCCTGGAAATGTCCACTACATGCATCTGAGGAAGTGGGTATTCACCCACGAAAGCTCATGCTCCAAAACGTCTGTTAGTCTATAAGGTGCCACAGGATTCTTTGCTGCTTTTACATTATTTTAGCTTGTTCAGCTACAAATCAAGTTGTGCCTCGGGAACAGCTTCGTGTCCAATTGTGTGTTTCAGTTGCACACATTTGGAATGTGGTCTTTGGTGCCTCTAAGGTGGTTGATCGAATGGCATGTCAGGTTTCCTCCTCTTTTCTGCTTCCCTAATCCCATTTTAGTCTTATTAGGTAGACTCGGGAAGTTTCAAATGGACTATTTGCAAATTATAAAACACACTTAAAAAAACCCCTTGCAAATAAATCCACTGCTTTATTTTTCTAGTATCACAGTCTCAATAAACGAAACAGACCAGATTCCTTCCAAGACATTACCCACCCCTTCTCAATCTCTCTGGACACAATACAATCGTATTAAAATATAAAGCAATATTTTGCTACTTCTATTAAGTTGGAAGAACATAATCATTGGTATTATAAGCGAAGCACCAAAAGAAGCCAAGGATGAAATGAACTGGAACGTGAAATCTCACACCTTCCAGCTCTTACAGAAGCAACAAAAAAGGGACACTAGACAAGGAAAATGTACTTCACAAGCCTTTTGACTCGCATCAAGAAAACTAAATTAAGTTCAATAGCCTTCTGAATCCATGGAGAAGAACACAGATGGATGCAGGTGGATAACAAGACTATGGTTTATTGAACAAGAAGGACAAGGTGATATTCTCTTTACATTCAATGAGTTCAGGAAAAAAAGAAGCAAAAAACATGCTAGACACACAAAGATGATACTTTGGTTAAATATCATTCAGAAGTTCTATGTTAAACCTGATAAAACCATAGGACGAACAGTCAAAAAATAACAGGGTTGCATAGATGGATTATTGTCAGTGTACAATTTACATTTACGGGTTAGCTGTTGGAACACAGAGTGCATCTGCAGCTCTGAGGGAGTTAGCCACTTGACTAATTAATTTTACTCTCTGGCTAATATTTCCTTGCCCCAGGCTGAACATTTACCCTGAAGAGCTACATTAGTTACTTCTGAGGTGGTTAGCTGTATTGCAGTGCATAAACACAGGTGGAGACACAGCAGAATCTACTTACAGAGAATACTGATACAGTGAAACTGTTTATTGGGACAAAGACAGTACTGTAGTTAAGGGGGCAGTGTGTGTCTCCACCACTGCCCTTTGCTGGATAGAGTCTGAACTCCGTCTCATTATAGGCCCTGTGCTGCTAGTTGGCAATGGAGAGACATGTCCAGCTCAAGAGGCAGGACCCTGTGCTTTCAGCACAGGAGGTGCTGAGTTCTAGGCCTGCTGTAGCCATTGTATGCAGCATAGTGAAATTATTAGAACCACAAAGTTTGTTACAGCAAACTGTGCAACTGCTACTGATAGTGATTAAAAATATCTTCTCAACAGAAGCAACCAGCTGTTGAGGGATATATACAGCTCCAAGCTGCACTGCTGAACCTCCCATCATAAATCAGTGCTGCCCCATAAATGTCTCCCAAACCAACAAAAGGAGGGGAAGTCAAGAGAGCTTTGGAACTTGGGAGATGAGGGGCCAAGGACTGTCCCCTGCACTAGTAGATGGGCAAAATTCAACTGCAGAATCTGGAAAATGATGGGGCAAATGCAAATTCAGATGTTGTTCCCTGGTGCTGCAGGATCCCTTCCCTAACAACTCTGCTTGGATTGAGCTTCCCAGGGGGCAAGGCCCGTGGGACAACCCAGATCCCACTTCCACCTACGCATAAGTATTGTGCCCATCCCAGTCGTATCTCAGCACAGCCACTCTTGCTCTGCAAGGCTCCCAGCACTGAGAACCTGCTTAGGGCGGCAGATGCCGAGAGGATATGCTGCACAAGAAGGCCACTTTTGATTATTGTACTGATTGGCCATGCTGGGTTACAAGAGCACAAGGTAGGCTGGGGATTCTGCAGCCTTAAAATAAAAGCATTGTATCTGCACTGCCTCCAAAATGTTCCCACTTGCAGAAATCATCAATCTGCAATCCACAGTTAGCTTGCACACAGGCTAATATTAATCAAAAATTAAATCCCGAATAAAAAACACATACGTACATACATCAATCCAGTGTGGTAAGTTGAATGAATACCCTATGCTGGAACAGCTGGCCTGATTTGGCACAAAATAAAAATCACAAAAGTTGACTATAAAACAATCCATTTTTTCCTGTATTAAAGATGAATTGTCTCAATTCCCATCTTTAAAGGCCTGCCTTGCTGCAATATAAAAATACTGTACATACAAGATCCCTTTGTAGATCTAAGCACATTTCAGCTGTTGTAGATTCTACCCTCCCTCCCCATGAGGGAAGTCAAATGATAAAAAATAACCTACCAGTTAAAAAACTTTTTTTCACAACAGTAACCAGAAAGTCCTTTAAAAGCCATGAGGTTAACTTGCTGCCTCTGTCTCCCATTGGCATCCTCCATTCTCCTCATTGTACGGTATATGTCTTAAAATGGCAGGCTGGATTTATTTTATAGCACACAGCCTCTGATCAGAATGGCTACGGTGTTGAGTACCCTGGGTTTAAGGCACGATCACTCAGCTGGCCTAATCTTGCTCCTCAAAGATCGCCACAACTCTTGTGCTTTGGACGGAAGACCAGATGGTGGCGAGAACATCAACCAAGACCAGGTATGGAAAATCCGTTTGCTTCCTGCTCTAATTGCACGAAGTGAGCTGCACACATCAAAGCTTCAGGCGGCATTAGTGATGTGTGCCTGCCAGCTAAGGAGACTCGGGAAGCAACTGCCATGGACCTTCTGTTGCTGGTCATAAAGCACACAGGCAGAAATGCAGCAGAGGTGGGAATGACACTGGCAGGTTTTTCCGGCCTTTTGCTGTATATGTTTTAATTTAGAGCAAGGTAATAGGCCAAGCTACTTAAACGGGGGCAACAGAAAGGTTGGTTCCCTGGCTTTCCATCAGGGAAAGAGCACATAGCCCTGGTTGGGTCTTATTAGAATCATCACTGACACCAACCAACCAGCCGGAGCTTTTGCTCTAAGGGCCAATGTTATGTCTGGCAAAAGCAGCGGCCACTCAGCTGATAGCAGCAGAGTCATTCATGGCTGCTTAGGCCTGTGCTGAATCAGGTCCTCGATCTTCCACCTACTGACGACCTGATCCTTGCTCAACAGATGCCTAGTGACTTCAACAGGAGCAGGGCTGGGTCCTTAGGGCCTGGTCCAGTTCTCAGTCAAGTCAACAGGAGCTTTGCCACCTAAGCATGTTACATCCCATTGAATTCAATGGGACCTGAGCACCCTTCTTGAATAGGGATGCTTTCCAGAATCAGGCCCAAAAACAGGAGCAGGATCAGGCCCTTAAAGACTTTCCTAATGGGGATAAGATGGAAATTGCAGCCTCCAGTTGGGGCCCAGGAGGGGAAAATCATAATTAGCTGCCAAACCCCAATAGTAGCTGAGCTCCAGGGGTCGGATTCTCCCCACCTTGTGACATCACTTATACTTGCACAAAGCCACTGTAAAATGCAACCATATTCTGACTTGGCAACTTTTTATACCTCCTGGATGACCCGAGGGGCAGGACATGGTCTTGGACCATTCGAGAATTGTCAGTACAGAAACCACCTCCAGCCCCTGTTCCATTTCACAATACATACAGGTTGGGGGAATGCAGGGAAAGACAGAAAAGAAGTGGCATTCTCGGCAGTAGAAACTTTGACTGTTCCATGAAATATAAAAATAAACATTTATAACAAAAACCTTGCAAATGGCACCAGTACATTTGCCAAAATTGTCAAATAAAAAATACACTGTGCATCTTGGGATTGTTTCCTTTAAAACTCTGTTAACACTTCTGACAAGATGGATGTGGGGCAACTGAAAGAGCAGGAGACAAGGGCAGTCAAATCTAGCCACAGGCTAGGCACTTTCCTGAGAAGAGGTAGAGAGAGCTTCCAAGACCCCTGGAGAGAGGCAAAGGGGAAAGCAGGCACACTCCTGTGCAGTCTGGAGACATCGCCCTGAGTCCATTCAACAGCAGGGGATACCAGCAATGCAGAAAACCCTCAAGTTACTTCTAACTCACCTAAGCCTTCTTTTCATTCAGAACACAAGGAGTGTGGCCTGATACATAGAGCACTGGACTGGGACTCAGGAGACTGGGTTCTAGTTCCCGCTCAGCCACAGGTTGATGGGTGACCTTAGGCAAGTCACCTCGCCTCTATTTGCCTCAGTTTTCCCATCTGTAAAATGATTTGTAAACTGCTTTGAGATCTACTGATGAAAGGTGCTGCATGGTGGCTATGGTTATAACACAGGGTAACTAATCGGAGGTAAAATTATCGTGAAGACCAGGCAATTTGTAGTTTGCACGTGAGTTAGAAGGTCAGGCTAAACTCGACCTGCTAGCTCATGGACAGCTACCAACTGCCCTGTCTTCGCTAGGACTTCCCTTAGCTGGAGTTAAAAACACACCTTTTTTCCCCTAGGAAAGACATGGCCTTGGGACCGGATTGGGGCCCATCCTGCAGACAGCTACAAAGGAGCAGAAGGGGCAGAAGCATTCCTTACTCCCTTGTACCAGCACAGCGCACCATCACTTCATGCAAGCAGGCTCTGGAGAGCCATTGTGTTCCCTACCTTTCCGTGCACCCAGCAGCACTGGGACCCTGGGAGGTCAGGGAACCAGGCGATGCACCCAGGACAGACTCGGTGCAGTTTATTGCCTTTCTGGAGTAGCAGCCATTCAGAGGATTTCCGCCCAGGCTGCTCATCAATGCACTGCCACTGACTTGTGGACTGGCCACCTAGCCCTTATTGGCTGGAGAGGCTAAAGAACTTACTGTATATCTATGGTCACCTTTGCAATTCAAATGTATTTGCACAGAGATTGACAAAAATGCTGAGGTTGAAAGAACTGGGAGGCAGCTTGGGAGGTCCTTGTCTCTCATGGGGTGGGGGCAGGGACAGGGACACAAGGATCAGTACAGGAGAGACTCTAGGCGGGTATCTTCGAGTGAGAGAGGATTCCTGCACTCTGGGAAGTGATTAAGTCATCCTCACATGGCATCTTAAACAAACAGAGACTGGGTGCTCTTCTAGAAAATACACTCTGGTTCAGCCACAAGTTATTGGGCTCAATGGAGAAAGAATACTAATGTCCTCCATTTTTACTGGGTGAGGTTCTCTGACCCGTGCCGTGCACAAAGTCACCCCAGATAATCATAATGGTCCCTTTTGGTCCTATGGTCCATGGATTTATATTCCCCTCCAGCTGCACCAAGAAATTGAAAACTTCTTTAAAACAATGCATACGAGATGTACAGCAAGAGCTGACGTTTTAGGCCTCTGAATAAGGGGTTATGACTCGGACATAGAAGCATGTTATGTGCATCACCCAAAGGGTGTTTCCTAAGAAGTGACCGCACAACAGAGACTTTGTAGACAGAACAGTTTTTTCTCCAAAGGGCGTGAAGTCCGAGCAGCCTGCTGGTAGATGGCATGAAGGTGAACCCGTCTTCATACAACTACTATGGAAAATCTCAGTTGCTCTGTGTTGATTTAGCTCCGTTTCCTCACTCAGGACTCGGGAAGATGTGCATTCCTGGTTACAACAGAAAGCTGTGTGTCATCTTAGTCACATGTTAATCTCCATCCTATTGCTTGATTTCTGCATTGCCATAATCCACCTCACATCTTGGACTTCCCCCCCAATTGTCTGTCTCTCTCTCTCTCTGAAAAAAGATCAAGCCACTAATTGTCAAAGATGCAGCTGTAGCTAAAAGGGATTCCGAGAGCTGTAAAGGTGTTGCCAGATCAGCTAGCTGGGTACAGCTGGCCAGCTACACCATGGCTAGATTTTACTGCACTACTAAAGTGATCACAACCAACCGGGAAACCAGGATGAACAGACACTACTTATTGACATGACATTGAAAGAGGAAGAAGTCCTGAGGATGGAACTCGAGTTGGGTAAAGGAAATGAGACGCTCTCCTGGGAATTCCAGTAACGTTTGCTACAGAAGAGAGTCAGTATCAATGCAAAGTCTAGCTTTTTACTGCTTGTAATGGAAACCTATAAAACAAAAAGGGAAAAATCAGTTAGCACAGCGCAGTTCTCAAACTGGGGCAGCCATGACCCCTCAGGGGGTCACAAATTATAACGTGAGGCTATCAGCCTCCACCCCCAAGCCCCGCTTCACCTCCAGCATTTATAATAGTGTTAAATATGAAAAAAAAAATTCACACTCCGAGGCTTGCTGTGTGAAAGGGGTCAGCAACAGAAACATTTGAAAACCACTGGCATATAGCACAGTGAGGATGACTGGATCTAAAGCTTTCTTCTAGTTCTTAGCAGCCCTGAGGCTGATTTAACTGTCTGAGTGTAGGTGCATTCAAAAAAAAAAAAAAAAATCGGACGTGGGGAAGGTGTACTATTAGAGCCAGTAAAGGTTCAGGAAACACCTGGATAGGTCCACGGAAAAGACAAACCCTTCAATTGCTCTCATTCTGTGAATGGCCCCTTATGGCCCACCAGTGAGACTGGCACTAGGGGCTGATTCAGCATCTAATAACCTATACAAAGTGCTCCCAACATCTCCCCTCCCTTCCACGTAAGCTAGCTCTACCCCTTCCTCTCCAGCTATGAAAGCTGGAGAATGAAGGGATCCCAGCCTGAAGTGACTGCAGAAAGCACCGTGCTTAGATGCGCTAGTGAGGAGGGCTATGGACAAACCACAGACAGGCCGATGCACGCAGCAAGTCTAGTGCTCTGCAGGAAAGCCTCAGCCTTGTCATCCATCAGCCAGACAGCTCTTTGAAGGTTTCCTAGCGTGTCGGACTGTTCTGTGTAGCAGGATGAGTCAACTGAAGCTCATTGCTTTGCTGCCTTCACACCATTCCTACTCATCCTGCGCCTTGAGCTAGTCACGCGTGAAAATGAAACTGTCAAACCCTCCTATTCTTATTCTTTTTTGTGTGTTCTCAAGAGGCATAATTTAGCTCTTAGACGTAAGCTCTTTGGGGCAGGGACTCAAGAACAGACAGTTTATGAGCAGGATCATGTGTCTGTAGGGTGTCATGTGATATCCTCTCTCTATCCACACACAGCAGTCACCAGAAAGTACTGTTTTTCAGGCTGATTATTTGAACTGAGTCACCGATGTGAACGAAGTGCTGAAGCCGTTATGCACCGCTCTTCTTACCTTTTGGAGAAGACTCAGGTTTAGAAAACTGACGCACGGTGCTAGGCTGGCTTGTAATACCACGACTGTGATAAAAGTCGTCCAGGTCTGTGACTGGAGGTGGCGGTGGCCTGCCAAGAACAGAAAGGAAACAAAGTCAGGAAAAGAATTACAATAACAATGAAGCACCCAAAATAATCCCCTGCAGCACATCCTGCATGTGGCAGCAAAGGTGTCTGTGCTGTTTGCTCTCCTGGGCTGAGCTTCTATTCACAGATTCCAAGGCCAGAAAGGACCATTGTGATCATCCAGTCTGAGCTTCTGCACAGTCCAAGCCAGAGACCTGCCCCAAGGCTTTTAGAAAAGCATCCAGTCCTGAGTAAAAAATTGCCAGTGATGGAGAATCCACCACAACCCTTGGTAACTTGTTTCCAATGGTTTATTACTCCAATTGTTAAGTTATGCATTATTTCCAGCCTTTAAGGCTTTTAAATAGTCTCCTTTTAATAGATGTGGTCAATTTATTGAATGAAAAATTGTGCCATCTTAAAAATAGGCCTTCTCACAAACATTTCTCAGTGTTCTCCAAATATGTTGCATTTATTTACTGAAAATTTTCACTGGATAATGGTTTTAATGTGTTTTCAGTAAGCAAAAAACATTTCAACTGGGAAATCTTGATAAAAACATACAGTGATAAATTCTGTAGTGAAAATAGGTACATTTTGAACCTTGCAAAGTGAGAACAGTTCTGAAATTCTAATATTTGTATTGATTCCTCCCCCCTAACCAGCTCTATCTTTTATTCATTAAAAAAAAAAAAAGATTTATTAGTCTCATCCCAGTAACTTGGCTTAAACCAAGTTTGACACCAATGTTTGGCCCCGCCTTGCAGGCGCTGTATCAGGGTGTGAGAAGGTTGTAATCTGGCCCCCAACCACTCAAGCGCAATGTGGCGAATCAGTAAGATTCACCCAGTTGCAGTGGATTCCCATACTCAGGTAGCTATCTGACTTCCGTGTGTCTGAGTGAGTAAGAGAGAGATGGGGGCAGTGCATGTGTCTCCATTTATTGACATTGCATAGAGACAACCATGGTGTCCATTTGATTTCAGACATTGAAAAGCAGCTGCTCAAACTCCTGGAGATATTTAACCCATTAAGTGCCGCTGCCCAAGCTCAGCTCTCTTTGCCACTGTAGGATGGGGACCCTTCAGTGGCTAAACGCCATGGAGCCATAACACCAAACCTCAAGGAGCACCTCACAGGCCCCTGCACCTTCCACCCCTGTTCAGTGTTCAAGCCCCTGCACTCCCCTGCCTCCAGTCATCTCCCAGAACTTGCTCATGGAGATTCAACCCTTTGCTTGTTTCCTCGGCCGATTTGCCTAGTTTTACAGAGTGGGCGTGCAGCTCACCGGGCAGGTTTGTCACTCTTGAGCCTCTGAGGTTCAAGCCTCTCTCTTGACCTTGGACGCGCGGATTCACTTGTGTCACGCTGAGGGGAGAAGAGAAGTAGGCAGGTCACTGGGGAGCCATACACTTTCCTTACAAAACATGGGCCAGATTGTCCAAAGTAGGCACCTGCGACTGCACAAAAGAAGCAGTGACCACATACACCCATTCAGCAGGGAGCAAGCCTGGGAACTCCCAAACCCGAACCACCGGCTTCTTGCGCCAAGCTCCTTTTGCTGTAAATACAAGGCAGGTTGTTACGTTGTTGGGGCCTGTTACTAGCAGTGGACACAACTATATGCATTAAGCCAGAGTATGACACACACTGATCCATTGTGCACAGTGGGCCAGAGATCCAGCTGACAGTTTGCATGTGTAAATACATGTCATTTGCACAGGCACATTGGGTCAGGCATATGCAAATGAGTGTCTGCAACAGTGCAAACCTAACTCTGGAAATCTGGCCAGACAGCTGACAGGCTGACCTAGCTCAGTGGCAGATGTGGGCAGAGGTAAACGCACCTAAGACTCACGCTACGCTATCTTTAGTCTCTACCGAACCTGGAGCTACACTACTTCCTATTACCTCCCAGCCTGCCCTTTCCAGAGGTACTTCAAAAGAGGGGTCAGTCCCCTGGTTATGCGACTGTTTCTTTAGAATGGAGACGCAGTTTTCTTCCCTCAGAATGGCTAAAAATGGAACAGGTCTATGTTGTGTCTCATCTCCTGTATCTGGCAGTGGCCAGGACTGACTGTTGCAGAAGGAGATGTCAAATGCCTGTGACTTTTCGAAGTGCAGGCCACATTTACAGCAACAGTTTCACAGCCACCTCCCCTCCACGTGAGTCATATTACCCATCCCCGTGGCAACTACAGCAAAGCATAGGTGGAGAAACAACACTAGGAAAAGTGCTTAATGACTTTTCCACTGTCTTTGAAAGCAATTTGGCAGCTGGAAATAAAGAGAAGCCAGCACCATGCAACTAGTTACCTCTCCACGAACTGCTGGTGGTTCACAGATCAGTGAGGAACCTCTGCCATAACACACACCTTGTCCAGTACTTGCACCAAAGGGGGAACTTCCCTTGGACTTCAGCAAAAGATCAGTTTTTGCCAGATAGCTTGGGAATTCACCAGTTATAATTCCTCTCCTGCCTAGTCTAACTGCAAATCCCCCTCCTGTTCATTGAAATGACCTCTTCTGAAACGCACGCAGGGAACATCTACGCTGCACTTTCAGACCCAAAGCAGCAAGTCTCAGAGCCCAGGTCTAGACTTGGGCTTGCGCTAAAAGCAGCAGTGTAGACGTTACAGCTCAGGTGCTGAAGCGTGGACCTACCCTAAGCTGTTTGTTCTTAAAGGGCTGCGCATGCTGGATGCCCGGCACTGCTACCGCATCTCCCCACCCAAAACCGAATCACAAATCTGAGCCAGCTGAACTCCATGTTGGGCATGCAATCGGCAGAGCATAAGGCCACGTAACTCCACTCTACTGCCAGCTTCCAGGAGGTTCACCGCAGGAGAGGACGGACTAATTCACGGACAGCAGTGCTTTGTTGCCCCTGTACATGCTAGTGGAAATCTGCAGGTTTCAGACACAATCTGCAGAATTTCTTCAGGGGCTTGGGTCCAAGATGAGATGCCGAAAACCCACAACGTGAGAGGGCTTAAACAGGTGCAGCGGGTCATGGTGTTCAGCACCTTTCAGGATCAAGCCCTTTAACATTTTCCACTGTAGTTACTCTCTTGTTTTAACCCTCCAAGTGCTGGCATCTACAGCCCCTCCTGCACTCTGGATTAACACCACTTCTATCTACCCTACTTCACCTATGCCTCAGCTACCCCATCTGGAAAATGGGAACAAAACCACTGGCTTTGTAGGGGTGTTCTGAGGCCAAGCGTACCTTCCAGTCCTGGTCCTGCCTTTTCTTTTCCAGAGAGGACTTCTCTCGGTCCTTCGTTTTCTTATAAGCCTTCTTTTCCTCCACCATCAACAGGCGAGCTATCTCCTAACAGAACAAATACAAGCCCCATGTAAGAGAGCTCTGGCTTTATTTTGATTTCAAGCAAACTGAATGCTTTCCCATTGCGTTTTACAATTACCGCTGCTATCAGAGGAGCTAGGGATGGTGCTTTTACCCCACTTGCCATCACAGGTGCTTTGATCCCCCATCTGGCTCACTGCAGAATGAGATAGCTGCAAAGCCCCTGGGTTTGCAATTCACCGTACATCTTACTAGCTGACCTCACCATGGCCGGATTGAGCAGGAAGCTGGACCAAACGGCCAAACCTGCTCTTTGATTCCATTGGCTTTATGGGCAAGCCAAGGTGCAAAGCGTCGGCAAAGTTAACAACAAGTTAAGGGTGAAATCCTGACCCCACTGATGTCAATGGCAAAGGTTCCACAGACTTCGAGGGGAGCCGGGACTTCACCCGAAGCCCTGGCCCAGAGAAGAGGTGACACTGTGATGATGGGGCAGATTATATACTGCATGCATCACCTGTCGCTATTTGCTTCTGATTTGGTGGCAGGCCAGTCTGGATCAGGACACCCCCTTCCTTCCCTTCCCCTCCCCAAAGGTGGGGCTTCTCTGACCGTCCCCCTCAGGGCTACTAGAGTCACTCGTATGCGGCCACCATCAGGAGCTGGCAATGGAAGAAAAGGCTGGGCTGCAATCAGGAAATGCAATTTACTGCCCTGAAATCTCAGGAAAGTGAAAGAAGTGACAGGCAGACAGAGCCCTGAAAGGATGGAGGACAGGGGGCAAGTGCCAGAGGGGAGACCTGAGGCACAGATAGACATTTCTCATGAACCACGATTCGCAGCCGTTTGGTTCAAATGATTAAACTCTTAAAGGGACAGGGGCTCACCTCATCCTGGGCTACTTGCGCTGCCCTCTTATCAACCTGGTTGGCCTAGAAAAAGAAAAAGCAGGACCTTTGAGACATTGAAACAATCTAACAATAACAAAAACATGCTGCTCGGGGCCTGCCCAGAGTCACACAGTTCTCTGCTCCCTAAGCAAGTCAACCCTCTCCGCGTTTGTCTCGCTAGCCAGGTTAAAGTAACAAGCTTGGTTTTTAAAATCCTCCAGAGGTTTTGCTCTAGTCCCCCCCTCAGTCACAACTCATCCTGCTCCCCGCCCCGTCCAATCCCAGTCCCCTGCACAGCTTTTCCCAGCATCAGCGAGAGAGACTCCTCCTCTGCACCTTCCATCTTTCCATGCTGCCCTTCTTGCATCTGTCTGTCTACCTCCTCAGCCCTGTTGCTGATCACCCCCTGGCAAGGCCAGTGCCAGGATGTTTCGCACGCTAGGTGAAAACTTCCACCTTGCGCCCTCCTCCCTGAGCCCCCCCCCAACGGCAGCTCCCCCCCCCCCGCCCTGAGGTGCCCCCCCGTGGCAGTTCCCCCCTTCACCCTGAGGCGCCACCTTTGTGGGCACCTCCTCACACCCCATCCTGAGGCGCCCCCCCCGACCAAGCTCACCCCTTCTCCGCACACAAACACAAGCATCCCGAGCACACCGTGGCTGCTTCTCTTCTGCCTCCCAGGCTTGCGGCACCTAAGCTGATGGACGCTGCAAGCCTGGGAGGCGGGAGAAGTGAAGCAGCCACGGCGTGCTCGGGAAGGAGGCGAGGCAGGGCAGGGGTGAGCTGGGGTGCGGAGTTCCCCTGTGTGCCGCTCCCCCTCCCTTACTTGCGGCAGGCAGCCCTCCCCGCACCCCCGTGCCCCAGCTCCCTTCGCCTAAGTGCCTGCGGCGACCGGGGCGGTCGAAGATCTGGCCACTGCGGTCGCTGCAGAAGAAAATGGCACCCCTCAAATGCTAGCGCCCTGGGTGACTGCCTAGGTTGCCTAAACGGTTGCACTGGCCCTGCCCCTTGGCTCTCCGCCCCGCCTGTGCCATCTAAGGTGTCTGCCTTGGTCATTCACAGACTCTGCCCAGTGCTCTGGGAAAGACTGAGGGTACGTGAAAGAAATGATACAAAGTCAAATTGCATTTACTGAAAACTGCATGAGGTCACTGTTCCAATGCATGGAACAGGACCCAAAGCATTTAGGGACAGGTTTTTAAAGGTATTTAAACACCTAACTCCCATCGCTCCTAAATACCTTTAAAAGTCTGGCCCCTTACATGACAGCTGCACATTAGCTCTCAACAGTGGCTGACACTGGCCAAGGGGTTAATTCCCCAGTCACTCGTTAGCTAATTGTTGCCATCTCTGCTCACCAGAAGCTCCTCCTCTTGCAGTTTCCTAGCGATCTCTGCATCATACAGCTCCAGGTCCCTACGGGCCACTCGGGGTTTGGCATAAACAGCTTCTTTTGTCCCCCTCGACTTCAATCCTGCAAAACCAGGAGGGAAATCAAATCCCTCAGCTCCCATGCAGCTCTGAATGGGACCAGCCCCACCCCCTCACCCACCCAACTGCAACAGGCTACTTTCCCAGCAGCCCAAATGGACTCTGCTCAGGAGGTCCAGAGATCCACTACTGGAGACAGTGATGTAGGAAAAGCCTCTCTGAAATGCTGGGCTCTCCAAAACCAGCCTGGGACAGGTTCTCGTGAGATTTCTGGCCATTACTGTCCCTCATTGGTTCACAAATGCAGCAAGGACAGCCCTTCTTTTGGAGAGAGAATAATTAAAGACTTCTGAAGCTCACACAAGGTTCAGTTCTTGTTCTGCACAGAAAGGGGGGTCAAACCACCCCTATTTTAGATGGTTTCCACAATGGGACATTTTTAGAGCCAGTCCAGACTCCCTTTGCACCAGGAGTTGGAGAGAGAGTCAGAGGAAGCTCAGGGACTCTCCTCATTCCTTTCGGACCGGATACAAGGATGCTGCACTTAATCAATGAGAGCCCTATCTAGCCTGCATCTTCAGACACTCAGCTACAATACTCTGATCTCAGGATCATCCAGCGAGTGCCTCTCTCTGCATCGGAGATCATCTCTCTACCCTCAATTCAGCAATTACGGTCTGCTCCAAAATTAATCATCTCTACCTACCACCATAGTGCAGGCTCTTCCTACAGGCTCTTTCTACATGGACGGAAGGGATTTTCCTTCCATGTAGGTAATCCACCTCTCCAGGTGACAGTAGCTAGGTCAATGGAAGGATTCTTACATTAACCCAGCCACATCTACCCCAGGCGTTAGGTCAGTGTAGTTACAGCACTCAGGGGTGTGAATTGTACAAACCCCTGAGCAATGGTGACCAATCAATCCAACTGTTAAACGCAGACCAGGGCTTAGCCAGTCTTCCCCCTCCTCAGAGTACAAAAAGAAATGTTTATTTCATGGCTTCCAAGGCCAGAAGCGACCACTGTGATCATCTAGTCTGATCTCCTCGATAACACCGATCAGAGACCTGCCCCACAATAATTTGTAGAGCAGAGCTTTTGGAAAAAACACCCAATCTTGATTTAAAAAATGGTCAATGATGGAGAATCTGCCACAACCCTTGTTAAGTTATTCAGCTGTTAATTACTTTGACTGTTAAAAATGTACACCTTGTTTTCAGTCTGAGGTTGTCTAGCTTTAACTTCTAGCCATTGGATGATGTTACCCCTCTCTCTGCTGGACTGAAGAGCTCATCATCAAATATTTGTTCCCCATGTAGATACTTACAGACTGTTACCAAGTTGCCCCTTAACCTTCTCTTTGTTAAGCTAAACAGACCGAATATAGCCAGACAGTAGTAATTTCCATATTACTCCTGCCCACATGAAGTAGGAACCTCCGGCACAAAGTGCCAGCTATAATTTGGGCCCACAGGAAGAGGAGATGAGCTGCTACTTGTATTGCTTGGCTATTTTAATCATTGTGCAGTCACTATACATCCAGTGGGATGCTTTGCCATGGTCTCCCAGAGGAATGACTGTGACCCTTATTGATACACACACCTTACTGCATTTCCAAAAACAAACTTCTGCAGGAGCTTCGCACAAGACTCACAACCCCCTGCAAGGTGGATACAGTGGATCATCTCCACCTTACGGAGAGGGAAGCTGTGGTGCAGATCAGTTAGGTGACTAGTGCAAGTGCCTATTAAGTCTGAAGCTAGACCTCAAGTCTCCAAACTCCTGGCTTTTTTCTTCAGCAACGAGACCATATAATGGCACATTTGGATTTTTAAAGTGCACTTAATTTGTGTGCTCTACATGCATGTACAGCAGCACACCACAAAAATGAACCAGGAAACACTTCTCTAGAAAAACAAACAGAGATTCTCTCTTTTTGGCAAAAAGCTAAGAGCTTACACAACAACGTCGTACCCCGTGGCTCCCATTCCAAAAGCAAGAGCTCTAACGGAGGTGGCCAGTAGCCACTGAGGACAGCGGTCACTGCTAGGTGTTGAGCGCTTTTGAAAAGCTGTCCCCAAAGAGAGAGTGCACCCCTCACTTGAGGGGGGCAGATTCTTCCCTCATTTACAACCCCAGTGAACGGAATAGGATGGCAAGTGTGGCTGAGGGCAGAATCTGGCTCATTCAGCTTAGAGTTTGCGCCCCTGGCCTCCACTGTTTTTGTTCTGGTGCCAGGAGACCGCGGAGCTGGTAATTATCATTATTAGTATAAGGCTGTTTGCACCAGACAGCGGGAGTTGAGTTCATAGCAATTCTGTTTCACCCACCCACTAGAGTATACCAGAAAGAGTTCGATATGAATAAGGAGGGTCTTATTAAGGAAGCGGGCCGTCCTGGTACAGAGAACAAGAGTCAAGACCATTTTCTGTCTCTCTAGGTATTTGGGCAGCTCCGATCACCGTTGTGCCCAGAGTCGACGCAGAACTCTCTTTATCACACTGGAGCAGTGGAGACCTGGAAACTTTCCATTGGCATTTCTAACACAAGCCTAGGAAACAAACTGGCCATCTAGACAGATGGGCCCAGACTCATATCCTAGACAGAGACCTTGAGAAGAACCAGGACAACCTGATAAATCAGATTCACACCCCGCATCCTTTGCCCAACCCCCTTTCTCGGTTACCTGGGTCTCGATGGCGGTCTCTGTCCTTTTCCCAGTTCTCAGCGTGGGGGGAGGGAGACGTTCTTGTCCTGGGTCCTGCTCTTTTATAATCGCTCTCCTCACCCCTCCTATCATACTGCCTGTGCAATTCCTCTGTGTCACGGAGCCTCACTTCACAAGACCCCTTGGGGGTCAGGCCGTCTTGGCGGTGGGACTTGTGGTTTTCCAGGTTTGATAACCAGCTGCTGCTGCTGTGGTCCTGAGCTGCCTCCAGATCAAGACTGGGAGATCGCCTCGCTCTCTCCTTGCTCAGTGGCTTCCTGTCTCTTTGCTGCTGGCTTCTGCTGTGGTCCCAGGCTGCCTGGTCAGTCTCCAGGTCCAGTTTAAGAGCAGGAGGCCTCCGAGGCCTTTCCTTGCTCAATGGCCTTCTTTCTTTTTGCTCCCAGGTGGCACGTCCTACCTCTGTGCCCAGATCAAGGCTGGGAGGCCTCAGAGGCCTCTCCCAGCTAGCTGGTTTCCTTTCCCGCCGCTCCCAGCTGCTGCTGTGGTCCCAGGCCTTGTATTCAACTGGTCTGTCCAGATCAAGGCTGGGAGCTCTGGAATTCTCACGGCTCAGTGGTTTCCTTTCCAAGCTGCTGCTGCGGTCCCAGGGTTCATAGTCAGCTGTCCTGTCCAGGTCAAGGCTGGGAGGTCTTGGAGGCCTCTCCCGGCTGGCTGGTTTCCGCCGCTCCCTGCTGCGTTGGTGGCCATCCCTGGTCTTGCTCAGCGGAGGAGAGCACCGAGACTCCTCGGCGGCGAGGTGCTCGCGTTCAGTGCCATTATCAGACAGAGCCAGGGAGGCTCTTTGGGGTTCTCTCCGCTCACGTACATGCCTGTCACCACTCTGGGCTCTGCGGGGCCTCGAGTACTCACAAACCTGCTCCCTGGAGCTACCTCTCAGGTGGTCTGAGCGATGAGGGATGGGACAAACAACGAAGCAGGTTAGTGACACACAAGTTAATGCCAGCGAATAGGGGCGAGCTCACGCAGCATGCAATGGCACAAGCATGACACGGGATTAGCAAAAAAGGCAGCTCCATATGGAAACAGGTAAGCTGGGCAGCGCAAACATGCAGGGTCAGAACAGGAGCCTAAGGTACAGGTGGGCAGCTGAGAGTTACACAACACAGTGGGGACCTAATTAAGCAGCTAAACCTGGAGGCGTAAGTGGTGGATGAGGGACTGATGTGTTGCAGGTTTTGTTTGCTAAGCACCCAGCTATCTGGATCCTTATCTAAAGCCTGAGTGCCTGAAAAACAAGGCTGGGTAACTCCAGAGATGGGGGGCAGGGGCTCTCGCTGCCACCTGGGCTCACAAAGAGCATGGGGCCAGTCCATTTCATCGTGTTTCCTCACTTCCGATTACTCCTGGACCCAACCAGAACCAGGTTCGCAAAGGGGAGCTTAATGGAGAGGGGTGGAAGGGTGCGGAAGAGGAGAAACTTACTCAGGCCTCCTGAAATGTTTTGGTGTCAGGTCTGACGAGAGGCTCAGATTGGGTCTCAGCTCTTTCAAAACCTGTTTGCCCAGCCCTAGTTTTAGCCATAAGATTTCAGTAAAGGGTGGGGGGAGGGGGAAGACCCCCACCATGTATTTTCCTGGGGGGAGGAAAAACGCTCCATGCTGTGAAATTAACGCAGCTTGGAGACAGGCCAATTTTATAAGCTCACCCATTTCCATGGTATCTGAGCACCCTGCTCGAAAAGTAAACCGAGGCGAACAACCCTCCCTTCGGTGAATCAGAAGGAAGGAGCTCTGAGGGCGTTTAGTTTCCTCATTAGAGAACTCAAGTCTAGACTAAGTGTCACTGTGGAAATTTAAGGGCCAGATGGTACTTGACAAAACTTACACACAGAGTTCAGAAAATGGTTTCTGACAGCAGTGTCGTTTAAAAAAACAAAACAAAACAAAACAAAACACATTCCCCTTGGCCGTTTAGCAGATTTCCTTCATCTGAGCTTTCCACGAAGCAGGTGGAAATCCTCTTTGGTTTTGCTTTCAAAGTGATAACTAGATACCAACGTTTAAGGGTGGGGGAGTTAGACGTGTGCCTGCCCACAATCTTTTGTTCGATTTAGTTTCTAAGAAAAGTAATGGGGCAGAGTGAAATGCTCCATGCAGCAGAACAGTGAAGCACTCAGAGTACACCCATGAAAATAATTCACACTAAGCTGAGATGACTGTAAGCGGGATTGCAGCACAATGAAACAGCGAGGGACTTTCCTTCTCCATTGTGGACACAGTTTCATAATAGCTAAGAGACAAGGTGGGTGAGGTAATCTCTTTTGATGGGCCAACTTCTGTTGGTGAGAGAGAGAAGCTAAGCAGAGCTCTTCTTCAGGTCTAGGAAATGTACTCAGAGGGTGTGTCTACACTGCAATGAAACACCTGTGGCTGGGCTGGGTCAGCTGACTTGGGCTCCCAGGGCTTGGGCTGTAGGGTGGTAAAATGGCTGTGTAGATGTTCGGGCTTGGCTCTGGGACCTGAAGCCTGGGTTCCGGCCACCTGCGCTGAATATCTACAAAGCAACTTTTAGCCCCACAGCCCAAACCACACTTGGACCAGCCATGGCCATGCCCTGGGTCTTTTATTCCAGTATAGACGTAACCAGTGTCTCACAGGTAAATACAAAGCCCAGGCTTGCCAGGGCTGACTAAGTCTGCTGTGAAAAGCGACGGCTGCATGTTTGTTAATATCACTTTTCACAACAGATGTGCTAACAAGCAATATATAAACTACAATGATTTGGATGTGTATATGTGCATATTTATTTGGTTTTCCTAAGGCTAAATTAAGTATTTCAGGAAAAAGCGTGAGAGGGGCCACCAGCAAGAGTTGGTGGTCGCACTCTGAGGCCATCAATTTTTTTTTTTTCCTGAGAACCCCTGCTTTAAGCCAATGGGAGAGCGCTCTCTTGGCTTAATAACTCCACCTCTGTGACAGGTAGTGCCTATGTCGGCAGCAGCAGCTCTACGGCTGACATAGCGCTGTCCATGCTGGTGATTAGGTCGTGTAACTCATGTCACTCAGGGGTGTGGATTATTCACACCCCTGAGTGTTGTAAACTATACCAAAGTAATCTGTAGTATAAACATAGCCTGAGTACCTTTCCCAGACCTGGCTGGAGCAGAGCTCAGTGTAAGCTAAAAAGCTCGTCTCTCTCATCAACAGCAGTTGGTCCAATAAAAAAAATACCACTTCATCCACCTTTTCTCTCTAATATCCTGCAGTCAACATAGCTACAACATTGCATACGATAGCAAAGCTCATTTTAAGGTGGTTCTATTGCACATTTTTTGTGTTCTGTCTTAAGGAAAGCACAATTAAAAATTGTTACTATTCTTTGAAACAAGCAGCCAGTCTTGGGGATCAAAACAACCGAGTCTCTTTAAATCATACTGCTTAGAGAAATCTCTTCCAAGCTGTAAGAAATGCAGCCTACTGCAAACCAATCTGGAAAGCAAATGTGTGTGTGTGCCTGCCCCTTCTTCCCCCCATATTTTTATTATATTATACATACACACACACACACTTTTGAAAACAACCACCAAAAAAAAACAACCAAGAGCTCAAAGGATAAATATGGCAGTGTCTGTTAAATGGTGGGTTTTCCTGGACAATTTCAAATGGCAAGTGTTATCTGCAGATGATGGATAGCGGTTTAAAATAAAATGATCTGAATGATTTACTGAACAGTGACTAGAAACGAAAGGGAAGTCAGAAAGCCAGGAGTCAGTTTCTGCATAACACTGACAAATGCCTACAACCCAGCATCACCTATGATTAGTTTCATCTTGTCTGCACAGCTCAGGAAAAGAGCAAAAAACAAGCCAACCAGCCATCTCTGAGAGGGAGAAGAAAGGGAAGGACAGCATGAAATGCTGAAGCTCGGTTGGAAAAGGATTGTTCCTGAGTGGGTAACTCCACCATGCCAGACAACCTGAGCAGGAGATTTGGTGTCCGTGAATCTCAGGACAGTCAGCTTCCATCCAAACTGCTGTTACTGTGGTGCCCTGCAGTAGATGCAACATAAGCACTCTTGGGGTTGGTGCCTCTTTATTAAAGAATAAGAGACAGGGTGAATAGGACAATATTTTCCAAGGCACAGAATCTCTCTTCTTTTGTATTTATTTTTCCTTTTAAAAATAGGGATGGTTCTGAACTAGACTCTCCGATCCACACCCACTCTGAACATGGGGGAAGCTTGGATCCAGATCACAACACTTTGCAGATAAAACCCACATCAAGTGAGGATAATACAAACCAGTAACACTGGGTCCTTATCACCTTGCGCTCAGGTACTTCACAGGTGCCAGAGCAACATGCTAGATGCTCTTGGTGCTTCTAGAGAATCCACTATGGTTAACTATCTAGTTGCTAAATGCAAGGAGAAAAAAGGCCACTACTACTGGCTGATTAAGGACCTTCGATCCTGCTCCTCCCATGGTTGGATCCTGTTTCCAGACTGTAGATCATGACAGGTGGAAGAAACTGGTGGGAGGGAAATGTCACCATGCTATTTTTCAGCCTCCCTTATGATATCCTGCTCTCCGGGTGCATCACGCATGGTGCTGTGTATCTTAGCATACAGGTTCAGAGAATCAGATATTTCCATCTCTAACTTCTGCTGTGAAATCTAGCCAATCATCCTACCCCAGCAAGAGCAAGATGATTCCCCTACAGCATGTCCCTCACTGACTTGACAAGTCGAATTCTAAAAGATTCCAGCAGATCTGTCACCACTTTCATTGGGAGAATATTCTGTGTATGGAGATCTCATCATTCTGATGTTTCCATCTAGTTGCTGCTACACAGTTTGTGGTATGAACTTTCTGGCCATTCTAAAGCTTATTTCTGACTGAACTTTAGTTGAACATTTTACTTGTGAGGGCAGATGAAATATTTAATAATCGGACACAGATCTTAAGGTCATAAATCAGACATCTGCTCTTCAACTATGCAATTCCTGAACCAAAAAATGGCAAATCCTTTCCCAACACACATTTTCAGGAGGAAGAACATCAGAAAGAACCGCCACCAGCAAATAGAGCAATTTTCACACTGTTCAATAATTAAACACCCCGATTCTCTCCTGACCTGGAGGGAGGTTGTGTTTGATCATAAAAGCAGGTCCCCAAGGAAAAACAGCCCTGCAGATTACATTCTTTCCATGATTAACAGACCAGAGTGATAATCTTGGTGAAGATGTTCTTTGGAGACCCTCCTGTCTTTCAGTGAGTCATATCAGCTGAATATACTGGTTCTAATGCTGGATACATACCTGATAGGAATTCTGTTGGAAAGGCCACTCCATAGACCAGTTCATTACACACTTTCACCACTGCGGGTATTTCAGATGACCACACAAATCAAATATGGAAACACTGTCCTTAAAATCATAGTGTCTAAATTACCTTAAGCTTTCTTGTTAGTACACTCCATGTTAATAAATTAGACACACACACTGTCTGCCACGTATCATCTTTAACCACAAGCGGATTTTACACACATACCGTTCCCACCCTACAACCCATTTTAATGGATCATTAAAGTAAAAATGGGGACAAGAGCTTTACCTAATCGCCTGGTTCTAGCCTAGGGCCCAATAAGTCAATGACAAAACCCCAACAGAGGTCACTGGGTTGTTAAGCAGAGCAGAAGAAATGAACTTAACCCAAAATCCCAGCTCTCTCAGCAGGTCAAACTGTCTAGCTCAGGATCACTGGTACTACAGAGCATGTGATCCTTGCGCTAGGCAGGAAAGGTTACCTCCGTTCTCTGGGTAGTAACTGTCCGCATGAGCGGCGTGTCCCTGGGGTTCTGAGTAGTGCTTTTTACTCTTCTTTTCTTCTTGCAGTTCCTTCTGCTGTAGGATGCGGGCAATGTCCTAGAGGTGGAGGAGAGACACAGTCAGGACACTTCCCGAGAGCACTGAGAATTCTCTCTCTTCTTCATTATCGCCAAGGAGATGCTAAGTTGTACCTGTACCAGCTGTGGACACTTCTCCTGCTATTAGGATGAACAGAATGCTGTAAGTAACAATCCTTCCCATTTCTGAAGGCCCCCATGTAAAGATCCCAATGAGTATCACAGACTTAATTCACCCTCGCAACATCCCAGGGATTTAGTTCATTACCCTCAGGTTTACACAAGGGAAGATGAAGGCATGAGATCAAGCGACAACCTGACCCACATGCTGGCTGGTACACCCACAGCTCTCTCTTACCAAAGGGAATGAGGGGACTACATGGCTTTGTCTTCCTGTCCTTTGCTTTGAGGATGAGGGATCCTGCAGGACACCCTCTTCTCCATCGTCCCCCCCCCCAATACACAAATATGCATGCAAGGAGCGAATCAGCATTGACCATGCTATGGTGTTCTACTCCCCGCTGTAGTGTGACTATCTGAATGGGTTAATTTTAGCGACTGCCAGCAGTAAGTATTGATTTTATTTTAAGTGAGGTCAGTTGTAGGTGCACTGGTGGAGTGGTGAAGGCATTCAGGTACAATCCTGGAGGCCGTGGCCCTGAGTCTCGCTCGTTCTGATACTGAAAGGCCACCTCCCATTACAAAATGGGCACCGGCTCCATGGGGTTAGGGCAAAGGCAGTTGGACATGACACTGGCCATGTCGCTCCCTTGTGGACAGTCAGCTGTGAAACTGATGTGCCTTAACCGGTCAGCCTGATGAGCCATTGGCCCAGGGAGCTTTGACTGTTGTAGCACTGGGCTGGCACCAGGAGCTCTCGAGTCCTATTTCCAGCTCTGATGCAAACTGCCTTGGTAGAGTCAGACAAGTCACTCGATTCTCACTTCTCCCATCCGTAAAAGGTAATCCCACCTCCCTCACATTCAAATCAGCAAGTCTCCAGCCGTAGTCACATACATATCTTGCAACTGCTCCTCAAATAGCCAATGGAAGCAGAGCTTGAAATGTCTATAGGTGGATTGGAACTGCCACACTGGACCAGAGCTGCGGTCCAGCAATTCCATTATGCTGCTTCAACAGTGGCCACTGCCTGATGCTTCAGGGGCAGGTGCAAGAAACTCTGAAATAGTCAATCGTGGAGTAACCAGCCCAGAGGTGAAGTTTCTTCCTAATCTGTTAGTTAGTGGATGCCTTATGCCTTGAAGCGGGAGGGTTTACAGATCCAATCAAAACACTTGTTTTTAAATCCTCATATCAAATGTCTGGAGATCTTCTCAAAAGCTTCTGAATGAACAATCCTTTTTTGAATCCTACACTAAGCTCTCGGCTCAATACCTTCTTGTGGCAGTGAGTTCCACAGGTAAATTACGAATCGTGTAAACTACTATTTCTTATATTGGGTTTAAATTTGGTGCCTTTCCTTTTCACTGAATCCCCTTTATTTTATATTATAAGAATGGCTCATTAGGAGCACCGGATTCACTTTCTCCATCTACTTTGGGTTGTATATATCTCCACCCATCGCCATGGTATCTGAGTGCCTTCCACCAAACAAACAACTATCAAGAGCAATACCAAAATTCCTATCTGACCCTTCCCCCTTTTCAGGGTCAAAACTCTGCTTGGGTAGCTAGTTGGGTTCCCCCCCCCCTTTTCTTTTTTTTCTTTTGTTTTTGTTTTTAGGAGGGGGGGTAGGGAATAGAAGGGGGAATATTCCCATCCCTACAGCCATCATCATTTTATAGCCATTTGTCATGCCCCCATCACTTTGGTTATGACCATGGCACCTCCCTCACTGGAGGTTTTTAAGAACAGCTTAGACAAACTCCTGTCAGGGATGGTTTAGATAATACTTAGTCCTGCCTCAGGGCAGGGACTGGACTAGATGAGCTACTGAGGTCTCTTCCAGTCCCACATTTCTATGATTGTATGCAGAAGGTGTGAGGTGCCCGTTCTGACATCTGAAGGTGATCACATGCATCGTCCAGCCCTGAAAGCCAGAATCTCCAAAGCAAGGAAGGCGAGACTGAATTTTCAAGCTTCAGGCTTTCTGGATCCAGAGCGAGGCTATTAAAAACAAAACCCTCTCTCATACCCACCCACACGGCAGTGCAAAGCACCTTCCTCTTTACCTCATTGCTTTTCCTCCCACTAGCATAGTTCTGGGTTGCGTCACTGCCAAATGCGAATTGTTTATTAGCACCGGGGTTTCCAGTTCCAGGTACGAACTTGCTTCAAACTGGGTGTTAAATACAGGGACTGCTGTACGTCAAGCACAGAAATGCATCAATAGAACGGCCAAAGGCTGGCGAGAAAGAAACAGGAAAGGGATCTTTATAAGAAAGGAACAGTGCCTGGTGCAGAAGTGTTGCAGCCAGCGCTGTCAATGAAGCTCAGTGGACAGGCATGAAGACAGCAGGGTTTGACATTTGCCTCATCAGTTTTCCTTCATGATTATTGGAAGGGCGAGCCTGTAGTGCTGCCAAGCAACCGGCTGCTTGGGGGCCTGTACTTTGGGGGACCCCATGTTCTGCAATTCCCAGGGCAGCCTGATTTGCGGCAGAGTGATTAGGGCTGGGAGAGGAAAAGGACAGAGGAACTCAACACTAGATTCTGGCAGCAGGACTGGTGGGAGAAGACGCTGTCTTGGGGCACTGTAAATTGAAGGCCAGGACATGGTGTGCCAAGGCTGATACAAAAAGAGAGGGAACAAACTCAGCTGTCACCAGCTAAACCATGCCTAGAGACAGAGAAAGCTAAAGAAAAACAACGTAAGGAATACGTCACAAGGTCCCACTAGAATCCAGAAAGGCTGAGAGTGACCATGGCCAGACAGGCAGTCCTTATGATGGGATCCAATGGGATCCCCCATTTTGGAACTGCACAGAGACATCCCAAAATCCCTGGCATGTGGGCCAAGGCTGCAGACAGTGAGCGGCCATTTGGGCTCCGTATCCCCAGGGTTTGAAGCCATGTTTAATGTGATTTGAAGACAGCTTCAGGTGAGTCTGCTTTGAACACAGCCACCCAACGGCACCTGGGACACACCATGATTTAGAGCCAGTGCAGACAAGAAGGGTTTCTCAGGAGAAAAGCACCAAGGTCCTACTCTCTCTCCATTCCACGTCCATGGGCAAAGACGTTGATACAGCACCGCAGACCACGGTCTCCCTTGCCTCGTCTCTAAATACCTTGCCCTCGTTAGGAGACACTCCCCCACCTGGAGTGAACCCGATGAGAGAGCTGAGGAGAGAATGTCAACCTATGGGCTTCTCTGCACGGCGGTCAGTCCACACCAGCGTATCATGCGCCAACTGGTCTGTGGACCCTGCTGGTGTGCAATAAAAGTTCCCTCGTACAAGTGAGCACAGGAGCTACATTAGCACTAAGTTAATCTAAACTCCCTAGGTTTTCTCCATGCACTAGACTGGAGCCATGAAGCAGCTGAAGGATTTTAGAAATGCCGGTCAGGGAGAGGCAATATGGATTGGTGGCTGAAGCAGACACGGTGAGTCAGAGGACCTGGCTGCTATTGACTCATTGAGACACCATGGCAAATCCCTTCTCTCTGTCCCCATTTTGCAGATGAAGAAACTGAGGACAACACTTTCTTCCCAAAGGTGCTGTGAAGATTTTGAAGTGCTAGCAGAAAAAGTGCTACAGAAATGCAAGAGTGCTGTTATGGTAAACATGCTGGAAACACTTCTATTTCTGCTGTGGCATTGAAGGACTTACTGCTGGGATTTAAATTCACACTTGGGATTTCCATTATTTCAGGGTTTAAATCAGCCCTTTACGGTAATCTGCACTGTAGGGAAGGTGGGGGCACCAAGTGGCATTTACAAAAACATCCTTTTGCCTGGTTGAGTTAACCACCGCCCCTCCTCTATTGAGTACAGCAAGTCTATAAACAGATCAATTTAAGCATACTACCTATTGGGCTGGGACAGTCCTGGACTTGTAAATCCATATAAGCTGGTTCTTAGAAAGTGGATTTTTGACCAGGCAGGTCAAGCGCTTCATTGCAAAACGCTGTGGGACAGACAGCGGCAATGCCCACAGCACAGAGCCACTGTGATCTGCAGTCACAGGATGCTATCAGTGTGACAGGAGTTACCAGATATACTCAGTCAACAACACACCCTTGTGTACAGTACGAGCACAAATAGTCTGGCACGGCTCCAGTGACTTTATACACGAAGTCATAGTACAGGCTGCAACAGAACGACTAACTAAAGCCCCATCCTGCAAGCTGATCTCCAGGAATGGATCCCTTTTACTTAGGGACATAGGTCACAGGATTTTAAAGGATCTCCTGGGTAACTGAGTCCTGTCTCTTGCTAATATGGGCAGCCCCATCATATAATCCTGTTCGTAAACATCACTGGGGTTCTACCCATGAAGGTCAGCTTTCAGGATCAGGACCCAGATCTGCACAGGCTAAAGAACTCCATTACGTGGTCTGTCTGTTCTTCCTCTGCACACGGGGTTATGCAGTCCAATCACAGAGGACCCAATTCTGCCACCTTGACTCCTGCCGAGAAGCACCTTTCTCCCCTGTGACCCCGATGGGATTCCAGCGGAGCCAAAATCCAGAGTGTGGAATTCTGAACTCCGCCCAATCCATGCCACGGGGACGTGTACCATAAATACACCAATACAAATACAAGCAAGGGCACAGCTTATCCAGAGCATCCAAGTAGGGCTTGGGTGTCTCTCAGTCCCTTTACCCGGAAGAAAGGCAAGAAACCCAGGCTCAAGGATAGGAGCGATCGACAGCCATACGTACAGGCTAATCCAGTGTTTAGTTAATTTCACTAACATTCAAGTACCTCCCCTGTGCCAGGAAGAGAGGTAGAGGGAAAAACGCCAGAATAGAATAAGACAATAATACTACCACCACCTAGTTCTCATCGAGCACTTTTCATCCATAAGACTTCAATATGCTGTACAAAGGAGGCCAATATTATTCTTCCACTTACGATCATTTCATAAGGTTGTTAACTGCTGCCCCGACTATGGCCCAGGAAGCACCTGCTGCTTTTAGCTTAGTTCTATTTGTAAAGCCGCTAGGAAGGATGTGGTCTCAGAGAGAGCAGACTACACTGCCCTGGCAAAGCAAAGTGAAGGCTCTGCAGTGCTCCACCCATTGTCCAGCTAGGTGAGTTTACGGCACAAACCCTTTGGTTTGTTAATAACACTTGCTTATTTCCTGAGGACATGTTCACACCCTCTTAGCTTTTAAGTGCGTGTCTGGTCAACTGCTGGTCACCCTGTTTAGTGTCCTGAGCAGAGATGATGCTTTGGAGTCCAATAAGGCAACAAAATCAGATTCCCAGCAAGCTGATAGTCTATGTAAAGGGAGAAATTCTGATCTCTGACGTTCTCCTAGAAACCATGCAGTGGTCAATGCCCTGTGCTTTATAACAACCCCTCAAAGAGCAAAAGCCGCTAGCTATCACTCGGCCTCTCATTAGAGTCTTAATTCCTATTTCCATTTCCCCGAGTTAGAGGAGAGACCACACACCTGTTACTCTGCAGAGGAGAAGTTGTGCCTCACAGAATCCTTCTAATAAATAAGGGCACTGCTCCCTGGTTGGCAAGGCAGCTTTTCCCTCACTCTCTGGCTTCCCTGGATATATGGCCTGGAAGTTGGGCTCAGCAAAACGATTTCAGTCCAAACCCTTTGGAGTACATGGACCCTTATGACCAGACTGTGTTCTCATCCATTGGCTGCACTGGAAGCAGTGCGTGGACACCACCCCAGCAGGGGCTCCTGAAGGGATTATGTATCAGGCAGGCACAGCACTTCCTAGAGTGCAAGGCGACTGACACGGCTCTTGCATGCCTTGAGCACAAAGACTGATTATGCCCCATTCTTGCACAGGGGCATAAGGAGCTGCATGAATTCCCCTTGCACGGCATCTCCCCTTCTGCACATCCACAAGTAGCTGGGCATAATCCAACCCCCACTGGGCCAACACGTGCTTCAGCATTCGTTTGGCCAATGGCTGGAATATGCCTGCACTGCTTTAATAAAAACAGCCCTGCTTCCCCCGCATCTTGAATGGTTACCTCATCTTTTTCCTCTTGTCTGCGCCGCTGCTCTGCTTCAATCACCAATTTCACCTGAATTTCCTGAGCTATCTCGCAGTCCTGCCGTTCTCTAGAAGGCAGAAGGAGGAAGAGGTTACATGCAACAAACACCATGGACATCAGCCAGACTGCAGAGCCAGAGGAGGAGAAAGGTACAGCGGACTCCAGGACCAGCATTATTACTATTTATTCTTTGTACTGGGGCTCCTATTGTGCAAGGAAACACAGAACAAAGATATAGGATGTTGGCTTTTTGGGCCAGGGACTAGGTACAAGACACAAGAAAGAGCCAGGGGAGTGCCAGGGAACAAGGGACAGCATTGGTCGGCATGAGAGGCAGTGGTTCCCAGCACACCAACCATCGTCAAGTTTTTTTGCAGGCATCATGGCGAAGGAGAGTTTTATGGGAGGAGGATGAAGCTGCTTTGTGCATGTTTTTTGGGGGGGCTCCTCCCAAGCAGGAGGGGCTGCACGGAAGAAAGCATGAAGGCATTTGAAAATGTAACAGGTGGTCAGTAGATTCAGGCAGCACAGGGCGCTCATGGGAAAGCATCGACTGCAAAAGAGAGAGGATAGGCAGGGCAGAGCCTTGAAAGTGACAAGCAGATTGTTTGCTGCCACACAGAATGGGGAACCAGCAGAGGGGTGACGACTGAGAGGTGCAGGTTAGGAAAACGAGCTTTGCAGCAGCAGCATTCTGAATGGATGCAAGCGAGACTAGAGTGCAATTGTCAAGGCCAGAGAAGGATCTTGCAGTAGCAGAGGTGTGAGATGACGAGAGCCTAGACAAGAGTTTTAGCTGAACAGATGGTTAGAAAAGGTCACATCTTAGAGACGTTCGTGCCGATTCTTTCTGTAGGATTTGGACAGAGCGAGGACGCGAGGACCTAGAGAGAGATCCGAATCGAAGAGGACATTGTGGGGTGGTGGTGCTGGCCATTGTGATGGAGAAAGGAGGCAGCAGAAAGGGTTTGGCAGAGGGGCACAGAGATTGGGGCTCGGTTTTAGCCATGTTCGACTTGAGCTGGCAGCTAGACATCCCCAAAAAGTCAGAGAAACAGGCTGAGATTTCAGTTTGCACTGAAGGAGACAAGTCTGCAGTAGACAGGTAGATCTGCAAGTTATCCGCTCAGAGATGGTAGTTGAGTTTGTGTTTGCAGATGAGGTCATCCAAAGATCTGGTGCAGAGGGAGAAGAGAAGAAGATGAAAGACATAACCTAAATCACTCACTAAGAAAGAATTTTAAAACCACTTGTCGATTTTCCATTGTTACTGAGGTTTGCATCTCTCTGCATTTCACACAGCTCAGGCAGTGATTTTGAAATGTCCATGCAAGAACATACTTTAAAATGTTCCCCCTTCTGAGGAAATCGGAGGGAATTCAGCATCTTTATTAGAATTTTGAACATGCACCTATTTTCTCCTAGCTTCCCTCCCCTTCCCTGCCTCTCGTGGTTGAAGCCAAGATCCTTCTAGCTAAAAGGATTGGGCAGGACTATCTCCAGGTCCCAACAATTCCACTTGCTAACTGGAGGTGCTGCTTCTTATACAATGTGAAGTCTTTAAATCATGATTTGAGGCCTTCAATACCTCGGCCAGAGGTTATGGGTCTATTGTAGGAGTGGGTAGGTACGATTCTGTGAGCTGCATTGGGCAGGAGGTCAGACTAGATGATCAGGGGCGGCTCTAGGTGTTTTGCCACCCCAAGCACGGCAGGCAGGCTGCCTTTGGCGGCTTGCCTGTGGGAGGTCGCCGGTCCCACAGATTCGGTGGTGTGCCTGCAGGAGGTCCGCCGAAGCCACAGGACCAGTGGACCCTCCGCAGGCATGCCACCAAAGGCAACCTGCCTGCTGCCCTCGCGGCGACTGGCAGAGCGCCCCCCGTGGCTTGCCACCCCAAGCACACGCTTGGCATGCTGGTGCCTGGAGCTGCCCCTGATCATGATGGTCCCTTCTGGCCTTAAAGTCTATGAGTGAGACTAGCCTGATACAATGCACTTGTGTGTCTGGTCACCTTCACTTTCCAGTTCTCCTGCACTAGCAACATCTGAATTCACAACTGAGTGGGTGTGAGACTTTCCTTCCGGAGCCCTCAAATGCAGGTGAACTCACCCTGCTCCAAGCATGGACCATGGTTTGGTCTAGGGCAAATCTGATCTAAGCAGGAATTTGCAGTGTCAAGTGAATCCCATGCAAATCTGCTGCCCAACAGACTACAACTGTAGTTAGGGGGTGGGTAGGTGAGGGGGGCGGAAGAGGAGAGTCAGTCTCACACACACACACACACACACACACACACACTCTGGGTCCTTTTGGACCAGAAACTCTGTGAAACCTCAGAAAAAACATGGCACAGATCCAGGAAGAGCAAATCTAAAGGGTCAGATCCTGAGAGGTACCAAGCGCCTGCAATCCCCCTTGACATCTGTGAGCAGAACTGAGGGGCTCTATTCACCAATGCCAGGCAATCTGTTAAATGTGAAAAACGCTCCTTCCCGCAGATGGCTAAGAGACTGCAGCACAGCTAATCTTTTCCCCCCCAAGCATGGGAGGCAAAGTCACTGCCTCTCTACTCACAGCACTGTCTAGTGTGCCTGGCTGTGTGGGAATGAAAAAAAAAAAATTACACAAAAGCCAGAATGTTTTCATGCTCCTGTTGAGAGTCTCTTGGAATGCAATAGACTAAGCTGTTTAACCACTCAATTGCACGGATGGGTTATACTTTCTCTTTCACAGTTTGGCTGGTAATAACTGGGAACTTGGTTTAATTGCTTAACGGAGGCATGTCTGTTAAAACTTTTAATGTAGTGAAGAGGTTTCTATTTTAATGTAAGTTAACTTCAGCCCCCTACAAGTCAAATGGAAGCAGCAGGTGCCAGCACCTCCAGACATCACTGTCCTTCATCCCCAGATAGCCAGACCCACTGGGCTTTGTTCTCAAAAATGCTTCATGGGTCTATGCTCCACTTTCACTGCATTACTTTTAAAAATCTGTTTAATGAAAATACTTTTGTTCATATTAGCTCTGGCAAATAACTGGAGCAGGGTAGTGTGGCACAAAGAGAAAGGGTAGGAAGAGATAATTAAATTTAAAATGGTCCCTTTAACAGATGCTTTGTGGGATTGGGAGCAATCCCATGAAAAGCAAAATTACATGCCAGCGCAGGTTGTTCACACACACGCATGCACGCCTATTAGTTTTGGTGCTATTAGGACAGGCAGGATGTGCAGGTTACTCAACCACATTTAGGAAGAGCTCTTAGAACTAATGTAGAAGACCTGATTCCTCATTAAAAACTCAAAAAAAAAAATCTATTTCCAAGTGTTTCCGTCCTTGCATTTATCTTGCCAAGTTCTTCCTAACTTTGGAAATCTAGGATTTGAAAAAGCCTCAGAAAAATAGGATATTAAGATATTAATTTCTTAAGAGACTGTCCGCTCCTGCTTCCTTACTCTCCAATCCCCTTTCAATAGGAAATCCTCCTGGTTTAGCTGTGGTGGTGAAGTCATTCTCTAGACAGGGCTTCATGCTCACAGGCAGGAAAGAGGCAGCAGGAGCTGACAGAGGATTAAGAACGTGAGATCCAGTTGCACATCCATAACATCCCCAGCCTTACACATCTCTTCTTGCAGAGAGGCTAGAGTACACAGGAGCGGAACTGCTGCTAATATGATGCTTTTCCAACCTTTAGCAGGAAGCTGCAGCCATTCTGCCAGCAGAGCAGCTTGCTGGGTTAGCAATTCCCATTGTTCAGGGTCCCAACAGCATCAAAAGCTGCTGAAAAGTGAGGCTAGTCGGCAAATAATGATATTCGCTGTAGACTGTAATGTGAACCTTGTGCACACACGCTCATGCAATTTACATGGTCAGAGTAGATAGCTGCTAGAAAAATAAGCATGTCTTTTATACACCTACATTCACTCTTCCTTCTCTATTCAGCCAAAGTGATTTAGGGACATCAAAACCGACAGGGTGAACAGGGAGTTAAACAATTAGGTCAGAGAGTGATTTATGTTTGTCCAGGCACAAAGTGAAACTCTTACTTTCCTCTAAGAGATTTTTATCTAAGATTAAGGAAAACAAGAGAAAAAAAATCAAGTCTCCATGGGAGAGGGCGAGTCTCCTCTGAAACATGCTGCATCACAAACGGTGTCTGCCTCCACAAACTCCTAAAAACCTGAAGGCATAGTACAGAGGGAGCAAAGTCAGAAGATACACAGCTACCTACACTACTCAGTAGCACAGACACTCACAATGGAAACAAGCTGATAGCTGCAAATCTTATAACAGGGGGATTCATCACAATACATGGCATTTTTGTAGCCCTTTATATGCTCGAAGCTATGCCAAACATTCACCAGCAGTGATGGGGGTGACTAAGCTTTCCCCACTTCACAGACAGGCCAAATGAGACAAAGGAAGATGACCTGCCCGAGACCAGGGGATGAATCAGTTGGCAGAGCCAAGATTAGAACCCACAACCAGAGCTGGGTGACATTTTTTAGCCGGAAAATGTTTTTCGACCATAAAAAGCAGATCCGAGTCGACTTCCCATGTTGCCTGCCGTAAGCTATGGATCCAGTTAGCGTTTACAGACATTGATTTGTATTCCGTACAGGGGAGAGAGAAACAGGAGCACAAGAAGAGCCCCTGGCATGGACTCTGTTTGCTAGCGATCAGCTGAAAGCACAGCAGCAGCTCGAAGGGCAGCGACCCAGTGAAACAAGCGCTCACGCGACTCCACCCCACACTCACATGTCTTTGTAACGCTTCTGGATTTGGGCTCGTGCTTTCAGATCCTCCTCCTCCTGCAGCTGCTTGGCCACCTGCAGGTCATGTTGCACCAGGCGGTTGCGCTGAACATTTGTTGCCAAGTGATGTTCAACTGGAAAGAAATGGAAGAGGAACGTCAGTATCAACGTCGGTATGTAAATAGGCCGGTGAGCTTCAAAGACGGTGCGCTTTGCATCAGGGAAATGCATCAGGCAGCACCTGTGGGCATAGCTTATTCACTCCTCAAGAGGTTGTAGCTAGGTCAACAGAAGAATCCCATCCGTCTATACCGAGGGTTCAGTTGGCTTAACTATGTCGCTCAGGTGTGTGGGTTGATGTAACTTGTTAGCATAGATCCAGCCTAAGTAAAGGGAAGCAGGTTTTGAACTGGGACAGTCTCAATTAGTTACAGTGACTTTTTACCATATTGAAGCTCAACACAATGCTTATTAGATTAACCTCTTCATTTTCACTACAGAAGAAATTGTAAATAGCCATAAAGTGATTGGATCTCTCAAGTCATTCCTGCCCCAAAGTCAGAGCTGCAGCGAGCGACTAAGTAACAGATACAGCAACTGGACAGTGTCAAAGTAAAAATAATGACCAAGGTTTTCACGCCCCAACCTGAGACATCTTAAAAAGGCCTGATTTTCAAAGGACAGGTGCTCAACACTTCTGAAAATCAGACTCCTTTAAGGTGCCTCAGGCTGGGCACCTACAACTTGAGGTTTCTGAAATTTTTAGGCACTTTTGAAAATCTGGGCCAATATTTTAAAAACAGAAACACACCACTGGCGTAAAGTTTTACCAGAACCACCTTAAAGAGATTTAGGCCCAAAGAGATCACTTCATCCACCACTCAAATGCAGCCATCGCTGGGGATTAGCATGCCAATTGTTTAACAGTGCGCAGCAACTGTTAAAGGTAGGAAGAATAATCTGATTCCAATTCACAGTAGAGTTTGTGTTAGCAACACTGCTATTGTAAGGGGATAGAACACCCAATAGCGAAAAATTTCAGTCCCTTATAGAAAACCCACCGTTGCTCCAGTGACTCTTCTGCCCTCTTTGCTTCCCTGTCTCTGCACTTCGGACCCTACTGGGACAGAGTCAATGCAAATCAAGCGCAAGCGACAGACAGACACTTACTCTCCTGCTCCTGCAGGCTGTGAGCGAGGGTGTGATCCTCCAGCACGGCGAAGTCTCGGCACACTGCATGGGGGAAGGAGAGTGGCAGAGGGTCAATGCCAGGAACACAAAAAGGTCCAGGAGCATGGGGAAGACAAACAGCTGCGCATCAGACAGAATCTACTCCCCGCCTTCTGCTGGGCTCTGGGGTGAGCTTTCCTTTCCCACTCAATGAGTAGTTCTAGCATGAACTTCCTTCTCTTGTCCTCACCTTCAGCCCCTACCAATTCCACTGCCTGCACCTCTGCTCACGTTTCTTAGGACGTCCTGCCCTGCCCATGCTTTCAACACAGCCAGCTCCAAGCATTCGAGAACCACGAGACAGATGCGAAAAAAGGGGAGATTCATCATGCTCTTTGTATTGGTCTTTTGGGGGTCATGTGCAAACTTGTTCTCTGCAACCATGGGCTAAAAACAGATTCTGTTGTGTTCACCTAACTTCAGCGCCCAAAGGTTTACGACAAACGAACACGCGAGACTCACCATAAAATCACGAGAGCTTTTGTTATGAGTCTCATGATAATTAGTGTTTTCTTTAAAGCCCCAACTCCTGGAGTCAAGTGGATAGGTCAGAGGTGGGCAAACCATGGCCCGGGATCATCTTGCCCGGCCCTTGGGCTTCCGGCCAGGGAAATTAGCCCCCAGCCTCTCCCCTGCTGTCCCTCCCCCTCGCAGCCTCAGCTTGCCGTGCCCAGCACTCTGGGTGACGGGGCAGCAAGCTCCTGCTGGGCAGCGCAGCTGCCAGTCCTGCTTCTCTGAGCAGGATGGTAAGGGGGTGGTGGGGCTGGATAAGGGATAGGGGGTCCCAGGGGACAGGGAACGGGAGGGTGGATAGGGAGTGGAGTCCCAGGGGGCGGTTAGCAGCAGGGGTGCCAGGAGGGGCGGTCAGGGGACAGGGGGATAGGATGGGTTAGGGGTTCTGAGGGGAGCAGTCAGGGGACAGGAAGTGGGAGGGGGCGGGGCCAGCCTGTTTGGGGAGGCACAGCCTTCCCTACCCAGCCCTCCATACAGTTTTGGAAGCCCAATGTGGCCCTCGGGCCAAAAAGTTTGCCCACTCCCGAGATAGGCGGAGAGTTCAGCCTTGTTTTTTTAAAGAAAAAGCAAGCTCCACAGCCACAAAGGCTAGAAAAAAAAGCTTCAGAATGTGCCCCCTGTGCACCCTAAAGGCTCAAAAAGCAGAAGGCAAATAAACATCAAATCTATTATTTTTACAGGATCTTGTGATTTTTAAAGCCAATCTCATGATTTTTGTGAGCCTCAGTTATAGTTTTTGAACATTTGGGGTTGGCACTATGGTCTCAGGCCCCTCCCTGCTTTGCCACCCTGGGCACCCTGAACTGGGGAGTCAGACCAAGCTGAGTAGGGTGGGACTTGATCAAGGGTTTGAATTTTTTCTCAATTCCCACCCAAACCAAGTTCTTGGGACTTTTTTTTTTTTGGGGGGGGGGGGAGGGGGGATAGCTTCAATCGATTTGATCTGAAAACTAAAAGGAAATTACTAGTACATTTTACTTTTTGTTTATGTCTCTCTCGGACAGGCTGATTTCAGCTCTCCTGTGTGTGGCATGTGCCTGATTTACTTTGAAATGTACAAGGAGTTAGGTCAGGCTACTGTCCACTGGTGGTGACTCCTTGGAACTGACTGGGTGGGGTCCAACCATGTGGCATTAATCGATTATTTTCGCTCAGTGCCCCAGAAGAGGGCAGTAAACAGTAATAATGAACAGCCCTCTCAAAGTCAATGAGAATATGCTCCTCATACACTCTCCGTGTCAACAGATATTTTCTATTGTAGCACGCAGTTGATCCCTCTGCCTGTGAGCAAGAATCTCCATAATTGGAGTATCTAATCCCCTTTGCACAGACATCTCAGACCACACCTGCACCTACGTGGTATGGCGGATTTATACTGAAAGTGTTGAAGCCAGGCAGTGCCGGCCTTGGGGTGTGTCACCTGGGTAACTGCCCGGGGCGCGGTGCGGCAGTGCAGAGGTGCACACTGCCAGTGCGGAATCAGAAATGGCTCCCGGCTGGCAGCAGAGTGCCGTGTGTGTGTGTGGGGGGGGGTCAGATTTCTCCCTGCTCCCTCCCAGCCGAGGAACATGGGGGGGTCGAGGGGGGAGTGATGCACAGATACTGCTCAACCCCCCCTCCGAGTTTCTCCATGTCTCCCAGGGGTTAGGGATGAAGGCTCGAGGACGCAGGGAACCAGGGGAGCCCACACGGGCTAGGAGCGCTAAAATACAAGTTCACCCAGGGTACCATTTTCCCCAAGGCCGGCCCTGCCTGGCTCCAACCCTCCAACCCTGTGAGGAGGTTTATTTACAAAATCTCAACATTTTCTGTGGAAAAAAACTGACAGAAAACGAGGGGGCAGGAGGAGAAGAGAGAATGAAGGGGTTGTGGGGGGGCTTTATAAGATTTCAGCAGGAAAAAAACCACAATCCATTTTACAACCAGCTGTACTCAGCACCTGAAAGATCAGGCCTAGGAGTGCAGGCTCCCATGGAAAACAGCAGCAAAAAACTTTCAGTAAGTGCAGGATCAGGTCCTTAGCACAAGAATAAGGGAGCTCTCAGTATAAAATTCTTAAAAAAGGAACTGAGAATGGCCCGGAGACAAACTAAACAGGAAGAGGTTCACCCTGCCTCCCTCCGGCTCCAGTCTGGGAGGAACATATTTTGCATGTCACAGTTTTGGAAATGCCTGACACTTTCACACTTCTAATTTCAAAAGGATGCTATTTCCACACCATGGGAAAACACTAGGGTTTATTTTTAACTTGTTATGCTAGCCAGCAGTAGTAACACACTCTCTCTCTCATACACACACACTTCAGTCTCTCCACAGTATGTATGTGCCAACATCTGTATGAACTGAAAATAAACTGTGACTTGTGCCCCAACCAGGCAAAACATGGGACCAATCCTGCAGCTCTTCCATGCACTGGGTTTCTATCCAGCCTAGTGGGAGTTACATGCAGGACATCTTGCAAAAATCAAGATTTAGAGAATTCTAGTACTTTGATTTTTCTGACAGGCCAATGCGATGGACAGTAAGACGCAGAAGAGGAATCTCTTGTATTTATATAATGTTACCATTCCAAAGAATCATAACTATAGCTGAGTAAAACATTTTCAGTGAAGACACATTTTTTCAGGCCACCGAAACTACACATGCATCTCACGAAGTGGGTATTCATCCACGAAAGCTCATGCTTCGAAACTACACAGACTTCTATCCAAATGTATGAGAAAGTTTCAGATGAAAAAAAACAGAAAAATATTTAAATAGTATGTTTCAGCCATTTAGATAGGAAACGTTTTGATTTTCATCTATTTTGAAACTTAGCTCAATTTAAAGGATGCAAAAACACCCAAACACAAAATGTAAGACTGAAAAGCAGTGTGTCATTTGGGATTGAACAAAAACATTGTTAGAACAAAAGGGTGAGGCACCCCCCCCAGAAAAAACAGTTTTGGTTTTAACCAAACTTTTTCATTTCATCCTCTGAACTGAAAAAATCAATTATTCACACAGCAATAAGCACAGTAAACTTTCTGAACTTTTATGTCTGAACTGCTTCACCTGACACTGAAATGCTGTCACTTCCCGGGTGGAAGTGGCCACTGCTTTACGGAGGATAGCAACAGTTCAGAATAGTTTTGAAGAGGAATTGGTACACACCTAATACCACAAGGGCACAGGAATAGCTTGGCTGGATGTTTCATCTGCAAGACAAATCCAGTCAGTGGTGCTAGAACTAAGGGTGCTTCTGCACCCCTGGTTTGAAGTAGTAACAACAAACATCAAATACAGAGTGGGCTTTGGATCCGGCCCTGAATGAGAGAGAGAGAGTCAGGTGGCGAGGACAAGAGTTACAGCAGTAAGATCCCACTGACTCACTTTAAATGTATTTCACTCTGGATGACTCAATTATGAATTTTTGTTACTGCTATAAAAAAGTCAAGGAAGATGATACAAAACACTGGCTAATGGTAACTGCCCACAGGAAACAAGGTCATGCCTAAACAAAAAATCTTTCTCTAGCTTCCCAGTTGGCCAGCTGACTACAAAAAGCACAGTACAATCTCGACTGGCAACGGATGTACAGGGGAGGCCCAGGACTGGAATATAGGCTGTGTGTGTAGGAGGAAGCGAACACAGCAGAAATCTGTCAGCTCAGTCCCTCATTTTCATATGCACTAAATATACATTAAATTCACAAACATCTGCAAAGCAGCGATCCTGCCCTGCATTTACTGCAGCACGGAACCATCTATCAGAGGATTTCCCAGCACTTCACAAACACTAGAGAAATGAGCCACGTCGCTCTAGTCTACTCATTACACAATTGGAGTAAATTATTTGGTCTGCAGAAGAGAAGAGTGGGGTGGGGGGGCGGAATTTGATAGTTGTACCTGAAGGGGGTTCCAAAGAGGATGGAGCTCGGCTGTTCTCAGTGGTGGCAGATGACAGAACAAGGAGCAATGGTCTCAAGTTGCAGTGGGTGAGGTCTAGGTTGGATATTAGGAAAAACAATTTCACTAGGCAGGTGGTGAAGCACTGGAATGGGTTACCTAGGGAGGTGGTGGAATCTCCTTCCCTAGAGGTTTTTAAGGTCAGTCTTGACAAAGCCCTGGCTGGGATGATTTAGTTGGGGATTGGTCCTGCTTTGAGCAGGGGGTGGGAGTAGATGACCTCCTGAGGTCCCTTCCAACCAAGATTCTATGAAATCAAGAGACAGAATAAACAACAGGCCTAAGTCTTTAGTCCTATGCTCTATAGATCCTTATACCACACTCCTCGCAATAAGCAGTGCTGCCAACTCTCATGATAATTAGTGTTTTCCTTAAAGCCCCAGCTCCTGGAGTCAAGTAGATATGTGATGATTTCAGCACTGTTTCTTACTTTTTCTGTAAGTTTCTTGCCCTCGTGGTTGTGGAGAAAGCTTCACAATGTGACCCTACTGCACCCTAAAGGATCAAAAAGCAGAAGGCAAATAACGAGAACACCAGATCTATTATTACATAATCTCACGATTTTAGGTGAGCCTGACTCCTGATTTTGGAACATTTGGGGCTTGCAACCCTGCCGTAGTAATGGAGTGTTTTCCCATAGCACAGCGAGCAATGCAACTCTCATCTATAATATGTTGTCTCAGCCTCTCCCCAGGGGAGTCTTTTGTTTTGGATTTTATTTTAAATCAATCTCTCATTCACACCACTATGTGCTTCTGTTAGAGAAGGTACGTTGAAGAAATGCACCTTGCACTGGGAGCTGAGGGTGGTGGGATTTGCGGGATGGCCGCTTTTTTTTGTTTGTTTGTTTTTTGGAGGGGGAGTTGGTCCACAGGCCAGGAGTGGCTCCTGAGAAATAACTCCCCCCTGCAAGGATGACTTTTATTCTTACTGTAGAACAAGGGTCGGCAATCTTTCAGACGTGATGTGCCGAGTCTTCATTTATTTACTCTGATTTAAGGTTTTGCGTGCCAGTGATACATTGTAATGTTTTTAAAAAGGTCTCTTTCTCTAGTTTAGTTATATAGTATAGACTTATTGTTGTATGTAAAGTAAATAAGGTTTTAAAAATGTTTAAGAAGCTTCATTTAAAAATTAAATTAAATTGCAGAGCCCCCCAGACCGGTGGTCAGGACCTGGGCAGTGTGAGTGCCACTGAAAATCAGCTGGTGTGCCACATTCAGCACATGTGCCATAGGTTGCTTACCCCTGCTGCAGAAAGTTTCATTGTGCTAGAGGAATGAAATTGTTGACCACGGCTTTAGTTGATCTTTTGTACACTCTGGGCCTAGGCCAGGGGCAACAGATTCTTCTTAAAAGTGGGGGGACCACAAGGCCCCATACCCTCTATGGCCCTGTCCCACCCTTCCTCTTCCCCCTACATGCCCTGACCTCAGCCAAGCCAGAAGCTGTAGCCCGGCCTGGGGAGGAGGGGCCTGAGAGCAGCCCCTGGCCCATGTCCCCAGACCCCCCACCCATTGCAGGCGGACGAGCCACAGCTCCCCATGCTGCTCTTACTCCAACCGGGTTCTGGTTCCGGCCTGGCGGTGAGGCCTCAGGAGCCAACAAGCCAGAGTTGGGTTGGGGTAAGAGCCACCCAGGGCAGCTGTGGGGAGACACGGACCCTTCACCTGCCCTGGGCAGGGACAAAGGCCAGGGACTGTTCTCAGACCCCCCCACCTTGGGCAGGTGTGGGGTTTGCGGCTCCCCACAGCTGTCTGGGCTCCCTGGCCAAGCTCCAGCTTCCAGCCTGGCTGGGGGGCAGGGCCGAGGGGGGCTGAGGAAAGGAAGAGGGCCAGCCCATTGCCTTTCACAAGACAGAGCGCCATGGCCCCCCGACCTAGGCCATGGAGTACTTTGAAGATAAAGACAAAGACCCTGAACTTGACTCGGTATTCTTGGAGAAGCCAGTGTGAAGAGCAGAAGTCAGGTGTGATGTGCTCATGGTAGCTTGTGTTGCTAGGGAGAAGCACTGCAGCCTTCTGTACCTCTTGGAGTACCTCCCAAGTGTTAATAGCCAGTCATTAAGTACAGCTTTCTGAAGTAAGCCATGCATGCCAGGAGGAGAGCGACAGACAGCCTTGTACAATAGCCTTGTATTTGCTCAAGCAAGCATTTGGACTCATTCTTGCAGCACTGAAGAATCCACTTGGCCATAGACGCAACGCGCTTATTTGCTCTGACCGCTCGAGTACAGCTCTCCCTGTAGGCAGCCAAAGCTGCTGGCTGCACCTGAGGAAGCCTTTTGCCATCATCAGACACCAGCCTGGGTTGGAGGCTGTTGTAACTTTATTGCCAAGGTCCCGTCGTTCTGAGAACGACGTTGAAAGTAAGACGGAAGGACGAGTACTACTGACGAGCCAGACACTGAACAGCTGCGACTCCCACTGAAGCTAGGAAGAATTGTGGGTGCACAGCACCCATCAGGATTTGGACCTGTGTTACAGGAAAGAAGTCAATATGACAGCAACGGTCAATAGGCTCAAGAAAACCCGCACAGCCTTCGCTATGGGAATGTGTCATGTTTTGGGGCAAATACAAGTGACTAGTTCCCTGCACTGTTCTCAGCCCACACCCGGCCCTTTGAAAGTAAGCCCCTCAACCTGTGCAACTAAATCTATATGCAAGATCCTCATGGCTACATTCGATTTGTGCTGCAACTGGGCACAGAGTTCTAGCTGAAATGGAGTGACCCAAAAGGGGAATGGAGAAGCTCACTCCTCCATCTCCGCAAACAAACCTAAATCAAAGAAATTCCACATCCTTAAGTTACATGCATTAAAAAAGAAAACAGATTAATGCATAGTCCATATCATGAATTAACTGGACTTCACCTCTTGAGGCCCACACTGGGGGCTATCAGACAGTCGTAGAAGCAGCAGGGACACAAGCAGAAATGCTCCAACTGGCAAGTTTGTGTTATGCTTTGTCAGACAACAGGTTTACTCTCCTGCAAATAAGCTGGCTTTGCCACGGCAGGGGGCTAGGCCATGCCAAACACTTCCCACCCAGCTGGGAGAGACAGAGATGCCAGTGTGGGACTCTCAGATGCTCCTTTTAGCTCCCGCAGCAGCAGGAAGTGTCTTCATGGGAAAGACCTCCAGAGGCGCTGCTGGAACAGGCAGCAGGATGCCACCACCACAAAGGAGGAAGCAAAGGTGTGAGGATGAATCCACCCTGCTGCAGGGGTCACACAATGGACTGATCGCCACCTAGGGCCAAGGACAGGTCTTCTGTAGCAGGGTGAATGAAACCCTAAATGCTGAGACCCTCCTGAAAATGGACAGCATTGCATAGCACCTGTGGTTTATTACCGTGTCCCTGGAGTCACTGCTGAGATCCCAACCTGCCAAAGGGCAGAGACAAACCAAAGGCATGAAACACATACCAATGTAAAGGACACTTCAGCATTTGTAGCTTTCCCCTATTGCCTCATCTTCTTAAGTCAGCATATCCAATGCCAATTGGCAGCAGAGAAAGAGAGAGAACCACAGAGTCAGCAGGGGCACCAGCAAATTGAGGTCTACCTATTATTTATTTGTACAAACAAAACAAAGAAAGAGCAAAAGTGAAGTGCAGGGGAGAGCACACTGTATTTGTCCCCACTGTACCATGCTGCACCAAACGGCAGCTGCCTTAATACACTGACAACAAGAGCAGCTCCCTGTTACACAGCTTCACATGCCACACACATGCCCTGAAGTCTCAAACCCTACAGCTACGTCCATCTGACAAAGTCCAGTAGCTTATGCGGCCTCTCTGCTGTGTTCCGAGTTATCGCCCATTTCTATAGCCAAGGGGCTGGTCAGCCTCCCCGGAGACGTTTCTTTTTGCATGTACCAAAATCTAGCTTTTTCCTACCATTTTCCCTCAGCTGTTCCATTCACAAAACAAACTCTGTTTACGAAACACGGGAGCTGCTAGCAAATCAGAGTTACAGTTGGTGTGGAACCTCTGCATTTCTACACTCTCAAAGCCTGAGCAGGGGTAGAGAAGAGACAAGGTAAAGCAGTTTAGTCAGCTAAAAACCCCAAAGAACTGTCGAATCGTTGACAAGTTAGGCTGAGAGCGGCAGGTGCACTCAGCTCCAGCCCAACGGGTTTGGAAGGATGCTGAGTTATTCAAAAACTCTCCTGAACATCTCTTTTCCAATTTAGGTAACTTCTCCGAAGGCTGCAAATTGCTTCCTTGAATCACGGAGTTAAATGTGACTCAGACGACACTGATCGGAGATAACTGAGAAAGAGCCAGAAGGCAGTTTCCAGAGGAAACATGCGACTCACTGACATTCACCCCCAAACAATGAGTGAAACTGCTCTGCAAGGCACTTGCACTGGTCTCACATCCTCCCTCCCTCCCCGTTGCACAGCTAAGGTCCTAGGGCTGGCATGCTAATGTATGGTACGAACAAGCACCTCTTTAGGTTTCCCATAACAACCCTAGACAGCTTGAACTTGGGTTCTACAGATGACGTTAAGACCTTTTTTGTTTCTTGCAGGCCACGCAGGGGCATGAAATCAGGAAACTGCTGCAGAGAGAAGAATTTGACTTTGGGAGGAGGCAGATACAGTGCGGAAAGCAGGGTTGTGCATGAGACCTTAATACTTTTCCTTCTTTGTCTTCCAGCCCAGGGTCATGGCATTTAAAGCCCTAGCTGCTCAGGTTTTCGAAAGTGACGAGTGATTTGGCGTACTTCTGGCTTGGGATGCCCAATCTGAGGCACCTTAAAAGGAGCCAGATTTTCAGCAAGCTCTTAGCACCCAGCCCTGGAGAATCTGTCCCCCATTAAGGACAGTCCAATTGGGCTGCCAAAGGCACTGGACTCTCTTGAAAATCCTGAATAGCGTCTTAGCGCTGAAGTGGGAAATGGTTCCAACCCCCAAGAGCTTACAACTTAACTTCACCCAAGATGCAATGGGGGGGGGGTACAAGAACACAGATGTGTAGGGGAGGAGGATATAGGAACAAGATTATAATTACTCAGGAAACACTGGTACGTCCTGCATGATGAGGTGGGAGACCTCAGCCAGCCCACCCACCCAAGAGAAAGTTTTTGAGGAGACATTTTGGATTATACCGGAAGAAAGCTGCCTCTGTCACTAACTGCAGCAGGCCTTTTGGATTTTTGGTATTATATTCTCACTAGGGCCTGATTCAGCCCACACAGAACTCAATGCCCAAACTCCCATTCACATCAGCAACTCAGGATCTGGCCCCCAATGCGTTATACTAAACCAATCAGTGATGCACAGACACGTTCTCCGAGGAGACCAGGTTATTGTTGCCTTGCGCTCCAGGGCACATCAAAATTGGTAACGTTTTACATCCCCTCTGCACTGCGCGAGGAGCAGGGAGGGGTGAATTGGGCACCCTGTGTGCTGATCCCAGCCCTAGGAAACTCAAGAGCCATGCAGTTCCTACGGAGAGCAACAGGGGCTCAGGATGCTGAACACCAAATAGCCTGTGGCTCATTACATGTACAAAACGGTCCTTCAAAACCATCACATGGAAAGGATTAAGCAGCCTTCTTTTCTTCAGTGGATTAGCTCTGCACTATTTGGTGCCCACTGCCCACCTTTCGACTTTCATTTAAACCGAGTGCAGAATCAGTCCCTTCACAAAGAATTCAGGCACTTCTGTATGCACCCCAGGCTACATTACACACAGCACTAGGAACAGCTGCACGCCCTGAAGATTTGACAGCCACAGAGCGAATATCTCACTAAATATTTGCACTCTTTGGGGGCATTTCTTTCCTGTTGTATTCTGGTGCATTTGCTTTCCTACATTAACTCACTTTCTCTTCAGCATTTCGAGTGACGTTGTGCCATGCTAGGGACATGCTGGATTTCCCTGACAGGCTGCGCGTCTCATTTCTGCTAAATCCAAAAATAAATTCCTCTTCAAATCTGCCAGTTTCCCGCAGTGGCTCCAGTGCAATGCTCAGCAGTGCTCTGAAGAGACAGGATCGTGCATCTTGGATGCTTCACTGGCATTTTTAAGCCCTCGACCGTTCCGCATGGTGAAGGGGCTCATATGGTCGCTCAGGAGATGCACGGACAGATGTAAAGGGGGCTGGTAAAGAGTTCACTGGATAATGTGAAATGTCACCACTGGCTCAATCCTTAGAGATAAGACTTAGAAAAAAATATAAGGAGGACAGCACTAAATGAATGAGATAGCTCTCTATGCTCCTCTGGGAAAGATTATGGACTCCATGCTGAGCACGTCACTGACTTCAGTAACGTCATTACAGATTATACAGACCCTGCTGTTGTGAGTACGGACGAGAGTTTTAGCTGTGTGGATGGATACGAAAGCCCATATGTTAGAGACATTATGCAGCCAGAATTGGCAAGATTTAGACATATCCTGGAGTGAGGGCCTAGCGTGAGCCCAGAGTCGAAGATGAAACCCAGGTTCTGGGACAGAGTGACAGGCAGAATGGTGTGACTGTCTACAGCAGAGGGGGGAAAACTATGGCCCACAAGACCATCCTGCCAGGCCCTTGAGCTCTCGGCTGGGGAGGCTAGCCCCTGGCCTCTCCCCTGCTGTCTCCCCTCCCCTGCAGCCTCAGCTTGCTATGCTGCCAGCACTCTGAGTGGCAGGGCAGTGAGATCCTGCTAGGCAGCACGGCAGCATGGCTGGCTCCGGCTGGGCAGCACAGAGTTGTGGCAGGCTCTGGCCAGGCAGTGCGGTTGCCGGCCCTGGTGCTCTGAGAGGCATGGTAAGGGGACAGGGAGCAGGGTGGGAGGTGGATACGGGGCAGGAGATCCCAGGGGGCAGTCAGGGGAAGGGGAATGGGGAGGGGTTGGATAGGCGTGGGAGTCCAGGTGGGCCCCATCAGGGGGCGGGGTGTGGATAGGGTCATGGCAGTCAGGGGACAGGGTGGCTGAATGGGGGGGGTAGGGTCCCAGGGGGGCAGTTAGGGTGGGTGTTCTGGGAGAGGGCGGTCGGGGACAAGGAGCAGGGGGATTGGATGGGTCGGGGGTTTTAAGGGGGGCAGTCAGGAGGCGGGAAGTGGAAGGAGGTGAATGAGGGCAGGGCCAGGCTGTTTCAGGAGGCACAACCTTCCCCATCCAGCCCTCCAGACAGTTTCGGAACTCCAATGTGGCCCTCAGACCAAAAATTTTGCCCACCCCCGGTCTATAGAGGTGGAGAAAGAACGTAGGAGGCAGGATTTGGGGCAAAGGGAGAATTAGGCGCTCGGGTTTAGCCACGCCGAGGTTGAGCTGACAGCTGGACAGTCACAAGAAAGAGGTGGCAGGGATGCAAGCAAAGATTTTACTTTGTAGAGAAGGAGACGGGTCTGGAGTAGAGAGGTAGAGACAGTAGCTGAATGTGTGTTTGCAGATGAGATGACCCAGAGATAAGATGTAGCAAGAGAGAAGAAGGGGACCAAGGACAGAGCACTAAGGAGCCCACACAGAAATCTGGAGGGGGAATGGTGAGATCTCCAGAGGACATGCCACAGGAGCAAAGAGAGAGGTAGGAAGAGAACCAGGAGAGGAGAGTGTCACAGAAGCCCAGACATGGTTACAGGAAGAAGAGCTCAGCTGATGACGTTGAAGGCAGCCGACAGGCCCAGGAGGACGAGGATGGAGTGCTGGTCCTGAGATCGGGCCAGGAAGAAGTCACTTGAGGCTTTGGCAAGAGCGGTTTCAGCTGAGTGCAAGGGGCAGCAGTCAGACCGCAGAGGGTCTAGGATGGGACTGGAGGAGAGAAACGCCAGACAATGACTAACCGGCATGTCCAATCAGCTCCGAGATAAAAGGGAGATGAGACAATAGGCAGAGAGCAAGCGGGGTCAAGGGTGCATGGGCTTTCTATGATGAGAGAGGCTATAGCATTCTTGTATTGTGAGGGGAAAGAGCCACAGTCTAGTGAAAGGGGTGGCCAACCTGTGGCTCCAGAACCACATACGGCTCCTCAGAAGTTAATATGCGGCTCCTTGTACAGGAACCGACTCCGGGGCTGGAGCTACAGGCATCAACTTTCCAGTGTGTGCGGTGGGGGGGAGGGCCCTCACTGCTCAACCCCTGGCTCTGCCACAGGCCCTGCCCCCCCTTCCCCTTCCCACTCCATCCCCGGAGCCTACCGTGCCCTCACTCCTCTCCCTCCCACCCAGAGCCTCCTGCAGGACACAAAACAGCTGACTGGGAGGGAGGGGGAGGCACTGATTGGAGGGATTGCCAGTGGGCAGGAGGCGCTGGGAGTGGGAGGTGGGGGGGGGGGCCTGCTGATGCATAACTGTGGCTCTTTGGCAATGTACATTGGTAAATTCTGGCTCCTCCTCAGGCTCAGGTTGGCCACCCCTGGGTTAATGGGAAATGGAGGAGCGTAGAAGAGGTTTCCATTCAAAGCAGTGGGAGAGGCTGCCGCAGAAGCATGGAGTGCTTCACAGAAGTCAGACGTCACCATCCCAGCCCATCTCTCTAGGAGCATTTCTGTCAGGGACATGCTCTGGTGTCTTGTCCAATCTAGCTGTGAAAGCAACATCTGCTGCGTCCTTTAGGAGCGGATTCTGCAGGAGACCACGTCTCACCATCAAGAAACTTCTTAATATTCAGTCCAAATGCTGCTTTTCTCAATTGTATCTCGTCAACGCTTGTTCTGGTCCCTTGAACACACTGAGTAATTCCCATCTCTCATCGGTGTGAATATGCCTCAAATATCTGCAGACTTATGTCCCCTTCCCCCTTAGTCATCGCTCAGCTGAACTCCACAAATTATCTCACAACAGTGTCTCATAAGCCAATCCCTCCCCCGACAGCATCAGTCCTGGTTCAAAGAGGTTGGTTAGTGGGGGGAAGAAGGAAATAAACACTCACCCACATACATGTGGGCTCCACACTTTACCACACGTTTTTGAAACAGACTTTAAAACGGAAGTTAATGGAAAGTGACTCACTCCTACCACACAGGAGCTTTGTCCCACACAGCGGCGACCACAGGGAAAGCTGTCAGCAGTGCACAGACTAAATCCACCACCAGCACCAGCTCAAGCCAAAAAAGTTCAAGTTCGACTATTTTATTTGGCCAGCAAAGAGTTATTGGGTTAATTGGTTGCATCGTGGGTTAGCGCACAAATAAAATAATCGTCAGGGCCTAATGCAAAGTCCACTGAGGTCAGTGGAACACCGCTGTGGGTCTTTGGATCAGGCTCCTTCGATACCTGCCTTCGGAGGATCTCAAAGCTCATTACAAACACTAACTAGTTAATCCCCATAATACTGCCTGAGGCATGGTGCATTTAAAAGGCAGAGTAACTGATTCACAGAGAGATCTGTGAGGTCAGACTCTGTGTGTGTGTGTGTGTGTGTGTGTGTGTGTGTGTGTGTGCGCGCGCGCGCGCGGTGGGTGGGAAACACAGATGCTGAGATCAGAATGTAAGTTATTACAACCATGATAACAGTACTGAGGACCCACTGTGACGCTCTATTGTGATCTAAACAGGCACACCAGATAAAAGGGATGACAGACATGGAGCTGACACAAAGAGATGAGCGATCAACCCAAGGGCACACAGGGAGTCTCTGAACCCCCATCTCCTAGATCCTAGTTCAGTGTTTTAAGCATAAGAGCTGCCTCCCTTCCCCCAGAGACTTTCATGTTTTGAGCTTAAGCTAAATGTAGATGAGGAAGCCAGTAGGCTGGTGTGACACTGGCCAGCTGCCTGGCACACAAATTGTCAAGTTCATGGGCTCGGGAGCACTGTGGGGAAGATGCAGCGTGAAGCTGTTCATCTGAGCATTGCTAGCCTCAGTGGGAGTGTCATGTGAGCTTCGCCGAGGATTTGACTTGGGCTAGAAACACCTGGTTCCTTACTCCAAATACTTTTCTCTGAACAAACAGGTTCAATTTGGAAGCCTCTGAGAAAACATGAGGCAAATCCTTGCAAAACAGGGCCATTTCCTCCAAAACTGAAAATATCACCATCGCCCGCCTCCACATAGGTCCCATGGGCCCCTGCTTTTCCTTAAGCAGCCTATTACTGTCCAGGAGGTGGAGGGCACCTGAGTTTTCCCTGCTCTCATTCAGGATCAGGGCAGGAGAGAGACTGCTTCCCTGAAGCCGAGGCCCCATGTACCTCATACTTAGGGCCCTTCGGTTTTGATTATTTTATTTTTCCCAGGAATTTACCAGTGTTCATTCCTGCAACAACAAAAATAGATGAAAATCGGTGGCAAAAAGCTATTGATAATTTGTCTAGGTAAATATCTGGGTTATTTTGGTGGAGGGAAGGATGGGGGGGGAAGTATTGATTAGATTAATGCTTTGATGAATGGAATTCAATGTGGCTTGCTGCAGAACTAAAACAGAACTCAAAACCACAATGCCACCTCTGAGTTTAAGAAAACAATATATTCCCAAATGAAAAGTTTTTTCAAAAAACAGTTTACTGTTGTAGACGTAGAACTATTAGGCTATAAATATTAACATTTGATAATTGGGCCATACCATTTGCAGCGCATACACTCAACTTCATCCTTTTCTCCCATTTGTTATTTTTAATTTTCTTCCCATTTTAGTATGTCAGATCTTTAAATCATTATCTGCTAACAGCTTGAAATGTGTATGTGGTGGGCGTGAGATTCATCAGTAGCTTCAGATGCTCACACACTTCAGAGCTTGAGCGCGTCCCTGTTTGTTTATTATGCATATCCCGAGTCTAGACTAATACATGGCATTATTCAACAGGCAGCTCTGCATATACACACACAGACTAACATGTTTTCATAATACAGCTCTCATGCAGTTTATTGTATTTTCATAATAAAACAAGTTATTTTTATATATTTGAATAATACAAAAGTAGGGTGAAAATTAGAAAAAAAAAAGAGTAATACTTTTTGTAAAACCCAGGATTTTTGGGGTAGAAATCAGTTTAAATGGAAAACGATGGGGCCTACCCCAACTCTACTATGCAGAAGCAAAGGAATCAACTGGCTGCCTGCAGAAAGCATTGGAGCCGGGGGGAGCATACGGACAGCCCTCAGCCAAACACTGTTCTTCCTAGGGCAACTCCCTGGCTAGCTACAGACACAATCCCTAGCAGTGTCAGGTTTGAAAAGGGGAATGGGAGAAGGCACTCAAGCCTGTTTGTTCAGGGGAAAGTTTTTGGAGTAAGGAACCAGGTGTTTCTAGCCCAGACCACTCTCTTTAAAAGGCTCACGTGAATCTCACACCAGGTCAGCAATGCTCAGATGAACAGCTTCACATGGCAACTTGCCCACAGCTCTAGTCACAAGCATGATGAGTCCCAGCCAAGCTCCTACTGAATTTGTGCACTTCAGAAAACCAATTACTGTTCACCAGGGCCGATTGTGAAACAGTGACCCAGATATAGAAGGCCCTATGTAACCCAGGACACATTCCCCCCCCCCCCCCCAAGACATCCAGTCCCCACACGCCGGCCTAGAGTGATTTCCAAGAAGCCACGAAGCAGAAAACCAGGACCCTGCACAGCACAAGGCTAGCAGTCAGTCACCCAGGCCCGAGCAGCACAGTGCCGGCGCTTTAGCAATGACCTCGCCGATCTTCAACCACTTGAACAACTGCTGTCCTGATGACACAAACTGACAGGCCAAAGCCTGCTTGCTCTGACCGACACCTTAACGAGCAAGGCGAGCCCTGTCTCCGCTTCCATACGCACCTCTGAGAAGTTCTAAGGCAATTCCCTGCTCCCCATACCAATGATCTACAATTTTGAACCTATTTCCAATCCGGAAAGACACCAAGTTGTTTTTCCTCTACCCTCACTTACTTGCACACACACAACACAGGCCAGAGGTAGTCACTGGAAAGCCTGACATAAACCAATAGCATCAGAAAATCTGGGCAGATTCCAAGAGAAATTGAGACACAGAACAGTGACCCAGCCATCTGCCCACTTCAGAGTCAGCAGCCACGTGGCTCTACTAGCGAGGGTCTCAGTGAGGGTCAGGGGAAGCTGCAGCGGTCAGACGGCAGGTAGAGGGGGAGGAGAAAGGGGAAGACAGAGGCTGATGCTTAGAACAAAGTTGTATTCAATCATATAAAAGAGCTGTACACAGGGAGCCAGGCAGCCTGCCTGCCCCGAGAAAACCCTTGCCAAGACAGAACATATCCATACAAGCCTTTCCTGTTCCCCCAAGGCAGCAGCTGTGCCTGCCACGGGCACGTGCAGAGAAGCCAGTCAAGCTGGCATCGGCACAAAGAGCGGCTTTTGAAACTACAGCTCAGTATTTGTAAAAAAGTCAAATTAGAGACTTCAATGAGAGTGGAATTCCTAAGGCAGCCATTGTCACAGCCACCCACCCACAGGGCCACACTGAAACAGTCAGGCCTTGTCTACACTGGGACTTCGCGACAGAGCACGATGTGCTACACTGGTGTGAAATGTCACGTGACCCAGTGAAGCTTAACCCAGCTCCAAACTGGGGGACACAGCTGGCAGCAAGCCCAGGGTCCGGAGAGGGTGGTTTGTGTCCACCCTTGTTGGAAACAGGAAGGGGAAACAAATGACCAGATCTGGTACAGGGGGCTGGAAATACGCGGCTACAGAGCTGTTCACCAGTTCAGATCCACTTGGCATCACAGACAGTGAATGAACATTTTAAACCAAGCTGGGAAGTTCTTCTAAAAGATCTGCTCTAGGCATTATTCCAGGGGAGTTCTGTGGCCTGTGTTGTACAGGGGGCCAGACCAGAGGATCACAGTAGTGCCTTCTGGCCTTTGAATCCATGCTATGTTCTCGTTGTGTCTCTGTCCCAGACGGCAGGTGTCTGCGTCACAAAGCAAGAGGTATAACTCTCAGCCTGGCAGAGGCAGCAGCAACCAAATGGACCATGGGGCCTCAACTATCCTGGAAAGAAAGGTGGGATCTGTGCTGGTCTGGGGGATCCCTGTGGGTCTGTCTACACTGTAAGGTAAGCCCAGGGTTACTAGAACTCAAGTTAGCAGACCCTGGATTTGTTAGCCTAGGGCTTGAGTGTCTATAGTCATCTGTAACCCCAGGTTAGGAATTGCCGAACCCTGGGTCCCAACCTGGGGCGCCAGCATCTGCACTGCATTATGCAGGCCTACGTCCAACCGCCCATACCCCCAGACTTTCTAGCGCCCTCCCAAAATGTGGTCATTCTAGCCCCGTGTTCGTGGTCAACCACCATGCTTGGCTGTTGAGAGGACAAAGAAAGTCAGCCCGTGGGATACTTTTGGCAGACTCCTAGAGCACAAGTCCAACAGAGCTGTGTCTACACTGCTTGAACTGTGTATCCCAGACTGACTCAGGGTCAGAGTCTCCATTCCCATAGGGTCCTGGGGCCCTTGGTCCAATCCCTGACCTAACTGGATTTGTGTGTAGACAGAAGGAAGGTTATGCTTGAGCCTGAGCTCAACCCTGGAGCTTACACTACAATGTAGATGTGCCCTAGAGATATTCGTTTGGATCCCCCAGTGACACCCTGACTAAAGCCCACCTGCCTCCCTTCGGATACACATGTGTGTACTGCATCCATGAGGTGATATGCAGTGGTAAAAGCAGATTGGAACAGGGCTGGGAGCTGTGGAGAAGGACTGGTTACTTAAGCCAGGGAGAAGAGGGAGAGCTGAGTTTTTCCCTCCACACAATTCCCTTGCTTTAACCTCTGGTGTTGTGCCAGGGGATGGGGATCAGCCTGGCATGCAACTACTTGCATCACAAGTCAGTTTCATAAGTAACTGATTAGGAATAATTGTCTATCGCCAGCATGTTTTTGTCCCAAAGGCTCTCCAAAAGGCCTCATGAAATAGGCATACGGATCTTTTCACTGCCCCCGTGCAGCCACCTCTGAGATGGAACACGACAGCAGTCAAACAGCACACAGTAACATTGCCCAGCAGCTCAGGGCTGGGAAGGAAAAAGACTGTTTCCTCTTAAAACTGCAAATATGAACCCAAGCAGGAAACAGCTCAAGACGAAACTTGGCCAGGCACCATATCTAACATGGCTACTTCTGATAAATATTAGTATGGTTTCCTTATTGACTACAATGGTCAGAAACTTCACTTTACATCTCGTCTCAAAGATGGCAATTCCAACAGCAAAGTGGCTTCTAATACTGGGCTGAAGCACTGCAGCCTAGGCTACACTGGAAAACGTTTGCCTAGATAGAGGCAGCTTCTACCGCCAAAGAGTTCTGGTGGAGCCTATACCAGCTCCCCAAAAGAAGTAAGTTATACTGCTACAAAAGTGCTTTTGCTGGTATTGCTGCATTTAGGGCTTTTACAGATATAAAAATATCAATTAAAAAAACAACCTTTAACTGATATTACTATTGATTCACAGATTCTAAGACCAGAAGGGACCATAGTCATCTAGCCCAGAAATCAGCAAACTATGGCCTGCGGGACCATCCTGCCCAGCTCTTGAGCTCCCGGCCAGGTAGGCTAGCCCCTAGCCCCTCCCCTGCTGTCCCCCCTGCCCCACAGCCTCAGCTCACTGTGCCGCCAGCGCTCTGGGCGGTGGGGCAGTGCACTCCTGACAGGCAGCGCGGCGGTGTGGCTGGCTCCAGCTGGGCAGCGCGTCTGCCAGTTCTGGTGCTCTGAGTGGCATGGTAAGGGGTCAAGGAGCAGGGGGCGGAGAGGGTGGATAAGGGGCAGGGAGTCCCAGGGGGCTGTCAGGGGACAGGGGGTAGTTGGATAGAGGGTGGGGTCTTGGGGGGAGCTGTCGGGGACAGGGGTGTGGATAGGGGTCAGGGCAGTCAGGGGATGGGGGGGCTGGATAGAGGGTGGGGTCTTGGGGGGGCAGTTAGGGGCAGGGGACCTCAGGAAGTGGTGGTCAGGGGACAAGGAGCCGAGGAGTTGAATGGGTCAGGGGTTCGGGGGGGGCAGTCAGGGGGTGCTAAGTGGGAGGGGTTGGATAGGGGCAGGGGCCAGGCTGTTAGGGGAGGCACAGCTTTCCCAACCTGGCACTCCATACAGTTTTGGAACCCTGATGTGGCCCTTAGGCCAAAAAGTTTGCCCACTCCTGATCTAGTCTGACCTCCTGCAGAGCACAGGCCAGATGGAACCCGCAACATTATTCCCAGAGTGGGGTCTTGTAGAAAAAACATTAAATCTTGATTTTAAAATTGCTAGTGATGGAGAATCCACCATGACCCTTGAACTGTTCCAGTGGTTAGTTACCATCACTGTTCAAAACGTACTCCTCATATCCTACCTTCAACTTCCAGCCATTGGATCTTGTTACACCTCTGTCTGCTAGACCAAAGAGCATGTTACTAAATACTCGTTCCCCATCTAGGTACTGCTAGACACAAGGAGCTCTATCTATTTAGCTTAACAAGGAGAAGGTTAAGGGTGCCTTGATCGCAGTCTGTCACTACAAGGCAGGTTCTCATTTCTTAATCATTCTCACGGCTTTTCTCTGAACTCTCTCTGATTTCGAGCATCCTTCTTGAACTGTGGGCACCAGAACTGGACACATGATTCCAGGGACAGGCTCACCAGTGCCATCTACTCCTACTCCAGATTCCCCAGTTTACATATCCCCAAGTTCACATTAGCCCTTTTGGCCACAACATCACACTGGGAGCTCACGTTCAGCTGATTATCCAGAACTCCCAAATCTTTTTCAGAGTTTCTGCTTCCCAGGAGAGCACCACCCATCCTGTAAGCATGGCCTACATTCTTTGTTCCCAGATGTACACATTTACTTTAAACTGTGTTAAAATGCATATTGTTTACTTGCTCCCAGCTTAAGGAGCAATCCAGATCACTCTGTATCAGCAACTTGTCCTCTTTGTTATTTGCCACTCATCCAATTTGTGTATCATTTGCAAACGTTATCAGTGATGATTTTGTTTTCTTTCAGGTCACTGATAAGCACCATGAACAGATCCTTGCGGGACCCCACTAGAAACACACCCACTCAATGATAATTCCCCATTTACAATTGCATTTTGACAGCGTTTTAATTCATTTAATTTGTGCCATATAGGTTTTATAAATCAAAATGTTGTGGCGTACCAAGTCAAAATGCCTTGCAGAAGTCCAAGGATATTGTACCAAGACTGTTACCTTCATCAACCAAATCTGTAGCTTCATTTAAAAAAAGAAAAGAAAAAAAAAGGGGGGGGCAGGGGGGATTCTGTCAAACTAGCTTCTTATTTTCCATCAACCAATGTTAACTGGTATTAATTATATTACCTTCCTTTATTCTGCCCTATCTTGCTCAGAATTGATGTCAGACAGACAAGCCTCTAATTACCCAGATCATCTCATTTACTCTAAGTGTCAGCAAAATACTGACAAAAGATTAAGTGTAGACCTGGCTTTAATAAGAAGTCATCTGTGGATCTGAATAACCAGCACCACTTCCTGCAGAATCTAGCTACACTCCTTAGATTATCCATCCAAGGACAGAATCAGCTTAACATTTCTTAGTTGAGATGAGATTTTATATGACCGCAGCACTAAAACAGCAACAAGAACCTTATTCTTCCAAGTAGTACCATGGCATCTTATTGTCACAAGGACTAGACCCTCAGCGATAGTTCTCATCCGAGGGAGAGTTAATAAGAAATAAAGAAACGGAAGCAAAGAGAGTAGTAAAATGATCTTCCAACCCATTAATGAATCACCAAACTGACCTTTGTCCCAAACAAACAGAGTGGACATTTCTCCAAAAGGACGGACAGTGATTTTCTGCATCTGGAACAAATATTTCCCTGGTTATGGGAGCTGCTCTGTTTCTTCCCTTTGTGTGGTGTCACAAGCAGATGCTAGAAACAGGGAGGTCAGTAATGAAGCGATCTATTCTAAACAAAGCACAATTGGGGTTCAACGCTTTCCATCAGAATAAAACCTGATGAATTATGTTCCCAGTAAATTAAAGGTACTGGACTGAGACTTTACAGAACACAAAGGGTCCACTTACCCTGCATGTTTTAGTCACATTGTAACACTCCTCTAGTCAAACTGTTATTTGGCACTAAGGGTGAAATCTTGGCTCCACTGAAATCAATGGGAGTTTTGCCATTAACTTAAGTGGACCAAGGTTTCACCCTAAATCCTCCGCACCTGAATGCTACCATTCTCCATTAGCAACAAACAGGAGCATTAACACAAAATTCTTAGGGTTTGGCCTGTTTCCCCTCTATCTACTCAAGTTTTTAAGACTAAACTGGATCTTCAAGTGTATGCTTGCTACTTCGTATTCACTATGAACAAAATACTATTGGCTACAGACTTGGAAACACGTCTAAGATGTTCTGAATGGATGTCCACAGTAATTCTAACATCCACCACTCTCAGTAACACTGGTGTAAATCCAGAGTAACTCCTTTGGCTGGTGAAGTTACAAAAGATTTACTCTGTTTAAGCAAGAATGGAATCTGTCCCCTAAATAATACTTTTCACCGGAAGACCTGAGAGCACTTTTCATACCCAACAGCACCCTTCTGAAGTAGGCAGGTATCGTTATCCCTGCTTTCCAGATGGAGAAATTGAGACACTGACAGGTTGAGCTGGGGACTGAACCCAGAACTCCCAGTTCCCAGGCCTCTGCTACAGTTACTAGATCACACCCGCTCTGAGTAGAAGTTAAACTGTAATTCAACAAGAAGAACCAAAAAAACATGGTTGTTTTCCTTCTAGAACAATGCAAACCCAAGAGAGCCCAGAGAGGTAAAATCCCAGCTACACTGCAGTCTAATTAGATATTTATCCTGCACTCATAACCATGACATCTGAGCACAGATAAGATCAGTGATGCTGAGGGACTAGGTTACCACATAGCTAGTCCAGACACAGTCAAAAACACATTTACAGGACTGACCCATGTTTCACCCATGTCTTTGAACTGTGACACATGGGACACCATTAAAGCGTGGTTAAATCTTACAGCATGTATGGGACCACAGTGTGGTTTAACCCAATCCTGGGCACCATTCATCTGACAACAGACATTGGCCCAAAAGATGAATTAACCTCTTCACCCTCCACAGTTCTGCCCTTCCCCTCTGTTCCCAAGGCTCAGCCCCTAACCTGCTAGGGGCAAGGGCTGTGAAGAGCAGATTTGCATATCAATGGCATGAATAGGCTCCTAGCTATTGCATAGCAAGGCGTATTGTCTGCCCTGCTTACAGATGTGCTGGAGCACACACACACACACACCCCGGACAATAATAAATCCTGAGCCACTCCACGGGATCGATACAAAGGCTCCAGCCCTCCCTCCCCAGCTCTGCGGCTGCTTTTGTCTCCAGCCAGGCAGTGGCCCTGGGGGCACATCCAGGACGGTGAAATTGCAAGTGACATGCGGCTCTCCAGGAAGCTGAAAGCGTCGCCTGATTTGCCTTTGCCGAATCCCAGGCCCCTTCCTCTCCAGTTGTAGGACCGGTAAAAAAACACCCGACATAAGTTTAAACCAATCCAGACTGAACAAAAAGCCGGATCGCCACACGGTCCCTCAATCTCCGGAGCGTCTAATCTGCCCCAGCCTGCAGCCCCCCACGTTACTGTCAGGTCAAAGCGGTTCCGCAAACCACATTGTAGCCCAGCCAGAGCTGGGGCTGGATTTCTGCCCCGAGCCAGAGACACGCCGGGCTTAGGGGAGAGGCGCTAACGGCCAGTGCCCCAGCAGGATCGGCGCCACAAGCTCGGGGAAGTGGTTCCCATCCCAGGCAGGGGTCACCGTGGGGTTCAGTGGCTCTCAGCATCCCGCACTGTAGGGAACGTCCCAGCCCCCCTGCAACAGCTCAGAAATCAGATCCCGTCCGTGGGGCCCAAGGGTCAGGGCCCCTCTGCCCAGCGCCTGGCCAGGTCTCAATGCTGGACGCCTGCCCTGGATGTGGCGGAGCTGGGGTTTTCCTCCTGACCAGCAGGCAGCTCCCAGGCCTGCCTGCCAACCCCCAGGAGGGACAGAGTCACACTTCACAACACAGACAGCACAAGACACACACTCTCCATTCATCCCTGACCACCACTCCTCTATTAGCATGCAGAAATATTAACACCCCTCCCCCCCGATCCTGTGTGTGTGTGTGTACACACAACTAGAGAGAAACTCCACCGCTTCCCAGGGACGTCCGACTCCCGGCACAGGGGGTGGGGGAAGCAAACCTCCCGCTGACCCCTAGGCGGGGAGCACCCAGCTGGCTCGGGGCGGGGGGCAGCGCCCCAGACGCGCCTTACCTTCCTTCACGCCAGGTAGCTTGGACTGATCGATGCTGATTTCAGCCATGTTGGGATCTTGCGCTTCCTCCTGCTCCAGCTGCGGCGGGCTGCGGGCCTGGGGGGCTCCGCCCCTGCACACGGGGGGGGGGGGGGTCCGATCCGGGGGCTCTCGCTGGGGCTGAGCGTTGGCTGCAGCGACTGGAGCCGGAGTGGGGGGGAGGCAGGGGAAACAATCACAGCCGCTGACCTGTCCCCCCCCCAGAGTGCCCAGCCACCGCCTCCTTCGCGCCCCCGCTATCAACACCTCCTGCTGGAAGCGATACAATGTAACTGGAGGCAGGAAACGGACACTGGGCTCTGTACGGAGCGCGAGACGGGACAGAAAGCAGCGGGGGCGGGGTGGGGGGAGCGGCAGGTTCCTAACCGCAGCGGCGCGGAGCTCGCACGCTGCCAGCCGGGCGCCCGGGGCCGTGTCCCTTCCCAGTTAAATCCCCTAGGAGCGCGGCACGTGCTTCCCGCCCCAGCCCGCTGCCCAGTGGAGCACAAGCCAAAGCGATCAGGAACCAGGGGCTGGGAATAGGGTGACCAGATGTCCCGATGTTATAGGGACAGCCCCGATTTGGGGGTCTTTTGCTGATATAGGCTCCTATTTCCCCGCCCCCCCCCCCACACACACTGTCCCGATTTTTCACATTTGCTGTCTCAGTCTGGTCACCCTATCTGTGAATGACCTGGAGTTTTGATCCTATAAATGCGCATTTGGGTACAGAGGTGGCTGGTAATGACAGCACAATTATTTCTGGTTTGCAGTCATTAGAATGGGCTGGTTTTCTGGGTTTGGGGTTTAGATTAGGTGTTTGTTTTTGTTTTTTTGAACACGGCTAGGAAGAAAGACAGGAGGGGCACGCAACCAGAAAGATAAATCAGAAACAAAGATCTGATCCAAACTCTCCCAAAGTTTGAGTGTGTTTTTGTTCCCAACTTGTCTAAATATAATGTAGTTAATTCAGAATCACAGCACAATTACAAAGTTGAAGGTTTTAGCATTTGTATAGCAGCTTTCAGGCGAAGAACCTGAAGTTTATATTTAAGCTTGGAAGGATTAGATTTTTATCAGTAAACGTCGGTAATCATCAGTTTCACCGTACACACACACACACACACACACACACACACAAAATGATGACAAAACATTTCCATTCTGATAAGAATCAAAATGTACAGATAAGCAAAGGAAGCAAAATGCTGCTTGAGAACTTATTAGAATCAAAATCCAGTGACTTAGACTTCTGAAATAATGCTTGTTACAAATGGACTAGTGAATGAATAGTGAAAACAGGCGTCATTTGTTGGGTAAAGATAGTTACCTTGTGTATTTTGACATTGTGATGTTGCCAATTTGTTTTGAGCAGTTTATAAAGCTTTTGACTTTTCAAATCTCAGCATCTTTTGACATTAAATAACTGTCTGACCCCTTTGCATAATTTTCCACAACTGAAAATTTAAATTGAAAAGATCAGAAAAACTGTTACAAATAAACACTGATAGTATCCATCAAATTGATCAATACAATCAAGTTCTACCAAGACTATTTATATTTAATGACACCAGCAAACATGGTGCTTAGGTTGTTGCTATTGTTATGAGCTTGTTATGGGGTGAGTTAAAACCCCATTGAGACTGAAAGGTGTGAACTCACCCTTCAGTTAACATAACTGTGAGCATAAGCTCCTATCTAAGACAATGGGCATGTGAACCCAGAGGCCACTCAAGATAACCTGCCGTGCTAGGCAATACTTCCGTGGGTTGTCACGCCACTCGGGTTTGGGTCAACCGCCCACCCGCCATGACAGACAGGGAACCAGGCCAAAGTTGAGTGAGTGGAGTTGTCACCTGGCGCACGGGTGTTGTCACAATGCCACTCAAATCTGTGGCCTTAACCAGCTGCCCTGAAATCTGTAGCCCTAGGCAGCTTCCTAGCTTGCATATAGCTAGAGCAGCCTCTGTGTGAGCCCATCCAGGAGCTTTTGCCTACCCATTGGTTTGGGTAGGTGTATGTGAGAGGAGAGATCCCACAAGAACCAAGAGCTTGTCTACACTTAAAAGGTGGCAGTGGTACAGCAGCGCTACCTACGCTGATGGGAGAGCTTCTGTCGACGTCGGTAATCCATCGCCCTGAGAGGCAGTGGCAATGTCCGGCAAGAGTGCCGACATACTGCATTAGTCATAGTGCTGTCTACACTGGGAGTTATTTTCCACATGCCTGAATGACAGAGTTATACCGACATAAGTTGCTAGTGCAGACCAAGCCTAAGATCAGACCAGACAAGAACAGAGGGACAGGGAGAGGCAAGACAACCAAGCAGGAGCCTGCAAGCCAGGGCCTCCCAGAGGATTCAGGGGGCCTGGGACTTGGCAGGGGATCTGTGGCGCTTGTACTCACCCAGTGGCGGTCGGAGTCTTCGGCAGCAGGGGGCCCTTTAGTTGCTCTGCATCTTCGGCAGCACTGAAGGGTCCCCCGCTGCTGAAATGCCACCGAAGACCCAGACCCCTGCCGGGTCAGGGTTTGCAGGGCCCCTGTGGGGCCCGAGATCTGCGGCAAATTGCCTCACTTGCCCCCACTTTGGGCGGCCCTGCTGTAAGCACAGTGTGACCCTCGAAGAAGCTAGAGAGCACACTTTGGGGTGTGATGTTAGCTAAAGAAACTTGTGGGTTGTAAGCGAAGAAACTGCTCTGGTGGTTCTTGGTTCCTTCTGTGTTCAGAGAAGCAGAATTCAGTACACATCTTGTCAATAGCAAGATTGCATCAAAAAGCATGCCAGACACCATCAGCTCCTGCAGCCATCTGGAACACCCGCAGGCCCTGAACTTTGACAGCACTGTTTTAAGTCCACAATTCTGACACGTGTTCCACGGAGACACTCTCCTGCTGTGGTCTGCTCTGATTTCTCTAGGGCCACGTGAGGCCAAGGGGCCAGCCAGTTGCTGGATTAGGGCCCAAAATTCCAACATAAATGAATCAAACATAAAAGAATCAAAAGCTAATTTACCTGTGTCAACAGCTGCCATATTGGTGTCACTGGGCCTTGAAGTGACAGGCCTGTTACAAGAGTGCTCTGTGCCTGTATATATGTAAATAAGTAATAGATAAAGTGCCAGCAGATGGAGCTATGTAGCATAGTTCTGGTGTGGGCAGAACCCATATAATCTATTGTGACAGACTCAGACCAGTGGGGTGCAGGAGTCTGGCAGAGGGCAAATATACTGGTCACTGGATGAGTAGTTTTCTGTTCCCTGAGTGACCAGAGCAGGGGCTGCACTAGTAATCAGGAACTTGCTAGAACCAATTAAGGCAGACAGGCTGATTAGAACACCTGCAGCCAATCAAGGCAAGCGAATCAGGGCACCTGGGTTTTAAAAGGAGCTCACTCCAGTCAGGGAGGGAGGAGCTGGAGGAGAAGGAGTGCATGTGAGGAGCTGGAAGCAAGAGGCACAAGGAGCTGAGAGGGAGAGGGAGAGGGAGAGGGAGAGGCTGTGCTGTGCTGTGCTGTGCTGTGCTGTGCTGCTGGAGGACTAAGGAGTCCCAGCGTTATCAGACACCAGGAGGAAGGTCCTGTGGTGAGGATAAAGAAGGTGTTTGGAGGAGGCCATGGGGAAGCAGCCCAGGGAGTTGTAGCTGCCATGCAGCTGTTACAGGAGGCACTATAGACAGCTGCAATCCACAGGGCCCTGGGCAAAAACTCGGAGTAGAGGGGCGGGCCCGAGTTCCCCCCAAACCTCCCAACTCCTGATCAGACACAGGAGGAGTTGACCCAGACTGTGGGGAAGATCACTGAGGTGAGTAAATCTGCCAAATAAGCGCAGGACCTACCAAGGTAGAGGAGGAACTTTGTCACACTATGCACTAGGCCTAGCTTCCTGGTGCAGCTCTTTACATCCACTCTCAACAGTTTTGATCCCACAAGTCTTGCTCTAGCAAGGATAGAATATCTGCAGAGACCCCCAGAGACCTGCTGTGGTGACACAAGGCACCGCAAAGGACAGCGGTAAATAATACGCTCTTAGGCTGCATCCGGCAGGCAAAATAAAACATTTCCTTTGCAGCTGCTCCATCAGTGTCCTGCCTCTTTCTGACCTGTGGGCAGCCATATGTGCTGGATGCTGAAATTTATATTTAGATAAGACCTTTGAGAAAGGAAGAGGGAACTAATCATCTGGAAGGCACAGGAAATCTAAGAGATAATGAAGAGAACATGACCCCAGAGGACCTGCAGGTGGGGATGAATTAAATAGTACCAAGGAAATAGGTTGCTGTTCAGTTTCCTACAGACTGCCAGCAGCATTGTAAGAACAACTTACAGCTCTGTAGTGCTTTTCATTTTGCAGGATCCCAAAGCACCTTACAAGCGAAATATTGGAACCACTGGTCCCCTGTTCAATCTTAGGGTTTGTCTTCATGGACAGCATTACTGTCATGCTTTAGCAAAGACACTCCTATGCTGACAGGAGAGCTTCTCCCGCCGGCGTAGTTAATCCACCTCCCCGAGCGATGGTAGCTGTGTCGATGGCAGGAGACCTCCCACCAACATAGCACTGTCTACACGGGGGGTTAAGTCGGTATAACTACATCACTCAGGAGTAGGGTGACCAGATGGGATGAAGAAAATATTGGGACACATGTGGGGGGAGAGTTCTGCCTGCACAGCAAAATTAAAAAAAAAAAAAAAAAGGCACGGAATCCCGGAGTCCCACCGGCAGAGGAAAAAAAAAGAAATAAAAAAACCCAGAGTCCTGCCGGCAGAGAGGGAGAGGGGGAAAAAAATAGAGTCCTGCCAGCAAAACAAAACAAAACAAAAAACAGGGGTGTGAAATATCAGGACAAATTGCATCCCGACCAAACATCGATCAGGATGCGGGACAAACACCTAAAAATCGGGATGTCTGGTCACCCTACTCAGGAGTGTGGGAAATCCAGACCCGAGTGATGTGGTTCTACCCATAGGTCTGTCGTGTAGACCTGGCCTAAGTTGTGTTTGGGTAAAGTGCTGCAGTTACTCTCCAGAGGGATGGAAGCAAATGGTAACAATACAAAATGGAACCATAAAATGCGAACTAGGGCCCACACTTATCAGTAGTGACCTTTCCTATCTCATAAAGCAGATCTTCCCCCCATACACATGTCCTCTGAGTTCAATCTGTTACAGAGCTGGCTGGCTTCCCAGGAATCTGGATCAGTCTTTCACGAAACATCCCCACAGAACAAAATGTCTCCTCAGTGAATGGGTGCAGAGAGTCTTTCTCCACCTGCGACATACTGAACCCATCTTTTGTCTTTTCCACTCATGGGGGGATCCCATCTCCTGTAATGCTCCGTTTTACCTCCAAGTGGTTTTGATTTGTTTGCAACTGTTTTTGACAGTTTTCCATTGTCTGTTCTGGGATGGGGCAAGGCAACTGAACCTTGCACTACATCACCGGCTGACCAGGGAGGGGTGACAACTCCTTCCCACTTGGATGGTTCATCACGAGACATATGCTTCCCTGGTAACTTACTCCAAGGCCATAAGGCATAATTTGTGACTGTACTGAAAACGTTACCTGCACATATATCTCACAATGATTATGAGTACTGGTAAGTTACAAGCTTCCAGTATAGGCCTCACATGCTACCCTTCATAGATAAATACCATGAAAGTGGTATTTTAGGTGTATTGAGTTTGCCCGGTCTCAAACAAAACTTGCTTGTTAAGAACAATAAACCCAGTTTTCCCATCAGCACCAATGGGCCTCTGTGTCACAGACGGATGTTAGCGCATCAAACCCTGCTCTGCAATAGGATGACTAACTTGGCTTTTCTATGGTGCTCACTGCTATAGGAACTGAGCGCTTCACAAACATTAATTCATTATCTCATAACACCTTGAGATAAATGGGTGCTTTATTCCCACTTTACAGGGGCAGAATTGAGGCTCAAAGAGATAAAGGTTAAGCATGTCTGCTAATCTCACTAATGTGAGATGCCTAGGAGCTGATTTTTCAGAGTCCTTACCTTGATCTAGCACTTCATAAGTTCGGAGCACAGCTCCCAGCTCCCATTGACGTCAGTTGCAGCTGTGAGTGCTCAGCACTTCTGCAAATCAGAACCTAGGATCTAAAGTCAGGAGCCCAGAAACTGAGGAACACATCTTCCTGCTCCTGGCCCTGGCCCTGGCCCCTTCAGTTTGTTCCTGTCCCAGACCTCTCCCTTCCCCCAATCACAGCTCCTCCTCCACCCAGGACCAGGCTGCTTACTCCACCAGACCCAGTCTCTTCCTCCAGGATCCCCACAAGAGTGCCAGTATTCTCCCCATCCTGACTCCCAGTCTCCCTCCTCAGGTTCCTCACCCCAGTCTCCTCCCCGGGCTCTTAGAGTCAATCTGCTCCTTCCGCCCCCTAGCTCTTGTTCCCATTGCAATCCAGTCATGCTTCCCTCTCAAAAGGAGCCTTGAGGGCACGAGAGAGAATCTCCCAGCTCTCAGTCCTGGTGCCTGGCACCAGAATGACCCACAGCACATGGGGGGAACAACTGCAGCTTCTGCTCAGCTCCTGCAGCCCATGTTCAGTGCATGAAATCCGGGGATAATTCAGCCTCCCCCTTCTAGTAAGTCTCGACTGAGCATGTGCGCACTGAGATTTTTTGGAGGCTTTTTCCGACAGCTTGCTCAAATGTGGGTTTTTTTCACAGGAACAGGAAAAGGCCCATCCCTGACACCAGCACCATCTATCCCAGCTTGTAACGTGCTGTGAACTCGGCTTGAGAAATGCTATTTCAGCAGATGGGTTATTTCCAAGTACAGACCCAGCTTCAGCTAGGAGACTGGTTGATCCCATTATGGAAGCAGTGGCCCTTTGTCACATTCGGCATTGGATTCAGAGCCACATTTCCAAAGTTCAGTGTGCTCGGATCTGGGTTTTGGTCTGAGCCTCTCTCTGTTCATTGATCTCATCATTAACCCAGTTATACAGCATGAGACTTCACTCAGGTTTGCATTTCACCTGCAGCTGCTTCTTTTCTGCTCTTTCAGCCTGGCCTGTCTCCACAGTGACGCCAGCCGACCACTGTCATTAGCTACGGCCTGGGGGATGCAGTGGTGGCATGTCCCTGACGAGAAGACTCTTTTGGGAAGTGCAGTGGGTGTTTTCACCGGGATCCAGCATGTGGCGGCTCAGTGGAGAACACAGGAGCCAGGGCAAACCCAGAGCACACTGCTCCAGCTCACATGGAATGCACGCGGAGTGGGAAGCTTTTCAGAGCCTCCCGAGTGCCAGTGAAAAGACTAGATTTCTCTTTCCAAACCCCCTATGTGCTGTGTGAAGCAGCCCCTCTCCATCTCATCAAGCCAAGGCTGGTGGCAAGCCTTAACAGTTATCTGAGGAATATATTGAATTCTCTTTGACGGATGTTTGTCCCAGAGGTGTGAATGCTGCTTTGCGATGAATCAGAGGTTAAGCTACTTGGAGAATCAATCTTTCATCCGGTAGCTACTGGGTGAAATTTTGGCTCCTTTGAAGATAATGGCAAACCTCCATTGATGACCCTTATCATGATTGAATGGTTTTATCACACAAGAACCAAGAGGGTCTTCGCAAGGGGCAAAGAGAGACGAGCGGAATGCAGAAAGACATGGAGGTGGGATTACATTGAAGAGCTTAACCTCATTTGTCCATACACAGAGCTGGTGCACGTTCAGGCAGCTCCTCTGAGTTTAGTGGAATCCAGCCAGTGTGTCCCTGGTCTGCATATTCCCAACAATATGGACTGGTGGGTTTTGTCCATTGTTGCTCATTTCCCTTTTGGCACCAGATACATTATGCTATGCCAGCACAGCTTCACGAGCTTGTGCCCGTGAGAAGCGGCCATGACAGATTAGGACCGTGAAGATTAAAGCTGGAGAACTCTTAAGTTAAACATCAGCTGCCTGCAAGTACAGGAGGCAGTCGTTCAACAGATGACATGCAAGACATTATTGATGATTGGAGCTGATTTTAAAAACAAGAAAAATATTGCAAATATTTCATCCAAATTTGTCTCCATTTAATTGAAATGTCAGTGACATTTTTTTTGTCAGCATTTTGCAACTTGACAAAGCTTCTCTCAGATGGATTAATGGGCCAAACACAGAGCCCCTTTCATTCAGGGAAACTTCTCATTAAGGCCGGTCACTGCCATCCAGTAATCCCACAGCAGCAATGAACCCAATAGGACCTTTGGCAACAGGCAGGCATGTACAGTTCCCCCCCAACTCCTCTAGATACCACCTCATTCCATACTTGCCAGTCTCACATCTGTCTCATCAGGCAGAATGGCTGCCCATTCGCCTTCATTCAGGTCCTTCATTTGGCCAGACACCAGGAAAAGTGACACTGGAGGCTCTGAGCCCAGCAGAAAGGAGACGGAGAGATGAGCATGGTCTGCACTGTGATCACACTACAGCACCAGACCTCATGTGCCCATCATGTTGGAGAGGTAACACAATAGATGTGAGGACACTTCGGGTGGCTGAACAGTCACATCAGCCCAGTGCTACCCCCCCTGGAATTTCTCTGCAATCTTAGAGCAAACCCCAGTGAGGAGCTTTTCCGGTGTCCCTCTACAAGATATTACAAGACATCAACAAAGCCTCATTGGTACCAAGGGCTGCTGACAGCTGGATTCAGCAGTGACACCTTACTCAGATCTATCACCAGGAGAGCAGCATCCACCATCGATACCAGTACAAGACTCAGTTCTACACCAGGTCTGGAGAGAAGCGGAGAGGGAGCCAGAAAACCAGCTACTGGTTACAGAACCACCAACTTCTTTAGCTGACCCTTCCCTCTGAAAGGGTGGTTTGAGTGTGAACTATAATTGATAAGGTTGCTAACATCCACAGCGAGTTCCTGCTTAAGGTGGTACTACCTCAGACTGAGAACTGCTTGTTATGTATTAAATTGATCTTAGTCAAACTGGTGACATATGCTAACTTGTGTGTTATCAGGAGGTACCTGCTCCAGGAGAATGTGGGAGTTCTCATGTCTGAATGGAATAATAGTTTCAGAGGCACTGAGGGAATAGACATCACAGTTAGCTGATGCACTAACTTCTGATGAAGGAGAAAGTCCTGGTTTGTTTGGTCTCTGAAAGATCTGATTTAGAGGTAGTGGGAAAATACCAATATTTTGCAGGAAGTTTTGAAACCTTTTGAAAAATTTTCTTGCAGGAACTTTTCAGATTTGTGCTGGTTGTTTTTCTTTGTTTGTTTGTTATTGAAAACTCCAAATTGAAAACCTACATTTTTTCAGTTTTTGGTAATTTTCACTGAAATTTCATCAACTATGAAATATCTCCATTTTAACCTCATGTCATTTTCATTTAAATTACTTTTTGACAGAAAGAAAGAAAGAAAGAAAGAAAGAAAGAAAGAAAGAAAGAAAGAAAGAAAGAAATTCAACCAACTGTAATTGGCATTGTCCTTGTTTGAATTCTAGATCTCCAGGTGTCCAGTTAATAAGATGCTAAACACACTCATAACATTATTGAGTTGCAGGATAACTTTCAGCTTCTCTGGGCTTGGAAATCACCCTAGTCATCACTACCTTATGTCAGCACCCCCAAAAGACAAATTGATTTCTCCTCTTGCTTTATAGTACCGCCAAAGCCAGAGTGTCATGTCACACCTCATTTGGCTAGAGGATAATTGTTTGCACATGCCCTAGAAGGCTGATTGCATCGAGATAGGACACAGCTGAAAATAAATATGCTATCTTCCCAGCTATCATCATGCCCTTCCCATCACAGAACTTCAGTGCAATCCAGCACGATTGCCCATGTCTGCTCAGGTTAGCCTGGGCAATGGTTTAGTGAGCAGGGGTGCAGCAAATCAAGATCAAGAGGGAAATGGGCACTACACCGCCTTGGTGGGCTATTGTCCCAATTCTGCAAGGTTGCATTGAACAATGTCAATACAACTTCCATTGACTTCAGTGGGAGCTGAGGCCCATTGGCACCTTGCAGAAGAGCATCTTATGGGGTCAGACCTATTGTCTCTCATTTTCATGAGCAATCACTGTCATTTTCTGCACTTAAATAGCACCGTTCACCCAAAGATCTCAAAGGGCTTCACCAGCATTAATTTATTTAGTCCCCGTTGTATAGCTGAGTAAGCTGGAGCATCAAAAGTGACTTGTTCAAGGTCACACCACAAGTCGTTGGCAGAGCTGGAAAACAAACCCCAGAAATCCCAACTCCAAGTCAATATTGCCTTCCTGTTAATGCTAATTGCAGGTAGCACCAGGCGGAGTGAGATCGGCAGTTCGGGACAGCGTTGCGGCAGCCAAGAATATCAGGTGAGTCAGTGGCACTGTGCGTACAGATCAGCTTGTTGCTAGTGCAGGCTGTGAGTGACTCAGTTCTGCAGCTCATCTTTGCAGCGTCACTCGTGGAAAGTAGCAGGAGCTGAGAACAGAGTTTACCAAGACACTCGTTATAGCAGCATCTCTCTTGGTATCATAAAGTTGTAATTGAAAATTCCTAACAGATCATTGAGATAGATGGGAAGGCAATAAATACAAGCTTAAAAGATGAAGCCAGACCCCTAAAACAGACACCGAAAGGTTTTACAGTGCATCTTGCCACATTTTATCTTAATAAAACATGGGCTTTTGCCAATAAAATAGATCATCCAAACACCCTTCCTTCTCCCAAATGGGCAAAACTGAAGGGATCTGGCTCCTCTTTGATGACTTTCGTATCTGATGTCAAATTTAACCCCCAGCGCATACTCTACCCTGAAATCAAATGCAGCCTTTTGCCTGTTGATGATAAAACCAATGCTCAACAAAGTCATTGTGATGGAGCAATGCACCTGAGTGCCAACAATCAGTTAAATTAAATGAACAGCCCTGTCTTCCTCTCCACCATTCTGGCACTTTCTACATCTCAGGTTAATTAGCACAAGCACTGGAGAGGGCAATAATAAATTGCAGAGCTCCCTGTGAGCCAGCTCACGGAATACATTTCTATAATAGAGCCACAGAACCTGTATATGGATGCGCGCGTGTGTGTGTGAGAGCGGGAACATTCATGGGATTGGTCAGATAAGAGACATATTGACCGGGTTCCTTATGACGTCTGTTCCTGGGTTAATCTGTCCATTATCCAAGGAGTGAATCATATTGACAGGTTGAATTATATTTCAGAAGATTTTTTTCTCCCTCTCCTCCCAAGACCATTTGTAATCATTGCACATTCGCTGGCTTTTAAAAGTGAGCTCCTCTGGAGCCGGGTTGCATTGAAGTCCTCCATCGAGCGTGAAGGAAGAGTTCTTTTGGGTGGCGGGAACATGGACAAAATCTGTTCGGTCCAGCTCTGCCTTGGGCTCCTAACTGTTTTCTCCATAATGCTGTTGATACCGTCTGCACATGGAAAACCTCTTGCACTACAAGGTAAGCTGAAACTCAGCCTAGATGACACAGGTAGGTACTTCTCTCTGCTGGTTGGTTGGTTGGGGGATTTTCCTTTCTGCTTGGCCCAACCCTTCAGCACTGATTTTCACATGGGAAGGAAATAAGGTTACCCATTACTACCTTGCTATACTAAACATTTGACCAACCAGTAAGCTACTGAGAGGCCTCATGATATTAGTGTGACCTACAACCATCCCTATGTCCATTTCTGGTTGTATAATACATCACATTTAACAGTGACTGTGTCACATCAGAAGGAATGTGTCTCATGAGAATCTCTCTTGCTATTCATAAAGAAAATCTCTTAGGAAAAAAGAATGCCCTGGTATTATCCAGTGATGGTCCTGGCACAGAGTGTATGAGATCTGATAGCTTTTAGGTGTCAATAAGAGACATTTTATCCAAGGAGGCTTCTTTTTTACATATTCTTCTTTAAGTAACTTGAGTGCGTCTTGGCTCACACTTATTCTGCCGGGAAATGGTGTCGTTAATCTTTGTTACAGAGCCTTTGAGCGGGAAACAGGAGCAGCCAAATATAAGCTAGAAAATAACATTGCTTTTAAATTGATTTTTCCTCCTCTATTGCCTGGTTGGTTTAATAATAATGCCTTTTATTCTGATTGTGCATTCATATTTTTTTTTCTAAAGCAAACTCCAACATGCCTAACCACCAACATTTCAAAACCAACATAACCCAAATCATCTTTAAACTCACCATGATAAACGCACCCCTCTTGTGATGCCACTAAATTCCAGGGGTTTAATTCTGGCTTGTAACTGAGATCAGGATCAGGCCCAGTGATTCCAGTCAAGGTACCACACCAGGGATGAATTTGATCAGCATTTATGACCATCAGAGTAAGCACAGCGCTGCAACTCCTCAGCTCCCCCAGATTTATGCCGCTGTCTAAACAGACGTCCTGCACCCCCTAAGCTTCCACTAGGTTCCATGAGATCAGCCATAATAATAACGTGTTGCCCCCTGTGTGCGCATGTTTTGCTTTAAACCCATCAAGGTTAGATAAGGGTGAAGCCACTTTCGTGAAATGATTGCCCCTCACCTCCATGTGCGGAGGGAACGGAAGCCTGGAGGATGAGGAAGAGAAGAGTCCTGTTCCTCGGGCACCATTCTTGCCTGTCTATGGTCTCTACAGGAGCTTTGGGATCTGAAATGGGATGGGAGCCTGGGTACTCTCCATGCATTTCCCCCACTGCTTGCCTCACAAAAGTTAACGCTGACTGTGTGCCCTACCTTGCACTTCAGGCTATATAAGAGACCGGCTGGGGGAAGCTGGGAGCTCCTGGTCTCTGCAACACAACAGAGTCTCGGTGCATATGGCCTTGGACTATGGTGACTGTCTGTTGATCAGATACTGGTGAATCCATGGGGTTTGGGGAGCGATCTTTCCAGGGAGCAGACATTCCTCACTCTCCCTAAGGGAACGATACAGAGAACGCTCTGTCTGGGGGTTTCATTGAAGGCCCTGTCCCCTTCTGGCAGCAGACAGTTGATTTAACAGGTTCTGGGAGGATTCCCCTTGTGCACAGGGAATCCTCGGGTGGCCTAGAGTCAGCACAGGGGGCTTTCCCAGGGAAATGAAGGTATCTCTTGGACATCCATAGAGGGTGGCCCTGCCTGGTGCTGGACCAGTCCATGGCCCCATGGGCAGACAGGCATGACTTAGAGTAGCTCTGAGGCCAGCTTGCCCCTGGCTGGCTCTCACCTGGGTGAACACAAAGGCTTTTTATCACCTGTGCCGGGTTTATCTCAAGCACAGCAGGGGAGTTAGCCCAGAGGTGGGGGCTCTTACCTCTAGGCTGGTGGGAACTCCAGTAAGTGTGCACCAGGGATTGGTCTCGGGAAGACCAGCTGCACGGACTCCCAGCTCCTCCCCAGCTCCAGTGCAATTCTGTGGGGGCAGCTGGGGGAGGGCGGGGGCGAAGAGGGAGTCCCCAGTGGATTGATGATGGACTAGGCAATGCAACTGTCTGACTCCCCTCTACGTAACGGAGGGACCACGTTGACCAGGACCTGTTATAAGAAGGAGCAGCCACAAAGCAGCTCTGTTAGGGCTGAGGGTGAGGATTGCAACCTCACTGACCCATGGGAGACCCCCCCCAGTACATCTCCCTCTCCCACCCCACATCCCTCCCAACCTCCCATTATGCAGCAGTGAGATATTTCCCTCCTCCGTTCTTGTGCTGGGGAACCCATTCATCCCGATATCACAGCTTGAGAGAGGTGTTTTATGTGCTGCAGAAATCCAAGGGTTTCCGGAGAGAGGAGACACCAATCACCAAGATGTGCTGCTGACGCTGCTGCTTAACAAAAACCTCGGCTGGAGGCAACCAGCGGATAGCAGTAAGTGAAGGAGCGGGTAACACGCTCATCAATCCTGGCATCAGCTTCCCATCCCAGATCCCTGGAGGCAGCTTTGTATATTTGAATATTAAGGGCCTGATGCTTAAGGGCTGAGCCCCCCGAATTACCACAGATTGCTATGGGAGTGGAGACCGCTCAGCACCTTGTAGGATTGGGACCCACACCCAGTGGATCAGATCATCTGGTACACTGGGGTTGCTTGATGCTGCTTTTCCATTGCAAGTCTGACCTAAGGCCATCTTAGCTGGCCCCTGGAGGCTCCCACAGCACAGGGGAATTTGCAGGTGGCACTGAATTATCACGGAAGCTTCTCCAGTCCCCACATCCCCGTAGCAGACACAAGTGGCATGGCTAGTGACAAGGAAGACTGAGGGAAGCGTCTCTGCACCCCAGTAATCCCTGGCTGCTGGAAAGAGTTCTATACTGTTCCAGCAGATGGGTGCAGCTCAGAGCAAGCCCAGGGTCGGGGGGGAGGGAAGCCACTTCTCTCTCTCTCACACACACACACACACACTCTCTCTCTCTCTGCAGCTAGGGGCCCTCAGAGGCAGCTCAGGGTCTGATTGGAATGTTAAAACTTATGCAATGTCTTCAATAGGAGCAACTACAAATAGCTGATCACCATTTATACCCGGGGTAATTGCTTTACAGAGAGCAAAGAGGTGATCAGACTCAGCCGGGTTCTCTGGATGAGCTAAGAACCAGGGGGAACGCCCATCAGAACCTGACATTGTTAAAGCTGGGAAAAGTTCAGCCAATGGGATTTTTCTTGCTGCTCCAGCCCTTTGCAGCTCTGGTTTGGCGGGGACTGGAGGTACTGTGCTATCACGTGGGAGGTTATCCCAGCCGCGAGATCGGACGTGACCAAAAACCAGAGAGTGAAATTCTAAGGGCTCCAGGCCTTCCCGTCGATTTCAGCAGGATCCCAAGCCCAGAATGTGGCAGGGTATCGTGAGACTTCTCTTGGCACAAAAGGAGGGAGCGTCATTCAAATCCATGAGATAACACTTGCTTGCTGAGGGCCCAGCCCAAAGCCCACTGAAGTCAATGGATGGGTTCTCACTGGCAGCGTAGGTCTTCAGAGCAGGACTGTGCTGTGTTCCCTTCACAGTGACAATCCTGATGAAAACAGGAGAACACAGGGACAAGCAGTGACAAAATGCCCCAAGGACTGTGACGGTCTCCACCCTTCCCTCTGGTAAACTCAGGGAGGCAGCCTAGTTCTGAATGGCTGGATAATCCTGCAAAGCAAATCAATCTAGTTCTGCTAATGAAGGAATTCAGCTTACAAATAGGATGCATTCAAGAAAGAACAGGCTTATGGGTTAATGTACTTATTACTCCAAGAGGCAGGCTTCATTTTATGCCGGGAAACTGCCAACAATTAATCTCCAAGGGAAGCATAGGCAGAGGGTTTACACCAAGGCACAGTGTCGTCAGTAAATCAGCCCTTTTTATTCTCCCCTGAGACCATCTGTTCCAGTGTCAGCTGCTGTTCGCTTTTGGGATGCCGCAGTCCTTGGGCAGCCCGCTGGCTTGTGGGACTGTAGCCAAAGCAGACGCCAGAAATGCCGCAAGAAGTGGATGTGTCTGCAGTAACAATTGCAAGCGCTTAGGTAGCAGTTTTCATCCCTAGATCCCAAGTGCTTTTGCAATCTCTGTTTTGCTGCTGTGAAAAGCGGGTCACAGAACCTTGAAGGGATTTGTCCAAATGTCACAGGAGGCAGAGCCAGGAACAGAAGCCAGCTCTCTTGCTTCCCAGCCTGTCCACTGGACCATGCTGTCTTTTAAATCAAGACCGATATAATGTATTGGGTTTATGCATATTGGTGCCCCTTTTGGCCCAATCAGTTAACCAATATTCTGAGTCTTGCAGGTTGTCTCCATTGGGGGAGAAATTGATGGTGGAAACAGGTGTTTCTTTGGTGCAATCCTGTTTATTTACAAAGACTGTACACAGACCTGTTTCCCTGAATGCAGCAAGAACAAACAGCAGCAGATAGTTTCTAGGTTCACGGTTCCATGCATCTTTCCAGCCAGCACTCTGCCCAAAAGAAGCTCTGTCTCTTGGCTTCCTCTCAAGGCCACGTTACCAGTGCTTCTCTGGATGTCTCCTGGCTTTTTGGACACTTTTCTGCTTCTCGCAGTTCTGCTGACATTGCCAGGTCATTTAGAAGTGTGAAAAACCCCTTAGTGTAGATTCAGCTGTACCAAGAGAAGAGTGATTTTGGCAGCATATCTAATGTCATTTGGGGAGGTGGGAGAGCTAGGCCTGCAGAACTCTTTTCATTGGCACAAGCTGCGTCTTCTGTAGGGGGCTTTGCTGGTGTAGCTGTACTGGCAAAGGCTCTGTAGATGGGCCCCACAGAGCTGCCGGGTTTGCACTAAATACCCCAGAAACCACCTCTGCCCACATAGCTCAGCTTCTGCCTGGCCTTGCATGTAGCCTCACCCCCTGGGCAGTGTTTTCTATTGTGTTAGCTATGTTGCTCCATCCAGGCACTTAATTGCTTCTTACTGTCCTGGGGCGCACCACTCACCGCTTGTCTGGCGCCTCCTCTTGGTCACTCTGGGGGTTAGCTCTCAAGGTCGACTACCCTTCCGGGGTCACATGCCATCACACCAGGCACCGCAGCATCCTCTCTTGTCCCAGGCACCACAGCATCCGCTTGGTGACTCAGCCCTCCAGCCAGGGCACTCAGCATTCCCCCTTCTGGGGTACAGCCCTTCAATTCTCTGCCCCTCCCACAGTGACTCAGGCAGTCTTCCCATTCACTGCCCCTGCCTGGTGTATGCCACACCCATGATGGCTGATAGGGGAACCTGGGCTCACCCACTGCTCTGGATTCCAGTCCAGTAATCCTGGACTTTCCTCTCCCAGCCCTCACTGCTTCTTTCCTGGACTGCATCCAACAACTCCTGGTTCCCCTCCTTGCTCAAACGCTCCTCTCTCTTCCCAAGGAGCGACTGAGCCTTTCCCAGCAGTGGCCCCTGGCTATTGCCAGCCTCTTGGCTTGATAGGCTCCGCCAGTTCCTGCCCAGCTGAACCTGCCTGCAATCAACTCGCTGCTCCCTGGCTCTCCCTCCATGTGCAGCCTATGGAGTTAACAGGCCTACCTGGGCACCTTAACTTCTTCCAGTCCACCCCCTCACACTTATACTGATCCTGAGTGAAGGGTGGTTAGATGTGGATCAGCCACAGCAAGGTCTGTGATTGCCAATAGTCAAAGACATGCCTGCTGGGAGCCACCAACACTTTCCAGCATAACTGTAACGGCGACGGCATAGGTTCTCTCCTGCTCTCTCACTTAACCATAGATGCATAATTCCCCTGTTGCTTTAGTCTGACAAAGCCTGAGTTACCAGCCTTCAGGGCATGGGGCTAGGCCCATTTGTTCTGGCTTTTGCCCAGCCCAGGTGATGGGGAGCTGCTGAGTTGGTATTGGTCAGTACATGCCCTTATTTTAGCTGCTATATTTGTACCCATCAGGTATGTTGTATAAGTTACAAAACAAACACGACAATATTATTTAGCATTAAGGGAAAGTCCTACAGAACTTGTAGGAAATGCCAGCTCTTCTGCTGGGTTTTCAACTAACCTATATTTTCAGGGCTAAGTAGGAATTCAATGATAAAGAGGCCTTGCACTCATAAAGGGTGAATGAGGACATTCCTTCTCCTGGGGGTTTCAGGAAGCAGCACCAATATTTACACTACCTGTGTTCTTTCTTCTAGACTTGGAGCTGGCAAAGAAATTTGAAGAACTTGAACAGGTGAGAGGCGCACGCATTGATGCAGAGTGAATCAGACAAAAGCCGGTAGTGGGTCAATAATACCCACACTGAACTAGTGGGTATGTTGCATTCCCGGCCTGTTTTTCATCAATTTCAGTGCCCCAGTGTGAGAATGGGCCATCTCCTCGGGAGGAGGAAGAGGAAAGCACAGCAGGGGTTTAAAATACTCATCAGATGGAAGAAAAATGTTCATAGATTGCCAAGCCAGAAGGGACCCTTGTGATCCACTTGCATAGCACAGGCCCTAGGACTTCCCACAAGTAACTCCTAGAGCAGATATTTTAGAAAAACATCCAGTCGTGATACAAAAGTGGCCAGTGATGGAGAATCCAGCATCAGCTTTGCACTGGGAGCGATAGGAAATAACATTGGTTAGGTTGCAGCAGTGACCTAGCTCTGCCATATTTACAGGGCCAGCATCCGGAAAGGCACGCTGGGGAAAAAAGTTCCCGTAAGCAGGAAACCCTTCCCCGGGAAGAGGCAGAAGGGGCTAGCTACAGAGGCAGGTGTTTCTGTTTTGTCGTGTTTAATCCCGTCACTGGGTCACACGAAGGAGCTGAGAGGGGGCGGGGGGAACTGGTTCAGATTAGAGACAGGACCACAGCAGAGAGTCCTACTCCCAAGATGAATTTCCCCAGGTCCTTTATTATGCTGGTTTGTGTCACAGTAGCACTTAGAGGCCGACTCCAGGCGCATGTCTCCATTTTGCTGGGAATCCACCACCCCGTGGGGACAGTCCCTGCACCAGACAGCGGAAGGTCTAAGCAGACAAGGCCAGTGTGAGCGTGTGCTCTCACCTCTAGGCAGTGATGAGCTGCTAAAATCTGAACAACCGGTTCCCTATAAAGAGTCCTGATTTAAGAGATGTGCCACAGTATGTATTTTTTGTACCAATCGGATTACCATACGTCCTTATTTTCCTGGGAGAAATTTTTAAATTTTAAAAATTCCACCCAGACAGCGATTTAAGACCTAAAAGCCCGACATCTCTGGGAAAATACAGAGGTATGTTAACCCTACCTAAAGTTCCTTTTTAAAAAGATGGGCCTGAACTAGAAATGAGCTCTGCTTCACGTATGGGTCCCCGCCACTCCCTTGGGGTGTGCTAGGGTGACCAAATGTCCCGATTTTATAGGGACAGTCCCAATTTTTGGGTCTTTTTGTTATAGAGGCTCCTATTGCACCTCACCCCCGTCCCGATTTTTCACACTTGCTGTCTGGTCACCCTAGGGTGTGCACATGTGTGGGTCCCCGCTGCTCCCTGCCACCCCCCTTGAAGCAGGTTACTGCCCTGGGAACTGCAGGGCACCAGTGGACCTGGGGCAGGGCTAGCTGGAGGCAGGGAGTGCGACGGGGGCTGGCTGCGGGCGGGGGGTGGGGTGCGCCCGGGGGCTCTGGGCTGTGGCTGTGGCTCGGGCAGGCGGGGGGGGGGGGCGGCACTCAGACGGGGAGAGCGGCTGGGAGCAGCAGGGAACCCCCCAGGCAGCAGCAGCAGCAGGGCCGGGAGGCAGCCGACATGGCTCCTGCAGCGCAGCACCCCCCGGCGGCCGGGAGGACGAATTACAGGCTTTGGGCGGGAGCCCATCAAAGCTTCTCTCCACCGGTTCTAAAACCGCTTCTAAATTTAACAGCCGGTTCGTGGGAACCGGTGCGAACCGGCTCCAGCTCCCGCCTGCCCCTAGGGACACAGCAGTGCAGGGAACTTGGTCTCTTGCCCCTCAGTGGCCGGTCCCGTGGCCGCGATGCCTAGTCCCAGCCGCTGTCTTCTCCTCCCTCTCTGTTTTCCGTGGCTCGGTGGCCGGTGCCGTGGCCGTGATGCCTAATCCCAGCCGCTGTCTTCTCCTCTCTCCCTCTCTGTTTTCCGTGGCTCGGTGGCCGGTCCCGTGGCCGCGATGCCTAGTCCCAGCCGCTGTCTTCTCCTCTCTCCCTCTCTGTTTTCCGTGGCTCGGTGGCCGGTTCCGTGGCCACGATGCCTAGTCCCAGCCGCTGTCTTCTCCTCTCTCCCTCTCTGTTTTCCGTGGCTCGGTGGCCGGTTCCGTGGCCGCGATGCCTAGTCCCAGCCGCTGTCTTCTCCTCTCTCCCTCTCTGTTTTCTGTGGCTCAGTGGCCGGTCCCGTGGCCGCGATGCCTATTCCCAGCCGCTGTCTTCTCCTCTCTCCCTCTCTGTTTTCTGTGGCTCAGTGGCCGGTTCCATGGCCGTGATGCCTAGTCCCAGCCGCTGTCTTCTCCTCTCTCCCTCTCTGTTTTCCATGGCTCGGTGGCCGGTTCCGTGGCCGCGATGCCTAGTCCCAGCCGCTGTCTTCTCCTCTCTCTCTGTTTTCCGTGGCTCGGTGGCCGGTTCCATGGCCGTGATGCCTAGTCCCAGCCGCTGTCTTCTCCTCTCTCCCTCTCTGTTTTCCGTGGCTCGGTGGCCGGTCCTGTGGCCGTGATGCCTAGTCCCAGCCACTGTCTTCTTCTCTCTCCCTCTCTGTTTTCCGTGGCTCGGTGGCCAGTCCCGTGGCCATGATGCCTAGTCCCAGCCGCTGTCTTCTCCTCTCTCCCTCTCTGTTTTCCGTGGCTCGGTGGCCGGTCCCGTGGCCGCGATGCCTAGTCCCAGCCGCTGTCTTCTCCTCTCTCCCTCTCTGTTTTCTGTGGCTCGGCCCTCTGGCCAGGTCACACAACAGTTCGCTCCCCTTCCAGGGTAACAAAAGATCCATCTAACTTCAAGTCCAAATCAAATGCCCGAACTAGCAGCTCTTCCAGCCCTCTCGGGACCCACGGAAGTTCTCTGCATCTCCTGATCCCTGCAGAGCTTCTCTTCTCTTGCTTCTTGCCCAGCAGGACTGTCCCGCTGCTCCCCTTCACCAGCATGTTTACCTCTGAGGGTCTCCCTGCTCCTTTTAGGCCGCATCTCAGGGATCCCCCACAGGAACCTACCCTGCTCCATGGGGAAACTCAGCCTGATTTCCTCAGGCTCTCCCGTTTGTTCCTCCCTCCTGGGTCTTCTTCCCTCTGCTGAGTTCCCAGCTTTGTTTAACTAGCCATCTCCTGGCTTCACCTCTACAGCTAATTAAGCCCATTGCAACCAGCTGCGGTCACAGAGCCACCCTTATGTTGCAAGCTCATTGGTGAGGCTTAGGGATAGCTGCTAAGTCATGGGAAAGACTGAGCCCAGCTTGCCTCAAAGAGCCAGCCAGCCCACAACAGGATAGAAAGCATGTGAAGGGAAACTGAGGCCTGGGGAGTGGAAGTGAATCACCCATGATCACATGGCAGTCATGGGAGAGCTGGGACTAGAACCCAGGTCTCCTGACTCTCGGTCCAACCAGCCTTTGCAATGTGTCACTATATCACACCTAGCTGCGCTGCGATCAAGATGGGCCCCAGCATAGTGCCCTAATTCCGATGGGATCTTCCCAAGAGATCTGGGCTATTAGGATCTGGCTTCCTGGGAGCTACATTGCCAGAGCAGAAGCACAGAGTCTCCTTGCCACAGATGGCCCTCGCCTCTAGAAGCGGGAAACAATGGCCGTGAACATGGAAGCCCTGTTGCAGAGAAACCAGTGCTACAGGTTCACTGCTGCCTGAAAGGAAAGTGAATGGGAGACAAGCGTGGAAAGTGAGAGGAGGACATCAAAGCCACAGTGGCAAGAGGAATAAGGCCGTGGCACTCTATGCAGTGACAGGTGGGGGGTGACTTGTGGAATAAGGCTGGGGGTGGGGCAAGAGAGGTTAATCTAACCTTGTGCTTGTTCCAAACAGCTGGCGAAGTTAAAGGAGCAGCTTTTGGCTGGGGAAGGCTCTGAGGAGGCCTATGCTGAGGCGGGTCTGCTGCCATCACACCCTGACAAACGCGGTGGGTTTTGGTTTTAGAGCAGCCTCTGGGATCGATCTGCCTGCAGCCCGCCTGCCCCTTTAGGGCGTTCTCTCTACAGGCTATAGCAGATCTACTGAGAGCCCCAAGGTCAGCAGAGCTCAGCCATCCATTGTGACCAGCCGTTGCCTGCTAGTTAATCAGCCTCGTTGACTGCATTAGCAGCAGGATCTCCCTCTAGCCTGAGCTGACTGGCTGCTTTCTGTCCACATTGCCCTTTGCTTCTGATACTCTAAGGGGCTTTGGCAGCACCTTGAAATGTTCCTATTTTGGTTCCTTTTGGTGGGAAATCAGAAGCTTTTAAGAGCTTGTTGGTTCATAAAGGAACTGAGGACCCCAGGCTGTAAGGAATAGTGCTCTTAAAGGTCCTCACGTGTAAGGGAATTTTAGCAACTGGAACCACTGCAGGGATCCTTTAAGTGCTTCTAAAATCCATTTGGAAAATTCAAGCAGCAGTCGTCCCTTTTCATTCCGGAGGGGGTGTGGGGTAATTTGGTACAACTTGGCTCTCCGTTCTGCAGAAACCCCTTTGTCTGTGGAGTGAGTCCGCTCACATTACACAAGCTGAGTGTGAAAACATGTCCCCTTTGCCGAAGTCATTGCTCTCTTGCGTATGAGCAAAACAAGGGGTAATTGTTTGTGTGGCTGAGAGACAGTGAGGAAGGACGTGGAAATTAACCAAGACTACAGTGAATTAGAGGTGGTCAAGATGGAAGATGTCATTCCATCCATTCCCCCTGCCAAGAATGCAGGACTGCCGCCTACTGCCAGTTGAGTTTTACATGAGCTTGCACCTAACATCTCTCTTTCTCTCCTGGCCCTCCCTAGCCTGCTTTTGGAAATATTGTGTGTGAAGCCCCACTGGGTCTGGAAGAGAGAGAGAAGGATGGCCCTGAATTGCCTCGCTGTGGTGTCCCTGTGTTAACGTATCTTCTGAACCTTCATCATGCTGCTCCCTTGGGTACTTTTCCCAGCGAGGAGCTAGGCAGGGCCGCAGCCAGGATCGACGGGAATTCGGACAAGACCAGGAAATACCCATGTTTCACCTCTTCTTCCCTCATACTTCCCTCCCCCTCCATTTGTTATAGCATCTGCCTGCCCTGTCTCCTTTCAGTCTATCACCTGTTTAGTCTTATCCCTCAACTTTTCCTCACCTCCTCTTTTCTCCTGGTCCTCCTAGTGCCTCCCCTTCGCCTAGTCCCCCTGAGTGTGGGAGGGGAATGCCCTGTAGGCACCACTCTTTGCAGCTGCTATGCATTGTGGTGTCAGTGATCCCATTCCCCTTCTAAACCTGGACCCAGGACAACGGCACCACCCATCTCCTGTAGTGGTGACAGGCTGGGAGCCAGGAGGGGATGTGTTTGCCCTTTAACTGACAAAGTGAGTAATAGCGGGCCGAGTGCAGTGTGTGGATTTGGTTGGCTTGCTGCCACAGCTTTGCAGTGTTGTCGCTATTTGTGTCCTGTCCGTGTGCACAGTGTGTATCCTCCAGTCTTTACTTCAGAGGAGAAAAGGGCCAGAATACTGGCTTCTTTAGGATATAAGTCAAATAAAGGTAAAATGCTGATTTATATTTCACAGAGTCCCCTGATGTTTTCTGTCTCCTTCATTAGCATGGTCCGGGTCTGTTCTTCCCTCCAGACTCGCACAGAACTCACTGATTTAAATTTAGCATAGAAACGGCCACAATGGAGTAGACCAAAGGTTTATCTAGCCTGGTATTCAACAGTGACAAAAGTAGCAGCTGCTTCCTTTGACCAGTTTTGGGAACCAGGGCTTCATCTCCAACACGGAAGTGCACTAGTGCTAAGCCACTGGTCCAACCTCTTTGAGTTCCAACCCACCTAGGGTTCTGACTCCCAAGGGTGGACTTCTCCCGTGCTTTGCCCATTCCTGGCTTCACCCTCTCTAATGGTGTATGACTCACTGCTGCGGCGCCTCCTGCTGGTTTTCTCTGCGAATTAGCATCTCAAGCCTCCGGAGCTCCCTCTGCAGGCCGGTGTCCCACTGCTGCTGACCCCCCATATTCCTCCCAGGACCAGCTGCCTCTTGTCTTTGGGATGCTGCCCCCTGGCAATACCCCCGCAGTCTCAGGGTCTCCCCACCCAGGGAAACACCCAACCCTCTATCCCAACCTTGCCTCAGTTGTGGGCTACTGCCAGTCACCATCTAGCCTCCGCTCACTGGGGCAGGCTGCAGTGTAAAAGCCACTCATCATAGGCAAGGGGGGTTTGGACCTGCTGCCTCTGCCTGCCTGTGGGCTGCCCCCTGCAACCCCCAGTACCTAATTGGCCTTCCACTAGGCCACAGCCTGGGGAGTTTCCAGGCCAGAGCTCCCCAGCTCCCTTGGCCTTCCCCCAGCCCTGCTCCATACCAGGTACCTTCTCTCAGCTCCCTGCAGCCAAGACCCTCCCTCTCAAAGCTAAAGGGAGTCTGTCTCTGGTTTCTGGCCCCAGCCCTCTTACAAGGGCCAGCTGGGCCCTCATTACACCAGCCTCGGCCTGATTGGGACATGGCCCCCAGCCGAGGCTGCTTTCCCCAATCAGCCCCACTTTTCCTTCCCTGCCATAGCCTTGTCCCCAGGCTGATTTAAGCCTTTTTAAGGCAGGAGTGGGTGACCATCCCGGCTACATCCTCTACCCCATAACTAAACCCACATGCATAGAATTCACACAATGTCATACTGCTGCCTGGGGGTTCTGCGGGCATTCATCAGAAAGGGGCACTTGTTCAACTAACCAAGGAAGAAAATACTTTTTAAAAATTATTTGCAAATGAAATAAAGCCAGTTCCTGGGCCATATTCCCAAGTGTAAGTCCAGGATCACTCTGCTGAAGCCAACAGAGGTAACGTTGGATATAAGAATAGAATTTGGCTTTGCAGTGTGGATGAGTGAAATAATTTGGGCTATAATTGGACATGTGCCTCCAGGCCTGTCTAGCCGTAGTATTTCACTGCAGGTTGCCTGGTACACCTTCTTCAAAAATACCACTTCCCCACAAAGCACCAATTATTATCCTACATCAGATGCCTGGGATCTGGCAGAAAGTGCATATTTACACCAATAGCTTGGATGTTCTTCAAGAACAGGCGAACTACACAGCTTGTTATGATGCCAAACCTGGCACACATCAAATGTAGGCCATTGTCATATATTAGCACTTTGCATACATTAGCTCAGTTTGATCACCCCCAACGTAAATTGTGCCGCTAAAGTCAACTCTTTGGGACTTGGACTCTCCTGCAGATTATGGATACTTATTCAGTGCCTCTGTGTAAATGTGCCTTCATGTGTTGTTCTCTACTATCACAAAAGCCAGAGAGACAGGAATAACTACAGCCCATTCTGGAGAGCAATAGCTCTCTTAAAAGAGTAGTGTAGTCACAATAGTTTGGGGACCTGTTCAGGGCTCTATACTTATGCCTCTCACTGGCTTTCAGATCAAGTGAGTGCAGTTTCACCGGTGACGAGCCAGGTTTTCTAATGGCCAGGGTAGCAAACGCCAGCTGGGCTCTGCAGCTTGGCCGTGTCCATAGCAGCATGAGGAATAGAGAGTCTGCACAGGGAATCAGATGCTTGTAGCTATTACACAGTTGGTGGGTACCCACATGGCAGCATCTGAGGTACTGCAGTACTTCCCTCTGCTCAGGTAGCTGCAGTGATCAATATGAGATACCGTGGTGTGATAAATGTTACTGAATTCATAGATTTTTAAGGCCAGAAGGACCCGTTAGGATCATCTACTCTGATTTCCTGCATTGCACAGGCCAGAGAACCCCACCCAGTGATTCTTGCATCGAGTTCATTGTTGACCCTTTAATGGCAGCCTCTCAAGTTCACATGGGGCAGGCTATGGGGCTTGGGTTCCAGCATTCATGGCAGCTGGCCAAGAAGGCCGAGGGGCTTGACGTGTGTCTTAGTCATCAGATTGAGGCTGTGGTATATAGGAGGCAGCTTGTCCCCCTTCCAACTTCTCTCGAATGACAGGTTGTGGTCCTGCCATCCCCTTTGCAGCTCCATGCCTTGCTGCTGTCAGGCTGCCAGGACAGCGTCCTGCCACAAGGAACAGTGAGACTGAGTAGGAAAGTATAAACCAACCACCAAGAGCCTTGGGTTAAGTAGAAACATCCTCTGGGGCAAATTAGTCCCTAAATGAAGTTTCTTGCACTTTCCTCTGCAACTTGGAGAAGAGAAATCTTTACCCCCCTCAGGCGCCACTTGGACAGCCATTTTTTCCCCACCAAAACCACACTTTGTCCGTGGCAATAATATGAGCTGATTTGCTGCTCTGAGAATCCTGATACTCAGGGACCACACATAAGACAATGTAAACATAATTTCACAAGATGTTCACTTGTGTTGTGTTTATTAGCAGACACCCCATAAAGGCCTCTGAATGGTTTTGTGAACAGAGGAAAACAGGTAAAGTTGCTACACAGTACATGTCACAGTATCATCACCTCATGTTTGCTAACCTCCATGCTATGTACAAAAACCTTGGCCAGTGTGATTCGGCTGTGAGAACTGCAGTGGTGCCCAGGCTTACTCTTTTCTCTCCAGTTTTAACACAGATCTTTCACAGACCTCCTAATGCTTCCTATTTAAATAGGACTTTTCATCCATTGATTTAAAAAGTGCTTTGCAAACAAATTTAAGCCTCAGAACACCCTTTCGAGTTAAGCACTGGTAGATGAACTGAGACAAAGAGAGGCTACATGATTTGGCCATAGTAAAACAAGCAATCCAGTGGCAGTTTGGAAGAGAACCCAGGAGCCTGACTCCCAGTTCCCTGCTATTACCAACATCCAGGAGTCCTTCCCCAAGTTTAATGTTCTCCTGCACGGTGGAGAAATTTCTGTACATGCCTGTAGACTGCAATATTCATCTGTGGTTAGAACAGAGAAAAGGGCTAACGCTGGCCAATAGTTATGCAGTACATTTTATTGTAACGTAGTTTTAGCATCCCAACATAATGCATTAGCTCTGGATTTCTCCAGTCTGAGCCTCCCCATGTGTGTAACCGGGAGAGAGTCCCCCTCAGACTGCACGTTTAAAGAAATAAGCAGAATTCAACACAAATTTCGGCAGACCCCAGAAAAATGGGAGTAAATGAATGAGGCGACTCGTCATGTCTCAGGCACAGCCCTTCTTTCTTTCTGTAACATTGGAGATTCAGTCTGGGACTGTGATCGTTTGTGACTATGCTACAACATCAGTGGTTAAAAGATAATAGCTATATATATATATATTTTAAAAAAAAGGCAGAGAACTGACAACAAAACCCATCTTTTCCTATCTGACAGAGAAAATTGGTGTGTGCCATCCCACGGTCCATTCAAAGGCAGATACAACAAACAGCAGAGCTATGCGGCTGTGAAGGCCAAAGTGCCTTGGAGTATAGATTTGTGACAGGCTACAGCTATGAAATCCTATGAGGCCACAGCTTTGTAAGAATCGAGAAGTTTTCTAAACTAGAAATGTTGACAAAAATAAAGCTTTATGTGAAAATTCCTTGTTTACAACCAGCTTCAGTTCCAGTCACGGGGAGCGGAGTGGGGAGGGAGGGTAGGAACTGTCAGGAAACATTAGTTCCTCTTGGGGAGTTGTCTGGATTCCTCCTTACTCAGCCATCTTTCCACTGGAGGCCAGTCTCCCTCCTCTGCCTAGTACATGAGATCAGAGGGTGGATGCTTAATTCACTGCTCCATATAGGCCAAGCCCACCTGCTAAAACTGGGTTTTGTGGCACATTGCTGCTTGCTGCCTTGCTTCAGTAACACCTAAAAGAAAGAACCTGGTATGGCCCAGCCTCCTATGGTCCCATCCTGACATAGTTCCTTTCCTAGAGACACTATATGATTATTCCTGATGACAGATTGGTACAAATCACCCTTGGAGTTTGGATCCTGATCTGAGTTATCCAGCTGACTCCCCTTTCTTTGTAATGGACTGGACCCAAATTCCAGCACTGAACACCCCCAGCTCCAGGAAAAATCAGATCTGGATGCAAATCCAAACACTGGAATTGACCCACATCTCTGTCCCTGGTCATGTTTTGCAGTGAGAGAAGGAAGAGAGGGTGAAATCTCCTTGTCCTAACACTTCAGGGAGCTAAAGCCAGGTGCTCTATGAAGATGGCTCAGAGGCTGTGTCACCTCCTACTTGGAGGGCACCTCCAGTTCATCCCATGTATGTACAAGAAGGAGTGAAAGGAACTAATCAGCTCAGAGGTGTAAGGGAAGTAACAGCCTCACCAAGTTTCAGCATCTGTCAGATGAAAAGATTCATGACATAGATACAGGAGAGAAAGATTGTTACAAGTATCAGGCTAAATCCTAAGGTATTTACACAGGCTTTATTCAGTAAACTCCTGCTGACATCAGTAAAAGTTTTGCTTGAATAAGGACTGAATAAAAGCTGGATTTGTCCCCTTAAGCCACATGAAACGAAAAGCCAACCCTCTTGAGTGAAATTTACAAAGCAATTCTGCCTTCCGTGGAGTGCTGTTGGCATCTCTAAAAGTTTTATTTTTCTTCAAAAATTCTAATAGTCCTTGCTAGGAAACTTGTATGAGTTTAAAAAAAAATAGTCATGCAGTGAAATTATATACACTCATTTTCTGTTCCCTTTTATTGTCAGACCAAAACGTCGCTGTGAGAATGTTCTGATCTGATGGATTGAATCTGTTACTGTTTGTAAAATACAATGTGAAATAGATTTTGCAGCAGGTCAATTCCTTAAATGTTGAATCATTAATCAATGACGAGACACACGGTGAAGCATCTTCCGTATCTCTGTGACATTCCGAATACAGCATCAATCATCCAGCATAGATGCACCTGCAGAAAAAAAAAGGAGTGAAAGTTACATTGTCCTAGTCAGAAACTCAAGGCCCCAGACAAAGATACTCTAAAAAGGTCTATGAAAGACAAGCAAAGTTAGGTATATTGGATTTGTTGTGGGAGTTATAAATTCCTAACTTCTTTTGGCATCAAAGCTAAATACACAGAGCTAAAGCAATGTTATATAGAATCATAGGAATGTCAGGCTGGAAGGGACCTCAAGAAGACATCTAACCCAGCCCTCTGCGCTGAGGCAGGACCAAGTAAACCTCGATCACCCCTGACAGGTGTTTGTTCAACCTGTTCTTAAAAACCTCCAATGACAGGGATTAAACAACCTCCCTTGGGAGCCTGTTCCAGAGCTTAACTACCCTTAGAGTTAGAAAGTTTTTCCTAATATCCAACCTACATTTCCCTTGCTACTGATTAAGTCCATTACTTCTTGTCCTATCTCCAGTGGACATGGAGAACAATTGATCACAGTCCCCTTTATAACAGTCCTTAACATATTTGAAGACTGTTACCAGGTCCCCCCTCCTGATGACATGAAGTCATCTTTCCAAAGATTTGACCTCCAAATCCACTGACATCACATGAGCTTGCAGGTCTGTAACCGAGAGCAGCACTGGATCCCAGGAGCCTGAACATTGCTTTGGTGAACCTGACTTACTTGCACCATCTGCTAACCTCTGGTGCTGGTGAGACGATTCGTTCCGATTCGGTCGAGAGGAATTCCAAATCGTCGCTTGGGCAACTCCACCACTTTCCTGCACAAAAGAACAGGGCAAAAACTGGTAAGGATACTTCACAGGAGTAACCTAAAAATGTTTGCATCTTTGCTTCCTCCGTTTCACACCTGTCTTGGCAATGGGGTTTGGTCAGGGCAGCTCTCTTGTTAAAGATGGAGGTTCTGGACAGTTACTCAAAATAAGTTGTTTTGCATTTCATAAACTGCTGCCTCTATAAGAAAACTACCACTGCTGGGAGCATAGAGTTACAGCTGTTTACAGAAAGGCTGAATTTGGTCCATTATCCCCATTTGGTAGTTGTTCATCTACTATTCAAAGAAGAGGAAAAAGATTTTTAAAATGTAAACAGGAACAGTATTTACGCAAAGTTTCATTAACCCATGGAACTGATTGCTGCAGGATATTATTAAGGCAAATATCAAATATTAAGTTACAAAGGCTGGGAAACCTTATTTTCAGGCCTGTCCTCCTCCAAAGTACAACGGTGCACAGTCAGGTATTTTGTGGGGCTTTATACCTTCCTCTGAAGCACTCAGCATTGTCCACTGTCAGAGATAAAAACACCAAAGGCAATGAACCATCAGTCTGAGTCACTGCAGCAAATCCGACCTTGCCAATGTGTCACAGCAAAACTGAATAGTTCTTCCAAATGTTGTAACCAGCAGGAAAATATTGAGAAGGATGGACTCGTCTTCTAGTGCCAAAGAAGCAACAGATGTTGTGTTGACACAACTGATGTTCCATCCTACATGACCTGGGGTAAGTACACTCCCATTACGCCTTCTTCTCCTCTTCCTCCTCCCACTCCTGATCTGCCCCCTTCCTCCTCTGCTCCCAGTGTCCCTTGCACCAGGGGCTGCAGCAAAGATGCTGGAGAGGGGTCTCTGTATCTGCTGTAGTAGGCCCACAGGCTGGGGTCATTCTGTGGGGATGGAGGCCTCCCATATGGCCCCTTTGCACCAGCCCAAGTGGCGCAGAGGGCCACATGGCAGCGCTGAACCGATCCTCCTCTTTTTATGTTGCTCATGAAACAAGACTGTAAAATGAAACCAATTTCGCTTCCTGTACCCAGCCCTGCCCCTGGCTTCCCCCAGGCCCTCTCCCTGTCTCCTCTGACCTCACTCTCCCTTCCCCGCTTCCTCTTGCCTCTCTCACACCACCAGTGAACAGTTGCAACTTTGTCAGCCTTTCCTGCTGACCCTGACGGGCCTCTCCTCCCACTGGTAGGCTGCTGGCTGCACACCCGTGCCAGCGCCGTTAGCAAGGAGTAGCACTTGCTGGCATGCACTGCGTGTTGCTCCAACCATCTTTGGCAGCCCTGGGGAATCCACAGGCGTGTTCCCTTGGCCTGCAGGCGAGGCGGAGAACGTTACAGGGCCAGTGTTAGTAAAAACCGAGGCCTTTCGAGGAAAGAGGGTTGGATCCGCGGTCACGTTTCAAACCCACAGAGTTCCAGGCCCTTTGAAATCTCCTCAGACCTGTTCCTCCATCCTCAACTCAAACAGCAGCAGCTCGGCTCTGCGGTCAGCCAGTAGCTTACTAAGTATAACTCCAGGGGGGCCTTCTCACTGAAAGCACCTCCTCTCCGCATCAATTTAATTCATTCGAAACGAAGGGCAGGATCTGAGCCAAGCTCTGCTCCATTTGACTGTCTAGAAGCCCCTTACATTCGGGGCTCCCATGAAGACCACTTGCCCTTTCCCTAAACTCTGCAGATGCCCAGCTCTTCCACCACGTTCCCTCCCCCTACCCCGTACGGGGTGACCAAGCCCAGAAAGGTTATGGGGCAGGACGGTAGATGAAGGTGGAGCCAAGTCCCTAAAGGGTTTGAAAATCAAGGCCAGAGAGGAATTACTGAGGGAGGCCATAGGGAAGAGAGGGAGGGGATGTGACTAAAAGGAATGGGATGGGAAATAGAGGGTGAATCCCAGGAAATCAGCCTGACTGCAAGCCACGGCTATGTGCCAGGGTGAACAAAGGGTTAACTCAAACTCAGCTCCTCACTCCCCTAGAAGACGGGCTCCAGGGGAGGGCTGGAAGGAGGGGCAGATGCCTTAGGCAAGGTCCGACTCCAAGCTCTGGGGGCCCAGGTCCGGGCTGAGCCCCAGGGTGGGCAGGGCTCTAGGTGCCGAGTATTGTGTGTTACTTTCTTGTGATAAACACTAAGGGGCTGATCCTGTCCTCCCAGATAACACCGTGGCGGCACATGGGGCAGGACATGCGCCTCGACAGGCCGCGGGTGAATTCCCCCGGTGCAGAAGGAGCGTTGGGTTAATGCCAGGGGCAGGAGGAGAGTAGCCATAGAGCTTTGAGCTGCAGTCAAATCCATAGGCAGCTCTGGGGGCTGCTCTAACTTACGTCAGAGGCCATTTCAGCAGCCCAGAAGCTGGGTGGTTCAGCAGTAGTCTAAGGTCACTTCTCCCCTTGCCCTGCCTGTCCTGGGGCAAAGGCTTTCCTGGCTGTGACTTGGGTTTTTTTTAAATCATTCTGCGTAGTCACTTCACTAGCTTTCAACCATTAGCTTGCAGGATGCTCTCTGAAATGAAGTGCACGTGGTGAAGGTGATCCATTGTTCTGGACATTTCAAATAGAGTCCGCAAATCATGGGGAGGGTGAGAAGGTAAGGTACAGGGGGGAAGCATCCTGCAGGGGTAGAAGGGATGAAATAGAGGAGACCTAATAGCTGTATTCCAGTTTCCTTTCTAAAAATGGTTGTTTGCAATGCAACGTTTAGACAACTCAATAGCCGCAAACATGAGCATGAGATTTCAATTGTTGGTTTAAATGAACAGAACCAAAAGGTGAGATATTCCTAGCTAAACCTTCCCTTGTGTCTTTCACCCTGACCAATATGGCCATGCAGGCAGGAAAAACAAAACGTTTCATGAAAAACTGAGCATTATTTTTGAGAGTGGAGGAACTTGCATTTCACCCATAAAAGCACCGCCACTTTGCAATAAAAACCATGGTGTTTCTGCAAACACCTAGTGAATTCCCACCTGGGGACTAATCCTAATTTTTGTCCTTGGAGAAACTTTACAAAGAGTTGGAGGACTGGAAAATGAACTCTCTTCACTCTCTTGGGCCTTGTCTTCACTAGGAAACACGACATGTCCTTAATTCCAGGTAGCTACAGTGTAAAAGTGAAGATCGGGCAGTTTGAAGTTTTCACAAGAGTCAGTGGATCAAGGTAAACCATAGGATCCCCCAAAGTCTTTAACTGGTCCTGCTAAAACGTGTGAAAACTGCCAGTTGCCCTGGTCTTCACCAGTGTTTTACTTTGTATTAGGTAACTTGTGTTAAGAACACACCTTTTTTCCCTGCGAGAGAATCAGAGGCATCAGGCAGCGTGCAGTTCTGCTCTCTGTCTGTGTTTGGTTGGATATAAGGAGGACTTAATTTTCCAGAGCTGTCAATCTGCTGCCTTTCAGCATTGCTAAATTCACTGTAAAACTGGAACTCAAAACCCAAACTGTCACATAGCTCCCCGGCCCGGACTAACCAAGGTGCACTCACTGCACTTGCAGAGGGACCCATCTCCGAGGAGCCTTCAGCCACCAAAAACCCCCCCAAACCAAGTAGTGCTCTGACGCTGTGCCCCAGCTCACAATGGCACTCACTCAGATTTGGCCCAGCTGCCCCTCCATCACGTCAGAGGAGTGGCCAGGCCACGCCTGGGAGTGTAGAGGTTGGTGATGGGAGCCAGCAGACCTGGGTGGCTGGGATAAGGGGGAGCCACTGTCGCCCAGAGTGGAGTGCTGAGTTGTGGGGATGTGCCGGTGAGTGGCCAGGAGGGTCCTGGGGGCAGTGGGTGTGAGGGATATGGGGCAAGTGCTGGGGGGCAGTGGGGTTGGGGAATGGGACGTTGGTGGGGAAGGGGGGATGCTAGGGGCTGTGGCTGGTGGGGCTGCAGTGTTGGGGGCTGCAGTCAGCAGGATGTAAGTCAGGGCTGCTGGGATGTGCGTGGGGGAGCTCTCGGGATCAATGGGGGCTGATGGAGGGTTGTTGGGATAGATGTGAGGCGGGGGGCATTTAGGGGGTCTGTGTGGGGCTGGGTACGTAAGGAATCTGGGGAGCCCCCCAATTTCCATAGTGGTCAGGGTCCCAGAATTCTTTAATTTGGGCCTGATGTTTCCCATCAAAAGCAGGTTCAGAGAAGGGCTACTAGGATGATCCGAGGAAGGGAAAACCTATCTTATGAGAGGTTTGTTTAGCCTAACCAAAAGAAGGCTAGGGGAGATCTGATTGTGCTCGATAAATACATCAGAGGGATAAATACCAGGGAGGGAGAGGGATTATTTAAGCTAAGTACCAATGTGGACACAAGAACAAATGGATATAAACTGACCATCAGGAAGTTTAAACTTGAAATTAGACCAAGGTTTCTAACTATTAGAGGAGTGAAGTTCTGGAACAGCCTCCCAAGGGGAGTAGTGGGGGCAAAAGACATATCTGGCTTCAAGACTAACCTTGATAAGTTTATGGAGGGGATAGTATGATGAGATAGCCTAATTCTGGCAATTAATTGATCTTTGACTATTAGTGGTAAATAGCCCACTGGCCTGTGGTTGGATGTTAGATGGGGTGGGATCTGAGTTACTACAGAGAATTCTTTCCTGGGTGTTGGCTGGTGAGTCTTTCCCACATGCTCAGGGTTTAGCTGATCGCCATATTTGGGGTCAGGAAGGAATTTTCTTCCAGGGCAGATTGGGGGAGGCCCTAAAGGTTTTTCGCCTTCCTCTGCAGCGTGGGGCACGGGTCACTTGCTGGAGGATTCTCTGCAGCTTGACGTCTTTAAACCATGATTTGAGGACTTCAGTAGCTCGGTCATAGGTTAGGGGTTTGTTACAGGAGTGGGTGGTTGAGATTCTGTGGCCTGCATTGTGCAGGAGGTCAGATTAAACGATCATAATGGTCCCTTCTGACCTGAAAGTTTATGAATCTGTGATTCATTGGAACAAAGTTAAGGCCTTTTATGGTTGAGCTGATCCCTCTTGTGGCCATCTGCAGCAATGACAGGGACTTTCAGCCCATCCTGCAGAGCATCTGTCTGCAGAGCTTCTGTGCATCTATCTTCACCTGTCGGCCAAGCAGGCCTTGATACTGGGCAGGAAAATCAAAAGGAATTTTGTTTAAAAACATTATTTGTGCCTTTGTGACGCTTACTGGAGTCTCCATCACTTCAATCTCATCTAAAAGCTCGTCTTCTCTTGCTTTTGTCTATGCTTTCCAAAGCTTCTTAATGTTAACAAAGAATAGGTGAAATCCGGGACAAAGTGAATGGCCACTTTGCCATTGACTTCAGTTGGGCTAGGATTTCACCCAATCTCTGCTGTAATTTTCTTCTGTGTGAGCGTATATCACGGCACTGTATTAATGCAGGCCGTAAAGTCTTTTTCAGCGTCTGAGAGCTTTTCAAGCCATTACATTCAGGATCTGTAAACACCCTTGAGCTAAAGGTGTTACAGTAGCAGGCTGTCATCCCATGGAGAAGGCAGAGACTCTGGCATTGTTTTACACGTGCCCTAGTATATACACTAAGAAACATTTGTATTTGGTCTACATGACCAAACAGCATTCTCTTGGTCTATACACTAGTGTGGTCATTGTATAGGGTGATCCGAGGATGCTGGGTAGAACAGTAGCTGTGTAAAACGTAGTGATCAGAGAAATTCAAATGGCTTCAACATTTGGTTCATCCAGGAGCCAAAAGCTTGTCTGCTTCTCCGAGCAATGAAACCCTCGAGGGTGAAACCGGGGCTGGAAATGTCATGAAAAGAGATATTTGGTGATACTCTGGCACTTCTGAGTTTAGCTAGACTTGGATGAAACTGGTTTTGATTTGACAGATGTCATGAGAAATATTGGCCCATTTCTCAAACTTCCTTCTCCCCTTCTTCAGATATTTTGCTTTCTCTGTAATTTAGATCAAATTGATATTTTTATATCTAAAATATGAATTTCCACAGCTTCTTTTGAAAAAAAGGTTCATTTTTGCTCCCCAAAACAGCCAAATTTTGCTTAAAAACCCCACGCATTTACTGCAGTTATTTTTTTTCACAGAAATGGGCGCATTTTGATATCATAGTGAGCTGTAAGAGCAAAAAACCCTGCCTGAGGTTAAATCATTTCACCTTTCACCCCCTACTGGCCAGAGCCTGTAAGTGCAGAGCTAGTATTAAAGCTGGTTAATTGCAAAAATGTCTTTGGAAAAACCAATTTTGGACAATGTTGGCTAGCTCTAGTGAATATTTTTCACTTCCAAATTAAACATAGTCAGCCAAACTTTTACAGAACTCAGTAAAAATTCTAGTTCCAGGTTTGTGGTGAGTTTTGGGTGAAGGCTTGGATCAGGTTTTATTTGATCTTAACTTTGTTCACCCATCCATACGACGGTCCCTCTCCAGCAAATCACTTAAGCGAATGCCTAACTTTAAGCACGTCACTAATTGCTTTGCTGGTTTGGGGCTGAAAGGTGAGGAAAGATGGTCACCAGCAGCAAATATCAGGGGAGGCGAAAGAGAGCGATCTCAGTGAGCACTTTCCGTTCCGATGAACATCAGACATCCTGCAAGTCTTGCCCAGCAGCCACACGCATCTCCTTTGCCTTCTTAGTTCTCATCTCCTTGCCTCATTCTGACATAAAGCCCCTTCTCCTCTTAGGTGAACAGTCAAGATATCAGGCCTGAATATTACCAGGTGCATTGTAGGATAGGTACACTGTACGGGCTTTGCTCAGACCCAGTCTCAGTGAAACCAATAGACCAGGATCTTGAAGACCTTACTCAGGATGCCTTCCTATCATGTACTGTCCATGACTTGTATGCACACTACAGTGTCGGTCAAGATTTGCTGTGTAAGATGCCCTTTCACCAGCCATCTGTTCTTGGAAACTTTTCCCTCCCAACCCCCCTTCACTTTTAAACCCCAGACAGTATATATTCCTGGAAGAGTTTTACTGCCTAAAGAGCCTTTTAAACTGAAGGGCCATTAACATGAATGAAAAAGGATGCGCTGGAGGAATAACTTTTCCTGGATGTCTCTTGTAGGTTGATTAGGGCTACAGGGATAAAGCAGCGGCAGAGTGCATTATTTACCGTCCATCTTGCAGCAACATTGAGAAGATGAGTAGTCTGCAGTGACTTCGATATACTGACAAATGAATTACCCACAGCCGACCACAGAACTAGCTAGCTAATGAAAATGAGTAGCTTGCTTTTATCTGGTCTATCTATCAATATTCTTTAGCGGTCATCACTCTACCATCCGATCACTCAGCTTACCTCTGCTTGCCTTTCAGATCTACCGAACTAGCAGAAAGCCTGTCGAGAGGAGACCCAAACCCTGGGAAACTTCTTTTCTTCTTGGTCTCAATCACGTTATTTTCCAGGGACACTAGCTCATCAAGAAGCAGTAGCTTAGCTGCCAGGTCAGTGGCTGACTTCTCTTCACTGGATGCGGAATGTGCTTCCATGCTTAAGACTATGGAAGAGTCAAAGGGCTGCAAAGGAAGAGGGGGTGGGTTTGCTCAATGTTTCTGTTTTAGGTAAAGAATTTCAATTAGCACAGTGAGCACACTGCTTGGTACAGCCCATAAATACATTAGAACCGACAAATACTAAAGCTGGAGTAAATCATTGGAATGAGATGATTTCTTACTGAAAATTGGCCACTTTTCCAAGAGGAATTTTTTTAATGTCAGGTTGTTGACATGGTTGAAATTCTTCATTTTTCGCAAAAAATTGAGTGACTTTTTAACTGAAATCTTGCTCTAAAATGTTATTCAAAATGGTTATCAACATTTTTTATTTAGTGAAACCTGAGTTTTTGGTAAACAAAAACTTTCCATAATCATTTCAATAACATTTTTAATAATGTATTCAATTTTTTTTGAATTTCAATTAAATAATTCTATGAATTTTGGAGGGAAAATTAAAATTTTATTTTCAAACTCTTTGAAATGAAAACAGCTTCAAAACTCTGATATTTTCAGGAAACTGATTTTTGGTTTATGACAGGGTTTCTCAAACAGGACGTGCCGCTTGTGTAGGAAAAGCCCCTTGCGGGCCGGGCCAGTTTGTTTACCTGCCCCATCCACAGGTCCAGCCGACTGCGGCTCCCACTGGCCACGGATCGCTGCTCAAGGCCAATGGGAGCTGCTGGAAGTGGCACAGGCCAAGGGGCGTACTGGCTGCCGCTTCCAGCAACCCCCATTGGCCCGGAGCAGCAATCCATGGCCACTGAGAGCTGCGATCAGCTGGACCTGTGGACAGGACAGGTAAACAAACCAGCCTGGCCTGCCAGGGGCTTTCCTTACACAAGCAGCGACCCCTGGTTTATGACCAGCTGTAGTACATGCCTATACAGGATTTTTCATTCCAAATCACTTTACAAATTTGACAAATTGTTATGCAAAGAATACATCAAAATCATTTCACCTAGCACTGAAATGCTACCAATTCAGAGGTAGGACATGGCATGGTAGCCTTATGCAAGATTAAGACAGGAAATAAAGAACAGGGTATCCTCTTGAAACTTGCAGGGAATTTGGATAGGCAGGATGTTTTTTGAACTTCATTTAGGACACTTGATGATTGCCCTGTTCTGTTCATTACTTTTGAAACACCTGGCATTGGCCACTATTGGAAGACAAGGTACTGGGCTGGATGACCCATTCGTCTGACCCAATATGGTTGTTCTTATGACATTAAAGTTAACACCCTTACTAGACTATATTTATGCATATTGGTTAGCTGACAAATACTGATTGGCCTGTCAATACCGAAGACATAAAAACAGACAATGAAACAATTTGCTCTGCTTTGTAAGAGGCAAAAACCATTGCTCCACGGTTAGCCTTTTTAAAAACAGATGTAAAGCTGACGCCCTGACCACTTTTGGTCATTAAAGAATCTGTGGCACTTTTTGGCAGATTAAGAATGTTAGCCTCAGTGCCCTTGCTCAATGATAATGTAGGAGATTATTCTCTGCCTACTTCAAATTCCCCATTCACTTTCAGTTGGACACAGTCTTCTTCTTCAGTTCCTGACCTAGACACTGGTTTTATTCTGTTGTGTGAATATGCTCGATTCCAAGGGAGGCAGCATTTCAAAGCCAATACATGTCTCCTTCTCAGAGGACAGCACCTTGACATGGTGGGAAGGCTGATAGATATGCTGGTGGGAACTTTAACTCCTGGTAGGGCCACCCAAGCCATACAGGTCAAAGGATAGGGACCAGAAGAAAGGCTGCCATTGGTCCCCTAGGTCAGGGATTGCGTGATAGGCCAATGACTTGTCCTTGTGAAAGAGTGAAGTTAGAAACACAACAAGGGAGCCATCCCAGCAAACAGCCTGAAAGACGGGGATGAGGCTGTGTCATAAACAGATAGCTAAGGGTTCATGTCTCTTTCACCTATAAAGGGTTAACACACAGTGACCTGTAACATCTGACCAGAGGACCAATCAGGAGACAAGATACTTTCAAATCTGGGTAGAGGGAGTTTTGGGTGTGAGTTCTTTGTTCTTGGTCCGTTCTCTCTCTGGGCTCTGAGAGGCACCACAAGAATCTCCAGGCTCTCTAATCTTCTGTTTCCAATTTGTAAGTACAATGGTAGAAAGACAATAGGCTTTTACATTGTTTTTCTGTATTTGCAAATGTGTAGTCTGCTGGAAATAGTTTAAATTGTATTTTTTCTGAATAAGGATGTTTATCCATTTTCTATAAGCTAAAAGACCATGTACTGGTTACCATCTAAATTGCAGAGATAAACCTTTTATTTTTTCTTTCTTTTTTATTAAAAGTTTTGCTTTTTAAGACCTGTTTGATTTTTTTCTCCTAGTTAAGGTTCAAGGGAATTGTGTCTGTACTCACCAGGAAATTGGTGGGGAGAAGGGAAGAATAACTTTTCTCTTTGTGTTAGATTTACGCAGCTTGAATCTGTATTGCCTCTGGGGGAGGGGGAAAAAGGGAGGGGCAAGGTAACACTCCTCTCGGGGTCGTGATTCAAGAAGTTGAATCAGGTGATCTCCTAGTGTTCCCAGGGCGGGAAGGAGCTGGGAGGAAGAAGGGAGGGGGAAGGGAAAAGGTTTATTTCCCTTTGTTGTGAGACTCAAGGAATTTGGGTCTTGGGACCCCCAGGGAAGGTTTCTGGGGGAGACCAGAGTCTATCAGGCGCTCTACTCTAAGTCCAGATTGGTGGCAGCCTATCAGATCTAAGCTGGTAATTAAGCTTAGGGGAATTCATGCTAGTACCCATATTTTGGACGTTAAGGTCCAGAATTGGGAATTATACTATGACAGGCTGTCTTGTTCATGGTTCCTGGGACATCTTGGTCTGATATCCCAGGAATGATTCAGATTCAGATATAAAGGTAAGATAGTAGCAGAATTTTTTCTGTAGTTACTGTAAGAATATCCACATTCATGCAGCCTATATTTGAAAAATGCAGATGAATTACCTAACCTCCTTCCTTTTGTGCTTCTGCTGTGCGTATTCAGGGAGCCAGTTAGAAATCATTAAAGAAATGGAGTTTACAAATATCTCATTATGCTGGATGATCATGGATTGGATGAGGAAATAGAACCCACTGCTAAGGATAGAAAGGATGCCCCTGAATTGCTGCATTATACTGCAATATTTGTAAAGTGTGTAATCTGGAACGAATGGGCTTCCCTTTATCTTAACAAGCCATCAGGGAAATTCTACAAGTCCATCTACATGTAGAGCTATGTGAACTGTATGCACTCCACATAGATCACAGGTAGGATGCGTTTATTAGCTTGTTTGAGGGTTTAAGAGTAGTTCATTTAGGAAACTCTTTTGCACATGTGAACACTAGTCTGATGAGACTTTAAGGAAGATTAAAAATCTTTCAAGGAAACCTGAAAGCTTTCACCATTTAAAACCCTTCATATATAGCCCATTTTAACAGAAGATCTTGCCAGATATTAAGGAAAAATCCTTGGAAGCTGAGATCTGTTCAAAATTATAAACTCCTCATGGCTTTTAGGGCTGGTTGCAATTTTTCCATCAAAATTGTTTTTTTGACTGAAAAAAATTTGTTATCAAGGGGTCAGCTTTCTGCAGAGAAATTCGACTTTGTCAAAGAAAGGAATACTCCAAAACAGAACATATTGATTTAGAAATGCTGTTTCAGACCCTGATGGGATTTGTTTGGGTGTCTCATGAATCTATTCTCCTCTGTGCTGGTTTTCCGACTATACTGCAGCTCCCATGTTGCATTGCAGTGGCACAGCAAGAGGGCAGATCATGATGCATCATGGGAAATGTAGTCCAACCAGGGAGTCCAGCCTACAGAAGAGACTGATAGCCAGTGGCACTCAAACTACAATTCCCCTGATACACTGGGGTGCCATGTCTGAATCAATATCTGTTGGGTTTTGGCTCTCATTTTTTCAGTTTTTGATTTTTGTACTAAAAATTTGGTTTTCTATGGAAAATAAAAACATTTCCCTTCCAGCCCTAGTGTATTTTAATTTCTCCACTAAAGAGTGCCCAAAGTGTGGCCTCTGGGTCAGATGTGCCCCATTCACGTTTTATGGTGTGGCCCACAGAATCCCACAGCTTTCATGGGCAGGTGAAGCATGGCAGGACGATAGGTCTCCATCCAATGCTCCTTCTTGATCCAGCTGAAGTCCACTCAAATAAATAAGCAGGATGATATGTGGCTCTTTGGCCTGCACAGGCTGCACCTGCTAAAGAACAGCGTGGTGCAATCCTTGGGCTCCTGGAAAGATGTCAGGGAATCCATCATTTGAGCAAGGTATTTGCCCGTTTACTCTACTCAGTCTCCATGGAGCTGGGTAAATTGTCACAACTTTTATTTGATGAATTTCACCTGTTTGTCTCTTGATAAACAGGTCCCCATCTTCCTCAGATCGCCATCCAATACTCCCCACTGTGAATAAGTGGTCACGGATGGTGCCAGGCTTGCATCCTTCCCCCTAATCCCTGGCCAGAATAGCTGGTGCAAAGAGAGGAGGGGGGAAGTTACTCCATGGAGTGGGATGAAGTACCCTACTCTTCCTCCCCATAGTGAGTGAGTGGTGGGGGACACACTGTGACTCTGGTTCACACGTCATCCTCTCTTCTGCTCCTGGGGCAGTGCAGCTCTCTGCCACCCGTTACGCTCTGCACACGGTATCGTCACAGTGTAACTCGAACCCTGCCCTTAGAGCCCGCTGCCCCCTCATCCCCGTCCTAAGGAGATACCTGTCTCTCCAGCTGTCCCTGGCTTCCAGCTCCCTAGGAAGGGAAGGTGCCTGCGGCAGTGTCAGGAATAGTCTCTTACCTGTGGAGCTGCCTCAGCAAGGACAGCAGTGCCGGTGTGCCACCGCAGCAGAGAAAGCGCCAGGACAGAGTGCACCACCCCAAACCGAACCTGCAGCATCTGCAAAGCACAACAACCTATTGAATCACTCCCCACTGACATGCACAGAGGAGGAAGGGCACGTGACAAGGGCAGCAATGAACAGTTACAAGGACAAGGATGAGCCACCCCAAACAGACCAGAGACATGGAGGGGAAATGACTTAGAATCATAGAGTCATAGAATCTCAGGGTTGGAAGGGACCTCAGGAGGTCATCTAGTTCAACTTGCTGCTCAAAGCAGGACCAATCCCCAACTAAATTATCTCAGCCAGGGCTTTGTCAAGCTGGGCCTTAAAAACCTCTATGGATGGAGATTCCATCACCTCCCCAGGGAACCCATTCTAGTGCTTCACCACCCTTCTAGTGAAATAGTTTTTCCTAATATCCAACCTAGACTTCCCCCACTGCAACTTGAGACCATTGCTCCTCATTCTGTCATCTGCCACCACTGAGAACAGTCTAGATCCATCCTCTGTGGAACCCCCTTTCAGGTAGTTGAAGGCTGCTATCAAATCCCCCCTCATTCTTCTCTTCTGCAGACTAAACAATCCCAGTTCCCTCAGTCTCTCCTCATAAGGCATGTGCTTCAGCTTCCTGATCATTTTTTTTGCCCTCCGCCGGATTCTTTCCAATTTTTCCACATCCTTCTTGTAGTGTGGGGCCCAAAACAGAGGAGGCCTCACCAGTGCCAAATAGAGGGGAATGATGACTTGCCCAGGTCACTCAGCAGAGCCAGGAGCAGCCCCTGACTTATAGCTTGGTGCCCAATTCTGCCTTCCTTAGGAGCCGACCCAGCTCACACCATCCTGGCTGGAAATCTTGCCATTGATTTGAATGGGAGTTGGGTTGGGGCCTCCAGCCCCAGAAGAAATCTGCTAATCTGCTTATTAATCTTCTTTCCATGCTCAGCCCCAGAGAGCATAATTCAGCTCGGACTCTGCCACTCTCTGTTGACTCTCCTGCTGGAGCTGGCTGTGTAAATACATTCTGATGATGTACAAGAGTTGTTTTATCCTCACTTTCACAGATCTCTCACGAGATCGGGCAGAATATACCCAGCAGAAATGTTTGACTTTGCTCTTGTTTCCCACACTACAAGAGAGATGAAGCAAAGTACTTGGACTCCTGGTTTCAAAGTCCAGCTATAACACATGTGTTCGTTTCTCTTAGGATGACCAGACAGCAAGTGTGAAAATTCGGGACAGGGGGTGAGGGGTAATAGGAGCCTATAAAAGGAAAAGACCCAAAAATTGGGACTGTGCCTATAAAATCATGACATCTGGTCACCCTAATTTCTTTGCTTCTCACATGGGTTTTTCCTTGAGTGATCAGAATAACAAGCCACCTTGGCTATTATCTTTGTACTGACATTTGCTAGTAGCAGACGCTGTAGAGGAAGGTATAAAAATGGTGTTAATTTTAATTATTTTTACATGTGCTTTTGTTATCTGGTTTCATACCCTTTTCTTTTGCCCATAAGGTTTAGGAAATGACTGATATAAACCAGAATAACTCCAGAGGAGTTAAAGGAGAGAGACAAAGGAATGAATAAGGTGAGTCTGATGTGTCCACTCATTCTGAGCAGTGATCCAGAAGCCAACAGAGCTACACCAATTTACAGCAGTTGAGCATGTGGACCATGGTCCCCGCCTCCCCGTTGTGTGCTTTATAATGTGTATTTTTGTACTTGGCTGTGCAATGAAAGGAAAAGCCGCCATCTATCACCTTGCAGAGAACCACATCCTGATTATTTGGATATGGGGAAGTAAAAATAAATGGTGAGGTTAAATGCACCCGTTTCATATGGTTTAATGTCTGCGCTGGTATTCATTCATCACAGAGACCAAAGAGCTAAAAATGGCATCTGGTGCACTAATAAAAATAAACACTATGGCACCTGCATCACAAAAGACATTTGATTAACCAGCTGGAACTTAACTCTGGCAAAATTAGAAGGAGAGGAAATTGTAGGGACTAAGGTCCTGCTTCTGCTCTCATTGAAATCAGTTGCAAAAATACGGTCTCATTGACTTAAATGGGAGCAAAATCAAGGCCAGCCTGAGACCATCTTAACCCCACCACTCCTCAGCCCTGGCTTCTGAACCCTTCTGTATGAGGACAACGAGTGTGGTGCTCCCCTAAATGCTGTCCTCTCCTGCCGCAGAGAAGGATATTAGTTCCCCTGAATTTTGGGCCCACTGAGGTGGGAGAAGGAAGCAGGATTTTCCCTTCTGTGAGTGATTTTGCCCTAAATCATTTTTGCCACTGAAAGCAAAGTCAAAGCCATTGATGATGGCATCAGCTGAACTTGCCACAGTCAGGGGTGTTACATTTGTGTATGTCAGACATTAATTTGACCCACCACTTTTAACCATATTCCCGGAGTTTAGCTATTTACACTAGTTACTTCGCTTTCTTCTGTTGTTCATCTATTGTATATTCCGATGTTGCCTGAACAATTCCACTCAGTTCCTTTGTCATTTGGATTTTGTAGATGTCTGTCCCCCTTCTACTTGAATCGTGACTCAAACTTAATCTCAGGTAGGGGCTGAAATCTACTGTTCTACCTCCCTACTCCAAAAGAGATGTGAAGTTAGATCTGAACTGCTCTGAGTAAACTTATGACTGCAACACAGCTCCTGGCAGGATTTGTCCTTCTTGTTGTGGGCTAGATTCCAATAGCTTTACTCATGCTGAGTAGCCCTTACTTGACAAATACTCCCACTGAATTCACTGGGTCTACATGAGGAGGTAAGGTGCTACTCCATGTGAATGCATGTCTCAGAATCTGTGCTATCTGAAATAACAGATAAAATTGCATGTTTGAAGTTTTGACCCATATTTTAACTCAAAACGCAGCAAAGCTTAAATTCCTGGTGTAATTCAGCATCTTTGTTGGCGTTCCAATTAAAACAGATAAAAGAAAGAAAATTTTTCTGCCATATCAAGACAGGATAAATGGCAGCAACCTCTGCACATACCATTCGAAGCGCCTTTCCAACAGAAGGCCAAACCAAAGTAGAGCTCTTGACCATCCACAACATGGTAACTCCCTAACATCAGACCCGAGGGCTCTGCAGATATGTTTTTCCTTTTTCTTTTAATAAAAGCGAAATGACATCCCCAAGCCAAGATGGCTGAGCAAAAACCAGACAGTGTAATTCATCGCAGAGTTCAAAACCATTCCCTATCAAAAATGTGAACAGCCATCATTGTTCTTTCCGATTCAAACAATCATATTTCACACCACTCTGAAGACTACTCTGAGCATAAATCACAAGGGGTTTATTTTTCCTGCTTGACAGTTAGCAACAGAACTGAGGCAAGACTTCATACACTGCAGCACAATCTTTCACTCTCCTGCCATTGTGCATTGATTACTCTCTCACGCAAATTTTAATAGCAACATTGTAACAGCTCCGCACTCCTCCAGAAATTTAGACTTTACTCTTGCAGTGAACAGGAGCAGGCAGGCCCCTGAAGTCAATGGGGCTTTGCTGGGATGTGCGTGTATGGTGTTCAAAGGAAGGATCAGGGTCACGGACTGTCACATATTGCGCATCATAGACATTAGGTTCTTCATGGCAACAGCATGAAAACTCAGATCTTCCCGCTCTAGAAGCATAGGCCTCTACTATTAGAGGTAAAGGAGAATCTCCATTACCGTTAGTCACACAGGGCCTCTGACATCATCCTTAGCAATTGTAATTTCATCCTGTAGAGGGCAGTGGTGTGCACGCTCAGCAACCAGCTCATTGGTTCATGGTGGTTAAGTCCATTAATGGCTATTAGCCAGGATGGGTAAGGAATGGTGTCCCTAGCCTCTGTTTGTCAGAGGTGGAGATGGATGGCAGGAGAAAGATCACTTGATCACTGCCTGTTCTGTTCATTCACTCTGGGGCACCTGGCATTGGCCACTGTCGGTAGACAGGATACTGGGCTAGATGGACCTTTGGTCTGACCTGGTACGGCCATTCTTATGTTCTTATGTTATGTTCTTATTGTACTATCTTGCAATTATTTAGGTGCCATCAAAAGTGGTCTGTTACTACCTGTGCTAGTTAAATGTATCATTTTGTGAGTCTCTCCACTGAAGGTCTTACTCATTGTTGTTAAGATGCAGATGGCAGAGTATTTTATCTGAAACAAGGATATGAGCTACTAACAGATGCACTGGAGGACCTGGGAAAAATCCTGCTCCCATTGAGGTCAATAGGCAAACTCACATGGATTTCTGTTGAAGTAGGACTGTGCCCTCAAGTGCATTCATTACCATAAAAGCCAAGATACTCCCATATCAGAAATGTCAGTGATTTCAGAAAGTTCTGGGAAGCCTTGCTTAAATGCAAGTGGAATTCTCAGTAATACCATGAAAATGTATGATGAAGGGGAAAAATACCGCGGCTGAATCCAGCACACAAATAGCTAAGCATTGCTCTTCTGTTCTCATCCCACAGATGAGATACGACACACTGCAGAAAGCAATCCATTATAAAAAGACATTGAAGTATGGGACTCACTGGAAAATGCATTCCATAAATTATAAACAGTTAAAGCCAGATACTCTCTGTTGTTAATAATGCATTTGCTGAAGTAAGTTTTGATCTTTAAGTTTTGGAAATCCACATCAATTCTTTTATTATATATATGATGCAGTCAGAATTAGCTTTCTCTATGATCATTCCAAATTCCCTTTTACTATTAATCTGGTTAGTGCAATGACTGTTCAGACTCCTGAGAATGTAGAGAAATAGCTCATGGCAGGCTTCATCTACTTAAATCTACTAGGATTTTCCAAATCTCATATTTAAAGTGGATGAACTTTGGCCAAGAATCCAAAAGTGATGAGTGATGTTGGGGGTCCATCTGGGGGGCTTCATTTTCAGAGGGCGAGTACTCAGCAATTTCTGAAAATCAGGCTCCTTCAAGGTGTCTGAAGATGAGCACCCAAAATCATTAATCACTTTTGAAAATCTTGACTTTGATGTATATCTTCACTCTAACCACACAGTTTTGCCAATGCTTTATCCTTATCGCCTGTGTTATCTTGCCATCTTGGCAATTATTTCCCTGCTATTTTGATCTATGTTAAATTGTGCTTAAACATTTTCTTGCTTTTAAACTTTGGAAAGAAGGAGATGTGGTGAGAACACGTACATGTAGATGGTTGCTCTGGCTGGTTGCTCATAGACTTCAACTGGAAGTTTATCATCACACTAGAAATAGCAGCCTGGATTTTGTGGCACCAGCTATCCACCTGAATACAAGCCCTGTTATTTTTAGTGCACTAGCTTAAGTGGAGCTCGAAAGTGTCAGTCTCCCTGGGCTGGAAGGCTCAGTTCCCGCTTTCCTATAATAGCAACAGGCATTCTCTTTGCTTCTCTTCTCTAGGGGACTTGCCTGTGTAAAGAGCCTGATCCTCCAGTTATTCAAATGGGAGAAGCCGCTTTACTTCGGTAGGGCTACTCATGTGAGTAAGGGCTAAATCTCAGAATGTCAAATTCTCATCACTGCTACAGGATGTATTTTTAAGAGGAGTTTTTAAGAGGAGACTAGACCCTCTCACCCCCGTGTGAACATCTGCACTCGCACCGGCATAAATCAGTAGTCACTCAGCTGCAGTCCATGGAGTTACACAGATGCAAAAGCAGTAGGAAGAGGATAATCAGGGATGGTCACTGTTTGCTCATTTGAATATTTTGTACAGCCCAAATAGTCCATGCGGGATATTCTAGGAACGTTTTCCTGGGAATTAGCAGGAGTTACACAATTTGGACAGCTTGCAAAGCTAAGAACAATCTGTACCTGACTATCACCCACCACAAACAAACATTTAATAACAGCAAATGAAAAGCACTTTGTCTGAATGCAATCATGCTTGGACACCAAATGTATCAGCCACAAATGACTGACAAAATCCACCTAGGAAAAAGTGCTAAATAAGCAGATTTTTTACAACACACAAGAAAAGAGCCATTAATGAGAAGCACCGATTTCCACCTTTGCTAAGCAAGATAATTGAAATAACTTTATAGCATTCTTGGTATGCACTATGGAAAACAAAACTTTATTAGACTGTTATCCATGCCAACAAAAGCTCAGCTCCTAAATCATTTATATATTTACCAAATAAGCAGGCCAACTTTTCTAAACGTATCTAATCACAGTTACATTGACATTTTAAGACTTCTTTTTAAAAAAGTTTTGTTTGCTCTTCAGGATAAGAACTAACAGCTCTTCAGTGTCACAGGCTTGCATGCCTTCAGCATTTAAAAATAAAGAAAACAAACCTTTAAAACAACCAGAAAGAGGAAATATACACAGAGGTGAAATGTACAGGGATATAGACTAGGTTTTTATTCACAGGTGCAGAGGAAATTTCTCTTTTCTTAACAATGGAGGGACATAAGTGGAAGTTCTGTGTACAGATAAGTGCAGACTATGTTATTTGAGCAGAGTCTAGTGCCCATTACAACCAGTTAAAATATACTTCCATAATTATACAGATAAAGCTCTCAAGATCAGCTCTGAAAAAGAGAAGAATGTCATTACAGTGGTAAGATAAATGGCTCAAATATTAGCTGTGATGTAATGGATGATAGATATATATTACCCTTTTGAACAAAGATCGAAACTGATTATCGGTGAAGAAAAAATTGATATCTGGGTGAAGATGTACTGTAGGTTGAAATTGTAGGTGATCTATTTCTTTGGGCAAACTCAGAAGAATATAAAGGTGATTTACAACCATATTACAAGCAATCTGTAGACAGTTGATGCATGTTTTGAACTTGCTCAGTAAAATAACAGTCCTAGAACTCAGAGATACACTTAGCAGTTAGACGAAGTTCGAGTTTTACAAATCCAGATCCATCTGAAATCAGCAGGGCAGGATTTTACTGGGAGTATTGATAAGCACCATTGCTCCAAACAGTAAAACTTTGCACTTATATAATCTTGATAATTTATTTCACAGTGTTTTTTTTTTAATCCATAGACTTCAAAGTGTTCTACAAAGAAAGGGCAGCAGGGTCATCTCCATCATATAGATGGGAAATTGAGGTCCTGAGATGTTGTTAACTCACACCAGTGTCATGAACAATCTCAAAGAATCCTGTGGCACCTTATAGACTAACAGACGTTTTGCTAGCATATATATACCTGCTCCTGGAAATTTCCACTACATGCATCTGAGGAAGTGGGTATTCACCCACGAAAGCTCATGATCCAAAACGTCTGTTAGTCTATAAGGTGCCACAGGATTCTTTGCTGCTTTTACAGATCCAGACTAACACGGCTACCCCTCTGATACATGAATAATCTCCTGATTCTCAGCCCTATGTTCTACCCATTAGAGACGATGCTGCTTCTAAAGTGAACAGCCAAATAAGCCAGTAGTGCATGCTCCCGTGTTTTAAGAACTGCAGAGATTTGAACCCCAATGAACAAAGCCCATGTTGGCTCCCCAAGAAAACTCCCCCTGTTCCCTCAACTGCCTCCAGAGTGCAGACTTGAAAGTTCTTTACATTTACACACTAAGTGACCCCAGTTATGGAGGCAGAAAGAGAGAGAGAGAGTGAGATTTTGAGCCCAGTACAAAGAAAGCGCAATTACAATCACTGGGCCAGACTATGTTTTCAGTTACAACAGTGCAAACCTGAGTTACTCCAAATCTGGCCCATCATTGATATTAGGATTTCCCTTGATCCTTAATGCTCTTCTGTAGATTTAGGAGCTTTACAAAAGGAGAAGAATAAAGAACTTGCTGGCTAAGAGGTTTCCCTGATCTAATTTCTTCATCTTGTGCCTTAAAACATGTTACAGGTAACATCCATGTAAACATGTCACTAAGAATCCATTATTTATTAAAGCAAAGCAATCAATCAAGCTATTTAACTAGATTGGCTCTTTAATTCCTTTAGAGCCGTAAAATGCATTTGATTTATTCTGAGTAGAACATAACATTCAAATGGGAAAAATCAAGGAAAAACAAGTAAAATACCACTATTATCTAGCATCTAGAGAGCACCTTACATCTTCTAAGCACTGCACAAGCATAAAAGCAAAAAACCTCTTTAATAGGGATGCACTGTTTGACACTTCTTATTTACATGCTAACTCCTTAGCTAATGGAACTATGTTTCTGTCTTCTATTATTAGTTCATTTCCAGTACCCAAATTACCAGGAGATGTGCTTCTTACTGTTGTACCCCAAAATGCCAGGAGGAATTGCACTTTTCCCATCAGACATGTGCATGTGTGTATTTTGTGCTTGCTTGTTAATTTCAAAATGTTCAGTGTTCATATGCTTAACAAAGAAAGCAAATATTGAAAGAGTTTCTGTAAACAAAGCAGCAGACACACACAAAAATCCCAGACACCCGTCGCCCACCACACACACAGCCCAGTTCCTCGCTTATCTTACCTTGCCTTGGATACAAGCAACCCCAACTTTGATGGATCTTGCTAGGATCTCCCACCCTAACTTATCCCTAATGCTCAGCTTTCTTTCAGAGTTTTTATAGTCTCTGCTGTAGGCTCCAAACTCCAATCCCTGCCTTTGCTTTCACTTACATCATTTCTAAAGATTTTCCACTGATCCTTGCCCTAAACCTTTCTCTCCCTCTCACTCACACACACACACTCTTGCCTCACATTTGTTATATTTATTGCTTGGATCGAGCTGATTAGGTTGTAATTAAAGGTCTAGGTTTTAAAAAAAAAGAATCAGAGACATTCCTGGGAGAGGAATAATCTTTGGTATCATTACCTTTCCTCTGAGCTCTTAGTATTGCAACCAATAATAGAGAAAACATGATGTCCTGGAAAGTCTCTAAACAACAGTAATTCATGGGACTACAGGAATGAATGTAGAAGGGCAATATGTACTTTAGAGAGAAAAAATACAAATAGTGCATTTTTATTAGCTGGTTATTGCTGTTGTAAATGAAATTAGGTGTCTATAGAAAGGCAGGCTGTTTTGTACATCCGTCATAGGGACTTAGGTCTTTCAGTGGTATGAACTGTTATCTTCATTATCGTAACAGCAGCAGAGACCGGCTGTGAAAGCAGAGGGCCATTTTTTATAGGCAAAGCCATGGTGCCCATTTAGTTGCCTGAAATACCAGGCAAATATGAGTCTGTCATCTTCTTTATTGCCTGTCCTCCTTCTTCCATTTGCAGAATGCTTCATACAATGCAAAGTACTCTTTGTTCCAATCTTTAAAAAGCATAAAATTCCTGCTTGTGGAGAAGCCATTGTATGAACATTTGCAGACCCCTTGTTTATTTGACAAAAGAAGCTGACCAATAGAGAATCTTTTTGTCACTGTTGTTGCTTTGATTTTGCAATAACCCTACCAAAATGCAGTAGGTAACAAGACAAAATTTTATAAGTAGTTCTTCTTATGTGTTTGGTTTGCAAAAGTGTTCTGAAAACTTGGTAGCCCCAGAACTAAAACTACTGGCTCACTATCTGCCCATATGAGGATGATTATAAAAGAAGAAATGGACAATATTTTCACCAGCTGTGAAAAAAAGTATAACTCCCTCTCCAGGCAAGGAGGACAGCAAAATGTGGCAGAACTGATATAAACCACACAACTGAAAATGACTGTTGCAAAATAACTTTCTTCCCAGCCACGTCTGGTTCCAAAGCTGTAGCCTTTCTTTCGGATGTGGAGTGTACCATTGTTATCACTGCTTTTGTGACCTTACGATTAGCTGATGCAATGTGCTCTACATGGGGCTGCTACATCTTAAAGCCATTCAGAGAGTGAAGCTGGCACAGGACACAGAAACTTGCTTATGGAGCAGAGCATCTTGCTGGGAGCACGTGACACCTGTGCTCTGGGGTTGGCATTGGTTTCCGGGTGGAATTTAAAGTTTATAAAGCCCTAAGTGCTCTGGCACCAGCCTATCTAGGGACCACCTCTCTTGCCAGGTCACCTTACCACAGCCCCAGTCAGCCAGGCAGCTTAAGCTAGATCCCCATGTTATGAAAGAGTGGGAACAGCTGGCAGAGTCTTCACCCAGTAGGCTCCAAAACCTCCCCCCCCACACCCACAGATCCAACATAAAATCATAGAATCATAGACTATCAGGGTTGGAAGGGACCTCAGGAGGTCATCCAGTCCAACCCCCTGCTCAAAGCAGGACCAATCCCAACTAAATCAACCAATCACCAACTAAATCATAGCCCAAATCTGGTGACTTTCTGGGCATGCTGCAAAAGACCCCTATTTGACAGGGCTGCTGGAGAAGGCTGAGGGCACTCTGCCTAGATGATGAAGAGAGTAGGTGACTGGCTGACTGAGCTCCTGTGGAGCTGCTGATTTTAATGCTGGTGACCTTTCATCTCATTGTATTTCTGTATAATTATGTTGGAGCACCTAGAGCCATAGACCGGCCTCTTTTATCTTAAATGCAAATAAAATAAATAATTCAGTTGAATGTAGCGTTTCTCAACTCAGGGGCAATGGGGAAGAGGAAGTCATGAGATCTTGAAAATTCCATGGTAATCTGAGGCGAAGAAAATCTGGCTCCCCCACTCTCCTGATGCCCTGACCCTTCAGGATCAAGTATTTTCTGTCAAACTTTCCAAACCCACAAAATAAGTTAGTCAGGCTTGCCATTGTCGTGGATGCATGTTTTTTACTCTTTTATAGGAAATGTAAAGGAGATGCAGAGCTTTTTGACATTGAATAAGAGGCTGCCAACTTGAAATGATTGAGAGACACTGGTCTGACCCATTCTATGTTTTTCTAATACTTGACAGCAACCAAAAAATTAAGCCCTGGAGGTGACTTTTCACCAAGGTGTGTCAGGAATTAATGTTAATAGGGGCCCAAGGGTCCAATCAAAGTTCATTGAAGTCAGAGGGTGTTGGACTTGGCCCTAAATATCACAAACAACAATGCACTGCAAAGTTACCCCATAGTGCAAGCATTTATATTCAACATTGTCCACCATGTGCTGCCATTGGAGGGTTGGCCCTCTCTTCGGGTGTGTCACTCAGCATCCCACAAACCTCTTTTCCATTTACTAAAAAAGCAGGTGCATCCTGGGTATTTAAGCTTCATCAGCTGAAGTCAATGATTAAATCTGCTTAAAGATGACTAGTCTTCTCCAGCCTTCTCCAGACTAGTCTTCTCCAGGGCTGCGGGAGAATTTTGTACCGAGGGACACTTGCTCAGATTGGTGAGAGTTTACTCAACATGGGACTATGCTAGGGATCGTCTGCCTGAGGTGGTGCAGTCTAGTCCTTCATCAGCCTGACTTGTGGATTCGTTTGGGGTGTTTCAGAGTGGTACCGTTCATGAACATCATGGATGTTGTATGGTGCTGAAGGGAGATAATGGTTGTAGTTATTTATGGAGCCCGGTGGGGACTTGCACTTGAGGCATGATGCAGCAGCTACCCAGATGATCATGCCACCCCCCTTCCAACTGACCCATCATCTTCGTCTTGTGCTCCGCCAGCCCCTAGCGCTGGTGGCTCACGGGGATGCCTTAGCCCACCTGAGAAGACACAAGAGCCTGCCCCTTCCATACTTAACAAATCAAACCAAATGGAAACAGCTCCTATACCTCCTTAGACTACATGGCTCTTCCCCTGCTTGCCCCAGCTACACCCTCCCAGGGTCACACAATGTATTCTCCATCACTGGACTGCAGTTTCTCTTCTAGCTCCATCCTGGGCTCAGCAGCTCATTTGCCCTGTGGGTGCAGGGCCACAGAAGGAAGACTCGATTCTACCCTGCCTGCAAGTCCCCACCGGGCTCCATAAATAAGTACAAGCATTATCTCCCTTCAACACCATACAACTCCCTTCTGATCCCTCCTTGGGGTCTTTCTCTGTCCAGACCCTAGAGCCCTTCTCGTTCCTGCTCTGTTCCACCAGCTGTCTTCCCAAGCCTGCTACCATGAGCAGACCATCTTGAGATCAGCACCTCCACTCCCCCACCCGCTCCCCTGAACAGCAGGCTGCTAGTTATATAATCATCTTGGCCAATGAACTAACCCCTCCCCCAGTCATATGACCACCAACAATCTCTCCTGGAGACTACATTTCCCAGTGCGCCCCACTCTTAAAGGGCCAATTCTCCAATTATGCCGGGGCTCACAGGACCTGCTCTTAAAGGGGCTGCCTGATTGTGTTACGGGTACGTTATTATTACTTCAGTGTTACTGTGGAAAGAACAATACTAACTAGAATTCTGCTCATTTGTCTGGAACAAACATGAGCATGTCAAAGTTTAAGAAGAATTCTAGTCTCTACACACAAAGCACTGGGCCATGATTGCTAAGCAGATTTACTCACTGATTTTAACTGGCTTCAGTGGGGCTACTCCTGTGAGTAAGTGCTCACCAGGTGAGTAAGTGTTGCAGAATCAGAATGAGCAGTTGCATGGAAAAAATGGAGCTCTCCACTATGATGCATTTGCAGCATTGCTGGCACTCCAGAACAGGCAACTTCATTCAAGCAGCTTTCCTGCTATCACCAGCGTGTGACGTGACGACAGGGTACATCGGTGTGGTTCAGTCCATCACAGGGCAAATTCCAATGATGTATTCTCCCGAGGATCCATTCATGTTGATTTATTGTTTGCAGTTTAGTAGCAGGCAGAGGCTCCAGTCAGGAGTGGAGTCCCAGGTGTGGCACAATCTCAGAGGAAGACACTCTCCTTACAACAAGGAGCTTCACCCATCATCCCACAGATTAAACTCCACCAAAGTCAATGGGCATTTTGCATAAATCACCATGGAATGACATGGCTCCAAAGCTGTAAAAATCTGCAGTTTATAACTCAGTCTGTGTAGTGCCTGCTTTTCATAGATTCATAGATTGCAAGATCAGAAGGGACCAATGTGATTATCTAGTCTGACCCCATGTAGAGCACAGGCCATAGACCTTCCCCAACATAATTCCTAGAGCAGATCATTTAGAAAAAACATCCAATCTAGATTTTCAGATGATCAGTGATGGAGAATCCACCACAACTCATGGTAAATTGTTCCAAGGGTTAATTATGCTCACCATTTAAAATTTACACCTTATTTGCAGTCTGAATGTGTCTAGCTTCAACTTCCAGCCACTGAACTGGCTTAGACCTGTCTCTGCTGGACTGATGAGCCCATTATTAAATATTTGCTCCCCATGTAGATACTTATAGACTGTAATCAAGTCACCCCTTAACCTTCTCTTTTTTAAGCTTAATCTATTGAGCTCCTTGAGTTTCTCACTCTAAAGCAGGTTTTCTAATCCTTTAATCATTCTCGTGGTTCTTCTCCGAACCCTCTCCAATTTATCAACATCCTTCTTGAATTGTGGGCACCAGAACTGAACACAGGATTCCAGCAGAGGTCGCATCACTGCCAAAAACAGAAGAAAAATAACCTCTCTATTCCTACTTGAGATTCCAATGTTTATACATCCCAGGGTTGTAGTAACCCCTTTGGCCATAGCATCACACTGGGAGCTCATGTTCAGCTGGTTATCCACCATGACTCCCAAATCTTTTTCAAAGTCCCTGCTACCCAGCAGTCATAATCACTGTGAAATACTGCCAAAGGCACGGAACATTTTCTCAGAATGGGCCATATTCTGTCAATTCGTACTCAGTGGAAATGTTACTTGAATAAGGATGGAGTAAGAACAACAGGATTTAGATCACTGTGGTTGTTAGAGCTGGCCACAATGTTTGCTAAAACATCTGCCATCAAAAATAGGGGTTTCCAGTGGAAAAAAGTGGAGGAAATTAAAAAAGTTAGAGAAAGTGGGATTTTTTTCCACCAAAATGATCTGATTTTTTTTTTTTTGGTGAAAGCTGAAATTTTTCACAAAAAATCCAAATGAAAGCAAAAAACTCTTTGTTTTTCTCTAAAATGTTCATGAAAAAAGAAAGCTCCATTTCAAGCAGGTCTGAGGATTATTATACTTGATGCCAAAGAATAAACACCTTGGGCTAGATCCTTAGCTGGCATCAATCATTGTAGCTCTGCAGAAGTTAATGGTACTGCACTGATTTACATCAGCTGAGAGCCTAGCAGGTGGTTCTTTTACCTCAGAAGTCAGCTGGCCAGATTCTGATCGCAGTTATAACAATGTAAAGCCAGAGCAATGCCAAAGTGGAGTGGAATCACACCAGAGTTACATAAATGTATCTAAGAACAGAATCTAGCCCAGCATTGTATGATACTGTTGTTGCTGGAGGGGAACACTGAATATTGCTTTTATTACACCTTTGTATGCTGTGTCAGCCATCTTGGATTGTTTAAAGTATGGTGCCTTCTTCGGTTTAGTAAAACATGGTGTTTTACCCATTCGTGTCTTTTTTAAAGCTCCTAAGCCAGGTGACCACATCATGAACTCATGACCAGAGAAGCTGCAATATTTTAATATAGTATCAGAGGGGAGCCGTGTTAGTTTGGATCTGCAAAAGCAGCAGAGTTCTGTGGCACCTTATAGACTAACAGACCTATTGGAGCATGAGCTTTTGTGGGTGAATACCCACATGTCAGATGCATGTAGTGGAAATGTCCATGGGAAGGTATATATATGCAAGCAAGAAGCAGGCTAGAGATAACGAGGTTAGTTCAATCAGGGAGGATTGGAGTTAGGATTAAACAAAGACTGTGAATGGCTAGCCAACTACAAATTTCTCCTCCCTTGGTTTTCACACCTCAACTGCTAGAACAGGGCCTCATCCTCCCTGACTGAACTAACCTGCCCCTGGAAATTTCCACTACATGCATCTGACGAAGTGAGTATTCACCCACTAAAGCTCATGCTCCAATATGTCTGTTAGTCTATAGGGTGCCACAGGACTCTATAATATTTTAATATAGTCACTATCGTTTTCAGTTACAAACGTGCAAGTAAGTATGGCTGGGTTATATCAAACCTCAAAATCCAAGTTGGAAGAATGGAAACACTTTCAGATCCTGAACTGGTACGGAATGGGACTAATCATTGTTAAATCACCTCTTTTTTTTTTCATTGTGTTTGGATATTGCCAGAGATCAGATGACTATAAGAATGTCTCTTTACACACACACACACGCATGCCCCCCCCAAAGACCTACTGCATACACTGTGCATTAACAATGTGCACACATGTTTTCTGAATAAAGATACATTTTGCTCCAGAAAGAAAGAATCATCCTAGGATCTCTAGTATTAAACCTGCGAGCTGTCAAAAGTAGCTTTCTGTTGCGTCATTTCCACTTAAAATGAGTCCTTGCAGCTACACAGGTTATGAAAGGGCAAAATCCACAAAGTGAAGTTAATTTACAAAATCAAAGTCAATAACGTTTTGTAGGAATGAGAGACTTTCTATTAATAGTTTCCAGTGTCTTAAATGCCATTTGGTCTAAATTAAGTACTTGTGGGAGAGCCAAATCAGAAGCATCCTGGGGACCATAATTAATAATAAATAATCCAGGAGAGTTGATTGCAAGGCAGGCTTTCCTCTGACCTCCCCAACTATGGGGGGAAAGGACATGTCTTGGAGTGAAAAATACTGTCTATCCTACGTGCCCAAATTCGTGGCCCCACTACCAAGACAACCAAGAGTTTTCCCCTTTGTGATGGTGGCTTCTGTGATATGGACAGTTGTCCTCTAGGGCCTGGACAGACAGTACACCAGCTCATTTCAAATAGATCACCAAAGAAACCATCACGTGGTGGCAATTTTTAGTCTCTACCAACCTGATGTGGAGTCAAACTGGCAACCTAGAAATGAAAGGCAGCAGAGCCTAGTCCCAGTCCACTGAGCCATGTAACTGTGAACAGGTTTCTGACTAAATATAAGATGACATGGATTGAACCATCTTAGTTTTCCAGGTTTAGGTAAGGAAAAAAACAAGGGGGTCCATTTTTTTTTTACACTGACTCTTTTGTCCAGTGTAGCCATTTGTGCTGATGTTGTTCATTACCTGAAATAAACTCTTTTCAATCCATCCAGCCAAACATTTTTAAGGAGCTGCTGACCCGCCAAAGTGTAATAAAGTATATGCCTTTGCAGTGAAACACATACTTTACTCTTAAAGCTAATTACAAATGTGGCTATAGAAGCATGAAATTGAATGCAAGGTTAGAGTTTAGCTTTGTGGCACAGAACTGCCAAAATGAAAGATATGTGGTTATGTGAAAAAATCATCAGCGCTCCATACTGACCTCACAGCTTTTGCAGTTCCAGGCAGTACCTTTCCTCACAGGGCTGGGCTCCTACCCTCTTCTACATCCACTCACAGCTTTTTAGTCACATCCACAGAATTAAGAAAGTGGAATTCACTTCAGGTTTACTACGATGAGGCAGAGTGTGACGGCAAAGGTCTGACAAAAAAGGACAGGGGCACATGATTACCCTTAGTCATCCTACTCTGGGCTCTGATGCCGTCATTACTAATAAAGGGAGTCCAGATGGGCCTGGATGGGAGTCTCCAACCAACACTTGGTGCTGGAGGAAATGGAACCAGAGACCATCTTTTTGTTATATATGTATGTACAGCGCCGAGCACAACAGAGCCCTGTTCCTTGATTGGTGGCCGCTAGACACTATTACAATAACAGTAATAAATAATAATAATGAGCAGGCCACATTCTTCCCTCTTAGTCCATATTGAACCAATCCTCAGTATGGTGCTGTGGAGTTGGGGCTGCGGGCTTGATTCTGATCTTATTTATGTTGGTTTTGCTCTGGTACAAATGCCCTGACTTCAAGAGAGTTACTCCCAATTTACCCCATACAAGTTACTTCAAAATCACACCTGCTGTGTTTATAGCTGAGATGTAAAACTGAAGCCTTTGGCCACTTGTGATTATTTAAGATCCCAGGACACTTAATAAGTTTGCCCTGGTATTCTGGCCAAATTCCAACTTTCCTGTTACTTCAAACGGACACCAACATTTTCTTCACTTACTAAGCCGGAGATTCATAGATTTGAAGGCCAGGAGGGACCACTGTGATCATCTAGTCTGATATCCTGCATAGTAGAGAACTTCCTCAACATAATTCCTAGAGCAGGGCTTTTAGAAAAACAGCCAGTCTTGATTTAAAAATTGTCAGTGATGGAGAATCCACCACAACCCTTGCTAAGCTGTTCCAATGGTTAATTACTCTCACTGGTAAAAATTTACACCTAATTTCCAGTTTGAGTTTGTCTAGCTTCAACTTCCAGCCATTGGATAGTTAGACCTTTCTCTGCTAGACTGAAGAGCCCATTATTAAATATTTGTTCCCCATGTAGATTCTTATAGACTGTGATCAAGTCACCCCTAATCTTCTCTTTATTAAATGAAATAGATTCAGCTCTTTAAGTCTGTCACTGTAAGGCAGATTTTCTAATCCTTTAATCATTCTCATGGCTCTTCTCTGAACCCTCTGCAATTTATCAACATCCTTCTCGAACTGTGGATCCCAAAACCTGACACAGAATTCCAGCAGCTCACACGACTGTCAAATACAAAGGTAAAATAACCTCCTGCTCGTACTCAAGTTTCTCCTGTTCATGCATCCAAGGATCACATTAGCCTTTTTAGCCACAGCAGGAACTCATGTTCAGCTGATTATCTACTCCTTTTTTCAATCATTTCCAGAGTCACTGCTTCCCAGGGTAGAGTCTCCCATTGTGTAAGTATGGTCTACATTCTTTGTTCCTAGATGTATTATACATTTAACCATATTAAAATGTGCATTATTTTCTTGAGCCCAGTTTATCAAGTGATCCAGATAGCCTTGCATCAATGACCTGTTCTCTTCATTATTTCCTGCTCCTCCAATTTTTGTGTCATCTGCAAACTTTTTCAGTAAGGATTTTATATTTTCTTCCAGGGCATTAATAAAATTGTCCAGTAGCATAGGGCCAATAACATATCCCCGCAGGACCCCACTAGAAACACACCCGTTCAGTGATGATGCCCCATCATAATTAAACCATTGTGTAGTGATGTAATCTGCTAAAGAGCTGCTGCATTATAACAAAGAGCAACAACAAAAATGATAAATTGCAGAATGCTCTTCATCTGCAATTTTCTTTGCAAACATTAATCAGCCAATTAACTCCTCATAGAGGTGGCTACATCTCATCTAGCACTAATTGGATCTTCATTACAAACGAAATTATCTGATGAACTGAGACCTTTTATCTTCAGCATTGGAACATTGTGAATTTATTTGCTCCTTACAATTGTTCATTGTTTCTGTTATGTGATTAGACACCTAAGTCACAAGCCTGGTCTATACGTAAAAGTTTGGCTGGCATCGTTGTATCAGTTAGGGGTGGTGTGGTTTTTTGTTTTGTTTTCATTTGGGTTTTGGTTGATGTTTTTTTTCTGACACAGCAGCAATGGGAAAAGCCCTAGTGAGGATGCACTTATCGCTTATTTCTCTCAGGAAACCAGCATAAACTATACTGGCAAAAGGACTGTTAGGCAGTACGAGCTGCCTCTATGTTAGAAGGGTTTGTTGGTGTAGCTATATGGGAAGAACAATGCTGGCAACATTTTAAGTGTAGCCAATGCTATGTAAGATTCTTTCTTTTCACTGGTTGCATGGCCCAGAGGTTTAAAGAGAAGTATAAAGAATGAGGAATGACAAGTAACCAATGGCAAATAACTGATCCTGTGGTTTATGCAGGAATACCTGCTTTGCATGCACAGATGGGTATTTGTACATCATGAAACTCAACCCTGTGCTGAGGTCAGCACAAGGACATGTAGGGCTCAAGTGGGACTGAAATTTCACATAGGCCTTAGGCTGGCTCTTTGCACAGGGATGAACTTCACCCACAAAGAACAATCATTCTTCAAACAAAAGTCCTATTGTCATGGATGTTCACAAATAGTAAATAGAGATGGGCAGAACATGACTGACCTGAACTGCTGTCTTGAACCCCAATGAGTGCTCATTGCGAACACTACAAAAACGAATTCCCGCCCCCCCGCTGATACTCACAGCTTCTTGTCAACTGTTTGAAATTGGTCACCTTGGTCACATTGAACTCATTAGTACTACAAAAGTGATTTTTCCTCCCTTTTTGTCAACTGTTGAGAATAGCCCACTTCTGCCTTAATTGAATTGGCTTGTTAGCACTGACCCCCCACTTGGTAAGGCAACTCCCATCTTTTCATGTGCTGTGTATTTATACCTCCATACTGTATTTTCTACTCCATGCATCCGATGAAGTTGGCTGTAGCCCACGAAAGCTTGTGCCCAAATAAATTTGGTAGTCCCTAAGGTGCCAGAAGGACTCCTTGTTGTTTTTACTGTCTCTACTGTACCCGTACCTAATTCCAGCAATGGATAGTACCTTATGTCCCATAGAGGGCCAATCCTTCTCCTGCCCAGGTCAAGGCTAGTCTTTACCTTTTGAGTTCTGTGGGACCAGGACTAGGCTACAGTCTGTAAAGTGCTTTGTGATGAAAGCTGCTCTGCTCATAATGACTTACAGAAAAGTTGCATTAAAAGAATGCTGAAGTTTCATAGTCAAACTCTCAAAAGTAGGAAGTGCCAAAATTAGGGGCTGCCGGTTCATCTGTAATACAGCCCCTTGTGCGCACACATTATGGTACAGTCTTCAGTTACATGATCACACTGTAGTTCTTCCAGAGAGCCCTGGCCTCTTTCAGTGCACAGGATGGCCTGTGCTAACTTCTCATAGTTAGCTAGAGAATATTTATTTTTATCCCCATCATTCAAAGCGTGGCTCCAGACCTTATTTATTGCACACTATTCAAACTCTGCTCTGAAGAGAGAAATATCCATTTCCTCATTAGCTTGTCTCTCGTGCTAATTGTTATAGCGTCTGAGTGGTCTTGATGGGGAGGCACAGAGACACTAAGGTCAAAAGTCTCCACTAACTTGGGGTGCCCAATCTGAGACACCTACGGCCTGATTTTTCAGAGTAGTTCGCATTAGAGCACTTTATTTGCTCAGAGCACAGCTCCCACTGACATCGGTTACAGCTGTGAGCACTCAGCAAATCAGACCCCGGGTCTTAAGCCAGGGACTCAGAAAATGAGGCACTCAGTTAGTGAGTTACCACCTGTGAACATTTTGAGTTAAGTGATTTGTCCAGCAACACACAGGAACTCGATGGCAGAGGCAGGGATAGAATGCAATTGTCATAAACAGATAGCTAAGGGTTAATGTTCTTTTACCTGTAAAGGGTTAATACAGGAAACCAAACACCTGACCAGAGGACCAATCAGGAAACAAGACTTTTTCAAATCTGGGTGGAGGGAAGTTTTGGGTGTGAGTTCTTTGTCTTTTGTCTTGGTTCGGTGACCCTCTCGGCTCTGAGAGTGATTTTTCTATCTCCAGGCTTTCTAATCTTCTGTTTCCAAGTTGTAAGTACAAGGATAGTAAGACAATAGGTTTATATTGTTTTCTTTTGTATTTACATGTGTGTAGTTGCTGGAATGTGTTAAATTGTATTCTTTTTGGATAAGGCTGTTTATTCATTTTTTTCCTTTAAGCAATTGACCCTGTATATTGTCACCTTAATACAGAGACCCTTTAATGTCTTTTTCTTTCTTTTTTATATAAAGCTTTCTTTTTAAGACCTGTTGGAGTTTTTCTTTAGTGGGGACTCCAGGGAATTGAGTCTGCAGCTCACCAGGGGATTGGTGGGAGGAAGAAGTCAGGGGGAAAATCTCTTTGTGTTAGATTTACTAAGCTTGACTTTGCATACCCTCTGGGTGAGGGAAGAGAGAGAGATTTGATCTCTCGGTACTTGTGTTTCAAGGACTTGAAGCAGGGAGGGTGGAATCCCTTTGTTTAGATTCACGGAGCTTGAATCTGTATATCTCTCCAGGAACCCAGGGAGGGAACACCTGGAGGGGAAGAGGGAGAAGGGAAGTGGGTTATTTCCCTTTGTGGTGAGACTCAAGGAATCTGGGTCTTGGGGTCCCCTGGGAAGGTTTGGGGGTACCAGAGGGTATCAGGCCCTAAAATTCCTGATGGGTGGCAGTGATATCAGATCCAAGCTGGTAATAAAGCTTTGGAGGTTTCATGCTAACTTCTCATGTTCTGAACTCTAAGGTTCAGATCTGAGTAGGACAGTTATGACATGGTGGCAGAGTGGTGTGGATAGATAGAAGAATCCAGAAGCCAGTAGGAATATTATTTTCTTTTTCTCTGCTAGGGCTTTTAAGCAGAGAGAAAAGAGGTTGGGTTTAAAAGGAGCTAGAGAGAATTTTTTTTTCTGCTCTCTCTTGCAGTTTTTGGCTTGCATATTAAGCCAGGAACCATTAAGGATTGACAAAGGGTCTTTTGTTAAACAATAGTACTCCGATTGAGAGTCAAGCACCCAGCACAATACACATGCAAATAAAGTGTTTTTTTTTTCTGGTTTACTTTACATTTAAAAGATTAGCTAGAGGAAGAAAGAAAAAAAGGCACTGTTGCTAGGCAAACCCCAGGAGACAACAGAAAGCCAGCAGTTCAGACAATAAACACCGGAGGGCACCCCAACACAAGAAATCAGAAACCATAACTTCCAAGGCAAAAATGAAAGCAGAGGAATAAATCAAAAAAGGAAACCACAGGCGACAAATAAAAAAAAAAAAAGAGGTGGACCACAGAAGGAAACGAGAAAAAAAAGAGGTGGCCCACAGAAGAAAACAAGAAGAAGAAGAGGCAGCCTACAGAAAACAAATAAAACTCCAGAGGGAGACCCACCGACAGGCCATGGAATTAGAAAAGGCTAAGCAACAAAACACAGCCAATCCTAACAACCCTGCGCCAATGACTGTTCCACAGCACAGGAAATTTCCCATCTACAAAGCAGGTGATGACACCAAGGCCCTCTTAGAAAATTTTTAAAAAGCCTGTCTTGGGTACAGCATCCCTAAAGACCAGTATATGGTAGAATTGAGGCCACAGCTCAGTGGACCTTTAGCAGAGGTGGCAGCTAAAATGCCTAAGTTAAAAATAAACAACTATAAACTTTTTCAAACCAAGGCCAGATACAGAATGGGAATAACCCCAAATCATGCCCATCGGCACCCAAAAGTAAAAACGAAATGTGTAATTTCCCAAACACGTCTACTACGTTAAAAAATATTATAAGGCCTAAATATCAAAAACCAACGTTAAATCCATGGACAAACTGCACCTCCTCATACAAATGGAGCAGTTCTTGGATGGTGTTCCTAAGAACATAACACGGTACACACAAAATGAAAAACCCCAAAATCTCACCAAGGCGGGGGAGATTGGAGCCAAATGAATAAAAGTGGCAAAAAACAAAAAAGCTACTGTCAAGGGGAATAAGTACCCCAGGGGGCACACCGACAATAAACCCTACAACCGAGGGCAACCAAAGACCTCACCTACAACCCAAGGAAAGCCACAGACATCCTATTCTTCCACCTTACCAGTCTCCAGTAACTCACCTCAACCCAGTGAGCAGTCAGCTGAAAGATGCTTCAAGTGTAATGAACTGGGACATATAAAGGCCAACTGCCCAAAAAATGCCAACCAAGTGCAGTTCATTACACCACCATCACCCAAAAGATCCCCAGGCCCAGATGCCTCTCAAATACCCTTGAAGCGAAGGGAAAATTTGAGAGTGGGCGGAAAGAAGGTTACTGCATGGAGAGACACGGGGGCGCAAGTGTCAGCTATCCACCAATCCTTCGTCGACCCCAAATTCATCAACCCAAAGGCCCAAGTGACAATTTACCCCTTCATGTCACAAGCTGTAGACTTGCCTACAGCTGAACTGCCTGTCCAGTACAAAGGCTGGTCAGGAAGGTGGACTTTTGCAGTCTATGACAATTATTCCATCCCCATGCTACTGGGGGAGGATTTGGCCAACAAGGTGAAGCGGGCCAAGAGAGTGGGAATGGTTAAACGTAGCCAAACCAGGCAAGCTTCCAGACCCATTCCTGTTCCTGAGCCGTCCACAGGAAATCCGTCTGTGCTACCAGAGACCCAGACAGAGGTAGTGGACCCGGATCCCATGCCAACAATGAAAACAGCCACAGTGCTTCCAGTCCCAAACCAGGAACTGGGAAAGCAGCCAGCACCAGAACCGTTGCCAGCACTGACGCCAGCGCTTGCAAATCCATCTTCAACCCCAACGCCAGAGGGCGCCAGTGAGCCAGAACTGGCAGAAGCAGCAGACCACCACACCCAAGCGGCTCAGCCAGAGCCTGAAATACCCTCAGGTGCACCAGCGGAGAGCGGTTCACCAGCAACGGAAACAACCCCATCACCTACATCGCTTCCGGAGGGACCAAGCCCAGGTCCCCAGTGTAAGGAAAAACTGGTGCCCCCAGCCTCAAGGAACAGTTCCAGACTGAGCAGGAAGCAGATGACAGCCTGCAGAAAGTTTGGGCGGCAGCACGGAGCACCCCACTGCCTCTCAACTCTTCTCACCGATCCCGGTTTGTTATAGACCAAGGACTTTTATACAAGGAGACTCTTTCTGGTGGACAGCAGAAAGACTGGCATCCGCAGACAGCCATTTACCAGGGCACCAGTCAACTAAGAAACAAGGTAATTCTCTTCCAGCAATCCCCTATCTCATGCCTACAAACCTTCTTGTATTAGCAACAATTGAGACTGGGTCCTACAGACAACAGTCCCTTCTCTGCATAACCCTGATTCATCCCCAGAGCAGGTCCTTTCTGTGCACTGAGTGAGGCAGGGGTCACGTGGAAAAAATAGTGTGTGATCATGTAATTACAGCCTGTGTCATAAAGCTTAATCACAAAGAGATGCAGGCAACCTTAATTCTGGCATTTCCTAATTTTTGAATGCTTGACTTTGCAATGTTAAGCATGTTCTTTCAATGCATGCTTATTGGGTGCAATTTCCAAGGGTTTTTTTGGTTTTTTTCAGGGGAAACACTGAAAAAAAATTTTGGAATCATGTGTAGCCATAGTGAGCTCCACAAGCGTTGCAATGGGGGAGGTTTAGGTTGGATATTAGGAAACACTATTCCACTAGGAGGGTGATGAAGCACTGGAATGGGTTACCTAGGGAGGTGGTGGAATCTCCATCCTTAGAGGTTTTTATGGTCAGGCTTGACAAAGACCTGGCTGGGATGATTTAGTTGGGACTGGTCCTGCTTTTAACAGGGGATTGGACTAGATGCCTCCTGAGGTCCCTTCCAACCCTGAGATTCTATGATTCTATTCAACATCAACAAGGTTGGCACCTTTAGATCCGGAGCACAGACTCTGCCACTTGAAGGGAAAATATTCTAGTGATTATAAACTCTTCTTCCCCTACCTGCCCCCTCTGCCTTTGCCCCTTGCAGAGGGTAAAAGATTTTTAGGTCAGATGGAACCATTAGATCATCTAGTCAGAGCTTCTGGATAACACAAGCCACAGAATTTCATTCAATACTTGTGTATTTAGCTCGCTGTCTTTGTTTGACTAAAACAGCAAGGCTCATAAACCCCAGAGCTTGTCCCCATTCTCCCTCTGTCCCTGTTGCTCCCCTACTACAGAAGTACATCTCCTCTGCTCCACTGCCCCTAGTCCTCCCATGCAGCTTGTCTCTGGCGCAATCTCTGTTGCTTTCCCACCACCTGTGCTCTTCCCCCTGCTCCTCACCCCTCTGCATTCCAGCCAGGAGGTTTGCTGTTTCTCCTCCACACTGCCTGAGCACCAGGACAGCAAAGCAGAGCCAGACATCCTGCTCTGAGTTTCTGTGCCCACCATCACCGCAGCCCCGCAGAAAAGCTTGCTCAGTCCTCACAGTCCCAGAATGGAGAATACTTTGGAGAATTTAGCTGGCCAATCCTAACAAATCTCTGCTAAGCCTCTGTGAACTGAGATTTTCAGTAGCTCATAAATTAGCCAGATTTGGTGGATTTTCTTGGGGAAGGCAAAAGGCACACCCTTAATCCCAGGGTGGCCCCCTCACCAAACATCAAACCCCCTGCTCCAAAAGACCTGGCTTGCTAAAGTTTCTCAGTGAAACTCTTGCACAATTTTTTTTTACCACAGGGAGAAAACATATTTCTCCCTAACCTTGTTCTGCAAAATGGCGGAACCAGTTTTGCTGAAACTTTCAAAACAAAGAAAATCAGCCTGAGACAGACACCAGACAGATACCCAGCATGAAACATTTCAGCCCAAACCATTAAAGTTTAGCAAAGTAACAAACCCACTGACAACATGGTGTTATGATAAGAAGTGTTAGGCAATCTTAACCGTAGGTGTTGCTATCATCTCCGCCTACATAAAATACAGTAGGTAGAATACTGTAGAGCTAAAGAAGTAATTAATAATCAGCACTGGGAATGTAATCATCTGGGCATCGATTACTCAAACCAAGCTGTGGTACATGAAAGACCATATAACATCATCTTTAAAATTCAGCAGTTACCTTCCTTTGCTTAAACCCTGTAACACTTCCGTGAAGACACAGACATCTCAGGGTTCAGTATTCACACTGTCTCTACCACTTATTGCCTGAGTACATCTTTTATATGCATCTGTCTACCTGTCCTGCTCTCATTCATCACATCAGCTCACTTCCTTATGTAGGAACACACATTTCACACAAGGCCCTAGAAGTGTACACCTCTTCCTTCCACACTCTTGGCCAAAGTTATCCCAGGTGTGAGTCAACTGGATTACACCGGGGAGGAATCTGGCCCTCGATCTGCATTATCCATAAGTGCAGATGTACTGGCGTTGTGCTTACTTTACAATTAGGCTTGGAACCCAGACGCAAAAATGTAATGGAGTTTCTCATGTAACCATATATTTATTTTGGTTACGTGCGGCTTCAAGACAAATCTAAAATGGTGCTGGACAGCTCTGCTGCCCTCAAAATAAGTTTGTCAGCAGAGTAACAATAATGTTCTGCTGCTGAAAATGATGTGCTGGGCTTTATGGTCAGCTTTTAGGTTTCAAAGTGCTTTTTTCCACTTTGATATTTGAGCCCTCCCCGAACAGCAAATCCTCTGGGTGTGTACATGGCTCTCCAAGCAATGGTCACAGGAAGACCTAGACAAGCGCAAAAAAATACGCTGACGGCATCTGAAAATGATTTGTAATGTTTGAGCCGCATGACCTCAGTCGCATTAACATAATGATTTAAGTACTGCGGATGGCTTTTCTGATCTTCTTTTAGAAAGTTCTTATTGGAATTATTAGGCATCCAAGATATATTTAAAACCAACCATCCACCATTGGAATGAAACAGAGAGCAGATAATGCTGACTAAGCATTGTGTACCCAATCTTGCAGCCCTTATTCAAGCAAGTTGCCATCAAGGGAACAATTCATGTAAGTAAAGAATCCGCATATCAGAAGGACTGCAGGGCCAAGCTCTTAAACTGCATCTTGTCATACAATATGGTAGCATAGATGCTACCTGGCATATGGCCCCTTATGGACTCAAGGCAGGAATCTGAACAGAAGGAGAACCTTGCTATATAGCAAAGCTGCAGTCAGAAAAATGACTCTCAAAATAACATCGTGAGGTTCACTTCTTATTCTCCGTCAGTGACTTCCAAGAAGATGATGGATTTTCCTAACCAATAGTTTTGCAAATACAAACTGGGAAGCTGGGATGTGGAAATACAGCTGTGGGTTTAGGATTCTGCCCATCCCATCTTAGATACTACTGCACCCAGATACAGCTGTGATGGGTGTCATAGAGGTACCTACATGACTGATCAAGCCACACTAGTAATACTTAGAATGTAAGTTGCTTGGGGCAGGGACCTTCTTGTTCTTATTTGTACAACACCTAGTACGCAGGGGTCCTGCTCCACAACTGGGGCTCTTAGGTGCTTCGTAATACAGATAGATAGATAGATAGATAGATAGATAGATAGATAGATAGATAGATATTCTTCCAAAAGAACTTGGCTGACAACACTGCCACTGGTGCACAAGGCAGAACAGAATCCAGCTCATGCTTCCATAGCTAAATAAGCTCTGCAGGACTGACAGGAGTGAAACCTTGCTTTGGTCTGTAAAGTGAGTTGACCCTCAAAGGCCCATGGGAAGCAGGCATGCTGAGCAAGAAGGGGCCATTTGCACATAGGCACTTCTCTGACATGTTTTAATATTCCTAATTTATGGCCGGATTCCACAAAATGCCGAGCACCCTGTGGTATTGCTGGGAGCAATAAGCACGCACCATACTGCTGGGATATTCGGCAGCACACAGGATCAAGCAGAGAGCGAGCAGTTGGGAAATATGGACACAGATCGGGCAGTCTCCTTCCTCCTACTCACAATATACTCATAGGACCAAATCTGTTTGGAGTTACTTGGGTGTAAAGCTGAAGTAAATCAATGGGTCTCCGCTACAGGCTGAGGACTGACCGGCTAAGCGGCAGTTCTGCAGAAAAGGACCTGGGGATTACAGTGGACGAGAAGCTGGATATGAGTCAGCAGAGTGCTCTTGTTGCCAAGAAGGCCAATGGCATATTGGGCTGTATAAGTAGGGGCATTGCCAGCAGATCGAGGGAAGTGATTATTCTCCTCTATTCTGCACTGCTGAGGCCACACCTGGAGTACTGTGTCCAATTTTGGCCCCCCCCACTACAGAAAGAATGTGGACAAATTAGAGAGAGTCCAGTAGAGGGCAACAAAAATGATTAGGGGGTTGGGGCACATGACTTATGAGGAGAGGCTGAGGGAACTGGGCTTGTTTAGTCTGCAGAAAAGAAGAGAGAGGGGGGATTTGATAGCAGCCTTCAACTACCTGAAGGGGGGTTCCAAAGAGGATGGAGCTCGGCTGTTCTCAGTGGTGGCAGATGACAGAACAAGGAGCAATGGTCTCAAGTTGCCGTGGGGGAGGTCTAGGTTGGATATTAGGAAATGCTATTTCACTAGGAGGGAGGTGAAGCGCTGGAATGGGTTACCTAGGGAGGTGGTGGAATCTCCATCCATAGAGGTTTTTAAGGCCTGGTTTGACAAAGCCCTGGCTGGGATGATTTACTGGAGATTGCTCCTGCTCTGAGCAGAGGGTTGGACTAGATACCTCCTGAGGTCTCTTCCAACCCTAGTCTTCTATGATTCTATGTCTCATCCCGCTTACACTGATTTTACATTGGTGTTACTTCATTGACTTCAGTGGAGTTACTCCTGATTTACACCAGTATGAATGAGATCAGAATCAGGCTCAGTAGCTCTTACACTGGAGTAACAGAGAGGAGAATCTGTCCTATGTTCCCCCCTGGCAGATACACCATCACACAAAACTGCTGTAATTGGCATTAGTGGTAGCTTGACCACTGATTTCAGTGGGAGCAAACACCCCACTGGATACCATCAGGAGCCCGGGTGGGCTGGTTAGATAGGCAGTAGGAATGGGCAGTCAGGTCTGAAAAAATAAGCCTCCCAAATGTCATCCTAAACTTAAACTGAACCACAAACAAACCCCTCTGGAGATTTAAAAGTGCTCCGTTATTTATCCCCTCGCCCCTATGGGATCCAGGTTGAAGCAGGGATCAGAACTGGAGCCTGGTTCTACACTCATGCTGATTTCCAGCTGAGTAACCCTGCTTACATTAGGGGTGTCACTCCTGATTTACACCTCTATAATCAAGCAGCAAAGAGTCCTGTGGCAACTTATAGACTAGCAGAAGTTTTGGAGCATGAGCTTTCGTGGGTGAATACCCACTTCGTTGGATGCATGCATCCGACAAAATGGGTATTCACCCACGAAAGCTCATGCTCCAAAATATCTGTTAGTCTATAAGGAGCCACAGGACCTTTTTCTGCTTTTACAGATCCAGACTAACACGGCTACCCCTCTGATACTCTATAATCAAGGCACCCCTGGCTGGATGGAGGGATGCTCCTGGGTGAAGGCCCTGAACAAAGATTAAGGGAAGCTGGGTACAGTTCCCCACTCTGCTAATGCATTCCCTGGGCAAGTCGCTTAACTTCTTCCTGCCTCATTTGCCCATCTCTAAATTGAGGATAATAATCCTTCCTTTCTTCCCCTTTGCCCACCTTGCTGTTTAAATTGTGAACTCTTCAGAGCAGTGGCTGTCTCTTACTATCTGTATGTCCAGCACTTAACCCCAGCCTCGATGGGGTCTTCTAGGCACTTCTGTAAGGCAAACAATACAGTAGAGATATAACCATCTTTAGGGGGCTGGTCTTGCCATTTCCTGGGTTTAAATGCAAACCTCTCTCTTACAAGATAATCTGCAAAGGCTCCCACAGCTTCAAGCAGGCAAATGCTGTAGCTAATGACTCTCTGAGTTACTCTTTCGGGTGACGTGAAATATTCTGTGTCAGAGAAAGGAGTTCAAGCTGCACAGGCAGCTTCATAGTTAGAAAGCAAAGAAACCTCAATGATGGGAACTGACAGTGACTTATTGCTGTAGGTGCCGTGAGCACTCGCTGCTCCTCCTGTTACAAAATGTCAGGGTTTGAAAGTGATGTTATTAAAGCACCGCAGGAGTGCAAAGATCTGTGTAAACTGAGAGGATAATCGCCACACCGGCAGAGCTTGCACGGCTTGCCTGTGTTGTCCCTCTAATTTGTCACATGACTGGAGGCTTAAAAAGTCCCACGGCATGCTTTTTTTAATCTGGGCCTAGGACAATTGCTTTTCCTGCAGTGGATGATGATTTGTAAAGTGATTTTTCTTATTCCCAAACCACCCAAAAGTTTGCAAATTGGTTTCCACGAATTACAAGTGGTTTCGAAGTAACTCTTGGCTCCAGGCATTGTTCTGCTTTGCGGCTTTCACTGCCATGAGATCTAGTCAAGGGAAGATGGTTATTTCTGAATTAGTCTATTTTTACGTTGACATTTCTTTTGCACCAAGACTGCAGTAGACTCAGCATTGCCCCCACTCTCTTCATTGTTCTTACTCCCAAGCAGGATTGCTTCCCAGCTGCAACAACTCTTTGCTGGTTGCAGTTCCACCATAGGTTTCTTCCTTTGCATGGGGATGTGTGCTGCAGCAGGGCCAGATTAGAGCTTCCTGGTGCCATAGACACACCCTGACATGGGCCCCCAACCCTGCACCAGCTAGAGTGGTATTTGGGGGGTGGTATGATCAACTTCCCACTGAAACTGGACTGGGATCTCCATCTGATCTTCCAGAAGACACCAACTAGCTATCTAATGGTAAGGACTTTTGGTCACTGCTGGCTGAGATAGGTTTGAACCAGCAGCCTAGATGAGAAAGGCGCAAGGCCTGATTCTGAACACTCACCAGTGCAAATCAGGAATGACTCCATTGACATCAATAAAAGCAGCAAAGAATCCTGTGGCACCTTATAGACTAACAGACGTTTGGAGCATGAGTTTTCGTGGGTGAATACCCACTTCCTGCCCCTGGATATCTCCACTACATGCATCTGACGAAGTGGGTATTCACCCACGAAAGCTCATGCTCCAAAACGTCTGTTAGTCTATAAGGTGCCACAGGATTCTTTGCTGCTTTTACAGATCCAGACTAACACGGCTACCCCTCTGATACTTGACTGACATCAATGGATGTTGAAAGCTCAAAACATTTTGAAGAGGGAGCTCAGAACCTCACAGGATCAGTCCCTTATGTCACCCTAGAGCAGAGGTGGCAGCTAGAGAGACAGCAATGAGACATAAATGGTCCCAGATCCAGAAACTGTGGCTGTAGTATGTAGATCCTGGTATGCACCCCTTGACATGGGAATCATTGGCAATCAGCGCTATTGTAGCAGTGATAGAGAGTGGGAGAGTTGGAACAACATTCTGAGAGGCCCCCTCTTACAGCAGGAGCCCTAGAAGATTGGCATATTTTTATGGCCATGAGATTTATGCATGAATGACCAGATAGAATTATTTTGAAAACCCTTCTCCTAGCAGCAAAGGATCCAGACGTGGTGTTTGCTAGCTGCCATGTGGATCTGACAAGTATCTTGGTCTCACAGGTGTCTGATCTTGTCTCTTCTCAGCTAGGGAATCCAAATGGACAAAGTTAATTTTATTTGGGTTTTTAAAATATTTCTTCAGAAATGATTTAATGACTTACCTGAAAAAAGTAATGTTTATCAGGGAAAGAGGGCTCTAACAACTGACCAGGAAGAGGAGGAAGAGGGGAAGAGAAAGGATAAACAAAGAATATGGACACAAGAGCTAGCTGTATTCCAAGCACAAGCTGTGGAAAATACAGTCTGGTGCCAGGTACTGCTTGAGTCCAAATTTTCTTTGTACGTACCAGCCTCTTCTGAGAAAAAAAAAAATAATTTAAAAGACCAGAAAAGATCATCAGAGAAATTCTGGAAGCAAGAACTGCTTTTTCAGGTGAATTGCCATGAAAAATCTCCCTTCTGGTTCCAGAGATATTAACACATTCCCTTCACTCTCTGAACTAACAGCATCCACACACAAAGAGAAGGAGAGAGAGTTCTCTTTGCTGAACAACTCACAGGCAGTCCGTGATTACAGCCAGGCAGTAAAAGCTGATGGCAAGAGGAGAGGTGGAGGTTCCATGTTACTAGTGATGTATGGAATAGTGCCCGGGCAGGAAGTATGTAGTGGACTGACACTGGTAGCTTGCTGGATTGCATGCACTTGTGAATCACTCTTATCTCCGTCACATGCTATGGCCGGTTGTAGTAGCAATAACAGGGCTATCCAAAGTCAGGCTGATGGGGCAGAAACTGGGTGAGGCCATGGCCTAGGAAATGCACCCGGCAACCAGGGGTAAGAAAAAGCACCCTAGATACTCATCTTCAGTCACTTCAATGGAGATATTTTGATTTGCACCAGTGATCTCACAATGGTGAGAATCTATCGGAACTCCAGTCTGGCCAGTGGAGTTACACAGGTACTGGAGTAACACTAGTATAAATGAGATTCTGGCTCAGACACATACACTTCCTACACCCCCAAGTGAATACCGTTTTCTGATTCCTCACCTCCTGGCTCATTGGCAAGGAAGTTACAGTCCTTTTGCACATCCACCGAATGTTAGTTATGACTGACACACATGTTCTGCCCTTGCTTACACCAGGTCCAAATTTGGCCATTTCAGCATTGTCCGTGTGGACCCTGTAGCCCGCAGAATTGTGAACAATGGGCCAAAATGTCATCAGCACTGACAAAAATCCAGAGCAACGCCACTGAAATCAATGGAGTTATTCCAGGTCAGAACGGAATACGGCTCAGCAGTGTTAACATGCTAGCAGGTTACAAGTGCGGACATAGTCATGTACAGTTACATTAACCTGGTATGTATTTTGGACATGTTTCTTTGGTGACTATGCAAAATCATTGGCTTTGTAACCTTGACTCCGGAGTCTGATCTCACAGTTGCAGGGCCAGATCTACCACTGTAACGATGCCAATTTACACCATCTGAAGAGCTGGCCCATTATAACTCTGTTGGGCCAGCCCTTAGCTGGTGTAACCACCCAAGTCAATGGAGCACCAGTGATTCACACCAGCTGCAAATGTGGGCTATTGACGTCAAAGGCATTATTTTGGATTTATAACGGGATGCCTAAGAACAGAAACAAGACATCTAGCCAAAAAGCAGGATGTAACACAGGAGAAAGATCTTAATCTGGTTTTCCATGAGAAGGAGGGAAAATTGGTGCACCATCATTGCAAGCTGAAGGTATATCTCCTCCAGCCTTCCCTTTTCCATCACTTTGCTGAATGCTTTCCAAAGCAATCCAGTTTTTCTGCTTCAGCACTAATGTGTTCTGGATGTTGCACATCAGGGAAACTCCATGTACAGAAGGGAGATAGCATGGCTGAGCAAAAGGAGCCGTTATAAGCGATGTCACTGAAATATTACACCTGCAGAGGATCTCTCGTATTGCTGGCATGCAACATAGGGGACAAGACTATGAATGTGCTGAGACTGGCTGGAAAGGCCACTCCAGAGCTAAGTGCTTCAATAGCCACATTAGCTTGTAGCAACTTCACAGATTTCAGTGGAGTTCGCGCTGGATTTACGTGATGTAGCTAAGATCAGAGTCTGATTCAACAGAGCAACAACAGGATAAGACTGGTATAAGTTAGAAGAGGAGAATCAGGTTCCCTGGGCAAATTCCGAACAGGTGTAAACTACTATAATTCCACTGAAATTAATGGAATTACAACCAATCAATGGAACTGCACTGATTTACATCAGCTGAGCATCTGGTCCATTGGCTTCAATGGAGCTCGGCCAATGTACACTAGCTGCAGATCTTTAATGGAGCTATGCCCTAAATTGTGTCCTAGGGAACACTGTTCTGGAGATTTAACTCTTTAAGTCAGGGCTTTGATGGGAGTTCAATTGACAGGGCCAGGTAAATTGCTTGTAGGATTGAGTTTGAGTTCAGGCCAGCATCTCTAAATAGAAAGCAGAGTTTTGGCTGCAGCCCCAGAAGAAGAGAGACATAGCGGTGGTCGAATCCCTTTAAGCATTGGTTTGCTCCTGACAAGTGTGCACATATCTAACATACATGCTCTCTGACATCACCTCAGGGAATAAACATCTGTGCTTAATTGAATGAGTCCACTCCTATTCATCTACAAGAACATTAATCTGGCAATAAAATAAATATATGACTGGTCTTAGGGGAAAAAACCTAAGGCATTCTGGCTAGTTCCGTTAGTTTAATAGGTGCTGTGTGAATAAACATCGGAGATTGCAATATTATAGCAATTTAACAAAGTGCTGCAAACCCTCATAAAATGTTTATGAGGTGCAAATAGATACATAAAAAGACAAACTACATCCCATTTTCTGCTGAAAAGCTAACTGAAATTTTAAAAGGTGAGAAGTCCCATAAACTAAACAACACATTATTATATGAGAAGATTTTAATTAAAAATCTGCATCTCTAAGCCACATGTAATCAAGACGGTCAGGCTGCTTGGGTTCTGGGCTGATGCCCTGAGAGCTTCAGAGAGTTGTTTAATATTCATGTCAAGTTTTCTAATAAGCTGGTTCACATGCCTAAAATGTCATGCACAAGTGGAGCTATTTCAGGGTATTGCTTCAGGGAGGCACATCACACTTACTGTGAATGTTCCTGACAGGGGGAGCAGGTTTTAAACATGTCAATATGAGCTGTGCATCACTGTACTTTCCAAACACTCTGATGTAAACAGATACCGCTATCTGGGATGGCAGCTCCAACGGAGTGTGGTGGAAAAGGTCTTAGCACTTGATTTTGCTGCCATGCACACTGGTGTAAATCAGAAATAATTTCACTGAAGTCAAAGAACTTAGTCGGGTGTAAAACCAGGATGAGATCAGAATCCAGCCACATTAATCATTGTCCAAAACCGGTAGTAGGATGCTCCATAGATCGACATGCTGTAGCTAAACATCTCGGAGAAACTAACACTGAGGCCTGGTCTACACTGGGGGGGATCAATCTAAGTTACACAACTTCAGCTACGTGGATAACTGCCACCTGCAGTATTCTGCCCCCTGAAATACCCCACAGTCTCTCTGGGTCTTCCCTGCCCAGGGAATCCCCAACCCTCTATCTCCACTTCACCTCAGTCTTTGGCTACTGCCGGTCACAGGGCAGACTGCAGTCTGTAATGGCCACTCATCATTGGCAAGGAGGGTTTGGACCTGCTGCCTCTGCCTACCTTTGGCCTGCGCCGTTGCAACCCCAGTACCTTTCTGGCCTTTATCAAGGCCTGCAGCCTGGGGTTTTTTTCAGGCCAGAGCTCCCCAGCTCGTCTCGCCTTTCCGCAGCCCTCCTGCACTTTAAGTACTGGGATCAGCTTCCCAGCAGCCAGGCCCTTCTCCCTCTAGAGACAGAAAGAGACTCTCTGCTCCTGGTCCACTGCCCTCTGATAAGGACCAGCTGGGCCCGAATTGGGGCCTGGCCCCAGCTGAGGTTGCTTCCCCAAGCAACCTTTCCCCAGCAACAGCCCTGCCCAGGGCTGTGTTTAACCCCTCCGGGCAGGAGCGGGGTGACCATCCCGCTACAGACAATGACACTCACTTTTTGGGCTGTGCTGCTGACCCCTGGGAGGATGGTGGGTTGCAGCCTGGTTGTGCCATTACTACTTCTCTCCTCAGTGGGATTACACTGCCGGGGCTCTGTGCACTCCAGTTTGGGTTTTTATATCCTGCCCATCATTGTGATAGCTGAGTCCCTGATATCACCAGAAGCCAATAAAATCCAAGGATGAATGTGGCCCATACAGTATAGAGCAATATCCCTCTCCAACCCCATTTTCAATAACCAGTGTTCTCCTCCAGCCCAGTCCATTCTTCCATTGGATCCCAGCATGGGAAAGCAGGTATCAACTCCACTTGGTCAGGATGTGCCTAATCAAGGAAGCTACCAAATTCAGATACTGTCAAGGGAAATGCATTGGATGTAATGGATGTAAGTGGTAATGACTGATGCTTAATCTAGATGGGATTAGCAAAAATTCCACTTAAGGGGGATGTGACCTGCCAGTAGTAAGAGCACAAGAAGTTTGATCAGATGATAAATAGGGGAGAAATTCTGAGCAGTGGTCATTTAATACTAAATTGATTAAACCAAGATATAAAGAATGAAAAATAAGCTTTATTGAAATGAACAGGATTTTGGCCATTTACACAAGGGGCTGAAATTGGGACTACCATAAAGATGAAATGCAGGGAGTGTTGTGTCTCTTCTTGTTGGGCAAATGAAGCAAAGTCTTACACTCGTCTCAGTGGCATTTCTATGTTTATCTGATAACTTTTGAACACTGCATGTGATCACTTCCACAACTGCAAGTCATCTTCTAGGCAGCAACGGACAGCACCCTATTGCTTCTAGTGCAAATCGGAACACCGGAAGGGACAAAGGAGGGATGACTAGAACCCCTTCCATCTGGATATCAGACCCAGCCCTTTCAACAACCTCTGTAATTGTCTATGGATCAAAGAACTGGTTGATGGCAGCAATTAACACCTTCCAGCTAACAACACTCCTCCATCTGAGCTCTGCCTGTCTTCCCAATCTTTTAATGATTTATCTCACAGACATGGGAAGAGGGAGGAATAAGGGGAATAGGAATAGAGGATCATTGTGGGGAAGTGGGAATGTGAGGGGGAATGAAATGGGGCTCATTGATACAGGGAGAGGGACATGGGGAAAATAAGAGCCCACTGTCTGGAGGAGAAAGGGGGGCATACAGAGACTTTGGGAGAGGAGGAGAGAATGGAGGATCATGGCACAGGGGGAAGGAGAGAGCACAGAGACCCACTGGCATGGTGAAAGTGGAGAGGTAGGGAGCCCCTGAAATGGGATAGGAGAGTGGAGGAGAATGGAAGATGCAAAGAGCCATTCGGACAAGCAATGCACTCAGCCTACAGAAGCAACAAAGTGTGCGACTGTCTAGTATTGTTCTCCTGTGTAATATTTTAGTGCATTGTAAGTGTTTCCAATTTTATTAATCAGACTCTTCCCTAACTGCTGGATCGTGCACCCTTTACTCACACTGGGAAGCAACTACTTATATCAGCAACCCAACGGAAGCAAATTGTACTGTGTGTGCAACTGCTCCCCATCTACCAGGGCAGCCCAGGGCAGATGAGTCTGTCATGTTATATCTATGTTTCTAATTCAGATGCACATCTGCATCCTGATGTGAATTCAGTGGGGGCTGTGACACAGTGCTGGGAGCGAGCAGGCGAGCCAGCACTCTGATCACTCTATCAAGTATCAGAGGGGTAGCCGTGTTAGTCTGGATCTGTAAAAGCAGCAAAGAATCCTTTGGCATCTTATAGACTAACAGACGTTTTGGAGCATGAGCTTTTGTGGGTGAATACCCACTTCCTCAGATGCATGTAGTGGAGATATCCAGGGGCAGGAAGTGGGTATTCACCCACGAAAGCTCATGCTCCAAAATGTCTGTTAGTCTATAAGGTGCCACAGGATTCTGATCACTCTGGCACTAATTCGCTTCCTTAAAGAGGTCTGCCTGGGGAATGGAATGGAATTAGCTAACCAGCCAGGGGAGCTAAAGGACTCATTAGCCCATCAGCTAAAGACGGATAAAAAGGCACAGGAAGGAAGTGCAGGAGAGAGGAGCAAGGCTGACTGAAATCTCAGCGAAGGGAGACTTCTTTTCCTCTCTGGCCCTGGGGAAAGGGCTAATGGTACAAGAGATACTGTAAAGATGTTAGTAGAGGGATCCGAACTAAACTGTGCAGCATGGAAGCCCAACTGGTGGAGTCTGACCCGTGTTTGTGGTGCTAGAGAGCAGGAGAAGATCATGCCCTGACATGGGGCGTATGTGTCTATAGAGAGTTGGATGGCTTCTGTTGCTCTTTATTTTCCTTCTCACAATACACATTTGTCTTTCTCCACCTAACCCTCACCCCCTGAATTATCTGTCTCCAGAAGGCTGTGAAATCTGAAACAAGTATCTGTAAATTAATGCACTGTCAAAGCTGGAATATGGAACAATTTTTTGCTGCTCTGTCCATTGTGTTGGACAGGAGATCCTGTGTGATGCAGCAGACGAATGATGTTCTGGTGTCTTATGCAGTATTGTTGTAGCCATGTTGGTCCCAGGATATTGGTCCCAGGAGACAAGGTGGGTGAGGTAACATCTTTTATTGGATCAACTTCTGTTGGTGAGATAGTTCCGATGTCTTATCAATCACTTCAATGTGCAAAGCATGCTTGTGCTTGCAGATAGCTCCAACTCACGTGAGTAGTTTCATTAAAGTTATTTCTGTGATTAGAGGATTGTAGGATCTGATCCCATCATTCCAATGAGCTATTGCCTTGGACAAGTTTCAGCCATGGTATAGCTGTAATTAAGTCAATGGATTTATGTCAGGAATACATTTGGTTCTCTGTGTTTTAATTTGCATATTAGTAAAATACATGTTTGAAGTTCTCCAAGAGCTTTAGTGGCTATCTGAAATTAACAACGTTGTCAGCCTTAACAGTTATCCTCCAGAAGATTCACAAACAGGCCTAGCAATAAATATGTGACACATAGATGGGGACTTTGCAAGTTGGCCTTGTCACACCCCTGTAAGAGAGAGATTTCTCTGTTAAATATATAGAAAAACCTTGGATCAAAATTGGCTGAAAAACAATCAGGCGACGAACCTCTTCTTGGATGATAAAATACTGAAGGGTAGAACAATACTACCCAGTCAGATCATATGCACATCGGTGCACCCTGACTATGTGCAGATGAGCAGATAGTAAATACCATGTTTTCTAGATTTCTAGGTCTTTCTCCTCTTCAAATATTATTCCCCTTCATTCCAAAACAGTTAGATTTAATAATCAGAAGAGGGAGAGAGATTTCTGAGATTACATGTAGGTATGTCTACACTGCAGTGAAAGCCTAACATTAGTGGAACTCGGATCAGCAGACCCTGGGCTAGAGAACCCAGGGCTTGAGCAACTACACTGATTGTCAACCTTAGGTTAAGAGTTTTCTAATTTCCTGGCATCTTCCTGAAATGTGCCTGCTCTAGCCCTTTGTTCATGATGCAGTGTGGGAAAACTTGAATGTCCACCAAACTTGATTGTCCGGGGAACAAAAAAAGGCAGCTCCTAGGATTGTGGGATACTTCTGGCAGACTCCAACCACATGAGTCCAGTGGGGCTGCATCTACAGTGCAAAGCAAGAGAGCTTGAACCCTGGGCTCCCTAGACTCAGGCTTGGACTCTCTACCACCCCTGGGGTCCTGGAACCCTGGGTCTGAACCCGGAGTTAGCACAATTTGTGTGTAGACAGAAGAGAAGTTAGGCTTGAGCCTGAGTTTGAACCCTGGGCTTACACTGGAGTGTAGACGTTTCCTTAGAATGTATGTAAGCATAGTTATACCTGGGCAAAGGCAAATGGGGGCGTTGGAAAGTCTTTATCCCTCCCAAATAAGGGATTACATTCATAAATAAAGGAACCTCTTGGTTTGGTGCACAAGCCAACCCCTCACATAAAATAACTTGTTTATGCTGCTGTTATAGTGAGCCAAGTTTCGCTACCACTTACACAAACCCAACTCCCATTGGCCTAAATAGGAACTACTGATAGAATAGGGGAGAACAGGGCTCCAGAATGGGATCCCATGAAAACAGAATGAATGGGCTGGAAAAGGCTTTAATTGTTTCAAAATATAAAAGAGACGACATTTGATTCTCTTATCTCTTTAGGTATTAGGGGCAGTGGTCTATACCAGTAAAACCTGTGTGTGTCTCTCTCACACACCCACACACACCCACTACCGCTGGCTGAGGACGTCATCAAGGAAATTATTAAGTGAAAACCAGTAAAAAGTACTCAGTCACATATGTGATGAATAGCACTCATTAAAATCCACACATGTTTCAACATCGAATTGTATCTGCCATAGTACAGCCCATTCCCATGGCTTGACTGGAGCACTCTGACATCCCCCACCGTCTTTTCCAGTCACAACTAACTGAAATACATGTAACCGAAATCTGCAGATTTTGCAACCTTCCCATTCACGCTCTCGTCCACATTATTAATAAATACATGAAACAACCTGGTCCTAGCACAGAACCTCGGGGCTCCTGCTGTTATTCTTTAGCCATATTGAAAATTGATTCTGCATATTAGTCAGCACTTATCTCTCAGCCATGACTACTTAGTATCTTTAATAACCTCTTGTAAGGGACTTTGTCAGAGATCAATGAAAGTCCAAGCAAATTATATCAGACAGGCATCCTTTGTCTCCTATTTTGTCAGCCAAGGAGAACAAACTATCATTAGAGAGGAAAAGGGAAAGAAACATTTCCCCTGGGATCTTTCTTCTCTACTTTGCGAGTCTGGTTTTCCATTGTCCTATACCTCATGAAGACACTGACCCAAGTACAAAGAGAGGCAAATCAGAATGGTATAATTTGATGCCCTCTTTTCCCTTGATCTTTATATTCTTCCCCATAACACTGTATGTTCTCTAAAACTCAGGTGGTCGGGGGGGCAGCACAGACAGCATTTCTCCTAGCCCCATTTATCTGTATAATTTCACTCATGAATGCACACCCATGCTAAAAAGAAAACCAGACGAACGCACACAATCACATCTAGGTCTTACTGAGGACACACCAGGAGAGACAGAGATACCAGTTAGAATGTTTCCCATCTATATCCTAGTCCCGTGACTCACCTTGCTTCATATCCCTACTCAGCCGCTGTCTTCAAGTTTTACTTCTTTTTGTCCCATACAAGGCTAGTTTGCTGTCTAACTCCCTTTCAGCTGTGCTTCGTTGGAATTCATAATCTTACTCCATCCCTGAAGAATGTAAGAGAGACAGCTCTGAGAATGGAGGACTAAACAGATGAAAGAGAGAAAAAAATTGCATATTCAAATAGGAAACAATAGTTACAAAGGCTGTATATAAATTACAGTGACACATGGGGCAGATTTCATTTCTTTTCTACCAACTGGACTCTTTTCTACTTTTGCATATTTTTTTAAATGTTGGAAAACACATTATCAAGGAACAATATATTCCGTCTGACTAAAACCATTTCCTTCCTAAGGCAGACTGAATTCAAAATTCAGATTAAAAAAGGAATCAAACAAAGGGATGTTCGTGCCTAAACCCCATTGAAGTTCACTGAGAGTTGGGCACCTAAATCCTTAGGTTCTTTTGAAAATTCCAGCTACAGCAGAGATAACCAGTCTTTTTGTGACAGGAAAGGTTAATTTGACTGAGCAAAGAAGCCATAATTCTAGGTAACTGATCCAACTCTTACTGAAGTAAATGGCACTCTTTTCATGAAAGCTGGTTGCAACATGGAATTTAATTCCAAAAAGCCAAATTTTCAAAATTGCTTATGGAATAGAATTTCCCCAAAGACTGATTTGGAAACATCAGAATGTTTCTTTTCAATAATGTTGACAATTTTTTCTTCCTTGAACAAGGTAAAAACCAGATCTGTCCCAAAGTCTTCAATACAGTAGGGTCTTCCTCCCACCAAGACCCAGTCATTAAAAGGAGGAGGTTTTCATGGCTGTATCACACATGAATGAAAAATGACATTGCTGGTTCCCTAATAAGGGTGGGAAATCATTCCATTACAATAGCTTAAGTTCCAGTTTCACATGAATGGATGTCATTTTATGCTGATGATGGCATGGAACACTTGATGGTTGCTAAGGAAGGTTAAATAATATACCTCTATTAAAACCCTTTAGTTAGTTAATAGTAGAAACATGCACATTTCTATTCTAAAATGCCAGATATCTTACAAACTTGATATATACAGTCTTCATTTTTGTGTGCTTCAGAAAAGCAGACTTTGACTCCCTCCGGGAACTGATGGGCAGGATCCCTGGGAGGCTAATATGATGGGGGACAGGAGTCCAGGAGAGCTGGCTTTGAAAACTTGTGATTGGAGGAAGTCCTGGACAATTGGAAAAAGGCAAACATAGTGTCCATTTTTTAAAAAGGGAAGAAGGAGAATCCGGGGAACTACAGACCGGTCAGCCTCACCTCAGACCCTGGAAAAATCATCCTCAAGGAATCCATTTTGAAACAATTGGAGGAGAGGAAGGTGATCAGGAACAGTCAATATGGATTCACCAAGGAAAAGTCATGCTTGACCAACCTGATTGCCTTCGATGATGAGATAATTGGCTCTGTTGATATAGGAAAAGTGGTAAACATGATATATCTTGACTTTAGCAAAGCTATTGATACCGTTCCTCACAGTATTCTTGCCAGCAAGTTAAAAAAGAATGGGCTGGATGAATGGACTATAAGGTGGATAGAAAACTGGCTAGATTGTCGGTCTCAACAGGTAGTGATCAACAGCTCAATGTGTAGTTGGCAGCCGGCATCAAGCAAAGTGCCTGACAGGTCGGTCCTGAGGCTGGTTTTGTTCAACATCTTCATTAAGATCTGGATGATGGGATGGATTTCACCCTCAGCAAGTTCTGGATGATACTTAGCTGGCGGGAGAGGTAGATATGCTGGAGGGTAGGGATAAGGTCCAGACTGACCTAGACAAATTGGAGGATTGGGCCAAAAGAAATCTGATGAGGTTCAACAAGGACAATTTTCATTTTCTGATTCTGACTCAGGTGGGGAAAGTCCATTTCCACAATTGCCAGGAAATAACACAATAGCATGTGATAATGAGTGAATGAGCACATCAGACACGGGATGCTTCCAGATAAAATGAAATACGGTTCATAAGATGGAAAGCATGCTTCCCTTGGGCCTGATACACAAAATCCAGAGCCTCAACTCTGGGTCCCGCTCACCTATATTCAGTGCAGGACCTAGTGTGTTGGCAAGGGAGAAGGCTAAGCCACCTTTCTGTTCCTCAGCCTGATCAGGAGTTGAACTGGCCCACTCATAACATAGAGCATCTTAAGGGCTGCTCTAAGCTATACTGGCCATGGCAGACCTCTACTAACTAGGATGCTGGCTGCTGATTGCCGGAGCCTGGTGTACTTTGGCTTTACCTGGTCATGGCTTGGCTACAACTCAGACCTGTGCAGCAATACCTCCCGCACCTATGGGGGTGGGGGAGAGCAGGTGGCACAGAGCATGCTATGTCAGCTTTACATCGCCTGGGAATTCTCCTTACATCAGAGAATCCCTGGCTGCCCTGGAAGGATTTTTCAAAAGCTGATATTTTGGGCACATTTTCACAGGGGTGGCTAAGGGAACATCCCTGAAACAAAGCCCATCTTCTGCCAAATCTCAAGTCCCTGTTGCAAAGAATGGGGGCGGGGGTATAGCTTTTCAAAGAAAAGATCATCAGAATTTTTTTAACCTGGGCAAAACAATGTATTTTTCCTCAGTTCTGGAAATGGCTGAACCCTTTCGGTTGAAATTCCCCCCACGCATGATTTCCTCCCCACAAAAAATCACCCTAAGGCAGGCAAACAGAATGGAAAATTTCAGCCAAATGGTTGAAATTTGGCAAAGTTATAAGCAAATGAAAACAGAGTCTTATAGTAGGACATGTCAGGCAATCTTAATGATAGGCAGTGCTACCAGCCAGCCTTATAGTTCCTAGAGAAAAACTCAGTTTGAAAGTATATCAGAAATTTAGGGTAAATATGCATCACAGTTATTCCCCAAACAGAAAATTCAGAGTGAACTTTAAAGTTCAAAGGCATCCAAACATGCTATGGTATTGATCTATATATATCACACACAGAGATATAAAACAGAAAAGCATGTGTTTTTATTTTATACAACTATACAAGTACATGTAATATGTAAGTATACATACACACACACACACAGATATACCCATTATTATACAGTAGAACCTCTGAATTATGAACACCAGAGTTATGAACTAACCAGTCAACCACACATCTCATTTGGAACCAGAAGTACACAATCAGGCAGCAGCAGAGAACAAAAAATAGAAGAAGCAGCAGCAGCTGCAGCAAATACAGTACAGTACTGTGTTAAATGTAAACTACTTGGAAAAAAAAAAGGGAAAGCAGCATTTTTCTTCTGCATAGTAAAGTTTCAAAGCTGTATTGTTAATGTTCAGTTGTAAACTTTTGAAAGAACAACCAGAATGTTTTATTCAGAGTTTTGAATATTTCAGAATTACACACAGGGCTTGTATACACTGCAACATTGTCAACAAACTTTTGGCTTTCACAGGTACTTTAAAAAGCCCCCCCGCGAAAGACAAAAGTTTTGCTGATGCAAGCGGCAGTGTGAACGCGGCTTTGTCGGCTGGAGTGCTCTCCTGCCGACAAAGCTAACGCCACTCGCGGGGCTGGAAGTATTTTGTCGGCAAAAGTGCTGACAAAGTAACAACAAAGAGCGTTTACACAAGCTGACTTTTAGCGACAAGGCTGTGTCGACACGGCCTTGTCACTAAAAACTGCGTAGCGTGGACAAGCTCACAACCTCCATTCCCAAGGTGTTCATAACTCTGAGGTTCCACTGTAATGCTTAAAAGGTTTCTTGGCTTTTTAAAGATTCTACTGGTTTGAGAGAGATAAGCTGTACTTAAAATAGGGAATGCCAGTACATTTAGTAATATTTCTCAAAGTGATAGGAACTTCTTAATTGCACTCACTGATTCATATATACATATACACACCCTCCCAAAACATGTATATATGTGTGTGTATGTGTATACACAGACACATATATATTTTTGTTTAGACAGCATGGCTTCTATTAAATTTAATTACTTCCCCTGTGGCTTTAAATCAAGGGTGGATACTAAACTAATAAACTACTATATATATATCTTTGTTTATGTCACCCTTGATTAGTAACTGCCCTTGTTTAGCTGCTGCACCTTTTCCATGCAGAGTTGACTAGAAGCCATCCTTGTTCCATAGCCACACCTTTACCATGAAAGCGGCAGGAGAAAGTAATTACATTTAATAGAAGCCAACCCTGTTCAGAGGAGTGTAAATATAGAGATGCCAATCACTAGGCTTGGCACACGAAGGTTATTGAACTAAATACCTACAGCCTAGCAAATCAACAGCTAAGTGTGGAAGAGGAGCCTGATAACCTTGGGCAAATAGTGAAGCAGTGGAGACGCCAGGGATAGAAGAGAATTGTTGAGGGTGGCACCTGATCCTATAAGTAAGAGTTATGGGTTGAAATGAGCAAAGGAAAAATGAGGTTGGAAAAATGTCCTAATGATGATAGCCTGTGGAGTCACCTCCCAAGGGACATGGTGGACGTCCTTTAGAATGAGTCGCTTCTTGCTGGACTGGGCAAACTATTAAAAACATATCCTAGGGAATAATCCTGCATTGGTAAGAGGAAAGGCTGTCAGGTCTTTACCATCACTAATTACAAGGAATTCTCAAGCTTGCCGTGAAAAGCCTTTTTTAAAAGTCCATCAAACCACCTCTAATGACATGTGAAAAAATAATCAGTTTGTGCATTTTCTCCTCTCTCCTTTTGCATCACTACTATATTTATTTATATATTTAAAGCTTCTCCCTTAATTGTAATTCCAGACCTGAGTTTTTCCCTTGTGCATTCCCAGAACTGCACTTGTGTGTTTCCTTTGTGCAGCTGACAGTGTGCTGCGAGAAAGGATGTGGTTTTATCAGAAAGTTGTCATAAGCAGGCTCTTGCTAAGTATGGAGGGTTTAACTTGCCACCTTATAAAAAAAAGAATGAACATAATAAGAACATACGAATGGCCCTACTGGGTCACACCAATGGTCCATCTAGCCCAGTATCCTGTCTTCCAAGGGTGGCCAATGCCAGGGGCCCCAGAGGGAATGAACAGAACAGGTAATTATCAAGTGATCCATCCCCTGTTGCTCCTTTCCAGCTTCTGGCAGACAAATGTAAAGGATGGACAATGAATGTCGAGGGGATGTGCAATTTCTCTGTCCATTTCTCTCCACGTATTGACCTTTTCCTTCTGGATACACCAATAGCTACCTGTATTACAGCACAGGGTGGTAGGCAATCACTATTTAGGTCACTGATGACGCCATCCACTCTGCAGGCAAGTGATTTCATTATATTAAAGCACAGGATTTGACATTTGATGTTGCAAAATCTCACTGACATTTTTAACAGCTCCCTAACTGGCTTCCATGTAATTGCCGATGGAGAGTTTTCAACAGCGTAGCAGGGATGTTAAGATCACGGGGACAAACACCCCAGTGACATAAATAACCATGCAGCTTCTGCACTGATGAACCTGTAGGTGAGTACAAGTCAGGGTGAGTGTGTAGATGCACGGCTCAATGCAGAGAGAAGGCATGCAGCATTTGATGACGGACCACAGAATATAGGACTGGAAGGGACCTCCTGGGTCACTGAGTCCAGTCCCCTGCTATTGCAGGCAGCCCTGTCATATAGGCCTGTTCATAAAGTTATCAAGCTCCACCTTAAAATTAGTTGGGTGGTTTGCCTTATTGGGAGGCTGTTCCAGAACCTCTCTCCTCTGATGCTTAGAAACCTTCCCCTAATTTCCACCTTACATTCATTCATGGCCAGTTCACACCCATTTTCTTACACCCTCCCTTTGGCTGGTTTTCTTGCTACAACTCGTAGCCTACAAACTTCCAACCCACAGCATTTAAATTCAGCCCAAGTTGTAATGTTCCAGTTGTTCATGGGTATGTCAGATCACCTCCTGGTGTTGCCACAAGGTGAGGATAAGGGAACTATGGGACAAATGGTGGAGCCCTGTCTCTTTTCAAACACAGAAGGAGCAAGGTCTAACTCTGGTTTCCCCTGGGCATGCCATTTATCTGTTCATTGAGGGGTGGACAGATTTTTATCTCAGTTATGCCAATGTAAATCCAAATGCTACACCAGAATGACCCCAGTGGAAATGAGATCAGAATTTGATTGCGTGTCTGTTGTCTGTAGCACACGGATTCACTGCACACTACGCTAAGTCTTGGGCCCATTGCCATCAAGAGAAGTTTTGCCATTCTCAGCAATGACAGCAACATTTGGCCCACCAACCTATATCTCCCACGTTGACTACTGACATTTGTATTGTGGTACCCCCTCAGAGCCCAGTCAGTGAGCAGGGGTCTTGTTGCACTAGGTGTCACACGCACACATGTAACAATCACATGGTCCCTGGCCCAAGGAGCTTTCTATCTAAGTAAGTAAGGAATCCATCTTAACATTGTCTCTGCAGCAAGGGAGATTTAGGTTGGACATTAGGAAAAAGTTCCTAACTGTCAGGGTAGTTAAACACTGGAATAGATTGCCTAGGGAAGTTGTGGAATCTCCTTCTCTGGAGATATTTAAGAGTAGGTTAGATAAATGTCTATTAGAGATGGTCTAGACAGTATTTGGTCCTGCCATGAGGGCAGGGGACTGGACTCGATGACCTCTCGAGGTCCCTTCCAGTTCTGGAGTCTATGAGTCTATGAGTCTGATTTGGCCTCCTGGCCACAGGTCGAAAAGGAAGAATATTGACAATTACTCAGAAATAGCCCGGCCTTTTCTCATTTACAGCAGAGGGACCAAGTTCAGGCCATTAATTCTGAGCTGCACTGATATGTGTTGTGAGTGAACTGAGCGACAGCTGTTGCAGGGTTGTGATGCCATAAACTGAAAGGAGACCAGCACTGAAAGGTGTGTAGTGCACTCAGGGGCTTACCCTTCCTGTGGGTCTGAGGATATTCCCTGTTCTAAGAAAGGGAAACACCATGGATATTTTAGCTACTCTCTCCCCACATGCACCCCAGTGTCAATATCTGGTCTTCTATGGGCAGGTGCATGGCACACCAGAATAAGGAAGAATTCCAGGCAGAGGAATTAAAATTGGATTAATTAAAACTTAATCTAAACAAAGTCTTTCCTCTCCTGAGTTGAGCTGCGGAAAGTGAGATGCCATCTCTTCCTCAGCTGAAGGCAGAATTCAGGGAAGAAACTTTGATCCTGGGCCAAATCGTCCATATTTATGAATTTGCCATTTCTGCAGAGAATTTTCACCAGGATGCCCCTCGCTCACCCATCTCCCAGCACAAACAATGCATCTGTGCAACAGACAGAAATGAAAAGTTCATCCCTCTAAGCCCGGGTGTTCTTAGAGCACGACCCGCCTGCTAGAGAAATTGCTTAGGAAGGGACAGACATGGTGATGGTCCTACTCCGTTCTCACTTACAAAGTGCTGACAGAGTAACTCCACTGAAGCCAATGGAGTGAAGTTGGACTGGCGCCAAACGGGTGTGAGTAATGAGAATCAGGTTACCGGCAGCCTGAGGACCCGACTCACTGACCTTGGCTTAGGAAGGTGTCAGTTACACCTCCCTGAGCCAGCCTGGTCCCCTGTGTCATAGGAGTGGAGAATTCCTCCAAAGAGGGGTGGGGGGCGGCGGTGCTCCATTGCCTGCCTTCCAGCTGAGATTCCACAGGAGACTGCAGCTTTCAATGCCCACCACAGTTCTTTGGAGCCAGGAGGGCAGAGGGGATACTCTGAATAAGCAATGCATTACCTGACTCTCTTCCTGATCAATGCCACATGCATTTGGAGCAGAGCTGGCCCCTTAGTGGAGGAGAGATTGCAGCAGGCAGATTTTCCACCTCTGGACCCTGTGCCTGCAGCTATGGCTACCCTAGACAGCTTACAGCGGTGTAAACACTCTCGTGTAGATACTCTAAGTCAACAAGAGAGAGTTTTGCTGTCGGCTTAACTACTCCAGCCCCCGCGAGCAGCAGTAGCTATGTTGATGGGAGAAGCTCTCCTGCAGACCACACGCTGTTCATGCTGGCACTTAAATCGGCATCAATTATGTTGCTCAGGGAAGTGGCTAATTCACACTCGAGTGACATAACTTATATTGACTTAAGCTGTCGTGTAGCCATTGCCTGGGTCTATGCTAGCAGAAGCTGTGGGGAATTCAGCCTCCTCTACACATGTGACCTGGGAAGGACAGGTGTACAGGCTCCAAAGGGTTAAATTCAGTGCACTGCATCTGGCCCATACAGCTTCGGTGCAGAGCTTTACTTGTTGTACTTCAATTGCCTTGGCTGCGTAATGCTGCCTGTCAGTCTCTCTCATTTTAATGTGGCCAACAGAGCTGAGGCTAAATCCTAGACCTCCGCGTCCTGATGACAGTTCCATGCAGCTCTTGTGTTCTCAGAGTGCAGGACCTGGCTGGCTTTGGTCCATCCTGCCTAACTGCTGCTGAGTGATGAGGAAATATTTGCCGGGAGCCTGAGCACTAAACACCTTCTTTGCGGTAAGAGGAGATGACGCTTTCTCCATGATAGGCTGGTGATTAGGATGCGCAGTTACGTACTTTTTCCACCTTTGCTGCAGTAATTGCTTTCCCATCCACCCTTTGCAGGAGAAAGAAGCTAAGGAAAGATTCTGGGGCCAGCAAGGCCTTTTGAAAATCATGTAATGTGAGCGCATGGTAATGTGGAGCATGGCTTGGCTTGGCAGGTAAATTTGAGTGATAAAGTCTGGTATCCTGCCCCAGGCTATGCCCATGGCCCCAGTGCTAGGGATGGCACAGAAAGATCACTCCAGAGCTGCCCTCCGGGGTAAAAACCAAGGGCCAGATTTTATTCTAAAGATATGTCTGCCCTGGGCTGTGACTGCAGCTTGCGTAGAGGTACCCAAGTTAGCTCCCTGAGTAATTAATTACCCAGGTTTCTGGGCGGGTTTGCACGGCTTGCGCTGATGCCCATGCTGCCGCAGCTTCACTGCTCCAGCAGGCGAGCTGGCTAGATTCAAGCTAGCTCAGATATGTCTACACAACCTGCAATCATGCACCATGATTGCAGTGCAGACATACCCTGAATTACGCCTGTGTAAATCCACTGAACACAATAGATGTGACTCTGGCTGTAAGGGGCAAATCATTTCCCAGAAACCGTGCTGCCCTATGGTGCAGGGGGTTGGGAAGCTCAGTGTTAGGAGCCCATCCTGCCTACACATACACAGTAGGGCACAGGAAGGAGAAGGTCACCCACTGGAAGCATCTTCTGCCCTAGCATGCAGGGCTGTTTGGGGCTTAGGGCCCACCAGCCAGCCCCCTGCCTTAGCACACTGCCTGTGTGTCTGTAGGTCTCTGTGTGCGTATGTACACGCCTGCGTGTGCCCTCCTTCTCTGGGTGATATCTGCAGTGCCGTCAACAGTGAGGCAAGCAGCCCCCCAGGGCTAGGCTTGTGTGACTCATGCAGCCCAGGGTAATTGGGAGCAGCTCCCAGCACTGCCAGAGCAGTTTATTATCATTACTTTCTGAGCACCCTATAATTATTGTTACTGACTGAGCGTGGAAAGGGAGGAGATGGAGCAATGAAAGCGCCATGGGGAGTGCTCAATCCTGTCAGTTTAACGGCCCTTAATGGCAAGGCATTTCTTAATACTTATCGCATGGTTGGTCACTATGGTCCAAGTCCTTAAAATGGGAGAACAGGTCAGTAACTCTAGGGCTGCTGCCACTCTCCTGACTCGTCCCCGCCAGCAGGGAGTGGATCTGTGAGCCACAGCGACGCAGCCCTCTGTGCCCTCCAGAGGGAGAATGGCAAAGCACTCTGCACTGTGTGCCGTGCAAAGGCCTGTCCGGGCACTCAGCTTAAGGGGGAGGGATGGCTCAGTGGCTTGAGCACTGGCCTGCTAGACCCAGGGTTGTGAGTCAAACCTTGAGAGGGCCATGGAGGGAATTGGGGTAAAAATCTGTCTGGGGATTGGTCCTGCTTTGAGCAAGGGGTTGGACTAGGTGACCTCCTGAGGTCCCTTCCAGCCCTGCTATCCTAGCATCAGCTAGTGCAGACTGCAGGAGCCCAGGCATGATGCTGTAGTCTCAGTGGGGGCGGGGGAGGAGAATTGTACTTGTGCTCCAGAGTGTGCCCAGCCTAGGAGCTGGTTACTGGGTGTGGCTGGTTGGCTGAGAGACCACCTCTCTCTGGGGGTGTTCCTAAAGAGTTCCAGCACCCAATCAAAGGCTGATACCCAATGCCACCACTTGTGGCACTTTTCCTCCTTCTTCCTGCACGTGATCAGGGGCTATTATGCTGCCCCCACTGATCGAGTGCTCCCATTGACTCCAGTGGGCACAGGGTGCGGGTCTCTGTTCCTTCCCACTTGCACTGGTTGTGACAAGAGTTGACAAAGCCCATAACTGGACCCAAAAGGAATTGCCTGGCATTTGACATGGGCAAGAGCTAGGCTGATGCCAAACCTGTCTCTCCCAGTAACCGTACCCAAAATAAAAACTCGGCTGCATGTATCTTTTTATGATGCAGCATAGACCTGCCAATGGATAACCAGCTAGTCAGGCCTACTAGTTAAAGAGGGCAAAAGCCTTTGATTTTAGGCTACCCCTCCAACTATGAAGATTCACAAAATCCTCTGCGTTGCTACTGGTTACAACTGATTCCATACAGACAGAAAAATTCTAAGATTTTAGCAATCAATAAAGCAAGGTAATCAGCTAAGAAGCCAGTTCCCTTCTCAGCATTCTTTCTAGCAAGTCTCTGTTCAGCAGACCTTCACAACAACCTTAGAAACACAAACATGACACAATGTGAGTTGCAATAATGCATCAACTTTGTGTGTTCCCATGCATGCCAATATGAACACAGCAGATACACAGTCTTCATCAAAGCTTAACTACACAACCTCTAAGAACTAAAACAAAACACGGTGCAAAACTCACATAGGTAACATCGGCCGATATTGTTCATTGTAAACTAAGGAAGAGGTACTGATGTTGCATCTGCACAAGATAATAGACTTCTTATCAGTTCGGAGTTAATGCCTGTGTCATGCCTGTTTTTAAAAGCACAAATAACAGTTAGTTACCCAATTCCCATTAACTTTCAATAAGATTTAGATGCCTCAATGCCATTTGTGCCTTTGAAAATCTCCTCCACCCCAAATAGTTAAATCTTGTAATACAAGTATTACAAGTACAATAGCATTTTATGGGAACAGAAGGAAAGACATACATGTAAAAAAAAATCCTCAAAGTTTTAAATATATTGTCAAAATTAGAGAAGCAAAAAGCTCCAAACCTAGATAATGTCAGGCATGTTTTTAAAGGAAGAGTTCAGGTTTCTTTAAGATTGCTTTGGTCCAGATAACACTGAATCTTCAAGAAATCTGCCAGTCTATTAACAGGCTTCAGAGATTAAAATATAGCGTAAGATACCAGATGTGTATCATTCTGAATGTCACCTTCCAGAAGCTAAATGGCTGGGATTCTTCTTAAAACTCTGCTGTAACATGCTGACATTCTGAGCTGCATTTGAACTCAATATGTATTTTTAAAATGACACGTATATTCCATCTTAAACTGATACTGGACAGAACAAGCCGATATCACCACTGTGACTGCACTTGAATTTGCAATGAAAGCCTTGGTAGCGCTGGGAGTCCTATGAACAAGACTTTCTATATCTCAGAGTCTGTCTAGAGGTTTTGTTCTAGTGCTGATCACCTCCCCCTTAATTAGCAAAGCAAGGTCCTTCATGAAATCTTCAGCTTTTCTCCCTTCTCTAGTTATAAAGGGAGGTTTTTCTTTCGTCTAGGGACTGGTGTCATTCTGGTTACGAGGGAAACATTTTGTTAAAGAGGAAAGCCCGGCCTGATTGTATTGATATTGGTTATTTGCACTGCAGTACCACCAAGAGGCTCCAATCAGGGATCAGGGCCCCATTGTGTTAGGTGCTGTACAGACATACAACCAAAAGACAGACCCTGCCCAAAAGGACTTACAATGTAAGTAATCTCTGCATCCAATTCTGTCTTAGAAACATTAGAACTGTCCAAGGCAATGAAGTGCCTCTCCCTACCCCTATAGGTAAATTAAGTCAGACAGATATATAGACTGTAAACTCTATGGGGATGGGCCGTCTTTTTGTTCTGTGTTTGGACAATGGAGTTCCAGCCCATTACTGGGTCTCCTGGGTGCTATGCAATAGCCATGAATAATCAATCCATGTTAGACTGTCCAACCCATTGTAACATCTGGCCAGAAAGTGGAAAAAAAACCAAAAACCAAAAAACGCCAACCCCCAGCCTAAGCCTTTTATTTTGCCACCCCATTGTCTTAGCCAATCCACTCTCAAATGACTGAGAATTTGTGTTTCTGAATAAATAATACAATTAGTTAAAAGATGTTTAAAAGTTGGTTTCCCCATCTGTTGCATGAAACAATAATACCTTGGGATGAGAGTGCTGTGAAACATAATTAAATAGTGTTTGTAAAGTGCTCGGAGAATTTCTGGTGATAGATGCTGTGATGGGGTGTCCACCCCGCACAGGAGTGGAAGGGGTTAATGGAGGCCAGATGAGCCAATTAACATGGTGGACTGAACGCTGAAGGGAAAGCCCCCTAATTAAAGGAACAGGCTCACTATAGAGGAACAGGCAGGGCCTGCATAAAGCCAGGTAGCTGGCTGCAGGGAAGTAGGCTGCAGTCACTCTCTGAATGGAGGGAGTCAGTGGCTGGCAAACCAAGAGAGGGAGAAGCCAGACAGGAAGGAAGAAGCCCAGGGAAACAGCAGCAAGGGGTAGGAAGGTACAGAGACCTTGGCTGCTTGTTACAGGGTCCCTAGGCAGGAACCCAGAGTAGAGTGCGGGTCTGAGTTCTCGTACCAGCCACTGGGAAGGGGAAAGGGAGTTGGAGACACCAGCCGACAGTGGGTCTGGGAAGACTGAATTTCCTCGAAGGGGAGGACCTTAGTGACCTAGCTGGAAGGCTAAGTCACAAAGAAGACGCTGAGGGTCCTGGAGTGGGAGAAACTGCAGACCAGAGGGAGAGACAGAGCATTGTGCTAACTGCAGAAGGGGGACTCTACCTCAGGAGTTAATGCCCAGAGTGCCCAGGAGGGGGTGCCAGACCAGCAGTGAGTCACGCATCTCGTGACAGGTGCCATTATCATTATCAGAGGGGTAGCCGTGTTAGTCTGGATCTGTAAAAGCAGCAAAAAGTCCTGTGGCACCTTATAGACTAACAGACGTTTCGGAGCATGAGCTTTCGTGGGTGAATATCCACTTCGTCGGATGCATGTCATTGTCATTATCATTATCGTCCAGCAACACCTAGCAACCCAGTAAGGGATCAGGGCCCTGTTGTGCTGGGCGCAGTCCAGACAAATAGCAAGGAAGACAGTCCCCACCCCAAAGAGCTCACAAGCTAGATTTCAGCCTGATCATTTACACCCCACGACTCAGAACCTCAAAGGTATTTAGGCACCAAACTCCCACGGATTTCAGTGGAAATACCTGTGTAGATCTGGGCCGAAATTCTCTTCTACTGACTATTCTCTAGCAGAGATGACAGCATAATAGAACTCACTTAAACAAATACCTGTCAAAAGAATACAAGGAATACACTTCCCATCACAAAACTGGAAGGCAGCTAGAAATACCCACTTATAAAGATAAAATATCTACTAACGTTCAAGCCTGGAAAAGGAATAAACCTCTCATGGAGCAGAAGAAGAACAATACAACAAACAAATGACCTAAGGAGGAATAGATTTGTCACATGGATAAAAGTGGCGAGTTCCAAACACCAATCTCATAGCTAATAAAACAGCAATATCCTCTTCATGGCACACCAATGCCTCCTGAGGAACCTTGACAAACATTCTATTAAGAAACCCTTTGGCTGACACAATAAAAGCCCAGAACCCCTATGCTATTATTAAATGTTTTGGCCTTTGGCTTCTTTCTGATGAGAGAAAATGAACACTTGCATCAAAACAAAATCTTGGATGCTTAGGAGTCTATTTGCTTTGTATTCCTAACTTGGTATCAACAGGAGCTGCTGGATGCTCCTGATTTTTTGTTTTTTTGTTTTTTTAGGTGTCCATTTTGTAAAACATTGGCCACAGGACTGCAGACGAGGAATAAGAAGCTGGGGCAGGAGAATGCTGAAGAAACAAAGATTCTGCCTTCAAGCAAATGTCCAAAGAAAGGAAAATTAAAAGAAAATAAATGAGACTAGACCAAATTTTGTCGTAAAGTGTGTGACAGAGATCATCATGACATCATGGTCGCTGTCTGTGCCCAGTTCTAGCCCCACTGCAGCCCCATATGCTGCACCAACAGCAGTGTTAAGGGGCCATGAAGAGCAATCCATGTGCACAGGGGTTCCTGTGCCACTATTCTGCAAGAGAACAAACTACACTGGGTCCCAAAGTTCCCATGCACGAGGGCCTCATCCTATTCAATTTGATACCAGTGGCAAATCTCACACTGAAATACAAGCAGCAAAGAATCCTGTGGCACCTTATAGACTAACAGATGTTTTGGAGCATGAGCTTTCGTGGGTGAATACTCCAAAACATCTGTTAGTCTATAAGGTGCCACAGGATTCTTTGCTGCTTTACAGATCCAGACTAACATGGCTACCCCTCTGATAATTGAAATACAAGGTGCTAGACCCAGGTTATAGTCCAAAAAGAAGGTCTTTAAAAAGCCGTCTCTTCCCGGTAATGCTTGGCAATTATACTCTATGGAGCTTCCCACTTTTCAGACATCATCTGATTAATCCTCACAACAGTCACCAGGTTGGTTAATTTGCTGGCCCTTTTGGTAGTGGGAGAATAGCTGCAGGGTAGGAATGGCCTGGCTAGACACACTTCTGTCCCTAGCCTGTCCTGGAATGCCCCTAAGAGGCATCCTAAGCTATGGGCTCCTGGAGGATGAGCTGTGGCTGTCAAAGAGACTTCTGCCCTGCCGCCCTTCTCCCCATGCATCAGCAATAATCCCTCAAGGGTTTTGTAACCACATGAAGAATGAAAGTTGTTGTAGTTTAATGCAATGGCTTCATTAAGTGTGCTTCTTCAGAAGCTCCATTGTGTTCATGCGTGCATTAAAATAAGCAAGAAGAAAAGATACATTCAGAATGTAACATTGCATCCAACAAATTTACCTCCTAGTTTGTTCAACCACTGTTTCTCAGACATAGGACCTTACCTGTCAGCTCTCCTGTTCAGGCACAATTACCTTTTTCCAAACAAGAGGGGCATGGTCCATTGATAACAAGTGTAATGGAGGAAAACAGAGGAGGCCCCACTTATAACTAGAGGATAAGGGGTTTAGGGAGGGATTATTTGCACAGAATTCAGCCTGGGTTTTCAAACCAGTATTTACAGGTTTGGGAAGAGCCAAGAACAAAAAACTTTAAAATAGTTATTAGGGGTTTTATGGAAACTGGATGAATGGACGGTTTCAATGGGAAGCCAAATATACATAAAAAAGGTCATTTCAGATTGGCAGGGACCCTTCAAATCTTGAAATAATAAAACTAAAAAATAAGAAAATAAAGCTCTTGAGAAGCAATGGTAAAGCCTCCGGAGCCCAGAGCGAAGCCTTTAGTCAAAGGCCGTAGATGCTACACTTGAACCAGAGAATAGCAATTGCTGGCATTGCCTTCCAATGATTAATTATTATTAACACAAACAATGCTGCATCATGCAGAGCTGTCTCACCACAGCAACCCAGTGGGGTAACCCATGCACCAGGCACAAAGATGGCATTTTCAGAAGAAAAGGAACAATTCCAAAAATAGCAGGAGAGAGCAAGGGGGAAGCATACAGACACTTAGTGGCTTCTCCCAATTTGCTTCGACTAACAAGCTATATATTTGCCATAAATTGCTGGGTGGCTGGCAGTGGTGCCTGTATGAGCCACGGTGCTACTCCTGCAGTGGTAGCCCTGTGTTTCTGCTTCAGATCCACTTTCAGCACGAATGTTACTGTGTGTCAGAGCTGGGCATCCAGGCGCTAGTGGGACTTTGTCAGCTTGACACCCCCAGAGACCAATTTTGGATTCAGGGGAAAAAGATAAAAGCCTCCCCTTGCCCTATTCCCCATCTCAGAAGCAGATCTCGTGCTCCTAGCTGCAACTCATGGCCTCCACATTCCTGGACATCTGCCATGATAGCCGCCAATGTCTGGGCTCCTCACCACAGCTCATTGGGGATGAGCTGAGAAAGTCAGATCATGAATATCAAGATATGCCAGAGAGGAGACATCTGTAATCTCTATAATAATAAATGTAAGTCACATTTCCACAGCACCTTTATTCAAGCCCCTCCCAGGTTTTTGCAAACAGCAGGGAACGAAGCTTCACAGAAGCCTGGCAAGGCAGTATCATAATCCCCATTTTTACCAAAAGGGAAACTGAGGCAGAGCACAGTGACATGATCTGCCCAAGGGCACCCATCAGGGCAATGAGAGAAACAGACCCAGAATTTGTGACTCACACGCCTGTGCTCTAATCACTAACATTTCCTCCCTAGAAATCAAACGTTGGGTTCTAGTCTCCCTGCTGTGGACAGTAAAGCTCCCCTCAATTTGAATGGGGCAAGGCTCTGGCCCAGTTGTCTGTTCCTTGCCCTTTCTAGGCCTGTGCCTTTTGGAGCCTGGGTTTTGTGCTGCTCTGTGGGTCAGCCAGCTGGACAGTGCTGTGTATAGTTAGGGCACAATGCGAAACAAATAATGATTTTTAAAACTCCATATGGAAAGGTTTAGTGCTTTTAATAGCAAAATTATACTTCTTCGTTCATTGCACTTCTACAAAGAAAATCTACTGCTAGTCAATGTCAGTCTCAACAATAGCTGGCCTCTTGTTCTCTTCCTCCTGCTCTAGCTGCCTGGCAGGCCCCTGGGACCATCAGGGACAATGGATCAGTCCAGTGATCTAGCAACAAGACCCACAGGAAACAGCCCTGTGCTCCGTTAACTCTCCTTTAGTATTCCTGATCCCCCTGATTTTGCCAGCTTCCATGAGCTAAGCAGGGTTTAGGTGCCTACATCCTGTGGTGATGACTTCCACAAATGCCAGACCCAGAGCATGTGTGTGTTGGTAATAACCTGGAGGCCCCCAGAGAACACCTGCCGCCACAGGAAGTGGAGCTGGAGACAATAATTAGCACTAGTCCGTCGGAGCCAGCTCTGGTGTTAGGGAGCTGGAGGAGTTCTCTTCACTTGAGACCCAAAGATGAAATCCTGGCCATTTACAGTAATTCAAGATCCAATGACACTTATAAAAGGAGAGGTGCCAATTCTGTCTTAAATATCAAGCTTCATAATTACAGTCTGTCAGTCTAGATCCCCTGAGCAGTGTCTTCACTTCCTGCCCTAAATTATTCTGCACTGTTAACCAGCTGTGTTCCACCCCAGAGGTGGCTGCATTTCAGAGGTGGGTAATGCTTCGGCCTCAGTTATGCCTTTAAAGCACTGGTTTGCAATGGGGACAATGCAGAGATGCATGTCCCTAGCAGGAGCCCAAAAGGCCTGCCTCAGGAGCTCGGGGATCATGGCCATATGTGATCCCCTCAGTAGCAGGATAGCCCTGGTGGTCAGTGAAGGGGATGGGGTACTGTGACTCACCCTCCTTCATATTCTTCTGGTGCCTGTGCCTGGCACTCAGTGGAGAACAAGGAGTGTGACTTTGGCCAGTCCCTGGATGGGGAGCCCAGAAGAAGGCTCCTTAACCTCCACTCTTACCATCTGTGCCCTATGACCACACAGGATCTAGCTGTGCTCTGGCATTTAACGGGTTAAATGTTTAAGACCTTTGGATGAAAGACGCTATTGACAAACAACACTGCCATTATCATTAAGTCTAAAGGATGGGAATCAGAGCTTAAACCCACAGAAGCCAAGGCTTTCATGATCGAATGGACTAATTCCGTTCCCAGCTCACCCTCCAAGGCAGGGAAGAGTAACAATGTATATGAAAATTGGTCACCCTTGTCAGGGCCTTTTACCCAGAGAATATGTAGGGCATGTCAGGCACTGAAGGACTTGGCTGGAGGTTTAACTGTGAATGGTTTGAGTTTTCAATGAGCTCCTTAGAGTTATTTTTATATAAGTATATATATCTGTGTGTGTATGCAAACAACAGCCTTGCTTAACTCCTGTCTTAATTAGGAAGAGGTCAATTTCCAATCCACGGCTGATGACTCTCACAGACATGTCATGGAGGAGTTGGGGGATGGCAACAAATTTTGGCGGGCATCCAAATTCAAGGAAAATTCTCCACGGATCCTCACACCCGATGGAGTCAAATGCTTTTGTGAGGTTGATGAAGGCCATGAATGGAGGTTGATGTTGCACATGGCACTTTTCCTGACATTGGTGCGCAGCGAAGATCATGTCGGAGATACCTCAAGATGGTCTGAATTCACATGGTGATTCTTGAAGGATTTCCTCGGCCAAGCAGAGTAGTCGCTTGAGAATCTGGCAAGAATCTTTCCGGAGGTGGACCACAAAGGTGTTTCCTTGATAGTTTCCACAATCCAATCTGTCTCCTTTCTTGAAGATGGTCATGATCCTAGCATCCTTAAAATCAGCTGAGGTTTCTTCTGAATTCCAAAACTTGAGGATTAAGATGTGAAGCTGGTGAGTCGGCTCTTCTCTTCCTCCTCTGAAGATTTTGGCAGGGATTCTATCACGTCCAGATGCCTCATTGTTCTTCATCTGTTTGATGACTTTCTCTGCCTCGATGAATGTTGAGAGATTAAGGTGAGGTTCTGAGGCCATCCTTGATTGGATGTTGAAAGATTAAGTCAAAGATGCTTTTGTCAACATTGGAGTCATGATTAAGGCTCCATGTTTATCATGGAGGTCACGGAGTCTGTGACTTTCTGTGACTTCTGCAGCTGCTGGTGTGCCCGGTCCTGGGGCCGCCTGAGCAGCTTGGCCAGCCCCCAGGCCAGGCGCACTGGCTGCTGTTGGAGCAGTCTCAGACTACACCCCTCCCCTCCCCTTGGCAAAATGTCTGCCTCAATTGTGACAAGTGTTGTGGATCTTGGATTGATCTAATTAGCTACCTGCAGATCCATCAGTGATGACTGGCTATCATTTTATGGAAGACAACCCATCCCCAAATTCTGAGGGCTTGTAGCCAAGGATATATGTGTGTGTATGTAGAGCTATACATATCTAGATATTCCCATCTATATAAATGACCCATGGCCGTGAAATGAATTGAATAAAAGGTTATGATTCATGTCAGGGGCTCTGTTTTCTTGCCTCATTGTTTAGAACTGCCAGCAAGAAAATGAAAGACTTGTAGTCACTCCTGGGCTTTCTCTGATCGGCATTAGAGTGTCTCCTTGGGAATGCTGTAGTTAAGGGTGAAAAGCAGTTTCCTTTGTAAAACCCTGTTCTGAGATACCCATTTCTGAAAAAATTCTCCTTTGGGCTGAAACGTTGCATGTTTCGTCTCAGCTCAGAGGTGATTTCTGTCTTTTTTGGAAAGTTGGAGGAAATTCTCATCAGGTAGCTTTGAGTTATTGGAGGATGAATAAAGCACTTATCTTATCCAGCTGTAACAAGTGGCAGCCAAACGCAGGGCTTGTCCACACTAGAAGAAAAAGTGTATTTTTAAAATGTCTTAGCTAACACATTAACTAACATGTTAAAACTCTAGTGTACACAGGGCAAATTGAATTTACCCATGTGTTATCTGGTTGAAATGAGTCATGGGGGTGCATAGGATGCATCTCATGCAGCTAAATTTTACGTAAAATTTTCTTCTGCACTTCGACAAAGTCAGAGAGTTAGCTAAAATGTGTGAGTTAAACCTGACCTAACCTCAGCCACTTTTCCTAATCTAGAAAACAAAATTACAATATTGGAATGTGAATAACTCAAAAGCAGCAGAACACTGAAATCTGAAACAGGGTCTGAGTCTGCAAACCTTTACTACACAAGCTGACACTCACCCCTGGGCAGAAGCCAGCACAAGATACTGGCACCATTTAAGTCCATTGTGCAGAGGTGAATTTCATCCTACAAGCTTCAATTCATGGTGAACCCATTAAAAACACACATCAGATTTTGCCCTGGAGCAGGCAGCAAACTCAGACTTACTTTCAAGATGTGGGATCCAGGACAATTGCTGAAATGGGAGACTCCTATTTCTCCGTTTCCTTTGGGGTACGTCAAGTGAACCATTGATTAGCACTTACTCATGCAAATAATCCCGTTAGCTTCAGTGGCAGTTTTCTCTGGAGAAGGTGCTACTTAGTATGAGTAAAGGTTACAGATTTGGCCCCATAGCAGGTAAATATTTCTCAGGGAGGAGCAGGGATTGATAGGTTTGTTGTCAATCAATGCCGCAGCTGGCTGTGCCTTTGGAACATGAGAGAAGCGACACACTAACAGCAGAATAGCCACTGTGAGTTTTTTTCTAATTTGACCTTGTGTGCCCAGCCCTAAACTCTAGTTGTTGCTCACACTTGATAGCCTCTGCACATCTGATTCTCCTCTCACTTATCCAGGGGTGAACCCAGAAGCTAATCCATTGAACTGAGTGGAGCATAAAAAGGGGAAGAGGAAATCAGACCTGAGACATCACTTGCCCTCCCAGTGTTGCCAAAATCTTGATATTTTATCATGATGTGTGCTCTATTTCAATTTCATTCTTAAAGCTCCAGCTCCTGGAATCATGTTATTATCTGAAAATCTCATCTTTCATTTAAAATAAATGCCTGTCCCTCCTCATTGCAGGGAAAAAGCTTGAAAATCTGTGCTGCTAATGACAGAAGAGTCAGAACCTAAATGTACTATTTAAAAATATTGTGATTCCATGTTTTTGAACACTTGGGGTTGGTAGTACTACAGCCCGCCCATCTGAAAGAAACAAATGGACACACGCCTTGACGGTCAATAAATATGGGCATCCTTGGAGGTCCAGAGCTGAGGACAATGGCAATGTCTCATTGCTTACTGGGGAGGAGGTTAGACTAAGCACCTCTCAGCTATCCCAACAGCCATGATGGCACATGAGGGAAGAGACAGATCTCTCAGGTAGCCAGGACACCAGCCACTGAGAAGTTGATGACATTGGATGGACGATCGCACGCTACATGTCGACTCGAGTGCTAAAAAATCAGCTTGGGCACATGCAAGTGATTACATCTGAACGGATCATTATGGCCCAGAACTCCCAATGAGACACTAATGTGTTTGTTTTATTAAAACATAAACCCATCACCCTGGCCTCTTGGCTCCTGTATACAGAATACTTGAGACAATACTCAACAGCTGATGGCAAATAAATCACATCAGAGTTAAGCTGTAAATGTCAATATTCCCAGCCTTCGCCCTTCTAAATGGCTAGGTAGATCTTATACCATGTCTTGAAGATCAACACAGCTAGGGTCTGCTGCTGCAAGGGAAGGAAGAAAATTCCAATGAAGGGGCCCTCTGTTGAAAGTGCCCCCTGACCAGCCCCAGATATGCATAGCTAGGGGCTGTGAGAATGCACCAGCTGAACTCCAGCATTGCAACAGTTCATAGGGAGGTAGGCGTTTTCAGTTTGTAGGTAGCCAGGACCCAAACCATGTAGTGTGTATATGTACAAACACACTCTCACGACACTACCATCCAACTTCTCCCAAACCCAAATGACATCAATATTTTCTTTAATTATTGTATTTTTAAACCCTTGATTTTCTTGTGGCAGGGGCCCCAGAGCTATTGGAGACCTGGGGGGTGGAAGGCTGCCAAAGACAATTGTGGCCCAGAAGTATTTGCCAGCTGGACTGTGAAATTTATTTTTGGTTCTTGATTCTCCCCACTCCTTCTGGCTCACTACGATCTGCAAATGCCTGGCCATATGGACTGCAGGCCTGGACCTGGCCAGTGGGGTCATACCCTGAAGTGGATAAGGCTCCAGCAACAGCAGCTAGCTATTCCAGTTACTCTCCTTTTCCAATTCAAACTTGACTTTGAGGGCAAGATCCTGCTCTCATTTACACAGTGACTTCAACAGACTTACTGTGTGGATTTACACCGACAGAACTTAGTTCAGAATCTGACTGTGATTCTCTACTAGAATGTAAGGAAAACTGTTTTTAATCCACATATCTTAAAGGCTGAAATTCTGTTCTACATTCTTCTTTGCAATGCCGCAGCCTGCTCCTGCCATGTCAGTCTACTTCCAAATTTGAAACGAACTGCTGAGCTGCTGAAATTCAAGCTACACAAATGTGTAGCATACAAAACCTTCAGGGTAAATTTGCTGCTTACAGGGTCTTTATGCTTTCTCTTCCCGTATCAATGCTGCTCATTCCTGACCCAGGCAAAACTCTCCTCAGAGTCAATGGGAGTTTACCTGAATGTGGGTCCTGATACGTGTGAGAAAGTCAGGGGGCCAGGTTTACAGCTGGTGTAAAACAGCAGTGGTGCAAACCCAGCTGAAGATCTGGGCATGTGATTTGGAGGGGGCTGCACCATCCCATGTGATATACATGAATGGGAGGCAACATCATTTAGCGATAGGAGCAAAGAACAAGGAGACCAGTTTAGATGAGCATCCTCTGTAGTAGTTGTTGATTCTTGGGAGACATCCATGCCAGGCGGACAAGAAATACTGTTCAGATAACAAAGAGGAGGCACTAGCAGAGACTGAGATGTTAACGCAAAAGGATAAATTAGATAGACAAAAGGCACTGGTACTAAATGGTCTTCATCCAATGGCATTTCAGGTGGAAGTGCTGGGCTGCTAATTAAAAATATGCATTCTCTTACTAAAAGCAGGTACCACCCTTGCTAGAGAAAAGTCGTGTCTGATACTGGCCACTCTCAGAGATGGGCTACTGGACTACACAGACCAGAGGTATGATCTCATAGGACAGTGCCTCAGTCCCTGCGTTCCTTGCACTTGTAGATGGTCAACCATGGCCCACTTATTAATAATTGACTATCTGCCATATACTCTTAACTCTTTCAATCCTTCCTCCGTCAAACTCTCTAGTACCCTGAAGAAGAATGGATCCACAAAATGGGTACAGGAGATAGAACTGGAACCAGAGTATAGGACAAAATATAAGTAACTCTAGCTGGTTGGATATTAAAATACACAGTGACTCTCAAGATTTTTGTAATGAATAAGAGCTCCAAGCTGCAATTTCTGATAGGATTGTACTATTCATTGTTCATAATATTCAAACAATAGCCTGGAATTGGGGGACATTTTTGTAGATCCTAAATGTTGTATGACTGATTCGTCACTCAAGAATTGATTTCAGAAAGTTTGCTTTTTGTTAAGCACCACCGGTTATTCTCCCATTTACAACATTTCAGTCATCTAATCAAGGAGCAGAGAAAATACCATGTGACTGAGTTGCCCCAACTACTTACCACAAACAACAAATAGCAAACAGAATTAACTTTCCATTGTGGGGCAGAGAGACAGGGAACAACCTAAAAATGTACTGGTCCAAACTATTTGGCAAATACTTGTGGATAACAAATAGTGTAGAAGAAAATTGAGATCTGAGAAAAAAACAGGGCTGAATTCCTAATGAATATTGTTTTTAATAAATAATTTGACCAATGCTGTTAGTAACGATGCCGTTGGAACATGGTACTCAAACCATGTCCAAAACAGTTTTCTTTTAGACTTGTCCTTCACATACAGTTTTTGTCAGAGTGCGATTTGTTTTGGCAGATCAGAGGCCATGATTATAACCTACCGTTCCATTAGTGAACGCAAAGCTTGCCATTACTGCTGTTTATCTTTTGTGGGGCCTCTTTGTTTTGAACCTTTTTTGTTGTTATTACATTTCTATCAATATTGAAGGCTTGAATTTGTCACACGACTGTAGAGAATAACAGAACCGAGTAAGAAAAGGCTGATCAAAATACAGCCATGCAAACACTGTAATACTGCACACTCTGTAACTGGTTTGAGTTGGTCAGCATGTGGATATGGGCACTGACAGTATCTATCTAGCCCACTCTTGTCTCCACCAGTGGCCACTATCAGATACTTCAGAGGGAAGTGGAACAGACCCCATTGTAGACCTCACCGAATAACCTGTCCATAGCAGAGGTTCCTGCCTGACCCCCTGCTGGTTAGTGGGCGGCTAATGCCCTAAAGAATGAGGGCTTATACCCTCTCCCTCTCCATATAGACTATGTCTACACAGAGCTAGGGGTGTGATTCTCAGTTCCTGTAGACATACTTCGCTAGTTCTCATCAAGCTAGAGCGCTAGAAATAGTGTTGCTATGATAGCCATGGCAAGCAGCAGCGCAGGCCAACTGCCCTGAGTACATACTCACAGGATCCAAGTGGGTTTGTACTTAGGGTGGCTAGTCTGTGACACTGCCCTCTCTACCATGGCTACACTCGATGAGAGCCGACGTGAGTACATCTACACAAAATGGGAAACACACCCACAACCCTGAGTTAGGTGGAGCATTAGTCTGCTCAGCATACAGGGCTGTTTTGCAGAGGTGCTTAGTTCCTTCTGCTCTTATGACCTGTTATGACTTCTCACTGAAGTCAATGGTGCAGGATAGACCCCCCTTTTGATTTCAATAATCATCTGCATCTGATCATGACCAGGGAGTGCAAAGCTGGTGTCCTGTGGGGAGGATAGCCTTCTCTGAGTCCTCTGATGCTACCTCAGGCTGAGAACCTGAAGAGGGAGGAGCTGCTTTTCCATGGTGCGCTACCTCATGTTCCTGGTCCATGGACAGAACCAGCTCTGCTCCTTAGCTTTGATTTTTCAATATTTTCCAGCACATCCTTCCCTTTATTAATTATTATTTAACATTTGCATTGGGGTAGCACCTAGAAGCACTCACCAGGGATCAAGGCCCAAGGTGCTGTACATTCCTGTAATGTATTTGCACGAACACAGGGCTTAATCCTGAATTTATTGAACAGCACTTATCCAACTAAACTCCTATTGACTTCAGTGACTGTAAGCCTTGGCTCAGAGTCACACAGAGAGCCATATTCTACTCTCAGATGCTCACGTCCAACCCTAATTTACAATAGTGGGAGCTGCACAAGAGGATAGAATCTGGCCCATAGCCAAACCAGGACATAATTCCTTCAAGCCCGGCGGAATGGTTTGATAACAACTCAACACCTCTATTTTAGTCTATTTTCCTGCTGGAGGAAGGCAGACAAAACCCAACCCAACCCAACCCATAGCCAATCTCCAGAAAAATGCATCATCAGCAAATATTCCACCCCGACTACATCTAGTCAGAACAACTGAGAAGAAACAACGTTTCACTGGAATTTGCTGACTCAGTGAAATTGGAACTTTCAAAGAGATGGGATGATTTTGCTGGGTTCTGATGGAGCCCAGGAAGGTTTTGAAATGCTGCCGTTTCATGCTCATTTGCCTGCCTGACTCCTCGGCAGCCCACCTGATGGGCTCTTGGGGAGTCCAATCTTACAGGATCAGCAGTTCCATGGCAGGGATGCCCATGGACTGCTCAAGGGACAGGGACTCCATGTTCCATGGCAGCCTGCCCTGTGGACTGCCACGGGGCCTGGGATCCCATGGCTTCCAGAGCTGGAGTAGTCAGCCAGGTGGATTGTCCCAGGGCTCAATCCTCTTATGCACAGAGAATCTCAAATGTTTTCATTTCTGTCTCCTAATCATAACTCAAGCAAGTTTCGAAATACTGAAAGTATATTTCCCTTTGTCTGCACAGCTCTGCTCCTGACTCCCAGGGAGAGGAGGAGAGCTTTGCCTAAACACAACATTGCTCTCCACTCTTTGAAATCATGACTTGTCCCAAAGTCACCCAGTGAAGGAAAGAAGAGATGAGCAGAGATTGAGATCAGGTTTATGAAGCCAATGAAATTATCCTCCTCACCCCGGGAGGTGGCCATGTCACCCCCTCTTTGGAAGCCTTCACTGGCTCAAGTTTTAACTTCTAGCTCTCCCCTTAAGATCCCTGCATCACTCCACTCCATCTCAAATCTCCATCCCTCTGCTCTACCGGTCACGACATCCTTAATGCCCTATTCATCGTCTCCTTCCATAACCATCTCCTTGCTCTCCCCAATACTTGGAACACCTTCCCTGTCCCAGTCTGCTAAATATCCACCTTCTCTTCATCCAAATCCAGCAAAGATTTGCTGCTTCCATGAGGTCCACAAGAAGCAGGTGAGACAATACAATTATAATATAGTGATTCCTTCCTCTAGGACTCCCTGTGTGTCCTGTCTATTCTGATCCATGGGATTAGGGCTCTTTGGGGCTGATACTCATTAACAGTAAGGCTCCCCTGGAAGGCCAGAGCAATGCAAGTGTAAAGTAACCTTGCTGTAAATAAGAATCAGGTTTTTGTATTTTGTGTCTTGTACAGTGTGCAACCTATTGTCAGTGCACAACAGACACAGAATGGTAACAATAACCATTGTGTCTTAAATACATTAATATTATTTGATTCCACCATCTGTATCTTAATTCCACAAATCCTGCATCTTGGCAGGGGAGTAGGATTAGACGACCCTTGCGGTCCTGTCTAACCCTGTGATTCTATGATCTCAACTGGCAGCCCATCCCATCTATGTACTGCTGGTTCTTAGAAATCAAAACCTCCTGATGTTCTTCTGATCACAAGCAATTTCTCCCTCCCGCCCCATGTACTCTTGATGTAGGAGGAAGAGCGTTCCAACCGGAAGGGGTGCTCCCAGGCAATGCATCCGTTTCTTTCTTTGATTGGTTGGGTTTAGCCTATTACGCTAATGAGAACTGCAGGTGCCCCTAAACTCAAATGAAACTACCTGTTAATTCTTCAAACAGCAGAGGGAAGTCTGCGTGCACTCTGGGTGGAATCTGTTTGTGCAATCTCAACTTTCAATGGGAAATCCGCAGTTGAAAAAGGAGGAGCGATAGGGGAAATTAAATTAAGTAAATGCAGGAAAAATAATATCAGTAACAGCCATGGAGCTTTACCTAAGGTGCTGGCCAAAGCAGCTTTCCATATCCTCAGTCGGTGAGAATACTGAGTGTTCAGGAAGCCCAGCAGACACTTTTCAATACAACAATGACTTGGCCCTTCCGTATAAATTGTTATTTTCTGTTTCTGCGATATCAATATGACAGAAAAGACAGTTACCTTTTCCGTAACTGGTGTTCCCCATGTCCATTCCATATTAGGTGTGTGTGCTTGCCACATGCTCCGGTGCCAGAAGTTTTTCCCTCAGCAGTATCCATAGGGGACCGGCTCTGGCACACTATGGAGTGGCACCCGCATGGCGTGGTATTTCGCGTGCCGGAAACTCCGACAGTGGGGAAGGAGGGCGGGTTGTGGAATGAACATGAGCAACACCTCTCGAAGAACACCAGTTATGCAATAGGTAACTGTCTTTTCTTCTTCGGGGGCTTGCTCACATCCATTCAATTTAGGTGACTCCCAAGCAGCACCCCTGGAGGTGGGTAGGAGTTCACAGATGTGTAGATTGCAACACAGCTCTGCTGAACCCAGCGTCATCTCTGGCCTGCTGCGTGATGGCGTAACGAGTTGTGAACATGTGGACAGAGGACCACGTTTCAGCTCTACAGATGTCCTGGATAGGGATGTGCACTAGGAAGGCCACCGAAGACGCCTGTGTTCTCGTCAAGTGGGCTCTGACAAACAGCAGCAGCAGAAGCCCCGCTATGTCGTAATAGGTCTTTATGCACGAGGTGATCCAATTGGAAATCCTCTGCAAGGACACCGGGTGACCCTTCATCCTGTCCGCTGTAGCGATGAAGAGTTGAGTCGATTTTTGGAAAGGCTTTGTATGTTCTAAGTAGACAGACAAATTATGTACAGTACACCCGTTCTGCTCGGTTCAGCATATTCGAAGACCTGGGGCCACATCACTGATGTTTCAGTTCACTTTTAGAATGGAAAATGGTATACTTTACCCTGGTGATGGCACACATCTCTTCACCACCCTTCCAAGACGGTACCAAGCGCAGTGGTGGGCTTTCTGATTTGGACATCTGCCCATGGCCATAAGTCGTCTGAGACACATGGCTCATCTCTCGTAGGTCACGAAGGGTGAATTTCCAGTCATAATATTCTTATGCTAGCAATGACCTCCCAGCTATTACAGTTGCCGGTGCATATTGGATACTAAAGTCCTTTCTGGATGTTATTGATTTTTCCAGGTCACTGTCAGAACTTCTGGTTAGAATCCTATGTATCCTGCAATATGGAGAAGATGAACTAATTGGCAGAACAAACACTTGGCTTTGAAGAAATGAGTAGGGAATGCAAACAATTGATGAGACCCCTGTAAAGATTTCTTTGCCTACCCCTGGGCTGCCCCCTGTAACTCCCAGTACCTGTTGGCCCAATGCTAGGCCGCAGCCTAGAGTTTTCCAGGCTGGAGCTCCCCAGATCCTCAACTTTTCCCCAGCCCTGCTTCACTCAGGTACCCTGTGTCTAGCTCCCTGCAGCCAGGCCCACCTCCCTCTACAGCTAGAGAGAGATTGTCTAGGCTTCTGGCTCATAGCCTCTTATATGGGCCAGCTGGGCCTGACTGGGGCCTGGCCACAGCTGAGCCTACTTTCCCCAATCAGCCCAGACTTCTTGCCCCAGCCACAGCCCTCTCCTGGGCTGTTTTAAGCCCTTCAGGGCAGGAGCAGGGAGGGGATCACCCTGCTACACTTCCTATATGAATTTAAGAGCCTTCTTACTTAACTTTGTTGTGGGGTTACAATTACCTATAAGATAGTTTAAAAAAAACAGAAAAAACAGCACTCTATGAAATTCTATACAACTTTGCCTTAAGAGTAGCTTCCCAAAAGAGCAATGGAAGTTTACTCTGCAGAAAGTATGTACACTGACTATGTAATCACTTGTTCCAGCCCCGTATCTCTCCCCTTCGCACACCTTCATTTGCCCAGGCTTAGAATGTAATAAGCACTGCAGGGCAGTGACTATGTGTTTTATTTACTCTGTAAAGCATCCATCACACTGTGGGATGCTCTAAAATAAGTAGGTCCTGTACATTATTGTATAATACTAGGATAATAATATTAGGATAATACTTTGCTCACAAATATGGTGCCTTCCAGCTAAGGATCTCAAAACAGTCCAGCAAAATCCTGCTATTGTGATTCCCATCTGGCAGCTGGGAAAACAGACACAGAGAGATTAGCCAGAGGTCGCTCAGGTAGTCTGCTGCAGGGCTGGGACTTGAACTGGAACCAAGCTCTCCAGATTTCCAACCCTGGATCTTAACCACAAAATCCCGTTTTACCTCTTGCTCAAAACCATGTTTTCTCTCTTTGTATCGAAGTCCCACTGGAATGGGAAGTTCCAAGGTTCCTCTTGCAAAACTGCTGAAAACAAACCTCACTGGGAGGGATGGGCATAAACTTGGGTTCGAGTTCAGTGGATTCAGTAGCAGCTGCACTGTTTGTGTTGTTCTCTGTTTGTGGTCAGTTTTACAGCTTTCCTGACATTTCACCTGCATTTCAAACTGGACAGGTTCACACTCTCCTGCCAGGCGAGAAACAAAGTTTTAAGGCTCACGTGCAGTCTTTTCTGGCATTCCAGGGCCTAGTATCACTAAGGAAAACAAACTTGATGCTGGCTGAAAATGGTGATCTTTATTCAATATGTGCCTTTCCCAGACGTGATCTCAGCTAACCGAAGTATCACTTAACTCCAGGCCATTCTTTCCCATACAGATACCCAGGCAGTTAGGTTAAGCGGAGAAGCAAGCATCGATAACCAGGAGTCTGGGGATTTGTTTATGAACAGACTTAAGGTTCTAGATGTCATGAATAAAGCTGCAGTGATCTCTACAGGCATGCTGCCAAGCCTTGGAGTTAAAATGCATGATGCCAAACACAGCTTTATTGTATGTTAATCAGGATGACGGAATTAGAAATTGACAGTAACATGTGTTGGATCAGTTATGAACATATAACGCAGATTCACTGTAGCTAATGTTGCAAACACGGTTTATATTCCATACCCCATTGCTGCTTGCTCATAACTTTCCAAAGCCCTCACCTTTGGGTCCAAATGCTTGGTGTCTGTCTGAGGACGATGTTCGGTTTTTGTGGTCAAGATAAGCTTTAGCTATGGGAAAGTGAAGAAAATAAATAAAATTTAAAAAACCACTCCTCTTATATTACATAAGGAGTGACTTGGCCTGTGTTCTAGACTGTGAGCCATTCAAGGTAGGGGCTGTCTTTAATCCAATGCTATCTGTATGGCCTGCATTACCACAGCATCTGGCAATGGTCTTTAACATATTTATCCTTACAACACCCCTGTTTGGGAGCGAGTATTGTCATCTCCATTTTACAGATGAGGTAGGATGTCACAGACAAACTATGTGATTTGCTCAGGGTTGTGCAGCAGACCTGGAGCAGAGCCGGGAATTGAATGCAGGGTTCCCCATCCCAAAGCTAGTGCCCCAACCACTGAACCAACCTTCCTCTGCTTTGCTTGAGACTAATAAATAACCCTTTGAGACTCTCCTTGAAGCAGCATATCAAGAGTGCTCTAATTTTTGCAACAGGGTGTTTTAAAAAAGGATTTAGGGTGCCCAGATAGCAAGTGTGAACAATCAGGCCAGGAGGTGGAGGGTAATAGGTGCCTATATGAGACAAAGCCCTGAATCTCGCAGCTGTCCCTATAAAATCAGGACATCGTGTCACTCTAAAAGATTCAGACATTTATATGGGTAATGAGTACATCCAGGGTTATGTTAATAGAGGATTTTAGAAAAAAAAATAAAGAAAAGAAAGTTTGGAAGGGATTTAAACCTTCCTGTGTCAGGGCATAAACCAACACCAACACATAAACCTAACTGATACTGGTCAGGAAGAAACTCTCCTCCCATAACTGTCCATTGAAGAGTTTTTATACCTTCTTCTGAAGCAGGTGATTTCAGCCACTGTTGGACACAGGGTGTTTAACTAGATGGACCCCTGATCTCATCAGGTGATTTCTATCTTGCCACTATAGGATATTCTAACTGTGTGAAAGTGATCTGAGTATTTGCTCATCAGATAAAATACTGCCAAGGTCATGTATTATGAGCAGCTTTCTGAAACAGAGAGTGCCTACTCTTCCTTACAACGTAGAACAGCTGGGCATAGAAAAAGGGTTGATACAAACAGACAGCTCAAGATTTCTGCTGACGCTCAGGTTCATCGTCATGTGCATTTGTTCCATAACGTATGTAGATCTAACCAGAGCTAAGATTTGCTACCTACATGTACTGGTACAAGAAGGTTTGTGACTTATGTGCGTGGTCAATGGGAAGGATTTTTTTAAAAATTAGATGCTTTCATCATAAGAACGGCCATACTGGGTCAGACCAAAGGTCCATCTAGCCCAGTATCCTGTTTTCCCACAGTGGCCAATGCCAGGTGACCCAGAAGGAATGAACAGAACAGGTAATTGCCAAGTGATCCAGCCACTTTTGCCCATTCCCAGCTTCTGGCAAACAGGCTAGGGACACCATCCGTGCCCAGCCTGGCTAATAGCCATTGATGGACCTATCCTCCATGAACTTATCTAATTCTTTTCTGAACCCTGTTATAATCTTCAAAGCACAACCTACACGGGGCTCTGAATTGTTCAGCTCCAGTATAGTCTCTTCATATTGCACTGGACCAAGTTCCTCGTCAAAAATATTATTTATAATGTTTAATACAGAAGCACCTACAAGTCCCCACTGAGATCAGTGCTAGGTTCTGTACAAACACACAGCGTGGGATTTTCGGAAGTGCTCAGAACTAACTCTGCCCCCACTGAAGTCAGTTATAAAACTCCCAGGGCAAAGGTTCATTTAGAACAGGTTTCTGTAACAATAAAAATAAGCAAGCTACACCTGAAAGCTTCTGAACAGTTTGCAAAAAGTAAGGCACATGACAGTTTAGCAGCAGCTCCAGCATCCTATCTGTGGGAATAGCAGCTTCAGTGCACACACATTCAGCAGCATCTTCCTCTAGGTCTCCCTCCATTCCAACCTAGCCAGAACCACTATAAACTGCCCTCCAGTGTGTGTGAGCTGAACCTGCCCTGACCGCATAGATTGAAATGCTTTGTAGCACCTTGTGAAGGCTCTCTGGGTTGATGTGAATTTCATCCCCAGTGAGAATCCCCCCTGACAGCCTGTGTGTTGTTGAGAAAGGAGTTCTGGAGTTCCCTGTCGTTCTTTCTAAAAAGCATCTGGTACCGTTAGCATTACAAACACCTAGAACAGGGAGGAGGTGCGTTAGTTTAGCGGGGATACCAAGGGAGGGCCACAGAACCATTCTACTCCGCACAGCCCCTCCCGGTAGCTGAGAGCCTTGGTAGGGAATTACACTGTCACAACCATGAAGATTAACCCGGGGATAACATAACGTCTGTGTGCGAGAAGCACTCTGAGCTCAGAGCCCCTGTGCAAAGGAGTATCTGCGCTGCTGATATTCAACCTTTTGGGGATTCCAAAGCCAGACAAAATTATAGGAGATGCAGCCTTGCAAACCTCAGTAACTCCCAAACTGCTCGGGCACACTTACTGGAAGAGCTGACTTTTCCAGTTTCTCCTGTCTGCAAGGGAACTGGTCCACTGCTTTATCTCCATTCCCATAGCTTGTATTGCAGGGCTGGCACTCCCCACGCCTCAGAATCACTCGGCGTGTGCCTGCAGCCAAGGGAACATATATGTTCTGTTTCTCTCCACTCCTGCTGCCAACCAGGCACCCTCAGCTACCTTTGATTTCAGTGGTAGCTGAAGGCACTTTGACACCTGCCAGGAGGTATTAAGTACTTCGTAGTATTGGGTCAATAGCTTGGGCTTACATCTGGCACAGTACAAATAATAAATTGAATATCCTCTCGTTACTGAAGCAACATGAAAAACACAACGAAAACAGTGCAGAGGCCTGCAGAATTCCTTAGGATGAGCAGATGTATGCTTTCGAAATAGTGAATCAGAATTACAGTGATGCTCCTGAATCTTAGAATAAATCCTTCTCCATGCAGACATGAATATCAGAAAGCCAGATGTTGTCTATTGGTAGTGAATTTTTTTATAATCCTCCACAATCTGTTAGATCTCATGCAGGGAACTGATTGTACCAAAGCTTAAAAACAAGAACTGCACGCAGTTCTGAGATGGGATTATACAATATATGATGTCATACTGATCGTGTTTTGTCACTGAAGAGAAATTTTTTAAAATTGAGTGTCTCTCATTTCTTCCTTTTGATCCTTCTGTCTCATCGGGCTTGACCAAGGACCACTGCAGTCCATGGAAAGACACATATGAACTTCAACGTCCTTCGGATCTGGCCCTTATACTGATATAAAGGTCCATGACCATAAAGTAATTTCTGGTCATTTAAGATCTCATACCTGTATGCATACATTTTATTGTTTTTCTTTAATGGTGACACTGGTCTTATTTAATAGATTTATTTTTGGAATAATTTCAAGGCAATTTTTTGAAACAAACAATAAAAACAGCCATTGTGGACCCCTCCTTGCATTTACCATGGGGAAAATATTTTCTTTACAAAGACAAGGCTTCTTAGCAAGCTCTGGTTATTCTTTCCCTTGTGTTTTCTGGTTGCTTAATTTGTTCTTGCAATATGATTCCCTGATTCCTGGAACTCAGCAACACTCAGAAAAAAATATTCATTGTCCAGTCACAGATCTCTAACTAACCAAAAAAAACCCAAAATCCGTGGCAGTTTATTATTAATTACTTTCAAAAAACCTCTTAAAACTGGGGCTATTTATATTGTTTATTAGTGTTGCTACAGACGCAGGCTGGTTTTTTTGCATTTCAGGGGTACCACAAGAAGGCAAGTGAAGATTGTAAACAAGAATGGGTTAAGGGCATATACTTTTCCCAGTTTCAGTTTACATAAGAGAAAAAGAAAAACCACTTACTTCCTGTTGGGTTGATATTATTATGAAAAGTAAATGAACTCTCCAATGTCTCATTCCTTTCCCTCATTAACATATTGGACTTTGCAGCAAGATAGACTTGGCCTCGTAAGGTAATACTAGGATATGCAGCCAGCTCAGTGTCTTGAGAGAGCAGCTCTGTTGCAGAAAATTGGAGATTAATATGCACTCCAGCAAGCTTACCACAATGATTGCAAAGCAGAAACTATAAACTAAGTCTTGGAGATGAAAAGTGTAATCACAGTTAAAAATACAATGAGAACCAGCCTGCCGATGGTAAGAACCCAAGTGACCATAGATGGTACATGACCCTGTCATTGTGCAATCCCCGCTACAAACTATAGTAGTTCATAATTATTCTTACTCTGCTATCCAGATCATTCTGCACAGTCCTGCTGAGTTGTAGCCTTTCCACATAGTCTGCATCCTGTAAAGAGGACAGCTTTCATTATCCTGTAAAGGAATCAAATCTGTAGTGAAGAGTGTGGTGTACTCAGAATTTCCCATTGGGACCATCTGTTTTATTTTGTGTCATTGTTCAGAGAAGGCAAAAAAGGTTCAGTTATGAGAAGAACTAATTCGGACCTTATCCAAAACTTGAACCAAAGCTCTGGGAGTTCCAAAAAAAAAAAGTCCATTAATATTTTTAAAATTATTGTCATTGCTGTCTGCACTTCACTGATTTCAGCAGGACAGGAATGGTACTAATTAGAACTGGGCATGAACCAAAATCCAGAATGTGAACATCCCCAATCTATGAAGAAGTTTGGAGCAGTATCTGGATGCAGACTTTGTGGCTCGCCCCCAACTCTTGCAAAGGGACAAACATTAATTGGTTATTAAACTACGGCTACTAGATGCCTGCGACCCATCCTGTTTGAGAGAATACATTTTGGTGCAACACGGTTACTCGTTTATTATGTGTATCACAACAGTGCCTAGAGACCTCAAGGGCCAGACTGCTAATTGCTGCACGCACACACAGAGCGCGAGAGAGTCCTAGCCTGAAGAGTTTCCAAGAGGATAACTATTCCTCTGTTACAGTGATAGAGATACTTAGATGCCCAGGGTCTGTTTTTAATCACCGCTTCTATCCACAACTCTCCTACTTGGTGGCCACCTAACCCTGGAAGTGCCTAAAACCACCTGGCTCCTAAGTTTTTGCGGTGAAAGTCCCTTAGATGCCTAAGTTTCTGCTTCTGTGCGCATGCACTCCTGCCTCCCTCTAGGCACTCAAGTAAGCCCCAGAGCAATTCGTGAACCCAGGGAAAGGCAGGGGCTCACCAGCCTCAGTCGGCCCAATCTGCGACATGTGCTCCAAGGTCACCTCATGCCACACAAGGTGGGAGGGGTAGAGCCCATTGCTGATGTGGGTGGAGTGGGGACTAGAACTGGGGATTTTCCACATCCTGGGTGAGTACCTTAACAGCTAGGCTAAGGTTAGAAAGGAGAGCTTCCTCCTGCCCTCACCACCCAGCTGCTTTGGGTGGCATGAGGTGACATCTGAGCAGGGTCTTGCTTGTGTAACTTAGGCAATCAAATGCCCATCTTCCCCTGGTTCATGACGGCACCTTCCTGCAGCCCAGATTTCGGTGCCAAGCTTCAAGAGAGTGGCAGGGCTTAGTACACACCCAATAGCTAGCATAGGCAGCTTCCAGCCTAGTGTGCTGGCTCTGCGGATCATATTCTAAGGTACCTGTCTTTTCCCATTTAGTGTACAGGAGCTTCGGTGCCTAAATCAGGCTTGGTGGCTCTCAGCATCATTCTTGTGATTTTCTACGCACCAAAAAGATAGGTTCCGTGACACTCAGCATCACAATGTCTAAATCCCTTTTGTGGATCTGGGCCATCCAGATTATGTGAGTTGCTCAAAGTCACACAGAAAGTCTGTGGCAGAGCCAGGGAAAAAAATCCAGAATTCTTGAGTCTTAACCCAATGCCTTAGCCACAAGATTACCTACCCTTTCTCCCAGGTGGCTAAAAGGTGGGTGCTTAACACCTGTAGTGGTATTTCCATGGGGATGAATTTCAGATCATGAACAGGTGCTGTCAGACTAAGAGGAATACCACAGATTGTTCAGACGGCCTGCCCTCTGATTGAAATATGTTTATCTATCTCCATCCCTCACAGACCTGGGTGTGATGTGACTTCTATTGTCGTCAATTATTGAGATCTCGCAGTGATGAATTGTGAAATCTGATGCCAAAGAAAAGGTTGTTCAGGGTTAAATATTTCTGCTCTGTTATTTTCTTTCTAGCCTTCATCTGGAGGTTTGGACTCGCCAGGTTGAGATATACGCTGCACTGATGAAAACCAGCTCTTGCAACAACAACAGAAAACAGCTCTCGTGAAATATGGAATAAGAGATTTGCTATTCATTAAAAAAATAGAGACATTGATGTTTTACTCAAACTAGCAGGGAAAAAACAAATTTCTTTGTTTGCTCTTGTAACAGCTGAAATTCTTGGTGATGGGAGAATATTCATTCTATCCAGGGTCATAAAAAATTCAAAGTATTTGACAAATTCCCAGCAAAGCATTTAAGATTAATAGACAGAAAGTACTTAGAATAAGGCTGTAATTGTTTCAAAGGGTCCTGTCCACATTACAAGCAGTGTGAACACAGTTCAAATGCCTTGTAAACAGAAGTGGAACACAAGATTAGCTATGGTGTAGATTCTCACTGCATCTATATTTGTTGACAATAAAAGTAATATTTATTGCTCTGAGAATTCACATGGCTGGGGGTAGAGGAGAAACAGTAGGTCGCTAGGAATAACATGGGGGAGGAATTATAAAAATCCAACAGCCATCTGACAAAAGAGGCCAGGATCCCATCCGTCTGAGGCCAAAGGGCAGGGTTCATGGCTGGTTGTTCTGCAGGAGGGGAGAACATTGTAAGAAGGGCATAAATAACCGGTAGTAACTTTCAGACCCGTGCAGGGCTCAGGAAGTGCCACAAGGGGCACGTGATGGGACTTTCCTCTCCTTTCCTTTATGGGGAGAAGGGCATGTCGGGGTTTAACCCCACTTCTCTGCTCCTTTCCATTCGCATGGCAGAAAGTAGGGCCCCTCCTTGCAGCCCTGCAGATCCCCTTGGATCTCAAGGAGCAGAGTCACCCCTGCAGAGGTGCTCTGCTTTCGCATCAGTTGTGGGCCCTCTCTGGCTCTGCCTCAGCTCCCCGCTGCCAGGAGGTGCAGCCGATGGAGGAGTTCTCACTGCACCAGCCAAAGAGGTGGTGCTACAGTGGCTCCTCCGAGGCTGGGAGAGGAAGGGGAGGAGTTGTGCCCTGGCTCCCCTCACCTTGCCTGGGCCCATGGCTCCGCTGCTGCCACCCTGGCAGGGCCTCCCCACTGGCGACTAGCCAGGGACTCTGGGACTGGGTGTGCCCCACTGTGCAGAGGTGCCACATCAAAGGCCTAAATTCCTGGGCACACATTGCTTCTCCTGGGGACACAATGGAAACCCTTCCCCTGGCTGCCCTTCCGCTCATGCCTGCCCCCTTTGCAGCTGGCCAAGCTCTTGAGCCTGTAGACAAAAAGGCCTGGTGCCCCAGCACTGGCTGACTGCTTTCTCTTTCATGTGAGGAGGGGGAGATTTGCGTTCCGAGAGGCCCCTTGCTTGCAGACCCTACAGGCACATTCTAACCTTATTATCACTATTTGCATCGCTATAAGCACCTGGCAGCCCCATCCGAGATAGTGCTGCACAGACACACAGAGTGAGACAGTCTCTTCTTTCCAGAGATTACAACCCCGTGTAGCCCAAAAGGGTTCTTATTGCCATTTCACATATGGCAAGCTCAGGCACAAAGGTCAAATGACTAAACCCATGTCACACGGGGCAGGGCTGGGAAATGAACCCAACTCTGGAGTGCTAGTTTAGCACCTTAACCACAAAACCTTCCTTCCTCTCATCTCTTTGTTAATATCCTGCTGTTGTCGACCCTGTAAGTACAGCGTGAGCGAAGGTTCAGACGTGTCTGGTTATTTTTGTCTGTCAGCGTAGCACAGCTAGAACTCCCAGGCACCGTAGCTGGAAGGGACAAAGAACAGGTTCTCTCTTTGGATGGTTGCTCTGAAAGGGCAATGGCGCTAATCTATTTTTAATCTGGTGAGCTCTTCCTCACCAGACTCAAGCTAGGTTTATTGTGACGAGCTCCGCAGCAGAAGCCCTCACGGATTGTTCATAATGCTCATACGGCATTCCTGCCTCGGTATCCTCTTTAAAAAAAAAAAAGCCCCCCAGTACGATGTGTTATGAGGAGATATGCATGTGTTCCACAGAGTGGAGCTGGTGATTCTTCAGGCAGAAACAGATACAACAGTTGGCAGTTATACAGTGTCTTTCATTAGAGAGCTCAAAGCCCTTTGCAACATGAATTAACCCTCCACATTGCAGTCCAGCTGAGAACAGTAGATGCTCAACACCTGTAAAAAAGATAGGTTATGAGTGACTTGTCCAAGGTCACGCCCTGAATCACTTGCAAAGCTGGGATGAAAAGCCAGGAACCCTGAATCCCACATCTCTGCTGTGGCCACTAAATACATTATTTCCCTTTTATCTTTCGATCAATGACATACTGGAGTGGATGCAGAGAAGAAAATTGGCAGTGCCTGTAATGAGGCAGGAGAAGTAGCCAGCAGGGGCTGGCAGAGATGAGTTATAACATCAGGGGAAAGGTATAGGTTATGTAAACCATCTGCCTCCCATTTAAGGGCAAGCCTGGGCACACCACATTTCCTCATATAGGAACGAGAAGCTGCCAAGAGCTGCCTTCAAACATTTTTGGCTGTTTCTATCTTTTAATTTCTGTCTTTTTTCTAGATTATAAACTCTTTAGGGGCAGGGACTGTCTTCTATGTTATGTCTAATTAGTTCATCCCGTTCATGGGGATGAAGATGAATGAATGAACTAAATAAGCCAGTGCCAAAAACTACATTTGATGAGTTAAGGCTAAGAGCACAGATCAGTGATAGGGTAAAATATAATCACAGGGATGTTGTAATTATCCCTAAACCAAATGCTATACAACAGGTAATTCAGAGTCAAGGATAAACTTAAAAGCAATACAAACACGTTGATGTATGGAAATGCACAGTTAGAGCACCCAAATGACCTTAACTCTGCCTTGCAGTGACATCATGCACAAACCATACTCATAGACTCATAGACTTTAAGGTCAGAAGGGATCATTATGATCATCTAGTCTGACCTCCTGCACAATGCAGGCCACAGAATCTCACCCACCCACTCCTGTAACAAACCCTTAACCTATGTCTGAGCTACTGAAGTCCTCAAATCGTGGTTTGAAGACCTCAAGGTGCAGAGAATCCTCTAGCAAGTGACCCAGGCCCATGCTGCTGAGGAAGGCAAAAAACCTCCAGGACCTCTGCCAATCTGCCCTGGAGGAAAATTCCTTCCCGACCCCAAATATGGCAATCAGTTAAACCCTGAGCATGTGGGCAAGACTCACCAGCCAGCACCCAAGAAAGAATTCTCTGTAGTAACTCAGATCCCACCCCATCTAACATCCCATCACAGACCACTGGGCATACTTACCTGCTGATAATCAAAGATCAGTTGCAAAATTAAATAGCCAAAATTAGGCTATCCCATCATACCATCCCCTTTATAAACTTATCAAGCTTAGTCTTAAAGCCAGATATGTCTTTTGCCTCCACTACTCCCCTTGGAAGGCTGTTCCAGAACTTCACTCCTCTAGTGGTTAGAAAACTTCATCTAATTTCAAGTCTAAACTTCCTAGTGTCCAGTTTATATCCATTTGTTCTTGTGTCCACATTGGTACTAAGCTTAAATAATTCCTCTTCCTCCCTGATATTTATTCCTCTGATATATTTATAAAGAGCAATCATATCCCCCCTCAGCCTTCTTTTGGTTAGGCTAAACAAGCCAAGCTCTTTCAGTCTCCTTTCATAAGACAGGTTTTCCATTCCTCGGATCATCCTAGTAGCCCGTCTCTGAACCTGTTCCAGTTTGAATTCATCCCTCTTAAACATGAGAGACCAGAACTGCACACAGTATTCCAGGTGAGGTCTCACCAGTGCCTTGTATAACGGTACTAACACCTCCTTATCTTCGCTGAAATATCTCACTTGATGCATACTAAAACTGCATTAGCTTTTTTAACGGCCATATCACATTGGCGGCTCATAGTCATCCTATGATCAACCAATACTCCAAGGTCCTTCTCCTCCTCTGTTACTTCCAACTGATGTGTCCCCAATTTATAACTAAAATTCTTATTATTAATCTCTAAATGCATGACCTTGCACTTTTCACTATTAAATTTCATCCTATTACTATTACTCCAGTTTACAAGGTCATCCAGATCTTCCTGTATGATATCCCAGTCCTTCTCTGTGTTAGCAATACCTCGCAGCTTTGTGTCATCCGCAACCTTTATTAGCACATTCCCACTTACAATAAAGGCATGTTACTGGTAGTGGTTCCAGATTAGGTTGAACTGATTGTAAAGACATGTTAGATTTCTCACCCCTGCCCCTCATGAGGTTACTACTGAAACTGACTTATAGATGGAATGTGAAACTGACTAGTCACGTTTTAGGACCAAAACTGAGGAGAGGTAAATAGATTGCATAGATGAATTTTTTCCATGAGATTTAAAAAATTTTGTTTGGCTCAAGACTCTAATAGGTTATTTAGTAATACAAGTTAGGCAAGTTAGTGTTATATATTAACATATATATACATATACAGAGCAAATATAATCTTAAAACAGCTGCTGTCAAGATAAAAATTATGTGTATATAATAATTCTTGTCTTGATGGCATATTTATATATATGCGACATTTATATGCTGTCAACAAAAATCATTATACACACACATATGTGTATATATAATGATTTTTATCTTGACAGCAGCTGTTTAAAGATGATTTCCTTGGCTGTCTCCCCAAGATTTGGAGAAATGTTATTTGGCTGAGGAAGTCATTATTATGGAAACAAACCACAGTCTTGGGAAGCTCAGTCTACACATGACAGTGTGGATACCATTTTTACAAGGCTAACTCCATTCTCTCTAATGCTCGAGACCTAGCTGCCTCCTGCCAGTACCAGTTTGCCTAAATCTATCAGAGCTCCTGTTAGCGGGCAGTGAGTGGCAACCTCATCGACTCTCATATGTCCAAAATGTTTCTTTCCTCAGCGAAAAAGAACACTGGACTGCCTAAAACACCGTGATCTAATGAGATGTCACAGACATAATGAGCAACTCCAATTATTCAGTGTAAGGGTGACTCTTTTCAAAAATATTTTCTTTAGCTGATTTTTCCATTAGACTCTTGAGCTCTTTGGCATATTTGTTTTCTGACTTAAATTAAATGTGAAACTCACTGTTTCCTGGTCTCTCTTGGTCTGTGGCATGTTTTCATCTCCAGAATTTCTATTCCTTCATCAATCACAAGTCTAAATAATATGGCAGTTAACATTAAGCTGCCTTTACGGACAGTGCTGGAGCCATTTGTCAGCCAGCTGCAACTTCCTTTGTTCAGCAGCGTCTTAATGAGTTTCAGGAATGGCTTTTGTGACCTTTGGTGGGGGGGGAAATCAATCTGAAGCCCCCAACACTGAGCAAACCAGTTTTTACTTTTTAAAAGGGATGATTCTGCTTTGTTAGATAGAAAATGTCAGGCAGCAGGGTCATCTAAGCAGCTCTTACGGATATAGGGGAGTCTGGCATATGAAAACTTCAGTGCTGTCTGAAAGGAGCACCTGAAATGCATTGAGGGTGGCACAAGAACTGTACAGAATGTTGCATGAGCTCCTGGTATGGTGTGACCACCGTCTGACTTTCCTATTAATTCCAGTTACTAGGGAAGATGGGATGCGCGCTAAAGGATTACAGAATCTCCCAAGGTTCTACGTGTATCATTCTGGAAGATGGGTAATTGGGTACAGAACATTCTGTTTTAGGGTCCTGGTTAAAATCCATCCCACCTCATTTGTAACCAAGGGTGAAATCCTGGCCCCACTCAGCGAAATCCCTGCTGAGTTCACTGAGGCAAGGACTTGAACCCAAATGTTTCTGCTATGTGAGAACAGCTCTGTAACCAACATAGGTGGTTCTCAGTCCAGTTTGCAGCAGCGAACACATATCTGACATAATTATCACCCTTGGTGGCTGTGACAGGTGAGAAGCGAAGGAGTCAATGGGCCATGGAAGCCCTTTTCCTGCCAACAAAGGTATCCATTGGAGGCCTGTGGATAGACATAGGCAGGGTTTGGAGAAGCATGTGCTGCTAGTGGAGAGCAGTCTATAGTGCTGTCAACCCAATCAGGGCCAGCTTTAGGAAGTGCGGGGCCCAATTCAAACAGTTTTGATGGGACCCCGGCAGGGATGACTTAAAAAAAAAAAGCATGTAAAAAAACACGTGGGGCTTGTACTCACCGACTGGTGCTCCGAGTCCTCAGCGGCACTTTGGTGGCAGGTCCTTCACTTGCTCCAGGTCTTTGGTGGCACTGAAGGACCCGCTGCCGAAGTGCCACTGAAGACCCAAAGCGCCGCCAGGTGAGTAAAAATTAAAAAGGCGCCTCTAGCCAGGGAAGGGATTCTTACTGGGCGTGGGGCCCTCTTAGGCACGGGGCCCGATTTGGGAGAATTGGTGGAATAGGTCTAAAGCTGGCCCTGAACCCAATAAAAGGCGACATCCTGATGCCTTTATTAGGGCAAAACTCTCAGTGAAGTCTCTGGCCTGATTGTGCTGTGACCCACAGGGATAACAAAGGTTTTACTTCTGCTGTCCAGCAACATGAGAGGAGAATCAGGCCACTGGCAGATTGGTCTGAGCAGGAACTTAAGGATTTGGCCAAAAAGACAGAAAACTTTCATCAAAGTATAACTCCATGAACTTCATGTACTGGGGAAACTGATATCCAAACATCTCCCTGGTAACCACATAACTTTCAATTGCCCTCTCTTCTGAGCAGCCTCCCAGCTGTTGGAGCCACCTTTCCCTCCCAGGTCACACCCAGCTACTGTGGACTCATTTTGCTTGTTGTTAGATAGTTGCAGGAGGAACGCTGGCATAGGATACCCACACTGGAGGCCTTGGTATTTATGCTAAAGAGACAAGCCCTACATCATTCTAATTTGCCCTCCGCTGTCATTTCTCTTCTGTTCCCCTGGGGGCAGTTATCCAGGCATGCCAAGAGCTCCCTGGTCCCTGGTCAGCCAATGAAAGACTGTGCCAAAATATCCACATGTTAAATGTCTTTGGAGTTTTTATTGTCAGCTCAACAAACATCAAAACAGAAATAAAAATGACTTGTGCAAGTTCCCCTTCTCACTGGGGTGAGTAACACTAATTCCCCTTTGGAACTGCGATGTGAGCTCCTAAGCCTCTTATGAACTTTTGGAAAATTGTACACAGTCATTCTGTGCCTCAGTTTCCCCATCTGTAAAATAGAGATAATCATGCCCTGCTCCCCTTTGAGATCATAGAATATCAGGGGTGGATGGGACTTCAGGAGGTTATCTAGTCTGTCTGGCTTCCTGCTCAAAGCAGGACTAATCCCCACACAATTCTTGCCCCAGATCCCTAAGTGGCCTCCTGAAGGATTGAACTCACATCCCTCAGTTTTGCAGGCCAATGCTCAAACCACTGAGCTATCCCCAGCCTTGGAGAGCTAACCTTTGGCTCAAAAGTACTATGCAACTTCTAAGGGTTATTCATCATACTGCCCCCACTAAGTATATGCTCCAACACCACTGGAATAAAAACTTCTCTGACAAGCTGCATATAATTATTGTAACAGAAATCAGTATGTGCAAGGGATGTCGTGCATTCATCAGCTAAGCATATAAAATAAACCATCTGTGCACAATTCCCAAGCCCAGGCACCATGATTCGTTTGTGCTGGATGAAGACAATCCCTTAATTTGCCAGATGAGAACAGAAGGATTGCAGATGCCTACCTGATGGGTGAGCATTATGCTTATTGCTAATGAACCGATAGGATCAACATAGATAATGGTTTTCACCCCTCTAGCCAGAAGGCCGAGAAGAGAAAAAGCCAGCAGGTAATGTCAGCTGTCGGTACCTTTCCATTTGGGAGCAAGCAGCCTGAAGCTATAGCAGCAGAGCAAAGTAAAAGGCTTGCATTTAACTGGCCCATAATAAAGCATTTACAACACACAGTTCCTTATACAAGTATCTGGACTTTCTGCCATAGGGACAGAACTATGGTGAGCTGAGTGCAGGGCTGAGCACAAAAAATACTTGAGTCTCTACCCTGATTCTAACACAGTCTACCTTTGAGGCTGTGGGCAAGTTGTAGTGCATCTCTGCCTCAGTTTCCCTTGCTGTGTGATAGTAAATATAGCTAAAGCACTTTCAAGATGAAAGAGGACCATCTAAGTGACAAGTATTCTTATTACTTGACACTTGTGCCATATTTAATTTCAGGAATAAATAATTGCCACATCTGGAGTTGCTCCAGAGTAAACCAATGTATGAACATTTTACATGATTCTCCTCTGCCTAGAGCCTTGTGTCATTATTTGCTTTTGTGTAAAATGAGTGCAAGATGGGTGTAAGATGCCACCAAATCTTTGCACACCTGTGCAACATGGATACAAAATGATACTATTCTCCTACGTTAAGGTTTGATATGCACTTTGCACAGATGTAAGTGATGACAAGTGGCAAGGGAATGGAAAAATCAGACTGATTCATGCATCCCATTCGAGAAACTGCTACATAACCCTCTCACCCAGAGTCAAACAGCAGTCTAATCTCGTATATCAGATCTGTCATAGATAAAGCCATGTGTGTATTCCTGATTGCTCTCAGAAGACAGAGGAGCATGAGAACTATCATCAAATCTTCCCATGCACACACCCTTCACCAAAGGATTGCAGAGCCAGTTTCAGCCCCTGGATTTCCACTTTCAAAGTTTTAATCTGAGATCTCGCTAGAAAAATATACAGAGGAACTAAAGCCTCCACTCAGTGGGCTATTCCAGGAATATCCTTTTACTGAGGCTTCCTGGGAAGTAACTGAAAACCCAGCATAACTCTGAGCCTTGCACAGTCAGAGTAGCGTGCGCTGTGCTTTCAGAATCACTGCACAAGGACCCACCATCTGGAGGATGGCAAACTCTGATGAGCTGTCTTTTGGGTTCCTCAAGTGAGCATTTGAATCTGAATTTCTGCCCAGTCAGTTTGGTGGTGACACAGTCTCTGTGGCCTCTTCCAGCCTTTTTTTGGCACACTCTTGGGGGCCTGGCTTCACAATGCAACTTGATTCCCAAATGCAATTAGCGGAGGGTGAGGTGGGGCAGGATCATTTTAAACTCACCCTGAAGAATAAGGAACAGAAACTTACAGAACTGTGGTGAGTGCTTTTGTGCAGTCCATCAAGTTGGGACTTTCTTGGATCCCTTGAGGCTTCTAGATTCCTAGGTAGCTGTGGTGACCCATTTAAAAAAAAAAAAGAATAAGAAAGATTAGTGGTGATTAAAAAGGAAAGGCAACAGTTGTCATTTTGCTTGAGTACTTGATGAGGGGACATGGTGAATACCAGAGAAATCATAATGGAATTTTAAACAAGGCCTGGAGCAATTAGGCTGGCTGTTTCCAAACGAATGCGGGCACACTGTAAAACTCTTATTCACTGGTTTATTTTCTGCACTACTGCATACAACCGTTGCTTTTGTTTTTCTCTGCAGTGTCCCTTTGAAGATGCTCAAGTTGGCAAAACTGTAATGAGTCCACTAGCGTTCACATGTGGCTTTTCAGTCGTTCCTGACAGTACGTAATGTGCCTGCATCAGAGAAATTGCTTCCAAGCAACATGTGTTTTTTTCTTTCTTTCTAAGTCTCTGCAGAATTTGGAGATCCTTCTTGTCATAAACAGATAGTTCAGGGTTAATAGAACAGGAGCACTTCATGTCGCTTTTGACTGTAAAGGGTTAACAAGTTCAGTGCACCTGGCTGTCACCTGACCAGAGGACCAATCAATCAAGGGACAGGATACTTTCAAATCTTGAGGGAGGGAAGTTTTTGTGTGAGCTGTTTGTGTTTGGTTGTTGTTCTCTCTGGGTTCTGAGAGTGACCAGATGTGCAAACAGGTTTCTCTCCCATCTCTCTGGTACAGGCTCTTATATGTCCAGAATAGTAAGTACTAGATGATAAGGCGAGTTAGGCTTATGTTTGTTTTCTTTATTTGCAAATGTGTATTTGGCTGGAAGGAGTTCAAATTTGTATTTTGCTGAAAGGATTTTAATTTGTACTTGTATACTTAAGCTGGGAGGGTATTCCCAGTTTCTATAGCTGAAAGACCCTGTACCTATTCCATCTTAAATTTACAAAGATAATTTTTACTGTTTTTTCTTTCTTTAATTGAAAGCTTTTCTTGTTTAAGAATCTGATTGTGTTTTTATACTGGTGAGACTCCAAGGGACTGGGTGTGGATTCACCAGGGAATTGTTAGGGAGAAAGGAGGGAAGGGGCAGAGAAAGGTTAATTTTCCCTCTGTGTTAGGATTACTTTCTCTCTCAGGGAGAGTCTGGGAGGGGGAGAGAAGGAGGGGGAAAAGTGAATTTTCCTCTCTGTTTTAAGATTCAAGGAGTTTGAATCACAGTGATCTTCCAGGGTAACCCAGGGAGGGGAAGCCTGGGAGAGGCAATGGTGAGGGAAAGGGTTTACTTTCCTTGTGTTAAGATCCAGAGGGTCTGGGTCTTGGGGGTCCCCGGGCAAGGTTTTGGGGGACCAGAGTGTACCAGGCACTGGAATTCCTGGTTGGTGGCAGCGCTACAGGTTCTAAGCTGGTAACTGAGCTTAGAGGAATTCATGCTGGTACCCCATCTTTTGGACGCTAAGGTTCAGAGTGGGGGATTATACCATGACACCCCTCCCCAGGAACAATGACACCTGAACTGTGGGGAAACTCAGAAGCAGATCTGATTCTGGGTCCAAGCTTCACATCTGGCCCTATCACTGTATTGGGTTGAACTAGAAACCTGAATCAGGATTCCCTTGGGATTTTGAAAACATTCCAATCCAGAGCCACTTCTGAGCTTGTGGCTACAGTCCCCCTCTACCAGAGGATCTTTTGAAATAAGGCATTATTATGAATTACTTGCATTAACATAGTATGGCATGGAGCCCTAATCATGAACCAGGACCCAGTTGGCCATGTGCTGTACAAACACACAACAAAAAGATGGACCCTGCCTTAAAGAGCTTATGAATGAAGGTATATAGTTTCCCTCCACATCACTTGTTCCTTCATTCACAAAGATTTCAGAGAGAAGGTGGTGAGGCTAGAGAGCAGGGATCATCACTAAAGGCCATTTGACATTTTGGACATGTTTGTTTAAATGGTATAAAATACATTCCCTCGGCCTGCAGGATGGGTGGGAATTCAGAATCCAGGCCTGGACCTCCTCTGTGGGTAGACAGGCATCCCCCCCCAGGGCTGCCCGGCTGGTGTGATTCACCAGGGATCAGTTCATGTCAGAGGTTTTTAAGAGAACATGATGTGTCTTATGAGATGCATGCTTAGAAATAACTCAAGTGTCTGTAGCACAAGGCGCACAGCTTGCAGAAGTAGTGGTGCAACTCACGAGTAATTGCAAAGCTTACATTTCTGGGCGAGTACAGTTTGCACCACAAGATGGAGCCTTCACTACAATAATAACAGATGCAGTAATATATCAGAGGGGTAGCCGTGTTAGTCTGGATCTGTAAAGGCAGCAAAGAATCCTGTGGCACCTTATAGACTAACAGACGTTTTGGAGCATGAGCTTTCGTGGGTGAATACCCACTTCGTCAGATGCACCCACGAAAGCTCATGCTCCAAAACGTCTGTTAGTCTATAAAGTGCCACAGGATTCTTTGCTGCCTTTACAAATGCAGTAATGTAGCAGGAGAAGCAGTTCTGCCACAGATGGGTACTGCGGTGCTCCAATGAGGACCAGATAAGCACTGGTATAAGTACCTAGATAGCGAGATAGCTCTATGCAAATATTAGGGTGCTGCAAAGGTTCCAGTGCTTTGATCTTCCTATTAAACTAAAGTATCAGTGGGGTAGCTGTGTTAGTCTGTATCCACAAAAACAACAAGGACTCTGGTGGCACTTAAAGATTAACAGATTTATTTGGGCATAAGCTTTCGTGGGTAAAAAAACCCACTCCTTCAGAGGCATGGAGTTAAAGGTACAGATGTAGGCATTATATAATGACACATGAAGAGAAGGGAGTACCTCACAAGTGGAGAACCAGTGTTGAACTAAAGTTACCAACAGCTATGTGTTTTCCTACTCCAGCTGTTTTCACTGACTGGTACACAGAACCCGCCACTTAAGGATCATTTAAAAAAAAAACGAAATGAAAAAAACCCACCCTTTTTACAGACTATAAATTATGCCTAAAATCAGGCCTCCTCACAGGCCACTCTTACATCAGTGAAATGTCACTGGTGTCTGTGGATTGGCTCCACTGTAGGTGAGATCAGGGCATGCTGTGCTGTGCCCATTTCACAACCAGGGAATTGCTTCAAAGGAATAAGAAAGCAAGCAAACCGGTGTTGCAAATGCGGAAACTGCTTATGTGGCTTTATGAGAAGTAAGAGATGGTGCCGACTGGGGAAGACCTGAAAGGTTTTGTAAAGAGGAAGTTTGTTTCTATTTATTTACAGTGTATCTAGTATTGGTGAAAAATGCCAGGTTGAAAGCCCTGGAGGGGGGATATTCCAAAGGACCAAAGTGAGTTAGGAGCCCAAATCTCATTGACTTTGAGAGATTAAGATGCTCAGATTATTACTGTTGTTATCATAATGTTATGGTAGTACTTCCAGGAGAAGGACTGGTCTGATGATGTAGGTGAGGCTACAGGGAATGATAGCCATTACAGAACACAGCTTCATTATTAACTAGAGGTCTTCAATAGAAGCTAAGAAAATTGGCGTTTGTTGTTTGGACCCAGACACTTTTATACATATCCAGGGCCCAACTTTTGATGCATATTTTAATTTGTTACATTATTAATAAAATAATAATAATAATAATGATGATGATGCACCTGTTAAAACAAACAGATTAGTAATGGCATAACAAAACCTCAAGCCTAAAAGATCTCCCCACTCCAAATCACCATTGAAATTCAGTACACTCCAGCCATATCCTACGGCCAAAGGCCTGAGTGAGTCTTGCACCATGCTCTGAAATTTAAGTGTGGCTTTTGTTGGTCCTACAGAAAAGGTCAGTTCCAGAGCTGGTGGCCCCATACCGAGAACTCCGTGCCACCAGCACCACTAGAGTTCCAGCCCCAAGACTGTTAACGAGAACATCCAGTGGCTCTGGCTACAGAACACTAGAGAAGCAGCTGGACAATAACCAGGACTCTAACCACACCGGACTTTATACAGTGAAACAAACCCTGAATGATACCCAGAGACACACTGGTAGCCAGTGAGATCCGAGGAGTGCAGGGACAACATGTGCCACATAAAAAGCACAACAGGGGTATTGGCCTGTTTGAGTTCTGGGTCCAGCTCTGCCCTGTTCACAACTCAGCCCAGAAAAGAGAGATTCTGGGAGTTGTAGTTTTCAGGCCCTTCCCTCAATGCATGCTGGGAAAGAAGAAGATTATATGTAAGAGCTCCTTGGGGCATGGGACAGAGAGCAGGGAGGGAGCAATCTCTCTAGCGGTTTTCTTCCTCCTGGGGGACTGGAGAGAGCTTGGAAAGACCTGGCTAGAAGTAGAAAGTCTGGGAAGGAGTACAAGCCTAGAGGAAAGAGCCTTGGGAAAAGGCACAAGAGGAAGGATAAGGGACCCTGGGGCTGGGAAACTTTTGGGGATGCTAGCAAAAAGTGTGTCCACTGGGGCTTTGTTTTTTTCTGGGGTACCCTGAGGCAGGCTGGAGGAGGTGGATTTAACGGTAAGCGGCCCTCGGGAAAAGTACAGCAGGGTAAGTGGTTCCACTCTTGGACATAGCACCCTTGGTGTCAAAGTGCCCATTGCCAGGGTCATCCTGTAGACCCCTTCTTTGACCCTGTGAGAGCCTGTCTCTGTTCAGGTCTTCGGTGGGCTAGCTCTCCAGCCAGGTCACTTTTTACCTTCAGTCCCCTTCCAGGATAAGGAAAGTGCAACCAGAAATCCAAATAGACATTCAAACAAACCATTCTTCAACCCCACTTGGGCAAGGCTGAAGTTCCCCGGTCTTTATCCCTAACACTGGGTCTTGCAGAGTCCTTCGATGCCTCAGACTGAGCACTGTCTCCCAGTGCCTTCTGCCTAGGAGAGAAGATAGCTCAGTTGGTTGAGCACTGGCCTGCTAAACGCAGGTTCAATCCTTGAGGGGGCAATTTAGGGATCTGGGGCAAAAATCTGTCTGGGGATTAGTCCTGCTTTGAGCAGGGGGTGGGACTAGATGACCTCCTGAGGTCCCTTCCAACCCTGATATTCTATGATTCTTTGGAGCAGCTATTGCAATCTCATGCCATATCTTTGGGGCCCAGATTGTATCAAGTTTATGTATCACTCTGGGCTGGGATTGTATGCAACTCCAATGGGCAGGGTTACCACAGCTCCTCCAGAACCAAAGACTGACTCTGTGTGTGTGAGATAATCAAGGTGAATCACTCAGCCTGAAAACCCCTCCCAAGAGGTACCCGCTGGGTTGGTTTGCATAGAATGGTTCAAACTGGGTTTTCCAGAGACCAACAGGCCAAGAAAGAGCTTTTGGCATAAAAAGTCTATGTTCAAATTGACTTGGGGCCTTTGTGACCCAGCTTAGAAAGAGCTGCAGGCTCATGTGTAGCTGCTGGCAAGGCACTGTTCATAGCCCAAACAGAGAGAGAACGCAAAGCACGGGCACTGGCCTGTAGAGAGCCTGGTTGGCTGGGGAGATCACAGTGTAAAGCAGGGGAGTAGGACCTGGGGCCTTACTGGGGCACTCCTGGAGTGGCCTATGGAGGGGGAAGATACAAGTGTCATTACCCTGACACCACAACACTCTTTTCCTCCTGACATATTTCCCGTTGCCTCCCCTCCCCAGAACATCTAGCAGCTTCTCCCAGCCACCTCACCTGCTCTCTGTCGGTTCTCCTCAGCCTTCATTCACCAGGCCCTTCCCAGAGAGCAGAAACACCTTAGTTCAGCTGTCCTCTCTCCCTGTGTAGGCCTCCCTGAGTCTCTCACAGCTGGGATCCCTGGCTGTAATGAAGTCCCAGATCAAGACCAGCTGGAGTATTAGTGCTACGCTAAAGCAAGGCTGAACCTGACTCCCTGCACAAGACCAATCAGTGCCACTGGGACTATCTGAGACCAGAGAAGGTGCCTGCTTTATTGTCTAGGGCCCCTCTGCTAGCACCTGTAGCAGAGGGAAGGCCAACGTCCCCTACCCCATCAGAGAAGCCACTTACCCCTCAGTTATGGTGGTGAATTGCTGATAGAATGGGAGAAAGTCAGACAGTCCCTGGAGCAAGAGCTTTGGCCCAGAGAGGATGAAGGACTTTGTGAACTGTTGCACCAGGCCCTGGAGAGAGGTTGGGGCTCAGGGAGGATGAGACAGGGCTAGGCGCTGCGTCTCCTGAAGACTTTTTGTTTCATGTGGACTTTCATTTATCCCAAAAGAGGTGGAGTTTTCAGTTTGTCTGAAGGGTTCATAGATTCATAGATAGATTCATAGACTCTAGGACTGGAAGGGACCTCGAGAGGTCATCGAGTCCAGTCCCCTACCCTCATGGCAGGACCAAATACTCTCTAGACCATCCCTGATAGACATTTATCTAACCTGCTCTTAAATATCTCCAGAGATGAGATTCCACAACTTCCCTAGGCAATTTATTCCAGTGTTTAACTACCCTGACAGTTAGGAACTTTTTCCTAATGTCCAACCTAAATCTCCCTTGCTGCAGTTTAAACCCATTGCTTCTTGTTTATCATTAGAGGCTAAGGTGAACAAGTTTTCTCCTTCCTCATGATGACACCCTTTTAGATACCTGAAAACTGCTATCATGTTCCCTCTGAGTTTTCTCTTTTCCAAACTAAATAAACCCAATTCTTTCAGCCTTCCTTCATAGGTCATGTTCTCAAGACCTTTAATCATTCTTGTTGCTCTTCTCTGGACCCTCTCCAATTTCTCCACATCTTTCTTGAAATGTGGTGCCCAGAACTGGACACAATACTCCAGTTGAGGCCTAACCAACGCAGAGTAGAGTGGAAGAATGACTTCTCGTGTCTTGTTTACAACACACCTGTTAATGCATCCCAGAATCACGTTTGCTTTTTTTGCAACAGTATCACACTGTTGACTCATATTTAGCTTGTGGTCCACTATGACCTCTAGATCTCTTTCTGCCATACTCCTTCCTAGACAGTCTCTTCCCATTTTGTATACGTGAAACTGATTGTTCCTTCCTAAGTGGAGCACTTTGCATTTGTCTTTATTGAACTTCGTCCGGTTTACCTCAGACCATTTCTCCAATTTGTCCAGATCATTTTGAATTTTGACCCTGTCCTCCAAAGCAGTTGCAATCTCTCCCAGTTTGGTATCGTCTGCAAACTTAATAAGCGTACTTTCTATGCCAACATGCAAGTCGTTGATGAAGATATTGAACAGAGCCGGTCCCAAAACAGACCCCTGTGGAACCCCACTTGTTATACCTTTCCAGGAGGATTGGGAGCCATTAATAACTACTCTCTGAGTATGGTTATCCAGCCAGTTATGCATCCACCTTATAGTAGCCCCATCTAAATTGTACTTTCCTAATTTATCTATAAGAATATCATGCGAGACCGTATCAAATGCCTTACTAAAGTCTACGTATACCACATCCACCATTTCTCCCTTATCCACAAGGCTCGTTATCCTATCAAAGAAACTATCCCAGAACATGGGAGGCTGTGCCTGGCAAGGAACTGTTACAAGGAGCACCAGGAAGCTGGCAGGAAGCATCGTTCCTTCTGCTCTGGCTGAAATAGTCTCTAATGGTCTGCAGTGGTGGTTTTGCAATGATCTAATCTGCAGGTAACAGAGGCCTGAGCAAGGATACTGAGGCCCCAGCTGCAAGGGAAGGAGGGCAGCATATGGGCTGGGCAGAGATGTACTTCACCAGTGAGCATTTCTTGCCTGCTAAACACTTCCCCATCAGCACTTCACACCCAGCCAGCCAAATAACAATTGTAAAGCTAAAAACTGATTTGTCTGCCCACCCCCCCCCCACCGTTATAGCTCACAAGCCAAGTTCGTGGCCTCAGCTGATATAATAAGGGATCGCTCCCCCATTTGATGAGAGGAAGAAAGGCTCACAAGTGGTTCTTTCTCAGCCTGGCCGAGGGCAATACACCCTTGATTGCACTGTGCTGCCATTATTAATTTATTTCAAAGCCATTGCCTGTGTAGAGCTCTCTTCAACCCTTCAGTAGCTGGCATGCTGCCAGCTCACCTCCAAGAGCCCTGAGCCTCAGTAAGACACTTCCTGGCAGTGAGAGCTCCCTTAGAAATGGGAACAGTTTCCTGAGGGAAGCCATGGTTCCCTCATGGCATTTAACAGGAGACTGGACAAAGAACCCCAAAAATGTATGGGAGGGGGGAGAGATGGGCTCATGGTGCAAAAGTTGCCTCTAGATCTGGATTTCTAATGTCCCAAACTAGGGGGAAGTTTGGATCTCATGGTTTGGTTTGGCTAATCATCAAGGCTTGCAAAATTTGGAACTGGACCTGGATTTCAGATTTCCCCAAAGTGCAGGTGTATTCAGACCTGGGTGGGTTGGTTGGTTCCCACCCATCTCTAGTGGGGAACTCTGATGGTATGCGGTTCCCTCAGGCCAGCAAGGGGTTAAGTCACCATCAGTATTGTAGCCCTGAAGGTTTTGTGGTTGTGTCGCTGTGGTCCAGAATGCTGACCCCCAGAAGCCTCACCCTAGCTTTGCCCAACCTGGTTATTCCTGGCACAGTGACCTAAGTACCCTTCCAGCCAGGGGCAGTGGAGCCTTTCCTATAGGGAGAGGCAGGGGGCCAGTCCCCTCTGTAGCCCTGCCTCTGCCCTCCTCTCCCCCCTGGCCCTGCCCCCAGCCAAATCAGAAGTTGGAACAGGGCCAGGGAGCTGTGGACCCTTCACCTGCCTGAATTGCAGGGGGCCCGAGAGCAGCCCTTGTCCCTGGGCCCCAGACTCTCCACCCAGGGCAAGTGGAGAGTCCATGGCTTCCTAAGGCTGCTGGCCTGGCTGAGGGCCGGGGCCTGTAGTGGGGTGAACCCCTGCTCCTGCCTTGGAGGAGTAAAAACAGCCTTGAGAGGGGGCTGTAGCTGGAGAAAGCAGCTTTTAGGTTGGGCTGATTGGGGCAAGTGGCTGCAGCTGGGGCCACTCCCCAAACAGACTCAGCTGGTCCTACAAAGGCAGAGGAGCCAGGAGCAGAGATGAGTCTCTCTCTGCCTGTAGAGGGAGAAGGGCCTGGCTGCAGGGAGCTGGACACAGGGTACCTGAGTGCAGCAGGGCTGGGAAAAGGCAGAGGAGCTGGGGAGCTCCAGCCTGGAAAGCCCTAGGCTGTGGCCTAGCATTGGGCTAAAAGGTGCTGGGGGTTGCAGGGGGCAGCCCAGGGGTAGACCAAGGCAGCAGGTCCAAACCCTCCTTTCCAGTGATGAGTGGCTGATACTGCAGCCTGCCCCAGGGTGCGGGGCTAGACAATGACTGGCAGTAGCCATACACTGAGGTGAGGTGGGGATAGTTGGGGGGGGCCCTGGGGGGAGGAGACCCTAAGACTGAGGGGTTACTGCCAGGGGGCAGCGCCCCATGTAAAAGGGCCCTGGGGGGAGGAGACCCTAAGACTGAGGGGTTACTGCCAGGGGGCAGCGCCCCATGTAAAAGGGCACTGGGGGGAGGAGACCCTAAGACTGAGGGGTTACTGCCAGGGGGCAGTGCCCCATGTAAAAGGGCACTGGGTCCTGGGAGGGACACGGGGCCAGAGGACAGGCTGATCACCAGCCCGCAGAGAGTGCTCCGGAACTGGAATGAGCTAATTCCCAGGAGGCACCGCAGGGGTGAGACCACATGTCGACAGAGCCTCAGGGGCTTGTGGTGAAAAGTGGATGGGTCAGGCCTGTCCACTTTCAAAAAGTGGGAGGTCCCTGGCCCCAGCTGTTCCAGCACCCCTGCCTCCAGCCCCAAATTCACCCCCCCAATCGTCCTGCTGTAGGGACTAGGCCCTGTCACTGGACCCTCACAGAGAAGAGGTTCAGTTCACTTTCTCTATAGGGACAGTAAAACACTCGGACCTGTCAGCTGTCTAGAAGCACACGGTTCACTGAACTTACACAACGCTGATGATTTATAATGAAAGCAAACCCAGCTGATAAACAGAATAACACCGATTAAGTGACACCAAGTAAAAGGGATTCAGGTAGAATGGTTACAAACCCAATGAACGTGAAAATGCCCATCTAAAAGACTGGAGCTTAGTCTAGCAAGATACGGTCTTTGTTCAAGATGGTTTCTCTCCCACAGTCAAGTTTCCAACTTTCATTGGCCGGGCTCCATTGCAAGGATCAAATTGCTTGGTTCCTGGATCTCCTAAAGTGAAGGATTAAGAAAGAATCTGTGTTCCATATTTCTCCAAAGGGATTGTCTTTGTCTCACAAATCAGAAAGGGGCCTGAGGATTCAGTCTCCTAGGGCTTTCTGGGTTGCAGGAGCCATGTTAATTCTGTGTCCCTCAAGTTCAGGATCAGGATAACCCCAAAGCTAATATATAAATTAAGATAAATCCACATTCCTTTGTCTAGGACAGAGCTGTTTATCACTTTTATCTAAGCCAGGTCGTCTGGTCTTAACCATGGATTAGTAACATCCTCCCAAGGGAATTCAGAAGTGCTTATAGAACGTGAACACATGCTTTTTACGATATTAATCATCAGCGTGGTACCTGACACAATGCCTTTAGGATAAATTCCCTGACAACAGAGTGTTGGGTGTAGTGAGTTGGTTGGGTCTGATGAGAGACAGCATATGCGATGGAATGCCATTGGGCGTGAAGGGCTCTGTGGGTCACAGGACTAAACCTGTACTGACAGGGAGAAGGATTAGATGACCTAATGGGTCTTTCCCATCTTCACATTCCAGGATTCTGTGCTGTAAGCCAGCTCAGAGAATTTCCTTTTGTAATCTCAGTGTTCCTATAGCCACAGAGGAGCAGACAGGCGCTGAGGGACCGCAGTGTGACTAGCGCTGGGGTGGAGATTGAGGCAGAAGTCCTGCAGAAAGCCAGAGATGTCTGCAAAAGAAGGGCCTGTGGCCCTAGGAGGGAGACCATTTTGCCTCTTGCATTGAGATTAGGCTCATAGGTGCCTCTCAGGGGGTCAGGAGAGAGAATCGCCCAGGGTGCACCCTGGCTTTGGCAGTGCCATTAGCCTATCCACAGATGAATGGGGCCCTTAGAAAAGGCAAGCAATATTTTTTTTCCTTCCTGCACATATTCAGAGATGCAGATTTTTTCCCCTCCCTTTGGGCTTCTTTCATTTGTGATTTCTAATCATCATTCTGCTCTCCTTTCCCCCCTTTTCTTCCCTTCTCATTTGCGAGCTGCCCCCAGGGCTTGGCATCACTCCAGACCCAATGAACTCTAGAAGGATTTTTTTTCCATTTTTTTTCTTCCTTCTTCTCCTCTCTATTCAAGCTGAACTTGTGGACAAACTAAACCCTGGCACTAGGTCATTGTCTCCCACCCCCACTTCCCATCAGAGGATTGTGAGAGAGGATTAAACAAATCGTGTACATTGGCTCGCTCCCTCACCAATGCTCTGGTCTTGTCCTGGACTCCTGTCACACCATAAAATGGTATGGAAGAATAATGCACCACCAGCATGTTACTGCAGTCACTTCCTATACACAAGTATCAGAGGGGTGGCCGTGTTAGTCTGGACTTGTAAAAAGTGACAAAGAGTCCCGTGGCACCTTATAGACAAACAGACGTACTGGAGCATGAGCTTTTGTGGGTGAATACCCACTTCGTCAGACGAAGGGTGAATACCCACATGCATCTGACGAAGTGGGTATTCACCCACGAAAGCTTATGCTCCAATACTTCTATTAATCTGTATGGTGCCACAGGACTCTTTGTCGCTTCCTATACACATTAATTCAGCAGTCGGACATGGAGGGCTGGTTCTGTATTGTGCAGTGTCGGCAGAGTCACCATAAGCAATCCACTGCCTTCTAAAAAAAAAAAAATCTAGATTTGTAGTTTAGTGTTATAGGGAGTGGGACAAGTGTGCCAGTAGCCGGTCGTTTAAGTGTTGTGGATTGGCTTATTTGTTAATTAACACTTAAGCAAATAGAATCGGAAGCTGTGCAGTGAGGGGAGGGAGTTGCAGGAAGTGGGAATACTGTGGATTTCACATCAGTGTCTGGGAATTCATTTGATTCCTTTCCAGGACCCAGTCTATACTGACAATAAGCAGCAGCAGTCACCTCCTGGGCATAGTCACTCTGCTCCTAGAAGCAATAATAACCTGTACTCCTCTCACAGAGCTTTGCATCAACAGGTTTCAGAGCACTCCTCAAGGGAAGACAAGCATTATTGTTGCCATTTTACAGCTGGGAAAACTGAGGTACAGAAAGTGATTTGTCCCAGGTCACACCAGGAAGCAAATGGATGTGCTAGGGATTGAGCCCAGATACTAATACTTTGGAGATCTGGCCATTGAAAATACTGGCTCCCTGCTACTGACTGTGATTACCAGACAGCTCTGAAGGGATGTTGCTCAGGTTCAAAGACTTTTGATGAGTTCTCCATCACTGGCCATTTGTAAATCAGACTGGATATTTTCTAGATGAGAGGTTCCAGTTCACACAGGAATTATTCTGGGGCTGTTCTGTGGCCTATGTTATGCAGGGGGAGGTCAGGCTAGATGATCATGGGAGTCCTTGGTTCTAGAACCATTCTAATTAAAGAAAGCTGTGTGTGGGCCACCTCTATGTTTCACTGACTGGCCCAGAGCGCCTTCCATTCAAGGATCTCAGAAAGCTCAGCAGACCACTAAGGCTTCCAATTCTCCAAAACACTTCAGTATGTGGTCAAGACATGACTTAAATGAAACTTAAGAAAGTGAGTGCTTGTTTGTGTTGGGGTCTAATTTCTTAAATTTCCCGACCTCCCTGTGAGGTAGGTGTGAATCAAACAGAGAATTGCACCAAGGGGAGAGAGGAATAAAATTATGTAAATGTGGATTGGGATGGAGTGGAATTTTTAAGCACTTTGCTTTCTGGAGGATTAAGGTGCAGGACTGTGGGTCATGAGGTGCAGATACTATTCCCAGCTCTGCCAGAAACATCCTCTGGGGCAAGCCACTTCGCCTCTCTCTGCCTCAGTTTCTAATCTTTGCGTATATATTTCCTGTTTAAGCCAGATAGCGATGTGACCCAGACCATCACAGTGGCATACCATGCCAAACCTGGTTCTGATTAGAGTTTCTGCACACAATAAGTTATCTATGATGTGTCTTCTAAATACAACCACCGGGGTGAGTACCTGCGGAAAGAGGAAAACATGCTGGATGAAGTTAGCTGATTTGGAGGGAGGGAAAACGTAGGGCAACCTCTCTCTGACCTGTCACAGGTGAGAAGCTCAGAGGGAACTCATTGGAATTCGCACCTCACAATCTCCTTCGAGCCCCTTTTTCTGAACACTGATGGTGAGAGGAGAGATCCATTTCTACTGATATTGTCTGGGGCAGCAAGGTGCTGCATGGAAGGAGCAAGACAAGTGAACAAAAATGGTATATCTAGGGAACACACACACACACAAATTGTCTAGATGGTTTGTCAATGAGCAATTAAATACCCGCCTGAATGGAATCATCAAAAATGCACCCCATTGTGGCTTTAAATAGCCTCTTATGTGAGAGATCAGCCTTCACTGCCAGACCTAGCTTGGGTAAACTCTGCCACAGCCAGGATTCTCTGAATGTCCATCAGCCAGTTGCATCACCCGCTGAATAACTTGGCATTACCTCATGCCTTCAGGGAAAGGCTGCAGCAAATGAACTAGCAGCCTGTTCTCTCCATGCATTTATTTATTTATTTAGGTGAGAGGGGTTTTATTTTGTTTTGTCTCACTTCCCCCCCAGCTGCGGGTAACGAGAGTGCATGGTAATGGAAAAAGAGGTGGCGGAGAGAATGCTTTGGGACGTCTGAGTGGGGCTTGGGAACAGGGGTGAAGGGGAAATGTGAGTCAAAAGACCATGTCCAAGTTCGAGTCTGGGAGTCTTTAACGGAGACGGAATACTGACTAGTTGAGCAAATTGAACTCTTTCAGTGGGATCTGGGCAAGTGATTGGTTTGCATCCAAGCAGAAAATGTCATTCTTCCCCGTTGGTACCAGTGAAAATTAGAGATGAGAGATGATAAATCCCCTCAGCCCCATGAAACCTTGAAGAGGGATGAGGGGAAACCAGGACAAGCAAGCAATTAAAAGGGAATTGCAGTCTCTTTTTTTAAAAAAAAAAAAGAAAGCGGAAAAAACTGATTAGGGGAACACAAAGGGGAAGGACTCAAGGGCAGCGTGATAAGTGAAGCAGTGCAGAATTCAGCTGTTCTGTGCCACTAGGGTGCATGCAAACCTGCGCTGCAATGATGGGGCTGTCTACAGAGCTAGATCGATAGAACGTGTTTATTCATTTTCTGTTCTACATATATATTCCCCCTGCTCCTGAATCTTGCTTTGAGTTTTTGGTTCCACTGAATAAACCCTAAAATTGAAGTAATTATAACAGTTTCAACTATTTTCACAGCAAAACTGTATGAAGTTATGATCTTCCTGTAAATGTGATTGAAAACTCAAAAATCAGTTAAAATATGGGCCTAGGGCCACTCACAGGTTTATTTCCTTATAGTTTAGATTCCTCTCCAATCTGCCTTCTCAGATATTGCTGCTAATCCCATTGTCCCCAACCAATGGATGACATGAAATTTCAGGAGAGTCATGGCTTTTATATTGTTTCAGCCCATGGATAGTAGAGATCAGGTAGCTTTGATGGTAATTCTACCTTGGAGCCAAAATAGCATAAACAGATCTGGTCACATGAAATTTCAACACGGGCACATAAACTGATGAAAAAATATTTCCATATATAATAATAGAAATGTACAGATAGGCTAAGTAAGAATAACTCTATTTGAGAAATTATTAGAGTTTGATTTAAGGATATTTACTTCTTGTGTATTTGATATCTGATGTGGACAATTTATGGTTTGACGGTAATAAAACTTTAACTTTTTGAATCTCAGTGTCTACTCTCATTAAATTATTGTTTTACCCCCCAATGCCCCATAGTTTCCCAGAACTGGGAAAATTTCAATCAATCAAAACTGAAAAAGAATGCTTAAAAATAAACATTGATATTATCTGTCAAGAATATTAAAAATACAAATCAAATTCTGCCAGGCCCAAATATAGGGCTGTAAAAGGAAAGTCTCACAGGTGCTACCCTAATAATATGGATGATGATAATAACAACTGCATAACCATGTGGAAGTTCATAGTGATAGAGAAGGTAGTATCTAGGACCTTGTATTCCAAAAATACAGGCCCCTATCACTTGAAGGAATGGGAAATTACCACCATTAACATTTAGCAGAATTGACCCTGTAATACACAGATGAGTTTATTCCATCCAAAAGAAGGTACTGGTCCCCTGGAACAGGGTACACCTCCATGCCTGTCTTCTTGCCCCACAAGAACTGCACAAACTCCACTAGTTGTGCATTCACTGTGCCATTTATTTTGGGTTCCTTCCACAAACACCACTACAGCCCTACCAGCCTGATTATCCAATTACCCTAATCAGCTTCCTCTGAGGAACTAACTGGCTTCTGAGTGATCAGGGTGCAGGCTCACCTGTTCTCTCCCTGCACTCTGCTACACACTAGTCATCTCAATACAATATAATACTAGTATAAATATTGGACACTTTACCTAAGGGTTTGGAAGCCCTGCCTAGCCATTCATTAAGCCTTACAGCCTATCGTATAATAGATACTTACATGGCACTCAGCACCACTACATTTGAGTACCAATGACAGCTGTGTGGCATGTTCACAGTGACACAATCAGAAACCGCACAAACACTTACTGAGCTTCATGACAAGCTTGAAATTCAGACCAAGTTTGTCTAAAGATTAGCTAAGGGTCACCAAATTTTCAAGCAAATTTGGGGTTAGTTTATAGCTTTACATCAAAATACCAGCCCTGCAATATTCAAGCTTTCACCTGACTGTGATGCAAAACAAGGAGAGATTGGACATGGTTGGCTGAGTTCCACTTTGAGATTTTGCATTCATTTGAATCCAAAACATAATTGAAAAATTCAATGTGAGAACCCCATTGAAACCATAGGAAATGGTCACATGACTCCCTGCAAAGTGCAAGGAATGTGTTCCGCACATCCCTACTTGCAATAACTCCTGTGAGGCATAAATCATCAGATAACCATTTTACAAATGTTTCATCTGAGTCACAGAGACTTTAAATAACTTTGCAGAGGCCACAAAGTGAGTCAGTGACACAGATGCAACAAAACCCAGGAGTCCTGCTTTCCAGTCTTTCACTAGTCATCTCACAGCATTCTCTGTCTACAGTCACACACTCATTGAGAGGGTGAGAGATGGATTCTTGGAATTTAACCTGTGGAAGTCAGAGCCACAAGATATTGAGGCCAAAAGTTTGGCAGGATTCAAAAAAAAGGTTACACATTTATATGAGTAATAAGAAAACTCAAAGTTATATTAGACAGAATAAGGATCAATATTTTCAAGGGGTATAAACCCTTATAGGTCCAGGCACCAGCTAAGCCCCAGTTGCCTGAGGTTAGAAAGAAACTTCCTCTATTGTCCAGTTATTTCATAACTGGGAATTTCTTGTTCTTTCTTCTGAAGTATTTGCTACTAGTCTCTGTTAGAGACAGGACACTTGTCTACTTGGATCACTTGTCTTATCCACTACAGTATTCCTCAGAGATGATCATATAATTAATTTATGTTGTGTACATCAATTTATCTTTGGAATCAAGTCACGGGTGAAGGCTTGTGTTGGTTGCTGTGAGGTGAACAGTTTCTCCTATTGCTGGATGTTCCTCAATATATGACATGAATAGTATTAGTGAAATACTACAAAGGATTGGAAGAGCATACACCATTGAAGACAACTAACACTAAGATCATATGGTAACTGTATTACTGCTGGATAGATCATGGGAAATGCCAGGATATTGGATGCTTGTTTTCATTTGTTCGCGTGGCTTTTCCTTTCAGATGGTGAGTTTCAGTTTTTAGCTCCCTGTAGGACCCAGAACAACTGTTCATCAATCATATATCCCGGGACTTGCATGATGCTATGGCAACAACCAAGCCAGGCTGGGATATTTTCCTTACAGTTTCAAAGCTTGAAAACAAACAAATTTATGCAACTCACACAAACAGCCTTTTCTAATCAGTTTTAAGGGCTCGGAAGACCAGAGCCTCAATTGTCTGCTCTGTTCTCAGCAATTTGCTAATGATAATTAAAGATGCCCAATATTTGCCAATAATTTCAGCACTCCATTCAGCCGAAGGAGATATGAGCTCAGAAGAAAAGTGAATAAAGTGAATTTCATGCAGACATGAAATGGCCAAGGGCTTTAGAGAGAACAAAGGCAGCAGAGTGAAATGTTCGCTACACTGCAGATCGGAGATAGACACAGAGATGGTGCCAAAAGCCAGAACGGAGATTTCAAAAGCTGGAGAGTGGATTTTTTTTTAACTTCTCCACACAATTTCATCCAGAAGAAGTTGCTTAGACAACTATAATCCCTGTGCTACGTGATCGGTGCTGTACTTCCGTCAGGGTAATACAACTCCATGCTGGAGAGATCTGGAAGGTCAAAATCTGCTCAGTTGGGAAGGCCAACAAAGGGGGTGGTGCTTAGAGTGAAGGGCCCCTTGAAATAAGGACCACTCCCTTTCCACGTTCCATGTGGTGCTAAGCATACTGCCAGCATCCAGCAAACACAGGGATGGACAAAAGGAGGAGAAGATAGCATGAAGTGGAACCCTGAGACTTAGCACTCAGCCAGGGTTGGACAAGGCTACGAAAGTTTGCTGGGTTCGAGAGGTACTGCAAGCGAAGTCAGTGGGGATTGAGACGGTTTACCATCGCTCAGGACTGCTCAGGATTGGGCTCTGTTGAGTTTGCGATAATTCCCATCACAGTAGTACCCCCTAAGACCTTCCCAGGTAAATTAGTTCCCCTGTGGACTCCAGATAATACAGTATAAGATCCTGAATAGAGCAGTCTTCTGCACTTTCCCTTCTGGGTTGCAGGAAGTCGTGCTTGGGGGTATTTCTTAAAATTAAGATTACAGTTATGGTGAGGAAGCTATATCAAAGAGGGAATCTTGCATCATGCCCTAAATGGGTAGAAGATGAGTTTTCTGTCATTATCCCTGCCCAGTACTCAGTGCCTTCAATTTTCATATATTGCCCAGCACCCTGAAGGATCAAGGCTTAGAGGTATGAGCATGCCATCTCTGTGAGGGGAAGAGGAACCAAACCATTAACAGGAAATTGGCCAATCCAAGTGGAACTTGTTCTATTCTCACAGAGGCTTATCACTCCCTGTGAACGGAAAGGATCAGCCAAACACCTTGTTAAGTTTGCAAAATGCACAAAAAAATAAAAATAGCAACCAAGCAAAAAGTTCAGGGCTGTTATTAAAGCAATGACCATTCAAGAGCTACTGCTCACATTAACAATGGATTCTTTTGCTCTGGTTTAAACCGGGGATTTCTTGTCACATACTGCACTTGAGCTTGAGCCCATGGTTACATCATGTCTGCTTGGCCAGGAACGAGACAGAGGCCAGAACAAAATCAGATTTACAAAATGCTGTGTATGTGTTGTGACAAAGTTATGTCCTTGACTCTGTGGGTCCTGCCTTTCCTGATGGATTTTTGCTAGTTTCAGAGGCTCCCTGTGACCCTCTTCTCTCTCTAGAGGCAAGGGTCACAGCTTACTGAGCCATTTTCATCATAAACCAACAATGGAGGTGAGGAAAAGCAACCCTCCCTCACACAGTATCTGTTGTCTCCCAGTCTCAGTGATTAATCAGGGAGGGGAGCCCAGGCCCACCCTCTACTCCAGGATCCAGCCCAGGGACGCTAAAATTAGCAGCTATGGAGCTGACATTTTGGAAATAGGACATGTACAATTCCCTGGGCCACTTCCCCACAGCAGTCCCCCACTCAATATCTCCTTCACCATTACCTCAGGGCCTCCTTCCTTACACCTGATATGGATGCACCAGCACCTCACTGACTAACTGGGAGGCTTTTAACTAGTTCCAGCCAGCCCTTGATTGGCTTCAGGTGTCCCAATCAATGTCGCTGCCTCCACTGGAAGGATCTTAATTGGCTCCAGGTGCCTTGATTAACCTGGAGCAACTGTCATTTTGTTACCAGGTACCAGGGATTTGTTTAGCCTGGGGCTAACATACCTATTCCTCACTACTTTATTGTAGCCATCTGGTCTTGCCCCAGCACAGTGTTTGTACCTGTGTTCTTGAGAACATGCTAGAGAATTTAAACAAAAAGAGAGGAATTCTTGTGAGTCCTGCACAAGGGGGGAAAAAGAGAGGAAATTGCTCCAGAAAGAAGGCATCCCTGGAACATTGTCTTTTTAGAAACGCTTACCAATTCCACATGTCAGATTAGACTGGTGGTAGACGTCCTCCTCAGGTCGTTATCTGGTAGGCTTGGGACAGGGAAGTGGTATGTCTACAGCTAACATAATGTTTTCCTTTTATAGAGACTGATCCAAAGCCTGTTGAAGTCAGTCAGAGTTTTTCCACTTACTTCAGTGAATACTGGATGGACCCACTTTTCATCCACAGATCTCAAAGCTCTTTTCAAAGGAATGAAATAGTCAGGATTTGTTAGTGAAATACTATAAGAGTTTGTTCCTGTAAATGCCATTGAAGAAAACAGCAAAGACCACATGTCATCTGTGTTACTACTGGATAGTTTGGGAAGAGGCTGGGGTATCAGATGATTGTTTTCCATTTCCCTATTAAAATAGGGAAATTTTATTACCAATCTTCTGATTGTCCGGATGTCTGCAGTTGTCTAAATGCAGAGTTTGCAATGGAAATCCAGTGTGGATCAAAAATGGGAATTACGCCATAATGACTTTTTATTCTATGGGAAAAACTGATTCTTGTCAGAAAATTACAGTGTTGTCTACTCTTATGATTTGACCAAAAATCTCATAATATTTGGTGTTTTTATTAATGCCCTAACTCCTGGAGTCATGTAATTATATGAGAATCTCAGCTTTCATTAAAAAAAGGGTAATTTTTCTAGCCCTTATGGTTTGAGAGAAGAAAATGAAAATGACCCAAGTGTGATCAGAAGGCAAATCAAAAGAACCAAGAATGTACTTCTTTTTTAATCTCACAATATTTTTGGAGGCCTGACTTATGATTTTTGAATGATTAGTGTCAGCAGCACTAAGGTTATTAAGATGAGTCTCCTTTTTATAATTTTAATTTTAAATCCAGCTAATTGTAATGTTCAGTTGGAGCTCAATGTCTGGTCCAAACATTTCAACTGATAAAAGGAAAGACCTTTGTTTAATTTGGAGAGGAAAAAATATTGAAATATCAGTTTTCAACTTGTGAAGAATAGTCAAAGTCTGCATGATACAAATGCTAAGCATCAGCCAAAGTAAATGTAGGAAGCTTTATAAATAGCACCACATATGAAGTTCGAAGGCAGTTGATTTTTAGTATGATTAATTTCAAACCTTTTTAAGATTGTCATTCAAGTTTTCACACAATTTCAAAAGTTCTACACTGTGTTTAAATTCTTCTGTAACTGTGGCCTTTATCTACTTTACCTATCTTTATCTACCTGGATAACCAGCACCTGGAATAATCAGCTGAACTATTACATCATTCCAAGGTCTGTTATTTGTAGGCTTCAATGCTAGCACACTGGGGGCGAATCTCCCTTGTCTTGCGCTTTGCACAGTCATTTTTACTTGGGCAAAGTGTGTGGAAAATGCATCCAAATCAGTATGGTAGTGTTTTGCATACACTTTGCACTCACTTTGCCCATGTGGAAATGACTGTGCAAAGCTGGGGAAAAGCAAGCCAACCAATCTTTGTTGGCAGTACAATTAACCTGAAACGATACAAGATGCTGAAGTGATCAGAAAAGCCATAAGGTGGCATTATTCCTCCTATTAACTATCTGCAGAATGAACTCTATATGGCAATACTGCTATTACAGCACAGCAGATGGGCTATTTTGTTTTCCAGAAGGGAAAAAAAAAACAGAAAAGGAAATCAGCTAAGTAATAACAAGATGCATACAGAGTATAATATAGGGCTAGATTAGACAGATTAGTTCTCAGTTTAGAGAGAGTTCTCGTTGAATACGGTGATTCTGTCTGTATAGAGTATTGACTACATCAAGACATCAAGACATAGGCTTATGCTGCATAAATTGTACAGAACATGCAAACTAGTCCTTTGGGACTCTGCTGTCCGGCTGCATCCCTGTTTCAGAGATATAATAGAGTCATGAAATACATGGGCAGAGGAGTGACAGGAAAGCCTCAAACGATTTGTCGGTTCAGGTTGGATGCTCATCTGCTTTCAATTCACATGTGTTCTGGAAAACTTTTTTTTTTTTTCAGTCAGAGATGGTCCCAAGCTGCGTATTTCAGCTTTTCAAATTTTCCCATTTGGCCAACTGTAGAGTAGGGAACCAGCTGCAATATTCCAATCTCTACTGAACTTTCCCAAAGTGGTTTTGGTTCTGGTCCATCTTTACTTTTGAGCATGATATCACACACTTTGGGATTTTTATTAAGAGTCAATTCAGTTCAAATCCAACATGGTGCCCGGAGCTCATGGTGATGAGCATGGCATGGATGCAAAGGGCAAAGGCAAATTTCACTAAGCTCTAGGAATTACATATTGGGTTTTCAGCGTTTAATTCACCTTCCTTGTGACCTACTAGCATAAATTTACCTACCTATATGGCACCTACATGACACCAAGACTAGTGGAGTGGTAAATAGTCATGGGCACTGGCAGTCATATACATAATGTGATCATGGGATGTATAAATAGGGAAGGGGTGAGTAGGAAAAGGTAGGTGAGTTTACCTTTCTCGAGGGGCTTGTAGAGACTGACATTAGAACGCTGCTCTCCTATTCTGGTGTCCACATTCTAAAAAGGATGTTGAACAATTGGAAAGAAACGAGCCACAAAAAAGATCCACAAAGAAAGAAGACTTGAAGAAAAGCTCTCTGTAGTTCAAAAGTTTGTCCCTCTCACAACAGAAGCTGGTCCAATAAAATATATTACCTCCCACACCTTGTCTCACAAAAAAGAGTCACAAACTCCTGTATCTACACTGGAGCTTAACTACATCTCTTGAGGGAGTTAATTTTTCACACCCCTGAGCAATGTAGCTAGGATGACCTGACTTCATAACATAGACCAGCCAGCCCTTACAATGAGAGACCTTAACAGCTCAGAGATTGAGAGATGACTTAATTACAGTGTCTAAATGCCTTCACTAACAGGCTCTTTAAACTAGCAGAGAAAGGCATATGAAGACCTAATAGCTAAAAGTTAAAGCCAGACAAATTCGAATCAGAAATAAAGCACACGTACTGAATAGTGAGGGTGATTAGCCATTGGAACAAACTGCCAAGGCAAGAGGTGGATTCTCTATCTCTTGAAGTTTTCAAATAAAGACTAGAAGCTCAAAACAGGAGCAAGTGCATGCAGTTCTCTGGCCTGTGTTACATACGAGGTCAGACTGGATGATCTAATGGTCCCCTCTGGCCTTAGAATCTATGAATCTACAAACCACAAAACATGTTCTAATAGTCACACCTCTCCAGAGACAGCTGCTCATGCTTTTTCAATGAAATGTTTTCAGGCTTAAATGTTGGGGAGGAGGGGGAGGTTGCATTAATCTTGCCGGATCACAAATGTGAACCCCAAATCCGCATGGTTTCAGATTTAAGGGGGAAAGGTTTGTACAGCTTTCATACCAACTGTCTAGATCTTTGGCCTGTAAACCTGGTGGCACTGGAACACGTCTGCTGGGGTCCCAGGTGGAGCCAGGGAATACAGAAGTGGGCAAAAATGAGAAATATTTTGTATAAAGTGTATTCAAATGAAAGTGTATTAAACTCTTAAAGATTAGTTTGGGTTTGACTGAAGTTGTGGTGGAAGGCTTGGGTCAGTTCTTATTTTATCTGACTCCCTTCACCCATTCACTGGAGGAGGGATGATGACAGCTGAAGACGGAGATGCCAAATCCCCTTGAGATGCAAAAATAAAGGCAAATCTAATAAACACCCATTTTCGGGTCCCTTAATCATCTGCTCCTGACAACTGGTGTAACTAAGCACTGGACAAGGCTCATTTATAATATCAGTTCCCATCCCTGGTGCCTGTGCCACTGTGAATATACAACCACCCGACAAGCAACTGGCCCAGTGTCAGCTGGGATTGATCTAATTTCATTCTATCGCTCAGGGTCCCCTGACAGAGTTATTAATCACTCCCTCACTGACAGGGCACTGAACTGTCTAGAGATGAAACTTTGCATTCCCATTCTGGACTCCCCAGCTAGGACAAGGAATTTGTTTCATTTTGGTGTAATCAAGAAACGGAGCATGTTAGGGGGAGCGAATTAACCCCAACTTCAGGTTTATAAAGGTGTCCCTGCTCCATTTAATTAAATCTGTCTTAAAACCTCCTTAATCCCAAACTAAAGATTTAATAATGTTCAGGAACCTCTTTTTCCTCACAATATATTGCTATAATCTGCTGACAGCTTAATATTTAAATAAACATGCTGGTCCTCTACCTGACCCGGCTGGTTCACAGACCAAAAACCACATGCTCTGGACAAGCTTCCACCCAGAGTGTAAGTATATGACACACCAAGTGTGTCGTATCCCTTTCGGGTGGCTGCTTCACACAGAGGATAAAAGCCTACTAGTGTTACCAGATAAGGGCCAGAGTCTGCCACTTGTATTCATAAATTAATAGTGCTGGCAGTGTTTGGGCCTAATGGATGGTTCCTTTAGTGGATGGGGTGTGTGTGTGTGCGTGTGTGTGTGTGTGTTGAAGAACCCTGGTTCAGTCCCAGCTACGATCCCATGGAGATGGGGACATTATACCCACCTTCTTGAAAGATGGACCTAAGCCACAGAGTGGAGGTTCAGAGCTGTATTTCAGACTCTCCATACTTTAGGCCTGTTCAGATCCAGGTGTTTGGTTCAGACCATTATAGAGATGGGGAAAATTCCAGGCTGGATCCAGATTTTATTTCCTAACTCTTTCAAATCTGGAGAGTGCCCAGATGCAAAGTTTGGATTCAGACCATTATGGGCAAACTGCAAAATTGAGATCTGAACATGATGAGTTCTTGCCCCAGCATTAGGTGGGGTAAGAGGAGGGCAGGCAGGGTCAGATATGAGGGTTAAATTCAGTCCCAGTTGTACTTTTCTGCATTTGTTAAATCCTGAAAAATTCATCTCAGGAACCCCTGAGTCATCGTGAGAGGAATCTTGCGTACCAGTGTGTCAAGCAGAGCAGCGGGAGGACGTGCATGGGAGGGAGGAGGACTCTGTGGGACAGGTGTTGGGAGGGGACCAGAGCAGGAGAGAGTGAGTGGGAGACAGCAGGCCAGGGATTGGTGTTGAGGAGGGGGAAGGAAGCAGGCTGCATGTAAGATAGTAAGGAATATACTGAGCCATACTCAAAGCGACTCATCTTACGTGACCAGGCTGGTTTCTGGGCCTTGCTTTGCAAATGAGCTCTGTCTGAACACCCACATCCATGTACAGACAGAATCCGTATTGGAGGGGCTCATCCTTTGGGTACTAGGCCTTTCCGAACGCCTCTCAGAAGTACGTCTGTGATTTCCATGTCACACATAAAGAGAGGGAGTCTGGGAGGGATGCATAAGAATCAGATACAACAACAGCTCCATCCAAACAGCGTATGAAGTAGATGGAAATGTTTTCTGTGATTTCTTTTCTAAGAGGATTATTTCAACGGGGCCTGGCTGGCGTCTGCACTAGTACTAAGTGCCAGCGACCATGCCGGCCAGCCTTACCCTCCTGTCAAAGGATTTCATTAAGAGTTAGGTTCCCCGTTGCTTTCATGGTGGCCTGCACGTGCTTACTAAATACCCTGCATCCACTCGGACGGTATGTGCTGATACAGAAATCCCACCCCCCCACCCCTCTCTTCATCCCTTAAGGATGTGGGCCTACCGTGAAGACCACCATCCTGCTGGGAAAATTTCATTATGCTGTTTATAGGACCCAGGATGCAAGCTGAACCTGTATTAGAAGTGAGGCAAGACCCTCGGGAAGTCGTGATCATTCGTAATACTAATGGCCAGAGTTCTGTCCTGGTTACGGGCAGACAGTGTGGGGCCCGGGTCACTTGCTGGAGGATTCTCTGCACCTTGAAGTCTTTAAACCATGATTTGAGGACTTCAATAGCTCAGACATAGGTCAGGGTTTGTTACAGGAGTGGGTGGGTGAGATTCTGTGGCCTGCATTGTGCAGGAGGTCAGATTAGACTATCATAATGATCCCTTCTGACCTTAAAGTCTATGAGTCTATGAGACTAATAATGTGTATGTGCCATGCAAGGCAACACAGGTAAAGACAGGCCTCTGCTCCCCAGATACATTGACTGTAGGGACACAGCTGTGTGCCAAATCCTGGTGCTACTGAGATCGGGAGCACTGGCTTACCACTCACTGTGCGATGGGGCCGCTGCCTCAATTTCTCTCCTTATTGAAGAGGTGATTTAGGCCTCTGGCTAAACCAAACACACCCTCCACCCCTTCTAGGGAGGCCAAGAAACAAAAGTCCAAATTAAAGTTCAGAGAGTTTGGGCCTGGGTCACACATCCTCTGTCAAGGGTCAGGGCCCAGCAGCAATGCACCCAGAGGCATAAAGGAGTTCGCACCCTCCCTGTCCTAGAACCTCCAGTCCTGGGGCCAGAGAAGTGCATCTGGTCTGACTCCAAATGGTCCCTGCCTCCCTTTTCCTGAGGGCTCCTTCCTATGCTGTGCCCCAACAGGGACCCCAGTAACCCACTCTGCTGCAGCCCCCAGCTCTGTCTGCCTGTGGGGCCTGTGCCACGGTGACACCAGCTGACCCCTCTTGCACCCCTTCCAAGCACACTCAGCCCAGATGGGCTCAGCAGGGGGACCCATGGTTTCCCTGCCAAGTCTCTCTCTTAGGCTGAAGAGACACACAGCCTGGTTTCCCCAAAACTCCCTCATGCTCCCTGCTTATACCCTTGCCCTTTTTCCCTGCATGCTTTGCTCTCAGGCTCTGGGATCTACCATCCCCAGAATGCCTCTGTCAGGCCATAAGGGGAGGTGGTGAGGGAGTTGCAACCAGCTCTGTGAGCAGAGAGCTCTCGCAGCCACTGCTATGTATCTCCTGCAGCAGCAATTCAGCATCCTCCTCTTGGACGGCTGCCTGGACCCCGCAGAGGCACTGGGGCTATGCACCATAGAGAAAACCCCAGAGGACTAGGAGAGGTGCCCTGCTTCTGTGAGCCTCGAGGAGGGCACAGACCAGCACAGGAGGGCTCCACTCACTTCCCAGGGCAGCCATGGGAACCCCACCTTCCTCGGGCAGTGAGGAGTTAGGGCATGGCTGGGAAGGGAATCCATTTTAAGAGGCAGGAGCGGGGAATAGCCAGAGTGCAGCAACCCCGCCCAATTTACATTTTTAAATGGTTTCAACAGAATTTTTTTTAAAAAGGAAAAGTCCTGGAAACAAGTCCTTGGGAATTCTGTCCCTGAGAGCAGGGCAAGGCTGGGGCTTCCTAGGCATTGCTGGCCAAATCCCTCATACCTCTTGGGCTTTAGCTGTCCCATTGACATGGGCCCCAGAAACACAGGGTCTGAGCATTTCCCAAGTGTGAAGCCTTGCCACACGCAGGGGAGGAAGGGTAGTAACATCCCTTAATGCAGAGGAGATCCTGGGAGGCTAACTGAAATCTGTGGCAGAACCGTGAATGACCCCATACTGCCTGAGTGCCAGTTCACGCCTGTAACCACAACACCATCCTTCCTCTGCCAGAGACTGGCACACAATCAGGAGGAAAATGTTGTTCTGACTGTGCAGTGTGTAAGCAGGCAGTGACATAATGAAACAAAACATCAAAACCAGAATTGCCACCATGATGCCTGGCTCTTAGGGTGCACAATACTTCTACAATCTCATATTTGCCTTGAATCAACATACCTCCATCTGTGTATTCATGTGACTAGTATGTGTAATGTGAGCTGAAAGACAGTAGATTCCTTATGCTTTAGCAGAGAACTAGAGACTTCCCTCTTACCTAGAAGTTCTGCATTGTATTGCTCCTCTTATCACATATGTTAATTCCCAGCCCTATCTAAGAACTGGAGAATCAAGAACTTTGAGTCCAATTCAGCTCCACACTGTCTTTCAAAAATCATCATCCTGTTCATCAGTTTAATAACAATCAAATAAATTCATTAAAAAAATTTTTTTTGCAAAATAATCTCCAACATTTGAAAACCAAAAATACTTTGGTTTTGATTTCTCTCCCTTTTTCCCCATTCTCCTTCCCCACCCCAATTTCATTTTGCCACTGATTTTTTTTTTTATTTTGGGAAGGAGAGGAGGTTGTTTTTAAATTGGAAAATTTTGAAAACAGAACAATTTTCTTGCAAAAAATTTCTTTTTTAAAAAAATGCCATTTTCATAGAATCAAAGAATCATAGACTTTAAGGTCAGAAGGGACAGTTATGATCATCTAATCCGACCTCCTGCACAATGCAGGCCACAGAATCTCACCCATCCACTCCTGTATCAAACCCCTAACGTATATCTGAGCTATCAAAGTCCTCAAATCATGGTTTAAAGACTTCAAGGTGCAGAGAATCTTCCAGCAAGTGACCCGTGCCTCACACTGCAGAGGAAGGAAAAAAAACCCAGGACCCCCGCCAATCTGCCCTGGAGGAAAATTCCTTCCTGACCCCAAATATGGCGATCAGCTAAACCCTGAGCATGTGGGCAAGACTCACCAGCCAGACACCCAGGAAAGAATTCTCTGTAGTAACTCAGATCCCACCCCATCTAACATCCCATCACAGGCCACTGGGCATATTTACCGCTATTAGTTAAAAATCAATTAATTGCCAAAATTAGGCTATCCCACCATACCATCCCCTCCATAAAGTTATCAAGCTTAGTATTGAAGCCAGATATGTCTTTTGCCTCCACTACTCCCCTTGGAAGGCTGCTCCAGAACTTCACTCCACTAATGGTTAGAAACCTTCGTCTAATTTCAAGTGTAAACTTCCTGATGGCCAGTTTATATCCATTTGTTCTTGTGTCCACATTGGTACTGAGCTTAAATAATCCCTCTCCCTCCCTAATATTTATCCCTCTGATATGTTTATAGAAAGCAATCAGATCTCCCCTCAGCCTTCTTTTGGTTAGGCTAAACAAGCCGAGCTCTTTGAATCTCCTTTCATAAGGCAGGTTTTCCATTCCTCGGATCATCCTAGTAGCCCGTCTCTGAAGCTGTTCCAGTTTGAATTCATCCTTCTTAAACCTGGGAGACCAGAACTGCACACAGTATTCCAGGTGAGGTCTCACCAGTGCCTTGTATAACGGTATTAACACCTCCTTATCTCTACTGGAAATACCTCGCCTCATGCATCCCAAGACCGCATTGGCGACTCATAGTCATTCTGTGATCAACCAATACTCTGAGGTCCTTCTCCTCCTCTGCAACTTCCAACTGATGCATCCTCAGCTAATAACAAAAATTCTTGTGATTAATCCCTAAATGCATGACCTTGCACTGTTCACTATTAAGTTTCATCCTATTACTTTTACTCTAGTTTACGAAGTCATCCAGATCTTCCTGTGTGATATCCCAGTCCTTCTCTGTATTGGCAATACCTATATTGTCATCCAAGAAGAGAGCTTTACACTTCTTCAACATCATTCATATGAGGAAACAAAGTACTTTACAAACATTAATGAAGACTCATAACCAGGGGTAGGTGACTATTGCAAAAAAACCCAAATACACATTTATTAATCTTCATTCTAATAAAAATGATTTCAATGGTATTTACACCTTTTATTTGCAGCCTCTGAATTCCTTCAATTCTTTGTTTGTAAGAATGTTCAGAGAAAGAAAAGTGCTGTTAGTACTTGCGGGAATACGTATTCACACAACTGTTCATGCCGGAATTGTCATGAATACTCATGTCAATAAGTATTTGCACCCCACATGCTTAATTCAAGGCCTCTTCTTGGTTATAAACCATTCTGCCATCCATACAAGAGTCAGAAACTGATCCATGTTGGTGTGGTGACCAATCACGCCGAACAAATAGCAAATTATGGGCTTGAGCCAAAGGCCATTCCACTGACTTCAATGGGTTTTGGAACCAATTCTTAGCAGAAGAAATATATAAAGCAATAGTTGTAGCAAATAATTTGAGAGGAACCCATGGGTTAAAATTTGCTTACATAAAATATTCAATTACATGAGTCTAAGTGAATCTTTAAAAATTTAAAAAGATGGGAGAAGGTTCTTGTGGTTAAGACAGGAGATTGGGACTCAGGAGACCTGGATTAATTCCTCAGCTCTGCAACTGACTTCCTGGGTGATCTTGGGCACGTCACAAAGAGTGATGCCAAATATAGGCTAAGTTGAACAAGTATTACATTTATTGAACCCTGTGGACTACTCTGTCCATATGACTGACTTGCTTCCAGCCTAACTCCTTGTGTTTTCTGTTCCACTGGTGTCCTCTCAGAAACAGTCTCATCAGGAAACATGGACACTCTGACTCCAGTTCTACCATTTGTGATACGGGGGCGGGGGGATTTTCCAAAGCTCCTAAGAGATTTAGGAACACAAATTCCATTGGACTCATGTTCCTTGGGTGCTTTTGAAAATCTCCCCTGTAATCTCTCTGCACCTTGGCTCCCCATTTCCAAAACAGGGGTAATAATATTTCTTTTGCAGGTCTTCTCTACTTAGCTCCTCAGCTCTTTGGGGCAGACCGTGCCTAGCACTGGCAGCCCTGATCTCAACTGGAGCCTGTGCACAATGCCAAAAATAATGTAACATACACCTTATTCCAGCTCCTTCAGCATGTATGTTGCATCAACACAGATTCCCTTATACTCACTCTGATTTTCTTGGACTCACACTCCACTCACCAAATGTGTAATTTACACCCCTTGACAGACCACCTCTAAAACTTATATTCTAAGGAACCAAGCAAGAGGGGTGCAGCAGGAAAAGCCATTAACAGGAGTGGGCAAGCAAGTGCAAATCAAAGAAGTCCTTCCTCTTGACAGAGATATTGTTGGGAATATACTTACATAAGGTTATGTATATCACAAATGTGTACTCATTCATGTACACATCTAATTGTATATTGATTTAATGTATAATATACACACCCGTCCATAGAAATCTACATATTTTGTAGAATTTGATTAGTAAGTGGAAAGTCATTGATGAGGTTAACCCTCATTGCACAGAACACAGCAATCTGCTTTATGTGAACAAATAGTTGCATAGAAGCAGATGGAGGTGCCAGTTGTGCTAAGAGCAGGTGATTATAGCACAGACTGAACACCACCAGGTTTGGGTTTTTTTCCCCTTTACCACCAAACTGTCCATTAACTTTCCTAAGAGCGGAAAGCAAACGGAGAGGAATTTGTGAAGTCAGTAGTCCATATGGCTGGTAGTGAGTTAATCTGCGTCTAAGCAGCAGGTAGCATGAGCCAGGCTGTCTGTTGGGGTTGTTAGTAACCTAGGGGCAGATCATGGAACAGCAGGGAAGAGGATAAACTCAGCCGGCAAATACAGTCAGGAATGTGGCAGGAAATTATTTTTGAAAACACTCTGGAGCATAAAAGCAACAATCAGGCTATACGTATGGAATCTATCTGGACTCAGGATGTGTGTGTGTGTGTGTGTGTGTGTGTGTGTGTGTGAGAGAGAGAGAGAGAGAGAGAGATTAATTCAATGCCTCCTCTTGTTTTTTATATATATAAATATATATATATATATATATATATATATATATATTAGGGCTGTCAAGCAATTAAAAAAATTAGTCATAATTAATTGTGTGATTAATTGCCCTGTTAAACAATAATAGAATACCATTTATTTAAATATTTCTGGATGTTTTCAAATATATTGATTTCAATTACAACACAGAATACAAAGTGTACACTGCTCACTTTATATTTAGGTTTGATTACAAATATTTGCAATGTAAAAACTAAAAGAAATACTATTTTTCAATTCACCTCATACAAGTACTGTAGTGCAATCTCTTTATCATGAAAAGGCAACTTACAAATGTAGAATTATGCACAAAAAAACCTTGTATTCAAAAATAAAACAATGTAAAACTTTAGAGCCTACAAATCCACTCAGTCCTACTTCTTGTTCAGCCAATCGCTCAGACAAACAAGTTTGTTTACATTTGCTGAAGATAATGCTGCCTGCTTCTTGTTTACAATGTCACCTGAAAGTGAGAACAGGTGTTTGCATGGCAGGCACTGTTGTAGCCTGTGTCACAAGATATTTGTGTGCCATATGTGCTGAAGATTCATATGTCCCTTGATGCTTCAGGTACCATTCCAGAGGACATGCGCCCATGCTGATGACAGGTTCTGCCTGATAACAATCCAAAGCAGAGTGGACTGACCCATGTTCATTTTCATAATCTGAGTCAGATGCCACCAGAGGAAGATTGATTTTTTTTTTTGGTAGTTTGGGTTCTGTAGTTTCTGTATCAGAGTGTTCCTCTTTTAAGACTTCTGAAAGCATGCTCCACACCTCATCCCTCTCAGATTTTGGAAGGCACTTTAGATTCTTAAATCCTGGGCCAAGTGCTGTAGCTATCCTTAGAAATCTCACATGGGTGCCTTCTTTGCGTTTTGCCAAATTTGCAGTGAAAGTGTTCTTAAAACAAACATGTGCTGGGTCATCATTCGAGACTGCTATGACATGAAATATATGGCAGAATGTGAGTAAAACAGAGCAGGAAACATACAATTCTCCCCCAAGGAGTTCAGTCACAAATTTAATTAATGCAGTTTTTTTTAATGAGCATCATCAACATGGAAGCGTGTCCCCTGGAATGGTGGCCGAAGCATGACAAGGCATATGAATCTTTAGCACATCTGGCATGTAAATATCTTGTGACACCAGCTACAACAGTGCCATGCAAACACCTATTCTCACTTTCAGGTGACATTGTAATTAAGAAACATTATCTCCCGTAAGTGTAAACAAACTTGTTTGTCTTAGCGATTGGCTGAACAAGAAGTAGGACTGAGTGGACCTGTAGGCTCTAAAGTTTTACATTATTTTGATTATGAGTACAGTTATATAACAAAAAAACCTCACATGTGTAAGTTGTCCTTTCATGATAAAGAGATTGCACTACAGTACTTGCATGAGGTGAATTGAAAAATAGTATTTCTTTTTGTCTTTTACAGTGCAAATATTTGTAATGAAAAATTATATAAAGTGAGCACTATAGACTTTGTATTCTGTGTTGTATTTGAATCTGATATATCTGAAAATAACATCAAAAAATATTTAATAAATTTCAATTGGTATTCCATTATTTAACAGTGCGATTAATCATGATTTATTTTTTGCTCAGATACTGCAGTGATGTAGACCACATAATTTCATTGCTGGGTCCTCAGCTTTACATCTCAACCAAAGAGCAGAACTTCCATCTGTAACAATACCCTCTAGCACTACCTGAAGCATTGTTTTGGTATAACTTAAAGGGAGATAATTTAATATAACAATCAACAGTCCTTTTTGGGGGTATTCCTGCATCTGAATATAGAGGCAGGAATGAGTGATGGTTAAAAATTTTCATTGAAACTTTCATGGAAAATTGGGTTTCTAATTACATGAATATTTTTTGAGGAAAGTGTTTGCTTTCTTCTCCTCCTCCTTCTTCTTCTGTTTTTTGGTTTGGTTGGTTTGTTTGTTTGTTTTGTGTGTGTGTGTGTGTGTGTTTGCGGGAAGGGAAGTATTGCTTCTTAGTTTGGTTTGTTTTTTGATCAGAAAACCCAGAATCTGAAACTGAAAATTTTGGCCGAGAAACTGAAAAAAGCTTGGGTTTTGAGTTTTCAGATTTTAAAGAAAAGTTGGGATTTTCTGCAGAAAATAAAACCACTTTCCAACTAGTTGTTCTGGGAAAAGAACCACAATCTCATCTTGCTAACCAAGTAGCCCTTCTATTAGACCAAAACCACCAGGGTGACCAGACAGCAAGTGTGAAAAATCGGGATAAGGTGTGGGAGGGGTAATAGGTGCCCATATAAGATAAAGCCCTGAATATCAGGACTGTCCCTATAAAATCAGGACCTCTGGTCACCCTAACAACAGCTAAACCCTGTTTGGCTAGTGAGACCTGACAGTGTCACAGAAGACAAGGGTACGGATTCAAATAATGGTGCACTGTCAGAAAAATGGACCACTCACAGGGGAAGGCAAGCAAACCTTGTTTCTCTGCCTGTCTACTGAAGAGTGAAAAAAAATGCAATGCTGAGAATGCTATGCTTAGAAAATATACATAATGGATTGGAATATGATCCTAATTTTATCTGATTCTCCCATGAATCTATGATTCCCATTGATCACTCAGCGTTTCCTTTGTATCTCAAGTGACATAGAACTAACCTCTTCTCCCCTCTCTCTAGAACCAGAATGAATCAAATCTGACAGATGTGAGTCCCATTGTTCAGTGAACTACTGGGAGGTGCTTCAATAATGCAGTGATGAGGGCACCATAAGAACCTATAGGAAATAGAAGCAATACAATTAAGATGAATCCCTGAACAAAATGCTACACTCCCCTGCAGTAACGGCCCCAACCACTGTTTAATGTTGTGGTACGTTGCATGAGCACGGATCACTGCTATAGAAGAATTGCAGCCTTTTTGAATAGGGAATGTGGCATCCCACTGCCAGCCACAAGGTGTGGATGATGGAGAAAGAAGATTTGCCATTGGGGTCTAGGCGAGATCTAAATCTAAATATGAAGATATCTATCAAACAGGGAGGGAGTTTTTTACCCTGAACACATAATGTTTAAATAACTTTGGTTGAGTCTGAAGCCTCTTCCAATGGCTGCCTAGAAAACGATGCTGGGGGATGGCTAGCTGGAGAAGCAGAGACGGGGGAGAGCCCACCACCGAAGACAGTTTAGGGTTCTCAGTGGAGATGGACAGATGAAGCATGTTTAGATGCACATTAGGTTTAGGCTGGGCCATGGTGTTCAGTATTTAAGGGAAAATCAGGTCCAGCAACAGGGGAGGGGGGAATCCTGCAAGTTTTTCTCATGTGATTTTGACCCAAAATGGTGGACTTCTTGCAAAATCTGTTATTCCCATGAGATCTCCACCTAACAGGGACCAGACAGTAGATCCAATGGTTTGGCAGAAGCACCATGTAGGTGACCTGAGTCTGCTTGCTAAGATAAGTCTCCATAGGATTTGGAGATGCATGTCCTTGGTAGCTTGAAGGATGCTCTTGTCACTGTCGGATGAACCCTATTGGCCAGTGCATTGACAGACTCCAAGAGGAGCCCTGCCCAACCCCCCTCCATTGGAAGGGCAGTTGCTGTGGACCAGGAATTAACATTGAAAATAAACATACTGAGATTTCAGTGTAGATGGCGAGGGGAAGAGAAATTGAATTAATCTGTGGAGCTTCCTCAGAGTAAGCAGGCAGTCTTTGGTCTCATACAGCTGATCTTCATGTGTTGTTGCCAACAGCCCTGAATATGCCTCTCTCAGTCACAAGTCAGTACTCAAGTCCAGTTCTATGCCACTCACCCCAGACGTTCTTACCCCTTCTCCTGGAGAAAAGTCCTGATGGTCTGTTGCTTTGGTGCCACAATTCCTAATCAGTTGATGCGCTCCTAGGTAGCTGATTAATTAGTGCTACTCAACACTGTTTTGGCTGGAGGTGAACACAGATCTTCATTAAAAAGAACGAGGAGTACTTGTGGCACCTTAGAGACTAACAAATGTATTTGAGCATAAGCTTTCATGGGACTGCAGAACTAGAATTACTTTGCAAACTGGACACCATTAAATTAGACTTGAATAAAGACTGAGAATGGAAGAGTCATTACACAAAATAAAAGTATTTCCCCGTGTTAATTATCCCCCTACTGTTATTCACACCTTCTTGTCAACTGTTTGAAATGGGCCATCCTGATTATCACTGCAAAAGGTTTTTCTCCCGCTGATAATAGCCCACCTTAATCAATTAGTCTCATTAGAGTTGGCATGGCAACACTCATTTTTTCATGTTCTCTGTGTGTGTATATATATCTTCCTACTGTATTTTCCACTGCATGCATCCAATGAAGTGGGTTCTAGCACATGAAAACTTATGCTCAAATGAATTTGTTAGTCTCTAAGGTGCCACAAGGACTCCTTGTTCTTTTTGCTGATACAGACTAACATGGCTACCACTCTAAAACCTGTCACAGATCTTCATTGTCACTCTTCAGCCTCTGACAATTTCACTCACACTGCTAGCCTTCTCTTTGACTAACCCACCCCCCACTACGTGCATGCTGTTAAACCACACGTGAACTCCAAGTTGCATCTGGAACTCAAAATAAAAAAGCTGCCCTTGCACATTGTGAATGCAGTAAAGGGGTTTGGTTGATCCACACACATCATCCTATCCTGTTCTTTGAGTCCTGTGGCTCTGCACAGACATGTGCTTTCATATTACTGCTCCAGCTTGTTATTAAGCATTTGTATTATGCTTCTTTTCCCAGCTGTGTCACTGATCTACTGTGGGACACCAGCTTGCCAACTCTCTCAGTTGTATCACAAATATCACAATATTTGGTGTCAAATTAAAAGTAGTGTTTTTTCTTAAAGCCCCAGCTCTTGTGAATACATGAGAATCTCTTCTTTTTCTTTCTTTCTTTCTTTCTTTCTTTCTTTCTTTCTTTCTTTCTTTCTTTCTTTCTTTCTTTCTTTAAGCCCATATTTTGGGGGCCAATCTGTGCCAATCCCAGCACCAGAAAGAGCAGTATAGGGTTGGGATGGGGGTTGGCTCAGGAGCCAGCAGAGTGCCCCCTGACATGGAGTTTTAGCTGACCACTTTACACAGCCTGCGCTGGTTCAGGGACAGAATAAGAATAAGATAAGACTAGATAAGAGAAAGTAAAGTCTGTTGCTGTATCTTTACTGACCAAGCTACCATACTGCCACATAGAATGTGCACCCAACGGGGCCTAGTGAGGACTGACTCACTGCTCTGCTCTTAAAAAAGAAAATGGGAAACTGTCAAATTAACAGTAGTGACTTTTTGTGCAAGTGCTAATTATAGAACACAAACGCCTGTTGTCTGTGCCCAAGGCCGGGTCAACCTCTGTTGTTACAAAGCTTTTATAACTCTGCTAATGCCTTTAATATAAGCTCCTATTAATTGTACATTCAACTTAATTCCAGAGCTCAATGCTGCTGGATTGCACTAATCAGATGGCTGACTGTAATTATAATGTGCTTAACCTGCATTTATAAAGCACATTACTTCTTATGATTCTTTTTTTAATTTAGTGCAGGATTGACAGCCCTTGATTTTATCCATGGAACAGATATAGCCTGGGCACAACCCTGCCAATGTGATTCAACACTATTCTGGAGGGACCCCTGTGGGGCTGGCAGACAGGCACCAGCTCATGGCAAAGCCCGAGATTATTTCACTTGTGTATTAGTATCAGTCAAAGTAATTGTGAAAAGTAGAAGAGTGTATTTGGTGTTTAAACTTCATGAAAACTAATGGGATGTTACTTGTATTGGTATTACTTCTCTGTACCCTGTCATGATATAATAGCAAACATTGACATTGTAAAAACCTCTGCAGCTAAATAACCCATCAAAGGAGGAAGAGGCCTTGTGGAATTCAAATGAAGAACTTTAACAGAAAAGTGCTAATTTCACAGCAAGTGATCGTTGTGTGTGATGATCGGGGGTCAGAGACTCTAAATGCATTCCTCACTCTCTGTCATCAAAGGAAAAGCCCACGTGGGTAGTGACACAGTCAGCTTGTTTTCTGTGAGAAGAAGCTATAAGTATGGATTCAAGAAAAGATCCTGCATCTCTGGGCTCTGGATTCTAACAGGGTGGATTAAGTGAACGAGAAGACGGAGATCCCCAGAGTGCTTCTGGGTAGCCCTGAGAAACTTTGGGGAAACTGGCAGATTAGTACATCTCTGCTATCATTTGGATTTACAAATTGCGACTCACCTGTGCATATATTTTAACTGCTTTTACCTTTCAAAAATTCTCACTTCCTTTTCTTAGCTAATAAACCGTTAGTTAGTTTACTATAGAATTGGCTACCAGTGTTGTCTTTGGAGTAAGATCTATGGTACCAATTGACCTGGGGTAAGTGACTGGTCCCTTGGGACTGGAAGCAGCCTGATGTGATGTGATCTTTGGTGTAAGTGACCATTTCTCACTAAGTCCAGTTTGTCTGGGTGGCAAGATAAACTGGAACATCTAAGGGGACTGTCTGTGACTCTGTGGTAAGACTGGTAGAGTCATCCAGGAGTGCACATTTGGTACTGCCATGGTGAAATCTAATTACAGAACACACCACCAGTTTGGGGGTGCCTGCTCTGTTTTCTGACAGTCTGCCCTGAGGTCGGCACTCACAGCTGTGAGCCACTCCAGACGGCGTGACAGCCCCCACTAAATGGGTGAGACAATAGTTCAGTCTCTATAGCCTGTTCCATTTTTGCCAACTAACTCCACCCATAGTGCTGTCTTTTTTTGACGTGGGCACCCGTTCACTAGAACTGGGTTGAGTCCAGCTCTTCATCTCACATAAACCACAAACAGCCACCAATTGACAATGGCTTAAAATCACGGCTAACGTGGGCTGGATATGAGCCACTGACCTAGCAAGTGAAAGATTATATCTCAAATTACCAACACCCGAGTTATGCACTCCCTGAGTATGAGTTATCATCCTAGTGCCTAGTGAAAACCAAAGATTTGAGGGGAAGGATCCCAACGATGCATCCCAACGATGCCATTGTGAATAACAAAATTCTTAAGGCAACCAATGGTTTCTCAGCCAAATGATATATTCGCATCAAGACCCATATCCCAGGAAACTAATGATGGTTTTTGTCACATCAACGTTTGTAACATTCCATCACTGCATTGTAATGAAGCACCATCATCCCCATCTCAGCAAAACCTCACAGTGTGAGAGTGAATCTCAGGGCCTAATTTGGATAAGTATCCAGCCATTTGGATGCCTGTCTTGAAGTTTTCCCAGAATAGCCCAGCCTCCCAAGTCTCCATAATACCAGACGACCTAGCGATATTTCATTCCTCTCCACTGTGGTCCCAGATAGCCAGTTCCACCTGGAAACTAGAAGTGGGAAAAACACTTGCCTGAGTATTTCAAAACCTAAATGTTGGTTTGGTGTTGGAGGGGACATTTACCCAGACTGCATAACCCACTCCTGGGGATAACTGTGCTGATCCTCAAATAAAGTTTAGGGTAGTTTCTTTCCATGCCTATATTCATAGGGTATAAGGCCAGAAGGAAACTTTGTGACCATCTAGTCTGACCTTCTGCTTAGCATAGTCCACAGGAAGGCCATATTGAAGTATCCAGAAAAGCTCCAGGACAGTCTTGAATAAACCTGGACAGGCGTCCATCTCCATCCATACCGCTTCCCATTTTTAAATGCACTAAAGGCATTGAGGTCTCCAGATGCAGAGCCCCCATTCTGGGGTAGGATGTAGGATGCAGCCTCCCACATGCAAGAGAGGGCAGCTCAAAGGTGGTGGATAACCCAGCACACAATCAGCTCAAGAAGTCATTATGCCCTTTGTGGGTCATGCAGCCATCATGGGAGAAGTTGAAGTCTCAGAGCAGCAGCAGTAGCAGCAGGAAGTTCAATACTCACAGGAGATGGGGGGATGGGTGCCTGAAACTCACAGAGGACAGAAGCAGTCTCAGCTGCTGGGACTTGGCTCCCTGCCCCTTCTCACCTCCTCCATCCCTCCCCCAGCACAGAGGAAGCTAACCAGGGTGCACTGAGGGGACAGGGATCAGGAATGGAGCACCCCATGCATACTGGCCCCCCGCTGGACAGACCTCCTAGCCCCACCAGCCTTTCAGCGCTGCCCTGATCAGTTCCTCTGCAAAAAAATCCCAGGTCCCAAAAAATACCAAATTGGGGTGAACATTTATCAAACTTGAATATAGGCTTTTTCAAAATTTTGGGAATTGTAAGGGAAAAATCAGTAAATACCAGTAATTAAGGGCCTTAGTAATGTTTCCAAATAATTAGATATACTCTTCTTATAAGACCTATATCAGTGTCTAATCTTTCTTTTTTCTTCATCTTTCTCCCTCTTTGTATATATTTACAGTGTGTAGGAATACTAGATATGGCCAAGATTTGCCATCAGAATTGTTTTTGACAGAAAATGGCTTTTCTACAAAATGGACATTTTCCCAGAAAATTTTTTTTGTTGATTTTTGTTGCATTTTCAGTGAAAACCTGAAAAAAAAATTTCACCAAAAATGAAAAATCTTTTTTTTTTTTGTCTAAATTTTTCCAGGAGAAAAAAAATCTGTTCTCAGCCTGCTCAGATCAACATAAGAAGTAGAGAGATACCATTCACCGGAAATAGCTGGCTTGTGCTTTCCTGTTGTCCTCACTTCTTGTTACTGCACTTTCCTCCAAGAAGTCATTTTGATTTTTTGTAAGGATGAGTATGCCTTTTCCAGAAAAACGCAAAGATGACCAATATACACATTCACCGAAAAAGTATATGGCCCAATTTATTATTAAGCCAACGCATGTGCATACGCACACCAGAGGTTGTTCATCATCTTTATAGATTCATAACCTCGGTTTAATCTCTGTTTAACTAAATCCAAACAGGGAAACCCTCTGTCCCCAAATGCTGCTCTCTCTTTATCCTGACAGGCGGGCTCCAGGCTTTTCCATACATGCAGTTATTGCTGTACAAATCTTTGCCTTTCTCTCAGAGCCATTCTCTTTATATGGGATGGCTCATTAGGCTTTATTCCCGGCAGGGAGCTGACATCCAATTAACTAGCTGACAGTCTTCTTGTGTCTCCCGCTAGTCCAATAAGGCTCTGTTTACAAACACAGGCTGTTGCGCCCATAAGGGAGGGGAGGTGACAGTGCCCCTGCAGGGCCAGTTTGTTCAAAATCATGAGAGGGCTTTAAACAATGTCTTTGTATGTTAACAAGCAGACATATTGCTTGCAGTAGGATGCAATTCATCCTAATGGTTGGGGTCATATTTGGCGGGAAAGGGACCAGTGGGCCTTGCACTGCATGGTGGAAAAGCCAGAGAGTCTGATGCAGTGGCTGCTCTGATTTCATTGTGGATTGGAACTGATGATTCCAAAAAAATCAGAAATGAAGGATGCTCAAAATAAATTCAGCAGCTCAGATGCTTTATCCAAAGTGATCTGAATTTCTTTGGGCTAAAGCAAGGGGCTAGGAGTTTTAGGAGTGTCAGATCATGGGATCAGGAGCCCTGTGTTGCCTGCTTGGAACTCATCAATTTGACCATGCAAGGGTTTGTGAGGCTATTTCTTTTGGGTTTGATTTTTGCGTGTTCATCCCATCCCTTCGCTCCACTCCCCATGCCAAGTTTTGCTTTGATTTTTCATTTGACTGACCCCAAAGACTCAAAGTGAAGCTCACTCCTACCAGATAGGCACCACCTGCTTTCAGTCTGAAATCAGATAAACCCACCAATTGTTTATGATTTTGATTAGAGATGACCCTAAACTGCAACATTGGACCCAAACTGCATCCTTACATTTTAGCAAGAACAACTCCGCTAAACTTGGCAGTGGTTTTTTTCTTGTGGTGGGTGTGAACCAGAACCACAATTTTGTCTGGAAATTTCAGAACATTTCAGACCAGAAACTGAAATGCCACAACTCAAACTCCTCGCTGAATTACATGCCAAACTACTAACTCACCCAGTCTACTTCAAAACTGGGCCCACATTTTCTGCAAGTTTCACAATCCCAATCTGATCTGGATGACCCTGGCCTGAGACCTGACTTCATAACTAAATGTGAGAGCAGGTGGATTTCCCAACAAGGAATGCTAGTGCTTCGTTGAGAAGGTTTGCACTGGCCAATGCTACTTTTTTGGGCAAGGGAAGGGAAATGTGTTGGGAAGAAATTCTGGAAACACTCCAGGCCTGAAGGTCACTTTGCAGCACTCCAACTGTATAAACAAGCCCTAGAAGGGGTTTAAATTACATTCACACTCACTTTAGGGCCTCTTTAGGATGCCAGAGTGATGTAAAGGGGCCTCTGTCTAAATGAAAATCAGGCCCTTGAAATTCATGGACTTTCACTATTTTAAATAAGTCCGTGGCTCACACAAAGCTTCAGACATTGGAGTTCCTACCTCAGTCCCGAGCTTCCATTGTCTGATGAGAATCACAAAAGAGATGCTGACACTGACTTGGTTTCAGAGGGGTCGCCGTGTTAGTCTGAATCAGCAAAATCAACAAGGAGTCCTTGTGGCTTCTAAATTTGTCAGTCTCTAAGGTGCCAAAAGGACTTCTCGTTGTTTTTGCTGACACTGAGCATTTCATTATTAATTATTATTATTATTATTTGTTTCAGTAGCACACAAATTCCTCTGGTAGGATTGGGTTCCCATTGCTGTACAAACACACAGTAAGGCATGGTCCCTGCTCAGAAGAGCTCACAGTGTTATCGGAATCAAGATTTAATGAGTGAGTCTGACAATCAGAGAAGGGATGTAGCGGAGGTAAATTCCTGTTAGTTACAGAGGTTTGTTATTAATTATTAACTAGGTGGCTCCATAGCACTTGAAAGGGTTTTTTAAAAAAATATAATGAATACATAGAATCTGCTCCCCTTGGTTTCTGCACAACATGGCTAGCATTAGTTGGCCGATGTATCATAGACATTGCAGCAGAGGTGAGTGCAGAGAAGAGACTGAAAGGAGACGACACAATGGACCTTATAAATCAGATCTGAGTTAAGCAAAGAGGCTCTCCCCAGCCATAGGTCTGGCTATACATACTGGTATGAATTACAGAAAAGGTATTAGTCCCTTCCCTCATTGGACTCCACAGTCATAGCACCTGGGAAAAAGGGAACGGCACACTTAAATCTTCTGCACTGTGCAGGGCTTCCCAATACACAATCAGATTGCTCATCCATCTAACCTGGCATCCTGCGTCTGACAATGGCCAATAGTGGATAACTCTCTGGAAAGTTTCAGTACACAGAGTACCACCTAAACAGTTGTGTTATTCTGTAGCTCGGGAAAGAAACTTCCTTTTAGATCTCCTCAGAAATCAACTCACCTGCTGACATCCACATCCCAACCTAGTGGTGGGCGGGATTTTCCAAAAAGGCAGGAGGTAAGTTGCAGATCCTCAGTGATCACTACCATGGCTCAAAGCAGTACATAGTGGCAAAATACAAACTTCCCCTTTTTTCCCCTGGAACTTTCCCCCAGAATGAATTCCTGAACAGACTTGTGCAGAATCAGCCACCTCACACACTGCTCTGGTCAGCTGCTTTGTTCTGATTTCTTTCCAGTTCTCCTGCTGAAACTGACATCACCACACTCTGCAGAGAATAGTTTTTCTAGGCTATCACACTTGATTAATTTCCCTCTGCATCCCCCTTGTATATACCACTGGAGAGTAGCTCTTTCATCTCTAACATTCCCTGGGGAGGTATTTATGCTCCAGCGATTAAAACAAATGTTGATGGGAGACATCAACTGGGCTCTGGGTAATTCTGACACCACCTGTCGCTGGTATCTGCATCTATTTCTTCTGATACAAAATGTAGCAGTGGGAGAAAATGAGAATTCTGTTCCTGTAGAATAGATGGAGTGAATGTGACTAACCCCAAAATTTTGGATATCTCTCTATCTGTCTGTTAAGGTTTTCTATGGCTCCATGTTATCCAAGCACTGTTGAACCAGCTCTTTTTAAAATTTTACATGGTCTTCACACAGACACAATCATACAAGTACTCCATCAGTTCTTGGTCAACACCTGAGACAGGTGATTATTATGTTAATTATAGGGTGAAGGGAGGTTCCTGAGAGAGTGTGTTTATATAATTATCTATATAATGAGATTCCAGGATTGTCACTCTGTCTATGTGTCACTCTAAAGCCCAGAGTATGTTGAATCAGAGTGAAGTGATAAAAACAGCTACAAGCGTGGGTAATAAGCTGGTTTTTGGTTTTTTAGAATATCACCCGGTTCAGTCATCACCAGAATTCACAGTCTGTTATCATCCATTTTTTTAAGTTCTCAGCCATTTTTACTTTATGAATTACACCTGTGCAGAGTACAACTATAGTAAGGCGTGTATCTACGCCATGCCAAGAGTCCTCCACCATTGTGATATCAGTGGTAACTCAACCAATCAACACCTTTATTCCACAGCGAATTTGCATGCAGCAATTTCATTGGGGCATGAGAGAGACTGTGCCAATGGTGGGTTACTTGGCCCAATTGCCCCACCCAGGTGACAGCACAGGCTCTCAGCTACTAGTATTTTGACAATGTGTAAATCAACAGAAATAAATAAATATATAGAAAAAATATTCCTCTTACCGCCAACTGATTTTTACCATGATATGTTGAGTGAAATTTCAGAATCAAGTTGACTTTGCCCATTGATGATCTATTGCAATTTATGTATGTAGTGTTGTTGTAGCCATGTTGGTCCCAGGATATTAGAGAGACAAGGTGGTGAGGTCATATCTTTTGTTGGGCTAACTTCTGCTGGTGAGAGAGACCAGCTTTTGAGCCACACAGCGTTCTTCCTCATCTCAGCTTGTCTCTCCAATATTCCAATTTATTACTAGCATTCTGTTTATTGAGGTAGCACATATGGGCCCCCATCCCGGATCAGGCCCCACTATGTGCAAGGTGCTGTACAAATGTGTGACAAAAACATAGTCCTTATTGCTTTGTTTCCCCACTTGGGTTCAACTCCAATTGCAGTTTGGTCACATCCAACAATCGCGGTCCTAATCTAAAGAGCAGGTCAGGCTGGTGTCAAGATGTGCATGCATGGATGCACCCATGTTTATAGCACAGTATCATCAACCCCAAGTTTTCAAAAATCATGAGTTAAGCCCCCCAGAATTATGGGATTGGCATAAAATCATGAGAGTTTTAAATAATAATCAACAGTGAGGGTTTCTTTATTGGCCTTCTGGTCTTTGAGCTTTTCAGTTTCACATTTTCAAACTTTTCCCCAGACAAATTCAAATTAGAAATTAGGCACACGTTTTTAACACAGAAGGTGACTAACCACTGGAACAAACTACCAAGGAAGCAGCGTATTCTCCATTTCTTGCTGTCTTCCAGTTCAGACTGGCTACCTTTCTGAAAGAGATGCTTAGTCAAACCCAACTTAGTGGGCTTAATACAGGGGTAACTGGATGAAATTATACAGCCTGTGCTGTACAGGAGGTCAGACAATATGATCCAGTAGTCCCTGCTGGCCTTATACTCTATGAATCAGTGACTTAAATCATGAGAACTGGTTACCCTGTGACAAGGCTTAGGGTGGGCCTATGTGGGGTGGGCATGGCCAAAACAATTAGCAAATTCTGCTGTGGGTGGTGGAGAGGGGGTCAATGAGACAGCAGAACACTTCCCAACTGGCCATCCTCAGAATATATAACACTGGCCGTTCCTACCTTGCAGGAGAGCCGGGGGATGGGGTATCTGTAAGTTTTCTGATCTTTTCAAGATACAATGCTGCTAACAATGATGCTGTAATGCACATCCAAGACACACGGTAATAAGTTGCTCTGTCTTTATTTAGATTTCTGAATCCTGCTGTTCAAGGTCAGATTTCAGTGTCAGATGCTGCTTTATCTCCACCTTGGGCCCATCTGTGTTTTGCTTCTAACTGGGCTGAGAGCAACCCCCATTGACACAGCCATACCATACCCCCATGATGTTCACTGGGTTCCCACTGTCCGGTATTAAAACCCAACTGCCAGCCCTGCTTCAGGATGCAACAGCATTGCCAGGGCATGGCCAAAACAATTAGCAAATTCTTATGTGGGTGGTGAAGAGGGGGTCAATGAGACAGCAGAACACTTCCCAACTGGCCATCCTCAGAATATATAACACTGGCCGTTCCTACCTTGCAGGAGAGCCGGGGGATGGGGTATCTGTAAGTTTTCTGATCTTTTCAAGATACAATGCTGTAACGCTAAACAAACTTCATGAGCTATCAAAGAGTGTTTCAAACTGAATTACATTCCAGGCAATGACTGACCCACACTTCCTTGAGACCACAGATGGTCAGAATGAAATCAGCATCAGAAGATAGCCTATTTCAAATAACACACCATGCCCAGACACCACAGCAAGTTGTGCATGATAGCTAGCCAGACAGACACGGCAGACATGCGCTCCACTAGCTGAGGTGCCCCCCAAAGGCTTTCCTACGTCCATTCGATGCCTGCCAAGTCCTCAGTGCAGTCACAGCTGCAGTCTTGCCTGATATTTTTCCTAATAAATTCTGTGTGTATCTCCCTAAACTTCCCTCTAATTAATTCTACATTAAGCAGTGAAAATCCGCAGATCCCCTCAGAGGTCCCCTGCCCGTTTCCCTGTGGATACTCCAGCACCCCTTGTGGTCAGCCTGCTGCTACAGGGGTGACATCTGTGCTACAGCTTGCAGGGTGCAATTTCAGGTAGACCATGTGCTGCACCTTGAACTACCGTCTCATTTCAGTTCCCACCATCGAGACCAATTAAGCAAGGGGCATTCGAGGAGCCGGCTGAGTGTCGCGTGCTGACCGTAACCACAAGGACTTACAGGCCGCAAATCTCTGTTATTACCAAGCTGTTCCTGCCAGCAGCATGCTGCCGCCTAACAAAAAGAATAGATTAGGATCAATCAAGTCTCCCTTAGGCTTGTCGGTGGGATTCGAACCACACCTTCTACCCAAAACTTTGCCCTTCACTCCTTCAGAACACCTAGCCGGCTCCTAGCTAACAAGGTGTCTGCTGAGTCGAGTGCTGCTGAACCATATGTTCGTAATTAGTTAACTTCTTGCTTTGTCGCTAGAGGCACCGCTAGTGAATCAGCAACAGCCCTTAAGAGTGTTAAGGGATCCACTAAGCATCCCCGGCCAGTACCGGCCCCTCCCCTCCACATAGACGACCAGCCATATTTAATTCCAGCTGTGGCATTGTTAGGTGAATTAACTTTATCCTCAATTTAAAAAGCCAGCGTGAAATCAAAAGAGACTCGAGGAGGAAAAAAATAAAGAAAATAAAGAGGAAGGAGTGGGGGAGGGAAAAATGCTAGCACGTCAACTGAAGAAGTGTGGTGAATGAAAATCTACTGGGATGGCCCTCCTTAACCAATTGCTGCAAGTCTGGTTGCTGGCAGAGTGTTAACTTCTAACATAATTCTGCCTTTGATTCCCCAGTTCTGTGATTTACGGTCTCTTGTAACACCGTGAAGGGGGCCCTGGTTATCTCACTGATTATGAGCCAGTCAAACACAAAGTGGTAGTAAAGCTACCAAGCAATGAGAAATTAATACATAAAGCATCAGTGTGCTCTGCAGAATGGAAAGCATCATTGCAAGATAAGCTCGCTGAATATAACACTGATCTGGTTTACATTCACCTTCTGGTTTATGTACTAGCAAGCGTTGCAACAAGTGGACTAAATCATGCAAACAGCCCAATTTCTAGAAGGTTGTACACTGAGAAAAGCAAAGCTCACTTCTCAAGATCCAAAGCATAAGAGCTTCTGTCAAAATATTTTTGCCTATGCGTGAGCTCTGGAAGAAGTTTTACCAAATGTTTTCTCTAAAGGAAAAATCTCTCTTCATCTCTTTTTAACTGAGCCAAAGTAGCAAGTTGGAAGATGTTTAATGATAGTCCAGATTTGGGTAGGTTACTCACAGAGTAACTCCCTTCATTTCCATTGAATTCCCTTTGATTTTCACCAGTGTAATGAAGGTCAGACTCTGGATGACTGTGGCTAGAATGTTTTATTCAACCTGAAACAATTTTTGTTTGTTTGTTTTTTGTTTTATTTTCGGTCATTTTCAAGTGTTTTTCAACTTTTTTTTTTTTTTACTTAATTAAATTTAGGGGAGACGGGGGGACCAATTTGGAATGAAAACCTGAAATGTTTCATTTCCAAATGGCCAAAACAAACTGGTTTGACTTTTTTCAAAAAATAGTTTCTAGCCAGAGCTATTCATTGAACTTGACCTGAATTCACAAATAGTTTTGATGCCCAGAAAAATGCATTTTTTGGCAAATTTGCTATTCCCTGAAAAAATATTGCCCTGCTCTCGCTGAATTCCCTTCTTACAGTGAATGGGTAAAGGGGCACTTCACTTCAGTGGGTAGGATCCTGTCCTGACAGTTCTACCCCAAACTCTGATGGGTGACTCTGGGCAAGCCACTTTGCCACATCAGCTCCCATCAGCTCCCATCATTGAGCACCTCACAGCACCCCACGATATAGGGCACGGCTGTTATCTCAGTTACATAGATGGGGAGCTGAGCCACTCAGAAGCTAAATGATTTCCCCAGGGTCACAGGGGAAATCTGTGGCAAAGCAGGAATTAAACCTGGGTCATCATGGCTGAGGCTAGGTCCCTAACACTGGACTATCCTTTCTGTCGCTGCTACCTCACCCAGTCCTTCTCTGCTTTGTCTGTTCAGCTTGCAAGTTCTACCACACAGTGACTGTCTGACTCAGGCCTTGTCTACACTGGCAAGTTTCTGCACAGTAAAGCAGCTTTCTGCATTGTAACTCCCGAGTCACATAGCTACTGCCAAGCCACGTAGTGCGCAGAAATTACGCAGTCGCAGCGCTGTAGAAAAACCACCCCGACGAGAGGCGTAGAGCTTTCTGCATGGGGGGTACAGCACTGCAACACCAGTGTAGACACCGTGGCGATTATAACGCTGTGATTGGCCTCCGGGAGGTGTCCCACAATGCCTGTTCTCACCTCTCTGGTCATTGGTTTCAACTCTACTCAGGGCCGTCCTTAGGATTTATGGGGCCCTACGCAGTATTATTAAACTGGTGCCTCTGTGCTCCACTGAAAGCGGTCCCCAGCCGGCGCCACTGACCTCGGTGTGTTATAGGGGGCCCAGCCATCACCCCCGCCTGTGGCCCTCCAGAAACCCTCCCCCCCGGCTGACACACCACCAAGCTTTGTACACAGCAGACGCTGTGGCAGTGGCTCAAGGCAGACTTTGTGCTGTCACATGGGGGCTGCATCTTGCCAGAGCCCACGGCCCTTCTGCAGCCCCTCCCCACTCCTGGCTCACCAGGAGCATTTGGACAGGAAGTACCAACAGGGCCGGCTCCAGGCACCAGCAATGGAAGCAGGTGCTTGGGGCGGCCAATGGAGAGGGGCGGCACGTATGGGTCTTCGGCGGGAATTCGGCAGCGTGTCCCTCAGTCCCTCCTAGAGCTGCCGCTGAAGTGTCGCCGAAGAGGAAGAGAGGGAGCGAAGGACCTGCCACTGAATTACCACAGCAGAATGAAGAAGAACATTTGAGCTTCATCAACGATTTAGATGTTGGCATAGAAAATACGCTTATTAAGTTTGCGGATGATACCAAACTGGAAGGGATTGCAACTGCTTTGGAGGACAGGGTCAAAATTCAAAATGATCTGGACAAATTGGAGAAATGGTCTGAGGTAAACAGGATGAAGTTCAATAAAGATAAATGCAAAGTGCTCCACCTAGGAAGGAACAATCAGTTTCACACATACAGAATGGGAAGAGACTGTCTAGGAAGGAGTATGGCAGAAAGAGATCTAGGGGTCATAGTAGACCACAAGCTTAATATGAGTCAACAGTGTGATACTGTTGCAAAAAAAGCAAACATGATTCTGGGATGCATTAACAGGTGTGTTGTAAACAAGACATGAGAAGTCATTCTTCCGCTTTTCTCTGCACTAGTTAGGCCTCAACTGGAGTATTGTGTCCAGTTCTGGGCACCACATTTCAAGAAAGATGTGGAGAAATTGGAGAGGGTCCAGAGAAGAGCAACAAGAATGATTAAAGGTCTTGAGAACATGACCTATGAAGGAAGGCTGAAGGAATTGGGTTTGTTTAGTTTGGAAAAGAGAAGACTGAGAGGGGACCTGATAGCAGTTTTCAGGTATCTAAAAGGGTGTCATCAGGAGGAGGGAGAAAACTTGTTCACCTTAGCCTCCAATGATAGAACAAGAAGCAATGGGCTTAAACTGCAGCAAGGGAGATTTAGGTTGGACATTAGGAAAAAGTTCCTAACTGTCAGGGTAGTTAAACACTGGAATAGATTGCCTAGGGAAGTTGTGGAATCTCCATCTCTGGAGATATTTAAGAGTAGGTTAGATAAATGTCTATTAGGGATGGTCTAGACAGTATTTGGTCCTGCCATGAGGGCAGGGGACTGGACTCGATGACCTCTCGAGGTCCCTTCCAGTCCTAGAGTCTATGAGTCTATGAGTCTATGAGCTGCCGCAGACTTCACTGCTTGGGGCAGCAAAAATGCTGGAGCCGCCCCTGAGTACCAAGCAGTAATAACAACAATAATATAAGAATGTGTGTGTGTGTGTATGCGTGCGTGACAGAGTGCGTATGTGTGAGTGAGAGAGTCAGTGCCTGTGAGAGAGCCAGACAGAGCCTATGTGTGTGTGAGCCTGTGTGTTGGGGGACTGTGTGACGGAGTGTGTGTTTGAGACTGTGTGTGTGTAACAATCTATATTGGGGGATTTGTGAGAGGCAGTGTCTGTGAGTGAGAGAGACAATGCGTGTGCGTGTGAGGGAAGTGTGAGGTGAGTGCTCTGTCACTTTAAGTCCCCTCCTCACTCGGCCCAGCTCTCCCACCACTGACTCACGTGAAAGTTTGGCTCCTCCTGTCCTGGCCCCGGCCTGGCCCCCACCAGAGACCAAGCGGTGCAGGCAGGGTCCAGGGAGGGACTCCACTCTGGGCTCCCCGGGGCCGGGGCAGCAGAACCGGAGGCTGGAGCCCTCGGCCGGCTGAGGAACGAGTGACGGAGGGGTCAGAGTTGGGGTCCTGCCAGCCCAGCATGTGGGAGGCACCAGAGAAGAGGATTCCAGCTGCAGCCAGTGTGAAGAATGGTGCCCCAAATTTTCAGTGCCATGCGCAACCACTTATGCTGCATATGCCTAAGGATGGCCCTGACTCTACTGCCCTGCCCTCAGCCGAGAGCCCCACTCCTCAAATTCCTTGGGAATGTTGAAAGTCTCCTTCCTGTTTGGTTGGTGACACGTGCAGTGGTCTCGGTGCATCTTTCCAGGTGACCACGCCTGCTCCATGCACCAGGCGATCCCCCGTTTGGAGCAATGCTGAGCTGCTGGACCTCATCAGCATTTGGGTAGCGGAGGCTGTCCAGTCCCAGCTGTGCTCCAGCTGTTATGATACCTATGGACAGAGTTCACGATGCATGACAGAAAGGGGCCATGAGTGGGACACATAGCAGTGCAGGGTCAAAGTGAAGGAGCTGCAGAATGCCTACCATAAGGTGCAGGAGGCAAACCGCTGCTCCGGTGCTGCGCCCACAAGCTGCCAGTTCTACAAAAAGCTGGATGCGATATCAGTGGCGACCCCACCTCCACTGCAACGACCACTGTGGATACTTTGGTGGCTCATGTGCCAGACGAGAGTTGACAAGCCAGGAGGAGGAAATCTTGGATGAAGAGTGGGAGGGGGACCCAGAGGCAGAAGACGACTCGAAGGTCAGAGATGCATGCAGCTGGGAGCTCTTCTCTACCCCAGAGGAGGCTAGCCAGTCACAGCCCTCGGATCTTGGCTAAGCATAAACGAGAGGAGGCCCCTGGTAAGTGGCTTTGATTTTGAGAATCGCTGGATTGAGCTGTTGGGGCAGGCGGGTTGCAGAAAGCAGGCTTGTGTCTGTATGATGCACGTATCACCCCAGGCCTAGTCTGAGCTGTGGAACAGGCTGTTGATTGACTCCCTCATTTCACAGGAATCTGCCTCAGAGGTCCCCAGGAAACTCTCTTGGAGATACTGGGCAATCCGCTGCCACAGGTTCTTTAGCAGAGCTGCTTTGTTTCTTGCCCCATTAAGGGTAACTTCCCCACGACACTCTGCCATCACTGTGGGGGAGAGAGGCGGAGACCATTGCTGCACACAGGCGAGCTCATAAGGGCCAGGGCGGAAGCCGCAATCTTGGAGAAGACCCTCCCTTGATTCCCTGCTCACTCTCAGTGGTGAGGTATCTTCCACAATGAACACAGCCTGTGGAAAATGTGGGGACAGTAATGATGATAAGGCCCCACCCCACACACAGTGCTGGCTCTCCTCAAGAGAGCCCAGTGTACAGTATGGTCCTGGAACACTGATTTCCTCTGTCCCTATGGTTACTCGCCATTTTGGAGGTCTTGTGGCTCGTGTGTACTTGCCTGGGGACAGCCAGTTAGTGACAAGTATGTGAATAGTGGCTGTGTGGTAAATTAGTGGTCTCTGTGTTGCAAATACTGCTTCTGTAAAACGTTGTATTTTGGCTTCACAGAGGTGACCTTGGGAGCCGAGCCTCCCTCTTTGTTATCGCCGACTGAACGGCCGCGTGGAATTAGGAAGCAGCTATGACGAACTAAAGAGGATTTTCTGTGTGACATCATGATGCACTCCACAACCGGAAAACAAGAATTGAAGGAGTGGCGGGACAGCGAGAAGAAGGACCGAAAGGAGAACGCGGTGCACCAGAACGAAGCCACGGAGCGGCTCTTAACAGTTATGGACACGCTCCTGGTGCAAACTGACACACTCCTGGTGCTACTAGCACTGCAAAACGAGCAGCTCTGCACCCGCCCCCCCTTGCAGCCACTGTCGCAAAACTCTTTCTCATGTGCCCCCCAGACACCACCAACACACTGTTATCAACCTCCTGGCTCCAGTCTGTACCCGCGTCATTCCACTCCTCTCCTGTCACAGTCCAGCCCTGCAGATTCCCAGTATCCCCTGCACTCAACACCCGTCCCTCTGCAGTTTAGCACCGCTGAAGTACAGTACCCGCTGCACTCTATGCCAAAGGAGAAGGTTGGATATGATACCTGGACATACACAAATCTTTAACCCGCCCTGGGACCCCACTTCCTCCTCCTGGGACCCTCCCTTTCCCATCCCCTTCAGTGCTGATGTGGTTTTTGGTTTGTCTCTCTCCTCTGATTGTTGTTTTCTAATAAAAAATTGTTTGAGGTTGGAAACAATCTTTATTTCATTAACTGAAAGCAAACTGAGCTCTGCAAAGCAACAGGCAATTTTCTTACACCTTCATAGTGCATCGTCTGCACCAATCACAATCATCTCCTGGCATTACAAGCACTGCACTCCCAAGCATAATAACAAATATTAGTGGCTTTCAGCTTCAAATTGCTTCCTCAAGGCATCCCTGATCCTTATGGCCCCACGCTGCACCCCTCTAATAGCCCTGGTCTCTAGCTGCTCAAATTCAGCCTCCAGGCACACAGCCTCAGTGGTCCAGCCCTGAGTGAAGCTTTCACCCTTCCCTTCTCAAATATTATGGACTTTACAGAACGTGGCTATAAGTTGTGATGCAGTAGGGACTGTCTGTGTGGGGAGTGGGAGAGCAGGGGAGGACTTTAGGGGATGGACGATGCCAGGGCCTGTAACCTGAGCTAGGTAAGGGAAGGGAAAGGTCAACACCTTTGCCCGGGAAGGGGACAAAGGAAGGGAGTGGCAGGAGGGAAGCGTTTTGAGTTTGGGCTTCGGGCTGTGTGGGCGGAATTCAGGGTATCCTAGCTAGGATCCAAGCACCCTGAAAGCCCAGAAGGACTCGGTGGAGGGGTCCTGACTGTGCCTGCAAGCTGTGCTGTAACCTGTATTCCTGTTGTCCAATAAACCTTCTGTTTTACTGGCTGGCTAAGAGTCACTGTGGGTCCCAGGAAGAGGGGTGCAGGGCCGGACTCCCCCACACTCCGTGACATAAGTATAGGGATATTGTCATCAGCCAGGTCCAGCCTCCCATATAGGTAGCACCAGCAGGCCTTTAAACGGCCAAAAGCACACTCAACAGTCATTCTGCACCTGCTCAGTCTGTTTTGGACTGCTCTTTGCTGCTGTCAAGGTGCCCCATGCATGGCTTCATAAGCCACAGCATTAAGAGGTAGGTGGGGTCGCCCAGGATCACAAATAGGCATTTTGACTTCCCATACGTTGATATTCTGATCCTGGAAGAAAGTCCCTGCTTGCAGCTTCCTGAACTGGCCAGTGATCCGAAAGATACGAGTGTCATGCACCTTTCCAGAGCAGGCTGAGTTAATATCTGTGAAACGCTCATGGTGATCCACAAGCACCTTGAGAACCATACAGAAATAGCCCTTGGGATTAATGTACTTGGTGGCTAGATGGTCTGGTGCCAGAACTGGAATATGTGTCCTATCTATCGCCCTTCTCAGTTAGGGGAGTCCATTTGTGCAAAGTCAACCACAACATCATGCACGTTGCCCAGAGTCATGGTCTTTTGGAACAGGATGTGATTAATGGTCCTGCACACTTCTGTCAACACGAGTCCAGCGGTCGACTTTCCCATTCTGAACTGGTTAGTGACCGATCTGTAGCAGTCTGGAGTAGCCAGCTTCCACAGTGCAATCACCACGCACTTCTCCAATGGCAGGGCAGCTCATTCTTGTGTTGTTTCTCCACAGGGCTGGGGCGAGCTCATCACACAGTCCTGTGAATGTGGCTTTCCTCATCTGAAAGTTCTGCAGCCCCTGCTCATCATCCCAGACGTGCATGACGATGTGATCCCATCATTCAGAGCTTGTTTCACGAGCCCAAAAGTGGCGTATCACTGTGGTCAGCACCTCTGTGAATGCCACAGGCAATCTCGCGTCGTAGTTACTACTTGTGCCAAGATCAATCTTGCACTCCCCTTGCCTTTGTAGTTTAAGGAATAACTCCACTGCCAGTGATGATGTCTTGGTCAGTGCAAGCAGCGTACTGGTCAACAGCTCGGGATCCATTCCTGCAGCCCAAAGAGGCAGAGCGCGCAGTACACAAACCGTTGAAAGATGGTGCCAAATGCTGACGGAAGCACAGGGGTTGCTGGGATGCGAAGTAATGCATCCTGGGGCATCGGGACAGGATCCAGGATGCCCCGCAACCCGCTCCGCCTTCCCACAACTCTTTTCAGCAGAAGAGGCAGAGATGCGCTGTGGGATAGCTGCCCAGAATGCACCACTCCGAATACTGCTGCAAGGGCCACAGGCGTGAACACGTGCAGCTGACACTGTGAACACACAACAGCAGTTTCCCTTCAGCGCTCTCTGAGCGGTGTTGTAACTGCCGGTGCTGTAAGTCTGCCAGTGTAGACATACCCTAAGCGTTTACACAGAGCTCAGCACAACAGGGCTGTGATATCAGGTGGGGCCTCTAGAAGCTGGTGCAATCCAAATAATCAATAATAGTAGTGACTGGTACAGGCACTGCTGGCTTGTCACCAAGGCTGCATTTTTTAAACTCTACTGATGTCTGCTACTTACGGAATAGAATTTTCCAAATATAGATTTTCTGACCAATATTTTCATTGAAATTTCAAATTTCAACAACAACAAAAAATGGGGGAAAATTCCACAAAATGTTACCATTTTTAACTACTTCATTTTTTTCTCTCAAGACTTAGCAAATAAAGGAGCTAGTCTTGCAAACTCTTAAGCACATACTTCACTTTTTAAGCCTGCAAGTAGTTTTATTGACTTCAGAGGAACTACTCAGATATTAAAAGGTAAGGATGTGTTGTGTCTAAAGGTTCTGAGGCCTGCGGTCTAAACTGGAACAATATGGCCTTGGATTTTGCCCAAGTCACATCTAATATTTTTTAATTTGTGCTCAAAACAATTTTTCTTTTGGACAAATCATTTCCATTTTTCAAAAAAGGTGTCAGTGGAGATTTTTAACAACAGCAGCAAAATTATTTGAGTTATTCTTTGGATTACTTATTTATTTGTTGTGGTCACACTGCTAATTCTTTTTTATAAGAGTGAACCATTTAATTTTCAACATTTCTGAGTTCAAAATAGAGAAAAAAAATCAGTTATTGGAAATGTCCACTTTCAAAGATTTTTTTTTAATTAAAAAAATCTGTGGAAAATTCCGAAAATGAATAATCAGACAGTTACAAAATATAGGAGCATGAAAAATGATTTTGATTTTGCCAAAATTTCTTTGATTTCTTTCTATATTTTGACTTGCTCAAGCAGACAGTACCTTTCCCTGTCAGTTATCCTTCTTTCCTAATGGGATACCAAGCCAAAGTCCTGATCACTTTGTCAGGCTGTGAAAGAGGAAAGGTGCTAGCCCTGGTGTGACAGCCAAATTCTCCTGCTCAAGTAATTACATTCTGCCTACTTAAATTTCTCTTTGGAGAGTCAGTACAATATGAACAGGAGCACTTGTGGCACCTTAGAGACTAACAAATTTATTTGAGCATAAGCTTTCATGGGCTACAGCCCACTTAATCGGATGCATAGACTGGAACATATAGCAAGGAGATATATATACATACAGAGAACATGAAAAGGTGGGGGTTGTCCTACCTGCTCTAAGAGGCTAATTAATTAAGATGAGCTATAATCAGCAGGAGAGAAAAAAAACTTTTGAAATGATAATCAAGATAGCCCATAGACACTTTGACAAGATGTGAGGATACTTAACATGGGGAAATAGATTCAATGTGTGTAATGGCTCAGCCATTCCCAGTCTCTACTCAAACCTGAGTTGATGGTGTCTATTTTGCATATTATTTCAAGTTCTGCAGTTTCTCGTTGGAGTCTGTTTTTGAAGCTTTTGTTGCAATATTGCCACCTTTAAGTGTGTTACTGAGTGATCTGAGAGATTGAAGTGCTCTCCTACAGGTTTTTGAATGTTATGATTCCTGATGTCAGATTTGTGTCCATTTATTCTTTTGCGTAGAGACTGTCCAGTTTGGCCAATGTACATGGCAGAGGGGCATTGCTGGCACATGATGGCATATATCACATTGGTAGATGTGCAAGTGAACGAGCCCCTGATGGCATGGCTGCTGTGATTAGATCCTATTATGGTGTCACTTGAATAGATATGTGGACAGAGCTGGCATCGGGCTTTGTTGCAAGGATAGGTTCCTGGGTTAGTGTTTTTGTTCTGTGATGTGTGGTTGCTGGTGAGTATTTGCTTCAGGCTGGGAGGCTGTCTGTAAGTGAGGACAGGTCTGTCTCCCAAGATCTGGGAGTGTGAGGGATCATCTTTCAGGATAGGTTGTAGATCTTTGATGATGCGCTGGAGAGGTTTTAGTTGGGGGCTGAAGGTGACGGCTAGTGGCGTTCTGTTACTTTCTTTGTTGGGCCTGTCCTATAGTAGGTGACTTCTGGGTACTCTTCTGGCTCTGTCAGTCTGTTTCTTTCACTTCAACAGGTGGGTATTGTAGTTTTAAGAATGCTTGATAGAGATTCTGTAGGTGTTTGTCTCTGTCTGAGGGATTGGAGTAAATGTGGTTGTATCTTAGAGCTTGGCTGTAGACAACGGATCGTGTCATGTGATGAAAGCTGGAGGCATGTAGGTAAGTATAGTGGTCAGTATAGGGTGGTGTTTATGTGACCATCGCTTATTAGCACTGTAGTGTCCAGGAAATGGACCGCTTGTGTGGATTGGTCTAGGCTGAGGTTGATGGTGGGATGGAAATTGTTGAAATCCTGGTACAATATGATATTCTACTGCATTTCCTGTCCTACACTGTTGTACAGTGCTGTTGTCCACTGTATAATGACTACCTCATTCCTCCCCAGAGGAAGCTACATTTCTAGTGGCAGGTGAAATTATTTCTGTCTCTAGAGTTTGGAAAGCACATTGGTATGAAAAAGTAGCGTACAATGGAATATTGGTATCCTAACAAATAAATGCTAAAGGACAAAAATAGATGAATGCTAATTAATTTGCACTTCTACAGAATTGACGGCTTAACATCTCCTTCCTGTCAGATTTGGAGGAAAGCTCAGTATGTGTCTGTGAGCATGACTGAAGGAAAACATAATACAATCAGACATATTAAGAGACTATTAATACTGTGCACCCCAGGAATATTACAGTTCATGCTGACTGCAGAGCTTCAGAGAACAATGTTTAAATGGGAGCTGAGATCCTGAAATGAAACCATAAAAGTCTAACTGGGAGGTTTTTCTGGTCACATTTTCTAATGCAATGTTAGATTGATACCTCTCCTAGCAAGTGTTGGGGATTAAGGAAGGAGATTCATTGGTAATGGAAAATCATGCTAAGGTCAAGTTTTTCCAAAATGGATGCCTAAAGTGAGGCTCCTATATCCTTAATTTGCTACTTAAAAAAGGGTTTGGGAGCCTAACTTTAGGTACTCTTTTTTAGTAAATCTGGTGGGAAAACTGTGTTACAGCAGTGTTATACTGGAGAGATTTGCTGGGAGGAAATTTGCATTAATAAGTATGAGTTTCGAGTGTTGCTAATTCTCAGAATTTTATCACCACTCTTGTAATATTAGATACTTTTCTTAAAGTTTCAACCCCTGGAGTCAGGAAATTACACAAGAACCTCAGCCTTCATTTTTAATGAAAGTAAGTTTCTAGCACTTATGGTTGCAGAGAAAATATTGAAAATATGAACCATTAAAGGCTCAGTTCTAAAAGACAGATAAATTCATTCTTTTTTTAAAAAAAAATCTCATAATTTAAAATCAATCTCTTGATTTTTAGGGCCTGACTCATGACTTTTTAAGTCATGGAGTCGGCAATACTGGTTTTCACACCTAAAATCAGAATCTAGAATTATGCTGTTCCAATCAGGGAACAAGTCTATATCATGTGATTAGAGTGTCCAATCCAAACTGATCAACACATTTCAAATTTTGAATATGTTGGTGGGAGAGGATTCTCTATACATTGTTCATGAACAAGCTACATAAGAACGGCCGTACTGGGTCAGACCAAAGGTCCATCTAGCTCAGTATCCTGTCTTCCGACAGTGGCCAAGTGCTTCAGGGGGAATGAACAGAACAGGGAATCCGACGAAGTGGGTATTCACCCATGAAAGCTCATGCTTCAATACGTCTGTTAGTCTATAAGGTGCCACAGGACTCTTTGCTGCTTTTAGGTAATCACCAAGTGGTACATCCCCCGTTGCCCATTCCCAGCTTCTGGGAAACAGAGGCTAGAGACACCATTCCTGCCCATCCTGGCTAATAGCCATTGATGGACCTACAGACCAAGAGTTATTCACAGAAATGATTTGGTGAATGGTTTTGCACACTGAATAAATTGAAGACAACTGTCCGCTGCTCTCGGACAATTCTCAAATAGAAAAAGAGGCAGAAATCATCACATAAGTTCTTCTCCCAGCTCTAATGCTTAAGAGAATCATACACAGGCACACTCATGCTGTTGAAAGGAAGCTTAACCTAGTCTTATACTGTCTTAGTATGATTGAATGTACTAATTTCTATTTCTACTCACCTCCCCCATCAAACTTAATCCTGATTTTAAAAACAGAGCAATATCTCCCTGATTTACTCAGACAAGCTCTTTCTCAACTTGTGTGTTTGAGGCTACTGGGAGTGATTTCAGGAAGCCCTCTAGTGTTCAAATACTTCATGATCCTGTCAGACACACTGACATCCAGTTAAGTCCTGAAGGCCATCACAAAATGTCAGTACCACTTGCTCCTCCAGTACATATCACCAACCATACACTTGGTGAAAAAGGAACTTTCATATTCAGTGCTATTCAGTAGAGATTGGTTGATCTGAAAAAGACGTCAGAAGAGAAAGAATTATGAGGTTTTTTTCCACATAGTAGTAATATATCTGTACCACTTTCCTTTAAAGATTGCTTCTTTTAGGGACACGATTTTCACTGAACGTAAAAGGGTAACTCAAATCCAATGAGTTTACTACCATCCCTCCACATACACATGTATGTCTCTGAGAGATTAAAGATAGGACGAAGCTACAACACTGAATACAAACTCTCTTGAACTCTGGGGAAATTTGGATTGAAATCTGGATCCAATTTTTGAAGCTAAGGTTTATCTCGGATCCAGACCAAAACTTCAGACACAGACCTCACACTTCAGTGACCTAGATCCAAATCCAGCTTTTGCAATATAGATCTGTCTCACATTGTGATCTCCTTTAGATCTGAAGGATCAGAAAGGGCTTTACAAAGCAGATGGATTATACATACAGCAGGTGAACAGGCCGCTGCAGGTGAAACTGCTTTGAGAACTAGAATTTAGCTAAGCAACCAAAAAGCTGGTGAGCTTCACAAATCACCCTGGAATCAGATCAGTACGTGGGTGTTAACTATAGTTGGGGATGGGTTTTATTTGCATTTGATTTTTTTATAAAGGGGAAGATGAAACAAAAGCCACTGGAGTGCATGGATCAATGGTTCTCAACCAGGGTGTGTGTACCCCTGGAGTATGCACACGTCTTCCAGGAGGGACATCAACTCATCTAGATATTTATCTAGTTTAACAACAGGCTCCATAAAAAGCACTAGCAAAGTCAGTACAAACTAAAATTTCATTCAGACAATGACTTGTTTGTATGGCTCTATATACTATACACTGAAATGTAAGTACAATATGTATATTCCAATTGATTTATTTTATAATTACATGGCAAAAATGAGAAAATAAACAAGTTTTAGAAATAGTGTGCTGGGACATATTTGTATTTTTATTTTTGATTCTGTAAGCAAGTAGTTTTTAAGTGAGGTGAAATTTGGGGTACAGACGAATCAGACTCCTGAAAAAGGGTACAGTAATCTGGAAAGGTTGAGAGCCACTGGCATGGATAACTCATCCAGAACCCTGGCAATACAAGGGTATTAGTTTTTGTCACTCTGGTGACTGGTGCCAAGAAGTAAAGTCAAGTCTCTTCCCAGCCCTTGTCAAAATGCAGTTCCACCAAAATCGAAATTCTTTGAGAAATCACATCAATTTTGTTAAAATTTCATTTTGGAATGAAAAAGGTTCTAACAATGTCAAAACATCCCATTTCAACATTTTCAACAAAACATTCTGAGTTTGTTTTGAAATGACTTATTTTGACTTTTTAAATTTGGTAGAATAGAATAGAATAGAATAGAATAGAATGTCAAAACTGAAATAAAACATTTCAATGAATTCAGAATGATTATTTTTTTCAGAATTTTGCTTTGTGGAGAATTTTTAACATTTCAGGTTTCGTTACGGTTACAGTCGAAGCCAGACTTGAAATCTCAAAATCCTTTGTGATATGGAATACTCGTTTGCCAGCCAGCTCTACTGTAAAGCCTGAAATCAGCTGCCATTCTTGTGTTTGAATTACTGACAAAGTTATTCCCTTTCATCACAAGTTCCTCCAACGCCAGTTCCAGGAACCAGAACTGGATGGTTCATGGATATGGTTTGATTTGTTTTCCAGAGTGCTTTCTGAGGAACTTATTGTTTTAGCTAAACATTTGAATGGCATGTATAAAAACCCTAATATATTTCTCTGCTCATGAGAACAGTGCCCTTCACCTCACTGCCCCTACACACTTTTAACCCATCCTTGGACTCTTCCATTCTTCATTGATTAGTGAAGGCAACTGCTGCATTGTTCAGCAATGAAGTGATGCCCTCGCATGTATTTACTCAGTTCCACAAAGTCTGCCAAGTCTCCCGACTGCTGGCCAAGAATGGAAGTGCCCAGCTTCTGCGCCCAAGGAGAGGTGGAGAAATGCCAATCAAAATGCCAGCTCCAGAGAGCCAGTCAAAAAGGAGACCAGTATTAACAAGGTGTAGCCCTAACAGCAAAGCTCCTCTGGCAGACTCTCCTTTCAGAATGACTTGGATTTAGTGGAAAACATCGTAGGGGAAAATATAGTTTTTAGGGGAATTTTCTCTTTCCATAGATTCACAGATTTTGCAGCCAGGAGGGGCTGCTATGATCATCTAGTTTGACCTTCTCCATAACATGGGCCAGAGAATTTTGCCTTTGATCAACACAGACTATCCAAGTATCAGGGGTAGCCATGTTAGTCTGTATCCACAAAAACAACAAGGAGTCTGGTGGCACCTTAAAAATGCTAAAAAATGAAAGAGTCTGCCAGACTAACAGATTTATTTGGCCATAAACTTTCGTGAATAAAACACCCTTATCCAAATCATCTACTGCTTAGAATATCTGCCCTGAAGGCTGCTTACGTCAAGTTGCCCACGCTGGAGGGCCAGTGTATTGCAATGGAGATTTCAACTTCTCTGCTGCAGCAAAGTAAGTCATTCAAACAGCTTTAGGGTCCATCTATACTGAATACAGAAGAATGTCTTTAAAATGCCCTGGGGCATTGCTGGGTCTTGATCTGGATTAGGAACAGGCTGTGGTTCCAAAATCTAATCAAGGTTAGTGTTCCACCTCAGATTCAACAGTCCCAAAATCTTGTGAAGTGAGATTTCTGTCCAAAATTATAATTATGAAGCCTAGAGGCCACAACCAAGATCACGACCCAATTGTGCTTGGTGCTGTAAATACATGTTGTAAGCGAGAGTCCCTGCCCTCAAAGATTTTAACATCTGCATAGACAACGCAGATCATAAACGGGACACAGGAAATATTATTCCCAATTTACTGATGGGAACTGAAGAACCGAGAAATGGAGGGATGTGCCCAAGGTCACACCAATCAGTGACTGAGCTGGGAACTGACCCCTAATCTCCTGGATGCCTGTCCAGCTCCCAAACCACAAAGCCAGGATCAAAACAGTGAGACACTAGCTTCTCTGCCGAGTGTTCCATCGGTTTGGACTGCAATCTCAGAACATCTGTTCTCACAACATTTTGCAGAACCAGATGTGGAAAATATGCTTGCCAGTCACCAGTCAAACTTGGAACAGGAGGGGCAGGTACACATCTGCAGAAAGCTAAAGGGATACAAACTGCAGGTCTGTTTTCTGAGTGCTCTCTGAGAGTAGCCCATACCAGATACTTCAAAGAGAGTTACAAGAAACCTGCAGTAGGGAGTTAAGCAAAAAACTTCTCACGGGAAATGTTTATTCCTGACCATGAATTATTAGAGGTTGTCCTAAATCTTAATGCAGGAGGGGCTATCTTCCTTGCAAAACTCTTGGGTTTTCTTCCAGATGTTCTCTTTACCCATACAACTGTCCAAATCATTTCTGAATCCTACCATGCTCTTTCCCTCACTGGTATCTTGTGGCAGTGAGTTCCACAGACTAATTGTTTGCTCTGTGTGAAAAGGTTTTCCCTTTAATCAGTTTTAAATTTGCTGACTTTCAATTCCATCAAATTCCCCTCTTGTTCTTGTATTCCAAGACAGGCTGGGTTGTCATTATACCCCGTTACTCATTATCTAAATTATAAACTCCTCTAGCTGGGGAACAAGGCTTCTTTAAGAATGTAAGAATGGCCAACTGGGTCAGTCTAATGGCCCGTCTACCTCAGAATCTTGTCTTCCTACTGTGGCTGGAGCCAGATGCCTCAGAGGGAGTGAACAGTGTGCCCTTGTTGCCAAGGCCAATGGCATACTGGGCTGTATAAGTAGGAGCACTGCCAGCAGATTAAGGAAGGTGATCATTCCCCTCTATTCTACATTGGTGAGGCCTCATCTGGAGTACTGTGTCCAGTTTTGGGCCCCACGCTACGAGAAGGATGTGGAAAAATTGGAAAGAGTCCAGCGGAGGGCAACAAAGATGATTAGGGGGCTGGAGCACATGACTTATGAGGACAGACTGAGGGAACTGGGCTTATTTAGTGTGCAGAAGAGAAGAATGAGGGAGGATTTGATAGCAGCCTTCAACTATCTGAAAGGGGGTTCCAAAGAGGATAGATCTAGTTCACAGTGGTACCAGATGGCAGAAGAAGGAGCAATCGTCTCAAGTTGCAGTGGGGGAGGTCTAGTTTGGATATTAGGAAACACTATTTCACTAGGAGGGTGGTGAAGCACTGGAATGGGTTACCTAGGGAGGTGGTGGAATCTCCATCCTTAGAGGTTTTTAAGGCCTGGCTTGACAAAGCCCTGGCTGGGATGATTTAGTTGGGAATTGGTCCTGCTTTGAGCAGGGGATTGGACTAGATGACCTCCTGAGGTCCCTTCCATCCCTTAGAGTCTATGATTCTATGATACCTAGAGCATGGGGTTGCATCCCTGATCATCATAGCTAATAACCATTGTTGGATCTATGTTTCATAAACTTATCTAATTCCTTTATGAATCCAGTTATACTTCTGGCCTGCACAATATCCCATGGTAATATCCAATATCCCGTGGCAATATCCCGTGGCAATGAGTTCCACAAGTTGACTGTGCCTTGTGTGAAGTACTTCCTTATGTTTGTTTTAAACCAGCTATCTACTAATTTCATCGGGTGACCCCTGGTTCTTGGGGTAAATAACAGTTCCCTAGTCACTTTCCCACACCATTCCTGATTTTACAGACTCTGTCATACCCCTTAGTCGTCTCTCTTCCAAGCTGAACAGTCCCACTCTCTTTAGTCCCTCCTCATATGGAAGCTGTTCCATACCCCTCATCATTTTTGTTGCCTTTCTCTGTCCTTTCTCCAATTCCAATATACCTTTTTTGAGAGGGGGAGACCAGAACTGCCCTCTATTCAAGATGTGGGTGTGCCATGGATTTATCTAGAGGCAATATGATATTTTCTGTCCTATTGTCTACCCCTTTCTTAATGATTCTCAACATTCCTTTTGCTTTTATGACTGCCGCTGCACATTGAGTGGATGTTTTCAGAGAACAACCCATGATGACTCCAAGATCTCTTTCTTGAGTGGTAGCAGCTAATTTAGACCCCATCATTCGATATGTATAGTTGGCATTGTGTTTTCCAACGTGCATTACTTTGCATTTATTAACTGAATTTAATCTGCCATTTTCTTGCCCAGTCACCCAGTTTTGTGTCTTGTGCAATACCAAGCAAAGCACATATATATTAGTGTAGGGAGAGAACTCAAAACTTCCAGTGCCAAAAGTCACGATTACAAACTCCTGATACCTGAACTGTGGGAGCGCTTATTAATAATTAGCTGTAAGCAGTATAGGATCTATGACACACTGGTGAGCAGGTCCCATTCCACCCAGTAGAAGGCATTGGTGCACATACATACGAGTCAATTCAATGTGTTTTATCTATATGGATCTCATTCACATATAATATCATAAATCCAATATATCAGGTTAAATCTGAGATTTTGCTGCTAGTTTAGGGAATACTATTCTTATAATGCCACATTACGTGATTTTCAGCTTCCAAAAGGAATGAAGTTACCATAAATCTAGAAATCACACTTTAGTCTAGTTGTATATGGAGGTGATGGTTCTCTCATGCTCTCATTGTCAGAGGTTACATGTGAAAAACGATTGTAAATCAAGGGGAAAATAACTTTCCGAAAATGTACCATATGGCTGGGGTTCTCAACCTTTTTCTTTCTGAGGTCTCCTTAACATTCTGTAGAAACTCCATGGCCCACCTGTGCCACAACAACTGTTTATCTGCATGTAAAAGCCGTGAGTAGCATTAGGGAGTAGCAAGCAGGGCAACTGCCCAGGGCCCCACGCCACAAGGGGCCTTGCAAAGCTAAGCTGCTCAGGCTTCAGCCTGAGGCCAGGTTGGTGGGGCTCAGGGTGGTGGGGCTTTGGCTTTCTGCCCTGGGCCCAGTGAGTCTATTGCTGGCCCTGCTTGGTGGACCCCCTGAAACCTGCCCACAGCCCCCCAAAGGGCCTCGGATCCCTGGTTGGGAATTGCTGCCATATGTCACCACCTTCCTAACAGGTTGGGAGAAGTCCAAGTAATTCAAAGTTCATTCAAAATCCCTAGATATTATTTCAAATAGTCATTATTCTTATTTCTTTTGATTTATAAATCACTTTTTAAAAGAGCCCATCCTACCCTGTAGGTAAAAAAAAATGACATAATACATCTCCCATACAAATCCAACAAATAACTTCCATTACATACAACAAATTAACCAACGGATCAACGAACAAAATACATCATCTTCCCCAAAGATACCAACCCTCAGCCAAGTGTACCAACTCATCACTAATAAATCAACATAATGCCAAACTCATTCCTGGATTTGACCCACTGTGAACTGAACAGGTATGGAAACACAAAGTACCCACAAAGCACTATATCTAAATGGTATGCTTGGCTGAAGGCTGGTATGCTTGAAGATGATGTATTTTTACATGAATTTTGGTTGGTCTGTTGGTTGATTTCAGGTGTGTAGTGAGTGTTATTTGCCGGATTTCTATTTGGGCCATGTTATGTTTTATCGCCTGCAGGATAGGATGAGCACTTCACAAAGTTATTTATTTAGATCATGTCTTAATTTCAAGACTGGAGCTGGGGTTTAGGGGAGTACATGGAATTCCCTCTGGTAAGTAGATTTGAAGGGCCCAATCCTGCTCATGTTGAAGTTAAGGAAAGTGCTGGGCTCAGAGAACTTGCTGGGTAAGGCCACAAATAGATACAGTTTCACATTTTTGCATTTTAATCTTTTTGCCTCCAAATATTTGATCAAACAGCCAAGTCGCTGCTTCACATGGGAAAGGGAACACTGGGTCACAGAAGCACTGAGAGCATGGTTGGCTAGCAGCCTTTTATCAATGAAAATAAATAAAATATGTTTACTGTGAACTGCCAGAGATCCCAAAAAACATCCTTCTGATTTCATGGACCAGTGAGTGGCTATGGTCCATGCGATAGCAGGTTCAGATAATAATGAGAACATAGATTTCTATGGATTTCTAGGACTTTAGGATGCCTCTTTACAAATGATGGCTCCCAGATTTATCAAGGTGCACCTTTGCCTCACTGCACTCAGCGGAGCTCCAAATAAGTGCCAGGGTCTGCCTGTGTGGATCCGATCCCAGGCTTGTACATGTGAAGCAATCATTCACTCACCACCGAAATACAGCCACATCGGAGGTGGAACGCAGCAGCTTTTTTACAGCAACACTAAAGCACGGTTCAGAAGGTTTAGTGATGAGATTTTAGGCATGGCAGGATGCAATAACCTAGACCAGAATTCAGCCTGGAAAGCAATGCATTTACACTGGTGTCAAACTGGAGCAACTGGTGAATTAGGCCCCTTATATTTATTTTCATTTTTTGCGCAATGGTGCCCTTTCAATGTGCCGTGCATTGTGCTGTTATTTCAGTGTATGTTCCCTGGAATACCGTCACTGCTGACATTCCTTCTGGGAGTCAGTTCACAACGGACTGAGTGCAGCCTTAGAGCCTTTTACACAGAAATATGAAGTAAATCAAAAAGCCCTAAGCAGGATTAGTGCCAGAGTGATCATATGACAATAAGGCTTAGCTATTATCTAGTGCTTTTCATCAGTAGATCTCAAATCCCTTTACAAAGGAGGCCAGGATTATTATCCCCATTTTACAGATGGGGAAACTGAGGCAGAGTCATTAACTAATTTGCCTAAGACCACCTAGCAGGTCAGCAGCAGAGTGAAGATTAGAACTCAGCTCTCCTGAGTCCTAGTTTACTGACCTATCCACAGTTTACTGGAGAATAATGGAACGGTAGGGACAACGCGTAGGAATTTTGCAAATAAGGCTGTTCCAGAAATGCTCTTAAAATCCTGGAGTTGAGCACCTATAAAATTTAAGGTGAAATTCTGGCCTCAGTGAAGTCAGTGGGAGTTTTGCCACTGACTTCAGTGGGGTCATATTTTCACCCTTGAACTTTAATTCTAATAAGAAAAAGACTTAGCACTGACTTCACAGATTCTTAAGTTCTGCTAATCAAGCATTCCTGTATTTTTATTTCCTTAGATCATAATAAAATAATCTGTTAGCAGGAATGATCTTTCTTCATTTTTACTGCATATAATGTTGCTGTGGAGCTGCTAATGGAACCTGAAGCTTTTCAGACAACTTTATTCATAAAATCAATACATCATTTTGTGAGACTAACTTTTCTCTCCGAGGCTCAAATTAAAAACCAAACAGTACTTGCTTTTTAGTGATCTAAAATCCCTAGGCTGACATCTCAGAAAACAATCTGGAACTTGTAATAATTCCGAGTGCTTATATAGGGCTTTCCACCGTTGGAACTCAAAGCCCTTTATAAAGAAAAGCATTATCCTCAATGAACACGTGCGGAAACTGTGGCCCAGAGAGGTAATGTGACTTGGCTCCGTTCACTCCCTGACAGAATGCAGGGGTCCTGTCTCCCAGTTCTGTGCTCTACTGACTGGGCCTCACCATGAGAATATTGTGGGCTTTGTCTTCACTTACTTATGTGAGGACAAAACCCCAAAGCAACAGGGGAAAATGCTGCCTGAAGCCTGAAATTGGAAAAATCGAGGTTTTCATTAATTATTATTACTGCCCACTGTTCTGAATGGAGTGCGGCTCCTTTTTCCAGCTAATTACACAAAGGTTTAAATCCTTCCTCACACGCACACAGAAAACCTTAAAGCTCCTGCCTTTGCTTGTATCGCATAGGGTGTGGAAGTGCTTGCCCAGGCTCGCGCCTTAGGGTCAAGATGTAAGGCCTCACATGAAACCCATAAAGGGCAGTATATTTTGTGTCCCTCATCTCCTTCCTCCTCAGACAGTTATTTCTAGAGGATTAGCCTCTGTTTTTCTATTACATGCTGCTCTTTGAACAGCTTGGGGTTCAGTATAATGGGAGTGGAGGGGAAAGCAGTAAAAAAGTCAGGAGACAGCAAAAGATTATTGCTCTCTTTTCCTGCTGCGCTTTTGATAAACAGGTGTCTCCCTTGTGCCTCTGCCTTTCTATTTAAAACGACCAGTGTATGTGCAAATAATGCCAGAAGAAAGCTGGATACAGACAAGCAACTTGGCAGGATGATGCAGTCATTGGAAGAGATTTCTCTGTGTCTAGAAGGCCCATGTCACGTTCACATCGATAACCCACCCCCAACACGTGTTCCTATGTGAGGATTTCCTAATATTTCTGGCTGAGTTACAGTAAATGTTTGAAATGAAATATACACACGTTGAGAGGGAAGGTACTGGACATCTGGAGTCAGGCTTGGGTTATGGGGGTTACAGATATCGTTTGCAAGGATGAAAAGATACATACATATCGCATAACCGGCACAGACCCAGATTGGGGTGCAAGGGTTCTTCAAGTGTCAGTGAATAAGTGGGCTCGGGTTCGTCACTCATGGAATGAATAAGGAGTCCAAGTCAGTATCGGGTGGAGCGGATAGGTACACGGGTGGGGTGCGTCCCTTGGTCCCTCAGGGAAGGAAGTGGGTTATTTCCCTGGTCGGCTGTCTCAATTACTCAGTGTGGTACTGGCGGTGTCCGGTGATGTGCTCGGTATAAATGTCTCTGGTCTACCTGATGGTGTTGGACACCATGAGCTGTCTCATGAGCCGGGAGAAGCGTCGACCGACCCCACTTGCTCTCAGAACCGGCTCGTTGCGGTGGTCCCATGAGCCCAGGGCTCCCACGATCAGGGCATGTACCTGTACTCCGTAGCCCTGGGCTCACAGGGTCTCAGCCAGTGGGGCGTACTTCGACTCCTTCCGTGCTCGGGCCTCGTGGAAGGCAGGTGACCGGTTTTCAAAAGGCACCGTGACGTCTACCAGGAGGACCTTCTTCTTTTCTGTGTCCATCACGACGATGTCGGGTCGCAGCCGGCTGTCTGTCCCGGGGATGGCGGAGTCGATGGTGATCTTCCCCAGGGACGGTGGGATGGTTTTCACTAGTCAGTTCTGGATGGCTTTGTGGTGCCGCCAGGCTCCGGAGTGCTGCTTGCATCCACACAGAACATGCGACAGGGTCTCATTCACGTAGCCGCACTTCCTACAGAGCTTGTCCCAGCTGCCGTGGCGGATGGCTCCATTGAAGGGAACGCTGTTGAGTCGGGCCCTCTGGATGAACCGCCAGTCGGCGAACCTGGTGAAGCTGCCACCGGGGAGGAAGTGGTTACTGGCGTCCCACTTGCTGGACACCTCGAACACCTTGCCGTGGTCTGGCTTCCGCTGGAGGTTCTCGGTGTAGTGGTAGCGGATGGTGTCTTTCAGGGACCTTTCTAGTATGGCTCTGGTGGTCGGGGTGCCGAAGGTATGGACCGAGGTCTTTAAGCATGGCATTAGTATTCCCAGCTCCTGGCGGTCCTCGCACCACTTCCAACAGCAGCCGATCCTCTTACCCACCCGTCTTGAGGCATTGCGAGCGCGGGACCAGAGAGAGGATAGGTCTTCCCCCTCTCTCCCAAACTCAGCCTCCAGGGAGTCGCTGAGGTAAGTGGCAATGTCCCGCTTGGAGGGGGCCTTGGGGATGCGTTTCCTGACCATAACCCGTATGGACTCCTGTGCGATGCTCCTCGCTGTTGGGTCCGGGCATGTCAGGAGGTGGAAGGTATGGGTCATCACCGCCATGTCGCACAGGTCACCCATCTGAGGCATGTTGGCACAGCCCTGCATGGTTTCTTTCACAGCCAGACCAAGGTATGGGGCAGCGCCCAGCGGGGTCTTGTTGCATGTCTGAACACATTTGTGCATCCTCTGAAGGTGTGGGAGGTGCAGTTATAGGCACAATCCTAGCGACAGCCCAACAGATATGCTGCTAACCTCCCTCTCACACTTGCTCCATCTCAGCCATTTACACCTATCCGGCTACCGAGCTAGCCCCCTGCCAGCATGGACGGGGAGCATCACCGCACCGCTGCCTAGGGGGACCAGACATCCTTATAGTCCCTAAACCGGCCCACTACTGGGGGCTTTGTCTTATATATGCAACTATACCTCCTCTCCACCCCCCCCAAAAAGTCCTTATTTTTCACACTTACTGCCTGGTCTCCCTACCTCTGCCACCCCCCCTCCCAGCTCTGAGCCCCCTGTGCATGTGGGGGGGGGCTAGGCCTACCTCTGCCCCCCCAGCTCTGAGCCCCCTGTGTAGGAAGGGGGGGGCTGGGCCTACCTCTGCCCCCTCAGCTCTGAGCCCCCTGTGTAGGAAAGGGGGGGGCTGGGCCTACCTCTGCCCCCCCAGCTCTGAGCCCCCTGTGTAGGAAAGGGGGGGCTGGGCCTACCTCTGCCCCCCCAGCTCTGAGCCCGCTGTGTAGGAAAGGGGGGGGCTGGGCCTACCTCTGCCCAAGCCCCCTGTGTAGGAAGGGGGGCTGGGCCTACCTCTGCTCCCCCAGCTCTGAGCCCCCTGTGTAGGAAAGGGGGGGCTGGGCCTACCTCTGCCCCCCCAGCTCTGAGCCCCCTGTGTAGGAAAGGGGGGATCTGGGCCTATCTCTGCCCAAGCCCCCTGTGTAGGAAGGGGGGCTGGGCCTACCTCTGCCCCCCTCCCCCAGCTCTGAGCCCCCTGTGCATGGGAGGGGGGGGCTAGGCCTACCTCTGCCCCCCCAGCTCTGAGTCCCCTGTGTAGGAAAGGGGGGGGCTGGGCCTACCTCTGCCCCCCTTCCCCAGCTCTCAGCCCCCTGTGCATGGGAGGGGGGCTGGGCCCTTGCACTGCAGGCTGCGGGGGGGGGGTAGGGGAGGGGCCCGGCTCTGCCCGCGGCTGGGCACCAGCTGCTGCAAGTGGGGGGAGGGGCAGCTCCAGGACTCCCCCCCCAGCTGGGCGCAAGGTGATGACGTCGACGTGACCTTTCAACTCCCCCGCGTGTGTGGGTTTTTGGGGAGGCCCAACATGGCCGCTGTCTCGAGCTGCCTCGGGCCCTGCCTGGGCGGCTCGGCGGGCTCGCCCGGCCCGGCCCGGCCCGGTTCGGCTCGGCTCGGCCCGGCCCTGCAGGGCGCTGCCGCCCCGCAGCAGCGGGACCCGGCGCGGCTGGGGGCCGAGCGCTCGCCCGGCTCGGGGCCCAGAGCGGCCGGCCTGGCGCGGGCCCGGCTCGGGGCCGAGCTGCCCGCGGTGGGGCTGCGAGCAGCGCCGAGCACACGCGGCGGCGGGCCGCCCCCGATACAGGAGCCGCACAAACACCCCCCGCCGGGAGCGCTCGGGGCTCTCCCGGGGCCACGCTGGGCTCTGCCTGGCGCACGCCTCCAAAGCCGGCCCCCGCAGCCTGTCCCGCTTGCGGGCTCCTGCCCCCAGGGACACGCCGGGGCAGGCCCGGGCTAAGCCAGGCTGTTAAATCCCTTATGGCCGAGACACTCATTGGGGTGCCCAGGGGTGTAAGCAAACCCCTGTGGCCATGAACCGCCCCGCAGAACGGCGAGCGGGGAACTACAGTCAGGAGCCCTTTTGATCGTGGTTCTTTCATGCCATCGTTTCTCCTGAGCTGGCAGCTCGGCTGAGAGAACATGTGGGTTAGCAGAGAATGGAAGGGAAATCGCCCCCTTGGTTTTCAGTGTCACGGAGCCTTGCTAATGGGCTAGGGCACCAAGCATCCTCCAGGGGGGAAATGGAAGAACATTCCATATGCCAGCCTGCTCCCACCTTCCCATGTGCTGGCTGCGGATTGTGTGCACAGCCAGGTCAGGTTACCTGCCTTTTTATAGATCTGCCCATGGCAGGAGGCAGGATCTTGATGGAACAACTGCTCTGCTATTAGCCTCCTTTCACACCAGCCCCTTCTCCTATACAAAGACAGACCCCAGTGAAGGGTTTATGTTCCACAAGACAAGCCTATTTAGGGATTGTAATCACCATGGAAATTTGATTTCATTTATATTTGTTTATACCCATACGTATGTCCTCGACAGAGATACCTATCTACTGTGCATTATAGTAACCCCTTCAGTCCCTACCTCGTTTATTTAATACTCAAGTCTGTTTCTGGAAGCCAGGGGTCTGGAAGCAGAGTAATTCCCAATAAAACAAGTAATTGAAAAGCTTGTCATCACAGCCTCTTCTGTTCTGCAAACCAGGCTTTGCTCCTCCGAGATGTGGATAAAACTGCCTTGAGTCTCCTTTGCTAGCTCCTGACCCCATAATGAGTAAATCCAATGAGCATTCTCTTCCCAACCTTGACAAGTTTGATGAGTTGCCCCTGAGTTTTCTGCTGGGCTTTATAATTGCTAAATAGGGTTAAAAATAAAAGGAAATACATCACCAGCTACCTCACCTCTGCCCTAACAGTGTGATGCCTTCGTAAATCTGTGTGATTTTCTTGGAATGAATCTCAGACACACCAGCTCTCTGTAGCCTATACATTTCTTTTTCTTTCTTTTTCCCTCTCCTTCCTTATGATGATTTGTGAGACCAGAATGACTTTGATTTCAGCAAGTTTGCTGTTTATTCACGTCACAAGTTTGACAGCTTTACACCAAATCAGATTGCTGGATTCAAGAAAGCTCTGAGGCGTCACTGGAAGCTCCTTTAGATTAGAACTCGCCTCCCCTGTCTTTTCCCCCTTCAGAGCCAATTAAAGCTCGCTGGGGCTTTAAGAGGAAACGTGCTCCCAAGCCTTGCATCTCACTCTGCCACTAAAATGGTAAGTGTTCTTTGGATCTCTCTCGACCTGCGGTCAGGGGGGAAAACCTGGTATTTTGCCTTGAGGGTTTGCAATATATTTTGTGCCCTGTTTGTTTAAGGTTGGTAGTGAGGAGGCTTACTCTGTACCTGGAAACCCAGACTGCAGCTTTGCTTTTCCATAGCTGTGAGGGGTCATTTTCAAGGATCTGAGCTTTGTCATTGCCTTGCAAAGACTTCTCACTTGCAGCAGGTTTGGTTTATTTGGGGGACACACTTCCAGAAACGAACCCTGACTTTTCCTGATCAGTGGGACCTCTGCAAACGTGCAGAGACTGGGCACAGGCTGGCTGTGCTTCTCCTAGCTTTGTGTAGACGGTTGGAAGACGGTCATAGCCAATGACTCTCAAGATAGGTCTGGATCGCTTGCTCCTTTTAAACAGCCGAAGTGTTTCCAAAGGAATTGAAGCGAATGAGTGTCGCTCTCCCGCATGCCTTTGCTTAGTGCCTGGATGCTGGAGCTGAGGTGTGTGCTGGAACTGCAGGAGGTCACACCGCGATGGGCTCCGAGGTGGCAGCCTAGGAGGGGGAGTGCATTCGGTCTCATTTCTGTCTCTCGTTCAGAGGTGACCCTGCGTGTTAATATGCTGGAGGAAGGGATCGATGGGTGCACAGGGAATCACTGGTAGCAAAGCTGGGGAGGGGAATATACACGGAGGCTACCAGGCTTTGATCGCAGCATCTAGCAAAGGTGGTTTGGGCTCCAGGCTGGGTCACACTCCCCCTGCATCCGCAACAGGCTGCTTGGCGGCTCTGGGCAAACCTTAGACGTTGGCTGCAGCATGGGTCTTCCCAAGTGTCAGTGCCTGGGCCCCTCTGAGCCTAGGATATCTGAGGGAGAATCATCCTTGAGGATCAGCAGCTTGGGTGGGAGGAGAGAGCAGAGGAGACACCGCAGGGCACAGCCGCCCAGTGTCTGGGGAGCTGTGGGTTGAGCAGAGAGGTGAGTGAGCTTTGACCGAGCTCAGGAGCATAGCAGAGAGCTGCGGGAAAGCCGGGGCAGGGCGGAGGAGCTGACTAAGGATGCTCGCAGCTCATGGTTTTGCCACCTCTAAGCACCTCTCTCCTATCAGGCCCTGGTGGCTGTGACACTGTTTAATCAGAACCCCCCCAAGGATGCAGCGGGACCCGGGAAACCCTTCCTCGACCTAGGCGATGTCTCCTGCCTTTGAGAAGCCAGCGAGCGGCCCAGGCTCTGGCCTCTCTCCCCTGGTTCCAAACTGGGTTTCACTGCTGGAGATGACACGGGGGGGGGGGATGGAGCCCCAGCCCCGCGCGAGCTGCTCTGCTCTGGTTTGTACCCCGGTCTCTAATTTCTCCTGGCTCTGCCTTTCCCTCTCCCCGCCCCGCGCCTTGTCTGCCCTTCACAGAGCACCATTCTTTCCTGCCAAGAGCCGGACTTTGGAGGGGGCCAGGGCCAGGATTGCCCCTGTTCCGACTCAGCGTCAGCAGCCAGTGTTGATGTTTCCAAGGAGACTTGGGTTTCGTTCTGGGCTTCTGGTCTCCCGGACAACACCAGCCAGAGCCCAGCAGAAGGACAGGCTCCGGGTAAGCTCCGCCGCTCCCTGGCTGCCCTGCCTGCGAGGATGCCGCGGGGGGGATGAACGCACCAGCTGGAGCGCAGCTGACCACGCTGGGGAAGGAAGGGCAGGTCCCCACCGTTGTATGCACCCTGGATCGTGCGTGTGGAGGGAGGGGGCCGTGCCCCGCTCCGCTGCCCAGAGCTGGGGGCTTGTACCCTGGAGAGAGGGCGCTTAACGTCCGTGTTCTCCTCCGACCTTACCCCGGAGCCATCCGCGTTGCAGAGTGGGGTCAAGGCTTCCCTGGGCCCGGCGGATCCCGGGCCGCCCCCTCCCAGCGCGCTGGTAGCGATTCCTGCGCTGTGTCTACACTGCGGCGCGGGGAGGAGCGGGCCTGGCTTTGCCGGGGGGCGGCTGGCGGAGCTGACTCTGCGGGCTGAGCCGCCAGGGACACTGGCCCTCAGTCAGGGCTACTTTGCAGGCAGCTCCCGGGAGATGTTCTCCGTGCAGCACCAGCTTCTGTTTGTCTTTTCCAGAGAGACAGGATCCCCCCGAGGTTCCCGCAGTGGAGGGGGACTCGTGGGATTTCAGTCCCAGTTCTGCCATAGACTCCCTGTATGACCTGGGGTCCATCCCTTAGTCCCACAGGCCCGCCTCCTCAAAGGTACTTCGGTGCCTAACTCCCACGGGAATCAATGGGAATTAGGCACCTAAGAGCCTTTGAGGAGTTGGGCATCTGTGCCTCAGTTTCTGCATCTGTAAAATGGGGGTCGCAATCCTTCCTTTTCCCCACCCTTTGTCTGTCTAGGCTAGTTAAGCTGCAAGCTCTTTGAGGCAGAGGCTGTCTTTCACTCTGTTTTTAAACAGCACCTAGCACACTGTAACCCTGATCTCATCTGAGGCCCATGGATGCTACCACAATGTAACCCACTACTAGTAATAATCATTAATAATTGTACACCCTGGGCCATAGTTTTGATTTTAGCAGAGCTGTATAACAAAGGAGGGATTCTGTGACCAGGCTTCCTGGGAACTGCACTGCACAATTTCCCCATGGGAAGGGGGGGAGACAGAGAATAGACCACAGGTGACATTAAGATAGTCATGTTGCCTACTGTCCACACCACTGGAAAGCTCTCAGATTCTATGGGGCGGGATACGACCCTGTATGGAATAGAAATTGCAGTCAGAAGAGCATCCAGCTTTCAGTCAGAGAGGTCCTGGTTCATGTCCCTGCAGTCCCTACCTTGGTAGGAAGGTTTGCTTGTTTCATCTCTAGCTTCCATGATTTGAAATGCTCTTGGGAACTCACCTCTTGTACCCAGCACTGTCTAGCCACAGATCTCAAAACACTTTACAAAGGAAGGTCAGTTCACACCTTTTTAAGATGGGGGAAACTGAGATAGTGAAGTGACTTGCCCCAGGTCACAGCAGAGCCCTGAATGGAACCCAGGTGTCCTGAGTCCCAGTACAATGCCTTGGCCACTGGCCCAGCCTGCCTCACAAACAACTTTCCCAAGCTTTGGTTCCTCTTGTAAAGAAGAGGAATTTTAAACAAAGAATAAAGAGCACAAGGAGAAAGATCTTCCAGATGCCAAAGGTGTCTTATAACAAACTCAGATGATTTACTAATTTATTATCCATTTTTTAAAGGACCCCTCTTTGTTGCTTATCAAGCAGTACACTTTTTCCTTGATTCAAATGAAGTAAACAAGAGGGATTAAAATAAACATGATTGTGATTTTACTCGTGGTTTGGAAAATGTGGTTTTTCATTTAATCACTTTGATGTCTGTTTTTGTCCAGACCAGTTCTGTGGCTTGGATTTTACTATTCCAGATGACACATGGCAAGGAGATCAGCTGTCCTCCCAGCTCTACAGAAACAAACAGGTAACATTTCAAATAACTCACACACTGGAGAATAGAAATTTCATGTACAGTTTTAAAATGTTCTTCCACCCGCCATCTTATGCTACTCCTAGGATTTCATTTTACAGTTGCCTAAAGCTCTGGGTCAGAAGAATGTATTCATAAACCCATATTTCTCTGTATAATGAGTATGGAAAACACTGACAGCCCGAAATCTTTTATTTTCTCTCCTTCCCTATGCTGATGTGTGAAATTAGAATGACTTCAATTAGCAGCAGCATTGCTGTCTGCCCATGTCACAAGTCCAGCAGCTTGACGCCGGATCAGATTGCTGGCTTCCACCAAGAAAGCAGAGGCATCACTGGGAAGTGCTTTAGGGTCTGAGGCTGCAAAGACTTACACACGTGTGTAAGGTTGCTCACATGATTAGTTCTGTTGGCTGCAGTGGGGGTACTCACTTGAGCAAAGTTAGTCACATGCATGAGTCTTCGCAGGACCAAGCACCAAGATTACAAGTCACCTCTGTAGCTCTTCTTCCTTTTCCCTGAGTGCTGGAGAGCCAGTGAACTCTCCAAGCTAAGCGGTTCCCATTGTAGCTGCTTGTACCTAGCTCAATGTTTAGATCTCAACAGAGTGATCCTGAACCAAAACACTTGGGGTGAAATCTTGGCCTCACTGAAGGCAATGGAAGTTTGGCCGTTGACTTCAGTGGAGCCAGGATTTCACTCTAGGTCCAAATATCCACAAACTTCCTTTCTCTTGCCTGTTATGTGTCTTGTCTATTTAGAACATAATCTCTTTTGGGGCGAGATGCCTGTCACATATGTGCTGGACCTGGCACAGTGGGGCTCCAACTTCATTTGAAACTTCTAGGGTGTGTCTGCTTTGCAGCAGGGAGCGAGCCTCCAGCCTGGGGAGACAGATTCATACCAGCTCTCCTTGGCCTAGCACACTAAAATTAGCAGTGTGAACTGCTGCATCTTGGGCAGCAGTGAAGAACATAAGAACAGCCAGACTGGATCAGACCAAAGGACGATCTTGATTAGGGGGCTGGGGCACATGACTTACAAGGAGAGGCTGAGGGAACTGGGCTTGTTAAGTCTGCAGAAGAGAAGAATGAGGGGAGATTTGATAGCAGCCTTCAACTACCTGAAGGGAGGTTCCAAAGAGGATGGATCTAGACTGTTCTCAGTGATACCAGATGACAGAACAGGAGCAATGGTCTCAAGTTGCAGTGGGTGAGGTCTAGATTGGATATTAGGAAACACTATTTCACTAGGAGGGTGGTGAAGCACTGGAACGGGTTACCTAGGAAGGTGGTGGAATCTCCATCCTTAGAGGTTTTTAATGCTCAGCTTGACAAAGCCCTGGCTGGGATGATTTAGTTGGGGTTGGTCCTGCTTTGAGTAGGGGGTTGGACTAGATGAGCTCCTGAGGTCTCTTCCAACCCTGATATTCTGTAATCTAGCCCAGTATCCTGTCTTCCCACAGTGGCCAATACCAGGTGCACCAGAGGGAATGAACAGAACAGGGAATCATCAAGTGATCCATATCCCTGTTGCCCATTCCCAGCTTCTGGCAAGCAGGCTAGGGACACCATCCCTGCCCATCCTGGCTAATAGCCATCGATGGGCCTGTCCTTCATGAACTTAGCTAGTTCTTTTTGGAGCCCTGTTATAGTCTTGGCCTTCACAACATCCTGTGGCAAAGAGTTCCACAGGTTGACTGTGTGTTGTGTGAAGAAATACTTCTGTTTGTTTGTTTTAAACCTGCTGCCTGTTAATTTCATTTGGTGACCCGTAGTTCTTGTGTTATGAGAAGGAGTAAATAACACTTCCTTGTTTACTTTCTCCACACCAGTTATGATTTTATAGACCTCTATTACATCCCCCCTTAGTCATCTCTTTTCCAAGCTGAAAAGTCCCAGTCTTACTAATCTCTCCTCGTACGGAAGCCGTTCCACACCCTAATTATTTTTGTTGCCTTTTTCTGAACCGTTTCCAGTTCCAATATATCTTTTTTGAGATGAGGCGACCACATCTGCATGCAGTATTCAAGATGTGGGCATACCATGGATTTATATACAGCTCAAGCCTGTAATATACATAATGACACCTGGATCTGAATTTTGCAGCCTGCACCCAGGTCTAGTTTATAATCTGCTCTCTCACCCCCTCCTTTTCTCTCTAGCCAGGTAGAGGTTAGTGAGCTAGGGATCCAGAGGGAAGCTTAAGTACTCTTTGAAATGCAGAAGGAAGAAAACTGGCAGCATTGTGAGTGAGAAAATCTCTGTGTATTTAAAGGGCTGTTTGCTGTTCATTTTCCCTGCACAACTCTATTATTCCTCTGCGGTTACAGTTTTTCAAAATAATCTCTTCAAACATTTGCTAAAGAATAGGAGAAGTCAAATGTGAGACGTGAACAGTCATGCCACTTAGCTTTACAGGGACAAGGGATTTTTGAGGATTGAATTCACAAAGCAAACACCAAAATCATCACATCCCACCAGGCCATAGAGCAGGGAATTTATCAGGTTACAGAGTCAAGAGAGCTAAGGAATGTCTATTCATTGATATCTGCATTTCACAGCTTCAAGACACCTTGCTACAGAAGGAAGAGGAACTTGCCAGGTTACATGAAGAAAATAACAACCTCCGACAATACCTGAATTCTGCCGTGGTTAAGTGTTTGGAAGACAAGGCGAAGGTACCATGTTCAAACCTGCCACGAAAACATGTGTCTGTGAGAGAGAAGGGAATGAAGCATTTAGGTGAAATGCCTAATACGCAAATGCAAATAAACACAGGTGTAAAAGGCCACATTGTGGGCAGGTAGCATGCAAGTGGAAAGGCCCTTCAAATGCTCACCAGATTGGTGACAAAGCAGTGCCAATAGTGTGTGTCGTCATGATCGGCCTTGCCTATGTAGACAGGCTTAAGCTGTGTGACAGCCCTGATCTTTAGCATTTATAGCTGATTTGGTTTATGATGCTTTGAGAGAGGGGGTTTATAAGAAGCAATGGACTAACCGTAACCCCTCAAACCTCTCACCGATGAGCAGAACTCATTACACTGAAAGGGTCCCAGAAAGCAAGACATTTAGCATTAATCAGCTTCGGAGTCAATAAAGCAGCTGTTCAGAGAGCAGAAGCACAAACCGGGGAATGGGTAATGAGGAGCATTCTGTTTGCATCTCTGCCGCTGACTCGCCCTTGTCCTTGGGCAAGTCACTTAGTCTTTGGCGCCCTGTCCCCACCAGTTGCAAAATGTGAATGCTAATAACTTAGCTGCCACCCCGGGGCCATGGGGCGGGGTGTGGGGGGAGCTTTGTTAATAATCGTTTGTCAAGATCTTTGGGATGCTGAGCTTGATGGTGCTATTGCTAAGGATGGGTTCAGTCCTTACTCAAGCAGAGCAAGTGGTACCCCTGGGCGTGTGGCATGAGTGAAAACTGAGATCCTTGACAGGATGTCAAAAGGGTTAGTGCAGAGGGAGTCCCCAAGGTGTTCTCCTCACCTGAATTGCGCTAAGGGTATGAGGACTTGCCCCTTCAGCTCCTCCCCACTGAGGTAGCCCCCACACCCTGTGGATCCCAGGGCTATCTACGCCAAGGCTTTCTCTGTGCTCCCCAGCCCCCCTCCCACTCACTGGGAACCATGGGAGACATATGCATGTTCCCCTCCCACCCAGTCCTGGATCTCTGGACTCAGCAGATCATGGGAGGTGACTGAGCCCCGCCGGTGCCAGATCAGATCCTGCTGGCAGGGTCGGTACTGAGGACGGCTGTATAGTGCAGGAGCTTTCATTTCATGGCTTACTGAGTTAAAAAGCAAACAAAGCTCAGGCCGTGTTGACACTTGTATTCTTATCTCGTAGGGGTTTGGGCTGTTTCTGGAAACTGTACAGCACAAAATAATTATTGCCATCTACGTTTGCTAACTGAAAATGAGCTCTGGATAAACTGTGCTTTCTGAGAACGATGTTAGGCACCTGTTCAGATAAAGTCTGTGGCCAGAAACATGTTGCTTCTGGGGCTCTGGATGATCAGCTTTTAATCTGCTCTGTCTTCCCTGTTGTCTTGTATAGAAACTACTGCTGCACAATGGTCAGAAGAAACATGCAATTATCAGAAGTGGCAAGAGGAAATTTAAAGAGGACAGTTACCTGGCCCCTCGAGAGACTCCTCACCCCTCAAAAGCCAGGAGGAACCTGCTCAGTGATTTTATTGCCTGCGAAGAACAAGCTGCTCCGCCCGTGGATACCTGGGTACTGCAAACCCTGGGACTGAAAGATATCAACACCATTGATGAGTCTTTATCAGCTAACTACAGTGCCCTGTCCTCTGAACTTGGAAAAAGCCCATACTGCCAGAGCCATGGGGAGGCAATGGACTATTGTAATGATGAGGACCCAACAGCTGCTTATGGCTGTGATCAGATGACTCTTATAAACAGCACTGCTGCTCCTGGGAAGCAGGCTTCACCCTACATCCAGCCACTTTCTTCAGCACCATGTGCTTCCTCGATGCTGCCCAGTGGTGCCCCTTTCCCACCTTATGGATCACCTTACTTCGCCAACGACGTGTCACCAAACAAAACCGACATGGCCTTTACAACCTCCGTGAGCCCCCACCGCAATGTCAAAACACACACCTTCCACCAGGGCCAGGTCTTCGTGCGCCGAGAGGAGGACGGAGGCTGGAAATTTACCTGGGTCCCCAAGCAATCAGAGTGACTCCCCCTTGCCCCCACCTCTGAGCACTGCCATCAGTGACATGTTTACAAACACAACTGCAGAAGCCTTTCTTGCACTTGAGATTGATGCTGAGAACAGAAGCAACGTCCCCTACAGGCTGTTATCTCATGCTGTGTGAAATGCTACATTATATCATCCACCCATTCACCTCTGCACGCTCCTACTTCAGCTCCAGATTCCATTTGGAAATGTATCTGCACAGGGCCAAATGTACAAACTAGCCCTCCATTCAGTTCAGCTCTCTCCACATCTGTGAGACCATCTACCACCACTTATTCACAACCCTTCTGCCGTGTTGTACCTTCCTGGCTGAAATGTACCCAACCATTCCTGTTTCTGACACTCTGGTGACCACCCCTACCTGGACTGGGAAGCCAGGAGCTGGAGCAAGGTTTCTGGGAGGACTGTTAAAGAACAGAGTCTCTGCCACAGCCCTTTTGTTCAGAGAATGAAGGCTGGTTCTGTGGCTGTTAGATCAGTGATGTTCTGGAGAGTGGAACCCCCAGTGGCTGCATAAATTGCATAGGAGGAAAGCAACTGTTGATCTGTTGTCCTTTAGTGTAATGCTTGATTGATTTACATACAGTCAATTACGGCCGTTGTTTTTGGATGCGTCCTCAAAAAATGAGCAGGATTTGCTTCTATTGCCTTCAGGTTGCCTTGTAAGTTACAAGCAACACGGCAAATCTAGTGGGTCTTCTGCGCTAACCAAGCAGCTAACGAATTTACCGCATGATGCTTTTCAAAGCTATTTCCATGGTGAGACAGCTGTATGCGTTAGCACTATCTCTGGAAATACAGATAATGAGTCAAGCCCTCAGCAGCTGTCAATTGGTGTAATTCCACTGACATCATCAACGGAGGGTCCGGTCCAGTATATTAGCAGGAGAAGCTTTATATAGTGTGTAAAAATATATATTTGGTGCCTTACTAGCCACCACGAAAGATACATTCTCTTCCTCTCACAATATTCTCTTGGCCCTGCCATTGGTTCACGTGCTGCCTAGTACTGAGTCACTTCCAGGGACACTCCTTGGGCTGTCTTCAATATTGTGCTGTGGGCTAGTGGAAACTCTTACTCATGCGAGTAGCCCTTATCACACTAAGCTTCTGCTGCATTCACAGGGCTACTCTGGACAGTAAAAGCCACTCTTCTGAAGTTTGGCAGTTGCTTTCCATTCCAGAAAATGACATGCAGACCGTTCGATTCTGGTTTCTTTTGATGGTGTATGGGGATTCAACTTTACGCAGGAGCAACACTGGCCCAAATGTTTGTTTACAGAAATTGCTGTTGGTAATTACAGAATTGGGCGTTTCTAGTACCCTTATTATGGGGAATGTATCCCTCGATTAAGAGATAGTATCATTGAGTGATTAAAGCAGTTGATTGCGAACCACAATTTCCATGTCCCATTCTAGGTTCTACCACTCACATCTCCCAGGGTTGTGAGGCCAAACACATCACTGTCTGGAAAGCGCTTTAAAATCCTTGGATTCAAGGTGCTATTCAACTGCACAGCACTTTTATTAAACTAACAACAACATGAAGTCAACTTACATGAAGTAAACTTACCAACCACATGTTTTATGTAAACTTTATTTGTTAATTTACCCCCCTTTGTCTTTTTCATACTTAAATATTGGTAGCATTGAAAAACAAGGGACCAGTCTGGCAATTATTGCTCTCATTAGTTGTCCTATTGACTTCAATGTGACTTGGCCGTCTGTGAATAAAGGTCCTCCAGTTACTTATTTTAATATAAAATTTAGATACAACTTTATTCTATATTGCTGAGGATTAAAATCTATTTTCATCCAAAATATTCTCTTGTGCCTTAAAATCTCAGTATTTGAGCTTCTGATTCAGGAGCTAAACTAATTCCTCCCATGATATTTAAATCAACAAGCAAATCTCTATTTGTTCGTAACTTATTTTAAAATAATAAGGCATCAACCGTTTAAATGCTTGCATTGGAGGGAACATAGGTTAATTAATGTTTAACCCAGAGCAGTAATGCGCACGAATTAAACTCCAGCAGTTTAATGCTATTTCCATTGAAGCTAATGGAGGTTTTGCCAACTTCAGCAAGAGCAGGAGCCAGGCTACTGTTGGTCTGTAGCAATGTAATTTGCTGCTTAGGGATATTTTAAATGAAAGCAGAAAAGTTGTTCCTGGTAAAAATATCTCCTCCTTTTTTTTTCTTTAATAAGCAAGACATTAGCCAGCTCTAGCCCAGACTGTATAGGATGGTGTTGAAGAAAAGTACAAATTGGGTGATTGTTTTGTACAGTTGTTAAAGTTACTGTTGTACAGAGTATAGACAATTCATTGCTTAATTCCCTTTCCTTAACATGAAGTGTGTTTGTGTGTGTGTGCTGAATGCCATGCTCAAAATAATTAGACAATGTGACCATAGGATTAATCCTCAAGCTAGAACATTTCTTATATATTTCAAAGCAACTACACAGTGTGAGTATAGAGTGCAATTCTATTGCATGAGGTTTAGTGCTGTAGAATTGAGTGACTTTTACAACATTAAAAACAACACTTTTTTAATCCTATAATTGATTTTTAACCCTAATGAATTAAAAATGAGAGATTAAGTCATTCTCTCTGTTTAATATCTTTTGCTGATATTTATAGATCACTTGCTTCTTGGAGCAGGGGGTTTATCTTCCTCTGTGTTATTTACTATACACCACTGGGGTGAAATTCACCCCCTGCAGAGTCTATGCAGCACTTAAGTCCCAGCTAAACTCTCAAAATAGAGTTTAAATGAAACTTAAGTGGTGCCTAGACCTTTGCCAGCCCTCTGAACAGGGATGAATTTCACCCTTCGCATTTAACAAATAAATTAGAAAGCTGAGTGACTCATTCAGAAAGAATAATTTCTCCAATTTTTCCTGCAGTTTTCTCAGTTTTATTCCACACAATATTTTAACTCTATGGTTTCTCACAGATTGTTCTCTAAGTATTTACTGTTTGAGGGCACTGGTGGTAGCTGGGGGAACTGACCAGATTAAGTCCCAAGGCATTGCTTCTCTTCCATGATTGGCAAAAATACTTGCATGTGCAAATTTAAAGTGTGCTTTGGGCAAATATTGCAACATGTGACTTTGAAATTTTCTCTTTGTAACCACTACACTAATTACATTTAATGACATGAATGTTGACAGATAGTGAACACAAAAGGATAATAAGAATTTGAGATAATATTCCTGAAATATTTTTATTTGCAATATTCATTTAGTTCTCATACAAAAACAGACCATATTTCCTCTAGAAATTGCATCAGCAGTTGAGTTTGGATTTACTATGACACCAAGAGCATTAATAATAATAAAATACAAGTCTTTCTTCCTTAGTTGGCTTACTACTTATCCACTGTAAGAAAGTTAATCATAATGCCAGACTTAAGGAACATCTATTTTTTACTGTTCCTCTAAAAAAATTATATATTTCCCAAGGGCCCCATCCTGCTCTCATTGACTTAATCAAGAACAGGTTCAATATTAAAGTGTGATTTGGGGTTACACATTGTTCCTATTGTGATAAGGTTGATGGTTTATGGTGGCCTAGTAAATAGGGGCCTGGATTGGGATTACTCAAGAGATTTGGGTGCAATCCCTGGCTAACCTATATACTTACTGTGTGACCTTGGGAAAGTCATTTAATCTACCCCATTCCTCCATTCCCCATCTGTCAAATATGGTTAGTCCTTCCCTCTCACAATAGGCTGTGAGTTTCAAAAGCAAATCAAGCAGTTAGCGCAAGGGAGTAGGAATCGGAAGTTCTGGATTCTGGCATTGACTCAGCTTTTACTGGTCCCAGTATAAAGGGACCAGTTCTTATCAAACTGAATAGAAATTGAGACACTAGCTGCTGTACACTTCGGGGGAAATTTGTTGTAATGCTAACTGCAAAGGGCCAGCAGGCCTAGATACCATTTAAATTCTGGTTCAGCCCTTAAAATGGGGTTTGATTAAGTGAGACTTAACTCATCCAGAAGCACTGGCTGCTGGCCCTTTGTGTAGGGGTGAATTTTACCCACTGTGGATATCCATCTTGTATTAACATTTGTTTTATTTTTTTATCTGAAGGCGTTTTTTTTTCATTATGTGAATGTAACACATGCCAGCTGCACATTTAAAAACCAATCTGTGTCTTTAGAAATGTATGATAATATAAACAGCGATTAATTTAACACTTAATATTTGGATGTTTATGATTTGTGTGTATGTGTGTGATTGAAAAGAGGTTCTAATTATATGTAAGAGTCAATTTTATTTGCATCAATAAGTTATGTCTAATAAAAACTGAAATAACCCTTGGGAGCTGTAAATCCCTCTCCTCCCAGCTCCCCCACGAACCATCATTTATATACTGTAGCTTAAAACTCACCCATGACAGAACAGTGACTACGCACTTAAGGCCAATTTAAGTGGCACAGAAGACTTATGCTGGCCAACAGTAAGTGCTGACTCCCAGTAAGTGAACTTGTGCTCATACACAACATGTGCACAAAATATCATGCTCACTCACAAGAAAAGAAGTCATGTGACAATTATAAGTGCACTCATTTAAAATCTAGCCCTGCAACATTCCATTGACTTTATTACCTTGGACGAAAACAGAATCAGGCCTTTCAATGTGAATTTTGGGTGCTCAGTGAATGCCAGATTGGGCCACAGATCTAGGCTGGAGAAAGGTTCCACGTTGCATCAGTGTGAATTGACGTGGTCTCTGCCAGTTTCCATTGGGAAAGCATCCACTTTACGAAGCTACGGCTACTCCCACAGGTGCTTCTACTGGCAGTCTGATAAGATAGGCCAATGATTGACTGGTTCATAGATACTAAACTAATCTTATCGTCCTTTGAGAGCTGTGCTCACGTGCATCATTTGAACAATGTACTGCTTATCCCATGCTGCACCTGCCTTAAGAGAAGATATCAGCCTCTAGCAACCTTCAAGCCAGTATTTTCCAGGACATTCTCTAAAGTAACCTCATTTCATTTTTAATCCAGATAATTTATTTCCATGGAGACAAAATTCCTCATTCTAGGAAATGATGAAATACATATCTTCATCATTTTCAATCTTTACACTGATCACAAAATGATGGATCACAGATGGAATTAAGTTATCGTTTACGAGGCTGGAGCTGAGAGATAAAAAGCTTGAGTCAAAAATGCAAATCTTATGTAAGTCAATTATGCTTGACCCCAGAAGTAGAGCAGTGTTACTTATTAACTCCTTTATCTGGCACTGCTCAGGTTTATCAGTAACCATGCATCTACTGGGACCAAAGAGAGAGGCATTTCTCTGGAATGTGAACTCCTTTATTGTTCATCAAGAAGACACATATTGAGTCCTCAGCTTTAACCCCTCGTGCCCTCTAGAAGTCACATTTGAGTCTTAAACGGACATCTCAGTCCAATCTTGGACTGCAGCCAGCTACATCTCCTCCAGCCATAGGCCTTGGACAGCCTAGGAATCATTTATCGGATGAGGTGTGATTCACCTATGACTCCATCCCCCAAGTCATTCATCTGGCTTCTTTACTGTATATCATTTAATTATTTCAGTAATAAACATTTCAATGCGATGTTTGCAACCCCAGCATACCAGCATTGTGCCAGGGCATGAGAACCAGAGTGTAAAATTAAATAGGCACTGAATTTCCATGGGATTTAGGCTTCTTTGAAAATCCCATTTGTAGACAATAGGAAGGTCTGTTTGATAAAAGCAACGGAGATTCTAACAGCCACTTTTGAACGTAGCATTAGGTGAAGAACACACTATCTGACACCAGTGATTTAGTTGGGGATTGGTCCTGCTTTGAGCAGGAGGTTGGACTAGATACCTCCTGAGGTCCCTTCCAACCCTGAGATTCTAGGATTCTATAATTCTATGATTCATTCACTTGGTAAGAGTGATATTTTCTGTGTGTATAGCACCTTCCCTGTGATGACTGATAAATGCTTTCTGATCTTTAATGAATTTAGATTCACAACACCTGTGTGAGATAGGTCAGTGCATCATCTCCATTTTACTGATAGGGAAACTGAGGCACAGAGGGATCATGACTTGCCCATGGTCACCCAGTGGCTCATCAGCAGAAATAGGAATCCAACCCGTGCCTCATGACTTGCAGTTATGTGGCTTAAAGAAAAGGCCATCCTTCTACCCCGTTTCTAGGAGCCCTCTGACCCCTTATTTAAAAACATGCTGATTTGAAGTAGGAAGCTCATTGCTCTGGCCAAGGTGCTGAAACCAGAAGCTGGCTTGATCACTAAACACTTCTGCAGGTTGGAAACTTTGATGTCAGAAGGAGCCTCGCTTCAGCTATTAGAAATCACAGTTTCAAATGCACTTCAGCATTTTGCTTCAGCTGGTTAGCATGTTGCTTGGAAACAGACAAGGATGCAGCAAGACAAGCAAATAAGCACCAGTCAATTCCAAGGAGATTAGAAGTTTTCTCTGAAAGTTTCCTACTGCTGCTGCCATAAATGCAGCAGGATCAGTGGGAGCAAAGGTGGAAGCCCTAGATCAGCAACTGGCGGCCAGCAGTGCTTTAACCCCCATGTCGTCTGGAGCTTCTCTGAGCACCGTTACACGCCAGGTAGAGAGTGCCTTGTCTACACTCGCACGCCCAGAGCTGGACCCGTGGGGGCTAAGGAAAAGAATGTCTAGGGTTGGTACAGTCGATACGCCTGAGCCCAGATGTCGTTAATTCCCACTAGTGTGTCTTAAGCCTGGCCTCCCGGGAACAGAGCGTCAGTCTCCGGGCCAAGGGCACATCATTTGTGAGAGGGTTCGTCGGCCTGTCCCAGTGCCTGACCCCAAGTGCACTGAAGTCAATGGAAAGGCTCCCACAAGCTCCAGTGCTCTTTGGCTGCTAACCAGCCCTTGCAGCACATGGCCAGACCCCTGTGACTGCTGTGGCAGTGGGCACCAGCCCTGCTAAACCCTGAGGGTCACTCCGCAGGCAATGGCTGTATTTACTGCAAAGCTGCTCTCCTCAGCGCTACCATCCTAGCCCTAGATTATCCTGTGAGCAAAGAGCTGGTCTGTATCTACTGCCTGCTGCCAGGAGAGGCCAGCCTGGGAAATCCCTGGGATCTGTGAAGCATTTTAGACCTTTGATTTCACAGCCTCCCTTTATTTGATCAGGCATGGACTCCACAGGACACAACCATGTCATCGATACCAGTGACTTATTCTCCTTGTTATTCAGTATTTCTCTGAGGGCCACACCCGGAACGTCCAGCCAGGGCCCTATCGTACTAGGCCTGGTACACGCATAATGAAAGGGGATTCCTGCCCCCAAGGAGCTTACAATCTACTAAGGACCGGCAAACTCTTGAAAGGTTTGGCTGGTTCACGGTCAGATTCTGTTCACAGGTGCACCAGTAAGAACCTAGAGAAACCCAGCTGGCTACAGCAGAGTCCCTCCAGCGTGACACTGGTGGAAATGAGACTCCTGAAGTCAGTTTGAGGTGTCACTATGCAGTATCCGATTCCCTGGGCTTGGAATCACAGGAAAACCAGCCTACTCTTGAGATTTCCAGCAGGATGGAAATGCGGTGAGAATAGCCTTTCTGCTGGTATTTTAGCCTTCTTTCTCTCATCCCACTTGATACCCAGCAGTGCAAGGATACCTGGAAATTAAGCCTAACTTTTGTGAACCTTCCAAACGTTCATTCTGCATTTCAGGCAAAGGCTCCTGTTGCTTCTTTTCCCATCCACGATGACCTGCTTTACCATGGCATGTGCATAATTCCAACTGAGGTGTAACTCTGCACACAGATATCCACATACGCAGCCAACCATCCCTGGGTCAGATTCTGAGCCAACTGACCATGGTGCAGTCAGTGAAGTTACTCTGGACTAACACCGCTGTCAATCCGATCAGAATTTGGCCCAGAGAGACTTGTGCATGTGTACTTGTGTGCAGGGTTACACCTTGATGTGATGGGTTGTATACCCCACTCCAGGTCTGAAAGGGTAAAGGGGAGTGAGAGGTAGGGTGACTAGATGTCTCGATTTTATAGGGACAGTCCCAATATTTGGGGCTTTTTCTTATATAGGCTCCTATTGCCCCCCAACCCCTGTCCTGAATTTTCACACCTGCTATTTGATCAGCCTAGCCGGAGGGCTTAATTGATGTACCTCGTTGCATCTGGAAGGTGGGCCTGACTCAGTTAAAGATGAGTCCTAGCTGGGTGCTTAAAATATAGAGAGGAACCCCAGACTAGAAGGAGGGCTTCAGGGAGAGGGTGAAAGAACTCTGCACATAGCAAGGCCTGTAGGCAGACTCCTGCAGGGCCAAGGAAGGGCTTCAGGGCACTGGAGGGGCAGGAAGCCTGGGAGAGTGTTGGCCTTGAGCTTCTCCCCTGAGTAAAGAACTCTGGCCAGGGACCAGGAGAGACAGGGAGAAGCCAGTGGAATGGAGCGGTCCCTGGTGCAGGATCTGGACTGCTAGGGAGAGAGCCCTGGGAGCAGGGCCACCCTTAGGCATACGCAGCATACATGGCTGCATAGGGCACTCAGAAATGTGGGGAACCACCAGGACAGCAGGTAAGAGTGGGTGGCTCCCACACACCCAGCATACGCTGCAGCCTCCTTAGGCAGGGGCCATATTCACAGAGTGAAATGTACCAGCTCCGCGTATTCTGCATGAGGGAGCGGGTATGGGGGTCTTTGTGGGGAACTGTGACGCTCCGCTGCCATGAGGCAGGCCGGGCGTCTCATTATCCTTTGCTGCCTCATCTCTCTGCCACCCCGGGCTGCGAGCCTGGACTGATGCAGCGTCTGCTGCATACGAAGCTCAGTGTGTGTCAGCACTGGGGGGTGGGGTGACTGTGCCCCAAGTCGGGCATAGGGGCACCAGTTTAATAATACTGTGTAGGGCCCCATAAATCCTAAGGACGGCCCTGCCTGGGAGGTGTTCAGCTGAGGAACAGAGCCAGGCAAAAGTAAGTGGGACAAAAGGTCGAGTTGAGGAGGGTCGAAGTGGGTTTACTTTTATATTTTCACAGGGGGGTTGTTCGGGGACTCAGAGGGGATCCCCGTGAATGCCTGGCCTGAAAGGAGGGTGAAATCTGGGGAGAATGCAGAACCCAAGGGGCTCAGGAAGGAGTTGTGGGGAAATCTGCTGATAGGCTGAGATAGGAGGAAGCAGGCAGCCTGCTCACTCCAGGATCCCTGGGCTGGAGCCCCAAGCAGAGAGGAGTGCCTGGATCTTCCTGCTAGTCCCCAGAAGATCTAGTGTGCAGGTCCCGGAGAGCAGGGGTGAGTCGGGACATGGCCCAAAGATTCAGCATGAGGCCAGGGGACTGTTGTTTGTTGGACTTCTGTTTCCCCCTGTGCAGAATGGGGGCACTACATCGGACCTGGCCAGAGGGCTGAGTCACGAGAAGAGGCAGCCCTCCCAGGGCCACAGTCGCTGTCACAAAGGGCTCCAGGAGTGGTACAGCCAGCCATGCCCTGCCTTGCCAGGAGGGAGCGCCAGCGGTGACCCCACCCATCGACACTCACTTGCTCAAAATTAGAATTAACTTTGGTCAAGCAAGTAAGAGTGAAGTGGTCTCTCCATGCGCCAAAGAGGAGCGTGAATCATTAAGCCTTCCCATGGTCATTAAATATCCCCATTTATCCCCAGGTCCTGGCCTAGTTCTATTATGGATAGTCCCGTTCTGCCTCCCTAAATGCCCCTGGACACTTCACACTGATATTCTGCATTACACAGCACTTTACTCAACAGACGCCTTACTCTTCTGTGGAACAGGTGCAATGTTCCTCCACAGAGATGGCTGCATTTCCATGGTAGTGAATTAATGCATTTAAAGAGACAGATTTTGCTCTCAGTTACCCTGGCACAAGCCACTGAGCTCAGTGGGATTTAGCACTGCAAATGAGAGCAGAATTGCGCACAAATTGCTTTGGGATCCTTCTGAGGGATATGAAATCCTTTTTATTACCATTGTGGCCCATTATAGTCACTTCAGAGGAGCGTGAACATTGGCTGCCTGTCTGTTAGCCATTTAATTACAAAGCTCTTGCTATTATGTAAATATTTAACTACAATGGAGGAAAGTAAATCAGTGTAAAATGATCCTGTTCCATTCCACTGGGAACAGTAACTCACATGCTGTCCAGACTGCTGGGCTACACTGGCAGAGCCAATAGAGGGGAAACCACCACTGGTAGCAAACCTCTAATGTTAGGATCTGTGCTGATACCCTGCTAACTGCATTGCCTGGTCGGTACCATTAGGCAAGATGTTTAGCTGGAAAGCTACTCCCAGGGTACCTCAGACATTTGCAGTGTGTGGGTAGCAGTGATGGGATCTACCACCAATCCATGAATCCTCCCAGACAGCTCAGCTAGCTTGGCCTGGCAGGCAGAAGCTTTTGGGGCTAGATCTACCTGGCCAGAGCAGGTACAAGCCCCAGAGAACAGAAGCGGTTTGGGTCTCAGTAAATTACAACACCCAGCTGCCATCTGTGTGAAGGAGGTAGAGGAAAGGAATGGCTAGTGGTGGGTGGAGCTTGTTCTCATTCATTTGCTGCTATGAGCACAGTTGTTACGAATAATAATACCTATTGCTTACATAGCATGTCTCCTCAGTAGATCTCAATGTGTTTCACGCTCTTCGTTTAACCCTGGGAGGTAGGGAAGTGTTATTATTTCATTTCTACAGATGGGGAACTGAGGCACAGAGAGGCTAAGTGGCTTCCAAAGGTCACACAGGGCCTCCATGGCAGAGAAGGGAATCCAACCCAGGTCCCCATCTCCTAGGCTAGTTCCCTAGCCGTGGATAATCGTTCCCCTCTGGGGCAGCATATGCCATATGCCAATTGTGAGGCAACACCACTGCGGGGCCCGTGGTTATGGTTATGCGGAGGGTGGCTAGCAGTGGTGGGGTCTACCACAGAACCAGGGACCCTCCCAGACCGCTCAGTTTACATGGTTATGTAAGTGTCATGGGTCTGTGTACTGCACCTCTCATTTTCTAGGAATCTTGCAGAGGAGCTGTCATTTTGTGCTGCATGTTACAGAGAGAGACGCACGCTATGCTCTCTTTCTCATGGGGACTTGACATTTGTTCTGTGTTCTTTTGATAGGTCCCTTAATCTACCGTAAATTGACAGTCTGTCCAACTGAAGGTAAACGACTGCTCTTTGATTATTGAAAACAACAATAATAAATCCATGGGTCATATATATCCTGAAACCAGAGCCACATGCAGTGGCTGAATAGAAATCAGGGCCTTCAGCTCCAAAACCTCAAGTCTCTGTGAGCTGAGTGAAGGGGACTCTCCATATGGTGGCCTTGTCAGTACAGTAGTATTAGGGCTTCCAGTGCATCCTCTTTGGAGACCTCTAGATAATAGATGGTGAAATAATTTAAACCACTTCAGCAGGCAGGGCTCCTTCCCCGAGGGGGCACATAGCACCAGATGGTGTGTTTCAGAGGAAAACTCCCATTTTCCAGGAGCTCTCAGATGATCTGCTGGAGCTGCCTCAACAGATGTTCTCCCCTTCTCAGGAATTCTCTGTCCTCCTCAGATGCCCTCCAGAACCCCTTGCATTGATATCCCTGGCAAAGCCTCATCTCAAAGCACTTCAGAAGGAGGGCCCACAAGAATCAGTGCAATCGTTTGTAGGGCTTCGCTGGTGTCAGAAAGACACAGGGGCTAGAGAGGAGGGTGCTTTAGCAGAACTCCAGAGACTGGGAACCACTCCCCTCTTGCTCCAGTCAATAGCATGCCACTCCCTTTGCTGGTCACTATTTCCAGGCCTTGAGGGGTTCACACAATGCCACCAGGCCTGGAACCTTGTCTCTGTTCCCCACAGGCTCAGGGATCCATCCTTGGGAGCAGAGAGAAAAGCAGAAGAAGTCCCGAAGGATGAGATGGGCCTGTCTAGCATGCTGTTCTCCTTAGTTTGCAGGACAAATTAACTTGGGAGAGTCACTTGGAGAGCCCAAGTGCTTGCTTAGTTTCTAAGACGACTGCCATTGGGCAGGGTTGGATGGCAAACCCTAGATGCCTTTAAACACGTAGCTTCACTGCAAGGAAATACAAAAGCAGAATGGCTCTATTAATAGAAAAACATCGGACCCCTCCTTTGCTCTGATTGATCTGTTCCTTGTAATTAACGTCAGCCTGGAGAGCCTCACCTGGCGCTGCCCACAGCTGATGTTAATCTTGCCTTGGCTAGGGTTGACTGCTCTCTCTCTCCACCCCTCCATTCATTTTCCACTTGGCCCATGTGCTGGTACTAGTTGAGTGAGTGACTGCAAGCCCCAGTGGATACAAACAAGCCCATGTCGCATCAAGTTTCAATCTCTTCTGCCTCCCACATGGCCTCCCCTGGCTAAAGTCAAAGAAATGCTGAAGAATCCAAGCAAATGAGCCTATCAATGTTTCTTACCAACTTTAAAATGTGCTCACTGGTGCCAAAAAACAAAAAAAAGATGCTGTTCCTCAAGATCCTTGTTGTCAGGGGCCACAATGAGCCAGATTCTCCAAAATAGCTGCCTATGTTGCATGCACAAAATATATGCCTGTATGTCAACAGCATGTGTAACCATGTGTGCACATGGGTGTGTGTGCATGCCAGCCTCCAACACAACGCAGCCCAGTTGTAGACTGCTGCACAAGGCAACCACCATCACCCGGGCTCCTGTATAAACCCAACCCCCTTCTCCAGTGATGCACAGTTTTCGGGAAGGGGGTATTGCCACAACTTCATGGAGTTCTTCCTTGTTGAAGGGAGTCTAAGCCAAGTGGCCAGGATCAGCTGCCTAACACTGGGATCCCGTGACTCACAGATGGATGAGTTGTGCCACAATTGTTTGCTAGTAGCGGTGCCCAGGCAATTGATATAAGGGCCAAACTTGCCTGTGCGATGGCCACCATCTTGGCCAAGGCCAGAGATTGAACTGGGGACAACTAGAGCTGCAAGCTACAGCTTGAGCTAAAGAGCCAGGCTGAGAGTTGTAACAGACTCATCTCCTGTGTGGTTCGGGCACACATGGATCCCATGCAATGGAAAACCAGGCAACTGCTTCCAAGCTGGAATTCTAAATATCTGGGACTGCAATATAGCCCCTTGTCCAACAAATAATCCCATGCATACAGAACAGGAACCTGATACACCCTGCCCCCAACAGCCCAGGAGAATAGGGAGGGAGGGTGGGATTTTGCAGTGATCTCGAGGACCAGAGTGGGAAGAGGCCAGCATTAATGTTGAACGTTGTTTGCAGAAATGATTTGACCAGGTCTGTTCTCCCCTCTGAAGACCATGGGAGTTGAGGGAACCCATCCTGCTAGGGGAAGGGCTCAGCACCCTGCTTAGGACTGAGCCAACATTATCAGATAAACAGCTCTTTCCAGGAGCGTGCAGTCTAAACAAGATGAAACCAGCCTTGCTTTGGCCAGTGCTTGGGCCCAGCTGCAACGGCTGACCTGTTTGCAAAGGGATGGTGCAGAGGGCAGTGCCCTCATGCCCCAGAGAGAGATATTTATTTATTCATGTCCTATTTATTTTATCTCCAAGCTGCCACGGATCCCTTTGGAATGGGCTGCTCGTTTCAGCCCGGCCGCACTCAGCAGCTTGTGGCAGGCTGTGCTGTTTTGCTCTGCTGGCTGCGTTGTGCTTGCCAGCTTGCATTGAGCAATAACAGGAGGTCACACATGGTGTCAGAACACACATAAATAAATAAATGCCCCTGGCATGGTGGATAGAAAAAGGCATTGTGTTCATGGCGATGAATTCAGACCAACTGAGGGTAGGATTAATGAAATCCGTGGCTGGCGCTCTCTGCAGCCTGGCAGAGGCTACAATGAACAAAGCAAATGGACTGGCCACTGGCCCGTCAGATCGGCAAATCCTGCTTGTCCCAGGCAGCTGGAAGCCCATTGCCTTGCCCTGCGGGCGCCTCTGTGGGGAAGGAAATTACAGTGCCTACTTGAGCTCTTTCCTCCAAAGGATACCAGGGAATGAACAACCGAGGCAACAAATGCCAGTCCACGGAAGTGGCGATGGAAGGGCAAGGAGCGGTGAGAGTAGTTTCCTAATTATTTTCTTTCACTTTGTTGATTTCTTTGCCCCTCTTGTGATCCACCTCCAAACCAACAGTTCCCTATACTTCTGCAGCCGAGTCCCCCACCGTCACCGAAGCCAACTCATCTCCTGAGTAACAGCGTCCTCTCAACTCTCTGTGGGCACCTGCCATCCTGTCGTCTTCTGCCTCTGTTCTCTCAGTCCTCACCTCATGGCCACTGTTACCCATGCTATCACCTTGGGAGCTTTCCTTGTCACAAACGAAGCTGCAGTGCTGAGCAAGGAAACCATCACTTGACCCACTTCATACACCTCGCTGTCTAGTGCCCAGTCTCTCTTGTCTTTCCAAGACCCTGAACAAACTGAGCCTCTCTCCGATCTACCCAGAGTCTTCAGCAGAGGATCCTTAGGCATTGTTGGCCTTTGGCTTCCCTGCAGTACAGATGACCATCTCCAGGTGTTTCCTGGCCTGCTCCTCACATCTGACAATGCTAGAACTAGCTGGAAACTGGTTTCCTTTGCAGTGGAAAATTTTGGCTTTTTGTTGAAAAACCAAATTCCTTTCAGTTTTTGAATCCCGAAAATCAAACATTTTCACCTGAAAACTGCTGAAAACAAGCCAAAAAAATTGTTTATCCGTTTTCTGATGCAAAAATCAAAAAATGTCAAGGAAACCAGACACTGTCCGCAAATGTTCATTTAATTGAAAATTCAATCTTCTGTCAAAAATAGTTTCAACAGAACATTGTTGACCAACACCATCTTTTCTCATCCTATGGTTTCCCAGAGCAGCTTTCAATACTGTTGATTCCTCACCTTCTGAGCACCTCAGGTAGAAGTTGGTCTTTTCCTGGCATGATCCTACTTCTCTAATCCTACTTTTATTTCCACTGAAGGCTTCGCATATTTTCCTTTAATCCTTTCTGATATGCAATGCCTCCAGCCTCTAACCTTGGTCCTTTTTTAGCCTTTCTCTCCTTTCTATTTTCCAACCAGCTCTCCTCTCTGAGACATCTCATTGCTTCAGCCTTGGACATCTTTTCTATATAGAACACAATCAAGCCACATTTACCCAACCCTCTGTCTGGTTCCTCTAGGTAATACCTACTTGTCTACCAAGACACATCCACCTCTAGTCTATGCCAAATTTCTTGCTATCAAATGCACCATAAAGTAAAACCCAACTTTTGGAAAGTCCTTCCTGTATCCTGTATGTAATTCTACATTATCCTTCTTAATGCCAACTAGATCCAGCAATGGAACCAGAAATTCCAGCTCACCAGCTTCCTGCTCGAACCATTACAAAACACTCCATAATGTGCCATTCATTTCTGGTGGTTTCTGTATTAACCCTGGCTGTGTGTTCCTTCCCTTTCAAAAGGATGATTTGATCCCTACTGTTGTTTAAAATATAACTGCGTGCACCAAGCCAGTCACAAGCTGGGGGGTTCAATCCTGCAATATAAACAACTGAGATCAAAAAACCCTAATGAATTCCTCTCCTCTAAGATGTTTAAATGGGGATTCTTTCATGTTTAATGTTTAATATGACTGGATAGAATTGGTTATCTCCTGTTACAGTGTATTAACACAGATGATAGAAGCTAACTGCTCAGATGTATCCTAATGGGCTCCATGATGGTAAACGTTCCCAGCCAGTAGTCCCACTGCTGGAAAGAAGCCACTCTTCTTGAACTGATTTTAAGAGGGCCATTAGCTAAACATTAAGTTAAAGTTTGAAATGAGGCTTTGGCCAAGTGTTGATCTCTTACTGAAACAGTAACCCCTTGGTTGACTGGCATCCCAGTGTTAGGGTCTGATCCTTTTATTTCTATGGACACATGAACATGAGAAAGATTGCAGGGTCAGATTCTGAGTGACAGGACTGGAAAAAATGTCTTCATAACAGATGGTTGCCTTTACAGCTAGACATTTTAATCCAGCCCTTGAGCTTCCGCCGGGGAGCAGGGTCAGAGGCTTGCCCCACTACGGCTCTCCAGCTGAGGAGTAGGGTCGGGGGCTTCTTATAAAACAATTAAGACAACAAAGGAACGGCCATACTGGGTCAGACCAAAGGTCCATCCAGCCCAGTATCCTGTCTACCGACAGTGGCCAATGCCAGGTGCCCCGGAGGGAATGAAGAGAACAGGTAATGATCAAGTGATCTCTCTCCTGCCATCCATCTCCACCCTCTGACAAACAGAGAGGCTAGGGACACCATTCCTTACCCATCCTGGTTAATAGCCATTTATGGACTTAACCACTATGAACTTATCCAGTTCTCTTTTAAACACTGTTATAGTCCTAGCCTTCACAACCTCCTTAGGTAAGGAGTTCCACGGGTTGACTGTGCTCTGTGTGAAGAACAACTTCCTTTTATTTGTTTTAAATCTGCTGCCCATTAATTTCATTTGGTGACCCCCTAGTTCTTGTATTATGGGAATAAGTAAATAACTTTTCCTTATCCACTTTCTCCACATCACTTATGATTTTATATACCTCTATCATATCCCCCCTTAGTCTCCTCTTTTCCAAGCTGAAGAGTCCTAGCCTCTTTAATCTTTCCTCATATGGGACCCTCTCCAAACCCTTAATCATTTTAGTTGCCCTTTTCTGAACCTTTTCTAGTGCTAGAATATCTTTTTTGAGGTGAGGAGACCACATCTGTACACAACATTCAAGATGTGGGCGTACCATGGATTTATATAAGGCAATAATATATTTCAGTCTTATTCTCTATCCCCTTTTTAATGATTCCTAACATCCAGTTTGCTTTGTTGCTTTGTTGACCGCCTCTGCACACTGCGTGGACATCTTCACAGAACTATCCATGATGACTCCAAGATCTTTTTCCTGACTCGTTGTAGCTTAATTATATTGTATGTATAGTTGGGGTTATTTTTTCCAATGTGCATTACTTGACATTTATCCACATTAAATTTCATTTGCCATTTTGTTGCCCAATCACTTAGTTTTGTGAGATCTTTTTGAAGTTCTTCACAATCTGCTTTGGTCTTAACTATCTTGAATAGTTTAGTATCATCTGCAAACTTTGCCACCTCACTGTTTACCCCTTTCTCCATATCATTTATGAATAAATTGAATAGGATTGGTCCTAGGACTGACCCTTGGGGAACGCCACTAGTTACCCCTCCCCATTCTGAGAATTTACCATTAATTCCTACCCTTTGTTCCCTGTCTTTTAAGCAGTTCTCAGTCCATGAAAGGACTTTCCCTTTTATCCCATGACAGCTTAATTTACGCAGAATTTCACTCCAGAATGATACTAGTCTTTTAGCACATGGTCGGCTCATATTCAATTTGTGATCCACTATAACCCCTAGATAATTTTCTGCAGTATGCCTAGCTAGTAATTCCTAGCTAGTAATTCCACATTTTGGATTTGTGAACTTGATTTTTCCTTCCCAAGTGTAGTACTTTGCACTTGTATTTAATGAATTTCATGTTGCTGAATTTAGGCCAGTTCTCCAATTATGCCAGGTCATTTTGAATTCTAATCTTGTCGACCCCCTCCCACTTTGGCATCCTATGGAAACAGGTTCTATCAAAAAATTTTCAACCAACTGTTCTCAGCCTTTAATGGATAGAGAGAGGTAATGTATTCCCTAGGGGGATACCCTTCCAGTGAGAATGCCCGGCTCCCTACCCCAAAGAAACATGAGCCACCTGCCTGTAAGTGACACAGATGTCTTAGTGAAGCTTGTCACTCAGGATGGGACACAGAGAAGGGGAATGTCTGTTAAATAACCAGTTTTCAAGCTATGTGGGACTTTTGACTACATTACATTGAAGGATGTAGACAGGGTGTTGATGCTGACTAATTATTTGTTGGTTTTTCACTGTTCCTTCGTAACCATCTCCTGTCCATGAGAACACTGATCATCAGCTCCAGAGGATCCATCTGTTTTGTGCAAATAAACTAAACAAGATAGAACAAATGCTCTGGCCGTGGGGTCGCCACACCCTTTTGAAGAAGAAGGAGGAGGCTTTGATAGGTGCAGATAAGACCTGCAAACTCAGGTCCAGGAGCTTTTGTTTTCTTTGCTGTGATCCTGAAGAGAGGAGTATGCCCGAGCCCGCACAGAACGTTCCCACTGAACAATGTCAGCCACACGCCAAACTGGAGGAGGGCCAGCCTCACTGCACTCAGACTTGGAAGGCAGCAGGAATGCATAAAGACCAGACCTAGGTTATCGCCGTTTTCCCAGTGAAGGCCAAAGCAGCTATTTGTCATCATTAAGTTAATGCACTATTCTTATTTCTGTGCATCCTTCAAAGTCAAGAAACTCTTACTGAGGAATTAAAATGAGGGAAAGAACAACCTGAATCCCTGAGGCCAGCTAACTTGATGGAGAAGGTGAGGGACGGCCGTCATCCCTGACATGTCTGCAGTGTGCCCTTCATGAACATAGCACTGTCCGCTGCCTGAACTGCACTAAAGGTTCCATTTGCGAACTACCACAGAGACAAATGGTTTGGATCACATGGTGTTTGTCAATTGCCTTCTGCTAAAAAACAAAGCCAGCATAAATTCATCACATAGCGGTAAGGTCCATAGTAACATTCTGAATGCTGCACCCAGCTTCTGAGCACGCTCACGCCCTGACCCAGTAAAGCACACTGTTAGGTGCTTAACTTTACTCACGAGAGTTGTGCCAGTGGGTGCCTATCGTTATTTCTTCTTAGTGGGTTGATTTTTCAGGCCCCTCTCCTGCATTCTTACCACCCCCTCAATTCCCATCAGTCACTGCAGAGAGTGCCCAAGAAAAGCAGGATTGAATCTGGAGTGAAGCTCTCCCTAGGCTGCTGTCCCCAAGTTTTCCTACAAGAGGTTTAATTTTTGCAAACTTTCCATAAAGGAAAATGAGTGGACTTGACGAGACCAAGTGCTGGAGATAATGACGTGCTAGGACCGCTCCATTCTGGCAGACCCTAAAACAACACAGACTTGGGATTAGGGTGACCAATGTCCTGATTTTATAGGGCTAGTCCCAATTTTTTGGTCTTTTTTTTTATATAGGCTCCTATTATCCCCCCACCCCCATCCCGATTTTTCACACTTGCTATCTGGTCACCCTACTTGGGACCTCCAGCCTTCAGAGTGCCAAAGCCATGCCACTGCACAAGGTTGACAAGAAATGAAATACCAAGGGTTAATGAGAGGACCAAGACGAAGTCAAATAGAACAGGTGAGGTGCACTGGCAGAGACTCACTCATTAACTTTGCAATCTCAGATTTGATCATTTACAGTAATAGGCTTTGATTAGTTGCTTCCATGTTGACATTAGGCCTGGATGAATGGTTCAGAGACTATCAGAGACCGTTTGAATTGTCTTCATTCAGACCAACTGAGCTGATTTCAAACAGGGCGGCTAGGGATGAGTGAGCTGATTCAGAAAAGAAATCAGAGTTGCTCTCTGTCACAGACCAGGGTGTGGGTGGTCAGGCCTAGTGATTGGAGCCAGAGTCAGAAGCCAGGACCAGCGCTGGGGGTCAGAGCTGAAGTGAAGAACCAAGAGTCAGAGCCAAGATTGTGGCAGGAGTCAGGAACCGAGCAGGGGAGCAGGACAGGAGGAAGGCCGGGAACAAGGCAGACACAATCGCAGCTGCAGGTGTAAGTGTTGGGCGGCTGCTGGCCTGGTGTTGCTGCTGGGCTTAGAGCAGGCAGGGGGTCTGGTCCATCTGGGTGTTCAGTTATAGGTCAACGTGCTGGTCCCAGGCTCGTCTGCAAGTCTGATTCCTGCCAGTCTCACACACCAACTGCCCCAGCCCATGCTTTAGGTGTTCAGTCAACATCCATGTTTCATTAGCTTCACTTCCTCGCTCAGCGGCATGCCCTTGTGGAAACCCAGCAAGTTCCATTACCTGCTCGCTAAGGTTTCTAGAGCCCTCTGCTGGTTTCATTTGAAGAACCACTGATCCCAAGACCCACCTTGCCAGGGAGAGAGCGACCACTAGAACCGCTGTTCCACTGGGGGGAGTAGGAAGCAGTGACCTTTAACAACAGAACGTTCCAGGAGGGCTCCTAGGTTCCATGAGCAGGGGCGCCTGAATATCTGCTATTACGGAGTCTCTGGATTGACAAGAGGCAGAAAGTCCAAGAGCTCTTACAAAGAACCCTGTCTCAGGCTGTTCCGCAGTCCGGTTTTTTGGCTCCAAGGGGTTTGGATAGGTCGGAGGAGAATCCAGACCTTTGCATGCTTATCCTGTCTGAATATGAGGCTTGGCTCAGCTAAAGGTCTGAACCCCAGCTGGGGTAAATCCTTTGAAGTCTAGAGAGTTGACTTATGGGACGGGGCTATTCCAACATTCAAGAAGGCTGCAGTGAGGTTTTTGCATGATTCATGGTGGCCCAGCAAAACCTTTCTCCTTGGGAGTCTGTCCCCAGAAGGGCCAAGCCCTTTCCTTCCACCCTTACTTCAGGGATTGTCACCAACACCACATGAGCATGGCACAACATAAACACCTTCAGGTCTGTGTTGGATTCACCTCGCTTTGAGCAGGGCAACTGGACTCCCCATCAATGGGTCATCCAGGTGATGCCTCTCCTTTTCCAACATCTCCCAGTGTGATGGAATTAAGCAGAGAAAAACACAGGAAATGCACTCACCCCATGTCAAAAAAGAGGATAAGGGAGCCATTCAGGTTAGCCAAGATAAAAGAAAAGATTTAACTATTTGGTGAACTGCTAACTCATGGAACTCACAGCCGAAAGAAATCATCAGCAATTTAGAGGAGACAGTGTGGTCAGGAGATAGGGCATTGGCTCAGAGCCAGGAAAGGTGTGTTCCATTCCAAGCTCTGCCACTAAATTTCCATTTGTCCTTGAGCAGTCATTTCTGCCCTGTTGCCCCTTCCACTGGCTGTTGTGGACTGCAAGCTCTTCAGGGCTGTCTCCTCCTATGCGTTTGTGCAGCACCTGGCACCCAGTCCTGGTTGCGGTTTCTAGGGCACTGCTCTAATATGCACAATAAAGGTGACTTCTTCTGTGATCTAAAATATAGGTTAACGCCCCCCCCCCTTTCAGTACCCTTCACTTCCCAATTCCGCTGGGATTGGACGAGTCAGAAAGAACCATGAGACAGGGTTGAAATTTCAGGAAGAAGTTTGCAGATCAGAGAAGTTCAGATAATTTGGATAGGAGTCAGCTAAAAGATACATGGCCTAATTTTCACCAGGTCCCATTATTGCAATCTGTGATGTGCACAGAGACCCCCACTTCCATGTCAGCATGCAGACGACAAATAGGATGAATAATTCTGCTCTTATGCCAGTTTTACACTGGTGTAGCACCACTGATTCAGCAAAGTTATCCCTGAAATACTCTGATGTTAGGTGCAGGAAGACTGTGCGAGAGTGAGAAAAAGGAAGTGCCAGAAGTGATAGTACTGCAAGTACCAGAACGGTGTCCTGGCTTCCCAAAACACACTGGAATGGCAGCCTGCCACGACTCGCGCCATGGAGGAAGTTCAGACCCAGAGATCTGGGGCACTAGATGTGGTAATTGCAAGGATACTAATGGCAGTTGGGTTGAAGTTTGACTCCCAAATTTTGGGGGTTAATTCAAACCAAATTGCCAAAACTTGGGAGGGGTGGGTTGCCTGTCACTAAACTGCTGACCTGGCCGCTGAATTGGGCAGAAATGGATTATACTGCATCTCTTTGGGAACGAAGTACAACCCAGCCATGAAAGGATCTTTATAGGAAAATTGGTCTTAAACCGTCTCCTGCTTTACTTCTGCAGGACGCGCCCAGATGCCACTAGCACCCCTCGACCTATGGGGCTCTGCAATTTCTTCTTTGAAACAACTGCTCAAGCGAAGCTCTGGAGCTAAAGCTGTGACAAAACCAAAGCCCCCTAAGGTAAGTGCTTTCAAAATACACTGAGCTGAGAGCTTGGTTTGGAAAACCCCGTTTCTCATTGCCATCTCCTGGTCAAAAGCATGAACTGAATGTCCTCTCATCCAAGAGTCCTGTGGCACCTTATAGACTAACAAGACGTTTTGGAGCATGAGCTTTCGTGGGTGAATACCCACTTCGTCGGATGCAAGTATACCCACGAAAGCTCATGCACCAAATGTCCTGTTAGTCTATAAGGTGCCACAGGACTCTTTGCTGCTTTTACAGATTTTTACAGATCTAGACTAACACGGCTACCACTCTGATACTCTCTCATCCAATGCACAAAGTAGGAGCAGAGAGGGAGAGAGACTAGAGCAGAAGCGTGACATCTGATTGGCTGGAGTCCTCCTCTGGTGATGATGGCAGGGTACTGGGGGCAGGAGCTTAAGATCTTGTCTATGAGAGTCAGTCAAAACTTCGCAAAGGGGGAGGGGGGCTTGAGAAATTTTACATTTGTTTTCTTCTGGCGTGTTTGAAACAGAATCAATTTTTCCTATTCAAATGTTTCACTTTCCCCTGTTTTCCCTGCCTCCACATTTGTATCAGAAACATTAATAATGATTAGCAAAGATTTTCATTTACCAAACCCCCCCTAAAAATAAACACACTCTCCCCCCCGCCGCAAAAAAAAAGCACCACTTGGTGGTCAGTCTCATGCCGCAACAGCATCTTCATGCAAACCTCCAGGAAGATAAAGTATAAGCTGAGCTAAGACCATATTCCATGCACAGTCCTTGTGTCCCAGGCATCATGACCTCCTGAGCCTTACCCAAAGCAGGAGGTTGGGGATGTATGGAGTGCACTTGCTGAGACATGAGAGGTAGCAGCCACCCCTCTTTTTTGAATGCCCGTTTGTGACAATAGCAGTGTAGGAAGGTGTGGCCCGGCAAGCATTGTCATGCCAACGTGCCTCAACTCTGACCTCTAGGAGCCAGAGGGTAATTCAATCTCCACAGCCCCATTCCATCTTTGGCCTAGTCTGGGCAAAGCTTGGTCTTCTGTGCTCTAGGTACAAGAGACTAATTGCTTCTTTCTGCTCTGCAGTGGATTCCTGTCTGTGTATAGAAAGAACATCGGCACAGAGTTGGCTTTCTTGACTTCCCAGGAATTTCTTTTTTGTATATGATTGTAGCAACTAAATCACTGAAACCTTTCCATCGACTTGGATCAGGCCCAAAAGGTTTCTCCTGGGTCTCCCTCTAGGTTCAATGAAATATTTAAAGTATAACATTCTGCTGGGGGGGAGACATTGTGTAATATTTGCCCAGGTCTTACTCAGATGCACCTGCTCAGCCACTGTGGTTCACATGTACAATGGAGGAACCTGTTTAGTATTTACACATTTCACACAATTTAAATCCTTCTTAATTTGGGGAATTTTTGGCCAGTTCCCAAGCTCTGCTCCCTTTATCCTTTAGTTAAACAAGCTGGCGGGTTTAGTTTGAAAAGTTAAAAAGAGTACTGAATGCTATTGGAGGTCTAAGCGAAGAGGAATGAAAGGGAATCGAATTAAAAGAGGAAAGAGATAAGTATCATCTTGATTATAAAGGTCATTTTAGCTACCCAGGGGACAGCATGCAAGGTGGTCCCCACGCTGTAGGCCTGATGCAAGGGCTGGGGACAATTCCAGTATCTGAGCCCCTGGGAGTGCAGCGGCTGTTCCTTTCAGGTGCCTCTAGTGGAACACATCACCCAAATCGGGTAGGGAAGAGGTAGTGTCACGTCTTCCTATCTCTGCACCATGCTCTGCACAGCTGGCTAACTGCAAATGGGGCGCACACTGCACCAACCAAAGAGATGAAACAGCTTATCCATTTCCTCATGCTCTGGGGAGCTCAGACAGGGGTTCAACGGAGAGAGCATGCCCTTCTAAAAAGCACAGACCCATACTCTTCTTCATATGTTACCCAGAGGGAATGGTGCTTTTTGCCATTTTCACCAGGTGGGCTGCTCATTTCCTGGTTCTTTCAGTGAATTGTGAGAATCAAATTGGGGTTATTTCTCCCTCTGGTCTGAAATCATTTCAACCCTTAAGCTTGTTTAAAACCAAGATTACGAAGACTTTTGCGCAGAAGGGTTTTTCCTAAGACTTGGGACCTAGTTGAGTGATCTCCATTTGTTCCTGCCTGTTCTATAAACAGCCAAGTTACAGAGTCAATCCATGCTGGGCTCTTTTCTTTTTAGTTTATATACAGCGGTGACACTAATCACCCCTGTATTCACACCCTCCGCACTATTGTAATGCTCTTGGTACAAATATGCCTTGTGAGGTAGCATTTAAAAATGAAGAATTCATTGATCATTAACATTCTTGTGTGATGTATGTGCAGGGTGGGTATGAAGAGTTATGAATATGTGCTGGGATTACAGCTGAAATGTGTGAACCAGGTTTGTCAGGGGGAGTTATTAAACAGGTCTATCCTAACCAGAGGAATGGGTGTTGACCTCAATTTACATATAAGCAGTAAATGGGACCATTAAGACACCCGGGACAGAGATAGCAGGAAACAGAACAATCTGTATGTCAGCATATACACGTGGAAGAAGGAAGAGCATAGAGCTTCTTTCACCACTTGATGCCATATCACCTTCGTCACAGCTTGAATAAACTTTACTTTGAGGCATAGGCGCTGGCTTTTGCTTTTGTTGGTAGGTGCTTTCCAAGAGGTATGTGTGTTTTGGGGGGCAGGGGCTATTTTTGGCATATTTATACACTTATTTCATCTTTTAGTTATTGAATATGTGTCTGTCATTGATATCTTTAGTATTTTAATAATGACTACATTGTTATGAACTACATAATTACGTTATCATGAATTACAGTGTATTAAAATCATTGCAATCACCTACAATCTGTCTTTGCTAATGTCCCAGTTTAAAGACGTTACGTCTCACTGTAGCTTTCTGGGTGAAAGCGTCAGCAAGCTTATTTATGTCTAGTTTCCTGGTATGGTTTTGATGCAAGTTAAGGACAGCTAGGTTATTCAGTTATGTCTGACCCATGGATGACTGGAGATCATTTTTAAGTCTTCTGAAGCTGGAGAATGAGTGTTTTGCAGTTCAGGATGATACAGGCACAGTGAGAAGGATTCTTATAAATTTGCAGTACTCTATGCTTCCAGAGTTCTGCCAAGGACGCCATGATCTCTTTCTTGATGGGTAACAGCTAATTTAGACCTCATCATTTTGTATGTATCTTTGAGATTATATTTTGCCATATGCATTACTGCTTTGGATTTAAGCATCTTGAGTAGTTTTGTATCATCTGCAAATTTTGCCACCTCACTGTTTACCCCTTTTTCCAGATCATTTATGAATATGTTGAATAGGACTGAGCCCAGTACAGACCCCTAGGGGACACCACTACTTACCTCTCTCCATTCTGAAAATTGACCATTTATTCCTACTATGCTTTTTAATTCGGGGTATACATTTAATTTGAGCCTCTATTCTAGTGTCTTTAAAGAGTGTCCATGCAGTTTGCAGGGATTTCACTTTTGGCACAGTACCTTTTATGTGATGTATGTGCCAGTGAGCACTGAACCAATAATAACTGAACATTTAGTAACTACACAGAGGCAGTATTCTCCCTTGATCTTTGTGCAAACTTCCCACGAGCATCAGGGAGTGCCCACTGTGCATGGCTGGGAGCACAGGGCTCTGAATTTGTATCTGGGCCCTAGATAAATATGGAAATCTGTCCTCTCCTCTGAAGGAGTTTGATACCCCATCGTGTTTCCATGTTCAAACCCCCATTCAGAACTGCAGCTTCTGGATTTAGAACACAGCTCAAAACCACTAAGATTCAGGTTCCTATTGGCGAACACAGAATGTGCAGTCTGGGTCGTCGATGTGGGGCAAGAATGGCTCTGTACTGTTTGCATAGCACAGGCTTCTGTTCCTTTGGAAATACGACAAGTCAGTGAAAATGAACTTTCCCTTGAAATAGTTATTTAAATTATGGAATAAAATATGTGTTAAAGCAGCAAAGAATCCTGTGGCACCTTATAGACTAACAGACGTTTTGGAGCATGAGCTTTCGTGGGTGAATACCCACTTCCTCAGATGCATGTAATGGAAATATCCAGGGGCAGGTATATATATGTGTGCTAGCAAGCAAGCTATAGTGTGGCCAGGGAGTTATTATGGTGTGGTGTGCAGAGCCAGACGTGTACCCAGAAGCCTCCTACTGCAAGACAAACCCAAGAGAGAAACCAACAGGAGTCCACTGGCCATCACATACAGCCCCCAGCTAAAACCCCTCCAATGCATCATCAAGGATCTACAACCCATCCTGGACAATGATCCCACACTTTCACAGGCCTTGGGTGGCAGGCCAATCCTTGCCCATAGACAACCTGCCAACCTGAAACATATTCTCACCAGTAACTGCACACCACACCATAATAATTCTAGCTCAGGAACCAATCCATGCAACAAACCTCGATGCCAACTCTGCTGACATATCTACACCAGCGACACCATCACAGGACCTAACCAGATCAGCCACACCATCACTGGTTCATTCACCTGCCCATCCACCAATGTAATATACGCCATCATATGCCAGCAATGCCCCTCTGCTATGTACATCGGCCAAACTGGACAGTCTCTATGGAAAAGGATAAATGGACACAAATCAGACATTAGGAATGGCAATATACAAAAACCTGTAGGAGAGCACTTCAACCTCCCTGGCCACACTATAGCAGACCTTAAGGTGGCCATCCTGCAGCAAAAAAACTTCAGGACCAGACTTCAAAGAGAAACTGCTGAGCTTCAGTTCATCTGCAAATTTGACACCATCAGCTCAGGATTGAACAAAGACTGTGAATGGCTTGCCAATTACAGAACCAGTTTCTCCTCTCTTGGTTTTCACACCTCAACTGCTAGAACAGGGCCTCATCCTCCCTGATTGAACTAACCTCGTTATCTCTAGCTTGCTTGCTAGCACACATATATATACCTGCCCCTGGATATTTCCATTACATGCATCTGAGGAAGTGGGTATTCACCCACGAAAGCTCATGCTCCAAAACGTCTGTTAGTCTATAAGGTTCCACAGGATTCTTTGCTGCTTTTACAGATCCAGACTAACACGGCTTCCCTCTGATACTTGAAAATGTGTGTTGACACTGAACCAAGTTTGCAAACCCCAAAACTTTCCCAGTAAGACCCAGGAGTCTTGCGAAATGTCACAGATCCGAGCCAGCCCTTTCCTGGCCATTCACTAGGACTGGGAGGGGAACCCAAGCCTCTGTGCTTCACATCCCCAGCATGTTTTAAACCCCTCGAACCTGCTGGAGTCCTGCCACTGCCCCGTTCTTGGCACACCAGGGACAGACCTGGTATCCAACACCTACCTCTGAGTGTTGGAATCCGCTGTCCAGCAGCCTAGCCCCTCTAAGTTCACCCTTCCCTTGGCGGCTCCCCTGTGTTCAGTCAGTCAGTGTTTTTCACCCCCTCCCTGTCCTGCCCTGGCAGCAGCCTCCCTCATCTTGATCCAAGGCAGAATGGCTCTCCCTCTGTGAATCCCTTTACAGACTCCTTCTAGAGTCACCTGCTTCTTTTGTTCTGCTCGTTGGTAATTTTCTGCTGCTCTCAATCCTCCCCTCCCTTCAGACAAGATGAGGAAATTTCTTCTCCCAACTAGAGCAAACCCATTGTCCCAAGGTGTTCTACTTCAATCCTTGAGTGCTGATCACTCGCCATTGTCTCTGGCCCGGCAAAGACACGACACAGCCCTGCTAGCTCATGGAGGATCCACACACATATAAGCTTTCCATGACACAGTAATTCCATACAACCATCACAAGTCAGGAGTGGTACAGACAGAATCCCCAATTCATCACACCAAAATCCAAGTGATCTTTGGGCTCTCCCAGGCCTGCCCAAAGGACCTGGGTTTGCACTGGAATTGGAGTTTAATAATTTGCCCCAAATGAGTACAGTAGAATCTCAGAGTTATGAATACCTTGGGAATGAAGGTTGTTCATAACTCTGAAATGTTCGTCACTCTGAACAAAACATTCTGGTTGTTCTTTCAAAAGTTTACTACTGAACATTGACTTAATACAAGTTTGAAACTTTACTATGCAGAAGAAAAATGCTGCTTTTAATTGTCTTAATTTAAATGAAACAAGCACAGAAATGATTTCCTTAGCTTGTCAAATCTTTTTTTTTAAACTTTCCCTTTATTTTTTAGTAGTTTACATTTAACATAGGACTGTACTAGATTTGCTCTGTGTGTGTGTGTGTGTGTGTGTGTGTGTGTGTGTGTGTGTGTGTGTGTGTGTGTGTGTGTGTGTGTGTGTGTGTGCTTCTGCCTCGCTCTGTACATCTGGTTTCAAATGAGGTGTCTGGTTGACCCGTCAGTTAGTAAGTCTGAGGTTCTACTGTATGTGAAAACTTTGCAAAGCAAACGCCTCCCCAGCCTCTCACAGCAGAAGAGCTGCTGTTACACTGTGCAAGGCAGGGGAAGGATTTGGGGAGATCACAAAGGAAGAGTGGCATAGAGCCTGCCTCCACTGGTGTAACCTACCGGTGAGTGTATTACAGGACACCGTTGGTGCCTCTCTACAGAGGATAGGAGCTGTTTCAGCCTGCCGCTGCAGAGCCTTGCTCAAGCTGTAGCAGGGCAGCTCCCACTTTTAGCTCTGGAGAGCCCCAGTTGACTGTGCAGCCAAGAGGACGGGCATCATCTTCGGGTGTCCTGAGAGCTGTTGGCTTGGGATGGTTGGAGGTGGAGCCACCAGGACTACACACTGGGCTGTGTGAATCCTTCAGACCCAGCTCCAAAGAGGGTAAGCAATAAGGAACCCAGCCAGCCAGCTGGGATAGGTCACCTTGGGACGGCCTACCTCCACTCCCCATACGCCCTGGGTTGCATGGTCTCTCTGTTCTGGCACCTGAGATATTTAGAGTGGGCACTGGTAGCAGAATTTTATATTTTATATAGTCGCTGATCCTGCAAACACTCAGATGTACAGTGCCCCTGGCTGCAATTGTGTGAATGAGGGTTTGCAGGGTAATTTACTGTGGTTTTATAAACAACTTCTATTCTATTGCAAAGTCAAACAGAGATCTGATGGCATGTGTGTAAATATACCAGGGAGTCCCTTTCATATCCTGCTAGGTAGATCACTGTGTAAATAACACATGGTGCTGTCCAGCACTGCATCACTCCAAAAGCCAATCATTAACACTCCTTTCCACCTGTGTTCAACTCAGATGAGGTCAGGACACTTTTCATGTACTGGGACTCAAGGTACAATTCACCCGTTCTGAGCCCAGATGCCAGGGTCACACAGAGATCGGTACATTTTCAGTGAGACCAGTCATGTTATCAAAGCTAAAGAAACCTCCCAAAAGTCTGCCTGCCAATTTGAAAGTTTAGAGAGAAATTGTGTAAAAAGCAGATGGAAAGTGAAAACAGAAATTATTTCTTCCAAAGGCAATAAACAGGTGTTGTCAAGTTAAGTCTGAGCTGAAAATAAAAGCAAGTCAGAAACAGGCAGAGTACTTTGGGCAGGAATTAATTTCCTGCCCTAAAGGGCTGTGTTCTGTTCAACAGCTGCTGTCTTCCAGCTCAGGGGTGGCTGCACTTTAGTGCTAGGTGAAGCGATCTCTCTCACACGTGTAATAATAATGAATAATAATAGTAGAATATTGGTTGCATTGCGGTCATACCTGTAGGATCAGGACCTCTTTGTGCTAAGTACAGTACTGTACAAACACTTCACAAAAAATGGCTCTTGCCCCAAGGAACAGCTGTTTGTTTGTAAAGCATTTGTGGTTCCTTTGGGAATGACACAGAGAATAAACCAGCTGACTTAGGCTGGCTGTTGTTTTGTGGCTTGGGATTCGTTTTCCCTCAGAATAAGCCCCAGCACAGAACAGTGGCAATCTTGAGAGTCCCTGACTTAGCCCAGGCTGTGGGTGTTGCCTCAGTTCAGGGCCACCTCTCTACCTGCCTCCAAGAGGGGCGCAGGCGGGGTTCGTCTGATCTAGTTTCTCAAGTGCTTTGCAAACATAAAGTCCCTGTCTGTCCTATGTGCCATCATCAGTATTAGTCCTTTCCACTTGCTTCTCCCCTCATTTTCCTGCTGGGGATTTCTTCAGTCTCACAAACACGCTCCCATAGCACAGGAGTGAAACACGTAGATTCCAAAAACCTATCAAGCAGTGTGACCTGTAACCATTGTTAATGATCTCTGCCTATCCAGGGACAAAGAGCTAGATTTAAAAATAAAATACAGGGGGGGAGGGGAAACAGGTTCCTCCTGACTTTCTGAACTAATGAATAGATCTAAATTTTCAGTAAGCAGGTTGTGTACTTACTATGTGTACAGAGCATTCAGGGAAGCAATTAAAGGTATTTATTCCCAGGGCAGCCGTGCCTTTTCGCTACCAAAGTACCTCACCCACCTTTATACACTATAACTGTAGAATTCTCTCTCTCTCTCTCTGCTTCAGACTCTCTGAAGTTAGCACTGCTTTTAGACTACTGTGGGCTGCTAATTCTGATTCCCGTTCCTTTCCCCCTCGTGAAATGTATTGCACTGACAGATCTGGGGCCTGATTATTCTTATTCTTTATATTGTGGTAGCAGTGAGGAGTTGGACCAGGACTCTGATGCAATAGATGTGGCACAGGCACAAAACAAAAAGACTGTCCTTGCCCCAAAGAGCTTGTAGTCTTGTAACATTGCATGAGCAGAGTAACTGCCATCAACCGACTGGAGGACTTCTCCTGGGTGTACAGTCAGACCACTTTCCCTGCCAAAAGACCTCCCTTTGCAGGAGGTGATGTACAGTGATATTAGAGGTGTGTCTTTGATACCCAGGCCTATGCCCAGGTTCAGACCCCATGTTCAGCTAACTAGATGAGTCAGAAGATTCCGAGATTGCCATGGTAAATGAAAGCTCCTCAGCTAGTGTACTGGAGCCTTCTGTCTGGAAGTTCAGCACACCTCGGAGAATGCATCTTGAGACTCTAGTGACATGCTTCGCATCAGCTTCATTAGCTCCAAGAGAAAACTTGGGGTGCTCAGGAGACATGAGAATTCCCATGTCCTCATACAACACATAGATGCATTCACCCTACAGGGTGGGGCCTCTTCTGCATGTCTGTCTTCAGCAAATAAAATGCTCCTATTTCCTCTGTCACCTACCCCAAAGCTCAATGAAGCCAATCGAAAGTCCTCTCCTCCCCATGTAGACATTAAAGATGCAATAGCATGTTCCATAAAAGTAAGAGTTTGTCCCAGTGTCCTTGATCAAACATTTCCACTTGCTCATGTGCATACTGTGTTGCCTTCTTGCTGTGTTTCCGTATCACTGCATGCATACCATTTGTGAAGAACTGTGACCCTTTGGAACGAAAGGCACTATTACTTTATTAAACATGTATTATTATATTATTATTATTATTATTATTATTATTACTAATAATAATAATAATAGCATGGAGCTCTCTGATCCCTCTGTTGACAAGAAGAGGAAAAGACAGCTGTGGTCAGTTTTGTTTCCATGGTATTTACCCATGTTAGTTGGTTTGGGTTGGATTTTGTTTATGTTTTAAGTGTAAAATGTAATGATAAATAATTATCCAGACAGTGCTCAAGAAAGGGCATCGAATTTGTGTCAAATATAGTCTGGGTGAGAGGTCACCCTGACTGAGCAAGAACTGGACTTTGGTTGGGTGGTGAAGCTGGGGCTCTAAGAAAGAAGAGAAGGGGGACTGGTTTCCTCAGGGAGTGGAGTGGGGTGGAGTGGGCTGATTCCAAACAACAAGGACTGTGTTCAATGGTTCTTTGTGGTGTTTAACTTCTGCAGCTTGAGGAAGGAATCTACAGGAATGGACCAGTGGCGTTCAGGAGACTTCACGGAGAACCACCCAGTAGAGGTGAGTGATCCCATAATGCCCTTGGCTATCACAGACTAATTTGACAGGTGAGTGGGGGTTTTGGATCTCCAGCAGCTGAACACTTACCAAGACTTGTGTGTGTGGATGTGGATGACCAAACTCCTGGTATGTTGAAAAATCATCTGGGTTGGTGACCCAGGAAACATTTAGTTTATTTCCCAGAGCCTGACTTAGAAGTATGGGTCAAGGAGGGGGTGTGAGCCAGTGTTTGCTTTATTTTTTCAAGGACTCCTAGACATTTTGAACCTGCCCTTGGTGCTGCTGCTTACACCTGGCAGGAGAGTTATTCTTGTATTTTTATAGGATGAGGATGATTCATTGGCTTTTTGAAAGCCACAAGGGTCCATTATGAGCCGCTAGCCTGACCTCCTTTAATCACGTCAGGACCCCGTTGTGCTAGGGTGCACAGATATATAGTAAATGGCAGCCCCTGCTCCAGGGCACTTAGTTTAAAAGACAAGACATAAGAAGTGAAGAAATGACCCAGGGGAGGAGAGGCAAGAGGACAGGAGTGACAAAGGAGATGTCTTCATGCCTTTCATTTATGTATAGTAGTGTCCAGACCCAGAAGCCCCAGTCAGGACCAAAACCCCATTGGGCCAGGTACTGTACATGCACAAAGCAAAGGACCCTCCCACGCCAGAGTTTACAATCTCGTCTGAGACAAGGTGCAGCTCATGATGGTGGTGGGGGTGCGGTGGAGAGGGGAAGTGATGCTATCAGTAAGAGGAGCCATGAGGCATAGAATAACCTTTCAGAAATGTCTCTTGTTTTATTCATTGCCTTACATTTAGGCCAGGCTATTTTTATCTCCAGCTTTGTGGGTGTCTGTCTCAGTGCACGGGAGCCCACTTGGTAATTTTTAACTTCTGGCTCCAACTGAGCTCTTATTGAAGCTGATAAATTAGGACTGGAATCAGCCCAAGACAATGCAATTGTCATGTACTCTCTGCCCTCTCCAATGAGTCATGGCTCTCCAACCACTTACAAAAACTGCAGTGGATGGGCTCTCCCGCTGCTGGCCAGTTCCCAGTCACCTGATTCCATTGAAGTGTGCTGCCTCTGAGGTTTATACACGTATCCCATCCCTTAGTATAGGAACTGCCAGATTGGATCAGAGGTCCATCTAGCCAAATATCCTGCCTCTGACAGTGGCCAGCACTAGGTACTTCAGGGAAAGGGAAAAAAGCCTACAGTAGCAGTTGTGGGCAATCTGACCTCCACATTAGGTCTGCCCTCTGCTCTCTAATATTTAGAGATCAGCTTAAGCTATAAAGCATGAGGTTTAGTATCCCTGATTTTTTTGTTATCATTAGCTATGGGCTCAAGGGCTTCCTGTGGCAGCGAGTTCCACAGTCTAATCACACATTGTGTAGAAAAGTGTTTCCTTGTATTGCTTTTGAATTTGCAACCTTTTAATGTCATTGAATGCCCTTTATTTTTGTGGTGTTACCCTCTGCTTCCTTCCCCTGAGGAAGTGGACAACGTGCAGAAAGAATAGCAAATATGGCAGGCGATCAGCTTGGCTTAACAGTGAAGTCTTCGGTGAGCTTAAACTCAAAAAGGAAGCTTACAAGAAGTGGAAATTTGGACACATGACTAGGGAGGAGTATAAAAATATTGCTTGAGCATGCCGGGGTGTAATCAGGAAGGCCAAGGAACAATTGGAGTTACAGCAAGCAAGGGATGTGAGGGGTAACAAGAAAGGTTTCTACAGGTATGTAAGCAACATGAGGGTCAAGGAAAATGTGGGACCCTTACTGAATGTGAGAGGCAACCTAGTGACAAAAGATGTGGAAAAAGCTGAAGTACTCAATGCTTTTTTTGCCTCTGTCTTCACAGACAAGGTCAGCTCCCAGACTGCTCCACGGGGCAGCACAGTATGGGAAGAAGGCGATCAGCCCTCAGTGGGGAAAGAACAGGTTAAGGGTGTGACGAACTGGGAAAGTTCTTAATGTTTTCTCTGAATACTGTATTGGTGCCTCAGTGTCCCCATGGCAGTTCTTAAGTATGTGGCAGTGCAAAGGGCCAGTGCACCTAAATGCCTGACACTCTGTCTCCTAGGAACTGATGGCCTGGGCCCCTCCCCTGCAAAGGTGCCAGCTGAAGGGGTTGGAGACAAAGGGATCAGGTGACCTCCTGGCCCGGAAAGGGGCTGAGCAGAGGAGGGGCTGGGAGGGGTTGTTAGTCTGGAGCTGGCTGGGGTCAAGGGTGGAGGGCAGACCTGGGGGTCTGGCTCACTGCCCCCAGAATGGACCCAGCCGAGGGGTCCGGTTCGCTGTATCTACAAGCTCTGTTTTAGACCCTGTTCCTGTCATCGAATAAACCTCTGTTTTACTGGCTGGCTGAGAGTCACGTCTGACTGCAAAGTGGGGGTGCAGAACCCGGTGGCTTCCCCAGGACCCCGCTGGGGTGGACTCGCAGGGAAGCGCACGAAGGGGCAGAGGATGCTGAATGCTCCAAGGAGAGACCCAGGAGGTGAAGCTGTGTGAGCTTCTTGCCCTGAACAAGTCTGCTCCAAGGGAAAGGAGGCTCCCCAAAGTCCTGACTGGCTTGGTGGGGAGCAGTTCCAGAGCATCGCCCGGTGACTCCGTGACAACTGGTGGCAGCGCTGGGATGTACTGCACCCCGTGAATGGCGTTGCTTGCAGTAAGTGACTGGGGAGCAGTAAAACAAAGGAGGGATAATGAGGACCAGGCGTGCTGAAGGCTCAGAGAGGGACGGTTTCAGGGGGCAGTTAACCTCTGGGAGTGTGTGACCAGCGAGAAGGACTGTTGGAGTAACGGGGTCCCCCTGAGGACTGCAGCGAGCAGTCTCAGGGGCGGAGGAACTTGCCGCTCGACCCTGGGAGAGAGAAGGATTTTTGCAGTAGCAGGGTTCCCCGGGGGATTGCAGGAGCAGTCCCAGGGGCGGAGGAGTCTGCAGCTCGACCCTGGCAAAGAGGTGTTGATCACAAGAAGGGCTGGCACACCAGGGGTTCTTCCTGGAAACCATGGGGGAGCCAAGAGCACACAGGCCTGTGAGTCCAGAGCCACTTGGGAACGATGAAGTGATGGCTTATCACCATCTCCTTGAGAAGGACATTGTGATCCTGTGCACAAAGAGAGGGTTACGCATGGGGACGTTCACCAAGGCACAGTTAATCGTGCAGTTGAAGGAGAAGCACCGCTCTGAGGAGCAGATTCCTGGCCCAGATGGGGCTACAAGAGGATCTGAGAGCAGCTGGAGCATCAGCCAGGCATCCCCGGGAGTCTGGTCCCCAATCAGACGAGGGTCTTCACGATTGAGTTCCCCATCAGGAGATTGGAGACGGGGGATGGGAGCAGAGCCCGAGAGAGCGAGAGGACCGTGAGAGAAAGGAAGAGCCCGAGGAAAAGCTGCAGGAGAAGCAGCAGCAGCGTGGATTGGTGATGGTGGAGTGGAGAGACATAGGGGGCTGCCCAGGGGTCAGTGGGGAAACACGCCTGCGGGGGCGAGACCCTGGGACAGAGAGAACTGTGGTGGTGCAGCCCCAGATGCTGAGGGGCTGTGGAACCTGGGTGAAGTTCCCTGGGGTGAAGCCCCTCGCCCTGCCTATGGCCCAGATCCCTGTGCAGACCCAGAAGGGGTCGGGCTGGCTGGTCGTTGGGGTTCTCCAGGATATCGGCTGGGAGGCCCTGTTGGGGGGTGACTGTCTCCCCATGGGACAGGATCCAGGCCCCGCTCCTGTAACGGCCGAGGGTTTGAATTCAAATCCAGGGAACCAATTGGCTATGGATGGAAATGGTCAGTGAAAATGCAAATAACCTGGCTGGCAGGGGGAGGGGCTGCTGGGCTCAGGATACCTGCCTACCTGTAACCAGCCCCCTGGGGCTGAGTGGGAGGGAGAGATGCTCCCCGCCCCCCTGCACACCGGAGAGGGGGCTCACACTGGCTCTGATGCTGTGACCAGAGCAGAGAGCTCGCTGCCTGCCCCCACTGGGACAGCAAGGGCAGCACTGAGCACGGGGGGAGCTGAGACCCCAGCTGAGTGGGGGGACACCCAGACAGGGCAGGTCAGCTGCCAAACCCGGTTTGCCTGGTCCAGACGTGCTGCTGGGAAGTGATTACACGCAGGAAGGGAGCTACAGGGACAGGGCTCAGGTGGGGCTGTGACCCCAGGCCCAGCCAGCGAGAGGGAGCAGGTCCCACTCCCTGCCCCAGCTGCTGAATCCCAGAGTGAGCTGCAGAGGGATCCCTCCTTGGAGAAGCTGAGAGAACTTGCTGGCCACAGTGCTGCAAACCCCCTTGGGGAAGGCTGCAGGGACAGAGTCCTGCCGGAGAAGGGATTCCTGTACCGGAAATGGGCTCCCCAAGGGGAAGTAGAACTGGGGGAATCGGGAGACAGGCTGGCGGTACCCCAGGAATCCACAGGGTTCTTCCCATTTTGAGCTGCTGGATGGGAGGAGGAGTGAGGGGGACCCCCTGGACCTGAAGAGGAAGTGATTGGATGGAGAAGGGGGAAGACCCCCTGGGGGATCTCTTCCCTGCGGTGGGAGACAATCTCCCCATCAGGTGTTCCCCGTTCAGAGTCACTGGGAAAGCAGCCAGAACCTAGAGAGAGGTGTCAGGGACATGCTGGCTTTAGATGGGATCCCAGCCATTTTTACAGCCCATGGGCCTCACCGTGGGCTGATCCCCAAGCGAGACAGGATGATCTGGTTTTATGGGGGCTATCAGAAGCTTTAAAGCCATCACAGTGTCCGATGCCCACCCCATGCCTAGGCCTGGGAGATTCTAGACAAGCTGAGAGGGATGGAGAACTTGGCCCTGGCAGACACTGATAACATTGTGCATCTTTAGCCAGACCTGGGAGGAACAGGTTGTCCCAGGTGAAGAGGGGGCTGGGTCTGCCTCAAGGAGGTGGGACTGACGTTTAAAGCTGGAAGTGCAAGGGGAACAGCAGAGGTGTTGTGTCTAGGCCACAAAGTGGGAAGCGGCTGCCCAAGCCCAGAGCTGGCAAAGGCCAAGATGGGGGCTCAACCCAAGGGAGCCCGAATCACAGACAGAGTGCTGGGAAAAAGACCCAATCCCAGCTTGAAGCCCAGGGGTACTGGGGTGGCAAAGGGTGTGGGCTGCATAAACCTTCCCACATGCGGCCTGCAAGTGCCATCAAGCACACCCGACCTAAGGGAAGGCGTGAGACTGGACTGTCTGGTGTAACTCACACCAAGGGATGGGAGAGATGCTGGGGCATCCATGGGAACCTTGGTGGGTTCGAACTTCCCCAGGTCACTGGCTGAAGTGACCTCGCTCAGTTCGGTCTCGAAGGGGGAGAGATGTGACGAACTGGGAAAGTTCTTAATGTTTTCTCTGAATACTGTATTGGTGCCTCAGTGTCCCCATGGCAGTTCTTAAGTATCTGGCAGAGCAAAGGGCCAGTGCACCTAAATGCCTGACACTCTGTCTCCTAGGAACTGATGGCCTGGGCCCCTCCCCTGCAAAGGTGCCAGCTGAAGGGGTTGGAGACAAAGGGATCAGGTGACCTCCTGGCCCGGAAAAGGGGCTGAGCAGAGAGGAGGGGCTGGGAGGGGTTGTTAGTCTGGAGCTGGCTGGGGTCAAGGGTGGAGGGCAGACCTGGGGGTCTGGCTCACTGCCCCCAGAATGGACCCAGCCGAGGGGTCCGGTTCGCTGTATCTACAAGCTCTGTTTTAGACCCTGTTCCTGTCATCGAATAAACCTCTGTTTTACTGGCTGGCTGAGAGTCACGTCTGACTGCAAAGTGGGGGTGCAGAACCGGTGGCTTCCCCAGGACCCTGCTGGGGTGGACTCGCAGGGAAGCGCACGGAGGGGAGAGGATGCTGAATGCTCCAAGGAGAGACCCAGGAGGTGAAGCCGTGTGAGCTTCTTGCCCTGAACAAGTCTGCCTCCAAGGGAAAGGAGGCTCCCCAAAGTCCTGACTGGCTTGGTGGGGAGCAGTTCCAGAGCATCGCCCGGTGACTCCGTGACAAAGGGCTATTAGAAAAGCTGGACATGCACAAGTCCATGGGGCCGGATCTAATGCATCCAAGGGTGCTGAGGGAGTTGGCTAATGTGATTGCAGAGCCATTGGCCATTATCTATGAAAATTCATAGCGATCAGCAAAGGTGCCAGACGATTGGAAAAAGGCAAATAGAGTTCCCATGTTTAAAAAAGGGAAGAAAGAGAACCTGGGGAACTACAGACTGGTCAGCCTCACTTCAGTCCCTTGCAAAATCATGGAGCAGGCCCTCAAGGAATCCATTTTGAAGCACTTGGAAGAGAGGAGGGTGATCAGGAACAATCAACATGGATTCAACAAGGGCAAGTCATGCAGACCAACCTGATTGCCTTAGATGATGAGATAACTGGCTCTGAGGATATGGGGAAAGCGGTGGATGTGACATATCTTGACTTTAGCAGAACTTTTGTTACAGTCTCCCACAGTATTCTTGCCAGCAAGTTAAAGAAGTGTGGGCTGGATGAATGGATTATAAGGTGGATGGAAAGCTGGCTAGATCGTCGGGCTCAAGGGGTCGTGATCAATGGCTCCATTGTCTAATTGGCAGCCGGTATCAAGCGGAGTGCCCCAAGGGTCGGTCCTGGAGCCAGTTTTGTTCAACATCTTTATTAATGATCTGGATGATGGGATGAATTGCTCCCTCAGCAAGTTTGCTGATGATACTAGCTGGGGGAGCAGCAAAGAATCCTGTGCACCTTATAGACTAACAGACGTTTTGGAGCATGAGCTTTCATGGGTGAATACCCACTTCGTCAGAATACCCACTTCACCCACGAAAGCTCATGCTCCAAAACGTCTGTTAGTCTATAAGGTGCCACAGGATTCTTTGCTGCTTTACAGATCCAGACTAACACGGCTTCCCCTCTGATACTTAAGCTGCGGGGAAAGGTAGATATGCAGGAGGTAGGGATAGGGTCCAGAGTGCACTAGACAAATTGGAGGATTGGGCCAAAAGAAATCTAAGAGGTTCAACAAGGACAAGTGCAGAGTCCTGCACTTAGGACGGAAGAATTCCATGTGCTGCTACAGGCTGAGGACTGACTGGCTAAGCAGCAATTCTGCAGAAAAGGACCTGGGGGATTACAGTGAATGAGAAGATGGATATGAGTCAACACTGTGCCCTTGTTGCCAAGAAGGCCAACGGCATATTGGGTTGTATTAGTAGGAGCACTGCCAGCAGATTGAGGGAAGTGATTATTCCCCTCTGTTCGGCAGTGGTGAGGCCACACCTGTAGTATTGCATCCAGTTTTGTTCCCCCTACTACAGAAGGGATGTGGACAAATTGGACAGAGTCCAGAGGAAGGCAAGAAAATTGATCAGGGGGCTGGGGCACATGACTTATGAGAAGAGGCTGAGGGAACTGGGCTTATTTAGTCTGCAGAAGAGAAGAGTGAGGGGGGGGATTTGATAGCAGCCTTCAACTACAACTACCTGAAGGGAGGTTCAAAGAGGATGGAGGGCGGCTGTTCTCAGTGGTGGCAGATGACAGAACAAGGAGCAATGGTCTCAAGTTGCAGTGGGGAGGTCTAGGTTGGATATTAGGAACATTATTTCACTAGGAGGGAGGTGAAGCGCTGGAATGGGTTACCTAGGGAGGTGGTGGAATCTCCTTCCTTAGAGGTTTTTATGGCCCGGCTTGACAAAGCCCTGGCTGGGATGATTTAGTCAGGGATTGGTCCTGCTTTGAGCAAGGGATTAGACTAGATGACTTCCTGAGGTCTCTTCCAACCCTAATCGTCTATGATTCATAGAATTATAAGGCAAAGATCTCCTGCAAAGAGACACATTAGCCATTGGTTCCATGCCAGAGAGTGCGAACTAATATGTGTTAATGGAGCAATTTGATGTCACACTTCTCTTTGCACAGGGTTGTGACTCATGGAGGCTACAGATCCCAGCATAAAAGGCACTATCTGCTCCGCCTGAGTGCAGCTGACACCAGGCTGGGTGCCGTACTCACTTAAGACAATTATGCAGCATTTACACCACTAAGGCAAAAAGGCAGTAATTTCAGTCACATACTTGTCCAAAGCTCAGGATTTGCTAGTCAACAGTTGAACCAGAGAAGGTTGTACGTTGGACAGCACAGATGTCTTGGACAAGATGGAGTATTGGATGTCGGGACCTGCAGTCTCTGCAGGCCACACTGCAGTACTGGCAGATGAGACGGGCATGTAGCACAGATCACTCCTGGCCACACCTGCACGATTATAAACCTACTGTAAGAAGAGTTTAAGGGACAAAGATTGCATTGTGGGCAAGACTAGGTTAAGGCCCAGATCAGTCAGAAATGTAAGGCTCTGACACTGTTCTGGGTTAAAAGACACTTGAGTAGCTCAGATGTAGCTACAGAAATGCTCTCTGCAACTTTCAAGAAAGCCACATCTCCTCCATGCTCAAAGCAGGGCTTCAGTGGGACTTGAGGGTGCTTAGCCCTTGTGTAGGTTCTCCACACAGGGTGAATTTCTCCCCGTCTGAAGAAGGCTGGCAGAATTGGGCCCTCTTCAATCCTCACACAAGCCAAACTCTGTTTGTTCAAGTTATCACGATTTTGCCATGGAGGGAGGGTCTGCCTAAGCTTTAGTCACTGCTCTCCACAGAGGTGGGGGTGTTCTCCGTTTCCTGAAGGTTTAGAAGTGAGCCAGCAAAACCAGTCAAAAATGAACTTAGCTTAGCACAGGTTGAACACCCTGGGTCTATCTACACAGCATTTTGGAGTGAGCCTCCCAGAGTGGGTTGACAGACTTGGGTTAGAGGAGCTCGTGCTTGGAGTGTGGCTTGAGCCATGAAGCCTTGGGGGGGATGGACTTCAGCATCAAAAGCTGCAACTTTAAAGCTCTATCTACACAGCTGGTGCAAGCCCCACTCACCCAGGTCTGTCAACCCAAGCTGGGAGGCTCACGCCAAAATGCTGTGTAGACAGACCGCAAGAATCCAAACCTTCTGATTAATTCCTTTATTTCAGGTACATCTGACAAGCTGAATGAGCAGGGCACAGACCCAAAGGGCCTCTCTGTGGCCGGACTGAAGCCGTTCGCTTAGCAATAGAGAGCTGGTGATTAGCAACTGCAAAGTTACTTCAGCCTTTAACTGTGCAAATGCTGCTTAATTGTCTCCAATGAGTGGAGCCCCAGGCTGGCATTTGCTCACTTGTGCATTATTTTCAAAGTAGGCATAAAGCACTTAACGAATCGGAGCGAAACACAAACAGGAGTGGGTCGATAGCTATTGACAATAGACTTAGTGTTCTCTTGTATATGATAGCTCTGTTTATCCAAAAGAATACATGTATTACAATGGCAATTCACCTATCCGCAGGGCAGATTCATCGGCACGGTAACGAGTTTGGCAGGCATAGGCACCTGAGACTGAACAAAGAGAAACGAGAAAAACAAAATTACCAAGTCAGTTCAGTCCTGCCCATTTATTTGAGCTGCTCCACCTCCTCGCTGCGCTGCAAGACTTCCTCAGCAAACAAGAGACACAAAAGCCACGCTAGGGCAGCCATCCTCCCCGCTTTGCCTTGAGGCAGTAACAGTAGTTTCAGTTGCCCGGGGTCAGAGACTGGGGCCTGGGCTTACAGTACCCACTTCTGTCGATGTAACTACGTCACTCAGGGGTGGAAAATCCACATGCCTGAGTCCCCGCAGTTATCCTGGCCTAGCTCCGAAGTAAATAGGCTATGGGATAGGAAGGACTTCTCCCGTTGCTGCCCATCCCGTGGAAGTGGAGTGTCTATGCCAACTAGGAGAAGCTCTCCCGTCAGCGTAGGTAGCAGCTTCGCTAAGCACCGCTGCAGCACGTGAAGTGTAGACAAGCCCTCGGCTTGCTGGCCTGCCTTTGCCGGGGCCGCGAGAGGTTATTCCTGCCTTTGGCAACAGGGCTGGAATCCAGAGCAGTAAAACTCAGTGGACTGACTGCTGAACTGCCAGGCTTAGGGCCATTTTGTAAGCGACCCTGATTCTTCTCTGACTGACACCAGTGTAACTGCCATGTTGGGATTCCAGCTGGCACTGTAGCAAGAGAGGAAACTCAGGCCACACACTGGCAACAGCATCTCTCTCGCGCCCTCTCACCTGGCCTCCCTCATGGTAGGATGTGAGAGTCTCACACACATTGGTGTATTTCTCTTCCCACGCCCCAGGGCAGCAAGGCCTTAGTGGGAATCATGTCTAAAGGCCCCACCCCCAGCCTTGCGAGAGGGACCACTGGACCCAGGAACCAAACGAATATGGGGGACAACTAATGATTAACAGGGTCAGGAGTGAAAGTCACAGGTTCAAAACTAATGATCCAGCGGGGGACATGGAGCAGAGACCCCCAGACAGTGCCCGCTGCTCCTCAAAGCTGCCTAGGGAGCCAGCACACGCTGCCCAGAGGAACTCTGCCTTGAGGCATGAGATAGGCCCCTGAGTCACAGAGTGCCCCTTGTCCAGCATCCTCCTTCTGGGGCTGAAGACGGCCACTTTGGCCAGGGCTAGGAGGAGGCTGACGAGGAGGTGTCATGACTTCATGGGGCCCCGGGGCAGTAAGGCAGCGCTGTTATCCCCAGCTCACAGACAGCATCCTGAGGAATGGAGAGACTAAGGGTGCGACTCCCCCTTGCTCGCTGATGGAGCACCCCCTACACAGCCAGAAAGGGCCATTAGCCCCGTGACCGGCTGCACCTGGAGGAGTCAGGGCTGATGACTTCTAACTAATGATGAAGCTCAGCTGGGCAGGAACAGGTTGAGCTGAGACAAAACCAGGAAGGGGCGAGCAAGAAGGGGCTGCAGGAAGGAACACCACAGTCACTCCCTAGAGAGGAGGGGAGTGGGCGAGGGGTGAGGAGGCAGGAGTACACCCTGGGATCCTGCCTGGGAATACAGACTCTGGCAAGAACCCAAGAGGGTGACGTAGCCATGGGGAACAGAAGAGGTTCCAGTGGTCACTCGCTCAGGGATGGGCCAGAAGGCAGAGAAAGGGAAGTAGGAAAGAGCCCAAGGAAACAGTGACAGGGCATTGCTTAGATTGTGGTGGCTGGACATAGAGTCCCTGGGCTGGAAATTGGAGTGGATGGCAGGCCCCAGGTTGCGCTACTAGCCACTGGGAAAGTGGCGGAATCGGGGCAGAGCCTAAGAGACGTCATCCCAGATGGGGAAAACTACAGTGACCTGGCCAGAGGGCCAAGCCATGACGAGGGAAGCACCCTGAGTTATGAAGAGGGGGACAACCTGACTCTAACCGCCAGAGAAAAACCAAGCAACTGAAGGAGCAGGCATCAGGCTGGTCAGGAACTAATGCCCAGGCATGGCAATAAGGAGGTGCCCAACGTTAAGTAGAATACCCTGTGACAGGGCACTACAGAAAACTTGAAAATAGCTGGAGCTGGTGCAGATTTCAATGGTAAATGGTAGGGTCATGAAGGGCTGGATCCTGGCTGCATTGAAGTCAGTAGATGCTTTGTCTTTGCATTTTTTAGGACCAATGTGTGAGCCACATTCAAGTCAGTGACCTGGAGATCACTCACTGAGGATCCACATTGGCAGCATATTACTGGGGCGCTGCTTTGCATGCTTAACTCTCTTTGGTTCATTGACACCTTCCAAAGCCTTACCTCCTTTGTGTCAGTTTTGTCCACATTCTGCAGCCTAGCTGATGTGTAGATGTGAGCGCTCTGGAGCAGGGGACGTCTTCGTTACTGGTTTGTACAGCACCTAGCACATTGGGACACCGATCTTTGATTGGGGTTACTGGGTGCTACCATTCGTCAGCAGCATCGAGCTCAATGAACATGACTGACCAGCCTTATTTTTCCTATGCCTAGCCACGTGGTGGCGATTAACATTCGTTTGTAAGAAGGTAACTCAGACTGTGCCATATGTCCTTTTGGCCCAGCCATGACTCCACTGTCTGTTAACCACGGTGTGACTTTGCCACTCCATATTTTATGGAATATGCTTGTAAGTGTAAATATGATGTAATGGAATATGCGTTAGGCAAAAGTCTCTTGAAAGGTATTATTACAAGCTTATGATCTACTGAGTGTGTTCATCCTATGTGTTTGGATGTATTATTTCAATGTCTGGAGTTAGGAGAATAAGATATAAACTTATATTACTGATGTAAACATATTAAGTGGAAGCCATTAAGGTGCTTCAGAATCAACGCACTGTGAATGGGTTGTTTACCAGCAAGCCTTCCTGTCTACGTGTAGACCAGCCCATGGGTAATGAAGAATGGAGACAGGACATGTGAACATGTCACCTGATACTGAAATCCGGACACTTGGGGGAGGGGGCAGGGATTTTGGGGAGGGGTTCAATAGGGACAGGGAGGGGGCAAGGCAAAGGGCACAAGCATCCTGGCACCAAGGAAAGTTGGGGCCTGTGGTCCATGGCTTCCCACAGCTGCCTGGGCTCCCTGGCTGGGCTCCAGCTGTCGACATGGCTGGGAGGCAGTGCCTCAGGTGGAAGAGGAGGGGCAGGGGGATAGAACTGTGGTGAAAAGGGGATGGACCAGGCCTGGCTACTTTCAAAAAGTGGGAAGGCTGTGCTCCGTGTCTCCCCCATTCTGGGCACCCCTGCAAGCAGGCAGCTGTGGGGAGCTGCAGAACTCCGGGCAGGTGGAGGGGTCTGGGCTCCCCAACCCGGTTCCAGCTTCTGGCTTGGCTGGGGTGGGGTGGGGTGGGGAGGACTTACGGGAGGAGGAGAGGAGGGGCAGGGCCATGTGGGGGGCAGGGCCTCCTGGTCCCCCACTTTTGGGAAGACTTTGGTGCCCCTGCAATTCATCTAACCCTGCTCAGAGCATGATGCAGCAGTTGAAATGCCCAAGGCCTGTCTACATGCTCAGCTTCCCCACCGAGTCTCCTGGCAGGCACTGGTGCACGTGAGTCCCAAATTTAACTCTGCGTTTGTCGCCAAGATGGAGATTCCATACAGATTGCACAGACTGGGAGCCAAAAGAACATGATCATGTAAAGTCTTCTGTGTGCTTTTCAGTATCTTAAAATAACACACTGAAGGGTTTAGGACTTACTCATGATTTGGATAAGAAAAGAACCCATTAAAGGTGTCAGTGCGCCTTTGTTTGCCTGATCTGGGCTGTCATCAGAACAGCTGATGGTTATCTGCTCTCAAATGCATCCACACCTTTGAAGTGATAATAAAGCCTTTGTTTCCTGCCAGACACTCCGAAATGCCTCTACCCGCTGGGGCAGAGAGGGCATGTATGCCTGGGGTGTCCCCATTTTTCCTTTGCAGTGAGCTGTGGTCCTCTGTGGTAGCTGTACTGCCCAAGGGCTGACTTCGGGACATCTACTCTTGCATCCCGACTATTATTATTTATAATTAGGGGGCCCCGCTGAGACTGGGGCTCTGTCTACATAATAACAACCAGCCCCTGCCCCCAAAGAGCTTGAAATCGAAAGTGGCGTGAAAGACAGGGTGGAAGGATTAGTAACAGCCATTGCGCCAGAGATGGCAATTTCCTGCAATATCTTTGGAAAACCGTATTACGTTTAAGTAACTCTGGAGCCCATTGTCTTAAATACAAAGGTTCTGTATTATTGTGGGCTTGGATAATTCAAGGTCTTTGCTGAAACAATGCGTTCAAACAAGAACGGTCTTTGCAGACAACGCGTGTGAAGTGGATTTCCTGGGAAATATCCAGAGAGAGGTGAATGCAAAATCCCCACTCCTGCCCCAAATCCCCATCGCCATCCTTTTGCAGCTATGCCCTGAGGAGTGGGCCTCTGGCTGCTGATTATCTGTTAGGTGAGGCCAAGATCTAGGGCCCAAGCAGCATAAAGGAGAGAGTGAGCTCTTCATGAATGTGCTGTGCTGACCTGTGGCTGGTATGAACTTGTCACCATGGAAAAACCCTGTGGTGGGGTTTGACGGACTGACTCCTAACAGAGCCCTTGTGGGAGTTAGGGCGGGGGCACCGGAACAGGTCCCATCACCTTTTAGCTTCCGTAAAGGCAAGCAACGGGGAGAGATGGTGGAAAGGAATGAGCGGGGACAGGGTGTTGGGGGGCATGGTTAGGGTGCCAGTGGCCCCCTGACTTTGAGGGAGCTTCTGCTGCTCCTGAGTTGGGAGGTGATCTCTGGTAAGCTGTAGCATGCCTATAGGTTCTTTTATTGTTTATATATGTTTTCTCTAATGCTTTCACCTTAATCATAGAGCCAGAGGGTTAGATGGGACCGCAAGGGTCATCTAGTCTAATCCTGCCAAGATGCAGGATGTGTTGTGTCTGAACCATCCAAGGCAGATGGCGATCCAGCCTCCTTTTGAAAACTGCCAGTGATGGACTTCCCACAACTTCCCTGGGCGTCTGTTCCATTGTCCTGCTGGTCTTACAGGTAGGAAATTTTTCCTGAGATTTAATCTAAATCTGCTGTAGTTTGAACTCACTGCCTCTTGTCCTGCCCTCTGTGGCAAGAAAGAACAACTTTTCTCCATATTTTTTATGGCAGTTTTTCAAGTATCTGAAGACTCCTATCATATGCCTCCTTAACCTCTTTTCCAGACTGAACATACTCAGTTCCTTCAGCCTTTGCTCAGGTGGCTTTTATTCCTTCCTATTGATCATCTTTGTCACTTGCCTCTGGATCCTTTCCAGTTGCTCTACATCCTTTCTATACAGAGGTGACCAAAACTGGACACCGTACTGTACTCCAGCTCAGGCCTAACCAGCACCAAGTAGAGCGGTACTATCACCTCCTGTAACTTGCATGCTCTGCCTCTGTTAGTACAACCCAATGTTCCATTTGCTTTTTTTTTTTTTTGAAACAGCATCACATTGCTGACTCCTGTTGAGTTTGTGATCCACCACAACTCCCAGATCCTTTTCAGCAGTGCTGCTGCAAAGCCAGTTATCCCCTATTCTGTATTCATACATTTGGTTTTTCTTTCCTAAGTGTAGCACTTTACATTTGTCTTTGCTGAATTTCATTTTGTTGTTGATAGCCCAGTTCTCCAATTTATCAAAATGCCTCCGAATTTTAGGTCTTTCCTCCAAAGTGTTTGCAACTCCCCAAGCTTTGTGTCATGTGCAAATGTGATCAGTGTGCTCACTAGTCCTACATCTAAGTCATTAATAAAGAGGTTAAACAACACCGGACCCAGAACAGATCCCCATGGAACCCCACTTGAAACATCCTTCCAATCCGACAGCAGTCCATTCATAGTGACTCTTTGTTTGCGATTGTTTAACCAGTTATGTATCCACTTAATGGTAGTTCTATTGAGCTTGCATTTCTCCAGCTTACTTATCAGAATATAACATAAGAACAGCCAATAGGGGTCAAACCAAAGGTTCATCTAGCCCAGTGTCCTGTCTCCTGACAGTGCCCAATGCCAGGTGCCCCAGAGGGAATGAACAGAACAGGGAATCATCAAGTGATCCATCCCCTGTCGCCCATTCCCAGCTTCTAGCAAACAGAGGCTGGGCACAAAATCCTTGTCCATCCTAGCTAATAGCCATTGATGGACCTATCCTCCATGAACTTATCTAGTTCTTTTTTGAACCCGTTATAATCTTGGCCTTCACAACATCCTCTGGCAAAGAGTTCCACAGGTTGACTGTGCGCTGTATAAAAAATACTTCCTTTTGTTTGTTTTAAACCTGCTGCTTCTTAATTTCATTTGGTGACCCCTAGTTCTTGTGTTATGAGAAGGAGTAAATAACACTTCCTTATTTACTTTCTCCATTCCACTAGTTATGATTTTATAGATCTCTATCACATCCCCCCCTCAGTCATCTCTTTTCCAAGCTGAAAAGTCCCAGTTTTATTAAGCTCTCCTCATCTGGTAGCCATTCCATACCCCTAATAATTTTTGTTGCCCTGTTCTGAACCTTTTCTAATTCCAATATATCTTTTTTGAGATGGGATGACCACATCTGCTCGCAGTATTCAAGATGTGTGCATAGCATGGATTTATCTAGAGGAAATATAATATTTTCTGTCTTATTATCTATCCCTTTCTTAATGATTCCCAATGTTCTGTTTGCTTTTTTGACTGCCGCTGCACATTGAGTGAATGTTTTCAGAGAAGTATCCATAATGACTCCAAGATCTCTTTCTTGAGTGGTAACAGCTAATTTAGACCCCATCATTTGATATGTATAGTTGGGATTATGTTTTCCAATGTGCATTACTTTACATTTATCCACATTGAATTTCATCTGCCATTTTGTTGCCCAGTCACCCAGTTTTGTGAGATCCCTTTGTAGCTCTTTGCGGTCTGCCTGGGACTTAACTATCTTGAGTAGTTTTGTATCATCTGCAAATTTTAGCACCTCACTGTTTACCCCTTTTTTCCAGATCATTTATGAATATGTTAAATAGGACTGGTCCCAGTACAGACCCCTGGGGGACACCACTGTTTACCTCTCTCCATTCTGAAACTGATCATTTAGTCCGACCCTTTGTTTCCTATCTTTTAACCAGTTACCAATCCGTGAGAGGACCTTCCCTCTTATCCCATGACAGCTTACCTTCCTTAAGAGCCTTTGGTGTGGAATCTTGTCAAAGACTTTCTGAAAATCTAAGTACACTATATCCACTGGATCCCCCTTGTCCACATGCTTGTTGACCCCTTCAAAGAATTCTAGTAGATAGGTGAGGTATGATTTTCTTTTACAAAAACCATGTTGACACTTCTCCAACAAATTATGTTTGTCTATGTGTCTGACAATTCTCTTTACTATAGTTTCAATCAGTTTGCCTGGTACTGAAGTCAGGCTTACCAGCCTGTAATTGACAGGATCACCTCTGGGAGCCCTTTTTAAAAATTGGTATCACATTAGCTATCCTCCAGTCATTTGGTACAGAAGCTGATTTAAATGATAGGTTACAGACTACAGTTAGTAATTTCTGCAATTTCACATTTGAGTTCCTTCAGAACTCTTGGGTGGATCCCATCTGGGCCTGGTGACTTACTACTGTTTAGTTTGTCAATTTGTTCCAAAACCTTCTCTAATGACACCTCAACCTGGGACAGTTCCTCAGATTTCTCACCTAAAAAGAATGGCTCAGGTTTGGGAATCTCTCTCACATCCTTAACCGTGAAGACTGATGCAAAGAATTAATTTAGTTTCTCCGCAATGGCCTTATCGTCCTTGAGAGCTCCTTTAGCATCTCGATTGCTCAGTAGCCCCCCTGGTAGCCTGGTTGTTTAGCAGGCTTCCTGCTTCCGATGTACTTAAAACAATTTTTTGCTATTACTTTCTGAGTCTTTGGTTATCTGTTCTTCAAATTCTTTTTTGGCCTTCCTAATTATACTTTTACATTTCATTTGCCAGCATTTATGCACCTTTCTTTTTTCCTCACTAATATTTAACTTCTGCTTTTTAAAGGATGCCTTTTTGTCTCTCACTGCTTCTTGTGGAACTGTGTTAAAAGCCTTGCTGAAATCCAGGTATATTATGTCCACCGCATTCCCCTATCCACGAAATCAGTTACCCTATCAAAGAAGGAGATCAAGTTGGTTTGGCATAATTTGTTTTTAGTAAATCCATGCTGGCTGCTAGTGATCACCCCTTCATCCTCCAGGTATTTGCAAACTGAATGTTTCATACATTGCTCTTGCAGATTCCCAGGTACCGAGATCAGGCTGACTTGTCTATAGTTCCCCAATTCCTCCTTTTTCCCCTTTTTACAGATGGGCACTACGTTAGCCCTTCTCCAGCCTTCCCAGGCAAGAATAAGTGTGTTTATTTGGAAAGGGCTGTGCACAGAGGCGGATTATGATTTTGTGGGGCTCTGGGCCAGAGCAAGCGGGGCCCCCTTCCCACTCATAACACCTGCAGTCCCCCCCACTCCTGCCAGGGAAATGGGGTTGGGGTACAGGGGCTTACCCCGCTCCACTGCTGGGTGGGTGGAGCAAGGCAAGGCCCTGCACCCCAACCCCACTCCCCAGCAGGAGCTCCTAGTGGATAGAGTGGGATGGGAGTGCCCATTTTTATGAGACCCCCCCCCCCAGTTGGCAAGGGCCCCTGGGCATGGGCCCAGTGGCTAATCTGCCACTGGCTGTGCAGTAACTTATAACTGCTGGCAATGACACTGTTCCTAACTTTTGAAGAGAAAGCAAAGCACAGACCTTTTAGGCAGTCTGCCTCACTGGAAATACGCTGGTGGTGAAGGCTGTTCTTACTGAGTGATTATATGAACATAATAGCCATACTGGGAAAGCAGCAAAGAATCCTGTGGCACCTTACAGACTAACAGATGTTTTGGAGCATGAGCTTTCATGGGTGAATACCCACTTCCTCAGAAAGCTCATGCTCCAAAACGTCTGTTAGTCTATAAGGTGCCACAGGATTCTTTGCTGCTTTTACAGATCCAGACTAACACGGCTACCCCTTTGATACTTGACAGCCATACTGGGAAAGATCAATGGACCATCTAGCCCAGTATTCTGTCTTTCAACAGTGGCCGGTGCCAGATGTTTCAGAGAATATGAACATAACAGGGCACTTTTGAGTGATCCATCCCTTGTAAGCCAGTCCCAGCCTTTGGCTGTAAGAGGTTTAGGGACACCTAGAACATGAAGTTGCGCCTCTGACCATCTTGGCTAATAGCCATTGATGGACCTATCCTCTATGAACTTATCTAGTTCTTTTTTTAACCCTGTTATAGTCTTGCCATTCACAACATCCCCTGGCAAGGAGTTCCACAGGATGACAGTACGCTGTGTGAAGAAGAACTTCCTTATGTTTGTTTTAAACAGTCTGCCTATTAATTTCATCGGGTGATCCCCAAGTTCTTGTGTTATGTGAAGGGGTAAATAACACTTCCTCATTCACTTTCTCAACCCCATTCTGGATTTTCTAGACCTCTGTCATATCCCCCATGTACCAGCCATCTCTTTTCTAAGCTGCAAGTCTTTTAATTAGCTGTGGTATGTATCAGACCCTAAACGCCGCAGTCTGGTCCGACAACCCTATGTAGGTTGTGGGGAAATAATACCCTCATGTGACCACAGCAATAGAAAAGATCATAATGGGACATGGCATGAATCAAAAATCCTGCAGAGAAGATCACTGTGGAACCTTGCAGCCAGATTGACACGATTCTTCCCACTGACTATTTTTTTTTACTCAAACGAAATGGCCCATTGCAGTTACCACCCCAAGGGGGCTTTGTTCATCCCACATGTGGCCACTGTTCCCCCTAGATCACCTGCGCCCCGTGTCTCCTCTCCTTCTTTTCTTTCCCACCCTAAGGAAACAGTCTCAGTTGATTTTACTTGATTAATTTGTCACCAGCGCTAGTAACTTAAAGCAAAGTGATGTAAATTTAGGCTAAGGTTTGGGGTCACTGCACTCAGATTGGCTTCCCCGGTGTAATGGTAAAGAACACTTAATCCTCCTTTTGACATTTCGGGCTCAGTCATCTTGCACTTTGTGTGTCGCCGTGAAGCTATAATTACTGTACCTGAGTCAGATCTGACAAGTGAAGGAGAGGATTTAATTACAGTAACCTGGCATGACTGTGGGAGGGAGGGGCGTAGGCGGCACTGAACAGACGTGGGGGTCTACGTTCGTGTGTTGTTCAGCTGGTTGCCAGGCCACAGGTTAAATGAAGACGAAAGCTCCCCTGTCATGGGAAGGGATGGAAGGCCTTGTGCTGAATTACAGCTCTGAGGGTATGCAGGCTCACCACTTCCATGGGCTGTCACGGCGAGGGGCTCAGAGGGTATATTGGCCACTGAAAAAGGTAACACTGGAAAGAAGAGAAATACAGCATGGCTGTAACACAGCGACAATGGCCTGGTTTGGTAACTCTGCAGTTTACTGACAGCGGAGAAGGGAAACAGGCCTTGTGCTTTTAGAAGCCTTTGTGGTACTCTGCAATCAAGTGTGGGGACAAAAATCTCCAGTGACCAAGAGCTGAAACAGATCCTTGTATTTAGCACAAAAGGCTTTCATGTGACTGTGCTATAGTGTGGCCTAGTGGCTAGTATGAGGGATTAGGACTCAGAAAATCTCAATTTAATTCCCGACTCTGCTGCTGAGTGATCTTAGGCAGGTCATGTCACTGCTCTGTGCCTCATTTTCCCCATCTGTAAAATGGGGCTGATGATACTGACCTCCTTTGTAAAGTATTTTGAGATTAATTCATGAAAAGAGCTAGGCATTATTCTAATGTCATCCAGGGCAATTAGAGCCTGATCCTACTGTTAGTGAAATGACTTGTTTGATTGCAATGCAAATGGCATGTTCCACTGGGATATAGGGTGGCTGGATATCAGGAACTGGTGGCAATGGGCGGGCAGGATGGGCAAATCTAAGGGGCCTGTTGCTGCCCCTGAATGTCTGGTTTTAGGTACAATGGCCATTTATTCCTTGAAAGCCTACAAAGCCATGAATGTTAACAGGCTGCTGGAGCAAAGCTAGCTTTGCTTAGAAGTTGGTCATAGAATCAGGAAAACTAATCCTTTTTCACGCAACCTCCCAACACACCCCCTGAAAAACTGGCATTTTGTTGCTGTTATTGTACACACAACCACATATATACATATTGCATTTATACGTGTGTGTGTGTGTGTGTGTGTGTGTGTGTGTGTGTGTGTGTAATCATTTATATATATCTATATATATAATAACAAAATAAGGAAAAACAACAAATTATAAGGATTTCCATGCTGGTGTGAACAATTTCCACATCACCAGCTAGAAAAGTCAAACCAGTGACCTCCAGCTTGAAGGCTCTATGCCATCACCATTCCTCTGAGCCATTAATTCACCCTTCTCACATTACTTTATGATTCGTAATGAATCCTATATGGTAATTCTTTGTATTTACATATTTAAGTCAGAATTCTGCCCTGAGGAGAATAACGAAAACATGATGCTCAAAGGCAAAGGACATTTTGCAGAACCTGAAATGTTTATCACTTGTCAGTTATCCACCCGGCCTACAAATGAACTGTCCAGAAGCTCTGGGCTTTCTCAGAGATTTCACACCACTTGAAATTAACCAGGCATGGTCATCTCAGTCTAGTTTCTAATAGGCTACTATCTCCCCACATTTTGTGCTAGGAGAGAGCCCAGGAACTGAATGCTCCATGAAGACTGACTTCCCAGGCAGGGGCGGTTCCAGCTTTTTTGCTGCCCCAAGCACTCTAGTCAGGCAGCCTTCAGCAGCATGCCTGTGGGAGGTCCCCGGTCCCACGACTGCAGCATACTTGCCACCGAATTGTCGCCAAATCCACGGGACCGGCCAACCTCCCGCAGGCATGCCACCAAAGGCTGCCTGACCACCGTCCTCACAGGGACTGGCAGGATGCCCCCCGTGGCTTGCTGCCCCAGGTACGTGCTTGGAACGCTGGTGCCTGGAGCCATCGCTGTTCCCAGGGGATTGTGCCAGGCCAAGGTTAATTAAGACATACTAGACTGGCTTTGGGGGCAGGGACTGTTCTAACACAATGGGGGCCATGGCTGGGGCATGACAGTAATACAAAATAATAATAATGATAATTAATAAAGCTGGTACTTCTGTTGCTGTAGCTATTCTCTGAGAACCCCAGTATCTGAGGGTATGTCTACACTCCACACTAAGCCCAGGCTCTGACTCAGGTTGGAGACCAAGTCCTCCTTCTGTCCACACATAAATCAGTCTCACTCAGAACTGCAAGCTCTCAGGAACCTGGGTCCAAGGACCCTGCTAGTGGGGTGGGTCAGAGCCCAAGTCGTACGGAGAGTGGGGTCCAAGCCCTGTCATTTGCAGTGCGGACGCAGGTTAAGCAGCAGAGCCGAGTCAGAAGGTCTGTGTAGTGCAGTATGGATGCGTTAGCACAGCTGTGAGACCTAGGTTTACAAAGCAGTGAGGACCAACCCAATGGCTGTTGAGACAGCAACTTTCATCAGCCCTAACTCCACTTAAGAAGTTTACTTAAGAAACTTCCCCCCTATTTCATCAGGGGAAGGAACTCTGGCTCCTTTTGCTAATCTCACTTGACCTTAGAAAAGACGTTTTTAAACCACTAATTAAGTGGATGGTAAGATCAGTTCCTGCATGCATTTCTCCGAAGTGTACAAGCCGCAGTGAAGAATAGAGATCTGTGTCTTGGCAAAGCGAGCCACTAGCACCTTCCTTCCCCTAAGCTGAAGTAGGAAATACTTAGTTCATGCCCAGCGAGAACAATCTCTCTCGGCAATAAATCATGGAAGCTGGTTTGTCCACATTTCTTTCTTTTCTTTTGACTGCTTGGCTGAATCTCCCACAGAGAAAGTTACGCCATGCAGGGGATTCAGCAAAATGAATGAAAATGTACACAGGTCACCTACAAACTCCTCACCTCTGGCCACGTTCCAGTTGTGGCTCTAATGCAAGACAATGCCTTTTCACTTTCCCTCCCTGAACCTTATAATTGCAGCTGTTTAAACATTCATCATTTAATGTTTCAAAAAGAGGGAGTTCATTGTATGATGCTATCTGATCCTTCAGACCTGCTGAGTGTTTGTTCCAGGGACCAATGGAACCTGTGTAGGGTCAGGTGGAGTCACTTCATGCTGTCCACCTTGGGCTTAATTTCTGGACATGAAAAAGCTCTCTAAGATTCTCCTGATTCACTTCAAATGGGTTCAGGGAACTCAGTGTTGGAGAAAGGATTCGGTATGATGGGGAAAGAACTCTGCGCCTGATGCACAGAACAGGTGGAGCATTAACAAGGATGGTACAAGCTGGTTCTCCCATGCCATGCAGCTAACGTGCTGCAACTCTGTTCTGCAAGTTCAGCTTTTAGTTCAGCTGTTATGTCCATTAGTGCATCTCATGAGTCTGATAACAAAGGGCACAGTTAGTGTCCTCTGTGATGTGGATAGATGGCCACTTGGAAGTGGCTCTTGAGATCATAACAGGCCACTGAATACATGATCCCAACTATCAACTAACATCTCAAGCTAGATCTAGAAGTGAGAGTCTCTGCATACAATTTACCAATAGCCAAAGGTGTCCAGGCCCCTGGGGCTGCTTGTAAACTAATCCATGTTTGGAAAGAAAGGCTTAAAAAAAAGGTTACTTGCCATCTTCTGACACTTCCATTGGGTTTAATGGGAGCCCTGGCTGCTCGGTGCTTCTGAAAATCAGCATATGGATTGTGGTGCTTAATATTAAACAACAAACTCAAACATTGCAGCCAGCATTCCTTATCCTGTTCCCAATTAAATCCAAGGCAAATGCGGTACGGTCTCCTGCTGCCATTAATGGGGGCAGGATAATTCCCGTTGAAATGCACAAGAAGAGGATCAGCCCCCAAGTTTGCCACAACTTTGCTTATTGGCCGCTTGTTTTCTTCAACTCCGGCTGTCCGTGCATTTCCAAGGCGATTTAACGAGGCAGGGGCTGTGACTGAGCAGGAGGGAGACTGAGACGTTGGCGAGTTGCCAGTGCTGAGGAGCAGCGGTTTGTAAAGACCTGCCAGTCACAAACCATTCGCCTCCTTCTCCTGAAACCTTGCAAAGCCACCCTCCTTTCCACTCTCAGTCACCAGGCAATTTGCTGGCCTGTTTCTGCAGGTCACAGTGTTGGGGAAGCTCAAGTAAAGTTGTATCATTTTTCAGTTCATTGGTCCCCAGACTTCCTGTGGAACGAGTCACGTAGGCCCCGATCCTTCAAGGCATTTCAGTGCCTCACGTCCATTGATTTCCTGTCAGGATTGGGGCCTTAGCCTCTTTGAGGCACTGTGCCTCAGTCGCCCTTCGGTCTAATGCCCCGCCTCACGGGGGCTGTGAGGATAAATACACTAATGGGTCTGAGGGGCTCAGAGTGTGGGGCCCGCTTGGTGTGGTGCTCGGCCCCCCTCTAGTGGCACCTAGCCCTGCTAGAGATTGATGAGACCACTACAGCCGTGGCTAAGCGCCACGTGGCTTTTAGCTCATGCCGTACAGGCTGCTGCACTAAACTTCCGAGGTCCCAGGTTCAGTCCCAGCCACTGACAGTTGGGGTCTGTGGGAGTTGTTATAGCTCCACTGATTTCAGCGTCCTGGCCCTTCTGCTACGCCAATGAACACCAGCTGAGGATCTGACCCTGCCTATTGTCTGCACCACATTCGTTACAAGGTCTGGCGTGGCCGTGAGCAGGATAACGAGTGTCTCCGCTAGATGGATTTGTACAGAGCAGTTTCACAACCTCAGTAACCATTACAGTTCCTTGGGAGCAGGGCCTATGCACGGGCAGTATTTGACTTTGGCTCCAGCTCACTTCTGCAAGGTACTGACCTGCGGATGGAGGGTGCCATTTCTGGGCTGACTGTCCATTTCAGGGATAAAGCCCTTGTGTCTGCAGGGTCCTTGCTGGGCAGAAGAATACCAGCTGACGCTCCTGAAAGGCAGATGCTGCGAGCCCCCCTCTCTTTCTTGGCTCGGCTGCTCTTGGCACCCAGGCGTTCCAGCCAACTCTCTGTTTGCACTTCTCCTGCCACAGGCTGACACCAGATGATTTCCACTCCATGTGTTTGCAAGCTGAAGGGAGGTAAGTGTGGAGTGCTGGGAACCGACTCCAAATACTGAGTGGCAATCAACCCCTGGTACTTAATACCCAGTAGGAGAGCTGGCTGCCAGACAGAGCTCCAAGTCCAGGGACGAATGTTGTTTGGGGAAATTAAGCATTGATCCTGGTGCTGGGGGTGTTGCTGTACTCCCTGGCTTAATAACCAGGGGCGGCTCCAGGCCCCAGCATGCCAAGCGTGTGCTTGGCGCAGCATGCCGCGGAGGGCGCTCTGCCAGCACCGCGAGGGTGGCAGGGAGGGTGCCTTCGGTGGTGTGCCAGCGGACCCTCCGCAGGCACGCCAGCGGGAGGTCCGCTGGAGCCGAGGGACCGGTGACCAGCAGAGCGCCCCCAGCAGCATGCTTGGGGTGGCGAAATGTCTAGAGCCGCCCCTGTTAATAACAACCCACATATATGGTTTCTGCCTTCAGCGCCCCCACTATAGAAATTGTTCCAGCACCACTGAAATTAAATCCCCCAATTTCAGCATTTTTCGTGGACCTGGAAATTGGCCATATTTTGTTTTGGAACCCCCCGCGGCAGGAATGTTTCGGTATTTCCGAACCAAAATAAGCCTCCTGGGCTGTCAAGTTCCCCTGGGAGCCCTGGCTGTGTGGCAGTCCACCCAGCAAGCTGCCAGGAGCTTGGGATCTGGGGCTCCCAGGGTTGAGGAGTCAGGAGCTGGAAAGCTCTGGGAGCCGGGGCTTGCACACCAGGCCATATTATAGTGCTCACTGAAGTGAGGAGCAGCTGAATTCTGATATCCTCTAACTAACGAGGTGTATTGTGGTACAGGTTCACAAGGGGGCTGAGTGAAGGTTGCACGGGAACCCTTTACGTGGCCATTTTCTGGCTTCTCAGTGCTTAGCTGTGGTTTCTTGTACGGCACTGATGTTTTGTAGGAACAGCATGTACAGAAAGGAGTTTCTTTGCACTCCCAGGGACACCGTGCGGCTGCAATTCACTCCTCCGGGGCACGTAAAGTTTAACACCGCCTTGGCCTTGTTGGCTTCAGTGGAGCTACTTTTGACTTACGCTGTAAGAAGAGAAACCGGACCCAAGCCTGCACGGTGACACTGTGCCCCAGAAACAGGAAACTTTGGACAATGGTTGCCTCTGGGTGAAATTCAAACTTCTCCAGCAAAACTAAACCTAAGTAATCCTCTGGGTGCTATTGTGTATCTGCCAACCGCGCAGCTATTATCCAGCTAGCCCGACTCAGCAGCCTGGCCTGCTTCATCCTGCAGGATACTGCAGACAAGCCTCCAGCTAAAAGCCTCCCTGACCCAAGGACAGCAGGCCTCTTGGTGAGCTGCCTCCTGGCTATACAATCTTCATACAACGGCCTGCTTTGCCCTCTTGTGGTCATTAAACAGAAGACGGGGAAATTCGGAGCAATCTGCTCTGGTCAATAATAAAAAAATCAGCTGTTTGCTCTATCAGGCTGAAAGTCCTGAAGCAGCCAGTCTGGTCTGACCTTTTTATGGCCCATCTCTGGATAAGTGTCTCCCTAGGCACATAGATCATTAGTTCTGCACAAGAGGATGTGGTAGTTAGTGGGGGAGAGCGATGCTATTCTGAAAAGTTCAGAACAGATACCCTTAATGGGGAAAGGGATTTCTGGGAGCACTGGAAAAGAAAATTCCCTCTATTTCTAGCCTGCACGTGTGCCGGAACTGTGAAGGGACTATTCTGAGGTCAAGGAATGGATGAAAAATGGATGCAAAAATAGCCTCACCACATTCCTTTCCAAAAACATGTTGCCCTGGAACCTTCTTGAATCAATTGTCAATTCATCAGACTATGAGCTCAATGGATGGTCTGTCGGAAACCATTAGAGGAGACTTTGGCAGGAGAAAATAACAGTGCTGAGCAAAGAGCCCGTGGCAGAGCAGGAGAGGGGGATTAGAGTCAATTAGATAGTGGTAGAACTGGCAAAAAAATGACGTATTTTCCATGAAACATTTCTAAAGAAAAGGATTTTTTTTTAATTTTTTTTTTAATTGTGCACACATTTATTTCAGTTTTTGTTACACATGTAGGAAAACTTTCTGGGTTTTGATAGATTTTGGTTTTAATTGAAAAAACAGAAAATTTCAATAGAAACACACATTTTCTCAGACCCTCCCAACTTGCTGGGTTTCAGAGCAGCCTAAGTGGGAGCTCCGAGCCCCAGAGCTCGAACCCAAGTCAGTTGACCCAGGATCTGCGACTCGCTGGCACTGGGGTTTTGTTTGGGTTTTTTTTGGGGGGTAGATGTATCTTTAGCCTCCTCTAATTTGCTTCCTGCAAATCATAAAAATGTTCCTTTTTTGCCAGAATCTGGGAATGGGCGGCAGGGGATGGATCACTTGATGATCACCTGTTCTGTTCCATTCCCTCTGGGGCACCTGGCATTGGCCACTGTCGGAAGACAGGATACTGGGCTGGACGGACCTTTGCTCTGACCCAGTATGGTCATTCTTATGTAAAGACAGTGTCTTGAATAGGAGCTGGTCAGAAAATGGGGGTTTTCTCCATGGAAAAAATCAACAAAAATGGGGAGAAGAAAAAATGTTGTAGAAAAGTTCAATGAAAAATTTCTGGGTTTTCCCTCCCCTCAGAAAATCAAAAACCTTAAAACCAAAAAATTTTAGACAAAAATAATCTAAAACCAGAGGGAGAAATGGTTTTTGTCTGAAAATTTTTGGTTTCCTGACAAAATATTTTTGATAATTTCAGTGCAAAGTTTGGTTTAGTTGAAAACCTAATTATGTGTTGAAAATAGGTGTTAATGGAACTTTTTTGATCAGCTCTACTCTTGAATGTGTGTGTGAATACATATGTGCCCATGTTCACGCAAAGCCATATTTGCATGAGTCGTCGTGTCACACTGCAACAAATTCACACAACCCATTCATTGAACAACAAACAAATCTGTAACAATCAATGTCATTTGCACACAGTTCATAAGCAAAAAGAAAGGGGGTCCTTATGTTGACAAAATTAATTGTGACTAGCTCACTCACTCTGACTTCAAAGGAGATAACTATTCTATTTAAGTATCAGAGGCATAGTAGTGTTAGGCTGGATCTGTAGAAAGTGACAAAGAGTCCTGTGGCACTGGCACCTTATGGACCAGGGGCCGGCAACCTTTCAGAAGTGCTGTGTCAAGTCTTCATTTATTCACTCCAATTTAAGGTTTTGCGTTCCAGTCAGACATTTTAACATTTTTAGAAGGTCTCTTTCTATAAGTCTATAATATGTAACTAAACTATGGTTGTATGTAAAGTAAATAAGGCTTTTAAAATGTTTAAGAAGCTTCATTTCAAATTGCATTAAAATGCAGAGCCCCCTGGACCAATGGCCAGGACCCAGGCAGTGTGAGTGCCACTGAAAATCAGCTCACGAGCCGCCTTTGGCACACGTGCCATAGGTTGCCTACCCCTGTTATAGACTAACAGACATATTGGAGCATAAGCTTTTGTGGGTGAATACCCACTTCGTCTCACCACTATGGGGTGTAAGCATCAAGCCTTGATGAAACGTCATACCATGCTACAACTCTAGTGGCTGGGGGAGTTATATTTGACATTGGTTGTTGAACATGGAAAGATTTTCTAGTGGAAGAGAGTTCATGTCTCATTTGGTGGAGGCTGTCAGAACACTTTAGAACCTCAGTATTTTAATGTCTGTCCATCTCTGCTCTTTAAGGAAGATTTTTTTGACTTAAATAACTCAGTTTTACATACCACTGCAGGCCAGGTCTTTGATTCATATCAGTCCTAGCCAAACTACTGTGAACCATATTCTCTGCAGGTGTAATTCCAGTGAAGTCAATGGATTTAGGCCAGTAGAAAATTTGAAGCTGTAGCTCCATGAGTTAGTTTTGAAACTGCAGGGATAGGCATTGTGTTAACTGTGATGCCTGATTTCCCAAGATAGATGCAGTGCAGTTGTCCCAACAGGAAAGATTGAATCCTAGGTGGTCCTGTTACTCTGAGTCTATACTTTAGTGAAAATTAAATAGCTGTTTTCTCAAAAAAAAACCGACAGAGTCCTGTGGCACTTTATAGACTAACAGATGTATTAGAGCATAAGCTTTTGTGGGTGAATACCCACGTCGTCAGATGAAGGGTGAATACCCATGTGTCTGACGAAGTGGGTATTCACCCACGAAAGCTCATGCTCCAATACATCTGTTAGTCTATAGGTGCCATAGAACTCTTTGTCGCTTTTTACAGATCCAGACTAACACGGCTACCCCTCTGATACTGTTTTCTCAAGTGGCCACTAGATGGCAAACAACAAACCTAGCTTGAAATGTGACAAGCTACAAGCCAGCACCAGTCTCCTGTGGCTCCAGCCAAGAAGCCTGGGAAGACAGGGAAAAGAATCCAGCTTCCTGCAAAGGAAAGGACAAATAAGGGGTAGACCAAGGCCCTGTCTCAGGCACCTCCTCACCCCCTTTCGGATCCTGGACCCTAGCTCAGGTCAAGCGGTGTAGCCCAGCCCGCTCCCCCCAGCTACCTCGGATAGTGACTGAGATCCTCGTCAGCTCCAGGTGCCATCCACGCTGGAGGCCCTGGAAGCAGGGCAAGAGATTAGGTCCCACCCAGTGCCGCCTACTCCGGCCCCTGTGGGGTCCCGGTCCCGGGGTAAACCCACGTTTGAACAATCACAGTCTCCACCTCTACGGCAATGCTCCCCGTAGTGGAAGACATCCTGCCAATGGTCGCCCTCTCACAGCCGCGATATGCTTCAGACTGCGATAGGCAAAAGCTTCGCAGCCCCATCTGGTCTCTGGACCTCAGACAAGGGCAGAGCGGCTTGAGGCGCGGCTCGCCGGTGACCGAGCGCAGACCTCTGGAGGCATGCGCCCCCCGGCAGGAGTTTCAGAGTCAGCGCCCGGAATCTCCATGGCACTGGTTCTGCTCCAGGGACAGGTCGAGGGACCGATGGTACCATTCTCCAGACTGTCGCCGATCCCCCAGGGCGGCATAACCACGTGCGGCTGCATCTTCACAATGCCAAGCCCACTCTAGTTCCTGCTCCACATCCCAGTACATCTCGTTAAGCATGAGATGTAGATCGCTGGCCCAGTCCATCACAGAGCCACTGAGCACTGCCGGTTGCTGAGGCCTCAATCCAGATGCTCATCGAGGTCAGCCAGATCTAACTCCAGGAGGAGCGACCAGTACCGACCGGGACAGAGCTACCACTCAGCCCCGTCTTGGCTGCAGTCAAAACCCATTCTCCCTAGGCACACCAGCCCGAGTGAGCACTACTAGAGCTCCCTGACTCTGCCAGGAGCATTAACCTACTGGTCCCCCTTGTGAGCCATGCTCCTGACACACGTTATTCCACCACAGCATCTGGGGCTAGCGAGGAGAGTGGGTGCTCACACTAAGCCATGAGGTTAATACCATACTGTAGGACAGCCGTGAGTTTTCAGAGGTTCTCACACATGACTTGGAAGATAAATCTGAGGGATATTCGACAAATGAATCCTGAACTGAATTTGTGTTGGGGAGACCTGCCTTGCCTATATCCTGACTCCATGATGGGACAATGTCATGCCATGGAGTTATAGGTCAGTATTTTCTATGCCTGTCTGATAACACTTTCAGGAGACAGAACCCAACCCTTAACTCTTCCACTCCTGTTTGATGGCCTGTAATGGTCAAGGGGTCCAGGCTACAGATTGCTGGGGAAGTGAATGGTCATGCCAAAGCTCATTGCTTGCTTCTTCGGACAACGATGTCTTTGTGCAGTGTGGAGTGGTGGCTGCCTTATGGCTGACTAGGAACAAGCTATAAATAACTTCTGGGCAAATATATTTAACAAATAGTTTCCACTCTCTTGAGATACACTGGTTGGTTTGAAGTGCGTGTGCAGGGGATGGGCAGGGGAGCTCGGAAAGCATGCCTGCCCTACCTGTAAAGGGAATATCACAAGACTCCCAGCATAAATGTTAACGTAATGGAAAGGGGCCACGGCCCAGAAAACGTGTCCAAAACAAACTAATCCTTTAAGAAGTGCGGCTTTAGCAGCATAACAAGGTAAGTTGTTTTCTTTTAGAAATTGAGCGTGAGTCTGGTGCTGCTGAGGGCCAAGGAGAAACGGTCGGTGTGAGATAATGCACAGCGGGACCTGTGAAAGCCTCTGCCCTTATGACTGAGCTCTGCCCATGCCCCCACGGTGTCCCCTGCTGGCCAGGCATAGACACCTCTCCAGGGGAAACTGCTACGTTTGATGAGAAACAAGAATTTCACCACTAGTGGCATGTTCACTGAGGGTGACCTCTTCTTGCTGGTTAATCCAGGGACACTGTCTAATCTCAGGCCATGTGTACGCTACAGACCCTATCCCAGCATAACCCCCTCAGGTAGGTACAGCATAGGCAGACGGAGGGAGTTATTCAGCCGACATGGTAACACCACCCCCCTGAACGTTCGCTACACCAACGAAAGTCCTCGTCTCTGGACATAGCTGTGTCTATGCTGGGAGTTCTGCTGGCTATGTCGCCCAGGGAGTTGTAATGTTTTCACACCCGTACCAGACACAACTGTGCTGGCTGAACTTCATAGTGTTGAACAGGCCTCACATTAGTAGATATCTGCAGCATTCAGCACTGTGGATCACAGTCAATTATGGTCCCGCCTGGAAGACTCAGCGATTCCCAGGCCAGAAGGGATCACTGTGATCATCTAGTCTGATCTCCTGCGTAACGCAGGCCCATAGACCTTCCACAAAATAATTCCTAGAGCAGGTCTTTTCGAAAAATATCCCATCCTGATTTTAAAACTGTCGGCGATGGAGAATCCACCACAACCCTGGGTAAGTTGTTCCAGTGGTTAATTACCTTCATGGTTAAAAATGTACAATTTGTTTCCAGTCAGAATTTGTCTAGCTTCTAAATGTAGCAAAGGTTAGGGTGAAAGCAGAGGTTTGGCTGAATCCTTCCTTTTGGGCTGCACGGAGAGTGAGCAGGGACATGCAACTTCTCCTCTGCCACTAGCCTTCTCACCTGCGGAGTCCCAAGGCTCTAGCACAGGGGTCGGCAACCTTCCAGCAGTGCTGTGCCGAGTCGTCATTTATTCACTCTAATTCAAGATTTTGCGTGCCAGTCATACATTTTAACGTTTTTAGAAGGTCTCTTTCTATAAATCTATAATATATCACTAAACTATTGTTCTATGTAAAGTAAGTAAGGTTTTTAAAATGTTTAAGAAGCTTCATTTAAAATTAAATTAAATTGCAGAGCCCCCCGGACCGGTGGCCAGGACCTGGGCAGCGTGAGTGCCACTGAAAATCAGCTCACGTGCTGCCTTTGGCACGTGTCATAGGTTGCCTACCCCTGCTCTAGTCTATCACCCATCTGGATGAAGCTAGTGGAGGACACCATGAGACGTCACTAATTGGAATGCTAACAATACATGGATGACACCCCTCTTTATACCACATGCAGCACCATCACCTACTTATCTCAGAGCCTGGCCATGGTCAGGATGAAAGGCAGCTGCTGGAAACCAAACTTGAGCAAGACGGAGGGCTGGTTGTTGGGAAGAGGACACCATTCTGGAGAGCTAGCCACCACCTTAGCATCACCCAGCACTGAGGGGGGTCTGACTCCAAACAGTAAGTTTGGAAGTTCTAGAGTCTGGTCGTAAGACACCTGAGTAGTTACAACTGCCAGAAACACTCTCTGCCATCTGCATCTGGCACGAAGGATGTAGCACTTCCTGCCAGACCATGAGCTCACAATGATCCTGGTCTTTGTGCTTCTGGGCATGACTTCAGCAGCTCCCTGGACTAGGGGATGGGTGGGCCAACTGGTCCCACAAAATCCTGCCTTCCAATCAACACCACCAAGAGCAGCCTCGGAAGGCTCCTGACTTGTAGATGTCACAGATCTCAGGAGCACAACTTGGGCCTCTGTGTCCAGTGGGCCTGAAATTGAGACTTGTATCCTGGATCTCTTGCCCATCACTGAAGTTCAGATTTGGCTGTGAACTCCCCAGCTCTGGCCTCTCTCTGTAATAGGCTAACCTAGAAAAACCCAGCCTGAGCCAGTCTGTGCTTTGCAGAAGTGTTGCTGCAGAGCTGATTTGTGGAGGTGAACTCTGTGAATCAGCCCCATCTCCGGATAAATCAAGGAATGTACATACCAGAAACATCCAGCTCTTTGTACAGATGGAAAGAACTGTTCAATCAGCTGAAAGGAATGAAGAGCATGAATGGAAAGCATCCTCCTCTGGGGGAGGGATAGCTTAGTAGTTTTAGCATTGGCCTGCTTAAACCCAGGGTTGTGAGTTCAATCCTTGAGGGGGCTATTTAGGGAACTGGGGCAAAAATCTGTCCAGGGATTGGTCCTGCTTTGAGCAGGGGGTTGGACTAGATGACCTCCTGAGGTCCCTTTCAACCCTGATATTCTATGAACATCCAAGCCAGCACATAATGGGTACAGCCAATAGAATAGCAGGAAAAAGGTATTAATGGACAATATTATATGACAAATTTCACTGGTATTTATCAAACAATATAGATTCACTGAATAATCTTGTGCAGCTCTAATAAGACACTTGATGCCAGATCTTTGCAAACTTCCTTATGCACAGTAAAGCCATGCTTATGGGAGGGATGGTCCTGTGATTAGGGTGCCAGTTTGGGTGGTGGGAGATCAGGAGTCAATTCCCTGCTTTGCTACAGACTTCCTGGGTAACCTTCAGCATGTCACTTAGGGCCAAATTTTTAAAGTTATTTAGGCACCTAACTCCCAGTGGGAATTACATGCCTAAATACCTTTACCAATGTGGCCCTTGGTATCTCCCCAGGCCTCATTTTGCCATCTGTAAAATGGAGAGACCAGCACTGCCTTTCCTCACAGGGGTATTGGGAGGGTACATACACTTAAGATCGTGAGGCCTCAGATACTACAGTGATGTGAACTAAGGAGTCCACCAGCAGGGTAACTGCTGCATATCCTTGTAAAAACACATATTACTTCGCATGGGCTGTGATGTTATCTCTGGACCTGTTCTCTGGTTACAATTTGATCCACTTCTCAGGGGAAAACCATCTTCAATTATCTTTATTTTCTCCTTCCACTTCCCAAGGGCAAAATGCATTTTGTAGTGTAACCAGCACATTAGGCCTGGGTTGTGGTAGATGGGAACCTAATCCCCTAAATCATTTGTGAGCTTGTTTGGCTTGAGGGTGCAGCTGATTTGATTAGTGTAAATTGACTGAGGAGCTAACTAATTGGGTAGAGTATAAAGAGACTCACCTGAGGCTGTGAGGTCAGAAGTGGGGAGGGGTTTATGCTGGGTTCTCAAGAAATTTGCTCTTCACTTTAGAAGTAAGGTCACTTCATGGGCTTTTCTCACGTACTCACAGTTCACCGTGAAGTCAGTGGGGCTCTCTGGGGATGGGCCTAATTACAGGGCTGGGGCCTAAAGCAGGGGTAACTGAGAAAGGACAATATAGGGAGGACTATGATAGACCAGGGGAAAGGAGATCTGCCTGGGGGAGGCCTGATTTACTAATAGCTCATAATGGAGCATAATCCTTTCTCTCTGACACTGTTTATCTCTGGAAAGGAAGAAAAATGTTCATTTAACTTTGTTTGAAAATACTGATTCCTGCCAATGCTAGTTTTAAAGTTAGCTATTAAGAGCTTCAGAATGCTGATCCACTCTTTGAAATGCCTGATCCCTCAATGTTCAGAGGTCTCTGATCTGGGAATTTTCTAGACCCACTATAAGTGGGGCCACTCCCAAAGCCAGATCCTGTTTTGGATTCCAACACTCACACACTGTTTGAGTTTAGGGGTATTACAATCTGTGGTATTGGTTTGGATGGTTCTTTATTTCCTCCACAAAATTGCTTCTACTCGAAGGTGCATCCTTGGTGTTTCTACAGCAGTGACTCTCAGCCTTTCCAGAGAACTGTACCCCTTTCAGGAGTCTGATTTGTCTTGGGTGCCCCCAAGTTTTGCCTCACTTAAACACTGCTTGCTTACAAAATCAGACCGAAAAATACAAAAGGGTCCCAGCACACTACTACTGACAAATTGCTGACTTTCTCATTTTTACCATATAATTATAAAATAAATCAATTGGAATATCAATACTGTACTTACATTTCAGTGTATATAGAGCCTTACAAACAAGTCATTGTATGGAACTTTAGTTTCTACTGACTTTGCTAATGCTTTTTCTGTAGCCTGTTGTAAAACTAGGAAAATGTCTAGATGATTCAATGCACCCCTGGTTGAGAAATGAGAACCACTGCTCTACGGCTCCCAGGTTTTCATCTACAGCAGGAGTGATCATTGCATAGCTGCTGCAATATGAAATCTATCCCCAAGCTGGGACAATCAATGGGATTGGTTTGAAAGGAGTATCCCAGTGTCACATTCTTGTGCTGCAGGACTTGGCAATGCATTGCCACAAGGCCTTTAAAACCTCGACCATCACATCTGTTGAATTGCTCTCATAGCAGTGATGATTGCTCACCAGCCCTGCTGCAGCTAGTTCACACATCCGGGGTTTAGTGGTGTCAGGACGGGGCAGCCCCCACGTTGTTGTCATTTGAGTACGCTCCCTGCACAAAGGTCTCCTCCTTGCCCAGTGTGTTGAAGACAGCACACCAGGCTTTTTCCTCTCCAAACATCCCTAGGATATCGGTCAAATTCTGGAACATTTGATGAGCTGAAACCCTAGATGCTGCTTTGTTACCAGTGTGTTGTCAGAGTCTCTGTTTAAAGAGGAAGCCCAAACACCAGCCAGAGAAGAGGAGAACTGAAAGGGATCAATGACTAGTTATTACCAGCAAGGTTAGATACAGAGACAGTTGTAACCCTGAGACAACAAGGCAGGCTGCATTAGCAGTATATTTGAGTAGCTACGGCAACTACTCTAGGAAACAGAAATTCCAGGTGCTAGTCTCAGTTCTGCCCCTGACCTGCCATGTGTCCTTGGGTGAGTCACTGCTACTCTTTGTGCCTCAGTTTCCCCATCCATGAAATGAGGATGACGCTATTTCCCTTCCTTTGTAAAGTGTGTAGGGATCTGCAGATGACAAAGCGTATGAAGGTGCCAAGGGTGATTTATTGTCCAGGCCAGCCATAAGCTGACGGGAAGGATGGCCTTGTGGTTCAAACTCAGGAATGGAAGTCGGGAGGCATGGGATCTAGTCCTGTCTCTGCTGTGACCTTGGACAATTCAGTGCCATTCTCTGTGCCTTGTGTAAAATGGAGCTATCGGTGCTTTCCTACCCCACCAGGGTGTTGTGGGGTTGAAGGCATTAACCCCTGCAGAACGTTCGGAGATCCTCACATAGAAAATGCTACAGAAGGGGCAAATGCTGTTAAGAAAACACCATAAATGTCCAAGCACTATACAAGGGGTTGGCCCCAAAGAGTTTACAGCCAAGAAGCCCTGGATCAATAATTCAGGAAAGGGGCAGTAGCGAGAGCCTACTGGGGAGGACCAGGAGGGAGGCGGTGTTCCTTCAAACCCACAGCTTCCAGGAAGTGGGAGCAGCTGGGACCAAACTGGACCCTGTACCTCATTAGAGTTCAAGCCTGGCACAGAAAGTCACGTCTCCATCCCAGAATGGACCAGGGCTGTTTGCCTGCCAGGTGAGGCATTACACACATTGAATCTATTTCCCCATGTATCTTGTCAAACTGTCTGTGATGGGCTGTCTTGATTATCACTACAAAAGGTTTTTTTCTCCTGCGGACAATAGTTCATCTTAAGGAATTAGCCTCTTAGAGTTGGTTGGGCAACTCCCACCTTTTCATGTTCTCTGTATGTATATATAATCTCCTCACTATATGTTCCATTCTGTGCATCCGATGAAGAGGGCTGTAGCCCACGAAAGCTTATGTTCAAATAAATGGGTTAGTTTCTAAGGTGCCACAAGTCCTCCTGTTCTTTTTACTCCAGAAACGTGGCTACGCAGAGACATGAAAATAACAGGGACTTTCTCTGATGGACATTCCAAAGTGAGTCCATTTGATAACTGATGAAATGTGAAATTTAAGCCCATTGCTTCTTGTCCTATCCTCAGAAGTTAAGAAGAACAATTTTTCTCCCTCCTCCTTGTAACAACCTTTTATGTACTTGAAAACTGTTCTCATGTCCCCTCTCAGTCTTCTCTTTTCCAGATTAAACAACCCCAATTTTTTCAATTTTCCCTCATAGGTCATGTTTTCTAAACCATTTCTGTTGCTCTTTTCTGGACTTTCTCCAGTTTGTCCACATCTTTCCTGAAATGTGGCACCCAGAACTGGACACAGTACTCCAGTTGAGGCAGTATCAGAGCAGAAGAATTACTTCTCATGTCTTGCTTACAACACTTCTAGTGTGTATTTGTCTCACTTCAGCTTCCAGCCATTAGGTCTTATTATAACTTTGTCTGCTAGATTGAAGAACCCTCTATTATCAAATATTATCAAATGTATAGCCTGTAATCCAGTGACACCCTTAATCTCCTCTTTGGTAACCTAAATGGAGTATCCTCTTTGAGGCTTTCACTATAAGACATAATTGTGAGATTTGGGAACTCGAGGATTAAAATGGCTGAAGTATAGTTTAGGCGCTGACAACACCCAGCATGTGTTCCAGATGGGAGCAAGGACCCCAAAATCTCTGCCTTGGCCTGCCAATGGTCTCTACATCCTGCTGTACATGAGACGTCTCTTCTCCATCTGCAGTTGGAGGAGCAGAGTGAAACTGAAAGGAGACAGCGGAGCTTCACAGAGCTTCAGTGGGTCAGCAGATTTCTAGGGAGGAAGAGAATAAAAAAAGCAGGGGTGGGCTGACCCACCAAGAAACATGCTCTGTTTGGAATCCTCATGCTTCAATACATGCAGCTGGGGCTGCAGCTCTCTGTATAAATATTGTACTAAAGGCTTTGTGCATTATGACTTTACATTTTCCTCTGGAGCATGAGCAGCTGCTCCCTGCCAGAGGCAAGAGATACTGGTCTGTATGAAACTAACAAACAATCTATTCCAGTAGAGCAAATACTTATCAGCATTTCAATCCAGCAATCTCAGTACAGGGCAAAACTCCATAGAGTCTGAATTTTTTACTGTACCAGGAGATCCTGTTCACAGATCCCAAGTTGAGGAGGGACAGTTCTGCTGGGGGTGTGTGTGTGTCTGTGTGTGCATGCGCGCAAACATGAGATATCACATACTACAGTAGGCCCAAGGTGACAACAACATTGTGCCGAGACTGAAGCGTTTCTATAAAATGTTAGTTTTAATGTTAATGCCAGAAATGTGTCAAAAAAAGGATGGATCTGAAAGTGCCTTTTCTACCTCCATTACCACGCTAAAGGTCTACGTATTTCTCTGCATCTTTACCAAGAGGAGAGCAATGACTGTATTGTGAGGGCTGCACCTGCCAATAGCAGATTGAGTGTGAAATGGTTTAATTGTTATTCTCATGGGGTAGAATCCACCCCTGTGCAAAGGGCCCACCCAACTCCTTATGGAATTCATAGTCCTGGTGCAGATCCTTAAAATTCATTGATTTTAACAAGGAAGTGTGGGGCTCATTTGGCTGCCTTCTGCTTTTGGAGCTGTTGGGCATTACATTTTTACATTTTTCTACACAAGCATGAGGGCTAGAGACCTAATTTTCTTTAAAATAAAAGCCGAGAGTCCCACAGAAATCACAGGACTCCAGGAGCTGGGATCCTTCTGTGCTGAAGTGATTTCTGCCCAAAAGGATTAAGATGAGGGACACACAATCGGGAATGAACCTAACTGTATTCTAAGGTTCAGCCACTGGAGCTCTGCAGGCAGCTGAGCTATGCTGGATAGAGGAAACCATTCCCGTCATATTAGCATGAGCTGCCACAAAGCTTTACCAATTTTCAGCAAATGAATGTCCACATTCTTGTGACGTATCAAAGCTCGGCTTCTCCTCCCAGTCGTTACAATACCAAATACTCAAAGATTAGGCCAGCTCTTCGGCTGGAATAAACTGGCACACCTCTGCTGAAATCAGTGGAGCTACACACCGACTTCCATCATCTGAGGTTTTGGCCCTTGGCATTTTACCTCCTCCCTGCCTGGAGGGCCAGGAGTTTGTCCCAGCAAGGGCTGAACTTGCCATTTTTACAGCCCTCCACAATTTTACCCGCCTCTCCAACTCCTTCCTTTTTACAAAGCTCTCTGCAGTTTCCTAGGTCTCCTGCCACACACAACCTCACTCCTCCGCCTCTACTTAATCACTCAAGGTTTATGTGACTTTATATGAACCTGGCTTTAGTCATGTACAGTTTGGCATCATGCAGTCCTGGAGACAGACTGACAGAAACAGTTCTGCTGTGGGTGGAATGATGGGCGAGACCTTGAGGATATTCTAATTTTCACACTAGACAGGGCTGCTCATTTCAGACTCAAGTTTCATTTGGAATTCCTCCACAACCATGTTTTTCTTTCTCCATTTCCTCCTAACATTTGCCTCAGCTGTGCGCTACATTTTTTAGTTCCTCGTGAATCATAATGGGAAAGCCCCGGGGGTTACGTTCAGTGTCCTGATGACAGAGAAAAGGATATAAGATTTGGCACAGGGGAGAGGCGGTGGAATGAATGCCACCTGTACGACTTTCAGAGAGTGACGGGAGGGTTGCTGTGCTCCGACAGTATTAATCTCAGGCAGATGTAGGCCAGACCCTCAGCACTGACTCAATTATGTCAATGCAGCTGCGTCCACTGACCCCAACCGAGCCTCTGGGCTGGTAGCCACACACTTCCTACGGTGGATACCTGACGCATCCCTCCCACACACAAGAAAAATTAATAACAGTCACACTTAACTTAGAGACAAGCAGTCAGACCAATTAAAGAGCTGGGGGAGGGATTAATTCCCAGGGAAAGGCCTCCAGCACTCAACGTGTGACAGCAAATGACAGCTGAGGGGCTGAAGGTGGTAGTATTTGAAAACCCCTGGGTGGAGGGGAATGGGTGTCGAGATGAAAATGGAATTCAGGATGCACAGCAGGAAACGCTGGCGGCGAGGTCTGCTGGACCCGAGGGTGGTGATCAAGGGCCCTTTTTGTGAATCACTTAATGAGACACGGTCCATTTGAAATCTAGGGCGTTTCAACAGTGGGGTTTTTAAGTGTGTTTCAGGCCTTATCTTGCCTCTTCTGGGGCTGGCCACCCCATGTCTCTAAACGTTAGTGGCTGCGTGAAAGGCCCATCCCAACCAACAGGGGAACTGGCCTGACAGGGCCACCACTGAAACGGCCTGTGCACAAAGGGGAAGACTCTCGAAAGCGCAATGAGTGGTGGGCACCTCACCCCCCCGTGCCTGAAAATCTGCCCCCAGAGCGTTGTCTGGAGAACACTATTTTTCACTCTTTCAGCTTCAGTGACCTTAACAGTCACTTCGACCAGTGACACGCTAAAAGGCCTACAGAGAGTCGGGGGTTATTTTTTAAAGCTGTGACCATGTCCCTTTAAACCAGGATATGGCAAAGCACCACGGAAAACACTGAAAGGGACCAATCCGGCCTCGGCAGGAGTTGGGACTGGATCCTGCCCACAATGAAATAATTAATGAAGTTTTAATTGACTCAAAGGTGGAGGGTCAAGCCTGAGGTCACGTCACACTTTTGTACCTCTTCAGAGGGAGACTGTTTAGTCAACACCTCCCCTCCGATTCACCTCACAGGGACTCTTTGCTTATCTCCCTGGGCCGACTACAGCAACTCCTCATGGGGGAAAGCAACATAAGGGAAATACTGAATGCCTTTTTATATCTATTTAGTAACCCAACTGCAAATGCCCTGTGAGGCCCCAGAGGTCCCTAGATCAGTTTGGGACTAGATGATCTTTCCTATCTCAAATGGCAATGAGTGGAACTTTTGGTAACATCACTGTGGCCCTCCTGCATGGCAATTGTTTGGCTGGAAAAGAATGCGGACATGTGGAAGGAAGTGGAGCCAGTCCGGGAAATCCTGAAAACCCTCGTCATTGCTCCATTCACCCTGCATCCCCAGCAGCTCTGCTGTGGTCGAGGAACTCGGCTACAGAACGCAGACGTCGTTGTTGTTGGACATATCAGTGTACTGGCAGAGCTGTGCAGCCAGGGGCTCCGGTCTGTTTCTGCCCAAGATCGGCCTGCAGAGGTGAGTCTCCCATTTGGACTTGGGCATGGCTCGGCTCTTCTGCCTGAGTTTATCACCATGGTCACAGTACATCATGCAACACTGACATGGCATGAACCGCTTGGCTTGGTGCTTGGTCTTTGGCCTGGGTTCTGGGGCCACCCCGCTCTGAGCAGCAGTGCCCGTTCTGGAGCTCTGTGGTTCCCTCTGTCCTTTCAACCTGCTCCTCCTCCTCTGGATGGGATCCAGGCTGATGTCTGACTGCGAGGAGCAACTCTCATTCCAACCCGAGCCAGAGCTCAGGCTCCTCAGAGGCAAGGCAAGGCGTAAGGCTTTCCAGAACTTGGAGCCAGATGGCTTGGATTTCTCCCCATCCCAGGTCACAAAGGAGACAGACTCCTTCAGCTGGAGAATGCCGGGATGGGTGACCTGCAGCGGCCTGTACTCCACCACAATGAGCTTGGTGGAGATGGCGTTCTGGCACACGATGCCCAGGTTCAGCTCCAACAAGCTGATGCTCTTCTCCATCAGGTAATCGGGGCTCAGCACCACGATCATCCTCCGGCTTCGCTGAATGAAGTTGAAAACTGCCTCAGTGGTATCTAGGGAGGCAAGGGCAGGAGAGGAGAACAAAGCCAAATGAGGCTATTTCACTGGACACATGCATTGCTCTTCCCAGCTGGAGAAGAGAGAAATTGGTTAGTGCAGCCCAGCAAACTTTTACTCGCCCATGGTCCTGGCACACAATAAATATAATAGCTGATTTTTCAGTCAGCATCCCCATCATGGTGAGGGTTGACAAGCAGGGTCTGTGTCTCTCTGGTAAGTGTTCTTTACCAGGCTACTAGTGAATTTAGGAGCGATCCATACCAGGTCAGACCAGTGTGCGACTTGGTCCAGTATTCTGTCCCCAGCATTGCCAGGAGCACCTATTTCACAGGAAGGAACAAGAGTCTCCCCAAAGGATAGGTAGGGAATTACCTGCCTATAGGGTTTACAGCTGTTTTGCATCACTAGAGCAATGCAAATGTGTTTTAGAAGAAATAATCTCGGGATTAGTGTGGGGCAGGTCTCTGGCCTGTTTCTCTGCAGGAGGTCAGACTAGATGATCAACAATGGTCCCTTCTGGCCTTGGAATCTATGAAAACAAACAGTTCATCTGGCTCAGAGAGCCTGTTTTTCAGAAGGCTACACCTGTAATGGACATCACTGGGGGCTTCTCGCCAACACCAGAACACCACCTCTTCTTGTCTCACATTGGATATCCAAAAATTGAAGCATCCCAAATTAGAGACCTTTGAAAATGTTGGCCCTTGACTCCTCTATGTCTCAGTTCACCGTTCTCTAAAATGGGGACAATAAAAGTACTGCCTTGCAGAGGGCTTCATTAAAGTTTGTACAGTAAGGCGAGCTCCTTAGATGGAAAGGTGCAAGACAAGCCCCATGTATTTACTATTATTAATAGTACTGAAATGGAACTGAACCAAGGAACAGCCTTAGACTTTCTGGCTCTAGCTTAGATGAGGCAGGTTATATAGTGTATTAGCGGCTGATAAATGCAAGAGTTGTGACTAATGGCTTCACAGTGAACAGAATGGGGATTAATAGGGTTGTGCCACTTAGCAAATTAACTCACTCTAATTGACATCAATGGGTTTTCATGGTAATAAACACAGGAGGGATGGCTACGCGTTGTGAGTGATGGCATCTGGCACAGGGTAGCTGGGACTTGGTAGTGTCTGACTGGGGCAGAGTGTGCTGGAGGGAAAACTTTAATAAACACAAGAAGAAAAATCCCCTATAAAAAGCTTCATTTGCACAAGAGAGCAAACTCAGCTACGTCCATCGCCCTTGTTCAGATCTCTGACGTCTAGGAGCTGCCACATGGGAAGGTTACCTTGCTGCACCATTCAGCAGTTTTAACAAGTTTGTCTGGTCTCAGCTGTGCAATGCAGAACCAGACTGCGGGGAGGACAGAGTTTGACTTTTCTGGCAGGAAATGTTACTCGCTTGTGATTTCGCTGTGAAGGTCTCTGGTCTGGTGCCTGCACATTTAGGTAGCATCTGTGTGCACCGCAGAGCACCCCAAAGTTATGTGCAAAAGGAACCTAAAAGCGACACATTTCTATTAGCCCTTTAAAGGCTGTAAAGTTAGAGTACGTCTAGTGCCCTAAGCATTCATTTGGCTAGCAGTCTGGAAAGGCTAGTTTGTGAATCTACAACCTGCTAGTATGTAGATAGGAAAGAGGCAAGCCTGAGCAGAATGAGAAGCCTTCCCAGATAAATGGATGATGTGAGAATAAGCGCTTAACGGAGAGGTTGACTTTGATTAAGGATGAATTCCTAGCTCTGACATAGACTCCCTGTGTGACCTTTGACAAGTCACTTACTCTGTGCCTCAGTTTCCCCATCTGTAAAATGGGGGTAATAGCCGTGCCATCCCCCTTTTGTCTTTTTAGACTGAAAGCTCTTCAGGGCAGGAAGTGTGCGTGTGTGTGTGCACACGCGCGCGCAGCCCCTACAACAAGGGGGCCTCTGATTGGGGCCTTTGGGTGCTATTTATAACATTAATAGGTACCACTATTTGGATGGCATACATGTGACTGAGGTGATACCTAGGCCTCATGACGCTGGGTCTCTGCACAGGGGTGACTTCCACCCGCTAGGGTTCTATTTACAGTAGATGTTGCCACCGGGACAGAACATTTCGCCTTGGCTACACATATTTGCTGAGGAAGAAATGGAGTAAAATGAAACTCAGGAGAACCGTGCAAAGACTGAAATATAAAAGTGAAAATAAACATTTTATTTAAAAGTAAATATATATATAAAACCCAACAACACTGATTTATCACAAAAGTGGGAAAATGTAGAATGGAAAAAGGCCTTAAAACAGCATATGAAATGGAAAGCAAAGTCCATTCCAATTTGTGCAAAGCTGGTCCTCCTCCGCAGTGAGATAAAATGAAGGACTTTACGTTTAGCTATTTATTGACTAATGTAATGTTACAGCACAGAGTCAGATGAACGCACCAAATTAAAGGTACAAGCTGTGCTAAAATCCTGCACTGGGAACCAAATTCCATTCATAAATAAGTGGACAGGCTTATTTGGGACAGGCCCCAGCATCTTCCCTACACATGGGACATTCAAAAAGCCAAACACTGGCCTAACATTGCAGTCAATGGTAACTTGCATGCTTTTATTCTTCACCGAATTGATGGAGATTGCCTACCTCTTTGTAATTCTGTCGGGGAGTGGGCACAAGCATTTTGAATCATTGATATTGATGGAGTTACGCTGACTTACACTAGGAGAGGATCTTTCCAAGATAAATCTCTACCACCTTATTAACAAAGGATCTCTTGGTACCTAAGCTGGCGGTGAGACGCAAGATGATAATGTCTGGGAGATGTGGGGACACTCAGATTTCATGCATGCAGGCTGTTTTTTTAATCAACTTAGAATACAACAAAAAGTGTTCGGAGTGCGATGTGGGGCCTTTCATCCTGCATGCAGATGTCACAGCTGCTTGAAGGTAACTGCCTACGTTTATAGCAAGGAGATGCTTAATGTGAAGAGATTCCATAGCCCCAGCAGGAAGAAATGGGACAAAACGATGCATGTTAGAGGTTAATCCTGGCTTTACCAAGTTTTATAAACTGTGAGGTGCTGATTAATCACAAGTGAAAACATGGAGACTGAGTTTACGGCGGCAGGAAACCACACTGCCTCCCGCACAGCCAGCGGTGGATGATGGCCCCAGCACAGCAAAATACTTGCTTTATCCTAAGCAAATGTGCAGTTCTGCTGATTTCCAGGAAGCCACTTGGAACTTGGAGTCACCAGGACTATTCATTTGCTTACAACTAAGTATGTGCATAAAGGCTTTGGCAGAATGGGACCTTGGCTGTATCTCCAGCACAGCACAACGATTCCTGTCCAGTTGGATGGACAGTTCACAGATTCCAGCTGTTGTTTCTTTTTAACAATGGCTCCACAATGTGCATCCCAGTCTCACCAACGAGCATCACAGGGACTGTGATGCTGGCAGACCAGGTGCCAGCTCATGCCAAGGTCCCTAGGTCCCAACTGAACACTGATGAATGCAGAGCTGGGAACCCTGTCTGGCTCAGCTCTGGGTTCGGATCATTAAAATAGGTATTCAACGTATAAAAATGTGTTAACACTTTATGAAATACTTGTAGAATGCTGCATGTATTAATCTCGCTTAACATCTGTAGCCCTTATTAAAAGGTAACATTAAGCGTTTGCATTGTAAACCTCTGTAGGTGTGTAACTCATCACACAGGAAAGAAGCATTAACTCACGTAAAATGCTGGCTTCCTGCAGAAAGGGTTAGGCCCTGCCCTGCTCTGCAAGAAAGCCGATTGAAACCAAATGAGCCACCAGGGCCATCCTTAGGATTTATGGGGTCCTAGGCAGTATTATTAAACTGGTGCCCCTATGCCGGATGGCAGCCCAAGCTCACAGCCTGGTGGGGGAGGGGGAGGAGGGACTTGACAGCAAAGGATAATGAGATGCCCAGCCTGCCTCATGGTGGCGGAGAGTCACAGTTCCCCGCAGAAACTTCCATGCACTCTCCCTCATGCAGAATGGACATGAAGAAAGTACCTAATTAAAAGCACTAAAATTTGGGAATAAAAAATGTCAGTCACAGGTTTTTTGATATGCCCTGAAGTTTGTCAGAGATTTATTTGCAAAAACTTCATAGTAAGGGTGAGTCAGCTGTCCAGCTGAATACAACATTACATATAATGGAATACATGATGCAGCTCTTCTCTGTTTTACATTTTCTTCATCAGTATTTCTAAGTTGAATTTATATTTTAAATGTACTCAAATCTTAAGCCAGCATTCCTGATTACTACATATTTAACTCACTGAAACAAAGACATTCTTTTAAATTAATCAGAGAGATTTAGTGTGTTCATAACAATGTTCATTGCTTTTAGAAAAAGGGAACAGTAATTTACTTTGTGTGATCTCCATAACAAGAGACATGGTTATGAAATTTCACCAACTTTAAAAAAATATGTTTCCAAAGATTTTAGGTATAACAAGGATTTTGTCTTACTAAGGTACTGATTTTGCTGGAGGGTTCTTTTAAAACTAGTTTGTCGGACAGTCAGAAGTAAAGAAAGGGAACTCTTTGTCCAGCTATCTGGAAGGGAAGGACTGTTGTCCCTTTAAGGGCTCTCTTCAGTGGGGAGTGGGGGGAGAGGTGGTGAAGGGATGGACAGAAAGGACAGGAAGACTTGGAAGCACTTTTTTTTTTTAAATATAGTAATTAAAATGTGTATTTTAGATTAGGGAGGTCTTTTGAAGGATTTATTTAAAAAACTATGTGTGAAGATCCACACATTTAAGGCTAAAGATGATTGTGCATCTAAAACTCTATGCAAGCATTTTTTAGAAATGTGATTTTATAATCTTCACCAGCTCACTAATGAAATATTTTTAAAGCAAATTTTAAACTAAGGTCCTGTAGACTGACATGTTCTGTGTAAATACTACATTAATGCACAACTGTTTTTGTCAGTAAAGTCAGAAACTGACAGTATAAAAATTTATTTGGGCATAAGCTTTCGTGGACATCTGATGAAATGGGTTCTAGTCCACAAAAGCTTATGCCCAAATAATTTGTTAGTCTTTGAGGTGACACAAGAACTCGTCCTTGTTTTTGCTGATACAGACTAACAGGACTACCACTCTGAAACCTGTCAGTATATACCTTGGGGTTGGCAAATGCCTGTTAAATGGCTTTATTACCCCTTGAATGTCTCTTTAACAGTTTCAATGTTGTGCTAATAGGTCTGGCAGGCTGGAGGTTTTTTCACTTTTAACTACTAGATTCCCTCCCAAGGAAGACTCACCAGGCTAGAGCAGCCATCTGCAGGAAGGGTCAGAACAGGGATAGGAAAACAAGAGGGTGGACACTAAGACCCAGTGGTGCCCCAAATTTTCAGGTGCCCTACGCAGCTGCCTATGTTGCCTATGCCTAAGGACGGCCCTGTGAGCCACTGCGAAATGTCAAAGAAAAAAGACATTATTAATTGCATTCGCCCCCTTTCCCCGCCCTCCCAGAAGAGGAGGCCTGCATGTAAACTCATCCCATCAGTTAGAGCTCGGGGAGGAAGGGAATAACAATCCCCAGCAAGAAGAACCTCAAGCTCTGTGCTGCTTGAACGCTTAGGGGCAAAGATTTCTAAGCCTAATCAAGAGACCCCAGGGTTTAGCATAGGTTAGTCCTAAAGGACACAGAACTTGCATATTACAGCAGCTTCTATTATCCCTTTGTAATTTCAGACAGTAACCCATTTGTGTGCATATGTGACCTGCTGTAACCTTGGAAAGAGCTTTAATTTCTTGTCTTACTTAATAAAAAAACAAGATTTATTATAGGATTGGCTACAGCTGTTGGCTTTGGTGAGAGGTCTAGGGTGCCACTGACCTGGGGAATGACTGGACATTCGGGACTAGGAATAACCTGAATATTGCTGTGATTTTGGGGGGCAATGGACCATCTATCACAAGGACAAGCTTACCTAGGTGGCAAGCTAGATTAGATTGCCCAAGGGGACTGTCTGTGACTCCATGTTAAGGCTGTCACGGTGCTTGAGTTCACACTAGATACTTGGCTAGTGAAATCTAGGTATCGGACTCACACTCAGTTTGGGCTTTGTGCCATTTCTTCACAATCTGCCCTGAGGTTGGTACTCGCGCTTGTGAGCAGCTCCGGATAGCCTGACGCTGCTCGGGTGGCAGGGCGAGTTACAGGTCAACCAAGAGTTACAATCTTAGACACAAACAATGTACGCGCATTTACCAGGAGTAACGCTCAGTTCCAGAATAAAGCAAAAACGTCCCCACGTACCAAGACATCTAGGTGCCTCAAGGGAGGCAAAGAATTTTAGGACAATAGTAAATGATTAACAAATCTAGACACATGGAAAACCCAATCCTCCTTCCCTAGGAAAGCATGGCAGAGCTGACCTGCCCTGAGAACCGATTGTCCTCTAATATTTATCATTAGTAAACATTTCTATCACAGCAGAGTCTCAAAGCGCCAGCCAGAACCAGCCCCATTATGCTGGGCTCGGTAATGAGTCCAATGCTTGCCCCAGCGAGCTGACAATGGGAAAGGCCTGCAAGCCAAGCCCTTGATTCTTCCGGCCAGTGCCGCTGCCTCCTGTCTAATCCAGGGTAAAGCAGCCCAGAGTGGAATTTTCAAAAGCTCCTGGCCTAACCCTGCTGCCACGGATGACAGGGGGGCTTTACCACTGACGTCATCGGGGGGGAACAGAGGGAGAATGTGAAGGAACAGCTGGAAGGCGGGCAGGACTGGTGCACTGGTGCACTGGGGCCCAGCACTGACAGGCACTGTTAAGACCAGGAAAGACACTTGTCAGGACCAGTCAGATATGTGCCAGCGGCCCAGAATCACTCCCCTCGTGCGTCGCACTGCTTCTTGCACATCCAGCCCTGCTAGTGTCCTTGGTGCTTCTCACTTCAGAGAGTGGCAATTCAGAAACAAAATACAGGTTGGCAAATACACTTCCATAACCGCTGTTTTAAAAAATGTGGATCTACAAAACCAAACATCAGGACAAGAGAATAAATAAAAATGCTTTATTGCTTCATACTCCTTAAAAATCTGTGCAGGGGGCATTCAGCCTTCCCCGAAAATCTGGGAAGTATGTGCAGACTAGGGTGACCAGGCAGCAAGTGTGAATAATTGGGATGGGGGTGGAGGGTAATTGTCTTCCATATAAGAAACCCCCCAAAAATATCAGGACTGTCCCTATAAAATTGGGACATCTGGTCACCCTAGTGCAGACTCAGTCCTAGGTGTCTCAACAAAAGCTGCTGAGGTCTGCCTGTTATATACTGTGAAATACAAGCAATGTTGTCATTGCTGCACGTCTGAGCCGGGAGAGCAGTAAGTGCAGATATCCCAGTGGAAAGTGGGCTCTCCGAAGTGCCATCCCAAGCATGTCTGGCAGCAACAGATGTGCTGGTTGACTCACGTACCAAGTGCATGTAGATGTGGGCAGAACTTGGAGAGAGGTGGTTTGGGTTTTGGTTTTGAAACAAAATGTCTCCTTGAACTCCTTCCACAGTGTTTTCCAATGCTGAGCAGCATAGGTTGAACAGGGACATTACTCTTCCCTGCAGTAAAACGGAACTGTCTGCAACCCTTGTGAAGTCCCTGAGCTTGTTCTACGAATAAGGGTCACACATGCATGTGAAGGCAGGCTCTGTGGCACTGTATGAATGGCGAAACTCCCCTCGATTCTGAGGATTGGGCACCACAGGGGCTTGGAAACTCAGAAGACTGCCATGAGTTTCTGGGCTGGGCCAGCTTTTGCCAGAAGGGCTGTAAAACAAATACCACCAAGGAGTAACTTCACAACAAAACATAAGTACGTTTCCGTGACAATCGCTTCACATTTGTAAAGTCCCTGAAGGAAGTCGTTCCCATGGGAACACGTCCGGGAACGGTATGGGCCAGTTGAGTGTTAGGTGTGAACATGTGCTGTAGTGTACGTCCCATCCTGAAGCAGAAATCAGGAGTGTCTGAATGAGCAACGTGGCCACTCCCGTCTCCAAGGATTCTTACTGAACACATAACAGCCAGTCTGGTGACTTTGTTCAAACTGGCCCGGTGCATCTATGAGGGGTCGCTACTGCCACAAGCCATAATCAGAAGGGATGAAAAGTCTTAAGGAGAGAAAGCAGGATAGAGGTCCCAGAATAGAGGGGCAGGGCTCAGCTCATATCCCAAGAGTGAGAACGCTGACCCATGCAAACACCTCCCTTCCCCCAAAGGATGCTTGCACCCCTCCTGGATGGCAAATATTTAGACCCTGAGAGTGGATGTAATGCCGACCAGGTCCTGTCCAGCTAAATAAAAGGGGGCACATTTGAAACAGTGGCCAGTGAGCTCTTCTCTGACCAGAGCAGTTTGAGGTGCCATTCTGAAATGCTCGAGATGGAATCCTTCACTGTAAACCCTCAGAGGACACGTTCTTGTCCCCTCCCCAGCCTCGCTATCCCCTCCTCTATCAAACATCTCGCAGGCAGGAATCAGAAAGCTCCTGTTCACTGATGGTAGTGCGCCTCGTCTTCTTCTTCAGTGGCATCTCCACCTGCAGCTGCTTCCAGAACCTGCCCCGTGGGTACTTGGACTTCTCGCCCTTCCACTTAATGACAGTGAGTGCAGTCTTGGCCTGCTTCAGCTCCTTCACCTTGCTCTTCTTGATGGCTTTGTACTGGACCAGGATGACTCTGATGCTGCCCTGAGAGGCCATGTTCTCCAGCCCCGCTTTGAGCTCCAGGAGGGCTTGCGTGCCCTGAAGGACGTAGTTGGGGCTCAGCACAACGAGCAGGCGGCGGCTTTTCTGGATGAAGCTCAGAGTTTCGTCTGTGACAACTGGGAGAGAAAGACACTGAGCTGGTTAGTGACAGCAGAGAACGCGCCGCTGAGTGACTGTGGCAAAGCAGACCCTTCTGGGAGACCGAGCCCCTCTGTGAGACTGCATGGGGATATCCCAACCACTTCAGGCAGGCCTCCTCTCCATCAGCCAGCACCCCCCTCCTGCCCAGCAGCTGGGCCTTCTCTGATCCACAAAGGAACCACTACCTCACTCCCAACCCCTTCTCTCCAAGCCACGGGCAGAGCGTGGCTGTGGTCGCTCAGAGCCTCAGTTTCCCCCTCTGTGAGATGGGGATAGTAATTATCCACCCAGAGGTGTGTACTGAGGGCTAATTTAATTTTGAATCCTGGATTTCCAACTACTCTCCTGGACCTATTATTAAGCTACTGCTCCTGGCTCCCATGTCACCGCAACGAGGGCACCTCCACAATGTTCCCAAATGTAGTGACCCCAGGCGCACCAGGCTTTTTCATGTGGGGTCTCTAAAGTGACACCATGAGAGTCAGTGACACAATAGAGGATACCTTTGATTTCCAGCAGCTGGAAGCAGGTTTGCCTTAGCCATCTTCACAAAATTAATGCAAAGTCCTTCTGAGAGCGCATCTCCCAGCGGCTGCTTCCATAGTTCACGGGCAGAAAATATAATGGAAAAGAAAGTAACACTAGAATGTAACGGCATTGAGCCGTCAAGGTGTCTGATTCGCTCCTGCCAGCAGAACTGGAGGGATAATCCATCTCCCTCTGCTTTGTCATCAAGGACAGCATAATCCTCCCCCTATCACACAGGTGCATGCTCTGGGGCAGGGTACCAGCTGCCCAAAGCTACCTCAGAGCCTGTCACGTTTCCCTAAGAGGTAGATGAGGTGAAGCCCTGCAGCGTGTGATGGGGGAACAGCAGCCATGCCGTATGTGGCACGGCAACTGAACATGACCTCGCCGCTGTCCAGGTGGGCAGGGATGGGCACTTGGGGGACCTAACCAGAAGGTGGCAACTGCTGACCATTGTTGTGAGCCTGCGTCACACAGATGGGTATGGAAGCACCCCTGGTTGGGCTTGAAGGCAAGGGGTCCCTAGATCGGTCTGGAAGGGAGACACAGCAAAGGGATACGGGCAGGCAGGAGAGAAGCAGCGACGTGAGTGTGCAGAGCAAGAGAAAGAGGGAAGCTTGCTGGCACAGCGTGGCAGGCAGATTCCTATGACCCACTTTCATTAGGAATTCGCTGGGGCCTGTCAGGAGTAGCAGATTCTCATTCTAGAAAGCCGGGTTTAGCAAATCTGGCTCCCTGGTCACCCCAAGAGACGGGCTGCGCTGATGCCAGCCACTCCACTGTCCATGCCGGAGGCAGTGAGAGGCAGATGAGTGGTAGGGACTAGAGCTCATGCGCTGAGCGTCACTACCTCTCGGGCACATTCTCTTGTTTTGGCACAGGAGGTGGCGGTGCATTTTAAACACACTTTTGCAAGGGAGCATGAGGGCGGGGAGAGCCCTTTTCTGCACTCCTTGTTCCACACATCCCTGTGGCATTCTCAGGGTCAGGAGGTTGAAGCCACACCACAGAGGCTGGTGCTGAAAGCAGCCACAGGCAGCTTGGGGCCAGGCTTGTTTGACCTGGGCACCATATTCGTTTCTTCCAACAGGGCAGAGGAGTGGCCAGAGTCGCCTGGTGATGGGTGTCGCCAGATGCGCAGGGGCAGACGTCACCATGCCCCACGGGGGATTTAAACAAGGAGCTTTTCTTTTTGTGCAAGGACACGCAGCAGAAGAGCTCAGCAGATCAGACACAAAGCGACGGCTACTCTGCCCATTACCTGCATCACGGCTGAGCTCGACTGAAAGCTCTGCCCCCAGGAGTTCTTAGCACAGTGCATGGCTGAGTGATAGTGCTGGACTTGGCTGATTTCTTTCTTTTAGCTCTTTATTTTTTTTCAGTCGGGGCCCTGCCGATTCTCTCTCTCTGTGGAGAATTTAGGAAGAGGCTCAGGCTTGCCCTGAGGGCAGGATACCGCTGTCTGCCTGCAGACCTGCCACCTTCAGATACAATCCGGCCAGATCTTACAAGGCAAGGAGAGGAAGGTTGAATCAACTCTTTGCTGGAAGAGTGCCACAGATTGGCTAGGGGCTGCAGGGAGCGGTGCTGGCCAGTCAGCAGATGCTGCTTAGAACGGGCTGAATAATGGTAAAAAATATTCACCAATTAATTTGAATCATGGACTGAAACTTGTGAATAACTTTGGCCAGCTCTACAGAGGACTGTCCCACTGAGCCACACCCTACTGAAGTTCTAGTATGGCACGAGGGCACCAGGCTGCTGGAAATGCCATCTTCACATGCTCCCCACCAGTGGCCATTGAAATTCCCACAGTACTTTTCACTGTAGGCAATTCAGATGGATAAACTATTCCTCACGTCCTGTGCTAAACAACCCCTGGGTTCCACACACGAGGCGGATAAACCAATCCCTGTGCACGCTGTTTGGAAAGTGCTTTGGGACCCTTTGAGAGGAAAGATGCTCTGTTGTTTTGAACTGGACCAGTCCCCGAGGAGGCAGAGTGGGTGATATTGCACATGGAGAGAAAGGGGGATGAGAACACCAGAGTGAAAGGCAGAGGACGATCTATCGTTAGTTCCTAAGGAGAGTGTGCATTTGCTGGGTTATGAGAGAATCACAGCAGCCAGCACCCTTTGAGAGCAAGGCCAGAACAGAACAGAACAGTGGAGCTGTAGATCAGACGCAAAGCTGTCCTTCCTGCTGATACAAAATAGCTATGGAACATAATGAGCAGAGACGTGACCCATACGAGGCAGGGAAGAGAGTAGTCTGTTAATGGGCATCTGGGACTAACACCAGAAGGAAAGGAAAGAGTTAAGCACTTCCTAAAGCAATCAGCCAATCTGCTCTTGAAACATTTGGCCCCATGCAGGCTTGGCTTCGTTACAGTAACATAGGACTGAACAGGACTTTGAGAGGTCGTCTAGTTCAGCTCTGCATTGAGGAAGGACTAAGTATTATCTAGACCATCCCTGACAAGTGTTTCTCTAATCTTAAGAATCTTCAATGACAGAGATTCCACAACTTCCCCAGGCAATTTATTCCAGTGCTTAACCACTATGACAGGAAGTTTTTTCCTAATTTCTAACCTAAACCTCCCTTGCTGCAATTTAAGCTCATTGCTTCTTGTCCGATCCCAAGAGGTTAAGGAGAACAATTTATCACCCTCCTCTTTATAACAATCTTTTATGTATTTGTTGAAGTTTGTTCTCATGTCCCCCCTCAGTCTTTTCTTCTCCAGGCTAAACAATCCCAATTTTTTCAGTCTTCCCTCATAGATCAGGTTTTCTAGACCTTTAATCACTTTTGTTGCTCTCCTCTGGACATTCTCCAATTTGTCCCCATCATTCCTGAAATGTGGTGCCCAGAACTGGACAAAATACTCCATCTGAGGTCTTACCAGCACTGAATAGAACAGGAGAATTACTTCTTGTGTTTTGCTTGCAACACTCCTGCCAATACATCCCAGAATGATGTTCACCTTTTTGGCAACAGTATTACATTGTTAACTCATATTTAGTCAGTGATCCTCTATAACCCCCAGATCCTTTCCTGCAATACTCCTTCCTAGGCAGTCATTTCCCATTTTGTATTTGTGCAGTTGATTATTCCTTCCTAAGTGTAGTACTTTCATTTTCTGTTACCGTCTTTCCCTCTTCATTGAGTGAGGAGCCTCTCATTCATGTTCCGACAACGTGGGCCTGCCTTGTTCCTGCCATCATTGTTCCTACACTGGGGCCATGGGACCTTGGTTCTGGCTTTGTGCCACATCTCACCCTTAATGAACTGCTCTACCTGGAGCTTACTGCAAAAATGACATTGTGGGGTTCCAAGTGTATCGCCTCTCAGGGACTCAAACTTACCTGCTCACAAATATGTTTTATGTCTAACTGCCAGCCCTGCAAACCCTACCTGGGATCTGAGAGGCAAGCTGGATTCTTTCCTTCTTGTACATCACCTCCAGTAATAAAGACAAAGTAGGTTGACTATGCCTTCCAACACATGACTAGAACTTAATGAATCAATCCTGTTGATACACAAGAAGGGACAGAAACTCTCTCTCCTAGAGCAGCATCAGCTCTGCAAGGTGAACTGGAGCAGAAAACAATAAAAATATCAGCTTGCTGATCTGACTGCTAACAGGCACTGGGAGCAGATCTGCTGCGGAAGGAGATGTCAAGTTTACAGAGTCTCTTCTCAACACAGAACTGCACTTTTTAGTCCACGGCTGCCTCAAAATTGTGTTAAGAAGTAGAATAAACCCTGAAGATTTAGCCTAGAAAAAAACAAAACAACTTAAATCATCAGTGTTCACCAAACCCTCCCTCAGCTGTCTCGTGCTTTGCAGGGGCTGAACTAACCTGCTATTTTCACTTTGAGTCGGTGCACAAAGCCTCCAGTCAGGACTGGAGCCTGTTATAAAACTGTAAGTTTTCGTAAAGAGCCAGATGATGCTGTCAAGTGACACCCATGCAAACACCTGGTGGGAACTGCTCTGTGGTCCCTACTAAACTTGGCTCCATGGTTTGGTGACATAAAAATGGTTCTCCTGAGCCTCCTCCCACCATGGATTGTCAGTGGGTGGAAGGAAGGAGGAGCCACAGTCCTTCCCCTTTCTCTCAGCATTCACATCCTGTGGGATGCAAGGCCTCCATCTACTGACCACTGGCCTTAGCTAGGCAGATGGGAACATCACACAGTGAACAGCTGCTGGACTGAACTATCCAGGGCTGGCTGCAGGAGCCTGCTCCTTCCGAGCATCTGCCTGGGCCTGACCATTGGTGAAAACAAACAAGCCGGCGTACGGCTCGCTTCTTTGTGCATCCTTTGCATTGACCAGCCACCCAGAGGTTTTAGCTGGTCACTCACTTGGTGATTCATCTTTGCTTATCTATATGTCAAAGGGGTGGCGCCCAAGCACCTTGTCAACGGACTCTGCATGGGACCAGGAGAGCAAAAAGACCCGGGGTCTGATTCTGATCTCTTGCAGCTGGCTCAGACTGGTGTCTGACTCCAGGGGAGTCGTTCCTGGTTTGGGGTAACTGAGTGCACAAGCCTCTACTTTGGAACAACCTAGCTAGTGATTTTTACCAGCACACGTTCTGATACAACCGGGCCCTCACCCAAAGCCCACTGAAGTCAAGAGCAGTCTTTCCATTGACTTCAGTGGCGGTGGCCCTTATCTAGCCTCCTACTGAGGGTCTGGCACCTCTGTGTCCTGTAGCCATGTGGGGTTCCCCAGGAGATGGGCATTTGGAGCAAGGGCTGTTCTTGCATCTTTGGTTCCGCAACCCCAGGTTTGTACAACTGATCCAAGGAGGGTCCTGGATTTGGACACTCCCGGGTGTGGAGCCCTTTGGCCCTGTCCATTGTTTATGGATGGGCCCCCAATAAATACAAATGTAGTATTTGCTATTCAGGGTTATTAATATGCTGATATTTACGAAGGACAGACGTGCTTCAGGGTATGAGCTGATCTCTAATTAATGGGGATTAGTAGGAAACTTTCCTTGGGGACTGGTCATCTCATCACTGCTACAATAGGGTTTAGTGCACCTTCCTCTGACGCAGCGGGTGCTAGCCAGGATCAGTGACGTGGTAATGCACTGGCTGGATAACAGATCTGGGCTAGTACAGTAATTCCCCTATTCCTCAGCCCACCCCCCCACAACTTTATCCTCCCTTCTTCAGGCCAGTTCAGAAGTTTTATTTAAGGATAGGGGGCTGGTTGCCTAGTGGTGCTTTTAGAGCACTATGCAGCACTCCTGGAAAGAGCACTGAAAAATACCCAATGTCGTTTGACCACGGCAGCGTCCCGCACGCTGGCTCCAAGTGTTTGCAACATCCCGTGAAGCCAGACGCCGGAATCTGCTCCGAGGGATGTTTAATGGCATGGGGGACGTTGCTTTGAAATAAAGTGAAACTTGAAAGACCAGGTCGTTATCACCCTCCTCTCAATCACCACTGCCTCCAACATAACGAAGGGGAAGGGCATCCCCCGGACATACTTACTTCCCCCGGGGAGGCTGTCTCTGTCGAAGATACACAGCTTGTATCCAAACTCATTCTCCAGGACTCCGCGCAGGGTCAGCAGCACAAACTCCTCTTCCTCGGCATTCCGGGCATAGGACACGTAAATGTCATACTCCTTCCCGTCTGAGAGTCGCGAGCAGAGAGACACTTCTGTTACTGGCTACGTCCCATGCCTTCCCGTTGTTCAGCCCCTGCTGCCTCTCAAGTCTTACAGACGCCGTGGCCCTGTACCTACAAGCCACCTCACCAGACAAGGCTCTGCGCTTCTCCAGCCTCGGCGGGACTCAAAGCACCTGGCAAACATTCATGGGATCAGCAGCAAACCGCCATTCCAGCCAGGGATCTACTATCATCCCAGTTCTCCGTAGGAAGAAATAGCGGGGTGGCATGCCTGGGAGATGAGCTCAAAGTGACATAAGAAGCCTGATTCTGTGCTCGAGACAGAAAACCATTCTTTCCACACCCTTAGCCTAAATATCAGAGACCAGACAACATAGTCCTGTCCCTCGAGACAGTCCCTTGAAGCAATGTGTGGAGAGCTTACACTATCATGGCCATGTCGCATCTACTCCAAAGAGACCCTCCTAGACCCTGCCCCTGGCTCTTCTCATAAGCACTCAGTTCACCCCGAAAAGTGAAAACAGTTAAGGACATTTAGGGTCAGTGTTACCCTGCTTCTGGAGGGGGGAGAAATGGCCTGACACAAAGTTATTTCCAGAACCAAAGGGACTGGCAGCAAGAAGAAGGCCCTGCAACTCCATGGAACCCTTACCTAGGATGGCTTCGTCCGTTCCAAAGTGAGCCCGGTAGAAGAGAACCATTTCGAGCCAATAAACGTGGTAGACGACAATCAGGATCACCACCAGCAAGACGGTGGCTCCTAGTCCGCAGGCCAGTTCCACGGTGTACCTTGGAGCTAGAACTGGGGTTAAAAACAGACAGGTCTTTTTTCATGGAATGCGCTGGTCTTCCATTTTAATGGGCACATGGCTGGAACACAGGCAGCCGAAGGACAGAATACAATGTGAGCCCATCTGTAAATGGAGGTTCCTGTAGGACATCAAAGGCTAATGCCTAAATAAACACACACACACACACACACACACACACACACACACACACACACACACACACACGCCCTGTGAGCAGTTTTAGGGGGCTGGGCGGTTGCAACATGAAGGAGGCAATTGAAAGGGTGACAAAATGACTGAAGGGCCAATTCTGCTCCCCAGACAGACCCTGAAGATGGGTCACTCCCCACATCTTCCTGGAGCAAGACAGACACCAGGGAGGAATCTCTGAGTCACAATTCCCTTCTGCCGCAGGGCTGGGCTGGGCCCAAAGGCTCAAGCTGGCCCCAGAGGGTACCGATTGTGAAAGCTGCCTTTTCAGGAACAATCATAACCTTGGAAACAGCATGTAGCAAGTGCAGTGGGTGTGATCGGCGCATGGACATGGGGAAAGCCAGGCCAAAACCAACAGCCCTAGCCTGGAGCGGAATAACTCCATGGCCGCCATCTTATGCTCATCTCTTTGGGACAAGGCATGAGATAATACATATGTCAGTAGCATCCTCCGACTATTTCTAGTCACGAGACAGAAGGGAGGCTCTGAGAAAACACTGGAAAGACTGAAATGTTTGCAAAGAGTCTGTCTAAACAAGACAGACTCTCTCATGAAGCCAGCATTTGCTAACAGTAGTATCTGAGATGCCCCTGTTTTTCCTCATACTTAGAATAGGAATTAATGTGGTAACTGCGTGGCATCACTAGGCAAATACTGATCTTTTAATGGGCCCCGCCGAACTCAATGACGTGTGCAGCGGCAGTTTGAATAGAGAGCCATCAGCAGTAAATGGAAGCATCACAAAACTCGTGGATGTAACTGAGCTTTATTAGCGAACAAACCAAACCACCAGAAAGAGAAAACGGAAACTGAAAAAATCCAGCAAGTCTCCGTGGGTAGCGAACAGCACAAGAGATACAGGGAACCGTGAAAGAGACAATCCCAAGAAGATTAAAATCAGGAGCCAGAAATGAATATAAACCAGTGGCAGGGAGATAGGGAAATTTTTTCATAGCCAACACAAAAGAAATACAAGCCACTTGCTAACATTTATAAGGCAAATGGTACTGAGAGGTTAGGTCCTGGCCAGGTTGAGCCACGAGTGACATAATGTGACGGTCTGCAGCTAGTTGACTTTAGCCTGCAGTGGTCCAGGCTGGTTCTTGCACTCTGCTGTGGAATGGAGCAGAAAGAAAAAAAGAGAACATAAGTAACTTGTCTACAGAAAGAACAGCTTCCAGTCAACTATCCTGGGGTCTGGCAAAGTGGACAGGAGGGAAAGAGAGACAGCTGCAGACAGTCAAGCATCAGTCAGCCAAGAAACAGTGTTCTGCGAGGTCCTGGATGGCTGTGTTTTCTAATCAAAGGGTCAGCATGCCAGGCACCTCAATTTTCCTATCCAGAGACAAGAAGTGCACAGACACTACAGTGATGACTGCTAGAGAAAAGCCTAAGGTAGGCAGATAGATAGATGGCTCTAACCAAACTCTGGCCTTGATTAATTGCATGCTCTGTCTGGGGCTCCTTTCTGAAGGGACACAAACAGATTGTCGCAAGTGGATAATTCTATAAAGAAAAGGGGTGAGAATAGATGTGACGCGGTCGTTAGTGAGGTAATCGGGTCAACCATGGCTAAACTCCCAGCAACCCTGGCGGCAGCAGAGCAGAACACAAGGAGCCAAGTGTAGTCCTAATGAAGATCTTTGAAACCCAGAGGATGACTGCTCATGTTGACAGATGGAGAGTAGAGTAGAGCAGAGCAGGAGCCACAAAGTTGTTCGACATAAGTCAGAAAAAGGCTATTTTTTGGCATCTTGCATTTGAAATAAGTTAAACCAGGGCAGACTCCTCTCTGATGGAGCTTCTTGGAAACAGCAGTCTTTCCTGATGTACAGCTGGGCAGTCTCTCGGGCCTTCTATGTACAGTGCTGTCACTCATTGTGGTTAGTGAGGTAACAGAAATGTCTGCCTGGCTAAGGAAACTTGGTACAGACATGCCTGAAGAAAGGGTTTTGGCTGTTGGGAGATGGGTATGTGAAACAGGAAAAATACCTCTCACGTTAAGAGAGAAACAGCTCTAGAAAAAGTCGGCTTGCGAGGCCAATGTCTCTGAATTACACTTTTTATCCAGAATTTGCCCACCGTCCTGGCAGTCCCAGATCACCCTCCCACAGTGAGCAAGGCAGGAACCAAAACCAGAGCACGGTGCGGAGTGTTTCATGCTCTGAATTCTGTCTAGTCTCCGTCTGGGCACCTCAAAGGGACGTGACCTTGAAGGGTTTCAAGCACAAGCAACTTCCAAAAGGCATTTCCTGTCTGCCTGGTCACACTGGTGGGGAAGCAGTAAGGTGGTGACCTGCCCCAGGGACACTCTGCCAGGAAACCCATAATGAGAGACCGCAAACATCCTTTGTCTTCAAAGAGGCCCCAGGATGAGAGAGGATGCTCAGATTAGCGTTTCCCAGTGAGGGGCAGTTATTTGACATTGGCTAAAGTTGTTTCTTTAAGTGAAATCGAGACTCATGGGCCTGTTCTACTGATGCACAGGGCATGGGCACCCCACACTAAAAATACTGTGTTTAACAGGGGTGAATAGCGTCGGTCGGAAGAACCTGTGTGCTCATCCCATGGTGAGTTTCCACTGGCCCTCCTGCAAAGCAGTGGCATGTTTAAAGCAGAGGAAAAGACTCTGAGCAGTGCCTGGGACAGTGACCATTGCTAGACTCCAAAGGCAAGGTCAGCGCATAGCTCTACTAGCAAGTCTAATCAGTCCGTGGTTTTTTCGATTTCCTGGTGCACAGTCCAGAAATGCCACGCCTCAGCAAATGGTCCCTCATCCTGTGCTGATAGCACCCACTGCATGTACCGCTTAGGACAGGGTTGGAGGAAAATATTCTTCCATCATTTAGGGCAGAATGGTTTATGTAGTTCTGTGACTGGGATATTGAGCTTTATAAGAATCAGAGTACAAAAAAGACTGCAGCTTCCCACATAACCCAGCTTGGTCAGCAGAAATGAACATAGAAAAGCCATCACATCCGGTTGCTGCAGGATGTATCTTCTCCTCCCGCAGTACAGAGATAAATGGGAACCGTGTCCATGCACCACGGAGATAACAGATGTCTAAAGAACAACTGGATGGCACCTCCGAGAGGGGTCTGGCAGCTGACATAGTGTAACAACCCGGTGCCAGCCCCTGAACAGGGCAGAACACTGTGAGCCCCTGCTCCCTAAGGGCCAGATCAAGCCTTTAGGCTCAGCCCATGGAAGGGCGACACGTCACTGTGCCACCCCAGAAGCGGCACCAACAAGGAACCGTGACTTAGACAGAATTCTCCCTTGCTTTGAGGGAAAGTTTGTCCCTTCCTTCCTTTCAGGGTGCAACTTATTAGCCTCTTTGGCCCTGCTCCACTTAGTGCCTAGAGGGAACAGAACCATGGTTTCACACCCCATCTTTCTCCACCCCCACTTGAGCACAGTGGCGAATATCAGGCATGCAGCCTCCACTCTTTTCCCTATAGCTGGAAGTGCAATCTGAGTAGCAATAAGAAGGCTACACAGGAGCAGAGGGAGTAGGAAATATTTACTCCCCCTATTCCTTGTATGACCACGTTCAGCCAAGGCCCATCTTGCCCCAAGAAATTTCTTCCACATTTGACCATGCGTCTAAGATTTTTGCCTTGCTGCATCCGTTAAGCCGCTGCTGTGCAATTCCATTACCTTTCATTCTCACCACAGCCGCCTGGTGAACCTCCCCTCTGGTGTTTCTGGCATGACAAGTGTAGTTACGCTTCAAGTCCTTGGGTGTGACCTTGGAAATGGTCAGAGTCCTTGTGATATGCTTATGTCCAAGGTCGGCAGTAAATACGCTGGAACAGAAAAGTTCAAGTGTTGCACATGCTAACGCTGGCTGCACTGTTTGTGATTTTTACACACACACACACACACACACACACACACACACACACACAATTCAGCCTTTCCTTTTTGGCAAAATTACACCCATTCTTAGGAATTGCTTCATTTTTCACAGAAACTTGTACAGCAGAACGGTTTGACCTTTTGGTTGCTCTATGAACAGGTTTTGTTTAATTTTCTTGGCATTACTTTTGCTTATTCCCAGTGTGTGGAATATGACTGACCAACTGGTGCCCTGGGGCCTTTTAGAGGGGAAGGGTGCGCTTGCCATAAGGCACTGGACAAAGACTTGAGATCTGGGTTCAGTATCCACCTTCATCACAAACTCTCTGTGGGACCCTGGGCAAGTCATTTAGTCTCTCTGTGCCTCAATTAGCCACCTCTAAAATGGAGATAATAAGATTTCCTTTCTTCTCCACTTTGTTTTGTCTGTCTAGTCTGTAAACTCTTTTTGAAACAGACACTGTCCTTTAATATGTGTCTGTACAACAACCAGCACACTGGACCCCCAATCTTGGTTGGAACTTCTACGTGCTACTTTAACACCTAGTCATAGGTTCACAAATTCCAAAGCCAGGAGAGAGAGCTGTGATCAGTGAGTCTGACCTCTTGTATAGCTCAGGCCAGGCAACCTGCCCCAAAGCATTTACAGAGCAGATCTTCTAGATTAACAACCTATCTTTGATTTTAAAATTGTCATTGATGGCGAATCCACCACAGCCCTGGTCCAATGGTTAATTACTCTCGCTGTTAAAACATTACGCCTTATTTCCAGTCTGAATTTGTCCAGCTTCAACTTCCAGCCATTGGATCGTGTTCTACCTTTTTCTGCTAGACTGAAGAGCCCATTGTTGAATATTTGTCTCCCATGTAGGTACTTACAGACTGTGATCACGTTACTCCTTAATTTTCTCTTCGTTAAACTCAACACCTGGAGCTCTTTGAGTCTATCGCTGTAAGGCAGGTTTTCTAATCCTTTAATCATTCTCATGGCTCTTCTCTGAACCCTCTCCAATTTATCAACATCCTTCTTGAATTGTGGGCATCAGAACTGGACACTCTACTCCACCAGCGGTTGCACACTAGTGCCACAAACAGATGTAAAATAATCTCTCTACTACTTTATATCCCTCTGCCCTGAATCCCAGGATCACATTAGCTCTTTTGGCCACAGCATCACACTGGGAGCTCAAGTTCAGCTGATTGTCCACCATGACCCCCAAATCTTTTTCAGAGTCTCTGCTTCCCAGGACAGAGTCCCCGATCCTGAAAGCATGGCCTGCATTCTTATGTACATGGCATTCTAATGATGATAATGCTCATCTTCAAATGAATTCTGTTTCATCTCCAAGCTAATTATGGCTTGGTTCTACTAACCATCATATTTATTAACATTCTTATGAACAAAACGATGACTGTCCAAATTTTAGAACCGAAAGGTGGATTTGAAAGCACGGAAAATTAATAGTTGGTTTTTAATTCCTCTAACAGTTTGGAAAACAAACAAACAAACAAAATCCCATGACTGGTCACCCAGTTCTTTATAAACTGCTGGTAGGCGGTAACCTGACCCCACACAAGCAATGCTAAACCTAAACGTCATGACGAGACAACTCCAAGGAAATCCCAGCTGCTGCAGGGTGTTGTTGGGTGATTCTGAAGATGGTATTCTGGCCTCTGAGTCAGCATGGAATGAAGGGCCTAGCCTGGTGCTAGGGGTGCTCTGCTTCAGGACAGAGTTTTCTAGACAGTTCATAGCACTTTTTATGAGCACCTCAGCCTCCTTGAAAGTTCTGATTTGGGTCGTTACTTTCGGCCTATCCTCAGTGCCCCAGCAGTTTGCAGTGGGTTGTGCTCTTCTCTTCCAGCCCCAAAATGTTGTGCTATATTCTACTCCCAGGCGGCTTCTTTCTAGTGGCGGGTGAAGCTGTAATAACAGAATGTGACCATGTCTCCCTGTAGTGGCTGGTCCCAGGATGCTGCTATCTCTCAGCTATGGGAGTTCTTCATTTCAAGAAGTAATGACTTGTGTACTTGGTACTAATGCTGTGAGGGGGCGGGGGGGGGTGGTTCAATCTGCACTTGTGATTGGGGTGTGTGTGGGCATGAGTCATGGTTTATTACAGTGTGATCTCTGTACATGTGTCATAAAGCACTCTGGGGTCGTCCAGGATGAAAACATAACAGGAAATGGAAGATGCTGTAATAAATCTATTGCTCTCAACAGGTTCAGGTCATTATGACGATGGTGGGGAAAGAACTCACATCCTCCTGATCCAAAACCAACTGCCTGAGGTAAAGAGAGAGCCTCCCTTGGTTGTTAACAGCACAGAGTCTTTGACACACAGTGATGCAGTTCCCTTATTCTCCATTTCAGCTTGGAAAAGAGGAGACTAAGGGGGGATATGATAGAGGTCTATAAAATCACGGGTGGTGTGGAGAAAGTGAATAAGGAAAAGTTATTTACTTGTTCTCATAATATAAGAACTAGGGGCCACCAAATGAAATTAATGGGCAGCAGGTTTAAAACAAATAAAAGGAAGTTCTCCTTCATGCAGCGCACAGTCAACCTGTGGAACTCCTTGCCTGAGGAGGTTGTGAAGACTAGGACTACAACAGGGTTTAAAAGAGAACTGGATAAATTCATGGAGGTTAAGTCCATTAATGGCTATTAACCAGGATGGGTAAGGAATGGTGTCCCTAGCCTCTGTTTGTCAGAGGTGGAGATGGATGGCAGGAGAGAGATCACTTGATCATTGCCTGTTAGTTCACTCCCTCTGAGCACCTGGTATTGGCTGCTGTCAGCAGACAGGATACTGGGCTAGATGGACCTTTGGTCTGACCCAGTATGGCCGTTTTTATGTTCATTAGAGGGCAGTGGCACACACTAGCCAGTTTGAGATGCTATTACCAATGATGAGCCCTCTTTAGCTTATGGAGTCTCTTAACAATGTCTCTTTTGAAAGAAAGCTTGGTGACAAACAATGAGCAGATCGTGGTTAAGTATCATAACTACGCATGGGTGCCATACTGCACCCTGGAGGGATTTGATCTAACACTAAGAAACGAGTGACCCTTGGCTCCTAAAGTTTGGGACTTGCCAATAACCTGAACAGGCTTTTTCCATTGGGAGCTCCAGGTGTTGCCAAAGGGGCAGTGCTGTTGAATACCCCAGGCCTCTCTGTGGGATCCCATGTGAGGCTAGTGGAGAGGGCTGGAAGAGCTATGCAATGAATGTTATGAAATGTTACCTTTCAGAGACTTTTACTTTCAGGTCTGTGATATCGTCTGTATTTTTTCCATCAACTGTCCACCAAACCTCCGTTCGGGAATCTTTCAGAAAGGTGAAGTAAACTTCGCACGGCAGAACAAGCTCGGCACCTAGGAGCAGAGGATTAGGGTGAAGTGGAGGCAGCAGCAGCCTTGCATTGCTTCTGCTTTCCAGAGCCTTTCATAGCCCGAGGGTAAATAGAAATGAAAAGGAACAATCACAAGAGTGAAATGCTTGCAAGCTGCATGGAAGCTTTTTTAAAACACCATAATAGAGGCTCAAACTAAATGTATACAGCAAATAAAAAATACAGGAAGAGGAACAAAAAAATTCCACCACGGCTAAACAACAGAGTGAAAGAGGCGGGTAGCGATAAGATATCCTTTAAAAACTGGAAGGCAAATCCTACTGAGGGAAATAGAATGGAGCATAAACTCTGGCAAGTCAAGTGTAAAAGTATAATCAGGCTGGTCAAAAAAAGATTCTGAAGAGCAACAGCAAAAGACACAAAAACTACCAGGAATGTGGCCAAAATACATTTTCAAATGTCTGATAACTGTGCAGTAGTGGGAATATTTCACTTTTGTTTTACAAATAAACAGTAAACAAATAAACAAACAACCCTCCCCCTAACCAGGTATGTAAGTGGTTCCTCCCACCAATTGTGAGCCCCTGTGGTGGGGTGTTCACCCCACACTTGCCCTGAAGGGGTTAATGTAGGCTAAGAAGGGGGCCAATCAACCAGCCAAGCCACAGATGAGCGCAGTAGGACATTTACTGACTGAGGAAGCCCAGAGGAGGAATGGGCTGGGTTTATAAAGGCAGGAAGCTGATAACAGAGGGGGCTGCAGGGAAGCAACCTGCAGTTCCTGCCAGGGAGAAGGGAGGTGTGTTTGGGGTTACAGAGACAAGTAGCCTATGGTTACTCCCTGGGAGCAGGGAGCTGTGGGGCTGGCAAACCCAGAGAAGTGGGGAGAATGGAAGGTAAGGAAGGGCTTAGGGAAAAGGCAGCAAGGTCCAGGGTGGAACAGACCGTGGTTGCTGACTGGAGGGTCCCTGAGCCAGAACCCAGAGAAGAGGGTGGGCCCGGGTTACCTACCTGCCACTGGGGAAGTGGCACCAGTTGGGTAGTGAATGGGAAGATGGCCTGAGACCATTGCTTTGAAGAGACTGTGATGCCCCATAAGGGGGAAGCGCGCATAGTGACCTGGCTGGAGGGCCAAGTGGCACGAAGAAGGAGCACCCAGTCGCAGAGACCAAGAGAGTGCAGCAGTAGGACGTACAGCAAGCAGCAGAAGGGGGCCCTGGCCCTGGACGGTGCTGGTCCCCAGAGCGGCCAGGAGGAGGCACCCCTAGCTGTGAACCCCGTGACAGTGCCCCCCAACAATAATTGGCTTATTCTCAACACCCCTGGGAGGCCAGATGGGGCTACTGTCTCTATTTTACGGATGGGGAACTGAGGCAGAGAGAGAGTAAATGACTTGCCCAAGGTCCCAGGAAGGAAATCTGTGATAGAGCAGGGATTGAACTCAGATCTTCTGAGCCCAAATCCAGTGCCGTCAGGACAAGATCTTCCTCCTTGTTATGAATCATGTTTATTGTTTATAATTATTTGTAATACTGCAGCTCCTGGAAGCTGTCTGTGCCTAACGACCAACGAAGAATGTGCCAGGAGCTGTGCAAACCCAGAGTACCAGACAGTCCCTACCCCGAAGAGCTACCAATTTAAAGAGACCAGACAGGCAGAGGGCTGGGGAAGCAGGAAAACACACCAGCAGAGTCAACGATGTGAGGATGGGCAAGATTTTAGGAGGAGATCGGCTAAATGGAAAGAAAGGGGTGGGGGAGAGGGCAGGAGAGAAGACAAACAGGTGCAGAGTGAAGATGAACTAAGGGGACTGCGGGAGCGGAGGGTTAGCACAATCAACACAGGGCAGAGAAAGTCCAGTTAAACCTGTAGTAAGTTCTCTGACTGTCTGCAGATCCCTGCCATGGCTGCTTCTGAAGAAGGGATGCCCCCAGCTGCGCCCCATTTTACCCGCTTCTCTCCAGTGCTTTCTCTGCTTCTGAAGCTGCTCCTACCAGCTGGAGCCTGATTTCCATGCTTATTATTTCAGTAAGTCTGTGCGCTCAAAGAGCCGCCTTAATCTGTGTTCTCATGTCCCATAATTGGGCTTTGGAAATTTGGAAGCTACAGAAAAGAGAGAATCCCATGCTGCTTGCAAAGCAATCCTGGCCCCCCATATGCTTCAAGTAAAGACACGAAGGAGAGCCGTGGGAAAGCAGGCAACCGAGATGAACCCCTGGGCTTGTTAATTACATGGCTTAAGATAATCTTCCCCGTCACTGCATGCAGGCTTCCTGTGGGCAGCTACTGCTGTGATTTACCTGCTTCGAGTTCGTAGATTATTTTCTCATTTGGAGAGAGAAATTGCGGTGGCATTGCCTTGTCTGGAGACCCTGCAGAACAGAAAACAGAATCCCACCCCCGGGTTCCCAGTTGAAAACACACTCAGTCTCATTAGGATTTTGAATGATTTCAGACTATTTTATAGTAACTAGCCACTTGCATATACTCTACCGTCTATGACCGTGCACTAGGTCACTCACCCCCTGCTTCCCTGCACCCCCAGATGTGTGTACCCATCTCCCGCTGCAGTTGCTAAGAGCTGTGCGTATGTCCCAAAGGGCAGAAGCTGATCTAAGTAGAGAGTGGTCCCAGTCACAAAACTCGGTGCCCAATCCAGATTTTGAAAACCCCCAAATGTAGTGCTGTCTGGATAGATGATCTGGGCCCAGCTACAGTCTGGAGGAATCACACCTCCATCTAGGCACTTCGGACTTTACTTACAGTTCAGCCTAGCTCACAGATTTTTCTACTGCTGCTCTTTAAAAGAAACAACAAAACTTGTTTTTTCCTGCCAGCAGTATTCTCTTCTCCTACCTGCATTCAGTGAGCAGCTGTTACCACGTGACACAAGCACGTTCTAGTGTCTACGAGGTTTTTACACTCTGCATAGCGTTCGCTGCCACTTAGTCTGAGCATTCTTTGTTACTTGCATAGCACCACGTGTGTGCTAGGCACACTGTAGGCAGCTCTGAAGAGACAATCTCTGCCCTGAAGATCCTACAGTCTGAACAGATGAGCCTGCTAGTTTTAAAATACAGCCTGAGAGACGGTAGGAAACACAGCAGCCACTGGAAAAACGAGACACTATTTCTAACAGTGAGTTGAGATCACCATAGACAGACAGTGACAGGGGCGATGCCAGCAGAGGCCAACCCAGATCATCTCATCCTCATTCGCACTACTCACCCAGCCGGAGATGCGTCCTGGGCATCCACATGCCAGAGGAGGCTGACCCCAGCAAACCAAAATACACACCTGGTGGTGGCAGATTAATTAATTCATTTACACCAAGGAGTTGGAGGTGGGACCAATAGTCAGTCACTGATCAAGCCCGCAAGAGCCTTCTCCAGATCTTTTCATCTCTGTGGCTACAATTCTGCAAGGTTTTTTTTATCCTCCTTACCTACTACCTTCATCCTTATGGTTCTGGTGAGGTTGTAGGTCCTTCCGTTCTCCTTGTAGCTCACAATGCAGGTGTAATTGCCTTCGTACACACTGCGGACAATGCCAATGATGAGCGTTGGGCCTTCGGGATATCGGTCGTGGAAGCCTTTCACCAACACGCAGTTCTAGAAGCAGACAGCAAAACACTTACATTTTTGGACCAAAAATTCAGAAATTTGTTTTCAATCCCTCTATAAAAATCTAAAGCTCTGCTTGGAATAAGCCTAGCAGGCAGTATTTGGATTTTGATTCAATGCAGGTTAAGGTCTAAATTCTACAGCATCAAAATCTCATGAGTCCAATAAGGTGAGGGGGACACTTGTCCACCCTTTGCCTTGGTTTCCCCAGATGGAGAAAGTTACTTTTCAGGAAAGATTAAGGCTGGGACAGTCAAAGGAACTGGAAGGAATCAGGCACCCAGCTCCCACTGAACTGTATGTCTAATTCCTCTTTGCTTCTCTTCCAAGTGGCATGAGTTGTTGGGGCTCTTCAGGTCACTTTCCCATTCATGGAGAGATCACTAATGTGGAGTATGGGTACTGCCTTTGTTTAACTTCTTTTTTCACACTATAGGCACCTGTGCTGGAACACAGGATGCTACAAACAGCCTGCAGGCAAATCCTCTCCTTCAGAAATATCAGCCAACGCCTGGTTCCCAGGGAGCAACTCTGCCTCAAGAATTAGAGAGATTAAGACAGACAGCAAACTCCCTTACTGTTTATAACAGCTCCCCCAGAGATTCCACATCACAAAACTAACCATACTGCACGTCTTTGGACAGTACGCTACTCACACTGTAAGAAAGCGAACAGGTGAGATTTTGTAACAGCACCTGCTGGTGTCTCCTGCCATAACAGCCCTTAAACTCCTTGAGCCATTAGGCTCTTTTAGGCTGTGATTTTCAAAGGTGATGAGCATCCACAAAAGCCAGCTGGATCTGCGGGTGCTCAGCAGCTCTGGATACCAGCCCATAAATGCACACAGTTAAAGGGAGACGTAACTACCTACAGGTTATTTAGAGGGTACAAACACTAAGAAAGGAGAAGAATTGTTTAGCTCAGTACCAAGGAGTATAATGGGATGAAATTAAAAAGGAAAAGCTCTGGCTGGAGATTAGGGGAAAAGTCCCAGAACAAGAGCGATGGGGCTGTGGAAAGGTTTACAAGAGAAGTCATGGAACACGCTGACAAGTAAAACCGGAACCACCTTTGCACTTCCAATGCTTTTAATTGCTGGAGTATCTGGATACCAACAAAACTGTCTCAATAAAATTTTGTCTCCCCTGCTCCCCTTCGTGTGTTGGATTTTTTCTCTTCTTTCTCTCTATGACAGTGAGCGCAGGTACTGCAAGGAATAATCTTGAATAGACAAGGCGATGGCGTAGATGACCCTAGTAAGTTTATTCCATCTCTGACTAATCAGGTTCTATAAGAGACAGAGCTCTTAGCGACGCTGAGATGCTGGAAGGGTGAGGGTCCCAGAAGAAAGAAAGATACAGAAGTGAAAAAAAGGACAAGAACTAAACTTAACTCTATTCACAAACTGACACCAAGCTGCAAGGACACATCTGCAGCTGCATAGCACTTTTGCTCTCAATGGGACTACGCTGATTGATGTCAACTGAGGATTTGACCCAAAATGAGCAACTCACCAAAAGAAATCCACAGTATAGGAACCTTAATAAGCCTTCCTATTTGTCAGAAAAAGCAGGAAACATGTCCCATGTGCCAAGTTACAAGCCCATTTTCAGAAAGGTTTATATCCTCTAAATATGCTGATGATAACTTGACTGTCATAAAAGCCAAAGATTTGTACATTTTCCAAGTGATTATTTCTAAATGGTGCATTTCCAACTCAGATTTATCTTAATGTGACAGTTGAAGACGGAGGTAATATACCATTGTTAATGGCTTTTACTAGGCAAAATGGCTTTTACAGCTTGCTGTCTGCAAAATGGTTTAAGTGGGGCTCTTTGTTTCATTCTGCTAATTGATTGTCAATATTTGAACATCAATAGATGATACAAATTAGTCATTTAAACCACCAAAATGAAGCTATTCCTCTTGGCCCAGAAGGAAGGGTTTTAGTTAGACCAGATACACTAATTCCCAAATGTCGTTAGTGAGCAGCTAGCTGCACACCTGCGGCACCTTCCATCTAAGAATCTCAAACCACTGTACAAAACATTTAGCCTCCCAGCCCCGTGTGGCTGCATGTCCATTGAGACTACCCAAGGGATTCTCTCCCCCCTGTCTTAGCATGCAGGAAAGTGTAGCCCAGCCCCTAACATTCTTACCACTGTGTCATCTAGCCCTGCCAGGCAGAGCTGGACACTGCTGTGCCTGTTGCTAGCCACGGCACGCGGAATCTCGAAAATCTCAAAGGAGATATCAAGATTTTCAAAAGCGAGGAGCACCCAACTGCAGAAACCAGATAAGGCCTAATTTTCAGGTGGTGCCTCCAGTAGGGCCCCAAAAATCACTCATCACTTTCCAACCTCTTCACCTAATAGTAATAATTTGGCCATTGATGTCCAGCTGCTTTACAAAGGAGGTCAGTATGGCTAGCCCTGTTTTATAGATGGGGAAACCTTGAGGCACAGAATGGGCATGTGACCTGCCCAAGGTCATTCAACAGCTCAGGAACTGAACCAAGATTTCCTGAGTTCCAGTCTACTGCCCTCTCCAGAAGGCCACCCTGTGGCTAAACTCTTCCTTGTTAGAACACAAGGATGGCCAGACTGGGTCAGAACAAAAGTCCATCCAGCCCAGTATCCTGTTTGCTGACAGTGGCCAATGCCAGGTGCCCCAGAGGGAGTGAACAGAACAGGTGATCACCAAGTAATCCATCCCGTCACCCTTTCCCAGCTCCTGGCAAACAGAGGCTAGGATCATCATCCCTGCCCATTCTGGCTAATAGCTATTGATGGACCTACCCTCTATGAATTTATCTAGTTCTTTCTTGAACTGTGTTATAGTCTTGGCTTTCACAACATCCCCTGGCAAGGAGTTCCACAGGTTGACTGTCCGTTGTGTGAAGAAATACCTCCTTTTGTTTGTTTTAAACCTGCTGCCTATTAATTTCATTTGGTTACCCCTAGTTCTTGTGTTATGAGAAGGAGTAAATAACACTTCCTTATTTACTTTCTCCACACCAGTCACGATTTTATAGACCTCTATCATATCCCCCCTTAGTCATCTCTTTTCCGAGCTGAAAAGTCCCAGTCTGATTAATCTAGGCCCCAATCCTGCGTCAGTGCTAGCAAGGGACATTTTATTGCTGACTTCAAAGGAAGCAAGATTGTGGCAGTAGCTCCAGTAATGTCAGTGGAGCTGCATCAGGGAGTTTGGGGGTAGAATTTGGCCTCCTGGTTCTTATATCAAAGGCTGCACAGTTGGCTCCTTCGGGTGAGAAGCACTGCACCCCACTGCCTGGCCCAGGCTACAGCCCCACTACTCCCTTTCTTACCCTGTACCAGTTGACAGTTGGTGTTACGCTGGGAGGATAAAAGCCATCAATATCTGGACAAATGATCTTCTCGTTAGTATGCTCCAAATAGAACAGCTCTTCGGTGGGTTTTATTGATTGGCTGACGCAAGAAGTTTGGTCCTTCTGAACAACCTCCAGGGGAAACGCGACCTTGCTGCAATAGGTTGTGTTTCTAAGCACAGAGGAGGGAAACGCAATTAGCTTGGTCTAGTTTATTCACGTGGCATTATGAATGAAATAAAAATAAAAGTGACAGTTCAGGTCATAGAAATGACGACTCTGATGAGATAGATCCAGCCTGAACTGTCGTATTTGCATGTAGGAAAACTCCAGACAGACACTCTGAGACAGACACAGCAGCAGCACAGTGCATTAGGAAAGCCTGAAGACTGTTTTCTCCATGCAAATACAACTCATGTACTGCACCATCCTCTACCAACGTCATGAAAACAACGGGGCTAAGACATGAAAGAGGAAGACAGACTGAGATCTCTTCTTTGTTGCTTTGGGGATGCTACACTCATTTTCTCCTGCACCCAGAGCTGTTTTTAATTCCCTGGAACTTTTTTGAGGTGTCAGGAAACTTTGGCAAATCAGCATCCAGTCGACATATTATCCTGCCTCTGAAGCTATCTCCACTTCTATATAGAGATTGTGCCTTACTGAAGAAGGCTTGTGGATTTTGCCAGTATTCTCTCCACGGACACTCACAGTTAGCACGGAGAGGTATGTGCATTAATGTCTGCAAGGTGCTAAGCATTATTATAATATAAATTGGCTTGGCACTGAGAATTCTTGTAACTGTCACATTCTTTCACTATTAATTCTTCTGTAAGTGGCTGTCATCCGACAGTAAGATATTAAGCTGGCAACACAAAGTTTCTGTTATATAAAAGGCATTTGCATGCCCTAAAGTCTGACGCCCACCGCCCTACTGTGCTGCTTACCTGAGCATGCAGGTATAATTCCCAGTGTCATTAAGAAGGGCAGGCCGGAACCAAAGGGTGTCTTTTTCCTTACTGATCCGATTGTCCGGGAGACGGAAATTGATTGGCTCCTCCAGGTCCCAGTCCTGTCCAATCCAGTACCAGATCAGGGTTAAGCCGGCCGAATGAGCTGTACTGTAGTTGTATTTTAAGAAGGCCTCGAAGAGCGGGCATTTGATCCTAGCTGGTTCCCCGTCATAGACCTGGATTTGTTTCATGGTATCCACTCCCCAGTCATCACAGCGCTCTAGGGCCAGAAGGAAGAGATGCCTTAGCTTTCATGTGGGCAGAAAAGAACTGCTGTGTGTGCTCCTACTCCCGCTGAAATCAACGTGTCTAGTGGTGTCATTGGCGACGGAGCTGGGGATGTTGCCTTCAGAATACTAGGCACCTGGAAACCTGGCTTCTTCTTTCTGTTCTTCCTACAATTCCCCAAGATCTGCGTCCCTGCCAGGGCAACCTCACAGGACATGAATGGGTAGAGCCAGGCTTCCCGGACAGCCTGGAGAGAAACCTTACCTGAAAATGCCTCCTTGATTAACTTTATGCCACAGCTGTGTGTGCGTTTGTGTGGGGCAGCAGGGGTTGGGAACAGAGGGTATTTCCTGGTGGTAGAATCAGTTAACGGTGCCACAGGACTTAAGGGCTGTTGCTGGAGAATTCAATGGCACTGTGCCACCAACTACATAGGGACTTGTTTCTATTATAGCGTAGGCAAGGAAACATGGGGGCCGGGCAAGGTTGCTGGTGGTACAGCGGGAAGACCTGGCATGGAAGGAGGCGTAGTGTACTTCTTTGGGGAGGGTGCTCCAGACCTAGGAAGCAGCATGGGAAAAGGCACAGAGCCCTGAGATGCATTCCCATGGCCACACGCGTCATACAGCAGAATCAAGGAGGGCTCACTGCAGGGTCTGACAGAGGCAGAAGCTGGGCTGGGAGGAAGAAAGCTGCAGAGCAAACCCACATTCATCTTCATCAATAACAAAGGAATAAAGACAAAGAACAAGCAAAAGGTCAATTGTTCTTTAACAAGTATCAGAGGGGTAGCCGTGTTAGTCTGGATCTGCAAAAGCAGCAAAGAATCCTGTGGCACCTTATAGACTAACAGATGTTTTGGAGCATGAGCTTTCGTGGGTGAATACCCATTTCGTTAGATGTATCTGACGAAGTGGGTCTTCGCCCACGAAAGCTCATGCTCCAAAATGTCTGTTAGTCTATAAGGTGCCACAGGATTCTTTGCTGTTCTTTAACAGGCATCTCTTTTCCCCGCCTTTGCCTCAGCATGGAAGCTCCTTAATAAAATGGACACGGAATGCAAATGAATCCCAAAGCCACTGTGCTGGCTAACCGCTGTGTTTCCTAATTCTCCTCTGTAAGCCGAGAGAGGCTAGTGGTATGACAACACATCCTACCTTAGCGTCAGGCCCTGCACACACACAGGAAACGGGGCTGTGGCTCGTGAGAGGTGTCAGGTAGTGGCAAGCCTCCTTCTCATGCCAGAAAACCAGAGTGAATCACACAGAAAACCGAGTCAGATGCAGCAGTGCCGTCATACCATGACAGTGCACATGGGAGGGGATTTACCACAGAGCCTCTCACGTGTGCAGAGATTGGAGGAGCATTTCTAGACAGAAAACAGAGTCCTCAGACCTATTTCCTTTGGGCCAATCTTGCTGTCTCCCATTGCCTTCCAAGGATCAGGCCCTTCTGGCACATCCTCCTCCTCAAAGGGACAGTGGAAAGTATTTTGGCCCAAAATTGACATTGAAAAACAAAGAAGGTGAAGAGTGGGGCCAACACAACCTAATGGGACAGACTTCACTACCCTTGCGCTGGGCAACATGAGCTTGCATAACTAAGTGCTACTTAAATGTAAGAATTAAAGAATCTGACCCAATCTGAATAGAAATGTTTTTCTTGTGAGTCTAAAAATGTCAATGAAAACTGAATGTGTATTCCCTTGGAACAGGAGACACCCAAACCAGCAGGAGAAACCTGGTGAAATGGACTGTCAACAGGAAGCCATGCTGAGCGGATAGCGAACGGCATAAAGAGTGAAAAGTGAAACTAGATTTGTAAAAATTATTTCCTTTAAAACTCTCTGGCTGGTGTTTTCAGAAGCACACAGCATTGGCCTAACTCTGCTCCTAGTGAAGCCAGCGGTAAAACTCCTATGGGCCTTCCCTGGAAACAGAGTCAGGCCAATGCTGAGTGCTACTGAACCCCTCATCCTGTAAGTCCAAAACATTGGCTAACCAGCATCACGGTCAAAGCTGAATGGGACACATACATCATGGACAAGGCCAACTGTAACCAACACATTGCTAAGCATGAGGTCCAGGCTACTTGATTTATACAAGGTCAGGACTTCAGAGTTGTTAGCAAAGCAGAACGCTCAGTCAGCGACTGCCTGCTTACAGGCCTGATGAAACTTTACTGCTATATGCTTTAGGGGTATTTATTTTCACAAAGAAAGCCTACAGCCTCATCCTTTCCTCTGCTTCCCGTTAAGGCAGGGGTTCTCAAAATGGGGGTCAGGCCCCCTCAGGGGGTCGCAAGGTTATTACATGGGAGGTCGAGAGCTGTCAGCCTCCACCCCAAACCCAGCTTTGCCTCCAGCATTTATAATGGTGTTAAATTGATAAAAAGGTATTTTTAATGTATAAGGGGGGTCCACTCCGAGGCTAGCTGTGTGAAAAGGTCACCGGTACAGAAGTCTGAGAACCCCTGCATTAAGAGAAGGAAGTGCTGTCCTTCCTCTGTGAACAGGGAGTGATGTCTTGGGATTAGATCAGGGGACCGTACATGAGGGCTCCCTGGGGTTCGTTCTCACCTGCACTCCATGTGCCACTCACTTCACTATGTCCCCTTGGGCTGGGTAAGTGTCACTTGTCTTTATTTCTTCAAATGGCAGGGCCAGAGGGGAAGAGAAACCTACGTAAAAATGGCAACACATGTTCTGGGCTCAAGGCCAATGAACTCTGCAATCCTGAACAATCCTTTGTACTTTGGAAATGCTCCCAAGTCAGCACTGCCCACAGTGTGGTGGGCAGGGGGGTGTTGGTCGATGGCCACATAAAAGAGAATTGTGGTTTTCCGTGATTGTCAATCACTCTGGTAACCGGTGGGCAAGGAGAGGTGTTACCTGGGCTGGGTAAATTTTCCTGACCGTTTAGTAAGGCTGTCACAAAAGGAATGGCCAGCAATTGCTGAGTCCATTGCACGGATTCAGGAGTCAAGACATGCTTAGGAATCCCAACTTGGAGAAGGTGGCGGGCTGCAAACCGCAGTGCGTGAACTCAAAACGCAGCCGGCAGCCATGCTGATAAAGAACGGCTACACCGTACACCACAAAGCAGGGGGCTGGCTTTAGATTACAGGGGAACATGGAGAGGTTGACTGCTCCCCAGCCCCAAAAACGCAGGAAGGAAAGCCTAGGACCGTCAATCTCAACTTGGACAGCAGAAACAAGCATTGCATCTGACATATAAACCTTTCAGGGCATGAGACGGGCTCCCCTCTACCCCTTCCTACCTGGCTCAGGCTGCTGTGAAAGGATGCAGCCAGGCAGCCATTACCCACAGGCTGATGCGCATTTAGATTTACCACAGTGGGTGCCTTGTGCCTGAGAGATTGGGTTTGTCTAGGAGGACGAGTGACGTGATCTGTCACACACACACAAGAAATTTCTTCCTCTTCAGCTGTTCAGTGGCTCTTTTACCAATGCTGATAACGCCCTTTGCTGCTATGACTAGCCTGCCGCTGTCGCAGAACAACGCAGAACCTGCTGTGGAGAGAGCTGGTTGTATCATTTGCCCAGGATGTGGGAGATTTAATCTGGGCTGGAAACTGATCTTGATGTGTTTGCATTCAGCAGTGTTTTGTGTGCCAGCAACCTGCTGCACCCCTCCCCATCCCCACTTCGTTAGGCTTCATTAGAAGTTCAGAAACGTATTTGCTGCCGATGCCAGCAAGCCCATAACACTTCAGCTGGCGATGTCAGGCTCAACAGGTGACAAGGGCATTTCGTTCTTCCCTGCACAGTTCAAGTCCGGCAAATATTCTTCCACAACACAAAGGATTTCATTCTAAATACTGATGGGATAGCTCAGGTCCAGCCTTACTACAAAGCAGAACAATGACACCAAGGAGGGCTTCGGGGCTCGGTGCAAGAGAAGCATCCAGAACTCAGGGAGCAATCCTCAGCTGGCATAGCTCCACTGAAGTTAATGGAGCTGCCGGGGCTTACACTATCTTGGGCTCTGGCTTTCACAATCCAGGCACAGACAGTTTCCTGTCTCTGAAATGTCCCCTGCACAAATTAGACCTGTCAGAGGTAAGCTAGGTGGAATCAGCATTCACTCTGTGGCTTGAGGGACTTGTGTAGACTTCTGGGCTTGGGCTGGAGGACCCTGCAGGGTGGGAGTCTACACAGCAATGAAACAGCCCTGCAACCCAAGCCCAACTCAGCTGGCACTGGCCAGCCACGGGTCTTTCTTTGCTGTGTAGACAGACTCCCAGATATGGTAGCAAAAGGAGCATTAAAGATGCCTAGCAGAGAGAGCTGATGAAATTCTATTATAGTCCACGGATACTCACCCTGGAGATGCCAATACAATTTAATTTTAAAATAATGCATGCAAGTGTCACTATTATTCGCATTAATTTGTACTGCTGCCGTCTCGAGACTGAAGCCCTGTTGCACCTGGTGCTGTACAAACACACAGGAAAACACAGTTCTGGACCTGAAAAGTTAAAATCTGAATTGACAAAGGGTTGATGAGATACATGTTGTTATACCCATTATACAGCTGGCGGAACCTAGGTCCCGAGAGACTGCCGTCACGCAGCGCGTTCATGACAGAGACTGGAATTAGACCAGATCTCCTGAGTCCCAGTCCGACGCCCTAAACCACCGACTATTGCAATGTGTCAGCAAGAGGAACAATGAGTGCCGAAGGGGGAAGGAAAAGTGGGATGGGACAAGGCATGGAAAGCCAGCATCAGTAAACACCAATGTGCAGAACTGGCTGTTCAGAGGCTGCAGGCCGCAGGGAAGAGGCTGGTTTACAATCCTGCCTGGGAAAGGGAACAGGGAGCAAGTGAGATGCAAGGAGGTGGGCAAAGTTGTTCCAGCCGGTGTGTCAGGAGTCAACGATCCACCTCCAACCCAGGAGGCTGGAGAGCAGAGACAAAGGTCATTCTAAGGCCACTGCATGAGTTCAATGTTCCTTGAGAGAAGGATGAGAAGGGAGGAGTCCCTCCTTCTACAGTTCTTCTCTGATGCACGGGGAAAAGCAGCTCATACGGAGGAGGGGAGTTAACGCTGAATGACCCGGGCTGTGGGTGTTACAGCACTGACCTCGCACGCAGGCAGATTTTTTTTATCATCACCATCTTTGTTCTCTTGCTTTAAAAACCTGCCCCCTTGCTCAGCCTGGCTGTATCATGGGTGAGGAGGCTTAGCAGGGAGCCGGGACCTTGCTCAGAAGCTGAGCGAAGCCGGGGGTTTCCTCTCTGCACAAAGGAAAGTGCTGGGAAGGAGGGAAAATAACGGTGTCGCGCGACCTCCGGAAAGTAGAAAATAAAATTCTGGAACATTGCAGTTTGTTCACAATGCTCCCCACTCCCCCATTAGGAACGCCCCCTGCAGACACACAGACCATCTCCTCCACACACACGCGCACAACACACCAACAGAAGCACCCGCGCACGCACACGTGCCCAAATTTCATCAGATATACACGGTAAGTAGCTAGGGCACAGCACTGAGACTCTGGGAACCTGGGTTCTATCCATGGCTCTGCCACTGGCCGGCTCAGTAACCCTGGGCAAATCACTGCCTCACTCAGTGCCTCAGTTTCCCCATTTGTAAAATGGGGATAATAATGCTGACCTCTTTTATAAAGTGCTCAGAGCTATAATAGATGTACTAAGTGGGCACATTCTTTTGTATATTATTGTAAAGGAAAGGACTTTAAAGCAGGTTAAGTTACAGATATGCCAAATCCAGAACTCTTTATCGCACCTTCCTCAAACTTTCATGGTTCAAAAGAATTAGGACCCACTTCTAAGCCCTTGCCAGTTCCTTTCAGTTTTTTGTTTTTCAAAACTTCTGACCAATGAAATTCTGCCAAACCAACCCCATCCCCAGTTTTGTCCATCACTAGTTAAAATCTTGGAGATGACATTACAAAGAGCTGTTTATGCGGCAAACCATCTACCCTGCTGGCATCTGCTACTATGCCATTGCCAAATAGAAGCATCCTTTTTAATTGTCTTGAATCCTTGGAAAGCTGCCCTCCCTGCAAAGTGTTTGATTGCACGATAACAGCAGGCTGCGAGCCAGTAATGGTTGTTTCTTAGTGGATCCGCAGACAAGTGTACTGATTTAGTTGGAGATCGGTCCTGCTTTGAGCAGAGGGTGGGACTAGATGACCACCTGAGGTCCCTGCCAACCCTGATATTCTATGATTTAAGCGCCTGATGCTTTGCCCTAGCAGACACCAGAGCGAGCTTCATCCAATCTTATCTGCGCTTTCCTCCAGCACACCCATCTCAGAAGCAACAGTGAACAATGCTCTATTACAGCGGTTTTCAACCCATGATCTGTGGACTCCCAGGGGTCCACAGATTACAGCTAAGACTTCCAAAGGGGTCTGCACCTTCATTCGAAATTTTTCAGGGGTCTGCAAATGAAAAGAGGTTGAAAACCACTGGCCTACTATCATCTTAGCAGCTTCCTGCCATCTTTAGCTGCCGCTGCCTTACCATCTTCAGCAGAGCTGATTTGACTCAGCAATGCCCTGAGCGGGGAGGAGAGAGCCAGGCTCACATTCGGCTTGACAAAGAATCAGTGTCAACGAGACAAGAAAAGTTGGTCATGAAAGGCAACTAAGTAAAACATAGTAATGTCCAGAAAATCCCTCACCCTCCGCTCCAAGCCAAGACTGCAGGGGCTGGTGTCACAATTCCAGAGGGAGAGAAGAAGGCAGACTGAATACAAAAGTGTGCGCCAGCAGCCAAATGTGAGTACGTTCACGCAGAGAGCAGGAACTGGGCAATTACCTGTTCCCTTCATACCGACTGTGTCTTGTGATTCTAACTTCGTACACACGTTCCAGCCCAAGACCGTTCCACTGCCATGCCTACTACCTACTGGGAAATGGCACAGGGGAGATGCTCCCCAGCAAACCTCCACACCACACCCTCACGTGGTCTATCTATTCACACAACAGAAGAGTCATCGGGGGAGGGGGAAGAGCAGAGCAAACGTGACTACAATCCAGGATACCCTTTCCCTACGCAGGACGAGCAATGGGTGGATCCAAAGCCCAGGGGGCTCCTTCCCTTGACCTGGTATCTGGTGATCTCAGGATCCTCATTTTCCCACAGCTTCTCTGTAAGCTCCCGTCTCACACAGCCCAGTGCCCGTGACACCAGGCAGCAGCATTGGCTGTTCCTTGCAGCATGCTGGGGTTTCCATGGACCTCTCATGCAAGCGCAGCCCTGCTTAGCTTATACCTTTTGACAAGGCGACTGCAACTGCTGCCCCTGGCCGCCAAAATCCAGTTACACCTCGAAGGGACCTCAAAGTGCGTCTAACAGGTTTTCAATCAACAGCGGAGTCGAACAGAAACGAAACACCCAAACAAGATGTGAGATATGGACGTTGCTGGCTGGTCTCAAAGCATCACCCCGGCCCCTCTGGCTTCGAATTTTGGCTTATTACACCAAACTAAACCGAGGGGAAGAGATTAGGTGACTCAGATAATATGATATGGAGCTTGGATCAAAGAAGCCACCAGTTCAAATCTGATTCATGTGAGGAGAGATTGAAAGTGACCAACTGACCTCATATCAGTGACCTAAGTGAAATGGGCTCCTCCCTTCTGAGAGCTGCTGCCTGCTTGGACATAGAGACTGAACTCCTCTCTTGTCTGCAGAAGGAATCTCAGCAGCTAGGGGTTAATGCACATTGGTAAGTACAACATGGGGGTGGCTAACTGCTCTACCTGCTTTGCAGCCAGACCTCCCAGTTCCCCTACAGCTGTGGATCAGGCATCTTTCCCCAGTATAACTTCACTTAAAATGTTGGGTGGGGAACAACCTATCTTCAAAGCATTGAAAATAAACCTTGGAGATGAAAGCAGCTCCAGGACTGTGCTTAAAAATGGTGCAGCAGGTCATAAAAACATACCTGAGCAGCCAGGGGAATGGACGAGGGGGGGTGAGGCAGGAAATATTAGAAGATGGGGTGGGGGCAGAGGGCATGAGAGGGGCGGTTGTTCATTTAAAAAAAAACACAGACATTTCCATCTACTTTTCTTGTTACTTTACACCCTAAAATACGCAAGCTCTGGGTTCTGGGGCTGTCACCACTCATAGGAGAAATATGGTCATTGGAATCCCATCATTCGAATAACAGCTGTGTAGCAATACTTCCCAAGAATGGATACAAAGCTTTGCCTCTTCAAAGTGTTTCACAGACAGTAATTTATTAATCCTCAAATTATCCCTGGCCATAAGTAACTACACACCCATCGGAACGAGTGGGAGACAGGCTAAATCAGTGGTGGGCAACCTGCAGCCTGCACCGCTTCCCACAGCTCCCATTGGCCAGGAACGGCGAACCGTGGCCACTGGGAGCTGCGGGCAGCTGTGCAAATGTAAACAAACCATCTGGCAGCCTGCCAGCGGATTACCCTGATGGGCTGCATGCAGCCCGTGGGCCGAAGGTTGCCCACCATTAGGCTAAATTGATCCCTGGTGGGAGGTTAAACCGGGGATGATTTGACCCAGAGGGCCTACTTCTGGGCAGATGAGTTACCACTGAGGGCAGATGAGTTACAGTGGATTTACACCGTAAGCTGAAAGTCTCAACTCCGTACCACTGAAGTCAACTGGAGTTGTGCAACTAATTTCAGAGGGAGCCAGGTCAGGCCCTGAAAGCAGAATCTGGAATAGAAACATAGAATCAGAGAATATCAGGGCTGGAAGGGACCTCAGGAGGTATCTAGTCCAACCCCCTGCTCAAAGCAGGACCAATTCCCAACTGACTTATCCCAGCCAGGGCTTTGTTGAGACTGACCTTAAAAACCTCAAAGGATGGAGATTCCATCACCTCCCTAGGTAACCCATTCCAGTGCTTCGCCACCCTCCTAGTGAAAAAGCTTTTCCTAATATCCAACCTAAACCTCCCCTACTGCAACTTGAGACCATTGCTCCTTGTTCTGTCACCTTGTACCACTGAGAACAGTCTAGATCCATCGTCTTTGGAACCCCTTTTCAGGTAGCTGAAAGCAACTATCAAATCCTCCCTCATCCATAGAAAGACCTAACAATTTACACTGATTTCGTACTGACTTACAACTCCCTTTAGGGACAGCATGGGGTGTAAATCTGCACAGAACTTGGCCCCAAGCATCCCTGGCTTGCACTGCTGTTGCTCATTCCACTCGATCACCCGGCCTGTTTGGATAGGTAAGGAAAGGGACATGATTTTCTATATATGCATGATGCTGAATGGCAATGAAGAGTTACTTTTTGGACAGCATTTATTCCTCAACTCTAGACAGATCCTTTAAATAATCAGAGCTCAGGACGAGGCTTTCCCATCTCTGCTGGCAGCATTACAGGCTCTTAACCAGTCCTTTCTAGTTCCCCACAACAGTAATACTGCCGATGATTTTCTCCCAATCCTCTACCCTTCACCAAAGTTGAAAGACCGTGAAGAATACGAAGGCAGCCTGGTCAGGTAAGTGATACAAATGGAACTTGCAGTAAAATCAGAGTCATCTATAAAACGATGATCAGGAGCAAATAAGGGAGTGTAGTATTCAAACACAAAACAGCCAGTATTTTGCAGTGCAGAATGGGTTATGATGGCCCTTAAACCAGTGTCAATCTGAGTAGCTTCACTGGCCTCAAAAAAGGTAATCTGGATTGACACCAATGAACTGAGACCAGAATGTGGCCCACATCGTGCTGCCATCCATGGATACTAAAGTGCGTCCCTTCCTGACAGCGGTTAACTCCCTTTTAAGGCAGAGCCCAGGGGAGCTATGGATTCTCAACCCTTTTCATAGTAGGCCTGGGGTCCCACGGAGGGCACCCAACAGCTAAAACACTAAAATCGGTGGACACTTCTTTGTGTCCTGCCTAAGGGTACAAAGCAAGCCAAGGGCAGAGCTGGGCACAGAACCCAGCAGTCCTGGCTCCCAGCCCCATAATCTAATCAGGTTTCAGAGCGGTAGACATGTTAGTCTGTATCAGCAAAAAGAATGAGGAGTCCTTTTGGCACCTTAGTCTAATCAGTAGATCATACAACTCCACCTCGTAGCACCTGCTTCTCATGTCCTCATTTTAGCACAAGCCTAAACAAACTCAGCAACACCTGCAGAGGCAACAGGCCAGGAGCTACAAACCACGGCACTGCGGGGAATTGGTTTTGCTCACTGGCTTGGGCTTCCCAGATCCGTCACTGCAGCGAGCAACGGCGTGAAATACTCCGGTAACACTTTCTGGCGTGCTGCCAGAGAGCAGCACCCTGCCCGAAAAGGAAGGGGAGATTGTCTACCCTGCAGACAGGGCAGTTTTGATTCCATGGGAGAAATGCACGGAAGGGTGAATCCAACCCGCTTTCCCACCCACCAGGGGCATGGAGCTCTCGGGACCCGGCAGAGCCAGGACAGCTCCAATGAGCAAGGGATGGGGACCCATGTAGGGACTCCGGGGGGTTATCCAAGTGCAGGCTCGGTAAATGGTGCAACGAGGCCGATGCCCACAAGGGACATACCGAACCTCCACTGGCCGCCTGCAATGTTCATTCTTTAATGTGTTTTCCCTAATAAAGCTAGAGCTTGTCCTCCCCCTTCCGTTTTCCTTCCAACACCTCTCCTTCACCCCAGATAGGAAGCGTAGGGCCGATACAGATACAATCCTCCTCTTCATGAGCAGCCCAGCTGAATGCGAGCCAGACGGCCCACGAGGATTACAGCATATTTCCTGCTAGAAACATGACTCAATGAGGCTGGCATGCGAGCTTGGCCCATTCACGAAGTTCCACTCTCAGCAGCCGTGACTGAGAACATGAGTCAGAATTCAAGGGCCAGAATCTCATGTTCCAGATCCAAACAGGAAGGAAAGATTCTCGGGTTTAGTTTCCAGCCCCGCCTGACTCAGGCAAGTCATTCCCCCCCATACTGAGTCTCTGTTTTACCAGCTGTAAAATGGGATAACGTTACTGACCAGAGTGTTTGCATCCAGGAATAAAAACAAAACAAAACTATTTTTAAGCAATAAATCCATCCCTGCTGAGTTCAAAGGCCCAGAGATGAGTTTGTGCTTCCTGTCCTGAGTTGGAAGAGTGGAACCTAAGACACTGCCAGCCATTTCCTAAAACAAAATTTGACAACTCTCTTACCTGAGCTGCTGCTGAGGGTGGCCATGCACAGCCATAAAGTAACCAGCAGGAGGCAGCACAGCTTCATCCTGTCAATACAAACACACACAAAGAAGTTCCAGTTATTACTAAACTCTTGACTCATAGATGGGAAGTTTTGTCCTTGTTCTGGCACCTTCCAGCACCTCTGAATTTGATTTTAAGGCTTTTTTAAAAGTTTGCATAGAGACACCATGGGAGCATGAGGCACCTAAGCCCAAAAGTCTAGTTAGAAAGTGGAAGTCAGGTTTTAAGTTCAACCATTTTGCTCAGTGTAACATTCAGAGGCAGCGTCTAAGCACAGATACCATGGGCATCTGCCAACTGCAAGCACACAGCATGGGAAGCAAGAGAACTCTTGAGCTTTGGCTAGGGTGACCAGACAGCAAATGTGAAAAATTGGGACAGGGAGTAGGGGGTAATAGGAGCCTAGATAAGAAAAAGACCCCAAAATCAGGACTGTCCCTATAAAATCGGGACATCTGGTCACCCTAGTTTTGGCTCCAAAGAAACAGTGCTGGACCCCTGTGGACTGCCAGTAGGTGACCAATCACTCGGTGCATTCAAAGCAATTGTCGCAGCAAGCACCCTGCAGCCTAACCACTGATGCAATACATTTGCACAAGGCATTAATCTAATGATTCTGAGTAATGAAGGCATTTTACAATCTGACCGTTGCAAAGTCTGTTTGCCGATAATTTGCAAAGGTGGAAAGGCTAAATTTGACAAACAAATCGCTGAATGCAAATAGTTCACCCAGATCTAGTGGGCAGGTCGCTTAGGAATGAGATTTAGGTCATATTGTGATTGCAATAGCTTTCAGTCAAATCCAGATTTGAACCGATGACCTATAAATAGTTCAAGGCTCCAGATCCCAGCACCGAACCCCTCAGTCCAGTCACTCCAGGAGATGATTTAAATCAGCTCATCTCCACAACTAGGTCTAGAACCCGGGTTTCTTGATTCCCAGTCTGTGCTCTATCTGGTCCAATTCATTACAGATTCAGGGCACAGGAATATGAGCCAACACATATATCTGACATTTGGCATTCTGCTCTCACAAATCCTCTTGGTCACTGAAAAGCAAAGTTCCCTGCAGCCCCAGGCCTTCTGAGCATGCCGAACAGAAACTGCAGGTTGTGAAAGCTGACATTTACTAGATGTTGTAATTAGTGGGACTGAAAACTTCATTGACATTCCCAGGCGCCAGGAGATCGTGAAGGCAGGCAGACAATTGAAGTGGCTAAGGCAAAGCTGATCAAAGACTCTGGACTTAGCCGTGTGTGTCAGTGGGAGCAATCTCTAGGAGTGCAGAGCCCTTAAGGCAGCAAAAGTTCAGCCACCAGTGGGAGCTGTGTGCGCTTAACAACTCTGCAAACCAGGCCATGGGTTTAAGGGTCCAGCTTCTGGCACCTGCACTTGAGATTATTTGTCATGATGCTTCCCCCAGCTGGGCCAGCCTCTCCTAGCAGCAGAGGGAAACAGGGAAGAATCCTGCGCTTCTCTGCAGCCCCAAGCAAAGGGCAGCAGGCCGCTGCTGGGCTGCGAATGCAAAGCTGCCTAGCCATGATGGTAGTGGCAAAGGGCACTGCTCCACTGGCTAATGACGGAGACTAAAGCGATGCAATAGCACAGCCTTTCGCTGCCTTCTATACAGCGCTTAACGAACAACCACAGGAGCCTACAGGGACCCTCATCTAAACAATGAGCCCTTATGCAGCCACTTTCGTGTGTGTTAAGATCGGGGCTCTTGGAGGGATGACTCCACGCCCATCCCTTCTCCCACCAAGCGCCCTCATCTGCCCGAGGAATGCTCCCTCCTTCTTCCCAGTAAGCTTCCCCAAAGCACCCTGCTTTCCCAGCCTGCTGCTTCTCCCCAAACCCCGCCCGACTTTGGATTAAGTGGAGGGAGGTTGGTGGGTGCCAGTCACACCAGGAAGCAGGCTAGCAAGGAATAGGCAGGATGATGGGGAAAGGAGTGTAAAGTTATTGCCCCCTGGGAGAGGGGCGGTCTTCTGGGTCTCAGGAGGTGAGGCTGGGAAGGTAGGATCGGACACATTTTCCTCACAGAAGGGATGAGGAGGGAGATAAGGAAGAAAAAACTGCAAATATCCATAGATTGCAAGGCCAGAAAGGGCCACTGTGATCATCTAGCTGACCTCCTGTAGAACACAAGCCAGAGAATTTCACCCAGTAATTTCTGCATCTAGCTCATATCTTGTGATTGAGCTAGAGCATGTTTATTTTAGAAAAAAACATTCAATCTTCAGTTAAAGACTCCAAGTGATGGAGACTCCACCACATCCCTAAGTAGATTGTCCCAAGAGCTAATTACCTGCACTGTTAAAGAAACATGCACCTTATCTTAAGCCTGAAATTAACTAGCTCCAACTTCCAGCCATCGGATTTTGTTCTGCCTTCATCCGCTGAAGAGCCTTCTACTCTCAGAAGGTTTCCCATGTAGCACTAAGATCAATCACCTCTTCACCTTTGAGCTTCTCTGCCTTTCACTATAAGGTAGGTTTGCACTGAATGTGCTTAGCTCTAGAGTTACAGAGCACAAGGGTCCCACTGATAGTCCCTAGCCAGTCCTGGGAGGCATTGCGAGGACATGACAAATGAGGTCCTACTCTCATCTCTCGTTGGCTGTCTGTAAACATGCAGGGAACCAATTCTTGCTGGCAGGTTCCAGGATTGTCCCCAGAGTCTGAGTATTAGAGATCAGTAGAAACATGACAATCTAGGCATTTGTGTTTCTTTTTCATGAGCTGTTTTCTTCCTTTGGGAGCCAATTACCAGGCCTCAATAAAAATGAAGAGACCTGGTCTTCTCGTGGCATTTCTGTCATCCAAAGTGAAATGCCATCCGATAGCCTAATCCTGCATTACTGCTGCCCGGTAAATACCTGCCTGAGTCATTCAGAACAGTTCCAGGGCTAAAAAAGAAACATGCTACCTGCCAGCCTCCCTCATGGACAATAAAATAACTCTTTATTTGTCTTCTTTTAGGCTGGTCAGTCGGAGGAAAGAGAGAGGTCGTGACTGCTCAGCCGGGAACAGACAGCTGACAGCACAGAGGGCTGGAGCTGGGATGGGTGATACATTTAATCAGAAGTGGGGGCAAAGTTCTCGCACTGCCCGGCTGTTGTCAGATCTGACGATGAGAAACACCACAGCATCTTGTGTGTTCTCTTGCGCCTGCAGAGTCCACTCTGTGAGCAGCAAAGTCTTCCCTGTTCTCTCACCAAAATAAATCCACAAATGAGCCCTCTTCCCTGCTTTCCATGGAACCCACTCACTCCCCATTTACACAAAACAGGACAAAGTCAGCCTTGGTGGAAGCAGGCGCAATCAGTGGCTTTAGGGGAGTGTCTCCTGCTTACCCCAGGGCGGAGTGTGGCCCACTGCCATCAGCTGGGCTGCTATACCCTCGCCCACCGTGACATGACATTCAGCCATCATCTCAATGGGCTCTTTTTTGCATCCTTTAGCTGTTCAGATGAGGACTTGCTCCCCCCAACAATTCCATTAAAGCCAATGGGTCTCGACTCCCAAGAGTAAGGTGATTCTCTAAGGGCTCCACAAACTTGCCCCAATGATTTTTTTTTTTTGAATGAAATCCAGTGTTTCTGCAACTTCCTCCCAGTTGCGTTAGCTGGAGCAGCGTAACAGTTTGATTTATTTTTGCTTCATTGCAGGCTCTCCAGAGATCTTATCACTGGACACAGACACAGAGCATGTCAGATTACAGCAACTTCTCCATTCCTGGACTGGGACTCATCTGCTGCTCTGCCACTGAACGAGTACAATGGAATGCACCGGGTGACGGAGGGGAGCCTTTCTTTGCAGGACACACTCAGAATTAAGAGCCGGACCCCTAGGAACAATGACACAGGCCCCTAATGCCCAGTCTAAGCCAACACTTACTGCCGGAACTTGCCCCACTAAAGGTAATGGGAGTTTTGCAAATTCAGGAGGATGCTACTCCGCTCTCTGTACACGCATTGTTACCTGGAGTTCTCATGCAACACCCAGAATCGCTCACTGCTTTACAAAGTATCCAACACCAGGGCAAAAAATACCGTCAGAAGTAACTACAGCCTTTTCTGTCCAAAGAACCTGCGCCCATTCTGAAGGACAACAATGCTGTATTTTCCACTACGCTGCCTCTGTCCTTGAGCCCCTCTAAAGACCTGACGGGTTTTTACTTTTCGCAGAGAAGCCAGGTTACTGCACATGGAACGAACGCTCCCCTCAAAGACTTCCCACTAAGTGCTCCGGCTGAGAGGACCGTTAAAGTTAATGGGGCACTTCAGGGGGGAAAATAGTCTCCAGATGGCAGGAGCAGGGTGTGCACTGTGCATGTTGCTTTCTCCCTGCAATTCTCTCCAGGATCAATCCTGCAAGGCGCTGAATAGCTCTGAGCACTCTCAGCTCCCACTGCCTTTGATGGGAGGTTAATACTCTCAGCCCAAGAGAAGGGCTGCAGCCGGGGAAAAGCTAGCAAGGTGGACTGAGCCGGTGTGCCAAGTTTGGTGAGAAATTGGTTTCATCCCTTTATCGGCTTTCGTTTCTCCCCTGTGAATTCGGTCCTTGGGGAAAGCAGCCCTGGAGGAAGACAGTGAGCAGCACCGCACAAGCTTCTGGGATGCACATATCTCGCTATGGTACTTATCTGGGCCCTCGCCACCATGGGATCTGAGACCCTCATACGTTCATCCTCCTGGCACTCCTGCGAGGTGGAGCAGGGAACTAAGCCTGGGTCTCCCACGCCATCGGCTATCCGTCCCCACCAGTGCACCTCAAGCCAGGCCAGAAAGGAGCTGACCTCTTGGGGTGAGAAGCTAGTTCAGTCTCTGGCCGTCCTGCTGAGACTGACAACAAGGAGGACAGCTTGCTCTGTCTTGTACTGCCTAGATGTACCTGGAAGGGCTCCAGGGAAGCACTGGGCTAGAGGATTCAGCTAAACAGGTGATAGATTCAGGCTAGGCGCTCTCATGGCTCCACCTTTTGCTCCATTCGTTTGCCGGTAGGACAAAACTACCCTTTCTCCCTTGGGTTCTCAGGTCTCCGTAGCAATTGACTTGCTGCAGAGGGACTAGAATTCTGGAGGGGTGCACCCAGGGGTGTATGCCATATTCTCGCCAGGGCTCCCGGCAATGGGGTAGGCTGAAGGGGCAGTAGGGCCAGAGACCCAGCACTTCATAGATTCCTTCCTCAATGGATGGCTTCCAGTGGCCGGCACAGCCTCTGCACAGTGCTGTGTGGGAGGAGGAAAGGATTCCTTTTCTCACCTCATCAGAGGAGGTTTCTCTTATCATTTACAGATAACACACCCACTCAGAGCTCAGCTCCTCTGGAGAACCTGGCTCACACCTTGCACCGGACAAGGGTTGAAGATTGACAAGAAGCAATGGGCTTAAATTACAACAAGGATGGCTTAGATTGGACAGTAGGAAAAATTTTAAGCCCTGGAATAAATTGCCTAGGGAGGTTGTGGAATCTCCATCACTGAAGATTTTTAAGAGCAGGTTGGACAAACACCTGTCAGGGATGGTCTAGATAATACTTAGTCCTGCCATGAGTGCAGGAGACTGGACTAGAGACCTCTCGAGGTCTCTTCCAGTCCTACAATTCTATGGCTGGATGCTTAGTTAAGATTTTTTTATCCTGGCATTCAAGGGATACAAAAAAAGAATATAGTTAAAGCAAAGAAACTAAGAAAACCAAAGAGGGGGAAAAGAGACAGCCAACAAAGGCAGCTGCAAAGGAAAAGATAAATGCACTAACGGAAGCTGGGAAAAGGCCCTTCAGCCCTTAAGGACATATTCTTGCTTTTCAATATCTGCAGGAGTAAATCGAACAATGAAGGGAATAACTGCAGCATAAACTATCTGGGCTCCATTTAGCTGGGACTTACTGTGGTTTCTTTCGGACCAGATCACTCTTCCAGAGGCGATTCTGGCATTGAATGACACTGCCTTTTGTTAGAATTTCTGCACACATCTCCCAGGAAGCAAACCATTAGTGTGGTGCGTTTGCACCTTCCACCGAGAGCTCTTCAGAGCAGCCTAACGTCACACTGGACTGTGCTGAGAGGATGAGCAAGAGCAGGCGCTGTGGGTTTTCAGACCCCAACGTTCCCTCTCTGCTCATTAAAGTCTCCCTTTGCAGGAAGCTTTTAAGAAGGCAATAGGGGGAATAACCACAACAGTCCAATACTGAATACACCGGCCAGTCCACTACACACAGAGTACCCTAATCTCAGAGGCAGTCATGCTGGCCGAATTCAGCCCTTAGAAAAACACATGCATCTCGCCTGAAGGTCAAATCCACCCCTGCTGCGACTATACTACAGCCAGTGGAGTTACATCTGGCATGAATTAAGCCCAGAATCTGGCCCCATGTCACCAGTGACACAGAAGAAGCAGCGAGACAGGGTGATCTAGTGACACGTTAAGAATAAAAGGCCCTGATGAAGGCCCAAAACAATTGCCTATCACTACTGAAAGGATGGTACAGTGCTTAGAGAACTAGCATAGGATTTGGAAGACAGGTACATTTCCCTGCTTTGCCACAGACTTCCTGTGTGACCCCAGGTGAGTCACTTAACATCCGTGCTTCAGTTTCCCTCTGTACAATGGGAATAATAGCACTGCTACACAGAGCCGATGGGAGGATAAATATTAGAAGTGGCCAGGAATTTTTGTCTTGAAAATTCTTTCATTTCCCATTCTATTTTATTTTAAATGTCAAAATCAGAGTGAAACATTTTGACTGTATTGAACATGGGGGAACTTCATTTCGTGGGCAAGTTTTGAAATTACATGCACACATCAGCTATCAAGCAGCCATTTGTGGGAGCATTTCAGTGTTCAGGCATCCAGCCATGGCATTCTGTTCTTTACACCTGAAAAGCAATGAAATGAAAAACTTCCAGCGGTGCACCAGAGAGCCAGTCGCTCAGACCCTCCACGACACGAGACATGATTGTTCTGTTTGGAACAGCAGCGCGATGGTCAAACGGCGGTTTTGACACCCCTCAGATATCTAGCCCATATTGGAAAAGAAATTTACGTCTAAAGGATGTGGGGGAAACAAGACAACTGCAACCAATGCAGCTTGAAGCTCCGAGGCTATTTGAGGACCCAGGAGTGAGATTGCTCCCTCACCAGCAGAGGTCCCATTAGCTTTGGTGGAATCCAGTACATCAATCTGACTGTCAGGGAACCAGAGGAGTTCTAGAAAACTAGAAAAGATCTAGCTCATCGGTGCTGCCAGTGAAGAAATGCTCCTGGCTATTGCATTTCTGGGGCTTTTGCCAGCCAAGAGTGTCACCATTACTTCCTCTCCTAGACTATTTCATACTCCTTATAGATCACAGTCTCAGGAAGTGTCCTCAGAGGTTTTTTCTTAATTTCATCCCTTTATTCCTAGCTACATCTTATCTGCCTCACTGCATCTCCCTCCTTGGCCTTGGCACCTTTCAGACTTTTGTAGACTGCACTACAAGAATCGATATTCCATTCCCAGCATGCCCCAATGACCTGGGTCTGTCAGCAGCAATCCCCTCACATGCTGACTACAGCCAGCTGAGAATTTTTCAACAAAACTTTTTTCTCCCAACCAAAAATACCGATTTGTCAAAACCAGAACTGTCTGTAGGAAAGAGCTAATTCTGAGGAATTTGCCAACTCAATACAGTTGAAAAAAAAGTGTTTTAAAATTGTCAAAAACAGGACATTTGATATTTTTCCACATGAAAGTTTTGGTTTTCTGGTTCAAAATGACTTTTTGTTGCAAAGTTTCACTTAATATTAAAAAACAGATTAAAAATAGGGAAAAAAAAGATCAAAATGCATGGGCATGGAGGATAGGTCCATCAGTGGCTATTAGCCAAGGTGGTCAGGGATGAACACCATGCTCTCAGTGTCCTTAAGCCTCTGACTGCCAGATACTGGAACTGGATGACAGGGGATGGATCACTTGATAATTGCCCTGTTCTGTTCGCTCCTTTGGAAGCCTCTGGCACCGGACACTGGGCTAGATGGACCACTGGATCCCACCCAATATGGCCGTTCTTATAAATTGAATTGGAACATTTTGAAATTATCAGAACAAAACATTTTGATTGACCTGAACTGAATTTTTTTTCAGTTTGTCAGTTCATGAAAATATAGCATAAAAATCAATAATTAATTTTTTCTTCCTGATTTGGGGGAGGAATTCTTTTTTAAAATCTCATACATTCTGGTGGGACAGAAACCTGTCTACTCCCTATGTTAACACTTCACAAATCTCTCCAATTCTCTGCCCACCCTTTGACCCAGCATGTCACTCGTCCAGACATCAGTGAAGAAAAGTTCCCATGTCACAATGTCCCATTTCAAGAACCATGAAGTGTCATTTTTTCCCCATCCTCTGCTGTGCATCACCACCAACCCCCACGCATGTTGCTACATCTCCAGCTCCGCAACCAGGCCTACACAGACCATTTTCAATAGCTCAGGCGTCTTCTCCACTGGGGTGGGAGCCAACAGTGGAGCTACACCAGTATCAGTCCCTAGCAAAGACAGTTTACACTCATGCAGCATGATTTCCACTAGTTCAGTGCACCCTGATGAAAGCTGCACTGGTATAAACCATCCAGGGATTTGCAGCACCAGCAGCATAACTGCCTCACTGACTAAAATTCCCGTGTAGACAAAACCCAAGTGTTTGAGACCTTAGCTGAGAAGCAATGCTGACTTTTTTGTAAACCAAGTATCCATTTTTCTTCGGAATGTGTCTACAATTTCCTTATCTTATAGCAGACACAAGACAGCAATGGCTATTGTTGAAGCTGCACCTGTTATAATCCTTTGTTTCACACATTCCTCCTTTTAGGACTGAGCTTTTCCACACTTGGGGTTTGTCCCAACTCCCGCTGAAGATTCCCATTGGCTTGGGTGGTTTTGGATTGGGCCCTATGTCTCTGCTAGAAGGCAGATTTGATGTTATTTATATATTGATTTTTCTTAAAATCCCTATAGCCACTTGCAATTCAGCGAGAGTGAAAATAAATAGCTCAAAAAGACCCATTCACCTCTTGGCAGCCAATTCAAATGCAGCGTAGGTGAGGGGCCGAGGAGCACTGGTGAGGCAGCTGGGACAGTGACATGCTGCTAGTATTTTAACAAGGGGTCCCTGCAAAGCAGTGTCCCAGTTAGCCTCTGTCAAAGCCCATGCAAGGGGGTAGGGCCAAGCAAACTGCTGAGGGGCCCAAGCATGGGACAGTGCAATCTTTTCATTCCCCTCCCGCTCCCCCATTTAAACAAAACCACCTGCTCATAATCGTAACAAGGGAAAGAGGAGACACCAATGGGGAAACAAACTCATCAGAGGGCGGGATTTTTGCTGACTAGGTTTATACTTTATTCCTGAAAAAACACACTACGGGCACTGAGCTGTGTTAATGGGAAGCGGTGAGTGAAGGAGAGACCTGATACGTGGTGCAATCTAATGCACTAAGGAGGGCTGAAGGGTTAGGATCTGCATTCTATTTTCTCCAGCACAGACTTCCTGTGGGACCTTCAATAAGTCACTTAGCCTCTCGGTGTGCCAGTTCCTCATCTGCAGAATGGGGATAATAGAACTGTGCTACCTTATATAGGTGTTGGGAGCTCAAATACCACACAGATTGTGAGGCTGTCAGATACCATGGTGATGGTGGCCAGGTAAATCTGCTGGATGGATGGATTATGACAGCAAAACAAATCTGCTCTTGAGAAGAATTTTTAAGAGCCCTGAAGACAGATGGTCGCTGGCGGGAGGGGGTCAGGGATGAGCTCCCTAAATTGATAGGGAGGATTTTAACAAGGGGGATTCCAGATGGCCCCAAGGTATTCCCAGCTCACCACTGAGCATGGGAAACTTGTCCTGGCCGTGCCTGTGCTTACCTGCCCAGAGGACACAACTCCAGCCCTCAGGGCTGTCCATGCAGCACCCTTCACTAGCAGTATTAAATGTACCTTGAAACAAAGTGACTCTAAAACACCATGGAAAGCATCTAGCGAGCAGCCTTCTAGCAGAACCTGTCTCTCGTGATATGTCAGGGAGAATGACTGATTTCAGGAGGTCAGTGGATTTATCCCCCGAGCTGAAGGACAAACAAAAGGTAATGTATGCATTGCTGACATTTCCAGAGGCTGCAAGGCGCAGGGACAAGGCAGACAACCAACTTCAGGCTAAACCCACCCTCCCCGTCTGCGAGTTCCAAGTGTCTCATTCCTGGGGTTTTCAAGTCTCAGCTGCCAGGAAGTGGGTGCTTTATTACTGTAAAATCTGCACCGCACACAACCAAGCCCTGCAGCTTCCTTACTGCTCAGCCACTGCATTCCTTTAGAAAGATCTATGCACACACCAAAAATTACGATCGGCACTTCTCCTTTCGCCCCAGCAAACACCCGTTCAGTGCACCCAGTGGATATGGAAAGGGCTCCTTTGAATTTCACTGCTGTATGTTGTTATGGCCCTGAGCTAAGCGGTGAGCCTGAAAAACCATGGCCAGTTGCACAGCATGATTCGCTAGCGCTGAGCTGTAGCAATCTCAGTACAAAGCGAGAGAGGAGGAGGACAGCGGCCCTGGAGCAACATGCTCACCCCCTTTGGCAACCACCACTTGGACTCTCTGTAACACAGGGAGTCCAGTAGGGATGGACGCACTGTGTTTGCCAAGTGGCAGGGTTGCTGGATTCGGTGAGCTAGGTATTCCCAGCCCCTCTGTGTGGATCCAGTCTCCCATCCCATACTCTTACTGATGACTATTTGCTCTGCCGGGATGCCTAGGCACCCCAGGCAGGGATCAAGGCACCTCTGTCCTGGGTGCTTCACACTCCCCACAAAAAGCTAGTCCCTGCCCCAAACAGCCGACAGTCCCGTAGTCAGCGCTCCCAGCCCAGGTCTGCCCGGCCCTGTCGGCTGCATGTGGTTACTGAATTCCATAGGGACTCTGGCTCCAGCTGAAGCTCCAGGCTCCTCCTCTGACACAGAGCTCAAGGAAGGGGGAGAGGTTCTCACTGGAGGACAGGGAAAGATGAATATGGCTGGGCTGAGCTCCTACCCTCCCAAGAACGGGCCTCGGGGTCCCCGCTCACACTGAGCCATGATCTCGAAGGGCTGCCCATTGGCACTGTTCTCCCCACACCTTGGCTACCCCTCCCAGCCACCTGGACTAGCTGCCCACACCCTGGCCTCTCTCACTAAGGCGGTGCTCACCCCCGCCCGACATGCTCTGCGGCTTCTCAGACACAGCGCAGAGGACTCCAGCAGGGAAGCTGCAGCTGGCAGGGTGCACACCTCTCTGAAGACACCCGCCCGGAATCGATGCAGGTCGGTGGGCAGGGAAGGGCTAGGTGGGCATTTTCTGGGAACCAGCAGGGGAGAACAGGACCAGCTCAGACCATCAATGTCCCCTTCAGACATTGAGTAAAGGTCCTGGGCTCAGCATAGCCCATCATTCTGGCAGGAGGATGCGTGGTGGAAGGGAGGGGCAGAAATAGGCCCCACAGTCGCAGAGCATGTCCCTGTCCAACATCCTCTTCCTGGTGTTATAGCTGGCAGGAGGATGTTATTTGTCTGAAGGCGGCAGAGTGTCAGACAGACCCCCAAAGTATTCCCCACGCCACTGTTCCACCCTGCCTGCCGGCGCCTGCCTCTAGCTGAACTTTTACAAGCAAGGGTGGCTAAGCTAAGTGTTTCGAGAGCCAAGAGACAGTCCTTGTGCAAGAGCGTGTGCTTATTCAGCGTGCACCAACCTCCACCTCTTTGCCAGCCTGACAGAGTTATGCAAAATATTTAGGAGGAAAATAAATCATTTATCTGTATTTAAAATTTGTTTCCAAAGCCCTAGACTTAGGGGTAAAGGATTTCTACGCAGCTCAGGGCTTTTTATCTGCAATCACTGACAAATTTAAGTGGGCTGCGGCAGGATTCTTTTCGTTTGGTTGGGGTTTTCTTTGGTTTTGCACTGTGCCTACCTTTTGCAATGTGGTACTAATTAAAGCAGGGGACTAGGAGGTAGGATTCTGCTCCCAGCTCTGCACGTGATTTGCTCTGCCCTTGACTATGTCTCTTAGGAAAAGCTTTCTAACTTAGGGTTCCTCCAGTTTTGCTTGACCAACGTGAGACACCTAAGTCTTGACTTTCAGAGGTACAGAGCACCTATGGTAGTCAACCCTTCTGATAATCAGGACCATGGTGACTCAAATTGGGCAATGGGAGTCAGGTGTCTACATACCTTTGAGGATCTGGGCCCCCAAAACTGAGATGCCCTAAATTAGTGGATGCTTATGAGAATTTGGACCATAAGATTTCCATGCTACACTTTTCCCACCTAGCTAAGGAGTACAATAATACCTTCCTACCTCACAGGGGAAGCATGAATCTTAATCAATGTTTTTAATGTGCTTAGAGATGTGAGGCTATTAAATACCATGCAGGTGCAAAATATTTGATTAATTCCCTTAGTTCTGTAGGCCGTGGTGGGGTCATGGATGAATGCACCAGTTACCCACCACTGAAAACATGGGTTTAAATCCTGATTAAATAACAACAATTATTTAGCAACTCTCCTTAGAACAAACTGTCTCTGGCAGGTTGTTGGGCACATGGGAAGCCCCAGCAGATGGGTGCAATAGAAACGCAATTTATTGCTGGGAAAAAATAGACGTCTTTCAGTAAAACCTTTGCCGGAATAAGGGCTTTTTCCTGTTCTCATAGACGTCAGTAGCTAAATAATGACTGACTTCAGCATGAGCAAGATTGAGCTGCTAGATTTATTAAAAAGGATGTTGAGCATGTGCCCAAATGCATTTTGTAAATCTAACTATATTCCTCTTTGTTTCTTAAATGATTAAAAAAGCCAGATTAAATATCACCATGAGCATCTTAAATCAAGCAACAGAACATTTGGCCTCGTTCCAAATCACAATGTAACACCTTAAACCACTAGTGTTAACCTAACAGATGGGAACGATTTTTACCTGTTCAAAAATCTGATTCCCCTCTGGTGGAATTAACAGCAATTAGGTCATTGTTTATACCTAGTACCAAAGGTAAAACTACAAGGGTAAACAAAAAGGAAAAGGCAAAACAAACATAAAATCCCTCTGAGGAAAAATGTAGCGTGCTTCTTAATAACCCTGGTATAAATATATAGCTAGATAAGGTTACGTGTATCATGCTGATCAATACTGTCTCATTGTTTCCTGGTATTCTCGCATCCGTCTACATCCAGCTGTTGTCTCTTGTCTTAGGCAGGAAGCCGTTTGGGGCAAGTAGTGTCTTTTTGTTCTGTGTTTGTACAGCACCTAGCACAATGGGCCATGTCTAAGGCCCCTGGGCACTATGGTAAAACAAATAAATAATAATAATAATAATAATAATAATAATAATTAGGGCTGTTGATTAGCCATGGTTAACTCACATGATTAACTCAAAAAAATTAATTGTGATTAATGGCACTGTTAAACAATAGGATACCAATTGAAATTTATGACATATTTTGGATGTTTTTCTACATTTTCAAATATATTGATTTCTATTATACCACAGAATACAAGGTGTACAGTGCTCACTTTACATTATAATTTTTTATCACAAATATTTGCACGATAAAAATGATAAAAGAAATGATATTTTTCAGTTCACTTCATACAAGTACTGTAGCGCAATCGCTTTATTGTGAAAGTGTAATTTACAAATGTAGATTTTTTTTGTTACATAACTGCACTCAAAAACAAAGAATGTAAAACTTTAGCGCCTACAAGCCCACTCAGTCCTACTGCTTGTTCAGCCAATCGCTAAGACAAACAAGTTTGTTTACATTTATGTGAGATAATGCTGCCCACTTCTTATTTACAATGTCACCTGAAAGTGAGAGCAGGCGTTCACACGGCACTTTTGTAGCCGATGTTGTAAAGTATTTACGTGTCAGATATACTAAACATTTGTGTGCCCCTTTATGATTCGGCCACCATTCCAGAGGAGATGCTTCCATGCTAATGATGCTCGTTAAAAAAATAGTGTGTTAATTAAATTTGTTACTGAACTCCTTGGAGGAGAATTGTACGTCTCCTGCTCTGTTTTACCCACATTCTGCCACTCTCGGATGATGACTCAGCACGTTTGTTTTAAGAACACTTTCACAGCAGATTTGACAAAGCCCAAAGAAGGTACCAATGTGAGATTTCTAAGGATAGCTACAGCACTCGACCCCAGGTTTAAGAATCTAAAGTGCCTTCCAAACTCTGAGAGGGACGAGGTGTGGTGCATGCTTTCAGAAGTCTTAAAAGAGCAACACTCCGATGCGGAAACTACAGAACCCGAACCACCAAAAAACAGAAAATGAACTTTCTGCTGGTCGCATCTGACTCAGATGATGAACATGAACATGCATTGGTCCTCTCTGCTTTGGACTGTTATCAAGCAGAACCCACCATCAGCATGGATGCATGTCCTCTGGAATGGTGATTGAAGCATGAAGGAACATATGAATCTTTAGCGCATCTGGCACATAAATATCTTGTGACGCCAGCTACGACAGTGCCTGCCATGCAAACACCTGTTCTCACTTTCAGGTGACATTGTAAACAAGAAGCAGGCAGCATTACCTCCTGCAAATGTAAACAAACTTGGTTGTCTGAGTGATTGGCTGAAATAGGACTGAGTGGACTTGTAGGCTCTAAAGTTTTACAATGTTTTATTTTTTGAATGCAGTTTTTTTGTACATAATTCTACATTTGTAAGTTCAACTTTCATGGTAAAGAGATTGCACTACAGTACTTGTATTAGATAAACTGACAAATACTAGTTCTTTTGTTTTTTACTGTGAAAAATAAAAAATAAATATAAAGTGAGCACTGTACACTTTGTATTCTGTGTTGTAACTGAAATCAATACATTTGAAAAAACAGAACACATCTAAAAATATTTAAATAAATGGAATTCTATTATTGAGTGCGATTAATACATGATTAATCTCAATTAATTTTTTAATCGCTTGACAGTCCTAATAATAATAATTAATAATGTGACATTCAGTTAGCTCTAAGCATGAAGGCCAATGTCCTGCCATCACTCATGCACATGAGTAAATTATAAACAAGAATGGTCCCATTGAACTATTCACATGCATAAAGTTACTCACGTGCATAAATGCACGCAGAATCAAGGAATATGACAAAAATCATCTGTCTTGCTTTTTGATTTGTCTAATACAAGGATCCAGAAAGTTTAAGAAAACACTGTGCATCTAAATTAAAGAGATGGGAACAGATTAAACATTTCTTTTTTAACAAAGTGTCCTTGCAGTCCTGACAACACCTTAGATTACTAAAACTGAAGACTCTTCAAAAAGCCAGTTTGCTTTTTCATTATTTTTCCTGTATGTCTGCCTTTCTCAGTCACGCAACAAAAACTGACACCTCAATTTCGTGTCTCTCCAGCTTCAATTTTTTCCCTGCTGTGAATGCTGCAATGTTATGGACTTTTTCCAGAGAAACATTAAATTAGCCTTATGTTTTGGGAAAAAAAGCCTACATTCAGGCCCAGATTAAGAGGATACTTGGTGTCAATCTAGCAGAAGCCTAATTTCAGGATGCTACATTCAGCTGATGGCAGCTTGTAGAGAAGTGGCCTGGGGTTACAGGCCAGGCAGCTCCACAGTTGGAAAAGGACTCGCCTGAGCTCTGCCTCCAAGTAATTTCCAGATTCCAAGGTGGCCTGGAACTGGCAGGAACAGAGAGGTCAGTTTATGCATGGCAAACATGACAACTCTCTATTCTTTCCTTCTGCCCCCGCATCTGGTCTACCTTGCTGAGACTGCACTGCTGGAAGGAACACTGGCAGTGAGCCACAGGGTGCGACCAAGTCAACAAAATAAGCAGTATTGTCCAAGGATGCAGTTCTCCGCTCTGCTTTCAGCGTCAGTGAAAACCACCAGCTGTGCTGGGAGAAAGATACCTCAAGGAGGTCGTGAACTCAGATCTTCAATGCTGCAAGTGTCTCAGCTCACTGTTAGCATGGAGCCATTTGTATTTTTAGGCATATATATTTTTATTTTTTAAAGCATTTCAATTCACCTTGACTGTAAGAGTCAATGGAAGACCAGCATGGCTGAAGCAGTTAGCTGGCATATTTTACACACATCCACACACAGGTTGCAGCTTTTCTAACTACCAGCCCTGAAAACTCAGCTTGGGCTCTACGAGACAAGCTGGGTTCTTTCCTTCTCACACATCAGCAGCTGTAGTAAGCATTCTGCAGGGCAAATCCTGCCTGTGCCACCCCAGAATCCTGTTAAAAGGAGAGAGTGTTTGACAGCCGGCAGTGTCCTCTGCTTATCAAAGACTGAAATAAAATTCAAGGGGATGATAAGAGATGGGCAGGAATAGAAGCCAGCACTGGGGCCTCCTATGGATTTCAGCAGGAGCTGACTGCATGGCTCCTAGTCGGAGACCCACAGTGCCTCGCAAAGTCAGCCCTGAGGAGTACAGCTCAGACAAAAATCTCCTCTCTCTCCTCCACCTTCTAGGATGTGCACTTCAAAAAGAGACAATCCCTGGCCTGCTGAGCCTCCCCTGGTCCTACAGCTCGCCTGGGCACTCATTGGCCTCAGTGTCTCTCCAGCCCCCTAGGTTCCTCTTTATCCCCAGGCCCCCACTAGGCCTCTTAGTGGCCTATCACCCCCTTGTCTCCCCTCTTCACCCTTAGGCAAGTCCACAGATTCCCCTCACTTCTACATTCTCCATTCCCCCTCATGCATCCAGTCCTACCTGCCTCCACACCTCATGCACCTTCCAGCTTCCGTCACTGCAGGCTCCTCCAATTCAAACCTTTACCACAACGTTCCCTAAACCCCTCTCATCCCTAGGCTGCACCTCAGTTTGTCCAAGGTCTCTCCTTTCCCCTGCCCATGCTCCCCTAGCCCCTTGTTTCTGCCTCAACACCATGTTCTCCACATCCCATTAATGGTGCTTCGGCCTATTATAAATGGCTCTTTGTACTGTCATAAGACAGTTAACAAATTATATTGGACCTCAGGCTGCAAGCCTTCTGTGTGTGTAAATCTAAGTTCAGGGAGTTCTGCTCAGGGACCAGCTGGGGACCACAAAGAAGGCAGCAGAGTTAAAAACAGACTGTCAGGAAAATTAACGGCTCTAATTACATCTGATCAGGTGCGTGCTGGGATCTCAGAAATAAAAGAAGCAGTTGGTGCAATGACAAAAATAAATGAAAATAAAGCCAATTATTTAAAATAGGAAAGAACGTTTAAAACATTTTTCCAGTGCATCATTACTGGCTGAACCACAAAAGAAGACCACAGAAGTGTGTATGTGTTTGTTTTGTTTTAGCACCTACAGACCTCAAAATCAGGGACCCTTTCTTCTAGACACTGTACAAACACATAGTGACAGACAGTCCCTGGGGGTGTTTATTAATCAACCCACGTGGAACAGATAAAAATGAACCCCACATAGGTCACAGAACTGCGGCGCTTACAAGATGTAGTCCCCATGCTTTGTCTTTCTCCCTGCTCCAACAAAACAAGCCAGACTTCATCATTTTCTCCGTAAATACTGCTATAGAATGCTTTGTATTTAAAAGCGGCTGACCTCCACAAGCACACATGGCGAAAAGGGTCCGGCTGCTGCCAGCATCTAATCAGTTTCAGATCGTTCTCTGTATTGCCAAACAGGAGGGAACATTGCATGCTGGGATATGTCCTTTGCATTCTATTTTCATGTTGTGTCTTCAGTGTGACCCACCCTCACCCTCTTCTTCTCCCCATGCACAGCAGAAGAGTGCAGTTGTTGAAGACTCTTCTGCTTGAAATGTAGATGAAAATTAAAGTTACACTCCGTGCCACTGGACGCATGGCAAGGAATCAACGTGTTCAACTTCCCTGCATACACCCTAGTTCAAAGGAGAGAATTAAAGTAAACCAGTTTGCATTTCTGATAATACAGAGAACCCTGGTGCTGCTGCTGAAGCAGCTGAGGTTTGCTTTTGTGGCTCTTTTCACTACGAACATTTTAATACTGGGTGCATCCTCTATCAAATGTATCTTGAACGGTTTAGTGCATCTTTCCTTTCCACCTAATTTCTACTATTCTAAGTGATCTTGGGGATCTGAAAAGCTGGTGTATTTAAATTTATTGTGCCAAAAAAAGTAAATTAAATTAAATAGCTCATTATTTACCTGGCTCTCCATTTCATGATAACAGTGATGACTTACAATGCCTTTCATCTAAGGATCTCAAAACACATTATAAACATAAATGAATTAAGCCTTTTTAAACTTTCTGCTCCCTCCTGCTCACATATCAGAGTCAGTTGAAAATTTTCAGATAAAGGGACTTTGTATGTGTGTGAACTTGTCCGTGTTTGCGATTTACTTTGTCCCTTTTTTTACCAGGTCGAATTAATTTCCCCATTTTATGGACGGGGAAACTGAGGCACCAGGCGGGAGGGGCGGGGATTAAGTGATTTACCTATGGCTACATCTGTGGCAGAGCTAGAACACAATGAAAACAAGACTCTGTAGGATTTTTTTAAAATAAAAAACTGTTAAGATTTAACAACAACAAAATCCAACCCCCACACATTCCGTGTTTGCAAAGTTTTCTGCAGAGGGCTGAAAGTTGGCGAAATCGCGTGGGACATAGGCCTGCAGTCCCGCAGCGCAGCTGAGCGACCGCCCACGGCCGGGCAGCCAGCAGCGTTCAGGGGCCGTTTACACGCCAGGGACCAGCCCATGGCGAGAAGTAACCCAGCCCGCCTTCCCTGGGGCTCGCAGCCGGGGTGTCACGGGCGGGGGCTCCCCGACACCAGCCCCGGAGAGGATTGGGAGGGGAGACGAGCCTCCGCAGCCGCCCACGATGCCCAGCTGAGCAAGGGGGAATCGATCCGGAGCCCCGGACCCACAGCTGCTGCTGCGTGCGCCTCCACATCTGGCGCTGAGGGATCCCACATCTGGCGCTGCGGGGCCCCACATCTAGGACCCCGTCTGGCGCTGCAGCACCCCCCCATCTGGGACCTCCCATCTGGTGCTGCGGGACCCCACATCTGGGACCCCCACATCAGGCGCTGCAGGACCCCACATCTGGGACCTCCACATCTGGCGCTGCGGGGCCCCACATCTGGGACCTCCACATCTGGCGCTGCGGGGGCCCCCATCTGGGACCCCCACATCAGGCGCTGCAGCACCCCCCATCTGGGACCCCCACATCTGGCGCTGCGGGGCCCCACATCTGGGACCCATCTGGCGCTGCAGCACCCCCCATCTGGGACCTCCCATCTGGCGCTGCGGGACCCCTCATCTGGGACCCCTATCTGGTGCTGCGGGGCCCCACATCTAGGACCCCATCTGGCGCTGCAGCACCCCCCATCTGGGACCTCCCATCTGGCGCTGCGGGACCCCCCATCTGGTGCTGCGGGCTCTCACATCTGGACCATACAGCTGGCGCTGAGGGACCCCCCATCTGCCCCAGCGCCAGCCCGCCCGCAGCCCCCGGCCCGGCTCACTCACCTGCCCCGGGGCCGCGCAGCGGAGGGTCCCGCACCCAGCGCACCACGAGCGCCGCCGCTTCTTTCCTTTTCCTTACGGCGCCTTCCCAGCCGCCCAGCGCCCCGCCCAGACTCCGCCCACCGTGGGGCTGATTGGCCCGACCCTCCAGTGACGTCTTATTATGCAAATGAAGGAGGGTTTCCTTCCTCTCGGCGAGGCGGAGCTTTCCCGACAGCCGGGAGTCTGGCTTGCGCCAGGAGCGCTCCAGCTGTGCGCGGGGAGGCAGGGGCGGAGATCTTGCCTGCCAGATGTGCCGGGAAAGGGGAGGAGGGGTGCGGGGAATGTTCCTTTCCAGATGGAACAGCCCGAGAAGGGAAATTCTGCCTTGCCAGATGTGCAAAGGGGAGAGGGGTCGGGGGGGGGAAATCATTCCTTTCCAGATGTGCAGCGCCAGAGGCGTCGCTCTGCCCTTCCAGATGTGGCAGATGTGCAGCAGAAGAAGGGAGATTCTGTCCTTACAGGTGGACCAGCGTGGGGGAGGCGAGAGGATTCTTTCTTTCCCGATGTCCCAATATATATATATCTAAATAAATAAAAGCAGGAGACTTTTTCTCTTCCAGATGCTCCAGCTGTTCTGCAGCAGGGAGGGGATTCTGCCCCTCCCAATGGTCTTGCATTCACACAGCTGGAGGTTGGGAAGAACACTGCTGAGGCATCAGGGATGGCGAGGGGGAGGGACTGCTGTGTTCTCTGGCCCTTCTTCCCTACCCCCCCTGCTTGTCTCATACACACCCCTTCAACCATCTGGAGTGACAGAGCTGGAGAAGTCGGGCTGGAACTATGTGTAAGTATCTTGTTGAAAACACCCTGCAAAAAATCTGTCCTCGCAATTCTTTTAAACTGCCTTAAAATGGATGCAAATAAGGAAGGCTTCACAGATCTGCCAGGCATCTCGAGCTGGGCCCCTGGGCCAGGTGGGTTGAGAGACAGACAAGCCTTCTGGAGGCACAAGAGCCTCTTGAGGGGACAAAGGACGGACAGACATGCTTGCTAGGAGGCTGCAGAGCCATGCTAGGGACTCATCAGTCTCTCACTGCAGCAACAGAACCGGAGGGAGAAGGGAAGCCAGGATTGTGGTGACTCTTCTCCCAGAGCTGACGCTTGAAGAAAAGATCAGGAAGAAAAGGTCAGGATTATAATAAAGACCTAGGCAAGTTAGTTACTTGCTTTTGCCATTTCATGGATTCCAAGGCCAGGAGGGACCATCTAGTCTGACCTCCTGCAGAACACAGGCCAGAGAACTTCCCCAGCGTAATTGCTCTAGAGTGCATCTTGCCCTCTGCAGCCCTGGTAGCAGCAGATGAACAGAAGCGTTGACATGTGGGCAGTGAAGGTCACTGCTTCATCCACCACTGTGCCACCCGTCCCATAAAAACAGAGCCATCCCTAACCTCTTCATCTCATCCTCAGCTTCACTCCCAGCAGCCCATGGATTAATAAATGGCAAGTATGCAAATATCTAAGCAATATGAGCACATCTGGCCTTTTACACATGATTCATGGGCATGCTCAGAAGTCATGCACCCTTTTATAATTACTAGATTTTTGCAGACTCCCATTGCAAAGTGTTGGACCCATGTAATTAAACACTAATAACCAAAAGTTCGGAAAATACGACAGTATTGCCCAAATGGGGGTCGAGGGGTGTCATGCCTTCAGGCGGTGTGCTCACATTCGTTACATGAAGGTGGATGCATTCCCCTAGGAGAAAAGGAGAAGTGGGAATTACCTTCTGGGAGGAATTCGCCCACCATGCTCCTCCAGAGGCTTCTTTGTGCAGCAAAGAAGTATCACACGCACACTGCAGAGTAGTCCCAACGGCCCTGCTGGGGTAGATGGCCTCTTTGTTGAAACTCTGTGATTCAGAGATCTCCATCGCAGGTCTCTCAGCTGTGGGAGGAAGCAATTCTTAAAGGGAACATGCCGCAGACAGACATAAAGGAAAGGCTTTCTTCCTACCCCCGAATTGAAAAGACCCTCCGGTTTGAGGGCCCTGTGTGGAAGATGATGGGTTGCACATGAAATCAGGACCAGGGTGCCCTCTACTGTCTGAATTTATTTTCTTAACTTTAACCATTGCAGTGACCCAAGTATCAGAGGGGTAGCCATGTTAGTCTGTATCGACAGAAACAAGGAGGAGTCCAGTGGCACTTTAAAGATTTATTCATAGAAGCTTATGCCCAAATAAATCTGTTAGACTTTAAGGGGCCACCAGACTCCTCATTGTTTTTGTTTCAGTGATGTGACACTACAGTAGAAAGGGGCCCTAAAATCCGAGCCAGGAAAAACTCCAGGCTTCCACTTGACAGGCATTCATTTGAACAGTTTCTTTGGGATCTGATTCATGCCTATATAAAGAATGTATATAAATAACATACATAGTTTGAGGTTATCCCTCTCTCTCCTTTGTTGTCGCTGTGTCATCTGTCCTGAGGTCATGGGGGGAAATAGAACTAAAAAGCCAAGGTCCAATTATCACCCTGAACACTTTGTGTTTATGTTGTATCTCACTCGTCTTCCCATTGTATGCTTAGATTGCAAGGTTCTCGAGGCAGGGACTGTCTTTTCCTTTGGTTTGTACAGGGCCTAGTCATTGATCTGCAGTAACAATAACATTTATGTGCTCTCTCTCCCTCCCTCACACACACACCCACCCCAGAGGTTCAAACAACTCAGAAATCTTAAAGCTATAACTCCATCAAAACTACGTAGGCCTTAGCAGCAGAGTGCAGAATTTCCCCCTGATCTTGATGCAATTCAGCATCAAGCTCATTTGAAAGATTCATGAACATTAGCAAACCTTTCAGGGAATATGATCCAAAGTTAAAGCCGATTTGGACTGAAATCCAAAACCCGGCTCGTCTGTTGTGATTTCACAGCAAACATTTCATACAGCTTCTGTCTGTAGTTTAAAAATGCTAACAACTAATAATGCCATGGGCTAATATTGCTCACCTAGACTCATGGATGTTGTAAGGATTAATTAATATTGCTGTTCTTCTTCACTCCCTGCCCTATGCTGTTGGGTACTGTTGCGCTGTTAAACACCTGTGGGGTTATACTCCAAAGGTGACTGCACTTCAGTCTGAAGAGAAGTTCATTGTATGCATAGTTTGAAATGATTGGGAAGAAGGGAACTGTATAAAAGATATTAATTACTATTGATGATGATTATTATTATTATTATTATTATTCACTCAGGCTGAAGTGCAGCAGCTGTTTAGCAGCAAACAGCAAGAACACTGCAACAGTGAGGAACGATGGTGTGAAGAATATCATAGCCAAATGAAACCACAAAGGGAATTTAAATAGGCGGAAAAAAGGCACTGGAATTAATCCAAGACACTGTGGTTAGTACTGCAACTGTTGGGAGAAGTTCCATGAATCTTTAAGGATCCAGACCTTGGTTTTGTGGTTTCTGTCCTGTTCCTGTGGGAATCCTTTACGATTCCTGCACATTGTTTTCCCATTCTTTTTGTATCCAACCATTTCGACACAGTGAGTCCAAGGCTGTTTTATAATCCTCAGAAGACATGTTCTTGCCTGTTACTGTCCTCGGACCCACCTAATCCATTCTTCCTCCTCCCTCCTGATCCAGGAAGCAAATGCTAGAGTATATGAAATTATAGTCTATAGAATTATAAATGAAGGTGTTGAATACATTATTGCACAAGGTGTTGTAACTAGGGCCAGGCAGATGAGGCCATGTTCCAGTTAGGGTCAGTCTGAGGCTGCCACTCAGATCATAGGAAGACTCAGAACTTAGATTCATGTTACAATGTGCCATAGCCTTGTTAGATTTCCCCCTGCCCCAAAGTCAGCTGATTTTGGACAACTTGTGCCATCACGGGCCACATTCAAACCAGATCTGGAATCAGGCCACTTCTGGGTTTAACTCTGACTCCAACCCGAGACATAACATGAGACCCTAGAAAATTGAGAGTGAGAAGGATCAGATCTGTGGTTCCATTTGGGTCCACATTTGTCCTCAAGGAGCAAGAGGAGAGTTGCTGTAAATCTCCATGGTCAAAGTAGTCATTGGTTCTCCAGTCCCTGTCCAGTTGTGAATAGTAGGTTTGATTATGTGGATACCTCCCAAGAAGGAATTGGACTCCACCCTCCAAGCTGCTCTGTCATATCACTTAACTGCCCACATATTATACAAATCCATTCATACAAATCTGGATCACTTTCAAATTTGAGATCTAAAGATCAAATCTTCACAGCCCACCAATAATTTTGACCATCCATACTCACATTTTCAATGAAATCCATCAATATAAGCATTTTTCATTCCATTTTTCTGCCAAAATAACACATGGAAAACTGATCCCCACTCTGTTTCCAGCCAGACCAGAAATTAAAATGTACCAGATGTTGTAAATGTTGTCTGATCTGATCAATTAAACCCATCTTAAGAACATAAGAACAGCAATACTGGGTCAGACCCAAGCTCCATCTAACCCAGTATCCTGTCTTCCAGTAGTGGCCAATGCCAGGTGCTCCAGAGGGAATGAACAAAACAGGTAATCACCAAGTGATCCATCCCATCACCCATTCCCAGCTTCTGGCAAACAGAGGCTATGGACTCTTCAGAGCATGATTTTCCATCCCTGCCCATCCTGGCTAATAGCCATTGGTGGACCTATCCTCCAGGACCTATCCTCCATTAGTCGTCTCTTTTCCAAGATGAAAAGTGCCAGTCTTCTTACTCTGTCCTCATTATGGAAGCCATTCCATATCCTTAATCATTTTGATGCCATTTTCTGAAACTTTTCCAATTCCAATATATATATTTTTTGAGATGGGGCGACCAGATCTGCACGCAGTATTTAAGGTGTGGGAATATCATGGATTTATCTAGAGGCAATATAATATTTTCTCTTATTTATCACTTTCCTAATGATTCCCAACATTCTCTTAGCTTTTTTGTCTGCCACTGCACATTGAGTGGTTGTTATCAGAGAACTATCCACAATGACTCCAAGATCTCTTTCCTGAATGGCTACAGCTAATTTAGACCCCATCAGATTGGGATATGTTTTCCAATGTGCATTACTTTGCATTTATCAACATTGAATTTCATCTGCCATTTTGTTGCCCAGTCACCCAGCTTTGTGAGATCCTTTTGTAGCTGTTCGCAGTCTGCATTGGACTTAACTATCTTGAGTAGTTTTATATCATCTGCAAATTTTGCCACTTCACTATTTGCCTCTTTTTCCAGATTATTTATGAATATGTTGAACATCACTGGTCCCAGTACAGATCCCTGGGGGACACTGCTATTTACTTCTCTCCATGCTGAAAAGTGACCATTTATTCCTACCCTTTGTTTCCTGTCTTTTAACCAGTTACTGATCCATGAGAGGACCAATCTTCCTCAGTCTGATCTATGACAGCTTACTTTACTTAAGAGCCTTTGGTGAGGGACTTTGTCAAAGACTTTCTGAAAATTTAAGGACACTATATCCACTAGATCCCTCTTTTCCACATGCTTGTTGATCCCCCTCAAAGAATTCTAGTAGATTGGTGAGGCATGATTTCCTTTTACAAAAGCCATTTGGACTCTTGCCCAACAAATTGTGTTCATCTATATTTCTGATAATTCTGTTCTTTACTATAATTTCAACCAATTTGCCTAGTATTGAAGTTAAACTTGTCAGCCTGTAATTGCTGGGATTGCCTCAGGAGCCTTTTTAAAAAATTAGCATCACTTTAGCTATCCGCCAGCCAGCTATGCCGATGTAGCACCAGAGTGCAGACCTGCCCAAAGTTAGAACATGTTAAAGCCTCCTCAGTAATGTTGGTAGGTCTCCTGCTGTGAGATTCTATTCCATAGGGTGGCAACCTGGGATTGTTGCTTGAAGACCTCCACAAATCATCTTGCTCCAGTGTACTGTGACTAGGGCACAGTTTTTAGCTACCCGTTAGAGGGAAGAAAAGCACTTAGCAGTGCTGACAGCCTATGCTGCCCGAATAGGATGGCACCATTTAAAGGACACTGACATGGCTAGTAGACACAAAATATAACATACCACTTCTTTTCTCTTATTTGATTGTAAAGCTCATGCATTTCTTTGTGGGTTTTTTGTTGTTGTTGTTGTTTTAGAATAAGTGTTTTGATACTCTTTTTTCTAAAAAACAAAACTACTGGGGGCCCAGATCTTAGAAGCAACCATCCTGCGCAATAACAACACAGAAACAGTAACAAATAACAAATGAGGGTGGTCATGCAATGGAGGAAACAGATATACTGAACAATTAATAGAGGAACAAATTTCTATTTGCAGATTCCAGAGGTTTATTATAATCAATAGCAGTTCATTGTTTTCCCTAAAAAAATGAAAGAAAAATCCTTTTGACAATGGACTTTTAAGTCTTTGATTTCCCTTCAGCAGTGATAAAGAATTGTTAATCTTTAGGCTCACAGTTTGTGTGTAAGTGAGTTAAGGATTGCTTTCGGAAAACCCTTAAAAGGTTACACAGCTAAAGAAACAAACTCACAGGCTGCAGAAAACCTTACCCACTATTTGTGTAAGGCAGCCTGGGTTTAGCAGGGCACTGATATTAATATCACAGTTTTATTACAACTGAAAATCTAGAACCCTGTGGTTATATGTCAGCACATTTTCAATAAGCAACTAGATCCACCACAGGGGCAAATCAGCAGCTCCACTGAAGTCAATAGGCCATATCGTCAGTTAGTATAAACCAGCGTAACGCCATTGGAGCTAGACCAGTAGTTCACACCAACAGTAAATGTTTGGCCGGGCAGAACTCCTCTCTCCACAAAGGCACAGCTGTCATACATTGCAGAGAGCAGTGTATTTCCAGACAGAGTATTGTTATATACTTGGAGTACAGGCCCATAGTAAGAGACAGCTGAAATTTGTGAGGCTGAGACTGTGAGGGGCACTTAATTCTGAAAAGCACGTAAGTCCAATAGGACTTTAAGTTAAGCACATGTTTAAGTGCTTAAGTGCTTAATAGGGATGGTCTTAAACAAACGTAAGTACTTACCTGAATTAAAAGTGTTCAGTAAAGCCCCAGGTATTTATGAAAATATTTTTACATCATGGAGTGTAGCACAAATTACAGCTCTGGGCAGATCTTGTTCTTTTCTGTAATCTATATGCAGTGATTATGATCTACAGTGCTTGTCACTGTAGAAATGTTGATAGAGAGAGATATAGCTGTGTGGCACTTATTATTCAGTATTATTTATTATTCATTCAGAGATTTCGGTTGTCCAATCAAGGAGCAGAAACAATACTGTATGTTTTGATATGAAACACAGAGCACCAGTTGAAATGAACAAACTGTAGTCTGAAAATGATTCGACCAAAATATTTAGTGGTTACTTCTAAATGGTGAGGATTTTCAAAGACACTGGGGATCGGAGGGCTAAGTATTTCCTATTAGAAAAGGGGCTAAATTCATCACCAATATTATTTGCAACAGATATTCTGGCCAGTTCCATCCGTGATGAAATGAACACAGGCATCACGATTTTTTAAAGTTGCTCCTGAAGGTGACAGGTCAAAATTCAACCTCCTTTTAAAAATACTTGTAGATAAATTAATTCATCCCGATTGTGAAGAAAATCAGAAAATCCCTGTTAGTACCTTTTACACGAGGGCAGAAATGTAGCTCCCATCTCCCCCCCTTCTGAGCTGGGTGACCTGCATGACTCCTCTGAGCCAGACTCATCGGATTCCACTCAGCCAAGGCACTGAGGACATGGGTGCCGGGCAAACCAGGCCAAGGCCTTTTATTTAAACACTGGCAAATCTGAACAGAGCCCCCCATGCAAACAGGAGGGAGAGCTTCTGTTATCCCATCTCTCTGGACCCACCACCATCAGCTTAGCCTCATTTCCCCTTCTCTTCACCACTCACGGTCAGGCCCAGTCCCACCGGCTAAGAAGGAAGGGTGTGCATTGGAGTGATGGATTGATGAAGGAGGATTAGGGGCTGGATGGCAGCTTTAAGAGGCTGCCTGTGCTGGGGAGGAGGTTGTCTGCTCTAGTGACAATGCCCAGAGGTTCAGTATCCCACTGCTCTCCTAGAGTCAGAGATTCCTAGGCCAGAAGGGACCACTGTGATCATCTAGTCTGATTTCCTTCTTAACACAGGGCAGAAAACTGCCCCAAAACTGTGAACCTGCTTAAGGCTTGACACAAACTGGCTCTAAACTTGCTATGTAGAGCTTGGACAAAGGGAGCTCCCAGTGTATGTCTGTGTCTAGGAATGTGTCTAGGTTGCAATCGGGGCTTTAACCGCCCCAGCTCAGGTTCAGGAGCAGTGAAGCCATGATAACAAGCGCTTCTGTGTGGGCTAACCCACCAAGCAATTACCCAGGGTTCCAGGTGCCTCGCATGGGCCACATTGAAGTGTGTAGTGCCCTGGCTTCCCTGCTCTGGCACCCGAGCTAGCTAGCTTAAAGCTCGCTCAGATATATCTAGCTGAGCTGCAGTCATCCCCCGTGAGTGCAGTACAGACACTCCCTGTGTGTGTGTTTGTGGGTGGGACAACATGAAAGGTGTAAACAGGAGAGGAATGACTGAGTTTGGTATATGAAGTTAGTAAATGGAAAACGTAGGCTGAATCATAGAATCTCAGGGTTGGAAGGGACCTCAAGAGGTCATCTAGTCCAACCGCCTGCTCAAAGCAGGACCAATCCCCAACTAAATCATCCCAGCCAGGGCTTTGTCAAGCCTGACCTTAAAAACCTCTAAGGAAGGAGATTCCATCACCTCTCATGATGATCAGAAGATGCTTGCTGAGTGTGCTGTCCTTACCGGCATCCACCAGGCTGTGCAGGAAAGGAGCAGAAATCCCACAGCTTGGGAAATGTTCAAACAGAATGAGGACAGCACTGGAAATGCAACAACCCAGCACTACTGAGGGACGGCACAGACTAATGATGGGTCCTTCCCACCTCAAAGGTTTATTCCTTGTTGTAAATCCACCACGATCAAACACCAATAGACAGGAGTTTGCAAATCTTTCCCACACAGGACTCTCCCTGACGGCTCTGGGAATCCGGTGACTTTTGGGATATGGCCTGCAGGATGCCGGGATTCAGACAACATATGTGGCACCATCTCTCCTCTCTGCTGATTAGATGGAAGTAGTGACATTACAGCCTAGAACAAATTTGCCAGAGCTGCTGAATGTTTTTAATGCAAGGACAGTCTATTTTGCTTGAGAGGGATAGTGAGTATAACTGTGCACCAGTATTTGGAATGTCAACCAGGGCTAATTCTAGTTACAATACTCAGCAACAAGAATGTCTGTTGAACTACTCCACTGGCTTTTAACCTTTGCCATTCCAATGCCCCCACAGCCTGCATCTTGCCAGGACCCCTCTGGCCACCAGGTTGAGAAACTTTCACATCTCAGAACCCTGAGTGTGCTTGTTTTTTGGAGAATGAAAAATAATGCATGGTGGGTTGTTAGAAAGAAACTTCCTGTTCATTCAACAAATCAAACTACAGGTATACTACAAAGTGGATGCACTAGATATCTCTTCCTGAAACAGAAAGAACATAAGAATGTCCATACTGGGTCAGACTAAAGGTCCATCTAGCCCAGTATCCTGTCTTCCGGACAGTGGCCAATGCCAGGTACCCCAGAGGGAATGAACAGAACAGGGAATCACCAAGTGATCCATCCCCTGCGCCCATTCCCAGCTTCTGGCAAACAGAGGCTAGAGACACCATCCCTGCCCATCCTGACTGATAGCCATTGATGGACCGAACATCCATGAACTTATCTACTTCTTTCTTGAACCTGTTATAGTCTTGGCCTTCACAACATCCTCTGGCAAAGAGTTCCACAGACTGACTGTGAGTTGTGTGAAAAAATGCTTCCTTATGATTGTTTTAAACCTGCTGCCTATTCATTTCATTTGGTGACCCCTTGTTCTTGTGTTATGAGAAGGAGTAAATAACACTTCCATATTTACTTTCTCCACGCCAGTCATGATTTTATAGACTTCTATCATATCCCACTATAATCATCTCTTTTCCAAGCTGAAAAATCTCAGTTTTATTAATCTCTCCTCACATGGCAGCCGTTCCATACATCTAATCATTTTTGTTGACCTTTTCTGAACCTTTTCCAATTCCAATATATCTTTTTTCAGATGGGGCGACCATATCTGCACGCAGTGTTCAAGATGTGTGCGTAGCATGGTTTTATCTAGAGGCAATATGATATTTTATGTCTTATTATCTATCCCTTTCTTAATGATTCTCAACATTCTGTTTGCTTTTTTGGCTGCTGCTGCACATTGAGTGGCTATTTTCAGAGAACTATCCACAATGACTCTGAGATCTTTCTTGAGTGGTAACAACCAATTTAGACTCCATCATTTGATATGTGTAGTTGGGATTATGTTTTCCAGTGTGCATCACTTTACATTTATCCACACTGAATTTCATCTGCCATTTTGTTACCCAGTCACCCAGTTTTGTGAGATCCTTTTGTAGCTCTTCACAGTCTGCCCCGGACTTAACTATCTTGAGCAATTTTGTTTCATCTGCAACTTTTGCCACCTTATTGTTTACCCCTTTTACCAGATCATTTATGAATATGTTAAATAGAACTGGTCCCAGTACAGACCCCTGGGGGACACCACTGTTTACCTCTCTCCATTCTGAAACTGATCATTTAGTCCGACCCTTTGTGTCCTATCTTTTAACCATTTACCAATCTATGAGAGAACCTTCCCTCTTATCTCATGACAGCTTACCTTGCTTAAAAGCCTTTGGTGCGGAATCTTGTCAAAGACTTTCTGAAAATCTAAGTACACTATATCCACTGGATCCCCTTGTCCACGTGCTTGTTGACCCCCTCAAAGAATTCTAGTAGATAGTGAGGCATGATTTTACATAAACCATGTTGACACTTTCCCATAAAATTATGTTCATCTATGTGTCTAACAATTTTGTTCTTTACTGTAGTTTCAACCAGTTTGCGCAGTACTGAAGTCAGGCTTACCGGCCTGTAACTTCCGGGATCACTTCTGGAGCCCTTTTTAAAAATTGGCATCACATTATCTATCCTCCTGTCATTTGGTACAGAAGCTGATTTAAATGATAAAGTACAGTTAGTAGTTCTGCAATTTCACATTTAAGTTCCTTCAGAACTCTTGGGTGAATCCCATCCAATCCTGGAGATTTATTATTGTTTAGTTTATCAATTTGTTGCAAAACCTCCTATAATGATACCTTAACCTGGGACAGGTCCTCAAATTTGTCCCCTAAAACAGTGGCTTAGGTTTGGGAATCTCCCTCACATCCTCAGCCATGAAGACTGATGCAAAAAATTCATGTAGTTTCTCCACAATGGCCTTATCGTCTTTGAGTGCTCCTTTAGCATCTCAATCGTCCAGTGGCCCCAGTGGTTGTTTAGCAGCTTCCTGCTTCTGATGTACTTAAACATTTTTTTGCTATTACCTTTTGAGTCTTGGGCTAGCTGTTCAAATTCTTTTCTGGCTTTCCTAATTATATCTTTATACTTCATTTACCAGAGTTTATGCTCCTTTCTATTTTCCTGACTAGGATTTAACTTCCACTTTTTAAAGGATGTGGTTTTGCCTCTCACTACTTCTCTTACTTGGTTTAGCCACAGTGACTCTTTTTTGATTCTCTTACTATGTTTTTTTAATTTGGGGTATACATTTAAGTTGAGCCTCTATTATGCTGTTTTTAAAAAGTTTCCAAGCAGCATGCAGGGATTTCACTTTTGGTGCTCTACCTTTTAATTTCTGTTTCACTAACCTCCTCATTTTTGTGTAGTTCCCCTTTCTGAAATTAAATGCTACAGTGTTGGACTGCTGGGGTGTTTTCCCCACCACAGGGATGTTAAATTTAATTATATTATAGTCACTATTACCAAGCAGTCCAGCTATATTTACCTCTTGGACCTGATCCTGTGCTCCTCTTAGGACTAAATCAAAAATTGCCTCTCCTCTTGTGGGTTCCAGGACTAGCTGCTCCAAGAAGCAGTCATTTAAGGTGTCAAGAAACTTTATCTCAGCATCCCGTACTGGGGTGACATGTACCCAGTCAGTATGGGGATAGTTGAAATGCCCCATTATTATAGAGTTTTTTATTTTAATAGCCTCTCTACATGAGGGGCAGGAAACATTTTCTGTGCAGATAAACTATTGCACATTTACCAATTTCTGCTATGAAATAAGCAGTGCCCTAGCCGTGCTGCCAAACTGGTTAAGAAGGTGTAACAAAGCAAGAACTCGCAAAAGACCTGCTATCCTCCTTCCATTAACCTCTCAGATTAGCCAAGTGAAATGTAGAGATCTTGTGCTCTTTTCAAACCACACTATATTTATACGTTATTCAGGGCTTTATCTGGCAGGCTGCTACTGGGCAATAAGGATGTAATCTTTTATTGCTTTGTAATAAGCAGTGAAGGCAGGGTACAAGCACCACTGCTAAATCACAGTTGCCTAATAACACTGAGCTAATGCAAGTGCTTTGAATTGTCTCATGTTCCCAGACCAGGGGAAACAATGATGAATTAAATTTGCAGCATTCACACCCAGAACTAAAGTGAGGTGGACTTGCAAAAAAGCCAAGAAAACTGTCAGTAGAGGCTGATTGAAGAAATCACTTTAAAAGTCGGAGACTGTGTCTCATTGTCCCAGATCTAGAGGCCCAGCTTTTCATCAGTTGCTAACACCACTTTAGTCCCTTGCTAGGTCTGGAGATTAATGGTTTTCCAGTTTTTGGCAGGTTTGGAGGATTAGGCCCTCTTGCATCTGCGTGTGCTGACAATCTATTGTTGGGTATTGGAGCTGCCGCAGGGGTTCTGTTCCTTTGTGGCTCAGGATGCGGTGAGGAGTTTGGGGACAGAAGTGGAATAGAGGGCTCTTTGCATTGCCAGATCAGAGCTGTAGAGAAGGGCTGTGACATGCAAATTGGCAGAACTATTGTCTGGGTGCAAAGTTTGCCTTGGGGGAATGACATGCCAGGGACTGTCTTCAGCTATGATCTTTCAAGACTCAGGAGGTTGAATGAGGACAGAGAGGAGACGTTTCATAATGTTTTTCATCATTAGCTATTTAGTTACTTGGTGCAGCTTCAAAACACTCCTTTAGATTTTGTCGAAATGCTCCCCACCAACATTAATACCCATTCCATCTTGTTCCTTTCAAGGGCAATAGGTTTCCAATATGATGGCAGAGCATGTGTAGTGGTTAGAGCAGGGGATAAGAGATCAGGACTCATCTCCTGGGCTCTATTCCCTGCTATCTCACTGATTTATTGTGTGATCTTCGGCAAGTCACATCATTTCTCTGTGTCTCAACTTACACATCTCTACACTGGGGTTAACAATAGGACACTGTGAAACCTTCACAATGAAATTCAAAACCTTTGACATTTGGATGCCTGATTCACCACCTCCTCAATGCAGTCTTATGCCATTGAGATGTAAAGCTGGAATAACACCATGGTGAACCAGAACCTGAGATTTTAGCATCCTGCTGCAAATTTGTTTAAGTGTTCCAAGGTAGAGAGAAAACTAAGAAATGTCAGGATCTTTTGCTTGAAAATAGTTCAGGATTTAATTTAGAGGAAAATACATTTTCAAATTAAAAACATGTGCAAATTTGAAGTTTTGGAGGGGTTTATTATGCAAAAATTCCATCAATTTCACCAAAGATGAGCAAAAAGTAAAATTTCTGGACCAGCAAGTGACCCCAAGAAAAAATAAGTAATATTTAGTTTGCAGATTGTCATGACATTTTGTGAATCCTTTGGCACCCCATTAGTTAAACACTTTCCTTTCTTCCCTAGCATGGCAGAGCCTTAATAAATTACTCTCTGAAAAACACTGAGATCTTCAGATGAAAGGCAAGATACAAGTGCAGACAATTATAATATCCTTGAGACCTCTACACCAGTAACATAGAGCTGTTCAATTTCATACCTAATGAGATTCATTTGTTGGTCCGTTTCAGCAATACTTTTGTCATTTTGTGTTTCTCTTCACCACTTGCAAGTTGCTGAAAAGCACTGTTATTATGTGTTGCAGAAAACATTTCTGCATCTCTGATTGCAACATATTTGGAGGAAAAGAGACGTCAGCTTGGTATTTCAAATGTTTCCCAATTAGATGCTTAGGTATTAATGTTCAGACATGTTTGATGCAGGTTTCCTGTCATGGCTGTTTAGTAGTTAAACTAATGTTGAATTAAATTGATAAATGATGCTCTAAAAAAAATTAAGAACTCCAGCAGGGAGATTGATTTGTGATGCCCTTTTAAGAAGAATGTACAGTATGTGGTCTGCATTCTTAGCTGCTTGGCACATGTCTTTCAGCATCTGAACAAACAAGAGTCCCAGAGTTGTTTTCTGATTAATTATAACATTAGATACACTCAGATGTTGATGATACATTTACACATTTGCTGGTGCTCTGTTGCAGGAGTAGTCTGGCCTCACACACTTGTGACATTTGGCAAGCTGAAAGCATCCCACCAGCCTGGTAACTGGCTCAGATTATTGCTTGGTTCATAGGACCAAGATACAATGTCTCTGAACTCTCGAGGAATAGAGGCTAGGAACCATAGCTCTCCGGTGGTCCAGTCCTGGTGGTTTGTGACATATGAGGCTTTTAAAAAAAAAATCACATTTTTCTGATTCCACTCTTGCCTTTCCTCCTCCTGCTTAAGCCAATTCAACCCAATTTTGTGGCCACTAAACTGAAAACTCTTTGGAACCAAGCCCATGCTGTTTGCCATCATCTGAGGAACCCTTCATCCAACAACAGAGCAACTGGACAGCCTGTCCCCAGCCTCCTGGAGTGATGATCCCATGCAGTGCAATGGCTAAGACAAGGGAAGGGTGGACACTCTAGGACCTATATGAAGGAAGAATGTGCTATGCAGAAGGAAGTTATCTTGTGGCCAGTATAACAGACATGAGGGATCAGGCAGTTAATGCAAAGAGTTCGCTGCCCTTCATGGACCCGTGGGAAGGGCAATCATAAATCTCCACCCTATTACTTGCCCCTTGGACCAAGTGCTTAACCACTCTGTGCTTGATTCTCCCCCCAGGCCTCAGATAGCTGTTAAATGAGGATAATTACTTCATCTGATACTCACTCTTGCAAAGCACTTGGGAATCCTCACACAAGAGGGTGTGCTGTAAGGCAGTGCAGCACATTATTATTACAGAGTGAGGTGTCTGAAATTTCGGGTGCGATAAGCAATCCTGGAAATGTTGGGAGTCCCACCAGTCACGGTAACTCAAAAGTGCACATAGTGGTTGATGCTGGGTGTTTAGCAGGGCTGTGCATGGTATTGCTCTGTACTGAAATACTCATCCCTTTCAGCACATCCTTTCCTATGTCACTGCTCTGCCATGACTCCTAGCTACTAGTCAACCTGTGAAACTCTTTGCCAGAGGATGTTGTGAATGCCACGACCATAACAGGGTCCAAAAAGGAACTAGATAAGTTCATGGAGGATAGATCCATCAATGGCTATTAGCCAGGATGGGCAGGGATGGTGTCCCTAGCCTCTGTTTGCCAGAAGCTGGGAATGGGAGCAGGGGAATATATCACTTGGTGATTCCCTGTGCTGTTCATTCCCTCTGGGGCACCTGGCATTGGCCACTGTTGGAAGACAGGACACTGGGCTAGATGGATGTTTGGTCTGACCCAGTAGAGCCGTTCCTATGTTCTTATGTTATGTTCTTATGTACTGTACAGTGAGCTTGACAGTAAAAACCACTCCTTGAACAGCCTTCAGCTCACTCGCTGCGTGCCACTCAGATTGCTTCATGCTGCAGGCAGAGTCCTTTTGACACGTGCACTTATTCAATTTGTTGTGACAAGAAACTGGGTCAATGAGGAGTAATAAATAGCAATAAACAAGAGTCGGAGCATAAGCCAGTATCCTATCTCCAAGAGTGGCCAACAGCAGTAGTTTCAGAGGAAGGGGTAAAAAACCCCTCAGAAGATACCTAACCTCGTTAGTGAGAGTCTAGTTAATGCCCCGAAGGAGACAGGTTTAGACCTTTCCAAAATTCTTGTTTGTTTTATTTATAGTACAGGATGGTCTCACTCTCCATACAGATGTCCAATCCGTTTTTTGAATCCTGCTCCTCTCTTGGCCTCAATGATATCATGTGACAATGAGTTCAACAGGCCATTTGTGTGTTGTATGTAAAAGCATTTCTTTCAATGAGTTTTAAATGGCTGGATTACTGGATTTGACTCCCATGAACTCAGTCAGAGGAGTGGAAATGGCTTTAGGCTTCATTTCCTGCCTTTCTACTATAGTTATCAAGCCAGCTCTTGCACAGGGGAATTTTGACACAAGCGATGGGTTCCAAAGAAACACTCACTGTGGTTGCCATCCCACCTAAAGAGAGGGATATGAAGCAACAGCCATAGGGCCTGATCCAAAGCTTCCGTTGACTTCAACAGGCTTTGGATCAGGACCTTAAACCTTATCTCCAGAAACTAAAGAAGTTAGAGCTGGAAGAGATCTGTTAGCTAAGCTAGTCCATCCACTTTCCCGGCTAGTGTGGGACTGAGACCTACCGTATGTTCTCTAGTGTGAGGTTGATTCCCTTTCTCAGGAACTCCAGCAGCAGGGCTTCTGACACTTCCACGGGGACATTATTCCACAGCTTAATAAACCTCCTGGTTTGGAAACTGCTCCTGATATTCATCCTGAATTTCTCTTTCGTTCCTTTGATCTTAGTTCCAGTCTCTTGGGGTGCTACTTGCTCTTATCACTGAGAAGAACCTACATTTCCAAATCGGGGTGTGTGGGGGAGACCAGCTGCATGACACCTCATTGGGAATTATGCAGCTCAAACCCTAGCTATGCTTTTAAAATACTACCTCTCAGAAGTTTTAGTCCACCAGTCTGGAAAAAGGGCCACGCTTTTACCATCAAATTAATATACTGAGCCAAATTCATCCATTGATTTTAATGGGATGAATCACTTTTTAGCCCATAATTTCTGTTCTCAGATGTAGAAATATGCCTGAGTCTCCTGTGTATCCATGAATATAACAGATTCTTCATCCTGGACTAAAGTAGGGTTTTCTCTCACTGTTAATTTCAGCACCGGTGAATTATGTTGGTAGTGTATCCTATATGTGCTAGTGTCCCCTTTCTTCTTGTTCTTCTCATGCCTGTAGATCAGAAAGAATAATACTGTCGGGGCTTGATACGATGCTGTATCATACTCTCTTCCTCTCTTCCAAAGAAATCAATTTCCAAGCAAACATATGCCTTGGGTATTTCCAGATTTGTGGAACCAAGCCTTTTACCTCGACGAGGCACCACATGCTGCATTTTATACAGAAAGCAATTTTCCCCAGCAGATAAAACCTTATGGCAATGTCTGCTATATTATCTAGCTTCCTGGGCTTTTTCTCTATTTGGGGATTAATAGGGATGGTGTAATTTAAACTCTGTAACAAGCTACCTATCGTATACACATGGATTTACTGAGTTATCAGTCTAGCCACACACCTGCAACTTCGCTTTAATTAAATGTAGTGCCAGGGACAGGGAAAAGTTGGGAGACTGAAGGTTCGTCTTTTGCTGTCTACCCAAAGAACAGGCACAGCATAGGCTGCACCTTAGCAAGCTCGGCTGCAAAGTCCAATGCAAGAGCGCTCCAGGCAAGACCTCAAAGGACCAACCTCTGGGTAGGTCAGTCTCCATGATCATTTGGGCCCAGATCCTCAATAAGGGAAGTTAGGAGTCTAAATGCCTTTGAGGCTCTGGGCCTCGCCCTTGCTTGCTTTCCTAAGGGTCCCAGGGTGGTTTTGTAACACGGATAGCCATATTCTAGGAAATGACCTGTGTCTACTAACTCACTTCACACAGGGCCCCAAAGAGGTGTCAGATGGTACCAACCTTTGGTCACTGCAACCCAGGGTGGCTGGAAAGTGATGACCTAGGGTCTGAAAGGTTTATCATCCCATAGGTCAGACATCTGAACCTCGCACAGATGTAGCAGGAGCGCCAATGTCTTAACTGCATTATTCAAAGCCTAGTTATGCTCTCCGGATTCCCCCATGTGTTAACTGAAGATTTGTGACTATTACCATGTGCCATTTCAAGCTTCATTCGCATGTAATAGACTTTTATGGCTTAATTTCTGTGAATTCTAAATTAGTGCAACTAATTAAAATGCTCCCAAGTTTTATGTAAATAACTAATTACCATTTGAGACAGAATAGTAAATTCCAAGATGCTCACACTCTATTCCCGTAGGAGAGAGGGGCCCAAGCCTGTTCCTGGTGTTGTCAGTGACAGAAGTCCCATTGACTTCAGTGGGTGCCAGATCAGGCTCTGACCTCCTGCCCTGGTATGTGCCCAGGCCAGAACAAAATGATTGGGCCCTGACTCTGAAAAATACCGAGTGCCCTCTGTTCTCCTTCTCTTCAATGGGAACTCAGCATTGCAGGATTAGGCCCCTGGTAGCTATGTTTGACACCAGGGCTTACTTGAATAAGGAACACATTAGAACTCAGATGGGAGCCTTTAGAAATACCAAGAGGTATGTGCATGGGTGGGTGAGGGTATGAGCTAAGCTTTCCAGCAGTTACAGTTTTGAATGCTAGTGGTTAGAGTAGAGGCTGGGCATCAGGACTCCTGGGTTTTAATTCCATATCTGCCACAGAGGGTACGTCTACACTGCAATAAAAAAACAGCACACAGCAGTGAGTCTCAGAACTGGGGTCCACTGGTTTGGGCTTATAAGAACGACCCTACAGGTCAGACCAAAAGTCCATCCAGTCCAGTATCCTGTCTACCAACAGTGGCCAGTGCCAGGTGCCCCAGAGGGAATGAACAGAACAGGGAATCACCAAGTGATCCATCCCCTGTCACCTATTCCCAGCTTCTGGCAAACACTACAGGGCTACAAATGCCAGTGTGGACATTCAGGTTTGGGCTGGAGCCTGGTCTCTGGGACCCTTCACCTTGGCTGGTTTCAGAGCTCAGGCTCCAGCCCAAGCTCCAGCTCCAAGCTCAAATGTCTACACTGCTGTTTTTATCCCTGTAGCACAAGCCAGAGTCAGCTGACCAGGGCTCTGAGACTGGCTGCTGTGGGTTTCTCATTGCAGTGTAGACATACGTGGAGTCACTTCAGACAAGTCACTTAACCTCTGTGTTTCAGTTTCCCACTTCATACAATGACCACACTAATACTTACCCACCTCAGAGGCCCGGGGTGGGGAGGAGAGGAGGGGTGCCTGTAACACACTTTGGGAGCCTCGGAGGAAGGTGTTCATAAAATCATTGAATCTCAGGGTTGGAAGTCCCACCCCCTGCTCAAAGCAGGACCAATCCCCAACTAAATCATCCCAGCCAGGGCTTTGTCAAGCCTGACCTTAAAAACCTCTAAGGAAGGAGATTCCACCACCTCCCTAGGTAACCCATTCCAGTGCTTCACCACCCTCCTAGTGAACAAGTTTTTCCTAATATCCAACCTAAACCTCCCCCACTGCAACTTGAGACCATTGCTCCTTGTTCTGTCACAGGAATGAGGTGAGTTAGGATCTGGGAGGTGGATGAATGACTAGTGTGGGGGATAGAAGGGGATACAGGCTGCTCTCAGTAACAAGGATGCTAACCATAGGGGTGCATGTGTGCATCACAGCTGAGTATATAGTGGAGTGATAATGAGCCACCGCTCATAAATTCCAATGGGCTGAAAAATGAATTGTTCTTCCCCGGAAGCAGCTTTTCCTACCTCATCTGCTAGCCAGATGTGGGCTGTAACAGACTTGTACTCCTTGTGGGTCTGGCCCAGAGCGGGATGGAGTACACATCCTGGCCAGTGAGTTACATGCGCTTCCTCATATTAGTTCTGTTTACCCTTCATGCCCCTCCAGTAGTCTTCAAAATATGTTTTTTTCATTCTCTTCCCCTAGCTCTCTACCTATACCAGGCCTCTCCCCATGGTTGTAGTGTATAGGAACAGGGTACTATCCCTTTAAATAGTTTGTGTGCCTTCTACTGGTGCTTACTATGTTCTGTGTTTCAGAAGCCACCAGTACCCAACAAGAGCAGCAGTGCATATGTAACACTGACAGACCCTGGTCGTCGGTGGGCAGGTTTGAACCTGGGACCTCTGAAGCTAAATGCATGAGCTAAAAGCCAACCAACTGTAGAGCAGACTCATTAATGCTCTCTAAGTGGTCTTGGTGCCACTTGATGGGACAGAACACCACACCCAGGAGGTGTGTGGGTTATACATGTACGCTGTATATGTCCCATCAACACAGTTATCTGGACTGCAAAGTGCCCCCATGATTTCTTCCTATTGCCAGTATTGTGTGAAGAGACATAGGCACAGCAGTGGTATGTCTCGAAGTCTCTGTGATTGCAGAGGCTGCTCTGAGGCCACTGGCCAATTGATCTGCTGCCCTGGAGGGGGCAAGGAACAGAAGAGGGCTTAAGGAGGATTTTTTGAATATATCAACAACAAAAGGACCCAACCACTTGAATCCCCCACTGTCTATCTATTCGCACATGAACACACCCACGCTGCCAAAACCCTGGAGAACAGACAGAGCAAAATACCTTCTGGGACCTCTTCTTTCCTTCCTCACTGCTAGTATTTCCCACTCCTGTACCAAGGAGCCAGGTTCTGTAAATCAGATAGCGGTTACTGCAGACTAGCTGTGCGGCGACTGGGGCTGGCTTGCCCCACAGGATTTGATGGGTGGGGGTAGGGGGCTGGAATCCAGCACAGCCCGGTTTGCCATTCCTTCCCACCCCATTTCTAACCATCCCCACCCCGCCCACCCTACTACCACCACAGGGATCCTTTCTGTGAGTTAGGGAGTGAGCATGAAGCAGTGACAGCCCTCCCCCAGCCTAAATCTGTAGGCAACACCCCTCCCTCCCTGCCTGCAAAGCAGCAGGAGGGGAGCCAGGGCCTTTCTATGCTGGATTTGTCACCTGTAACCCAAGGAAATTCTTTTCCTCCCCACTTCAATCCCATCAATGGCTATTAGCCAGGATGAGCAGGGATGGTGTCCCTAGCCCAGGGATGGGCAACCTATGGCACACATGCCAAAGATGGCAAGCAAGCTGATTTTCAGTGGCACTCACACTGCTCAGGTCCTGGCCACCGGTCCAGAGGGCTCTGCAATTTAATTTAATTTTAAATGAAGCTTCTTAAACATTTTTAAAATCTTATTTACTTTACATACAACAATAGTTTAGTTATATAGTATAGACTTATAGAAAGAGACCTTCTAAAACGTTAAAATGTATTATGGGCACACGAAACCTTAAATGGGAGTGAATAAATGTAGACTGGGCACACCACTTCAGAGAGGTTGCCAACCCCTACCCTAGCCTCTGTTTGCCAGAAGCTGTGATAGAGTGACAGGAGATGGATCACTTGATGATTGCCTGTTTTGTTCATTCCCTCTGGGGCACCTGGCATTGGCCACTGTCAGAAGAGAGGATACTGGGCTGGATGGACCTTTGGTCTGACCTAGTGTGGCCGTTCTTATGTTCTTATGAAATCTGTTATTTTAAAAAATATTTTTACTTGTGTTTTCAGAAGCCATAAACTTGGAGGCTCAAATCCCAGCTTGTGCTGGGCTGCTCTGCCAGTTAGACCACAGTCAGGGCTGAGCCAGCTGCAAGTTGTGTCAGCAGCAGGTGGTTTTTCTAGAGGAAGCAAAGCTCCCTTTCTTTTAAGGTATTGGTCCTAAATGGTCTCAACTGCTCCTAAAGAGCTGCCAGATATGGCTGCCTCTGCATCCTGGCTGGAAAATTAACCTCTGAAAAGCCCAGGCCTAATTTAGCAGGGCTTCCTCCTAATTTCAGGAAGTAGGAGAGGTGCAGCAGGGTTTAGTTTTTGGTTCCTACAGGGGGCACCCAAAGACTGGCAGCCCCATTGCAGTGCGGTTGTGGGACTTGACTTCTGATACATTGTGCCTGTGTCAGCTGATAATGAACCCTCAGAGGGGAGATATTGCAGCATTCATTGCTAAACGATTCCACACAAGAAATTGACTTGAAAATGCATTTCAGGCTGTGCCAGGTAGCCTCACTCTAATGCCTCAGTCCAAAACTCCCATACGGTGTCCAATATGTTACCAGTAACTCAAAACCGGGGGTGGAAATGAAAGTGATTTATTCTCCTCTTGTGTTTTTTCCATCCAGCAGCTATGGGAATTACAGAGGATTAAAATACAAAAGTCATTTAAGTTTTTAACTGGAATCTCAGTTTCTTGCAATACAGTAAAAGAAGGGCAATCAGGGAAAAGTTACAAATGCCAGTGCAACTTAAAATGATTAAAAATAAAAGACCCAGTTTGAGCATAAATAGATGGTTTTAGGCTTCAGACCTTTAGCACCTGTTAGCTGCAATTTCCCTTTAAAAACCTCAAGGGGACAAATTCTCTCAGTTGATAAACAGATTGTATTTCTGGTCCACTCCTCAATGTTCACCTTCACTCAATCTGCCTTTATTTCCATGAGCTTTAGGTCTAATTCTTTGCATTACTGGTATGCCAAAGGGTGCAGTATTGGGCTAAATCCTGTGGAGACACATACTGAGAGACAGTCCCTGCCTTGAGAATGTATCTTTTAAACAGAGTGGGAGAAAGAAAAGGTTCTTATTCCCACTATACCGCTGGGGAGGTGCGCCACAGAGAGACCAACTGATTTGTCCAAGATCAGATAGGAAGTCAGTGGCATAGTTGAGAACTGAACTCAGATCTCCTGAGTCTCCATCCAATACCCTAGCCAGAAATAAGCTGCAGGCTTACTGTTGCATGCCTCACTTACTAGCCATTGACTGACCTATCCTCCTGATGCTTGACCAAAAAACCCCCCGTTGTTTCCCCTCCTTTAGTCTCTTAGCATCACCCTGTCACAACCCAGCTCACATGCAAAACTGTACAGCCAAAGAGTCTCTATCTCCTGCAAAAGTGGAGTACAGAGTCGATACCAAACTCACAAACACATGCCATAGACTGTTACTGGAAAGATGCTGTTATAAAAGCTGTATTCCCCTATGAACTATTCAGTAAGAAAGATCTCATGCCAATCGAGTTATGTTTAGGGCCTCAGTCACTGTAACATCTGTTTGCCAGATGTTTCTCTGCAAACTGGTATTTTGGACAATTCATTACAAACTCTCACGGGAGGCTTTTGGAGGTACTAAAATGTTACACATCCCGTTCATGCACCATTACTAATTCCAGCTTTCCATAGCTGGCTATTTGTTGAAAGCAGCTGTCTTGTTAGTTCTAAGCCCTTGTGCGGTATAAAAAAAGTGTGCAATGGAGAAATCCACCTTACACATAGCTAATGTTGCCTGATGTACAGAATTCCTTGGGTTTTTCTTTGAACCAGACATAAGGCTTAAATGATTCACCCCTGCTTTCTGCTAGTTTTACTGCTATTGGCATGGAGCAGGTGAGCAAACAAATGGGGCTGCCCAGGGGACATGGAGGGCAAAATCGGAGAAGAATGGAATTGTCCACATGTCATGATGATGATGCATGAGAACCTCTTTAGTGCTTTCTTCACTATATGGAAGAATTGTTTCCCCTCCTCTAGGTGGGTGATGCACTGGAATCTTTGACTTCCTGTGTCGGAGGGGAAGCCGTGTTAGTCTGGATCTGTAGTCAGGATACCTGCCCCTGGAAATTTCCACTACATGCATCCGACGAAGTGGGTATTCACCCACGAAAGCTCATGCTCCAAAACGTCTGTTAGTCTGTAAGGTGCCACAGGATTCTTTGCTGTTTTGACTTCTTGGTCACCTACTGGCAGTCACTGAAGAGGATCCTTAGCAAGTAAATGGACTGTAATGAATGCAGTGCTAGCAGGATGCATGCCTGTACTTTACCAGTACACCAATGTTCTCTACCATCAAAGCACCGCTATGGTGAACACAGTGATAGTATGTTGGTCACAAATCACAGCTCATCACATTGACTGACTTAGCTATGCTGGCAGAAATCCCTAGCGTAGCCTTGGCCTGAACTGCAGCAGTAGGCAAACACCTTGGCAAGAAGCTGCCACCAACAAAAGCAAGAGAGATCAGGGCTATGTGCCTCAATCTGAGGCACGGGCCTCGATGCAGAGATGTGTCGAAGGCTGATTTGGGGCTGAAGTCTAGGACTGGGTCACAGTGTGAATCCCACAGTTATCCATAGCCCTTCTGGAAGAAGACCAGGGATAAACAAGACACAGTCGTAGGTTGTATTTTGACTGTTGCACACAAGGAGTCAACAGGATTGTCCCGGATTCTTTATTCAAGCAAACTCACATTAGCTTAACAGCTCCACCATCTTGTTCTCCGGCATGCTCCTTTGCTTTGCTGTACTGTTCTGAAGTGTGCAGCACACTTACTCCAGTTCTAATCAATGATCATGAGCTATCATGCAACATAATTTTTAAATAAATAGAGGAATCCACCTGAACCATCCAGCACACTGGTGAGGAGAGAAACGGTATGAGATGAAAGAAGGCTTCCATGGACTTCTGGAAAAAAAGAATCCATTTGTCATTAGAATTTTATTCTGAAGGTTATTGTAATAGGACCCTGTTGGACTAAATTCTGTATATATGCCTCGTAAGAGACAGTCCCTTCCTCTAGTCAGCCTCTTGGATACTTGAAGTTGTTCAGAGGTGAGTAGAACCTCCTATCCCCACCCCTGTCCAACTTATGTTTCATAAGTTTTAGGGCAAGTCAAAATTGGGCTACCAATTCCTTTCTGACTTCTCTCTTAGCCAGATATAACAAGTTCATGAAGCTATGGTGAAAAACTAATTTAATTATACGTACTAATAAAATCTAAGGCAGAAGGGAAAATACATGTCTGTCTGTAGGGAATAACACCAGAACATTGCTTAGAGATAAAATTGTATTAAATAAAGGAAAAGGCAAACTTTCCCCTAACACTAGCTAAATGACTGAGGGAATAAATGTCTTCCTTACTTGTGGCACCTTAAATGTGTTTGTCCATCCACCCATCTCACAGACCTCCCTTCCTGGTCCTATATGTCAGGCAAACGTCCCTCGTGAGGATCTGCCCCAGGTAGAAGACATGGATGTAAAAACTCCCTCCTCCCCTCCCAAGAAGCTCTGTCAGTGAATTCCAGGTTTGCAGATCTTCCCTCACTTGTGAAGACCAGCTCCTTTAGAAAAAGGGATAATGGACGGCTGCAGGTTGCTGGGTGTTGCAGTATTTCTTGCTGCTCAGTAGGTGGTGCCCTTGTCACCTACCAACGACTTTCGGTGCCTAGGAAAAAGTGGGTTGTCGTGTCAGAAAAGGCCCCTTTCTAACAATAGGCCGCAGCCCATGGAAGGCAGCCTCCAGAGTCCAAGCGGACAGAGGGACACAATTCAGATCGGAAGAGAGGAAAACAAAACCTGGTCATCAGCAAAAGCCCTTGAAGCCGAAGGTCTACCAGGCAGACGTTGCGCTTTTGGAGGGAAAGAGGAGAGAGACTCCACGAGAAACCCTAGGATGAGAAAACACTGGACATTCAAGGGTTTAGGCTCCCAACGCTGCAAAATACTGACTGCAATGGGGTGCTCATGGTAGGAAGATCTCTACCAGGAGCATTTGCAGGATTGGGCCCTTATGCTGGAAATCTTATTGACCATTTTCCAGTGATCTCTCTGGAACAAACCTTGCCTTGATTTTTTGTTTCAGGCCTTAGATCTCTTATACTGGTACAGGAATCCTTGCTTAAATTCACAGGTTTCAATTGATCAACAAATGGAGGTCAGGAAGGAATTTTCTGTAGAACAGCAGTTCTCTAGCTTTTCAGGGTCTGTACCTCTCCTTAAGCAAAAGAGAGAGATTTTCATGGGCCCTCCTCACCTTCCCACTTCTCAGTCCATGGTGGCTTAGGGATTGAGATGTGCCCCATGTTGCAGAAGCACCAGGAAGGAATCCAGAGACTGACAACAAGAGCCCTAGTTTGAGAACCACTATACTAGGATGTCCTGGCAGGGAACTTCTTCTAGGGAAGTGAGCAGGGATCATCCATTGGGATTAGATGGATGTATCCATGTGATCAGTTTCCTATGACTGTAGGAAGGTAAGCATTGGTGAAGATCAACCCAGAAAGAAGTTCTTTTACTTTTCAATAAGGGATCTTACTATGCCCGCAGAGACATGGCAGGGATGATACATTGAAGAGCTCTTAATTAAAGCAATTCTGTGTATTCTGCACTGGAGTTCTTGATAATGGTATCTTACTGAAGTGCAGGCAGGGAATTTCAGGGAAATAATTGCAAGAGGAAGAAATCTGAAATTAGTTCAGTGATGGACGATTCCTTTGAAGGTCGAAACTGTACAAGTAACAAGGTTTTCCTACCAATGCTGAGGACACATTTTTATGCAGTTAGATTTAATTTTTTTAAGACAAGCTCAGGAATGGGTATGACAATTAAGTCAGTTAACAAAGCTGAACGGAAACAGCTGAGCAAATAGCACTGGCTTATTCAGCCTTTTCTCTGGCGTGGTACATATGTCCCCTCCAATGTATGAGAGACACTGTTGTTCAGAGCACATTGCTACGAAGATGGCAGAGATATCACTTCAGCAACCACATCCCACAGCCCCAGAAGAAACCCTGGTTCAATCAGCTAGAATTCCTCCCCATCCACAACCTGGCCCCTCTACATCCCTGCCTGAGAGTGCTGGGGCAGAAGCTTGCCCTTAAGCAGAGATGGGCTCAAAACAGATCCAAACAGCCCAAACTTGGAGGAAGCTGAATCCATATCAGGCCCATGTGAATCTTTAATGATAATTAATAAAACGGGATTGATTTTGCTTGCCCACTGTTATTGAAACCACACACCTCTTCAGTTGGAAAGCCCACCAGAGAGGTACACCTGACTATTACCAGAGCTTTGTCAATCGTTACAGCACATGATGGCATCACTGCCTAATGTTTAACTTTAAATTATCGCAAAACTCCTTCCCAGCAACACCCTTTGTGTTAAATCTGCAAGGCCTGAAATTAATGGCGCATTTCAGCCACGGGCTGTAAACCTCCGTGACAATCTAGTAATGAATGTCAGACAAATCAGAGCTGGGCAAACAAAGCTAAAGTGCAAAGCGTTTTCCAGCTATGCTTTAGCAGTAACAGCTCTATGCCTCTATCCTTGGTTTCTAACTAACATTTACCTATCGACAGCAAAGCCATATGGATCTTTGGTTTCCAGATACCGTTTGCTCACATTATTGTTACATTATTGCAGAAAGTGATCTGGGGGTCATAGTTGATCACAAGCTAAATATGAATGAACAGTGCAACGCTGTTGCAAAAAAAGCAAACACAATTCTGGAATGTATTAGCAAGAATATTGTATGCAAGACATGAGAAGTAAATCTTCCACTCTACTCCGTGCTGATTGGGCTTCAATTGGAGTACTGAGTCCAGTTCTGGGCACCACATTTCAGGAAAGATGTGGACAAATTGGAGAAAGTCCGAAGAAGAGCAACAAAAATGATTAAGTATCAGATGGGTAGCCGTGTTAGTGTGGATCAGTAAAAGCAGCAAAGAGTCCTGTGGCATCTTATAGACTGACAGACATATTGGAGCATGAGCTTTCATGAGTGAATACCCACTTCGTCGGATGCATGTCACGTGTATCTGACGAAGTGGGTATTCACTCACGAAAGCTCATGCTTCAATACATCTGTTAGTCTACAAGGTGCCACCGAACTCTTTGCTTTTTTAAAAATGATTAAAGGTCCAGAAAACATGACCTATGAGGGAAGATTGAAAAAATTGGGTTTGTTTAGTCTGGAGAAGAGAAGACTGAGAGGGGATATGATAACAGTTTTCAAGTACATAAAAGTTTGTTACAAGGAGGAGGGAGAAAAACTGTTCTCTTTAACCTCTGAGGACTGGACAAGAAGCAATGGGCTTAAATTCCAGCAAGGGCAGTTTAGGTTGAACATTAGGAAAAACTTCCTAACTGCCAGAATGATTAAACATTGGAATAAATTGCCCAGGGAGGTTGTGGAATCTCCAACATTGGGGATTTTTAAGAGCAAGCTGGACAAACACCTGTCAGGGATGGTCTACATCAAAGCTTCTCAAAGTGGTGGTCCACGGACCGGTGCCAGTCTGCGAGCCATCGGCTGCCGGTCCGCTGCAAGTTTCCTCATAAGAGCGTCAAATAGGATAATAATATGGCACCAGTCTCTGGCACACTGGAAAAAAAATGCTGTTCCCCCGCATCAGATATTTTGAGAAACACTGGTCTAGATAATACTTAGTCCTGCCTTGAGTGCAGGGGACTGGACTAGATGACTTCTCAAGGTCCCTTCCAGGTCTATGAGTCTATGAATTTACATGCTTCACATTAATTGAAAAATTGGTGTCTTTCAGACACACAGCTTTTCATGGACAATATAATACGTTCAATTTTATTATTCTACCTTAGCGCCAAGGAGCCCTAGTCTGAGTATAAGGCAAGAGATGACAGATGGCCACAGACAGATGGAGGAGCACAAGGAAACAATGAACCGATATTGGTCGGCATGATCAGCTCTGGTCTCAGTACACCACTGGTCTAACTATTATCAAGTTTTTTATGGGCATCATGGCAAAAGTGAGTTTTAGGGAGGGTTTTGAAAGAGGACAATTAGGTAGCTTTGTGGATGTTTGTGGGGGGCTCCTCCCAAGCATGAGGGATAGCATGGGAGAAAGCATGAAGTTGTTTGTTTGAAAATTGAACCAGAAGGTGAAGGAGGCTGGGATCATGGGCTGGCTGGAGGTGAGAGCTGACCTCTCGATACTGAATGAGAGATGATGGGTAGGGTGGAGCTAAGCCATGAAAAGCCTCGAAAGTGAAGACAAGCAGCTCATGTTTGATGTGATAGAGAAGGGGGAGAAATTGGAGGGATGAAAAGAGAGGGGTGACATGGTCAAAGAGACAGGCAAGGAAAATGATCTTTGCAGCAGCATTCTGAATGGATACCAGCAGGGCAAGACTGCATTTGTCAAGGCCAGAGAAGGACACCCGAGAACATGGGTCTAAAGGGACTTGCAAACTCCAGGCACTTACTGTCCCATGATTCTTCCCTGGGCATAAATTGTGGTTCTTCTGTGTGCATTTACATTCTGCAGTGGTCAGATCAGTGGCTCTATCAGAATGGCTAATAGATCCTGCTACACCAGAAGGGAGAATGTGCCACTGGGCTGTGTCATCTGAAGATAGCAGCCACCTGCACTGGGTAGGAACAGGCTGAAGAAGACTCAACCATCTTAACATTACATATGTATTAGGGACACTGAGGTGAGTCTTATGTCTCCCTCTGAAGTAGCTAGCATCGGCCACTGTCAGACAAGCTACTGACATTGACTAGACTGGACCCTGTCCTGTCCTGGAGGAAGGATGGGTTTATGGTTAAGGCATTGACCTGTGAGTCAGCTGATGGGGGCTTGGTTCTGACTCCCTGAGACTATGAATTAGTTACTTAGTCTCTCTCTCTCTCTGCCTCAGTTCCCTATCAGTAAAATGGGCATACTTTGACTGGCTCCTCTGTCTAGGTTGTAAGCAGGTGCTGTCTCTGGCTATGTGTATGTACAGCACCTGGCACAATGTACCACTGACTGGGTGGAGGTTTCTTGTAGTAATAATAAGTATGAAATTCTTACCTTGCCTGAATTCACCAAACCTCAATGATCTGGAAAAGAGGGTTTGAAATCTCTCAAAAAACGGTTTTCTCCTGATATCTGTAGGGTGTTTCCCACTTCTGCTCTACCTGGAGACAGTGCGGAAATATCCTTTCTCCTGTTATTTAATTTGGCACTGTCATGTTCAGACCAGATCAGGATGATGCCAGTCACATGACAACAAAGAACGATCAACCAAACTTTTGACTCTCAAGTTTCGGTTTTGTCTTGAGGGATGGGCCCAGATTTGGGTTGCTTTATACTTTTATCTGAAGTGGATCGCCCACCCCGGCTTGGAACTATGCCAGACTTCACCATGAGAACGGGGATGACACCTCTGGAGGCTCAAAAAATAGTTCTTGGTGCTTCTTTCATTGTTAGAAATTAAAGATCAATGGCACAACCCAAAGCCCTTCAAAGTCAGTGGACATCTTTCAGTTTACTTCAGTGAGCTTTGGATCCAGCCCAAAGGAAATGCTTTCGCTCTAGCTCACAGTGGAACTACAGCTTAGTAAATATCATACAGCCAATAAAGGCATGCTCCTTCTGAGATCATGTGCAATAAAATAATGGAACAAAAATAAAACCCCCAATGCCCAAAGCATACAAACAAAAGAAGAATATGTATTCAAAAATAAGCCCTCCGTGCCATCCCTGCTCACTCTATTATGCTTATGCACTGAAGCTGATGGAACTATTTGCGTGAGTCAGGAAAGCAAGATTTTCCCCTGTTGATGTAAGCCAGCCACGCTTACTCTCTCTCTCATTGAAGTCAATGGCATTACTGGGTAAGGACCCTTCCTGCGACCTAGGCCTGCAGGTTGTAGTTCTGTACTTGAAGCAAGTCCAGGGAAATGTACAATGTTGTGTTAATATGGAACCAGGCATTAGCAACAGGCATTTTTGAAAGCTACAAAAGGATCGGAACATTTGCAAGGTGCTGACCTCAAACTAATATTCCTTTAGGACTCCTGGTTATTTGAGTGTGTTCATGCAAAGCAGCATTCATTCCCTGGCTATTATTCCCTAGTCACGAGGAGCTATTGGATAATGTATTCCATGGCTCAAAGGACAATTTATAGGGATATGTAAAAATTTCAGCTCATATGTGATCCTATAGCTGCAGCGATAAACCAGAGCCTTACAGGGGCTTCTGTTGTTAACAATGTGGAGACCCAAAGGTCAGTGTCTCACCTGGCTGATCTCAGAAATTGGAGGCCTGTGTCTGACATTATTCCAGGTAACAAAATCTTTTACTGGGGTCAGACTTTGATTGATTTTAGGGCTCTGTTGAGCATGTTTTTGTTCTTGGGATAACTTGGCAATAACAACATTTGAAAAATATCTGTGAAGACCTGCCAAGTAGTTGGGATTTTATATTCACAACCAATTCCATCGAATGTACTGATATTTTTCTTTTAGTATCTGAATCCTTTTATTCAATATATGGCTGTTAAAATCAGAAAGTGCATGTCTCCAGCCGAATTAGTAGGATTTCACTGAAGACTGTTTATCTATCTATCTACAATGTTATTCAGGTATTTATGTGTGTCAGTAACATAAGGAGTGATCGCTTCACACAGAGACGTTTAAAGAATGTGAAAGATAAGTTACATGTGTTCATTCATCCATAAAAAGCACTCACAGCCACATATGATCCTGGTGATAAACTGTCTATGTTTTTTTCACCTACTTTCCTCATAATTGGCAGAAGTGAGGCAAACAATTAAAAAAAGATGCCCCACCAGATGTGTGAGACTTGGCAGCTGAGCACAATTTGAAAAGGGCACGTCTGGAAAAGTTCATTTTGAATTCTCAATCTCTTTCTGTTTCCCGTTTCATTTTAAACCCTCCATGAAATTTCATAGATAATGTTTTATCTTACACAGAAAGCCTTTTGTTACACCTGGGAACTGACTCTGCTCCCACTGAGGTTAATGGCAATGCAGACAGGATTGGGCCCTTTATATAGCCATGTAAGACGATTTATTGCTGTTCGGGATGTTGCTAGCATTGTACAACACGGCTCTTACACTGATCCCTGCTAATTAGAAATGTGATATGTGATCTGTCCAAATAGAAATCTGTCTTCTATGCAAAAGAGCTTTTCAGTTTTAACTCAAAGGAGGATACAGATTTATATGCCTGTCAGACACATGTAAAAAATACGAAGTATAGCAATTATCTGCAAATTATGCATCATTTTTATTTAAGACCTGAATCTAATTTGTCACATTTTATTTATACTGTACCAATATTTTACTGCAATTTGATATTTGATTTAATTTTTTCTGCAACAGAGCTGGGAAAATATGTCCAAAAATTTCCCCTAATATTCATTTGAGATTTTTAATGGATTTGATTCAGCTTGTGCTTATCAACAGTTTTGTTCACTTTCCACAGATAAGTTGGAAAATGCAGTTAGTGGCAGGAAAGTTTGCCAGATTGAAATGAATGTTATAAAATATTCCCCCAAAGCAACTTTCAGATTCATAGTTGCCAAGATTCACACCAAAGACCTGATTCTAAGAGTTGCACATTTCTCCAGTCATGGAACAGAAACATTCCAAAATGACTCAAATCACAAATATTGAACATTCACAATAAACGTCTTGCAAAGGAGCTACACACCCACAATTACTCACAGACACTGTTCAGCAACCAATTTTGAATCACAAATCAATGCCAGTGTTGTAAACATTTCTGTTTATGCTTGTTCATATCTCTTTGCTCTTGGACTTTGGCATGTCACTTAGCAAAAATATACGTCATCCGTTAGCACTACACATCTGACAGCTTTTATTAGAACATTAAGGATCTGATCAAACTAGATGGCAGGCTTTCCACTGATTTCCACAGGAGCTGGATCAGGCCACTAACAGAAAAAACTATGGGCCCAATCCAAGAAACTTTATCAAGGCTGTTAGTCTTCTTTAGTTCGGCACACACAATCAATGGGACTGGTCACACAAGTAACAGTCACAAGATCGGGCCCTGAATTTGTCTGTAGGTGCTTTTCAGTTCATATAGAAAAGGATTCTATTAATAAGATACTGTATTTGCCATGACTGGTTTCTTTGTGTGTTTCAGTTAGCAGACTCTGATCCGAAATGTGAACCTGATGAACTGTAAGTACTCACTCTCCACGTGCTCACTGGTTATTATTTTGGATTTGGAATTTTACAGGCAATGCAAAGTAAGGAAAACACAAAATAATCTAGATGCTCTAAATAAGAGTACCATGTTCATACCATTAATATAAAAAGGGATAGCAAGCATGCTAGCTGTCTGAGCTTAATTTTTCTTCAGAAAGAGAGAAACATAACGGGGAGATACCCAGCTGTTTCTTATGATAATGTATAATTTTGTTGTTTTGTTAACATAGAGAGAACAACTGCCATGTACAATATGTTTGAAGGAAAAACAGTTATACACATTTGATTTAAACACATCCCATTAATTAAATGTTGTACCACTATAAGTTCGTTAATGGTGCTGGTTCTTCCACCACTCAAGTTAAGGACAGCACTTCAGCTGATTTCATGTCACTGGGCTCAGCGCTGTCCCAACATGTTGTCTGTTTCTTTAATTGCTAGATATGTTAATTACAATGAGGAGCACCTCAGTACCTGGTATGTCTGGTAAGTACTGAGCCATTCTAAAGACAGAATTGGCAAAAAAAGAATGTACTGATATATAGACAGGAAAGCTGAGTGAAAAACTGACCAAACCAAAAAATTCAAAATCATTTAATTTGGGGTAGAACCAAAATTAAAATGTTTTTGGTTTTGCGAGGTTTGGGTTTGGTTTGGTTTTTATGTTTTGGGGTGTTTTTGCCCTTAAAAAAATTTTTCAGTTAAATTTCTAAATAAAATGCCATTTTGAAACAAAAAGTTGCCAGGTTTCATTTGGAATATGTGGGAATGTACTGTTTTGACTTTTTCTAATTTTTTTTCATTTTTATTTGACTAACAGTGTTTGCCAAATTTGACCTGAAACTGCATTTTTCAGCAAATAAACTATTTGACTGAAAAACTTCACCTAGCTCTAAGAGATATGGAGAGAGCAATCGATAGCAAGGAACATTTCTCCTCACATTTCACCTGAATTTTCTGTGCTTAAACCCATTATTTTGTGTTCTGCCCTGACGGGATCATTTCTCCTCATCCCTTTCACAGTGTGCAGATGGCAGAGCTCATCAGTTGAGCGTTTTTAATGGAAAAAAGTCAAAATTCTTAATGAAAAGTGTTTTTGCAGAAATTCTGAATTTTCAGAAAAAGCCAGCCAGATGGGAGGGCCTGATCCTAGGCACAGGAGCAATCGACGGGACTTTGGCCATTGGCTGCAACAGTTTGTGCAACTCTGGTAAAAAAAAACCCTGCCACTCTCCCCCTCCCCCCCAAAAAAAGAGTTTTGTCAAAAATGTTTTGAAGTTTTTTGTGCAAGAGAATTTCAATAATTGGACCAACTTTGCCCTTCTCCTAGTTGGCAGGTCTCTTCTCACTCCCCCAAAACCTGCCCTCCTGCCTTCACTTCTGAAACTGTTTGCAGTTGCCAGCTGCTGTTGATTGTTCCATATCTATGTCTCTGCTTCAGGTTACTGATCTTGTTCTTTCTGGCCATGATCCTGTCCTGTGGGATTCTCTTCTGCCTGCAGTGCTGGCTGAAACGGCGGAGCAGCTTCCCCTCCCAGCGCACGCTCGCTGTCTTTGCACTCAGTGACTCCGATTCTCTTGGTGGTTAGTTTCCATCTAGATCTTTGCGGGGCTTCTCGTCGCTAAACCTGCTCCTGTAGGGTCCAACCCAAATTCAGTGGCAGGGCCATAGTTCCCTGACTCGGCAGGTAAAGTGATGTTGCGTTCAATCCAGTGATCTGGTCTCGCACCCAGATGAGAATTATTGCCCTGGGCTTCCTTCCTGGAGAGCTGTCCATCTCATGGGGCATTTAAAACAATCATTAGGCCTCATATTCATTGGAATGTTGTCACAAAGGAACACAGGCACTGGGTTAATTGGCCCCAGCCCCTTCCACAATGCACCCTGGGCTGGTCTCCTAGAGTATCTGGGGGTATCTCCATTAGCTTCAATAGGCATTGGATCAGATTTTAAATGAGCTCCCCTCAGAAGAAAACCCATCAGACCGAGTGCGTGAGCCCTGATAATCCAAGAGGAAAGCCTGGTAGCTTTCTGGGTCAGGGGGTCAGAGCAAACGCTAGGATCTCTGGGGAAATCACACCAAACCAAACTCTTGACTCCTCTAAGGTGTTGGCAGATTGAATTCAGAGCTTCCCAGCCCACAATGTATAGTTAGCTGGCCCCAGAGCCCTGAAATGCAGCTGCTGCATGTGCATGGCAGATTTCTCTTGTAATTTTCTTTCAAGTGACTGGAACCACGTGATAGTTCAATATCTCAAGCTAATGTAGCTTTCACGTCGTCATCATTGTCCTCTCCCCCCCCCCCCCGTCTCCTCGGTCCCCCATGTGTGGTTTCACTCAAGGCTCGCATATGGTTACCAAGAAAAGCTCCATTTTTTTCTCTTCCCAGTAAGTGAAGCTTCTCCATATGCCTTTTCCGGAGTCCATGCCCATTCTCCAAACCCAGAGCTGTGCCCTTCTCCCGCCCTGCGCATCGGCACCGGGGCGACTGGATCACCTCCTTCCTACGAGGATATTATGATGGCAGGGAAACACTAGGGGCCTGATTCATACCTGCCCATGTTACTCCAGATCTACACCATGTGAGAACAGAATCAGCCATGAGGCTGAAGAAGAGACAGAGGAAGTGTTTTATTTTTAAATTAAAAGGGGGAACATAATGCAAATAGAATAACACCCACTTTCCCGTTATACTCCAAAGGACTATATTGCAGAGAGTAAGTTTTCACCTTCCTTGCAGGCTCAAGATCTGGATCTGAAGGTCAGGCTCCTCCAAAGTTTAGGTCTGTCTGTATCCAATATTTTTGGTTCAACCTGAACATTTAGCCTATTTAATATCCCAATTCCTCCCATGTGCCTGCAGCTCCCTGCCTTTCAGGAGCAAAGGCTAAGACATGACTAGGCAGCAGCTTCTCAATTGGAAATAGATGGGTTTGCTTCAGTCAATTGGCACCAAGCCAGCATGGCACCAGGCAGCGTTAGTTACACTGTTATACTGTGAAGTGTGATGTAAATATTTCCCATGTAAGTGATGGACTGTTTGCCTCCCTTGAAATGCGTAGTACGGTTTAAAAGATACAGACAGTGCAAAATGCAGCAGCTTGAAAGGCGGCAGAAGGACTCTTCAACTGGAACCAAATTAAAATGTTGCTCTGGTTATTTTCAGTTGACGTAAATACTCTTGATTTCAGTACTAATATTGTGCCTGTCTAGGGTGACCAGATGTCCTGATTTTATAGGGACAGTCCCAATTTTTGGGTCTTTTTCTTATATAGGCTCCTATTACCCCCTACCCCTTGTCCCAATTTTTCACATTTGCTGTCTGGTCACTCTATGCCTGTCTCCACTTTGGTATCTGTCATAACCAGAAAGGAATGGCACTCAGCACTGCAGCTCTGTGTGCCGGCCCAGCCCCAAAGGCCAGGAAGGGGACCAACATCTGAGACCACTGCCTGCTTTCCCATTGCTACATTCCAGGCCTGTTGACTTCCTAAACTCAGCAGTGCTGAGATCCAAGATTCTGGTTTTGGCTTTGAAATAACAATAGTTTATAAGCAATCGAACACAGCGAGCTCCATAGGTGGTCTGTATTTTATTCCGCACAAAGCATTATTGGCTTATTATTATTTACTTGGTTCTAAATATGTTGCTGCTTTTAATTTCATTGAATGTCACCTCCTAGTCATATTACTGGAGAGGCTAACAAGCAAAGAGGGTCCAGTTTTCAGATACACCCTCATTTTGAACACCTTCAATAATCCACGTTCATGGCAAAGAGTGTGACTCTTCTCTCCAACGTCCAGCAGAGGGCGATACAGACTATCAACAGAGATTAAGGGGCTTTTGGGTTACATCAAAGTTGAGCTGGCCACAGAGAACAGGTTAGGGTTGCTGTGTTACTGTGTGGTTTAAAATTTGGTTTGTTTCACATTTTGGTGCTTTTATTATTCAAAAAATAAAATGGTTTAATCCAGTTGTGTTCAGTGGCATGCTTGCCCTGCAGTTATAACCCCCACAATGCTACGGGATAAAGAAAATGAGCCAAAGGAAATCACAGAAATAGGCTGTGACATATTCATGATTGTGAGATGACATATGTGACCACAATACCTCCAGGCAGCCTGCTTTAACACTATGAGGGAGCAGCTTGTGGGGGAGAGGTCCACCCACTGAAGGGCTCAATGAGATTGTTTGAGGGGGGTTTGTTTCATGGGGGGAGGGGGTATAAGGAAGACCTTGGGCCATGGTATCTTGCTGCCCTTGTCTGGCTCACTGATCTGAAATTCCCAGCCCGCAAGAGCCAGGTATGCTTGACACTGGTCTCTACTTCACTGGATTATCTACAGGGGGAAGGTCATCAGAGTCAAATAGCCGAAGGATACTGGTGACAGCTGGGAAGTGAGTAGGGAAACTTGCATTTTGCTCTGAGGCTGGGAGTTCCTTTCCCAGATCTGCAGAAGAGCTCTGTGTAGCTCAAAACGTGTCTCTCTCATACCAACAGAAGTTGGTCCAATAAAAATATATATACAGGGTTGCCCAGGGGGGGCAAGAGGGGCAATTTGCCCCAGGCCCCGGGCCCTGCAGGAGCCCCCACAAGAGTTTTTCGGGGGCCCCAGAGTGGGGTCCTTCACTTGCTCCAGGGGGCCTGGAAAACTCTTGCGGGGCCCGGGCCCCAGGAGCTTCTTCCGCTCCTGGTCTTTGCCGGCGGAGGGGAGGGTCCTCTCGCTCCGGGGCGAAAGGACACCCCGCCGGCGAATTACTGCTGAAGCGGGACCCACCGCCGAAATGCAGCCTGGTCTTCGGCGGTAATTTGGCGGGGGGCCCCTGCCGCAGGTCTTCAGGGCACTTCAGAGGCGAGTCTCGGAATGGAAGGGCCCCCCGCCACCGAATTACCGCCGAAGCGGGGGCCCCCCACCGCTGAAGACCCCAGGCCCCCAGAATCCTCTGGGCTGCCCTGTATATATATTCCCTCCCCCAGCTTGCATCTCTACGGAAACTCAATGCAGTAATGTCAGTTTTTGACACTCTACCCTGCCTGGTCTGGGTATATAACTTCTCACACTCACAGACACACGTCTGCTCATACTGGCAACCTACACACTTCAAGCCGGATCAGGATGCACTTCAGGATGAGCTCAGTTCCCACCAGGGTATTGCAGCATGGGGAAAGTGGCCTTTGTCACTCGCCATGCTGCACATGTACAGTGCACAAACGGAAGACCTTCCTCTCCAGAGTTGTCAATCTATCACCTTCCACCAGCGTAACATTGCGGGAGGGCTGAGCATTTGTCCCCATGAAAAGTGCACCAGGGCATGGATCCAAGAGGGTTTGAGCAGTAAGGAATTTTCCTCCTCATCGATGTGCTTGGTGTGGACCAGCTACACCGCTTACGACCAGGGGTTTGTCGTAATAGCTGGAATCTCTATGTGCCCCACAAGAAGCAGTGTGGGGTAATGGGTAAGGCACTGGGCTCAGAGCCAGCATACCTGGGGGTCTATTCCTCATTCTGCAATAGCTATGATGTGTTACCTTGGTCATGTCACTGTCCTGTGCCTAAGTTTCCCCATCTGTAAAATGGGGATAATGACAGTTGCTTTCTTTTAAGAATGACTGTTACTCTCACTTACTTACCTGGAGGCATTTAGGTGTGTGGATCCAACCAGTAGCAGCTCCAGTGGTGCACTCCTTTGCTCAGTCCCAGGCCCCTCCGAGCTGCCCTAGAGCAGCGTGGGTGGATTGAGTTCCCTAGGTGGTCTCTCCAGAGAATAGTCACTTTGCTTTGGGCCTTATGTCCCCATGCAGCACTCAGCCCCCGAGGAAGGTATTTCTTTTTGGCTGAGCAATGTTTCCAAGAGTTACACTGGAAGATGAGATATTTTTTATAAAGTATCAGCTGAAAAATCCCTGTCTTTCAGATGTAATAGTGCTGGCACTCCATAACTGCCTTCCAGCTACCATAACTAACAATGCAACGAAATGGAAATCGTGAAAAAACCATGGAAGGCAATAAGAGGGTGAATATTTTGCCTTTGGGATCCGCTGTCGCTAAGTTTTGATAGTGGGTAAATAACGAACTGTAGAAGGATTAATTTGTAGGACGCAAATGAAGGAGTGGCACAAGGAAGGCTGCATAGCGAGGCTTTCACTTCATCGCTGCATTCAAGGATTGAATTATAAAGTCATAAATAAAGTCATTTGCATGGAAAAGCCACAATGGCCTTTTGGATCTGATGCAAAATGGAGCAAAATCAAATGCAGGCTGGACATGTTGGGGGGATGTTTCCAAAGAGAAAATAAGAACATAGGAACGGTCATACTGGGTCAGACCAAAGGTCCATCTAGCCCAGTATCCTGTCTTCTGACAGTGGCCAATGCCAGGTGCCCCAGAGGGAATGAACAGAACAGGGAATCATCAAGTGAACCATCCTCTGGCGCCCATTCCCAGCTTCTGGCAAACAGAGGCTAGGGACACCATTCCTGCCTATTCTGGCTAATAGCCATTGGTGGACCGAACATCCATGAACTTATCTACTTCTTTCTTGAACCCTGTTATAGTCTTGGCCTTCACAGCATCTTCTGGCAAAGAGTTCCACAGATTGACTGAGTTGTGTGAAAAAATGCTTCCTTATGATTGTTTTCAATCTGCTGCCTATTAATTTAATTTGGTGACCCCTAGTTCTTCTGTTATGAGGAGGAGTAAATAACACTTCCTTATTTACTTTCTCCACACCAATCATGATTTTACAGACCTATATCATATCCTCCCTTAATCATCTCTTTTCCAAGCTGAAAAGTCCCAGTCTTATTAATCTCTCCTCATATGGCAGTTGTTCCATATCTCCAAGTATTTTTGTTGCCCTTTTCTGAACCTTTTCCAATTCCAGTATATCTTTTTTGAGAGGGGTGACCACATCTGCACGCAGTATTCAAGCTGTGAGCACACCATGGATTTATCTAGAGGCAATATGATATTTTCTATCCTATCATCTATCCCTTTTTTAATGATTCCTGGCCTTCTGTTTGCTTTTTTGACTGCCACTGCACATTGAGTGGATGTTTTCAGAGAACTATCCACAATGACTCCAAGATCTCTTTCTTGAGTGGTAACAGCTAATTTAGACCCCATCATTTTATATATATAGTTGGGATGATGTTTTCCAATGTGCATTACTTTGCATTTACTTCGCAAATCAATCAAGAATGACAAGCAATATGTAAAAAAAACAGGAAATAACAGAAATGCTTGTTGATCTGTTTTCCAGTTCAGTTCGAAGACTCGGTATTATAGTCTGGAATGATATGTTTGATGGTGTCTTTTTGGGTAGAGGGAGAGGATGGGGAATCAATTTTGCAGGATAGACATAGGTGACTGTTCTTCTCTGGGCCATGAGATGTCAGGATTTCCAGCTTTTTTGCAACATGAACTGAAGATGCTAATCAAAGTACTGTACAGGCTCAACCTTGTAAGTGCAAACTGGCTACCCTTGGAAAAGTGCCCTCCGCTCCCATTGACAGTGCTGAACACCGCAGGATCTAGCGCTATGGGAGATCTGTTGCTGCATGCTGCAAAGAAGCCAAAACATGTTTTTCTTTGGTTCCTTTCTATTGAAACTAAGGCCGTGATTCTGCCATGATCGCCTTGCCACCAGATACTTGCACCACCCAAAGAGAGCTCCATTGAAGTCAGCTGGATCCACACAGCGCAGGGGCTTAAGTATCTCTTAATAGTGCTTTGAATCTATAAAAGGGTGGTGTTATTTATTGATGTGCACATAAAACTGAGAGACAGGAGCACCTGGAGTCTAGCTCCAGTTCTGACACTGATTTTTTCCTTTAACCTTGGACTAGTCACTTGCCACTTGCCTCAGCTTTCCCCTCTGTAAAATGGGGACAATAGAACTCACCTGCCTGTTAAGAGGTTGAATTTCCTAATACTTGTGAAGCTTTGAAGACAAAATCACTCCCAGTGCTAAGCGGTATTATTGATTATTATATATTTGTTCACTATTATTAAATGCTGTCAGCATCTGCTGGATGAACTCAATATCCTGGCGATCTTAACAGGTAAAAAGCCGTTTGGTTTCCCATTTAAAGAAGTGGGGCACCCAGGGCCTGTTGTTTAGTCATTGTGTTTACAGACTAATCTCATTTATACTTCTGCACATTCTTGGGACTCATCGATGCAGAAAGCAGCCTGTATGAATGCGCCTTCCCTATGGGTTTTCTTTTCAGAAGCATTTGCCCTTTGGAAACATTAAGAACAGATTAAAAAACATGGATTCATCTAAAGCTCACAGCAAAGGCTCCTAGATCTTGAAAAGCAAGTGACGGTGATATGCAGTGGGATCCAGTGTTAGCGATCAGAGATCAAACCTCTTCCTAAAGCCTCTTCCTAGTTGTGCTGCTGCCTTTTGCCCCTCATTTCCAGGGGAGACGTTATCTATATCACACAGATCATGATCTAGCAGGACTATCACCTGAGCACCTCTCCTCCCCTCCCACTAGCATGGGAGAATCCTGCAGGGCTGGAAATTACATGCGTTTCTCAGCGTGTGTTTTATTACAGTTCTAAAATGTTTAAATAAAACTGTGCTCTCTGGATCCACATCCTCATTCTAATAAAATCACCGAAGCACCGTGCAAATAACTCATGAAAACAAGGGGAGGGGAGGAAACACTGTATTTAAAAATATATACAAACCTCTGCCTCCGCAAATTGTTTAATCATAAGAGGTCACAACAAAGTATATTATTTACATGGTTAACTGAGGCTAAGGAAAGTAACAAGAGGGTGAAATATTACAGACAAAATGGGTAATACAGATTTAACTGTTTTATTAGAAGACCATTTTATTGGGTGTGCTGCAATCGGAAATCAGTATCTATTTACAGGGAAGGAACTAAACTAATCAAAGAGGTTATTTACAAACAATATCTATTTTTCCATAAAGCACCTGTGTTTATACACCTAAAGGACACTCATCCTGTCCCTTGAATCCAAGACAGCCATTCCAACAGTACCGGGAAGTGCCTAGCACCGTGTCTAGACGGGGATAAAAATGCATTGCTGCCACATTAGCTAAGCTATGCTAACTAACGTGTTCTAGACAAGGAGTGTAGACTTAACACATGCTAAACTGGGTGAGTTAAACTTGAGACTCCCACCCACGGTCTGTGGCTACCAGCAAACGTGTTGAAAATTGTCCTGTCTACACTGGGGTTTTAGCTTGTGTTAGCTAATTTGTTAAAAACACAATTTTTTTTCCTAATGAAGAAAAGGCCTACATCCTAGCCTACCCAAGATCTACATAAGGGCTGTAGATTTCATGCCTAGTAAAATAGCTCTGAATTGGATAAGAAAGTGTTTTGATTTAAAGGGGGTTCAGGTCAAAGCGATTTTACAGTCAGTTATATCAGCTCGTAGTTAATCCATTCATCATGAGACATGGCCAGTTCTGCATCCTCACCCAATCTGTCCTTGTCTGACTCAGGAAGGGAATGTTTAAGTACTGAATTAGGATTTCCAGAGCTGGGCAACAGAGAATCCCAAATGGATTGCCTGATCAGCTACTCAACATTTGGAGAAGAGATTTGCATTTCGCAGGGCAGAATGCATCTGCACGTACAGTGTTTTCTCCAGCTGGTGATTTGTGGGTGAGCCTAAGGCACAGACAGCAGAGGAGGGTGCAGGTTAGTACAAACCCGTTCCCTTCTGTACCGATCTGTTGTTGCTCTGGAGGATAGAACACGCCTATGTCCTGACTACATGGATTCCAGATGTTGACCTGGCAGCCCAGCCGCCTCTCAGCAGAGGCCCATATGTGTGGTCTCCCTGGTCTGTCAGCGCCTTATCACACATGAAATCTGTGATTTCCCACTGCCCCCTTCGTGTTTTGGTTTCTTTATACAACATGTAGGTGCCCACTCCTGCAAAGAGCTGATTTCTTTCAACTCACAGTGAAGTCACTGGGCCAAATTTTGACTGAGGCTGAACAGCAAGATTAATGGAACTCAGCTGGTGTTCAGCACCTCTCAGAATGTAACTCAGTGGGAGTCCTGCATTCGTGATCCTTCCTGGCAGCTGCTTGCTTGCCTTGTTGCTGCAGATGATAATTTTATTTCAAGCCCCTGACATAGGCCATTCTACAGGTATCTGTGAGGCACAGCTTAGCATTCCCCTCACAAACGCTGGAGGCCAGGCCTCTGAATAAGCAGTTCAAAATAAAAGCAGCGCTCTAGTCTCCTCATTTGCTGTTCCTCACACTCTGGTGTCCATTGCGTACATTTTGGCAGTCGCTGTCTGAGACGATGGATAGTATGTGTTTGCCACAGTCGTTCCAGCTGGGGAATACATCTTCCTCAAGGAACTGGGGGAATAGAACCTCCCAGAGCCAACATCTGTGTTGCAAAGGGAAAGAAAGAGGAAAATCTGATTAGCAATGACCTGGCCATTTCCATCAGCAAAGTGCCCTCAGAATACAATGCAATAATGCTTCCAATTTGTTAAAAAGGTAAATTATAACATTTACACTTAGACCTCATCTTCCATCTGAGGATCTCAAAGCACTTCACAAACACAGGTAAAGTAATACTCTCTGCATTTTACAAGCAAAACACTGATGCACACTTAACCATCACACATGATGATGCTGGATAGGAGATGAAACTTTTTATATAGGCTCTGTGATATTGAGGACTGGGCCTTTAAGGGCTGAGCTTCCCAGACAGAGCAGCTGGGCAGGGTGCTCGGAAGCTCTTGTTGTTTTGCGCAGCCAGTTGGACGGAACCAGACACAGAACACAGCAGATCTCGTGAGCACATGAATACTGAGTGATCGCTGAACGCCACGTTCTCCAACGTAGTCAGATCAGGCGTGAGCCTCAGGTAATAGCCTCTGATAGGCCGCTGGAGAGCTATAGGAAATGTGTGAGGAATCTTGGTCCTGTTCTCAGCTGCGAAGGATCCACATCCCAGCAGTCAGAACCACAGCAGTGAATCCGAGGGTCTAATGGACACACAGACTTGAGCTCTCCTCTCTGCCCAGGATATGCCACCTGAGCCATTCTATTGCTCTGGGCATGTGTAACAGCTCCCACAAGATTATTAACCTTATCTCAACTGTGTTTAGCTGATGCCGTTGGATCTTACCTTGGAAGAGATACATGCAGCAGGTGAGCACAGCCCCAGATAAGAAGCAGCCCAGGGACCCAGCCATTCCGAGCCAACAAGACCAGCCAAACTTATACTGGATGCCAAGAAACACATTGTGCAAAATCAGGGAGGAGCGCTCCACGTACACCTCAAGGGCATACCATACCGAGCCAATAAGGCCTGGGAAGCCTGCAGGGCAGGAGAGAAGAGCACCGAAGAGAGCTGTCAGACAGGTCACAGTGATTACCCGGACTATGCGATTCCTGGCGTATACTCTGCCATCTCCTAACGCTCCCATTAGCTCCTGCTGACTTCATCTGGTGGGTCCCATGTATACTCAAGGGCAGTTTATGCTCAATGGGTTTGCTTGCTCAAAGTGTCATGGACACTAGCTGGTTGACATCTTTCAAATTTTGAAACTTCTACTTAAAACTGTGTTGGGGGGAGGGGAGATTATATATCTATGCAATTCCCCCCTGCCCCACCATCCCCTGTTTATCAACTTATAGCTGATTGGGAGTTTTTGAATGTCAACGTTTTTCAGGAATATTTTGAATTTGGACACATCTGGAGGAAATGGCCAACAAAATGTTCACAAAGTGCTTTTTGATTAGCTCTAATACACACTGGGCCATACAGAAGCGGATCTCTGAGCACGTTATAAGCACATGTATTCATAAGCCTCCCAGTGACTGGTATTAGATCCTTTATATCTGTGAGGGAAGTGACATTGGGAGAGCTTTTTTAATATTGGTGCAAATCCAAATATGACTTTGTCCATAGTGAGCTGATGCTATAACTTGGCACCTATTTATCCTAGTTACTTCTCTGGCTCCCATCATGCTAGTATCTAAGACTCTTACAAGCTAACGTTGTTAGCCTCAGAACACCTCGGTTGTGAGGCTAAGGCAGGGCAGTGCTATTATCCCCATTTTACAGATAGGAAACCGAGGCACAGAGAAGCTAAGTAACTTGCCAGGGTCACAAAGGAAGTCAGCAGTATAGTAGAGAATTGAATTTGGTTTTCTGGCTAGCGGCCAAACCATTGGACCATGCTTCCTCTTAGAGCGTGTGTCTCGGCCCACTAACCTACTCTCACTCCTTTGCACTAATTATTTATTTTTAATCAGGCCATCTATGATCATGTGACCACACTGGACAAATACCTGCTATGAGCAATGTAACTCCAGACACGAGACAGATGCGCAGCTTGATGGTGGGCTCATCCATGAGGAATTTGACACAGTCAAGTCCCAGGAGCAGGAAAGCGAATCCAAACCCCGCCAGGATGTCTGCTGTGATCATCATGGCTCTGGTCAGCACCAACTTCACTGCAGGACAGGATAGGAGGTTGCAGTACAGCAAGAAGATACAGCCAGGGTCCTAAAAGCTAAAGAACTGGGGGCAGGTCTACACTACCGTGTGAGTAGAGGTAACCTACGGCACTCAGGGGTGTGAAAAAGGCACCTCCCCAAGTGACAGCGACCAAAGCGCTGTCCACACCGGCGATGTAGCTTCCACCTCTCACAGAAGTGGAGTAATTATGCTGATGGGAGAGCGCGCTCCCATCGTCACAGAGCGTCTTCACCAGAAGTGCCCATGAAATCAAAGCACCTGAGGTAGCAGAATCTCTCCAAAAAGGAGTATTGCGTGAAATCTTAGGCCTGGTGATCACCTGACATCTGCCACTTCCCAAAAAGAGAGTGACTGCTATGCAGCGCTCTAAAATGATTAAGTCCCCCATGTAAAAATCACCCCATCTTTTGGATAGCATCACAGTGTTGGGCCCCACCATTGATGTCACACACTGGATGATGGTAGTTGACAGGCCCATAGTTGATGCTAGTTATCCGTAGTCTTGTTTGTATACTGGACATTAATAAAGAAGGCCTCTTCTTCCCCCAACCGGTGACACATCCTAAATTAATCCCACTGCACTATGGCTAATCTAACCATAGATACTTCAAGGATAAGAATGTCTGGAAGATGAAGAGATGGGATGGCAGCAGGCACCGTGGGCAGGCCTTTGCTGAGGCCTTTTTACTGGGATGTGGAGGCAGCCAGAAACATGTCATCTTGTCCTGAGCACCCCAGCCAGCTGTGCCTTTCATGGAGGTTCTCCAGACAGACAGAAGGTGAAGCTGACCCTGTACCGATGGCCAGCGCCAGGCGTACACATGGCCTGTGCCCCACCGAAGGGTCTGTCTTCACTGCCGAGTGGATAACTGGAGTCACTCCTCTCCAGTTACCTTAGAAAAAGTGAGAGCAGCCATATTGTGAAATGCTGCTTGTGTCCACACTGGAGCTGTCTCAAAGGTTTCTGGGGCTGTATCCCATGGTTCTGCCATAAGCTGAGCCACGCTACAAATTCTTTCCCGGTGAATTATGGCAGAACTTCTCTGAACTTTTGGGGCACGTGTGGGAATTATGGGAAGGCCTTGGAGGACTAGCAGCATTTGAGTGGTACAAACCTACTTCCACACTTCTGAGCAGTTGTGCTAATGGCTGATGAGTTGTGCTCACTCAAATGAAGCTAGTCCCCTGATGGACCAACTGCCTCAAGTTAAAAGCACCATCGCACTCGAGTTAATGATTCTTGTGTGGACAGGACAGGAGTTAGGGACAGCACTCAAGTTAGAACTCATTCACTTTGCAGTGAAGACAAGCCCTAAGCCTTCAGGTTTCTAAGGCCATGTCTACATCTAAAATTTTGCAGCGCTGGTTGTTACAGCTGTATTAATACAGCTGTATAGGGCCAGCGCTGCAGAGTGGCCACACTTACAGCAACCAGCGCTGCAAGTGGTGTTAGATGTGGCCACACTGCAGCGCTGTTGGGCGGCTTCAAGGGGGGTTCGGGGAACGCGAGAGCAAACCGGGAAAGGAGACCAGCTTCGCCGCGGTTTGCTCTCGCGTTCCCGGAGCCACCCAGCAAACCACAGGGAAGGAGACCTGCTTGCTCGGGGCTCCGGGAACTAGAGAGCAAACCGGGAAAGGAGACCCGCTTCGCCGCGGTTTGCGCTCGCATTCCCGGAGCCACCCTGCAAACCGCAGGGAAGGAGACCTGCTTGCTCGGGGTTCCGGGAACGAGAGAGCAAATCGGGGAAGGAGACCAGCTTCGCCGCGGTTTGCTCTCGCGTTCCCGGAGCCACCCAGCAAACCGCAGGGTAGGAGACCAGCTTGATTACCAGAGGCTTCCTCCTTCCACGGAGGTCAAGAAAAGCGCTGGTAAGTGTTTACATTGGATTACCAGAGCTGGATCACCAGCGCTGGATCCTCTACACCCGAGACAAAACGGGAGTACGGCCAGCGCTGCAAACAGGGAGTTGCAGCGCTGGTGATGCCCTGCAGATGTGTACACCTTCAAAGTTGCAGCGCTGTAACTCCCTCACCAGCGCTGCAACTTTCTGATGTAGACAAACCCTAAGAATATCAGATCAGCTTTACATCTTGCAATATGATCAAAATCTCCTGTGGAGCCTGCTATCAGGGGCGGCTCCAGGTATTTTGCCGCCCCAAGCACGGCTGCCTTCGGTGGCTTGCCTGCGGGAGGTCCCCAGTCCCACAGATTCGGCGGCACGCCTGTGGGAGGTCCGTCAAAGCAGCGGGACCAGCTGACCCTCCGCAGGCATGCCGTCGAAGGCAACCTGCCTGCCGCCCTCGCGGCGACCAGCAGACCACCCCCCGTGGCTTGCCGCCCCAAGCATGCGCTTGGCGTGCTGGTGCCTGGAGCCACCCCTGCCTGCCATGCAAAATCTGTCCTTGGAAAGGAGAATGTTTGAAGCTCCTTCACTGGAAGTTTTCCAGTGGAGGCTGGACAGCCATCTGTAACAACTGCTGCATCTTGACAGGGGGTTAGACTAGATCAGGAGATCTCAAACTTTTTTTGCTGGGACCCCCTTTGAAAATATTTCAGGCTGTGATAATCTCCTCTCTCTCAAAAAGTGATGACTCCTCGCATACCAAGCCACCCTTCCATGGTTTGTGATTGAAATCTGAAGCATACGTACAGGGGTGCTCAGCAAATATGGAGTCATACTCGTCACAGGTTTGAATCCCATCGAACACGTTGGTGACGCATTCCCACCACAGGCCACGGCACTTCGTGCTCACCTATAAGTAAAAACGCAGCGAGTAAGCACACCCAGATGAAACAGCAGGAGCCAGAGGAGGGAGCACGAGGAACATTTTAGCCCAGCAAAGTTAATGATAAAACTCCCATTGACTTCCACAGTGGCTGGTCTTCATCACTGGACAATTGCTCAGGCAGAAGTGTTCAGTGTACTAAGTCCACTACCTATCATGCTAACTCATATTGTCTCATCGTTTTCTTGTGCTCCCCTGTCTGCAGCCCCCTGTTGTCTCTTCTCCTATGCTTAGATTGTAAGGTCTTTGGGGCAGGGACTGTTTATACAGCACCTAGCAAAAGGGGGTCCCGGTCTGGGCCTGGGATGCCAAGTTCCTACAGCACCACAAACAGTTAATGACAATAAGAGTTTTGCCATTTCCAGAATCAGGCTTCAGGCTGGTGGTTACCAGCATGCCTGGAACTCAGGTCACTCGGAACTGAAAAGTCACTGTACAATGTGGTTCAGAGTGAATATTGTTTTAAATTAAGACGATTCTGCCCCGGATAATTTTACCTCGAGCTGCCAGGAATTTGGTTGGGGAAAAAATCCCATGGCTTGTGCTTTGGAGTTTCCTGTTTCAAAGTGAACTTAGTGGGAGCGACAGCTGCTGGACTGACATCCCCAGGGACTATGTGTGTGGACAAGGTGGGCAGCAGCAAGACGCCTTCCCCCAGGCTGCCTTTTTTGCCCTGGGACCATAACTCGGGTTGAGGTCATTCACCACTCATGCCCCCTGGCTCAGATTCCCAGCCCCCTGACCCTTCCCACCAAACCCCCCATAAGTCAATCTAACACGAAAGATATTTTTGTTAGTACTGTAAATATGCCAACGGGAATTAAGCACCTCTTGCATATTCTTGGCATTGCTTGTACATATAGCAGGGAGCAGGGCTAATGTTTCTGCTACCTTGGACTCAAGTCTGCATTACGGCTGCCAGAGAAATCCCAGCTTAGTTTAACAAAAGAGTAACTCCCGTAGGAAAGAGGAACAGTACCGCTTGTTTGGATGATGAGACAAATCTCCTTTTTTGGATGGCAAAACGCACCAAATATCAGACTTAAATTTAGTCAGATAATACATAAGAACATAAGAATACCAGGTACCAACCCAGTTAATAGGACACATTACACAACTTGTAATCTCTTGAGCCGGGGAAATGATACCACACTATACTGAAAGAGAATACTCTGTACATCTATGGCTGGGTATATAACCTACCCCTCTTGGTGTAAGACAATACCTTACTAGTTTTCGTTACTATTACACACTGGACTGGCAGTTTAAATGTTGGTTCTGTCAGTTCAGCCGATCCTTTCCCTCTAGCATATTAGCTAAGCCATGGCCATTTAGGCTACTCTTAGAAGGGGTATATTGATACTCAAGTGCAATGATTTACACTTGGCCACATTCCATTTCCTATTCCACCTAGTGTCAGAGTGTCAGAGAGCTTAAGGCCAGAAGGCACCATTAGATCATAGGCCAAACACTTGTGTAAGACAAGCATTTCAGTTCTCAGATTGTTAACCTATTGTGTGCCACAGGCAGAGAACAGCAGAGACCGAGGCTGCCACTCAGCCCCCTCATCCTGAGACCAGCTAGTGCCTACAGTCAGGCACCCATCCCCTATTCGCCCCCAAGTTTAGTGTTGCCTTCAAAATGAATGATTTCAGCTACATCGATACTCCAAATCTAGAGCTCTGCAGGGCTTCAGGACTCACCAGTTTCCATGGAGAATCCACGCCTCTATGTGCAAAACTCTACCCTGGGCCTAAAATCTGAAGCGAGCCCTTTGCCAACCCAAGAGAGCTCAGTCAAAGTTGTGTGTGTCTTGGTGCATTTTGAGTGTCTATCATCCTCCTCTCCTGGCCCTGAATTCGTTCAGACAGCAATGGCAAAGCCAAAACACCATGAGAGGCTCCTGTCTTCCCTCATTCTTCCAGGGTGCCTCTTACCTCTGCACTGCCTTCCCTGTCTGTACCTGTACGGCCACTCCCCACTCAGAGCTCTTCCCCAGATGCTGCAGTGCCAGTATGGAGTGAGCCATCTCACCCTGGCTTGGTGAGGAGAGCATGGGGCTAATTGGTGCTCTATTGTAATGGGCCTGTTTCATCCTTGGGCTACTCCAGTATATTGTTCCCCCCCCGACCACTCCTGCGTCATCAGTTTTTTCAGCTTGTGAGTTAGATTGTATTTCTCTAGGTGCTGACATGGCTGTCATCACAACAGTCCCTGAGTGCCTCCCTGGTTAATAAAGAGAACGGTAACCAAATGTCTCTGTCTGCAGGGCAAAGGCCATGTTCACCTTATACGTTTGCACCATGCCTAGCAGAATAGGGCCCCGGTTCTGTGCTGACAACTCCACTCCTCTGACACAATGGAAATTTCTACCATCAGAATAAAGCTCATCTGGGCAGCAAGACACAGCTCCTTGGGGGCCAGGCCAAGATTGTGGAACGAACTTCCCAGGATCTAAAAAACTCTCCACCTTCAGCACTGCCTGTCAGGTGCATTTCTGACATTTCTTCTGTAATAAACAGAGAGAATGCGTGTCGCTAGATCTAAAGAGCATTTTAAAAATGACAACACAAAACACTGCCCTACACACACTTTCCCCCCTACGGAGAGGATGAGAGACCCAAACAGATGTCATAGAACGCACGGTTGGAAGGCTCTCAGATACTGCAGTGATGAATATGGTAGAAGAACTGTTAGAGGATACAATAAAAATGTTAGTAATAATTTCTAACCTGCCTGAAACCAGAGAGGGATGACGTCCCCCAAGAGAGCTTTTTCTGAAGCAGTTTCCAGGACCAGGAAAGTTCAGAGACCTGTTCAAACTTATCCCAAGTGAACTGAGCCTCTAGTCCAGAAGCTCCCAAACATCATTGGTTCATGGTCCATTTTCTTAAAAGATGGTTGTGAAGTGAATAGAGGGAATATCAAGCTGATGCTCCCTCAGTGGTACGTGCACTCAGTTTGGGAACCCCTGTTCTGGGGTACTGCTATCCTAACCCAGCAACGTGCGTAGTGATGCCCACCATGAAGGAAACCTAACTCCAGTTCAAACTAAGAGCCCCGAATAAAAAGTGCTCAGTGATTCTTACTGGAAACACAGCTCCTCTCCCTGCAAACCGAAAGCTGATTGCACTATTCTTTGTCAACCGTTGAAACCAGGAGCAATGTCAATTTCCGAGCTCCCAGAGAATTGATCATTTACCTGCATGCCCATATTTAGAGAGGCAATGAGCTCATTAGGGGAATTAGAAAGCTCATTCTATCAAGTATTAACGCTGGGGGCACTTTGCTGCGTGGTTTGGTATTCATGCTCAGGGCAGGTACGTGAGAATAGTGGCTACCATTAACCCAACTCCGTGTTAATGGAGCACTTAGGTGAAATCCAGGGGGAGGGTGAAGACAAGGTTAAAAAGCCTTTTGTTCATTGGCTGGATCCTTTATACGAATTGTTTTATTCTGAATGAATTCAGGTCTGTGAAAAATGAATAGCAAGGCACAATATAGTTACGATGCAGTCAATATGTTTAGTGCTTTACTGTAAATGGCTAGATTCTGGTGTCTCTCTGTTCTCTTTCAAACTTTCCAAGCCCCGTCAAATTCAAGCCATCTGCTGCTAGAGGCAAGAAGAGAAAAAGCTTCTAATGACCTCGGATTTCTCACATCAGCCTGCAATACATTTAAAAAAGAGCTAAAAGGATGGACTGAAAATCCAGGCCAGCTTTGGTATAGGTGGACGACGTCGATTCACGCCTGCTGGGGATCAGTCCTTAAATGTATCTGAACTTAATACTTAGACATGCTGAATATCATCATTTCATTTCTTTCTACAGTACAGATCTCTGAGCACCGATCACCATAGTACCTAGGCCTCGAGACGATTAGGGTTTGTGTTGTTAGAGGAAAACCATCTTTCCCCGTTGCTGTTGTGACCTTTCACTGTTCTAGGTTGGCCCTAGTATCATGCTTATTGCTGTGGCATCTGAAAGCAGATTCTGATCTCTGTGCCAGTGGTGCCCAGCCACTGGCACAATCGGTGGGTGACCCCTCCGATTCCATACATTAGCAAGTAGGTGGGAGATAGGAAGTCTGTCTGTAAGACTGCCCGGAAGTGAATTTCACCCCGACTGTGCAAAGCACAGATTTTCTAGAGAACATATGTTCTACAAAGTGCAGCCCTTCAGCAGGGTCTGACCATTCTGCAGGTTTCAAAGGCAGCAATAGTAGAGCTGTGTGGTGCTGTGTACTTGTGAAAGTGGTGAGCGTTTGGGAGCCAGGGGACTGCTTGGGACTGCGTGGTGAGAGGCAGGGAGGTCAGTCTGCTGCTTTGATACTCGCGATTTACTTTTGTTGCAGTTTTTCTAGACTGCTAATCTGTGTAAATGTCAATGGAGAGATTTCTGAGGCTCAGAACTAAAAGCCAATCTTTGCATTCCCCCCGAAGTTCTGCTAGCCCCATAGTGCATCTCAGAAAGCCACCCAATTACAGACCTAAAAAAGTCACAATTCTTCAACACAAAAACCTTCAAAAACAGACTCCAATAAGAAACTGCAGAACTGGAATTAATTTGCAAACTGGAGACCATTAAATTAGGCTTGAATAAAGACTGGGGGTGGATGGGTCATGGCTACCACTCTGAAACCTATTTCCCCATGCTAATTTTCCCCTTACTATTACACACACCTTCTTGTCAACTGTTTGAAATGGGCCATCCTGATTATCACTGCAAAAGTTTTTTTTCTCCTGCTGATAATAGCCCACCTTAATTGATTTGTCTCGTCAGAGTTGGTATGGCAACCCCCATCTTTTCATGTTCTCTCTCTCTCTCTATATATATATATAAATATCTTCCTACTGTATTTTCTACTCCATGCATCTGATGAAGGGGGTTTTAGCCCACGAAAGCTTATGCCCAAATAAATGTGTTAGTCTCTGAGGTGCCACGAATACTCCTTTTTCTTTATCCAGATCAGAGGTTTGCACTTTGGCTTCTTTATTCTACAAAGTCTGATCTATAGAATTCACAAAGCAAGGCGAAAACAACCAATCCAGGGTATCCACGTGAACTAGAAATGTAGGACCAAATTGTGCTCTCTTATACTGGTGCAAATCCAGAGTAATGCTGTTAAAGCCAATGGAGTTATTCTGCATTTACACCGCTGATGCTGAGAACAGATTCTGGGCTGTGAAGTTTGTCGCAGTAAGCAATTTGCTAGAGCAAATACCACTCTCCAAAGTCATTAGTTGCTTTTCACCCAAGATAATAGGGGGAAAGTATGAGAGACAGGGGAACAATGATGCTGGCTGGAGCTACCAGGGATCTAATGCCTACACTCTCTCCATTTTCTTGGCAGGCTCAGTCTGGAGGATTCCTGAGCAACCTGGCAGCTTGTTTTCTTACAGACGGGTAAACAGAAAAATCAGACTGCAGTGGCACTTGGCAGCCTTTCATGGAGAAATCCATTCCGCTCCATTTACCACTGGCTCAGTAAACTATTTCCAGCCTTTCACTATAGATGGAGGTTCCCCATATCAATGTTGCCTCTGAGCAGGTTGTACCACATCCCCATCACCCCAGCAGGTGTTTTAGCCTCCCAAAGGCTGATGCGCTGGACTCTCATGATGTGGCTTTTTGTTGCCTGTCCCCAGGAAACATGACTGTCCCCTTTGGTTTCCAAAGGAACATTCCCTTTGCTGTGTGTGGGTCACCCTCATCTCTACCTTACCTCCAGGGAATCGTCAGCGTTCACCATCCAGCAGTCTGTCCAGGTGGCTGCTATCAAAAACCCAGCAGAGAAGAAGGCGAAGAAACACGCGACATATTGGAGAAGGTATCTCATCCCAACGAGTGTTCAGCACGTCCAGGGCATAAAGAACACCGCCTCCCAGGGAGCCTCTGGGCCTCAGTTCACTGCTCCTGTCTTTCAATGGCCATCAAGCGAGTGAAGTTCCCTTTTCTTTTGCAAACACTAATGCTCAACTGTACAAAACTTAATGTTGCTGCAAGAACAATATACACCGGCTGCAACCAAAGGAGGAGGGTCTGAGAAGTCATCCGGAGTAACCGAGCCCTTGCAGCCAATCAGATTTGTTCAGGTAAAACTCACTATGGCTGGGAAAAAGCAACTCAGGTTATGCAGAAAGTGCACGCAGGCAATTAAAGAGTCCAAAACTTCCTTGGAATCATGGTCAGGGTTGGTACAATTTGCAGTTTGTCTATGAGCTGGGGAAGTGATAGAAAAGGAATCAAAATGGAAGCTTCAGGATAGAAGTTTTTTTAATTCCCAGAGATCAGGAAGGAATTCACCCCTCTCTTTCTCTGTCCATGTCAGAGCACTAGGCAATTGATAGGGGTGCGCTTACAAAACAGGCTAGGTTTTACCTTCCTTTGAATCATCAGGGTCTCTGCTAGAGGCAGGATGCCAGACTAGATGCACTGCAGATCTGATTCAGTATGGAAATCTGTTACCTTTAGAAGGAAAGGAATGTTTAAGAGACAAAGGCCCAGACAACCCAACATGGACACACACACCCTTCCCACCCCCTCCCTGTGAACAGACCACCCTTTCCTGGGTGAACTCAGATCTGAAGCTGGACATTGCAAAACATGGCGTCCAAGTTCAGTGAACTCTAGGTTGGTCGCAATCTGAATTCAGACTCCTATGATGGAAGAGCTAAATTCTTCTAAAAGCATTTTTTGTCTACTCATCCTCGTCATTCTAAATTCAGGCCCTGTCTACCCTGTTTTACCTGAAGGATGCTATAGATGAGTAGACAGTTGATACGATCTGGATCGGAGAGAGAGCATGTCATTAAACCTAATTCTTTGAGAAAGGAAGTGATTTGTATTCAGACTGTTAAAAATGATTTGCCTTTTCTTTAAGGCTTGTCTACATGGTGGCGCAGTCCAACAATGGAGAGGTGAACTGCAGAGTGCACTAGTTCTAACTAAAAAGAACAGGAGGACTTGTGGCACCTAAGAGACTAACAAATTTATTTGAGCATAAGCTTTTGTGGGCTACAGCCTACTTCTTCAGATGCATGGAATGGAACATATATTGAGGTAGGAGTTGTCTTACCGACTCTGAGAGGCCAATTAAGTAAGGAAAAAAAAAAAACTTTTGAAGTGATAATGAAGATAGCCCAGTACAGACAGTTTGATAAGAACTGTCCCATGTAGACCATGCTGGTGCAAACTAAAAGATACCTAGCTCGTGTTTATGTAGTTCAGTTTCAACCAGGATTATGTTATGCTCACTTGTTACCTTTTCATTCACACCAGCAGGGTCTACACAGGCAGTTAGAGTGCTACACATTTGCACACTCTACAAGTCACACCGCCTTAGACCACACCGTGCCACAGTGTAGACAAGCCCTTTTTAATCTCACACGCCTGAACAGACAATTGAGAGAAGAGATGTGCTTGTTCAAGGTTCCTCACTCGCCACCACGTTACTCAAGGGATCAGAACACTCACAGTGAGGGCTGGAAATGGTTCTCTCATCCTGTGAGAATTTCTGAGGTTCCAAAAACTGTCCCCTCCTGAATCAGGACAAAAGGTTAAATGTTTGAAAAATTTCACAAGCCAACAACCTGAAAAAATAAAATCGGTTTGGCTCAATTGAAAAGTTTTGTTTCAATAATTACAAAATTTTTCTTTTTGATTTCTGACCTATTTGTGGTAGAAATAAAGCTACATTTCAAAAGAACTGAAAAGTGGAAACATTTCATTTTGAACCTGTGGAAATGGGATGTTTCAGTGATTTCAGAACTTTTGTTTCTTTCAAGTCAGAAAATTCTTCCGAAGGACGCTTTTCTGCAAAGTTTCCGTTTTGGTGAACTGGCATTTTTCAGCAAAACGTTTTGTCAAAATTTCCCAATCAGCTGTACTCACAATCCTCACCTGAGACGTCCAATAAGTCCTCCAGGAAAAGCGAGGAAGACTAAGATTAGAATTTCTGATATTTCAAAGGTACAAACAAGCAGAAATCCCCATTTCTCTAATGTTTTTATTTTGGGGGGGTTGGGGAGGCAGAGACATAAGTGGGAGGAAATCCCTGACCATTAGGAAACCTTCTAATGATGGGCAAATCTCCAGTTAGATTAAACACATGGCTGGGAGCCTGGAACTCCTTAACTCTAATTCCAGCTCTGTTACCAACTCCGTGTGTGACGTGGGCAAATCTCTTCACTTCTCTGTGCCTCAGTTCCCTCATATATCAAATGGAGATAATGGTCCTTACTTGTCTCACAGGATGGTGATGTTAATGGAGCACTCTGAAAATAGAAAGTGCTTTATAGTGCCTCAATCCTGCAGTGAGGAGTGTACTAGAAATGCCACAGATAGGCAGGGCCTGATTTTAAATCAGGCTTCTGTTCATTGCATGCACAACTTATGATGTCATGGAGATGTGTAAATACCTGATTGTGCATACAGATTTGGTACTTAGATGTGCAAGTGACAGTGCCTCCATTAATGATTACAGGTGCAAAACTGCATGCACAATTTCTCCAGGTGCTTGTGTGGCCCTCATCAGTTCCCAAGTATATTAGCCAGGCATACAAATGGAGACCAGCTTTTAAAAACTAAGCCCATCGGGCCTAAGCAGAAACATTATTACATATTAACACTTGCTTAACCATGGAAAGTAAGACTTGAGTTACCAGCATCATTGGTGCCCCTAGGCACTCGGACTTCCAGCTGGTGCTTTAAACACAATCAGGTGAGGGATAGCTCAGTGGTTTGAGCATTGGCCTGCTAAACCCAGAGTTGTGAGTTCAGTCCTTGAGGGGGCCATTTAGGGATCTGTGGCAAAGATCTGTCTGGGGCTTGGCCCTGCTTTGAGCAGGGGGTTGGACTAGATGACCTCCTGAAGTCCCTTCCAACCCTGAGATTCTATTTAGGTCAGCCCATTGATTTAGTGCTCCTGAGCCCCAGTTGCTGTGGAACTCTGGCCAGCCAGGACTGCCAAAGCAGAATAGCCCAGAAGAGGTGAAGGGGGATGAAGTTAGCTTTCATTTAAAAGAAAGATGAGATTCTCCTGGAATAACCTGATTCCAGCAGCTCAGGCTTTAGGGAAAATACCAACTATCACAGTAAAAATCACAGGAGCTGGCGATGCTGGATCTGCACCTCTATTTAACATCATGCCCTAAGCCAATGGGTCTCACTAGAAACCACAGGGCACAAGAATCGATCTCCTAAAGGAGCCTTTGACCAGAGACACTCTTAGCACCGTAAACCTGCTACCACCACAATTACATCCTTGCTGGCCGTTCAGAGAGGATAGGATTTAAACCCAGCATGTGTTTTAAACACATTAGGGATGGAAAGACCCAAGAGGCTATCCCAGCCATCTCCCTGCCAATGCAAGATTATTCCCCTTGGTACGGTTATCAATGATTTTCTCCAGTGCTGTTTTAAATCTCCCAGAATGATGTGGTTTGTACCACTTCCCTTCTGAGCCTGTTCCTGCTGGTCATCTAAACTCTGACCTGAAGGTGGCAGCAGTTCTGTACCATCATCAGAGCTGCTCAAAGCTCACCATAAAAGCATGCCGCTTTTGTGATGCTTAACCCATTATTATTATTTACAATGACACAGAAAAGCCCCTTTGGCAAATCTCACTGATCTTCCCTGCAAACTCCTTTAATTCCACTCACTGCCCCCTAGGAAAAGGCAGCCTCCCAAAAGCAGAGTGAGCACAGGGGCTTGGCAGGCGCTGGGTCTGGGACAGCCGAGGGTCACAGCCCGTCCGGGTGCTGGGAGCTGTGTCTGAGTTGTGAGAGTGGATATGGGGTTAGGGGTTAGTGCCAGGAAGATCCCATGGTGTCTGAGGCTGTGCTGTGCCTCACTAAGTCTGACCCCGGCTCTCAGGATGGTCCCGACTACGGCCTTGTTTATCATGCCCCAGGCCCTACATTGTGGGTTTGTGTATGACACCATCCTCTCCCCCACCGCTACACCATCTGCTGCGACGTGCAGGCGAGCGACCTTCCCCAGAGGCAAATGTTCACGCTTGCCCAGTCGTGAGCCATCACACGGAAGTGGCCACGCACTGCCTGTTTGCACCCAGCGCTAGGGCTCCAAGACACCCTGGAGCTGGCAACCTGAGCAGCATGACAGGTCCCCCCAGGAGCCTGAGCAGCTGGACCTTTTCAGCAGCCATTAGGTGCTCTGTGGATGCCTCTGCTACCAGACAGAACTAGACTGATGCTCCAGCCAAGCTAGTGTCCCATCTCCTGCTGCCATTGGCCCAACCAGCAGATGATATGAAGAGTTCCTCATATGTATCCGGTCCAACTGGGGCATAGCCCATAGAACTGGCAAAGGGAGGGGTAAATTAGACCACCAGTGCCAGCGGGCATTGCCCTATAGGAAGGCAGGCATGTTTCTGCCACCACCTTCCTTGGATTTCTCACCGAGGGGCAGGATCTTCGAATTGCACCAAAGGAATCACAGGAGCTGCTCAGAGAAGCTGCTAAATAGCATCATTCCCATCTGCTCCAGCCAGGCCTCCTTCCCCACACCTGTGGCTGCTCATCAAAAGGGGGCCTCCCCCTCCAGCCAACTTTCTGCTGCTGAGAATCTGTGCTGGGGTGTCCAAGGCCGAAGTTGCAGTGAAGCCCAGGATGAGTGTAACCTCAGAACCAGCAGTATCGAGCTGGTACATGACAGCTTGCAATGCTGGTGACTTGATTGTGTCCCACCTGCACTTTGGTTTGGTTTGAGAGCTCATATGATGTGAGTTGGCAGTGAATGAGCTGTAACTTCTGCTTTTCTGCTCAACTCTGTTCATTGTGTGATCTCCTCCCCCTGCCTCACTCTGTGCATCTGTTCCATCCTCCTCTGGTGTCCTGTCTGACATGTAGCTTGTCAGCTCTTTGGGGCAGGGACTGTCTTCTTATTACTTGGCCGTACAGTGCCAGCACCAGGGGGGACCAGGCCCTGACAACTGTAATACAAATATAAAATAATAATCGTGTGTTTCAGCCCTTCCCTACACTCGCAGAACCCCAGTTTTGCAGGATACCGCCCATGTCAGAGTGAAACCAGCCCAACAGGCTGAATGCTAGAGATTCGCGGGGAAGAACCCATCATTCCTGGAGGCTTGAACAAAGAGGTCTCTTGCAGTCCATTCTAATGTGGCCAGGGGCAGGCAGACACACATTTTTGGACTGAGTGAATTCTAGCATGGGGCAGGGCACTGGTGAGAAAGCCCTGCCCTGGAAACACGTATCTGTAACACTGCAGATCAGCTGAGCTGGGGTGGCAGGTCAGAGAGAGACAAGTAGTCCCTTGGCCTTTGGCCGCTTACGGCTTTGCAAAGAGCAAGCAGCACCTCCGGTATCACCCAGAAGAGAACCAGGCAGCACGTGCAGGCTGGGGCATGTAAGTGTGATATAGTCTTGCTGGCCTGCCCCACTCAGATGAACACTAAGCAGAGCTTTGAATGGCTGCCAAGATCCAGAAAAAGCCCAGCCCTCAAACCTGGTAATAGGTAATAATGATGCTGTCCTGCTTTCTAACCCAATGTCCTTAAAGAGGCACAAAAACTGTGTGTAGACAGAGGGAGGGACCCAGGGCAGAGGACAGAAGGCATTTTTAGTTACTGAGGCAAAGGCAAAGTCCAAGGGTATGTCTACATCTACAATTTTGCAGCGCTGGTTGTTACAGCTGTATTAGTACAGCTGTATAGGGCCAGCGCTGCAGAGTGGCCACACTTACAACAACCAGCGCTGCAAGTGGTGTTAGATGTGGCCACACTGCAGCGCTGTTGGGCGGCTTCAAGGGGGGTTCGGGGAACGCGAGAGCAAACTGGGGAAGGAGACCTGCTTGATTACCAGAGGCTTCCTCCGGTATGCTGGGATACCTGCTTATTCCACGGAGGTCAAGAAAAGCGCTGGTAAGTGTCTACACTTGATTACCAGCGCTGGATCACCAGCGCTGGATCCTCTACACCCGAGACAAAACGGGAGTACGGCCAGCGCTGCAAACAGGGAGTTGCAGCGCTGGTGATGCCCTGCAGATGTGTACACCTCCTAAGTTGCAGCGCTGTAACCCCCTCACCAGCGCTGCAACTTTGTGATGTAGACAAGCCCCAAGAGCAGTGAGTCAGTTCCTGGGATTGTGGGTCACCTTGGGTTTGTCTTGAGCAGGATAAAAGATTATTTGGGCCTGGGTGAATTGATTATTATTATTTACTACTTGTATTGCAGTGAGGAGCCCTAGTCGTGGACCAGAACCCCGTTGTGCTAGGTGCTGTACAAACATACTGCAAAAAGATGGCCCTGCCCCAAAGATTTTACAATCCAAGTAGTGTACACTTTGAATGTGCTACTTAATTAGCATGTGTTAAGCGACACACTCTAGCATGCCAATGTAGCCAAGGCTGAATAAGCATATTCGTAAGCATATCACTGGCACTCTCACCTGTATTGACTCACTCAAGCTCCCCAGGGGTTTCTCACGGAAGCATATTGCTGCCACTTTCTCCTCTACTGACTCACAATCTCCCCGGGAGTTTCTCATAGAAACTGAACAAGTGGAAGAAGAGGACTGAGCTTTGCTGGAGGTCACACTCAGTCACAATGGTCCCTTCTGGCTTTATAATCTATGAATATGTGACTTGCACGTCAGAGAGCCTGGGGGAAGGGGAGGAGTTCTCCATCACCTCCCTCTGGAAGGAGCAGATCCTCACTGGAAGGGCACTTCCCTTCCAAGCCTTGCCGCTGCATCAGCAGCATCGAAAGCTGCAGTAAATTCTAATACCATCAGCAAGAACTTCTGAGCTCTGACTAGCAAGCCGAGATCATCCCCCGCCCAGATTAACGCCATACTAACACATGCTTAGCTGGCTAGGAGCCAAGGAATCAGGATATCGATGCTGCTGGAGCTGGCTCATCACCCAAATGCTGGAGGAACTGAACAGCTGGTTCCGGACATGACCTTCGCAGCTCAATCGCATCTGTGTTTTCAGTACGGCTCTGCCTACAAGGGCCTGTCCTCAGCCTTTACATTTTCCTAACTCCCATACTTGACTGAAAAGAAAAATGATCCCTGTAGGAACACACACAAACACATGCAGAAATGCATGCCCACACACAGAGAGCTGTACATGCCTGCATGAATATACAGGCATATAACCAGGCACACGCATGCCTGCAGGGATAATTTATCAATGATAAAGAAAAATAAACAATATCTGGTTGAGACCCATATTTCATTAACAGGCCCCAGGACATCTTAAGAGGGATAAAGACAAGAGCTGGAAGGAGGAAAATAAGCACCTTTGAAACAGAGAATGGCTTTAAAAGGATTGTAAATGGTAAGGATTGCCAGTGAGTGAGTGTGTGTATATAATGCATGGAACTAGCTGTTACCACTCAAGAAAGTGATCTTGGAGTCATTGTGGACAGTTCTCTGAAAACATCCACTCAATGTGCAGCGGCAGTGAAAAAAGCATTCAGAATGTAGGGAATCATTAAGAAAGGGAAAGGTAAGAAGACAGAATATATCATATAGCCTCTGAATAAATCCCTGGTACACCCACACCTTGAATACTACATGCAGATGTGGTCGCCCCATCTCAAAAAAGATATATTAGAATTGGAAAAGGATCAGAAAAGGATAACAAAAATGATTAAGGGTGTGGAACAGGTGCCATATGAGGAGAGATTAATAAGACTGGGATTTTTCAGCTTGGAAAAGAGACAACTAAGGGGGGATATGACTGAGATCTATAAAATCATGACTAGTGGTATGGAGAAAGTAAATCAGGAAGTGTTATTTACTCCTTCTCATAACACCAGAACTAGTGGTCACCAAATGAAATTAATAGGCAGCAGATTTAAAACAAACAAAAGGAAGTATTTTTTCACACAACGCACAGTCCACCTGTGAAACTCTTTGCCAGAGGATGTTGTGAAGGCCAAGACTATAATAGGGTTCAAAAAAGAACCAGATAAGTTCATAGAGGATAGGTCCATCAGTGGCTATTAGCCAGGATGGGCAGGGATGGTGTCTCTAGCCTCTATTTGCTGTGAGCAACAGAAAAAGGTTAACTTGGTGATTCCCTGTTCTGTTCATTCCTTTTGGGGCACCTGGCATTGGCCACTGTCAGAAGACAGGATACTGGGCTAGACGGACCTTTGGTTTTACCCAGTATGGCCATTCTTATGTTCTTATGAATATTCTTTTACGGTAGATTTTTTTCAGACACTCTGAGAGGTGTAATACGAAATACAATAATAATAAGAACTTGAACTCAATCTTTTGAGAATCTTAGAAGACTTTGCAAACCCTTACATCTTTTCATGTGCTAGTATATTCTGCTTACTGTATTTTTCACTCCGTGTATCTGATGAAGTGGATTTTAGCCCACGAAAGCTGATGCCCTAATATATTTGTTAGTTTCTAAGGTGTGTGGCAAATTGCAGGTACTGTTATGCTGGGTCTCGCACTTTCTCTTCTTTGGGGAAGGTTCAGGATGCCATTGCTTGCCTCTGAACTGGTATTTTAATTACCCCACTAGTGTCCTTGAGGAGGGGAGTGGAGAGGGAGGGACCTGGGCCCGCCCTTTTCTCCAGGTCCCAAGCCAGGGGCCCTGAGGTTTGTGGTGAACCACTTGAACTAGCGGTTCCTTCCTCTGGGCTACTTCCGTCTCCTGCCCTTCAGCTTGTGAAGGGGCTTCTTGCCTTCCTTCTACATAAGCCAGGTGCCCCTTACCTAGGGTTTCTTTTGGATTTCTCAGCCCACCGCAGCACTCCTCCAAACTTCCCTTTTGTCTCTCTTTGGTACTGTTCTCTTCTCCAACTCCTTCAAACTGCTCTCTGCTCCAACCAAACCTTCCTGCTCCAACTCCCACACTGTCTGACTGAAACAGGGGGGTTTTATCACATGACTGACTGCTGGTGCTTCAATTGGCTTCAGGTGCTCTAGTTAATCTATAGCAAATCTTCCTCCCCTTGCAGGGAATAAGGCTCCCTGCTAACACTCTCCTGCTGCCCTCTGGCCATGCTGTATCACAGGTGCCACAAGGACTCCTTGTTGTTTTTGCTGATACAGACTAACAGGTCTACCACTCTGAAATCATATTCATGTGTATATTTTGTTCTTAACCATGAATTAAGTCCCACACCGTGATGTAGAAAACCCCATCAACGTATCATTATCTTTCTTTTACAGATGAGGAAACTGAGGCACTGCCTCCACATCAAATATATGATAGCACTGGGAATCAAACCCACAAGTCCTGACTCGCAGTCCCCTGGCCGTAACCCCAAGACAGCACTCCCCGACTGGGCGTGGTAAAATCCCTGACATACAGAGGATGTGTGATTTCTGGATTTTCCAGGAAGAAGTCACTAAGTTTGCACACTGCTGTCCATACATGTCTGGCCTGCGTGGGCTGGGGAGCCAGTAGCTGAGTTAACCACACCCTGCCATGGCATCTCCTCAATTCAAGTGAAGCCTTCTCCCCTTGCACTGAAGGCCTGGGAGTTGTTGACACACTAACATGCTCCAACACAACCCTCTCCTGCTCCAAGTTGATTCTCTTCTCACCGTGGCCCAGAACTACTGTGAATATTGCTTGAAAGAGAAAAATACAAGAGAATGCCGGTGGGGGTTGTTTCATTAGCAGTAACCACAGTAAAAGCCAGGTGGGAATTCACAGAGGGCAAAGTATGGTCATAAAGCATGCGTGGTGCAGATGATTTGCAGTGCTTGGATTGCACTCTGCCTGCTGCGGGGTAGTCACTGAAAGCCACTTAGCCTAAACAAGGACCATTAGAGAGATTGAGTGAGTGTGTGTGTATATTTTACCCTTGAGACTCTCCCGGCCAAAATCTGACCTCTCCCCGGCTCTCATTACAAGGGACAAGGGAAGCACCCTTTATTCCAGACAGACCCTGTTATTGTTGGGCCTGTAGGTCTCTGCTGTAGGGATGAGGAAAGATCTTGCAAGAAAGCTATCGACAAGGGTTCGAAGCACTTAGAAATGTGCAGTCTGGTAACGGGACCTCAGCTGGGGTTCATACAGGCAGGTGGTGAATATTAATCTGCATCAGATCTTTGAGCACCATTGTCAAGTTGCTGGCTGGGAACTGTCAGGGCTGCAGGCGAACCAGCTGATGCTGTGATTCATGGGGCAGAAGGTGTGCTAAATGGGCTAACTATCAAACTTGTGCGGGTGGTTCCAAGACAGACCTAGATTTGGATTCAAATCCCAACTTTCCAAAGGTTTGGGGTGTTCACAGTTGAGCCCGGTTACAGGATTTGGGGGATCTCTGGTCCTCAGTAAAGAAGGGATCCACTCCTGCTCAGATCCCCCTCCTCACACTCTGTGAAAGTGGGCAAGTACTGATACTATTCCCATATGGGGAAATTACAGCACAGGTCACTGAAGCAATTTGCTTGAGATGACACTGCATGTCAGAGGTAGAGTCAGGAATAGAATCCAGCTGTTCAGCGTCCTGTGGCAGCCACTAGCTCACACAGCTCCCTACTGCCACTGGGTGAATACACAGAAATCCCGGTGTGCCCCAATAGACACAGTAAATCTCAAGCAGCAAAAAAGGACCCGCAAATCAAGTGGAATGATTATCACTGTCCAAAATCAACAGAGCTCTGCCTCAGTAAGGACATATGGAGTTAAAGAGGGAACACAATGATGTGGGATCTGCAAGGAATTTCCCATGGCCTACTGGCAGGGACGGGCCAGTGTGCCGATGGGGATCAGTTTCTTGCAGTTGAAGAGGCAGAGAGAGATGAGCAGAAGCTGGTCCTTGCTCCCCTTCCCTATTTAATATGCAACAACCCAAGCCCCAACATCTAATGCTAATTGTTATTGTCACACATCTGCAGGCAGGATCCTACCCCCAGCATAACCCATAACATGCATCGGCTCTGCTGAAGGATTGGCGGTGTTGTGTGCCCACCCTCTCCAGTGGGAAAGTAAAACAAACTGCAGAATGTTCAGGCAAGCACACCTGGTGTTGTCCAGCTGAAGGAAGCCCTAAGGCCCGGTCTGAGCAATCTGTTAATCATTACTGGTCTCAGGAGGGGCCTCTGTGGTACTCGCATTTTGACTCTGCCCTGGAAGAATTATTGCCGTGTTGTGTCTGCGTCAGAACAACTTGTACCTTCTTCTGGTTTCACCCACCCACACCCGCACTTGTTCGGGGATGGGGGATGAGTTTGGCCTCACAGTTAAGCAACAAGCTTTGACAGATCCCTGGTGCTTCGGCTACTCCCCCAATATTGCAAAAACGTCCTTTGTGGCTTCACATCTGAATCAACCGTCTCCATAGGTTGTAACAACCTGGGGTGGAGGTGGGAGTTAAAAAGAAGAATGTCCAGGACAAAATGGCCCTCGATCACAGCTCTCTGGCCACAAACTAGGTACAGCATAGACCAGAGGTGACCACACTTACTGACCCTCCAAGCCAAATATAATAAGCTTCAGAAGTTCGAGAGCCAGGCTTCAGCCCCACAGGAGGTGCCTGCCAGGGCTTGGGGCTTCAGTAAAAGTGGGGCTGATACCCCTAGAGCCACCCTCCGCTCTGGGCAGAAGCCCCTAGTGCCACCATCCTGATGCAGGGCAGAAGCCCGAGCTCTCCTTCCCAGTATTGTAGGTGGCGAATGGGGGTATGTGGGGAGCTCTACGAGCGGCGTTTTAACTGTAAAAGAGCCACTGGTGGCTCATAAGCATCAGTTTGGCCACCCTTGGTCTAGACAGTGCAAGTGTCCTGCTAACCCACCAGCAACATGCCAAAATCCCAATGTTGGGGACAGAGGAGAAACCTGACTCTACTTCCCCATTCTTTGGTCACAGGATTGGTGCACCAGATGAGCGCAGCAATATAGTTAATATGCATTTATTTGCAATGCTTCACTTTCTTGATTATCTAGTCATCAGTCTGGTCTATCAGAGGGTTTTCTATAGTTCCTATCCCCTTAGTATCTAACTACTTCCCAGGGAGATTAGCTTTGATTAGGTCCTCAGCGGACTTAATGGGTCTTCTGTTCTCTTCCTTTCTCTACTTGCTTGCTTATTTCTTACCCTCGTCCCATTTTCCCTCCCCCATCCATCTAGTTTATGGCAGAAATGCTTGGTCAAAGAGGAATGTTGTGCAGCATGCCATTTAGGGGATCTAGTGTTTAGCCTGATATTCCCAGGAAGCTCATTCCACAGCTGAGCCACCTTGTGCAAGTCTGAATCCTGGTGAACCACATTGTCCCAGGGAGCTGACGATGTGAGTCATGGATGGAGATGAGATCCCTGATGGAACTGAATCCCAGATCGCTTATGGCCTTGAAGATCAGGACAAAGGCCTGGCACTGGCCACAGAAGCTTCTTGAAAGTTAGCAGAGGGATTGAAGCAGGGCCAGCTTTAGGAAGTGTGTGGCCCAATTCAAACAGTTTTGACGGGGCCCCTGCAGGGATGACTATACATTAAAAAAAAAAAAAAACATAAAACACACATGGGGCTTGGACTCACCGGGTGGTGCTCCGAGTCTTCAGTGGCACTTCGGAGGTGGGTCCTTCACTCACTCCAGGTCTTCAGTGGCACTGAAGGACCTGCCACCGAAGTGCCGCCGAAGACCCAGAGCAAGTGAAGGACCCACCGCCAAAGTGTCGCCGAAGACCCAGAGCGCTGCCAGCTGAGTAAAAATTAAAAAGGCACCACTAGCCAGGGAAGAGATTCTCACTGGGCGCGGGCCCCTCTTAGGCGTGGGGCCCGATTCAGGGGAATTGGTGGAATTGGCCTAAAGCCGGCCCTGGATTGAAGCCCAGGGTTTAGGAGAAGTCCATCCCATGGATTAGATGGGCAGCTTCTGTCTACAGGAGCGTGCCTTATGGATATATATTTGCAACAGATTAATTATATCTGTACCTAGTGATGTGGCATAAAGCCTTCATATGACCAGTTAGGGGCCCAGTGCTGTAACCCACTGAAATCAGCCATTGTTCCATGCAGAATTAGACCCAATATCCCACTCTATTTTCTCCTTTTGTCACCACCACAAGTTGAGCCCTAGAGAGCTTGTTTGTTTGATGGTGCCTGGTGTTGTGTTTTCTACCTGCTCTCCTGTATGGAAGATGTTACTGTTGGTATAAAATGTCAAGTGTATCAATCAACATTTAAAAAAAAAATCAAAGCAAAACAAGGTCCAGTTGTCTGAGTGAGATGTTGTCCCACAGAAGTTCTTCCACTTACTAAAAGAGAATAAGGACTCAACCCTACAGAGTTGCAACAGAATTTCTAGTGCACTGAACATCCGTTTGAAAAAGGTCACGTGATTTGTTGCGCACACTCCATTGTTACTACACAGCACTTTGATGTTTTGCATAAACAGGCCCATTAGTCTGCAGCTCCCGGCAGACCCAATGCAGCGCCGCACATGCCCAAACCAGCTGTTTATGAACAAGAATGACCCCGGTGTTCAGAGGTTCTCTGAGGAAGCCTCTGATCACAGCAGTCTCATAGTAAATTTTGGTCTGCTGGTGCAGAGATCAAGGACAACAATGTGAGCAGGTGAGAGCAGAGATATGGGGATGGAGCAGCAATCCTCTCAACAGCATTCAGTGGAAAGTATTGGGCATATGGAGCGTCCAGATCAACCTCACTGCTGAGGCACTCCATTAGGTTGGGTCTTCACTAGGAAAATGGTGTATTTAACCTGGATAATACTGCCCCATGATAAAGACCCCATGCTGAAATCCTAATGCAGACAAGGTAGTTGCAGTTTTAATTAGAGCTGGGCAGGAAAATTTTTTGAAACATTGAGGAAAATTTCAGTCTCAAATTCTGATGAATAGTGAAAATCTCAACAACAAAACAACAACAAATTGTGAACTGAAAATCCAAAAATATTCTCACTGCAGATCAGCCAAACCTTTTCCTTTTGATAATTTCAAACCATTTCATTTTGATTTTAACCTTTTCTTTTTTTAACCTGTTTTAGCCTAATTTGCTAACATTGCTAACCAGAAAGTCATTTCTTGAAAAACCAAACTTTCCTGTTCCAAAATGTTCAAGGGGACATTTTGCCAATTTCAAAACATTTCCGCCCTCCCCGCACTCCAAATTTGTTCAAGTCAGAAAATTCATCCAACACGACTCTGTTTCACAAACAGTTTCAGTTTTGACATTTCAAGATTTGGCAGTGAAAAAAAAAATCAACAAAAATTTACCAAACAGCTGTAGTTTTAATCCACATCACCTGGTTCAGGTAAACCCTAAACTCCCTCTGGGGTTTATCTTGACCAGCCAGCATGGGATATAACTGCAACTGCCTAGGATTATAATACAAGTTAATTTAACATAGGTGAATTTTTATCCCTTCTCCTTGTGATTCTAAGTAGAATTAGAAGTAGAATTGATTTAGTTGGGGATTGGTCCTGCTTTGAGCAGGGGGTTGAACTAGATACCTCCTGAGATCCCTTCCAATCCTGATATCAACCACTTGATGATGATCTGTTCTGTTCATGCCCTCTGGAGCACCTGGCATTGTCATTGTCAGAAGACAGGATACTGGGCTAGATGGACCGTTGGTCTGACCCAGTGTGGCCGTGCTTATGTCCTTAAATAGACAATTCATTCTCTGTGTGTGCGGGGAAATTCCCCAGCCCTGGTTTCAGAAAGAATCATTTTATGCCCTTCTAAGCAGCAGGTAAAGAATCATTCTTCACTCTCAATAGATCTTTGCCAAGATCTGTTACCAGCTTTGCCCGTTACTTTGGGGTACCCTCATTTATTAGGGTTACTCTTTGGGGGGTGTGTGTGCACATCTATCAATGTGCTGCTTGTGTCACTTGTGTTCTCATACAAAGCTCTCTTTCTCTCTGCTGAAAGTTCCCTCTCAGTGGCGCTATCCTGCCAAACCTCGGTTCCCCAGGGCTGGGTTCTGCCAGCCCCAGAATTAGATGAACAGACACACACACTAACACAGCACGTCTGAAAGGACCAAGCTAATCAGCACTCCCACTCCCTTCTATGTCCCTGGACTCAGTAGGCTGGGTCAAGCAGCACTTCCGTGCTGTCACCCTCATATGTCCCTGCTTCAGCACGTCTCTGTCCCCACTTTTACGTTACAATTGTTCTGGTCGTAACCCACTTGATGAGCAAACCCCACAGGATTTTTGGGCACTGCAGGGATCTTTTAGCTAAGGTACAAGGAGCATTGGTGCAAAGCGAATGAGGAAACAAAAAAAAAACAACCCACCCATGAGAGGGAGAGAGAGACATAGAGAGAAAGAAACAACCAGCTTAACCATGAACGTTATTTATTGCCAGGTAATAATCATAGGGGAGCCAAACAAACAAAACAGTGATAATATTAAATTTAACTTAAACTTGATTATAAAAGTCAGGTTTAGAAAACTATAACTGATCACACGAGTCAGGGTCAGAAGGCTGTACCTAGAGAGCGAGAGCACTGGTTTCTCCTCACTTTGTAAAGCTTGAATCGACCGGGGTCCCAGGTGGTGGTGGCTGCTGAGGGTCTGGAGTGCTGGCGACAGGCAAAGCCCCCAGCACAATCAGTCAGGAGATGAAGACCCAATGGAACTGATGCAGATTTTGTACCCAGGCCTCAGAACACTGACTTGAGCGTGGGGAGGGATTTTCGTAGAGAAACAACAATAGTTCAAGGGAGAACACTAGATTTGTTTACGTGTAAACAAGGGAGAATGCCAACGTTGTTTTGTTCGGGCTAGACAATAGGAGCTGATCATTCCTGGCTTTAGGCAGTGGTCCTTTGAGGGAGCTCACAATGCAATTAGGCAGCTTCACTATTTTGGATACCAATCAAGGATTTACTAGAATTGGTCTGATAACTCCTGAGCTGGGTATATGCAGACGTGAGCTCATTAACATCTGGAGCAGAGATCCCCCATCATGCAATGCATCCCTGCTTTTCTGGTCCCAGAGTTCAGTGCGGTTCTTGCCTTGGAATCTCTGCTCTCCATTCTGTATGCTAATGAAGATGCCTCCCTGTGCCATCTGCGATGCAAATGAGGCTAGGGGAGTTTCCTTAATCCTGTCATCCTTATCCCAAGGGTTTAGGTGTGTCTCCCACTGCCTTTTCATTGCTTTTTGTAAGTCTTTCTTCTGATGCAGATTTGGTTCAAGCAGAGCCTGCCTTTTTGTGAGTCAGACAGGCTGGGTACTGCACCCTGGTTCCCCAAGAACACAGAGCTGCTAGGTAACAGATCACATTTTAAAAAGTTACACAGGGTTGATGTGCATTAAATGCTGTTCTGTTGGCAATGAGTTAAACGTTGAGCTGCTGTGCTTTTAAGAAGTAAGGCAAGAAAGTTCTGTTTTATGGGGGCCCACTTGTCCTAGGACCTAACGTAACATCTGCACTCTTGTCTAGTGTCTTCTAACTCTTATTTAACCCCAGAATGGCTTTATTCTCAGACTAGCCCTTCCTCATCCCTGGAGAAGCTTTGCAGTGACCTCTGAGCCCTCCCACACCTCATAATAGCTGGCCAAGAACAAACAGCTGCATCACTCCTGGAATGAGGCGTGGGTCCTAAAAAGAATAAAAACAACTGAACAAAGACTTGGAGATAATTTTCCTGAATGAGTAGCAGAGAAAGAATGAAAAAACAGCTTGCAGCCCATGACTAGGCAAGGTGAATAATGAGCTACATTATCATCACAGAGAATCCTGAATTACAACACTGACTCCAAACCACCCGCCATCAGCACCTTGGAAAAGTCCAGGTTCAACTGGGGCCTGATTCTTTGCTCTGTTACAACAGGTTTATACTGGTGTAACACCATTGTACGCTGGCATACAGCTGATATAATGGAGTGGAGAATCAGACCACTGGCTCCTCCCAGGAATTCTGATCTCTGTAGCCCCTGACTCTTCCTCTCTCTTTCCACATCACTCACTAATAGCCTAGCTCTAGCCAGGGAACTGGTCTGCCCATTGAAGGTACATCTACACTGCGGTCAAAGACCCTGGCATGGCCGTAGGTGGCCTCAGTCCACTAACTCGAGCTTGCGGGACTTGGGGGGATGTGACATTGCAGTGAAAACATTCGCGCTCAGGCTGGAGCCTGGTTTTTCAGGATACATCCACACAGCAATTAAACACCTGCAGCTGGTCCAGGTTCAGTAACTTGGGCTCTCAGAGCTCTGGCTGAGGGGCTAAAAATTGCAGTGGAGACTTTCGGGCTTGGGCTGGAGCCCGTCATAGACTCAGACTCGTAGAAGACTAGGGTTGGAAGAGACCTCAGGATGTCATCTAGTCCCACCCCCTGCTCAAAGCAAGACCAACCCCAACTAAATCATCTTAGCCAGAGCTTTGTCAAGCCAGGCCTTAAAAACCCCTAAGGATGGAGATTCCACCACCTCCCTAGGTAATCCATTCTAGTGCTTCACCACCCTCCTAGTGAAATAATGTTTCCTAATATCCAACCTAGACCTCCCCCACTGCAACTTGAGACCATTGCTCCTTGTTCTTTCATCTGCCACCACTGAGAACAGCTGAGCTCCATCCTGTTTGAAACCCCCCTTCAGGTAGTTGAAAGCTACTAACAAATCCCCCCTCATTCTTCTCTTCTGCAGACTAAACGATCCCAGTTCCCTCAGCCTCTCCTCATAAGTCATGTGCTCCAGCCCCCTGATCATTTTTGTTGCCCTCTGCTGGACTCTCTCCAATTTGTCCACATCCTTTCCATAGTGGGGGGAACAAAACTGCATACAGTACTCCAGGTGTGGCCCACCACTGCCAAATAAAGGGGAATAATCACTTCCCTCAGTCTGCTGGCTGTGCTCCTACTAATACAATCCAATACGCCACTGGCCTTCTTTGCAACAAGGGCACAGCGCTGATTCATATCCGTCTTCTCATCCACTGTAATCCACAGATCCTTTTCTGCAGAACTACTGCTTAGCCAATCTGTCCTCAGTCTGTAGCAATCCATGGGATTCTTCCTTCATAAGTGCAGGACTATTATGTTGAACCTCATCAGATTTCTTTTGGCCCAATCCTCTAATTTGTCTAAGTTACTCTGGAACTTATCCCTACCCTTCAGCATATCTACCTCTTCCCCCAGTTTAGTATCGTCTGTGAACTTGCTGAGCTTGCAATTTATCCCATCATCCAGATCATTAATGAAGATGTTGAATAAAACCAGCCCCAGGACTGACCACTGGGGCACTCTGCTTGATACCAGCTGCCAACTAGACATCGAGCCATTGATCACTACCCGTTGAGCCCAACAATCTAGCCAGCTTTCTATCCACCTTATAGTCCATTCATCCAATCCATACTTCTTTAACTTACTGGCAGGAATACTGTGGGAGATCTTACCAAAAGCTTTGCTAAAGTCAAGATAGATCACATCCAGCGCTTTCGCCATATCCACTGAGCCAGTTATATCATCATAGAAGGCAATCAAGTTGGTCTGCATGACTTGCCCTTGGTGAATCTATGTTGACTGTTCCTGATCACCTTCCTCTCCTCCTAGTGCTTCAAAATGGATTTCTTGAGGACTTGCTTTGTGACTTTTCCAGGGACTGAGGTGAGACTGACTGGTCTGTAGTTCCCTGGGTTCTCCTCCTTCCCTTTTTAAAAGATGGGCACTATATTTGCCTTTTTCCAATCGTCTGGGACCTCCCCCAATCACCACGAGTTTTCAAAGATAATGCCCAATACCTCTGCAATAACATCAGCCAACTCCCTCAGACGCATTGTATCCAGCCCCATGGACTTGTGCATGTCCAGCTTTTCTAAATAGTCCTTAACCTGTTCTTTCCCTACTAAGGGCTGATCACCTCCTCCCCATACTGTGCTGCCCAGTGCAGCAATCTGGGAGCTGACCTTGTCTGTAAAGACTGAGGCAAAAAAAGCATTGAGTACTTCAGCTTTTTCTACATCCTCTGTCACTAGGTTGCCTCCTCCATTCAGTAAGGGTCCCACACTTTCCCTAACCTCCTTCTGGTTGCTAACATACCTTTAGAAACCCTTCTTGTTACTCTTCACATCCCTTGCTAGCTGCAACTCCAATTGTGCTTTGGCCTTCCTGATTACACCCCAGAGTGCATGATCAATATTTTTATACTCCGTGTAAAAGGTGTGTGACTGGGGCTCGATCCTCTCCGAGGGGCGGAGGGGAGCCATACCGGCTCCCTACACGCTGTCGATTCGGGCAGGTCCTGGAGCGGTAAACACAAAGGCACAAGGCTCCGGCCCCAGGTCTGGGGCAGAGCAACACTGCAGAGTCATAGGGGGCTCAAGCCCTCTGCTTCAGGGCTGAGCAACAATACAGGGTCAAAGGGGGGCTCAGGCCCTTCTGGCTCAGGGTTGGGCAAAGCACAGGGTTAGGAGGCTCAAGCCCATTGGTTCAGGGTTGAGCAGCAGTACAGTTTAAAGGGGCCCAGCCCTAAGTTTGGGCGGGGCACCAAACGCAGAGGCAAAGCTCAGGCCCCTTTGGCTCAGGGTTGAGCAAAGCACAGGGTTTAGGAGGCTTAGGTAGAAAGGCCTCCTCAGGCTCGCAAGAGGGGGAGTCTGTCACACTTGGAGGGGTGGCAGGGGGACACAGGTCCTCCCACTCCACTGCGTCCCAGCCCGGGGCCCTAGCAGCGGCAGACGGTCGGCTGCTGCGTCAGTGGGGATCCTGCCCGCAACACACCGACATAGGCTCCGACATGTCTGCAGCCTGACCGGAGTCGGCTTCCCCCAGGCTACTTCCGACCTCCCCCTCAGGACCTACCTGGTCGGGGGGGTCAGCCCCCGGGAAGTCCAGCAGCAGGGGCTCCTCGCGCCCAGGGCTGGGTGGCAGGTCTGGCAGCTCCTCCGGGAAGTCCGGCCAGGCTGGCTCCGGGGTTCCTCGGGGTAAAGCAGGGACGGGGAGGCTCCAGCAGTTCCTCCGGGAAGTCTGGCCAGGCTGGCTCCAGAGTTCCTCGGGGTAACAGCAGGGATGGGGAGGCTCCAGCAGTTCCTCCGGGAAGTCCGGCCAGGCTGGCTCTGGGGTTCCTTGGGGTAACAGCAGGGATGGGGAGGCTCCAGCAGTTCCTCTGGGAAGTCCGGCCAGGCTGGCTCCGGGGTTCCTCGGGGTAACAGCAGGGATGGGGAGGCTCCAGCAGTTCCTCTGGGAAGTCCGGCCAGGCTGGCTCCGGGGGTTCCTCGGGTTAACAGCAGGGACGGGGAGGCTCCAGTAGTTCCTCCGGGAAGTCCGGCCAGGCTGGCTCCGGGGTTCCTCGGGGTAACAGCAGGGATGGGGAGGCTCCAGCAGTTCCCCCGGGAAGTCCGGCCAGGCTGGCTCCGGGGTTCCTCGGGGTAACAGCAGGGACGGGGAGGCTCCAGCAGTTCCTCCGGGAAGTCCGGCCAGGCTGGCTCCGGGGTTCCTCGGGGTAACAGCAGGGACGGGGAGGCTCCAGTGGCTCCTCCGGGAAGTCCGGCCAGGCTGGCTCTGGGGTTCCTCGGGGTAACCGCAGGGACGGGGAGGCTCCAGCAGTTCCTCCGGGAAGTCCGGCCAGGCTGGCTCCAGGGGTTCCTCGGGGTAACAGCAGGGATGGGGAGGCTCCAGCAGTTCCTCCGGGAAGTCCGGCCAGGCTGGCTCCGGGGTTCCTTGGGGTAACAGCAGGGACGGGGAGGCTCCAGCAGTTCCTCCGGGAAGTCCGGCCAGACTGGCTCTGGGGGTTCCTCGGGGTAACAGCAGGAATGGGGAGGCTCCAGTAGTTCCTCTGGGAAGTCTGGCCAGGCTGGCTCCAGGGTTCCTTGGGGTAACAGCAGGGATGGGGAGGCTCCAGTGGCTCCTCTGGGAAGTCCGGCCAGACTGGCTCTGGGGGTTCCTCGGGGTAACAGCAGGAATGGGGAGGCTCCAGTAGTTCCTCCGGGAAGTCTGGCCAGGCTGGCTCCGGGGTTCCTCGGGGTAACAGCAGGGACGGGGAGGCTCCAGCGGCTCCTCTGAGAAGTCCGGCCAGGCTGGCTCCGGGGGTTCCTCGGGGTAACAGCAGGGATGGGGAGGCTCCAGCAGTTCCCCCGGGAAGACCGGCCAGGCTGGCTCCGGGGTTCCTCGGGGTAACAGCAGGGATGGGGAGGCTCCAGCGGCTCCTCCAGGAAGTCCGGCTAGGCTGCCTCCAGGGGTTCCTCAGGGTAACAGCAGGGTCGGGGAGGCTCCAGCAGTTCCCCCGGGAAGTCCGGCCAGGCTGGCTCCGGGGTTCCTCGGGGTAACAGCAGGGATGGGGAGGCTCCAGCAGTTCCTCCGGGAAGTCCAGCCAGGCTGGCTCCGGGGTTCCTTGGGGTAACAGCAGGGACGGGGAGGCTCCAGCAGTTCCTCCGGGAAGTCTGGCCAGGCTGGCTCCGGGGTTCCTCGGGGTAATAGCAGGGATGGGGAGGCTCCAGTGGCTCCTCTGAGAAGTCCGGCCAGGCTGGCTCCAGGGTTCCTTGGGGTAACAGCAGGAATGGGGAGGCTCCAGCAGTTCCTCCGGGAAGTCCGGCCAGGCTGGCTCCGGGGGTTCCTCGGGGTAACAGCAGGGACGGGGATGCTCCAGCAGTTCCTCCGGGAAGTCTGGCCAGACTGGCTCTGGGGGTTCCTCGGGGTAACAGCAGGAATGGGGAGGCTCCAGTAGTTCCTCCGGGAAGTCTGGCCAGGCTGGCTCCAGGGTTCCTTGGGGTAACAGCAGGGATGGGGAGGCTCCAGTGGCTCCTCTGAGAAGTCCGGCCAGGCTGGCTCCGGGGTTCCTCGGGGTAACAGCAGGGACGGGGAGGCTCCAGCAGTCCCTCCGGGAAGTCCGGCCAGGCTGGCTCCGGGGGTTCCTCGGGGTAGCAGCAGGGATGGGGAGGCTCCAGTGGCTCCTCTGGGAAGTCCGGCCAGGCTGGCTCCGGGGTTCCTCGGGGTAACAGCAGGGACGGGGAGGCTCCAGCAGTCCCTCCGGGAAGTCCGGCCAGGCTGGCTCCGGGGTTCCTCGGGGTAACAGCAGGGACGGGGAGGCTCCAGCAGTCCCTCCGTGAAGTCCGGCCAGGCTGGCTCCGGGGGTTCCTCGGGGTAGCAGCAGGGATGGGGAGGCTCCAGTGGCTCCTCTGGGAAGTCCGGCCAGGCTGGCTCCAGGGTTCCTCGGGGTAACAGCAGGGATGGGGAGGCTCCAGCGGCTCCTCCGGGTAGTATGACCGGGGAATCTCTGGCAGCTCCTCCAAGTAGCGGGCGTGGGGAAGCTCCGGCCAGTCAGGGCGGCGGTCCTGGGCCCTAGAGGGGTCCCAGTCTCAAGTTCCCTGCAGCAGGTCTGCTCCCTGCGGCGGCTGGGGCCTGACTGAGCTCTGACCGCTGGCTTTTGTACTTCCAGGTCGCCACCTGACACTCTGAGGGGCGGGCTCACTACTCCTTAGCCCCGCCCACTTAGGCTGCTGGCTGGGCGCTCCATCTCCTGGGCAGGAGGGGGGCCACACCGACTCACTACACTCCGCCATAGTCGTCTGTCCAAGTTTCCACTTCTTGTAAGCTTCCTTTGTGTGTTTAAGCTTGCGGAAGGTTTCACTGCTAAGCCAAGCTGGTCGCCTCCATATTTGCTATTTTTTCTGAACATCGGGATGGTTTGTTCCTGTGCCCTCAATAAGGCTTCTTTAAAATACAGCCAGCTCTCCTGGACTCTTTTCCTCTTATGTTACCCTCCTAGGGGATCCTGCCCATCAGTTCCCTAAGTGAATCAAAGTCTGCTTTTCTGACGTCCAGAGTCCATATTCTGCTGCTCTCCTTTCTTCCTTTTCTCAGGATCCTGAACTCAGTCATCTCATGGTCACTGCTACCAGGGTTGCCACCTACTGCTACTTTCCCTACCAATTGTTCCAGGTTTGTGAGCAGAAGATCAAGAGGAGCATGGCCCCTCGTTGGTTCCTCCAGCATTTGCACCAGGAAGTTGTCCCCAACACTCCTCCAAAACTTCCTGGATTGTCTGTGCATTGCTGTATTGCTCTCCCAGCGGATGTCAGGGTGATTGAAGTCCCCCATGAGAACCAGGGCCTGTGATCTGGAAACTTCTGTTTGTTTTCCGAAGAAAGCCTCATCTACCTCATCCTCCTCATCCAGTGGTCTATAGCAGACGCCCACCACGACATCACCCTTGTTGCTCTCGCCTCTAAATTTAACCCAAAGACTTTCAACAGGCTTTTCTCCAGTTTCATACTGGAGCTCTGAATAATCATACTGCTCCTTTACATGCAGTCCTCTGGGACTCTCCCCCATCACAGGGTCCCACCTGGTCCCAAACGTCTACACTGCACTGAAACAGACCCATGGCCTGAGCCCTGTGAGCCCAAGCCAGCTGACACGGGTCAGCTGTGGATGTTTAATTGCAGTGCAGATGTACCCTGAGATCGCACATGGAGGCAAGCCCCAGAGCCCAGGCTCCAGCCCGAGCCCAAATGTCTACGCTGCTATTTTACAGCTCTGCAGCCTGGGAGTCCGAGTCAGCTGACTGGGCTCTGAGTGTCTGCACCACAGGTTACTTTATCTCAATGTAGACATACCCAAAGTGTTCAATAAATAAAAAGTGTAAGTGAAAAGTGTCTATACAAATAGCTTTGCTGCACTCCTAATATACTTTCACTCATTGCCAGCCTTGTTTCCTGTTTCAAGTTGAAAGATGCTTTTGCAAACTGCCAAGGCCACAAATTTAATCTGAGGTCTGGAAATCCAAGTGATGGGCACAGAATAAAAACACAAATAAAGTGATATAAAAACAAGTGTCCTTTCCGCCTCTTTTCATCAGGGTAAAGATTGACCGAGGTAATTATAGGCATGCTAACGTGACATCAATTCTGGGGAAAATAATGGAATGGCTGACATGGGATTTAATAAAGAATTAAAGGAAGGTAATATAATTAATGCCAATCAGCCTGAGTTTGTGGAAAATGGATCCTGTCAAACTACTTTGTTTTCTTTTTTTGGTGAGATTACAAGTTTGGCTGATAAAAGTAATAGTGTTGATGTAATATACTTAGACTTTGACTGTGTACCACATGTCATTTTGATTAAGAAACTAGGATGATATGAAATCATCTCGGCCCACTTTAAAAGTATTAAAAACTGGCTAACTGATAGATCTCAGAATGTACCTGGAAAGGAAGAAACATCATTGATAAATGTGTTTCTAGTGCGGTCCCGCAGGGATTGGTTCTTGGCCCTATGCCATTTAATGTTTTTGTCAGTGACCTGGAATAAAACATAAAAAATAATCACTGGTTTATTTTGCACCTGACACAAAGCCTAGGGGAGTAGTAAGTAATGAGGAGACTAGGTCACTGACTGAGAGGGATCTGGGTTGCTTGGTAAAATGGGCAAACGCAATCACTATGAATTGTAATAAGGCCAAATATAAATGTATACATCTGTAGTGGGGTGGTCACCCCGCTCCAGCCTTGAAGGGCTTAAAGCAGCCCTGGAGAGTTTCTGCAGCTGGAAAAGGGAGGCTGATGGGGGAAGCAGCCACAGCTGTGGCCAGCTTAATCAGGGCTCAGCTGACCCTTATAAGAGAGCTGTGGCTGGAAGCCAGCACATACATCCTCTCACTAGCTTCTGAGAGGGAACTAGTTGGCTGCCTGGGAACTGAGCAGGGTACTGGTGGTGAAGCAGGGCTGGAGAAGGGCAGAGGGAGCTGGGGAGGTCCAGCCTAGGAAAGCCCCAGCTACAGGCCCAGATAAGGGCCTGCAAAAGGTACTGGGGCTGCAGAGGGGCAGCCCGGAGACAGGCAAAGGCAGCAGGTCCTACCCCATTGCTGATGATCAGTGGCCATTACAGTCTGCAGTCTGCTACTGCTAGATGGTGGCTGGCAGTAGCCACTGAGGCAAGGTGGGGATAGAGGGTGGGGGTTCCCCTGGGGGAGAGACCCAGAGTTTGGGGCATTGCTAGGGGGCAGCACCCCAAGATAAAGGGGCACCAGGGTCCAAGAGGGACACAGGGGGTGAGCAGCAGGCGAGACACCAGCCTGCAAAGGGTGCTCCAGGCTGGAAGAGCTAATTCCCGGGACAGCCAGCAGGAGGTGCTGCGCTGGTGAGTTGTTGCCCCACCACAACATCTAAGAACAAAGAATGTGACCGTATTTACAAGAGCGGGACTTGATCCTGGGAAACAGTGACTCTGAAAGATCCATCAATGGCTATCAGTCAGGATGGGCAGGGATGGTGTCTCTAGCCTCTGTTCGCCAGAGGCTGGGACTGGGCGACAGGGGATGGAGCACTTGATGATTCCCTGTTCTGTTCATTCCCTCTGGGGCATCCGGCACTGGCCACTGTTGGAAGATACTGGGCTAGACGGACCTTTGGTCTGACCCACTATGGCCGTTCTTATGTAAACCATTGGGTGTGGAGGTGGCTAATCAGCTAGGAGCTGCTGTTCAGAGGGATGCCGTGGCTGAAGGTGCTAATGCAATCCTTGGCTGTATAGAGGGGAACCTTGAGTAGGAGCAGAGAAGTTATTTTACTTCTGTCATTAGCACTGGGCAACAGATACTGGATTCCTGTGTCCAGTTCTGGTGAGCACAATTAAGACAGATGTTGACATGCTGCAGAGGGTTCACAGCAGTAAGGATTACAAAACATGCTTCACAGTGAAAACTCAAGGAGCCAAATCTATTCAGCTTATTAAAGAGTAGGATAAGAGTGACTTGATCTAGTCTATAAGTATCTACATGCATGGGTGGTGGATAGACCCCACCCCCTTTGTGGAGGTTAGCCCCCTCGGCCCCAGAGCTCTCCCCCACCCCACTCTGCAGCCGGAGCCCCAACCCCCCCCCCCACACACACACACAGCGGAGGAGACCCAGGCCAGCCCTAACTGCCCCAGCTGTGCAGGCTGGCCTGAGCCCCCCAGTCACGTCACACCTCCCCTTTTGAGCCCTGGCAGGAAAAGGAAAAGCTCTTCCTGAGGAACCTGAGCTTTTTATGTGCACCATGCAGGTTCTGGGGAAGCTAAGGAAGTGGTATGTGCTACTCAGCTTCCTGGGTTCCTCAATCATCTCTCTGGACTGATGGAGATGACTGATGAACCCAGGAAGCTGAATAGCAGATACTGCCTCCTCCCAGCTGCCCTGGAACCTGCATGGCACATAATAATAAGCAAAAACTTCCTCTGGCAGAAGCCCAGCCCCTGCAAACAGCTAAAACCCAGAACCCAGCATCTGGTGGTGGTGGCTGCACCCTATTACACCGCTGCCTCTGCCCCCATGCAGAACAGAAGTTTGACAATAAGCAGCTCTTCAGTCTAGCAGACGAAGGTGTCCCAAGACAGAGGTCTAGAAAATCATGAGTGATGTGGAGAAAGTGGATAAGGAAAAGTTATTTACTTATTCCCATGATACAAGAAGTAGGGGCCACCAAATGAAATTAATGGGCAGCAGGTTTAAAACAAATAAAAGGAAGTTCTTCACACAGCGCACAGTCAACTTGTGGAACTCCTTACCTGAGGAGGTTGTGAAGACTAGGACTATAACAGGGTTTAAAAGAGAATTGGATAAATTCATGGAGGTTAAGTCCATTAATGGCTGTTAGCCAGGATGGGTAAGGAATGGTGTCCCTAGCCTCTGTTTGTCAGAGGGTGGAGATGGATGGCAGGAGAGAGATCACTTGATCATTACCAGTTAGGTTCACTCCCTATGAGGCACCTGACATTGGCCACTGTCGATAGACAGGATGCTGTGCTGGATGTACCTTTGGTCTGACCCAGTATGGCCGTTCTTGTCCAATGGCTGAAAGGTGAAGCTAGACAAATTCAGATTGGAAAGCAGGCACAATGTTATTATCCGTTGGAACAACTTAGCAAGCTTTGTGGTGGATTCTCCATCACTGGCAATTTTTAATCAAGATTGAATGTATTTTTCTAGACAATCTGCTCTAGTTCAAACAAGAATTAATTCAGGGAAGGTCTCTGGCGTGTGTGATGCAGGAGGTCAGCTCATACGATCACAGTGGTCACTTCTGTCCTTATAATCTATGCATCTATTAATTTCGCATTTAGACCTTTGTTAACAAATGCACAGGGCAGAAGAGAATCCCGCCTGCTCTTCCACAAGTCGTAACAGGAGAAATATCTAGTGTTTATCAGTACAGTAAGCAGGTATGACTTAATGACCCACAGAGAGCAGATCTGTTGAGTCAGAAGTTATCTGACTATAATCACTCCTCTGAACATAACCACACTCGAAGGAACTATGCAACCATGATATTACACAACTGCTCAGCAAAGACTTACTTAAAAGAGATTATGACTCATCTGGAGAACCGAGAGTGGTCTCGCATTGTCTCTGAGTAACGTGATACTCTCTACTGTCTGACACTGGGGAGATACATAGATGAAACCCTTTGGGAGTTCTGGCTTTCTGAAAAGTTGCTGAAGGTGTTGGATTGTTTTTAAATACTGTGATTCCCTCTTTATCTAGCTCTCTTTTGGGGAGCAGCCACACGTGCTCTCAGGCACACACAGGGCTTTCTCACTGAGGGTCTCTTAAATTTGTTTGCTCTTGCCCTGCTGTGTTTGTGCATGAATCCCAGGGGATGGGATGATTCCTTGGTCCCTCTGTATTAGATGCTGACTGTTGTAGATGTTGGATCACCCTCCATGTTCTTATCCCATAGGCTCCATCACCAAGTCCAGAGGAATAAGGACTGGAACAGTAATAAACCAAAGCTCTAATGGACACACTCTGCATGCACAGCAATGGGCAGCTGAAACCTGGAGTAGGGACACATTGATTAAGCTGCAGGGCCACGAATCATAGAGTTTAGGGTGACCAGGGGTAAGATCATCCAGTCTGATCTCTTGTGTAGCACAGGCCACCAATGCCACTCAGCACCCAAACGCTAAACCCAGTAACCACAATTGGAGCAGAGCATCACAGCCCAGAGGAGACTAGACTATTGCGTGCCAGAGGCAGAGCATAGGAAGGACAGAGATGCACCAGTACCAAAGGTCCCTCAATGGCAGAGAAGTGATTAAATGAGATGCACCCAGATAATCCTGGCAAGTGACCTGTACCCACAGCCTAGGGAGACTTGGTCTCTTAATACAGGCCGCAATCTTTTCGCAAAGCCCCACACTGGTGACCTGGATGTGCCAACGATGACCCCTTCTGCAGGTACGCACTGCTGGCCTACACACCTTGGGGATAGGTTCCCTCCTGCTTGAGCTGGGGGGCCTCCACACCTGCGTTCCTTGAGGCTTACGAGGAAGTCCAAGCTCTTCCCAAGCACAACAGCTCCGCTGCCCCTCCAGAGACCTGAAGCCCTCTCTGCTCAGGCCAGCATCCAAAGGAACAAAGGCTTGGGAGCTTCCATTCCTCAACCAAATTCACAGCTGGTGTATCTCCTCTGAAGTCAGTGGAGTGGGGCTGGCCTGTGCCGGTGGTGAATTTGGGGCCTGAGATCAAGGGTGACCCAGCTCAGTGCTTCCAGCCATTCAGCTAAAGTCCAAATGCCACTACAACCCTACAGTGTAGAATCTAAGCAAGTGGTTAAACATCGAGGGTCAAATCCCTCCCACTGCAGGCTCTGTGTTTGCCTGGAGCGCTGGGGGCCACGGTACCAGGCAGGGAAGGATTCCAGTTCCACCCGATCCAGAAGCAGCAGCAGTAGCCCCTACCACTCCAGTATCCCCTATCCAGGGAAGGGAGTGGCCCATGGATCTGCATAGGATGCATCTACTCATCCCACCCTTCCAAATCTCCTGTAATCTGGAGCACATGGAGCCCCCTCCTCGTCCCCACCAGAGAACACACATCCATGGTTGCAGGCTCACGTGTAGGCTCTCTGGCTCCTTTGCACTCTATTTAGAAAGACACACATTCATTCCCAGCCCTGTCTTGATCTATTTGCTGTTCCTCTTAAGCAACACTCTAAAGGTGTTTTGCTAATTTTCATAACAGAAAGGCAGCTGCCCAGCACTTCTGGACCAACAGTGACAGGTGTTTTCATACCAATCCAGACTTGCTTTATCTTTGTCCACTTGTTTTTCTCCCTCTGCATCCCCCCAGTAATTGTGCAATGCTGGCCAGGTAATCACAAGTTTGTTTATTTTTTTGCACGTGAAATCCTGCCACTCATCAGAATGCAGCAGCCCCGCTGTCAAAGCAGCGCTACTGAACTCAGCTCACACGGCGCCTTCAGCAGCTCTTATCGCTTGTTTATCACAAAACGGCGGATTTACACTCGAGATGTCTGGTCGCTACCACGATCCAGCTGGTGATGGATCAAGGCAGCCTCAGCCGGAACGTTCGATGCTCCTCGCAGACTCAGGGGAGAGCAAACGTGTTTCTTCATCTTTGACCCTCACATTCTCCCAGTGAGTCTGGCTCCTTGTGGTTTGATCAGTTCTGGTGTTAAGGGTGACCCAACTTTGGGTCCAAATCGTCGGTTTCCAAATTAGCACTCGGCAGCAGGAGGCGTGTTGTGGTCAGGTGGATAAACAGAGCTGGGAGGGAGCCAGGAGACTTGGGTTCTGCCACTGACTGAAGTCACCCTTTTGCAAGTCGTTTAACCTCTCTGTCTTATGAGGCATCAGTAATAAGTATCCATCGTATCTTTTGTAGAGCATTGGAGAATCGCTGGGGAGAGGTGCCGCTCCTGACAGCACAAGCTATATCCCCTTCAGCTATCCTGCTCCAGTGAAATTTTCCAGGCCACAAATCCCATGCCCCCATGAGGCCCACAGAATTTCAAGGCAATCAGTGTTAGAACCGTCAAGCTTACGAAAGCTGGATCTGCCTACTGCACATTCTTTATTAAATGCAAAGTCCAAAGCTTAGAATCCAAAGGTTTCAGTTCTCAGAAGCATGTTTGTGTTGATGATTGATCGGTGCTGGCTGGCATGCCTGGATGACTGTTTGACTGATGTATTTTTTATTTTTATTCTCACGCCAGATTGTTTCCAAATAATTCTCAGGTGCAGCCCCGCCTCCTGTTCCTCTCTACTTCATTGCATGGCAGTGCGGGGACGGGGAGGAGCTGCACCGGGATTGAGGGAGCTGCAAGATCAGGGAGTACTGCCCTGCAGAGCATGCTCTCTCCTTCCTTACAGCCCTGAGCTTCTGGATGGTCCCTTGGCTGCTGCCCAGGTTGGAGAGGTGGGCGAGGAACACGAAGGGTGGTCTTGGGCAGAAAGGGGCTGGGTGGGCTGCAGGGTGACGAGGCAAGCACTACCAGGAAGAGTGGGAACAAGAGCAACTGACCTGCTCTGACTGCAGCTTTCCTTGTCATTTTCACATGCCGCCCTACCTGCTCCTACAGGATGCATCTGCACTAGGAGAAAAAGTGCATTCTTCACCTGAGTGAACTAACACACGGTAACTAGCGTGGGGTAAAATCCCAGGAAAGACGAGGCAGTTTTGGTTTGAACACAAGCTGGCTGGTCCAGGTAAAGACCATGGCAGAGCCATGCCCCACTTCCAGCCCCCACTGTGCCAGCAGAGAAAGGAGGGGGACATGGCCAAAACTCATGTAAAAGGAACATTTAAGGGCCAGCTTTTTTTAATGAAAAAGGAATACAGGGGGCATTACAGGAACTGCCCATAGGAAGCAAGAAACTTAGGAAGTAGAGTTCCTTCTTCTCCTAAATCCTAATGCAAGCAATAGAGGTAGCTGTCTGGCTTGCCTTTATAACAAGGCTGCTCAGTAAGTTTCCCTGCTCAAAGCACTGTGAAAACATTAACTAACTACTCCTCACCCTGCGGGACAGGTCAGAATCATTCTCCCCCTTTCTTAGGTGGGGAAATTGAGGCACAGGCAAGCAAAGTGATTTACCCAAGGCTTCTCAGTGAGTCAGTGTCAGGACTAGAACTCAGCCCTTCTTGTCCGCTAAATACACTCATCTAGCCTCTGCTGCCTCAGTCTGGAGTGCATTTGTGGGGCCCTTACGAGAGTCTGTACTTTTAGTGCCCGTTGCAAACCATAGTCAATGTTGAGTTTTTCTGCCTGCAAATCCACCTTGACCTCTAGAACATGGATCGCAGGGCCTGCCCCAGAGTGCTGTGCCTTCACTGACCAATGCCTACAAAGTGCTTTGAGATCCTCATATGGAAGGTGCTCGAGCAGCAGCCAGTCTCACAGTGAGATTACTTGGATGCTTCATTGCTTGGGGCAGCATTACTCACCCTTTCAGTTGCAGCTGTTGCTGTGTCCTAAGACCGCAAGTGCGTAGCAAAGAAGGTGGAGTGTGAAACAATCGTATCGATCATGCACTCTGCACTCATTGGTTCATGAGCTGTATCAATACGTGCATATTAAACCAGCTGATTTAACAGGAGAGTAAGGTGCTGGAGAAAATCACCTGTTTTCCCACTGAAAATAAGTAATAAAAGTCACATGTTCACAAGACTGGAAGGGAAACGACGCCTGAATTCTTAATAATTTCAGAGGAATCAGAAGTTTCTCCTGCGAGCTGGGAAGTCAAGTGAAACCACTAGGGGGCACCCCGAAGACTGTACTTTAAATTAAGATCCAGACTTGCTCTGCCCTTCATTCAGGTGCTTTCTCAGCCAGCACCACTGACGCCTCTTGCTCCTGGATTATAAAAGAACCTTAAAGAAGGGAAGACTGTTTGTAGGATATTCACATTGCTGTTATTAGTGCTAGGTGGGAAGCAGGCAGATCAGTTGCAGGATTAGGGGTCCTGGGCTGCTCAGTTTAATATCTAGGGACCCTCTGGAGACTTCGAAAGCTATTTGCAAGCGATATCTTTCTTGGCGCAGAAATGGCCAGCGGAGGTCTGCAGCTGCTGGGATTCGTGCTTGCTTTCATAGGCTGGATCGGCATCATCATCAGTGCAGCCCTGCCCCAGTGGAAAATGTCCTCATATGCTGGGGACAACATTGTGACAGCTCAAGCGATCTACGAGGGCCTGTGGATGTCCTGTGTCATGCAGAGCACTGGGCAGATGCAGTGCAAGGTGTATGACTCCCTGCTCAAACTGGAGGGTAAGTAGCTCCAGGTTGTGAACTGCGCTGTTCCTGTGCCGGTTGGTTCTGTGTTTTCACCCTGGCCAAGGGAAGCATTGCCAGGAGACACAAACGCTTCTTGCATTTTGTTTTCATTGTAGTAGATAAGATTGAGCTGGTGCCACTGAAGGAGCAGATAGGTCTTTCCCTACACAATCGTATGTCTCAGTGGGTCTGAGTCTCTTCTCACGTGATAGTAACTACAGAGTTGCTTCAGTTAGATTCACAGTGTTACTCCAGGTAAGGTCTTGTCTACGTGGGAAAGGGTTTTTTTTCAGTGGAACTAGTTTTTTTCAGCATAAGCTGCCTTCAGTCCATGCATGCACATTCTTTTTTCAATTTACCAGGTGTCTTATCCTGCTTTAACTAGTCTATTTTGGAAGACGGGGGAAGTGAAGGGAGAATCTGCCACCGTGATTCACTACCTTTTCCTATTGGATTTTAATTTTTCATAGTTTGGGTTAGTTGCCAGAAGACCAATGTGTAAAAGAAACAAATACTTGTTTTCCTAAGTATCTAATATGAATCTGTAAAGAGTGCGGAATTGCTGATTCCTTCCTTTTCTGAGTAATCCCAGTTTGGGTTTGGTTCTGAGGGGCAAAACAGCCCATTTTCTGCATATTCTACAGGACACCTTGGTTGCTACTGTGACTGCGAGCAGTTCCTTTGGAGTCTAAGCGGTCGCATAGCTCAGGAGAGACGGCCGATGAACCTGGGCCTGTGGCCCAGATGTTGACAAAGGAGCCAGAAACTGGAGGTGGAAAAGCAATAATTAATGAATGAGGTCTGTGAGCTCAGTGACACATGCCAAGAACAGGGAGATCAGCGCTTTGGGAAACAACTGCTTCAGAGGAAAGTGCAGAAAAACTCAGCAAGATGGAATTATTGATAAGATAAGGTGGGGGAGGAAGGAATTTGAAGATCTGGAGGAATCTGCCCAAGTTTTTGTGCTGTTTATAGTGTTCTTCATACAGGGAGTTTCCTATTTATAGCAATCTAGGAAAAGGGGCTTTAAAAACTCCCTACATCAATTGAATGCTACCAATTCGCTAAGCAGCTAAGATATCGTGCTAGGAGACACACTAAAGGCTGAATCCCTCAGACCTGTAAATCTGGTGCAGCCCCAGTACTCTGGATTTACACCCGCGTGGCTGAAAATCAGAATCTGACTCTAAAGTTATTCTAACTGTGAACAGAATGTTCTGTGTCAGTTACAAATTTCTCCAAGTAAACAGCCTGAGTTTATGTGATGGCAGAGAGGGGTGTGATTCCCTGGGAATGTTCAGATGAAAACAGTTTCTTAATCAGATGCAATCACTTCTGGTCATATCCTTGTGTCTGTCCTTACCCCTCCCTTGGGGCCTGAGTCAGCAGGGTGCTGAGCCCCTCCTGGGAAGCACTGAGCACCCTTGATTCTCAATGAAGACACATCTCTGCTGGAGCTTTGTCAGTTTCACTATCCCTGAGTGCTGTAGCTAGATCGATCTACATTTTAAATGTAGACCACAGCTCTCTTGAAGAAATACAGGCTGATCCAGGGTCCATCTTTTCAGGAAAAACTCCCACTGACTAAGGGCTTGTCTATGCTATAGGGGCTACAGACCCATAGCCATGGCCCCAAAGCCGTGCCACTGAAACCCCACAGCACAGATGCAGCCTACATTAGTGGAAAGGGTTTTTCCATCAGTATGGGAATGCTAGCTCCCCAAACAAGGCCAGCTCCGTCAACAGGAACATTCCTCTGGTGACATAGCTGCGTCTACAATGGGAGTTAGCTGCACTGACCTGTGTGGTTTTTCACACCCCTGACTGACATAGCTACGTTGCCCTAACTTTTTAAGTGTAGAAAACCTGCGAAGACTGTAGCAATGGAAAGGGGGTTTTCTGTCACTGTAGGAGCTCTGCCACCCTGAGTGGCTGTAGCTAGGAGGATGGAAGTATCTTCCATCGGCCCAGCCACATCTACCCCTGGGATTAGGTCTGCAAAGCTGTGGCCCTCAGGGGTGTGGATTTTTCATACCCCTGAGTGGTTGTAGCTGGATAGAGCTAAATTTGTAGCATAAACAAGATCTTACGCTGAGTTATACCTCCCTAAGGCCTGAGGGTGGGAGCAAGATTTGTATGGAAAAGAGGGTGAAATGCCACAGCCCCATCCCTTTGATTAGCTGTTTATATAATCGGCTGACAAATGGCCTTGTGTTGTTTTGCTAAAAGATGATACTTTCCAACTTTTCCCCCTTTATGCAAAATGTTTCCACCCTAAACTTTTCAAAGGGGAGAGGGGAAACTGCAGTAATTTGAGCACTTCTGTCTGTTCCCACAACTCAACATCTGCTACAGAAACTAAAAATTTAACCAAGTCATTAGTCAGATGTGATTCTTATTGTTTGTGCAGAAAACATTTTCTTAGGACCAGATCCTGCTCCCGTTTAGTCAATAGAAAACCTCCAATTGCGACCAAGTTCAAAAACAATGAGGAGTCCTTGTGGCACCTTAGAGACTAACAAATTAATTTGGGCATAAGCTTTCGTGGGCTAGAACCCACCTTATCAGATGCATGGAGTGACGGAAAGTAGGCAGGTATAAATACACTGCGCATGAAAAGATGGGAGTTGCCTTACGAAGTGGGAGGTCAGTGCTAACAAGGCCAATTCAATCATGGTGGATGTGGCCCATTCCTATCAGTTGACAAGGAAGGCTCCCGTTGACTTCAGTGGCTTTGGATCTGGCCCTGTAGCACTCCTGACATTCTTTTCCAGCTGTGATTAACCCAGTGAAACCCCATAATAACAATGCTGTCTTGTCATCTCAGTCAGGAGCCCGCATGCAGTTTTCCACAGAGACTCTATAAAGGGATCATTAGACGTGTTAATGCAGGTTAATTGAATCAGTCAGTCACCACCTCACTCCCTGGGTGCTGCCAGTGGACATTCAGGCTTGCAATGACCCACCCTAATTACCGGTATCCACCTTCAGTTGTGCACTCAGCTTCCTCTTGCCCTGAGAACTCACTCCCCCTCACCCCATAATGTGCTTATTATACAGTCGTTTACTGCAGTGCATTGTGGGTATAAGGGCTGTCAGTCTGATGTGCAAAGTGGGTGCAGTACTCAGTCTCCCCTGGGTGTGGGGCCATGGAGAATCGGGGCACAGCTACGCACCAACCTTGGGCTGGTGTCAATCAAATCCATTTTCAAATCAATGTTTGTTTTTGCATAGCTGAGGCCTCCGCCCCTTTCTATTTAGCTCCCTGGGGACAGGGGAGGCTAGTGGCATTTGGGGATTTTACTGACACCTGGAAAGGTTAGATTTCCCTGAAGGAACTAGCCTGGATTTAACCCATCGATTTTGCAGGGGGGGGTTAATTTAGAGTATAGGCATCGCCTGACTAATGACTCCTTACAAGCTGAGTGACGACCACAGGATCTGGCCCCAGTTATTTGTAACTAACTGACAATTACTGCTCTGCAAGCAATGATTCTTCTGTGACAGTGGGGGACGCTGTGCCACGGCCCAGGGCTGAGCCCTCAGTGTCGTTTGATCACACGATAAACGTATAACAGGCGGCCCTACAGGCCATACTATGGGGAAACTCCTCTTGACCCCCAGCGTCCTTTACTTCACTGGGATTTTCTCCTGAATGAGGACAGCAGGATCGAGCCATAAGGTCCTTTTACCTGCTTAGGGCGTGCTGGACTCTCTTTGTAAGCACTTTCTACCCTCCCCCGCACACAGGCCAGCCTGTGGCTGAAGATGAGCTTGGCAATGAACATTGCTGAGCGGCCCCCGAGCTGTTCCAACCCGTAGCCCCCATGGGTCGCCGTGCCCAGTTCCCAGTGAGAGAGGAAGTGCTCGTCTGCTGCAAAGATGGCACTAGAGAATTCAAGGGCCGAAGCCACCTCTCGCCTGTGGCAGTTTTATTCTCAAGTAGCCCCGTTGCCTTCGACAGAGGTACATGGGTCCGAGCTGGGAGAATCAGCCCAGAGCATCAATGAAGTGGGATTCCTGGCACCATCACCTGCCAGTTCTCGGCCCCATCTGTGCACTCTCTCGCTCCTCCTCCTGGGTCTTGTCAGGACAACTCCTGTCCAAGCCATTCATCACCCTGCGGGGTGTTGCCGCTGGGAAAGGTGCTGCACTTCAGACAAGTGGAGACTCAGCTGCTGCTTAATCGCCAAAGCCGTGTGGATTCCCTGCCCCATCCCAGAAAACAAACAAGGGCTCGGATGCTTTCCGGGCCCAGCAGTGTTATTCCTGTGCGAACTCCTCTCTTCCTGCATCCCCAGCATCCTTGCTGAGGCTGTTCCCTGGTGGGGCGTGGAGGGGGAAAGTTTTCACTCTCAGGTCACAAGTGCAGCACCATGATACTTGACTGGGGGAGCTCCGCACTGAACCTAGGACTAGCAGCAGAAGCAGCCGGGTTCTCATCGTAGCTCTGCCGCTAGTGTGCTGGATGGAGTTAGACAAGCCACCCACCTCTCTGTTATCTTTAGCTCTGGAATAAGCAGGTGCAGCTCAGTGGGATTTGTGCTTTCCTGTGGTTCGGGCTGAATCTACCCCGGGGTGTCCCATTCCCCACTGTCTGTAGAATGGAGATAGCGTGGTTGCTGTGGGGACTGGCTAATGTTTACACATTGTGTTGGGAAGATGAAGAGCCAGACGGAATACCACTGAGACCGCCCGTGGGAGGTGCGGCTGCTACTGCAGAGTGGATTGAAATCTCTGTCACAAGGCATTGGCTTGACAGCAAAACCTGCCCTCAGAGCCGTCTCCTACGTTGCTGTAGAGGTCACATGCTCAGTTTTCTTAAGCCTGCAGATGGGGAACAGTTTCCAGGTTTTATGGAGGAAATGTCTCTCCTGAATCGCCACCAAGCCAGGCGAGTGTTTGGCCTCAGAAAAGGGGCAGTGTGGATGGGATGGTTCAGGAGAGAGGCTTTCTCTGATGCTGTCACTGAGCGATTACAGCAGGGAGTCCTGCCTTCTTCCCTACTTCAGGACAGGCACAGTATAAAGCAGCCCACGCTGATCACTGTCCTTACCTCTGTCTGTGTCGAACGCACCTGATGGAATTGCCAGCCTTCACCCTTCAGTCGCTAACTAGCCCCCATGATCTCCACACCCTTTTCTAGAGCACTTTTAATAGCACAATGTCAAATTTAGGAATGGACTTTTCAGGGGTTGAAGGGGCGGCTGGCTCCATGGCCAGGTAAGAGGCTTGCATAGCCTTTCACTTTTTGCTCATTCTCTCAGTTTTGGCCCAGGTCAGTGTGAGCAGTTGTCGCGCACATGTCAGACATCTCTTCATCTGGTGACCTTTGTGGTTGCTAGTGGACAGGTGTCTGCATCACATCGTTCTTGGCCTTTTGGCTGACACAAAGTATAGTCACAACAAAATCCACCATCATTAATCATTCCTTTTTCAGCAACTGGAGTCCAAAACTATATGTGCCCTGGATATTTAAGTACTTCATCATGACTAGAGATGGTATTCTGCTGACTGGAGTTGTCAGGTTATGCACCCACATCCAGTGGGGACAGCCTGGGTAAGGCTCCCACTTCTGCCACCAAAAGTTTGTATGATCTGAGACAGAGAATTTCATTTACCTGAGTTGCCAGTCTGGGTCTTTTATCAAAGATCCTTTTGATTGGAGTTCAGCAACCATCCCTTTTACCTGAGTGAATCATTTTTAGTGTTAGATATTTATTCAGCATAAGATAAAAGCCCTCTTTTTTTTAACCTGCTTGCCTCTGAGGATCCTCCCTTTAGACTGATCTTGTCACAAAGAGAGGCTTTTATCTAATCTTAAAGCTGGGGGTTGTTTTTCCTAAGCACCCCTTGAAAAGCATAATAAAAGTAAGGGAGAAAGTTCATCGTCACCAGCACTGGTACAATGGCACAACAGCCAGGCAGGTAAGATGGGCCTTGCTGAGTGAATCATTCTTGAAGCTTTGGCACTGGTGGGTAGCTCTGGCTTCTGTCGAACCCCAGTGGGAAGTGAACGCTCCTGACTGATCTGTTTGGAATAGCTTGAGCAACATGTTTCCCACACTTCATGGGCTGTTTGTGACTCATGGGTAGTTACTTGTTCTCATAGGAACGGGGAGCAGCGTAGCACTTGTCAGTTTCACCTGTACTCTGCCATCCCTTGGCTGCATGTCTTGTATGGCCTGGTAGCAGGGAAATGTCCAGTCAGTGTCAGAAAAATATTCTAGCTAAAAATGTGTAGATACACCAGCTGATCAACAACCCATCAAGGATTGGAATTTCTCATGTGGAGAACCAGCACAATATAAAAGTGTGTGCTCACTGTCATAACATTTCTTCCCAGATCTGGACCTTAGCGTCCAAAATATGGGTGTTAGCATGAATTCCCCTAAGCTTAATTACCAGCTTAGATCTGATAGCGCTGCCACCAATCAGGAATTTTTAGGGCCTGATACCCTCTGGTCCCCCCAAAACCTTCCCTGGGGGACCCCCAGACTCAGATGCCTTGAGTCTTACAACAGAGGGAAATAACCCCCTCCCCTTGTTTCCTTGGTACTTCCTCCCAGGCCCCCCTCCCTGGATGACCCTAGGAGATTCCCTGCTTCCAGTCCTGGAAACACAAGTACCGAGAGATCTAATCTCTCCCCCTCACCCAGAGAGTATGCAAAGTCAGGCTTAGTAAATCTAACACAAAGAGATTTTCCCCTTGACTTCTTCCTCCCACCAATTCTCTGGTGAGCTGCAGACTCAATTCCCTGGAGTCCCCACTAAAGAAAAATTCCAACAGGTCTTAAAAAGAAAGCTTTATATAAAAAGAGTGAAAAAGAACATAATATAAAGTCTCTGTATCAAGGTGGCCATATACAGGGTCAATTGCTTAACGGGAAAAAATGAATAAACAGCCTTATCCAAAAAGAATACAATTTAACACATTCCAGCAACTACACACATGTAAATACAAAAAACTAATACAAACTTATTGTCTTACTATCCTTGTACTTACAACTTGGAAACAGAAGATTAGAAAGCCAGGAGACAGAAAGATCACTCTCAGAGCCGAGAGGGCACAGACACAAGACAAAGAACAAAGAACTCACACCCAAAACTTCCCTCCACCCAGATTTGAAAAAGTCTTGTTTCCTGATTGGTCCTCTGGTTAGGTGTTTCAGGTTCCCTGTGTTAACCCATTACAGGTAAAAGAACCTTAACCCTTAGCTATCTGTTTATGACACCCCCCCCACAAATTGCAGACAGTGGGGAACCTGACTGGCGGCGATTTCCTCCTAGAACTTTAAAATAAACAGAGTAATACAACACATGCACCGTTACATATACCACTATGTATATAACTAACAGACTTTTACACTTTAAGAACACTTTTTAACTACTGGATTCTGGGAAACTCTCACCGGAGAGAGCATCAGCTACTTTGTTAGAAGCTCCTGAAATGTGCTGAATTTCAAAATCAAAATCTTGGAGAGCTAAACTCCAACGAAGAAGTTTCTTGTTGTTCCCCTTGGCAGTATGAAGCCACTTTAGTGCAGCATGGTCAGTTTGTAGCTGGAACCGCCGTCCCCAAACATATGGGCGTAGCTTTTCCAGGGGGTACACAATGGCATAGCATTCCTTTTCACTGACTGACCAGTGACTTTCCCTCTCAGACAGTTTCTTGCTGAGAAACACGGCAGGATGGAAGTTGTGATCTGTTGCTTCCTGCATGAGAACTGCTCCTATACCACGCTCAGATGCATCTGTGGTTACTAGGAATGGCTTGTCAAAGTCTAGCTAAAAATATGTAGACACATCAGCTGATCAACAACCCATCAAGGATTGGATTTGCTCATGTGGAGAACCAGCACAATATAAAAGTGTGTGCGCACACACAGACCTCTAAAGGAAATATGCTTTAAAAATGTTGGCTTTACAAAAATAGCTGCAGTAACTTTCTCAACATAGCTTTTATTTAACATGTGGCATAAACAAAATCCAGGCTGAAATGTGAAGGTATAAAAGAAATCCCACATTTACTCTAGCAAAAGCTTTCTGCTAGCACACAACTTCATATGATTATTTCTATGCCAGCCCCTCAGAGCCATGGAAAAATCTTATCTAGGACTTTGATGAAATTGTACATCATGTAGTCCATATGTCCAAATCTACGACCATAGACCAAATCAAATTTCCTGAAGCAGACAGTTAGCATATTTTGTAAAGGATGTTGCTTTTCACATTTTAATTTCAGTGAGAGCTCCCCTAACATTTGCACAAAGTAACACTATTTTAAAGGTAACCCTTTCCAGCGGTTGTCTTAAGACCCAGTCCTACACTTACTATCACCCATCACTAGGAAATGTTTGCAGAGCTGCTTCATTATTACTAAACAGCAACAAGAGCCTTTCACTTTTGAGTAAATAATGGATAGTAGGGACCAAATACTGGTGCCATCTGATGGCTGTGGTTGGTATCAGTCCAGTTCTTGGTGGACAGCTGGGTAGGATGACCAGGTGTCCCAATTTTAAAGGGACAGTCCTGATATCCAGGGCTTTTTCTTATATAGGTGCCTATTACCCTCCACTCCCGTCCTGATTTTTCACACTTGCTGTCTGGTCACCCTGCAGCTGGGTAAGATCAATGTTTTCAGACAAGGATGCCTGTGGTTTGGCTCCTAAATCCTTAGCTGGGCTCTTAAATTAAATCGGCCTGTTTTTCCTAGGTTCTGAGCAGCTGCACCAGCACTGACTTCAGTGGAACTATTTGCACGAGCAAGGGTGGAGAGACAATCCCTTATTTCTCTAGTAAACAGAACATTTGTCCTAAAAGACTAGTCATCACGGACTGTCGCTGGCCTCGGTTCTCTAACCTCTCACGTGTGTGCAGATTTAGATAATCCTGTACTGAGCCACCACCCTGGTTACACGGGAGCTACACACCTGTGTGGTAATTAACCCCTATCAATGCACTCGGCAAAAGGGAGGAAGGCACAGTCACAGACAGTGACAGGTAGAGAAACAGAACCTGAAGCCTTGTGTTAAAGAGGGGTTGAATGGCAAGTGGGTGCCATCACAGTCAGACCACGTCTCTGTCAACTGTTACTGTTGCCCTGGTTATTCCTTCCCACTGAGCACCTGAGTTTGAATTCTATCCCCCCATACAGGTCGTTGCACTTTTTTAAAAAATGTCATTTTGTTGTTTTCTGCTCATGTTTCTAACCTCGCCATGACCCTCGGTGTTGTTTTCCCATCATCATTGGCAGTAGCAACTCCTTCTAGTTTAGAGCCATCTGGAAGTTTCATTGGTAATACTACTGCCCGTTCGACCGGGAAGATGTTAAATAAGGTTAGATCTAACACTGATCTATCTGTACCCAGCCAGTTAACTACCCCCAACATCAGCTATTGCTGTATATTGTTGCCCTTTGCAATGTCCAAGGCAATTTTGGATTTTTTTTTCAAGGTTTGGGGAGCTTCAACTAAACTATAAATAAATGCAATCTATCTGAATAGGCTGTGCTACCAAACGGGCCCATGTGAGTAAAAACTTTGCAGATGCAGAGATGCTAGAGAATTGCCCAGGTTCATCACAAGGTCCACATAGATTCAGTTTTGAACCTCAGCTAAAATGAGCAGATTTTGCAGAGAAGGAGATGGTGAACAAACGATTTAACCATTTCAAGTCAGTGGCGCAAACTGAAACAAAGGGAGTGTGTACCTTAGAAATTCTCCATGGAAAGAAATGGAGACAATGGCTTGAAGGTCTTTCTTTGTGGGTAACATTCTGCCCATTGGTGGAGGGAGGGAGCTTTGAAATAGAGGGGAAAGCCCTTTCCTGGGCACATGGTGGAACTCTGTGAAATAACCTCAGGACACTTTGGCAAGAGGGATCCGAGGGGAGGAGAACAGACCCCGACAGTATTGATATTCACAGACAAACACAAGTGAACAAACAACCTCAACCCACCTTCCTGTTTGCTCTCTTGCTCTCCCTTTTTCTCTCTCTCGCATACACACCCTTCACTAAGACAGAGCTAACACTGTAAATGCTGTTCAGAACAAAATAATAATAAAGCTAAGAAATAGCAAGTTTTTAGTTCAAAAATCCTAAATGTTGAAAAGTCAAAAACATTAAAGGTTCCAACGTAAACCTTAACTCTGACCCTCACCAGCAGCTTTTCCCATGGAGCTCTGTCAGATTCATGGCCAAGTGTCAAATAGAAAACTCATTGGGAATACAAAAGGGTCCGTTCAGCCAAACAATCCTGAACCTAGTCCCAGCAGCCACCTCCTTTACTAAGTGCCTCTCTCCTCTTTTTCTGCCAAGCAAGGGTGGCTGCGTGGTCTAGGGGAATGAACAGCTGACTAGCATCAAGAGCCTCTGACATCTAACCCCATGTTCTGTTACTGATTTTTTGTGTGGCTTTGGAAAATCTTGTGATTTCTGTGTTTCCCCATCTATGAAATTTGGATGGTGATCCTTGTTTACCAGTTCTGCAGTGATCTCATGAAGGTAATCAGCTAAGGTTTGCTGAAGTAAATGCTATATCTGTGGTTAGTACTAAAATTGCCTTCATTGTCTTCTAAAGTCATTTTAATTCCTCTCTAGCAAATACCTCCCCCTGTTACTTATTTACTATATTTATTACCCCCTGTGTCAAGTAACTGAGCTTTTACTCCTAGTTGCCCGATATTTAGATTACGTCCCACAGTTCTGAACCTCTTGCAAAACTCTTCCATCGCTTCCAAAACCTCTCTCCCTTTAGGGTTATCTCTTTCACAATCAAAATGAGCCTAAATTATGCCCAATAGACTTAACATATAGTCACAGTACATCTGATAAACAACCTTTCCTCACGTACAAAGAAAATCAGAGTTTATACGCTCAGCTATTGGCCATTGCAAAGCTGCTGACATGTTGCAAAATTTACCATGAAACACACGTGCGGTCTTGGCTATTATTGTAGAATGAGTTTCCTAATGCAAGCTGATTTTTGTGTCAGTCTTTTCTAAGCTATATTCCCTGGACAAATATTAGTTTAAAAAATGATCCAACATAACTTGACAAATATAAAAAAATAACCAAGAGAAAGAGTGTTACAAAATATTATTTTGGATTGAAATCACCCGTGCTTGATCACTGAGCCTGATGATGAATTTTTCTGCTTCTTTAATAGCATAATAAGATACATTTAAAGCCTGATTCTGATATCACTTACACCCATGACACTCCATTGATGTTATTGGAGTCATCCTGGACCAACACTGCTGTAAGTTTGCAAGCCACGACCAATGGTGACACAAAGGAAACTCACCTGTGGTGCTTTGATGGGTATTTTCCCTTTTAAGGAAAGTCCGAGAAATACAAGGCAGCTAAGCCCCACCACTCTGAAAGTGAAAATCCCCTAAGAGGCAGGAGTATTTTTTTCTTGGGCAGGGTGTGTCGGTTCCCACTGATCTGGATCTGTTTGTTTTTTCACTGCACAGCACAACCAACTCCTGCACCATTAAGAAGCTGAACATTTACATAGAGACTGGTCCTGACTTGCCTTAAAAAATTGGTGCCTTTCTGTCCTCTTACAACAAGGTGATCCCTTGTTTCTGATGGGCTATTCAGGGCCAACTCTCCCTGGCTTTTAAGGAAGGAATCTTCCAAAGACTCTATTAAAAGACAAAGGGAAGACCCAGGATGTCTGGGAAAGGGATCGGTGTAATGATGTTTAAAGAGCAGCTGGAATCCGAAAATAAATGGTGTCAAAATAGCACCTTCTTCCTCAATAGATCTGCTCCTGGTGTGTTTTTAGCGGCTGCAGGTGCAGACTAAGGGCTTTCTGATGGGAAACTCCATCCACCAGATTTGGACACTTGCCCTGTAGGGGCTGTGATGGGCTAGGAGAGAATCCTCCTGTTGCAGGAGCAGCATGAAGCTATGGAGCATTTGGACATTACAGTGAAGAGCATGGTTTTAGAATCTACATAGAACGGATGTGGGTTTGCTGCCACTCTGGCCAATGCCGTAGTTGGAGTCAGGGACCTCCAGAGCTAAGAGCATGAGTCCCTACAGCTGAGATGAAGAGCCAGGCTCTCCATCTGGGCATGTAGAGGACTCATAACTGCTGTAGATCTGGCACAGGGTGGAGTGTGTCACATACTGGCCCGTAGGTTATATAAATGGCCCTATTTTGGTCCCCTCTCACAAGTGTCAGCATAGCAGGTGGCTTTATTCAGCTTCTAAGCATTAGATCTCTTATGCCTTGAGCCATCCACTCTCTGAAAACTCTTTTTCATGTAAGTACTTGTAGCCCATGATCAAGTCACCTCTCATCCTTTTCTTGGATAAACAAATAGATTAAGTTTCATACGGCTCACAGTCAGGCAGGTTTTCCAGATCTCAAACTATTCTTCTAGCTCTTTTCTGAAAACTTTTCAATTTTTCAGCATCCTTTTCTGAGTGTAGACACCAGAACTGGACACAGTATTCCAATAATGATCCCACAAATGCTGAATACAGAAGTATTATCTCCTCACTGCTCCTCCTTGATATTCCCCTGCTTATGCATCAAAGTATCTTATTTGGCCTCTTACCTACAGAATCACACTGGGAGCCCATGTTCATTCAGTTACCTACCCTTACATTCTGCTCTGTGTCATGGCAGCATTCCCCATCTCGTGAGACCTATATTCTTTGTTCCTATACCTCGCACTTGGCTGTATTTAAATGTATGTTGTTCAGATGAGCCCACCTTACCACGTAATACAGATAGGTCAGTACAACTGACCTGTCCCTATAATTATTTACCATTCCTCCAATTTTTAAGTCATCTTTATATTTAACAGAAATGACTTTTTTTTTTACAACAGCCACTCTGATCCCATGGTTGTGAATGCAGATGAAAACCTAGATGATTAGATTAGATAGACCCACACTTTAGATGCTGGAATGTATAACACCTGGTGCCTTTGCATTTGGATTCCTGTAATATTTGCATTATTACACAAATACAGGACAACAATGCAGCAGAACCTACCCAGAAAATATAAATGATGTTTCAACAATAGTATTTTCTTGATTTCTGGAGAGCAGGGACATTGTGTTATAAGTAGAGCTGGTTGGAAAACAGAGTTTCCATCCTGAGAAAAATTGTGAGATTTTTCGTTCTTTTCATTCTGAACTGGCGTGAAAAGCCAAAATTTTCAATTTTTTTCATAAAGTAAAATTCAAGGGGGAAAAATTGTTTGAGATTTTTTTCCTTTAGAAAAATTCAGTATCAACCCTTTTTAAAAATATAAAATAAAGTAAATTTCTAAGTGAAATATCTAAACATTTCATTCAAAAAATGTCAAGATGGGGCATTGCAACATTTTCAATTTTTTTCCTAACAAAATGTTGAAATCAACAGAGTGTTGTGAAAATATTTGGTTTTGCCAAAACAGCATTTTCCAATGAAAAATTGTTTTGACAAAACTGATTTTTTTCACATAATTTTCAGATCAGCTCTAACGAAAAGGGCATTTGACATCATTGGAGCTTAAGAAGAATAGCAGTCAGTCCTGGATTAACATGCACAAGGAAACGTCTAGCGTGCACCTTCAGTATCTACATGGGCAGGACATTGGTCCATGTTGGAATTCATATCCCTGCCCCTCAGTGTGTGTGGCTGTACCATATAGACAAGCTGTGAGATACGTAGAGGTCTGATTTTCAAAAGTGCTGAACACTAAAGAGTTCCCACTGATTGCAGTTAAGCGTGTGTTAAGCATGTGTTTAAAGGTTTTGCCAGATTGGAGCCTAAAACCAACTTCTGCCCTTTGATAACTAGCAAATGTATTCTCTTTTAATTGGAATTAAAATGGTTAGGGAACAAAAGTTGTTGAAGATCAAATCCTGCAAGGAGCTGAGCTCTCTGAACTGCAATTGACTTCAGAAGAGGTTTTGTGTGGTCCACCATTTTATATAATCGACTGGATGCATGACAGTCCTTCACAGAGTTTAAGGCCAGAAAGTTGTGCCTAACAGAGGCCACAGAATTTCACCATTATATCTATATTAAGCCCAATAATTTGTGTTTCAGCTTGTACCTTGGGTTCTTCAACGCACTGATAACCTCATGGTAACTCTAACCAACACAACGCTACGTTTGTCCTTGTAGGCAGTCTGCAGGCTACCCGGGCACTGATGGTTGCTGGCATACTCCTGGGACTCATTGCCATATTTGTTGCTGTGATTGGCATGAAATGCATGAAATGCATGGAGGATGATGAGGTGAAGAAGATGAGGATGGCTGTCTTTGGGGGCGTGATCTTCCTTATTGCAGGTTTGTAACATTTCAAAGAGCAAACACGCCTATAGGTGCCCATTTCTGGATAGGATTTATTTTGCAATTGGGTATTCTGGGTGAGAGAAGAGTATAAAATACTTTTACGTGTTAGTTGTACTGGAACATCTGGAAATAATTTTGCCTTCACTTATTAACCCTTTGGAAACTGCAGACACACATTGCATGTCCTAGGGCCAGTCATTCATTTGGTTGGTCTTTTCCAAAATTTCCATAGTTCATAGGATTACAGTAACTAGCTGGACTCCCCCTATTCTTTAGTGTCCTGGCATGCTGTGCCATGGGCTGGAAAGTCCCAAGAGTGCTGAGATGCCAAGTTTTTGCCACCAAAGGGACCAGATTGCAGCTGTCCCCGGTCCAAGGGAGCTGAATTAACCAGAGTAGGTCCATGGCACTGGCCCCCCACCCATATCTTCCATCCAGTGCTGGCCTGTGGCTTCAAGCCACACTTTGGCTTTGAGTTGTGGGTGCTCAGCATCTCTCAGGATTGCAGTTCCTCAGTGTACTAATCTTTGCTGAGACCATGTCACCTCTTTGGAGGCTTCCCTATTGACTAACCAACCATTCAATTGTCTGAATTTCACTGGCAGGTTTTGCTGTCTTGGTGGCCACATCCTGGTATGGACACCGAGTGGCTCGGGACTTCTACAACCCTTTCACCCCTGTCAACACCAGGTAATGGCCTGTCTTGCATAATGACACTGTACCATAAGGCAAATGAGTGGTGCACTGCAGGGCCTGACCCATCTCAGTCAATGGGAATTTTGCCATTGATTTCAGCTGGAGCAAGAGTGGGCTATCGTGATTATTGGTGCCCTGACAGGGTTTGCTTGAAGGAGTTTCCTAGCCCTTGTGTTAGAAGGGTTAAATCTGACTAAGGCAACCGGAGCCGCATGACTAGATCCTGACGCCTCCGCAGATCCTGTCACAAGAGCAGGGCCTAGAGCTGCATGTTGGCATCAGCCGTAATTTTGTGACTCTCATAAAAGATTGTGGGGCCCAGCTGCTCACTGCCTTGCACTGTGACACCTATGCAAAGTGAGGGTGAAATGCTACCCAACTGGAATGGGAGCGCAGTTCCCTCGCTCTCCACGGCTATCCATGTCAACACACGGCTCAGTGGCAAACCAGGACCCTTGGTCTGTCTCACTCCAACCAGCCTTCTACTCAGTAAGCCGCCTCTATGAATGTTTATGCATTTGGCTCCGTCCAGGCCCAGTGTAGTGATGTACAGCTTTTTAAGATGTTTGAAACCAAGGTTTCTCATCTCTTGCTGTACCACAAACCCCTTTTGCATGCCTCACAACTCAAACTCCCTAGCTGGGATCTAGCCAGAACCCATTGAGCAGCATGGGAATGCCAGGCATGAGCCCAGTATGTGAACAAATAGTGAAATAGCATGAAATGATTTTAAGCAATTTTTTTTGTAAAATAAGGAGTATTGATTTCATTTTTCTCACAATTTTTAATTTAAATTTTCTTAATTTTAAATTTAAAACAACTTTTAATGGTGATTAAATGGTGTGTCCCTTCATATTAAGCTAAAATTATGGGATTTTACAATTTTGCCATAAAAGAAATATATTCAGTGTGGCTCTTACGTGAGCTCTGCGGCTGTAGCTCTCCAAGTGCTTTATGATGTAGTGTCAGTATCATTGCCCCAATTTACATATGGGGAAACTGAGGCAAAGAACAGTGACATGCCCAGGGTTGCACGGCAGGTGAAGGGCAGAGTCAGTGCTAGCATTTTGGCTTCTAGAACATAAACGTCAGAATGATGAGTCTTGAGAATGACTCTCTCCATATTCCAACAATGCCACGCAGCTTTTCACCTTTGATGTGCATTTCTGTGATGCTTATAACCTCGCAGCTGCCAATTATTTCTAATGTGTGTCCATAGGTTCTGCAAATTGATGTTTTAAGCTACTTTGCTGCACGCTGTATTTTCTAGGCAGAGAGGAGGTGATCTGGATTCTTTTAATCCGTTTTCCTGTGCCAAAAGAATGTCCAAACTGAGTGATGAACCAAAAGAGGCAAGATTGGTGATCTGTTTTAACAGTGAAATGTAACTCATTCACAAAGTCTTGTCATAAATTGCACTTTGAAATCATACAACAGGGTCAATTTTATGTCTATATTTTCATCACAAAACTCTGTCTCCGCGCCAGCAATTTTACTTTTTTAACTCTATTTTGAGCTGGTTAGCATTTGAAAAAGGAGAGTCAGATACAGATTTTGCCATTGTGCCAAATACACCACTGGGGTAAAATAGTGGCCTGTTAGTGGGATTTCATGGGTAAAAGTGAAAGAAGAATTTAAATCAGTGCATTACACTGTCTTCTGTCTTCTTTACTTTTATCTTTTGGTTAAGCCTTGCAGAATTGGACGGTATGCCATTCCTGTCAGTTAACTGTGACAAGTAATTATTATTATTTGTATGGTTGTAGTGCCTGCACACTCTAGTCATGGGCCAGGACTCTACCGTGCTAGGTGCAGTACAAACACAATGAATGTTTGCAATTCAGAGGGAGTAGTGCCTTGTGGCTAGAGCACAGGCAAGTGACAGAAGCATCTGGCATTCTATTCCTAACTCCATCACTGTGTTTGCTGTGTGATCCTCTCTCTGCGCCCCAGTTTGTCCATCTGTAAAATGGGAGAAATAACCGAATGTAGCTGTGAAGCTTAAAAAATGAATGTTTAGGAAACACTTTGAGACCCTCAGATGAAAGGCACTAACAAAGAGCAACATACTTATTACTCCACACATGGAACCAACAATAAGCCATTCTATAAACATATTGCTTTTATATTGTGGGGGGGGGGCAGTCACCGATGGCATCTTTGTTTCCAGAGGAGTCAGTAAAAGCTAGTTGGAAAATTTTCAACAAAAAAATCCATGAAAAAGAGAAACAAAGTGTGTCCTGATTCCACCCCCCACCAACCCCCTGCCGCCATTTTCCAACCAGCTTTAGAATTAATGTAACTCAAAGGGGAGAAATCAGAGAGGCTAAATAAACAGCACCACCTGGGCCCTAGCAAAGTAAATCAAATATTGTGCATAGATAAATTACAGGATGATTTGGGGTGATATCAAGATTTATCATCACCTGTTTGGAAGACCTTCATATCTCATCTCTTATGAAATAAATTGCTACATTGTAATGGTCCGAGCATGAGGATATATCCATTGCAAGCAGAACGGTTTTGAGCCATTACTATGAAACACTCTTGTACTTTGTCCGTAAGATGTGGTTCTGCTGCTTATGGCTCCTAGGTTCAGTTGCTGACTTGCACCTGCTGTGTTTTTTCATTTATTTGATTCTACTTAAACTCCATCTTAGCACATGCCATTATATAACCCCTACCTGCTCTATAGTGCTTTAAATAGAACACCGCCTCATGATATTTCTCCCTGAATTGCCATTGGGTAGCAAGAGGGCATCCCTAGAATATCGAGGGTGGCTGACAGCTTGAGCCCTGATGGATGAAATCGCTGCAGTGTGACTTTCACAGATGTGTTAGTCATGGGGGGAAACCCATAAATCCAATAGGGACCTCGGGACTCAAAATTAGTTCACAGAGCTGCCAACTCTCATGGTTTCAAGTCTCCTGATAGCTGGTGTTTTTCTTAAAGCTCAAGCTCCAGGGGGCATGTGATTAGGTAGAATCTTCACTTTCTTTATAAAAAGAGTAAGTTTCTAGCCCTGTGGGAGCAAAGAAAGGCTTGAAACTGTGAGCCAGGTGTGACCTACAGGCTCAGAAACCAGAAGGCAAGGAAAAGGAGCTCAACATATTTTCTATTTTTAAATTGCATGATTTTTTTAAGCCAATCTCGTGATTTTGGGGGGCCTGACTCCATATTTTTAGGACTGGCAATGTTGCTCTACTGAACAAGGATTGTGCTGCGTGTTGGTTGGCTCGCTGGCCAGAGTTTGTTGGGGGTCTTTTTGCCTCTGATCCTAGGATTTTTTGATATTTATTACTATTTATTATATCTCCCCAGATTTGAATTTGGACAGGCCCTCTTCATTGGCTGGGCAGCTGCTTCTCTCACTATTTTGGGAGGCGCCTTCCTCTGCTGCTCCTGTCCACGAAGAGAAACTTCCTACCCACCCACCCGTGCCTACCCAAAGAGTGCCCCCTCAGCAGGAAAGGATTATGTATAATCGAGATGGGGAGGAGCCACCTGTGTCAGCAACGAAGCTCATTAAAGAGAGGATGCGGAGACCAGCTTGGAGTGAAGTTCAGACCTTCTGCATACTGCCTTCCTTTTATTACAGCAAATGTGTACATTTTTATAATCCTCTTCATTACTGGACATGAATCCTCCTTTCTCTCCCATCCCAAAGAGGAAGACTAGCCTTATTCATAGATATCCTCATTGGAAGGGTGCAGCCTTCAAGCTTGTGTTAATCTTGATCCAGCAGCTCATTGAGAGAAAAAGGGAAGTGGTACTTTTTTCAGACAAATATTTGTACTTTATATAAAAAAAAACAATTAGATGGTAACAGTTCAGCCCCTTGATTCCATTAAGCTGGAGTCCAGTGTGGTGTATATATTTTTTTTCTATACAAACTGATAGAAGTAGTGTTAGAAGAAAGATCCCGATCTAGGGGAAAGACCTGACCCACAGTACCCGTTCTAAGAGGGTCTAATAAGGTCTTATGATTTTGCTATGGCTTCCTATTTTATCCCTCTCTCTTGTATGGACAGATCAGCACACCAAAGATTGTAGAATCACAAAACTTAGCAAACCCCAGAGATGTACTGCAGATTTTTCCTGATGTTATTTACCCTAAATCTGACTTTGCTCAGTTTTACCCCTTATTCTTACTCATTGCTACTACATACAAACACACACAGATGTGTGCATGTGCGCACATGCACACACACACACGCCAGTGAACACCACCTTAAACAATTCCTCTACTCCTTGAAGTTTGCTCCTTTCAGATATTAGTTACCAGTTATTCTAGCCAATCCACTGCCCACATTCTGTCATCTCTGAGCTGAGTTGTGCGTTCTTTTCTCAGAATCCATCTCCTTCGCTTTTTTGTCATTTTCTTCTGTGAAGTTCCCTGTCCCCAAACTGTGAGTTCTAGGAGTGAGGTGGCAAGAACTATTCACTGTATTCCAGGTATGTTCTCTCCAGTGTTGCACAGAGGGATTAACACCTCAGCAATCTATGACGTGATGCCTCTGCAGATGCAGCACACGATGGTACTGATTTGTGTTTCAGTGCCACCCTGCAAATGCCAATCCAAGCTGCTGTCCTCTATCACCTGTAGGCTTCTTTCAGCGTGGCTGCTTTCTGAGTAGTCTGCTTTCTGTTTCCTTCAGTTTAATTGTCGGCCAACTATTCCCCAGCTGGATTAATTCACACATTTCTAGGTTGGTTAATTCATTTTTAAAGTCTTGCCCTTACTCCTAACCTCTCTGGATTGCTTTCTGTTACTTCTCTGGCCTTGCTGCTGTTTGCAACTCTCCCTGATTTAGCATCCCCTCCCCCTACCCCGTCAATGAATTAGCATGTGGCTTGCCTCTTCTTCCAAGTCATTCATAAATATGTCGAACCAAACTGACTCCAGGGCAAGTCCCTGAGAGATTCCCCTGGGAAAGCTCCCACAGACATACACCTTGCTCAGGACACTGCCATTTTTACCCTGGATTGTTTTCCTCTAGACGGATCCAGCCCATATCCCAAGTCCCAAAGTTTTGAATCCAAACTCACCAAAGAGAGCTCCAGAAGCCTGATGCCCAGATAGCCATTACAAGCAGGCATCATCTGGGAAAGAAACTCCTGGGAAAAGCTTAATTCACCTTCTCTGAAGCAGTTGGTGCTGGCCACTGTCCGAGCCACGATACTGGACTAGGCAGCCCTGCTCTGGTCCAGCCTGGCAGGTCCCGTGTTCCCCAAAGGGCCAAAGCAATTCAGTCTGAAACACAAACTCAGTCTGAAAGGAAAGAAGCCGGTGGCTTCTAAATACTAGCTAATCATTTGGCATGTGTCCAGGGCAGTCAAATTGCTTGACATCCTGGTGTGAATAGGGGCAGCCCTGAGGTTGAAATATGTAAGATGTATTGGTAGGATATTTGATCATGTTGACCTGACCACCAGCTGTACTCCAAGGAACACTGCAATAATACAGCCCATCCCTCAACTCCAGGTTTAAGTCAGTACTGGGCCCAGTCCTGCAACCCACCCACACTTACAACTTCCAGGGGAGCCATGTGGCTGCCTGAGAAGTCCCTGGTTTGACAAGTCAGCAGCCCAGGCTGGGTCTGTCAGCAGCAGAGCTCAGTTCTTGTCAGCAGCAGAGCTCAGTTCTTGTGTATCCGGGTCTGACCCAGTGCAGGGGGAACAGACTTTTCCACAGGGAACTTGTATAAAGTGTTAAACAATGTTTTCAATAAATGGAATTTTTTTTAAAGAAAACAAAATTGCATCATTCATTTTTACCACAGAACAATAACCATGGGGGGCGGAGTGGGGGTGTGGAAAAGAGAGAGAAGCAGAGATCAGGCCCAGGGGATTCGGGCTGACTGAATAAGGCCTGTTGTACTACAGTGTGTCACTGAGTGGCTGAGGCCGGTTGAATGAGGCAGGCAGATGGAGAGTGCAAGGGACTCTCTCACCACCGCTGTGGTCTCCTTGGGTCTGTCTACACTGCATACTAAGCCCGGGCTTCAACTCAGGTTTGACCTCCAGCCCCTTTTCCATCCACACGCAAATCAGTCTGATTCAAGTCAGGAAGCTCTTGGCACCTGGGTCCTAGGACCCTGGTCAGCGGTGAGTCCGCGCCCAAGCCCTGCTATGACTCGGGTCCAAACCCTGTCATTTTTCAGTGTGGGCGCATGTAAAGCCGCAGAGCCAAGCCAGAGAGTGTGTGGAGTGCAGTATGGATGTGTTAGACAGCTGTGAGACCCAGGTCCAGCCGTTCTCAGCCCAGTGGGGATGCTCATGCACGGGCTTGGGAAGGCCAAGTCCAGAGGCCCAGGTCCTAGAGGCCCTGCTTTACAATGCAGAGTAGACAGACTCTATAAAGGCCTGGTGCAATGGCAATCAATGCTCTTGGGGCAGAGTGTGCCCCAGAAGGGGCAGGAAGGGTTGGAGAAGAAGCAGTTCGATGCACACTGGCACACAGGGCGTAACCAGCAGGAATGGGGAAGGGATGGGGCACAGCATTCCTGCACAGTCAGGGGAGCCTGTGGGTCTGCTCCCCACTGCCCTCATCATCAGGCTGCAAGAAGAGCCAGTGGCAGAGCAAGGTCTATGCTTTAGAGGCACAACTGAACCCAGAGGTGCTGGAGACCATTCAGTCCATATCCTCCTTTCTGATGACCTGCCACCTGCTTTCTCACCACTAGCTCCGCTCTGGGCAGGCCAGTTTATATTTCCTCTGCAGCATCTGGCACTGGCTACTGTTGCACCAAGCCAGACGGACAGTTGAGCCCTTCTATTATGATGTACTTGGCCCATGGGATTGCCTGGAGGCCAGGCCCCGGGGTGCTAGGTGCTGGACTGCTGCAACAGTGCCAGGGCCTCTCCGATCAGTGCCATGCTTGGAGTATTTCCCAGTGTCTCGAGTTCGGGAGCTCAGTGGTTGGGCTCTGACATATCCGGAGCCCTTGGACTCCACACCCCTTGCTGTGCTTTTACTGGGTTAATCTGCTTCTTCTATAAGAGCAGAGCTGGCGGACTTGGTCTCTGGTGTTACGATCTCTGGTGCGGGAAAGTCCATCCGTGGCCGAGGCTGCAGTGATGGAAAATGGCCGCAGTCTTCTCTCCTTCTGGGACTCCTCAGGCGCGAGGTCCCTTGGAGCCTCGGCTTTCCTCCTGCTCTGTCAGACACCCTCCCAGAGGCAGCGACGTTAACCCTTTCTGCTCCTGCTCAAGGCCAGAACAGGCGCCCTGGCTGCGTCACTGGCCCTAATGAATCTGTCCTGATGTTTTTCTAGCCATAATAGACCATGGAAACTAAGAGGCAACAGGAGACTCTGAGCTTATTTAATTTGCATCATGGTTTTTTTCTCCCGTTTACTTTTTCAGGGCTATATAATGGGAGCAAACTCTGTGCCCAGTGTTTTGTTCCTCGCTGTTAGTGGAGAAGCTGTCTCCTGTGCTCCCTTTCTTCTCACTGACTATTCATTCAGTGCAGGAAACAAAGGGAATAAAGCTAATTAGGGACGTGTAACGCAGGCAAAGCAAACCAGACAGGCATGCTGTTGGCTGAACTAGCTTAAGCTGCCTGGAGCAGACTGTTTCCTTGGCACAGTTCGGGGTCCGGGGTTAGCCTCATTTCAGCCTGTCAATTAGTCAAGGCTTTCAGTGAGATTAATTTTTTCCCATGTTCTCTCCCCCTTCAAGGACTTTTCAAGCTCTGCTGAAGTTTCCTGTGAGGACAAGAGCCTCTCCAAGTTCTTGGCAAAACGGCAAACAAATCTCCCATGTGCACACTGGGCTGAACGTCTTGATGCTGACACAAAGGGCCAGGCAGGGCTGTGCACTTCCCGCAAGTTGTCGGATTGCGTTGCAAGAGTGGAGAGGAGGGAATTCGGCCATGACCTCTCTATCTGCTATGACTTCACATGATCGAACCGTTCTGCCCATCCTGCAGCTCTAGGCCCAGCTAGGAGTGGTTGTAAAGTTTTATGTGATGTTTGCTGCTCAGCCTGATACCTACCTGGAGTGACGTATGAACTCCTTTCTCAGGACTACATTATGATCTTATAGCTGTGTAAATTGGGAGTATCTCCATGGAAACCAGTGGAGTTACACTGTTGTGGCAGAGGTGGGCGTGAGATCCCTGTCAAATCAGGACATCGTTTCCTTTCTCATGGATCTTAGCTGAGGCATATCTCCCATTCCTCCTCAGCTTCCATGCAAAAGGAAATTTCCACCCCTTGCTCCCATAATTCCCTCCACAAACACACCAAGGTCACATCTGGACATATTTTCCGTGTGTCTTTCCCCACCCCACACTTTCAGTGACTTGGCAAAGGGATTTGGACTGGGTTGGAATGATGAGGGAAGGTTTCACATTGGATCTCAGCCCCCTGGGTATGTGCCACCTACAAGCAGCTTGCCGGGAAACCCTACCATTTGTGAAGTACGACCGTACAACGTAGGAGACAGCAACTTTGGCTATTAGTCTGGAGACTGGCTGACAATCAGTCTTACTGATATCAGAGTTGTTATACCCATGATGGACGTGTCAGATCTCATTAGGTGAGAACCTACTTCCACTTACTATTCATTGTTCTCACAGCACCATAGCTGTTTATGGCATTTACCAAACCTTACTGCCAAATGGAGTATTAAGTTATAATCCAAGCTAGATGGTGACTTTTCAAGCAGCTAGGAGAAGTTGAGGTGCTTTCTGTAAATCGTTAGATCTTTGGTTGTCTCCATGTTGATACCATCATCTCCTCCTCTGGCTCTTCATCTGGCTGGTGATAGTCATATCAGTGTGTTTGAAACGTTAGATTCATGTTAGATTCACATACGTAAATACACTGAATAGGTTTCACACTTGGCAAAGGGACTCAGCTGAGATATTCAACTTCCATAAAAACCGTGAAAGGGAATGCTGTCAGCTAATGCTAGAACACTGAAAATGCTATGGAGAGCTAAGCAGAACCAGGCAAACACTGAAACCAAAAATCATGAATGTTCATTCAGTCAGGAGGCACAAATTCCCTTTGGCAGTATTCACAGCCTTTTTATTGCTACCAGTAAAACCTGGCGTGAGGTGGTTGCTGTTCACAAGAATTCACAGTCAGGGAAAGTATCACAATGGTGTTAATGAACACTCGTGAGATTGTTCATTGCATAAGTGAATAATCCAGACCACCTTCTGTGCATAAGAAGTTTCAGCCATCCAATCAGGCATAAGAAGCAATACCATGTGACTTAGCTGGCCTATTGCATAGAACGGAGTGAATTATGAGTGATTCATACTGGAAACAGTGATCCTGAGGGATAGTTAACTGGTAGCCCATTATTTTCTGTAAAACATTCATTACATCATACTGAACCATGAGCACATTAATAAAACTAACGATCTGTTCACAGGCAACAGAAAATGGAGCCACCTTTTTCTCATAATTTGTTCCCTGTGCTACCTTTGCCCATCTCCAGCGCAATTTCCAGGTTCAGTTAAAAGAAACTGCACATATTTGTGAAGATTTGTGACACTTCCCCCCATTTTGACCAGCTCTGTTAATTACTTTTTGTCAGTGTTTGCACAGAAACAATGTCAGATCTTTTTCAGCTGGATTCCACAGAGCATTAGTCATGGTGCAATACATAAAATATTTTGATTATTTTTAATTCTTGCTAAATACCTGGGTAGCAATCCTCCCCATCAGTGCTTCTCCCAGACATGCCATCATTGCTGTGGTTGGGCAAGCCATGTAGGAGAAAACACTTCACCAAAAACTGGAAGTGAATCTTTTTGGGGGTTCAAAATAGCTTAATTTAATTTTTTGAATAGCATTTCCCTATGACTCTTCTCTTCCCCTCATAATCCTGAAGCAGAACTGCTAGCACAATGGGGAAAGAAGAGCTTCATGTGGTATATTTGGCCAAGGGCAAAACTAGAAGTACTAGAAAGCTTATGACAGAGCCTGAAGTAAGCAGAGTTTTCAGAACAATCTGACTCAGATAAATATTGAGACTCAGAGGTTTATATTCCCCTCTCCTTGACATTGGTGGGCATAGATTCACAGATTCCAAGGTCAGAAGGGACCATCTTGAGCATCTTGTCTGACCTGATGTATAACACAGGCCAGAAACCTGCCTCCAAATAATTCCTAGAGCAGGGCTTTTAGCAAAACATCCCATCTTAATTTCAAAATTATCAGTGAGGGAGAATCCACCATGACCCTTGGTAAATTGACCCAGGGGTTAAGTGCCCTCGCTATTAAAAATGTACTGCTTTTTTCACGTCTGCATTTGTCTGGCTTCAGCTTCCAGCCATTGTATCGTGTTATATCTTTGTCTGCTAAACTGAAGAGCCCATTATTAAATATGGACACTTACCAAATGTAATCAAGTCACCCCTTTACCTTCTCTTCGTCATGCTAAGTAGATTGAGCTCCTAGCGTCTATCACTATAAAGCTTTGTCTACACTGGAACCTGAACGACAAAAATGTGTCGTTCAGGGGATGAAAAAAACACACAGATCTGTCCCACCAACAAGCAGCAGCTACACTGCACACCTTTTAGTGGCATGGCTGTGTCGCTACAAGGTGTGTAGTGTTGACATCGCCTTAGACATGTTTTCAAATCCTTTAATCATTCTCGTGACTCTTCTCTGAACCTTCTGCAATTTATCAACAGCCTTCTTGAATTGTGGACTCCAGAACTGGAGACAGCATTCCAGCAGCAGTCACACCAGTGCCAAATACAGAGGTAAAAAATCTCTCTGCTCCTACTCGAGATTCTCCTGTTCATGCATCCCAGGATGGCATTAGGTCTTTTGGTCACAGCATCACACTGGGAGCTCATATTCTGCTGATTATCCACTATGGCCCCCAAATCTTTTTCAGAGTCACTGTTGCCCAGGAGAGAGAACCCCAGTATGAAGCATGGCCTACATTCTTCATTCCCAGATGTATACATTCACATTTAGCTGTTTTTAAAAGCATATTATTTGCCTGCACCCAGTCTACCAAGTGATCCAGGTTATTCTGTAATAGTGACCTGTGCCCTTCATTATTTACCATTCCCCCAATTTTTGTGTCCTCTGCAAATCTGATCAGTGATATTTTGTGTTTTCTTCCAGGTCACTGATAAAAATGTTAAATAGTTTAGGCCATGAACCAATCCCTGAGGGACCCTGCTGGAAGTAAACCCATTTGTTGATGATTCCCCATTTATGAACACATTTTGAGACCTATCTGTTAGCCAATTTTTAATCCTTTTAATGAGTTACACGAGGAAGTCATGGAAGCCAATGGAGTGACATCTGAGTCTAAACAGTCCATGGGAGCTCAAATTCAGGGCCAGAGTTCTGGCAAGGAGTGGGTACCAAAAAGAAGTCACGAAGCTTCAATATCTTCTTCTAATACCTTTGTACCTTCAAGCCAACATCTACTGCATTGAAAGGTTGCCTGTAAATATGATGCAGGTCTGGTATAATGAGATGGCCTGGAGCGAGAGGGTCAGCTTTCAGGAGGGTTGTAGTTTGGTAGGACACCTAGAAATCTTTTTTAATATAAATTCCACATTTATTTATTTATGCATGATTCTTACTTAGTAGTTCAAAGCATTTTTTTTTCTCATCATTCTCTAGGTTCTTTCAAAATTTACTGCTGTTCCTGGATATTGTCGTCTCTTTGTTACAGAGCTAATTGCAAATATAACATATAAGGATACTCTTGCTCAAACGCTCCCTGCCTAAGCCACTTCACCTCTAGCCACATCCCGATCCAGATCAGCCCCTTTCGCGCCTCCTCTCTTTCAGATACTCTATGAGAAGTCTGCCCTATTTCATGTCTTCCTGTAGCATGTTGGGGTCTTTGATTTCGCTGGTGGTTTGTCGTTAAAGCCCATTTACTGTCATTGAAATTTTTTTTGCTACTCTTCTTTTCATATCAGAAACCTATTTGGTTTCTGCTTGTCTTCTTTTCTGTTCTTCTTTCAGATCAAGTGGTTTGCAAAAATCCCAGCTTTTAGGATTCTTCTTGATTTTGAACCACAGTGGTTCTGCACCACACTCAAGCTTCCTCCTTTGTTAGCTCACTTCCTTATAGGTAAGTCCTCTCTTGACATTTCATCCTGTTCCTTCAATTCAGTCTCAGTAAAATGGTCTGTGCTTCTCCATATGTAGCCCACCGTGGGTATCCTGTGTGGTCTGCACCAAGTGTGGTTGAAAAACACATTGCTAAAACCCTCTCTGCAGCCAGATATTTCTAGTTCCCTTATTTTCTTTGTGCTGTTTCTTCTATATACCTTCACACAGCATAGCTATAGTATCGCCAGTGTAATCTTCTTACTGTTGTGTCTGAGACAGTATTTCTATTTCCTGAGGTTGCTCTTTCTCTCTTTCATGTTCTATGTGTTTTTATTATTTACTTATTTGTATGACTGTATGACGTAGAAGCCTGGTTTATGGACCAAGACCCCACTGGGGAGGTGCTATGCAAAAACAGAATAAAAATATGGTCCCCACCCCAAAAGCTTAGGTTACTTTATTTATTCCTTATCCATTTACGTTAGGTGCTGCCTGCCTCAGAAGGGTCCCTGTATTTGCCAACAATTCCTCCATTACATTAGTTTAAATTCTTCTATCAGCCTTGTCAGGTGTCCATTTCATGCTTTTGTAGCCTATCGAATCTGTAGAGTCCCCCATAGCTATAAGATTTACCGTCATTCTCATAACCCTGCCATTTGCATTAGCTTTTCAGCCATAAATTCCAGGGCCTGGTCATCTCATCAGTTCATAAAATCATAGAAATGTATCTGGAAGTTACCTCAAGGAGTCTTTCAGATTAGCCTCTTGTGCTGAGGCAGGACCAAATTAACCCATCCCTGACAGGTGCTTGTACAATCTGTTTTTCAAAACCTCCAGTGATGGGGATTCCACAGCTTCCCTTGGAAGCTTATTCCAGAGCTTAACTACCCTGAGAGTTAGAAAGTTCTTCCTCTCATGTCTAACCTAAATCTCCCTTGCTTCAGAGTAAGCCCGTTACTTCTCCTACCTTCAATGGCCATGGAGAACAATTGATTACTGTCCTCTTTAGAACAGCCCTTAACATATTTGAAGACTGTTCTCGGGTTCCCCCCTTCAGTCTGCTTTTCTCAAGACTAAACGTGCCCAGTTTGTTTAACCTCTCCTCATAGGTTAGGTTTCTAAAGCTTTTATTGTTCTCCTCTGGACTCTCCAATTTGTCCACACCTTTCCTAAAGTGTGGCACCCAGAACTGGACACAATACTCCAACTGAGGTCTCATCAGTGTCTAATAAAATGGGACAATTTCCTCCTGTATCTTACATACAACATTCCTGTTAATTCACCCCAGCATGCAAAATTAGCTCTTTTTGCAAATGCATCACATCTGGGGCTCATTCAACCTGTATGACTGTATGACGCCCACATCCTCTTTTCCAACAGTACGATCATCTAGCCAGTTAGTTCCCATTTTGTAGTTGTGCATTTCATTTTCCTTCCTAAATGCAGTACTTTGCACTTGTCTTTAAGGAATTTCATTGCATGCATGCAGCTACCAATTACTTCAGCAGGAGGTGTGCACAGACAACCGGTGGGGTTTTCAGGCTTGGCTTTTCTAAGCTATCCCTGCACCTCATTCTGATTGTAGCACAAACCACACTTCCAAGGATCTACATGCACTCCAGATATTATTTAGTTTATTTCTTAATTCCTCAAGCCTGTACTTTCAGGCCCTGCAGAATACTTGGCATCCATATCATCCATCTGAACACAGCTAGAACATGAATGTTGCTAGGAGCTTGTCTTCCTGCCATATGTTGCCTTCTGCCTTGCCCATAATTCCCACAGAAGATCTGAGGGTCGTGACTGCACAATGCCACCTTCATTTCTAAGAGTACTGAAATATCTGCCACTACTACCCCTGCTTTTTCCTATGTGCTCCTTCAGGAACAATTCCTCTGGAATCCGTGGAGCATCAGGTCCATCTGCCTGTATCTAATATGGCCCCTTTCAACCCAAATGATTCAGTACTTAGCCTGCATTTAAGTGATGGGTAAACTATTCCTGTATATAACTCCCGGACAGGAGTTTTGCCTGGTAAAGGACTAAATAAAAGGCTGCCAGATTTGGCCCCTAATTTGCAAAGGGTTCTAGCATACTCTGAGTTAAAGGCACAGTGTGTATGTCCGATGTGATTATAGAAGGAACACTCAGTAAGAACATTGCTGTGTCGACGTTCAGTCACTCTGCTGTCATGTCAAGGCAGCCAGATGGATGCGGCTTGGTTCTGGAGGCTGTCATGCCACACTACGTGATTTAGCAGCACGTGTCCGGTTGTGCTGCGTTGATGCTGCTACTACACTGATTTACTTGTAACTCTTTTTCTCTGGCACCTCCCAAGGATACATAATTAGCTTTTCTCTGGGGACAATGAAGGAGAGAGGAAAATAGCACCACTGGTATAAGAAATGAACAACGTTCCCCTGCCAGAACTGAAAACTACCCCATCACAGCAGGCCCTGATGGGTCCCTCTGCAGGCAATCTCAGCCAGAAGGCCAAGGACAAACTGGGCACAGAGACCATGCTCCCCAAGACAGGTCAAGGGCACACTGGACGAGCTACAGGGGCTGCTCCTGCCCTTTAGATGTTGAAGACTTCAGCGTCCAGGGACATCAAGTGCAAATTTTTCACCAACCCTGAACCAGGAGGCAACATGGACTGGTGGATAGGGCACTGAACTAGCATCAGGAAAACTTGGCTCCACCTCTGTGGATGACCTTGGCAAGTCAATTCACCTCCTGGTGCCTCTGTTTACCCCCCTGTAACTGGTGGCTCATAATGCTCTCGAGTCATAGATTCCAAGGGCAGAGGGGACCATTGCTAGTCTGACCCGCTGTGTTACACAGGCCTTTATAAAGTGTCTTGAGTTCTCTGGATGAAACACTGTAGGGAAGCACAAATGCTGTTATTGTTGTTGTTATTATTCTTATTATTTATTTTATTTTAAATCTACTAAAAGGAAAGGAAAGCCACCATAGTCTATATTCACCATTCCTTCCTGGCCAGCAACTGCTCTCTGCTTCTGTCACCACCTGTCAGGTGCCACACACCCATCCTCTGAGCTACCCCCAATTTCTGCTTCCTGCTGCTCTGGAGGAGGGAGGGGCAGCATCCTTGGGGCAGCCAGTGATAAGAGCCTCCCTAACGTGCTGTTCCTGCAGGCCTGTGTCGTGGGCTCATCTCCTGTGGAGGGAAAGATTAAGGCAGGAGTGGCCAGCTTCTGACACCCGAGCCACATGCGGCTCCTCAGAAGTTAATATGTGGCTCCTTCCATAGGTACTGACTCCGGGGCCGGAGCTACAGGTGCCAACTTTCCAGTGTGCCGGTGGGGGAGAGGGTGCTCACTGCTCAACCCCCTGCTCTGCCCCAGGCCCTGCCCCCTGATAGGGAACATAATCCCCCCCTCCCCCCATTAGATAAGATTTGCCATTGTTTTTACAGTTAAACAAGCTTTGCAATTGTTTTTACAGGCCCCTATATGCAGGCCTCAGGCTTTAACTAAACCAATGCTAAGTAAGAACAATTTGTTTATCAGCATATTGAGCACTGGGGCACAAAGAAACTGGGGTGTGAAGAAACTAGGTATGAAGAAACGGGTATGGAACACTGACAAAAGAGGAACTGGGAGGAGGACAAGGGGTCCCTTGGGTGCCAGCTCAGCTGTAGGTAAGTATAGTGTGGCAAATATTGCTTACTCAAGATAACCGCAAAGAGGGGTTACAAAATGACCAAGGCAACAACTGCCAAAACACATAAAACGTGTTGAAATAGCTTGCTGATTTGCAATATTTTATGCCAGATACGGTAAAATATTAATCTTAATTTGCAGTGTTAGCAATATAACCCAAATATGGGTATGTTTTTGTAGGACGTTTTGCGGTTTTAACCTTTATAAGCTTGGTAAAAATTTGTAACAGGTAGAGCAGCCTGCCTCTTGCGAGGGGTCTATGCTGTCTCTCCCTGCATATATGCTTGTATGAAATAAAGGTGCCTCAGGCTGTCTGATCTAAAATCAACCGTGTGGTCGATTTTCCACAACACTCCACTCCACCCCTTCCTGCCCCTTCCCCTGAGCCTGCCAGGCCCTCGCTTCCCCCCCTCCATCACAGAGCCTCCTGCATGCCACAAAACAGCTGATCAGGAGGTGCGGGGAAGGAGGGGGAGGTGCTGATTGGCACGGCTGCCAACGGGCAGGAGGCACTGGAAGCTGGGGTGGACGTGGGGGGGTCGCTAACGGAGGGGGCTGCTGATGTATTACTGTGGCTCGTTGGCAATGTACCTTGGTAAATTCTGGCTCCTCCTCAGGCTCAGGTTGGCCACCCTGTTCTAAAGGGATTTGTTTTTAATTTGGGGTCTGGCCCCCAGCAGCCTGGGGGAGGTGGGAGACGGTGTGAACTCTCAGCCTCATGCTGAGGTCAGTCAGATGGGGTCCTCATAGCCAGCTCCCCCACTAGGACAGCAACGGGGGAGCCCATGAAAACGGACTCTGCCAAAAGTAAAACAAAGCAGTAACTAAAATCCTTATCACAAAGGATGCTGAATTAACTCTGTCTTTGGGGGATAGAAATGGTACCTTGATGATCCACCTCTCTGACCACATGCCCTGGAAGAGTAGGTGAAACGTCCCCCCAGCTGGCCATGCTCACCTAACCACGGCTGCCAATGATCATTTACCTGTGTGCCTTAGTCATTTACTGCTTTAAGAGCTTCTGCATTAAAAGCAGTTCCCAGTGAGGGTGGCTAGCCAGAGCCAAACACATGCTTTGTGTAACCCCTTTCACTGCAGTGGAGCTGCACCCACGATGAATGGGGACCAGTGAGTCATAAAGGTGGAGTGATTAGATCCAGACTGCTTCTGCTGCCAAACCCCCAGCAAGGGGGTGTTTGTTTTTCCAGTGGAAGAAGCTGGATGCCTCCTTTTTAATTGTTGCTTGTTCCAGCTCCACAGACTTGCAGAGCCCACAGTGCCTTCTGCACGCACTCGGCAGTTCTTCTGCCCAGGCAGTGGCTGGCCAGTTAGAACTGGGCAGTCAGAACACATGGAAAGAGAAGCAAAGCTGCTTGTTTACCCTGTTCTATTGGGATCTCAACGCAGGAGCCCTGGGAAGCAGGTTCAGATTATTATTATCCCCATTTTACGGAGGTGGAACTAAAGGCACAGAAAGGGAAGTGACTTGGGCAAGGGAATTGACAGCGTCAGTGTCAGAACCACTAAATCCAGGCACCTTGAATACACCCCCCTGCTTTAACCACCAGACAACAGCCCCTTCCAGAGCTGGGAATAGACCCACAAGTCCTGGCTCCCACATCTTCCAGCCACTACACCATGCTAACTACCAGAGCTGGGAACAGAATCCAAGAGTTCTGGCTTCCATGTCCTCTTGCTAATAGATTATGCTCCCACCCAGAGCTAGAAACGGAATCCAGGAGACCTGATCACTGGTCCCACACTCTAACCATTAGCCCACACTCCCTATATTGTAAAAGCACACACAAAAAAATCCCTGCTTTTGTGGCATTTTGCTTTTGTTTCTTACTGATACAAGAGAGATCACTGTTCACCTGTGTAAAGAGTCATTGCTCAAACTGGAGGGATCTGGGTGTGAGAGCACACAGGGAGATCAGACCCTAGGCAGCATGTAGACTATTGTGGGCAGACCTTGTCTACCTTTGACAGACACCTGGCAGGGCTGTCTCTTCTTTAGCGCTTGGATGTACAAACAGGGGAGTAGGGGTAGGAGGAAAGAGATGACTTTACCTCTGTATCTGCCATTGCTGGAATCCTGCATCCAGTTCTGATACCCACATTTTGAAAAGAATGCTAAAAAATCGGAGACGGTGCAGATAAGAGCCACAAAAAAACCTCAATCCATTTAGCTCATCAAAAAGAGGACTGAGAGGTGATTTGATGACAGGGTACAAGTACCTTTATGGGGAGAAAACTCCAGGTACTAATGGGCTCTTTAATCTAGCAGAGACAGGCAGAACAAGAACCATTAGCCGGAAATTCAATCCAGACACATCCAAATGAGAAGTAAGGTACACATGTTTAACCGTGCGGATGATTAACCATTGGAATAAACTCCCACGGGAAAAGGCAGAGTCAACATCTCTTTAAAGCCTTCAAATCCAGACTGGAGGCCTTTTTGTAAGAGATGGTTTAGCCAAATACAAGTTACTGGTCTTAATACAGAGGTAACTGGGTGAAATTTAATGGCCTGCGATATACAGATGAGATTAGATGCTCTAATGGTCCCACCTTGTTTTAAACTCTGTGAATCTCTGAACCTTTGTTCTGTGTAACTAGTGTAACCAACTGCAGTTCAAGGTGGCTCTAAACACTCCTTTACAATATTAGCTGTTCTTCTGTTTCCTCCTAGCCCAGCTCTCAGAGGAAGCATTTCAAAGTCATCATTACGCTTATTCTCCTTTGCTGAAATTTGCATTTCCCCCACCCCACCCCACTCTGCCAATGTTCCTAACTTTATCCAGCCATTTGTCAGCCACTCACACAATCATCTCTGTGCCTTCCTGCCCATGGTCCCCTGTGCTTTGTAGAACCTCCCTGAGCTCATCCACCAGGCCCCTTCCCTATCCATACTCAAGTCCCTCTTGAAGACCCACTTCTGTCCTGCTGCATGCACAAATCAAGTGATCTTGCATCAAAATTGCCTGTTGCTGTCCCTCTTTCCCAAAAGTCTGCGATGGAAATGCTTTTTCAGATGATGCACAATTAACGTGTGGAACTCATTGCTATAGGATATAATGGAGGCCAATAGCTGAGCAGAATTAAAAAAATGAGTGGACATTTAGCTGGATAATTAGAATATCCATAGTTACAACAGAAAGGGTTAAAACAAGAATAATTTAGCTAAGCCATCATGCTTCAGGGTACAAGCCAGCCTTTGACGAATGGGAGTCAGGAGGAAACATTCCCTAGGGGCAGATTATTTCATCACTACCCACTGCAGGGTTTCTTGCATCTTCCCCTGAAGCCTGAGGTGCCAGCCCTGTTAGTGATAGGAGACAGAAGCAGATGCCCCCTTGGTCTGATGCAGAGGGCAATTCCTATGTTGCTATAACTGTCTCTAAACTATGAGCTTCGCAGGGAGGGAATGTCTGTAAAGTACCTAGCACAGAGTGGCACTGCTGTAAAGAAAAGTATATAGAAATAATAACTGCTGAGGCTGATGAATCTGGTGCAAAAAGCAAAGCACATTTCAGAAGGTTGCATCTTTGATGGATGTGCTGATTGCCACCCATTCACTGTTACTCTGAGAAAAAAGTAGCCCATTCGTGATGTGATCAAAAAGCCCATGAACACTGGCAGGTGTGGAAGTGGCCTAGGAATCTACTGTTTGCCAGACCCAAGAATTCATTCTAACATCTGTCAAAGACACAGGAATGTAAATTTTAACAAAAAGCAGAACCAGCCCTGCTCCTCCACCCCTCATTTCCTAATTCCCAGTTAGAGAAAGAAAAACTTTGATAAAACTGCTGGGTTTTTTGGCACTAGATTTTTCTCTCTTGTGTAGCCAAGATAAGTAGAAGGCCAGCATGCAATGTCAGCCCTACCCCTACTGACACAGGAAGGGGGTGAGTTGAAGAGTGTTATGATGAGTGTCTTTAATATCCTTAAGTATCACAGGGGTGGCCGTGTTAGTCTGGATCTGCAAAAAGCCACAGAGTCCTGTGGCACCATATAGACTAACAGATGTATTGGAGCATAAACTTTCGTGGGTAAATACTCACTTTGTCAGACGCATGAGATATCCTTGTAACAAACAAAATGCTAATAGATCCTCACCTCATCCTTGTGTGAAGTTTGTATGTAAATGTCATCTCTAGTTAACAACCTTAACTCTGCCCTTCAGCGATGACATGCAGCAACCATATAATTATGAACAAGGCATTTTAGTGTTTGTGGACCCAGATTAGATTAAATTGATTTTAAAAACACATTAGACATTTTTCATATTTGCTGATGTGCAGCAGCACCTAGCTAAGGTACTTACCTGGCCCCCATCATCACAGTTTCTGAGCACCTCATAGTCTTTAATGTGTTCTTCTGGCAACACCCCTGTGAGGCAGGGAAGTGCTGTTATCTCATTGTACAAGGAGAGAGGAAGTGACTTGCCAGGATCACAGAGAGTATCTGTGTGAGAGTAGGAGCTGAACCTGCATCTCCCAGAGCCCAGTTGAGTGCACTAACTACTGGACCATCCTTTCTCTCATCCTTTGCCCGTACTTGGCAATACCAGCCACACTTCTGTTCAGAAACGGAAGGGAGAAGTGAGGTAGCTAGACTGGCGTTATATAACCTGCCATTTGGCTAGGATATCAAGGCTCTCTCTCCTCTTTCAAAAGTGCTGTCGGTACCTTAATGACCAGAGGTGGTCAAGACCTTGACTTTGTGTTTTATTGGAAAGATGGCATCTCCATCAGCAATGACTAGCACACTCACACCTCTGGCCTACTGAATTACCAACACAACATCATTCACTAACAGGGATTTCTTTGGAGGCCACTACTCCAAGTACTGGCCAATTTTGCAATCTGGCAAGTTGGTAGCCAAGCCAGTAGCAGGTTAACATTGTTTCAGGCAGAAGCCCTGCTTTGCACAAGGTGCGTGAATCATTTAAGATGGAATTAAATTAGGACACTTTGAGTAGGTAGGTTCAAAATGTAACAAAGCCAGCATAACTTGTTTGTTATTGTTAGCTCCTGGCCTTCACATTCCAAACGTGTTCCTTCTCCCAATGAATCCTGCAGCACTGATTAATTAAATAAATGAAGGGTGGATGCCTTGTACCTCCCAATGCGAACAAAGCCAAACCATTCATACAGGCTTTGAAAAGGGCTCACATGGGTGCACTGCTAAGTTGGTTTGGGACCTACAAAAATTAAGGGTTTTTTTGCTGATTTTTATAATGACACCAAAGTGATCACTCAAAGTGAGGCTGAGTCACCAATTAATGGATGGTGGCAGCTGAGGATCACAGCAGTGGATCTGTGTGGTTAAAAGGTACAATAATAAACAATTTAAAACAATGTTTAGACTGAGATTTTGGCAAAGATTCAAGCTGCTTCCTCAAATATTTTATCCAGTCCAGCTGACCCACTCCTTGTTTATCAGTTCGCTGCCTTTCTAGATTTCAGATTTTAGCCTTCCTTCTGCTGCTATTATCCAATTGGGTAGTCAAATGAACATGGCTTGGCTGCATCTGTAATGCTCAGATTATTGCTCCACTGACTGTTACCCTTCTAGAGAGCTTTCCATCAGTGGATCTTCAAACACGTTACCACACTTTTTTCAGCATTATTGATATGATGTCACTACCTGTGGCTGTCGCGCTTGGTGCTGTACAAGCATAGGTATGGGCACAATCAATGCCAAGTGTGTCAGAAGATGAGCAACATGCAAAGGGTGGAAGACACTACATACAATTTAGGATCTCAGAACCACCATGACAGCTGTGCTCTCTGGGACCACGCAGATTTTAGGGCCCAGCACAAAGCATATGAGAGCTGCAGACACAGCGTTCAAAACTGCTAGCAACTACACACACACAGAAAAAAAAAGGAAATTAACAAAATCTAACCCCCCTACTCAAGTAGAGTTTTGACCATGAAAAGGGAGAACTGACAGGGATGTCAGGAAGTCCATGAGGGACTTCACTGTTGCTATTGATTTTACAGGGAAGGCACATCGTGATAGGCAGCACTATAAAACCCTAAGGCTAATAGACAGATTGTTACATATGGGGAAACTGAGGCATAAAGAGATTAAGTGACTTGCACAAGGTCTCTCAGGTGAGTTGGGAATTGTACCAAGACCTCCTGAAACCCTGTTCCATGCCTTAACCAAAAGACCATCTAAGAAGTATTCCTTTTGGAAAGGTAACAAATCAAAGATTAGGTGAAGCAGCATCTGATCTCATTTCATTTTGAAGGGGAGGAGAGTGATATTCAGGAGAAGGCTCTGAATGGGTCAAAATTCTGTCAAAATATTTTTTCATGAAAAATTAAAAAAAATTATAGGAAAAAACCAATGGTTATGGAGAAATCTTGTAAAATGTGAGCACCAAAAGCTGAAAATCATTTAGCAAAACCCAACATGTTTTAAAACAAACAATTTACAAACAGTGAAAAAAATTCAGCTTTTTTATTGAAAACCCTAATACCATTCCATGGGCAATTCTGATGAAAACTAAACAAACACAACATTTTTGAAATTTCCTCTGCAAAATAATGGCATTTTTAACCAGCTCTGTGAAAGGCTCCTTCGCACAATGTGCATTTTCCCCTTAAGAGCACTGAAGATGATGAAAGACTAACAGTTCTTTGCTGCTCAGTCTCTGTATCATTGTTTTAGTCTCAGAATGGGTGGCCGTGTATGTTTACCCAGACCACCGACACATTTGCTAATGAACATGCACAAATGCTCTTGTGGGAATGGCAGAATGCAGCCAGCCAGTCAAACACAACATCGGGGTGAGGGGAGCAGCCCTGTTTGTGAGGGTCAAGAGCAAGGCAGAAGAGGCACCTGCTGGGAACGTGATTCAGTATCCAACCTCAACAGCAACACTTTTTCCAAACTGCTCCGTGGGGTCCTGTCAGTCTCACCCTTTCGTTCTATAATTCACTTTAGGAAGCAGAGTTTAATTTCCTCTCTCAATATTTTCCCTGTGAATTAAATGCTGGCAAAAGATGCTGGATTAACATTCACAGCGTCCACGAAGTCCTGTGTTTATACACAGACCAGAGAGAACAAGGAAAATGGCAGGGGAGCCTTCCCCCTCACTTAGGGTGACCAGCTGTCCCGATGTTATAGGGACAGTCCTGAGTTGTGAGCCTTTTTCTTATATAGGCTCCTATTACCCCCCACCCCCGTCCCGATTTTTCACACTTGCTGTCTGGATACCCTACCCTCACTGTCTCATCTAAGTGCAGACTAGGAAAGATGCAAGGGGTAGTTGATGGTGCCCATTCAATCTCGAATCTGTCTGTGAGACTACAAAGGACAGTTACTGATAACAGCGGTATCCGTGATATAGATACCTCCTCTGTGTGTGTGTGTGTGTGTGTGTGACCACATCTATATGTAGATGTATATATTATGTATAAAGTACTAAAACATTTGCTAGTAATGGCCAAAGCACCCCAGTTTACCTTTGTGCTGCTGCAATGTTTTGGGTAATCTTTGCAGAATTGCCTATTATTTTTTTGATGTAGTGTTCCCCTTCGGAAGTGAACCGACCCCATCTATTCATTTTAAGAAAGTTTCCAAAGAACATACATCAGATAGTGATGACTTGCTGTCACTTTAAACCGGCACAGGATTTAAACTGGCACTGGCAATGGGTCCAAATGAGACCCCAAATCCCACCCACTTCCTCTCCCCACACAATTTCAGAGGGTGGGAAGAAAGGGGGTGGATTTGAATTCCTGGAACCAAAGACATCCTATTTGATTGCAGCAATATCCCAGAGCAGAAGCAACCTATTTTCCAACTCAAGCTAGTGGAAATCTCACAAGTAAGGCTGATCTAATGACAGCTCATCAGTTTTGAGCTGAAAACCTGCAAGTACAGCAGATGAGATGTTGACGCCATCGCATCTGAACCGTAGCTCTAACCCAACCGATCTAAACCAGAAGCAGACCCAGGCAAGGCCTGGCCAGCCCATTACAACTTTAAACTTCCATCAGATCTTTCAGAGTCGAAAGGGCCTCTGCCTCACCCCAGGAACTCTCCGGACAGACCCCTATGTAAACAGTTTCTAGATCTAAATGAATAAGCTGGTTGTTATGTCTAAGATTCTTATTCAGAGGCACATTCTCTCCTGAAAATGAAATGAACCTAATTTTCTGAGCTCTAAACACGTCTAAACATTTCCCAAGACAACATTCAACTCTCAAAGTCATCTGAGACCCAGCAAATATGGGGCAGCCAAGGGGACAAACCTCCCATAATAAGAACCTTAAGAAAGAATGTTACTAGGTCTCAATCTGACTTCTCTTTCTGGGTGTACATCAGGAGTAACTTCACTGAATCCAACAGAAGTACACCACCGGAAATAAAATCTGGGTTAGGCCCAATACATTTAAAAGAGGTCAGACTAGCTGCATAAATAGCATTGTCTGGAAGCCTTTTTTCCCTTTCTGATGCAAATGTCTTAGCATAATAAAAGTGAGATGCTGCCAGGTGTGGGAATGAAATCTGGGTCACAAATGAGGGACAGTCGGGAGCTATGACAGCATCACCTAGTTTCTGAAACAGTTTAATCTCTGTCAGTTACAGCAGGGTGGTATTTTCACTGGCTTCCTATGCTCAGGCAAACTGTGGTGGTTCTGCTGGGGTTTCTCCTTCCCTGGAACTTGATGTCCGGAATGCCTCGTTCACCACCCCTTCACGTTCAGGCATGCTTTTAAGCAGCTTAGAAATCTGATAAAGCTGTAGCACGCTCTGTTCCTCTCCTAATCTTTTGTCTAGCCAAGCAGAGAAAAATATCACCACACTATTTGCCTCCAAAAGACCCACACCTTGACAAATGCAACACACTGTAGCAACGCTGGGCAATTGAAACTGTCATTTGGTTGCTGATAACTAGAACCGGTCAAAAAAATATAATTTTCCAAGAACTTTTGACCAGCTCATTGAAAAATGAGAGAGGGGGAGAAGTTAATGACAATTATTGTGAAACTATGGCACATTTTATTTACCAGAATCGCTTGTTCTTTTGACCACAATACAGTAGAGATCAAACCAAACCAAAACAAACACCCCTGAATATTGCAGATGTTCAAAATCCAAACTCAGGTCTGATTTTTGCAGCGGGATACTGTCTCCATACTGGGGGTTGAACCATAACCCCAGCTCCAAACAACCCTACAAAATTTAGGGCTGTTCAGAATCTGGGTCTTGATCTGAATTTTGTATGCTACAATTAGTGTAGCATACTAACCTCATTGGTGATCATTAGCTTAACTCAGAATGCTAACCACTGTAATTCCCAGATCCTGTATGTGCACCACCTGATTGACTAGCCATTTTCCTAGGGTTTTACTCTTTAATCTAATCTCCCTCTAGCACACTCATCGTTGTGGTATCTGGGCTCCAGGTATGTTGCTGGCAAGCTCTGTGCTGGATAGGTGGCATGCTGATGGCAGAGATGTAGGACCACAGGATGGAGAAAGATCTGATCTGCTCCACTGCCCAATCCTCTCAATGTGACCTAACTCCCTTGCTTGCCAAACCAGCAACCGGGAAAACTGGCTCCATTGGACTGATCAAGCCAAGAGAACTGACGAACCAGAGCAGTGTGGGCAATGTGCCAGCACACAGAGACAAGGCTGGTGACAGAATCCTCAACCTGCCAGAGACCAAAAGTCTGGCCTTCAACTGAGCCCAACCCAGCGCCAATCCGATTGGCTCACTCAGTGGAAGGCTCCCCTGTGCCCTTACCTGCCAGAACTCCTTTCTGTTCTGGGTAGGGACTGTGGCCCTGTTCTGGATTCAAGCTACATAGACCCTGGATAAAGGACTCCAGCTGTGGACTCAGTTATGGCTTTAGCCACTGGGGTCAACTCAGAGCTGCACTGCCCATGGGGCAACACCTGGAGTTACTTTACTGAAGCCACAGGAGTTAGGGCAAGGGTGGATGAGGCCCCCAGTTTTCAGGTGTTCTGCATGAGCTCCTCCTGTACATTGCGGGAGCAGAATCACGCTTTCAGGAAGCTCCTCATTAAATGATTTCTTGTTTCAATACCTCATTCTTAAAGGGCCAGCCTCAGTTTTTGTTAAAGTAAGTCCATTGATCCCAATAATACCAGTTGCTCCACCAATCTCGTTACAAGTCCGTTGATGAAGGGGCCTTGTCATTTGGCAAATATTTGTCTGCTCCAGCATCAAGACACATTCCCTTTTACAGTTTGCAGCTTAGACAAGAGCTAACATGAAACAACCAGGGGTGGGGCCTTTTTTCAGTAATGAACAGATCTGGTAATAGCTGCCAAACAAGTAGGACAGGACTGTGGAAGCAACTTACAGCAGGAGAGCCAAAAGGCTCAGCAGTAAGGGGTGTAATTATATTCAGCTTAAGCAATGCCATAGACACAGGATGCCAAACTGCTCCATGACATAATTCCAGTGGTTTCAGTGACATTACACCAGGGGGAAACTGGACCCAAGTTACCAACACGTTTATAGCTTTTTATTTTGAAAATCTAACCCATGTCGATGATTATGTAACAACAACTGCCAAAGCTCTTCATGTGGCCCCTCAGCAAAGGCTAATCACGGTGCTCTCCTGGCATAATACAGAGGCTGCTTTTGCTGTTAGGGATTGCACAGGTTTGGATGCCATCCTTTCCAAAGGGCTGTTTTTAACTGGGTTTTTGCCCCATTTTGCTTCTTCCAATACAGTGTATTTCTTGGAGGGGGCGAGGGAGGAGGGAGAGATGGGGAAACTGTATTTATTTCTTCTTGCTTTACCATAGAACTATTAGAATGTCGAGTCTGTTATTTTCCTAGAGAACTCCTTAGGTGCCTCATCAGATGTGTATTGATAATTGTCACATTTAATTGAAGGGGATCGGGGAACTGAGAATTTAACAAAGACATCTCTTCTCCTGAGTGGTCTTTAGCCATCAGAGTTAAATAGATGATACCACGAACAAACAACAAAGAGTGTTAAACAGTCTAGTCAGTTTAGACAAGTCCTGGTTTTCTACTGTAACAAAGGGAAAGGAAATTAAAAAGCAAGCAGATAACAATAAAAATAAAACTACAATCTTTCAGGCTTTCTTTATCCATCATAAGGAAGCAAAGGAAAAATAGAACTGTTGGTCCTAGCAGGTCACCTTTAAGGGTTAGATCCTGCTCCCTTACAAGTCAGGGGGAGTTTTGCAGTTGAATTAAAGGAGAGCAGAAGGAAGTCCAAAGCTTCACAGCGTGTTTTACCCCACATATGTGTAGGAATTGGATTGAGGAGCACATGTGAAGTGAGGTTACATTGTCACAGGGCAGATTGCTTATGTCAGTAGTGTCCATAGGTTCACAGAAATATGGATAGCTATAGAACAGCAAAACCAAGCTGGTTTTCCGCACAGCAGAGACTCATTTTGGATTTATCATGTCTGCAACATTCCAAACCCAGAGCCTTGAGAGATTCCATCTCAGAGCCCAGAAGCTTATCTGTGATTTGCCAGATCAGGACAGTAGAACATCCTTGCAACATTCCTGAAAAGAACCCAAGGGCACCACAATTCAGAGTGTGGGGAAGCTAGAAGGGCCGGGAATAAGAATCTTAGCACATGTCAGACCCAGTACCTGGACACCTAATTGGAGCAGATACAGGGACAGCTTTGGCAGCTGAAAAAAAAAAGACTTGGGCCTTAGAAATGGAAAAGGGCAGCCCTCATCAGATTATGAGGAATACCGAAAGGTAAGGATCTGATGGATATGATTCTGGAAGCTACATCCAGACATACAGGATCTGAGTTCAGCAGTTCTTAACCACAGACTGGTGTTTCGTTAATTTAAAATGTGCCATGCGCCAAACAACCACTGTATGTTTACTTTGTAGAAGGGGTCTGGAAATGTACACTATATCCTGGTGTCAGAAGAACAAGGATCCTGTATCATCACTGGATAGATGGGCTGGGCAGTTGAGGAAGTGTCTCTTGGAAGCCCTTAGCTTGTTATTTAGGTTAAATAGATATAACTATGGCATGTGTTTGCCTTCAAAGCTCCCAAGGACAATATTATTGAGCCCCAGAAAGCTGGGTGAAGTCTTGTTAGATGCTGGCAGTTAAGTGCTAAAATGAGGAAAGGTCATTTGACGATGACTTGATCTTGGAAGATTCTTGAGTTCATACTGGTTCTGGTTCCTCAAACTGTGGACTTCAGAGAAAATGATGTTCTTAGTGTCCCTGGGTGGCAAACTACAAAACTCAGCTATTAAAATTTGCTGAACCAAAAGGCTGGAAAGGAAACGTCTCTGAACTAGCCAAACATCCTGAGTCTGTAAATCTGGGCAGCAAGTCTCCCCTGAATGGGATCTCTCATGGTATTTTGTAACTTTCTGACATCGAATAAAGACCATTGTAACCTGAAGGCCCCAATCCTGTACTGTGATCTGTTCAGGTGGACTGTTGTGCCTGCACGCAGCTCCACAGGAGTCAACCTCTATCTGCACAGATCAGGGTCTAATTTGTAACAAACACACAGTTTAGAATTGCCGTCCTGGAAACTGCCCTTTGATCCATCTACTCTGTCCTGCTGCTGGCAACAGCCAGTACCTGATGCATCAGTGGAAAGTAACAACCCCTTACTCCCACCCAATTTGCACACAAGGCCATTGTGCAAAGCTCTAAAATGCCGGTGATCGCTTTGTGCCCTGAAGCAAGAATGAGCCTTCATTATTCTTATCATCATGATCTTAAAGTTTTGTGTTTAATTTCTCTGGGAGAATTCCCACTGTCAGGCCTGCTGCTAGAGGCAGATCTAAGAGCTGCGCCAGGAAATGTTAATTACTCAGATGGTTTATTTGAATCATTAATAACAGGAAAGGTTGCCGCAACCCTTAATAGAACAAGGCAGGTTTACAAGACACCCAGCATGCATGGAATGAGGCAACTTCTATGCTTCAGAGACAGCTGGCAACCAAAATGAGACAGCCCAAACCCAGGCAAGATAAGACGCAAGATAAGAATAGTTTAGGAGAAGGATGGGGAAAGCTGGTTGTTAATGAAGGGAAGAAGGGCCGAAGGATTGGGAGGAGGTTGGAGGAGGATTCAAAGGGACAGGAAGAGAGGGCACTAGGCAGATCAGGAGAGGGGAGTTAAGGAGTAGATAGAAGGAATGTAGCTGAGAATGGGTGAAGGAGATACAGGGAACAGCAAGTGAGAGGCCTGGGAAGAGTAGAGGGACTGACAGGGAGATGGGGAGAGAGCAGAGACATAGCAGGGGGAGGCCATGTTGGGGCGCACTGGCAGCTGGCTAATAACTGGTACGAATTAGATTCCAGTGGAAGGATTCTGAGAGTTGGTAACATTAACAGCAGCATTTTGGACAGTCTGGAAGTGGGGAAAAAGAAGAGCTGCCGTGTCAGAAATGGAGCCAAAGAGCTTGTCTACACAGCAGCGAGCCTGCCAGCCTGGGTCAACAGACTGGGGCAAGCAGAGCTCAGGCCAGCACTCTGAAAAGAGCTCTTTGAAGTTACGGCTCAGTCTCTAGGCTTCATGGCCCCAGCTCCAGCCCGAGCTGTCTACACAGCTATTTTCAGAGTGCTAGCTCAAGTCCCAGTCTGTTGTCCTGGGCTAGGAGGCTCATTTCCACAGGCTGTGTGGACAAACCCTTAGGGTATGTCTACACTGCAAAAACAGGTGAGTTCTTAACTGGGCTTAGCTAACTCAGGCGAAAGTAACAAAGACACAACAACTTGGCTTCCCTCTAGGCTCTAACTTGAGCTGTTATCCTGAGTTAAAAGCCAAGTTGCTGTGTCTTCACTGCTATTTTAGCCTGCGTTAGCTAATTTGGTTTCAGAGTAGCAGCCGTGTTAGTCTGTATCCGTAAAAAGAACAGGAGTACTTGTGGCACCTTAGAGACTAACAAATTTATTTGAGCTTATGCTTTTATTTTAGCTAATTTGGGTTAGATACACTGAGTTGAGAACCAACCTTTTCACTTTTTATTGATTGTTTTTCTTTTTGCAGTGTAGACGTACCCTTAGCTGAGCTCCCACCTCAAATTAGCCCTTCTCTGGATCTGCTCATGCTCCGTAGTTGGGTTTGCACCAGATTGGCATCACGTCCACACTGGGTGCCGACCCTTCAGAATGGGCAAAGTGAAAACAGCTAAGCTTTGCACAACTCTGTTCTGCGTGGGTTACATGCACCCCCGGTTTGCACCAGGAGAACCTTAATTAACTAAGCAAGTCTCAGGATTCACTGTAGGACACTGGCCAGTGCTGACATGCTTTATACTGTCAGACTGAACCGGTTTCCAGAGATAAGAGCCTCTTCACGGAGGTGCTGTGGGTGAAGGAGAGGGAGGGTCTGTGGCAGCTTAGAGGAAGGCCTATGTTAGAGTGCCTGGTCTGAGCCACGTCTGACACTCCCCAGCTCCTCTGTTCCAGCCTCAGTGCAACCTCCTGCTCTCCTCAGCCTCCCCTTGCCACTGTATTCCGCTCCCTCCTTTGTACAGTGAGGGAGTGCCAGTGCCTCTGGGCTGAGACCGCTTGACAAGGGACCCAGAAGTGGTTTTGTCTTGATGACAAGATGGTGGGCCAGGGTTGGGTGGCTCACCATTTGCAGGGAGAGGGCTCGCTGGAAGTGTGTCTGAGGAGGCAAGTGGGGAGCAAGGTCACCAAGGGTGTAGAAAGAATCGGCAGGGCTAGTGGATACATTCTGTATTGCTGGCCCTCTGCACAACACCTACCAGGCTGCTTCAAAACCCGGGAGGGAAGTGTGGAGGGGATCTTCCCTGGCCTCTGCACTGTGGAGATCTGCAGCAGGGAGGCTTGTAAAGAGGGTCCCCAGCACTTCATGCTAACAAAAAGCAGCACAGAGGCCTGGGCCAAAGCCTGCTCTCTGGTTTGCAGGTGCTAATCCTGAATAACTCACTGTGATGGATGGTGTTAACAACCTACTAGCGCTGTGATTCTGTGCACTGGCGGGTCTGAAAAATCAAAGAACAAAAATAATTCATTTCAGATCAAATAAAATGTGTTGGTTTAAAAAAATTAAAAATCAAATGGAGGGACTTTTCAAATCGGAAAACTATTGTGAATCGAAAAATCAAAATGTTTCATGTTGAAAATACTGAAATGAAACATTTCCATTTCTTCAGATCTTGATTTGGTTTTTTTGGACCAAAACAATTTGGCAAATGGGACACAAATGAGTGAAATGTTTTGGTTGGCCCAAATGTCCTTTTGTTGTTGCTGCAAAAAACAGGTTGGCCTGAAAAATTCCACCCAACTCCATTCACTGCAGACCTACACGGCTATAGCTGAGAGCAGCATCTGCCCCCCTCCTCCCCTCCCTTTCCCTAACCCTCCCTCCACCCTCCCGTCTTCCTGATTAATTTGCTTGCACTCTCCCTGCCAAGGATGTAGTGGCCTGCTGCTCTGGGGCTGCTTTCAGATGCAATTCCTCTTGAACAGTGTCTCCTTCCAAAGCAGAGGTGAGAATGCCACCATCTGAGCATGTGGAGAACTGCATGTTAGCAAGATAAATAGATGCACCCGGCACTGCGCTTAGGGGAAAAGATATATGCAGGCTGCTAACAAATCTCCAAAAGTTCAGTGTCCGGAGAAGCAGGCGTTGATTAAGCAAAGGGTCCTGATGGAGTCTTGGCTTCTGAACCTGGTGAGGCAGCAAGAAACCAACACCCAAATTGACTCCCTAAGTTATGTTGCAGAAACGCATTGACTTCAGTGGGCTTGTGCCTGCTTAGGCCAGGCCTGAATGGGGCTGGAGTTAGGGGCTGGTTGTGAGAAGATCAGTGGCAGAAGAAGACCAGAAGAAGGAGTTTGTTGCACAGGGAGTGAAGAACCCCAGTGTCTAGGTCGGTCCCATATCTGAAATTCCCAGTTCAGGCTCAGATCTACAGCAAGCAACACAGCGAGCGGATGTGGCCCCCTCAGCTATCTGACTGTCCCTCCCCCCTGCCACCTTTCCTTTCTGCATGCAGGATGGCAGAGCAGGGAAATGACCAACCTGCTCTTTCATCCCTGCTGCAGCTTTGGGCGGGGTGACTGTGCAGAGGGTGTTCTCACGTCCCCACCTGCAGGCAGAGAGGGTTGATTCCAGAGCCCTGAAGGACTAAAGCAGCCAGCAGTGCTGGAGTTCAGAGATCCTGGGCTAGATGCAGGTCTGCCTTTTTTCAGAGGAGGTGTCTTCTGGGCAGATAGACCACAGCTCAGCACTCGCTTCTGCTGGCCAATTCATGGTTCGAACCAAGTGCCCTCACTCTCAAGGCCTTTCCCACCTCTGCCCATCCTGGTTGTTCTATCACTGTCCCTGTTTGCCTCAGCCCCCCGTCGGCCCACGTCTCTCACACCCATGACTGCTCTTTTCCACTCCATCCGACTGGGACGGAATGCCCCCTGTGAACTGGTCTGCAAGGCTCCTGCCCTGCCCTGCCGTAAAATCCCGCCTCAGGACCCAGCTCTGCTAGGATGCATCTGAGAAATAAATTGGCAAATTAGCTAAGAAGAGAGGAAGGGCCGCCCCATGGGGAGACCTGGGTTCCAGTCCCTGTTCTACCACAAACTTCCTGTGTGACTTTGGGCAAGTCAGTTAGCCTCTATGTGCCTCTATTTCCCATCTGTACCAGGGGGATGATAGCATCGCCTGCTGTGAGGATGAATACATTAAAGATTGTGAGGTGCTCAGATGATGTGATAATGGGGGCAGCTAAGCATCTGAGATAGGTTGCTTCTCTTTATTCAAAAATTAAACCCTTTGATTTTATATGTTATGGCTCTTCCCTTCCTCCCTCATTTGGCTGAGTGAGCATTCTTTGGGGCAGGGATGTGTCTGCCTATGGGTGGACAGCACCTACCACATGGTGGGCATAGCAAGAATACATAAATATTGCTCATAGTTTTATTACTCTAGTTCCTATTTTCCTTCTAGGGAGCCATATACCTATTTCTGGATTGGTCCCGTAACTGTATGTGTTAACAACTGATAGCATGCTAGTCAAGGATGGGATTCAAGCCACCCCTAGCGACTCCCACCAGAATCTCTGTTAGGTATTTATAAAGTGTCTATCACCTTGATATCCATGTGTCAGCCATGTGCTGGATCTTATCAAGCCCCAGCTGATCTCCCATCCTGCAACTTGGCTCAGGAGAATGGTTATATTTTCACCTGCTTCACCATCAGAACTCTGCTAGGACCCTGTTCTCCTTCCAGGTTACTGGGATCTTCTCAAATCAAGGTGCTGAGATGCGATAGCAATGTACATATATCCGTGAGCATCACTGGTTGAGCACTCTCGCAACTCTGACTAAACTCCTGAAGTCTTCTTCCACTATGCTCTGGACTCACTGTAAAAGGATGGTTGTGTTGGCCTGAAACAACCACATCATGATAGCAGGTGCAAATGCTGCAGGGAAAGGGTGAAGTGGGGGTATGGTGATTCACTGAGGCAGGCAGCTCATTAACCCACCCAGGTAAGATAGAAGTGGGATTGTCTCTCAGGAGAGATGAGGTGTGGACTAGGGTGTGGACTTAGCCTGAGGAAGGAACCTTTAGCCACATGTATTGGCCCTTTAAGAAGGTGATGGATCCTGCATTACCCTGCTCCTGGCTTCTGTTCAGCAGTGAAGCATGCTGGGAGTTGTGGACTCCTGCAGCAAAGCATGCTGGGAGGGGAGCCAGGAATATAAAGAGCTCACTTCCCTCATGCCTGGGGCAGAATGAGAAGAGCTGTGGGGCTCTCCCAGGAAGGACCCCAACACCTGGATAAAGGACCTCAAAAAGGAGGCAGGGGTGTTTCGGGGATACTGACACAGCTCTGCTGAGGAAGACAGCAGCCAGCGACCCCAGAGGGAAGAGGAGTTGTGTCAGCTGAACTATATATTGGGAGTTTTCTACAAGGAAGAACCTGTGACCCAAGGGAGAATGAGGTGTGTGGAAGGAGCCCTGAGGCTGTGGGTGGTGCTGCTGAAACAGACTGCCTCAGTCACAAGGGACAGGTCAGGTGATAGGTCAATATCTAAAGGAGGGCTGGGTTAGTTTGGCTAGAGAGTCAGACTTGGCCAAGCCAAGAGACAATGGAAATCCCCCTGGCCTGTGATGGAAACAAAGCCTGAGCTGGAGGTTTGTGCTGACCATATGTTATTGTGTTGTGTTGTTCACTATTAATAAAAGCAAAGTTCAGGGTCAGGGATGTGTTTGGACTTTGTGTCCTCAGTGGGTTGTGTTGGGGAAAGCTCCTGCTCCCACAGCTCAGCTGGATTCTCTGGAGGCAGCCTCTTCTTTGGTTGCTCCAAAGTCCCGCTGAGATGTACAGCGGTAATGCCCCCAGGATGCGACAGACCTGCGTAGAGCATATTTAGAGCTGTGCTAGACTCTGGAAAGACTGTGCAGCAAGCGAAGGAGACCTGCCCATCGTGTTGGTCCCTCTCGGGCAGGACTGAGGCAGTGTGGCCAGTGTTTTCCCCAGGAATTGAAATTGGGGGGAGGGTTCAAATACATGGGGTATGCGGTACTGAGGGCCAATGAGGGATGAGACTGTGAGGGCTAAGGTGGGCTGTATGGCACCATAGTAAACACTAAAAAATGTTTCACAACCATTTTATTAGATTTAACTCATTTTAAAATCATCACAGAAATTCAAGTTGGCTACTCAAGCCTTCTATGAAGCATGACATCTACATCTCTCTTGTTATAATTTTTCACAACTCTGTTAATGAACTTCTCTAATGCAATGCAGTCATCTTTGGTGGCTTCTTGTGTGTCCGTTACCTCCAGTCCTTCATGATATGCTCAGGAGCAGGCAGAAGGTGACATTTTTCAGAACGCAAAATTCTATTCAGTGATGGAAAAAGAACGCTCAGCTATAGCTGTTGTGACTGGGAGTAACAAGAGATGAATTCCTACTTCTTTCATCCCAGGAAACAGCACAAAGATCAGGTCAAGCCACTAGTGATGATAAAGAAGAAGTTGAAGTTAAATCTTCATTTGTTCATCATATGATATTCCACTCTGTGTTCAAATTCTTTCTTCTATCCTGATCACTGCTGGTAGTGCCTTACCCCACTCAAGTGTAGGTGTTTTATAAGACATAGAGGTTGAGTAGAATTCAGAAATCACTACTGTAGATTTGTAAGAATCAAGTCTGTGTATTTTTTCAGCTGGTTTAACAAACACTTCTTGTCCTCCTCACTGAAGGACTCAATATAAATGCCTTCATTAGTCAACCTCTTGACAGAAGTCTTTGCTTTCTTCCATTAATAATGCATTTTAAAAATCTTGGCCTACTAGGAAATATATATTTATATAAGTTTCCCAGTCACAAATCTACCGTTCTGGAGCAAAGTCACTAAAACAGAGTCCAACAAACAAGTGCCCCTTCCTTCTCCCCACTCCACTCATAGTTGTTGTCCTTGGTCAGTGGAGACTTGGGGGCTTGTCTACATCAGAAAGTTGCAGCGCTGGTGAGGGAGTTACAGCGCTGCAACTTTGAGAGTGTCCACATCTGCAGGGCATCACCAGCGCTGCAACTCCCTGTTTGCAGCGCTGGCCGTACTCCCGTTTTGTCTCGGGTGTAGAGGATCCAGCGCTGGTGATCCAGCGCTGGTAATCCAATGTAGACAGTTACCAGCGCTTTTCTTGACCTCCGTGGAGGGAGGAAGCCTCTGGTAATCAAGCTGGTTTCCTTTCCCGGTTTGCTCTCTCGGTCCCGGAGCCAGCCAGCAAACCGCAGGGAAGGAGACCTGCTTGCTCGGGGTTCCGGGACCGAGAGAGCAAACCGGGAACGCCGCGGTTTGCTCTCTCGGTCCCGGAGCCAGCCAGCAAACCGCAGGGAAGGAGACCTGCTTGCTCGGGGTTCCGGGAACGAGAGAGCAAACCGGGAACGCCGCGGTTTGCTCTCTCGGTCCCGGAGCCACCCAGCAAACCGCAGGGAAGGAGACCTGCTTGCTCGGGGTTCCGGGACCGAGAGAGCAAACCGCGGCGAAGCTGGTTTCCTTTCCCGGTTTGCTCTCTCGGTCCCGGAACCCCGAGCAAGCAGGTCTCCTTCCCTGCGGTTTGCTGGCTGGCTCCGGGACCGAGACAGCAAACCGCGGCGTTCCCGGTTTGCTCTCTCGGTCCCGGAACCCCGAGCAAGCAGGTCTCCTTCCCTGCGGTTTGCTGGCTGGCTCCGGGACCGAGAGAGCAAACCGCGGCGTTCCCGGTTTGCTCTCTCGGTCCCGGAACCCCGAGCAAGCAGGTCTCCTTCCCTGCGGTTTGCTGGCTGGCTCCGGGACCGAGAGAGCAAACCGCGGCGTTCCCGGTTTGCTCTCTCGGTCCCGGAACCCCGAGCAAGCAGGTCTCCTTCCCTGCGGTTTGCTGGCTGGCTCCGGGACCGAGAGAGCAAACCGCGGCGTTCCCGGTTTGCTCTCTCGGTCCCGGAACCCCGAGCAAGCAGGTCTCCTTCCCTGCGGTTTGCTGGGTGGCTCCGGGACCGAGAGAGCAAACCGCGGCGAAGCTGGTTTCCTTTCCCGGTTTGCTCTCTCGTCCCGGAACCCCCCTTGAAGCCGCCCAACAGCGCTGCAGTGTGGCCACATCTAACACCACTTGCAGCGCTGGTTGCTGTAAGTGTGGCCACTCTGCAGCGCTGGCCCTATACAGCTGTACTAATACAGCTGTAACAACCAGCGCTGCAAAATTTTAGATGTAGACATGGCCCCAGAGTACAGAGGTGCTTTCATGTGAGTTCATGTCCCACCCTGGGGGGTGGGCAGGAGAAAGCACCTTGCTCGTTCTTCCATCCACTCACCACCGCTCTGGCGCTGTTGTTTGTCATGTCACTGTTCACTGCATCTCTCCCTTGCTGATGGCCCTGCGCCTTCACCTTCTGCTGCCGCCAGCTGCCACGGTGAGTCGGTCTCTCACGGTTCCACCCAGCTCTCATGATTTCAGCTCTCGATGGGGGAACCTCACTGCTAGCGCAGGCTGGGCTGTTTCTCCCACAGAAACACTGTCCCACAGCAGGTCTAAGCACTGAGACCTGATCATCAGTGACTTCAGCTCTAGTGGTCACTTAACAAAACAAAGGACTCTCTATGGAGCCTAACTAGCTCTGTCTTTAAACAGGGAAGAGGGGCAGGTCAAAGGGCAGGCTTAAGACTCTTAGGCAGAGCCCACACCACCAAGCAAAACACCTATACCCCACCCCTCCCTCTTTCTCTCTCTCTCCAGGATATGGATGGCACCCGAACCCCCGGCTTAGCAGGTGCATGTCACTTGAAGGTGACCAGTGTTTAATTTGTAATGAAATAGGGGTCAGGGCTCAAGCAAGTTTGCTACTTTCATAACTGATGCGTCAAACCCAGAGGTGCTGGGGCTCTGAACCGCCAGGCCTGGAGGTGCCAGGGCTCTGAACCACCAGGCCTGGAGGTGCCAGGGCTCTGAACCACCAGGCCCAGAGGTGCCAGGGCTCTGAACCACCAGGCCCAGAGGTGCCAGGGCTCTGAACCACCAGCCCGGAGGTGCCAGGGCTCTGAACTGCCAGGCCCGGAGGTGCCGGGGCTCTGAACTGCCAGGCCGGAGACTCCGGGGCTCTGAACCACCAGGCCTGGAGATGCTGGGCTCTGAACTGCCAAGCCCGGAGGTCCCAGGGCTCTGAATGGCCGAGCCCAGAGGTCCCAGGGCTGTGAACCGCTGGGCCCAGAGGGGCCGGGGCTCAGCCCTGGCAAGCCCTAGCACAAATTAAGCCCTGAGGAAGACTTCCTCATTCAGGCAGGCTAAGTGCAGTTCTGCTGCCATTTACTCATACAACTAGGATAATAACATTTCATGACCCCACAGTCAGTACTAAAGTGATTTGTAACCCAACACCAGCCAAAATTGATTACATGGGCAACGCAGCTCTGTCTGCTGGCAGAGTGCCTACCTAGGCAGAGTAGGTGTGTTCATATAAATACAGTCTGGTCCTGAAACCTTCCCCTCTCCCCTGGCTCATCACTAGCAGCTAGGGGAGAGCTCATTCAGACCTTGCTTACAAATCATCATTTGAAATGAGTAGGTTGGCCAATACAGCCAAAACAAATGTGCCAACATTGTCAAAAATAACAGCTATCTGAGGAAGCTAGTTTCTGCTCATACTTTTCAAACCCATTATGCTCTCTCAGTACAAGTATTTTATTATATACTGTATTTGCTTTTAAAGTGTGTTTACCGTTTCAATTTCAATTCTAATTTCCAATCAATGACTAAATTGGCAACACTGCATGTTGACCACTGGGAGGGAGGGTGTTGGAGAAATTCGGGGTGGGGGGGGGTAGGGAAATCCCACTGGGAAAAGCTCAGACTGCAGCTGCTCGTATTGTACTTGCTCTGTGACTACACCTGCCTTTTCAGCCTGGCGCCAGCTCTGAATGCACACTGGGGGCCGGGGAGGGAAGACCTGAAAAACAAAGCAGCAAAGAACAGCTACCAAGAGTCAGAGTTTGCTGGATTTGTGAGCTTCTTTAAGACAAAGTGGTCTCACTAGCTACTCTGTACAGGAGGTGTGCACTGACCTTCAGACTGGAATACTAACATATCCTTGAGCACCAGCCAAAGGAGCACTTTAAGAGGAAATGTTTCTACATCCCCCCACACAAGGAATAAGCATGGACTAGTGAACTGGGCACAGGCCTGAAAGCCAGGATCTCTTGGGTTGTAATCCCAGCCTTGTCACTGGTTCACGGAGTGACTTGGAGAAGTCCCATCTCCTTTCTGTATCAGTTTCCTGCCTGTATACAAAGGGGGTGATAATATTTATTTAACCACCTCTTGGGGATGTGATGAGGATTAACAAATGAAGGTGTGTCAAGTGCTCCAGAACCGTGAATTGTTAATATTACTGTCCCTCAACAGCAAACAATGTTAATTCACTTCATGAACTGAAATACAGACTAGTTGCTCCCCCTTGTGTGAGTAAATGTGAGTTGTAGGGACCGTGGAACCAATCTGTGCAAAATTAACATTGACGCAGCCCTTTGCACATCAGAACAGAATCAAAAGCTCTCTTAAAGCTGGTGACCACTTCTGTGGGAGCCTCTCCTTCCATTTGGGTGCTGGGTGTGACGAACTGGGAATGTTCCTGGTGTTTTCTCTGAATGCTGTGTTGGTGCCTCAGTGTCCCTTAGGCAGTTCTTAAGTATCTGGCAGAGCAATGGCCAGTGCACCTAAATGCCTGACACTCTGTCTCCTAGCAACTGATGGCCTGGGCCCCTGTTATAACCTTAGTCCCAGATTTGGACCTTAGCGTCCAAAATATGGGGGTTAGCATGAAAACCTCCAAGCTTAGTTACCAGCTTGGACCTGGTACTTGCTGCCACCACCCAAAAAATTAGAGTGTTTTGGGGCACTCTGGTCCCCCTGAAAAGCCTTCTCTGGGGACCCCAAGACCCAAATCCCTTGAGTCTCACAACAAAGGGAAATAATCCTTTTTCCCTTCCCCCCTCCAGGTGCTCCTGGAGAGATACACAGACACAAGCTCTGTGAAACTACACAGAGTGACTCCCCCTCTCTGTTCCCAGTCCTGGAAACAAAAAGTACTTTCCTATTCACCCAGAGGGAATGCAAAATCAGGCTAGCAAATCCAATGCACACAGATTTCCCCTGATTTCTTCCTCCCACCAATTCCCTGGTGAGTACAGACTCAATTTCCCTGAAGTAAAGAAAAACTCCAACAGGTCTTAAAAGAAAGCTTTATATAAAAAGAAAGAAAAAATACATACAAATGGTCTCTCTGTATTAAGGTGACACAACACAGGGTCGATTGCTTAAAAGAATATTGAATAAACAGCCTTATTCAAAAAGAATACAAATCAAAGCACTCCAGCACTTATATTCATGCAAATACCAAAGAAAAGAAACCATATAACTTACTATCTGATCTCTTTGTCCTTACATTTAGAAACAGAAGACTAGAAAGTAGAAACTACTTCTCCAAAGCTCAGAGAAAGCAGGCAGACAGCAAACAAAGACCTCAGACACAAAATTCCCTCCACCCAAAGTTGAAAAAATCCGGTTTCCTGATTGGTCCTCTGGTCAGGTGCTTCAGGTGAAAGAGACATTAACCCTTAGCTATCTGTTTATGACAGCCCCTCCTCTGCAAAGGTGCCAACTGAAGGTGTTGGAGACAAAGAGATCAGGTGACCTCCTGGCCCAGGAAAGGAGCTGAGCAGAGAGGAGGGGCTGGAAGGGGTTGTTAGTCTGGAGCTGGCTGAGGGCAGACGTGGGGGTCTGGCTCACTGCCCCCCAGAATGGACACAGCCGAGGGGTCCAGTTCTCTGTACCTACAAGCTCTGTTTTAGACCCTGTTCCTGTCATCGAATAAACCTCTGTGTTACTGGCTGGCTAAGAGTCACGTCTGACTGTGAAGTGGGGGTGCAGGACCCGGTGGCTTCCCCAGGACCCCGCTGAGGCGGGCTCGCTGTGGGAAGCGCACGGAGGGGCAGAGGATGCTGAATGCTCCAAGGAGAGACCCAGGAGGTGAAGCCGTGTGAGCTTCTTGCCCTGAACAAGTCTGCTCCAAGGGAGAGGAGGCTCCCCAAAGTTCTGACTGGCTTGGTGGGGAGCAGTTCCAGAGCATTGCCCGGGGACTCCGTGACACTGAGATCAGCTGCAGATCCTTTAAGGGGTTCTCAGTAGCACCTCAAATACATAGCCTAATGATCGCCACACAGGACGAGCAAAAAAAGCTTTCACATTGTGGCAGAACTGTTAGAACATTCTAAATATTATAAGAATAAACTCAGTACCGCTTGTTAATTTCAGTTCTTGGATGTATTTATCCTGGATCTTCCCATGTCTTGGGAGACTGGCTCACCAAACTTTCCACACTTTTCCTTGCCGAAGGTAGTGGGATGAGTCAAATTTTGCAAGCAGTGGATAATGTCCTTTGAACCAGTCAGAAGAGCCGACTAGAGACTAACGCCTGGAATTCCTCACTCCTGGGGTTGAGCTCGGCTCTCGTGTATTTGGGCTAAAATTGACTGGGGTTTGTTTGAAGGATTGAGACATTTCCATAAAGACTCAACATGTTGTCAATCAATAGATAAACTGCATCAGTCCTCAATGGTGCACAATTGCAAGAGAACTTGGCACAACATCCTGGAGCAGAGATTCTGAGTGTCTGGGTGTGTAGCTGAAGGGGTCTCCACCAACTGTCTGGGGAGAAGAGGAGGGGTTGGGAACTTGTTCGTATTCCTTGTCTCCAATGTTCTGCCACACTACGTGGGAGAGCCAGCCTAATACAACTGGTGCAGACCTCCTCAATGTCCGCCTCAAAGGGTGATGGGATGCAGCCAAAGAGCACCTGCGCACAAGACTGAATAAGGGATCCTGCTATGAAAACAGTTTGAAAAGAAGCAAGAGAGAAATGTTAGTTCACTTTTTCTGATTGCAATAAAGGCCGCTAGATGTCAGCATAACCTTGGTGCCTGTGTACTGGAAGGCTGGGTGTATTAGATAGGAGGGATTGATTCAAGCAGGGCTTAAATCACTGTTCTCTGGCCCAAACTGTCCACACAAAGTCTCTCACCACATATCTCGCCATAATCTCAGAGCACTGACTATACTGTTCATTGAGAGCGAGGGGTACAGGACTGGGCCCTATTCTACTAACTGAGCAGTCGGGTTCTCCTAGTCTAAAGGACTTGTGGGGGAAAGGGTTGATATATGAAATACGATGTTCAGCTTAAACAGTATAAAATGCTAAGAGGAAAAAAATATACATGTCCAAAAAAAATCAGTAAAGGCAATTAACATAGCTTCTCTTCCTCCTGCATACATCCTCCAAGGCTCTGATACAGTGGAACCTGCTTACAGGGAACTCAGAGGAAATGAGACTTGGGAAAGCCCAAGCTGCTCCAATGCATTGCAATGCACAAGTCCACTTGGACTGAGGCTGTTCCGTGAAAAAGAACAGCTCAGTTCTAATACTTCTGCCTTAATTCTGCTTAAAACAGTTTATGCAGTCCCAGGGAGCTGCTGCCCACCCATTCAAAGTTGTCACCAGTAGAATCTGCAAAATGATGCAAGTTCACGTCTTGTGACTCATACAGGGAAGGTCACACCAGAAATACTCCCCACGATGGTTTTACAACAGCCTCTCTAGTCACTGTTTTGCTTGCCTTAATGCAACCTCGAGGTTTCTTATGAACGAAATACATGGATCTAACACCTATCCTTTCACTAAAGCAGTTTCCTTTCACATTTGACTTTTTTTAACAGCACTGGAAGCTTTGTGTTTTAATTGGTGCATTATTCTTCCATCAGGTCATTCATTTAAGAGATTTTCTGCATATACACTTAATGCATTCTCTTCTTTCTTAAAAAAGTCACATGTTTAAATGGTCTCTAATGTAAAGCATCAGACTGATTCCTAGCCATGAAAAGTCCCACATTCTGGCTTGCAGCAGTCACTTTAAAGGTGGATCCCATGCACCAGTTTCCTTGTCGCAAGGCACTTTGCCTACTGCACCATGGGGGTTTTAAGCCTTCGTGTGACAGGGTGCTGTTAGCTGCTACAAACAGAGCCTTTTGGAAGCCAGCAGCCTAGTCACATAGAGCATGCAGAGTAGGATAGAGTAGGAGGGAGGTGGGTCGTTTGAGCAGGGTTTGAAGGTTAGAAGAGGTCACCTGCACTTGTAGAGAACCGAATGCAGTTATCAGCTCTGCAGCTGGATAGCTGGGAGAAGGCAGCAAGCAGTAGATGAGCCAGGGAGCAGGACAGGGGACTCCTTCTAGTTGTCGTTGTATTTGTGTTGTGCCTGAGGCACATGGAAGAAACAATAATACAGATCTCAGTGAAGATAACCGGGTGTACTGGGTATGCTGTTTAATTCACCCAGAGGGCTTACCAGGCCAAATTGCCACAAGCTGGAAAGGGAACCGGTTTACCCTTGGCCCTAGAAAATGTTTCTGTGTGAGGGAGCTGAGTCTAAAGCAAGCCCCAGGAAGCTGGGGGCCAGGGGAATCTAGGCACAGAGTGATTCGATTTTAAGGAGCTATGACATTTCCCTAGGTGCTGCTTTTCCCACCTTCTCCGGGCTCGCTGGTGCTGTGAGACCCAGCACTGTGTGGGAAGGGGTGCAGAACCCACCACCCTAGGGGAAGCCCTGGAGGCAGAAAGCTCATTATGTGGAGAAGGTCTGGTGCTGCTATATCCCTTTAAGGGGTACAGTATATTTCCTCCTGCTGCCCCTGGCCAGTTCTTGGTGTAGGGGGGCTGAGCCCTGGTCCCCTTCCTGTGCTTCCACCACCCCTTTGGGGAGCAGCTCCCTAGCAGTCCTGCACTCTCCCGGGACAGGTATGTGCAGATCTGGCCATGCAAGGGGGTCTCTTCCTTCAGTGCTGCCTAATGCCCGGTGTCTGAAAGGACACTCTGTCATAGTATAATTCCCAACTCTGGACCTTAGCGTCCAGGATATGGGTACTAGCCTAAAGTCCTCTAAGCTTAATTACCAGCTTAGATTCTGTAGCGCTGTCACCAATCAGGAATTCCAGGGCCTGATACCCTCTGGTCCCCCCAACCCCTTCCCTGGGGACCCCCAAAACCCAGATTCCTTGAGTCTCACAACAAAGGGGAATAAACCATTTCCCTTCCCCCTCCTTTCGTCCTCCCAGCTCTTTCCCGCCCTGGGTACACTAGGAGACCACCGTGATTCAACTTCTTGAATCACCACCCCAAGAGGAATGTTACTTTCCCCCTCCCTTCTTCCCTGGAGAGAGATACAGAGATAAACGCAGAGAGCAGGTTTTTCTTCCCTCCTCCCTTTCCTTTCTCCCACCAATTCCCTGGTGAGTGCAGACTCCCTTCCCTGGAGTCTTACAAAAGATAACCAAAAAATCAATTAGATTCTAAAAAAAGAGGAAAACTTTAATAAAGAAGGAAAAACATAAAATTTGTCTCTGTAATCAAGATGATAAATATACAGGGTTTTATAGCTTATAGACAATGGAAAGAAGCTTTCTCCAGCAGTAACATAATTTAAGCTACTTCCAGCAAGTACACATCTGCAAATAAAGAAAAACAACTTAAAAGACTATAACCGCCTTTTTACTTACTTACTATTCTGAATAGATAAGAGACTGTAGCAGGGAGATTGGCAGAAACCTGGTTGCACCTCTAGTCCCGTCCAGGACCCAGAGAGAACAACCCACAAACCCAAAACCCATAAACAAAGGCTTCCCTCCACCTACATTTGAAAGTATCTTGTTTCCTGATTGGTCCTCTGGTCAAGTGTTTGGGTCCCTGTTTGTTAATCCTTTATAGGTAAAAGAGACATTAACCCTTAACTATCTGTTTATGACACACTCATGTTCTGGGCCTCATCACGCCTACCTGCATCCAGTGGGGACTGCCCACTATGCATCCTTCTGGGCTGTGGGCAGACTGATGCAGTTATTCCCTACCGGCACTGCTGTGGCATCTGGCTTCAGGTGGCCCTCTCTCTGCTCCCCTGCTAGTGCTGGCCTCCCAGGCATCCCCCAGAGAGGTGGCAGGGCAGAGTGGGAGGGGGGAAGGAGGAAGGACAAGTGGGATCTGGAAAGGACCAAAACAGGGGAGTAGAAATGAGGAGGCTGCCTCATGACCCTTTCCCTAGGCTGGCTCTGCCTTTCCTAGGAGCCTGCTCCCCTGGTTCCCCTTCCCAGGCAGTCCCTACCCCGCTCCAACAACCCTTTGCCTGCTCACAGTTCCCTCCTTGCTTCTGAGGCATGCAGAAGCTAGACTTCTGCCATCCTTCTCCCACTGGCTGGAGTTGGAGGCTGAGGAGATGGCAATTTCTTCTCCTGGGTGGAGCTGCCAGAATGTGGCATCTGAGACCTTTCTTGAAAGCCAGTCAAGGGCTAATCCTGGATGTTCTGCCTTAGAATCATAAAATCTCAGGGTTGGAAGGGCCCTCAGGAGGTATCTAGTCCAACCCCCTGCTCAAAGCAGGGCCGATCCCCATTTTCTTTTCTTTTGCCCCAGATCCCTAAATGGCCCCCTTGAGGACTCAACTCACAACCCTGGGTTTAGCAGGCCAATGCACAAACCACTGAGCAATCCCTCCCCTCACTCAGCACTAAGCCATGTGTTCAGTCAACGCCTCCATGAAAGGACCCCGCTGGCACGAAAGGCAAGAAGAACTTGGTCTTGCAAACTTGTGATACTCTTGTGAATTGTCCCATTAAAATCAGTGGGGCTATCTCTGCGGGTTAGAACTGACCACTCATTGAGTAACTGTCCGCAGCGGCATCAGGGAGAACACTAGTGATTATGGGACAGACTTGCCTTTCTCTGACTCTGGGCTGTATTCCGAAGCCAGAAGAGTTACTCTAGCAAAACACAGAGGCATATAACCCACAATGTTGCATATAGAATGACCAGATAGCAAGTGTGAATGATCGGGACACTTTTTCTTTTTCAGTGCAGGCTGTGTGTGTGTGTGTGTGTGTGTGTGTGTGTGTGTGTGTGTATGTAACTGCATTTATAAGACAAAGCAGCTAATATTGAAACGGTCCCAATACTATTGAGACATTTAGTCACCCTTGTTGCATAGTAGACACCAAATCCTCACCCCACTAAAGTCAGTGACAAATCTCCAGTTGTTTGGAGTGGGCCAAGATTTGGGCTCAGACCCAGAATCTTGCTAATGTTTCACATAGTTGTACTTATTAAAAGCCAGTTATAACATGATGGTCTCATTAGCATCTGGAAGTCTTCAGAAATGTGCACCACACATGCAGTTAATTTGGGGTCTTCCAATCTCAGGAACATTGGAGTCAATACGGAGACTCCCCGTGACTGCAGTGGGTGTTGGATCAAGCCCTAATTGCTTGGCAGAACGAAGTTGTCCAGCCTTTTGACCAGTTCTTAGGCCTCCAAACAAAGGTTTAGATTCCAGGTGGGAAAACAAGCAGCACCTGAACTGTTAAAGGCAGAGAGTGCAGCTTTCACTCAGGTATCTTTCACACTAAAATGTGGGCGGGGTGAATATTTAATATTTATTTAAGTTTTCGTAAAGGCTCTAGGCACTTCCACACCATTAATCGTGATCCAGTGCTGGCCATCCCTGAAGCCTGCTCAGTGGACCACAAACAGTCTTTTCAGTTCATAACGATTAACAATACATGTATAAAACGAAAGGAGAAATAGCCCATCCTCCCCCACGTGAGCCCCACCTTGCAAAATATAAGCCACCCATTTCACCAGGGCATTATGAAAGAAAAGAAGTCCAGCCAAACCATAGCATAACTCTCAAGTCCCCTCAGGAAAAGAGGTGTGCATTAAAGTCTACTCTAAGATTCAACAAAACTGGGCTTTCTTGGCCCAAGCTGAGTGAGTTCCAGTCCAGTTAAAGCCAGGACATGTATTATGGCTGCATAGTCTAGGGGATAGAGCAGGAGACCTGAGTGCTATTCCCAGCTCTGCCTGTGACCTTAGGGCAAGTCACTTCATATTTCTGTCCCTCAATTTCCCCATCTGTAAAGTTGAGAAGACACCTTCCTTTCTCAAACGGTTTGACAGCTGTGTATGAAAAGTGTTTTATAATAGCTACATATTGTTGCTATGACCCATGGCATGGGTTTCATATGTGACACAGATTGCAAAACTCTACCCTTCATTCACCCCAGATAAAATGGCAAGTACAACATTAGGTTTTCCATGATCATCATCACGATAGCGGGCAAATGGATTTGGTCTGTGGTGGTATGTTTCCATGACAGCTTTGCAAGGTTGCATTAGACATAGACACCACTTCAAATAGAAATCTTGCTCTACTTTGTGGTAGGACATCAGGGGCTCTTTAAGGAAGTTGCTAAAGAAACCTCTCAGTAAACCTCTTATGCCAAGAATTTCACTGAAATCAGAGATAGAACCATCTTGTTAGATCATCTAGTCCTTCATAATCCACCCCTCCCCTCACCATTCCAGCAGAATTGTTCCCTATAGTATATACATATATATTTTTTATTAGGTTACTTCATCATTTTAATATTCATTGCTGTATTTCTTCAGTTCATGGTTATGGCTGTAGTTACTTTCCTCAACCATCCCTACAATAAAATGGATCCCTTCCAGCCAGGAGGTAGCATTCTCTCCAAGTGACCTTGTGCTGACTGCACTAGGTGCCTTACAGATATCGAGGCTATAAAAGAGGCTTTGTGAGGGGTATAAATACAAACACCGTGAGATCACATATTCCAAGAGTCTGCATCCAGTTATTCTTTGGAAGAAAACAGACTCAATGTCCTCTTGGAAAAAAATAGTCAGAGAACACTTCATAAATTTTTCCATAACCCCAAACACGCCAGACATCAAACAGGCTCCCTTTAGAAACTGGTGCCATGTTCAGAAGAAGAAAGCAATCCCCCTCATTAGCCGGGAGTTGCAAGTTAATTGCAAAGCCTCCTTGTGTACCCAGGGCTGGAGTATTTCTTACGTCCTAAGATGTGTTCGGCCCACTAGTTCAGGCAGAGACTGTTTCAGGTGTGGCCAGGAGAAAGTCATTGAGAAGGAGTTTCACAATCTGTGAAACAAGTCTGATGACCTCAGTCCAGTTCCCAGGGGCATGTCACCAAATCCAACATTCTTGCCCTCCTTCTTGGCATTCCCAGCAGAAAACCTAGTGACTAAACGGAAGATGGAGCTGGGATTCCCCTCTTCTCAAGCCAAGAGGTTAATAGGAGGCAGACAGGCCAAGGGAGCTTGCAGTGGGAGCTGTGCTACACATATTCTGTGGCTTTGGACTCCAGAGCTAGCGTCTCCCAGGAGCAGTAGATTTACGTGTGTGGTGGTCAGTGACCACTTAGTGCTTCAGGCACTGGCAAGGTTCTGCTTTACTCTGTCTAGTTTTGACTGGCTCCTGTGACAGCTTCACGGCTCCCTGTCTGGAAGCACAGCCCCTAAAGGCACAGGCCCACAGTGCCGCAACTTGCCCATGCCAATTAGCTTTATTTTATTTTCAAACCCATTTCCAGACTTGTTTGGCAGCTGGACCTTGGACAACCCAAGGAAGCCTCTGAGCAACTTGGAGTCTTCTCCATTATCATCGTATGGGTATCAGATGAAGGGCATCCAAGACTCAGCCAGAGTGAGAGGTTGGTCGAACCAGTCCCGGTCACTGACCATAGGGAGTATCTGGGAGGGTGTGTAGTGAATGAGCAGGAGATTGCAAGAAGAGAAAGGATGGTCTCTTGATGAAGGCAGTTGAAAGTTGCCCTGGAGATGCTGTCCCTGCCTCTGCCACAGACATCCTATGTGATGCTGGGCAAGTCACTTAAAATGAACTGTTCACAGTTATTCACTAATTGTGTGAGCCTCATTGTGACAATTCTCAGGGTATCCAGGACTGTGAGTCACCTTGTTAACCCTGCCTCCAGCATGAGGAAGTCTCTCCTGTGTCTGGTGGGGTGTCAACTCCTTAGCATCACTCGCCTTTCAGCCCCTCAAGCACTCTCCTCTGGGCTATGCCAGCCCTATCTTCTCCTTCCAGGTTAACAAGAGGTGCACCCCAATCCCCAAGTCCATTTGAATTGTTCCCCTGTGCAATCCAGCACGTGTCACTGGCTGTTCACAGAAATCCCAGATCTTCTGCACCCAAAGAGCAGTGTACCCCAGTTTACTAGTTGAACCTTAAATCACTGCTTATGTATAACACACAGCTCTTGTGAGCACTTAGAATAAAACAAAAACAAATTTATTTAAGAAACAGTAGAGATTTACCAAGAAATGAGAGTGAGTGTGGTGGAAACAAAAGGTTACACAATCCTAAAACACACAACCCTAATACAAAACACAACCCTAAAACGCGAACCTCAGTCTACACTTATTAACTGTTCCCTTTCTTAGCCCCCAAAGTTCTGACCACTGCAGAGCTGGCTGGCTTCACAGGATCTGGAATCTATTCTTTTTAAGAGAACACCTCATTCCTGCAGATGTCTCCTCCATATTATACTGAAACTGTTTTTTGTTTCTATTCAGAAAGGGTGAACCCTGCTCTTGTTGTAATGTCCCTTTTTTTACCTTCAAGACATTGCTTGCAGTTGTCTCTGATGGGTCTTCCATTGTAAATCTTGGGATGGAGCAAGTAGGATGAGTTGACAACTCCCTCCAGCCCAAATGGACCATCACCAAGGCACATTGTCATAGAATCATAGAATATCAGGGTTGGAAGGGACCTCAGGAGGTCATCTAGTCCAACCCCCTGTTCAAAGCAGGACCAATTCCCAACTAAATCAATAACAATCAACTTGTCTCCTGCTGACTAATTTCTATTCCAAGCATACTTTCAATATACATACATTATTCCTTAAATATTATCTGTGTATACATCTCACAATGACTAAACCTTGACAAGTGACAAGCTTTTTGTAGATACCTTAACATGTTACTCTTTATGCATAAAAATTCTGTAAAACATGCTTGATGTAGAGAGTTTGTCAGGTCAGAGGTGAGAGTTGTTTGCAAAGAACAGGAGACCTTAGGGGCCTCAGTGTCACACACATTTTGTGGGTGCATGGGAGAAGTGCTGAGCACTCCATAGCTGCCACGGAAGTCAATGAGAGCTGTGCTTTGAATAGATGAAGAGCTAAACAGTGCTAAGTATCTGAAAAATCAGGTCTCTGGTCTCTCAGATTGGCCACCCAGCACTAGCTTGATATTTTTGTCTCTGTGTCTCAGGTCCTCATCTGTAAAATGGTGTTAATAATACCCCCTCCTCTCACAAAGGTGTTGTGACTATCAATTCATCAGTGTTCACGAAGCACTCAGATACCAGAGCAAGGAGAACCATAGAAATGCCCACGGGGAAATTCACTTTTCTGTCTTCAGAACAGGGTGTGAAGAGCATGCGATAAATGAGACCCGGGGGCCACGTTGAACAACGAGGATAAAATGAAATATTGAATAGCTGCTGTAAAAGCCAGCACTGTGCACTGGGTGAGGCAGGCTCCTGTGAGGAAAATACCATGTGATCACATAATTAATGACTGTCTCATAATTCATTCACACAAGGGGGCTGAATTCAGATTGTCTGCGAAACACTAATACTGGCATTTCCAAACTTCTGAGTGCTTGACTTTGCACCCTTAATCATGTTTTTTTAATATTGTTTTGTGTTTTAAATATATCTAATATAAATTAAAAATGTCTGCCTACCTACCCAGAGAATGAGGTTTTTTTGTTTGACAGACAAAATATTTTTTCGTTATTTTAATTCATCCTAGAAATCCATGTATGTGTGTGGGTTTGGGTTTTTCTCCATAATCTAACCCTTTTCTGTTACGCTACAGACCACTGTGGCCTGGCACAGCCTTGCTTCCTTGGCCATTGGTTTTGTGTTCTGAATAAAGGAAACACAACAAGTTTTCTCCATTCTGTTTTTTAAAATGGCTGGTTTGGGTCTCTCTGAAAAAAGTAAACAAAGTGCTTTGACAAACATTAGTTGCCCTAATACAGTCATTTCCAAGACCACAATTTGAGCTGAAAAGAATGTAATGAATGGAAAACACCATCTTGTCCTGACCAAACCCCATATGCTCGCCCAACCATTCCAATTCCTGGCTATGTCCCAGAGCTGCTCTTTCTCGTGTGGACACCATCTTGGCACAACTGTGATCTTTGTATTCATCCTCCAGTAGTTTTAGCTTACCACCTGCAATAATACCAAGCTTTCTTCTGTCCTCGTTGCTTTTTCTTATAGTGCTACATCTAACATGTTCCTGTATTCCGTGATGTGACCATTTCCTTCTTCTCCAGTCATGGTTCCTCAAAGCCTTGTGGTTTTGCATTAGTCTGTGAATCTCTGGGATGTTCCCTTTCAGATGCAAGTGGTAACCCTCTTTCAAAATCCATTACTAGCCAGGACCAATGCTGTTGCCTCTTTAGAGCCATGGAATTGCCTCTTTATCTATCTAGTTTCTTGTATAGGTCTCCATCTCCAGAGTATCTGACCACCAAACTCATACATTGTATGCCTCGAGAGGTTTGAATTGATGCTACTTGGTGCAATATGTCCCTACATAGGGGTTAATAAAATTCCTGTTCCTATATGGAGGAAGCATCAGATTTTTATGGTATTTTGGCCCCGTAAATGTCTGTCTGGAACCTGGACACAGATGGGTTTTGTTGCTTCATGATTGCCTCAGTGGAGTAGATATTACATTAAAGTCATCGTAAATCTGAAGACTCTGAAGACTATAACCCGGTGAAGCAGCAAGGACCTAGTCCTGTGCGTGGAGCATTGATCAGAAGGGCCCTAAACCCATCTGACTCGAGGTTTCTATCTGAGTATTCCTGCAGTGTGAACTTGTCTCTGTTCAAGCCTGTTCTTTATTGGAGTGCATACACAAGCCACACACCTGACTGATTTCCCAGCTCTCCCAACCAAAGCTGTAACAAAGGTGTAATGTTGGCCCTTGCAATGAGTTCTGAATATGGCATCTGATTCTGATCTCACTAACACTAGTGTAAACAGAATCAGGCCCATGATGTCTCTAATCGTGTTAGCAGGGGACTCTCAAATTATCCAAACAAAGCTAAAAACAGCCCCCTGTAGTGGGACAGCTGCCAAACTCCAGGACAGCAGGGGTTAAAAGCAGTCCTTGGAGGGGGCTGTGGCTGGGACCCAGTTAGAAAAGGGATTAAGAGCAGCTGAGGGAGGCTGGCTGGGTAGCTGGCCCCAGGTGTGGCTAGCTCAATCAGGGCACAACTGGCCTTCATAAAAGGGCTGTGAGCCAGCAGACAGAGAGTTTCACTCCAGCTTGGGAGTGGGAAGGGCCAAGCTGCCTGGGTGCACAGAGCGGTGCTGGAGTGCTCTGGCCTGGGTGAGTCCCCAGGCTGAGGCCTTGCTGAAGGCCAAAGGAGGTACTAGGACTGCAGAGAAAGGCAGTTGGTCCACTCCCTTTGCCAACGATGAGTGACCATTACAGACTGCCGTCTGCCCCAGAGAAAGGGGGCTAGATGATGACTAGCAGTAGCCACTGAGGCCAGGTGGGTATAGAGGGTTGGGGGTTCCCCTGGGAGGGGAGACCCAGAGGGTGGGGGTACTGCTGTGAGCAGAACCCCAAAGTAAGGGGCACTGGGGGCAAGCAGTGACATGGGGGCCTGAGGCAGGGGAGATGATGGCCAGCAGGGGGCGCTCTGACTGCTGGAATTGAGCTAATTCCTGGATGACCCTGGCAGTGAGTCTGCAACCTGTTACACCCCCAAAATACATCTACAAAGACATGGCTGCAAAAGCTGGATGTCTATATTAATGATTTAGTGCACTAGCCTTTTGATAGCACCTCACCTGGGAGGCAAAATCTGACTCATTCCCCAAATGAAACAGAATGTACTGCCTCCATCTCGACCTGCTGGCCAGTCCTGCCCAGCTGGGAGCTGATTGCAAATCAGGATGTAGGTTTGTTTTGGCTGAACTTTGGTGAGGTGGGAAAAGCTTTCATGGGGCCTAGTCACTGGGCTTCCATATATCAAGAGCTAGCGCCTCCTCCCCCCCCCCCCCCAGAAGGGTTGCTTTCAGTCCACGTGCTTCATTCAGTTCAAAAGTATCTTGACTTCCAAATGGATTTTAAACTAGTCCTAAGCAAACCTCCAATGACAACTTTCTTGAACATGAATGATGACTAAATTCACCCCCAAAATGTTTGTAGGGGGTCAGGGGTTAGATTCACTGTGTTGTTTGGGATGAAAAGCAGACAAACTATCCTACATGAGCGTAAAGGAAAAGAGCCACATTCTCTGCTGGTCACATGTCACTGATTTTGTTGGCATTCCCTCGGTGGAGCTTGGCCCAAATATTAAAATGTCTTGGCATAAGTATAAAAAGAAGCAACCAAATATTCTCAGATACATGAGATTTCCTACCCATCCATCTCATTTCTTCCTTCTCCCCAAACTCCGCACAGTTCTACCATTCAATCCAAGAGCAGAACTTGGCCTGACTTTCCATAAGATTCTAAGTCCGGTGGCTGTCTAGGAAATACATCAGACTGACAGAGAAGTCCTTCTCTGCAGATGCCTATTACAGACAAATAAAAATGACATTAGTAGCAGCAAATGTGCAATATAATTTTTAAACACCCCAGTGGAATAAGATGGCTTGGAACACTGGCAGAATTGAGCAGAGTCTTTTCCCCTCTGGTTGTTGTTGACATTCTTTTGTCTGTGAGAGGCGGTGAGAATTGCAGCCTATGATGTAGATCAGTGGTGGGTAGCCTGCGGCTGCACACGGCCCATGAGGGTAATCCGCTGGCAGGCCATGAGACAGTTTGTTTGCATTGACCATCTGCAGGGATGGCTGCTCACAGCTTCCAGTGGCTGCAGTCTGCCATTCCCGGTTAATGGGAGCTGTGGGAAGCAACAGCCAGCACGTCCCTGTGGCCTGCACCGCTTCCCACAGCTCCTGTTGGCTGGGAATGGTGAACAGTGGCCATTGGGAACTGTGGGCAACCGTGCCTGTGGACAGCCAATGTAAACAAACTGTCTCACGGCCCATGAGCGGATTACCCTCATGGGCAGCAGGCTGCTCACCACTGATGTAGATGGTTTGCAATGTTTCATGTGACTGAATAGTGCACTCCGAGATTTGCATGATCTTTGGCAGTTTTGCAAATGTCTGTATCTTGGCTGGGAGCTGCTTGCTTCCTCTGGGCTCTTTTCTCTTCAAGCTTTGAGAGGGCCAGCTTTGTCATGGACTTTGATACCCTGATGGAGACAATGGCGCCACTTGTTATGATCACTTGCCAAGATTTCCCATTGGTCAGGATAAATTCTAAATTCCTTGGTATCTCGCTTGCATGTGTCTTTATAGCAAAGCTCGGGACATCCTCTTGTTCTTGTTCCCTCTGATAGCTCCCTATATAGCATGTCCTTGGGTATGCATCCATCTTCCAACCTGCTCAGATCTTTGCTTGAGCAGGGCTGTCACAGTTGGTGAATTTGCACTTTGAAGGACCTCTGCATTGGTCACTTTATCATTCCATTTTGTGTTGAGTATGCAGGGTAAACAATGTAGGTGGAGACAGTTTAACCTTTTCTCCTGATGAGCATAAGTTGTCCATGTTTTCGTACCATACATGAAAGTGCTCAGGACACAAGCTTGGTACACTAGCATTTTGGCCTAGATGGTAAGCTTTGAGTTGTTCCATGCTCATTTAGTTAGTCTGCTAAAGGTAGGTGGCCGCCTTTCCAATGTGAACATTTAGTTCTTCATCCAATGAGAGGTAGAACCTAAATAGCTGAACTTTTGGACTACTTCTAGCTGGTTTGCATTTAAGGTAGTTGAAGAATCTTGTGGAACCTCGTGTCCTAATACAACTGTTTTCTTGATGCTGATGGTGAGAGCAAATGCCTCACAGACACTTGAAAGGCGGTCCATGAGTTCTTGTAGTAGATTTTCATCTTGCTACTAAGTGCAGCAGGAAAAACTTTAGCAAAAGTCATCTTAGTGCACCTACTAATCCGCACTGCGATTCAGGGCTGGAAGATCAATTATAGACATATTTTCTCTGCAACAACTCCAGGAAAAGTGCAGAGAGCAAAACCGACCATTGTACATTGCCTTTGTGGACCTAACCAAAGCATTTGACACAGACAGCAGAGCAGGTCTCTTTGCAATACTAGAAAAGATAGGATGCCCACCAACCTTGTTAAGTCTTATATGTTCATTCCACGACAACATGAGAGCGACTGTCCAGTTTGACTGGTCCACTTTGGACAGCTTTGCAATGAAAAGCGGAGTGGAGCAAGGGTGTTCTTGCCGCTACGCTCTTTGGAATCTTCTTCTCAGTACCCTTGAACTGTGCGTTTAAGGACATGAAAGATGGAGTGCATCTCCACACAAGATCAGATGAGAAACTCTTTGCCTGTCCTGACTTAAGTCAAAAGACCAAAATCAAAAAGGTGCTAATCAGTGAACTACTAGGTTGCTGGTGCAAAGCTAGCCTAGATGAGCAGGGCCAACAAGCTATTACCTTCTGATGACTGACTTGTAACTCAAATGAATTGCATTTTCTGGTTTCAGCTCAGCTTCCAGTAGACAAATGTCCTTGATTAAAAACCACCACCACAACAGGCAGCCTTGGGCGCCAATTGACTTTGTTGAGGATTTTGCCGGAGCAAGGACTGCAGTTTCAGCAGGAAGTCCATGGTTTAAATGAGCCACGGAGACTGTGCTCCCTTTCTACTCTAAGTCTTTAACACTGGGAAAAAACAGAAGCCACAATTTTCTACTGGTTGTAGCAGCAGCCAAAGCTGTAGTGAGACGGACTCAGGCGGCTTTACCAAGGAGTCTTCTAATCTTACACTGCAGCCACCACAATTGCTACCACTGCTTAGGGTGACCAGATGTCCTGAGTTTATAGGGAGAGTCTCGATTTTTGGGTCTTTTTTTTATATAGGTGTCACGGAGTCCCCGGGCGATGCTCTGGAACTGCTCCCCACCAAACCAGTCAGGACTTTGGGGAGCCTCCTCTTCCTTGGAGCAGACTTGTTCAGGGCAAGAAGCTCACACAGCTTCACCTCCTGGGTCTCTCCTTGGAGCATTCAGCATCCTCTGCCCCTCCGTGCGCTTCCCACAGCGAGTCCACCCCAGCGGGGTCCTGGGGAAGCCACCGGGTCCTGCACCCCCACTTTGCAGTCAGACGTGACGCAGCCAGCCAGTAAAACAGAGGTTTATTCGATGACAGGAACAGAGTCTAAAACAGAGCTTGTAGATACAGCGAACCGGACCCCTCGGCTGGGTCCATTCTGGGGGGCAGTGAGCCAGACCCACAGGTCTGCCCTCCACCCTTGACCCCAGCCAGCTTCAGACTAACAACCCCTCCCAGCCCCTCCTCTCTCCTCAGCCCCTTTCCCGGGCCAGGAGGTCACCTGATCCCTTTGTCTCCAACACCTTCAGCTGGCACCTTTGCAGAGGAGGGGCCCAGGCCATCAGTTGCTAGGAGACAGAGTGCCAGGCATTTAGGTGCACTGGCCCTTTGCTCTGCCAGATACTTAAGAACTGCCATGGGGACACTGAGGCACCAATACAGTATTCAGAGAAAACATTAAGAACATTCCTAGTTCGTCACATCTCTCCCTCCTTCGAGACTGAACTGAGCGAGGTCACTTCAGCCAGTGACCTGGGGAAGTTCGAACCCACCAAGGTTCCCATGGATGCCCCAGCATCTCTCCCATTCTTGGTATGAGTTACACCAGGACAGTCCAGTCTTACGCCCTCCCTTAGGTCGGGTGTGCTTGATGGCACTTGCAGGCCGCATGTGGGAAGGTTTATGCAGCCTACACCCTTTGCCACCCCAGTATCCCTGGGCTTCAAGCTGGGATTGGGTCTTTTCCCAGCACTCTGGTCTGTGATTCGGGCTCTCTTGGTTAAGAGCCCCCATCTTGGCCTTGGCCAGCTCTGGGCTTAGGCAGCTGCTTCCCACTTTGTGGCCCAGATACACACCTCTGCCATCCCCAACTTACACTTTCCAGCTTTTAACGTCAGTCCCACCTCCTTGAGGCAGCCCATCCCCCTTTTCACCTGGGACACCTGTTCCTCCCAGGTCTGGCTAAAGATGCACATGTTATCAGTGTCTGCCAGGGCCAAGTTCTCCCTCGCCCTCTGCTTGTTTAGAATCTCCCCAGGCCTAGGCATGGGGTCGGCATCGGACACTGTGATGGCTTTAAGCTTCTGATAGCCCCCATAAAACCAGATCATCCTGTCTCACTTGGGGATCAGCCCCACGGGTGAGGCCCATGGGCTGTAAAATGGCTGGATCCCATCTAAAGCCAGCATGTCTCTGACCTCTCTCTCCAGGTTCTGGGCTGCTTTCCCAGTGACTCTGAATGGGGAACACCTGATGGGGAGATTGTCTCCCACCTCAAGGAAGAGATCCCCCCGGGGGTCTTCCCCCTTCTTCATCCAATCCTCCCTCTTCAGGTTCAGGGGTCCCCTCACTCTCCTCCCATCCAGCAGTTCGAAAGGGAAGAACCCTGTGGATTCCTGGGAAACCACCAGCTGTCTCCCGATTCCCCCCAGTTCTACTTCCCCTTGGGGAGCCCATTTCCGGTACAGGAATCCCTTCTCCCGCAGGACTGTGTCCCTGCAGCCTTCCCTAAGGGGGTTTGCAGCGCTGTGGCCAGCAAGTTCCCTCAGCTTCTCCAAGGAGGGATCCTTCTGCAGCTCGGTCTGGGATCCAGCTGCTGGGGCAGGGAGTGGGACCTGCTCCCTCTCGCTGGCTGGGCCTGGGGTCACAGCCCCCCTGAGCCCTGTCCCTGGTAGCTCCCTCCCTGCTGTGTAATCACTTCCCAGAAGCATGTCTGGACCAGGCAAACCTGTTTGGCAGCCGACCTGCCCTGCCTGGGTGTCCCCCCACTCAGCTGGGGTCTCAGCTCCCCCCGTGCTCAGCGCTGCCCTTGGTGTCCCAGTGGGGACAGGCAGCGAGCTCTCTGCTCTGGTCACAGCATCAGAGCCAGCTTGAGCCCCCTCTCCGGTGTGCAGGGGGGCAGGGAGCATCTCTCCCTCCCACTCAGCCCCAGGGGGCTGGTTATGGGTAGGCAGGTATCCTGAGCCCAGCAGCCCCTCCCCCCTGCCAGCCAGGTTATTTGCATTTTCACTGACCATTTCCATCCTAGCCAATTGGTTCCCTGGATTTGAATTCAAACCCTCGGCCGTTACAGGAGCGGGGCCTGGATCCTGTCCCATGGGGAGACAGTCACCCCTCAACAGGGCCTCCCAGCCGATATCCTGGAGAACCCCAACTACCAGCCAGCCTGACACCTCCTGGGTCTGCACAGGGATCTGGGCCATAGGCAGGGAGAGGGGCTTCACCCCAGGGAACTTCACCCAGGTCCCACAGTCCCTCAGCATCTGGGGCTGCACCACCACAGTTCTCTCTGTCCCAGGGTCTCGCCCTCGCAGGCGTGTTTCCCCACTGACCCCTGGGCAGCCCCCTGTGTCTCTCTGCTCCACCATCACCAGTCCACGCTGCTGCTGCTTCTTCTGCAGCTTTTCCTCGGGCTCTTGCTCTCTCTCATGGTCCTCTCGCTCTCTCGGGCTCTGCTCCCATCCCATCCGTCTCCAATCTCCTGATGGGGAACGCAATCGTGAAGACCCTCGTCTGATTGGGGACCAGACTCCTGGGGATGCCTGGCTGATGCTCCAGCTGCTCTCAGATCCTCTTGTAGCCCCATCTGGGCCAGGAATCTGCTCCTCAGAGCGGTCCTCCTCCTCCAACTGCACGATTAACTGTGCCTTGGTGAATTTCCCCATGTGTAACCCTCTCTTTGTGCACAGGATCACAATGTCCTTCTCAAGGAGATGGAGATAGGCCATCACTTCACCGTTCCCAAGTGGCTCTGGACTCACAGGCCTGTGTGCTCTTGGCTCCCCCAGGGTTTCCAGGAAGAACCCCGGGTGTGCCAGCCCTTCTCATGATCACCACCTCTTTGCCAGGGTCAAGCTGCAGACTCCTCCGCCCCTGGGACTGCTCCTGCAATCCCCAGGGGAACCCTGCTACTGCAAAATCCTTCTCTCTCCCAGGGTCGAGCGGCAAGCTCCTCCGCCCCTGAGACTGCTCGCTGCAGTCCTCAGGGGGACCCTGTTACTTCAACAGTCCTTCTCGCTGGTCACACACTCCCAGAGGTTAACCGCCCCCTGAAACGGTCCCACTCTGAGCCTTCAGCACACCTGGTCCTCATTATCCCTCCTTTGTTTTACTGCTCCCCAGTCACTTACTGCAAGCAGAGCCATTCACGGGGCGCAGTACATCCCAGCGCTGCCACCAGTTGTCACGGAGTCCCCGGGCGATGCTCTGGAACTGCTCCCCACCAAGCCAGTCAGGACTTTGGGGAGCCTCCTCTCCTTTGGAGCAGACTTGTTCAGGGCAAGAAGCTCACACGGCTTCACCTCCTGGGTCTCTCCTTGGAGCATTCAGCATCCTCTGCCCCTCCGTGCGCTTCCCACAGCGAGTCCACCCCAGCGGGGTCCTGGGGAAGCCACCGGGTCCTGCACCCCCACTTTGCAGTCAGACGTGACGCAGCCAGCCAGTAAAACAGAGGTTTATTCGATGACAGGAACAGAGTCTAAAACAGAGCTTGTAGATACAGCAAACCGGACCCCTCAGCTGGGTCCATTCTGGGGGGCAGTGAGCCAGACCCACAGGTCTGCCCTCCACCCTTGACCCCAGCCAGCTTCAGACTAACAACCCCTCCCAGCCCCTCCTCTCTGCTCAGCTCCTTTCCTGGGCCAGGAGGTCACCTGATCTCTTTGTCTCCAACACCTTCAGCTGGCACCTTTGCAGAGGAGGGGCCCAGGCCATCAGTTGCTAGGAGACAGGGTGTCAGGCATTTAGGTGCACTGGCCCTTTGCTCTGCCAGATACTTAAGAACTGCCATGGGGACACTGAGGCACCAATACAGTATTCAGAGAAAACATTAAGAACATTCCTAGTTCGTCACAATAGGCTCCTATTTACCCCCCCACACACACCTGCTGTTCTGATTTTTCACATTTGCCATCTGGTCACCCTACCACTGCTGCAGCTGTACCAGTCGGCACTGGGGGATGAATCATGGGTCCCAGTTTTGTCAGTGAAGATGCCATCTTAGATGTACTTACTCTAACACAGACATTGGGCGTATTGGCCACCAAGCATGGTGGAAACCTATATGACTACTGCCTCTGTTATCGCTCTGGGCAAACGGGGAACTTCAGACTTCAGGGCTGCTTCTGCAGCCCTTATCGAAAGCCTTGAAATCCCAATGAGTCATTTAAAAGGATGTATTGTGTGAAAAGCTTATTTTAATTCATAACAGCACTAACTCACTCAGCACGAAGCAGCTGGGGATTAGCAAGCAGCTGTGGCTAACAATCCTCTGGGATGCTGCACAGGGCCCTCATCTCCAGCCAGCTGGTTGCTAATCCCTAGGAAATGCCCTGTGCCCTGGGCTCAATACTCAGAAGACCTTTGCTGTGAAATGCTTGCCAGCCACTTGAATGGCTGCCGTTTGGAGCAACCCTTTCGGCCTATAACAATTGAAACTGAGAGAGAAATAGCCCGCCCAGCTAACCATTCGAGACCAGTTTCGCGGAGCCCTTTTCAAATGAATGACAGAGACAGAACCTCCTTAGAGATCCCTGCACCATGATGAAGGATTTCACATAACTCTTTTCCCATTGCTACCTCTTTTCTCATAAACAACTATCCCCTATGTGCACCAGCATCAGAATCAAACCAGTTCCGGAGCCATCGCTAGTTGATGGATTTACACAGTGAAAGACCATGGCAATCCTTTGCTCTTGCTCCCCCTGAGTGTGCTCTGAAAGCCACCTTTGGCCTAGCATACCAGAAAACCTCACTCCCAACCCCAATTACTAGCAGTGAGACCTGCTTGCTGCTCCCTAATGAGATTGCAGGGATCACACAAGCAACCACACGCTATAATTCCTAGCCTCTGAGAGAGCCTTTGTGAAGGGCAGCTCTGTCTGTGGGTTACTCTTGTATTGTTTTGACAAGAAGTTGCATTCCAGCAAGTAGTAAATTAAGAAAGCCAGAGCTCCTGCTACTGTCTCCAGCAATCCTCTCCTCTTCTCCACTCTGTGTCCCTTTCTGGACAGGTCCCAGAGCTTATACCATTTGGCAAGATCTATAAGGAATACTAACTAGGCTCTATTTTTGGTCGCTATTTGAAGGTCAAGTCCTGCTCCCCCAACACCCACACACTGCCAGGTAGGGTGCGGGAGGAACCAATGAGGTTCTGCTGCATATATCTTCCTACTGTATTTTCCACTGCATGCATCTGATGAAGTGGGCTTTAGCCCATGAAAGCTTGTGCTCAGATACATTTGTTAGTCTCTAAGGGTACGTCTATACTACCTGTCAGATCAGCGGGTAGTCTTCGATGTTTGGGGATCGATTTATCACGTCTCGTCTGGACACGATCAATCAATCCGCTAATTGACATCTGTACAGTCGAATCGCTGCCGTGAGGACAACCAGGTAAGTTGAACTAAGATACTTCCACTTCAGCTGTGCGAATAGTTTCGTTTGAACACACACACACACACACACACACACACACACACACACACACACACACACACACACACACACCTGTCATAGTATAATTCCCAAATCTGGACCTTAGCGTCCAGGATATGGGTATTATACTACGACATGTTGGCAGAGTGTGGGAAAGATAAGAATCCAAAAGCCAGTAAGATTATTCATTTGCTTCTCTGCTCGCTGGTTATAAGCAGAGGGGAAGGGTTTATTTTTTTAAACTGCAACCAGAGAATTTTTTTTTCCTTACTTCGGTCTGTCTGTGCATAGATATGGCCTCAGGCAAGGGCCATTAAGTTTAACAGGGGTCTTTTGTTAGACAATAGAACTCCAGCTGTGAGTCAACTACACCAGCAGAACACACATGCAAATGAAGGTTTTCCTTTTATTCTAGTTTTATTCGGGAAGGCTTATTAGAAACACTCTGTTGCTTAGCAACAGAGCAGGCAGCAGAGGAACAGTAATTCAGACAGTAAACCAGCAGAGGGCACCTCAACTCAAGAAAGCAGGAACCATGACTACCAAGGATGCCCTGAAACAGGAGCTAGCGAGACTGGAGGCAGAGGCACAAATCAAAGAGGCAGAGCACAAGCGAGATATGAAAAAAAAAATACAAGAACTAGAAATAAAACAAAAAGAGATGGAGCTAAGAGAAAGAGAAAGAGAGGCGGCCCACAAAAGAGAACAAGAAGACAGAGAGGCAGCCTACAAAAGAGAGCAAGCAGCCAAAGATGCAGACCACCAAAGACAGCTGGAACTCCAGAGGGAGACCTACCAGCAGGCCCTGGAATTAGAAAAGGCTAAGCAACAGAACCCAGCCAATCCTAAAAACCCTTCGCCAATAATTGTTCCGCAGCACAAGACATTTCCCACCTACAAGCCAGGTGATGACACTGAGGCCTTCTTAGAAAATTTTGAAAGAGCCTGCCTTGGGTACAGCATCTCTGAAGACCAGTATATGGTAGAATTGAGGCCACTGCTCAGTGGACCCTTAGCAGAGGTGGCAGCTGAAATGCCTAAGGAAAAAATGAACAATTATAATCTTTTTCAACCCAAGGCCAGATACCGAATGGGGATAACACCTGAACATGCCCGTTGGCAGTTCAGAGCCCTAAAATGGAAACCAGATGTGTCATTCCCCCGACACGCCTTCCACATTGCAAAGAATTATGAAGCCTGGATATCAGGAACAAATGTTAACAATCTGGATGAGCTGCACCTCCTGATACAAATGGAGCAGTTCTTAGATGGTGTTCCTGGGGAAATAGAAAGGTACATCCTAGATGGAAAGCCCAAAATGGTAATCGAGGCGGGGGAGATTGGAGCCAAATGGATGGAAGTGGCAGAAAAGAAAAAAGCTCCTGTCAAGGGGAGCGAATACCCCAGGGGGCACACCAACAATAAACCCTATAACCGAGGGCAGCACAAGACCCCACTGACAACCCAAGGAAAGCCACAGACACCCTATTCTTCCACCTCACCAGTCTCCAGTAACCCACCTCGACCCAGTGACCAGTCAGCTGGAAGATGCTTTAAGTGTAATGAACTGGGACAGATAAAGGCCAACTGCCCAAAGAACACCAACCGAGTGCAGTTCATTACACCACCATCACACCAAAGACCCCCAGGCCCAGATGCCTCTCAAATACCCGTGGAGCGAAGGGAAACTTTGAGAGTGGGCGGAAAGAAGGTTACCGCATGGAGAGACACGGGGGCATAAGTGTCAGCTATCCACTAATCCTTCGTTGACCCCAAATTCGTCAACCCAAAGGCCCAAGTGACAATTTACTCCTTCATGTCACAGGCTGTAGACTTGCCTACAGCTAAACTGCCTGTCCAGTACAAAGGCTGGTCAAGAATGTGGACTTTTGCAGTCTATGACAATTATTCCATCTCCATGCTACTGGGGGAAGATTTGGCCAACCAAGTGAAGCAGGCCAAGAGAGTTGGAATGGTTACACGTAGCCAAACCAGGCAAGCTTCCAGACCCATTCCCTGTTCCTGAACCGTCCACAGGGGCCCTGTCTGTGTTACCAGAGACCCAGACAGAGGTAGTGGACCCGGATCCCATGCCAACAACGGAAACAGCCACAGTGCTTCCAGTCCCAGACCAGGAACTGGAAAAGCAGCCAGCACCAGAACCGGTGCCAGCACTGACGACAGTGCTTGCAAATCCATCTTCAACCCCAACGCCAGAGGGTGCCAGCAAGCCTAAACCGGCAGAAGCAGCAGACAACCACACCCAAGAAACTCAGCCAGAGCCTGAAATAACCCCTTGTGCACCAGCAGAGAGCGGTTCACCAGCAACGGAAACAACCCCATCACCTACATCGCTTCCGGAGGGACCAAGCCCAAGTCCACAGTCTGAGGAAGAACTGGTGTCCCCAGCCTCAGTTCCAGACTGAGCAGGAAGCAGATGACAGCCTTCAGAAAGCTTGGACGGCAGTATGGAGCACACCACCACCTCTCACCTCTTCTAATCGATCCCGGTTTGTTGTGGAACAAGGACTTTTATACAAGGAAACTCTTTCTGGTGGACACCAGGAAGACTGGCATCCGCAAAAACAGTTGGTGGTTCCAACTAAGTACCGGGAAAAGCTCTTAAGCTTAGCCCATGATCATCCCAGTGGCCATGCTGGGGTGAACAGAACCAAGGACCGGTTGGGGAAGTCCTTCCACTGGGAGGGGATGGACAAGCACGTTGCCAAGTATGTCCGGTCTTGTGAGGTGTGCCAAAGAGTGGGAAAACCCCAAGACCAGGTCAAGGCCCCTCTCCAGCCACTCCCCATAATTGAGGTCCCATTTCAGCGAGTAGCTGTGGATATTCTGGGTCCTTTCCCAAAAAAGACACCCAGAGGAAAGCAGTACGTACTGACTTTTGTGGACTTTGCTACCCGATGGCCGGAAGCAGTAGCTCTAGGCAACACCAGGGCAAAAGCTGTGTGCTAGGCACTAACAGACATTTTTGCCGGGGTAGGTTGGCCCTCCAACATCCTTACAGATTCAGGATCTAATTTCCTGGCAGGGACCATGTAAAAACTGTGGGAAACTCATGGGGTGAACCACTTGGTTGCCACCCTGTACCACCATCAAACCAATGGCCTGGTGGAAAGGTTTAATGGAACTTTGGGGGCCATGATAAGTAAATTCGTCAATGAACACTCCAATGACTGGGACCTAGTGTTGCAACAGTTGCTTTTTGCCTACAGGGCTGTACCACATCCCAGTTTAGGGTTTTCACCGTTTGAACTTGTGTATGGCCCAGAGGTTAAGGGGCCATTACAGTTGGTAAAGCAGCAATGGGAGGGGTTTACACCTTCTCCAGGAACTAACATTCTGGACTTTGTAAGCAACCTACAAAACACCCTCCGACACTCTTTAGCTCTTGCTAAAGAAAACCTAAAGGATGCTCAAAAAGAGCAAAAGGCCTGGTATGACAGACATACCAGAGAGCATTCCTTCAAGGTAGGAGACCAGGTTATGGTCTTGAAGGCGCAACAGGCCCATAAGATGGAAGCATCATGGGAAGGGCCATTCACGGTTCAAGAGTGCCTGGGAGCTGTTAACTACCTCATAGCTTTTCCCAATTCCTCCCTAAAGCCCAGAGTGTACCATGTTAATTCTCTCAAGCCCTTTTATTCCAGAGACTTACAGGTTTGTCAGTTTACAGTCCAGGGAGGAGATGACGCTGAGTGGCCTGACGGGGTCTACTACGAAGGGAAAAAGACGGTGGCATGGAAGAGGTGAACCTCTCAACCACCCTGGAACGTCTGCAGTGGCAACAAATCAAGGAGCTGTGCACGAGCTTCGCCCCATTGTTCTCAGCCACCCCAGGACGGACTGAACGGGCATACCACTCCATTGACACAGGTAATGCTCACCCCATTAGAACACCACCCTACCAAGTGTCTCCTCATGCCCAAGCTGCTATAGAACAGGAGATCCAGAACATGCTACAGATGGGTATAATCCGCTCATCTACCAGTGCATGGGCATCTCCAGTGGTTCTGGTACCCAAACCAGATGGGGAAATACGCTTTTGCGTGGACTACCGTAAGCTAAATGCGGTAACTCATCCAGACAACTATCCAATGCCCTGCACCGATGAGATATTGGAGAAGTTGGGACGTGCCCAGTTCATCTCTACAATAGACTTAACCAAGGGGCACTGGCAAGTACAGCTAGATGAACCTGCCAAAGAGAGGTCAGCTTTCATCCCCCATGCGGGGGTGTATGAATTTAATGTCCTTCCTTTCAGGCTGCAAAATGCACCCGTCACCTTCCAGAGGCGGGTAGATGGTCTACTAGCAGGACTGGGCGAATATGCAGTTGCCTACCTCGATGATGTGGCCATTTTTTCTGACTCCTGGCCCGAACACCTAGAACACCTGGAAAAGGTCTTTGAGCACATCAGGCAGGCAGGACTAACGGTTAAGGCTAAAAAGTGTCAAATAGGCCAAAACAGAGTGACTTACCTGGGACACCAGGTGGGTCAAGGAACCATAAACCCCCTACAGGCCAAGGTGGATGCTATCCAAAAGTGGCCTGTCCCAAAGTCAAAGAAACAGGTCCAATCCTTCTTAGGCTTGTCTGGGAACTACAGGTGATTTGTACCACACTACAACCAAATCGCTGCCCCACTGACCGACCTAACCAAAAAGATCCAGCCGAATGCAGTTAAGTGGACTAATGAGTGTCAGAAGGCCTTTACCCAGCTTAAGGCAACACTCATGTCTGACCCTGTGCTCAGGGCCCCGCACTTTGACAAGCCATTCCTAGTAACCACAGATGCATCTGAGCGTGGTATAGGAGCAGTTCTCATGCAGGAAGGACCGGATCACAACTTCCATCCTGTCGTGTTTCTCAGCAAGAAACTGTCTGAGAGGGAAAGTCACTGGTCAGTCAGTGAAAAGGAATGCTACGCCATTGTGTACGCCCTGGAAAAGCTATGCCCATATGTTTGGGGACGGCGGTTCCAGCTACAAACTGACCATGCTGCGCTAAAGTGGCTTCATACTGCCAAGGCAAACAACAAAAAACTGCTTCGATGGAGTTTAGCTCTCCAAGAGTTTGATTTTGAAATTCAACACATTTCAGGAGCTTCTAACAAAGTAGCTGATGCACTCTCTCGTGAAAGTTTCCCAGAATCCACTGGTTAAAATTTGTCCTTAAAATGTAGAAAGTCTTGTAGTTTACATACTTAGTAGTATATGTAAAGGTGCATGTGTTGTATTAATCTGTTTATTCTAAAGTTATAGGAAGAAATCACCGCCAGTGAGGTTCCCCACTGTCTGCGATTTGGGGGGCGTGTCATAAACAGATAGCTAAGGGTTAATGTCTCTTTCACCTATAAAGGGTTAACAAACAGTGACCTGCAAACACCTGACCAGAGGACCAATCAGGAGACAAGATACTTTCAAATCTCGTGGAGGGAAGCCTGTGTTTGTGAGTTTGGCTTTGTTCTCTCTGGGTCCTGGATGGGGCTAGAGGTGCAACCAGGTTTCTGCCAATCTCCCTGCTACAGTCTCTTATCTATTCAGAATTGTAAGTAATAAAAGGCGGTCATAGTCTTTTAATTTTTTTTTTTCCATTTGCTTATGTGTACTTGCTGGAAGTAGCTTAAATTGTGTTTCTGCTGGAGAAAGTTTCTTTCTATTGTTTATAAGTTGAAAGACCCTGGAACTGTTTACCATTTAAAATGCAGAGATAAACCTTTTACTTTTTTTCTTTTTTATTAAAAGTTTTGCTTTTAAGACCTGTTTGATTTTTTTTCCCAGTTGAGGCTCTAGGGAATTGAGTCAGTATATACCAGGGAATTGGTGGGGAGGAGGGGAAGGTAAATTTCCTCTTTGTGTTAGATTCACTCAGCTTGAATCTGTATTGCCTCTGGGTGAGGGGGAGAGAGAAACTTGATCTCTCTGTGTTGTGTTTCAAGGAATTGATTCACGGTATCTCCTAGTGTATCCAGGCAGGAAAGATCTGGGAGGAGGTAAAGAGGGGGGAGGGAATGGTTTATTTCCCTTTGTTGTGAGACTCAAGGAATCTGGGTCTTGGGGTCCCCAGGGAAGGTTTTGGGGGGACTAGAGGGTATCAGGCCCTAAAAATTCCTGATTAGTGGCAGCGCTACAGAATCTAAGCTGGTAATTAAGCTTAGAGGACTTTATGCTAGTACCCATATCCTGGACGCTAAGGTCCTGATTTGGGAATTATACTATGACAACACCCCACTAGCGTAGCCCAGGCCTGAGGTGCCACAAGTACTCCTGTTCTTTTTGTGGCTACAGATGAACACAGCTGCTACTCTGAAACCCACCAGCTCTGTTTTCTTTAATGGAGCTATACTGATCACGCCAGTCTCAACTGGGGGGCCTTGCCCTGGAGAGGGATATGGGCCAGCTGACAGGTCACTGCAGTGGCAGTAAAGAGAGCTGCATTCTAGTTCCTCCTCTGCCACTGACCTGCTGAGTGACACTGAGCAAATCACTTTCCATCTCTAGCTCCCAGACGCTTTCTGGATACTTAGATTGTAAGAACTTTGGGCAAGGTTTTTCTCTCACTTTGTGTGTGTAGTGCCTGGCACAACGGGGTCCTGATCCCAGTGGAGGCTTTTAGGAGCTACTGTAATGCGAACATTAATAATAATATTGTCTTTAATTGAATTGGAGGGGAGGATCCGTCGTCGTACGTGGAGTCAGTTCTGCTTCACATATGCAGCTATTTGTAGTTCTCTTTCCATTTTTTAATTACCAGGGACATGAGAAAGAAAAGAGAGTCTTTGTTCCTCATTAGTTCATCAGCACCATCTGCTGCTGCTGTTTGTTTCCCACTAGATACCAGAATCTCTTACTCTCTGATATTGCAGTTGGTTGCCGTGCAATTGGTTTTGATGGCACATGGTATCACCTCAGACTGGCACAATATGGCAGGAGCAGAGAGGAACCCCTCAGGAACTAAGGGATAGTTTCTGATCTCAGGTATCCACATTTACATCTGGGTACCTGAGATCAGAAGTCACCCAGCTGACCTCCCTGGAGTCACTCCAGATTCAGCCGGCAGTAACTGAGATAAGAATCTGGCCTGAAAGCTCCACGCAGTTGTCTCCAGAAATAAGCAGGAAGGAGCTTGACTTTCCTTTCACTCATGCCAGAGTAAATTCATTGACTTCACTGGCCTGACTCTGCATTTACTCCAGTTTAACTGAGAGCAGAATTGGGGCACAAGGGAAGAAAAAACGTGTGTGTATATTGACAGAATTGTTTCCAAAGGGTGCTAGTGGAGCTGCAAACACTTGATAACATTTGGCTACCATCCATCCATCCATCCATTCCAGTAAGTATTGGCAAGCCTTTCAGTGCTCCCCTCCAGAACGCTGTTTGTTTCCTGGGGTCACAGGAGGAGCCCGAGTGGCACATTCAGATGTCAATGCCATGTGCCCTAAGCTTACCAAGACAGGTATATTCCTTTCTGAAACTGAGAGCACCAGGTCACCACCAGAGCCTGGGGTCTGGCTGGGCATGCTTAGCACAGAATTGGGGTGGGCAGGGACGGCTTCATGCCCATCTTCTTCCCTAGGCACACCCCTCCCTGCCCCTGCCTTTCCCCCTATGCTGCATGGCCTGGTGTTGCTGAATAACTTGTAGGGGGCTCCAGGCTGGGGCAGGGGGTTGGGGTACGGGGGAGTGGGGTGAGGCCTGTGGCTGGGGGAACAGGCTTTGGGGTGGGGTTGGGATTAGTGTCTTGGGGTGCAGGAGGGTGCTTCGGGCTGGGACTGAGAGGTTGGGAGGGGGCTCAGGGCTCGGGCAGGGGGTTGGGGTGCAGGGAGAAGCTTGGGGGTGCAGGCTCCGGGCAGCTCTTACCTCAAGCAGCTCCCAGAAGCAGCGACATGTGCCCCCTCCGGCTCCTACGTGGTTCCCAGCCAATGGGAGCTGGGGGGGTGGGGGCAGTGTGTGGAGCGGAGTCCCCTGGCTGCCCCTATGCATAGGAGCCGGTGGGAGGACATGCTGCTGCTTTTGGGAGCCACGTGGAGTGCCCCCCGACCCAGCTTCCCATCTGGCGCTCCAGACCCCACTCCCCAGAGGGAGCTCATCTGTAGTTTGCCCACCCTTGATTTAAAGTGACAGCTTATGTTTTCAATACACTACAATAATCATAAAGAGACACTGAGTATTGTACCTCTTAGCTATAGATCATTTTTCTTATACTCTTTATTATTGCAAAGTAGTAATGTAAAAATAAGGATTTATGTCTTTTGGTAGATTTGTTAGAACTGTAGTTGGAAGAATGCTGAATCTTGACACAAAAATGTTAGGAAACATAAGACGTGTTAAGTGAATTCATTTTTTCGAGTTTCTCTCCTCTGTTTTCATAGATTCATAATTAAAACCAGGAAAGACATACTGTATTAGATCATTTCCCCTCCCACTTTTTGTCTGTCTTGGCTATTTAGACTGTAAGATTCTCATCTGGGACCTCTAGATGCTATAATATTGCTAATAATAAGCATTTAATCCATCTTTCTCCCAGTGCATTGTTCTTTAAAGTACATTATCTAATGCATGTCTAAATTATTTTTAGAGTTCCCAAGTGATGGGGCTCTCACTGCCCCCAGGGAAACCTAACTGAATAGATCTCACTGATAGGAAGTTTTCCCTAATATTGTGCTTAAATTTCCTTTATATTGTTTCTGGGTCTTTCATTTTTTAAGTGTCCTTTTTTCCTCCCACAATCAAAGTGGGATCTAAATCCCGTTGAGAGTTGTGCTGGGAAAGGAAATACTTACTTTATTTACTACAATCTTCCACTTCTGGGTAATTTGGGGATACGGGTCTATTGATTAAAAACCTTGCTCTTTGCAAGGTGTGTTTTGGAGTGGAATTTGGAGTCTATTTGAATTGGCTCAGGCACTCCACAGGTTTCACATGATCTTATTTTCAAACACTGTTTAATTGATGAAGGGCATTTTGAGACAGGACCAAAAGTGACAAAGTTAAAGACAACATTAATAAATGCACCACGGCAACAGACATATGAGAAAATGTACAGAAAAAAATAAGCCAATGAAACTGGGCCAAATTTAATCTTGATATAAGTTTGTTGACTTCCCTTTCTGGGATGGGTTTTGTCCATTAACCATTCACACCCAAATATACAAACTGATTCAAAACAAACCTCAAGATGTTGCTGAGTATTTTCAGCTACTGTCTCATTCCCAGTGCACTAGCAAAACCTTATTTTCATGGACAATGAGTTGGTCCCATTGACTCATAGAAGTGTAGGACTGAAAGGTCATCTAGTCCAGTCCCCTGTACTCACAGCAATGCTACATAATAACTACACCATCCCTGACAGGTGATTGTCTAACCTGCTCTTAACAGCCGCCAGTGATGGTGATTCCACAACCTCCCTAGGCAATTTATTCCAGTGCTTAACCACCCTGACAGTTAGGAAGTTTTTCCTAATGTCCAGAGTAAACTGTCCTTGCTGCAATTTTCACCTATTGCTGCTTGTCCTATCCTCAGAGGTTAAGAAGAACAATCCTTCTCCCTCCTCCTTGTAACAAACTTTTATGTACTTGAAAACTTATCATGTCCCTTCTCAGTCTTCTAAACAAACCCAATTTTTTCAATCTTCCCTCACTGATCATGTTTTCTAGACCTTTAATCATTTTTGTTGTTCTTCTCTGGACTTTCTCCAATTTGTCCACAACTTTCCTAAAATGTGGTGCCCAGAATTGGACACAGTATTCTAGTTGAGGCCTAATCAGCATGGAATAGAGCAGAAGAATTACTTCTCGTGTCTTGCTTACAACACTCTTGCTAATATATCCCAGAATCACGTTCATTTTTTTTGCAACAGTATTACACTGTTGACTCATATTTAGCTTGTGATCCACTGTGACTTCCAGATCCCTTTCCACAGTGCTCCTTCCTAGACAGTCATTTCCCATTTTGTATGCATACAACAGATTGTTCCTTCCTATGTGGAGTACTTTGCATTTGTCCTTACTGAATTTCATCCTATTTACTTCAGACCATTTCTCCAGCTTGTCCAGATCATTTTGAATTTTAATTCTGTCCTCAAGATCACTTGCAACCCCTCCCAGCTCAGTATCATTTGCAAACTTTATAATTGTACTCTCTATACCATTATCCAAATCATTTATGAAGTTATCTAACAGAATTGGACCCAGAACTGATCCCTGCGGGACCCCACTCATTATGCTCTTCCAGCATGATTGTGAACCACTGATAACTACTGTCTGGGAACAATTTTCCAACCAGTTATGCACCCACCTTATAGTAGCTCCATCTAAGCTATATTTCCCTAGTTTGTTTATGAGAGGATCATGCAAGACAGTATCAAAAGTCTTATTAAAGTCAAAATGTACCAAACCTACCACTTCCCCCCCTATCCACAAGGCTTGTTACCCTGTCAAAGAAAGCTATCAGGTTGGTTTGATAAGATTTGTTCTTGACAAATCCATGTTGACTGTCACTTATCACCTTATTATCTTCTTGGTGTTTGAAAATATTGCTTGATGATTTGCTCCATTATCTTTCCATGTACTGAAGTTAAGCTGCTGGGTCTGTAATTCTCTGGGTTGTCTTCATTCCCGTTTTTATAGATGGGCACTATATTTGCCCTCTTCCAGTCCTCAGGAATCTCTCCCATCTTCCATGAGTTTTAGAAGATAATCACTACTGGCTCAGAAATCTCCTCAGTTAGCTCCTTGAGTATTCTGGGATACATTTCATCAGGCCCTGCCAACTTGAAGTCATCTAATTTAACATGTCTAAGTAATTTTTAACTTGTTCTTTTCCTATTTTAGCTTCGACCCTACCTTATTTCCACTGGCATTCGCTATGTTAGACATCTGAATGCTACTAACCTGGTTAGTGAAAACTGAAACAAAAAAGGCATTTAACACTTGTGTCATTTCCACTTTTTCTGTTATTGTGTCTCCCCCTACCCAACATTGAGTAATGCACCCTTTGTTCCCAGTTCTTGCACAAGGGGTCCTTACATACAGCATAAGAGCGGGTTAACGGATTTACTCTTCAAATGTGTATCAGAGTCACAGACTTAAGAAGACTTGTGATTTCCTAACCTAAAAATTGTTGCGATCTGGTGGTCTATATGAAATAAGAATGTTATGCTGGAGGTTGAGTGGCTCCCAGGGAGTGCATTTTTTATCTATGGGCAGTCCCACACCTTACCGAAGCAACCTTCTATGCTACCCACCTTCCATTCAGGCTAAAGGAGGGAACAGTTAAATACCGTTTTATTTAGTGATACCTGAAACATAAGAAGTCACTGCTCAAATTACAGACCAGCCTGGAAAGATGGAAATAGAAGCTGAGCTGTGTGGCCTGACCAGTGTTCCTTGGGGACTGAATGCAAACACAGGGACTGGGCATTGTTTGGTGCAGCTGTGTCTGTGAGTCCTCCAAAGCAGACAGAGAAGGCAGCTAGAGAGCCAAGGAGACATCAGGAAAAGCACTGGTATTGTGGCTGTGAGAGAAAGCCAAAAGAGATTGTTGGGCAGAGTGCTGGCTGGAAACAGGCTTGGAACTGTGAGGAAGCAAACTGCCTTCAGCTGTTTTGATTCCTCCTTTGTGCAGGGAAATGGGGCTTTGTGTCCATTCTTTGTAAATAAACAGGACTGCATCAAAGAAATGCCTGAGTCATATAATCCATTTTTCCTCTTATTGGAGACAGCCTGCAAGCCCCTGAATAGTGGCTAACCTCTCAGGCTAAAAATAGGTAGCAGTAATATTAATGACCACTTCAGTATCAGCTTCCATATGGGCAATACCATCCTTGCAAGTCAAGAAAGCGAGACAAAGAAATGAATATGACACAGGCAATATGAAGCATTCTCCCATCCCCAGAAATGATCCTCTAAATGAAAGACTGGATGGCAGTACAGTACCTGGCCCATAGAGAGAATGGACTTCATCCTCCAGCATTTGTTCTTTTGGCACCTTCCAGTCAAACAAGGCCTCTAGTCCTCTCGGCGTGGGCATGTGTAAAGGCAGTGACACTGCAGTACCCTCAAGCTGCATTATCAATAGGTGCATTTTCTGCTGGTAACTGGCAGTCCTTAGTAGTTACAGCCTGCTGTTCTTGGCAGAGGATTATACAAGGCAATACACAACTTTCACTGGTGATTAAACATGGACACAAAATTGAGCACTTTATAATTGTACTCCCATGTTGCTGCCAGAAACAACATCTCTATTATAGAGCTGGGACGGGGGCTGGTGTGAAGAGATTCATTATTTCCCATTGCTTTTTTAGATGGTTCATGGGCCCTATACTGCTGCCTTCTCCAATTTGCCTTTGATCTCACTTGTGATGAGGGTTTAGGTGAGTACTTGTTTGAGGGAGTGGCTAGTGTGGAAATGGAGAGATGTGATTGGACATATGTGATGTCAGTAGCTATGACCATGAGTCTTTCTGAGCTGTGACTGACAGACGTTCATGTCTTATGCACATACTTGTGTGGGCCAAATTCATCACTGATTAGACACCCTATGGAACTCCATGAAGGTCAGTGGATTGAACAGGGTGCAAATTAGCAATGAAGCCCAAAGTTTCTCTCTCTCTCTGTATAAGTATCTCTTACTTTTGGGTTCTTGGATAGGTGGGTCTCAGTTTTATATTTGTTTAGTTGACATGCCCTAAGTTAGCAAACTACATTTAGGCACTTGAGGGGATCTTCTAATAGGCCTTTTCCATCTCTTAATTTCCATAAATTTATGAGCTTCCTTGTTTTCCCTCTCTTGGCCAATATCCTTGGAGAACACAATCTGTATCGCATATTACCTCCCTAACCATTTTAACTTGGTGCTAAAATGTAATATCCATTTTATGACCTGAAGAACAACCTGAAAGCTTGTCTCTCTCACTGACAGAAGTTGCTCCAATAGAAGATATTACCTCCCCCACCTATTGTATATTTATTTCTTCAGTATGACTCTGTATGGCCCACTTCTAGCTCCTCACTTGTCACTGATAATAACACTTCGTGCTTTGAAGTCAGTGGGGCTTCCTTATTTACATCCCCAGAAGATCTGCTCCGTAAATATCAAATCATGTTACAAAGACACATGAGCAGCATCCCGTCCATTCTACAGATCAGGAAACTGAAGAATCCTTGGTCATTCAGTAAATGAGAAGCAGAACTGAGACTAAAAGGTTGGTCTCCTTATACCCAGTCTGGTCACTTAGCTACGGTACTACATTGACATGTGGAATGTTCTAACTCCCTTTGATCGTCCACATTACAGGGAAATCTCAAATAATGGTTTGTTTTTCTCAAATGACTGCTTGTTGCAATAGACATAAGTACACTCCCCCCAACCCCAACGTCAGGCACGCATGTTTTTTTATCTATCTCTGCCCAAACACTCTCGAGTTTCTCATGCGTATCTCTAAGGCAATGATTCAGTTCTGAATCTTGTCCCAGAGCCACCTCTGCATTTTATTGCAGTTCCAACCTGCCTTCCAGAATCCGTTGCATATAGAACAACTGCTAGTAGTTAGCGACCTTCTGAAACGGCAGTTCCTTCTTTAAGGTATTGAGCATTAGCATGAAAAGACACTGATGAGGCAGATCAACCCAAGTACTCTGAAATCAGTTGGTTCCTGCTCATTAGACACCGCGATAAAGGAGAGATCTCTCTAGCTGTGGGAAGCCAGCCATAGTCAGGTTTGCTCTGTGGCTAAAGACAAAGCCAGCAGGACAGAAATTTGTGTGAATTCAGGCAAAAGTTTGTAGTGCCCAGTAGTGGAACATGACTAGAGCACGCCCAGTAGCTGCTGTTTGCTGTGGCCACTGCTCTTGATTCAACCCAGCAGGGACAGATCCCACCCAAGCTCACCTAGGCCAATAGTAACCAGTTGTGATTGTTTCCATTTGCATGAATCCAGGGGGGCTGGAACAATTTGTACGGTGGAGGTGCTGAGAGCATTGAACCAAACTGTAATCCCCATATATGATGGAAACCACTTCAAGCCATGGGGTAATGCCACACCCCCAGCATCCCTCATTCTAGCAGCTATGCCTGCATCAGCCTATCTTACATGTACTGTGCTACCCTATCGTAGGGGATAAACTCCCAGGTTCTCACGGGGAAATTCCACATGCCACCCGGCCTAGAGCAAGAGGAATCAGGCTTTTTGAGAGTGACACTGGAGAGACTGGGGCTAACACAGGTCTGGCTCCAGGCACCAGCTAAGGAAGCAGGTGCTTGGGGCTACCAATAAAAAGGGGCACCCCTCCGTTCAGTATTGGGGTGGCCTGCCTGGGTTTTCAGCGGGAATTTGGCAGGGGGTCCTTCAGTCCTTCTCTGTCTCTTTGAGCTGCTGCCGAAGAAGAAGAGAGGGAGTGAAGGACCCGCCGCCGAACTGCCACCAAAGAATGGAGTGGCGCGATTGAGCTGCCGCCGAAGTGCAGCCAATTTTTATTTGCTGCTTGGGGCGGCAAAAAACCTGGAGTCGGCCCTGGGCTAACACCACACTTCCTCTGAGCCACCTGGCCAGGAGTTTAGGTCACAAGCTCTATGGTAGTGCAAATATTGCAGCCTTGCTACCACAAGCCCGTTGCAGGCCACGCAAGAGGGACCCATTGCATGGCTGCTAGTCCCTCCTTCTCATCCCTCAGAGGAGCAGTAATGGAGGGCTTGATGCTGTGGTGGATAACCTGGGTGAGTGTCATCCTTTGTGCACTGCCAAAAGAGAGCTCACTTACTGGCCTCTCCCCTTGTTCCACTGATCAGACTCACTGGAGCCTTGCTGAAATCAAGCCATAACCCATTGGTGTAGATCACGCTCTCACCAACGTACAGCCTGCACCAGCGTGTGTGTGCTTGTGCATATACACGCTTTGGGCTAAACTCGTCTCTTTTGCAATGCCGCTGATGCCAGTGGAGTTACACTAGGGATACGTTTGGCCCTTTGTGTACAGAATACAACCAAAAAGATAGATAATTGTAGTGGACAGCTTTAGTTCAGACAAAAGTTGTACACTGAAACCGTTCCAGAGCCGCATTAACTCTGGACTATGTATTGATTGTATTTGTATCAGATGATTCCAGGAATATATTTTTGCTGTTTCTAGTATCATGTCAGTGTTTTCTGTTCAGCTCTGCAACTTTCTTTAAATCTGCAAAGCGTTCTGTGACCCCTAGGGTAGGAAAGGTGCTATGTAAAATGTAGTTTAATTATTTGTTAGCATTAGGAATTGTTAGCACAATAAGTAGCATGGTGTTTTGGAGTTATTTTAAATCTGTGCTCAAAGACACAGGCAGCTGGCCAACCCCTCCCAGTCACTAGTGTGCCTGTGGTTGTGTATTTTGTATATACTTGTTAAACTTTATTAGTTTTTGATTTATAACTGCACTGCAGTCCAAGTTCCTGGATAAGCAAAGTGTGCAGGCACTTGGCATTTAATAAAGTTATACAATTGTCTGCACATGGAAACACAGAGAAGCTTCTATTCATGTTGTTTATTAATTCAATATATCTATATTGATATAGATACATGAATATATAACTTGTTCAGTGCCAACAGTGTGCTTGGTACTGTATAATTCTATTCTCTTGTATGTAATTTAAGTCTGATCCATCACCCAGGTATCTGAGCACTGCACAGAGCTTACATTGAGATCTAGACATACCTGCACTAGCTCCATCACAGCTAGGGCATCACAAATACAAGTGTAGCTGTTGTGGCACAAGGAGTGGAAAAGACTAGCCTCCCTGAGACTGACTCCCCCCATCCAAGACCCTAGCTGCACACTTGGGGTAGCTAACCCCTCATACTTCCATGGCTGAACTCCTATTTTAGTGCACTAGCTCTATCAGAGCAAGCACAGGTTTATCTACTTGAGCTGGATATTACACTTCCATCTCCTGTGTAGACATACCCCAAAACACAACATCAGAAAAGAGAAGAACCCTGGGAGATCCAGAGGAGAGAACAACCCAGAGCTGGCTTTGTTTCTTACTAGGGTATCTTGGGAAGAATTTGGAAGGGGAGAGGATGGTTACTTTGCAAAGTGGGATCTATATGTGATGGCCGCCCTCGTAGTCAACATACCAGGGATTGAACCATGAACCTCCAGAGCGAAAAGCATAAGTGACCACAGCTTGAGCTAACAAATCATATCCTCTGTGGACTGAACACAGAGTGGAACTATAACACACACTTGCCAGTGGGTTACGTATGCATACAGGGCCGCCCAGACTCAGGGCTAGGAATGGGAGCAATAAATAGAACATGTTCTCATGACTGGCATTGTTAGTAGAGTGCAGAGGGTGGGGAAGATGGGTTAAGGGACCACATCTGAGATTTATACCAGGACAGAGTTGTGTAGGATCTCAGAGGTGAGGACAAGCAGTTTAGACTTGAAATTGTATTTGAAGGGACACAAGCGGAACGGTAGAACAAGTGGGTGGCATGGTCAGATGGACAAGCAAGGAAAGCGGGCAAGCTTTAGAGAGACCGGAGAGGGGGACATAGGGAATTGGAGAAGATGTAGCTGCAGTAATCAAGATGAGCGAGAGATAAGCAGGGCTTGGATGAGGGTTCAACTGTTAGGGCAGGGAGGAAGTCTCAGGCTCTTGATACTGTATGTTGTGGAGGAGGGAATGCAGTATTTGAACATTGCCCACATCTCGGGGGAGAAAGAGAAGTTGAAAATGACTCCCAGGGTGACAATGAGGTGTTGTCAGCAGCAACAGACGAAGTGAAAAGGGCTTGGGAGGAAGAATAAGGAGCTCACCTTAACCAAGCTGAACTCAAGTTGTTGGTGGGGCATCCAGAATGCTATGTCAGAGAGGCTGAAATGCGGGACTGGGCAAAGGGAGATGGGTCAGGTGTGGAGGAGTAATCTGAGTCATCAGCAAAGAGATGATAGCTAAATCCATAGGAGCAGTTGATGCGGCGTTCTCATCCCTCCTTTAAATGCCGTGAAGCGCCCTGTATTTTCACCCCCATCCCCTCCTGATCTTTCACAACATGACATTTTATTGATTTCCTTCTGAGTAAAACAAAGAATACAGAATTAGAGAAAGAGACGTCACCTCACCATTCCCTCCAATGCCAATGGTTCTCCCCCTTAGGAGTCTCCAGCGCTCTGACTAATCTACTTCTAAATGACTCAAGGGGTGAGTTTTTCGTAAAAAGATATTTCAAATCTGTACTGCACATTTATTTTTGCATTTTGTAAGCTTTGTATTCACCTTCCCTTCATCCATCCATCTTCACTATCACCATTCCTCTTGATACAAAGGGAATTATGATTACAGATAGGTATATGCCTCAAAAATCAGCTGTTGATTCAGGGCTAGATCCTCAGCTACTGTAAATCAGTAAAGATCCCATGACTTTAATAAACCTACAGTGATGTACCCTAGCTAACAAGCCCCTGCAGTTTAGAAGTGTTACCTTCAAACCAAAAGGGAAACTCTATCTCTACTTAAGGTTCGTGGCTGCACAGCTTTGAGTGTTTGATATAGGATTTGCAAAGTTCCGTTGTGAATTAAGGGGAGTAATCAGGGCAAAAACTGCTTATGAAAACAGAATGGGGGCATGACATATAGATCCAGATAAATAAGCTCTACTTAGAATGCATTATTTGGGGAAAGTTCTTCTCCTGTCATGTTGCCAAATCATCAGTGATTTGACCTACATCTCAGGATGTATTTGGGAGGGGAGCTTCTGATGAATCTGTTTATGTAAGGAAAAAAAAACTTTCAAAACAACCTTGCAGGAGCCAGGATCAACAGCATCTGGACACGGGTCGAGTTGTTGCATATTTAGAATTATTCCTTTCATTAAAGGCTTGAAAGATGTCTCAGGCATCTTGGGGCCTGGTTACAAATTATGATGATCATAAACTAATATTGGTATTGCTGGAACGATGGGTCCTGTTCTTCCTCATTCATGCATGTCTTTTGGTCTTACATGATGTAACTCAAGAGTAACTCTGCTGATGTGGATGGAGCAATACCGGTGTAAATCTGGTGTGAGATCAGAATCTGGCGCATTCAGTGAGGAAGGTGACAGGACCCAGCTCTAAAATAAGACCTTGTGCCTAAGAACTCTATTGATTGTTTCACAAAGATTTTTCCTAAAAGAACATCTGGCTCAGAAAAGGTAACACACTGAAATCTTCCTGGCCTCAATGCTGACCATGTGATGTGTAATTGACTTGGAAATAGAGCAGGGGTCCGCACCTTTCAGAAGTGTTGTGTCGAGTCTTCATTTATTCACTCTAATTTAAGGTTTTGCATGCCAGTAATACATTTTAATGTTCTCAGAAGGTCTCTTTCTATGTCTATAATATATAATGAAACGATTGTTGTATGTAAAGTAAATAAGGCTTTTAAAATGTTTAAAAAGCTTCATTTAAAATTAAATTAAAATGCAGAGCCCCCTGGACCAGTGGCCAGGACCCAGGCACTGTGTCACTGAAAATCAGCTTGTGTGCCACCTTTGGCGCCCATGCAATAGGTTGCCTACCCCTGAAATAGAGGAAGAAATCAAATACAGCCTATTTGCAAATAACAAATAGGCCTTGATTCTGACTTGTGCCTCTCAGGAGATACAGCCTAGGAGCTGGGGGCTTTACTCAGTCTTTGCATCCCTCTGATTCTGGGGCCGATTTGACTCCCAGCATATACTAGAGCAGCCCCATATGCTGTGACTCAGAGATGCCCAGGCAAGTATATTGCCCCTCTGTCTGACCATCTTCTCAATATTTCACTAAAGCCGGGTCGTGCACAGGCTCTGCCGAAAGCTAAGAACCAGCTGATCATTGTAGTTATTGTGAGGTGTTTATATGGGGGATAGTTTGTGGGAGATGTAAAATGTAGACTATTAGCTCTTCAAACTGTTGAAGTGAAACTTATCCTGAGGTGAGGCAGGTCCCAGGGCTAAGTCAATCACCTCCAAGAACTGTTGCCAGCCCTAAATTTAGTCTGAACCAGGTGCAGGCTTGAGGATTTACAAAGACAAATACAAAATCTGTGAATAGGGGACCTCCGGGGTATATGTGTAGGGGAGAAACAATTGTCTGTAACTATATTAGAGAAGAGGAAAGGGTACAAGATTTTATCCATTATGGAGAAGACGCTGCCAGCGGGACTATCTGATGAAAGGACAAGAAGTCATGAATTTAATGTGCACTGAAAGAGCTTTAGCTTAGATATCAGGAAAAACTTTCTAACTATAAAGGTAGTTGAGCTCCGGAACAGGCTTCCAAGGGAGGTTGTGGAATCCCTATCACTGGAGGTGTTTAAGAAGCGGTTGGACAGACACCTGCCAGGGCTGGTCTAGGTTTACTCTCATGATTATTATTAACGATTTATATTGCAGCAGCGCTTTCAAGCCACAATGAGTTTGGTGGGCCCATTGTTTGGTGGGCCTCAAAGAGCTGACAGTCAGAAATTGAATGCAGGGCTGCCCAGAGGATTCAGGGGCCCTAGGGCAAAGCAATTTCAGGGGCCCCTTCCATAAAAAAAAAGGTTGCAATACTATAGAATACTATATTCTTGTGGGGGTCCCTGTGGGGACCAGGGCCTGGGGCAAATTGCCCCACTTCCCCCCCCACCCCGGGCAGCCCTGATTGAATGAGATCCAGGGTTTCTAAAAAAAGGTTCCAACAGACTTTTGCCCAGTCTGCCCTGTGCAGTGAAAGCTTATTTCCCCTGCATCAACTGAACTTCTTTTAAAAACTTTTTTGCTGTCAGGGATTCAACAATATGATTTAAAATTAGTTAGATTTTTCCCCCCCCGTGTCGAGTGAGATTTTTGAATGTTTCATTGAGCTGCATTTGCCAAATACTTCATTGCAAGAATGAGAAGCTTGAACAAAACATACTCCCTTAAAATGAATCCAAAATGAGTAATATTTTGGCAGAGCCGGCACTATAGCTTTGGAAGAGGGAACCCAAAGAGCGCAACATACACACAGCTGGGAGATGAGGAGGATGCTTCACTGACCTCTTCATCCTGGCTCACTGTGCCTATCCCTAATGATTTATTTGCAAAATTCCTAGAGGTTGGAGACTTGTGTAGGTAGGAAGGGGGACAGAGAATCAGAGACCAAGGTCTCCAAGCAGCAGACTGAAGTGTGTCATAAAAGATTTAGCAAAGAGTAAGGCAACCACAGGGAATTTGAGGGAGCAGGACAGAGGAAAATACATTGGCTGCAGCTGGGAAGTTATTTTTTTAAAATGCTTAGTCCTGAAGCTGATCATTTTAAGAGGGACTTCCGTGGCTTCTCCACCCCCCACCACACCAAACAGTGCCCCTCCCAGGCATGCGAGAGTGGGGCATGTAGCTAGAAATCTATACACAAACTAGGCTTCCTTCCCACAGCACTTATTCATTATCTTCTATCCCCATACCTGCCCTGGCTCAGCCTGATCTTACCTATCTTGGCCAGGGCCCAACGCGTTAAAAGCATCAGACCTACCCCCGTTTCTTTGCACCAGAGGGCACAGGTTGCAGAGAGGCACTTCTGCAACAAACTGAGGAGACTTTGGGGATTTATGGCTAGTCCCTCTCCCCCCCTCACATGCCCCAGTCATCAGTTTTCTCCACTTGTGCAGATAGTGAGCTCACTGGGGCAGGGAGGGTCTTTGTTATTTGTTTGTACAGAACCTACTGGGGCTCTGACCCTCAGTGGGGGCTCTACCTGCCACTGAACATCTCTTCTGGGGGCAGCTCAATAGTGACATCTGTGCACCACTTAGGGTGACCAGATAGCAAGTGTGAAAAATTGGGAGGAGGCTGGGGGAGTAGGCACCTGTCTGAGACCAAGCCCCGAATCTCAAAACTGCCCCTATAAAAGCAGGACATCTGGTCACCCTGGCACCACTTCCAATTTGGTAGCAGCTTCATGGCTCCCTTCATCTCTACATCTTCTTGTTCTCGGTCATGCCCTAGAACCAAACACACAGAATATTGTGATGGCTCCTGGCCCCTACCTAGAGTGACCAGATGTCACGATTGTATAGGAACCGTCCCGATTTGGGGTCTTTTTCTTATATAGGCTCCTTTTACCCCCCCCCGGTCCGATTTCTTACATTTGCTCTCTGGTCACCCTACCCTTAGCCGACTCTCCCCCAAGGCCAACTGGCCCCAGGACCAGTGAAGTGAAGAATCACAAACGGGTGGGGGTGCCATCGGGGGGCCGGGTGGGGTTCTTCCTCGTTCGGCTGCAGCCGGATGATCTGGTGTAGGAGGCTGGATCCGGCTGGGGGTTGTGGCAGCGGGGGGAGCAGCAGGCTCCCCATTGCCTCCTGTTTGGCAGGGGCTCGGGGGGCTAAGGGGGGGGGGCTGCACTCCGCGTGACCCTGCCCAGCCCGGGCGGCTCCGAGTCCCAGGGCGGAGCGGCAGAGCCCGCGGCAGTGCCCGGCCCGCCCCGCTGCGGAGCGGGAGGAGCGAGTGCCCCGCGCGGGTCCCTTTAAGAGCCGCCGGCTGGCTGCGGAGCCCGGGGTGGAGTTTCACGCCCGGGAGCAGCGGGCGGCGAGCCGGGGAGGTCCCCGAGCAGCACATGGAGCCGGAGCCCAGCCCCGCGGCTGCAGCCTAGGGAGAGGCGCTCGCACCCGGTCCCCTCTGCCCCGCTCCGCGCCTTGCCCGCAGCGCGGATGGCCCCCGGCTGGCGGAGCCGGCTCTGGGGGGCTCTGCTGCTGCCGCTGCTGGGCCAGGCTGCGGGGAGCCCGGCGGAGCCCCAGCCCCTGCCGCCCTTCGACGCGCTCTTCGCCCGCGGCGTGGAGGCTTGTGACGGCGGCGACTACGCGGGCGCCGTGCGCTGGCTGGAGCGGGCGCTGAGCAGCCACCGGCAGCTGCGGGAGGCGCGGCTGCGCTGCGGGCTGGGCTGCCGGGAGCCCCTGGGGCGGCTCGGGCCGGGCGCCGGCGGGGACCTGCCCTTCTTCGGCTCCGTGCTGCGCCGGGCGCGCTGCCTGCGCCAGTGCCTGGGGGCCGCCTCCCGGCACCGCGCCAGCGAGGACGTGCGGGCCGATTTCCAGCGCCGGGTGCCCTACAACTACCTGCAGCGGGCCTACATCCAGGTGAGAGCCGGGCCCCCCATCTACCCACCCCCTGCTTCCTGCCACCCCCCCGGGCCCCCATCTATCCAACCCCTTCTTCCTGCCACCCCCCCCGGGCTCCCATCTATCCACCCCCTGCTTCCTTCTATACCCCTCGGCCCCCCCAAACCTGCATCCACCCCAACTTCCTTCCATCCACCCACCCATCCATCCCTTCCAGCGCCGGGTGCCCTACAACTACCTGCAGCGGGCCTACATCCAGGTGAGAGCCGGGCCCCCCATCTATCCACCCCCTGCTTCCTGCCACCCCCCCCCAGGCCCCCATCTAGCCACCTCCTGCTTCCTTCTATGCCTCTTGGCCCCCCCAAACCTGCATGCACCCCCAACTTCCTTCCATCCACCCAGCTATCCATCCCTTCCAGCGCCAGGTGCCCTACAACTACCTGCAGCGGGCCTCCATCCATTCTTCCCCCATATCCACCTACTTGCAGCAGATATACATCCAGGTGACAGATGCCAGCCAGCCTCTCCATCCATTCACCTGCCTTTTCTGTTAATTCCCTTCATCCCTGTCTGTCCTCATCCCTTCCACCTATTCCCCCAGCACCTGGGGCCAGATCTTTAGAGGCATACGCGTTTATGAAATTGGTCTGAGTTTGGTTCCGAGGCGCTGCTGAAAATCCTACTAGGTGTCTAAACACCTTTAAAATATGGCACCTGGAGCCCTGCATCTACCTGTGGTGGGCATACATAAGGTGAGACTGAGGCATCCCTCCCACCCATCCATTCATCTGGCTCAGGGTGCCCTCTGGAATCCACTTCAGCAGGTGTAAACCCAAGTAAGGAACTAGCCAGCCCATCCCTCCTTCTGTCTCCCCACCCAGCCATTCACCTGTCTTTACAGTTTCTATCCATCTGACTGGTAACACTACGTACAACGAAGCAAAAATAATAATGATGTAGGGGAGAGATGGGCCAATGTGAAGCTCAAGTGTTTGTCTGGTCCCCTAAAGTCTAAGGAAAATTGAAACCCATGGTATCTGAAGGGATGGGCTGATAACCTGGTCCTGGGCGATTATCTATACTAAGACATTAGTTTGTGTCCTGAATTGCTGTGGTTTATGACCGTTGCATTCCTTCTCCTGCTCTTTGGCTGAGGACTCTCAAACTTGGTACATCATTAAAGCATGCATGGTCTTTCCTCCTAACGAAAGTTTAAAGGGAACAGGGTTAGGATTGAAAATGACTTGCTGGGAAAACCCAGCAACTGTGAAGTTATGGTACAAGAGGTTTTTTCATTTTTAATGCAGCAGTACCTTAAACCCCTGTCACTTCAGAGAAACCTCCTTTCTCTCTCTCTGTGCATGTAGCAAGAGGATATATGATTTCTATTATTGTATTGCATCTGCCTCTTTTTTTTTTTTTTGTGGTATGAAATAATACTTTGCAGGATACGGTAGAATCAGGGTTTTTGTAGCCTCTGAAATCCTGCTTATCTGTCCCTCGTCCTGACAATTGTTCCCAAATCATGAAGAAGACTGTGTTGTCTTTAATGAACTTCCCATGGGCAGAAAATCTCCTTGACAGCGGGGGTTGGCTCTTTTTTAATTCACGGCTGAGGTATTTGCTGAACCACGGGGTACCTGGAGTAAGTTGACTTTCTATGACTAACAGTATAGAGACTCTGGGAATTTATTCTATGCAAAGCTGAAAATTTTTTTGTTTTGCCCCAGATCCCTAAATGGCCCCCTCAAGGGTTGAACTCACAACCCTGGGTTTAGCAGGCCAATGCTCAAACCACTGAACTATCCCTCCCCCCCGAAAGCAAACATCAGTACTAGAAAGCATAAATGTTTGTGATGTATTAACTACACAGCGACAGAATATGGGTAACCATTGTCAGTCCCTGTGATTAAGAACCCGCTGAAAATCCTAGCAGCATTTTATGCTTTGCTTCCTGTTCTGTAATGTCTTAGTTTGAGGTTTTTGCATGCCACGGGGCTGGAAATGCCAAGGAAAGGATTGACAGGAAGTTAAGAAACCCAGCGTGCATAATGTGCAGCCCTAGAAAGAAATACCACCAGAGAAACAGGGTTATAATTTGGTCCAGATTCTGGTGTCATTGAAGCCAGAAGAACTTTCTGCCAGTGTCTTAGATGCTGATCCTGCAGTGAGCTCTCTGTGGGCAGCTGTCTCCACCTGTCTGGAGCTCAACTAAAATCACCTTCCTGAGAAATATACAGTTTCAAGCTTTCTCCTCCTGAGAAGCAATTCCAGTGACATCATCGGGTTTGCCCATGGGTTCAGGGGTCTGCCTGCACAGACTTCACAGAGGAATCTGGATTGAACCTGTTATCTGGGTCCCTTTCAGCAAAATTACTCCATGCTTTAGGGTCTTTTTTGTGTTTGTCAAATACGGGCTGCCTTCCATTCCTGCTTCCGCCATCCGAGTCAGTTTTTATCATTTAAAAGGATACAGTGAACTTGAGAACGACTCCATTTTAAAAGATGAGTAGAAAGAAGATTCAGATATTACACAGCAGTCTCTGAGCCCCCCTGCCAATGTTTTACAGCCGCCGAAGTTTCTGGCCTAGCTCCTCAAAGGTATTTAGGGGTCTAACTGGCCCTGAAATCACTGAAAGTTTTGGTGTCTGAAACCTTTAAGAATCTGAGCCTGTTCCTTCTCCAAGCATGTCTATCCCCACCTGATGTAACTGTGGATGTTCTCATTAGCTGCACAAATGTTTGGGTTTCAGATCCTGCCTCTGGGGATTTTTTTTTTCTTTTGACTACAACTATTTTAATTGGAAGGTTTCCGTAAAATGATTTTTTAAAACTTTCTTCTGATCTCAGGTTTTTCTGCCTTGGCCTCCAGTGAGCCACTTGGTTTAGCACCTTTCTTGCTTAACAAAACCATCAGTGGAGTATCTGCTAGCTGGAAGAATTTCTCTCCATAATGATGTATCCGCATAGGCCCCTAAGATGCAGAGACTGATCCAGGTCACTTGTGCAAGTCTGGATTTGGCTGGAGTTGTACTGACCACGAGTCCTGGATGTACGTGCACTGAGAGCCAAATCCTCTTTCTGTGCCAAGTCTGAGTAAGCGGGTTTGGCATATTGCCCAGGGGATGCAATACACCCCCTCCCACCCCACTAAAACCTGAAGCTGGGGATGGGAGGCTGGGAAGAGGATTGCTGCACAGAGCACAACTCGCCCCAGCTCTGTTCACCCACACACAGTCCTGTCCAGTGCAGCAGACAGACACGGCTTGGGTGTGCAGAACTCCCTGAATTGCTCCCCAATAACCCCTCTGCACGCAGGTTCTGCTGCTACTGATACTTGCACACCTCTCTAGGGAGGGGTCAGGGGAGGCTTCATTTCTATTCTGGCAACTAATGTTCGTAATCACATTATCTGTTCATTCACTTAGCAAGTAGGGCCCTGAGTTCCAAACGTGCTGCGCACCTGCTGCCCCCAGTGGTTTCAGGCTCTATGAGTACAACTCACATTGCACTTGTATGTGTGCTGTGTAGTTGTAGCCCTGTGGGTCCCAGGGTATTAGACACAAAAGGCGGGTGAGATGATGTTTGTTATTGGTGAGAGGGACCAGCGTTTGAGCCACACAGAGATGAAGCAGAGCTCTGTGTGGCTCGAAGCTCATGTCTCTTCCCCAGCAGAAGCTGGCCCAACAATAGATATTCCCTCACCTGCCTTGTCTCTCTCATTGCACTTGTATGACAGCTGGGGAGAGAGGCAGGGAGACTGTGACACCTCCCCCTACTCCCCCCAAGTAGGTGTCTCTCTTGCCTGGCTCATTAAACATGCATCTTCACTCTCAGCTCCCTATTTCCTCTCATTGGTGGTTCTGTTTGTGCCTTTGCGGGGAAGGGTTTCGTAGTGGTTGTAATGGGCCTGCCACAAAACACGTCGTCGTGTCTTGCTTTCGCTGCTTGTCTCGAAACCGAAGAGGAAATGAGATTTAGGTTAAACATCCCACTGTGTATCCTGGACAATTCCTTCCCCTCGTTCTGCCAGGAGTGGGTTGGTCATTGGCTGCTGGGTACTTCCATCAGTTCCCTTGTGTGGCTGGACAGCAGGAGTTGATGTCATTTGCATTTTCAGAGAGAATGAACTGTATGGAATGTGCTTTCTCCGTCCCACTCCTAGTGACCTCTCACTTGCTTGTTTAGCTCTCAGGAGGGGAGGGGAATGAACCCTTTGGTGGTAATGACAAAACATGGAATAAATAAAAAGCTTGGCACTTGTACAGTGCTTTAAAAAATATGGTGCTGTATAAATATGAACTCATCCGCACACCAGCCCTGCAAAATAGGGAAGGCAATTGCTTTTATCCCTGCCTTACAGATGGGGAAACTGAGTTAGAGGGCCAAATGTTCATCTCACACTGCTGTAGCTCTGCAGTAATTCCTTTGGGTCAATGGAGTCCGGTGAAAGTGTGAGCTGAAGGATTCTCAGAGGGCCTGAGTTACAATGGGGTAGCTCCATTACCCCACTGTGAGAGCAGAATCTGGCCCAATAATCAAGGTCACTTGTCCAAGTCCCTGTAGTAAGTCAGTGGAAGAGCGGGGTTTAGAAACTGAGGCTTTCTGGTGCCCGTTGCTATTTGCGCTATTCTGGTCAATTCACCGGAGCACCTTTGCTTCTGTCTTTTTAAATATGTGCGGGAAACACTCCTGCAATGATGAGGGGGTGGGGGGCGGTTTCTAGGTTCATGGATGATACCATACAACCCTGTTGAACCATAACCCACTAGCAGATCAGCCTTTAACTCTCTGGCAGTAGAGGGAAGAGGGGAAATTCTGGCTTTCAATATCCCATAAACACAATCAAATTCCTGCCCAAATGTTGATACAAGGAGCTGTGCCCCAGGCCTGAGCGAGCATCTGCCTGATCTGGAACTGACTGAAGTCATCCGAAAGTTTCTCATTGATTTGGGTGGACTTTGGATCAGGGCCCTAGTGCTGATGTTTGGCCAAGCACCCCGAAGTTCAGATGTGCTCTCTCACCTTTCCAGCCACTGGGCTGGAACCCTCCCATGCTCATGCTTCCCCAGAAGATCGTCAGTGTTTCCAGTTCGGCCAGAAATAGCCCAGAGACGGCCTGGGTGGGCCTGTGTTGGATAAGGATAGAGAATGGGGTGGGGGATGAACGGGAGGTGGGGTGGGGTTGGGGGCTAATAGGAATAAAAGACAATTTGCGTTTTCCAGCCCATGGAGAAGAGAAGGGTCTGTAATGTGTTCCCAAACTCCTGTCTTAGCAGAAGAGGCAGTGTTTTGGGAGCTCTCTATTTATTATAGACAGGATGACTTGTCTCTTACATGCTGGGCTGCTGTCCTCTGAAAACCTGCTAGGCTTTGGTTGGAGGGGGTTGGGGGATCACTGGTGCTGTTTGCCCTCTAGACTCTGATTTGAATTATGATCCGCCTGCTTTTGCTGCCTTGGCAGTTTTTGTTTGTGTCTGAATGTAGCCTGGAGGCCAAAGCTTTTGCCCTCTTTAGGGGTTTTCTCTGCTATGCATGTGGGTTGGGGAAGCAGGCAATTGCGTGACATGATGGCATTGGCTGGTTACAAGCTGCTGAGTTAGTAACCTTGTTGGAACTTGCTGCAGACATCCTGCCTGTGAACAGCACAACAGAATGGAGCTTCCCACAAGTCAGGAATCCTTGGCCAAAAATAACTAGTAACGTCCTGGAAAAAATTGACAGGTTGATCAAAAACAATTGCTCCTTCTAACCTATCCCCTCCAACTTTTTCTCCTAGGTTTTCATCTCCTCCTTTAGTCTTTTTCCTGTCCCCCTTTCACCTGTATTGTTTGCCATATGATCTTAGTAGCCTTTGCTGCCTTCCACATTTGCTTTTCTGTTTGCAGCTCCTGAGTGCCTGCTACCTTTTTCTAACTCTCCATTGCTAAAGCCATGTCTGCCTGTCTACTCAGCTTCTCTTCTTTGTGCACCATGACAAGATACAGTGTAAATTCTATGTCTGTAGCCTGTAACCACCAAAAACATTTCAGGTGTAATTCAAGAGAGATTTGGACCTAGGAGTAGAAAGCTTATTGGAGCATTGTCAGGATAAAAAATATTAATCTTCAGAAACCAGTGTCCTTGCCTCTGTTTCTAACACCATAAATCATTAAAGTGGAAAGAGTTTTTTAAAAATCAGATGTTTACTTTTTTTGTTCTGTTACTTTTCTACATTTCTTTTGGCTAGGATAACAATTACGGATTAACCAGAATAACTTGTTTCTAGCCAATATTACTTTGAGGATTTCATGCATTAGTACAGTGTGGCTTTTTTTAGGTCACCAGTAGAGCAGGAGAAGGTTTGTGGGTGATTTTTTTTTCTTTTAAATTAAAGTTGCTTCTATTGATATTTTTTGTTTTTGTAACATGAAAAACTTTATTGATCTTAAGTTTTATTAAAAAGGTGTTTGTAAAAACACTGTAATTTGAACTCACAATGTCCCTTTAACTACTGCATCCTACTACCAGTAATATGTTGTTGTGAACAGATATTATTGCTACATTGCTCTTGTACTGTATAATGCTCTTCATCCAAGGATTTTAAAACACTTCACAAACATTAACTAACTGATACAGATGGGGAAACTGAGGCATGGGCAATTAAATGACATGACCAAGGCCCTATGACAAAGCAGCAGATGGATCAGGAAGGGAATTATTATTATTTATTAGTTGTATTATCATAGTATCAAGGAGCCCCAGTCCTGGGCCCGAACCCTAGTGTTCCAGGTGCTGCACAAACACAAACAAACTGATCATCCCTGCTCCAACTGGTTTACAATCTGAGTAATTCAGGAGTCCTGCAGGAGAGTTTGATCAAATCACTTTTACCACTTTAAATCGCCCATATCATCTGTCACTAGCACTAGAGTGAGACCTGAAATGGACCACTTGCAGCCATTAAAGGTCCCCTGGCACTTGTTGCAAGACTCGGAATGTTTACTATGGTCCCTGTGCCAAATTCTTTCCTTATCCCAAAATTACTTTCTGCCTACCTAAACGTCAAACTGTGTAATTATATTGGGCCAGTTTCTCCTCTCTCACTGATGTAAAGCTGGAATCACTAGAGGAAAGCATGGAGTTTTCTTCTGGATTTGCACCAATATAACGGACGCTAGAATTTGGCTCATCTTGCCTAATCTTTGAAATTTCAACTCAAGACACTACTTTTGATTTCTGGTACTAAGATCATCTGCAGTGTTGCTCTGTATTATAAACAGCTGCAGAGTTCAACCTCGCAGGGGGGTGAATTTCAGTAGTGGAGGAATTTACCCCCATGTACTTTGTATAGCATAGTTGGGGAATATAAAGAAGTTTGAGATTCATGGTATGACAGGGTTTTTCATAATGGTAGTATTTGCATTTCTAAGTGTACATCTCTGACTGTGGTGAATTTGCCAAAACCACTGGAAAATGCTGTTCTCTTGGTAATCCATTCCCTTTGGATGCTTGATGCCTAGTGGCACAAGAAAAAACCACTAGTTCAAAATCTGTGCTGGCACAAACAATTAACTTATTTCTCCTTAGAGGTATCACCCACTATGCTTTTTGGGGGGGTCTGTCCATTTTGTTTTCATCTGACAGATGTCCTGTATCCCAGACAAATGTTGAAACAGAAATATACGGTAATAGTAATAATAAATAGGGGCACACTTTTGTCTCTAATCTTGAAGACCGATTTTGCTCTGCTATTGAGTAAATAGATTTCAGAGCTGGGTTCTTGAAAAAATCTCTTAATTTAGATTGTCTAAAATAGCATCCCTAGTCCTCACCCAGAGGGTAAACCTCTTGGTTGTCAGCGAAGTTAAAATTATTGCAGTATAAAAATAAACAGTATCTGTATGGGATGGAATGCTCTGAGCCTTGTGGGATGGCTCTATGAACACGACCCAGCCCTGAAGGCATCATCCTGCTGCCTTTGAAGTCAGCTGGAGATGGGAATGTTCTGTCAGTCACATCCGTCCCTTAGTCTCCGAAGAAGGAGAGGGTAGGAGTTTGGCAAACTGAAGCAACTCGGCCCGTGTCCAGACACAGCCCATCCGTTCATCTTCTCTGGACAGAGTAGTGATGCTCAAACCCCATGTGGACATGTAGAGGCTCTGAATGACCTTTAAATCAACGTAACAAGGTATTGGACTCTGATCGGTTTGTATGAGAAATAAATGTAAATATAAGGACTAGCTCCACCCTAAATCCATGGACTTAGGAACCTATCGTCTGCTCGCTCTTGGTGGCGGTGTCCTGAATGAAAACTACTCCCACTTGCAGGCCCAGTGGTGCAGCCATGTGGGTTTCTTGGTTTACTGATGAACACTCAAGATTTTGCTGTTGGCTTTCAACCTGAGGAGTGAGAGTGAACTGAGGGCTGGAGAAATGTGCTGGATACCAGCTCTGAAGACTGAAGCTCTTTATCTATCTGCAGAACAGATGCAGTGTGGGCTGTGGCAGGGCAAATTGCTCCTCTCTCCCCCTCATCCTGGCCCACTCGTGTGTCTCCATGCTGACTTGGGAGGGAGCTTGGAAGGTTAAAAAGGTTACTTGGGTCCTGATTTTCAGATCTCATGAGCACTCAGCACCCCCATTGATGTCAGTGGGAGCTGTTGGTGCTCTGGGCTCTCAAAATCAGACCTTTGTTTATGCAACAAAGCTACCAAGGGTGGTAGCATTAGTTTTTTGGGTTTTTTTGTAGCGTGAACATACGTGACTGTTACAAGTTGGGCTGAAATCCATAAAGCTCATTTCACAAAAGCCACTTGACCACCCGATGGTGATGACTGGATGTGATCCTGCAAGGTGCTGAGGGGCCTAAGTACCTCTCAGTATTAGGCGCCTGGGCTGGATTTGAACCAGTGACCTGGAGCGGAAATGCTCTAGAACCTAGTCCTCTTTTTGCCAGTTTCAATTGGAGAGTAAAGTTTCCCAGAAGTGGGTGTTGAGGTCTCCTCCTCTCTCCTCGAAGCCTGTTGTGGGGTGGATAAGACTTATGATGGGAGAGGGGGGTGGGACGGGACGGACAGCTCTGGTAATGACAAGAGAATCAATCCTTTCTTTTCTAGCCAGGGCCCTGTTCCTGCTCCTACTGAAGTCAAAGGAAGCTAGACTGGCTCCTAAAGGGTTGTTAATATAAACTGATATTGTACATTACTGGTTCCTCTATCAAATCACTTACTTGAAAAGGTGTTCAGAGGCATTAGGAGGGGATGGGGGCTGATTCTGATTTCTGTTACACCCATATGAATTTGCAATGACTCCACTGAAGTCTCCAGAGTTACTCTGTGTTTACACTGGGGAAGGCCTGTGGTCTTTAATAGCAGTTCTGACTGCAGGGAGTACAGCCTTCAAAGTTCCTTGGTTATTTTAGTTTCTGGCCAATCCTAGGCAATAACCCCCATGAAGCGACGGCTTTAATTCCTAGGTCTCTGATGGCTGATGCTGACGCAGGGTCTGAGTGTGTACATGCAAAGGGCAGGTAGCTAAACAGCATTCCTTAGCCGCACCATACCTCCCAGCCAAACCACCTCCTCTCCATGGTAACTGGGCATTTAACAGACCTTCCGAGGCCGACATCAAGGGTCGTGGATTAGCCATTGAATAATTATATCAACAAAAACCGTATCTTGATCCCAGATCATCAATGCCCTTTTCTCTTTCCTTGGATGGGAAGCCAAACCCACATGTATTAACTGGAATGTAGGGCAGAGTTTGGCTGTGGCCTATCAGATCTGGAGGCCAAATATTTTCTTGTAGCTTCTTGTTCATTTAAAAAAAGAGAGGAAAACATGTTCCTTCAGGCCTGGATGAAAGGATGACTTGTGCTCATAACTGGACTGGAACCAGGTGGCTGGCTGCCCCTCGCCCTGAGAATGCCAGTGCATTGTTCCCCCCCCCGCAACTCCATGCTTGCAACGTGCAGATGCAGCAGAATTTTCTTTGCAAGCTGGTGTGTTCTCCAGCTGCCCCTCTGCTCCCTGGTGTGGTGCGTTTTAAGCTTTAATCTTTATTGGTGTAAAGCGTGCAGATGGGGTCTTCAGGAGTAAAAAGAGCAGAGCTGGCACCAGGCTCGCTTCATTAGCGGGACAGGTCTCACGGCAGATGGTAAGCTTTCAACTTACAACAGGCATGGGCAGGCAGAATTAATAGTGTGGTGTTCAAGGTTGTGTTTAAAAACAGAAAGCATTGAAGGTTGGATGTGACAGAGGGAATCAGACCTACTGAGGCATCATAAGTAATGAAACACATGCAAGATTTTAAAAAACGAGAGACCTGACATCAGGCTTTTAAATCCATATTAGGCTCCTGAAATAAATAGCCTACTTTTCCAGTTGTGCCTAGCACCCACAACTCCCGCTGAAGACTGTAGGAGCTGCTGGATGCTCAGCTCCTTCAGGCCACTTATTTACATTCTTTTATATGCACACAGGTGTCTAACGTCAGGCCTCGTTTTGCAAAATCCTAACCCCAGTTCATTGCACGTCTCCTAGTGAGTTGCCCAATGTTTGTGAGGAATGGAGTAATGGTTTATTGTTGATGGCCACTCAGCTAGGGGTGATATGGTGCCTCGGGGGGATCTGTATGCACGTGTGCTCTCGCTTTCTCTGTTGCTGGTTTGAATCTGGCCTGGTTCAGAGGTGATGGAGAGTTGTTGACTTGGGATATCTGTTTAGTGGGTCTCAGTCTGGTTCCTCATACTCAAGTGTCAACATTGCAATAGGCTCTTCTGGGAGAGTGCTGAATAGGCATAAACAGACTGTCGTGCTCCTTTGTGCCTAGAGGTGCCCACACCTGAGTTGGACGTTGTGGGAAGACGCATGTGATCGATGCTGTGGATCAGTTCTGTGGACACCAAGCTGGTTTCCAGTGGAGCCAGATGCTCACAATTCTAAGTGATGTCAGGAGAAGCTGCAAGGACTCAGCACCTCTTGATCTTGACGTGATGCCTTTTCCCGAGCACTGAAAACAACATTACATTAACACCACAACTGAAGAACTGAAATTAGACTCAGAATAATGTTGTGCATGGTGTGGAGACTTGAGATGAATGAGCTGGCCTGGCTTTTGCCAATGCACTCAGAGGATTTTGCAGAAAGAAGTGCCAATAACTGAGATGCTGGAGGCAGCTTCCAGGACTCCCTTGTTATCTTCTCACCAAATTGAAGAGAGAGTTTAATGAGATTGTGTTGGAGTCATTCCATGTTTGGGTTCCAACCAGAGAGGACCTGTTCCCAGGGCTCAGACATACTTCTGGAGAGCATTTTATTTTACCTTTGGAACGTATCAAAGGCCTAGAAAACCTCTCATTTGAAGAGAGATTGAAAAGGTTGGGGTTATTTATCCTTGAAAGGACATGAACAAGAGGAGGTACAGATTAAGAGTATGTGAGATAATGAATGGTCTCAAAAAGGTAGATCAGGAACTTCTGGCTCTTCTTGATTTATAATACAAGAACAAGGGGACATCTGGTGAAACAAAGTTGGGAAATTCAAAACTGATATACTCTGTTCTCACCATGTGTAATTAGACTGTGGAAAACACTCCCACAGGAAGTTGTTGAGGCCAAGAATTAAAAAGATTAGAAAAGGGACTGAATATATAAATAGCAAGAATATTCAGAATATCACAGTTAATGACGATAAAAATGTTGACCAGTATATTAAACCTTGTGCCTCAGGACTTAAGCTAATCACTAATTATTAGAAATCAGGATGCGGTCTAATGTTGGGGGAGTGGATTATCCAACATCTACTGCTGTAGGTTTCTTGCATTATCCTCTGAAGCATCTGGTTTAACTCTAGACTCTCCCATGCCTCGTGGTGCTCGAGGCAGCTCATTTTTCCCCATTATTGCCTATCCAGAGCAAGGTGTTTTACCCCATTGTAAAGGTGTTTTACCCCATTGTACCCCATTGCCTCTGTGATGGTAATATTCTTTTCGATCATCCTCTGATAGGTCATTCTTTGTGTTCCATGCTTTCTCTTCTCTCCAGATGGGATCCAATGTAAGACATGCCTTGTGCTTGTGCCATGCGGTAGCCCGATGGCATAGCCAGACCACCATAGCCGTCTGTTCGATTATTGAATCTGCAGTCCACTGACCTGTGTGTACAACACTTCCACATGGGTGACACAATCTCACCTATGAATTCCCAAGATTCTTCTTAAACAACGCGGCATTCAGCTTATTTTATGTACTTCCATCATCTGCCATGTTTCTGAGATATACAGTAGTATTGGGAAGACAATAGCATTGTATAATCTCATTTTAGTACATGGATGTATCTTTCTGCTTTTCGAGATGTTTGACAAATGGGAAAACGATCCATTGGCTTTGCCCAGTCTTGCCTTAGCTACTTTAGTGAGCTACCATTAGCAGATATTTTACTTCCGAGATGGACTAAGTCATCAACTCTTTTGTACTCTTCTCCATCAGTCACATATCCATTGTTGTTTGACAGCATTCTCTCCTAGCTCCATGATTTTGTTCTTCTGCATAGAGATACGAAGTCCCACTTTGGCTTCTTTTGTCTTTATGCTCAGTCTTTTCATTCCATCCAAGTTGTTGTCCAGTATAAAAATATCATCTGCAAAATCCAAGTGTCACAGCTTATCTTTTGCTCAAACAATGCCAGAGTCCTCTGCAGCAGCCATCATTCTTCTCATCACAAAGTCTGTAACAGTGCAGAAGAGAAGTGGGGTCAGTACGCAACCTTGCTTTGGACCAGTATGAGTCTTAAACCACTCCATGTGTCTGCCCTCTGTCCTCACATGGCACAGAGACTCGTCCTACAAAGCTTTTATCTAATTAACATCTTTAACTAAAATTCCATAGCTTCTCAGGATCTTCCAGAAGGCCTTTTTGGTGGATGTTAAGAAACATTTCCATAAAATCAACAAATTTAAAATTTTGCTGGTATTCTGGTATTCTCACTGAGTCTTCTCAAAGCTGGTCTGACTACAGCCCACCTGATCAAAATCCATCGAGTTCTTCCCTGAGTACTTGATCAACATCAATTTTCATCCTGTTCAAAATGATAATGCAAAATGCTTTTCCAGGAACAGGATAGGAGTGTCGTTAGGGTTACCAACCCTCCAGGATGGAGTCTCCAAGAATTAAAGATTGTCATGTGATGAAACCTTCTGGAATATGTCCAACCAGTCTTCTCCAGCTATCACAAAGAAGTTGGTCCCCCTTTCTAGGAAGTTTACAGACCTCTTCTTCCTCAGTCTTTAGTACAGTTCTACTTTCCCCAAACCATTCTGCACAACCTGTGCATGTATGACCAATTCATGTAATTCACCATCATTTCATCACCAGCTGTTTAACTTTTCACCCATCTATGTTATCATAGCCTGGTGCTTTACAACTCTACAGTTGGTTTGTAGCCTTATTTACTTCCTCAGAGGTGATTACATCCAATGATACAGGCAAGTCTGCTATCTCTTATCCCTGTGACTGTCTTCTGTGGTTAAAACTGCTCTATCCTGAGCCTTCACAATGCCAAAATGGTTCAAGAATTGTGATGTCAGTTGTTGAGCTACTAGAATACGCTTTTTAGAATCCCCTCTCTTGTACAATTCCTCAGCTTGTCCTGCTTTATTTTCCATCCATTCGCTCATCTCTTCTGGCTGATACTTTCTCTTTTGTCCACCTAATCTTGTTGCAGAATAGCTCTTTCTTTTTTTTTGCTTGTCTCATTCTTGTTCAGTTCTCTCTCTTTAATTCTCTTCCACAAGCTTCCATGTATTTAGTTGGAGCCACTCTTCTTTCCTAGATCTTCCCACCCCCAGTGTAGTCCTGGCTGCATTCACACTTGCGTCTTTGAAGAACTGCCCTTTTGTTTCTGTCCTCCATCAGTATCTTCTACTCTTTAAATCTATTGCTAAATTGCGGCTTGAAATGCACCTTCACTGCTCAATCTACTAACTTTCTAGTATCATACATTCCTTCTGCCTTCTATGATATTACTACTTTTTTATTTTGATTGTCCCAATAACAAGACTTTGTCACTTCTGACATCACCAGTCATATACACCCTGGCATCCAACAGTGAACTTCTCCAGTGCCTACTCATATTAACATGGTCAAGCTGTTACTGGGTGAAGCCATCATATGATTTCCATGTCTGTTCCTTCCCTCGTGTAGGAGTAGAATACCTTCCAATGCAAAGGTTGCATGTGCTGCAGAGTTCAACAAAACATTCTCCATTGTCAGTCTGTCCTGAGATGCTGTCTCTTCCCGTAATGTGTTCATATCCAGTATCATCATCTCTAACCTGTGCATTTAGATTTCCCCCAAGGATAGCAATGTCGTATTTATTGATCTTGTCGCGGATACTCTGCAGTCTTTCAGTCTTGACCTGCTCATCGCTGCTATTTGTTGGGAGGATAACACTGAACAATGGTGACTTTTTTGCATAGTTTGTGACAAAGCAAGCAGTCAATATTCTGAAGCTTACAGGTTCCCATTCCTTCAGTGCTTTTAGTAGCTTCCTTGCTCAATAATGAACCTATTCCTTCCTGGTGTTATCTGCTCCTCCAGAATATAAAACAATCGCACCTTCCTACAATAATGTGCCTTGTCCAGTCCACCTAATATCGCTCAGTGCAAGTATATTTAGGCCAAAGATTTTTATGTTTCTGATAACTTGTATCAATCTACCTGTTCTCCAGAGCAATCTAACGTTCCGAAACCCAATTCTTGTCTTGATCTTAGCTGTGAAGATATCCTGTTTCAGAGGAAGTTCTTCCTCTGACTTTGATTCTCCATCATCATAGTGGTGGCTGGATTTGCTGGTTGACCAGTAATATCTTGTCTAATGTCCAGCAGATCATGGATCTCCACAGTTGTTTGCAAATCTGTGATCCTTATTTTGTGCCTGGGCTGTTTCTGTAACAGAACGCATTTTTGTGTGGCTAGGTTATTAGCCTGGTTTACAGCCCCTTGCCAGGAGGACTGGTGGGCTAGCTATAGTCTGGCTCCTACTCTTTGACCCTGTCTTGCTTGGGTGGCCCTCCCAGGGGTTCTGCTCCCACCAGCATAGCCCTCAGTGTTACTGGAGCATGCAAGCCTTCCCAGGAGGTAGGAGACAGGAGGTAAGAGACAGGACACTGGGCTAGATGGGTCTTGGGTCTGATCCAATCTGACAATACTTGTTTACCAGATTGGACCAAATGGGTGCTATGGAAAAAAATGTCTTGGAAGAGGTGACCTCCCTGCAAAGTCTGTTCTCCACACCCATTCTGACAGCATGAGCTGAAGGCTGTGCCATACTGTCCGTACCCTAAGTGGATTCTCTTCTTGCAGCTGTGTCAGTCTGCTGGGATTGCAGGAAGGCTACAGTTACACAGGTGCATGTTCAATCCTGATCGAGTCCTGGAAGGGGAAAGAGTAGAAACCTTTCCACAGGTTGTTTGCCAAGTTGGGCCATCACCTTCCTTGGATCGGAGACTGGCTCTGTTTTAAATGGGGGTGGGGGGGTGGGGGAGGGGATGAATAAATTCTCTAGTCCCTTGCTCCTCCTTTTGGCAATGAGCCACATGTGAACAGACCCATAGCACTCCACTGAATTCAGGGATCTCTCCACACAGGGCTCATTGCAGGGCTGGCGGGTAAGGGGGGCAGAGACAGGTTTAAAATGGGGGCAGCAAGTCACTGAGCAATACCGCAGCTGTAAGCCCCTAGGGTGATTCTGTAGAGAGCCACATGAAGAGACGCTGAGGTACAAAGACCACGCTTTGGCAAGGAACTTGATGAAATTTCTTTTCGTTTTTAAAAACGAGCCAGTCTCCTGTTTTCCCAGAAACCACCCAAGTGGTAAGAAGCAAAGCTGCATGGAACCACCTTCCAAATATTTGCGCAAGGTGTTGCTGAGATTGAAGGCTGCCCAGGGAGTGAGCCACAGCCTGAGGATTTTAAAAAGTTGATCACTGCTCCGGTGCTGTCTGTCCGAAGGCACGTGGCATCAGCCTGTGTTGTAAAGCCGTGTGCCTTGAGATACTCGATTCTTTGGAAGGGTCATGAATCTGCTGCTGCTGAGGAGTTCCCCAGTTTCCATAAAATATTCTTAAAGGGACAGTGACAACTGGACATGATGACTCTTTGCCTGTAATTGGTGTTTGGATTCTACAGGGATGGGTGCTACAAACCAGCTAGGGCCATGGTGCTGGTGTGAACGGGAACCTTTGCAGGTCCCGGTGTCCGCCCGGGTGCCTTCCATTGCAAGATCGGTGCCTTGGGTAGTTCCTGTGTTCTCCTGCCATGTCAGTAAGGTCCCAATTCTGAAAATGATTAAGCACCCGAGTAACTTTGCACCCAATGAACTCAACTAGCTAGATTCTGCTCTTCACTTCTCCAGTTTCATACTGCTGCAGCCCCAGGGAGTTCAATGGCATTATTTTGCATTTACACTGGTGTAACTAAGTAGAATTTGGCCCAGTGGAGCTACTCTCCTGTGTCAAGGCTTTAGTCAATTTATCCCTTGTGGAAAAGACCCACATTGATGTCCATGGAGGAGCAGGAAAAACCCTTACAAAATGTTTTCTTAAAGGAATGTATTACAGGACATTTCTAGGACTAGATACTATTTTAAGGAAACTGAATTTTTTTTAAATTGACAAATTCAAAGAATTCCTTTATCAATGTGCATTGCAATGCTTTACCTCCCAGCATCAGGACTCTGGAGGTTCCTCTTGAAACGTGGGCTGAGCTCGGAACATACAGGGCAGTGCAGTCAGAGGGAATTTGGCTTTCAGAACATAAGCCTACCTCAAATGTGGGCAGCGCTGATTCATGGAAAGTGTGTTCATTTATTTGTGCAAGCCTGTTTTATCAATTAAAGCTCTGTCTCACATGAAGGTGAGAATTGTGTAAAGCCTTCTAGTGGTTTTTCTTTATCATATCCCTCACCATTGCCACTCCCTTCTATTTCCTCTGGTCCCCAGTAATTAGAGTAGATTACACAGCAGCCCAGCAAGAGCGGGCAGATGCTGAGGTCAGAGGAGCTGTGTGTTAAGAATGATCGTTACCTAAATGACTGCATAGTGAGTGTAAGCCTGCAGGTGACTATCTGTGCAGTGCCTAGGACCCCGCTTACATGCCTAATCTGTGAGTGTTACCAGTGTAATGCAGGTGTGGGCAGGCAGCGAGTAACTGTCTAAAGAAGTTACTACGCTGGAAAAGGAGTAATGCTTTCTCACAGGGGTGGGGCAGTTGATCCAGGGGTTGAAAGGGAAGGGGTAAGTCGTCTCCCTCTTGCTTGGGGAAAGACAATTGCCTGTCCTGAGTGTGGGAACTTGCAGATAGCAGGGTAAGGCCAGCTATGGGGAATGGTTTAATTCTGCCTCCCCTGAACATGGTCAGATGTGCTGTGGGTCTTTGGCACTGCGGCTGGTAGTGACAGTCCAGGAGGAAGGATCTCTGAGTGGGCAACTGGAGATTTTCCCTCCCAGGGCTGGGCTGAACCGAGCTTTGCTTTACCCTTTGCTTTCTCTTCTGGGCCCTAGAGGGACGGGACATTCTTGGCATTCATCTTCTGCGTCTGCAGTAGCATTCACACCTTCCTATGCATGTGGGTCCTCTGCTGCTCCGAGTGGCCTGCCTCACACGTGGCATTGCATCGTTCATGAGATTTGCACCAGAAATAAAACCTACTTTGCCTCCCGGCAGCTTCTTGGCGCAGATGTAGAAGTGGACTGTGATATCTACCCCTGCGGTGCAGAATTTTCTGTAGCCAGTAAAAATATGTATTTTGGGGAACATGCAGAGTGGCGGGGGAAGAGGTGTTGGACTGCAAGAGGCGTTTGGCCTTTGGTTCTGTCCGCAGCCGGTCAGTAGCGATGAGTCGTTGCCAACTGATCGCCACGTGGAATGGATGCAGGAAGGGCAGGCCTCAACGTGGTTGCTAATGTCCATATCTCACGCACAGCTCTCCCAGCTGGCACTGCATTGGCATCCAGGTAGAGAGATCAAGGATCCGAGAGTGGGCTCTGGAGGCCTTTCTGCTACCGGTAGGTCTGTTCTTGAGGTATCGTGGCAGGGAATGGTGTGGTGGGCAACATGTCCACAGCCCAGCCTGTATCCTGTCTATGGATGGACAGAGGATGCGAGTTTCCCCAGGCTCAGTCCTGCCCCTGTCACCAGAACCATGGGCAGGTAAATGGAAGAAAGTCTGAGTGTAGGAAATCAATGTCGCTGTCGGCAGAAACGTGATATTTTTGGGCCTAGGGTTCCCTGCACCCTGGATTTGTAGTTCTAGCCCATTTCCTTGACTGGAAGCAGATGTTCTGTGTGTGCCTCTGATCAGCAGCTCGTCGCCAAACCAGAACCCTAAGTGAGGGTTAAAGTGCTTTACAGAAACTTCCTGTGTTCCCACAACCCCAGTGTTAGTGCAGGCCATGTCCCCTGTCCCCATGTCTCCTCCCTGCGCCTCCCAGATGCGGTATAAATAGAGCAGTCACCCAGGTGCCTGTTGCTATCCAGGAGGAAACAGGCTTGGGCTTCCTGGCATCATGGGTTTGGAAGGTCTGACTAGGGGCACAGTGGGTGACTGCCTCTGAAAACTGGCATCAGGGCATGTAGCACCACACACCAGCTACACAGCAACCAGGGTGCTAGACTGCAGCCATGTCCATCTGTAATGGGCAGGAAGCAACTAGGATTCCTCTTGTGAGCGAGGGAGAGGCAAATCCCTTCCTTTTCTTTTCCTGGCCACCACCCTCACCATCCCCGGAGATTTTTCCAAGGGATTTTTTTCATAGGGATTTTCTAGCTATAGTTTCTGCTGGGTCATCTGGTCCAGTAGCCCTCAAACTTTTGCCACTGAGAGTCCACAAACCAGCTGAGGATTTTTAGTGCCCCTCCCCTCAAAATCCCCCAATCCTTCACAGCTGCTTTCAGATGTGAGATGTGGGGTCTGAGTGGAGGGCTGATTTCCCACTGTCCTCAGCAAGTGCTGCCCTCACATAGGCAAAGCATCAAAACCTGACCCTTTGCCAAGGATACTAAATGTCTCCTAACATCCTGCAATACCTGTAACCATAGAGGGCTCAGTTCCATCCTCCTCACTCAGGCAGGCCCAGAGGGTGCTTTATGACTCAACCTCAGAAATCTGAATCCATCCTGTGACCACTAAAGCTCTGGGAATCTAATGTTCTCAAACTCCGGCCCTGAACTTAGAGGAGGAGAGCAACCCATCTCTGGGGACTCATTCCTTGCCTGATTGCTGCGTGAGTTTTAAACATTCAGCAGAACATGCTCTGGAAAATGACTTTGCACTGGAGCATGAGGTTATCTGAGGGGTTGTTTTTAACTCCAGTTCACTGTTGTTTTAAGCCCCATGCTTCTGTTTTCCATGGCTATTTCTGGATCCTCTCTGTGAAATGCTGCTACATGATAGACTTGCAAACACTTCTTTAGTCCCTTTGAAGTTTTTTGAATCGGAACAAGATCAGTTACGTAGAGCTGAATGATCACTTGGGTTAATTTCTGTTCTTGAAAGTTACAGGGTTTAAAGTTGTTTCTGAGTTTGTAGAAATCCATGCACTGCCTTAGATCAATAGAAAATATGCAGCGTACTGCCATGCCACCCTCCGTTTTTGGAATGAGATACATTAGTTAAGGACTAAAGTAGGGGCATATTTCAGATGTATTATTTACATTCCTGTTTGGGAATAAACTACCAGCAACTTTGGAAACGATCCTTGGAGAGCTGAATAAATGAGCACAGTTACCTGAAGAATTCAAATGCCCTTAGGTTTTTTGTGTGTGTTTTAGTATTGGAATAAGCAAAATGAGCAAAAGAGTCTTATCAGATGCATGGATGACCAGAGCACGCGTGCACATGCTCAGTACGTTTTCATGGACCTATTCTACATTTGCACTGAGACTCTTAGAGCCAAGGGTCACAAACAGGGCTGGCTCCAGGCACCGGCGTAGCAAGCAGGTGCTTGGGGTGGCCAACGCAAAGGGGTGGTCCGTCCGGGTCTTTGGGGGCAATTTGGAGGGGTGTCCCTCGGTCCGTCTTGGAGAGAAGGACCTCCTGCCGAATTGCTACCAAAGAATGAAGCAGCGGCAGTAGAGCTGCCACCGGAGTGCCACTGATCGGCTTTCTTTTTTTATTTTATTTTTTCCCTGACGCTTGGGGCGGCAAAAATGCTGGAGCCGGCCATGGTCACAGAGACTAAATTCTCTTCTCACTTGCACCTCGGCTGCACCACTGAAGCAGGAGGGCTTGCTCAGGTGTAAGTGAAAGCAGAATTTGGCCCAGTAGCTGCAGGATTACTTCATCCAGCACTGAAATGCAGCCATTGCTGGGGTGGAGGACAGCAGTTTTGGGAAGTGAAGTAGAACACTGTATTGTATTGAAGCTAAGAGTCAGTTTAGCTCTTTGTTCCCCGTACAGGAGTGGCTATGGCACTCCAATGGCGCTGTAGTCTGCAGAGTACATAAAAGCTACTACACTGGCAGCCTTATTTTTCAAAGGCCAAGTTGGGTGCTTGGCTCAGATTGCAAACTTCCAGTTGAGATTTTTGACTCCTGTGTAGTTAAAAACATTAAGAAGACAGGAAAACTAGTATGTGAAGGGGAGGAAGGAGAAATCCTTTTCTCTTGGCAATAGCTACCGTTTCCTTTTTCTGCGGGTGTCAGTCAAGTCCAAGCAAGGACAACAGGCCCTCTCTAAACTAGCTCTGTCATTTTTTCCTTGCTACACAGTTGTATGGTAGAGTTAAGCTTCCGATGTATTCTCCCCTTTCTGCACCAGGAAGCTTGTCTTTGTGCTTATTGCATTCAGAGCTCTTGCTTCATATTCCCCAACACTCTTTCCTTGGCCGGCTTTTATTTAGACCAATGCAGAACGCAACCCCCTCCCCTCTTCTTATCTGGGAACACTGTTTGGTGCAGGCAAGGACTTTGCCCTGCCAGTGACCTATGCAACAACAGGAGGATGTCAGAGCGAAATTTTCTAGCACTAGCCCGAGGTACAAGCAGAATGCCACCAGAAATAGCAGTGCTATAAGTTTACTGAGCTGCGTGCTGGGTCCTGGCTCGTGGAGCCAAGGGTCACAAGGACTACAACCCAGGGGGACCTACTCTGGGTAGCTGATATATGTATCCTGAACCTGGATTTGTAAGCGTCCATTGCCAGATGCTCAGCTGCAAAACCATCAGCTTCCTGTGGTGCAACAGATCTCCAGGCTTTGCCGTCTGTACTGTGTAACAGTACTGGTAAATCGGTTCCTATTCGATTCTTGGTCACTCAGCTTGAGGGCCATATGTCCCAAAGCAGCTACAGCAAACAGTAGGAGTCTGAGCAGTCCTCTAAGGCTGGTCAGGAAAGAGGGTTTTTTTGTTCCCTTAGAGGGATGGAAATGAAAGCTTTCATTTGGGTCAAAGGTTTTCCTGTTCTCAGCAAAAATGTGTAAGTTTTCCCTGAAAGTAGATGTGTTATGCCGAAATGTCCATTTCGATGAAGAAGCTATTTTCAACAAAGAAAAGTTTGTTGAGCAGCTCTGCAACCCACCCAGTTGTGATCCCCTCGGAATGGCTGCGTCTGCATCCCAGTCCTATCCATCTGCCCCAGGGCACCGGGCTTTCCTTCGAAATCTTGTTCTAGCAACATCCTCCCTCCTTTGTGCTCAGCTCAGTAAAGTCTGGTTGAGTTGGGCAGGTGTCTCAGCCATTTGGGGTGTGTGTGTGTGTGTGTGTGTGTGTGTGTGTGTGTGTACACACATGTACAAGTAGAGTGGGCCATATGCTGCCTGTGACTTTGTTCTGCACTGGCCCAGCCATTCCTGCTAGTGCTGGATTCAGGAGGAATTCCATAGTATTTGCATTCAGCTCTTGCTTGGCAGTTCTGCATTTTATTATCTTTCTTTTTTAATGTATTATCTATTTGGGAAAAAAAGAAACTTATCTTCAACAGCTCCATATATCTCTTTGCACAGGAGTAAATTCATAAAGGAGCTGAACCTACTCTGTTATGCTAGTGAAAACCAGGAATTATTCCATCCAAGTCAGTGGAGCTACACAGGTATGGAAACCCAGATGAGTGAGAGCAATATTTAGCAGTTCTCTAGTCCTGGATCTTCCAAACAACTTTTCCACCTCAAACCAGACCTATGACACCACCTTGCTGTTCCAGGCCTGCGACAACCTTCCACTCTACAGCTGCGGTAATGCACTTCAGTCCTGATCAGTAACACCTGTACTGTTGCAGGATGGGAGGATCCTCAGGAGCCATAGATCTCAGTTTTTCACAATTTGTTGCAGATTTCCGTTCGGTGTGGTGGAACAGACAAATGTCCACTGGCACTTGATGGAGATCCTGAAACTTATTTCACCTGAGCCATCTATCTTTGCACTTCACTAATTACAGCAGGGAAAATGTATGAAACTACTGCACTCCTGGAAGCCTCCATTTCCTGCTGCACTGATGTGGATTTGGTAAATCCTGGGTCTTGCATGCACTCACAGCCTTAGGGAAAAAGTCTATCAGTTGTGCTTCGTTGAGCCTCTTGGAGTTCCCAGCTGGAGGAGAACTTGGCATAACGTGGCTGCCTGAATGTCTAAACACTTGCTTCTTTGTTCACCTTCACTTTTGTCCCAGGAGGAATGAAGTAATTTATTTGATTTGCCCTGCTGCTTTCTGCCGATAATGCAGAATGGCAGAAAGCAAGACCCTGGTGAGTATGTGTAATCTGGGAGCATGTGGTTTTGAAATATGTGATAACTTGCACATCAGTACTAGAGTGGCCAGTTTGGAAGACCTATCAGCAAGGCTCTTGACTAAATTAAGATAATGACTCTTCTAGGAGACACGCAATGTTGTAGAGGGGAAGGAATTTGAAGTAAGCCACTGCTAAAGTTGTCTTACCTCATTAGCCACAGAAAAGCAGCCTGCGATTCAACTGAAAACTTTTTTCCCACAAAGGTCTGGATTCATCCCTTGTAGGCAGAACGTAGTGTGGTGTAGTCTAAATACAAGGTAAAAAGCCAATGTCACATATGGATTTGGGTGGGAGCCTTGCTGAAGTCGGAAAAAGGCTAGGTCTCATTCACTAATTAAGGCTGCATGACTTCATTGGACCATGTATGGAGGAGGAACATATAGCTGTATAATGATCATAAATAGGAAATTCTGAGCTTTTTCTGTGACTGGCTTTTCAAATCTAGTCTAATGCAGTCACTCACCAGATTGTGCTTGTGAAAGGCCTGCCCTGAGCTGTTGTTGTCGGTTGTTTCCTAGCTTTAAAGAAACCTCTAAGCATCACATCTTGTTCTGAGGAAAACTGCCACCTTCTCTTTCCCTTCTCCTCTCAGAAATTGTTCTCCAGCTAATCCTCAGGGGCTTGCAGTTCCTTCCTAGTTAGATACCATTAGGTTTAATAAGGGAGCATTGACTGAACCAATTATAGACTCTTTTATAACTGCTCCTGCATCTGCTGCTGGTGGTAACACAGACCAGAACAGATGCCAAGAAACTAAACACTTTTTTTTTTTTTTCTTTTGGCTGTTCATCCTCGTGGAAGCCCCGTTTCACACTGCAAGAGGGTAAGTGGACGACAGCTGAATACCCAGCTGTGATGTACAGATGACTGTTCGTTTGTTTTTTCCCCTCAGATTCACAGAAGAAATACATACATGCTGGGTCAGATTGTGGTCCCTATTAAAGCCCTTTGCAATCAGAGATTCTCTTTCAACAAGGATTTCAACTTGGAGAAAGTGGATCACAAATGAGTGTTCATAGCTCATGAAATAATCTTCTCTTAGCAAGATTAGATGAACTGCTTTCATGGATTGATAGATGAGCTGCTGAGGTCCCTCTCTTCCCATGGAATGATACTCAGGACTCTACAGGATCAGGACCTTTTATTAATTTTTTGTTTTCTTAAATAGGTCTAGGGCTGATCCAGCACCATTGACATGAATGGGGAAAAAACAATTGAGTTAAATGGACACTAGAATGAACTCAATACTCAGCCACGTCATGACTAGGCCCAGCCTGGCTAGCAGTTAGTGGGTTACAACACAAGGTAGTACAGCACCAAAATGTGAATTAAACGCATCCTATAATTCCAGCGTTACGACACACCCTGCATTATATGTACCCTGATGTGTACATGCTCAGGGTTTATCATTTTCAGTTTTTGTATTTAAATCCTTGCAAAGCTACTGAATTAGCATTTTTTGCACAAAAAATGATATTTTAAGAAGCATGTCGAACTTTTGAAAAAAGTATAGTTACTGTGGGAAGCTCTCCCAGCCAACTGCTGTGGATTGTTATGGAATCTGAGCAAAGTCTTTAGTTCTAGAGTTGGGGTATAATGTTCATTAGGAACCTTTTTTCTCTCTACAGGGTCCATTAATCCCATTAAATTTAAAGCAGCAGGAGGATGATAATAAATAAATCTGTTAATTTCTCCAATTAATTTCTGATGCATTTTTACTGGAATGGAATAGAAAATGATTGAGTATATTGGTGTGAAGTAAGAGCTGTTATTAGTGCACATATTGTAGATGGTCTGTTGGAAGATCATCTTGGTTAAAGGACGTAAATGTCCCTTCATAGTATTCCTTCTTTCACTGCAGCCATGACTTTTTTTTTTTTTTTTCTGGCCAATGAATTCCTAATGTGTAATCCACACTGGTTTAGTGTGGGTTACCTTTGTCCCTTGTCTAGTGGCTAGACCTAGTTCTTTAGCTCAGTGGCTCACATTGGATTAATGTGGGTTGCACTAGATGGGAGATACCTAAGTTATTCCATTTATATTTGCCTGGCAAGGTGTTGAGGACAGTGGTTATCCAGAATGAGTGTGTGAACTATTGACAGACTCTAACCTAATGGTGACAGAGACGAGTCACTGATTCAGAGCAATCTGGGTCTCTTGGTAAACTGGACGCAAGCAAATACGCTTTTTAATGTGGCTACATGTGAATGTATTATACATTTACAAACAAACAGTGTGACTGCACTTACAGGATGGGGGACTCTATGCTGAGAAGCAGTAACCTTGAAAAAGTTTTGGATGTCATGGTGGCTAATCCGCTGAGCATGAGCTCCTAGTGGGCTGCTGTGGCCAGAAGGGCTAATGAGATCCTGGGATGTATACACGGGAAATCTTGAGTAGGAGTAGAGGGGTTATTTTACCTCTATATTTGGCACTTGGGATACCACTGCTGGAATCCTGTGTCCAGTTCTGGTGCTCACAATTCAAGAAGGATGTTGATAAATAGGAGAGGTTTCAAAGAAGAGCCACGGGAATGATTAAAGGATAGAAAACCTGCATTACAGTGATAGACTCAAGGAGCTCAATCTGTTTAGCTTAACAAACAGAAGGTTAAGGGATGATTTGATAACAATCTGCAAGTGTCTACATGGGGAACAAATATTAAATAATGGGCTCTTCAGTCGAGTAGAGAAAGGTCTAACTTGATCAAGTGACTGGAACCTGAAACTAGACAAATTCAGACTGGAAATAAAGTGTAAATTTTTAACAGTGAGTAATTAACCATTGGAACAGTTTACCAAAGATCGTGGTGGATTCTCCATCACTGATTTGTTTTTAAATCAAGAATTCCTTCCTTAGAGGTTTTTAAGGCCTGGTTGACAAAGCCCTGTCTGGGATGATTTAGCTGGGGTTGGTCCTGCTTTGAGCAGGGGATTGGACTAGATGACCTCCTGAGGTCCCTTCCAACCCTGATATTCTATGGGATGTTTTCCTAAAACCGCTGCTCTAAGAATTACGCTGGGGCAGGTCTCTGGCCTGTGGTCTGCAGGGTGTCAGACTAGATGATCGCAATGGTCTCTTCTGACTTGGAGTCTAGAAATCTATAAATAAAGGTGGAATAAATAGGGATGAATTGAGTAGATGCGGCTGTGTCACAAATGTTGCCACAACCCATGTTCACCCACTGTTGTAAATGCACATTATTCAGCCTGGAGAATAAATACAAAGTCCAAATAAATTAATTATTTCTGTTTCACTTGTAAGAAATTGTCACAAAGTGTTAGAATGTTAACAGTCGCAAACCAACTGCTTACGGACTGGACTAATTAGCTGTTCTCAGAGTGCTAAGATGGATTCCACTTCTCTTCATGCCTCCTTAACAAATAGTTCCAGTGAGGTACACCCCTGCAAACCCTCTGAAGGGAATGGTGCTGCACAGGTGTCGTTGAGGGTAGATTTTGCAAATAACACACGAAAAGGAAGGAATCCAGCTTGACTATGAATTTGCTGCATTGGCAGTTAGGAAAGGATAATCTTTGTACTTGTAAACTGTGCCCGTTGGTTACGGAGACAGCAGGCCTGGATCGCCACATGGCATTCATACAGTCACGTTTCAGAGCGGAACCACTCTTCCAAGCATTGTGATTTAGATGTAATTATATAACTAGTGCACTTACTGACTCTTACATCCTGGTTAATTAAATTGACTTGAACTGAATTTCTGAGCAGAGACGAGCAAGATTTTCAGAAGCACACAACATTGGCCTGACTCTGCTTCCCCACAAGTCTACGGGAGCTTTCACTTCTGGGGGCAGACTATGCCGATGCTGGGTGCTTTCTCTCGGGCCAATGAACAGTGGTGTCCTACGTGAGGCAAATGGCAGACAAAGAAATGAATTTGTCGTTTCCTGAGGTGGCATAACACAGGGAGTATTCTCTCTCGGGCAGCTCACGTGCTGCATGCTCCTTCAGGAAAACATGGTTGTACTCTGCTGAATCAGGAAGGTTGTTGATATTTAGCTTCCTTTCAGGTTATGCTCTCTGTCTTGGAAACTGGCCATATGACAATTGCACATTTTCTTGAGGGGAGAGGTAAGCTCCTGTTTCCCACAGGCTCTGGTGTTACCTCCTATTCTTTGCTGAGTCAAACATTTGCCACTGCAAAATCCTTTGAGGTCTGATTCCCAGGAAGTTTCATGTATATTCCAGTTTTCCCACCCCTGCAAATTCCCCAGCTGGGCATGGTGGTTTCTGCCCAGAATAGAACACACGTCATTGATTGACCAAGAGATATTTTCTTCTGGAGAATCTGGTCTGTATTGTGTGTTCATTTAACACATGGGACCTTATCAGCCTTACTTAAATGAAGGCTTCTCACTCAGGATTCTGGCAGTGGGTAGGATTATCTGGGCTGTTGCAGATGTCTGTAAACTCTTAGCCCCTGGCTGTGCTAAGCTAATGGCTGCTGCAGCTACATCTATGGAAGGGATACTTCTCTTCAGAGTAGAAATAGCAACATCGATCCAGTCTGGCAGGTGACAAAAAAAGGCCCTACATTCATTTGGAGTTATTCAGGCCAAGATTTTAGAAAATGGGTGCTGAAAGTTAGGCTCCTAAATTGTTGTATCAACCAAGCAAGTTATTAACAACTTCAACAGAACTTTATTTTTACAGTGGAAACCTCTGTACCAAGCTGCTGCCGCACACTCTGTGACTCTCAGCCTCCTCCACTCCTCCCTCCTCCTTCCTGTTTCCTGTCCTTTCAGACTCCCAACAGCTAGTGCTAATAATTACAAGCACATCTAAACACCACATAAATCTGTATTTAAAACAGCAGCTGGGAGCATGCTTCCTAGTGCAAGTGGACAAGCATCCACTTGCTGTGCTTAAATTATGCTAATTAATTAAGCATGCTAATTTAAGCAATATAGCCACAAACGCGTGGCAGGCAGGTTGGACTAGCCACCCGCACAGGTACTCAGGCGGTTGGGTCGGATTGTATAGAGCCAAGTAGCTCAGACTGCCTCCCAAGCAATTGTGGCCACAGTGCTATTTTTAGTCTCTAGCTGCACTGGGAAGCATGCTCCCAGCTGCTGTGTAGACGTACCCCAAGTAAGTAGCTTGGTCTTCAGAAACCCTGAGTCCATTAACCTCAGCTCCAAGCTACTAACTTTGCTTTGGTGTTGGAGAAATGAATGTATTCTTGCCACACCTCCATATAGTAATGACACCATCTGACCCTAATGTTTCTAAATCATTAGGTGCTCTTATGCCCTGGCGATAGGGGACCTTATAAAAACCCAGCCAGAGGAATTGTTCCGAGGCCCTGTTGTGGAAAGACATACAGGGAAGGCCCCTGCATCATGATGATCATCCGAGAGAGAGGAGTTTCAGGAGAAATGGGTAGAATGTCTCTCATCCAGCAGCTCCATTAGAAGCAGCCCTCCTGGAGTAGAGTCTGCAAAGTGTAAAGAGTCTTGGATTGTATAATTCATGGTGATGCACAGACTCTTCATCTGGTTGTCAACCCATTGAGGAACACTAGAGCCCTCGTTAGTGTCACAGAAGTCATTCTCGTCTCCAGAAACTTTTAATCCTTGTACAAGAAGCATGCAGACGGTGTCCGTTTGTTTGTTTGTTTGCTTTGACTTTGTCTTGCTGAGGCAGGTAGGGGTAGGGTCACCAATTTTGGCTGGATGTTTTCCTGGAGATTTCATCACATGACAGTCTTTAATTAAAGATAACCTTTAATTCCTGGAGACTCCAGGCAACCCTAGGTAGGTGTTGGGAAATGACGGTAGGTGTATTATTTACTGATTTATGTGGACGTTGGCTTGTGTGTTTTAGGATAAATCCCAGCACCATCCAAATGGTTATTTTTATCCTGAAAGATGCAAAGAGCCGATGTGAATAACATGATGCAGTTTGCCTAGCTGATCCTGTGTGCAAAGCAATGTTTTGACTAAGACCTACCCTTTTTAAAGCGAGGGAAATGAAAGTCAGGGTTATCAGAGTTCCTGTTGGGGAGCTGAAGACTGGGTAAACGTTGTAGGTATATGGTGACATGCAGGCTACACTGAAGTCAATCGGAGCTTTGCCCCTGACTTCAGTGAGGCCAGGATTTCACTCAGTGTTTATGGGCATGCACCCACAGTGCTAGCTCCAACACGTACACAATTAGCCAACTGCCCTGGCATCTTTTGGGCGAACCTTTAGTGTCTTGGAGCTAGCACTGCAGATGGACTTTCTAAACCTGCATTTTGAAGAATGCCCATTTCTTCAGTAGCTCCTTTCCTTCACCCATCTCCTCTTCGGTTCCACGTCATTGGGTGCTACAGATGCCACGGGTTCACAGTAAATATCTGCTGCTACCTGAGGTCCTGATCTGCAAGAGACTGAAAAGCTGTTGGCAAATGTCTAGTTCCCTCAGCTTCTGGTTTCGGTAGAGTTGAGGGCTCTGGGCACCTCTCAAGATCAGGCTCTGACCAGAATAGCTTGTTTGGAAGGTGGGGGGATTGTTGTGAATTCCACTCTGATATATACCGGTTTCATTTGATTTGAAACAAGGTCACATTCCCAGATGCATATTCTTCAGCTTGCCCTGAAACCCATTCCATGTATTATTTTCAGGTTCCTCAGACTAAACACACAAAAATGTGAAGTGCAACTTGGATATCAAATGAGGTCATGTGAGAGGAAAACCCACTTGTTCCAGGTTTTTATTGTAGCTGCTGTTTCTCACCTATATTCTTTCCATTGAAGGTGCAACTGGTTAGTGGACTTAGCAAAATAATTTTGCAGAAATCTTCCATTATGTCTGCCTTTCTGGGAGGAAACATGAGGAAAGAGCGGGGTTTTCATGGTCCATATCATATCAGATGTGAGTCCGTCAAAGGATCCAGGATTTTTAAGTGCAAGTGAGAACCATAACTCTGGCAGTAAGTCATTAAATTTCACTTTTCCAAGCTCCAGCATTTTCGGTTGTCCTAAGTTGCTGGCGTGGTGGATTTCTCCTAGTGTGATATCCTCTGTTGTTTGGATAAATAAGCTTAGTGTCTATTGACATTGAGAAGCCAAGCCATTATTTGGATCACCAATGAAATGCAATTAAAGTGACTAGCTTCTTTTCTTTTGTGTGCATGTGCACTTGGAAGATTGTTTTATTCCCCTGGCAGACCCCTCAGGAATCCCTGAGAAAGGAGGAAAGATACCGAAAAGGGAGGAAATCCAAGAATGAGGAAATGCAGTTGTTGTTACCAGATGGCATCTGGCATAGTGTGTGAATGCTTTGGGGTTTGGGATTTGTTCTGCATGTTTTGTTTGTGCTCAAAGAAGTTTTTTGGACAGTTTGGAAAATTTCTGGGTGCTGTTCCCAGTGCCTTGGTAGGGGTATGTGTGTGTGTGAGACTGAGTCACCAATATGCAATACATTCTACATATAATCTCCTTCTCATGTTTTTAAGTTCTCTGACTCTGTTGCTGTTTTATAGTTTATTTTGCAAAGTCTTCTGCTAACTGGTTACCCTTCCATTGTAGAGCGGTGTAAGAATTATTTCTCCCTACAGTGCATCAGTAGTTGTGCTGTGTGTGTGAATGTGTGATGAGGGAGGGAGTTACCCCCTTCTTTTGAACTGTCTGCAAAGTGGACGTGTGTGTGTGTGTGTGTGTGTGTGTGTGTGTGTGTGTGTGTGTGTGTGTGTGTGTGTGTGAGAGCGCGCGTGCGCCCACAGTTGTGCATAAAGTTACATAGACCTGGGGCTGCAAATGTACCCATAAATCTCTTCACAGATGGGGAGTGGGTTAAAACTGGTCCTTCCTCCCTAGCAATTGTTTATGGGTACAGACCAGGGGATGAACATGGCCAGTGTTAACATGGACAGGGTGTGCAAAATGTACAGGCAAGCAAGAGGCCATGGGACAAGGCTTAGGGCAGAAATGCTGAAATCACTGAGGAAGTGACATTGGGTGCCAAAGGATCCTGAATGCTAGCAGGGGAGGTCTGAGTGTTTTTATTCAGCGATAACATTGACTTTATTCAGCTTCCAGTGCAGATTCCCTGGCTCTCAGAACACAGACCTGCGTGATAGCAGGTCCCCAATGAGTGGCAGTTCAGTAACAGGCACAGGAAATATTGGATTACTGCATGTGGTATGTAAAAGTGGAAAATAAGGCTGACGTGCCAAAGGGGCATTCCAGCGCATAGGCTACACACTGCCGGATATTACACAACCGTGGCACCCACTGAAGGCATCTTCCTGAGAAGAACCTCCAAAAGCAGAAAGGCGTGGGACTAGATCTCTGATTCAGGACCCAGCAAAATAAGATGACCTCACTGAGTCTAAGCTGGCTGCCTTTGGAGGGGCTTCATAACGCTATAGAGACAAGTAACTGGAGCTGAAGACTCTGAATTCCTTAGTGTCTTGCTGAGTTGTCTGTGGTCTCATGTATGTAAGCAAAGTCTTCTCAAGTGGGTAACTTAGAGTTATCTGATCCGGACAGAGGAAGTCTCCCCATTCTCTTCCTCTGAGCTAGCTTGGATTCTTTATAAATTGACTTTACTTAGTTAACTGGAACCTCAGGTTTAGGGTCTGGTCTAATGCCCGTGGAAAGGCTTCCATTGACTTGGCTGGGCTTTGGATCAGTCCTTTTAGATCACACGTCTTTGTCTAACTCCACCTTGGAAGATGATCTTTCTGCCTTTCTAAATTCCTTCTGTGTTTTCAGATGTAGACAGCACTGAACTGTGCAGATTAGGCCCCTTCTATGCTAGAGCGCTTCATGGATAAAACCACTTGGAATTACCAGCTTGTGTGCGGAAGAGGGGCCGTCCTGTCTGATTCTCCCCAAACCTCCTCATGCCTTTAGGAAACTGTGAGATTGAATTTTTCCCCACTTCTGTAATTCCCCCACTACAAAGAGAGGTGGTGTGAGCCCTGAATTCCTCCTGGCCTTATGTGTAAAGCAAGTGCTTAATTTGCACATGCAGATAAGTCCAAAAGAATGCTGTTGCCTGCTTTATTTCCCCTCGGCGCCTTTGCAGAACAGATAGTAATTTTAGCCATCCATTCAAACTAGCATCCACCACCTTGCAGAGAACCGTTTCAAAAAGCTTTCTATGTTGTCTTTCTACTCTGTTTACATGATAGGTTCCCAATGTTTAAAAGTTCTAGTTTAAAAGCTTATCGTATTAACAACTGCCCAACTCCCCCATCACGTTTTAAAAAAAAAAAAAATGTTGAAGTTCATTTGTTTATGGCTGAGCATGTTTTGTCAGCCTGCCAAACAGTAAGGACCGCTTGGCGAGGTGATGCTGAAAACATGCAGGCCAAAAAATAGAAATGTCTCAAAATTAAGGACGTATGCTCTAAATAATTTTTTGTTCAGTTTTTGTAGAAAAAATTTGCTTCATATTACAGAGAGAGAGAGTGGAAGAAGGAATGGAGACAGGCCAGCGTTTCAAATACAAGCTGATATGAGAAGGGAACCAAAGGCAAACACAGTTAATTTCTGGCAGTGGCTCTCAACCTTTCCAGCGACTGTACCCTTTTCAGGAGTCTTTGTCTTGCTTACCCCACGTTTCACCTCACTTAAAAACTGCTTGCTTACAAAATCAGACCTAAAAATACCAAAGTATCCCAGCACGCTATTACTGAAAACTTGCTTACTTTTTCATTGTTACGATATACTTGTAAAATAAATCAGTTGGAATATAATATTGTACTTACATTTCAGTGTATAGTATATAGAGCAGTATGAACAAGTCATTTTCTGTGTGAAATTTTAGTTTGCTCTGACTTTACTGGTGCTTTTTATGGAGCCTGTTGTTGTAAAACTAGGTAAATATCTAGATGAGCTGATTTACCCCCTGAAAGACCTCTGCGTCTCCCCAGTGGGATGTGTATCCCTGGTTGAGAACCACTGGTTTATGGCTTCTAAAGATGGGCACTGATCTGGGGCATATGCAAGCGACCCAATGCCCTGTTTCAAGGCTCTGGCTGACCAGCCTAGTCAGATGACAACTTTGAGACAACATTTCCTCTAAGAGGGAACCTACTCAGAGAGGAAGATGGAAGGACCAAGAGGGACTCTCTTATTAGACCTTCTGCCTGGCTGATGCAGAGACAGAGAGTAAAGATGGTCTAGTGGTTAGGACACTAATCTGGGGGTACGTCTTCACTACCGGCCATATCAGCGGGTAGCAATCGATTTCTTGGGGATCGATATATCGCGTCTCACCTAGACGCGATATATCGATTTCCCCAAATGCTCTCCTGTCGACTCCGGAACTCCTCCAACGCGAACGGCGGTAACGGAGTCAACAGGGGGAGCCACGGACATCGATCCCATGCCTTGAGGACGGTAGGTAACTCGATCTAAGATACTTCGACTTCAGCTACGTTATTCACGTAGCTGAAGTTGCGTATCTTAGATCGATCCCCTCCCCTAGTGTAGGCCAGCCCTAGGTATCGGGACCTATGTTCTGCCACAGACTTCCTGTGTGTCCTTGGGCAAACCACGTACTCTCTGTGTGTGCCTGAGTTCCCTTTTTTACAATGAGGATAACTGCAGTGCCCTGCACCACAAAGTACTGTGAGGATGAAGACATGAAAGACTGAGGTGCTCAGCCACAGCAGTGGAGGGGCTAAGACTGATACCTGCAGGAAGCAGTGGCATAAACCTTAATGGTGAGAGGCAATAAGACAGGCCAGGAAGGAACTATAGAAGTTGAGCTGAGATGGAACTGTTCTGTTAAATATAGAAAATCCCGAAAAAAGGGGAGTGAAATCCCTGCTGTTGTTCTGAGCTCTGTTCGGCATACTGGCCAAGGAGTTGGCCCACCAGCTTGCAAATACTAACTTCACTTTGACTTTGCAAGTATGTCTTAAACAGGCATCTAGGCACCATTGGCCATCACTGATTGCCCTGTTTAACAGGTGGCTTCAAAGATATTAGAGGATGTTGCCTTCCCACATTGAGGACCATGCCTGGTTTTATTTCTGGAACTGGGATTCGCACGAGTTTTCCAGGAAGAAAACTGCAAACCCCAATACTTTACAACTGTCTGCTTAATTTCATCTTTGTATATTTAAAAAATAGATGAGACATCTTGGAGCCAGCGTGTATTCAGACAGTCGTGATGACTCCTTCTGGCATGTTTTAGAGCAAACACTCTGTATCTTGGACCAGTGGCAAGGAAGCTAATGAGGTGTCTAGAACCAGAGTGTGAAAATTTGAAGCTGTAGCAAAGGGATGGAATTTGATGCCTTTTGAGGTAGTGGAAATTTAGTACTTGGGGGGGGGGGCGCACGGGGGAGAATAAGAAATATAGATTTTTGTGAAAATGCTTTTAAGGGAACAGGGTAGGTCAGGGTATTAGTAATGATCTGTGGCACTTCTTAACCTTTTGAGTCCTTCACTCCGCTCCAGGTCAGACCATTGATAAAGACTGATGGTAATTTCCACCCAAAGGGTGTTTTGGGGCCCATGTGAAATTCATAGATTCATAGACTCTGGGACTGGAAGGGACCTCGAAGTCATCGAATCCAGTCCCCTGCCCTCATGGCAGGACCAAAGACTGTCTAGACCATCCCTAATAGACATTTATCTAACCTACTCTTAAATATCTCCAGAGATGGAGATTCCACAACCTCCCTAGGCAATTTATTCCAGTGTTTAACTACCCTGACAGTTAGGAACTTTTTCCTAATGTCCAACCTAAATCTCCCTTGCTGCAGTTTAAGCCCATTGCTTCTTGTTCTATCATTAGAGGCTAAGGTGAACAAGTTTTCTCCCTCCTCCTGATGACACCCTTTTAGATACCTGAAAAGTGCTATCATGTCCCCTCTCAGTCTTCCCTTTTCCAAATTAAATAAACCCAATTCTTTCAGCCTTCCTTCATAGGTCATGTTCTCAAGACCTTTAATCTTTCTTGTTGCTTTTCTCTGGACCCTCTCCAATTTCTCCACATCTTTCTTGAAATGCAGTGCCCAGAACTGGACACAATACTCCAGTTGAGGTCTAACCAGCGCAGAGTAGAGTGGAAGAATGACTTCTCGTGTCTTGTTTACAACACACCTGTTAATGCATCCCAGAATCACGTTTGCTTTTTTTTTTTTTGGCAACAGTATCACACTGTTGACTCATATTTAGCTTGTGGTCCACTATGACCCCTAGATCTCTTTCTGCCATACTCCTTCCTAGACAGTCTCATCCCATTCTGTATGTGTGAAACTGCTTGTTCCTTCCGAAGTGGAGCACTTTGCATTTAGCTTTATTGAACATCATCTGGTTTACCTCAGACCATTTCTCCAATTTGTCCAGATCATTTTGAATTTTGACCCTGTCCTCCAAAGCAGTTGCAATCCCTCCCAGATTGGTATCATCCGCAAATTTAATAAGCGTACTTTCTATGCCAACATCTAAGTCATTGATGAAGATATTGAACAGAGCCGGTCCCAAAACAGACCCCTGCGGAACCCCACTTGTTATACCTTTCCAGCAGGATTGGGAGCCATTAATAACTACTCTCTGAGTACGGTTATCCAGCCAGTTATGCATCCACCTTATAGTAGCCCCATCTAAATTGTATTTGCCTAGTTTATCAATAAGGATAATCATGCGAGACCGTATCAAATGCCTTACTAAAGTCTAGGTATACCACATCCACTGCTTCTCCCTTATTCACAAGACTCGTTATCCTATCAAAGAAAGCTACCAGATTGGTCTGACACGATTTGTTTTTCACAAATCCATGCTGGCTATTCCCTATCACCTTACCACCTTCCTTTGATTACCACCAAATGAGTTGGGTAATCTTAGTCCTCTTCTTAGTTGTCCCATGTGGTGAAAACCACCATTGCAATTGGCATCATTACTGGCAGTCTTGGCAGAAATGGGGAGGATTGAACATAGCTGGAGACTGTAACATCACCATCCATAGAGGTGGTATTTTCAGAGGTCAGAGTTTTGAGGCGCATTGCCAGTGCAGTGTGGTAAAGCTTCCAGAGTGGTGTATCTGCCCTATGGGGTGGGAGGGAAGAGGATTTAATTGATCTGGGCTGTCAATCCAGCGTGTCTGTCAAACATTGGATTCATACCAAGGTTTAATATAGTTATTCCCTTTCCCACCGAAAGATTGAGGATTGCTTGTTTTTATGCATTGGCTTAAGGCAGGGGTAGGCAACCTATGGCATGTGTGCCGAAGGCGGCACGCGAGCTGATTTTCAGTGGCACTCGCACTGCCTGGGTCCTGGCCACCTGTCTGGGGGGGTCTGCATTTTAATTTAATTTTAAATGACGCTTCTTAAACATTTAAAAACCTTATTTATTTTACATACAACAGTAATTTAGTGATATATGATAGACATATAGAAAGAGACCTTCTAAAAATGTTAAAATGTGTTATTGGCACGCAAAACCTTAAATTAGAGTGAACAAATGAAGACTCGGCACACCACTGCTGAAAGGTTGCCGATCCCTGGCTTAGGGCCTAGGCCTTGGAGAAGAATCTGATTAGGGCATTCAATACATGTTGCTTGGAAAGTAGGAGAGTATTTATACCACCACGTATCAGAGGGGTAGCCGTGTTAGTCTGGATCTGTAAAATCAGCAAAGAATCCTGTGGCACCTTATAGACTAACAGACGTTTTGGACCATGAGCTTTCGTGGGTGAATACCCACTTCGTCAGATGCATGTATACCACCACGCTATTCATCTGGCTATGAATACAGGGCTGTGGCTGCTGTATCCTCACTGGGGCTGATGAGTGCCTGGAAGAGCCATGCAGTGCGTCTGAATCCTTTCCTTTAGCCCTGGTAAGAGTGCACAACCCCTCTGCTGTATGCATCTTGCCCAAGTACACTCACTCATTATGAGGGAGCTTTCTTGTCCAGTCCCCATAAGTCAGACTTCTTAAAAACAAGATACCATGGGCTACATTTGTCTTTGACCTACACCTTTGGTGACCCCAGTGGGGTTTGGTGTCAGAGTTAAGTTGCTCTGGTTGAAACAGGGCAGGGTTAGGCTTCACCATCTAAGAATGGCTCGAGGTCCATACCCCCATCCTGTCCAAAGTAAGCCAGGTGCTCTGGGCATTCTTGGCTCCCAGGCTTGATTATAACACACTGTGCTTGGGAATGAAACCAGATACATAAAATAAAGTCTAGCAAGTAAAAGTTGCTTGCTTGTCAGAGATGGGTTGCTTGTCATCACAGTGCTCTGATTGCTTCAGTGGTTGTCCATAGTCTAGTGAGTTTAAGATCTAGGTGTTGGTCTTCAGAGCTCTCAATGTGCTAAGGTTAGGCTGTCCCAGAGCCCACGTCTTTCTCCACCAAATCTTTCCATGATTGCTGCACTGTCCAAGAACAATGGGATTCTCAATGGCACGAGTAGGACTGGAGATTGAGTTTTCAGTGGCTGTCCCATGACTGTGGAACTCCCTTCCACATGAGTGAATCTTGGCCATGACGCTCACACCTTCAGGAACAAATGCAAAATCTTTGCTATAGCTGTCCCATAATAATAATAATAATTAATAATTACCTTTTGCCTGCCCTTGGGAGTTTGGATGGGGTGGGAGAGGAGATGAAAGAATTTAGGTCAGTGTGGACCACCCATGTGGCTGGGATGTACATTAGTAAGGCATCAATGGGTACAATTACATAGAAGGTTAGAAACAATTTTTTTTATTTTTTTAAATTTTTCCTTTCTTAGTTTAGGGCTCTCACTTTGCCTTAGGATGTTATAGTTCATTTTTCCCCCCTTGTACAAGAGGAGTAAGCTCCATATGTTTGTCTTCTCGCTTTGGCATGTTCATACCAAATGATGTGTTCGATCTTTAGGGTCTCCTCTGTGTAGCCTTGTTTGTGGGTCCATAATTCAAGATGGCTGCAATAAGATCTCAGAAGCACTCTACATGTTACACACAAGTAATTCAGCGTTTCCTTTTACCTGTAATATTTACTGGGTTTCCTTGGCATCCATATCTAGTCTGTCCCACTAAACAGGAGGGCGAGATTCATTCCAGTTTTTAACTAATGTAGAATGTATTGAACTGCTGATGCTTGCTAGGAAAATAATCAACCTCTCCAGTGGACCTGGCCTCACTTGTGACATAAACGGTCAAATTCCTGCTGTGCTATCTTTGCAGATGGCTTTCAGGGAGCGGTAAACCCTCAGCATTCTCTTCCTTCTAGAGGTCTGGGAAAGAACCAAAGAAATGACCTGCTAATGTTTTGTAGCCAACCAGGAGAGCGATCATTTATATATTTTTAATCACCCTATAAAACTGAATGGAGAACTGTTTTAGAGTGGCTTAAAAAACATAGGGAAGGACATCATAGTCTTCAACAGATTAAATTCTATAGAATTTAACAGACAATGTGCTAGGTTGCTATGCTGGCATACCACGCTTCACTCTTTCTAGATGTTATATAGTCTACATTTGTTGTTCCTGAATAGCATGTCTGCGTTAGTCAATCTGATTTTTATTGCACTTCCAAATATGGTTTCAGCACCACGTGCAGGAGATCTGCGGTTCCCGTTAGTGTTAGCAGGAATTGTGTGTAATTCCCTGCGTATGGTGCTGAAACATTACCCCTTATCAATAGACTTCCCTGACCATAGGAAGTTCATGCAGAAGGTTCAGTGGCCAATGAGTTCAACACAAATGGAGTGGGAAGAATAATACCTCTGATGGATTCTGTCTTCTCTCTGTTAAAAGGGAACCTAAAGCTTTTGGGTTATGTAAATCCTCCAAGGCTGCACTGATGAAAAACAGATCCACACCACACATCTACCTTCTGGTATGTAATACCACTAGATCTGATTGTTCTGTTGCATCTCCTCAGGGTCGAATTAAAAGCCAAGTTAAATTCTTCATTTTACAGCTGCCTTCTTCTTGTCCAGACCGTGGGGGAGGAGGTGGGGCCTCAGAAATTAATTACAAAGCTGTTTACATGTCAAGCTCCTTGTTTATATCCTGATGATCCTATACTTGCAGAGAGCTGATGACTTAATGATTCAGCCAGCCCTTTCCAAGTACTAGCATTCTGCAAATGTGAGAGAGCCTCTTAACATTTCATTACATAATTCCCAGTGCTTAATTAAGGGAAACTCTAGGCCAAAGCTCCTGGCTGCGTTACAGGGGCTTTGTGGAGACAGGCTGAGATAAGAGCCGTGCAAAACGTTTTGCTTTCAAAGCTGGAGTTGAGGCTGATGGATTCTCTGAACATTGGGGGAGCTGGTTCACACAGCTACAGAATTTGCAAGCACTTCCTCCCCTAGCTTTCCTCTCCCTACTCCATACAAGCCCAGAACACCACCCTCAACCCAGCTGCAAATCGAGAGGGATTTTGGCCCAACAGATAGGACATAGGAGTGGGAGTCAAGAGAACTGAATTCTGACTGACCCTGATGCACTGTGACACCTTGGGCCAGTCGCTTTGGCTTAGATTTTAAAGGTAGTTAGCCATTGCTGAGCTCAGCATTGCCATACTTAACTGGTTTAGGAGCCCACATCTCCTTTAGGAGCCCAAATCCCATTGGCTGAATTCAGCAATGCCTAAATACCTTTAAAAATGCAGGCCTCTGCTTTTTGGTGCCTTCAACTCTCCGTGCCTCTGTTTCCCCACTTGCAATATGGGGATAGTGATACTTACTCTCGGTACAGTGTTTTGAGGTCGAGGGGTGGAAAAGCTGATACCTGCACAAGCTGGAGGGGATGTTCTTCAGGGAGGCTAGAATTTCTTGGAAACCAAACAGTACATTTCACAGAGCTCTGGCTGGTGACAAGGGCAAACTGGAGGTTGTTAACAGGTGAACTCAATAGCCAGCCACCTGCTGCAGTGGGGGCACAAATCGAAGCCAAAGATTAGCATGGAGTGAGTGGCTCGGCATAGTCTCTTAATGAGCTGAGATAAAGAGGGTCAGCTCCTGTCCCTGCAGGTTCAGTCGACCGTTTACCCCTGTGCAGAGATGCAATGAGCCTGCAGCATTGTTAAATGTCTGTTTAGGCTGTGTAAGAAAGGACGGGGTACGCACATAGAGGGGTGAAGCGGACGTAAGCTGGCTATGTGAGCCCCTGGATCACCGGCAGCCAAGCCAACTGCTGCTGGAACTTGACAATCTACATGTCCCTTGTACAGGAGAATTTCCATTGCCTGTATTACATCATACCCTAACCATGCAGCCTTCAGGAGGATTTAAGCCTTTTTCCAGACCTAACGCTGGCCAGTGTGAACATAAATGAATATAAATAATTGCATGTTTCCCAGCTGGATGAAGGAATGTGAACAGTGGGAAAAGTCACCGCGGCATTTCTGAGAGAGGCCACTTCTGAGGGCTTGGAGATGCTGTGACTCTCTCCTTAGCAGGGTGGGTTTTTTTTATGTGGATGTGCTAGCTAGCGTGGGGGAAACATGGGTACCAAGGAAAGGTGCCATGCAGAATGTGCCTTGTATTAAAGCACTTCATCTCGATCAGGCTTGCTCGTGTACATTGTGTGAGATAGTGAGAAATTTGTGCTGAGGGCTGATAGGTGCCATCAAACTTTTAAAAAGATTCGTTTTCAAATATCGAGGTTTCCTCTGCATTGTGTGTGGCCCAGCACTCTCCGTGTCTTTAACGCAGCTCAGGGAATAGAATACCACAGTTCACATTTGTTCTCTCTTGTGTATGTAGCGGGGAGAATGCTCCCCACCTGTTTTTTAATAGCTCAGTAATGAGTAATTTTCAAGCCACTTACAGTTATTGTGTGTGTCATGTCATTTCTGTGTTCCAGGCCATTGTGGCGTGTGCGTGGGTTTGTGGTTGTGCCTGTCTTACTCCATCAGTGTGGTGGGAGAGGAGTTATTAGTTTCAGTTGCAAAACAATTCAATCTGTCTGCTTCCACCGGGAAAAGGAAATGTAACTGGGGAAATGGTCAGCAAGTGCCACTTTCCAACCTCTACCTGCCTCTGTCTGTGGCTGGGGAAATTCAAGTTTGGGCAAGTTGCCAGATGATGAACACACCACACTGCTTATGAGCTTTTTATTGGTGAATGATGCACCCAGATCCATTCAGGTCGTGAACCCTCCCCCCACCCCGCCATGAACCAGAGACAAGACTTTTTTTTTTTTTTTAATTAGGAAGGCAGGTCAGTTCTGGGTCTGAAGCTGTGTATGAGCATCCACTTTGAAAACAATCTCTGTGGTTCATTTACTCATGCATTGTCCGGAAGGCCAAAGACGCTGCGGTCGTTTGAGTCCTGTGAGTGCTGAGCTCAGGAGCAAGCAGAGAACTGTTTTAACGGTTCAAATAAAAATAGTTTTCTAACCCCTGCGGGTTAAAATTTGGCAAATCGCTGCAGTGTAACCAGGAGCCTTGTCCTGACGTTAGCACCGTAACCGTATCCCTTGGGGATGTGAATTTGGATGTCTGGAAATATCTTTTCCTCTGGGTGATCTGCCCCTACTTGAGTTGTGTTCTCAGGCATTTCCCTGCCTCCTGGGATGAGGGGATGGCCCGAGATCAGGGCAGGATGGGGGCAGGTCAAGGTGCTGTCAGTGGTGGATTTGATTGAGGGCTTTGCTATTGGGGGGTAGCCTGGAGTCTAGTGGCATTTTGGAAGGGTCTGTTAGCTGGAAGGGGAATGAGACTGAGGAGGCAGGGGGTAGGTGGGTTGTTGTTCCCACTGGTACCATGCGCTGCCCTTTGCTAGTGACTGGGAGCTGGTGATTTTGGCTGAAACCTGTAACTTTTGCCTTTTCCTCACAACCAGCCTGTGAATTTTGACTTACCAAAACTGGACTGAGGCAAAGGCCTCATTTCTCACATTGTAGAGAGGGACAGGGGGGTCCCTGCTAAGGCCCTAAGATTCCCTCTGGATGTTGGCTCACAGGTTAGCTCCTGCTCTAGCCTCTTGGGCTAGCAGGGCTGGGAACGGTGTGGGAGGTAACGTTCTCCAGGCTGGAGCTGTGGGACGCTTCTGGCCGCGCTCCTGCTCAGAGGGCACAGTGGCCTTGTGGCCTCGGAGTGTTTTCACCCTGTAGCAACAGCAGCGAGTCTAGCGCCCCGTGCGGAGATGCAGCACAGTTGCTGTGAGCGAGTGATATGGGAGCAGGCCGCTGCCCAGAAGCAGCGAAAGCCTTTGACCCTTCAGACGGGGAGCCAGCCTGAGAGAGGGGCGGTGGGGAGCCTGGAATCTCAGAGAGTTTCCTCTGTGCTGGGAGAGGAGTCAATGTTTCCAGCCCAACTCCTGCTCTTTTATCCCTGCTGTTCTTCAGCCGACAGACTTGGAGAGGGGAAGGCAGGACCTGGGGACAGTAAGGGGCTGAGAACAATGGTGGCTCAGATTTTCCAGCTGTCAGATATTTAATGTAATTAATTCCCCCCTGACCCCTCCCTTCACTACTCCCTGCGGAGCCAGCTGCAGCCCTGCCTGCAGCCAGCTAGACCCAAATCCTGGACCAGATTCCTGGCCTCCCCCTCCCAGAGGACGGAGCCTCCGTTGGGCGGGCGTCCAGCAGAAAGGAGGCTGCTTAGCCGTCATCCAAGAGAGCACGTGAGTCTCAGCAACTGAGTCTGGCAAGGTGTGAGCAGCACCCTGGGGACTCGGCCGCAGGGGCAGCTGCATGCAGAGGGGGTCATAGGTGGGATCACTTGCAGGTGACCTGAATATTTTCCCCCTCCCCCCCGAAATGTACAGGAGGCTGAACAGAAGTGGGGAGAGAAATGTTCCTGTTGTGGGAGCAGGGAAATATGGGAAGAGCATTTCTTCTTGTCTCCTCCGAGTTCTGAAGGCACGTAAACGTGCGTCCCCTCTGGCTGTAGAGCCATGCTGTAGCTTTAGGAACAAGGCCTTCATGGAAAGGGAATGGCCTGCAGGCCAACTGAGAGCCTACTCCCCCTCCAGCCCCTCTGTGTGCTGGAAACTAGGGGGTCAGTTCCCCCTGTCATGTGGGGGTAGGGATCCCAGAATCCCCTGGGGTGGCAGAGATGCATGTTGCATTTGAGGCCCTTCTTACGCGTGGGAGGGGCAGGCAGGATTTGCCCTGACCTGTTTTCATTTTTACTGTAATTTGAGCTGTGAACAGGGCCAGGGAGGTGTGTGGCCAACATGTAAGGCAGCTGTTGGGGTGGGATGAGGGAGAGGAGATTGTTATGGGTTTGGTGGCACCTTTCCCCTGTGGGCTGCCAATTCAGATCCAGCCCAGCTCAGTAGGGACTGAACCTTGCTACCACCTACTGGGTATTCTATGGCACGTATGCTGCCAGGTCTCATGGTCCGCTGTTTACATCGGCATCAGGGTTGCTCCACATAGTCCAGAAGCTTTGGGTACAACTACCCCACTTGAAGTCCATCACTTTGCTATAAGATGGCATTGAGGGTGAGGGTTTGATTCCCACTCTGTGGGTGGCATTGTAAATGCGCCACAGGACTGCACAAAATGAAGCCTGGAGGTTTTGTCAAGTTGGCTGTTCAGAGCTGGTTGTGGAGTCCTCTAAGTGCAATTCAGCGATTTCCTCCTCCCCTGCTTCCTGCCACCCCAGACCAGACGCCCAGCCTGTCGTGTTCTGGAGGATCTCGAGTTACTCTGTGTATGAAGTCAGATTTTCCAAAGCCTTGTTTCATTGCCGCTGCGAGTGGAGATGGGGTCGGGGTGGTCTGTGTGAATTCTGTGTGTCCTGGGTGTCTCCTACCAGAGCAGTACATAGGCCTGCATGAATTTCGGGCATTCCTCAGGGTTTGGTTTACAGCACTTGACTCCCTAGGCTCGTGGCGTCTGTTACAGAATTCCCTTCTGCTTTTAGCCCAGGCTTCCTAACCAGTTTTAGAACAACTGTGGTTTACTGGCTGGAAAGCAGCTCCTGCACATTCCTAGAGTCACTAGAAGTCCAAGCCTTTCACTGTTTCTTCTTGCAATGCTTCTCTGTCACATTTGGCTTCTCTGCAGAGAATTTCACTGCTCAGATGGACACCCCCAGAGTCTAACTTCTGGTTACCACAGATCAGGGACGGCATGGGCAGCAGCAGAGCAAACTGGCTTGCCCAGTGACCTTGGGCTAGTCACATCATCCCTCTGTGCCTTGGTTTCCACATCTGTATAATGGAAATGGCAATATTGACCTGCTTTGTAAAGTGCTTAGAGATCTAGCCATGAAAAGAGCTAGGTGTTTATTATTATTTTATTACCCAGCTGGGCTGGTTTTAAACCAGCTCCTAGAAAAAGAGAGAATTCAGTCCTCCCGTAAACACAGGTGACTTTTATTGAAATCGGTGCAGTTGCACCCAGCAATCATTGAGTTGGAAGGATGGTTCAAAACCAGTTGACATATGGGCTAGGAGCCTTCTCTAGGCCTCCTCCTCTTCCCCTTCCCCTGCTGTGCCTTCAAGAGGGGGATGGTGAAAAGCTACATGGAGCAGCAGCGGGGCTTTTCCATCCCTCGCCCCACCGCTTGCTGGGGGGCGGCTCATGCTTTCAGTGCAGTCTGGCCTGCAGTTAGGCTGCGGAGGACCTATCTAGAGTGCAGTAGCCTCCGCCGCTCCCACTCCTTTTTGATAGGGATGAATTTGAGGCGGGGGATTTTATTCCAGACTGAGAATATTGCTTTGAGTAAACTGCTCCGGTGGGAGCAGCACATAGCCACTCGAATGGGTCTTTCTTTCTACCCGCTTCTGCTTCTCCCCTTTCCCTCGTCCTGGCTGCCTTCTCTGAGTCAGTGACTGGAATATCTTCAGACCATGCTGGTAACATGCTTTACTTGCACACTTTAGTGGGGAGCAAAGGTGGGGAGGCCTAAAGTCTGCAGGCTCAGCTCTTACAAATAGCTGGGCTCAGGTCTTGAATCTTTATTTTTCACTGCACCAAAATATTTCCCTTCAGGGAGACAGTGCCAAGCTGGGGGAGGGGAGGAGAAAAGAGGTTAAAAACTTCTCTCCCTTAGTTTGTTTTTTTCTTATTTGCAAAATCCATCTAAAACTTTACATAGGTAGGAGGTTTTTTTAAAATAAAAATAAACACCTCCGGGCTCTCAGAAGATAAACCCTGTCAGCAACCCTACAATAACAAACCATTGTATGCAGTGCAGTACGCTCAGCAGCCTGACGGAAAGAAGCTAGTGTTTACAACCCAGTGTTCTTGTGCAACCCTACAATAACAAGTTGGTATGTGCGCAGTGCAACAAGAGTCTCAGTCATTTAATTCCGAGGTCCAGGGTGTTTATTTTAAACAGTGATTGAAGCTACTTTTAAAAAATGATGCAGAATACCTTGACAAAAATGTCCCCTTGGTCTCTGCTGTTATCCCCCTTCCTCATATCTGTGTAGTGGCTTAAGGATTTTTTGGTTTGCTGCTGCCCAGGGTTCCTTTCGCTAACAGTCACAACTGAAACAGAGGCAGAAGTTTAAAACAAGTCCCTTTTTAAAATCAAGATTTTGCACCATTTTCAGAGCCCCAGATGGCTTCTGAGCCATAATTGTTTGTTTGTAGCTTAAAATACGGCTTCCACGTCTCGAGCTAAAAAGCAAGACATTTTATTGAACGCGGAACTACGTCCAGCTGCTGCTTGAGCTAGCTTTGTTCTTGAAATGGAATTACCAGATATTTTATAAACTCTGCCTCTCGTGGGGGAGTTGGCAAAATGAGAGAGAGGAAAAACACACTACAAGTCTAGCTGGCTCTTCAAAACTTGGATTTGAGATCCATTCCTGTTAGCTTTAAAGAGACCCTCTCAAATTGGCTTGGGCCCCAAAGGTAGGCTTTTTTTTTTTTTTTTAAATAAAAAGTTAGTCTCTATATAATGTTTGTATATTGCATATGTAAGTGTACCTATATTCTGTATATATGTGCATGCTGACGTGTGTGTGTACACACATACCTATGTAAGTATCTTAGGTATCTGCATTCTTTTCCCTGGCCTGGCTATTGACAAGCAGCTTGACCTCAAGTGGTCTCAATGGGTTGGAAAGTGCCTGCTCACATTTGTACACGTGACATGCAAGTCTGTCCTCCGTGCTCAGCTTGGCAGCAGCTTCCCAGTCAGCAGCGCGTGGTCGGTTGTGGGGCATGGTGGTGGGCCGTCTGCAAGAGCCTGGCAGGCTGTGGAATTGCTCGAGGAGCTTTTTTTTTTTTTTTTTTTTTTTGATTCTGTGTCAGTGTTCAGAGAGACACGTGACATGAACACAGATATTTAATTTCCTGGTGATGTACAGAAAATCTGAACCTGCCATTCCAAGTTCTCTCACACCATTCACTAGTCAGTCTCTTCTCTCCTCAAAAGTGTGGCTCCGTGAACAGGGGCACAGGCCTTCATTTTGTGGATGGCGTTTGCTCACATATTCTATTCTATCGCCATCTTTTCTGGAGTGAAATTCTGGCTGGCTGGCTGGCTGGCTGGCTTTTCCCATAGGCCCAGCATTTCATGTCCTCGTGGCGCAGGATCGACGGCTGCCGCTCCCCCGTTGACTCCGCTTCCGCCTCTTGCCATGGTGAGAGGTTGATGCAGTTGCTCACTGCCTCCCCCACTCCCAGAGTACCCCACTGCACGGCTGCAGCACACTTAGACTGTGTACCGAGCTGCAGATTTGCCCCTAGATGATGAGGAATAGGCACTGTTGACTGTCAGAGGCTGAATAATCAGGGCTGCTTGATTGCTGTCCTTCCCCAGCCTGCTCTCCCCTCTTCAAGAACCTGACCTGGCTCTGAGGCCGCAGGCTCTAATTTGCCATGGCGCAAGAGAAGTGCAGAGTTTGACAAGGGGAGCGATCAGAAAATTCCCTTGGGGCAGCTTAGGCGCTGTCTGCTTGGCTCTGGGGCTCAAGCAGTCACTGAAAAAATCAGGTGTGCTCAGCACCACAAAGCCGGATTAGTCTTTTATGGGCCTCAGTGCCCAAACTGCAGCCCTGCCTGCTGCTCTGCACCAATTCTCTGCCCCTCTCCCCAACCTCTTCCTCCCCCCACAGCCCTGCCTCCACTTGGCCTCTCTTACCTAAGATCTGCAAGTTACAGAGAGCATCTGTTTGAGGAGGGAGCGTAGTTTAGTGGTTACTCTCGGGGGCAGGGTTTCTTGGGTCTTTCACACTGCAACAAGTGAAAGAAAATGTAAAACTAGAGCTGGTTTGAAAAATGCTGCTCCAAATGTTTTCCCAAAGGAAAATGGCTTTTTGGCAAAAACAGAAATTTTCATCCCAAAATTTCCATTTTTATTAAAAAAAAAAAATTGAGTTTTCAAAGATAAATTTTTGACAGAAAAGAAAAATGTTCATTTTTAATCTAATTTTTGTGTGAGGAAAAACTTTTTCCACACTAGTTCTAAGTAAGATCACAAAAATTGATGGGGCCAGGCTTGGTGCAGGTGTTTGAGTCTGAAGTGGATTAGGGCCCTCTTTTAATATAGGTGGGATTTCAACTTAATGCTCAGAGGGGTAGCCGTGTTAGTCTGGATCCGTAAAGCAGCAAAGAGTCCTGTGGCACCTTATAGACTAACAGACGTTTTGGAGCATGAGCTTTTGTGGGTGAGTACCCACTTTGTTGGATGCATGTAGTGGAAATTTCCAGGCGCAGGTATAAGTATGCAGGCAAGAATCAGTCTAGAGATAAGGAGGTTACTTCAGTCAGGGAGAATGATGCCCTCTTCTAGCAGTTGAGGTGTGAACACCAACGGAGGAGAGAATGCTTTTGATACTGTCTCTAATAATTGCACTATAGGAACAGCTCCTGAATAGTATAATCAATGTAGCAATACAGCTTTGCAAAGCAACAGACGTGATTATAGCAGGTAGGTTTATATCACGGCTGGCTTCTCCTGATTGATCAGACACATAGCATGCGTTTTCTTGTTCAGATTACCTAAGCACAGCAAATACGATGTTTACCCACAAGAACAGCTACAGAGAAATGACTCTCCCCATCTCCTGGCTAAACTTTATCCCAATTTGACAGGCTCCTTAAGATTGTATTATACATTCTTAATCAAGATTAAAAATAGAAAAGCTTCCAAAATACACAGTGACCAGAGAGACCGGAAACATGGGGGCTTCCCTTGAACAAACACAGAGCAGGAAGTCTCAGTAACAAGGCTAATGTGCAGGGCTTAATTTGTAATGAGAGAGGTGCAGGGACTCAAGCAATTTTTTTTTTTTTTTACTTTCATAACTGACGCAGCAAGCCCAGAGGGGCCAAGTCTCCGAATGGACAAGTCCAGAGGGGCAAACGCTGGCAAGATTGGAGCAAATTAAGCCCTGCTAACATGACCTCTTAACTCTCACTGTTGCGCCTTTGTTTTTTTTGTTTTGTTTTGTTTTGTGTTTTTTTTTTTTTTGCAGCAGTTTGAATTATTGGCAGTGTTGGCCCCAGCTTTAGATTTCTTCTCTCAGCATTGGTGGTCAGACTGGACGCTGATATCTCAGCTTCCTACTGGACACTGATCTGCAGTGCATCACTGCCGGCCAAGTGCATACCCATGCGGGGGTCGGGGTTTGGAGATATTATCAAGCCAGGCTCTAGGTTCCTTAGCATTGGCCTTTGTTCCCACGTGATTGTCACTCAGTATCGTGTCCAGCATCATGCCAGGTGCTTCCCTTAACTGACAAATAAGTAAAGCATGGACACTGCCCCAAAGAGCTCACAAGCTAAAGCCCCACTCCTGCAAACACTTGCTTAGGGTAATGGGCACTCTGGTATGTGCAACTTGATTTACACTGCAGCAACCCCATAGTTCTGGAGTGATGCTTGTGGACTTCAAAGCAACGCGCCCCAGTCTGTTGCCGTCGACCAGAAAGAAGAGCTCTGTGATGAAGAAGTCGGAGAGAGGCCACTGAGGGGTCTGTAAACCAACTCCCAAGGTTGCTAGAAGGATGCTTACATTGACCTAGCTACTGTCTCTCGGGGCAGTGCTGTCCCTGCCACAGTGGAAAACCCCTATTATTATTGTAGGGTGTGTCCACACCAGTGGCTCTCAACCTTCCCAGCCTCCTGCATCCCTTTCAGGAGTCTGATCTGGCTTGCATACCTCAAGTTACCCTCCGTTCGAAACGACTTACTTACAAAATCAGACATAAAAATACATAAGTGTCCCAGCACACTCTCACTGAAAAATGGCTTACTTCCTCATTTTTACTATATAATTATAATATAAATCAATTGCAATATAAATACTGTATTTTCATTTCAATGTGTAGTATACAAAGCAGTATAAACAAGTCATTGTCTATGAAATTTTAGTTTGTACTGACTTCACTAGTGCTTTTTATGGAGCCCTTTGTAAAACTGGGCAAATCTCTAGATGAGTTGGTGTGCCCCGGAAGAGCTCTGCGTACCTCCAAGGGTGTGTACTGGTCTTCCCTATGGGGTTATGCCTGCATGGCTGTTGCTCTGTAGTGATGCTGCAGTAGTCCCTATAGTGTAGACCGGGACTAAGGAGACACACGGGCAAAGCAACATTACAGCTGGTTAGAAAATATTGGTGACATTGAAATTGTGCTCAGCTGTCAAAGAAAAAATTATTCCAGGCAAGTAAGAGTGTGTGTGTGTGTGTGTATATGGTATGTATAAATTCAGACAGCATGTATGTTAATTATATAATCACATATAGCAAACCATAGACACAGTTCTCCCTTTAATAGTAAATCCTGTGTTCCCCACAAGGCCTCTGATTATCTGATTGAGAACAGAACCTACATGTCAGCCTGGGGAGGTTTGTTTTTTTTCCTATTCTTTTCCCACTCTCTAATTTTAAGTCTTCCTATGACTTCCTCACTCCAGAACTACTACTTTGGCAGTGGCAGGAGAGTGAGTCATGCCTGAGGCCTGTAATCCCACCGCCTGCTTTTGGAAGGCAGCGTTGGGTCAGCTGCAGCAGTGTAAGGCATTTCCAACCAAACAAACCCATTGTGCCGTGTGTCTTGTGCTGTTGGCCCTTTGACGAGTTCAGCCCATTAAAAAGGGGGAGGGAATCCTCAGTTGATTTAAGTTAATAGATTGACAAATGCCTTCCCCCCACCCTCCCCATTCAGATCAGGGGCCAGGCTGTTTTATAGCCTCCGTGGGACAGTTGTACTCTGTTAGTTCCTGCCCCCAGAGGAAATGATTCTTGTAAACGTAAAATCCTATAGGAGCCCTGTGTCTATGGAGACAACCTCAGATGCTGTGGGTTGGAAAAGGAATCCCAGTTGTAAGCAAGGATTTAAACTGTGGTTTCTGATTACATTTGGTGGGTATTGCACAGAGCATGCTGATGTGCGGTTATGATATCCTGTGTGTGTGGTTTACAGACAACGCTGGCTGCGTACTCTTTTTATTATAGGTGAATATTCATTATAGGCCCTTGATCTCTTAGCAGAGACTCTTCTGTAGTACCTTATGCTGGAGTAACGGCATCTCATACTTAGCACAGCAAGCAGGCAGCCCACTGATGGCTTTGAGCAGCTGAGATCAGAGGATGGGTTCACCTCTGCTCAGACAGCTAGATGCAACCTAGGGTGACCAGACAGCAAATGTGAAAAATCGGGACTGGGAGTGGGGGGTAATAGGAGCCTATATAAGAAAAAGACCCCAAAATCAGGACTGTCCTATAAAATTGGGACATCTGGTCACCCTAATGCAGCCTGAGCCTCCATGGGTGGAGAGAAGAGGCCAGTGAAGCTGTGGATGAATTACATTAGAGATTCTTTAAGGGAACAGCGCTCAGCTTCCCACATGGGGGAATGGGACGGTTTCGACTTTTTCCCTAGCACCATAAGGGTGTTGATGACACTTTGCAGATGAAGGCTCAGAGGCAGATGGGATTTCTAGGAGTGTCAGTGGGGTCTGCACTGTGGGTTAGAGATACACCTGGTATATTACAAGGTGCAATGAAACTACTTCTGGTGAGGTTATTCTATCATACCGGCTCTGGCACTGGATATCTGTGTGAACTACGTCTACATTTGATAATTACGCTTGTTTTAGCCCGGGGAGGTAGCTTGGTACAGGAGCAGTCCGAGCTGGTTTGTCGCTGGCTGGGGTGGAAAACGTTTTTCCCTGCCCACCCCCAGCGGCCAAGAAAAAAGAGAACCGCTGCACCGCTTAGTTCTACATCCTTTGGGAGCCCCTGGAACTGGGCCTGATAGGGTGCATACTACTTGACAGTTCTGTGAAATCAGAGAGCTCCTGGAAATCGCATCTCTGCGTTCTGCTATGTTATGCTGGGCCGAGGACTAACTCTGCGCTCGAGAACGACCGGGGAAAGCAAACATGCAGACCCTTGGGGAAAGAACGTTGAGATTAAGTCAATGAAAATGCAAACTGCTGCTTCCAGTAACAAACCCAGAGGTCTAGTGGTGTGTGTGTGTGTGTGTGTGTGTGTGTGTGTGTGTGTGTGTGCATTAAAACTTAGAAGGGAGAGAAAAGTCACATATTTGTATCCACTCTGGAAGCTGCTCTGAAGGAAGCCAACTTCATGGTACATTGATTTCTGACCTCTTCCCCCCACTCCCCCCAGTTAGTTAGCTTTAGACCCAGCGCTGAAGGATCAGAGCTTTCCGAGACCCCGGCAAATTAAACACAGGGTGGGCGTTGCGCCAAAGCCCCACATGGCCTGATTTCATTTTTTGTTTATTTGTAGACGTTTAACATACTTACTTTCTTGGCCCATGTTGTGAGACTGGGATCAGACTGAATGATCAGGTAATTATATTAACAGGCCTTTGAATGAACAGGCAACTTTTCTGCCTCCTTTAAACAATCACAATAGATAGGGAGGCTATTTCTAGCACTTAGTCATTAGCTGGAGGACTTCAGTCAGTCAGTCATTAAGGTGTGGGTGTAAGAGGGGCCATCGCTACAGGGGAACAAAGGAGCTGGGTACTTGTGGAGACCCTGTCTTGACCAGATAAAGTCCCTTCAACTCCCACCACTCTCCGTGTGACTTCTCAGAAACTTCTGCTCAGTCTGCTGCCCTCCCTTACTGTCCCTTCTTTGCACACTCAGCAGGTTCATCATGGCCCGGTCCATGCTAGTCTGCCTTCCCTGCGTCTGTTGGCTATTTTACACCCCCTATAAAAGCTGACACCAGGTCCAGGACAATGGTGCACTGTGACCATGAAGTGCTCTGTCAGCCCTGAGCAGCAGTCTTTGGTCCCATAAGTCTTCATATCTATCACCATGCTGCACAACATGTCTGTTTGGAAGGGCCGTTGGGTTAAAATTTATCCTGTTTCAAATACAGGCCCCAGCCTCTGGATCCTAAGGGAAATCACTATTGAGGTTTAGCTCTAGAGCCAGTTGGAAAATGCTGCTTCATTTAAACGAAAACTTTACATGGGAAAAGGTCAGTTTCAACAGATTTCTTGGAGTAGGAGGAAGTTTAGAAATTGTCTAACCATTTTGTTGGGATACTTTCAAAATGAAAACTTCTGGTTTCCTGGTTCGAAATATCTTTGTTTGTAATGTAAGCTAATTACAGTAAAGAACAAAACAAAAAACACTGTTCAGAATTTTTAAGAAGTTGAAATCAAAACACAACATTTCTGTTGACCCAAACTATCAAAATTTCAGTTTGCAAATTTTTCAAAATTTCAACTTTTGTCTCACTTTGGGCTGAGAAATTTTTTCGATATCTCGGGAAATTTTGGTAAGATGGGAGAATCTTCCCTGCCCAGCGCTAGTGACTAGCAGTGTTGGGCCTCATGCATGCAGTTGAGTAGTTCTGATTGCGACCAACAGAGGGCAGTGGTTCACATTCACATCACTATTTGTGTGCAGTGCCTAGTGCCCTGACAGGAATGTGTCTTCCCAGCTGGTCCAGTAACCCACTTGAAAGCACAACTTCGTTCTCCATGTTCCCTTAGGTTTATAATGCAGGATAATAGCGATCACATGCAGTGATTTATGCTTCTGGCTCTTACATTCTCCCCCCCCCCCTCCCCAAAATGACCTTGTCCAAATATCAAGGGTTCAAATTTGCAAGGTTTTCTAATGTTTGGTGCCATGTCTGATGTCAGACCAACTAACTGCAGCATTGGCGCTTGGTATGCAATTCAGCCACCTATGCCCCTTTGCCAGCAACTTACACCACCGGGGGATCCAGCTGAATTTGCCTATTGTGCTAGGTTCATCCTTGGTATAAACCTTTTGACTTCAGTGAATTATGCTGGGGTGAGTTTGGCGTGTTGTGGTTTGCATTAGCCCCAGGAATGACCACAATATGTTTTTCCAGTGTATTTTGTATTCGTTTTTCTATTGTGGCCTTTCCTTCATTTAGAAGGAACCTAGGCTAACGACTACCTTTTTTTTTTCCGGCCATTCCAACAGTAGAATAGGATTGGAGCAGACCGACTGGTTTCCAAAAGCTGTTTGCCATTGCTCACCTAGGCAAACAAGAGGACTCTAAGAAAGGAGTCCAAAGTAAAACCAAAATAATAAATGTGATATTATGGTGATATCAAGCATGCCAGCAGATTATAACACATTCTCCATCTTCAAATGCAGGCCCTCAGTAGCTGGCAGGAAATGTCTGCGTGCAATAGAATATTTTGAAACGGAGCAGCTCCTGTGCATTGTATTCTGGATAAGGATACGGTGGTACGGGGTTGACAGTGCATGAGGTGGTCTGGCTAGTTCTAGTGGATATAGCTGTGTGGCCTTGGGCCTGTCATGAGGCACCTGACTAAAAGGACTGTTATCGTGCCTTTTTGTGCCTCTGTACCTATCAGCCATGCGTTAGCCCTGACTGATCATTCAAGCAAAGCAAAACAAAACTGTACTTGGATGGGAGCCCCGAAATGGTGTGGGTGATTCCTCCATAATTGATGGCCTTCTCTTTAAGTCATTCCTGGACCAATGCTGGGGCTTGATGTAGCAGATGCTTTGCTGCTGGAGGGACCACCTTCTAGAGAAGATGCAGAACGATGCGCCTTACTCCTGGTAGTCACCGAATATCCTGGGACTACAGAGGTTAGACCTGGTATCCTGGCCAAATTCCAAATTACGTTCTGGCTAGCTCAATACCTTTCTGTGTCACATTTATACTCCCTGCCCTTCCAGAGTTCATCCTGAGCTGGTGCTGCCACAGATCCAGCTGTAGGAATCCTCATGAAATATTGGGGTGATCAGAGCATTGCAAGAAATCATTGTTGTTAATATAATTGATAGAAATATTGTCTGTCTTTAATGTCCCTGAAAACTGGTGTGTTTGAGTTTGTTTATTCCTCTTTCCCTCCTCAAACCATGCTGTTGGAAACTCAAAAGGAGACCCTTGTGCAGAGAAAGAAGAAAACAGCAGTGAAACACACTGTACACAGAAAGTGAAATGGACAACTCTCTGGTTATATTGTTCTTGGCCAGCACAGCGGGGACAGTAAATTGGATGAAGGCTAAGAAGTTGATTAGATGGCAAACTTATTTTGGCTTCATCAGCCTCGAGTGCTGTTACTGAGCCTGCTTGACAAATTTCCAACAAAAATCTTTTTGGAAGGAAATTTTGGCATTTTGACAAAACAGAAAATTTTGTCAGAAAACCCAAAAATGTGAAGATTTCAGCTGAAAAATAAAACATTTTTGCTTCTCAGGTTTCATTTTTTTTCGACAAAAAGTCAAAATTTTCTGTGGGCTTCCACTTACCCTCATTTTCCAGCCAGTTTCAGGAACAACGAGAGGGGATTTTCCCTTTTAACTCTCTGACTTTACCTTGGCATCTCCCTTTCTCACTGTAGCTATTTCATCTGGAGCTTAAATAGCTCTTTGCGCAGCTGGGGACTCCCTTCTTCGGCTTAAAACAGGCCCCCCACCCACACTGGTGACTCTGCAGACAGGCAGAGCATTGTTAGTCGCAGGTCCCAGATGGAAGGAAGAGCCACCACTGACCACAGTTCAGGCTGGCAAAGACGAAACCAGCCTGACCCTATTTGACTTCCCCTTGATGGATTTCAGAGTCTCTCTCTCTCTCTCTCTCTCTCTCTCTCTCTCTCTCTAAACAGCCTTGTATGGCGTTAGCCGTATTTGACTTTCGAAGAAGGACCAGGGTGTGGACAGGAGCAGCAACAAAGAGCCACTTTTAAGGGCTGAGTGAGCCCTTGAAGGGAACTAATTAACGATCTTAAGGTCAGTAGGAAAATATTGCAACATCTTAGGCCCTTGAAATAGCATCTGAGAGTCTCCAGTGCTGTTACTCGGCCTCCCGGCTGTGTGGGTGTGTAGGTAAGTGGGTTTTAGACCTATTTAACAGATGGAGAAACTGAGTGAGTGACAAGATGGCTGGAGATTTGTCCAAGAGCGCACAGCGAGTCAGAGGCAGGATTTAGAAACCAGCTCAGACTTTCAGGTCCCTGTGCTAAGCACAGACCACACTGGCCTCTGGCCCAGAGTTGACTCCCCCTGTGTTCTGACTGAAGGCATTTACTGATCTTCATTTTCTACTACCAGGGGAATGGCTTTGTCCGAGACAGTGGGTAATGTCTCGGTCTTTGGAGGTTATGTCAGTGGTGGGGACGCAGGAGGGAGCTGCCTTACTGTACTGAATGAATAATGGCAGCTTTGTCAGAAGTACCAACATTCATTCCAGGGGGGATATAACCTGTGTTGGCATCACGTGAAGCCATGCAGCAGAGCCTCTGTATTCAGTCAGGGGACACGCACACCCTGCTCCCTGCGGGCTCTCCGCTGCTGTTCGTCTGGTTCATCCTGGCAACCCACTGGGCTCCTTGGAGCAGGACCAAGTCGCCTGCTTTCTTCCATGTCAGAGAGGGGAAGTAAAGCAGCAGGCAACTGTACCGGCTTCATTGCTCCCAGTGGCACACAACTCCAGGTTGTCTGTTCCTCCTGCCATTGCGCTTGTACTGAGAGCCCAGCAGCTCTAAAAAGTTAAGGAAGATCGGAGACCGTTAAGGAATGCCCACCACTGGCCCTGTTTGGCTCCTATCCTGCAAAGGGATCTGCCGGCATGTGTAATTAATGGAGTCCCATTGGCTTAGCCGAGGCCTGGGACTAGGAAAAAGCTGCTGCTGAAGGAATTTTCAGATCTGTGCGTGTCAGAGCTTTGCTGGGATAGGGCTGGTTTCCAGCCTGGCACGCTCTGTGCCTCACTTCTGTAAGGACTCCGTGCAGAGAGTCTTTTACCCTGTGTAGGAACAGGTCCGAAGGGAGTAGCTGTGCCTTGTTTTTGTCCCAGCAAGGAGCATGACAATCTTCATACTAGTGCACCGGCTCTGCAGTGCCGTTTCCTTATCCCAAGTGGTGGTTTGTGTAGGGAAGCAATGTTAGCAATTCAGTAGTCTCCCTTCCAAGTCAGCACAGAACCAGCGCTGCTGCTGAAATGAGAGTAAAACCAAGATCCTGGCCAATTAATAATTGAGGTCTCTTGGCACTTGCTACAAGGATAGTTGACATTCTCTGCTCAAGAAGGCGCCAGGGATGGCAGAGCAGGGTGGTGGCTGCAGGTCTGAACTGAAATAAACTGCCCACAGCCGGGTGGCACTCACAAGACTGGAACAGCCTGCAAATCCTTCTGCACTGTTATGACTGGGCTAGGTATTACCAGAGCAGCGTGACTTGCTAGGACTGGAGGAACTGAAGGTGCAGCAGGTCAGGAATGATGGGAGCTGGCAGAACTGGGAGGGGAGCCAAGGCATGGAATAGCAGAGGGTGCCGCAACTCTCTAGTTCAAACCTCCTGGGCACTAGTAAGGAAGAAGCTGGCACTCTGACGACCTGCGATAAGCCTGCTTGGAGGGCCGAGGGAAAAGATGTTTCTTTGGCTTTGCACTGCAGTCTGATTGAGCACCAGCTGTTTGCCAGTGGATCTGCACTAAGAGTCCAGCTAGACGTTCCAAGAAAAGAGTTTTCTAGTGCACGCAGCACATCTCAGACCACATGCAGAACACACTGCCATATGGCTTCATGCTGTGGGCTATCAAAAAAGACAGAGCTGTGGATGACTGGGAGTGAGTTTGCTAAAGAGAGGCCCAGGACCGCGCTAGTATAAAAACTCACCTATGTCTCATCCAAGCTACCTTTTGGCTCAGTGTGGTGGTCATTAGCAGTGGAGTAGTTTTGTGAGACATGATGTGCCCGTCATGGTATCCGTAGCCTTCTGGATTACCAGAGAGACAGACAGCGTCCAGAAAAGCAAGAATTTAGCCTATGGAAACTTGTAACCCCACCTCCCCAAACAATGGTATTTTCTTGTGGTATTTCCTAATTTTTTGAGTTGGAAAAATGAGGAGAACAGGAGATACAATTTTCAGAGAGGATTCGACAGGCCATAGCTTAGCGTTGTTAAATGCAACTTAGGCCTGGTCTACAAAGCTGTGCCAGCTAAGAGTGTGAAAAACTCACCGTCCCCTCGCTGATAATAGTCATCCGGCAGAACTTCCAGTGCAAACGCCACGTTACTGACAGAAGGGTGCTACTGTCAGCTTGGTGAACCTTGTTCAGGGAGGTGGTGTGACTGTGTCGGCGGAAGAACGCCTGTCGGCATTCGCTGGGTCTACACCAGAGGCCATGCCGACGTAGCTCTGCTGGTGCAGAGGCTTTGTAGAGTAGATGTGCCCTTAGTGGCAAAAACCTAGGATTGCACTGTCCCCTACTGAAGCTGGAGCTGCACTGGTAGAGAATTAAGGGTCTCACACTGGCTCCCAGCAGGGAACAGGGTCCAGCCGCCCAACTTTCCAGGAGAGCAGGGGACAGCTGGGCTCTAGCTGCCTGGCTTTCTTGTCAATGTCACAGTGACCAACAGTGGATGTAAGGGGCGCAGTGTCTACACAGACTCTGTGTCACCCTAACTGCACTGAGATCAGCCCTCCGCCTGTCGTGGAGTTATGATGTCGGTGTAGTGGGGCACTTACCTAGCTGTGTAGTGTAGCCCAGCCTCCAGTGTAGATACAGCCTTGGTGGTCGCCTTTTCCTGTTGCACAATCCCTGAAGAGAATGGCCATATGTGGTGTATGCATGCACAGGAGGAATGAGGGGGACTTCCATTTGGGTTAAGCCCATTATGTCCCACAAAGGTAGGGTGGGATGAGTACTGTTTTCTTGTAACTGCCTCTGTGCTTCCATAGCTAGTTTTGACTGCCCTAGACTTGGCATTGTGAGTGCAGGGTTTCACACAAGTCTATTTGTGGGCATCTCTCGTGGCACACATTTTCCAACTGCCTCCTCCTTTTGCATACCATGATTTGCTGTAGACCACTTCAGCATGAGGAGATTCCAACCTGGGGTCGACTGGAAGTTTTGGAAGGAGACATATCTGGCTTCAAGACTAAGCTTGATAAGTTTATGGAAGGGATGGTATGACAGGACAGCCTAATTTTGGCAATTGATCTTTGATTATCGCCAGATAAGTATGCCCAGTGGTCGGTGATGGGATGTTGGATGGGATGGGATCTGAGTTACTGCAGAGAATTCTTTCCTGAGTGCTGGCTGGTGAGTCTTGCCCACATGCTCAGGGTTTAGCTGATCGCCATATTTGGGGTCGGGAAGGAATTTTCCTCCGGGGCAGATTGGCAGAGGCCCTCGGGTTTTTCGCCTTCCCCTGCAGCGTGGGGCACGGGTCACTTGCTGGTGGATTCTCTGCAGCTTGAGGTCTTCAAAGCACAATTTGAAGACTTCAATAACTCACGCATAGGTTAGGAGTTTGTTATAAACTGGATGGGTAGGGTTCTGTGGCCTGCTTTGTGCAGGGGGTCGGACTAGATGATCACATTGGTCCCTTCTGACCCTAGAATCTATGAGTCTATGAGATTGTGTTACTGTCCCTGCCCTACTGCAACAATCGTCCCATGGTGTTCTATTCAGAACATTATGCGAAGAATCTTTAACCTCTCGTTGTACTAAATGTTCTGATAAATGTGCATTGGATTGTGGCTGGGTACTTAAAGCAGTGAAGTTGGGAGTCAGGACTCTTGCGTTCTATTTCTGGCTTTGCCATTGATTTGCCATGTGACCTCAGTTTCCCCATCTGTGATATGGGGACAATGACACCTCCCTCACTGGGGGTGTGAAAGGCTTAGTAAAGGTTAATAAAGAACCTTGTATGGGACCGTTGCAAAGGATTATAATGTATTATTCTTATGTGGTGTGAAGCAAGCCCAGCACTCTGCATCATCACACTATTTGGCCATTTTGGACTCTGGCTGGATTCTCTCCGCGTCAGACAGTAGCAAAGTTTAACTTTGTAGCAGGAGGGCTCGGAGACCCGTGTGCCTCAGTGTCTGAGTCAAAAGCAGGGGAGGTTCTGGTGTAATTGGATCCAGGTTTTCAGGAAATGAAAGCTGTCCACTTGATAAGTGTTTAGTAATTCTTACCAAGGCATGGCCCGGGAATGCAAGCAAAGTGTGGTGGGTTTTTTTTTTGTTTTTTTTTTTTCCATTTCAGAAGCAGCAAATCCAGCTGAGATTTGTGGTTCCTGTAGCATGTGGAGGTGATTGACTAGCCAGCATGCTGCCTTTCTTGCGGAAAGCTTGGGCCAAGTTCAGCCCAGTGCAGCTCCATTGCTGTAAATGAAGCTACACCCAGGACGGAATGGGCCTCCTGTCTGTAACTTCTTGGCAGAGGTATTTCATGCTGGGCACTGGTGCTGGTTCTTCTTTTGTGCTGGTACAAATCAGGAGTAGCTCCACTTAAGTCAGTGAATTGCATTGGTGTAAAACTGGCATATTGCGGGGAGAATTGGTCCCCCTCCACAAGAAACACAGGCTTGGTCCTTTCCTGTGCTAGCTTCAGCTATATAGAAATTTGAGCTGATTTATACTGCTCTGGCTATTGGATTGTTGTTGGGAGGGAAGGAGAGAGAGCCTCCTGCTGGCAGAGTCTACAGGCACCAGAAGCTTTACAGAAGAAAACACATTAGTGGATCACCTGTTTCCCTTAATTACCCATTATCCAAGTCCTTCATTAAATCTCCTTCCAAAGTGTAGTGTGGATTTTCACTGTGTGGTGTTAAACAGCTGACCCTTTCCACCCCAGAGGTGATGACATTTTATTGAGTGGGGAAAATGCTATGGAAACCATGACATCTCTCCGAGGGATCTTGACAGCTCTTCTATTCCTGTGAGTCAGCCTTGACCATAACATTGATGGGCCACAGAAAAAGGACCTTTCCTCCAGGGAGTGCTTAGGTTCAAATTTTCATGGGACCATGCACAGGAATCGTTTCAGTGTGAAAGCTGCCATGCTGAGAGCTTTTCCCTCTGCCTGATGAAGCTGATTCCCATCTTCTCCAGGCCAGAGCGCCTGTCACTCCTCCACCAATCCGAGTGCTCACTCGAGATCAATCTCTCTCTGCTGGTGTGGAACTCTCCACAGTGTTCTGGTTTCGTGAGCCCAGAACCCAGCTCTTGTCACTTGTTTTTCCTGGTTTGGTTCCAAAACAATGAAACAACCAGCATGAAACTTTGTGTGAAAATCTGCCCTGATTTACCCAAATGCTTATGGATTCCAGTGAAGCTATGGAGGAATCTGCACATATTTCCGGTTTCACTTCAGGAGTCTTACACTTTTAGATGCATGGGGTGTGTGTGTGTGTGTGTGTGTGTGTGTGTGTGTGTGATTACAGTCCTCTTTCCTAAAAAGCTATATCCTAGCTTCAGCTCTTTACTTACTCCATGGCCTCAGCCAAACTCTAGGGAGAGTAATGTACTCTACTGTCCTGAAGTCTTCAAATCCTACCTTTTATAGCAGAAAGGGAGTGTCATTCTTTTGTTTTTGTTTTTAAGTGGGAATTCAGGGTGTTCAGTGGAATTCACCCTTCGAGCCAGGTGGAATTTTAATGCTCCAGAACTGTAGGTATGTTTTCATTCCCCTAATTGCCTTTTCCCCCTGACTTCTATGTATGTTACTTCTCCTGCAGTGAGCAAATTAAGGAGCCCGTTGGAGTCCCAGAAGTTAGTTGGTTTGTGGGATCGGGGTTGAAGTCTCTTGTAAAGATTTCCATGCTTTTGAGAAAGAATGGTCTTGTAAATTGAGTTAGTTGCAAGCTCACATCCTCATGTTAAGTAGAGCCATACTCTAGGAGAAGGTTCTAGGAACAGAGGTCATAAGTCCAGTGCGCTACTATTGCATGCAAGCCCATTATACAATCCCATTCCTAATTTTATCAAGCTGCATCTTAAAATTAGCTAGTGCTGAGAGCCATTTCCTTCAATATCCTTGGAAACCCCTGTTGAATTAAGTATCGTTGAGGTGCATAGTTTTAAATGAATGGTTTATGTGTTACTGTGGGCCAGGACTGCATGCAATCTCTTGGGGGGGGGTGAGGGGGAGAGAGAGGTGGAGGAGATTTGACATGAGGCCTGGGAGGTCAAAGGACTATTTTGAAAATGTGCCAGACAGGAATGGACTTTTGGTGCAATGAGTGCTAAATGCCTCCCTAGATAGAGGTTAATGCAAACTCCCCACCTCTGGTTATGCAAAAGCTCCGCCTTGAGGAGTATGTCCCTGTCTGCTGATTTAACTGTTCCCAGAGACTGGAGATCAAAAGCCCTGGTTTGTACAAAGAAATGGATGAACTGTCCAGCCTCAGTTCCGGTTCTGAATCGGAGACAATTATGAATGTGTAACCAAGGGCAAAATGCAGTTGTGGGTTTTGAAGGATTGAAACTTACCAGCGTGAGGTTGGAGCTGGTGATGATCTCTGGTAAGTTTTTAGCCTGCGTATAGGTTTTCTCTGTAATGCTTTCACCTTAAGAATAAATGTACTTGCTTAGAAAGAGCTGTGTGGTGACCTATGCCTGCTGGCAATGACACTGTTCATAGCCTTTGAAGAGAAAGCAAAGCACAGACAGTGGCCTGTTTTGGCAGTTGTCTTGCTGGGGATATCACAGTGTAGGCAGGAAACTGTGCTGCCTGGAAAAAAACTTGTCAGGAGGGAGAGAGACACGGCCCTCTGCCCAACAGAGGTGATGGCCCCTGGTGGATCACGGAGCAGGAAGACAGGGGAAGTTACTGAAACTCCGACAGCCTCCATTACCCCTACTCCTTCGACTCTAGTGGAATTAGTCATGGAGTGAGGTATTATTGATCTTATATCAAGCAAGCAGAATCAGCAGCCTGGGTTAGAGACATGTGAAAGTGCAGCCTCTATCACTCCCTGCAGCAGTCTGGAGTGGATACTGACATGCTGAGATGGATGAGGAGAGGTTCAGCGATCCATCTAAACCACCCCAAACAGAACCATCGGCCTTCCCAAAAATGAATGTTGAAACCGGACAACTGTTGAATATTTGGCTGCCTTTCTCACTTCCCTTCAAGGATCCTGAAGTCTTCTTTTGAGTTAAATGTTGTTTAGTCTCTGCATAATTTCTATCAAATAATGGTGGGGGTGGTTATTTAATTAAATCCGCAGTGGCTTACTGTCTGCCATCCTTGTGTTTTCATGCTTTCAGGCCTTGGTAGGCGTGATGAACTGAGCTATGAATCCAGCCCTGGAAAAGCCATTCTGAAAACACTGTGGCAGGCAAAACCATTTCCTTAAAGACTGTCAAAGATTCTGGTGGGAATAGTTACATAGGATGTCTGTTTTTCTCTTCGGGATTTTACAGTTTTAATATGCCTCTCTCTATTTTCCCCTCTTGCAGGGGTTGTGTTGCTTGCAGTGTACGCAGATACAACCTTCTTTCTCAGATAGCACAGTCCTGTTCCTGGCTTGCCCCTCCGGGTTATTCACTGATTCACTTTTAAAATAAATACTCTGGAGTTTAAAAATAACAAATGGACCAAACTCACTATTAAGGTCAGTTGATACGTTCCTGGGAAGATAAACTGTCTTTTGTCAGAGCCATGTTCGGGCTTGGAGCAGTGCTGAGACAAGCCAGTTGCAGCTAGACGCAAGTCTGCTTTTAAGTCAGAAAAGTGGCTATGTAAATAATCATAATAAAAAAAAGTGTGTTTGTACTTGCTGGATCTGTGTCATGTCATGGTTGCCTGTGCTTGATGGTTGTAACTAACTCAAGCTCTCTCGAAAGGGCATTGGGAAGAAGCAGCTTTTGAAAGTGCTTATCATTTGAGTCTTTTAAAAGGTGCTGAGCCGCGCTGCGCTCTGGGGGGGAACATTCTATTGTCGGAGTATTTCTGGCTCCTACAGTTTTCTGTCTTGTTGTTCTTCCATCTTCTTTTTTTTTTTTTTTTTAATTACTGCTAGAGACATCAGCATGAAAACAGCAGCCCTGCTGCTTAGCTCTTCATCTGCTCCCACACCTAGTGTCACACGTCCTTTCCGTGTGACACAATAAACCTCCCAAGAGCCAGTGATTGTGGTGTTTGAAATGGTGTGTTAGAACATTGGCTGAGAGGCAGGAAGCTCGAGCAGACGAACCCCTCACCTCGAAGAGTCCTGTTTGCATATGTCCTCCTGGAAAGGAAAAAATGAAAAAAGGCAAGAGAAATGGATAAGCTGAGCCTGAGGGAGTGAGGATGGTTGATATCAGCGGTCTGTTGTATCTGATGCATCTTCTGTCAAGGGGACTATGTCGTGCCCGTAGAGAGACTCTGTGATCCAGTCTCTGACTTCTCTCATTGCACCATGAACCTCCTAATTAACACCTACAATATTGCTTTTTTACAGAGATTGCAGGGAGGTGTCAGCGGGTACAGTACCGGCAGAAAAATTGCTGTACCCTGATAGAAAACCTTCATAGCCTGCTGTTGTGAAGCTCAGTGTGCTCTGCTAATGGTGGTTGGTTGGTAGGTAGGTAGGTAGGTAGAACAGCCTGTTGTGTACAGCAGAGTTTATTGTGAAGCTCATAGATCTTCCTACACAACATGCTCCCTCAATTCTACTACAAGAGCGTGGGTCTGAACTGCTGTTCATCGCAGCAGGAGTCTGCAAACCAGCAGAGGTTCTGTGCTGTAGTGAAGGGGATGTTTTAGTGGCCTAAATTTTAGATTAGGATTATATGAGAAACCGGTTTCGATCCTGGCATTCTGATCAGCCGTTCGTCCTTGCTGGTGTACATATTGAAAATTTGGGCTCTATGCACTTTACATGTCTTTGGGATTAGGCCTTAAAAACAGAGCTCACCTCTGCTCTTCCTGCACCTTGGATCCCACAAGCCTTTTAGTAAATGTAGGAGTGCTCCCCAGTTATCTTCCTTCAAACTTCTTCTGATCGGCGTGACACTGGTCTGCTTGGTTACTGCCCCTCATCTCCGAGGAAGCGTCTGCATTTCCGTGGTGGCATCTGTGAGATGTTTTCAGATCTTTAACGTTGGAAAGTGCAATATAAATATCAAGTATTGTCGTGCTCCCATGCCTAGTGGCTGCAGGGAATATAATAAAAGCACGGGCCTGCTTCCTTGTCTTAGTCGGACTTCTGTGACAAATGCCGCAGTTGTTCTTGCTGCACATTTGTGTTTTCCCAAAAGCATAGGCCAGTTTAGGCCTCAAGTAGGTCAAAGTATTTCATCGTTGACCTTCCTCCCTTCACATACAAGTACCCCACCCAATAGTCTGTGCAGATTAATACCCACTACCTCAGATATTTTTGCCAGTGGACCCCTATCCATGTGTCTCTCTAAAGTGAATATGGGTATATCATTTATAACTCCTCACGTTAGATCCTGGAAATCTAAGATCAAAGCCAGTTATTGTGCTTGTCTTATGAAAGAGGGCCTCAAACTGTGGTCCATAAGATGCTTGCTGGGAGTCTGTTGGGAGCTGGGTGGTCCCCTAACGCTATTCCTCCCACTTATTTCCAGCTGCAGAATTGCATTAACTTAAAGTACGTGAACTATTCTCTGAATGATGTATTTCCATGTGATTAATAGCTGTACTTGCCAGAGGGATTTTGTAAGCTCGTGAATAGGGAGATGCCCGTGGGCATCCTCTGTACTGCAGCATAGAATGCCTGCCTTGCAACATCTGCATGGGTCTTTAAACAGCATTTTAGTGTTTGGGCCTGTGTATTGCTGTTCACATCAGGCTTTAAAGGCAATAGTGCCTAGCCACAAAGACCTCAGAGGCCCAGGAAATGATCTGGGTTGCGCTTGTAAGTCTATTGGTCTAGCTTGACCAAAAAATATGTGAAGTGTTTTTCTTACAAGTTCCAAAAGGTAAATTGTTCTGCAGCGTTTCCCAAGGGCTGAATAAAATTCTTCCTGTCTCAATGGGAGTTATGAAAGGAGCAGTTTTTGCCACTTACTCATTTGCCATCTGATTGATGTTTGCAGCCATTTAAATACATACATTTCTTACCAGGCCCAAGCAGCAGAAAGTGATGAAGCGCCTAGGTTGTCAAATGTATAGTGTTTTGCACCACAGGCTACAGTATAGCTAGTCAATGTCTTCAGCTCCTGTCGATTGATCTCTTTTAATAGTAGGCTCTTTGGGCCCAGTTCTGCCTTCTGCTGCAAGGGCTCAACTTTGCCGGATGTCCCATTGACCATGTATCACCTGGTATGAGTGAATCTTCCTGGTCAAGTATTGCACTACAAAATAGGGTGGTGGAATTTGCATACTGCCAGATACATCCGTCGCGTGACTTCAGCTTGTGTATGGCATGGGCTGTGTGTGTTGTACCTACTGGCATGGAGGAAAAAATTCTCTCTGCACAGGCTTCTTTTTACATACAGTTTTCAGCTTCATCCTTAACTATTTGCCAAGAGAGCTAACAGGGCGTGCTATAGGAAAGTTTTCTTTATAAAGTGTTATTTAATGCATGACTTAGCCGTCTTCTGAGTGTGTTAAACAGAATCGAATGTTTTCTCGGGAGCAAATCTCAACTGGAGCATTTTACATGATCAATCATACTGAAGGCTTGGTACAGAACCATGAACACAAGCAGATCTCCTGCTGCATGCTCCCATGACATATCATAGGAATCAGATTCAGTGTGGGAAGTATTATTCTTCTGGGAAATGGTTTAGCAAGTCAGTTGGAGATGACGGATGATCCTTTTGACTGACTTGCTGAATTGTGTTCAGGCAAGTATGTAAGGCATATGATGCACAAGCACAAATATACTTATGAAAGGCTTGATTCTCAACTCCATCTGAGCACAGCTTAGGCAGCGTGGAGAGTGGGGAGCTGCAGGGGGCCAGTTGTGGCTCTCTGATTCAGGACTCATCAGCCCTGGTGCAAGTTGGGACTGTCCTTGTGCAACCTTACCTTAAACCACCAGAGGATGGGGCGAAGCAAACTCTGTTCCGCCATGCCCTAATCTGATCACCCACTACCCCTGGAATGCCCCCAGAGTGCTCCTTCCCTTATGCTGGGGATGGGGGGTAGCTAGTTCAGAAGGTAGTACAGTGCTTCCACTGGTCTTACACTCGTGGAGAGTTCCTTGGTGCAGGGGGAACGCTCTGATCACCTCTGGCTGCTTTATGGCCACTCTCTGTTGCTTACCCACTACGAAGTGGCCTTATCCGATTGGAGAATCTTTTGGTCCGTTGTGTACATATAACATGGAGATAATCACCCAAGTGAGAGATCCGTTACGACATCTAGTCTAGCTCCCTGCAGCAGATGCAGGATCGTTCCCTGTGGTATATTTTCTCGGAGTTTGTTCAGCCCAGTTATAAATTTCCAAAGTAAGGGTGCCCAAAAGGCCACCTCTTTTTGGAGACTGTTCCAAGACCCAAGGCAGTCTGGCTCTGTGTGTGCTTGCCCGTGCTGGTGTGCTTACTGGTAAGTGTGATTGTGTAATATGTATAATTTGCCTCTCAAGATAGCTTTTTCAGGGACATACCCAAGCCAACCCTCCCTTATTGTGATGTGTTTAACTCTTGCCAATTCCCAAATTTGCTCCATTTTCCTCCAACAGAAGACTAAAGTGCTAGTTTGAGACATATTGAAACTATTTAAAAAGGGAACATCCAGAGCAAACTGGAGATTTGATTCCATTTTGAGGATGAAAGAGTCTCTCCAAAAAAAAGTTGAGGGCCTCCAAAGAGTCATAAAGTATGTGTGTTTCTGTCCTGGTTTGTGAGTGTGTCGAAAGCAATGAGGAAAAAGCAATGTCGTGACTAAATCCTTTAAGGTAAGAACTTTCTGTCTAAGGTTGTAGCACAGAGTCCTGTTGTGTGTAACCTGAGTGGGTAAACAGCAAATACATAAGTGTGTTGTGAAGGAAATGGATTTTCACACTTGAAGGCCTATACAGCTGCCTAATAATCTGAGACCTATGGACAAAGGCCCCCTCTTGGAATATAGTTTTCTAGGACAGATTTCTCTCTCTGATGCTGGCACCTCTCTTGAAGTCAAAGCGGGTCATGCCTGGTGATGAATGTTGGAGTTGGGGTAACTGGGACACAGTTGAAGCAGACTAGAGTTGTCACCTTCTTTTAATATGCTAAAGTCTGGAGTGATATTTTGGGACAGATGTAAGAGGAGCGTGTGTCCCAGGGAACAGCAGTATCATACTTTGAGTCAATTTGTGTGATGCGGGTTGCAGTAATATACCGACTGAAAATCCCTCTTTGGTTCGGCAGCTCTCATTTCTGTAAACACCTGCTGCTGTAAGAGTGCATTGACAGCTTACTGCAGGGCGTCTTGCTACCTACTGGTAGCCCTAATGTACAGCTGTACATCTGGGGTTGAGCCATCAATTTTTTTTTTTGGCGTTTTTGGAAACGTTACCCAAGTGACCTCGAAACCCGAATGCTGAGTGGCGAGAGACACCACAGTGTTGTGGAGCACATCAGCACAGAGAGCAGGGGAATTAAAACGTTCACTTGACTGGACAATGATTGTGTTGTGTCTGCTGCAGAGCATTCAGCCTGAGCAGGCAGAAGCAAGTTACAAGGTGACAGATGTAAATAGCTTGTGACCTAGTCTCAACTATGGTCTTGTTGCAGATTAGGCAGAGGGAAGCTCTCTGGGCTAGAAGTGTAGCTGGCAACTTGATAAAAAAGACCGAAGAGATCAGATTTTTCCGGTACCGAAGAGAGATGTCAGTTCTGTGGTTAAACGGGCACTACAGGGGTCTTCAACCATATAAGCTTCCCCCCGGCTGCTCATTGATGCTACTCAACCCCTGAACTGGAGGGCCAGTGCCCGGAGATCATTCCATTCTCCACTGTCCATTCAGCCCTTGGACTTCTGAGACTCTCTTGGGCAGTGGCTGTGGTGTTTGGTTCATGTGATGTGGACACCCCATGTTGTTACTCTGTCAGACAGGAATGACTATCGGTCTCTATTCAGCTGGTGTGGAGCCTGGTGTGACACCACAACTTCTTACCAGTCTCTGAGCCAGCCACTCACCCTGAAGTTATGAAAACTAGATCAGTTTAACTGGTGTCCTTGATGCAGCTGGAATCCTTTCTCCGGCCTTCCACACAGCGCGTGCTGTGGTCTCCAGGGATGCCCCAGGGAAAGGGGGGATGTCCCATGCCCTTCCAGCCCCTCTCATTTCAGAGGCCTGGGCTCAGGAGACATGTTATGACCAAACCTTCTGGGCACGTTTATACTGCAGTGTAAGCCCAGGATTTGAACTAATGCTCAAGCCTAACCCCTCTTTGGTCTACACACAAATCGCACTAACTCAGGGCTCAATCCCAGGACCCATGGAGGGGTGGAGGGTCCAACCCTGAGTCAAGCAGGGACCCAAGGTTCAAGCCGTATTGCTTTGCAATGTAGACACGGCCCCTCCAGACTAGTGCTCTGGGAGTCCACCAGAAGCGTTCCACAATTCCACGGGCTGACTTTATCTTCTGGGCAGTCACGTTTTCCCACACTGCACCGCAAACATAGGGCTAAAGAGGCCACATTTTGGGAGTGCACTAGGAAGTCTGGGATGTGGGTGGTTGGACTCAGACTCATATTGCAGATGCTGGAGCTCCAGGTTGAATCCCAGGTTCAACAATTTCTAACGTGAAGTTACAAATGTGTGTAGATGCTCAAGCCCTAGGTTAACAAACCTAGGGTCTGCTCTACTAACCCTGGGCTTATACTGCAGTATAGACGTACCCTCTGGAGCCTCAGCCTGTGCTCCTGAGCCACATGTCTTCTGGCACCTCTTCCCTAACCTATGTACCGGTTGTAATCCACTCTACAGAGTTTAGCACAGGAAAAGCATCCTTACAAACGAGATCATAGACAATTAGAGTTGGAAGAGCCCTCGGGAGGTCATCTAGTCCAACCCCCTGCTCAAAGCAGGACCAACCCCAACTAAATCATCCCAGCCAGGGCTTTGTCAAGCCGGGCCTTAACAACCTCTAAGGATGGAGATTCCACCACCTCCCTAGGTAACCCAGAGATATATTTGAATGAATGGAAATTAGCATAAATAATTCCAGAAACGGTCGCTGCAGGATGTTTTGTCCGTTGTATTTCTGTGCTGTTGGGCACCATAGTATCTAAGTGTATCCATACATCCTTTCAATCGGCGCCACTCACATCCAGGCTGCACTGTGTTTACCTTGGTGGACGCAACATATCATGGGAGGGAGTTGTGTACAAGGATGTGTTTGGATGGATCTGCATGCTGTGATTTTCCGTGTCTGCCACTGCAGTGAGAAATGCCCTAGCAAAAGTCATGTGTTCCACCACAGTGACTTGGGATGGGCAAGCCTCGCGTCTGTAAGAGCCCCTTCAGGTCTGGCCTGTGGAATGAAATACACTTTGGCCAGTGGTCACTGCACATTCCTCCTTGAGTGGGTGCTCCAGTGTTCAAACAGGTTTTTGAAGAGCCCTGGTCTGAGTAAGGAATGGCTGCTATTCCAAGGGGAAAGCAGTGTATTCACGCCGTTTGAAAGCTACAAGACTGGGGAAATGCTTGATTTGTTTGTGTTTGCTTGCCTAGCATTTCTGCCAGGGAAGGAGTCTGTGCGGAACATTAAGTGCGTTTCATAAACACAAATTGAAGAGGAAAGGAGGACTGCATTATAAATTGACCCCGACAGAAGTAGCTGTGTGCTTGATAACCTCTGAAGTGCGCACAGCGATCAGCTGTGCCAAGCCATTTGCAAAAAAAGACTAAATTCTTCAGGCACAGTTGGAGAACTGTGGCTCTCTCCAAGTTTCAAGAGGCTGCTGAATGTTGGTGCGACTTTTTGTTTTTTGTTTTCCTTCTCCTCTCTCCCTTCTCCCCACTATCTCCTGCTCCCCACGCTGCATGACTGGCTCTCAAATGCATTCTAGAAATTGGATGAATTAGGCCAGTCACATGGGACAGCTCACAGATCCTGATAGATGATGATATATTGAAATAAGAGATGAGAAAGGGAGGGAAGCCTGTGGCAAAAGTCATAGGAGGCCGTGTAATTAAATTCTGTGTCGTGTACTTGTGGAAGAGGAATTAGAATTAACACTGAACAGGCTATGTTCAGGCTGGCTGTTCCTGACTTCGGAATCATTCACTTTGCAACCTGAAAATGTTCTTGTGACTCAGTTACATTGTACAGAATATGCACTTGGTCTGTCTGTCTCGAAACACACACAGAGAAAAATGCAGGAATAAGCCACTATAACACCTGTCATAAACAGATAGCTAAGGGTTAATGTCTCTTTCACCTGAAACACCTGACCAGAAAACCAATCAGGAAACCGGATTTTTTCAACTTTGGGTGGAGGGAAGTGTGTGTCTGAGTCTTTTGTCTGTCTGCCTGTTTCCTCTGAGCTTTGGAGAAGTAGTTCTATTTTCTAGTCTTCTGTTTCTAAGTGTAAGGACAAAGAGATCAGATAGTAAGTTCTATGGTTTCTTTTCTTTGGTATTTGCATGAATATAAGTGCTGGAGTGCTTTGATTTGTATTCTTTTTGAATAAGGCTGTTTATTCAATATTCTTTTAAGCAATTGACCCTGTGTTGTATCATCTTAATACAGAGAGAACATTTGTATTTTTTCTTTCTTTTTTATATAAAGCTTTCTTTTAAGACCTGTTGGAGTTTTTCTTTACTTCAGGGAAATTGAGTCTGTACTCACCAGGGAATTGGTGGGAGGAAGAAATCAGGGGAGGTCTGTGTGTGTTGAATTGGCTAGCCTGATTTTGCATTCCCTCTGGGGAATAGGAAAGTCCTTTTTGTTCCCAGGACTGGAGAACGGAGAGGGGGAATCACTCTGTGTAGTTTCACAGAGCTTGTGTCTGTGTATCTCTCCAGGAGCACCTGGAGGGGGGAAGGGAAACAGGATTATTTCCCTTTGTTGTGAGACTCAAGGGATTTGGGTCTTGGGGTCCCCAGGGAAGGTTTTTCAGGGGGACCAGAGTGCCCCAAAACACTCTAATTTTTTGGGTGGTGGCAGCAAGTACCAGGTCCAAGCTGGTAACTAAGCTTGGAGGCTTTCATGCTAACCCCCATATTTTGGACGCTAAGGTCCAAATCTGGGAATAAGGTTATGTCATGGTGTAGCAGCGGTGGGATCTAGACAGAATCCAGAAGCCAGTAGGAATATTATATTTTTCTTTTCTCTGCTAAGGGCTTTTTAGCAGAGAGAAACAGTTTGGTTTTAAAAGGGAACCAGAGAGAATTTTTTTTTTCTGCTCTCTCTAGCAGTTTGTGGTTTGCATGTTAAGCGAGAAGACTGTTGAGGGTCTTTTGTCATGCAGTAGCCCTCCCATTAGGTGGCAAGTACCAGCACTTATATGCATGCAAATAAAGTGGTTTTTCTGGTTTCCCTTAATTGAACATTAGCTAGAGAGAGAAAGGAAAAAAGCACTGTTGCTAGGCAGACTTCAGGAGGCAACAGAGCCTGCAGTGCAGAAGATAAACACCGGAGGGCACCCCAACACAAGAAAGCAGGAATCATGACTTCTAAGGCAAAAATGGAGGCCGAAGACCAAATCAAAGAAGCTGAACACAGGCGACAACTAGAAATAAAACAAAAAGAGATGGAGCTGAAAGAAAAGGAAGAAAGCATCAAACAGGCAGCCCAAGAGGCAGCACACAAAAGAAAACTAGAAGAAGAAGAGGTGGCCTACCGAAGGAAACAAGCAGAAGATGAGTTGGCCCACAGAAGGAAGCAAGAAGAAGAAGAGGCGGCCCACCGCCGAGACATGGAAAAACAACAAAAAGAAATGGAAAAACAACAAAAAGAAAATGAAGAGAAGGAAAAGCAGAGAAAACATGAACTGGACTTGGCAAAAGCTGGGCTGCATGTGCCAGCCAACCCTAACAACCCGGCGCCCATTATTGCTCCACAGCACAGGAAATTTCCCACCTACAAGGCAGGTGATGACACCGAGGCCTTCCTGGAAAATTTTGAAAGAGCCTGTCTTGGGTACAGCATCCCCGAAGACCAGTACATGGTAGAATTAAGGCCACACCTCAGTGGACCTTTAGCAGAGGTGGCAGCTGAAATGCCCAAGCCGCAAATGAATGACTATAAACTTTTTCAAACCAAGGCCAGATACCGGATGGGGATAACCCCAGATCATGCCCGTCGGCGCTTCAGAACCCAAAAGTGGAAACCAGAGGTGTCATTTCCCAAACATGCCTACTACGTTGCAAAAAACTATGAGGCCTGGTTAACAGGAAACAACATTCAAACCTTGGAAGAAGTGAACCTCCTCATACAAATGGAGCAGTTCTTGGATGGTGTTCCTGAAGACATCACACGGTACATACAAGATAGAAATCCCAAAACTATCGCTGAGGCGGGGGAGATTGGAGCCAAATGGATGGAACTGGCAGAAAGCAAAAAAGCTACTGTCAAGGGGAACGATTACCCCAGGGGGCACACAGACCATAAACCCTACAACCGAGGACAGCCAAAGACCCTACATACCACCCAAGTAAAGCCACAGATACCCTACTCTTCAACCTCACCAGTCTCCAGTAACTCACCTCGGCCCAGTGACCCATCAGATGGAAGATGCTTTAAGTGTAATGAACTGGGACATATCAAGGCCAACTGTCCCAAGAACACCATGCGAGTGCAATTCATTACACCACCATCACCCCAAAGATCCCCAGGCCCAGATGCCTCTCAAAAACCCTTGGAGCGAAGGGAAAATTTGAGAGTGGGCGGAAAGAAGGTTACTGCGTGGAGAGACACGGGGGCACAAGTGTCAGCTATCCACCAATCCTTCGTTGACCCCAAATTCATCAACCCACAGGCCAAAGTTACAATTTACCCCTTCATGTCACAAGCTGTAGACTTGCCTACAGCTCAACTGCCTGTCCAGTACAAAGGCTGGTCAGGAATGTGGACTTTTGCAGTCTATGACAATTATCCTATCCCCATGCTACTGGGGGAAGACTTGGCCAACCAGGTGAGGCGGGCCAAGAGAGTGGGAATGGTTACCCGTAGCCAAACCAGGCAAGCTTCCAGACCCATTCCTGTTCCTGAGCCGTCCACAGAGGCCCCGTCTGTGTTACCAGAGACCCAGACAGAGGTAGTGGACCCGGATTCCATGCCTACCACTGAAACAGCCACAGCATCTCCAGTCCCAGGCCCGGAACTGGAACAGCAACCAGCACCAGCAAGTGCAACCACATCTTCAAACTCAACGCCAGAGGGCGCCAGCGAGCCAGAACTGGCAGAAGCACACGACAGCCATACCCAAAAGGCTCAGCCAGAGCCTGAAATAACCCTCAGGTGCACCAGCGGAGAGCGGTTCACCAGCAACGGAAACAACCCCATCACCTACATCGCTTCCAGAGGGACCAAGCCCAAGTCCACAGTCTGAGGAAGAACTGGTGACCCCAGCCTCAAGGGAACAGTTCCAGGCTGAGCAGGAAGCAGATGACAGCCTTCAGAAAGCGTGGGCGGCGGCACGGAGCACCCCACCACCTCTCAGCTCTTCTAATCGATCCCGGTTTGTTATAGACCAAGGACTTTTATACAAGGAAATTCTTTCTGGTGGACACCGGGAGGAATGGCAGCTGCAAAAACAGTTGGTGGTTCCAACTAAGTACCGGGGGAAGCTCTTAAGCTTAGCCCATGATCATCCCAGTGGCCATGCGGGGGTGAACAGAACCAAGGACCGGTTGGGGAAGTCCTTCCACTGGGAGGGGATGGGCAAGGACGTTGCCAAGTATGTCCGGTCTTGTGAGGTATGCCAAAGAGTGGGTAAGCCTCAAGACCAGGTCAAGGCCCCTCTCCAGCCACTCCCCATAATTGAGGTCCCATTTCAGCGAGTAGCTGTGGATATTCTGGGCCCTTTCCCAAAAAAGACGCCCAGAGGAAAGCAGTACGTACTGACTTTAGTGGACTTTGCTACCCGATGGCCAGAAGCAGTAGCTCTAGGCAACACCAGGGCTAACACTGTGTGCCTGGCCCTAACAGACATCTTTGCCAGGGTAGGTTGGCCCTCCGACATCCTTACAGATTCAGGGTCTAATTTCCTGGCAGGGACCATGGAAAAACTGTGGGAAACTCATGGGGTGAATCACTTGGTTGCCACCCCGTACCACCATCAAACCAATGGCCTGGTGGAAAGGTTCAATGGAACTTTGGGGGCCATGATAAGAAAATTCATCAACGAATTCTCCAATAATTGGGACCTAGTGTTGCAGCAGTTGCTGTTTGCCTACAGGGCTGTACCACATCCCAGTTTAGGGTTTTCACCATTTGAACTTGTGTATGGTCACGAGGTTAAGGGGCCATTACAGTTGGTGAAGCAGCAATGGGAGGGGTTTACGCCTTCTCCAGGAACTAACATTCTGGACTTTGTAAGCAACCTACAAAGCACCCTCCGACACTCTTTAGCCCTTGCTAGAGAGAACCTAAAGGATGCTCAAAAAGAGCAAAAGGCCTGGTATGACAGACATGCCAGAGAACGTTCCTTCAAGGTAGGAGACCAGGTTATGGTCTTGAAGGCGCAACAGGCCCATAAGATGGAAGCATCATGGGAAGGGCCATTCACGGTCCAAGAGCGCCTGGGAGCTGTAAACTACCTCATAGCATTTCCCAATTCCTCCCTAAAGCCTAAAGTGTACCATGTTAATTCTCTCAAGCCTTTCTATTCCAGAGACTTACAGGTTTGTCAGTTTACAGTCCAGGGAGATGATGCTGAGTGGCCTGACGGTGTCTACTACGACGGAAAAAAAAGACGGTGGCGTGGAAGAGGTGAACCTCTCAACCACCCTGGAACGTCTGCAGCGGCAACAAATCAAGGAGCTGTGCACTAGCTTCGCCGCATTGTTCTCAGCCACCCCAGGACGGACTGAACAGGCATACCACTCCATTGATACAGGTAATGCTCACCCAATCAGAACCCCACCCTACCGAGTGTCTCCTCATGCCCAAGCTGCTATAGAACGGGAGATCCAGAACATGCTACAGATGGGTATAATCCGCTCATCTACCAGTGCATGGGCATCTCCAGTGGTTCTGGTACCCAAACCAGATGGGGAAATACGCTTTTGCGTGGACTACCGTAAGCTAAATGCGGTAACTCGTCCGGACAACTATCCAATGCCACGTACTGATGAGCTATTGGAGAAGTTGGGACGTGCCCAGTTCATCTCTACAATAGACTTAACCAAGGGGTACTGGCAAGTACCGCTAGATGAACCTGCCAAGGAGAGGTCAGCATTCGTCACCCATGCGGGGGTGTATGAATTCAATGTCCTTCCTTTCGGCCTTCGAAATGCACCCGCCACCTTCCAAAGGCTGGTAGATGGTCTACTAGCTGGACTGGGAGAATTTGCAGTTGCCTACCTCGATGATGTGGCCATTTTTTCAGACTCCTGGCCCGAACACCTACTACACCTGGAAAAGGTCTTTGAGCGCATCAGGCAGGCAGGACTAACTGTTAAGGCCAAAAAGTGTCAAATAGGCCAAAACAGAGTGACTTACCTGGGCCACCAGGTGGGTCGAGGAACCATGGACCCCCTACAGGCCAAGGTGGATGCTATCCAAAAGTGGCCTGTCCCAAGGTCAGAGAAACAGGTCCAATCCTTCTTGGGCTTGGCCGGATACTACAGGCGATTTGTACCACACTACAGCCAAATCGCTGCCCCATTGACCGACCTAACCAAAAAGACCCAGCCAAATGCCGTTAAGTGGACTAATGAGTGTCAAAAAGCCTTTACCCAGCTTAAGGCAACGCTCATGTCTGACCCTGTACTCAGGGCCCCGGATTTTGACAAACCATTCCTAGTAACCACAGATGCATCTGAGCGTGGTATAGGAGCAGTGCTCATGCAGGAAGCAACAGATCACAACTTCCATCCTGTCGTGTTTCTCAGCAAGAAACTTTCTGAGAGGGAAAGTCACTGGTCAGTCAGTGAAAAGGAATGCTATGCCATTGTGTACGCCCTGGAAAAGCTACGCCCATATGTTTGGGGACGGCGGTTCCAACTACAAACTGACCATGCTGCACTAAAGTGGCTTCATACTGCCAAGGGGAACAACAAGAAACTTCTTCGTTGGAGTTTAGCTCTCCAAGATTTTGATTTTGAAATTCAACACATCACAGGAGCTTCTAACAAAGTTGCTGATGCACTCTCCCGTGACAGTTTCCCAGAATCCAGTAGTTGAAAAGTGTTCTTAAAATGTAAAAGTCTGTTAGTTATATACTTAGTAGTATATGTAAAGGTGCATGTGTTGTATTAATCTGTTTATTTTCAAGTTCTAGAAGGAAATTGCCGCCAGTGAGCTTCCCCACTGTCTGCAATTTGGGGGGCGTGTCATAAACAGATAGCTAAGGGTTAATGTCTCTTTCACCTGAAACACCTGACCAGAAAACCAACAGGAAACCGGATTTTTTCAACTTTGGGTGGAGGGAAGTGTGTGTCTGAGTCTTTTGTCTGTCTGCCTGTTTCCTCTGAGCTTTGGAGAAGTAGTTCTATTTTCTAGTCTTCTGTTTCTAAGTGTAAGGACAAAGAGATCAGATAGTAAGTTCTATGGTTTCTTTTCTTTGGTATTTGCATGAATATAAGTGCTGGAGTGCTTTGATTTGTATTCTTTTTGAATAAGGCTGTTTATTCAATATTCTTTTAAGCAATTGACCCTGTGTTGTATCATCTTAATACAGAGAGAACATTTGTATTTTTTCTTTCTTTTTTATATAAAGCTTTCTTTTAAGACCTGTTGGAGTTTTTCTTTACTTCAGGGAAATTGAGTCTGTACTCACCAGGGAATTGGTGGGAGGAAGAAATCAGGGGAGGTCTGTGTGTGTTGAATTGGCTAGCCTGATTTTGCATTCCCTCTGGGGAATAGGAAAGTCCTTTTTGTTCCCAGGACTGGGGAACGGAGAGGGGGAATCACTCTGTGTAGTTTCACAGAGCTTGTGTCTGTGTATCTCTCCAGGAGCACCTGGAGGGGGGAAGGGAAACAGGATTATTTCCCTTTGTTGTGAGACTCAAGGGATTTGGGTCTTGGGGTCCCCAGGGAAGGTTTTTCAGGGGGACCAGAGTGCCCCAAAACACTCTAATTTTTTGGGTGGTGGCAGCAAGTACCAGGTCCAAGCTGGTAACTAAGCTTGGAGGCTTTCATGCTAACCCCCATATTTTGGACGCTAAGGTCCAAATCTGGGAATAAGGTTATGTCAACACCATGGATCCCTTGCTCCAAAAATCTGGCAATAGATCATTTCATTTTGTTTCCAGCTCTGTAGATCTTGTTCCTGCAGTCACATAAGCACACACCTGGCTTTACTCAGGTGAGTGGTCCAATTGACTGAGTGCACTCGGGTGAACAGGGCCAGTCATGTACGTGCCTAACTAATTGCAGGATTAGGGTCATAATAGCTAAACGCTGACTGTCGTTGCTTTGTCGTTGAGTCTTGTTGCAGATTGTGTAGGGGAAGAGACCGTTTTTGTGTATTTGAACGGCAGCTAGCACAACAGGGCCTTGGACTAGTGGCCTGATCCAAAGCCAACTGAAATCAATGGGAGTCTTCCCAGCGACTTGGGCTCATTTGCATGGAGATAGATCCTAAACACCCCAGACTGATCCCAAGTCCGTAGCAGAATTATTATTATGCGCAAGTCCAAGTTAAAAACACCTCTTCTGGAATGGAGCTGAGCTAGCCACATGATTGCAGGTGGGCATTCAGGGTTGGGATTACATGATACGCCCATTATTATTTTATGTTACCCTTTTAAAAACGAAGCAGCAGCCAAAGTGCTGATAGTATCATACTCTGTGTAAGACACATTCTAGATACCTGGGTGGTACAGTGTTGGCAGCCATGTGGCAAGCAGATGGGAAGACGTTAGAGAGTATTATGTATTAAACCTGGCTGGTTGCTACACTGCAGTAATAGATGGGCAGAGGATTTAGATTTAGAAAGAGGGTGAATTATGAGCAAGCTGCTAACACTGTGTTGATACTTTTATCATACAGCCTGCGAGAGCAATGCGGGTCATTCCCCATTTAGGATTTTCACTGTGGAAGTAAACCAACTGGCTGCACTCTAGGAGTCCAGAGGCACTATAAATCGTGCTAAGACCAGGCAGGTACTAACTTGAGGTCCATCCTGCAGTCTGATGTCAGCCCTTACCCTGTTCGAATCTTTCCCATCTAAGTTTCTGAAAGTCACTAGTTTTGGATGAAATCCTGCCCCATTTAAGTCAATGACAAAACTCCCACTGACTATAATAGGGTCTGGATTTCAGCCTGTTGTGCTAGGAGCTGTACAAACACAGAACAAATATTGTATTCAGTAGTTTGCCACAGTTTTGTCCACCTTCTGCAGGAGAAGTGGAAACTACAACCAGCTGAAATTCTTTCATCTAAACATTTTTTGATGAAAAATGGGTTTTCAAACGTACTGAAATCTTTCCATTTGCCAACAAAATGAAACAAGTTTTGGTTTTGAGCTAAAAAGATTTTCTTTTTTCAAAGTTCAAAAAAATTTCAATTTTTTTTCTCTTTTTTTCCTGTTCTAGTCATTGCCGTAGCCAAACTGACCCTGCGATAGTGCTTCTGAGATCTTGTGTTTGTGACCTTGCAGCTGAAATATAAAGGTTTTGGTATAAAACTTTGAAGATATTCCTGCAACATCATTCCAGGAGTGTCAGTGTAATTCAAGATGTATTATACTGTAAGGGCCTGATTAAATAAGAATGGGTACTTTTGGGTCAGACCAATGGTCCATATAGCCCAGGATCCTGTCTTCCAGCAGTGGCCAGCACTAGATGGTTCAGAGGGAATGAACAGAGCAGGGCAATTTAGAGTGACCCATCCCTGTCATCCAGCTTCTGGCAGTTGGAGGTTTAGGGACACCCAGAACATGGGGTCGCATCCCTGACTATCTTGGTTAAAGCCACTGATGGACCCATCCTCCAGGAACTTCTCATTCTTTTTTGAACCCAGTTATACCTTTGGCCTTCACAACATCCCCTGGCAATGCGTTCCACAGGCTGACTGTGCTTTGTATAAAGTAGTCCTTCCTTTTGTTAGTTTTAAACTAGTTGCCTGTTTTCACTGGGTTCTTGTGTTCTGTGAAGGCATAAATAATACTTCCCTATTCACTTGCTGTATCACATGCCCCCTTTGTCATCTCTTTTCTAAGACGAACAACTCCCGTCCGTTTAATCTCTCCTCACATGGAAGCTGTTTCACACCCCTAATTTTTTCTTGCCCTTCTCTGTACTTCGTCCAATTCTAATATTTAACTTTTGAGATCCTGTTTTTCCATTGCCTATTTCCATCCACAAGTAGTGGTTGTTAATATTATAGTGTCCCCAGTCAAGAATGGAGTTTCCCATATGCTACACACACGCTATACGTACACTTAGTAAGAGATGGTCCCTGTCCTAGGGAAATTGGACATAGACAAGACAGAGAAAAGGTGGCAGAAAGAAGCATTGTTTATTATTATTCCTATTCTACTTTGTGCCTAGCCCTCCATCAGTTAGTGACCTGCCTGAGCGTTGCATTGACACCGGAAACTGAGCCCCGGTCTCCTGAGTCCAAGTCCTGTACTTTAAACCATTCTTCCTCCCCTTGGGGCTTCAAGGAATTTGGCAGCAGACCCCAGTGTGTTTCATAATTCCTCTGTGCCCTAGCGTCTGAGAATAGCTGATCGGTTTGGAATTTGTTTATATACGTGCTTCTAGTTAAACACTCCAAGACAAGTAGAAACTTAGCAGTGCTTGGCTTCTAGGGGATCTTGAATATTTCAGAAGCAAACAAGAAGTGGGTGTCCTGAAAGGGTGGAGCTCAGATGTTCTGTTTTGAGTTTCACCCAGCTCTCGAGCTCGACACTGCTTGCGCCCTATTTTGAGGAGTTAGGTGGAACTTCTCTGTCGTCCAGGAATTATTCTAGCCCTCTGCACAAGAGCGAGTTTCCCCAGGAAGAGCTGAAACCATGACAGGTCATGCGCCTTTCAAAAAGAAATGGGAAGCAGCAAGTGCAAGATCAATGCAATCACAACACACAGCATTTTGCTTCAGATCCTGGAACTGCATTGAGTTCAGTGGTAGAAATAAATACACAACCTTTGGAAGCATAACTCTGTGAAGGGCTGCAAAGTTAACAAGAATGAGAGATCCAGGCTGAAGTTGGCACTGTAAATAGCTCTTTGAGGCCTTGGCTACACTTGAGAGTGATAGGGCTTTTGGTGGCTTTACAGCACTGTAACTCACTCCCCGTCCACACTGGCAGGGCACCTACAGTGCTATATCTCCCTGGCTACAGCGCTGCTCGTACTCCACCTCCACGAGAGGAATACAGAGAATAGCGCTGCTGCTGCTGCAGCGCTGGGGTGCCAGTGTAAACAGGGAATAATCCTAGAGCGCTGTGACTGACCTCCGGAACCTTCCCATAATGCTTTGAAGTAAAGATTACGCTCTTCGTTTTGTTGTGAACTCCGGGCTCCCGAAGCTGCTTATCGAAAAAACAAACACAGCTCCTGTTTGCAGGGAATGAGCTCCCTTTGGAACGCCCACAGCTAGTGTTTGCTGGAAGAGAGGGGGCTTGAGGAGAGAAGCAGCACGGCATGGGGGGGGGGGAGTCCATTTTGGGGAGGCTGGTTCTCTGGTCTGTGAGGGGGAAAAAACCAGAGGGCTATTTCGCTTTCAGTGAGCAGGAGGGGAGGGGGGTTGGAACTTGCAGCTGCTGACAGTGTCTGCTCCAAAAATCCTCTCTCTCTCTCTCTCTCTCCCTTGCCCCCCACACTCGCTGTCACACCCCACCCCACCCCACCCCTTTTGAAAAGCATGTTGCAGCCACTTGAATGCTGGGATAGCTGCCCACAATGCACCGCTCCCAATGCCACTGCAGATGCTGCAAATGTGGCCACGCCAGTGCGCCGGTAGCTGTCAGTGTGGCCACACTGCAGCGCTTTCCCTACACAGCTGTACGAAGACAGCTGTAACTCCCAGCGCTGCACAGCTGCAAGTGTAGCCATACCCTGAGTAGTGCAAAGATTTCCTTAACATCAGTCATCAATGTAATCTCAAATCAGCAGCTTCTTTTTCTCTAACGAACCTACTGTCCTCTTGTCACCAATTAACCCACTGTAATTATAGGCTGAGCTGGCAGCACTGCCTCGAGTGAAGGTTCCTGACTTTTCTTACTGTAAGACCCAGTTTTCAGCTATAACTTTGCCAAACTTCAACCATTGGGGATGACATTTCCCAAGTGTCTGTCTCTGGGTGGATGCATTTGGGCAGTTTTTCAGCATAAATGGCTGTCATTTCTCAGAATGAGAAAATACGTTGTTTTGTCCGCATTAAAAACATTTGTATAACCACATCATTGACAAGCGCTAGTGCCCCCATGCTTTGGAGCAGAGCTGGTGAGGGAGGAGGGGGTCGCCTTGGTGCCAGGATTGTGGCTTTTATTGTTCTCATGAAAATGCACCCAAATTTGGCCAAATTATAAGACTTTGGAAAAATCTCAGTTTACAGATGCTGGCAGCTAAATCTCCACGAAACATGCTCGAATCTCTCTCAGCTCCTGCATGTGACCAGACTGGGCATGCACCATCCCACCCAGTGACAGAGCATGCTCTAGCCTGGGCGTGCAGGGACTGAATAGGACTTTTCCTGCGACTGCTGCACCTGGTGGCCAAGGGTGCCGGCCCTGGAACTGAGAGCAGGGAGCCTGTCTCTCTCTTGTACTCTCAATTCCCCGCCATCGAGGAAGGGAAGAAACTGAGGAAGTAGATTGAGTTGGGGAGACGGGGAGCTGGGGTTTGGGATATGACGAATCAGGCAAGAAGCCCCTGTGGGGGAGACTGAGAGCGAGCAAGGAGACTGGAACAAGGATGAGGCTGAAGAGCTGGGGAGAAGACTGGGACAGAGATGGAAAGAGACGAGACAGAAAGATCTGGGAGCTGTAGTGATCGCTCCCCTCAGAAGCCGGACTGGACCCAAGATTCCTGATACTCTTCCCTCAGTAAGTAGCCACTTTGTCCATGTTAAAAGCATTCTTACAACCGAGATGCTCTAGTATGCCACCACCATTAAACACCCGGGGCTGGCCCGGGTCAGCTAGCTCAGGCTCGCGGGGCTCAGGCTGCAGGGCTGTACAATTGCTGTGTAGGCATTCAGGCTCTGTCTAGAGCCTGAGCTCTGGGACCCCGTGGTGGGGACCCTGAATGTCTACATTGCAGTTTTTAGCCCTGTGAGCCGAGCACCGCAAGCCCGAGCTGGCTGCCCTGGGCCAGCCACAGCTGTGCAGTGGGCCTTTTATTCCAGGGTAGACGTACACTCCGTGGCTAGGATTTAGCGGAGACTTTGAGTTAGGACTCCTGAGGTTAGTTCTTGGCATTGACACCTATTTATAATATGACCTTGGGCACATCACGTTACTTCCCTGAGCCTTCTTTTCCCCATCTGTAAAATGGGTGGAGTAGAATTTACCTGATCAACTACAATGCAAGAGATAATTCTCTCTCACTCACTGTCTCTTTTGTTTCAGAGGGGTAGCCATGTTAGTCTGTATCAGCAAAAAGAACGAGGAGTCCTTGTGGCACCTTAGAGACTAACAAATTTATTTGGGCATAAACTTTTGTGGGCTAAAACCCTTTCATCAGATGCATGAAGTGGAAAATGCAATAGGGAGATATATACAGAGAACTTGAAAAGATGGGAGTTGCCTTATCTCTAGCAAGACAAATCCGTTAAAGTGGGCTATTCAGCAGGAGGAAAAATCATGTTTATAGTGGTAATCAGCATGACCCATTTCAAACAGTTGACAAGAAGGTGTGAGTAACAGTAGGGGGGAAATTAGCATGGGGAAATAGTTTTTAGTTTAAGCAGCGAAGAATCCTGTGGCACCTTATAGACTAACAGACGTTTTGGAGCATGAGCTTTCGTGGGTGAATACCCACTTCCTCAGATGCATGTAATGGAAATATCCAGGGGCAGGTGTATATATGTGTGCTAGCAAGCAAGCTAGAGATAACGAGGTGTGTAACGACCCATCCACTCCCAGTCTTTATTCAGGCCTACTTTGGTGGTGTCCGGTTTGCAAATTAATTCCAGTTCTGCAGTTTCTCATTGGAGTCTATTTTTTGAAGTTATTTTTTGTTGAAGAATTGCCACTTTTAAGTCTGTAATTGAGTGCAGTGTAAGCTCACACCTTTACTCCCATTTGGATTGAATACACAAACGAGAGAGCTATTGTTTCTGCAGGGAGAGCAAAGCCAGCCTGTTTCCTGCATGGGTTCTAACTACAGGGTTAAAGCCAAGAACTTTTTCAAGTTTGCACAGGGCAAATTGTTCAGGTTCCTCTGGGCATTGCTGTGCCCTGTTGCTTTGCTGTTCAAAGGGCAAAGCTGGAGCCTGTTTTGACAAGCCCTCTGACTGGGACTTGCATTTTCTTTTCAAAGGCAATCACGCATGCGCCTTCTCAGGCAGTCCTGCTCTGGGTCTGCTGGGAATTGGACCAGCCAGTGGCCTTTGGATGAGTTAGAGCAATAGAACAAAATCTGCACGTTAGAGGTTTTTATTGTCTGAAACTTGACTAGTGGTGGAAATCTCTGAGCTTCAGTTCCCAGGCAAAGTATGTGTGTCGATTTTGAGGGCTGATTCAGCCCACTGTTACCAATGAGAAAAGCAGGAGTGTGACAGGATAGGCAAAGTGCATGGAGCATGCCACTGAGGTTGGTTCCCATCTTCATCTGGAGTCTTTTTCCGTGTCAGCATTTGCCACAGAGCCAGGAGGATTCTGAAGGCGAACATGGGGGCACCTGCTGTAGGATTCCAGCCACTGGAAGAAAGTTGTTTTCACCCGAGTTTGTATCTCAAACTCCATGTGATCTGAGAATGGGTTTGAAATGGGACTGCAGCGTCCCCGCCACATGCCATGTGGGGAAGGTCTGGGAGTGACAGCAAGGACACAGTTTCTTTTCCCAGCTCTGCAGTTGATTCCTGTGGCCCCAGGCTAAGTCCCTTAGGGCATGTCTGCACTGCAATTGAAAAACCTGAGGCTCAGTTCGCTGACTCAGCCTCACGGGTCTCAGACTGCCGGGCCCTCTGGGTGTGTCTACACTGCAATGTAAGCCCAGGGTTTGAACTCAGGTTCAGCTCTAAGCCCCCTTCCATCTACACACAAATCACCTTAACCCATGGCTCAGACCCAGGGTGTGGAGTTCAAGCCTAAATCGAGCTGGGGCCCAGGGTTCAAGCCCTGTTGCTTTGCAGTGTAGACACAGCCCCACTGGACTTGTGCTCTGGGAGGCTGCCAAAGTATCCCATGATCCCATAGGCCAATTTTCTTTGTCCTCTGACCAGTCAAGTTAGGTGGACAGTCAAGTTTCCCTACACTGCACCACGACACAGGGGAAGTCTGGGAAATGAGTGGCTGGACTTGGGGACACTTCTGATTCCTCAAGCTTGCTTGCTCACTTGCTTTGTGTTCATGTGAAACTATTTTCAGGGGCTTGCTGTACTTTTTAATTCCTTGCTAGTTCTTACAGCGCTAAAGAAAATCCAATTCAGTAGCTTCTTAATGCATTTTTCCGCTTGGAATTTCTGTTTGCGAGAGGAGACTCGAATGGTGCTGCCAAAATGTGTTCCCACTAAACATTTAGAAAAAGCTGCCTCGGAACAAAAATATACACCCTCCATTGAGCCTTGTATTTTCCCAAGCCGCACCGAACCGTACGTATAGTGCAGGCGGAGGTATCACGCTGCCGGTTAAACAACTGGCCCCTCTTATGAACCCTGGCAGCCAGCTCCAGTTTCCGAATGGGAACAGGTTTGCAGCAACTCAGCCGGGCCTGCTGCATCCAGAGGAATTCTTCTGCTCCAGCTGAATCCAAGGCCGCCAGTCTGACCCAGCTCCAGGCCGTGCCTGCTCAAAGCAGCATTAAACATAATGCTGGAGCACAGCCGAGCGGGAGAGGCGCGGGGCTCCCCGGCAGCGGTGGGGAAGTTTATCGGTTTAGGGGACCCTGGGCCATGCCGTGCCACCCACTCAGGTCCTGCCCGCTCCACTCTGCCCCCGGACCCACCGTGCTGCCCCGCGGGCTGCAGGGCTGGAGCAGCCTCCGCGCAGCACTGCAGCGCTCCCGGCCCCAGCCGGCCATGGCCCGTGTGCCCAGGCTGCTGCACAGGGGCATCTCCTCCCCAGGCCCAGTTTGGGATCCAATGGGGCAGTGAGGGGGCGAGGCTGGGGTGGGGATTTGGGGAGGGATCCAATGGGGGAAGGAGGGGGCGAGAGCCTGTGCATGGAAGCGGAGGGCAAAATTGTTTTTGTCCAGTGTCCCAACCGAACATTGGTCGGGACGCGGGACAAACAAACAAATATTGGGACAGTCCCGATAAAATCGGGACGTCTGGTCACCATAGCTGTGCGTGTCATCTGGCCAGCTGTTGCCAAGCCCTGTTACCACTAGGGTATGTCTACACAGCAAAGAAAAGCCCGGGGCTGGCCTGCGCCAGCTGACTCATGTGCGGGGCTCGGGCTGCTGGGCTGTTTCATTGCTGTGTAGACGCTGCGCGATGGGAGCCCCATGAGCCTGAGTCAGCTACCATGGGACAGCTACAGGGGCCTAGTTACTGCGTAAGCAGGCCAGTCTGACTACCTCTACCTCTACGCTACAGGCGAGGGGTGTGATTCCGCTGCTCGTGTGCACAGGCTCACGCCCGCTCTCATTGAGTGAGCACGAGTATAAATAGCCGTGCAGCAAGGGTTGCAGGAGCGGATGCCTGAAACTAGGCAAGGCACATGCGTACCCACCGGTTTCAGGCTCAGCTGTGCTTCTGCTGCAGCTCCCTGGTCTCCACCAGCTGCACGGCTCTCTATACTCGCGCTTGCTCAAGGAGAGTTCACGTATGTGTACACGAGCAGGGGGAATTGCACTCCTAGCTTGTCGTGCAGATGTAGCCTTAGTCCCAGACAGGGAAGGAAAAGCCACTGAGCACCAATTTATGGTGTTTGCCCTGCTCCCCGTAGAATGAGTTGCTGCTCTGTCCTCAGTAGACTCCAGGGGATCCCAGCGAGCTGGGATGGCTTTGGGTCCCCATGCTGAAGGGAGCCACAAGAAAAGAAGAACGAGGAGTCCTTGTGGCACCTTAGAGACTAACGCGTTTATTTGAGCATAAGCTTTCGTGGGCTACAGCCCACTTCATCAGGTGCACTTCATCAGCCCACAAAAGCTTATGCTCAAATAAATGCATTAGTCTCTAAGGTGCCGCAAGGACTCCTCATTCTTCTTTCAAATACAGACTAACGGCTGCTGCTCTGAGACAAGAAAAGAACTAGAGCCCCAGATAGACCCCCCTTCTAGGCAATTTCCGCATGGCTGTTGTGGGGTGACCTCGCCCCTCCCAAACTCCTGCTGACACCCTGGCCTCGTGGAGAGTCCTCTGCTGGATGCGAGGCCATGGGGGGCTAGTATCACAGATGCAGCTTCTGCGCTGAGCAGGGGAGATCTGCATGTGGAGGTGTCCTTCTGCCTTCAGGTTTCCCTGGGATGATCTAGGCTAATATTAAACATACCCTTTTCAGTTTGGGCCAGTGTTGTGCCTGCAGAGGATCAGTGTTTTGTGGGATTTCACAGCACAAGTTTGTTTTTCTTTCTTTTTTTGCATTTGGAACATAAAAACATGACTTTTCTTGCATGTTCATCGCTCAAGAGCGGGTTGACCATCGCTAGAAATGTGGCCAGTTTCCTAGTGGAACGTAGCACATTCCAGCTTGCCAATGGGCCTTTTTTCATTCAGTGTGAAGTTAAAGCATCGCAGATTCCCTCTCCCTCTAAGCAGTTCAGGTTTTGATTTCTTTTGTCAGGAGATGTGAAAATACGTTTTCAGTGCGAATGTCATGGCTGCGCTTTCACAAGCCTTTGATGCAAAACTAGCAATTCTGCCATAGGGCATAAACATTCTGCTCCGAGATGATGCCATGCTCATGCTACGTAGCGCGTCTGTTTCCCTCGCCCCTTTCTTCAGCGCATTGCGCCACTGCTAGCAGTATGGCTTGTTCCTCAGGGGCTGACTGGAATGTGCTGTAAATAGATGGAGGAAAGGGGTCAGAAATGTGCAAAAGCAGCAAGAGAGATACAGAGACAAGATTGTCCTGTGGTTAGGATACAAGGCTGGGAGCTTGGAGCTCTGCCACATTCTTCCTGCGTGGCCTTTGGCAAGTCACTTAGGCCCAGATCCGTAAAGGGGTTTAGGCACCTAACACCAATTGAAATCAGTGAAACTTAGATGCCTAATTCCTTTTATGAATCTGGGCCTTAACCTCTGCGTGTCTGCACTTCTCAGTGGATAAAATGTAGCTGCTGATACTCAGAGGAGAGTTCTCAGGGCAAACTCAATTAAGTTTCTGAGGTGTGGGGATATTAGTGAGGAGTGTCCATACGTAAAATGGTCACAATTTATTATTATTTCGGTTCCGTTGGTGAATGGGTTAGAAAGGATTGATAGATGTTAGACACAGGTAGTGCATGCAATAGAGGGGTACGAACACCTGTAGAAGATGCTATAAATTCCCATAGCCCATGTCATAAGCAACCTATAGACCAGACAGACATGCTGACAATTGCTTAACCATTTGTTGAAACATCTATCAGTCATGTATTAACCCTCCCTCAACTGTTGCTAAATGGAAGAGTAATATGAAGTGTGACCGGTCACACAAATCAAGTCCAGGCAGTGCAAGCTGGTCCAGCTGTGCGCTGGGCAGACGACTTGCTGCTGCAGGGCGTGCTACTTCATTGTAACCTACGTCTTGAACTATGGCCTAGACTGACAAAGCAGGCAACGAATGGAAGGACCCCCACGCCGATTATCTGGTCTGGGAATCTGAGCAGCAGATAGGAGCAAAGCAAACAAACCAGTGTGGTTTACCAGCACCCCACGGTGCTGTCCAAGTGGCACGCGGTTTGTGTTCGCAGCCGTACAGCACTTTACCCTCGGTCATGCTGTGCTGTGACACTCTGTGCGGCTTTGAACTGGCCAACCACCAGCGCGGGCTCTTACTCTCTTCCCGGGAGAGAATGACATCCTCTGGGAGCCGGCCAGGCTCTGTGGTCCCTCTGGCAGGAAGGCTGGCGTGCTAGATCTGCGTCAAACGGTTGTAATCGAGAATGAACTTCCCACATGTGCACAAGTGTGGTTGGAATCTGCTTCTTGGTGCCGTACGCAGGCAGGAGGCATTTCAGGGAGATAACGTCTGATCGTGGAGTCAGGGCTGTGCTCCTGGGAAATCCCTCCTCCTAACTCACTTCTCCCGAGGAGCCTGAAAACCGCACAGCCGGAGCCTGGCAGATGGGGGGCTGGGCCTGCTGCATAGAATGCTTCTTGGACAATCACACCAATCCCAGTGCAGGGCTTCCGTGGGGATTCGGGTCTGAGAGTTGAGAGAGGTCTAGAAAGGGAGGGGTGGCTGGTCTCTCTCTCTCATGTGGTCTCTCATGCTTCTCCCAAGACCCTCCCAGATTTCTTCCCCAAGTCCCTTAGGGTTTGCATTCCGTGCCGTGTCAGGGGGAAGTGGCAATGATGGTTTAGGCATATCCAGTCTCAGCACCAAGCTGTGTATTTACTGGCTCCAAACACCGGTTACTGCCATTCTTGCCTGCACTCACCTCTGAAGGAGCTGCTATCCCATAGGACACTTGGGGAAACTGAGTCACAGAGAAGCAAAGTGACTTACCCAAGTTCACGCAGGCAGGTGGGAACAGACTCGTGACTGCCCTGGACCAGGCTGGCTATGGCACTGAAATCACTTCCTTTGTTCTGCATGCTCAGTTTTTCCTTGATTTCACCCATCGCTCAATGTTTATCTTATTTGCTGCTGGTCCCTTCGCAGTCCCTGCTTTTGGCCATTGATGCACCCTTAGAACAGACAAAATGGCAGGATTTCCTCCCTGTCTTCAGCAGCAGCTGGTGGGTTGGGCCCAGATGCCCCCGGGCCGCCGAGCAGTGGCAGGTGACGAAAGAAATCTTGAGTGTGGTGCCTTCATACGGAGGGCGGGTCTGGCTTGTCTTAGCAGGGCACTTACCAGCTGGCTGCTTCTTCCCTTGTTTTAGCTGAACCAGCTGGAGGAGGCAGCAGATGCAGCTCACACCTTTTTCATGGCAAACCCTGAGCACATGGAAATGCAGCAGGACATTGAGAACTACAAAACCATGACAGGGAAGGTCCATCTGGTTGATCGAGAGGCCAAGCCACACATGGTGAGTTTGGAGAGAGATGGCTTCCCACTCAGTGGACAAGTATGTAAAATGTCAGTCAGCTTGGGGATGAGTTTTGGGCCTGGAGGAAGGTAACACGGGCTACTGGCCAAGCTCTGTTGGATGGCATTTACACTGCTGTGACATGAGCTCGTGGGAGCCTGCTAGAGGATATTGGCATGCGAGCCTTCTGCCGTGTCTGTGAGGCAGCGTTTGTCAATTTCCACCCCGTAGCATCTGCCTGGCTGCACCGTTACCTTGTGCATGGCCAAGAGGTAACCACAGGATCTCTGGGTTACATCAGTAAATGTAGACCTGATAGCATACTCATTTTGCATTCATTTACCCTTCCATACAGGCGTCTGTGCACCTGTATTTTCACTGTATTCCAGCCATGTGCATTTAGCCAGGGCACTTCTTCGCCCACCTGCTTTATCCATGTACAGCCAAGGCAATGCATCAAATGTGAAATTCCGAGGGCTAAGCCCTGGCTGGCAGTGGACATTCCAGTGTTCCCTGGTTGTGACGGTTCAACTGGGGAAGGAAATCTGTCCAAATTCCCTTTTCTTTTCTGATGTGTGTCCTCTTGGCGCTGACTGCACAGCCTCAGTTATACGTATGCCCGGTGACACAACACTCCAGCCTGTCCTCTCCTCAGAGGAGCTGCTGACTCACACGCTGACTGCTCTCAGTATCAGCCATGGCCTGGCTTGACGGACAGCTCAGTAAATGGCAGGCTTTGCGCACGTTGTGTAAATGGGTTTGCCCATCCTGGCTCTCACACATTTACGTGAGGCCAGATTCTGCAGACCACCTGAGATGCACCCTGCACGGGATGATCTGAGTGAGGTGGGAGTGACAAAGGGGTATTTAAGCCATCTTCGTTCCCTGCCTCCTCCAGCCCCAGGGCTGATCCAGAGCACAGATGTGTCTTTTCCCAGCCCTGCCACCAGTGCTAACGCTGGGCGAGGTACCAGCGTTCAGTCAGGTCCATGAGCATCCTAAGCTCAGTGAAGCCAATGGACAAACTCCCATTGACTCCATAAGGTCTTGGATTTGTCCATGTGTTACCTAGTGGTGCTCAGCTGGCCAAGCCAGCTTTACAACTGCTTTATGAAGCCACCAAAACGAACTCCAAAACTGGGCTCATCGCAGTCACTGGCTAATGATTTCATAGAGCTGGGGTGAATTTACACACAGGAGGTTCATTAAGCAAACATTACTGTCCATTCAGCATAATGTGCAGTTCTACCGGAGTCTCTTTTAGACCAATGTGCCATATGGGCTCTGATTTAGTCCCAGTGTTACAACACCTACTCTGCTTCCCAGCTGCCTAACGAACCTGCTGGGCTTCTTTGCAGGAGAACTACAGCACAGGGGTGAAGCACTATGATCAAGAAGAGTACGCTCTGGCCATCGAGTCCTTGGAGCGAGCCCTGCGGGGCTACTACACCGCGGATGTGGAGTGCCGGGTCATGTGCGAGGGGCCTCAGCGGTTCGAGGAGTACGAGTACTTGGAGTATAAAGCTGACCTCTACGAAGCAATTGCAGGTGAGGTCTCTAACCAGTCCCCAAGTCCCCTTGAGGCACAGGACGTGTATGTGCCTTGGCTCCTGGGGTGTTTTTAACAAGAAACTTCAACACCTTTGCTAAATTTGGCAAAGCAGCTTCCCTTTGATAACCGGCAGCGCTGAACCGTGAAGCCAGATGGGACCCAGGGATGCAGGGCCGGCGCCAGGCCCGAGCGCGCCAAGCGCATGCTTGGGGCGGCATGCCGCGGGGGGCACTCTGCCAGTTGCCAGGAGGACAGCAGGCGGCTCCGGTGGACCTCCTGCAGGGGTGCCTGTGGAGGGACCACTGGTCCCGCGGCTCCAGTGGAGCATCCGCAGGCACACCTGCGGGAGGTCCACCGGAGCCGTGGGACCAGCAGACCCTCAGCAGGGACACCTGCGGGAGGTCCACCGGAGCCGCGGGACCAACGAGTGGCAGAGCGCCCCCCGCGGCGTGCCGCCATGCTTGGGGCGGCGAAATGGCTAGAGCCGGCCCTGCAGGGACGACGCCTTTTAATCCTGAATCAGAAACAATCTCCTTTGGTGGGCTTGGAGCTGACGTTCAGAGGTGCTGAGCACCTGCAATTTTCACTGATTACTGTTAGTATTGTGGGTGCTCAGCACTTCTGAAAATCAGGTCCTCCACCTCCCTGCCTCCGTTTTTCCCTCTGCCAAATGGGGCATTAATGTTTGCCTTACTAGCATGCTGCATGGCCATGCACTAGCTAGCTATGTGGAAAGTGTTCGGAAGATGCTAAAGGGTCTAGAACAATATGCATAAGGACACAGGACTGAAGGAACCTCCTGGGTCATAGCTAGGGCCCTACCAAATTCATGGTCCATTTTGGTCATTTTCACGGTCATACAATTTTAAAAATAGTCAATGTCATGATTTCAGCTGTTTGAATCTGAAATTTCAGGTGTTGTAATTGTAGGGGTCCTGACCCAAAAAAGAGTTGGGGGGGAAGGGGGTTCGAAGGTTATTGTAGGGGGGTTGTGGTCCTGCTACCCATACTTCTGCACTGCTCCAGGCAATGGGCTGCCTTCAGAGCTGGGCAGCTGGAGAGCAGCAGCTGCTAGCCGGGATCCCAGCTCTGAAGGCAGAACCAGCAGCAGCGCAGAAGGAAGGATGGCATGGGATGGTATTGCCACCCTTACTTCTGCACTGCTGCCTTCAGAGCTGGGCCCTCGGTCAGCAGCCACCACTATCCAGCCACCCAGCTCTGAAGACAGCAGTGCAGAAGGAAGGGTGGCATGGTATGGTATTGCCACCCTTACTTCTGCACTGCTGCTGGCTGGGTGCTGCTGTCAAAGCTGGGCACCTGGCCAACAGCCGCCACGCTCTGGCTGCCCAGCTCTGAAGGCAGTGGAGAAGTGTGGGTGGCAATACTGCGACGCCCCTAAAATAACCTTGCGACCCCATCCTCCCCCCCCCCCCCCACAGCCTCCTCTTGGGTCAGGACTCCCAGTTTGAGAAACACTGCTCTCCCACCTGAAATCTGTGAAGTATAGGGTCGAAGCACAGAAAAGGCCAGATTTCATGAAGGGAGACCAGATTTCATGGTCCATGACGCGTTTTTCATGGCCATGAATTTGGTAGGGCCTCAGTCCGGTGCCGGCCATTGGAGGCAGCCCTTTCATATGACCTCATTCATAAACTTACCATGCTCCATCTTAAAACTAGCTCGGTTTCGTGCCCCCCGAATTCTGATTGGAAGGCTGTTCCTGAGCTTGTGCATGCAGGGGTCCAAGTTCGTCCCTGAAGTCCATGATGAGTCTGCATCTGAATTTCATGACTGGCCCCTGTCACTGTAACAGGCTGAATCAACCCCCCACCCCGCCCCCAAACGTCAGAAACCCAGATTCTGCCAGTTGTGCACTTGTTGACCTGCAGGGCCCTCTGGCATGCACCAAAGTCGGGCACACAGGAGCCTGGAGTTGGGATAATGTGTCAGGATAATGTGTTCACAACCCCATGAGTGATAGCAGCTAGACTTTGCCCTTCTGTAGCTCTTTCCAGCTGAGGGAGCTAAAAGCGTCGTGCAAACGTTGCATAGCACCATGGGGAGAGGAATTACCCCCCTATTTATAAAGAGGGGGAAACGGGGACACAGAGAGGAAGCAGCTTGCCCATGATCAATCAGCGAGTCATTGGCAGAGTCAAGACTGAAACACAGAATTCCTGGATCCCAGTCCTGTACTTTTACCCACATGACCATCCTACCTTCCATCTGCCTAGACTTCCTGAGTTGGGGAGGGCTGCACAGCTAGGTCCCAGGATGGGCAGGAATGATAAACAGGCCCAGCTCACCTCACCCCTTGTTTTCATCTGGGAGGGAGGGATTTTGTCAGGTCCTATTCTGAACAGCTGATTGTCTGAAAAGGCTGGGGACACTGACAAAAAAACTAGGATAGATGCTACGATAATGGGGAAGTAGGGATTAGAAACCCGTGTGGGCAAATGAACCCTGCCGCTATACTGTCCTTTGATATGCACGTGTGGCCTTGAGCAAGGCAGGGTTAAGTGGGAACCTTCTCTCCATAAACTGGATTGCCAGTAATTAGCAATAAGGGAAAGCAGAACAATAAATTTGAACCCAGGCTTCAGGAGTCCTATATCTGCAGTTGGTCTGTCAGCTCTGAGAGCTGATGCACGGTCTTTGGGGGATGGTTTTTCTGCTGCTGCTGTGGAAAATATTTCCATTCAAGTGCAGATTAATTTTTATCTGTGTCAAAACACATTTGCTAGAATGAAGTTGAGAGCCTAACTGAGACCAGTGAGACCAGAAACAATTAGTTCAACAAGAGGGAAGACTCTTTTTTGTCTGATGATTTATTGATTGATAGTTTTTTGAACAAGACAGCAAATTGTTTTTAATATTTAGTCATCCAAGAAAAAAAGAAGTTTTCAAAGGCTGGATCCGCAGGTAGATTACATACCTGTATGTCAGTTAAGGATGTCATGTTCCCTTTTCCCCCAATATAGATATGCGAGTACGTACCCTAGTGTAGATACAGTTATATTGGCATAAAGGTGTCGTCTTCTGCAATATCTTATTCCCCTTCCCATACAAGAATAAGCTATCCCAGTGTGGCTGTAGCCATACTAGGAAACTTGTAGTGCTTTAACTATTCCAACATAGTTAAAACGACACCAATATAATAAAAGTCCCACTTTTGTGTGCAGATAAGAGTCTCTGCGTGATGGGCTAATACCACTCTGCCATCCATCCTCTCAGGTTACCTATACCAAACCCTGGGCATCCATGCATGAGACCAGGAAAATCTGCAGCTCCTTCTCCCCCTGGAGCATGTTCCCAGAGACTAGCACTGCTGAGTTCCCACCTCCTTTCCAAACAGAGGGTTCTTTGCTGAGAGTCCCAAGGAGACACCCCTAGCATCAGTCAGCTTTGATCAGCCCCCTTTGGGGAGATCCTTTGGCAAAGCTGTGCGTGGGATTCATTCCCAGTGGGAAAAAGTCATGCTGGCATAGTGCATGTATGTTGCGCTTGCTGCTCTCGGTGGCTTTGCGCGCTGATGGAAATTGTTTGCGGGGGGGGAGAGGGATTGTTTGGGGAATTATCAGAGCAGCAACAGAGTCAGGTCTTACCAGGAGGATGAGGAGCGTTGCCATGGCATTAGTGAAGGGTGCCACACCCGGCGCTCTGGAGAGTGAAGCCCCGGAGCAGATAAAGTGTGGGCAATGCAGCCTCCTTCCACCTGCGCACTGTCAGTGTTTCTCACAATGGATGCGGAGGGACCTCCTCTAGACCAAGAAGATTCTTCCGTGTCCGTAGCCCACTGAGTGCTTGGCCTTCCTGCTTACTGGGGCCAGTGGTGCGAATGGTTTTTGTGATGCTGTCCACTGGGAACTTGGGAAGGAGCAAGAAACTCGCTTCCCAGAGGCCACTGAACAGCCATCAGATGGGAAAGGTTTTCAGTTCTCACTTAGATTTAACTCCATGGCCAGGAGGTGATAGAGTTTATAGCCCGTTACCAAGTCCCAGAGCCATCCAGCCACCCAGCTTGTCTGGAGCAGCAAGGCAAAATAATATAGATTCCCATTGCTGTTACTTGTCTTCCTACATACAACTGAGAGTGATACATTACAGGATGTCTTACTCCATAATTTACTGGCAGGTCTCTGGTTCCCAGACTCTTTATATTTAGTGGAAAGAAGGAATCCTGATGCTATTGAGAAAACAGTTTTAAGTTTCTCTAAAACAGTATTTCATTTCCTATCCTGAGCTATTTTGTAGTGCTGCTGTGGGCTGTTGTGATGCTGTCACTCTCCACCCCAGAGATGGCTGCATTTCAATGGCAGGTAATGATTCCTGCACTATAGCCTGTAAAATTTTGAAGGACACTTTGAGAGCATTGAGGGGAAGCAGTATATGTCAGTGATGATTGATATTAGGATCTGCTGCAAACCTTCAGATCTAGGATGCTCCCGATAGATTTAAAGTTTAGCTTCCCTCTCCCTCACTCGTTAGTGCACTGTTCTGGGTGTGTATGGAAAATCAAATGTCCACTCGCGCTAGCAGTTCTTTGAATCCTCAGAGCAAAACGAGGACTGTTTTGACTTTCCACTTGATTTCAATGCAAATTCCTAAAGCCGGCGTTCTGGCAGCTTGGGGGAGCACTCTGGTAGCAGAGCACATGTTTTATTTCAAACCCACGTTTGTTCCTTAAAGATTTTAATTGTATACAGAGACATAGCAAGCAAAGTCAATTTGTAAGTACATTGCAGAAAAGGTCCCAAAGTGGAATCAGATGGTCCGCTTTGGCTTATAAATGCTACAGATGACACAGCATGTGTACTGTATGCTTTCACCAGTTAGAAATCTTGTTTATGACAGATGCTTGCTAGTCCATTAAATTAAGCAGAGAAATTTGTTGTCTTTAAGAAGCAATGAACAGAGGTCTTCTGCCGAAAGTCTTCCCCCCCTAATATTAGCAGTACACATTCTGTCCAGTTTAGCTTGAATGGTTTGACTTGCAGCAGTGTTTAATCTCCGAATGTCACTCAGTTGGTATGTGTCCCATATTGTGCATTATGCTGTTGCGATAGAAAAAGAGTCAAAAATCCAGTTCTCAGAGTCTTTTGAAAGAGTTCTCCAACGGGAGTATATTTCATTGTCAGGGGATGAAATTGAAGACAGGCTGGGCATCAGTCAGAACTTTCTAATAGATCCTGTTACTTGGTAGATTAGTCTCCAAAAGGAAGCAGTGGAAACCTTGTTGCAAGACACATTTAAAAACAGATTGAATAGACCACTGGAGAATATGCAGTAGAGAGCAATCTTCCCCTATTCCTCACCTGATGGGTGAGGACTTCATAAGTTTTTCACATCTCAAGTTCCTTTAATCTCTTTCTTGGTATCCCTCAGCTTCATTTTAATCCTCAGTCTGACAACTTCAGCTAACTCCCGTTGCAAAGATCTCTCAAGAGGCCCATTGTACATCGAGGTAGCTTTGCTGTGGCTTTAGACAGAAGTAGTAGCTTTTCCAGTACAGTCTCTCCTCCCCACATGTGCAAAATTAACACCCTTGGAAATCAACATAGAGTAAAACATCAGACACCTGCATCCAAGTTGTGTCTGCAGAGTACGTGCTTGCAAGATCCTCAGTACCCGAGTTTAGTTATGGGTCTACGAGTATAGTTAGTCCCAGATATTGGGCATGGACAATGTGTTCCTGTAAATTGCTGAGCACCCTTATGCCCCACTGGCTTCTCAAGATATACACAGCAGCTTGCAGGATGGGGGCCCCTGTGTCTTTGATCTACTTGTGACATGAAAGTTGGTCTCCATAAACCCAACTGAGCTCGTCTCTCAAGAGCTGATCATCAGTCTTCTGAGCACAGACATTGTCTCATCTCTTTCCCTTGCAGATCACTACATGCAGATCCTGGTGTGTCAACATGAGTGTGTCAGAGAACTTGCCACCCGTCCCGGGCGTTTATCACCCATCGAGAACTATCTTCCCCTCCATTACGACTACTTGCAGTTTGCCTATTACAGAGGTAAAGCTGGGCTTCTCCATTTCTAGTAGCCCTTGCGTGGTTTTGTTACTCTTTGGGTTAGTGGAGACTGTTTGTTTTATTTGGGGATTTAAATATTCTCCTCTAGGGGTGTGCTATCCCAGCGTAATGGCACTGGCTAGCTTATGAGAAGAGACTCGAAGAGCTTGGCTTGTTTAGCCTAACCAAACGAAGGCTGAAGGGAGATCTTATTGCTCTCGATAAATGCATCGGAGGGATAAACACCAGTGAGGGAGAGGGTTTATTTAAGTTAAGTGCCAATGTGGACATAAGAACAAATGGAGATAAACTGGCCATCAGCAAGTTTAGGCTCAAAATTAGACAAAGGTTTCTAACCATCAGAGGAATGAAGTTCTGGAACAGCCTCCCAGGCGGAGCACTGGGGGCAGAAAAACTAACTGGCTTCAAGACTGAGCTTGAGAAATGTCTGGAGGGGAGGGGATGATGGGACTGCCTCCAATGGCATTTGGCCCATTGGTGGCAGCCAGTAACAAAAATCCTCAGCTGCTGGAGATGGGACAGTAGATGGGGAGGGCGCTGAGTTACTGCAGAGAATTATTTCCCAGGGATCTGCCTGATGGGTCTTTTTCCCACTTACTCAGGGTCTAACCAATCACCATATTTAGGGTCTGGAAAGAATTTTTCCCCAGGTCAGATTGACAGAGACCCTGGGGGCGGTTTTCACCTTCCTCTGCAGCCTGGGGTGTGGGTCACTTGCAGGTTTAAACTAGTGCAAATGGTGGATTCTCTGAAACTTGAAGTCTTTAAACCATAATTTGAGGGCTTCAGTGCCTCAGCCAGAGGTTAGGGGTCTATTACAGGAGTAGGTGAGGTTCTGTGGGCTGTATTGTGCAGGAGGTCGGACTAGAATAGATGATCATGGTGGTCCCATCTGACATTAGTCTATGAGAACCAGAAAATAAATCTGGTAAGAAACTGAGAGTGGAAAAGCCCTGAGTAATGTTACTCTCCAAGCTGAATGAAGTGCAAAGATTGAAGGGCCAGATTTTTAAAGGTATTTAGGTGCCTAAATAGGCACCAGGTAGGGGAGTTAGATGCCAGCGCGCTGTTGAAAATCCCACCATGGGCTTATCTGTGTATTTTTGCCCGTAAATAAGCTTTAAAAAGTCTGGCTGTAAGTGCTTTTTTAAAAAACAGCATCACCAGCCTCATTTTGCTCACAACCAATCACCACAAACTCATGAGATTGGCTTAACAATCACAAGATTCTTTTTTATTTATACATTTTGGGATCTTTCCATTGGCTTTCTGGTTTCTGAGCCTTTGGAGTTCATGTTTTTGAGCTTTTCGCTGCAATCACTAGGGCTATAAACTTATCTTTTAACGAAAGGTGAACTGAGAATCTCATGCAGTAACGTAAAATAAACACCAAAGATTGCGAGAGTCGCAACAAAACTGCGAGCATTGACAAGCCCATAAAAGTAATTACTTGCACTTGTTGTCAATAGTAAAATAACATGTAGGATAAGACAATGGTCTGTTTATTAAAAGCACCTGAGAAGGAAAAAATAAGTAAATTTGGCAATGCAACATGAAAATCCATAGATCATACTTCAAACTGGAAGGTTGCTCATTTCTCATATTGGCTGAATTCCATCCCCCTGATTTTCTCTCAGGGATTGTGGTCTGCGGCTGATTCCAAGTTTCTGTCCTAGCTCTGTTCCTGATTTGCTGGGTGGCCTTGGGAAAAGTTACATAACTTTTCTGTGCCTCAGTTTCCCTCTGTGTAAAATTGAGACAATAAGACAGGGTTATTGCAGAGGGCTGTGGTGGAGCTGATTCATAAATGTCTGTCATGAGCCCCATTGGGTGACTGTCTGTCTGAGTGAAAAGTCTCCTCATTCCGTCTCTGGCTGGCTTCTTTCTTTCCTCTGCACATGTCACACCTGAGTCCCTGGATCGGTCGTGCCATGTAGTCTCCATGCCATCTCCAACCTCCCTGTGCTCCCTTGCAGTGGGTGAGTACGTAAAAGCCCTGGAGTGTGCCAAGTCCTACCTCCTGTTCCACCCGGACGATGAAGCTGTCTTGGAGAATGCAGATTATTACAACAGCCTCTTGGAAGAGACTATGGACCCAGAGACCATCAAACCCAGAGAGGTGAGAATAGATGTGTTGAAATTACCCTGCACGGCACTGCAACTGAAGCTTTGTTTGGAAGTAGTTCAGTTGATGCAGCAATTTGGCAATCTCCTAGTACCGTCACCGATTTTGAGGAAAGGTTAAAGGATTAAGGGCCAGGTGGTTCTCTCGGTCACGTCGGTGTAAATCCAGATTAATGCCAGCAGCTGGTGTGACAGTTTTTAGCCAAATGGCAACCAAGCAGGGTGAATGTGATGCCCATGTATGTGTACAGACCAAGGAGGGAGAGGGTTTGTTTAGGAGGACAGGTGTAGGAGCAGTGTGATGAAATAGGGTAAGGAGCACGAGGAGAACTCCAGACAGTGACGGCTGTTAGTCAGCTGAGGAAGTGGTGAAAGCTGGTCTCATCGCTTGAGTCATTTAAAGCTAGACTGGGCAAAGCACTCCAAACTGTTCTGCAGAGAACTGCTTTGTAGTAGGTGGGGTGGGGATTAGCCTTGGGTCAGATGACGAAACAGGACTTATTGAGTCACCATGGGAGGAAATGTCTTTGTAGCGATAATTTTCCCATAGTGGGTACCTCTCCCATGCTGGAGAATGTTCCCGTCACAGCCCTGAGAGATGTGTCGTCCTGCCAGAGCTGGATGTGTCTTAGGTGCTTATCTGGCTCCCATTTGCCTAGTGCCTCATGCTCAGTAAGGAATTTTTCCTCACAACAGCCCTGTGCAGAAGGGCAGGGCTGTTATACCCGTGTGCAGAGGAGAAGGAGGGGTACAGAGAACTTGAGGCCTGGTCTACAGCTAAAGTTTAGATTGACCTAGCTCCTTTGCTTAGGGGTATGAAAAATTCACACCCCTAGAGACCGACCTAAACCTCAGCATAGATGCCATTTGGTCGATCGAAGGATTCTTCCTCGGTACTGCCTCTCGGGAGGAGGGGTTCCCTCTAGTGACGGAAAACCCCTCCCATCACTGCAACAAGCGTCTGCGCTTGTAGCCTTAGTGCTTTGCGTGAGGTCACCCAGGACTCCTGAATCGGAGGCTCACGCCCTGACCAGCCTAACGCTTCCTTCTCCCTTCCCTCGGCTGTTGCAGGAAGCTGCCAAGTTTCTGAGGCGTCATAAGCTGGAGTCTGACCTCTTGCAGATGGGAGCAACTGGCCTGGGGTTCATCTACACCGAGCCGGTAACGACATGTAGCTCTTCCTTGCCATTACAGTTTGTTAGTTCCAAACTTTGCTGCTTGGTTTCGGTCCGGGTTTCTGTCCCCATTAGCAAGGCCAAGTGTGTGAGGTGAGGGGTGATGTATTTCTCAGAGCAGTCTATCAATGTCCATTTAGGTCCAGAAGAATTTATTAGCCTGACAAGTCATACAGGTGTTACCGGTGTGTAAACGAGACAGACCCCACCTGATGGACCCCTGTCAGTGTAGTAGGTCGCTATCTCACATTCTTTAATATGGGCCCCTTTTCAATCTAGTTACAGGCCTTTTTGTGACCCTCACTGTGGTTTTGTCATCCATGAAGCACTCGATTAATGAATTAAACCTCCCAGCATTCTTGTCTACTAGGGAAGTCATGTTAGCCATGTTTTGCTGTTGGGGAAACTGAGGCAGGCACAGAGAGGTGAAGTAACTTGCCCAAGGGCACAAGAGAACGCCGTGGCAAAGCAGAGAATTGAACATGGACCCCAGACCAGTGTGTTTGCCTTTGGACCATCCTTTGTAAATAGCTGAAGTGATGAATTTGCAGATTAGAGAACATCCTGAATGTCACTGGACTGCGACAGCACGCCAAAGCCGTGCACCCGTGACTCCACCCATGTGGGAGTGCACGCAGATTCTTCGCTCCTTTCCCTTCTTCCTCATGCTTTCTTCAGGAGAACCAATGCTGCAGCTCTTACCTGGATTTCTGCCATTTGCTAACACTGTGACCTGTGCACCTTTCCCTAACGCGTGAGGGAGGAATGGCCCTGATAGAGATAGGAGGATCTGAACCCTCTCCTAGAAGTTTGAGAGTGGAGGTAGACTTCGTAGCATGGCTTGTCTCTGGAATACCTGGACTCTGAACACAGCTCGACTTGGGGAGTCCTCACGTTCAGAACCCAAAGACATCTTAGCCCCATCTCTAGGGTTTTGTGAGTGTGTCAGAGCTGCTAACATAGTCGGATGTGTTGCTTGCCTTTCCTGTGGAGATCAGCAAGATGCAACACAAGCACCACTGCATGCGTTTTGGGGTGTGTGTGTGTGTGTGTGTGTGTGTGTGTGTGTGTGTGTAAGAGAGACAGACCACTGCAGTCCCCGGAGAAGGCCAGAGAAAGGGTGTGTAACTTGCTCCCTGGGACATGCCAGCACAGACATCACCTGCACATTCCCAGAAACCCATTTTTTCTACATTCCCATCACCAGTGTTTAAAAACTCAAATGTTTTGTTTTTTCTCCTGAATTGTTTTCATGAGTCACTTTGGTTCTATGTAAAGAACCCGACTCCCTTCTCTCATTGCAGAGCTACTGGAGCAGCTCTGGCGCCCGTCAGGACGAGCACAGGTAAGTCACTGACCAAAGGCACAACCTTGTTTTCTGAATTTAGGGTTACGCAGGAATCAACACAAGGTTTTCAAATGGATGCTGCTGTGATCGAGAGAACAGTCTGTTTGCTGAAGAGAGCTGGAGCAGTACCTGGTGTTTCCAGGCCTGAACTCCAGATGTCCCAGCAAGCACAGTAACTCAGCAGAAACGATGAGTCCCTTTTCAATCTAGTTACAGACCTTTCTGTAGTACCCATCATGGTTTGTGTCTCACAAACATTAATGAATTAAACCTCCCAGCACCCTTATCTAGTAGGGAAATGGCATCAGCCAGGTTTTACTGATGGGGAAACTGAGGCACAGAATGCCCAAGTGATTAGACCAAGGCTACCCAACCAGCCAAGAGCTAGAACCCAGATCTCCTGAGCCCTAGTGCTGTGTGCGAGTGTGGAGAACATTCTGCTCTTCTTAGAACACGCGGTTCTGAGACGCTCTCATCTCATTCAAAGAATAGCACCTCACCTCTGTGCACCATGCTGGGCCATGGGCTCCGGACTCCTTCAGAGGGAGACCACCACCTGTGGAAGTGCTCATAGCCTTCCTGCAGCATGTAGGTGTTCCTGGGAGGTCTCTGTCATAAAGGTGGACCTAGTGTGTTTAGCTTGTGAGACCTGATGGGCACATGTATCTCTGCAATGCCTCTGGGTCACAGATGAACTCCATGGGTGAGGCAATGTGGCATGCACGGCTGCTGCCCATAAACCTAAGGAACCTACTCTGGGGAGCTTCAGTCTCTTTGGTGTGAATATGGCACCTTTCAAAAGCACAAAATATTACCCCAAAGGTTTGGGTTTGTTTGTTTTTTTTAAAAAAGGCAGTTCACATGGATTGTGCCCCATCAGCCCAGTGGCAATCCCGCTGTGCTGTTACAGGACAGCACTGGATATTTGAATTATTAAGCATGTCTGCCATGCTGTTCTTGCCCTCACGTGCTAGTTCCTGGTGGTACCAGTTTCAGGCCACCGGTTCCAATCTGGTCAAGATCATGCAACTAGCCTACAAACACTGAGGCCAACGTTTTCAAAAGTGACTCATGAGTTTAGGGGCCCAGACTCTGTAAAGATGTCCAATTTTCAGCAAGTGCAGAACCACGCCCTGCCAAGACAATTCAGGTCTCTTTTGTTTTTGAAGGTGTCTGAAGTTGGGCACCCCAAATGCCTACTCTGTTTTGAACATCGCCACCTTTCCTTTCCAATGTATTTATTTTACTGATTTTCTGACGGCTGCAAAAAAAAAAAAAAGCAGCATTCCCAGAATCTGAAACCCACTGAAAACTCATGGCTTTTCCTCTTGTCTCCTGCTCCTCAGAGTCCCCTCGGGTGTTAACAGTGAGCTGGCAGATGGTCCTGCCCTGTCTCTTGGAAAGAAACCTGCACCCAAAATGGATCGAGAGCTGCGGGAGGGTAAGTGTGCACAAAGGATCTCCATCCAATCCAAAGGTTTTCTGTGAGCAATGAAGACACATATTCTGTCAATACTGGGGATGAAGCCACCAAGTCACGTCCTGGTGTCAGCTGTGGGAGTCGCAGTTCTGTTTGGCACCATCACACAGAGTTGTAGCAAAGTGAGGGACCTGTTGATTTTGCTGTCGTGATGCCCCGCAATTAGGACCTAATTCAGCAAGCTGCTGAGCACTCTCCACTGAGCTCAGAATTTGGAGATAGGAGACTGGATTAGGTGCAGTTCCCGTGTTGTGATTGATACTGATCCTGTGCACCCTATACCCTTAGTGCTCTGTGGCGCCTTTCACCTTCCAAGCGTGGTCCGGCCGTTAATCCTCACACGATGCCTCGGGAAGGGAATATTTTCCCTGTCGCCCAAAGTCGCACACTGAGTGACCGTGAAGTATTAGACTTTTGGGGAATTCTTAGCCCCCACCCCTTGGCCTGTCCTCTGACTCCAGAAAGCACTGCATACTTCTTCTACTTGCTCGCAATTTCATATCTTGGCTTAGTTCAAGTTATTTCCTTCTAACGCCTGGTAGGCGCGTTATCTGCCAGTTTTCAGCTGGGTCAGTAATTGCTTCCCAACCAGAGAGAATAGCCATCAATTATTATACTAACAGCTGAGCTTTTCCCTAGGATGATTTTGAAATCAGGTGCCCTCTTGCCAAACTCCAAAGCCATTCCTTCACTACAAGGCAGCCTGACAGCAAGCCAGCCATAGCAGATCTCCGGTCTCCACTGCGGAGCTGGCTCCACCTTGCTTGGTGGGGAGAGAAAATCATGTCAAATATCAGGACCTCTGCTCTGCTCTTTGGATGGGGGAAGAGAGGGTTCCGCCCTGTGGCTGTCATTGTAACAAGATCTTGCAATGCCTCCTGGGTAATCCTGGCCAGTGCTCCCTTTGGAAATCATGGGCAGCAGTTGCAGTCAAAAAATGATGCAGAGCATGAATAACACTGTGACACCAACACTGGGGGAAACTACTGTTTGCACTTGCCAGGGCCACATCAGCTACTCGTTCAGATCAGCAGCAGCTGTGCCCAGTTTGCGCGCAATGGAGCATGTTGCGGCCACCGTCTTCTTTAATATCCAAGCACAACTCTCAGCAGCAACAAACCCTCGCTCCTGAGTTGAGTGTCCCGGCAGTCTTGGACCATGCTGCATGTCCCTCCGGGGGCTGCGTTTGGCCCACCTTCGCGGTAAGCACTCAGGATATTGCTCTTGCTCCCCGGCACAGCGCAGGCAGTGTCAGAAAGCCTGGTACTTGAGGGCTCTCAAGTAACCTACCTGGTACAAAACCTAATGGGGATTTTTTAGTCAAATCCTTTTTGGTTTGTTTTTTCTTTAATTTTTGTGGGAAATTTTCACTTTAGATGAAATTCTCCAAGTTTTCAGTAAAAAAAAACAAAAAAAAAAACCATGCACCAAAACTAAACGACTCAGTTTCTGTCTCCCCCCACCTTTTAATTTCCTTTTTATTTTCCCTGTTTCCAGTGGAAAAAGGGGAGGAGAAAAGGAGGAGAAAAGGGGGCATAAGGAGAAAGGATTGGTTTGTGTCTGGAAAAAGTCTGAAAAATCACTCTCCAAAAATTGGGGAAAATGGGTTTTATTTTTCATTGCTTTCAGAGATTTGCCCAGAAAACCCTTTGACAGACTCTGTCCAGGACACATTTGGGACCTCAGTCTTTCCTGTCCTGGCTTTGCATAGGCGTCATTTCATTGAACTCATTGGACTTGCCGCAGATTCCCACGTGTCATTTAGATCAGAATCTGGCCCCCATGGTGTCTAGATTGAGCCCAGGAAAATGCCAGTGACCTTGTTGCCCTGTTCCATTCCAGCTTGTTTTGACTCCTGTGCTGCCTTAGATAGTGGAGCCCCTCTTTTCATGAGCGTATAAAGTCTTGGGACACACTGGAGGCCAAACAAATCCGTGTGTGTGTGTGTGAGATGTTAGGTTTCCCCTTGATCCCGCTGCTGTTGTAACCACAGGCCCGGGAAGCTGGAGGAGCCTAGCCAAGTACATACCGAAGGTGTGATACAAGGATGCAGTGTTCGCACTACAGTTCCCAAGGCGGTGGCTGCAAGTTGGCTGGGTCAGCTCAGTGCAAACCTGCTGTAAGGAACCAAAACACATTTGTAAGGCCTTCTATTCCTTCAGGCTTTCTTGTTCTTTGAACTCGACCCACACTGGGCTCCTCTCTGCCAGGATAAACATCCCAATGTTGCAGGGTCAGCCCTGGCAGACGCCAAAGCCAGCCAGCGCATCATGAGCTTCTCCAGAAAATACTGCTCTTGAGGATGGGCTCCTAGAGCACCTGGAGTAAAGGGACCTCAGCTTCAGCTTCTCCACTCACTAAGCCACCTCCTGCCATCCTCGCTTCAGCCCCGGCCACATGGAACAGGCTCTCGGGATGCAAAGACCATATTTGTTTTGAGCTAAGGGTTCACCTGGCTTTGACGTTACAGGCAAACCTTGATTCACTCAAATTCAGATTTGAGCCTGGAGAGGGCACAAAGCAGGGCCGGGAAGGGATGAGGATTGCCGAAGTTAGCTGAACTCCCAGCGTTGGCATTATTCCAGAAGCTGCTGGTTTCATTACATGGTTTCCCCAGTCCTGAACATGATGCGGAGCTGCATTGCTGCAAAGCTTAGGGGCTCCGTGGGGCTCCGCAGGGAGACAGCTACTGGACTTTGCAGGAATGGAGCTGCTGGTTCTCCAAACAGCTGATCCTCAGAAGGTCTTGGTGTCTCTTCAGAATTTGAGTACTTGGGTTTTGCCTCCAAACTCTGATGCCAAACTCCTTTGGGTTGGCCGCCTCCATTTGTGCACAAAGCTGGCTAGAGGATGATTCAGAATGAATCTCGCAGCACATGTTAGCTGTCAGAACTAATATGGCTTCTTTTTATTTCTGGCTGCAAGATGATCTGTTGTAACCGTAACATACAGATGGCGTCTTTCGTGGCTTTCCCCAGCGGATGGCTGGAATTACAAAAATATCGCCAAAAATTAAAAGCCTCCCAAAGGGACAACCATTATAGCTCCATTCCTGAATGGTGTGGGGTGAGGATTAGCAATAAGATCAAGGGATTAGGAACAGAGCCTTTCACTGCTTGGGACCATTGGTCTGACTCGGCTCCGTGGAATGTGCATGGAAAACTCCCCGCTGATTTGTAGTCAGTAGATCAGGCCCCAAATCTTGTTCGCTTTACTCTCCGAAGGAGTCCTGTTCGCTTGGGTGAAGCCAACCGAACTGAGCCCTCGGTCAGCTGTTTGGTGGTTTATATGGGCCTGTCTGGGAAATATTGTAACCACTGGAATGCTTGGAGTTGGATGAGATGAGGATGACCAGGACAGATCCCTTTCAGCACTGGCTCTGCTGGTCTGGTTAAATTCAGAGGACTGCGAGTCAGAGCTCCTGGATTCCATTCCCAGTCGCGTGGGGCCAGTTAACCCCTTTGTGCCTGCGTTTGCCCATCCTCTAAGTAGTGATGATGCTGCTTCCCAGTGAGAGGCTCGGTGGATGTCTGTAAAGTGTTTGGAAGCCTCCACGTGAACAGTGCAAAGCCAGGGCAAATCCTTCGGTTTTGTGAAGACAATCTAGCCATGAGCAAAGCCGCTGGCCTGTAGAGCTCACCAGCACCACGCATGTGGGACCCAGCCCAGCGCAGGCACCAGGTAGATCAGCACCTACAAACAGAAGGAAAATGAAGTTTCATGTTTGCGACGTAGCAGTCAACCTCTTTTTCCTGGCTGGGGCACACAGCACATCCACGTCAGCTTGCTGGATATTTGTGGTTCACTTTTTAACAACTCCATCCTGGTTATTGAAGTTGATCTCCTGCCAGCAATGGGGAGCTACTGAAAGCAAATCCAGAAGGAAACAGGAACAAAAACATTCTTAGAGGTGCCCACTGTATCGTGTATGTATGAGAGATTAACCTGATCCAGGAAGTTCAGAGCCCAGTTGGCTAGCGCCCCGAGTGTGTGAGGTTTGGATCCAGGGCTCTCTTTCTGATGTGTGCGTGTTTATAATAAATATTATCATCGAGCAACAAAACAGACTGTGAGGGATGCTGCCTGTCCAAGAAACCTAAATCTTCTTTGCAGATCATTCCTTGGCAAGCGATGGGATCTCGACTCACTATCGTGTCCCCTCCATTGGCCTGGAGCCCTTCCAAAACAGCAATGTGCTGCAGTTGACAAAGAGGAGGATTTAATAGAAATGTTCCATCGTGCCACATTTTGAGAGAAGTGCTGTGCTGCCGCTGCCTGCTATTTATTGCTGCTTTCCAACAGCAGTTCTGTTTCCCGTGGCTCCAAAGCATTTCACCTTCCCCCTCAGAGAAACATCTGGTTAAGGGTTTAATCTTCAAAACACACAGACTTTGTTTTCATTGTCTTGTTTTTCTGTTCAGATGAGGGTGGCCTCATCCCAAGTCTGTGCGCAGGAGAGAGAGCGTGTGAGTCAAATAACTAATCACTTCCCCCTCCCTGCAAGGTACGCGTCCAATTCACCAACTGCTGGTATTTATTATTATTTATTTGTATTCCCTCAGGAGCTAGGGGCTGTACAGACGCAGGCCAAAAAGCCTGTCCTGGCCCCAATCTGCAGTATGGAACGCTGGCCCAAGGCAGACTGGTGCCAAGTGAAGACTGCAGTATCTCCATGCTATCAGGACAGTACATTGCCTGGTATATTTCGAGAGAACCTCAAAACCAACCCAAGATATCCCCCATTGTGAACAGATACGAATTGATTATGTAAAATCCTTCCACAAAAAGGGGGTCTTGGCTGGAATCTCCAGGGAATACCACAGGAAACCGCTGTGTGCATCCCCTTGCCCAGGAAAACATGCAATGTCTCTTCAGCTGGTGTTTGACAGCTTTCCTGTAGTCAAAGTGTACTGCAGCACAGTGACATCCTGCTGAGTCGCAGCAGGCTTGCGTACAACTGCAGCGCCAGGACACCGTAATGAAGTTTTGCTGGCCTGAAATAATTTTAGTGCCCTTATGAGCTTGCAGGCCTGGAAAATGCCCCAGAGCATAATGGGAGAGGGAGGTGCAGGCCTGCCTTCATAGAGCGAATCCTAGCCAAGGGCTCCGCTAGCAACAGATATGACTCCTCTGTCAGGACAATTTGAGTGGCATTGTGACCTTGTGTGCCAGGTTGCAATGCTGCTCACTGCAGTTTGGCCCAGCCACCTCTCTGGCATGACAGAAGAGCGGCCGGGCCAAATTGGCTGCTGTAGGCAGGGGAGGAGGTGGCTGAACATTGGTGTTTTGAGCTGCCTGTGATCACAGTAGTCACCTGTCTGCCTCCAGCCCTTCCCAGGGCCTTTAGGAATGACCCCTCCAGTAACAGGATCTTAGGATGAGGAATGATTTTCAATGGGCTAGCCCCTGGAGGCCCCGTTTGGGAAGCCAGACCCTGTCATGTGAGCTGCTGCACGTTCATCCTGAGATGGTGTCTGCGCCAAGGAGCTTAGAACATAGAAAACGAGAGACGAGAAGGATTTAGGAAACTGGTGGGGGGACACTGGAGAGGTGAGGCTACTGCGAGTAGCAGAGAACTGCCACTTCCACAGCTTCCTGGTCTCCCAGGAGCCCTGCGTGGGGTGGGAGTGGGCGGGCGGATCCACTCTGTGACTGCAGGTTAGCCTTCAACGAGAGCTCCTGTCAGCAGCATCAGGCAGGTATAATGCCACTCGCTCCCAGCAGCCACAGAGTGAAAAGAAGACCAAAAAATGCTGGTGACTATTCCAGCAGCCAGTGCCTTGAGCCAAATACGAAAAGGCTCGTACAGAACGAAGGCAGTGGAAATGTAGGGTCGATGTAAAATAGGAATTGATTCTATTGGCTGCTCTGCAAAAAAGCCAGTTAGCTGGTGTCCAGGCTCTGCTGCGTCTCCGTGCAGCGTTTTAGAGTCTGGCCCGTGCGTTGCCAAAGAGCCTGATGAGAAAGTGGGAATCTCTGGCACTCTCCCAGTGAGTGGATTTCACCTCTGTGTCTTTGTATTGACACCAGGCCAGATCCTGCTCTCCGCTACACGGCTGTGAAGCCAGGGTGACCTCCGCTGGCCGGGTGCCTCCCTGTGACTGACAAGCCAGTGCAGAGGTGTCATGTTCAGGGTTGTTTGGTATCGGTCTTTCCCTTAGGGGGTTCTCTGCTCTACAGCGATGTGCAGTTCATCTATAACTCCCAGCAGCTGAACGGCACGCAGCGAGTGCTACTGGATAACGTCATCTCGGAGGAGGAATGCCAGGAGCTGCGCAGAGTGGCCAATGTGAGTATCTGTAGTGCCAGGCAGTGGGGTGGAGGGGCGGGGAGGAGGGGTTGCAGGGGAGCCACATGGGCAGAGGGTCTGGGCTAGGGAGCCATGTGGAGAGGGTGTAATTGTCTGGTTTTTGCCTAACTGCACAAGCCTCCAGCACATACAAACTCCAAATTCCAGCCTCCCACACGCACGTAACCACTAACAAGGTCTCTGGGAGTTTCATGTGTGATCCAGGGTCAGAGCTTGGCTTCTGCAACAGAACAATGTGATCCGTGCACTAGGGGAGCATCTCATACGGCCGTCTGCAATCTTCTGGCCCGTGCTGCAGTGCCAGTAGACACCAGCTGAGGATCTGACCCACTGTGTTTGCCAGTTAGGGAATAGCCCACCCCTAAATAATCCCTTTGCCTGTGTTCCAGGTAGCCTCTGAAGGGAGTTGAATCATCTTATTCACTTTTCCCTGAGGGGTGCAGTTTGTTTACTTTTTACATTTCACTCAGAGGGGACAGCGATAGCAGTGGGCCATTTTTGTTAGCTCTCTGTCATTTTTCTCCCTGATTCTCTCTGCACACAGGGCCGTAAGCTTTGGGTTCAACAAGACTTTGGCGAGGAACCTTGAATCCCGCTGTAAATACTTTCATTTAAAAAAAAAAATGGGTAACCTTTAAGGACAGTTCATGAGTTTTGAGGATAATTTTCCATTTTTCTTCTTCAGCAAAATTTGAGCTGTGTTCTCGAACAATACTACCCAGCTTTACATAATGCTTCCAACCCATAGATCTCCAACAACTTTGCATAGGAGATAAGGACCATTATCCCCATTTTAGAGAGGGGGAAACTGAGGCACTGTGGTGGAGCCGCTTGTCCGAAAGCAAAGTAGTAGCTGAGCTAAAAACAAAGCCCTGCACTCCTGAATCTCTCTGGCTTGTCACAGAGCCATGGTGGCTCAACTGTCATCTCAACCAGTAACGATGTTGCAGTCGGCCCTTAGCCATTGCCATTAACGGTGACCGAAGCAGAAGGGAACTCACCTAATTCCGTCAGTATTTCTTATTGGTGAGGGTTGGATATTTTGGGTGAGGAGAGCAGGATAAACCTGATTTGGGGGTTTCTGCTCAGGACAACCGATGTTCCTGCCCTTTGACCTCTGCTTATGTCATTTCTTCCAGGGGATCATGCTGGCTGGAGATGGCTATCGCGGGAAAAGCTCACCACACACCCCCAACGAGAAGTTTGAAGGGGCCACCGTCCTCAAAGCTCTCAAGGTGCGATTTGCCCCTCTCCCCGCGGCTCGGGGGTTGCTCTGCTGCCCTCTGGGTGGCCGGTGCTCACTCTAATGTGTGATTGCCCTGCAGTTCGGCTACGAGGGGCGCGTCCCGCTCAAGAGCGCCCGCCTGTTCTACGACGTCAGCGAGAAGGCCCGCAGGATCGTGGAGTCCTACTTCCGGCTGAACTCCACCCTCTACTTCTCCTACACGCACATGGTGTGCCGCACTGCCCTGCCTGGTAAGGGGGGCAGGGGCCGGCCTTGCGGCTCAGTGCTAAAGGAACAGTCGGGAGGGACGGAGGGAGCGACGCTGTTTGTACTGTCTTCTGCCTGGAGGAAGCCACCCGTAGGGGGCATGAGTTTGTTCGTTCTTTCGCACTTCATCTCTCCTCTTCTGCCTCTCCTCCTTCCCCTCTCTGTCTCAGTGCCCCCGCTTGCTCTCCATCACCCCAGATTGGTGTGTCTGTTCCGTCTGACCCATGGTGTTTCCCACCTTGCTGCAGTGGGCGCAAGGCAGGTGTCAGTTCTGTGTCTCCGGGCTCCTCGGATTCCCCCTCTTCGCCGGCGGTCTTTGCATTTTTGCTGGTCACGCCCATCTCACCTCTTCCTCTCCCCCCTCATGGTACTGCCTAGGCCAGCAGGAGAAAAGGAATGACCTGAGCCATCCCATCCATGCCGACAACTGCCTGCTGGATCCTGAGGCCAGCGAGTGCTGGAAGGAGCCCCCGGCCTACACCTTCCGGGATTACAGGTAGGAACGCGGGGCTGAGATGCCGTGTGCCAGATGCCAGGTGCCAGGCCAGGGGAAACAGACGGGGCATGTTCCCTGCTGGGCCCCAGGTCAGTGGGGCGTGACCACAAGAGCCCGCTTTGGCTCCGATGCCTGGTAAAGTTAGGCTGCCGAAGAGCAGGTAAATCCCAGGCAGTGATGGGCTGAGGAGGCAGGCTCTGGATTCATGGTATGGTCGTAGTTCTAGGAGGAATTGGGGCCAAGGTCCAGGTAGCGGTTGGCGGCGGCAGCCTGATGGTGTTCTAGGCTGTTTCACCGGACAGGGCAGCCGCCTCATAAGGCTAGCCAGTCTGGGGAGATGGTCAGCACACCCATGCCAGGACGGACGGAAGTGTATCCCTGCTGGGCTTAGATACAACCCACAGGGGAGATTATCCATCCTCACCCCCATCTCCATCCCCCACATATCTGCCCCTGCTGGCACCCACAGGACAGGTGGGACTCGAACTCCTGAAATACTGTGGGCTCAGCCACCTCCCATTGACGTCAGTGGGAGCCTTTCCCCTGACTTTCCCGGCAGGCGGAGTGGGCCCTGGGAGAGTGGTGAGCATTCTTCTTCCCACTGACCCACGGGCCTGATGTGCTGTGGCAAATCCTGTGTTTATTAATATCTGCTGTGTGCTCCCCCCCGGGCAGCCAGCCAGCCTCACCAGGATCTCATCATTCTTCCCCCAGTGCCCTTCTGTACATGAACACAGATTTCGAAGGTGGGGAGTTTATATTCACTGAGATGGATGCCAAAACTGTCACTGTAAGTAAACTGCCTTGGCAGGCAAAGCTGATGTCAGTGGAATGGCTGAGGAGATCTATGTTGTTTTCCTTCCTAGTCCATTCCTCCAGAGTGCCAGGTTTTGTTATCATAGAATATCAGGGTTGGAAGGGACCTCAGGAGGTATCTAGTCCAACCCTCTGCTCAGAGCAGGACAAATCCCCAGATAGTTGCTTGTTTGGGTTTGTTTTTTTTTACCCCAGTTCCTTAAATGGCCCCCTCAAGGATTGAACTCACAACCCTGGGTTTAGCAGGCCAATGCTCAAACCACTGAGCTACAGGAGGCCCCATGGGAGTTCCTGAACCGGAGGCTGGTCCCACCTATCTTGTCTCACAAGTTTCCAACATTATGAACTGCCCGTGGTACACGGGACTTTGGTCCAACTCTTCAAAAGTATTTAGGAGTTCGATGGGAGTTCGGCACCTGAATACCCTTTTGTGGGATCGGGACCTTAGAGTTCTTGTTCCCTCGCTTAAAGCTGAGCAGAGCAGTAAACAGAGCTGCTCTGCTGCTTTTTCCCATCGGCCAGCGTTTTATGGCAGAGGAGTTATACAAAATGCATGGTCTGATGATGCTGCTGCTATTCAGCAGTGCTTTCCATCAGGAGATCTCGAAGCACTTGAGAAATGTTAGCTAAGTCTCATGCCTTGGTGAGGAGGATTGCGATAGTGATTACCCCAGTTTACAGACAGAGAAACCGAGGCACAGAGAGGTGATGCAGCTTGCCCAAGGCTGTGCACCTGGTTAGCATCAAGGCTAAAAAGAGAACCCAGGTGTCCTGACAAACAGCCTCCTTCTTTGGCCACTCTGTGGTGGTATAGAGGGAACCTGTTCATGTGGCAGCACAAATGTCAAGCTGCTAACTCTGTTCAGTGGGACGTGTTCACATAGCTCTTCCGCCCGCTGCTGGCGTGTGTCAGCCGAGCAGGGATTGGAAGAGCCACTTGGGAAGATGCTTGTTAACTTGCCTTCCAAGCTGAGTCACCCAAAGAGACAAGGCGAGTGCAGGAAAGATACACGCTGCTGGTGCTGAATGAAACTGACCCTGCTCTTCTTGGAGGCAATGGAAAAACACCCAGTGAGTTCAGTGGCAGCAGGATTGGGCCCTCAGGAGTGAAAAGGGTAACACACCCTGGGATCCAATAAAGGGCCACAGCTGGTGCCATGTACAGCCAGGGCTTTTCAGATGACTTCAGCTATGACCTCAGCCCAGTGGGCCCCTCCATAAAACAGTCACATCCTTAGCCTAGAATCCATTCTAGGTGTAATCTGAAAAGACCCATTCACCATCCTTATGGTGCAGAAGAAGGCAACCCAGATTGTGAGTGTGGCTCACGGCCGCCCCCTCTCTACAACAGCCAATGAGGACAGCCTTAACCAGCTGGAGGGTTTTTATTGCTACCGAATTATGATAACAAGCAATTTCTGTTCCTCTGCCATGGCTAGGGTGACCAGACAGCAAGTGTGAAAAATCAGGACAGGAGGTGAGGGGTAATAGGAGCCTATATTAGAAAAAGACCCAAAAATCGAGACTGTCCCTATAAAATCGGGACATCTGGTCACCCTAATCATGGGAGATATAAGCGGAAGCAAATTAAAATTTTTATTAAAGCTAATGTTAAAAAAACTATATAATACATAGGTTGAGAAAAGAGTGTCTGTACATCTGGGTATAGTGCTTAAATTATCCACAAATACAAAGTTATTTTTTTACAGTCATATGATACGTAGAGTACATACTCAGCAATAACCCACCTTTAGGTGAATAGGTTTAACAATATAGTTCAGATATTAGAATTTGAATACTCGGATGCATCACTTATGAAAAGTTGTACAGAGATTTGGTTATGGAAAGCAAAATATATCAATGAAAGGGGAGTGTCCCTCAGTAATTTGAGGATTAGATTGGTTATCCATTTAGAAAATACAATCCATTAGAGAAGTATTTGTTGCTTTCCCTGCTAAAGCCATGTCGTAACCTTGCTGCTGGCATCCTGTGTGCCTACAATCACTCAGGATTCCTGACTTCCGCAGAGTGCATTTTTGGAATCTCTGATCCATGAAGTAAAAGGTTTAGACTAAGACACAACTTTTATTTTAAAAAAACCTGACAGGCTGGCCGAGGATCCTACTCCATGTAGTTGCCCAATTGACTGAACTTCTGCACCCCCTAGTGGTCAAATTTAAAGCAAGCGAGACAAGTTGGGTGAGGTACAAAACTTTTCCTCTCTTGCCAACAGAAGTTGGTCCAATAAAAGATGCGACTTCCCCCACCTTGTCTCTCTAATATCCCGAGACCAACATGGTTTCAACAGCACTGTATCATAGAAAAGTAAGGTCATCAAATCCGGCCCACTGCACTGAGGGAGGGCCAAGAAAACCTAGACCATCCCTGTCCACCCTGTTCTTAAAAACCTCCAGGGATGGGGATTCCACAGCCTCCCTGGGAAGCCTGTTCCAGAGCTTATCTCCACTGAGAGTTATTATAAACTTCTTCCTAATGTCTAACCAACATCTCCTTTGCTGCACATTAAGCCCATTGCTTCTGATCCTATTTTCAGTGGACATAGAAAACACTTGATCTCTGTTCTTTTTGTAACAGCCCCTCATGTATCTGAAGTCTGTTATCAGGTCCCCTCTCAGTCTGCTCTTCTCCACACTAAACATGCCCCCCCCCCCTTTTTTTTTTTTTTAACTTTCCTTGTAGTTCAGGTTTTCTAAACCTTGGATCGTTTTTGTTGCTCTCCTCTGGCCTCTCTCCAGTCTGTCCACATCTTCCCTCGAACATGGCACCTTGAATTGGTCACAGTACTCCAGCGGAGGCCTCATCGGTGCCGAGTAGAGCAGGCCAGTTACCTTTGATGTCTTACATACGACACTCCTGTTCACACACCTAAAATGATGCAAGTGATATCGTGTTAAAGAAATAAGACAGTCACAGTGTGGGGTTAGACTGTGTCCCCATGCTTGTCTCCAGCCACCTTCATTTAAAGACAGAACATATGCTTACTATGAGTTCTTTGAATTCAATTCAGTGCTGATAAATGCAAAGTAATACACATTGGAAAACATAATCCCAACTATACATATCAAATGATGGGGTCTAAATTAGCTGTTACCACTCAAGAGTGAGATCTTGGAGTCATTGTGGATAGTTCTCTGAAAACATCCACTCAATGGATGTTTTGACAGCGGCAGTGAAAAGGCAAACAGAATGTTGGGAATCATTAAGAAAGGGATAGATAATTAGAAAATATCATGTTGCTTTTATATAAATCCATGGTATGCCCACATGCAGATATGGTCACCCCATCTCAAAAAAGATGTATTGGAATTGGAAAATGTTTAGAAAAGGGCAACAAAAATTATTAGGGGTATGGAACAGCTTCCATATGAGGAGAGATTAATAAGACTGAGATTTTTCAGCTTGGAAAAGAGACGACTAAGTGGGGATATGATGGAGGTCTATAAAATCATGACTAGGGGAATGGAGCAAGTAAATAAGGAAGTGTTGTTTTACTCCTCGTAACACAAGAACTCAGGGCCATCAAATGAAATTAATAGGCAGCAGGTTTAAAACAAACAAAAGGAAGTACCCGGTAATTTTTTCACACAACGCACAGTCCACCTGTGGAACTCCTTGCCAGAGGACGTTGTGAAGGCCAAGACTATAACATGGTTCAAAAAAGAACTAGATTGAGGCAGTCTTCAGACTTACGACACAATTGGTTCCTGAAAATTGCGTCGTACGTCGAAATGTTGTAACTCAGAACTGCAATCCACTCCAGTGAGGGACCAAATGTCGTAAAGTTGAAACCAATAGTTGTAAGTCAAATCAGAGTGTCAATTTAGAAACAGCGTAAGTGCCATTTGGTGTAAGTTGAACATCATAAAGTTGAGGACTGCCTGTAAATTCATGGAGGATAGGTCCATTGATGGCTGTTAGCCAGGATGGGCAGGGATGGTGTCTCTAACCTGTGTTTGCCAGAAGCTGGGAATGGGCGACCGGGTGGATCACTTGATGATTATCTGTTCTGTTCATTCCCTCTGGGGCATCTGGCATTGGCCACTGTCGGCAGATAGGATACTGGGCTAGATGGACCCTTGGTCTGACTCAGTCTGGCCATTCTTGTGTATGAAATATCAACTATCCAGTTCTCTGTTTGAAAGGCACTTTCGGAATGAGGGGTCCAATGCCAGGCCTTTAGAGAAATGTCTGTTCAGAAGTACTAGTCACCCCTACGGTGTGTCAGTTCAGCCCAGATGTTGCAGGAGCTCCACAGCCATGCAGGCTGCAAGGGAAATCAGATTGATTGACCGGGGCTGGGCCAATTGTCCTGAAATTCAGGAGTCTTCTGTATTCCAGCACTGAAGATTACCCTATGTTAGGAGTGACTTGCAGGAAGAGGGGGAGAGGGGGGTTGGTTTTATTATCCCAGCTGGTCATTTTGCTGACTTTAGAACTGCTCCTGCATTGAGCCATGTGGACCAGGCTGAAGCAGGCAGTTTAAAGTCATCACACCGGCTGCAGGACATCATGGAGGGCCATGCTTCCTCGGGACTTGCCAGTCCCCCTTGCAGAGTCATTACAGTGATTGAATGTGAATTCAGCCAGGCTAGACTGCCGCAGCATCAGGGTCAGGTTTGCTTTATATGTTGTTTATATAGTAGTCACAAGACGTAAGTTATCCCAACCCAGCTTCAGCCATCTCTGAATATTATCTGGCCCCATCAGAAATTGCATGTGTCTTCAGAAGAGGAGGAAGAGGAACTTTACTCGTGTTTCACAGATTCCTGGTTTCCAAGGTCAGAAGGACCCTTTGTGATCATCTTGTCTGACCCGTGTATAGCACAGACTAGAGAACTGCCCAAAAATAATTCCCAGAGAAGATCTTTTAGAAAAACATCCCATCTTGATTAAAAATGGTCAGTGATGGAAAATCCTCCACTACCCTTGGTAAATTAACCATTGGAGCAGTTACTCTCACTGTTAGAAATGTCTGCCTTATTTCCTTGTATGCAGTCAGAGTGTGAAGGTCAACCGGATCTCACTGAAGGGACATCTAATTATTACCAAGTTTGAGCACAGCTGATTTGCAATGACTGAGTGTGTTGCATTGAATTTTGCACAGACTTTGCACACTGCCTCATCTTTTCTGGATTAATCTTCTGTAAACAGGTGGAGCCCTTCTTCTGGAGCTAAATGCCTATCTTGGCACTAAGTTTTTGAGTGTCCTGGAGCTATCCAGAGAGATCCATTAAAGTCAAGGACCTGAAGAGACGGGAATCCAGGGCAACACAAGAGATATGCAGTGTGCTGGTTCTTTGCCATGAGTCTAAATGCTGGTTGTGTTTGCAATGTTTTACCTGGGTTTTTTTACAGGCCTCTATCAAGCCAAAGTGTGGGCGCATGATTAGCTTCTCATCCGGCGGGGAGAACCCCCATGGGGTCAAAGCAGTCACCAAAGGCCAGCGGTGTGCTGTGGCCCTCTGGTTCACTTTGGACCCACTTTACAGAGAGCTGGTGAGTTCTTCCATCGTGACAGGAGCAGAGAGAGTCACAAATGGCACAGGGCGGAGCTAGTGAAAAACCAGGGAGCTCTGTCCTGTGCAGCAGAGAAGCCCCTCTGCCTAGCCCCAAAGATGCCTGCCCAGGCAGCGGTGTTGTGCCTGCCTCGGAACCAGGGGCTGTTTCCCTAGTTAGGTGGAACCCATCCTCAGGGCTTTGGATGCTGTCATGCTGAACAGAGCGTAGGGTTAGGGATGGAAAGGGACTTTGGGGATCAACCAGCCTCCCCCAAGCAAAACGAACCTTTCCCCCCGCCCCCAGTGAATGCAATAAATGCATTGTAGCAGGCCTGGACTGGGAGTCAGGAGATCTGGATTGAGCTGTGTGACCTTCACTTCTCTGGGCCCCAGTTCCCATCTGAGCCCCTCTGAGGCAGGACAGGGGCTTGCGTCAATAAATTTGGCCATGTTTGGGAACTGCCTATTACGACACTGGGGGTGGAGGGTGTGGAGGCCTGAGCAGAACTTGGTTATACTGAAACCTCCACTTAGAGGGTGCCAGGTCTGTGTGTAACCCACTAGCTGGTGTGATTTCTATGTCCCCTGCTGTGCCTGGTCTGAGGGGGTGAGTCTGTTACAGCCGCACCCACAGAGCTGGGCTCGTTGGCTCAAGCTGTAGAGACTCGTGCGCTTTGTTCTGGAAGTCATAGAGTGTAAGGGCAGATGGGACCACCAGATAATCCAGGCTGACCTCTGGTATCTCCCAAGCTACCAACACCTCCCAGTCACCCCCTGGGTTGGGCGAAGATGGCAGCCATCACACATGCACCAGTCAAGTCCTGGGAATAACCCTTGAAGGGGACTGGCCTGGTGCATAGCACTAGTGCTGGGCTTTCCCCAGAGGAGACTGTCGCCCTAGAAGAGGATTTGTTGTATTGGATCAGATCAGTGGTTCCTCAGGTCCGTCCTGCCCCAAGCATGACAAAGCACTTCAGAATAACACAAAACCCATAGTGCACCTGGCCTGTTGTGCCCTGTTGTGGGCCAGGGGCTACAAGCTCCTTCCTCACCCTGTAATGTGTGTTGGCTTGAAGCCTGGGCTGCCTCTGCCCACATGAATCTGAGCTTTCCAGAGCTGCCTCTGTCACTGACAGGCATCAAGACTGGGGGTGGGATTTTCAAAGGTCTTCAGAGAGTGAGCTGCATGAGACCCAGGGAAAGGGTCTCCCCAGCACTTCTGAAAATCTGCCCTTGTGTCTCTTGTAGCAGCGCTGTATCGGTTATTCCCAGCGTGAGGGAGGTGTGCAGGGGCGGAGGGAAAGCTCACAGCTCTGCGGTTAACCAGCCCTACCTGCCAAGGGCTGTCTACACTGCAGCTGGGGGTGCGAATGGCGCCTCGTGCAGACCTGCGCGGCGTGTGCTCCAGCTAGCTCACTGTACATGGCCACGAGGGCGCCGCAGCGTGGCCTTCACGAGCGAGCGTGTCCCAGGCTTCGCGTCCCAGGCTTGTACTGCAGTTTGTAGTGAGCTAGCCAGGTCCATCTGCACAAGCCACTGGTCACACCCCAGGCTGCAGTGTCCCTGTTTTTTTCTAGACCCAAATTCACCTCACAATTCTGCCGTCCTCTCACCTCCTGTTTCTGTAACTTTTTTCCTCCTCCAAAGACTGGCTCCCACTAGGGAGTGCACAGACGGGTCAGGATCCTAAAGGAAATGGATTTGAGCTAAATGCCCAGAGGGTTTCCCGTGTGACCCTTGCGTGGGCTGCATTTTTGGCCAGGTCTCTAAACAGAGCCTGCAGTCTGGGACTGGCTCTGAGGGTGTCTCTACGCTGCAGACAGACACCTGTGGGCTGCAGGCTAAGGTCTGGGAGACTTCCACCTGGGCCCCAGCCTGAGCACGAACATCTGTGCTGCAGTTAACCCACCTCTTTGCTCAAGCCCCCCCAAGCCCAAGTCGGCTGGCAGGGGTCAGCCGCAGGGTCTTAATTGCAGTGTAGACAGAACCTTGGAGCGATGTTTATGCTGAGCATTAGTGACACCTAGTGGACAATTCAGTTAATGACCAGTATCCCATTGAAAAGCCACAGCAAAGGGGAGGACCAGGAGCGCACCCCTGCTTTGTGAGCACACGGTGAGCGGTGTGAGCCAGTGATCTTAAAGCCCTTAACAATCTTTAGTTACTTCAGCCTGGTGGGGCCCTTTTCACTGATGGCAAAATTCTGGTGAGGGGGGTTAGACAGCTCCCCCAGGGCACACAAGCAAGTCATTGGCAAAACAGAATAAAGCCCAGGAGCTCTGACAGCGAGTCTACTAATCCAGTTGTTAGATGGTGCTGCTGCTTTCTGGGGTCTGGCAACCGCAGCCTGTCCATCCCGTGGGGCCTTAGTTTAGGACACATGGACGTGGCGGTGCTGTCATTATTTGTGTTACAGTAGCACTACAGGCCCTGTTGTGCTACGTGCTGTACGTGCATCGGACGAGATTTGCCCCAGAGAGCTTAAAATTGAAATTGACTGTCTTGCCTAAGGGTGAAGGGGGGAACCGAGGCACGGAGCAGTCACGTGACCTCCCCAAGGTCATACAGCAAGGTTGTGGCAAAGCTGAGAATGGCTCTCCCAAATGCCAGCTTAGTGCCCAATCCATTTGACCGCACCGTGTCCCCAGGTGAGTTGTGCCCAGGTCTTATACTGACCTTCTGTGCCAGGATGAATTTCCTCCTTGATGGAGAAATAGCTCAGAGATGAGAGGAGCCACCACATCTGCTACTGCTGTTTATTCCTCCTTCTCTTGTCTGCAGGAGCGAATCCAGGCAGACGAAGTGATAGCGACGTTAGACCAAGAGCGTCTAGGAGCCAGCGACCTGAACATCAACCCAAAGGACGAGCTCTAAACTAGGCCAAGGACTTTCGATTAAATATTTATTTAATATTGTTAATCCTATTAGAACCCTTTTATTTTTATACAGAGCCTCGGTATAAATTAACTGGTTAATATGAACATGGCGCCTCTGTGTTTTGGCACAGCTCCCTCTGGACCCCATGTGCCCATCTCTCCCTGCTGGGGCTGACTCTTCCTGCTGCATTCACTGGCCTTCCCCAGCACTTTTTTGGGTCCCTCTATTCCCCAGACAGGCTCTCTCCTCAGACCCAGACAAGGAGAACATCGAGTGAGGGTTCCTGTAGGATCACACGCCCTATTCGCGGCAGGGTGGTGACTGCAGATTGAGGGGAACTGTACAGTTCTTTCGTTGTCCTGGGCTCATGCAGTGTGGGTGAGACCTGGCTGGATTTTTTTGTGTGTGGTGTCTCCCCTTCCAAAGCCATTCACCATTTGAGGAGATAGATCTGAATCCTGCTCTGGGAAATGTACAGGCTCCTGGTACGTGGCCTGGATCTGGCCGTGCATTGCTGAGCACAGCCAGGTGGTTGGAATTGTCCTTTAAGAAATCATGTCCGCTGAGCACAAGATGGAATTGCTCTGCTGGGGGGTCCCAGCAACGTGGTGTGATGAAGAAAAGGAGACTAAGCCAAGCAGCTTGATTTCCAGCTGTTCCACAGTGAGATTGGCATTCTCAGTGATTGCATTTTCCCCATTAACAGCTTGGGGCACAAGAAAGAAACTCTGCCTCTTGCTGTGAAGTTTGGGGTTCCAGGGCAGGAGCTGGTGCCGCTACTGGTGAAATTTCAGGTTAGAATTCCCCAGGCCCATGCAGAACAGTGTCTGACAGTGTCATGGATGTGATTGTGACGTGCTACGGGGTGTGCATTTTGCATCTGTTCATGGGCAAGATACTGTAGCTACATCATCTCCTGGAGAGTGAGTGCATACCCTGCCCCAGCAAAAGCTGTTTATGCTCCTGTCGGTGTTATGTGCTTACTGCGTTCTTCACTCGAAGTGTAATGCCCTGAAGGATCTGGCTTCTTCTGGGGGCAGCGGGGACTGTTTATTAAGCTCATGAGCTCTGGTAGGCCACTACGTCCGTATCTTGCTGTGTCGTTGTCTTCTCCACTTGTAGGGTGACTATAACCCTGGGGCCAGGATGGGAGAGTTATAGGATCAGATCCTCAGCTGCTCTAAGTCACTGAAGCCAGTGAGCATCCTGACCCTCAGTGCTGGCCCCATGCACAGGGGTGATTCTCACCCCAATCAATCAGCTGCAAAGCAAAGAGCGCCTTGGCAGGCTGGGGACTGTGGGGTGGGGTTCCTAATGATACCGTCCCTTTGCCAAACAGTGCTACGGGGAGCTTACCCGGTGCTTGGCCCTTGCCCCTCTTCCCCCCGCCCCCCACCGGCATTTCGAGGGCACTGGGAATCTGACCCCATTCACTTGTTCTCTCTCCTCTATAATGTAGCTAATGCTGAACCTGCCCCAAGTTTTCCTGCTCTGCAGCAGTGCCTTCCTCCTCCCTGCTGCAAGCCCTTCCTCAGGGCTTGTCTGCTTCCAAAGCTGCCACCTCATCGGGAAAGGGAACTGGTGCTCATAAACCCGTGTTCAGATAGACGTCTGTCAAAATGCCCAGCGGCTTCATCCCTTAGCACAGGAGCAGAGCCATCTCACTGCAGGCTGCTCCTGGCTGCAGGTCGATTACGTGACTAGCCCCCGAATGGGTCGCAGATACATACTTGCAAGGGAAGAAGGGTGTTGACCATGTGCCCCTCAGCCAGAATTTGCTGCCACCTTCCTGCTGAGGCTGGGAGGGGGCAACTTCCCTCAGCCCACTTGCTGCGTAACCATGCAAATGGCCAGCCTCCGCTCTGGCCCTGCTTCCCTGGGGTTCTTGCCCCAGCCCCTGGTCTGGGGGTCAACGTTTTTGTTTCGGCAGTAAAACGGAGTCAGCGTGCAGGTGTGGTAGGTTCCCTCCAACGTGCTGCGAGGCTGTTGCAAACCTTCAGCCTGTTTCTTTTCTAATATCCCAGCCTCCCTGTAAAGTCTCTTCCAGACCCAGGGTGCCCTGTTCAAACTGCAGGAGCAGCAGTGCAGGAGGAATGGCATTTACGTCCATACAGGTGAGCTCTGTTAGCTGCTGCCTCACTCTGACCCCTGGTGCCTACTTTATTAAATCAGCAAATGCTGCGTCTATGTTGGTCAAGTGGGTTTACGCAGCTTTCCCTCTTCATTAATGCATATCTGACATTAACACTAGCTCCCACCCTGTCTGTGCTGGGGTTGGGGGCCAATGGCTTACCCTGCCACTGCAAATCCCAGGAGCCCTAAACCACCCCCAGCTCCCCTGGTCTGTACCCACCTGCTGCGCAGTCCTTTTCTCATTGCCGCTGAGGCCAGCAGGGCCCAGTCCTATCTACACGCATCTCCCTCGGTTTCTGCAGCGTCCGGCCGGCCAGCGAGGAAAGGAACAGCACATCAGCTGCGCTATCGCACTCCCATTACAGGTTGTGATTTGGCTGGTGCTATTTTGCTGCTAGCTAGAGAGCTGTGTCTAAACCCAGGGGAATAAACTAAACGGAGGTCACAGCCTTGGCCTCCGGTAATTTATCCAGACAGGGCCATTAGCTGCTGGGAGGAGGTCTCCCTGGAGGAGGCAGTGGTTTTTGCACTTGCAGTGGTCACTTGTTCGCACAGCTGTAAGTTAACTGTTGGGTAACACCTCCTTTGCCTGGGGCGCGCAGGATAGGCGTAAGCACAACCACTGCTTTCTCAGGTTATTCGAGCTGACCCAGCTTTCCCAGTGACACTGGGTGTGGCCCGTGGGGTTTGGAAAAGGCGTTGAGCACTGTAGCTTGTTCGTTCCTTATTAACTAAGCCAGACCCCGCTTAGTACTGAAAACAGCAGCTAGGACAGGTTTAGCAGAGTCTGAGTTATGTCTGCAAAAGAGCCTAAAGGAATCGTATTGTCAGCCAAATGGCCGCAAGAAGGTACAGAGCTGGCTGCCAGGCAGGGTGTTTGCGTCTGGGTGGGGATGCGACAGCTGAAAGACATCGCTGAGCTATATTACTCAGAAGAGTTTGAGTCAAGTGGGATGGTCCTTTTCTTCCCATCGTTTATCCAGCCCAGGCGTCCCTGCAGCAATCTGCCTGCTCCTGCAGCTGGGACACGGTGCAGTTCCCCTCTGGGTTTTTGTGTCGCCCAGAGGAATTTATGATGCCTTATCGTATTGCTGGACCTCGGCCATAAGAACCCTTTGCACTTAGTGAGGCTCCTCTCTGAGGGTCTCAGAGCACTTTAGAGACAAGACATTAATCCCCGAGGACATTGGTAATTAAATGTCTCTCACCTGAGTTGCAGCGCAGTGAAGGCCCCCATCATCAGAGCTACGTCGTGCCTAACTCCCTTTGGTTGCCCATTGCACGGATGCAAAGGCAGGACCGTCAGGGAAGTGCCCCCTGAACCTGTACACGGTAGGGAGTGGGGGGCCTCTCCTTGGCAGGCTGAAAAGCCGCCTCTGCTGCTTGGCAACCAGAGATCTATTTACAGCACTGGTTCCCCACATGTCCCACTGGGCAGAGCAGATGGAAAGGACCACCAGCAGCAGGGCAGTTGGATAAGAGATGTGAGGGGAGGCTGCAGGAGCCAAGTTGCCCAGCCCCATGGCCACCCCCAGAACAGAGGAGCCGGCAGATCTGGAGGGGTTAATCAGCTTTGCCTTACAGATCCTGGGTGGCTACAAACCGCAGCATTGCAAAGCTGGGCTGTGCCTAGGGAAAAATGAGTGAGTTTACAGCAGGCATTGCTAGCACCCCTGTGCTAAACCCCACTTTTGGCCCAGTGTGGATGCGTTGCCAGCTATCAGCCTGATCCCAGCTGCTCATGTTCTGGCAGGAACCTCAACTGCCAGCTGAGAGAGAAACATTTTCTGTGAGTTTTCAATTAAAAAATAAACCTCAAATGGTCATTTTTCAGTGTCAATGTGCTCCAGTACCAATGGCATCAACCGGGGACAGGCTCCCTTGGCTTGAGACTCTGGGATTGGAAGCAATCCTAGTCACTGCCCTCATCAGCCACCCCTCTACGTCAAAGCATCCTGCCAGCTCCCCAGGCAGAATGGGGAATGGGGACCAACTCAGGTTCTGGGAGCAAGGTGGAGGAAATGGCCTTGCCCCCACATGCCAGCTCTCACCCCTTGCTAGAACCTGGCTCCAGCGCTTACATGCCACAGCCCCGGGGCATGTAACCACTGCCCGCATCTACCCCGGGCCCAGTCCCAGCCCAGTGCTGACACCAATCGAGCTGGTGCACAGGGTTTAATCTGGGAAAAATTGAAATGCAGAAGATCAGTTAGCCGACCACTCCCCCAGAATAGTCACAATTTAGAGTAAAGGAGTGGGGGCGGGGCAGTGCGGGGGAGCATGTCGTCCTGAAGGATCCCAACCCTACTGATTAGTTAGGGCAGCACTTGCATGGGGCTTGTGTGGTTGCAGTGCAGCGCTAGGAGAGAGCTCTGCCAGGGCTCGAAACCCCCACCCCCCATGAGGTGCATAGCACCCAGCGCTGGGAGCAGGACTCGACCCTGCCAGCGCTGGGGCACTGTTTACACTGGTGCTTTACAGCGCTGTATCTTGCAGTGCTCGGGAGGGTGTTTTTTTCACACCCCTGAGTGAGAAAGTAGCAGCGCTGTAAAGCGCCAGTGTAGACAAGGCCTTAGCCCCAGGGTTGCTCCAGCGGATGCCAGTAGAAAAAGGTCCCCCCACCACAGAGTTCAACAGGAGCCAGACCAGGTGCTTGCATATGTTTTGGTCCTGGGTGAGGAGAAGAGAAGCAGCATTGCAGCTAGACTGAGGCCTGGTCTACACTAGGCGTTTAAACCGAATTTAGCAGCGTTAAACCGATTTAACCCTGCACCCGTCTTCACAACAAGGCCCTTAATATCGATATAAAGGGCTCTTTAAACTGGTTTCTGTACTCCTCCCCGAAGAGAGGAGTAGCGCTGAACTCGGTATTGCCATGTCGGATTAGGGTTAGTGTGGCCGCAAATCGATGGTATTGGCCTCCGGGCGGCAGGGCCGACTTTAGGAAGTGCGGGGCCCCAGTCGAACAGTTTCGAGGGGGCCCCTGCAGGGATGACTTAAAAAAACCCAAAACACGTGTAAAAAACCACAGGGGGCTTGTACTCACCGGGCAGTGCTCTGAGTCTTCGGCATCACTTCGGCAGTGGGTCCTTCACTCGCTCCAGGTCTTCGGCAGCACTGAAGGACCCGCCGCCAAAGTGCCGCTGAAGACCCGACGTGCCTCCAGGTGATTAAAAATTAAAAAGGTGCCTCTAGCCAGGGAAGGGATTCTCACTGGGGGCCGGGCCCTCTTAGGAGTGGGGCCTGATTCGAGGGAATTGGTGAAATAGGCCTAAAGCCGGCCCTGCCGGGCGGTATCTCACAGTGCACCACTGTGACCGCTCTGGAAAGCCATCTGAACTCGGATGCAGTGGCCAGGTAGACAGGAAAAGCCTCTCGAACTTTTGAATTTCATTTCCTGCTTGCCCAGCATGGCACTCTGATCAGCACGAGTGGCAATGCAGTCCCAAATCCAAAAAGAGCTCCAGCATGGACCTCCCACTCATTTTATCTCACTAAAAGTCAGTGTTTCTTATTCCTGCATTCTTTATTACTTCATCAGACAAATGGGGGGACCCTGGAACGGTAGCCCAGGAGGGTTGGGGAAGGAGGGAAGCAAAGGGTGGGGTTGTTGCAGGGGCACCCCCTAGAATGACATGCAGCTCATCATTTCTGCGGGATCTGACACAAAGCGGCTGTGCTCGCTGGTTCTCTGATACACTGGTTTTCTAGTACAGTTGCCCCATATTCTAGACAGGACTGACTGTTTTTAGATAAAACATAAAGGAGGGAATGACCTGAGTCATCATTCCCATTTATGCCCCTGGCCAACCTCAGCGAAGGTCAGCCAGGAGCATCCATGACAGCAGCAGACAGTACAGAACGACTGATAACCGTCATCTCAGCACCAATTTACAATGGCATGGCAGACGGTACAAGAGGGATAGTAATAGTCTCTGCTCCCTTGCAAAGGCAAATGAATGCTGCTGTGTAGCGCTGCAGTATAGCCTCTGTCAGCAGAACCCAGTACACATACGATGACAGTGACAAAAGGCAAAACAGGTTCCATGGTTGCCATGCTACGGCGTCTGCCAGGGCAATCCAGGGAAAAAGGGCGCGAAATGATTGTGCCGTTGCTTTCACGGAGGAAGGAATGACTGATGACATTTACCCAAAATCACCTGCAACGCTGTTTTTGCACCATCATGCACTGGGATCAAAACCCAGAATTCCAATGAGTGGGGGAGTCTGCAGGAACTATGGGATAATTTCCCACAGTGCAACGCTCCAGAAATCGACGCTAGCCTTGATACATGGATGCACAATGCCGAATTATTGTGCTTTGTGTGGCCACGTGCACTTGACTTTATACAATCTGTTTTACAAAACCGGTTTATGTAAAATTGGAATAATCCTGCAGCGTAGACATACCCTGAGTGAATCATGCACATGCTGTCAGCCGGAGGGATGGAAACAAAGTCTGCAGCGCAGGTGTGGATGGGAAGCGCGAGAATCTGCTAATGAGATTTCTGGGGTGGATTCAGAGAATGAGCTCAGCATTCATGGTTATTGCCTGGCTTCAGAAGGTTAGCGCATGGGGTGCTAAAGGTGGGCTTACTGTCAGTCTGTCACAGTGTGTGGAAGAAGTGCTAAGCAGCTTCTGTAGCCCATGGGCATTCACGAGGGCCCTGAGTGCCCCCACACTGTCAGCTTGACATGCCTGCTGCTTATTGCTGTCGGCACATCACAGTCTGTGCAGAGGAGTTACACACAACAGGCAGCCACCCACCAGCGCTAGCGCGTCTACCACGCTAGTGCAGCACTACGCTCCTCTCCAGGGCCCGGCATTCCCAGCCTGCCTTCGACTGTGCTCCAGCCACATGCTGAAGCCCTGGGGAGCAATGCAATTACTCACATGCTTAGAGGTCAGGCCATGGTTAAGTGCTTTGCTGGCTTTGAGCCTCCACTCACAGGCTAGAAAATGCGGTCATTCTACTCCGCTTTCTGCGGCCATCACAGGACACACACGGGTAAAAGGCCAGCCTGTCGCTGATTAACGCCACCCGCAGCCTGGGCAGGGCAGGGGGCAGTGCTGTGAAGGCTGAGGGCCCAGAGTCTCAAAGGGAGTCAGGTGAGTTCATTGGGAGTTGTGTGCCCGTGTGTTGCTGGACCCAGGTTCAGAACTGCAGGTTGAGTGGCCAGGCCAGAGGAGATGTGCGGGCTGAAGCCATAGCCATACATGGGTTAGCACAAAGCTTATTACTGTTTGTGATTCAGTTGCAGCCCCTCTTTTGTGCTGCATGCTACACACCCATGCACGGCGAGCCAGCCCCGTCCCAAAGAGCGGCCACTGTAATGCTCCCAGACAAAGAGTGGGCAGAGACAGAGCGCCACAAAGCGTGGACGTGACTCACTAGGTCAGTGCCAGAGCTTGAAAATAAAACTCACAGCTCCTGCCTCCCAGTCCAGTGCTCCAGCCACTAGCTCCCAGGCCTGTAGCTCTGGGCTTCCTGGGCACTTTACACTGGATTGACCCCGCCCATGGGCTGAAGGGTGACTGCCGTTGGGAAGCTGAGGGCCTGGCCCAGCTGCAGTGAGACTGCTGACGATGGACACAGAGGCGGTGTGACCTCCCCATTTGCACGTGCCAGTTTTGTCCTCCACAGCAAGAGGAGCCGGTCCTAAAGGCTGTTGTAATGAAGGCAGGGTTGTGCCGCACTTTGAAGCTACCAGCCAGCCTATAAATGAGTTTGATAAGTGAGCTCTGTGCTAAGGAAAGGTTCTGCATTGACACCCCTTGAGACATGCAGCGTAACCGACATGGACACTCACAGGTCAAATGTCTCCCACCAACATGCCCCAACCCAGCCCCTCTGTGGTCCTTTCCGTCCTGGGGCAAGTCTATTGAGACCAGCATTAATGAGCCCAGCTATGGTGGTGACTGTTGCTGGATCATGGTCCCCTGACGCGAGCCTCACCAACAACCAGCCTCCAGAGAGTAAGGCGTTGTGTGTACACAGCTCTGCAGCCCAGTCCCTCAGGGAGGAATCACATGCACAGCAGAGCTGGTAATAAGAAAACAACCCACCAGCGCCTGAAAACCAGTTCGCCTCAGGCCTCTCTGGATTGTTTGTTCATCTTCATTCATTTCGACATCCCCTCCACGGTGCTGTGAGAGGCTGGGAATTGGCATCTCACCGCACCCACTATGCCAGTTGTTTTATTTGATTTACCAGCCAACTTGGGTGGATGGGTGGGGACTGACTTTTCCCTTTGTTTTGGTTTTCAAAACCCTTCTGGCTCTGGGTGCGGCGGGTGGGGCTGGGTGTTTTCACATCTACCTCTTGTGTGACAGTTACGTGCCTTCAGCAGCTGGGTCCCCACTTGGCGTGTGTGTGTGTGTAGGCTACAGGGAACATTTCCCAGCCCTCCATATTGACAGCCATGGAAATAAGGCTGGGAAAACGGGGCCCCAGGATTCCAGCCACCAAGAGCTTCCGTCTCAGGCATCATTGGCCTGGATGTTGCTGGAGCAGGGGTCAGGAACCTATGGCACAGGTGCCAAAGGTGGCATGCAAGCCGATTTTTGATGGCACGTGGCGCAGGCTAAGCCGCTCAGCCTGCCACCACTCTGGGGTTCCCGCTGCTGGCCATTTGCCAGCTGGGGTCCCGCTGCCAGCACTCGCTGTTGGCCTGAGTGAAGGAACCCCAGGCTGGCAGTGGGCTGAGACCCCAGCTGGCAGGAGCTGGCAGCTGAAACCCCAGAGCTGGGTGGGCTGAGCCACTCAGCCCGCTGCCACTCTGGGGTTCCCTCTGCTGGCCCCTTGCCAGCCGGGGTCCCACCACTGGTCCCACTCAGCACCTGCTGTTGGCCTGGGAAAAGGAACCCCAGGCAGGCAGCGGGCTGAGACCTCGGCTGGCAGGAGCCGGCGGCTTAAACCCCAGAGTGGCAGCGGGCTGAGACTCTGGCTGGCAGGAGCTGGCGGCTGAAAGCCCAGAGCGGGGCAGTCGCTGCTCTGGGGTTCCGGCTGCTGGCCCCTTGCCAGCCGGGGTCCCCCTCTGTGGCCCCATTCACCTTGCTTCCAGCTGGAGTTCCAGCACAGGCCCCCTGCCAGACAGGGTCCAGGCCTCCGGCCCTGCTCAGCCCTACCTGCCCCCAGCTCCACTCACCTCAGCTGCTGATCTGTGGTTCCAGCAGGTTAACAACTGATCACTCAGAAGCCGGCGTGCAGCTTAAAGTATCCAAATAAGCGCCAGACATTTTAAAGCTCAGCAAGGAAAAGCAAGGGCAAGGATCACACTAAATTGCTAAGATCTGCATTTTAATTTAATTTTAAACAAAGCTTCTGAAACATTTTGAAAACCTTCTTTACTTTACATATAACAGTAGTTTGGTTATATATTATAGACTTATAGAAAGACCGTTTAAAAACGTTAACATATTACCAGCACACAACGCCTTAAATTAGTGCGTACACATGAAGGCTTGGTACACCACTGCTGGAAGGTTGCCAACTCCTGTGCTAGAGAACATCCCCTTTGCTATTATTTCAGTCACCTCTGCGGGTGAAAGCAAAGTGTGGCCCTTCGTATAGGACCAACACTGTGCCATGCAGCAGTCACATGGCACTGTATGTGGGGCGTACTGACCAGCCGGGAGGGAGGGCACAGAACCACAGCTGTTACAGGTGGAAAAGACCTGTTAGGTCATGCCAGCCAGTCCCACAGCCCCTGCTGGTGAAGTCCCTGGAGAATATCAACCAGTGTTTTGCTTGGCCTAGTGTCAAATGATTCCCACCACTTCCCTTAGGAACAACTCCACAGGTGACAGATTTCACCCTTAGCAAGTGTTTTCCTGCTAGGCTAAGAGCACACTAGCAAATGCACCCCAGGGACCACTCCTGTGCAGCCAGGGAGCTGGCGACTCTCCATGGCTAGTGTCCAGGGACAAGTTGAGGGGTGTTCACTCAGTACGTGTCCACATGCGAGTTTGGTTCTCAAAGGGTGGGATTGAAAGTCACGGGGCCCCGGATCTCCTAAATCCCCTCATGCCCTGGTGTCGAGATGTGGATTTGAGGAGCTTGGACTCTGGGTTTGAGAGGTGGTGCTGTGCTAAATATTCTTTTCATGCTCATCCCCCTTCCCATGTTCCCAGTGGCTCAAATAGGAACAAATGTAACTTTCCCAGCATTCCTGGGGGCGAGGATGGCCACATCGAGGAAGAGAGTTGCCATGTGTTACCTGAGCCCACAGGGCAGTTCAGTACCGGGCCCCAAGCCCAAGTCTGTCAGCAGTGCAGTCCCCTATCAAATCCCGCCAGCCTAGCAAGAGCTACGCTCACGCGGTTGTCACAGAAAGCGTTAATTTGAAGAAAGTTGGCAAACTCTTGGCAATGCCTTTTAATTAGACACCCCTCCCCGAGACTGAGTGCCGTTGCAACACAGCTCAGCGATGGGCTGTCCCCCCTCTGTCTCCAGCTGGGCTAAACTTGACCGGTACTGTGACCCTGTGCAGCAGGCGAGGGAGCCAGGGCCAACTCTCTGGGCCAGGAGCTTTTCTGCTTCCCATTTGAACTGAAAGGCTCCTCCCATGGCTTGTGGGCAACTCTACTTCTGCTGCCACTGCAGAATTTGGCCCTGGAAGTGAGGGAGCCTGGCTCCGTGTGCTTTGGCTGTCAGGGGCTGGAGGTGTGGGATGCCCTACCGAGCTGAGTTCTGTCTGTGAGAGGTGCTGCAAAAGGCATTTACTTGCACTTTCGGTCCTTCCATCTCTCCCGTCAGAAAGAAGTGGGCTAATTAAAGTGAAATGTGCAATACCAGGAACTTTACCTTATTGCCAGCCATCCACCCAGCAGGATTAACTGGGAGGTCAGGTTTGCATTATTACAGCAGCAGAAGCTGTGCAAGTCCTCCAGTCACTCAACCGTCTGTGCCACGGGACGGGAGGGTGACTGTCCCATGGGACCCAGAGACTGAGGTAATGCAGCTCACGGAGCTCGCTGGAAAGTCCATGCTGAAGGCTACAGAAAAGCTGTTCACCCCCCACCCCACTTCCGCATCACCCCCTCGCACCCCAGTCAGAGGCTGCCCATCCTGGCGGCTATCGAATGGGCCAAGCAGGGGTGGAGGCAGCGCCCCCTGGTGTTCACTGACACTGCTGTGCGTGCTGAGCTCAGCGGGCCACGCAGTGCAGCCAGCTGTTCCCCAGGGGTTGGTGCCTTCCATCTGAGCACTCCTACACTCTGGGATGCAAACTAAAGGAAGCGTCCATCTCTTCCTGGGGCAAAGGCTGCGGCCGAACCTTCCATCGCCAGCAAAGCAAGTGCTCCCTCCACCCCAGTGCCCTGGGGACTAAGGCACAGCATGCCCACCACACAAAGGACTTGGAGCAATACCCCTAGCACCTGCTGGCCTGTGGGAAAGCAGAACAGGGCCCTTCCCATTCACCCAGGCATTCAGGGCAGTCTCCACTGCTCTCCCTGGCCCAGGGTAGGAGCTCAGAGTCCCTCCCCACTAGCCCTCACGCATAGGAGGCAGCCCTACTTTGGGTGACTCGCTCTGAGGAGCCCATGCTGGAGGCCCAGAGATGGTGATGTACTGGCAGGGCAGGTCCAGGCCTCCCAACATACACACACACGGCAGCAGAATGTGAAGGGAGCCTCTATGTTCTCAAATGTGCCAACAGATCCATTGCTGGCTGGACTTCTCCAGTTAGCTCTGGCGGCACCCCGGCCCTACTCTCTCACTCCTGTGGGTGCCAATCAGGAGCAGCTCCACTGAAGCCAGTTCAGCTTCCATTGTGTATGGCTGGTACGAGTGAGAGGAGAAACACCACCATTACACAGGCAGGGCTTTCAGCCCTCCCATCTTCTGCACAATGCAGCCACGTGGAGCCTGATTCTAACCTCAGTTCCTCCACCTGGTTACAAATCCAGAGCATAGAAATGTTGGGCTGGAAGGGTCCTCAAGAGGTCACCAAATCCAGCCCCCTGCACTGAGGTAGGACCATGTAAACCTAGACCATCCCTGACAGGAATCTGTCCATCCTGTCCTTAAAAACCTCCAATGAGGGGATTCCACAACCTCCCTTGGAAGCCTGTTCCAGAGCTCAGCTACCCTAGAATTAGAAAGTTCTGCCTAACAGCTATCCTACATCTCCCTTGCTGCACGTGAAACCCATTTCTTCTTACCCCACCTCCAACAGAGATCACCATTCTTTTTAGAACAGCCCTTAACATATTTGGAGACGTCTCAGGTCACCCCTCGGCCTTCTCTCCTCTAGACTAAATATGTCAAGTTCTGTCAGTGTTTACTCATAGGTCATGTTCAGCTCAGAAGAGGTGGGAATCATTTACTGAGCTTGAAACAACTGCTGCTCCAGGGCTGAACGTAACACACCTGCCTTTAAGGTACCTTCCCCCTGGATCCATGGAAAGGCTCAACAGCTCGGTGGAACACGCCAGTCATTCCCTTTCTTTGGGGGATGAGTCAACCCCGCACTAGTTATGCAACCCCAGTATGTGGGTGGTTTTGTTGTGCAACTTGCTGCCTCAATTCTTTTCCTTGAGTGTAGAGCTCAGAATGAGTTTGTACGGATCGTTCCTACGCACATGCTCCAGTTGTTACTGCCAAAGGGACAATATCTAGCTAAACATCATTTAACAAACCGATTAAGCTGTGAGTGGTTGGCAGCAAAACCCATGTGTTTATCTAGCACCTCGTGCAATGGGGCCCTCATGGAGTTCTGCTGGAATAAGAGTAAATGCTTGTGCTACCACGTCACTTCAGATTGTCAAATGGGAGGGTGGGAGGACATTCGAATAGCATTTCCTTTTCGCTCTGTTTGCTTGATTATTTTTCTGCCCTTCGTTTAGCTTAGACGATGAGACCAGGTCATTCAGTTTCACTCTGGCTTTCGAGTTCATTTAATCATTCATTTTTTTCATGCAGTGGTTGCAAAATGACAGGAGAAGAGGTACACCTTCCCTCCCAACTCTTGTTTTCATTAACTATACAGACCTGTAGAAATATTTCTATTCCTATTAAGAATATTCCCATCCACAAATTTTGGCATGAACTACTTGACAATGCCCTTGTAATAGTCACAATGTATTTCTCTCACATTTCACCATGCGGCACAGATGATCTCATGCACTCATATACACCTTTAATTCTGACAGAAGGTCATTAATCAAAGATGTTTTCCAATTACTGTAATATTTTTGTTGCACAGCAACTTGGTTATGCGATATTAGGATCTGTTGCAATATTTCTTACCCAATTACAGATGTGTTGGATATGTAGCATTCTGTAGATTTGCGAGGCGGTTGGACCATAGCTGAAGGGACCTTCAGCAATGGCATTATCTCTGGCAGGTGACGCCTTTCCAGTGTAGCAAGACCTGAATCAACCAAAGAGCTGCATACATGAATATGGACAAAATCCAGCCACAAAGAAAACATGGAAATGGAAGAAGTCAGTGCATTTGCTGGAAGTGTACCAGAGGCTAAAGAAGATTCAGACAACCTCCTGAAATAGCATCAGTAAAGCTGCTCTAGGACAGTGATAGAAACCTCTTAAGATGTTGTCACCTGCATTTTACCATCCCTTACTGTCTAACAGCCTTCCAGACCTTCTCTGTCAGAGCTTGCCTGGCTTCACGATGCAGCGGCAAGCTGGATACAGAAGGTGGAGACAATAGCACAACTAAAGGGTTGTGATGCCTAATAAATAATAACCATGTTCTGCAATGCCAGAGGAAATGCACTGTGAGAGTGCAAAGCACTTTTCAAATAATATTTGCTCAGCCTCCGACCAGCCTGCAGTCTTGACTGGCCTCATTTTAACCCCTACTACCCCTATATTCATAAAGTATGGCCCAGAGCCTCAAAGGCATTTGGGTTCCTAACGCCTGTTATTGCATTAGGAAGTAGGAGCCTAAATACCTTTGGCAAGAGAGCTCAGGCAAGCTGTCTGGCAGTAATGAGAAAATTTCCTGCTCTAACCATACTGCTTCCATCAGAGATGGTTTTTACAAGCAATATAAGCACCATCTTTGTTCTCAGCTGGCCTCAGCGATGTCCATCCCCTTCCGATCCAAACGACAGCTAACAGCAGCCTCTGTACTTGCACCTCCGTAGAGGCGAGTTTTACCAGGTCAGGCCTCAACATGGAATGCTCCCAACTCACTTGCCTGAGAAGCACTTGGAAGTGTCATTTGAGGATGCTGAACCAACCATCAGCGTCACACTCCGTTTCCCAGCACAGGAAAACTGGCAGAGAAATCTGAAGGCTTCAGTGGTAAGATGTGGATTAATGAGCTGCTCCCTCAGCTTGACTGTGACACTAGTGCATGAAATGTACAAAGCCCTCGGCTGGCGGCAGTAATGTGAGAGTGAATGCTGGGGACTAACCAAAACTCAGGGACCCGCAATCCTGACCACAAATCACCTCCAGCTGACCTGCAGTACCCTGGGCATCGCCCCACATGCAGCTCTGCCATTGCACCTCAGGCCTGCTCAGTGCTCCTGGCTGCTAGTTGAGCCCCCCCAGGCTTCAATTGTTTGCAATGCAACGTGTCTTGTGACCTGCGCAGGTGGTGGCATGGCCCATGACCCCCAGCCTCCCTGTGTGACATAATCCAGCATTTGAACCCTGATGGCCCAAAGTAAGCGTTTGGGTCACCACCTCCTTCCCAACCAGAAGCAAGCCTCCGTGGGCTGCTCCTTTCTAGCGAGCATTGTGCAAATGTTTGTGGGTTACTGACAAAATGTCCCTATTTGCCTCCTTCCCATGCCTCCTAATGCTCATTTAATGACATTTTATTTACTCTTCTGAACCCTAAATATTTTGCAGATTTACTGAGGGAGAAAAATGGAAGAGGTTTTAGAGGATCCATTCAGCTTTTATCATTCCGCCAGCCCTGGCTTCTTAGAATGGGATTTGTTGGTTCACTTAAAGCATCTGAGGTGGGATTAACGCTCTTTTGAGGTACTAAGCATTATTGGGGAGAGGGTTTAAAGTGTTGCAGCTTGACAGGTGTGGTGGACGGTTTTGTCTGAAAATCAAGACTGGTTTGGAGTTCAAAGGTGGGGTTTAAAATAAGGTTTGCTTTGATTTTTTTTTTTTTTGGCTTCCTTACTGGAGTTAAAAACTTGAAAGTTTTAACTGGGAAAAAGAAAAGTAAATTGCTGTTTTTTTAACATTTTAAATAAAACAACCAGGTCTCACATCCTGTTTTTCCTGAATGACTCTCCAGAGGACTGGGGAACTCATAACTTGATGACATCACAGAGGCCAATTAAGTGAAAGCAGAGAGGGGAAGGGATTTTCTTTTAGATTAGGCTCTCTGGTTTATTTAGCACCCATTTAACTCTAATGCCTAACAAACAGTTGGAAGAAAAACTCTTTTTGTGAAAGGTTCCTAGACTGCAGCCTATCTAGGTCATTGTCTGTGCAGTATGTTGTGTCCAGTGTAATGAGGCCTTGATGTAGTTGGCCTCTAGCCTGGTGCTCCTTTACCATAGGATCATAGATTATTAGGGTTGGAAGGGACCTCAGGAGGTCATCTAGTCCAACCCCCTGCTCAAAGCAGGAGCAATCCCTAACTAAATCCCCAAATGGCCCCCCTCAAGGATTGAACTCACAACCCTGGGTTTAGCAGGCCAATGCTCAAACCACTGACCTATCCCTCCCTCAATATTCCAAATTCTTCCTGTACTGGAAAATTTTGCATAGGGTCTGACCAAGGCTCTGCCATTCCATCTAGCTGGAATGGCAACCTTGTTGTGTTTCTAGAACTCTTACGAGGACAGGCTGGTGGCCTCCTGTTCAATTCCACCCTGGAGGGCCAGAGGCAGCTTTTCTTCTGGGTCCTGCCCTCCAACCTTTCTGGCTTGGGTGCCCCTAGCAGCAGTTAGAATTGCCACCCGCGTGCTTTGGAACCCACAAGCCGTCCCACCGCCAAGAGGATGTTGCAGGCACAGGCTTCAGGTGCAGGGGAGATTTGTAGAGCACCTGCCTCAGGACACAGCTATTAGAAAACTCTAGTGGTCTGAACAAAGAACTCGGTGCCAGGGACACCTAACCCTGGCTCTGACATGGGTTCCCTCTGTGCCTCAGTTTCCCTATTTGTAAAATGGGGATATTAATGCTCCCACTGACCTCCCTCTTCACGGGGCTGTTGTGACACACCGGTAAGGTCTGTAAAATGCCTTGATAAGGAATGCTTGTGGCTGTTCTCTATTTACAAGATCATTAAATCCACTCCTAGCCTAAAGCATAACAAGTAGGCATGCTGCAAAAGCAGCAGCTCTCATAACAGGTAACCCCAGGAGAAGATGGTCTTAAGCTAGAATAAGTAGCTGGTTCATCTCACTGCTCCAGCTTGAGCACTTGTGCCCCTGCGGCAGTTCTTCGGATTGGAATTTTTATTAGCTGCAGATTTGAGGTGCAAAATTCATAATAGCCAACTCTTGCCCACCCTTCCATTTGAGAGGTGGCGAGCGCTAGCTCTGTAGAGCGCTGCAGCTTGGGGTAGAAACATTGGTACACGCCTGGCTTTAGTTTGGGTTGGGGAGATCAGACACATATTAGCATTTCCTGGCTTTATCTGTTCATGCCACAGGCTTACAGGATGCAATGGGCTCATGCCTGTCCCCTGCACCAGTACGAATTCCACGCGGATGTTGGTGCAGTCCCCTGCTCTGGCAACGCCTCTGTAATGGTACCAGTTACATTAAGATCCCACTTTGACTAGCATAGCCAACAAGTGTCTTTGCTCCAGTTCGCCACCCCCTGCGAAGCAGTTTGCTCAGACCTTTGCACATGGCATTTGCAGGAGCAAAGTACCCGCACGAGCCGTCTCAAGGCTGCTGTCGCTCCAGCAGAGGGCACTCGCTCCATAGCCTGCAGAAGGGGGTTTGTTTACCAGACATGTACACCTGAATCACCAGCTCCTGGGGGGGGGGGGGTACTTCTGTCTTTCTTTGGTCTCAACTGAATAAAACCAGGTGGGGGATAATGTACTGGGAGGTGCCTGGTGTGAGTGGATTCCATTCTCTGGCTCTCTCAATTTCAGGAAGAGATTTTGTTTACACATTTGCTGCTAACCCCAAATTGGAGGTGGATTGCAGGTCACTAGCAGGGTGAGCAGCCATCTCTGCTCCCTCCTCCCTAGGAGCACTGGCACTTTGGCCTCTGCACCAGCTTCCAAGACACTCTACTGCAGAACCTCGCCCGTCGCACTGCTACATGCAGTGAGAACATCTGCAGCAGCATGGGCAATAGAAACCATGGGAAATGGGTCCTGTGCCTGGTATAACGCTTTGCACACAACCCAGCCGCTCTCCATGGAGGACTTTGCTTTACAAACCCAGGGGGTCTCAGCCTAAGCTCGAGATTGTGACCCAAACATTTTGGGATGGAAGAAAGCCAAGGGCTCCATCTACTGCAGAGCCAGGGCTAGGTCTCTACAACAGAAGCCAATGCATCAAACTGCTATAGTGCACAGAGCCCAGCACCTCCCATATGCTGAAGGGGATGGCTTAGTCTTATAATCTCTAGAGCTGTGGGTTCAAATCCCAGCAGCACAGGTCCAGTGTTCCTCGTTTCACCTGGAGAAGTGGAAAAACGCAAAGTTGAGCGTGCAGGGTCTGAAACCTTAAGAGCCATGGGACCTGTGGGCTAGATTCAGAAAGGAACTCATGAAGCTGGGGATTGGTCTTGCTCTGAGCAGGGAGTGGGACTAGATGACCTCCTGAGGTCCCTTTCAACCCTGAGATTCTATGATTCTAAGCAACATGGTGTCCTGCCTAACCCGACAGCTGAAGACTGACATTTCTCAAAAGCTAAACATACATAATCCCACAGCCGAGTGTACAAGGAAATCAAGGCATTTGGCCAAGGGACAGAACAAGATGCTCTCCCCTTGGGGAGTGAGGGCAGGAATGCTTGTGGGAGACCGGCGTGCTGGATCTTCACCTGGATGGGCCAGGCAAGCGAGGCATCGCCGTACCAACAAAGACGGGCAGAGCATTCAGATGAACAAGAAGCAGTGCACCAGGGAGACACCAGCTGGACAGGGCGATCTCTTTCCTTGCACCCCCCATCTGTCCATAGCCACCTGTTGTCTCTTGGCTGATACTAGGATTGTAAGATCTTTGGGGCAGGACAGTCTGTTTGTACAGCGCCTAGCACAATGGGACTTTGCTCCATGACCGAGGCTCCTACGCACTGTGAGAATACAAATAATTCTGCATAATTAGCCTATGGAGAAGCAACCCGCTCTGTAGTGTTCTCGCCTGCTGCAGTTCAGTTTGGATGCAGAGGGCTGAATGGCTCAAGCCTGACGGCGTTTTCCTGAGCACCATGCAAAAGGCCTGTAGACTCACAGGAGAATCTTGGCTCACCTTCCCTGGCAAAGCACCCCCGGGGAAAGTTGCAGAGCCAGTGCTTGCAGTATGCTGGCCCATGGACAGACTGAGGATTAGTTTCCTTACTTACCAATCTCACAGTGTTTCATGGCAGACACACCCAGACATTTAAAAGTCCAGGCTCTGCCAACACCCCAGTGCTAATGAATGCTGATGTGCTCAGGAAAACCCTGGAGACCCCACTGCCTAGCAGACAAGCAGAGCCACTATTTGCAGTGCCAAAGTGGATTCCCGACTGAAACAGGGGTAAAGCTGTGCCCCAGTAAAATGCAGCCAATAGCAGTCAACCCTGGGGCTTGCACCAGTGGCTGACACAGAGGCAAAACCCCAGCACAGACTCAATCTACATCCAGAGAGGATACGTCCGGCTGGCCTCTCTCCACTTCTGGAGACCACAGATGCACTGGGAGTTCTGGGGACTGGATGGCTCCAGGGATGTGTTCTATACCAGTCACTTGCTCCAAGCCCGGCAGTCACCCCAGACAGCTAACCCTTCAGCAGCCTCTGGAACGAGCTACTGGATTCCTCTAGCGCGTTGGGCATCAGCCTCAGCAGAAAGGCAAACCTTGAACAAGGCTGCGCTACCCTCAGTCCATCATCAGATTCCCCTGTCCCAGGTCAATGAACCCCTGGGATGGTGGCATGAAAGAACCAGCACCGCTTATAGTGGCTGTGCTGGTTTAGTGATTAACAGGACTTCCTGCACCGTGGCATATTGAACCTGCCCTAAATTCATTCCAGGCAAGTCTCAGTAGGGCCATGGAAGAGCAAGACAAAGACATTTCTCTGTGCATGGAGATTTCATTGCATGTTGTGGTGAGTGGCAAGTTTTGTTTTTCAAAGACTTGCACCACCTCATGCCAAACAGCAGAAATAACACGATCCCAGGAGATCAGTGTTCATAGTGTAATAAAAAAACCCACCGCCCACACACAAAAAAGCAGACAAGAGTTCGTCTCATGTGCAGAAAGAAAATATATACAAGGCACATAAAACACGGCTATCATTCCTTTGAAATGTATGCTTAGTGCTGTGATCATTACAGAAAGCCTGCTGGGTTAGTACCTTTTCGAACATCACAGCACAGACTGTGCAGGGACATGTCACTTCTTTCAAGCAGATATGAGCTGGACTTAAAAAAAATATATGTAAGTGCAGATTGAAAAAAAAGAGTGGAACCGTGCATTGAAAGACCTCATTTGTCCCATAAAACAGACTCATTTTGTGTCTGCCAAGTCATTTGGTGAATTCTTGGCCAAAACATACCAATCTTCTGTTCGATATTGTGGCTGGATTGCAAACGCCAAAGCTTCCTGCTGGGAGACAAATGGATGAGAGAGGTGGGAGGCTGGGAGAGTGGTCATAGTAATCTGCTTGCAAGCCCATCGGCAGTCATTGTTCAATTACTCAGCTCCTGTTGCCACCACACTGGATGGGAGGAGGGGGACCCTGGCATGGGAGAGAAGGTGGGAATGGAGGACACAGGGCCCCTGGCATGAGGGAGGGGGCGAGTGTCCTGGAAATAGAGGGGGATGAGGGAATGATACACAGGCAGTTCGGGGTGGGTGGGATGGAGCTCCTAGGTATGCAGTGCACTCGGCCGACAGAAGCAGCCAACTGTGTAATCCTCCTAGTAAAGACACAGGCTGTCATTCGTGTTCCTGCTTGTTTTGCCAGTGCGGAGAAGTTTGATGTGCAGCATAGATCTGGTGCCCACTCTTGAAAAAGGGCGTTAAAAGATTGGAGAGGGTGCAGCAAAGAGCCACAAAAATGATCTAAGGGCCGCAGAAAACGCCCGACAATGGGAGACTTAAAGAGCTCCTGGAGTTTAGCTTATCCCAAAGTCGAGTGAGTGCGAAGAGAGTTCTCCAGTGCAGCTCTGCAAGAAACCCGCAGGCTGGAAGCTGCAGCCAGACAGGAAATAAGGCCCCCCAGTTACCAGCGAGAGTATAAACTGTCAAAGGAAGTGGGGGATTCTCCATCCTGGGATATTTTCAAATCCAGCCTTGGTGAGTTATGATTTAGTCACATGAATTATTTGGTTCAATACAGTGGTCACTGGGTGAAATTTTAAGGGGCTGTGACACACAGGAGGTCAAACTGGTTGGTCCCTTTGGGCATTAAACTCTATGATTCTATGAATATAGAAAGGGTCCCCAGGACTGGGCCGGGCAGCAGTGGCTTCGAAAAATCATGGAGGTGATCGCCTGGCGTGCCAGGAGAAGGGGGTGCATCGCCACCCAGCATCTCTGGAAAGGCGCAAGGGAAAGACGAAAACGGTCTGGAAATTCAGTCTCATTTTCAATTCAGCTTTTATTTTCCATAGGCTTCAACAGGGTGTTCCAACACACACACAAGCCTCTGGTGTACGCAACACCAGCTTTGCTACAAGCACTGGCAGATCATCAGCTCAATTAACCCATCGGCTTGATCTCGCAAAACAAACAAAACAAAAAAATCACAGCTATTTGGGGGAGGATAAAAGCGACAGCAGTTCAAACTCTCTTGAAGATGCAGGATTATATTGAAGCGGGCTCCACAGTGGTACAGAAAGGAGAGATGCACAGAAGATTTTTTTCACAGCATATATTTACATCTTTAATGATGCTGCAGATGAAGAGCTCAGTCCCTCTGCTGAATTGAAAGACCAGAGCTGCAGGCCCCTCTTTGCACAGAGGCTGAGAAATCTAATTCAGTGTATACTACATTCACTTTACGGTAAGTAGCTTTACAATCAGTAGCTTTTATTGTAATATCCTGAATCAGCTCAGAATATTGCCATGTAAATCACAAAACCACGAGGTGAAGAGGGACAAATCTACTTCACCCCCATGACTTTGCAAACTAAGCGTGCTTTCCTCCCGTTAACCGTGCACCACCAAATCGATTCTTGCATTGAATGAGGAGCAGAATCATTCCCCTTTTTTGTAGCAAGCTACACAAATGAAGTTTGCATGCTGTGCGCTTTAAGTACTTTGAAATCTAGGACTCTCCTCTTTGAAGTGTTACAAAATAAAATGATCACAGGCTTGAGGCTCCCCCATCTTTCAACTGCATCAAGGTAACAGGAATCTCAGTATGAAAATACAAACAGTATCTCTGTCCCATAGCCATCATGTTAGAAAGGTACATTATTATTTTACTGAGAAATGCTTACAATATATAAAAACCAAAAACAAACGAACACCTTACTGTGGTTCTGGAAGACCCGGTAACCCAAGAGGAAGTAAAAATCAGGGAACAAAAATTACACATACAAAAAAAAAATCTATACACAGACCTTACTGGGTAACCATCTTGCTTTAGGGTTCCAGAGCTATTCAGAATACATGTGGAGAGCGTGGCAGTGCTTGGGGGTTACTGAGGGGCAGTCACTGAAAGCAGCTTAGACCCGAGCAGATATGCAAGTTACAAAGATCTGAGCTCTGCTTGGCTTAACCGACGTCTGCAGAACTGGTGCACTGAATGCACTGCATTGAGTTGTGGTATGGCAGGAAAGCGAGCGACTCATTCAGAAGTTGCCTTTGTGGTATTGTGACCTGTCAAAATGGAGGCTTGCCCTAAAAGAAAGCCTGCTTCAATGGAGCTGCGCTGCTCATTTCAAACGTGTTCCTCCGTGTTAGAAATGGACTCTATACAACTGGCCAATCTGCACGTGAAAACAGCCACTGGATTCAGCTTCTGTTATTTGTAATTAGTTTCCTCGCCTCAAACAACACAACCGCTGCTGGACCAACAGGTCAACAGCTGGGTTTTAACCCTGTAAATGTAAACACAACTTTGTACAGCAGTAACACTCATGGCATCTCACACAGCCTTGCAAATACTTCTTCCAAGGCAATTATTGGCAGTGAAGCCGAGTTTAATCTAGTCTGGGCGTCTCTAGGATGGCTGTGCTTCCCGGGAAGGAAACCATTCTACCCTAACGAAGCTTTAACGAGGCATTGTCTGGGCCTACAGTAGCTTGGCCTGTAGCCTCTAACTTACTCCTTTGCTAATTGGAGGTTTAACATTGTGTCCTCCTCACACCAGCCTGCCAAACTACAAACCCGTCTAAGTCTTGTTTGTAAGCCTCTTAACAATCAAATGCAAACCGCTAAAGGAAAGACCCCACCAGGAGGGCCGGCTGTCTGTGAGAGTGACAGGAGCATCCTGGGGAGCACAGAGCTCACATACATTCAGAAGGCAGGAAATGGAGGCAGAGACGTCGCCGGCGTTTTCTCCCACCGGAACAGGGAAGTAGCTGGCAGATGGGATGCTCACCTAAGCACTGAGCCTGCTCAGCAGGGTGCAGGTGCTGCCTCTCTGGAGGACAGAGGAAGCGCTCAGCTCCACAGAAAAGTGCCGTTTAAGTGCAGCATTCTGGGGCTCCCCCTTGATTTTTCTGTTGTATCAATGCACATTTCTCGCATTAAAAAAATAACAATTAGAATGAGTGGATGAGAAATACGAGGTGTGGGTCAGGACGCCCGTGCACGTAGGTTTCAAAAGCCAAAAGACAAACCCCGCTCCCCTCTCCCCAAAGGAAAGCCAACAGCAATGGAGAAAAACACTATCCACATCACACCCGTCCTCCTGCCTCACTCCTCTCTCTCCCTGGCTACGTGATGGAGGCTGTGAGCCCAGAAATGCGGCTGAGACAGGATTAGGGGCAAGCTAGCTAGAGTAAGGTTCCTCTGCCCTTCTCCTCACGTATAGTCCGAGTGGAGGAAGACATGGGAAGGGTGGAGTAGTTCGTGGGTGGGGTGGGGTGGGGGGGCAGAGCCCTGGCAGCTTCACTCCCCTTCCTCCTTGATGCGCTGCTGCTTGTTGCGCCGAGCGTCCATGTCAAAATTGAAATCGTTCCACTCATCGCGGGGCGGGAAGGAGATGGTCTGGCGGAGCGTGAAGCGGACCGCGTCGATGACCCGCTCCCCCCGGGTCTCACTGGAGCCCACGCTGACGGTGGAGGCGCCGCTGGGGGTGCGCAGGAGGTGAGGAGGGGAGGAGAAGTCATGGAGCTGCCGGTGGTCCAGGATACCTTTCCAGATGGCATGGCGGAACTGCTCCGGGATCTTGAGGCTCACCAAATCCTGGAAGGCAAAGAGGTCATCTCCTTTAGCAACGGCTCATTGGACCCAGCTGTCCCTGAGGTGCAACACACAGACCCTGGCTCCCCAGGACACACAGGAAAATGGCCACCACTCCGGCTGAAATCACTGTGCTAAGGGGTTAGAATACTACCAGATGCAAAGAGCGGGCGGTTCTCTGGGTCGCTCTTTCTGAACGGACATTTGTGAAGGCCACACAAACAACGCTAGGAGACGAGACCAGCTGAGCAGAAACACGTGCTCGGGCACAAGCCACCAAGGCATAAAGGTGCTAAACCCTCTTCAGTCTTGTCTCCCAGAACAACCTCCAGGAGCTCATGGGAGAGGCAGGGAGGTCTCAGCACGTCTGAGAATCTAACCATTTCTCTGTAAGCCGAAGAATGGATTTAGAACCTTCACTTTGGGTTCCAATATTTGAAAAACTCTTGGCCTTGAAAACTGCCTCTGTTTAAGGAGATCAAAGCAGCTTGTCACACTGTCCTGGAGATGGAGAAATCCACCTCCCAGAGAGAAAGAGCTGGTTGTGTACTGGTTTTCAAACAGGAACCAAGTGCTATTCAATGGCTGTCCCCATGCAGGACAGCATCCTGGCCATCACCAGAATACAGAGCCCTAAATAGAACAGGGGGATGTGAAGGCTCCAGGGCTGTACAGAAACACTGATCCTCACCCAGGGACAGACAGACCCCACTTCTCCTGTCACCATCCTCCAAACCCAACTCCGGGAATGCTCTGATCTGAGCTCTGCAGCATTTAAGAGTTCAGTTTGGGCTCCACCTGGCCTCTGGGCTAAGATCAGCTCCATTCAGCTGTTCAGTTTGCTCTGGGTCCAACCAACCACACAGTTCAGTATGGGCATGTGAATGAGAGGGCCTGGTGTCTGCGGCCATCTCTACCCATCCCGACACTTCTCTTGCTAGCCAACAGCGGGGTGGACTCAGCCCCCCTTTGGTAAGCCGGGCACCAGTTGCTCAATGAGGTAACAATTGTTTTGGTAAGTCAGTGTTGAGTTGGGATCAGCTCTTCTCGCTGCAGCCCAGCCTACAAAAGCAACAGCAGCCCAGCCTGGCTGAGCTCTGGGGAGCGACAGAGGGGTGGGCAGCCTGCCAGCAGAGAGCAACAGCATCAGAGAAGAGGAAGCAGCCTGGCAGAAGAAGCCACAGTGGAGGGGCAAGAAGAGATCAGGTGGCACCAGAGGAGAGTTTAGCAGTAAGCAACCTGGCAAGATGATTAGTGTCAGGCTGGGAAACAGAGGCAGGGAAAGGAAAACTGCAGACAACGTATGGGCAGCCACTTATTTTTTTGTTTTGTTTTTGAGATCATCAGTTGGCAGGTAAGTCAAGGCATTTCCAGCCCTTATAAATGGAAACCAAGACCTGGAGAATTAATGGGTGTGGGGTTCGGGACTAACCATGAGGCCAAAATAGAGTCAAATACTCTGCGCCAGGCAAAGCGAATACTCGACTGCACTGGGGATGGGTTCGGTCTCTCAGCCTCCTAAAAAGCCTTCTCTGGTTCACAGTAGACTGGATTAAAATTAGCTCCCCTTAAAAAACTCTCTCTCTCTCTCTCTAACAAATATGGAGTCTGGATTCCTAACCCGCCCGGCCCCCAGCATGGGGTGGAGAGAGCGAAAAAACAAAAGGGTGACTGTTACTTACATCCATGGAGTAATGCTCAATCTGATAGATGGTGGTCAGCCCCTGGGTCGTGAAATAATCCACGCAGGATGAGCAGCCCAACCTCGCTAAGAAGCTGCAGGGGAGGAGGGAAGGGAAGGAGAGAGAAAAAGGATCACCCTGGCTGCAACAGCCCAACCGTAGCATAACCAAAGACTCGACCACCTTGCAGCAGCTAGACACTGGGAAGCTGAGCTGTTCCCCGGGGGATCACCTCCTCCAGCATGGCTGAGGTCAGTAGACACCAGACATCACTGCCATAGGATGGCTCTCAGTCCAGTGCCTAGCAGACAGGCGTCCACCTCCCAGGGTGCCACGGTGGCAGGCGGTGACCGGAGCAGAGAGGTAAGGGAGCAGCATAAGCAGTGGAGAGCAAACCCCCACAGGGGGAGTCCTTCCGGGTCCGAGCAGAGGTACTTCACTAAGGGGAGAGCTTGCCCTGCAGACACGCAGTGCGTGGCCAGAGGGCTTCGCTCAATAGATTCATAGATTCACTGACTTCAAGTCAGAAGGGACCATTATGATCGTCTAGTCTGACCTCCTGCACAATGCAGGCCACAGAATCTCACCCACCCACTCCTGTAACAAACCCCTAACCTATGTCTGAGCTACTGAAGTCCTCAAATCGTGGTTTAAAGACCTCAAGGTGCAGAGAATCCTCCAGCAAGTGACCCATGCCCCATGCTGCAGAGGAAGGCGAAAAACCTCCAGGGCCTCAGCCAATTTGTCCCAGAGAAAAATTCCTTCTTGACCCCAAATATGGCGATCAGTTAAACCCTGAGCATGTGGGCAAGACTCACCAGCCAGCACCCAGGAAAGAATTCTCTGTAGTAACTCAGATCCCACCCCATCTAACATCCCATCGCAGACCAGTGGGCTATTTACTGCTAATAGTCAAAGATCAATTAATTGCCAGAATTAGGCTATCATACCATCCCCTCCATAAACTTATCAAGGTTAGTCTTGAAGCCAGATATGTCTTTTGCCTCCACTACTCCCCTTGGAAGGCTGTTCCAGAACTTCACTCCTCTAATAGTCAGAAACCTTCGTCTAATTTCAAGTCTAAACTTCTTAGTGTCCAGTTTATATCCATTTGTTCTTGTGCCAAATTGGTACTAAGCTTAAAGGCTAAAATGCATTACACAAACACAGCCGCGCCTCTAAACAACATATCCATGCCTAACTGTCAGTGTTAGGCTAAAGGAAGCATTAGCCAACGTGTTTGGACTCCCAGGAGGAAGCAGGACTCTGTCAGAAGCCCCTGGGTTCTATCCCCAGCCCTGACAGCGACTTATTTTGTGACAATGAGAAAAATCCCCTCAGTCTGATTGATCCCACCAAGCACCTCAACTATTGATGACTCCAAGGGGGGCTGAGGCCACTCATCAGCCTTGTAGGCCCCAGGCTGTATCCTCCGTTTCCCTTCCCGTCTGATGGGGACAATGCTGCTTGCTGAGCCTACCTCCGAGTGGGAGGGGTGTCAGTGTTATTCGACTACTGTTCGAGAAGCACAGAAACGCTGGCGTGAACGGTGCTACTGGTCAGTGTGCCAAGGACCACCCCTTGGATGTGTTCTATTGAAACTGCTCCTCTCATATCCTCCCCAGGGAGGATCAATCTGATAGCCCCAAAGATGGGAAGGAGAGAGTGCCCAGGTGACCGTGTGGCCCATACACATTACCCTCGATGCGCGAGGCCTTGTTTTCTAAAGTCCTTCTAGCCCCTTGGGTTTGGGTCTCGCCGGGCTGCTCCTGCTCACCTGACAATGCTGCAGTCTGTCGGGTAGGGAGGTGGCGGGGTGCAATGAGATGTCGACGGCATCGAGAGGGAAGGCGGCAGCGCCTGCGTAGGGCTGAGACCGTTCATGTCTCCGGCCATTGCCATGTGGGCGCCCATCATGGGAACTAGATGAAACAAGCAAAGGGAAAGAATTGTTACATAGAAATTCCAGCCCAATGGGCCTTCCCGGGCAGCTCCTTGACTCGGAAACACTGCGTATTTCAGAGAGAGTCTTAATGCCACCATAAAGCACCCCAGTGTGCTGTATCATGGGGGTTATCTTGGGTCAGGAGAGCTCTCAAGTCTTCTCTCCTAACTGGGGTAACTGTAGATGATAATCCAGGCAAAGGAGCAGAGGGAACGACTCCACTCACAAATATGCTGGATGGAAACCTAAGCAAACCACAGGCTTCTCAGTTTTCTTTGCAGCAGAACAGTGGACAGGATAAAGCCAGCAGGGCAACCCAATACAAACACTGAACCACCTGGTTTTCAGAGACACAAAGCCCCCTAAGAAAGTCACAGGGTGCCTTGTGTCTCTGAAACCCCAGCCCTAAATTGCACCTGGATTGGCAGAGCTGCCGAGCACCACTCTGTGGTTGGGATTTTGCCCCGTAGGCTGCAATCGGAGGTGCACGCTGCACAGATCTTCTCTGAACTTAGGAAGCGTTTTCACAGACCCAGAGAAAGCAATGCCAAGGAGACGAGTTTGCAACTTCTCTTTAAAAAGGGAACGGGGAGGCAACTGAATGGTAAAAGCAGAAGACGTTACTGCAGCAGTACGTCAAGCCTGCAACACCTAGCACTTTTTACCGTGATTTCAGACGCGGGACACATATGTCACATATGGGGAAACGGAGACATGGACACGTCATTGAGAGACCGCCAGTCAGCGACAAAGCAGACAGAGGAACCCAGATTTCCGGAAGCCCAGTCCTGTGCACCAGTACTGCCTCGAGGGCAGCAGGATTGGCTCCATGACTCGCGCTGGGTCTACACAGCTGGATCAACAGCCCTAGAGCCTGAAACTTGCTCTCTGCAGAACAGGGTCAGTATAGCCAGCAGCCGTGCATGCTTCCTCCACCCCACCCCCACAAACATGCCACAAGGAGGTGTGATTCCCAGCTCGCATAGACAGACATGTATTAGCAATGCTCCAGCTAGCGTCACAAAAATAGCGTGATTGCAGCAAGTCAGGTGGTGGGGCAGGATTGGACGCTGTCGATGAGCCCGAGCCGTTGCCTGTGCTGCCAGGACCGTGCTGTTATTTTTACCACGCTACAACGTCAAGAGCTAACACGTCTGTTTGAGCGAGCTGGGAATTACACCTCCCAGAGACAGTATAGATGTACCCCCCCCGGAAGGAGGACTGAATGCCCTTCTGAGCGGGAAGGTGGTTCCACCTAGGCCTGAAATCCTGGGCCACTGTGCTGTGATTGCCGAATGGGGGCTAACGGAGATGGGTGCTGGGACACGAAGAGAGATCACCTGACCAATTCATCCCACTCCTAACCCCTAGTCAAATACACCAGGAGGGCAATGGGGAGCAAGAACAGAGAAGCATTAGAAACAGCCAGCTCCTTACTGTTGGTTCCCATGCCGTCAGGGATGGCGGTAGGGGTCAGAGCATTGCGCTGCTGGGGGTTGATCAGCTGGCTGACGGAAGGCAGCTTGTTCACGCTGTTCATCTTGCTGAGCGGCGGGGAGTTGGATCCGTAAGACGACTGCGACTGCATAGAAGTCCTGCAAAGTAATGGAGAGGTTAAGAAAAACAAACTGTTGAGCAATAGTCAACATGGCTTCTGTAAAGGGAAATCGTGTCTTACTAATCGATTAGAGTTCTTTGAAGGGGTCAACAAACATGTGGACAAGGGGGATCCAGCGGACATAGTGTACTTAGATTTCCAGAAAGCCTTTGACAAGGTCCCTCACCAAAGGCTCTTATGTAAATTAAGCTGTCATGGGATAAAAGGGAAGGTCCTTTCACGGATTGAGAACTGGTTAAAAGACAGGGAACAAAGGGTAGGAATTAATGGTAAATTCTCAGAATGGAGAGGGGTAACTAGTGGTGTTCCCCAAGGGTCAGTCCTAGGACCAATCCTATTCAATTTATTCATAAATGGTCTGGAGAAAGGGGTAAACAGTGAGGTGGCAAAGTTTGCAGATGATACTAAACTACTCAAGACAGTTAAGACCAAAGCAGATTGTGAAGAATTTCAAAAAGATCTCACAAAACTAAGTGATTGGGCAACAAAACGGCAAATGAAATTTAATGTGGATAAATGTAAAGTAATGCACATTGGAAAAAATAACCCCAACTATACATACAATATGATGGGGGCTAATTTAGCTACAATGAGTCAGGAAAAAGATCTTGGCGTCATCGTGGATAGTTCTCTGAAGATGTCCACGCAGTGCGTAGAGGCGGTCAAAAAAGCAAAAAGGATGTTAGGAATCATTAAAAAGGAGATAGCGAATAAGACTGAGAATATATTATTGCCCTTATATAAATCCATGTACGCCAACATCTCGAATACTGTGTACAGATGTGGTCTCCTCACCTCAAAAAAGATATTCTAGCACTAGAAAAGGTTCAGAAAAGGGCAACTAAAATGATTAGGGGTTTGGAGAGGGTCCCATATGAGGAAAGATTAAAGAGGCTATGACTCTTCAGCTTGGAAAAGAGGAGACTAAAGGGGGATATGATAGAGGTATATAAAATCATGAATGTTGTAGAGAAAGTGGATAAGGAAAAGTTATTTATTTATTCCCATAATACAAGAACTAGGGGTCACCAAATGAAATTAACAGGTAGCAGGTTTAAAACAAATAAAAGGAAGTCCTTCTTCACACAGCACACAGTCAACTTGTGGAACTCCTTACCTGAGGAGGTTGTGAAGGCTAGGATTATAACAATGTTTAAAAGGGAACTGGATAAATTCATGGTGGCTAAGTCCATAAATGGCTATTAGCCAGGAAGGGTAAAGAATGGTGTCCCTAGCCTCTGTTCATCAGAGGGTGGAGATGGATGGCAGGAGAGAGATCACTTGATCATTGCCTGTTAGCTTCACTCCCTCTGGGCACCTGGCATTGGCCACTGTCGGTAGACAGATAGTGGGCTAGATGGACCTTTGGTCTGCCCGGCACGGCCGTTCTTATGTTCTTATGATGTTGAAGCTTAAGGAGTAGATAGGAGCTTGAGCCAAATCTTGTGTGTATCCTGGGAGGAGGGTTATCGGGTCTAGTTTTATATAAATTACAGATATCACAGGGGTGTCAGTAGGACAGCTTGTTGAAAAATATCTATTTTTCATAGGAAATGTTGAAAAATAATTAAAAAACACAAATTTCCCCAGAAAAAATGTGGGTTTTTTGGGGTGTTGGGAGAACAAACTGAAATGTTTTGAGGGGGGAGTTTGTTTTGTTTTGGTACAAATTCAGTTTTTGGTTTTAAATAAACCCAGAAAATTTCTACCAAAAATGTTCAGGGTTTTTTGTTTTCTTTATTTGTGTTTTATTTATTTTATATACAAATATTCTACTGAGCCAACATTTTTTCAAAAATCCATTTTCATAAAAAAAAGCAGAGATGAAGCGATTTCGACCAGCACTAGTCAATATTGACAGCTGGCTGCAGACATTGGGATAGTTTTCAAGTTAGGGAACAATTATTACATTGGCCTTTTTAAAAACTCTTTGCTGAGGATTCACATAATCAGGCCAACCCTCTATTTCCAGGTGTGAATTACAACCAGAAGTTCCCTGCTGAGGCAACAGGTGTTTCTGATCTCTATGGAAGCAGAGATTTTAAAAGCAGTTTAGGGGATCTGGATATGCAGCTTCTGTTAGTTTTAATGGGAATTGGATGTCCAAATCCCTTAGGCAGGGCCGGCACTTCCATTTAGGCAACCTAGGCGGTGGCCTAGGGCGCTAGGATTTGAGAGGGCAGCATTTTGCTGCCCTCGGCGGCAATTCAGCGGCGGGGGGTCCTGCCGTGCTCCGGGTCTTCGGCTGCAATTCTGCGGCGGGTCCTTCACTTGCTCCAGGACCCGCTGCCGAAGTGCCCCGAAGACCGGGAGCATGGAAGGACCCCTGCCTAGGGCGCCACAAACCCTGACGCTGCTCCTGCCCTTAGGCTGTTCTGAAAAAATATCACCCTCCAATTACACGTCTCCAAGCCAGACTAAAATCAGCAGCCTCTTCGTGCACCAAAACTAGAAGGTAACCAACTAAACCCTCTCCAAATCCTCCCATGCAAACAGCCTCACTCCAGCCAGTATTAACAGATGCTTCTGTAATAGGCCTGCCCAGGGGGAGCTGCTTGTGAGATCTCTCCCCTCCCCACCCTGGACGGCTTGCAGGGCAGGATTTCATCAGGGAAGGTTCAGAGAGTGCCAGAGAAGAGTGCTCATGAATGGCAGCCCAGTCCCCAGCTTGAGTTACAGCCATGGCATTCCATCAGGAGTTGGGTATTATTTGGAATATGCAGAAAATGATCATTAAGGCCAGTCTAATAGTGTAACTGGCAGTGACAGCGTGTCACGCTGTCATAGGAGACTAGCCTCTCCCCCCTGTATGCTGGGCAGAGATCTACCATGCTGAGGGCAAAGGTGCTTGGGAACCGGGCAAGCTTCCCAAATAAAATAATTTCTAACACGGCTTCTTGCCTAGCGGAGCTACAGGGCTTGAGTGATTGCTCTGCTGCATTCCAATCAGGAAGTACCTGTGGGGAGGGGGAACTTTCTCCCTGTTATTTCCCATCAGTAAACCCACTCATCTGTTCTCTACCTGATTACACTGGATTCCTGGGAACGGACATTTCTTCTATGTGAATGATGTCGTGAATGCATGTGTGATCTCATAGACCACCTGAAATTGCAGACTTCACCATAAATTTCCTGCCGATAAAGAATTTTTTTTCTTTTAAACTAAAAGACCCTGATTTCTGGATGACCTACTGAAATCTTTAGCATCCAAGCCCTACCTCCATACAGACAGGTAGTCTCCACCAGCCCTACACTTTTTAGGCTTACTACATTGGGTGGTAACAGGATGCAGTATCTGGAGCCTGAGGAAGTGCAGACTAATTACACAGTTATAGGAGTTACAGAAGGGCGTGAAGGGACCGCCTTGTATTCTGGGGGCACAAACGAAGGACAAGATCCAAAATAAACTTTACAGACCCAAGGAAAAGAGACAGCACAAGATGCGTACAATTAACATTAGTGATGGATGCAGCTCCCAAGGGGAAATGATTCCAAGTCTTGAAATTCAGAGCCAACTTTTCAGGGCAGGGATGGCGATTTATATCAGAGGTTTCAGTTCAACCATTGTAAAAGTCCAGGCCAGCCACCAAGTTCAGGTCCAGCTTGATGCCTCGTTAAGGTTCAGAAGGGGGTTGGATTTGGAGGTTTAGTGAAGGGACATATTTGGGTGCTTACGCTAGCCAGACTTGGGATAACATGAGCAACATAAGGCTGAGCAGATGCCTGGTGCAGCCGTTCTCTTGCTTGCAATGCTTATGCAGCCAGAGGCAGGCAAATCACCACGTGACAAGCTCTCACCAGCCTAACTCTTGTCAGGTTAATGGAGTGTCATCAGAAGAGAATTTGGTAAAGCTTGAGAGTGGTTTTACTTTTAAAAAATACAGTGCTTGTAAGATGATTTGGGGTGTGTGTGCCTGGATCTACTGGGCAGGTGTCTCAAAAGCACTCAGCACTGGATCTAAGGCTTCTCCTGCTCACATTTCAGAGAGCACAGTTGGGCTAATGCTGAATGCTTTTGAAAATACCGCCCACCAGCGTCTCACTCAGAGCTGATCTTTCTCTCGCTTCCTCCAGATTTACCCTGGTCTGATTCCCTGAAGCCAGTGGAGTCACAGGTACAAACCAGGTGTGAGATTACAATCAAGCTCCATATGTTAATGTCCATAAGCACTTCAGCTCAACTATTTTATCATGTAAGAAGATAGCCAGAATATTAAGAGGCAGACAGAAAAAGAAAGATCCCAAGATAAACCAAGATGCAAAAGTTTATTGAAAATTAACATCACACATCCATGTAGCAACAGCCTCAGTAACACAAGAAAGTAGTTCCTGGTATGAAACAAACAGTAGACTACCTAGCGTTTGGCGATCTGTTTATAACCAACTGCTTTGTTTCCTCAAATTCCTTTTTTTTCCTTTACATGTATTAAAAATCCTTGTGGATGAAGCTCTTATTTTAAAATGATGTTTAATGAGTCCAAGGAAGATTATAAGTAGGAGCATTAAAATCCATTTGATACCAATGCCGATGAAATGCATTTTAATATCAAGGCATAAGGACTTCAATCATCAGACTATTACGCTTCTTGGAACAGTCTGATGCAAAAGGCACAAAGTCAAATATTGCAACTGATTTTTCTTTTTTTGAAAAGAGACTAGCTAAGCATATGGCCAACAACTTTTGTAGTTATGCAAACTACTGTAAGGGTAATCAACTCTCATATTTCAGGGCATGAACTGATCATCTGGAAGGGCCAGGAAAGAAGTGTTTCCACTTGCAATGCCTGGCATGGTTGGCAGGGCTACTTTCAGGCAGGGAAGTATTAGCCCCTATCAAAGGCAGGATATTGGAATTGATGGATCACTGGGCAAATCCTAGAAGTTCTAGGGCCTAATCACAAGACCCTTCTTCACACTGGTGAACATTTCCCCACATGCATAGTTCAACTGAAGTCAATAAGAAACATTCACCAACATGAAAGAATGGTTACTTACCTGACAGTAACCGTGGTTCTTGGACATGTACTTATCAGTGTGGACCCCACTCAAGGCAAGTGTGCAAGATAGAAATTTTTTTGAGTAGCTGAGACATGGCTGCACCATGGCATCCTCATGAGGCCCACCCACCAGGCTAAAGGTCTAAGGAGCAGAGAGGCCGCAACCCTTTGTTTCCTCACTAATTCAGAATCCTGAATAGGTAGGACGCCAAGTGGTGGGATCTGGGAACCTCACCGATTTCTGACATGGGGACATACCCGAAGAAGGCAGAGGATGCAGCTTAAGCTCTAGTGGAATGAGCCGTAATATTTGGAGGGAGAGGTACGTCAACCATTTGGCAGCAGATTGATAGGCAGAGCACGATCCACTTGGATGGTCTCTGGGAGGAGACTGCTTGACCTTTGAGTGCACCAGAGATGGCAATGAAGAAATAAGACAATAGCCAGAAGAGTTTCGTTCTGTCAAGGTAATAGAATAAAGCTCTGGAAACATCCAAAGGTGCTCTCAGAAAGAAAACCGGTACGTGGATGGATTGGTTTAAAATGAAAGCCTGAGACAACCTTCGAAATAAATTTAGGATGAGGTCTCAGCACTGCTGTGTCTCGGATGAATGCTGGGTAAGGAAGATCAGCCATGAGAGCTTGGAGATCGCTGACCCTCCTGTCCTATGTGAGGGCAACTAAAGAGTTCATCTCAAGAATGGTGCTGGTGCCACTGGTGTCGATGCCAGGCAGCGTTTGTTCAGTGCCGGGCTGGCGGCCGGGTTGGTGGCCAAGCCAGCACCACTCGCCTCTGCCTGGGAAGCAGGTTTAGTGGGTCATTCCCAAGAGGGCTGATGTTTCTGCAACTCCCCACGGGAGACCAAGGACCAGTGCTAGAAGCCAGGTCTGTCCTGCCTTGTCTTGTACCATCTTCCAGTGCCAGAACAGACCTTGGTGCCAAGTGCTTGCCTGATACAGATAATTTCTTGTTCTTGTCACATTCTGGCTGGTGGGGGCAGGAGGATTTAACAGGGGTCAGATCCGTCTTTGAGGTGGCACTTCTCTCCTGTGGTCAGAAGTTACCCTCACAGATTGTTCTGAGAGGCAGAGTTTGAGATGGACACCCCTGAATTTCAGAGTCCTCGCCAAGAAGGAATTGCACATGGCTCTTGCCAAGACAGAATAAGGAACAGAGATGGTCATTGGCAAGAAGAATTAAGCCATCACAAGATGTACCTGGCTTAAAGCCTGAAGGCCTTGAGTCGGCCATTAGCGGAGAAAGGTGCTAAGTACCAAAACGGGTCGGCTTTTTGTTTTTGTTTTTTGTTAAAATAACCAGACTGGAAAACAAAGTGCAGAAGAATACTTAGGACTGAAATCTATCGAACAAGTTAAATCTAAGAAGCATCGGGGGTCAGCAAGCGAAGAGCATTAGCTCGGTTTCACCATCATGGCAGTGCGGGGGTAGAGGTTGTGGACACACTTCATGCTCCTGGCTGGCGGGAACAGGAGGAGCTCACTGTGCAGACGCAGCCCAGTAGATACTGCTGCTCAGAAGATTCCTATCTTGATCATATGAGGCCCTTGCGTACCAAGAGTGGGATCCACACTGATGCGAGCACCTCAAAGAAGAATCAGGGCTTCACAAGCCAGCGTAGGCTCAGTCCAACCCCCAGTGAAGTCTGTTAACTTCAGAAACCCTTCTGAGTTCAGTGGGAGTTGGATTGGTCCCAGTACGGTTGACACAAAATCAATGAGTCTTTCAAATGACTTCAGCGGTCTGTGGAACAGACCTTTTATGACCATGGACAGACAATTATTTATTCAGGTTGGAGGTCATATTTCTAAGAAAAAAAAATCTTGCCTATGCTAATTAATGTGCTTATCACCTCCCTCTGTCCAGCAGTACAAAATATTTTAACTACTTGCATTACTACTGCATGACCAGCATTAAAACAAGGACTACTTGACCACGGTCACAATCCCCAGCTGTTTATTCTTAAACATACCCCCGTCCCACCACCCCGATTGAAAACATCTTTAATTTAACAAGACAAGAGGCATTTTACGATTGAGACCTGCTCAGAGAAACTCTCGCGAGTTTCACAAATACAGCAATAGTAACAGTAGAGAGTTTTAACAAACATATTACAAAAAAAAAATACATTGAGGAAGGCGCCATTGCGGTTTCAGACCTCCCAATGCTAACGCTATAGCTAAGAGATCTGCAGAACTGTTTATTCTTGCAAAGTTTGAGTCCCTTCAAGAGATTGTTTTCACTATTTTCTCTGTTTCTAACAAGCTGGTTTTTTTGTTTTTATTTGCCAGAGTTCCTAGTCCCAAAAACCCCCAGCTTGGCTCATGGATAGACTGATGGGTTTGGGGGGATGGAAAGTTTTAAGATGGCTTCGCTCTGTTTGGGAAGCTCTCTCCTGGAGTCCGAGAGTTCACTCCTGAAGCAGGCCGAAAGGAGACTGTAGAGGACGAACCAGAGAAAAGAGAAGATGAAGGCTTAGGACCTTTATAAACAACCCAGAAGAGAAAGACCTCCTTTCTACCTTCATGATCACAGTACAGACTAGAAGGAAGAGAAACCCGACGTGACTCGGGGCCTGCATGCAAGGGTCTTGGACAGGAAGGTTCAGCATGCCAGACAGCCCTAGTACGAGTACTCAAGAACAAAGGAAAGTAACAGAAAAAGAGCACCACGACTAATGGACGCAGAAATTCAATTTCCAAATCACAGGGCACAAATACGTCTTTGGTGTTGATTCCAGCGACTGATCAGCAACACATTGATCAAGCATGAGCCATGAGTGGGAAAAAGCTCTCATAACTGGGGGTGGAAAACCCAAGTCTAACTGTAGACCACCCCCCACTTTCTTTACTTTAAAACAGTGGCTGGTACCAGACAGGAGAATAATCCAATTTATTGCAAGAAGGTTTCATTGGGTTAATCTGCCAACCACACCAACGCCATCCTTCCAAGGCTGGTTATTCCATGCCACGGGAGTGGAACATAATGCATAGGGTAGCACTGAGATCCACACTATATAAATGTGGTGTATGTGTGTGTGTGGGGAGGGCTCTACATCATCTGCACAATAAAATATACTACTACTTCCTCCCACTCGGCCCTACCTTTTTGCTCCCTTTCCCTGTGATATTCCTCCAGTCAGAACACCACCCAAATGCCTGGAGCTTACAATGCACACAAGCAATACGAAGCATGCAAGGCAGACCATTAGCGTTCAGACTGTTAACGGTGAGCAACTAGACCAAGGTGTGAACGGAAACTTCACTGATAACATTGTTATTTTTCTACTGACTGCAGTGCAATTTCGCAAATTCATGCCTTAGTCTGATCACCATAAGCATTTGGATTGTCCCGCCTCACTGACGCAGACTTGAAATATGAACTCCCTGGAGCACGGGTAACAAGGAGCTCGCTCACGTAGACTCAAAGCCAGTCAATGGTCTGCAAGCTACGGCCATGTTGATACTACAGAGGTACTTTGCTGGGAAACAGTGATAAGATGGCTCCTAATTACAGGAACACTTTGTAAAATTGCTTTAACCAATTTATGGCCAATCCAAATTAAGTGCAGTTTGCACTACCTGAACACTGAGTACCGGAGCGAAACTGAACACCAAAAAACGTTGGCTGAATTGGAGGAAGTGTTCCGGTCACATCCATTACAGACTGAGGAATAACTCATGAGGGAAACAGGAAATCTCATTGCATTTACAGCTAGAATATTGGAAGGTTCTATATGGCAACTGGTAGAAGGGTCTTTCCCATCTCTAAGTTCTAGGATTCCCTGGTAATGCAGCAAGTCTGTGTTTTAAACTGGTGTGGCTGGCAGACTGAATGCAAAGTGTCTTCCAAATTAAAGTATGTATTGGTCTTATAAAAATGCACTCAAGGCTTTGTCTGTGGCATATGCAGGATGAAAACTGTTGCTAAACCCCCACCTATGATCATGAAGGTATCTGGCATGCCAGTAAACTAGGGAAAACCATGCATCAAAGAATGAGTAGACAGAATGCAATACGAGACAGAGAGAGAGAGGGAAGAAGGGAAGGGAAGGGTATCTGTCAGAATGTAATTATAGTGAAATATTTTCTGATTACCTTGTCAAATGCAGCACTTTTTGACCACCATTAGGCTGGTCATCTCTCTCTCCCAAAATATTAAGACAATTATTTTTCCTACCTGCCAAATGCAGTCCGACATTTTTGCATGAAAACTGCAGGCTCTTACAGTATTTTTCCAAGCAGACCCATTTTACTGATTTTTAAACAATTACTATATTGCTGTTGTGGTTTCCCCTTTTGCTTTTTCCAATCCTCAACCACACCCCTTTAAAGATTAAGATGAAACTTTTAATGTGAAGGGGGGGAGGGGAGGGTTCAGCTCTTAACTATGGTTCTAAAAGGTCATTTGAAATAAACCAGTTTCTCTTTGCTTAGAACTTGATTACAGAGCACAGCCACGCGCACACAGCTACATCTGGGGAATACACAGCCACAGGCAGCACACCAAGGCAATGAGATGCAGGCAATCCCCAGTGGGATCAGTCAGACACACAATCCACAGGGCTGACTGCAGGTGTAATTGGTAGCTTTGAATCTCCTAACCGTGCATGCAACTCCAGCACACATTTTTGAAAGCGTAGCCCTATACACAGAAGTATTTTCCTTTTCTTTAAAAACAGCCTGACAAATGAGTCACTGTTTATCTCGTCCTGATAAACAAGCAGTGACTAAACCTCTCCTACCAGATTAGCAGCATTCACTCATTTTGACCTTACTTCATAGAAGAGACCATGTCACTGAGTCAGCTTCTCCGGAATTTCCTCTCTTCGTTACCCCTTTGCTGAGACCTTGGAAACTCCTTTACCCCCAAGCCTTAGGCAGGTGGTAGCAGACACCAACCCATAGGTTGGTTCTTTATCCCTAAAGGTCTCTGATTCTTGCTTGTTTGTGCTGGGATGAATCCAGCTGACCCACTGTACGGCTGGTTTGCCAAAGTACTCCAGCCAGAAAGCCAACCAAGCCTAAGAAGTTGATATTTTTAATGCACTTTTCAGTACGGACTAAGGCCACCTTGCAGGAGAGCTCAGCTATTACTGTACTTGTATTGTGCAAATGCTGAAGGGTAACTTTCCTCCTCCATTCGTTAAAGCTCTTAATCTTTCTCCACAGTATCTGGGCACACTTGGCAGCGGAGAAATGAACACACGACTGGAGCAGCGCCAGGAGACGTGCGGAAAAAAGTTTCATTAAATTAAGTGGATGGACTCATACACACAGACACAGTTTCTAAAGGTAAAAATACCAACTTTGCCTGCCAGGAACCCATCCCATTGATACGGAAAGAGCAAAAACAGTAATTATGGCAAAGCAACACCGTCGGCATTGAGAGGAAGGGTGTCATTTACGTCAATCCTCTTCTGCTTACAAAACCATTTTTATATAGAAATGGCTGTATCAGGGGTATCTTTAAAGCCCCAAAGGTATCTCTGGGTGCAAGCAGGCTGTGTCTACAGCTAGCCTTTATGACGCAGACAAACTCACAGTGCAGACTCCTGAAACGTAATGGGAATCTTACCAAGTAGATAGGAAAGCCCCACAAGTGACCAATGTGCTCCATCCATTTCAGCCCAAGCCTTGGCTAACGTCCCTCTAACACTATGGCTGGCACTCATACTGCATCCTCTACACACGGGGTGAAATGTTCCACTGTGCAAAGAGTGCGCACAAGGCCGAGGCACCACGTAAGCCCCAGGACAAGGCTGAGGTACCTATGGGCTCAAGTGAGACTTATGAGGTACTTCGGTCTCGTGCTGCCCCTAGTCACAGCGTTATGTGACACCCACAGCCTCCAGGTGAACGTACACCAGCAGGAATGAATGCGACTGCATGGGTGGGTGCGTACAATACACACTGCTGCTTTCTGCTGACTGTTCTCAAGCAAGCAGTGCAAGTCCCAAGACCTGGGCTCTATCCTCAGCTGCGTCACAGCCTCAGTACGACTGTGGGCAAGCCAGAGTCTTCGCGATGGCTCAGTTTTCCCTGGCTGCAAACTGAGGAGCATGACAGCTTCTCTCTCTGAAGTTAGAGAAGTAGTGGCAAAATTAATGCTCGTGAATGCGCTGATATCCTTAAACGAGGGGCCTGATGCGTGTGCTAAATATGGCCTTAAACACCCCACGGACACAGCGCTTCTGCCCCTCCCTCTTTTACTTCTGCAATTTTTAACCTACCCTTTTAATTTCCCACTAAGGAATAGCATCTGTCCGTCAAGGATATCAAAGTCATTTATTGAAGGCACAACTGCCCGGTCTAATGTTCTTTACAATCCCACCTCATTATGCTCTTGGAAGAGCGCTCATAGATAGATTCCAAGGGTGGGTGAGTTGCTGCTGTGGAGTATTTTCTCTTCGCCACAGAGTATGTCCCACATCCTGTATTGCTTAGCTCAATTGTCAGTGCTCAGTACGTTTCTGTCTGCAGGCAGGTTAATGCAAGTGGCTGGACAAAAAGTACTTCGAACTCTCGATCCACAGCCTGGGCATTCCAGTTAAGAAGCAAGCATTCCGTTCTTCGCCATGCGTTTCGTACGGTCAAAGGCAAACCGTATGTGATAACCAGGGACTGGACCGAGTGGGAGGGAGGCAGAGAGGGTTCGGTTGCCCTATTACTGAGCTAGGAGAAAGCTGCGGAGTTGGGATCTAGCTCTCAGCTCCTCTAAACTTTTGGATCCAGGGATTTGTTTTGAGTCCATCTCTAGCGATGACTGATTACTCCTGCCACATCTGGCCAACAAGTCACTCTGCTCTGGGCCTTACTATCAGGCAGGATTTTGCCAGAGGGTGGTAACCAGAGTATATTCGGGCATTTCTTAACCACCACATCAATGGCTGAGTGTGTGGGGACAACAGGGAAACCCTCTCTCCTCCTCTCCCACCAACAAACAGTTGGTAAGCATACTCACTGCTTCTGGAGCAGGTGCTGCTGCTGCTGCTGTTGCTGCTGTCTGTATGTCTCAATCGTGTGCTGCGGGAGGTACTGCATGAGCTCCAAGGATTCTTTGATCTTTAGCAGCATTTCATATGTCTCCCGTCCCCGTACCTGAACAATGGGGATAAGGCAACACTTACAGGGCTTGGATCTAAAGTTACAAAGCCACAGGGTAGGAGTTCCAGCCACCTCCATGAACTTCTGCTAAAACCAAACAAACCACAGCAGAGCAGGATGCAAAAACACTGGCTACACATGCTGTAGATGCTGGGTATAAACCTGCCATTCCATGTTATATACTGTGGGTATAACTGCCGTGCCAGCCTTTCAGAGGAGATAGACTGAAGCTTCACAATCCAGATCTGGATTACGAACACTCGACATCTGGGGGCTGTTTAGATTGAAGCCTTTCATTTGGCTCCATATGAATATACCGGGAAAATTCAGACCCAGCTGTTTAGCACTCTGCGATAATGCAGCGGTAGACGCCAGAGAAAATCCTACGTTACATTCTCTTGAGATAAGATTTTGATAGGCCTGGATTTAAATATCACATTCCCCAAGAATAGGGGTGCTTGGATCTGAGGGACCAGTTTGGGTCCATCTCTTCCTTTAAGTGAACTGTGCTTTGAGTGCCAGGGGCAACATTACTCACTGAGAAAACCAGTCAATTAGCAATTACAGACATTTTTTGCTCTTCTATTCCTGCCATGTGTTTATTACAGCATATTTCATTTTGATCATTTTCTCTGCAGTGCTGATAATGCTCATAAAAGCCAAAACCCATCCATCTTGGAGAGAAAGAAAAGGTCCAGTCCATTATTGCTGGAGGAAACTTGAATTTCATAAACTCAGATATGAGAGGGGAGAAAGACCTATTGGGCCATCCAGTCCACCCACCCACCACTGCAGACCATTCCCTTTGTACATTCTTGGGTGCTTCGTCCAAGCCATTCTTAAACAATTCAAGATAAAGCTCACCCCTAAAGCCAATAATCTGTTGATAATTGTGCATCATGGATGTAGTTATTTTACTTAGAACCAAATAAGCAGCTGATTTACCTCAATTAATTTAGCTGATGCCCAAGGAATTAGAGAAACATGGGCAAAAACTAAAACCAGTACAAAGCTTACCGGTAAGTACAGGAGCTCATCATCTGGAGAGCGACGTTTTTTGATAGATGTCATCTGTATCCCATGCGTACTCTGCCGAAACGCTGCAAGGAAAACCCCACAGTTCCTGATTAGAATTTGGCATGTCTACTGCCACTGGGTTTTCAATGAGGTCTCTGTGCTCAGGACCCATAGGTTTGAAAAGGGTTGCTGGCTAAACAGCATCTGCCAGGGCGTGAATGTGACTTGAGGCATCTGTTTGTGGCTATGAAAGTATGGTGCTGATTCTCATATCTTTGATAGTGTAGAAATGGTCTTCACAAATGGGAAATGAGTCAACAAGAGAGTGCTGGGCAAATAGAAAATCCACAAAGAACTGCACTCAGGACAACAAGCGGGTCTTTCCAGACAATGTAACGAATCTAAGCATCTCAGGGCTGCCTAGCTCTCAATGAATCATCACCATATTTCCCATAACTCTTTAAGAGAATGGGCTGAGTGGCGAAGAAGTAGAATCTATTGATGAGGTAAATCCCTACAGCTTGTTGTTCCAAGCTAAATTCTGGAGCTTGGCTAAGTGGAAACACTGAGTATGCAGGAAACCTGGGCTGTTTGACTGGGTCAATGTCTGGGCTTAATCAGAGTCTTGAGTTCAGTTCCCCTTCAGTGGAAGGGTAGCAGACCAACCCTCAGACCATGTTCCATATTTAGGATATCTGTAACACTATTTACAACAGACAGGATTTCAGCGCTGCGAGGGAATCTGCATGCTATCGGTGACAGAAATGCTGGTAGGATAACAGGCCCAAACCAAAGAGACAATTTGTCTGAAAGCAATTAATGTTTAGTGGTTTTAATTCACTGCTCAAGCAGAAACCCTCCAAAGAGCCTTTTCTAAGAGAGTGGTGATTGCTCTTCCACCCCACATCCTCCAGCTCAGTCTTCTCCAATCTTGGCTGCTCTGGTACCGAAGCTGGGGTGCTTCCCACACCCTGACAGCTTAGGCTGCGAGCCCGCCCAGCTGTGCCAGCTACTTACGGCGTTTCGTACCGTCGCCATTCTTTGTATTGTCGGAGACTTGCTGCTTTCTAATGCTGTCCTCGTCCGCTTTGCGGTCCCTCCCCGGACAAGCGCAAATGCGGGCTTCAAAACACCGGCGGCCTAGGACTTGTCCACTAGAGCGAGGAGAAAGAGGGGAGGCATTAATTCAAGCCCAGCGGTGACCAGCAATGCCTTCGCACATTGAAACTTAACACAAGGGGCAAACTTTCCCACTCCCTGCCTGGATCACAACCAGAATGGCCCACATCTGAACGAGAGACTGGCTAGCAGCTACCTGCTTTGTGCTAACCACACAAGTGGATCCACCACCCTGGTCACTGCATCTCAGCTTGTTCTGTGAATCCCTGCAGTAGTACTGCGGTTGCCAAACGGCTGCTTGCATTCACAATGCAGCCACTGGGAATTTACACCTTTGAGCATCTCAGAACTAGACACACGTGGAATTATTTCAACTGCCGTCACCAAGCTGCATGGCAAAGACAGGGCTTTCCCTCTGTAGATCTCAAAGCAGCTTGCAAAGGCGGGCAAGGGTCACCAGACCCATTTAAGAGATGGGGAAATGGGCCCAGAGAAGCTACATGACACACCAAGGTCTCAAAGTGAGTAATGCAAAGTCCATGCTGGAAATAAACACCAGGTCTCCTGAGGCTCAACCTGATGCCCTGATCACTGGATCACCCTGACTTGTAAAAATAGGAGTGAAAATAATTCTCCCCCCACCCCCCGGCCTATTTTTAGGAAATCTACAAAACCCTCCTGACAGTATGGGAGTAGGGAAGTAATGTCATCTGGCAAACATAGGGCAATGCTCTCCCACTCCACCCTCCAGAGCTCCCGATCTGCTGCGTGCTACTCACTCTCTTGTTTCCAGGGTTACGATGATGAGGATCGGGCGGCGGTTCATCCCACCAACACAGCTGCTGTTGCACATGAAGTTGTACAACACCGTCGTGAACTCTGTGCCGACCTGGACACAGAAAAGCCGTGATACAAGGTTGACTGCAGATGGAAGGAGCTGTGTATTCTTTCCCCCGCTAGCTACACTTTTATCACCTCATATCAAAGACAGGCCGCAAACTGCAAGGGTTGGGTCTGGATTTCGGCTTTCTCAGAGCGTGGGGAAGTTCAGACCCTGGCGGGGGTCCTGCTTCAAACCCCTCTGTGAGGAGGAGGAAGATATGAGCGGGCTGAAGAAAGAGTTCAAGTCTCCTTGAACTAAAGCAAAGAGCTTTTCAGAAATCCCCTCCCTTCCGCGAGGGGCAGGCTTTGTTAGAGAGAGCAAGGGAGAGCACCGATCTCACGCTTACCTGCGGTGGTTCATAGGGTACCAGTACACTCTGCCTTCCGGTGATGGGGTCTTCCACGTACTGAGCATGGCTGTTTCCTTCCACCCGGATCAAGTGGCTGGGAGGGGCGATCTGCCCTGCAGACGGAGGGAGGAGGCAGAAGGAAAGTTTCCTGTGAAGGAAGCTCAAGCCCAGGGGAGCGTGATCTTCCTTGCTGAGCTGGCTCCCACGGCCACCGATGTGATTATTCTTCTCACTGCACCGCACAGAAGCAGGTCATGCAGGGAGTATGTAGTGGAGCAACGACTTGAACCTGTGTATCCTGAGCCCAGGCTCACGTACTAACCACTGGACCGTCCTTCTCTGGAGCTTGAGATAGGGTGACCAGACAGCAAATGTGAAAAATTGGGGCAGGGGTGGGTGGTAATAGGAGCCTATATAAGAAAAAGACCCACAAATCAGGACATCTGGTCACCCTAGCTCAAGAGAAAGCATTGCCATGCCCTTGAGGGCTCCACATCTGGGGCCCTGTTCCAGAAAGCCACTCCATGAAGGTTTTCATCCCATGCCTGGCCTTGAAAAGCCTGTGCACAAAGCAACTGGAATCCTTCAAATCTCCACTCCTTTTACTCACTTTCCAATCAATACCCTACATAACACGGCTGCCTCCTGCCACTCTTGCCCTGATGGTGAGACAAGGTACAAGCGAAAAGAAAAGAAAGGGATACAAATTATATCCATAGCAGTCTTTGAAAGGCATGCTCCCCCATTGGGCGGTACTCTTAGCTCCCTTCTTCCTGTCCCTAGCCCCCTGGCCAAACTAGAGTCCTGGCTCACTGCATTGCCTTGGCTAGTAGTTTAGGAGATTGTAACCTCCCCAAGGAAGGATCTGTCCACTGCCGTGCACAGCTAGGGTGCTAGATAAACACCACATCTGGGCCCATAACCAGATGCTTTTTGAACCCATGTGAACTTGGGTAAGAGACAATGCAGCTGCTAAGTTTGGAAAAGTTAAAAGCCTGGGACATCTTTAAAACGACTGCTAGCAAATTAGTAATAGCGGGAATAAGTAATAAATTAAGAAACAATGGATTGTTAATTAATTAATCCTGATCAGATAATGCTAAATGAATAGGACGACGGTCTGCAGCTCGAAGCTGGCACTCGGTGTTACCCTCCTGGAGACAAACATCCCTGCATCTCTGAGACATGGATTAAAGACTCAAGATGATATTGCATCCTGTTACCAGATCCCTTTCCCAGTAGCACGGGAGATCATTCCTGCGTAGAACAGCTGCCTCTTGGAACCAGAGCAAGTCTGGGGAGGTTGTCTGCACCAGCCTGGTGCAGGGTCAGAGGCTGACCCAGCATGGGCAGCCTTGTAGTTTATTTTAACCCTGCCTCCCCAGGGCTGCAGCGCTACATTACTGGGAGGCCTCCAACTACACCAGTGGTGGCCAACCTGAGCCTGAGAAGGAGCCAGACTTTACCAATGTACATTGCCAAAGAGCCACAGTAACACATCAGCAGCTCCCCCCAACCTCCTGCCCTCCAGTGCCTCCCACCCGCTGTCAGCGCCTCCGGCCTGCCGCAATCAGGAGGCTCTGTGGGGAAGGAGGAGGAGCGAGGGTACAGCAAGCTCAGGGGAAGGGGTGGAGTGCGGGCAGGGCCTGTGGCAGAGCAGAGGGTTGAGCAGTGAGCACACACACCCCTCCCCGGCACACTGGAAAGTTGGCATCTGTAGCTCCAGCCCCAGAGTCAGTGCCTATGGAAGGAGCCACATATTAACCTCTGAAGAGACGCATGAGGCTCCAGAGCCACAGCTTGGCCACCTCTGAACTACACAGAAAGGAGGGAGGGTCGTCAGGCCCTCCTGGGTTTGTTACTCAGCAAACCTTTCCTCTAACATTGGGCCTACAATCCCATCAGGCCACACCGTAGCCACACGACCCCAGCGATGCCCGCGCACGGGGGGTGTGGCTGAGGGCAGGTGCTGGCCCGGCGCCTGGCGCTCGCCTTACCCTCGTTGAACTCCCGGCTCAGCTCGTGGTTTGGGCAGCGTTTGACCACCTCAGTGACGTGCTCGGCCTTCTTGTAGACGGGCATGGCGCGGATAATGGCGCCCTGTGGCGGCGGGGTCATCACTTTGACTTGGATGGGACATGTCTTGGCGATCTGGCAATACAGCTTCTTCAGCTCAGTCGAGTACTAGACGGGAAGGGGGACAAGAGAAACATCAGTCCGTATTTGCAGCTAGGGGAGGAGGGCAGAGAGCCAAGGATGCAGAATGACGTGAGCTGTAAAGCCCCAAGCACAGGGGGCTATTCAGTTTGTTACTGTGCATAGGCTGTGGATCCACTCTATTCATTTACTCTCCATGCATTTTACACAAAAGAAGTGTCAAGTCAAAGCTCCCCAGAGACAATGGCTCATTGGGCTGACGTAGTTAAGGTACATCAGTTTCACAGTCAACAGTACATGTGACCAGCATCCTGTCCAAACGCCTCTGACCGCCCTCACCCAATGGGTCAGGTACCCATTATACTGCTATGTGAACCAGACCTGGCCTTTGAGTGACAGCTCAAACAAGCCTCGAACCCACAACCTTCAGGACTAATCAAGCATCCCAACCTCTCAGCCACCGCAGCTGACAAAAGAAATGGAGATGGCCCAATTCTAACTATCCTGCATCAGAACAGCTCTGAGCCACAGCAGCATTTGAAAACCAGACCAGCATGCAGATCTGAACTCTCATCACATTTTACAAGTGGGCTTCCTATCTCCCTAGTGGTCTGACATGAAATCATGGACCTAAACACACCTACAACTTGGTGGATATTTGAAAAGGAGATCCCAGTCTGAACTGTGCGAGTGGGGCCCATCCCAAAGTATTTATTTTATGTTATTTATACAATATGCCCTTCTCTCAGGGGCGTGCTAATGGTGACCCTACATAGCCCCTCTATGGCAATCTCGCTCTCAGGATCTCAAAGCGCTAACTACCCCTCGCCGCAGAGATGTATGGTGTCTTTTTCCACATGGGGAGGTCAGGCATAGATAATTGAAGCGACTAGCCCAAAGAGAGAAAGAGTCACCAGCACAGCCTGGAACAGAACCCAGAACACAACTCAGGCAGAGACTCTAAGGCAGGGGCCCTCATCAGTAGAGTAAAACTCCCTCTCCTGAAAGTAAGATGCATGTGTAAGAAGAACACATCCAACTCCAGCTGCGTTAGCTACAAATAAAACCATCACAGTTTCCCTTCTGTCGGCGTACCTGCCGCAGTAAGGCCCCAGTTCAGCTCAGCTTCAGTCAGCAAAGCACGCGTGCACCCATGTATTAGCAATGGATTTAAGCAAGTTCTTAAATGTTTCATCAGATCAGAGCCTAAACCCTTTTTCACTGGATTCTCTCCCTGAAGCTAGTGCCCAGTCTTCTCTGCTACCTGAAATACTTCCACAGACACCCCCAATCCCCTCCTCCTTGCCATCCCCCTCCCCCGGCAATTTGAATCCACGTGTAAAGAAAATCAGCAGCTCACACACTTGGCTCTGGAGGCCTTTTCTCCTCATGATGCCCAGGGATGGTTAGAGCTTGTTTTATTATTATTATTTATGTAAAGAAATGCTCTAGTTCCAACAGGAGTTATTCCAGGGCAGTTCTCCAGCCCGTATTATGCAGGTCAGACTACATGACCACAATAGCTCCTTCCGGCCTTGGAATCTACGAAGCACAGAACTGCCTCCCTAACCACTTGACCCACAGAAATTGCTGGCATTCTCCCACTGACTTCTACTAATTTCTTATAGTGGAATGCGAGCAAAAGCCCCAAAGTGGTTGTTTTCTTTAAAATGTCTTTAACAGCAACAGCTCATCTACCTGCTCCCAATTGTTCAAACAAGGAGGCAACAGGTATGTACAGGTTACCGACGCCAGCTGGCCACCACATCCTGCCGGCACAGGAGAGCCTGGCACACATACGGGTAGGGGGCTGGTCATGTGGCAGCAAAGAGATTAGCGATTGCTATTCGGGGGATTATGTGTGTTTCAAAGGTTACTCACGGCAACATGCAAGAAAACCAGAGTCAGAAGAACTGGGGAGTTAGGGGAAGTGACTCAAGGTCATCTCACTGCCCGGGAGTCTAACACCACCACTGCAGTCAAAGTGCTGCAAATGTTTTATGTTTTCAGATTTTCTAAAATGTGAAGACAAAGTTATGCAATCTGTTTTATGTGCCTGCAGGCTACAGATTAAACACACACAGGATTTACTCAGCCTGCGGAAATGGAGAACGTGCCAAACAATTAAAAAAAAAAAAAAAAAAAAGGTTGCGAAACACGAATCTAGACAGTGGGCTTATCAAAGGCTTCCTTTTAACCTGTAATTTTGTATTTATTCTTTTTTTTATTAAAAAATAATTCCTTGCCCAGTTAATTCACTGCTATTTCAGTCTGAATGCTACACATCACCATGAAAGGAAAATTTAAAAAAAAGAGCCAGCCACATTTTCAAATGTCGGGAAGTTAAGCAACAGAATTTTATTCAATGCATTACTGTGGTACCTGTGCGCTGCAGCTCAGAACTTATGGAGCCAAACGAAGTCACTAAGGTTTGCAAAGCCAACTAATGGGCCAATTAACACTAATGGAAACTAAGTGTCCAAATCCCTTAGGCAGCTTTGAAACCATGCCCAGCCCAGCATGGTTCAATAAGGACAAAGCATGTGCTCTAGGGGACAACAGCGAGACATCGATAAGTCAGTGGCTCTCTAACATTTTTACTGGGGACCCCTTTCACATAGCAAGTCTCTGGGTGTGACCCCCCCCTTATAAATTAAACACACTTTATATATATAAGTGTGTTTAATTTATAAGGGGGGGGTCACACCCAGAGACTTGCTATGTGAAAGGGGTCCCCAGTAAAAATGTTAGAGAGCCACTGACTTATCGATGTCTCGCTGTTGTCCCCTAGAGCACATGCTTTGTCCTTATTGAACCATATTTTAACACTATTATAAATGCTGGAGGCAAAGCGGGGTTTGGGGTGGAGGTTGGCAGCTTGCGACCTCCCTGAGGGGTCCCAGCCTCCAGTTTCAGAACTCCTGCTATAAGTGTTTGTAGACGTAAACAATAAGGAGAAGGAAGAACTTCAGTTGATCCAGAATAGGTACAAACTAGGTGCAATGGGTAACATTACATTACCAGCAGGATCTTTTAAGTAGGTTCTTTGAGTGACTGCTGTTCTTTTCAAAAGTGAAATCTTAGCAATTTTCACCTAGGAGAGTTCCAGTGTATATATGCACATGGGATCACTTTGGTCTAAGAAATGCAGCCAATTCTGAGGAGAAATGCAGCAGGTTTTTAACACAACGATTTAGGACAAAAACAAAGAATATTGCATATAAAACTGCAGGGGAAATTATTAAGCAGAGAGAATCTACCTTCCCCTAATGAAACTTGGCCAGGTCGCTGGAGATAACATCTTAGCTTGTGCAACAATGCACATTATCTTCCATGATGTCAACTGGAGCATTAGAGCTCATTTAATGGAACGAGTGAGGGAAACTTGGAAACAATTCATTCCTCCATGGAGAGGAGAGGTCCCCTGTTTAAGCAGCGATACTGAAGATTCTGGGGCCTGGTTTCACAAGGACCCGAGTACTCATCTCTGACAGACACAGGCTGGAGTTCAGCGCATCGCTGGAGCGGGTTGGGCATGACACTTCACACGCCATGTGCAGCTCCCGGCGTATAGTCTACTACTCTGTTCTTTGTTCAAGGCATCATCAGTGCACCGCAAAAAGGGACTAGGAGCAATATCCACAGCAGAAAGGCAAGCGGGCACTGAAGGGGAGAGGACAGGAAGATTAAACAGCCTTACTGGGCCAGTGATTCATGTCTCATCAGGGCGCACAAGGGATAGGACTCTGGGAATCCCAGCCAAACCACAGCATTCAAAGTCATCTCGGGCAAAATGGCCCTTCAGCCTACAGTCCCAGAGACCACAGCCATGTAAGCTCAGTGTAAATCTGTCCATAAAGTACCTGCTGTCAGATATTAAATAAAGCCCCTTGGGGCTTTTGTTCCTGCCAAATCCTTCGTGGTCATTTGTAATTTGAGTCCTAACTCTCTATTGGCACAATAGACGGGAACAGCTCGTTCATGGTGACTTCTAATCAGGTCAGTGATATTATCTGTATCTATGTTATAGAGAGATATAAAATATATTTTCAAAGGAGGTTTGTGTCGGTGAAAACCTTGGAGACAGAAGCCCTCTGTGCATACACAGAAGAGGTGTATATTTGGGATGAAATGGAAGACCTCTCCAGCAGATTCTTCTTCAAATGTGCATGAACTCCAGTCGAACAGCTTGACTGCCCAGTAACATCCCTGGTACACGAGGCATAAGGCATGGCCGGAACTGACTGAAGCAATGGCCAAGCTGTTTTGAAGCACCTATGCACCAATGCAAGAGCACCACTGCGTGCTCCAATACGGAGGGGAAGAAGTATCACTGAGGCTGCAACATAAACAGTGTACTCAACTCCAGACAGAGATGGGCAATTTGGGGAGAGGTCACAGGCTGTCCTCAAAAGTTACCAGATAGGTCCTGGGATTACATTATGAGGAAAGAACTAAATATGCCATTCTTGCCTAAGTGACAATGAAAGGGATAGAAGTCTACAAAAGAGCATATACATGTGAGAGAGATGTTATTTTTAAGGGCTACAAAGAGGTGTAACTGAGTAGTGGGCTCTGAAATCAAGAACGGAAATATCTGGACTTTGTTCCAATAGCTGTGTTTGCTAGGGAATAAATATCCCAACGGTAGTGGACCAGTACATGCCCAGTTATGAACAATTCAGCATGGGCTGAGAGATGGACTAGAAAACCCGATAAGACTTTTCATACTGTAATCTTTTCTTCTAGAACTTGCAGAAGCCAGAGTCAGCACTTCATCCCAAATTGCACTGTTGTTTTTTGGAAGAAATTAATATCATGGTATAAATAAGGGGAAACTAGTGCATTTGGACCATTTGGGTCAGATACTTTACAAGGTCAATATCCTGGCTCCCGCGGATTATGCAATCAAAATGGCATGATATGCAGTTAGAATATAAGAATGAAACTGACTGGGAGGAGAATACCCTAAGTTAGCTTTGCTCAATACATCAGCCTGTCATTCTGAAACACAACAACTGTTATTATCCATTAATGGGAACAAGAGCTGAACCAACACCACAGTCCAGGGAGCTAATCCTGAACACGCCAGAGAGAATTTCTATTAGACGTATGGAGCAGACAGTTACTTAAAACAAATGCATTAGGAATACAGCCCAACTATACATTCTCAGCTGAGAGAGAAAGATAAGCTTTGCTTAGCCTTTTCTTTGGGGTTCAAGCAGTGTGTGTCATGTCCAAATAAGCAGACTCAGATTGCTAAAAACAACAGTAAATTCTGCTCTTTGACTAATAATACGTTTTAAAGGAAAAGAAAAAACATTCCAATGACTCCAGCCCTGCCCTCACCACCTGCCTGAGCAGACATACTATATTACACACTCTTGGCATCCCCACTGGTAATTCAGTATCACAATGCGTACACATGCCAGCTCACATCAGCCGACACCTGTCTGATTTCTCAACAAGCCCCCTTCTCCTTAAGGTGGGTAAACAAAAGGTTTAAAGAAAAACCTTTCAGCTCCCAAATGAAGCATTTTCAGCTAGGTAAAGGAAGTGTCTCTTGGAAGGAACTGCTCTATTTGTGCAATACAAGTCGCGTGGGCTTTCCATTGAGTAATGAACTCCCAGACAGAACTCTGATGCAGCAAAATCCCTGACATGTTGCTTTAATTCACAGATTCCAAGGCCAGAAGGGACTACTAAGATCATCTAGTCTGACCTGCTGCAGAGCACAGGCCAGAGAACCTCACCAAAACATTTCCTCACTGAGACCTTTGAGAAACCATCCCACCTTGATTTAAAAATGGCCAGAGATGGAGACTCCAGGGTGGGTGAGATTCTGTGGCCTGCATTGTGCAGGAGGTCAGACTAGATGACCATAATGGTTCCTTCTGACCTTAAGTCTATGAATCTGTGACTCTTGAAAAGTTGTTCCAGTGATTAATTATCCTCATTATTAACCATTTACACCTTATTTCCAGTCTGAACTCATCTAGCATCAACTTTCCAGCCATTGGATTGTGCTATACCTTTCTCTGATACATTGAAGAACTCATTAGGAAACATTTGTCTCCCATGTAGGTACTTACAGACTGTGATCAAGTCACCCCTTAACCTTCTCTTTGTTAAGCTAAGGAGATAGACTCCAGGATCTCAGTAAGGCAGGATTTCTAATCCTTTAATCATTCTCGTGGCTCTTCTCTGAACCTCTTGCAGTTTATCAACATCCTTCCTGAGCTGTGGGCACCAGAACTGGACACAGGATTCCGGCACAGATCACACCAGTGCCAAATGGGGAGGTGAAATAATCTCTCAACTCCTACTCAAGAGCTCATTTATGCATCCATGGATCCCATTAGCCCTTTTGACCACAGTGTCACATTGGGAGCTCAAGTGAAGCTGATTTTCCACCCCCCAAATCCTTTTCAGTCACTGCTTCCCAGGATAGAGTCCCCCATTCTGTAAGCATGGCCCACATGTGCATATTTACATTTAGCTGCATTAAAACATGTTGTTTGCTTGTGCCCAGCTTACCAAGCGATCCAGATCGCTGTGTGTCAGTGACCTGTCCCCTTCATTATTTACCATTCCCACAATTTTTCAGTCATCTGCAAATTATTGGTGACGATTTTAGGTTTTCTTCCAGGTCACTGATAAAACTGCTAAATAATGTATGGGCAAGAACCCATACCTGCAGGACCCCATTAGAAACACCCCTACTCAGTCATGATTCCACATTTATGTTTACATTTTGAAGACTATCAGTTAGCCAGTTTTTCATCCAGTCAAGGTGTGCCAGGTTAATTTTATATCATTCTAGATTTTTAATCAAAACAGTGTGCCAGTCAAATGCCCTACAGAAGTCTAAGTATATTACATCAAACACTGTTCCCTTTGTCAATTAAACTTGTGATCTTAAGCACCACTTTAATGTGCGTCTCAATTTCCAAGCTAGTCAAGTCTCTGTGGCCCAGCGGGCTTCTAAGTAAGCAAGTGGCTTATCCAACACCAGGGGTGCCCATTGTTAACGCCGAATACTTACGAATATGAACAGAATCTAGGATGCCAGCTAGTGAATATAAGATCCTCTATCTTCAAGTCCATTTCACTCAGAACAAGAATGGTTAAAAACAACTTACAATCTTCCCCAAGCAACTCACTTTTTAGTAAAGCTCATTTAGTTTGGGATTAATTTTAAATTGCAATTTCACGACCCCGCTTGGCTGCAAATTTTCCACTGCTACACTGCAGCTGAGATACTGTCCAAGAAATAGAAAGTCCTCTGTCACCAGAGGGGAAACTGGTCCCTCTGTTCTGCTAGCTGCCAAAACACAGTGCAAAGAGAATTCGGACACATGCGTTTTTGTATTCATTACTGGGTTTCAGTTTGTTTTAGATGAAATTGTTTTTTTCTTATTGTTTGTTCATTAGCAACACACTCTGCTAGAAGCTTCATTTCCTATGCGCAAAAGCGTTCCAAGAGCAACGCCAAAGGTTACACTAAACAGATTCCTAGGGAACAAACAGAAATGGCTTAAGAAAAGCCAATTTAAGTAATTCTGACATCAGAATGGAGTGGAGGGGGAAATCCCTCTCGACCCAAAATAAAATCTACAGATTATCTTAGACCAAAGCCATGTCTGTGCTGATGGCACGTGCTGATAACATCTGCCATTCACTGAAGATGTATGAACAAGATGCTTGTGAGCTAGTCTGAATTCAGAGCCTGATCCAATAGAGGCTCATTCGGGGGGTGGGGGGGAGGGGGGTCACATTGGCTTTCCCAGAAGAATTCACACTCAGCATTGCTGCAAGATCAATCGTATAAACGCAGGAAATCCTTGATTTGACTGCCAGTGTTGTGGCTGCTTTGGGTACAGAAAGTGCTGTATAAGGCCAGTTCCATTCTCCGGAGAGAGAAGGGAGACCGGGGCTTTCTACTGAATCTGCACTTCCTACCAACAAAGACGCCGACTGCATTCAAACACTGAAGCCAAAGTTGCTGCTCAGTGGCCATCTGTCCTGCACAGGACACACTGGAGAGCATCCCAGGCTTGGGCTCATCCTGAGTGGACACGGAAACCAGGAAAGCTAATGGGAGCTGAGGGTGCTCATGAGCAGACCCTATGTGAGGAAAAATAAGAGCGTGCTTTTCGAGGTGTGGCTCCACACACGAAGAGAGAGCCAACACTGCCCATCTCTTGCATTTTCCATACCACGCTGAAAGAAATCTAACAACACACTTGCAAAGGAGGAACACATCACCCTCGTTTTTGCATATGGGCAAACTGAGGCACAGAGAAGAGACCCTCTTGTGCAATGTCCAGCCAGAAGATCACCCTTTGCCCCTCAAAATGTGCAGGAATAAGACACTGTGCAGTGTCTATACACAGCTGCACAGGCAGCTGTGGAGTCTGCGTGAACGTGGAGAAAATCCCACATCCTCGCATTGACACACAGGATGTGAGGGGTGTCTCTGAACCCTGGGGATCTTTTGCAGTTCAGCTTGATTGTAACTCCCTTTATCCAGCACTCTTCCCCTCACTCCCCACTTCTGTCTCTCCCGCTGCAGACTGCTGGTTGCCAGACATGTACGCATTGCGCTGATGAGCTATTAAAATCCTTCCTCCAAGCGCTTTTCCCCAAGAGCCGGAGCCAAAGGCCGCCTGTTGCCACCTGTCAGTTGTGGGGATTAATTACCTGAACGGGGCTGGGAGCGGCGCATTCTTCCCCCGGCCGCGCCCACCAAGATGTTGACATCAGGCAGGTGGGCCTCATATCTGTGCTGTCTGCAACCGTGAAGGGGGGCTTGGCGTGGGGGCGGGGGAAGAACGCAGCTCCACAGGAGAGAGATGGGGAGCGTTTACACTGCAAACCACAAGAAGAAGAAGGGAGGAATGTGTCACAGTAATTCTTTGTTCCCTCAAGGCACGACAGCACAAAATGCTCTTAACGCTGGACTGGACTCTAATGGCAGCTGCTCCACCTTGGAAGCTTTAATAAAATAAAAAAAAAAAAAAAGCCGGCCTGCCTAGGTAAACCGGGATGGGAGGGGTGGCTGGGAGGAGGAGGAGAATGGAGAACTGTAGCCTCCAGGCAAGAATTCAGAACTGAGTCGGGTGTGTTGGATTCCCCCCATTGCCTCTAAGGGATCAGCCAACCCTTTCCCCAGTTTTCTGTCTGACACTTTGGAGCTGCTGGGATTTCTTACTAATTATATTTCACCTCGCAGTCACTTGCAGGAGGCAACCAGGGGGAAAGAAAAAAAAAAAGCAGGGTGCATCCAGAACAAACAGTGAGATCAGAGTCTCTCAATACTGGAAGACTGCACGTCTGAGTGGTACCCAGAATCGCTGGAAAACGTACCAGCAGGCTAGCTGCCATGGGAGAGGGCCACTCTGATCGCTAGACGGGGATCCTGAACTCCTCTGATTATGTACGTTTCCAGTCCACAGGTGGTCTCAACCGGGAGACAGCAAACAGCCACCCCCTCTGAAATTCAGTCTCTGAATCCACACAACTAAAGTATCATTATTATTATTAAATACTTTCATCAGGATTCTCTGCTTTCTTCAACTCCAAGAGCGAGAACACTGGAAGATCAATCTGCCACTATACGTCAAAGAGTGGAAGACTTGGCAATACTCAATCCCCCCGAGCTCCCTAAACTGTATGCGACGGTCCTTGGCTTTTGCCCATATAAATTCATTCAAGTAGAACTTGTGCTGGAGTCAGTGGAAATGGAATACTGGAGCGGCTAGAACAGGGGTCGGCAACCTCTCAGAAGTGGTGTGCCGAGTCTTCATTTATTCACTCTAATTTAAGGTTTTGCGTGCCAGTGATACATTGTAATGTTTTTAGAAGGTCTCTTTCAATAAGTCTATAATATGTAACTAAACTATTGTTGTATGTAAAGTAAATAAGGTTTTTAAAATGTTTAAGACGCTTCATTTAAAATTAAATTAAAATGCAGAACCCCCTAGACCAGTGGCCAGGACCCAGGTAGTTTGAGTGCCACTGAAAATCGGCTCGCGAAGGTGGCACGCGAGCCATAGGTTGCCTACCCCTGGGCTAGACGAAAGCTCTGATTCTGTTCTGCACATCTACTGTTCCAAATAGGGCAAAGAGTAAGGAGATTAACTTCTAGCACTGTGCAAAGCACTCCCTCCCCTCCTGGGCATAGAGAACTGACCCTATTGAACACGCTTATCTGCCACTCCTCCCCACACTGAATAAGCGTCCATCCCTAGTCTTCCCATGTACATAATACCTGCTTCCTTAACACAATCCTATTCCTAAACCAACATGGGGTGGTGCTGGAAGCAGAGAGAACACAAGGACTGACTGGGGGACACTGACCCATACACCAGGAGAAAAGCAGAAATGTTTCCAAGCAAACTGAAGTTGATGGGAGCTGCAGGGAGCTCCCCATTTTGGGAAAAATCAGGTCACTTCTTTAGGTGTCTATATATGGATTTAGACTCCTAACTTTAAGCTCTCTAAAGTTTTTGAACATTTTGGACACAATATATTGGCTTTAACAGTACTGTACTTGTGTGCTTAGTTGTGATGGTGATAGAAACTGAATTATGTCATTTTACCGTTTAATAAATATTTGCAATCAAATTCAAAAGACTGACATTTGAGATTTTTACATTTCATTTCAATTTTGTGAACAAGGCCGGAATTCATCAAAAGCCTGAGGGAGCTGGCTTGAGAACAGGGTTCATTTTTTAATGAAAGACAGACAAACACTCAAAAGGGATCTATTCTCAAGCAAAAATGCCCAACTTTTGAACATTTTTATTGCAAAATATCATGTTGGTAAAGATCTATTTTCACAGGGAAACGCGTGAACATGTGACCTTTCACAAACTTCAATGCAAAAATCCTGAAACATACATTACGAATAACTGTGTGAACATTTGCACAACTATGTACAGCCCTACCGCCTTCAATACAGGTCACACTGCCCAAACACACTAATGCAAAGTTATGATTGCTGGGAAAAGCCATAACTTTTCCTTTTTATGATTTACATATTTGAATTCTTTACCTTTTCATTAATGCATTTCTCTCCTCTTTTGGAATTATTTTTTAAAAGTTTTAAAATTAGAATTAAAAAAAACTTCATGCAACCATTCAACTTCCCACAAACAATCTATCTACCCTCATCCCTGTCATTCTGCTTGTATGTTGCATCCATTTTCCCTAGCTGGCTCTGTCTTTTTAATTGCAGACTCTTTTGGGTAAGTACTGCATTCTCCTTTGAGTTTGGAAAGAATTTAGTACATTTTGGGCACAATCACTGTCTAACAAACAACATATATGGGATACATCATTTCACATGGGAAAAATTGTGCAGAGGAGGGGGTCCTCAGTGACTTGAAGCTGAAGACAATGGGCCAGTCCTGCAGTCCTCCCTATACAGACAAAATGCCCATTGGCTGCAGTATCTGACCCTGTGTTACTAAATACAGTACAGGAATCTCACTGCACTAAGTAATTTCTATAGTGAGATTTTTTTTTCTTACCCCAAAAGTAAGAAGTACCCCCAATATATTCTTGCATCTATAGTTGCACACAGTATGAACTAAAACACTAACTCCTGGCCCACTTGGGGTAGTGGTATCAAGAGGGCTCAACCACTGGATTCACCTCCAACATACACGGCTTTCTGAAGATTACACGCTAGCTCAACCACAAGTTATGGGCTGGATTCAGGAATCACAGAGTAAATTTTCCTGGCCCGTATTATTCAGGAAGTCAGATTAGATCATATGGATATACAAGGGTTTTGTTTGTTTGTTTTTTACAGGGTGTATATTAGATCATCCACCTCTCAACTGAAAACATCCAAAGTCCTTGAATCTGAACAAGGGTCTGCCCAGACAGGACAGAGTGTTAAGTCCCACCAACTTCAGGATACCTCTGCACTGGTCAGCAAGGGTTAGCTTGCATGGATCTGAGTGTGGGACGGCAGCCCTGAGCTGATTTTTCATGTTATCTTACAGACAAGGTCAGGTCAACAGGGAGCCACAAGTCAGGGTCTGAAAGAACAAGTCTTCACAAAGCCTGAGACAACTTTCCAAGCCCCGAGGAATCTCAGGAGAAGCATGCCCATGTAAACCTGAAAGGGAAACAGACCGCAGGCCTAAGTGAAACACTGTCCTCTCAGCTTGCACCACAAAAGCAAGATGCTGCAGCTAAGCAGTGAACACACTGCACCAATACTGGAAAGTAAAACCTGATCTGACAGCACCCCCTTAGCTGCAAGGCTGCTTTGCACTGAGCCTCCTGCAGCCAATAGCCACCTCCCTTATTTAGAAATATATTTTACACACACCGGCCCCTCCCACTTAGCGCCTGTGATCGTCCTGTTCAATCGGTGCCACTGCTGCGTAACTGGACAAGTGAAATTAATATTGAACATGCCACAAGGTTTCATTCATCATTCCTAATCCAACAGAATTAAAGATGGGCAAATCTCTATTCAAAACAGCACGCTGAGCCTATAATTTTCAAAGGAGCCTATAGGAGTTGGGCCCCAAATCCTACTGAAATAGGAACTAGTGACCTAACATTAATTCCCTTGCAACACCCATCCTTAGGGTTCAACTGAAATGTATAGCAGTTTACACATTCTAAGTTCCAGGCAGCAGTGGCTTCATTAACTCCTCCTGCCAGGTACTATGTTGAGCACCCCTGGCTGGCAATACATCATTAATGGCCTTTTGAATTCCCTTCAGGCTACCACATGCAGCAGCCTGACTGCACGTAATAGGGTAGGCAAAGGACATGGAGCACCAGTGCCTTATCGGAATGATTATCTGGGTTCTTACCCTGCTCCCAGCTCTGTATCAGAGCCCTCCCAGAAACACACTGCTTTGCACGTGAGAGATCCTTCTTTTACATATTCATAGATTCCAAGGCCAGCAGGGACCATTGTGATCATCGGGTCTGACCTCCACAGAATGTGCCCCAAATAGTTTGAAGGCCATATTTAAAAAAACCCAAAACATATCCAATCTTGATTTAAAAACTGCCGGTGACGGAGAATGCACCATGCCCCTGGTAACTTGCTCCAGTGGTTAATTATTCTGACTATTACAAGTGTACATCTTATTTCCATTGTGAATGCGTCCAGCTTCCACTTCCAGCCACTGGACCGTGTTAGACCCTTCCCTGCTAGAGTGACGAGCTCATTATTAAATATTTGTTCCCTCATGTAGATACCTACAGATTATAATCAAGTCACCCCCTAACCTTCTCTGTTAAAATGAATCGATTGAGCTCCTGTAGTCTATCAGTAAAAGGCATGTTCTAACAGTTTAATGATTCTCATGGTTCTTCTCTGAACCCTCTCCAATTTACCAATATCCTTTTTGATGTTACTTTAATATATCTGCTCCTTTATTTTCATGTTAGTTTAAAAACAACTCTCACATTAAGGGGACGGACGCAGTGATTTACTGAGCATCCTAAATGTGCAGCATATCCCTACTGAAGGGTTATATACTTAAACTGTCAGCTCTTCAGGGCAGAGACCACCATTTTGTGCTGGATTTCTACAGCACTCCAGACGTTGCGGTCCTGATCCAGGATGAGGGCTTTTGGGTGCTACATCAAGACAAATAATAAATAATGACAATGTCACCAACCCTGCCTGCTACTCGATCAAAAGTGAGGTTTTATAATAGTTCGATTTTAACACAATGCTCTCTGGTTCATTTTAATTATTTTCATCATTTCATTTCCCCCACTACCTCCAAAAACAAAATTAGAACGATGAATTCCCTGTGAAATAAGTAAATAAAAACTGCGCTCTCTAATGTTTTGGCAGAATGGGCCTGGCACCGTGAGAATTTAATTAAAACATTTAAGAACTGAACCAGTCATTTTCATTATTGAGAGTTAATGAATAGTTCAATTTCATCTGACGATCTGTACATCAAGCTTCAGAACACGTAGCACCTTTTGGAGGGGAACCAGAGGAGCGGGATGGGACAGTTTTCTTTAAAAGTCTCATCTTACTCGTCTCCCCTTTATACTTCCATCTCCCCCAAAAGATCAATCACTGGTTCAAACCCCATCCAATAGAGAGGCAAGGTTGCTGCAGGTAAAACTATACATATTTCTTTACATTAAAATAGAAACTGTTTTAGTTGCATTGAGAGATCTATCTGCTAATGAGGATACAGACAAGTCACTCAGGTCCTGATTCTGCAGACACTAAGCACATGCTTAACTTGATGCATATGTGAGTTCCTTTGAAGTCAGTGGAGCTACCAATGTGATTACCGTTAAGCGGGAGAGTATTTGCAGGATTGGGGCCTTGGTTTAGAAAGGTCTGGATTTGACTCCCATTCAGGGCAACAGGAGTCCTTCAGTGGACTTCAGTGAGAGTGTAACTGGGGCCAAATCTAGAAAAGAGATGCCCAAAACAGCTCACCTGCTCCTTGTAACACACACACACGAGCTATTGCTTTCAAAGCTATGCTGCACAGCACAAACGCAGAATGCCAGCTTCTCAAAATACTGAGATCCAAGATTGTTTTGTTCAGGCTCTGCTTTGGCCAGGCACAAGGTCACTATTTCAAATTCCCTTCTCACTGAGTGCAGATTCCATGATCATCTAAAGCTCAGCTGGAGAGGACAGTGTTTGCTTCCTATTTTTTTCCAGATCTTGGTTGTTTCAGGTTGAGTTGTCCAGACATGCTGAATCATACCAGTCAAGCTCCATAGTCCAACCAGCCTGAAGAAACACTGTCTGAATAACCTGACATCATACTTTGGAACAAGTATTTTTCCCCTCCTTAAAGGTACAAAAGTGGTTGTTAAACCAGGCTGACAAATTGAGAAAGTGAAAAGCAAAGCAACCCAGAATCACTGGGTAAAAGAGGCAGCAAGAAATAAGGAGAAGGAAAACAGCAGCACATACAGTCTTTCCACCGACTGACTATTTCTGTGCACACTTATTCAGGAGAGTGTTCAGAGTAGTGAAGCTAAGGCAAAGTTGAGTGGTCCTGTTGGCCACTGGGTGTTGGGATCATGGAGCTGTGCAAGAATCTGGGGTTAATTTATGCAGTTCTACTATTCATCTGAGTCTTGACCTTTCAGATCTGAATGTGGGATCAAAGCCAACTCAACAATGCAATGCACAACTTTCCCAGCTCCATCGTGGTTTGTTGGTTTGGGACCAAAACTGGGTAAAAATAGGTTCCATCCTCAAACCACAAATCTACCCTTGTCGACTACTATACACATATGCAACAGAAAGATTAACTGTTATTTACTGGCACTACTGTAGCGCCTCTGATCCTGGACCAGGACCACATTGTGCTAGGCTCTGTACGACCACATCAATCCACGTGCCTATTTGAAACACTCTGCAGAGAAGACAGCAGTACAGACTGAGTCTTGCAGACCCCGGCAAAACTGGCTTGAGCAATGGGTTTGTAGCTGGAGTTGAATCAAGCTCTCTCTGATATCTCGACACTAAGCCAATGATCTAGTGGGCTTTAAGCAGAAAACAAGACACTAGGAAGCCCACCTTGCTAAGCCGGGCTCTGACATTCACTACAGCTTCCCTATCTGTTGAATGTGTTTACCTACCTCCAAGGGACTTGTGAGGATTAGAGTTCGTAAAGCAACAGGTTGGCCTGGTCTTCGCCGGAGGGAAAGGGTGTGGGGGCGGATATCGATCTAAGATAGGCAACTTCAGCTATGAGAATAGAGAGAATAGTGTAGCTGAAGTTGACATTCTTAGATCGACTTAGGCATAGTCCACACAACAGTGTTAAATCAATTTAAACAGCGTTAAATTGATTTAACGCTGTACTCGTCCACACTACAAGGCACTTTAAATCGATTTTAAGGGCTCTTAAAATCGATTTCTGTACTCCTCCCCAACGAGAGGAGTAACCCTAAAATCGATATTACTATATCGATTTAGGGTTAGTGTGGACGGAAATCGAAGTTATTGGTCTCATTCTTTTACTGAGCTACCCAGAGTGCACCGCTCCGGAAATCGATGGTAGCCTAGGACCATGGACGCCCACCACCGAATTAATGTGCCCTAGTGTGGACGCGTGAAATCGATTTTATAAAACCAGTTTTATAAAACCGGTTTTAATAATTTCGATTTTATGCTGTAGCGTAGAACTGGCCTTAGAATTACTTACTTCACATCCTTGTGGCGTGGGATTGATAGCCATCGCTCCCATGTCAACTCCGCTTCCGCCTCTTGCCCTGGTGGAGTTCCGGAATCGATGGGGAGCACGTTCGGGGAATCGATGTATCTCGTCTAGAAGAGACGTGATACATCGATCCCCGATAGACGTATCCTAATGTGTTTCCTATTACAGTACTGCTATTATAAAGGGAGACCAGGTTATTAAAAATGGTGAGGCTGCCCCAGTGAGCACTAGATGCCATCTTGTATTGACAAGGATCCCAGGGTATAACAGCCCTGCAGGGGTTCCCCAACGTGGTTCACAGCAATACCCTGGAAGGCAGGGCACTCAGATGGGTCGAACGTTACAGCCAAGCTCCCATGTTCTACTGCACATAGTCCCACAGCCGAGTGTCCGTCTTGCAAGGATAAGAACAGCTAAATGTAAAGTCAGGCTACATCCAACAACGGGTGGCAGAAAAGTGCAACACCTGCCCCTACAACCAAAGTGGAGTGAGCAGCGTGGTGCCCTGGCACACAGAGCAGTGCCAGGCCAAACCCGAGTGGTGCTGTGACCCAGGCCGTAATGCCTGGAGCAGGGAGCCAGGCCCTGCCCCACAGGACAGGAGCTGCTGCTGCAGAGTAAGTGCAGGGCAGGCTCGCTCTGCAACCCGCATCCCCACCTGGGCCTCTGCTCCTGGCTGTGATTGGATTAGCAGTGCCGGGGTAGAGGATGCTGTTGCGGGTGGTCGCTGCCCCGTTGGCGGGGGGAGGAAAACTTTGGTATATGATTTTGGAGCTGAGGCAGGTCATGAAGAAAAGACAAACTGCAGCTGGTGGGTCACCTCACTAAAAAGTCTGGGAGCCACAGAGCTAAGGGGTGGCTATATGGGAGCCTGGACCGACAATGCCGGAGGTTAGAAGCAGGCTGGGGGGCTACCTGCATGAACGCTCCCTGGTAGCTGCTTTCCTTGCTGCCCCAGCCTTCTCCCTATGCTCCCTGCCCCTGGGTAGGGGAATTAGATGGACTTAGACTCTCCCTAGATTCGTGGGCCTGATTCCGAGGTGCTGGGGAAGGAACAAGCTGGTTTGAGTCACATGTTGGTTATGTGGGGTCTAGAGGAAGTCAATGTGGGTGTATTTAACATGCTCTTTGGGTCCCTTTAACAGGCAAGTCAGACTCATTTACACATCCTTGGCCCACAATTTGAATTCTGGGCACATCAGCGCCTCTGTTGTGTTTCGTTTCTTCCCTTCTCCAGTGACTGGTTCAGAGGAGCAGCTTTCAAGCAAGCCTGTTGCAAACCCTCAGCCTAGCCGAATACTACAGGTACCACAATGCCTTGGCATCACCAGCAATCTGCTAACACGGGTTAATCTTATTCAAAAGGTTTCAGAGTAGCAGCCGTGTTAGTCTGTATCAGCAAAAAGAACAGGAGTACTTGTGGCACCTTAGAGACTAACAAATTTACTTCAGCATGAGCTTTCGTGAGCTACAGCTCACTTCTTCAGATGCACAGAATGGAACACACAGACAGGAGATATTTATACATACAGAGAACATGAAAGGGTGGAAGTATGCACACCAACAGGAAGAGTCTAATCAACTGAGATGAGCTATCATCAGCAGGAGAAAAAAAACTTTTGAAGTGATAATTAAGATGACCCATAGAAGGTGTGAGGAGAACTTAACATAGGGAAATAGATTCAATTAGTGTAATGACCCAACCATTCCCAGTCTCTGTTTAGGCCTGAGCTAATTGTATCCAATTTGTATATTAATTCGAGTTCAGCAGTCTCTCTTTGGAGTCTGTTTTTGAAGTTTTTTTGTTCCAAAATTGCCACCTTCAAGTCTGTCACTGAGTGGTTAGAGAGGCTGAAGTGTTCTCCCACTGGTTTTTGAATGTTATGATTCCTGATGTCAGATTTGTGTCCATTTATTCTTTTGCGTAGAGACTGTCCAGTTTGCCCAATGTACACTGCAGAGCAGCATTGCTGGCACATGATGGCATATAGCACATTGGTAGATGTGCAGGTGAATGACCCCCTGATGGCGTGGCTGATGTGATTAGGTCCTATGGTGGTGTCACTTGAATAGACATGTGGACAGAGCTGGCATCGGGCTTTGTTGCAAGGATAGGTTCCTGGGTTAGTGTTTATGCTGTATGGTGTGCGGTATGCGGTGTTGTCATAAACAGATAGCTAAGGGTTAATGTTCTTTTACCTGTAAAGGGTTAACACAGGGAACCAAACACCTGACCAGAGGACCAATCAGGAAACAAGACTTTTTCAAATCTGGGTGGAGGGAAGTTTTGGGTGTGAGTTCTTTGTTCTTTGTCTTGGTTCGGTGACCCTCTCGGCTCTGAGAGTGATCTTTCTACCTCCAGGCTTTCTAATCTTCTGTTTCCAAGTTGTAAGTACTAGGATAGTAAGACAATAGGTTTATATTGTTTTTTTGTATTTACATGTGTGTAGTTGCTGGAATGTGTTAAATTGCATTCTTTTTGGATAAGGCTGTTTATTCATTTTTTCCTTTAAGTAATTGACCCTGTATATTGTCCCCTTGATACAGAGACCATTTTATGTCCTTTTTCTTTCTTTTTATATAAAGCTTTCTTTTTAAGACCTGTTTGAGTGTTTTTCACTGATTACGGCTAAGAAACGAAGGGAGGGGGAAAATCTCTGTGTGTTAGATTTACTAAGCCTGACTTTGCATACCCTCTGGGTGAGGGGGGGGAGAGATTAGATCTCTCAGTACTTGTGTTTCAAGGACTTGAAGCAGGGAATCTCCCAGAGTACCCAGGGCGGGGAAATCTGGGGGGGGAGGTAAAGAGGGTGGAATCCCTTTGTTTAGATTCACGGAGCTTGAATCTGTATATCTCTCCAGGAACCCAGAGAGGGAACACCTGCAGGGGAAGAGGGAGAAGGGAAGTGGGTTATTTCCCTTTGTGGTGAGACTCAGGGCATCTGAGTCTTGGGGATTCCCCAGGGAAGGTTTTGGGGAGACCAGAGTGAGCCAGACACTGGAATTCTGGCTGGTGGCAGCGATATCAGATCCAAGCTGGTAATTACGTTTGGAGGTTTCATGCTAGCTTCTCATGTTCTGAACTCTAAGGTTCAGATCTGAGTAGGACAGTTATGACATGGTGGTAGCGGTGGGATCGATTAGAAGAGCTGAGAGGCGGTGGGGTGCTCCGTGCTGCCGCCCAAGCTTTCTGCAGGCTGTCATCTGCTTCCTGCTCAGTCTGGAACTGTTCCCTTGAGGCTGGGAACACCAGTTCTTCCTCAGACTGTGGACTTGGGCTTGGTGATAGGGTTGTTTCCGTTGCTGGTGAACCGCTCTCCGGTGGTGCACCTGGGGGTATTTCAGGCTCTGGCTGAGCCTCGTCGGTATGGTTGTCTGTTGCTTCTGCCAGTTCTGGCTCGCTGGCGCCTTCTGGCGGTGAGGTTGAAGATGTGGTTGTGATTGCTGGCGCTGGTGCTGGTTTTGGGGGCTGTTCCATTCTGGGCTTGGGACTGTTAAGTTTGGAAGTTTCATGCTAGCTTCTCATGTTCTGAACTCTAAGGTTCAGATCTGAGTAGGACAGTTATGACAGGTGTATGGACACAAATCTGACATCAGGAATCATAACATTCAAAAAACAGGTTTTTGAGTGGGAGAACACTTCAACCTCTCTAACCACTCACTGACAGACTTGAAGGTGGCAATTATGCAACAAAAAAACTTCAAAAACAGACTCCAAAGAGAGACTGCTGAACTCAAATTAATATGCAAATTAGATACAATTAACTCAGGCCTAAACAGAGACTGGGAATGGTTGGGTCATTACACTAATTGAATCTATTTCCCTATGTTAAGTTCTCCTCACACCTTCTATGAGTCATCTTAATTATCACTTCAAAAGTTTTTTTCTCCTGCTGATGATAGCTCATCTCAGTTGATTGGACTCTTCCAGTTGGTATGCATGCTTCCACCTTTTCATGTTCTCTGTATGTATAAATATCTCCTGTCTGTGTGTTCCATTCTGTGCATCCGAAGAAGTGAGCTGTAGTTCACGAAAGCTCATGCTGAAATAAATTTGTTAGTCTCTAAGGTGCCACAAATACTCCTGTTCTTCTTATTCAAAAGGGGATTCTCAGGCTGCTTGCTGTCCCCAGGGAGCATCAGAGGCTGGTGGAGATTGGTAAGGTAGTATATTCCCTCTTAGGGTGACCAGACAGCAAATGTGAAAAATTGGGATGGGAGTGGGGGATAATAGGAGCCAATATTAGAAAAAGACCCCAAAATTGGGCCTGTCCCTATAAAATCGGGACATCTCGTCACCCTATTCCCTCTCAAAAGCTGACATGAACTCATCTGATCTTGAATTTGTGTGTTTGACAAAACAGAGTAGCTCAGGCCTATCGTCTTTCCCCTAGTTTATCAATCAGGTGGCATCACACCTATGGGTTTCTGTAGAGTCAGAAACCAAGGGATTCTGGCACACACAAACCCAAGCCAGACTGAAAGACAGAGATGCACCAACCTGCACCACACTGTCTACAGTGTGGTTCTGTTACTTACGCACAGTCACACCCACAACGTACTAGGGGCTTTCTCGACAGAAGAAGGCACAGTCTCTGCCTCTACAAGCTTGCAATCTAAAAAACGTTCAGCAGAATAGGCTGCAGCGAGGACAGAGTTAAGCACCAGGTATTATACTCATAACTCAATGTTACACAGTGAACATGAGTTTCATATTGCCCTCTAGTGGCTGGTCCACTACAGGATTACAGCCTACTATTAACATGACCAGCTAATGGAGTTACACCTTTAGCTCATCGGCAGGGGTCTGTGCTGGGCCGGGGGCTGAAGGCCCCAGGTGCAAACCTTGCTGATGAACCACCAGGGAGCTGTTATGTCCACACAGATAATCACACCAGCCAACAAAACGATTTCATGTTTCATTAGCACCAAAGGATCAAAGTCCCAGAAGGAAAGGTTCTGGGATCCCCCCCGCATCCCCGAGTCACATCCTTGATCCATTTACTTTTCTTTTTTCCCCATTTATTCCACCTGAGGGGAACGTGCAGCCTCCTCTCCAGTTCCGCGCTCTAATAAACTAGAGTATTAATCAAGCACAAAAGAAGAAAAAAAAATTAAATCCATCAGGCTTTCAAGGCTGTGGCAGGGCCAGGAAAAGGCATAATTAAGGTGAGTAATTTTCCTGTTCACTTCAAACGCTCCTCCCTACCCCCACCCTCCCGCAAAAACTAAGATGAGGGTAGCTCTCACCAGGCAAAGCTTTGGAGCAACTAGCAGCGTCCTCAATTTCTCCCTAAATGCTGCAGGCCACAGGGCAGAGGCAAGTCCCAACTGAGCTCTCGCCAGTACTGAAGCTGTACGGCGCCTCTGGTCTTGTCTTGTGCATACCTTACAAGTAGCATCACGTCTTCTATTTCGCTGGCAGCGCACACACGAGCACCTTGTTCCTTTGCTCTGACTGCAGAAACAGCACACCCACCTGCTCTGAGAGCAGCGATTTCCTCCTGTATATCAGAAGCATTCCATAGGGTAGTACTTCAGCACAGATTTATGGGCCTCCTTTGTAGAAAGGGTTAGTCCTTAGCATCTTGTTCGTGACAGATAAGGTGAGCATGACTCCTCTGCCAGAGGGACGCTGGGTTTTCACTGAATTTCTGAGTTGCACCTTGTTCTCCATTTGAAACGAAGAACAGGTGACAAGTTTTCTCCACATGAACCGCCAGGGACAGTCCCATTTCCTGATACATTATGCACAATTTCCAGGATTATGTCTATGCAAATCCTCTCCTCTTCCTGCTACTTATCGAGTGCTTCATCAATCATTCAACAGGACAGCCAATAACGCTACCCTGGCTAGGATGTATTGAATCGAGGGAGGAAGACGACTGGCAGCCAGCACTACCAAATCAGTTAAACAAATAACCATGTCCCAGTTTCCTTATCTGTACACCTCGTCTCTGACATGGTATTTGTGAGGCTTAATGCTCCTAACCTGCCTTTGAGATCCCCTGAAAAGGGTCCTCTACGGAGGGAGGTCGTTATAATGGAGCAAGAATTTTACTACTCTGGAGGGGGTCCAATTGGATATACGCTCACAGCATCAAAACTGAATATACTCCTTTCTGCCAAGACACCTACATTCCTGGGCCCATTAACCTGACCGATACTGGGCATTTGTTTAGAATGTGGGGTGGGGGAATCTAACGGGGAGATATCCACAGCTCTCAAAGAGTTCTAGGAAAGCAGCAATTGATTTGGATGCTTTCTCAGCCAAGACCTGATTCAGCCTGGTACACAAGCAGCTACAGAGCTTCAAGCAAGGGAGCAGCTCCATTGACTTCAAAGGGATTATGCACATGCTTAAAGTTACACACTTGCTCAAGTACCCTGCTGAACTAGGGCCTCAGCTCCCTGGGCACTGTGGGAAACATGACACCTGCCACATCCCTGCAGCTGCTGGGCAGACCACCAAGTCATTCCTTCAAAACCAACTTCCTCCAAATTCCAGCCAGTCAGGGGCACGTTCCCCATTTCCTTGTCTCCCTGAGATAATGCATGAAGCCTATCCAGTCCCGGGCCCACTCCGCACTGTACAGCCAGGAGAAGCAGGGGAGAACATTGTGACTAGGACACAGAAAGCTACACAGAAGGATGACAAGTGAGATTTAAGGCCCCATATTGTACCAGCTCCATGGGCAGATTCCTGCATCACCCTACCGAGTGCAATAGGATTCCATAGGGATGAAGGCGGCTGAATGCACGGGTCTATTTGCAGGGAAATCAAATCGGCACATATACCGATTCAGCCAGGGCCTTTGCCTCTGAGCACTGAGAGAAAGATCCCCAAATTCGTTCACTCCTTGAAATCATTTACTGAATGATCTGAGAAAACCCACTGATCTGGGCATTGGTTGGAATCAGAACGTTGATTTTTAGCCATTCATGTCGTTTCAGTGGGTCCCACAGATCACATGATGTCTTTCAGCATTCCCATTGGACAAGGGTTAAACTCTTTGAAGCAGGTTTCTGGTGTAAATCTCCAGGGCTGCAAATCTGAAATTTGCTTTCCAAGAAAAACTACCAAAGGGATGATGGAAACAGCTGCGTAGCTTCTGAGTCCCGGCGGCGCTCCCTGGGCAGATTGCAAGCTCTGGATGGACCAGGGTGTGTATAATTAGGCAGTCAGGGGGCAGGATCGCCCCATTTAAAGCAGCATCACTTTCCCAAATAAGCAGCCCTTGCCACTGAACAACAACAATGGGAGGGGGGAAACTCCCTGGGAAATGACCCATTTAATCACATTTCTCAATTAACCACATCCCAATTAAGGGAGATGTGCTGTAATTGTGGATGGTTATCACATCCCTCCAGCATTTTAATTTCATTTTGTGCTCTCCTCTGGATTCCCAGTAATTTATCAACATTTTTTTGGCACCGAGAGGTCCCACGCTGAGCACAGATAAACAAAGATGACATGAAGTTGCAATACCACCACAAATAATTGGCTCATATCCTTCAGTATCCTACCTTTGGCACGGCTCACACCCGGTGCTTCAAAGGAAGGGGCACAGACTCCGTGAAACACAGAATGCACAATTATAAGCAATGCTGTACATAAGGGAAAACTGACTCCTGCCTGCCTAAGCAATCAGTCATATCCGAATGCATGAGATCTGAGCATCCCTCTATCTGTCTCTTAAACTTGCATAATTATGAATATCATTGAATGGCAATCCACCTATCAAGCCTTAAAACTCCAGCTAGTTCAGGCCATTGGATCCCCATCATTGGAGGTTTTTAAGAACAGGGTGGACAATCACCTGTCAGGCATGATCTAGGTTTCCTTGGTTTTACCTGAGAGCAGGAGGAATACACTAGGTGACTTCCTGAGGTTCCTTCCAACCTTACATCTCTAAGACTCTATGACTCACAGCTGGGCATTTAATATGCCACAATCTAGAGAACAGACTTTCTGTGGGACAGCCTGCCACAAGGTCTGCCATGATGGTCCATAAACCAATTGGGGACCTGTTAAGTGGGATCCCCCCGATCCGTCTATCCTCAATCCTGCCCCTGCACTCCACCAGCTTTAAACCTGAGCAGCACCAAGGAGTCAGATGAGATTTGGGGATCTGGAGCTCAGTTTTTCTGAAGAGCTAAACGCAAGGATTGACAAACGGCCGACATAGGATGAGACGTACCCAAACTGTGCCAAAACGCACCAGAGGCGCATAAATGCAGCTCTGCTATGCGGTGGAATGGGTTTGGGGTCTCACTCGAACTCAAAGCAGTCCCTGCTCCGAAGGGCTTACAATTTAAAGTATAGACAAGAGACATCCGGTAGGTACAAACGAATGGGAGAAGCACAAGGAAACAATGAGATGATTACGAAGAGTCTGGTTAGGGGCCACAGTATACCAGCTGCCCAGCATTAGAGGGCTGGAGTTATTCTTGGGGGCCCAGCTAAACTAAAACAGTTACCGCATTTTTTATTTAAAACGCAATAAATTTAATCTCCAGTCAGATGCAACCATCAAAGGCTCTCTTCTGTGGCATGCTGACAGTTGGCTCCAAACCCCTGCCTCTTTAATCCTCTAATTAGCATAGAAAAATGTGGTCTTGACTCCCTAAGCTAATTTTCTGCATGGAACATCCACTCCTACAGGTACACTTTGCAGCTGCGCAACATTAGCTGCTCGTGGAGCCAAGATTCCCACATGCGCAGGCACACTCTCGACTAGGGGCTTTGCAGGCAGCCCTGAATGGAATCCTCTTGCAAGGAAAAAAGGGGACTTTTCAAATCGCTAGCATGGATTTGGAGGGGGAAATCAAATTATGGCATCTGGAAAAGAAATTAAAGGCCGGAGCTCAAGTAAAACGTGAGGCTTTGGCATGCACTGTAGGTGGGTGGAGGAGGCCTGCGATGGGCAGGGCTTACCCAGGGGGGAAAAATGAGAACAAAGCCCATAATTTCAGCAAGCGGCAGACGCCTCCCAGGGCTCCACGCTCAAGCCGCCTGTGCTCATTTTTGCAAGGGAGGCTCCAAAAAGCCAACGAACAGGAAGGCCCACACTTTTGGAACCCCCTTTGCGAAAACGATTTCCCCAGATCTAGGCAGTGCTGTTGCTCAAGGTGCTGGCCCAGCAACATGGCTGTGAAGACCCAGGGCATGAAGGGAGGAAAAGCATTGTAAGGGAGCACAGGAGATGCACAATGGGGAATTGCCTGAGCATCTCTACAGGTAAAGGCGACCCACAGGGACCAAGGCCCAGTAACTGATGCTCTCCTCAAGCCATAGCAAGGGCCTCTCTTAAGCCTTTTGGTGGCTTGCAAGAAAATATAAAGCTTCCTGGGGTCTGAGGAAGACCCTTTGCAAGAGGATGCACGGCAGAGGCCAACAAATGCACGGGACTGTGGGTACGCGCTCAAAAGTGCATTAATTCCACCAAAGCACGTGCACTACCGAAGAGTCCTGGCCACACTGCCGTAGGAGGGGAGGGGCTCTTACACGCTGCACTTTAACTCACCTGCACATCATGGACTTTGCAGAGCACCCAAGCTTGGCTGAACAAGCCTTTTTCAGGAGCTACAGGATCCAATGGTAGGAAACCCAAACTCGGGGGGTCAGATTCTCCATTCCAGTATACCCATTCTAGGAGTGGCTGCGAGAGAGGGGAGGAAAGAAACTTTACACCGACAGGGGCACTGTATGTTGGATCTGTTCCTATAACTGGCTGGCGCAGAACTCTGTATCTGGCCCTTGAGAGGTATGCCCTCTCCTAGGACCAGCGGTAGCATTTCAGAAGCCCCATTTCCACATTTCTCCCTTGTTCGCAGAAGCTCTCTTGATTTATTCCCCTCAGCTCCGAACACACAAATGTAGCCCCAGTGATGAGGAGGAAGAGGAAGGCCTTAGGGAACATATTTTCCATCCCAACAATGAGCCAGCAGGCAGCACGCTGGTCTTTGCGCTGATAGCATTGTTCATGACAAGGCAGAGTTCAGAGGATCAGTTGTTGCAGTCTGCCAATGACAGGAGATCTTGGAGATCTGGATTCAATTCTGAACTGTACCTTAAGTCAAATAACGGCATGTTCGAATAACCGTGGAATATACAACTCCCTGATTTATATGCACAGGCATGGTAACTATGTGTGAGAGTCACGCATTCAACTCCATGTGTATTTTCTGGGTCTGTTTTGTCAATATTTTAAATTGCATGTGAAGGAATCTGCTATAGGCTTTGCTACTGTCTCAGCTGACTGCTCCATGCTACTTAGGCAAGAGACATTTCAAGGACAAAATTATAGGTGGATTAATAAGCTTTCTAAATTGTGGCTGCTGAGCATTCGTTCTGCATTTGGTTCTTGCTGTCCAAACTGGACCGTGGCCAGTAGCATGTGAGAAAGTGTATTTCACTAGAAGTCCATGTCCTAGAGTTTTGGAGACTTGTCCAATGTTATTCACAAGAACGGCCATACTGGGTTGGACCAATGGTCCATCTAGCCCAGTATCCTGTCCTCCAACAGTGGCGGTGCCCAGACATTTCAGTGGGAGTGAACAAAACACAGCAATTATCGAGTAATCCATCCTCTGTCATCCACTTCCAACCTCTGGCAGTCGGCGGTTTAAGGACACCCAGAACATAGGGCTGCGTCCCTCATCATCTTGGCTAATAGCCATTGATGGATCTATCCTCCACGAACTTACCTAATGCTTTTTTCAGCCCAGTTATAGTTTTGACTTTTGTGACATTCCCTGGCAAGGAGTTCCACAGGTTGACTGTGCGGTGTGTGAAGAAATACTTCCTTTTGTTTGATTTAAGCCTGCTGCCTATTAGTTTCATCGGGTTGTCCCTGGTTCTAGTGTTATGTGAAGGAGCAAATATTTCCCTACTCACTTTCTCCACACCAGTCATGATTTTACAGATCTCTGTCATATCCTCCCTAGTTGTCTCTTTTCCAAGCTGTGCAGTCCCAGTCTTCTTAAGCTCTCCTCTTATGAAAGCTGTTCCATACCCCTAATCATTTTTGTTGTCTGTCTCTGTACTTTTTCCAATTCCGATATTTTTTTTTTTTAGATGGGGCAACCAGAACTGCAAACAGGATTCAAGATGTAACTGCACCATTATGATATTTAATGGCATTATGATATTTGTAGGAGAAAAAGAGAGCCTGGAGCACTGGGCCTGGTGCAAGATCTGAGGCTTGAATCACAGGCTGTGAACCAAAGTTAGGCTATGTATTAAAGCAGATGTTTACAAGTTCACTATATGACCTTGGCAAAAGTGTTGGTAGTGTGGCTAAAACACAGGCACTCCTAGGAAGCAACAGATATTGGGTATGTGTGAGAACACACTCCAAAAGATTAGCCTAGGGACATCCTGGCCTACCACCACCCAAGAGGATCTGCTAGAAATAATGAATAGGGATGTTGTACCTTAGACACCTGGAGCATGATACAAGGGATGGTAACAAGTAGCTGTCATGAAACACGTAAGATGGTAAGAGAGTTGTTTGTCTGAGTCTATAAATATAGGGGTGCCTTTCCGTAACCCTTTGTGCGGCCTTGGGGACAACAGAAAGTCCTGCTGCTGACTGAGCCATTCCTTGCCACTGGGCACTCATGTGTTAGTGTTCCTATAACCATGGAGCCAGGCGCTTGTACTGTGTCATTAAGGCAATAAACCTGGTCGACTGCCTTTGTCGCCGGACTGTGCCAGTGGTTCCTTCTGGGTAATAGCAGTATCAAGGTCTGCTGAACCAACTATCTGCACAGGGCTGGGACAGCATCCAGGGAGAGCACATGCACCTAACTGACAACGATATTTATTACTGTACCTATCCTTTTCCTAATGGTTCCTAAGATTGTTAGCGTTTTTGACTGCCACACTGAGCAGCTGCTTTTAGGGAATGATCCATGGCTACTTTGAGATCATTTCTTGAGTGCTAACAGCTAATTTAGACCCCATCATTTTGTATGTATAATTGGGATGATGTTTTCAAATGTGCATTACTTTGCATTTATCAACACTGAATTTCATCTGTCATTTTCTTGCCCAGTCTGCCAGGTTTGTGAGGTCCCTTTAACTCTTCGCAGTCTGTTCCAGACTTAAGTATCTTGAATAATTTTGTATCATCTGCCACCTCTTTTCCAGATCATTTCATGAATGTGTTGAACAGCACTAGTCCCAGTACAGATCCTTGTGGGACCTCATTACTTACCTCTCTCCACTGTGTAAAGATCATTTATTCCTACCCTTTATTTTTATCTTTTAACCAGTTACTGAACAATGAGAGGATGTTTCCTCTTATCCCATGACTGCTTACTTCGCTTAAAAGCCTTTGGTGTGGAACCTTGTCAAAGGCTTTTGTCAAAGTCCAAATACAATGCAGCAACTAGATCACCCTTAACAACATGCTTGTTGACACGCTCAAAGAATTCTAAGAGATTGGTGAGGCATGATTTCCCTTTACAAAAGCAGACTTGACTCTTCCCCAACATATCGTGTTCATCTGTGTCTCTAATATTTTTGTTCTGGACTACAGAGTCAACCATTTTGCCTGGTACTGAAGTTAGGTTAACTGGCCTGTAATTGCCCAGATTGCTTCGGAAGTTCCTTTTAAAAAGTCGGCTTTACATTAGCTATCTTCCAGTCATCTTGTTTAGAAGCTGATTTAAGCCATAGGTTACATATGACAAATGAGTTTCATATTGCAATTTCATTTTTGAGTATCTTCAGAACTCTTGGGCGAATACCATCTTGTCTTAGTGACTTATTAATATTTAATTTCTCAATTTGTTCCAAAACCTCCCCTATTGACACCTCAGTCTGAGACACTTCCTCAGATTTATCACCTAAAAAGAATGGCTCAAGGTGTGGAAATCTCCCTCACATCCTCTGCAGTGACGACTGATGCAAATATTTAATTTAGCTTCTCTGCAACAGCCTTGTCTTCCTTGAGTGCTCCCTTAGCATCTCTATTGCCCAGTTGTCCCACTGACTGTCTGGCAGACATCCTGTTCCTGATGTACTTTAAGAAAACTTTGCTGTTAGTTTGTGTCTCTTTTGATAGTCGCTCTTCAAATTCTTTTTTGGCCTAATTATACTTCTACACTTGATTTGCCAGAGTTTATGCTCCTTCCTATTTTTCTCAGTAGGATCTGACATCCAGTTTTTAAAGGATGTCTTTTTGCATCTAATGGCCTCTTTTACTCTGTTATTTAGCCATAGTGGCTTTACTGTTTTGGTCATTTTTTAAAAAAAATTAAGGTATACATTTATTTTGAGCTTCTATTATGGTGTTTTGAATTAGTGTACATGCAGCTTGCAGGCATTTCACTCGTGACTGTTCCTTTTAATTCGGTTTTTAACTAGCTTCCTTGTTTTTGTGTAGTTCCCCTTTTTGAAATTAAATGCTACTGTGATGGGTATCAGCATGTCATGAGAGAGTCAGTAACAAAACCCAAGTATCCTCACTCCCAGTCTCTTTCATCGAGGCTCTAGAGAGACTGTCTCTAATAAAGTCCTCAGAGATAGGTCTTCGTAGACATTAAACTGATAAGAACAGACAAAATTTTAGCCAGGCCAGATACTTTCTGGCCACCAATGTGAGCATTTAAAAAAAGAATCAAGCTCTCTTCTGTTATGCACTGAAAGTTGCTAATTGAATTAACAACATGTCTAAAAGTTTTACAAAGAAATCACAGCTATTTAGTCAACTTTCAGCTTGATTTCTCTGTCTCTCTGCTGGCCCACCCTCCACAGTGAGTTTAGAAATTTTTGCTGTGCTACATGTTTGAACAGGTACTGAGAAACAAACAAGTCTTGGCCCCATCTCATACAGAATGGATTGGTTGCAGATGTTCTTCTGCAAGCTACATCTTGCCTCCTGCAAGAACATTCATCTCCAAAACACATCGTTTCACCTACTTTGCCTGCGGCCAAAACTCAAAGGTTGTTTAATTTTTTTTTTATTGTTATTAACTCTAACTTACCTGCAGCCGTGCAAGCAAAAACACACCTGGTTATTCAAGATGTGCTAGGATAAGAGCTACTACTGTAGATAAATGTAAGCGAGCGGAGGGTCAGCAGTCAATGTGGTTCCCCACTGCAGCCCCAACAATGCCAGGGGTCCATACAAATGCTACTGTTATATTTCAGGGCTGCCTAATGACACATTTCACTGGGACAAGTGTGACGTTAGTTCATATAGTGGTAAGTGAGTCAGTGACAAGTCAGGCAAGAGCCTCTCCCTAATGAGGCTGGAGGGATGGACGATCCCTGGAAGGTGTAACTGGATTGGAATGACCAGTGGATAAAACTGACTGAGCTAATGGTTACGCCCTTGTTTTCCCAGGATGGCCAAGTCCCCGAACACAGCCGCCTACATAGAAGACTGGAGAGGCACCTTGCCTGAGCAGGGAAGTGAGCAATAAGCAGATTGCCAGATGACAGCCCAGGACAGTCACCGTTCATATACAGGCTAAGCCGTGCGTCTCTAGGAAGCCCACGAGCGCCAGCTCCTCGGAGAGCAGATCACACTAAGACCGCTTCACACAGGAGACAAAAATATAAGCCTAGATTTTCAAGGGGATTTCGAATTGCCAGCTTAAGACACCTCAAAGGATGCTGATTTTTGAGGAGCAGCGACAGACACTTGGTAATCTCTAGTTAGGCACCCCACATCACTACCCAATATGGAAAACCACAATGCACACTAAGTTTAAAAGGGCACAGGAAAACCCTACACAAGAGAGATTCTTTATTAGCCCTATTTTAAATAAGCTGCCCCCAAATGTAGAACCCCATCCTGCTCCACTTTTAGGAGAAGATGCCTTCATAAGAGAGTACCGTCCCATTGGTAAGTGACTAACAATGGGATCACGGTGTGCCAAGTTTGTGGTCTCTCAATGACTCCACATCAAAGGCACTTACATGGACATGTTTTACTAATGGCCAGGCTTGCAAATGCAACCTGGAATGGGTTCTTTACTCCTCACACATCACCAACAGGAAAGGCTCCCAGGGATGGGGGTGGTCTGATTTTGCCTGCAAATGACACCAATGCAATGCCATTTCCTTTACTGGATTTGGCTTATGTAACTGATTGGAATTTAGTGAACAAATTTGCTGATGCTGCACCAGAAGATGGAGAATCGAGGCCTTTCTCCTCTTGGCCCTGATGGGCTAGCAGGAGAGAAGACCAGTAAAAATTTGTTTCTCTCACAGAAGTTGGCATATTTTCACTGTGCTGAGGGGCAACGGTGGGGTAAGAAATTGCCATTTTACACCGTCACTGTCCAGAGGAGAATGTCAGCTTTAAAAGTAATTGGTTTTCGTCAAGTTCCTTGAAAAAAGGTTTCACGATCTTCTACTGTATCGGTTTAACATTCATGAAAATGACACGTGATATATGCCATCTAATTACTATGGACCAGATTTGTAAAGGTCCGTAGCTGCTTAATTCCCATTAATTTCAAAAGTTTAAATGCCTTTAAAAATCTGGCCAGTGCTCCTTCCCCATATGGCCATTCTAGGGACCCAAGGCTCTGTTGTAGGTAGGAGTCTGCAGCAATGATCTTTAGTGAGAGGCCTTTAAACAAGGCAAAATCTGCCTAAAAAGAAATCTATCAATGCCCTGGACTGATGTGCTTCAAGACACTGGGGATAGGACAACAAGTGGATGACTCAGAATTAATAACCTGAGCAGTCAGCAGCAGGAAGAATGGGAAACAAACTCACCATCACACAACTGATTAATGAACACGTCATTTCATGTTCAGTGTCCAGTGAGCATCTCTTGGGAACTTTTCTCCTCTCTTTCCTATTGGCATGCAGACAGCAAACTCCCAGAAGCCAGCGCCCCAAGGTTCCCTGCTCCTTAATGACTGTCCTCCAGACTGGACCCTAGGGCCATCGCCACTGGGTATCTTCTGTTCACTCTTGTGCACTTCAACCCACCGCTGGGCTTGGGCTGTTCTTCTGATTCCAACTCTGGAGAGTTGGAGTCCTAGCTCCACGGTAGACTAGATCGCGCTCCGGGGAAGGACCTGGGCGATGACCAGTTCGAGACTGATGAAATGGTACTGATGGCCACCCAGGCTCGAGGATGCTAGTGCAAGAGTGCTAAAAACTCTACATCAGACTGCTCCGCTGGCCCTCGGATTCCCTCTCACTCCAGCCACACAAACGGGAAGAGCGGCTTTTATTCAAGCAGACACTCAAACCATTTCTGCATAAGGATTTCCCTCTGGTGTGCCTTACAGTGTTGACACACTAGACATAAAGCTGCAGAAGCATTAAATTACCAACTAAGCCAGGGCCAAAACCCAAGCACACTTTGATTTAGAGGTTGGAAACTTCAAAACCAATGTTTCAATTGGCTTGTTTATAAACTTTAAAAATATTTTTAATGAATGTTTATTGCCAGGTAAATGTGATGAGTTAGGGGCCCTGAGAACTGAAGTTCAGCCACAAATAAATAATAAAAATACATAATGTCTAGTTCTTCTATAGCACTTTTTGTCATTAGATCTCCAAAAGTCCTTTATAAAAAGGTCAGTATCATTGTCCCATTTTACAAATGGGGAAACTGAGTCATCGTGAGGCAAAGTGACTTGCCCAAGGTCACCCAGCAGGCCAGTTGCAGAGCCAAGAATAGAATCCAGGTCTCCTGGGCCCCAGCCCAGAGCTCTATCCACTAGACAACACTGCCACAAAGCAGAGCCAGCCTGCGAAGCAGCAGAGAACAGAGCTGAAGAGGTAGTTTGGCTCCCATGCCGGAACTGAGGACTCTGGTCAGTCGGTATGGCTAGCGAGATGGACAACTGTACCCTGGGCATCGCACATTTCATATGGCTCAGGAGAGCAAGGACATTTTGGTCTTCATCAATCCAGACCAAAAGTCATGATTTTTTTATATATATTTTAAAGATATTTTTGATCTTCCTCTTGGAAAAAAAAATTACCAAAATGTGCTTTAAATATTTGAAAGGAACTAAGTCAACAACTTCAGTATTTCCCTCAGAAAGTGAGAGAGCACATTCAATTTTTAAAAATGCATATTCAGTAGCAGAAAACCTGTAACACAAAACCAGGATGTTCAAACTGAAGCCATACTTAAAAAAAATAATCATACTTTGCAAAAGAAAGGTCAGCCATACAACTGCATTTCCTCATTTTTATCTGTGATGCAACTTTGCATCCACCTAAATGTGACATTCTGTATTGCATTAGACAGTTATAAACTGGTCCTGTGTATCAGACATGTATGGAGCTTCCTAGCTTAGAAAACAAACAAAACTTGGTATCACAGTATGTATCAGACAGCAGAACTGCTCCTTCCATGTCAATTTCGTTAATTTGGTATATAAAATGTGTTGAATTTTATTTTTAAACGTTTTCCTGTTTGTAATAGGACAGAAAATGCATCCTCATATCAATATGAAGTTTAAAATAAATCAAAAGACACATTGTACAGGTCTAGTTATAGATATGGAAGCTATTTTTGGTAGCTAATATGCTATGTGAAAATATGGACATTGCACATCTTCTTTACGTAGTAAAAACCTTAAGAAAAGCAGTTATTGTGCAATGGAAGTTCATGCTCCCTCTATTTACAAACCATCTCTATCTGGAACAGTCTTTTAAGCAGAATATTTTCCCATATCACAGCCTGCTCTACTAGAACACTCCCTATACCCCAGTTCAGCACAAGGAGCTTAACCTGAAGCACACGTAGTCCAACTGACTTCACACACACTTAGGCAGGTGCTTAAGTGCATTCTGGACCTGCAGCCCAGTCTGCAGCGTATTATAAGGAAAACTGGCACTTTATAAATAACCCAAATAGGCAGATACATAATCCAACATGTTCCATATGAGCTAAAAGAGGGAAATATTCTGCCCAAGCATCCCCCTTTCTACTTTGCAGATATTAGCAGGTGCAACAAGAGTCTATTTTAAGTCCTGTCCGCCCACCCCCAAATATTAAGGTATTAAATTACACAATAATGCCGTGACCTATATCTTTGTACCTCAAAGCTTTTTAGTTCTGTTTAATGTTATCGATTTATTTATTTAAAAGCACTCTAAAAATGGAAATAAGGGAGAGGGAGGGAAATGGCAGCTGTACAACGACCCAACACCACCAGGAAAGAGAGACGTTGCTAACATTTACATTTTAAAAAATGCTCCCCGATCCACATGACACAGATGAGTCTGACTGGGAAACAGTCCCTGCGCTGCGCCACCGATTTACCATGGGACCCCAGGCAAGTCTGTATGGCCAACATTTGTGACTGTCCAATTTGAGACGGCAAGGGGTTCATTTTCCGAAGCGCTGATGGCCCACTGGTGCAGTCAGTGAGCGCTGAGGGCACTAGGCCAACTGAAAATCAGCCCGAAGGCAGACCCCATGCTGAGCCCCCGAAAAAAAAAAAGAAAAGAAAAATCAAGGCATCAAAATTCAGTGGCTACATTGGGAAAATCTGGCTCATCAGCTTCTCACTCGCACTCTCTCTAAAACAGGGATTATAAATCTGATTTGCCCACTAGGCAGGGGTGTTGCAAGGATTAGTGCTGTGATGTTTGCACAGCACTTTGAAGATTTCAAGCACTACATAAGTGCTATGTATTGTTATTCGTATGCCAAGTTTTAACCAAGAGTGAACAACAGAAGGAAAAAAAGGGGAGGGAGGGGCTACTATTTTTCCCTGCTCTCACTACTTTTCAGATGCCCACCCAACCACTATCCAGCCAATGTTCTTCTCTGTCAATGTTTTTAACCCTTACTTCACCTAGCTCCCAGACACCACAAGCCCCACATAGATTTGATCTGAAAGATGGCCCCTTTCCAGGTTGTGCCTGGTCCTTGTAAAGTTAATTCCTCTGGCAATAACGCTAGAGGCGCAATGGTAGGTTTGAATCATGTGTTTCTCTTCACACGGTGATTTTTTTTAACTCTATGTATATTATAAATATAGCACAAGAACTTAATCCAGGCTTATGATTCTTTTTATTCTTTTCTCATGAAAGGTGGGGCTTTTTAGGTTGCATTGGTGACAATTATTTTTAACTGACACTTTTTCTTTCAGCCCCAGACACAGAGAATTTTTATTAAAAACCAAAAAGCTTTAGTTCTTTTTATTAAAGCTGGCAGAGAATGAGACTTTTGCTGACTCAGTTTGATAAACTAAAGACAGAAGAAAGCAAAGAATTTCACTTCCACCAAATGGTGGCTCAGCTTTTTCATTCTGCGGATCGCCGTGCAAGAGAGATACCCCTCCTGCCAATGCAGCCCCCTCTGGAACTTGCTTTTTAGCAACATTGGAATGGGAAGGGCTGCGTAGAGCGCTGGTGGTCCATAGCTAAGTCAATGGTGCTCCACCCACACGCACTGCACAACCTGAGACTGTGAACCTTCTGGGGAAGGACCTGTCTAAGCTCTGTATTTTGTTTGGCAACCAAAGTGTTCTTGGTGCTGAGCACTTTATTTGTTATCTGGTGGGCAGTGACTCAACAGACCCAAGTTCTATATCCAGCTCTAACAGCACCCAGCACGTGTGACCATAGCCAAGTCACTATCTTGTCTATCAGACTGGAAGATCCTTGGGGGAGGGAGTGTCCCTTGGGCAGCTGCTTAATGCAATGGGGCCCTGTTCTCAGGGGAGGCACTACCATAATACAAATACTAAAGGTAATTGTTCAAATTGTGTGATCACACTATCCTTGGAGTATTTGAAAGACGGAAGACAAAACAAATATATAAAGAGAAAGAGAGAGTAAAAAACCCCAAAACCTAAATTAGGCAAAGTTTCTGAAAACCATAGACAGCCACATGGAAAGATACGACTAATCAATCCAGAATGTCCCTGGGAACGAGGCCCTGGTTACTATTTTTTTTTTTCATTATTCTGAATAAGAAACTGGATGTGTTCAGATCTCATTATGGTGCAAAATCCAAAAATAGGTTCTCAGGCCCCTCCTGAACGGTTTTCTACGGGTGAACTAGTTCTTTCCAGATTAGCTAGTACAAAAACGTTTCCTTACTGCGAGGAGGCACCTCCTTCAGAAAATTACATGGAGGGTTTTCCTGTCTTTCTTGGCAAAAATCAGCCCTTTAAAAAGAGACAGGACAAACTGCCTACAATCTTACTGCCAGGCTCGAACATGCCCCCAAGGAAAACAAATGTAAACACGGCTCTTCAAGTGCTCCCATCTAGAAAGCAGATTTGTGGGACCTCCATTTACAGGAGTAATCACTGCCATTGACACCCATTCCCTACCAGTGCCTGTTTGTTTTTTGCTCATGGTAGAAAACCTTGCCAACGAAGGCCTGTTTCAATGTTCTCCCATGGCCTGAAAGCTCATGCATCATGGGGCATGGCTCCCCTGGTTTGTTTGCTCTATTTGAATGTTGAAGAGCAGTTCTCTCCCTACTGTAGCTGTTACAGCAAGAGCTAAAGGAAGGCTGTCCGAGTGCATGTTGACCATTTAGCTGGCTAACATACTGGGCTGAGGCAGGTGCCCCGATGCAAGAATGGGGAAGAATTAGCCAGGGTGCCCCCTTAAAGGTGAGCAGATGGAGGACGTGCTGCGATGCACTCTGGGAGTTATGCAAACCTTCAGACTGAGGGGAGAGAGAAGGAGTTTTTCCAATGTGGACCTTCTAACTTGCATGGGATGAGGCAGACCAGTTCTATGTGCGTAGTTCCGCAGTGTGGAACCTACCCAAACAGGTGCCAATGAATGGTTTGAAGTTTTTCCACCTTGCAAAGTCCCAGAACAAGACCCCCTTCCTCTATTTCCTATCTCTAAAAAAATAAAGGCGATTCCAAGGAAACACTGGAAAACCAGAAACCGAGGAAAAACTCTGTTACTAAAAGGGTGACTTAGCACATTTGAGCCCTCAAAGATCAAGAAACACCAAAAGTTAAGACTGCATGTGAACTCTTAACGCTGACCTTTTATATATTGTGATAGTAGCAAACACGGGGGTGGATTTTTTCAACCGTAGGTACACGTTTAGCATCATACAACGTACGGAAGATCTTCAAGAGGGATGACTCCAAGATGTTACGTAATTATGTGTATCTGAGGCGAACGTAGACAAAATGGTACAATGTTTTTGAGATAACTGTGTGATTAAGCAATTAAAGACTATCGCAACGTACACACACTCAAAAGGGCGGGTAGAGTTAAGGCCTTGCATGCATTGTCCACACTGGAGTTTCCGGCCTCTAGCTACTTTACCATAATGTTGACATATAGGTGAGTTGGGGGTGGGGGTTGCATAAAATTGGATTTACTATTTTTAATGTGCTGTGCAGAACCCTGATTAGCAAGGGATGGGCAGTGATTTATTTAAAATAAAGAAACCATTGGTCCCATTAAAGAAGCCACCTTAATATTGCAGGCCTATTTTTTCCATGAGGATTGGAATAGCTATTGCATTGTGTGCTTCAAACAGATCCTTCCAAGGCTGCTTTTTAAAACTGGATGCAGTTCCTGTGACTGTGCACAAACAAGATGAGTAACGGCACCAGCAAACGGTTATTTATATGCATAGATGATCACCTGCATGTGCAGCGCGCAGATTTGTAGGCACAGTTAATGAGCACACAACAGCAGCTTGCAATCCTGCCCCGAACTTGAGAGTCAAAGTTCATAGAGTTCTGGATTCTGCAACAAAATGTTGCAAGGACAAATCTCTGCTAAACCCAATGTACCAGAGGGAAATGTAATTAACTCTGTGTTGCCACACTTGTGGTTTTCCCATGAGTCTTGCAATAGTAGGTGCTTCCCTTGAAGCCCCAGCTTCAGGAATCAAGAGACTTCATGAAAATCTCAGCTTTCTTTAAAAAAGGGCAGGAAGAAAATGTCTAGCCCTCGTGGTTACAGAAAAAAGCATGAAAACGTGAAGCATGTTTACCTGCAAGACTTGAAATCCAAGGAGAAATAAAACGAACAACCCAAAACATCTCAGGATTTATTAAACCAATCTCATAATTTAAAATGGCCTGGTTCGTGATTTTTGATCGTTTGAGTTTGGCCATACTGTTAACTTTAGTTCACCCTGCTCTCTTGCTTAGATTTTTATTTTCCTACTGCAATCAATCTTTTCCACATGCAACTGGTTCTGCTAGTGACAGCTGATTGCCACATCTTTCACGGGAAAAGTCTGTGTGTTTTTTATCCGAGTGGGTGGGGTCAAATGCATGAGACTCTTCCTTGTGCAGAAAACAATCCCAGGTGTAACACTTTTGAAATGTCTTGTTTTCTTCTGCTTCAAAAAATGGGAGGAGACATTCTGAGCCCTGGTATATGGGAATTCACTGAGTGCCAGTATCCCACAATGACTGACACGTCATAAGGCATAGACTTCACTTTAATTGTAAGGGCCCTCTCTCAAGCTTAATGATACACCCTTGACTTCTCATTACAAAATAAAAATAAGACTGTTCCTTTTTTATAGCTTGACTTTCAGTTGATTTTTATTTAACTCAAGCTCTGGGTTCGATATCACTGTTCAAAAAACACCCAACTTCACAGGATTTTAATTTTTGTCCTTTAAAAAAAAAGAGATTTGCTTGACCTTATTCTTGTGTTCTCAAGGAATTCAAAACTCAGAGACTCTTCTGAAGTCCTCCACAATCCAGTCTTAATTTGTAGTTAATTTAATTAATTTAACGCTGCGTACAAATGGAAAAACTAACTTGGTTAGACAACGTGTTTTACTGGAATATTTACTATACGGTCATTAGATAACGCAGAGAGAAAACTCGAAAGCCTCATTGCTTGTCATACATATGAAATAAAACAAAGTTTCACCCAACAGCGACTCCTGCCTCTCTTTGGGATTTGTGGTCAACTTTTGATCAAAAACCCACCACAGAACCTGAAGTGCAAGTCAACCCTCCTGTTACCATATCCACCGTCCTTTGCATCTTTCATTTCTAGGTCACTGCTTCCAGTCCAGCTGGATCAATAGTGACAAAATGTTAGTTACCATCCGATAGGTGTTCACTGGCCCAGGAAAAATAAATTGGTGGTCTCAGGCCAATGCCTAGTGGCAAAATGTCCATATCTCACAAAGCCACTCCTATGTGGGAAATTAACTGGCAGCCTTCAAGAGCTATGAGCTAAGCCTAGCGTGACTCAGCCATGAACAACCTCAGAGGAGGCTGTTCCTTGATGCACTCTGTCAGCCAGGACAAGATCATCCACTGGCAACAGACACTGGTTCCCAATAGGGCAAGGTGGGTCAGCCCTGCTAAGCCTCTCCCAAGCAGGGGAAAGAGCGTGATACAGTAACCTGGCTTCCTTTCTTAATGTTGTTGCCCTTGGGAACAGCAAGAGAAAGCCAGAAACAGGGCTTTAAACTCTGAGGCTCTTAAGAAGGGTGGGGCCTTCTCATAATTAAGCTTTTAATAGGTCATTGTACTGCAAAAAACTCTTCCAGTCAGGCAAATTCCTAAGCTGTCATTAGAGAGAAAGGAGAGGACAGACATTAATCAAAAGCACATGAAGTCACATGGGGGGCGCAGCAGAAATTAGTTACTCAACGAAGAGTCCAACAAGACTTTAATACCCATTGAATTTGTCAAGAGGATGGGGCAATCCTCCACCCTCTCTCCTCAATGTTTGAGTGTATTCTTATTTCTAAAAGCAGTAGCAACGAAGACAGCCTTCAATCCTCTCCCGCCCACCCCAGCAGTAAAGCAGCCAGATGCATATTACCACCCATTCCAAGACCCATGTGAAACGAGTTGGTGGATTAATTAGCAACTGGGCAGAGCTGTAAAGATGGAAATAACTGCTCAAGTGCTTAATAGCAGTATTGGTTTTAGGCCACTCCCCAGCGGACATTGCAAAGAAAAAGGAAAAAACCTCACCACTAACTAGCACTAATTTCATCGGCATTACCTGGCAGAAAGGCCAAAGCTGAGTGGGCCAGGAAAACTGGGTAGGTCTACATAACAGCCAGCCCGCACAGCTATGATGCTGCGGCTGTGGTTCCCGTACGTACAAAAAGTCTACACTATGGGCTGCAGCTGTGTTGGTGGAGTGCAGACACTATCTACGCTGACAGAAGGTTCTTCCCACTGATTGAATTAATCCACCCCTCCCATAGGTGGTAGCTGGGTCGATGAAAGGATTCTTACATCAGCCTAGTCATGTCTACACTGGAGCTCAGGTCGACCTAGCTAAGTTGCACAGTGGGCAGTTTTTCACAGCCCTGAGTGATGTCACTAGGGAGATCTAATGTTTAGATCTGAGTTACCTTTTCATCTCTCACACAGCCTCTTCCCAGGGCAGCACTGAAGTGTACTGGTGGGGCAAGCCAGCGCGACATCTCCCCATGCTGTTGTGTGGAGAAAGGACTTTGGTCTACAGGCCTGTTCACTTTTCACCAGCATGTAATTCAAATTTCCCCTGCATGGCCCCCTGCACCAGAACTGAACCCAGCATTTATCAGCTACTACCACATTTAGATACACAGATACAGGGCATATGATCTAGAAAGGACTGAAAACATGTGCTGACTTTGAGCTCACAAGCAGCTCCCTTGATATCCATGGGACAACTCATGTGCTTTGCTGCATTCAGGGCACTAAATGCATTGCAGATCCATCGCATGAAAGCACTTTCCAGAGACAACTAAGGGGAGAAGGTCAAACGTTTTGGTGCTGAATTTTGGTCTTACAAAACCCTGTACCATATGTAATGAAAAATGTCTTTAAAAAATACATAATATATATCCATCCCCACCCCAAATAGTGAACACAACCCAAAATGCAACAGGTGCATTGTGCTGGAGAAATGGAAAGTAAAACTGACCAACACCATTTCCTTAAGATGAAAAAATAAAATTATACAGTATAAAGCGAGAAATCCAGATTTTCATATGTATTTGAATTACGACTGTCTAAGGTATGATTACTCACAGGTAAGGAGGAGATTTTTGGTTTTCTGTATGGCCTCCCTTTCATTGAAGGCACACAACAACAATTTGGTTTTTGAAAGAACACGATTACATTTGTCTTTCAAAATCAATTCAATTTCCTTAAGAAGACTAGACACTCTCTGAAGTGATGTTGGCAAACAGAAACCGTTCAAGATATGCAATAATTTCCTGTCCATTATATGTCGATTTCCACCCTCTCCCCGTCCCCACAACACCTTAATTTCTTTTTATTTAGACAATGAGAATAAACTGGTCAGCGTAATTTTTTTAACTCTCATGCAACAGCAGAATGCTGGCCACTATGTTTTAGTTGCAAGCAATATGGGAGAACCCGTTACAATTCAAAAAAACCAACGTACATTTTTACTGCTCTTAGATTTAAAGGTTATTTTATATGACCAAAAAAATGAATCTTAAAATTTACCCAGTTAGTTTGAGTTTTAAAGATGGGGAGTGTACTTATAAGGTGATTTTGACAAGAGTTAAAAACCAACCACAAAAAAGGTTTAAAGTGAAAAAGATATAACAGTGAATCTTTTAAACTTGGATGCCTCGGTTTAAAATCATTAGCCTGAAAGAATACATCTAAATATGTGAATATATGAAAGAGATTCATTTTCTTCCAGAAGGGTAATATAGGATTCGAAGCTTAAATTACAAAATTAAAAATATAATTGGACACAAAGAAAGCAAAAGTCTCCTCTCCAAATGGTCCAATGGCCTCTCTTGCACAAAAACATTTAAATACAAATATACAATTCTTTGCAGACACAGAACTTCCCTAGTGATCCAGTACCGCCAATCCCAAGAATTCAAAAATCATGAGTTAGACCCTCAATATTCACGAGATTAGCTAATCCTCTTTGCGGGGGGGAGGAAATCTCGCATGATCACATGATTCCAAGAGTTGGGACTTTAAAAAACCCCACCACCAAATGCATCAGAAAGAATGAGAATTGGCAACACTGGCAGTCAATCCCTGCCTGGAAGATGAGTGTAGGATAAGAAAGAAAGATCCATACCGAGAGTCAGAAAGGAGAGTATTGTTTGCAAATCAGCACTCATGGCATCACTGTTCATTCAACACCATGCTTAGCGCACTAAATCGGATTGTAACATCTTGACTGAGGAAGCCAAGTGAAGATTTAAACCCCTTTTTCTTCCTGTGCTAAAATTCTTATTTTCAATCTGCGGAACTGGATTGCTGTTCTGAATGTCAACCAGCGTTCAGTGCCCAGGCTCCTTATTCTCTGAACTGGAGACTTAGAGAACACATTTTGTGCACCTTGGGTGCGCTTCATACCCCCTGGGTTTTCATGGAAACTCTGGGATTTTTATCCCTAATGGACATGGCCCAGATTAAGATCTTGGGAGGAGGGGAGCGGAAAATTATACACTGGACATGAGTCACTCCTATCTCCTTATTGCAGTCCCATAGCTTTTTACGAGCCCATCCAGTGGCTTCTAGGCCCATATCAAGGAGGGCATCCCTCTCTGCAGCCTTACCGTCCATGTTGCTGACTTGGCAGTGCTGGACTGTTGAAATGACACGTCGAAGCTGTGAGGTCCCGGGTAGTCTGTGTTCGAGGGGATGGCAGGGGAGGGCGAGAGGGCGTCAAAAGTGGAGCTGGGCTGGGCGTAGGGCGAGGGTGCTGTGACGCTGTTCTGAGCGTGCTCCGTGTTGTAGGGGCTGGTGGAGGAGGAGCCATTTTGAATCTGCTGTTCCATGCTATTTAGGAGCCCCAGGTTTGTGTACTGCGGCTGCAGAGAGAGAATATTAACAGCGTTAGCATACACTTACAAACAGGTGACGCAGGTCAGGCTGCCTTTGCAGGCTAGAAATTGCATTAACGTATGTAGCATTTCATTAGCACTTTTCATCGAAGGAGCTGAGGGCGCTTTGCAAACATCTGCTAGTTATGTCCAACACCACCCTGCAAAGCGCTAGCCCATTTTACAGAGCGGGACACTGGGGCAGCAAGAAGAGACTTGCTCCTGGTCACATGGTATATCAACAGCCAGCCTGGGAAGAGAACCTACAGCTAATAGGTTTAACAATGAGAGGGATTAACCATTGGAAAAAACAACCATAGGAAGTGATGGAGTCTCCCTCTTTTAATGCTTCAAATCAAGACTGGATGGCTTTGTGGAGGAGATGCTTTAGTCCAACCCAAGTTACTGGGCTCAACACGGGGCAACTAGGTGAAATTTAAGGGCCTGTGTTATATAGGCAGTCAGGCTACAGGATCTAACGGTCCCTTCTGACCTAAGAAAAAAAAAATCTATGGATCTCTTAATCCCCAATAATCCTGTACTCTGATCCCTAGACCTTCCCACTCCCTAATTTAGTGGTCACCCTTATTCATTCACTCAGTGAGTAATCCCGTTGAAATCAATGGAGTGTCACCAATTAAGGAGCTACTCAGTGTGAACGGGCTACAGTGTGTGGCCCTTGAGACTTTTGCATTGTGTCTCTCATTCCCACCACGGCTAGTCACAGACATCGCCCACTGACCAGACAGGGAAGGGCAGAAAGGAATTACTGCAGGTGTCTCGCTGAGCACTAGCCCTTGGCTTGCTGGATACAAGTTTCCTTTCAATCCAAGGAACAGCAGTGCACAGGAAGGGGCGAGCAGCTGTATTTGTATAGTGCCTGATATTTAAACAGGAAGACAACACCGGCAAGTTCCTGCCCTGAAGAGCTTCCAGTTGGAAATTAGACATGGCCTGACCAGGAAGGACAAGGACAAGTGCAGGGTCCTGCACGTAGGATGGAAGAATCCCATGCACTGCTACAGATTAGGGACCGAATGGCTAAGCAGCAGTTCTGCAGAAAAGGACTTAGGGGTTACAGTGGATGAGAAGCTGGATATGAGTCAACAGTGTGCCCTTGCTCCCAAGAAGGCTAACGGCATTTTGGGCTGTATAAGTAGGGGCATTGCCAGCAGATCAAGGGATGTGATCATTCCCCTCTATTCAGCATTGGTGAGGCCTCATCTGGAGTACTGTGTCCAACTTTGGGCCCCACACTACAAGAAGGATGTGGAAAAATTGGAAAGAGTCCAGCGGAGGGCAACAAAAATGATTAGGGGGCTGGAGCACATGACTTATGAAGAGAGACTGAGGGAACTGGGATTGTTTAGTCTGCAGAAGAGAAGAATGAGGGGAGATTTGATAGCTGCTTTCAACTATCTGAAAGCGGCTTCCAAAGAGGATGGATCTAGACTGTTCTCAGTGGTACCTGATGACAGAACAAGGAGCAATGGTCTCAAGTTGCAGTGGGGGAGGTGTACGTTGGATATTAGGAAAAACTTTTTCACTAGGAGAGTGGTGAAGCACTGGAATGGGTTACCTCGGGAGGTTGTGGAATCTCCTTCCTTAGATGTTTTTAAGGTCAGGCTTGACAAAGCCCTGGCTGCGATGATTTAGTTGGCAATTGGTCCTGCTTTGAGCAGGAGGTTGGACTAGATGACCTCCTGAGGTCCCGTCCAACCTTGATATTCTATGATTCTATGAAGGACAAGCAGGGAGGCTGGAGATCAGTGGAATGGGAAGAGAACAGCTACAGCAGTGAGAGGTGACAAGAAGATGCTTATCTTTAGGTTGGAGTCTAACAAAAGGTGGGAAGCCCCCCCCAAGGGTCTGTATGTGGCACAATCAGAGGGACTTTTCCTGCCTATCCAAAGCTCCCTGGGGATCACAACACTGGGTGGGGGGACAACAGTGAAAGTCCAGGCAGTTCTACAATCAGTCAGTAGGTGGCAGTGGAGGAGACAGGGGGCAGAAGCAATGTTTCCCTCACACGCTCACGTCTTGTTCTCCTGAAATGCAGTCATCTCTTCCCCCCCGGGCAAAGGGAGCAAGAGGCAGAGTCTCTTTCCAAACCTACCTCTCCCTCCTTGCATTTAGGTTAAACGCTCCCCACCCTCTTCCTCGTAGAGGTAGCTACGGCCTGACCAAACAGCAGTTGCACGGCAACCATAAATATGCACCAAGTGGCGAAGCCCCTTAAGTCAAAGCACTGATTTTAGATAGCGAGGCGCATAAATAAAAGCTTCGTTGATGAGGAGTATCCACACAGCACTCCCATCCCAGTATGCGGCGGGCTGCAAGGAGACCTGGGATGGATTCACTGAGGGAAGTCTATACTCCACCGGTTCTAACCTCTTTGTCAGGGTTTGCAGGGCGGCATCCCTGGACGTTACAACCATACAGAAAAACATATCAACTCATTTGCTAGGCGGAAGCATCCAGCATTTGCAAGGCTTTGGTTCTGTTTCAAGTGTATTCTGCTAGACAGAATCCCCAGCCTCTTGGGTACTCAGCCATGCCCCAAGAGCAGAATATGGTAATGAAAACAAAAAGGCACCAAGTGGTACTCAGCAGATTCATCTGCAAGGTGGCTTGACTCTACTGATATGTTACAGCAGGTTTTCGTTACACTCCCAAGTTGGGCCAACGGTCTTGATTACTTTGAGGGCCCTTATGTAAGGCCGACATATTCTTTCAGGCTCTCAAGGGTGATCAGCAGGTTGAGGGATGGAGGAGAAGGGGTTGGTAAAGCATGGTCTGGAGAACCGAACACACAAGGTTGGGAGCCAGCATGGTCTAGCATCCTTCCTAAACGTTCAGCGCTGCCTAGCATAACGGGGCCTCCCTTGTGGTTGGGCCTCCAGGGACTACTCTACTACAAACAATAATTATGTTCTAAGTAGTAATCCTGGGTGAACCAAGGACCTCCTGTATAGCCTTGGGCTAGACATGTATCCTCACTGCCTCAGTTTTCCCATCTGTAAAACGGGAATAAAGTTTACACTGCCTACCTTACAGGGTGATTGTGAGATTCAGTCTATGTCAATGTTTGTGCTGAATTCTGAACACATGCAGCACTATGTCAGTGTCAAGTACTGCACTGGTAGTAAGTAGATAGCAATCCAGGCCAGAATTTTTCCAGGCACTGAACCGTTCTTGAATTTCCATGGGAGTTGGACTCTTACCTACTTTAGACTCTTTTGAAAACCCAGCTCCATTTAATCTAACTTTGATATATGTTTTTCAAAGAAACTGTAAAGGCCCCTAGAGCTCGAAAAAGTAGACTCCGTCCCTTCACCTCTCCTGGAGATTAGCATCTGAGGCACTTCCTAATGAGCAGAAGAGACAGAAGGAACGTTCTTATGAAAAGCGACTGTTGGAGCAGCTCGTCAAATGGAAACGGGGGTGAGGGGGAGAGAAACTAGTCTTTTAGTCAAACTATTCATAATAATTCCAGGCTGCCTAGCAGGTAATGAGGAAGAGAAGCACCCAAAACAGAGGGAACAACTATACTGGATGGAGTGCAGATGCTGAAGATGCTGGCAAGATGTCAATTAAAGAGCTAAATATCCCATTAAAGTTTAAGAACTACTTAAGGGAATCGACGGATCCTCATCATTCCATTCAATCCAGGGGCCATCTGTCTAAATGTTAACAGTGGACTATCCATTCCATTACATTTATATATTCACATTCCATAGCTGAATGCCACGTCCCCATCTGCTCTTTAAATAACTATTAATCTCCTTACACTTATCCTAGCGCTGACACGAGCAGTTGTTTGACTCCCCTTCTTTCCCTCTGACTCCTGCAAATCCTCCAGCCCTTCCTGCTCACCCCTGGACAGGTGCGGCACAGTCCAGGTGACATGGAAAGAAAAGGCACTGGCATACACCCGACTGCACTAAACCTCTGGTATCTCAGTTGGAGGCCATGCCCCAGGCAAAAGGCTTGAAAAGTTGTTTGCATTCAGGGGTCAGTATCTGAGACACTCACCAGCCCTTCGGTAAGAATCAGATAAGTCTTTCAGAGGCACACGCCTTCTGACAACAGAACAATCAGAGGGGCAACCAGCGGGGAGAAGGAGTACACTGGAATTCAACAGAGCATTAGCTCAGACAGTAATAAAACACCTCCTTCGCCAGGAAGGAGTTACAGACATTGTGCGCTCAAGAGAACAAAGAAAGAGAGATAATTTGTGCATGCTTGAAAGCCAGCCCTTAATAGAGAAACGATGCAAAGTATATTTTTAAGAGTCAAAGATTTTTTTTTTAAGTTTTTGTATTAGAATTTAGATACAAATCTTTAAGGCCCTGACCCAGCGAAGAAGTTGAAATCATGCACAAGTTGAAATAAATGAGACGACTCAATGTGTGAAAAGCAAAGCACATGCTCAAAGCTTTCCAGGATCGAGGCCCAGTGTTGCCATTGATCCATATGCCAATTTCTCGCTAACGGGAGTAAGAATGCTGCTCATGTAGAAAGAGGAAAGAAAGTGACAAAACGTTCAAAGAATAATTTGTCAAGTTTGAGGCATCACATTTTTAGCATCTGTGTTTTCAAAAAGGGTCAGTTCAAATTGTTTGTAGGTCCCTCCCCTCTTTTTAAATTCCTGACTTATATGAACACTTCAGAGCAGATTTTCTGAACTAAAAAGATTTTTAGAAATGTAATTCAGACTTCACCACCTATTCTATTTATTTTTGCACTTCATTTAGGCACAGTGTATTTAGATTGGTCACTTTCATTTTGTTTATATTCAATTTCATTTCAAGGTTCTCCTGCACTTAGACAATGTTATGGTGTTTGGCTAGCAACACTGCTAGATAAGTTTTAAATGAAGGTATAACTGAATTTAAAAAACAATTTAAAAAAATGTTTCATTATTAAATCATGACAATCTTTCGCATCTTCAAACACAGAAACACCCAACTTCCGGTTAGAGATTCTGGGCAGTATGATCCAAAAGGTTTCCTTTACTAAGTAGTACTATAATAAGTACCACACTAGGGGGCATTCAAAACCCTAGGAGCACTGATTAGGGTCAGATTTCAGAGTAGTGGCCGTGTTAGTCTGTATTCACAAAAAGAACAGGAGTACTTGTGGCACCTTAAAGACTAACACATTTATTTGAGCATAAGCTTTCGTGGGCTACAGCCCACTTCATTACACAAATTGAATCTACTTCCCCACATTAAGTATCCTCACATCTTCTTGTCAACTCTCTGAAATGGGCCATCTTGATTATCACTACAAAAGGTTTTTTTGTCTCCTGCTGATAATAGTTCATCTTAATTAATTAGCCTCTTAGAGTTGGTTGGGTAACTCCCACCTTTTCATGCTCTCTGTATGTATATATATCTCGTCAATATATGTTCCATTCTATGCATCCAAAGAAGTGGGCTGTAGCCCACGAAAGCTCATGCTGAAATAAATTTGTTAGTCTCTAAGGTGCCACAAGTACTCCTGTTCTTTTTGCGAATACAGACTAACAAGGCCACTACTTTGAAACCTGACCCTAATCAGTGCACTTAGTGTTTTGAATGTGTACTTCTGATTAGAGTCACTTAATTCCTGTGCAAGAATAATGCTTCCTTCCTCCCCACCATCCCAGTAAAAATGAGGCAGATTTCCAACATGTCAGGGGAGAGTGAAGATGCTCATTCTAACATGGTAACGTTTCACTAAATGAAAGCCCACTGTTGAAATATTATTGCATTGTGTCTGATATTTACATCGCAAAGACTTTTTGTAAACCTCTTAAAAACTTCTAAAATAAGTAGTGTAAAAAAAAAATAGTGAGGCAGTCTTTGAGGTGCCTTAAGTAACAATCAGCACATTTTTAGAATGAAGACAGCTTTTAGATTCAATGTGCAAACACTTCTAATAGTCAAAGATCTGCCGGCTTGAACAGAGCTCAGATATAGAGGCTTGTGTGAAATCGCACAAGAGAACAAAACTTTTCAGGAGAATGTTCATGATAAAAAGTGTCTGCAGCCCAGCTCCAGCTCTACCCCAGTTATTACTTCTTTTCCCACTGGAAATTGTGAATGCTTTGATAAATGGATGGAAGAGTTGACCATTTTCACCTTGGTCTTTGTCAGCACCTGTATCACCTTTGCCAAAAAGCTACTCTGTAACTTTAGAATACCACCAGTTTTTAGGGAAGTACAATGGATCTCTTTACATCTGACAGCAACAGCACACGATAGGGGATAGGGTGGGCGGCAGTACGGTGGAAATAATTTCTGCCCCATATTGCTTTACCACTAGAATTTTAAGCAGAGCTACTCCCCAAGTACAGTGGAATCCAAAGGACCCGCCCTGGAAATGCAGACCTTGAAGAGTTCCTTGCCACGGAGACATCATGCCTCTCACCGATAGATCAAGAAACTCTATGTGGTTCAAACACACCCTGGCCACCAGGCAAACCTTCAAAAAGGTGTCGTCCTTAGTGCCCAATCTAATTGCAAACATGGGCCAGACTGAGAACATGACAGAAAACTCCAGAGACCAGGCAGAATAGTAACCTCTATCCACACTACTGGCCATAAGACAACCTAGCTTCTTAGAGGTTTCGTCCCAGTTTAGATCAGTACTCAGATCGCAGTACTCAGATCAGTATTTTACTCAAACCACCACAACTAGTATTACTGGCCAAGAGACTCCAGGCAACACTGAATCCTGAGCCACAGTGAACATAAAGCACTAGGACTAGTACTTCCAGGACTAATGGCAAGCAAATTGGCCCTGGTGTTCTCACTCTGAAGAAGGAATGTATTGTGGAATTTCAAATTCCTCTTCAACAACAGACCTTTATTCAGTTGCTATTTAAATGGTTTCTAAGGCTAGTTATAACTATCCAGATGCCAGGTTTCCCAGATGTGACAGCTTCAAGCAAGATTTAAATTCACACATTCCTGAAGCATCCTATGATTGGGACTCGTTTTTTGGGGACTGGGGAGAGAACGGGGTTTAAAGTACTCTGGTTTACAGAAGATGCTCTGCTATCAACATTAATGGAGCTCCTGATGAATGAGAGTCAGGCAGCGTTACCAGTTGGTCAGAGGACAAAACTAAACACAATATTATAAAAAGCACATTTTTTAGTACTTGTGCAGGTACTAAAAAATGCATCAGGACACAGAAGACCCCACCCACAGCCCTATACTGGACCCATGTTTCAAACTGACATTGACAGTGTAAAGGGGATGATAAGACGGAATAACCTTACACCACTTGGTTTGTGTCACTGGCCTCTGTTTCCACCAATATCTAGCTGGATAGAAGGGTTTCAATTTGAGTCAGACTAAGATTTTGAAAATAGTACAGAACTACTGTGAAAGTGTGTGATGCTCCTTCTGTGTAACATACATCACTTCCATCATCTCTAGCTAGACGGAGGAGGGCCCAGTGGTTAGGAGTCTAGAGACCTGGATTCAGGTTTGTGCTCCACCACAGACTTCTTGTGTGACACTGGGCAACTCACTTAGCCTCTCTGTGTTTCAGTTCCCCACGTGTAAAATGGGCAGAGTGATCCTTCTCTTTCTATTTAGATGATAATCTCTTGGGAGTAGGGATGGTCTCTTACTCTGCATGTACAGCACCTCGCATTATGGGGCTCCAATCTCAGTAATACAAATAACTTATGTTTAAAAGAAAAAGGTCATAAAGGGGAAAAAAATCTTTTAGCCTTAAGCTATGGCCATGCCATTGTGATGGGATCCCCGAGGTATAACCTGGAACTGAGTACCACTGTGCCCCCTTAATTTTCCAGCCTGGGCTGTCTCTCACAATGCTTTGCTAATGACAAGCAGCAAACCCCTCCAGGTGCTGCGATCACTCAGCACAACAGCATGGGGAGCCCCACATCCTGCTAGATTTCATGAATGCTCCATGAACCACTCACAAATCACACAAAGGCACCAGCCAATTCCCCCCAGCTTCCCAGCCTTGCACCCCAAAGCTGTACCGTCTTGCCCTGGTCGGAAGCCTGATCAAGGTAAGTTTATTACCATGTCCGCCCCTCCCTCCATGTGCAGAGGGGACACACATCAGCCTTTGTAACCTGAGCAAATTTCCCAAGCCCTTCAATCAAAAAACAGTTTTAGGTAAACTATAAAACAGGTTTATTAACTACACAGAGAGAGATTTTAAGTGATGGTAAGTGGTAGGCACAAAAGGTCAGAAACAGCTGCTGCTAAAGAAAAGGTAAGTGCACTGTCTAAATCTTAAACCTTATTATACTAGGCAGTATCTAGATCAAGCAATTTTCTCACCCCACTGGATGTTACAGTTCTTAATACATAGGCTTCTCCCTTAAGCCCAGACCAGTCTCCTCAGTTAAAGTCTTTTCTTCTTGGCGTTTTTGTTGCTTTCAGTGTAGGTGGGGGAAGAGAAAGGCCGAGGCACGATGCCACTGTCCCTTATTTTATAACCTCTGTCCATGTGCCTGGATAACACTTGCCCAGACATGTCCTGGTGGGCTTTACTGAGTCACAGGGTTGAACAACCCCCCCGGTGCGATCTTGTGCAACTGAATCATAGAGTTAAGCAGTCCCCATTGTGAGGTGCCTTCCCAACTGTCATTGAGTTGTAAACCCTTTGATTACAACTCCCCTATTGATTAAGGGCCATTTAACACCCTCCTATAAGTGGTTTATCACCTAGCAGTAGAGAATCTCAAACTTATCACATATTTCAGTAACAACCACAGAGCAAATCTCATAACTTCATGCACACTAAGGCATACATATTTGGACAGGACAATGAGTTTCAGCAGATCACGACCTTTCACGGCACACTTTGTATGAAATATCACAACCATACCTGAACGATGAATATGGGTGTTACAGGATGCTATTTTGAGGTACAGTGTGTCTTAGCCATATAAACATCATCTTGCAAAATACTGCAGCATTATCTGGATCGCGCATGCTCATTTATTAGTACATATATGTGGTAGGGGGTCCCTAGACTTCTCATGAGCTTATCCTGGCAAACAAAATTTTGCCTAACTAAAATAAAGAGCTCTTCCTTTAGTTCAGCTACAAAATCTGCCAAAATGTAATTGGGAAGGATACATAAAAACACTGTTATCTGCCTGCTTATCATCTAAGGAAAGTATATTTTGCTACTGTTGTTCAGAATTCTGGCACACTTCTCCACGGCTACACCTCAAGTCTTTGGTGTTGGTTTTAGAGATAGTGGACCAGATTCACTGAGTGAGTAGGCACACATTTGTATTTTAAATTTTTTATGAGTAAACAGCACTCCTGTTACATTGCTATATTTACAGAAGAGAATACTCTTTACGTAAATTTACCATACAGTATTCATGAAAGGCTTTTTAAAAATATACAAGTTTGATCATTTCTCTAGAACCATCTGTTCCACTTTGAAAGCTGGGGGGGGGGAGGGCAGATAGCATTTGGTTTGCATTTTAAAATTCCCACACAGCCTTTTGATTAATCCAAGCCAAACAAATTGAAGGGCCTGATCCTTCAAGTACTTATGCATGGTTCTAACTTTATGCACATGAGCAGTTTGACAGGGATACTCACGTAAGTAAACATATGTACATGTTTGCATAACTGGGGTCTAAGAGAAAGCACCGCATGATACGATTTTCCAAGGGGATCTAAGTCGACACCTGACACTGAAGATCATAGTTCTTTGGGACTTTAGTTCATTTTCCTTTTTAGCTCAAGTTAAGTTTTGCACCATGGTTAAAACTTATCCAGTTGAACTCTGCAAACATTTTTCAGCCAGCCAGACAGCAGTGTGGTGCCATATAACCTAGCACAGCCCAAGGGAGAAACGCTTTTCATTTTTGGTCTTCTACCACCTGCCTCAGGTTCACATAACAGAGCTAGTCTAAAACCAGGATTATCAAACCTGACAGTGTGGCCCATGTTAGGGTATAGATTACATTATCTCCAGAATTAGACAGATCATTTATATCGTTATACAGCTCATATTTTTAATCATCAAATATTTTCAGTAATCACCACAGAAAAACAGTAAGACATTAGTGAAAGCCTTTATAAGAATAAAACATTAGACTCTGATAATGAAAGAGTGCTCCACAAAATACATTATTTAAGTGGGTTCTTGGTCCTTCAAAAGGGGCTTCCTTGGGCAGAAAGAGCTAAGCATTTGGCTTCTGAAAAATCATCTAGAAAGGTGGTTTCATCAGGGCACTAAAACGCAGAGTCACTTCTGAAAACGTAGGCCACTTATTTTTTAAAAGCATTGCATCTTGTCTGCTGCACCCCTTCACTCTAAGCCACACACAGATCAAAACAACAATCCATTTACATTTTAAAAATAAATAGTAGAAAACCAAAGTGAACCAAAATTATAAGTCACTTTGCTACTCCTACACACTTCATGCAAGTACTCAGGATACTAAATCTTCCAAAGCATCAGGTTGCACAGTTTTAAAGCAGACCAACTAATATCCCTCAACACCAGCAGACTTCAGACAAGGTAATGAAACTGAAATGCAGGCCAGACGCTTCTAAAGCTCTCACATTACCGGCTGGACAACAGAATGTCAGTAAATAGATATTCAAAGAGACAAGAAGTAGGGACAGTTTTTCACTTTAAAAGGCAAACAAAAACAAAAACCAAAAAAAATCCCACAAACAAATCTAGCCATAACCGAATGCTAAGATCTCAAAACAGGGGTACAATAAAGACAAGCTGCTGGATTTCAATGATCATGCTTTGGGGGCTGGTTTGCAGGCCGAATGACAGCCACAACATAAATCATGGTTTGATATCAGAAAAACTCAGCCTAAGATTTCTAGTGCCAAAAAGTTTGGACAGGAGGAAAAAAATAAAAATAAAAATAAACTCTTTTCAATGGAAAAACGTATTTGAACAGAAGAGGAATTGACTGAACATCATCAGCCAAGATATTTTCAAAACTGAGTGAGAAGGGAGGGCACATACACTCTTGACAGCTGGTTATTTCCTGAGCACAGAGAACAAGGCTGTAAAAGGCAAAACGCTAGTCCATACTAATGGAGTTCATCCCACTTGCTTAACTTATCTCACAGGGATAAAAACGAGTTGTAATTGGCCACATTTTAAAATTATTCCCCCACAGTCACAGTAGTTGGGTGCTACCCAGTCTTCCCAAAACGTTGGGTTTTGAAGAACAAGATGGATGATGGAATATCTTTCATGGGACCAACTTCTGTTGGTGAGAAAATGAGCAAGGTTCTGAGGATACATTTGCTGTGGCCAGCTGAAGTTAGGGGCCTACAAGCATTGTTTCTCTTGATCAGGCTCACCGAAGCATCTTCCAAGGTTACATGGATGTCAGCAGGCCAAATCTGGACCTAAATTTAAGTTTGATAAAACCAGCCTTTTAGAAAACTGAACAGCAGAAATTCTCCAGGATTTTCATTTATTGTTTTAAAAATTCCAGTGGGCACGAAACTAAATATTCCTGTTTAATATTTGCAACCCAATCAGTGCAATGAGGTACGTGAACTCAGGACTGCTTTAAAAAAGCCAGAAATGTGAATTGCTGTTGCCTAAAGCCATTTGAGAAGCCTAAAAATGTAGATACCCAGATTAAAAGTTTTTGGCCACACACACACACTTTTATCGCCCAAAATTAAAACCCAGGCATAATTTCTGGTGTTATTTATAAAACAGAGAAGACTATTTATCATTCAAATACACGGCACAAATTTTCATAATTGTATGAATGCAATTGCAGGAAACACTTGCCCAAGGGACCTGCAAGGTACCAAGTGGTCATTTGCACCTGAAATTACCATAACTGCGTGCAATTAGAGTAACTGTGCACGCAAACCATTTTTGTATAGTTTTGCATAAGCAACTGTATATGCATTATTCAGGAAATTTCAATCTGTACCATGGTCACATTTACATCAGAATCAAACAGAGCAAACTATTAGGATGACCTCAATGGGTTAGGTGTGTGTGTGTGTGTGTGTGTGTGTGTTTTAAGTGGCTTCCTTCATGTGAACTAGTGTTTGTGGAGCTGGGTTAGACCTTCTCACTCTAGTGGAAGTGAGTAATGTTTTAGAGATCACACCTAACCAGTATATTTCCTCAATAGGAGACTTCTTACAAAATTCTTTCACATTCATCTGAGCAACTGCCAATTAACCGTCAGACCCCTCGACCACCCTAAGGTGGACACCCAAAATCAGTGATCACTGTAGAGAATCTCATCCCTCGTTTTTTCACCACCATACAACACCTTGCTGTTCTGCACTTCATGCAGTGTGTGAAAATAGTTTGGTTAGTTTCACCAGCCATCATAGGAATAAAAGTAGACTACTGAGGAAATATACTACTACTAATAATATAATAATCTCCAACTATTATATTATTAGTAGTATATTTCCTCAATAGGAGACTTCTTACAAAATTCTTTCACATTCATCTGCTACCAAAGAAAACCATTCAGTCTACTTACTTTTATTCGTATGATGGCTGGTGAAACTGACCAAACTATTTTCACACACTGCATGAAGTGCAGAACAGCAAGGTGTTGTATGGTGGCGAAAAAATGAGGGATGAGATTCTCTACAGTGATCACTGATTTTGGGTGTCCACCTTAGGGTGGTCGAGGGGTCTGACGGTTAATCAGCAATTGCTCAGTATTTTGTGAAAAATCAGGCCCTTAAAACAGCCTCTCAAGGTGGAGACCCAAAAATTACTACTCAGTTTTCAAAATCTTAATGACAGCCATTGGTAAGCTGACAACATGGCAAAGAGGTCAGTTCACTTTTAAAATACAACTGACTTGAACTTGTTAACTGGAGCATAGCATACGATAATTTACAGTGCTACGTATTGTACGCAGTGATACACCGCACGCAAAACTCTCTCTAGCTATTATATTCAGCTCACACGTGCCCCAGAAGCATTAAATGCTGATGTTATCAATTTACAGCAATTTCCCCCCTGCAGCCATCATATACCCATACACTGGGCAGGGGTCTGAGCAGTCCAGTCTACAGCACGTCACCCCACCCACTTTGCTCAGAGGTACCCTCTGAACTTTTTGCAATGCTTCCTACATGTGGATTAAAACTAAGAGAGGCTTGTACCCACCAAGATACAATCCATCCCTTTCCTCCCCACACAGCACTCCACCATGAACTACTTCACATCCCCTCCTAAACTTTCCCCCTTGGAAAGACACTTGACCTCCATCTCTCCCCACCCCGAGCCAATATAAGGCCTGAGGAAGCTAGAACCCTCTCCAGTTTCATCAGACTCCCAAAGTTCCTGAGGGCCGGGCGGAGTTTAATCAAGAGACAAACTCCAGAACTGGCCCCTACACCTGTAATAGCCTCCGCCGAGACCCTAGGGCTGAGCACACTCCAGCCTTGCCGCCTGGGCACATTTCCAAGTGAAATGGAAGTGACATTTGAGCAGAAGCTCAGAAATGTGCCAAAAACACCACACTTCAGCCTGCCAATCCTAGCGCTCTCATCTGTGCATCAGCATCACCTCTGTCCTCCCTACACCACTGCTACCCTGGCGAAGCCACAGTGGTGGGAGATTCAGAACTATGCCACTGTTGCGAAAGCCCAAAAGTGTTTGCAGGGGTTGACTGCAGTAACAGCAGTTCTGGGGAGCACTCTACACACACACACACACACACACACACACACACACACACACACACACACACACACACACACACACACACACACACACACACACAAAATAGGGAACACATAAGATAGCAGTGATCACTAGTTTAGAGACAAAAAAAACAAAAATCCAGCACATGTTGATTAGGACAGAAAAGTAGCTGAAGGGAAAAAGCAGCTGGCCTTAGACTCCAGATCTCATTACAGAAGCCTGAAGTTTACCTTGCCAGCAGCAAAAAACAGAGAAGTTTTCCTGCGACTCCTAACCTAAGCAACAGCTCTCTGTTTCATCATCACGGCTTCACAGCAGTGGTTCTTAAACTTTTGTACTGGTGATCCCTTTCACATGGCAAGTCTATGAGTCCGACCCCCCATATAAATTAAAAACACTATTTAACTCCATTATAAATGCTGGAGGCAAAGCAGGGTTTGGGTGGAGGCTGACAGCTCGCAACCCCCATGTAATAACCTAACGACCCCCTGAGGGGTCCCGACCCCCAGTTTGAGAACCCCTGCTTCACAGCAATAGCCCTTAAGCTGACTTAAATCACATCACCTCTGTATTTGCAGCAACTTGTGTGAAAAGTAAATATGGAGGTAAAATTGAAAAGTGTGACTATTTTTTTTTCAAAAGAAATGTACTCCCCTTTATGGCCTGATGTAGAAACTGGCATATCCTTTCTAGATGACACTGTGATTTAGCTGAAAGGGACAAAGAGGAAAGTCAGGTTCACCACAGTTCACTCTACATACTTTAGCTGTATTTGACTGTTTATTAGAATCTCACCATGCGGTTTGTCCTATTGTAAACAGCGACATAATCCCTCCCAGAGCTGCAATATCTCACGGCAGCTCAATAAAGAAAAGGATGATGGGAAGCCATGCCTGGGAGAGCAATGACTGGAAGATTTCTCAGAAACCCTTTAATAATATAACTAAAGAAACCAAACCGAAACAGGAAATGTTTTCAAAAGCAGCAGGTTTATTCATCCAGAGAGACCCACCCACATGTCTAAACATGGCTGAGCTTGTGTCACTCTGAAGAGAGCAACCTCGGTGAACAACAACCAGAGGAAAATACGCAGAACCCAGAGCTAAGATGGGAACACAATAATGGCGGCGTATGCAAAATACATACATCTGGTTTTGGACAACTTATATTTCAGAGGATACTTGAACTGCCACATTCACACCGAATAGTGATTTTTCCCATTTAGATTCTGATTAACAAAAGCGACAAATTGCTTACTCCAGGGCGAGCTGGGTAAATAAAGAGCTTCTCTCTGCTTTTACCCTCGGAAGATGAACCTGAGCATTATCAGCAGCTACTCTCTTGTAGGATGAATCACACAATCCCTGTTGACAAGTTGTCCCACATCTCATTGCAGGGTCTGCACATTCCAACCAAGGTGCTCAGGGTGGGTGCCAGAGGAATAGTGGGCTTAACGGCCTCTATTGGCAACTGCAGACAAATCCATCAGCGAGAGAGCTTCCTTCTGAAGCATTTCCAGAATTTTAGTGGGAATGTTTTGTAAATAAAAAGGTAAGATTTGCCCTTGAGCAACACAACACCACTCCACTTAATCCAACACAGTAATGAAATATAATTGCATCTTTAGTATAACTGAAGTAATACAGATATGACAAGCCAGAGTACACGGCTTACATAAGATATTTATTCAATCTACATCCACCACTTTCCTCTTACAGGTCCATTTCCTCCAGATACCCTAGCATTGCTGGTTTTCCCCTATACCATATAACAGTAATCAGAGCCAAAACCCCAAGTAAACACAATCTGAGAGCTGCCGCAAAACAGGCGTGTGTGAAAAGAGACATGCAATAGACAATACTTGCTTCTGTTGTTTCTCTATACTGGGGTGGGGGCGGGGGGAAAGCAATTTCACTTGGCTTAAGACCGTTACTTTATTAGCCTTAAAACAGAAGACCAAAGTAAAATTTAAAAAAACCAAAAAACACTCCTAAGGAAGTTCCATGACAACGTATCTGGGCTTGTCTCCATGGAATCTGAGATCGCAGGGGATGGCGAAAGGATGTGGAGGATGGAAACCGTCCAATCCAACTGGATGAAAATAATCACTGGCTCTAGAATAGAGGCAGCTGAAATGGCAAGGTTTTTTTCCATGAAGAATCCTTGCCAGTTTTTGGTCAAAATTTCTAAACTTTAGATGATTTCAACCCGCCCCAAGCTGGAGTGACTTTGCATAACTTCTCACTCACCTTCTTGCCAACAAAAGACTGAAGTCAATTGGGAGTTTGTTCCATTCACCAAAATGCCAAGTTTCTACAGTGGGGACAGCCCTTTTTCCCATTTCTGGAGGAGCCATTTGCAATATGGCATTTCAACGTTCATTGCTTCTCGAAGCAAGCTGCCACTTCGCCAACAATTCAAAAGATCTTCCAGTTCCCTGACACACTTTTGGGCTCCCTCCGACCATTTTCTCACTGTTACTAGAATGGTGCTAACAGAATTTTAAAGAAAAGCAAAGATTTTATTCGGATCTTCCACACATTGGCATGTGTCACCATCTAACATTCCAGAGTCAGCAGCTCTGCACACAAACGATTTTTTGAAAGCTATGTGGGAATGGGCGACAGGGGATGGATCACCTGGTGACTGCCTGCTCTGTTTATTCCCTTTGGAGCACCTGGCTAGACGGACCATTGGTCTGACCCACTATGGCCGTTCTTATGTTCACTTGTTTGTGCAAACTCACAAGTTAGTGTTAATATTTAAAAGCAAAACACTGTTCTGTTTCATTTGCACATATTAAAGTGAAAATGTTCAAGTTCATTCTTTCTCCCTGCATCTCTGTGACACATACTTGTTAGCGTATTGCTGTGAAAGACGGCATTTTACACTGCAGACATCTCCACTTGTCACAGAGCACTGGGCCATCTATGACCATGCACTTGAGCTAACTCAGCAACCTCATCCCTTACTTAGAAGATGGGGTACAGTAGGGCATACGGGGCCACTATTTTTATCTGTACCCTGGTGACACACACAACCTCTGTCATGGACCAAGGTCCCTTGAGCACGGCAGCAACAAAAACCAAAAAAAACTAGCAGACACTGTAAAAGGGTGGCTGGACTTTTAAGATGGATCCAGATCCAGCTCTCACCTGTGCTTGGTTTCCTCCCAGATCATGTGACTAGGCCCCAAGATCTGTTGGGAAGGGAAGCAGGATATAAATGGCAGGTCCTGTTCCCCCAGACCAATGTAGGGAGGGACAGGAAAGAGCAGGGGGTGCTTGATCTCCCTCCAGGGAGACCTAGAGGGGGAACAGGGCTAGCTGTTAGGCTTACCCACTCCTCATGCCTGGGGAGACCTCTGTTCCTTTGCACCAAGGGACAAGCCTCTGTAACTCTGAACCCCTGCTAGCATAGGAAAGGGATGTCCAGCCTTCATAAGGGTTGTGGGGGCCTAACACATAGTGTGGAGCAGATGGACGGATCAAGCTGGAGGAGGCATAGTCACAAGAGGTTTCCTGCGTACATATCAGGAGCTGCTGTGCAGCCATGAACCCCGGGAGGGGGTCGTTAGTCCCAGCAATGCAATTACACCAGGCTGAGTGGATAAATGGAGGTAGGGCTAATCCCAGACACCAGATGTGTCACCACCCCACACAATCTGCCCTTGCTGGTGAGCTGGTGATAGCCTGGCATATTAGGGCAATGCCTAGTGATACCTTAGTAAACGCCACTTACGGGCTGACTGTCCCAGTAAATGTAATCCACCCAGGACATTTTAGGAAAACATTTTTTAAACCCACTCACCAGCATCCCCGGCCTTAGAAGCAGAGAATTCAGATCTCGGGCTACGGCCCAGCAAAATCAGAAATGAACCAGCTCTGGGACAGCTTTATAAAGAGGTGGCTGAGAGGCCGGGGAGATGGCTCGTATTGTAGATAGCATCGTGCAGTAAAACTCACTCCGCCGCACCTTAGCACAATATGCACCAGGTCCTTGCACCAAGCCTCAAGAAAATGAAAAGAGCAAGGTGACAAAGCGCACTGTGCAGATGGAGTTATTTCTCCCCAATACCTCCCTCCCGCGCCTCACCAGTATAAAGCATCTCCCGCACTCGTGACCAGGTGGCTTCCTTTGAAGAGAGAGTTTTCTTCCCCGCTCATGCAGTGCTTGGCTAATGGCCAAGGAACCAGGAGAAAAAAGTCTTTGTCGTCTGCACTGAAATCTGCAACCACCATGTCTCAAACCTAGCCTGAAGAAAACAGCTAAGGAAGAGACCTCTTAAGACGACTCCTGGGGCTGTGTCCTTTTGAGGTTCTCCTCATTGTCTTGGCTGAACATTTAAGAGCCAGGGAATGGGATATCAGCCTTGACTATGTTTTACTGCATACCAGAATCTCAACCTTAAATTAACCCCACTGCGAACCGACCTTAGAAAAAAGGACATTCTAGATCAAAAGGTGAGCCCATATCACCATCTGGTAGAATGTCACCGTCTCATCCTGTGCTCCCCTACAGCAATATCTCCAGCTGGCCTAGAAGCTGATTAGCTCTGGAGATCCATCCAGCCACCACTAGCTACAGGCAGGACCCTGATAGACAGCCTTTTCGGGGCAGATAGAGTCACAGAGGGATGGAGTTGGGGGGCGGGAGAAACCTCTTGAAAAGGCAGCCCTACCCCTGAATCACACACAGCCACTTCGTAGCATTCGGTCTCCAGCCGGTTGTTTTGTTTATTTATATATTTGATTTCTCAAACCTAAGGAAATTACTAGTTTAGCCACAACGAAGGCCATAAACCAGGAGTCTTTGATCATTCGAAATGCTTCGGTCAGGAGTCTGGCTCCCCATTCCCATCCAAAAGCTAAGCTAAGATCTTACAGGAAAGCGATCTCACATATTACAAAGTGAAATATTTCCCTGAACCGCCCCTAAAGGGCAGAAAAATCTTCAGGAATATACAGTGAAAGAGCGATATAAAAATTTGCAAAGATATTTTCACCTTCTCTACGTTTGTTTGTTTTTTTTGCAACAGTTCAATTTGCTTTGACCAAGGAAAGTAACAACTGACCAAACAGGTCAGTGTCTTCTCTAGCATTCAAGGTACCTGCACCATGAGCTTTGCACCACTCTGGAAATTGGTCCCCACAACTGGCCTCTTCTGCCTTGATCATCACCTCCTGCTGCCACCACAGCCACAAGGCTAGCAGGAAGGACCCTGAAACTTGGGCTGATCTGTTTTGTGCTACATACAGTTTGCAAATGGGATCTCAGGGCAGAGAGTTTGACATTCGACAGGCACCCCGCTGCGAAGCGCATATGTTACTGTTCTTTACGAACTCACAGAGATGTCATTTGCCCGGCCAACTCTTAAAACTGCAATTTGTTCTCCAATTATATATAGAATGATTCTCATCTCCCTCTTTCAGCATTATGAACACTGCTTCACTTGTCTGTTACAACCACTTCTACCCCTCTCCTCTGCATGCTCCAAGGAAAGAAAACACAATGGATCTGGAGTTGCCAGAATAGATGGATACTGTGACCGATCTTCATTTCATTTTCATTTCCCAACTTAGATGGTTATGATTCACTGACCTGTCACACTCATTTAACAGCTTGTCCCGTCCCTTCTCCTGTCCCCCCTGGCAACATATCCTAACAAGCCTTCACTTGTTTGGGGGAAGTCAGATGGTCTTTTTACAACATTTATAGGAAAGATTGCTCCAAGGCACCCCATGTCTGATTAAGTGATGCTTTCAATTAACAGCGATTACAATGGTCATTGTACAACACTGCCCTTCATTATGTCTTATGCAACAGTTAGCACTGAAGCTGCAAGGTGGAGTGTACAGCAGACACTGCCAACTCCCTTGTGCTCTGCAGAAGGCAGAAGTAGTTAGCTCCTTGGCAGCACACATGCAGTAAGTGTTGCGACAATGAGTGGAAGAAAGGTTGTAATGAGACATTTTGGGACAGGGAGACAAACCCCATGTCCTTAAAAAGAATAAAAGGAGGGGGGAGACTCACTCTTAATCACAGAGATGTCAAAGATGCAATGGAACAAAAAGTCTCAGTTAGCATATATGGAGATAAACTTCTCTCACAGAACTGGAAGGGGCCCTGAAAGGTCACTGAATCCAGCTCCCTGCTTTCACTAGCAGGACCAAGTGGCCCCCTCAGGGATTGAACTCACAACTGTGGGTTTAGCAGGCCAATGCTCAAACCACTGAGCTATCCCTCCTCCCTTAAATGAGTTAAAGACTCTTTAAAAAAAAAAAAAAAACTTCAAACAATGTTGGCCAGTTTTAGCCAAAAATACAACTGGCAGTTCAGTTTTCCATATACATTCCCCTGGCTTTCCTCTACCTAGTCTCCCCTGGCTCCTTAAAATCTCAACAGTCCCTACAGATTCCTTTTTTTTTTCTCCCCTCCCCAGGAATCACCCAGCATCCTGAATTCCCTACATTTTAAATGGAAATTGTACCTAGTTCAAAGTTTTATAAAAATCATGTAGAGCGGTGGGAGTTGTACACCACAGAAGCTGAATTTAAAAAATTAAGCAATAATAATAAATCCCCAATTATCTCACACGGATTTATTATTTTCTATTGGAGAAAGAACAAACCCACTGTTTAAAATCCATGGCCATCGGTTTTTACTCCCCACAACATGGAACATTTTAGTGGACAAAAATTCATTGCTTTATGCTCAAAGCTAAAAACAGCTGAAGCCTTTAAAACCCTGTGTTGACCACAGCTATGATGAACAGCATTTAAATTGCTGAAGAACAGCAAGCGTATAGCTTCTGTCAGACGAGCCCAGCAAGTCAACCATATGGAGTCTGCAACCCTACCATTGCTATTCAGCGAAAGTTGATCAGATAGTGTTAAGACCCAAACAATGCCCCAATGCCAAGCAAACATGATCTTGGAAAGGTTCTCTCTGCACAGGCAACGAGAGTTTATAATTAACCTAGAAGGAAACACAAAAATATAATCCAATGGGTCAGACAGTCATCTAATGTGTGGAGGAAATGAATAGGAATGTATTAAGCACTGTATGTTTGTCCTCTAATAGAAAGAGCATCACTGACCACTTTGCAAACTGAATCCAAGGCGTTTCCCAAGTCACCTTTTCTTGCCTTGTGCATTTGCACACACAGACTGCGTGAACCCCTGAGTGTACACACAGTGTGTCATTCTTCCTCAACTCTCACCTGGCCTCTCACCCTCTGCCCCGAGACTGGATTTTGTTTTGTTTTTCCAAATGACTGAGCTTCTGTCTGCTGGCAGGTCTAATATCTGAGGCAGTCAGCGCCAAACATTTTCATCTGGAACACCCTCCGTAGAGATTTTTCCTCCCTTCCCATTCTGATGAGCGTCAACACAGCTGCTCTCCCCTGTGGAATGTAAGCTAATATTGCTGCAAACCCAGGTAACTTCCTCAAAGCCTCACAGTATGTGGCATTACTTGCCCCCTACACCCTCCGGTTCAGTTAAATATTTAAACAGATTTTATTTTTATGCTTACCTCAACTGCCCAAATGTCACTAATGCCTTTGCTTACGCAAATCAAAATATCTCAACAGGTGACAAGTAAACACATTCTCGCTACATACACTGTTTACATAGATTCATCATATTGTGTAAACTCGAAGAGAAAATTTTAAGAGCACAAAGTTAAGACAGTTACAAGTGGGGATTCTGGCAAGTTTTCCCATCAGACAGCCTCTGTTTGTTTATGATTTTAAACGGTAACTTCGGATATTTAGAATGCACTTAGGTTTGTTCCCTTAAACATTATCCACTTTTCACAATGACTGTCAATTTTGGCAATCAAAGAAGAGTGAATAAGTCACTGTTCATACAGCCTCATGAACACAAGTGTGTGTGTATTCAATACAGTATGTTAGCACTGCTTTGCCTTACTTTGCTAGGAAAAGTTAGTTTGCTTATAATAAATCCCCCACTGAATTACTGGTTTTATTGTCCCAAATTTAAGCCTGGACAAATTTCATTTTCATTCCAACGCCTAGCCTTGCAAGTCGCAAGCTTGCCATTCGCTAGAGAAAGAAGATTCAAAATCAAATGCATGCTCCATAGCCAGCCCCGAGATCACCATAGTGGCCAAGCGATAATACAAGTTTGCCAACAAACCCCCTAAAATCCTTACCTCGCTATACTGGGACTGGGCATTGTTTTCCAGGTACAACATGTTAGCAGTCAGATTCAGCAATGCCGCTGTCCTCTCTTCTGGCTCCAGGATTTTGACAAATGCCCCCCACCCCCTATGAGACCCTAAAAATGTGATTCTACTTGGAAGATAACAGGACTCAGAGTGTGCCTCTCTGCATAATTTAAGTTTCCCTTATATATCCAACTATAAGCAAGGAGCAGGAGGTGGGGCTCTTTTGCTTTACCTGTCCAATCTGTCAAAGTGCCACCTGGAGTCCTCCACTCCAATGGAGAGAGGCCTCTCCCATCTCATTAAGTAGTTAGAATTCCTTATCACCAATCTCTAAAAAGGGAAGGGAGGGGGGAGAAAACACGAGAGAGAAGAAAGGAAACTACAACTTTCTCCTGTCACTTTTATATGAAATTGGAAGCTCAAATAAAGAAAGAAAGAAAGAAAACAACCACCATGGGCGCGTTCAAGAGAAGCTTCTCAGAGCAGCTCTTTTCTTTACTGCTGGGATTTTCAGGGATTTCTTCTCAAACAGATTTCTTCACTCCTGCTCCCAAAACACTTGGGAAGTGCTCTAGATTTTCAGATCTCAAATAGTAACGCAAAGAAATGGCCAGGCCTGTGATCACTGTGTTAAAATCCTTCCCCCCAGAAGTACTAAGAAACCTCACAGCGTGTATTTATGTCTCTCTCTCTCTCACACACACAGATTACCTAAAAGCATTTGCAGATAACAGAGCGACAGAGTGCATGTAGTGCACCAACAAATGCCATCCCCTTATCTGCGATTGTTTTAGTTCACTCATTTGTACCCAATATTCCCCCTCCTCCCCATCCATACGTGAAATAGGCCATAAAAATACTCCAAACTCAAATATAAAAAATGTTTAAAAGCAGCTAGTCCAAAATGTCTCCTGGTTCTGAGCACTGCCATGGGAGACTCTTCAAATCTGGCTCCTCCGCAGCAGAAGGATATTGTTCCAATAATTTAAAGGGCACCCAAAAGCCAGGAGGCACCTGGATGCTCTGTACAGCAGGCTTTATTAAATATTTAAAAACACAAATAGGAGTTTATGGCCTGGCTTGTTACCCTCACTCAGCCCTCCTGGGCCTGTCTGTGCAAGAGGGAGGAGAGATGGACAGAGTTACCCTGCTGCCACCCAGCTCAGAAAAAATTACCCTGATTTTGTAAGTAACAGGGGACATAGGGGAACAGCATCCCAGCAGACTTGCACAGATTGGTGCTTCCAAAGTTCCCATTTGTGCATCTCAGCTGGGATTGCCAAACGTGCTCAGCCTTAGCTTGCCTTCATGGGAGTAGAGTTGTGCTCCACATCAGCCTTACTGAAAATGCCACTCTCTGAACACAGGGACTCTGTCACCGTGACATCTAGCCATGGCGTGAATGGGCTGTGTGTGTGGAGAATACACGAAAGGAAACTCATTGGCCTGTTTTTGAAAGAGCAGTTATAAGGTGTGTCAGATGGGAGAAAATAAACACTTTTTACAAGAGTCCAGATGAGACAGAACTGCTTGCCTTTGAAATATAATTACAGTGCGCCTGGATTTTTATGTCTAGGAGTCACTTATAGCCCTATACCAACTGATGACTTCTCTCCAGGCCGCTACTGCTCAAATTGAAGTCAAACCTCATGCTTCAAGGCTTGAGAGAATGACCAGCAGGAGCGTATGCAAGGAGAGTAAGGGATTCCAAATATGGCTGCAAGACTGGCTCCATTGTTACGGAGAGATTGCATCCTTTGTCTGAAGTACCTGGTACTGTTCAGTAACAGATACAGGAGGGCTAACCATTAGGTAAGCAATAAGCGCTTAAGTATTGTCTAGTGGTTGGATTAGGAAACTGTTCCTACTTCCAACTCTGCCACTAATTCTGTGCATCTCCTTGGGAGAATCACCCAGCCTCAGACGCCTCACCAATTCCAATTGGGGGGGGCAGAGAGGAGGTGAGACACACTGAAAAGGACTTCATTACTTATATGAATAAGGGTGCAATGGGTCCCCCTCACACACACCCATTTGCAGATTAGCAGAATGTGATATGTTCTCAGAACCTGGCAATACTGAAGAGGGACAAAGTCTTTCTTGGAAGAGAAAGAGTCCAGGAGTAACAGAGGGGTGCAGCAGGCACAGACTGTCATTCTAGACCAGCCTCATTCCAGCCCTGTTGATCCCAAACCATTCTCTCCTTGTTCCCTAAGGTTCAGAGTCGTTATTCAGTGTTCCAGTGCGCTGTTCAACAGCAGCTATGTTCCACCCTACAGACAGCTGCACTTCAGTTGTACATGAAGCTCTAGATTTACCTAGAGGTAATGTATGGTATCCACAGCTACCGACAGTTCTTCTGGGCATACAAAATATGCCGCAAATATATGGCGTTGGCTAGTCAGCACTGCATTCCCCACAGATGCACTGACTCTGACAGCACTGTGGGAGAAGTCTCCTCTGCAGGGCAGTCACAAAGGAACAGCTGGATACACCCCTCTCCGCTCTGCTTCTGGGAAAGGTAAGAGTCAGCAGGTGACAAAGGCAGACATACACCGCAGCAGCAGGAGGCAATCTGATGCATCACATGGAATGCACAAGTATGACGGTGAGTCAGGGCCTCAAACTGTAACCACGGGACATAAATGCTTAGCTACCTTGGGACAGAACAGCTGCAGTCAGGAAAGTGTTTCACGCACACCATGGTGGGGATTTCATGTTTATGGTTTCACTGCTTCAGATCAAACATGCTCAGGTTACAGGATATTTGCCCTGTCGCCCCGCCCCCGCCCTTTTCCTTAAGCTAGCAGCTTGTACCCCCTTCCCCTGCCCCCAGGCAGTGAAAGATCAAGGCTTGATCATTTTGCCTCTTATGTTATCATTATAAATAAACCTTCTGAGATCTGAATCAAGTGGACCATTCTTATGGCAATGCAGGAGACAGAATGGAATACAGCTTGGCCTCCTGTATCTCCTATTGGCTGTGCAGAACTAACTGGGGGTGGGGAGGGGGGAGAGAGGAGATTTTGCCTCTAAAATGAACTCTGATTAGATTCCCAAGCAGCAATATACTTGGCAGCCCCTTTGAAGGAAAGTGAATGCTACCGAGGTGCTTATCTACAGACCACAGCTTTCTAGAGGGATTTCCAAGGGGAGATGTTCTGTGTGTTAAGGTCAGAATATTCTTGTTCAATACTTTGGGGGGTTGCTCCAGTTTAATCTGTTCTTTTGATGGGGGTATGGAAACCCAAAGAGGCTGAGCTAAGCTTTTAGAAGTGATGTGATTTTAGCACTTCAGTTATTGGATGTTCAACTTGACACCTTAAGCGAGACAATTCTCAGAAAGTGACAATCATCCACCCTCTGAAAGTCAGTACCCTATAAGAAGTCTCAGTCTGGGCATCCCAAAACCCGCACTAGTCACTTTTGAAAGTTCAGCTGGAATACTGACAGCATCATTCCTTGATCTTCCTAGAAAGCATCGGAAGCCATTTTACCTGGATGGACATCATACGCATACTCAGAAGAGACCTTGATTTAACAAGTCATCCAAAGTACACTGCTTCTGGCTTTATAGCACACTGCATAGCTTCATTATTAAAGCCAGAGTCCTGGTACTGCATGTGACTGTATAACCTTCTGCAGCAAGTGTGACATCAGCCAAGTCACAATCTTCATTCAAGTTCTCCTGTTTCCCCGCTGTACAGATAGTGTGGAGTTGATTATAAAACACATTTGTTGTTGTTTAAGAATCAGACTTCACTGTAGCATTATCCCTTCCTGAAGTCTAAAGTGACACTGCTTTCAGCCACAATGCCAAGTGTCACAGACATGTCTCAGAAGCCTGATGACAATACAATTAAATGATTATGCAATTCTTGTAGCAAGGGTGTGTGTTTGTGTGCGCGCGCGCGCGCCTATTAGGTGGTTCAGCCTGAACTTCCTGCAGATCAAAGCAAAAACTCCTCACACCTCCCCCACTTAATTTCACAAATCAGCATGTGGATAAGCTGTTCAGGAGAATGGTAAAACCAGCTCAGCTCAGCAGCATTTACAAATGTAGGTTTAGATAAATGAAGGAAAAAAGGAATGACACTCCTTTGGATAACTGCTGAATGCTTAATATGAGACACCTTTAAATAGCGGGGGGATGGAGGGATTAAAAAGTTATGAAATATTTTCACGGGTTTTCTTTCTCAGTGAAAATTTTCTTGAAAGTATGTCCCTATCTTACTATACAAATGCAAACTGTGAAGTGAAAGTTACTAGAAACAGAAGCAAAGTCAGACAATTTATTTTCATTGTTCAAGCCAAGTTGAAGAGCAAAAAGTAAAGAAACAGCATAAAGCACATGAGAAGTATCTCCAGCTAAGGCATGGGTTTTCAACCTTTTCTCAGTTGCAGACCCGTAAACAAATTTCAAGAGGTGCAGACCCCTTTGGAAATCTTAGGCATAGTCTACGGACTCCCAGGGGTCCATGGACCACAGGTTGATAACCACTGAGCAAAGGCAATGAGTAACCCAAAGATTTTTTTCTTTAAGTTGTGTTTTGTTTTTTAAAAAAGACCTAATCAACCACAGAAAGATGACACCTTTGGGAGAAAGCACTTTACTCTCCAGTGTTCCTAGTAACGTCTTCTGATCCTGCAACGTTTGGCGCACGAGTAGACTCTTTTCAGTAGCGCGACACATGTGAACGGGCTGCTGGGCCCACACAAGAAGCTGTAGGATCCAGACCTGCAACGGCTCCAGTTCAAAGAGATTAGAGGAAGCCACTCCCCATTTTATTCAGTGGTGCACTTGACAGAATTTGGTGTACAGTCAGTTTCACCATAGTCAATTTTCCTTAAGCATGTCTCTCTCCCCCACAGCAACAGGGGAGAGAACACAACCGGATGATGGGAAAATGGGGTTGGATGGACACAAGAATGGGCAGGGGGACTAAGAGGTTAGGGGTAGGTGTAATAGGCAGACTGCTTTTAAAGCCGTGTGTCCCAGAGTCTTTAGAAAGTCAGTGCATTTCTTCCTCCCTTCACAAAATCTCAAACTGCACTTTGGCAACCTGAAGCACAAACAATCGCATTTGCAAATTGCAGAGGAAAAATTAAGACTCACTGAAGGTAGCAAAGCAGCTCTGCAATCAGTTGACACCCACAGTATATCTCAGCTTTCCCTCCCCAAAGAAGTGCGCCTTCCCCAATTGGCTATCACAACAGGCCTGCCCTCTGACCCTAGGTAAACATCTGCACACGCAGCCTATTTGAGCTGTTACAGTCTGGTATCTCCACCGAATGCCTCAAGGGCTAATTAGAGTGTTAATGGGATCATGTCGGGAGATAACACCGCAGAGGGGAAAATTGTGAAACAAAACCAGTTCCTTCACAAGAGATTTGCAATATTGGTTTAGGAAGGGTAGGCACAGCCCGAGGAGGCTGCACTACAGGTGTTGAGCCCTTTTTAATCAGGAGCAAGACACTCCTCTAGAATGGCTCAATTACGCAGCCAAGATTATGCAAGGTCTTCATTCCTTTTCATTTCCCTGCATGATCAAAAAACCTCCAGCCCTTTTTCTGCAGCGACAAGGCTTGGAAGTGGAGTCTGCTCCCACTGGGACCACCACAGGCCCATGGCAGACGGTGCTAAATAGTAACCATACCTGAGTGACACACAGGCTGTTACCTACAGTACCTACAACCCCGCAACATACGAACTGAAACTGGTGTCACTGGATAGTACCCAGAATTTAATCAACAGAAAGTGTTACTTGTATTCTAGTTCTGACATTCCTATTATTCATTGATTTTTGTGCAAATAAAATCAAGCACTGCCATGCTAAATTATTTTAAAGCAGTCTCTAATTCAGGGGTGGGAAAACCACAGCCCATGGGCCAGACATGGCTCACCCCACTCCGGTCGGGGCACTGGGTCGGGGGTCAGACCATGTGGCTTGGAACCTGTACCCCCAAGCCTCTCCCCACGTCCCAACCCCCGTCCCAGCCCTGATCCCCCTCCTGCTCTCCAAACCCCTAGATCCCAGCCCGGAGCACCCTCCTGCACTCCAAACCTCTCATCCCCAGTCCCACCCCAGAATCCGCACCCCCAGCTGGAACCTGCACCTCTGCCCCAGCCCTGATCCCCCTCCTGCTCTCCAAACCCCTCAATCCCAGCCCGGAGCACCCTCCTGCACTCCAAACCTCTCATCCCCAGCCCCACCCCAGAATCCGCACCACCAGCTGGAACCTGCACCTCTGCCCCAGCCCTGATCCCCCTCCTGCTCTCCAAACTCCTCAATCCCAGCCTGGAGCACCTTCCTACATCCCAAACTCCTCATCCCCAGCCCCACCCCAAAGCCCACACCCCAACCCCAATTTTGTGAGCATTCATGGCCCAGCATACAATTTCTATGCCCCGATGTGGCCCTCGAGCCAAAAAGTTTGCCCACCCCTGCTCTAACTAGTGTATCATGACTGAAAGGATAACAAGTCCTTGGCGAGAGCAAAGATCTTTGCAAGCAAGCTGATCAGAAAATCGTAGCAGGCGTTCACTGCACAGAAAACCCCACAAGACTATGGATCTTTTAAAAAGGCAGCAAGAGCTATCGTGTGGAAAGAAACCCTATTTTTTGCTGAAACAGGCTTCTGGGGCCCAACTCTCTAGTGATTCTGCAGGCAAAGCCTCCATGACATCAGTAGCAGTTTTGCCCCTGTAGTAATCATATTTGGAGCCCAGTCACATCTTTCATCTGAAGATTTCAAAGTGCTCCACAAACATGTAATGCATTAAGTATCCAGCGTTGCTGTCAGCTAGGCAATTATTTTGCAGATGGTGGCGAATGGAAACAGAGAAGCTAACGGACTTGCCCAAGGTCACACATTAAGTCTGCAGCTGATGAGCACGCAGGTCAGCTGATTCCCTGGCCTGCCCTAACCATTAAACCACACTTCTCCTGCAGACATGGAATGACGTGTCAGGCCCTTTGGGAAACAGGGAACAACCCTATGATTGTAAAGTTGCAAGGCTGGGATTTTTCCATTCAAGCCACACTGCTCACGAGAAGTTATGCCGCGCCAGTGGCTCTCACAAGAGCCTCCCTGATGTATACAAAAGACTGCCGTCACAAATGGTACTGCTATACGCCGTGCCATGAAATGCAGGTTCTTGCGGAGGATAAAGAAAGGATAATCTAAACAAAGGAGAAGAAGGAAGAGCGGAGGGTGGTCACGGATTAGAGAAAGTTCTTTGGTTTGGTTTGGTTTGGTTTATTAAAAATAAAGAGTAACTGTTGACAAGTTCAGGTTTTCTCTTACATAAGCGAGTCAGGAATGGGTGTCATTTATACAAGATAAGGGGAAGCCAGGAGAGTGAGCGCAGGATAAGTTACAGATTACTTACAGGAAATGCACAGCTGATATAAAAGTTCTGGCAATGGATTCATTTTTAAACCAGTGCCTCCTGCTTGGACAACTTTGTCAATCCGATACAAAAAAGAGTCATCGGCTGCAATGATTTTAGTTCTTTCAGGTATGTCTACACTGCAGCTAGCTAGGGATAAGGCGGGTGGGTATGTACTCAGCCAGCTAACCCAAGCCCCATCCAGGCACCCTGGCTACACAGCTATTTTTAGTGCACTAGCACGAGCGGACCTAGTGCGTCCGTCTACCCATGCTGGGACGCATGCTCCCAGCTGCAGTGTGCCTTTCTTCTCTGGGTGGCCAGAGGTCGGCAGCTGTTGACCAAGAGCCCAGCTCTGAAGGCAGCAGTGCAGAAGTAAGGGTGGCAATACCATACCATGCCATCCTTCCTTCCGTGCTGCTGCTGGCGGCGGCTCTGCTTTCAGAGCTGGGCTCCAGCCTCCGCTCTCCAGCTGCCCAGCTCTGAACGCAGCGCCGCCACCAGCAGCAGTGCAGAAGTATGGGTAGCAGTACTGCAACCCCCCAACAATAACCTTCTGACCCTCCCACCCCACAACAACTTTTTGGGTCAGAACCCCTACAATTATAACACCATGAAATTTCACGTTTAAATAGCAGAAATAACGAAAGCTTATGATTTTTAAAATCCTATGACCGTGAAATCGACCGAAATGGACCATAAATTTGGTAGGGCACTAGCAATATGCGAGAGATGCCTGCCAGACACTCAAGGCATCCCTGCACCCCAAGGATCTCACACTCAGGGCAGATGGAAAGGTACATCTAACAGAGATTAAAAGAAAAATACAAGTGAATTAGATTCACTTCTGGCAGAATGGCTGGAGCAGGTTGCTAAGAGAAGCTTAAATGTAGGCAGGGAGGGTGCCTTGCAGAAGTGCTCAGGGAGGTCAAGCCACACACCAGGCACCATGTGGAAAGTGGTACGGGAGCCAAAGCAGGCACAGGTGACAACTGGCAGAGCACAGATGACATGGAACATGAGCTCTAGCCATGTAGGATTCTTGCAATGCAGATACATTTCTCACTCCTGCTTCAACATCTTCAGGGGGCACAAGAAAGATCCTAATGGTTCAAAACAGAGTCTCCATTACAAAGTGGCAAGGAAAAAGCTCTGCTTAGCCCTGGGAGAAAGGAAACAGACAGCACTGTGCGGGGTAGGTTAGAGAGCAGGACAACAGTGGAACAGACTAAAGGGATAAAACACCAACTGCACCATTAACCCATGTCCTGGACAGAGGCTGGATGCCCTGTTTCTATTCCCTGACCCAAAGCTAGGAGCCTGATCTCATGCTCTACCCATACTCAGGTCATGCCGATATAGCATTTTGAACACAAAATCTGATTTGGGCAAGCAGGTTGCGAATTCTAATTCCAGGTTAGCGATGAGGAAGCATTCTGCTCGTCACCCCAGCCCCACGTGAATTTACAAGGATAGTACGAACTAATGAAAACAAACTATAGGAGACACAGGATGGCTGCGGTCCACTTATATTTGTGTACTAATACACTTAGTGGTTTGTCTGAGCTTCACTTGCCTAAGGCCAACTAAGGTATTTACTGCTTAAGGGCTCTAACTCAGTTAAAATGTTTAAGAGAAATAACAGGAACAATCTTTACGACTGGGAATGAAGCCTACCAATCAGGACAGACAGCAGCATATGAAGTTTCTTACATGAACAGTATAAGCTTCCTCTTTGCTAGTTTCCAGACACTGGCAGCAAAATCACCCAGCGCACCCTGCTTTCAGATCAAGATCACTATAAATGAATGTTCGTGCAGCCCTCTGAAGATGGAAAGTGTTATTGCTTCATAACACATGCAGCATCATGGAAAATTTTGGAGTTATCCTGCTTGCTCATGGAAGATCAGGTTTTTTGGAGGGCGGTTGCTTCTTTTGTGGTAGGTTATTTGCATAGAAGCAGAATGTTAGGTTCCTTAGAACAGCAACTCCTATCAATTCCTCCAATCCCCACAAACTGGGGATCTGAAGCCAAGTCTCCAGAGAAGACAGTTACGGCACTCAACTCACCCTTCCAACATTGACCCCAGACTGGCGGAGCTAAATTACCTTGTCCAATCACATGCACCAGGGATGTTCTGAACCCATCCTACTCAAAGAGGAGGCCTGGGATTGCTTTGACTGCTGTGTTCCCACCATTTTCCCTCCCTTCTCTCTTTGATGTTTAATCCTACTGCATTTTATGAAACTGCATTAGACTCAGCTCCTCAGGGCAGCTACTTTAACTGGGTAAAGCACCGTGAACACCTACGGTGCTCTTGGCTAACGAGTTAGTTTTATTTATGATTGTTTGCACTCCAGAAGCGCACACAGTTTGCTAGGTGCAGTCGGTACACACAAAGACAGTCCCTGTCCCAAAGACCTTGCAGTCAGATGTAACATTTTTATTGTTCAGCATATTATACTGTACATGCCACACAAGGAATGGATTCATAAAGTCATCCAAAGGAAGGATGGTAAGAATTCCCTAGATCTGAACCCAGTATTATAATTTTAGGTCCAGGTCAAATCCAAAGCCACTCAAGACTGAATAAAACTTTCAGGATAATTTTTTTGATACCAATACGAATTCAGGAAAGTGATAATATTGTTACACTTAAGGAGCACCCTTCGTCCCCAAAGCTCTTTACAAACAGAAATGTAGCTTACTCTGGGCAGCAGCCAGGCAGCTAATACAGCAATGAGAGGAAGGAAAACATATTTTAACAACAACAACAACATCAAAAGCACCACGGAAGCTTTGGAGTCCGTGGAAAGAATCTTAGTATCCAATTTATCTGCCTCAGAAGAGGTTTAGTTGACCCCTTCTGGATTTGAACCTGCGCTCCCATGGAATATAGGTATTTCAAACCTGGTGAGCAGCAGAGTTTGGAGGTATATATGTTGCAGAAGATAAACACTCAGTAATATTAAAATGCGATGGCTGAATGGGGAGTGCTCACAAATACAACTGAAAACAAGATAGGAGTTGCAGGGGAGGTCACAGGCACTACAGATGAATAAAATAAGTGGAAAAGATTGCTCATTACGGGAATACTTTTGCATAATCTCAACCTTCACTAAACAAATGTATCTGCATGCAGAAAAATAAAAACTTGGCAAGCCTCAGAAACCCTTTCATGAATAAACCCAGACAGTGTTGCAAATAAAAGTTTGATCAAATGTCTGAACGGTCTGCAAGCTTCCCATCTATCCTTCCATGGTCAATCCCGGAATGTTTAGGGATGGAAAAAGATGACCACACAAGCCATCTGGATTCATCTACCCGGCACGCTGGTGTTGCTATATAATGCATTTCTCTTCCAGCGACGAAGCAGCTTCAATTGCTGCCTCTGGAAGCACACATCACATCTGAGTCGACTATTGCAATACAGACATGCTTCCTGATTTTTATTTTTTAAGTCCATGCCTCTTAGCTCCAATTGGTGTATGTCTTGTATTAGCCAGCAACCCCTAGAATGCATCCAGCTATCCCAAGAATGCAGCCAGCTCCTCTTTGCCCTTCAATCTCACACCTCTGTCAGTTGCCCTCAATCTTCCACTTGCTAAGGTTCTTACCTTGCAAAGCACTTAAAGCAGGAGTCCCCAACGCCGCGCCCGTGGGGGCATCTAAGTGCGCTCGCATCCTGGCCGGCAGTTGAGCATCCGTCGAAATGCCGCCGAAATTCGGCAGATGCTTTACTGCCACCACGGTCCTTCGTCTGGCGAGTGCCAGACGAAAAGGTTGGGGACCGCTGACTTAAAGCATGTGCTTAACTTTAACTAAGATCACTGGGATTGTTCATGTGCTTAAAGTCAAGTATCTGTTGCCTCCAGAGTCCTGCCTGACATGTAGGTCAGAGATTGGCTTCTTTGTTACTTATCTCTACAGCAAGTGTCAAAAGAAGACTCAGGTCCTGGACTGTGGTTCCGATACTGGAATATAAAAGGTACATTTTACCTTGCTTTGATAATCATTATATGAGCTTCTGCAGGCCATGAACTGATCAACAGCTGAGTTCAGAAATCAATCCAGGTTGGGCTGCACCAGTAAGTGACGGTATGTCATACCAGGACTATTCTGGCAGACCTGATTACTATAGGAGTTAGAACTTAAACACAAAAATCTCAGGTTTCAAGCTTCTTGGGTTCCTAAGGGAACATTCTAAACAAGAACTGATGAAACACGATTTCACTGGGAGGGTGGTGGAACAGAACAAGGAGCAATGGTCTCAAGTTGCAATGGGGGAGGTTTAGGTTGGATATTAGGAAAAACTTTTTCACTAGGAGAGTGGTGAAGCACTGGAATGGGTTACCTAGGGAGGTGGTGGAATCTCCTTCCTTAGAGGTTTTTAAGGTCAGGCTTGACAAAGACCTGGCTGGGATGATTTAGTTGCGGTTGATCCTGCTTTGAGCAGGTGTTGGACTAGATGACCTGCTGAGGTCTCTTCCAACCCTGAGATTCTATAAATCTATGATTCTATTGCTGCTTGACAGAGTCTGCAGAGAGGGAAACAATCTTTTGCAGGGGGAGGGGAGTTAACTGCTCTCATTGAGATGAATGGATGTTAACCCTGAAACCTAACAACAACATAAACATCCCCCACCCCTCTTTAATGGCTGCAATCCTACTTATGCAGCATCCACAATCCCACATTGCACCTCCAATTAGTTTGCTGATTGCTCTTATACCAGTGATGCAGGATTGCAATTAGCCAGGAACACAGTCCATATGAATAGGTGGCAAGACTAGGGAAGGGAAGATGCACGGGCCACTGTGTGAAGACCCTGGATCTGATGGCCTGTTATTATAGGGTAAATCCCAGGAGAGTTTTGCAGCAGTTCTCTTTGAGCTTGTCTAGACAGCGACTGACTGCACAGCAAGCCCGAGTGTGAATCTACAATGCACCAGCTTCCGCACGCCAGCTCACTGTGTGGGCCGTGCCACAGTGCACTGAAAGCCCTGGAGCACAGTTAGCAAGCCACAGTCTGTGACTTCCACTGTCCTGTAGCAATGTCCACGTGGGAGGTTACTGCGCAGGAAGCTGATGCGCTGTGGAGTCCCACCTTGACTTTCCACGCAGTTACTTGCTGCATAGACAAGCCCTTTGTTGCAGGTATGGTAGAATGTACAGCACCAGCACACCTTGGAGGACTACGCTATGCAAGTTACTGAAATTGAGAAAATCTTCTCTGTGACATGTGCACAAATGCCCAGCAGAGAACATTCAGACAGCAATAAAGCCTGATCTCCACAGGGGCTGAAAGATGGATTCTAAAACAGGGATTTTTTTTGAACCCGCTCAGAAAGCTCTGACCAAGGAGACTGCCGGGAGAAAGGCATTCTGCTCAACTGGTTCAGCAGGGGGCTGAGCAGGAGGAAGGCTAGCTTAGGGGCATGCAAGGAAGGTATGTGCACAGAGGGAGAGGGAGTCAAACTCACCTTCCCCAGCTACAGCACTCGTGCTGCCAGTGGCTAGAGCAGGGGTAGGCAACCTATGGCACACTTGCCGAAGGCGGCACACAAGCTGATTTTCAGCAGCACTCTCACTGCCCAGGTCCTGGCCACAGATCCGAGGGGCTCTGCATTTTAATTTAATTTTAAAAGAAGCTCTTAAACATTTTAAAAACCTTATTTACTTTACATACAACAGTTTAGTTATATATTATAGACAGAGAAAGAGACCTTTTAAAAACATTAAAATGTATTACTGGCACGTGAAACTTTAAATTAGAGTGAATAAATGAAGACTTGGCACATCACTTCTGAAAGGTTGCTGACCCCTGGCCTAGAGCTTACCAGGGCTCTCAGGAGAGACCCCCTCCCTTGCCAATTTCCAGTTCAAGGGCTGGGGTGGAAACAGTAGTTTTCCAGGTTAAGAGTGAACTGTTTCAAAGAAAGAGGACTTAAACTGGGTACTAGACAGTCCTTGAGGAGTTCTCCAGAGAGAGACCGGTATTACCCGATTGGGTACCAGCCACAGGAGAGCTCCTCAGCAGTCTAGGTCAGTGGTTCTCAACCCGGGGGTACACAGAGCTCTTCCGGGGATACATCAACTCACCCAGGTATTTGCCTAGTTTTACAACAGGCTCCATAAAAAGCACTAGTGAAGGCAGGGCAAACTAACATTTCATACAGACAACGACTTTTTTGTCTGGCTCTATATCATATGCACTGAAATGTAAGGACAATATGTATATCCCAATTCATTTATTTTATAATTATGTGGTAAAACTGAGCAAGTCAGCCATTTTTCAGAAACTGTGCTGTGACACCTTAACATTTGTATGTCTGATTTTGTAAGCAAGTAGTTTTTAAGGGGGATGAAACTCGGGGGTACCCAAGACAAATCACACTCCTGAAAGGGGTACAGTCGTCTGGAAAGGCTGAGAGCCACTGGTGAGCACCTGTGATGTTGTAGTTCAGAAGCATTTGGGGCGGGGGGGGGGGGAGTGTGTGTGTGTGTGTGTGTGTGTGTGTGTGTGTCTCTCTCTCTCTCTCATATATATGAAGATTCCTAGTTCCTTGCAATGCTGACAAATCAGATCAAAAGGCCATTGATAACACGCCACTGGCCAACTGCTGAGAGGAGCAACATTACATCCAAGAGACACCATCCTGTAATCAGCACTCTCACTTCCCTGCCAGGTGCGGCCAGGTACAGCCAGGATGAAGGGCTATTGTAATGAGGAGCCCAGAGATCCCAGCTGGGCCTTCAGCACCAAGAGAGACAGGTCTCTAGCACGCAGGCTAGCGGACGACCCTCTTAGCCATTAGCAATAGACTGAGGCAGCCACTGACAGGAGATACCACCAGCACGCCTGCTACGCAAGTATTATGTAACGACACCAGAGCAGTTCTCTTGGGCTTTGTTCGGATGAAACCCAAGCTACAGCCTCTCCCCTCAGGGGAGACTTTCAATCCAGGAGATGGAAGGAGCTTGTGGCTACAGAGTTCTGCTCTACATGAAACACATGCAGGCAACCCACCAGCCAAAGCACCTCCCTGCTTACCCGTCAGCAGAGCCGTCCGTGCCTAACGCCTGGCAGCGTGTGAATCCCCTGTCCCCTCATCCCCGCCCGCTCCTACCCTCTTGGGAAGTTGAGCTTTGGCTCCACTGTGTTACAGGTCTCAGAAACGCAGTGGAAAGGAGGACATTCCCCTTGGGGCTTGTAGGGGACCCAGTCACAAGACAGAAGGGGAAAAGGGGAAGGCATGCTGCCTGGGTTATTTCGCACCCAACCTCACAAATCCTGTTCTGCTCCCCTCTCTGCCACCTCCAGCTCCCTTTCATCCGAGCAGAGCCCTGGTCAGCAGCCTCGCTGAAAACAGCATGCCAAGGATAGGGCACTTCTGTAAAACAGTGCAAGAGAATGGGAGGTCTGGGTTCCATGGGAGAAAACATTGCTTCCTTTTCAGCCAGCTGCCACTGGGAACAGAGGATTTTCCCCCCTCCCTCTCCATTTTCTATTTCCTTTTTAGATTACAAACGCAACCGACTGACGTAAACCAACAGAGGGCTTGCTCCCTGGTTTTCCATTTGCAGACAGGACACAAACATATCCCAGCTGTGGCAAAGTCCAGGTCAGAATTTTTGCCCCCTCTGTAATTCTGTTCTCTACAGATCTGCTCTGGTTCAGCCACAAGGTGTTGGGCTGGATGCAGGAATCACCGGGGAGGAGACGTCACGTTCAAGCTCAGAAAGGTACGAAACACGACATCTCGGCAGGACCTGCGCAGCCAGTCCCCTTCTCATCTAAATCCCTCCTTAAAACTCCGCATTTCTGGGATGCCCTGGCTATCAAAGGTACTTATTACAGTACTGTTGCCATAGTACCCAGTGCCTCGCAATCTTGAATGGATTTATCCTCAAAACACACTGTACGCCAGGAAAGTGTGGCAATCTCCACGTTACACTGCAGAGCTGAGGCCCTGAGAGAGTAGGCAACCTGCCCAGGTTTCCAGAGGAAGTCTACGGCACAGCAGGGAAATGAACCCAGGACTCCAGCCAGCGCCCCAACCACTGAACCATCCTTCCTCTCTGGTGAAACTGTAAGAGTTGCTTCTTCGTTGAGTAACTGCCCCGAAAAGGTGGCACATGCCTATCCCAAGTCAGCACGTGATTGGACTGCAATTCCCCTCACTCTGCCCTCTCTAGCACCCGAACACCTCGTGCCATGTGCATACTTTACGTGGGCAACTCTCTTAGGCAGGGCCTTGTGCCTTTCTGCAAAGCCTCCATCTGCTGGGACACAGTGACAGCACAGAAAGCCCTGGGAGCGGACAGTCAGCCTGCAGGTCCATTTAGCAAACACGTCAAGACCAGAGGTGGCATTCGCCTTAAAACAATATCGAAGAGTAATAGTCCCATGCACTAGAAAAAGACTACTTTAAAAGAAGCAGAGCTCTGGGCAGCTATTGTACTGTATTTCCCCACCACCACCCTCTTTTTGAGCTCCGGAGTTCCTATCCTCTGTTTAAAAACCCCACATTTAATCAATTGGACAGAAAGCCTTAGAGAAAAGGAATGAGATTTTTAATTATTGCAACACCCAAGCCCCCTGGTGTTATGATGGTGCTTCTAATTTAGAATTCTAGTTGGAGTCAAAACTAATAAGCTACAGGTACCTGGAAAAAAGAGAGAGAGAAACAGGGCTCCTCTGAAGCTCAAGGAAAGTCAACGAAAGATGTTGGCTTTGGATAAGCCCTTATCTATTTAGTTTGCACTAGTTTAAATCTTAGATGCAGCCAGAAATCTGGCCTTTATCTTTCCATAAGACAATATATTAAAGATCGCTCTGTTTTAAGCTTAGTCTCATATGGCACCTCCGCCACCACTACATTCCTTTGTGTTTATCTGCCCTCTTCAACCCTTTCGCTCACATCAGACGCACACAACACATCGTGTCTTCAAGTGACATGGCCGAGGTTACGACAGAGACAGGTGCTAAGAGAACAACTGCCCTGCAGCTATCTGCAGGAAGAGAGGAGATACAGGGTTAGAAGGTATTTCAGATTAAACACAACAATGGCAAACACCTGCCCCGAGGCTACACATTCTCTGCCAGCACAAGTTGCAGCCTCCGCGCGCCCCAGAAACAGCAAAGCAAACACCAAGTTCTCTGCAATGCGGCATTGTCGCCCGTCGAGTGATGTTTGCTAATTTCCAGGGGTGGGGGGAAGAGGGAGAAAGAACGTTCCCTATTTTAAAACCAGGCTGTTTGCACAGGTCCGAGATGCATTTTTTCCTTTGTAAAGCCTTTTGTATAGCACTTGATTGAACGAAGGAGTTGTTCTCCTTTACTGGAAGGCTTGGTACATTAATAAATTAACACAGGGGCACGCAGCACTTAAAGGGCTTGAACCAACAGCCACGCACCAAGTTACACGGAATTACATTAAGCAGCTTGTCGCCAAAGCTCTATGCTGTGATGTATCCCCGTGACATGCATTAACACTAATGACAAATCACACAACCCAGCCCCGGTGTGCAGCTTGGAAAATATGTGCCCTTAAGGGCGGAGATCAAAGCCACCAAAACCAAGAAAACCAGATTCTTGCGAAGGCTGCACGGTCACCCTTTTCCTGCTGCACTGCGAACAGCGATTGCAATGCTCTTCAGCCAGCAGGAGCCATCACACAGGAGAGGGAGGCTTGGAACAAGGACTCAAGGCAGTGTCACATTAACGCAGCACCACACCAAGCATTTATAGAAAGCAGAGTTGTGCAGGCTTTGTTACAAAGCCACAAGGAACTCAACCAGTCGGATGTGGGAGGGAAGCTGGCAAAGATACAGCCGATGCTTTTAAGCAATTCCACCAGCTTAGTTCTAACGAATTTTCCCATTTTACAGATGGGGAATCCCCATAGAACAGGGAGAGTCTTTCAGACTGGAGGAACTTTCTAAGGGCACTATTCTACCAGAGCTGTGCAATCTTTCGGGGCTCCTGCAACCTTTCAAGGAAAGGGCCAAACTTTACCCCCTCGGGGGTGGTGGAGGCACGATCTCCATTCCAGATGGGCTTTGTGACACATACCCTCTCTGACGGGATAATCCCTCTACCTTCCAGCATCGGGACCTGAAGTAGACAAGGCCTGGAAACCCCTGTGGTCATTGACTCATGCCTCTCAACTACAAGCACAACAGTCATTGCCAGGATGCGAATCGGCCACTACAGTGGACTGCTGCAGCACTAGAAACCTGTAAGATTAGCCTAAAAGAGCACTAATGATCTGGTGACTTAACGGTTATGGCTCCTGTGGTTGGAATACAGGGGGTGGGGAACCTGGTTCTGCTGATACTAGCAATAATCATCAGTCCAGGAGGGAAAAGGCCCGAGCGGTAATGTAACAAAAAGGGAACTGCTCATGGGGAAAGTTTGGGCACAGAGCGTACTAGTGAAGGAGAAGAGACGGCACTACCGCAGAAGCAGGAGCTGGGCACGTCCAGCAAACTCTACGACCCTCCTCTCCAGCCCGTAAAGCGACACATGGAACCATCAGCCCCCAGAACACTTGCCAAGAGAAAACACCAAAGGCAAATAAACCAACCACCACCAAGGCCTCCTCTGTATGTCACCACAAAACGTGCTGGTGAAACACAGTGGCGGCCAAATCTCATTAGATTCGCTGTTTACTCTTGTCTGAACAGATGGAGAAAGGGGAGGAGCAGTAACCAGGCTAGGGACCCAAATTTTCAGCCTGTGTCTACACTAGCCTGTGTCTACACTAGTCCCGTTAAAGAATTCCTGCAGTCTGTCACTCCTTTAGCCTTGCTCCCTTGGTGAAGGCACCGTGGGAGCGTTAGCGTAGTCAGGACACCGGCAGCCACCAGTGTTTAAACCCTCAGCCCACATAAGTGTGCTGTAAGCAGGGAGAAAGCCTTCGGCTGGAGGGCCAGAACGAGGGGCTGCAGAGAGCTCCCTCTCCGATCCCTCCAAAACCTTCTTTGCTTGGCCCTTCCTTCCATTTGCACCCCAGACTCTGCCCCCCTCACTCAGCAATGCTCCAAAGCAGACGCACCACAGAACGCAAATGCAAACATCTCCACCCGCAGGGCCACCAGGCAAGGTGCAGAGAGCTGGCTCCTGAGATCAGGGCAGGAGAGCGAGGCCTTTCACAGGCCTGTGGCTAACCCTTGGAGGTGCTCACCCTGTCAGACCACCGTTCAGAACCAGGGCTATTGCCACAGAATAGACAGGGCCCAGTGTAAGCGCTTACACACACTCACCCACATGGGGTCGCTGCCATCCGCATCTTGCATCCGGACGCAATCCATACTAATCTCTATTTTGTTTGTAGGGCCATTGTCTGAGGTATCGTCCATGAAGTTCAAGTTGATCGGCTGAACTGAACATATCGGCCTAAGAGGAAGAAAAGAACGTCATTAAAAACAGTGGCCAAAATCCTGACTCCACCGAAGTCGACAGCAAAACTCCCATTTGACTTCAGTGGGGCCAGAATTTCACCCAACAGCCAAGCATCTGCCAGCCGGTAGCACCAAGAACCCCTACACCGATTATGGGGGAATAAGAGAGCCTCATGGTGGTAAATGCCTCAAAGCCAGCAGAAGAGGATCTAAACCTTCCTCTCACAGTGCTACAGCTAACAGTGGGTGTCAAGAAGGGACACAGTCTTCCCTCGTTCCCCAGAAGCTCCATCCTAATGAAACCCAAGCCCAATCCAAACCTCCCTGGAACGTTTCACTAAAAACTCTTCACTTTTCCTCCCCTCCCCTCCAGAGCCAGGTAGGATCAAAGGATCAATACTTTGGGGAAGGGGCGTTTTCATCATTCCCAACCTGGCTGAGACCAGGAATTCCTTGAAATCTCACTCATTCTCCCAGACTTTTCCTCCCCTCAACACAGTGCCTAGGCATTAGGAGACGCATTGCAGGGAGGAGTCAGAGGGGAGGAGAAGTGGATGTTACCCATGGTCTTACTTAGAGAAATCTAATGGGCAGGGCAGATGAGCAGGGTGGCAGGGCCGGCATTATGGGTGGAAAACCAGTAGGGCTGCCAACCCTCCCAGATTGGCTAGAAGTCTACCGGAATCAGCATCTATCTCCCACTGTCAACTGAAAGCAACCCAGGAGATTTTAATAGGTACAGTACAATTAATGACATTAGGTCATGTTAGGGGGAAAAAAATCTCCTGGAATAGCTTCAATCAGAGTTGGCAACCCTAGCAACTACCCAGGGCGCCGTGGTCAAGAGGCCAGGAACGGGGCAGGCCTAGGATGCGAGGCTGCAGAAGGGAGCTTGAGGCAATAGGGAGGGAGTAGGCAGCGGGGACCAAGCGGGATGGGGGAAATGAGCAGGGGAAACCCGGGGAGGCAGCGGGGCCTGGATGGAAGCCCAGGGGATGCAGCAGGGGAACAGGTTCACCTAGGGCACCATTTTCCCTAAGGCCAGCCCTGCAGGGCAGTTACCCTAAGCCCCAAGTTCTAGGGGCAGCCACATCATGCCGCTCAGCTTTCTGGGGGGTCTCTGCCACTTGGAGGGGGACACTGAAAACATTTCCCACCCTGGATCAACAAAAACAGCTGAGGCCGCTCCTGCTAGTATTACTCGTCGCCCTGCAAGAACTGAAGTAAGCTCTGCCCAGCAACTGCTCCAAACTTCCCACATCAACCTGTCTCAACCCTGACCTGATGAGACATGCCCACCCTTCTGAGGGTGTGCAGTACCCCAGTTCTGTTCTCTCCAGGTTCTTATACTGCACTCAGCACCACAGTGTCACAGCACTCAGCACCTGAGCATCTCCCAGTCGTGCATTAGGGCACATGACTAACATCTGTCCCAGGTTTGTTCTCTCAGCCTCCCCCAGGGGGAAAAGCATGTCCCCATGTCCAGCCAGTCCATAACCTCTCTATTGAGCCCATCAAGGGTGCTACTTGTGAAACGGACATCTGTCCACTATGAACCAAATTGAGAACCGCTTCAGTGCCCCCAGCGGCCATCCAGTAACCATGAGTGACCGTGGAGTTGGCTAGATCCCTAGTGGTCACCTAGACCTAGGTCACTCTGGAATCTACAATACCAATTTTCTGAGCCACCCTGACAGCCTGTCTCCCAAATGCCTGTCTGCACCATTCTCTGTCTGCTGGTACTTACTGTTCCAGGAAGTCCCAGATTTGCTGGAAAACCTCTGGACTCAGGAATTCTCTTGTCTGCGAGCTCTGGGACATGGTGGATCGGTAGTAACTCTCCGTCCAGGAAAAATGGCCTGGAGTTTCCACAAACCTTACAATAAATAAATAGATGGCATTGAGTCCTCGATTAAACTACTCAGAAACCCATAAACAGAAACAATTGTGTGAAAAAGGGAGAGACTAAATGTCTGAAACATTCATAGCTGTACAATCTGCATTTCCTGATACTGGGGACATGTTAGAAGGGAGAGACTTAGATCACCTCTCACGTTACGGTAGACGTCCCCCACCCACCGTAATTCTGTATTAGATGGAATCTTACAACCAAACTTTATGTCATCCTCACATAAATCACCATAGTATTTTGCACTTAAATCGGGCGGAGTACAGGGCTGGGAACCAGGAGATCTGGGTTCTGTTCCCATCTCTGTCACTGACCTGCAGTGTGACCTTGGACAAGTTAGCTCGCCTCTGTTTCCACTCCTACATCTGTCTGTCCTGTCTATTTACAGCGTAAGCTCTTTGGCACAGGGACTGCCGCTAACAGGTGTCTGCACAAGACCTAGTGTAACGGGGCCCCGTAAGCAGTACTGTTATGTAAATAATAAATGATTACACTGCAGCTTTAATCTTGGGCCAAAAGCAGTGATTTTGAGAAAACTTTCGTCCATTTTTTTGGTTTAAAAGCATATGTACTTTTCCTGCTTTAGAACTATTTGCAATTTCAGCTGTAGCATTGTGACTGCACATGCTCAAATTAGATGTAAAGTGGTGTTTTAATCTAATTTTTCATGTTAAAAAAAAGAATCCCAAGTAAATTCAATGTTTAAAGATTACATTAATGAATAGCACCCAAAAAGCAAAAAAACACAACACTTTCATATGCAAAAGTACACTCTCTCTGAGTCAAACTCATCACACACTTAAGCAGCCCCCAGCTCCACTGAGGACAGCAAAGCTTTCCCACAAGAATAGCTTGAATTGCTAGCAATGGGCTTTCCGTTTAGCAGGAGGCGTTCAAGTGAAGGGCCTATGCACAACTGCTAAGAGAGCTCTGGTAAAAGCCATCACGTCCACTAAGCACCATTACTGTGCTTGGGTTACAGCCAAACCCCCTTAGGGGAACAGATGGCTTTAGAAAATGGGCTGCAATCTCTTTTGCTTTACATTTTCGATACAACCTGGCCTCCCATGATCCAAGAGAGGACTGGATGAACCACACAAGCTTTTGAAAAAACTGTCCCTTTATTTAGATTTGTATAAACGCTTAAGAAAATAAAAGCTTGACAGCCACTGTCCAGTATTGAACCAGGGATCTTCAGAGTCAGAGCACAGGTCTCTGCAGGAAGGACAAGGCTCTGAAGCTGAGCACTAGAGCAGACTCACATGCTCTGTGGGTCAGGTGGAGGAGGAAGAAGACAAGAGCATTTGTGCAAACCTTGGTATAATTTAGCACATGGCACTTTATGACAGTAGGATCCAGAGGCCTCAGGCAAGTGAGGCCCCACTGAGCAGAAACAGGAGTGACAGTCCTCCACTTGCCTGTTTTGCCTGCCCACTCCCTAGCTACCGCTCCAGCGCCTCCTGCCTCTCCTCTCCTGCTCCCCAAGCCCTGCACCAACACCCCATGCTCCTGAAGATGCCAAAGAAACCAGGGATGAAAAGCATTAAACCCTGAGCTTTCCTTGCCACAATTCCTGACCCCTTCGTCCCATGGATCAAGGTGCTCAGCAATGCCCAGAGCCCCTGCTCAGGACCTACAGGGAAGCAGAAGAGATCACTCACTTTGCTACATACAACAGATCCTTCGTAGCCGTGACCTATGGATTCCACAAGCTTCACCGGCCCTTAGACACTGCTCGCAATTGGGGCACCTATCCCTGACCTTGTATCAATGGCAATACACATTATCAACCCACCAATGTCTGCTCTGCCAAGCTCCCTGCATGCACAAACCTGTTTGCCACTGACCCACCACAGAGCCAGGGCCAGCAGCTAACAATCACTGCCTTCCAAGAACTCACCCCTTAGGAAGTGACTACCACATCAGCTCAGAGTTACTCACCAGGCCACGCCCCACAGGTCTTCCTCCAATCAAGGACACCTCAGCACCAGAGTCCTCCTGCAAGTTACAACTTGCCCCACAGCTACCTCAGCCCTAGGCCACATGGCTAGGAAATACCCGACACAGCTTCAGGCACACAGGCACAGGAGCAGACCCTCCCGATCAGCAGCAATGCAATCCACTGTGTAGAGGTTCTTTTTGTTTCTGCCCAAAATCAGGCACTCTTAGCAGCCCCTCTGTGACAAACCCTCAGTTATGCTGCATTGGGGAATTCATTTGCACTGGCTATGGATTTGTTTTTGTTTTTTTAATTGTGTGGGGGGGCAAGGGGAGAAGGGGAAGAAACGTGGGAATTTCCATCCAGTATCAGGCAATTGGGTCCTTTAGATTCTGTATCCCACTTCCACCAGTGGCCAGCACCTGGGAAGGCATATTGATATATATACATATACATTGATATATGCCCAGGCAGAGGGTATAATCAGATGAGCTTGGCTGTGAGAATGCAATTCTGTCCACATTCTGTGCAGCCTCAGCCCTCTCTGGCCCTCCTCTAGCGCTATGACTTCCCATGAGCCACATTCATACGACACCACACGTTTCTGTCCTCTCGACCCACACAGGGTGATCCTGGGCGTATTGATTTGCAAAGGGACCCTGTCAGATTATGGGTCCACACTTTTCAAGTGGGGAAATGTAAAAGCTCTTTTTACTTGCACTAGACCAACAGAAATATACCATTGTTTCTCTCTTTTAAATTCCAATATAAAGCTTTTTAACCAAACAAGCCCTTCTGTACGCTAGTGCTTCTGCCTCAGTTTCCCTATTTGTGCAACAGCAACCCCCCCATCCTCACAGGGAGGCTGTACGGGTTCACTAGCTAACATCTGCACAGATTTAAAGAAGGAAAATGTTACAAGAACAGTCAGTATTGCTCCTTGCTCAGCTGGGACACTGGCAATTGGCAGGTCACTTCCTATTTATTTGCTGAGGCCTTTCCAAAACATCCTGCTTCCAGTGCACTAAAACACCGAGGTTACTGTGCTGCAAGGAAATGGTTACATTTAAAATAAAAGTCAGAGCACATATTAGAGCCAGGGTTCTCAAACTGGGGGTCGGAACCCCTCAGGGGGTTGTGAGGTTATTACATGGGGGTTCGCGAGGAGTCAGCCTCCACCTCAAACCCTGCTTTTCCTCCAGCATTTATAATAGTGTTAAGTATATAGAAAGGTGGTTTTAGTGTATAAGGGGAGTGGCACACAGAGGCTTGCTGTGTGAAAGGAGTCACCAGTACAAAAGTCTGAGAACCCCTGTGTTTCCTTTCCCCGCACCTCAACAAAACCTAAATCTGGTGCCTAACCTCTCATCACCACCCCTTTTAGCCTGCTAGGCATCAGAGCAGCCTCCGTCTACTGAACAGTTTACAGGAATGCATGAATTTGTTTTCCTAAAAACAACAACAACAGGGCATTAACTCCATCCATCTGATCTCACTCTACGCATTTAGGCCCCCAGCCTGCATGTTTATGTTTAAGTCACGCAGGTCTCTGTGACTTCAGTGAGATTGTGTGTACAGAGTTAAGCACACGTAAGCTGGGTGGCTACTTCCAGTCACTAGACTGCGTTACTTTCACGCAGACTCGGCATCCCAAAGTGCATTACATAGTTGGTGTGTGACACCGTAAACACTACCATGTACAGGGCTTACTGCTGGGCAGTACTACCAGCCTATTGACTTTGATGGGACTGAAGCCTGGTAGCAAGTGTTTGTACAACTGGACCATATACTGACACACAAACTATAAACTGGGGTCACTTCATTGACCACCGCAGTGCAGACACCTCTAGGGTGAAACACAGCCACTGTTTAAATGGAACATTATATGACGGTAAACAGAAACCTACCAGATCCAATTACAAGAGACCAGGGAATGTAGACAGTCACCAAGTTGTAATTTGGCTTGAACACTGGATCTGACAACTCTACTCTTATAAAAAGCTCCAGCGGATCTTCAGTGATCAAAAGGACCATGTCTCATCTAAGAGGCACTCTCTCTTCACCAGTACAATTCTCCCTAGCCCTTTGCCAGAGCATTGCTTACACACGAACTCAGAGTTCAGCCTACTGCATCACCAGGACCGCTTCCAGCATCAGCTACTGTTACTTGTGTGCCTCTCCTTCTAAACACCCTCCCACCCGATCCTATTTACCTCGCAAGACCAGATGGAATCACAGCACGAGGTTCTGTATCACAGCTGCAAGGTCTTTTCACATATGCATAGCCGTCCTCACATATAGTGCCTTATGTGCATTGAATGCTTTTCTCTCTCTGATAATTTTACAAGGATTGCCTGACAGAATTGTGTCATATCCCTTAGGTGGGAAAACAATATAATTTGCCATGAAGCTGACTGACAGGTCACTTTTAAAACCTGGTTTCAGAGTAGCAGCCCTGTTAGTCTGCATCCACAAAAAGAACACGCAATACTTGTGGCACCTTAGAGACTAACACATTTATTCGACCATCAGCTTTTGTGGGCTACAGCCCACTTCATCCGAAAGCTGATGCTCGAATAAATGTGTCAGTCTCTAAGGTGCCACAAGTACTGTTTGTTCCTTTTTTAAAACCTGAGCACAGTTTGCAGTTACACAGCACCTGTGCTCTAACTAGCTAAATGGGCTGTGCAAATATTAACCCTCCCCACAGACAGGAATAAAAAAACCCAAACAAACAAAGATGGTAACGTGAGGCACAGCAGAGTAGGGCCATGTCTACATCTAAAATTTTGCAGCGCTGGTTGTTACAGCTGTATTAGTACAGCTGTATAGGGCCAGCGCTGCAGAGTGGCCACACTTACAGCAACCAGCGCTGCAAGTGGTGTTAGATGTGGCCACACTGCAGCGCTGTTGGGCGGCTTCAAGGGGGGTTCCGGGACCGAGAGAGCAAACCGGGAAAGGAAACCAGCTTCGCCGCGGTTTGCTCTCTCGGTCCCGGAGCCAGCCAGCAAACCGCAGGGAAGGAGACCTGCTTGCTCGGGGTTCCGGGACCAAGAGAGCAAACCGGGAACGCCGCGGTTTGCTCTCTCGGTCCCGGAGCCAGCCAGCAAACCGCGGGGAAGGAGACCTGCTTGCTCGGGGTTCCGGGACCGAGAGAGCAAACCGGGAACGCCGCGGTTTGCTCTCTCGGTCCCGGAGCCAGCCAGCAAACCGCAGGGAAGGAGACCTGCTTGCTCGGGGTTCCGGGACCGAGAGAGCAAACCGGGAACGCCGCGGTTTGCTCTCTCGGTCCCGGAGCCAGCCAGCAAACCGCGGGGAAGGAGACCTGCTTGCTCGGGGTTCCGGGACCGAGAGAGCAAACCGGGAACGCCGCGGTTTGCTCTCTCGGTCCCGGAGCCAGCCAGCAAACCGCGGGGAAGGAGACCTGCTTGCTCGGGGTTCCGGGACCGAGAGAGCAAACCGGGAACGCCGCGGTTTGCTCTCTCGGTCCCGGAGCCAGCCAGCAAACCGCGGGGAAGGAGACCTGCTTGCTCGGGGTTCCGGGACCGAGAGAGCAAACCGCGGCGAAGCTGGTTTCCTTTCCCGGTTTGCTCTCTCGGTCCCGGAACCCCGAGCAAGCAGGTCTCCTTCCCCGCGGTTTGCTGGCTGGCTCCGGGACCGAGAGAGCAAACCGGGAAAGGAAACCAGCTTGATTACCAGAGGCTTCCTCCTTCCACGGAGGTCAAGAAAAGCGCTGGTGAGTGTCTACATTGCATTACCAGCGCTGGATCACCAGCGCTGGATCCTCTACACCCGAGACAAAACGGGAGTACGGCCAGCGCTGCAAACAGGGAGTTGCAGCGCTGGTGATGCCCTGCAGATGTGGACACTCTCAAAGTTGCAGCGCTGTAACTCCCTCACCAGCGCTGCAACTTTCTGATGTAGACAAGCCCTAGCACTTCTGAAAATCAGATACTTAAATTATTGCAGTTCTTATTCACTTCTGCCAGAGCTGTGGATTCGCAGAACGTGTGACAATCAAGCCTTAAGTGACTAGTTTAACACCAGGGCAAGTCATTAGTGGATTCAGGAAGAGACAAGAGAATCTAGAAGCACCAACTCATTCCCCCACAACAATTCTGCCTCTCCTACCCTAGGAGAAAGAGGGCATAATGTTCTCTTAATCAGAAACAACACTTCTGATATCAGAGAAATGATGACAGAAGAGAAAACTGCTGTGGTGACTGTGGCAGGGTTGATATTCCTACCATAGGAGCATTACTCGGTGCATATGTTCTTGTTTACAAATTACTAGTGAAATGGAGCACAAAAGCCTATTTTACTTACACTTCTGAAAGGAGAGAACCCTTCTATGCCCACAGCACCTAGAGAAAGAAGGCCTGTGTTTGAGACCAGACACACCCAGCCTTAGGGCCAGGTGCTTCATATTCATATAAGGAGAGGGTCTGGGGCAGAGATAAAGAGACAAAGCTCCGTACTTGAGTCCATCTGCCTCTTGAGCAGCGGCTCTCAAACTTTTATACTGGTGACCCCTTTTGCACAGCAAGCCTCTAGTGTGACCCCCCCTTACAATTATATTTTTATACCTTTAACACCATTGTGTCAAGTATCAGAGGGGTAGCCGTGTTAGCCTGGATCTGTAAAAGCAGCAAAGAATCCTGTGGCGCCTTATAGACTAACAGACATTTTGGAGCATGAGCTTTTGTGGGCGAATACCCACTTCATCAGATGCATCTGACAAAGTGGGTATTCACCCATGAAAGCTCATGCTCCAAAACGTCTGTTAGTCTATAAGGTGCCACAGGACTCTTTGCTGCTTTAACACCGTTATAAATGCTGGACACAAAGCAGGGTTTGGAGTGGAGGCTGACAGCACACAACCCCCCATGTAATAACCTCACAAGCCCCTGAGGAGCCCCAACCCCCAGTTTGAGGACCCCTGTTCTTGAGAGATGATATTGAAAAGCCAGAAACACCACCCCAACGAGGCATGTGCCTGGGTTTATTTGCTTTTCCCTCTTCAGTACAGGTGTCAGGGATGAGAAGACCTGAACTGCCATCAGGCTAGCTGTAGGGTTTATATAGTACATGAGGAGAACAGATGTGAATAAGAAATCATAGGGAACTCCAAAGCTGTAAGCCTTAATGATCTGTTTTTCAGAGGTGTTGACCTGTAGCATTCACACTGACTCCAGCATCTCTGGAAAATCAGGCCTTCTTGCAGGGGGTAGGAATTTTCTCCCTATAACACTAATAGTGTATGAACTCTTGACACGAAATTGCCTTGGCTTATACTCCTTAACTCCATGGCATAGAAGTCTGGAGGAGTCTCATTGGGGGGGGGGCTTATAATTCATGCCAAGGATGGACAAACTAGAGCAGATCCCACTCTAAAGCAAACTGTTTTTGAAGACTGGAAAGTTTGGGTTACGGGCTCTTGCTTCCTTCTTCTCCCCCAAGACAAACACTTTTTTTTTCTTCCAGGCCCCGTGGTATTGCTGGGGTCCATTTGGATGGGCTCACATAACATGAAAAAGACTGCAGCATCTCAGGGAAAACAAAAGGGCTAGAAAGCTGTTTTCTAAAAAGCCTGCCCCACATTTACAAATCAGGAGCCAAGCTCCAAATAAATGTCTACTGACCCAGCCCCCAGCACCAGAGCAGCTTGCAAACCTTAGATCACATCGTCCTCCCAGCCCTCCTGTGAGGTAGGGTAGCAGTTCCCCCATTTTGCCGGCAGGGCACTGAGGTACAGAGATAGACATTTTCAGAAGTGACCAGTGATTCTGGATGCCTGATTAGAGACACCTTAAAGGGCCCTGATTCTCAGGCAGCGGGTGCCCCGCACTTTCTGAAAAATCAGGCCCTTTTAAGGTGTCACAGGTAGGTACCCACTTCTGCCCATCTTGGCTATAGAGACTGTATAGGGAGCTCACAAGACAAGGATTTGAATCCTAATCCCCTGTGGCTCACTCTAGCGATTTAACCAGATAGGCTGCCCTTCCTGAATAATTAACCCTTTACACTTCACCCAGTCCTTAATACTCTCTAGATGCATGGCCTGGGGGCATAGATGGTTAAAGCATTTGCCTTCAACAGCCTGAGGGCTGGGGTCAAATAGAGAAGCTGGCCAACAGTGAGAGGAGTCAGTGGTCTCAGGCCTGACAGCCGTGATTCTAACCAAACACTAGCCTCTCCCTGCAAGACCCAAGGAAATCCATTCAAGTACATGAAGAGGCACAAGATACAACCACAGTAGAATGCAAAAGCAGTCTATATAATTGACCAAATCTTGGTATAGTCATGTTTTTAGTTCTTGAAAGGGGTGGGGGCCCTTGTTCTTTCTGAGTGTGCTGCTAAAACTCTAGGAACTTGGCAGCGTTCAGAGCGCTGGAATTCCCCCTGCTCTACATTTTAACACTGCAGTGATTTGTAGACATCGCTATTTAATGAAGCACACAGCTGTGCAAGAAGAGAAGGAGGTGGAGTTGGCAGCCTGGGACAAGTGAGAGCGTCTGGCAAGCGGTGTCATCTGGAATTCCCCTAACTCTGTGGGACAGGCTCATTTCCCCCCCCCCAATATACAAGCTGGAAGAACTTGTTAAAGGCCACCAATAACCAAACACAGGCATATTGCATCAGGAATGGGTCCCTGTGTGAGCAGCCCTCCACCCCAACGCCTGGGGAGGCTCAGATCTGAATGTTGCCATCATCCCCCATCTTCAAGACAGGCCAATACAAAACCCTTGGATCCAAACATTTGCATATTCTGTGAAAGGCTGGAGATTCAGACCCTAACTTTAGGTATCAGACGCTTCCTGAATCTCCCCCCCACCTCACCCCCAACGCTTCATCGCTTTCTAAACTTCCTGACAGGCCTTGGAACCGAGGCCTAGTGAACCAATGTGAGTGAAACAAAGAACCACCCCAAACTTGGACGACACATTTTTATCCCTTGTTTCCCAGCCTACTGCTGAATATCAGGAGCTTGACTCATGGAACCCCAAGAGAGACTGGTGTCTGGGGATCCCTGGCCCGGCAGCAGTGGGCATTATTGGATGGCACACAATTATTTATTCTTACTTAGGTTTCCAGCCCAGATTTCAGATCCAAGTAGTTTCAATCAGCTGCCAAACTTCAGGGATCTGCTTCAAATACCTTGGGACAATCCTACCACATTCTGGGCCCATGACCTTTATTTTGTAAGTGCCTGCAGGTGGAAACAGAAGTAGCCATGGTGTAGGGGAGATGTGACTATGTAGAAGGGCAAGCAACCCTCAACAAAATGGAGGTTTTCGTAGCAAAAAAAATGCCCACCCAGAGCACAAGTATTTCTTGGGTTGCTAGGGCCTGATTCAGTCTTCCCAGATCCTCAGCTACCAGCATCCCAGAAAACACACAGACAACAGCAAAGAATTTGGGAGGAGGGACTCAAACCAGATGAGACCTGGGGAATCAGGACAAGGACAGGAACTATGGGCTGGGAAACTGATTGTGCCCTAGGGAAGAGCATGGAAGTGCCACAGGACAGGGCTAGGAGTTGTATCATCCGGTAGGAACTCCTTGGCCTCAAGGTGAACCAAGCACTGCCCACATAGAACAAGAGCAGGAGCTGGAGCGGCAACGGCAGGGGAGAGCCGGAGAGAGGAACTGGGCTCAAGACACACAAGCAAAATATCTGTGTAACACATGAGGCATCTCTACAGAATCAGTCATGCACAGCCCAGGAGAGAAGCTAGAGACCCTTAAAGGGCACTGATTACTTTTAAATTCTGGTAGAACCATCTTTAACAGCATATCCTGATTTTCTTCTTTAATTCCTTTTTCAGAGGAGAAGGAAGGGGGTGTTTTGTTCTCCTGTGGGTCAGGGTTCTTTCTGCAAAGAAGAAACTGACTGTACAAAAGAAACGGTGAAACTAGCTACAGCCAAAACCGCTGTGGAATGAACACATCCACAAACTGAAAAATTGTTATTCACCAGCATCTTTCAGTTACAATCATCCGGGATGTTACTGTACCCATAAGAAAGTGTTACGCCTCCAGTTCATGTCACCCTCTTAGTGCATATTACCTTGTTACTAACTGCAACCATGTGACAGTAACCTGATCAGAGTGGGCAGCAAGGGTCCCCTCAGAGAGGGATCCACCACAGCTGAGAGCAAGGAATCATCCTCTGCCTTCCAAGGACAGTCACGTCTGCAGGTGGAATGGAAAAGCCATAATAACGGCACCAGCAAACCAGAGAGGACTGGGACTTCTGCCCTCCATGCTTCATCATAATCATCCTGATAACTGTCACTCGTGACCTCCTCTCATTAGATATCATGGACATTTCTTTAGTTGGTAGAGGTAGTGCTGCCAAGTGGAAACAGCAGTGGCCTATGGATCAGGCAACCAGGGTTCTAACCGCATCTCTGCCCCTGGCCTGCTGGATGATGTTGGGCAAGTCATGTCGCTCTGTGCCTCAGTTTCCCCATTTGTAAAACAATGACAATGATGTTTGTAAAGTGCTTGGATGAAAAGTGCTATATAAGAGCTTGGTCTCAGTATGACCAAATGTTACAGAGAGAAGGTTTCCAGTTTTTGACTTTAAGAAAAAAACCTACCCACCAGTCTTTTATTTATTAAATAATAAAAATCATTTTTTTTGCAATTTTGAAATTTAAATACTCCCTCCACACACACACGCTTTTCTCATAGATCCTGTCCCCAAGTGTGTTGTTGAGATGTTTAATAATGCTGTCCAGCTGCAGATGGGGAGAACTTTATTTAACACAGGAAAAGCTCTCCTCTGCACAACATTCTTGGGGGAAAAATCTTCAAGTTAATGGAAAATTCAAATTCAATGCTCTCAAAATAAAATCTGTTGGATTTTTTTTTTAACCTTCCTTCTCCTAACAAAAGAAAAAGGCAAAATATTTGGTTTGAAAAGGGTAAAATTTTCATGAACACCTAGGTAGGTGCTGAGGAGTGTATGTTCCATTTTCAGAAGTCACCTGGGCACTTGACTTTCAGTGGAACTTAGTCTCCAAAGTACATAGGCGACTCTGAAAATTGGACTTGGACTCCCAAGTTACATAAGTGATTTAAAAAAATCCCACCCTGCATTTTATCCAAATTCCAGAAAAAAACCAATCAAAACTGGAAAATTGCGTTCTATCTGAATCTGTTTATGCCCTAAATTTGCTCATTGAAATAACTGTCCAGTGATACTGGAACTTTGTCATTAGCCTTTTCATCTTTTAAAGCAGTCCCGGCAGCCCAAAATTTTCCTGATCAAATAGGAGGGGAGTGTCCAACAACATCACAAAACCACTGAACTAGAGCTTCAGATCTCTTTTCTGTATAATTATTTATTTATAGGTTTCTAGACCATTCATCACCTTAATACCTGAGCATCTGTGGCTTCAGGGTTTTAGCAGAAATTGATTATAAATCTAATATGAACAGAATTCTATGAGGGCCTTGCCTGTGATAGCAGGGAACTGCACTCCCTTCCGCTCTGTGTTCTTGTAAGAGCTGTCTGGATGCTGATCCTGTTTCAAGATACACAGTTTGGAACACTAGGCTAGTATTTTCAACTAGAGTTCCTAAAAGGGCACTGAAATCTATCCTCAAGCATCTAAATAAATGGCTCAAGTTTCAGAGGTGCTAAGAACACACAATTTCCTACATTACTACCTGCCTGAATATGGCACCCAACTTCGAACATTTTGACTACAGTTTTGAAAGCTTTGCCCATAGAACAAAGGGATAAGAACCCCTTTATCAGACATCCTGTGTTACTGCTATTAGTTTTGGGGGCCTGCATTACTCACTAAGGATACAGGTTCCCATGAGTTATGCAGGGTTCCCCAAACAATAGAAGCTTTATAGCCCAGCAGCCATCTTTTTGTTCAGTATTTGTGCCTAGCACAGTGGGGTTTTGCTCCACAACCAGGGCTCCTAGAAGCTATGGTCCCACAAATCAAAAAGAACAGAAGCACATTTTGTTTGAGCCACATGTATTTGTCTGTTTTAGTTAGGTTTAGCCTCCACCTGTTATTTCCCCATTTGAAGCAATTACAGTGACAATGAACCATTTCCTGAGTTTTACCCAGGTCTTACTCACATATATTCCCATTAAGCCCCTTGGGTGCCCTGGGTTTGGTCCTACATACGCAACGTACCCAGTGATATGGAAGAGCATTAGTAATATCCACAAGTACTGAGTGAACTGCACACAGTATTGTAAATTAAGTCCAGAGCCGGCACAATGCCACAACATAAATATCAATCAGTCCAGGTAATAAATCCAACAGTTTCTTAGACTGCAACATAACTTCACGTAAGCAAATTCAACACAGTATGAAATGGACTTACACATGCACACATAGAGCTCACCCCTCAATTAAATCCAAATGCATGAGTTTGCATCACTGTACCTCTCTCCTAAAGCTTCAACCTCCACTTGGCACTGGGTCCCTAAAGGGCTCTAACTCTAACAACATCATGACCATACTCCTGCAGACTGAAAGGAAACACTGCTTGCCACACAAGAGACAAAAGCAAGAAGAATCTAAACTGCAGCAGCTATTAATGTACCTAAACTGTGTTCTTAACCATGCAAGGACTCTACCTCCAGCTCTCTGTTTGCCTGGAAATGGCCCAGTGTTGCTTGCTGCAGGCTCAAAGGCCCCCTCCCAGGACGTCCTGCAGTGCTCAGCAGAGCAGGGAAGTTCAACACTGCAGCATGCAGGAACCTCCACCCAGGACCTTGCTCCCCACAGGCCTCTTAGCAGAGCAACCCAGCAGTGTGCACTAGCGCCCCCTAGCCACGCCAAGGCCCGTGACCTGACACCCCCCCACTGGGCTGGATTCTCAGGAGCATAGAGTCAGGTTTTTCAGTGCCCATAACTCACAAAAGGAATCAGGTTTTAACATGACCTCAGCGCCTATTTAGGCTCCTTAATAGAGGGCAGATTTTCAGAAGCACCCAGCAGCTCCCATGAAGGCAATCTAGCCCCAATGTGACCAAACACCATGTCTCATTGTTTCCCTGACCAATACAGACTTTTCTCTTTTTTGGTTCTGGAAGCCCTGGGATAGGTCAGCCGCTTTCTGGGTAGCCCAGCAAACTGTTACTACACCACAGCTCTAAGAATATTAATTACCTGCCTAGTCTCCCCTGGGAAATGGTGAAAGAAGGACGTTAGCAGACCAGGTGGACAATATCTTTTATATCTCACCCATATCCTGGGACCAAAACAGCTGCAATAACAGTGCAACCTAGTGAGCAAAAAGAGCATTTAGACTTGATTGTAGAAGAACTGTTTGTGCTGCAGTCTGGATAGGCAGAGAAGGTTTATGGATACAGAGCTAAGACAAGATGGACTCCCAAGTTATTGCAATTAACATAGTTACCTCATCAGGACATTTCTAAATACAGTGGGGCAACTTCTGGGCTATTTTGCATTTATCCAACATAGGGTGGAATCAATGAAAAATATGGCCGTGTGTGGATATTCTTTTTACTGGGACATTACTGCTTAATAAGGAGCTGTCACACATTCATGTTCCTCATAACAATGGCATTCACAACTATTTTACAGCTACAATTAAAATCAAAAGGAATTGTCTTTCGATGCCTCTGGGCGAGCGCTTAACTCAACATCAACAGGCAACCTGCTGATCCCTCTTTAACAATGGATTGCACCAGACAGTTCAATAAGTGCACATAGAAGCAGCCAGCAAGCCTTTAAGGAGCCTCAGAGATCTCGACTATGCGGCAGGGTTCTGTGATCACAGAATGGCTTTGACCCAAAATTCATCCATTTACAAAAGAAACATTGTCAAGGGGGCTAGATGTTTTTTTTAAATGCCTAGAACAGTTTAAAAATTACAACAATTGTGTTCCTTATTAAACTGATCGTTGAAGGAACAGGAAATAGTAAAAGTTAAAAAAAAAAAAAACTGCTAGACTTCCTGGGCTATTTTCAAAAGTATAGGGCCATGCCAATAACTGTGAGTACAATTTTATGTCTGCTTTGTACATGCAACCATCACAATTGTCCACTGATTTCAAGAGCTGAGATTTGCAAATCTGACAGGTTTGGATAGGGTCTCGCTAAAAATCCAAACTTTCAGGTGCTTTTCTGAACAGAAGCTCAGCCCTTTTAAAGCTTTCCTGTCATTAGTGTGGACACTTTTTTGTGAGCGCAGCAGTCACCCAATTGCAGCACTTACAGCAGACCACTGAATTCAGCACTCGAGGTGGGTGTACTTTTAACATTTCCAGCCTTCCTTCCAGCAATCAGCTTTCCTCAGTTTTCATTCATCTGTCGGTCTTTCTCTCTCACACACATAGACCACAATGGAGAATAGGAAACTATTTATTGTACTTAGTGTAAAGACAATTCAGCCAGCTGCATCCGATCTTCAGCAAGATAGTCACTTATTTGAAACTGGCTCATAATTAACACTATGCAATTCCATCAGTGGAGACTGGTGGCATTTGAAAGTGGATAGAAAAAGGAGAACCAGACACCTCCAGCTAAATTACAACAGTGTCTGGTTCAAATCAGGATAGGCACGGCCCTGAGGGGCTGCCCATTGGATCTGGGAGGTGATTGTTGTCCTTTTTAAAATATAGGATAATGTGGGTAAAAGGGAGCAATGATCAGTAGGGCCCTACTAAATTCACAGTCCCTTGGGTCGATTTCATGGTTATAGGATTTTTAAAATTGTAAATTTCAAGATTTAAATCTGAAATTTCACCGTGTTGTAATTGTAGGGGTCCTGGAGAGGGAGGGGTGGTGGGTGTGTATCGGGGGGATGTCACAAGGTTGTTGTAGGGGGGTTGCAGTCCTGCTACCCATACTTCTGCACTGCTCTAGGCAATGGGCTGCCTTCAGAGCTGGGCAGCTGGAGAGCGGCGGCTGCTGGCCGGGATCCCAGCTCTGAAGGCAGAGCCATCACCAGCAGCAGCGCAGAAGGAAGGATGGCATGGGATGGTATTGCCACCCTTACTTCTGTGCTGCTGCCTGCAGGGCTGGACCCTCAGTCAGCAGCCACCACTATCCAGCCACCCAGCTCTGAAGACAGCAGTGCAGAAGGAAGGATGGCATGGTGTGGTATTGCCACCCTTCCTTCTGCACTGCTGCTGACGGGGCGCTGCCTTCAGAGCTGGGCGCCCAGCCAACAGTCGCCGCTCTTCAGCCGCCTAGCTCTGAAGGCAGTGGAGAAGAAAGGGTGGCAATATCATGAGCTCTCTAAAAGAACCTTGCGATCCCCTGCAACTCCCCTTTGGGACAGGACCCCCAGTTTGAGAAATGCTGGTTCCCCTCATTAAATCAGTATAGTATAGGGTAGAAGCACACAAAAGACCAGACTTCGGGGGTGGGGGTAGACCAAATTTCACAGTCTGTGACATGTTTTTCATGGCTGTGAATGTGGTAGGCCGAAACTATCAGCTATTGTGGACTAAATACCAATGGAATATTCATCCCACAGAATAACAGGGTTTAGGAAGAGGAACTTTATTTGCAATAAAAAACACACCCAGTTAAATAATGGGTGTATTGGGGCAGGGAGAGGCACAGTATACACCAATGTATGTAGTGTAAATGTAACTTCTCAGAAAGCACGATCTGGTCTGAGCAAAGGACTGAGAGCCAGGAATTCTCATGTGATTAACGTGTAGTTTATGTCCTGGGTCTATGGTTAATAGATAGCTTCTAGTTCATCCGGTATTTGTAATCCTCTGCTTAGTGTACACAAACACATACACAGTCTAGACCAGTGGCTCTCAACCTTCCCAGGCTCCTGTACCCCTTTCAGGAGTCTGGTTTGTGTTGCATACCCCCAAGTTTCACCTCACTTAAAAACTACTTGCTTACAAAATCAAACAAAAATACAAAGGTGTCCCAGCATAATGTTACTGAAAAATTGCTTACTTGCTCATTTTTACCATATAATTATAAAATAAATTGATTGGAATATAAATTATTGTGCTTACATTTCAGTGTATAGTATACAGAGCAGTATAAACAAGTCATTGTCTGTATGAAATTTTAGTTTGCTCTGACTTTGCTAGTGCTTTTTATGTAGCCTGATGTAATACTAGGCAAATCTCTAGATGAATTAATGTACGCCCTTGAAGACCTCTGTGCACCCCCAAGGGTACGCGTACCCTGGTTGAGACCTACTGGTCTATACAGACAAGCTCTGCTGGAATCACTGCACAGTTAAATATTGGACATTCATATGGAATCTTTTGAAGGAAATTCCCAAAGTATTTCACATGCCCTATACAGAGTGTAGCCCATTCCATGCCAAGGCCCCACCCCTCTTTGTATAGTTACTTACAACTCGGGAGGGACCTGCCAAGACACTGAAGTCCCTAGAACTACTCAGAGTGCATAAAACTGAGCACTTAGGTGTGTAAATGTTGTGCGAGCTGAGCTGGCCTGCAGGGAGCTGGGTACTTTGCAGAGGACCACGCCTAGTTCCTGACCTACAAGTGCTTAGTCACAGCTAGAGTGACCGGATGTCCTGATTTTATAGGGACAATCCCGATTTTTGGGTCTTTTTCTTAGATAGGCTCCTATTATATCCGGCCCGATTTTTCACACTTGCTGTTTGGTCATCCTAGTCACACCCTCAGCTCATATTTCCTCTGGAGGCCAAGGAGGCTCTGTTGCACATTGGCAGGTCCCTGTGGGACAGGTCCCTGTGGGAGACGCGTATACTGCGACTGCCTATGTACCGGTGCATTTGCCAAGTAAGATCAGCCTCCAGGTCCCTCTGGTCAGGCCCTTTCACAAGCAGTAAACTCATACAAAAGCCTTAAGGGAAACAATTTGGACACTGAGCTATAGCCACAAAGCTCCTTTCTGCCTCCTTATCCTGTTGTATACTGTAGCGCAGGTGATGGGAACGCCACTTGTCAGGGAACACAGTGTGGGCTCAGCGGATTGCTCCTGCAGTGTATTCAGCATGTCTAGCTCTCCAGGTCCTGTCCCAGCCAACACTGAGCTCAATGCAAAACCCAGAGTGGATTATCTGAAGGCAGCCTCTTCACTATTTGTCCAAGGAGACTGTTGGTGTCACTGGACATAACCCTAGGTAACTCAGGAGGGTGGAAGATCATGAGTGCCGATGAAGCCCTCCTGCTCAGGCCTCAATGAACCAATGTTCCTCCATGTTAAACACTTTGTGTAACCTAGTGTAACTTAATGTACTAATAGCTGCAAAAATGTAGTGTTAGCAGTTAGTTTTTGGTTGTAACAGCCAGTTCTCTGCTGTAATACATTGAAGCTAGGCTAAAGCCCGCTCAAGGCCGTTTCAAGATACAGTATACATGTCTCAGCAGCGGAGAGGGGGGAGGAAGGGGAAGGACAAAAGAGTGAGTGAGAAAAGATACTGCAGTTGGATGGAAAGGGAGGGGGGAGTGAGAGATCAGCTAGTCAGCAAGAAAAGGTTCTCAAAAAGCAACTGGGATATAAAAGGAGGAAACTGCTTGTGTTCGGTGTGCATGATTTGAGGCGTCAGTCTCCCTGCACCGCTTTGAGATCTCAAATAAACTTTGTTTGCTTCTCCACCCTGGTGTGTTTATTGGCGCGGCACACCGGGCGACGGACCCCCCCGCTGTTGCTTGGCCTTGGGTACTATCTGTGCCGGCAACAAGACGTTCTCTAGGCAAGTGTTTCTCAACCTTTTTGATACAAGGGTCTGATTTGCTGCCTTCCTAAACTGTGTCTGGGAGATCTCAGGGTCTGGTGCTGGTCCATGGACCGGTCGTGGAGAACCCTGCCCCAGGTGACTTACACAGTCCACCCAGCGTGGAACGTTTTTATTTTCCTGCGACTAGGACCCTTCTGAAGTGTGATGGAATCAGGTTATCCCAAAAGTCCTCCCAAACAAATCTCAGACTTTGTTTACACAAGTGCTTGAAGTTCTGCAGATTGTACGCTGGTGAGAACATGAGACACTGGAGCACGCTGGACAGCAGGTGCTGAGTTGTTGTTATCCCAGGTCACGCAAGACAGACATTCTCTAAATTCAGGGGCATTGAGAAGGCCAGAGAGACAGGCTGGAGAGATGACATCATGCCCTAGTATAAAGAGGGGACCCATGCCATGAAGGAAGCATGGCAGGTGAAATCATGCTGGCTACGTTTGGTTCTTGGCACTGTCACATTATATACGGCCTCTGGGCATTCAGCCTCATACATATAATCTTAGGAGAAGGGGGCAGAGTCCCCAGACACAGAACATCACCTATACAGCTTATACCATCCCCTGCTCACAGCTTTCTGACATTGTAAGCTCAGCCAGGTAAGACTTTGGCTCCCATAAGCACCTGCTTTTCAGAACGTAGCCATGGCTTTCATCACACAAATTTCTGGCTCCGTAAATTGTTCTGGAGGTTTATTTAACTTCCTCTCTCATATTTGCCTGATCACACTGAATTGCTATAAAAAAATTATCATCATGCTGAAAATTCCCATCTCTCAGTTTAAGAGGGAAGTTGTAAAACATAGCTTCTTGTCTCCTGGTGCATCATTCTTAAAATGCAAAACAAACACCAGCACAGCAGACGGACATGCAAGGTCTTGATTCTGTTTCTTGTCATTTTATTCTGTGCAGGGGAGCTGGCTTCTTCCGCTTAGCTGACTTCCCTCCCCACCCCCAATGAGCTGAAATCCAATGTGCTTCGGAGGATAAAAACAAACCAACCAAAATAAAATTATTCCTATTAGTTGGTAGATGACAACAGAAAATAAGATGTTCTGCTACATTTGGTGAGGGCTTTTGAAGGACAAAAATATAAAAAAGAAGTAAAAGCAGGCAGGTTTTCAGGAACTAATTAGCAAGCTACCTGCTACAAACTCTGTCAGTTTACTGCTATATGCTACCTGAAGTGCTTCCGATTCCTTCACCGCTGCAACTATGCCTGGTAGTATATGTTTGTAGGACTGGACCCCTCTATCACAATGAAACCGTAGACACCTGTAGTATTGCCAACTCTCACAATTTTATGGTGAGTTTCATGATATTTGGTGCTTTTTTAAAGCACTAGCTCCTGGGATCATGTGAATACACCAGAATCTCAGCTTTGATTTTAAAAAATGTTAGTTTCTTGCCTCATGGAGGTGGAGAAAAGCTTGCAAAAGTGAACCCAAAAGGCTCAAAAGTTAAAAGGCAAATGCAAAGAACACCACTTTTGTTTTTAATCTTAGATTTGTAAACTGATCCCATGACTTAAGTGCTTGACTCATGACTTGGGAATGCTTATGGCTGGCAGTTCTGCAACTAAGACTTCCTGGTGGTCACTAAGCTATGCACCACTCAGCAGGGGTGGGACCCAGATCCTCCTGCTCCAAAAGTACAGGGATGGGATCCAGATCCTCCTGCTCCAAAAGCACAGGAACATGCTTCCTACACTACAGAAGAATTGCCATTAGCTGTCTAGGATCACACATAGCTGAGCATTTCAAATGTGTGATGTTTATATCAGCTGCATGTTGCCAACTTCTATTTCGTGCAGTTCTTCAACGTGCTTGTGGCTAGTGCCAGGGCATCTACTGCATTATCCCAATGGAAGATGGAGCCTTCCCACAGAGAAGGGTTGTTTTGGTTTTTTAAATTTTGCTGTCTAAAATAAGAATATTTAGTTCAGAGTTTTTCCCTAGAGGCAGCTAACCGAATCCACCTACTAACCATGAATCAGCAATAGTTATAGCACCTAACAACAGAGAAGCCTTACATCTCTGGGCAAGGAGCTGGAGTCTGTTTAGAAGTCATAGCAAGAAGGCCAGTGATACAATCAGGTATTTAGAATATACATGAAGTTATATAGGTATATGATGTAAACAGAAAAAAGATGAGTATTAACAACGCTTTATCACTGGAGCTGGGGAAAAAATGAATTTTTTTCTTCCTCATTTTTCAGATGTGTTGATGTGTACTATAGCTGATAAAGAATACCCCAAAACAGCTGCAATTATTATTATAATTGGTACATCAAAAATATTTTCATTTGCATCAGAATTTTTTAGGGGCTTTTTCTGTCAACATTTTAATTTAAACAAACGAATTCATTAAAAAAAAATCTAAATGGGAAAAGCGTTGCCCAGCTGTCATTGTCAGACAGGAAGGAGGAAGTCACGCCAGTATTTGGTGCCGGCAATCAATCTGGACTGAATTCTGCCCCAGGGTGTGGAGTACCTTCCTCCACAAGTACTGCCCACTAATACTTGCCGAGTAAGGTACTGCTAACACAGAGTAAGGCCTTGGCTACACTCACACTTTACAGCGCTGCAACTGGGGTGTGAAAAAACACCCCCTGAGCGCTGCAAGATACAGCGCTATAAAGCGTCAGTGTAATCAGGCGCGGCTCCCAGCGCTGCACGCTACACCCATATGGGATGTGGTTTACATGCAGCGCTGGGAGAGCTCTCTCCCAGCGCTGCAGCTCTGACTACACTCACACTTCAAAGCGCTGCCGGGGCAGCGCTTTGAAATTCCAAATGTAGCCATACCCTAAGGGAGGCAGCAACAGGCACTTTCTACACAAGCGGCATGCAGACCACACACGAGCCAGTCATTCGACACCCTGCCTGGTGTGGCATCGTTACACCTGAGGATGTTCTGAAGTGACTTGGCCCATCGATGTTCTATTTCCCTGGAAAGCCAGATTCATTTAGTACTTGTATTTTAGTCTGAGTCCAAGGTCACATGCCTGCTGGTTTTCTTCTATGATACGTCACAGGCCCAGCTTTCTTCTCCTGGCTTTGGCAAATTCAGGCAGTAATTTGGGCCATGTCTCGTATTTCTTCTAGCCTGAAGAGCCACATGTTAAAGGAAAGATTCCCTTTCGGGATCCCCATTGAAGCAGCGGTGCATTCCCCAGCAGCTCCTGTTAAAATTCTAAGCACACGGGACCAGATGTAGAGAGGTATTTGGGCACTTAAAAATGCAGATAGAAGCCTAGTAGGATTTACAAAACTGTTAAGCAAGTTAGGCACTTAACTCTCATTGGCTTTCAATGGGATATAGGCACCTAAGTGACACTGGCACTTTTGTAAATGGCACCAGGTGCCCATTCGCCTCCTTCGGTGCCTAAATACATTTGTAAATCTGGCCTGTTCTGTTCTGAAGGGACTGAGAGGGTATTTCCAAGAATATTAATATAACTGAGCACAGGGAAGGTGTGGGTGGGGGGCCAGGAGAAGAACCACTGTAAAACCTAATATGCATAGAAATGTTTAAAGAGCAGGATTTGGGTGGATTCCCCACCTTGCTCCAAAGTGCACACAGTGGTCATCCTACAAATCCAGTCCAAACCTTGGCCTTTTCTTTTATTTGCAGCTAAAAAAGACTGATCCAGGGCTGTAAATCATTGTGGCTGCAGAAAGAAGACATGGCAAGTTAACTATTAGCAGGGTGGGACCATGCAAATAAATGGGAGATTATATTCATGGCCTTTACCATGAACATCCTGAGCACATCTAAACAGATGAGCCATTAAGTGTCTGGTTCATTAATTTTTTCAGCCTTGCTGGAGGTGGAAAGGTGGGGAAGGATCCCGTGAATCAAGGATTCTGTCCTCAGACCAAAAAGGAAACACTGAAGACTTTATAAATTCTCCATCCATCCCCTTTTAGAGCCAGAAAAAACAGAGACAACAGACCACTCACTTCCACTTCAATCCCTTGAGGAACACAAAAGAGATCTCCAAGCAGACTGGCACCTTCTTACTACATTCTGGGCAGTTTGTGTGAGGTTTTAAGGCAAAAACTTTAAGCACTTTGGCAATGACTATGAAAAGTATGTGGTATCCGCCACACAAAAATGTCTCTCTAACAAAGAGAGAAGAGGTCCAGAAAAGAGCAACACCAACCCAGGGTGGGTGGATGGGAAGAGAGAGCAGGGTTTCTATAAACAGAGAAATGTTAAAGTACCAAGATTATTTAAAGGTTTATTCTTCTCAAGAGAAGGAAGGCTCGCAATAATGTCTGGTACAGAGAAGACCTATCCTGTGTTCTCTTGCACTTTCACAATACAGGAAGAAGGGCGTAACTCAATGAGCAGACGTCAATATTTAAAAAACAATAGAGAAACCTATGCAAGAAAAGATTGACATCAGGAGCCTAAAGTTGTCCTGTCACTCATTTGAGTTCCCCCTTTGTTATGGCATCTCAGCAACACATTGATTTTTGTCGGTTATTAGAGTGGCCAATTGAAACAGATTTTGCTGGACTCTTTATGCAGAGTACAGTTAACCTGTGGAACTCTCTGCTACAGGGTGTTATCAAGGCAAATAATTTACTGGTATAAGGGTCTAAAAAGAGTTAGGACCTGATTTCAAACATTTTCACCACCCAGCAGCTCCTGTTGTGACACTTATGGCCAAATTTTCACCTGAGTGTAACATACCAAGAATGAACTCTCATGCAAATCTGAGTGCAATGGTGGGTGATATGCCCTGCGAATGTCTGGCCACCTATTAAAGACTCCTACCAAGGGGAACAGCTCCCACAGTTACACTGGCTAGAATACAAACGACAAGGGCTCATACGTCTTCAGACTCAAGCAATTCCCATGGTGGGTAGGGGGGAAGGGTTAGGAAAACCAGCTCTCCTGCACCCCTCTTCTTGGTGGAGCAGGCTCAGTCCAGCTCTGATTGAAGTCACTGGCAGTTTTGGCCAGGGGCTTAAGCAGTAGGGTGACCATATAGCAAGTGTGAAAAATTAGGACACTTTTTTTCGGGCGCGGGAGGGATACAGTTGCATATATAAGACAAAGCCTCTAATATTGGGACGTCTGATCACCCTAGTCACCAGGAGCAGGCACCATCCTCCTTATGTGCTTGGAAAGCACCTAGTGCCTAGCAGGTGCTGTCAGATATACATTAATAACAAGTCACATGTTTTTTTTCATTTGGGTTTGGTGCTTTCAGTTCAAGCAGGATGCCAGACTGGTTAGATGATTGTTCTGCCCTGGCATAGTAGTATGTATGCTAAGGTGAGCAGTAAGGAGTACAGCTGTCTACAAGCAAGAAATCTGTGGCACCAGATTAGCCCTGTCTGCCAGAGTGAGGTATTGATTTTGTTTTCAGATACTATTTTTTAAATATTATTCTGACAAGAGTTCATCATCATATCACCCAGCTTGTCTTAAATAGAAATATGAGCAACTTGTGCCAGAATTACTACAGGCAGGGCCAGATTTAGGGGCAGCTGGCTTGGGGGGCGCTGGGCTAGGAGTGCTGTTTTTGTTGTTCTCAAATTTATCGTCTCATATGACAGGGATAAATCATTCATGCAAATCGTGCATCAAAGTCATGAAACAGGCTACAAATGCAATACAAAATAAGATATTCAAAAGTTTAATAAATTGAGGGGAAGGGCACTGAAGACGCTTCTTGCCTGGGGCATCATTTGGTCTAGGGCCGGCCCTGACTATTGGTCCACTGAAAGAGTAACTTTCCTTTTGATTCACAGCTGGACAAGGGACACAGCACACATCTTTGTGCTGTGCATAACTCTCAGCTGTCCCTGATTACAAGATGGGGCCTGCATTTTTGACCCAAATGGGCCTCCTTCCTACACAGACATAGAAATCTCTGTTTTATTACCCAAGGTGAATAATAATGAGCACTTACATATAGGGCTTTTCACTTGCCAAGTACCTTATAAGGATTAACTTTCACAACACTTCTATTTGGCAAACAAGTATAGGAACATTGTTTTCTTATTCCACGCGTGAGGGAGTTACAGCAGAGAAGTTAAGCTACTTGCCCAAGCACACACATGATGTAATGATTAGAATTAAATAAAGTTTGCAGATGACACAAAAATTAGGGGCGTAGTAAATAATGAAGAGGACAGGTCACTGATTTGGAGTGATCTGGATTTCTTGATAAGCTGGGGGCAGGCAAACAATATGCGGTTTAATATGGCTAAATGTAAATATGTACATCTGGGAACAAAGAATGTAGGCCATGCTTACAGGACTCTATCCTGGGAGACAGAGACTCTGTAAAAGATTTGTGGGTCGTGGTGGATAATCAGCTGAACATGAGATCCCTGTGTGACGCTGTGGCCAAAAGAACTAATGCGATCCTTGGATGCATAAACTCAAATAGGAGCAGAGAGGTTATTTCACCTCTGTATTTGGCACTGGCGCAAAAGTGGCTGGAACACTGTGTTCAGTTCTGATGCCCAGAATTCAAGAAGGATGTTGATAAATTGCAGAGGGTTCAGAGAAGAGCCACAAGAATGATTAAAGGATTCGAAAACCTGTCACAAGGAGTTCAATCTAGTTAGCTTAATAAAGAGAAGGTTAATGAGTGCCTTGATCACAGTCTATAAGCACCTACATGGGGCACAAATATTTAATAATGGGCTCTTCAGTCTAGCAGAGAAAAGTATAACGTGATTCAATGGCTGGAAGTTGAAGCTAGACAAACTCCGACTGGAATGAAGGTTCACATTTTTGACAATGAGAGTAATTTAGCATTGGAGCAATTTACCAAGGGTTGTGGTGGATTCTCTATCCCCAATCAATTTAAAGATTGGATGTTTTTCTAAAAGCTCTGCCCTAGGAATTATTTTGGGATGTTCTGTGGTCAGTGTTCTACAGGGAGTCAGACTAGATGATCACAACGGACCCTTCTATGAATCTAAGAAACTCAGGCGTTTTGGTTACTGGGCTTATGCTGAGACCACATCTCTCCAATAATTGAACCTAAGTCACGGTCACTCATTTAAAAGAAGCTATTAAAACTCTTCTGCCTCATTCTCCCATGCACCCTAACAAATTTCTGGAAGGAGATTTTTCCATTAACCTCTTTTAAAAAAAACTTCAACATTTATCTGTATTTTGGTCAAAGAAGACTGTGACCAAGCCTAAGAAACCATATTTCTGACATAGACTCAACAGGGGTTAGAAGTTATCAGTGAGATTCAAGGACTGTTTCTCAAGCCCAAGCAACTAGTGAGAGTTTTAGAAGGGTGGGCTCTGAGCCAATCAGCAGTGTGATTTATATGGCCTGAAATTAAAGAAGAAAGAGCAGTTTATAGGTGAGTCCATTCAATGGAATTACACCAAGGATGTGTTTGCCCCAGTAAATACCTACGAAACGCCAGCAATTAGAAACTTTGAGACAACATATTTTGCACTCACATGAGTGAAGAGGGAGCCAGATGTGAGGATAGGCAGGATGTTAATTTGTTTCTCCTAACAGGTGTGTCTCTTACAAAGAAAAATGTAATCCAAAGGGAGCAAAGTTTCCAGGTAAAGTCAAGTCTAATGATCATCATTTCCAAAACCATGAGTGACTTATCTGTAAACATCACTCCCCCATCTAGACTTAAGCTGAAAAAAGTGGCTTGGAGAGAAGTACTAATTATATAGCTCCAAGCATTGGGACTTTGATCATAATTACAGTGCCTTCCTGGTTTTACATTAGTAGCTTTCAACTGCAGCTAGGCAGACACTTCTTGAAAGGTGGAACCCCCATCTATTTTAGAGAAGTAGATTATTTGATGACTCACAACTATTGTAGGTTTTCTATAGTACCTGTTACTAGTATATCTAAGGTCCTGATCCAGGAAAGTACTTAAGAATATGTGTAATTTTATGGACAAGTAGTTCCATGGATTACAATGAGTAGATAGATCACTGAGACTAATCGTGCTTAAAGTTATGCATGTGGTTAAGTACCTTGGATCTGGGCCAGAGAGCTGAACTACCTTTAGAACTAATGAATGACTCTTTATAGAGCTTCTCTTGGAATATAACAAACATGGTACCCTTCCTTTTATTTTATTGTTTGAATTAATTGGTTTTGACGTTAACTTGCCATTGGGGTCTTATTCTTTTGAGGAAAAACGTGAAACAACTTAGCCACATGCCTCTTCTGCTCACTGCTCCTTTTGAAGCCTGCTTACATGCTCTACCTTGGACGTCTTCACTATTGATCAGGGACCAGTCCAGTCAAATGGTCCATTTCTTTATCCAGGCCATGAGCTCAGGTCACGGAGCACTGAAGTGCTCATGGCAATATATTCTGCTTCTCAAGGCAGGTCCATATGCTGCAACTAGTCCAGCTCATCTCTGCTATTGTGACCCACGAGTGCTCTCGGTTTCACCTGCTGCATTTAGCAAGTGGTAAATGGCCTCAGAAGTGTTGTGAGATGGGTACTTGCCCTGAGCTGGCTGCAAGGACATCAGGAAGGTAGGACAGGAAGCAGAGTGGTCTAGGACAGCCAGCGCTGAACGGGGCAATCAGAGGGCTCGGGGGTCTATTCCAGGCTCTACCACTGACTGTATGACCTTTGGTACATCCCCTCACCAACCAGTGCCACAATCGCCCCGCCTTGAGGGTTTAGAAACCTATGGACAACAAGTGCTATATGTAAGTATTATTAATGAAATAACTGTTAATGTTACAGGGCCCCATTCTACTCACCTGCTGGCCCAGGAAACTCCATGGGGATCATCTCACATCATCGGCCTTTCAATCTCCCTTGTAATACTGAAGAGGTTTGGGGACAGCATAATGGAAAGACGTGGAGGAAAACTCTAAAAGCCACAGTTCTTAGTGCTCAATGGCAAAGGAAGTGTAAAATCCGCAGAGCACTTTCCCTGTCACTACCCCAGGGAACACATTGGCCAGGCACACCAGAATCAGCACAGAATTCCTCTGCTGGAGGGAGCCCATGGACACGTGGCTGAATCACCACCCAGGAACAAGGAGGTCGTGTTTAAGAAAATGCCCTAAATCAAAGTGAGAAACAGCTCTAATTGCAGCAGGATTTGCATACTTAGCACTAAATATGTTTATTAAAAAAGGGGTGTGCGTGTGTGTGGGGGGGGTCCATGACGTAGAGCTAGTTGCAACTTGGAACTTCCATTAGGGGGGAAATTCTGACATTTTGAAAGCTCCCCCAGATTTCATTTAGGAAATATCAAAACAATGATACAGATGCATCATCTCATTTCAATGCAGTTAAAATGCTTCCTTCCAACTTTCTCATTTTGGTTTTTTATTGGGTATTATATAAATAATATCATCCTCATATAAAGGTCAAAAAGAAGCATTTTGACTTTATCCAAAGGAAACATTTAATAACAGATACTTCCTGTAAAACATTTTAATTTCATAAGCAGCATTTTCCAGCAGAAAACTTCCATTGGAAAAATCCCAACAGCTTCCCTATGAAAGATCCTGTTACATCCTCTTACCCACAGGATCAGCACAGCTCAGGCAGTAGCAAGGATTCACCAAGGGCAAGTCATGCCTGTCTAACCTAATTACCTTCATGTTGGGGATTGGTCCTTCTTTGAGCAGGGGGTTGGACTAGATGACCTCTTGAGGTCCCCTCCAACCCTGCTATTCTATGATTCTAAGATAAGTGTGCCCACTCGGAGTTCAGTCAACATTCCTTGCCCCTTGTGGAGGAATGAGAAGGAAAAAGATGCAGACCTTGGCTTCTCTGCCGAGCCTGCCAACACAGGGGCCAATGGTAGGGGTGGCTTTTATAATGCAGACTTGGAACCCTACGAACTGGATTGAACTCACCTCTCATGCCATGCAAATAGCCATGAGATGGTTACGACCTGTGGGCATTACTCACCTGGGCTGGACTTGACCAGGGGACCTGATATCAAGGGCTGTCAAACATTACCAGTCCCAAATCACCCTGCACCCTCCTCTCACACTATTATACATGTATCTGCAAAAATTCAGTGTGACCATAAGGCGCAAAGCTTGGACCACAAGCTATAGACAAAGGATTTACTTTTAAATAGATTTTTAAGGCCAGAAGGGGCCATTATGACAGACTGACCTCCTGGATACATAGGCCAGAGAACTTCACTCAGTGAAGCCCTGAATTTCTGCTTGAACTACAGCATGTATCTTAGAAAGAGGTCCGTTCTTGATTTCAAGATTTTCAGAGATGGAGAATTCACCACATCCGTAGGCAAGTTGTTCCAGAGATTAATTACCCTCTTTTAAATATTTGCTCCTGCTTTCTACGCTGAATGTGGTCAGCCTTGCCTTCCAGGCACTAGATCTGCTTCTGCCTTTGTCTGATCGATTAAAGAGCTCTTTGCGATCATCAGAAATCTTCTTCCCATGTAGGTATTCTCACTGTATTTCTTTCACACCAAGCACACCCTCACAGAGGTCAGTTGGATTGCACAGATTTCACGGAGATCAGAATTTGACAGAGTTTGTCTCAAGAGCAATACAACTTCTGTTGTGGAAGGTTTCACAGGGGAAACCAATACCCTCCTGCTATGTTCCACATTCCCCAATGAAGGCAGCGTAGCCAAGGAGTGCTTGCTATTTCTCTCCACCAGCCCTCCTCCTTCCCCTAAACCTCAGGCTCTCTCTCTCCCTCTGCCAGTTTTCCACACTGCCCACAGAGCTCATCACATGGGGCAAGCCCTGGGTACGTATCAGCGTGGAGTAGGGGAAGAGAAACACATTATGGCAAATCTTGTTAATGAAAAAGAGATCACAAAGCTTTTATAATCCCCTGGGTTATGTGACAGTAACCAAGCACTTACTTAAACAGACAGCTCTGCAACATAAGCAGCCTTCATTAGGCAAAGTGCTGAAGGATGAGTTAACCCTGGAGTATCTGGCCAACAGGCTCTCATAATCCAGACAGAAGCTATCCTTCAAGGAGTGTCTCACAAGAGATCACAATGAAAGGACTTCACCTCTCCTCGCTTTATGACTGGAAAAATAGCGTCTGCATGTCATTTGCATGTTCAAATATAGCAAACGCCTGTTAGAAGAAACAAACAATCTGATACACTGAGACCCCATTCTGTGACATGCTTTTTTATCATTTGGAAAGCTATAAACAGCTTAACAACACTAAAAAGAAGAGTTGTTGTTTAGCCACAATGTTCACTATTAAGCAGCACACAAAAATATTCTTTGGAAATGACTGTATCTCAGCAAGATAGCAAAAAACGTCTACAGTTTGGATCTTCTGGGCAATTTACTTGATTCATCTTTTAAATACCCAGAACTCTAGGTATTCTACTAATGCTTATGTTCTGTCCAGGAGCCTTTTCATTTAAAAAGTACTTTTGACACTTCTCAAAGCACAGTAATAGTCTAACCCCAAGCGCAAGGCTAAAATATTGTTGGCTTTCATATTATTTATCAGATATCTTTTCTGTAGCCAAAGAGGAAAGGGGAGATATTTTAAATGGATGCCTATAATTAAACAATAACCAGTTAGAAAGCCAAAAATAATAATCAGCTTCACCGAGCATGAAGCGAGTGGCACATTTTTCCCCCATGCAGCCCAGCTGCCACTGCATGCTAGCAGAAAAGATAATAATTACACAAGGCACTCGGATCAAATCTGTGATAGGAGAAACTTATGTCACATTCCAACTCACCGCTGCATGCAGGGATCAGGGTAATATTGCAAGGTGGCGTATGGTGCAGGTTCAAAATTCATTTCCTCTGATCCCTCTTCAGGGATAAACAAAACAAAACAAATAAATATATATAATGCCAGCAGGCTAAACGCAATATGGTCAAGTGATACAAGAGATAGAACTTTACAGACTTATTTTACACTTGCAAATGGGTGGGGTCTTCCAGGGGCTTGGCCAATGGGATTCATCAAGTGACTTGAGCATCACAGTCACTCCTCACCAGCTGGGCATCTTCTGCAGAGATATTTCCCCCTCCTCTCTACATCCTTAATAATATTTGGTGCACATCGGCCACACTTGTTGTTGGGAACTCATCTCGGGCATCTCTGAACTTCTGAGCTTGCTGGCCATTGGTTGCCTTCCATGGTGACCTCAGAGTTTAATTTTGGCAGCTCTGGGATTTTGCAAACCGCTGTTCTCGTTGGTCAACTTTGCCTCCAGATGGCCAGAGTTTCCTGTGCTGGTGTTGCGCCTGCACTGACTCTGATCTTGCTCTGAGTGCTTTCATGGCCACCTCTGGGGCTAACACATTTACAGAGTTGCCTAGGGGAATTTTCATGTCAGTCTCTCTCTGCAGTTAAACTGTCCGTTGTGGTCACAGTTTCAAAAGCTGAACGACCGAAAACCCAGGGAAATTCCTCAATTAAATTTAACTCTGAACTCTTGCTCCTTTACCCCACCAAAAGAAAAATGAAACCAAATTTTCAATTTTTCTCTAGGATACTTTTCCTTTTTTTAAAAAGGAATTTTTAAAATCCCAGTGTGGTTTTATAGTTCTTATAACTCTCCCACGCAGAGTTGCAACATACTTGGATATTTAAAAACAAAAAATAAACAAAAAAAAACCTCTCTCAGGAAGGAATTAAAGAATAAATCCATTTATTTTCCAGGCTGTTACAAGCAGCTGGAAACAACAGCAAAGTCAAGTCCACAAGAGGAAATTAGCCTTGATAAGGGAAAAGATAAAAAGCAGGTTAATCCCCATCAAGAAAAACAAAACAAGCTTTTATTTTTCACCACCAGGAAACGTACCAGGGAAACAACCTGCTCTGTTGCCACTGCTTCACCCCCTCCGTGTCTCGCTCAAATAGTGCATGCTGTAAACCTATCCTGGTTTTGTGGTTTTGGAGAATGAATGAAATATGAATCAGGAGCTAAATTAAAATGGATTCCAGCAGGAAAAAATAGCGTCCACGTATCTATCCACCAACAGGATTGCATCTTCAAACAGAAGGGGGAGGGGGAGCTGACCCTCAACTCACCTACCCACAATGCACCTGCAAGGTGCTGATGTCAGCGCAAATGCCAACCTCGTGAGCCAAAGCCAGGAGCCCTCTTCAGAGGCAGAGAGCTGGGCTTTTATTTTTCCTCGTAGGAAATTTTGGTTGGAAGCGTGTCATGTGGAAACATTTTCTTTGCTGTCTGTGCCAGGGTGGCAGGGAAGCTATTTAAAACTTGACAGTCTCCACCCACACTCAGCCTGATAGTTCCTAACATCTGTGAATTGTGAATCCCGTAAACTTGCAGCCCTGAGCCCTGGCCAAGTTCAGGCAGCTTACATTGCAATATGTGGAGTTCACAGAGAAAGAGGGGATTGGTACTTAATTCTAGAAACTGAAGTCAAGGGCTCTGTCCCTGTCAGACATAAGGCTGTCTACACGACCTGCTCAGAGGATGAGAGTCTGTTACAGTCTCAGCTACAGAGCCTGGCACTTTAGCTGAAGCTGTAGAGACTCATGCTCCTGGTGTTGGCCAAGATAGTGGCCATTCCAGATGGACAAAATGCAAATCAGATATTCCTTAAATTGTAATTCACACTGAAAACATTCCCACTGTTGCAAGATAAATAATTGTAAGAAGTGCGACAAGATCTTAAAAGGTCCAGGAACATGGTTCTGTATCTCATCTGAAAGACAGCAACTAGTGATTGCATCCCTTTAAGAAACTTTCTAGGACTTTTCCTTAGGGATCTGAACTAGTGCCATCAACCTTAGAGCCTGGCCCATGAATGATTCAGAACGCTCATGGCTACAGCCAGGGAGACTCCCAAAGGTTCAGAGTTTTGTGAATTTTGGATCAACATCCAAAATCTGGATGCTTCTTCCAATCTAGCCAAACCTTTTTGCCTACAGAACAGGTCTGGAACAGGTTTGTCCCACGCACTTTGGATGCTTCTACCTGAGTCCTGGCTGGAAGATGGAAGTGTAGACCACCACTGTGGACGAAGTGATCTGTACCTCGACCACCTGGTGAGATTCTTCATGGCCTTCCCCCTCCTCTGACAACTAATGCTCGTTTCTGAAGGCAGAGCTGCTCAGCTTGTGGAATTCACACAGTGGCTGTTAGATCTCAGGGTTGGAATTTTTTCCCTTGCCGCTCAGTTCTATTAGGTGAACCACATGGAGTCCCTCACTCTGGCTGAACTAGTTACAGGCGCTGTGCTAAGCATCTCTCAGCTGAAAGTCTCTACTCACATATACTCTGCAGTGGAAATCTGAGGTAAAAAGAGAGACTGCCACCCGCTGCGTTGCCAGCACCCTTTCTCATATAGCTGGGAGGTTCCCCAGGCTGAATGCCATCCAGCCAACCTGCTTATCCTTCCTTGAAGAAAATCTGTTGGGTAGAGGGGGAGAAAAAGGCTCATATTGAGAAGCAAAGAATTCAGATGCGGGGCAGCTGCCCATTTTGTGGGTGATAAATTTCACCATGGCAGGCTGGAATTAAAGAGGCAATTGTGACGAGGGTAAAACTCAATGGCAGCACCTCTGGAGGGTAGAAGAGCCTGTGATATCCCAGCTGGTCACAACATCTCAGAGGACGTTGTCACACAGTCTGGCAATGGGATGATACCTCCCTACTGGCAGAGTGCACATGCCTTAGAGAAGCGCGAAGGAAGCCAGGGCATTGCAGATCTGTCTGCGGGACGGATTTGCAGTTGGAGCCTCACATTAATTAGGTGGCATAAGGGTATGTGGAGGAGGTATGTGTGTAGGTGGGTTAGAATGCAGGGTGTCACTCCATCATTGTTGTTTTTGAGTCTGGGAGAGAGACAGCTGCGGGGCTCTCCCTCCTCCCACACTCCCCTAGTGCACAGAGATTAAGATGTTTTGTCTAAGTGCACGTGAGGGTTTGGATTGGAATAAAAGCATGTTTCAAGTGAGCATTTCATCCATCAGGGAAGGAGGCTGAATTCTCTGGTGATTACCAAAGAGCGCTGGGTATCAGGTATTCCTGGTTCTGCCCTCTGTGGCTGAGGGGAACCTATTGCAGCTCACGGTGAGGGGGAAGCCAGGTTGGCTTGAAGGCACCCTCCAGATCTGGAGGACCAGTCCACAGTACAGCTGGGTCTGCTAATGTGGAAAACTGTGGGTTCCCTCCTGTCCCACCCATTTTCCTATTTTTCCAATTAAATCCTGGACATATTTTCCAATTTTTCTGAGTTTGGGGGTTTTCCCTCTGTCTTTTCACCACTGAATGAAGGGGAAAGGGGGCTCTAGGGTGAGGGACTGAAGACTATTCCCCCCCAAAAAATGTTGATACTTTTCACAAACCATAGTTCCCATTTTCCCACCACCATCAGGCCCCAGTGTCGGCAGAGGGTCAAGGGCTCCCTTCCCTGGGGCCATTTCTTGCAGCTGAAAATAGTGAGAACTCAGCCAAGCCAAGCCCCCCCTTCTCCATTTCCCTGACTCCAAGGTTGGGGTCTGGCTGGAGATCCAGCACAGAGCCATTCCACCAGCTCTGTGCTGCTGGGAGGTCCCCTGTTCTGGATGCATTCCAGACTTCACTCCCTTGTTCTGGTTGCACACCAGCATAAGGGGGGAATGTCCCCCTCATTCCCCAGCTTTAAAGGAACTCTCTGAAAATGACATGGGCTCGAAACTGGGGTATGCCTTGAGGAATGCTGCAATCTCACCATTAGCATCACTGAGAGGGAGCCTCCAAGCCAGCCTCCCATTGCTAACCTGGGGCCAGACACACAGCACCTCTTAGCAATTACCATAAATGATGCTAGAGAGGTTTATCTCCAGGCATCCCTTCAGCTCTGGAGGATTCTCTGCACCTTAAGGTGTTTAAACCGTGATTTGAGGACTTCAGTAGCTCAGACATAGGTTAGAGGTTTGTTACAGGAGTCGGTGGGTGAGATTCTGTGGCCTGCATTGTGCAGGAGGTCAGATTAGATGATCATAATGGTCCCTTCTGACCTTAAAGTCTATGAGCTCGAGAGAGTGAAGGTTCTGGATTTCCAGGTGTGAAATCGATTTCATAGAGAGGGGACTGAATGAAGCGGCTCAGATCCAGACACAATCCCCCCCAATATTCACAGAGTTTGGGGATCTGGGATTCCAGTTTGGATCCCTCTCCACATAGCACATCACAACCATTAACTAATTAACCCCCACACCATCTGCGTCTAGCAGGGAAGCATCACTGCCGTAATTTTCCAGGTGGGGAAAATAAGACACAGGAAAGGGAAGTGACTTGACCACGGTCACAGAGGGTGATAGTGTCAGAGGCCAAGCTCATGAGATGCTGGCTCCCGGTCCACTAGTCAGATCCCTAGAGCAGATCTCACTCTTAAGAGAGAGGGGTCTATCCCTCTAAAGCTTCTGGAGGTGCTGTGGAGTGACTGCAGGCATCTCCAGCTGGTAGTAGGTCAGGGAGCAACTAATTCCACTCTGTGCAGGGAAATTCCCTTTCTTACAGCAGCAACTCTGTTTAAGGACATTTTTGAGCCTTGGTGGGCCCATGGGCCCAGGATAAAAACAGGGGCGGTTGTGCTGGAGGCGAGACGGCCCCACCCATGGCAGGACAGGTGGCAACCCCAGTGAGTGCAGCTCATGTGTATCGTATATCAAAGGAACGGAAGTTGTTGTGTAGGTGGAGGGCATGGCCTCCCTTTCCAGCTGACATTCTGCATGTCTGGCATTCTGGCTGACACCACTCCACAGATATATACAGTATTACTGCGCAGTAGAGTCAGGCCCAGGTTGGAGCTGTCAACCGCACGGGGCAATATCCTCCTTGAAGGCAGCTTCCTTGTATCACCTTGGTACTGTCCCAACAGCAGCAGCCCCAGAAGCTTCGGATGCCGGATGGCTGGGGCAGGAGCACCTGGGGTTTTTCCTGCATTCTTTGTTGTAACACAGCCTCATGCTCAGCCTCTTCTCCTCTGATTGGTCCCGACATCCTTTGCGTCTCTTCCCTCATTCCTGTGACACTTGACAGTAGGCGTCTTGGCAGTCAGTGCAATGGTTTCTGGGATGTTTCTGGCCTCTAAGGTTGCAAGGAGGTGAGCGCAGTTGGCTTCAGTGGAAGAACAGTGTCTGGGATGGGAACGGACCTCCTGGACCACTGCCAGGGAGCTCCTTGTAGGAAGTGTTGTTGTAGCCATGCTGGTCCCAGGATACGAGAGAGAGAGAAGGTGGGTGAGGGGATATATTTTATTGGATCAGCTTTTGTTGGTGAGAGAGACGCACTTTTGAGCTTACCCAGAGCAGTGTTACTTGTCTCTCTCGTCAACAGAAGCTGGTCCAATAACAGATTTCTCACCTGTCTTGTCTTTCTAAGGTGCTCCGTGGCAGGAGTGGCCCTGAGGCCAGAACTGCTGGAGAAGCAGCCTAGATGAAGCAAGGTGACGAGTCTCTGTGGAAAGAGCTTCACATCCATAAAATCACCATCACAACCATTGCCTGCTGAGAGCCTCACATGAGGCACCAAAGCCAGAAAGGGCGATAGTAATTCCAGTATCCTTTCAGGGTCCTCAAGGAGCAAGTCCAGGTCAGAGGCGAGGCACACCTTGGCAGGGAACACACCTGTCTCTGCCCATGATGTACCTGCTCTGTTGATAAGCTGAGCCCTGAGCATCCGGGGAAAGCTTTCACCAACGCTTACAGAAAGTCACACATGCACGATCGCCAATAGATTCCATGTTTCATAAATACATATTTATAACTAACAGTTCTGCTGGCTGGAGCAGATCAGTTTAGTGTCCACAAGGGATCCCAGGGACCCTATGTTTTCAAAGCGGGATGAGCCAGTACAACTGAGTTCCATGACACCCTCCCGGTATTGGGCTTGTGAGGCTTTCCCCGGGTTCTAAGTCTGCTCATGAAAAGACAGGACAATAAGGAGCGTAGACATTAAAGGCAGAACATTGGAGATGCAGGGTAGAGTCCAGTGATTGTAAACCATAACTGAATGTGTAGGCCAGAGGCTCATTAACCTGCTGCCACACAAGTTAATAATGCACATGTTAAGGTTGGACTATTAATTATCTCCCCAGTACAAACTTTTCCCTCTTGGCGTGAAAGCTTAGAGGATTGAAGTCACCACCGTGCATGGCTCTTGTGCACGATAGTTCCCTGCATCCTCCAACTCCCTGCACTAATCTGGCCACACACAAGCAAAGTATAAATTACTAGGGCGGGGAACGGATCAACCCTCCAACCCCCTATTTTAGCAAAGTTCAGATCTAGATTCTACTTCTGCAATGGGACAAGCCAGAAACTCAGATGCAATACACCCTCAGACATGGGGGAAGTTCAAATCCTGATCCAAACTTTGCAACTCTGGCCCTTCTCAAAAAAACTTCTCTCTCTTGCCCTGTGCCCTCAGGAGCAGATGCTAAGCTCCTGCAGGTTGGTTTTCTATTGGAGAAGAAATCAGTGACATAGAATCATGCCTATTTACAACCCTGGAACATAGGTGATTGCAAGTGGCATGCAGGCAATCTCAGCCTGTACACCAACGCCCTGTTACCAGGGAGCAACTCCGCCCCAAGAACCGACTCTAGTAAGACAGATGAAAGCAGAGAGCAACTCTCCTGCTGTTTGCAACATCTTCCTCCTCGGTCTCTTCATCCAGAAAACAGCAACAGTACAGCATGTCCTCAAAGACGGCACGGCTCTCATGCCACGAAAAAGATTTTATGCCATTATGTGTACAGGACCATCTGGTGACTGCTGCCACAATGGTATAATTAGATATATTTTATAAGTTACACACAGTTCAGTCTCAATTATCCATAACTCTCAGGGGACACCCAAACCCTTTAGCTAACCAGGGTTCTGTCTCTGCAGACTTTAATGGGCAGCTCTTATCCAGTTGCCTCTCAGAGAAGAGGTGGCATGGCAGCACTCCATATGCACCATCTCTCGGATGGTGGCACCAGATCAGATGTGCTATTGATAACCCAAATGGTAGGACTCTGTACTGGAAATGTGAAGTTCCTTCTAGAAAGCGTAGGTATTTCCAACGGCTGAGCCTCTGTGATTGCAGATCTTCATTTCTCTCTACTCCTGTGGTAATTTGTCTGTGATGGCCAACAGCTTATGCCAGTTGATACAATCATAGTGCCTGATAATTGGCAATTCTAAGATGGTCGCTAGCAGCTCCTTCCTTTTTCCTGTGAAGAAAAAACCCAGGCATTTGGGCTCTTCTTTCGATGTCACTTTAGAGCTTTGCTGTTTCATCCTCTCTTGAGCAGTGGTTAGAAAAAGGGATCCAGTTCTGGGATGAGTGTAAAAGTATCCAGATCCCAAAGATGGCCCCGGTGCCATCTGTCCGTCCTTTCAGACATTGGAGGAATAGATACAGGCATCTGCCATAGGAGCTGTGCAGGTTCTCACAGTCTCTCATCTACCGGCAGAGCCAGCCTATCCAGTATAGAGTTGTGCAAGATCTCTAGCACATGGGATTTCTCCTGCACTACTGTATTTGAAATCTCAAGATCTCCACTATCCAAAGAAGGAGGTCTTGAAAAGCCCTGTAGTCACTGGGGTGTGAGAGAGCAGACGAAACACAGCTTCTTTGGGAGAAAATGGAAGCAAGTCCAGCTGACAGATGGATTTCTTCATGAGAGACTTGCAGTTGTTGAGGATCAGCAATTGCTCCTTGGAGTGGCTGTTGGTGGACCCTGCTGGGGAGGGTAATCTAGAGGAGCATGGGCGGTGGGTGAACCCCGGGCTCAGAGAAGCTAGCCCCCAGCCTGGACCACCCCTTCTGCCCCTCCCACCAGAGCCCAGAGTCCCCCCTGCACGTGGCATGGCAGCCAGCCCCCATTAGCCCCCCCCCCAGGCAGCGTGGCCTCCCTCCCCCAGCCCCAGAGTGCAGGCCAGCCCCCATTAGCCCCCAGCCTGGGGCCCCGGCCACGGGTGGGAAGCCCCCTGCAGCACAGCCCTGGAAGCAGAAAGGGAAGGGGCTTGGGGGAAGAGCATGGGCAGGGCCATACAAGGCTGTTTGGGGAGGCACAGCCTCCTCCTGCCTTCAATACCCACCGCCCATACTGAGGAGGATGGCTTCTTAGCCAGATGGATATGCCTGGTGCCTGGTATGGCTGGGAATCAGAGCTGTAAGCAATGTGAGTTGCCAGAGAAATATCCGCTATCGGTAGTGCTGAGAGTACATTTACTGCAGAGGATAACAGCGGTGTCTCAGCAAAGGCAGACATGGCTAAATTTCCCCGTGCCAGGAAGACCGTCTGCACCAGGAGCCATCATTTTAAGATGCTTGGTATGCAGAAGACTGTGCTGACAAGGTCTGTACTGAGCACCCTGCCGACAGTGCCATAGAGATAGTAGTGGAGACCATTGGAGGATGCTCTTAGCCTGGACTGGTGTATGGAGACTGGAAAGTTTTCAGACCCCAGAGGGACCTAACTTAGGCCTTGTGAGAGGAAAGCTGAGGTGATCTATGCCTCTTCCTTTCACCAGGTTCCTCAGAGGCAGACCTGTCCTCCTGCTCTTCAGAAAAGCAGTGCGGCACCCTACCCCTCTCTGCTGACAAAGAGGGCTTAGGACTGGAAGCCTCACAACAACATTTATCATGAGCTAGGGCCCTAGAGGTGATCAGAGCACTCACAGTCACGGGAGCAATTCTGGTAGGGGACTGTTTGGATCTCAGTGGATCTTGTTTACCGGGACCCGAGGCTGGCTGCATCCACTGGTCCAGCAGATAAAGCTTTAAATGAGTCTCCCCGGTATATGGGGTTCTTTCAGAAAAGGACAAATGGAGCACTTGTCAGTGATATGCCTCCCGCCCAGACCAAACAAGCACCAACTATGCCCGTCACCGAGGGTACAGTCACCTTGCGTCAGGCGCAGTATTTAAACCCAGGCAATTTTTTGCTCAGCCATAAGGGGTGAAGCCTGGTAACTAAATGGCAGAAAAAAAAGAGCTACCCAGAATAGAAACCTCATATAAAAAGCTATTCCAAGCTAACTATTAACCCCCAGTAATAGGGAACTATGCACAGAACTATCTGTTTTAATCGCCAGTGTGAAAGTGACAGGGTCACTGCTCTCAGTTCCATTTCACAGCCACAGAGAAGGAAAAAGGGACAGAAGGTCAGCTGGCCTCACTCTGCCCTTCATGCTCTGAAAAGGGGGATGCCAGGGCACTCAGCAGGCTGTCCTCATGGCCACACCTGGCCAAAAGGCTCCAATATTAATCATGCAGGGTGTGTGTGTGCACCAAATGTGGAGCATATATGGACAAGCACTCGAAGAACCAGCTTAGATTCTGGCTGGACACATGGTACTGGCGCCTCTGTTCTGCAACTGTCTGAATATACACTAATGACCTTGTTAATGTTTACTTTTCCATTAAAGCACTTGATGTAGGTACTGAGGGATATTAAGTGATGGCAAACAGGAGGGGACCACAGGACAATCTCTCTACAGAGGTATGAAGTGGTCTATAACAATCCATGACTGAGAATCTCTGCTATCTATAAAACTGGCCAAATGGTAAGAAAAGGCTTTTTGGCAAACAATTTGGGAACAGGCAGAAAAAAGTTAATGAGTTCTTTGCACAGTATAATTCAAGGCTCTCTATCATCAGCCATCCAGGGATTGCCGAGATGGGTTACCTAGGGAGGTGGTGGAATCTCCTTCCTTAGAGGTTTTTAAGGCCTGGCTTGACAAAGCCCTGGCTGGGATGATTTAGTTGGGGTTGGTCCTGCTTTGAGCAGGGAGTTGGACTAGATGACCTCCTGAGGTCCCTTCCAACCCTGATATTCTATGATTCTATGAGATGCTCCCAGATTCTTTGGGGGGGGGAGGGGAGAACCTGACTCTCAGACTTCTCTCACTGGCCTTAAAACCACTTCCATGCCAGCCACGGCATTGCATTGCAGCTTCGTGACATGTCACCAAAACATCTCTCTTCATGCTTCACCACCACCACAGGCCACCTCACAGGAACTGTGATCCAGCTTCCAGGAACTGGAAACCTTTAGAGCCTAATGTCATGGGGTTGCTAATGACTCAGGGATGACGGCTGTGTTAAGTGATTACTGCCTATAATAAATACTTAGAATAGTTTTATAAATAAAATGTTTCCCCACCTGAATGCTACAAGCAACTAATTAAAGTCTCTTCTTAAATCATGTCTCCTACAGCATTAGTAATCAGTTCTGAAGCAGCAAGACTGCATCTGTTCTGTCACAGCTTGTAATGTGTTGCTGGTGTGCTGCTAAAGCAATGTGGGCACCTCTTTACTACAGGATTTCAAGTTACAAAAGCAGGTGATACAGCACAATCTAATTTAATACACAATAAGGAAGCATTTGCACACACAACTTTTAATACAGAGTAGGGGCCCTGTGAAAATAGTGATGCAACAGAATTCCCCTGCAGTCCCAGTTTCTGCAGGTGAAGCTTAAGCCCAGCAAAGAAGGAATTAAAATTCTTTTGGCACTGGTGAATCACTGGCTGCATTGGGTTATTTTCCTGTGCATTAGATGTTAATTATAACTAAGTGTTAGCCATCTGTTACACACCCTAATTATAGATGCATAACAATATTTCACAATGTCAACCGTTAAAAAGATCTGAGAGATTTCAGTACTTGCTGGCTTCCCTTGGGATCCTTTGCCTTCCCATTTCAAGTGTAAGTCCAGAGGGAAACTGCTTGTTCTACCAGCAGTACATTTCCTACATTGTTATTTTTAAGGTAAATGGGACTGAACATGACAGTTGTTTAACACAGTAACTTTGTATTTCCCCTTCTTTGGAAATGGCAGCAATAGGCTGCGTGCCCATACACACGCACACAGACACTAACGCACTACGACCCATCCGCGGTCCAGATCCCAGACCCTTTAGCCACAGTGAACATACTCCACCTGCTTCCCATGAAGTGGCATCACACATATGCACTGAGGTGCCACTGAGCAGGAGCAAAGTTATCACAATCTGTCCCGAAATGAAAACGGGCCCATTTTAAGTGACAAAAACAGGGATTTTGAAATTTGAAAGTTCACATTTAAATTTTTACATTATTTCAGCTGGAGAAAAATAACCATTTCACTGAATTTGGCAGACAAGAGAAAAGCAAGAGGGTCAAAGTAACCTGAAACAGCTTCATGCAACTCTCTCTCTCTCTCTCTACATATATATATATAAAAGTTTGCTGATATCACCCAGTTCTATCACCATGCCCAGCAGAGCGAGATGGAAGCCAGTGGTTTCAGGTCATAGTGTTGTGAGAGCTCCTCTTTAGGCATCAGTTCATTTGTGGTTCACGCCTCATGTTTTACTCTGAGTGCATTGTTCAAATGAATAAAAAAAACCTCAAAGCAATACTCAGCTGCCACCACTATACCACACTTGGGTGGAGACCAAAACAATCGTGTCTCATGTGTTTTCCACTTGCAACTACAACTGTCCAGGTTCAGGGGAATCCAGAGTCAGGTTTGCATGTAGTTGAGTTGTGAGCAGATAAACTGCAGATCCAGGCAGGATATGCTTGGAAGTAGTGCAAAGTGTTAGCAGCACACTGAATACATTGCTGCCTGTGTTTTCTCACTGACTCTTCTAGTGGTCTCAGATATTACACTGAGCAGGAGGGGCTAATGATCTGAACCCCTTTGGGGCAGGGGAACAGTTACCCCCAACTCCCCTCTGGATAATCTCAAAGAGAAGAATGGAGGACGACATTCTATTTAAAGGTGGGATTTGTAAAACCACTAGCCCAGCATTGGACCAACTTTAACCCCTTTGAAATCAATGGTAAAAAACCCTCCCATTGATTTCAATGCAGCAGAGTTAGACCAAAGTTGAGTGCATTTGAAAAATCCACAACCCACTGGCCAAATTCCCACTGCCTTGGGTAAAGCAGAGTAGTCGGTGTCTCTGCAAACGTACATGGCACCTGCAACTTTATGCTTCTGCCTGGCTTTGTTTTCCCTTGGGTCTTTACATTGAACATTTAGCGCAGTGTGGTCACTGCTCTAAATTGAGAATAAAGATTGGCCCCCAGCTCGCTCTGAGGGATGGCACCAGCATCCAAGGGGAGCTTGGGATGCAAACTGTGGATCGAGAGCTGGATTTCAAGTGCCACAAAACCCAGCATTCTAACAAGACACCATCTGGAGGTGAAACTCTCTCGTCATTAGCAAAGCTCCCGTTGACTTCAATAAGGCCAGGGTTTCGCTCCTGTGGTTTGGACTCATGCCCCTGTCTAGTCCAGACCACAGGATATAGCCAGATCTTTTCTGTCCCTATATCTGCCCTGGGGGTGGTATCAATCCATCAGTCAGTCTGGGAAGAGAGTATTGGGAAATAAGCAATGTTCCCAGCACAATATCTTCACAGGCTCAGAGAGCTTGACACAGACACTCTGCAATGTGGGGAAGCTAGATCAGGGAGCTGCGCAGGGAGAGTCTAGAATTCAGTGTGGCATCTTTAAAAAGAAACTTAAATGCTAATTATTTTGAAGGAGATCACTTGAATTGAATCTTCATTCCTCGTTGTTTGTCAGATTTCTCTCTTTTCCCACCAAACCAATCTCAGCATCGAATCAGATCAATAATGTAAGTGCCTAGACAGAGGAAGAAAACCATAAGGAAAGCCATAAGATTATGGGTTGAACTGAAATCATTTGCTTGGAGTCAACACACCAACTCATGCATGTAGTACAAATTCACAATCAAAAGCCAGATCTTCCCGCCCACTACTCTGCATTCACTGAACGCCACCAAGTAATAAATTCAATACATACTGCACGGGGAGATTAAGTTATGCTCCCTACATAGCAAGGACAGCTGCACTGTGCTCCGGATACATTAACAATGTAGATTGATATTGATTTTGGCTGATCTTAATACTGGTGACCTCAAGTCATGTTATGCTAGATAAATCTGAAGATTAATGGGGGAAGAATCTGAAGAAGGTCTATTACTAGTTTCTATAGACACACTCTTGGCATTTCTGTTTGAGATAGTCGCACATGGCCTCACCCCATGAGGTGCTGAGCTCAGAAGGTTCTGCATAGTCTTGGAGATGCTCAGCTTTTTTCAGGATCAGGCCAGGAGACAATGTTTTTAGTGGAATCCCTTGAACTGGTTTGAATAATATTTCCATCAAAGTCCATTCACCTGAGTTTTTTTGCCTCCTCCTCAGTCACTAAATAAATTATTCACTGTTGTTTTTAATTACCTGACCAACCCTAGCTAGCAGGAGTCAAAGCACTGGGCTGGGACTCAGGAGATCTGGCTTCAATTCTCATCTCTTCCACAGATTTTGTGTGATATTGGGCAAATTACTTAATCTTTCTATTCCTCATTTGTCAGATGGAGAGACCAATCCTTTCTTTCTCCCATCTTTTGTCTGCCTTGTCTATTTAGATTATGAACTCTTCAGGGCAGGGATCGTCTCTTACAATGTGTTTGTACAGCACCTAGCACTGTAGGGCCCCAATCTCAATAGGGGCCTCTAGGCACTACCATGATATGCATTGTTATGCTAGGGGCTTGGATGAAACCACATTGAAACTGGTGAGCGTAGCCACTATGCTTCATTTAAGATAAATGCAAGAAACGGTTAAGCCTCTTTCTGGATCCTGACAGCTGAGACAATAGGCACCGCCATCCAAAACACGAGCACCCAGCAAGGCTTGAGTAAAAGCTGAATCATGTGGCCTAACAGAACTCATGGCAAAACACATTGGTTGGAGGAGCTGTTCATGTGAGAGAAGTGGCAGAGAGACACAGAAGGAGCAAAGAAAGCCAAGGAGACAGCCAGAACAAACACTGGCAGTATGATCCTGGAAAGAAGCTTAGAAAACATGCTTTTTGGGTACAGTGCTGGCTGAAAGAGGTTTGGGACTGGGAGCCAAGAAGCTACCTCCTGTTGTTGGATTCCTCTTGCGTTCAAAGAAACAGGACTTTGTACATCCTTTGTAAATAAACAGAGTTGCATCAAAGAAACACCTGCCTGTGACATCAATTTCTCCTCCTAACAACCAACCCACTAGACCCCAAATTGCTCAGGTGAAATAAGGGGAATAGCATAATAATATTCCAGTGCCTATCAGAATTTGCCGATATACTAGGGCCCCAGCATATAGGCGAATGAGGCCATGTCACATAACTTGCATTAAGTCTACAAACAGAAGCTAAACAGGAGTAGGGGGTAGGGAGTGATACTTTTTTCTCCCAACTGTACACTTGGGCACTTGGATGGTCTTGCACACCTAGACGTGAATTTCTCCCATTGCAGCCACATGCCTTGCCATGCTTTGTTGCTCCTAAGAAGCAAACCAATCAGCATTAGCATGGGGCAGGAAAATTATGGCTTTTAAGCAGATCTTAATTTGTGACTGTAAAACAGACCCCAGAAGTGAAAAGCAAAAGATGAATTTAAATTAAGATTAACACCGACTCTAGATACACCTTCTGATTCAGGATCTTGTCCAATTACTGCCCAATAACAGCACCTTTCATTTGCCTACTGCACGAGGTAACGCATTTGAGACTGGCAGTATCTAGGGACAAGCATGTGCTTTCGAAGTGTCAATATTTCGGAGAAGAGGCCGGTGATAAGCTCTCAGCTACATCAGGGTAGGTGGGGTTTGGCCGGGAAGGCACGATTCTTTTTGTACTCTTAAATATCAGTTTTCCTGTAAGGCAAGCTGTCCCACTGTGCTGATCTGAGGAGCACCTACTAAGGAAAGCTTTGTAGACACACATGAGCCCAAACCCAACCCTCCTCCCATACTCTCTCAGGAGAAGGTGTGCAGGGCAAAACCTCCCAATCTGGCCTCATCTTCCCAGTTTTGGATCCACCCATGGTTGAGTCAAGATTTTAGGTTCAGAAGCTGCCATCCTCCAGCACCTGCCTCTCCCTCTCACACCATCTGCCAGGGATGGGAGAAATCTCGCCATAATAGCTGGGGTTTGGCAAGATTCCTGCCATTTCGGGCCATCCATCAGATCCCTCACCACGAAGATCGAATCTATAAGATAATGACCATAATGAGCAGAATCCTGCCCTGGTTCCAAACAACACACCCTCTTACAGTGTACAAGGACCTTCCTGGGGAGGGACCATGGACACTAAAGGGATCTTTAGTCTAGCAGAGACGGACATGCTATCTAATAGCCGGAAGTTAAAGCCAGACAAATTCAAATGAGCAATAATGCCCATATTTTGAACAATGAGGGTGATTAACCATTGGAACAAACTCCCCAGGGAAGCAATGGATTCTCCTTCTCCAGAAGTCTTCAGATCAAGCTGAAGCCTCTCTTGGGGCTTTCCTACAGGGCCCCACAGTTTGGAGAGAGAGAGAGAGAGTGTGTGTGTGTATGGGTGTTGCAAAGCACACTAACTCCCCCGGGGGACGTGGCGGGTGTGAACTAAAAGATACCTAGTTCATGTTACTTTCATCCCTGTTTAAAGAGGACGACGTTAACGTGAACTAGGTACCTTTTAGCTTGCATACACATGGAGGACTTACAATGCAGCCCTTTGGAGCACACTGCTGTTCACACCCCCCTAGTCCAAACTGCAGGGCCATGGAGACATAGCCCCAACGAGGTGCTTTAGCCACACAAATCATTGAGCTGAGTGCAGAGGTAACTGGGCAGAATCCTATGGCCGGTGTCACACAGAAGGTCAGATTAGTCTAATCTGACCATCTCTCTGCCTATTGACTACCCCTGCTCTACTGTGACCACCTGTAGAACACAAAGCAGAGATCTTCCCCCGCATTATTCCTAAAGCAGAGCTTTTAAGGAAAACATCCCATCTTGATTTACAAATTGCCAGAGATGGAGAATCCACTGCGACCCTGGGTAAATTGTTCCAGTGGTTAATTACTCTCACAGTTAAAAATGTACACCTCATTTCAGTCTGAATTGGTCTAGTTTCAATTTCCAGCCATTGGCTCATATGATACCTTTCTCTGCTAGACTGAAGAAGCCATTATTAAATATCTGTTCCCCTCTGAAATATGCATAGACTGTAATTAATTCACCCCTTAGCCTGCTCTGTGTTAAGCTAAATAGCTGGCGCTCTTTCAGTCTATCACTACATGGTATGTTTTCTAACCCTTTAATCATTCTCGTGGCTCTTCTCTGAACCCTCTCCAATTTATCAATAATCCTTCTTGAATTCTGGGTACCAGAATTGGACACAGGATTCTAACAGCAGTGCCAAACACAGAGGTAAAATAACCTTTTTGCTCCTATTTGGAAGTCCCCTGGTTATGCATCCCAGGATTGCATTAACTCTTTTGGCTACATCATCACACTTGGAGCTCAGGTTCAGCTGATTATGCACCATGACCCCCCAATCTTTTTCAGAGTCACTGCTTCCCAGGATAGTTCCCATCCTATAAGAATGACCTTTGTTCCTAGATACACACATTTACATTTGGCCATTTTAAAAAGCTTAGTTTGCTTGTGCTCAGTTTAACCAAGTGATTTAGATCTCTCTGCTTCAGTGATAAAAATGTTAAATAGAGTAGGGCCAAGAACCAATCCCTGCAGGACCCCACTGGAAACAAACCCGCTCGACAATGATTCTCCATTTATGGTGAATTTATGGGTCCATCTGCCCTTAAAATCTCTGACTCCCATCACGGTTTGTAAATATGCATCCTGAATGCAGCCTTCCCAGCAGGAGAATGCAGTGAGAGAAGCCAGAGTCCAGTACCACAGGAACCTGTTGAAGAAGGTCCCAACCGAAAAGGGAGGTAGTGAAAGTCATTGAGGGGTGAAAGCAGGAGTCTGTAGTCCTCTTCCAATAGCCGCAGAGAGGGCTCCTTTACCACGAGCCCTGAGCCCCATCTGCCATGGTCTGAAGTTGCAGATTACAGTCCGTATAATGAGACTTGGATGGATCAGTAAAGCCAGCGCTGCTGACGGTGACAATAAGCAGAAGATGCGGTCTCTGGGCAGAGGGGCTGAGACGCAGCAGCAACTGTCGATAAAGGAATCCCTCTGCTCCCTCAAGCACCTCCATACGCCAAATGTGCAGGCCCACTAGAGTCCAGACTTGGGCTTTGAATGCCTCAGTGACTCTCTTGGGCTGCCTTTGCTGGCCTGGAAGAGTGTAATCCTATGCACACATACAGCACCCCTGTGACTGCAAGGCAACAGAGTTCCACAGGAATTACAGATACAGCCAATTCCAGTCTGCGTCTCAGAGACCACCCGACACCTCATTCCCTGAAGCTTGTTCAGGAAACTGCTAAGCCCACCTTGTTTCAAATCCCTGCTTAACACTTCCCCAGTTATTTCCCCTCCTGCCCCCATACAGGCAAACAGTGAAATTGTGAGCTTCTGTGAGGCCAACCAGTGAAGTGTGTCCCTTCCTCAGTCCCCTCTCTGACTTCATGCCACGTTTCTTGCACCCTTTGGTTGCATAGAAAACATTCCTAACTCAGTAATGTGTGAACTGCATAAGCTGAGAGTCAGAACGCAACCCCAACCCTTTCTGTTTAACAACAGATAAGAGGTTTATTTTAAAGACAGAACCACTTTAAATCTTTTCCCCAAAGGTTACCTTTTTAATCGCCTCAAGCCAGCACACATCACAGCGCCTTCCAACGATGCTGAAAACTACACACTGGAACCAAATGTCCACGAGAACTCTGCTGCACCACTGCATGGTGTTTGCTGATTCGTAGTTATTGGGGAACGTTTTCAAGCGCACCTCAGTCCCACTGAAAGTCAATGGGATGTAGGTGCCTAAGTCACGTAGTCACTTTGAAAACTGTACCCACTGTAACAAGTTCCTATCTATCGAATGGTGCAATATTTAACATTAAGCTACACACCATGGCCACTTGGGCCGAACAGGGAACAGAACTCAGATCCTCTTGCTCCAAATCCACAGGCCTGTATCAATAGATGTGAAGGAGAGTCTCCATTAGCGCTCCGCAGTACAAAGCATGAGACATGCAGTTGGTCAGTTCTCATTCTGTCCAGTGGAGAGCAGTACTACACACACAGGATCACTATAATATTTTGTTGCATCTGAAGAAGTGGGATTTTTTCCCACGAAAGCTTGTGCCCAAATAAATCTGTTAGTCTTTAGGTGCCACTGGCCTCCTCGTTGTTTTTGTGGATACAGACTAACATGGCTACCCCTCTGATACTATAATATTTAGAAATCTTTAATACAGAGGCAAACTACTAAATACGATGGGGAACACACTGCTGTTCTTATAGAGCAAGATGAGGCTAAAGGAAAGTGTACACAGAGTAATTGACCAGAATAGCTGTTGCAGAGTAACTCCCATGTGGACACACTATTCTGGAATAAAAGACTAATTCGTACACTTCCAAAGCAGACCAATTAATCTGGAAAAAAACGACTTTTATTCTGAATAGCGTGTACACATGGGAGCTATTCTGGAACAGTTTATTATGCAATTGCTTTTCTGGTTGATTACCTCCTGTAGACCAAGCTTTAGTTCTTAGACAGAGACTGCATTTTCAAAGGGAGACAAATACACTAGACACAAACAGCAACAAGACAATTAACTCCTCATTCCAAGCATTTTGGAAAAACAAGACATAGATAAGAAAGAAAATCTGCTCTCCAAAGGCGGAGGTGCACAGGCATTTGTAAATGCCTTGCTTAATTTTTAAGCTTTTTAAAAGCAACAAAGTGCCTTTTGCACCATGGCTCTGAGGATTAATTAATCTTAGATCTTATTAAATAATGATCCAGTTCAGCTCTAATTAATTCAATTAGATCATCTTAGGTGGTCTGCTGCAGCAAGCTATAGGTAACCAGCTCCTTCTCCTGTGTGAACCTTGACAGAAGTATCAAAATAGGCAGTGTTCAGGAGCCCAGGTTCTTGCATTTCTCTGCATGGTGGGAATGCCCACAGGTCATGGGTGCAGCATATCACTTCTGAAACCTCCTGGACTTCAGGCTTCCTAATGAGATTGCATCTTCCTGTGCCAGAATTCACACACATAGGAGGCTAATCTCTGGGCAAACAGTACATGCTGTGCACACTGAACAGCATTATTTTATAGGGATGGGCCACAGAGATGATTCATTTCCTGAACATCTGCCATTTTCAGCCATCCTGGCCAGTGTTCATGCTGCTCAGGCACTTCCCCGAATCCTGCTTGCTGCCAGGAAAACGCCTGGACCCCTGGGCACACGCCCTCCTCAAGGCTTCTGGAAGGCGAGAAAGACCTGCTCCACTCCTCCCCCGGAAGAGGGAAGTGAAGACCCTATCCAGTCCTCACGTTCCCTAGGGTGCAAGGACAGAGACCAGAGAAAACATACTCAGCTGGTGCTTTGCTTCCTGGTCCTTGGAGATGAAAGCAAGGACCATCCACCTCCAAAGAACCCCCTTCTCCTTCCCAAACACCCCTTGTATCTCCCTCCCCATATATGTCAGGGCAGCTGGTGAGAGCGAAAGGGTAGCATCCCCTTTAGATACCTTCAGGAGGTGGTTAGCTGCCCCCGTATCTGGATTTGCTAGAGGGTGGCTGGCCGGCCCAACCTCCACCTGGTGCCTTCAGGGTCAGCGCCAACATTAACAGCTCTCCGACACACACGGGTCTCTTGGGAGGGACTGCTGGGGCACTGCCCATCCCACTCACCCACTTTCTGTGGCACTAGGACCAGCGCCAGGCCCTCTCCTGCTGTTGCAGCTGAGAAAGGCCCTAACCTGACGTACGAGCCAGAGCAAAGAGCAGGAACAGTATCTAGACCCCGGGTCATTCAACTGTGTTCAGTCCCTCGGCTCCAAACCCTGGACACTGCATGCCAGTTCTTTGGAGACCATTTAGGCCCTGATTCAGGAAAGCACTTACTCACATGCATCAGTTCCAGTGGGACTTGCATGTCCTCCTACATAGGGATGCTTTCCTGAACTGTGGCCCCAGACAGTTACTCTAGGACATGACTGGTCTGTGTCACAGGGTGGCTGGCCCTTTAAGGGGAGTTAGGCCTGGTCCCATCTGTAGCTAACCAGCTGCCTTCCAGCTGATGCTTGGTGGCCAGGGATCTGGTCATAGCTTGAAGCTCACTTGGTTCTCATTAAAAAAAAACAGCAAGTAGTTGGCCCAGGCAGCCTGATCAAGGGAAACTCCCCATTCAGCTGAAGGCCTGTGGAGTGTAATTCTGCAAGGAGTGGGCTACAGAGGAGATCTGAGTAGTGGGACTCAGATTGACACCAGGCAGACAGCCTGTGGAGGTTGGCCAGCCCCTGAAGAAGGCCTTGGGTCAGGCTGCAAGGCACATGACTGATAGGCTGAACTTGTGTTATTTTGAAGAAATAAGACTGAAGCCATGAAGACAAAGAGGCTGGAATCCTGTGGCTGGAGAGAGTTCTGTGGTACATGGGCTGAGGAATTAGCCCACTCACTTACAGACTGTTAGCTGCTATTCTGAGATCAAAAAGTCCACATTTCATGTTGCTTAGGATTGGTGGCCAAATCACTGTGCAGACCCCAAACACTCACAGAAACCAGAGTGTGCAGAGGTCTACACAGTGATTGGCCTCCTCCAATTCCATATTGATGTAGGTAGGTAGGAGTGTGTGTGTGTGTGTGCGCGCGTGTGCGTGTGTGCTTACACACTCATGGCAGGTTTGTGGTATATTAATATTGATTTGGAAAAACTGACAAAGTCAAGTGACATGCAGCTCATCTTAAAACCATGAGTCCACATAGTTCTGCTAAGAGGTAACTGAGTGGCAGTCCAGGAAAATGAAATCATAGCTGTCCCGCAAACAGCTACATCCCACATTGCTGTCCTATAACAAGCCTCAAACTCTGACCCACACCTATAGGGACGACAGGGGAGTTCAGCCTCCATGGCCGGTTCAATCCTTGACTCCTCTGCTGGGCCTGCCCATGAGGTGGCCAATCTGTGCCAAATGTGGTGGCAGATTTTGTGCTGTGAACACCTATTCCACTGGGAAGCCGAATGAGACACTTTCCAACTCTGGTCACATCCAACCTTCGACTTGGCAGGCTTCAGATCTCGCTTAAGTGCCACAATCAGATCTGTGGAAATTTGAAGTGCTGCAGCAAGTTAAAATTACCCTGAGCTCCTGAAATCTGAGATTTCCCAAGTGCCCCAACATTAAGGAGATTATACAAAAATGTGAAGTGCTCTAGTCATTTGAAGGTGTCTTGTGCTCTGCACAGGGCCGTGGGACATTACTGGACTGCTTTAGATGGCTCTGAAAAGCCTCGCAGTTTGGGAGTCAATCAACCGTAGAAGAAGATGCACCGACAGCTCTGAAAATGCTAACAATTGGAGATGGAAATGGACAGAGGACCTGTGCCAAGAAGCAGCGTTCTTGGGGCAGGTGGAATGTCTTCAGCAACTCTATCAGGATTGCTCCTCTCCTATCTGGCAAGGATTTTCCAGACTCATTCAAGGGGTGCTGGGGGGTTCTAGTCTTGGGTGGTCTTGGAAGCTGGCGCGTGCTGGGTGCAGTCACCCAAGGTACAGAGGAAAAAATGCTGTGCTAGGAACAAAGTCACATTTTCTCAGGGGGAAAATTTTGTTCCCATTTCACATGCCTGTCCTCAGCAAAAACAGAGATAGGGAAATTCCTTCAATTGTTATTCTGGCCCTCGGCCCCATCACATCCGAACATCTGAATCTCAAACAGTGGGGGTGACAGGGATATGGCTAAAGAGTTGGTATGGCAATTCTGAATAAGTTTTCATGAATCTTTAATACGTTTGTTGAACTTGTGAATTTTCCGAATGTCTCCCCAGTGGAGGGGGGCATTGGGAGTGGGAAGAGAGGCTGAGAATGTGCCCCTTTTGTTTGATCCTATCCTTGCATTTACACTGGGGAGAAGTGTTAGGGGAAGTTCCGCACCAGATGAAACAGACTCATCTTTCTCACAAAGGCCCAAGCTAAAGAGTTTGGGGGTTGAACGAAGCAGTGGGTCAGCTTGTGTTACTTCCCACTGGGTCTCACCAAATCAGCTCCTGGGCTGGGCAAACAGGAGGATGGGCAAACACCTCTGGACTGTCCCAGTCAAGACATCTTGCCACGGGTGTCTGGCCCTTCGAGAGGAGCTAGGCCCGGCCTCACCTGTAACAGATCAGCTATCTCCCCACTGAGACCGATCACCTAGGGATCAGATGATCATAAAAGGCAGGGGGCCGCTGCCAGGAGCAAGTTGGTTCCTGTGGGAGGACCTGGAGCAGAATATGACTTAAACGAGCGGCCTCTAGAATGGAAACCTGCAGGAAATAGACAGATCCTGGCAGAACACCTTGGGTTAGGAGAAGGGAGGACTGATGTGCTGTAGTAGTTTGATGTGGAAGAAATATAGCTGAAGCCCTAAGAAGAGGGCCTGACCCAGACTCTGGTTATGGGAAGCAGGGACTGGTCAATAATCTACTTATCTATTTTTGCAGGGTGTTCTCATTTATATGCCCACAAGGGCATTGGCTGAATATCATACAGTGCTTCAGGGGTGAGCTTTTAGAAAACCTCTGCAGATAAGCACACACAGCTCCAGTGGTCCTCAGGGAGAACTGCACACTTATGGACCAGAGGGCACGAGCTGGTTGTAAAGAAATAGATCAAATGCCTCCAGAAGAGATAACCAATAGACCCAGGGATTTTATTTGCTCAGCAAATAGTTCCCTGGAGATTTAACCCGCACGAACACTGATACACTCAAACTTGCCAAAAATGATTAGAGCAACCAGGGCTCCAATGACAGAGGGCAGGAAGAAAGACGAATATTCGAACTCTCCCCCTGAAGTAGGAATGATTCTCAAGACCAAAACTATGATGCATATGCTGAGCACTTCAGTGCTTGGGGCGGCCCAGATCTGGAGTGAAATCTTGGACGATGGTAAAACATCCGCTGACTTCACTGGGGCCAGGATTCCACCCTTGGGTTTTGACCTGGCCCATGAAAGAAATAGGAGCTCCTCCACTGGGCGAGAAATGTACCAAGGGCATCAAGAATGAGGCAAGGTGCACAGGGAACGAGGCTGGAAGTCCTGCCTCATTCCATGGGTATGTAGGGTTTGATCCAAAACTCTTTGAAGTCAATGAAAAGGCTCCCAGAACCTACCTTCAATCAGTGACAAGGCCTAAGACAAGGATTCCAGCTATTCCCACTGTACATGGGGGCAGTTTTCAAAGGCTTATAGCTCTCTGCTGGATCAAAACCAATTTTCACTGCAACACTGAAAGCCATTTGCCTGCAGTGAAGACCATTTCCTATGTAAAATGTAGGTTTATATCCACAGCTTTTGCAGCGCTAAGATTGTTTAAAAAGAGTAGTAACAAGAGTTCTGCATTTATCCACCTCCATTTGTTTAGTCTAAAATGGGTATGCCTCTGAGGCCAAAACTTCCCAAGAAAGTTCATATTAGCCCAGAGACCAAATATAGGAAATTTCAGCCAAGTAGCTGAAAGTTTCAAAAAGTTATGAATGACTGGAGATGGGGACTTGGAATGGAAAAGCTCAGACAATCTTAACTACAACTCTCTTCTACAGCACATGGTAACTGATACAGCTTCAGGAATGAGACTTGGTTTCTTGAATGAGAAATTGTTTCCTAACTGTATTCCAAAAGCTCAAAAGTCATAGAAGCAGCCTCCCCACACTCTGGAAACAAAGGCAAGAATCAATCACAGATCGCTCTTGAAAAATTTCAATGAAGCATCCCTCTCTGTTCTTAAAGAGAGAGCACCTATTAAGAAAAACAAAGGAACAAATAAATATTTGAATATCCAAAACATGTTTTACAGTAAAAAACAATTTCAGCAATACAATTATTTCAAAAGATACTCACACGATATACAACTAGAATTGAATAAGTACAGCTCTGCTGTGTATCTTAGTCCCTGCACTGCTAGAAGTTAGTGGAGAGTCTGCTTTTGCTCTGCTTTGGCAGCTCTTGATGTGAAGCTCTGAGTGGCCATTGTGCACAACACAGGACCACCGTGAAGATGCTAAGGGTTCAAAGATTTGTATAAAGCCATAACTATCATTTATAATACTAAACAGCTTGTGCCAGTTACGGATATATAGGAAAGCTAAAGTTTTCTGCTGCACAAATACAGATGCAAAGTCACATCTGATGCACTGGTAGTGCACAGTACAAGTTTCAAGACTCCACAGAGCAACTGTACACCGGGGGACTTGCAGGAATTTCCCACTGTCCATCTGCTCTTGAAATGTCAGGGGGAAATCCCACACACTCTGGGATGAAGGAAGTTCAGTTAAAAACCACCCTTAAAAACTGCAGCTGCAGGTTATTTTGAATGGAACTGAGCTAACTGTGAATTGGATTATTTCAAGGCAGATAAGTACAGCTTTTCTGATTATTTTAAAGGAGGTAACAGCACAGACTCACTCCAGCCCAGTGGGAGATAAAGCTGGAGCTCACTGAGCAGAGGATGAACTATAGGGAAAGGTGGACCAGAAGTTGTTCTGGGTCCAAATTACTAAGGTTCTGATCCTGCCATCAAGCCCAATGGAGTCAATGGGAGCTGCGGGGGCTCAGCATTCCAGCAGGGCAGAGGCACCAGGTCAAGACTAAGGAACATTAGCAGTGAAGGTTGTTCTTGGAGACTAGAGAGGAAGGATGGGCTTGTGGATAAGGCACTGGACTGGGATCCAGGAGATCTGGCTTTGTTTCTCAGCTCTTCCACAGATATCCTGTGTGCCTTGGAGAGTTACTGAGTGCTTCTCTGCCACAGGTCCTCCATCTGCAAAATGGGGATGCTACTTCTTCTCTCCCAACTCTATCCATCTTGTTCGGTTAGGCTGCAATCTTCTGCAAAAGGATGGTCTGTGTGTTTTGCAGCCTTGCACAACAGGCTCCTAATCTCAGCCGGGGCCTAAGGGTATGTCTACATTGCAAAAAAAAACAACAAACCCTAGGGCAATAAGTCTCAGAGACTGGGTCTACCAACTCAGTCTTGTGTTACGGCACTAAAAATACCAGTGCAGACGTTCCTGCTTGAGTTTTGAGAACTTCCTTTGCCAGGCTCCAGGGCCTGGACTCCAGCCCGACTGGGAACGTCAACAGTACAATTTTTAGTGTGATCTCGAGTCTGTAGCCCCAGGTTCTGAAATCTTGCTTGTGCAGGTGGGATTTTTTGCAGTGAGGACATACCCTTATAGATTCAGAGATTCCGAGACCAGAAGGGACCATGGCAGTCATGGTCAGGCCTCCTGTGGAGAACAGGCCATAGAACATTGTCACAGTAATTCCTAGCACAGAGTGATGGGGAATCCACCTGCTACTGCCTTTGCTGTATTTGTTCTGGTGCTAAACTAGGACTTCAGGCCCCAGAACTGTCAGCTGCATGCCTTTCAGCAAGACTTTTGTGCATTCAAACTGGTATCTGCATGCCACATTCCCTAGTTTGCTCAGTAAATACCAAATGCAGGGATGAATAAAGGGCTTTCACAGACACCCTGGATGTGTGTTGAAGCTGGCGGGGCAAATATTTTGAAAACATTTTGATTTTTGCAATTAGTCATTGAAATTGACAAAAATGTTCATCAATATTTAAAAGGTCTAATCTAGATTGGCTGCCAGCAGAACAGTCATGTGTGCAAAAAATCATTATTAAAATTAATACTGCCCCTGGAGCCTGGCTGGGTTAGGAACCTTTTCTCTTTAGACTCTGAGGGCATGTCAGAGCATTGCAAATATTTTTATTAATTTGGTTTAGTTAGACTGGAGCAGATTTTTTATTTTACTCTCAAGTTTTGCAGCGCTACAAACTAGCTTACCCTGGCATAGGGGACTTTAATCAACACACATTTATAGTGTAACAAAAAGACCAAACACACACCGAGGGCAAAACTTTCTGTACATGATTTCCGTGCTAACATCAGGACGTGCACTGCAGAGTGCATTAGGCAAGAGAAGAGGCTGACCAGAGCTTGGTCACTCTTGCTTGGAAGCAGTGTAAATGCTTAAAGGCATGCACAGCATTTTGCAGTGCAGACAAAAAACAGAGCAAAAGCCATCTAACGCAGCCAGCCTCTGTGCAATTCTACCCTGCCTTCCAACCAGAAAGACTGCCATCAAGAGCGAGGCCAGGCAAGGAGGAACGGAGTGGATGCATTTCCACCAAGACATTGCTTGGTATCTCAAAGCGCTAGTGAAGAGGGACAGGCCTAATTTGGATTGTATGCGCACAGTCTGAATACCTGTACACATGGAATCAAACTAAAATGGCCACCTGCCCATTTCTCCCAGGCTACCACACACCCACAGCTTCCTACCCAGTGGGGCTGTATTTGAACCAGCAACCATAAGATAAGCAGCTGTGTAGCCCAAGCTACTATGCCCCTCAGCCAGCTCATCCCTACACAGACATACAAAGTTAAGTTATAAAGTTAATGGGATAAATAGTAAAATCATTTTTAAGTGAACCAATAAGAGGGTTAACAACTCTTTACTCAGGAATTCCAGTAGAAGCCCTGGATTTCCTGCTTTAAATGCAAACAAATATCTCAACACACTATTAGAAAGATGTCAGAGATTAGGCGTAGGGCTGGGAATTGTGTCCAGGACTCACCACCAAAGGAGCCAGAGGAGGGTATGCACATCGCATGCCAGTGCCCCTTCCTTGGGCACCGATTCACTATACTGACCAGCAGTGTGCCCTTAGCCACAGGAACGCCCTGTGAGCGTATGCACTGACATAACTGGATTGAAAGCCGCTGATCACTTTTAACCTTACCATGCCCCTGTAAAACAAACAGACTCTCAGTTTATATTTGAAGAGCTCAAGAAATTCATTGGTTGCTGAAATGTAAACAGATTTGTTGACAAGCTGTTAAGAAATTAGTAATTCCTCTTTGAGTCAACAGTTCGCCAGCCACTTACATCACCTCTTGCAGAGAAATATTGACCCTCTTCCAGTGTCAACAAATCCTGAGCTAGGCAAATTCAGCCACAGATAAAGCATTCACATATAAAACACCGACCTCTGCCAAGAGCAAGGAAGAAAAATACAACCTGGCCAAAGGTTGTGTCCTTTATTAGGAATTGTTACCGTGCCGCAGCGGCTGCAGGAGAATCCCTTTCCTGACCTGTGTTTAATGCCATCTGTGTGTCTATTACATGTCTTCCCAGCGCATTCTGCTCAGAAAAGCAGCGGGAAGTGTGCGTATGGGACCATTGCTTTCTGATGTGTAGACGCATCCAGCGTTTGTCATCCGTAGTATCTTCAGAAGACACGAGCCATAGTGGTATTACAGCAAATGGGGAATCTATTTTAAATTAAAGGGCAGTTCTATTTTAATAGGGGGCAAATGAAAAGTGGTAACTCCGATCACCAGAAGATGTGTTCAGAGTTGACTTCACTGACTAAAACAAGCCTCTACAACTTTTCATGCCTGTTAGCCTTGTGCAGCCAACATAGATATGGGATTGCTAGCTAGATTCTATTCCTTCAACAGAACTGTGGATTAAGTTCCAATCATCTGTGCAAACCCCTTTGAAGGCAACAGGACGACACCAGTTCCATACCAGTAGAGTGTCATTTGAAGGCATGTGATTGTACAGATATCACTGAGAATCTAGTAGCATCTGCAGACACTTATATCACTAGCAGGGCCGGCTCCAGGCACCAGCTAAAGAAGCAAGTGCTTGGGGCAGCCAATACCAAGGGGTGGCCCTCCAGCCAATATAGAGGCGGTACATCTGGGTCTTTGGCAGCGAGCCCCTCAACCCCTCTCGGAGTGAAGGACCAGCTGCCGAATTGCCACCGAAGAGTGGAGCAGAGCAGCGCAATCGCGCTGTCGCGGTTTTTTGGGTTTTTTTGCACTGCTTGGGGCGGCAGAAAACCTGGAGCTGGCCCTGATCACTAGTGATGGTGCATATGGAAGAAAGAAGCCAGCTTGACTTTCAGATCTCAGACTGAGACTGTAGGGCCAGCAGTTACTTCTGCTTCTATTTAGAAACAACAAAACACAGAATCCCACAATGGCATTTTTACAGTCATTTTTCAAAGCCAAACCTCATGGCAAGTCCATATTGTTTTCGGCGTAATGGGTCCTGCTTTCTTTCCTCCCGAATGATCAAGAGATCTAGGCAGCCACTGGGAGTGAGGAACCGGCACAGATTTCAATCATCTACTATGAAGCTTCAGAAACTTTGTCACAAGAGTTTGGCTAATGGTTAGAAAATGACTAAGAACCAACAGCTTGTCTTGCTAAGTGCACTTTTCCTGACAAAAATCCAGGGTCTTGTTTTTTCTTGTCTTGGCTGTCAGTACAGCAGAGCCATTACGGCAGAGGACGTGAGCCATATTTCATTTAGCATTTTACACCACCAAATAGCATCTCTGTCCCATGTGGTGGTTGGCAGTGGTGCTGGTGACTGAAAGATAAGGTGCTCGGCATGCCTTCCAGCTCCCAGGCTGAATGTATGGAGCTAGGTCACCTCACTTTCCCCAGAGTCCCTTGAGCAGCAAGTTATTCTTGGTTCCTTTCCTGACACCAGCTCAGTGCTACTGCTGAGCTCTGCTGCTCAGATCAGGCCAACCTTCCTCCTCATTAATTTTGCAACAAATATTTTTATACTTTTCATTTATTCCCTAAAAAGCAGCCGCTATCCTTCGAGCGGGACTGTGCTGCCTACAGGAACCCAGGGCCCCTCTCCTCTACGCTGATTCCAGCTTTTCATCTCTAGGCTGCGGCCTGGGTCAGTAGTGAACAAAAATCACTCCACAGTGATCCACCGTATCTGGATTAGGTTACCCGTCTTAATACAGTTCCCAATAGACGGCTGTCTAGAGCTCTGTTAGTCCCCTTGTTGCAGGGCTCAGGACTGCTGGAGATATGAATTCTCTCATTGCCTCTAGAGACAGCCATTCCGAGCATTCCTGGGCATACAGGCAGGCTAGGGAGGAGGATGAGGAAAGCTTAGGAACATCCAGAAGTTCACCTAATCCAGTATCCATCTCCAGATGTCACAGAAGCAGCATTATAATCTACACGAAGAAAGTTATTCCTCCTAAGGGGTTCTTCCTCTCTTAGTCTCTAGTTACGTGTCCACACCCCTGTTTGCCTCTGCCCCCACTGGTAGCCCACGCTCTCCCCCTGGCCTTGCTGGGGTTTAGCCCTCCAGTGGGAGGCCCCTAAATAACAGCTCACCCCCCAGCACAGGGCCTGCAGCCCACCGGTGTTATATTGCCCCAGCCTTTTCCTTCTTGCATCACTTTTCCTCAGCATCCTTCTCCATCCGACCTCCCTGCAGACCTTTCCCCACAGCTTCTCTCCCCCGCAGTGTGTGCACACATCTCCTCCTCCCGCTCTCTTCTCTCCCTGAGCAAAGAGCAGCTCGTTCTATAGCTTGGCCAACATGGGATTTCTGTCTTATGCAGTCAGGGGGCATTCAGCTCAGTCACTCTGTGGAGAGTGCATCTCCTAGAAACCCCTCTCCCCTGAAGGGCCTAACCTCCAGAAGAGATGGGCTGGCAGCGCCTCTCTTAAAGGGGCCTCTGCCCTCTGCTACCCTTGTCTATGGGAATGCAGGGTTGGCGAGAGTTAGCGGCTGGGCTTCTGTCCTCAAGCATGAGCACTGATATTTACCCGACTAACATTATAACCTGGCTCCTATAACTGCAGAAAGGGAGTAATCCTGTGTTGATTCCCCATAAACTCTTACACCATTGCTGCCTGGGCTCCTGCTCTTAGGAGAACTATGGGGTTTAAGGTTCCAGGGATGTTGATCCAGCCCCTTTCACCAACCCTAGATTCCCTTTAGAAAAAGCGTATTAGGAGAAGAAAGAGGGGGATTAGCCTTTCATCATAAGCTTGAGTCAGTGGAACAAGGGAGAGAGAGATAAAGGAAGATCCCATGCAGCCTGACCCTTGGTGACGCTAGCTGAATTCCAAGAGAATGGTTCATATCATAACAGGCAAGTACAATAGGCAACCTTCTAGCCCCAGGGCGAACATGAAACCTAGAAGATTCCCTGAGTAGTTGAAGAACACAATGGGAAAGAGGTTATGAAGCCAGTTGCCACTTTGCTGTATAGCTCTGATCCAGGAAGAGCGAGCACCAGAACTGTGTGCAGTGCAATAAGAAAACAAAATCCCACCCTCTGCTACACTGCAGCCCTTTGCTCCTATTTTGTAGTGTTACCTCAGAGGAGGAATATCCAATTACTCTCTGTCAAAACCACACTCACAGTCAAACCATGTCAAGAGGCTGGACAGTCTCACCACACTCATCCCGTCTGCTCCGATTTTCTAACTCACTGTCGGCAAAACTGAAGGAACAGGTTGGGTTGTAGCCAAGCTTGGCATAAATCTCAGAGACTTGAAGCGCACAGCAGTCCAGGGGCACAACATAAGCTGATGTGCAAATTACTGACTTGGGAGTAGGGCAGCAGTGCATGAACGTAGCAGAGAGTTAACCAAATTTCTCAGAACTTTAACGTGGCTGTTCCAGTGAACATTCAGCTCTAGGTTTGTGAAATGGATGAAAGTCCAGTTTAAATTGAGACATGTCCAAAAAAATGGGCAAAGGTCCAGTTTGGTTCAGGTAGAAGAAGCAACAACCCAGTGTGCCCATCCCTAAAGATGTTACTTAAGGTGTTATCTTTGCTGCTGGCTTTTAAGAAGGGCAGAAAGGCTCAGGGAACACCAGCTACACCATGGCTTATAAACCTGCAAAACACGTTTCCTGGCAAGGATGCAGAGTCACTTCTTCAGAGGCCTGGTGGTTTATGCAGGTTCTAATCCTATGGTGGTGGGAATTGATGTTGTCACTGGGAGAGTGTCCTGAACGGAGGAAGTAAAGAAGAAAAAATAAGTCAAGACCAGAACACACCAAAAGGACATTTTGTCAAGCAGACAAAAGCCGCAATGAATGGAAAAAAAAAATTATGACTCACTCCTTTCACATGGCTTCTGTCTGCCCCAGATCCGAGGTGGTGGTGGAATAAGTCATTGCCATTGTGCTGAGCCGCTCTCTGTGGGTTGTGTCAGCTGTCACAGTTGTCTGTGTTGATTTAAGTTCTGTTTGTAAGATACAAGCAATGAGTTGAGGGAACTCCAACCACGGACTTGAGCCACTCGGAGAAACAAGGAAGAGGGTTTGGAAGTTGTGGCATTTTGCTTTTATCATTATTCATCCCTAAGATAAACAGTCTATAGTTTTTCATAGGTGACGGCCTATTAACCTCTCTCATTCCCTTGCACTTTTCCCTCATGAGACTACTTCGTCAGAACCAGACTGCAATACGTCCTCCACATCCAGTAACACAGCTGCCGGGACACAGCCTAGCTTAGCAACACCATGCAGTGTGAACTCGCTGAGTGACATCATGCTGTGCAATATATTTCTCCAAGCATTGACCCCGGAAATTCATAGGCCACCGTGCATGTGTCTTAGTGACAGATGAACATCGAAAAATTTGGGGATACAGTTTAGGCAAGCACCAGAAAATGGGAAGGAAAGAAAAAGGAGAGAGAAAAAGAGGATCTGACAAAGACTCCAGTATGAGAAGCTCACACACCTCTCTAAAGAAGAAGCCACTTGAAAGTTAGTCCAGAAACAAGCCTGTATGTCAAACGTTAATACCATAGCAGCTGCTCTGCAATTCCAGCACATAGGGAGTCTAGCTCGTCCCTTTCTAGACTCCAGCAGCCAGTTTTGGGGAGGGGAAGGAGGAGTTCTGAAGGGGAATCACCCACAGCTGTTTGACAGAAAGGGCCAAAGTTTTCCCCACAGACACTAGCCCTCCCCCGCAGCAGGTTATGTTTCTGAAGACAGGGTCACCACATACTGTTTCCCTCCCCGACTCTGAGTCACTTTCAGAGTCTATTTCTGTTGCATTCTCTCCAGCTGGGATGTATTGCAGATGGGACTGGAATTAGATAGGGCACAGGTGCTGCCACCTGCTACGACTTCTGTCATTCTTGTTCGCTGCAGCGTTAGCCCTTACTCTTTAGGGACGCTATTTATTCATCGGGGGCAAGACGGAGAAGGGACAGTGACTTTTGGATGGTGTAGCGAGGTGGTGGGACGAACCTTTCTCAACCCCGCTGTGGGCAGGGCCACTGGGGCCTGCGCCCGCCCCTCAGAGGTCACGGCGCAGACCCAGAAGTACAAAAGCTGACCCACAGAACTCAGTAGGCCCCCAGCTCCCGCAGCGGCCAGAGGCCAATGGCCCCTGCTCGCCGATGCTCACGCCTGGCCAGCTGAGCCTGCCTCGTGCTCGCTACCCCGAGGAGGACTGGCCGGGACCGCCCTGCTCCAGCTACCCGGAGGAAGAGCCGAGTCTGCCCCGTGCCAGCGACTCCGAGGAGGACTGGCCGGGACTGCCCCTCTCCAGCTACCCCGAGGACCCGCTGAGCCCCCCTGTGAACACGAACCCTGAGGAGCCGATGGTGGTTGACCCCTCTGCTGACACCACGACGACTCAGGTACTCGATGAGGGGGAGAATGGAAGTGATGCCGGGGGTAGCCGACCCCAGCCTGGCTGCAACCCTGCCAGAACCAATGTCGGTGTGTTGCGGGCAGGATCCCCACTGACGGCAGCAGCCGACCGTCTGCCGCTGCTAGGGCCCCGGGCTGGGACGCAGTGGAGTGGGAGGACCTGCGCCCCCCATGCCACCCCACTCTTGGGTGGCAGGCTCCCCCCTTTCCCCTGCTCTGAGGAGGCCGACAGCCACCTAGTGACTTGCTGCGTTTGCTGCCCCGCCCTGCCTAAGGGCCCGAGCGTAGTGACTCACGTTGGTTGTTGCCCCGCCCTGACCAGGGCCCGGGCTTAAGGCTACGGACAGCGAGGCGGTGCGATATCCCACAGCCCCGCTGCGGGACAAACCGCGGCCGTGCTGTGTCACAGATGGAATCTCCCCCGGCCAAGGGATGAATGAGCCAAAAGAGAACTAGGCTCCCCATCCCCTGATCAGCATAGATACCCCCTGTGCACTCCTAGGGCCATCCACTAACATGCTACTGGAATTGGGGTCACCCTGGGATGTGCTCAGCACAACAGATCGGAAACCAGATCAAGTCTCAGAATTTTTCATTTTTGTTTCACATTGACTTTAAACCATTTCATTTTCAGTTAAAAAAAACAACACATTGATTGGAAGCAAAATTTTTCATTTCAAATCAACATAAAAATTTAGTTTCAAAACATCGAAACGTGTACGGTATCTTTCCAGTTTTGCAGGAATATCAGACTTTTCCGGGGACCCCTCAATAAGCTGGGTGCACAGTGGGTGCTGAGCACTTTTGAAATCCTAGTGCTGAGTTCTGACATCATGCGTTTCACCTGGAGATCACCAAGTGCCGTTACAAAAGGAGCCCGAGGGTCAAGCCCCCATTTTACAGATGGGGAAGTGACCTGGCTAGGCTGACGCTGAGAGTGAGCAGCAAAACTGGGAGTAGAAGCAACATTTTCTGATTCCCAGTCTGTGCCCAGGCAAGCCACAGAAACCCTTTCTGTCTCTGACTAGAGCTGTGTGAATCTCTACTAAGCAGGCTCAGAGGGCAAGGATGGGCCAGTGATTAAGGCACGAGCTAGGAGTCCTGAGTTCAAGTCCCTGCTCTACCACAGACTTCCTAGGTGACTTACTCTCTCTATGGCTCCCCATCTGTAAATTGGGGATAATAACAGTACTCTGAAGACAAATACACAGAGCAAGGACACTACAGTGAAGAGGGGCCATATGATAGAATTGATGGAAGTCTTTTCTGGTTTCACTTTGCTCAGGATCATCTTCTCCTTTCCCTCTGCCCCCAAAATGCTGCTTTCAGTTTCAAACTTAACTAAATCTAAAGTCGGTTGCAATCATCCCGATTCTTGTGCCTCCCTCCTGAAGATACGTGCTGGCTCCTCACTAGAAACTGGGCTTTGATTTGCTCTAAATGCCAGGCCCCCTTTCCTAGGAGCCCAACAGAAACATGGGGGACTGTGCTGTGTGGTTTTGGTCCACTAGGTATTTGGGGCATTGGGCCATTACCCTGTTGCAGCAGCACAAGACATCAATGCAAGGTGCTGAGGGTGCACCCCGGGGCAGGAAGTGCCCTCTGTATGGTGGGGGGAAGGAAGGGCACGCTGTGGATCTGGTCTCATCTCACTTGTACTCATTTTACACCAGTGCAACCTCTGATGAAGAGTGATTTGGAGTGTCTCTTAGCTTAGCCCCGTGTAAAGGAGATCAGAATCTTAGAGTCCTAGATTCCAAGGCCAGAAGGGACCATCGTGATCCTCGGGTCAGGCCTCCCACAGGGCACAGGCCAGATCATTCCTAGAGCAGATCTTTTACAAAAGCATCCATCGAGGCTCCCACGTGAGCTCTGCCAAGAATAGCATTGACAAGGCATTCAAACCTGGAGCCACGATCAATTTAGATCCTGGAAAACCCTGTCCCCTGGCAGAAACTGCTACCCCCGGAGACTTAAACCAGGGATTCGGACAGAACAGACCAACACCAGCCTAGCGAGATTCTGACCCTGTGTGGGAGCTCAAATTCATCTGATCTCTTTACATTGGCCAGGTAAAGATGAATCAAGACAAAAGAGCACACGCATGTTCCCACCTTGAAGCCAGTGGGAGCTTTGCCAATGACTTCCCGAGTATCAGGATCAGACAAAACACAGCAGTCCTGTCTCCTCTGCATCTTGCTGTCTCCACCTCCCCTACCATTCCTTGAATTGACTAGATTTTCCCCAGCCTGGTTTTAAAGATTCCTTTCACCACAGTCTTTTTCTGAAGCCAGGTATCCTGCCCCAGGCTACACGCCGATCTGATTTCCACTCGGTCCTGTCATACATTACGCAGCACTCCCAGCAGGACCCCCCAGCTGCCTGCAGTCAGACACTGATGCAATAAATCTTGGGCTCCCTAGAATTACAGATGCAATCTTCATCAGCTTAGCCAAGAAAGGAGATATATTAACCGCGATTAATACTCAACATTAAGAAGAAAAGTTAGTTACCACTCTGGGTGTAATTAAAGTGACCAGATCTCACACACAGAGAACAAATCCCTGAACGCTGACTTCCTCTGTGTCACGCCCCAATCCACCCAGGCCTCGCCTCACAAAGGTATTTCTTTTGTCATCCTAGCCTAAAGCAAACACCTACGCTTTCCATGAGCCAATCGAAGGGAGAGCCAATCCTGCTAGCATGTGGCGCGCACAGTCTCAGGGGAGCACAGGTCTCCATCTTTTCCAGGATGCCCTACAACATCACAGGCTAATGCAACAGAAGGACATGGTGTTAAGCTGAGATATTTGTAGGCAGAGGAGGGAGACGGAACAATAGCTCTGTTGCAGAAGCACTCCGGGGAAACTGGACTGGTGACAGTGAGGGAAGGGGACTCTCCTGAGGCCAGATTCTCGGTGGTTCGGAATGGATGTAGCTCCACTGATTGCTAGACCCTGTCAACGTGGATGGAGCTCCAGTGATTTAGACCAGCTGAGAATCTGGCCCCGGTGCCTAACTTCCAGCCCCCTGCTGATGGGTTTAGGAAGGACTGAAGAGAGAGGGACCAGTGGAAATGGTGATGATGGGGTGAGAAATGGAAGTGGCGTGAGAACAGGGAGAGAGGGAGAAAAGTCCCAGTGAAAACAACGAAGCCACAAAATATCCTGCGTGCCATACCCAGCCTAGGGTATTACACTGGCTTAGCACTGGCAATCATGTCTCCCTCTAGTGGCTGCCCCCTCCAAGCCCCCTACGCTGACAGCTGCGTGACTCTTGTTGTTCAGGTGGTAGAGACTTGTGTTTTTACTGCTGACAGCCCTGGGTTCAAGGATCCCTGCGTCTGCCTGGGTTCATTCCACTAGCTTCTAGCCTCAGAGCATAGTACAGAAATCCCCTTCACGTAGACAAGCTTTGTGAGAGCTGAGTTACCTTGGATTAAAACAAGTGGGTTACATTACGGGAAGAGGGGCCCATGAACTCAGCCCAGCTTGGGGCACCCCAGAATAACCTCATTAACCTTTCACTCCCCTCTTTCATTAGCAGCCTTAAGTGCCTCTGGGATGCAGCTGCTTCTCCCTCACCTGCTTCTCCCACCCTGATGTGTCATGCTGCCTCAGGTTTCTGGCAAGTCACCTGGCTGCCTCTTGTGGTTTTCATCCTGCTTATGCTGCACTATTGCTGCTCTTCTCTGCACCCCTCCACCCCATGGTGGCAGCAGGACCTGGAGTCTGCACCCTCAGCTGGTTACACTCCACCACACACCTTGCAACCTCTGTCACAGTCCCATGAGCTAGACAGAGTCCACTCCTCTGGACTCTGCTAGTCTCAGTGAGAGGCTCCCTGTACTCAATGACCCCACAGCCACTATACCAGCTTCAACCCTGATGATGCCTCTCTGGAATCTGCCATGCACATGACCTCATAGGGCACTCAGTGGTTTGGTCCTCCCAACCCAGTCTAGCTGAAGATGGCCTCCAGTGTCCTGGGTGAAGGAGCAGCAGAAGTTGGGCAGATCCTAAATCCTGACTCGCTTCCTTTTATTTAGTTAGGGACAGGCTCTCATCTCAGCTACTGTGTGTAAATCTGGAGTAACCACGTTTAAACCAATGGATTTACACGGATATAACTAAGGGAAAAGCCTCGGGCTTTGTTTATTTCTGAGACAGGTCTTATTGCTGGAGGTCTTCAGAAACGGTGCCTTAAAAATGGCTAGACAGACTAGATGGATAATGAAGGGATATCCCTCAGCCCTTTCATGTCCTGGAAGGGGACCTAGCAGGACTGTTTCTTCCTTATAAAACATTTGTTAGCTGAACCCAGGAGACTGGGAGTGGTGATAAAGGGGAGGGAAGTACCCCATTGTCAGCACCCCTGGGCTGATGTTCTATTGCTCCCCACTCAGAATTATCACCCATTTCGTACCTTACATGAAGGAAGCTGATGAGCAATATGTTGTATGTTGGTAAATTCCAAAATTTTTGTGACAACTTCCTTTTAAATCGCCTGGGCCCCTGGGCAATTGCACCCTTTGCACCCCCATCGGTGGGCCTGGTGACAGAGATGGAAATAGAATCCAGGAGTTCCAGCTCTCTGCTTTGACCACACTTCTTTTGGGTTTTCCTTTGAGGAATACAGCCCGTGTAAATGCTGATTCTTTCTAGCAAATAGCAATACTGTAGCCTGTTGCCCGTGCTGACCGCTGAGGATTTCCATGTATGCTAGAGATAGCATAATAACTGCCATTGCAAGCACACTTGTTAGAATACAAAAATAAGCAGGTTCAACATCAATCAAAGGGAGTCTCTCTGATCAAGGCAAATTACACACATCCCTTCTCTTCTCATTTAGAAGCTTTAGAGAATTTGGTGTTTGATATTTTGGGTGAAAGGAAATTTCAACTAAAATAACCACATGGAAGTGTTACAATAAGTTGTATTTAGAGAGCAACTTTCATCCAACGGTTCCCAGATAATTCAGAGTACATAAGCACAAAGGAATCACTCATTCCCCATTGAAATGCAGCCACCTCTGGGGTGGAATGTGGCAGCCATTCTGCACGCAACAATTTTTAGGAAGGGACATGAACTAATAGCTTCCCCAGCTGAAACCACAGGGTGAATTTAGTAATTATACCAACGTTGACACCTTTCCTTTTCCAAAAGGAGCTAAAGGATCTTTAGTGACCATGAATGGTCAGGATTTTGGTTCTATATATGCTCTGCTCTTCTGAAAAATTGGCCCACTTATATTTAGGCTTCATTGTACGTACCCACCCTTTGAAAATTTCCATCTAAATTTAGGGTCTGATCTACTTGGTATCATCTCCCTAAAAATCAAACACAAAGCAAAGTTTAGGTGAAAGAACCAGTTATTCCCATTCAGCAAGGGAAAACTCTGCTGTCCTGCCTTCTACCTTCTGCACAGTGCAACCTTCTGCTAGTGCCGCATGTACCACAGTGAACTTTACCCTCATTTTTATCTCCACCCTTTTTTCTGATCATATTTAAGAAGAGTCTATTTGTTAGAAAAAGGCAACATGCTCAAACATTCATATTCAGTGAGTCACTAACTAGACTTAGGGAGTCCGGAAAACACTGGGGGTGGACTCGCCCTGGTAGAAGTAATAATGTTTTTCCTAATTCTCACTAACAATTCCTTGGTTTTACGCTCACTAGCTAGGCTCCACCTCAGCACTTTCTGCTTCAAAAATACATAGAAGTTAAAATCTTCCTTAGGCAATGTCTACACTACAAGCTAGGGGTATGATTCACTAGCTCGCGTACATGTCCTCATGCACTGCAGCAGTGGCAGCATGGGAAAGGACAGAGAAGCCCTGGCTTTGCCATGCTGAGTGGGTCTGTACTCGGCTTGGCTCAGCCAGGCCCCTACTGCTAGTACCCAGATCGCTGCAGCTACATTCTTGATAGATCGGTGAGAGCTAGCATGAGGATGTGTACACCAGCAAGGGAATCACACCCCTAGCTTGTAGTGTAGACACAGCCGTAGTAGCAGGAGTAAGAGGACTTACAATCTGTATAGGTTGCAGCCACTAGAGGGCAAAAGGTTCTCCAATTTGACATTCCATCCAGTAGAGGGCGGTAGGACCCCCCCCCGCCAGTACATACAGCACATTAAAATTGCAATTTTGAATGGAAGGCGCTCCCAAATATTTAATGTGCTGCACCTATAGGCATAGGGTGAACTGCACCTGCAGAAGGTGGGGCAGCTTCGGAGACCCTGAATGCCCTCTGCTATTAACCAAGATGTCTGGCTTCCAGCAGGCCCACTGTCATGGAGGGGATAGCTAGCACATGCATCAGCAACATACAGATGAGCAGGATGCATGGACTAGGTCAGAAAAATATCTGCTTCATGATAAGCATGCAGGTCATACCAGAAAACCAGACACCCCCAAACACTACTAGACCCTAAACTAGTCTGAACTTTGCAGCTCAGGCCCCTCACTTGATCAATTTTGGATCTGAATGTGCTGCAAAGCTTTCCTGTCCTCTCTCTGCGAAGCCTGGGGTTTGGCTTGGGTCCACGCTTCGTTTTATCACTAGTAAAATACGAGCCACTGGGACGTCTTTATTTTAAATTTGCATTACATCAAAACCTTTAAAAAGAAGGTGTCGTTAGGCCAGAGAAGCTGGCTCAGCAACATGCCTCTTAGGTAATAATATCTTTCATATTCTGTAACTTCTGAAATATAGTGATGACATAAACCACCAGAATCTCCTATTCAGTCACCAAGATACTGCTAGCTCCCGTCCTGCAGCCGCCCTGATTGGGCAGAGAGGGAAGACCCTGTGGCCAACGGCACTCCAGTAGTAAGGAAAGACGCTATGTTCAGAAGCTCAGCTCGGATCCATGTGCTGCCTTCCGTAATGCTAGAAAAGGTACCTTGGCAGCTTGGTCACTAGATACATTATAAAAATATCCCACCTAGTAAATACAGAGCTATGATCCCTGCACAAAGGACACAGAGGGTGGAGGTGAAGCCCTCATTCTGCTCTGCAGAGGATGTTGGGTCAAAACCGAAGTCAGTACAGCATATGGAAACAGGCCGACGGCGGGGTGGGAAGAAGGACAGAGTAGCCTCAGGTCCCTGCTTTGCTATGGACTTCCTTTGGGACCTCTGGAAAGTCACCTCAGCTCAGCTCCCCACCTTAACATGGAGAAAAATACCCTTCCCTAGCTCAGAGGGACATTGCAAGGGTAAATACATGACAGACTATGTGGTGTTCAGATACAACAGTAAAGGGGAGGTCACTCTAGACACCCCCATAAGTGCTGGAACTAGGCATGCTGGGTGTGCAGCCACACCCCCAGCTTGAAGTGGTTTCCGTCATACGCAGGTTTACAGTTTGGTTCAATGGCTCTCAGTGCCCCCACTATATACCTTGTCCCAACACCCGGCACACCACTGCAATAATATTTGTACAAAACATGCCTTGTGAGGTATCACATGAAAGCTAACACGCCCAGGCCATTCTTATCACTGTAAAATGCAGGGGTTAACCTTATTGGTGAAGTTCTGAATTCTCTGTGCATGATGTTACTCGAACTGTGTCTTAAACATGACAGCCTAGCCTAGGTAAAGGGGATCAGTAGGTCTGTCCTAGACAAAGGAATGGGGGGTTACCTCAGTTCACATAAGCAAAGCTATCAAGGGTCATCTTGAGTCTGAACTTGAGAGACAGAGAATTAACATGGCTTCTGCACTGCAGACAGACAGGAGACTGAATCCCCAAGAAGGCCTTTTAGGACAAAGTCAATTCCCTTGGGAATACAGATGGGCAGAGAGAAACTCCATCTTTGTCTTTCTCCTGAGATGACAAGGGAAACCAGCACCTCATACTTCTGTGGAAAGTCCTGACTAAGAGACAGTCATCTGGGCTGCATGAAGACCAATTGGTGGGAGAAACCATCTTAAACCAAGACTGCACCTTGCTAGATTCAGTTTGGGGGTCTGGAGGTGTGTTTTCACTTTTATTTGCTTATAACCATCTCTACCTTTATTTCTTTTACTTGGCATTGCTTACCCTATATCCTTTTGTTAACCAACTTTTTACTTTTATCTAAACCAATCTGGTGCTGTCTTTGAATGGCAGTCACTGTTAACTCCAGTTAATATGGGAAGCTGCTGGGTATCGTCTTTTTAAAGGAGCAAACAAACCTTATGATTTCCCTGCGTGGTCCAGGACACTCCAGGACAGATGATTTGGGGGAAATGCAGGCCTGGGGGTGTGCTGGGGTCACTTGGCCAGTAGTAACCAAGCCTGGTGGAAACCAGAGCGTAGCTGCAATGTAACAAGCAGGTTGCTGGGGTCAGAATCGCTGAACGAGTGCTGCTTAACATGCAAACACGCAGTGCAGGCTTGGACACTGGCTTGGAGCATCCAGACAGAGAGCAAACAGCAGCAGAGCATTTTAAGGCACCCAGGGTTACACGACAAGCAGTGACGCAGCCCCTGACTGGTCTGGTTGCACCCCAGTATGTGACAGGAGGCGCAAAAGGATCAGAGAGAGGTAGATCTATTTATTTCCTGAAATGGCCAATACTTCATGATTCAGTCATTAAAAAATAACTATAAGAAAGCACAGACCACAAGCAAGGTGGTGGGTCTGGACTGGACAGCTATTCCAATTCTAGGAAATATATGGATGGTGCTTACTTTATGCCCAGGCACCTCTAGGGTTGGCATGTGAGCAATTAAAGAAAAAATTACTTGAGCACCGGCACCTCTTTCATTCCAAATTAAGCCCACTGTAGAGACCAAACATCTCTGTGTTGGGACATTAAAGCAACCAAAGCAGGCTGGGAAAAGAGTTGCTCTGTTTGATTTTGAAAAGGAAAGTTCCCTTTAGACCCTTTCAGCTAGAGACCTTCTGAAAACTGTATCTGGTGAAAGTCTTTTTGAATTACACATACCAGCATCTTTCCCAATAATTCTGGCACTGGGGTTGTAGGTCTAGTGATTAGAGCTCCGAACTGGGAGCCAGACAAGTGGTTTGTTGTAACTCCAGCTGAGCCGCTGACTCCGTGTGTGACCTTGGGCAAAGGAACATGACATCTGGGAAACTGAGTCAAGACTATCTGGAAAGCTAGGTACGTAACCACAGGCTAGGACATCCAGCTGCAGCTCCTCCCCCAAGTTAATACAGGTAGTTACAACACTAAAGACTCCCTCAAAATTTAAAACCGAGAACGAACAAAATGGAATGATATTTAAAACACAGGCAGCCCCAGGGCAGACCACAAGACAGATCCAGCTGGTCTGAAAATCTGTCTCCTGCTGTGGCAAGTCCTTGGTGTTTCAGAAGATGAAATCACTGGGAGTTCAGTGCTAACGAAAAAAAAGTAAATCCAACTCGACACTGTTCTGCATTGTTAGGTACCTAAAGAGCTTTGAAATCCTGTCCAAGGTGGAATCGTGCAAAAATAATAAATGGTGGACAATCCGATCGATCAACCCACAGCTCTGGTGTAACAGTATTCAAGACCCCCAGGCATTTTCTTTGTGTGAGCATTTGGTAAGCGAGTTTTTCTTTTGCAAAACCAGTGGTTGCGGGGAAGAGAGGAAAGGTCACAAACACTCATGCCGTGATACATTCATACTGAAAGTGTTTTTGCGGCAATCCTGAAAACTTCATCGACTTAGGTGTCAGCCAGTCAGGGAGCAGAGACAATCCCATGTGAGGCAGGTGACCAGTCATATACATTCCTAGCAGCAGCTCCCTATTAGTGAACTCTCAAAACTAGAGCTGTGGCGAGCAGTTTATGAGTAACCAGCAGGCTGGGGTTTGCCCAACAAAGGCTTTGATGAATAATTTCAAACAAAACACATTTGTAAAAATCAGTCTGTCACAGGTGATTTGTGAAGAGATAAAGGGGATAATTAGACTTTTTTGTTGTTGTTGCTGGGACTAGCTGACCCAACTGGAAAGGACCCCCAGAAACAGGGAGAGATCTCATCTCATGGGTCCAGCAGCCCAGAGTTCTCAGCATGTTTTTTCCTGCCCACTTCCAGGACGTGCAGACCACTAGCAGTCCATGGACCACAGAAGAAGAACCGCATGCATCATCATAGAATATCAAGGTTGGAAGGGACTTCAGGAGGTCATCTAGTCCAACCCCCTGCTCAAAGCAGGACCAATTCCCAACTAAATCATCCCAGTTAGGGCTTTGTCGAGCCTGACCTTAAAAACCTCTAAAGAAGGAGATTCCACCACCTCCCTAGGTAACCCATTCCAGTGCTTCACCACTCTCTGAGTGAAAAAGTTTTTCCTAATATCCAACCTACACCTCCCCCACTGCAACTTGAGACCATTACTCCTTGTTCTGTCATCAGGTACCACTGAGAACAGTCTAGATCCATCCTCCTTTCAGATAGTTGAAAGCAGCTATCATATCCCCCCTCATTCTTCTCTTCTGCAGACTAAACAATCCCAGTTCCCTCAGCCTCTCCTCATAAGTCATGTGCTCCAGCCCTGTAATCATATACAACGGGGCAATGAAATACCACTCAGGATGCTTCAGACTCTGTTGCAGTGTATTGGCTCTGCCACAAAGCAAGGCAAATTTCCCTTTACACAACCTTAGCAGGACATGGGAAATGCATCTTGACCAAATCCAAAGAAGTCCTACGAATTTCAGGGAAATTCTGGATCTAGATTCAGATCTCACTCCTTGTCCTAACCCCAGAGGGGGTCAAGGATCCAAATACTCAAACTCTGTAGCTGATTCTGGATCCAGACTTTGTGACTCACACCATTATAGCATTAGGTGGGTTGTGCAGCTTGATTTAATGCTGTTTGTATTATAAGCTATTTGCCTTTTGGTAGCACCTAGGGACTTCACTCATGGACCAGGACCCCGTTGTGCTAGGCTCTGTACAGACACAGAACAAAAAGATGGTCCCTCCCCAAAAGAGCTGACAATCGATGAATAAGACAAGAGACAGCATAAAGATGCGCCAGGCAGATGGAAAGAACGCAGGGAAGCAAGGAGACAGACGAGCTTAGCAGGATCAGCAGTGGCCATTGGAGCAGTTTGTAGAAACATGAGGTGTAAGAAAGGCTAGCTACACAACTCAGACATTGCGCCATGTGAAATACAAACCTCTTAAGCAGGGAAGAACATTTCCCTGTATCAGGTCTGTCAGTGCTAATGTGACCCTCATGCTCACACTCGGGGGCAGCAGTAAGGAAGGGCAGCTTTGAGTTCAGTAACCACTGGCAGCTTAATGATTAGTTCATAGTGGTTTGTATTCCCTTCCGTTGGTCTGAATATCACCAGTCTATTTTCCCACTTGTCAGCTTCTGTAAACTCCCCAGGGAGGGATGTTTCCCTTTCACTGTGTTTGGGTGTTAGTTGCAATCTCTTAAAGCTCCTTCCAGGTGGTTATTATTGTTGTTTCCTCCCCAGAATTAAAGGATGGGTTTTCATCTTAGACAAAAGCCCCCTCCCAAGCCTGTGGCTGGCGGGGAGGGGTGGCTCCTGCTCTCACACAACAAGGTTTTCCAGCCTTGACATTGAAAAAAACCCCAAACCTTTTCGCAAAGACAATAGATCCAGCTGCTTTATCCTCCTCTGCTGGCTGCCAGAAGAAAAACAATAAGCAAAGAAGTCACTACCTGCTCAACTGCATAGTAAACCACAAAAAGACAGCTACAATGGACCTCTATCACTTGTGCCAATGGAGCAACTCCCATTAGCTAGCAGCAATAGTAGCTTGTTGACTTCTATGTGGGGCAACCACTGTGGGGGCACACAAAACATTGGTATTGTGTTACATTCGAAGACATGGAAAGTCCAAGCAAAATCTCACTAACCCGACTGCCTTACCTAGGCTCTGCTGACAAAAGTTAACCCATCTGCAAAACATTACAGACCACCAGCTGACAACTACAGTCCTCAAGGCTGGGCATTTCTTCTGGGTGAATTCCATTGAATAGCACTGAGTTCCTGTAAGAGAGACACCGTCTCTTTTTGCACATAGGTGGAAATAAACCTCCAGAACTTTATAGCCAAGGAGGTCTCCACAGCCAGTTTAGAATCAGACACAGACAGCAATACAAAAAGTTAACTATCAAAGACTGGTTAAGTCTTCCCCTCACCCCACATCACTGTGCACTCCACAATGTAACATACAGAGGTAGGTTTTAAAGAGAAACGAAAACAAGCATTGGACTTGGAACCCAGCTCTGGATTTTGAACAGCTAAGACTTTGGGAGTGTTCCTAACCCAGGGCTCAGGTGGGCCAGATGTAAAACCAGGGGTGGATGGGAGAGAGGGTACTTGCAAAATTTAGATCTGGGCTGGGACATCAAGCACCCCCTACCTTCATGATCATTTAGATCCATGGCTTTGGTTTGGGTTAGTCTCTAACAGACACATAATCCAGCCACATCTCAGAGATGAAAAGAGAACGTTACAGAAGACCTGACACAAAAAGACCAAAGTGGAAATAAATCTGTGCACTTCATACAAACTCATAGTCAACCCTTGGAGGCCAGGAGCAGGACCAAAAATCAGAAGCAGCCCTTTGGAGCGGCAACCTTGGCCAAAGGCTGCACTGCCTTTTGGTGACTGCAATCTAATCTATGCATCTTCTGCTGTTGTTTTATCCCTAACCCTAGAAACCACCAACTCTCTGATCCTGTAACTTTGCCCCCATGAGCCGCAATAGGAGACACGTTACAACCCTGGAGCGCCTTGCACTGTCACACAGTGAGAGGCCGGATGCGTGGAGAGGTGACCAGCAAACCAGGGCATCTGCTCACGGCCCTCCAGCCGCTGCTGCAAGCAGAACCGTGATACGCCACTGAGCAGCAGCTAAAGGAGCATGCCACCAGCAGGAAACACACACTCCATGCCCCTTCGGCAGCCTGGTGTTAATTGCATCAGTATCTTCTACTGTCCAGCAGCCTCTCAATCTCTTTAACGAGCTTGTAAAAAAAAAAAAAAAAGACAGTAAATGTACATTCTCGAGGGAGGCAGGTTTCACCAGGGCCAACATGCCTTTTCGCACCCCGAAGAGTGACTGTAACGGCTTCACTGGCTCTCTTGCCAAGGCTGCTGTTTCCAGGAGGGTCACACAGGGAACACGTGCAGCGACAGCAGGGGGTGAAAGATGAGAGGAAGAGGAGAAGGGTACGTGGAGATTGCCATCCGTCAGTCAAGGGGAACAGCTGCAGCCCCCCCGCCCCAGTGCAAATGAAAGGGAGCCTGGGTAATTCATTTGTGTTGCTCTCACCACATTCCCCGTGCAGGCTGTCATGGGCCTAGGATTGCGGTGCCCTCATCACCGCGGAGTTCGTTCGCCAGCGCGTCCCGAATCCCTGGACTTTCTCCAATTCGTCCCCATCTTTCCTGAAATGTGGCGCCCAGAACTGAACATAACACTCCAGCTGAGAGGGTTCCACCCTAAAGCTAGATAGATTCCCCAGAGACTTCAGGTCAGCACCATCTGCACAGAGGCCAGCTTCATGGCTACAGCCATCAGAGAGACCCAGGACCACATTCAGACAGGATGTGCCAGGTGCTCTGAGATGTAGGTGAAAGCAAAGACTCAGAGATACACCCAACAGCTGGGAGGAAGGAAAGGCACAGTGGTCAGGCATGTTTTAATTTGCACCTTATTACACCCTGCCTTCTATGCTTTCCAGTTCCACTTTTCTCCTTGGGCTCGTTGAGTTTTTGGGCCAGTGCTCAGGGCAGATTTCCAAGCGCACAGCACCCACAGCTGGTCACAGACTTTCCAGAGATCTCAACGTGGTGCACTCGGCTGAAATATCTGGCCACTTAGTTACAGGGGCGGCTCTAGGTATTTTGCCGCTCCAAGCATGGCAGGCAGGCTGCCTTTGGCAGCGTGCCTACGGGAGGTCCGCAGTCCCACGGATTTGGCGGCACGCCTGCGGGAGGTCCACCAAAGCCACGGGACCAGCAGACCCTTCGCAGGCATACCGCCGAAGGCAACCTGCCAGCCGCCCTTGCGGCAACTGGCAGAGCGCCCCCCCCCAGCTTGCCACCCCAGACATGCGCTTGGCATGTTGGTGCCTGGAGCCATCCCTGCTCAGTTAGATGTCTAACGAGCTGAGCTCTGGAAAAGTGCGACAGCAGGTCAGATGTTCTCCCTTAGGCCTGCTTACCGCTGGGTGCAAGACCCATCACCTCGGAGTCTGGTACTTATCTGTCAGCGTGAGGGAAGAAAGAGAAATCTCCCCCCTGCCCCTTTAGATGAATCCAGACACATGTACTGCACACTTATCCTTTTCTACGCCCAGACTGTGGTCCTTACTCCTCTCCCATAGCCCTTCCTGAAGCCAGGTACCTCAGCAAAGCAGGGAATGCAGCAGGGTTAGGACCTGGCGCTGTCAAGCAAGAGAAAATCCATGTTATGGTCCCTAGAACAAAAGCGCTATGAAATTGTCACTCGGCACCATATTCCTCTCCCTGCTAGGTTCTGCCCACAGACCTCCCACTAACCTCTCCAGGAGCCCCCGAGGTGGGATGGCCCCAGCTTGCAATCAGTCTAGAGATGGCCTGTGTTTCTTCTTATCTTAGCGCGTAACTGCAGGGACTATTCTTACAGAAAGCCTACGAATAAGATTTTCAGAAGAACTTGGTGTCGATCTCCTGGAATAAATGGGGCTTTTATCGGTCATCAATGGGAGAGAGTGAAACCAACACTTAACTCCACCTTAAACAGTTTTAAGCACACTGAGCCATTTGCCCATGTCCTGCATCAGGCTATATAGTTCCACAGGCTAATCATACTGGGTCAGATTCTGTACCCTGCCCCACAAGTGGCCACACTGGCTATTCATGGAATAAAGCCCTATTCACTGTGAGTCAGTGCATCAGAATCCAGCCCCACTGTACACTTCCTTTGAGCTGTGTGAAGTGTGTTGCCTTTCAGTTCACCAAGTAGGCTTGTATTCTTGTATTACACCACTTCCACCCAGACTGATTCCTTGGGCAATACAATAAACAGGAAATGATTTGCATATGTGGGCAGAGACAGGACAAGACAGACAACCAAGCTGTAGGTGGGAGTTTTCCCATCTATGCCACAGGAGAGCACCAGCATTCCCATTTCCACCTTCCAGATGCCGAAGCATCGCAGTCTCCCAGCACCTCCGTTCCCCCCAAAGTTACTGATCTCGCCAGCCCACTGCTGTCTTCAGCATGGAACTTCCAGAGACTGAGAACTGAGAGCTGACAGGCGCTGACAGCACAGTAGGGCTCCTCCTGTTATGACTAGAGCTGACTGGGAATTTCTCTATGACCCCCTCCTCCCCCCTTGGAAAATGCTGATTCGCCAAACCAAACTTTTTGCACAAATGTAGCCGTTTTGATTACACTTTTGTCTGGAAGGTTTCTTAGGTCCAGGATGGAATTTCTGGTCAAAACCAGGGATGAGGGGAAAAGAGATAGCCCGCCCTCCAGCCAATAGTTCGGCAGCTATACTAATCAGCTGGGATACAGAAAACCCCCATCCTTACGCCTGCTCTGAATCAAGCAGATTAGGATTTGAACTGGGGGCTTCCACAACCCAGCATGTTTCCTACCAGCCAGGCCCTAGAGACAGCCTCTCTCATATACACACTGTTCTGACGTGCATTTCTCTCCCCTGCCACCAAAAGACATTTTTGGAAGGTGTCATTTTTTGTTCCATTGAGGAGCAAAAACTGATTTTGAAACCTTGAAATTTTTTCCAAACCTGAATTCTTGTTTCCCAGCTAGCCTTAGTTGTGGCTGGATTCCAGGAAAACACTGAATTCCCAAGGGGTGCTGTAGTAGTGATGAGTCTATGACGCATCCTTTAATTGAATATGGAGATATACCTCTCCCATGGAACTGGAAGGCCATTGAGTCCAGCCCCCTACCTTCACTAGCAGGAGCAAGTACCATCCCTGACAGATTTTGCCCCAGATCCTGAAATGGTCCCCCTCAAGGATTGAGCTCACAATGCTGGGTTTAGCAGGGCAATGCTCAAACCACTGAGCTACCCCTGCCCCCAAAGGCAGAAGCAGAAGCAGGTAAATTACACAGAGGTCCTAAGCTAGGGCAGCTGGTAACCACAGTACAGAAGACTGTTTGCTAAATACTGGCTGTGGAAGGGAAAGTAAATGTGAGAAGCTCACAGAATGCAGGATACGGTACACATTGCAAGGTATCATTGACCAGTAACACGTTATGTATTGCATGGCAGTGATGGCATCAGCCACAACAGGCATGTGACTCAGAACCTTACCATGAAAACAGAGAGAACGCACACACACTGCATATGAGAAATAGCCCTGGAAGGCAAGTAAAATAGCTTTTAAAGAAATTTCCCCACTTGTTGGGACTAAATTTGAACTGAACCTTCTAAAATGTGTTGGCTCCATTTCCTCCGCACACCACTTCTGGGTCATGCCAGAAAATATACTTCAATTTAATTTAATTCAGAAGGAAAGAGAGGGAGAAGGGACTGTTCTCATGAGATGTGTCAACCCCACTTTACAAGTTGAGGATGTTTGTCCACATGGAACCAGGAATTTTTGAGTCTGCCCATCATGAGGTACTATTACTAGTACTTGTAGTAATAGTTAATAATAAAACCACCACCCAGCTCTTGTGTAGTTCTTTTTATCTGCAGCTCGCAAAATGATTTACAAACAGGATCAGAGGCATTCTCTTCATTTCACAGATGGGGAAACTGAAGCACAGAGAAGGGAAATGACTTGCTCCAGGTCACCCAGAAACTCAGTGGGAGAGCTGGGAATAGAACCCAGGGCTCCTGCACCCCAGTTACTAGTATTATTAAGATCCCAGCGGGATCAGGGTCCCATTGTGATAGACACTGGCCTGAGATAAAATGGACAAAAGTGCCTCAGTGACTTAGGAGTCTAAATCTCATTGATTTTCAATGTGACCTAGGCCCCTAAGTCACTTGGGTGCTTTGAAAATTTTACAAGCCCCCTCCCCCCTTTCCATTCCAAAGAATTTACAATCTGAATGGACAAAAGGTGAGAGGAAAAAGAAGTGACCTGGCCAATGTTACACAGTAGGGCAACGGCCAAGCCAGGAAAAGAACCCAGACCTACCAAAATGCTACCCCAGGGTCCCAGCCACTGGCCCGCACTCCCTCTCTAAACTCGATGACTTGCATAGAGCAGGGAAAGGCTGTGCCCTTCCTTCCCTCCGTGGCACCCCGCCACTGTACTCCATGCGCTGAGGAGTGCTGCAGAGCCCCGCATGCATTTGCAGCCACTAACCCACACATGTGGTTGTGACACAAAGTCACCATTTACCCCTGGCGAGTGACTAGTGGGATGGACAGACACACCAGTCGGGTTAGGGTGCATGGAAACATCCTGCTGAATTATTTTATATCGGCAGATACCGGCTGCCTGGGCTCACTTGCAACAAGGGAAACAAGGGAAGGCCTAGAAAAAATACACTCGGATCCGTGATCCTGGCAAGTTTAGCCTGGCAGATGCTAAGGCTGCCCCTGAAACTCCTGCGCACCCTTGCAGCCCTCTTGTTTGTGGCTGGTCCCTGCTCTGGTGCACGAAGGGGAGAAAGCACATGGAAACTCACCACTCCCCCTCACACGTTGTGCTTCCCCCAGCCCTGCCTGTCCACAACTCAGGGGCTCACCCGAACCGGAGTCTTTGCATTCCCTTGAGTGCAAGGCTACTGCCTAGCTGGCTCCGTCAGTCTGCCAGCTGCAAACACAGACCTCTCTGGGCCTTCCCCACCAGTGCCCCTTACTCCAGAATTGTTCTCCTTGAACTGAGCAGAAAGGCCTTCCCCTCCCTTCTAGCTCTGCCAGGATACCTATTAGAAGCCTGACAGTTAACCAAGGCTTGAGGGGCAAATGGGGACCGGTGGCACTTACCATACATGTGTATGTGAAATCTGGCTATATTTCAGTGCCTCTCTCTCCCCTACTCCATCACCCTGTGTACATCACTTGTCTTCTTTGACTGTAAGGTCTTGGGGGCAGGGCGTCAGCCTGGGGGCCCAGCACAACGGTGGCTCAATCCTGGCACTACCACGATGTCTAACAACAAATGCCCCGACAACAGAGATTATTGGACCCAACCCTGCTTGGGTTCTCCACTGAAGTCAATGGGAGCTTGGCCAGGATCCAGCCCGAACACAGTACATTTTTCTTTATCCACGCAAGCTCTTCTAAAAAGCATCCTACATGAGGCACCAGGCAGCACACGACAAGCTCACTGTGTCACCTTGTTTGAGATCCGCTAGGCTAATCCTTCTGGAAAGTCCCCTCCAGTCCCCTGAAGTCACTGCAACATATACGTGGGCATGTGTGTATGTGTATGTATAAATAAAAAAATGCGTCACTGATCTCAGCCACCACATAGGGCCTTATTTGTCAGTGTCCCGTCCCAGCAGCCTTTTCTAGCCTTGACATGGTGGAGAGAGGGAAGGTGTCACCTGCTGGTGCCCTTGACAGACGTAAGTGCGGGCACACGCGGGTGGGAAGAGGGAAGGAGGGGGGGAGTTCTTTCCCGGCAGCGGTGAAGTCTCCTTAAGAGTAGGGTGACCAGAGAGCAAGTGTGAAAAATCGGGACAGGGAATGGGGGGGGGGGCGGGTAATAGACGCTTATAAAAGACAAAAGCTCCAAATATCAGGACAGTCCCTATAAAATCGGGACATCTGGTCACCCTACTTAAGAGCCATCACAACTCCCCTTGACGAAGAGCCTGCCACTGAGCTGGCATTAGACAAAAATAAAGCCGCTTTCGCTAAAAGAGGAATGGAGACATGGGAGGAACTGCGCTGAGTAACAATGCGATGACATCAGTTGTGCGCATAGCTAGTCTCCATGGAAACCTGCTTGTATTAACAGGCACTAGAGCTCGCTGAAATCTCTTCATCAAAGCACAAAGAACAAGGACTTTTTGACCTACCATTTTTTTCCCCTATGGAAAATGCTAAATATTTCAAAGGGACATGTTCCAGGTTTTTAATTTAAAAACAAAACAAAAACATCAAAATCACAAATTCTAACCTCAAACATTTTTGGTTAACATTTTCAGAGAGATTGAAAATTTCTGTTGAAAATAGTTTGTTTCAATTTTTCTATTGAAAATCTGAAAATTTTCCCACTAGAAATTTTGAATTTTTTTTTTAGGAAAATTCTGGCATGTTTCTATCATCTCTAACATGAACCCAGTTTGCTTCTTCACCATCTAGACCCCTGTCATTCATTGCATCCACTTGTTGTTAGCTTCGATCAGGAACTCCTTAAAGTCGGTGCAGTCTCTTTACCACCTGTGGCATCAAGTTCAAAAAGACCTCAATATGTGCTCTAGACACTGCTGCAACACAAATAAATACTACTGCTAAATGTGGTTGAAAATCTGATGCATCCTCTATTCAGGACACCGGACTGGTCTGGCAGGGGGGAGTGAATCTATGAGTTAACACAGACAATAACTACTATCCTCTAGTTACTGTGATCCTACAACTTCACTTCTCAGGCAGGAGCTAATTTTGTTGAAGTGCAGTTGAAGGGGAATTGAGATGATATATAAAAATGTGTGCGTGTGTATACACAGTTATTTGCATCGAAGATCTTTCTAACTTATCTACAGAAGAAAGGGAGCTGCCAGAGCTGCTATGATGCCAGAAGTGAGACAGGTTTTCCAGTCTTTGAGGGAGCAGCTTCCAGGATCTGACATCATCATTTCTGCAGTCAGCTGGGGCAACTTCTGAGGCCAATTCAGAGTTGACAGAAGCTCTCTTTGGAATTTTATGGAGGCTGCTTATGGGCCTTACTGGAACTGCATTTCAGAATTTGAGCTGTGTCACAGTTTGTTGGCATTTTGGTAGCTCTTCCTGCAAAGTGCTACTTCCGAAGAGTTCAAAGGGAACCCCGAGCACTCAAAAGATTAGTCAATTTTTGTTGGTCATAACCTCAGAGGAAGACTCAAACCATGGTTCTTCTTTGAACAGTGGCTCTGTCACAGTGTTCTGATTCCTGGGGTTTCACATGTTGGTTTCTCAACAGCTTCTGAGTTCTACAGACCAACGAGGTCTCCCACAGTCTTCAAATTATGCCCTCAGTGACACTCCCCTGCCCCATTATGATCAAAGGGATTGCACAGCTGTAACCGGGCCCATGTTCTGTGGATGATGTACATGGAGGCATAGAATACAATCTGATTCACTCTCGCTCCGCTGTGTTAGTAAGGGGGGGGGGTGGGGATAGCTTCTATAGAACCTTGGATCTGCCTTGACCCCACTGCTCAGTGGAGGAGCTCTCTGCATTGACCAGCCTAAGCTTAAGCAGTCGGCCACTGGTGCGGCTCTGTTTGCGGAGCTGCCTTCTTCCAGCCAGGCACAAAACCTCCCAAAGAAGCATGCAGCAAACAGGTAATGAAGACAAGGAACAATGTATAGATAGGACAGGGCACAGCTATCGAACAGCTTTAGGGCAAAAGGCCTCGGGAAGTTCTACGGTGACACCTGCATTGGCAACTCCTGGCAAACTGGAGAACAGGGACATGAGAAGGGGTTAGATATGGCGAGATGGGGGCCTGGAAGCGGCCACCGGGGGACAGAGAAGAGAAGCATCTATTTCTGCCTCAGAAGCAGGGGGGCGCTCCAAAGCACCTAATACCTTATTATTGACTAGAGCTCTTAGTCAAGTGTGCCTGGTGCGTTTCACAGGGAGCACGTTTGCACAGGAGGGAGTGCTAAGTTATCCCAATACAAGGGAGGCCTCTCTCTCTATGTTAGTATGTAGCTGCACTCCTAAGGCCGTATCACAACTGTGGAGAAATCATAACATATTAATGAGGTATGTCTGAGAGTACAGTCTAGCTTTCTCTCTTGCACTGAGGGAGGGGTAAGAGAGGAGGAGGAAGATGACAACAGATGAAAAGAACTTGCCAATTCTCTGTTGCCTGTAGCTACTGCAATGATCCTGAAAGGAAAGATGCAGTTTAGCAAGTTAACCTGCCTGAAATTGGAAGGTTTCAGTTTAAAGAGGACCCTGCCAACTAGCGTGTTTAAAAAACATCACAGCATTGTGGGAAGTATTTGTTCATCAAAATGTTCAAAAGGAAAAAAAAAGTTTCATCTGGAGATTTTCACCTGGCTTAGAAAACTGAACAAAGAAGCAAATCTGGCCAGTCTAGTTTCACCGTCCAATAATATGCAAACAGACCCTTAGAACAGAACAAATTTAAAAATCTAATTCACCATTCCCCATTATGCAGGAGATCAGATGAGATAAGCACACTGCTCTCTTCTGGCCTTTAAATGCAAGGGGCCATTTCTATGAAGTGCTGATCCCCCTCTCTAAATTAAATTTTCTGGAAGATGTGGTGTGTTCTATTTCTTTGCAAAGAGGGGTTTTTTGGGGGAGGGGTGGGGAGAAGGAAGGGGAAGGACAAAAAATATCTGTCAAAAACAAACGTTTTGGCAAAAACTCAACATTATGGACATTTTTTCAGAAAATGTTGATGACGTTTGAAATTGATATTTTTATTGAAATCATCGACATATGTTATTTACCAAAACCTCAGTTTTCAGTGAGAAAACGTGGTTTTTAGTAAAGTAAAAATTCTAATAATTTCAACAATTTCAGTTAAAAATTTCACAAATTGTGTTCATTTTGAACCCTCTGACATGGCAACAGCCAGGGCCGGCGCTACCATTTAGGCAGCCTAGGCAATCGCCTAGGGTGCCAGGATTATTCGGGGGGCGGCATTTTGCCAGGGGGGCGGCAGGCGGCTCTGGTTGACCTGCCGCAGGCATGTCATGCGGATGGTCGGCTGCTCCCGCGGCTCCGGTGACCTCCCGCAGGCATGTCTGCGGCAGCTCCACCGGAGCCATGGACCAATGGACCCTCTGCAGGCATGCCTGTGGCAGCTCCACCGGAGCCGCGGGATCAGCGCGGGGGGCGGCGAAATGGCTGTGCTCCTCGGGCGTGAGAAACCCTGGCGCCAGTCCTGGCAACAGCTTGAAATATTTCACAAAATCTTTCCCCATTTTAAGTGCAGCTCCTATTATATTCTTAACTGCACAGCAAAGCAAACAAAGAAACCACACCCAAACCCCCAGAATCATAACAATTACGCAGAAACATACATCATACTAAATTTCTATGGAAACCTGTGTGCCTAGGGCACAAATCCAAAGTTTTAATTATTTACATCTCACCGGTGTCCCTTTTGGAGATTTCCGAATTCCACAATGGGCCCAACTCCCCTTGTAAGTCAACACGAGTTGGGTGCTAAATTTTCATTTCTAATGTTGTCAGCGTTGTAACTTGAAATGTCAGTCACTGCAGCATGTTCTAAGACCAGGCCTGTGTCTGTGTGAGGGTCTACACTGCAGCTGGGAGGTGTAATTCACAGGTCAGATGTACATGTCCTAGCTCTGCTCAAGCTAGGGCGAGTGCTAGAATAGCATCTAGGATCTTGGACAGGATTGTTCTCCAAAGGCCAGCCCGAGCCACCATGGCCACACTGCTATTTTTAGCTCACAGAGCTAGCACATGCCATTCATCCGCTTTTAAACCGGACAGTCTTTTTTGGAGGGGTTTGTTCACTGTCGGATAACGAGACAAAACGGGACGTGGTTCTGTCTAGTATCAGATGGGGGAGGAGCATTTTGAAGACCATGCTGCTCCACAGTGCAGGCAAGGTGACGCCGGCAGGGACAGAGCAGCGCAATCTTCAATATGGTATCTGCCACGCATGCCAGGTCACACTGGTGGGCCCACACCATTCCCAGAAATAGCTGAGGGCATGCACAATAGCCAGACTGGTGCTGTGGAGCTGCCACAAGATATGGAAAGTATTAGACCAATTCACGCTGGCTTCTGACAGGCTCAGCAGGCGAATCATCTGGCCTTTCCCTTGGGAGGCCTCTGGTTCAAGGCCTCCTGCTGTCCACAGGGCCAGTGTTTTGTCTGCGATGTTCCTCGGAGCCAACCCCTGCCAACATATCCCTGGCAGGACGTGGTCAGTGTCCTTGCTGAGTAGGCAGAGGAGCAGGGACAGTCAATCAATTGCCTGGTGTCACAAATGAGTTCTGGCTCAATCCAACACAGCCTTTGTTCCAGTGCACCCTCGGTAGCCGGGCCAACAGGAATTCCAGTGCGTTGAGTCAAAGAGAAGGAGTAGGGGATGGTTTTTTTTTTTAAATAAAGTCTCCTGTTTGGGAAGCATATTAAGATTTACAATTCTGTAGAAATTTGTGAAGGTAAGAACAAGAAATACAGCCCCAGCCAGCCCTCGGGGCAACCAACCAATCAATCTTCACTGCATTGGCTGCTTCTCAATCCCATTTTAGCCTTCAGCAATTTTAAAGATCTAAGCAACACAGCAGCCTTAACTTCCTCCCTGCCTGGCCCATTGATAACCCCGGCTGGGGGGGAAGGCTGAGAACAGTGCTGGATGGGGACCCAGGTGATTCCCTGGGTCTGATTCTCTTCTGACTTAAGGTCCGACCTTCACTGACTCCGGAGGGAGCTGTAGATAAATTATCCAGTCCTCATCAGCCAGTCCCAAAGCACTTTAAAAAGGAGGTCAGCATCATTATCCCCATTTACAGATAGGGAAACTGAGGCACATAGCAGCGCCATGACTTGCCCAAGGTCAACAAGGCGACTAGTGGCAGAGCTGGGACAAGAACCCAGCCCTCCTGAGCCCCAGGCCAGTGCTGTATACACTAGGTTACACTGCATCTCACCACCATCTTACTTCAGTGTAACTCCATGGAGTCACTTGTGATTTACATCAAGCTTCATGAGGACAACCAGGCCCAGTTTTGTTATTAACAACTCCCATTTTAAAATTACAAAATACAAGTGGGTTGTCTAATAGAGCTGGTCAGGGAAAATGTCTCCCCCATAAAAAATCTTGAAACTGACAAATTTAATAGTTTATTAAATACTGAATTTCAGCCAATCAGATGAAAGCTTTCAATTAAAAAAAATTGTTTTTGCCCAGCCACTTCAAATTTTTTTTATTGCCCATTGCCTAAAAATTTTCTCAAAAATTAACATTTCAACAAAATAGCCTTTATTTATTACTAAGCTCTGTTGCTTAGTAACTATTAGACTTTAATGTGCTAAGCTATTCAGTGTATTTAATGAAAAGAAATGGTTTAGGAGAGCTATGTATTTTTCTAGGACACCTGCAAGCGCTCAGCACCTCTAAAAATCTGGAGAAAGCTATTTCAAGTTGGGCACCCCAAAGTAATCTGATCTCAAAAATGGGAGTCCATTTGGAAAATTTTGGCCCAGATCCACTGGTTTTTAAGCTTCCATAACCGTACATGTCACCACAAAGTTGGACTGGCTGCTGAATGGCATATGAAAGAGGAAATATAGATTGCAGCAGGTTCTTCGGAGAAATCAAAGCCAAGTCTTATTGAGCAATTAAGGAAAACACCTATGGTACATTCCATAATGTACATCAGTTAACATATTAAAAAAAGAGAAAAAAAGACACACACACTCCGCACAATGTCTCGCTTTTCATCCTGAATGAACTTCCCAACTTTCGGAAGATCCCTGAGATGCAGTTTGCAGCTTTAACGTCAGCGTATTGGAGGCATTTGAACCGGAGGCTCGGATTCATCCGATTGGCTGGATTCGAAGCAGACTGGTCTTAATACTTAAAATGATCAAAGGTGGCTCTCTCCGCCTGCCTGGTAAATGGCCTGTATCTTTGCATATCATTAAAAAGTTTGCTCAGCTAGACAATCAACTAGCCAAGAAAAGTTCACGAAGCAGCACATGAAGAGAGTAGACTGGGTGGTGAGGGGGAACCTATTGGAGAGAAGGTGGGTTTGGGTGCACAGAGGACATATGGCTCATGACACAGGCCATGTCTACATCTAAAATTTTGCAGCGCTGGTTGTTACAGCTGTATTAGTACAGCTGTATAGGGCCAGCGCTGCAGAGTGGCCACACTTACAGCAACCAGCGCTGCAAGTGGTGTTAGATGTGGCCACACTGCAGCGCTGTTGGGCGGCTTCAAGGGGGGTTTGGGGAACGCGAGAGCAAACCGGGAAAGGAGACCAGCTTCACCGCGGTTTGCTCTCGCGTTCCCCGAACCACCCTGCAAACCGCAGGGAAGGAGACCTGCTTGCTCGGGGGTTCGGGGAACGAGAGAGCAAACCGGGAAAGGAGACCAGCTTCGCCGCGGTTTGCTCTTGCGTTCGCCGAACCACCCTGCAAACCGCAGGGAAGGAGACCTGCTTGCTCGGGGTTCGGGGAACGCGAGAGCAAACCGGGAAAGGAGACCAGTTTGATTACCAGAGGCTTCCTCAGGTATGCTGGGATACCTGCTTATTCCACGGAGGTCAAGAAAAGCGCTGGTAAGTGTCTATACTTGATTACCAGCGCTGGATCACCAGCGCTGGATCCTCTACACCCGAGACAAAACGGGAGTACGGCCAGCGCTGCAAACAGGGAGTTGCAGCGCTGGTGGTGCCCTGCAGATGTGTACACCTCCTAAGTTGCAGCGCTGTAACTCCCTCACCAGCGCTGCAACTTTCTGATGTAGACAAGCCCACAGCTGTTAACGATCCCTAAAGTACAGAGTTGTCTGGCTCTGGGATATTGGGTTGGGCCTGTCTTTAGGCTTTCCCCCTTGCAGGGGTAACTGTACAGGCAATTCCTGTTCAAACGACAGGACTAAGGATAATAAAAACCCGGGCCCTTGCACCACTAAACACACTGCTGCCAAGTGACCCAGGCTAGCAAACGCATGCTTGTCAGCCGCAGGCCTCCCTTTGCTTACGCTGCGGTAGGAGCCAGCTGAGATCTGCGCGTGAACAGCACACATGTCCTACAGCAGCTTGGATAAATGCCCGCATCCAAAGTTTGGCAGTTTGAGCTACACCCAGGAGGAAATTTGCTGCAACACCATCATTGCAGCCAGGGGCTCCGAGCTCTCATTGTTAAACCTGGGAGTTCCTGCGCCTCAAAAGCCCATCCAAAAAGCAGCAAATTCAAATGGATACAAAGGGAAGAGGGTACCCCTAGGGCCTTACATTTAGAGCCTCATGACAGAGCAACAGCCTGCAGCAAAGTAAGGGCCTGATCCTCAGCTGATGTAAACAGGCACAGTTTAATTGTAGTCAACGTATGCTGGCCGACACCCACTGAATACCCAGCCCTCTGAATATTTGTCGGAAGCGGCACTACATCGAAGTGTGCTACAGAACAGCCAGTGCTTGGTAACAGGGTCCAGATGGTGTGCGACCGGTGAGTGCGCTGTAGATTTGCACCTTGGCTCATTGCCCCCGAAATCTCCGTGCCTGTAGAGCAGGAGTCGGTAACCTTTCAGAAGTGGTGTGCCGAGTCTTCATTTAGTCACTCCGATTTAAGGTTTTGCGTGCCAGTGATACATTTTAATGTTTTTAGAAGGTCTCTTTCTATAAGTCTATAATATGTCACTAAACTATTGTTGTATGTAAAGTAAATAAGGTTTTAAATGTTTAAGAAGCTTCATTTAAAATTTAATTAAAATGCAGAGCCCCCCAGACCAGTGGCCAGGACCCAGGCAGTGCGAGTGCCACTGAATTCAGCTTGTGTGTCGCTTTTGGCACGTGTGCCATCGGTTGCCTACCCCTGCCATAAAGGATGAAGTAGAGAACCCGGCAGAACCCCTGCAAAGGGGGCTTTGTTCCACCCCCTCGTTTCAGCATGAAACAGGGAGATCTGAGCCCCCCCGGAGCCCATTACAGAGGCAGGGGTCACCGAGATCAAGTGGCTGATCCTGCAGAGTACTAAGCGCCCCTCACGGACATCCGAGGGATGTCACCGGCCTGCAGAATCAGGCCCTGAATTACTTATATTAATTCAAGGGAAACAATTTGATTTAAAATAACTGCCATAGGAAAGAAAACCCATTCAGGAATCTGCCTCTCGTTGGATGCTATCCCTTGTCCTCGGGTCTCTCTGGGAACCCGACAAGAGCAAGCACTGTGGCTGATTCACAGAAGCTATAACTGGAAAGTGATAGCGTTGGATTTATTGGTTTTAGAGGAAGCAATATACCAAGATTTATGGGGAGAGATTTAAAACTGGCTTGGTGTCAGGTTTCTGGTGGGAAAACAAAACAAAGATACTGAGATCTTCAATACACAAGAAAGGAACTCAGAGATGCTACAGAAAGGAGAGCCATATAAATATCGAGAGAGAGAGAGAGAGAGAGAGAGAGAGAGTGTGTGTGTGTGTGTGTGGTTAGAGTGAGCACACACACACCCCTGTTTTCCACAAAGTTTGTCCCACGAGAGGAATTGCCACATTGCATTAAACCAAATGGTACATCTGGGTCCGACAGTGGCCAGCAACAGCTGCTTCAGAGGAAGGTACAAGGCGGCCACAGAATGATGCCTAATTATGGAATAACCTGCCTACAGGGATAAGTGTTCTCAAACTCCCCACCCCCAACAATGCGAGATTGTCTTTTGGCCTGAAGCACAAGGATTTGTAACCCTTATGACTCTTAGGGTACATCTACACTACGATATTATTCCGATTTTACAGAAACCGGTTTTTTTAAAGAGATTGTAGAAAGTCGAGTGCACACGGCCACACTAAGCACATTAATTCGACGGTGTGCGTCCATGTACCGAGGCTAGCGTCGATTTCTGGAGCGTTGCACTGTGGGTAGTTATCCCGTAGCTATCCCATAGTTCCCGCAGTCTCTCCCGCCCATTGGAATTCTGGGTTGAGATCACAATGCAAGATGGAGCAAAAACAGTGTCGCGGGTGGTTCTGGGTAAATGTCGTCACTCAATCCTTCCTCCGTGAAAGCAACGGCAGACAATCATTTTGAGCCCTTTTTCCCTGGATTGCCCTGGCAGATGCCATAGCATGGCAACCATGGAGCCCGTTTAGCCTTTTTTCACTGTCACCGTATGTGTGCTGGATGCCGCTGACAGACGCGGTACTGCAGTGCTACACAGCAGCATTCATTTGCCTTTGCATGGTAGCAGAGACAGTTACCAGCACTATTGCACCATCTGCTGCTTTGGAAACTGGCGATGACGGTTACCAGTAATATTGTACCGTCTGCTGCTGTCATGGGTGCTCCTGGCTGGCCTCGCTGAGGTCAGCCGGGGGTGCATGGACAAAAATAGGAATGATTTCCCAGGTCATTCCCTTCTTTATGTTTTGTCTAAAAATAGAGTCAGTCCTGCCTAGAATATGGGGCAAGTCTACTAGAGAACCAGAGAGCACAGCCGCTCTGGGTCAGAGCCCCAGAGATCCCACAGAAATGTTGAGCTGCATGCCATTCTAGAGGGTGCCTCTGCAACAACCCCACCCATTGCTTCCCTCCTCCCACACCCCTCCTGGGCTACCGTCGCAGTGTCCCTCCATTTATGTGATGAAGTAATAAAGAATTCAGGAATAAGAAACACCGACTTTTTAGTGAGATAAAATGAGGGGGAGGCAGCCTCTAGCTGCTATGATATTCCAGGCAGGACATCTCCATTACTCATTAACGGGCGTGGGGGAGAGGAGCACAGCCTCCCGCTGCTATGATAATCCAGAATTTCCATTAGACATGAAGGTGCGGGGGGGGAAGAGGAGCTCAGCCTTCAGCTACGATGATGAGGACGGTTACCAGCCCTATTGCACCATCTGCTAGGACTGAATCTCCAGGACACAAAGATTAAAGAAGGGAATGACCGGGAGTCATTCCCATTTTTGCCCAGGGGCTCCCGGCCGACCTCACCGAGGCCAGCCAGGAGCACTCACAGGATGATGATGAGGACGGCTATCAGTCATATTGTACCTTACGGCCTGCCACTGGGGAGAGGAGGGGAGAGGATGCTGCTGTTTAGCGCTGCAGCGCCCCATCTACCAGCAGCATCCAGAAGACATACGGTGACATTGAAAAGAGGAGAGAAATGATTTGTTTCCCTTTTCTTTGAGAGGGAGAGGGGGGGTAAATTGACGACATATTCTCTGAACCACTGGCGACAATGTTTTTGACCCTTCGGGCATTGGGAGCTCAGCCAAGAATGCAAATACTTCTCGGAGACTGCAGGAACTGTGGGATAGCTCGAATACTCAGTACCCCCTCCCTCCCTCCATGAGCGTCCATTTGATTCTTTGGCTTTCCATTACGCTTGTCACACAGCACTGTGTTGAGTCCCTGCTGTGGCCTCTGTCTATCATAGCCTGGAGATTTTTTTCAAATGCTTTGGCATTTCGTCTTCTGGAACGGAGCTCTGATAGAACAGATTTGTCTCCCCATACAGCGATCAGATCCAGTATCTCTCATACAGACCATGCTGGAGCTCTTTTTGGATTTGGGACTGCATGGCCACCCGTGCTGATCAGCGCTCCACGCTGGGCAAACAGTAAATGAAATTCAGAAGTTCATGGGGATTTTCCTGTCTACCTGGCCAGTGCATCCGAGTTCAGATCACTTTCCAGAGTGGTCACAGTGGTGCACTGTGGGATACCGCCCAGAGGCCAATACCGTCAAATTGCGACCACACTATCCCTAATCCAACATGGCAATGCCCATTTCAGCGCTACTCCCCTCGTCAGGGAGGAGTACAGAAATTGGATTTAAGAGCCCTTTATATCGATATAAAGGGCCTCGTTGTGTGGACGGGTACAGGGTTAAATCGGTTTAATGCTGCTAAATTCAGTTTAAATGCATAGCGTAGACCAGGTCTTATTTGTTGTCAATCCTGCTAAGTTCTTGGCCTTATTAAAATCCTGTGGCCATGAGTTCCATGGGTTAATTGAGACTAAAGAAATCAGGTTTCCTTGGGCAATCAAAGGCAGTTTGAAGATCCTACTATTAGCAGGGTGCAGACCTTCCAAGAGTTATGTTTGTAGAGTTTGGTAAGTCTCAAGAGTAGGTATGTGGATTCCTTTCTGCTACCTGTGGCTCTGCCTACATCCGGATAAGAGGAGGATGGAAGATCTCAGATCCTGCTTAGAGTCTTGAATTTAAGGAACATGGGGTTTTGCTCCTGGATCTCCCTTTAGTTGTGTTGATATCATCTTCTTCTACACATTGCAGGGCATCCTCCATTAGTGCAATGTCTGTCGCTTGGGAGGCAAGGTGGGCAGCTTGCCCACTGCTGGGCCCGTTCCCTCCATTCTGGTGTGTACATCATTCCCAGCCTCCCCAGTTCAGCTCCTATTGCTCCCCATGTTGCAGAATCACTCTGGCTCTTTTCTCAGGATTTGTTTTGTGTGCCCCATTTCTGAGTCCAGTGCTCCTCCTGTAGCCTCCTCTGGGACTTCATTGCATGCCACGCTTAGGGACTGGGTTGGGTTGTACTGTGCCTTTCAGATTCAGTCTGACAACACATTTTAGCTGCTGCTTCTCAGAGCCTGAGCTGCATTTCCCAGGGGGCCTTTAACCACATTGGCCCGAAAAAAAACTCACTGTGCATTTTGACATTGCTTTATTTTCAGCATGGAGCTGACCACAGGACAAACCCGTGGCCCAGCCAAGCAGCCACAGATCCCCTTGTCTCAACCCCTCCCGAGGGCATTGCCATGGAAAGGACCTTGTATATCACAACTCTGCAGATGCGTTTTGCAGCTGCTGTGCACGTTCTCCCCCCACACACACACACACCAGGCTCTTTGCAGCTTGCCTCTGCCCGTGTTATCTCACAGGTGGTCCAGGTCTGTAGGGAGAGGGCAGGGACAGCAGAATCTGCCCTCCAGCAAATAGAAATCTGTAGCTATGAAAACAGAGAAACAAGACTCCAACTCAAAGGCCTTCCGATAGCTGCAAAGAAACCCTGCTGAGTTCACCAGAAGGGGGCGTCGCTCCAAAGTCACACCAGTGAACACGAGCCCCTGGTGAAAACTTAGGGCTTTGCACCCAAACGGTGAGACACACCAGGGTCAATCGCCATTTGAAAGGATGAAGAGACTCAGCAGTTTGGACGGCATTTTGGAGTCCGTTTGAACCACTGACTCCCAGTGCAGCTTGGGTTGTGCCAGCTCAGAGGACGTTTCCTCACATGCCCAGTCAGACTGAGCCGACAGTTTCATATGGCTCCGATTAGCCTTTAGGAAGCAGAGAGGAGGCCACAAGCCGGATTTGACCAGCTCTGAACTTTATGGGGCTCTCTGCCTTGTGTCCATCCCTATGAAATCACCACCCTCTTTAATTCTTATGATATTAACTAGACCAAGTCAACAACCTGAGGATTCAGTTCCTCCCACTGGCAGCAGGTGTTTCTGCTAATTGCCCTAAGACCTCTTCTGTGCTGTAAACATAACCAAGCTTTGGTAACCAGGGTGCACTCTGATCTGAGCAGCTAGCTCACCACAGATACAGGGGAGTTGTGTCCACAAAGCAGCTTTCCTCACAGCGCACTCAGGTTTGCACACTCACACCTATCACCCGGCCTCCCCCACCATTGCATTCTGGGAAAACTCTGGCCAGCAGTCCCACAGTATCCCAGCACAAGACATTCTTGGGGCATCATAGGCTAAACCTGCAGGATGTGGATCAATGCACTGGGGGATACCCTATGCAGAGATGGCTGGGGAGGAAGACAACCAACCACCCTACTGCCCCGGACACTCCTCAGGGGTTGTTTTCCCTGCTGTAAGAACCTCATTACAGGATCATGCATTAGTTTAGGTTGCTGGGGAAAGATGGCATGTTGCCATCATTACTAACTGACTATGTGTGGATACCAGCTAGGTTTTGAGCCAGCCATGCTACCAACTAGTTACACACAGACACAGTGAAAAGGGACCGTGAACAAGCCCTTAGGGCAGCAAATACTAGTTCCAGATCTTTGATACAGGCTGGCAGAGGAAGTGTATGCACCGCCCCACTCTGGTTCTCCTGATCTTATGCCAAGGCATTTGGGAAACTAAAATATTTGCTTATCAGACAAGTTTGAACAGTAGCCTTTGTGCTCTGGCTTCTTGCGGTAACTGAGTGTCTTTAAGCCACTGACAACATTTAGATGGAGCTTCTTGAAGTTGCTAAGGGGTTAAAGCTGGGACATCTGGTGAAACACAAGACTCAGCTGTTGTTCAAATGACATCTTCTTGGGTCAAATTTATCTCTTCTTGCCAGTTCATCTGCTCGCAGCTCGTCAATGGTAAACACTTGAGAGAACACATGGCAGGAAAGGATAGCATCTTAGCGTTTACCTAGATCGTGATAAGAAAGCAAAAACAGCCCCTCCCTCCATAACTCCACCATCCTCTTCCTCCCTCTGTGGATCACAGCTACATTCCACTGCCAGGGTCAGACCAGGGCTAGGAACTCACAGCTACCACTGATGTAGAGTGGTTATGAAGCAGGCCGCCCAAGGGCAAAGCAGCAGGGAGTTATTTGTTCCCTCAGGCAATAAGGAAAAAAAAAACCTACCGACACAACTTGCTACTGTACTTGCTCATGTTTCGAATGCCCCAGGGGAGCGGCTCAAACCCTTATTGCCATCTGGTGAATGTTCCTTGCTGAAAGAAATGTCCAAGCTTCAATTCCTGCTCTTTCCTGTCAGTTCTTTCACAGCTGGGATAGCCTGACCCCCCTCTCCCGACTAGCACAGAGAGTCCCTGCCCCCAAAGAGGTGACAGCCAAAGAGCTGGGTGCCTAAATGACAGGGAGCTTACAACCTGCCTCTCCGAAGTGCTGAGCACTGGCAGGTGCTGTGCATCCCAGAAAAAACATCATGCAAGCAACGTATTTAACGAGCCATTTGCTGAGCAGAAATCCATGTTCCTAGCACACTGGGTATCCCCTGCCTCACCCTTGCAGCTTCTGCAATGAGCTTGCATGACACAAGGAGACTGTTCTCGTGAACTATGTTATCCACCTGATTTGCAGACCCCCTGGGTTTGCAGCCCATGATGGGTAACCTGAGATCAGGTGAGGGCTCTATGCCCCGGCTTCTCTAACCATCTGAAGCAGAGATCCTTTTTCCAATTCTTTATTGGAGGCTCATGGCAAACCAAACACACCGAGCACGCAGTCAGGGAAAATCCAGGCTTTCTGCAAACCCACCCGAATGTCTTCTGCAGACTTAGATGTAAAACCTCTTCTATGTGCAACCAGCAAGGCCGCAGGTTCCCTCATGGGCAGTTAGCAAGGGAGGTTTCAGAATTTAAACACCACTCTCTGCTGTTGCCTTTTGTTATCACAGAGGCCAATGTGCTGATAGCCTGTAATTAAAGAGGCCGATTTGAGTTGGCACATTTCTCCAGGAAGACAAATCCCTACCATGTGTCACCAGGGCACTCACACCACCACATTATGGCATTGTACCAGAGCATCATGGAGCATCTTGAGTAACAACTTGATGCTGTTTCAGGGGCTTTCTACGAACAGTCTAGAAGAAAAAAACCCCTCACACATAACTGATGCTCTGTAAATGCAGTAACAATTCCACCAGCCATCGGAATACGGTAAAAGCATTTGCAAGTATTTGCTTTCTTGCCTCCAAACCAACCCTCACCTCCAGTTAAAATATTTTAGAACACTAAATAAACGCCCCTGCAGCGTACTGGTGATTGGCACAACACACGGTGCAAGACATGTTTGACGCATGGCTGATTAAAAGATCAGGAGAAAGGAAGGTCGGCCTGCACCACACACACCCATTTCCCTCTTCTACAGCCTGACCCTGACGGCATGGTCAGGGCAGAGCTGAGAACACAGCTGTAGTTTTTGGTGTCAGACATTAAGGTGTTGTCCTGATAGGGAATGTGCTCAGGAGAGGACAGCTCTGGGCTCATATTCGGCTCCAGAAACATGCTTTAAAACCAGAACCTTTGCTTCTTGAGGGACATGGCCCTACTTTCTCTCCATTCATATATTGGAAGATCAGTAAGACCTTATCATTCACATTCCAAAGTTACTTGCTGCCTGTGTGCATGGCACCCCATACAAGCTGGCAAAGGCCACGAAAGGAGCGACATGTACTGTGGCATGTTTAACCCGAGAACTCTTGGTTGAATGGATTAGTCCAGAAAACAGACAGAGAAAGGGCATTGCATCCTTGGCTACGATGGATTGGGCTGGGGAATAGCTGGAGGACAGAACAGGGATGTGCAATCTATAGACGTCTTCATTTATGAAGTGATGTTAGACTCCATTCTGCAGCCCATGTAGCCAAAATTGGGTCCTTGAGTTTGGGCTCTATATTACGTCGGGGAGGGAGGTGGGCTGGGAAGAACAGGCAACCTATAAAGAATGAACCAGTGAGTGAGCTTGTGAACACTGTCCAGGATCAGGAAAGGCACCATGGTACTCGGGGCATCCAACAGGCAGTCCAAGGGCTGGATGATATTCCCAGCTCTGGCACTGACCGACTGGGGGGCCTCGAGTAAGTCCCTTCCTCTCTCTGCACCTCTGTTTTCTCACCCAGCCTTTGCCTGCCTCGGCCCGTCAGTCCGGAAGTTCTGGGGGGCAGCGATCGTGTGTGACTATCTGTTTGTCCAGCGCCCAGAGAACAGGACTCCGATCTCAGCGGGTGCTACCCTGACACAAGTCAATAATTATTATCCTCTCTGCCACTGGAAGGAATCAGATTGGCTCATATTTTTAATTGTGCTGCCCTCTAGTGGCTAACTCTGTTCTATTTAAGTTCAGATACCATCTTCACTGTGCAGTCTTACTGGTGATTTGCCTTTATACTGGTAACAGAGATTGCTACTGCACAAAAGCTACTTTAAAATATTAATGTGCATTAGTATGGGGAGCTGAGCAGAAGACTGGGCCACCCAAGGATTAGACACAACATAGAGAACGCTCCAGCTGTCAGCCTCCAGTTTGATCCCAGCCTAGGCTGGCGTTAACAAAGACATTCCAGGTGTGTGGGTGGCCTGCGTGATCTCAGCCCAATTCCTAGCAGACAGGTGGCCACAAAACCACCCATCGGCAGATCAGCTCCCACGTTTTCATCAGCGTGGGCCAGCGAGCCCACATCCCCCGCTCCCCTTAGAGGTTTGCCAGCACTGTCGGTTTAGTCATGGAACCGGAACGCTCTTCCATGTGGCCATAAAAATCGTTAGCATTCAAGGTACATCCAAGTAATGACAGAGATAATTGCTACATTTCAGAACCAAAACGTTACTTCAAAGCACTCAATTATCGTGTGGCCGAGCCAGCACTGGCAGCAACTAATTGCTTAACTAAAGACTTTGTTTCCAACCTGTGTCAGCATGTGAAGGGTAAGCCACTAGTGAAGGGATGGAGCAAGGTATCTTTTACATGAAGAAGGGCCAACTGGCAGCCCATGGCACAGCAGGACAGGACAGTTTGATCTAGATGTTGTAAACATAGAGGCTGCTGGGGCCAGGAAGGAGAGAGTTACCTGGATACAGTCATTGCTTCCTGCCTCTGAATGAGAGCCCCAAATAGTTGCATACCATCACCAGTGGCATTGTAACCACTGCCACATTCCCTCCCCAGATTCAGCTGCATTTCAGTGGGGGGTGACGTGACCTGTATATACGTATATCTTGTCATTCCGGAAAACACCCGGATGCTGGTAAAAAGGGCATTATACATCAGGAATAACAGTGAATCTGCACCATAAAGAAGAACCACAGAAGTAGAAAATATTTCTTGGGAAATGCCATGCCACAGCAGAATAGTGGTCCCTGTAGTCTAGTACCTCGTCTCTTAAAGTGGCAAGGAACAGCTGCTTCAGAGGAAGATCCAAGACACCCCCGACTGGCCAGTTGTGGAATAATCAGCCTCAAGCAGAAATTTCAGCCTACCTCTAAACCAAGAGATTAGCTTGTGTGAGACAGCAGACGAATTTATGTCCCTTTGTCTCTAAGGCTTTATAGTTCTTGCCACAATTATGCTAAGCATCCTCATTACCCAATAAAATGTGTGGGCCTTTTTTATTCCTACTAAAATCTCAGACTCTATGATATCTAGTGGCAGAGAGTTCTGCAAATTATATATTTTGAATAAAAAAAAAAGGAAGAAAAAGGATTCCTTTGACCAGCTTTAAGTAATGCCTTTTTCCCATAAGATGAAGGACAAACAGGAGTACTCTCCCAGATACTTCTCTAGACCGCTGATTAGCATTCACACCGTTATTACATCCTTCTCATTTGTCTCTCCATAAGCCAAACTGGCCCAGTCTTTTCAGTTCACGCTGATACAGAAGTCTTTCCAGGCTTCAAATCATTTCAGCACTTGTCTCTGGCCCCTTTCGATTTCTGATGCATCACTCTATCTCGGGGGGCGGGGGCTCAGTATTCCAGCCAGGGGCACGCCCTTCATTTCTGTAATGGCATGATGTTGCCACTATATTTTTCTATCCCATTCTTGATTCATACTGACAGGTTGTTGGCTTTCCTGACCACCACACAGCACACATATGCGCTGAGCTGGCCCCAGGTCTCTCTCGAGTGCCCACGGGTTCTTTAGAAGTGTGTGGGCGGAGAGGGCGTATTTTTTTTCTTTCATCATCCTTTCCACTGTGACCTGCCTTGCATTTGTCAACTCTGAATTTCATCAGCTTGTCATGTGCCCATTAACTAGCTTGGTCAGGTCCCTCCGAGGTCTCTTGCAGTTTTCTTTCACCTCATCTAACTTAAATAACTTATCTGCAAATTCTCCTTCCTCACCGTTTAGCTTTTTTTCAGAGCACTCTTAAATAGCACCAGATCCAGCGCAGAACCCAGTTCACCTCCCAGGCAGCCTGTCACTTTGTTGAGAACTGTTTATTCTTACTCTTTTCTGTCTCTCCACTAGTTTCAAACGCCTGGCAGCCCTTTACCCCATTTATTCACTATTTTGTTGACATACAAAGAAAACTAGTAGATTGAAGGGGAACAACTTTTCTCTACAGAAGCTCTGTTGGTTTATCCTCCTCACACCAGATTTTTCTCCCTATCGCATAAACTAAACTCTCTTGCTTTAGAGCCACATTTCAAGCATGAACATGTGGGAGTTTAGGATTTGTGGGCTTGCTCGCTAACAAGATCCAGACCTCAGGCAGGCTATCAACCACTCCTTAAAGCTGAGCAAGGGGGTTCAGATCTGAGGCCTGGGTTTGGTACTACCACCACTTTTCTATTTCATATGCACCATTTCTGTTCATTATTCCCCTTGCTACAATTAACCACCATTTCAAACCTTTGATCTTTACAACCCTCTGGAAAACAGCCACATAAAAGCATGTTATTAATTTCTGAGAATGACACCATATTCCTTTCTACTGCTTTGAAATACTTACCTGCTCTCAGCGATTCGCTGCCAGGCTGCAGGAGTTAGGGGAGAGAGGCTAGTTCTACCAGCTCTTGCCAACTGCAGACATTTAGGAGCCCACACCAGAACCCTGTTTATTGGTACTAAGACAATCTGCTGCAGTTGCTGTCTAAGCAACTAGATGGTTACAGGGATCTAGGCCCAGATCCTGTCTGAAATCAGAGGAAGTTAGGAGCCTAAAAATACCATTGTGCATCTGGGCCCTACTGTATTAGTACTGTAAGTGGGGGCCAGTTCTGGGGTGCTTCACCTCTTGTTGATTCATCCTCTGGCTTAAGGGGGAGGGCAGCTGTAGTCCAAGGGATGGTTCTGTTCAGCCCCTGAATGATTTTCAGCCACACTGAGACATGTCCCGGTACCTGCACAGGGCACAGCCCAGAGTGTGCTGAGGAAGCCAGGATTGTGCATCCCTGCAGGTCCTCTGCGCCCTATGAAAAGCCCCAGCGTCCAGACACCAGGTGCCCTGCCTGGGGCCAGGGGAAGTGCCCAGGCCTCATGTCCCCTCCCCTTCACAGCACCAGGACACCAGCAGGGGCTCTCCCAGGGGGCAGGGATGCAGGCACCCCAGCGAGTGGCAGGCATTGGGCCCTGGCCACGGGGCTGCCCAGCTGCTGCTGTGTCGGGCCTGGCCAGGAGAGGTGGCAGCAGCTGCTGCATCTCGGCAGCCTCTCTCACTAAGAGGTGAGCTAATCTGTGACTGCAGTGTTAGTACTTGTTAGCCCCCTTAACGGCTAAATCCGAAAATCCGGAGTCCAGAGCCTGGAATTATGTTACTGTAAGGGGCCCAAGGAAGTGCCCCAAAACAAGCATCCAGACAACGCTGGCTCTTTATCAGGGTCCCAAATCACAGTTGTGCCTGGCACTCTGGGAGGATGGCACTGGTAAATGTCGGCACAGCACATATGGCCCAGGCCAGAACCCCCTCTATTCAGGGCGTTTAGGGACATTGAAATAAATCCTTCGACCCCTCTACCCAGATATAACGCTCTCCTTGGGAGCCAAAATATCTTACCGAGTGATAGGTGAAACCGCGTTATATCAAACTTGCTTTGATCTGCTGGAACGCGCAGCCCCACCCACCCGGAACCCTGCTTTATTGCGTTATAGCCGAATTCGTGCTATATCGGGTTGCGTTATCTCGGGGTAGAAGTGTATAAGCAAGGAAGAAGGACTAGCTCACATATAGAGTTGCCTTCTTCTGACCCAATGTCCGTGCCTGAGACTAGGGAGAGGACACAAAGAACATTTGGCTGATGAAGATCCTTTTGCTGGGTTTTTTTTGGCTGTTTTTTGCAGGACAAAATTTGGGACAGAGTTGGGATGGGTCATAGGAGCCTATCCAGGTTGGGACACGTTCCAGCCCAAAAGAAAACAAAGCTTGAGGGCCCCAGGGGTTGTAATCAACTTTATTATGGTGATAATCGAGGCCAGCCCTGCCTCCTGGGAATGGAAAAAACCCTCCTGTGTAACAAGCACATTAAGGCACGGGGCTGGGATGGGGATGTTTTCACCCACGGTCACTGTTCTGAAGACACCAGGAGAGTGAAAGGGAAGAGAGGAATAAAAAGCAAGATCTGAGACCCTCGGGTTCCATATGTGTATTTTGAGCACAATCTGGAAAGTGGAATGGAGCAGAGGGACTTGTGTGACATGCTGTTAGCTTTCAGTGTACAGCTTTTGGAATTCACAAAGGTGGTGTGACAAAGTTCCTCCTCTACCTTGATGGGTCCTGCGCTTAGTGGCGAATTTGCTCACCTCAGTTATCTTCCCCTCTGGTGGAACCCACAGTCTGGGTCAACTCCTCCTGTGTCTGATCAGAAGTCAGGAGGTTTGGGGGGAACCCGGGCTTGCCCTCTACTCCAGGTTCCAGCCCAGGGCCCTATGGATCACAGCTGTCTATAGTGCCTCCTGTAACAGCTGCATGACAGCTACAACTCCCTGGGCTACTTCCCCATGGCCTCCTCCAAACACCTTCTTTATCCTCACCACAGGACCTTCCTCCTGGTGTCTGATAACGCTGGTACTCCTTAGTCCTCCAGCAGCACAGCCTCTCCCTCTCAGCTCCTTGCTCCCAGCTCCTCACACACACTTCCTCTCCTCTGGCTCCTCCTCCCCTGACTGGAGTGAGCTCCTTTTTAAACCCAGGTGCCCTGATTAGCCTGCCTTGATTGGCTGCAGGTGTTCTAATCAATGGAGCTATCTCCACTGCCTTCTAGAAAGATCTTAATTGGCTCCAGGTGCCTTGATTAACCTGGAGCAACTGCCATTTGGTTACCAGGGTACTAGGGATTTGTTAGCCTGGGGCTAACATACCTGTTCCTCAGTACTTTACTGTAGCCATCTGGCCTTGCCCCATCACAGTGGATTTAGATTCTCTCTCCTTCGTGGTTCACTTGTTCCCAGGAAAATACCCCCTAGCCACTTCCTCTGGGTCATTTTGCTGTCCGATTTGGTTATTACCAAGTTTTCTCAGCATTGTCACCAGAGGAACTAATGGAATTTGCTAGGAGAGGTAGCAGCACCTCTGCACACCTTTGGAGGATTAGCTGTCTGATAGTGGCCAGCTCTCTCATCATACAGGGATAAAGCCCTGGAGACAGGCCAGGGACACACTTGGACCCATATCGGTCCAAGTGAATTGCAGAAGTACTCAGTGGCTGAGATATGGGGATCAGAAAATGATCAGGGTTCGTTCTTGCCACAGCTTTATCTGCCAGCTTGTAGTGCAAACTAAGATATTTGATTGAAAATGATCCACCTGTATAGAGGAGCAGCTATGTTCATTCATGCTGGGAAAGCACAGGACACTCCTTATTCAAACTCTCTTACCCCAGCTGCCTGGAAAAGACATGGGGAGTGCAAACAGTTTTTCATATTACACGGACACTGTTTCCATAGGTCTAATATCTGCATATCACCATTGGATGGGGGCTGATTTTAGCTCCAGGCTCCTATGCACCGCTCAGGGGGCATAAAGGTGCCTCAATGGATTGGGGGAGAAATCCCCCTATGCAGGAACAGGGTAGGACTGAGGTAATTGCCCCTAAGCCCCCCCACTTTGTAGGGGGTGTACTGGCTCTGAGGGTGGGAAATAGGACATGCCTGAATCGCTGACAGGAACGGAGATTTTGGACTGCAGTACAGTAGCGGGGAAACTGCCTCAATTTGAGCAGCCCCAGGGCTGCTCTTACTTGTGATGGGGCCCATTTTGTCTCCTACTGCAGCTCAGAATCTAGGGGGCAAAGATGACTTAAAGTCACCTTTTCCCTCCTTCCTCTCAGGCTGCCCCTTCTGTCCTGTGTCTTTCAGGAGGCCCAGCACTGACTCTGGCCCATGCTATTTATTTTTGCATTTGAGAGGGGGGAACTTGGATCTGGATCCTGCATGCACTGGTGCAGATGCTTAGCATAAGGCCCTTCTCCTGCGAGTAGGATTGCACAAGTGCCTCAGTGTTTGCAGGATCAGGGCTTAGGCTGCTGCTTTCACTGTCTAGTTGTCTACTAGTGCAGAGCTATTGTGTTTTGGTTACCAACATTGCAGCAGACTGTCACTGAGCTTAAAAGACACAAGCCTACCGGGAACAGATTTCTATTTGTATTCAGGGTTCTGTGATTGCCAAACCTACATTTGAAACTGACAACGGATGCTGTAACTAACGAGACTATTTCAGTGTCAGGGTGCACTACCGACAACCCCTGACTCTTCAAAGGTCATGAGTCAGCCCCTCTCCCCGCCCCCCAATCACCAGTCTGGCTTACAATTCATTAGATTTTTTGAAAAAAAAATGGATCACATGCTCTCTCTCTCTCTTGACTTTCTGGTTTCTCAGCTTTTAGAGCACAATTGCTTCGCATTTGCAAGCTTTTCTCCAGCAACCACGAGGGTTAGTAAGGAACAGGTTTTTTTGTTTAAATGAAAACCAAGATTGTCACCTGATCACATGCCTCCTGGGGCTTTAAGAACACCAAATATTAGGAGTCTTCCAAGAAAAATCACAGGACTTGGAAACATTGGGCTCCTCAGCATTCCTCTTTTTTTTTTAATATACTTTGCTTGCAAAACCTGTGTTTTTAAAATGAATCTAGGAAATGAAACTGACCATCCTATTGCATCAGTGAAGTGCAAAAAACATGAAGCTGGTAGCAGAGGTGGTGAAAAGTCAATTGCATTTGGAAGTCTCTGTTTACTCTGTGTTACTGTAACTTTAGCAAAGGACAGGCATTATTTATCCATAACATCTCCCCTCTCCCCCCTTCATCTGGCTGCCCCGTGCCATATCCTTTGCAAGCAACTGGAGAGATACAATATCAGTTTCAAAGCATGGGCTGTGCTTCCCCAGTACCTGTGGGTAGCATTCCATAACAGGAATTTTGATCGCGGGCGCTGCTCCCATCCCAACCTGCTGCCAACCTGCTGCTTCTTTATCCTCACCACAGGACCTGTCAAGCGGTTACACTGTCTAAACTGTGACTGGTTTAACAGGGCATTGCTTCCCCCACTCCTTCTGGGAGCTCATATTTCTCACCTTCCCCCTCCAACATTTATCGCAGAGCGTATCTGTCACCCCTGCCTCTGGGTCCCTTTCCCTGGACTGGAAAGCCACAGATGATGGGGGAGGTGGCTGGCATCTTGTTCTCTGCTCATCAATCTCTTATCTGTGCCAACGCCCTTTGCAGAGTCAAGCTGTCTCCAGCCTTCATTGATTTTTTAAGAGCCGAGGATGTTTGTGTTTTAGCTAGTGGGCTGGAGAAATGATTTCAGCAATGGGTTCGTTGTGGAGAATACCGGTGCACTAGAACCTTTGCATTCCGGCCCATGGGGAATGAACTACCCCACAAGGAAAGTCAAAGTGGGATGCATGGGCATGCAAGTCCCACTGGTATTATTCAAGGGCACAACTTGGCTCCCTGTCTGTGTTGTGAACACGTAATATGTTCGTGTTGATACATCTTAAGAGTAACACTTTTCCTGTGTTACGAATAGCTCTTCATCATTTAAAGCAGAAACAATATTGAATGCCAGTGTTACCAAACCCCAAAAGTTTAAAAAAATCACAGGTCAGACCCCAAAACCTTGAGATTTCCCCCCAAAATCATGGGATTTTTCTAATAAAAGATACCGGGATTTTTGGTCTGTCTTTTGCTTTTTGAACTCCCCTCTGGGAGGGTGCATGGGGCAGGTCCAGTGTTGCAAACACTCCCAGGTGCACACAGCAAGGTGATTCAAGGCTCTCACACCAGCCTTGTAGGGTACAGCCTCCAGTTTCCCCCAATCCCCACCAGTCTCATTTGTTCATTCTCTGCCCCCAGGCCCTCCCCCCACCTGGCAATTAATGCAACCCTCCAACCCCCACATCAACTTTGTCCCTTGCAGCCCTCACCTCTGCTCCCCACTTCCGCCCAGCCACACCTCTGCTAGTCCTGCTTTTCCAGGGATTATTCACTCCCTACATTCTTCCCAGGCCTGGTGCTGGGGGCATGGAGAAGGGAGATGCAGGTGATCTAATGGAATGGTGGGAGGTCTGTGCAAATCTTATAAATGTAGTGAAGTCCCAGCAGCTTCAGTGAGCAGGGTATGCAGTTTGCATGGTGAAAGACGGACCAACAAGGCCTCTTGTGGACAGACAGCCTTATGGTCTCTGGTCTCATGACGGGCCAAGAAGATGGAGGCATCATACTGAGCAAGACCTACCAGCCCTTCCTGTGAATTACCACCGATGGGAAAAATGTGGCCTTGACAGAAAATGGTGAGGGAAAATTCTGAGCACTGCCAAGGACCTCCATGGTCAGCAGAGCTGGGGGGACCTGTAGTGAATTTCCGTGATTACAAGGTGAAGGTTACTTTTAAACATTCAGCAGTGGTGCTGGAAACCCAGGCACAAGGACATTGGGCAAGTGGATAAGAGAACTGGAAAGCAAAACTGATTACTAATGGAGTGTTTCATACTTGCACCTATGAGCTGAAGGATTTGATAGTGGCCAGCATGAAACAAGTGGGTGGGTTGTTTGGCCAGCTCCTGAGCAAGCAGTAATGTTTGAGTAAGTTTCCTAAATCAGACATGACATGCCCAAGGGGAGCAGAGGAAGAGGGAGGCATATGGAGGACAACGGGGAAAGATCATGAGATTGTTATTGTGCCATAAAGACACTTTAAAAAAATCCCATAATCAAACTGTATCTGCGTCTAGCAACCTGCTGCGTTTCTCACTGAATAGCACCTGCTCCAAGGAACGTCCTCAGCCAGCCCATCTTGCCCTTCCCTGCACATTTCTGAGACAGAAGGGAAGTTCAGCGAAGAGGTCACTTCTGCCCCAGCTACACTGCAGTGACAGCTCCTCTGGGCAGGTGGCGTGGGCGCTGCCTTCCTGGCTTTGACACCGACGCACGGTAATCGCCTAGAACCTAGCTCCCGGTGACACCGGCACACGCCTCCAGCACCTACCTCCAGACGTCAGCAGTCTCCAGCGCCTAATGTCTGAAGCTCATGACTAGGGTAGAGGCTTCCAGGTTCTAGGCCAGACACTGGAGACTGGTCAGAGGGTGTGGGTGAACTGGGTGGGGTAACTCTTCAGGAAGCTTTCTGCTGCCTAGGGGAAGATCAGGATGTACAAGATCACTGCCAGCTCCCTGATAGGGAGGTTAGTGGGGTGAGGGGGAGATGGGGGGTAAGCTGGGAGAGAGCAACAGTGACTGAAAAAGATTTGGTTGAGGGAGATTGATAAACATCTGAACCTGAGCTCCTACTGCAGCACTATGGCCAAAAGAGCTAATGCAATCCTTGGATGCGCAAACAGGGGAATTTCGAGTAAGCGTAAAGAGGTTATTTCACCTTTATATTTGGCACTGATGCAACTGCTGCTGGAATCCTGTGGCCAGTTCTGGTGCCCACAACTCAAGAAGGATTAGCCAGGATGGGTCAGGAATGGTGTCCCTAGCCTCTGTTTGTCAGAGGGTGGAGAAAGACAGCAGGAGAGAGATCACTTGATCATTACCTGTTAGGTTCACTCCGTCTGGGGCACCTGGCATTGGCCACTGTCGGTAGACAGGATACTGGGCTGGATGGACCTTTGGCCTGACCCAGTATGGCCATTCTTATGTTCAGGATAGTGATCAATTGCAAAGGGTTCAGAGAAGAGCCACGAGAATGATTAAAGGATTGGAAAACACATCTTATAGCCATAGATTCAAGGAGCTCCATCTATAGAGTTTAACGAAGAGAAGGTTAAGGGGTGATTTTATCATAGTCTGTAAGTCCCACATAGGAAACAAATGTTTAACAAGAGGCTCTTCGGTCTAGCAGAAAAAGGTCTAACACGATCCAATGACTGGAAGTTGAAGCTAGACAAATTCAGACTGGAAATAAGACATTTTTTTTTAACCAAGAGTAATTAACCAGTGGGACAATTTATCAAGAGCCATGGTGGATTCTCCCTCACTGGCAAGGTTTAAATCAAGATTGGATGTTTTTCTTACAAGATCTGCTCTGGGAATAACTTTGGGGTTGCTCTCTGGCCTGTGTTCCGCGGGAGGTCAGACTAGGGCTCCACAGTGGTTTCTTCTGGCCTAGGAGTCTCTGAATCTAGGTAAGTTACCATGTGCTGCTGCCAATGGCTGGTTTGGCCAATGGTTTTGAAATGTTAGTAAGCTCAGGACTAGTAATGACGGGGTGATTATTGCTGAGCCAGGTGCTCTCACAACCTTGCAGCCTCTGGTAATGCCTGGGCCCTTAACCCTGCCCAAGGCTTGGCCCGGAGGAGAGTGGGAGAAGTTAGCAAAGGAGACAAGCCTTTCTTGCCATTCGTTATTCATGCATGCCAAAGGGCAGGTGCTCTGTATGTGAAGCACAGAAGAAAGAGCTCAGAAAGTCCATTCCACATAGACGGGGACTGACGTGAACGAGGATCTGAACTATTCCCAAGTGTGGGAAAGTTCAGCTCCAGGATCTGAGCAGCAGCAATTCACTATCTATCCTCCTGGTACCAGAGTGTTTGTATGACTCCAGATGAGGGCTATGGAAAAACGAATGCATAGACAGCCTCCAAAGAATCCCTCCAGATCGCTCATGAAATCCTGCTCCTGCTGGGACAAAGCACCAGGGGAGTGTGGTTAGCTTCAAACTGACCGCCCTGTGCCAGGTGGGTCCAAGAGAGCTGCTGGCTCTTTAGTTCTGCATGGATATTCTCCAGGCCCCACTTACTGTTCCATCCGTCACACTGGTGCAAATGGAGTAAAACGCTATCATTTGGTGTCTGTGGGATTTGACACTCAGTTGGTACTGGTGTAAATGGCGTGGCACTGAGGAATCAGCTCAGTGGGGTAAGCAGAGGTCCCTAACTAGGGGGGTGCACACAAGCCCTTATACCTGGATGTTTCAGCAATCAAACATCCCTCCTCAGTGTTGGTGGCATGAAGGCCAAGACCCTCAAAGCTTTTTATGCACCTAATTCCCCTAGACTGAACCAGTCCAGATGCATTTCTAACATGCCAATGGCTGTGATACCTCGACTCCTCAGGGCCCAATTCCCCTTTGCCATGCACCATCTATTGCCATAAACATCTGGAGCAAAGGGAGTGTTTAAATGCTGATGAATCAGGATAGTGCCTATGGGAATTAGGTGCCTAAACACCTTCGAGGATCTTGGCCTAAACGTGTAATTTTAAGTGAGTCATATCCCCCTCTTAGAGCACCTGATTTAAAGCAGAGCCATTAACACGATTACTGTTTGCATTCCCTTGCACATGACAAAAGATGGTTCAGTGCAAGATGTGATGTGCACTAGATAGCCCATCCCCCCCCCCCCCAGCGTTCCGGCTACATGGTCTGGGAGGCAGCCACCAACGTGTGCACTCCATGGAATGGGAGGTGTAACAAGGAAGGGGCAGAGGATTTAGGATCGTTGGCCGACGGAAGTAGCTGCCCGCGGGAAGCTGATTCCGCTTGCAGTGCACCCAATGTCCTCACTGACGCCTGTGCTGGGTGAGTGTCAAATGCTACCATCCTGAGACGCGTAATAAACACTTTTCTGCAGCTGTAAATGGTGATAGAACGTGCAAGGCAAAAAGTCTGGTGATTACAGCCAGGGGCATATTGGAAATGCAGCTGCACTGGATTAAATTAGATTGATCTAACCAGAGCAGTTGTTGTGGGGTTTTCCCACCACCTTGTTAGCCACAAAACATGGGCTGCACAGAAAACCTAAGAAACTATTTAATCTGAAATTTTCCCCTTGGGAGGCACATCTGAAAAAGAAAAAGGCCCATGAGGGCTAAACAGAGATAGAGGAGTATCTGTTTGGTCTGAGGCACTCTAACTTGCTGAGTATTAAAGTGAGTCACCCAATCCTGGTCAAACTGCTTAATTTCAGTTTTACTGTCTCATGACTTTGTCTGTGTGTGTTTTTTGCAAAAGCCACTGAGAATGCAATCACTGTCATTGTGCAGCCGCTGGTGAAAACGGGCTGGGCCTCTCCCCTCACCTATTCCAGAAGGTAGCAGCAATGGGTGAACATCAGAAGGTGTGGGGGTCCAGGTGGGAGAATCTTAGGTGAATGTTTTCATGTTGGTTCTTATTTTATCCAAATGGCATATGCAGCCCAAGTAAATATTTCATCTCTCTGTCCCCTCTGCTGCATGGTAGAATATGATTCCTCACATTCTGGTATCATTAACTCAGATTGTATCATACATTTTTATAGTGCCTTTCATGCCAAAGGATCTTAAAAGTGCTTCACACTCTACTGTGTATACAGACATGCAGCCACCTCTGGAGCTGAGGAGAGTGATAAATTGCATGAATTGCACTGGAAGAGGGGGAATTTGTCTTAGGAGAAATGCTTTTGCAAAGAATGCCATGGGATTTTTAATATCTTCACAGGAGACCTCATCGGAAAGACCGCCTTGCTTGGCACTCAATTTAGCTATCTCGAAAGGATTGAATCAACTGAACCTGCAATTCCAGGGCATCTAGTTACCCCTAGCCCACTAAGCCTCCACTCTGGCATCGCTGTAGCAATATCGTTTCCTGAGACACTGTCCTTGTGCAGGAGTGGGGCAGAAAGGCTGTTAAATGTTCTGGTGTGATGCCATTCAGAAAGGCCACGACCGCACCAGTGGGAAAGAGGTGAGGTTGACAAAATACTTCCTTTCTTCCCATATAGAATCACAGGGGCTGGAAGGGACCTCGAGTGGTTATCTAGTCCTGTCCCTGCACTCAAGGCAGCACTCCCATCACTGGAAGCACAGTTGGAATTTCTCTGCCAGACCTAACAGGACTCCCCCGTGTTATGTGGTTCAGACACGTAGGCAGGGCTTGACCTAAATGTGGAAGAGGAATGGAAGCCTGTGCAGAGATTCCAGAAAGGTAGAGGGAAGGCAGAGCAGCAGGGACGAAAGGGTTACTTTATATATTGGGGGATACTGTTGGGAAGCCACTTGAGCTACCAGGGACAGATGCCCAAGGCCCAGTCAGTGTGTGGGGAGCGTTGTTTTCCTAGTGCACTCTGCATCCCCTCAGACCCTGCAGATCAGTTCATTCTCTTCTGCTGCACAGGAGCTGTTGCAAGTGAATGCGCTGCTGGAATCCTGGTTTGGTGCCTGAAACTGGAATGTCCCCATCGAATGCCGTGTTCTAATTATGTCTCATGTTTCTATTCCCAGACAACAGGCATCCTGAGGCTTCAGTAAACAGCTTCCTCTACAGCCGTTCTTCAGAGCTGTGCTCACCTCCCTCCACAGTGACAGGAGCTCATCCCTGGCCAGCTAAAAGGAGATGCTTGGGCAGCCTCAGAACATGTGTACAAGCACTTCACCTGATGCCCTTCTAAAGAAGCGTGGTCAGGGGTTACAGCCCGGCCTGGGAGCCATGACTCCTGGGTTCTGTGCCCAGCTGTGCCACGGACTCACTCAGTGACTGTGCCTCTGTTTACTTATTTGACAGCACAGATGGCATCATGGTTTCAGAAAGACCCACCCCCTGGCTATTTTGGGGGGCAAGGAATCGCTCCTCCCGGTCTCTCTCAACACCCACCCCTTCTCTACCAGGGACTTTCCCTCCATGGTCAAGTGGGAGTAGGGTGACCAGATGTCCCGATTTTATAGGGACAGTCCCGATTTTGGGGGCTTTTTCTTATATAGGCTTCTATTAACCCCTACCCCCATCCCAATTTTTCACATTTGCCCTCTGGTCACCCTAAGTGGGAAGGGGATCCCCCCCCAGTATGTCTCAAAGATGGGGCCTGCCCTGCTCAGCCCAGCCCAATGGTTCCCAGGGCTGGGGAAGCCTGGTTTGAGTGTTGCTAGCCTGGCTCACACAATGCATGTTACATTTCTGCCTGGATTGCAGTTGCAGATGTGATTTTACACACAGCCGTGTGCAGTGGGAATGCTTCCTTCAGCTGTAGGAGGAGTTGTAATCAGTGCAGGGAAAATCCAGCTCTTTGGTGTAAGAAAGCACAAGTGCCATTTTGGTGTTCCCACTATGAGTGGGCGCATCACAGCAGTTCTGAGCACGCTGCATCAGAGGGAGCCTTTTGCAGCTTTTTTCTGAGGAGGTTGCATTTGGATGACATAGAGGATGGGAAGCAATGGGGTAAGAACCAGCAGCTTGGCCTAGCGGATTGAGCAAGAGACTGCAAGCCCTTAATTCCTGATTTCTAATCCAAGCTCTACCTCTCACATTTCCAGTGCCCTTTAGCAAGTAACTTCTCTCATGGTTTTTCCCTGGGTAGAAAGGGACCATGCGTGAAAAGGTCTGATGTGCATGACTGGTGCTAAGGGCACCGGTCGCAGATCAGCGTCCCACTGTGCTAGATGCAGCACAGGCATGGAACAAGGAGCCAGCTCCTTGCCCAGAGAGCTCCCAATCCAGGGACTCAGGAGATGTTATAGGGAGCTGTAACAAACCACCAGTCAGGGGAGAATGTGGGGACAGAAATTCACATGCCTGTCATTTACACAACTGACGCTAATGGAAAAATAAAGATAATTTACCCATTTGCCTCCAAACAAACCTACTCACCATAGATTATTGGGGCAGTCAAATTTTGCAAGCCTGGGATATTGTCTTTGCTTTCACAGAGGTTAAAATCTGTTCAGAACTTTGGAAAAGCGACCTATCCACTAGACTGGGTGGGAGGCCTGGGTCTGATTCCTGGCTTGGCCACTGGTCTACTGAGAGACCTCTTTGCCTGCCCACTCTTTGATGGTCTTGTCTATTTAGATTGTAAGCTCTTATACTCCTCAATCTAGCAGAGAAAGGGCTAATCCGCTCCAATGGCTTGAGTGAAGCTAGACAAATTCAGACTGAAAAATAAGGCAGACATTTTAAACAATGAGAGTAATTAACCATTGGAGCAACTTAACAAGGATCACACTGAATACTTCATTACTGATCATTTTAAAATCAAGCAGGATGTTTTTCCAAAAAACAAAACAAAACTGCTCTAGGAATAACTTTTCGGGGATGTTCTATGGCATGTATTATGCAGGAGATCAGACTAGATTCTCACTATGGTCCCTTCTGGCCTTGGAATCGCGTGTGTGTGTGTGTGTGTGTGTCACGCTGCAGCTGCTAATAATCATCAAGCAGGTATTGTTACATCCAGGTCAGTAAACAGGTAAGTGAACAGAGACACAGAGAAATAAAGTGATTTTGCCATCAACTCATTTTGGAGCTGTGGGCAACTCAGGAGCAGATCCTGGGAGTTCTGACTTGCAGTCCTATGCTCTATCCACCCCTTCTATGCCTGTACAGTCTTTGGCCACTTCCCTCAGACTGCCAACTGGAGCTGGACAAATACCATACAAAAATATTAATGAACCATGAGCGCATTCCTTAAACTCCACTCAGCAGCCCATTAATTCATTTCTCTCAAGCATCCATATGAGTAACACCTTTGTTTGTAGAGAACAAGAGCCTTGTGAGTACTCACATGAACATGGGTCAGCAGGCAGAGTGTTTGCAGGGAAATACCTTTATGGCCCTCCTCCTGTTTATAAGAGTTTCAGTCATCCAATCAGCAAGTAGAAACGATACCATGTGACAGACCAAATAAGGAGAGTGAGACTCCACACCACCAATCATGGATTGTGGCAGGGCCCACTCATTCCTACCTCTTTTCATCTCCACACACAGCTCAGAGACCTTCTGCTGGTAAAACAACTGTGCAGTTTATTCACAATATTGGCTTTTGCCAGCCTTATATACTAAACAGCCTTACCTCAGGAGCTACTTGCATCCTTCTATCCTACTTCCTTCCCGTGCCTTCTGCACCATCAGCCTAATGGTTTAATTAGCCTGGTAGTTCTTCTCAGCCTATCAGTTGGGGACAGCTCTTCTTAATGAGGTCTGCTCTGGAGAAATTAGTTTGAGCTGCAGAGGGCTTGTGCCCATCCAACCTCAGATTCCTAACAGGTGCGGTTTCCCAGCCCTCTGTCACATAGAGCAGAGGCCAAGGCAGAGACTGCTACTCAGACATAGCAAGATTGGAACCTGCAACCCCCTGAATTCTGAGACCGCTAATCTAAGCCCCCTGAGCTATGTCACATAGAGATTGAGTTACCAAAGACACAGTCCAACGGAACAGTTTGCAAGCAATCCAGGGGCTGAAAGAGGTTGGTGCTAAGGGTTTGTCTAATCATTTTAAATAATGACGATACCTGTGAAAATCCAAGTCTGTATGCAGGTAATTCATGACCAGAAAAAAAGGAATAGATTCAAAGAATAAATGAATGAGTGCCTAGCTCAATGGGGGGCTGCTCCATGACTAGGGCTACTCTGCTCTATGTAATAATAATGTCAAAGAATAGTTCATCTCCCTCCCCTCCTAGCAAGGGCAGTCAGACAGATGCCTGCCGGTTGCAAACCAGACATAGCCTGCAACCTCAATTCACACAGAGCGCCGCACAGCCACCCAACGACGTTTTCTACCCACTTGGAGCTGAGTTTGAACTAGGGAACCTCAAATAAAAGACCCATCTTCTTCCGCCTCTTTTCTTCTCATGACAAAATGTCTTTACAGACAGGGGAAGCAGTCCAGCATCACGAGTCAATCATCTTCCTTTCAGAATGAAAGACCCATATTCCATTTAAAATCTCTGGGTTCAGTCAGTCCCTGTGGAGCCCTCTGACTAAACTCACGGCCAAATTCCTCATTTAGGGTCTGACCCTGCTCCGCTGAAGTCAGTGGGCATCTTGTCTTTGATTTCAATGGAAGCAGCAGCAAGTATAGGCAAAGGCATCATACAGAAGCCATCTACTGTTACTGTTCCTTCCTACGTAGGTCATTTAATCTTTCTCCCCCTCTCCCCCCAATAGCCGATTGAATCACTCTACTTAGTAGCATTTTCCAGCTGTAGCTCTCAGAGCATTTCGCACAGGGAAGTATTCTTATCCTCGTTGTACAGATGGGGAAATGGAGGCAGGAAACAGTTAAGTTACTTGCCTGAGAACACACTGTGAATGAGAGATGCTGCCGTATCACAGCAATGAATGGGATGTCAAGAGCAAACTAGAAAGAGCTATGCATTTCTGAACTGGCCATCACCCTTGTCTCTGGGCTCCCAGAGCTACATATGGTCCCAGGGCACGGAGTTATTAAAGGCAGAAGTTTAAAGCCAGCAGTCAACAATGTCTCCTCTTACATTGCCCAGGTCCATTGTTTTCAAAGGAGTGGGGGATGTTTGTTGATTGTGTATGTTGGTTACTACCAGTTTTGAGGATTTTCCATGTATCGCATGTCCCTCCAAGCCACAGTGCACTGACCCAGACACAACACTGACAGCTGCGGAGTAAATAAATAAAAACAGAGTATTTTGATCTTGGTGGGGAAGTGTTGGGCGCGCGCGCGGGGGGGGGGCGGATCAGACAGATAGAACAGGAGGGCCACAGCTGTGAAAGGAACAGATGCAGCAGAGGGAGAGTGAACGTAGGGAGCAGGGACTAAAGTTCCACAAATGTAAGCAATGTTGGAAAGTCTTGGAGAGGGGCATGCATATTTGGGACAGGTGGAAAGTGTTTACATTAAAATAAGAAGAGCGCTCAGCTGAAAGAATGCTGGTCATAATACCTGTGACCCAAACTGACCCAAGAAAAAGCCCAGCGCTTTGACATCTCTTCTGTGCAGCTTGTTTCTCTTCCACACCAGCAGAAGGCCATTCAGTACAGGCCCAGTTCCGAGCACTCTTTATCTTCAGGGACCTCAGTGGCAGTTGCAAGGACTGAGGCACTCAGGCCCAGAGCCTCGGAGGGATGGGAGTTAGGCACCTAACTACATTTGAGGATCTGGACCTCAGAACCTTGCTGGAGTCGGCTCTAAATCACTCTTTGTGGATACACAACAGCATTCCCCAGGCACATTCACAGAATCATAGGAATGTCGGTCTGGAAGGGACCTCAAGAAGTCATCAAGTCCAGCTCCCTAAGCTAGACCATCCCTGACAGGTGTTTGTTCGACCTGTTCTTAAAAACCTCCAGTGACAGGGATTCCACAACCTCCCTTCGAAGCCTGTTCCGGAGATTAACTGCCCTTAGAGTTAGAAAGCTTTTACTAATATTTAACCTAATTCGTTGTCCTACCTGGCCATGCAGAAGGATTGATCACCATCCTCTTTATAACAACCCGTAACACATCTGAAGACTGTTGTCAGCTCTCCCTTCAGTCTCCTTTTCTCAGGATTAAATGGGTCCAGGATTTTTTAACCTTTCCTCCTAGGTCAGGTTCTCTAAGCCTTTGATCATTTTTGTGGCTCTCCTTTGGACTCTCTCCAATTTGTCCACATCTTTCCTCAGGTGCGGTGCCCAGAACTGGGCAAAATACTCCAGCTGAGACCTCACCAGTGCCAAGGACAATTATCTCCCCTGTCTAACATATGGCACATTGTAGTTTTCAGTCCTGGTGGGGTTTTCATCAGAACACAGGACTGAAATGGCCCTCCTGGGTCATGGACTCCAGCCCTGTCTTATAATCAATCTGTAATATAATTATCACCCAGCAGAAGTCAATTCTCCACTCATGTATAAACTGCATTGTGTGAAGAATCACATACAGCTTTCTCCAGCCTCTATAAAATGGGCCACCTTTGCCAAATGGAAGTCAGGCTGCTGGTGGCCTGTGTTACAGTGCAGGTAATCTTCGGCCAGCCAACTCCAGCAGTCCTGGAACTTCCTGGCTAGCTGAGCTGTTCCTCCTGCTATCATGACACAGTCAGCTATTGTGCCGTGCATGTGTTCCCTAGATCAGTGGCAATGAAATATCATTGATCTGTATGGTTCTTTGTTCCAGGGCTTCCTTTAGAATTCAGACACCTTTAGAAATACAGTCACAGCTGGCAATATTGACAAAATGTTGTCCTTTCATCCAAGGATCTCAGAGAGCTTTATATAAACAGTAAGGGGGGCGTTTTCAAAGGAACCTATAGATGTTTGGTGCCCAAGTCCTGCTGAATTTCCAGGGGACTTGGGGAGCTGACCCCCACTCTAATTAACTAACCCTCACAAATCATACCAGTTTGCACAGCACCTCCCACAGTGGAACTCCACCCTGTGTGGCCTCTTGCTGTTGCCACAACACATATGTTTAATATAGTAAAAGAGACAGAGCAATGATTAGTGCAGAGCAGGGAAGTGATTGGCCCAAGGTCACACGGTGGGTCAGTGTCAGAGCCAGGAACAGAAGCCAGGAGTTCCAGCTCCTAGTCCTCGGCTGGTCCTCTGAGCTCTAAGTCCACACTCTCTTCCAGGCATTTTCTGCCTGACATGACTTACAACTGGCTCCAGGTGGAAACTTTCATCAATGCAAGTATTTCACTAGAGGATGCTCAAAGGCTACTTGGGGGGGGAGGGGAGGTTGATCCTTTCAGCCAAATTAGAGGAAGAATTATAAACATAAGGTCATACTGAGAAACATTCTCTGAATTTATTCACACCCTTTTCCCTAGATAAAAATAACTTTATATGTTAAGTTTAGGACCACAGAAAGCCCAGCGGATAGCAAGGGATTATTGGAAAAGGGCAGCAGGGCAGTCTAAAAGAGTCAGGAGGGACATCTTGAATGGTTTCCATGAGGAGTATCATAAGTGCAAACTTTATATACAGCCTGTACAAGAGCATCTACAGACCACTCTATAGATGTTCAAAGAGTCATTAGCCTTTCTAGTATCACTTTAAATCCAGTGTCCTAAAAGCACAAAACTATGCCTTCCATTTTAGTTATATAGGGTATAAAAATACCAGTGGATCATAAAAAAATGTGTCTGTTACAGGGCTGAAAGTCTTTAATGAGGCACATAGTGATAACAAAAGTGTTGAATCACAAAAAATAATCTCAACAATTTGCAATTCGAATCAAATGTATTCCTTACTGTATAATGTTCAGATATAATGGTGCTGGATACTAAAGAAAAGATAGATAGATAGATAGATAGATAGATAGATAGATAGATAGATAGATAGATAGATAGATAGATAGATAGATAGATAGATAGATATCTTTACTCACTATATCAGTGCACAGATCTCCTGGGGTGGTTTTGAAGGGGTTTGTTGGAGTCATATCCAGCAGCAACAACCATTTATCACATATATCCTATTGCTTCCAAGATGGAGTCTAACAATCCCATAATCCTAGTCTGCCAACTTCCCAAAGTCCATCTGCAGGTAGGGTGGACTCTGGCCGCAGACATCTCATTGGCTCATGAACAGTGAGCCTGGTCCAGAGCATGACTCTGAAACTAACCTGCCAATGTCCCTAAATCCTAGACACACACACCTGTCTTTGGTGAGAACAATAAAACAGAACAAGTCTAGAGATCAGTCCCAGCCATTTGTAGATAGAAGGTGGCCAAAATAAAAGCGAGGTGAGGGACGTTAGGAACATCTAACTACCGTTGTTACTTATAAACTCATGTCTTCCATGTGCATCGTTCAATTAACTTCAAACTGGCAGCTCCCCAAAAGTCCTCACTACCCCAAGTTCAGGGCAATGTAGCAATGGGGAATAAAGTCTCCATCACGCAGCTGAGAAACAGGAATCTAGACAATGACCAACTGGCCACGTCTCCTGAGTCTCCACCTCCAATGCACTGTCCTTTGGTGCTCCCTCCTCACCAATCAAGTGTACAGAGTTATCATGGAGACCTTCTATTTGGTCACTGATCTTAAGTTCATTCCAAGTTACTGAGGCCCTGTGGACTCTGTCTAGGGTAACCGTGCTGGAGGCAACTTTCTTACAAGAACTGTGTTTAAGCACAGATTCATTTTCAACAGCAGCATGTGGATCCCAAAGCATCTGACCTTCATCTCCACTGGAAATTGGGTCAACATGGAAAGAAATTGAAAGCCAGCATTTTAACTCTAATGTATTTCTAAACCATTGTCCTTTCACCCAGGAAACTCGACTTCAACCCTCTTAGAGCCAGTCAAGTTCAAGGTCTCTGTCTTTATCTTCAAGACATTTGAGTACTTGGATCCAGCATATCTACAAGAGCCTAAAGCCCTGGGATGAAGACAATGATCAACAACTTCATTTCTCTGACCCCATAGAGCTCAATAAGAGTAAACCTCATCTGTGTTGGAGACAGAGCATCCTCAGAGGCTGATCCTAGGCTATAGAATGAAATCTCACAGGGACTAAGGACCATCCTAAACCTCCCCATCTTCTGCTCCCCACTCCGGGTACATTTCTGCCATCTGCCTTCACTAACAAACACAGAGCAGTATCATCACTTAAAAAAAAACATTCCTCCTCCCCAAAAAAACACACCACTGCACACACAATTATCCCACATGTGACAGATGTTCATCACATAGCTCAGACACTACAGTGCTGAGGGTGGTGTAGGAACCTATAGAGAATAGAATAGAATAGAATAAGAACATACGAACTTAAAAACAGCCATACTGGGTCAGTCCATCCAGCCCAGCATCCTGTCTGCTGACAGCAGCCAATGTCAGGTGCCCAGAGGGAGTGAACCCAACAGGCAATGATCAAGTGATCTCTCTCCTGCCATCCATCTCCACCCTCTGACAAATAGAGGCTAGAGACACCATTCCTTACCCATCCTGGCTAATAGCCATTAATGGACTTAACCTCCATGAATTTACCAGTTCTCTTTTAAATGCTGTTATAGTCCTAGCCTTCACAACCTCCTCAGGTAAGGAGTTCCACAAGTTGACTGTACGCTGTGTGAAGAACAACTTCCTTTTATTTATTTTAAACTTGCTGCTGATTAATTTCATTTGATGGCCCCTAGTTCTTATATTATGGGAACAAGTAAGTAACTTTTCCTTATTCACTTTCTCCACACAACTCATGATTTTATAGACCTCTATCATATCCCCCCTTAGTCTCCTCTTTTCCAAGCTGAAAAGTCCTAGCCTCTTTAATATCTCCTCATATGGGACCCGTTCCAAACCCCTAATCATTTTAGTTGTCCTTTTCTGAACTTTTTCTAATGCCAGTATATCTTTTTTGAGATGAAGATACCACACCTATACGCAGTATTCAAGATGTGGGCATATCATGGATTTATATAAGGGCAATAAGATATTCTCGGTCTTGTTCTCTATCCCCTTTTTAATGATTCCTAACATCCTGTTTGCTTTTTTGACCGCTGCTGCACACGGCGTGGATGTCTTCAGACAACTCTCCACGATGACTCCAAGATCTCTTTCCTGTTTAGTTGTAGCTAAATTAGCCCAGTAGAATAGGTTTCTACCCCTATTTTCATCCCATTCCCCACTACACTCACTCACTCACTGTGCTCCTCACTGTTGAGTTCCCATATCACTGCTATCACTCTTCTGGCCAAAGGAAATGGGACAACCTTTGGAGTTGTCAGTGCAGCTCCTTAATCAGCAGAGGGGAAGTGTTTAGTGATGCTCGGCACTCCCCACCGTAGCGGAAGCAGGGGATGGAAAGGAAAACACCATCTTTCTTGCTGCAGTTGGCAGAAATAGCTGCTGCTCGGTAGCTACTAAGGGTTGGCCAATAGTTCTAGTATTGTTCTGCTCTATAATTCTCAAATTTCAGCCCGATGGCATATGAAACGCCCAAAATATCCATCAACCAACAGCCAGGGGTGTCCTCTTTAGGAATTTCTTTGTGCTTGGAAATGTGGATACAAATGTCACTATCTAAGGGTTAAACGACACAGATCGGGGGGGATTTAATGGAAGGAACTAGTGGTGCATATTAATCCATCCCATTGTCTTGAGTTTCCTGGGCTGCATGCACTATGCCCCATTACTCCGGCATGTCACAGCCTGCACTGTTACAAGACATTCCGTACTCACAACCAGCCATCGCCTGCCAGCTCAGTGAACCTGCAGGTCCAAAAACTTAAGGGAAGAAAAAAGAATGGCATTGGGAACAAACATTTCTAGCTGCATCTTTCAAATAAAGCCAGTTAAAAACAAATGCATTTAAACTAGAGATGGACCAGAACCACAACCTTGAACACAAACCACTTCAGGGATACAGGATTGAATTGAAATAGCTGAATCTAAATCCACCCTCTGGTTTTGGTTCTGAGTCTTACCTAATACCAAAAAAGGCCTATTTTCCCAGTACTGTTATTACTTATTATTTGCATTACCAGAGCACCTCGGTCATGTACAGAAACACCCTGCCCCAGAGAGCTGACAATCTATGACACAAGACAAGAGCTGAATACCCAGACAGTGGGGGAGGTCTAGGTTGGATATTAGGAAACACTATTTCACTAGGAGGGTGGTGAAGCACTGGAACGGGTTACCTAGGGAGGTGGTGGAATCTCCATCCTTAGAGGTTTTTAAGGTCAGGCATGACAAAGCCCTGGCTGGGATGATTTAGTTGGGAATTGGTCCTGCTTTGAGCAGGGGGTTGGACTAGATGACCTCCTGAGGTCCCTTCCATCCCTGAGAGTCTATGATTCTAAGACAGGGGAGCACAAGGAAACAATGATGACAGAGTGTCCTCTCATGCAAGACATAAAAAGGGTCCAAAGAGCCTGTGACGTATGCAATTAAGACCAGAGTCAAAGAAAGCTGGAGAAATAGCCTTCTTAGGGGCAGAAGTCACTCACACGGGGCATCTAAATGGCTCAGTCCTAGTGAACTGAAACACAAAGAAACCTGAACCCCTATTAAAAGGTGGTCAGTCAGCACATGCATGAAAAAGGCCCCACATGTCCTATGACTGAGACGGCTGTGACCTCACACCCTGGTTATGGGGCAGTTCTAGTCTGAATGTGGCTGAAAAGTGGCAGAGATCTCACTGGAACAGCTGATCTCATCCACCCAGCCACCTAGGTTCTACATTTACATGGAATAAAATGAACAGGTTAGGGGTGTGTGCTGTAAGTGGGCATGGCTGTGTTACTGAGGAGTGGTACGGAACCAGGTAGACAAAATTACACAGAACCTGAGAAAACCTTTATACCACACCACACCCTCATGCTAATATTACAGATTACATGTATGAGGTGGCATATAGATCCATGTATGATTGTGTGTGTGTCTCTATCTCTATATACAGAGACACACACACAGACAATAGCATTTACATATTATAAAATTATCTCATGCATATGTATAATACCAGTAGATACCATATAAATAATCATATATAGATTGTAGAGATACCCACACTCATGTACACTATGACCCAGATTCTGGCCCCTTTGCCCCACTCCAGTGGGGCTGAAGGAGCCGAAGGACCATAATGGGGCAGAAGTGGCCCTCCCTGGGAGAGATCTCCCAACACAAATGCAGTGGAGAACATCGTACGCAGTCTTTCACTTCCATCCTCAGTGGGGTAGGCAGGGGGACTAGCCAGAGTACTCTGTGCTGTGGTATTTAACAGCAGGTGAGCAACCCATAGGCAGCTGCGGTGAAGATGCTGTAAGTTAAAGCAGCACTAGGGGGCAGCACTGGTCCCTAGAGCAGGTCAGAATGTAACAAGTACGTAGGTGGCACAATGCCACTTTTGCACCCCCTTCCGTGGTCTGCGCCCCATGACACACCCACTACGGAATGTGGTCCTGTATCTATAATCTAATCCGTCACTGGTGTGCAGAGTAGAGCGGTCAGTTTCATGTGTCGCTATGATTACAAGTTGCTTTGCAGGAGGACCCTTGCTATATTTCTAATTTTCATTACAAAGAGATGACTCTGATGTGTGTGTGTTTTTTAAATAAGGTCTATTGCTTTAGCCATTAGCATCCATGTGGTGCCAGGACATGATTCTAGGTAACTCCACATCCTCCCAGTCCATCCTGCAATTTATGCTGGGCCCCAGATGACAGGGAAACCTGGACTGCAAACTCCCAAGGGTCCTTCTTTTCATCATGTACCACACCTACGAAAGCAGGGTCCTGCTCTCTGACCAGGGCACTACTTCAATATAGATACAGACCGACAACGGCAGCTTGTCAGCCCTTTCCTGTGTAAACACCCCTGCAGCACTGGGCCTCCTCGGCTCAGACTTTGCAAGAGTCAATACCGCCATAATAAATATGTCCACTAAGAGACAATCAGTGCACATGGCTGTAAGAGAGGCAGATTTGTGCTGCCGCTGAAGGTAACTCACAGAACCATCAAATGGCAGCAGAAATATGAAATAGTGAAATCTCTCCAGTATCCCTCTAGGGTAACTGCTGGAATGTTGTTTGTCTCAGAGTTTTAAGAAATAGTGTTTCTCAACAGGAAGGCCTGTCTGGAACCCAGACAAAGAGGGCTCTGGAACACGAGCCCTTGAATAACCCCATCACTGGGTCACGGTGACCCTTACGCATTCAAGCAGCAGCCAATGTTACTGCACAGCAGTGAATTTCACTCCCTTGCTGAGAAGCCAGATGAGCTGAGCCAGAGTGGATTCTCTTGAGGTAAAAAGAATGCCCTGAACTTTATTTCCCTTTTAGCTTCTGATTCCAAGATTCACGTCACTGAACAGGCTCGACTGTTATAAGATTCTATCACCTTCCTCTCCATGTCCAAACTGTTCTGCCAGGATTGTTTTAAATTGGCTGCTTGTTTCCAATGAGTGGATTAGGAAACATGAAAAACTCTGCAAGAGAAATTGTCCTCTTGCTTATAAAACTTACTTTAAAGAGGAGAACAGGATTTTTTGGAATTCAAGGTATTCCTCCCCACCTCTCTAATAAATATATACAGGATAGATAGATAGATAGATAGATAGATAGATAGATAGATAGATAGATAGATAGATAAGGTGGATGGGGAGAGAGAGAGAGAGAGAGAGAGAGAGAGAGAGAGAGAGAGTTTTGCTAGCTGCAATCAAGAAGCCTGTTAAAGTACAACCTGAAATGAGAGTGGCTAAATTATAAGGGGATACAAACATAGCCCCATTTCTTCTGGCCATTTTCTAGTGGTAACATGTATTTACTGCTAGCCTCCTTTTTTTTGTAGGTTCTGGGCAAGGAGCCGTGAGAACTCAGGACCCCAGCTCTGCTACTGAAAAGTCGCTTCGGACCAGATCCACAAAGATATTCAGGCACTCAATGCCCATTGATTTCAATGGAGTTACTCCCCTAAATACCTGTGAGCCTGATTCAGCAAACCAAGAATCCACCTGCTTCAGTGCCTTGCTGAATAGGTGCCTTATCTTGTCTGGTCCACAGCTTACCCCTTGTTCCTGCACTGATATCCAAGCTGCCTTAGGAGGTGTGATGCATTCATGTTCCCAAACTCTGAGATCCGTGGAGAAAAGGAGTTCTATATAAATTATTCCTGCAGATTACCACCCACAATATTCTTCTGAGTCTATTTATAGAGAACCAAATGTGTGGTAGATGTCCTGAAAAGCTTACAGTCTAAACAACAGAGATTGAGCAAAGAAGTGCACCGCAAAGCCAGGGGAATGCAGAGTAAAGTTTAGTACTGTGAGTGTTGTCATGCATGGAGTATATGTGTGTAACTGCACAGTGATAAAACTACCATCATGGACTTTGGGTTTAAAGATGGGCATATTGCTCACGTCTGCATCTGGCTGGCTACATTTACTCCTCGAGGACACCTTGCAGGAGCATGTAGGTTCTTCCCACCTGGAGCATGTAGGTTCTTCTACAGACTGGCTGGTATCTGTGTGGCTCAACCAGAGCATCTGTAAAAACAGAAAACTTATGAAGATCCACCACAAACACTTATTAAATACATGCAGCTCCCACCTCGCCCCCAGAGACTAGCGAAACCAGGGAGTGAAGAAAAGAGTGCTGAACGCAGGTGCTTTTTAATCTGCAGTAAGTATTTATGTGGCCTCCATCACAGTGGTATCTGAGTACCTTCCACTCTCTTAATGCATTTATCCTTGCAGTGCCCCTGTGCAGCAGGGCAGACTGCAGGACCATTGTACAGATGGAGAACCGAGGCACTGAGAGGCAAAGTGAATTGCCCAAGGTCACACAGGTGCAGGAAATTGAATCTGTGTCTTCAAGATCTCATGCTAACCAATGGGGCCCCCGCCTCGCTTTTCCTGGCCAATCTGCTGCTCCCTTCTGGGTATCTGGAGAGAGAAAGTAGCTTTGGAAGGGACTGCAGCCATTTCTCCTGCACCTGAGAATTAACCAGCACGACAAAGGAATCTTCAAGTAACACCAGCACCTCCATCCCAACAGGCAAGAGTCATCATCACGACTGCTGTGGTCTCCAGGGAAATTCCCGTATGTTTGTATGAAACAATCAGGTAACTGCTTGCCCTTAGTTGAAAACAGTAATATTTATTTCCCTTGGTGTCTGGCTCAGTGAGATAGATGGGACCAGTGTGAAAATCGACACCATGCTGGTATAACATGCATAACCCTTCACGGCAACTTTTAAGAACAACCATACACATGCACAGATGGCACACAAATGCACACATGCGCACACACACATCATATATGTAGATATAGTTCATTATCCCCTTGTACAAGACCACTCTATTATATGCACATTGTTGGCGTGACTGTATTTGCTCTAAAAAAAAAAGGGGGTAGGTGGGTAAAGAAAATATGAACTTTAAATCCAAAGTGCAGCCCTAGAAACCATCCTGCTTCTTACCTGTTTTGTCAGCTACCCAATTTCCAGTCCAAAAGACGCCTTCTTACCGAACAGGACCAGGAATTTCTTATGTCCCTCTTTTAGGGGGCAGAGTCCTTGGGTTTGAGCCGAGCACTGGCAAGTGAACAGTTCCGTTAATATTGCTTAATGTTTCCTAATCGGAAGGGAGATGAGGCGTCCTATCCTGCTCCCGTTGCAGCAATGATAAAACTCTTGGTGGCTTCAGTGGGAGAAGGATTGGGGCCCAGAGCAAACTGTCGACACGCCCCACATGCATCAGCACCTACAGGGCAAAGGATTTCATACGAAGGGTTGTCCTGTCACACTGTGGGAAGTTCACACTGAAATCTCCCTTCAGTCTGACCTCGTCTCATCAATTTCGCAGCATTCCTGCGTTAGCTAATCCACTGGTTCCCAAACTATGGTTGACAGACCCTCTGTGGCCCAGGGAGCTCTTGACGGTGGCCTCCAGAATGAAATAGGGGATTGTAGTATTGGAGGGGAACTGAATGCAGGATGGAGTTGATGTCTTACAAGGCACTCTACAGTATGGACACTTCAAAGAACCCTGTGCTAATGCTCAACAGTTGGTCACATACCCCCTTCTTTTAGCATAGCACTTTCTCCAGGCCCTGTGAAGCCTCTCTGAGAGTCTTATTTTATTCTCATTGCTGGTGAAAGGCTTTAAGTTGCTGCACTCCCTTTGCTGAGAGCCTATCATGAATAATCACTAGAATTGCTACAATTAAAGAAGTTTTCTTTTTCTGTTTCTTAGCAGCAGGAGTCTTGGTATTCATATGCTGTGGGGATGCAATACAGATTCTCATGACAATAGGTAAGTAGGTAGGTAGTGGTATGTGAGCGAGATGCATTCATTTCTTTCCCTGAGGCAATGTCTTTACTTCTTCAGACTGGCACGCGTCTCTATTTTGGATAATAGAGGTAATTATAGCTGGAGTGTTCCTACTGTAAATCCAGCATGCACTAACAGAAATCTTATTGCACAGAACCAGAAAATGTAAGGGTGGATTATGGACAGACTATGAAAATCACACTCCTTGTCTTCCATTGCTTAAGTCAAAGACTCAGTCAGCCTTCTGCTCTCCCCAAGGACCTATTTTCCTACACGAGATATGAGCAACGGACACTGATTGCAGGGGTAATCACTAGTATCCTGCGGTGTGAGAAAAGAAACACCAGAGAGAAGTTCATCGAGATACCTCAAACCTATCTGACACCAAGCAAAAGCTTGTGGTATTTTTTAAATCCTGGACAATTAAATTTTTCTAAAACCACAGATTTGGATGCAGAACATCTTATGAAACTTGAATGAGATATTTCCGCCCCTCTTTCCCTCCCCTGGTGTAATTACTCAGAAATCTATTATTATATTTTATGATGAAGCCTAAAATGTACAGCCCTTAGCCAGTTAAAAATATAGATTATCCAATGTAGTCCGATCCCCTTCCATCTTTTACCACCTGTGTTTTTTAAAAAATGCAAAGTATAACTCCTGGGATGTTAATGAATGTTGCACATGGCAGCTAAACAGAAACTAGGCCCAGATTCAGTTTACAAGCCAAACAATTTTAAGGGTGAAATTTACTTTTGTGAAGAAAGCCAGCCTAAGGCTTATGCATCTCTTATGCACTACAATACCTAAGGTGTGTCTACACTGGCAGAGTTACAGCGCCGGCAGTTACAGCACCGCTCAGAGAGCGCTGAAGGGAAACCGCTGTTGTGTGTTCACACTCTCAGCTGCCTGTGCAATAGCGTGTTCACACTTGTGGCACTTGCAGCGGTATTCGGAATGGTGCATTCTGGGCAGCTATCCCACAGAGCCTCTCTGCCTCTTCTGCTGCTAAGTACTGTGGGAAGGCGGATGGGGTCGCAGGGCATCCTGGGTCCTGTCCTGATGTCCCAGGATGCATTGCTTTGCATCCCAGCAACCCCTGGGCTTCCACCTGCATTTGGCGCCATCTTTCAACGGTTTGTGTACTGCACGCTCTGCCTCTTTGGGCTGCAGGAATGGATCCCGAGCTGCTGACCAGTACGCTGCTTGCACTGACCAAGACATCATCACTGGCAGTGGAGTTATTCCTTAAACTACAAAGGCAAGGGGAGTGCGAGATTGATCTTGGCACGTGTAGTAACTACGACGCGAGATTGCCTGTGGCATTCATGAAGGTGCTGACCACAGGGGAACGCTGCTTTTGGGCTCAGGAAACAAGCACTTGAGTGGTGGGATCACATCGTCATGCACGTCCGGGATGACAAGCAGGGGCTGCAGAACTTCCGGATGAGAAAAGTCACGTTCATGGGACTGTGTGATGAGCTCGCCCCAGCCCTCTGGTGCAGGCAGGTGAGATTGAGAGCTGCCCTGCCATTGGAGAAGCACATGGTGATTGCACTGTGGAAGCTGGCGACTCCAGACTGCTACAGATCGGATGCTAACCAGTTTGGAGTGGGAAAGTTGGACTTGTGTTGACAGAAGTGTGCAGGGCCATTAATCGCATCCTGCTCCGAAAGACCATGACCCTGGGCAATGTGCGTGACGTTGTGGATAGCTTTGCACAAATGGGCTTCCCTAACTGTGGAGGGGCGATGGATGGCATGCATATTCCAATTCTGGCACAAGACCACTTAGCCACCGAGTACATTAATCGGAAGGGGTATTTCTCTATGGTTCCCCAGGTGCTTGTGGATCACCATGGGCATTTCACAGACATTAGTGTAGCCTGCTCCAGAAAGGTGCATGACACACACATATTTTGGAACACTGGCCTGTTCAGGAAGCTGCAAGCAGGGACTTTCTTCCCAGACCAGAAGATCAGTGTAGGGGAAGTCAAAATGCTCATTGTGATCCCGGGAGACACTGCCTACCCCTTAATGCCATGCCTTATGGTACCATACATGGGGCACCTTGACAGCAGCAAGGAGCAGTTCAACAACAGGCTGAGCAAGTGCAGAATGACTGTTGAGTGTGCTTTTGGTCATTTAAAGGCTCGCTGGTGCTGCCTATATGGGAGGCTGGACCTGGCCGATGACAATATTCCTATGCTTATAGCCGCGTGCTGTATGTGCCTTAATATTTGTGAAGGGTAGGGTGAAAGCTTCACTCAGGGTTGGACCGCTGAGCTCAGCACCTAGAGGCTGAGTTTGAGCAACCAGAGACCAGGGCTATTAGAGGGGCACAGCACAGGGCCATAAGGACCAGGGATGTCTTGAGGCAGCAATCTGAAGCTGAAAGCCACTAATATTTGTTGCTATGCTCAAGAGTGCAGGGCTTGTAAGGCTAGGTTTTGCAGAAGCAGTATTGTTTGCAACACACAGACCACTCATTCAGTGATTTAAAACACAGCCAGTACTCACACACGTCGCTAACTGGCTGTCCCCAGGCAAGCACACACGAGCTACAAGACCCCCAAAATGGCGAGTAACCATAGGGACAGAGGAAATCAGTGTTCCAGGACCGTACTGTACACTGGGCTCTCTTGGGGAGAGCCAGCACTGTGTGTGGGGTGGGGCCTTATCATCATTACTGTCCCCACATTTTCCACAGGCTGTGTTCATTGTGGAAGATACCTCACCACTGAGAGTGAGCAGGGAATCAAGGGAGGGTCTTCTCCAAGATTGCGGCTTCCGCCCTGGCCCTTATGAGCTCGCCTGTGTGCAGCAATGGTCTCCCCCTCTCTCCCCCACAGTGATGGCAGAGTGTCGTGGGGAAGTTACCCTTAATGGGGCAAGAAACAAAGCAGCTCTGCTAAAGAACCTGTGGCAGCGGATTGCCCAGTATCTCCAATAGAGTTTCCTGGGGATCTCTGAGGCAGATTCCTGTGAAATGAGGGAGTCAATCAACAGCCTGTTCCACAGCTCAGACTAGGCCTGGGGTGATACGCGCATCATACAGACACAAGCCTGCTTTCTGCAACCCGCCTGCCCCTAATAGCTCCATCCAGCGATTCTCAAAATCAAAGCCACTTACCAGGGGCCTCCTCTCGTTTATGCTTAGCCAAGATCCGAGGGCTGTGACTGGCTAGCCTCCTCTGGGGTAGAGAAGAGCTCCCAGCTGCATGCATCTCTGACCTTCGAGTCGTCTTCTGCCTCTGGGTCCCCCTCCCCCTCTTCATCCAAGATTTCCTCCTCCTGGCTTGTCCACTCTCGTCTGGCACATGAGCCACCAAAGTATCCACAGTGGCTGTTGCACTGGAGGTGGGGTAACTGCCGAGTATTGTGTCCAGCTTTTTGTAGAACCGGCAGCTTGTGGCCACAGCACCGGAGCGGTGGTTTGCCACCCACACCTTGTGGTAGGCATTCTGCAGCTCCTTCACTTTGACCTTGCACTGCTGTGTCCCCCGGTCATGGCCCCTTTCTGTCATGCATCATGAACTCTGTCCATAGGTATCGTAACAGCTGGAGCACAGCTGGTACTGGACAGCCTCCTCTCCCCAAATGCTGACGAGATCCAGCAGCTCAGTGTTGCTCCAAACGGGGGATCGCCTGCTGTGTGGAGCAGGCGTGGTCACCTGGAAAGATGCACCGAGACCACTGCACGTGTCACCGAGCAAACAGAAAGGGGACTTTCAACATTCTCAAGGAATTTGAGGGGTGGGGATGATGATTGGTCATCTGACGGCAGGGCAGTAGAGTTCAAACCGATGACCAGAGAGGCGAGAACAGGCATTGTGGGACACCTCCCGGAGACCAATCACGGCACTGTAATCGCCACAGTGTCTACACTGGCACTGCGGTGGTGTACGCCCGGCGCAGAAAGCTCTACACCTCTTGTCAGGGTGGTTTTTTTACAGCAATGCAACTGTGCAATTTCAGCGCACTACGTGGCTTGGCAGTGTGTAACTTTGGGAGTTACAATGCAGAAAGCTGCTTTACTCTGCAGAAACTTGCCAGTGTAGACAAGGCCCTAGACACCACTGAAGTCCTGCATCAGCCCCTACATGCTGTGCTGGCTCTGTGCCCAGAGGTGATTTCCACCCAGTGTTAAGCTCAGATAATCATGGAGTTTCTAGACAAGCAGTTCTTTCCAAATATGCATTGAACCCAGATCTCTCGAGACCGAGTCCAGTATTTTCTTTTAGTGGTCTTTGGATCAAGCCTTAGTTACAGCCCTGCCACCTGGGATCATTGTATTATTGACAAAATCTGGAGTCATGCAAGCTTAGTCTAGAGTCATGAGATCTTTTGCTTCAGGTCATCTACGGATCATTCAGAGCAGAACTTCTTATTCCAAAGTCATGAGTCAGGCCCTCGACAATCATGAGATTGGCTTGACAACTCTGAGATTTTTAAGCAGTAATTAACTCAGGATCCTTTTTACTTGTCTTTTGGTTTTGGAGCCTCTTGGGGGGAACATGAGTCTCATTTTCAAGCTTTTGTTTGTAACAGTGAGGACCAGAAACTTGCTCCTTTTACATATATGAGAGGTGAAAGGCTCACATACTCACAGTGTCCAGGAGTAGGGTGTAAAAGTGTATGGCTGCTCTGTCACACCCGCTGCAGTGCCCTGCCTCAGTTTCCTCTTCTCTCAGGGCATAAGATATGAGATTAAATTTCCCCAGCCTTTCTACTTTATTAAGTCCAGAAAAATTTGAAATAAATTCCACCCTTCCACCTTCACTCAGAATAAAGTCTCCCAGGCCTTGCAGTCTCTCTGCTTGGGCCCTGGGGGCAGCACAACTCTCTTTCTTGGGCCTGTGTTTCTGGGCTCTCAGCAGCTTCCCCAGGCACTTCTTTCAAGATCCTTGCAGCTCTTTCCCTAGAGAAAGATCCCTAGGTCGCAGCCTTCCCCCTGCTGCTGTCCCTTTATAGGGCCGAAGAGCCTTTCCTTAAGCCCAGTTGTGCAGCAGGTAATCAGACACAGGTGCATGGGAGCCCGCTCTCTCTTAAAGGGCCCAGTCACCTGTGACAACGGAGATCTCTGAAAAATACCAAACATGGTCAGATTCATGATATAATGATGAGCACTGGCAACATTGCAAAAGTGACTCTTCCCCCTTCACTCATAGACAGCAGATGGCTAGCAGAATGACAAATCCACAACAGGATTCCAGTCTCCAAAATTGGATTCGTAAGTAAACCAAATCTCGGTGTGCTCTGAGTCTCACCCATCCTTAAACGAAGCATTTTGGCTGGCCTGGGTTTGTTTCTCAGCTGGAATGACTAGGATGAGCACTCCACCCCTTCTTTTTTAAATAGATTTAAGTCACACCATTTAAATTACTCAGAACATGGTGCAAAGGCCATCAAGGGAGGATTAAGTGTAACAGAATCTCAGCCGAGGTTAAAAGCTGGACAAACTGCCCCTTTAACTCGATGGTGGACCATAGGCCTTTAGCAAATCAACCTGCCCAAATGAAAGGACTTAATTATGTATGTCTGTATTAAAGGTGATGTGGGAGAACTTCAGTCATTACTGGAAGAGGTCCCAGTGGAAATGCCTCCATTAAGCTGGTAGGAAGCCACCAACTCTGGCTGGAATGGGCAAGCGAGCTACTACAGACATGGGGTTTAATTAGCGGGAGGTGTGAAAAGCCAGCGATCCAGCCCAGCATTCTCTGGATTTTGTCTCTGGCACATTAAGGGTTTGTCTGTTCCCCACGAGCACATTCTATTTTGGAATGTGTTCATTGTTTGGATGCTTTGACACAGCTGTGTCCGTTCATTAACCGCCCAACGTGTCACTCAGCTGAAGCGAAGGGCTTTGGGGGACTGTGTTCCAGAGGTCGGAGAGGGACGGGTGGCATGAGCAGGCCCAGGCAGAAGGGAGTGAGGGAAAGGAGGTGTCAGTGTGTAAGGTCTTTGGGAATGTCGGGCTATACGTGAGATCAAAAATCAGACAGGAGCAATCAAGAATGGGGCACTTTTTCACAGCACAAAGGCTGCCACTTGAGTGGAGATTTCAAGAGTAATCCCCAGCCATCCTAACCATCAGCACATTGGTCAATAATCCAAGATCTTGGACCAACAGCTGCCCTTGTGCTAAAGTAAACTGTGAGCATCCCCAAGCAGCAAGTTGATCACTCCCTCATGCGTGACACATCGGACCTAGGCGGTACCCAGGCAGGGTGGTGGGCAGAGATCTAGAATGAGGGAAATGGCACCAGTGCAGTCCCACCTTCCCTCTGCTTCTGTGTTTAGCGCTTCCTGCAGTAAGTCAACAGCCACATGTGCAACTGCAATGCCATCAAGCCTTGCCCCGGAATACATTCATCCGTAGGTGCCCTGCCCTACTCCGGAAGCTGTGTCAGAGCTGAGCTGAGCCCTGCAGCTGCTGGGGCAAGGCCCCGTTTCCAGGGAAGCAAGGTCCTCAGGGTGCTGGGAATGACTCACACAGAGATCATTCCTGTAAGAGAAAGAGGGAAGGAGTGGGTCCTCCACCTCTTCCTCAGGGAAGGATCAGCTGACTGCACAGTGGGGAGGTAAAGCAGCTCTTTGGGCTACACCCATTGATTTGAATGGGAACCATCCCTGCAGCTTTTATCCCTGGCTCTTCCATTTCCTGAGGCTAGCAGGCTGGGAATGTGGCAAGGACGTTCTGTTCCCTGATGCACACATTCTGCTGCCTGGAAACCAAAGCAAAAGCAATCTCACACATGAGGACGCCGATCGGCCTCTGCGCGATGGCATCAGAATGACAATGCTTTGCTGGGAACACACCAAGGCAATATGGCAGCAAAAGAGGAACATTTTATCTCATGTATCTGGCATATCAAGCTGCACCAATTCTCCGTTCTAGAGCCCCTCACTGCTTTGGATACAGATCCTGCCTTTGAAGCTTCACAACTGGGAGCAGCTAACCCGTCAGATGGCAGAAGCCATAACATCCCCCAATTCAGAGTCCTGAGCCAAATGTCACAAACAACCTGCAAACTCAGATAGGGTTTCGTTGGACTGCTAGTGAGATTCAAAAAATGTTTTCCTCTTTAGCAGAACCGAATCTCCAGTGTTGAATACTCCTTGAGGTGCTGCACGGCCACAGCAAAGGAGAGGTTGGGCTCTGGGAGTCTGGCATAAATATCAGGGCCTAGGAAGGGAAACCTAGTGGTGTTAGAGAGTCACATGATCTACACATCATTCTGAAAATGCCAAATCAAGCCTGACCAGTCAATGGCTGAAGGACATGCAGGCATCAAGGGCTGCAGAATAGAAGCGCATCTCACCAGAAAAGAGGGACTTTGTTTGGTAAACCCATACGACACCCTGTGAGGTGCAGGAAGTACTCACTGTGACCCCTCTTTTAGAGCTGGCGACAGTGAGGCAGGAAGTGGTGCCTCTGTTTTTGGGTGTTCATCTGTAGATTCCCAAGGCCTGGTTTGCAGCTATACTGAGCCCCTGCAGTTCCCACTGTCTCCCGTCAGAGCATAGAGACCTCAGTATTTATAAGCCCCTTCTGAAAATCTGGCCCTAAGCATTTTGCCCAGGTTCACACAGCAAGACAGGAAGAAAACCCAACAGCCCCATCTCTAATAGCTAAACATCGCTCTCTCATTACTTTATACCCAGATCGTGCTAGGCACTTGTGCGCATTTATTTAATAGGTGCCTGAAGCAGCAGCTAAAATTCCAGGATCAAATCTGCATCAGAAACAAAGGAGTCCTGAAGGAAACTCCTGTGGCCATTTTCACTAGGACGCACCAGTTTGCAACTGTGCTGTTACGGCTCATTCCTAATGACGCTGCGTGCTGAGGTGGTGTAATTAATCTGCTTCCCCTCCCCCAGTATGCAAGCTACTTACCCTTTTCCCCCTAAGGTGGTTATTAATATTCTAATCAGACATTAGAAACCAAAGTGGGCTTGAAAACAAAAAGCTTGACAAAAATAATTTTTTTTGCAATTCCCTTGAGCTCATTAAAGTTGAATTGTTGAACTCATGAAAGAGATCTAAGGTTAGTGTGTAATACACAAACCACATAAAAGGCACATGTTTCCAGAAACGGGTTGAGACTAATCCAGTTCTTGCGCTGAAATCATGAAGTACAGCATTTAGGTCATTGCATGAGGCATCTCTAGCAGCACTCTGACGTCAATAAGAAAGGAGATGAACATCAGGAAAAAGCTTCCTGACAGTGAAATGTACAGAGCCATGGATGGCTTCCCAAGTGGTGTTACAATATCCAAAGGACAAACAGGATGAAACCAAAGTCCAGACTTTGTAACTGTCCCCCCATCCCCTCTCTCCCCTCGGACCCGGTAAAAAGTCGAGCCAACATCCCAGATCTGAACTCCCTCAGGTGTGGGTAAAATCAGAACAGGATCTGAATGTCACAGCTTGGAATAGTGTAGGCCCCATTGAAGTGAATGGACATTTACCATCAACTTCAACCGTGGCCAAAATAGTCCCACTGGTGATAGCTCTGTGTTTTCCCATTCCACTAGATTATAAAACACTCTCCTTAATCTTTCAGCCCTACCCCTTGGCATTTTAGTGTAACGTGCTCCGAAGATGGACGTCAGTGAGCCAAAATCTACATATAATAAGCAAGTGTAGCTGCAGTACAAACTTCCCAAGAATGCCCCTTCAAAAAGTCTCTGCACCCTGATCTGGTGGGACCCCCTCCGGGGAGTCTCCAGGCACTGTTAAGTCTTTAGGCTGCAAATGGGTGAAAGTCAGTAGCAACTGTGGTGGGTATACTTTTGCTATGCGAACACCTGTCTCAGGTAACCATAGGCCCTGCCTCACACAGGTCCTGAAGAAACCCAGTGTTAATAATAATAATCCTGGGGAGGATTCAAGCAAGCCACCTACATTTTGGAGGCTCTGAAGCCCAATAACTCTGTCTGAATCAGAATCAAAAACAAGTTCAAAATATTCTAGACGAGATGGGAGTTTAGCAAATAAAGCTGGGCTTCTGTCTTTAAAAGCACCTTGGCAATGGAATGGTAGGGGGTTACTTTGAAAGTTAGCTTGGTATGAAAGAGCTACACAAGCAGAATGTTAAATCCCAATAGGGAACAGCATGAAATAAAAGCAGATCTTTATTTTCCTAACACCGTCTCAGCAAGATCCCAGTTTCCTAGGCAAGGTGTTCTGGTTTTTTTCTTGTGAAAAATTATTGTGCTAAGTTGCCAATGATGCCTTCCAAAGAACAACTGCCAAAGATTTCTCATCCCACCTCTTCCAACATTGCAACATTTCCTCTTGCAGGCTGAATAGAAAGTTCTTGCCTTGAGGAGGGCAATGCTAACTGACATAACAAATTAAAGGGGGAGAGGAATCTGTAACGGATGCCAAGAAGAAAAATAAAACCCATTTGCTTCATTCCTGGCTTGGAACTTCAACTGCTGCCTAGGCTGGAGTCAGAGAAGGTGGTTAGATTTGAAAAAAATTGGTTATATTTTGGGTTGAAATGGATCCATTAAGGGTAACATAGAATAAAAGAATTCAAGAATCGGTAGAGTCCTGTGTGCTGGCAACCCTTCTGGTGTGACCAGTGGTCTCGCCCACTTTCTAGTTTTGGTGGCATGCCAAGCAAACAGGATGCTGCAAGCAACTTATAGGGTATATTTGTGGTTTGCATTAGGTATTCCATGGGCTTTTGATGAACAGCCCTTAAAGGTATTAAATGCAGCCACTGAGGACATGCCCATGGTGTAGGCTATCAGTGAACACTACAGGAAATCAGATTTTATATCTGGTTTTTATGTCCTTCTTCACCACCCCAGCAGCCTGATGGTTCTTTCTGGCCTTTAACTCTCTGATGCTGCAGAGACATCAGATACTGAGTAAGATGGAGAACATCCCTTCAGTCTCGAATGACCCTCTCTAGATGACGGAACTGTTTGGCACTGGAAGATTTCACTGGAATACAGAGCCAAGGCGTAGAGAAGAAAAGCAACATGTTGCAAGGCCTGTAGATGAGGAAAATGGGAGAGCCTCGGAGACATCCTTCCCCCCACTCCCCAACAAAATAACATTGTCCACTCACTCATCTTCCACCTGGAACCTAAACGAAACACAGCCTCGGTGGAGATTATTTTATTAACATCTCAAATGACAATATACTGTGATTATGATCCTTAAAAACAAACAAATTCTGAGATCCAATTATGCTATCCACTTATCTATTTAGCTAAAATAGTCTGAAAAGTCCAGAAAATAACGTGTCTGGTTTTGTTGGATTTCCCCCCATTCCAACATCTTATGCAGAATATGAAAAGTTTATGAGTAAACATTTTTTTCCTTTAAGATTTGTTTCAAGAAATCACTGCTGTCTTTTGCCATGGGTTTGATCTGAAGAGAGTTCAGAGCAATGTGAGTCTTTCCAATGACTCTGAAGGGCTTTGGACAGATGTCATGTAACCAGAGAAACAGAAAATTCCTTCCAAACGTGTCACTGGGTTGCTCCAGAGATTCTCCAAGTGAGCCAAACAGAATTTCAAACATGGCAGCTCTTTAAAAAAACAAGAGATCTTAAAAGGCAAAACTGAGCATAGTGTAGGATGTAATTTCCAGGCACGGATCGGCAGATATAGATGCAAGCACCAAATAATATATCTGGCATGGGAGAGAGTGCAGATAGCTAAATGCTCGTATCAATTCCGGGCCATGTTAGTAAACCTCTGGAGATCAGTTAAGGAACTATTTCTCTGTCGTGTGAATGTTAGCCCTGACATTGAACTTTGCTGCAAAGTTCCTAGAACCCTGAGATGGGAAACAGACTTCAGAACAACATGGTCATTGAAGAGGCAATGGGTAGCTGCAGGTCTTGCACTGCAGATTTCCAGGAGCACTTAGGACATGTCCACACAGCCCACCTTACAAAGCGACTGCAGCTGCACTATGACATGGGCAGTGTAGTCACGCTTTATCGCCGGGGGAGAGCTCTCCCGGTGACAAAAAATAACCACCCCAAACAAGCGGTGGTAGCTTTATCACCGGGAGGACTGTCTGTACTGGTACTTTTCAGTGCTAAAACTTTTGTCGCTCGGGGAGTGTTTTTGTAGACACAAGCAGTGCAGCCACTGCATTGACATTAGCAATGGGGAGATTGGACTAGACAGGTTAGTTTGGGGTAGAGTTTTTATGAAAGAGATGGGCCAACTTCAGATCGGAACTTCCCCCAAAGTTTGTCAGGGTTCAGGTCCGGAGTCCTGGTTTTGATTCATTTCTAATGCACACACTGTAAAGAGTTTATAACACATCCATATTCATACACAGCAGGGGCTGAAAGGCCCTGGGGAAAACTTTGCAAAGAGCAGGAAATTTGCCCCTGGGCAGAGGGCCAGCACAAGACCTATGCATCACTTAACCTTTGCATCTTTTTAACCTCTAAAAGAAATGGGGCTATATGCAGAATTTAAAGGACAGTGACATCAACAAACAAAAGCACACTCCACCATGCAGAACTTCAAAAGCCAACACTCCCACGGGCAAGGGAATAACCAAGTTTGTTTCGGTTCCCGATGAAAGACATAAAACCCATGTAGGTGTCGATCAGGAGGGGTTGATTCAGGACCACAACTCCGCTGGTTTTGCCTGGTGCCGGGTTCTTGCTCTGGGCAGTCTGAATGGCCCGGATCAACTGAGCAGTGAACTCAGATAGCTATGGAAGGAAGGAGGAGATGACAGGAGTGAGAATTATGTGACGTTCTAAGGAATGAGCTGCATGTTGTGTTTGGCTTCCTTTCTCTAAGCTGAAAGGAAAGCAACCTGTCTCATCCATGCAGTGAGCACTCAACTGTCTGCAGTAAATAACCCGTGTAACTGAATCCTCCTCAGTTTGCTATGGATGCATATATACAAGCACCCCTCTCCCTCCTCCGCCCCCAAATAACATTCCTCTGTCCACCCCAGTGGAAAAATGGCAGAGGCCCAAGGGTTAAAGATTTTAATACCAATGTCTGGGTCTCTGCAGAAGAGCTCTGTGGAAGTTCGGAAGCTTGTCTCTCTCACCAATAGAAGTCGGTCCCATAACAGATAATACCTCCCCCACCCACCTTGTCTCTCTAAACTGTAGGGAGCCACCTCCTACGCATGCAAGGCAGGGACTTTTTGTAGAGGATCAAGGACCAGAGAGATCAGGAAGTGACCTCCAGCCCTTAAAGCCATCCAGAGAATGTGAAGAAGCCAAGAAAGGTGCATAAAAACACAAGACAGACAGACAGACTGTGTGGAAAGCTGACACGGGAAGCCAAAACAGGTGAGAAAATGGTGACAACGGAGAAAAAGGAAGAGGGAGAAAGTTTGTCCAGTGCGAATGGAACTGAACACCGGGAGTAAGGGCTCATTAATCACAGTCAGAGCTGCCAGGAAGGAACTTGTGAAGAAAGTAGATTTGTGTAAAAGTGAGCTGAGAATCCTCCAAGCGAAACATCTGTGGTATAACAGAAAGAGAGAGAAGGCTCCTTGCCTCATAGCCAGAGCGACAAGAACGCCAGTGAGCTGAGTGAGGCACAGCATTGTCTCGATTGGAGAGACTATGATTTAGGAATGAAGAGGGCAAATAGTAAAGTGGGGAGAAACTACAAAGAAGGGGGGAAAGATTTCAAAGGGGACCCAGGACTAGAACTGCAGGCTGGGAGCTTGTCTCTCTAGAATGGGCAGAACCAAAACCCAGGATCCGAACATCCCCAGATTTGGGGCTTGGGCTCCGGATCCCAAAACTGGAAGAGCGTTTCGATTCCATGTTCAGATTAGACCCACAGCAATAGGTTCAAGCAACAAGCTCGGATCCCGACCCAGGTTCTGATCTGGGCTCCTGTTTCAGCCCCATTTCTCTTTTTAAGCTGGTGAGATGTTCTGGGCTGATGGCGCTGGAGACCCATGTGCTGTTTCTCCACAGGACTGGTACATCCTGGGATGTGTCAGAACAACGCACCATCACCCCTGTGCTTCATCACTGACTGGGAAGGGAGGGGAGGTCAGGCCCCAAGGCCATTGCTTGCTCTGTTCAGACTCCCAGTTAGCGACAATCGGAGCAGTGGATTTTCTTAAATGGACACCTCTCAGGGAGCAACGGGACTCAGACAGCCCCCTGACTGAACCCTTCTCACACAGACAGCAAATTCCAGCTGCTGCAGAGGTCAGCCTGACCCAAGCCCTGGATCTGAACCCTGCCTTCCCCCTTCCCCCCCACCCCCCACCGCGTTTGTGTATATGGGGGCAGGAAAATTGACAGATGTGCCCTATCCCCATCATCAGCTGAACCAATACCTAGCATCCAAACACGTGCACCCCACCCAGTGCTGGAGTCCGAAAGCAAGATGTGTCGGAACGCCCTTCCGGTACTGTCACTCCTGAACGAAGGTAACGCAAACCAGGACAGCTTCTCCTGCCTGCGGGGAGCCCCATGCACCCAGTGACTGTAGCTGCCACGCTTGCCCTGAGCACTTTTGCACCACTTGCTGGGGACTACGCCGCACTCCAACACCTCCACGGGCTCCCCTCGGCACCGAGTGATCCATCAGCAGCACCAATCTCCGGATGAGCCCCTGGCGCCCCCTGGCAGTGGGCAGAGATCCCTCCCCACTAGCAGCAAGCCGCACCAATCCTGGGGTGCTGCTAAATACAGTTCTGCCCAGCACCAGTTATCTCAGAGTACTGTGGGGACAATTAAGAAATTTGGGCCCCAAACAAACATGCTTTTCACCTTCTAGGCATTCCACAACTATGCATTTCACCTGCTATCCAGAGAACCCGTGCTCCATACCTGGCAGATGGCACTGAACCTTTCACTACTGTTCTTCACGGGATGTTCTGTGAAAGTTGCGTAAGGGATATCCGTGGCCCATGGATTCCAACGGGACAGGGCAGATGGCTCTTTCAGATTATCCCAGTAGATTCTCAGGCCTTCTCCCTCCCTCCTGGAGAATGAGCAATTCAGACAAAGAAAGGTGTATTACATCAGGCAACTCGTAACAGAAAGGTTAACAATCATCCTGAACAGGTAGCTTTTTTGGAAAAGGGGCGATTTGATCACAGTCTATAGGTATCTACATGAGGAATAAACATTTTAGAATGGGCTCTTCACTCTAGCCTGAGAAAGCTCTAACATGACCTTATGGCTGGAAGTTGAAGCTAGACAAATTTAGACTGAAAACAAAGCATACTCTTTTGACAGCAAGAGCAATTAACCAGTGGAACAATTTGCCAAGGGTTATTCATAGCTTCATAAGTTCTAGGGCTGGAAGGGACCTCAAGAGGATTCTCCATCATTGACAATTTTTAAATTAAAACAGGATGCTTTCCTAAAAGCTCTGCTTTAGGAATTATTATGGGGAAGGTCTCTGGCCTGTGCTCTACAGGAGATCAGACTAGATGAGCACAGTGGTCCCTTCTGGCCTTGGAATCTCTGAATCTGTGAATCGTATTCTCGGGCAGCAGACTACAAGTGTAATTTGAGTAGAAAGTTCATGTGTGAACAACCTGATTCTCCAAGGAGTTTTAAAAATCACCAAGTACTGATGCCTCTGGTGTGCCTTTACTTTCAAACTTGATAGAGTTACAGAGCCCTAAATGCAAAGTTAGATGCTAAATTTTTGTAGGGACCAGGACTGGGAGTCAGAGAACCCTGGGTTCTAATCCCTGCTGAGAGGCAATCATGACCATAGCTGGGATGGACAGTCCCATCTTTCAAACAAGAAACTTAGTGGTTTCTGCTGCATTCCTCCAAAAAGCTCTCCAACGTCACTACATTTCAGTGCAGTTAAAAGTTGTCTCCCCCTTTTCTTCTCCCATATTGTCTCTGTTCACGGCATAAGGGCACCCCAGCTATAAACCACTGGATAGGGTCAGTGATTAGCTTTCAGAACATGAGTGTTGATAGTTATAGACCTCGTCTTGGGCAAATTGGTCACTTGATCAGGGGAGTCAAAAAAGAACTTCCCTTAAAAACTAAGCAGTCTAAGCCCCAAAACAGAAGCAGTCACCCAAACTCCCTCCAATTCCAGGATATGAAATACCTTGTTTTGCAAAACCAAAACATCCTAAAACCAAATCCTACATCCAAGCTGAAGTCATTGGAGTTCCACCAGCATAAAACTAGATCAGTCCAGTGGAGAATCAGGCCTATTATTAATTACAGATCTATTTTTAAATGTCAAAGCACTTAAGCACTTGCCTGAGGTTAAAGCATGTACTTACAGTTAATAATGTGCTTAAATGCGTTGCTGAATCAGGGTTTCTAGGGATACAGTGTTATGTACATTTTAGCCTGCAATGTGCCCCCTCATGGCTAGCAGTGCCTCTGCCATGCCCTGCTAATGATTTCTCCCTCAATAGGCTTCCGTGACAAACTCCACACAGGCTTTTCTTCCCCATTCCCGAGCCCTTCTCCGGGGTCCAAGTTTATTCACATAAATAAAGCTCCAAGATTAAATCTTAAGTCCCTAGACACCGTCCACTGGTTTTACTCTCATGTTGGGTCCCAGGCCTGTAATCTCACTAGGGAAAATAATCATCCCAGGTCCTTCGGCTGGAGTCTGCTCACTCACAACACTCTCCAATTCACCCTACTCCCAGACCTTCCCGCCTGGGCCTTGCCGGCTAGAGCCTCATGTTTCCTGCCCCCAGGTATCAGGGTCTTTCTTACTTCCTGCAGTGATCTGAGCTTCCTCCTTCACTGCAGCTACCTGCTGCCCTTCAAAGGGAATTACCAGATCCAGTCCAGCTGTGCCTCGGTGGTAATCAGAATTGGCTAGCCCCAAACCCTGCAGCCCTTAAGGGGCGAGCCGGCCTGTTATGGCCATATATAAAAGGAAACATATAGTGGTGAGTAGCAGCTTTGCAGGCTCAAGTTTTGGTCTGCCCCCCTTACAAGTACGCCGGTGGAAGCTGAGGGCAGGCATGACCTCACACAATCAGGTCCTTGGTTTGTAGGTACCATGGCACAGGAACAATAATGTGCCCAGGTAATCGCGTGTTCCCAGGACAATATTACAATCCCCTGGATGGAGAGTGACTGTGAGCAGACACCAAGGTGGGAAATACAATGAGAAGTTCACCAGGCCAGACCGTTCTGAAATGTGAGTTTATGGTTTCATTCGTGGTTCTTAATTCAAATGGTGGCCAGCAATTCAGCCAACCCTTTTTAACCAAATCCCTTCTAAGTGTTCACTAGCTATACAATATGTAGGTAATGGAACCGGAAGGTTTATTGTTCTAAACCTCTGAAACCAGCCCAGAACAGGAGAAGGTATTTCTATTCAGCTATAAATTAAAACCTGGGCTTTCAGGAAAGAAAAGCTAGTACCTACCTGCTCTGCCACCGCAGTGCTACAGAGTTTCCTGTGTTTAGGAACCCTAGCCCTCTGCTTAGGAGTATAACCCCTTTGGGGATATTATTGTGGTTTCGGCACTTACTACTATGGAAAAAAAAAAAAGACTGATCCAGGGTTTATTTATAGAGAGTACACACTGCAAAACATAGTAAGGATCTTGGCACAATTAGCAGAGGTACTTTCAGACTTTGGACAATTATATTGGAAATTTGAAACTCAATAATTTTTGCATCTAATCCTTTTTTGTTTCTGAAGATTAGAGATCTTTCTCTAAAAAAAATTTTTTTTTAAGGGAAAAGATTTCAGTATGTACCTTCAACACTGACATTTTTCTCTCTATATACAGCACTTTTCCCCGCTCCCCAGCCTGGCAACAAAACCCAAGCTCAGTGAATATTTTATACGTCTGCAGTTAATGGAGCATTCAGGCTTCAGTCCATTCAGAGGTCTTGCACAATGGAATATTAGCAGCTTCACATGTCAATTTGTGTGCAGATTTCATTCCATCCAAAAGGGATGCACATTTGCCAATTCCTCTTCCCAGGTCAGCTCCAGAGTTAGGTTCATAAGCAGGGTCCCAAGGACCCTCACCTACAGCACACTGTCAGTTTCATAATTATGGTAACATACAGATCATGGAGCTGAGCTAAACCTCTGTTTCTTCTAAATGTTGAGGTCTGCATGTATGTCTCAGCCCTGATGGGGAGCAGTGTCAATCTTTTCTGCTGCAGAGGTTAGGGTGACCACACAGCAAGTGTGAAAAATCAGGACGGAGGTGGAGGGTAATAGGCACCCATATAAGACAAAGCCCCAAATATTGGGACTGTCCCTATAAAATCGGGACATCTGGTAACCCTAGCTGAGATGTACATGGGATAAGCAGCCACATCAGAAACGAAAGCAGGAGGAAAAATGAAACAGTTAGGCCGAGACTTTTAAAGTTAATTTTAATGGGAATCGGGCATCCAGATCCTGTAGGCAGCTTTGAAAACATGAGCCTTAAAGTCCACATGCTAGCAGTGGAGGAGTAAACTGCTCCTGATGGCAGAGTCCTGGCTAACAAATTGTCACAACAATGGTAGGTGTGGCACAGAATTTGCCACTTTCTGGCTCCAAATGTAGAACTTGGTTTTAAACATCAAATTCTGTCAATGGTTTCACATTATTGTTCACTGCACTGCAAATGTATGTGATGATTTACAGAGGAACTGTGCTTTAAAACAAATGAACACTGGCCATGTGCATAAGGTACTCAGACACTATGCAGATGTCTGTGGAAGAAGGACCTGGAGAGACCCTTACATGCTATTAATTCTATCGCTGATGATGCTCTCATCTACTCCTAGAGTTCTTCTGCCTGCAAGCGCCTCTTCCCCCTCACTGAGGGCTTGGCTACACTTGTGAGTTACAGAGCAATGAAGCCGCCCCGGGCACACTAGCTTACTACCTGTCCACACTGGCAAGGCACGTAGAGCGCTCTGACTCCGCGGCTACAGCGCTGCTGGTACTCCACCTCCACAAGAGGAATAACATTTGCTATGCCTTGGCTACAACGCCCGAGCGTCAGTGAGAATGGGGTGTTGCATTACTGCACTCTGATCAGCATCCAGAAACGTCCCATAATCCCCTTAAGTCAAGTGTCCACTCTTGTCATTGTTTTGAACTCGCTGTAGGAATGCGGAAATGCCCTTTCAAAGCTCCGTTTCTGACAGCCGGGCATGCAAGCCATTACTGTGGAAGGCTGTGTGTGAGAGAGAGGCAGGGGGGAGGGAGAGGTCTGCTGCTGTCTAAATTTACAAGACAGCATGCTGACATGCTCTCAGCCCCCAAAAACCCACTCTCTCCCCGCCCCTATGCACACAACACACTCCCTGTCACACTCCGCACCTTCCATTTGAAAAGCAAGTTGCAGTCACTTGCATGTTAGGATAGCTGCCCATAATGCACCACTCCCAATGCCACTGCAAGGGCCACAAATGTGGCCATGCCAGTGGTCTTGCAGCTGTCAGTGTGGACAGATGGCAGCGCTTTCCCTGCTGCGCTCTCTGAAGGCTGATTTAACTCAAAGCGCTCTACATCTGCCACACCTTAGCTGTAGTTCTGGAGAGAGTGGACAAGTTTCCCCAGGGGAACTGGTGGAAGGCCAACTGCTAGAATTATCAGGCTTGAGACTGGACAAAAGCAGCAGCAATATACCAAAAGGAACAAAGCGCACTGATCAGAGGGTCAATCGCTTTGAATTCTGTTCTAAAGCTGTGCTGTTTCTCTATCCCTGGGGTACAAGTAGTGATTAGCCCACCTTACTCCCCTCCTCAGATCTCTCAGTCCCACACCCCTCGATCTGCCATGCAAGGGCAAATTCACCTCCCATGGAAATTTTTAATAATTAGTTGAAGCCAACTGAAGCAGCCTAATTGACTAAGGGAGGGAAATGGCAGCTTCCATCATCGCAGCTAGCCGCACCTCTCCCCTACTCATCTCAAAGCTCAGCAAGGGAATTACTAACATAGCCTGGGGTAGCATGCACAGATTTACAAGGAAGCACAGACATTTGTTCTTGCTCAGAAGGTTGGGTGTGTGCATGTGGCCAAAAGGAGCAGAGCAGAAATTCACAGTCCATGCATTTAAAAGGGAGGGGAAGAAGGAAAACTTAAACCCTTCCCATTAAAACAAAGATACTGGCAATGCAAAATGCTACCCCACTTTGTTTATTTATCGACACAAAGGAAGAAGCAAGTTGGCACCTAATATTATGGGTATTCAATGCTGGTTTTCTACTCACTGAATGACCTCAGACACAATATTTTCCATTACACGAGCCCAGAAGACGCTGGCACCGACTCAGACAGTAAGATTTTCAGAGTGTGTTTACATTCTATCTATGGCCCCAGGCTGTTCCAAACCCATAGGCAGGTGCTGCCTTTATCTGCTCTTTGCTCACCTGGCTCCTAACCAGACCATTCGGAGGCTTCGGGCTCAGACAGGTTAACTATTTGCTGACTCTGGCAGTCAGAGGGGCAAGGAACATCAGGGACATTTATAACCCCAGGGGGAGAGATGGCAACACCAGTCTGTCATGTGTCCAGCAGCATACACCATGAATACATTGACTAGCAGAGAACTCTTTAAATTAGCAGCCTAAGAGCCAGTGGTTGGGAGCTGAAGGGAGACAAATTCAAACTGGAGATAAGGTGCACATGTTCAACAGTGGGTAATTAACCATTGGCACAGCTCACCAAGGGATGTGGTGGATTCTTTACCACTTGGAGTCCTAGGATCGAGACTGCATGTGTGTCTAAAAGATACACTCAGCCACACATTATTGGGCTGTTGGCAGGAATCACTGTGTGACATTCTCTGGGCTGTCCCCTGGAAGATCTGTCAAACTCCACCCAAAGCTAAACTTGGGGACAATCACCAGGTCAGATGATGAGATCAGTGGCCAAACAGATGCACTAGAGAAAACAGCTGACAGTAACAAAATCGTGTATCATAAGCAGAGGTGAGTACATTTAACAGGTTCCTTACCCCACATCCATTTAGTATTCCCCCTATGCCTCATCCTGATCCTCTTAGGGACTGCAGTGGAGTCTCCATGGCCCAGCTTTGAGAAAATAGTTTCTTTAGGAGCCGAAATATCTGTGGTTCAAACACTCTTTTCTTTGCTCAGTTTAATTGGGCCTATAATGCGCTGGCTCCTCTCTCTTGGGTAATATGCCTCCAAGAGATGCTCTGAGAGGTTACGCCCTTTATACCACACAACCTGGAAGAATGATAATTACACACTTAACAGTGCTATTTACAAGGCTACTACCACAGCCTAGGAAGCGTGAATTAACAGCAGGGTATAAAGAAGGGGCTTTACCAACAACCCAGTGAGGGGGAAACAAGAAGAAGAAGAGGCAGCCTACAGAAGACAGATAGAACTCCAGAGGAAGACCCACCGACAGGCCATGGAATTAGAAAAGGCTAAGCAACAAAACACAGCCAATCCTAACAACCCTGCGCCAATGATTGTTCCACAGCACAGGAAATTTCCCACCTACAAGGCAGGTGATGACACTGAGGCCTTCTTACAAAATTTTGAAAGAGCCTGTCTTGGGTACAGCATCCCTGAAGACCAGTACATGGTAAAATTGAGGCCACAGCTCAGTGGACCTTTAGCAGAGGTGGCAGCTGAAATGCCTAAGGAGAAAATGAACGACTATAAACTTTTTCAAAACAAGGCCAGATACAGAATGGGGATAACCGCGGATCATGCCCGTCGGCATTTCAGAACCCAAAAGTGGAAACCAGATGTGTCATTTCCCAAACACGCCTACTACGTTGGACAGAATTATGAGGCCTGGATATCAGGAACCAATGTTAAATCCATAGACGAACTGCGCCTCCTCATACAAATGGAACAGTTCTTGAATGGTGTTCCTGAGGACATAACACAGTACATACAAGATGGAAAACCCAAAAATCTCACCGAGGCGGGGGAGATTGGAGCCAGATGGATGAAAGTGGCAGAAAGCAAGAAAGCTACTGTCAAGGGGAATGAATACCTCAGAGGGCACACAGACAATAAACCCTACAACCGAGGGCAACCAAAGACCCCACCTACAACCCAAGGAAAGCCACAGACACCCTATTCTTCCACCTCACCAGTCTCCAGTAACTCACCTCGACCCAGTGACCAGTCAGCTGGAAGATGCTTTAAGTGTAATGAACCGGGACAGTTAAAGGCCAACTGCCCAAAGAACCCCAACCGAGTGCAGTTCATTACACCACCATCACCCAAAAGATCCCCAGGCCCAGACGCCTCTCAAATACCCTTGGAGTGAAGGGAAACTTTGAGAGTGGGCGGAAAGAAGGTTACCGCATGGAGAGACACGAGGGCACAAGTGTCAGCTATCCACCAATCCTTCGTCGACCCCAAATTCATCAACCCAAAGAACCAAGTGACAATTTACCCCTTCATGTCACAAGCTGTAGACTTGCCTACAGCTAAACTGCCTGTCCAGTACAAAGGCTGGTCAGGAATGTGGACTTTTGCAGTCTATGACAATTATTCCATCCCCATGCTACTGGGGGAAGACTTGGCCAACCAGGTAAAGCGGGCCAAGAGAGTGGGAATGGTTACACACAGCCAAACCAGGCAAGCTTCCAGACCCATTCCTGTTCCTGAGCCTGCCACAGACACTCCATCTGTGTTACCAGAGACCCAGACAGAAGTAGTGGACCCGGATTCCATGCCAACCACTGAAACAGCCACAGCATCTCCAGTCCCAGGCCCGGAACTGGAACAGCAACCAGCACCAGCAAGTGCAACCACATCTTCAAACTCAACGCCAGAGGGCACCAGCGAGCTAGAACTGGCAGAAGCAGCAGACCACCACACCCAATGGCTCAGCCAGAGCCTGAAATACCCTCAGGTGCACCAGCGGAGAGCGGTTCACCAGCAATGGAAACGACCCCATCACCTACATCGCTTCCAGAGGGACCAAGCCCAAGTCCACAGTCTGAGCAAGAATTGGTGTCCCCAGCCTCAAGGGAACAGTTCCAAACTGAGCAGGAAGCAGATGACAGCCTGCAGAAAGCTTGGGAGGTGGCACGGAGCACCCCACCGCCTCTCAGTTCTTCTAATCAATCCCGGTTTGTTATAGACCAAGGACTTTTATACAAGGAGATTCTTTCTGGTGGACACCGGGAAGAATGGCAGCCACAAAAACAGTTGGTGGTTCCAACTAAGTACCAGGGGAAGCTCTTAAGCTTAGCCCATGATCATCCCAGTGGCCATGCTGGGGTGAACAGAACCAAAGACAGATTGGGGAAGTCCTTCCATTGGGAGGGGATGGACAAGGACGTTGCCAAGTATGTCCGGTCTTGTGAGGTATGCCAAACAGTGGGAAAACCCCAAGACCTGGTCAAGGCCCTTCTCCAGCCACTCCCCATAATTGAGGTCCCATTTCAGCGAGTAGCTGTGGATATTCTGGGTCCTTTCCCAAAAAAGACGCCCAGAGGAAAGCAGTATGTACTGACTTTCGTGGACTTTGCTACCTGATGTCCGGAAGCAGTAGCTCTAGGCAACACCAGGGCTAATGCTGTGTGTCAGGCCCTAACAGACATTTTTGCCAGGGTAGGTTGGCCCTCCGACATCCTTACAGATTCAGGATCTAATTTCCTGGCAGGGACCATGAAAAAACTGTGGGAAACTCATAGGGTGAACCACTTGGTTGCCACCCCGTACCACCATCAAACCAATGGCCTGGTCAAAAGGTTTAATGGAACTTTGGGGGCCATGATACGTAAATTCGTCAACGAACACTCCAATAATTGGGACCTAGTGTTGCAGCTGTTGCTTTTTGCCTACAGGGCTGTACCACATCCCAGTTTAGGGTTTTCACCATTTGAACTTGTGTATGGCCACGAGGTTAAGGGGCCATTACAGTTGGTGAAGCAGCAATGGGAGGGGTTTACCCCTTCTCCAGGGACTAACATTCTGGACTTTGTAAGCAACCTACAAAACACCCTCCGACACTCATTAGCCCTTGCTAAAGAAAACCTAAAGGATGCTCAGGTAGAGCAAAAGGCCTGGTATGACAAACATACCTGAGAACGTTCCTTCAAGGTAGGAGACCAGGTTATGGTCTTGAAGGTGCAACAGGCCCATAAGATGGAAGCATCATGGGAAGGGCCATTCATGGTCCAAGAGCGCCTGGGAACTGTGAACTACCTCATAGCATTTCCCAATTTCTCACTAAAGCCTAGAGTGTACCATGTTAATTCTCTCAAGCCTTTCTATTCCAGAGACTTACAGGTTTGTCAGTTTACAGTCCAGGGAGATGATGCTGAGTGGTCTGAAGGCATCTACTACGACGGGAAAAAAAACGGTGGCGTGGAAGAGGTGAACCTCTCCACAACCCTGGAACATATGCAGCGGCAACAAATCAAGGAGCTGTGCACTAGCTTTGCCCCATTGTTCTCAGCCACCCCAGGACAGACTCAACGGGCATACCACTCCATTGACACAGGTAATGCTCACCCAATTAGAACCCCACCCTACCGGGTGTCTCCTCACGCCCAAGCTGCTATAGAACGGGAAATCCAAAACATGCTATAGATGGGTATAATACGCTCATCTACCAGTGCATGGGTATCTCCAGTGGTTCTGGTACCCAAACCAGATGGGTACCCAAACCAGACGCTTTTGCATGGACTACCGTAAGCTAAATGTGGTAACTCGTCCGGACAACTATCCAATGCCACGCACCTATGAGCTATTGCAGAAGTTGAGACGTGCCCAGTTCATCTCAACAATAGTCTTAAACAAGGGGTACTGGCAAGTACCGCTAGACTAAACTGCCAAGGAGAGGTCAGCATTCGTCACCCATGCGGGGGTGTATGAATTTAATGTCCTTCCTTTCGGGCTGCGAAATGCACCCGCCACCTTCCAGAGGCTGGTAGATGGTCTACTAGCAGGACTGGGAGAATATGCAGTTGCCTACCTCGATGATGTGGCCATTTTTTCAGACTCCTGGCCCGAATGTCTACAACACCTGGAAAAGGTCTTTGAGCGCATCAGGCAGACCGGACTAACTGTTAAGGCCAAAAAGTGTCAAATAGGCCAAAACAGAGTGACTTACCTGGGACACCAGGTGGGTCGAGGAACCATAAACCCCCTACAGGCCAAGGTGGATGCTATCCAAAAGTGGCCTGTCCCAAGGTCAAACAAACAGGTCCAATCCTTCTTAGGCTTGGCCGGGTATTACAGGCGATTTGTACCACACTACAGCCAAATCGCTGCCCCACTGACCGACCTGACCAAAAAGACCCAGCCGAATGCAGTTTAGTGGACTGATGAGTGTCAAAAGGCCTTTACCCAACTTAAGGCAACACTCATGTCTGACCCTGTGCTAAGGGCCCTGCACTTTGACAAGCCATTCCTTGTAACTACAGATGCATCTGAGCATGGTATAGGAGCAGTATAGGAGCAGTTCTCATGCAGGAAGGACCGGATCACAACTTCCATCCTGTCGTGTTTCTCAGCAAGAAACTGTCTGAGAGGGAAAGTCACTGGTCAGTCAGTCAAAAGGAATGCTATGCCATTGTGTACGCGCTGCAAAAGCTACGCCCATATGTTTGGGGACGGCGGTTCCAGCTACAAACTGACCATGCTGCGCTGAAGTGGCTTCATACTGCCAAGGGGAACAAGAAACTTCTTTGTTGGAGTTTAGCTCTCCAAGATTTTGATTTTGAAATTCAGCACATCTCAGGAGCTTCTAACAAAGTAGCTGATGCACTCTCTCGTGACAGTTTCCCAGAATCCAGTAGTTAAAAAGTGTTCTTAAAATGTAAAAGCCTGTTAGTTATATACTTAGTGGTATATGTAAAGGTGCATGTGTTGTATTAATCTGTTTATTTTAAAGTTCTAGGAAGAAATCGCCGCCAGTGAGGTTCCCCACTGTCTGCAATTTGGGGGGGCGTGTCGTAAACAGATAGCTAAGGGTTAATGTCTCTTTCACCTATAAAAGGGTTAACAAACAGTAACCTGAAACACCTGACCAGAGGACCAATCAGGGAACAAGACTTTTTCAAATCTGGGTGGAGGGAAGTTTTGGGTGTGTGTCCTTTGTTCTTGGTCTGTTCCTTTTCTCGTCTCTGAGAGTGATCTTTCTATCTCCTGGCTTTCTAATCTTCTGTTTCCAAGTTGTAAGTACAAGAATAGTAAGACAATAGGTTTATATTGTTTTCTTTTGTATTTACATGTGTGTAGTTGCTGGAATGTGTTAAATTGTATTCTTCTGGAATAAGGCTGTTTATTCACTTTTTTTCTTAAGCAATTGACCCTGTATATTGTCACCATTATACAGAGACTATTTTTAATATCCTTTTTCTTTCTTTTTATATAAAGCTTTCTTTTTAAGACCTGTTGGAGTTTTTCTTTAGTGGGGACTCCAGGGAATTGAGTCTGCAGCTCACCAGCGAATTGGTGGGAGGAAGAAGTCAGGGGGAAAATCTCTTTGTGTTAGATTTACTAACTATGACTTTGCATACCCTCTGGGTGAGGGGGAAGAGAGATTAGATCTCTCGGCACTTGTGTTTCCAGGACTGGAAGCAGGGAATCTCCTAGGGTCGTCCAGGGAGGGGAGCCTGGAAGGAAGTAACAAGGAAACAAGGGGAGGGGGTTATTTCCCTTTGTTGTAAGACTCAAGGCATCTGAGTCTGGGGGTCCCCCAGGGAAGGTTTTGGGGAGACCACAGTGAGCTAGGCACTGTATAATTCCTAGCTGGTGGCAGCAAATACCAGGTCCAAGCTGGTAACTAAGCTTGGAGGTTTTCATGCTAACACCCATATTTTGGACGCTAAGGTCTAGATCTGGGAAGAAATGTTATGACAACCGCACAACCTGGAAGAATGATAATTACACACTTAACAGTGCTATTTACAAGGCTACTACCACAGCCTAGGAAGCATGAATTAACAGCAGGGTATAAAGAAGGAGCTTTACCAACAACCTAGTGAGGGGTTTGTCATGCTTTCGGAAGGCTTGGTTGCGGAGGAAGGTAAAGATTGATTTAAGAGGACTCAAAAGCAACTGCGCTTGGCAACGGCGTCCCTGCCTATCATCCTGGAGCTCACTCACCAGTTCTGGACTCCGCCTCGACTCCGCCTCCGTCTCCCTCTTCCCAATTCCCTCTTTGCTCTGCCCCCTCTGCCCAGCCTGACAGAGCGCATTAAATCCTGAGTGAAACAGAGCGTCGCCTGTGACTCTGTCCCGGCCTGCACACCATCCAGTCTCATTTCCTAGCACGGAATCCCATCTCCTCTCCCCCTTCATCTCCTTCTCCCTATCTTGTCCCCATGGCCTTCTCCCTGCTGCCCCTGATGCCTGGAATTCCCTCTGCCCTGAGTGCCAGTCCTCTCTTCCTTCACGTCCCTCCTCCATATTCACTCCTGCTGTTAAGACTGCAAATACCCCCAGGTCATTTAAAATACAATCCCCTGCTCATTGTATTGAATGAGAAGGAACTAAGCCAGAAGCTTCTCCTGGGTCTCTCAGTGCATTTAGCTCTGTCTCCCTGGCATTTAGAATTGTAAGCTCCTTGGGATGAATCTCATATTATACCAAGCGCAATGTCAGTGCACATATAATGAAAGAGCAGGCACAAGTTCCTCTAGATGTCTATAACAGGCCTCCCAGCATGCTTGGGAATATCACATCATTGGCGGACTTCCCCACGGCTGCCCGGGAGTCTAAAGTCTGTTATATTCATGGCCAGGCCAATCCTTAAGGGAGTTTTCACCGTTTAGTATGCAGTTAGTTCTCTACACACCAAAACTCCGTCTATACAGAAACTTCCAGCTCTTGAAGAGACAAGTTTACACAGAGCTGAAGGAGAGCTCTGTGTAAACTCAAAAGCTCGTCTCTCTCAGCAAAGAAGTTGCTCCAATAAAAGATATTTCAGGAACCAGGTGGGTGAGGTTGGTGATAAAAGCGACCATCCAGCCTTTTGCACTAACAGTTTTAACTAAACTGGTTTAAAATCACACCTTAAATTGAACCAATGCAATTCTGCAGCTAGATTAGCCCTTGCTCTCAACACCATAGATTCCAGCCTCTCGTATGTCAAGGTTTCCTCACCCCACTTAAGCCAAAGGACCCGATCTGAACTTTTTGCCTTTCACCCTTTCCATAAGGAAGCAAAAATGAATGTTTCATTTGTTTTTTTTCTCTCTAGATTAAAAAAAAGAATAAGTAAAGTAAAGCTGCTTTGTTGTCTGGACCAAAGACAATGGAGGACTTTAACCTTCTTCCTAGAGCAATTCAGCCACAGCTCCTTCCCATAGTTTTATATTGAGCTTCCATCTTGTCTCATCAGATATAAAAATTCACATTGATCTTGGTTCATTACATCTCTGGTTAGTCTGGTGACTCATTTCCGCTGTACGCTGTAATAGCCCAGCATTTCGAAAAGAATAGACATATGGAAACAGAGCCCAGTCACAGAGCACAGTATGATATCCTGCCCCAGGCAGTTTAGGAAGGAAAAGTCCATCCCATAATGCACCATGGACCAGGTTTTCAAAGGCATTTAGGCTCCTAAAGGTACAGAGAGGTGCCTAGTGGGATGTTCATAAGGTCTTCAGCAAGTTAGGTGCCTTAATCTCACTGAATTCAGTGAGAATCGGTTGTTGTTGGAGGATAGGGGCTTGTTTAGTTTCTAGCTGGATTCCTCACTGAGCTTCTCCTGGGAGCCTGGTCCAGCTCCTGTGGTAGATGTGACCACAATACAACTATAGCAAGAAACTCCTTCAGTTTTCTCAGTGAAGTCTCTCTCTCCCTCCCGTACACTTTCTGTGACAGATATAACATACTGCAATATCCTGGACAAACCTTATTGAATTGAGTTTAATACGTGTGGAATTCATTGTATCGAAAATGCAACTGTTTATATTTTATTGTGAGATTGTATGCAATTTAGGAGGAGGGGGATGCTAATGTAATTCCCCTGGTTATCAGTCCATATACTAGTTCAAACTGGCTTCTCCAGGGACCCACAGACAAAGAAAGGATTTTTGGATCAATAGCCTGGTTTTACACAGCCTCAGGCCCTTCTTCCCGATCCAGCAAATGCAAAGGACCCCTGCTTCATAGAGGGCCCCAATCCTCAGGGAAGGATTGAAAGGACAGGGCCTACCCCATAAGATTGTGAGCTGAGGCTATTATGCACTTGTGACCACAAAAGAAACCCCTTTAGGGGTTTGAAGGACATACCTGCCAGAACGTCTGTTGGAGATAGTTTGGGGTAGAGGGGATGTCCGGTAATCTTATAGCAGGCATGTAGGTCCTTTTATTGTTTTAATGTTTCCTCTGCAGTGCTTTTACTTTAGGAATAAAATAGACTTGCCCAGGAAGCGTTATGTGGTAACATATAACTGTTGGCCATCGCTTCGTTACTCTCTGAACTGAAGAGAAAGCAAGGAGGCCTCTTCGGCTGGCAATAACACAGTTAAGGCAGGGAACTGCAACCTGGAAACACATACACCCCCCACTCCACCCCGGTCAGAAGGAACAGACACATGAGTCTACACCCAAGAAAGGCAACCACTGGGGAGCCAGGATCCTGAGAGTGGGTGCCCTCGCTGACCACTCAGGGGAAATACAGGTGCCATTGCCCTGACCTGTGATAACTGACTTGTAGGGTTGCCAACTGAAAAACCGGACACTCCAGCAGGGGTGCTGGAACCTCCCCTACCCTGCCTCTTCCCCCCAAGGCTCCATCCTGTCCATTCCTCTTCCCCCCTTCCCCTGACATTCACTGCTTTTCCCAGCCCACCCCTCACCCTAGGTCAGGAGAGACTCACCTGCGTTGCCAGGGCTGGGAGCTACAACTGCCCGACGCAGGTAGGAAATGGCCCCAGCTGAGTAGGAGCTAGCGTGGGTGATGACCCAGCGTCTCCCTGCTTCCCTCACCTGTAATAACCGGACTTCGGGTGTCCAGACACTGCCAGGTCAGCTTTTCAATCGAAACCAGGCACCTGGCCAGCCTACAAGTGAGTGATTTTAAAAAGAGCCCAAGGTCTAGCTGCAGCACCAGGATGCCCCCTCTTGGAAGGGGTTGCAGATATGAAGAGCTCCTATCAGTTGGAGCCATGGGAATGAAGCCAGAAGGAAACATTCAAGTTATCAGGTACTGTACCTGGTGTCTGAAATCTGCTCACTCCTGGCAGGACAGGAATGCCCTGGGTAATGCCTGCACAACAGAATGCTGTTGCTGTGCAATCCAAGGACATCTTTTTAGACAATGCCTCGCTGCTGCCTTGCTGCCATAATCCTGCAAGGATTTGCTGCTCTGTCTTTTATAGTACATTAATTGCTCTCACTGCGTCAGAAGCACAGTCACTACAGAAGGTATTTTCACCCCGATAATTGTACGTTTCCTGGAGGTCTTAGTAGGGTACTTCACATCCTCTGTTTTATTATATGCTTTAGCAAAATATCCCGACTTCCAAATGTTGAGTGTATTTTCTGGTTTTTTGTGTCTTAAAGTTTAGCAAAAGAACTTTGAACTTTTGGTTTGACCCACTGTATTATGATGATCATTCATCATTTGTATTACTCGGTGTCTGAGTCATGCATCAGGAGCTCACTGTACTAGGCACAGTCCACACACAGAACAAAAAGATAGTTCTTGCCGCAAAGAGCTTATAATATAAATATAAGACAAGAGACAACAAATGGAGAGTGACAGTTGGGGGAGCACAAGGAAACCATGACAGTATTGGTCAACAAGGTAGGCTGTAGTCTCAGCACACCAGCATTGTCAAGTTTTTTATAGATACAACAGCGAAGGAGTTGTAAGGAGGGATGTGAAGGACAATGAGGTAGTTTTCTTGAGGGCTACGGGGAGCTCCTCTATGTGAGACAAGCAGCATGAGAGAATGCATGGAAGCGCCTGTCTGGAACTGTAACAAGACGGCAATGAAGGCTGGGACCATGGACTGACTGGAGGCAGGAATGGTGGAGCCAGTAGAGGGATTGTAAGGGAGAGAGTTGTAAGGACCAGATGCCAAGTTTGAATCTGAACTCAGATCCAATCATCTCCAAAGTGCAGATCCAGGGATTTTTGTTCCGGCTCATTCCTAGATACTGGATGTTACAAATGGCCCAGTCCAACTCTGGATGGTTACCAATCCATTGCAAGTGGATCCAACCACATGCTTCTAGGCCCCTTGGATCTGGGGAGTGACTAATTATTGTTCCTAGCTCTGGGGTTTCATGCACACTCTTAGGTGCATACCCTGGGTCTGACACTCATCTTGGGCAGCAGTACCCTGAAGTCCAGCCACCTAGAACCCAGAACCAGTGTCGCAGCCCTCCTGAGCCCCCAGGCTCTTCAGCATCCACCTGGCTGTGTGTGTGGGGGGGGGGTGTCATAAACAGATAGCTAAGGGTTAATGTCTCTTTCACTTGAAGCACCTGACCAGAGGACCAATCAGGAAACAGGATTTTTTCAACTCGGGGTGGAGGGTTTTTTGTGTGTGAGTGTTTTGTTCTGGGTCTTCTGCCTGAATCTCTCTCAGCTAGAGAAGGATTTTTTCTATTTCCTGCTTTCTAATCTTCTGTTTCCAAGTTGTGAGTACAAAGTAGGTTTTTCTTTTGTATTTACATGTTTATAGTTGCTGGAGTGCTTTGAATTGTATTCTTTTTGAATAAGGCTGTTTATTCAATATTCTTTTAAGCAATTGACCCTGTATTTGTCACCTTAATACAGAGAGACCATTTGTATGTATTTTTCTTTCTTTTTATATAAAGCTTTCTTTTTAAGACCTGTTGGAGTTTTCCTTTAGTGGGGAACTTCAGGGAATTGGGTCTGCAGCTCACCAGGGAATTGGTGGGAGGAAGAAATCAGGGGGAGGTCTGTGTGTGTTAGATTTACTAGTCTGACTTTGCATTCCCTCTGGGTGAAGAGGAAAGTGCTTTTGTTTCCAGGACTGGAATTATAGAGGGTGGACTCCCTCTGCTTAGATTCACGGAGGTTGCTTCTGTGTATCTCTCCAGGAGCACCTGGAGGGGGGAAGGGAAAAGATTTATTTCCCTTGGTTGTGAGACTCAAGGGTTGGGTCTTGGGGTCCCCAGGGAAGGGTTTCGGGGGGACCAGAGTGCCCCAAAACACTCTAATTTTTTGGGTGGTGGCAGCAGTACCAGGTCCAAGCTGGTAACTAAGCTTGGAGGTTTTCATGCTAACCCCCATATTTTGGACGCTAAGGTCCAAATATGGGACCAGGTTATATGACAGGGGGTGTCTGATTTTCTAGTTACAGGACAATGTGGCTGTAAAGGACAGTGTGGCTGTAAAGCAAGGAAACACAACCTCACCAAAGGAATTTCTTACCCACAAACTTTTAAAAAGCACAAGGCAGTTACAGACCTATTCAAAATGACAAGAGCCTGAAGTTAAACCCTCTCAACATCCTCAGCATGTGAATTCTGAGGTCAGTCCAACTCCTTTAGGCCAGCCAACCCTTCTGGCCCTCTTGGCTGGCCATCTTGCTTCTGGTGGTCGAATTCCTTTGATTCGGGCTACACTTAAAGGTTTTACTAGGATAGCTACATCAGTTAGAATATGAAAAAAAAAAAACCTGCCCCATGCCAGTGAAAGCCCTAGGGAAGACAGTTCTATCGGCAAAACAGTAATTTTGCTGGTATAGCTTATTCAAGGAACTAGTATAAGCTAGGCTGGCAAATGCACTCTTTAGTCAGTATAAGCCGTGTCTTCACTAGGAAGCTTTGCCGATATAGCTATACTGGCAAACCTTTTCTAGGGTAGACAAGTCCTAGGAAGCTGTTCCTCTTAAAAAGCCTGCGTCCCTGTGCTTCTACTGAGGAATTTCCAGGCTCCAACCCCCTGCCAATGTCTAGGTAGAAAATCATTCCAAGTCAATGGCCCTGCTGGTCTCAAACCCATTGCTTCACTAAGGCAGAGCCAATCTTTGGTTGCTCTATCACCTCTTCCCAGATATAGTCAGTCCAGTAGGTGTCCAGTGCCTGCTACAATATGAATGCTTAGAGACACGCTCAAGGTGACATTCAAAATGGAGGCTGAAATACGAGATGGCATTCACCAAACCAAAATGGAATTCTTACGTCAATGTGGACATATCCCCCAAACCATCACACTGGATGCTGGGCCCTCTGCCTTCACCACTCACCCAGAAAGGCACTGCTGGGTCATCACGTAGGGTTAAATTCACCTCTGTGTGGAGACAAAGTATTGGTCACAGATTAGGGATGTGCTGCGGTCAAAGTGTCTATTCTTGACAATGCCAGTCTATTCTAAAAACCTCAGAGAAGGCAATGAATGAGAGAATAATCGTCTCAGCTGGAACAATGGCTTTTCTCCTGGCCAGGCTATTGTCTCTGAATGACTCTACATGGAAGCTGACAAGGGGGCTGGAGCCTGGAATTCCCCCAGCTGAAGCACATGAGCAAAAAGCAGGACAGAGACTGTCTTAAAAGGTGGGTGCTGCTCTGAGCAAAGCAGCCAGACCACCGCCACAGGCCAGAAAATGAGACCAAGTTAAGAAAAGGCAGGAAGAGCTGCATACCCTAAGGATCTGAGCAGACCTCAGGCACACAGGAGGGGGAGATCAGACTCAGAGGGAGCGCATTCAGGATTTTGTTGTTGGTGAAAGAGCTGTAACCTTCTAGTGCTGTAAGAGTAACAGTGTATGTGGTTCAGAAATTCCTTTGCTAAGCTGGTACCTCTTTACTTTCCTGACACATTGTCCCTGAAGGGTTTCACTAGACACCAAGTTCCCACAGCCAGGTGGACACTGGGGGAACCTATCTAAGCAACTAGGAACTCCAGTTTCAGAGTGGTAGCCATGTTAGTCTGTATTAGCAAAAAGAACAGGAGTATTTGTGGCACCTTAGAGACTAACACATTTATTTGGGCATAAGTTTTCGTGGGCTAAAACCCACTTTATCGGTGGTAGCGCAGCTGGGGGAAGATCAGGGTGAGCAGCTGCTCCCCCACTGAGCACAAGAGGTGCCTTGACAATTTCCTGGTATCTTTGTACTCACCCAGGGAAGCGTGAAAAAAAAAGGTGCCCCCTGCTGCGGTGCTTTAATTTTACTCACCCGGTGGTGCTCCGGGTCTTTAGTGGCACTTCGGCGGAGGGACCTTCAGTGCCACCGAAGATATCTGGAGTGAGTGAAGGGGCTGCCGCCGAAGACCCGGAGCGCTGCCAGGTGAGTAAAAGTGCCGTAGTGGGTGGCGCCTTCTTTTTTATTGCTCCCCCTGTCCCCTCCACGTGGCTACACCAATGTTCATCGGCTGCATGCAGTGGAAAATACGGTAGGAAGATATATATACACAGAGAACATGAAAAAATGGGTGTTGCCACACACACTATAAAAAGAGCAATCAATGAAGGCGGGCTGTTATCAGCAGGAGAAAAAACATTCGTAGTGATAATCAGGATGGCCCATTTCCAACAGTTGACAAGAAGGTGTGAGTAACAGTACGGGGAAAAATTAGCATGGGGAACTCCAGAGAGCTGAGGCACAGCTCGACTGCAGGCTGCCGCTGCCCAAGAAGGTTGTCGGACATGGGGCATGCATCTGGAAATGCACATGAGAGATGGAGGGCTAGGAACAGATCCAGGGGCATTAGGAAAATGCAGGGCCCAGGACTTGGGTCCATTTACAACAGACTGGTGTCTGCCAAGATGGAGAACAGGCCCAAGTTATAAGAGCAATAAACAGCTTAACTCCTCAAGATATGACACAAGTGGTACATAGACCTTCAGCTGGTCCCCATTGCACAGGAGGGAGTTTTACCCACAGACACAATTAACACACATGCTGCCCATAACACAGTCCTGGACTGCACCAGTACTGGTGCCTGGCACATCTGACTGGGGTGGGCCAGAAGATATTTCAGAGAGGGAACGTTTACATGCCCTGCAGGTCTAAAAGGCACAGCGCAAATGCCATGACTCAGACGCTGCCTGGAACATGTAATGAGGATATTTAACTAGATCATCATTTTATATGTTGCTTTATTTTCAATTGAAAAAAAAATCCCCACCAACCATCCTACCTATTTAGCCTTCAGATGCATTTTTGGTGTTACATGACAGCTCTTTTCCCCCCACACTCAGAGATTTGCATAGTACGCATGTTGTGACCCAACATGCAAGGGGAGGAATATACAAAAGGCAGAGCTAAGTCTTGGAGACACCCTCTCCCTGCCTGGACTGCCAGGAAAGCAGAGATCTGCAGGGGGGCTTCTGAGAACAGACTCTAGATCTGCATCTCGCATCATTGGTGGAAGGCCTTCAGCTCAAGGATTCGTGCCTTCTCCTGGTCTGACACAGCTTCCATTCAGGGCATAGGCTCTGTTCACCCTGTGCTTTTCCCCAAGGGGATGGCGTGTCAGGGACTGTGTTTGCTTGTTTTGGGTGAGGTTTGTTAATTCACATCCATGATTCACAAAGATGTTACACATCAGGGAACGGGTGCAAGGCAGAATAGCAGTGCTGTGGCAGTAAGTGTCCATATGGCCTTTGCTATTTCAATCAGGCTGTCACAAGGCTCCTCCACCCAGCTCCCAAAGGACCCATTGCAACACCCACAGCTCTTTTAGACAATTTTATTATCCAAACTTAACAAACACAACACAGTTCCTCAGCCCACTCTGGGCTATGGTTCCTGGGGCACTTTCCCCGGTCCTCACAGGTGCCCACTGCCTCCCCTCCCAGGAGTCTCTGGCAGTTCTAGCTCTCCAGGTCTCCCTATTCAGTGAGAGCCCCACATCCACTCTCTCTGCCCCTTTCCTGACTGGCTCTCAGCCTGACCCACCCAGGATTTCCCGAACCAGGGCTCTCTTCGCCTGTAGGCCCAGATGCTCTCTTTGAAAGCTCATTTGGATCAGCTGATGCACAGTAGAGGCAGTGGTCCTGCTCCCCATCAAGGGGCCAGTGGCACCTTGTGAGTCCAACCTCTGTACAGCCATGCCCACCCCTAGGCAAAACCTTCACTGTCCATACCCTTACCAGGGCACCGACCATAAACCTTCAGCTCCCTCTCCAGGGCTTCGAGGTCTCTGCCCGCAGCGTCTCCCTCAAGCTTACTGGCCAGAAGGTCTGCCGGCCAGATGCTATTTTTCTTTCCACGTCAGCTGTAGCGAGCATTCTGAGGCCACCTGTTGCTGTGGCAGGTCCCCAGTCCTTATGACGGAACCCATAAAACTGGAGTCCCACAAAGACCCTGCTTTTGCCCTGGGCTCTAATCGGAGTCTCGGTGTGCTGATGAGGTCCTGTGTGTGTCCCCTTTGTACTGTGTTTGTCATGAGATTCCACTCCCCGGTACCCTTTTCTGCCTTGATGCCTCTATCTGAGGAGATATTTCCTTCGCTCTGCACTCTCCCCTACTCACAGATGTCATTTTTCCCAAGTTCCCTCTTCGACGGGCAGAACTGCCTGATGCATCCCATAAACACTCAGGCTCATAAATACTCCTCTCTGTCCGGTCCAAACCTCCCAGTAATCACACCACCACCTTGGCACCCAAATCTTCAGCATCCAGGTTTCCCACCATCTGAGTTCTTAGTGGAGCAATACCTTCTAATGTGCCCCATCTCCCCACAGCAAAAGCATACAACCCCAGAGAACCCCCCTGTCCTTGCCCCTTTTTGGGCCACAGTACCAGAGATGACTCCTTTTCTTCTGCATTCGCTGTACAGTCTTTAAAGCACAATTCACACAGGGGCAAATGCTTTTTATATGCCCTAGTCAACCACAATTCATGGTCCTCAAGCCCCTCTTTCTTGCTTTATACCTGCACCCACCAGTCCTTTCCCAGTGTGGGATCTCCAGGAGCTACCGCTGCTGCTCCCCAGCATGGTCAGTCACAGCTACAGCTGCACCTCCTGCTGCTTCTGTCATCTGGCTGCCTGTGAGCAGTGGAGCAGGAACTCCTGCAGTTCCTGCCATCGCCCCCTGCAACAGCCCATCCTGGGCTACAGTTCCTGGGGAATTTTCCCCTTGTCCTTTCAGCTGCCTCCCTCCCAGGTGACTTTGGCAGCCCTAGGTCTCCAGGTCTCCCTATTCCCAAAGAGCCGGCAGTGAGAGCCCCACGTCTGCTCTCTCTGCCCCTTTCCTGGCTGGCCCTCAGCCTGACCCACCCAGGCTCCCCCTCACCGTGTCTCTCTTCGTCTGTAGGCCCCGGGGCCCTCTTTGAAAGCTCATGCAGGTCAGCTGATGCGGCAGAGGTGCCCTGGTCCTGCTCCTTCCCGAAAGGACCCTCCAACATGGGCTAAGTCGATTAGGAACAGGTTTAAGCTAAACTGAAATAAGGGCATCCACACACAAGAGTACTTAGATACACTGGAGCAAATGTGTGTATAGACAAGGCCAAAGTGATTAGTCTCCTTCCAGTGACCCATCCCCATGTTTCACCCGATGCCCTCCTGTTGGTTGCACTTCCTGCTTCTATTCTGCATTCCAATTAGGGCTGGCTCCAGCGTTTTTGCCGCCCCAAGCAACAACAACAAAAAAAGCCACAATCGGCTCTAGCGCTGCCACTTCATTCTTCGGCGGCGAGTCCTTCCCTCTGAGAGGGACTGAGGAACCTGCTTCCAAATTGCCACCAAAGACCAGGACGTGCCGCCCCTTCACATTGGCCGCCCCAGGCACTTGCTTGCTGCACTGGTGCCTGGAGCCAGCCCTGCTTCCAACCACTCAGTACATAAATGATGGCACTTTGAACCCATTCACTGGTAAATCCCACATTGCACCAATAAATTTGGGCCAGGTTTCCCCACAGGTGCATTTAGAAATGTAGAAAAATAGTTAAGCAAACCCTTTATGCCTCGCGGAGATGGGGCAGTTGTATTGGCTTGAGAGCACCACGATACGCTGATGAAACAGGGCCTGCATGTAACGTGCTGACTGGCATGGGGCTTCCATTCATATACACAGGATTCTTTATAAAGTGATTATTCCTCAGGCTTTGCCCTACAAATGTTGTCAGAAATGTCCTATGTGCAGCAAAATATCTTACATTTCTATAACACCTTTCACATATGCATACCCAGATCACCTGTCAATGAAGTGCTGTCCCCTCTGGAGTGGAGCAGAGCAGCTTTCCTGCAAGCACAGAATACTAGAAAACAAGACGCAATGTATGCTGTGTGTCCATTTGAAACAACAGTGGGGACTGAATCTATGGAACGCAATTATCGCTGATGGAATTTCGCCAGAGCTAACACCCTGAGGGCTTGTCTACATCAGAAAGTTGCAGCGCTGGTGAGGGAGTTACAGCGCTGCAACTTTGAAGGTGTACACATCTGCAGGGCATCACCAGCGCTGCAACTCCCTGTTTGCAGCGCTGGCCGTACTCCCGTTTTGTCTCGGGTGTAGAGGATCCAGCGCTGGTGATCCAGCGCTGGTAATGCAATGTAGACACTCACCAGCGCTTTTCTTGACCTCCGTGGAAGGAGGAAGCCTCTGGTAATCAAGCTGGTTTCCTTTCCCGGTTTGCTCTCTCGGTCCCGGAGCCAGCCAGCAAACCGCAGGGAAGGAGACCTGCTTGCTCGGGGTTCCGGGACCGAGAGAGCAAACCGGGAACGCCGCGGTTTGCTCTCTCGGTCCCGGAGCCAGCCAGCAAACCGCGGGGAAGGAGACCTGCTTGCTCGGGGTTCCGGGACCGAGAGAGCAAACCGCGGTGAAGCTGGTTTCCTTTCCCGGTTTGCTCTCTCGGTCCCGGAACCCCGAGCAAGCAGGTCTCCTTCCCCGCGGTTTGCTGGCTGCCTCCGGGACCGAGAGAGCAAACCGCGGCGTTCCCGGTTTGCTCTCTCGGTCCCGGAACCCCGAGCAAGCAGGTCTCCTTCCCCGCGGTTTGCTGGCTGGCTCCGGGACCGAGAGAGCAAACCGCGGCGTTCCCGGTTTGCTCTCTCGGTCCCGGAACCCCGAGCAAGCAGGTCTCCTTCCCTGCGGTTTGCTGGCTGGCTCCGGGACCGAGAGAGCAAACCGCGGCGAAGCTGGTTTCCTTTCCCGGTTTGCTCTCTCGGTCCCGGAATCCCCCTTGAAGCCGCCCAACAGCGCTGCAGTGTGGCCACATCTAACACCACTTGCAGCGCTGGTTGCTGTAAGTGTGGCCACTCTGCAGCGCTGGCCCTATACAGCTGTACTAATACAGCTGTAACAACCAGCGCTGCAAAATTTTAGATGTAGACATGGCCTGAGTCACATGAGCATTAATGTCAAGTGGTCAGGACATTGGTTTTGCCTCTCTTCCAAAAGGCAATGATCCCAGCAGCACAGCACCTCCTAACACCCACCTGGGACCACACTCAAAACTTTATTCCAAGGGAACAGCACCACCTATTGAATCAGCCAGTCAAATCTGCGGTAGCAACTGAATTTTCCTTGCAGGTTTCCAGACCAAAAGCTAACCAGGCCCAACCCTGCTTAGCTTATGAGATCACAGCCCCAGGCACTATGACTGTTCTGGGACATTACTGCCTCCTCCATAAACTCTAAATAACAGAAGACGATGGGTGATACGGCTCTCCTCACACAAGCTGGCTTAAAATCCTTTCAGATTTTAAATATGCAAAATTCATTGATGAATGGCCTCAGTCAATCAGCAATCTGCCAGCAGTGAACTCACCGCTCCAAGGTATTGGGCAACATCCTACCAAGCAGAGCAATGGAAAGGAGACCAGACACTGCACAAAGCCCTACCCTATCCTGGCCCTAACCCACTGAATAACTCCTGCATAGGCAGCTCTTGCTGTCAAGACAGAGGGCATCTTTCCTAAACAATGCTGCACTTTGGCCTTGCTGCATGCGGTGTAGCATGTTAATTACTAGCCTCACTTCAGAACCTATTAGCATCACTAAATCGGTTAAGGAAAATAGTTTTTTCTTCATATCAGACATTAAAGCCACAGGAGTTAGTTTATCTAGATTGTGTTACATTTGAGGTTTGTTAAGGTATATTTCATACCCTCTAGACTTTCTCAAAACAAAACATGTTCTCCCATATTTTCCTGCTCGGAACTGAAGGCTTGATCCCAAGGAAAGGCTGTGACATAGCATCACCCCTCCGAAGACCCCAAGGTTTTCACAGCCACCTTTGGAGACCCATTAGGTAACTGGCCCCATTTCACAGATATGATTCAACTTAGGCACATGGAAGTGACATGATTTGCCCTCAGTCAGGCCATGGCTCAGTTGCAAAGCACAGAAAAGCAGTCAGGACACCTGAAGCCAAGTCCCTGCTCTAACTACTAGCTAATGCTGCCTCCTTAGATGCTATAATGCAATGAGAATCACAAAGCACAGAAATCAGAGAAGGAAAGTGGTAGTTAGCCTAGCTAGTCTACCTCTTGGCCTGGGCAGGATGATTTCCTACAGTATGCAGTGCGATTTTATCATGAGTCTCATGATATTGGGTGTTTTGTTTAAAGCCCCTGCTCTGGGAGTCATGTTATATCACAATAATCTCGGCTTTCATTTTAAGGAAGTAAGTTTCTAGCCCTCATGGTTGGAGAAAGGTGTTAAAATGTGACCTGATTGTAACCTAAAGATTCAGAAACTTGAAACTAAAGAGAAAAACCTCTTGAGTGGCAGCACTCAAGAAGGAGATCTTGAAGTCATTCTGTATAGTTCTCTGAAAACAACCACTCAGTGTGCAGCGGCAGTCAAAAAGGTGAACAGAATGTTGGGAATCATTAGGAAAGGGATAGATAATAACAGAAAATATCATATTGTCGCTATATAAATGCATGGTGCACCCACATTTTGAATATTGTGTGCAGATCTGGTCACCCCATCTCAAAAAAAGATATATTGGAATTGGAAAAGGTTCAGAAAAGGACAACAAAATTGATTAGGGTATGGAACTGCTTCCATATGAAAGATTAATAATACTGGGTCTTTTCAGCTTGGAAAAGAGACAACTAAGGGGGGATATGATAGAAGTCTATAAAATCATGACTGGTGTGGAGAAAGTAAATAAGGAAATGTTATTTACACCTCCTCATAACACAAGATCTAGGAGTCACCAAATGAAATTAATAGGCAGCAGGCTTAAAAGAAAACAAAAGGAAGTATTTCTTCACATAACGCAGTATTTCTTCACAGTCAATCTGTGGAACTCCTTGCCAGAGGACGTTATAAAGGCCAAGACTATAACAGGGTTAAAAAAAGAACGAGATAAGTTCATGGAGGATAGGTCCATGAATGGCTATTAGCCAGGATGGGCAGGGATGGTGTCCCTAGCGTCTGATTGTCAGAAGCTCAGAATGAGCAACAGGGGATGAATCATTTGATGATGATCTGTTCTGTTCAGTCCCTCTGAATCACCTGGCATTGGCCATTGTCAGAAGACAGGATGCTGGGTACATGAACCTTTGGTCTGACCCAGTGTGGCTGTTCTTACATTCATAAAATGTATTATTTTGAGGATGTGGGGGTTAATCCAATGACATTTAATCTAATCTCATGATTTTGGGGGGCCTGACTCATGGATTTTTGAACACATGAGGTTGGCAATATGGAGTTCGTTCCCAATAGGGTTTTGAAATGTACCCATCAGATGCCTTCCACAAGTTAAACTCCCTCCAATTGTCAATATCTCTAGTGGCAGCAGGATGTCCAGGTTTTAGTGTAATGGTCCAGGTGCAGGCACATTGCATAGCTCTGCAGAACATCTGTTACCTCTTTGCATGACTCATGCAGCTCAAAACTACATTGGTCTTTATTGCTATGTACAGTTCTGCAAATTTCCATCTGATTTGTTATCCACTGTCACCCCTAGGTGTTTCACCATTATTGTTTCCCAGATTTCCCTTCCCTTTCCCATTAAGTGTGAGCGTCACACACACTCACCATCTTCTTGGTGGCTATCATATAAGCATTCCAGCTGACATTTCCCTAGCAGTATTAGCTTGGCTTTCTCTCAGATGAATCTCATTTTGTGATATTATTCCATACTCACACTTTCTTAACAAAATGCAGAACTTCTATAAACAGAAGAAGAAAGTCCAAACAGTACGATATCTAATCAATCTTTTTAGTGGTCTCCTAAAGCAGATCTCCAGTTTCTCTACAGACTCAGCTCTATCATCCAACTAAACACAGGTGAAGGCAAGAACATTAGATGCAACAATATGTCACATTTTCCTGTTATCAGATCCTTCTAAACAACAGAAATAGCAATTCACATTTCGACCGTATACATCAAATCTAAGATAATTAGCCCTTTAGTTGCTAGATAGCCATATGGTTTGCACAGTGTTTAAACAGCTAAAATTAATTTTAAACTTTTGCTTCATACTGTGTCAGATAGGTGCCTCCATATGAGTAGGACTATCTAAACCTCTCAGCTGTTTCAGCTAGGAGAGGACAAGTGAGTTCTTTGAGATGCTCTCAAGGGCCCCAGTTGGCTAAAGCCCAAAACAGCATTGACTAGTGCCACAGGGAGTCATTTCTAAGTTGTTCATGGACAAAGACTATCTGGGGTGCCAGTCCAGAAAGAAATATAAATATTAGTGAAGCTCAGAAATCCTCACTTTCCTCAGTTCCAAGAATCCTCTTTAAAATGGTAAGTATAGGAACAAGGGGTGGTGAAGGCATTACTTGCAAAATAAAATGTTGAAATGACCAGTCTGCATTGTGTATCCATGTGCAAGCTTACACACCTCTGCCCTGTACGAAGTAAAAATCAAAACTACCGACCTGCATGTCATATGCCCTATACTGCTAACAGCTAATGAATGATTTCCCTTTAATTAAAAAATGTTCTGAATGGCCCTAGTGAAAATTGTGAAGGACTAGACAGCCATGCATTTATTGCACTGTGAAAAACAAGGACTTGATTCTTTTATCTTACACCTGCTTGGCACTCACTTTGACTTGTGTATGTGACTGCACAAGGTGCCAGGCAATGCAGAAGCAATGCCCTTGCTGCTAATTGTTTGATGGGAGGATTTTTGGTGGTTTTTTTTTTAAGAAAACAAATATGACTCTTTAGAATGACATGCTACATAAATTAAATGTGATTAGAAATACAACTTACTACCCTCCAACACACACACACAAATAGATGACTGAAGAGTAAAAGTTAAGTAATTAATTTCTTCACTGCGTCAGACTGCCCTTGTAAAGTTTAATTTACTCCAGCATCTCACTGCAGTGTATAGTATTTAGGGCTCCAAAGTATGATCAGATGATTTCCCATGGATTTCCACACTGCCATAATGCACCAAGATAGAGGGGCGCTGAGCTGATGTGCAGTATCTGCTCATGTATTTTCTGTGACGCTTGTACCTGTGATCAGGGCAGTTACTTGTCTCCCTAAGGAGAAGGCTGCTGCAGCATCTTGCAGATCCAGTTCAAACCAGGCCTTTTTTTTTTTTCAATTTAAAACATATCTGTCTGCATTGCTATGCCCCAGCATCATCTGTGCCACAGATAGGAACACACCCTTTAAGGGGTGTTGGGAAGCAGTTTAGGATTCAAAATTTAGAGGGTGATAATTATATTAGCTAACATACCTAGAAACAGTTTTGTCATGAAAAGGACATATTTCAACTACATTACTTTGGGTCTTTTCCCCCACCTGCAGTGCTAGAAACCCAAATACAACAGTCTTGTGCAAGTGAATGAGAGCCGGAAAGGAAACAGGCGATAAGCAGAATGCAGAACTGAGCAGCCCAATTTCAGAGTGGAAGCTGAGTGAAATTCAGAAGGTAAACACACATCACAAATGGCAAAAAGGAAAGGAAACCTTTAACTTTCATGTGGAGTCAATAACCTAGAGGGTTCTGACTTGCCCACCTCCCTGTCCTGAGCTGTACAGTTAGTTAATATTTGCACTGAGCCTTTAGATTGCCCTTGGGCCACATTTTCAGGGTTTCCTCCTCAACCACAATGGCTAAAACTTCCTTTTGTTTCTGGAAGCTGCGATTCTCCCATAATCCATTGCCCCCAGGAGCTAGGGCTTCAAGGGAAAACAGCCCATATTGTGCGACTGGTCATCCAATTGTGAGAGATGGCGATGCTGCAGTCAGTGAACAACTTCTCCATGATTCCCATTTTCCAGGATCCGCTGGGGGCTCAATCCTGCCGGATGGTCCGCGTCCTCAAACCCTCCCCCCTGCCCAAAGTGGACAGACGTCAAGGGCTTTGAGCATCCCACGGGAACTCCTGGTACCTTGTAGGGTCTGGTCCTAGATCAATGTTCTCTTTTGCTGTGGGTTTAAAACAAACCAAGCCACCCAGGAGAACGTGATCAGACACTGTTCATCTTGAGGAACTGAAGTTTCCCTGGCCTTTCAGATCATTCTTATTAAGTGTCCATCAAGAGCTGATAGGAACACACTGTACTCCAGTTGCTGCAAAGAATTCCTAAGAAAAACACCAACTGAGCAGGCAGCCACTATGACCCACTTGACACTTCAGGAAATGAAGCTACACTGCGGTCCCACTTCATAAATTCACCAAGGCCCAAGAGGGAATTCTTGAGAGACTTGCTGTGCTTTTATTTCAAATGGGACTTCCATGTGGGCTAATTGAGGGCAGCAGCCTTATTCTGCCGATGGCATCCATCCTTCCTCCTCACCTGCACCACTTTCACCCTCTGCTGCTGGATGGCTCAGTGCCTGCCCATGCTGAGCAGTCTCACCCTCACACATCGAAAGTGCTGTGTTAGGGGTTACAGTCTGCAAAATCAAGTGTTCGAAAGCAAGAGAGTTTCAGAGCATCTTCCCCCGCAGCTAGGTTCAAATCCATGACCAAGTTAGTAGGCACTGAAAGCTGTTCCCAGTTCTGATGGAAGCTCATGTCAAACAAGGTGATGCTTTCTCAGATCCTTTCCCAGTGGGTAATTGTTACCATCAGAGTTCTCCCCCTCTTAACTGACAGATGAGTCTCAGCAGAGGCCACAGAGTGGATTTCCAATGGACAACACATATGCTTCTTCACTAGAGAGGATCTCTCGGGCTTGTTAATGGAATGTGGCAAACTGCCCTATACCACCCCCAGTATCTAATCAGGAACGTCTGTACCCAGGGGCTGTCAGTCCATCACTTTTCAGGTCACGTAGGTGGAATATGGAGGCAGCCGCATGGTCTAATGGATAGACCCCTAGACCGGACACCAGGGTTTTGTTCCTGGCTCTGCCACGGGCCATGGGCTAAATTCAGATCAGATCTGGATCAAGACCCAAAATGTTCCATCTCCCTTTACAGATCCTCCAGGTCTTTGAATCCTTCAGGGAAAAAACGGTTTCATCTGTAATGCTTTCAAATAAGGCTGTGAAGACCAGGTAAAGTCTTCATTAAACTCATTCCCAAAGCATTCATCTCCAGGCGGGCATGAGAAACATAAAGCTTCCTCTTTATTGTATGGCCAGATTCTTTCTTTTCATCAGAACAATAGCAAACAGCCACAAAAATTCCACACGTACGGCATCAGCCCCCGCAACCAGCCTAGACACGTAGGGCGTTGGTAGTAAAACTCACAACTACAACGGGCGAGTACTTTGGCTGGAGCTTGGCTGGTCGACCAAGACAGGACTTTCACTCTTCAGACACAGAAAATATTAATTATCCTCAGATCTGTCCCTCATTCCACCACTCCCTGAGCCAAGAGGAAAGGAACCTTTCGCTGAGAGGATTGTTGTGTTGTGTGAAAGAAAAGGGCCAGCTGTGTGTACCTGCCCTGAGAAATCGAATACAAACTTTGGAAAGAGTTTCCCTTGGGGTGCCCAGGAGAAATTCAAGGGAATAGTCTTTTATGAAATCAGCAATTACACATACTCCTTCACACATACATTATACACCACTCTCTTGCTCTCTCCTCCATACAAATCTTTTTCTTCTTTCATATGGCTTCAAAACAGCACATCAGATGTCCAAGTCTAGGTTGACAACCCAATTGGTTGCTTCGGTTGACATAGAGTGGATGGCACAGATATGCTCGTCTGGGATCTTTGATTGACGACGTGTTCCACCGTTTGAAGTGCATTCTGCAGTCCCAATAGCAATGCATCTCATTCCTCATTTCTGGATAAGGTAGGTGCAGCTGCTATGTGATGTGCAGATGTGGTTCATAGTGGACCATATTTTGATGTGGTCTGCATTTGGGACGTTGGCGTCCTTCACCTTGCTCACCATTGATCTTCCCAGGAAGGGATAACAACCTACTTGTGTATCAGAGGGTAGCCGTGTTAGTCTGTATCCACAAACATAACAGAGTCTGGTGGCACCTTAAAGACTAACAGATTTATTTGGGCAAAAGCTTTCATGGGTAAAAAACCCACTTCTTCAGATGCCTGGAGAATACCACCTACTTGTGGTATTCTCTATGCTAAGGCACAACCAGTGTAATCAAATCAGCAGCCGAACTTTGCTCAGGGAAGTGCTGAATTGACTGGCCATGGAAATAGTTACACAAAAGCCCCTCCTCCTTCTCTCTCTCTCTCTCTCTCTCAGAGATGGGCGAAGAGTTGGAAACAATCTTTCAAGTGAAATCAAAACAAGATCAACAGCTCTGGAGACTCTAGATTCTCCATTTATCCATGCAACATGCATCGTCAGTGGATATTTCGCCCCCATACGACCCACCCTGTTGTGCAGGGGCCTAACCTAGGCATGAGAGGATATCCAGGCGCCACGTCTCATTCAGATCGTGGTCTCTCAGCTGAGACTTATAACATGATGCTGGCTGGTGACAGAGGGGGATCAGTACTGTGAATATTTGGCCAAAGGGAAACCACCAACTCATTTCACGCAGATTATTTCACCTGAATAACTACGCAGCAGTGTGATCACTACTGACCCAGAGGCAGAGCAGAACTGAGCTCCAGCTACTTGGAAAACAGCTAATGATACTTAACCTAGAGCATTAGTTAGGACTGGCACCAGAGCTGGCATCCTTCAGGTTGTGCTGGGCTTTCCATCTAGCTGCACCCCTGTGTAACATGGTGCCCAAAGCTCAACCCAGGGACACATGCTGCCTATTCTTATACCCCCTGCTCTTTCAGTTGGATGCAGCATTCTTCTTCAAAGAATTATATAGGGTTGCCACAGTGTTCCACCACAGAAGTAGCTGCATTTATGGGGTTGGTAAAGTTTGAGTTTCAGGCTTTTGTCCATTTCCCCTAGGACACCTCCAGGCTTGCATCCATGCAGGGAAAAACTTCCCATCAAAATTTGTAAAGCTACCACATCATCCTCTCTTAAATTCTCCTTCAAAACCTCCCTCCACTGGGACGCCTATGGATCGCTCCTGTCTGGCACTGGTTAAACAAACCGAACACTGTGATTCCTGCTTTGCAGCTAAATTATTGGGTTTACTATCCACTTATCCTCCCAGGTCATCCCATCCCATTTGCCTGCTCTGGTCGCCTCATGCATCCCGTGTGGCAGGTTGATTGTGAGCTCCCTGGGTATGGGACAGGGTCTTTTGTCTTTGCTACATGTGCAATGGAGCCCTGGTCCGTGACCGGGGTTCTTAGGTGTAACTGGAATACTAATGGGCACTGTACTCTGCTAACTGCAGAAGGGGGCACTGACAACTTGGAGAGGATCCAGGAGAATGGGGATGAAAATGCTGATAAGCTTGTTCTCGTCCTTTTCTTCCCATGTGGGAGAGTTTACATCCTTCACAGGCTGGGCCTGGCGATTCAGCGGGCACACCATGTGCTCTGCTCTGTCCCAGCTCAGCCAGGAGACCTAGAGCTGTCGGGAAGAGCTGGAGACTCCAGGGAAAGCTGTTAAGCAAGAAGCCACTTGGATGCATGCTGCACACAGATCTCATTCCCTCTTACAGTTCCAGCTGCCAAACTGCTCCCACTGCGATCCCTGCACCTGGTGCGGCAGTCTGATCCAGAAGGACAATTACAGCAAAGACAGGGCTGGGCTGAGCTGCTGATTGAAAAGGGAGGAGAGGACAAATGACTCACTCGAAAGGAGCTGGAGTTAGGTGGAAAACCCACGGCCTGAGAGTTTAATTTTCACCTTCGGTGCTGGGTACTTTAAAAAAACCCTACAAGGCAGGGAGGCTGATTGTTCCCTTGCCTCGCACCTCACGTTGTGGCATCTGACACTCACGTCCGAGGCAGGGCAGAGCTGCCTCAGGAGCGGAAGAGCGTACAAACAGCTACACCCCTTGAACATACTTGTCACCCATCCCCTCCATGCAGTTGGTCAGTGTATGACAAGGTGCAGCCTCCTCCTACTCCCTACCGACTTGGGGGACCCTGTGCCCCAGGGGAGGAATCAGGGAGCAGTCCCTGTACCCAGTATTGTGCACACGAGCACACACTCTCTTCCTCTCTAGTCCTAAGGGGAGAAGCATGGTCTTGTGGTTAAGGCACAGACTTGGGGTGTGTCTACACTGTGAGGTGGGAGGGTCCCAGAGCTCGGCCTGCAGATTGAGCCCAAACGTCTACACTGCAATTCAACAGCCCCTTAGCTCGAGCCCTGTGAGCCTGAGTCAGCTGGCACAGGCCAGCCCCAGGTGTTTAATTCCCGTGTAGACATATGCTAAGAATCAAGAAATGTCAGTTTTAAGCCCATTTCTGCCCCGACTCGCTGTGTGATCTGGGGCAAGTTGCACCAGTTCCTCGTGCCTCAGTTTACCTGTCTGTATTTATCACATTCCTTCTTGAAGCCCTTGGAGATGTACAAATGGAAAGAGCTAAATAACTGCTACTTATCAATACGCTTGTTAATTTCCCATCTGCTCTGGGAGCGACTGCCCATGTACAGGCAGGAACTGGCTGGCCTGCAATGTGGAAAACCAACAGGCAGACACAGCCTGTCGACCTGTACCTCCATCGCCATGGTTACTAGGCTTAGGTGGCATTCACCTTATGTTTTGAAAACGGAAGAGCTGGGTGAGACTGTATAAAGGGGACCTATGTATGTCCGTGGGGGGAGGCTTCATGAGATGAAGGGTGGCCAAAACCCAGTCCTGGAGCTCTGGGATGTGATACTTCAATATAGGAGCTTTACATATTGGGGACCAGAGCTCCGGGGCTCAAAGATGGAGGACAGCATCTGCCATTGGCTCCATGTTGGGTACATTTCGGTCCCTCGGGTCAGTTACTAGTGAAGTCCCAAGCTGGGCAGACCCCCAGTGATAGCAAAATATTCCTGCTGAGGACATAGAATGGATGAAGCTGTGACAGGTTTGGCTCTGTCTCCTTCCTTTGCCCGAAATAACAGGATTGTGGCATTTGGGATACTCCCCCCTCAGGACCGCCAGCCCCTGCCCTGGCAATCCCGGCATGCATTCAGCCCTGTCATCACGCCTCGCTGGGCATCAGTGGTGGACAGCACCCCACCCTGAGAAAACATGGGGCATGCTTGGCACGTCGCCCCTCGAGGCAAGGTCATCAGAAACTATGAAGAATTCTTTTCCTGCCCTATTGGCCGTGGTATGCAGGGGAACATGATCCCCTTCGGAGCAGGAGCTGAACTCGGTGAGGGCTGATCATTGCACAAGCCCTTCTTGGCAGGGTCCAGATGCAAGAAGGAGTCACGGGGTGGCCACAAGTCAAGCTGCGCAGGTGGGACTCAGTCAAAACCTCATGAGAAGAGCCGCTGGGCTCCAGCCAGGCAAACTATGGGAGCAAGCCCTCTCCTGACATCCTGCACTCCCAAGAATAGAAGAGACACTGCAGAGCCTGCTGGGAGGCCTTGCTCCAGCTCCGTTCTGCATAGGAATGATGGAACAGAGACCCCCTCACCACTGCCAGCGCACTTTGCCGACCGGTGGCCAGGGTGCTGGGTTGAGGCAACATGGGGTCTGTTCCCAGTTCAGCCACAAACACCCCTGTGTGACGCCAGGCATGTCATGTCCCCTCTCCAGGCCTCAATTCCTTCTCTGCAAAGTGGGGATAGTGACCCTTCCCCACCCATGAGGAGATGGTCACAAATGCTGACAAGGTGTCCTGGTACCAGGGCAATGGCTCTGCCCCCTCTACCAGGAGCAGAACGGACAGTTCGCTCATGACGCCCCCCCCCACTGTTCTCTTCGGGGGTTTGCAGATCCCCTCAGACCATGCAGCTATTGGGGAGACAAAGACGCCACATCTCCACCTGGGCTCTGTGACTCCCTCAGCCCCACAAATGGGGATTGTCGCTGCGGCGGGGGCCCAGTGAGAAAGATAACACAAGCCCAGGTTTTAGAGAATCACTGTGGCAGGAAGTTGGGGACACATCGATGCGTGTTGCCCCATCCCTAGCCCCTCTCCCTACACAGGCCCTGGCTGCACAGCGTCCTTCCAGTGGGCCTGAAGGAAGGGGGAACCGCATCATGGAACTGCTCGGGCCCTGCCTTCATGACACAACCTGGGGGCATAATCCCCAGGAACAATGAGTTGTCTCTCTCAAGCAGTACAGTCAGCTGTAATGACCTGCTGCCTCTTTGGACCCCTCAGCTCCGATTCAGAGAAAAGTTCCCCAAAGCGGAGAAGGCCAGGGCGAGCCCCACAGTGAACATGACAGCTTCTTATTTGATACCCTGCTAGCGTACAGGAATGGCCACTCCACAGTCTGCCAACAGCCTAGGTAACCCACTCACCTGCTACAATACTGACCAAAACCCAGTGGAGTCAGGGAAGCCATAGGCTTCCTCTTATAACCCACACATCTCCTGGATGTGGTGTTCTGTCCCATCTAGTGGCACCAAGACAGAGGGAGAGGGAGAGAGAAGATTAATGAATCTGCTCTGCAGCCTTAGCTAGCAGCCAGTGGCTCTTACCTCACGCGGTAGAGGGTCATGCACTGAGGTCCCTGGTTTGATCCCCCCACCAATGACCAGGGTCTGTCGGTGTTAAATTTGCACAACTGCCAGTCTCCACGGAAGGAGCATGGCCTCGGAGTAAGAGCAGAACAATGCTCTGAAGGTTTGGGTTCTGTGTGTGACTTGCAGCAAGTCACTGAGTCCTGTTGTGCCTCAGTTTCCCCATAAGCAGCTGGAGTCTGACCATACCTAGTGTTCCCCACCTTTGTAAAGCACTTGGATGAAGAGTGGGAGCTAGGTAACCATTATCGTTTTGTCTTCATAACGAGTGCTACACGCTCAAGAACATTATGTGATCTCTAGCCTCCTCTTAGCCACCGTCCACCTGTCCCTCTGCAAAAAAGCAAAGTGGAGGGCAGAGGCATCCAATTCACTGCATCTCCCCTTTGCCACTGAAACAACTCCCTCTTCCCAGCACTGCCCCTTTGCAAACGCAAAACACAACACTCAGTGGCTGTTAGCTACATTCCTTGCACTACCAAAAGACACTGGGGCCTGTGGCCAAATAAACCAGCCTCATGGCTATTGGGAAGGGAAAGAAGCATGACCTAATTTCATTGTAGCCAAGAGAATAAGAAGTAGCTTTGCTGCTTGTCACATTTCACTGAGCAGCAGCTCCCCCAGCACTGACCCCTTAGCAGCATCTTCAATACTCTCCGGCTCCGAGCTTTGCATTCTTATCTCAAACACAGCTAAGGTCTAGTCCTCGCCCAGCTGTCTGTCACTCTGGTCCTTCTCCTCAGGAGTTAATAAACCAGCCAGCTGAGCAGATGCTTTTTTTCCTGCCTGTTCCTGCTTCATGTTTAACAACTGTGCAACCTTGTAGCAGTTGCCCAGCTATGTGGTGATCTAGGAATGCATGGCCTGAACACCCTGTTGTGTGGGTGACTTGGCCGTGGTTTGAGGGAAAGCTGCAGGCAGGGCACAACTTGCTGCTAATGCGGTGTCGGTGCGCCCACTCGTGGAGATGCAATGGAGCAGCGGCAGAGCAGGCCTGGTCTGGAGCTCAGCAACACTTGGTGTTTTCAGTTCCCAGAGAGAACTTCTTACCGCCCTCTTCCCCTCATTACCTCAATCAGTTTCATGTCGCAAGCCTTGAATTCTGGGTCTCAAGCAACCCCAAAGAAACTCAATGCAGAATTCACCGCTAACCATCAAATGTGCCCCCTGCTTTAGACTCAAACCACAAGACAGAGCATCTCACGTTTCAATCTGAAACCGTAAACTGGGCCAGGACAGCTCTACTTTAGCAAAGCTTTTGATACGGTCTCCCACAGTATTCTTACCAGCAAGTTAAAAAAGTATGGATTGGATGAATGGACAATAGGGTGGATAGAAAGCTGGCTAGATTGTCGGGCTCAGTAGGTAGTGATCAACGGCTCAATGTCTAGTTGGCAGACGGTATCAAGCAGAGTGCCCCAGGGGTCGGTCCCGGGGCCTGTTTTGTTCAACATCTTTATTAATGATCTGGATGATGGGATGGATTGTACCCTCAGCAAGTTTGTGGATGACTCTAAGCTTGGGGGAGAGATAGATACACTGGAGGGTAGGAGTAGGGTCCAGAGTGACTTAGACAAATTGGAGGATTGGGCAAAAAAGGTTCAACAAGGACAAATGCACTGGAAGAATCGGAAGAATTCCATGCATTGCTACAGGCTGGGGACCGACTGGCTAAGTGGCAGTTCTGCAGAAAAGGACCTGGGGATTACAGTGGATGAGAAACTGGATATGAATCGACAGTGTGTCCTTGTTGCCAAGAAGGCCAATGACATCTTGGGCTGCATTAGTAGGAGCACTGCCAGCAGATCGAGGGACGTGATCATTCCCCTCTATTCGACATTGGTGAGGCCTCATCTGGAGTACTATGTCCAGTTTTGGGCCCCCCACTACAGAAAAGATGTGGACAAATTGGAGAGAGTCCAGTGGAGGACAACAAAAATTAGTTGAGAGTTGGGGCACATGGCTTATGAGGAGAGGCTGAGGGAACTGGGTTTATTTAGTCTGAAGAAAAGAAGAGTGAGTGGGGATTTGATAGCAGGCTTCAACTACCTGAAGGGGGGTTCCAAAGAGGATGGAGCTCAGCCATTCTTAGTTGTGGCAGATGACAGAACAAGGAGCAATGGTCTCAAGTTGCAGAGAGAGAGGTCTAGGTTGGATATTAGGAAAAACTATTTCACTAGGAGGGTGGTGAAGCACTGGAATAGCTTACCCACAGAGGTAGTGGAATTGCCATCCTTAGAGGTTTCTAAGGCCCTGGCTGGGATGATTTTGTTGGGAATTGGTCCTGCTTTCAGCAGGGGGTTGGGCTAGATAACTTCTTGAGGTCTCTTCCAACTCTAATCTCCTATGAAGGCTCAGGAGGGAAATGGTCTCTTCTTGGGACATTCATTGTATCCACAGTTCCAGCCTGAATCTCAGCTAAGAACCAGATTATAATTTCCTGAAGTCAAACCAGTACACAGCATTGTTCAGGGTGAAGTTCTGGCTTCTTTGAAGGGAGTTTTGCCTTTGGCTTCAATGGTGGTTTAAATTGGATTTCAGTTAAACTGGTGCAACTTTCCTATGTAAAGCAGACCTCTGAAATGTGCAGCTGCAGATTTACAGCCCATTTTCTGCAAATAAAAGAAGATTACATTGGGGATTCTGACTGGCGGCTGTGCAGTCTTCTTTCAAATCCTCCTATTCTGGATGTTTTTCTTTCGCCCTCAACTTGCAGCACAAATGTCCTCTGGTCCAGCCAAACTTTAAACAACTGAAAGATGAAGGGTTAGGACCCTGGCAAACCACCAGATACAAGTGTGATCTCACCAATGAAACCTGAAGCCATGGCAGAAAGGTAACGTTTTTCACTAACCCAAAGCATATCTGCTCTGCTCCACCACCTAGTGGCACTGGGGGATTGGTGCATATTGTAAAACGGCAGAGGGGGGAAAATGGGTTACACATATTACTTGAAGTCCTGTTGATTTGGAATCAAAAGCCAAAGAGCAGACTTCTCTCACCCACCACAACTTTACAGGGCTGTATAAACTCTATGGAAGTCCCAGAAGTGGTATAGTGGCAGAGAATATCTCAGTTCCCAAATGCCCTGCTAAATTCCAGAGACAATCCTTGGGTAGAAATTACAGCTAAGAACAGGAATGATGACACATTAAAGAAGGGGAGAGAAAGAATATTTTACTCCTTTATTCTGTTCCTTCTTTGCATTTTAACATTTCTCCTCTTGCCTTATGCCCCTGGGTGCAGTGACTTGCACAGATCAACAGTCTGACAGTAAATATCTTCCAGCATTTCAGGTGTATTGTTTTCTTTGAGAGACTCTTGCTAAATTAATAGCTTTAAAAACACTTGTGTAAACTGCATGGCAAAATCTACAGGGCCTGATTTGGATCCCCTCTATGTTAGATAAATCCTTCTGCTGCGTTTCCAGAGTGTTTTGCCATTGACTTCAATGGACTGAACTCTGACAAAGTTCAAATGAATAATGCTCAGAAGGCACCTGGACATCTCCTTACAGCAGCTAATCTTAGTGGTAGAGCAGCTAAAATATTGGCAAAGCCAGTTTGGCAGGGGACAAGGGAAGGGACGGAACCAGCCCGTTGTCTTCCTTGGAGTTGTCCACGCACCCTGCTGTATGCTCCCTGCTTCTCATAATTAGAGAGTCTGGACGGGAGATGCTGCTGCTGAAGCAGCCGGGAAAAGGGTTTTGCAAGCATTTCAGACCAGCACAGTTGGAGTGGTGATTAGAACACAGACAGACACAAGCCCAGTGGAATCCACCCGAGATGAAAGCCAATTTCGACCTGATGCTTGTGTAAAGAGCTGCCAGCTGAGAGCAATGATGGAACACACACTGCTTAGGTCTCAGGCTTTCTGACCCCACCTCAGATTGAAGATGTTGTTAAAAGCTGCTGCAGTCAGGTCTCAGCTAACTCAGCTTCCTCCATATACTAACATTTAGCAGCCTCTTTTGGCCATATCCTCAGCTGGTGCACACTAACCAGGTTCCACTGACATCAGTGCCAATTTGCACCAGCTCAGGATCTGGCCCAGTCCCTGCTTTAAAAGTAGTCCAAAAGAAACAGAGCTAGAGGAAGTCAGCCAAATTCATTTCCTCTGTGGCCCCAAGGGAGCAAATTCGAAGACTGGTGGTTATTTTAATTGAGCCTCAGTGATGTTATTTCTAATAACAACATTAGCTTGTATTTATTGCAGCACCTTTCATCCATACAGATCTCAAAGTGCTTTCGAAACTTCAGTACCATACATAGAGACACATAGAAAGCACTTTGCACAACACCAAAATGCAGCCACCTCTGGGCCGCAGCAGTGCACAGCACCATGGCCGCAGACATGAGTGGACAAAGAGGACCCAAGCAGTGAACTTCAGCACCGTAACTACAGGCCTCCACCACTTGACTCAGGAGAAAACACCGTCAGCAAGCAGCAAGCTCCTGTCTTCACAGAGGGTGACCATGGTGTGGCACAGCCACGTGAACATGGAAGACCAGTGCCCAGACAATGGAGGGGGCCGTTATTACACTGTAGCTCTGCACCGACATTCTAGGGGAAACGTAGCGAGGAACATGGTCTTCTGAGAGGAGAGGCCAGATATAACTGGCTTCTCTGGGAGGAGGAACAGCCAGCACGGGGGAACTGTAGTTCAACAAACCCAGCCCCCCTCCCACTTCACTGTCCCCCTGGGTGGCACGTCACAGCCATGCAGAACTTCACCACAACAGCTGGAACTGAACCCAGAGTCACATGCTCCAGGGACACAAGCCAGAATCGCCTGCAGCGCTAGCGGGATTGGTGTGGTGAGGGAAGCAGTTTCATTCCCTCCTCTCTCTTGCACACAGAGCCAGGCACCAGCTCAGCCTGGATGGATAATGGTGCTGAACACAGAGTCCCTCTCTTTGCAGTGAATTGGGAGCTGTTCCCCTTTCTCCTTAGTGCGGCCCCTCTAGCTACCCTGCCAGGACACAGGCAGCATAGTCTGAGTTATGGACCCCCTTGAGGGTGTCTGCCTGCCAAGGGCCTTCCTGCTCTCAGCTGGGTGGAGATCATAGATTCATAGACTCTAGGACTGGAAGGGACCTCGAGAGGTCATCGAGTCCAGTCCCCTGCCCTCATGGCAGGACCAAATACTGTCTAGACCATCCCTAACAGACATTTATCTAACCTACTCTTAAATATCTCCAGAGATGGAGATTCCACAACCTCCCTAGGCAATTTATTCCAGTGTTTAACTACCCTGACAGTTAGGAACTTTTTCCTAATGTCCAACCTAAATCTCCCTTGCTGCAGTTTAAGCCCATTGCTTCTTGTTCTATCATTGGAGGCTAAGGTGAACAAGTTTTCTCCCTCCTCCTGATGACACCCTTTTAGATACCTGAAAACTGCTATCAGGTCCCCTCTCTGTCTTCTCTTTTCCAAACTAAACAAACCCAATTCCTTCAGCCTTCCTTCATAAGTCATGTTCTCAAGACCTTTAATCATTCTTGTTGCTCTTCTCTGGACTCTCTCCAGTTTCTCCACATCTTTCTTGAAATGCGGTGCCCAGAACTGGACACAATACTCCAGTTGAGGCCTAACCAGTGCAGAGTAAAGCGGAAGAATGACTTCTTGTGTCTTGTTTACAACACACCTGTTAATGCATCCCAGAATCACGTTTGCTTTTTTTGCAACAGTATCACACTGTTGACTCATATTAAGCTTGTGGTCTACTATGACCCCTAGATCTCTTTCTGCCATACTCCTTCCTAGACAATCTCTTCCCATTCTGTATGTGTGAAACTGATTGTTCCTTCCTAGGTGGAGCACTTTGCATTTATCTTTATTGAACTTCATCCTGTTTACCTCAGACCATTTCTCCAATTTGTCCAGATCATTTTGAATTTTGACCCTGTCCTCCAAAGCAGTTGCAATCCCTCCCAGTTTGGTATCGTCCGCAAACTTAATACGCGTACTTTCTATGCCAACATCTAAATCGTTGATGAAGATATTGAACAGAACCGGTCCCAAAACAGACCCCTGCGGAACCCCACTTGTTATACTTTTCCAGCAGGATTGGGAGCCATTAACAACTACTCTCTGAGTACGGTTATCCAGCCAGTTATGCACCCACCTTATACTAGCCCCATCTAAATTGTACTTTCCTAGTTTATCTATAAGAATATCATGTGAGACTGTATCAAATGCCTTACTAAAGTCTAGGTATATCACATCCACCGCTTCTCCCTTATCCACAAGGCTCGTTATCCTATCAAAGAACGCTATCAGATTAGTTTCACACGATTTGTTCTTTACAAATCCATGCTGGCTATTCCCTGGATTTGTAAAGAACAAATCGTGTCAAACTAATCAAACTAATCAGCAACAGCCCCTGCAAAAGAAAGGAGCAGAGCAGGTCTACGGAGCGGTAAGGGATCATCAGAGGGCAGGCTGGCATGCTGTGGTTAGCCACAGGTAGGCCCCAGTGTCAGGAAACAGGCAGTGACTGGTAGTTGTGGATGCTGCCATAGGATAACGATGGAAGGTTTGGAGATTGGCTGCAGAGAAGCACCGAAAAGCTCCATGGTCCAGCGATCAGAGCACTTCTGGTCAGGGCTAGGATGCGCAGTGCCCAAACGCAGGTTATTCAATGGGCTGGGGACACCGGGAAAACAATAATGCTGGAAAACCCCCTCCTGGTGTAACTCAGCAAGGCTGCACTGGACTCAGAGTGACCTGAGGCTCTCGGGCACATTTTCTCATCTCAGAACAGGAACTCGTCACCGCATCACAGATGGTCCCATGCTGTAATGCTGGAAAGGGCTCCCTTTAATCCTCCCAACAGCAATGGAAACAGAGCGAATCAAAGCCACCGTCCCAGCCCAAACTCTGCATCAAAGACCTGAACTCCGGCCTCTGCAAAACCAAACACCCAACAGAGCCAGGGAAGCAAAACGAGGCGCAAGGCAACGAGCCATTGGAACAAATAAAACAGAGGCTGTTAAGTGCCTGGTATGCACGATGTGTTGGGACTTGCTGCTGTCAGCAGTGTGAGCAGACATTCACATGCAGCCATTCATAAGACGCACAGTAATTACCTTCAGCAGAGGCTGTATTGTGATGAGTTCCTGAAGCAGAGCGTGATATCACTAGCATCAGAACATCATTACAGGGGAGGATACCGGCCATAACCCTCACAAAACTCAGGGAAGGTGCTGGAGGGGGTGCGCCGCTGGGATGCTGCAGGGAGCTCTCCCATCATTAGTTATACTTGTTTTATAGGGAGCCAAATGCACATTTCACGTGAGATTATGGCAGGATTGTTCCCAGCAGGACTCTGACCTTTTCCCCGAGCTCAAGGAGAAAAGCTCGGAGCATTGCATAACTCTCCCCCAGCTGGCACCATCCTACAGGCCACCTGAGTTCAGCACAGCCAACCCATGTTGGAGAGACAGCTCGGGGATAAAAACGAGAGATCAACCTGAAAGTGGAACGGCGGGGGAGTCCGGCGATGCTCCAGCAGAGTTCACACTGGAACGGCAGGGGAGCCCGGCAACGCTCCGGCAGAGTTCACACTGGAACGGCGGGGGAGACCAGTGACTCTCCAGCAGAGTTCACACTAGTACGGCGGGGAAGCCCGGCGACGCTCTGGCAGAGTTCACACTGGAATGGTGGGGGAGTCCGGCGAGGCTCCGGCACAGTTCACACTGGACCGGTGGGGGAGTCCGTGACTCTCTGGCAGAGTTCACACTGGAACGGCGGGGGAGCCCGGCAAGGCTCCAGCAGAGTTCACACTGGAACAGTGGGGGAGCCCGGCGATGCTCTGGCAGAGTTCACACTGGAACGGCGGGGGAGCCCGGCGACACTCCGGCAGAGTTCACACTGGAACGGCGGGGGAGCCCAGCGACGCTCTGGCAGAGTTCACACTGGAACGGCGGGGGAGCCCGGCGACACTCCGGCAGAGTTCACACTGGAACAGCGGGGGAGCCCGGTGACGCTGCGGCAGAGTTCACACTGGAACGGTGGGGGAGCCCGGCGAGGCTCTGGCAGAGTTCACACTGGACGGCGGGGGAGCCCGGCGATGCTCTGGCAGAGTTCATACTGGAATGGCAGGGGAGCCCGGCAACGCTCCGGCAGAGTTCACACTGGACGGCGGGGGAGCCCGGCGACACTCCGGCAGAGTTCACACTGGATGGCGAGGGAGCCCGGCGAGGCTCTGGCAGAGTTCACACTGGACGGCGGGGGAGCCCGGCGAGGCTCTGGCAGAGTTCACACTGGACAGCGGGGGAGCCCGGCGAGGCTCCGGCAGAGTTCACACTGGACGGCGGGGGAGCCCGGCGATGCTCCGGCAGAGTTCAGATGTGGATCCAAATTTCACAGCTCAGGCCCATCTCCGCAAGGGTTTGACTTTCAGCATACTGGACCCGAACACCTTGCCTCTAAGTCATAGTCCATCTGAGCAGCTCCACCAATTCTGTACTGGTGGAGGGCAGTGCCAGGCCCAGCTGTGTGTGTCTCTGAACCAGGCATGCCTCCTCCTGGTAGTTAGGTTGTGGGGCCTCCCTGTGCTACCAGGATAAGCTAAAATCTTGGGCATGCTGTTCACTGCCTCTGGGTCTGGCTACTCTGTTCTGTGTAGGGTCTGATACTGCCCTTATCGCTGCAGTATCTGAGTCCCTTCCAATTATGCACAAAATGATGTGACTAACATCCATCACCTGGGGTTCCTTCTCTCTCAGCCTCTCCCCAACTTCTGTCTTTGGGGTGTGAAGTGAGGAGCAACAGGAGAGCGGGACCTCGCCCCCCATATTTCTAGGATGAGGCTTCACGGGATCAGCTTGCCTGCCTCCTTCCCCTCCCTCCCCTCCGCTCATTTGGTAACAGCATCATCCCAAACGTTCCATCAAATCATACTGCTCCAACGTTTTCTCACCCCACACACCGCACGCTGTGCTGGGAGGGATCTCCATTGCTCACTGCCTTGGAGAGATCCCAGATCATCAGGGGGACACAGGAAACAACAGGGAGACAACAGATTTCAGCTCAGCAAAGGGGCTTCAATTCCTCCCCAAGCCTTGCCTCTGGCTGCTGTTGGTACTCACTTGTCCAGGGACCTCTCAGGAAAGATGAACTGGCCACAGCAGATACGGTCGATGTAGTTCAGGGGGATCCGTTGCACCTGGAGGCAGCTGAGCATTATGAAGTCATATTTGCAGACCAGGAGGTTGGCGTCTGTGATCACTACAACACGCTCCCTCTCGTTGTTCCAGTGATCTACCCTGGGGACAAAGCAGAGAGTTCAGGCAGTGACACTCCACGCCACTGAGGGAGGCGAGCAGGTTGTGCTGATTACTGAAGATCAGAGCAGGAATCCAACCTTGGCTTGCATAAATAACCAGCACTGAAATTTGAAATGGCCCAGATATGTCTACACCAATGCCTAAGGATGGACAAGTCCCTAGGCTTTCAGCAGGGCCGGCTCCAGCTTTTTTAGCAGCGAAGTAAAAAATAAAATGGATAAAGTCACGATCGGCAGCATTTCGGCAGCAGCTCTACCACACTGCTTCATTCTTCCACGGCAATTCGGCAGCCAGTCCTTCCCGTCAAGAGGGACTGAGGGACCCGCCGCTGAATTGCCGCCGAAGACCTGGATGTGCCGCCCCTTACCATTGTCCGCCCTAAGCACCTGCTTCCTGCGCTGGTGCCTGGAGCCGGCCCTGGCTTTCAGAGCAATTCCTATAGGCCCCTGGTGGTTTAATCCCTATTCAGTTGTGTAGGACTTTCCTATGTGGGAAAATAGAAAGCTGTTTTTTTTTTGTAATTTGAAATAATAATTAAAATAAAAAGAACAGTCTGCATCCTGGCTTGGAAACCTCAGGGATCAGCTTGGGGGCACGTTTGCAACCGTTACATCTCTTGAGCATACCGTTCACTAACTTTTGCAGAAGGAATGCATTTTGTGTCCACTAGGAGGCAGTGCAGAGAGATTCTCCCCTGCCCCCCTTAAAGCCTCTCCGAAAGGTGACTACAACATTTCACCGCTTATTAAGATCTGTACCAGGGGAAAACCACAAGTGTAATTAGTAAACCAGCTTTAATGATCTGTGTCTTGAGAATCCAGTTAGCCACGATCACTCAGTAAAACATTCGTTTTGTCCGACAAAAAGGAAGGACTGATGGGAAGGAAGTTCTGGGCGTTTGGAATATTCCGTTCCGAGCTCCACCCCCAAAGGACGGTCTGTGAATTGTTTTACGTCCGTGCTCTGCAATTTCATAGGTCAGCCACTTTACAGACTGGCAGGGAAAAGGCCTTGCCACTCAAACACCTCTGTCAGCTGGGGAGCTAATCACAGAACTGGAAGGGCCCTCCAGAGGTCATCAAGCCCAGTCCCCTCCAGCCTTCTTATAGGGCCCAGCCTGGCCCTGATCGGCTGCTTTTAAGCCTCCACTTGAGTGGCTCCCAATAAGACCTTCCATGATTGGCAGGGGCTCTGCACAGCCTCTCTGACTTGCTCTAACCCCTTCCATGCCAGAGTGGGGAAGCTGCCCCACTAGTCTCTTTGAAAATCTGCCAACAGTCTTCTTTTGTTTTCCCCCTTAGACTTGCTTCCTGTGGGATCTTACCTACCAACTCCCTAGTTTGCTAAGGCTGCCTTCCTGAAATCCATTGTCTTTATTGTGCTGTTCTCCCTCCTACCATTCCTTAGAATCATGAACTCGACCATTTCATGATCACTTTCACCCAAGCTGCCTTCCACTTTCAAATTCTCAACCAGTTCCTTCCTATTTGTCAAAATCAAATCTAGAACAGCCTCTCCCCTGGTGGCTGTCTCCACTTTCTGAATTAAAACTTGTCTCCAATACATTCCAAGAACATATTGGATAATCTGTGCCTGTTGTGTTATCTTCCCAACAGATGTCTGCGTAGTTGAAGTCCCCCATCACCACCAAGTCCTGTGATTTTGTTAGTGATTATGCTGATTTTAGTTTGGATGATTTTGTAGCAGATTCTCTTTCTAGCATAGAATAAAAATGAGCTTTAAAAAAAATCCCATTAAGGGATGTCACTGAAGTGCATCCACTCCAGGTTGTGGATCCCCCAGGACTATAATAACCAGAGGCAGGTCTAAATTAGCAGAGCAGAATTTAAGGAGGCTGAGCCAAACTGCATTGTGCTGCCACCAACTGGCCACAGTAAGCAACAAAAAACTTTGCAAAGAGAAGTTTGCTGCAAGAAGCTGACTGCACTTATCTACTTGCAATTACTGAGCCAGACCTAGTTGCTTCCCAGTGAGCTTTGATCCTGGGTAACACTGGCGACTCTCCGGGTCGAGGTGCTAAGACAGACTCGGATACAACCTATTCTACTCTGTATCGATTATCACCATGGCATCTGAGAGCTTAAGGGTGAGGAAATGTGCACACACAAGAAAACCCCATTCATACACTATACACAAGAGTATCTGTTCCCTGAGCTCTCAGGAGCTCTGGAGCAGACAGGTACCCTTCTTCCCCCCGTGGGGCAATCCTGATTTGTGATTCATCAGGGTTAATTGACAGCATAGGCACCCACTAGGACTAGGGCTGGAGCACCCACGAGGAAAAATTAGCAGGTGCTCAGCACCCACCGGCAGCCAAGCTCCCCCCATCTCATCTCCTTCTCCCCCCCAGCACATTGCATTCCTGCTCCTCCCCCACCCCAGTGCTTCCCACACACACACCCCTGCCACCTAACAGCTGTTTGGCGGCACTTAGGACTTTCCCAGAGGGAGGGGGAGGAGCGGAGACATGGTGTGCTCAGGGGAGGAGACAGAGAAGAGGCAGGGCAGGGGTGGGGATTTGGGGGTGGGAAAGGGGCAGGACTTGGGTGGGAAAAGGCAGGAAGAGGGCAGGGACTTTTGGGAAGGGGTGGAATGGGGGCGGGGTAAGGGCCGTGCAGGGGTGGGAAGAGGTGGGGCATGGGCAGAGCCCCGTGCAGTAGGGAGTCGAGCACCCACTGGGCAGAGAGGAAGTCAGCACCTATGACTGACAGAATAAATTGAGAGATGCTTTTGGTCTATCAACTAAATAACTACCCTGGCCAGAACCACTTTTAAAGATGTATATTTAAGCTTCAGACAGAGGCCACTGATGGTTGGCAAATACTGCACTTGATGGACAACTGGTCCAATATAACACATCATTTGCCTGTAGGCCTTTCAGTGCGACACTTAAGGATCTCAATCTCTTTAGCTTTCTGAAGAGAAGTATATGAGGTGACTTGATCCCAGTCTATAAATACCTCTAGCGGGAGACGGTACCGAGGTTGAAAGGCTCCATGACCTAGCAGTCAAAGGCATAACTGCAGTGGCTAGAAGCTAAAGGTAGACAAATTCAAATGGGAAATGAGATGTAGATGGATAAGATTAAGATTAGATAAAATAGACAGACAGAGATTGATTTTTAATGCTGTGGGTCATTAACTATGGGCACAATTTACCTAGGGATGTAATGAATTCTCCACCGGTTGGAATTGTTAAATCACAATTAGGTGTCTGTCCAAAATAGACACTCTAGCTCAGGAGTAGACAACCCGGAGGTGGCACGCAAACTGATTTTCAGTGGCACTCACAGTGCCCGGGTCCTGGCCACCGGTCCAGGGGGCTCTGCATTTTAATTTAATTTTAAATGAAGCTTCTTAAACATTTAAAAAACCTATTTACTTTACATACAACAATAGTTTAGTTATATATTATAGACTTATAGAAAGAGACCTTCTAAAAACTTTAACATGTATTACTGGTACGCGAAGCCTTAAATTAGAGTGTATAAATGAAGACTCGACGCAGCACTTCTGGAAGGTTGCCGACCCCTGCTCTAGCTTCACCACAAGTTCTTGGGCTCAATGAAGAAATCAAGGGGTGATGTTCTTTGGCCTGTATTACACAGGAGGTCAGACTAGATAATCACAATGGTCCCTTCTGAGCTTAGAAAGTGAACATCGAGGTCACTACTGTATATAATCTCTCTACATATTCATCTGCCCTGGGAAACCATGTAATAAAGACCAAGGTAGCCATTAGCTCAACACACGTTTCCATCATAGGGAGCTCATAGGAAAATGATGCATTTAATTGTTATCAGAGCCACGCACCCGCTATACATTCATTCTGGCCACAGGAGGTATTCCCTGGATGCTGTCATGGCCCAGCCACCAGACGTTAACATCATGTCTGAAATCAGGGCACTAGCAGGCCAGTGTGTGTTGGTCCCTGGGCTAGGAGACCTGGGAATGGCCATAGGGGAGGTGACCGAGGTGGGGGACTCAAGTGTGTGGGTGAGGTGCCATGAACCCCCAAGAGAGGTCAGTCACCCACAAGGATTAGGAGCTGAGAAAACCTGGGGAGTCATGTGCCCCCCCTTCAGATATAGTGTTCTTACAGGCACACAAAGAGATACTGACCCCTGGGGGGAAAGGACAGCGCTAACACCCGGGTGCAGACTCTGAGGAGTTGTAGATGGGGATGGCTATAGATCGATTACAGAGACGTTGTTCAGTCATCCAAACGCACACTCCAGAGGCCTGGAAAGGGTCAGTCCATGGCTGTCAAAGGAAAGGCGGCCGCTGCCCTCCGTGAATGCCTCTAACGCAGGGACACGGGCGTCGGGGCAGAGCTCCATTTGCACCTGCCCGGTTCCCTGAGATGGTCTCTGCTGAAGGGTCAGAAGTGTTTGCGATTTCCACAGTAGTTAAGGGGAGGGGGAGAGGGATGCTGACCAATATAATAAGGCCATCTCGTGGACTGCACTTAGCAAGCTTGAGCGAGCACTTCTGCCAGGCCAGCGCTGGGCCCTGCTGAGCTGAAGGGGGTGAGGAGGGACTGTAGCATCATTCTGCCAGGCCCACGTTGGCTGGCAGAGTTTGCTGGAGCACAGCAGCTTTGGGCCACATCCCAGACAGATAAGGATAGCCCAGGGGCAGCGAGGGTGTGTGCAAGGTGCTATGCCAGCTCTATGCCATGCGGCAGTGTCTCCCTGCACTGGGGTGCATCCCCCCCGTGTCAGATCCAGCAGCCACACGGCCCCTGGCTGCTGCAAGAAGGGACAGGCCCAGAGCAGACAACGCGCACGATGCAGCTGCAGCAGCCTGGGAGCTATTCTGTGCACACTTTGCGGCCTGAGCAAAAGAGAGCCAGTGCAGGAGTAAGGTAGGGATAGGCGGTGAGCCCATCGTGGGCAGGTTGGGAATCCAGAGCCTCGGCACAGCTTAACTCCGGTGCTCCAGATAGCAGGGAACTTGGGGCGTTTCACCCAGGCACTGGACAGCACTTTCTTGGCACAGGAGCAGTAAGCGTGGTGGGCTGGGGGAGGAAAAGGGAGGTGCAGCACAGCTGTCTAGTTAGGCACAATGGGCACAGGTGACCCACTGCCTGGCAAACCGCCTGCCCGCTACAGTGACAGGAGAGGGAGACGGGAAGCACAGCACGTGCATCTGACGGCTCAATTTCATGGATGGAAAAAAGCAAGAAGCGTCTCTCTGAAACACGAAGAAGAGCCGGGGGCTGGGGAGGGGGCGGTGTTGCAAGCTACTTGCTGCCTTTTTTGTGTGGAGGACAGCGTATGTGTTTGGTTATGGGGAGCGTGTCTCCCCATTACCTCTTCACAGGCCAGCCCCTAACTGACACAGTCTGCCCACAGGTGCGTGGGAATGTCACTGCTGTCTGCTGCTGGCTGGAACGTCAGGCCTGCTCATGATTGTGGTCATATCATCCTCTAGCAGCTGCAGCCTACAGAGGGAACAGGAACCTGAACGTTACTACAGTGAACAGAGATTCCTCTGCGGCCCAGGTATGACTGGGACCAAGCCTGAGGCCGCTGTTTTGTTATGTAGCCACTATCCACACTACCTGCCACGGATGTGTTCCTAGGAGTGCCACTTTGTGGTGCTTCTCTAATTAATGATGGGCCGGATTGGAGAGTGGATCAGGTGGGCAAAAGCACCAGCTCTAGGTGTCACTTCCTCTAACATTCCTTTGGGATGAAGAGTATCTGAGAGATACTGATTGCCCTCCCCTGGGCGCATGCCTAAACATATACACCGAAACAAGTCAAAATGCAGAACACAGTCCATGCAGTACGGAACTAAGAAGCAACAAAACAGCCCCCCCCTTACCAGTTGTAGGGTGCAGGAAAGAGGTGAGGAGTGGTTGGATGCATGGAGGGTAATGCAGACAGCTGGCTGGTGAGACTGCAGTAATATCGCAGAGGGATGCAGGAAAGCGAAAGCGTCTGGATGGGAGCGCACAGCTGAATCTGGGGTCATAGGGCTAAGAGAAGAGACCCATTAATCACCACCACCATGGCTTGGGCATAAGAAACATTTGGAGCTAAATTGTCACATCTCAACAGCCCCCTCCCTCCCGTAGATCCCCTGGAGAGGCAGATTAGCATTGTATATTGCTAAGGCTGTTGCAAGCATCACAAGGCATTTTGGGGAAGGTTTAAAGGTTTGAGTATGGAATGGAAGATTCTTTTGCAGGCTGCAGAGGCCAGAGCGGGAAGAAAGGAGGAAGAAAGCAGAGAACAGGTTAACTAGACACTCCATCTTGCTCAGTCAGAAGATAAGGCACTGACTCCAGCCCAAGGCTGCAGCTCACAGCCAACGCTTGATTGCCTGCCAAGAAAGACAGGGGCCTGGAATCCACCACTAGCCGTGAGAAAGGAAGATGCAGCTGAACAGACCTGCAGAGGCGGCCCATAACGAGCGAGACAAGCAAAGGCCACACAGAGAAAAACAAAGAGGACAACAAAGTCTAGCCAGTGTGTTTTGGGAAAGTTGAGGAAACCACAGAAAGTTAGTTTGACTGGAACAAAGAGCATCAGGAGCAGAGCTCCCTGAACGAAACACTCCCAAGAGAACCCAGGACTTGAAACTCTCCTGAGAGCTGGAGCACCTCGAAGATCACAGCGGACCCCAGACGACCTGGGCTCAGGACAAGAACTCCCATCCTTCTCCCCCCCTTCTTCTTACGTTACACGCAGCCAGCCTCGGGTAGTGCGGGTGTGAGTATGAAAATGGGTTAGGGCTTGGGGCACTAACACTTTCTTCCTTCCTCTGAGTGACGTAGGGGGGAACCCCCCCCCCAGCAATCTCCTCAGTTATTTTATTAATAAAGCTTTAAAACTTAGACAGTTGGTGTGTTTCGTCATCTCCTCCCCAAAGGATCCTGCAGCCTCAGCCTGCTCACCTGACGCCTCAGGCAGACTGGTAACAGAACGCTGTCACAAAATTAAAGGGAGAGCGAGACAATGCAACAGAGAAAGCGACAGCACGGCAGTTCAGCCTAGTCTACAAACCTCCGTGCTTGGAGGAAATTGGTGTAAGAGGAGTATCACTCAGCCTCAGAAATGGAAGGGTGTGACCCCCTTTTGCAATCCTGGCAGCAGTGGGCAGAAAGGAGAGGGATAACACCCCCACATCTTCTGTGGGGGCTGAAGAGATCCAGTGCCATGTCAGAAATAAAAAGCCAGTGGCTGATATTGGATAGCCCCCGAAAATATACTGCAGGCTACAGAATTGTGATCATGAACCAAACTCCAAAGGCTAAGCTGGCTCTCAAAGGGCTCCAAACTACAGCAGCTCAACAGACTTCACATGACAAAGTCCCAGGTCATTAGAAAGGCAAGGTAGGTGAGCTCAGATCTTGTATTGGACCAGTTTCTGTTGGTGAGAGAGACAAGCTTTCAAGTTTACATCCAGCTTCTGGTCTGGAAAAGGTACCCAGAGTGTCATAACAAAGGTGAAAGAGATTGTTTAGCACAGTGGCTCTCAACCTTTCCAGATAACTGAACCCCTTTCAGGAGCCTGATGTGTCTTCTGTATCCTTCCCCTCCTGCCCCTGCCCCCAGGTATCACCTCACCTCAAAATGACTTGATTACAAAATCTGACATAAAAATACAAGTGTCCCAGCACACTGTTACTGAAAAACTGCGGACTTCCTTATTTTTACCACATAATTATAAAATAAATCAATTGCAATATAAATATCGTACTTACATTTCAGCGTATAGTGTATAGAGCAGTATAAACAAGTCATTGTCTGTATGAAATTTTAGTTTGCTCTGACTTCGCTAGTGATTTTTATGGAGCCTGTTGTAAAACTAGGCAAATCTCTAGATGAGTTGATGTACCCCACAGAAGACTCTCCATACCCCAGGGGTACATGTGTACCCCGGGTTGAGAAGCACTGGATGATCTAGACCATCCCTGACAGGTGTTTGTCCAACCTGCTCTTAAAAATCTCCAATGATGGAGATTCCACAACCTCTCTAGGCAATTTATTCCAGTGCTTAATAATCCTGACAGTTAGGAAGTTTTTCCTAATGTCCAACCTAAACCGCCCTTGCTTCAATTTAAGCCCATTGCTTCTTGTCCTGTCTTCAGAGGTTAAGAAGAACAATTCTTCTCCTTCCCTCACAGGTCATATTTTCTAGACCTTGAATCATTTTTGTTGCTCTTCTCTGGACTTTCTCCAATTTGTCCACATCTTTCCTGAAATGTGGTACCCAGAACTGAACACAATATTCCAGTTGAGGCCTAAACAGAAGAGCAGAAGAATTACTTCTCGTGTCTTGCTTACAACACACCTGCTAATACATCCCAGAATGATGTTTGCTTTTTTTGCAACAGTGTTGCACTGTTGACTCATATTTAGCTGTGACCACTATGACCCCAGATCCCTTTCCACAGTGCTCTTCCCTAGGCAGTCATTTCCCATTGTGTATGTGTGCAACTGATTGTTCCTTCCTAAGTGGAGTACTTTGCATTTGTCCTTATTGAATTTCATCATATTTACTTCAGACCATTTCTCCAGTTTGTCCAGATCATTTTGGATTTTAATCATAGAATATCAGGGTTGGAAGGGACCTCAGGAGGTCATCTAGTCCAATCCCCTGCTGAAAGCAGGTCCAATCCCCAACTAAATCACTCCAGCCAAGGCTTTGTCAAGCCTGACCTTAAAAACCTCTAAGGATGGAGATTCCATCACTTCCCTAGGTAACCCATTCCAGTGCTTCACCACCCTCATAGTGAAATAGTGTTTCCTAATATCCAACCTAAACCTCCCCCATTGCAACTTGAGACCATTACTCCTTGTTCTGTCATCTGCCACCACTGAGAACAGTCTAGATCCATCCTCTTTAGAACCCCCCTTCAGGTAGTTGAAAGCAGCTATCAAATCCCCCCTCATTCTTTTCTTCTGAAGACTAAACAACCTGAGTTCCCTCAGCCTCTCCTCATAAGTCATGTGTTCCAAACCCCTAATCATTTTTGTTGCCCTCCGCTGGACTCTTTCAAATTTTTACACATCTTTCTTGTAGTGTGGGGCCCAAAACTGTACACAGGACTCCAGATGAGACCTCACCAATGTCGAATAGAGGGGAATGATCACTCACCTCAATCTGCTGGCAATGCCCCTACTTATACAGCCTCAAATGCCGTTAGCCTTCTTGGCAACAAGGGCACACTATCGACTCATATCCAGCGTCTCGTCCACTGTAACCCCTAAGTCCTTTTCTGCAGAACTGCTGCTTAGCCAGTCAGTCCCCAGCCTGTAGCAGTGCATGGGATTCTTCCGTCCTAAGTGCTGGACTCTGCATTGGCCTTGTTGAACCTGATCAGATTTCTTTTGGCCCAATCCTTCAATTGATCTAGGTGACTCTGGACCCTACTCCTACCCTCCAGCAGATCTACCTCTCCCCCCAGCTTACTGTCATCTGCGAACTTGCTGAGAGTGTAATTCATCCCATCATCCACATCCTTAATGAAGATGTTGAACAAAATAGACCCCAGGACCAACCCTTGGGGCACTCCACTTGAAACCGGCTGCCAGCTAGACATGGAGCCATTGATTACTACCCGTTGAGCCCGACGATCTGGCCAGCTATCCTCAATCTATCTTCAAAAGCACTTGCAGCCCCTCCCAGCTTGGTATCATCTGCAAACTTTATAACTTTCATCATAGGACAAAAAATGGGGGAGGGAAGGTTAGGATTGTTGAAATGAGCCATAAATCCAGTGTCTCTGTTCAGCCCATGATTTTTAGTGTCTAGCAATGTTATGAATTTAAGCCCCTAGACTTGTCTTTTGAAGGAGTTGTGTGGGTTTCCTTTGAGGATGAGGACCGATATGTCACATATGGAGTGATCTGTTGAACAAAGTATTCCCTCTGGGTGACATGATGTTTTTGTCTTTTATAATTATCCTTTGTGAGTTCATTCAAGAGCATAGGGTTGTCTTGGTTCACCCACGTCGTCATTAGTGGGGCATTTAGTGCACTGGGCGAGGTACAGGGGCATGACAACAGTGCGAAGTCCAGGGGTCATTGGACAAATCCTTCAATGGTCTGATTTAGGGCTTAAACAGATTCAGCTAGAAAAAAAAATGTTTTCGGTTCTTGGTGTTGGCTTTTTTCTGAAATGTAAGGCACATTTTTCAAAAGAGCCTAAGTGACTTAGGAACCCAAATCTCATTTTCAAAAGTGATGGGCATTTAGGAGCCTATATCTCATTGAAGGGCAGCAGGTCTTAGGTTCCAAAGTGCCCAAGTGACTTTTGAAAATGGGACTTGGACTCTTGAAATTTTTACCCAGAGTCTCATCTTGGACAGCTGGAAACAAAATCTAGAAAGAACACGTGCTTGGTTTTGAACGTGCTAAGGCCCCAACCCTGCAAACCCTTATGCAAGATCAGGTCCCATGCTTGTAAAGTGCCTTTGACCCATCAGGATAAACTGCCCTGTAGAAATTCAGGTGATTAAACATAAAACTAGGGATGGAATTTCCACAGCCACCTAAAAGATTCATACATTCAAAGGCCAGAAGGGACCATCCAGTCAGACCTCGTGCACAATACAGGACATCCCCGAAATATTCCTACTGCAGATACTTTAGAAAAACATCCACTCTTGATTTAAACATTGCTAGTGATGGAGGATCCACCACGACCTTTGGGAAATTGCTCTAGTGGTACCCAGTTGCCACTCACTTTAATGCATGCTGGGAATCCATTTGCAGTAGGCAGCTTTCAGCGCCAGCATGCAGAAATTGAGACACCGAGGGCTGGGATATTTTGGCCTGTCTTTAGAAGGAATGATGTAGGGTGCCTTTAAATCTCGCACACCCACCAGCCCCAGCACTGCTGAAGTAGCTTAAAAGAAACTCCCTGACACATCTTCACAATGAACAACAAAATACTGTACCTGGACTACAGCAGCTGCCCCTCCCAGCAGCCTCATCATACAGGATGAGTCAGCCTGTCTTCTGACATCCTCCCTGACCGAGCCCGGCTTCACACAGAGAAGAGCAACTCATATCACAGCCGGTCTGTGCGAACCCTCCCGGGGAGGGCTGGAGCTTTTAAAAACATAGCAAATATACACAAGCTCCTGGAGAGGCCAAAGCAAACAGCAGCCCTGCTCAATGGGTTCCCTAACTCCTGACAGCTGAGCACAGGCAGACTTGACTAGCTACTTGCCAGTTAGGTCACAGGACCACAGCATGGCATCATGAGTGCAAGTAAGCGTGCCCTTAACCACTGATTGCCAAGCAATCTGCTGCATTTGCCATGTACATATTCAGCCACAGCAATATTTACCCAGTCATTAAAAGGCCATTTCACCATCGTTACCAATACACCAGAGGTTTTAGAGTATGGAACGTTGCCCCAGGGCTGCTACCTACCTGTCCGTCTCCGCTACTGAGATGCAGATTCTTGGGCTGGTTCATTTTGTCCTATAACCTTTTTTTTTTTTTTTGCCCAGAGTGTGAGGAGGGAGGGAGGGACAGGAGAAAAGAGGGAGGATGGTCCTGTGCTGAAGGGACTCAGGAATGCAAGTCCTGGCTCCGACCCAGAATTCCCATGTAACCGCCCTATGCAACCTGACTGTGTCTCAGTTCCTGGTCTGTAAAATGGGGATAAATACTGTTCCTTGTCAGCCACTCTTTGTCATGTCTATTTAGTCAGGAAGCTCTTTGGAGGAGAGACCAACACATACTGTGTGTCTGTGGAGCACTCAGCACAACAGGGCTCTGATCCTGGTTTGGGGCCCCTAGGTTTTCTCGTACTAAAAATAATAGACGACCAGCACATTCACCTGGTAACTAATGGGGGGAAGGAGACGGGTGGCAGGAGGGTGAGAGAGCTTTTGTCAAGTTCTCCAGGCATTTGGGGCAAGTGAAAGGTGCTGACAACCGGGAGACTGGCATCATCTAGCGGCAGATCAGTGCAGCCCCAACAGCTGCTCTTTCCCTCCATCCGCCCCATTGTCCTATCCGCCTGCCGTGACGCTGTTCTAAAGGGACCGCTCCAGATGGCTGGTTCCAATCCAGCCCTCGCCAGCGGGGAGCAAAATTCACTGCTGCCTGGTGGAGCGGCGGAGCTCAGCCTCGTTTCCAGTCATGACAGCAGGTGTGTTACAATAATCCTCACGCCACCTCCTCTCCCGCACTGAAGTGGTGTTTCAAGGATGTTACACATCGTGCAGCAGGTGGGAGCCAGTGAATAAATTGTCCTACGGTCCACAGCCTGTCAAGGGCGTGAGCCACTCCAATGTCCCTCAGGGAGATGCCAAGCTGGCCTCTGGCTGGTGTCTGTGGGCGTGACTCCCTTGAGTTCCCTGGAGCTGAATCCATTCACACCCATTGAGGGTTGAATATGATGTCTTTTTTGCTCATTTCCCGGTGGCAGTCATAGCGGACTTCTAGAAAGCACCAGGAGGCGACACCACCAGTCTTGGGAAATAGTTTGTGTCTCAGCAGGAGACGCTGTGATGTCTGGTGCTGTTCTGGAGCCCACTGTCAAATCCACTTGTGTAATCCTGGCCCTACCAGCCTCTTTCTCTGTACTTTCGACATGGCTCAACTATGTCAGGAGCCACATGAAATGCTGTTCTCATCTCGGCTAAACCCAGGGTAGCACCCGCAAAGACCCTTAATTGCAGAACATATCCACTCCCGGGCTTGAATGACATGTCATCTGTGAGACTGAGGAGTTGGCATTTGTCCACTGCTGGGATCCTTTTAACTAGAAATAAACACAGCAGAGGAGGCAATTTCCAAGTTTCAGCAAAGAGAAGAGCTCTGGCATCAACCTTTTCCTTTTCCTTAAAAGAAACTGCTCACAGAGACGTTCGAAGCAAGATTGGCAATGATTTGGTTTCCCAGTCCCTGCACTAGCTTTTAGAAAATGACAATAGAGGTGCAGATGACCCCAGAATTAACAGTTACATTTACATTGTCTTTTCTTTGGTCTAATGGTGATGACGATGACACCACCACCACCTACCTCTTACCTAGCACTTTTCATCAGCAGATCTCAAAGCACTTGACCCACTTCACAAATGGGCAAACTGAAGCACAAAACAGGTCCCAGGTGCCCAACGTCACCCAGCAAGCCCATGACTGTGCCAGGAACTGAATGCAGGTCTCCTGAGTCCCAGTCCAGTGCTCTATACACTCTTGCCAATATAACAAATAATACTTACACAGCACTTACCGTCAACATGATTTACAAAACACTAACAAAGGGATCATCGATATTAAGAAACTCTACACAGCTCTTTATAGCGCTACACCGGGGGCATAGGTCCACTTTGTTCTGTGCCTGGAATTTCTCTCCCTACAGTTTCCCTTTCAACAGGAAGTCATGCTACTAGCTGATGTATCTATGCAATCATTTCTAAAAGCAGAACCCAGAGAGCTTAACCAAGTGTCACTGCGTGACACCCCTTCTCTTCCATTGTTGCATTATTTCTGTCAGCCCATAACAAAGCCACCACCTCAGCCAGTGCCCCATACATCATGACTACTCACTCAGACAAAAGCCAGAAGCTCTGAGCAGTTTCCCCCGAATTCTTGATCACGTGGATTTTTAGATCTTCTATGGCTTGGTCAAATGCTCCTGGCTAGAAAGGGAGAACATCAGAAAAGAACAGTAAGATAAACGTGACAGAAAGAAATTACAGCTCAAACACATGTGCTCCTCTTATTCTAATCCAAGTCACTGGAGCAACGCTAAATGCATACAGGTGTCTCCTTCAAAGAAAAGTATCATAAGCCTCAGAACTATGCGATCTATTTGGAACATGGTTTTTATTTGGAAATGATTCAGTCATCTGCCCTCTGTCTGCCTTCCAGGAGCTGGGGGTTCATCTTCGGGAAGGGGCGGAGTGATAGATGGGCCTGGGATGGAACTGGGGTTGAGCATGCCTCTGGCAACTCATAAAGACGGCATCTATGGGTCTGATGCAACTGAGTTTGCCAGGGCTCTGAACCACCAGCCCCAGAGGCGCCGGGGCTCTGAACTGCCAGGCCCAGAAGCGCTGGGGCTCTGAACTGCCAGGCCCAGAAGCGCTGGGGCTCTGAACTGCCAGGTCCAGAGGCGCTGGGGCTCTGAACCGCCAGGCCCAGAGGTGCCAGGGCTCTGAACCGCCAGGCCCAGAGGTGCCGGGGCTCTGAACTGCCAGGCCCAGAGGTGCCAGGGCTCTGAACTGCCAAGCCCAGAGGTGCCGGGGCTCAGCCCTGCCAAGCTCTGGCACATATTAAGCACTGGCCTTAGTACCAGGGACGCTTAGACTATCTGCATTCTAGGGAGGCTTAGAGCATCAGCATTATTCTGAAATAAAGGCCGACTCAAGATGGCAGCATGAAAAGCCAACTCGCTCTGTGAGCCACCCTGATTTCTGACCAGGGAGATGTTCCCACAGGGAGCACCGTGCCTGCTTCAGACCAATAAGGGGAGCGGAGGGGGTAGGTAGCATGCAGGGAAGCTTGGTGTCGATACGAGCCAAACCAGTGTCATACAGGCAACTGCGTCTCAGAACACAATGAGGTGCCCAGAGCCTGCTTATTAGAATCCTGCTGCCTACAATAGACTGCAAGTTATAAAAAGGCAACAGAGAATCGTTAATTAAATAGTAAATGATCAAATGGTTTTAGCTCCTTTCATCTGCATATAATTTACATTCTTAAGTTTAAATTTAGAGAGGATTTTTCCCCTCCCCTTCAGGTTTTCGGGTATGATAGCTCGTGGATAGCAATCTGAAGGGAGCTTATAAATACATAGTCAGTGGAGATGGAGTATTGTTCCTTTTGTAAGACACTGCTTTGGATCAGCGGTCTCCGCCGCCAAAACAACGGTTCTGCTCACAGCATACCTCAAGTTATTAGCCCTGAGTGCTACTCTTCCATCCAGGATGACTCTCTATTAAATAGGTATAAGAATTAAGGGCTCAATTAAGCCCAGTGGGAGCTTAAAGCGCTCAGCACTTCCAGGAGCTGCTTAGGATCAGGGGCTAAGAGCAAATGCGCTAAACAGTGGGTCAGAGATGGCCAAGGAAATATATTCCGCAGTGTACGCGCACTCGGACTTTGTGTCTACTAACATTAAGGAAAGGGCTTGTCAGTTGCTTTAGTTGGTGCCACCTGCATCAGTGAATGATTATTTTCCGATGTTTCCGCTGAGCCCTAGTGGGTTCCTAGACTGAAGGGTGATTGGCCCTCCATAAATATAATAAATTCGATGGAGGCCTTCTCTCCTTTGAGAATTTACTCCCTTTTCAGCCCATCGGTGGCTAGCTTCACCAATGCAAATCTCAAGTGTAGCAAAGCAAAGCCATAATTTGCACTGATGTAGGTTACTCAGGGTTCAGACACGGGACTACCTACCTTGGTACAAATTGTGGGTTTGTCTGCAAGGAGTTCTAGCCACTGACTGATAGAACTGAGGCAAAGTCCCACGTTAGACAAGGACTTTGACTGGATAAAGCCCTCTCACAAGCTATTACTTCTCAGTTATCCTGGGGATGTCACATGGTTGGTTACATCAAATTGCATTCCAGACCAGGGCTTCCGAGAGCGGGTTCGCGCCCCAGTGAAAAAAATTTTTTCGGGCCCCCCAGCAAGGGCGGACTGGCTAAACAGGGCTGACAAATCCGGGGAAGCCAGGCCCCAGGCCCCCTTCCGGACCACCAGGCCCTGGTAATTTATACCAGCTTCCCCCTGACTCTCGTCGGCCCTGTTCCAGACTATACTCTCCAAACATTGAGGAAGTTCTGGTGTGAGCTATACCCCATGCCCATGTGCAGGGAAGATGCTGAGCACAGCTTATGGTGTCTGGGAGTTCTAGGTGGAAATCACGCATGCCCAGAGGAGACTAGACTCACATGCAGGTCTTTTCCCAATGAACCTAAATCATAGGGGGTCTGACTCGACACCTAGCCACATATAGGTAGATCACTCCAGATCTTCTTGGCAATTCGGGGACTGAATATCCAGGAGGAGAACCCAGGAGCCAAGCCATTCCATGGGAAGTCCATTAACTAAGGGACACAAACAGGGATGGGGTTTGCTTACCCTTGTAACAAAGAATTTCCTCATGGCATGCTGGTTGGTGTAAGAATTTGCGGAGGGAGTAGACTCAGAAGTCACAAATGGGGACTCCTTGCCTCCACTTGGGTTGGACTCTGGAGCTTTTCTATAGCCAGCTTTTCTTTCGCCCGTCTCTTCCATTTGCTCCACCATCTGGAACTCTTGGTTGTGCTCTCTGTTAGACATTTCAGCTGCCTAAAAATCAAGCAAGACAGAACAACCAGAACGTCTGATCAAATCCTTTGTATTACTGCTCAATGAAATTCAATCCACTTTGCATGCCAACTGGGCAAAACAAAATGAATGCTTAAACCCTCTATGCTTTTCCATATCTATGGCCTTCAAAATATCATTCTGTTGCATTAGTAAATGGCCTTAACATGATAACATCACCTTACTTGTTTGTAGCAGAATTCATCCAAAGATCTCAAAGTGCTCTGTAAATATGAGGTAGATCTCATAACCCTCCCTTTGAGGAGAGTATGAGTTATCTCTATTTCAAACACAGAAAGATGACGTAGGACACCCAGGAACGTTGTGGAAAAGCTGAGAACAGAAGCTCGGTTAGCCTGATGAACCCGAAGCCCATATGAGAAGTTCTGCAAAAACAAAATCACCGGTCTCTCCCACCACACAAAAATCAGTGTTGTGTTGTATCTATTTATTTACTTAGGTCCTTTTCTGATGACAACATACAGGACTTCCCAATCATCCTCCTTTCTAGAGAGCATGTTCCGGGGGCAGCATTTGCAGGGGAATAAATGAGGAAGGCAGGCTACATTCAGCAGTCAGTGTCCAGCAAATGGCATAGCTGCATGAAAGCCAACCTCAGGCATAGAAAAGGCAAGCAGCAATTTGCACCAGTTGGTAGCAATTAACATACAATATGTGGAAAATCACAGGACAAGCACTCAGATTTCGTTCCCATTTATTTCTGTGGTATCTCCTGCAGTCCTTAGCATGGACACTTGTTTACCCCAATGATTCACTGAAGGGGCATCGTTTCAAGCACTTGTCAGACCTATAACCCAGGGTCTTGGGCTCCTCTGCACCTTCCTCTGATCAGAGGATCGGAATGCAGTCACTGCATCCTGCCCTGGGCAATGCCAAACTTGTTCTGTGTTCATTTCACTTAGCAGGTGTGTGACTAGGAACAGGAGACCCTTGTGGGACCTTTTAGGGTTGGGTTGCCAAACAAAGTGAAGTTTGCAAACTTGTTTTTCCTGCTTCTAAACCAAATGCTCCTCCCAAAGGCAAGTCAATTTAAGAAGAAAAATCTTTCTTCCTACAGGGAGGACTCAGATATGTATGAAGGACAGAACACCACACAGGAAGGCTAGATGAGCAAGAATGGGTGCCCTGTCTATGCTTAGAGAGTATGTTAATTTTTTCCATTAGCATCATCTCTTTTCTCTGTTTTTTTCCCTGCATTTCACTGTTATCATTTTTTATTCTGCTCACTTATTCATCCACTTTGCATGCTGATCTCAGCCATCCAACTCCTGTTTCTGTCTCCCCTAGCGGAACACAAATCTAACAGCAGAGATAGTTGGGGAGGTTTCAACAAAATGGAGTTTTTGTTGGAAAATACTGATTCTTCAAAACAAAAGAGAGAGAGAGAGTGAGAGTACACCTCCACACCTGAGCACTCACCTCAGAGGTGGGACATCTGGGCTCAGGTGCCTACAGTGTCTGATTTTCTTGGGGTGGGTGTGATTTCTCTCTCTGGTGTTTGTTAAAAAGCTTTGACCGGCCTCATCCAGAATGGGAAAAATGTCCAGAAAACCTCAACAATTTTTCCTGAGACAGAAAAACTATTTCCCACCAACCCTCCCTGTCAGCATTTGAGTTCAAAGCCATGTTTCAGCCTGTTCAAAATTAGGCAAAACAAATTGGCCGAGTCTCGATCGAGGACTGTATTGTGCTTTGCAAAACACAGAGTTGACACGGCTCGGTCCCCTGGTGGAGCTTGCCAGCTGAATGGGACAGAGATAGAAAGAGTTAAAGGATGAGGGCAGGAGCAAATAAAGTGATAGAGCTGATGGGGGTAGGACCCTAAATAAAACTTCTGTGCGTGGTTAGTTTATTACTGGATAGAAGGCTGGTAACTATGGGTGGTGGCTCATGGCATCTCTGCCTGTGAAGTTTACTCCTGGAGTACACGGTAAACGTCACCCAGTGCTGACAACAGGGGTTAGCAAGGGGTCCTGAATGGGGTTCAACTGCAAAAAGATGATTGGGGCAGTGACTGCATTACGGTGTGTAAGTGCCATCCTGGGGAGAGAATGGCAAGTACTAACGGGCTCTTCAATCTAACAGAGAAAGGCAGAAAACCAACCGGTGGCTGGACGCTGACACCAGACAAATGCAATCTAGAATTTAGGCTAGGCATTTGTAAGAGTGAGGGTGGTTAGCCACTGGAACAAACGTCTAAGAGATGTGGTGGATTCTCCATCTATTGATGGCTTCAGCTCAAGCCTGGCCGGCCTTGCTGGAAGAGATGCTTTAGTCAAACCCAAGTGTGCGGTATACATCACCTCCGTACCAGCATGGAACGGTTAAGGAGCAGCATGGGGCCAGGATGACCCTGCCTCTCTGCACTTGCAAATCTGGAGAAAGCATTAATAGGAGACCTGGGCAACCCTGGGGAGGGACCAGACTGTTGAGTCTCCCAGTGGATTCTAACACAGACAGTGACACTCCCAGGGCACTCTGGAATCAGAGGGGCCCATATCCTGGAGGAAGCTGCTGACAGGTTTTTCTTTTCCTTTCTTTGGTTGAGCCCCATTTGCTAACTGTGGGCAGCTTTGTGGTTTTGCCTGGGACCCTGAGAGGGGACGTGGCTCCAGAGGCCTCAGCCAGAAGGTTGAGCGCCAGCCCACTGGAAAGACGCCCCATAACACCTGCTAAGATGGGGGATAATTGGACTCATGGATGAGCTCCATGTGTGGCTCCTAGAGGGGGTGCTCTATCATTGACAGATTCGTGACCCCAAGTTCTGGGATAATTCGGGTGAGAGGTCAGAGTAGAAGATCTGATGGTGCCTCTGAGCTTAACCTCTGCAACTCTCTGTGCAGCCTGGGTGCAGACACTAAGCTTACACCCCAGATTCTGAACTTGGCTGGTCCTTGGCATTGCATTTGCAATGAGCTTGTGCTCAGCTGCGCCCAGGGATGATGCGCACTCTCAACAACTGGCCATCTCCGAGTTACCGATCAGGCTGCAGTGCAGACCCCAGGCAAAAGAAGAGCTCGCTTGCTTTTTACGCCATCAAGAGGAAACGCGGAAAACAAGCTACCTTTTCAGTGCATCATAACTGATGCTAAAAACTTCCCTCAAGTAGCCTGATTCTTTACTGGGATGCAGTCCTACTGCTCTGGTGCTGGGAGGAAGCTATAAAGCCAATGGCTCTACCCAACTAGGGTTATCTTGGTTTGGTGGAATCCCTCGGTGAGGGAAAGCTAATGAAGCCAGCAGCTGCACCACTCTCTTAGTGGCACTGGGTGTGGGGCCATGGCCAGGGGGAAAGGAGCGTGTCCGGAGCACCGTTCGAATCCCCAGCTGCCATTCCCACCCCAAACTGTTCTACACTCCACTGGCGGCTGAGCTGTCTCTGCTGGCTGTAGGACTGGGAAGCTCATTTGCAGAGTTCCCCCTCCCAGATATCTCATTTTTATTCCAGTACGAGGTAGGGCCAAGAGGCCCCAGCTGAGATCAGACCCCTATTCTTCTGGGTGCGACGCCACCTCCCCCTCACACTGTAAGACACTCCTGGCCTTGAACAGCTGACAGTTTAAGCAGACAAGCTAGACAAAAGATCCGGAAAAGGAAGCCCCAGCCAGCACATGGGTGCATCTGAGAACCTGGGCTTTCCTTACAGAACGTCGCAGGGTTTACCAGGAAGTGTAGAGTCTGTTGGATTTGCTAAAAGACCGGCAGAGCCACAGTACATCTGGGATGTGATGCCTCCCAGAAAGATGGCGTGTGCCCAATGGAAGCCCTCAGCTCTAGGCCCCCAGCCTATAGGAAAGTATCAGAATTTGTAAAAGTTGTGTGCTTTGAACCTGCACTAGGGATATATGCATCAGCTCAAGCCACAAGAGACTTCCTCTGAAGTTAGGGCAAAGACACGATATTATTACCCCTGCTTTCCTGCTGGCTATATAGTGACCAATGAGGCGGATACATCTTCTCCAATAACTCCTTTGCAATCTACATGGTTTGCTTTGGTTCATTTCAAACCAAAGGAGGCTCAGCCATTGTCCTCTCTTTACACACAACTTCAGGGAACTTCTAACCTTGAAATTAAGTTAAAGTCCTTTGAAGGTTTGCTAATTAACCTGAGGTTGACATTAATCACTTCCTTTCAGCATTTCTGGGTATCTGAACAAATAGACTTCTTTGGCATATTTCAGTTGCCTGGCCTTTTGCATTGTGAAAGATCTAAGCAACATCTTTCCGAGACAGCTCTTTGCATTTAAATTATGGACTCCCTTACTGGTAAGGTCATTCCCACCCAGCATTGCTGAATTGTGTAAAGGAGGCGTAAGGCTCAGGGAAGACCTACCACATAGCATGAATCAAATGAAGACATGAAAGAGCTGATGGCGTGACAGGTTTCTCAGAGCATGTGACAGCTACCTCCGTGCAATGTGCGTGAGCTAAAATTGCTCTGAGAACCACCAGCTACATTCCACTCTCACTCAGCCGCATGATGGGATTAATCCCGAGTAAAGCGACCACTGCCATGACAACCTGTAACGGGCCTTGGGCGCAGAAGCCACCCCAGTGCTGTGTGGGTCAGCTCTGATCCATGCGGAGTTAGCCATGAGCCTGAGCCCAGAATGGGAGCCTAACCCCGGTGGCGGAGGTTGGAATTCACACAAGGGCTGAGATAGAGAAGGTGCTACCCCAGGCTAACACAGCCAGCTACACCGAGATCAGGCTGGTAACAGCAAGTCCAGTGGCTGAGTTATTATTGCTAAAAGCAGCCAAGTCAGCAGGCCGTAAAGTGGCCATATAGCAAACTCAGTTTCACCAAGGCAGGAGGGAGGGGGTTTTGGGTGCCACAGAAAGGGCAACTTGACCCCGTGTCCTTCCTGATAAGAATGGTGTTGTTGCTGATACATGCATCTTAGAAGAGCAGGATGTGCCCTCAGGAATGAATCTAACAGGGTCTCAAGACTGCAAACTCTGGGAAAAACCCACACCTGGTCAGGGCCGGCGCTTCCATTTAGGCGACCTAGGCAGTCACCTAGGGCGCCAGGATTTGGGAGGGCAGCATTTTGCCACCCTCAGCGGCAATTTGGTAGCGGGGGTCCTTCCGCACTCTGGGTCGTCGGCGGAATTCTGCAGTGGGTCCTTCACTCGCTCCAGGACCTGCTGCTGAAGTGCCCCAAAGATCGGGAGTGCTGTAGGATCCCCCCTGCCACAGAATTGCTGCCAACGACCGGGAGCACGGAAGGACCCCCACCTAGGGTGCCAAAAACCCTGGCACCGCTCCTGCACCTGGTTAATCAATAATCAGAAGGAAGCCTCTTGCTTGACCATTGGAACTGCTTGCTTAACAAGTTTTCTTTAAGGGACATGCCATTCTAATACTAATGTATAAATAAAGGGGAAAAGTTTGAGGTAGTGGGACTCTTCAGGATGGGGTTCTCCCTCTGGATGCATCTTGTGTTCCCCACCGGCAGACGGGCTGCCGCTGTGCCATTCGAGAACTCAGCTTCAGTAATTACACTGGTCTACAATTTTTGAGAAGTCGTCTGCTTCAGAGATAAAATGTGATATTTATTATGTATTTTGATGTGCTGAATTCAAATGTGACAATTAAAACAACTGATGGCTACTGTTTCTAAGATATTTAAGTTTTTACATTTTATCTATATGTATATTGTGTAGATAGTAGAGTTTTAATCATAAATTGTAAACCTAGGTCTTTTCATGTGTTTATGGTTGCTTTACATGATAATAGTTCACCTGTCCTGTTTATGTAACACTTTAAAAATCAGCAAAAGGGTTATATAAATAAAATTTATTATGAAACAAAAGGCAGAAAACTATTATGTACATAGTTTTGTCCTATTCAGCGTCTACTCGGCGCTTCTTGGCTTGTCTCTTGTATTCATTAAATGGAGCATCTCTTGTCACTGTCCAGCAATAGTCTGCAAGCACTGATGGGCTCCATTTGCCCTGATAGCCTGCCAGGAGATTCCACTGCTGTAGTCTGGAGCCCAACAGCTCTGCCTTACTCTTGGGTAGTTCCAAATCCCTGACAAGTTAGTTCACCTTGTGTTATGAGGTGTGGTTCAGAGGAGGAGGATGGGAGAAAATGTGGGTCCTGTGACATTGATGGTTCAGGACGAGAAGTTTCATCCTCTTCCTCTTCCTCGTCTGACTCAAGTGAGAATGATTCTGGTGCATCAGGAACCGGCAGGCCTTCTCCGTTGGGTACTGGGCGTATAGCTGATGGAATGTTTGGATAATGCACAGTCCACTTTTTCTTCTTTGACACACCTTTCCCAACTGGAGGCACCATGCAGAAGTAACAATTGCTGGTATGATCTGTTGGCTGTCTCCAAATCATTGGCACTGCAAAAGGCATAGATTTCCTTTTCCTGTTCAACCACTGGCGAAGATTTGTTGCACAAGTGTTGCAGCATATGTGTGGGGCCCACCTCTTGTCCTGAACTCCAATTTTGCAGCCTTTATTTACTGAACCATAATGGTTATACTGCGCTTTTGGGATGCAAAAGTCACTTAACCACAAACATAGCAGAAGTTATCTGCACTGTTCACACAAGTACAAGGCATCTCTGCTCACTTTGGCTAAACAGAAATGTGTCCCTTTGCAAAATCAAACACTGAAAAAGAAGAGAGCACGCGGACACTGTATGATTTCTAGAGCTGATATAGGGCAATTTGTTCAGCAGAGTGATGTAAGCTTCGTTATGATTGCATCATCCATGACTTCTAGGAATAACATGATGCAATTCATATCATGTATGACGCAACACCAGCTTCAGATTGCATCATTCATTGTTTTGCCTAAAAAGCAAGTACTGTCCAAACCCAGTCATAGATTTATTCATAGATCCAGTCAAAGATGTATTTTAGTCATTTCTGGTTTAAATTGAGATCCCTTCCCTTTATAACTCATTTATCCTCCGCCATTCCCAAGTCAAGGGTCATATATACTGACCCAATAGCATATCTTGAAAACTAGAGCCAATCAACAATTTTAAGCATCATTTTCGTTCTCAGTGACCAAGAGTTAGTAAAGTTGGACTACATTTATTTCAGAAGCATTTTGGCTGTAGAGCAGTGTTATCGAGGGTTGGGGGTGTTTTACTAACCTGTTGCGGATGTGTGTGAGCACTTGAGACTAAGTAAAGTTTAGCTTTAAGTGCAAGCACTCTTGTGTTGTCCTGTTTGTGCCAGCCATCTATCGGTCGGCCGGCCATGTCTCCCCTGATTTATTTCCTGACATTACCTCACATAGAGTAAATGTTACCAAGAGCTTTGGGTTGAAAGAACCAGGGGTAACAGTGTCATCTGTCACAAACTCACTGATCACTTCTGCAGACCCGCCACTAGAGGGGAAGAAAGACCCACCATCTCCTAGTGCACATTACAGTGGCAGCATGCCGTGCTGATATTTAGTATTATTACTTGGATTATTGTAGTGCCAAAGAGTCCATTGTGCCTGGTGTTGTATAAACACAGAAGAAAGAGACAGTCTTTGACCCAAGGAGTGTAAGACCAGCAGTGCTGGAACAATTTGTACAGTGGAGGTGCTGAGAGTCACTGAACCAAACTGAAAACCCTGTCTATGATGGAAACCACTTCAAGCTAGAGGGTGCAGCAGCCCCTCCAGCACCCCTCGTTCCAACACTGCTGTGTAAGACAACAGATGGAGACAGCCAGACCGATGGGGGAGCACCAGGAAACAATGAGACAGTAGTGATCAACCGATGAGCAGTGATCTAAGCACACAAACAGCCTGCTATCAAGTTTTTTTGTAGGCATCACAGCAAAGGTGTGTTTTCAGGTGGGAGCTTCAAGGATGTTTACAGGGAGCTTGTCATAAACAGATAAGTAAGAGTTAATAGAACAGAAGTACTTCATATCTCTTTTGCCTGTAAAGAGTTAACAAGATCAGTGAGCCGGGCTGTCGCCTGACCAGAGGACCAATCGGGACAGGATACTTTCAAATCTTGAGGGAGGGAAGTTTTTGTGCATGCTGTTAGTTTTTGGTTGTTGTTCTCTCTGGGTTCTGAGAGTGACCAGACGTGCAACCAGGTTTCTTTCCAATCTCCCTGATACAGGTTCTTATAGATTCAAAATAGTAAGTACTAGATGATAAGGTGAGTTAGGCTTATGTTTGTTTTCTTTATTTGCAAATGTGTATTTGGCTGGAAGGAGTTCAAATTGGTATTTTGCTGAAAGGATCTTAATTTGTACTTGTATACTTAGGCTGGGAGGGTGTTCCCAGTGTCTATAGCTGAAAGACCCTGTACCTATTCCATTTTAAATTTACAAAGATAATTTTTACTGTTTTTTCTTTCTTTAATTGAAAGCTTTTCTTGTTTAAGAACCTGATTGTTTTTTCATTCTGGTGAGACCCCAGGGGACTGGGTCTGGATCCACCAGGGAATTGGTGGGGAGAAAGGAGGGAAGGGGGAGAGAAAGGTTAATTTTCTCTCTGTGTTAGGATTGCTTTCTCTCTCAGGGAGAGTCTGGGAGGGGGAGAGAGAAGGAGGGGGGAAGGTGGATTTTCCTCTCTGTTTTAAGATTCAAGGAGTTTGAATCACAGTGATCTTCCAGGGTAACCCAGGGAGGGGAAGCCTGGGAGAGGCAACAGTGCAGGAAAGGGTTTACTTTCCTTGTGTTAAGATCCAGAGGGACTGGGTCTTGGGGGTCCCCGGGCAAGGTTTTGGGGGGACCAGAGTGTACCAGGCACTGGAATTCCTGGTTGGTGGCAGCGCTACAGGTTCTAAGCTGGTAATTGAGCTTAGAGGAATTCATGCTGGTACTCCATCTTCGGGACGCTAAGGTTCAGAGTGGGGAATTGTACCATGACAGAGCTCCTCCCAGTTATGAGGGGCAGCATAGGGGAAAGGACAAAGATGCTTGTTTGACAATTTAACACATGGGCAATGGCGCCTGGAATCCCAGGAACTGGGAACGGCCTAGTGTGCTGGCAGCAATGCATTCACACCGTAACCTACCTATGGCTTTTGTTCCAGGGAGACAGGTCAAAAGACCAACCCCTGCATTAGTTCACAGCTTTCAGGTGTAAAGCACCATAGTTCAATGCAGTGAGTGGAAGGACAGTGTACACAAATATAGAGACTTTGTCCTCTTCACTAGCACTCACATGATGCTTTTCATCAAGTGACTCCAGAGCCCTTTTTGTAGACTGATAAAGAACTGAAATGCCCCTGTGAGGCAGGCAAGTTATTGTCATGCCCCATTTTGCAGTTGGGGAAACTGAGGCAGGGCACAGCTTTGGCTCACCCAAGTCAAGTGACAGAGCCAGGAAGAGAAACCCAGGCCCTTGCCCTAAACCCCAGACAACAGTCCTTCCCAGAGGCTACTGAGCCAAATCACTGGTTGAAGAGGAGGGAAGCTGCCGCCTGCTCAGAGGAATGTAGAGATCTGGAGTAAACGGTCAAAGAGACTTGCGATCTGGACACCTGGGTTCTATTGGTTCTGCCAGTAACTCACTGCATGGCCTGATAGAACAACGTGTGCATAGTGCTTTGGGATCCTCAGATGGAAGGTGTCACAAGAAGTAACAATGACACCTCGCTGGTCTACTGTGCTTTTCTCAAAGTGTTAGTGGACCTGATCACCCGTGGGACAATCAGCCACACCCAGTTCAGTCTATAGCCCTGCCCGCAGGGCTCTGTTTATTCTTCAGTGCAAATAAAAAAAAAGGGGAATGTGTAACAACAGCAAAGAAATAACCCTGTTCCCAGACTTGATGGTGGGCCTCTCTGGCTGAATGGCTCGAGCTTCCTCAGCCCGGGGTGTGCTTCTGCTGCAGCCAGGGGACAGTGCACACCCAGTCCTCTCCTGGTCCCAGGCTCCCTCATGGAGCTGGGGCTCTTCTTCACCATCCCTACCTGGGAATCCTCACTGGACCAGAAAGGGGCTGGCTGTTCCCTGTTGCCCCTGGCCCTTACAGGGGCCAATGCCCTCATATACAGCTTCACAATGGCACGGCAGGCAAGTATCAATATGTGATGAGATCAAAGCCACCATATTGATTGTCCTAGCATAGACCTCTCACTCCCCTTCCCCAACCTGATGTCAGAGACCAGGTTTTATTCTTAGCACAGCTCTGAGGTTCCAGCTCCGGCCCCGGAGCATCGTGCAGCACACACCCTGGTTTTGCCCTGCAATGTTTCTTCCTGCAGCACCCTCCCCCCCCCCTACCCCACTCTGTATGCTCAAGGAGTTCACCTTCAATAAACAAGCCTCACAAAGGGAGCCAGCGTTGGCGTGGCTGACTGCAAGGAGGGTTTGCCGCAATGTCAGGCTCACCTCTTCCGCCTGTGGCTGCCTCCGCATGCTGGGAAGTAGTCCAGCTCCCAAAGAGGGGCACCTCAGGATCCTGAGAGTGGAAAAGAATGTCACCCCCATTAGCTAATGCGAAAAGGTACCGGATGTTCCAGAGCGTGGCAATCTAGCATCACCTCCTTGAAAGACGGGGTTCATGGAGGCGATCACTGTGGGGATACAGAGTGGAACAGCAGATAAAGCAGGAGTGGGTTTTGGCCACTTTCAAATAGAATGCTATTACTTCGTAAGGGACTGTGGTATTCAGCGTTCTGTCTAGACATGCTCCAGTTCAGTCCCAAGCTGTTGGGCCTGATGCAGGAGTAAGTCAGGCGCGATTGATCGGAATGGTTCTTCTGTTCTTCAAAAGTGATGAATCTTCCATACCCTGGGAAGACTTGGAGAAACCAATGAGTAAAAGGTCCGCCTGAGACACAGATTAGCAGGAGCTGGGCAAACACAATCAAGTGAGGTCACAGACTGCTGGGGCGCTGAGCCACTGTCAAGAAGATGCATGACAGAGAGCAGGATCACTGCAGTTGATGAGCCATGGGTGGAGAGAGCATGCGTGCTCGACAACCAGGAATCCTGTGCTCCCCAGCAGCTCAGAACAGGGCACTTAGCAGCTGGCAGTTCCAAGCAGCGGACTAACAGAATGTGATTCCTGGACTTATCCATCAATTCCTTCTGAGCCAGTAGCACCACCAGGATGGTCCTGCTCAGCTGTGGAGTTAGTGAGCGGGGCAAAGAGGAGAGAGCATTAGCCTCGGAGCTCTTAAAGCTGGAGCCCTAACAGAGCTTTATATAAGAGCAGCCATTCTGGGTCAGACCAAAAGTCCATCTAACCCAGTGTCCTGTCTGCCGACAGTGGCCAATGCCAGGTGTCCCAGAGGGAATGAACAGAAGAGGGAATCACCAAGTGATCCATCCCATCGCCCAGCTTCTGGCAAACAGAGGCTAGGGACACCATCCCTGCCTGTCCTGGCTAATAGCCATTGATGGACTTATCCTCCATGAACTTACCTAGTTCTTTTTTTAACCCTGTTATAGTCTTGGCCTTCATAACATACTCTAGCATGGAGTTCCATGGGTTGACTGTGTGTTATGTGAAAAAAATACTTCCTTTTGTTTGTTTTCAACAAAAGTTTTCTAAAGAAAGCTTGACCCGGGAGGATGGTAGTATTAGCATGAAACCTTACATGGGAAAAGAAAGTACATACAAGAGAACAACATTCCACCTGTGTGCAGAACTGATTGGATTTAATCATCCCGGCACAGTGCTATGGGTTATTATATCTGACCCACAGCAGGGACGCTCACGTCATCACCAATATTTTCTAATGCTTCAAGGTGATGGAGACAGTCCGAAATACCTCTGTCAGTCCTAGTGCAAATGTCTGCAGATAAGCACAGCCATCATCTCCATAGCCCCAGTTATCTTATCCCAAGAAGAGGAGGCACTAAAATAAGAACCGTGCTCTGGAGAGCAGAATGTGCCCGATTGCAAAGACCAGATGCACCATTCAGGTCTTCCAGCTTCTTCGTCGATTAGTTCACCAGCAAGATGGGAATCAACTCTATGTAAACTCCCCGAAGCAGTTAAGAGCTCAGAGGTGCTGCTGCCTGACAATGCCCATCCAGCATGGGTATCAAACTGCACCCACAATGTGCCCTATAAAGTCATATTGAAGCTGGCACTGCCTATAAGCCAACCTCATACATAAGCAGCCCCTGCTTATTTCAATTAAGTCCTTAAAGCCCAGTGACCCATCTCTAAACTGTCTTTTTTTATGACTAAAAGGCCCAGAGGGCTACCAAAAACCTACAGCCCCGCCAACGAAGTCCAGTTGTTGTACAGTACTTGATGCTGGGAGCCCGACAAGGCATGACCAGCTTGGAGGGGAATCACAGGTCTGCTACAAAAGTGGTCTTGCAACTGAGGCATACATTTATTGGCTGACATACGAGTAGATACACCAGCTCAGTGGTTCTCCAGCCACGTTCTTTGGACTATCAGTGATCTGTGCAGCCCTGCCTGGAAGTCTGCAGAGTGAACCCAGATATGAAGATGGCTCCACTTTGGCTGCCTCCTCATCTGACTGGATACATCCTGCAGCCAACAGGAAGCTCCACTTTGCTGCAGCCAGCAGGGCTCTGTTCCAAGGGCGCATTTACCATGTGGCTTCTGCTGGCTGGGAGATGTGGAGTTGGTCCAGCGGCACTTGCATCTCAGTGGCTGCTCATTTGAACAGCCACCAGGTGGCAGCGCATAGACAGGGACCAGGGAGCAGCAGAGAGCTACATAAAAATCTCCCAGATTTGGCCACAAGAAAGTAATTGGTAGCCCAAAAAGTCACCAGGAATTTTTGTCACCAAGGCTTTTCAAAAGTAGAACTACTGGAGAAAAATTACCAAGATTGGCAACACCAGGTGCAGACTGACAGAACTGGAGAAGCACTGGGACATACAACACAAATTTCCACCTAGTGGCTGTTGTTGGCCATTGCAGATTTGTAATTCATTTTGCATTCAGAAAGTTTGAAATGGGGGAGTAGGGGAGTCAGCATGTGTGCATGCAAACATGCGCTGGAACTGCATCATTTGCATGTGCCACTGATTAGCTCAGCATCACTAATTTACAGTTAAACCCACAGACAACCCTCCTCCTGCCGCTCAGAGACTCCATCTGACATGGCTTCAACTAGTGGCCCACACACATCGGGGAGGAGGACATTGCCCATTCAAGCGCATCAAGATCCAGACCTCAATGCTGGGCACTTCAATGAGAACATGAATTGTCAGGCAGAGAGCACTTGGGAATGAGGTGCATTCTCAGTCCTGAATGTGTGTGCTGAGAAGGGAAGATTCAGGTCAGCTTAAATTGATGTGATAGCTCAGTGCTGTTCACTCAGGAACAACTTATCCCCAGGGTTCTAGGGAGTACGACAGAGGGTGACAATCCCACAGGACCACCTGCTTCTCTCTTTGCTGCATAGTATGATCGCTTGGAAGTTCATGGCAGCAGATGAGATAGAACTCAAATTCTCCTGCTCTAAAAGCACAAAGCCCTCACCACCTGAGCGAAAAGAGAATCGTTAGAGGCAGTGTCTGGTGTAGGGCCTAGGACACACAATTAAAGAGTTCTAATACCATCCAGTAGAATGTGGTGATACAAATACACACCAGCCAGTTCATTTCAGTACAATGAAGAGGATAAAATAACCTGTCAAAACAATTTATCCAGCAGGGAATAATGACCCAGTATTTTATCATCGTCACGTAGTAACTTCACACACCCAACCTTCTCCATATAAGAGTGTGAATGAAGGAGGTTTTGGGTTACAGAAATACATGGAACAAGGTTCATCAGTTTCAGTTCCCCGGGGGATCATTTTGCCTGGAACGTCTCTAAAATACAGAAGGTCTTCCAGAGGCAGCAGGACTTAGACATAGCTACCAAATCCAGCTCTGCTCCCCCATCTGAGGCCTGGAATCAGGCAGTCGACTTTTGAGGCATCTCTGAAACTCAGCACAAGCCTGGAAACCTGCCAGTTGGATGAGATTTGTGGTGAAAGAATCTCATGGCACTGTCCCAGCATATTGTACTAAATCAGGGGCCTTCAGCACAAAGATCAGTATGATGAAGAACTAGTCTGAAACCACCACACCTCATTTCACATGAGCCACGGACCTGCTTTTAAATCAGGCTTTCCTGGGCCTGAGAATGGCAGTGTGGACTGCAGTGGTGTTCAGAAGGCTGATATTAAAGCAGTAACCTGGAGGACCTGAATTCAACTTCTGGCTCTGCCGCAAACTTCCCTTGTAACCTTGGGTACACCATTTCCCCTCTCTGTGCCTCATTTCTCCACCCGTGTTTCCTTACCTCACAAGGTGTTGGGAGGATAAACGTATCAATGATGGAGAGGGCAGATATGTCCCTAGATAGAAGGGGTATAGTGTTTGTAAATCCAAGCACTCCTCAAGAAAAGGAGATTTTTCAGACAAAAGCTCGTGTCTAAAGAAAGAACTCCACGCAGATCACTACCAGCCTCTCTCTGCTGAATAGCCTGAGCAAGGCTTTGACGGCAGCACAGACTCTCGGAAGAGCAAAGGGTCAGGCAAGCAGCACAAACAAGCATTTGTGGCAGAAAGAAAAAAAAGATGAAAACGTGTGCAGAAGGTTCTGAAGGAAGAAGTCCTCTCTCTCCCCCCAGCCCCTTAGCGCCTGTTCTTTCCCTCACCTGATTTCTTTAGTTAAGTCCCTTCAAATACCTTGTCTCCTTGGCATTTGAGGAACTGGGTTCTTCCTCCTTAACTGAAATGCTGCCTACAGGCCTTGCTTGTGAATCTCACCCAGTCTGACAAAGTGGTTTGTCTAGTTTAGAACAAGGCTAAGGCTAGAATGGTGTCATGGTTTTTTCAGGAATAAAGTGACTGTCCCTGTAAGGTGCAGCAGAGGAAAGGTTAACCAGAAAGGCCCTGCAACAATAAAGATGGCTTTCCCAGTCACACAGTAGCTGTGGCATCGAAGGCAAAGACTTCCTGGGTTTCCAGCTGTCATATACACCCTGCTCCCACTTCTCCTACCTCTAGACCTCTGCTGCTGGAAGCTCCCAGCACAGAGAACTCCACAGTGGGGGCTTACCTGTCTCAGGTGAGCTGCTGCAGGAATCTTGCTCCCTCTCTGCCAGCCAGTCAGGGAAGGATTCAGATCGGATTTCAGGTAGACTGACCAGGAAGTTCAGCTGCTGCTGACTGAGAGGAACCGGGTTGGTGCTATTAGGCACCCCAAAGCCAGTGAAGGGCGTTTGTCCTTCTCTCACTCTGCCTTTAGGGCTCTGGGGATTTGTCAGCTCGCACAGCTGCTAAGTGAAAACGTTTTCTAAATGGACAGGGTAGGACTTGGGTGCAGCTGATTTCCCTCTGTTTGCCTTAGAAGGAGTGGCCGCTTTGTGACTGCTGCACACACCCAGCCCGTAGCAGAGGAGATACTGGGACTACTGGACATGTGTCCCATGGCTCAGAGTCAGTATATGCTAGTCACCCTGCCCTTTGCTCAGGCCACAGAAGGTAAGAGTTTGTTACAGCCCCAGCTACCCAGCCTGGCTCTTTAGTCCCCGCAGCAAAGAGAGACTCATGGTTTTAGTTCTAGAGGCTGACATTACAGCAGACAGGACGGGGACAGCACACTTCCTGGGATCGGCAGCCATCACAAACTCCCCAGGTAACATTTGCCACAGCACTTAAGTGCCATTTCCAACAGTGGCTTTAGGCACATGGGCACCTAACTCTCATTGAAAGTCAATGGGGCTCAGGGGGTAACAATTTCAAAAAGTGCCTAAGTCCCTTCTGAAAATGGGCCCTAGGCTCATTATGTCACTTCTACACACGTTACCCTTCCTCGGGCATTTTCCACTGCGGTATTTTACGGTGCATTTTGAACAGGCACAGGACTGAAAGGAAACCCTGGATCCAAACACCCCCAAAGTGTAAGGGGATTTGGAATCCAGCCAGAGGGCTGTGTTCCTACCAGGCCCCAAAGCTCTTCCTTGGAAATACAGAATGGGGAGGGGACAACATACAAAGCAAAACACCTGGAAAGCTCCTGAAATTTTATCCAAGCAGAATTCTGCTCCCTGGCTCAGTTGCGTCAACTGTCATAAATGCATCGATAAAGCAGCCCCGTTTGCTGTCCTCACTAGGTGCTTCACATCCACCTTCAAATGCCAGCCCTGCTTAGCTGGTCCCAGGTCTGGGAGGAGGATGGTACAAGGTGGGATTGCGGACAGCCAGGTGCTCCGCTGGGAAAGAGAATGGACAGATGAGTGGAGCTGGTTGAAACATTTAGAAATGTTGATGAAAAAAATAGGTCAAAATTGTCACAAAACTTTCACCAAAATTTCATTTTTTTTAAAACCAGCTCTGTGGTTGGTTGAAAACTCTGAAGTTTCAAAATTTCTTATCAAAATTGCACATTTCAGTTAAAAACAAGTGACATTTCACAAACATTTTTATGAAAGATTCATCCTGTTTTTCATCCAGTTCCACCTATACCAAGGTCTAACAATATCAGAAGGCTGGAAGCTAAAGCTAGACACATTCAGCCTGGAAAAAAAGGTGCACATTTTTAATAGCGAGAGTAATTAATTACAGGAACAACTTACCAAGCGCTGTAGTGTTTTTCCATTATGGGCAATTTTGAAATCAAGCCTTGATGTTTTTCTAAAAGGCTTGCTCTAGTTTAAACAGAGTAATTGAACTGAAAGCAGGAATTAATACAGGGAAGTCACATAGTTTGTGTTACGCAGGAAGTCAGACTAGAGGATCATAATGGTCTCTTCTGGCCTTAAAAGTCTATGAATATAAGTAGGTCCACACGATTCCATCCAGCGAAGAGCAGAGGTATAGATGCAGAGACCTTCCTGCTTTATGTGTTCGGAAAGCACCTGGGGAGCGCTACCATAATTACGCAATAATAATTATAACGGGTCAGTTTTGTGGGCACTGAAGAGGAAGTGAGTCCCTAGGAGGGATCTGATGCTGGCACATCAGCACTGACAGGTCATCCCAGGTGTAGGGGACAACAAGGTGGAGCATGGAGAAGGAAACGAAGGGAGAACTGCGACTGGAATTGCTGGTGGTATTGGGAAGGGAGAGGAAGACACCGCATAATGAGATACAAGAGACAGGCCGGTCCAGGGTTGTGCGGAGCCTTGAGGGACAAGGACAGGAGTATGAGTGAGTTACAGCAGACAGGATGGCATCAGCGAGAGAGGAATCAGATCATCAGAGCAGCTGGCAAAGAAAGATCATCGCTGCAGTGGAACAAAGGCTGACTCAGGAGAGGCAAGAAGGATCAACTTCTGCTTAACTCCGTTCACTTTATGGTTATCTCCTCTTAACCCAACCACCTCCCCTCTGTCCGTTTCATCCATTTCTCACGTCTTGTCTGATATGTAGATTCTGAGCTCTTTGGGACAGGGACTGACTTCTTCATTACATGTCTGTACAGTACCCAAGACAGCAGGACCTGGTCCTGGGATGAGGTTCCTATTCTCTGCCCCAGTGGAAATAACAAATCATCAGAGATGGGGGAGGACTAGAACATCACTCGCCCAGTAAAGCAAGGCACTGCTAACTCCCCGTTCACGCACCCTCTCTCGTGTATTTTTAGATTGGATGCTGTTGTAGAGGAGGCTCTCCCTGGCACTCAGCCTCCCCTTGCCTTTCATTGAACTTGACTTTCTACCCAGCAGGGATGGCACGGGAGCTGCAGTTGACAACGAAGGACAAACGGGAGGAAGTGAGACTGGTTACAAGTGCGAATCTAATGACAGCAGGCTCCGGATGGGGACCGGCCCCACATATTGTTCCTTACCCCCACTCGGGGGCAGCTGAAACGGGATGCTGGGATCGAAATAGAAGAACAAAACACAGTCAAGTGGCATGCGGGAGATGCCACTGCTCTGCCAGCACAGGGAGCAGGGGCATCGCCTCCAGGCAGGGCACAGTCACCAGGCCCTAGGAACGGCTCATTGGAGTGCGTAGTTCTTACACTTTGAGCCCCGGAGCCCTGCACTCCAGTCCTGCTGCCAGCGCTGGGAGTGGAGATCAAGGGGCAAGTTACAGAGAGAGCTACCAGTGCAGCATCTGCAGCAAGAATGCAGGGCTCCATGGGGCTGCTTGCACTGCTCTGTGCCTCCTGGGTGAGTGGTGAGGACAGTGAAGCAGCCGAAAACAGCACTCAACATCGAAGGGAACAAGGCGCACAGGTCACTGTGGAAAATATTGGAGGAGAGCTCACACCACCAGCCCAGGATTGCATACACAGCAGGTGGGAGACCCAAGGAGACCGTCCGCCCTCCCTGCAACCACCAGGAAGTGATCTGGAGCTCTCCCACCTAGCAGATGGATGCTGCCAAATATGCATGATCTCTGTTCCTTCCACAAGGTGGGATCCAAGGCGAAGGTAAACGTCTGCACCCTCTTGCTGCTATAACTCATTTGGCCATCCGGAGGCAGCAAATGGCAGCTAATAGCACCATGCTGTGCGTGTCAAAACTAGGAAGTACATTTTGTTCCAGAGACAAAGCTGATTGATACCCCTGAGGAAATGTGCCTTTTTTTTTTTATTTTAAAGACAGAAAGGCAGGGATATTATTAGGTGTTTCCTAATCACATTCCCATTTACCTACTCCAGGACACCTAGGTCGGATTGCTTCATCACCAGCACACTATTCCATTGTGCACAATGCATCCTGACACGCTCCTTTCTGACGGGAGTTTGGATGTTTAAAAATCAGCCCTGCTCCAGAAAACAAATGACAGCAGTTTGAGGATTATTGATTATTGCAGGATTACTGCTGGCAAAGGGAGAGCAAAGACTGACGCGGCTGTTCCAAGTGGAAGAGGGAATGCAGCAAAACAGGCGCAGAGTGGGAAATGCATAAAGAAGGATGAATTGAGAGACATTACCGAATTCTCCTTTGGCTTCTCCACTCCTTCTAAACACTTGAAAATAAAACTTGGCATTAAGGAATCTTTTTGGCTAACATGTCCCACAAATCTTGTCCCCTCAACTCAGCCCAAGCTGGAGTTAAACTTTTTCTGAGGTTTAAAAAAAAAGTTGAATTTATTTCCCACGTTATTTTTCATTTCCATCTCCATCTGCCAGCCTGTCAAGCGCCAAAGGACAAGCACTAGGCTGTTTCCAACCCAACCAGGAGCAGAGCCCCAGAAATCTGGTGAGGAAAACGTGCTCTCTCTTGATTTCCAAGCCCAGGTTTGCAGAGATCCCAATAAGCAGCTGAACTTTAGGGTATTTGTATGAACTGCATCTCCAGAGCTGCTGAAGTTTGCCCAGCACAAATCCAAACTCCTTTGAAGTTCCAAGTACTGAGCATGGTGTCTTGAAATAAACTGCTGTTTCGTTTGCTCATAATGCTTTAAGCAAAACTTGATTCTCATATGGAAGGAATGCAAATGCCCCTTCTATCTTGGCACCCCAGTCACTTAGCTCAATCATCTGACTTAATGTCCAGTTCTTCCCATTGGTGAGATTCCAAGCTATACCCAGGGATGCTTAACCCTGTGTCAGCCAGCGGGATGGACTAGATGACCTCTTGAGATCCCTTCCAGCCCTACATTTCCATGATTCTATGCATCTGCCATGTACTACTGGGATATCACTATATAAAACAGCATACCTTGCAGTGGTAGCCAGTAGCGTAGCTAGCGAGGTTAAGAGGAAGCTGCCGCTTCCCCTCAGGGCAGCAGGCGTGGAAGCAGCACCTGCCGGACCGGCATTGCCAGCAGCGCAGCCAGAGGAGCCATGTGGGGGCGGCAGATGCAGACGCAGCTGGAGGAGCGAGGGGGCCGGCTCCTCGGCTCAGGGCTTGGCAGCCAAGCACTCCTTGCCCCTCCCCCACCCCTTGCTAATGCGGCGGGCTGGGGGAGGCGAAAGGGCCCCTGCGCCTTTAAGGCCGCCTGGCTGGCGAGCCCCACATGGAGCATGCCGAGCGCTGGGAGCAGGCCCGGGACAGGCGGGGCGCAGGACGGAACGTGAGCCAGTGGAGGGGGTTCAGTGCCTTGCACTGGGAGGGTCCAGGTGAGGGGTTCCCTGAGGCTGGGCCCACAGGCCAGGGGTGCAGACTGTGCTGTCTGGATGGGGGAGGGGGCTCTGGTGCGGCCCAGGATCCTGGAGTCTGGGGCGGGGGGGACGGTACCAGCCTGGCGGGGGATACGTGCACAGCGCGCTGGGCAGGAGAGAATCTCCCGGGACCGCGGAGAGATGAGGGGAGATCTGCACCCCTGGGAAGCCTGCAGGAGTCCTGTGCCGGTCCCAGGGTTAATCTGGGGGGGGGATGGGAGGAGCCATGGGGGGCGTGGCCAGAGGAGGAGCCAAGGGAGGGCGCCTTTTTTATGTTTGCTCCCCCTACAGTGAAAACCTGGCTACACCGCTGGTGGTAGCTCGAGGTATAACTCAAGTGGCACCTCTGTCCCAATTCCTGTCCATACACAAAAATCTCTAGAGTGTATTAAGTGGGGTCTACATTTGAGCTAGCTGGCTCGTTTGGGGGGGGAGGTTTGAAGCCTAAAAGTTCTACTAATGCTAGAACTAGAAATGCAAGGGGGATGCAGCTGCAGACTACAAACCCAAGTTAGCGTTACTCACCTGATGCTAATTCAAGCTCTCTGCTAATCCAAACACCATGTAGCTTGAGCATGATTTCCCAGCATGGCCACTCTCACTCCAGCCAGCCAAGCTCCGGCAGAGTTACTCAAGCTCACTGAGGCAGTGAACACAATCTCATAGCATAGCCAGCACCTCCACCTACTCTACCTTTCTGCTGCCCTAATTAAACAATGGACAAGCAGACCAAAATGTACGCAGATAGTTAGAGGTGATGGCAACTGAGACCTGTTCAGATTTCATTTTAGCTTCTGATTTTCACCACTTTTCCAAACATGAAAAATGAATGAAGGGAAGAAAGAGGGAATCCTCTCTTTCTCAGTCAAGCCAGCTCTTAAGAGCATAGGTCTGTATGTCTTTCCTAAGGTTTGTAATAGAAGTTACAGACCCAGACAATACTTTTTTTTTTAATTGATATATCAGTGTATTGAAGATCAGCTCACAATGGAAGATGTAGCCTTGTCTGCTTTGCAGGTTACTACGGAGATGTTCTTTCCTTCATCTTCTGCAAACAGACACTAGGTTGTATATAAGTCAGAAGATCTTGATCTTTGGCTGTCCAATAATTCTCCACCCCTAGTGCCTCGGAGTCTACAGAGCTAGGAAGAAACTTCTGGGTGAAGGGATTTCTTCTTCCAAAATCCAGCCATAGAGCATTTGGTGGGCACCAAAAGATAGGAGGTCAAAGTGGCATTTACAGGCACTTACCCTGTAAATCCCCATAAGAAAATGAATGTATCCACTGGCTGCTTAATTCCTGTGATCTTAAATATTTATTCCAAGAATAACTGCACCTTAGGGGAGTCCTACCAGACATGAAAGTACATATTCTCTTCCTCCACATGCCCTCCAACATGTTTTTGAGGCATTATTATAAATTGCTTTGAAACATGTTGGATTGGGAGAATTGGTGATGTAATCCTACCGTCTCCACCAAAGCCCACTGATGTTAGTGAGGTCTTTCCACTGACTCCAGTGGGCTTTGGACCAGGACCGTAAGTGGTTTTCCTTGATGATATCACATAGGGAAGAAGAACCAGCCCTTTGCTATAAACAATACTGTTCTTCCTTAGCAATGTCATTATCTATTATCTGATTCCCCTTTCTCCAGGAGTCTGCATCTAACTTCCCCTTTCCAAATTCACTGGCTCTTTAGAAAGTCCCGAGTTTAAACTCCGGGAATTCCTGGCCCATTATCCACTTCCTCTATACCTGCTGTTTCATTTTTCATTGCATCATGCTTTAATGCAAGCAGGTGAATGTCAGCTTTTTAATCCCTTTCTATTGTCTACATAGAAATATGTATCCGACGAAGTGGGTATTCATGCTCCAAAACTTCTGTTAGTCTACAAGGTGCCACAGGACCTTGCCGCTTTTACAGATCCAGACTAACACGGCTACCTCTCTGATATTGTCTACACAGTGCTTCTCTTTCTATGAGGTTTTCAGTGCAATTAGTGCTAGTGAAAGAAGCTGGACTGGCAGTCCAAAAACCGATGACTTTTCTGCCCAAGAGGACTGGTACAGCATGGAATGCAGCAGCGGAAATGTTCCACCAAAGTAGCTGTCGTGCAGCAACCTCTCCTAGGAGTGAGACTGGAGTTTATTCGTCCTATCTCAGTCACCTTTCGGCCTCCCTGCTGAAACTTCAGACTAAAAGGTTCCAATTAATAGCAGCTCCAGTGGTGAATTTGCCAGTGTCCACTAGGGACTGGGCAGACGCGTGCAAATGTTTCCCAGGCCACTCAAAAGCCATCAGCTCAGCGTTTAAAGAGGGATCAGGGACCTCAGGCTGCTCATCCAATCTCAGTCTCCAAACCTTGTGGGATTAGCCCAGGATTGGTCCTGACATGCACAGATGACAAGTGAACACACCCCATTGTGCCCCAGGAAAGGCTGGGGGCTTGGATTTCCCTGGGTGGGGTTCAGACCAGCCCATCCTCCAGTATCAATCAGAGCATGCTCAGCTGAATTGGAAGCAGGCAATGGTGGGTCACTGGGGCCAGAACAGAGGCAGGACCCAGAATTCATCATGGAAAGTGGTTCTGTTGGGCCATTCAGACTCTGGCCAGCCAAAACCAGCGTCACAAGGTTGAAGTACCAGGCCATGTACCGGCAGCTCTGCCCTAGAGCCTCCACTCTGAGAGGCGCCCACTTATAATAACAAGGGTACGACATAACCAGGGGCTCTTTCAGATGAGTGCCACAGGGGACAGGCATACAAGCAGCCTGAGATGCTAAGCACCCACAGCTGGGCTGAACTGCTAGGACAGCAGTCAACGTCCATGGGAACTACGAGTACTCAGCACCTCTGAAAAACAGGCTACTGGCTTTTTAGGGCTGGGAGGGTAGTCTGGGCAGAAATCCAAGGCATCGACGCTGGACTCTGCCAGACAGAGCAAGCAAACATGTGGGGGCTGAGGTCAGCCGATATTTTCCATGGCAAGCACCTCAGGGGTGCTGCTTTTGTCCATTCTACACAACTGAGGCAGGGGGCCAGGGTCCTGCAAAGATATAGATCTCAGACGATGCAACCTGCAGATAGAGATTCATAACAAAGAAAAGGCCTTTTTAAAAAATCCTTCTCTTCCCTCTTCAGATGCTCTCTCTTCAGTTATTTCCTTTGCAAAACCACAGTTATTCTGATGCATTTTTCTTCTTACATAAATATGTGGATGATTACCAGAGAAACAAATAACTGGGACAGAGCCTGTCTGAATGCTATTGAGGCAAATCACTTAGTACCTCTCAAAAAAGAAGGGTGTGTCATAGACATTTGTACAGCTAAGAATTGCATTCTGCAGTCACATCACCCAGCCTCAGTCTGACCAACAAGGGCTAGCCTCATGCTACACAGCCCAAAGTGATCCCCTGGGATCAAGGAGAAACCCACCCACAGGTTACAGTGGTTCACAATTAAGTGTGCTAAGGCTCTGAGTGAGGAAATTACTGAAGCACATGGTTCAGCCAATATACTCATGAAACACACGCATAACTTTACGCTCATGTTTAAAACCTGTTGATGTCATTGAGACTGAAGCTGATGCTAAAGGATGCTGTCCTGAATTGGGGGCCGCTAGACACAAACATCTCATTGTCACTTGGGCCAAGGTTTTAACTGCAAGGCTTTCCAAAGGGGAAGATTCAGGTCGCCAAAGAAGAACTTGTAGTTCCGTAACAGGAGTACAGATTAGTGGAGCCAAGATTTTTCATGCAGCATTGAGGACCGGGGCTGAACTGCAAAGTTCAGCTTCAGATGCCAATGTTCCCCACATTTCAGAGCGGGGTTGGGACGGGACAGAAGGGGAGCACGTAGTTTGGGCTCATCTCACAGGATCCAGCTCACATCTCTTTGGCTAAGGCAAAACCCCTCCAAGCTCCAGAGAGAGTGAATGGAGGAGAATGCCCGTCAGAGCAGAGAGTGAGAAAACACGCTGCATTATTAACGACGCTATGATGCAAAATAAAATATAAAACAGCTCACAAGGCAATGGGAAAGAAGGGATTTTTGTAAGCATCCTACAAAGAGTCAGAACTGGAATGACATTCATATCATCTACTTAGTGGATAAAAGCCTTTTTTGCCTCATCAGATGTATTTCTCCCTGTTTCACCTACATTTATTGAATGTCTTTATGTAAATATTGGCTTTGTGCCCCAGACTAGGCCAGGAACTCCTGAATCAAGCCTGGCAGAAAGGGAAGCAGCTTCCAGCTTTTTAACTTGTCAATAATGAACTGACTCGCATCTAGCCCTCTTCGCCCCTTCTCCCTATGCGGTACCTGGCTCAGGAAGTACACGGCTTTTGCATCAGTGTTTGAATCGGTTTCATGACCCTGCTTTAGACAGCTGACAGAGCTAGTTACTTTCAAGGCACAAGGTATCTCTTTGGACAGCTCCTGTCAAGCTCTGTCGGGGGAGCCGAATCCCAAAATATGTTTCTCATGTGTTTGTTTTAGGATTCTCCACTACATCAGGACTGACAACATGGTAAGAAGAGACATTGCATGGACTGGATTTAATGCTACCATATGCTAGACAGAATGAGAATCCATATTGCAGGAGACCAGCCGGTACATTTGTATGTTAACAGAAGCTTGACTGCAAATTACATTTAGTCTCAACAGCTCAGTTCACTGCACACAGATGCCATGGGGGACTGTGAAGTTAGCAAGATGTGGGGGAGTATGGCTGAAATGTTGAAAAAAAGATATTTGGCTTTCCAGAGAAAATTGGAGCGGATGCCAGGAGAAAGTAGCTGTGGGATTTGTTTGCCAGGGAGAAATAATAATAGTAATAATAATTGTCTTGAGTTGTTAGTCAAATTATGAATCGTAGACAGACTTGTAATCATCTGATGATACAAACAGCAATATCAGTCCTGTCAAATGCCGCTCTTGTTAGCTGACAGTGCAGCAGGTAAATTCAGTCAGAGGAGGGGAGTTTACACCTTGGAAATTATATTCCTTGAAAATCATATGTCAGAGCAAGATGAGAAAGATGTCAGCTGGGAGAGTTTGTGTCAGTGGTTGTAATTTTGCTGGAGCTTCATAGACTGTGTATTTGGTGTATTCTGGACTTGAACAGTTCCTGCCTTATCTAGACCCTGAGCCATGCAGCTTATATGTTCTCCTCAGGTTTATGGTTTGGAATCAGCTAGGCTGGTGGAGACCAAAAGCTCCTCCAGCAGCTGGCGGTATATAGTTTGGTGGCCTCAGTCCAAGCGGCCAAGGGTTCCACGTCACAAAAATCCATGTCACAGTTCAATTGGTACCCACTGGCCTCTTTCTTAGCAGTCTGCTCAGGGAAGTCAAGGACTGGCTGGGCCATGGAGACCAAACTGCCCTGCCCCCAAGGCACAATGCCAGGGTGGTGGAGGGACAGCTTGCACAGCTGCTGCCTTTGATGGGGCTGTACGGAGGCCTTCGTTCTCCAGGGTTAGCAACCCAGCACCCTCCACGGGCACCAGTACAGTATTAATTAGAACAAACATATTTCAAAACCCAGTGAAAACATATGAACAAAAGTGATTGACCGAAACACAATCCTCATGCTGCTGGGGGGGGATAAGCTGATTGCCATGTGGGATCAGGAAGAAATCCTTCCCCATCCGGGTGGGATAGCGTTGCACAGTTAGCATTGTTATGTGGCATTTACGTCTTCCTCCTAAGAATAAAGAAAAATATTTCCCCCGCCCCCCAGCATACAGCCAACCTGCAGGATTCACCGCCACTGAATGTCACCAAGTCAAATACTTGGCTGGATCATTTTATAGTCATTAATAATCTTTGAAGCTACAAGAGTAAATAGAAGTGTTATCTAACCTCATACTTCAGGGCATCAGCCAATCACCACTGGGGTCAGGAAGGAAGCACCCCCCCCCATCATGTTTGGTATTGCACAATTAGCCCGGTGCATTATGGGGGGAGGGGTGGGGACATGACATAATTTTCATCCAAAGTATGTTACCAGCTACTGCAGAGCCAGGATACCAGACTGCAGTCTGCTCCAGTATAAAATTCCCATATTTCTACCCAGAACACAGATTACAATGTTCTAGGCTGCTCAAAGATGAATGCACCTATAGCGGTTTCTGTTTCAGGGGAGGTAAGGGCAGGGTGCAATGCCCATGGAAGGTAGTGCCCTGTTTTGCAGCCCCCGTGCAGCTGGCTTTCTATTTACATGCATCAGCTGTGGTGGTAGGCTACACATGCATTTTAGACCCCTCCTCCAGTTGAACTGCTCACCGAGAGTCCCTCATTACAGACCAGTGAAAGAAACACACCACCCTAGACATCCCTTCCTGCAAAGCTGCACCTTTTCTGGGCAGGAAAGAGATACTGAAGAAGGAAGGAGGCAGGCCATGGCTCTGAGTTAGTAGAATAAAATCGGCATGCCGGGGGGGGAGAACTGGGCCGGGAGCTCCCCACACCACGGCTTCTCCATCTGCCCTTGGCTAGGGGAGGAGCTGCTGCTGCCTGACCTGGCTTCAGCACAGCTGAGCCAGCCGAACACAAGCTGTGTGGAAGATCTGAAAGCAAAGTTCTGTTCACAGCTGGAACTGGATGTTCACATCAAAGCCCTTTTGTTTGGTCGTTAAGAACATCACATGTTTTCCTTCTGAAAAACCGCAATTTTCTTTTCCTTTGGCGTCACTGTTGGGTTTTCTTTCTTTCTTTATTTCACACCCCCAAGTGAGAAAGTTGCGGTGCTGTAAAGTGACAGTGTAGACAAGCCCTTCATTTTGTTTTTGGTTGATCTGGTTTTCCCCCACATGACCTCGGCCTCCAAACTGGAGACAATCGCCTCTGCGGTTGATTCTGAGCTAGTTCGTTTTATTCCTCTTCTCCCCCACAGGGTGCTGGATAGGAATCAACTCTGGCGCTTTAGCCAATGAACCAGCTTACCACTAGCACAGTACCATTGCTGACTGGTAAGGCTGCGAGTCGGTCACGGATTCTGGGACTTCTGCAGTCTGCAGGTGTGCTTGACCCCAGGGTCAACCCCTCTTCCCACCCCCCAGCAACAGCGGTGATCATGGGGTGTCGCCTGCCAGTGGCTCCGGCGGCCCTGGGGCTGGCAATGACCAGCGGCACCAGTCCCAGGCTGCCTCCTGACAGTGGCGGTGGTCCCTGCCAGCAGCGGCACTTCTAGGATCCCCCTCCCCGAGCACCAGCAGGCACACTGGAGTCCCCGGCCCCGGGCACCAAGAGGTGCCCTGGTGGCTCCCTCCCACTCCTCTGAGCCCCAGCAGCCCTGGGGCGCCCCCCCACCGAGCACCAGCTGCATCCCTAGAACACCCAAGATGCAGTCAGGGGTATACAGTAAAAGTCACGGACATGTCACCGGCCCGTGAATTTTTGTTTATTGCCTGTGACCTGTCCATGGCTTTTACTAAAAATACCCGTGACTAAAACATAGCCTTACCGCTTGGGTACAATATTGAGCACCCAATCACAAGCAAGGTCTCCCCAAGACTGATAGCCCTTTTGGTGCCATTCACTTCAGGAAGTTCGAGCATGAATGTACTTATTAGGACTCAAGAATCAGAGGGGTAGCCGTGTAGTCTGGATCTGTAAAAGCAGCAAAGAGTCCTGTGGCACTTTATAAACTAACAGAAGTTTTGGAACATAAGCTTTCGTGGGTGAATACCCACTTCGTCAGTCCTTATTAGGACTGTAGTGAGGCATGGAAAAAAAAAATCAGCCCCCTGAGTAGATAGCAAACATCGGATCTTCCCAGGGCAAATCAGCAGCCCGAATCCAAGAGACTCAAATAAGAGGAAATGGATGCATGTGGCACTTAGACATTTTTGAACCCAACCATGGGGTGTGAGGTTTGAATGTATTAGCCCGGTGTGTATATCTTTAATATTGGCCGCTAATGACTAGGAGCAGAGGAGATCACAGACCTACAACTGCTGCCTGCTAAGTGAAGAACTTCTTCAGCTCAGGTGTGACTGAAACTAAAGGATCAGAGTTCTAGGCTCATCTCTTCAGGCAGATTTCCCAACGATAGTGGCTGTGGCCACACACAGCAGCGGATTAGCCATGGTGCCAACAGGGCTTGTGCCCAGGGCCCCCAGAAAAAATCGGCTGAAGCCACCAGGCAAGTGGGACAGGAGAAGCCCCTGCCCCCCAATCCTGCTCCCAGGCAGCAGCGCTGGGTGAGTGAAGACCCCGCACTCCCCAACTCTGTCCCTGTTCCCAGCAGAAACCACAAGACGAGGGGAGCCCATCCCCCTGAGCCTTGACCCTGTCCCTGGCAGAAGCCACTGGCTGGAGGAAGCCCCAGTGCCTCCGATCCCATCCCCAGCAGAAGCCTTGGGCATGTGGTGCAGGGACACTTCTCCTGCCTCACCTTGGTTAGTTACAACTCTTTTAGCTAGGGACACACAGGACTCCCAAAGGTTTGATAGGTTTGGTTCCAGCAGCCAAAGCTATGGTAGATGGGCATCATGGTTAAGGACACTGGAGAATTAAGGCCTTATCTGCCCATGATTTCAGAGAAGTCCTATCACCTGTGTTACACAGGAGGACAGACTAAGTGATCACAGTGGGCCCTTATAATCTATGCGGTGGCCAAATGCCCAGTTGGAACAGTAGCATACACCTACTTGGCAGAAGGGCAAGACGATACTACATGGCATCAGTGTTTCTGACAATGCCTGTAACCGAATGACGAGAACTTGGTAAATTAAACACTTCTGTCAGCTTGGATACTGCAGGCTATGCCCAGGGCTATTTGCTGAAGAGTATCTGCCCATAGCAGTGAGCTGTGACAACATATACAACTCAGTACCACCTAGAAGCAAAGGGTCTAATGACGAAAGACTAGGTGGGGAATCAAGAGGGCACCCAAGATTCTTCCTGGAAACTAGGCCAAGCTACTTGACCTCGAACTGAGCCTTAGTCAAATTCACATGAGAAAATGGATGGAGAGCAAGAAACTCAATGAAAGACAGACCCCATCTGAGGTCAGTAAAGCATTCATGTGCACAGTACAATCAGCTGGTAGCTGCCACGCAGCGCGGACTAGCAACCAAGGGCCAGGTGGCCCGGCTCTGCTGTGGCTGTTCCCTCAGAACTGAACGAAGAAGGCCAAGGGGGCTCAGGGACTAAGAGACCAGGGGATCAGGTGGCTGTCGGCAGAGGAGCTGTGGTGGGAAATGGAAATGCAAAACGAGCGCGTGAGAGAAGGAAACACAGGTCTGGCCCAAAGCCCAGTGACACAAATGGAAAGATTCCCACAGGCTTCCAGAGGCTCTGGGTCAGGCCCAGAGCAGGGCAACTGCTGCATTTTCTGTCATTTTGCTGTGGAGAAGATCTAAACAATTATTCAGTGGAGACAAGGAAGATTAGGAGGAGAAGGGCCTGGGCCCACAGGGTGGAGGAGTGTGTGGGCATGTGGGGGATGGGGGTGTCATCATAATCTTCCAACTCAGTTAAAGGGGGACTAGAGGAAAACATGTAGCACCCAGCCCTCACCTCTTGCCTCTTTGTGTCTTTCCCTAACTCTGCTGGTGACATTTGCTTTACAAGAGCCCAGATGACTTTAATGCTACCTGTGTCTTTGCCATGCGAAGACAGAGTATCTCAGCATGAGAGGTTAATGCCTCTGCATATCAGACATGCAACTGGAAACGTTCATGGAAGAAATGAAACCTTTCGCATACAACTGGAGTAACCAAAGCTCATAGCCAGCTGGACGGAGCTGCGTGGTTTCACCCTTGCTCCTAATGGACAGGTGTCCAGAGAACAATTTAATCAGCATTGCTGGCACCACACCTGCAGGTTCAGTAGAGAGGTCAAGCAGTAGGTGGATCACAGAACCAAAACCCCAGAAACGTGTTTTGGATCAAAGGGCTTGCTTCTTATCCCTCTGAAATTCCACAGATTTGAGGTCTGGGTTCAAGTCTCAGGTTGATTATATATTATAATTACATTCCCCCCAAAAAAAGATGTTAAAAGAATATGAAGGTTGAAAAGGCAAGCACTCAAAAGACAAGAAATGCCAGTATTAAGGTTGCCTGTGCAACCTTAATTTGCCCCTCTTGGGCGTGTACATTATGATACAGTCTTTAATCACATGAGCCCATGCTACTGTTTTCACAGGACATCAGTCTGAAATGGGAAAAATACAGTTTTGCCCACATTAAAAATTCTTACAACTGTTTCATTGAGAAACTCTGGCAACTCCATGCTTTGGAGCAGAATCTTGGAATTTGGCAGCAGGGACTGCTGTGACATCAAGGATGTGCCTTTAGCTGTATCCATGAAAATTTGCCCAAATTTGGCCAACGTACAAGCCTCAGAGCACAAGAGAGAGTGTGTCGCTCCTCTCGGTGCCAGAATGCATTGCTACAGTGGCTCCCAGCAGCTGGGAGGAGCAATTGCGGGGGAAGTCCTGCTCAGCCTCTGCAGCCTGGCGCTGGAGCATGTTCAGTGTAGAAGGAATCTTCAGAGAATTTAGCTCCCAAACCCTAACAAACCCATCCGAGCATGCACAAACTGTGCTTTTCCAGAGGCTTATAACTTGGGTGAGTTTGGGTGAATGTTTATAGAGATGGGAAAAGGCATATCCAGGACACCAGAGCAACTCCCCCTGCCAAATTTCAAGCCCCTGCTCTAAAACAAAGGGTTGCTAGAACTTCTCCACAAAATGGTTGTGTCATAAACAGATAGTTAAGGGTTAATGTCTCTTTTACCTGTAAAGGGTTAAGAAGATCAGTAAACCTGGCTGACACCTGACCAGAGGACCAATAGAGGGACAAGATACTTTCAAATCTTGGTGGAGGGAAGTCTCTGTTTGTGCTCTTTGTTTTGGGGGTTGTTCGCTCTTGGGACTAAGAGGGACCAGACGTCAGTCCAGGCTCTCCAAATCTTTCTAAACCAGTCTCTCATGTTTCAAAATTGTAAGTAACAGCCAGGCAAGGCGAATTAGTTTTATTTTTGTTTTCTCAACTTGTAAATGTCCTTTTTTGCTGAGAGGATTTTACGTCTGTTTGCTGTAACTTTGAACCTAAGGCTAGAGGGGGTTCCTCTGGGCTATACGAATTTGATTACCTGTAAAGTATTTTCCATCCTGATTTTACAGAGATGATTTTTACCTTTCTTCTTTAATTAAAAGCTTTCTTTTTAAGAACCTAATTAATTTTTCCTTGTTTTAAGATGCAAGGGGATTGGATCTGGACTCTCCAGGGATTGGTGGGGGAATGGAGGGGGGATGGTTAATTTCTCCTAGTTTTAAGATCCAAGGGGTTTGGATCTGTGTTCACCAGGGAATTGGTGAAGTCCCTCAAGGCCACCCAGGGAGGGGAGAGTTTTGGGGGGACAGGAAGTGCTCCAGACACTGACTTCTGGATGGTGGCAGTGTACTAGATCTAAGCTAGTAATTAAGCTTAGAAGTGTCCATGCAGATCCCCACATTTGTACCCTAAAGTTCAGAATGGGGAAGGAACCTTAACAGGTTGTGTTTTTGAACGTGATGAAAACAACCTACTTTTCACTAACCTTGTTTTCAGAAATGGCTGAACCTTTTTATCTGATGCTTTCCAAAACAATACAGCATTAGGTAGACCCCCAGCATGGAAAATTCCAGCCCGAACAGGGAATGTTTGGGGAAATTATAGCCAACTGAAAACTGAAGCTTACAATGGAACAAGTTAGGCAACTTTTGCTATAGGAGGTGCTACCGGCTGCACCTATAGGATCATAGAACCGAAAGAGACCTCGAGAAGTCTCTAGTCCAATCCCCTGCACTCATGGCAGGACGAAGTATTATCTAGCATATATGCAGCCACTTAGGAACTGATAATGTCCCTGTGCCATGTGTCACTCAAAAGTTTGTGGCAGCATTAGAGCTAGAACATACCAAATCCTACTCCAAAAGGAAAGCCTCCTGGCCCTCTAAGAGCTCAGTGTTTGGCAACACAAGTCTGCAACACACATGGGAGGAACTCTGAATCCACCTGTGGTGGAGGGAGAGAGGTCACATACATTCTAGCCTACTCACTGCACAACCATGTTGCCCTAAATGCCTGCTTACGTCACTGGGTGAGACGACACGCCAAGATACTGGGAATGATGCCTCTGGGAGACAGATGGACTTTCTCAATATGAGCCAGCATCTGTTGAGAAATCAAACTCCTGTTGTGGCTGTTGAAATAATTTCACACTAGCTTTGCTACTGACCAAGTTGTACGCAGAAGCCAGCTCTCGACTAATCCTCCTGAGAATTCACTTAGCCCTTCTGTCTCGTTTTTAAAGTTTCTTTGAAGTTCTTAAATGTCAGTATCTCCTCCCTGAGTTGTTATTTCCTTCTCCAGGCCTGAGTGCTAATGCTAACTAGGGTCCACGCACTTGTTTTTTTTGGCTTTTTGTTTTGTTTTTTTACATCCCTTGCTGTGGCAGTGACTCATCCAGCAAAGCCAGAGGTTGTCTATTTTGATCTTCTGCTATTCAGGATCTATTTCAGGCAGTAATTTTCTCTCTGTCCCTGCCCCCCCGTATGGACATGACGTATGGAAGGGTCACAAGAAAAAAACAGACTGTGAAGAGAAAAGGACAAAGAAATAGTGCTGGTCTTTGTAGCCTCCTAATTCAATGTATGCATGATACTAAACTCTTCTTGGACTTGATTTTGAGTTGTAACCAAGGAGGACTCCGACCACTTCCAGCAGACTCCTCTGTCCCAGCACTGCAAGACTAACCCTGGCCCAATGCAGAGAGGAGGCCCGGAAGGGGGCAGAAAGCAAGCCTGCTCCACGCTCACCCCTGCAGTGGTGGCTCCTGTCCCATCAGGTCCGCTTCTCACTCCGGACTTTGTCACTGGGCACATGGAATCACCATGCCCCTCAGGTTTGGCACCCTTGGCTTCATGATTTCTGAGGTCCACCTGAACTCATGAACCCCTACTAAAGCCAGAAATACCTACCTGCTTGGCAGAGGCAGCTTCACAACTAAGACATTTTATAAGCCCATGATACGGTGCCTGCCAGTTTCCGTGTTCCCTGCAAGCCAGTCTATGCCTCTTCTTCGCTAACAGGGATGCTGCAGAATAACTAAGAGACTAGGCCGCTCAAATGCAGCCCAGAGCACTGGCAAGGGAAAGTCATCACTAAGACTATTGTTTGGTGGCCTTTGTGAAAGGGGGTCCAGGTCTCAGCCCACTTCCGAGTGAGGAGGTTTCCATACACCAAAATCCACCAACAAACATGACAATCCTCTGGCAAACTCAGGGCAGCCAAGGCATTGAAATACCCCTGTGATGTGTGCATGATCAGAACTGGAAATGACAAGACCAGTGTAAGCGAGGGAATGGTCCCACTATTGTGGGGAACTTTCCTGGCTTCTGCACTACTCCGGTGAAGTGGGCTAGTGAAAGGATCTGAGTCCTCGCTCCCACTTCCTTTACCCAAAGGCCTCCCTGCCCTTGAGGACTCCCCTTCCACTCTCCGGTCTGGCAGAGTCCTCCTACCCCCAACAAGGCTGGGCCCAGGATTCCTGGGGGGCTCAACCCCCAACCCTGCTGTGGTCACCCAGGACAGGGGCTAGGGTGTCCCCACTCCGGGGTACTCTCTTTGCCCTGTGCACCTCCCTGACCCACTGATCACATCATACAATTTAAAGCAAATACAAGTTATTTAATTAACAATTAATTTTAAAAAAGAATAAGGAAAAGTGGGGAAGGTTAAAGGAAAACACATTGCCCTGCTCTGTGGCAGGGACCATCACAAACAGTGTCTCTGGACATCAGGGCACTTCACAGTCTGTTCCTTGTAGGTCCCAGGCCTCCTTCTCAGGCCCTGGCTGTGCTGCAGGGACGCTCCGGGTTGGACACTTGCTCTGGTGGTGGCCACACACTCTCAGGCTCTGGGTGTCAGGACCCTTCTCCCCAGCGTCACCCCCGCTCCGTCAGGGTTACGATCCCCCTCCAAGTCTGGCCTGCAGGGCCTCTTGGCTGAGGCGTCTCCCTGTGCTGGGCCCACTGCCCAGGGTCCCCCTCACTCTCCCCAGCTGCTCACTGCACCCAGCTCCGGACTGCTCCAGCCCCAGATCCAGCTCTAGCTCCACACTGCCTCAGCATGGCTGCTGCTGCTGCTCTGCCTCCAGCTCCCTGGGCTGCTTGTCTGGCCTCTCTGGCTCCAGTTGTTACAGCTCCACTCCCAGGGCAGGTCTGCTCTGCAGGCTGCTTCTGTGACTCTCTCTTGGCTCTCACCTGCTCCCTGGGCTGCTTCTCTGGCCTCCCTGGCTCTGGTTGCTGCAGCTCCACTCCCAGGGCAGGTCTGCTCTGCAGGCTGCTTCTGTGACTCTCTCTCAGCTCTCACCTGCTCCCTGGGCTGCTTCTCTGGCCTTCCTGGCTCTGGTTGCTGCAGCTCCCCTCCCAGGGCAGGTCTGCTCTGCAGGCTGCTTCTCTGGCCCCTCTGGCTCCAGTTGCTGCAGCTCCCCTCCCAGGGCAGGTCTCTCTCTCTGGGCTGTGCTCTGGCTTTTTGGGCTGCAGCTCTGCTCCCAGCAGCTTAGCTTGGGCCCCTGCTCTCTCCTTCGCTGGGCCTTACTCTGTCTGACCCAGGCAATTCCAGCTCACAGGGAGGACGGGAGCCATCCTGGGCTTCTGTCTTTTTGACTAGCCTGGCCACCCTGTCAATCAGGCTGACCTGGAGCACTGGCCTCTCGCCATTGTTCCTGGGGACTGTCAGTCTCAGGGTCCTGATTTGCCATCGATCCCTCCTCTTTTAGAGCTGGGAGCTAGCAACCAAAACACCCCCACTGAATGTTAGTAAGGGGATAACAGCCCCCTTACATCAGGGCTGAATGGACTGAAGAGACCGAACTCTCCTCCATGTCAGGCGGTGGCTCACTGGAGTGCAGAGGGGGTTTGCACACCTGCAGCCTAGTTGTCCCTGGCTCCACGGCTGTCGGTCTGATGATTTTTTTCCCCACTAGCACTAAATTCCCTGAAAGCAAAATAAACCGGACCAATAACGTCTACGGCTCGGATTCAGCAGGTGAATGAGCAGCAGGTGCTGATGAGCCTGCCACGTAGTGGCCAGAGGTCTGGAAAAGATGATCTAAGTTTGCCATCTTGACTATCACGGGGATTGAACGGGGATTCTCTGTAGAACCAAGTGCTGTAGCTGCAAACTCATCTCCTCCGTGGATCATGGAAAGGGGAGTGGAGGGACACAGGACACACACTGGCCAGTGGCTACATGCGCACAACTGTGACTACCATTACCACTGACAAGGGAGTCTCTTCTCCAGTGGAAGAGCGAACAGTTGTGGCCCCAAGGGTCCTTGATTCAATTCCCAGCAGAAGCAGTCTCTTCACAGACACTTGTGAGAGGGAAGCGATTGGTTGCCTCCTGTCATGCTGACCATGGATGCGTGCACTGAGACCTACGAGGAGATGCTGCCAAGGGAACTCCAAGCAGCACCCCATGGATTCTCCAGGAGCCCCAGAGCTGTACGGCAGTGATCCTTGCAGCTGCATTCAGTTCACTGGCCCTGACGCCATGCGGGTTGGTTTCTGAGGGACGGATTATACGCTTGGGCCCTCAGCACACGGTCTCCCGTTCTGGGATTTATGATGGGGTGCCGAGTGATGGGGAGCAGCATGACAACAGCACTGTGGTGCTGGGAACCACCTCTCTGAGGTGTTGCAGAGACACCAGAATTATTGCCAATATCAGCTCACCCTATTGTTCTTTGGTACCGCCAGTTTCAGGTCCCAGAGACACCCCTGGAGAACCTGCTTCTTACTGCGCAAAGACAGTCTGATACAACAGACTTCGCTGTGGCCACAGGTCCAGACTTCCCCAATCTCCCATTGGCCAGAACCCCTCCCTCCTCTCTGATAGCAGCTTCCTGAACCATTGGAGGGTTCCCATGGGCATGGTGATGACTGCCAGAAGGGTTGGATTATGATTGGCCCTTGGGGCTAGGAGCATGCAACAAGGCTCGTCCCCTTTGTGTCAACCACAACAGCCATCCTTGTGAACAGAGACTGCCCACCAGGGAGCAAATCAGATGGAAGGCGGTGGGGAGGAGGCGGAGCCATGTCCATGCTCCGCCTTCAAACCAGGCCGTGGAACTGGGCCAGCACACCATGGGGACCAGTTGGTGCCACCCTAATGAATGGTGCAGAATTCATGCAGACTAAGCAGACCATCCATCCTGAGGGATCATCTCTCCAGCAACTACCCAAAGGTTGGTGTGGAGTCACCCCACCTCTTACCAGGGCTGGGCACAATCTGCACAAGCTAGCAGTAAGGGCAGCCAGCTAGATTAAAATGAGAGGGCCAGCTAAAGGTTAATCTGTATTTGATTGTCAAGCACCTGAGGTACCAGGACGGATTGGCACTATATAAATACAACATATTATTAAGTATCTGCAGTCTCCAAAGGGCTAAGACACTTCAAAAAATAATAACGTTAATGCACGTAATAGCCTGTGTCTTGTTATTTAAGAAAACTCTTCCCAGCATCAGCCATCTCAGTGCATGTAAATGCACTTACTCCAATAACTGTGCCCGAGAAGCAGTTTGATGGAGTGCCAGCGAGCACAGTGGCTGTTCCACCCGAGCACTGGGCAGGAGGTGACACGCTTCCTTTAGAACTAAATGCTTTATTCACAAAAAGCCATCGACAACATCCTCGCCTGAGCTCTTCCCTCGATGAGCAATTTCTGGCTCCACGCTGGAGCTTTTGTTTGTTGGAGAGAGAGAGGCAGAGAAAAGTGGTTTGTTAAGACTTTAAATTTTCATATTTAATGGAACAGAGTTCAGGAGGGTATTTTAAATATTATTATTGCTATTCGAATAGCTGCATTATATATTCTGCAGTGTCTTCCTTTAAAATGATTGAAACTGACAAGCTCAAGCTGCAACAACCACCTACTGCTTCACATACATTTACCCACACCGGTGTTCACTCATCACTACTGCCACAGGCCCAAATGTAAATCTGAAAGACAGAAAGTGTTCTGAACTTTTATTATTATTATTATTACTGTTCATTCTCACGCAGGTAACATTAACGTGCCCATCAGAACTGCTTCCAAAATGCATTGCATTCTCAATGCGTCAAATTCCTTCACCCCTTCCCCACCCCTCATTAAAAAAAAAAAAGGAAAAGGAATCAGGAATTCGTCTTTTATTCTCGTCAAAGACAGGAACAGCTGTCATGACTTTGCAGTCAAATCAATGCCATTTGCAACAGAATTATTTCATTTCCCCTCCTCCTTTGATAAATTAGAACAATTTCAAAATGGGTCCTGGAGAATGAGCACAAGAAAATGCACAACTCACAGAGTACAAGGAAGGCTTTTTTGTTACATATTTTGGGAGGAAGCAAGTGTATTTATCTGCTGGTCTGTGAGTTGCGAAAATAAATTCATACTCACACAGTGTCTGTCTTCCATAATAATCTTCATCCTCATGATGTGGCTGACAACTCGTCCCAACATCCAGACTCTGCATTAGCAGGAACTTTGTTGTTTGTTTGGAAAGAGGAATTATCCCGAGTAACATCTGGGCTGAACACGAGGAGGACAGGCAGAGTGATCTTATGAGAGCACAGGATATGGGAGTTCCTAACTCCACAGTTATAAATCCGTCACTGACACTGCCCCTGTCATAAACAGATAGTTAAGGGTTAATGTCTCTTTTACCTGTAAAGGGTTAACAAACAGGGAACCAAACACCTGACCAGGGGACCAATCAGGAGACAAGATACTTTCAAATCTCCGTGGAGGGAAGCCTTTGTTTGTGTTTTTTGGGTTTGGCTTTGTTCTCTCTGGGATCTGAGAGTGACTGGACGTACTACAGGCTCTAATTTTCTATTCAAGTAGTAAGTGCAAGTAGAAAGGCGGTTTAGTCTTTTTAATTGGTTTTCTTTATTTGCAAATGTGTATCTGGCTGGTAGAGGTCTAATGTGTATTTGGCTGGAAGTATTTTAAATTGTATTTCTGCTGGAGGAGGCTTTTTCTCCAGTTTCTAGAAGCTGACAGACCCTGTAATATTCCATCTTGAATTTACAGTGATTTTCTTTATTCTTTTTTCTTTTATTAAAAATTTTGCTTTTAAGACCTGTCTGATTTTTCCCATTGTTGAGGCTCAAGGGAATTGAGTCTGTATTTAATAGGGAGGGAGAAGGGTGGAATCCCTTTGTTTTAGATTCACAGAGCTTGAATCTGTATATCTCTCCAGGAGCCCAGGGAGGGAACACCTGGAGGGGAGGAGAAGGGGAGGGAAATGGTTTATTCCCATGTGTTGTAAGACTCAAGGAATTTGGGTCTTGGGGTCCCCAGGGAAGGTTTTGGGGGGACCAGAGTGTAACAGGCACTGAAATTCCTGATTGGTGGCAGCTTATCAGATCTAAGCAGGTAATTAAGCTTAGAGGAATTCATGCTAGTACCCCAACATTTGGACTCTAAGGTTCAGATTGGGGAAAGATACTATGACAGCCCCGCTATGGCTTTGGACAACATGAGGAAGTTATCTAACTCACTTCTGCATTTGCAAAAGAGGGAAAACATTGATCGGACTCCTACAGAGCCCCAGGCTCCTGGATGAAATTTAAAGCTCTGAGACTCACGGTGAAATACAACATGGTGAACTGGGCTGATCCTGTCTGCACTGCATGAGGGTCCACAAAGTGCTGACTAATGCCCAAACCCTAAACTGCCTCCTGTGGGCACTGTACAACCTGGGATGAAGTTTTGGGGAGAGGAGGGGGAGGCGAAGTCCTTTCCTAGGTTGATTTGGAGAGGATGCCCAAAGACATTGCCCGCACCTGGCCGGAGCATTGTGAGGGCTGAGTGGTGCATATAAAGCAACCTCAAGAGGTAAAGCATGGCTCTGTGCCTGGTTTAGATAATGTACATGGCAGTGCAGGTAGGTGCTTCCCCCTTAAGACTAAATACTCTCCCCTGCTGACTACGAACCATGCCACAGAAAAGGAGAGGATCAGTGCTCTGCAGGGTTATTACAATCTGGAGTTAGCGGAGGGAGCAGGCCCTGCTAGGTCCTCAGCAGGAGTAATTGCCCTTTGTCTGCTATATATCAGGACAAATGGGTTACAAAACCCAAGAGGACAGAAGGAAATATCTTCACTTAGCAGTTCAGTGAGCCAGGGAAGGCCGCGGGAGCGGGAAGGGATGGCCTGATGGCTCTGTAGCCTGCATAAGATGGGGGAAGATGAGTGGAGACCTGTCCGATTCCTGGTTTGGACGTCACATCCCCAAGGCCACCTCCACCACCGTGGGCACTTGCTGGCAGCTGCAATAGACAGTCCAAGGCCTTGGTGAGCACATAGCAGGCAGAGCCGGGGAAGGCTCCCCTGCGGCTTGCTCTGTGAAGTGCGGCCTGCAGCCCCAGAGCCCAGGCTTACCTGAAAAGAAATCCAATCCAGTTGATTTACACTGCTCCTTAGCGCACGCTCTGCCATGCACCGAGACGGCTCCCCTACACCAATGCCAGATGGCCAGCTAGGGCCCAGAATGGCCACCCTGCATGACTTGTGGAGGGGCACGCGGCCAGAATAGAGGCTGAGAATCTGGGGCCTCATCTCCCAGAAGCCAACACACCTGGTTTCCCTGTTACAGGCCTGAGTCTCCTTTACTCCTGTCCAGCAGTGCAAAGGGACCTCGAAGTGGGTGCCAATGCCCAAGCGGCATGAAGTGGCCTCAATAGAATTGAGAATCAGGCCCCATATAGCTAAATGCTGCTATACTACAGGGAAGAGACCCTGGCAATAAACAGATTCCTGTTGCCCTAGGGTGTTCCCTTTAGCTGGTGTTCCAGTGCTCCATGTCCCAGGGTCTTTTATCGTTCTGGGACAGCCAATATGCTTATCTGGCCTACGCTGTGGGCCCAATCCCAGGAAGTTCTGAGCTCAGTAGGAGACCTGAGAACATTTAGGGTCAGATTTTTACAAGTATTTAGGTGCCAAAAGTAGAGAAATGCACCAAATTCTTCCACTAGAGGCTTTAGGCACCAAAATATCTTAGCGCCTTCAGGCTCAGGCACCTAGATAGCAGCTATTGCTTCTGCCCTCTTGTCTGTACCATAGGGTGAGATCACAAACCATAGGGTGCCCCCGAGTCACAAACATTTACAAATTGGCTGCAAATACAAAACATCATCTCCAGATGTCCCGGGCATGGGAAGCCAGAACACACTGTGCACCACATAGTACAAGCCAGGATAAATTGCTGGCCCGACACAAGGGCACCATTTACCCAACAGGAATTCTATCCCAGTGTGTACGTGGGTGGGGAGGGATGAGAGAGGAGTTGGAGGAGAGAATTGTGATTTGTTCCAGTCCTAACCAGGGACACAGTTTGCAAGTGACTTGGTTGTGGGTAGGTTCAAAGGAAGGGTCCGATCCTGCTCCACTGAAATTAAGTGGCAAAACTCCCACTGACAATTATAGTGCGGGACAAGACTCAAAGGACCAGATTTTTCAAAAGACCTCAGTTCCCACCGAGGCTCCAAAATAAGTAGCCAGATTTTCAGACCCGTTGAGCAGCTTGGGTTCTGAGCACTTGGAAGCCTGGCCCTGAGCTCTTTGAACAGCTTGCTCCATGTCCATAAAGCATTTCTCCCTGCTAAAGGGAAACACTAAAGACAGAGGGCTGGATTCCTCACTCCACCAAGTTAACTTGGCAAGGGGACTTTCCACCTGCCTGGAATCAAGGCCACGTTTCATTTTTCTTTTCTATCTAAGCTCCTTATCTGGCCCCCAGCACCACAGTATCTGAGCACCTCACAGTCTGGGAGGCAGGGCAAGGCCATTATTCCATTGTCCAGAGGGGAAACTGAGGCACCAGGTGACTAAGAGCTAGATTCACAGAGAAGGTTAGGTGTGGTGACGATCAGCATCACCACACCTAACTTTTAGGGGCCTAGAAAATCACTGGGATTCACAAAGCCAAGGCGGGACTTGAAGCCAGGGTTGCCCACATTCCAGGGGAGCATGCACACCACTGAGCTAAAAGTAACAAGGGGGCTTTGTGAACCCCACTGGGATTTAGGCACCTGAAGTGGCAGTTAGGCACCAAAGTCTGTTTGTGAATCTAGTTCCACATGTTTTGCCCAGGGTGTGTGGCAAAGCAGGGAACTGAATCCATGTTTGCAGTCCCCAGTCTAGCACCTTCTTCCCCCTCCACCCCATCTCCTTTGTCCCAACCTATAACAGATTCGATTGTTAAAACTGAAATGTCCCACCATCTCCTTTTCCTTTGCCCACTCCTTTTACCACTTGTTACCTTTTGGCATTTCACTCGGCTTAGACAGAAAGGCTAGACTAGTCTGTTTCATTCCCAGGTTACATTCAAGTTCACTTTCTGGTTCTGCTGCCCCAGCAGAGCGCTGTAGTGTTTTAGTCCACAGCACCATGAGGGTGTGTTTGAATCCAAAATCAGCTACTGAATATGAAATTCAAGTCTCCCCTTTTTCCGTCTTTCTTTTTTTTTAACCCTCTCCCCTCTCCCCTCCCCCCCCCGAGGTGTAAAATGCAGTGGGGTTCTGCAAAACTGTCATTTTGCACCAACTCCCAATCAACTATGCTTTGCTCACAAGGAAAAAAGATGATTTTTTTTCTGGCAGTATCACAAAACTGGGATCTCAGTGTGTTGTCTTTAAAAGCTATATCATATTTCCCCTTTATTTAGCACTTGTTATCTGCAGATCTCAAAGCACTTTAGCAACAATTAATTACGCTTCACAATAAGTCAGCTAGCCAGACATCATGTCCAATGTGCAGAGGGCACACCAAGGCACAGAGAAGTAAACAGCCATGGCTAAGCTCACCCAGCAAGGAAGAGAAGAGCTGGAAATACACCACATGAATCTTGACTGCCACGCCTCTGCACTAACCACTAGACCACACAGCTGTACCTATTTCACTTGATCATTATTTAGCAGGATAGATGGTCACTGTGGTTTTGCTATTGCTGAACTCCGGTGTTACATTTTTTGTGGCCCGTATTGATGTTTTGCCTAGAACACTGTGTAACCCACAAATAAATCAATACAGGAAGAACATCCTGTACTGTTTGGAGGAATAAAAAAATGTTAAATTGCAATGGAATGATGATTTCCAACAGTTTCATAGACGGAAAAAAACAGGGGAAGAAGTCTCCTTATTTTGTCACACCTTTCTATGCCTCGGCATTACTGATGGCTCTGTCAAAAACCCAGCAGGACCCTGCTGGTGCTGCAAATTCCACTTGGCCCGCTGAGAAATAAGCCTCACAGCTATCAAACCAGTGAGTATATTTCAAAGAGACATCAAGGAAACCACTGGATAGAGACAGCCACTGATCACTGCATGAGCCAGGGAGGAATATTTCTCCCCACGACCCACATATACAGTATTCCACATTCCTGCCGCCTCCTCCAACTCTTCAGTCCATGCCTTCCAGGACACGCCTCTATCGGTTGGAACAGTTGCCCCTCCTGTTTTTGGCTGGGCAGAGGCCAGCACTCAGCCCCTCACTCCAGCATGAGGCCAGGACACCAGAAGTATTTAAAGATCTGTTTAAAGGAAATAGCTCCCATGTGCCGGCTGCTTCACAACTAACAACAGCTAAAGCTATCAGAGGGGTGGCTGTGTTAGTCTAGATCTGTAAAAAGAGACAGAGTCCTGTGGCACCTTATAGACTAACAGACATATTGGAGCATGAGCTTTCGTGGGTGAATACCCACTTCATCAGACACATGTAGTGGAAATTTCCAGAGGCAGGTATAAATATGCAGGCAAGAATCAGTCTAGAGATAACAGGTTTCAGAGTATCAGCCGTGTTAGCTTGTATCTGGAAAAAGAACAAGAGTACTTGTGGCACCCTAGCGACTAACAAATTTATTTGAGTATAAGCTTTCATGGGCTACAGCCCACTTCATCGGATGCATAGAATGGAACATAGGAAGATTCTATATATACATACAGAGAAGATGCCATACCAGCTCTAAGAGGCTAATTAATTAAGATGACCTGTTATCAGCAGGAAAAAAAATTTTGTAGTGATAATCAAGATGGTTAATTACAGACAGTTGACGAGAGGTGTAAGGTTAGTTATTATAAGGAAATAGATTCAAGCAGTGTAATGACTCAGCCATTCCCAGTCTCTATTCAAGCCAGAGTTAATGGTATCTAATTTGCAAATCAATTCAAGCTCAGCAGTTTCTCCTTGGAGTCTGCTTTTGAAGTCTTTCTGTTGCAAAATTGCCACCTTCAAGTCTGTCACTGGGTGGTTAGAGAGGTTGAAGTGTTCTCCTGCTGGTTTTTGAGTGTTATGATTCCTGATGTCAGATTTGTGTCCGTTTCTTCTTTTGCGTACAGACTGTCCGGTTTGGCCAATGTATATGGCAGAGGGGCATGTGCCAGCAATCATCTTAATTAATTAGCCTCTTAGAGCTGATGTGGCATCTTCTTTGTGTATATATATATATATACACTCTTGTTATATGTTCCAGTCTATGCATCTGATGAAGTGGGCTGTAGCCCAAGAAAGCTTATGCTCAAATAAATTTGTTAGTTTCTAGAAATAACGAGGTTAGTTCAATCAAGGAGGATGAGGCCCTCTTCTAGCAGTTGAGGTGTGAACACCAAGGGAGGAGAAACTGCTTTTGTAGTTGGCTAGGGGGAGAAGGAGAAGGATCCCTGTTGGCTCATCTAGAAGAGCAATAGGATTACGGAGCTTGAGGGTTCTGTTCAGGTCTGCGATGTAGTAAGCAGGTCACACACACAGAGTGAGCTTATTCAGTCCAGCGCGGCCACTGAATGGCAGCTGCAACAGCCACCCACCTTACAAACCCCTTTGTAGCTGCCCCATCCTTGTAGGACAGAGAAGACTCCAGGGAGATGTATTTTCCTTAGCTGTACTGTACGGGGGGGCTCTAGCAGTTGGCCAATGGAAAAGGTAAGTGATCCACTACTCCTACCACTCCTGTAGCTCAAGTGGTAGAGGCACGAGCACAAAGGATTGGGGCTTTGAGCAGGTGACAATTGTTCCTGCTGTCTGAGGAACAGACTCCACACTGATGAAATCACGGAGCCAGATCCTCAACTGGTGCAAATTGGCATGGCTGCACTGAAGCCAAAAATGCTGTTCTGATCTACACCAGGATCTGGCCCAGTGTCCTCGCTCAATAGACACCCCAACTCACCAATCTCACCCCCTCTCCTTCTCCCATTCTCCCCCATCCCTCTTCTTGCTCCGGGAACACCCTCTCCCGCTTCAACAAAGTCTCCCCTTTTCATTCCAGTCCCCCAGTGCCTCTAACCCAACAGATTATAGTGTGTGTGGGGGCGGGGGAGGATGGAAAAAACAGGGACAGGGTGCAGGTCACCAGATCAAAACAAGGGATTGAGAGGGAGAAAGCAAGCCAAGATCCTGGACAGTGCCCACAGCTCCGAGAAGGAATCTGTGCAGTCACTGGACCCCACCCAGTTAAACACTGCCCGGATTGGTGAATGGACGAGGGACTGTCAAAAAAACCCCACAGCTGCAGAGAAACACTCCCTGTCCCACCCAGCTGCCCTGACGGACAGCTACCGTGGCTTATTGAATTCCTGGGAAAAGTGGGCATAAGCCAACCAGAAGGAGAGGCCCGCCCCCTCAGACAAGGGCGGGGCCACAGAGCTCAGAAGTCAGCTGAGTGTGCAGAATAGCCCAGGGGAAGCCAGAATCAGGGTGACGGTCACAGGAACCAATGGAGGGAACGGGAAGGAGAAGCAGGACCACACAGCATCCATCGCTGCAGAGGGTCCAGGGACTCAGTGGATGCTGCCCACAGGGGCTCTGCCTGGATGGATGAACATGAAAGTGCCAGAAGATAGGCCCCATGGTCACAGAAGATGTGCCCTTCCAGCCTCCGCCTCCTCCTGGACGGGCAGATGGCCAGCTTGGTGTGACAGCCCTGGAGAATGAAGCTCGTCATCTATCCACAGCACAAGCCCACCACTCTGCAAACCATTCTCAACTCATCCCCACTTCGCACAGGTTGAAAGGCCCAGATTCCGGCCATCCCATAAGCAGGTGCTTCAGTGCTTTCCTGAACCAGGATGTGCTTAAACTATAGGCCAGGAGCAGCCAAGGTATTGCTAGAAACTATAGGCAGCACTGCAGTGCTGCCCCCATAATCTTTAATATGGAGGTGCAGCCCATGGGAACTGCATAGCCTAGCCTCTGTCTTGATCCAGACAGCCAGGCATAGTGGAGCATTGCATGCTGGGATCTGCAGCCTTTGCGCAATTCAAACATCTGCATAGAAAAGATGAGGGCGGCTGTAGTCAGCTCAAATGTAAGGCCTTCGATGGCACCTGGCTGCCTTCCACTTTTCATCCCACTGCTCTGAACCATCCCCACCTCATTTACTATCGTGAGACAGTCCCCCCTATGGCCTAGAAGTTTCCTGTCTGTTTTATGAGCCTCTTGTAGCTGGCGCAGGGATACATCTGAATGGGTATTGCAAGCAGCAGCCAAAGAAATGCAGCCTTTCTGAAGAGCTCACAACTGCACCCTCGTAAACACAGAGACAGATGTTGCCCTGATCAGCAGCGACAAGGCAAACAGCCTCTAACTATCACGCTGTGTTTTTCTCATCCCAGCAAATTCTGTCTCAGAGAGGTTTCCCTTCTCGACATGACAGACAAATTCCACTGTACCTCCAAACCAGAAGAAAATGACTTCGGGAGAAGGGCTGGTACGGCAGCAGCCAGTGGATACGTCCTCACCTGGCGGATCCAAGTTCAAATTCTAAGTGACACATATGATCTCTGGAAAGGGGAGGTTGTTCTCAAGTGACCTGCCACCTCCTGGCTGCTGCTTGCTGTGAGGCTGACAGGTTCCTGAGGGGCTGTAGTCACTTCTCTTGGCCCAAAGAAGGATGCAAGGACAGTGGAGTCCAGCCATTTCAGCCTATGGTCAAAAACCCACAATCAGGTTTTGGGGTGATTCTCTGCTCTAGTCACTTCCCTTTGTACAACTCAAGCATCACAAATTCCCCTGCTGGAGATCCCCAGCTGGGTCCTGCAGCTCCCTCCCCACAGCCCCTGCACAGATGGGGAGTCAAGGGTGGAGAGAAAGAGTGGTAGGAATGGTGCTGCCCTAGGGGACTGTTGCCAGCTGTTGCAGATTAGAGCAGCCTTCTGGCTGCCCTAGCCTGAGCTGGGAAGGAGAATCAGGGAGCCAGGACTAGTAGTTTCTTCTCATCCTCTGCTATTTTCCCTCTCACCTGGGGCTGATTGTGGAGGTACTTTTTTGAGGGCCTCTCCTAGGCTCTGCTGGCGGTCCCATGCCTGGCAGGACCTCAGGCAACGGGGGCAGGCACAGCTACAGCGATGCAGCAGGCAGCCAGACAGCCTGCAGTTGCTCAGAGCAGACCCAGCTTACACCAGAGCCGCCAGTGGGAGCACAGGGGAGGAGGCAGCGTCCCCACCTCCTCTCCACAGCAACAGGGCTGATCCAGACCCTTCCATGTTAGAACAGGGCACCTTCCAGGGAGCTCATTTTCAATTCATTACTAAACAAGGTCACCTTGCAGAGCCAAAATTTAGAGCCTGGAAAGACATAATCAGCCCTCAGGTGAGGGTGTGGGGTGCCGGGGGAGATGCCCACCAGATCAGGGAGAACATTAATCAAAAGTAAACCTGCAGACACCCGCACAGCTACCAGACGGCGCAGGATGAGCACTTTGCTACGTGACCCTTCTGCCAGGTGTTAGCAGCAGCAGCAAGAGCTCAGTTCAAATAGCTCCGGATCCCTCTTAAAACTAACAAATGCCCAGTGACAATACAAACAGCCTAAAGACCAGGGGCATCCTGATTTCTAGCAGTAAGTTTCAGCTGCTGGACAGACCAGACCAGACCAGCAGCCCCCAACTTAGTGTTAAATCTCTACCTAAGTGGTGCCACATAGTAAGTCCACAGCACACTGGTTATGGATAGCATTGTATCATGTAGGTGCGAGCAACTGATTCAGAGTTATGGACATACGCTGAAATTATAATCCTTACAATGTGTTTGTCATTCAAACAGAAGTTACCCACTCCCTAAACAAAGGAATAGGGTTTCTCCACCAGGCACTTACTTCCAAAGTGCTTTGAAAGACAATGAGAATGCATTTACATATCAGATAATCAAAGTGATCAAGCTAATAAGGGAGAGGAAGAGACAGTTTGGCTACACCCCAACAGGGAACAGAAACTTAATCAGAGCTTAAGGCCATGGCTACACTTACAGTTCTGCAGCGCTGGGAGTTACAGCTGTGTTCGTACAGCTGTGTAGGGCCAGCGCTGCAGTGTGGCCACACTGACAGCTACCAGTGCTGCAGTGTGGCCACATTCGTAGCATTTGCAGCGCTGTTGGGAGTGGTGCATTGTGGGCAGCTATCCCAGCTTTCAAGTGGCTGCAACATGCTTTTCAAAAGAGGAGGGTGGGGTGGAGTGTGACAGGGAGCGTGGAGGAGACAGAGAGAATGGATTTTTGGAGTTGACACTGTTCTCAGCTCCCTGCCTTGCAAGTTCTAAGGACTGGAAGACACACAGTGCCTACCTTCAATCATTTTAAAAGTTCTAACTCCCTTCCCCCACTCCTCTCTCATTCACTAAATGCAAATTATGCACTCCTAAATACCCGTCAGACCAGATAAGCAACTGCTCAACATGGACTTCCCCTCCCCCTCTGCCGTGTGAGCGTGCTGTTTCTCTCTTCAAGCAAACAGCTGTGAACATTCCAAAGTAATTCCCCTGCCTGCCTCCGCTCGCTCAGCAAACAGGAGCTGTGTTTGTTTTTTAAATAAGCAGTTTGGCTGAACTCCGAGCTCTCCCTTTCTTCCGGTTTGTTGTGGACAGGAATTCTGGGATACCTCCTTATACCCCGGAGGGCAATAAAAGTGCTGGTGGGGTCCACACTTGCTGACCAGCGCTGGATCACCAGCACTGGAATCGCTACACCCGAGGCTCGACCGGGTGTACAGCCAGCGCTGCAACCAGGGAGTTGCAGCGCTGGCTGTGCTTTGCAAGTGTGGCCACATCCTAAGTTGTAGCGCTGTAACCCCCTCACCAGCGCTGCAACTCTCTAGTGTAGCCATGGCCATAAAAACAAGAGTGGGGTCTAAACTTCAAATAATAAGCAGTTGAATCAACTGATTAAATACAACAGGAGTGCATCAGGTAAGGTCTTTTATGAACACCTGTAGCAGGCTGGTGATTAAGAGCACTGTGACATGTCTGTACTAACACTCTAGGAGGAATTCTGGATACTCATTGATATTATGTTTTAAAGTGCGTGGCCGCTCAAAGGAAGGAACAGCTCCCACCCAGACAGGAGCAGGGCCGCTCGGGGGGGAGGGCAAGTGGGGCAATTTGCTCCAGACCCCAGGCCCTGCAGGGGCCCCCACGAGAATATAGTATTCTATAGTATTGCAACTTTTTTTTTTATGGAAGGGGACCCCGAAATTGCTTTGCCCCAGGCTCCCTGAATCCTCTGGGCGGCCCTGGACAGGAGAGGAGCAGCTATTTACTGGCCTCTTCTGTAAATTAAGCATGGTAGAATCAAAACAACCGAAGCCCCATTTACACAGAGAGGGGTAGGAAACCCACAGGCAGGAAAACCAGCATCAGGTCAGCTTCCTGGTGGACACAGCAACCTAAGCACACAAGAGAGCCTTTGGGACATATAAGCAAAGACAGAAGCCATCTTTGGCATCCCTCACTAGACAGACACAAGGGAACTGAGCTGTTGCAAGCTGAGAAAGATGGGTCCTTCAGCCAAGGGGGCAGGGGCTTTGAAGTCTCTGGAGCTGAATGTGGCTAAGAAACCTGCTTAGGCAAAGATCTTTCACTTAAGAAGTTGAGGGAAACCAGCCACTTGTGTGTCTGTGGAAGGTCCTGACTGAAGGAAAGTTAGCCATGACTGGGAAGAAGAAAGTTTGATGAGAGAAACCATCTTGAACAGGGCCTGTGTCTTGCTAGATTAAGTTTTAGACCTTTAGAGGCACTTTTATTTACTCATAAACCTTCCTAACCTTATTTCTTTTACTTGGCATCACTTTCCCTCTCTGCCTCATTGTTATTAAATGTATTTTATTTTACTATAAACCAACTCTGTGCTGTGTTTAAGGGAAGAGCGTATCTACCCCAGTTCAGTTAATGAGTGGTGATGTGGTTTTGTCTCTTTACAGGAGCAATGAACCTTATGATTTCTCTGAGTTGTCCAAGAGAGGGCTCGATACTTCAGGGCACACAGTCTGGGGAAATTCAGGACTGGAAGTATTCTGGGGTCACCCTGCTGGTTGTAACCCAGACTGGTGGAAATCATAGAGGGGTCGCTGGGGTCTAGGCGGCTGAACCAGGGCTGTCTAACTCACAGACACTCAGGGTGTGACCTGCACGCTTGTGTAGACTGGTTGTGAGCGTCTCAGGAGGAAGCTCCAGCAGCAAAGCACTGTAAGGCACCCAGGGCAGCAGTGACACAGCCCCTCCCCGGCCTGGATTTGAACCCCGATAATGTCATATGCCCCAGTTGGAGAACCCAGCCAGGCCCCACTAAATACCTTCCCTGGAAAATTTAAGAGGCAGTGAGCATTGAGTCTGGAACAAGGAGAAGTTCCTGGGGAAGAGCACAGCATCAGCTTGGAAAAACCCAGCGACAGTCTATCAATACAAATGATGAATAAAACACTCCCCTACAGGAACTCTGGCAGGAGTCTATTAACTGAGCTCCCCTCCCACCAATGCAAATATTCAACAGACAAAAATCTCTTTATCACATCACTTCCCCTTCCATTAAACCCCACTCACAGTTTGATATCAGGGGCAGCCTAGTCCTAAGGTCACCCAGACAGGTTGATTTCCAGTCCTTCCGGAAGCACTGCCTGATCCTGTCTGGAGGCTCCACCACATAAACTAGAGGAAGTGATTTCAACTTTAGTCAGTGGAAAAGTAGCATATAGTAGCAAACATTTCCACAAACAGCTATTGCACTGCTTATTGCGTATCAGTAGCCTTTTTCTTTTCTTCAGTTAGGGCACTTCCATTATCCAACCAATTCTGAGTTTGTGTAAAGTTAGAGTGACTCACAAAGTGTCACTGGAGGAATTCCAGATAGAAAGCGCATGTAATGAAGCTCTCTTTGTAGACAAATTTCCCGCATTCATCAGCAGAGGGGGACAGAGAGCTCCTTCCCTCTGGAGTTTGTCTATTAGCACCAACCGAGGATTTTTTATTGAAATGTTACCTTAAACCTCGGTTAAGATTTTTCCAAGTCCCACAACATATAAGTTAGAGTCACACAGTGACTTCCAACCAGGAGAAGTCTAGCTGGACTCTGTCAGATTCCACCATCTTCCTTTTCGGCTGTTGCTGCCTAGGAAGGCCAACAATCCTCATCCGGTTGCCAAATGCAGTACTTGTTTCAGTAGCAATAAATGATGTGGCAGGCAAGCAGAGTGGTAGGAAAGAGATCTATATTCAGCATGCGGAGAGGTCAGTGTTACATACTGAGGTTCTAGTGTTTGTGTGGTAGCAGCTTGGCCCCAGCTTGGTGTCATACCGAGATACATCCCCTCCTGAAACCAGACCCGTTTTCATTGAGTTACCCTCCCCATCTTGCAAGCCCCGCCAGGAGGTTGGGGAGGATTATGCTAATAGGTTGGGTCTGACCCAGCATCTGAGCAAAAAATGTGTGCAGTCTGGTGTAAAGTGAAGCAGACACATGGCCCCTTGAACGATCCGAACATCTAGAACCTGGAGAAGCTCAAGAGACAAGGCTCCCTCACGTGACCTGCAGCTCTGCCAATCCCAGATGGAGACAGCAGAATAAATCACTCTCAAGGCATGTTCTCACATCTGGATGCACAGAGAGCCCCAAGATGGGTTCCAACCTCTGACTCTACATCCCGACATAGGTTTCATTTCCCTCCCACCCCCCAATTCAAGAAGGTTTGGTCCACAGAACAGGCTGGCTTGCCCTTGGGCTGGAGAGTTTGGGACAAAGGCATCCCTGAGGACAGAATGACCCCACCTGAGGAGAATCAGCCATTCTCTATAAAGAGCAGAGGTTGGGAAGTTCAGGTGGTTGTAGAGAGACTGCAAAGAGTGAGCGAGGATCCTGCGAGGAAGATCCCGAGACCAGGGGAATTGTTCCCACTAGGAAGGGCTAGGACTCAGTAGGCAGCTAAGGCAGGGAGGGGTCTGACCAGGCCAGGGGAATTTGGGCTGTCCCCGGCTGACTGCTGCGGGGGAGACTTTTGTTGAACATTAAGTTAATAGATCAGACCCCAAGGAGGGCTGTTGTGGTAGGACTGAAAAAACTCTATGAGGTGTTTGTCTGGGGAGCCAAGAAGGGAAACTCAGGTGCAGCACTGCATGTGTTGTTCCCTGAGGCCACCAGGGGGTGCCATGAGATGGCCACTTATCTGCCATCCATTATAAAGGCCAGCCGCACAATTCAAATCCAGATCTAGGGTTGGATTTGAACCAATTCTCAGCATTGAAGGCTGTTTTGATTCTGATGCTGTCATAAACAGATAGCTAAGGGTTAATATTCTTTTACCTGGAAAGGAGTAACCTGAAACACCTGACCAGAGGACCAATCAGGAAACAAGACTTTTTCAAATCTGGGTGGAGGGAAGTTTGTGTGTGAGTTCTTTGTCTTGTGTCTGTCCCTCTCGGCTATGAGAAGGATTTTTCTGTCTCCTGCTTTTCTAATCATCTGTTTTCCAGTTGTGAGTACAAAAGATCAGATAGTGATTTATATTGTTTTTATTTTGTATTTATATGTGTGTAGTTGCTGGAGTGTTTTGAATTGTGTTCTTTTGAATAAGGCTGTTTATTCATATTTCTTTTAAGCAATTGACCCTGTATTTGTCACCTTAATACAGAGAGACCATTTTTATGTATTTTTCTTTCTTTTTACATAAAGCTTTCTTTTTAAGACCTGTTGGAGTTTTTCTTTAGTGGGGAACTCCAGGGAATTGAGTCCGTAGCTCACCAGGGAATTGGTGGGAGGAAGAAGTCAGGGGGAGGTCTGTGTGTGTTAGATTTACTAGCCTGACTTTGCATTCCCTCTGGGTGAAGGAGGAGGTGGGGGGGTGAGCTTGGCTCTCTCTCAGTGCTTGTGTTTTCCAGGACTGGAAATAGAGAGGGTGGAGTCCCTCTGTTTAGATTCACGGAGCTTGCTTCTGTGAATCTCTCCAGGAACCCAGGGAGGGAACACCTGGGAAGGAGGAGAGGGAAGGGAAATGGTTTATTCCCCTTTGTTGCGAGACTCAAGGAATTTGGGTCTTGGGGTCCCCAGGGAAGGTTTTTGGGGGGACCAGAGTGCCCCAAAACACTCTAATTTTTGGGTGGTGGCAGCTTTACCAGGTCCAAGCTGGTAACTAAGCTTGGAGGTTTTCATGCTAACCCCCATATTTTGGACGCTAAGGTCCAAATCTGGGAATAGGTTATGACAGATGCAGAGGTCAAAGGACGGCTGCCAGATTGCATCCTGGTAAGGAGGTGTAGATAGCAGGAATGCAGAAGTGCTCTTTTGTTAGCCCATAAAACTAACCATCAGCACAGTGCATTCCACAATGCAGTGGAGATGAAAAACAAAGCTTGTACCTTATTCTGAGCAGTGCCAGCTATTCATAGATTCAACGACTCCAAGGTCAGATGGGACCATTGTGATCATCTAGTCTGATCTCCTGTAGAACACAGGCCAGAGAACTTCCCCAAAATAATTTCTGGAGCAGATCTTTTAGAAAAAATCTCCTCTTTTAGTGGGGACAGTAATGATGCTGGCCTCACATTGCAGGAGAACTTGGCATCTGGCACTGCTGAGTTAGGAGCCATTGTGATTTCAGCCCATTCAAGAAGAGATGTGGCTAGGTTCTTGCAAAGGTATAGGAACCCCAAGACCCAGGATGTAAATATCTTTCTATGCTGGGGGCGGTGGAGGTGACAGCAGTATTTTAAATGAATCTATCAGAGCAGTCACCATTTCTATTGCATTGTAGTGTCAACAATGAAGTGTAATGAAACTGAACAGCTCATTCCAAAGTGCCATGCCAACCAACATCTTCTGAACATGGAAATCCTAGAAGCAAGATGAAATCACAGAGAGTCCTCTCAGACGTGGGCGCTTGCTAATAATGGCTGACCCCTGCCCCCAATTCCAAACTCCAATGGTTAATTTTCAAACTCGAGTCCTTAGAGTTAGGTGCCTAAATCCATAATTAGACACCTAAATAAATTGCCTAATATTCAGAGGTGCTAAACAGCATGTGCCCAGCATCTCTGGAAGTCAGGTCATTTTTAGGCTGGTGCATCAATAAGATGTACCTGCCTTATTTTGGACACCCAGGTTTGGAAGTACTGGTCTTAGCGCTCCTAGTGCAACAGGAGATCTCAAAGCACTTTACAAAAGTGGGTGAACACTGCTACCCCTATTGTACAGATGGGGAAATTGAGTCACAGAGAAACCACATGATTTACCCAAGATCACAGCCAAGCAGTGGCGGAGTTGGGACTAGAGCCCCGGGTTCCTATTAGTCCACTGTCTGGAAGGTGCTGTCTCCAGTGTGTACAGTGCTGTATATTTGCCAGCACCTTGTCCAATCCAGTTTTAAATGACTCACAATCAGGCTCCCTTACGGAAATTATCTCATGGCGTAATAGACATCACTGTTGGGAAATCCAGCCTATGTTTTCCTTAGGCAAATGGAGACTAGAAAGTCCATGAGAATTAAACTGGACAAAGTAATAAAGCAACTTCCATGTGAGTGACTTGGAAGTGTCCATCTCAGCCTGGGTCTGGGAAACTAGGTAAGGAGCTAGATCATTTGGGTTCAGCTTTCACTTAACCAACTTGTCCTTCAGAACTGAAACTTACAATGGGTCTTGGCAAGAAAGAGACTCTGTAAAGTATTCTTCCCTGGAAACTCTGGTGGCTTCCACATGCTAAGCTGAAGATGGTATGCTGCAGCGCAGAACTCGTGTGGCTACGCAAGAACTCCAGCTATCAATCCCTGTTCCACTTGAAATGCTGGCCTAATTAAGCAAGCTAAACCCCTAAACACTATAGCAACAGATGCTAAAGAAAACCCCAAGGTAGACAGAAAGATAAAGTTTGTATTAGAATTCAGCATCGTCTTCCCTTGCTTCCAAAAAAAAAAAGTCTCCCTTCATTAATTCGTGTTTTCTGTGCCAGGTATGTCTTTAAACACACCAAGAACGAGCGGTACCATAGGAAGAGGAAAAGAAACATGAGCTTTCCTCTGGAGGGGTTATTACGCTGTGTGTGTTCCTGGCTGTTTCCTCTTGGGTTCTTTCATGAAGCCTTCCTAAATACAAACATGTCATTCAGCAATCTCACCACGAGGCTGTGATTTGAAATACAGCAACAGATAACCTGAAACACCCTGACTACCTCATAGTTCATGTATGCTGCCAACTCAAGGTGGAGGGCATGGAGAGACCCTGGTAAGTTAAAAGCACACTGCAGACTTAAACTTTATACAACAGTTGGGGTTGGTGGGAGGGCAGCCGTCTTTTTGGTGTGACGTAAAACGGAAGCCCTAACGACCTGTGGGCATTAAAAAGCCCAAGACACTTTTTGGCACAAGTAGGAGTGTTATCCCCAGTGTCGATTGCAACTGGGTAATTACTGAGCCCCTCCATAGTTACCGCCGAGTATCTTTAGAACTCTCACTTGCTATCCTGACGGGTTTGTGTGGCTGTCACCTCGTGGTAACTGAATTGTACAATAAGTGAAGGCAGAGGGTCCATTTGGGTTTTGGACTTAAAAAAATCTACGAATGACTTTGAAACAGTCGTTGGCCTGTGTATAGCTTGGGATCTTTGAGGGAAGGACACTACATGCATGTCAGCTCTTAGTACATATTCTTGTGTAAGTCAGGACCTGGAATACCAGGACCGCCTCGTGCTGTGGCTCAAATGCAATTCTCCATCAACTATCATCTGTCAACTATCATGATCCCTTTGGGCCTTAGAATCAATGACACCCACTGTACTGGGCAAAACATAACAATTGTTTGCAATTCTCACGTGGACTGGATGTATATCTAGCTCCACCTTTCATGGATCTTGCTGCACCAATCTTGAAGAGGTTCTCCATTCCCAAAACAGAGCTCATGTGCCATCCTTCTTCTTGAGACAACGCTAGCTTGCTTTGCCACTTCAAGCAGAGGTACATAACCGGGGTGGCCATTCTAACTACACTCTGTAGTGCTCTAGCTCCCTCAGAGCTTGCACGGCTATGTCTCCTTGAGCTGAGAATGACTCTGTCCAGTTTGACGTACAGACCTCCCTTAAGAGAATAGGGTAAGTAACCATCATGGTTTGGGGCATAACTCACAACAATCAGATCTACAATCTGAGTGCCCCAAAATGAGGATGTATTTGGATCCAGAGTGCTAGTTCAACCCATTATAAATCTGCAAAATTCGGAGGTGAGTAAATATTTTGAATGCAGGCCACGGATGGGTAGGGTGGTTGTCACCAAACAATATTAATTGGGGATATTTTTTAACAACCCATTTGGTGAAGACAGCTGAGTTGGAATTACAGCCCTGGGTGACACTGGAAACCCAATCATCATACTACTGCACTAGATAGTAAAGGTGCCATTGGCCAGATTTTTAACATCCTTTGGTTTTAATAACCCGACAAGGTGTTAGTAACACAAGGGAGAAACTCTTCTACATATATGATTATCCCGAGTGAGTCCTTTTAAACGCCACGAGCTGATTTATAGCCTTGGAATCATCAGGGACAGTGTGAATTTAGGACGAAAAGAATCTTTTGGTTGGCAATCTGACCATGGAATGTGCTTTGATATCAGTCCAGCTGCTCATTCTGAAGGGCATCTCTGCCGCTCCCCTCCTTCCCTCTCCTCCCCCGCCCCGTTTTCAAGGGAAATAGGAACTCTGCTGCTGCTGTTCTGTGCCTCCAAGCAGTGAGATCTGCGGGAGGATTAATATATTCTGACTGCTCTAAAACTTGAGGGAGAGGGTGGCAGAGTCTCAGCGCTCTCAGTGCCATTCCCAAGGACTCCAGCAGCACCAAGCCAGTGCATTTCAATGCTAAGTGCGTCTATTCCTCAGTGTTGCAACAAATTGTTTTCTGAGCTCAGGCTGAATGGATGAGAGAAGTAGCAAGTGCTCGTGTTCCCCTAGGTGAGCACTGTGTACCGGCACTTTGTTTCCTCTCATAAATCAGGCCAGTGTCTCCAGGACAGACTGTGCCATTCCGACTGCGGGGAAAGTTGGCAAGTGCTTAGAGCACCGGACTAGGAGCCAGGAATTCCAGCTCTGGTGCTGATCTGCTACGTGACCTTGGTCACCTCACCCGCTCTGGCTCCTCAGCTGTACAATGAGGATATTCATGCTCACTGGCTATTCTCTGAGGCGCGTCGTGAAGAACTGCCAAGGTCTGCAAAGTGCTTTGGAGCCTGGGCTAAGAAACCTTTTAGAAGTGCGGCATATCCCTGAAAGGGGAAGGCAGCAGGTTCAAACTGGAAATAAGCAGCTCATTTTTAACCACTGGCACAGCTTGTGGTAGGGTCTCCATCATATGGTGGCTAACTCAATATTGGACGTCATTCTGAAAGATGCTCTCCTGCTCAATCACAGCTCTTGCTGCCAGACTCACTGGGCAAAGCCCTCTGGCCTGTGTTATACACGTTGATTGGAACAGTCCCTTCTGGCCTTAATGTCTGTGAATATTAGCAGGGGCTAAGCCTGCTCCCGACTTTAGACTTACCCCATTTGTTCTCCTGCTCTTTCCAGGCGGTACCATTTTAAATCCATCTGTACAAACCCTGCCTAGGCAGGAGGACTCCAGGTTAGACTGCTCTTTCCTGCCTTGTTCTCCAGCTTCCCAAAATATTGAAAAACTAAACAGAACTGAGCAGGACAGTCAGGGCAGCTAAGCACGGAGATACACCGATGACATCAGTGTCAAGGCCTTTTTAGGCACAGCTGCCCCCCAACCGAGGACTTAGCAAGCACGTCCCCATGTGGCTCAAGAGTGAAGGCTGATGATGATGGCACACTCTTTGCCAACTTCGCATACCCTCCTGGCTCGGTGAAACCTGCCAGGCATTGTTATTCATTGATGGCACTGCCCTCAGAGTCGTTGGCCAGACCTGCAGCATGCAAAGAAGGAAACACTGACAGGTTTTTAGCTAGCCGCGCCTAATAATAACTGAACGGTGGAGGTTCCCCAAACTCCTGGGAGCGGGGCCTCTGGTTTGAACTGGAAGCTAATCCCCTCCGAGGCTTCCAAGTGTTGGGGAATGGAAGCTTTGAGCAGAACGCAGACTCCGTTCTCCTGAGAGGAGCTTGGTTTTCTGGGAACGGGGCATCTGGGATGATCTAGGCCTCTGGTCTGAAATTTCTAGGCAGGGAGAATTTGATCCTCCAGCCCCCACATTTCTAGCAATTGGGTCTTCAGCTTCATCCAGCACCCCACTCAACTTCTGGAGAGGGGACTCTGTTAACCTGGTAAAGCACTCAAGCAAACTTGCACCCCTGTCCTAGTCCTACTGCTCCCCAGGACTGGGAGCCCTGTAATTTGAGCCTGGCCACATTCAGAGGAAATCCCTGTCAGCAGCATCACCATAGCAAAGCAGCTGGTGAAATGGACATGCGTGATCGCTACAGATACTGCAGTACAGCAAGAATATCAATACCCCCAATTCTCTCCACAGGCACAGAGGTCAAATGCTTTTGCCTTTTGCGATAGGGTTTAAATAAAACCCCAGGCACCTCTAAAGGTTGGCAGGTGCTAGAAACCCTACTCTAGAACCACATTTTGCAAGTGGCCTCCATGCTCATACTTGGCTGAACCAAAAAATCCCCAGATCTGAATACCCTCCTTTACCATCAGAGCGTTTGAAATCCTGATTCGGAGAGAAGTTTTGTAACCTGAGCCCATCTTAAAGGAGACTGATTCAAATCTGAGTGACTAAAACTGGGTGAGGAATTACAATGGACAGAGGCTGCTGAGACAGAAAGATGCTGATTTTTCCATATGTAAATTTTGCAGAAGTTGGAGATTAATAAATCTATAAAATTCAGGGGAAAAATATATGATTTGCAACCAAAGATCTTGGATCACAGACCTTTGATTTTCCATGAACTCCAGATGCTTTCTGCAACTGCCTACTTGGGTCCCATGAGGGAAGAAAAATACTGTCTGCAAAAGAGACCAGAAAGGAAATTTGGAGGGAGCGACCCCCACGTGTGCCAGCAGAGGGTGTTCTGACCAGGTTAGCTCCTTCGGACAGGCCTGGCTCATGCTCCACCTAGTCTCACACAGATAAATGGAGAACCAGAACTCCACTATCAAGCCAACACTGAGCACTTTCCCCTGACACTTCCATGCTCCTGGCTGTTATGTCTTCCAGTTTGCTCCGCAATTAATTCTCTCCTTATATGTTTATCCCACACAGCTGCTTATTTATCATCTCCAATCTGGCAGGGTTGGGGGTTTCTTTTGTTCCACTTGCCTGGCTGTGTGTTAATACTGCCTTATGTGACACCATGACCTACTTTATTTCCCAGAGAACAGCAAAGCGCAGCTTCAGCATGGCTCCCGGGAAAGGGGGGAGCCACGCTGGCAGAATGAAATAGGGGCCTTTTAAAAAATTCATAGCTGCTTGCGAGGGTCAGGCAAGGTGAGGCCGGCGTATGACCTGCCTGGTGGCGCATCTGAGAAAGAAGGAGGAGGAGGAGATTACACATGAAAGAACCTTGTGTTTTTCCAAGGTGGAAACACAATGGAGTGGATGAAGTGCACCAGCATAGAGCAGATCAGACCGCTGGCCCATCATATCCAGTATTGCATCTCTGCCAGTGTCCAGCACCAGTTGCAGCAGAGGAAAGGGCAAGAAACTCTATAATGGACAGTGATAATCTGACCCCTGGCAAGAGAAGCAGGATGCTCCTGTGATTACGAGGCTAGTCTGAGACTCAGGAGACCATGGAACTAAGCCACCACAGGCTTCCTGTGTGACTTCAGCATATAAATACCTTGGAAAAGCTGGGCAGAACTCTTCACCCAAGGGAGTTAGGTGCCTAAAGGTTCTGAAGCTCTGGCCCTTAGGGTCCCTGTACCACAGTTCCTCAGATAACCAGTCTGAGACTGGTATGAGAGCAGAACTAGGTCACCCTTGATTGGGTCTTTATCTTCAAGGGGAGAGATCGAAGCTGGATCAGCTCCCAGCAGAAGGACCAGGGGAATTTTCAGTGGAGGCTTTGACCAATCATGATGTTTGGTGACGAGCCAAATGTTTATCCCTACAGCAGACAGAGCTCAGGGGAAGGAAGTGCAAAGAGCCCTGAGCCCAGAGAAAGGAGGATGGCACTGGCTAGGCTGCCTGCCTGCCCCTCCTCAGAGCAAAAACAGCGTGCAGGTGGCTGCCTGGGTGGGCACGCCCAGGGCAGCAGCTGCCTCTCTGTTCCAGAAAGGCTCTGGCTGTGTGTGTTGTGGGGGCATGTCAAGGTAGGAGGGCGGTGTTAGGGGAAGACACCCTCTATGGAGCATGCTCCCTGCAAGCTACAGCTGAAAAGCCGTTGGGAAGGAATGCTGCCAATTCACCAGCTCCTCTGGGCATGTGAGTGTAGAGGTGTCAGTACTGGCAACCTCAGCTTGTGCTTCCAGGGGCGTGCAGCAACAGGGAGGAACGAGCCCTGAGACGCCCCCACTGCCCCAGGATAGGCAGGGCTGGCATGCACTTTCCCCATCATTGTCCAGAATTTGATCCCTAGCCCCTCCACCAGGCAGCAAACCCCTCTTCCGAGAGGGCAGCTCCAGACCCCTTCTCCCCTGGGATTTGTTGCATGGGAAAGAACAACCCGCTGCACCTCACTTTATAAGTGGGCCAGCCAATCCTCCGGCATGAATTTCTCAGCTCCCGTAGCATTGCCGTCTTTCTAATGGCTGGTAACTAGACCCCCGAGGCCCCACCCCCTGCTCCACCTCTTCCCCAAGGCCCCACCCCTACCTGCCAGGTGGCTCCTGCTCCACCTCTTCCCTCAAAGCCCCACTCCCTGCCCGGTCTTTTCCCCCAAGACCCCAGCCCTGCTCCACCTCATTCCCCCAAAGCTCTTCCCCTGCTCTGCCTCTTCCCCCAAGGCTCTGCCCCCTTCTCTGCCTCTTTCCCTGCATGCTATGCCCACCACGAGCCACACGAGCAGCCTGGCCCCAGAGGCAGCTGCTGTTGCTGCACTGCCTTCTTCCTTCTGTTTAGGATCGCCACAGATAAAAAAAACAGACATCAGGGCTTGTCAAATGACACCCGGACACAAAAGCTGAAATCCAGACTCTCTGGGTGAAAACCGGATGGGTGGCAACCCTAGACATCGGGTCAAGACTCCTCATGGTCTGAAATGGAGTTGAGATGGGCACGTGTTATTGGGTGCAGCCTGATCGCTGTACATCTGAAAAATGGAGCCCATCATGTCCTCAGCATGGGTGAGCCATGCAAACCGGCTGCCCAAGTTGGCAGTAGCAAACAAGGAACATGCAGCTGGCCTCTTCTGCATGGCCAGCCAGGCCTCCAGGTAGCAAAAGGAACATAAACAGGGCAGCTCAGACAATGTTTTCCCCCCTTAAGTGTACTCCAAACTGTTTGCAACCTTTGGAGCCAAACAATGCAGTGCAGGTGGCGAGGCCCATTGGAGGAAAACAGGCAGCTCACGTGGGGAATACCTGTTTTCATCCCTAACCTGTTGGGTTTTTCTCAGTCTTGCAGCAATTAGCTGGCAGAAACTTCTTGCCCTAGATACTGGAAACTCCCACCGTTGACATTCATGAGAAAGTCCTGCACATAAGAAGAACAGAATGACCTCATTCATGGATGGTTGGCTAGCACTGCATTTTCCTTGTAACGACCCTCAGCAGGAGTCACCAGCTGGGATTTAACCCAGCGCCAAAACCTTAAGACCTTTCTCACTTCAGGCTAAAGGAGTAACTGCATCCACCAGTAGCATCAGAAGGCTCTTATCTATTCCATGGATCAGACACTAAAGGAGGACAGGATACACTGTTACAAAGGTTGTGAAATTGTAAGCCCGGCAAGATTGAATGGCTCTGGGGAACAGCAGTGGGATATAAACACTTCCTTGTCAAGGTTAGGATCTGCTTCCGTATGGTAGCAAACAGAACTCATTGCCATCAGATTGACTGCTCAGTGAAACAGAAAGGTTGTCCCAACCCAGTTACTGTCAAGGTGCCATATTAAAAGAAACCTGTAACAGAGTTATCACCAGCCATTCTTCGCAGGTAGCAAGTGCGGACCATGGATAGAGTCTGGTCTCCCTCAGAAGCCACTGCTGCAAGCTGAAAGGTAGGGCCCTTTGGTAAGGAATGATAGGGGACATTTGCAGTGCTGCTGTCCGGCCTCTTTGAATAGAGGATATCAGACTCCAGGACTGTCAATCCAGCATTTTTCACTCATCCTAAAAATGAGTCACGAAATAAACACATTTGGGAAATTACCCACTAATCCAGAAGAGGCCGTTCCCTTTCTAGGGTCTTCCTGTCTCTGTATGGCATCCCAGAAACGCCACTCTGCCTATTATTTCTGATTGCTGCTTAGGGGCATTACATAGCTGCCCAAATCTTCCCAGCAGACAGCTGTTTTCCAGGATGATTAACATAGGTGGTGTTTGCCTTAGTTTAGAATGGTTTGGCTCCTCAGGGAGTGGTTGTTTCCCCAGCTCACTTAGACAGGAAGAGGTGGTGGTTTCTTCCCTCAATTCCATGTCAGGTTGACCTTGCAAAGCGCTGTGATGTGTAAACAGTAAGAGAAAAGTATGCTACAGTCTCTGGGCAGGCGAGCGCACTGAGGAATGTGCTACACTGTGAAGGAGATCAAATCCCTCTTGTTTCTATGTTTAAATCTCGGAGGCTGCCACACACGCTCCTTCCAAAAACACCATCCCGGGAGATTTTCCAACTCGCTGATGTCAAAGAAAAATGATTCTTTCTGACTAACCTGGCACGGTGGAGAACAATTAGTTACACAGAAGTAGACGAGCAGGATCCAGGCTCATTTTGGCCAGGGCGATGCAATCACAGGTAACTGATCACGTACCAGACCTTACAACGGCTGGGCAGCTGGTGTGCTGTGTCTGTTGCTTATCAAACTCTTCCTCATCAGACATCTTTACCATACGCAGCCACTTATCACGGGCTTTCTGTTAATTTGTGCTTCCGTCCATTTGTGTGCTGCCTCCTGCCCCCACCTTTTCCTCTCACCTTGTACTTAGCGAGCTAACCCTTCGTAGCAGAGTCTGCCTTTTTATTACATCCACCTACAGTACCCAGCACAACAGGGCCCTGATCCCTGAATCTGAACTGGCATCCAGGTCTGAAAATACCTTTTACTCTCCCAGCACGAGATAACTGACTAAAATGAAACCACTTCCCCAACGTTGTAGTTGTTCTCTTTCCTAAATCATTTTATGCAGGGTCTTTTCCCCCCTCTTTTCACCTGGAAGCATAGAATTGTAGAATATCAGGGTTGGACGGGACCTCAGGAGGTATCTAGTCCAACCCCCTGCTCAAAGCAGGACCAATTCTCAACTAAATCATCCCAGCCAGGGCTTTGTCAAGCCAGTCGTTAAAAACCTCTAAGGATGGAGATTCCACCACCTCCCTAGGTAACCCATTCCAGTGCTTCACCACCATCCTAGTGAAATAGTGTTTCCTAATATCCAACTAAACCTCCCCCACTGCAACTTGAGACCATTACTCCTTGTTCTGTCATCTGCTATCACTGAGAACAGTCTAGATCCATCCTCTTTGGAACCCCCCTTCAGATAGTTGAAGGTTGCTATCAAATCCCCCCTCGCTCTTCTCTTCTGCAGACTAAACAAGCCCAGTTCCCTCAGCCTCTCCTCGTAAGTCATGTGCTCAAGCCTAATATTTCAGTTTCTTCTGCAAAAACCATTAACCCATTAATGATCAGGCAGCATTCTGAAAACCCTCTTGCAGTTCCATTGTCTTTGCCACAATGGATGACAACAGAAAAGCTGCTCAGCGCTAATTGCATTATAAGAGGTTATTCATATTCATTGACTGTTGCCTCACATGGAATGTTCCATGACAAGCATTGTGCCTGGTTTATTTTCTGCTCCTTTGCAAACACTAACATCCTCAAGCAGTACAATGGAAGCCCTTGCACACGCGCGCACCACCCCACAAACACTTACTTCCATGGGATCTTCTCTCAGCTCCACCCGCCCTTCCCAGAAGTCCAGTGATGTCTGGAACAAATGTAACACTCAGCAAAGGACTGAGCTGACACCCAAAGATGGCAGGGCCGGCCACTTCTATGGCTGTGAAACTAACATGGCGTTACTTTGCATCCTTCTATTTGCTAAAAAGTGCCTCCCTTTCTGGTGAAGGGTGCTTGTCTCTCAGAGCAATGCCAGGAATATTTCTCCCTATGCTTTTCCGTAAGCAACAAGCACGGCTCCTCCCAGGTTTGGCTCCACACATCATGGCTGACAGAGCAGACCCATGATTTCTGCTGCTTACTTTGTGGATGGCCATCCAGCGGTTAGCTTCTGTTCTATAGTCCAGGCTGGCAGCTAGGGTATATTTGAAATCTCTGTTGGAACCGGAGGCTGTCGCTTTAATTTGTAAGGGGTTTTCTAGGCCTGCTTGCAGGCTAACGGGCTCAACAGAGAAGTGCGATGTCACAGTCAGTCTGCGAAGAACCAGCTTATAGCAAAGTGGAGGGAATTATGCCTTTCTTTTTTTAGGGAGCAGCCTGTTTGGTCTCTCTCTGTTTTGGGATTCTTGTATGTTATCGTTCTCAGTTCTAAGAAATAAAATCATGTTACATTGCAACCATCCAGCATGAGTATTTTTGGTTTTAATTTACTTCTCTGTGTGTAGGCCATGAACATGACAGCAGCACCCACACTTTTGCCCCAGTGCATGCCTCCAAAACCTTCTTTTGTAAGCAGGGTACAAGAGAGACTGTGTCCTGAACTCCAAGGTCTCTCCTCAGTTCTGCTCTTCCTTTCATCTCGGTTTGGAACAGTCTTCTCCCATTGATTGGGATCTTTCCTTTCTTCCATGTTTACAAAATACATGGATTTGGGTCTGTCACGTACGGCACCTCCTGCAGGTCATGCAGGAAATTAGCATTTCCAGCTCCAGAGTGCCCTCTGCAGGTCAGTGTCCCACTTGCCGCTGGGCCTGAGTCCCTTCTGAACCCCGGTGCCCCTTTCAGGCTGGGGTGCTGCCCCCTGGCAGTACCCTTACAGATCTGGGTCTCCCCTCCCCGGGGAACCCCCACCTCCTATCCCCACCTTGCCTCAGACTATGGCCACTGCCAGTCATCACTTACCTCCCATTCCCTAGGGCAGACTGCAGTGTAAGTGCCACTCATCACCAGCAAGGGGGGTTTGAACCTGCCGCCTCTGCCTACCCTTGGGCTGCCCTCTGCAACCCCAGTACTTTTTCTGGCTTGTAACAAGGCCTGCAGCCTGCAGGGTTTCTAGGCTGGAGCTCCCAAGCTCCTCTGGCCTTCCCCCAGCCCTGCTCCAGTCTCAGTACCCTGCTTAGCTCCTAGCAGCCAGGCCCATCCCTCTCCCAGGGCCAGTGCAACCATTTAGGCGAACTAGGCGGCTGCCTAGGGCGCTGAGATTTGGGGGCGCCAAAAAGCGCCCCCCAATTTTTTTTTAAATGGTTGACTGGCCACTGCTGCCAGCGGCAGCCAGCAGCCCAGGGTGTCCCCCGGGTCAGCGCACCGCTGTGGCAGCCCACAGCCAAGGGGTCTCCCCCGGGTCAGCGCGCACCGCCGCGCAGCCGGCAGCCCAGGGGATCCCTGGGTCAGGGCGCTGCCGCGGCAGCTGGCATCCCAGGGGGTCCCCCGGGTCAGGGCGCCGCCATGGCAGCTGGCAGTCCAGCGGGTCCCCCTGGTCAGGGTGCCGCCTTGGCATCTGGCAGTCCAGGGGGTCCCCCTGGTCAGGGTGCTGCCGTGGCAGCTGGCAGTCCAGGGAGTCCCCTGGGTCAGGGTGCCGCTGCAGCTGCCCAGAGGTTCAGGCTGCCGGCGGCGCGCTGACCCAGGGGAATCCCTGGGCTGCTAGCAGAGGCTCAGAAATCAGAATCCCTCTCCCTCCCAGAGCAGGGGCTCCAGCCTATGCAATTTTTCTCATGGGGGGGGGAGCCTGGGCAGAGCTGCGCAGCTCTGCTTAGCTCATGTGGTAGGAGCCCTGCGATGGCGCAACACCAGGGCTTCTGGAGGAAAGCGGGGGCTGCCCCCTGGCTCAGCCTCCACATCAGCCCCAGCGAGGGGCAGGAGAAGAAAAGAGCCTCAGCGGTGGGCTGGTGGAGCGGAGGAAGAAAGAGGACCCCGATGCTCATCTGCTGGGCAAGGTAAGCAAGTGCTTCCCCACAGCTCGGCCTCAGGCGCCTGTGCTCCTGCCCCCTTGGTCCTTGGCTGGTCCCTGCTCCTGCTCCCCTTGTATGTGGGCTGCTCCAGAGAACAGCAGCCTGCAGAGCTGAGCTGCCCCAGTGCCCCCAGGCACCCACCTTGACCCCATCCCCCCCACAGCCCTGACCCCTAGCTCCGAGTCCAGCCCCTCTGAGCTGGACACCACCCTGACCCCATCTCCCCACATCCCTGAGCCCAACCCCTGTGAACTGGGCACCCCTGAACCCAGAGCCCAGCTCCCCACCCAGCTCTGGGCAACAACAGCACCACCCCCAGGCAGCGACAGCCCATTGGTACCAACCATCACAATCACCCATCATCTGCCCATTATGTAATTGCAAATGTATACAGACCATTACAGCTTTTAATGTTTTTAAATAATGTATTTAGTGTATTTTCAAATTATTACAAGTTAATTTTTGAATATATTTCACTAGTTATTTTTTACATTTCCTAATACATGTTACTATAGTATTGCAAATGTTTTATGGAAGGGGCCCCCAATTTTGCTTTGCCCAAGGCCCCCTGAATCCTCTGGGCAGCCCTGTCTGAGTTTTAAGCCCTGCTGCTGTATTTTGCCTGCAACAGGCAGGCCTAAGCCTGTGAGTGACCCCCATAGCAGCTGCCTGAAGAAGTGCTTGGGGGAATCATGCAGAAGGAGCATGATATTTATTTGAGTTCTCTCCTCATGGAGGCTGTGCTCCACTTGGTGCAGGACAGCAGTCTCAGCAGGACTCTAGGCCCAGCACCTGACCTCAGTTTGTGGACTTGTACTGCACCCATCACCGGGCTCAGTCTGGCACCGTTACCCCTCACCAGTGCCCAAGAAGCAGTCAAAAAAGTTGGATGGACTGGTTAGGTTAGTTGTCGTGCTGTTGCTTGGCCAGTGTAGAGACCACTGAATGCATAATATTCCTCTGTGATGTTCTGTCCTGAGCACAATTGGCATGTTATGAGGTAGTGCCTGTGAGGGACAGGTGTCTGTTTATGTCATCCAGCCATCATGTCTTAGGTCTTCTGAGGGGGGAGCTTTTCCATCCTGCTTTCATTGGATAAAAGTCAAAGATTATTTTCACAGGGAAGTTAGTAGGCATTTAGAGCAGATGAACATACCACCACAGAGAGCACTTGGCAACCATTTGAGTTTGTGTGACCTATTTAGTTAGAAAATGGAATTTTTCATTCAAATTGAGTTTGTACCATTTGATGTTTTTAATCATTTGGAGGTGCATGGCTGGTTAGGCAGAATGGGTTCCGCAGCACTCCCAGTCAGATTTTTATATGAAGGAAGGACGTATACGTGACTAAAAAAGGTGTATTTCTGATTACAATCAACATTGCTTAATTTTAAGGGAAAGTCATCTTGATCTCTTAATCAATATTTAAGTCAAACAGTTGATGAAATTCAAATAGTTAATTATAGTAAGTGACATGCATTCTCTATCCTTTAATATTAATAGTGAACAAGAAAAAGGACTAATAGGAATAAAATTTCATTTTTTTTCGTTTACAGTTGATGCAGCCTCATGGCAGATAAAAATAAAAAGGTCTGGGGCACAATTTCGTGACCGTGTATTGTGTATAATGTATGTGATTTTTTGGTGGGGGGCGGGGGCGCAAGATGGAAGTTTCACCTAGGGCGCAAAATATCCTTGCACCAGCCCTGCCCTCTCCACATCTAGAGAGAGAGTCTCTGTGAGCTCCGGGCCCATTGCCCTCTTATAAGGGCCAGCTGGGCCCTGACTGGGGCATGGTGGCATCTGTGGCTGGTTCCCCAATCAGCCGAGGCTTGCTGCTTTTCCTAGCAGCAGCTCTCTCGCCACCTCAGCCCTGTCCCAGGGCTGATTTCAAACCCTTCAGGGCAGGAGCGGGTGACCACCCCGCTACTGGGTCTTTTCCATAATTCATCCTAACCATAGCCTCGCTCACACACAGTCGAGGCAAACGCCCATCAGCAACACTAAAGCCTGCACTAGATTGCATAGACATGATAGTTCCCATATGTCCCTAAAAACATCCCGTTGAACACGATTTACATTGCATGCACATTTACTGAAATATGGGGCCAGCAGGAGAACGTACACCATGTTTACATTTCCAGCCAAGGCTTGTGGCTTTGCTGTGTGATAAAGTCTTGTCACTCAGTGAACTGCTCTGCTGAACAACAAGAGATTTTTCAGCATAGTTCTGGCCTGCAGTTTGATGTCGTTTGCCAAAATCAAAACATCTGCATCCCGTGGTTTCAAACTACTCAGGAACTTCATAAATTCATAGGGGTCCAAATCCTGGACTGGCGTATCCCTCTGTGGGAACTCTCTGTACTCCTTGGGGTACTGATGGAAGAGAACCTGGTCCACTGTGGCTACATGCTCTCTTTTATTTACATGCTGGTAATTTCCAAGTGTGCGATCCCATGAGATCTGGAATTAGATCGATTTACACCAGCTGAGGTTCTGGCACTGTGCTCCTGGAAGCTCATTTACCCATGGAGAATTCCTGGGCTTGACTTCTGATTCTGGTTGGGCCAGACTTCATTTATAATTTATGGAAGGTCAATCTCAAAGGGCCCCACTTCAGTGTTCTTTTGAAGATTAATCAAATCGCTCCAGTCTTCAAACTGGGCTGCAAATCTCAAGTTCAGATATCAGAGGGGTAGCCGTGTTAGTCTGGATCTGTAAAAGCAGCAAAGAATCCTGTGGCACCTTATAGACTAACAGGCGTTTTGGAGCATGAGCTTTCGTGGGTGAATACCCACTTCGTCAGATGCATGTAGTGGAAATTTCCAGGGGCAGGTATATATATGCAAGCAAGCTAGAGATAACGAGGTTAGTTCAATCAGGGAGGATAAGGCCCTGTTCTAGCAGTCGAGGTGTGAAAACCAAGAGAGGAGAAACTGGTTCTGTAGTTGGCAAGCCATTCACAGTCTTTGTTCAATCCTGAGCTGATGGTGTCAAATTTGCAGATGAACTGAAGCTCAGCAGTTTCTCTTTGAAGTCTGGTCCTGAAGTTTTTTTGCTTCAGGATGGCCACCTTAAGGTCTGCTATAGTGTGGCCAGGGAGGTTGAAGTGCTCTCCTACAAGTTTTTGTATATTGCCATTCCTAATATCTGATTTGTGTCCATTTATCTTTTTCCATAGAGACTGTTCAGTTTGGCTGATGTACATAGCAGAGGGGCATTGCTGGCATATGATGGCGTATATTACATTGGTGGATGTGCAGGTGAATGAACTGGTGATGGTGTGGCTGATCTGGTTAGGTCCTGTGATGGTGTCGCTGGTGTAGATATGTGGGCAGAGTTGGCATATCTACATATATATACACCAGCGACATCATCATAGGACCTAACCAGATCAGCCACACCATCACCGGTTCATTCACCTGCACATCCACCAATGTAATATACGCCATCATATGCCAGCAATGCCCCTCTGCTATGTACATCGGCCAAAATGATGGCTAGCCCAAACTGGGTTACGAACCCCAGGGCATTTACTGTCCCTCTCCAGCCAGAGCCTGCACCCTAGAGCCCCAGCTCCAGGAAGCAGTGAAATCAGCTGGCTTGTGAAGGCAGCTATTGCCTCTTCCTTGTCTTCCAGGTTTGGGAGACTAGGCCTGCATGCTCTTTAAATCTGCCTTGTGCCACCTCACCTCATCACGGGCCTCTCCCATCACCCCGCAAACTGACAGCACCTTCTTCACTGCTGCTCCAGTTCCCCCAAACCTTGGTCACTTCCTTTCCACACAACCAGAGCCCCGAACCTGGAGCATTGCCACTTTCACGCTAACGAGAGCCACCTCACTGAACCCTGGGTGGCCAATCCCACACGGCACAATCTCTTCACAAGTTGTTCAGCCAATCCCACTGGGCGGGTAGGCCAGCTGCCCCATCTCACGCCGCCTCAGTTTAACTCAGGGTTGCGCTGTATTTGTCTTATACAATAGGCCAACAGGTCCCTTGCTCTCTCGTCCCCGGGCTCAGGAAATAGCTTCTCCCCACAAAGTGCTATGGCCCTGCAATGACATGGTCACCTGGGCAGTAGACAGACAAAGGCTTTGTGGTGCAAGGCAGCGGAGAGCGGATCCGTTTACAGCATTAATTGAATGCGCATGGAAAGTTTCAGGTGGAAAGTTCCACCAGCGACGTGCCCTGTCTGGTTACAGAATGGGCACAGTGCAGGCAGGAGCAACGGTAACATGATGAGAAAAAAGGCTCCATCTCCAAGGCCGTTCAGACCTTGAACTTGTCTATTGATGCTGCCAATCAGGGAGCCGCCTGTAGCCACTTGTGGGAACAAGCTTTGTCTACCGCCAGCTGGGATTGGATGCCAATGGGCAGCCGAGTGGGGAAAGGCTCCCTATGTCCTATTAACCACCCACTACCCTACTAACGCCACGGCTAATAACGTGTGAACAGCGCTCACATGGTCTCGCGCTGGACCAGGTAATACAGATATTCCCGCAACGTACCACTGCAGAGACTTGCAGAAGAACAAACTCTAATGCCTTATGTCAAAGGGGGCTGTTTGAGTCCTGGACCCTCAGCGGAGATACTAGTCCAGACTGTGTCGCCCGGTGATGAGGGTCAATGGCTCCCATGTCTCCCGGCAGGATTCTGTGGCTGTGTTCTTCAATGGCAAGAGTCAGTAGCCAGGAGTAGGGGAACCCAGGCCCTCCCTGCTCCACCGGCTTTCAACCCAAGGCCCAAAAGAAACAATCATTCAAAAATATGCGGCTTAGGAAATGGGCACCCCTACACCTGCTCCCTGGGCCGCTTCCTACCCCAGCTTCAGATCTTTGGCTGGTGCCACCAGTGTCTTTGGGCCCCTCTTGGGGCTCTCTTGGGCCACTCTCCAAAGGGTGTCCCTGTCTGCAGGGGTTCAGCATCCTCGGCTGAGCTGCTCCTTTCTGAGCTCTGCCTCCACTGGGAGCATACGCAGTATGGCATGGCCAGAGCAGCTCCTTAACCCTTGCCTTACCATCACCCTTTACTCACTATCAGAAGCCATCCTTTAAGTCCCTATGTTACAGGCAAATGGCTAAGCTTAACTACCAAGACCTGACTTCGGGGTTCAGTGTTTAACCTGCCCTCTTCCACATGCCTCTGGTTAACTTTCCAGGGATCCCTCACACAGCTTCATGGGCTGGAAGCAAGAGATACACAGCACCCTGACTTCAGGCCAGCAAAGTCAATGAAAGAACTGGTTTTCAGATGCTTCCGTTTGAAATACATTATCCACGGAAGATACATGTGGGCAAGGAGGGATTGAGCTAAATACTAACGAGCATTTTGGTCCACCTTTAAAGGCAAGCCCATGCTGAGGGGTCCTGGATTTGAATGAGGAATTTTTTTTCTTGCATTCTTGATAGTGTTGCTAACGTGCTACCCCTTTGGCTGGGCTCTCAGCACGTGTTGAGTACATAGGGTGTGCAGAGGACTGGTGCAGTTTGAGGAAAATTGTCTCCTATTTACAGAAAGCACAAGGCCGGATCCAAGCAGGCCATCAACATCTGGCGGTAGGAAAAAAAAGCTCACTTTGCCAAGAAACAGTCTCCACTAAGACTGGCTCATGGCTCATCAACTGAAAGCCACACTTGGGGTGGGGTCTATTTTTCGAGCAACTCTGCTTTTGCTAAGAAATAGCCACCAGAACCTGTGGCAAATATGGATTCCACCATGGCTGAGGATAATGTAACACTGGGCACGTCCAATAAATAATGCTATTTGCCCATTCTCCAGTTAGGGAAACTGAGCCATGACGGGTTCAGTGATTTGTCTGGTATCACAGAGCTAACCAGGGTCAGAGCTGCAGTTAGAGCTGAGATGTCCCTGGCTGCTAGGCCTGTTGTCAGACTATGCCTCTCGACCAGACCAAAGATAAAGAGGCCAAAGACTTTGTTATGGGCCACACTTTTAAAAAATAGGAGCAGAAAGTTATCTCCTCCATGTAGATTTAGGCTCCTAAAGCTTGGATTTTCCAAAGCACCTCAGTGGCTTAGGAGCAATCCCATGGGCTTCACATACACTTCTAGAAATTCCACTCCGAAGCACCTAGACGTAGACTTAGGAGACTAACCGGCTCCTATTTTGGAAAACTTTGTCCACCACCTATTCTTTAAGAGCTGGTCCAGATAGAGACCTGAATGCATCCATCAAAAAAGGTCAGGCTCTGCTAATAGTTCATCCATCCATGTCACGCACACATTCAACACATGCTGGACTTGCTACAGCTCCTTCCTCTTGGGAGGATGTCTTCTCCCAAGACAGACAATTAGCTGATTTAGTTGCTATTTTTACATCTAACCTGAGACACCCTCCTTTTTTCTGAATGTCCATGCCAGCTTGTCTGACTGAATGCCAAATGCCATGAGACTTGTGAAGGGCATTGTGTAAACGAATCAAGCTGTGGCTGTGAAGGAACCCAATGAATGGCACCTTTCCTTTGGCTTTGAGGGCAGTGGATGCCACCTTCATAAACTGTGAATTCCTGTTAAAATGAGAGCACATGTTAGAGAAATATGCCACACACTAGTCTGGGATTTACCCAGGATTGGAGTGACCTGGGGAGATCGAGCCCCTTAAAACCCAGGCTACACTCCCAGAGTTTCAAATTCCACCAACTCTACAGGGGGATTTCCACTGGATCACCCAGATCCTGTGAAAAAGACACTGTCTTCCAGCCAGACGGATGGGATCCTGTAGTTGAGAGGCAAACACAGGATTCTTGAGATCAGGGCCTTTAACCTTAGGAGAGAAAATATTCCAGGCTGTACAATATGGTCTCATGGTAGAAAGGGATGAACTCCAGGCCTGCTGGTTGCACAGAAATGCTAATGAATGCCAGGAGACTTGACATCAACGACTAGCAGGAGCAATGGGCTCATTCCAGTTAACCCTCTGGCGGGAATCACAACCACTAAACAAGGACTAAGGACAACAGCCTCCCCAGACACATGTATTTTCTCACTTGCTGGAAAACTGTGTACGATTCTCACACTGGGGACAGGCAGCTAATCAATAACAGGAACAACCACTGTGTGGGTCAGAGTGGAGATTTAAGATCAGGAATTCCGATTCTCCTTGCCCCACACCTTATGGCATCCTTTACACCTGTGCAAAATGTTGGCCTGGGCGTGAGGGGCAAATTCTGACTCACTAGCCTTTCACACCCATTACGCACAGGTGTAAATGATTGTTTAGGATATAAGCAAGGATGTACACGTGCATTTGTTTGCATGGACAGAGAAGGTGGTAGCAGTTGTTACACCCTTTTCACGATTGTTCACTATTTGTCTTACCAAAGGGCCCCATTGGGGTAGGCCCTGCACACACAGTGAGAGACAGTCTCTGCCCCAAACAGCAGAGAGTTTAAGTGGACAAGCACAGAGGGCAAAGCGAGGCAAAGCGTAAGGTCTGTGGGGCAGGGACTGGGCTTTTGTCCATGCTAGTACAGCTGTGACACACTTAGTTCCTGTCCGTGAGCGGGGCTCCTAGGGCAGTGCAAATAATAATACAAATCAAGCCATTTGCCCAAGGTTAGAGGCAGGACTAGGATTCATCTCTCCGGAGCCTCAGTCCCGTGTCTTAGCCCCCAGTCAATGCTGCGTCTCTGAACAACAACAGCTGACGCAAGACAGGGCTGACTCCTCCCCATGGGCTCTCTGTTCACATGCCCACACACGGGTTTGCACATCGAGCTGGGGGCTAACGATGGCTGGACCCTGCGCATGGTTCGCCCCTGCTGTGGAGCTACAGAACACGGGGCACAGTGCCAAGGGCCAAGCAGGGAGGGCCCTGTTCCTAAACTTTCCATGCGGGATGGGACCTCAGAGAGAAACTCAGAAAATGCAGAGCATGAAGATAAATGGCCATTGTGGGCTGGCTTGGCAAGGGACCACTGCAGCTGAACAGCTCTCACATCTGGGAGCCAGAAGCGCCTCAGACCATGAACTTCCAGGCATGTGCTCCAGTTACGACATTCGTCTTCCTAAGCAAAGGGCAGGGTGGGGGCAGGGCTGGACTGACTTCTTGTCCAGCATCCAAACACAGGCTATCAGCATGGGCAAACAAAGCCCGTCACTTTGAGAGGACAGTCAGTCCAGCGGCTACAGCACAGCACTGGCTGCTGAGAGAACTTTGGCCTAAATTGTCTTGTGGCACAACACTTACCCACCCTGTGCCTCGGTGTCTCCATTGGCATGACAGGAATGACACAGGAGGAGCCAATAGTGTTTGGCTACCCCGCCAGGCCGCAGCCTGCCCTCCCTCCTGAGCCCACTTGCAAAACGCTGCTTGAAGAAGTTGCATGGGAAGCCAGCTCTGTTGCTACTTAAAGTGGTACTTTGCCTCCTTGTTTTCCCTCTGGGCCGTCAGAGCTAGGTGTGAGGGCAGGAGGAAAAGGAAACCCCAGCAGAAACCTCCCAGCACCTCCATATGAGTGCTCATAGAGAAAACGTAGTCACCAGCTTGGGCTTTCATTCTAAAGACTAGCGCGCAACATTTCAGACAGAACCTGCTTTTCAGCACAAGCAGGATGGCAGCTTCTTGTTACAACTCATCACAGGGAACGCCACCTCTTACCCAGCAACACAGACTCTTATCCCAGCCCACTGCTTGGGGACCCAATCAAGCCTCCATTGGCAGACTCCAACCCCTACCCGAAAGTCAGTCGAACACTGGGATAAAGTGTTTTCGGAGCTGTCCTGGGAACATACATGCAGTGCCGGGCACACCGGTGTTCTATGCAATCGGTGGGGCTGCTGGTCAGCACAAGAACAAAAAACGGATTTGCTTTTCTGCCAACCCCCCCCCCATTTTTTAAATTTGATTTTTTTGTATTTTCAGTGAAAAAACGTTTGGCTTCTGAAGACTGAAAAATGGCCATTTGGGGGGTTTTCAATTTTTGAACAGCAACCTCAATCATCTGTATGACAAAAATGGACATTTTCCAGCAAAAATGCATTTAAGCAAAAAGCCAACTCTTGTCCCCCAAAAGGGATGAAAAACCTTCAGCCAGCTGCACCGGTGGTGCCCAGCTCCCTCCCTAGCTGGAGGCATGAAGGGAGGCTGGCGGAGGGACAAGTCTGGCTGCCTGCACCACATCCAGAAGAGATAACACAATCAGAAGTTAAGCTATCGGGGGGTATCCTGGCCTCTGACTGATTTCTTCTTTGGCTTGCCAGCTTCTTCTTATGCTACCTGCATGCTCGGCCTCTCTCCCCAAGTTGTTTCTTCCACTAAACCTTAGTTCTTTTGGGGGAAGGAGAATGGTCGATGCACACTAGACACAGCTCCTAAGCTGGAGTGCGGAGTTAAGTACCAGCAAGCTAGGAACATAAGAGCGGCCAGACTGGGTCAAACCAAGGTCCATCTAGCTCAGTATCTTCCAACAGTGGCCAGTGCCGGATGCCCCAGAGGGAATGAACAGAACAGGGGATCATCAAGTGATCCATCCCCTGTCGCCCATTCGCAGACTCTGGCAAACAGAGGCTAAGGACACCATCCCTGCCCATCCTGGCTAATAGCCATTGATGGATGTATCCTCCATGAACTTATCTAGGTCTTTTTTGAACCCTGTTATAGTCTTGGTCTTTACATCCTCTGATGTTGCGAAGGCCAACAAGGTAACCTGCACGTTCATTTAAATTTAAGCCTCCTTCTTACCTGTTTGATGGGACTCTCTCTCAGAAGCCTGCACCAGTTTGAAACAGGTTGTTAAAGAAAAGAAAGGTGGCCAGGAATGGAAACCAGGATGGCAGAACTCTGCACAATAGCACCACCTTTAGAAGATACCCCATGCATGAACGTCAGCGAGACTGGTGCAATGGCTGAAGGGAGAAAAAGGTCAAGCGCTCTAAAAATCTGACCAAGGATTGGGGTAGGAGGTGAGGAGGCAGTTGTATAATGGAAAATGGAAAGCCCAGGCAGGTGGGACAGAGGGTGAAGGGTGAGGTTGTCACCTATTGTCTGTATTCACTTAAAGCAGCGGGAGATTTTTCTTGTTGAAAGAAAATATTAATAACTGAAACATTTTATTTTTTAAAAAGAGAGAAAATCACCAGTAGTGACAACTTCAAGCATCCAAATATAATGAATCAGGCCCCAAAATCATGAGATTGGCTTAAAAATCAGAAATTAAAAAAAAGAACAACATTGGGAGTCCCTGAATTGACCTTCGGGTGTTTTGCATCTTTATGATTTATGTTTTCAAACTTTTCTCTGCAAACATGAGGGCTAAAATTCGGAGATTCGCCTGTAATCACAGGACTCCGGGAAATGGGGCTTTAAGAAAAACATGACAACTGGTTGCACCGTGTCTGAGGGAACAATCTGAGAACTCCTTGCAACTGCCTCTCTGGAGGTAGAGCCCCTTGCATGGTAGGATATGAACTTGAAACTTCACAATGCATCATGTGGTGGGCAGGTAGAACAGGGTTCCTACATGAGACCAACAAAGCTGCATCACAGAGACAGCAATTAACATGCTACTCCACAGCGGTAGGCCAAGATTTTCTACCTTCAGGACATGCAGCTAAGCAGCAAACAGCAGAATTAGGCACCTAAATAAAGATGGCCTGATTTTCAGAAGTGCTGAGGGCCACCAACTTCCACTGGCTTCACTGGTAGAGTTTTCTATGGTGCTTCTTACTGAGTGCCCACAGCTCCCATGGCTGTTACCAGAGAGGAAGGAGGGACTCCTGGTTAAGGCCCTAGGCAAAGACTCTGGAGACATAAAGGCAACTTCCAGCTGTGTGACCTGGGCAAGTTATTTGTCTCTCTGTGCCTCAGTTTCCCACCCGTGAGGGTAGTAATCCTTCTCTCTATACTGGTGGGTATGCGGATAAATTAACAATATGAGTTGCTCTGTTTCTCTGGAGATGAAGGCCACAGAAAAGCCTACGGATCCACAGCAGCCCGCCTGTCTCTCTTTCTTGCCATTCTTCCCTGGGCCTGTGTTTTTCTCCTGGGAAATCTGATGAAGGAGGGGGAAATGGGCTAGGCTACACAGAAATATTCAGACAGTCTCTTAGCAATAAATGGATCTCAGTTAGTTCTATTATCTGTCTGGCTCTGACTTCTGTTATCTGCTGTGAATTATAGCAGTGCTCTCTGGAACAGCATTCCAGCACCATCATTACTAACTTCCTTGCCTTCCACAGACCACAATGTAACAAGGCTTGCTGGATAATACTTGCCATTAGACAAGCAGCATAAAAGATTCAAGCTCTGACTAACATGCTAAATGGCTCTGCATGGTGCTTTATACTCATTAACACCGGCGAGTTACTAAAGAACCCAAAGGCCCATATTTCACCCTACACATCATCATCCAGTTGATCCTGGAAGTTGCACCTTCCTAGCCATTCTTCCCACAACACTAGGGACCATAAGCAAACAACCCCACATGGAATATTGCAGGTTAGAGCCTTGGCATGCACAGGATGGTCCTGTCTGCAGAGCAGAGACTTCAGAGCCTCTGAAAGACACCTGCACTTTACGGTTGACACGGCGAGGACAATGTCTCACACCAAGAATTGAGGCCCGTTTGTGTTTGCAGACAGGAGACAATGGTGAGATAGTATCTAGCGAGACAGTCCCACCAGCTGATGAGAAAAGAAAGAACTCACCTAACTTTTCACTAGACAGGAAGTTTTGATCCAGAGCTGCCCCGATGTTCCCGTCCATTAGAGACATACCATAAGGGATCAGAGCCTAATGCTCACTAGGGCACCCGGGGGCTTGCTGAAGCGCATCTCTGTTACTAGTGGAACACAGAAAAATGTTTGTAATAATCAAATCCTTCCCCCTTCAATATCACCTCAAAGCACTTTGCAAACATAGCTGATGAGCTAATCTTTACCGGCAGCTCAGAGAGGCAGGTTAACCATTGTTATTATTACACCTCTTTTCCATATGGGTATGGCAGCAGGACCAGAACCCAGGAGTCCGAGCTACCAGCCCCCTGCACCGAGCACTAGACTTCAGGGCCGTCCCGTGACGCCATAGCACGGCAGCGTAGCCCTTACCGACACGCTCTGAAGTGCTTTACAGAGAGAGCTAGTTACAAGAAGGACCGGAGGAGGGAAGCAAAGCGACAGATCCACAGCAGATGAGAGATGGAGAAAATAGCCACATGAGCCATGGCATCCAAACTCCCTCCACCTCTTCTATCTGGGTTCCCTCCCAGATCTAGATTGACAGAGGGCTGCCAGCCCAACCCCTGCTGTTCCTGCATGCCTCTCTTGGTAACATCCCAAGCATGCTCAGAGCCACCACCTGCCTCGAGCCCTGGGACTTTGACGAGAACCCCTAAAGTTCACATGCAGAGCTTGGGATGGACCCAGCAGGGTGGTTGTGCATGTGTATGTCTCCATATTGTGTTCCACACTCACATTTGCCACTTGGTCCCCATCCCCTGTGATGTGCAGCTGCAACCTTGTTCCTGCAGTGTCTTCAAACCTGCTGACAATCAACACTGCAAGCGGAAAGCAGAGGCGAGCGGGTAGGGAATTCAGCCAAATACCAATCACATAAGAACTGCAGACAGAAGAACCATGGATGGTGCTAGGGTCGAGCATGTGCGTGAGGCAAGACTCCTGCCTAGCCTGTTCTAGCCCTGAACATCCCATTCTGCCACACTTTGTGTACTAGGCACCCTAGAAAAGCGAGAGGATACGCTGATGATTTGCCACACCTCAAACCATTTTCACATGGGCAGACACGCCCCATTTCATGCAAATTATCCCAATAGTTAAGACAAACAAATCAACCCCGGGCTTTTAGAGCAGGGTAACTTTCACTCTGGAAAGAGAAAGGTCGCCCTAGCAGGGTTTTCCTGGGCCATCCTCGCCACCACTCATTCCCACCACACTGCAACCGAAGAGCAATTTACTGGGAAGACGATGTCATTGCCTAATGGTCCTCCTTGCCCACAGTGGAGCCAGGCTGCATTTTAACTGGCCTGCTGGCAGGCCACCCCGACCATTTTCGGGAGATGTTTTGGAAAAACCCAGCTGTTTTGCGCCGGCAATAAACCCAGCCTTTTTGATTTGTGCTGTTTGTGTTCTTCATAAAAAATGCTAATTGCCCTTCTGAGCACAGAAAAGGCAGGGATATTTTTCACATTCCCCCTGGCCGCCGCAACCACCTCCCCCGCCCTCCCCAGCACCCTTTCGACTTTTATGACCCAGTGCTCATTAGAGTCGGAATGGCAGCCAGACCGCTCCGTCTGCCCACACACGCCCTCCCCTCTCTTCCCACTCAGAAATGTGCAGCTTATTTTTTTTTTTAAATTTCAGTGGAAAATTGGAAAGCGTTTTTTGAAAGAAAAGCCTTTGAACATGAATGCACCAGGGTCTGAGACCCCCTGCCCACACATACCCCTCTGCCTTCGGCACCGACAATTTTCCAAGGTCACCTGGGAGTCTTGTCCTAGGTGGCTATTAAAAGGAAAAGGATCGTGCCCCAAGCTGCACAGTAAGCCACTACTGTGGCTTGGAAAGGTTCCCTATGTCCAGATGCCATGGGAGAGAAAAATAAAAGAGCTGATGTTTTTCCACGGCTCTCTTGATCTCCACCAGAAGGGAGGAGGAGGAAGACAGAGTGATGAGTGAGGTTTCATTTGTCCTGCAGAGTGAGTCACTCGGCAGCAGTTTCCGACTCACACTCCTCCCCCAACCCCAGCGGAGTTTTGTGCCCGTTATTCCTTGCTCCACCTCAAGGAAAAACACACTACTGTTGTGCCTAATTTATGCTGGGAACTTGTCTGAGGACTCAGCAGGGGAGGACGAGCTTGAAACACAATGAAAAAAATAATCAGTTCTGGAAGCTTTAAAGATGTGCCTGTTAGACTATGCCAAATCTTCAGGAGGAAAATGCAGCCATTCAATTCCCCTTCCCACCATGACTGGGATCCGACATAGCCGAGGCTTCTGATTGGTTGTTTTTCCTATCAAAGATGTTCCTCTTTCAAATAGGGTCCCGTCTCGGTGGCTTCTCAGTAGGCGACACGTTCTCGTCCCTTTGGCCAGGGAGCTGACCTGACTGTTCCCCCACCCCAAAATGGATCAGTTTCACATGCCATGCTGGTGTTTTGCAAAAAAAATAATAAAAAAATAAGAAAATAAACCACTCTGACTTTCTTTGGGTTTTCTGTTTTCCCTTCCAGAAAGCTGAGCCAAAAAAAAATAAAAATAATAAAACAAAAAAAATCAGACAAGATTTAAAAAAAGCAGCGGCAACAAAACAGGCTTCTCCCAGAACATACACCCAGCTAGTTCCCAGCACACCACAGGCAGATTCCAATTGCTGTAGGGCAGTGGTGATGCTGTCCAGGCACAGTATTGGCCATTCAGCCAGCATAGCATGAGTCAGATCCTACAGGCTCAGAAGGAGCAAGCATGAATTCCCCCCAGATTGCACTCACCACTTAGGGCCAGGACCCAAAGCCTACTGAGGTTCATAGAAAGAGTCCCCTTAGCTTTATGGCTTCATAGGTTCCAAGGCCAGAGAGGACGACTGTGCTCATCATCAACCTGCTGCACAACGCAGGCCAGCGAGCTGCATCAACACAATCCCCGTCTTGAGTGAAAAATTGTCAGTGATGGAGAAACTCCCAAGACCCCAGATAACGTGTTCCAGTGGTTAATTATTGTCACCCTTAAAAATGTACACCTTATTTCCAATCCAAATTTGTCAAGCTTCAACTTCCAGCCATTGGATCATGTTAGACCTTTCTCTGCTAGACTGAAGAGCTCATTATTAATTTTTTCCCCCGTGTAGGTACGTATAGACTGTCATCGAGTCACCCCTGAACCTTCTCTCCGTTAGACTACTGGGCTTTGGATCAGGCCCTTGCTAGTTCCACCGTTTTCTGTCTCAGTGCTAAACTAATTCACAGTTGTGGCAGTAGGGGGTGCTGTGTTGCTGGAGAATTCCAGAGCACTTGGAATATTCGGCTTTTAGAGAAACAACGCTGCAATCTTAACAACTGTATGGGCTTCATGCTGCCTCGGAGTTCTTTCCACTGAGCTCTGCTGGAAATGTCAGCGTAAGTCCAGGTTGGGATATATATGGCATCTACTGAGTTTTTCTCTCTTTCTCTCTCTCTCTTTTTTTTTTTGGGGGGGGAGGGGAAGGGGACAATTGTATTAATTCAGCCAGGCTGATTTTGCAATATTTAATCTTTATCGATACTTGCACAAAATAACAGAAGCTAAAGTAACAGCTGAGGTGATACAAAATTTCAGCACCTCACACTAAGACAGGAGAGAGAAAAGGCTCAGAGGCAGGTTAAGGCTCTATCCTAGGAGTAGCGCTGGGTTCAAAGAGGGTATCTAGGTTTGAAGCAGAGCGCCCTGGTCTCTGTGGATTGGGCGCTCAAGCAGAAGAGCAGGGATTCATGCAATGCACTGCTCGGCTGAACCCAGGGGCTAGGAGGTTAGAGGGCTCTGCTGAGGAAGTGGGTCTGACATTTTGGTGGACATGGGGCCTGTTTATCCTATATCCAAGCCTGTGCTGGATACAGGGGAAGTAACTTTCCAAAAACTAACAGTGAGTTACTGCCTCATCTGCACTAATCTGTACATCAGCAATGTCATCACATTCTCCCAAACTGCTCTCCAGCTGCCAGCAAACCCGTCCATCCCCCTTTACTGCCTATAAATCTCCTTCCTATCAGATGCCAGCAGAGAGAATGAGGGAATGCACTCTGAGTGGCCATTTTTCTTCCCCAAGATGGAGAGCAAGCCTTTTAGCCATGATCAGACTTATCCTCGGCCAGTTCAGATTCTGAGTCTAAACGGGCTGTCCGTGTTTCTCCAGCAGCAGAAATCTGTGAAGTCTGCATGTGGAATCAGAAGCTTAGACTTAAGTAGACCTTTTCTAAAGTAACATACTTACAGTCAGGTTGCACCTGCTATCAACACACAGTTTTCAAAGAGCGATTAGACAAATGAGGGTTAGCAACAGGAAAATGTGTAAAGTTGCACCTGGGTTCTTTAAGTTGCTGCTGTCTTCCCTCTAGCTGCATTTCATCTGATTCCTAGGTCTGCATGAACGATTACTGTATCTGCAGCCATTCCAAAGTCCCACCAGCGTGGCAATGACCAGGATCGGCCCCAGAGTCTGGAAAAGATTCAGAGATCCTGGAGTATTAAAGATGTTATATCTCGCCAACCTATCAACCTGATGCTGGCTGATGATAATAAAATTGCATTTTTTTTTGGTTTTGTTTAAATTTCTTTGGCAAGGATTGAAAAGAACAAGGCTAACGGTTGGTCTTTAACAATAGGCTTTATAAGGCCTCAATGCTGCAATCACGTATGCCCCTAGCTATCATCTACGTAACTATCTGTCCCCCATCACCATGGCACTGGGACACCTGACTTCAACGGGGCTCACCCATTACACAGGTGTGTATGTGGGTTCCGAGCTTGAGTTGGCACGTCTGGGCCTTACCTCGCTTGTAAGTGAAGCTTGTGGCTGACGTGCCAGTTAACGGAGCCCGGCACTGTTGTCCCACCCTGCCATGTTGGCAGAAGAAACCTCCTCTGCTGCCCAGCAGCATGGGAACAACCTAAGCAGTGATCAGATTCCTTCTGTTTTCAGCCCAATCCCCCAATTCAGGTAAACCATCCATGGTACTGACCAGCTCTCCATGGAGCCTTGCAACTCAACAGAACCTGACTGTACGTGTTGGGGTTGTGTCAGGTTGGGTCTGAAAACAACCTGACCTTCTCAGGCTTGGGTTACGTGGGCTCAGATCCCTCCTCCCAGATAGAGGGTTGGCACAGAGGCAGAGATTGCGTTTCCCACTCCTGCGGGCCACCACCACCTCGGTGCACTGTGCAGCAGGCTTGCCAACGAGTAACAGGCCTGTGTTGGAGCCCAATTTCAAATGCTGTTAGTAATAGGTTGGGGTAAACCAACCTTCAGTCAGGCTATTTTCATTTCTGACAAACCTACTATAGCACTGTGCAATTGCAGAACTGGCTGATATAAAAGTTTACTAGGGAGGAGCGGCGGGATGAAAGGTTGTGACTGATTCTGAAGAGCCAAAAATCTGCATTAGAAATGGATGCAACAAGTGCTAACTAAACATCCCACTGAGTGAGGAAAAAAAAATGCGGAAAAGAAATGAAGTCTTCGGCACCCTTGTGTGCATTGTAAAATGGGCTACCTGCTTCTATGGCAAGTCACTGATTCCTGGGTTAGGATGACTGATACCTAAAGCCACCGAGCAGCGATCATCTCATTGTCAGCGGGGTTTTCTTCAAGTAAAAGAGTTAATTTGTCCTAGACAAACATTTTTTCTCACGTGTGCATGCTAATCTATGAACCCGTTCTGGCCCTCCCTGTGAAATGTCCAGCATTGTTCTTACAGTGCTCAGCACCACTGACAGAGAACTGGATTCTGTCCCCAAACCCCCCCTCCTCGCCTCCAAGGCATTCTAGCCTTTGGGACAGGAACAATATTCCTCAGGATTCGTTTTAGCTGTTGCAGACGAATTCATGCAGAGGATTGTTTTCTATTTTGCCTCTTTTTCCCCCCTTGTAAACTGTTCCTCCTAATTATGAAGCTAAGGTTGTTATCAAGGATGTCAATTATGCACAATATTTTAGAAGATGCTTCCCCTTTGTTTCCTATTAGCTGCCATGGTTGGAACTTCTTGCACTGGCTAAAATTGCAATATCAGGATTTTAATTGCAATTGCAAGAGCAGAACTAGAATTTGAGAGCTCTTCTCCCACATCCCATCTTCAGTCTGCTTTTACAGTGATCAATACAGTCTCTAGCATCGTCTGTCCCATACATGAACCCTGTGTAGGATGGGGAAGAATTTAACAAACAAAAAGCTAAGTTACCCAGATGGTACCCAGAGCGAGCAACAAATATTGTACCATGTCCTGTGGCTTTTACTCTGTCAAAACTTCCAACGGACTTTTGTCTAAGTGAGGCCAACATATGGCCATGCCCATTTATAGGAATAACTGCATCGAAAACAGAAATGCAGCTACCTCTGGGGCAGAACTCAGCAATTACTTCACAGTGCACAGCAACACTAACCAAAGGTGCAGACAGGAAACTGAGCACAATCCTGGATGCAATTGAAATGAAAGGGGGATTTAGTGTTGCCATTCAAAAGTGTCATTTACCAAAAAGCTGCCACAGAGTTATCAGTTATTTCCTCTTTTATGTATTGGGGGAAATATATGGCATGTCACATCCCAGTGCACGGTAAGCAGTAACTTTTTAATGGCAGCCACTGTACAGCTAAAAGGACGTGTAAAAGATCCAGTGCTTCATCCTTTATACTGTTTGCTTACATTTCTGCATTTCTCCCAGCTTGGATCATGAAAACAGATTAGTCAATTTCATTAAGATTTAAAGTCAATTCCTAGCCAATTTCCCTTGCAGGGTTTCCTGCACTAGCACAATGTTGAACTTGTCAGTGGACAATAGCTTATTTTTATGAAATCTAAATTTTGTGGGGGATTTGATCCAACAGTTTCCCTTTAAAGCAAAGGGCCTGTGAAAAGTGTCTCTGTAGAATGGCACCATGTAGGGGGAAATTCTGTATTCACTGTCTCTCAATTTCCATGTCAAATATGCTCAAGTGAATATGTTTAAGGATCCCCCGCCCCCCAATTGGTACCCCCTGCAAAACTCCTCCTGAGATCTGAGAATCAAGCTGGTTCTTTCTCTATCATGCATCGTCCCCAACAATAAAATTTTACAGGCCAAATTACCTTCCCCCTGAGACACATGTAATCTCATTGCCTTCTCTCCCTTCGCTGGGCAGATTCTGCTGTGTTAACGAGGGTGGAAAGCAATGAAAATTCACCTTTGTCAATACAGTCAGCAGCTAGGACTCAGAACACACACAGGGAGCAGATGGGGGGGGAGGGAGAGGCCATTTTTACATAAATACTCTACTTAAAAGACTGACTGTGCCCCTCGGCTACTAGGCATATTATGAAAGACTTTTGCTACAGTCACCTCTAGGGTTAATTCTGGTGATGGAAGAGCCTCTGCTAGGATAAGCAGCCCCAGAAGTTTTCATGCTTCTCTGAAGTCCTTGGGATTGTACATTTTGGCTTGAAATTGTGTGAGATCCAGAACCTCCTGATATCTTGAGATTTCCAGAGCTTCCTGCGTCGGGCCAGGAGGGATGCTATCAAAATAGGTTTCCTCAGCGAATCTGACTCACTTTTTCTTTGAATCCCAGCCTTGAGCCAAGTCTAGAGGTTGGGGGGAAAACAATCAAACGTTACCCAGCATTTCAGGGCTGTCCAAAAGGTTAGGTACAGCTTCAGTTCCACGAAGGGGGGAAAGGGGATGGAGAGGGGAAATACTATGTCCAAGCAGCTTTCCTCACTTCAAAGTCTTCAGCAGAGAGTGAGTGTAAAAGACAGAGAGTGTTTTTGTTTTACTTCAAAACCAAGGAGATTCCATGACAGAAAAATTCAAGAAGATGCTTACATAAAACACATTGAAAATACCCTGCATCTACCAGGCCACGTTGTACACTGCGACCCTGTCATAAACAGATAGCTAAGGGTTAATGTCTCTTTCACCTATAAAGGGTTAACAAACAGTGACCTGCAAACACCTGAGCAGAGGACCAATCAGAAGACAAGATGCTTTCAAATCTTGTGGAGGGAAGCCTTTGTTTGTGGGGTTGGGGTTTGGCTTTGTTCTCTCTGGGTCCTGGATGGGACTAGAGGTGCAACCAGGTTTCTGCCAATCTCCCTGCTACAGTCTCTTATCTATTCAGAATTGTAAGTAAGAAAAGGCGGTCATAGTCTTTTAATTTTTTTTTTCATTTACATATGTGTACTTGCTGGAAGTAGCTTAAATTGTGTTTCTGCTGGAGAAAGTTTCTTTCTATTGTTTATAAGTTGAAAGACCCTGGAACTGTTTACCATCTAAAGTGCAAACATAAACCTTTTATTTTTTTCTTTCTTTTTTATTAAAAGTTTTGCTTTTTAAGACCTGTTTAATTTTTTTTCTCCTAGTTAAGGTTCAAGGGAATTGTGTCTGTACTCACCAGGAAATTGGTGGGGGGAAGGGAAGGATAAATTTTCTCTTTGTGTTATATTCATGCAGCTTGTATTATCTCTGGGTGAGGGGGAAGGTAACACTCCTCTCCGTGTGGTGATTCAAGAAGTTGAATCAGGCGATCTCCTAGTGTTCCCAGGGCAGGAAGGAGCTGGGAGGAAGAAGGGAGGTGGAAGGGAAAAGGTTTATTTCCCTTTGTTGTGAGACTCAAGGAATTTGGGTCTTGGGACCCCAGGGAAGGTTTTTGGGGGGAGACCAGAGTCTATCAGGCGCTCTACTCTAAGTCCTGATTGGTGGCAGCCTATCAGATCTAAGCTGGTAATTAAGCTTAGGAGAATTCATGCTAGTACCCATACTTTGGATGCTAAGGTCCAGAATTGGGAATTATACTTGACAGACCGCAACATGCTTCACTGGAGTTGTTCCAAAGTAACAGAGCAGAATTTGGGCATTTATTTTGTGAGTGTGGTGAACTCTTCTCAGAAAGGGCTGGCACACAAAGATTCCAAAGGCACGTACCAGGAACGCCTTCCCTGGAGGGCAGGGCTTGGATCTGGCCAATTCTTTAAGCAATGAAAATACCAGAATAACAATTAAAAACATAGATTTTAATACAAAGAGATTTAAGTGTGAAAAATAAAGATTAATTTGCCTAAAATTAGAAAAAGGGAACATCAGTAACCATACAGACACAGGTTCACAAAGCAGACACACCAGGTTGCCTGTCCCTAACAGTGGTGTAAATCAGGAATGATGCTATTGATGTCAATGGGGTAGAACTATTGAAAAATCAGTGTAATAATGGGAGAAATTAGCCCATTATATATATTCCCAGACCAAAAAAACCAAACAAACAAACTATGCTGAAATGGAATTAAGGTGGAGAGCATGCGCCAGCAAAGGAAAAAAGTGACCATACATTACAGGGATGCTGTAATTATCCCCAAAACCTGTATTGATGCCACAAGGGGAAAAAATATATGAAAAAGTCAAATGTACCTTTAAGAATCAGTTTAATTTAATCTGGGAGCACGAATAATAAACTGCTTGAATCATAATCATAGAGTTTTTGCATGGCATCACTACAGAGCAGAGTCAAAGTTGCTTTTTTAATCTTAACATGGTTGGATTGCTTTCAAGTGTAACCTTAACATCAGATTTCCTGGGTTCACAATACTGGTTTTGAAATAATGAAAACATCTCTGTAATGTATTTTAACTTGACCTTAACTCACTCTATACGTAACTCTTTGCCTGGGAATTTCACTAGTTTTTAAAAATTATTTAAAGTGGCCCACATGGACACTAAACAAGAAACCCAAAGAGAATGCGACTATGCAATATTTCGAATGACTCGAAGATACGTAGTATCAACCTGAAATCATTGTATTTTAGCCTGATTCTTAAGGACAGAGAGTTTGGTTTGCACTAAAGCAGCCAGAGTACGTTGACCAGTGAAGATGGGTAGACAGCTGATTTGCATCCCCAGAGCAGAGCAATGCCACTGATGCATCAGATTTCAGAGTAGCAGCCATGTTAGTCTGTATCCACAAAAAGAACAGGAGTACTTGTGGCACCTTAGAGACTAACATTTATTTCAGCATAAGCTTTCGTGGGCTACAGCTCACTTCTTCGGATGCATAGAATGGAACACGCTATGCATCCGAAGAAGTGAGCTGTAGCCCACGAAAGCTTATGCTGAAATAAATGTGTTAGTCTCTAAGGTGCCACATGTACTCTTGTTCTTGATGCATCAGAGTAAATCTAGCCCTTAATTTGTGATGGATTTAGTGGTGTAGAGGATTGTGCTAATGAGATCATGATGGGGCAGAAGGGGGGCTGAGAGAGTGCAGGCCCTGTGTCCCAATGTCTCGCTGCTTTAAGGGCCAACCGTCCCCACCCCCCATGCTCCTGACTCAGCTTCCCAGGCACGTTTCCCCATTGCTTTGGGCAGCACTGATGCTAGTACACAGCCACGGCACCTTTAAAGAGCAGTGACTACTGGGCCCACGTAGTCTTCCAGTGAGAACTCGTGACACATGTCCAGTCTCTCTCACACCATTGAGTCATTACAACCAGTAGAATCCTTGAATGCGTAGTCGTTGTAGAGGAAGGGTGATGATTGGCTGAGTCACCTCTGATGTCAGAATGGCCCCACTTAAGAGTTAAGCAGAACAACTCATGAGCCTGTAGTCTATCTATATGCCTAATAATTAGACAATCGTTGATAATTTAGCTTAATTACAATCTAATTGCAGCCTACACACAAGATTTCAATTAGTCTGTACTCTATCGGAAGTTTCAAGTTTCTGTGTTATCCATTATTAAGATCATTTTAAACAAAGAAAAAAAAAACTTTCACACAGATGCCCCATTTCTTAAATGAACTTGTTTGTAATTAATTTTAACTCAAATGACTTAATGGATTTTCCATGTAAATTCCCACAAAAATCCCATGCTGTACTCAAAGAGAACGTGCTGTAAGTTTGGAGAGGATACTGCGGGGGGGTGAGGAGGCGGAAAGCGTATTTCTCCTACAAACCAATCAGTTTGAATTCCTACCTGAAGCACAACGTGGCTGTATTCAATATCAATTGTGGTGTTGCAGCCAGTGACTCCCCAGTAGGACATGCTTTGAGAGCTTGCCATGGATCAGCAAGATCAGACCTCACAAAGATAAAACTTTGCTGTGCCTGAGTCTAGTGCAGCAGTGAAACAGCCGCTGGGATTCTTTAGGCTGACGTTTGTGGGATCATATCCCCCTGCTGAAGCTCCCTGGAGAGCCAGAACAGCCCTTCATTACATTCCCCCACTTAAACAGCTCATTTGGATCTAATAACGTGTTTATTGACTCCCAGCCTCTATTGATTCTGAAGAAGCTGCTACAAAGATTTAATAAATGCCTTGGAGATAAATCAGTGAGCAGGTAATAGACAGGAATCACATAAGCAAACATACTTAATTACATTCTTATTAATATACCCAGTCTGTAATGAATTTTTGAGGCATTTAATTATTAGTTTGACAAGATAATCTAGGGGTAGTTAATGATGGACCAGTAAAATGTTAAAAAAACCCACAGACAGCTAATAAGTCTCTTAACTGACACTGAATTAACTTGCTATAGCTGTCTGGTTAAATAGACAGCAGTTAATTACAGAGTGCTTAAACCGTCCTCCCATTTTTAATATATTACCCTCTTTGCTGTGCATTAACCATGCAGTAAATAAGAGACATGCAGTTTTCTCCATGCACATATTCAAATAGCTAAATTACTTCCTGTGCAACTATCTGGCCTTCAGTGAGTCTGATGGGCACTGGATCGGATCCTAATATTTATAACTGAAATGTAAAATGTGCACCACTGTCCCCCCCTCCCCAAGTGAAATCAGAAACATTCATCAATGTGCCATAGACGCTATAGGTCTAACCACAAACGGGAAATCTTCTTGAGGGCAAGGAATAGAGTCCACCCCGCACTGTGGGAGGAGGAGACCTGAGTCCATGAAGTTCCATGAAGCTCATGGGTACAGGATAGCGAGAGCCATGTGGTTGCTAGGTAGCCATGGATGTCATGACATATTGATATCCAGCTCTAGGTATGCATACACAGGAACCACTTCACCCAGCCCCATTTTGGGTGGAGCTCGGCAGCTGTTTAATAGACATGGCAAAACTATGCAGCACTTTGGGACTTAAAGTGAAGAAGAATGTGTCCAGTTGGAACTTCTGGGGTATTTACAAAGACGCAGTGTTGGAACTTGGATAACACGCTGATTGCTCCTCTTGGTAATAACTCCACAGGATCTACGAGGACAGATTTAGATTTCATAGTATCTAGAAGGCACAGCACCTTGCTGCAGCCATTGGTTCAGGACTGATTCTTAGGGAAGAACAGCACCCTCACACTGAATTGGGGGGGTCTCCAACCACCGCCAGATCTGCCCCAACCCTGCTTAGCTCCTGAGACCTGACAACTCAAGACTGGATGTCAGCATTGAGACTGTAGGCAGAAGTCATACTAGCAGAGGAACAAAGTCCCTGACATACACAACAGCAAAGGCAACTGAGTCTCGGAGGACAAAACTGAAGGGAAGTGGACGGTGCTGACGGACAAGAAGCAGCAGCTTGGTTCCCTAGCGTGAGGCTTGCAACCAAACAGATCATATTGCTTAGCTAGAAGAGCCGACTGCCACCAGAGCTAGCAGCTTTACACAGCAACTCAGCTGCTCTGGCAGCTATAGGGTGAGTAACATTTTGGAGAAGAGGGATTTTTAAAAAATCCTTAATTAATTCCTAGCTGACAGAACCCAAGATTTCAATCTCCTTTCCCTTTCCTTCCCATTCCTCCACTTTTTTATTCTTTTTTTGGGGGGCGGGGGGGAAGAGAGGGGGTTCTTCTTGTTATGGTGGGGGGAAATCAATAAAATATAAATTAAAAATAGAAGCCAGAAGAGTTAAGGCAGATGGTGTAGAAGCTCCCAGAGGCTGGGGACCTTTGGCTAACATAGGGTGTGACTGTAGTTGTTCTTAGGTGCAAGTTCTTGCCATGCCAGTCATGTTGGGGTTGGTGAGTTAAACAGCCCTAGCTAACCAGAGAGCTCTCATGCAGTTCCTCCAATGGATGATCTTTTTACAGGGAGTGAGCAGTACTGCCAACCCCAAGCATTCAAAAACCAGGCATCAGCTCTCCCTGCAAAATCATGAGATTTTAAAAAGTAACAAATGCTGTGTTCTTTTTAACTCCCTTAATCAGGCTTTTCTCTGCAACCATGTGGGCTAGAAACTTTTCTTTTTTTTAATGAACGTTTAAACTTTCATATGATAACGTGACTCCAGGAGATGGGGCTGGAAGAAAAATACCAAATATCGTGAGCGTGAGCAACACCGAGCTGAGGGTTTCTGGCAACAAAGCCCTGGATGACTGAACAAGCATCCCTTGATTTGGAGATCACCATTTTAGAAGCAGAAACTGCGTGTGAAAGTGGGTCATCTTGCTATTGAGTGCATGAGAATCTGCTCTGAAGGTCTGTAGTCAGGTCTGCAGTGTGGTCACCCATCCCTGCCACGAAGACCTAGTTTAGGCAAGGACTTCGCAGCTGTGTGGGGTGACCTGGGCAGCACAAACTGTGGTAGCTGGGGCGCTAAGGAGACAGAAAGAACCACAGGGTGTGGCTGTGTCCAACTTGCTCAGTAAAATAAAATCCTCTTTGTATCCATTATCACCAATCCCCTTGCAGCCAGCCAGAGGACTATGGGATGGTTAGCCTCAAAGGTTGAGATCAACATCCGTACTGCAGAATCTGAGTTGGAGGGGACTGCCCATATCTGTAGGATATTCACAGTCCTCAAATGCCGGGGTGGCCAGCACAACGCCCTCCGACCAGCATTGCTTTACTGGCCATTAGCAGCTTCGCCTACAAACAATTGCAGGGTTGGGGTGGAGAAGAGAGCTCTCTGTGAAACAATGAACCCATAGGGCACATATTGCGGTGCTCTTATGCCTCCGAGGATGGCTTTGGTAAGACAATCCTAGAGGCCCATTTCCAGGCGAGGGTGTTCAAAGGAAGACAGGAGAAGCTGGGAGGCAAACTTGCCACGCCTTCAGCATTATGGTGCTTTCTAAGAAATGCCCAAGGATGTGGGCATGGGGAAAGAGAGGGCAGGACTTCTGCCATTAAGGGTAACATGGGTCATGGCCTCTGATCCTCTCCCCCCCAACAAATTCCCCAGAGCTCTGCACTCACCTCTTTCCCACTGACTGAGGAATTCCCATCAGCCTGCATGAGGCCGGGCCTGGTTGATGGTCAGTCCTGGGTTGTCACCATCTCTCTTCTACTTTGGGAGACTCATAGGTCTACAGCTGGGAAACGGGTGGATAAGCTGGTGCAGTGACTCAGCCCAGATCATATGGAGGCAGGCAGGCGGGTCTCTTCCTCATGGGAGTATGTTTGTGTCTGGAACACACAAAACTTCCCAGCCGGGAGTCTCATGAGCCCAGCCTTCCCAGAAGCATCCTCCTCCATCCATCCCCCAAGCTACCAACTCACAGCTCCTCCCCTCAGCAGCTTTGCGAGGGGAGGGGGCAGCTGAACTGAGATGAACCCCCTCATTCACCAGAGGATTGATGAGTGCCCCCTCTCAGCCTGTCACACCTCCGTTCGGTCAGCTTAGCCCACTGCAGGACTCTTCTTGGCTGTATATTTCCTAGTGTTGTGTCCCGTCTTCTCACCAACGCCCAAGCAATGCAGTCTCCCCAGAGGAACTGACTGGTCACCACGGCTGCACACACGAAATTCAGCCTCTCCCTACCTCGATGGCTAGACACAGGCTCCCGTTGGTACCCAGGAAGCTCAGGCCAGGGCTGACACGTTGCAGCATCACCCCAGGCTTCTTCCTGTCCGGGCGCTGGCGCAGTGGGCTATGGCGGCTCACGGCCCACGTCCTTAAAGTCAGGAGATCAGAGATCAGCCGTGGCTTAGTTGTTATTCTCAGCCAGTACTGCCACGGTGAGAGGCAAACAGGAGTCCATTGTCTAGCTCCTCATCCTCGTCCTGGCAGGCTCAAGCCCTGACTGGTTTCTGCTTGTATTGGGCCAGCAGGATTTGGCACCAGTGGCAGAGGTGAGCTGTGCCTCTCGCCAAATGTCACCCTTTGTCTCTAGCCCAGACGAACACCCTGGGCTGCTACACGGCCCTCCTCCTCCTGCCAATCCGGCAAGGACATCTCGGTGGTTACCAGGGTTTCTCCTTGGCAGCTGTTTAGGGTCCAGCTGCAGGAAGGACTCTGCTCCAAGCTCAGCTCAGCTGGGTTACCGCAATGCAAAACAAAGGCCTGGAGCTCAGGATCTGAGCCTGTTCAGCTCCGTTTCCTTTTCCGATGCTTTCGCATCGTCCATGCACAATGCTACTGAATGGAGGCCAGCGTAGCTGTGACTGCTGCAACAGACACTGGGGATCGGGCATCGCTGGCTGCTGCTTCATCCAGGTTGCTGCTTTCAAAGGGGCCTTGACTCAAATATTGCCTAAAAAAATGCTTCTTCCATGAAATCCACAAAGGTCTGGGACCGTTGTACCTGAGAAGTGGCCACTTCACCCTGGGCCATGTTCCCGCAGCAGAGATCAGCAGAGGTGCTGGGGGTCCCTGGGTAGAGAAAAGAGGTAGCTCCAGACAGAGCATTCTTGGCTTTGCAATTGACTCCCCCTTCCTTACCCCCGATCTTCAGAGCATGCCGCAAACCTAAGGAGGTGTTTGGGGAAGTCCAAGGCAACGGGTGTGGGGGTTTCCATTGGGGAGGGCTGGACTCTGATTTGAGCTGTAACCTGTTTTTGCTGGCTGGTGTGCGTGTGTTTGGGAATGGGAGGAAGGGGCCAGGAGAAGGCTCAACATTCCCAGGCTCAGTACTGAGTTTAATATTGTCTATTTTAATGCATAGTGAAGGTGCCTCTTTTCCCATCGGAAGGGGGTGGTGCCTTGTTCTGCGTCTTCATGAAGAACGAACAGTAAATTAATGTGGTTTTTTTTTTTGAAGATTATAAATGCAACACGGTGACTTAATGAGCAAAACCCAAACCTGTGATAACGACCCTCCCTGGTGACTGGATTTCCCGGTGATGGGGGTCTCGGGCCAGACAAGTTCTACACACCCAAGTGTCGTATGCAACTGCCCCTCCTCCCCTCCCTTCTCCGCTCAGCGCAAGCTCATCTTTTCTGTCACGTTTTCAGGCTCAGGTTGCTGGGACATTGCTCAGGGCCTTGCCTGTGCATTGCCGGGTGCACCCAGGCCGCTCTGTGCAGAGCAGCAAGGGGGGTCGAGTCCCTTCAGCCGAGTTCCGGCTACTCGGACTTTCCTGGCTCACGCGCTGGTTGTTGGGCCCCGTCACGATTCTGCCAGGGACCCAGCCAGGCTCACAGCAGGTAGCTCCACTGCACCTAAGGATGGCAGCAGCTGCTCCAACCTGCTCTTGCCAGCAGAGGACATGCTGGTAGCAGGATTCCTGGGGGGCCCTGGAAATCTGAAGCGCTGCCAACCTTTGACTGACAGAGACTCTGGCTGTTTGCACCATGGGGGGGACGAGGCGCCTGACTCTTCCCCCCTCCCCACCTTCTGCAACAATCAGCTCCATTGCAGGCCCAGCCTCCAACCCCCACTCCCACCCCCGGCAAGCAAATGCCTAGCAAAGCCGTGACATGTCTGGCCCTAGTGCGATGTGACACCCCAACACAGAGGCGGATAGTTTAACCCAGAGTACAGCAGGCTGATTGGATGCTGCTTTTTAATGCCAGGGAATGACTAATAACCACACTGGCCACAATGGCTATGTGACTAGCGAAACGATGAATGACAAGAAAATCGTCACACTAGGGTAGCCAGCGGTGAGAGCGCTGGATGGACTCCGGATAGGTGGGTTCTGTTCCTGGCTCTGTCACTGGCCTGCTGGGTCACCTTGGGTGCTCAGAGCCTCAGTTTCCCATTCTGTAAAAGGGGGATAATGATACCGATGCCCTTTGTCTTTGAGATCTGCTGATGGAGCATATTATTATGTGAGCCTTCGGGGCATGTAACAAAGCGAAGAAATACGATTCAAATACACTTTCAATTAAGATAAACCACCTCTCCCTTCAAATTCAAGCCACTAACTCTCCACCGCCTCTGGACAAAGGCAGATGGGGGAGGAGAAGGAATGAGGTGGAGCAAGAGGAAAGTTTTGGGGAGTTCCTTTCAAGTGGGCAGATTTGAGCTGTCTTCAAGGGGGAGGGAATCTGCACCCCATGAAACCGCACCCCCATCTCCTGCTGACTTTCAGGGGGCCTTAAAAAGCAGGTACTCCTGAGGTACTGTCCCTCCATTGGCTGAGAACCACCTCATCACCGATGTATTTCTCCTCACCACCCCCGGAGGGCAGGCAGGTGCTGTTACCCCCATTGGACAGAGGGAAACTGAGGCCAAGAGTAAGTGACTTGCCCAGGGCGTCACCTCGGTGTCCAGCCGCAGGAAAAAGCACTGGGCTGACCTGCCACAAGGAGCTGACCTGCCTGCAGCGCTATGAGTCTGCAGGTCATGGCTTGTGCGCCACATCAAACGGCTCAATGTGACCTGATGTCTCAAGGAAGCATTGCACTCAGCCACCAGGCCTTGGGAGAACCGGGCAGCTGGATAAATGGCTGTGTATTGGGTCAGGGAATGAAAAGCCTCATACTCCAGGGTGGAGGGGCTGTACCCCAGTAAATGGGACCAGCGATCCCCTTCAGATGTCTCAGAGAGAGGGGCCCGGGCACCTCTGAAAGTGCCTAGGGAGAGCTCCGTGGAGATCGCGGGGTGTTTAAAAGGCTCTGTGGGAGCCGTAAGGCTCGGGGCGGGGTGGGGCAGGGCGGTGGTCAAGGGGGTGAACAGCTGCATTCGCTTCCTAGGAACCGATGCCGTACACCTCACCCTTCTTCCCCTCACACCAGGCCATTTTTATGGGCCTGCTGAAGTGCGACCGAGCACGGCTCCATGACTTGCGCTTCTCCTGGAGGTTAATGACCCAGTTAGCAGCTCTTGGCTGCATTTCCCGACATTTTGCAGACATCAAGACCCGTCTCCCTGCCAAGTACATTCTGTTCCCTGGAGCCTGGCCAAGGCAGCTCAGATTACTGTGTAATGTGACAAAGCGGGCGAGCTGGAGGGGGGTGGGGGGGGGGTTCCAGGAGCCGGTGGGAAGGGGGCGGGCAGGGGCAAGCACCGCTGCTAAATTTAACATCCGAGATGGAAATGCTGCTCCCAAGGTGCCTATTTACTGGAGAAAAAGTGAATCCCAGAGTAAACAGGGCCGCTGCTGCTGGGAAACAGACGCAGTGAGCGAACATGTCCCCTGACGGGACGCTGCAAGCCTGGCTTCCCGGCCCTGCTGGCACTGCTGCTTGGGATTCCGATGCCCTCCAATCTGGGATGAGTATTATTTGGGAACCACTAGCCAGTGGCCAGCCTCAGGGAATCTGAGAGCTGGAGGTGAGCATGGGGGGCGTAGCCTGGGAAGGCTCGGCGGGTGGAGGGGAAAGGAAGAAAGCAGCTGGCGTCCTCTGCTACTTGAATTGTTTTTGCTCCCTTATGCAGCAGTAAAGCTGCTGATCCCAGACACTGGGATTTGGGTTCCCGGAAGCGGCAGGTGCTTTGCTAGCTGGACGCCAGACAGGCCTTAATAAAGGCTGTGTCAGCAGGGATCAAACCCAGGGCCCAGGCACTACACGCAAGTTACGGGCACAACTAGCAACCAGCTGCTTGCAATCATTGGGGCAGCCAGTAGGAGGAGACGTGACCCCACACAGTTCAGTGCATTGCTTAAGCTGCTACACGACTCTGTCTGCAAAGCAATATCCCGGGGATTTATCCCAGCCAGCACAGGCGGCAGGTTTGTGTAAGTTTTGGTGGTGCCCAAAATAGTGGTGCCCCCCTGCTCTGGCCCTGTAAGCCGATATAAAATGAAGCTACAACGCATCGGCACCACAAGATTACAAGGGTCGGTTAAAAGTGGAAAGTCAGAAGCAGCACTTGCCTGCTTCAATATACAGTATTCTGTTTTGTTGCACCTGTTGTGACAAAGTGGGAATGTTCTTAATGTTTTCTCTGAATACTGTGTGGGTGCCTCAGTTTCCCCTGCAAGGTGCCAACTGAAGGTGTTGGGGACAAAGAGATCAGGTGGCCTCCTTGTCCAGAAGAGACACAAAGGCCAGAGGAGGGAGTGTTAGTTTGGAGCTGGCTGGGGAAATGGGGAGAGGCCCAGAACTTGGGACTAGGCTCCTCACCCCCCACAATGGACCTGACTGAGGGGTCCTGTTTTCTGTATCTACAAGCTCTGTTTTAGACCGTGTTCCTGTTGTCTAATAAACCTTCCGTTTTACCAGCTGGCTGAGAGTCACGTCTGACTGCAGAGTTGGGGTGCAGGGACCTCTGGTTGCCCCAGGACCTGCCTGGACACACTCGCTGCGGGAAGCACACAGTGTGGAAGGGCATGCTGAATGCTCCGAGGTCAGACCCAGGAAGGTGTAAGCTTCTTGCCCTGGAGACAGTATGCTCAAAGAGAGGAGGCTCCCCCAGAGTCCTGACTGGCTTTTTATGGAGTACTTCCAAAGCATCCCAGCATCCCCTTCCACACCATGTGCTTCCTGGAAGTCCGCACAGGCACTGACACTCCTTCCTCTGGCCTTTGTCTCTTTTCCAGGCATTAGGAGGCCACCTGATCTCTTTGTTCTCCAACACCTTCAGTTGGCACCTTGCAGGAGAGCGGCCCAGGCCATCAGTTGGCTGGAGACAGGGTTTCGGCCATTCTCTGTGCAGACGGCATCACACTGGCCCTCTAGGGCTCTACAATAATCACACCCCCTTATCCCACCATCTAGATCCTTGAGAAATGCATAGGGGAAACTGAGGCACCCACACATTATTCAGAGAAAACATTAAGAACATTCCCACTTTGTAACACCTGTATATGACTAGTTATATACTTTAAAGGGTGTAAAATAATCAAGTATTGTGCTAAACACTCCAAACTGAGCATCAAATTTAAGTTGCATGTTTTTCCCTACAGCTGAGGGCTCTGGGATGGGGCTGGGGATGAGGGGTTCACAGTGCAGGAGGGTGCTAAGGGTTGGGGTGCTGGGGGTGCAGGCTTGGGTGGGGCAGCGCTGGGGATAAGGAACTTGGGGTGCAGACAGCAAGCTCCAGGGGAGGGACCCCTCTTCTTCCACCCATCTCCTCCTCCGGCAGCACACTCACTCTGCACCACGGTCACTGCACATGCTCCTAGGGCCTCTCTCAGGTCCAGAAAGCCCACTCGCCTTCCTTATGGTGGGTACCCGGGGGAGGGGGTTGCCATCACGTGTGGCCTCCCCTGCTGCTGCCCCTCACCATAGCCTCACTGGGGATGGGGGATGGGACTGCCCCTTGCCCAGTGTGGGGCAGGAGTGGAGACTGCAGGGTGGTGGCTGGCGGGGGGGGAGGGTGGAAGGTGTCACAAAATTCACTCAAGTCCCAGCTGCTCAGATCTAGGAAGCCCCCTTCCCCCATCTCCCCTGTGGTGGGTGGGTGGGTGCTGGAGGGGGGAGACTGCCATCACATGTGGCTTCCTCCCTCCCCTGCTGCAGCCTGCTGCCCCTCACCCTAGCCTCACTGGGAATGGGGCTGCCCCTTGCCCAGCATTGGGCAGGAGTAGGGGCTGGGGGGGGGTGCGGATCACAGGGTCAGACCTCACCGAAGCCCCAGCAGCTGCTCAGGTGAGTGACGTCCACTCCAGATGTCCATCTCCTGGCCGGAAGTCCCCTTGGCGTCTCCTCCAGGTGGGTGCCAGGGGACGGGAGAGAGGGCTCCTCCCCACTCCTCTCTCCCCCTTTCCCTCCTGAGGTGCTCCCACAGTCTGCCCCCCGCCGCTCTCTATAGCCTTAGGCAGAAGCAGCGGCAGGCAGCCGGCAGCACAAGCAAGGGAGAGGCACCGGCTGGTCTTTTTCAGGCAGGGAAGCTCCGAGGCGAGGGGAGGAGGAGACACTCCGAGGCAGCGGGGGGCAGGGCCCACTCCAGGCAGGGCCAGAGGAGAAACCCAGCTCCAAATATTGGTGGAGCACAGCCCCCAGCCTTGAATATTCCTGGTGCCTGGGCACCTCGAGTGCATATAACCTGCCGCCCCTGCCAGCCAGGCCTGGGCTCCTCCACCCCAGATCTGCCGATGCCCCTCGGTTCTCATCTGTAGCCCCTCCTCAGTTCCAGGCCAGGGTTTACACACACACAAAACTGCTGACATGCTGCCCACCTGCTAGTCAGGTCTCGCATCCCATCCTAATGGGGCTTAGTGTCTAACAGGAGATAGTTTTCCAAACAAGATCCTGGATCCGACACACTCATACGCTGGAAAAAGGAAGAGCCAGATTTCATGGCTTAGGTATAGCTCTAGTTATAACCAGGGCTACCCAGAGGATTCAGGGGGCCTGGGGCAAAGCAATTTCGGGGGTCCCTCCCATAAAAACAAGTTGCAATATTATAGAATACTATATTCTCGTGGAGGCCCCTGCAGGGTCTGGGGCCTGGGGAAAATTGCCCCACTTGCCCCCCACTTTGCAGCCCTGGTTCTAACGTGTCCTCCGCTAGTTACGGTCCCCAGCAGAGCTCTACCAACGTACCTAGAGGCTGTCCTGCAGCATTCCCTGCTTCTCCAGTGCTGGGCCCTGCACACGGTTCTGCTGGTGCCTCTCAGTCCTGACCCACAGGCAGCCCCCGCTTGTATGCCAGCTCTGAGCACTCTGCCCTATACACGGCTCTGCTGATACTCCCAATCCTGACCAACAGCCCCCTGCTGTGCCAGCCCTGGGCCTCTCTGATGCAGAGACCACCCAGGGGGCCAGATTCATCTGTTGTTTTGTGACACCAGGAGATACACTCGTCTTTCTGCCCCTGCCACACTTCATGCCAGTCCTCACCAGATGGCTTCCCTGCTGCTAATCAGCGCCAGAATCAAAGGTGCCATGGGGCCGGCAGCGGCTGGTCGCGCTCCTTAGAAGAGCTGCTGAGAAATGACCCATGTGAGCATCACAGCTGAGCAAGGAGGCAGCCTGAACGGGTCAGAAAAAGCACGTGGGGAAATAGCAGCAGTGCCCAATTATCAGCTGCAGAACAAAAGAGCTGGGGAGACTGCTGGAGGAGGGAGAGGCGTGGAAATTACCCGACACAAAGTGCTGAGCCTGCCAGGTTTAGCGGCTTGAGATTTTTCTCCTGTGGACTGGAGCTCTCCTCCTCTTCAGGAATTATTTCCTTGAAAGACAAGAAGTGACACAGAATCAGCTCCACGTGCTGCAAGGCTGGGACGGCTCTCCGCTCTCATGAGAGCTCATCACGCCCCCGGAGCCCCCGAGAATAATGAATCGGGCTCGCCAGACCCAGGATTGGCAGAGGGGAGTCTTGAAAATACAGGGAACAGCCTGGCAAGCCACAGCAAGTGCTGGGATCTCAGGCCTGGGGATTAGTAATACCGGTCGCTCCGCTGAGCGCCTTTCCTCCAGGGAATGCATCGGCGGTGTCAGCCCAGGGCTTACGTGAGGCATTAGTGGCATGGAGGCCCTGTGCTGGCCCACTAGCTGGGGCTGAATTTCACTGCAGGCGCTCTACCCATTAATCAGTGAAGCTTCACCAGGTACTCTTGGTGTCAAGGAAATGAGATCACCTCAATGTGACAGATGGGGAAACTGAGGCACGGTGATTTTAAATGACTCCCCCCAGGGTCAGGCAAAGAGCTAGTGGCTGAGCTGGGAAAGGCACCTGGATCTCCCAGCTCCTATCTCCCCTGCTGTACACTCTGGAAGACACTTAACACCATTGTGTTACTATTTAGCATTATTGTTGATGTTTCAGTGGGGCCCCGGAACCCGAGTCGTGGAGGAGGACCCAGCTGTCCAAGGCACTATATAAACACAGAACAGCACAGGCCCTGCCCTGCAGAGCTCATTGCCCTGCTGCCCAGCCGATGCCGCTCACAAAGGAAGAAAGCAATCGACTGGCATAGAAAGGAAGCCAATTTCCTATAAGGTGTCCCTGATTTGCACAGCGCCTGGCACAAATGGGCCCCAGTCCCAGTCGAGCTCTTTGGGCACTGCTACAATATGAATATTTACTACTATTAACAATAGGCAGTCGTGTCAGCCCTGGGAGAAATAGCAGCTGGCTCACTGGACACCAGCTAGTCCATGAATTCTTTGCTGGCTCTCCACTGAATGTCACTGGTGTTAGAGAAAGAGAAATGTTCCAGACGGAGAGCCTTCTGCAGGGAACAGGTACAGCAAGGCAAACAGCAGCACAGGCTCCCCACATAGCCCAGCGCCTCAGAGCCTCCACCCCAGTTTGGAGAGATCAACGCCCCAGGACAAGCCCAATCTCATTCCCAGAGGACGTGCAACGCCCCCACTCAGGCAGTAGCTGGGCTGAAACCCACCAGGCAGTCCTTGCCTGACAACAACTTCCAGCTAACACCAGGGTGGCTCCTACCCAGACAGCGCTACACAAAAATCCACCCACCGGCAGGCACAATTAGCCCTGGTTGCATCCAGTCCCCCCTGCAGCCTGCCGGTTGTTCAGACAAAAGACGAAGTGTTCCCCTCTCCAACTTGGAGCAACTGGGCCAGTGAAAAATAATGTTTCCTTTAAAGTCTGTAGGAGCTGATCCATACAGATATCCAGCCTCCGAGAATGTTTATTAGAGCTGGGAATAACCTTGATTGATTTGATTTTGCTGATTGGGTAATTAAAGAACTAAAGAGATAATCACATGTTCAGCGAGGAAACAGAGCAGCTGTTCAGGTGAGGAGCTGACAGACACATTTGCCATCTGATGTCTCCCACCCTCAGAATGGGCCACAGCCTGGGGCCTGTCTCACCGATCCCTTGAACCTGAATCGATGGGCAGGTGTAGGCCCTGGTGGGGGTGAGATCACAGGATTGGGTTCGCGGCTGGTGTGGTATTAGGAGAACCAGTTCTTGGATTGCTGTGTAAGGACCCTGCATCTCAACCTTCTCATCAGGGTCTCCACCGTTGCCAGCACAGGATCTCCCTACCTTCCTACCACTTAGCAATACAGGAAAAGCAAGGGCCTGCCTGACCTCTTACCCTTCACCACACGTCCCCTAACCGTAGCCCATCTTTTGCCAGGAGGACAGTTTCACCACAGTGACTCAGGGCTGTTACCCAGCCGCAGCTGTTCAGTGCCTTGGAGGGCAGGAGACAATGGCTTCACCATCACAACAGCCACGATCTGGTTCCCTTATTCAAAGCAGGGTTGCCACCTTTCTAATTGCTGGCAACCGGACCCCCGAGGTCCCACCCTCTGCCCTGAACCCTCTTCCCCGCAAGGCCACGCTCTGCTCTGTCTCTTCCCTTGAGGCCACTCTCCTTCTCCACCTCTCCTACAGGTAGGGTGACCAGATGTCCTGAGTTTATAGGGACAGTCCCGATTTTGGGGTCTTTTTCTTATATAGGCTCCTGTTACCCCCCACCCTCGTCCTGATTTTTCACATTTGCTGTGTGGTCACCCTACCTACAGGCCCTGCCACTATCTCTGCCTCTTCCCTGCAAGGCCCCGCCTCTTTCTCTTGCTCCTCTCCCCTCTTTTCCTCCCTCTCTGGCTGGATTGTCTCTACCTCCCTCTGCCTCCCCCCCACCAGCTGGGCTCCCTCTGCTCTGGGGCTGAGACGGGCGCTGCTGCAGCCTGACAAGGAGCCTGTCTGCAGATAGGAGGCAGCCCTGGCTGAGCAGGGGCTGGTGCGGGCTAATGACCCGGCGTCTCTCCCTGCCCCGCGGTAACTGGAGTTTGGGTATTCGGTCAGTACATCTGACCGGACACCGTCATGTCCCCTTTACGACCCGACTTTCCAGGCATCTGGCAACCCTAAATGGCTCCAGAACACAGAAGCCAAAAACCGGACTGTCTGGGTCAAACCTGGAGGGGTGACAACCCTAGTTAGAAGCCTTAGCAGAGAGGCCAGGCTTAGCAGGAGAGTCAACGACCCTGAAAACGGGGCAAAATGCCTGTGTACAGCCAGGTGTACTTGTGTACAGCCAGGTGACCGCACTGAAGCCTCCCTGACGGGGTCCCCTCCAAAACAAGGCAGAGAGTTATTGGGAAAAGCCGGGCCTTTGGCACTCTGGGCTGGCAATCCTAAAACTAATGCAGAAAGAAGGTTTCCTCTTTTCTTTTCTTTGAACGGCATTCTCTTATTGGATGCAAACTCAGCATAAAATTCTCCGGCCAGTAGAAAGGCACCACCAACATATTTCAGCTGAACAACTGAGAGTGAAACCGCCGCACAGTTGCCTTTGAACTTCCCATTCGTTCTAGACGTGCTATGGACAGAGACTATAAAGACTTGAGGACTCTTTGTAGGTTCAGTAGCTGGAATGTCATTAACAGGAGTTGTGCTAAATGCAGTGGGTCAAATTCTGCTTTCGCATGCTTGAGAAACCCATTGACTAAAGTTGGGAGGGTTGCGTGGATGGAATTTAGTATATCCAAAGCCGAGTACAACCAGGAAGCATGGTCCAGTGCTTAGGGAACTAGCTTAGGACCTGAGGGAAAGTCCCTGCTCTGCCACAAACTTCTTGTTTGACCTTGGGTGAGTCACTTAGCTTGTCTGTACCTCAGTTTTCCCATCTGTATAATGGGGATAATAGAACTGCCCTCTCTTTTCAGGGTGTTGTGGGGATAAATACACTAGAGATTGGGATGCACTTTGAGCTCTACAGATAAAAAGCACTATATAAGAGCTAGGTATTATTATTATTATTCAACATTATATGTGGCCTACAAAGAAAAGAAATGTGCCTCTCTGTGCCTCTTTTTTGGTTTCTTTGTGATGCACAGAGAAGGTGGGAAACATTTTTTTTCTCCTTTTCTATTTTAGAACTATCAGGAAGATCAGTTCTCACCTCCTCTGGTTTTTGCTGGAGAACTCCTTGGATGACTCACAGATATTGATGGAAGCTGTGGTGACCCTTCTGTGAAAGGACAAGAGAGATGGATCCTGAAATAGGAGCTTCTCTCCCCAATGCATTGACACCCACTTCCAACTGGCCAACGATCCCAGCCATCATCGCCCGTTTGCTACATGTCTTCCCGTGAACATCCACAAAGCCGCAGCACTATCCTCAAAACTCTCCTTTGTGGCGATGCCTACAAAAAATCCGACACCGGTCAGAGAGCTGGCGGGGTTAAACCACTGCTGATCAGACTTACCGGTATTGTCTCTTCCGGCTCCTCTGTCTGCCTCCACCTGGTCTCTCTCATCTTCTGCTTCCACTGCAAACTGTTTGGAGCGGGAGGCCATCTCTTTTGTCAGAGGTGTCTGTGCAGTGTCTTGTACAATGGGGTAAAAACAGTACAAACAGTAACGCAGTTAGCAGCAATCATGCACATGGCAGTACGCTAAGATTGATGGCTCGCCTGTGGTAAGTACTGCTATGCACAGGGAGAACCTCGACCGACCGAGTCTGTAGGTAGAGCTGGCTATGAAGGGTATTTGGAGCTGGGCTCTTGGTTTTTACAGTCCCTATCACAGTGGCTCATACAAACACTAAACAGGATTGACAGGTGGAATCGGTACCTGATCCGCACTTCAGAAAAACGTTGGGTCCTCCCTGCCATAGGGCACAGGGTAAGAGCTATTCATGGCCTCCATCGCGCAGGCTGCTCCTTTGAGACAGGACCATGGGCATTGCTACTAACCGGGCTGGCATCTTCTGAGCACCAGATCACTCTCGTCTTCTAGAATGGGAGTCAGCGAGCAGAGACCTGAGCACGGCACCTTCATGGAGCAATCGCCTTCAAACGTACAAAAAAGATAATCAAGGATTCCTCGCCCCACCCCCGTTTCCTCCTTACAAACAGTGCTGGGAGTTGAGCTGATTGCAATTCATCAGCAGGAAACGGGCATCATTAAAGTGGCCTGGCCTAGGCCCTGTAATTAATTAGTCACAAGAGCACCTTGACATTAGGGGAGAGGCCTCAGTGGGGAGACTGACCCCTTCATTCCTAAATGCTCCTCAGCCCAGCGCAGAGTCCCCGTCCCTAGGAGCTGCTGCCGAGGTGTCTCAACAGCACTCCCCATAAATGAAAATGAAAAGTTGCTGTAACGAGGGGAAAAGGAGAGAGGTCAGATAGGCACTGCCGTTGGCCATTGCTACGTGGGTCTGGGGGTGAGCTTTCCAAGCCATTATGTGTTATTGCAGAGATCAGATGCTGGAAATATATAGAAACGGCTCCTGCAGGGACAGTTGCTTCTAGACCAGGAACATTTGAACTGGAAGACTCTGAAATTTGCTTGGCTTTAGAATAAGGCTTCTTGTCCTGGTGTGCGGTACAGAGGACTCAGCAGCCGGGTGCTCATGGGTGAAAACAGCTAAGCAAACACAAAGACATCCCCAAAGGCACTGGAAGGCAGCATCTCTGGGGCTTTGGACATGTGCAGGATGCTACTCTGCCACTTGCTCTGTATGAGAGCTGCCTGGAGAACTGGGCTAGATTCAGAGCTGCATATTCATGGCATGCAAATATAGAACTACTTGCAAACTCCCAAGACTGTCAGTCGCACCACGGCCCAGAGATGGGCTAGCATCCCAGGGGGGTGGCAGAAGCAGCAGCCTTTCCATTCTGATGTTGTCAAAAAGCAGAGCAACGCAAGAATCATGGAAAAAAGGAGCCTAAGCTGGAAGATACAGGCTATGACTGGCCTGGGGGAGAGGAGCAGGCTATGACTGGCCTGGGGGAGAGGAGCAGGTCTAGTGGATAGGGCACTGGAGTGGGAGTCAGGAGACCAGGATTCAAATCTTGGCTTGACCATTGGCCAGCTGAATGATCTTGGGCATGTCACTTCTCCTGCACACAGCCAATCCCAAGTGTTCAAAAGCCCCAAGTCAGGCCCCCAGGAGAGTGGCTGATGCATCATGAGATATATATAAATAAATGTTGGCATCTTTGTATTTGCCTTGTGGGGTCTGAGTCTTTAGGAGTCACAATTTTAAGCTTCTCTCTGGAACAAGGAGGGCTAGACTATGTCTTGGGAAAGCTGAGACCCTCACATGCTTGCAGGGCTCCAGGAGCTGGAGCTGGCAACGCTGCCCACCCTTTGCCCGTCTTGTCTACCTAGAACGGCAGCATTTTGGGACATGGATGGCCATTTGCTGTATTTGTACAGCACAACGGCGCCTTGATCTGGGTTGGCCTCCCGGTGCAACACCAGAGGAAAAATGTTAAATAACAGCACATATGCCCAACAGCTGCTCCTTGCTCATGATAGGGAGCTTGCTGAATCTGACCTGCTTTGAGCAGGGGGTTGGACTAAATGACCTCCTAAGATCTCTTCCATCCCTAATTTTCTATGATTCTATGTCAAGGCTCTGTGTGACCATCAGAACAGGCTCTCTGGGGAGATTGCCTCCTGCTTTGGCCATGCTGGAACAATCTTGTTAGTGGTGTTTCAGGTAGCGCAGAAACATGAAACATGAAAAAAACTGATACCAAAGCAAAAAAAGGTGTTCACCACATTGTCTTTGGACCTTCAGGCAAAGTTCTCTCCATGCTGTGGCAAAGGGTCAGAGGAGTATCGGTTTATTGGACCCAGTGTGCCCATCCCTAGATATCAAACAACCCGAATCCCTGCCACTGATCCTCCCACCCTGCCCAGAGCTGTGTAGCTCAGAAGTTCCTTGGTGAAACAGCTGTCAGCAGCCCCACTGACTTAGGGGATGTGGGTCTCCAGCTGCTGAGCCAGAAGCAGATCTCTTTATAGCAGTGGGCAGTGAAGATGTTCTCTGAATAAATGAACTAATTGAGGTACTTAAATGAACAGTACATCCTTCTTTAGGTCAATTTTGCAGAGGAAGCAGGTATTTCAAGAGTACACCGTTACTGCTTACAGCTTTCCCAAGTCAGCCAGGGGACATTTTTGTGTCAGTTGTAAATCTAACAGTGTTTCTGTTTAAGGCTCATGCAGACGTTATTTCAGTCTGATATGGTGCATCACAAATGGGATTAAAAGCTCTCATCTCTGGACAGATACAAAGCCTCCTAATGCATTCAAACACCAGAGAAGCAGGCTCTTATATCTACCCTCAGCTGGTATCTGGCTATCCTTCACTCTTCTAAACACAGATGGCACCGGCAGGAGCTAGTGTGTGAATGGTTAAAAAGAATTCATAAATTCCTTTGCTGAAGCATGTTGATTTTAGCAAGCGGCACAGATGTCATGATGATAACAGGGGATTTTCTCTAGTCCTGCCTGGCTTTGTCATTTGAATCTCCCTGTCCTTTGCCTTGGCTGAAAACCATAGCTAAAGGGGAAAACAACACCTTCTAGGAAATGAAGAATCTCCACAATAGAGCAGATATTTTCCTGGTTAAGAACCAGCGGCTGCATTTGGTCACCAATGGCTGGTAAGAACACTGCTCACCAGGCTACGGGAGTCAGAGGATGTTTTAGAGGGTCATCGTGTTCTCTTTAACACCAGCCTCACTTAGCCTGCTGAATTCTCATCCACAAGCTATCCTAGACAGGGCCAGCTCTAGCAATTTCACCGCCCCAAGCATGGCAGCACGCCGCGGGGGGTGCTCTGCCGCTCGCGCAGCTCTGGTGGACATCCTGCAGGCTTCCCTGCGAGGGGTCCAGTGGTCCCGCGGCTCCGGCGTGCCTGCGGATGCTCCACCGGAGCCGCAGGACCAGCGGACACTCCGCAGGCATGCCTCCGGGAGGTCCACGGCAGCCACCTGTCGCCCTCCCGGCGACCAGCAGAGCACCCCTCGTGGCGTGCTGCCCCAAACACGCGCTTGGCGCGCTGTGGCCTGGAGCCGGCCCTGATCCTAGAGGCCCAGAATTTTGCAGGATTCAAGAGAGGATTGGGCATGTACATAGATAATGAGAACACCCACGGCTAAAGCAGTAAGGGTTAAAAAGGGAAAAGACAACACCAACGTTCAGGAAGTTTGAGTCAGGGCCCATGATGATCTCTACCGAGTGGAGATCAGGAGGAAACTTGCCCTGGGGACAGGTAGCTCATCACTGCTGTGACACAGATGATAATTTACTTCAATATCTTTGGGAAGATCTTACTGTACTAAGTGTATGTAACACTGTGGGCCAGGGATTGTATGTAATCCCATGGGGGAGGAAGATCACAGGCCTCCAGGAATTCAGAACAGTTGTGGGGTGGGGTGATTAGGCAAATTCACTCAGGGTTATAACACCTCCAGAGAGGTATCACCACCTGGAGAGGCTCATTCAAACTGGATTCTCCAGGGACCAACAGACAAAGAAAAGACATTTGGATAAATAGCCTGAGTCTAAACTGTCTCAGGGCCTTCTTTCTGATCCAGCTAATAGACAGGACCTTCTGACCAAGGGGGGGCCCAAACCTTTGTGGGAAGGGATGGAAAGTTTTTGGCCTACTGAGGCTGCATAAGGCTGATGGGGGAATCTCAGGGAAGCTTTCAGCAGGCGTACAAGGATTTTTATTGTGTGTATGTTTTCTCTGTGAGGCTCACCTTAGGAATAAACATGCTTGTTTATAAAGAGCTGTGGGATCACTTGAGACAGCGGGCAACTGCACTGTTCATTGCCTCAGAGGGGAAAGCGAAGCGTGGACGCTAGTCTGTTTAGGCAGTCGGGCTTGCTGGCGATATCACAGTGTAGGCAGGGAGCTGTGTAGCCTGGAAGAACCTTGGAGGATGACAGTGGCGGGTCTGCACCCAGAAGAGGTGACAGGTGAAGAGCCAGGAGCCTAGAGTGGGTGTCCTTCCTGGACAATGGGGAGGGAATACAGGTGCAGTTCCTCTCAACTGCGACAAGTCCACCAACCTGTGTAGCAACTGGTGCTGGCCCATGTCAGGGACAGGACAATGGGCCAGATGGACCCCGATCTGATCCAATTTGGCATTCCTCTGTTCCAAGGTTCTCATCAGTGGCAGAGAGAGACCTCCGGAGGTGTCTGTGATTATCTGACCCCACACATTCTCTAATCGCATCTCTGCCTGGCCTGAATGAGACGGACTAGCTTGTCGAGAAGGTTTCCGCCTCCCAAGGCGAAAGGAGGTGGGCAGTAAGTGTAACAAACAGTTTGGTATTTGGACGTAATTCCCAGCTCTGGTTTAACACACAGATTGCGTTTCCCATCGCTAACTGGGAGCAAAGAGCTCATCACCATTTAATGCAGAGGCTTGCTAACGACAGCGTGAGGCAGGCTTGCTAACGACAGAGTGAGGCAGGCTTGCTAACGACAGCGTGAGGCAGGCTTGCAAGCCAAGACTGGCTAAGCTCCTTGCCAAGGATTTTCTAAGAGAGAATTTCTCTAGGAAACTCCTTTGAAGGGAAGAAGTGACTTCTGCTGAACGAGGTTAGGAGGGAATTTGGACATGAAGGGCTTGATTTTTCACAGGTATTGAGGGCACCAGGTTAACTCAATGGGAGGTGCAAGTGCTTAGCCCCCTCTCAAAACCAGCCTCCACCTTTTTAATTGTCTAGCTGAGTAATAATGCAAAATGCTCTGCAAGTGAACATTTTTTGATGAAAAGACTGTAAAAAAAGTTGAGAAAACTCGAACATTCCTCTCACCCTCCAAGAGTGCCCTCTAAATCCCAACTGGTTTTTCTCCAGCCCCTGTCACCGAGTCTGAGCTCACCACTTCACACACAGGCTAGGAAAGCACCTCTGGACAGATGGCCAACACAAGGTCTAGGCACCACTTAGATCCGGCAAACCAAACTTCAGTGAGACTTTAGCCTACAAGACCTTTCCAGGAACCTACCAGGGTTCATCTGCAAGTGACATAAATGGGAAGTCGGAGAATGGGGCATGGCAGAATTCTGACCTGGTTAGAAAGCCATGTATTTCACACACATATCTCCTTCTCCAGCTTTACTACCGTTCCTTTGCCAGGGCGTGCAGCAGCAACAATGTCCAGGGTGGCAGAGGACACACGTGTGATAATTGGCTTTCGCGGTAATTAAATGCTTCAGCGTCAGCCTTTAATCAGCTGCCAGATCCATTTACTGCCTCATACACTCCTTTGCTGTGAGCATTCCCAATTAATTAGCTGCTGAAATAGCAATGATTTTGCAGCATTTTTATATGTGTATTTAAAGGCAGCAGTTTCAGTCCACCGTCGCCGGAATTCCAAGATACAAGGGCAGTGTGTTCTGCCCTGCAGTGATTGGCATTTACGTTTACTTACCTTGCAGATGTTGCGATCGGTTCCTTGGGGGCTGACGCAGCTCTGGAAATGCAGTCAGTGCCTTGGAAGCAGTAGCAGAAACTCTGTGCTCTTCAAGAACCTACTCGACTTCATTGTTGGTGAAGCCCTATCGTTATCCCCACAACACATTATTACTTATCTGTATTCCCAGCACATCTGGAAGCCCTAGCCAGAGACCAGGACCTCACTGTGCTCAGCGCTGTACAGACGCAAGCAATGGCAGCAGCAATCTAAACTTCCCCCAGACTGATCCATCTACTACCACCCCAGGCTGAATCTAAACCCAGCCACGTAGAGGGGAGAGGCTCCAAATCTAGATGATAAACTCACTGGGACACGGATCCTTTCGGAGGCTGCTAGGTGTTACTGCCATAGTTCTACTACCAATTCCACTGTCAATCTATTATTCAACTTCCTCGACCTCTGTCTTCCTGTGGGTGTTTCCCCCCCTCTGTGAAACGTTGGGAGACAGGCAAGAGAGCAGACATGGCATCACCCTGCACAGCAACCTGACAGGAATGGATAGTGATGAGAAAGGGACAGAGATGCTAAAATCCCCAACCACACTGTTAAGGCATGTTCTAGGCAGGCTGTGCCTGGCACTGCCAAACACTGAGGATACGTTTAGATGGCCCACGGCAGAAAGCCTGGGTTGGGATGGCTCGGGTAAGCGCTCTAAAAATAGTTGGGTAAATGCCTCTGGCTCTGCAGCCTAGGAAAGCTGTTTTCAGAGCACTGGTGCGAGCCTGGCAAGCCTGCATCTGTCGTCTCACACTGGGCGGCTCTCTGCCGCAGGCTGCCACAGGGTTAGATGTGCCTGCTCCTTTGTACTTTGGCAATCCCACTTGTGCAGCTTGCCATGTCAAGAGAGTCTCACTGAACCTGTGCCCTTTGGTGCACTCAGAAATATACATCCTTTCGCCACGCAGAGCAGTCACACGACGAATGACGGCTGGGAGGTGGCAAAGAGGAAGATCAAAGGTTTCAAACTTGGGTGTTTTGAGCAAAGCAATGAAAGCCAGCCTGCAGCACCTGCTTTTCAGCCGTGCTAACGGTGCTGCCGTTGCCTTCAGAGTATTCTGACAAGCAGCCGCCCAACCTACTGCGCTAATCATTTCTCTCCCTTCCAAAGAGTTCTGGAGGCGCGTGTGGACTACAGCTCCCTGGAACTCCCATCTGAGTAAGTTCAGAGAAAATGGTCCTTGTTAGAAAGGAAGTAATAGGACTGAATCATTCTGGAACACAAGACAAGACTTGGAATCGGCTTCTAAGCATGCCACATTTGAACCCCTTTATTACCAAGCTAAAGCCCTTCAAGCTGTCACATCCTGCCGGGGCAGCTGCAGAACTCATCCTTTTCCAGAAGCTGCCCTGTTTGCAAAGCCTTCTGGGGGCGGGGTGGGGCAGGGGTTTGGCATTTCCTTCCATGGCTAAGACACCAGCAGACTGGAAATGCACAACCAACTCAAGCAGCTCTGCCTCTTTCGCTTAACTAAGAGAAAGTTCAGCAGTGAGTAGATCATGATCTACATGAACACAGGAGGAGGTGTCTGATGGGGCCGGAGATGACTCTTAATCTAGCAGAAAAAGGTATCAAGGGATCAGTTGCCTGGAAGCTAGCCAAGCTCAGGCCAGAAGTAGGATGCACAATTTCAGCAGCGAGGGTTAAAAACCATTGGAACTTACATGGTAGATTCTCCATCCCCGGATGTGGTTAAATCATAAGGTGCCTCGTTCTAAAAAACAAGCTTAGCTCAACCAGAAGTTCTGGGCTTGAGGCAGGAATCACTGCATGAGGTTTGGGCCTGTGCTATCCACGTTGTCAGACTAGGTGACCATAATGGGCCCTTCTGACCTTAAATGTGTTAATAAAATATTGACAGGATGCTTTAGAGGCAGGGCAAGCTCTGTTGGCCCCTGCTTATCTTTGCAGCACCCTCTGTTCCTGCTTCTCTCACCATCCCCACTTGCTCTACATTCCCATCTGAGCATCTCTTAACCTTGGCCTGGGTTTCCAAGGAGCCGAAGGATTTCAAAGGGGGCTGGATGCCCAAATCCTGCTGTATTTTAACTCGAGTTGGGTGACCCATTCCTCGGGAAATCCCAGCTTTCTCAGCAAACGGCATGCTCGACCTCCCGCCAGTCCCTCTCTCACAACTGTGCTAGCCTCCTTCCCACACTGAGCGGCTGCAGCAGAGCATGAACATTTCTGCATGGGTGATGTCTAACCCATCAGAATTCTCAACACACCTTCTGTGCATACATAGGGATGACACTATTGGAATGAGCACACACAGCTCTCAGAGCTCCCTCTTTAACAGGAAAAGAGGGATCATTAATTTGGGGGGAGGGCAGACAGATATGTCCTCCCTCACTTTCCTGCTACCAGGTCTTGCACAGGGGTGGGATGTTCCTCCCACGGTGGATCCAGCAGGCAGTGTTGCTATCTCATGGTTCCATTGTGTCTTGCAATAGTTGGTGTTTGATTTTAAGCCCCAACTCTTGGATTCATGTGATTATAGGAGAATCTTAGCTTTTTTTTTTTTTTTTTAATAGTAGCATTCATGACAACAGAGAAAACCCTGGATGCCAATTAAGAAAACAAAAGTTGTTTTTTTAAATCTCGGGATTTTGAAAGCCAAGCTCTCATCAGTTTGGGAGTCCTGCCTCCTGATTTTGGAGCATCTGGGCTTGGCAATATTGAGCAGGGAACAGTCCAAATGATGTACTTCGGTGACAATCCTGAAGGCAGCCCACGAACAGGTTTAGATTAATAGATTCATAGACTCTAGGACTGGAAGGGACCTCGAGAGGTCATCGAGTCCAGTCCCCTGCCCTCATGGCAGGACCAAATACTGTCTAGACCATCCCTGATAGACATTTATCTAACCTACTCTTAAATATCTCCAGAGATGGAGATTCCACAACCTCCCTAGGCAATTTATTCCAGTGTTTAACTACCCTGACAGTTAGGAACTTTTTCCTAATGTCCAACCTAAATCTCCCTTGCTGCAGTTTAAGCCCATTGCTTCTTGTTCTATCATTAGAGGCTAAGGTGAACAAGTTTTCTCCCTCCTCCTGATGACACCCTTTTAGATACCTGAAAACTGCTATCATGTCCCCTCTCAGTATTCTCTTTTCCAAACTAAATAAACCGAATTCTTTCAGCTTTCCTTCATAGGTCATGTTCTCAAGACCTTTAATCATTCTTGCTGCTCTTCTCTGGACCCTCTCCAATTTCTCCACATCTTTCTTGAAATGCGGTGCCCAGAACTGGACACAATACTCCAGTTGAGGCCTAACCAGCGCAGAGTAAAGCGGAAGAATGACTTCTCGTGTCTTGTTTACAACACACCTGTTAATGCATCCCAGAATCACGCTTGCTTTTTTTGCAACAGTATCACACTGTTGACTCATATTAAGCTTGTGGTCCACTATGACCCCTAGATCTCTTTCTGCCATACTCCTTCCTAGACAGTCTCTTCCCATTCTGTATGTGTGAAACTGATTGTTCCTTCCTAAGTGGAGCACTTTGCATTTATCTTTATTGAACTTCATCCTGTTTACCTCAGACCATTTCTCCAATTTGTCCAGATCATTTTGAATTTTGATCCTGTCCTCCAAAGTAGTTGCAATCCCTCCCCAGTTTGGTATCGTCTGCAAACTTAATAAGAGTACTTTCTATGCCAACATCTAAGTCGTTGATGAAGATATTGAACAGAGCCGGTCCCAAAACAGACCCCTGCGGAACCCCACTTGTTATACCTTTCCAGCAGGATTGGGAGCCATTAATAACTACTCTCTGAGTACGGTTATCCAGCCAGTTATGCACCCACCTTATAGTAGCCCCATCTAAATTGTATTTGCCTAGTTTATCGATAAGGATATCATGCGAGACCGTATCAAATGCCTTACTAAAGTCTAGGTATACCACATCCACCGCTTCTCCCCTATCCACAAGACTCGTTATCCTATCAAAGAACGTTATCAGATTAGTTTGACACGATTTGTTCTTTACAAATCCATGCTGGCTATTCCCTATCACCTTACCACCTTCCAAGTGTTTGCAGATGATTTCTTTAATTACTTGCTCCATTATCTTCCCTGGCACAGAAGTTAAACTAACTGGTCTGTAGTTTCCTGGGTTGTTTTTATTTCCCTTTTTATAGATGGGCACTATATTTGCCCCCTTCCAGTCTTCTGGAATCTCTCCCGTCTCCCATGACTTTCCAAAGATAATAGCTAGAGGCTCAGATACCTCCTCTATTAACTCCTTGAGTATTCTAGGATGCATTTCATCAGGCCCTGGTGACTTGCAGGCATCTAACTTTTCTAAGTGATTTTTAACTTGCTCTTTTTTATTTTATTTATTATTTTTTATTTTATCGTTCTACACTTGGGTCTTCCCTCCACGCAATGGGATGAGCCCTGCTCTTGTGTTCACCTACACAACAGGCTGCTCTGCTCCATTGCAGCAGATCACACTTCAATCCGGAAAGTACTCGTCGGTGGGCCATTATGTTCTTAGCCTCACCTTCCTATAAAACACACGCTGCCTGCACCCGCGATTACCTCAGGGCTCAGGAACGGAGTGCTTTCCAAACCAAAGGCTCAGGTTTACGATGCCCATGTAATGGCCTACACAAGCGTTGACTGGTCTCTCTCCGGACTTTCTTCAAGAATCCTTGGTTTTGAGCATCTTTTTCAAACAGCTTGGGAAGGCCAATGGTGAAAGGATTTGGCTCAGAGAGAAAGAGAAACAAGACACAATTGCAGGGGAAGGCTGAGAGAAAGCAAATACCATTCGACTTGGAAAAAAATATTCACACGCCAGCAAACCAAAATGAAATGTCTAAGTTTATTGGATTGGTAAAATGTAATAAAAAGCGTTTGTGATTCTTCTTCTGCAAAGAAAAAAGGCATCTGACAATTTTGCATATTTTTTTCTCCTTACAAAACATTAGAAAAGCATAACTGATAAAATAAGGATAACAACCGAAAGAGCACAGCAAAGAGGAAAATAAATCTCAAGAGAATTGGATAATGCATAATACAAATATAGAAAATACATGCTTACAACAGCTTTCATTTTCTTACTGTAAAAAGTCATTTTATGTGTTGAATGAAAAATATATGCCGGTTGCTCTGAAAATTGCGGTTCAGAATTGGTAACTAGCTGAGAACAAAAAAAAATCTCTCTATATTTATCAATACAGAAACTGTGTATATGCTGGATCTGGTCTCAGAATACATTTGAATAAAATGATTTTTAATCCATGCACACACGTTACCAGACAGTAAACTTCATATATCACCTTAAAGGCCAATCTTGCTAGTTGCTAAGTGTGCGTCCTGAGCGCTCTCCAATTCCTGTGGAAACAGTCAGTGAACCAGACACGAGGCCTGACCAGTTTCAAGGGAAGTTGAGGGCACCTCACAGGAGGAGCTCTGAGCAGCTTGCAGGATTGGGTCTTTACAAATTTTGAAGAGTTCCAATCCTGATTCCACCGAAGTCAATGGCAAGACTCCCACTGATCTCAATGGCACCAAGATTAGGCCCCTAGTTGATTAGCTGCTAAGTAGTGGTTGTGCTCAGCAAATTGTAAATCACTGGTACCCAGTGGTACTGAGGAATAAGGCACCAATCCTGAAAGCTCAACTTCCATTACTTCATTAGGATTTGAAGGCATGGCATTTCCAGCAAGGAGGCGCCTCTTTGGATCAGGCACTATCTTCTCTCTCGCCTCTCTGATGCCTGGTGTTAGTAAGCTAGCAATCCACATTTAAAGCCAAGGAGCTGTCCTCACTGCTAACAACCTCCATCTGCCCAGCTCAGAACGTTCGGAGGATGTAAACTCACCCACCACAAGTCACACTGTCCTCCCAACGGTAACAGACCTCACACCTTGCACACCTCACACAGTCACACTCTCCTCCAAACGGTAACAGACCTCACACCTTGCACACCTCACAGAGTCACACTCTCCTCCCAATGGTAACAGACCTCACACCTTGCACACCTCACACAGTCACACTCTTCTCCCAACGGTAACAGACTTCACACCTTGCACACCTCACAGAGTCACACTCTCCTCCCAACGGTAACAGACCTCACACCTTGCACATCTCACACAGCCACACTCTTCTCCCAATGGTAACAGACCTCACACCTTGCACATCTCACACAGTCACACTCTCCTCCCAACGGTAACAGACCTCACACCTTGCACACCTCACAGAGTCACACTCTCCTCCCAACGGTAACAGACCTCACACCTTGCACACCTCACACAGTCACACTCTCCTCCCAACGGTAACAGACCTCACACCTTGCACACCTCACAGAGTCACACTCTCCTCCCAACGGTAACAGACCTCACACCTTGCACACCTCACACAGTCACACTCTTCTCCCAACGGTAACAGACCTCACACCTTGCACACCTCACACAGTCACACTCTCCTCCCAATGGTAACAGACCTCACACCTTGCACAGAAATTCACTATAAACTACCTCACACCGAAGAGCTAACTTCTCCAAAGGGCCCCGATGCAGAATGCTGCGGTTAGCAGGGCTGGGCCGAGGCGTGGCAGCTCTGAAGGGTTACTACATTCTTGGGTGCATGCTTCTCCTTGCAATGTGCAACAGCCATTCAGGTCTCCAAGCTCTGGGAAGATGCTCTGGGACTTAAGAAATGGCATTTGGCCAAGAAGAGACCTTTCTCTGGAATGGCACCCGCTGCGATTGGGACCCCCCGTGGCAACTGCCTATGACTGAAGCCAGCCAGCCTCTGCTGTTTATTCTGAGCGGAGATGGACCTGACCCAATATTCCAGCTACAGCCTCTGCCCACTCCCTGGAATCCTTGGAAAGTCTGGATCTAGACCCAACATGTGAAGCTGGTTCCTATCTGCTACGATGGGCTGAAACAGAAGCCCAGCTACAAACACCCTTGGACTGGGGAAAGTTGGATTTTGATCCAAAATGTGTCTCCTGAGCTTATCTCCGGTCTGAGTGGCTAGAAGCACACAGAGGAGGCCAGCTCCAGGCGCTGTGTATGTGTTAGCATAGGCGCTGACTCCAGTCCCGGAGCACCCAAGGGGAAAAATTGGTGGGTGCTCGGCACTCACTGGCAGCTCCCTGCCCCAGCTCACCTCCACCTCCTCCCCTGAGCGCGCCTTCCCTGCTTCTCCCCCTCCCTCCCAGCACTTGCCCCAGCAAAACAGCTGTTTCGCGGGGCAAGCACCAGGAGGGGAGGAGGGGGAATGCAGCACGCTCGGGGAAGAGGCGAGGCCGGGGCAGGGATTTAGGGAAGGGGTCCAATAGGGGCAATGAAGAGGTGGAGTTGGGGCAGGGACTTTGGGGGAGGGGTTAGAATGGGGGTGGGACAGGGTGGAGTCGGGGCAGGGCCAGGGGCAAGGGGAGGGTAAAGCATCCACCAGCACTGGGAAAGTTGGCGCCTATGGGTGTTAGTGACACTGGAACTGTAGGCACGGTATGTCTGGGTAGCCAGTGCAGTCCCATCAGCAGCCAACCACCGGTGGTCTCACTATGTGGAGCAGAGAGGTGTTTCTTGTTAGGATGTAGAAGAAGTGCTTTGAAGATGGATAAACTAGTGCAGAGAAGATTCAAGTCCACCTCTGACCCAGACTTGTTTGGATCAACCAGTGGCCTGCTTCTGAAATTCCTACGCTGGCAAGTCGCCCCATTGCAGTCAGTGGGATTACCCACAACGCAAGGGCTAGGCCAGTTTGGGGAGCTGGGAGGCTCTGAGGAGTTGGGCAATGTTACCTACAGAGCTGTGTCCTGACATACACCCTGCCCATCTAAACACTGATTCTGATCTCACTTACACCAGTAAGTCTGGGGGGTTACACCAGGGTAAGGACCAGGTCAGGTCCGTACATGTCTTTACCTTCACGCACTGACTTCCAGAGGGACAGCAAAAGAGGTGGGGGTGCTAGAGCATTACATGTTAGAACACATCAAGCCTCCGTTTTGCTGTCTCTTTGGACAAACATTACTCAGAAGAACATAAGAACGGCGATTCCAGATCAGACCAAAGGTCCATCCAGCCCAGCATCCTGTCTGCCGACAGTGGCCAATACCAGGTGCCCCAGAGGAATGAACAGAACAGGTAATCATCAAGTGATTCATCCTGTCACCCATTCCCATCTTCTGGCAAACAGAGGCTGGGGACACCACCTCTGCCCGTCCTGGCTAATAGCCACTGATAGGCCTATCCTCCATGAACGTATCTAATTCTTTTTTGAACCCTGTTCCAGTCTTGGCCTGCACTCCCCCCGTGGTACACAGCAGGGGGAACCGCTCCATCAAATGGCACTCAGCGATATTTTCAGGGATGAGTGTGAAAGCACACTAAACGCCTGGTATGGCTTAGCTGGCACTGGGTAGCCTGACTTCTCCCACCACAGCATCTAGCCTTCTCTGGCATCTATGGATTTTACCCTCCAGTGTTATGCAAGGAATAAGAACATATGAAACACAGGCAGTTTACAATCAAATAAATAACATCCCCAAACATATCCCCCCAAAGTGCTTAACATTCTTAGATCTTACTGACCATGCAAACTTTCAAGCATGTTTCCCTACACATCGCTGGCTCTCTAACCTCCATAACTTTGGTGTGTATGCAAAACCGAACCCCTTAAATCAGCCACTACCAGGGAGTCAACCTTTGAAACCTATTACTATGCAGAAGGGAGATCTACAAGGTGACTGTGTATATTGGGCGACATACACGGTATGAGCTGCTGCTTTGGTACGCGTTAATGAAGAGCTAATCTTTGACACTCATGTCTTGCTTCCATTTGGAATCATTTTGATCGTTCTTATCCTTGCTCTGCACTTTAATTAGTTCCTTGTTCTGCCTATACAGAAAGTCTAATAAGTTGTGGCTCTTAGAATAGGCACTTGGTACAGAGAGCAAAATATATGGGGAATGTTTCTAAAACCCACCATGTGTAATAGTAAGCAACACGTCATTTGTGCTCTTTAGATGCTTAGCTGCTATGGCAATAGGTAAATTAGAAATATCATTGATTGGACAGACATAGCTTTGTGATCTGTCTGTCTCACAGGACAGTCATCGCATCTCTCTATGCCAAACTGTCAGGTGTTTCCTGCCAATCTAGATCTGTTGAGAAGGCACTGGACACAAACCCCCCCCAAAACCATAGTGCCACCATTTTGTTTTTTACAAGGGGACAAACTCAGCATATTAAACAATGAACCAAACCCTCTAACCAACCTCAGTTAATACCACCTTGCCATCCTCAGGAACATTAGCACCACGCAAGGAGATCTGCTCTCGAATCCTAACCATTGCACGTATTCCCATAGTTAGCAGTAGGGAGAAGACCCTGTTTCTAGCAAAAAAACATTGTGCTATTAAGATCTTACGTAAAAATAGAAATAAACTAAAAAAAATCGACTGGACAAAGCGCTAGAAAATATCCTGTAGGGAACAGATTGAGCACTGAGTGTGAGATGGACGAATTTAGCTAATCGTCTTCTCCATCTTCTACTTCTATAATGCACCTGTGTACAAAGAACAGAACAAACTCCAGCTGAGGTGAAACAATATTTGAACGGGAGTTATTTGACTTTGTCTCTAGTTTATGGAATGTTTCAGGTTATGATATTTTTCTCATTTCTCAACCACTAAAACAACAATATTAATAATGAAAAAATAAAAAGCTACAGACAACATCCTTCCTTTCTTTCTCTTTGAAATGTGACCTGTTTCCCAAATGAAAACGCAACCTCTCCCTCCGCGCCCAACAATTTAAATTCAGAAAATTCCCTACCCGTAACTAGGAAACAAGACTGATCTGATGCTACCTTCTGTACCTTGAAATCGATGAAACTGTAACATATTGCTTCTCATGGCAGGGGCTGTTTATTGCTCTGTGTTTATATGAGGCCCAGCACAATGGTGCCCCACTCTCCGCTGGCCCCTTGGTGTGACCTAAATACAATTCACAATAATGAAGGAATTTAAAAGTATACGGGCGCCTGATTTTCAGAAGTGCTGACCATGTGAAGCTCCTCTGGGTTGAAATTAGGGGGAGCTGCAGCAGCCCCTGTGCATATCAGGTCAACTGTATCATTCAGTTTCTGCCACGTGTATTTTTTTGTTTTGTTTTGCACTTCACTCTTCTCGGCCAGTTTCACATGCGGCTAGCAAATCGCTGAGTTGTGGCTTCCAACACTACAGGGGAAAGTTTACATCATGAAACTGTTCCTATGCACTCTGTTCACTTCTCTGACCTTTTAAAACATAGAATCAAATCTGGAGGGTCCTGAAACAAGCTGACCCTTACTTTGTGGAAATTCCCAGGAAACTGGCATTGCTCAATTGAATTTGCTAGATAATACAAAACGGATGATTATGTTATTTGGATTAGAGAAGCCCTGATAGTACTAGGTTCTGTATAGACACAGTGAACAGCAGTCTCGGCACTGAAGAATTTACAATCTAAACAGAGAAGATATGGGAGCATAAACCCAGGCACACAATTTGCCTGCAGTCACACAACATATGTTGTCCCATTCACTAGAGCAGTGGCTTTCAACCTGTGATCCATGGACACCTGGGGGTCCGCAGACTGTTTAAGATTTCCAAAGGGATCCGCACCTCCATTTGAAATTTTGTGGGGGGGTCCGCAAAAGACAAAAAGATTGAAAGCCACTGCACTGGAGTCTTGCCCTCAATATTTCCTTTATGATCTCTGACACATTTGCAAACTCGTCCAAAGAAGTCTGAACTCAATCCTCGCTACACCCTGTTCTCAAAATAGTTTTTCAAAAAAATCTTGCAAATAGTAGCTGGTCAGATTTAATCCGTATCGCCTCAAAGAGGGAATATGGGGAAGATGGCCATTATAACATCCCAGTGTATGAAGCAACACAGGCACCCTGCATAATGGCAACGGAATGCATCAATAATACAGTCCAAGAATAGCTTTCTAACCTTCTTTTTCCTTGACAGTTAGAAACATAAAGAGAGAAAAAAATTAGGCTGTGGAGATAAACAGTTAAGTCTCCACCCCCACCTCAAATTGCTTTGGTATATTTTAAGAGAGAAATGGCTCTACGAGAAATTTAAATAGTGTTCTCTTTTCTTTTTTTGGCAGCTGCAGGAATTGGGTCAGGTGTAGAAATGATTAATTTCCAAGCCAGAAAAATCCAAGTGTTCGAAAATAAGACTCCCTCCCCCTCCTCCTTTTAGGTATTGACTTTCTTAGAAGTAGTGTTAAAAAAAATTCTTTGTGCTTTGTGCAAAGTCAGACAAAAAAAATTAAAGCAATAATAGTGCTTGCTGGAGAAAAGGGAGGCTTAGCATATAGTTAGTTCTGTGTGCATTAAAATATCCGGGTTTGGTGACTTTTTTGTTGTTGTTGCATAGATTCTTATACTTGTACAGTACTTTTTATCCCTATTGAGCAAACATAGCTAGGCTGTGACATAACAGAAAAAAACAGGGTTCGTTCTTCTTTAGTTCCACCCCCATTCCCAAACTCTAGTCCAGCTCCTGAACAGCTGGGTGTTCTTTGCCAAAATGATCAGCAGCGAATTTGGCAACTACGTTAGCATCCAATGTCGTCATTATGTTTCTGGGATAACATCCTATTGAGATGAATGGGGGCGTGAGAGTTCAAAACTCTGAGGGATCCTGATCCTGATCTCATACCACTTTTACACTGCTACAACTCCACCGAAGTTACCCCTGATTTTCCCTGGTGTAATCAGAAACGGAATCAGGACTTCTATTTCAACTTGCCTGCATGACCCAAGAGACAGTCTCCTATGGAGGCCACATTTGGAAGGATTTCTTTGCAACCATATGGGCTAGACATTTAATTTAAAAACAAAATGAAAGCTCAGATCCAACAGATGCTGCTGCCATCAATGATGGTATGTAAACTCCCTCACTGGAAAGTACACTAGCTGAGACCTGAAAAAGATTAAAATGTCCATTCCTACAAACATTCCAAGAGTTTGAAAGCTATATAACGGGTATACTGTTCACAGCCCCTGTGCATGGTTGGGAAAGTTTTCCTCTCATGTGTGTGATCCATTCCAAGCTTTAAATCCTGCAGACACAGAAGGAAGATAACGCCTTTATCTATAGTCACTGCACCTCCCTGGGTGTCACAGCTCTTGCTGTTCCCTCTACTAATCAATCCAAGTTTAAACAGAGGCAAACGTAGGATTCTGAACCGAGCTGCAATACCTAGAAAGTCATAATGTCTGTCGATAAGATCAGAACTCAGATTGTAATGGCAGGCCCTGCTACTTATGAAATAGAGAGCTCTTGCTTGAAACGACCTGGTGCGATTAATGCAAGTGAAACAGAGTATGTCTGCAATCACTTTCCTAGATTCTGTAGCGGGGTCCAATCCTATCACTTGTACACAAATAACACCACCAAAGTCAGTGGAACTACTCATGTGAGTAAAGGCTGCAGGATCAGGTCCAAAATAATACCCAAAAGATAAAGAAAATTTATTTCAAAAGAATAAAAATAAATAGAGTGAAATTTTTGAACCATTATGCTCTGGGTCAAAGTCTCATCTCAGTCATACCCAATGCTGGAAAAATCTGCATCAGCACTAGGCATGGGAAAATCAGCAAACCCAGTTCTTATTTCTATGATTCTATTACTACTGCTCGATTAACGATCAGCTTCATCTAACACAAACTTAGGTATCTATACAGCTTAATTCGGGTGAAGTCTCATGTTTCTATAAGCCACAGCCCTTATGAAGAAGTCCGGAAGCCCTGCAATGTTTCCATAGGTTTTTTTGGAAGCCACCTATAGAAGTGATTAAAGAACTCTAACCCTGCTATCGATTTCTATAGACTAGTTCAAACAAATCAGTTGATTGAGTTGCATAGAGAATAACGTCCTATGGGGCAGATCCCCCACTGGTGTAAAGTACCATATTTACACCAATGAGGGAATCTGCCCCATAAGCTTTTAGAGTAATTCCTTCAGAACTATGGCAAATTTATACAGAACCCTGTTAGTTCCAATCTGAGTTGAATTCTTGTTCCATCCACTAAAGTGTAAGTTCTACAGGGCTTGTCTCAAAGGGGACGTCTAGTTTCAAACAAGAACCCGACAATCAGGGCTGAAGAGGAATCGATCTTGAAACCCCTCATTGTGCTCCCAGTCTGATAACGTATTCAAGGCATACGCCAAACACACACCCAGGCTATTCAAGATTTAAAGCCTTGCCTTCGTCAGGAACGTGAGAGAGGGGAAAGGGGATTTCAAAGAGCTGCGTTATTTGTAAGCCAAAAATGACAGCATCGCCTTCTGCCCCTCCGGGGGCCAGAACTAATAGCTTGCATAGGACCTTGCAACAGTAGACCTGAGAACGAGCCCCTCGGGCTGACTCAAACAAGGGCCAACATGGTAACCCTGATGCTGCATGTAGCATGTGTTCAAAGACCTGCTGTGCTCCTGGGAGATGCTCGGTGTGCACTCAAGGGGAAAGCAGACGGGAATAACTAATGGCACAGTGGCACGGCTGAGTGTTTGCAAGCTCTACCTGACCCTCACCTAAAGCAGCCAGCAGTTTTCCTATAGAGACAGGAACCAGGGCTTCCCTGGAAGCTTTTCTGCTGACAGCTTTCATCTTGCCCCTTGCAATCCAGCAGAAGAGGGACGTTCGGGTCAAGCAAAATCTCCTCTGGTGTATTTAAGGGTGAACTGAAGGGAGCTTTGTCCCAACATCCTGCAACAGAACATGCTTGCCCTGTCCCTGCTGACGGCAGCACTAACACATAAAAGCCACAGGCTTGAGTTTCCTCTCACGCCAGTTTCACAGCAGTGCCTTCACACTGGAGTTACTCCTGATTCACTGCACACAGTGCACACCCTGATGAGCAGGGGAGGGTCTTTGGACACAGACTGTGATGCAAGTGAGGTCCGATTCAGGCCCTACATGTCACATTGTCATGATGGGGACAATAAAGGGGTTGGAATTAAGTGGGAATTGGGTGCTTCTAACTCCCTTAGGATTTTATGAAAATCCCAGCCGTTGGACTCAATCCCAGAAGAAATCAGGAGCCACTCCACTACAGGCACCACCGTTAGAACTGACGTGGGATAAGAGCCAGGGCCCTTTATTTCTAAGTGGTTCTGATAAGTTGGAATGAAAGCAGCTTTAGAAAGAGCCCAGCAGAGCCGGAGACCCCCCAGTGCTTGCTTCAAAAAGAAACAACACAGTCTATGTGTAGCGAGAGTCATTTTATGTAGATTTTTTACTTTTGAATATTTAAAACATGGTGAATATTAACTTCAGAAGTTCTTAATACGTTCCAAAGCCCCAGGAGCCATTGAAATGCTAACATCAATATGCAACATCTAATCTCGTCAAAAAAAGGCAAGCCCTTCAACATTGTCAGAGAGAGGTTACAGAAAGAATCCTTGGGAAAACAACTCCCAGCCTTTTGTGCAATATACAGGCTAAATATACATCCTAGTTGGGAAAGTTTCACTTTTTGCAAGGGAGAGGAAAGCTATCGTAAGTGCATTGCTGCGGGAAGGTTTTTCTGCGTTGCAAGGCTGAAGCTGTGTTGCTGAATGACATCGAGTAGTTCAGTAAAAAGGATATCTTGTGGCTTTGCATACTATACCAGTCAAATGCACTCTCTGGGTGCCCTCCCACAGCGAAGCAGACAGTGCACCACCTAAAAATGCGTTTGTGTCCAGAGCGCAGGGGTTAAAACGGCTCTGCTTGTTTATAAAGTGTAGTGTTTCCTATCGCTCGCCTCTGACCTTCAGCAGGAAGAAAAGCTCAGTTAAACTGTGCAAATAGGGACCAAGTAGGAGCAGGGGAAGGCAGCCAAAACTGCTGCGCAAGCTTTGCAGTGCTGCAGCCGTTTAGGAGCAATGAGATGGACTAGACACTAGGTCAAATGTACTGTCGGCTGCTGGCAGGATCCTAAATACAATGACATCCAGATTCGCAGGGAAAATACTGCAGCCTGGAACCACCAAATTACTGCACATGAAATGCCATTTTTGTTCATCTTTAGGAACGCCTAAGTCTGTAATTTGACATTTAAAAATCCAAACCAACAGGACCTGAGCTGACAAAAGAGTCTTGCTGCTAAATGGAACCAGGTTACACTGAGTATTTCCCTTTATAATCTGGCTTAATGCTTGTGTCAACCTACAACTACAGCAAAGATATGGGAAGACTATGATTTCGTCTTTGCAGTGAAAGTTAGAATGAATGTGTAGCAAAGAACTGCAACACTTTCCCCACAACCCAAAATTTGGTTGATTAAAAAAAAGCCTGCTAACTTTAGCAAAACAGTCTCATTGGTTGGCGTGTATTTAAAGAGATGTAATTATGCATAAAATGACAGAGTGGCATCTCCCTAAAAGAACACAAAACAGATGAAAATGCCACAAACAAGACAAATGTGCATTTCGGCTGCCCCTTTCATGCCAAAATAAAATTGGAGGAGAAAAAAATAAAAGAAGAGAGCCCCTCAATAACCTCCTTTTCTGGAAAAAGTATTAAAAAATCTAGACTTTCAAACGAATCACTGATTGGATTCTCCAACATAAGGCCTGGAATTATTGCTCTAAATTACATGGTTAGATCTGACTAAAAATTTAAGGCACAATTTGACAATCATTTAAAAAGCAATAAATATAATCATTTTCTTTTATTCTCATGTGGCAGACATATGCATGGCACTCCTGCCACTGATGCTATGGATGCAGACAGCTACTTTGATTCAAGAGCTCAAAAAGTTTTACCTTTTTTAAGTAACTCTCACAACACCCCTGTGAGATAGGTAATATATTGTCCCCATTACAGAGATGGATAAACTGGGGCTAAGTGACTTGTTTATGGTGACAAAGGGAGAAAGAGGTAAATCTGCAAACAAAACCCAGGAGACTGGACTCTAATGCCCGGGAACCGTAAAGACGCTATCACCATTTGGGGTTTGGGCTTTTTTTTTTAGATTGAGGAATAATCAGGAAGACACACAAACAACAAAAAGAACATTTCAGATTAGCCCCATTAGCATAGCTGCAAATTCAATGAGGCGGTTGGTTATACATGGGTTAATGCCAAAAAGATTGAGAATGCGGCGGCACAGAAATGAAGACAGGACAGGTATAATAAAAACTGCCTCGGCTACCTACTGTTGCCTGTACCTTTAATTCGTCATATTCTCAGGACAATCTAAAATATGTATATTATTTTTATATATATAGTTCCTAACGGTTCTACTGAGTTTTCAATAGTTAGTGTCTCTAAAAACAAAGCTGAGAACTTATGTGTTCACCACGAACCCTAGAACAAGTTGTTTATTACTATGGACTCGCCAATGGAATTGGATTGATTCACAGATGGCTTAATGCAGGGGCTCTCAAACTGGTGGTCGGGACCCCTCAGGGAGTCGTGAGCTGTCAGCCTTGAACCCAAACCCCGCTTTGCTCCAGCATTGATAATGGTGTTAAATATATTAAAAGTGTTTTTAATTTATAAGGGGGGTCGCACTCAGAGGCTTGCTATGTGAAAAGGGTCACCACTACAAAAGTTTGAGAACCATTGGCTTAAAGGAGCGGTGCGGGATTACCAGTCACATTTCATTTACAATTCACAAGGGCTCTAGCATCAAGACAGCCAACCGACTGCTTCAACTGCAACCTTGAAATGCTGAGGAGGAACAGCAATCTTTCCGGAAATGTATATGGAAAATGGCCTTTCCCAAGCCCAAAGGAATGGTGCTAGGGTGTGAGGTTCAACCAGAGTTTCTCAATCTTGGTGAGCATAATCTACTCACACCCTTCAGTACTTGAAACCAGGGCCGCCCAGAGGGGGGGGCAAGAGGGACAATTTGCCCCAGGCCCCGGGTTCCGCAGGGGCCCCCACGAGAGTTTTTCGGGGCCCCTGGAGCAGGGTCCTTCACTTGCTCCAGGGGGCCCGGAAAACTCTTGCGGGGCCGGGCCCCAGAGCTTCTTCCGCTCCCGGTCTTTGCTGGCGGGGTGGTCCTTCTGCTCCGGGGGGAAGGACCCCCCGCCAGCGAATTACCGCTGAAGCGGGACCTGCCGCCGAAGTGCAACCCTGTCTTTGGCAGTAATTCGGCGGCGGGGGGCCCTTCCGTTCCGGGACCCGCCGCCGAAGTGCCCCAAAGACCTTCGGCAGGGGCCCCCCGCCTCTGAATTACCACTGAAGTGCCCCGAAGACCTGCGGCAGGGGTCCCCTGCCACTGAATTACTGCCGAAGAGCGGACTGCACTTCGGCGGCGGGTCCCGCTTCGGCGGTAATTCGCCTGCTGAGGGCCCCCGCCATGGGTCTTCGGGGCACTTCGGCGGTGGGTCTCAGAACGGAAGGGCCCCCCCGCCGCTGAATAGAGCCGGCTCTAGAATTTCGTCGCACGGGGGGCGCCCTGCAGCTTGCCGGTCCCGCGGCTCCGGTGGACCTCCTGTGGATGCTCCACCGGAGCCATGGGACCAGCGGACCCTCCGCAGGCACGCCTGCGGGAGGTCCACCGGAGCCGCCTGCCACCGATGGCCCCAGGCCCCCGGAATCCTCTGGGTGGCCCTGCTTGAAACAAAGGACAACTGACACTGTCACCATCTTCCTAACCAGCCTGGGCATGGTTTGAAGGGAGAAGACAAAAACTGTGTCCAACAGAAGTAACACTGTTATTCCCAGAAAAGTCACATTATTCGGATTTTTGGTAATTAGGAAAATGGTGTCTGCACAGGAAGTAGAGTGAATCAGAAAACAAGAAAAATTTTGTGAAAATTTTCAAAATTTGTTTGTTCCATAACATCAGAATGGATCCATTTTCCATGAACATTTTTGTGACACTTTTACAGGATTTTTTTTTACCATATGGTTTTTGAAATCATTACCGAAAACTTTTGTTTATTAAAAATGGCTTTGAGTAAGAAAACTTCATTTTTGGTAAATGAAAAACAGAATCATTTCAAAAACTATTAGGATAAAAATGTCAACAATATACTGATTAAACTATTAATAACAAATGCTGTAAAGGATATTGTGAAAACAGAAAATAGACGATTCCCCCCAAAAGGTATTGAAGAAAAAACGTCAAGCTTTCAACAAAATAGAAGTTCAGTGTAAAACATTTTGACCAGCTTTAACAGAAGTACTGTTCTCAGAGTCTCTATATCAATTCATACTTTACTAACTTCTATATGGCCTTAGGTAGCCCTCTCCATTCTTTGCAGTAGATCCTCAAACAAATATCAACATGCGACTAGTGTTTCCCATGCAGATTTTCACCACCGAAATCCACAGCACACATCCTCATGTGTCAACCCTGATTTATAGTTTTGAGATCTACATAAAGCGTGATTAGCATTACTTGATGATCTAATATCAAATCAGCCCACAGAATCAACCACGGGAACCAGACATTAACAAAAGGCAATTCGAAAACCAAAAAACCCTCCTTTGAGTTGTTCAGTTTCTAGACGAAAATGGGGCATCACAGAATTGTACGTCCTAAACTAGAGTAAAGCAAAGTGACAAGATTCCCCGCCACTCCCATGGATGTTGATGATGGGATTTTCCTGAGGTCTCTGCATTGTCCTCTGTTTTCCCTTTTCCCACTACTCCCACGAACCTTCCATGAGGCCGGAAGAGGGAAATTATGTTGTAGAACCAGCACTCTTTGCAGCCCCAGCTAGACTTTGCTACACTCAGCTAGGTTGGAGGCTTAGGGCTCAAAATATGTGTTACTAGACTGGATTTAATTGGTGATTGCGTGCGCCATACTCCACACACAATATCTATACCGAGAACTCTTTTATGCTCGTAGGATGTGTAATTCACGCCCAGATAATGAGCTAACCCAAGGCCTATGTCACACTTCATTCCTGCTTCTGCCCTAAGAGTCTGATGAATGTGTGTAGAGCTCACCCTGGCAAACGTTTTGCTTCCCCCGTGTCTCAGGGACTAAGACGTTCCCCAAGTGTTTTGCAGCTGTGATAAAAATCTATCAATTATTTAAAAAAAAATCATAATGAAAGGTGCATTATCTAAAGCTGTGATGTTGTCTTCTGCTTTAAAAGGCAACATTCAGGCAACAATTAAAATAAAACAATAAATGACAATAAAGCAATTACATTAACAAAATAAGATCATTCACTTTCATGATGTCACTAGAGATTTGGCTGTAACCAAGGCAACCAAATCTGATGTAGTAAATTCAAGCATCTGTTTATGTCCCATTGAGGAATGGATTTAAGCATGTGCTGAATAATAAATACACGCTTAAATACTTTCCTGAACCAAGGTTTAAACAAGGGTTTGTTCTTGCACCCCAAACTCCCAACGGGGTGACCTGAAACACGGGATCAAGCCCTAATTTCACACAAATGCTAGAAAAGGCAAAGAACCACCACCAAAAAACCGACGGATTGAAATAGAAAGGTCTAGGTGATCTTCACATTCCTTGTCAAAGGAAAATTGCTGAACATTAATGCGTCAGCAAACAACATGAGTATTTATCATGACTTTAGAAATGTACCTTAAAAGAACAAGGTCTCTTTGGTAAAAAAGGCTTCTTTGGAATAGATAAATGAGGATATGTAATAAATACATGATAGATTGTGGCTAAGCAATATTTTGTTTGTGCTTTAGGGCAATGCCATGATTAAAGATCTATTTGAAACCCGCAAGTATCAGGTCTGAAAATCTGACATGACAGAGTGTGGTATGCGTGTGTGTATCTTCCAAAATATATTTGTATCAGTTTAAGCACCACATATGAATGTATTTTTAAAAAAACACTCCAGGCACTTATTCACCCACTCAAATGGGCAACTGGCTTTGGTTATTTTAGAGAGGAGAAACCAAATTAAAACAACATTACCCAGATATTTCAAGTTGGAAAATTAGCTGCTGTATGTATAATAACAACACTCCCCCTTCTCCTTCCATCCAAGGAGTTCAAAATGCTTGAGAAGCAATGATCTAAGAGCCCCCACACCACCAAATTCACAGAACACCCTAAACATGGAAAAGTTCAGATCTAGACCTCCTGGTTAGCTCTTGGTACTGGAATGGGCTGCTCCATACCCACAAACCCAACCAAACTTTTCAGAAAGGGAGGATCTGGATTTGAACTTCTGCAGTGTAGGCCACTCTAAAATTACTTTACTCAGTCCCTTCCCTTCCCTGGGAAGTTAGTAAGAATTATCAAGCTCTATTGTGAAGAGGGTAGACAGAGCAAATGATGTGCTCAAAATTGCACAGTAAGTCTGTGGCCGGGGCACTGAAAGAACCCAGGAATCCAAACTTCTGGTCTCCCTCCTCTGATCACTAGACCACGACCCTTGTCCTAATTACAGTTGCTAATTCTCATCACTTTCTAATATGCCACTCAGTGAGACAGACAGACTGACTGAAACCTACAAGGACACAGAAGTTCAGAGCTATAGTTGTACATCAGTGCCATGCTCTGTTGTATACATCACACTCCCAGTGTACTTTGGAGAGAAGATGCTCAGAAACCCAGTTCTAAGGCACGATGGAATGTGATATAAAGTGAAGTTAGCCACCTGCGCTCTGAACTTCCATACTTTGGTAGATTCAGTTCAGATAAGTGTTTAACAATCTTCTGCATGTAATGCTAGCAAGCTCAAAATTACCGTAGGTGCCAGGGCTAATGACCAGTATAGCAAATGGAGCCGATTAAGAGTCATGTCCTTATTTAAAAAATCTACCCAGCACTTAACTTTTTGCATGAAATAAATTATAACATAGCTAACTAATCTACTGTGGGAAAATGCTGAAATTATTGAAGGCTGGGGCCACACTCCAATATGATGGTGAGATGCTGTTACATGGACACTACCCTAATAGCAAAGTCCTGCAGGATTTAATGGAGAACAATATACTTTCTATGGGATCAGTCATCCTACAGATTTCTAGAAAAATGACCTCATAGATGATCTCCTGAGGTCCCTTCCAACCCTTATATTCTATGATTCTATGATTTTTGATGTGGTGCAAATCCAGGTTAATTTCACTGAAGCCAGTGGAGTTATGCCAGTAAAAAGTTGGTGAAAGTGTCGGGGGACAGACCCTAAATTCTCTATTAAATTCACTATAGGATGGTTTAAAAAACAACTACAGAAATGTTATTATTCACTGTTACATTCAATAGGACTTTGCCATAAAGGTCAACCGAAATGCTGAGCGAGGAGGGGACATATCATTTTCAGGAGTTACAGTAAAAGTCAATTTTCCATTTTCTTTAATTCTTCGCTTGGATCCAACCCATGTCATTTCATTTCACTCCTTTTTCTTTTCAGGTTTGGGTGATGCAACTTTATGAAGCTCTTGTTACAGAGACTGAAGGGGAAAGCACCACATTTTACTATTTATTATTGTGAGAGAGAGCAAAATTTGCAAGTTACTCTTCAAAACTGTAAGTTTGTTATTAATATGGTCAATCAGCCCTGAAATGCTTCCGTTCTGGCTCTTAATTTGTTAGGTGCAGCTAAAGGTATTTTCTTTGATTACATCTGCAAACAAAATATTAATGTCAATGCAGTGATATGAAAATTGCTCCTTTCCCATGTAATTCGCACCTTAGTTATTATGGGTTTCATGAATAAGAATATTATAGCTGTACAAAATGAGTTGTGGATTTATAATGTATTTTTTAATTAACAACAACAAAAAAAAAACCTACACCCCCCAAAACCCACCAACAAACCCATGAGCTGCCTGCACATAGGTTTTTATTAACCTTGGTGCAAATTTTTAATTCCCTGAAGAGTGCATCAATAAGTCCCTTTTTTCCTGGAACTGTGACATCCCCTAGTCATTCCTTTGCAATGACATTTCTCCAAAAAGAAAAAAACGGCGTGATGAAACTGTAGAAGAAAAGATGTCTGTTGTTCTTCCCTTTTGGGGGCTAAATTACACCTATTTACAACTTGAGATGAAAAATGAATCCTTCCTGTTCCAGAAATGTCAGGTATTTGGAAAGCCCCAAATGCTGAAATATTAAACAATTCTCACAGCTTGTACTGTAACTCCAGCTTTGGTATGTTACCATCATCCTCGAATGCCTGAGCCTGTCTCAAGGTAGAATTCAATCCAATGGGAGTCTTTCCTTTGATGTCAGTGGAAGCTGGTCAAGACTCCATTGCTAAAGTACTGGTTTGGAAACAAGCAGTGCCCACTGGTCGCTATGTAACTGCATTGGCCCTGGATAGCCTAAGATCCTTTTGAGCATGCCCGTGGTGGCCATCATTAGTCATTTTCTTTGAAGCCATTTTGAATTTCTTTTTAACCTTTTCCAGTCCCCAAAATAATTAACATAACTTCTCAGTGACTTTATAGCAGTAGTGTACCAAAAGGATATATGCATGTACGTGCGTGTGCATGTGTGTATGCAGCCTCACAACTTTCAGTGATGGTTCATACATAAATACCTGAGCATCTGAGAGTTGGAAGCATCCTTACTGAATACATGTATGCAACAGCGAAATATAATATTATAGAAAAGAAAAAGTTAAGAAACTGGAAGGGGAATGGAGACAAGCGAGGGCATAAGAGAAAGGTATAGCCTCTATGATTTAAAACAAATCTGTGTCCCTATGATTTAAAACAATACCTATATAAAGGCTCAATGTCTCATGGCCAATGTTTGTATAGTTTGTCTTGCAATAACAATTACTCTGATTCTGGTCTTACACTTACATGCTGTTTTACACTGGCGTAAGTCTAGTATTATGGAATCACGTCCAATATATAGCTTCCCACTGATGTCAATGGGAGTAGGATCAGGCCCTCACACCAGAGTAAGAAGAGAATCGAGCCCAATCATCCCAATTTTAATGTGCTTCTTAGGAGATGTGAATCAAATAGAGATAAAGTTAGAAACTGCCCGCTTGTCCCAAGGCCTTCCGGCTTTACTTGTTCAATAAAGAATTAGGTCCTAGGCTGGAAAGGAGTCATGCTAAATGGAAAGGTTGTGCAATTCCCCCAACAGGCAAATATGGGAGTGTGGTGGTAGATGCTCAAAGGTCAGTGCTGGCCTTAGCGGTGAGTGCCTGGATCCGAGCTGAGTTGCAGGTCTTGCAAAGGATGTGTCCATCCAGAGGGTAACAGCCCTGATTGTCCCCTTCAGACAGGAGGCCACCACAGTCCTAGACAACGAACAGAATAAAGACCAAAAGAAGAAATAAGATGAGAATGAAATTAGGCAAAGAACCTATTAGTGAAATACACACTCACGTCCCCTGGTAACAGAATTCTGCCCAAGTCAGTGTGGGAGTTCTAGGATGTCTTTCATGACCAACCCATTCCCTGAAAAGAGACAATGCTGCAGCAGAGATGGGCTCCCAAGCTCTCTAAAATAAAAGGAGATTATTCCCTTCACATCTCTGGGAAAGGAAAGGGCTTTAGCATTGAGGAACACGGCAAACTTAAGCTCATGTTTATTAATGCCAAAAAGGAAAAAGAAGAAGTGAGCCTTGAAAACAAGTTTTCTGCTCATCTCTCTCTCTCTTTGGAAGAGCGAACTCCAGAAAGCAATAGAAAACATGACAGAGGTGACAGCAGAGCCATGGCCTTGCAGAACGCCTTCATCGTTGTGGTCATTATTATTACACTAGCACCAAAGGGCCACAACCAAGATTGAGGGCCCATTGCGCTGGGTGCTTTACAGACCTTTAGTGAGAGACCATCTGTGCCCCCAGGAGCTTGTAATCCAAATACACAAGCTAAAGGGTGGAAGAAAGGCCAGAATGCCATCATAACCATCCGTCTTTTGTAAATGGAAAGCCAAGGCTCATGGGGATTAAGTGACTGCCCTAAGCTCACGCAGGAAGGTGATGGTAGAGTCACGAACTGTACTCAGAGACCTCGAGTCTCAGCCCCGCACTCGAGCCCATGACTGTGATCAGCACCATTACTGGGACTCACATCTTGTCCCAACATCTGGCTGGAGTTTATCCCCAGGAGAACAGCTGCATTGCAGAATTCTCAGAGGTTCAATATGCTACATGTGCCAAGCTGATTCTTCCTCTGTTTCAGATTCTTATCAAAATCATATGTACCAGAAACCAAGCACAGCAAGGGCCATACATGAATGAGAATGATCATGTTTACATGCCAATTCAAATTTTTCAACCACAAGCTGTATGTTGATTTTCCAGCTAATTATTAACGTCATCTTTTTTTAACCCACTTATATAATCTTGCTCACATTGCAACATACATTAGAGCTGATTTTAACAAAACAAATAGGAGCAACCTTTGTGTCCAGGTAGCGAATTACCATATTCTCAAATATTCAGCTCTAATTCTTGAGTCGTAGTTTCTTGCTAACACAATGAAGCTGGTATATACAGAAGGCCTGATTCTCCTATTGTTTGCACCATCTATGTGTAAATCAGGAGTCACTTCTGCTGAAGTCAATGGAGTCAAGTTTAACGCAGAACCAGTGTGATAACAGGAATGTGCTCATTATTGATGTAGGAGAAGTTCATTTCTGTCAATACAGTGAACCCAATATTTGCTTTCTTCCCTTGCCAGCAATGGGAATACTGACCTCACACCGGTAGCACTGGACATGGAAGTCACGATCTAATGCCACAATGCGTATGGTCTCCTCTTGACCCGGGGCAGGCATAATGGGCTCCTTACACACGGAACATCGTGGTGCAAATTTCCTTGAAAAGCAAAGATGGTTCCAGTCAAACACCAAGTACACAGCCATGTTCTTCGTATGCTACATTAGAAACTTAAGAACCCTGCAGGAAACTGTGGCACAACACACATCTCTGCAAGCAGAGCTGCCTCCTTGAAAATGAAACATTATGGGATGCTTATTAGTTCCTACAGAACAATGGCAGGGGCCTGAGAATCATATTCTGCTCGTCTTAATCATTTATTAAACAATCTCTTGATGATGTTGCTCATCATTGTCGTATCCAAGCGCAAGCCCCAGAGTGAGCTAGTTTCATATGCACAATATAACGCCATTTAAATCAGTGGAATTCCCCTTATGAATGAAGTTAGCAGGATTTGCCCCATCTGTCTCTACTGAAACTAGAGATGGACCAAGTAGGATGCAGCCTTAGATCCTGCCACTGCGGGATTGTTCTATGCAGTATAATTTACTTGGGTTTTATCCAGTCTTGTTTTAAAATCCTCAAGCATCTGGCTCCCACTACACCCACAGGATGTTAGTTTTAGCTCGGCTCAATCTGTGCACCGCTAAGAGAACTGCTAGAGCATATCTGACTGGTTCGATCTCTCAACTACTTGATTTGCATCCACAATCTGGCAGTCACAGGTGAAAATGCCTTGGATGCAAATTCTCCCCACGAAATAGGAGACCACCCTTCTGAAACCCTATCCCTCAGAACATATACTGGCTAATAGCTAAGAAACTTAGAAGTAGGGTCAATGGGCAATGCTCATGGCAAGTGCCAGAATGTGAAGAGACCAAAGAGTCTTCTCTTGTAAAATATCTAGGAAACAGTGACTCTGCCACCCAGCCTTTTATACAAACCACCCTAGAATTAACTCCATTAAAAAACATCTTAGCCGCAGTAGGAGTAAAGAAAAGGATTCATTTCGTTGGCAGCAGATGCAAGGCGTTTTGTTAGATTGCAGCTATGCAGACATGAATTAAACAGCACCTTTGCTGATTGCTCTGAAAGAGAATTTAGATGGATCATGATATGACCGTAGCTGTAATCACAGTTAATGTGAGAATTCAGGCACTTTCTTGTGCAATTCAGCTAAAATGTGCTGCTTAAAAATACTTGAACGTTTCTCTATCTAGGTCACCAGAGGCAGAACAACATGGGCCAATTTTTTTCCAGAGAGACAGAGAAATGAGTCCCATTGAATTCATTGGGGGCTGCATGCGTTTCTTAGGGCAGCATCTAGCCATTCATGTCTTGCAGGTGGATTTCACAGTTTCCATTTGCTCCTCACCTTTCAAGATAAGAACACCAATAGCAGTTTCAAACGGTCAACAGAGCCAGCTAGAATTCTTCTAAAAACTATTTTCACTTAAAAAATGGATTCCCCCCCCCCCAAAAAAAAATACTTTCACTAATTTTCTGATTGACACAAAGTGAAAAACAAACACATTTTTTGTTTTTCTCTCCTCCTGCCCTCTTTACCTCTTTTTTCCAGTGGCAAAAAGGAAAAAAGAATGAAAACGGTGAAAAAAGAAAATCTGAAATTTTCCAGAAATGAAAAATTTTCAGGAAAACATTCTGCAGAAATTTTTAAAACTAGTTTTTGTTTTTTGCAAAGATTTTTGACCAGGAAGATGTTTATAACATTTCTGAAACTGTTTATGAATTTCGTTTGTCCTCCTCTCCCAGTTCTGTGTCCAATGTTTAGGTTTACTGACTAAATTTTTTCATCCACAATTGCCTTCTATTTGTTTCTTCATGCCTCCATAGCTGCCAATACATCCTGAATGCTGCTTCTCACTCACTCTGCACCCTAAGGACATGTAGGTGCTCTGAAAGTATTTGGAAGGTGGGAACACTGGGGGAAGGGATCCTGCAGGGCGATACAGGGAAGTAAAATTAAATGAAGAGAAATTGAGAACACTGGATACATTTTCTTAATAATTCAAGGTATTAGGCTGTGGAGCAGTGACCCAAGAGAAGCGATAGAAGTTTCATTACTCGCATCAGCTAAAACTGGGTGAAAGAACTGCCGAATATACTTCCGGATACAGACTCTGCACTGGCTGTAGATGGACTCAGTAGCCCAATTAGATCATCTGCAATCCTCTGGATCTTCTCCCAGCCTTGTACCCAACCAGTACAGGTCCTTTCCCTGCCGTCTATTCTCGGAGAGTGAAATTCACCCACGGGTTGAGGAGCAGTATGAGGCTCAGTCACCATTTAACCCTTCAAGCCGGAAGGTACTTAGTTCTTCCTAAAGGATGTCAATCCCTCTCAAGGAGGAGGACCATCCCGCATATATTGATACATGGCCTAGGGAGTGTAAGTGGGACATAATGTAGTGCCACTGCCTTAGCTTTCTGCTGGCCCCTGCACAAGGGTGAATTTCACCCTCTGGAACATTTCTCTGGATTCTTGCTGAGACGCACAGAGGGAGAGGTAACGCACTGCGGCCTCTGCAGCTGCCAATTACACAGATGTGTCTGAGCTTCAGGGAGCATTTCCTGCCGGAGTTTAACATTCTCCCATATGGCGGCTGCGATTCCTTTTGTCACATAAGTATGCTGCTCTGAGCTTCCAGGCCCACACACTGATGTCACGAGTCTCTAATTAAGTCTGCCCCCTTAGAAATTAAAAGATAAGTGCTTGAGATGTAAACCCACATTAGTCAGTATTGATTTCCTCTTTTAATTGAGGGGTGTACCGTGCCTGTCTCTTCCAAGCTGGGGAAACATTTGTGCTTTGATTATATCTACTTATCTGTCTTTCTCAGATCAACTTTGATAAGGGAAGGGATGGGGGCAATGACAGAAGCTACCTCCAGTCGTGGATTGCAGTGCACTTTAAATAGATATTTTAAACTATAAATTATTATTTGGAATGTTTTCCTAGCTCTTTGAAAGACTAACTAGCAGATGGAAACATCAGAACATAAACAGAGGCTAGGGAGATCATTCCTTACCCATCCTGGCTAATAGCCATTAATGGACCTAACCTTTATGAACGTATCTAGATTTCTTTTAAACACTGTTATAGTCCCGGCCTTCACAACCAGGAAAAGCCAACTAGAACCGCCTGGGCCATACTTGTGGAAATCCTCGATGCAGTGAATGTTCCCTCCGGCATCCACAGTGAAGGGGATGCCATCCAGGCTGCGGTGGCACATCACACAGGTGAAGCAGTGGGGGTGGTAGGCTTTCCCCGTGGCGCGCAGGATCCTCTCCATGATGGGTTTGGCACAGACGCTGCACTGTTCCAGTGTGTTCTGTAAGCAAAGAAAAACCAAACAGGCATAAGAATCAGTTCAGATATTTGCACAGGCTGGGAAAGCAGCTGGTCTGCAAGGGAATTGAGGCCCTTTCGTTTCACCCGTTTGCTGTGAGTGCGGGACAGGCAGCTGTCAGTTCCAGAACAGCTCGGAATCCAGGCCAGCTCCTGCCAATACCGGGTATGGCACACAAGGCAGCAGTGTCACTGGGGAGAAATGCAGGGTCCCATCTGCATCCAGTCGCCCCAGCAGAGCACCCTGCTTTAGATTCATCGCAGGCGAACCCTGGCTTTTCTCAAACCAGTAACTGCATCCTGCAACTCGGGCAGCACAAGGGCCTGGGATTCAAAAGCGCACAACCGGCGAGGCGAGCCGAGTGCTTCTTTAGAGTCCGAGTTTAAGGCCAGACGGCACTGCCAGATCATCTAGTCCGACTTCCCGTGTCTCACACCCAGCACCCGCACTCTAAACCCAATAACCAGAATTAGACCAAAGCATAACAGCTCACAGGAGACTGGACTGTGATGTGCCGCAGACGGAGAATAGGAGGGTCAGAGGTTCACCAGTTATTGAGGATCCCGCAAAGGCAGAAAAATGATTAAGTGATATATACCCAGACTAAGTGATATATACCCTGATAAGTGACCCGCATCCACATGCTGCAAAGGAAGATGAAAACCCCCAAGGTCTCTGCCAGTCTGACCTGGGGGAAAATTCCTTCTCGACCCCACATATGGCGATCAGTTTGACCCTGAGTATGTGTGAAAGAACCAGCCAAGCACCTGAGAGAGAGAATGCACACTGTCACCTCAGAGCCCTGGCCCACCCGTCCAATGTCCCATCTCCAAGTGTGGCCATCTCTGATGCTTCAGAGGAAGGAGACCAAAAAAATCTCCCAGAATACACTGGGGGACAAAAATCCCTTCCTGACCCCCTGCAGGTGACCAGCTGAAGCCCTGAAGCATGAGCTTTAAGGAACATGAGACATAAACCGTAAGTGAGCCCCAGGGTTGCCCTTTACTGTCACAAGCAACCCCGTCATATGATCACACTCATACATTTGCCCTCTCTCTTAAAATTCATTAAGTTGTCTGTTTCAGAACCTCACCCCTCTTAGAAACTTTCTTTTAATTTCCAGTCTGAATTTGCTCATGGCTACTTTATACCATTTGTTCTTGTGCAGCATTGTCCTTTAGCTTAAATAGCTCTTCACCTTCTGTGGTTTAAACCCTAGTGCAGAGGTTCTCAAACTGTGTTCTGCGAGCTCCATTCAGGTGATCGGCGGATAGTTCCCTCTAAGATGCGTGCCTGGGCGGCCACACACAACACAATGAAGGGACACCCACCTAATTAGTGGAGGTGCACAGACGTGGCTCCACTAATTAGGTGCCCGGACCCTGAAAAAGATGCATGTGTGAGGTGAGGTGACGGGCTTGGGGGAGAAAAGGGGGTAGGTGGGAGGGGGCAGTGGGGTGAGAAGAGGGGGTGGGGAGAATTTGGGATGTGCAGGGCTGTGGCAGCCAGAGAAAGAGGCGTCTTCCCCAGCTCCAGGGCTGCGGCTGCCAGGGAGAGACGGCTTCCTTCTCAGCCTCACCTCTGTGGTGGGAAAGAGACACCCCCCTGCTTCTTCTCAGCCTCAGCCTGGGGGCTGCTGCGGCAGGGGAGAGAGGGCACATCCATCGCATTAGAAAGTTAAGACTCCTGATATTAAAATAGGAGTTGTGTGCTTTTATTTGTAGAACAAAAAAAGTAAATTCTTATTAATGTTTTTTTTTATAGAGAGCTTTCATCCCAAGTGTTTTACAATAGTTAATGGTACAAACAACATTTGGAAAGATCATTAAGTGGTCCGCCGAAACCCTCAGCAATTTTCAAATGGTCCATGAAAAAAAAAGCTTGAAAACCATTGATCTAGTGTGTTTACAGAGTGCAACTGGATCCCCTTTCTCAGCTTTCTTTTTGCTAGGCTCAACAAGCCAACCTCCTCCAGTCTCCTCTCATCAGACAGACCCTCCGTCCCGGACCATCCTAGTAGCTCTTCTCTGCGACCATTGGAGGTTCAATTCATCTTTCCTGAACATGGCTGTCCAAAACTGTACACCGTATTCCAGATGAGGTCTTACCAGAGCTTGCTACAATAGCATTAATACCTCTCTCTCTCTACTGGAAATGTCTCACTGGCAGGGCCAGCTCCAGGCACCAGCGCAGCAAGCAGGTGATTGGGGCGGCCAACGGAGAGGGGGGGCATGTCCGGCTCTTCAGCGGCAGGTCCCTCAGTCCCTCTCGGAGGGAAGGATCTGCCGCCGAATTGCCGCAGAAGAATGAAGCAGTTGTGGTAGAGCTGCCGCTGATCGCGTCCTTTCCCCGCCCCCCCACCGCTTGGGGCGTCAAAAACCCTGGAGCCGGCCCTGCTCACTGGATGCATCCTAGGATTGCATTGCCTTTGTCACAGCCACATCACATTGGTGGGTCCTAGTCATCTTAGCATCAACCACCACCCAAAGCACAGGCCCTTGCACTTTGTACTACTGAATTCATGCCATTCTGACACTCCAGCATTCAAGATCATCCCGAACTTCCTGCATAATATTTCCATCCACCTCTGTATACATGACGCCTTCCCACCTTTGTGTCATCAGCAAATTTCATTAGGGAACGGCTACTTTCTGTGAAAAGAGCATTAACAAAAACATTGATAAAGGCCAATCCTTCAACTCCACTAGAGATCCAGAGAATTCCCCTGTACACACATCCTGTTCCATTCTCCCCTTTAGCCAGTCCCTTTAGCCACCTTACAATTCTTGTACGAATCCCTAGGTTGTAATTTTCCATGTGGTACCATGCCACATTTGTCTTCTCCCCCAGCCATTTCAGTTCAGACGGTACTAAATAATCGTATTAAATACTGTGTGTTGCCTACCTTGATTTGTAGACTTTATGTATTGAACCAGCCCCATCGCTGGGAGCACTGAAGCTATAAAGTGCATTTCATTTCAAGGAGGCTCAGCTGAAAGATCCGTCTTCCCCACAAGCATGTTATGTAAACACCGATATAAATCAGCTTCTAATGATTGTCTGTGCCAGATGTGTCAGCCCTCCCAATGCCAGCTTGCGTGACTACAGTATGTTAAACTCGCCTTTGCAAACCGAACACTCGAAACATGCATGTCACAAAGGGACGCATTCCGTACAAGCAGATGCAAATGCTAAATCTGTGAAGAAGCTCAGATGCTTTATTTTGCTGGAGCTTGGGACAGAATTCCACTTGCTAGCCTTGCTAGAAATGTTTGGCCCTATCAAATAAGAACCATATATTCAAAACCTGGATGGTGGGAGGTCTGCGATCTTTGGGATAAATAGAAAAGAAAGAAAAGAGAAAAAAGGAATTATAAAACCACATAGATCAATATTTTCATGTTGACCAACACCACGTGGAGCCTACGGATGTCCTCCTGCATTCCTTGTGCACCCAAAACTCCCAATGAAAACTGCCAGCTGAAAGACGTCACTGTTATTGCTTGCCTCAGCCAAGAATGTCAATGGGCAAGCCCCTTCTCCTGACACACGGTGCAGAAGTACACATGCAGGACAAGAATCACCACAGACTTCAGCAGGGTCAAGCCAATACTGCCACATACGTCACTGGACATTACTTCCTGGGCGGCAACTGACTGGTAAGACACACACAGAGCTATAGCCTGCAACTCGCTTATCCTGCAATGGCCAGAAGAGCCACAAGATTATTTTTGGAAGAGTCAGTATGACACGTCCTGGATTTCAATCCACTGTGAGAACCGCCTACTTGTGGTTTGAAAAGGACTCGGTCTGACCTGGGGGCTCGTTCGTGGCAGGATTTAGCTTCATGTACTAGATATTTGTAATAACGGAGGTGGAAGAATTGTTCCTGGGATTTTTGCTTGTTTTCTATCATCATCATGACGACAGTGACTGATGTACCAGAGAGAATGTTACTGCAGCATTTGCACCGTTCTCTATATTTACAACAGGGAATGCTACAGTCCTGCCAGTTCTGAGGAACATTACGCAATTAGCTAAGGAATTTTCCTTGGTAAATGCCTAATACTTGGGCTTGGCCACAATATGTATCACTAACTCTTTAATTGGTTGTTGCTGTTTTTCTTATGGCCTCATTCAAAATACTTCCCATTCCCTATGCTTTAGTAAAAAAGGAAGCGCTGGAGCGGCACAGGATATGTGGAATTGGGCCTTCTGTTTAGCAGAAGCTGACTTTTCGCAACTGAACTTGACTCATAAGGAGTAAAATGAAGCAATTAGTTGGGACTGGATAGAGGAAATAGATACCTCAGTAACAGAAGGGTGCAAACTTGAAGATGACAATAAGAACACCTGGCTTTCACATTGCATTTTCCATCAGTAGATCTCAAGGCTTTTTATAAATGAGCCTGACACCTGGTGACAAAGCATCTACTCCCAAGGCAACTGAAGAGCACACAATTAGCATTTGTAGCTTTACTGCTAAAGGGCCCAAGCAGAAATAAAACGAAGTAAATAAAAATAAAAGCATAACCCAGTCATTTTGTGATTCCCCCTTTACTGATTTCTTGTATCCAGTATTTTAACTGAAAATAGATATGTAAGGCACGACCCATTTTCTCTTTCAACAGTCCATGTCTCCGAGCCATAGAATGATAAAATCAGCAAAACAGAACAGGAACTTCCTGTAGTGAATGGCAGCTGAACAGAGCAAGAGTCAAGTATCAGAGGGGAGCCGTGTTAGTCTGGATCTGTAAAAGCAGTAAAGAATCCTGTGGCACCTTATAGACTAACAGACATTTTGGAGCATGAGCTTTCGTGGGTGAATACCCACTTCCTCAGATGCATGAATAGCAAGAGTCAGTAAATGGAATACCTGCTTGCGAACACTAGCGGGAGCATGACACAGGAGGGATGTGAACAATTTGTGCCTCCACCCCACAAGCAGCTCTAAGCAGAAAGTGGGCCTGTTGGCATGGCGCTATGGGCAGGATCGGGGTTTTACGTATTATTTTTATCATGGCCGCACCAGTGGCCCAGTCAGGTGTAAGACTCCACTGTGCCGGGTGCACGTAGGATGATACAATTCTTGCCGTGAAGAGTTCACCATCTAAAGTCCCAATGCTACAAGGACTTTGGCGCATACCTGATACTTTTAGACAACTCTGTCTAGAGGCTGAAGCCACAGGCCAGATCTAACTCCCATTTATAGATCTGAAGGCCACGAGGGACCCTGGGGACAATTTAATCTGACTTTCAACAGCACATGGGCTTCAGCAGAAGTTTGACTGGGAGCCCAAGCCAGCGAATAAACATGCTGTTGCCACTGGATGGTGCTTCCCTAGTCCGCATGCCTTCTGCTCACCAAGCTAAGCTCCGTTACAGCTCAGTCGCCTCTTGATGTTAATACAGCTGAGTGAGACAAGCATTTTAATTGCCCTTCCATTGATGAATCCCTTCCACACTTGAAAAGTAATCCGAGCGGAGTTACTCACCTTATCCTTCCAATTCTGCACCAGTGAGAAAAACAAAGTTGTTAATTTCAGACTCCAACTCACCGTCCCTCTCTGGGAATATGTTTGCTTAAGGGGATTTCCCTGTGAGATCTTTGGCTTACCACTCCTCTTCAAGGCATCACCAGAAGCTGTAGGAATGAGTGCTGCCCTCAGCTCTCAGGCCTCCAGAGAGTCAACCAAGTGGGAGAACACAATAGAACACTGCCAAGGAGGATAAGGAGCTTTCTCTCCTGTTGGCTTTGGGCTGAAGATACTGTGAGCACTCTGCTTTGTCCGAGTACACTGTATATTCCAAAAGACTATTTGACTATGGGCAAAGCCTAACTGATTTTCTGCTTTGGAATTTTGGTTCACGTTAAATCAGGAGACAGACATTAATATGTTGGATTCTCTCCTCTTTACTAAGAGGATCAGTGTAAAGGATGGGGTTTTTGATTTCTACCTTTTAAAAAAAAAATCTTCCCTTTTTGTTTAACTATAAACTAACTTAAATTCCAAACCAAAAAGTTGTTTCGAACCAAAATGGGAACTTTTTTCGTTAGAAACTGTCAAAACCGACAACAATTTTGAAATTTTTTTCTCAATGTTTTTTCAAAATGGGCAATTCATTGAAACCGGCCCTTTCCTGCAAGCATTTTTAGTTTCAACGACACTCCTCCTCCCCAACCTCCCCGCCAAAAGAACCATTTAGTTCAAAAAGTCCCAAGCACCTCTCATTGGGAGGCCATCCCACACACCAGCGCAATGAGCAGATAGCCAGTTGCATGCAGGTGTGTGCATGGAACTCCCTATGTGCACATCTGAGCCCATGACACCTTTAATATCACTAAAAGACTGATGCACCCTTTGAACTGGAGCTCTCTCCCTCCCTCCACACTCACTATGATGCAGAGACGTGTGGACTGCTCCTGGCTGACCCACCAACATTCAGCCCGAGTCTATGCTACAGCCTTCTGTAGCCTAGCTATGTCGGACAGAGGAGTGTTGGGGTGTGATCCCTGACCCTAGTGCAGACACAGCTACACCACAAAACTGTACTTTTCTTGGGACAGCTCATTCGCTCGGCGGGGCGGGGGCGGGAATAAGCTGTAATGGTAAAAGGCAGTTTTCCTGGCATACATTGTTCCTACATTAGGAGTGATTTGCTGGGATAATACATTGGGATACTTATACCAGCAATGCACCTAGTATAGACATTGCCTCTGGAGATTGCTATTTCCAGAGATTTTAAACAGTCTTTTGGTCTGGGTGGTTTTACTCCCACTTGCAGAGTAATAACTGGGGTGATTTAGTTGGGGATTGGTCCTGCTTTGGAGCAGGGGGTTGGACTAGATACCTCCTGAGGTCCCTTCTAACCCTGATATTCTATGATTCTATGAATAACGATAATGGGGCCGGTAGGCTTTCCCCTCTGCAGGAACCGGCTTTCCTTCTCAGGATGAACTTAATTGGGTTTTGTATATTTGGAACCAGAGTAGCTGCAGGTCTGCCCCCACGGCTGCCCCTACGCTGCTCCAGGCATCAACTCATCTTTGTGCAACTCGTCAGGTGACTGGCAGCAGCTCGACTCTTCCTCCTCCCCTGTGAGGCTTCACGGCAGGAAATTCCACTACTGCACTTATGGAATTTGTAGCCTATGTTAACAGCAAAGGTGACAGGAGGTGGAATTAAGCTAGAGAGAACGTGCACAATGGCTGAGGTCATGATGAAAAATGAGAGGGTTCAGAGAAGAGCTATAAGAAGAGGGGCAAACAGATGTGGCTAATAAGGTGTTTGAAAAGAGGGTGTGGTTCCCTCCAGTTAGGAATGGCTGTGCACTACATAACAGACATGCCAGTGAGGGAACAATCGCTGTGACCGGTCTCACATGGGCTGTGTGTTCCTTTCTGCCAAAGGACAGAACAGAGTTCTGGTGTGGGAAGTGCACGCTGGCGAACAAACTGGAGGAGACGGGAGGTGTGGAAGTGCAAATTTCAACACTGCGCTGCAGCTGAGGAAACAAAGACTCTTGGACAACCAGATTCTGAAGTTGTCACCAGAGACACCATATGGGAGGGGGACTGGCGATAAAAGGAACAGGAGAGAGTAGAAACCGAAGAAGCAGACTAATGATTTATGACCAAGAGGGGAATTCAACCCGGCTAGAACTCTCAGATCAATATCAGATACTCAGCAAGTTAACTACTGAGAAACCTGTCTTTCGAGGACAGGGACAGAAAGCTACCAGGTCATAGCAAATGGGCATCCTTTTGGTATGAAGCAAGCAGTCACCAAGAGAGGCTCGTCAACCATCCTCAGAAGTCACGCAATCGTCATCAGTAACTCCATACGAAGAAGAGTGGGCTACATAAGGACAACAGAATAGCGCACTATCTCCTGGCAGTAAAAGTACCCATTATGTAACTGCAAGACTGGGCAGGATTATGAAGCTGTCTGGCAAATCTCCACTTGTGATGATACACACTGGAACAAATGAGACGGAATCACATGAAATACACACACAATTGAGACTTCAGGGAGCTCGAGAAGAGGAAAGTCCAGGCAGTCTTCCCCAAGATCCTCCCGGTCCCAGGAGTGGGCGAGGCAGAAAATACGGAAGGTGAACCACTGGCTCTGTGACTGGGGTGAATCTGAAGGTTTTGTTTTTGTGGCGCATTAAGCCACATTCCAGTGGGAGAGAGGTAAAGGGGACAGCCTGCATCTCACAGGTGTGCGTGGGGCAATCTTTTCAGTTGGGAGACGAGCTGGAGCAGTCAGGAGGATGTTAAGCCAGCAGTGCTAGGGGAGGGTGCTTAGAAGGCAAATGAAGTACAAACTGAAGCTCAGGCCTTGGCTACACTGGCGCTTTACAGCGCTGCAACTTTCTCGCTCAGGGGTGTGAAAAAACCACCCTCCTGAGCGCTGCAAGATACAGCGCTGTAAAGCGTCACTGTAAACAGTGCCGCAGCGCTGGGAGCGCGGCTCCCAGCGCTGCGAGCTAATCCCCATGAGGATGTGGAGTACGTGCAGCGCCGGGAGAGCTCTCTCCCAGCGCTGGCACTGCGACCACACTCGAAACTTCAAAGCACTGCCACGGCAAGTGTAGCCATGCCCTCAGTGTGTCAGGAACAAACTGAACTACTGTGGCACAGAAAGTGAAGAAATGTTTCAGTTGCTTGTATACCAATGACAGGAGTCTGTGTAACAAGCAAGAGGAACTGGAAATTCTCAATGATGAGAACAAATTTGATAGAATTGGAATGATTAAAACCTGGTGGGATGATTCGCGTGACTGGAATGGTAAAAATCTCTGGTGATATCCTGTTGAGGAAGAAGTGTGAAGTAGGCACTCTGCATTAAAGATGCTGCTACCTGTTTAGAATTATTGATAACTCAGAACTGTAGGATCTTGAATGCACATGGATCAATGTGCTAACTAATAAAGCCAAGGAATGTATCTGTTACAGATCACCAGATCACATTAACGCAAAGGATGAGTTACTTTTTAAGTATCTGTCTATAATGTGTGGAAAGAAAAATTGTGGTGTTATGTGCAACTTCAGTTACTGCATCCAACATGAGCTAACTATTTTGGATCTTATTATGATGGACAAAGAGAAATTAATCATCAGATTGGAAGTTTGCAGTTGCCTAGAAACCAGGGATCATGCCATGATTACATAGAATATGGGTAAACAGAGAACAGTCCCTACCAGTAATGTATATACTTAGGGTTTCAAAAGGACTAAATTCCCAAAGCTGGGTAAAATTAATTGGGAGGAAAAAATTTAGACGGAAAAATGTAAATGAAAATTGGGAGTTCTTTAAATAGAGTTAATTAGCTGGCAAAAAAAAATATGATTCCACGATCAAGAAAGAAGACAACTTGGGCTAAATGCCCATCCCAATGGCAAAGCGAAAGCAGCAATCAGAAATAAAATGGGATATATAACAAATGAGGAAAAGAGGAAATAGCAATTGAAATACATTAGAAATTATGAAGTGTTAAAAACTGACAAGGGAAGCTAAAGACATGAGGGCAAAAATATGGCACTCAGTGCAATACGAGAGTATATTAAGAACAAAAGAATTCCTAGAAATGGTATAGAAACATTACTAGATGGAGACACTATAATAGTTGATGATACAGGAAGAGGCAGAAGTGTTCAATAAATACTTTTGTTCTCTATTTGGAAAGAAGCAGGATATTGTGCTTCTGTCACAGGATGATGATGAAGTCCATTAGTAATCAAGGAGGATGTTAAACAGTATTTGCTAGTGATAAACGTTTTTAAATAGTAGGCCTTGATAACTCACACCCAAGAGTCCTTAAAGAGCTGGCTGAGGAGCCCTTTGACCCCCTGATGTTCATTTTTAATAAATCTCAGAGTACCAGGGATGTTCCAAGAGTCTGGAAGATTGCTAATGCTGTGCCAATATTCAAAAAGGTAAGTGGGACAATCTGGGTAACTGTAGGCTAGTAAGCCGGACATCAATTCCGGGCAAAATAATGAAAAAGCTGACATGGAATTCAACTGATAAAGAATTAAGAGTAGGAATCAGGGCTTTGGAGCGAAGCCCGGAGCACAGCTCCAAAGCCCTGGTAGGAATATAATTAATGACAGTTAACACGGTTTTATACAAAACAGGTCTACTCAAATAAACCTGATTTCCTTCTATGATAAGATTACAAATTTGCTTGATAAAGGTAACTGTGTAGCTGTAATATTCTTAGACTTTGCTAGGGTGTTTGACTTAATATTACACAACATTCTGATTACAATATTAGTACCACCCAATATCAATATAGCAAACATTAAATAGAATAAGAATTGGCTAACTGACAGATCTCAAAAAAGTGGTTATAATTAGGGAATCATCAATGAATGTGGGTGTTTTTAGTCAGGTTCTGCAGGGATCAGTATTAGGCCCAATGCAAGTCAACATTTTCATCAGTGATCTGAAGTAAACATAAATGTATGGACGACACAAAGATTAGTGAAATGGTAGGTAAACAATGAAGACAGAGTAAACATACTAAGCAATCTAGAACCTAGGGTCCAGTCAAACACAATGTGTTTTAATACAACCAAATTCAAAGTTATACATCTCAAAACAAAGAATGTCGGCCATAACCATCCTGCAGAACAGGGGACTGTATCCTGGAAAGCAGTGACACTGAAAAGGACCTAGGGGTCAGGGTGGACAAACAACTCAACATGAGCTCCCAGTGCTATGCTGAGGCCAAAAGGGCTACTGTGATCCTTGGATGTATAAACAGGGCAGGAGTGAGTAGGTGCAGGGTGGTGATTTTACCTCTGTATCTGGGGATGGCGAAACCGATACTGGAACACTGCGCCTTGTGTCCACCTTTTAAAAAGGATGTTGAAAAATTTGAGACAAGAGACACAAAAATGAGTCCTGAGCTGGAGAAAATGTTTGACAGTGAGAGACTTAAAAAGACCTCAGTCTGGTTAACTTATCAAAAAGAGGACTGAGAGGTGACTTGATGACAGTGTACAAGTACCTTCACAGGGAGAAAACACCAGGCCCGGAAGGGATCGTTAATCTTTAAAAAGGCAGAAGAAGAACTAGTGGCTGGAAGCTGAAGCCAGACAAATTCAGTAGAGAAATCAGGCAGAAATTGTTAACAGTGAGGATGATCAACCATTGGAACAAACTACCAAGGAAAGGAGGAATTCTCTATCTCCTGATGTCTTCACATCAAGTGTGAATCTCTTTCTGGAAGAGGTCCTTTACCCAACACAAATTACTGAGCTCAAGACCAGGGTAACTGGATGAAATTTAAGGGCTTGTGGTATAGGAGGTCTGACTAGATGATCTACCGTTCTACTATATTAACTCTACGATTCAAGGATTTAAAACGTACCACGCAGTGAGAGAAATATGGAGCTCAATCTCCTTTGTTTATGGAAAGAAGGTTAAGAGATGACTTGGTTACAGTCTGCAAGTACCTACATGGGAATAAGAGATCTAATAGATGGTTCTTTGATTCTTCCAGCAAAGTCATAACAACATCCAGTGGCTGCAAACTGAAGCTAGACAAACTCAAACCGGAACGAAGCCATGACACGCATTTTCAAAAGGAAGGTAATCAATCATTGCAACAACTCACCAGGGGAGATGGCCATTTGAAATGTTTTAAATCAAGAGTGGATCTCTCTAAAATGTATGCTGTAGCTCCAACAAGCTTTCGGTCTTGATGTAGGAATTACTGGGTGAATTTCTATGGTCTGTGTTATGCATGAGGTCAGACTAGATGATCCCAAGGGCTCCTTTAAGCTTTAAAATCTACAAGCAGCCTGAGGTTTGTAATTTTCTGATTGGAGGGCTGGATTTGGCATCCTGAATGTGGTGGTGCTGATGAGAAGGGGTTTTTGCACATATATTTGTTGTTTTTCTGCAGGAAGAAACAAAGGGAGAGAAAAGGGAGAATACAGCCCAGACTATTTCTCATGCACAGGTTCCTAGCTCTGCAGACCTGGTTACAGCTATAACATTCAGAACTCTGTTGTTTTAAACCTTTATTACTTTCAAATGTAGCAAACCATGTACTCGCTCACTAAAGTTGACAACAGGACTGGGAATCAGGACTCCTGGGTTTTATTCCTGCTTCTACTGCTGATTTGCAATGACAACAGAAGCAAGTCATTTTCATACTGTGTGCCCCTGTTTACCCATCCGTAAAATGGCCATAATAAGACTTGCCTGAATCCATGGGGTGCGGTGAGGTGTGTGTTTGCAAAGCTCCCTGGCTGTCAAGTCACTGTATGCGTGCTAAGTATTATTAAGGCTAAAAGTTGCATTATAGTTGTAAATTATAGTTGTAAAACTATAGTAATCACATCCTTATTAAAAGCCAATGAGAATTTGGCCTCTGATTTCAATGGGTGACAAACTGAAGGTTTTACAGTTCAATATATTTTGAGTCATTGTTTTAATTTACAGTGATAAAATTGTATTTTCATATTGGGAACAAGTTCTTTTTTAGCCCGCTGGTTAAAAGAGTGAGAATATTTTAAAAAAAAACAAGCCTGTGGAATATCATTGAGAATTAATAACGCTAATTAAATAGATAATGCTAGAGTGAGCTGATCTATTAAAAACATCTTTAACGGTGATTCAATGAAAGAGACATTAAATACTTGTCAGGAATTCCTGTTTTTTTATAATTGTCTCTTAGCAAATCTCTTTCTGATATTATTTTATGTTAAAAACTAGTCTGGGGTATTAACAAAATTAGTATTGTAGGTCCCACACAAAACCAACGCTGTGCAAGGTTTAAACCGTTCATGTGGCTCACACTTCCTTTTAAAAAGGCTTATAACACAGTGACCCAATACTCTGCTAGTGCAGCTACAGTGAAGCCAATAGGGATACATCTGGCTGAGTGGATTTCTGGCTGGCCAGCAGGAACAGTTTTAAGACTGCTGAAGAGGTGAGCAGCAATACGGAACACCAGGGGAGACAATGCTGCCTTGGCAGAGGGATGATCTGAGAAGATTCTTTCCATCACTGATTTCTTTGATTCTAGGAGGTCACGAGTTTACTGCCAGATTGTTGATCTGACTTCAAATCCATGACATGAGAATACACAAAGTGCGCTGACTTTCAAAGATGTCTAATTCCGAGGAAATCCCCCAAAATTCCAAAGATAAATAGTCTGTTAAAAGCTCCTACACTCTGGAGCGCTGGCAAGAACCTAAGACTTCAATCCTTGGCCCTAGTCCAGTCTCCATAGATTAACAACTCTTGCACACGATAGGGGTCACTATCCACTGACGCGTTTACAGTGAAGTCATCTCCTGGCTTTGTAGATTTCATCTGGGTCTCACTGTGTATTTTTATTCTTATTACAGCAAAGCATCCTTAACCTCTCAAATGACGAGATGATATATTCACATTTCATCTCGAGGACAGAAAGGATATTTCACTGACTCAGACACTTTCTTGTTATAAATTACCTGTCCGGCAGCAGCACCTCAGAGCCCGTCATGGATCTTGGCCCTACTCTTCCAGACATTGTACAAACACAGAACAAGGATGGTCCCTGCCCCAAGGAGCTTATGATATTTGCATTATTGGCACTGAAAACATGTAAAGGAGATTTTGCACCACTGAATAAATGTGATCCCCCTAAACACAGCATGTCTGACCCTGCGATGCCACTGTGGGAGTTTTGCCTGAATAAGGACTGAAGGATCTGTCCCATTGTGAGTAGCTTCTACACAGACAGCAGAATTATATGCAGATGAGAGATGGTGAAAACAAGCGAGCAGTTAAAGTGGACTCCTGCCTAGATGCAATTGTGGGTAACCCAGAGGGCTTGGCTACACTGGAGTGTTGCAGCGCTGGTGGTGGGTTTACAGCACTGCAACTTACTCACCGTCCACACTTGCAAGGCACATACAGAGCTGCATCTCCCTGGCTGCAGCGCTGGCTATACTCCTGCTCTTCCTGGGGTATAAGGATTGCAGCGCTGGTGATGCAGCACTACTCTGCAAGTGTGGCCACCAAAAGCGCTGTAATTGGCCTCCGAGGTATTCGGAGGTATCCCAGAATGCCTGTTCAGCCACTCTGCTGTTTTGTTGTGAACTCCGGACTCCCGGAGCTGCTTATCTAAAAAACAAACACAGCTCGTTTGCTTGAGCAGAGGCAGGCGGGGGGATTCCTTTGGAATGTTCACACTTTGCTTGAGGAGAGAAGCAACACGGCGGGGGGGGGGGATGGGGGAGTCCGTTTTGGAGCAGCTGCTTATCTGGTCTGAAGGCTATTTGCATTTGGTGAATAAGAGAGGGGTGGGGGAAGGGGTCGAAACTTTTAAAATGATTGAAGGTTGGTGCTGTGTATCTTCCAGTCCTTAGAACTTGCAAGGCAGGGAGCTGACATAGTGTCAGCTCCAAAAATCCACTCTCTCTGTCTCCCCCACGCTCCCTGTCACACTCCACCCCACCCTCCTCTTTTGAAAAGCACGTTGCAGTCACTTGAACGCTGGGATAGCTGCCTACAATGCACCACTCCCAACAGCGCTGCAAATGCTGCAAATGTGGCCACACTGCAGCGCTGGTAGCTGTCAGTGTGGCCACACTGCAGCGCTGGCCCTACACAGCTGTACGAAGACAGCTGTAACTCCCAGCGCTGTACAGCTGTAAGTGTAGCCATACCCAGAGATTCTTCTCGAGAGACATTGGGTTAGATTTATAAACCTGGTTAGCGAGTATTGAGAGAGCAACTGGAGAAGCGTTTCAAACTGTTTGCACTTTAAACTGATTAGGGCTCTTTGAAAACAAAACAAAAAATTTATAGCAAATTCTTATGCTAAAACTCAAGCCAAATCAAACCACATGCCATTAACATAAAAGGAAACAGAGATGTTACAGGAGGCTGGAAAGTTTTTTGTTTTGGCAGAAAACATTTCTCTGAACCTTTAATAAATCTGAGCAATGCTGTAATTCACCCTTGCTGCTTTGGCACAGCTGTGCATCACTGGCAGACTCATAGACTCCAGGACTGGAAGGGACCTCGAGAGATCATCGAATCCAGTCCCCTGCCCTCATGGCAGGACCAAATATTTTCTAGACCATCCCTGATAGACATTTATCTAACCTACTCTTAAATATCTCCAGCGATGGAGATTCCACAACTTCCCTAGGCAATCTATTCCAGTGTTTAACTACCCTGACAGTTAGGAACTTTTTCCTAATGTCCAACCTAAATCTCCCTTGCTGCAGTTTAAGCCCATTGCTTCTTTGGAGGCTAAGGTGAACAAGTTTTCTCCCTCCTCCTGATGACACCCTTTTAGATACCTGAAAACTGCTATCATGTCCCCTCTCAGTCTTCTCTTTTCCAAACTAAACAAACCCAATTCCTTCAGCCTTCCTTCATAGGTCATGTTCTCAAGACCTTTAATCATTCTCGTTGCTCTTCTCTGGACCCTCTCCAATTTCTCCACATCTTTCTTGAAATGCGGTGCCCAGAACTGGACACAATACTCTAGCTGAGGCCTGACCAGCGCAGAGTAAAGCGGAAGAATGACTTCTCGTGTCTTGTTTACAACACACCTGTTAATGCATCCCAGAATCACGTTTGCTTTTTTTGCAACAGTATCACACTGTTGACTCATATTAAGCTTGTGGTCTACTATGACCCCTAGATCTCTTCCTGCCATACTCCTTCTTAGACAGTCTCTTCCCATTCTGTATGTGTGAAACTGATTGTTCCTTCCTAAGTGGAGCACTTTGCATTTATCTTTATTGAACTTCATCCTGTTTACCTCAGACCATTTCTCCAATTTGTCCAGATCATTTTGAATTTTGACCCTGTCCTCCAAAGCAGTTGCAATCCCTCCCAGTTTGGTATCGTCCGCAAACTTAATAAGCGTACTTTCTATGCCAACATCTAAATCGTTGATGAAGATATTGAACAGAACTGGTCCCAAAACAGACCCCTGCGGAACCCCACTTGTTATACCTTTCCAGCAGGATTGGGAGCCATTAATAACTACTCTCTGAGTACGGTTATCCAGCCAGTTATGCACCCACCTTATAGTAGCCCCATCTAAATTGTACTTTCCTAGTTTATCTATAAGAATATCATGCAAAAGTGTATCAAATGCCTTACTAAAGTCTAGGTATATCACATCCACCGCTTCTCCCTTATCCACAAGGCTCGTTATCCTATCAAAGAACGCTATCAGATTAGTTTGACACGATTTGTTCTTTACAAATCCATGCTGGCTATTCCCTATCACCTTACCACCTTCCAAGTGTTTGCAGATTATTTCTTTTATTACCTGCTCCATTATTTTCCCTGGCACAGAAGTTAAACTAACTGGTCTGTAGTTTCCTGGGTTGTCTTTATTTCCCTTTTTATAGATGGGCACTATATTTGCCCCCTTCCAGTCTTCTGGAATCTCCCCCGTCTCTCATGATTTCCCAAAGATAATAGCTAGAGCCTCAGATACTCTTCTATTAACTCCTTGAGTATTCTAGGATGCATTTCATCAGGCCCTGGTGACTTGCAGGCATCTAACTTTCCTAAGTGATTTTTTACTTGCTCTTTTTTTATTTTATCTTCTAAACCTACCGTCTTCCCGTAAGCATTCACTATATTAGACATTCCTTCAGACTTCTAAGTGAAGACCGAAACAAAGAAGTCATTAAGCATCTCTGCCATTTCCAAGTCTCCCGTTACTGTTTCCCCTTCCTTACTGAGCAGTGGGCCTACTCTGTCCTTGGTTTTCCTCTTGCTTCTAATGTATTGATAAAAAGTCTTCTTGTTTCCCTTGATTCCCATAGCTAGTTTGAGTTCATTTTGTGCCTTTGCCTTTCTAATCTTGCCTCTGCATTCCTGTGTTATTTGCCTATATTCATCCTTTGTAATCTGACCTAGTTTCCATTTTTTATATGACGCCTTTTTATTTTGTAGGTCACGCAAGATCTCGTGGTTAAGCCAAGGTGGTCTTTTGCCACATTTTCTATCTTTCCTAACCTAGACCAGAGAGATTAGAAACTGGTAAAACCTGGGAGCCATACAAGGAAAAAATAAAATTTCCATTTGATCTTCCTGTTTGTTGGTTTTGATGTAAAAGCCTTACATTGACACAGAAAGTTTACCACGACCAAAACAGTTAACGTTAACTAGAAAAAGGAAACACCACTGGGCAGGTGTCATTTAATGTTCGTTTACACATGCACATGAACAAGGCCTGGCTGCATTCCCCCCACCCCACCCCACCCCTGCTTTCTTGGTATTTTTACATTACAAATGCAGCTCTTGTCTATCCTGTTTTTCCTTGAAGACTCTGAATGACTGGAGAATTTGTGACAGCAGAAATACTAAGAAAGTGAAATTGGATAGATTTAAGAGGGAAGTGAATGGTAATCCCACAGTTTAAAACTTTATTTTTGTAAATAAATACTTAACTCAAACACCAAACACATGTTTGTGCAGAAAAGCGTTTTACTTGAGGGATAGCTCAGTGGTTTGAGCATTGGTCTGCTAAATACAGCATTGTGAGTTCAATTCTTGAGGGGGCCACTTAGAGATCTGGGGCAAATATCTTTCTGGGGATTGGTCCTGCTTTGAGCAGCAGGTTGGACTAGATGATCTCCTGAGGTCCCTTCCAACCCTGATATTCTATCCCTTTAATTAAGGCCAGATTGAACTGATATTCCATGTCTGCATCTTCTAAAGGGAGATCTCCAGAAAAACAGGGAAGATGAAACTTGCCATGCTGGATATTTCTAAAAAAGTTAAGGTAGAATCCTGCCACCTCACTCCCAAAAACTTTTCAGGTTTTAGTTACTCTTCAGAAAGAAACAAAAAACACCCCAAACCCATTTGTTCTTTTATTTTTCAGGTCAGCCTCAAAGCCATGTTTAAAAAGTTTCTAACAGCTGCCAAATGTAAAATGTATCATGAACAGCAGTTCAACAGTTTACCTTCAAAACTAAACATTTCAAGACAGCCAGCATGAGAGATCACTTATGAATCTTTCTCTGATTCAAATCACACTGGGAAGTAACATGGTCATGTAGTTACAGCGGGGGAGCGGGATCCAGGGTTGTAGTGATTCCTTCTCTGATTTTTAAATGAGTAATTTGCTACCTCTCTCTGTGCTTCCGTTATCTGTAAACCTGAGGGAGTGTGGGTGTTTCCAGAATTATAGCACTCTGAGATCCTCCGACAGGAAGCGCACTGTATGTGCACGGTACCGCAACGAATGTTGGAAGGCACAGCTAGAAGTATTTTAAAATGAAGGTAACGGGGATCTTTAACAGGGTTCTTCTGAGCTTAAGGGGAAACACTGCGTGCCTACACGTGGATTTGGCAGACCCCTCTCACAGTTGCTGGTGGGATGGGATAGGTGGCTCATGCTGCTTTTGGATCAAGATGGTTGGGCTCAGAGTTAACTGAGTGCAGTACAATAAACCTGTCACCGAGTTCATGTGGGCTGTGAAATACAGATCATGGCAACAGTTCAACATAAAATAGCTGCTTTCAGTAGATACCTAATCTGCTGTCAAGCTGGAGAAAAGACCTATGTGGCTTGGATACTGCTGCTACCTGCATTGATCGCAGGAATATGATTCGACCAAATCCTTGAAAGGTTTCTTTAAGAGTCACCAGACACTTAAATCTCTTGTTGTGAGAAGAGTACATTGGAGCTCCGGGGCACTGGGAGAATTCACAACAGCTGGGATTTCTTGGGTAAAACCGTTATAAGATATTTGAGGTCCCACCACGGGGGCAGGGGAGCTCTTATTTCCTGAAGAACTCCTTAAAGTCAAATGCATGTTTTTCATTTTCAATGCACTTTGGAAGACGGAGGGGAGCTGACTCACACGTTCACAGCACCAGCCACTTCCAAGAAGAGCATAAAGCAGCAGTTATGAGTCAGCATAAGATGGGGAGTAACGTGTCTATTCCCCGCGCTCCACACACACTACAAACAGGATATTTTTGGCAGAGGCCCGGACTGTGTCGTCCCACAGAACAATATCCATTATCCTATCCAGAGAGTCAGCACCTAATCTGAAATAAATGAAGCCCAAGAAACAGTAAAGTCCAGGGCCAAATGCATCATCTAGCAGCTATCCTGATTATTTTTAGATGCACTGATTCCTCCCTTCTCTTCATGCAGCTGACCTGGACTTCAGTCTAATTTCCTAGTCTGGAGAAGTAAGTACCTCTGGATGTGGCCTCCTGCTGATGTGCATGTGGCAGAGCGGATAAGCAGGGACTTGGGCAGACAGAGGAGGAAGAGAAACTGTCTGCACAAGGAGGATCCGTGCAGTGGGTGGAATGGATGAGAAAAGCTCCTAAACGGAGTTCCAGGCCAGGAGGAAATTGGGAGATGAGTGACAAATCGGTCTGCCCTCTTCCCAGAGAGGTGATCGTGAGGTACCATCACCAGCACCATCCAGTCACTGGAGACCTGCCTGTGCCAGGCAGCTATCTGTGGGGAGACCCTAAGCCAGATCCTCAGCTAGGGTAAATTGGTGTAGTGATGGAGCGGAGGGTCTGGCTCCCTGTCACTCCAGCACTGCCAGCCATGGCTGTCCTTGGGGAATTCCCACGCAGTGTGGGGAGGATGATGTCCATTTACCCAGACTCCACTCTGTGTGCGGCCCCAGGAAAGGAGGGAGCACAATCACAGAGACGTTGGCTGCCCCTTTCCTTGCAGTGGGGCAGGAGCTGTTGCTGGAAGCCTCCTCTGCCCAGCACCTAAGTGCTGAGGTCCCAAGAAGTTTGTTTCTCTGAACACGTGGCGCTGTTTCTTTGCCCTCACCCCAGGACAATTAATCCCTTCCGTCTAGCAGGACAGCTCTTCACTGTAGCCAGATGGTCCAGATAATCACATACAGTGATCCTGGAAAGCAAAGGGTAAAAATGGGTTGTGCTGTGACTCCCCGCTGCGTGGAAAGCAGCTCATGCCCGTATGAGTAGATGGCCAAAATGCTGGCATCAGCAGTTTAGTTGGGGATTTTTCAGAGCAGGAAATCTTCTCTAAAGGCAGAAAAGCTAGTATTGCTTCCTCTTTCACTGCAAAAAGAAACCCTGGGTTAGTGAGGAATAGGAAGGACATTGGTTTGTGCTGTCAGGAAGGCTCACGTCAAAGCAGAGCTCACCGAATATTGAGCTGACAGCTCTGTGTTTCCTACTAGATCATTCCCATCACTCCAGCATCCCACACAGCATCTAAGTGTAATGGGAAAAGCACATACACTGCACCAGACTCCATCACAGTCCATTCCCAGCCTCTCATACACACTGAATAGCTTAGTGTTTAGGTCAAACTGTTACGATTCCATCAAACAGAAACAAGAGTTTTGGAGACCCAAACACGAAGGGACATTTAAAAATAAAACCAGGTTCATTTGGGTGTAAACAAAGGTGATGCAGTTCCAACAGCGTTGTGATAGTCCTTGAGAATGAGAGAGCGTGAAATGGACCAGAGGCAGAAAGTGAAACTAACCAGTCTAGACTCACAGCCTCAGCGGAGTTAAGTGCAAAAGGACCTTAAGTCTGAGTACCGATCATCTCCCTCCTACACCTAAGCAAAATGTAGCCCTCATCCCTGACTGGCACCCTTAAGGGCTGTTCAATATAGCCGATAATAAGCAAGCAGTGCAAAGTTAGTGACATGTTTATAATACTTTCAGTTTTACTAACAACGTCGTTAAATAACATGTATTGCACGGGTACGCACACGTACCACATATACATATCCAAGTTGTCACTATCTTATTATATGCAGTGTTGTTATAGTCATGTTGGTCCCAGGATACTAGAGGGACAAAGTGGGTGAGGTCATAGGTTTTATCGGACCAAGTTCTGTTGGGTTCTCTCCCCAACAGAAGCTGGTCCAATAAAAGATGTTAAAATAAAAGACATCTTGTATCTCTAATGTCATCCTATTGCCTAGCCTGCAGGGCTGGAATGATGATTACTGAGTATAGGGGAAAAATAACCCCAGCTCAATCTTTTCTGTTCCAAGAGAAGACTTCCCTTCCCATTATGGTGGCAAAGATTAACCCCGCTCTGACGCTTGGACGCTCTATTTTAAATGTCCTGGGAAGGTCCCTTCCAAGTCAGCTGTGCTGCTGGTGCTGGTCATCATGTGACCTGCTCATCTCCACCCTGATGAAAGGCACTTCCCATTTTCCCTTCTGAAGGGAAAGACACTGGAAATTCTCAAGTGCCCACAAAGATTCAGCTGAAAACTATGATGAACATGACCAGCGACCTTTGCTGAACAACTGATGAAAAGCAATGTTGCTAAGTCCCATGCCTCTGTGTACTCTCTGATTTCACAGGTCTAGCAGAGATAACAAAGGGAAGGGTCACCATTCAGAGGGCCCCAACTAGGGGCCACACTCAGACCCACTTTTCCATGCTCCAGCAAGGTGCTCCCTTTACTGCCCTGGCTACCTGCACCATGGGCTGATGGAGAGCAGCTTCTGCAGAGTCTTCCCTGGGGAACTCGTATGTGACTGGCAAAGGGGTGGGGAACTGGGGATCAGTTTGACTTTTTGAGTCACAATCTACTTCCTGTTCTGTTCCTGGGACAGCATAACATTGCACTGCTCAATCACAGAATATCAGGGTTGGAAGGTCATTTAGTCCAACCTGCTGCTCAAAGCAGGACCAATCCCCAGACAGATTTTTGCCCTAGATCCCTAAGTGGCCCCCCTCAAGGATTGAACTCATAGCCCTGGGTTTAGCAGGCCAATGCTCAAACCACTGAGCTATTCCTCCCCACAATACATGAGGCTTCCGGCCAAGTCATCCTTTGGCCCCATTGTCACAGGTCAGGGAACTGCATCTGTATCTCCCCTCTGTGGGACACCAAAGGCACTCATTCTAGACTCCTGGCTCCTCTGCCAGGACCCCTCCTGGGTGGAGGGAGGCTTGTATCTCTCTCTTTCCTGACCAGGTTTTTTCCAGACTGCGCAGTTGCCTGCCTATACTATAAAATCTCCAGCAAGGCAGACTGCTTAGCCAACCCAATGTCTGCACTTTGCTTTCTCTTCGAAGGCTTACGAACAGCAAAACTGGAAGCAGTTATGCATTACCACACAGCTCTTGTTAAGCAGGCTCATTTATTCTTAAAGGTGAAAGCATCATGGAGCAAACCTTTAAAAACCAAGAGACGTTCCTATGTGCCTGCTACAAGCTTACCAGAGATCACCCCTCAATTTCACGGGGCCTCAGTGGGCAGAAGTCCTTCCAATCCTTCCCAGGCAGGATTGAGGCCCTCCTGTAGACAGACGGGGGCTCTGTTTATTTGCTGGGTCCTACAGAAGAGAAACCCTGAGATGGTTCAGGCAATTTATCCCAAAATCCTTTCTTTCCTTGTTGGTCTCTGGAGAATCTAGTTTGAACCAGTATATCCCTGGCCCACAAAGCTACATAAACTTTATACAGTAAGAGCTCTCAAAGATATCGCAAGAAGTTGCCATATCTGTCACTCCCATGACAGCAAATACTAATTTGCGAGTGCAGAACGGATCCTCCAGCCAGCCCTGTGGGGACCCAGTGGAAGTCTGGTCTGGGATACAAACAGAAATGGAATGCAGCCACTTCAGAAACACATTATAAATTAAATCGCACCAGGGCCTGCAAGATCTCCTTGGAAAAGTTAATCCAAAGGCGTTGTGTAACTAGTTGAGTTCTCCTGCAATCATTTGTCCCACTTTGTGGTTGGCAAGGAAAGTAACTATCCTGCGAAGTCTCAGGGTTCTCTTTTAGATGGCCAGATTTTAGCAAAATCTTCACTCGGATATGCAGTTTAGGAGCAATCCAGGCTTTTTATACAGCCAATGCAATGACCTCAAACACGTCTGGCACGCAGGCAGGCTGGCTTATGTGTTACAATCACTTCACCCAGACTCTGTTTAACATTCACATTCTTACATGAAGAGGCATAAAAATAGCCACAATGAGCAGATTGCCTCTGGTATTGCTGGACTTCACCTGTGGGAAGAAACTGGGGTTTATAGCTTATTACAGTGGCACATCTTTCCAGGAGTTGCTAATTACCCATGGTATTTTAGACAATATTACTGGCTCCAAGGCCTTTCTGCACTTTTCTGAAACAAACCGAACACAAAAATATTGGAACCAAGAGCTGGAACGCATGACTGAAATCACAACTTCACGACGCAACCTTGCCCTCTCTCATGGATGTATCTGACCCTCAATATCCTTGTTCTAACCCAGCTCTGCAAAATGCTTTGTCATCTACCGATGAAAAAGTGCTGCTTGGATTATTATTGTAGTACTTATTTGTATTACTCCCTAGTGTACAAGTGCCATAGTCACAGGCCAGGATGCCAGGGTACAAACACAGAACACAAGGATGGTCCCCACCCCAAGGCATTGCTATAATTGCTGACTTTTCAATTTAATTCTCTTCTAACATGCATTTTTAACCCAACTTGGTTTGCTTGGAGGCAGTCTGTGTGGTGTGACTCAGCAATTGGATCAGACACTGACAGGCCCCATAAGATGTAATTCAGCTATGAACTCCCCTGAACACCAGAGCACTAACAGCCTCATGTCTCTAGGTGGCTACTGAGTTGGGGTGTCCAGGTTTTTGGGGTGCTCAATTTGAGTCACCTTTTTCAGAGGTGTTCTCCCACTGAAGCCAGCTGCAGTTGTGAGTATTCAGCACCTGGAGTGGGGCGAGGGAGCGGAGGGAAGAGCCCAGGGTGTCTCAAAAGCCAGACACTCAAAAATGAAGCAGCTGAAATCAGTGGCCACGTCTGAAAATGTAAGCGATCACCTTCCCACGTGATGGGATTAGTATCCCCCCGCCCAAGCACCACCCATCCAGGTGCCTTTCATGCAAACCTTGACTGCAGGCCTACTCCTATCATTGAACTGGATGGCCCAAATCCCTGGGGGGCTGTCAATCAGTGGATGTGCCAGTTTACACTGGCTGAGTATCAGGTCTGACTGGATGAGTGCCATTAGTCAGCACTGCACCCGGCAGGAACAGCTCTTCAACCTACCAGCCAGGGGTTCTCTGGTTTGGTGGGTAGAGCAAAACACACACCCACAGCTCAGGGAGGTAACATCAGAGCAGCATTTGTGCTCAGGAAGCCTGGGGCCCTGGGCCGTTTTCACACATAACACATCCAACCTGCAGAGATTAGAGGGTTTAAGACCCGAAGTGACCATTAGATCATCTAGTCGGATCCTCCTGTATAACAGAGACTCTTACATTTCACCCAGCTACCCCTGTACTGAACCCAGTAACTTGTGTCCAGCTAAAGCTCCTCTTCTACGAAGGCCTCCAGTCTGGATCTGAAGAGATCAAGAGTTGGAGAATCTACCACTTCCTTGGGTAGTGTGGCCCAGTGGTTAGTCCCTCTCACTGTAAAAAGTGTAATGCCTAATTTCAATTTGCCTGGCTTCTGCTTTCAGACATCCATTCTTGTTCTGCCTTTCTCCACTCGCCCCTTAGGACTGGCGCATTGCTTTCTCCCTGTGAATGTACTTTACATACACTGTAATCAGGTCGCCTCTCGAGTTTTTTACGTCTCTCATAGTAAGTCATTGTTCCAGCCCTCGAATGATTTTTGTGGTGCTTTTCTGCTCTTGCAACAATTTTTCAATACCTATTTAAAAGGTGGACACCAGACCTGGGTGCAGTGTTCCAGTGGCGGATACAGAGATAAAGTCACCTCCCTGCTCCTACTCACTGCCCCCCGTTTATACATTCCCTGCTCCTATTCACTGCCCCCCATTTATACATTCCAGGGACACATCAGCTCTTTTGGCCACAGCACGGCACTGTGAGCTCATGTCGAGCTGCTTGTCCACCCGCACCCCTAAATCCTGTCTGAAGTTACTGCCTGTATTCCTTGTTCAGAGAGGTAGGACCTCCCCTTTGGCTGTATCAATACACATTTGATTGGAACAGGCCCATTTCAAGAAGTGACCCCTCTGGATGATAACAGCCCTGTCCTCATCATTATTTACCACTCCCCCAATCTTTGCGTCACCTGCACATTTCATCAGCAGTGGTTTTATAAGCATCTCTACTTCATTGATACAAATGCTGAACAGAGTCGAGACTCGTAGTGACTCCTGCCATATCCCGCTGCAAACCCCCCCAGTCCCATGCTGATTGCCTATTCACAGTTCCCTTTGGAAAGCTCTGTTAGCCAGCTCTTCAACTGCCCTGCACAAACAATGACGACTCAATCCTACAGCCATCCCATGGCGTTAGTGTCACAGAGCGGGGAGCCAAGGCAAGAGGAGGGGATGAGACCTGAGTACGGTTAGGCAGTACCTCAGAAGCAGTGAGACAGCGAGTAAACTGAGGAGCTCCTGGCTGGGAGCCCCATGCTCGGCCCATGCTGCTTTTACCTACCACAGCACTGCAGTTTACCTGATTCCTTCGCGGCTCACCAGTGCCCTTTCAGAGGCCTCCCTGTGCTTGGACTGCTGCCTTGATCAGCACACGAACGGCTGAACGATTGCTCCGAGAGCCGTGGGAGCACCAAGGGTATGATCAGTGTCTGTGGAGTGTGCTCAACAGGGACATCTGCTATCCCTCTACAAACGGGGGCCACTTGTGCTCCCCCTGGCACTGGCTGATGGGCATGGGGGGGCATATACTGTGCCGTTGTCAGCTCCCACTAACAGGAAAGGAGATGTGTTAGGGCCAAAATACAGCTGCTCACATGTGTGTGTGCTGCCCTCCCAGCCCTCCAGGGCCCATGCAGAGGAGGGCTCTGGTGGCTCCCTGAGCACTAAAGGGACAACTTAGGGAGTGCAGATGGGATAGCGTAGGGCTGCCAGTGCCTGGCTGCAACACCTGCACACAAGTTAAACCCACACCCCCTCTGTCGGGTGCACACAGTGAGGGTAGCCAGTCTGTCCAGATACCCCATGGCTTGAACCAAGGAGGACTGGAGCAAGTCCCCCACAGCCCTGGGGTGTACAGCTGAGAGGGGAGCTCCCCTCTCCCCACACATTCGCACATGGTCAGCTCCATTTTTGCTCCAAGACGCCCTCTTCCTATTCCATGGATGTTGACAGCGGAACGGCACTAGTCTGCAGCATGTGCTCCCGGCCGTCTGCGTCCCACGCAGGAATGTGCGAGATCAGAGGTGCAAGATGTTTTAAAGTCTACGCAGAGCAACAGTGACATAACCACACTCCCCTCCCCATCTTCCACTGCCACCCAGCTGCTGGCTACACGTGTGTGTGGGGGGTGAGGTATTCCAGAACAGCTTGTACTTTAAACCCAACGCACTATTAAAAACCAGGAACATATTTATGGAGAGGGGTAGCTGTCCCGCACAGATATGTCCTCTTAGATCTTTTATGGAGACTTCCCCGACTAGGTTTACAGCTGTTAAGATGTCAGATCATCATTGGTTGCTCTCGGGGAAGTTGCTGCAGTTAGTCAGTCAGAACGAGTTTCTGTTTTGGAGGAATTAATTTGTCTGAATAATGTCATCCTAGTTAAACAAAACATTAAGAAAAAGACTGCAGTGAGCGAGCCCTGCTCCCTGAACGGATGCCTATATATGGGAACTAGCCAGTGTCAAAAGGTTGCTGCTGAGTCAAACGGGAGCAATGTTTTATGGAGGGGGAAAAAAATACTTGCAGAAACATCAGCTGCTTGAAATGTTGACGTGCCTTTCTGCTCTGAACAGTGTGCAGGCTACCTGGCGGACCTGCTGCCTGTGTCTGTATCAGAATCAGACTGGCTGACAGTGACCAAAATAAAACATTCTTCCTTTAGCCCTGCAGAGGAGACAGCTCGGGGAGAGCGAGTGGAGTCGAATTCCTTCTTGGGTGGCAATAGAATTGTTGACCATGTTCCCAACAGGCACTAGGGCTACAGAGGGTGTCACTGAAAGATTCGGAGGTGCAGCCATGTTAGTCTGGAACCACAAAAACAACGAGGAGTCTGGTGGCACTTTAAAGACTAACAGTTTTATTTGGGCATAAGCTTTTGTGGGTGAAAACCCCACCTCTTCAGATGCATGGAATGAAAATTACACATGCTCTGATGGGGCTACGCAGGTATCGTTATGGGCCTCATTTGGCCTGACGATCTGCTACTGCAGCGGATGGTGCACAAAATGAAAGAACCCAGCTTGACTCTCAGATCTCAGGGGGAGCTTGTGGTGGTCACAGTAAAGGGAAAAACAACTATCTACAAGAAATAGGAGGAGGGATCAAAGATGAGATCATGCAGCCACTTGGGCAGCTTTGAATGCCCAATTTGACGGTTCCTGAAGATACAAAATACTTTAACAACCTAAAAATTTTCCCCTCCCCTCCACTGCTCAATCCCAAAATATCAAAAGCAATTTTGGGTTAAGCAGAGTTTATGAAACATATGGTTCAATGGAATAAATTAAAATGCACTTGAGTCATGGGAATACAAAAATGCTTCTTACAAAACCAACAGAACAAATAAGTCATATTGTGCCATAGAAAGCCAATTTTCCCTCACAAAGCTAGCTCTAAAACAAACAGTTTCCAAGATACCAGGCCACATCCCAGTCCAGAGCAAATGTATATTCCAACCACGTTTTAAACCCTGTGAAACCAGGGATTTCCAATGGGAACCCACAGATACTAGAAAGCAGTAACCGCTAACTCTGTTAAATACCCTTCTTTAAAGGTGGCCTTAATGCTCCTCTGAGCATCTCTCTCTGGTTATATTATGGCAGCGTGCACACCGCAGCTTAACCTCTCCCCTGCTACGCTCCAGTCCCTGTGTGCCCTCCCCATGAACACGAGGCGTGCGACCGGGACTCGCGTTTGTGTGGGGTGCAAGGGCCAGGCACAATGCAGCCCTTGGGAAACACGGCTCTCCCTGTCTACCTCCCCCGCTCCATGCTCTGCTGTCATGTTTATTGTTTCAGTAGCACCAAGAGTGCCAAACATCAGAGTTGGCCACCTACTCCTCTGCAGAGCAGGCCCCCGGAACCAGCCACCCTTCCCCTGCTCCCTGGCGGCATGGCCTCAATGAAGCAGCGCCTCCCCTGGCTGGCTGCTGTGCATGGAACTCCCCTGAGACTGAACTGGTTGTGCAGCAGCTTCCCTGTGATGGTAGGGGCTGGGTAGCCACACGGTTGTTAGAGACTCAGGAGACCTAAGTTCAAGTTCCTACGCCACCACACACTTCCTACGTGTCCTTGGGCAAATCACTTAGTCTCTCTCTGTGCCTCAGCTTCCAACCTGTACAATGGGGATAACAACGCTGCTCTTCTTCACATGGGACACAAGCTCTCAAGGTTGCGGATCCCTGCAATAGGGATCCTACAGGTATTACTCCAGTGGTCCCCAAACTGTGGGGTGTTTCCCCATAGGGGGGGCATGGAGAAACATTCAAGAGGGATGTGGGGGGCCCAGGCCAGCCTCCACAGGGGGTGGGGAGGGAGCACCACCCAGCCCCGGTCTGGCCCCAGCCAAGGCCTCAGCCCTTGGCTCCAGGCCCAGTCCCAGCCTGGGTCCTGCTCCCAGCCACAGCCCCAATCGTGGCCCCACTCCTAGCCATCACTCTCAACTGTGGCTTGGGAGGGAGGGGGCGTGGACGGGGTAAGGCGGGTGAGATGAAAAGTTTGGGGACCACTGAATTACTTGGATTCTCTGGTAACAGAGGTCACTTAGGTACCTTAGATAGACTCTAGGCATCAGGAGCCATTAACATAAATCCATCTGGCTCTGATTCAAGCAATGATAAATTCTCTCTCTCTAAAACAAAAACAAGCTCTCTTCATGAGTGTGTGAATAATCAAAGCAAAGATGAACATTATTAAAAAAAACACAAGTTTAAAAACAGCATAATTGCTTTGCCCTCAACACATAAGGAATGGTTTATTACTGCCACATTGTCTTCTGTGATTCATCGGACAGTGCATTTAAACATGTGGGAAATACAGGGTTTGCTAAAATATTGTTATGTAAAATGGGAAAAATGATATTTTCCTATTTCACTCCAAGCCAGAGGAGTCACTATGACCCATTCTCTGGTTCAAGGAGCATCACAAAGAATCTGATTCTGATCTGATTCCCAAGGCTTTTACCACGGATCTATTCCGTTCACTTTCGCTGAGTTACTTCAGATGTATCCGAGAGCCAAATTAGACCTTAATGGCTTCAAACTTTCAACGACAGCTGTGAAATAAACACCATGCACATTTCTCAAGGCTCTTCTTTCTGCAGCAGGTCAAAAGATCATTTACCTCAGGTTTCTAATGAATTGTGTGGAATTGGGAGTCGTGAATATCTTATCAAAATATGCCAGCAACGCAGACTCAGTCATGCAGTCAGAAGTGTTAACTTTAGCTCACTTTAGCAATTACTGATTCACTCAATGTTTTTTATATATGAGTTCTCCTCCTCCTCCTCTCCTTTTGGCAGAAGCAGATTTTAAGGTTATTCACAGGAACAGACTTTATTTCCAGTTCAACAGACAGACAGACAGGCCAGCATGCCTGACTTCAGCACTTAAAAGAAGTCTTTACTTCTGTATTAGTGCAACAGTATTGGTGTTTTTGGCATTTTAGCTTTAAGGGAAAACAAGCATTCAGGCTAAGGGCCCAACTGGATCTAAATCAGGCCTTAAACACACAGATATAAAGATGGCACAGAAATTAACAGAAGCATTTCAGAAAGGCGGAAGTTACAGCTTGCCAAAATATTTTGTTTGAAACTTTTTTTTTTAAAACAAAAAAGCCTCCCTCCCAATCAAAACAGAAATTTTGGTGGGAGGGGTCTGATTCTGATGAACTTTTGGAGGTTTCTGATTGAAAATTTTTCAGGGGTTTTTTTTGGATGAAAATCCAAAAATGTCTGAAGAAAACTTTCAAACAAACACATATTCATCAACAACTTGGGTGGGAACAACATTTCCTCACCACTTAAGCTGAAGCCCAGTTTGCTCCCACCAAGCTGAGAATGAGAGTCCCGAAGTCATTGCACATAAAAGGGAGGTGGCTTTACAGAGGCTCACAGGGAGTTCCCCCGAAGTGCGAGGGGCAGCCTGGGAGAAAGCACAAAGGGGCTTGTTTGAAAATTTAACGAGATGCCCATGGAGGCTGGGATCATGGGCTGATCAGAGGTGGGAGCTGACTTCTCAGCAGTGAATTAGAGATGCCAGGTAAGGAGGGGCTAGGCCAGGTAGGGCCCTGCAAATGAAGAAAGTATCTTATGTTTGATGTTTCGTATATCCTGTTCCCACCTCATCTGCACAGGTGAGCCAAGGCGGATCTTGTTTAGCCTGCTGTAAGCGAGAGCAGTAACTCCATTCAAGTCAAAGCACTCTGGAGTTACAGCAGTGCAACCACAATCAGAATCTCATAGATTCAAGGTCAGAAGGGACCATTATGATCATCTAGTCTGACCTCCTGCACAATGCAGGCCACAGAATCTCACCCACCCACTCCTGTAACAAACCCCTGACCTATGTCTGAGTTACCGAAGTCCTCAAATTGTGGTTTAAAGACCTCAAGGTGCAGAGAATCCTCCAGCAAGTGACCCGTGCCCCATGCTGCAGAGGAAGGCGAAAAACCTCCAGGGCCTCAGCCAATCTTCCCTGGAGGAAAATTCCTTCCCGACGCCAAATATGGTGATCGGTTAAACCCTGAGCATGTGGGCAAGACTCACCAGCCAGCACCCAGGAAAGAATTCTCTGTAGTAACTCAGATCCCATCCCATCCAACATCCCATCACAGACCATCGAGCATATTTACCTGCTAATAATCAAAGATCAATTAATTGCCAAAATTAGGCTATTCCATCATACCATCCCCTCCATAAACTTATCAAGCTTAGTCTTGAAGCCAGATATGTCTTTTGCCTCCACCACTCCCCTTGGAAGCCTGATCCAGAACTTCACTCCTCTAATAGTCAGAAACCTTTGTCTAATTTCAAGTCTAAACTTTCTAATGGCCAGTTTATATCCATTTGCTCTTGTGTCCACATTGGTACTAAGCTTAAATAATTCCTCTCTCTCCCTGATATTTATCCCTCTGATATATTTATAAAGAGCAAGCATATCCCCGCTCAACCTTCTTTTGGTTAGGCTAAACAAGCCAAGCTCTTTGAGTCTCCTTTCATAAGACAGGTTTTCCATTCCTCGGATCATCCTAGTAGCCCTCCTCTGTACCTGTTCTAGTTTGAATTCATCCTTCTTAAACATGGGAGACAAGAACTGCACACAGTATTCCAGGTGGGGTCTCACCAGTGCCTTGTACAACGGTACTAACACCTCCTTATCTTTGCTGGAAATACCTCGCCTGATGCATCCCAAAATCACATTAGCTTTTTTAACGGCCATATCACATTGGTGGCTCATAGTCATCCTGTGATCAACCAATACTCTGAGGTCCTTCTCCTCCTCTGTTACTTCCAAATGATGTCTCCTCAATTTATAACCAAAATTCTTGTTATTAATCCCTAAATGCATGATCTTGCACTTTTCACGATTAAATTTCGTCCTATTACTATTACTCCAGTTTACGAAGTCACCCAGATCTTCCTGTATGATATCCCGGTCCTTCTCTATGTTAGCAATACCTCCCAGCTTTGTGTCATCCGCAGACTTTATTAGCACATTCCCACTTTGTAACCCCTTGCAGCCAGTTCCACAAAATTTTTTTTTTCTCTCTCTGTATTCTACCTACCTTGCCTAGATTTAAGGTAATTTGCACTGATGAAATGATACCAGTATAGTTGCCTTGCCTTCGTGTGACTTACCCCAGCTGTAACAAGGATCCTAGTAATTACTCACCTTCCTAAAACGCTCATCGATCTGTAGGTGAAAGATGCTGTGGTAGTGCTAAGTGTCAATTTAACTAATGGTAACAAGTAAAATTATTAACTGACTCCTCACTGCTCAGCTGTCTGTAATTCCTACTTTTTTTACTGTCAGGAATGGTCGCGTTATTACTTAGTCCTGCCTTGAGTGCAGGGGACTAGACTAGACGACTTACTGAAATTCCTTCCAGTCCTACACTTCTATGATTCGATAACGTCTCTGGAGCAGCTAAGCCAATTGTAAATGGGGGAAAGTATACCGTGCTGATCAAGGGCAACAGTTTGCTGAGTGCATAAATGGAGCAGAAAGTCTGCCACCATCCCAGAAATTTCAGAATGAGCATGTGGCTGATTCCACTGCTAAGAGCACTGGGACTTATTCTGCAATGAGGGAGGGAAAGAGTCCAAAGATGACTGCACTTCCTGCAGAGAGGGGACACTTGCAGTACGTTTTGCTCAGAAGAGTACCAGTCTAAGCAATGCTACGTTATTTTGTAGAGTCTTGAACTATGCTTGGAGGTAATCAGCATTCACTGAAAATGGACTGCTATTAGCTACTGGCAAAAGCTGATTATAAGTGTCTGCACTGCAATACGTTTTCCTTCCATTTACAAGAGGAGTAAAATACCAGGGGAAACATCCCATTTGCCAGTGTTTCGAGGGCAGTACGGTCTACATACAATTATCGAAAGAATAACAGGAAATTGACCCATTTACTCTGAAAAGTTCCTATCATGTTCTGCACTATTTCATATCATGTCCATTTGTGAACAAGTCATTTCTCCTCAGGGGCAGAAGATAACTTGTCAACATGCACACACGCCCCCTTTCCATTGCCAGGCACAAAACTATCACAAACAAGCATTTCCTTGCGCTCTGCTTCATTTTTCTCTTCATCATCTTTTTTTAATAAATGGTGCTAAGTAGAAAAGTCAACTGACTGTAAATAAACTAAATTCCACCCTCATCTTATCTTAAGAATAGTTTTTTGGACAGAATATATTCCACCCACATGGTCTCTGGTCTGATCTGACTGCTCTTCTCAGTACCAGAGAAATCAGATAACAGCCTGCATGGAATAGCGCTTAGAAAACAGAAACATTTGGCAACTACTGTCTGCATTACCGGCACATTGCAATACGGGCTCCATGCCCTATAGCCGGTCGAGGGGCTTTCCTTTAGTGTTAAGGAAGTGGCCCTCCTGTGGGTGTTTCTTTTAATTCTGCACAGTGCTTATTATCTGTATTCTGGCAGTGCCCACATCGCACTAGATGCTGTCCAGAGCACATGGGAGGCGGTATGGTCTCATGGACAGGGCACTGGAATGGGAATTAAGAGATCCGAGCACTATTCTCAGCTCTGCCACTGACTTGCCATGTGGTTTTCAGAAAGTCCCCCTCCTGCCCCGTCAGTCTTGTCTCTTTAGAGTGTAAGGTCTTTGGGGCAGAGGGGCGGTCTCTTCCTTTTATGGCTACGTACTGGAGCAAGGTGCTGATCCCAACCACTGTTTCTCGGTGCTACTGTAATATAAGTAATCACGACAGAACGATGGAATCAGTGCCCCAAAGGTCCTGCAATCTAGAGACACTGGAAGGGTGGAAAGAGGAACACCAAAGCGCACACAGTCGATATGTACCTCCTGGGCCTGCAGCTCTCACTGGCATTGGTTAGAACTGGGGGAGCTCAGCCTCTCCCAAAAATCAGACTCCACGTGCATGAATCAATCTATTCCAAGATTTAAATGACAAAGGAGAATGGAAGAGCCAACAGGACCCGGACTGGGGGCCACACTCAACAGTCTACTTTGTTCCATACTGCTGTTATATCAGGCCCAATGAAGATTAACCCAAAGCAAGGGTCAGAGCTTACATAGGGGTTTTTAGGCCCCCACTTTTTAACTTCTGACACAGGAGGGAAAGGGGCACAACCAAGATGCCCAAGCACCCTCAGCTGCTGTTTCAGTTCCTAGCAGTGTAAGTTAGAGCAGCTCTCAGGCTTCTCTAACATGAAACAAAAGGGGAGCGGTTCTGCACAGATGCTGCAACAGATCGGTGCTGATGAGCTTTGCACACATGCACACACCGAACAGCACGCCTTTGCCTGCGTACACCCGAGCAGCACCCTGTGCAGATTAGCTTCACCCTTGTGTCTTTAGTTGTGTCTCTTACAAGGCTGGACGGAATTAAGCAGACGGTCCAAGGATGATCTGAAATGTGCGTCAAATGGACATTCTGGGTCAACTGACTCGGGCTCACACTACGGGTCTCTTTCTAGCCTCGCAAGTCAGTTGACCCAGACTCTGAGACTCACTGCCATGTTTTGTTTTGCTGTGTAGATGTAGCCTCGGAGGGGCCACGCTTCTTTGCTTTGTGACTCCAGATCAGAGTTGCTCCGTTTACAGGAGAGTTTCCCGATTTGGCCAGTCCTACAAACTCCTAAGGCCTTGAATCTGCCCGGGTTGCTTCCTGCTTGGAGCGTCACCATCAGTACTGAAGGTTCCGCAACCAGAACTGTCCTGGCAACTTTGCTCAGGAAGCGCAAGGCAGATCACTAGACCCTGGCTGCCTCAGCTTCTGCTGGGCCGAGAGGAGCGAATCCTAGGTTTTGTTGCTGCAGTCAGCCGATAAGACTCAAAGGATGAAGAGAGATCAGCATCCTGCTGGGGAGAGGTGCTATTTTTACACTGGTTTTCACCATAACGACACTTTATGGAAAATAAGATAATACTGCTTTACGAATTAATAAATCCCTCACGGCATGAACAAACAAAATACACCAGGCACAGCTAACTCATGCATAGCCCGTACCGTCTACCAATGATTTCTTTTTTCCTGTTAAAAAGGGAGATTTGGGGGGCTGAGGGGAATTACGAAAGGAGGGCATCCTGCAGCAGCAGGCTTTGATTCAGAGGGACTGCTTCTCTTTGGACCTATAAAACCACCAAATCCACTGCAGCTCTTGGTGTCTGTTTTGTGTCCCCAGAAAGATTGCTTGAGACTGTTTAGCTCTCAAGCAAGTGCCTCTGAAAACAAAGAGTGTTTCCACACCAGCTTTTGGGGCTCCAGCAGGAAACAGGAGAAGGAGGGAGAGGAAGAAAAGATGCTTTCCCCTCTGGTTGGGAAGATTTCACTGCTTGCTGGTTAAGTGGTTTTTGCCCTCTGGACAACATGTGAAAGAGAACACCAGAGGGCATTGCCTGCCTGGAAATACAGCTGCTGCTCACTCATAATGACAGCCAGATTCATTAAGCTCCCTAAAAGATAATTAAAAAAATTAAGAGGTGGACACGCCCTGGGTCTCCACTTACCTTTTGTCTCTATGAGCTGAGAGAAGAATGTCCAGTGGCTAATTACAAATGACTGCCCCGGAGGAAGAAGCTGCAGATTGCACTTTGTCTGCAAAGCTGTAATCAAAGCATCCCATGAAACTCATGCGCAGGCAGAAGACTGGGGGGGGGGGGAAGGGGGGTGGTAGCAATGCAGGGGTAGGGTGCTCCCTGACCCCCGGTTGGGGGTGCTTGAGCATCCGGATTCATTAGCCCCAAAGGTGGCGCAATGGGGTGCAGCAACTGATATGCCAGTTCATTTGGTTGGCATGACTGTCGCTACAGCACAGCTTCTGGGGTGCGTGCGAATTCCATCGCCCCCAAACCCATCATAGCTCCTGGGCCTTTATGCAGTAAAAGCTCTGTTATCCTGCACTTTGGCAACCGGAAAGCTCTATTAACCAACATTTCTGATCTCTCCCAATACAAATCTTCAATCTAGTAACCAGGACGAGTATACTGCCCAGGAGGTTATGCAATCGCACATTCTTCACTCTACTTTTTATGCAAAAGAGTCATAAAGGCATAAAGACAAGTCAGCAAGTGGATATCGGGGGATGTATTCAAAAAAGCAGCTTCCAGGTATGTCATAGAGTCATTACAGATTCAGCTCAACCTCCTATGCCTTCTACATCTACAATGGCAATTGATGTTGATAATGATGACCCTGAGCACTGCACAGGGAACTACAGACCAGTCAGCCTCACCTCTGTCCCCAGAAAAATCATGGAGCAGGTCCTCAAGGAATCCATTTTGAAGCACTTGGAGGACAGGAAGGGGATCAGGAACAGTCAACGTGGAGTCACCAAGGGCAAGTCATGCCTGACCAAGCTGATTGTCTTCTATGAGGAGATAACTGGCTCAGTGGATATGGGGAAAGCGGTTGACATGATCTATCTTGACTTTAGCAAAATTTGTGATACGGTCTCCCACAGCATTCTTGCAAGCATGTTAAAGAAGTATGGATTGGATGAATGGACTGTAAGGTGGCTAGAAAGCTGGCTAGATCATCAGGCTCAACAGGTAGTGATCAACGGCCCAATGTCCACTTGGCTGTTGGTATCAAGTGGAATGCCCCAGGGGTCGGTCCTGGAGCTAGTTTTGTTCAACATCTTCATTAATGATCTGGATGATGGAATGGATTGTACCCTCAGAAAGTTTGTGGATGACACTAAGCTGGGGGGAGAGGTAGATATGCTTGAGGGCAGGGACAGGGTCCAGAATAATCTAGACAAATTGGAGGATTGGACCAAAAGAAATCTGACGCGGTTCAACAAGGACAAGTGCAGAGTCTTGCACTTAGGACGGAAGAATCCCATGTGCTGCTACAGGCTGGGGACTGACTGGCTAAGCAGCAGTTCTGCAGAAAAGGACCTGGGGATTACAGTGCACAAGAAACTGGATATGAGTCAACAGTGTGTCCTTGTTGCCAAGAAGGCCAATGGCATATTGGGCTGCATTAGTAGGAGCACTGCCAGCAGATCGAGGGACGTGATCATTCCCCTCTATTCAGCATTGGTGAGGCCTCATCTGGAGTACTGTGTCCAGTTTTGGGCCCCACACTACAAGAAGGATGTGGAAAAATTGGAAAGAGTCCAGCAGAGGGCAATGAAAATGATCAGGGGCTGGGGCACATGACTTACAAGGAGAGGCTGAGGGAACTGGGATTGTTTAGTCTGCAGAAGAGAAGAGTGAGGGGGGATTTGATAGCTGCTTTCAACTACCTGAAGGGGGGTTCCAAAGAGGATGGAGCTCAGCTGTTCTCAGTGGTGGCAGATGACAGAACAAGGAGTAATGGTCTCAAGTTTCAGTGAGGGAGGTCTAGGTTGGATATTAGGAAACATTATTTCACTAGGAGGGTGGTGAAGCATTGGAATGGGTTCCCTAGGCAGGTGGTGGAATCTCCATTCTTAGAATTTTTAAGGTCAGGCTTGACAAAGCCCTGGCTGGGATGATTTAGTTGGGCTTGGTCCTGCTCTGAGCAACCAGGACTGGACTAGAAGACCTCCTGAGGTCTCTTCCAATACTAATCTTCTATGATTCTAAGAGCCTGAAGTGCCTTCTGAATCATCAAAAGAAGACTAAATTACGTTCAGTATAGTTTTAGTGTTAAGTGTACTTTTAGTGATGTGAGTGTAGGCCATAAACGGCCCAGAGTGATATGTAGTGTTATAACATAACTACTGTATAGAAAACTTTACCTGTATATACCTAAGTGCTTCAAGAAACCAGCCACTCTGCAGTGCAGTATTACTACTGGATTGGTGAGTACCTATCTACTATTTTATACTTTATTCATTTTATTGTATTCTAATTCTTTGAAAATTGGTATTCCATTGGTAAGTATAACTCTTAGTTAATCGGAATTTTTGACTAATTGGCACCCCTCATTCCCCCAACATGCCGGTTAACACAGCTTTTACCGTACTTGGAAGAGATGACTTTTGCCTATCGGGAATAACTCTGCAATCCTCTTAAGGACTGATCCAAAGTCTGCTGATATCAGCGGGAGTCTTTTGACTGGCTTCAATGGGCTTTGGACCAGGCCCTCATCTGGTAAACTGCTTAATCATTATCAGCGAGCCAAGCTCGTTTAAAGGTAGGCTGGACAAAGGAGGTCTGAACAGATGTGCCCTGATCTTGATCCCACTGACATCAAGCGGCAGAAGACCATCAACTTTAATTTCCACGGTTTTATCAGATGAGGCATGGACTGAAACCTACACTGCTGCAAGTGAGGAAGTTCACATCCTGCGCTAAGACCCAGCTCCAGATCTACGCATGTCCTTAGTCCTTCTGCTGCTCTGCCCTCTGCACAAAGGCAAATTTCATTCTATATGTGGAAATTCCTTTCCAAATTCTTCTGCTTCCATGAGAGCTTTAGATATACACTTCTCTCTTTTCTTTTCAAAAGAGGGAAGAAAAGTAACTTATGCCCTCCTGCCAACATACATACATTTTGGGGAAAAAATGCAGAATCTGTAGCTGGAGGAGCTAGTATCAGAGTATAAAAAAATATTAAACATTATGTACAAAGAAAACATAATTAGCTCCTGTGGGATCTAAAAAAAAAATTACCGACGAAGAAGGAGAAAATGGATAATTCACTCCTGGGTTTGCCAAGTCGTGAATTATTTAATAATCACTCCCTACCAGACGGAATATATTTATCCACCCCATTGGAGCACACTTTGCAATTTATTTACACTGCTTTTAAAATATGATTATTTATTTAAAAAATAAAGAAGGTATGCACAAGGGAGAGGGGGAGTAAACACACAAGCTAAAGGGAAAAAACAGAACATCTCATTAGTCTTTCTGATTGTGTTAGGGTATTACAAACTAAAATTCATATGAATGCTGTTTATTGCATCTATCGTGATTATCTTCAATATTAAAACATAGAAATGAAAACTAGAATGTGTACCCTCCAAGGAGCACCTTTATGGTATGCATTAAACGGCATGGGTATACTTCTGTTAGCCACGTGCTCTTGTGCAACTAAGGTTTGATCTAGCTCCCATGAAAGTCAATGAAAATACTCTCAGTGATTTCAATGGGAGCCGGAGCAGGCTTCCGAAACATTTCTCACAGGGCCAGACTGTGCTCTGACTTACACCTGCAGTGAATCCAGAGTAACTCCAGTGACATCAGCGGAGTCACTCTGAATTTACACCTGGGAACACAGAGCAGCACTTGGGTCCAAAGATTTGATCAGCTGCTTATTTTAAAATGTCAGGGAGTCCCACAAGTTTATTCTTGCCTTTATATTTCACTACATGTTGTTGCAATTACAATACCCTTCCCAAACAAAAAGCTTTGCCCAGCTAAAGTTAAGCGCACTAGTGACAAACACTTGTCAGATCAGACTCCACAGAGGCCTTGAGAAACCTGTGTGGACATTAAATGGGCATACACAAGGTAAAAACCTATTAAAAAACCTAAGGACATTTCTAAGCCAAAAGAAATTCTTTGATAATGTACTGCAATAATTCATTTTTGTTTGATTTTCTTTTAAAACTCCACCAAGGTTCTTCAGAGATCTTAAATGCAGGAAATGATCAGCAATGGCTGTTCAATAAATTAGAGGTAAAATTTTCAGGCACCTAAGTCCAATGTTCAAAAGTGACGTAAGCCCTTAAGGAGCAGAGTGGATAAAAATTCTGATTTAAAAACCCAACAACATTTAAAAAACGAGTTTTTTTTATTTAAATCAGATTTTTTTATGTTAAGGCTGAACGTACAATAATCTATTAAAATAATTTGAATTACATAAAAAATGAGTAATATTTAAAAGTAGTACATGTTTTCTGCTGCAGTATTATAGAAAAAGTCAGACCACTGAACTGGTGGCAGTCACTGGCTAAGCACCTGGAACCAGAGTTTGTTGAAATGCTAAATCAGCTTTTGACAGCAGCAGACTTTTCTGCAGGTACAGAAAGAATATTTCTTCATTTCGGTTTGTTCAACTAGTTTAGTTCAATGAATAATTCATTCAAAGTGAAACAACCAGCTGGGAGCTGAAAAAGCAGGAAAGTTTGTTCTCCTCTTCCAAACTATGAATTAAAATTAGGCATGAGAGGATGAGATCTACTAATTCTAAAATCTTGAAGGACATAGTGACCAGAAACAACCGGTTCAATTCACTGACTACAGAAACTTCATTGATTTAATAAATTAGTTTTAAACACAAAACACGTTTTTCTTATGTAGCCAGCACATTTAAGATCATTTTATTTAATAAAAAAGAATGCTAAAATGCTGTTTTAATGCACTTTTAATTGAAATTCCCATTTCTATCCAATGCAGCTTGACACAAATCATAAGTAAAAAATTAACTGTGTCCAGTTCTGGGCCCCACACTACAAGAGGATGTGGAAAAATTGGAAAGAGTCCAGCGGAGGGCAACAAAAATGATTAGGGGGCTGGAGCACATGACTCATGAGGAGAGGCTGAGGGAACTGGGATTGTTTAGTCTGCAGAAGAGAAGAATGAGGGGGGATTTGATATCTGCTTTCAACTATCTGAAAGGGGGTTCCAAAGAGGATGGATCTAGACTGTTCTCAGTGGTAGCAGATGACAGAACAAGGAGTAATGGTCTTAAGTTGCAGTGGGGGAGGTTTAGGTTGTATATTAGGAAAAAAATTTTCACTAGGAGGATGGTGAAGCCCTGGAATGGGTTCCTGAGGGAGGTGGTGGAATCTCCTTCCTTAGAGGTTTTTAAGGTTAGGCTTGACAAAGCCCTAGCTGGGATGATTTAGTTGGGAATTGGTCCTGCTTTGAGCAGGGGGTTGGACTAGTTGATCTCCTGAGGTCCCTTCCCACCCTGATAGTCTATGATGCTATGAATCATCTTCTAATAAATAAGAATGTGTCATCCACCATTTTCTAGCAATTAAAAAAACTCTAAATATCAAGAATTTGAATAAGTGATATAATTACTTAAAAATATAGAGAGAGATATAGTGAATCCTCCTGGTTAGCAAAATGAAGTACCAAATTATACCAATCAGTGAGACTCAACCTTTCTTTAAGAATATAACTAAAAAGCACAAATGAAAACAAATTTAAAAAATGACTATTTAAATCAAGGTTTCCTGTTTGCTGATTTAATCATGATTAAAATTGGTGATTTAAATCAATCTAGAGGGGCAGTCAGGTTCCTAAATCACTTAGTTGCTTTTGAGAATTCCGCCCAATGTCCCAATTTAGGGTTTTTTTAATCAATATGAATCTAAACATTTTCAACAAACAAGATACATATTTGAAAAGTTAATATATGCAGTGTATTAAAATCCAGTATTAGGTCTGGTCTACACAAACATTTTTCCAGTATAACTATTTCACTAGGAGCCTTTGTATCAAATTATAGGTATAGTTAACACCATATAACTTTTAGATACAGACAGTAGGGTTGTCACCAGATTTTCACAGGATTGTTACTTTTTTGAGCTGGCTGTTCTGGGAAATCTGTAAGGGTGCTCAGTACCACTGCCAGCTGTTCAGTTTGATGGGCTCAGGATCAGTCAAGATGTCCCATTTATTTTGTAGCTCAGAGGTAACAACCTTAAGAGACAAGCCCTACGTGCTGGATAACCCAATCTAAGGCCCTGATTAATGAACACATTCTTATCCCAGGCAGAATATAAACACACCCCTAGCTGCTGTCCAGGAGAGGAATGGACTAGATTAGAACATATGGTTAAGACTTTTCCTGAATAACAGCTTTGTGCTGACAACCTGAAAGCCAAACTGACCATTCTAGTTTCAATGTCCCAGAAGACTGAAAAGCCAAAAGCAAACCTACCTCGCAGCACACGTAGCACCAAGTCAATCTGATGTTTAAAGTTCCTTCCATATAATAAGCTAACATATTATTAGTAATATATGTAAGGATGTGACTTTTTTTTCCTTCCAGGGAGAATGTCCCTTTTACTATCCCATCACTTATGCTAAAATATAGCTACATCAAGCAAAAGAGAGCATTCCAAAGAACAAAATGCCCTGGCCCCCCCGGCTGAAGAATGTAAAAGAGAGGTGTCTTAATATTTTATGTGGCGTTATGCACTCATCTATTTTAAAGACAGAAAGGATTAAATACATCTACATGATGGAAAGAAAAAGTGTTTAAACAACAATAAAAAAAGATTTAGTGGTATTAATAAAGAACTCCCTTAAAGCAGCATGTCTCCATTAAAGTAATTAATAGGGCATGAAAGACACTTCAGTGCAAGTGAGCAGTGTTCACGCTAAAGCTCTTTGATTTTTCACATGATCTCAAGACTCATTTCCATGCAAAAATATGATCTATAAGGAATGTGGGGGTGGGGGTGACATTGTGCATGTATGAAATACAAAGATTAAGAGAATATTAGGACAATAATTCTATCTGATTAAACTTATCTGAAGTGACAGTAAAAAGTTCCAAGTGAATTAAGGATTGTATTAACAGATGCAGAAAAGAGTTTGAAATCTAACTGGCAGAAAGGAAACGTTTTATGATGACAATTATTTTTCTTAGGATAGTGGCGATATTGCCATAAAACTTTAATCTTACTGCCACACCAGAGTGAAAGAAAACCTGTCAGAGGCAACAGAGCACCTCTGGACTCTCTTGTTTTAAAACGGGAACGGTCTCTTTTCAGCAAAAAGGTCTCAGGTGAGATCACGGCTGGAAGTTGAAGCTAGACCAATTCAGACTGGAAGCAAAGCACAAAGTTTTAACAGCGAGGGTAATTAACCACTGGAACAATCGACCAAGGATTCTGGTGGATCCTCCATCACTGGCAATTTTTAAATCAAGATTGGATGTTTTTCTAAAAGATCTGCTCGAGTTCAACTGGGAATTAATTCAGGGAAGTTCTCTGTTCCAGTGTCATGCAGGGGGTGAGACCAGATGGTCACAGTGGTGCTGGACAATAGTAGTTGACACCCGAGTGCCCCCTCATGGCCAGGGATTATTTACAAGCCACTTGAGTTTTCCTGAAACAGAATTAACCATTTTAGAAATGTTTCAGAGAGATTTAAAACAAAAAAAAAATTAGGTTTGATCCTGTATGTGTTACCAAGGCTGGTGCTCCGTATTGTGGGTAATCCCAGTACTGTGACGCGTGCTCCGCTCAGTCGTGTTTGTAAGGCTATGCTGTATATACTGTCCCTGTTTTTGGATCCCTTCACCTTTAAACCCTGTTGCCTTAGTTACAGTGAAGCCAACTGCACAGAACTCTGAATGAAGCTGCGACTCAAATGTTCTCTAAATCTCTGGAAACGGCTTAAAAAGCTTTTCTGTGCACATCATACCAAATTGTCGGGCCTGATACCTTGTGCTGAAGCCAATGGAGTTTAAGCCCTTGCTTAAGTGCTTTGCTGAATCCAGGCCTACACGGACTGCAGTTCTACGTAAGGGCCGCAATCTCACTATCAGTGACCTACATTAAGTCTTTAGGAGCATACAGAAACAACAAGGAGTCCTTGCGGCACCTTAGAGACTAACCAATTTATCTGAGCATAAGCTTTCGTGGGCTAAAACCCACTTCATCGGATGCATGGAGTAGAAAATACAGTAGGGCAGGTATAACTACACAACACATGAAAAGATGGGAGTTGCATTACCAAGTGTGTGGGGGGGGGTCAGTGCTAACATGCTAATTCAGTTAAGGTGGAAGTGGCCTATTCTCAACAGTTGACAAGAAGGGGTGAATACCAAGGGAGGAAAAGTTTATGCCCAAATAAATTTGTTAGTTTCTAAGGTGCCACAAGGACTCCTCATTGTTTTTGCTGATACAGACTAACATGACTACCCCTCGGAAACCTGTCACCATGCTAGGAGAATACAGAGACTTTTGAGAGCTCCAAGTAACAGCTAAATGCCAAGGAGAATAGAACATCAAACAAATATTTTTCTTTTCATGACAGAAGATAAATATTTGGCAACACATTTAACTTTTAAAAAAAGTTTAAAAGTTACTCAAACAGAGTAGAGAACATTGCTGTAATTCTGCTTTGCCTCCTAAAATATGTCCGGTCACAGTGGCTTTCTGAAGGAAATATTTACTAATTTAAGAAGTGTTGTCTGGCTTTAACTCTGCTCGCATTTGCACAGACACCTCTGGTGGAAGAGTGCCACAGTAACGTATTGGTTAAAATGAATTAAATAAAAATAAAATAAAGAAGCGACAGTGTCAAGAGTTACGATAATAATCAAGCTTTTAAGAGAGACAGTCCTTGCCCATGTTACTAATAACACCCTGAACCTGATTTACATTTCACCATTGATGCTGTTAGCTTGCTTCATGCACTTCCCGCAACAGGGACAGTGAAAAAAGACTGATCTGGTCAATTTCAGTGTTTAGTGCTCAGGCAGTGCAGGCATGCTGCTAGAATGCACAGTATTTGCTATTTATTTAGATGAATACAGTAGTTTAAAAAGATACCTAGACAAAAAGCTCTAGGCACCGTGATCATCAATTAATCTTACACCACCACCCAGCAGAATTACAAATTATATATAATGACATAAACTTCATCCACTAGTGGCATTAAACAGTCACATGGTAACGAATTAACTCGGCCAGCCAGTAAATGAAAATAACCAGAAAGCTCTTCTCCAAACCCCAGCACTTCCTGGGAGATACTTTCAGCCTCCCCATAGAACCCTGTTCTAATAAAGTTTTTGGCTGACAACACTGGGAGGTATTGCCAATACAGGAGGAAAACCTGAATATCATATACAAAGATTTGGATGACTGTGAAAACTGGAATAATAGAAATGGGACAACATCTAATAGTGCAACATCTAATGACAAGAATTTTTGCTGGAAGCAACAGGTATCAGAGAGGTAGCCGTGTTAGTCTGGATCTGTAAAAGCAGCAAAGAGTCCTGTGGCACCTTATAGACTAACAGACGTTTTGGAGCATGAGCTTTCGTGGGTGAGTACCCACATCATGCATCCGACGAAGTGGGTATTCACCCATGAAAGCTCATGCTCCAATATGTCTGTTAGTCTATAAGGTGCCACAGGACACTCTGCTGCTTTTGGAAAGACCTGGATTATTGATCGATCACAAGATGACTATGAACTGCCAATGTCATGCAGCCATAAAAACAGCTAATAAAATCCTAGGATGCATCCGGTGAAGTATTTTCAGTAGAGACAGGGAAGTGTTAGTACCATTATACACTGGTGAGACCTCATCTGGAATATTGTGTGCAGCTCTGGTCTCCCACATGTAAGAAAGATGACTTCAAACTGGAACAGGTACAGAGAAGGGCTACCAGGATGATCCAAGGAATGGAGAACCTGTCTTATGAGAGGAGACTTAAGGAGCTTGGCTTGTTTAGCCTAATCAAACGAAGGCTGAGGAGAGATCTGATCGCTCTCTATAAGTACATCAGAGGGCTAAATGCCAGAGAGGGAGAGGAGTTAATTAAGTTAAAGGTCAATGTTGGCACAGGAACAAATGGCTATAAACTGACTTGAAATTAGTTTAGGCTTGAAATTAGGTGAAGGTTTGTAACTATCAGAGAGGTAAAGTTCTGGAAGAGCCCTCCATGGAGTGAGCGGGGGCGAAAAACTTAACTTGTTTTAAGACTGAGCGTGATACGTTTATGGAGGGGATGGTATGATGAGACTGCCAACAGTTGCACATGGCCCATCTATGACTGCTATTAGCATATATCTCCAATGGCTGGAGATGGGACACCAGATGGGGAGGGCCCAGGTGTCCGACTGGTGGGTCTTGCCCATATGCTCAGAATCTGACTGATCGCCGTATTTGGGGTTGGAAAGGAATTTTCCCCAAGGAGACTCTGGAGGTTTTTCACCTTCCTCTGCAGTGTGGGGTGCGGGTCACTTGCTGGTTTAAACCAGTGCAAATGGTGGATTCTCTGTAACTTGCAGTCTTTAAATGATGATTTGAGGACTTCAGAACTCAGCCAGAGGTTATGGGCCTAGTACAGCAGTGGCTGGGTGAGGTTCAGTGACCCGTGACGTGCAGGAGGTCAGATGAGATGATCATGATGGTTGCTTCCGGCCTTAAAGTCTAGGAGTCAAAATCATGTCTTATATGTGATTGCTGTTAAAAAAATAAATCCATAAACCCTCGAAGAAAACACTGGATACATTTGCTAAGATCATTTCTTATCCAAGTGGGAGTGTCTGAAGCCAGGGCCATGTAGTAATGAGGTTATACAGATTGCTGAGTCCCCAAGCAAACCCATTTCACTTCCTTACAGTACTTAAGGTCAATCTAGCTCTCAATGTGTGCAACAGGGTACAAGGCAGAATCCCTGTGAAAAACCACGTCCAGCATCTAAGCTAAGCGTTCCGTGGGAAATGCACTGCACAAAGGAAAACAAGTCAAGGGACAGCCAGGCAAAGCTATGCAAACCACGCCACATGCCTTAAACCTTCTTGGCATTCTGACAGATCCCACCTACCAAGCTCGGGTCTCCCACAATAGGGTAGCTGTCGCCGCCTATGCAGGTGGTTTTCTTGACTCTGACGAGTGACAACTATAGACACTATAGGTCTTGGGGGTCGATCTACCAACATGTTCTCCGCTAGCAATGAGAGCTGCTACATGCACAGCATGCAGTAACTTCTTATCCCTGGCAAAGCCCAGGCTAAGAATTAAACTCCACATGTAATCTGCTCTTCCTTTTGCTAAAATGCCCAAGTGCACGATTTACTTTTTCTGTCAATATTATTCTTGGCCCACAGCTTTGTAATCAGTGCAGCTGAGAGGGAAGGGCAAATGCACTTGGAATGTGCTTTCTCCCTCTCTGTGCAGCCAGCACTTGTGATACAGTTTAGAATCAATAAACTTATCCTCTGGTCACCGTCACTGTTTGTTGTCCTTTCCCTTCGCTGGCATTAGGCTGTTTTTCTAACCAGAAATCTACCAAACCCAATGGGGTTTGCGTGTGTATGGCGGCAAGTCAGACAGTTTCCTCTACTGTAAACATTGCGTGCAGTCGAACCAACGCTGCTGAGTGCCAAAACCAGAGCCCTTCTGGAGGTAGGATCAGTTCAAAGATGGAACTTTCTCCCAAAGCAAAGCTCCTTTTGCTGGGGCTTCAACAAAGCATCTGACTGAAGCAGCATTCACAAAGAACATGCTCTACTTTTCGGCTCTTCCCTGGCCACAAGCTTTGCAAACTGCTGCCTGGACTAAGTAGGAGGGCATTTTCACTAAGAGAGAGATGAGACTCTTTGTTCTCTGAAAAAGCTGGGCAAGGATAACTCAAACCTGCTACATCCATACTATGAAAAGGCAGAGCAGCCCAAACACTCAAAGCATCGTTAGCAACGAGGAGCTTCAGGTCAAAGGCCTTTACCTGGTAACTCTGGCTATTAACAATGCTACAATGTGGTATAATGCTAATATATTGGCCCAAGTGCAAAATAACTAACACCTCCTCCTCCCCCCAGTCAAACCAAAGGCAAAAAATTAACCCCCTATTGATTCAAGATCAGGTTTTCAGAACTGAATTAACTGACTTAAATGCCATATTCTTTCTTTATAGCCCCCATGGCTAAATACCACAGACTGGATGGAATTACACACACCGATGATAATGCACCTTTTACACATACAGTTATGAAAATCAACACCCCCTTAAAATAATTCTCTCATCTATTTTAAACAAAAGGCAAGAACAACGCGCGATGGATGAGCAATGATTAACACTTGATAACATGCCATCCTGTCACACCGCCTCCCCGCCTGCCGCACCTGCAGAACAATCTCAGGTCACTCTCCGGCACACATTATGATGTATATCACCTTTGTGGGGAATCAGAGCCCCACGGTGCTAGCAGCTGCACGCTCCTGAAGGAGAGAGAGAGAGCCCCTAGCTTAAAGCAGCAGAGCGTCCGGGTTCCAAAAGGACAGAGACGGTGGAGGACAGACGGACTTGTGGTTGATTATTTCTATTACCGTTGCACATAGGAGCCTAGCCATTGTGCCAAGCATTGTCCACACATAGAACAAAAAGCCGGTCCTGCCCTGAGGAGCTGATAATCTAAGGATAACACAAGAGACAGAGGGAAAAAGACAGATGGAGGGAGTACAAGGAAACAATGAGACGATATTGGTCAGCATGAAGGGCAGTACACTGGGACTGAGAAGGGCTGGATTCTGCTCCTGGTTCTGTGTGACCCTGGGTAAGTCAAGTCACTGAACCTCTCTGGGCCTTGGGGATAACGATCCACCTTCTCCCTCACCCTTGGCTGTTTGCACTGGGAGTTCTCTGGAGCAGGGGCTGTCTCTCGCTGTGTTTGCTCAGCAGAACTGGGTCCAGTATCAGTGCGGACTCAGGGTGCTACTGGAATAACAACAAAGAGGGAGAAACACAGGTGGTTTGGTGACAGGAGGAGGAGGCTCCAATAAAAACAGGCCTATGTGAGTGCCTGGAGCACTCCTTATGAGTCAGTATTTTCTTTTAAAGTAGAGAGAAACTCTTCCCATGGCACATGGATTCAGATGAATGAGAGGATTCTCCCCAGCAATGTCTGCCATCGCAGCACACCAATCTGCTAACAGCAGGACACACAAGCTAGGACACCTAAGGAGCAATCTCTCTGCACAGCCGGGAAGAGCTGCAGTCAGTGCCATGTATTGAAGACCAATCCTTTAGCAGCTGCACAGTCCTGGACTCGTAAATCCCACCAGTCCAGCTGAAAGGGAGGGCATTGTCCTTACTGGAAATGTTATTGAATGGAACTCACCCCTCTGGGTGGGAAATCCAGGCGAGAACGTGTGGTAGTTTAACATTGTAGGACAGCAGCTTGTCCCTGACCATTTCATTCTACTTCTGTGATAGAGAGAACATCTGCCTCCAACATTTCTAATTTTAGGACCTTCCCGAACAGCGTGTCTCCTATCATTGCCTGGCACTTACTTTTTTAAAAAAATTTGTAAAATGCACCTAAATTAAAAATGCTGAAAGAGCAAACAGAGGGTCCATGGCTTAGTAAGAGAACAGAGCTTTCCTGGAAAGCAATCTGCTAAAAGATTTGAGCTCCGTCAAACTGGCCTGGAAGGCATTTTCAGAGTCAAGGGCTCCCCAGCAATGAAAACGTGCCTCCCCCTGATATTTCCATCTTTTTGCGGGAGGTCTGTGTAGGGTGACCAGAGCTTGGGACGGGGGCAGGCTTAAACAGTAAAGGAAATGATCTAAACAAACAAACAGCTCTCAGGGCTCAGACCTCCAAGAAGTAGGGTCTGCTGCACATGGGGCAGGGGTGGTTTGCTGCATTGTGCAGAGTACACAAGTTGGGGGCAAGTATGCTGCTCCTGTTCAAAGGAACCACATCGCTCCCCACCTTGAAGCACAAAGCCTTGTGCTAGCAGGACTCTGGAACTAGCTGGACAGCACCACCTCCTCCCAACCTGTCCTAGAGCTCCAGCAGGTAAGGAGAGGATTTAATTTGGGATTATGTGCATTTGGCTAACATATTCCCCTCTGCTTTGTCTCTAAAGGCAGCCTGCAGACAGACCTACCTCCTGGAAAGGCAGGATCTGGCCCTACTCTCATGCCTGTGGAAATAAGGATTTTCAGAGGGATGTCCAAGCACATTCTGCTGCATTGCAAACAAATTGATCTCATTATCCTCAAATCACTCCTAATTGATCGGTGTCCAGTCTGGCTTTGAAAATCTCCAGCCAAGGTGATCCCATCACCACTCTTGGCAAAGCCCCATATTTTGAAATTTTCTATCACATTCTCCTGGCATTTCCCCTGCTGCAACTTCAGCACATGGACAGCTTGTTCTGTCCTTGTTGGCTAATGAGTATAATTGGTCCTTGTGCTCTCTGTTATGACCCACGTGCTTCTCTATAGAGGAGTTACTGCACAGTACTCTCATCACCCCCACAGTCTCTTTTTTATAGCCACACACTCGAAAGGAGACTATTTACTTTAAAAAGAAAAGGGAAAAATACTCTTTTCGTTTTGTCTAGGGACAAAATATTCAGTTTATCTCTTCCCCTCCCCCTCTTCCAAGCTGAGAAGGGCAAGATGGGATCAACAAACTTTCCTAGCTCTGAACAAACATGCAAAGGTTCACAGGGGTAGGTGCTGGTACAATGACTATTACCTATTCCATTTTTGCACTCCCTGGACTCTGGAGCTACTGAAGGTCCCTGGAGTAAACCAGAGCAGCTCCAGAAGCTGGTCTGTCTTATATCCTGGCTGCAACAGTTCTGTCAGCCCTCCAGGATTGTCCTGGAATCTCCAGGAATTCTAGATTAACCGGGAATTAGAGATTATGTCACATGATGAAACCACCAGGAATACATCCAACCAAAACTGGCAACCCTACAACGGCTGTGTACTAGTATAACCATGCCGAGTTGGTGTGGCAGTCTGTCCCCCCTAGTGGTGGCTGGGCCAACGATGGATGCTGATGAGCTCACTAAAGTCTTAGCTAACAGAGCTGGGTCTTTTAGGTTCTGACGTCTCGGGTTCAATTCCCACTGCTGACAATCTACTCAGGGGCATCATGTTACATTAGCAGCAGCGCTCCTACGATAGGGTGTACAGAATAATGCTGATCTCAATTAAATTCTTTGAGGACAAACCCATTCCATGATTTAAGGAGTGCATGACTTTATATTTCTGTTCGAGTTGTCACTTTGAATTCAAACTCTTTGGGAAAACATGCATAATAGTCTTAATGATCCCATTGAGCAGTTTAAATTCAAATTGCGGAGCACTCGCAACACCACACAGGCAACACTTTCCATAAATTACTCTCAAATTCAATATGTTGCTTGACAAAAACAAGAATAAAGGGCTTAAAAAATCCTAAAACATTCTTTAAATTATAGCTTCTCTTTTCTTGTCCAATTTAAATTGTTACATTATTGCTAAATGAGTGCTGAAATATCTACACACAGGATTTGGAATTCTTTTAAAAAACAGATGTAATTTTACAGTGAGGATTGACCTCAGAGTTTAGATCTGTGCATGCTAATGTTACTTCACAGGCCTCTTTCTCTCAGAAGTAATCACCACTGGTCTAACTTCTCCCATCCAAATTAATGGGAGTTTTGCCATTGATTTCAATGGGAGCAGATTCAGAGTCCAAGGCCAGAAGGAACCACCAGACCATCAAGCATGACCTGCAAAAAAATCACCAACACACTAAATGCAGGCCCCACTGTGCTATGCAATCATATTGCAGGAGACAGAACCACTTACAATCTAAATGGACAAGCCAGACAAATGGTGGGAGAAAGGGAGTATTATTATTCCATTTTTGCCACTGGGGAACTGAGACACAGAAAGATTAGGGCAACACTTTCCAAACCACACTCTCCTAACAAACCTTAAGAGTTCAAGGCTCACTGAAAATTAATGGGACAGTCTTCTCAGTGATTTACAAGCTTTTACATTTTTTTACCCTAAATGATTTCTCCAGGGAAGTTGACAACACCAGGAAAGAGAAAAGTTGACAACACAGAAAACAGCTGAAGCAGGAATCGAACCCAAATCTCTGGAGTTTTGGCCTGGCACCTGAAATACTGTACCATTTGACTTCCCCAGTTTGAGGTGGAGTTGTTAAAAATGGAAGGGCAGCTCTGCCTCATGATAACTTGGCTCTTATTATTTCACCACTCATTGCGTCCAGCCCCCTAATTTTTGACATTCTTCTCTGAGGTCCCTTGGCGTTGACTACTGAATATTTCCAGTTTGCCTGAAGAATTCTTTACACTTTCTCCCATCCTCCTCCCCAAAGCACCCAGCCAGCTCCATCAGGGCCTGATACTTGGTGACCTTGATACTCATACAACAGGGAAAACCTGGGAAGGTACTCACCATCTTATTGCAGGCAGTGGCAATGACAGGTGCTCAGCATCTCTCAGGACTTGGCCCTACAGATCATTTATCACTGACTGTTACACCATGGGGAGTGACTGCCAAGAAGCAGGGATGAAGAATGGAAGGAAATTTCCATGTCCCAGAGAAAGTCATCAGGACATCAAAAAACACTCCCATTTGCAAAACAGCAGCATCCCCTGCCAGACCAGTATGTCTGGTTAACCTTGCGTTCAGTCCTTATGGTAATACTGTAGCTGGAAAGGAGACAGCTGGCACGGCTCGAACATCTTGCTCTTCAGTCTTTTATGACGATGTTTGCAATATTCCCCTTAACCTCTTCTTTATACAAACCCAATGCAAAAACTTCCCCCGAGCAAGCAAACCAAAGGCTTTTGGCAGTAAATTTCTCTGTAAGGGGGAAAAAGTATATTAACATTGACAGCTGATTGTAGCCGCGCTACATGGCTCATGTATCGGAGGATCTAGTTAGATTGGAGACATATTGTCACATTTTAGGGGTTAGATTGACTGCAGCAGTGACAGGGGGTGACACATCTGCCCGATGTTAACACTTCACTTATCACAACTGCTTTTAACTGACCGCAGGTATCCTGATGGAGGGAGGTGTTTTAGGAATAAAATTAATAATACTGAGCAAAAGCATGAGAACCAGAATTTAAAATGCATTTGTAGGATTTAGCAATTGCAATGCAAAGTCGTCAGTCTGTATTAAATGCTTTTGTTTGGGTGCTTAAAAGTTAGGAACTAATTCTAGGATCAAACTCAATTTCTCAACACTGGGTGGCATTTTTTTTCTGAGATGGGGATAAGGAATTGGTCAAGGGGTGTGACTGTAGGTTTGGACCTGACTCTGTTTGAACATTTTGTGTTAAGAGGAGCAATGATAAACAAAACCAGAGAGATACTTTTGCAGGCTTTTATCATCAATATTGACCAGTAGCATGGTCAAGGGTAAACGTGGGTAACTGGAGTTTACCAACTTCTCACTGGGGGAATTTGTATTTTATTTTAGGTTAGGTTACTCACTTCTTTTTTTTAAACACGAGATCACTGATATTGACTAATTAAACATAATTTCTGTTGCAGCCTTAATTATAGCTTCACTACTGCTCCACCACCACAAGAGTAACATCGGAAACATTTGCCAATTTTTAATTGTTCAAAAACTTTCATTTTATTTGCCTGTGGCCTGACTATGCAGACACACATGGTGCAGTCACTCAAAGCGAACTATCAGAAGAGCAAACAGTTCCTGGTTTATAAATCTGGAAGAGGCAAACACTTTCTTGTCTTCTTTCAGATCAGAGAGGCAGCATGGTTTAGTGGTTTGAGTATTGGAACAGAAGCCAAGAATTCCTGGGACCGGAATCTCAGGTGGTGTAAATTGGGGTAGCTCTACTGAGCTATGCTCATTTATGCCAGCTGAGAATTTGGCCTCTACTTTCTCAGCCTGGTACAGTCACTGATTTGCTGTGCAGCCATGGGCACATCATTCAGGCCCCAACGCAGGAAAGCACAGGAGTTTCAAGGAGATTTGGACTCCAGAGTTGCTTTTGAAATGATACGTAGGCTCCGAAATCATCTAGGCATGTTTTGAAAATACATATTTATGTGCCATTTCAGACAATGGGACTTAGGCACGTGCTTAAAGTCCAGCACATGCTTAAGGGCTTTGCTGAAACAAACTCTTGGCTCCAGTTTCCCCATCCGGATGTTTAAAATCACTGCCCCTATTTATGTAATGCTATGGGTATGTAACTCCATTAATGTTTTCACATCAGCAACAGACCGGATTCCCGGGAGTGGTTTGTGCCAGGCCTTTAAGCTTCTTTTTTTGTGGCTTGTGCAGGTGAACATTTAAAGGACACTTTTAAATGTTTTGCCGAATCATTTCAAAGAAGCTACAAAAATAAAAAGTTTATCCTTTCCTCTGTGTTCAAAGCTGTAATGTGGAATTTACTATTGCAGATGCAGCCAAGCAATTATCATTGCTTTATCCCTTAAAAAGATAGAAGATAAATTTGAAAGAAGATGAGGAACAGAATCCTTCTGTATTTTTTCTCTCATCCTTTTATCTCCCAACGTAGGAAGTTTACTGAACCCTTGCCAACAATTCACTCAGGCTAATGAAGTGTATAAGTAATAGGATTAAATAAACTCAACCCATTATTACAGTGGCTAATGCAGATGTTCTCCCAAACTAAAACAGATGCGCAATGAAGAAATAATGCCTGGTTTAAAAAAAAAATAGTATTAACCTACTAGCAGATCCCAGCCCGAAGTCAATGGGACATTTAACTTCAGCGATATAAAGCACTGCCCCAAGTGTATTACGACACACCTTGCAATGAATTATGGTCTCCTCCCAAGGGCCAACACATGTGCCACAAAATTAACCTTAAGAATTTGATGGCACAATAATTTTAATGCTAACATTAAAAGGAGAAATGGTTTTAAAAGCACATCTTCAATCAAAAAATCATTTTGTTTTTAAGAGCCAATTAACCAGGACCATCCACCCTTGCCACTGTAAATAAGGCAGCATCAATCCTCCATTATTGCATTCAACACTTTAGCAATAATCCCACTGCAAAGGACATGTAGCAATGGCAAGGAATAATGAGGCATTGTTACCATGTTCTGAAGTAGTAATGATAATAAATAATAAAAAAGTGATGAAAGAACGTTACCGAGGAATTAAAGCTTTTAGCAAGTAGCAAATGAGTTTCAGGTACCACGTTTTATGAAGGCCTGATTCTGAGAAGTGCCCACCCCTCATTTCCCCCCTGACACAGTGTGAATGCAGGGTGCTCAGCATCTCACAGGAGACACTCAGTTCCTTGCAGGACAGGTTCCTGATCTTGCAAAGGAAACTCGAAGTTGGAGGCTTAGTTTCCTTGACTGTAGCCCCTCACCTTGCAGTTAGGTGAAAATAAATACAACTGAACGATGTTTGACAAAAGCCAGTGTTGAAAGAAAGGGTTCTAGGAATTAGAGAGAAATCTACACAAAGACGACTCATTGGTCTTCACAGAATTTTTCTGCGATATTCTGCAGCTTCACTTATTCTAAATACAGGGATTATAACTATTTTTTCCCCCCAAACTGCCAAAATACCAGGGCATGGTAAATGCAGATTCTTTAATGGATAATAGGTGAACCGCAAAAGGCATCTGGATTCAAAGGCCCTTGAAGCTGGTGGATGGATCCCTACTGATTTCAAAGGGCAATGGATGGGGCCTAAAGTTTGCATGCTGTTCGGTGGCTTTTATCGTTCTGTGTGGTTGCAAAGTTACGTCGTGATCCTTCAGTCTCACCCCTCCTTCAGCAGGAGTTTTGTTGATCCAAGGATGTCAGAATCAGGTCTCTTACAGTGGAAAGCTTTTGGGAACAGGGATTTGTCCTACGAGTGCTGTTACTTCTCTTCCCAGCCAGGCTGAGATTATCACAAGAAAACGTTCTTTCTATTTTGGCATGTTTGTTTTAAGGCCTGGATGGACACCAGAAATCATGTGCAAGAGGGAAAGGGGGAAAAAAATTAACTTTTTTCTGAACATCATGGATGGGTCTGTTCTTACTCTATCCAAGCTGAGTTACTCACCCTTAATTGTAAGGCAACGCTGCAATCTACAGCAGGGAGGGGAGTATCGACAGATGTCTAAACTCTGTTGGTTTGTATTCATGTTGAAAAGAAGCCTGGGCACTTACGATGTAGCAGGGTTCACAATACGCTTTCTTCTCCACTGCGTAGAAAGGCTGCCCTCTGAGCTTGTTACCACAGGTCATGCAGGTAAAACATTCCACGTGGAACACCTGGTCCATGGCGGTGCAGCCAGTGCCTTCCCCGACAACATTCTCACCGCAACGGGAACAGCGGCCTAGGGGGGAAGAGAGAAGAGATGTCCTAATCATCTCAAAGCAGTGAATACGGGGGTTCCCTGGTGCTAGCTTGAGGTACAATGTCACAACATGGTCATGTACAATTCCTGCCCTCCGCTGCAAAGAACAGTCTGGTGCCTAGGAAAGATGTGCACATTCTGGAGGATCAGATGGCTCTGGGGCTGGACCCCAGGCTCTGGTGCCTTTCACTTGTATGTCATCACCCCGAATGCAGCCCATACCAATGGAGACTAACACTCGTCACCTATGGAAGGCTGTTTGGTGGCCTACATGGGCAGTCTCAATGCAGCTCCCTGCATTCTTGCCCCAGGAACCACCAGCGCAGTGAGCACCATCGGTAGGAGTCGCAGCAAAGAAATTAAGGACTGAATGGCTAGGGAGATTGCAACCCCAATCTCTCACGCTGCAGGCTTACCGTTCTACAGAAACAGACAACCCAGAGTGCACACACAGAGACCAGACACAGCAGGCACGCACACAGACCGGGCTTGGTTGGAGAAGCTGATGCAGAAGTGCTTTGTGGGACGCATGTTTTAAAGGGGAGGGAGGCTGAGTGAAGTTGCTTAGCTCACCAGAAAGGGCACTTCCGAAAAGAAGCCTGAGGTACAGAAGCTGAAAAGGGGAAGGTGGGAGTACTCAACGCAGTGAAAAGCAAACCTCCGAGGGACATCACTCATTTCAGCCCCACTCTGCTGTTCCACGCTGCTGACTGCTGATGTTCCACACTGCCAGCGTTCAGCATTGATAATGATTTAGCTCAGACATGCAGCATTATGGAATAGAGATAGTGCCAGGTTCTCAGCTGGTGAAATTCAGCATAATTCCAGAGTTCAACAGAGCAATAAAATTTACGGCAGGGTGACCAGACATCCCAATATAATTGAGACTGTCCCAATATCAGGGGCTGTGTCTTACATAGGCAACTATACCACCCCTCCATCCCGGCAAAAAAAAAGTGTCCTGATTTTTCACACTTGCTATGTTGTCACTCTAATTTATAGCAGCTTAGGTTTCTACCCCACTAAAAGAGGAGATTTCATGGACATATCTAGTTTTCCGCATGAATAATTTCTGTGTTCCTCCTTTTGGGTCTTGTCAGACATTATTATTTATAATTTGTATCACTGTAGCACCTAGAAGACGCAGCCATGGACCAGGACCACATGGTGTTAGACGCTGTATGAACACAGAACAAAATCACAGTCCTCGTCCCAAAGGTTTCCAATTTAAATACAAGACAAGAGACGATGGCTGGATAGACAGGTGGGGGAGCAGAAGGGAACAGTGGGACAATATTGCATCACACCTTTGGGATTTGGCAAGTGGAGTGAGACGGTTGCTAGGGAAGTGAAGACTATGCAAAGAGAGCAGGATGATGGCCAGGAGATGGCTGTTCAAATGGCATCACACATTCAGTTGAAAGATGTCCTTTCAAACAATTAAATAACCCAACCACAAAATGTGCAATAATTTAGTGGCACGTGTGTATCTGTCTGAAAAATTAAATCCCTTGTAAAGTTTAATAGAAAATCAGCCTGCTCAATAGTCCAGGTGGCTGAAACTGTCTACTGCTTGCATGGAAGAGATGACGACATGAATGCCCATGTGCTTACAGCTTCTTCACTGCCTGTCCCAAACTAGTGCACGGTGCCGCTATACGGCAACAGCTGTTGTGCTGGGCAAGCGCGTTTCAGCAGCAAGTAAAGGGGTTCCAGGACATAAATCATGGAAGGCACTTTAAGACCCTTCAGGATGAGGTGGGCAAGGTGATATTTGAGATCTCTTAAGAGAGCTTGGAATGGAACCCAAATCATTCTTATTTGTGCAGTTGCATCAGTGTAGTTGGCACTGTAAGGGATACATAATACAGACCCTGCCGCAAAGAACTTACAGTATGAACAACCTGGTGGGAATACTTTAGGTCAGAAAGCAGATAGGAGCACACTGGGAAGCCCAGCTGGGGGAATGTGACAGGGTGGGGGAGACCTTGTCTAGTGCAGTACTGAATGGGCCCTGGACCTTTGGCTTCCGTGGTTCAGTGCTCCAGTGGTTCCGGGGCAGAAGCCAGCAAGGAGAATCCTTCCTCTTCAGCAGTCAGCCCAGACTGTGCTGGGCTGCTCCCTCTTATACTGCTGCTACACCTGGAGCATGCCCAGTAGGGACACGGGGGCGTGGTTTCCTCTACCCACAGTGAGGAGTTAACCCTTCCCCATCCAGTGCGTTCACTCTGTCACAGGGGAATAAATAGATTTTTTTTCTTAAAGTGTAGCTTTCTAGATCATTCGCTCTTGGTGTCCTGATTCACAGCCCCATGCTCTAACCACTTTGCTATGCTTCCTCTTACATGGATATCCCTTGCCATACTGGGAGAGGAGTAATTTAGGGTGCAGTACGTGGTGAGAAAGCGGTGGAAAAGTTTCCTAACAATGAGGACCACGGAACAGTCTCTCTGCAGCAATGAGACAGATGAAATGGACTAAAAAGGTCTTTTTCATCTGTGACATGACAGAGCCCCCCATTACCCTCCCTTCTCTGGGTGGACAAGGCCAAGAGTGCTCAGTGGTCTCATCCAAAGCGCTTACGCAGCATTGCTGTAATAAGAAGTGACGTCTGGGGAGCAGTTAATATCTCTCTATATAAAACATGAAATTGAAAGCCATTAGTGTATTACTTCACACAGTGTCCTTCCAGAGGGAATACTCTCCAGGAGAATTTAACCTCCCCTGTGTGCCGTTCTGTGATCATTCAGTATCATTTTGATGAGGCATTTGGACTCAGAGTAATGTAATGTCTATGCAAACACTTCTCAGTTTCCTGTGTTAATATGTGAATGGAATATGTGGCACCATATTTTTCTCCCTCTTCTATTCATCATTCAGCCAGTTCCCATGCACTTGAATATACCTCTTCCTCCGGCCAGTGCGTCACTTTCATTTGCTACAGCAAGCTATTTGCTGGCTACTTTCCTGGTTAAGGCTCTGGACTGGGACGTGGGAAATCTGGGTTCATTTCCCAGCTGAGCCACCAACTCGTGTTATGACCTTGGGCACATGCCACAAAGGGAGAGATCCACAATGGGGATTTAGGCTTAGTGTCGCGGTATCTAACTTTAAGCACCTGGCTTGCCAGTGGACTCCTTAGCCCCTGGGGAGCATGAGGCACCTCCGAATGGGAGTCAGATGTCAGCATGCTCAGTGGAGGACTGCCTATCCTAATCAATGGGAAATACCAAGGAGAGGGCCTGATCCTTGATAAGGACTTCGGTGACTCCCTCTGGCCCACTGAGACACCCATCTCTGTTCGGGATTGGTAGGCATCAATCCTCTCCTAGAGTTCGGCTCCCAAGCTAGATCAACTCCTTCTCACAAAACAACGTGCTGCTGGTGCCTGAACCACACCTCTACCCCAGTAGTTAGACCCCCACTCAAGACGGGGGACACCTGGGTTCACATCCCCACACTGCCTGAGTTGGAGCAGGGATTTGAACCAGGTGCTCACATACTATTACAGGGGCTCCTAAGGTTTTCCTCCAGGACCTCTGCTGTTCTAGCTTTCTCCAGCCCACACAGCTTCAGCCATTCTGGGTTTTTACACAGAATTCCCAGCCAGGTACTAGCTGAGCCTAACCCATCTTAATTTATTAGCGGTTCCCAGCTTTCACTGTTACATCTGAAGACAGAGGTGCTGCTGGAACCAGTCACACGGGAGAGCTAAAGGGCTCTAAGACGTCTTCAGAAGTCTGTGCGTAAACTGGGATCCTGCAGGACGGCTGCATATCATGGGGTGCAATGGGCAGGATGTATGCTGGGGATCAGGAGGTATAAGGTCTGTTCTCAGCTCTGCTATTGATAGCCGGGGAGGAAGTCACTTGAGCCAAAATTTGCAAACCTGGGAGCCTAAAGGTAGGTTTCTAAATCCATATTTAGACATAGAAATACATACAAGTGCCCTGATTTTCAGGATTTGTGGGTGTTCGCTACTTCTGAACCTTCCTCCGTGCCACTTCTGTGTACTCATGTACCAAAATACAGATTTAGGATCCCATCTCTAGGCCCCCATGACTGAAAACATTGGCCACCTCTGGGCCTGGGTTTGACCAAAGCTGAATACCTGTAGCCCCTGGGAAGACAATGGAAACTCCAAGCACTGAATACCATTCAACATATGGTCTGTTTTTAGCTGAAACCTCTATGGCATAATCAGCCTGTGAGAAGAAAAAAACAATCCATGTGACAGATAATGCACTCTCTACCATTGCTGCTGCAACGAATGAAGGTACACTTTTCCTGTGGGCCAATCACACAGGACCATTGCTAATTGTGAACAAACGTGTGGCTAGATTCACCTCAATTAAAGATCCCATGTTTCCTTTCTCAATATTTTCCCACTGCCTGCAACCGACTAGTTAATGTTTATACCTGAGTCCAAGCAGTGTTACTTACCAGGAAAGGCTAGGCACACAAACCTCGGAGAACAAACAGACTGCGCACAACGATTACAAAAATAACCTTTGAGAAAAATAGTGGGTGGCATATTACAATAGCAACACAGAACAACATGACCCAGTTGCTTCCGACAGAGACAAAGACAGAGACAGCCCTTTAAAGGTAGGTTAAAGACAAATGACGAAACTAACATTAAACTTCACCAAGATGGATCTGTGCAGCATCACCATTTCCACCCCCCCCCCAAGTTTTCTTTTCCCCACCGCTGCTGAAATGGATTGTACTGGCAGCTACTCTTGGAGTTCTGCAATGCCTGCAGCAGGTGCAGCACCGTCAGGGCATGCTTCCTTCATGCTGCCCCAACCAATGGGCCTCAGTCTTAACCTGCAGGGATAGGTTTTAGGGGGTGTTCAGTCTGTGTCCACAGAGTTCTCTGAGGAGCTGCCTACAGCAGGTGCCACTATAGGTGATAGTTTCATAGCAGAAACTGGTGAACAGCAATGCACCAGCCTTTTCTTCTGTAACTTTCCTGACTAAACCCAAATGGGGTCTCAGTTACATAAAGGTTTGGAGTATTATGACGTGGGTCCAGGGAGGTGAAGGGAAGCCCCAAGTGAGCCTCATGCCCTGTCCGTACTACTGCTGGGAGAGATCTCCAGGAAGCGTCTGCTTTCTCACCTCCCCCTGAACCTGACATGACTAAGGGAGAAGCCCGCATGGGACCTCGTGCCTCTCTTCCCCAATTACTGGAAGTCTCTTCCTTTGGTCAGCCTGAGTGGGATGAGTGGGAGGAACGCTAGAACACAACCGTAACCCATCACCACGACGAAACGACCCAACACTCGGTCCTTCTTTTAAACAGGATCTATCGCTGTTTATAACACACCCGAGCCGTTCTAGCACAGTAAGGAAGGCGTTGCACCCTTCTGCCAAAAAGCCAGTGTGACCTCGTGCTCTTGGACCAATATCTCTGAGTTTCTGTTTCCCATCTGTAAAATGGAGATAACACAACATGTGTCTGTCTTATCTATTTAGACGGTAAGTTCTTTGGGGGCAGTGATAGTCTCTCATTGTGGGTACAGCACTCAGCCAAAACCATATAAACAGCAATAATAATAATGAGTAGAAAGCAAATGGACCTTCACCCACAAAAGGCTTTAAATTCAGGCATTCAAAGAAATGTCTATAGACTGTAGAGTATACCACAGTTAATCAAAACAAGGTCACATCCCCTGACGCTTATTGATTACACTTAAATTTCCCTCGATCAGCCCAATGTCCTCCCTGGTTTTCATTGCTGCTGGGATACAATAAACGAGAAGAAATAGAATACATTGCCTTTACCAAAGTGTATTACAGTATTTTTCATATGTAAATACATTGCACCAAATATCAAGCTAAAAGCTCCCCTGGCATTCTCAAGACCCTGGTATATTCTCCAGTGCTATTTTTCTAATCATCTCTGCTTAGGAGCTCTCCAGCAAATGTGTTTTAGGAATTCATGACACATCTTCCTTTTGGACAATTTTGAATCGGCTGGCAATGGATGTGGAAAAATCATTATTCCTAATGAAGAAATATTGACGTGAAAACAGCATTTCGAGGACAACGTTGACTATAACTCAACAAAACAACAAGGCTCCTCCCCCCTTCTCCAGTGACTTTCATCGAAGGGTTTTCGAGCACTCCACAAACATCTGTTAATCCTCACAGCCCCGTGCAAGGTAGGCATGGTTATCCTCAATAGAACTAGAGAAATGGGGCACAGAGAGAGGTTAATACTACTACTTAACTCCACTATACAACATTTCTCAAAGGAAGCAAGCATTATCATTAGCTCTGTTTTGCAGATGGGGAAAACCGAGGTACAGAGAAGGAAGTAACTTGCCCAAGGTCCCCCAGCACATCGGTGGTATAGCTGAGACTAACATCCAGGCTCCCAAGTCCCAATCTAGTACTATACCCACTAGGCTACACTGCCTCCCTTCACGAACAGGGGTGAGACACTTGCACAAGTCCACACTACTGTGACAGAGCTTAAAACAAAACCCAGAACTCCTGGAGCTCTGGTTAACGTTCTACTGGCCATGCATACAACAGGCTCCTTGATTTTGCCCAAAGTGATAGGAGGGGAAGCTCTGCTCTGGAGGAGAGTGAATATTACCATCTGGCTGAGGAAAGGAGGTGCTTGTCCAAAAGAGGTTATGCTAGGGAAGGGTGTCTGGGCCATGACCTCTCCCAAGATAGTACCACCGCTCTGGAAGCTGGTGCATGGGGCTGGAGGCAGCTTGCACTGCCATAGTTTTCTCCAGGTGGAATTTCCACTGCAGCAGACTCTGGGGAGGAGCTAACCGAGCCATGCAGAAGTGTTCTCCCTTGGATTCTAGCGAATGTCCCTTTCGGAAGCTCTGCCCTCGGGCTGGAGCTCCCAACAAGCCTAGCAGATGGTCAGGCTCATGAATCTGCTCTACTTTTCAACACACCAGCAGACCTGGATTCATACCTCAGCCCTGCCTGAGGTTCAACACTATAGTTTTTACTCGTGGAGTAATTTGAGGCCAAGCTTTTAAGAAGTGATTAGGGATCTGGGGTGCCTGATTTTACACACTTGAAAAGGGACTCATATTTGGAGGATTAGGGCTCGGTATATTGTAACTGAATAACAAAAAACCCCAGACACACAGATTCACTAGTCACTTCTCAAAGTTGTGACCTTATAATGTGTGTGATAATCCCTAACCCCAATGGAGTTTGTGAGGGATTTGCCATTGGTTTTACAGGAAGCAGGATTGGGCTCCTTCAAATTTTAGCCTCACATTTTCCAGTCAATTTTAACCTAATCTGATAGATGATTTACATAAATCCCAGATAGGGTGAATTAAATCATATGATGTTCTCTGACATGTCCCTCTACTCCCCCCACCTGTCCTCTTTTGTTTTTTGACCCAGCTTTCATGACAGTTACTCATCCCTTAGCAATGAGCTCACTGCATTGAAGTTTCATCATTTGACAGCTGCAGGTCGGACACATTGGTCGTCTTATGCAACGATTGGATGTTAGACAGATTCATCTTAATTCGCTGCTTCGGCAGAAGCAAACGAACACGCGTTGTTCATAGATGCTTGGAGGCATGTTTGTAACACTCCATGAATTAAATCAAAAGCTGTGATTTAATCACTGAGTACTTTCCTAAGTCCTCTTATTTTATCTCAACTAACGAGGAGGCCTGATGCATAGGTCTCTGCAGTGACCGTTCTGACCACTTCCAGTAACAGCAAAGCTTGTTCATTGTTTTCACCCCCTAACCACAGTACAACCTTGTTATCTCACTTTACTGATCCACAAGCCTGAGACGTTTCCAATATGCCTTGGTGGTCTCGGCCCACGCACTGCTGATGATTTAACAGCAAATGCAGGGCAATGGTGAGGCCTCATCTAACTAAAGTGTCACTGTTGTTTGCGGTGCAGTTGTACCTGTACTGGCCCCCGGAGATAAGAGACAAGATGCGGGAGGGAATCTCTTTTACTGAACCAACCTCTGTTGGTGAAAGAGAGAAGGTTCAAACTCCTCAGATCTCTTTCTTCAGCTCTGTGGAGCTTGAAAGCTTGTCTCTCTCACCAACAGAAACTGGGTCAATAAAAGATACCATCACCCACCTTGTCTCTAAGCCTTCCTGTTACCTTCTCAGAGACTTTCCCATGCTGCTCACCCACTGTTCCTATTGGAGCAATTCAAAAGCATTGGGGCATTAATCCTCACCACACCCTGTAAGTGCTACTGCAGATGGGGAGCTGAGGCTCAGATTGGTCAACTTGCCCATGGTTACCCAGGGAGTTTGTGGCAGAGACAGAAACTGAAGCCAGATCTTCTGAGGCCCTGTCCAGCACCTTACACACAAGGACATCTTTTTCTCCACAGTACAAGGTACTCCAGGCCCCAGGGGATACGAACCTGACCACAACTCCCCAGTAGACACGAGGAACGTGTTTCCTGCCAAACTGTGCTGTCGCCCCAGGGTGCCTGGGCAAGCTCTGAGAGGAAGGAGGGTGGGAAGCAGCCCCCCACTCCCTGGCTCCTTTGATTTAATTGAGGCATTAGGAGGGAGCAGCCCCCTGTGCTCCCTGGAACAATGGCAAGCAATAATGCCTCTTATGCCTGGTGAAAACCCCCTTGAACCAAACTCCTCTCTTCCCCGTGCACCACAAAAGGCTCAAGGGCAGGTTATCCTATCAGTTTTACCAGGCAGAATACAATGCAGTTACCAACATGGTCCAAAGGAATTTTCCTAAATCCCTGCGACCATGACGGGGCTCAGCTCCAAAGGTCAGGTGAAGACTAGAGCATTCTTAACATCCACAGCTGGGGACTGACTAAGTTGGTTCCAGTCATAAGAGCCACCTGCAAAGTTTGGACCTGAACTTCCCACAAAGCTAGGGGCTATTCTGATCTGAGCTTCTGATGTGACCAGCACTGACTAGGTACCCGTTGCAACGCAAGAGACTTGATTGTTTCCTTGTGCCCGACTGATTATTTGCCAGTCACCAGAAACTGGTAGCCTGCAATGGGTCTCCCAGTCCAGTGGGGGTCAGTGACGTTCCATATGACTTAATTCTCACTTTTTGCAGCATGCTCTGGTTTTTGTTATATTGTCTCACTTGAGGGCAGATGTTTTACCATTTGCAAAGTGGTTGAATTAGAGCCTCAGTGTAACACCTTGAGATGGAAAAAAAATAACAATAAAGGAAACCTCCTTTGCTGATCGATCATGGACATGCAGAGAACAGAGCAAGACGTACTTTATTTCCTTTGATGCTGATGAATGGGGTCAGATTAGATCAAAGCACTCTATCCACACAGCAGCCATAGCATGGGAAGCAGCAGAGCATGCTTACCTTCAGTGCTTTGCCAATGCACCCGTAACCCTGGCAAGGGCGGGTTACTTCCAGAAGGGATATGAGGGACAGAGCCAACCCGTGACACACTGGTCACTGCTGATCTAGCCTGAATTGAAACTGGTGTCCAGGGGATGAAAAAGGAATGGGCATTTTAGATGGGCTATACACTGAGCGGATTGTAAAGAGGCAAATATACTTAATGAAAATAATTAAATAGGAAAGATTTGTTTTATTTGATTTTTTGTCATGTAATTCTTTGTTTTGCACTGTAAAATTCCAGAATGATTTTTTTTTTTGTTTAAATTAGGTTGGAAAAAGCCCACTTAAAAAAAAAAATCCCCCACCCCCACCAGAAACAGAGGCAAGGTGGGGGAAGAAAAGTGAGAGGAAGTGGAGGTGGGGAAAAAACACTTCCTCTCACTTTCTACTTCCCCATCTCCCTTTTCCAGTTTGAAAAAAAGGAGAGAAAGTTTGCTTAGAAGTTGCACTGAAAAATGAATATTTTCAGCAGAAATGGTTGCTCAGATGAAAAATAAACTGTTGCTGCTGGTCCCTGAGGATCAGGAGCAGAGCTGGGTGAAGAATGGAGTTTTTGGTTGCTTATAGTGAACCCAAACCCAACATTTTAGAATTTTTGGAAAACCAAAAATTGCTTTGGGCTGAACAAAACATTTTGTTTTGATTTGGAGTGGCTTTTAAGAATGATTTTCCATTTAAAATGAAGTAAAATCAAGGGAAATTTCATAACAAAAAGTTATTTTGGCCCCTAAAATCAAAATGTTTAGTTTAGAAAATACTGGAATGAACTGTTCCAACTTTGATCTGGATTTTTGTTTTTGTTTTTCCCCCCTCCCTGCCAAAACAATTCAGTGAAACTGACACGAATTCATGAACTGTTGCTGTGTTGTGAAATCTGCATTTCCCCCCCAACAGAAAAGTTTCATCTGAAAATAAATCATCATCTGGCTTTATTCAGGGGGAAAGTTATCCCATCACTGCTATCGGGCAGTTTCTTGTGCCTTCCACTGAAGCAGCTGGTGCTGGCTGCTGTCAGAGGCAGGATTCTGATGGACTCTATGTTTGATCCAGCCTGTAAATTCTGATGAATGGCTCCGGAACTCCAGTACCCACCTTTTGAGCCACGTCTCTTTGCACTTACATTTTCAAAACTATCAATGTGAGATTTAACTCTTGAAACAGAAAGGACATAAATAGAGAAACAGACGTCTATTTAAAATGTTTAATTGAAACTCGTGCTGAAAACAAAGGGCAGAGTGTGTGATGGAAATCAGTCTCTCTTCCCCCACCCCTCCGGGGGTGGTGGTGACTTTCTGGGCATTCCCCTGGTCTGCGGGACCTGCTCTGAAATTCTATACAAGATCTCAGGATCCTCTTTTGGGGAGCCACAAAAATACGTTTCTGTTGGTTTGGTGACGGAAGTCCCAGCCACCGTGCAGGCGGGGACTGGGTGGGGCCCTGGCTTTCCCATCGGATGCCAAGCACAGCTGTACAGAAAAGGTGCTGGCTCAGTGCTCTGACACAGTGACTCAAGGTACTTCTACTTGCTGGTTGAAGCAGTGGTGGATGGTTCTAGGGGATGCGACACCCACCCCACTTGTTAGCAGGAGCCGCAATGTAGCACAAAACTCTGAGGCCAAATAAGGTCACCTCCTCCTCAGACGTTTAATACCCTACTAATGCTTGCAGCCCTCCCGACCCACTCCTAGAGGCCAAACACGTAAGGAACCAGAGAGCAACAACCCCAGTCTGCAGGGCTCCGGGTGACAAATGCTTCCATGCTACCACCAGGCAACCGTGGAAGACCTGCAATTAATGCTCTGTAAACCCTGGGGGCCTAAGCACCACAGGAAGTGCCGCTCACAGAAAACCCTTTTGGCCATATCCCCTGTGACCTCTGGTTGGTCCAGGTGCATTATTTAAGCAGGAAGCTGTCTCTGCAACTCAGCTGCACTGGGCCTGACAGATCCCACTGGACCCTGACTCTGACCCTTGGATTGACTCCTGGTTTCTGACTCCAGCTGCGATATCTGACTAGACTCCAGAGTCGCGATTCTGGGTCTGTCCTTCGGCTTGACTCCTAGTTTCAGACTCTGGTTCTGACCCCTGGCTAACTGGCTTTACTATCAACTCCCAACTACTGCTCCAGCTACCAGGCCCTATTCCTGCTATGACCCCTAAGCCTGACTCCTGGTCTTACCCGCTTAGGCCAGACTGTCCACATCCTGGTGGTGACAAAAGGTGCCAATTCCCAGCTGCTCTGAGCCCCAAAATACAAGAGTCCCAAATTCAAAACAGAAACCCTGGGCCCCTTAGTGGATGCTCAGCTGAGAACCAAGCCGTTAGGCAGCTGAAAAAGAACACATGAGCCTGGCCACAACACACACGGACAGGGATACCAGCTTTTCAGCACACTGTGGGGAACAGACTGACTTCTCCTGTTCACCCAGAAGCTACCTAATGGATGTTACTCAGAGTTATTATTATCTGCATTGCTGTAGCCCCTAGGACTCTACTTCTGGACAGCACCTCATTGTGCTTGACGCTGTACAAACAACAAGAGCTTATTTGTAATTGTTTCCATGTTGCAAAACTCCCCTTGCTCTTTCCCTTCTTCCTCAAGCCAATCATTTCATCTCCTCCGGGCAAAGACTGTCAGCATTCTCCCAGACTCACACCCAGTCCCCAAAACCACACACTGCTGAGCCCAAGGGACACGGTTCATTCTCCATCGGCCTGGTTGCACTCCAGCTGGTGTTCAGCAGCCTGCTTCCACCTTGCCAGCCTGCTGGGCAGGCAAGTGGCAGGAAGCAGAGTGTGCTGCGTCCTCTGTTCAGCAGGGAGGTGGAAAAGCCTAGTAATGGGTAGGAGAAGTGAAACTTTGAGTCAGAGATTCTCGCTCTGCCAATTGCTCCTGTCTGCCAACCTGCCTGGGAAGGAGCAGATGAGGAAATGTCGCTAAACAGAAAACAAGGGAGCAAAAGCTGGGAAAAAGGAAGAAGGTGGCAAAGAGATGAGACTCCAACAGAAGTTTGCTGCTGGGCTGTCAAACCATCAAAGGCTTTCAGGCCTGGGATTGTTGAAGGCGTCTAAGGGTGATGAATGCACAAGCCCCACTGAATTTCAGTGGGACACCTGGCTCTTTTGAAAAGGAATCCACGCAGCAATATCAGGTGTATGATGCATTTCTGCATACACACTGCCCAGGTGATAAACTGAATCCATTGTGCAGCTCTGAGTGCCTCACCTGCACTCTGACACTGACTCATTTCCCCTGTGCCTAACTTCTGTCACTTCAAACTTGCTAGCAGCTCCAAACAGCTGCCTTCACTTTTCTTTTCACCAGATAGTGGTTTCCTTCTTTCTCATCCAGGTTTGAGGTTCAGTATCTGACTACCTGTTAGTGCAACAATTGAGAGCTTTGTTCAACTGGAAAGAGGAGGCTCTTCCCTTTCGAAAGGGGCACACACCTCTTGGTTTTACTACTGCAAGGGTCAGAGACACCATCCCTAAAAACCATGTATCAGAGGGGGAGCCGTGTTAGTCTGGATCTGTAAAAAGCAACAAAGAGTCCTGTGGCACCTTATAGACTAACTGGCGTATTGGAGCATGAGCTTTCGTGGGTGAATACCCACTTCGTCAGACGCAGTATTCACCCACGAAAGCTTATGTTCCTAAAAACCATGACACCATTGTGGAGAGAAAGTTCTTTTAAGGTAGTTATTTGATGTTGCTAAAACTGTATCCTCCTCCGAGAGCTTGACTGTTGGTGTGAAGGGAGTCTGTTCTTACTGGCAGAGGTAGATGGAAAAATAGTACACCTCTACCCAGATATAACGTGACCCGATATAACACAGATTTGAATATAACGCAGTAAAGCAGTGCTCGTGGGGGGCAGGAGGGGCAGGGCTGCACACTCCAGCAGATCAAAGCAAGTTTGATATAACATGGTTTCACCTATAATGCGGTAAGATTTTTTGGCTCCCAAGGACAGCGTTATATCGAGGTAGAGGTGTACCAATAACTCTCCAAAGCATTTTAAAAATCATCTCCCTGTAGCATGTGCAGCCTATGCAGAGTACATGGTGGAGTAGTGTGGAAGAAAAGCATGAGTTATGGCTTGTTGCAGCTTGTATCCAAAACAGAAAAGGAGCACAGTGAGACTCTATTTGGATTAAATAAAACAATGACTCACATGACCCAAATGGGGTTTGAGGTTGAAAACAGTTTGGTTAAATTTTTCTATTTGTAAATTATTTTTCCTTTCCTCAAGCCTCCTGTTTTTGGCCCTGGCATGGATCAAGAGCACTCAAACACGGCACGTAAGTCAGTTCCTGGAAAGACTCCAATCCAATTTCTAGAACCGAGGACAGCAGAAGTTTTCGAGTTAGTTCAGATCTGCATCCAAACTTTCTGAGGCTTGACCCGAGCCTGGGTTTCATCAGTCCAACGCCACTTAAAAGGAAAACCGAACTGTTCTTGCCACTACAAGGCACAGATGGGATGAAACAGACACAAATGCTGACTGCAGTTTGGGAAGATACTTCTCTTTGTGAGACATGGCAAAAGCCTCTTCCTTTGAATAGCTGTGGGCCAGCCTCCGAAGGTTAGGAGGGGATATTGCTAGCTGAAAGAGAAGTAAAATCAGTGGACATTTGCTCAAAGAAAACCTGTGAAATGTCTTACCTTGCAGCACTAACCCCCACAGTGTGCCTTCTACCCAAGCCCTAAAGTGTAGGCAAGCAGCTAATGGCACCTTGCCTCTCAAATGAGCTCCTTCTAGCTATACTGGACCAGACCACCAGCTCAGGAGAAGTGAACTGATGCAGATTCACCAAAATCAACGGAGCTACACTCACCACTACACAAGCTGATGCTGCAGCCCAGAGTGTGTGCATGACCCAGCTGGGCTGTGCTCCAAGTCATCGGCCTGTGAGATGCTCCTTATTCTTCGAGACATGCGCAATTGTCCAGGGCCAGAGGCAATTATCTCACGTTTCCTGAAGGATCATTTCCCCACTCTATGTCTCAGTGCTGTGATTGTAAAAACCTTGAACTTTTGTCCTCTGTACAGGGCTGCAGGTAGGTCTCTCCTCTCTTATCCTAAAGGTCATGCTATGGCTTCATGAAATGAGGCAAGCAATAAAAAGATTAATCCACTCCTAGCAATTGTCAAAAAGCAATTATGCAAAATTGGACAGATCTTAAGCACATTAATTCCCTCTCTCTCGCTCCCCTCACCCCCACTTCCTGCCCCACCCTAGAGGAAGAAGTGTCTGCAATGTAGAGAGAGAGAGAAAAAAAAAGTTGGGAGCTGGAGACTAATTGGCATCCTACAAAATACTGCTGGGGCTCCCTTGAAACCTCTTCCACTTGGTCCCCAGGAACTCTGTTCGGCTCCAGCCTCATAACTCAGGTTCCCTTCTTCGGCATACCGCAAAGCCACACTGAGTTGATGCGACAAGCGTAGGCGGTGGGTATAGGCAGTACCGCACATCCAAAGTTATGCAGTAAACCTCTTCCTTTACCCGCATTTACACATTACATTGTATTTACTATACATTGCATGACGTGTTTGGGGATTGGTGTGGTTGCTTTGTAGGAACCAATTCCAGTACATCAGGCACTGTCCATGCATGACTGACTCCTTCTCCCTCATGTTATGTTCCAGGCTAATCTTACTCATTGTTATCTTGTGCATTGTCAATGGTACCCCGGGGGTTCCCTCTTCTTAGCTAGTATAGACATTCTGTTTCCAGCCTGCTGATCCATTTACCTCCCTACTCCTGTCTCCCAAAAAATAAGCCCTTGCCCACATCCAATTATTCCTCTCAAGCCTGGCCTACAAATACCGTTTCTATTTTAAAAGCAAATGCTCTTCTTGAGAAAGCGTTTCAGATTGATGGCTCTTGAGAATGAAGCCCTCTGTTTATCCACAGGCCAGGGACAGGCTGAGTCAGGGCACAGCTCCCTAACACTGCCCCACCAGCATGCGTCTATCCCTAGCTCGAGGGACTGTAGGGCTACTTGTCAATTCAGTTCACAGCCTTTCTGCCAAGACTGTCAACAAAGGTGTCAACTAGCGTGAAACAACGCCCTTGTGTGGATTGCCTGTGGAGTTCAAACCTAGGACCTCCGGATCTAATTGCATGAGCGCCTCTCCTACTGGAACTATCAGACCAGGTCAAGAGGCAGCAGCAGACCCATAAGACTCTATTTGTGGCCTAGCCACTAGAGGGGGACAAAGCCACACTGAGGATAGTGATCGATCTATCTAGTGTAGACACGATAAATTGATCCCCAATCGCTCTGCCGTTGACCTCGCGCCATATGGATGCGAGGTAAGTCAACCTAAGATACATCGACTTCAGCTACGCTATTCTCGTAGTTGAAGTTGCGTGTCTTAGGTCGAACGCCCCGCAGTGTAGACCAGGCCTAAGTTAGTGTTCATGGGGGGAGAGGGGGGGACTTTGTGACATTAGGAACAGGACTGAGGCCTTATCGATATGCAGAAATTGCACTGGATTAACTTAAATCACTTTTCAATCCAGTACAAACCTGTGTGGACACTGATGCAGTTCCTAATCAATTTAATCTAAGTCTGGTTTAAGATGAAATAAGGAAGTCCACACAGCCTCTTGCACCAGTTTAACTAAATCAGTTAAAAAAAATCACACAGTAAGTTAAATTGGTGCAACTTTCCTGAGTAGACAAGGCCTCAGAATCCACAGTCCATTTCTGGATACCTCCTAGCCATCAAGGGCAAGCAATTTGTCATAAAGTGTCCATCCTCTGCTCACACCGAACAGAATGGCAACCATTCCTCCTGTATTACTTCCTTATGTATCCATTACGATTGTCTCTGCCCCTCCAAACGAGGGATATTACGTACATGGTGAATCAAGCGTCACAGATCCAGAATGTATATGTTATATTTTATCTTCCTTTTTATTTTATTCTATGCAAAAACACTACACAGTATTTCTGAACATAAAAAACAACCCTATATTTAGAAGGATAATGTGCATAGAGGAAGAGGTTATGACTGGTTCAGTGCCAGCAGGGGTGTTACTGAATGAGCAGCCACTGGGGAATTACAGAAAGCACGTAGCCCTTGGTGGCTGATGCTTTGATCAAGCCCAGGAGTTTACAATCTATAACTGTAAAGACAAGGGATGGGATTTTCAAAAGTGCCAAGCTTTGCCCTAACTCTGCTCCTACTGCAGTTGCTGTTAACTTATTCCCCCGCCCAACAACCCCTGAGAGTTGGCACCACGGAAGATGTTTCAGATCTAGTAAGGATTTGCAAGGGACTATCAAAAAGGGAGTGAGAGGTAGAGGGTGTCCGCTGATCTCAACTGTGGTGATGGAGTGGGAGGAGGAAGGAAATCTCTTAGCAAGCTGGGTTCTGATGCAGCCAGTACAACCCACCTGAACGTCTGGTTGCTCAAAATAAGTCCTCTTTCCAGTATCTCTCTCACCACCAGTTCCCCCCAGCACTAATCCTTCCCTGATAAGAAAAATACTCAGAGTCTCCCTAGCTTCTGCTGTGAGAAGAAATGACAAAGAGAAGCCCCTAGCATGGTGATGGATGTGTGACTGGAATTACAACCATCCCAGGGTGTGTGTGTGTGCACTGTCATCAAAGAACATATCACACAGGATGCCATAGTGTTTAGCATGTGATAAAGGTACTGCACTAGCATCAAACCCAGCAATTGCTCTGTGCCTCCCAGAAGGAGAGCCCAGGTAGGCACCATCCCATGACTCAATGGTAAAGGTAAGAGCTGATTGTTGGAGACCAAGAAACCATCTCCGGTCATCAAAAACTGCCCTCACATAAACAGCTACAAATCATTTATTCTGTCTGTTCACTTGTGTGTAATCAGAATCAGAACATGTGTTTGCTACAGAGCAAGCTATTAACCTCTAAAGGTAGTGTCTGGAACCAGCATTTACGGGGAAATTGTGTCATAAAGCGGAATGTTGCCATTTACTGGAAGAATGGAAGACAGAGCCTGATTCATAAACATAAATAAATGGAAGCTCCAGTTTCACAATTAGGTGCATTGTAGGGATGTGCCATGATAGGGTCCAGGAAAGAAAATGGTTTAATTGAGAAGTGAATTAAGCCTATAGCATTTGAGACCATTAGTCCACCAAGTTCAGTAGCCTACCTCTAGCAGTGCCCAATATTTAATGCTGCATAGGATGGTTCAACCCTCCTCCCACACACTTCCATCTATCATCTCTACTTTACATTAACGCACACTGCAGGGTGGGAGGTTTCCTTCCTTATTCCCAGAATGCCTATAAGCATGCCTCCATCATGTACCGAACTGTGCAGTGCTATTCTTGGGGTGGGTGGAACGCCCTCCTTGACCCTCAATGATGCCTCCCCATGAAACATTAAGACTCCAGGACTGTTAGCCTGCGTAAGTAGAGTAGTAATTACTGGTTCTGACATTTGTATGTGCCTGGAGCTTAGGAGAGACACACATTAAAAAAACATTCTAATGCAAGCAAGCGCATTCGTAAATTAAGGATACCCATAACGAATCAGACTTGATTTCACAATTTAAATTCACTGCCACCACAGTCTTATTACTAGTTGAAGGATGTCTTCTGTTTTCCTCTGCTGGACCGGAGGATCAAAGGGTCTCATGCTTGCCATACACGCACCATTCAGCCAACACAGAGTGCTCCCGCAGAGTCAAGATGGTTGATAAGGTACAGCGTGTTTTGCAAGCCAAGATGAGTTTGTATTCTTGACTGATTGACAGCATTCAGACACATCCAGATGTGTCGAAGTGGGGTTTCATGATTTGAATACCAGTTTGGACCATCAACAGCACAGCTTTTGAACGCCCATCCCGACCTGGCATCTTAGCCAAGAAAGTGCTGAATGCAGGCAGATGTGCTCCATGGACGACCTGACGAGCCGGTGTGACGCACTGGCAGACTCGAGAAGAAATAAGAGAGTTCTACCACTTTTGATTCTTTTACTTCTTCTGATGCTCCCCCTCCTTTTTGTGTCTCTGACAAGTGCTCCGTATTGATTATGCTGACGCCAACAGCAGAGCTCAGAGCTGGAATTTTTTTTTTGTGCTCTCAGACGAGAAAGTGGGTTATGATTCATCTCACACAACCTGAGTCAAACTGATGCCTTTTTAAAAAACAATTTTGTACATTTCCGACTGAAAAAGGCTGGGGGGAGAACACTCAGTAAATGAGAAAGTTCTGTTTATAATGATTCTTTAGTGTATTTCAATCTCAGCTAAAATAGCCTCCCCCCACTAAACAATGTGACATTCAAAACACCCTGAGAAAACCACAAGCAAAAGACAAAAACATCAACAAAAACAAAAAGACAAATGCTAACAATGAAAAACAGAAGAAACAATCCACACCACACTGCGCACCCCTACCCGTAATGGCATGCTGGTTGTTAGACTGGAAAGTAACCAATTACTACGGTGAATTATCAATTTTCATAATAGCTGTGTATTATCTAAATTCTGCAGTGTGATAGCATCAGTGGGTACGTTATATTAATATCATTTAAGATTACTAAGTTTGATCTTGGAGCGCTTTTCTCTCTTTCTTGTTTTCACAGCCATGTTATTAACCCCCAAAAATATGGTTATGATTTCAGCACTGATAGATCCTTAAGCACAGCTGCACTATTCTACACCGGAGGAAGCGAAATGTTGTTGATTTTGTCTTCATATGAGAAGAAGGGTGGTTAACAGCACATGGGTCTCTAAGGATTTCTTTGTTCAGTTCTCAACTCTGCCACAGACTTCCTGTATGACCTTGGCCAAATCATCTAATCTCTCTGTCCTTCAGGTCCTCCTCTGTAAAATGTAGATGATAATGCTTCCCTCTGTTTCATCCGCAAGCTCCTTGGGGCCTGGGTTGTTTCTTTTTACTATGAATTTATGTTGCACATAGCACAATGGGGCCCCAATAACCTCTAGAGGTGACTGGAATACAAATAATAAATAAATCAAATGGCACTAAACAGTTACAAATGTATGCAACCACACTGGATGCGTCAAACACTATGTTAGCCATTTTAAGTTTATAAAAAGAGCAGAAAGTATTAATTAATTCCAACTTCTTGGTGAACAATTTGCAAAGCTAAATTTAAACTAACACAAGTAAAATTGTTTTCCTGTTACTGGGTTTGTGTCATGGGGATGGAGGATTGTCAAACACTTAACAGCAAGCGTGGTGGGTTCTATTCCTGGCTCTGCCAATAACTGACTAGGGATCCTTTTGTAATTCAGCCTCATTCTCCCCTTTTGCAAATAAGGGATGTTGTGAGCCGTAAAAACACTTGGCGACTCTCGGGTGAAAAAGGCTATTGGAAGCTGTAGCAGTGCGGTCGCTTGTGGTGCCCCCCCTCCTGGCCAGGGGTCACTTTACAGGCATCTTACCCCATTAGCGCCTTCTTGCATGTCTGCACAACAACTAGACACCTGCAACTGGCCTGTGCTGGCCAAATCATGGTCTTAGAGCCATGGCTCCAGCCTGAGCCTCAAAGCCTACAGAGCAATGAAACAGCCCTGCAGCCTGAGCCTGAGTTGGCTGGCAAGGCCGGTGTCTAGTTGCTGTGGAGACACACCCTTAAGCTCTCCAGAGAGCCTCTACTGTGACTCACAGAAACACCTTTCTGCAGCTGGTTTAATATCAAATAAAGGTCACACAGACCCTCAGGGTCCTTAATCCCAAAACAATCCTCAATGAGTCCTCAACAGAAAGCCCAGAATCATACCTCAGGAGTTCGTACTTAGCACCGGTTCCTCTGCTACATCCAGAGCCCTTTCCCGGTCTGCCTGCTCCACCTAACGCCACCAGTCCCCAGCCCCTTCTGGCTGGAGCTCTGTCCTTCCTTTGCTTGTTTGTGTCTCCAGATTCCTGAACTGCTCTCAACTACATCACTACTGCACTTTCCTTCTGCCCTTTTTACCTGAACTGCCTGATTCCCGCATGTGGGGCTTGGAATCACAATCCTGGGTTCCTAAGTCTCTATATATCCACAACACATATCCAAGCAGAGAGAATAGCAGTGTCCGCTCTCCCCATCCCACCGACTGCTCTACCACATGTCTCTATCCTGACCATCTGGACTCAAACCCTTGGCCTCTTGGCTGAGATTTCCGCCATCTCTACAACTAATTGTGGCCCTATTAGTGCCGATGCTGAGGTGAGCACTTGTTCATGGAGAACTGGCCTGAGATCCACCGGCCATGAGATGGATAAGCACTTTTGATCCTGACCAACCTGAATTGGATTTGAACTGGTGACCTGCAGGCAAAAGTATTAGAGTGGTAGCCATGTTAATCTGGATCTGTAAAAGCAGCAGAGAGTCCTCTGGCACCTTATAGACTAACAGACGTATTGGAGCATGAGCTTTCGTGGGTGAATGCATGCATCCGACGAAGTGGGTATTCACCCATGAAAGCTCATGCTCCAATATGTCTGTTAGTCTATAAGGTGCCACAGGACTCTTTGCTGCTGTAGGAAAAAGACTCCCAGGCTCATTACCAATCTCCTAGCCAGCAGTTCCCCAATATTTTATTTTCTGGCTCTCCAGTAAGTTTGATAATGGATTTTTATTTAACTGTTTTAAAGAAGAAAGTGTTGCTTTTGTTTGCATCTAAGAGATATTGATTTGGGGGAGGGAGACAGTTTTGTTTTTGAGAGTTGTATCATTCTCTTCATAATTTGCAGCCTCTTCAGTAAAGGGACTATGTCTTCCTATGTGCTTCACAGGATCTGGCACATTTTGGCCATTAACACTAGTCACAGTGCCTTTTTGGGTCACAACTGAGAATATTGAATTAAGGACAAACTGCTGAGAAATAGGGCGGATACACCCCAAAACTGGAGGTTATTCTCCCATGAGATATACCAAACCAGTAACAAAAGTAAACTTCTGTTTCACCACACTGGCTAACAAGAAGTCATAAAAGCCATTTCCTCAGGCATTCCACTCCTTGTATCATGCCAAAAAATTAAACTTAGAGATGAGTGGTTCTTTAAAACCAATTTCCTCAAATAAAAGTTTCATTTGATCCCAAAAGACCAGAAACACACCCAGGGCAATAATCAACTCAGATCTTACCCAATTATCATGCTGATGCCAATCCTTTAGTATCTAAAATCTAAAGGTTTATTTATAAAAAATAAAGACAGGTGAGAGTTCAAATTGGTTAAAGGAATCAAACTCCCTTCTATTCATGTGTCAGTATAATAATGCCTGCTTCTGTAATTTTCACTCCGTGCATCTGAGGAAGTGGGTTTTTTATCTACGAAAGCTTATGCCCAAATAAATCTGTTAGTCTTTAAGGTGCCATCAGACTCCCTGTTGTTTCTGAAAATATATACAGTAATTGCAGAGTTTTTGGTTTAGGCTTGTAGCACTGATGGAATAAACTGCTGGCTGCTGCAGTCTCTGGCAGCTTCCAAATCATTGGAAGGACCTCAGTCGCTTGGTTAGATGCTCCCATTAGTACAAATCCATAGTCCAGAGGCTTGAGCAGGAAAGAGGCAAAATGGAGGTGTTTCCAGGGCCTTTTATAGCTTCTGCCATGTGGAAGGAAACCCACTATTTCAAATAAAACCTTTGGCACAGCTAATAGAAAATCACAGGTGACAAGATGGGATTTGGAATCACATGGGCAAGTAACATGTCCATGCATAACTTTGCTTAGTCACCCATACCCCAGACAGTACCTTTGCAGGACAGTCCATTCAGTGTAGGTGGGCATCTCCCATGGTTCACTGTCAGTTAAATGTTTCTTGATTAGCCACTTAATTTGAATAGTCCCTCCAAGATGTGCTAGCTGCGTTACCCCAGGAGCAAACATTTGAAATCCAGGTATAGAGCCAATACTCATAACTTCAAATACAAAAATGATACATGCATACGGATAGCATAATCCTAACCAGAAAAGCATAACCTTTAATAAACATCTTAGACAACACATTTTGTACAAGATTTGTTGCAAATATATAACAGTGGTTGCCACGGTGATCTATATGGTCATATTTTAATCAGATAACATCACACCATTGCATAAATAATCAATCACCATCCCAGTGTAGGAAATTTTTAAATGATTATGTTGATCTTTAAATACACAGAAGGAGGTCACTGCAGGTTGCTATAACTGTGTTGTTGCACTCCATATGATTTTATGAAAATATGGTAATGAGTGTGAATATAATGTAACTGGAATATGCTTCATGCAAAAGGTCTCTTGCAAGATATCATTATAAAGCTTATGAACTACTGAGTGTGGCCATGTCATCCTGTTTGTATAAATGTATCGTTTTTGTATCTGAAACTAGAAATATCAAATATAACTCTGAGGACCTACTGTAATTAGGCAAAGTGTGGGCCATTAAGGGTGGTTTGGAATCTTGATGGATCCCAGCAACTAGGACAACTGGTTGTAAATGGCGCTGTTTATTTGCAAACCTTCCTGTGAGTCAGACCAGGAAGAATGAAGGCTTGGTACTGGAATCCATCTTAAACCTGGTGCTTTTCCATTTAGAAGGAGGGGTCAAAAGAGAGACACAAAAGATTCCCACCTTGTGCCAAAGCTATAAAAGGGGGTGCAGCAGAACAAAGGCATGAGAAATCCCCTAGCTACCATCTGAGCTGGAACAAGGACTGTACTGGGGAAAGGACTGGACCCAGACTAGAAATGAGTAAAGTCTGTGAAAGAAGCTTATTGGAACATCTCTGAGGGTGAGATTTTATCTGTAAACAGTTTCTTAATGTATTAGGCTTAGACTTGAGTGTTCTGTTTTATTTTGCTTGGTAATTTACTTTGTTCTTTCTGTTATTACTTAGAACCACTTAAATCCTATTTTCTATACTTAATAAAATCTCTTTTGCTTATTAATTAACCCAGAGTAAGTGATCAATACCTGGGGGGAGCAAACAGCTGTGCATCTCTATCAGTGTTATAGAGGGTGGACAATTTATGAGTTTACCCTGTATAAGATTTATACAGAGTAAAAAGGATTTATTTGGGGTTTGGATCCCATTGGGAGCCTGGGTGTCTGGGTGCTGGAGACAGGAGCACTTCTTAAGCTGTTTTCATTTAAATCTGCAGCTTTGGGACACATGGTTCAGACTCTGGGTCTGTGTTGGAGCAGACTGGTATGTCTGACTCAGCAAGGCAGGGTTCTGGAGGCCCAAACTGGCAGAGAAAACAGTGCATCAGGTGATAGTCCCAAAGGGGTCTCTGTGATCAAATCCGTCAGAGTAACATTCTCTGATATTTCACCATAGCATTTCGTTCTTCCTAGCAGACACCAGAAAACTATAGTCTTACATTTATTCAGAGTCAAGACAAAAATCACTTCAATTCATGATCTGCAATCCGCCTCTGCGTTACAGCACGATGTGGTCAGGAAAGTTTCTCTGTAAAATGATAGCCCGGTGCTCTGCACATACTCTCTTTTTAGTGAATTCATTATCAAATCAGCTCCATTTGCAAGTGAAAATAAGATTTTGCCAACTGCCAGACATTCAAACTTAACCAGGGAGCTAAAAACAAAGAGTCACGCTGTTCAGATGGCATTTTATCATGCATCATAACCATTCTGGAGTTGGAATTTAAGGTGGTAATTTTATTTCAGATCGTTTGTCTGCAGGTGTGCTGGTTTGTAAACCAAGTGGCTGTGCCTCAGAAAAACTCACAAGGCAAAAATCGTGCCCTCTCTTGCACTGGTGAGCTGTGACGGAAGACAACCAGTGACCTTCCTGGGGTATCTGTAATGAGCCAACTGCTCCCTTGTTACCATGAGCCACATCCTGCAAGATGCCATAACAACAATAATCTACACTGCTACAATCAACGATTACGACAGCCAAGAAAGGAATAAACAGCATTTGCATGCCAATGGCGATGGCTCTCCTTTCATTTACAATGGAGTAAATCTGAAGTAATTTCCCCATCTCAATGGGGTTTCACTGCTGAGAGGAGGACCAGGCCTTTAGAAGGACAGAAGAAGAATCCCTTCCAAAGCTCTCTCTGAGGAACCGACAGCCCCGTATGCGCCTCTCCAGCACACCGGGGGATAACTGCGAGCTCCTTGGAAAAGGCAGCTTTGTCTACACAGCACTGAACAAACTGCCCTCTCGCTTGCAAATGCTCCGGATGGTTATTTTGTGTCTGCCGCAAGACGCACAGCAAACTCCACCCGCAGCCCGCTGCGACTGCATTTTCCCTACCAAAATGCCTTATCCTGAGGGGCTGCTCGGTCACATCAACTCTCCTTGTTTTAACGAGATAAATGCCACTGGGCTTTGACTCATCAAATATTCTTCAGTTAAAACAAGCTTAAAATACGCATTGTAAAAAACGACTGACCTCTTGTATCTAGCACAGAGGTGGGCAAATTATGGCCCACGGGCCACATCCGGCCCACAAGACTGTCCTGCCTGGCCCTTGAGCTCCTGTCCAGGCAGGGTGCCCCCGGCCTCTCCCTGGTGTCCCCCCTCCCTCACAGCCACGCCGCTGCGCGGTCAGTGCTCTGGGCGGTGGGGCTGCGCGCTCCTGCAGGGTAGTGAGCCTGGCTCTGGCCAGGCAGCGCAGCGGCCAGACATGCTGATCGGCATAGTACAGGGGCCGGGCCTGTGGGGTAGGATAAGGGGCAGGGCGTCCTGGGGGATGAGGAGCAGCAGCGGTTGGATGGGGCGGATGTTTGGGGGGGGCAGCCAGGGGACGGAGGTTGGATGAGTGTGGGAGTCCTGGGGGGCCTGTCAGGGGGTGGGGGTGTGGACAGGGGGCGGGGCAGTCAGGGGACAGGAAGCGGGGGGGTGCATAGGGGGTGGGGTCCTGGGGCGCAGTTAAGGGCAGGGGGTCCCGAGAGGGGGCGGTTAGGGGACAAGAAGAGGGGGGGTTGGATAGGTGGAGGGCTTCTGAGGGGGGCAGTCAGGAGGCGGGAAGTGGGAGGGGTCGGACATGGGCGGGGGCCAGGCTGTTTGGGGAGGCAGAGCCTTCCCTACCTGGCCCTCCAAACAGTTCTGCAACCCTAATGTGGCCTTCGGGCCAAAAAGTTTGCCCACCCCTGATCTAGCAGCTGGTTGTTAAAAAGCACCGGCAGAATGCAAACGGGGAGCAGTGGTCAAGTCAGCTGGACCAAAATCTGACCTGCCTTTATCTTCTTTGATACTTTCACATACACACAGTCAGGATGGCTGGGGCTAGTGGTCAGAGCAGCAGGCAGCCGGGCCTGCAGTGGGCAGTGATGCCTAGTGGTTAGAGCCAGGATCAGGAACCAGGAGTCGGAGCCAAGGGTTGGAAACTGGAATCAGGAACTGAGCAGAGCCAGAGCAGGACTGGAGTGAGGCTGGGAACAGGAGTGATCCCACTTGCAGGTGTAAATGCTGGGCAGCCCGGGGTCTCAAGTGCTGGTTCTGTTGGTTCCTCCGGCCAGTCAGGAGATTTTGTTGGAAGCCAGCTGTGCATGACCTGTGAGTCCTCTGTTGCTCATGAAAGTTGGAGCTAGCTGGTCCCCTTAACAGGAGTTGAGGGACCAACAGTGAATCAGTGGACAGGGTTCTGATGGCACTTTTTCCATCTTAATCATCACAGCCCGTGTGGTGACACGGGCCATTGTGCTTCTGGAAGTGCCTTCATTAGGTGAGACATAAAGCCAAGGTCCGTATCACTTATGGCCATTAAAGGCCCCATGAGACTTTTGGCCAGAAATGCTCAGGATGATGATATATCTAAAGCCAACTAGACCCATGAGGGTATCTCCGTGATTATGTACCAAGGTGATAGGACCCGGAGATATACGACAGATGACAAATTATCTTGCTTCTCCTGTCTAACGGTTGCTGTTCCTCATCCTTGCCTCTCAAGGAATCCATGTGAACTATTCTTTTCCTTCAATTGTATGTGCTTGGGTGATTTATTTTAACATGTTTATTGGTTAAAGCTATTCCCTTGTGTGTGAAATCATCTACAGTAATTTCCATCAAGCGAAGCTACGACAACGTGTACTGGTGAAAACAGCTGATGGAATGGCAGGCTGCTCTGCCTCTGAACGCATCCTCTAGCCTTGTAGGGGGTCTAGCCGATACTTCTAGAGCTAAGAGCAGACAGAACTTTACTGATCCCCACTACCCTTCCTTTTCTAGGAACATCAGCTGTGCCGACACAGCATCCGGAAAACCAGAGACTTGAACCTGCATTCAACCTGATTGAAACCAGACTTGAAAAGCGAAACTGACTAGCAGGAGGAGAGCTGTTAAAGAGAAGACCCTGAGCACTGACGGACCAAGTAAGATGACCTTTCTCCAGCATGACAGTTCGAATGTAATTATTTGGACAAATCATTTTCATGACTTAATATAACGACTTGAAGCTTTCCAGCAAGGTTAATTGGATTCCTCAGTTCAAAACCTATCTGCTCTTAACCAACTTTTAATATGCTGAGATCCAGTTTTGTAAATTCAAACTGATGAAGTGATTAGTTGACAGCTATCTGGTATGCTACAATTACCATGGCATTTAGACCTCAGGCAGAAGATATTTAATGCAAATCAGAGTCAATGTCTCTGTCCATTTGTCCTTTTTTTCTGATTATTTGATCAAAGTGCCATATGAATCTTTAGCTTGTGCAGTCCATGGTCCTATAGTAAATAAATGCAGTCTGACTACAAAGGCAGAGAGATTGGTTCAGACGGCTAACCACGCAAAGTCCAAAGGCCTTGCCCTCCCCTTCCATCCTTAATTTTTTTCCAAATAGGTTTAATGCTGGTGAAAGGTGCTGGATTTATAGCCCTGGAGGGTGGCTTTCTGTATTTATCCACAGAATGGATACAGCACAAGCAGCAGTAATGCGAGCTCTCTCTCTGCACTGCCATGTCAAAATGCCGCTTTTGTAATGAAAGCGCAGTTCAATCTGGATGCAAGTTTGGACTATTTTTTTTAAGTGACTTGTTCAAGCACTGTCTGGGTATCTGGTTTTATCATCCCATATGGTTGTGTTCCAGGCTGGGGTCCCCCCAGCCCCATTCTTTTTTTGATAGATGCACAATTAGCCATGGAGAGTTTCCCCGAAGTGCTGTATGGAGCACAAGAAGCTGAGCAGAACTGAGGTGGAATTCTACAAAACAACAGGACACGTGCTAATCATCTCTCTCCTGCTGGTCAATGATGTTTAAAAGAAAACAGACTGGAGGCATCAGGCTGGATGCTCCAGTCAATCCCGGTGACCTGAGAATTATGTGTGATCCTAGATTGTTCCGTGCCCAGCATGTAATTACATGTCATCTGCCTGAGCTAAGACTCGAATTTTTGCAGGCTGCTGGTCTCCTATCTTGCTCTACGGCCATTCAGTCTTTGACCTTACTGCTGAGGATAACATAGCTGGCAATTTTTGACAGGTTTGGTGATTTGGGCACCTCTACTGGCTGCTGGAGCCAGTTCACTCATTTCATTTCATGTAAACTAAACAGCCACTGAGTGGCAAACAGCAGCTGTTTCCAATCGATGGTCTTACCAATGAGCTAAAGTTGAAGGGTTTTATATCCCATTCCCCTGAGCTACACAGCCCTCTCTGTCAAAAATCATACTCTGAAAGGAGTCAAGTCATCTAGTGATGCAGCATTAGCCTGGAAGACATAAATATTTCAGCTTCACAACTATAAGTGCCGAGCAAAACTCAAGCTCTATTTCATACCACTGCGTTTCCCTGACAGATCTATCAGCCAAGCTTATGAGAAATTGAAGTGCAGATAGTGGGAAATCACAAGTATGACTGAGTTGCTTGACTTCACCACATAATCCAAAGCTCACACTAACTTGTGTTTTATACAGAGGCATGAGATACCACATTTAAATACCTTTAAAAATGGAATCCGTGGCTCGTCTCTTTCAGACAAACAAGACAACACGGTTATAAGAAGCTATAATCAACCCTGGTATATTTCCACTGAAGCCATTGGGCCAAGTGGAATTGCTCTTGGTTACACCAACGTAATTGAAATCAGAATCAAGCCCTATGATATTGTACCAACTTACACTAAGGCTGAATTTGACCCAATAGCTAGACAGGTTGCAGATTGATGGTGTCAAAAAGAACCAGGCACTGAAACATTGAACTTAATCATTGGTGAGACTTTAAAAATACAGTTAGTGAGCATCAGATTTCTGTTGAAATTAGAGAGAGATCCCTATGAACAATTACACTCCATGTCCAAGCATACCAAACCAATCCATCATTACTAATGCCATTGCATTAGCAGTGCGGCTGTCAAGTCTCCCTATTACGGAGCATGGTAAATAGATCAAAAGGCCCTGGGTAGATTTATTCAATGTGACGCGGCACTTACCAAAGTAGTCATCAGAGGGTGGATTCTCCATGTCATACAGCATCTTCTTGGTCAGATGTTCCAGCTCATCCTCGGGTCTGAACAAAGGAGCGTTTGATGCCGAGCCAGAGGCAGGATACCCACTCTGCAGAAGGGAAGACACACGCTGCGTGTGAAGTTTCAAATCAGCCTTAAAATGTCCACCCAATGCTGCACATGCCCGATGTAAGACAGAAAGGTAAAGAAAATTCACCCTATTGGTTGTTTGGCTTTCAAGCTCACTCATGGGTCTTATTTTTCTTCTCCTGGGACCAAGTGGGTTTGGACAAATAAACATTCCATTTAATGAAATGAAAATAGATGCCCCAAAACTCTGAACAATTTCCATCAGAATGAGACGAGTAGGTATAACTAGAAGGGATGGATGTACCCAGTAGTTAGATAGCCTAGCAGACCTTTGGAAAGATTTCAAGTAAGAAAGAAAGGGGGAATTATGCTAATAAGAGAGGAGTCAGAGGTTTTAGAATTGTTTTCCTAGGGACGTGGTGGAAGGCCTGTTGGCCTGAACCACTTAAAACTAGACTGGACACAGTACCAGAGACGATGCCAGAGGGAACAGTCTTGCATGGTTGAAGGGATAGACTAGGAGATCTAGTCTCCAAGGGCTAGATATATTTTCTCTTTAGTATGGCTTTCACAGAGCCAAGTCCTGATCAAAGGAAGTTTTGCTATTCATAAGAAGGGCACCAGCAACTGACTCACGGATTTTAGTATTAGAGATGCAAACATTTTAACGTGTGCTTCAGAAATGAGACCTCTTGGCCTTCATGTGTTAAGAGCTGGTGTGCAGTAACTGCAATGTTTTCCAGAGAGTTGTCTTAAGAAAACAACAGAAATATGGAGACATCTTGAGAAACAGAGAAGTACTCTAGTGCATCAATGTACCCTGGGAGGATCTTAAAAGCAGTTAAGTATGGTGTGTGTCATTCAGCACAAGGGTCATTACAGAATTAAAAGATGCTGAGATAAGATTTCCAGGCATGTACTATTTTCTTGAATAACCTGTATGCAAGAATGAACTTGTTTATGGAATAAAGTATGGTAGTTAAAGTCAGGGTGACTTATTTGGTTAATTGCTGCTTTCATCTAGGATTTCATTTCAGATCCATACCTTAGAATCATTACTCTAGAGGCACACATGACTTTTCCTATACCTTATACCCATTTAAATATGGATCAAATGGTTATGTTGCTGGAGAACATCATACTGGTCACCCTGGTGATAAACATTTAACTTACAGAGACTGGAAAAAAAAACATACAACTGACACGATGAATCTTTCGAACTACTTGTTGTCAACCAAGTACAACAGCACCCCCAATGGTCTGTCTAAACACACAAACTCTTGCTTTACAGGCACGCGGGAAATTCTGAATTTGACATCAGTCAGGTGGAGGAGTTCTTGGAATTGTATTCTGGATAACATCTCCGTTAGCCTCAGTCTACTGAGATGCTATACTCCAAATCTGAGAGAGATAAGAACTCAGAAAAGCGCCACTGATCTTTTAGTTTTACCACTGATGACTGTTCTCAGTCTTGAAAAAAAAGAAAAAAAAAAAGGAAGCCAAATTTACAAGTTTGATCCCTCTATGTTAAAATCAGGTGTATCAATTTTTCCCTTAGAAATATGTTCTGTGCTTTAGTACACCATGCCACTACAGCGGACTGAAAGTCTGTTTCCAAAAAGTAACCTATTAGGCCTCTAGCTGCATCCAGGAGTTGAGAAATTCAGTTGTGTAACATGAATAAATCAATTCCTATTGGCAGTCTCACAAACAGACAAGGAGTCACTAGGTAGGGTACATTCTGCCATCAGCTTCACCTGCTCCCATGTTCTGAAAATGTGGGGAGATCCTTCAGGACTTTCCCTGCTCCCTACAATCTCCCCAGTAAATGTCACTGCCTAAATTGGATATTTTCTTCTGTTAAGCAAGTGAGATACCATTGGAATGAATGTTTGAAACAATCTTCTCAGACATTACTAATGGATGATGCAGGTTGATCTTCCTGTTCTATATCAGGACTACAGATGCTGGAAGACACTTCATCAGTCCCATTTCCCTCCCCCTCCCCAGCAAAAAATCAAATTTTTCACTACATATTTATTTTCATGAGATAATTTGTGTCTGTCAATGTATTTTGGTTTTTATTTAAAAACTCCCACAAACCCTGGAAACTGATTTTTTTAGTTGTCAACAACCAAAATTGGTTCCGGGTGTATTGACCAAATTTCCCCAACTCCAGGGAAAACTGTCAATCTGGGGGAAAAAAAAGTTAATTATTTTGGAGAGAATAAAACACAAATTTGACCAGTTCTAATCAGGAGCTATTTCCCCTGTTATAGCTCCCTTCAATATCACGATCCCATTTTTCTTGAAAAGTCTGGTTTTGATCTTTCAATGCTGCTGAGAATTAATGCCTTTCAGTGTACATGTTTGAAATAGCTTCTCAGCTCCCTCTGCCTGATGGTGACCCCTTTTAAGGATGTATTATTTAAAAACTGGGCCTTCTCTTTATGATAACTGATGATTATGAACTCTCAATGCCTAGTTGAAAGGATGTCAGTGACTCTTTAACAGTTGTGTACTTTATCCAGAACGTTAGTTAGTCATTGAAGGTAAAGATGTCTTAACAAACAGTCAAAACCCAAGAGTTTTAAACAGTTTGGCTAAACATCCCTTTCATTCTCAAACGCTCACTTTTCCTTCCCCTGCGATATCATCATTTCAGGCATGTAAAGAGACTTCCAGGGTAGATAAGTCCCGAATTCCTAATATAAAAACAAGCACGGGGATGGGGAGAAGAAAACCAACCGTTAAAAGCAACCTAAAGACGTCAAGAGGGGCACTGGCCCAAGCAGCTACATTATATTCTCCTTTGCAGGTCACCTTTAATTCAAATGATGTAGGATTCCTGCTGAGACCTTCACCTGATAAGGCTCTGAGGCTACTGGCAGAACTGAAAGTGAGGTCCCCGCTGCCATCCACTTCCAACAACAAAAACCTTCTGAGATCCCAACCTGGTTGCACTTAGGGCATCAGATCTTGGCCCGTGAAGTGTGAACCACTGACCCTAGAATAACACTCACTCCTGACAAAGGGCCAGTATAAGTTCTACCTAAGGGCTTATGAAGGACTATTCTACCGGTTCTCTGTCCAAGGGAGAACATTGCCCCTAAGTGAAACACCCCTCAGCGGGACTGTCAATGGAGTAAAGATACTCATATGAGCAAGAGTTTTAGAACAGGCACTTGACCCAGAAGCCAATGGCCAATATTTTAATGACGTTTGTTTTGAAGTCTGGTAATTAGAAATAATACACAACATACCCCTATAAAAGGCTTATTAATAAAACAATTAGAACTGCCAAATTTAAAGCATTTAATCTGGGTAGAACTGCCCCTCCCCCCACCAGCATTCTCTCTCTTTCCTAAGAGCAGATCATGCATCTTGCTTGAGCACATATTTGAATACAATGAGCATAGCTGAGGATTTATTAGCTCTGGAAATTGATCAGGCAACCAAACCTCTTAACACATTATTCCATCAATTGCAGGTGTTCTTGTTTCCGTGCTGAAAAGAAGAACGACCACACAATAGTTAGTTAGTTTTTATTTAGCTCCCCGGGGCTTTTTGCGTAGACAAGACGGTGAAGTTTCTGAGAGGCTGATGGCTTCCTTTTCAATACACTGCTTCTTCAAGACGCCTAAAAGCCCCACTCACAATGAGGGCCCCACTCCACCAGGCACTGTATATACACAGATTAGGAGACAGCTGCCCCGCTGAAGGCCTTACAGTGTAAACAGACAGGATGGAGAAAGCATCGATAACTGCCCTTGTTTTACGGATAGGGAATTAAGGTAAAAAGACTCAATGACACAACCAGGGAGTCTATGGCAGAGGTAGGAATTGACCCCAGCCCTTGTGAGTTGCAGACTAGGTCTACACTGCGCCGATGAGTGTGTGAATCACAGGACACACTGAAGAGTTGCAATCTAACGGCCTGGTGTGACACTGCTGAGTGCGAACTAAAAGGAACCTCGTTTGCATTAACATAGTCCTGCTTGAAAGAGGACTACGCTAACGCAATTCACACCCTCATAGTCCGCACTGGGGCATGGTGTAGACAAGCCCAGTGCCTCCCCTCAAACCTATCTTTCCTCTTTCCTCTTCTTTCCTCCTTTTCCTCTTTCTGTGGCAGAACGCTAACAAGTCACTTCACATCGCCATGCAGCCCGGCTGCTGGGAACCCATGCTAAGGATCTCCACAGGCTGAAGGAGATTCTCTTTCTTGTGCTGCACAGTGCACAAAATGGTCATCAGGTGCACGCAGTGCCTCCAAGTCCCTGCTGCATGTCAGTTGCAGGAAGCCGGTGGGAGCTGGGCCCTGACGGACTCAGTGGCCAGGGTGCGGAAGTTCGTGGCCTCTGCTATGCCGGAGATTAGACTAGATGTCCCTTCTGGCCTTAGAATCTATGACCTCCCCCGGCCCCCCCAGCATTGGCTTCTCTGATCTCCACACCTCCAGATCAACTCCTCTGAGAGCAGGGCCTTTCACACCTAAGAAACAGGGACAGGGTTTGCCCCAAGAGGAACACACTGAACTGCCACAGGTTCAAGACTTTGCATGTTTGTCAGACTTCGGAGGCAGACACTCATCACGCTGCCTTTTACCTGCAATACTCTGCCCAAACAATACATTTCTGCATCAGCCAGCCATAGTCCTTAGACACCGTCCAGTGAAATAATCAACAACCAATGCTGATGATCATGCTCGGTGGCGTTATTCATTTATTTTTCCTACAGACACTACATATGAATGCCCAACGTTTAACAAGAGCTAAGCAGAACCTTGACCCCACATCAGTGCATGAATATCCAGGAAAGCATGTTTCATGCCTATAGTCAAGGCCGGTCTATTTGGTGGGAAAGGGGAAAAGAAATATATGATGCATCCACACTCTGATCTGAAGGGTCTGTTTCAGCAGAACTGTCTCCTTCCTCCTGCCTTGACGGGTCAGAGGTAAAAAAGTATATGTATAAAGAGAGAGAGAGAGGTCTGTAGTCACTGCAGAATTGCAGTGTAGGAATCTTGGTCCCCACGGCTTCACTTGTTTCATCAACCCCAATCACAACAAAGATTAGAAAACTGACCAATGAAAATGGAAAAGAGCCTTCCCCTGGAGAAGGCTAAGCACCCTTATAGACCTCAATACTGTCACTTTAGCTCAAATGGTAGAGGACTATGCTTCAACAGCAGGAGGATTTGAGTTCTGCCCTTGCTGCTCCTGGAAAGTACCAAGTGGTGTTGGTGAGTAGCACAGTGAGAACTGTTGTGATGGTCCTACACTGCTAAGCATTCACATACACACAAGTATATACATTCTCCGAAGCACTCGGTTAACTCAACACAGTGGAAAACGCCAGCATTCCAAGGGTTAAGTTTTAACTGGTCTCTCACTCTGGAGTAGAAAATATCTTTATGCTATAAACAAAAGGAAGTGACTAACACCTATGCCACCCTCAATGTGCTGCAACAAATTCTGGACCATCTTCCTCACTAAAGTTCAGTTCCTAAAAAGCCAGGTCAAGAGGAGCAATTGTGTGGAATCACTCTGCAATTAATTGGTACCATAAGTCAAGATTTCATTTCAATAGTTAGCTTCAGCTTTTCTTTGATTTTCTTTGGCACTCAAGACCTCAACGAGAAGCATCTGTCTTGGATATACCAGCTACACAGTGCAGGGTACTTTGGATTTAGTCAAGTTCATTATCCAACACCCTCCATCCTCCTACTCAAAGTTCCACCCGAATGGATAAAAAAATACCATTCAAAATCAGCAGACATCCAAAAATTATGTGCTAATGAATACTCCATCATTCAGGGTACACTGTACAGGTTCATTTTTCTTGTTCCTTTGCAAATGATGTATAAGAGGTTCCTTCTCTCAGAGAGAAAATAACTTCAATTACGTGTTCTCAACTAAACAAACATGGAAATTATCTTCTTTTCAAAAGGTAGAATTAGCCCAATTTGGAACTGAAAGGCTGCCAGAAACATCTCGCACTGATATTTACTTTCCCTTTCATTTTTTCCTTCTTGTTCAGCTGCATACAGTTTTCAGCTCCTTCTACTCCACAGACACACACACACAGCACTTTCGGACCACATAAATCATCACCAGTTAGATCAACAGTTGACTACACTAACAAGGCCTTTTTATACAGTGGTATGTGTAACAGGAACACTCCTCCTGAACGCCTTCTAGTAGTTGAGTGTGGTATTGCAGTCCTTTTCTCACCCCAGAGCCCTCTGTAGGCTGCCAACCAACACTGGTGGTCTTCCAGTTAAATCACAAAGTCCAACTGAATCCCTTCTGAGGTAGTAAAGAGACCAGTAAACCAACAGTCCCATGGCAATTGCTAGGGTCTTCAGCCCTGGCTCTGAGCCCTTTAAATTCAGTCCTTTGTTCAGGCTGTCAAATAAGCACTGTCTCCTTCTTGGGAGTTATGCAACTTTGGCTGGGAGTGGAACCCAGGTGCTCCCACTACTCCAGGGACCCTATAAACAGACCCCACTACTCAACCCAGGTCCCTATAAACAGCAGCTACTCACTACTCTATTTCAGTTAGTTGCTGCTTCTTTCCTGGGCCTCTTCCCATCTGGCCCTTTTTAGCTTCACCCTTATCTCAGGGTCAAAGTTCTTAGGGCCTCTCTCTTCAGTCAAACACAGCTCAAGTAAATGCAGTCAGAAACAAACTCTGGTTATCTCTCAAGCTCCTGTGACCAGAGCGAGGCACCCTTCCCTGCCCCTCTGGTCCCAGCCAGGAAAAGACCTGCTAAGGCCCTGCAGGTCCGTTTATCTGAGCATACTGGACTCTGATTAGCTGCTTCTGTGAAGCCCTGCTAGGCAAGCTTGGAGGATCCACTTTCTCTGCTCCTTTCCTAGGAGGACTGTGGGGCCTCCTGAAGCAGAAAAGGCCAGGTACACCCTGTCACAGGGCTGGTCCACACTATGGGGGGAAATCGATCTTAGATACGCAACTTCTGCTACGTGAATAACGTAGCTGAAGTCGAATATCTAAGATCGGATTACTCACCCATCCAGACGGCACGGGATCGATGTTCGCGGCTGTCCCTGTCAATTCCGGAACTCCGTTGGGGTTGATGGAGTTCCGGAATCGATATAAGCCCGCTCGGGGATCGATATATCGCGTCTAGATGAGACGCGATATATTGATCCCCGAGCAATCGATTTTAACCAGCCCATATGGCGGGTAATCTGGACGTAGCCACAGTGTGCCAAAGCCAATCCATTATGACTGAGAGTACTGGTCATCGAAACCAGCTGCAGACTTTCAAGCAAGGTGATGCAGTGACATGACATCCCTCAAGAAGAGAGTTCCTCAAGAAAAAGAGATACGAAATGGAAACCAACTGACCCTTCCTTCAGACAAGACTAATTGGAAAAAAAAATGTTCTAGTTCATCTGTTGAAATGTTACAATTGCACAAGCACAGGCAGATTATTCCAGGTGGACTTGTCTCGAGGCTGTGACAAGTCACTAGGATGTAAGAACTCCTGGGTTTATTCTTGACACACAAGTAATTCAAGTGGGGAGTCTTTAGAAACTATCTGGATGAAGAATGGGTAGAAACATAGGAAGAGCCACATCAGATGCAGCCAGCTGTTTGTCTAATCTACTAGCTTCTCTCCAGCAATAATGGAATAATTTACCCACAGGAAAAATTTCCTCCTGACCTACAATTGTTAGATGTTGGCTCATGAAGTGCAAGAGTTATCTCCATGACAAAATTTATGTTCTTTTGTTTTAATCCTCAGTATTATAATTCTGGATGTTCTTGATATCCATACACATTTCCAGTCCTTTTCCCAATCCTGATAAGCTCTTGGCCTCAATGATCTCTTGTGGAAGTAGTTCCACAGTCTAACCAAAAGAAGGCTGAGGGGAAATATGATTGCTCTTTATAAATATATCAGAGGAATAAATATCAGGGAGGAAGAGGAATTATTTAAGCTTAGTACCAATGTGGACACAAGAACAAATGGATATAAACTGGACACTAGGAAGTTTTGACTTGAAATTAGACGAAGGTTTCTAACCATTAGAGGAGTGAAGTTCTGGAACAGCCTTCCAAGGGGAGTAGTGGGGGCAAAAGACATATCTGGCTTTAAGACTAAGCTTGATAAGTTTATGGAGGGCATGGTATGATGGGATAGCCTAATTTTGGCAATTAATTGATCTTTGATAATTAGTAGGTAAATATGCCCACTGGCCTGTGATGGGATGTTAGATGGGGTGGGATCTGAGTTACTATGGAGAATTCTTTCCTGGGTGCTGGCTGGTGAGTCTTGCCCAAATGCTCGGGGTTTAACTGATCGCCATACTTGGGGTCAGGAAGGAATCTTCCTCCAGGGCAGATTGGCAGAGGCTCTGGAGATTTTTTGCCTTCCTCTGCAGCGTGGAGCATGGGTCACTTGCTGGAGGATTCTCTGCACCTTGAGGTCTTTAAACCATGATTTGAGGACTTCAGTAACGCAGACATAGGTTAGGGGTTTGTTACAGGAGTGGGTGGGTGAGATTCTGTGGCCTGCGTTGTGCAGAAGGTCAGACTAGATGATCATAATGGTCCCTTCTGAGCTTAAAGTCTATGAGTTCTATCATGATGCTAATTGAATACTGTATGAAATACACATTTCCTTTTATCACTTTTAAATGTGCCACCTTTCAATTTTATCAGATGTGCCCTTATTTGTGTGGCATGACCTAGGGGCATGGCTCAGCAGGGAGGGCATTCTGGCCAAGAGTTTCAAAAATCGGAGCCTTAAAGTTATGCTCCTAAATTAAGTGATCTCAGATCAGTAATGAGCTGTTGGGAATTCAAAACTTTTGAAAAGTAGGTCACTTACTTAGGTGTCTAAATAAGGACTTCAGAGTCTTAGATAGGCTCATAGTTTTGAAGAAAAAAAAACTCAAAAAACAAAAACTTGACCCCCATGTTTAGGGGTCAATGGAAGTTTTGCTATTGCATTCAATGGGATCAGTAATTGGTACTTTAACTTCCCTCCAAAATGGATTCAGTAACATTGCACAGATACAGGGGTGTTAATGAATTAATCCCTGTAAAGCACTATTGAGATCCTAGGGCTAAGCGTTCTAGTAATCTTCAAAAATGCTAATAAATGAGTACGACTATTTGGTCCTTGAATTCCGTGTGTTCCATAACATTCAAACAGACTAAATAAGTTCTCACTAGCCCTCATGTTTGTGCTGATGTTTTGCATCAGGAAGAGTCAGATTGTTTCTGCTGAATGATATAAAGGCTGGATAATATTTATACTTATCACCTGCTCTGCACAACGGATGTGACTGTGCTACATGATAGCTTCCACAGACAGAGTAGGGGAGGTAATATATTTATGGGCCCAAATTCTGCTGGTGAGAGAGACAAGCTTACGAGCTTACACAGAGCTCTCCTTCAGGTCCAATTTATGACATTCAAGGATAAGAGGACATTGACTATGCTTTTTAGGACCAATGTTGGTTGTTCCTAATAAAACCAAATACCAAGAACCAAAAGCTGTTTGCAATAGTAATGTTGCTTTGTTCTCTTGGGAATTATTGCCAGTTTAAGCTGCACTCCTATAAGGCTCAATATAAATGCTGCATTTGGCTTCTGACTTACTTTTCTTACTCCATGTATGTACAGTAGGTAGCACAATGGGGCCCTGATCTTGGCTGGAGCTTCTAGGCACTACCATCATACAAATAAACCCATAATACTAATACATCACTGACGCCTTCTGTTATGGGTTTAAAGTGCTTGTTCTACTCTGTAAAAATGGAGGTTCCATTTTGATTGTCTCATTGGTTTCTTGACTGATTGAGGTGAATTTTATTCTGTTCTAACTGCCTCCCCTGCAAACTTCTCTGGGCTCTGAGAGTCAAGCTGGGTTCTTTTCTTCTCTCGGCATCCCTAGTAATAAAGATTCTCCAGGCTAAATGATGATGGCTTGTGAAAGTCCAACTGCCCTCCTTCCCTAACAACCTACACGTCCAGTGACTGGCACTAAAACATTAATTAGTTCTGCTTTACTGCCCCGGTGGCTCACAGATCAAAGTCTGTATTTTAGAGGGGGCACTACAGCCATCCTTCAATCCCCGTGGTCTCTCTGGCTTGGCCACGGGGCTGTTTGATGTACAAGAGGTGCTACTGATGCTTCTGAGCCCACTGCTGTCATCTGAACTAGACGTTTTTGGGCCCTGGTGAAGTTGTGGATCCTATGCCCAGAGAGATAATAGGCCAGACTGTAAGCTCAGTGACACTGACGTAAGTCTAGGGCAATGCCAGGGAAGCCAACAGGGCTGCTGTAGAAAGCTAGCAGTGAGTGAATGGCACCCCAAAGGCACAATGGCCAACCGCTTTGCGCACACTGCAGGAAGCTCTAATGGTGCAAAAGTTACACTTCCAGAAGCAGCCTTAAAACATAATGAGAGAATAAAACTTAGCTCTTGTACAGCACTTTTCATCCAAACAAATCTCTCAGCACTTTTGAAAGGTACTATTCAACACCTCGGAGAGGCAGTGAAAGTGATGCCCAGAGAGACAAAATGACATGTCCAATATCACACAGTAGGTGTAGCGGTAAGACAAGGAATAGAACCTGGGTGTGTCTCTTTGAATTGCAGTTCAGTGCCCTGTCCATGGCACCGCAGTGAGTGGGTGTCTCACCATGAGTCCCATCATAGTACTGGGGGGGGTGGGGGTGGAAGACAAATGCCATCTGTGCCGTGGTTCAGGTTCATCGCTTGTTTCAAAAACAGCCTCTTCCAGCTGCAATGCCTTAGCAGGTAACGAAAATAGAAGTAAGGGTGCATAGTTTATATTTTAAAAGAAAAATAAATTTCATCATTTTAGTGTCAATGAAAGCACCTAATTTTGCATGTGAAACCTGCATTCATAGTGTATTAGCAATTTATATATATATCCTGCCTGCCAGATGCCTGAATAGGTTAGAAAAGAGACTTAACAGATGCAAATCAGGTTTCTGTTTTAATACACAAAGAAACTTCAAATCACATCACTTTCCATCAACACGACGTGTTTCAGTCTCTTTCTCCTCATGTGAAAACTATAACAGCAAACAAATGGTTAACCAAATGTCTTTAACCCATTAGATGTAGTCTCGGTTTTAGTCAGCAGAGTCACGGGCCATTACCTCTCCCAAGATACGAATTACTTAAATGAAGACTACATGCTTTGCTTAGCATTGACCAAAAAATCATTACAGTAAAAGTGTTGTTAATGTTGAAGTGCGTGCATGGGCTAATGCTCATGGGGGCAGATTAGGCGCCCAGGGTTCCTGGTTCTAGCCCCAGCATGTTACTTAACCAACCCTCTGCTCCTGCTGTGAAACTGGAGGATGGTAATATTTACCTGCTTCCAAGGGGAGGGGGATGCAAGTCTTAACATGCTAGTGTTTGCAATGTGATCTCAGATCCTCAATGAAAAGTGGTATTACAACTGCAAAGCATTATGATTAATTATCCTTATTGTATTCTATGGTATCTCTCCCCCCTCTCCTATATCTATATAATGTCTGTTTATATCAGATGATCTCAGGGCTGGGACCTGTCTCCCTACGTGCCCTGAGAATGCCTAGCACACTTTGTGCTATATAAATAATAATGATAAATAGCAATCACACTGACTAGAAAAACAGGGGTGGTAAAAGGAAATCACATTCCTGCTGGGATCACCTAATCACTCCCTTCCTTGGGACAGGAGGTTTTCCCATTTTAATCACAAGTCAATCTAAACTTTATTGCATTTTTTTCTTAATCAGAATCCCCTAAATCTTGCTGAGAGAGATTTGTTTCTATTTAGATTTGCACAATCTTGCACTTCCTGAATGAGATCTTGTGCTCTTTTCCTCTTCCTCCTTTCCATCCCCCACTCCCCACCCCTGCTTCAACAAAACATTTGGAACAGTGTCTTTGCGAAGCAGTTTGGGAGCTCTAAATGAGTAGTGTGCTTTAAGTACTAAACATTATCCTTTGGCTTTCAAAGCCCACAGGAGAATAAGTGAAGGAAAAGGAGGCAGTAATTTAATGGTTAGAACGAGGACCTGGAATACAGGAGCCCTTGACACCCTGATTTTCCAGTATGCATGTTCCTTAGCTTCTCCATGGCTTGGGTTACCTATTTGATATATTAAGCAGAGGTGGTAAAAAAAACTCCATAAATTAGAAAAGTTTTGATGATAAAAATTCCCATTTTCAACCAGTTCTAATAATAATACCTGACTGACAGGGGTGTTGTGAGGTTGAATTCACCTGTATTTGTGCTTTGAGATCCGTTGGTGAAAGATGTTATAGGAGAGGAGAATGCTGCAAAAAGGCTACTGCTATCTCGAGGAGATACAAAACAAGAAGGGGAATCTTGCATGATGCTGTAGGGAATAAGCCCCAGAAGGTAAAGCACCATGGTGAAGTCTGTAAGTAAAGCAGGACAGGTAAGAGTTTATTCTTTAGTTTCTGCTATGCTCTCCGAGTCTCCTTCCGCTTTATGCGTCCTACCCTTATAGTTCTGCTGATGAACTTCCTGATGCCTTATGAGAGTCCAGCCTCACCAAATTTAACGCAGGGAGGTTTCCCCATTGGCAGGCTCAGCAAAACATTAAGGTGAGCTCCCTACACTTTGCAGGTCTCTCTAGGCTGTCCAAGTCCTGGCTCAGCCATCTAACATCACGTCACATGCTTCTGGCAAGGATGTACGTTCTCATTCAGAGAGAGCCACTGTTTTGATGGCTTAGGGTAATTCACAAGTACTGCCTCCACTGGCTCAGCCACTGGTCTCCCTGCAGCAACCTGGGAGAACAGGGTCTTAATAAAATAGCAGGTTGGTGCTGACCCCCAAAACTGGTGGATAAAATCTTTTAAGACAGTGGTGGAACCAGTATCCCCTCTTGTGGAACAGATGCATTCACGATCAGAGTTCTGTTCAATTCTAGTCTCAATGCAAAGTGCAAAGGGTGCTCAGTTCTCACCAAAGTGAACAGATGCCATGGATGGGGGTTTGCCTAACAGGCCAGGCAGGCGAGCCCACTGGTGCCATTGGTGTCCTCTCAAAGCCAGTTGGCCATGCTGACTGCTTTGCTTTGGGGTGTTGGTACATGTCACATTGGCATTACAAGGGGACTAAACAACATTCCAAACAATTGCAGAGGGGTAAAAGAATTTAGAGACAGAGGTAAGGAGGTGGGGCAGAGGGTGGGGGGCAAACATTTAATATTAGATTTGAAAAGAGATGGAGAATCAATGAGTTAGAGGGAGGTTGGATGTTGCACTTCAAGCCTGGAAAAGGCACAGTCCAAGCACTAAGATGAATGCAGTTACAGCATTAACTGTAGCAAAAATTCCCATGTTTCACTGTCAATTATCTCAGGATAACCAGAAATAATATTTTCAGAACGCAGCAGTGCCAAGATCTGAGGTACACTTGGGGAAAAGAATCTATGCCTAATGCCTGTCATGCAGATTATCATTTATCTCATCCAATGTACTTAAGAAAATGATCTCTAATTTGGTTTGCAGCAGTAGAAAGTTCTCCACAAAGTCACAATTCTCTGGTTACACAGTCCAGGTAAAAACTTCAAGTGTTCTTTGAAATGTCCCTGTGCAATGAACATCCCACAATCAGCAAGAGGTGAGATCTGAGTAAAGTGCAGGAGCGGTGAAAAGACTGGGGGCTGCCCTCTAGAGCAGTGGTTCTCAAAGTCGGTCCGCTGCTTCTTCAGGGAAAGCCCCTGGTGGGCCAGGCCTGTTTGTTTACCTGCTGTGTCCACAGGTTCGGCCGATTGCGGCTCCCACTGGCCACGGTTTGCTGCTCCAGGCCAATGGGGGCTGGAAGAAGCAGCGCTGACCAAGGGATGTGCTAGCCGCCCTTCCTGTAGCCCCCATTGGCCGGCCAGTGGGAACCACGATTAGCCGAACCCGTGGAGGCGGCTGGTAAACAAACCGGCCCGGCTCGCCAGGGTCTTTCCCTGAACAAGCAGTGGACTGACTGAGAACCACTGCTCTAAAACCTCAGGGTCCACGTGGTGAGCTGGGCCAAGACCTGGCCAGCTCTTGGATAGGGGATATCCAAGGGAAAAGCGTCGCATGAAGTCTGCCGAGGATTCAGTAGGTGGCGACCTACTTTACTCGACCTGCATGCACCAGAGGTGACTAAAAGTTGCAGTGCTATTGAAAGTTGCCATATTTATCTTGATCGGGATGGAGCACAGGGGGTTGTGCAACAAGAGTGGAGCAGCCCTGTAAAAAGCTGGACCAGAGGATATACAGTCTGTTTCCAGCATGGATAGCCAGCACACTCTGTGGTGCTGGAGCCAAAGTGGAGGAGCAGAGGCAAACCTCAAGTGAGATCAAGACCCCATTGTGTTGGAGACACAGGGTGGGACAGGAAAATGGAGGCACAGAGAGGGTGGCTCAGTGGAAGAGCCAGGGGACCAAAATCCAGGTCTCCTAAGTCACAATCTGCTGACTTATCCACTGGACCATACCATTTTTCCCTCCAGGGACTGTTCATCATCAGCCTCTAGAACAGGGGTTCTCATACTGGGGGTTGGGACCCTCGGGGGGTTGTGAGGTTATTATATGGGGAGTGGCGAGCTGTCAGCCTTGAACCCAAACCCTGCTTTGCATCCAGCATTTATAATGGTGCTAAATATATAAAAAAGTGTTTCTAATTTAAAGGTGGTTGCATTGAGAGGTTTGCTGTGTGAAAGGGGTCACCAGTACAAAAGTTTGAGAACTACTGCTCTAGAACAACCATGGGGTCTTGCACATCAAACCATGTAGTGAAGTCAGGGAAGAAACCTGGACTTTCCCATGCGGGACACAGCAATGTCACATCCTAACATGTGCCCCGCGATGGCATCTGTCACACTGATATGCACAGGAATCACAGACCTAATGATCTGCCCCCTTCAAGGCGCTAACTGCTTGAAGAAAGTCAGCATTGTTCAAAGCCCATGATTAACCATATTTCTGTGCTGCCTATTATACAAGACTGGGATTGACTACAACAAGGTCAGGAAGAGCTTGATGGTTCAATAAATAAGAGGCGCTTGAGAGACTTAGCAGAACTGACAGCTCAACAAGATCCATGTTTAACTGTCAAAACAGTCCCCAATGAACAAAAATGCATCAGAGAAGGTTGTCCACATGCCTCCTGGGCTACTGATGAACTTATCTCGCTAACTGGTCAAGCAACGTTTCACGCAGAACCAAGTGAAGTAAAGGAGGCTGCAGCATATCCAATTATAGCGGATGAGGCCAAGGGCTGCAGCGAGAACAAATAAGTGGTCTGCAGTGCTTCATGGTATTAAGAAGATCACTATGGCTGTGAAGGAATTTTATGTTTTGCTCAACAACAATAAAAATCCCTGTGTCTAATGACCAAGCAACTTTTGGGGAGTCTGGGCAGAGTCTGAGAAAAAAAAATCTGTGTACAGCCTATTTCAAAACAATAGGCCAGATCCTCAGCCGGTGTCAATCAGCATCGACGAGCCTAAGTGAACATGGTACTGAAGGACGCATAGCCTGTTTAAAATGCAGTTTTAATCCAGCAGTGGTTGTCAAAGTGAGGCCACCAGGCTACATGGAGCCTGCAGAGTCCACGGCTGCATTCAGCTTTAACAGGGAGATGCAACTCATGCAGAACACAGTCCCTGGGCTGCACAGATCAGGAGTGAGCATCACAGAGATCTATTGCCTGCAGGCTGCACCTCTGTGCTGAAGAGGAGGATGACTGAAATCTGCTTCATTTAGCACAACTTGTGTGCAACTCGAGGGCTCAGGTGATTCAAGCTCCTCGCTCTCATTTCAAGGCCCTCCTCCCTCTCCACCTGGGATCCTTTTACTCCTTCCAACCTCTTTGTGCTCAGACCAAGCCATCCTTCAGACTTCCCCCATCAGAGCCAGCTCCAGGCCTTCTTTCTGAAACCCCTTGGCCCAAAACTTCTTTTCGGAGGGTATAGGTACATAGGACTGGAAGGGATCTCCTGGGCCACCGAGTCCAGACCCTGTTACCACAGGCAGCCTTGTCATCCACCCCCATTCATAAACTTATCAAGCTACATTTTAAAACTAGTTAGGTCATTTGCCCCTCACTGCTCCTACTGGGAAGCTGTTCCAGAACCTCCCTCCTCTGATGGCTGGAAACCATCCTGAATTTACTCATCACCAATTTATTCCCATTTGTTCCCGTGTCACCAATGTCCTTAAGCTTCAGTAGCTCTTCACCCTCCCTGGTGTTTACCCCCCAGAAGTAAGTGCCAACAAGCAATCAGACCCCCTCTCAACCTTCATTTTGGGAGGCTAAATAAGCCAAGCTCTTTTTGTCTCCTCTCCATTCCCCTGATCATCCTCATAGCTCTTCTCTGCACCTGGGACAGATTGAATTTGAATTCACATCTGCTGTACTTCCTCCTCCAATTATCATCTAAACACTCTATCTTCTAAGCGCAGCATGAATTTCTAAAATACTTGGGACCATTGAGACACCTCCAATAGCCGGCCGAGAGACTATGTAATCCAATTGCCCTTGTTCACTTCCTGCTCCACCCCTGCCCGCTGATGTCTGCTGTTCTAAGCTTTCCTGGGTGGGGGATTCTGCCCACACTTGTGGTGTACAGCGCAGTGCACATCTGCATCACTACCTGAAAACTAATAATGCACTTGTGCGTTTCAAGAGTGCCTGAAACCTTATTTCAGCCCTAGTGATACCTGATGTGTTGGCTACACAGTACTTGACACAGCTGGGGCAAGCCAGTGAAAATCTATGACCACCATCTTAGCCAGACGTTTCCATCTCCTTGCAGGAGAAGCAGAGCAGGGCCTAGTATGGAGTTATTTGATGGTTTCATTCTGGTTCCTATCCCCCAGAAACAAGGCGCGGTGAGGCTGCTGGGGTGCTGAGACCACTGTCCATTGTGCTGACCAGCGTGGTCTCATTCCTTGTACACCTGTTCTGATCTGTCTGTATCCGTCTCTTGTCTTGTATTCAGACTGTGAGCTCGATGGGGCTGGGGCTGTCCTTTTGTTCTGTGTCTGTACAGCACAGTGGTGTTGCAGTTCATGACGAGAGCTCCTAGGCACTACGGTAATAGAAATAACTAACGGAAAGCATGATCAGAAGTGGCAGCACTGCTTCTGTTTTCAGCAGAGAGGCCAAAGACTGAGTGGCTGTCGAGAAGGTCCTTCCCTTATCACTGCCAAAGGACCATTTCTCCATCTTAGGTTTGAGGCTCATCGACTGCATGATGTAGGGAAGCTTGCATGGCCAACTGCATGGGCCATTATGGCCCTCTGGAGAGGGAGGGGGTTTGTTTTTAAACTCCCAGGGTTGCCTATCTGGCATCAGCACTGAATTCATTTAAAATGTCCCTTCAACCAGACAGTTGGTGCAAGCGAGTCTGTGTGAGCAGGGAAATAGCCAAAGATAAATTGTTTGAGAAGTCGGCTTAACCGCAGCTGTTGAAATGGCAAACATGCTCGATCAATCTGTTGTGCAAAGCTGAGAGTGAGCTGCTGGGTGGCGGGGGAGAGCAGAGGGAGGAGAAAAAACCCTCACTTGGTAAACATCAATGAGTCCATCCCTGCAACGCTGCCTTATGGGAAAACAGAACGGCAGGGGATCATCTAGTCTATTACTCTTGATGGCTGCAAGCCACAGGATGGTGTTTACTACCCAGTACCAGACATCACCTGAAGAGGAATGGAAAGTCACTTTCATTATTGGCACTAAGAATTGCTCCCATCCATGCCAGTGAGAATCCAAAGTGCGTATGCCCATGACAGCACTGCAATCACGCACTTCGTTTTTAAACCCAAAATAGCATGAGGCAGACCACTGAAAGGCTAGAACAGCACATGCAGCTGCACGGATAGAAAGGACAGATTCCAAATGCCTTTCTCCAGGGCTGCTGGTTGCTCTGGAAACACATTGAAGCCACAACACAGGCAGATTTCTCCTCCTCTCCTCTCTTCCCACCTCGCTCTTTTGCCAGGCCAGCTTTGCTGCTGTGAGAGTGCTCCTCTTCCTGTCTGATGTGCGCAGAAGCAAATCTGCCTGCAGCAGTGGGGCACAATTGGTAGCATCTGTTCCCAGGGAAAGAGATCTTTAGTCTTGCATTTTCAAAGGCAGCTACTGACGGACTGAGAAACACAGTTTCACAATGAGCTCTTATCACCGTGTTATTTCTCAACACTGCTGCAACTCGAGTGGGACACATTCTCAGCTGGAGTAAACTGGTGCGGCTGGATGGACTTCCAGGGAACTGTGCCAAATCGCACAAAGAAAGGATCTGGCCCAGTGTGCCTGTGCACTGTGAACTCTGCCACATGCTCCCTTGTCCTCCTCATCTTGAATTTCCCCTGCCCAATACACGAACCCTTGGGTGGTTGCCCAGGTGACCATGAACACTCAGAGAATGTCACCATTTCCATGAGCATCGGGGTTTGTCAGCAGAGAGGATGAGCATCTAAGGGAAGGATTGCCAGAGAAACCAGAGGACGACGAAGGGGAAGCTCCAGGTTGCTACCAAGTACTGGGATAGGGCCCGGAGAGAGACCGGGGCATAATGCTGAAGAGAAAAGTATAAATCCAAACTTAAATGGTTTGACTGACTGTTCAGGAAATACAAGTGCTCTTTCCTCACGCATTACGGAGTTATAATCAGATACTCTTGTGTCCCTGCGTGCTAATCGCTGATCAAGCAGTTGTGGAGCACCAACAAGGTTCTCTTTCCATTATGGCAGTGGGAGTAGTTGGCAAGGTATAGCATCCCGAAGCAACATCTCCTTCACCCACTTGCTCTTGACCATGGCAGAAGAGGATCCCTGAGCAAAAGGCAGCGTCTGAGTGACTCACGGAGATTGCCCCAAACTTGCCCTCCTGAGTGAGAAAGCCACACAGAGGGCCTAGGGCCTGCACCAGCTCAATAGGAGACAGATCAGGTTCTTAAAGCATTGCATGAGAGGTGAATAGCGAGGCCTAACAGACCTGACAACTGATGAAGCTGTCAAGAAAAATATACAGAAGAAGGGAAAAAGTGGATTTCCTGGGATGGGGAGCTAATGTCATCTTGGTTCTGGGGACTGGAAAGGTATAATACTTGCTTCCTAGTAACATTAAAGCCTCCTGCACCTCTATTTTCACCCTACACAAAACATTCCCGAGACCAAGAGAAATGCATAAGAATTTCCATGACAGATTAGACCAAAGGTCTGTCTAGTCAAGCGCTGTGTTTTTGACAGAGGGCTGCACCAGATGCGTCAGAGGAAGGCGCAAGGAACCCCAGAATGGACAAATATAGATAAGTTTGCCCAGAGAGGAAGTTCCTGCCTGACTCCAGACAGTCTGTGGTTGGCTCATGCCCTGAAGCAGGAGAGTTTATACTTTTTTCTTTTTTAACTTAGCTATTGTAATGGGAGATGTTCTTATTTCATGGTGCGCTAGAGAATGGGAGTCAAGAGCAGAACTTCCCACAGTGGTATGATAATAGCTAGACTTTGCATGTACACAGAACCTTTACAGATACTCCGCATGCCTCACACCGCTCAGTGGGCGAAGCAGGCAAGGATTATTCCCATTTTACAGAGGAGTGAAAAATGGGACCCAGGAGTCCTGACTTGCATTCTCCCTGCACCACTGGGCCTATCCTCTGCTTACTTTATTGCAAGATTGAACAGAATTTAGGACTGCCTGTCAGCGCGTCCAGTGGCAATGGGAAGGAGACCACTAACCCACATTTATTCCCCTTTCAAGAGTGATTTTCATGGAAGCTTGATGGGCGTTAGGCCTATTTTATTTTCCATATCAAACCATGTGGCACTAATAATAAAGGCTAACGTTGGAAGGATTTGCTTTCACATGTAATTTGTTAAATCCCATCAAAATACAGCATAATACAGAGCACAGCAGACCACGTCCCAGTGCAAGCGTATGCCTTCGATCTCATACTGCCCAGGTCGATGCTCAGCATCTCCTCTACCAATGGCCCTTAATACACATACAATGGAACAAATCGCAAGGGCAGCGAGAAAAGACAGCTGATATAATGTAAATGCTCACATGGACTGTACTTTAAATAAAAAACAATGATGTAATTATAAGCTTATCAAAAGGAGGCTTTGCAATCAAAGCCCTGTACCGTGACTTGGGAATGACCAGGAATGTAATACACTGAACTGACCAATGGGTTTGGGGAAAATCACTTCACAAGTGGAACAAACTTTTGCGCAGCACAGACACAAATGCCCATGGGCTGCCTTGCCACCTGGAATTTTTTATCCCCATGTCAGTAAAGTCTCACATTGGGTGCTCTCAATCAAGGCAGCCAGTGGATCTCTAATAGATGAAAATGGATGGGAAGCAATGGAAATCAAATCAATAGGGCAGAACGGAAAAGGAGCAAGGGAGGAGAAAAGCCTGGAGTTAGGACCTCACTCTGATTTTAAGGAATTTCAGATTAATTTATTAAGGAAAAAAGTTGTAGACACACACACTAATGCATCAGCTAGAATCATAGAAATGTCAGGCTGGTCACCCCATCCAGTCACCTGCGCTGAGGCAGGACTCAGTAAACTCAGACCAGCCCTAAGAGGTGTTTGTCCAACCTGTTGTAAAAACCTCCAGTGACGGGGATTCCCCAACCTCCCTTGGAAGCCTGTTCCAAAACTTTACCCTTACAGATAGAAAGTCTTTGCTAAATCTCACAAACATCACAGGTTATGCAACAGCCCGAGGGCACAAGCATTTTCCAGATGCCCAGCCAAATGAATGCATAAGAGGATGTATATATATTGTATGTGACTACAGTCTCCAAAGGGTTAAGGATGAGGCACAAAGCCACATACAGGACATTTTCCAAGCGAAAGCTGCCCCGTCCACCCTATACAGCGTAAGTATTGGGGCACGGTTTGTCCAGAAAGGGCGGTGGTTATTGTGGGAGCACGTATAGGCCCCTAGGTGCTGCACAGACACACAGAGAGACCACCTGCCCCAAGGGGCTTGCAGTCTAAAGATGGTCAAATCTGTTTTCAAAGAAACCTGGAATCATTTTGGGAAGTCCCCAAAGTCCAACGCCGGCCTTAAAACTGAATTCACTCCTCATGGTCACACCACTTGGCTCCGCTCTCACAGCAGTGTTTTGACATCAAGTGCTCTTCCGCTTCCAGCGCTGTACTTCACAGAGGGGCAAAACAAGACCCATGGAGACTGAAAACTAGCATGCAGCAACCTTCCCATTCGTCCCCCTCAGGCCCTGGAAATTAAGGATAGCTCCTCCTAGCAATCAGCGAGTGGTGCTTGTTTAGTGTGCTCGTTTCCTTTGTATCTGAAACCATCTCCACCTCCGAGTGACACATTCCCAACCCAGCCAAAAAGGAACAACACGAACCCTAGAAGCAAATGTTTAATTCAGCTGTCAGGGACTTCTGATTACACGTACAGGCTACAACAGGGTCCTGTTCGCCACTGGGGCACCTCTCCATGCTACTATCATAGAACTAATCACCATCACAGTATAGAAAAACCCCGCTGATGAAGAGGCCGAGGCGAACTTGCACGATCTCGCAATCTGAACAACTGTTTGTTTCAAATCATAACATTTTTTAGTTGAAGCTGTGCTTTTTTTAGTGCCTGCTTCTATCTCTGGGCTTTCAGATCAGATTTGTTCAAACAGCCTCCTCACACACACTCTGTACGCACCCCTGAGACCTGAGGCACAGTTCAGCACAATAGGCTGCGCACTGGCTCCAGCTCCAGGTTGATGCACAATTTACAGCCGTCTCCACTTAAACAACTTGGGGTCCCGCACACTTTGCTAAGCTGGCTTCTGTGTTTTCAGGAGCCTGAGAAGAAATACTTGTTCCCTTTGTAATTAGATTCAGAGTGAATGCAGGAAGAGATGCAAAAGGAACACAATGTTCAGAGCTGCCACTCATGGTTAAATAATTAGTCAATATTACGCTCAAACGCTGCCTCCAGTGTTCATGCCAATCTGTGCAGGGAGGAATTTGTCCTTACATTACATTGGCGGCTCATTTCAGTAATTTCTATAAGCTGACACGCTGGCCTCAGCAAAGAATGGGTCAACCCACTGTTAATCCAGTTAGATTGCTAAATACCAATAAGAACTACAAAGGATTAGGGGTGTGTACAGAAATAAATGGTAATAATATGTGCAAGAAATCCTCTCACCTGATTTTTTTTTAAGTGGGTCCTCTCTACAGAAAAAAGAAACTAATTATCTTATAATTAGCATATAATCATAATCCTGTTTGGTTTCTGCGGTGCATTGTTCTCTGGTGCAAGACAAGGCACCAGCAGCTGCTGAGGGACCGTACGGGTCTCAAAAGTTCCAAGGCATAACTTCTTCGCTGTGGTGAACAGGGGCTAGACCCTGTGGTTTGTGGATGATCATATTTGGCACTTTTCATCCAGAGAATGCAAAGGACTTTCCCAAAGTGGATATTTAATATCCAGATGGAGAAACTGCTCTGTGGGTAAGGGGAGCAACTTGCCCAAGAGCAGAGAGCGAGCCCAAGTTGGGAAAAAGACCCAGGCATCATGCTGTCAAGTCCTGTCCATTGTCTACCCATCAATCACATTGTCATAACTGAGTGGGGCTGCCACACCGACATGGTTTCTGTCTATGCACCATGCCATGCTGATCTGAACATGCTTAATGCAGGCAATGAATGATAATTAAGCAATAATGTTACGGATTTGCTCTTTGCCAGTAAAAGGCTTTCATATCTGCCAATATCTCCCCACAATGGAACCCTCAGACCTTTCCCCAAATCCTCTTATGCTAAAACCTGGATAATGAGGCCTTGCAGAGTGCCTAGAAAGTGACAGTGGACACACACTTTGATTCTGTACTTGGAAAGAAAAAAAAGTTACTGTGACCCGAACCATCCCCCTTCCTGGGTAATATGCGAAGGGACAGGGGGAGCATTAGCTGCCTGAAAGCCTTATGCCTCCCATTGATTTCTCTTCTCCAGAGCCAGGCACCTCCAAAGGAGACAGCAGGTACTGTACTACAACCATGTGGATGTCCTTAAACCCACGGGGCAAATCCACCCATTGTGGAGCATGTGTACACAGTGATTACCCCTCTGCAGAGCTCTCCTGACCCTTCTCTCCCTGCCTGGCATTGAGGACTCACCATGCCTGCAAAGAGGCAGAGGGCAGGTGTTAATGCTGAAACGGACATCTTTCATGCCCACTGGGATTTCCCGTGAGAATTCGGGCAGAGGAGGATGTGCAGAGAGGATGCACCCTGGCTCTTCCCCCACAGCCCTATTTTCCTGGAGCCTCAAGCCCACTGATAACACCCTCTGCAAACAGAGTAAGTTTTGCGGGAGAATAAGGTAGAGGAGAGATGCTGCTGGTCTGGCTTTGCTCTCCCTTGGAGTGCATACCAGCCTGATTCAAAAAGTGTTTGCACTGTTTACATCTCTAATAACTGGGAGGATCGCACACTTGTACAAGACTAACGGGAAGTTATAGACGGTCACAGAAGAAGCAGTATAAGGCCCTTTCTGTATATAGGCCGGGGTGGACAAAATTACCGACCCTCCAAGCCGCACATGACAATCTGCACAAGTTTCAGTCCTGAGCCCTGGCAGGTGCACCCTGTGGGGCTGAAGCCCCGACACTCCCCTCCCTGCTGGGCAGAAGCCTCTATCCCTCCACCCTGCTGCAAGGCAGAGATCCCTAGCTCCCACCCTTTTCCCCCTCCCTCCAGTCTGGTAGGTGGAGAATGAGGGTGGGGAGGGGGGTGAGGGGGCTGCGCACTTTAACTGTAAAAGAATTGCATGGGGCTCGCAAGCCACAATTTGGCCACCCCTGATATAGGCCCTGATCCTGTCAAGCACTAAAGCAACTACTTCTGTGAGTACACGAGCAGCCTCATTTACCTCAGTGAGGCTATTCCAGTGTTTAAGGTTAAGCACATGCTTAAGTTCTTTGAAGGATTAGAGCCAAAAATCCAACAGCTGACTCTGACGATAGAGGAGACCACTCACCACCCACCTCTTGGGCCAGATTTTTCACCAGGGTACACCCACTTTGCTATTAAAAAATTAAAAAACAAAAAGGGAAAAGTTATCTATTCAATTCTATTTTTTCCCCAAATTTCTATAGATGCGAATGACTTTCCCCTTGGTACCACAGGACTTTTCCCTTTGGGTGTATGCACAGATGTGGGGCACAAATCAGACCCCTGGATCTAAATGCAAGCAAACTCTGAGGAAGTTCAGATCTGAACTCCGCACTGTGGGCCCAACTCTAATATGCACATCATGGCCAAGGACGTCCTAGCTATAGAATTAGACCCAGCACAGAGAGCTTAAACTAGTTTCTAAACTGGTATCCAGAAAACTCTGCAAAAGAGGTGGAGCCAATGCTCGGATTTAGCCACATCATCTACCAGGTGCGTGGTTGTAAAGTTTACACCCAGCTAAAATTTGGAAGTCTGGCTCCTGTTGAGTCAGGGGGCTGATTTTCATCTCATGCTGCCATAAGGGGTATGCTCCACTGGAGCCAAAGGAGTTACAGTGATGTAAAACGGGCATGAGAGGAGAAATGGGCCCCAGGGCTGGAATACAGAGCCAGCTACGAACAGAGCCATACCAAAAAGCCACTTCCTGGAAGCAGTTCAGATTTCCCAAGCACCATCAATATGATCTAAATAAACAAAATCTTCATCCTACTGCAGTTTATTAGAACAGAACCCAGTGATGCCCAATAAATCAGCAATAACAACACATCAAGTGGCAATAAAGTCTGCTCCATTTCATAATTCTGTTCGTTTCTGGAATGGATCCACACCGCCCAGATCTCTGCCTGGAGCGGACCCTGGCTACTGAGAGCATCTCTGCTGGAACTAAGTGCATGCCTCGCAAATGGGTTTTGCAATCAGATCTGACTGGCCAAGTGTGATTCCAGTTTATGGTGCATGTCGGATACAGAGGGTAATGGGTCTTTGAGGGTGTGGGCTGCACGCTTGAGTGAACAGCCCAGCCTCTTGGCATAGAAAGGGGGGAAAAAGAGCAGAAATACTGATAATAGAACTTTAAATGATTCATTTCGCCTGAGTTTTACTACATATGCCTGATAGTGATTTAATTAATCAGATAACTCACATCTGGGTTGCTACCCTCCCCTAGCAGCTTTATCCATCTATATAGCTTGCTGGGAAAAGTAAGCAAGACAGGAGCAGAACGAAAAACAGATAATTCATTGCTTTCCCTTGTACTCCTCTCCCATGAACCCCAATAAAAAGTGAAATTTATGCAGCAAAGTTTTTAAGAACAAACACATTTGGAGAAGCAGAACTTGGTCCATATGTACCATCTACCAAAAACAAACCCAGAGTCAGAGAGGCACACAGTCAAGTGGATAGGCAGTGTCTCCTACACCAAGGTAACAGATGGTCAGTGAACCGCTACAAGATATACCAAGACTGACAAAGCAGATGGGTAGTAGTATTTTTATAACTGAATATTTAAATCTGAAATACTGTCTGAGCGCCAAAACCGGACGCCAATGTTCAGCTAAAGCTCTCACAGGAACTGCACTCTGACCCTTGCCTTATGAAAGTGGTGAACTTGAGCTATTTAGATCATCACTGTTTCCTGAAGGAAGACTGAGGGAAGAAAGTGGAGGAAAGACAGATTAGGAGATGAAACATCACTGCTCGTACGCTGCCATCGACGCAGATTGTATTTCAGCTTTGGACAGTTCACTGCAGAAAGCACAGTTGGGGGAACTGACAGTAAGCTTCCCAGTCTGGGACAGGCAGCAGGAGTGGTATCTTCAGAAGCACTCCTCACTGGCCTAACTAGTCTGGCTGAGATCAGTGGGAATTTTACCTGAGTAAGATGTGGAAATTTCACAAGTGCTTGGGGTCTAACTCTGATCCCATTGCAGTCCATGGTAAAATTCCCACTGAAATACAAGCTGCGTCGATGGCAGCGTACGAGCAGTGATGTTTCATCTCCTAATCTGTCTTTCCTCCACTTTCTTCCCTCAGTCTTCCTTCAGGAAACAGTAATGATCTAAATAGCTCAAGTTCACCACTTTCATAAGGCAAGGGTCAGAGTGCAGTTCCTGGGCCATACAAGCTTTGCAGTAAACAAAAATCCAGTGCTCTTATAAAATTAATTTATTAAGGGGACACTGTATAAAATATAAGCTTAAACCTTTATCAGAGCTGGATAAATAAAACAAAACTTTATAAACATGTTTCGCGCTTCTCCCTTTCATGCACCTCTCAGCTTTAAGAACTTAATTAAGTTGGTCACTTTCCCTTTCCCTCTCTCCGGAACGATGCACGGTGCTCTTGTGGCTGGGTTTGCTACAAGGCAGGGCAGAGCTGAAAGTTTTTAAAAGCTCACACTATTTTAATCCACAATGCTGGCCCTAGTTTGTAAAGGTGGCTAACAATTTTGGGGGCCCAACCTGAGATACCTTAAAGGGCCCTAATTTTTCAGAAACCCATCCACCATCTGAAAATCACGAACCTTTAGGGCGTTTCAAGTTGGGTGCTGAAGTATCAGAGCATCCAAATTCACCCATCACTTGGCAAAAGTTTAGATCTAAAATTCAATAGGCTGGATCCTATGAGTAAGAATGACTCATGTGATTTTACAGGATCAGGCCCCTAGGCACCACAGACCTGATCCACATTTACCCTAAGGCTCCTTTACACTGCTATTGTGATATCAAAGTGTCTTCAAGTGGGTACCACTTAGTTACTGTCACTTAACGACCTCTTTATACAGCCAGAGGGGTATAAAGGAAGCTTAGCAGAAACGAGAATCAGGCTTCACATCTCCCAGAAGCTACTGCGTAACCAGGCTCCTGACCATGCTGTATCCAGATATGGCTCTAGATGCTGGAATGCTGCTTGGCTTGATAACTCCTCCATCAAAATCCAATTCTTCTTGTCTTCTAAAATGACTATTATCATCTTACCCCATTGAAACACCAGTGACGACCAAGACGGAGCTGCAGGGCTCGATTTCAAAATCTCCTCAGCTGTAAACTGCTTTATAAAAAGTTCCAGTCAGGGGTTGTATTCCTTCTCCCGTCTCCATATGAAAAAGAGGCTACAAATAAGAATAATAAAAGCTCATTTTGTAAATGTTTATTCTACTTTACTGGGAATGAAGAGTAACCAAAGGCAGAAACCAGATAGTTCTTGTTGAAATATTTCATTTACCTAACAGCTTGAAACTGCCGATTATGTGTGTGTGCACAACTGTGTGTCCAGGCTGCTATTAAAGGGTACAGAAAACCCCCACAGTTAAGTCATCAGGAGACTTTTAATCACCCAGAGCCTTATTTCTTTGCACATAGAACATGAATGGGGCATCCACACATGGCAGCTCCACAGATAAAGGTTCAGACAGCGATGTCTAAGAGATTGCGATCTTTGGATGGTGGGGGTGAAGGGTCATGTCCTGCATTATGGCAGATGGCTTTTTATCACTGCGCCATGTTTCCCAGGTCAGTTCAGGAGCTCATTACATCGAGAGAATGCCCTTTTGCTCACCAGTTGGTGTTTATTAAGGCCGCACTTGACACGGGTGATTCATCGGGGAAAGTGAAGTGATGCTCTGTCCCAGTCAGGCAGCCTGGGCTGGGAGTTCATCACGAGGTTTTTAATGTCACATATTTACTCATTTTAATTCTTCAAAATCCGATCCTGTTACGGAACAAGCTTATAACACTATCAGACAGGTACAGTGCATGACACAACTGCTGTGTCTAATTTATACACTGCATAAATGCAGTGTATAACTACAGTGTATAAATACACTGCATAAACAGCACTAAGAGTTTAGGATTTCATTGCTAAGCCTTCACTTTATAACACAGTATTTTCAATACATGTCGAGGCGGCAGTTTCACAAAGCAAGTGCTGTTGTCAGGAGGGGGCTGCAGCTGGCGTAGGGCAGTAGTCTGCACTACAGAATTTTGTGGAATACTTTGCACACGAGTGCCTCTCGTGGATCACGTCTCTCTCGCCAACTCCTCTGCCCCTACTGCTTAGTTCTCAACACGTTGTGCTTTGCAGGTGCAATCTACAGTACAGCAGTGTGTGTCTTTGTCCACCTCTAGTGGTTAGTCCCCCCGGAGGACAGCAACTTACTACTGCTACTAGAGTACTCTTCCAGCTCATGTGATAGATGTCTGTGCGCCGTGGGGCTGAAGGCACCATGCTGACAGCCGACCTACAGGCATGCATTGGCTGGTGGCTCAGAGACTACAGCTTAAGAACCTGCAATACACAGTACGCTTGAAAAAAAGCCAGTAAGAAGGACCTTGTCTCTGCAACACAACAGATCTATGCAATAGTTACAGTAAACGTTTGGAAAACCAAAGTGTTAAACTCTCATTCCTTCTTCTCTCCACTGCTCTGACTGAGTGTGCGCAGATCCCACATGATTCCCCCCATTTCCCTTCCTTCAATCTCAAGCCCTCACTTGTGGAGTGCTGGTAGCATTCCCTGGAGCACATGCAACTCTGCTCTGGGTGCTAGGCAGAGTCTCACCTAGAGAACAAGGCCAGGATTTTCAATGATGCTGGGCTCCTTGGTCTCTATTTAGGTGCCTGAATAATGAAGTTGGTGAACTCACTGAAGTCAATAGGAGCTGCTAGGTACCCAGCTCTGAAATTCAAGTCACTTATTTGGACGTAGAAGGTTCAATTTTAGGCCCTCATTTTTGAAAATCAGTATTTTGGATGCCACAGCAAAGCAAACCGCACTGAAGACGATGGCACCCAAAGCAAGGATGGGTTACAGAGATTAGAGAGAAGGGAAAGATTTTTCTCTCCAAAACACAGGAATGCTGGAAGTTGTAGACAGCTATGCTAAAGGAATTTAGAGTCTCTGGAGCATAAGGAGATATTTAAATCTAGGAAGCTTCATAGCTTGTTGTCAGAGCAAGAGGTGGTGGAGCCTGCCCGTGCAATGAACTTAACCACAGACTAACGGACTTACAGTGCTTCCGGAGCTCCGTTAGCTTCAGGTTGGAGGACTGCCGAACTCTGCTGACAAAGGCCATGGACCTACAAAAGCCAAAGTTACTAAGGAATCTCCTATCTCCTGCTTTGCCCTAGAGTACTCACAGTCCAAAGCCCGGATTCCTAATCCTCCAAGGCACTGAGCATCTCGTGAGGGATGCTGGAACCACTCAGCACTCACTGGTGCACATCGCTTCTCCACAGGTGCTCAGCACCTTGTGGATTCAGGCCCTAAATTAGAAGAGGCAACAGGAAGGAAATGGAGAGAAAACAGAAAACAAGGAGGAAAGGGAAAACTGTTCTGTGTTATACACAAGGAAATACAACTATTTGATCTGTTCGCATTTGTTGTTTTCCTCACTTATGTGCATGCATGTTTTGCATTCACTATGATTGAGCATGAGAGGGTACTTACAGGAATGGTGCACAATGCAAAGATGTTTAGGACCTTGGACAAGACCCACTTTCATTTTAGGGAAAAGGAACTAGCAATTAAAATCATGAGTGAAATCCTGGCTCCGCCAAAGTCAATGGGAGTGTAGCGGGTCGGGCACCACAGCACCTCTTTGTGGCGGGGTAGGATGGGGTGCCAACGTCTCCTTGAGTCACTACATCCACTTCTCTGCAGGCAGTCAGTGATGGCCTCTTGGCCTTCCTCTCCATCATCACCCCTGTCAGGTGTGGTAGCGTTGCCTAGCGGCCAGAGTCCATATATACCCCCTTACGAGCAGGATAGCACGGCCTAGAGGGCAGAGTCTAGCCAAGATCCCTCATGGTTCGGGGGTAGGGGGACTCGGGCTGCACTCTCCACTGAGCCCCGACCCAGGGCCCTGTTAGTGGCAAGCTCTCCTTGCCCTTCACTCAGCGGGGATCTGCCTGCAACATACCGAGCATCACCACAGCTCTAACGCTGCTTGTCTGTAGAGTTCCCCTGAGTCACTGCCTACCGAGAATACCAATTCATCTGGGGCAGGCGGTCCTCTGGTCTGTTTCTCCCCTGTGACGTCCTCCGTCAGAGTCCCAAGTAGTGCCTCGGCTTGGCTGACTCCTGGATCTTGGTGCGCAAACTCTCCCTCTTCAGGAGCTGGCAGCATGCGTGCATCCTTCTCCTCCGGCGGTCAGCCCAGACTGAGCTGATCTACAGGCTTTTATACCTCTTCTCCAGTTGGAGCATGCCCAGCAGAGCTTCCGGGGCGGGGCTTCCTCTGCTAGGAAGGAAGGGTTAACCCCTGCTGTACCAGTGCGGGGCCGCTCTGCCCTGTCACAGGGAGTTTTGCCAGGGGGACAGGATCCCATCTGGTTTTAATCAAGAGTCAGGATGCAGTGGAGTGGTTGTTCCATTAAATGGAAGTGATTGTTTACAAGCGGATAAATCATTTGAATTATTTTGATTGATAAAAATACTCCTGATCCATGCACAGATAGTTGTCAGCAGCAATGACAACCAGAACGCCGGCCTGAAGTACCCACAAAGCCTTGCTTTTCAGGAGGTAGAACACAGAAACCTAAGATTTGCCACAGTGGATCAGAGCACCTGAATCCATTGTACTGTCTGCAGCGGAGGTTGGTACCTGATGTATGCCTTTTAAAACACTGCCATTCACTTGCAATACCTTCTAGCGCTTTAATGGCTGAATAGGTGGGATTGTGCTAAATCAATTATGTTGGTTGCTATGATTATTGCATTTTGGATACACTTAAAGCTATAAACCCTCCCTCCACCCACACATGCTTGTCGCATAACACTGCATTTGTGGCAGTACTTGTGCTAGTCGGTTTGTAGACTGTGAAGTAAACAGGTACTGGGTGTAGTCCCGGGGCTGTGTACAAACGATGGGAGTGTAGAGGAAGGGAATGTACAAAACAGGCTTATGAAGGAGCTTCTATTGGTCATTATCTAAACGTCCAGACCAAGCTTTCCCTGGCAAATAACATTTTCAGTTGTAAACCAATGATACTGCAATGCAGCATTCCCTTTTGCATTGCAACTTACCCATCCTGAGAGGCAGGGGAAAGAACAGCCTTGTGGTTAAGACAAAGGAATAAACTCCGGCAAGCTGGGTTCAAGTCTCAGCTCTGGCACACGCTTCCTGAATGGTCTTGGCCCCGTCAAGTACTCCCTCCGTGCCTCAGTTTCCCTTTTGTAAAATAGGGATAATGGCACTTCCCCTGCTTCTTGTGAGGGGAGGAGTGCTAAGGGGTTGGCTTAATAATGATTGGGAGGTGCAACATGGCTGCTAATCAACACATCCGACTTTGAGAAACTTTAGTGAGGTTGGTCCCAGCAACTGCAACCAGGGAAAAGAGAAGGCTGAGGATTTTAGCCATCAGAGAACATGGTATCGCTAGGCTTTGAGCATGAAATGACACTAATGTGACCAGTGCATTTTCTCTTTGGAGGCATCGCTGTTCTCAGCACTGCATGGTTCGAATACAACTGTGATGGCTAATGTGATGCAGCCTGACTGTTGATTGAAGGCGCATTGAGAAGACTAACTTACTGCAACTCAGGACAAAGTAGCTAAAATTCGGCATGGTTCCAAATCTGAGCTATACTAATAAAGTCAACGGGTCGCTTGGGTGTAACTGAAGGTGGAAGTCAGCCTTGTGCACCAACGATGGGCATAGTGTCAGAGGAGATTCACTCTGATGTGTCTATACAAAATAGTGCCAGGGTATGTTGTAAACTGTGTCTTATAGGAGAGAATGAATCACATTTTGGAGCTGTTGATACATTAAGGGGAAACTCCTGAGAAGCGCTGAATATGTGCAGCATCCAATGAAGCCAATGCAGACACTCAGGGTGTCATAAACAGATAGCTAAGGGTTAACGTCTCTTTCACCTGGAAAGAAGTATTTGAAGCACCTGACCAGAGGACCAATTAGGAAACAGGATTTTTTTCAACTCTGGGTGGAGGGAAGTTTGTGTGTGAGTCCTTTGTTCTTGGGTCTTCGGTCTGCCTGTATGCTCTCTCAGCTATGAGGAGTGATTTCTATTTCCTGCTTTCTAATCTTCTGTTTCCAAGTTGTGAGTACAAAGATCAGATAGTGATTTCTATATTTTCTTTTGTATTTACATAGGTATAGTTGCTGGAGTGCTTAGAATTGTATTCTTTTTGAATAAGGCTGTTTATTCATATTTCTTTTAAGCAATTGACCCTGTATGTGCCACCTTAATACAGAGAGACCATTTTTATGTATTTTTCTTTCTTTTTATATAAAGCTTTCTTTTTAAAACCTGTTGAAGTTTTCTTTAGTGGGAAATTCCAGGGAATTGAGTCTGTACTCACCAGGGAATTGGTGGGAGGAAAAAGTCAGGGGGAAATCTGTGTGTGTTAGATTTACAAGCCTGACTTTGCATTCCCTCTGGGTGAAGAGGGAAGTAATTCTGTTTTCCAGGACTGGGAATGGGGAGGGTGGAGTCCCTCTGTTTAGACTCACGGAGTTTGCTTCTGTGTATCTCTCCAGGAACACCTGGAGGGGGGAAGGGAAAAGGTTTATTTCCCTTTGTTGTGAGACTCAAGGGATTTGGGTCTTGGGGTCCCCAGGGAAGGTTTTTGTGGGGACTAGAGTGCCCCCAAACATTCTAATTTTTTGGGTGGTGGCAGCTTTACCAGGTCCAAGCTGGTAACTAAGCTTGGAGGTTTTCCTGCTAACCCCCATATTTTGGACGCTAAGGTCCAAATCTGGGACTAGGTTTTGACACAGGGTCACTCCAGATTTGACCCATAATCATCATTGCTTTGAACCACTGGATGGCAGATTATGCAGGTGCCTCGAGTCTGAATAACCCTTAGAGCTAATCTAGCTGAATGTTTCCCTTTTTGAAATCAAAAACAAAGGTCCACCCTGAGTACTAAACAAATGGCCCTCCTGGCTCTGTGAAAAGCCCAAGTAAATACAGCACAGCTCGTAGCAAAACCTGCAGCCAATAACTCAGGATCTGGTGGTCCAAGAAACCGGGGGAGAGACGTTCAGGCAAGGGACCTTCAATGAGTCATCTGATCTCTAGTACTGCAGCTTAACAGCCAGCTTTGCAGGTCCTAGATCTGCTCCAGGGATTGCCAGGGAAGGAGATTAGACAATTTCCTGAAGAATTGGGTGACAGACTAAATACAAAAAAGCCACTAAAGAAAACAGGAGAGTCAGAAGGAGGACAGAAATATCACAAGGGTTCTGTAAGATACACTGTTGACATCAGAGATTGCAGCCGTACGCCCGTGGTCTGTGGGCTCTCACAAGCTTAGCAGAGGTGGCTCCAACCAACACTTTGTGTGAGACCCTTCAAGGAAGACCCATCAATCTAGCCTCCTCTGTTTACCGGTGGGTTTACTGTTGCAGTTATCTACCACTTTCTGCATGGCTGTTAGATACCATATTAGCGATATCACCCACCAGGCCCTATATGGCAAGAGCCTCGGTTTCCCTGCTCCGCAGCGCCCATGTTCCCCACTCACCCCTCTCCTTTCTTTGCTTCTTGTCTTCCAGGTCCTCCACTTTCCCCAGTTGTGGATAAGTCCTGGGAGGATGTGGTGGGTCTTGCATTTCAAAATCACTGATGAACCGATTCCTCAGTAGGCTGCTGCAACTCTCTTTGCGTGAGTATTACACACTCATTCCTGACTGTAGCAAGGCACAATAAGTGACTTAACCAGGTGAGCTCGTATAAACTGGCAAACGTCCTGCTTTTTACTTGTGCCTTATGCATGCTAACATAACAAGCAAGCGGGCACACTACTCTTCTACTTCTTGATGCTGCAGGTTTCAAAGGACAGTTCTCAGGCTCCACCGTGCATATGGTAGGAAATGCAGCACCCGTAAGGCTGGCTCTCAGGGAAAGGCACTTGGTGATTTGTGGGAGTGGGGTAGGATGGTCTTTCATGCGAGATCTAAAAGTATGTTCTTGATCCCTTGTGATCATTATTACCAAAACCCTTCTCAGGAGGGTTAGTGCGTTGTCCCGTCACTACAATTTGATGCTACTTCTGTTATTAATGTTCATTATGTGCCTGTCTAGAGGCTTGATTTTCAGAGGTGCTTAGTACCCACAAATCCCTCTGGAGTCAATGGGGCTGCACTTCTTTGGAAATCAGGCTACATGGACAGTACAACAGCGAAAGAAAAATTACATTCACTTGCTTGGAAGGAACTTATTTTGAGCTGTTTAATGTTTCACAAAGGAAAACTGCTCTGTGCAAACATTTAAAGGTCACATTCCAAACAGAAAGAAGAGTGATGAAAGTGCTTAGTTGCTATTATGAACAAAGCTAAGAGGACCGCAAATCTGAGTAGGGCAGCGAAGCAGCGAGAGAGCGTGGCAAGTGTGTTCGAAACTATGAACAGGTCACCCACTAATGAACGAAAAGCCAAAGTAGCAATTGTCAGTTCCACACATGCATATGTGCATGTGCACACACGCAGGAATCCTTCTATTCCACCCACAAAGATCCTCAGAACCTCCTTGAGAGGATGAAGCCGATTCTAAGGGGACAGCATTAGCGATGCCATGGACCTGTTACACTTGTGCACTGAACCAAATCTGAAGTTTTCCTGAGCATCCTCTATGCCTGCTCAAGTACAGTCCTCGTAACAAATCAATCAGTGCTTCTTAAAGCCAAGCCTGGCTTTATCTCCATTCTCTAACTGGATTTCCCACCCACTGGGCTTTCATGAATCAGGTAGACATTTTAATGTGTAAATAATGGCATATAACACCAATAGAACCTGTCAGGCTCTTCTGATGAAATGATATGTCTGAATTGTCCAGTTAAAAACAAGCAATATTGGGGGGAAAAAGATTAGTGAAAATTTGTCTGGAAACTCAGATTTTTTTTTTAAATCTTGGCCAAACCTTTCTTATTTTAATGCTGCTCCCGCCAGCTACGGTGCACTAGAAATACTGAGTGTAAGTAGGCATTTTGCAGAAGATGTAAAAGAGGAAAGGGGCTCTGAAGTGTGAGGGTGTTTGAAGTTCAAACCTGGGTTTGTATCGAAGTGTAGGGCAAGCCCTCTTCTCAGGAGCTGAGCCCTGAACTTCAGGGTGTTTTGAATCTGGATCCAGAGTTTGCAGCTTGAGCCAAGCTTTACTACACTGAAAAAATGTCTCTCTCAAAGAAGCCTTCAGTCTTCGGATTTGATCCTGCAAGCCCTCCACACAGGGAACTTCCATACGCTCAGCATACTGAGGCCTTGATCCAAAGCCCATGGAGGTCAATGGAAAGACCCTAATTGACTTAGAATAATAAAATCATAGAAGATTAGGGTAGGACGAGACCTCAAGAGGTCATCTAGTCCAATCTCCTGCTCAAAGCGGACCAATTCCCAACTAAATCATCCCAGCCAGGGCTTTGTCAAGCAGGGCCTTAAAAACCTCTATGGATGGAGATTCCACCACCTCCCTAGGTAGCCCATTCCAGTGCTTCATCACCCTCCTAGTGAAATAGCATTTCCTAATATCCAACCTAGACCTCCCCCACTGCAACTTGAGACCATTGCTCCTTGTTCTGTCATCTGCCACCACTGAGAACAGCCAAGCTCCATCCTCTTTGGAACCCCCCTTCAGGTAGTTGAAGGCTGCTATCAAATCCCCCCTCACTCTTCTCTTCTGCAGACTAAACAATCCCAGTTCCTGCAGCCTTTCCTCGTAAGTCATGTGCCCGTGACCCAGCTCCCTGATCATTTTTGTTGCCCTCTGCTGGACTCTCTCCAATTTGTCCACACTCTTTCTGTAGTGGGAGGCCCAAAACTGGATGCAATACTCCAGATGTGAGTGAGCTTTGAATCAAGCCTAAGAGTTGGAAGAGAAGATGTGGACTGGAAGGAGAGATCTGGAAGTAAGACGTGTAGTTGTGAGAGATGAAGGGGAATAAAGCTCAGAGTAAACAAAAGAAACATGTGAGTAGGAAGATTTATAGGAGGAGAGCAGAGATAATGGAAGGACAGAGTCAGGCGGAACTAAGGACAAGTAGTCTGAACTGAACGAGAAAAGAGGGGAAGTCAATGAAGCGATCTGAGGAAGAGGAGGACTACGTGATCACAGCAAGGGGAGAGGAAGATGCAGTTATAAAAAATGTTGCTTGTTAATCTGCATTTTCAAGTCCCTTTGACTAAAATGCACCATCCATCCCTTTAAAATTGTATAAGTTCCCATTCAGATAGGCGAGTCTTTTTTCTTCTCAGCATCATCAAGTATCCACCACAAAAACTAACCACTCCCACCAGATTACTGCCACGCTAGGGTCTCACCCTGCCACCCTACACCATCGCTTCTGAGCGCCTCCCATGTAACAGCAACAGCAACGTGCCCCGTGGAGTCGCTGGCAGCTCCTTTTTCGGGGAGTAAACCCTGCGCAGTCTAAGGGCTTTGCTTCTCAGGTTTAAGGTTCTATCACATAATTTTTTTTGAAGCTTGATTTTGTTCAAAGTTTTGGGCGGGTTGTTTTTGGTTGGTTGCTGTTTATCGGGTAGAAGGGGAGTTAGCACTGCGTGTGTGTTATTCTAATGGTGGAAAGGCTTTTTCTAAAAGGAAGGTTATTCTAGGGTCTACACAAATAAAGCAGCGTGCTCTGTCTGCTCTAATAGCAGATGCAAACTGCTTCACAGCAGAGCCTACAAGAGTGACAAATATCTGCTCCCCAGCTATTCAGCACTAGTGGAATTGAAATGTCCTAGTCCACTCAGAATAACAAGCGTGCTTTGGTTAATGTGGACATTTCTGCGAATGTTAAACATTTGCTGAGAGAGCATAATTAAGTCTCCCTCAAACACTAGAAGGCACAAACCTTTCTGTGCCGCCTCACGTTGTACTGTACATCTTGTCCTCCCCTCTGCAGCTGGCATTCTTCCAAGGATGCGTAATTAGAAGGGCCAACTGACACAACAAGAGCAAACAATACAGCCTACATAAATACACATCAGCCATCACAGCCAGGCTCCCAGCATCAGCGAGCGAAGCCGTTAAACAAAGCCGCCAGCTCAGGAAGTCACTGTTATGGATGTACAAGTAAAAGGCTTATCGACAACGGGAACGTGCCCAAGCAACTCATGCCCTGATGGGAAAGCCAGCAGCTCCCCAGAGATGCTCCTTCTGGTTGCGCACCTCCTGAAGATGTGCCACTGATCTAACTACAGAAGGGCAAATGCCCTCTGAAATGTGCACAGAGCTCCTACTGAGGTCCACAGGGATGTTTAGGTGTATTTTTCAGCACAGTATCACCTACTATGGCTTGGTCTTGGCACAGAATGGATCCCATTCCATTCAATGATAACAAAAGAAAAGATACCCAATGTTAAAAGGCAATATGTTTAGGAGCTGTTAAAGGTTAAGTTATTAGCCTTTGGAACTCCCTGCTGCAGGAGGTCAGGATAAATACTGCTGTGTGTTTGTACAGCACCTAGCTCAATGGGGGCCCGATCTCTGGCTGCAGCCTCTAGGTAACAACAACAACGAGAAGGAAGGTGGATATCTAAGGCCTAATCACAAAGATGCTCAGCACTCATCTGTCAGCCGCAAGATGGTCCAATGTTTTAATGCAAATCATCGCCCTATAACTCAAAGGGTAGACAGTAAAAGAGAGAGATTGCGGGTACATGTAGGTGTGCACAGGTGCACGCGGCAGCTGCAGACAGGAGAGCGAGAGGCCACAGGGACGGAAGACGTTAGGACTGGAATTGATGGTGGCTGACTGCTAGCCTCCACTGAGCCCAGAGCAGACCCTGTGTCTACGTTTAATTGTTGCCAATGCTACCACACTACAGAAAATTTTGGATTGTAGGCTGACATGCCAGGCTGCCTTATCCTTCTCTGCTGGATTCCTTGGGATAGCATGTGGAGAAATCTCTCTGGCACAGGTCAGAACAGCGGACTAATAAATAATATAGCAGATTGATTTATTTAGCTTATTTTTGCTAAAGAAAGGTCGGCAAATGTTTGGAATCCTCTTTCCCTTTGGGTCTACAAACAACAGATGAGACAGCTGTGACCTGATGTGCAAACAAACAAACACATTGGCTTTTTTTCCCCCACCCCCTCCCTTGCTTTTCAGACAGATAGGCAAATATTGTTTAGAAATGTCTCATGAAAGATCCACTCATAATATCCTGCAGTTCATGACTCACAGTTGATACCAAAATGTCAACTTTTGAGCCACAAGAGCTACCTGTCACTTCCACAAACAAGGAGGACAAAGCAGATGAAAAGACTCACTCAAACTTTGAGATCAGCTGAAGTCAAATGACAACATTTTAAACTTCATCATCAGCTGCTCAGCTGCCTTCACCACCTCCCCCTTTAAGAGGGATCAGGACTGTTGGGTGTCAGAGCCCCACTACCACCACCATCTTGCTGTTTGATCTTAACCATGTCGCCAAGCCTCAAGTTTCCCCATCCCCGGTGCAGGCCACACAAAAGAGTTGTTTGCAGTGTAGTTGTATCCGCGTCAGTCCCAGCATATTATCGAGACAAGGTGGGTGAGGGAATCTCTTTTACTGGGCCAACTTCTGTCAGTGGGAGAGATAAGCTTTTAAGCTTACACAGAGTTCTTCTTTAGGACGGGGAAAGGCACTCAGAGTACGTAAGAAGAGCTCTGTGTATGCTCGAAAGCTTGCCTCTTTCACCAACAGCAGCTGGTCGAATAAAAGAAACTACCTCACCCACCTTGTCTCTCACAGAGAAAAGTTGTGAGGCATCATCAATCGCTGGATGGGAAGGCACTGAAGCAGCACAAATGATCGTCGTCATGGTGTCAATGACAGTAATGCCACACACATCTGAGACTCAAAGCATGTCTGTAAAAGTGCAGGTACACATTGACACACAGTCACAGTGCTGTGGGCACCATACACAACACAGCTTCGCACGATGGGTGCCCGTATGGCTACCGGTTTGTTCTTTTTCAACTTCAATATTTGGATTCACTTTCAAAATCATTTCTGTTCTGTTCCCTGGTTTATATGCCCTGCTAGCTTTCCCACGCTGCTGGCTATTTTGGCAGTGTGACTATATAACACCTGTTGAATACCTGCTTGCATCCAGCTTTCAAGCAACAATCACACAGGTACGAGGAAAGTCGCACTCCTTTGCTTATTAATCCCACATTCCTGCTGTCCATACGCGAGCCGGTGCCATGGCTAGAACTGCATTTTGAGTAGTAGTGGTGCTGGCAGAGATGGGATGATATGAAACCCTCCCTTTTAAATTCCCATCTAGAAAGAAGGTTCATCCAGAATAGTTTTTTAGACTGTGCTACCATACCACTGTGCTGAGCACAACAGTTGGAACACTTTGCTTTATGATCTTATAGAAAAGCGTCAGTTCTAAGACCTGTCTACTGCTCAGTTGTAGTGGCAGCTAGCGGCCTTTGTCTAACTACAACCAGGGTATAAGGAGCTGAAAAACCTCTCTCAGAGGGGACACAGACAGAGTAGCCCTGCAGGGAGAGCCCAGGAAGAGCAGGCTTGGGAGGAAAGCTCACATTGCAAGCTCTTTGGGGCAGGAGCACTGTCTGTACAGCACCTGGCACCATGGGATGCTGGTCCAGGACTGGGTCTCCTAGGTGCTATAATAATATAAATAATAATGCTGAAATGTATGTTCTGTCGCTGTTTGAATTTCCAGTAAAACTCTATTTCAGGAAAGGGTTAAGTTTTAACTATATTTTGGGTGCACGTATACTTTAAGAACAAAGGAAGAACTCTGTTGAAAATTACTGCAGCGTGATCCTCGGGAGTTGACCTTCAACATAAAAATTGAAGCCAGTGCACACAGGGCTAAATTCTCCTCAAATACGAGTGTAAATCAGATTTCTGCTCCACTGAAGTGAATGGTAAACCACCACAAGTGAGATCAAAACCAGGCCCATTGTGCTAACACTCTAGACAGGCTGAGGCGTTATCACAGTATATAACGTTAGTTTGTGACCTACTGCATTTCCTGTCTGTGGTTTCAGAGAGATAGCCATGTTAGTCTGTATCAGCAAAAACAACGAGGAATCCTTGTGGCACCTTAGAGACTAACACATTTATTTTGGCATAAACTTTCGCGGGCTGATGAAGTGCATCTGATGTAGTGGGCTGTAGCCCACAAAAGCTTATGCTCAGATAAATTCGTTAGTCTCTAAGGTGCCACAAGGACTCCTCGTTGTTTTTGTCTGTGGTTTGAGAATCTCAGATAAGCACTATGTAAGGGCAAAGAATTATTGGGCCAGATCCTCAGCTGTTAATAAATCAGCACAACTGCACTAAAGTCAATAGAGCAATGCTGGTTTACACCACACAATGATCTGGTCCATTACACTTTGCACATTATGGTATCCTGCCTATTACAACTCTGCACCCGAGTGATAAATCCATGAGCTCTGGACTGCATTCGCCAATAGATGATCACACCGTATATGTCTTGTAAACCACTCCATTCATAGACTCTCATCTGCTCAGACTTCTAACTCCACTGGGGGCTCCTGAATGTTTTTGTTACTGGGTTCTCTCTTGGCTTTGCTCTCATCAATTCCCAGCAGCTGGTGTTACTGGAGAGTGAGCAGCCAGACTCCAGCTGCAAGGTGGCCACTTTCATGAACCAGCTTATTTTACAGGCTCCTAAAACTAAACTGAGCAGAATGTGGCCCACCAAACAGCAGACTATCAAACCCAAACTTCACTCCAAAGTGGGCTGGTTGAACACTGAACCAACAACATGCATCCTGTTTCCCATGTCCTACTGCTCCTTGCATCTCTGCTCATAGTAATACACACAGATGCTTCAGTAATGGGAAAAGCTCAGGATGTTTAGTAACCATCCAAGCTCCAACCGGCCTTTTCCACCTACTTACAAATGAAACGTCCTTTTTAAAACAATCCCCCCAAAAGACACCCATCGTTCTGCCAGGGATCCTTGTGCGTTAAATACCAGGATGCACTCAGCAATTCTCAGACTGCGTGCACCATTGGCTGGAGTAGCCTCTTACGTGCACGAATGCTGCATATTCCCCAAGTGTTTATCTAACACTTTCCGAACACTAGTCTACACATTGTGTCTATGTGGATTGATTCATTCACTAATTCTCTACCTTTATCGGTCACCAGGCCGCTTCCCAAAGAACCTTTTAGGCATCCAACCTACACCTCTTCTCAGCCCTGCTTGGTAGTCACAAGTAGAGGTGCATGGACCATAATTTGAGAAGGACAAAGGACTGATCAGAAGAGACAATGTGGTTTAAGTAACATCTTATTCTGATATGACCTGTGCTACTTATTTGCCCTGTGATCTTGGGGAAATCACTCTAAAAACAGGGCTAACGCTGCTTGTCTTTCAAGGTGTTTGGAGGATTTTAGTTAATTGTTCACAAAGGAGTCTGAAGATATAAAATGCTAAAAAAAATTAGCTATTGTAATGATTGGCAGCCCAGGTTTTAAGAATGGTCTCTCATTTTTCCCAGCTCCAATACAAGGACATGAAAAAAAGTCTCTATTGCAAATACTCACATGCCCTATGAAGGGCTCTGCATCACTTCAGTCCCCACTAGCCTAGGAAATAACAATCATACTTTGAATTTAGCAAAGAGTCCTGTGGCACCTTATAGACTAACAGACGTATTGGAGCATGAGCTTTCGTGGGTGAATACCCACTTCGTCGGATACATGCCTCACGCTCCAATACGTTTGTTAGTCTATAAGGTGCCACAGGACTCTCTGCTGCTTTTACAGATCCAGACTAACATGGCAACGGCTCTGATACTTGACACTTTGAATTTACAAATTTTGAAAGTGCCCTGAATACAATCGAGTCTCAGAACGCCCCTGCTGTGAGACAAATATTCAACTTGCTTTAAGAAACATCAAACCAACTTTCCTAAAACCACAGAACAAGTAATTTTCAAAGTCAGGAATAGTACCTCGAGTCCCGATGCCAAGTCTCATATTTGCACCTATTAGTAAATACTACTCTTTTAAACCCTGCAGGGCATGTGTGGTGCTACAGAACCAGTGGCATTGCCAATTATCAGCATTACCAACATATTCATCTTCCTTAGATGTTTCCTTTGACCATAAAACGTGCCAGGAATTGTATGAGGCCTCTTATTCCATTTTCTAGTGTGAGTGACTGTCTTAAAGATGTTGACAACTAAAAGTTTACCAAGCACTTTATTTTTAGAACGGAGCTTCGACTTTTCAGCGTCTGGACTTGTAACTACCCATTCCTCCAACATTAAGCTGAACGACCACATGAGAAAAGTGCTACAATGATAGTATTTCCAGGGCACACTGAGTCACTGTCCGATGTCTAAAATGGAAACTCAATAATTCCTGAGAAGCTGTCATCACAGTTGGAGGCAAGGTTTGCTGGTTCTCGTCTTGTGCAGGAAAAACACAGGTTTCTTCTTTAAAACACATCCCTCTGCACTGAACACCATCTCTACGCTCTCTAGTCTATAAACAAATAAGGCCTATGCTTTCAACTCCTTGGCCTTGTCTCATAAGTAAAACAATTAAATAATACTAGCAAAATAGTAAGAAGAGTGGCATGGGGCCACCATGACAGCTGCATCAGCAATGCCTAGACACATGAGATAATATATGATGCAGTTTGCTCTGACCTGGTGGTGGAAGATACCCCTTTGCCTAAGAAGACTGAGATTAGGGCAAGACTTTCACCTCTGTTACCTGTATGGGTGGCTCCTGGGTGGCCTATGTGAAATCATCTGGTGATATCAGGCTTACAACACAGTCCACCATCATAGGTATTACCAGACTGGATCACAACCTCATCTAGTCCAAGACTCTCTGCCAGGCCAATAGCAGACGCTTCAGTGGAAAGTGATAAGAGACCCTCTCATGTACAATAATGGAATAACCTGGCCACAAGGGACATTTCTTCCTCACTCCCATCAGCCACTGAAGTATGGGTGTTTATACCAATTCTACATTTGTATCCTATTTTATGTAAATAATGGGAGTCCTTGATCCATAAAATAACAGGAGTCCCTAATCCATAAAATAATGGGAGTCCCTAATCCATAAAATAACGGGAGTCTCTAATCCATAAAAATCCCTATCTCTGTTTTGAATCCTACTAATCTCTTGGCTGCACTGATATCCTGGGTCACTGAGTTCCACATAGGTCAAATCACAACTTAAAACTGATACGCTTGCCAGAAGTCCCAGAAAAAAGGTCAAGGACTGAGCGACATAGACTGAATATTCTCTCATCCCTTCAGGTGTTCCCCCTCTGGCTAGAATGCAGGGGACAGCATGGGAAATCTTACCCTATCATTGCCTTTTTTGTGGCTGATCAGTGGACTTAATTCTCCATGGCTGTCAATCCCGCCTTTTATTTACAGTGGCTAAGTGGAGCATTGGAAAGCGTTCTGCTTTGTCAGCGAGAGACCTCAAGTTGTAATCTGTTGCAGACAAAGTAATGCTCATGCCCCTTTCGCCAGTGCTAGTTGTACTTTATAAACAAATAAAAGGCCCTGCCGACATGATGAACGTTGCTTTTTTGGTTTGCTAAATTTTTCCCCTTTAAACTGATGCCGTCTTGATAAAAAAACAAAGCTGTTTTTAAATGTTGCTTTCAAATATGCATTTGTATGCACTCTCCATCTTTTAACTAACAAACAAGGGGGGAAAAAAGTTAATTCTGCTAGCAGCCTGCTGTGATATAAATAAAAATAATAGGTACATTCACAGATTTTGAACTTTTTACAGCCACTGCTGCAAAAAGCAATTTTAATTTATAACCACAGAGTCTTGCAAAACATATAACGAAGACATAATAAAATGGAATGTTTATCCTGTGGCTCCCATTAGACCTCTTCCATTCAATGGTTGTAACTAATTACTTGTTTTTCCGCTTTTGTATTGGGAACCTTATTACCGGGCTGCATGGAGCATACCATATTTTATTTCCCTAGCAATACTTGCACCTCTCTCGGAAGCCTGCAATTAGATGTTAATGAAACAATATTAAAACAATGCATAATCTTGTTTTGGGGGGAGGGGAAGCCAACAACAAACCAACCTGGTTTGTCTAAAATGATATGGAATACACAAGATTCATGTTCTCTCCCGTGAACGCATCCTTTCGACTAACCATTTCTATCTGACAACCTTTTCATTTTCTGCCAACGGAACACATTGTACTTTTGAGATAATTGAATATAGTGCTGTTTACTCAAAAGCAGGTCACACAGAACTGAATTGTTCGTCATCTTTACTCTTTTACCTTTCCTCTCTTCAGACGGTGTAAATTCATGATGAGCTTTTTATTTTTTTAAATCAGACATGCAGTTTTAATTGCTGCTCTGTATTTAATTGCCATAAGGTGACTTGATGCTAAGAAGGTGAAAAAAAGTGATGGGGGACTTTAGAGGCACAACCCTTTGAGAGCTGGATTCAGCTTTGAAAACTGTATTGCGATGTACTCACTGGTGAGTGATTGGACTGGGAAAGGGAAAACACAAGCGCACACATTCTTGATGCCTGTGTGGAAGTTTGCATTGTTTAAAGGGGCAGGTTTGCCTCACAAGGAATTATCTGAAGCTTCTGTGAAGCTAAAAACTGCTAGAAAGCAGCCGCCACCACTTTATCAGTGATATGGGGATTTGGCTGTACGGTACGATGGAATTAGCTGGTGGTGTACTCTCAGCCCAGATCCTAACCCAATAACTCAACCTTGTTCCCATTCAACTCAATGGAAGAGACAGGAAAGAATGTCTTTGTGCTTAAAGGTACCCAACTAGGAGTCTGCAGAACTGGGATAGATTCCTGTCTCTGTCAACGATTGACCCTGTGAGCTTCGACAAGCCATGTAAACGTCTCAGTACCCACAACTGAAAAACAGCGATAAAGAATACTTTTTTTTCCCTCACAGAATAAATGTGAACCACAGAGAACTTGATTGCTATGGTGCCACAGTCTGGATTATAAAACAAATAAACAGCATAGCTCTTGTTGATTTCAGTGGGATCAAGATTTGGCCCTGAGTGGTCAAGTGTTCACAGCATGAAAGCTGCCCTTAGAACTGACATCCCTTGGCTCGCCAAGAAGCGAATGGGAGGTGAGAATTGTTCCTGTACGAGATTGAGACACTTTGACAAGGCATTGTAGGGAAGCAAGCTCTGCTGCTCCCCAGGCTGCATTTGTCTTGGGGAAGACTTCAGAGTAGCCAACCCCACACTAGAAGAAAACAATGGTAAAACCCCAGCCTTCAGGCACTGGCCCTGGGTGAAGAATTTCATTTGTCTGAATGACGCTTCATGTGGAGAAGGGCAGAGGAAATCAAGTGAGGACCCAGATTAGGTTTAATGTAGTTTTGGGAAGTTCAGAAGGAAGCAAAGTCAAGGGTTTGGATTGAACAGCTGCAAGACTGGATGTGTTTCTAAGCAATATACCTAGGTTCATGGGTTCTGAGTCTGGGAGATGTGAACAGGTGTCATGACCCTGCCCATTCCATATTGCTAAATGGGAGAGGAACTGAAGCTAGACGGGAATGGGCTCCCGAAGTAGGTGGGGGGAGTCCCAATATGGAAGACAGAGCTTCTTGTGGAGAATGTTGAGAACCACTGCTCTACTTCAAACACAAGGTGCTCAGTGAGATGTAGGACTTAATTCCATGGTCAGGCTAGATGATCACAGCGATCCATTGTGACATTAAACCAATGAATCTTTCAAGATATTCTCATGAGATTCTGGACATAGAGGCAGAAATGTAACAAGATTTCTGCCTTCATCAAGGGTATGAATCTTGCAAAATGAGTTCTTCTCTTGAGATTTCTGAAAAATAAAGCCCCTTTGGGTTAAAGGTTCTAACCTAGTATCCAAATTCATCAGTGGCACTGTCTTGCAGGACTTCCTTTGCCATCTTATCCATGTACCTAGTGAAACCATGAAGTTTTCCAGTCCTGGTACAACAACAACTCTTCTTTGACTCAATTAACATGTGACCAACTATCACAAAGCAGGGTGGAAATCTAGGATTCAGGTGGCAGTAAAGTTTGGGAATAAGCAGGAATGAAAGATGAGGAAGTAATGGGAGGAAGATGATATACTAACCAACATGCCAATTCTAACAGGAGTATTTATTTATATTGGTGCTTCCCTAAATCCTCCCTGCAGTTTCAACTGGATACAGTGTTCATCTGCACTTCCTGTCCTAAACCGCTGTGTAGTGCCACTGTGTGTTGTTAAAACAGCTGCTGTGTTGTACCCCGGGTGCAGTTCAATTTCACTGATCCCAACCTATCAGTTTAAGCTGCTATCAGTCTGAGTTACAAAACCTGACTAATCTTTCAGGATGAAAGGTATTATATAAATGCAAGATATAAAGAATAAGAAGAAGTCATATCTCTGATCTGATAACAAACCAAGTAATGGAAAATGGTTGGTAATGGTAACTTATGAGGCCAGTGTTCCTTCAAGGGAATCAGGCCCTAACTGGCCCATGGAGACCCTGCAAATTGCACCTGGAACAAGTGGGTGCTCTAGGTAGTGGCATGTTAGCCAATTAGCAAGGGAACAGCTAAGTTCCAAGTAGGCAGCTGCCTAGATAGGGAGCGAGATCCCAGATGGGGCAACACCTGATCTACAGGCTAGAAGGAACCAACAGACAGCAGTGTAGGCTCCTGGGACTTCGAGTACCCTGCAAGGGGTGTGGACTTTGTGACTTGGCTGGAGGACTGATCCACAGCGCAGACAGCAAGAGGCAGATGGCCAGCAGGAGGCACCAGGAATGAAGACCACTTGCAGCACTGCATCCCGGACCAGGGGATGCTACAGGTGTTGAATACGCCACCTTACACGTACACTGATCAGCTAACATTATAACAACTCTGCTTTTCTGCTTATGTTTTATGTAGCTCACTTCAGACAGAACATTTCAGTCTGGTCTGTTTTAAGGACTCATGTAAAACTGAGTCAGTGCCCTATTAGTTTGGATAGAGAGGAGTACAAATAGTTCGGTTACAAGCCACAATTTATCTGATATTTTTCAGGCAGACAGAATAAACCATGTCTGGAACAAAGCAGAAAATGTGATTGGAAAGTTTAGAGCTCTTAAATTAATTCCCTAGGCAAAAAGTCAAGACACCATATTCATAATATCACATTATATAACTTGCTCTGGAGCCAGAGAGCTACGAGGTAAAATAATATGGGTTATAAAACAAAATATTATTGCAAAACAGTTTTACAACTTTATAATTTACTATTTTCATTTCAGAAAAAAATTGTCAGTATAATTGCAGATGCCGTTTGCCTTGGAGGGGTTCTTTTAGCTGGTGATGGGATTTTTTTTTAAAGGATGCTATTTCATTTAATATACTGATTTGCATGATAGTTAACTGGAAGTAAATCTCCCAGAGAAACAGCATTACGTGGGAACTTAAGTGAATTTAATATAGAATGTTTATGCTCAGTAAATAAAAATATAACCTCTGGATTCTTCCATATATTAAACATACCAATACGGAGCTACTTTCTACTCTGTGTAGCTGCATTTATAGCTCACACAGGACAAAGTTGCAAGGTCGTATGTGGCTGCATCTTGGAGGACAGATTCATTTGATAGTCTTTCCCTTGAGGATTTCATGTATGGTGCGTGAATCTCAGGATCCAATCCTACAATCACAGCTACTGAGTGTAGTGTGCCATGAACACTTAAGCGCCAGGCTCACAAGTGGCTGCAGGACTGGACCCACTGTTCACTATTCAGCCAGGGACACAATCACCCAGCTTTATAGCCTAATAACTCAAACCAGAACCAATGAGAACCACGTAACAATAAAACATTAGAACATAAGTATGGCCAGACTGGGTCAGACCAAAGGTCCATCCAGGCCAGCGTCCTGTTTTCTGACAGTGGGCAGTGCCAGAGGGAACGAACAGAACAGGTAATCAACAAGTGATCCATCCTGTCACCCATTCCCAGCTTCTGCCAAACAGAGGCTAGGGACACTATCCCTGCCCATCCTGGCTAATAGCAATTGATGGACCTTATCGTCCATGAATGTATCTAGTTCTTTTTTGAACCCTGTTATAGTCTTAGCCTTCACAACATCCTCTGGCAAGGAGTTCCACAGGTTGACTTGCTGTTGTGTGAAGAAATACGTCCTTCTATTTGTTTTAAACCTGCTGCCTATTAATTTCATTTGGTGACCCTTAGTTCTTGTGTTATGACATTGAACTTCTATAGCACCCTTAATCCAAGAATCGCAAATGTTACCCAACATATCAACAGCATGTGAGAATCAAAGAAATGCAGGGCCGAGAGGGATATCAAGAGGTCAAGTCCACCATCTTGCGCTGAGACAGGACCAACTAAACCCACATAATCTCCGACAGGTATTTGTCCAATTTGTTTTTAAAACCTTCAGTGATGGGGATTCCGCAACCTCCCTTGGAAGCCTGTCCCAGACCTTAACTACCCGGAGAGTTAGAAACTTTTCCCTAATGTCTAACCTCAATCTCCCTTGCGGCAGAGTAAGCCCATTATTTCTTGTCCTACCATCAGCGGACATGGAGAACAACTAATCACAGTCCTCTTTAGAACAGCCCTTAACATATCTGAAGACTTATCAGATCTTCCTTTCTCAGAACTAAACTTGCCCAGTTTTTTTTTTTTTAAAACATTTCCTCATAGGACAGGTTTCCTAAACCTTTGATCATTTTTATCACTCTCCTCTGGACACTCTGCAATTCATCCACATTTTTCCTAAAGCGTGGTGTCCAGCTGAGGCCTTGGAAATGCCAAGTAGAGCATCTTACACATGACACTCCTGTTAATGCACCCCAGAATATCGGTCTTTTTCTCAACTGCATCCCATCGTTGACTCATATTCAATTTATGATCCACTCTAACCCTCAGATCCTTTTCAACAGAACTACCGCCCAGGACTGACTCCTGTGGGACCCTGCTAGATACGCACTCCCAGTTTCACATTGATAACTACACTGAGTATGCGCTTTCAACCCGTTGGGTGCTCACCTTATAATAATTTCATTTAGACCACATTTCCGTAGTTTGCTTATGAGAATGTCAAGAAAGACTGTGTCAAAAGCCTAAGTACAATCAAGATACATCACATCTACTGCTTCCCCCATCCAGTAGGCCAGTTACTCTGTCAAAAAGGAAATTAGGTTAGTTTGGAATGATTTGTTCTTGACAAATCAATGCTGGCTGTTCCTTCTAACTCTAGTACCCTCTAGGAGCTTACATATGGATGGTTTAATAATTTATTCTAGTATACTTCCAGGTATCAAAGTTAGGCTGATTGGGCTACAATATCCCAGGCCCTCTTTGTTCCCCTTTTAAGACTGTGGTATGTTTGCCCTTCTCCAGTCCTTTGGGACCTCAGCTGGCCTGTATGAGCTCTCAAAGATAATTGCTAACGTTTCTGAGATTGCTTCAGGTAACTCCTGATGTATCCTAGGATGAAATTCATCAGGCCCTGCCGACTCGAACACATCTAACTTATCCATATATTCTTTAACCTGTTCTTTCCCTATTTTGGCTTGCGTTCCTTTCCTCCTGTGGTTAATATTAATTGCGTTGAGTGTCTAGTCACCATTAAACCTTTACTGAAGACTGAAGCAAAGTAGGCATTAAACATCTCAGCCTTCTTAATGTCATCAGTTATTAGCTCTCCTTCCCCACTAAGCAGAGGACCTACACTTTCCTTTATCTTGCTTCTAATGTACGTAAAGAACCTCTTCTTCGTGCCTTTATGTCCCTTTAGGTGTAATTCATTCTGTGCCTTAGAGTATGTCTACACTTTTGAGACTATACTGGCATAGCTATGCCAGCAGAGCCCTATAGTGTAGACATAGTCTATGCTGACAGAAGGGTTTTTTATGTCGGTACAGGCTCTCCAGACAGTATTAGCTATGTTGACAGAATCACCAAATTGTGACTGTCGTGAGGTACAAACCCTGGGACACATCACAAACCACTGCCCCATTCTGGGTTACAGGATGAGCACAAGAGGTATCCATCTAGCAAACCCAGGAGCATTAGAATGGCTTTTAATCTCAAAATTCAATTATAATCCCAGCCTACTGCTTTTCAAATGCCATGTGAAAGAAGAAGATAGCTGTTCCTACACTGGGGGTTATGATGGCGTAGCTATGTCATTTAGAGGTGTGTGGTTTTTTGTTTGTTTAGTTTAACAACCCTGACCAATATACCTATGACAAGAGAAGTTTCACATGTAGGCCAGGCCTTAGCCCGTCTGACTTTGCGCTAGTCTTTCGTAATTCTCCTTAGCAATTCATCCATGTTCCGCTTTTTGTAGGATTCCTTTTTGATTTTCAGGTCATTAAAAAGCTCCTGATGGAGCTATATTGGCCTTTTCATAGTCTTCCTACCTTTCCTTCACATTGGGATTGTTTGCAGTTGTGCCTTTAATATTGTCTCGGAGAAGCAGCCAGCTCTCCTGAACTCCTTTATCCCTTAGATTTTCTGCTCGTGGGCTCTAAACTACCATCCTCTGAGTTGTCTACTTCTGCGAAGTCCATTGTCCTCATTCTGCTGCTCTGACTCCTTCCTTTCCTTAGGATTGTGAGATCTATTATTTCATGATCGCTTTCACCTAAATTGCCTTCCACCTGCAGATTCGTGACCAATCCCTCCCTGTTGATCAGAATCAAGCCTAAAATGGCTGTCCCCCTGGTTAATTCCTCCATCTGCAGAAACAAAAAGTTGTCCCCACAACATTCCAAGAAGTTACTGGAAATTTTGTGTTTTGCTTTATTATTTTTTCCAACAGATGTCTGGTTAGTTAAAGTCCTCCATTTATACCAGTCTCATGTTTGGATATTTCTGTTGTTCTAGAAATGCCTCATCTACCTCCTCTCCCTGATTCGGTGGTCTATAGCAGACCCTTACCATGACATCATCCCTATTTCCTTCCCCCCTTCGATCTTTACCCAGAAACTTTCAGCTGGTCTGCCTCTCAACTCCTTCTGGACCTCAGAACAAATGTATATATAATGCAACACCTCTGCCCTTTTTCCTCTGCCTGTCCTTCCTGAACAAGCTATATGCCTATATACCAATATTCCAGTCATGAGATTTATCCCATCAAATCTCAGTGATGCCAGTTAAGTCATAATGCATTGATACTTCCAGGTCTTCCCGTTTATCCCACATACTACTCCTTGCAGTTGTGTAGAGACACCGCAGATTAGTATTACAATCCCAAATTTACAGAGAAGGAAACTGAGGCAGCTGCCCAAAGCTATGCCCTGAGGCAGCAGCAGGTCTGAGACTACAGAACAGGAGTCATGAGGACTATACCACCTCACACAAAGACGATCGATGCTGAGTACAGTATGTAGGCTAAGACAATAGTACCCGTAACTAGCAGACTACAACACCAACATAATTCACTTCCCAATTGTATCTCAAAATGTACACAGTATATTTAAAGGCTGTTTGGTTATCATGGGTTAAACATGGTCAAATCAGAGCCCTTAAATAATGCCAAGGTTGCCCTTAGCTGTATCATGTATGGAGACATTGTCTTCAGATTATTTTAAGAAGGAGGAAGAACAAACATCCAGGTATTATGTCAAAATCCTCTTGTGCAATTATTCCTCTCGTGCTGCTAATCTACTGTGACAGTCTAAAGACTTCCACTGCAAAAGCCATGCTCTAAAGCTGTACATTTAAGTTGCTTTCTTTTGTAGCTCACAAGTCTTTGCTGACCTCACCTACTCCCATAACCACACACACTGTTACCTTTCACATCAACTAACTGAGCTGGTCATATAATTAACAATTCATTTTTTTTTTTACTGTTGCAGGAATGCAATTCCTAAATGACTATTGTGAAGCATTCCTCTGCCCTCAGCCACTTCCTCCTGTTTGTGAAAGAAACTGAAGTTTCTAAGTCTCAAAGGAAAGGAAAGTTTATGATGTGAGAGGAGATCTAAAAAGGTGTTAGGGTGCTGTACAGTTCACACTGGATCCCTAGAGATAAGGATGAACATGGAAAAATATAAATACTTTTTTATAACACTTTGCACTTCTGAACGTGCCTTTTCATCTGAGAGTCTTGAATGGCATTACGAAGATTACTTTGCAAGAGCTCACAACAGCCCAGAGAGGGAAGTATTACACATCCCCCATTGCAGACTGGTAAACTGAGGTGCACAAAGGAAACTTGTCCAAGGTCACAGAGCAGGGCTGAGAACAGAACCCAGGAGTCCTGATTCCAATCTCCTCATCTCAGTGCTAGATACACTGCCTCCTTCTTTCTCCTCTTTTATTTTAACACCACTTAGGGTAAAATTCACGCAGGGCCTGTGCTGGAATCCAAAGCTCAGGCATTGACCTATGGCCTCTCTGTGGTGAAAAGACCTCAATGGAGGGGGTCATGGTAGAGTGAGACAAAGGTGTCCTGAGGGTGGCTGTCCACCTTCTCTGCAGTGTGGAGGACCAGCCTGTTACAGGAAAGCACACATCCTTATGCCACCAGGAGGGAATCTGGCCCACTGATTTTATTAATCGGCAGAGAATGAATCATCTTAGTCGGAGGATTAACAGTAAGAGCATAAGTCTCAGTTAAAACGTAACTGCCGGCTGTACCTACTTTATGGTCTATGAGTGATGGCAGACAGTATCTTTCCACCATAAAAAAAAAAAATCACACCGGTACAAGTGGAGTGAATCAATCGTAGCTTTGGACATTGGTGAGCAAGTATGTCTGAGCTGAAGATGAAACACCCAAGTGAATGCCTTCGCTGCAGATTTTCAGTCAGCTGGACACCTTGGCTCAAGCAGAGGCTTGGGAAGAGTGAGAGGCAAAATACATAAAACTGCATTATCTAGGGACCATTTTGGTCACTGGAAGCTTCAGGAGACCATTATTACTGCTGATTCCAGAGGGAGATACAGAAATGACTACTGTGACACACTGCAACAAGACAAACTGGTTTATGCCTGTTCTCATTAAAACCTTGCTAAGAGGATTAGATAATGTTAGCTTTACCTCATTGCTTGCAGCATTCTCAATATTTACTATAGGGCGTACCTAGAACACTGTAAATGCTGAGGTGGTGTCTAAGGCAACTGACATGTTTTCATGCTGTTGAGATCCAGATTTTGTGTACACTAGGTGTGTTTTGTCCTCCTTTAGCATCAAGATCATATAGAAGATGAGATCCTACTATTGCTTTCAGATATAGGAGTTCCTCCTTTAGCTAAAACAGCACTGTGGTCATGGTGCTGCAGATGTTAGCTTCTAGCCCCATCAACAACATGTGTGGAGTGAAAGATTGGTTTGGGGAAGGGGAGGGATCTTACAAAAGATCTGGGATTCAGGTCTGATACTGAATCGGGGCTAAAATTCAACTTTGAGTTAGATGGCACCAAAATCTCATGTGGTGTTCTTGAAAGATTCCCTTTCTCAATGGCAGTGATCTCATGAAATCAATTGTTCCATCATGAGATTTCCATCACACTAGACCAAAAACTCACTAGGTTTCATCTGCATTCACACTGGATAGGGAAAACACACTGATCTTGTTTGGGATCCAACCTGCTGTCAAAGCCATTAGGACAAATCCAGATATGGGGACTAAAACCCAACACCCCCCATTCCCACTGAACCTCAGAATTAAAAAGGAGTCTAGAATTCAAGGCCTCTATGTTAGTGGCAATTTTGTTTCCCACTGAGATCTGGTTTAGTTGGATTCATGGTAACTATGGCTGTCAGGACTTTACAGGAGAAAGGATACAAACAGTAACGCCACTGAAAATTATAAAAACTCTCTAAAGTCCCTGCTCTGTAGAAGATGCGGTGTTTACACAATGTGTGCTGGTGAGGTGTGGTGTAAGGCATCAGCATGGCATAGGAAAAGCAGCTTAGCTTTCCAACAGCAATGGCATGAGTGCATTACACAGATCGTTCCAAATGAATATCGAGAAAATGATTCTACCAGGCCTGGCCAGCTGATGAGGGTTACGAAATGCCACACTTCTACAGAACACCTTGAGAAATGCCAGCAAGAACTATTAAAAAAATTATATCAGTACTATTTTTGTTGTTCTTCTCTTTGCCTAACAGGCAGACTCTCTTGGTTAGTCTGAGTTTAACTATACAGACACCCAGTGGAAGGGAAAAATTAACACAATTCTAGGGTATGTCTATATGCCAAGTGACGACATGCGTGGAGCATGGGTAGCCATGCCCATGCTAGCTTTAATCTAGCTAGCCCTGATAACAACAGTAGCGTAGATGGGGTGGCACAGGGTTGTACTTGGGTGCCAGGGACTTTGTTCGCCTGTACTGAAACTCATTCCGCCATGTCGACACTACCATTGTTACCCATAGTAGCTTGATTCAAGTGGCCATGAGTGTGCCTCGCTGTTCCACACTCACACCTCCATTTGTGAAGTAGACCTACCCTGAAAAACCTATAAAAACATCCTAAAGAACAGTTTTCCATTTATAATGTCTCCGATTTAAAGTGTGATGTGAGCTAGGAGCAACTGGCCCCCTCAGGCCTCCCCCTCTGGCCATTGGGAAGTCAGGAATCTGCCCTTTCCTGTTTCTAGCCCTGCAGTGGTGTCAAGACATCAGACATCACATCTCCAGTATTAGCTTCATATAGGAGTCGATCAGACTGTGGATAGAATGGATCCCTGTTGCACTCTATGGGTGAGGACTATAGTGATTGTGACTATGGTCTGAGTGGAATGACTGAAGCTCTGTTAACATGATCTCACTCAACTTTGCCACATCTCTAAAGTGGGATGGCAGGACTCCATGACTGACCATACTGTATGCCTCGCAGAAGTCCAGCCATGTGAGTATGGACGTATGGTCCTTCCCTGTGACCCAGAAAAGAGCACTAATTCATCAACAGGTAGTGATCAATGGCTTGATGCCTAGTTGGCAGCCGCTATTAAACACAGTACCCCAGGAGTCTGTCCTGGGGCCAGTTTTGTTCAACGTCTTCATTAATGGGATGGATTGCACCCTCAGCAAGTTTGTGGATGACACTAAGCTGGGGGGAGAGGTAGGGTCCAGAGTGACCTAGAAAAATTGGAGAATTGGGCTAAAAGAAATCTGATGAGGTTGAAGTAGGACAAGTGCAGAATCCTGCACTTAGGACAGAAGAATCTCATGCACGGCTACAGGCTGGGGACCGACTGGCTAAGCAGCAGTTCTGTAGAAAAGGACTTGGGGATTACAGTGGATGGGAAGCTGGATATGAGTCAGCAGTGTGCCCTTGTTGACAAGAAGGCTAACAGCATATTGGGTTGTATTAGTAGGAGCATTGCCAGCAGATCGAGGGAAGTGATTATTCCCCTCTATTCAACACTGGTGAGGCCACATCTGGAGTATTACATCCAGTTTTGAGGCATCCACTACAGAAGTGATGTGGACAAATTAGAGAGTCCAGCAGAGGGCAACAAAAATGATTTGGGGGCTGGGGCACATGATTTCTGAGGAGAGGCTGAGGGAACTGGGCTTATTTAGTCCGCAGAGGAGAAGAGTGAGGCAGGATTTGATAGCAGCCTTCAACTACCTGAAGGGGATTTCCAAAGAGGATGGAGCTCAGCTGTTCTTAGTGGTGGCAGATGACAGAATAAGGAGCAATGGTCTCAAGTTGCAGTGAGGGAGGTTTAGGTTGGATATTAGGCAAAACTTTTTCACTAGGACTGTGGTGAAGCACTGGAATGAGTTACCTAGGGAGGTGGTGGAATCTCCTTCCTTAGAGGTTTTTAAGGTCAGGCTTGACAAAGCCCAGGCCGGAATGATTTAGTTGGGAATTAGTCCTGCTTTGAGCAGGGGGTTGAACTGGGATGACCTCCTGAGGTCCCTTCCAACACTGATATTCTATGATCTTAATTCATGTTTTCCTGCCATCCCTCCTCTGCATCCTCGTCTGATGCTTGATCAGGAGGAATGCAAGGTAGTGGCTGCACTAAGGTGGAGTGGGAGATAACCTTTGTTGAGGTAACTCTTGATGAGCTTTTCCATTAGATTGCCTGTGTATGTAAGGTTAGATACTAAGCGGCACATAGAGAGGTTGGCTGTGTTGTCCAAAGGTGTCCTTAAGTACTGACTAGACTAGACAGTGCTTTAGGCAGGAGGTAGCTTTTCTTCTTGAAGGAAGTATTCGCAGTCTCAGTAGGAGCCAGGACTGACTTTCACTAGCCAAGAATAATCTGGATCAGAGCCGCAGGGGGTGGCATGGTTTCCCTGCAGCGCTTCCAGGACTTACAGTTGTGTGAAGGTGCCAGATTTGGAAAGGCAAGGTGTAACATTACTGGGTCTGGGTCTGCTATAGGGTTCCTGGTGCTCCGAGAGGCTGTCTAGGTGGCAAAAGGTCTCTGAGAAACAGGCGGATAGTTCATCATAGCATGAGGTGATGGGCTATGGAATTGAGCGAAGGCATTATGGGTTAACAAGGAGATTAGTGGCCTGGAACAGTACGGTATGGATGTCCGTTGGCGGCTACAGTGGCAAAGTGATGGGATTTCTTTTTTTCTGATATGACCAAGACTTAAGCTTCAAAGGATTCTCTGTGCTGGAGACTGTCTGCCACCCCTTGTGTTTTCCACTGTGGATAGTTTTGTGCCCAAATATCAGTGGGCTGTGGCTGATCAGTGGTCAGTGAGTCATTATGGTCTTCTGTTCCATGGGGTGGAGTTACCTACAGGGAAGTTTTCAAATATGATTCTATGTAGGAGAGGGCAGAATGCAGTGGGAAAAATGGAGGATCATGTGATAAATGGTATTTGTCACAAGGTTCCACACTTTAATCACATGGTTCTGGAACCGATCATATGGATATCCCCACGACATATGAAGCAGATTAGAGACAGAGAGGCAGGAATTCCCTGGTGAAATATTAAGGTTTAAATGAGGAAAATGTTTCATCAGTTCATTTCCTAATTATGACTTGGGCATTAAAATTAACAGAATTGCTACAAAAGGCAATTCAACAAAACAATTCAACACAAACTGGGACTGACCCGACTCATCTGGCATTTTCACTTCCTAAGTGCAACTCATTGTTCTGCGTGGGCTTGAAGGAACAGTACAGTCTTGGGTTTTCTGTTTGTTCCCATACCAAGCTAGATTTGCTTTGGATCAACAGCTACTTCAACATGACTAGCAAGTGGCACATTGCCTGCTCCTGCGTCAGGCTGTCAGAGACAGAACCACTGGCCGGGATCCTCTTCCCAGGCATGCTGCAAATCAAAAGCCGTTTTTCATAAAAAAACCGACACGTTTTGAATGAAAAATTTCAGTTAGTTCTAGTTCTAGGCCATGATGTGCTGCTGAAATGAATACCATGCACTTCTGGTTGTTGCTGGATTTGTTACCACACCCCTTTCATTTTGCATGTACATTACATTAAGAATCCACTAGTATTAATAACATTTAAAAATGACGTTATGCCCTCAGATCCTCTAGGTCATTGAAAGGAGTAAGATTCTTACAGGTCTTATTCCATTTTACAAGACATAAATTAATGTCTGTTTCTTACCCTGGATTAATACTCATTTTACTCAATTAAAGAGCTCAATAAACAAATCTCAAACAAATGTATGAAGAGTAAACAAGCTAAGACCCCTCATGCATCTAGTAAAACCAGCTACAGCGATTTCTCCAATGGATGTCATGGGCGTAACCTTTCCAGCAACTTTTCCTTGATACGAAACCATTCCAAAAAGTTGGTTCATTGGAATAAGCCAGATTGCAAAAGAACAGAGACAAGATGCAGTCTAGTGAAACCATGCTGCTTTTATGGCCAATGACAAAAGGGTCATTCCAAAGGGGTGGGTGTATTTACTGGATACTTCCTATTACCTTGGAAGAGCTCCATCAATTGTAATTCTAATTCTAAGTAATACCCAGCTTCCTCCACGACTATTCAGGATAGTAGTCGTGCCCATGCTGAAACTGGATAGCAATGTGCCTTCAGCAGGCTATGAAGGAAATGAAATTCCCAAAGGGATTTATGTATCAATCAGTGGAAAGGATGTTTTGCGGAAGAAATGATGTTACATTATAAATATAAACTTAAGCTATATTGTCTTGTCCCTTCCAGCTTTGTATTGCAAATACGGCTGCAAGACTCATGAGACACTGCGCTATGGCTCTTTTATAGTGCTTGGGCCACTTCCTTAGCTGATATAAACTGATGTCATCCCACCGATTTATACCACCGACAGATCTGGCCTAAGCAGTACAATACTTGTTAAAAAACATCAGCTCTGCCTACTATCAGACATGTGACATATACAGCATCCCCTCCCCTCCTGTGCTCACAGCTCTGCGGAAGAAAAAAAGTTAATTAGTAAGGTTGCAATACAGTCTGCTGGCAAGGACTTTTATTTGTTGCTTTGTCTATCCCGACTTGAGAAACCTGGAGCTTCCCTGCTTGGAAGAGTTCCTGCATTCAGGAAACTGGAATGAAATCTGGCTACTAAGAAAAGGCTGGGTGGACTGAACGAGGGCAAGGTCGATGGAAGGAGCTTTTTGTGTTTTGTTTTGTAACTATTTAGCATTTTTCTCTCAGCATTAAAAGGCTAGAGACGAGTTCTGCACTGAGGCAAATCGAAGTAGCCTGTGACAGCAATGCTTTCATTGGCGCAGGATTTGAGCCCAGCTGTCATCAGGTCTCGGTGAGCGCAAAGCAACGAACGTGCATCGGTATCGCTCCCGTTGTGGGGAGGTTAGAGCACTCGTGTTAATAGCACACCGTCAGCATAAAATCCAAAAGCATGGTTACAACGGAGGGTGGAATTTGGCTCCATGTACATGAATAACTATCTCTTACGTGTGGCAACAGCAGCTTAGATTTTACAAATGTACTTACTTTTCACTGCTGATGCTGTTTTCAAACACCTCACCAAGGCCTCAATCCTGAACCTGGATCTGCACAGCCAGGCCCCTGTATCCACAGGAACAGTTTTGAAGGAAATGGGGCTCTGCTTGTACAGACCTGGTTCCTGGACCAAGGCCGAAGCAGTGAAACCAGATGGGTGAGTTTAACTTTCTCTGTCTAGTCAGTTTCACACTAAGAGGCCTCTTCCAAGGGCTCCTTTGCTTTGACACTTGCTGGAACGGATGGGCAGCACACACGGAAGCTTTTCACGGTCGCCAAGCTTGGTGTAGGAAAACATTTGTGTGTGGTTTCAGGGGTAAGGATCTTTACGCAATGATGCACAGACTCGCTTAAATCACATTCAATGAACAACACTGTTCACCCCAACCCCTTTCCCTCCCAATTTTAAGCACATGAACAGGAATAATTTTCCCCCTGGTAACTGGAGAACAAAACAGACCCAACAGTGTACGTGACCCCAAGTTTTTGTCAGTAATCTCTTAATCAATCTTAGGAGAAACAAGTCTGAAAGATCAGGGCATCATGAAGCCACATAATTACATGTCTTGAGAACATGACCTATGAAGGAAGGCTGAAGGAATTGGGTTTGTTTAGTTTGGAAAAGAGAAGACTGAGAGGGGACCTGATAGCAGTTTTCAGGTATCTAAAAGGGTGTCATCAGGAGGAGGGAGAAAACTTGTTCACGTTAGCCTCTAATGATAGAACAAGAAACAATGGGCTTAAACTGCAGCAAGGGAGATTTAGGTTGGACATTAGGAAAAAGTTCCTAACTGTCAGGGTAGTTAAACACTGGAATAGATTGCCTAGGGAAGTTGTGGAATCTCCATCGCTGGAGATATTTAAGAGTAGGTTAGATAAATGTCTATCAGGGATGGTCTAGACAGTATTTGGTCCTGCCATGAGGGCAGGGGACTGGACTCGATGACCTCTCGAGGTCCCTTCCAGTCCTAGAGTCTATGAGTCTATGAGTCTATGTCCTATTAATTGGGATGATGAGTTTTAAAGTTTCAGGCTTAACATTCCTCTGCCCTGCAGGGTGAATTCTGTTGAATATCACTGCATTCCTGAAATGAGACACTGTCACCTCATAGGAAAGGTGGAATTTCTAAGACCCTGGCACTTGTATTTTCAAATCAGATGGAAGTTCCCATTTTTCTACCAGTCAGTTACAACAACAACAAATAAATAAATAAATAAATAAATAACACAATCAGAGAAAACACCAGACCTGGCTCTTTCTGTGCCCTCTGTAGCCCTATGTCGACAGGACACAAAGATGTATTTGGCAATCCTGTTAGCTCAATACGCCGTTCAATAACTAACAAGACGGAAAAACCACATGGCTTTTGCCATGGCCAAACCAAGCCTAAGAGCAGCTGTCTGTCTCTCTCTTACCTTTGGCTGCATGGGTGGTGGAGGAGGTGCCAACACCGGATCTGTAATGTAGGTCTTTTTTGTGCTGGGCGGTTGGTACGTCCCAGGTGGATTTTGGGCCACGGTGTTAGCTGTGGGATAGGCCGGCTCGGGCTTCCAGGTGTTTTGCGGCACATAGGATGGTTCTGAGCCATTTCTTCCGCCATATCCAGGGCCTGCAGGGTAGTAAAGATCTTGATATCGCCCCTGTGAAGGTGCATAGCCATAGCCAGGTTCCGAAGGACGTGCAGGCTGGGGAGCATACCCATAGTCAGGGCCTCGAGGCTGAGATGGAACATACTGCGCTGGCCCCGGGGGCCGTGCTGGCTGAGGAGCGTAGGACTGGTTTGAACCCAGCCCATACTGAACGGGCGGTGGGCCAGGTGGCTGGAAGTGAGGGCTTGGCTGGGCTGTTTTCACCTGTACGTTGAACGCTGGTCGGGTGGGCGTGGACGCGGTGATATAAGAAGCTGGAACTGGCTGTGGCTGAGGCTTTAGTGTACCAACAGGAGTAACTGGGACTGGGGCAGGCAGAGCAGCAGGTTGCACCGGTGCCTTGGCAGTAGATTTCTTGGTGGCAGTGAGAGGCGGCTGGTTGGGAATGATCATCCTCTTGTGCCCAGTAACCGGAGTAGATCCCGGGGGAGAAGTAACTGGGGAGCTGGTGGTGAATCCAGAGCCCTTTGGAACAATAAGAGGAGAAAAATCTTATCACCCACAAGAAGGAGACATACAGCTGGTAAAAACAAACAGCCAGGGTTAAATGGAAATAGGATTTTATAGCACCAGCTGCACAGCCACAGAAACTGCTAAGTAAAGTAGGAATGTACCTGGGACTACACATTATAAAATGGTAATAGCAGAGCAGGGCAAAACCTGTGCAACAGAACAGAACTGCCAAGCAGGATATTTCCACTTTTCTCTGGGATTTTGACTCTACAAAAAAAACTGCCTTAAACAAAAGCAATTGCTGGAGAGTAAGGTGAGGGGAGCCAATGTGAATAGCTGTAAAGAGTCCTGTAAAATAAGAGAGCTCTGAAATGGAGAGGACTCCGAAATGTGTTCACGAGATCCTGCCCACTGATAAGGCAGCTCCTTTTAACACACAGAAGGCAGTGCAAAGGGATGGACTAAAAGCAGCTCCCAAGGAAGTCTTCCCAAAGCAATACACATCACCCCAGATCAAATGCCAAAGGAAAATCCAGGGCTATGCTAATATACACATATGAAGCCTGGTTCTGCTCTCAGTTATGCTGGTGTGAATCTGGAGTGATTGCACTGAGGTGTTAGCGCAGAGTGAGGCCAGCAATTCTGAAGGCTTAAATCCTCTGAATCCAGTGTGAACAGGACTGGGATTCAAGAGACATTGGTTCTGTTCACAGCTCTGCCATGGATGTGTTGTGAGATCAGGCCTGTCCCTGGGACTCAGTGGACGAATGCAGAATTAGTGAAACAAGAACTTAGTAATAGACTGAGGGGATTTTAGGTCTCATGTGTGTAAAACATTCGTTTGTTTTGGTTAAGACCTATTTAACCTCACTGCCTAATCAAAGGACATCTTTGCTGATGATCCAAGACAACCAAAAAAAGGGTGGGAAAGTTCTTAACATTCACCTAGTTTTCCTCTTTTTCTTTTGAAAATTGTATATATTTTCCCTGCTTTCATTATAGAGAGGAAGAAGCAGAAAAGTGAAGAAATGCAATTTTTAAAAATTTCCTTTGCTTGTCACTTTTAAATTCATCTTAAATGGTTTCCCAAGCTTCTGTTGAGCTTTCTGCATGAGAACAAATTTCACCCCAAATCAATTCTATAATCTAACAGTCAGTTTCAGCCTTAGTGGAGGCAGATGCAATGAATGGACACCAGGATGGTCTACTGTAAGGCTGCATTCAACTTTAGGCAAATATCTGATCCCACAGATTACCAATCTTGTATGAGTTGCTACCAAACCCCAGATAGCAGTGGAAAGAGGGGCATTATAGAATTTATAGACCCTTCGTAAGTTGCATACATAAAATACCATTCAGCCTCCCATACACAACACAGAAAGAAAACCAATTAAAAAAGAATACGAAAATCTCAAATTTCATCTGCCATTAGGCAGAGAATTTATAAAGGTTAACTAGTATAGGGGATTTAGGTGAGAAGATTTCCAAGTGTGCTGTAGTGTTTTTAAGGGAGACCTCGGTGAACGAGTTACCATAAACAAATGTAGAGAGAGAAAGGAAAACGATAGCACAGACCTGATTTCAAACAAGCGAGAGAGGTGAAAGAAAGCAAGGCAGTAAGCTTCAGCTGGAGAAAAATACAGCCGACTGTATTTAATCCCTGACCTTCCAAACAACCATGGGATTCCTGGGACGGACAGTAAAGTGAGCGGGGTGGAAAGATATAGGAGTGAGCATAGAGAAGCTATGGGTATCAGAGGGGTAGCTATGTTAGTCTGGATCTGTAAAAAGCGACAGAGTCCTGTGGCACCTTATAGACTAACACGTATTGGAGCATGAGCTTTCGTAGGTGACCACCCACTTCATCAGACGCATGCATTAGTGCAATACATCTGTTAGTCTATAAGGTGCCACAGGACCCTCTGTTGCTTTTATGGGGAGGAAGTGACTCAAGGCCTTGCAGGTGAGGAAAGGAGCTTATTTGCTCACCTAATGAGAAACTGCCCAGTGAATGTTCCTGAGCATGCTAGAAACTTGCCAGTTTCCCTGCGTATTTTGTTCTTGTAAATGAATACTTGTCCATTTGTTGTAATGGGATGAAAGGGCCTAAACGCAGCAGAGCATACGTACAGTACCCTCAAGAAAGTGCTTTTCACGGGGCAGAGTGGGGAGAAGCTGGATAATGCTTTAATGACAATGGGCTATTACAGGGCTAGTGGGTGGGGGGAGAGGCTCTGTTAACCAAACCTGTGCACAACTTTTGTGTTTGAAAAACAGGCTCTGAGAGAAGATAATGAGGAACCACTGCAAAAACACAAGTGGAGTTTAAATCGGCACGAAAATTCGACAGTTTTAACCCTTCCAACTCACAATATGGGATATTCTCTCTCTTTTTTTGTAACTACATTTAGTGTGTTGATTACAGACCCTGGGGTCCCCCCTTGCAGGCCAGAAACAAGGCAGACTTAGTGTTGTTCAGGGAAGGCACTCTCCATCACAGACAGCCCCCCGGGCCTATTGACTGGGGCGATATAGTCCAAGAAGGGCACAGAATGGAGACCAAATGAACAAAGAAAAGAGCACAAGGAGCAGATCTTCCTCTCGCAATGTGGTCTAACCATGGTTAGAGCAGGGGACCGGGAGCAAGGGGGCCTGGGCTATATTCCCTGCTCTTCCCGAGTCACTCTGTGGCCGTAGACAAGTAGCTGAGGACTGTACTGTGTCACCCAAACCACAGTCTGCATTCAGATGGAGGAAATCTGCACCAGGAGTCACCAGAGGCAGTCAGCATGACTCACCCTGAATTCCTCTGGGAGTGTTGGGGGGGCTGAGGGGGGGGCAGAGAAAAACCACTGCATAGGGTGTAGTAGAGAAGGGGGGAAGGACTATGGCGTTTGGGGGAGTCTAGCACTTCTGAGAGCACAAGAGCTCCCTGGGAGGACAAAGACAAGTCCTGTGTCTATCCCCTGAGCAGGAGCAGAAGGAGAAAATTTTTCTTGACCCCTTTCGTCTACCCCACACAGGGCTGGCCACTATCTGGCCTTCAGCATCTCTGGTTACACACACGACTATTCACTGGTATCTTAGCCCTCATTCTGAAATGAGGGTTCTCCAGGTTAAGGTAACACCAAGGTGGTAAGCCAATAGGAGCTGGAGAAGGTGCAGGATTCTCTCTCAGGTGGTTCACATTTAAAGGCACCACAGAAGAAGAGATTTCTAGGAGGAGAGAAAGGTGCTCAGATACCAAGGAGCCGTGTGTGATCTAGACAGCCAACGGCAGGCAGGTGAGATGGGTAAATGGATTTGTCTATGTATATGTGGATGTGTCAGATACACGGGGGATTAGTATAATGAAGGGGACAGTTCTGCACATACCATAAGCAGCAGCCCAGAAATACACAGGAAGGAATGAGTGGGGGAAGTGGGGGAAGACGGCTTTTGGAAACTTATTTATGTATCCCTCTTTCCAGCAACACCTGCATGGCCTGCTTCAAAAGCATCACATTTGCAAGTGACCAATCCCACCAAAACATACCTGTGGTATTCTCTAAGGTTGTTTCCAAACTAATGCGGGCTATTCTGCTGTTTGTGTACTAGGGGAAAGCACCTAGTGCACTTCGCAAATGCAAATTTCAATCATGTCTGTTACCATCACCTCCTTCCTACAAATTAATATTGCAAAGAGAGAGTAAACCAGAAACCCCAGATGCTAACAAACAGAGTTGAAGAGAGAAACAAAAGCAGGAAGGAATTATATTCAGAACCACCGCTACCGTCAAAAATAAAACAAAACCAGAGGGGTTTTTTTAAATGGGAAAAAACACAAGAGCCTTGTTAATCACAGATGGAAGTAACCTAAATGTACTGCCTTTTTTATGAGTGAGTTAGTCCGGCAGCAGAAAGGTGAACAGTCACAAAATCAAGTGAAGCTTGTATTCAGTGCACAAGGGGGAAAATACTTAAGTAGACAATACCTTGGTTTAGGATGAGGAAATCATTTTAAACCAGCAACTACACTCGGCTGTCTCTTTAACTGAGGTGGAAGTGTATACATTTCTGCATATACATTAAGGCCATGGCTATAGTGGTGCTTTACAGCGCTGCAACTTTCTGGCTCAGGGCTGTGAAAAAACCACCCCCCTGAGCGCTGCAAGATACAGCGCTGTAAAGCGTCAGTGTAAACAGTGCCGCAGCGCTGGGAGCGCGGCTCCCAGCACTGTGAGCTAAACCCCATGAGGATGTGGAGTACGTGCAGCGCTGGGAGAGCTCTCTCCCAGCACTGGTGCTGTGACTACACTCACCCTTCAAAAAACTGCCACGGCAGTGTTCCCGCGGCAGCGCTTTGAAGTTTCGAGTGTAGCCATGCCCTCAGAGTTTCCAGTACAGCAGATAATCAAGATGATACAATGTTGGTTGTGCAAAGGGTTCAGGATGTCCCGAGGAGCCCGATTTTCAGAGTTGGCTATTTGCACTTGTTAGGGCTACTGGGATGCATTTCCAAAGCCTAAAGGTCTACGTGAATATTGACTGTCATACAAGTTATTTGTGCATGCTTAAATTTAGACTACTTTGATGTCTCACGTTAAAAAGTCCTATTTTCATCCTTAGCACCTAAATATATTTAAAAATCCAGCCCAAAGAATTTACAGTCTAATAAAACGTGTTAATCCAGTAGATTGACTTATTCTCTATCAAGATCCCACTGCAAATTTGTATTTCATTCCCAAGAAATGCAAATGTTTTTATGGCATGCACTGTACACAAATCAGCAGCTGCACCCATATGGTACAGCTGTATTTGTGTGGATACAGCTTTAATAGCTAGCTACCCAAGCAGCAGCCAGATATTTGAGGAGTCCTCCCAGACATTCCACTGAAAGTCAATCATGGAGAAGTCTAATAGTCTTTGTCTCAGGCTGGATTGAAAAGAAGGGGCCCAGGCTTTGCATATGCCATGAAGCAACCAGAGGAGCACTAGATAATTCTCAATTTTATTTCTTTCTGCCCCATTGCCCCTCTCTGCACCTGCTACAGAATTCAGATGGGTTGGACGGGAAGGAGGGGAGTGATCAGCATGGTCATTACTGTTTCCTTTAACGATTTCTTGTGGACTCGGACATGACACTACCTTGAAACGTAAGGAAGGAAGTGGTGGAGGAAGGAGGATGACAACAACCAGGCCTCTAGCACTCTATCTTCGAGGACAACTTTCAGCAAGTTACAAGTGCAAAGCAAAAACAGACAAAAATCTTAATTCTAAGCTCAACACATGGACCAAATGATGTGGGCAGATCACAGACTTCCATTTACAGCACTGCATTCATTCTGGAGAGCTCAGGAACATCTAAGAAGCATAGAAGCCTATCAGGCTACCACTGTAACTTCATCAACGGACCCAATTCATTCCCAGCATACATCTGGTATGGCCAGTAGCATTATGCCAGGGATGAACTGAGCTTCTGTTCTTTGGGTCCAGATTTACTTTTCATTTGTTTTCCCCTGTGATGCAATTGTGGGTTCCAAGAAAACATTGCCACATGACTATTACTGCTTTGAGCTTTTTGGGAGATAAACTATCACCTGACATGAATGAGGAAGATTACGTGAGAGATGGCATGGCTTCCAAAGGGAGGATATATTAATTTGGATAAACAACCTGACCTAATGACCATGGAATTACTGATGGTAAAATTACCATCCATATCTGAATCGTCAGATCTCAAACTTTGCCCAGGAAGGTTCCTGATTTCATTATAGAAACCAAAGCAATATTTTAGCCACTGAACAGCATAGGGGGATCAAGGTGCTATCACCTTTTACATAAAAGCAACACAAACAGTTGTCCTAAATACTTTTAACTTTGATAGACAACAAAAGGATATCGCTTTAGTTTAATTCATTGAGAAATCTCGTTATGATTAAAATGGATTTGTCTTGCAAATCCACCAGTCTGGTTCAGCTAGCTGAGCCATCTACCATAAATTATCTACAGGAATGCATAACATTGCCACATGAAAACAAATACCATGATAGATCTTGACCAAAATGCAACAAAGGTTGTTGACCATAAACATAAACAACTAAACCTTTCATCAGCTCATCTTGTGATCTTCCAATAACTTCCATCCCTTATGACTGCAAAGAGAAAACAGAGCCATCTTGGACTCCAGAACTATGCGGCAATGGCTTTCTACATTTGCTGAAATCTGTGGCTTATGGGCTCAATAGTAAACATCAAGAGCTGGCATGCCAGAGTCCCGCCGTCAGCTCTGAAGGCAAAACTGTTGAATACAACCTAGGAACAGATGACCACAAACGGGATGAAGTGATGCCACGTGAACAACAAGTCAGAACATGCAGAGGAATGGAGAAATGAGTTCAGCAACATGGCTTTTGCAGGATGTCAGTTTAGCCATGCAAGGAGGCTCACAGAAGCACGATGTTCAGCAACAAATGTTGTACTTTGCTTGGCACAGGCAAGTAATTGCTTTGCCAGCCACAGGTGAAACTCCCCACCCCCATATATTAGCAAAGTACTGATAAGTGAAGTATTTTATGACTGATGCTATTGCTAAGCATATCAAAGCTTATGCACTTAAAGTATCATTATTAAGCCATCATCAGACTTATGAAGTTTTCCTCTTATTGCTACAATATGAAATAGGATTCAAGATACTGTAGTGCATAGTTATGATGAGAGTGAAAAGGAATGTACAGAGAATGCAGCTATCTGTAATAACCATATGAGCTACAGAAAATGAGTGTATACTAAGAAAGTGAGAGTATGTATATATATAAAATAGACACCCACATCCACAAACCCCTTCTAGAACAGTACTGTAGAACTTAATAGAAAATGATAGCATTTCTTTAGGGGTTTTAAGCCATCCCACAAAAATCTATAGCAGGCATAGAATTCTATATTAAATTCTACAGAAGAGTCATCCTCCCATCTCTTCTCAACCCTCCTCTGCCTAAAAAATTACAAAAATGAAATAATTTTCCACTAAATTCTGTAGGTTTCTTTTGTAAAGAGCAATTTCTATAGAACGTTGTTGGTTTCACTCCTTTTAAACTTTATATGGCATTAAAATGTTGTGTATTTACTTACATGAAGATAATGAAATACATATATACTGTCATAAACAGATGGTTAAGGGTTAATGTCTCTTTTACCTGTAAAGGGTTAAGAGGCTCAGTAAACCTGGATGACACCTGACCAGAGGACCAATAGAGGGACAAGATACTTTCAAATCTTGGTGGAGGAAAGTCTTTCTTTGTGCTGTTTGTTTCGTTCGTTGTTTGCTCTCGGGACTGAGAGAGACAGGACATCATTCCAGGCTTTCCCAATCTTTCTGAATCAGTCTTTCATGTTTCAAAATAGTAAGTAATGGCCAGGCAAGGCGGATTAGTCTTATGTTTGTTTTCTTAACTTGTAAATGTGTCTTTTTGCTGGAAGGATTTTTACCTCTGTTTGCTGTAACTTTGAATCTCAAGTTGGGGGGCGGGGGTCCCTCTAGTCTATATGAAACTGAGTACCCTGTAAAGCATTTTCCATCTTGATTTTAAAGAGATAATTTTTACCTTTTCTTTCTTTAATTAAAAGCTTTCTTTTTAAGAATCTGATTGATTTTTCCTTGTTTTAAAATCCAAGGGATTGAGTTTGATCTCACCAGGGATTGGTGGGGGGAAAGGAGGGGGGATGGTTAATTCCCCTTTGGTTTAAGATCCAAGGAGTTTGGATCTGTGTAAGCCTCTCAAGGCAACCCAGGGAGGGGAGAGTCTGTGGGGAAAAGGAGGGGGATGGTTAATTTCTCCTTGTTTTAAGACCCAAGGGGTTTGGGTCTTGGGTTCCCCAGGGAAGGTTTTGGGGGAACAGAAAGTGTGCCAGACACAGACTTCTGGCTGGTGGCAGCGTACCAGACCTAAGCTAATAATTAAGCTTAGGAGTGTTCATGCAGGTCCCCACTTATTGAACTCTAAAGTTCAAAGTGGGGAAAAAATCTTCACATATACTCATATAGCATTTGCTTTGGGTTCTTATTACTTAATTTCATATTTCTTGTTCAGGATTCCATTTACTTGTAATATCGCTTGCACTTAATTTTAAATGTATTCATATTTTTAAACTCAAAGAGCCAATTAACCCAACTTTAAAAAAAAATCATCTTTCCACAAAAAATCTGAATGATGATGATGTCTCATCACTTCCTGCACAACCATCTGTTTTTGTTCCTCTTTTCCATAGTTTTTGCACTCTGTGCATACAGGAGTGCAGAAGAGTAAAAGCAGCAGTGGATTAGCCTGTGCTCATGTAACATCTGCTTTCTTAAAGTTCAATCATGTTAGTGAACCACTCGTGCCAATATTGAGAATGAGTTACAAAATGATCTGAATTACTAGCATGAATGGTTAGGACGAGAGAGAAACGATGGAACCTTTGCAAAATATAGCAACCTAAAAATACAATGACAAGGAGACGTCTGAAGTCGCTTTTTTTCTTTTTTACCCAGCATGAACACCCACCTTTTCTGTTGAGTGATGATTTCCAGCCAGCAAACCAGACTAGAGTAGTTTGTCAGATGGTTCCATTTGATTCTAGCCCACTGCCCGTGTAAAGGGTGTTCTTTTACTTAACAACTCTGTCTATGTTATCATGGCCGGTTAAAGAATTTTAATGTCTACAATATTTCAGCTTCCAAGAAACTCATAAATATATCTGATTTGAGAGAGAGAGAGAGAGTAAACAACATATAACATACATATAATTGAACATGCGGTGTGGAACTTATACATGTGGGAACAAAACCATATTATATGTATATTATCTTCATTCCCATATATATATAATTTCCATACCACATTTTCAGTTATATGCATATGTTTTTACAGATAGACAGACTTTATATACATACCACCACCCCCTACACATATATTACATTCTGGAACTGATGAGGCAAGTTGACCCACCATAACATATTCAATTTAAAATCCAGAATAGTATTAAAACAAATCTGGGAAATGAAAGAGAAGCATAGTTTTGTTACAGCACAGAATACCATCTCTCAAACAATGATACTCAAGTAAAAAGCTATCTAGATACTTACAGAGAACACTGTTTCTTTATTAAATGAAATGGGAATCAGGGTCATTTCCTAACCATTTCATAGAAATGGGCTCTATTATTCAATTTCTTGCTAATAAGGTATTTACTTAAAGACACATTACTTTGATAGAAATGTAGCATCTGGCCTGGTACTTTTGTTTTCCAGACGTCATATCAACCTAAAATGTCTACGTAAAGTAATAATGGACTCATTGCCTCACTAGGCTTGGCTCACTTGGAAATTGCATTATCAATTAATCTAGTTTTCCTAAATCTACCCAGGGAAACAAAATCCACCCACAGGCGATTGTAATTCTAATATAAAAAACCCAACAGCTCCTTCCCATTCGTCTCCAGACTGCAAGAGCAATGTTTTTCTAGCTGCTGCATATTGCTGAATGAGGTGACTGCTTATTCTGAAAATCAGCTGTTCTCCAGACAACTTAGTATCATGCCTTAGTTTAATACCAGGTTTCTTTATACACTGCACTTCTCCCAGCTCAGCAGTTTTTTTAAAAAAAGAAGTCAATTAAACTTCAGCAATGATGACCTGATGAGCTCTATTCAGTAATGATTTATCATTTTCTTCACTTATACTGTTCCTATATCAAAATCAGATCTCAAGACTTTTGCTTCACAACTACTGATTGAGCTAAACGTATCAGGGTGGAATTTAGCTAAGGGCTAGAATATTCTATAATACCTACAGTACCAGGGTTACATTTAAAAAGACACAATAGGCCAGATTATGAGCTCAACTACACCAGTGTCAATGTAAAGTAAATCCATTGACTTCAATTTACTTTGGTTTTACATAGGTGTAACCGATCACAACCTGGCTCATTGTTCCCTACACATTTGGATGGTTAATACATTTAAAAACCACCTCCCTCGCCCTCCCCGAAATGTATTGCAGGTTTTTATGCAAACTGTAATGAACCTCAGAGATAACACCTCCTCTAGGTAATAATTATCATGCTACGCTGAAAAGTGAACAGGAAAAATGATCTCTTCTTTTCATATTGCTGTAACCTAAAGCAAAGCAAATGGAATTTATAATCTATGCTAAATATAGGCTGCACTGACATCAGAGTGCAGCACCTCTGAGAGGTGAATCGAATGTATAATAGCAACGGTATCTAACAATGAATCTCTCTAGGTCAACCGTTTATAGGGACCCATATACAATTACACCAAACACTTTTGCTCATGGAATTCAAAACATGCCATCCAATTTAAGATAGAAATTCTCCTCACCCTCCATTTCTTTTACCTCATTGTATGTTGTTTCTATTAATTTTGTATTTATTTATTGACAATGACATCTAAATTATGCATTCATGTGGTAGCTGAATAAATACATACTGATAGCTATTGGGATTTATAGCCTAACTGATTTTGACATTTTAAACTTAACAATTTGAAAAAATTACTTTCTAGTCCGGGGGGAGAAGCTTTGGGACTTAACAAAGTAGAGATTCTAGCTACCTGAGCAGCTTGGCTCCCACAATGTTTAAAACAAGAGATAGGCCCCATCCAACGACCCATTTGTGGGCACCCAAAAACTCTGAAAACCACGGGGTCCAGAGCCAAGCGTTGCAGCTTTCAGGTATGTTTGTCTTGGGCCAAAGCAAAACACCAGGTCTGAAATTCGGGGGGCGGGGAGGAGAGTTGCGGAGGAGAATTTAGGTTTGGAACCATTTCTAGCTCCAACTGATTTTCATCATGTTTTTTCCTGCTTCATTAAATTATTTTAAGTTTCCTTTAAAAAAAATCATAATGCACATGTCAAAAATTCCTGGCATCCTAAGAAGTCAATGAATCTCTCCTACTTACAACCCATAAAAATTCACAGAGAGACCAGTCATTAAAACACAAAGCAATGCCATTCGATAAGCTTTCAGAAAGGTAATTCTAGTCCTTGTGGACTCTTTGAATTCTCTAAATGAGTCATGGGCATCTCTGTGGAATTGTAAAAAACGAAGGTTAAAGTAGATTAATTCCCGCCCCCTCCCGCCCCTTGAATTTACAAGTACAGCTGTAAGTGTGGTTTGCCAGAGAAACAAGGTAGCTGCAGAGCACAGCTTCTCTTGCCCTGACCAAGAAAGCTGCCCGCGCCCGAAGCTCACCTTTGCCGAAAAGCTAGAGAGAAACCACATCACAGAAAAATGTAATTGTTAAAGCCTCACACGGCAGGTGATGTAAACATCAAGATTCCACTTAAATGGCACAAAGCAGGTTTTGTCAAAGGCCAAAGGATCAGGGCTGTACTATAGTGGAGGTGGGGCGGAGAGGTCGGCAACAGAAGGCAATGGACAGGAGGAAGGAGAAAAATCAGGGATATTGTACCAAGAGCAGGGACAGGACAAATAAGACCCAAAGCAATCAAAGGGTTGAAATGAAGAGAGACCAGTGAAAGAGGCAGCCCAGGAGGCTTTGAGAGTCAGGTTGGAATTTCTGCCAGGTGGTGTGTACAGGTGAAATTTACCCTATCCCCCAAGCCTGCATAGGGCCAGGGTAAGGGGCTATCCATTTACGTTTCCCCCTGCCCGTGGGCCGGAACAGTCACTGCACATGTTCTCTAGGGGGGGAAGGATAGCTCAGTGGTTTGAGCATTGGCCTGCTAAACCCAGGGTTGTGAGTTCAATCCTTGAGGGGGCCACTTAGGGATCTGGGGCAAAATCAGTACTTGGTCCTGCTAGTGAAGGCAGGGGGCTGGACTCAGTGACCCTTTGGGGTCCCTTACAGTTCTAGGACACAGGTATATTTCTGTTAATTTATTTATGCCACCCAGGAGGCAACCTGATCCACTCAGCCACAGAGTACGCAGGCCCTTCCCCTCAGTGCTGGCCTCCGGGGGTCCCAAGAAGGGGCAGAGACCCCCCACACTGCTCAGCCGCCTCACCTTGGCAGTCCCATCCTCATAGCATCTCCCTGGTGCTTCTTCCTTGTGCGAGCCGTCCATAGCAAGCAGCGATGTTCATCCCAGTGCAGAGGAACGGCACGAGGCCCTGTGCGCCAAAGAAGCCATTAACACAAGATTAAAGCAGGGCTTAAGCCCTCCATAATCTTGTGTGGGCTCTCTGCACAGGTGTGAGATCCACCCCAAAGTCTTCCAGAAAAGTCTTACTGAATTTAATAGAAAACGGATTTTCTGGAGTTTCAACAGGGTTTCTGCACCATCCTACAGAGTTATAGGCCTTCTTAGCAATTCTACCGGATGGTGGAAAACACTCCAGAAAGGAATTATTCTGTATTCATTCTATGAGCCAGATCCTCAGCTCATGTAAATTGCTGCAGGTCCGTTCAAGTCAAAAAAGCTACACTAACTTACACCGGCTGAGGATATGGACCTATAGACTTTAAAATAATTTCCATAAAACCCAGTCAATGTTACCAGTTCTAGTTGCAAGCCTAAAAATATTTGGTGTTTTTCTTAAAGCCTCAGATCCTGGAGTCACAGGATTACGTGAGACTCTTCTTTCCTTCCTTTCTAAAAGTTGATGAGTAAAGCTTGACAGTGTGCCCAAAGTGACCCCTAAATCAGTGGTTCTCAACCAGGGGTACGTGTACCCCTGGGTGTATGCAATGGTCAACAAGGGGATACATCAACTCATCCAGATATTTGCCTAGTTTTACATCAGGCTACATAAAAAGCACTAGTGAACTCAGTACAAACTAAAATTTCATACCATGTCTTGTTTTTACTGCTCTATATGCACTATACACTGAAATGTAAATACAATATTTATATTCCAATCGATTTATTTTATTATTATATAGCAAAAATGAGGAAGTCAGCCATTTTTAGTAACAGTGTGGCTGGGACCCTTTTGTAAGCAAGCGGTTTTTAAGTGAGGTGAAACTTGGGGGCACACAAGACAAATAAGACTCCTGAAAGGGCTACAGTCATCTGGAAACTACTTTGAGAACTACTTCCCTAAATAGTCAAAAGTCAGAAGGAAAACAAAAAATGAACCCCAAATTCAGTATATTTCTTTGGCTTTAAATCATTATATTTTTTTTAATCTCATGATTTTGCATGGCCTGATGTGAATTTTTAAACAGCTAGGGTTGGCAATACTGAACTCTCTTACATTTCTATTGGTTTTATTCCTATCAACTTCTCTTGGACTCTTCCGTGAGACGAGGAAAGAGACTGGAAGAATGAAGAAACGAAGGGGTATTATTAGAAAAGGACACATTCTGTTGTCTTTTGTGGCAATTTAAAAAAAAAAATCCCACTGCATTGTTTCCCAGAAGTGGAAACAGATTTTCTTTCTTTAAAAAAAAAATTCTTAAACAGAAAATCTCCTTAGTCAGATTCAGCAGCAGATTAATCACTTTTGCAACCCACAAAAAGAAAAAAAAAGTTTTCTGGAAAGCATAACTGTCTGTAAATGACAATCTTACTCTCTCTGCTGCTAAGACACCTACAAGTTCTCTCACTTCCATGACTCAGCACCAGAGAAAAGAGAGAGAATAAGGAGTGAACTTTCCTACTGAAGAAAAAATGTTAAACATAGCACCCACCTCCCACTCCCCTGGAAAAAAAAAAACAAAAAAAACCCTTTGATGAAAAACCAAACTCTCTGTCCATCAATCTTGCTCCCACTGAAATCAATTACAAATATCCCAAAGACTTTAAAGAAGAGTTGGGTCAGGCATCAAAATTAAAATGCATGCAAACATTGGAGAGCCCTCCCTCCCTCCCTGCCTTTCTCCAATGAGCGTATCTGTTTCAACAAAGAGGAATTTTATCTCAATTTATCTCCTGCCTTGGTCTAATTTGGTAGACAAATGAGTTGAAATTGTGCTTGCTTGAAATGAAAATTTCCAGGAGTTCTAAAACAACCACACAAACAAATCACAGCCTGATGGTGAGAGGAGGGGAATTTTAGTGGGACTTTCCCTAGTGCAATATGGGTGTCGTCTGAGCTAGCCATGTAAACAGCTCACAGATTAAACGGAGTCAGCAAGGTCTCTGCTTTCCTTCTCTGGAGACTCTGGGGGCAGACCCTTCGAATCTAAGGGAAATTCTTAGCTGGGATGAAGCTGTGAAAATACTGCGTGAGGCTCATACACTGGATGGCTCTTCAGATGCCTACGTGGGAACTCAACGCTGACGCTGTGGTGACAGGTGTCTCGAAAATGCAGACAGGAGATAGGGAGAGTATCTGGGTAACTCCTATGCAATCCTACCACAGTCTCAGCATCGAGGGTGGATGGGACCCTAGTTAAGAGAGCAATATTAGTTTACCTACCAAAGAGACACACTGTGAAGCATCTGAAGAAGTGAGGTTTTTTACCCACAAAAGCTTATGCCCAAATAAATCTGTTAGTCTTTAAGGTGCCTCCGGACTCCTTGTTGTTTTCACTGTGAAGCCATGAGGAGAAAGAGCTACTTTTCCAACCAACTTTATGAGGGCACAATCTTAACTTGAGTTCCACTCCCAATAATACTTTCTACTATCCGCAGAGGGGATGGGGTCACCTGGAACTTCTCCTGCTCCTGAATGGGGCCAATGTAGCTACCCCTGCCAAAGGCCTACCCCAAATGCCTCCTTGACAAACTGCCCCATCGATTAACAGCTGGGTGAACCCCCCTGGAGTCCCTGTCACTAGTGGATCTCTACACCGGTGGAGTTACCCCAAGGAGGGACTTGGCCTCTTCCTGTGCTGTCAGGGAGTTCTGCTGCTGATCATTTAAACCTTTTCGCGCTGGAAACCATAAATTAAAGGCATTAGCCATTAAAGTTGAAATTGAAAGCGTCGCCCTGGGGTAAAGGCTTTTTCCAAGGCACTAACACGATTAGGTCTTTAATCTTTTCGCTGTTAAGATTAACGTACTGCACAATATATATCAACATTGTTAGCTTGCACGCCATCATCCCCGGTCATCTATGCAGGGGATACTGGAGAAAGGAAGTTTAGAATATAGCCATAGGTAAAATCCAGGAAAAAGCAAGAAAAATAATCTCTTCCTTCATTCCATTGCTGAGAGCATAGAATTTTCTGGCTAGTCTTTGGGGAAAAAATGCTGGGGAAGAAGATGCTTTGTTCATGAATTTCAGGTAATCTAAAGGCAGGTCACAACCATCATCACACCATGGTTCTGAAGCCACCACACTCAGGCACTATGTGCTTCTCTCCTGAGCCTCATGTCTTAGGCAGAGCACTGATCCCAGCAGTGCTCCCCGTGCTGCCTGACGTATGACCAGACAGCAAAGGGAATGCTGAGCAAATAAACTGGGGCTATTGCTCTCCACCTCTAAGGATAAGAATCCCCGGACGAGATGGACCAGATATTTCCTCTGGCATATTCAAAGTCCCTAATTTTTTACAGCCAAGTGCCTGGAAACTTTGGAAGGTAAGAGAGAGCCATCAAAGGGTAGTGGTAAAGGTAAAAGACACTTTGCACCAACACACAGAGATTCTCACTGATTGTGCACCCACTGCCACAGACAATATGATTAACCCTAGAGGACATCTGTGATTTCACGTTCTGTGCCGGCAGAAGGCGTCAATTGCTTAGGACAGCAGAATGTTTAGAGACTTGAATAGCAGCACCTCTAGCATGTTGATGAGAGAGAGATCCAATGGCATGATGCTCTGAATCCAAATGGCCCCACCTATTTCCCAGGGCAAAAATTCCTTAGAACTGCACAGGAATTAACAGTAGCAGACCTGGAGTCCACTTCGGTCCACATCTTGAAGCCGTGCTGTTCCTCTGGTGACTTACAGATTTCTAGGGCCAAATTCACCATCACCACATCTACTTTGGCCAGCCACAACACTACGTGGCAATACCTAACTACTAATTGCTACAATTATTCCACCACCCAAAATATTCACAGATTTCCTTTGCAATAGGCTTAAATTCCTGCTCAGACACCTGGATAATTGCAAACTAACAATTAAAATACTAATTGTTTGAAGACAACACAGCTTGCAGAGCGATCACAGAAGTATAGGTCTGGAAGGGACCTCGACAGGTCATCTAGTTCAATCCCCTGCACTGAGGCAGAGCCAAGTATTATCTAGACCAGTGGCTCTCATGCTTTCCAGACCACTGTACCCCTTTCAGGACTCTGATTTGTCTTGCTTATCCCCAAGTTTCACCTCACATAAAAACTTACAAAATTGCTTACAAAATTAGACACAAAAATACAAGTGTCCCAGCACTCACTGTTACTGAAAAATTGCTGACTTTCTCATTTTACCATATAATTATAAAATAAAGCAACTGAATTGTAAATACTGTACTTACATTTCAGTGTATAGTAGACAGAGCAGTACAAACTGATCATTGTCTGTATGAAATTTTAGTTTGTACTGACTTTATTGGTGCTTTTTATGTAGCCTGTTGTAAAACTAGGCAAATCTCTAGATGAGTTGATGTGCCCTCTGGAAGAGCTCTGCATACCGTAGGGGGTTCATGTACCCCAGCTGGAGAACTACTGATCTAGACCTGCCTTGACAGGTGTTTGTCTAACCTGTTCTTAAAAATCTCCAATGACAGAGGTTTATCCAAGGCTCTCAAAACACTTTAGCAACTATAATACCTTTCAGCCTTGAACATCTTTGTCAAGTGGGAAGAATTTTTATCCTCATTTTACAAATGGAGAAACTGAGGCACTGGGAGGTGAACTGGCTTGTTCATGGGGCAAGAGTAAATTTGGAACAGAATCCAGGAGCCCCGGTGACTCCCAGTCCCCCTGCTCTAACCACTCAACCACATCACATGCACAAAGACAAGATCATAGGGCTGCCAGCATTCTTCCTCCAGAGCCTGCACAGATGCTGCTGGAGGGATTTGAACTGCATTGTTTGAAACACTATCACCGAGAAATATGTTCAGAGATAAAGATTCAGATATAAGCAAAATGGCTTATTTCAAACAAGTAGAAGGGTCTGTGTTTGCAGGAAACTTACAAGAGGAAAGAGCCTACATTCCCCCCACCCCTCTTCGTCCTTTTAAAGTGGTGTCTGGAAGTAAACCCATCAGACAGAGGAGTTGCTCCCTGTATCACAGTGGCAGATGGCAAGCAAGGCTCAAGACTCAAGTTCTAATTCAGCAGAGCTGCGTGGTGAATTCTGCAACGAGGAAGAAACAGCACAACATGTGCAGGCTGCCGTCTGCATTCATATAAATGGCTGTCTGCTGTGAGCAGCACAAGTTGTTCTGAAAGCAAGAGTCAATTGCCTGTCGCCTTATTTCTGTACATTTCCTGCAGGGGTCTCACTCAATAAGCAAGAATAAATGTAAGGGTGAGAATCTCTATTAGGAGCAGCCTCGTCAGCATCGCCCAGCCAAGCATTTACGTCATCAGCATGCCAATTTAATCAGACCTGAGCAGTGATACTATAAATGGATTACCATGCCAGCTAGTGTGGTTACCGAGGTAACTCAGCCTTTTGTGCCATGGATACGATCGGCTTAATGATAATAAAAACCTCAGCACAAATGAAACAGAAGGAAAAACCTGGCAGGGCTGAGGCATACACAAGCCCCCCGGTCCCCCTCCCAGCCGCTTGCTGAAATGAAATGAAGTGCTGCTGTGATTTGTATGCACAGCATTCCCATAGGGAACAAGTAGGTAAATAGAACCTGCGGAAATAATTAACGCAGGCCAGCAACTAATGCCATCAGCGTTACTTAGTCATTTCACAAACATCGGATGAGAGAGAGAGAGAGAGAGAGAGACAAATGCTCCACATGTGCTGAGCAGCTCACAGGGAACTTCAGAGAAATATCTGCCCGCTGCCAATCAGTACTAACTCTTGGTCCTTAGCTCTCACAGCTCTTTACAAAGGTGGGTCAGTGCCATTATCCCCATTGGACACACTGGGGAAAGTGAGGAAGCGAGACACTAAATGACTCGGAGCACTGTGGTCATGCAGAGGGTCTCTGGCACAGTTACAACAGTCAGGCTTCCAGATGGCCAGTCACAACCTGATGCCTTTCATACCCTTCACATAACACAAGAACCAGAGATCTCCCAATGAAATTAATAGTAGCAAGTTTAAAACTAACATAAGGTGGTACTTCAGCTCACAGTCAACCTGTGGAACTCCTTGTCAGGGGATGTTGCGAAGGCCAAAAATATAACTGGGTTCAAAAAAGAATGAGATGAGTTCACGGAAGACAGGTCCATCAATGGCTATTAGCCTGGATGGTTAGCGATGCTCTGGGTGTCCCTGAATCTCCAATGGCCAGCAGCTGGGTTTGGATAACAGGAGATAGATCACTTGCTAATTGCCCTGTTCTGGTCATACCCTCGGAAGCATCTGGCTCCGACCACGGTGGAAAGACAGGATCCTGGGCTGGATGAACCATTGGTCTGACCCAGTGTGGCCGTTCTTACGTTCTTTGCTATCTATAACACCGCTCCATGTGCAACTCATCTTTTCTGTCCCCCCACACCCCATTTCTCCGATTCTGGTGCTGCCTGACCCCAGCATGAGCAGTGCTGCAGCAATCAGCTTGGCCAGTGCCCTTCGCTGCTGGGAGAGCTCCACTTCAGCACCACCTCCTGTGCCACGGGGAGCAGGGAGGTCACCAGAGAACATGCAGCCTCTTGGAGAAGCCAAGAGAAGGGAAAGGATCTGGATAGGGTCCCACACAAGCTGCTCCAGAAAACCTAGAGCCAGCCTTCTCCTGGCTCACTGTCTTGCGGAAAACCCTGGCCCCATCTGAGTGAATGGCAAAGACCGCTTTGATTTTAATGGCAATGAAATGCAATGCCTCCACTCCTCCAGCTGTATACAAAGTTTAGCATGAAGCTTCCTGCGGCTGCTGTAGACTGGCATATTTTCATGCCCAGGCGCTGGGGCCAACTTTCCCAGGAGAAACATGTTTGCAGAATCTGGTGGACTATGTCACCCTGCACACAAATGCCAGCACATGTAACTGCCCAGCTGTCTGAGCAGCTCTGGAACTGTCTGTGCAACCAGGGGCCAGAGGAAATTGCCTCCACAAGGGCACAGACCCTACAGTTCTGCAGGTGTGTCTTTAGGGCACTTGTTGGAAATCTGGGCTCAGGGTCTGAGTCAGGACTGTGCCACGCGATGAAACTGGGGAAGAATCTACCAGCGAGAGAGGTGTGTGCGTGTGGTGGCAGCTGGAAATGTTGAAAAAAAAAGTTTTGTTTTATACGTGTTCGAAAATAATGAACATGAGGAAGCCAAAAGCAAGGGAGGTCAGCAGCGAATCAGCCCGTTCACTGTGCTTTCATGTTCTGGGCTCACTCACGCCCACACCACTTCACTCACTGATGCCTCAGCAAGAACCTCCATGGGCTGTGTTCAGATCAGCCGCAGGAGCAATGAGAGTGACCCGTCAGCTCCAGGGTGCTACTTTGGTGTATTACGATAGCACCTCAGAGCTCCGGTGACAGACCAGGACCCCGCTGTGCACAGACGCAGAACAAAGCCGGGCTCTGCCCCAAAGAGCTGAGGGCCTCAGTATAAGACAAGTGACAACAGATGGATACGGACGGGGGAGCACAAAGAACCGATGAGTCAGCATTGATCAGCATGACAGGCAACACTCTCAGCTCGCCAGCTGCCTAACGCGACTCCCCTGCAGTCACAGTGCAGAGGCAACAGGGTGAGTCTGGTGCATTTGATGGCACAGCCAGGAGTAACAGGTTTATTTCACAGGGATCTGTCACTGAATTCTCAGTAGCCTGTTGCATCAAAATACCTATGGACAGTGGTGTTGCAGAACCTAGGGAAAAGTGCTGGACTGGCTGGTGAAAAGACGAAATTTGCCCACCACGGCTGGAGCACAAAGCAATGGCAGAGCAAACTTTCCTCACCCTATTCCATCAGTGGACCAGATTCAGCAGCGGGCACAGGACCAAGCCCAACTCCCTGACCCAAAATCATGCCTTTTTGGAGCGACCGTAAGCTGTTTCCATGGTGAAATCAAGTGTTATTCCAGAGGAGGAATTCTACTCTGAGGCTGTGGAGTGGCAACAGAGCGTTGTGTGCCCTTTACGTCGGAAGCGCTGGCTGACACTTGTGAACAGTGGCAGGTTCTTGGCACCATCTCTCCCTCTACACTGCGAATAGCAGGGTGGGCCCACAGATCTGGGACCACCTCTTGTGAAGGCTCTCTGAACCTCCCCCCGTCGAGCAGAAGTGTACTAGCCCCTCTGAGTAATTTATATGCATTTACTGAGAAGCAGTTAAGCTGTTCTATTACAATAGGATATTTTTCACTGATGCGGGGGAGGGGGAATCCTCCCCAAATGACACCAAGTTACTGTGCAAAATGAAACTCTTGGATGGAAAAGAAGATGGGATGAGAACAAGGATTTAATGACCTGACTAAGCCCTTCACTTTCAGCAGATAAGCACGTATGCATGGCCTAACATCAGTGGGAGACAGTCAAAGGATAAGAACTCATGAACCAGAGGGCAAACTGCAGCACACCAGACCCCCGGCATAGAAAACATTAGCACAGTCGGCGTGAAAAAAAAAAGAAGCCCTCACATTTGTTTAACATTAAAAATCTGCGTGCCAGCTTGAGACACTGTAATGCTGAAGAGACAGAAAGGCCCAACAATTAAACACTGAACTACCGTTCTGCAGTCAAGTGAAGAAAAAAAGACTGGCAAAGGGAAATCCTGGTATTCAGCATGCTGGAATGCCTGTCTCCACAGGAGCGGCTTTTGTGCTGCCTGCAAATTAAATCAATGCCCATCTGGGCTGAGAGGAAGCCACGACACGGATATGATGGCATTAGCACATATTCTGTGTTCCTCGGGCAGGAGATGATGCGAGGATGTTTGCACACACAGGCCCCAGTCCTACAAGTGCTTGAAACTTGTTTCAAAGTCAAGTGGAGCTCTGAACGCTTGCAGGATCAGGGCCAGGCCAACACTAATCTGCATGTGTGGAACTTCTGTCATCTGAGCCTCTCAAATAATTCATCCTAACAAATACCCTGGGAGGCTGGTATGGGTTACTACAGCCATTTTACAGTGGAGTGAGCGCCGGCATAGAGAGATCATGACTTCCCCTCTGGCCGCAGATCAGATCAGTGAAAGAGGCAGGAATAAAACCTAATTGTCCCAGCTCCCAGATGTGCCCTAACAACATTTCCTCAGGCAAACAACACAGGGGGTTGAAGCAGCGACTGCACAGGGAAAGCAAGAGGCAAAAGGTTCCATGTAAGATCCAGAACAAGCGGCAGAGAAGTAAGGTCACTGGGTTTGTTATTCTGCACCCATGTGACAAAGGGCCACAAAGGGCCACTCGTGGAGAATGGCCTAAGCCCCACCAACACATTTCACACAGGCTGTAAGTGTTCAAGGAGTATTGCAAAGGAAGGCTCACTGTCACCCCAAATTAGGGTGACTTTGAGGGTACCCATCGCTGTGGTACCTGGTACCTCTGGGAATTGATCCCTAAGACAGCTGTGTGATGCCTTGAACATGTGGCATCTTCACAGCGGCCAAAGAGGGGTACCAGCATCCCATGCTGACAGGCACCACCTACAGGGGATGAGGAGGAACTGAACGGAGTGCCTCCTGATTTGCATATGGCCAGGCACTGTAAAGGTTACAGCTTTTTACGGTGCCAGGACTGTTCTTTTGAATGAAAAATATTTGTCAGCAGGTCACTTTTGGAAGCATCTCTCCCGGGTGGGGCGACTGGGGTGGATTTGCTGTTATCCAAATGAGTTGCCCTCATTTGCGAACAATTGTTAAAGGATGAACTCCTTGAAACTGGGAGCAGCTAGTGGCTCTTCTCACAAAGCTTCCCTGCTCCTATTAATTATTACTAGTGTTATTTCTGTGACCGTAGTGTCTAGAAGGCTCCAGTCATGGGCCAGGACCCTTTTGGGCTAGGCACTCAAACAGCTTCCAGTGTAAATACATCTGATCTGAATAATGAATATGGATTCTCCAATTACAGTATTTTTTTAGCCCTTATGCTCCTCAAATCAATGAGATAAAAGCAATGATCAGACTCATTAATGGTAAGAAATTCAGTAGAGTGACAGACAACCCTCCCATACGCTACACTTGGAATGCTACAAGACACCAGCCCAAAGCAAACAAACCAGGCTTATTTATTTAGTGATTCACAACAGACAGGGTAAGAATGAATGAATGAATGATTGTCTTATTGCTCAGCACTGCTCTTTTCCAGTCACTCCTTTATTGACATTTTGTGGCCAATAAGAGTGACTAGCAAAATTAACACTTGCTGGGTGTCCGTCATTGCTGTCCAGACATGGCCCAAGTCTTCTTCACATACCTGACTTTGCTTTGTTGTAGTAAATTGGCCTAATCAACGCGAGCTGCATTATTTTGGCAGTTATTTAGTCTCTCTATAGCATATTATACACTTGAAAACTGTGCCAACACTACCATGGTGGCTGTTTTGTCCCACAAAACCAATGGGTAGAGAGCCTGCTGCCTTTGGGAGCTCTGCTCTGCTGTTAAACTCCCTTGCTTTGTGAACAAAGGTGGGAAACGAAACCTTCAGTAACTGCACATTTCCAAGCCTTTGCAGACAGATCAATGGCAGTGAGGCAATTAATGTTACAAGGAAGGCAGGGTACTCATGTGGTGTGTATCATGCACAGAAAGGTGACAGATTTATGGGAGAGAGATTAATATTCACACTGCTAAACAATGCAAACTGAGGGCTACATGGTGGTTTGGTCACCACAGCTGGGGAGGTGGGACTGGTAGGCAGCGTATACCACTTGCTGCAATGCCTCCAAGGCAATGGTGCCTACCCCTCCTTTTTGGAGGTGCAGTGTCTTAAAGCACTAGTCTAGGCTGACCAGCTGGTGTGGAAAGGTTCGAATCTCACTGCTGCAGCAGGATTCTCCTACCCTTTTCTGCCACCCCCATCGTTAGAATCACACAGGAGCAGACAGAATCTGGCCCTCAACAATGAGAGAAAAGAGCCATACTATTTTTTTAAAGTATATTAGACTATTATAATCTTTTCCTCTTCTAATTAAAGCCTCCAGTTAGCCCCACTGTGCAATTGCTAAGCAGATTTTAAATGGGGACTTAAGTAGCTGTTTTAATACCTAATCAAATGGGTAAATACAATGATTTGCTCCAATTCCTGCTCTGATTACATAGTGGAGCTATTTCATTTCCTAAATAAGATCCTTGCACCCAAAAAGAATCAGTTAAGGAGCTTAAGAGCAGAATGTTGGGCTCAATTTCTTTCAAGGGTAATAGAGTGGGAGTGTCTATATAATTAGCTTTGTTGGGCTCCCTCCTCCATGACACAATGCTTTCTATACATGAGCGCTCTCTCTCTCGCTCTCAGCCCCCCTGCTACAGCCACAAAACAATACAGAGAATGTCTAATTCCTGATGAGAGAGAAAGAACGAAAGAAATGCTTGTTATTTCGACATGAAGTCTCTCAAACCTTTACTTTTTCCTTTAACAGTCAAAAGTATGTATATATTTCGCTAATTCATTGCACTTCTAGCTATTATAAGAAAGCACAAAATCTAAGATCCTCCAACCTGCTAATATATTTATCAAATCAAATACAGAGTATGAATCTCTGAAGTCCTCCAGTTTTAACTCTCTCTCTCTCCACAGAACATACAATCAAGTTAACTTCACACAATCAGTGGCATAAAATATTAAATAATTGATCTCAGAGCCTGATTCTGATTTCACTGACACAAATTCAAGGGTTAGTTCTTAAAAATAAAGTAACTGCTCTACTAATTTCCCCCCTGCAAGGGTCGGATTTTATGTAGGCTGACCTAAATAAAGGATAGTTTGTGCTTTCACGATGTCTTTCATTCCAGGCCCTTGAAGTATTTTCCAACCATCATCCTAAAGCTTATAGGAGGTAGATAATTATCATCATCCTCATTTCAAAGAGGAGAAACCATGCCCTAGGGAGGTTAGGAAACTTGCCCATGATCTCACTGCATTTGAGTGACAGTCAGGAACAGAACAACAAAATATGACTCCCAGATCCTTGCTACAATTGTCCAGTCTGATGTGCATCTTAATGCCATCTAAAATACAACCAGGTGACTCCCATCCTATTTCAAGCTGGTAGCCGTGAACTATGGCCTGTAGACATTGTCTTTAGAAATCATGAGGCGTCAACATACAAAATCCCCACCAGAAAGCGGTGTCATGCTTCAGTCATTAATGTTTTCAAAACCCTTTGAGATTAACAGTGATCCAGAAAGACTGCTCCAGAAAAAGAAAAGCCAGATATTGAATCAGACTGAGCATAATTACAAAAAATACAATGCAATTCGTTATCCTCCTCCATTGCTTTAATGATCAAATATTTGTACATAATAAAATAATAAATAATATAACGTCCAAGAGTTGATTCAGGTGTGACGGTCAAGCAGTGAAAGCTGGAAGTCCCCATTTTTGTAGTTCAACCACAACGAATGCTCAGAAAGGAATAGATATTGCACAGAAATTTGCTTAATTTCAGTTTTAGATACAGTGGTGACTGACAGACAGATACTGAGAAACTTGACATGAGATGAGTCATGCTTCCAGGTAGGGTATTTCCCTAGATGACAAACTTCCGTCACTGCTGTTCCTGAAGGTAGGGGATGTAAAAATGGGGGATGGAGCAAAATGTACTTTTCTGAGGCCCCCTAAGGACCAAATACATCCTAGCAAGTTCAGCGGCAGAATATAACAGGCCAGTGGGGTGGCATTTCAAAAGCATTAATATAAGAGTCCAGCAAGCAGAGCTCTGACACGCTCATTTACATAGCCAGGCCAGAAGCAGATATGGGCTCTGACAAAATCCTGTGTGTGCTTTACAGCAGCCAGAACTGAAGGATGTGAGAGAAATGTCACAATAGAAGACAAAACACCTACAAGACAGTCTTCCCAGTCTGCTCAACCTGCAGCCTTGGTCCTGCAGATCCATGCATGTGAGCAGCCCCGTTAATTCGGTTCAGTGGGACGGCTCATGTGTACAAAGTTCTCCTCGGGTGTGTAAATATTTGTAGGACCAGGTCTGAATTTCTCAGGAACGGCAGATACCCGGCAATCCCAAGGAGACACCAGCTTGGAAGTCACCAACAGTGCCTTGGGAAGTCCCACATGTCAGAGAGACAAAAGGCAGTGGACGCACCGCTAAGGGTTGTATTAATCATTAGCCAGGCCTATTTAAATATATAACTATAACTGAAATGGAAGGACAGCTGTGCAGGCCCACACGTAGCACAAGTTTTCGGGAGATGCAAAGAGGGGCTGCCCTGAACAGCAGGTCAGCTTGAGCTCTGAGATCCTCCTCCCTTGTCAGGTCTTGGAGCCCGGGCTCCAGCTCGAGTGGGAACTTCTATGCTGCTATTTTTAGAGCCGCAGCATGAGCCTGAATCAGTTGACCCAGGCTCTGAGATGCGCTCCCGCAGGGGCTTTACTGCTGTGTAGATGCACCCACAGATGGTGTAGATGCACCCACAGATAGGGACCTGAACCCCAATCTCCTGAGTGCTAAGGCAGATCCTTAACCACAAGACCATCCATCCTTCCTTCCTAAGCACCAAGATAGTACTGATAATAGTGAACAGAAACTCAAGTGCAAGGTGCCGACTATTTGATAACAAACATTTGCGTCCTTCCATAGATCTTAAGTTCCTTAGCAAGTTTCAGATGCAATGATTAGGAAGGGCAATGATGTACATTGTTGGCGCTCATCCTTACTGGCCCAAACCTACATTCATTACCCAGGCAAAGCTTTCTTTGACCTCTTGGGGAGCACAACCCACTGCTCCATCTCCTCTGCCCAAGGAGGACACATGGCCACATCCAAGATTCGTTCAGGGCACAGTTTTATTCCTCATCATAAAACTTAGGCAAAACACCAAAACAAAAGCAGTTCCCTTGCCCATCCTGGGGTACAGATCCTAGAGGCTTTTCCCCTGGCCTATCTCACGGCTGAAAGAAGAACATACTAACATAAGAATGGCCATACTGGGTCAGACCAAAGGTTCATCCAGCCCAGTATCCTGTCTACCGAGAGCGGCCAATGCCAGGTGCCCCAGAGGGAGTGAACCTAACAGGTAGTGATCAAGTGATCTCTCTCCTGCCATCCATCCCCACCCTCTGACTAACAGAGGCTAGGGACCCCACTCCTTATCCGTCCTGGCTAATAGCCATTAATGGACTTAACCTCCATGAATTTATCTAGTTCTCTTTTAAACCTTGTTATAGTCCTAGACTTCACAACCTCCTCAGGCAAAGAGTTCCACAGGCTGACTGTGAACTGTGTGAAGAAGAACTTCCTTGTATTTGTTTTAAAGGAGGACACAGCCTTCCCTTCAATCATCCTACTGCAGGAGTCCATCTTCCACCTATACCTCCTTGAGCTGCCTCAGCCACCAAGGATCTGTCTACACTGCAGCAGGAGACAGCTTCCTAGCCCAGGCAGACCTACTTGCGCTAGAGGGGCTCGCACTATAGCACTAAATAGCAGTGTGGACGATGCAGCCCAGCACGACCAGGGCTAGTGACCCAAGTTCAAGCCTAGGGGGTCAGAGGAGAGGCGGTTGTGCTCAGGTGGCTAGCCCAAGCTGAAATGTCCACACGACTATTTTCAGCATGCTAGCTGGAGCCCCTCTCGCGTGAGTCTGTCTACCCAGAATTATCTGATCCTTCCCAGCTGGGTCTAATAATCTAACAGGGTTTACAGACCCCCAGCTCTTAAAGGGGCAGCCCACTGTTACAGGTCCTTTTGTCTGATGAAAACCCAAGTAAGGTTCTGCAGGATTTGACTATTTCTTTAAGACCAGAGGCCTTTTGAATTTATGGATTTAAATATTACGTCTCTCTTTCCCCTATTGTTTGAAATTAAAATAAACACAGACTATGATTTTATTTTATCTGTCACATTTCACTATCCTTAAACACATTCTAAATGAGTGGGTTTAGTTCAATAAAACTGCTCTTCTCCCTGTCTCTCAGACTCAGCAAACATAAAATAGGAAGCTGCTCTCTAGTACATTCAGAAGCAACACAAGTTATATCGTGAGTCGATGATCCATCTGGCAGGCTGACGCAGCCGTAAGTTTGCTTAATTGTCAGGTCAGGCATATTACAGATCCAGGCTGTCAGTCTTTTCATTACAGCTTTGTAATGGAGAATGTAAAACTTCTTGCAGAGCGTGTGTCTGTGTGTGAGAGAGAGGGCAAACGCCAGGAACTATGATGAAGAACAACTGGATTCAATTAAGCAAAGAAATATTGAAGTTGACTATCAATAAAGATTCCTAACAGAGGTATCCATTACAATCTAGAGCAGTCTCCCAAGGGAAACAGTGGAAGCCCCTTCATTTGAATGATTTAAAAATGGACAGGAGAAAGCACCAAACAGCGTATTATAGGGTGTAATTTAGCATTACTCCTTGGGAGGAAAGGGCTAGGTGACTTATGTGCAAATGGAAGAGACGTATTAAGCTATCTGTGCATTTTTTTGGCTCAAGTGCCTTCTCCTCTGCAGCTCCCATCATCCAGGCCACCTTTCTGCAAGCCCTACTCACCAAATGTCCACCTCATTTCAGAGTCTGCCTGAAAATATTTTTCCTTCCTTGCCTATGTATATATATGGAGATATACCTATCTCCTAGACCTGGAAGGACCCCGAAGGGTCATTGAGTCCAGCCCCCTGCCTTCACTAGCAGGACTGAGTACTGATTTTGCCCCAGATCCCTAAGTTTCCCCCTCAAGGACTGAACTCATAACCCTGGGTTTAGCAGGCCAATTCTCAAACCAGGGAGTTATCCCTCCCCCCAAATGTACATTCATACATCTCTCCCTTTTCTAGCTCAATTCAGCAATTATAGTATTTACAGTAACTGTAAAGTTGTTTATAATATGACACATAAGAAAGATGCTATGCCAAACTAACCTGTGATCCATATAGCCACACACAGAGGGGATTTCATACACAAAACCATACATATGTAATGTGAACTCACATTCAAGTATGTGTAACATATAATGGCAGCATGCTCACTAAAATCTTATTGCCACTAGCTAGGGATGACCACATTACAATACAGGCAAAGCCATGAGTAAGTTATGTGAGTCATGCCAATTATGTGTCACTAAAATCTTTTGAGAAAACAAATTAACCTTCATTTTAGTTTATTTGTTGGAAAACATTGTTGAGGGGTCCTGAAATCATAGTTTGTTTTGCTCCTAATCTCAGCCCTGTGAGATCCACCAACCCTAAAATACTGTGCAGATAATTGAATTAATGAATAAACAGAACAAGAAAGGCACGGAGAGACGTGGGTGGAATGATGGAGAATGCCTATCAAATTGAAAAGTAAGACCTACAAGGCAGTAATTAGTCCTGCCCTTTTGTGTGGCTGCAAATGCTGGGCACTGAGGAATAGATTGGAACAGATCTTGAACAGACTAGAAATGAAAATGTTAAGATGGACGCTTGAAGTTATAAGGATGGACGTGTTCAGAATGAACAAACCAGGGGAAGCGTGAAGGTGGCACCAATTATATAAAAGCAGAGGGGATCCAGGCTTAGACAGCTGGACATGTAAAAAGAAGATCAAAAGAATACATGGGAAACAGGGTGCTACGCTAGAAGTGGAAGGTAAGAGAATGGCTGGAAGACCCAAAACTAGATGGACGGGTGTCATATAAAAGGATCCGAGTAGCTGTGGAGTCTCTAAGGAACTGCTTCAAGACACACTGGAATGGTGAAGCCAGACTCGAAGAGCTGACTTCATGGAGTTGAGACCACACCTAGAAGAAGACTTCAGTTAATGTATATTCTCTGCTGTTTCTCACACTGCTCTCTTTAAATGGAAAGGATTAATTTAGAAAGTGGCTGCTCTTTGTTCTTGGGGCCTCCTGGAAACGTCCTGACCCTCTGAACTAAATCGCTTCAGCCCTACACTTTGGACATTAGCCTCGGATATGAAATCGTGTTAAACGTTTGTGGAGAACCTAAATATAGTTAGGTACAACATGTGCAATATCTCCCTGGCTGGCGATCCAGTGCTGTCCTCAGAGAATCCCCACAGTTCATTGCAGCCATGTTGATGATCCTTTCCAAAGCTACGAGAAGATGATCCTGAGCTTACAGGTATCCCTCATAAAATACAAAGCTGTCGTATAGCCTTCTCTTATATCAAGGTGTCAATAACACCAAATCTTCTTTTCCTGCTATTGATGATCATGTCACTAACTGGCCATTATGCATGTGTATTATTGCCCTCTGCTGGATGGAGTCAGAACTGCTGTCCTGTGTCTCAAAACCCCTGTATTGCCAGGAGAGACTCCCCATTAGCTACGGTGTTAGTGTTTTTGGAACAGAGAATTAAAAACCTATCCTCCCCTGTCACCATGAAACTCTGAATGGCGGTTGGTGTGCCAGATTTGTGACGACCATGATACTTCTCCATGGCGAAGGATTTCTAATGACAGTAATGTGCTAATTAATCTACTGCTTGGAAATCACTCCAAGTCGAGAGAAACATATCCAGGTATCTTCTGAAGTTTCTCCATCTCCTAGCCCAAATACAAACTCTAGCTCAACCACAAGTTATGGGTTGGATGCAGGAATCATTGGGTGATGGTCTCTGGCCCATATTCTGCAAAGGGGTGGTCAGATTAGATTATCATAATAACACTTGGTCTGAAAAGCTATGAAAAATCCACAAATCATGCTGCAAGCTGTATATGCCTTCCTACATATCTACAATGTTATCTGTTTCAATGTCAGTTTCTCCTAGGTGAAACTTTGACAGAGTGGTCTGGAAACCAGAGACAGTCTAAAACTGAAATAAAACTACGTCTCAGACTGCAAACAGTGACAGAAATATTTCAGCAACAGTTTCAAAATCTCATTTTCTGGGCAGAGCCATTTCTCCCATGGATTTCAAAGAAAAGATATTGATGCTTGCTGGACCAAAGCATTATTGATTTCATGTAGAAATGACAGGGAATTGGAGTGCTGGCTTTTAGCTGTGAAGTAGGTTTGCTTGGATATAATATTTTCTCCCTTTCAAGGTCTGTCTCCTCCACTTCGAAGTTTGCTCCCTATTGAAACACAAGATGGTAATAATACATGCTAACTTAGGTTTGTAGGCAATGTCACTGAGCCTGTTTTATGGAACAAAAGGTGACAATGCTAGGCTGTGAAAATCAGAATGACTTCCAAGCCAAAATATATATCCTCTCATTCAGTTTTGCTGCAATACAAAGTCTGAGTGAAGGAAACAACTTCCTCTCTCTCTGGTACAATGAAATGTCTAGCAGACTGGAATAATTTACAGTTATTAGAAGAGCTACAGTGAGGATCCATCGATTCATAAGTTTCCTGTGTCATTTTTTTAAGTCTGTTAGTCTGTGAAGCTTTAATATACAGAAAGACACAAGGCAGCTCAGCTCTGCAGTCATATCTCAATAGGTTGTAGGCAGGGAAGCAAAAGGCAATCAATGACCAAAAAATAAAACCACAGACAACCCCTTAAAACCATCCACAGTTGCATTCACCTCATACTTTAACTGTTTTAGACTGGGAACCTCATGTAACAGTTCTGATATGCACCCAGGCTGTAAATGTATCACCTATATTTATGCAAGAGATAGCAAGGTCTGGTGGAAGAACTGCACAGCTGGCTGGTTGGCTCTTATTCTCCTTTATTTCTCTGATTCCAACTCTTCTGCATTGCCTTCACCTCAGCTGAAACAAGGACCGCTCCACTATCTATCAGGTGAGGGGACAGGGGAGGGGTTTGCAGTAGATGGACATACTGTCAGGGAGGACATTAAGAGGAAGGAAGGTCCAGTCTGGAAAGTGTGAGATGGGGGTGCAGTTTCCCGCTCTATCACAGGTCCCAGATTTTTTCTGGGTGTCCTTAGCCAAAACCTCTCCTCCTCCTCCTATCGTGCAATGCATGGCAGGAGGAAATATAAGCTTAGAGTTAAGCGACTGGGACGCTGGTGAGCCGGTTTCCGTTCCAGTGGCGACCGATTCACTGTGTGAAATTGGGCAAGTTACATAATCTCTGTGCCCACTTTCCCCACGTGCAAAATTGGAACATTACTTCCCTACCTCACAGGGATGTTGGCAGGGTAAATGTATTAATGTATGTGAAACACTCAGCTGCAACAGCCCCTAAAAGGAGATAAAATAGAGGGCTGTGCACTGGCTATCTACCACCCTCCATCCCAGAGGCGGCTGCATTTCGATAGCATTGTCTGTACATAGTTTATGAAGCCCTATGAGCACCTTCAGGGTGAGAGATTTCAGTGTTATTAATGAAATGGCATATCACGAAAACCTACGCTGGAGTAATGAGTGACTCATTTCCTAAGGGGCCAGTGCCACTGAAAAATAAAAGGTATGAAACAAAATTTGACAATATATGGGATACCCTGAGCTGCTTAAAAAGGTAAGGGACATGCCTTTAAACCATTCACAACAAAATAATAATGAATGCAGAAGTTAAAAAAATAATAATTTATGAGGTACCATTTACTTTCTATCACCGCTCGCAAAGTCAATATTTATCCTTATCCACATACAAAATTTGAGATGACAGCACAGATTATAAAACACAATATATTCTACGCTCGGCTTCATCTGAATCTGTAACCAAACACATATGCAAAAATGAAGCCGATATGAGGCATGAAATGCTATTTGAAAAACATAAATAGATGGGATAGAGGATATTATCACACTGGCAACACTACAACAGGAGGGAATAATACTATGTAAAGGTCACTCTTATCTGGTTCATCTGTGACAATCTGATATTCTGGGATCTGGGGAAAAAAATTAAAATCTTAACAGACATGCTCTTATCAAAAGGATTAACTTCTAATACATACCAACAGATGCGGAAGCTTCAAACATCTGCTAATCAGAACAGCATCAGTTAGCTAGCTGGCTCGGGCTGGAGTTGATGAGCAAAGGAAGACTTTTTCTCCTCTAGAGATAGGCCATGATCCAAAAACACACACGGCTGAAAGTACTGCCTGAAAATTCATACATACACCCAAGGTACCTGTGAACATCCCTGCCCCATGCATAATAATCTGCAGATGTGTGTCAGTGTACAGGGAAAACGTAGATGCTGGAATTAGAACTATGGCAACAGCAAAGCCCCTGGAGAGTCTTAACTTTGGGACACATAACAAGCAGTTCAAGCGATTGATGCAATTCTGCTTTGGAGATAGGAATTTCAGGACTGCCTGAATTTCCTGTAAATAGCTCCCAGAGCATTAGAGGCAAGGCAACATCCCTGCTAAAATTTTTAAGAGATTCTATTTTTCTTCTGTATTTAAAAAAAGAAAAAAACATCTGGGGGTTTACTATTAGGCCAGATACAGATCCGGGGCTATTGGAATAGAGCGGTGGTACTCATCCTTCACCCACAACGTCATGCTCCATCTATAATTGCACGGAAGTTGGATGTTGCTGCTAAAAATTACAAGCCGTTAAATCATTATCATTAGGTTTCAGAATCAACACCTCACTGGGATGAATGGGGTGTGGAAGAGCTCCGACCTTGTCCATGTGGCTACTGCACTTCTAGGCAGTTTATGCTAGCCTCAGTAGCTCATTGTGACCCTCCACATAGCCCGTCTCTCTCTACGGCCAGGGTTACAGTCTACTGAGCCCTTTTCATCATAAGCCAGCAAGGAGGTTGGTGAGAGAACTCCCACAGTCTCTGTTGTCCCTACGGGCTTATTCCCGAACAGTTTAGCCTCCTGTCCTGACAGGGGCCTGTCTTCCCTTCCCAGGAGGTGTTTTGGTAATGGCAGGTTGAGGGGAACCCAGGCCCGCTCTCTACTCCAGGTTCCGGCCCGGAGACCTTAATGGTAGCAGCTGTTGGCAGCCGACCTTTTGCTGCCAGAGTTGCTACAGTTTCGTGGGCCACTTCTCCATAGCTCCCCCACTTCTCCCTTCTTCACCCTTACCTTAGGGCTTCCTTACCGATGGTTTGAGAGTGTCCTCATTAACCAGCCCTTCGGCGGCACTTTCTCTCCTCTGGCTCCCTGGCTTCTCCCAGCCTGACTGGAGTGAACCCTTTTATAGTATCGAAAGGGCCTTAATTAGAGTCAGGTGTTCACATTAGCTTAATGGCCTCACGTAAGTCTTTGCAGGTTAATTGGAATCAGGTGTTCTCATTAGTCTGGAGCAGCCCCTGCTCTGGTCAGCCAGGGAACAGAAAACTGCTAATCCAGTGGCCAGTATATCTGCCTTCTACTACTCTGTTGTACCCAACTGGCCTGGGTCTATCACAGGGGGTAATTCACACCTTTGTGAAAGCTATTTTGTCAGGCCATTTTCAGCCACCTGAAAAGACGGCCCTGAATATGGCCACTTTTCAGATAAGAGTCAGTTGATTTTTTTTAAATCAGAGCTTAAAATTCACCACCAGAGATCCACCCCTGAATGCCAGCTGAATCACAACTCTGAGGACATACCAGTATTGATGCCCACAAGCTGTAGATGTGCTCACTACAACTGACCGTTACTTTAAGAGTCACCAACCTGAGAGTCGAATCTTGCTCCTACCGACATCAATGGAAGCCGTGCTGTCCACTTCAACAGGATCAAGATTTAGCTCAAAGCACATCAAATGAAAGTATTCCCTGCATGAAGCTATTGTATGATGCTTGTATTCCTTATATGAAGCTATTCCTTGTAGCAGTCACATTATTGTCAAATAGAGAGGTAAAATGATCTCTCTACTCTTACTCTGGATATTCCTGGTTTAGGCAGCCCAGCATCACATTAGCTCTTTTGACCATAGCATTGCACTGGAAACTCACGTTCAGCAAATGGCCCTCATATCTTTTTCAGAGTCACTGCTTCCCAGGACAGAGTCCCCCATCCTGTAAGTAGGGACTATGTTCTTTGTTCCTAGATGTGTTCATTCATTCGTGTTAAAATATGTATTGTTTATATAGAGAAAACTGATAAGGGAAGCAAAGGGACAAGGAGAAATCTACGGTCAGCAGAGTTAAGGACAATAAGGAAAAAATATATTAGTAACAAAGAGAATCCTGATAATGGTATTGGTCCATTATTAAATGGAAGTGGTAGAATTATCAATAATAATATAGAAAAGGCAGAAGTGTTTACTAAATATTTTTGTTCCCTATTTGGGGGAAAAAACAGAAGATAATGTCTCATCATATGTGATAACAAACTTTTCATTCAGCTAATATCTCTGGAGAATGTTAAACAGAAACTACAAAAGTTAGACAATTTTAATTCAGCAGGTCCAGATAACTTACATCCAAGAGCTGGATCATTATTGTTGATTGTCAACAAGACCTGCAGGGGAGTTCGAGCAGACTGGAAGAATGCTAATGTTGTGCCAATTTTCAAAAAAGGGTAAATGAGATGTCTTAGGTAATGATAGGCCTGTAGGCCTGACATTCATCCCGAACAATATAACGCAGCAGCTGATTCAGAACTCGACTAATAAAGAGGGTAATGTAATTAATGCAAATCAACATGGGTTTACGGAAAATAGATCCTGTCAAACTAACCTGATATCTTTTTTTTATTGATTGTGTTAATGTAATATACTCAGACTTCTGTAAGGTTTGTGTCTTGGTCAGGGCTGTCTCTAGGATTTTGCTGCCCAAAGCAAAAAAAATTTTGGCTCCCCCCTCTTTTTTTCATGCCCCCCGGCCTCTCACCAACTCCATCCTTTCTGAACCCCTTCCCCAAATCCACAGCCCCGCCTCCTCCTCCCGGCGTGCAGCATTTCCCTCCCCATTACTTCCTCGGGGTCCCCAGGACCTCCCACCCTAGCTCACCTCTGCTCGGCCTGCTCCTCCTAGTGTGCCATTGCTCGTCTTCTCTCTGCTCCCTCTCAAGCAAGTGAGGGCAGAGAAGCGGAGCAGCGGTGCATTCAGGGGAGCAGGCGGAGCAGAGGTGAGCTAGGGTGGGGGGGAGCGCACAGGAAGTAACGGGGAATAGAGGAACCACTCCCCGCTCCAGCTCACCTCCACTCCATCACTGCCGCCTCCTCCGAGCGCCCGCTGCTCGGCTTCTCCTCCCTCCCTCCCAGCCTTGCTGCATGAAACAGCTGTTTCGCAGGCGGCAAGCCTGGGAGAGAGGGGGAGAAGCGGTGCAGCAGCCCGTTCAGGAGAGCAGGCGAAGCAGAGGTGAGCCAGGGTGGTGGGGCACAGGAAGTAACCAGGGGTAGAGGAACCCTTCCCCACTCCAGCTCATCTCCAGTCCACCGCCTCCCCAAAGCATCCACCGCTCGGCTTCTCCTCTCTCCCAGACTTGCTGCGCAAAACAGCTGTTTCGTGCACAGCAAACCTGGGAGGGAGGGAGGAGAAGAGAAGAGAAGTGGCAGTGGGGGGCTCAGGGGAGCTGGCGGAGGCGAGCTAGGGAGGCGAGTTCGGGCAGCAGAGGCACTTTTTCCCCATGCCCCAGAAGTCGGTACCTATGATGGCCGGCGCCAGAATGCTGCCCCTAGAAATGTGCCACCCCAAACACCTGCTTGTTTTGCTGGTGCCTGGAGCCGCCCCTGGTCTTGGTACCTCATGACATTTTGATTAAAAAAACCAGAACAAATATAAATTAACACAGCACACATTAAATGGATTTAAAACGGGCTAACTGATAGGTTGCAAAATGTCATTGTAAACGAGGACTTGTGATCAAGCAGGTGTGTTTCCAGTGGGATCCCACAGGTATCAGTTCTTTGCACTATGTTATTTTACATTTTTATCAATGACCTGGAAGGAAACAAAGTCATCCCTAATATATGTTGCCAAAAATGACATAAAATTGGGGTGGTCAGTAAGGAAGAGGACAGATCAATGATACAGAGCAATCTGGATCACTTGGTAAACTGGGCGCAAGCAAACAATATGCATTTTAATAGGCTACATGTAAATGTATACATCTAGGAACAAAGGGTGTAACCATATGTACAGGATGTTCTAGCCATACATTCTAGCCTAGGAAGCAGTGATGCTGACAAAGATTTGGAGGCAGACGAATGTGAGCTCCCAGTGTGATGCTGAGGCCAAAAGAGCTAATGGGAGAAATAAACAGGGGAAACTCAACTCTGTTTGAACTGGTGCGACTGCTGCTGGAATCCTGTGTCCAGTTCTGGAACACACAATTCAAGAGGGATGTTGATATATCTGAGAGGATTTCTGAGAAGAGCAACAGGAATGACTAAGGATTGGAAAGCATGTCTCAAAAAGTTCAATCTATTTAGCTTAACTAAGAGAAGGGTTATGGTTGACTTGATTGCAATCTATAGGTATCTATATGGGAAAAATATTCAACAATGAGCTCTTCAATCTAGCAGAGAAAGGTATCATGGGTATAAGTTGAAGCTACTTAAATTCAGACTGGAACTAAAATGCAAAGTTTTGACAGCAAGAGTAATTAACCATTGAAACAATTCACAAAGAGTCGTGGTGAACTCTCCATCACTCGTCACTTTTAAATCAAGATTGGAATTTTTCTAAAAGTTGCGCTCTGGTAATTACTTTGGGTGAAATCTCTAGCCTGTGTCATATTGGAGGTCAGACTGGTCCCTTCTGGTCTTGAAATCTATTAATCTATGCTTGCATCCAGTTTACCAAGCAATCCAGACCACTCTAAATCAGCGGCTTTTCCTCTTCATTATTTACCACTCCCCCAATTTTAGCATCCTCTGCTAACCTTGTTTTCTTCCAGGTTATTGATACAAATGTTAAATACCGTAGTGAAAAGAACGGGTCCCTGCAGGACCCCACTGGAAACACACCCACTTGACGTGGATTTCCATTTTACAATTATATTTCAAAACCTGTCTGTTAGCCAATTGTTAAAACTTTTAATGCGTGCATGTTAATTTTATATCGTTCTAGGTTTTTTAATCAAAATGTTGTGCAGTACCAGATTTGCCTGTAAGGGTGTCTCCCACAGGTGCTTTTTGAACAGAAATTCCTTGTGACAGGAGATTAACCTATGTTACATAGTTAGGGCCAGATTCTGCCACCATTACTGACAATGTCCCCCTGAAATCAGAAACTTGCACAGAAGACTGAGGGCTTGTCTACAAAGGAAGTCACATCGATACAAGGTAATGTGTGAATTTAAACTATTATTGTTATACGAGTATAACCTCCATTGTGGATGCTCTTACTCCAGCATAAAAGGCCTTTTTCCAATTTAGGTTATGCTTCTTTGGAAGCGCTTTAAACTAAGATGAAAAAAACCCCACTCTTATACTTGAATGGGTGTCCCCACAGCAGCATTATATAGTACAACTATAGTGGTTTAATTATACCAGTATAACTGGAAAAATCTCTCATGCAGACACCCCTAATTCCCTTTTTCAAGCTACTTCCATTATCCTGGCACATTTGAGATGGTAAGTGAAGGCTTGAGTCAGTAGCTACGTTGCTTTACTGATGAGATGCCTCACAGTTAGCAGCCTGGGCTATTATCTGACTATAGGCTACCGAGTGAGTCACTAGGTTTTTTTATACTTACTGCAGATCAAATAAAGACAAACATCCAAGGCTTGCATTATGTTCCCACCCTTGGAGGATTTACTCATGTACCGTTTGATTACGGCACATGACACATTCAACTCCAGCATTTTCTTTTTCTTGCAGCTGTTGATAATAGTTGGCGTAATTGTATTTTTCACAATACACAATTACATTAACTAATAAATACTGAAAAGTGTAACGCACAGTGAACAAAAGAAGGGTCGCTCCGCATCAAAGCTGAAACGCTGCTTCTAACCCACCCTGTTTGTTCCTAGCCGTAGTAGCAAGCGCACTACGTAAGATCACCCTGCCATTCCCAGGCTTGAAGGGCCCGTTTTCACTGCCCAGTTAGTCCAGGTGATTAGTACCCAGATCTAAAACCCCAGGTGAGCCTACCCTCTGGGCGAGCATCCCCCCAGAAGAGCTCTACCCGGGGTACTGTGTCCTCATTGTTTTTGCGCTCACCTGTGTGTGTCTGAGGGCATGTCCCGTGGATTCCTTCCCAATCACTTGCATCAATTGCAAAAAGAACTTATCTGTCCTTTGGGGGAATTGTGGGAAGCCACTGGAGGACTATCAGCACTTGAGTGATTTTACATATGTTCTTGCCACAAAAGTGGGCAGGCGCCAACTCGAGTTAAAGTGGAGCTCAGGTGCCAACTCACCACCGCCAGGCCAGTAAAAGCCCGAGTTAACTGTGCAGTGAAGACATGCTCAAAGAGACAAATCTACAGAGCCACTCACCGTAATCACAGGCAGAAAATTGTGCACTAGTTGCACATGAAAAATGCGAGTTTATGCACACGACCAATGGGATACAGGATCTCAGGGCTGCCGACTTTATAAACTGAAATAAGTTACATGGCTCCATTGCAACTAGGGCTGTGTATCTGAATGCTACAGAACCCCAAATAAACCTGTATAAGGTGGCATTTGAATTTGGGATTTCTACCATCAGGACCTATTTAAAATATGGGAACAAAATAAAGCGAGATCATAGTCTTTTCACACTATTTCAGAGCCTAGAGGAAGGATATACTGAGACAAGAGTAAACCTCTTATATTGTTTCAACCCCATAAAATGTTTCCCAATCCCCTCTGCCTCCCAAAAAAAACTAATTAAAAAAAAAGAAATACAAACTATTAGATGCAGAATGCTAGAGCATGAACACAACTCCAGTTACAAAAGGCAGCATTGTAACTTTCCATCACTCATCTTAAGAAGCTCTTGACATTAGCAGGACTAAACCCATGACTACTTCACGAGGTCTGCAGTTTAGACAGAGTACCCTGAATTAGAGTACCCTGTTTGCACGGAACTAAAGCAGTGGTTCTCAAACTTTTATACTGGCAACTCCTTTCACATAGCAAGCCTCTGAGTGCGACCCCCCCTTATAAATTAAAAACACTTGTAATATATTTAACACCATTATCAATGCTGGTGGCAAAGCAGAGTTTGGGGTGGAGGCTGACAGCTCGTGACCCCCCCACGTAATAACCTCACAATGCCCTGTGGGGTCCCAACCCCCAGTTTGAAAACCCCTGAACTAAAGGATGGGCTGTAAACACGTATAAGCGTTGTCTCCATGTAGCTACAATGAAAATGAGACGCGTGTCTCATGAGGTCGTCTCAGGATCTAAACCAACCAAAAAAGCCAGGACACCAATACAAACGCCCCCTGAGCGTGGGATTTTAAAGAGCACTTAACATTGGTCTCCCTCTCCTACCAGCAAGTCAGTGTTCACACTCTAACTCTACCAGGTCGTTAACGGCAATGGGTAAGGAGGCAGAGCCCCTACCCTAAAATGATTGCAACGGAACACAGGCCAATACCTTGCACAGTGCAACCATTTGCATCAGCTAATTCTGATTCTTCTTACTTTTGTGGGGTTAATCAGAGTCACCGTCACTTCAACATACACATATACCATATACACAGAGTTGCATAAACGTGTAGAAACACGTCTATACATAATACGTGATGGCAACAGTAAGTAGAGAGAGTACAAGAGATGTCCAACTGGCTGGCTATTGGGTTTGGGATGTCTTTGGACACCACATCAACAATCCCCTTGAAATGTTGTTACTGTGTCATTTTTCAGGTGCTAAAAAAATCACGTTAACATGCACAGATCTGCTTCCTAGGTGTCCCCAGAATCATAGTGACACACATCAGCCCTGTAGCCCAGACCTAGACATGGAGGAGGAAGCAAGGTTCCATTCTGTGTTATTGCTTTATCAACCACACTGACAGCTGTGCTATGATCTAAGCATGAAGATCATAGATTTGCCGTTGATTAGACAACAAGGCGAAAAGAACACAGCTTGATATTCAGACAGCAGGGTCAGGCTGCCAGGAGTGACAGATAAAACCTGCTTTTGAGCATGTTTTTAACTCAGCAGCTACTGTTGAAAGAAAGTCATGGGATGCAGGATGCCATTTTTATGGTGGCACCTCGGGCCAGCTCCACACAGGCACGTAAACACGCCTGCTCAGTTGCACTGTAGGGCCTGAACAGGTCCCCCTTCCAGAGCCACTTCGGCGGATACATCTGGATGCTATAAAGACACAAACTGCTTGGGTACTCCCAGTGAATACACACCAGTTTGCACGTTGACTCCAAAAGTCCCGATTTCTCACAGTTCAACAGGCATAAAATGGGGCACAAACACTAACCTGTTGAGTCCGGGGCTTGTATGGGGAGCTGCTTTCCAAGTCAGCCAGGATGCTGGTCAAGGAGTCGATTTCCGCATCTAAACTGGATCGTCTTTCTTCAAGCGTCTTCTCACCGGGATTTACCTAGCCGAGTGAGGAACAAGATTTCAAACTCTTTCAATGGCTCAATCCTGCATGCAGTTTCTGATTTTCATCACATGGAGACACTCTCACACCCTGGCAACAAATGCAGAGCCCCAGGTGATGCACGGATAAACATACTGACATATTATAACTGGCTACTGTAATCAGACTGGGGCTAGGAGAGGGGGAGCAGGCGATGGGAAGGGGGAACAACTGAGTTGCAAAAGGATTTAGCCTGGTTTTTGATCTGTAAATCACATTTTCCCCTGTGGTTTCTGGAAGGTTTATTTAAGGATTATGAAATTATCTTAGAGGGTGCTGCATACATCAGCAAGCAGCTATATTTTAGCAGCAGGCCTGGTGCGATGGTTTGAGCATGGGCATTCAAAAGAGCATCTGGGAATGTCTTTGCAAGGGAATCATGCCCCCCACCCCTGGAATGCAGCATGGCTGTCATTTAACAGCACCGAACAACACAAAAGCAATGGGTAAGGTCAAGATGGAAGGAAGAACATGGTATCCAACTGATACCAAAAAGGGAATTTGGAGGAGACAGAATGTCATTGCCCGATTGGGAATCTGGACAGGACAGTGGTGTTAACAATCCTGCATTAAGGCCCATGGGATCAATAACGCCCACGAGAGATCAGGATCCCTCTTTTACATCTCACCTGCAAAATACCACCTCCTATAGCACAGCGGCTTCTGGCGGGCCAGAAGGCAGAGGGTAACATAGGTGTGACTGTGTTCAGAAATGCAGAACTAATTTGCCTCATTATAACTTTTAATAGGAGGCCAAATGATTTCCCTTCTAATGCCCTTTGTCATGCCTCAGCCACAGTGTTTTATGATGCTACCATGGAGCCTAACCCTTGCCTACAGTCCTTAAAAAGAACACATTCGAACAGCGTGGAAATGCTGAAGTTCTTTAGGAACAGTCTGAATGAGGTCGAGTAGTTAGCAAGGACAGGGCTGGGAACCAGTGGCATTGGGTACTCTACTTTCATCCCGCCCACTCACTGGGTGACCCTTCACTTTCATCCACCCAGCTGGAAAAATGGTAAAAAAGCAGGCGCTGCCCCTGATCTAACCAAGCCGAAGTGATAGACAATGCATGGAAGCCGACAGGCCAGATAAATTATTCCACGCTTGTTTGCGAGCATTTCTGCAGATTCCGCATGCCCCCGATCTCGCTCAGCCTGAAGGGAGAACAGCAGCGAGCCTCAGCGAGTGAATTCCTGGTGCACAGCTCGCAGCAGCTGTGACATAAATCCGTCCTCAGCCCTACCGATCCCTGCTCTGCTCTGCTCTGATGGAGACTGATTTTCATTTGCTAATCCTAGCACTCACCACGAGTCCGTATCAGGACCCAACATGCACTCACTATAAAGCCTTCGGCCCAGAGGAGAAGCCGGGCTGGAAGCTTGGTTCTCAGTGCACAGTAGCAGTTTCCGGTAGGGAGAGATGGGCAGAGGGCACCAGGTGAGTCTGGTGGGCAATGAGGCAGGACCAAGTGCACTGATTCCCCCATAGTCCACCCCGCCGCAGAGCCCAAAGCATCTGTTCCCAGCTGGATTCATAAGTCGCAAGGAAGGAGCAAGAGCAATATTTACTGTGTGCCTTGTAGGTGTAAAAGGCCCTGTCCTACAATGAGTTCATACAGAACAGACCAGATCACCAGGGTTCCCAGCCTTTGGTTGTTTCAAGCCCCTCTCTCCCTTGCCCCTGCCCCTCACCCAACACAGATGCAGACTCAAGTCCTTTATTTTTCCTCTCTGTCTCTCGCCCTTTTTTCTCTCCTTCTCCTTTATTTTGTGCTTTCCTCTTCTCTCCATTCCCCACTTGCTGTTGGCGCTTAGAGCACAAGTTGCCACGGTTGGCCCAGAGAGCCGAGGTGCACAAGCTTTCGACCGCCTGCTGCCAGAGCAGCTTATGCTGGTGGCAGGTTCCAGAGCCTCAAGTCCTGGGGTGGGCAACTCATCGCCATGGCCAGCTACACTGTAGGACCAGGGAGAAGACAGGAGTGGCACTCAAAGTCCTGCCTGCCGCCACTGGAATATGTCTGCAAGGGAGGGTAGCTTTGAAGTCATGGAGTGAACTCCTGACCCCACTGAAGTCAAAGGCCAAACTCCCATCAACTTCAACAGGGTCAGGATCTTATCCATTCTGCTCTCCCCACCTGCATGGCACCTGCTCGTCCACGCAAGGATAAAATGACAAAGGAAGCGGCAGGAGCCTAAGTCCTGCCTGAGCAGCTTGATGAGCGTTGCAACAAACTTAAACGCCGAGCTGCGCCTAAGGAAGACTACATAGGATATAGCTCTGATTTGGGAAATTACATGAGTGAGGGCTACCCTAACGCACACGTGCAAGAGGGCAGAGGCAATTTACGCACGCTCACCCCTGCGCCCTTCCCATCCTCTTAACCCAGCTTCTTGTGTGGAATTGTTCAGCGTGCATCAGAATGACTCCTTCAGGACACGTTTTCTCTCCATTCTGCGAATCAGCTCCAATGCTCAAAGTCAGATGCCAGTCATCAGATCGAGAGCAGCCAAGAAATCCTCTCCCAGACGCGCAGCGGTATCGGATCGCCCTGCACTAATGACAAACCCTGTACCTGCTGTATCATCTCCTAAGTCCTTAGGGCCATTTTAGCAGGGAAAAGTTACTCACACTCCTTTCCTGGCCAATCTCCATTCAGAAGTGGTCACAACACTTCAGACAGCTATTCCCATGCAGCGCACCCCACAAGGGCACTGCACAGTGACTTCCCTAAGCAGACAACAGGGAGCAAAACAAAATACGCAAATGGAGCCTATCCTAAAGGGCACACAACTGACTCAGAACAATGCTCTGTGTCCCATACACAATAGTATCTGCCATGTACTGGATACACTAGGACAGTTCTGGATGCAACATTTGTTTCCACGAGTTATTGATGACCTTATAACCCACAAGTGGTAGAGCAGAGCTGGGCCACGACTGAGGTAGGAAAGGGCATTGCTAACGAGTGGAAACAAACGATGTAACCCAGAGCTGCTTATGCAACAGTGGTTTTGCTTTGCGTCTGCAATATTGGAGCACTGTGACAGATCAATGCTGTGTCCACTGCAGCAGCCGGGTCCCGCCAGTGAGAAGCAGTGTGTGAAAAGGAAGCGTTCTTAGCTATAACGTTACCGCACTGGGAGAGAAAGAGAGCAGAGGAGCTATGAGGGGGAGACAGCAGGAGATGCATACTGTGGGGTCAGACGGGAGGAGAGTACAGAAGCCAGGCAGCTGGGCAGTATTTGTCGGACCAGCCAGACGCTTTGGGGGTGGCTGTGCAACCTCATGTAAGTGGCACCACATCCACCTGCTCCCACCAGCTCGCAACCTGCCCCACATCTCTGCAAAGCTCTGCAGTCTCTGGTAAAGCACAGACATGGATTGGAATGGTAGGAGCAGGAAATGAAGCTAGTTGCAGGGTTGGCAAATTGGCACCAGGTTTAGACAGAACTGAAGCTAAAGAACTGAGACTAGGGATCTTGCTGGCAGGTCAGGAAGACGCCAGCTGTCCGTACAGAAGAGGGATATTTCATATATAATTGTAGTCCAGTTGGTAGGGACTGAGCTAGGAGTCCAGAGACCTGAAGACTACTCCCAGCTCCGTCACTGACCTGCTATGTGACCTTGGTCAAGTCACTTCCCCTTTCTGTGACTCTTTCCCCTCCCACCAATCATCTGCCTTGTCTGTTTAGATCTTCAGCTCTTTGGTGCAGGGACTCTCTCTCATAACAAGGTTCAAAAAAGAACTAGATAAGTCCATGGAGGACAGGTCCACCAAAGGCTATTAGCCAGGATGGGAAGGGATGGTATCCCTGGCCTCTGTTTGCCAGAAGCTGGGAATGGGTGACAGGGGATGGATCACTTAGTGATTCCCTGTTCTGTTCATTCCCTCTGGCGCACTTGGCACTGGCCACTCTCAGAAGACAGGACACTGGGCTGGATGGACCTTTGGTCTGACCCAGTAGGGCTGTTCTTATGTTCGTATTGTATGTCTGTACAGAGCTTTGCACGCGTGCTCTTGGCTGGCCTCTGTAGGTGCTACTTCAGTACATACACACACAAAACATTGATCAGTTTCCGCAGTCTGTCCCTCCAGAATGGCTCTCCCAATCCCATGCATTTCAGTGGGGTTGAAACCTGTGTCCCTAAGTTTGCTCCCTCAATCTCTCTACTTTTGGTTTTCAAATGGGAGTGGGCTTGCGTGTGTGTGTGGCACAGAGCCTCCATGCAGCCAAAGTCCAGAGCACCGTGTGCCTCGCATGTACACAGCACTTCCCCAGGTATGCCCCGTATTCACCACAATTACCTCCTATTTACTATGGGGGAAATGCCAACTGGCTGATTTTTTAACAACTACTGTACTCATAAGGAGCAAACGCAACAGACTAGCACTAGAAAAGGTTCAGAAAAGGGCAACTAAAATGATTAGGGGTTTGGAGAGGGTCCCATATGAGGAGAGATTAAAGAGGCTAGGACTCTTCAGCTTGGAAAAGAGGAGACTAAGGGGGGATATGATAGAGGTCTATAAAATCATGAGTGGTGTGGAGAAAGTGGATAAGGAAAAGTTATTTACTTATTCCCATAATACAAGAACTAGGGGTCACCAAATGAAATTAATAGGCAGCAGGTTTAAAACAAATAAAAGGAAGTTCTTCTTCACGCAGCGCACAGTCAACTTGTGGAACTCCTTACCTGAGGAGGTTGTGAAGGCTAGGACTATAACAGTGTTTAAAAGAGAACTGGATAAATTCATGGTGGTGAAGTCCATAAATGGCTATTAGTCAGGATGGGTAAGGAATGGTGTCCCTAGCCTCTGTTCGTCAGAGGATGGAGATGGATGGCAGGAGAGAGATCACGTGATCATTGCCTGTTAGGGTCACTCCCCTCTGGGGCACCTGGCATTGGCCACTGTCGGTAGACAGATATTGGGCTAGATGGACCTTTGGTCTGACCCGGTACGGTTGTTCTTATGTTACGTTATGTAACAGATTTTCACCAGTGATTTAGACTCGAGACAGCCCAGTTTGACGTTTGTGTTCATCTATTGTGCCCCGTTTCTCCAACGACACCACGGCCGGCCATAGGATCCTTTCCACACCATACCCCCTCGCTACTCATTGCACTGGCTGTACAGTTCTTCATCACTCATTTCCGAGATCACCAAAGCCATCTGCAGTGCAGAGAGACTCAACAGATGCAGCTGAAAACCAGCAGAAAGAGGCATCCTCCAAGGCATACGGAAAATAAAGCACCCGGCAGATTCGCCACTGTGTATCCCCCCCGAACCTAAAGACAAGAGCAAAGGTTTTGTTTCAAATCCCCAAATATACATTAAAATAGTTCAGAGGAGGCTGCCCCGCCAAACAGGCACGCGAAGACAAAAAATGACTCCTGCATGCAGGGTAGGGATCCAAGAGGCTAGATTTGATGTGAAATCACTGTTCCGGGCATCAGGGACAGGTTGGAAAAGCAGCAGTGCCCTTTAGAAATGGTGAGATTGAGCCTTTTGAAACAAATCTGAAATGATGAGAGGTTTCAGCAGATGTGACTGCCGTGATTTCAACAGACGTAGCTGAATCAGGGATCTAACAGAACGGAACTTCCCTGCTGTTCCATCCGGCTGGAGCCAGCCCTGGACTATCCTTGTTAGTCTTGTGATGACAAGAAGGATAAAAGCAAAAAGAAGTTAGGGTTTAATTTCTCTCTCTCTCCCTCTCTCAGTGAAACAACGTTACCGGATTTATTTTGCTGGGTTTTCTTGGAACAAAAGACACCAATGTGAGGTGAAGAATGGGCTGTTCAAAAGCACTTGGCATTCGCCTAGCTCTGCTCTCATGGAAGTCAGGGGTAAAAGGCCCACTGATGACAGTGGGAGTGGGGTTCGGCTCATGCTGAGTGCTTTTGAGTCTCTCCCCCTAAATTCTTCCATCTGCTGAACCTGGTTGAAAGTGCCTCCAAAGGATGGAGAAGAGGTGCACCGGGCTGGGGGACAGGACACCCTTCAACACTGCACTCCATCCAGTGTCTCTCCGGGCGGTGGGTGGACTTTACCATTCGCCCCATAAACAGCCAATGAAGAATAACAAGAGCACCAGCCAAATAACAGTGCCAGATGCCTCTCTTGGCAGGGTTCCCGTAGCATCTCTGCCCCTGTATGGCCCATGACATAAATATAACCTCGCAGGATGCAGAGGGAACAATAATCAGAGGCAGCGCTAGGGGCTCTGGACTAGGAGCTGTGTGCTTCTGAGTTTCAATCCCAACTCCAGTGCAAACCTACTGTGACAGCTTGGCTCTCTGTGCCTCAGTTTCCCCACAAAAATGGAAACAACAATCCATTTATGGGCTTCTTGCGTTGCGAAGATTAACCAGTGAACCTGCGGTGCTTGAAGATGCCCAGCGTGGTAAATGCTATGTGGTACAGCTGTGGCATACAGACAGGTGAGTGACAGAATCATTTGCTAAGCACGGCTAAGACAGAGCTACTTCTGTACCTTCATGAGCAGCCTACAACCTCGCCACAGACGTGGGATGTGTTCGTTGGTGCCTTTCCTCTGACTGCTGGGTTCAGCCGCATTCTGGATTCACGCCCAATGCCATGGGATGAGTTTGGGTCTTGGTAATATATCCCCCCTGGTAGTTCACAATACTGATCCATTCAGGAAGCATTGGGGCACAGAATGCTGCCTGGCCGCCACCTTCTTCCTTATAGGTTTGTTAGTGGATAGATGATGTAGCTAACCAGCTGACTGCAACTGGCAGGCTGCAACCACCATATCACGGCCACTAGGTTCTTCCTCATCAGAGAAGCTTCCCGCACCAGCCCCAGCCAGAGGTCTAGATCAGAAGCCCCTCACAGGTCACAGAAGCGGCAGAGTGTCGAACATTTACAGGCAAGGACATGCCGGCAAATTCATGGAAATACCATCTTGAATATCCACCAATCTGCCTCTCTTAAGGACAAGCCATAATTCACAGTGTAGGCCATAAAATCCCTAGCATACACACTATGCTGCAGGCAACAGGGCTGGCACAGAGTCTTTCCAACATTCTTTTGAGAAAGAAGCGGGTGGGGAGGAAGGCAGTGTCTTTATTATTCATGATCTGTAGCACAGTGGCACCTGTCGGTCTCCCCAGAGATCAGGGCCCTATCGTGCTAGGCATTGTTCGTAAGTATAGTAAGATGCCGTCACGCCCTGAGGAGTTTACAGTCTAAGACGACAACAGACCAAAAGAGAGAGAAAGGAAAGTAGGCACAGAGAGAAGCAGCAATTTGCACACAAGCAGGTCATCTGGAAACAGAACCCTGGTCTTCCTGAGGCCTCAGCCAGTACTCTATCCAACAGGCCACCATAATGTCTCTTTCGTTTTCCATATTCAAGTTTCCTGGTCCTGATGGAGCACATTAGAAGAACAGAAGTGCCTGTCAACGCTATCGAGCTCCAAATAATCATTCGAAATAAATCCACAGCCAATTAGCAGCCTAGAGCTGAAATCGCTTGCCGCGATGAGGATCGACTTGTGGGCAAGGAGCCATTGCGTTTCCGCACTATAGACGGTGCCCAGATCCTGTCAAAACTGGCCAGTTACCTCGTGTTGAGGAGCTGTGCCACCACGGCAGATGGCAAGGAGAACGGCATGCCAGAGAGCCCTCCACTACTGCACTGATTTCCAAGGAGCTTCTGGGCTAACACTGAGGGGCTGAGTCCCTGCGCTGCAAGCATCCGAGGTGCGGTTTGGTTGCTGCTTCCAAGGTCACCAAAGAAGCTTTTGGCTTTGGGCACTCAAGACTGTGTATCTAGCAAGGGAGGAGAAAGAAAGCTTCTGCCCTTGAAACGCTCTTCACCGGTAGAGCTCAGCTAAAGGGAATCTGTGCCTTCTACCATGTTTCCTACTGACCTGCTAGACCTGGTGCTGAAGGTGGATTATCCAGGGCATTTGCCATACAATCAGTACAGAAGCATGTCAACAGAAGACAACAAAATTTAGAATGGTATGCTTGGGGCCGCAAGAGCACCATTATGTGGGCGAGAAAACTAGTTTGAGAAGGAGGCTGCGGCAGCAGCTGCAAACAATGCAGGAAGCACCTTGCGGCACCAATAGGCTCCAAAAAGTGTCTTGACAAATGACAATGCAGAGGGTCTGTATCAGCTCTCGCTCAATGATTCCAGATCACACTGCTCGGTGTACAAGCTGCACGAAACAATTTCTAACTGCCAGCCCAGAAAATTCCATATGAGAAGCTGGAAATCAAGCCACAGTCTCTCCTTCTGCCGCTTATAGAAGCGAGGCTCGCGTGACAGCTGTGCTGAAGATGCCTGGAAGAGAACAGTATCTGTCTTGCTCTTCCACAGCTGGGTTGGCTGGGCAGTGTGAACAGGCACAAACACTGGAATCTAGGCTGGCTTAGGGCTCAGATTTCGAGGCTGAACTAGGATTAAGGTTCAGTAGTGCTCAAATCTCGCTAGATCAAATTTCCACCATAGGACAGCATTTTCAATAGGTTTAGACTAAAAGGCCACACACTTCACTGCCTCTGGAGGCCTAGCTCAGTGACAGAGAGCAGCATGTGAAGCAGCTGTCTACAGAGAAAAAGAGAAGCAGTTCCAAGGATCTGACAGACCAGCAGCACATTGGGTTTGCCAATACTTCAGGATGCTGGTGTACGCTGTGCTACCAGATGCAAAATCCGCAGCGAGCTGAGAAGTATATTCATAAACTAAGAAGGTACATCAAGATGTCTGAAAACTGAATAGGGTGGGGAGGAATAAAACTAGTTTATTTTTCCATTAAGGCAATTTAATGTTCCCCGGGTGGAATTACAACCGCTCGTCCTTGGGAATTAAATTGAATTAGCAAAACGTTTTTGTTCATCAGCAGAATATACAATAGAAAATGGAACATGTCACTTTTTCTTTACGTCTTCTGCAGGACGATGCGCCTTTCTATTCATGGGGCAAGACAAAGCCCATCGGCCGGCCATAAAACCCTCCTGAACCAGCAAGACTGTTGGTGACTGTAGCTAACTTCACAGGAGCAAGGAATACAACCTTTTCCTTTGCTTTAATAAAAATTCCATTAGGGCTCATTATTGATAATTATGGCCACTGTTAAAGTTTCCCATTTCCTTGCCCATTTCCCCCACTAACTTAAAATATGCTCCAGTCTCATCACAAATTAATGTTTAATTAGCCATTAAGTTGAGTTAATGTTCCCGGCACAGTATGTTGCCTGCAGAATAACTGGGAACTAAAACTACATATTGGCTATTTCAGCATCTGCCTCTAGTGGGACCCACAACCAAACAGTAACCAACTACCTCCAATATATATAGTCACAAAATGCTATAAATATAGTACAGTAGAAGCTCAGAGTTCAGAGCACCAGAGTTACGAACTGACCAGTGGACCAAACACCTCGATTGGAACTGGAAGCATCCTATCAGGCAGCAGCAGAGACTGGGGCGGGGAATACATAATACTGTGTTAAACATAAACTATTAAAAAACGAAGGGACAGCAGCAATTTTCTTTTGCACAGTAAAGTTTCAAAGCTGTATTTAGTCACTGTTCAGCTGTAAACTTTTGAAAGAACCACCATAACATTTTGCCCAGACCTATGAACCAATAAGGGTCAAGATAACACACTTGTACACAGTATAACTGATTAACAAGCCTTATTTTAAAAGCCCCTCCAAACAAAATTCTATCAGCAGAGAAGTCACAGTAATTTTTTATTGCGCCAATCACTTAAATTATACAACTGGAGATAAGGCGCGCAGGAGGCGCACAGACTTGGGGTGGGGGCTATCTCCTGGAAAGCAGTGACTATGAAAAGCATTTAGTGGTTAGAGTGGACAAGCAACACAACTTGAGCCTCCAGTGTGATGCTGTGCCAAAAAAGAGCCAATGCTTCCCTCAGATGTATAACCAAGGTACTAGCTCACAGGAGCAGGGAGCTGATTGATCTCCAGATACAGCACTGGCAGGACTGACACTAAAAGACAGTCTACAGTTCTAGCGTCCACCTTTTAAAAAGGATGCTGGAAATTTGGACAGGAGACAGAAAAAGCCACAAAAATGATTCCACAGCCAGATAAAATGCCTGGCAATGAAAGACTTAAAGAGCTCAGTCAGTTTAGCTTATGAAAAAGCAGACTGGGAGGTGTCTTAATGACTGTTTCCAAGTACCTTCACGGGGAGAAAATACCAGGTACTAGCACAGCGGTTCTCAACCTTTTTAAGCTGAGCCCCCTCTTAGACTTACAATTTTTGGTTGCACTCCCCACCCCCAACCCAGATGAAAACAGACACATGCAAGGCTGGATGGCCTGCTGAGATGAGTCGGGGGTGGAGGGGGTGCTCCCTCCCCGAGTCCCACTGTGCGGAGCCACCGTCACTGCTCCCTCCCCCCAAAAAAATTCTTCCACATCCCCATAGGGGGGCACACCCCACAGTTTGAAAAGCTCTGTACTGAAGGGATCTTTAATCTAGCAGAGAAAGGCAAGAATGAATGGCTGGAAGCTGGAGCCAGACAAATTCAAATTAAAATCCTGGCACAAACTGTTAACAGCAAGGGTGATTAACCACTGGAACAAACTTCCAAGGGAAGTAGGAGATTCTCCACCTCATGATGTCTTCAGATTAATCCTCAATGGCTTTCTGGAAGAAAAGCTTTAGTGAAACAAGTTTCAGAGTAGCAGCCATGTTAGTCTGTATCCACAAAAAGGACAGGAGTACTTGTGGCACCTTAGAGACTAACAAATTTACTTCAGCATGAGCTTTCGTGAGCTACAGCTCACTTCTTCAGATGCACAGAATGGAACACGCAGACAGGAGATATTTATACACACAGAGAACATGAAAAGGTGGAAGTACGCATACCAACAGGAAGAGTCCAATCAATTGAGATGAGCTATCATCAGCAGGAGAAAAAAAACTTTTGAAGTGATAATTAAGATGACCCATAGAAGGTGTGAGGAGAACTTAACATAGGGAAATAGATTCAATTAGTGTAAAGACCCAACCATTCCCAGTCTCTGTTTAAGCCTGAGTTAATTGTATCTAATTTGCATATTACTTCAAGTTCAGCAGTCTCTCTTTGGAGTCTGTTTTTTTAAGTTTTTTTGTTCCAAAATTGCCACCTTCAAGTCTGTCACTGAGTGGTTAGAGAGGCTGAAGTGTTCTCCCACTGGTTTTTGAATGTTGTGATTCCTGATGTCAGATTTTTGTCCATTTATTCTTTTGCGTAGAGACTGTCCGGTTTGGCCAATATACATGGCAGAGGGGCATTGCTGGCACATGATGGCATATATAACATTGGTAGATGTGCAGGTGAACAAGCCCCTAATGGCATGGCTGATGTGATTAGGTCCTATGATGGTGTCACTTGAATAGATATGTGGACAGAGGTGGCATCGGGCTTTGTTGCAAGAATAGGTTCCTGGGTTAGTGTTTATGTTGTATGGTGTGCAGTTGCTGGTGAGTATTTGCTTCAGGTTGGGAGGCTCTCTATAAGCGAGGACTGGCCTGTCTCCCAAGATCTGTGAGAGTGAGGGATCGTCTTTCAAGATAGGTTGTAGATCTTTGATGATGCGCTGGAGAGGTTTTAGTTGGGGGCTAAAGGTAACGGCTATTGGCGTTCTGTTATTTTCTTTGTTGGGCCTGTCCTGTAGTACGTGGCTTCTGGGTACTCTTCTGGCTCTGTCAATCTGTTTTTTCACTTCAACAGGTGGGTATTGTAGTTTTAAGAATGCTTGATAGAGACCTTGTAGGTGTTTATCTCTGTCTGAGGAATTGGAGCAAATACGGTTGTATCTTAGAGCTTGGCTGTAGACAATGGATCGTGTGGTGTGTCCTAGATGGAAGCTGGAGGCATGTAGGTAAGTATAGTGGTCAGTGGGTTTCCGGTATAGGGTGGTGTTTATGTGACCATCGCTTATTAGCACAGTAGTGTCTAGGAAATGGACCGCTTGTGTGGATTGGTCTAGGCTGAGGTTGATGGTGGGATGGAAATTGTTAAAATCACAGTGGAATTCCTCGAGGGCTTCTTTTCCATGAGTCCAGATGATGAAGATGTCATCAATGTCTTTTGATTAGCAGCCAGTTAAGAGCACGTGCTTAATTCCAGCTATATTTAATCTTCAATGAGACTTACGCAGATCCTTAGGGACTTAGGTGAATTGTGGTTTTAGCTCTGAAATCCACCTCTTTTCTGTAATATCATTGTCAAAAGCTGGAGATGCCCAGATTCTAATTTCTTCCCATGCTTCCCTCCTCTGTACCATTTAACTTTCTCTAGCCTTCAGTTATTTCTTGCTTCCTCTTTGCTGTCCCATGCTCGTCTGTTTGTTGTGACAGTTTAATAAAGAACTTATTCAAAGGGACATAGTCTAGCAGTTTTGATCAAAGATGGAGGTTTTGTTCAAACGAACCATTTTACAAAACCAAATCTGAACAGGGATGTTGTAAAAACTCTTATCGGAACTCAAACATGTTAGAAACCTACATTCAGCAGCCTGGCATCCTGGCAGCACTTCAACATGTACTCAACTTTATGCATGTGCTTAAACCCTATTGACTTCACTGTGACTTAAGCATCCACTGAAGCACTTTCCTGAATAGGTTCTCTGAAAACCACAGTGTCAAATTGACAAGGAGAAAAGAAAGCGAACTTGACTATTTTCATTGTCCAAGCTGAGTAAAGCACAGAAATTAAATGAAAAGCATCACTTGGGGAAAGCAAAATAGATCTTTAAAGCTCTTTCAGTTATAATAGCCATGTTTCTTTTGCAAGCTAAGGAATTTTGTTTTTTTAAACAAAGTGCTGGGTTGAGTGGTTTATTTAGTTTTTGAGTCTGCAAAACACATGGAGATAAAAGGAATATTTAACCCTTTATTTCTTCAATGCTTACAGTATTCCAACACTGTAGCTGCATGCTCCAGACCAGTTGCTAGGGAAGGATGGAAAGGGTTGGTTGCAATCTCTCTTGGTTTACCCACTTCCTTACAGAACAGAAGCTTGCAAGGACCGAAGAGCCTCCCAAAGCGTCTGGCAAACTGGACTCAGGCTTCAGGCAAACACATATATAGATCATGTAAAAGTCAATGGTTCAGGCTCAGTTTCACTTTGAGATTTTGAGTCTTCTTGCACCTGAAACTCCATGCAAAGCCAACAGTACCACTGAAACCTTGGCGAGGGCTCCCTGAGAACAGACAGGTGGATATTTTGGGTCTCACCCTGTAAACTGGAATTCTGAATGGATGATGCATCTGGACAGGTTGCTCATTCTTGCTTCTCACAAAGACAGCTAGCTCTGGCCTGGTGGCTAGAATTTCAGCACTCCACACCCACTCTCCAACCGGCTACTTTCTTAGCACATAGCACAATAGCTAGTGCACCTGTCTGGTGTCTCCCCAGGAAAGGGGAGAGGATTATAGGTCACTCTCTAGGGACAGGACATTCCCACGCAGCAGGCTGAGGAGAAAGGGCATTTGCTGGTTCCAGATAAGTAGGCACCTCTTCACAGATGCTCCTGCCATTTTGATCCTCATAGGAAAGCAGAGCTCCTTTGCACGCACCAGGCAGAGAATGGCTGGAGGGGAGAGGCAGGCTGCAGCAGCTATGGGCATGCCAACACAGTCATGATGGAGCAGATAAATAGGCTGTGCTGGGCCTCCCTCAAAAGAACCACCAACCATCATACAACTTTAGTCAAAACTCAGATCTAACACCCATCTCTGCCACTGACTCCCTGTGCAGTCTCAGGGAAATCACTTCATCTCCGTGCCTCAGTTTCCCCACTGGTAAATCAGGGCCATTAATATTTCCCCCACCATACAAGAGTGATATGCCATCTCCTAAAATTTTCCTCAAAATCCATTTTTTTTTTGGTTGGATAATGGCTTTCCCAGGAAACACAAATGTGAAAATAAGGTTGAACATTTTGCTTTTTTCTTGAAAATTTTTTCAAAAGAAAATGTTTGACAAAAATGAAAACTTTGGTTTTGTCAGAATTTTTCTTGGAGGGAAAAAGATCATTCCCCCAAATGATCCAAGAAATGTCCGAACTGAGCCTACTCTAGAGTACATAAAATTGCTGACTCATTAAGAACGGGAGTTGCTTTAGAGATGTGTGCTCCATCCCTTTCTCCTGGTTTCCTTTACCAACTCTACCTTCCTGTGCCTCATACATCCCAGAGGATCAGAGCTGACGTATTTATGCCCAATGGGGCTGAGGCTTTGAAACAGGGAGAAGGATGTGATTTGGATGAACCACCATTTTCACTCCGAAAACTCTCATAGACTCATAGACTCATAGGTCAGAAGGGACCAATATGATCATCTAGTCTGACTTCCTGCACAAGGCAGGCCACAGAACCCCACCCATCCAATTTTAAAACAACCCCTAACCCAGGACCGAGTTATTGAAATCCTCAAAATTGGTTTGAAGACCTCAAGCTGCAGAGAAACCACCAGCAAGCGACTCGTGCCCCACGCTGCAGGAGAAGGCGAAAAACCTCCAGGGCTCCTGCCAATCCGCCCTGGAGGAAAATTCCTTCCCGACCCCAAATATGGCGATCTGCCTGGTTGTGTTTTGGTTCAAACCTTAACAGACGTAAGGTTAATGAAAACAACCTGCATGAGAAGAGCATCAAAACTGATCAATAAATAACCAGCACAGTCCATACACTCTCTGTATAATGCTGCTAACAAATATGGCTTAGATGTTCAAGATGCACAGAACTCCCCACACCTGGGTCCATCCCTAGACAGCTTGTGAGGATATATTTAGGTGCTGAATAATTGCAGATAAACCAATACACCTGGTTACTTTTCAGTGGGAAATCATGTCCATAACTTGCTTTCACAATTATGACCCTCAGATGGGTATTTATCTACACTGGACCTCAAGGAAATGTCCCTAAGTTATGCTTCTATTTAGAGCCAACATTCCCATAGGAACCAGCAAGGATTCCCTTTGCTAAGAGCAATGCTAACTCCATGCAAGTTTCTAGAAGGCCACTTACCACTCTGGCAGCATTATCTGACACTGAATGGGACTGAGGGCCCTCAGACCTCCCCTTAACAGGAAAGTGGAGGGTGGTTTGGACCCAATCACATATGAGCAGGCCACAATTCTAAGGGTAAAAGCAGAAATGTATTGCAAGATAGGAGCAAGGTGCATTGGCAGAGCCATGCATAGGCAGCCCAGCACTGAAACAAGTTAGGATCAAGAGACATTAGCAAAGTTGTAATGGGGGGTAGTGCAGGGAGAGAACCAGGCCGGGAACAGAATGAGGGGAGGTGACGATTGTGGGGCACTGGCACATCGGTGTGGGGGGAACCTTACAGAGAACCTGCCTACACTAAACCTCATTTTCTTGAGCGCAGTTTGTAGTTTAAGTGACTACAGCGTGGCACAACCCTCCCTCTTTTACCCCTACTACATATATATTTTTTAAAACTGTTATATAACCTTTTTCCAGTCAGACTCATTCCTACCTGCTCCCCTGTGCATCAGAGCTTACCAGTTTGCTGCATTTTCATCAGCAAAACAAAAACAGAAATACACTATTATGGGAAATGGCTCTGCTAAGATGGAACGTAATAGTAGTACGACTTTTAAAGTACCGCATATCCCGCTCTCCTAGGAAGAATTCCTTCCAACCTCACTCTAAAAAGACATTTTCCCAGTAGTAATTTCACAAGCACTCAGGATTGCTCTGTCACTGTGCTGCAAGTTCTTTGCAAAGGCAATGTTTTCCGACAACAACTGCCTGTCATGGAGAGCAGAGCACAAAGCTTTGTTTTTCTTCATATGATGGGAACTAAGAGGGAGAGAAAGGAATGTTGCTTTAGCTCTGGGAGTTTTGGGCATTGGGTGTTTCTTGGAATGCAGCATTGCTACCACTGCACCCGTGCAAAATGTTCTCCCACAAAAGAGCTGAAATTTATTTAAAAAAACCCAAAAGTTAGTCTACTTTGCCCGGGGCTACTTGATGTAAAACTGAAATCAGACAACAGACCAGCCTCCAAAATCAGTACCTCACTATTCCACTGTGCACTGTACTTGTCTGACTAAAACCAATTCATTATCACAGAATACAGCCAGGCTTAAAGCATCAAATAAAAACTCTGGTCCCTCTCACTCCAAATTCCAGTTCTCTGTAATGCTCCACCTCCCCTGGCTTTATTGAAAGTTTCATCCTTTTAAACTTCATCCTCACACAGGAAGGCAGGTCAACATCTTAAGGAGGGCATTCAGCTTCAGCTGATCTTTTACATATACCCTTCTGTACTGTGGCCGTTGGACCGTTCAGTTGAGTCTTGGATGCTGCTTTGCTGTTCCCTAGTGCAATGGCTCTCACACTAGGACCACTGCTTGTTCAGGGAAAGCCCCTGGAGGGCTGGGCCGGTTTGTTTACCTGCCGTGTCCGCAGTTCGGCCGATCGTGGCTCTCACTGGCCGCAGTTTGCCACTCCATGCCAATGGGGGCTGCAGGAAGCGGCACAGGCCGAGGGATGTGCTGGTCGCTGCTTCCTGCCACCCCCATTGGCCTGGAGCGGCGAACTGCAGCCAGTGGGAGCTGCAATCAGCTGAACCTGCGGATGCGGCAGGTAAACAAACCGGCCTGGCCCGACAGGGGCTTTCCCTGAACAAGCAGTGGCCCTTGTTTGAGAACCACTGTACTAGTGCAATGTGGACTTCACAGCCCGGGACATTAGTGCAGCTACTCCTGCAGAGATCCTTTGCGGATGAGCCAGTCTGTTAAGTTCACCGCTGTGAATGGCACTTCAAATTGGGATCAGGAGAATGTTATTTTACCCTGATGTCATTTTCTCCCATTCCTGGGTGGGGCAGCACCCCAGTGCACCAATGGCAGAATGGCCACCTCTTCAAACCTCCTTTTCCTCTGCCTAAATATTCCAAGCCTGGACATCATAACTCTCCTACTCCCTTACACCCTCTGTTGGATCTACACTAGGTATTACATTCTGTACCTCAAAACAGCACCCTGGAACCCCCATATTCAACACTGTCATATAACTATGATATATTCTGTACAAAGTATGCCTTGCGAGCTATTATTTTAAAAGTCTTGATCTGTTGAACATTAATATCCTATTGGATTATACATGCTATCACTGTATGGAAATTTATGATGTTTTGCTATGTGTGTGTTACTGACATATGCTGGAGGTTGGGAACACCCACAACCAATCCTTCAGATACAACAGTGGAGCAGCCAGACACGCTGATGGCCCACTGAAGGGAATCCACACTCCCAAGGACCATCCCAGGATCTGTATACAGTGGAGACTTCTCAGAGATAGCAAGGAGACAATGGAGACTGCTTGACTCACGTCAAAGCAAAGGGTCTTTCCAGCAAGCTGGAAGAAACTACAAAAGAGGGAAAGTGACGTCATTACTTGGCCTCACTTTCCCCCCACAACTCAACGTCTGGAAACACATCTGGAGGACAAAGTCTGACAAAGGGAAGGTGGTCCTGGGCTGGAGATGAGTTCCAGCCTGTGTACTGAAGATCTGTGACCAGCTTGTACTAACAGGGTGTGATACCACTTGAGTCAAATCCTGTCTAGTATATAGACCTTACACTTTGAATTGATTTTATTTCTCAAGTAACCAACTTTGATCTCTACGCTCACTACTTACAATCATTTAAAATCAATCTTTCTGTAGTTAATAAATCTGTTTTATATTGTACCTAAAACAGAGCGTTTTGACTGAAGTGCTTGGGAAATCTGCTCAGGTTACAAAAGCTGGTGTACAATCACTTTCCTTTGTAGAAGTGATGAACTTAATGAACTTACACTGCTCAGGCTTCTGACAAGGGCAGGACAGTACAGCCCTGGGGTGCAAGGCTGGGGAGCTGGGGGGAACTGGCTGTCGCCTCTCTGTTGTTGGTTCACGAGTATTCATGTAACTCAGTTGAGTGTGTCCCTGTCTGTGTAAGTGAAGCACCTGCCAGAGGTTTGTGGCTTAGCAACATCATCACAGTGTGACAGGAAGCCCAGGGTAGCGGGACACAATCCAGGTTGCTCCCTGTGAAGACATGTCACACTAGGAGTCAAACTTTATCAGCTTTCTGTCTGGTCTTCCTATGGGTCTTCCTATTATTCTTTATCATCTGTATCTCAGTCTCTCTCAGCATGCTCAGCGTTGTCCAACACAGAGGAAGGCACAATTCCCTTGCCAAATAATTCAGTCTGTGCAGCACCTCGCACATTTTGGACACTACTATAATAGAAGTAACACAAATAATAAATAAATAATAATAATTTGAAAATGGTTCATTGGCTATATCTAGTCTTGGAAGGAATGGATTTTTTTTTTAACATTGGTAAATATGTGTAAACATTGATTTCACCATAAACACCCAAACGGGAGAAAAAATATTTCCATTGCTAATAACTGAAATCTACAGAACTTGCTTGAGTACCTATTAGAGACTCTTACATAATTGTCTGACACTCCCACAACTTTATGCCACTGAAAATGTAAATAGAAAAAATAAGTAAAAATGCTTAAAATCAAACGTAGATATTATCTGTTAAAATAATCAAAAATAAAAAATGAATTTGGCCAAGCCTATTTACAGCTGTGCTTCCCTTACGGCCCTTGCCCAGGATGCTTTGATATGCAGACAACATAGCAAGATATTAATATCTGAGCAGAGAGATTAGATGCAAAACTAACTTATGCTATACTATTAAAATGTTTCCGGTTTCAGCCAAATTAGCTGCTTATTATCAACATTGTTGTCTATTCGGAAGAGAGTAGGGGCTAAAAATTTAAATAAATGAGAACAGAGGGTTATAGAAGATTTAAAATAGACTGCGGTTTGGCACTGTGAAACAACACATGTGCTTGCTTATAAGATGAACTGCATCAAGGTTTGATTGGAAGAAATACTCAGCATAACCTGCCCCTCTCCCCCACCCCCACTTCTATCACTGGACTTATTGATCATACTACTCACATGATGGGAATAAAAATAGCTGGGGAATAGACATATTTTATTCCTGCTATCTGTATATTTCTGGTCTATTTTATATACCCACATATCATATATTCTCATACGTGCTTTATAAATGCTCATGCATTGTGTGTATTTACACATATATATTTGTTCACACAAAGTATACGTGAGCATTTAGACACATCGATAACACTTATTTGGTTTGATTTTAACAAAGAACACAGCAGAACCCTTTTTTTAGGGACATGAACAGCATTCTGATAAAATAAGGTTTGGGTATAAGAGGGTTAAAGTTAGCAGGTACATGGCTTAATTTCACATACAAGTTTCTTATCACAGGGATTTGGACAAACAGGCTTTGGCTTTACAGTTCAGGCTCTAGAAGCCTACAAAACCTGCGGAAGGACGCCCTCAAACATGCACAGCCTGGAGTGCTACTTACAGAGAATCAGCCAGAGCCACCCTTCATTTCCAGCTACAGTGAAGCCTGGCCATTAGCTAATGCCCCAAATTCTTGCAGTCATTCCTCGGTGTCGCACACCTGAACTCAACCCGCCCCCCAACTCAGGCCAGCGGTTAACAAAACCTAGCAGTAGAGGAAGGCTGAACATATCTTTTCCCTCTCCTAGGCCTGCTCTACCGCTCAGGAACGCTGAAAGGAATGCAATTTATTATTTTTTAAAGGCACATAGCAGCTGTGATTCTCACTAAAGAACAGAGTGGAGCCAGTAGAAGCAGCACCCTCTCCTGGCAAAAATGCCGCTTGTTTCCAAGGTTTGTCTCTATACGCACTAGCAAAAACAAAAAAAGGCTGTCCTTTTCAGCTGGCCCGAGCTTGGCAGATGAGTCACAGCAGTGAAGAGACAACGCCACCAACATTCACTGGGAGGAAGCCAGTGAAATGCCTAGCAACCTCCGCTGCTTGCCGCTGGCGAGAGCGAGCCTGTGTTTGTGTCTGTCTCTCTCACTCGCTGGGAGAGGGAGTGTGAGGAGCGGGCCTCTTCTAAGCAGTTTCCTGGAGGAAGGATGCTTTGTTTTCCGATTTACAAAATTCCAAAGCAAGCCACCAGAAAAGCAGAATGCCCCTTCCCCTCCCCGAGCCATGCAGCCTGTCCATCTTCTGCTGACAACAGGTATTTCATGGAGGAATTATACAATGGCAGGGGTAAAGCCTCTTCTTGCATTGAACTTCCCAGTGTCTACCATGCGGGTATATCGGCACCGTGGGAGCATTGGCAACTGCTGCAGTTAAGGCTGTAGAAGTGTTTCCATTCTAACCTTCATTTTTAGTCACTTCTCAGAACCCCAAAACTCTCTCTTCCCACCCTCTTCACCCAGCCAGCAAGGAGACGCATGGTACGTCTACATTGCAACTGGACTGGCTAGCCTGGGCCAGCTGACTTGGGCTTGCAGTGCTTGGGGTAAGGGGCTTTTTAATCGTGGGGTAGACATTTGGGCTTAGCTGCAGCCCAAGCTCCTGGACCCTCCCACCTTGCAGAGTCCTAGGCCTTGGCTACACTGGCGCTTTACAGCGCTGCAACTTTCTGGCTCAGGGGTCTGAAAAAACCACCCCCCTGAGCACTGCAAGATACAGCGCTGTAAAGCGCCAGTGTAAACAGTGCCGCAGCACTGGGAGCGCGGCTCCCAGTGCTGCAAGCTAAACCTCATGAGGATGTGGAGTACGTGCAGCGCTGCGAGAGCTCTCTCCCAGCGCTGGTGCTGCAACCACACTCACACTTCAAAGCGCTGCCATGGCAACGCTTTGAAGTTTCAAGTGTAGCCATACCCCTAGACTCCAGCCCAAGTGCGAATGTCTACACTGCAATTCAACAGCCCTTTAACTCAAGGCAGCTGGCATGGGCCAGTCATGGGTTTTTAACTGCAGTGTAGACATACCCTCACGAGCTCTAGATTTTATTACTATTCATAACTTATTCATATTAACTATAGGGAGACAGTGTGTTTAAGTGATAGAGCACAGGACTGGGACTCAGGTGACATGGCTCTGCCACTGGCCCCCTGATGACCTGGAATAAGTCACTTCATCATTCTTTAGGCCTCAGTTTCCTCATCTGTAAAACAGGGATAATGACACTCTCCTCCTTTATAAAGTGCTTTGAGAGCTGCTAGTGAAAAGTACTATGTAAGACACAGATACTATTATTACTTGTATCACAGTTCTGCTTAGAGGCCTCAGTGAAGATCAGATCAGTACTGTGCTAGGAGCTGTACACACATGTAGTAAGAGACAGTCCCTGCCCCAAAGAGCTTATAATCCAGTCAGGACAAAGGAGCAAGGGTGGGAAACCCTTTGCAGGTCTGCAGTTCAGGTAACTTGTCTTTTGGAACAGCTCTTGTTCTACTCAAACTAAGCTCTCCAAAAGCCCCTGCTGCATCTGGAAACCTATGTGTGTCCCTGACAAACAATGCACCTAACATTTCCAGTGGCACGTCCTGATTTCTGAGCGCCCCACTTCGTTCTAACCGATTTGGGGCATGGAGGAGCTAATGGAAGGTCTATCAAAATTCTCCCATGCAAAACCGAACACAATTCAACCTCTTACTTTCTTTACAAAGGTGCGTGGAGGCTCTTCAACAAATCTGTGCGCCCTTTTCAGGGTAACTAAGGCAGAATAGGGACATGCCAGTCTCACTTGCTAAAGTTTTCAGCTGAGTCTTTGAAATGCTGGCCGAGGACACCGGGGCTAACCCTTCTTCTTCTTCTAAGAAGCGTCATGGGATCTCTACTGCCCAAGCAGAAGAGACAGGGCTCATCCAAACCCACCCACGCACACTTGGACAGTAAACTGAATCATACCCCAGAACAGAGGGCTAAGTTGATTCTTTCAAGATTTGAACATGTCATTCAAAGAGCTTTAGGCATTTCAAACCGGAGGCTTAGGTGCTCTCAGCTGTCTTCTTGAGTGGTACAACCACCAAGCAGAGGAAGGCCAAGGAGAAGAACAAGATGCCAGCACAGACCCCTGTGCAGCAGTGAACTTGCCATAACGGGGTTTATATACGAGACATCAGTGACGCAGAGCTCGTGTGAATTTTACCCACAGAGTGTGAGTGGCAAAGCTGGGAACAACGTTTAGGTTCCCCAGGTCACTGGGCAATGCTCTAACTGATAGATCATCCTGCCCAACAATGAAGGTAAACACCACGTGACTGCTATTAGCTGTGGTCTATCTGCATCACAGCAATATATCTGAGGCGATGCTAGAGAGAATTGTTGACAGATTCTCACTTTCCCCTATGCTGTTTACAATTACTTCTTAGAAACTCGAAAACAAAAATGTCTTTCTCTCCCTCCCCCATCTGTCGATTTCTCGTTGGCAAACGTCGACAGCATTTTTCTTCCCGTCTGGGTTTTTTCATACTTTTCGGGTTGTTGTTTGTTTTTGTATTTTTAATTGAGCACAAGCCAATGTGGCAATAGCCTCTTTGTTTTTCTCCTTACTTGCCAAACATACTAGCAGCCATGCCCTCACCTCCTTTCTGGGAACAGGGTTCCCCAGTGAATTTCAATTAAGAGGATCTTTCAAGCGTACTTCATTTTCCTCTCCTTTTCCCCTTCCCTCACCTTGTTTAAAAACATTTAAAATATATATGTAAAATATTAATATATGGAGATACACCTATCTAATAGAACTGGAAGAGACCCTGATAGGTCATGGAGTCCAAGCCCCCTGCTTTCACTAGCAGGACCAAGTACTGATTTTGCCCCAGACCTCTAAGCGGCCCCCTCAAGGATTGAACTCACAACCCTGGGTTTAACAGGCCAATGCTCAAACCACTGAGCTATGCCCCACTAAAGAGGACTTAAACCTCCTCTTCCCCTACAGTGCTATGAATCCAAACATGACAGCACTGGGATAGTACTGCAAGAAAATTAATGCGTGAAACTAAGTGCTTTGGTTTCACTATCCAAGTTGAGCACCAAACTTTGCCTCAGTTTCCTCATCTGTAAAATGGGAATAATGATACTGACCTCCTTTGTGAAGCTGTTTTGAGACCAAGGGATGGAAAGCATCATAAAAGAGCTAGGTGTTACTATTATAATTGATACTCAATAGGTTATAAATTATAGATGTCTGGCCCAGATCATGAGAACAAGGCGTGTGTGTCTGAAGATAAGAATGAGTCTGATAGAAATCATTCCATTGAACTCAGCAATGCCATCTTCTCAGGCTTTTTGGGGAGCATCATCAGATCTTTTAACAGACAGATGTACTACAACCTAGTTAGATTCTGGCAAAGAAGAATTCTTTAGCCTAAAAATCAGAGTTTGTCATCAATGACCTTGTGCAGTTTGAGGTAGGTCAGGCTAGAGGCCTGGAGCTCTGTCACTTGCTTTACCTTGACCATCACTCTGACATTCCCTCTTCTCAGAGAGGTAAGAGACAGAACAACATTTGCCAGGGAGTCACTTAATTCCCTAAAGCTAGGACCATCCATGCCGCCAGTTTCCCTGGTAATCCAACATTTAAAGGTACTGAAGCCATGGTCCTCACTCAAGAACATAACCTGCTGCCAGCCAGATAGCGGACAGGGTCTGTACACCCCACTGCAAGACGATATTCTACCTCTGTGCTTAGAAAGGCAGAAATTTAGCATCTGAATTTCTCACAGTAATTAACATATTTATCCTCCCAAGACCCCTTTGCTACTATCCCCATTTTACAGACAGGGAACAGGGCCACAGGGTAGATTAAGAGATGTGTCCAAGGTCATGTGGCAAGTCTGTGGCAGGGTTAGGACTTTAAGTCAAGTCTCTGGAGTCTCAGCTCGGGGTTTTATGTAACAGTCCCTCCCAGGATGCATCAGGACCTTGTCCAGGTGGTAAAGGAAATCCACAAGGAAAGGTGTAACATATTTCACTGCACACTGCAGACTCCCTGAACCAGATCCAGTTCTCATTCACGTCAAGGGGCAGGGCCCTAGTGTTCCTTTGATAACCCAGCATGTTGTGGGTCAAATATTCTCCCACTCGGGAAGCAAGCAGCTACAGCTGACTTGATTTTAAAGGCTCTCATAAGAACATAAGAGCGGACATACTGGGTCAGACCAAAGGTCCATTTAGCCCAGGATCCTGTCTACCAACAGTGGCCAATGACAGGCACCCCAGAGGGAATGAACAGAACAGGGAATCATTAAGTGATCCATCCCGTCGCCCATTCCCAGCTTCTGGAAAACAGACGCTAGAGACACCATCCCTGCCCATCCTGGCTAATAGCCTTTAAGGAACCTATCCTCCATGAATTTGCCTTGATCCTTTTTGAACTCTGTTATAGTCTTGGCCTTCATAACATCCTCTGGCAAAGAGTTCCACAGACTGACTGTGTGTTGTGTGATGAAATACTTCGTTTTGTTGTTTTAAACCTGCTGCCTATTAATTTCATTTAGTGATGCCTAGTTTATGTGTTATCACAAGGAGTAAACAACAGTTCTCTATTTACTTTCTCCACACCAAAAATGAATTTATAGTCCTCTATCCTTGCCCCCCTTAGTCATCTCTTTTCCAAGTGGAAAAGTCCCAGTCTTATTAATCTCTCCTCGTACGGCAGCCATTCCAAACCCCTAATAATCTTTGATGTCCTTTTCTGAAGCTTTTCCAATTCCAATATATCTTTGTTGAGATGGGGCGACCACATCTCCACAAAGTATTCAAGATGTGGGCGTAGGATGGATTTATACAGAGGCAATATGATATTTTCTGTCTTATTATCTACCATAACCCTTTCTTAAATGATTCCCAACAATCGGTTCGCTTTTTTGCCTGTCGCTGCACATTGAGTGGATGTTTCAGAGAACTGTCCACAATGACTCCAAGATCTCGCTCTTGAATAGCAACAGCTAATTTAGATCCCATCACTTGATACGTATAGTTGGGATTATGTTTTCCAATGTGCATTACTTTGTATTTATAAACACTGAATTTCATCTGCCATTTTGTTGCCCAGTCATCCCGTTTTGAGACCTCCTTTTGTAGCTCTTCGGAATCTGCTTGGGACTAAACTATCTTGAGTAGTTTTGTATCATCTGCACATTTTGCCATCTCACTGTTTACCCCTTTTTCCAGATCATTTATGAATGTGTTGAATCGGACTGGTCCCAGTACAGGGCACTAGAGGACACCACTATTGACCTCTCTTCGTTCTCAAACCACAGCACTCCCCTACTTCTTGTTTGATCACCATGAACATGTAACTCACAGTCCATCCCAACTATGACCTGTCTGAGCAGGAAACACCCAGACTGCCTTACCTGCACACTGAAACCAGCCTCATCTGTAGAGGGTGGGGGGGGGAAGGCACCAGGAGGCGCTGGGAGGTTCCCGAGATCATCTCCAGGAAGTGGTGGTGGCGGTGGTGGCAGAGGGAAATCTACAACAGATAATCACAGGATTTAGGCTTAAGATGGTGCAAACGAGCCAACAAAGTTAACCACACAGGGAGCAGGGAATGAGGCCAGCGGTTAGAGCAGGACCCTGGGCAGTCAGGATTCTTGGGTTCTATTCCCAGCCGTTCCACTGACTCATTGTGTGACCTTGAACAAATCATTTAACTGATACGTGCCTCAGTTTCCCCTGGCTGCCAAAGGAAGTTAACATCATCCACCTATTTCACAGGGGGCTTATGAGGGTTAATCAATGTTTGTAAATTGTTCTGAAATCTTTGGATCCAAGGCTTGAGGAGCCACTTGCCAGCTCTTCTTCATCTCTACTGCAGTGAACCCAGAAATGCCTTAACCCCTTAGTATCAAAGGGGTAGCCATGTTAGTCTGGATCTGTAAAAGCAGCAAAGAATCCTGTGGCACCTTATAGACTAACAGAGGTTTTGGAGCATGAGCTTTCGCAGGTGAATATCTACTTCGTCAGATGTATTACTGCATGCATCTGACGAATGCATGCATGCATCTGATAATGCATGCATCTGACGAGGTAGGTATTCACCTACGAAAGCTCATGCTCCAAAACCTCTGTTAGTCGATAAGGTGCCACAGGATTCTTTGCTGCTTTAACCCCTTAGGAAAGTCTCAAATACATCCAGGGTGAAAGCTGATATTGGATAGCGAGCCTCTAAAGAAAGCTGTGGTGTTCCTAAATCAATGCTCAGTGGACATACTGCCGCAAATCTACATAAAGAGGGAGATTTGGGGGCCTGGAGGATAGATTTTTTTTTCTTTTTCCCCCCTTTATTTTTTTCAGATGCAAGGACTGTGATGGTCTGTAGAGCACCTAACACAACAGGGCCCTCATTAGGGCTTCTAGGAGCTGCTGTTATACAAGCCACCAATAGAGAACAATACTGCTACGCATTCAGATTACCCTGAGAGAGCTCTTTTTCTGTGCCCCTTATGACACAGACACGTGAAGGATGCAGAATGGTGTATAAGCAGCATGAAAGCCAGGGCACTGAAGGAGATATGATGGGGGGAAATACAGGTTAGTTTAACTCCAGCACTGAATTTAGTTTCCTGGGAGAAAGTTTACTGTAATTCTGGCTGCTTTGGGATAAGGCTCTGTGCTGGCAGCGTTGTACAGAAAGGCTCACTGCTGGCTCTCCTGTGGGCGTGTGTGCGTGGATTAAAACAAAAATATTAGTATTTTAAACAAATAATGCCAGTGTTGATCCAGGGGCTGCTGCTGAGTTTGGTCACTTGCAGACACTGTTTTAGTAAACACAGGCTCCCTTGGTAACAACTGTCCCATGTCCTGATGCCTTGACCAGCAGCTCAATTGTTTATCTTCCAGGTGAGAGCTCTGGGTGCTAACTCCAAGTTGCCAGGAGGCCGGGTTGAAAGCACTTCTCACAAAGCACTTGGAGGGGCTCCTTAACCAGAGAAATGGGGGTGACATTAGCTGGCTACATCCAGAACGCCTCTCCCCCACTTTCGCCTCAATTTGCTTTCACTTTTGAACATCAGCAATGCACACGCTAATGTGTCTAATGCAGGGGAGGCCGCAGGCAAATCGTCAATAGGACATGCAGTGAGCAGGATTCAGGCTACATAAGCAATGCGAGGTGGTGTGGGTGGGGAGTCCTGGGAAGCTTTGGGTCAGGTTCCATTGTTACAGACTCTAGTAGAACCTACAGAGCTGACCAGACATCTCATGCAGTCTGGTATCCTGTCTCAGAGAGGGGCCAGTGCCAGCTGTTTCGGAGAAAAGAGCAAAAACTCCTAGTGTACAATTATGGATCAACGCTTCCCTGACGGTAGTTTCTTCCTAACCCCATGCAGTCAGTGATGGCTTACACCTTGAAGCACGAGGGTTTGTATCCGTTATAAATTGCTATTCTAAAACAACAGAGCTGGGAATGTTCTTATTATGCATAGAAATGTCTAATCCTAAATCTTAGACTGTTCAGTATCATGAAGCAGTGTGTTCCACAGGTTATTTACGTATTATGTAAAATCATTTCTTTGTATCAGTGTTAAGTGTGTTGTTTTAAAACTGCATCATGTGCCCCCTTTATATTGATCTCAGGAATAACTTTCATGGTGTCAGAGATCGGGGGGGGGGGGGAGGAATCATGTTGCATTGATCTTCTGTTAGCAGTAGCTGGATATGCCTATTACCTGTATCACTGAAGCACCTACGTAACTGAACCAAGGATCTGTTCCTCCCTGTCCTAGGTGCTGGACAAGTAAAGGATGGTCCCCAAGACCTTCCGGTGGGTTTGGGCAATGGTGAACCTTGATTCTTCCTGTGTCTTCACTTTCCTGCATTACATAACTATGATCAGATTACAGCTCGAGATCTTGTTCTATGTTTGTACAGCTCCAAGCACAACAGGGCCCTGCTCCACGATAAGCAGTCCTATGCAATACAGTAATACAAATAAATAATTATGACTATATTCAGAGGGAGAACTTCCCTCTTCCTGGACACTTTTACACCTTCTTTGTACATAACCTTGTGGCCCCAAAAATAAGGATCAGACATACCAAGGGCTTGATACTTATTCTAGCTCAGCCCACAGGATATCTCCCAGTGCTTAACCTATCTGGTGCCCCATGCATAGCTTCTGCTCCACCAACATGGCACACCCTGGTGTGCACCAGGCAAGGACTCACCCTGCCAAGGCCGAAGTTTGCAAAGAAGCAGAATATAGGGCCAGACTGCCTTGGATCTTGTGTCAGAAGGGGCACAATCCACACCGGGACAACACTACAGTCTGTGTCAGGGGTTGATCCCATGTTCATTTAACACCAGTGTCCATTCTGGTCTGGGGGCACTTGCAGCTTGCTACACAGATTCACTGCAGCATATCCTTAGCTGGTGTAAACTGACAATGGAGGTATGACAGTTTATACTGGCTGAGGATCTGCCCCATAGATTTTAAGCCCAGAAAGGTCCATTATGACCACTCACAGTCTGATTTTCTACTTGATACAAGGACCAGAGAAAGTCACCGAGGGATTTCTGTATTGAGCCCAGCACTCCTGGTTGATAGCAATGCCGTCTCTTTCTCCCAGTGTCGACACAGTTTCCGTCAACACTTTTCTATGAGAAATCTCTTAGGATTCCCGAGAATTTTGCAGAAATCTTTTCCTTGCACTCCCATGTAATTCAGACACCGGAGTGGAGTGCACCCCTCTCGGTCTCTCTTCTGTCACACCACTCATAGAATTGCTCTTCTTTGGCTTTAGACCATGCTACATGCCTCTTAGCTCCCACTTCTAGCTCTGACACCGATTCTCTACAAACCCGCCGCCTGCAGTTTAGTTTATAATGAATTCCAGCCCAAACCTCTTCCCAAACTCGGCTGATCTGCCTGCAGAACCTGTCTCTTCCAAGCCCAAGAGCTTTTCCCCAGACAGCCACTCTCACCTGCCTTTTCTCCCTTGGAGTTAAGGAACCACACTGTCAGCTTCTCACTGCTGGGTTCCACCTGCTGCTAACTGTGCGAGTCACCGTATGGCACTCTGTTATACCAAAGCATCATCTCCATTCTATTTCCAGACGTGACAAAGCAAAGTGCACTGAAATCATGCCCACGTCTCTCCCTCTGCGTAATATGCAGACACGCACCGTGTGTTTATTCTCCTCTCTTTCAACCTCCACCAAGCTCCTCTCTTTCTTGCCCCCCACAGGGCTGAAGGAGCTGTCAGCAGCAGTTGCCAGACAGGCCCGATCCTGTGATATCTCAACGGCCATACCCTGGCAAAGAGCCCTGGTGCTTAAAGCGTTGCTATGTCTGCACAGAGGGGATAACTGGGGCAGAAAAGAGCTAAGTGACTGGCTCAAGATTACACTGGAAATCTATGGCAGAGCCAGGAAAACTCCATCCGGTGCTTTACCCACAAGCCTACCCTCGGTACCTGAATCATCATTCATCATGATGACAAAAGGCTTCTTTATATACACCTCCTGGCTTTATTTCAGATCCCTGACAGCCAGCCACAAAGCCTTACCCTTATTGCTAGGCTCGGAAGGATTAGGTTTGCATCGGTAAATGTTGGTAAACATTGATTTCGCTGTACACACGCACACCAACAAAAAAAGGTTTCCATCCACCTTCATCAACATTTACAGAGAGGCAAAGTAAGAAAAACACTGCTGGAGAACTTAAAGAGAATTTGATTTAAGAAGATTTACTTTGTATATTTTGACATGTGATGTTAATCCCTCCACACCACATAATTTCATGGCACTGAAAAAATAGACAAAAATTGAAGATAAAATTGCTTAAAAAGCAAACATTGATCTCTATCAAAATTTGACAACATTTAAATCAAATTCTGCCTAGCAGGGCCGGCTCCAGGCACCAGCGCAGCAAGCAGGTGCTTGGAGCAGCCAACGGAGAGGGGCGGCACGTTTGGCTCTTCAGCGGTGGGTCCCTCAGTCCCTCTTGGAGGGAAGGATCTGCCGCCGAACTACAAAGTGGCAGCATTAGAGCTGCCACCGAATTGCCGATCGTGGCTTTTTTTTCCTCCTCCTTCTTTTTTCGCCACTTGGGGCGGCAAAAGCATTGGAGCCAGCTCTGCTGTCAAGCCTACTAATTGCCATGGAAGTAATTCTGTATGTTTCAGTAAAATAGGCTTTTTTTCTTTTCTAGTAAGTTTCGATATTTCATTAGCGTCTTTGCCAAACATAAATCCAAAGAATACACACCTATACAAGAAAGGGGGCCTTAAAACTTCCTGGGAATATTTGGATTTTTGCCACAGGGTACGCAAAGACCCCAAAGTGGGTGCCCAGTTAGCATACCAGACTCCTCTCTCACTCACAGCCCATCCCTGCAAACACAGTGAATCCTAGTGGGTGCTGATGGCTGTAAACACTGTGCTTGGCTATGAGCATTTGCAGGATCAGGCCTATAAAATCTGCTCCAGTGTTTTCAAGGGGAATCTGTTTGCCAATTGGGAAGTGAAGTGCATCAAAGCAAATGGCCTCCACTGACTAACACAACTGTTACTGGGAGATTCTAGACCTGGGAAGGAATCATAGGTTGGTAATTTCCAGACACATGTAGAGGTCTGCTGCCTGGCCAGAACAGATTATTTGAAAAATCAAAACAAAACATCTTTTCTGGAACAAGCAATAACTTAAATGAAATAAATCAACCAGCAAAACAAGATTCATGCTTGTGTGCCCAGATCACTGACTGACATCAGAAAGCTACAGGATTAGATGTTCTTCATTACTCTCCTATTATCATGAGTACTTCTAATTCTGAAGTCGGTTTAGTGCTGGTTAGAAATATCCAGAGAAAAAACCTCTTCTGTTTATTCTCAGAACAGAAAGACCAAGGGCAATGGCAGAACAAAATTGCTCCCTACTGGCTCCTCCCGCCCCCTCCTCATGTGCTTCAGCTCTGAACGGATGATATCTAAGGATGAGAATGAGGGGATAATGCAGGCTCCAGTGCCAAGTCCTTAGCCTCTGCCAAAAAGGTCAAACAAAGGGCTAATTAGTGGCAGTTTGTTATGGTGGTTTTTATAATTGTGGCATATTGAAAACTGTACTGGAAATTGCAAGCTATCAGAGAGAGAGAGAGAGAGTGTTTTCCTGGTCCTGTCTGCAGGCTAACGGACTCTGTGGGGAAGCAAGCAATTAGAGTCAGTCTGGAAACAGCCAGATTAAAGCAAGGTGGGGAAAATTGTGCCTCCTTGTTTTAGGGAGCAGTCTGCTTTGTCTCTCTCTGATTTAGGGTTCTTGTGTACTATTGTTCTGAATTCTAAAAAATAAATCTGTGCTACTTTGCAACCTTTCAGCAAGAGTATTGTATGTTATTATCTAACTTCTCTCTGTGTACACCACGAACATAACAGGAACGTGCTCACTTACACACTAGCCCTGGCACCCCTAATTCATTTAATATCAGCCAGAGAACCTTCCGAGTACTTACTCTTGACCACTACTAACCTCTCTCTCTCTCTCTCTCTCTCTCTCTCAAACACACACACACAGACACAATTATTCTATAGTAACAGTCCCAAAGCACTGCACTATTGCAATGTACTACAGTATTATTAACGACAAACCCCACAGCTTACAGTAGTGACACTGCAGAGTTTTTATATACGCATTGTCCTGGATTTGAATCAGTGACCTTCCGGTGTGAATTTGTACCCTATTTTCAATCCTATGAGCCATCAAGTTTCCAGTATAAACAAGTCATAGGATCACTGGCCCTTTGAAGGGAAGATGGGCCAGCCACACCTGTGCCATAATTAATTAACTGCTTCCCAGGGCTAAGATGGTCAGGTGATAACTTAATGGACCTTGGGCCTTATAGAAGGACAGAGACCAGCCTGCAGTTGGAACCACAGGGAGTGGGAAGGCTCCGGTGGAAGGCACTGAGCCAGGGTTTGCAAGAAGTGGGGCACTCCCAGGGAACCTGCTTTGGGGCTGAGAGCTCTATAATAGCTCAAGGACAAACTCTCAAATGTAGCCTGGATAGGGCCTGGGAACAGGGCTCAGAGGATGGGCTGAAGAGAATCCCTGAGGGGCAGAAGAAATCTTTATTGTTAGGACTCTGTAGTTTGGACTCTTGCTACCCTGGAAGAGATTAGGTTTGTTTGGGACTTGGTCAGAGCCACTTTTCCAGCACAGATGGGGGCATGGAGATGCATGACACCCTCCCACCTCAGAAAGGAACCTGAGACGGGGAGCACGAATAGTGCCACATTCACCCAGTAGGGTGCGCTGCAGGGAGGTCATGCCTTATGACAAAACATTTATCTACAGAATTTTTGTTGCTGCTGCTGTTTTTTAATGTATGTTATTTGACCAGGTGAGGTGTTTAAGAAACCAAAATAGCATTTTTTTTCCAGGAGCACTGCAGAAAGAAATCGACAAACAGTCATTTGAGCCCACATTTATATATTCAGAACAGTCACATGACTGCATATTATTTGCATGATCTATCTAAACATGCTAATTCAGCCTGTGATTACTACGTCTAACTAACATGCCTGCCAGAGTCACTCTTTAGACTGCCATGCTCTTTACCAGCTGTTAATCTTCCCATGTTAACGACGTTTGCTAATCACTGTATTAATAAGCAGCTAAAAACAACTGGCTAATTTCACTCTCAGCATTTAAAAAAGGAACACTGACTCTGTCAGATAGTTGCACTAAAAATTTACTGCACCACCTGTTAGCTGAAATATTGTTTTTATGGATTTACATTGTAGTAAAAGGTCACTGGCTGTTTAAAACTTAAGCAGTTTTAATTAATCTAAAAGTCTCTTAACTGTACAAAAAGGAAGCTCAGAACAAACAGCAGCAGGGACTCTAATTAAAAGGGCCAATTCATCTAATTTTATTTGGGGTTAATTATTCAGGATTCACTCTCTGATGTGTATGGAATAGCAATTAGTAATTTTAGTGGTTTGAAGAACATTGGAGGTGTAATCAGTTAAAATGAGTGAGTGTTTACAACACAAGATGGTGAATTAGTTTCCCCCAGCTGGAGAACGGGAACATTAGTCCCCTACAGTTCAAGACTATGAATCGCGAGTGTTGGTTAAAATATTCTATTCAAATAAAAAACGCACGTCAACGATCACCTGGTATTTTTGTTTACCGCATGGAAAACCAATGTATAGAGGCACCATGTCCCATATCAGTTTAGCCCTCCACTTTTGAAACTTCATTACCACCACTGCTGACCCAGCTACCAGAAAAACAATTCTCCTCTTCCCCCTGCCCCCAGTCCACACACCTATAGTTAGCATGCCTCTGAACCCTTAGGTGGGATTCTGATCTGGTACATTAGTGTAATCCTGGAGTAGCTCCCCTGAAATCACTCCAGATTTACTCTGGTGTAACTGAGGTCAGAATGCAGCCTCCAGTTGCAAAAGCTTCCCCAGGCACAGCTGTCCACCTTTCCTAGATTTTACCTTTAATCAGAACAAAGCAAGAGGCATGATTTGCCTCTCACTTAACAAGACAGGATGCTCCTGTGACGGGTTCCCCCCGGGGTGCCACCTCACTTAAAATATTACTTAAAATCACCACCATCAAATCTCTTTTCCATTTGTGATCGCTGATGCAGGAAACCTCAGGCTCCCAGGCTTATGTTAGACCTCTGCGATTCTCCTCCACACTCCTGGAACAGCAGCAGTTAATACACAGTTAAGCACCAAAGGCTCAGTTCCCCAAAGCATGAAGAAACTCAGCTGACTCCCCAAGCCTCGCTGAGCTGGAAGTCCCATACGGACAAACTCTCTCTTGAAATCCTTGGTCGTTTCATGAGATCCCATCATGAATTAACTCGTGTTTATAGGGCACTTCGAAGACGTCCTACACCAAATGTCAAGTAAAATCACTACCTGTCAAATGGGTGTGCCATCCCCACATGCCCCACTGTGGCCCAGGGCAGTGCTGCAGGTGTGCCCAACCTTAATTCCCCGATTGGGCATCAGTACATCCCCATTATCAGATCTGGACCAGGAGAAGCCAAAACAAAGCTAAACTAATGTCCCCTTTAATGAGGTTTCAGTCCCCCAAACAGTCCATAAGGCCCTCACCCTGGGCCTTCGTTCAGAGCTCGTTCACAGCTTAAAGCCCACAAAACAAGGGCTCCAAGTCTGGTCAGGCTTCTCCAGGAGACCCTGGGCATCCTGGCCTCTGTCCTTAAGCCCCACAGTCTCCTCTCTGGGCCCTTCTAAGGGCATTCTCCTTCCTCCCCTCTGAGCTCTCTAATCCTTAATGGGTGCTAAGCTACATGGGGAACACCAGGTCTCTTCAGCTGCACCTGGTTAATGTCCGGGGTTGGCCAGCCTCAAGCCCTTAAAAGAGACAGACCACCCGTCACATCACCAGCATCTCTGACTTACACTGACAGTAGAAGCCATTATAGTTTCATAGAATTTAAGGCTAAAAAGGACCTTGAGATCATCTAGTCTGAGCCTCTTGTACACTAATCACGGATGCTTCAGAGGAAGGAGGGGAAAAAGAAAGCCAGCAAATATCTTTGGCTAAATGTGCATTGGGGAAAAAGATCCTTCCTGCCCCCTGAAAGTGAGCAGCTTAAGCCCTGAAGCATGAGATTTGAATATAGTCATTGTCGTAAGGCAGAACTGCAAGCGTTATGAGCACACTGAAGTCAAGGCCGGCATTCCTGTGCTCCTCATGGTCCATGAAGGAAGAGGATGAACAGGGGGATCCATAGAGTCACATATTCCTAAGGCCGCCCTGACCATCTAAGCTCTACTTCCACGCACAGAGGCCACAGAATTTCTTCCAGACGTTGACTTAAAGCAGATCATTGCAATACAGAAGAAGGTATCTGTACTCAGCTGAGCATGGATTGTAGATAATATTTCTGATTCAAAACTGCTTTTCTGTATGACTTTGGACAAGACCCTTGACCTATCTGTGTGTCATTTATACTCTCTACAACAGAAATGACTACGTTTATTCACCTGGGCCAAGGGTCTGGTGATCCACAGGTGAACCGCCTACATAAATTCTCTCACAACCAGTCTGACACTGTGGTAACTCAGCTGACTTTGGTGAAGTTACAGCAAATTTATACTCCCGTAAAAAAGAGAAAAGTGCTGTCATCATTATTATTACAGGACAGCTTTATCACATTAGTTTTCTGACCTGCAGTTTAATAGAGCTGAAGGAGAGATAATACAAGAAATATGCTTTCACCTTTTAAAATGTTAAATCAATCCATCTTAAAATACACAGAGGAAGGATGGATGGTCTTGAGGTTAACTCGAGCTCTAGGCTTATTCACTGGTTCTTTCAGAGACTTCCTTTGTGACATTGGACAAGTTATTTAACCTCCTTGTGCTTTAGTTCTCCACCTGTAAAACGGGGACATCCTTCCTTCCTCCCTGCCACCTGGCTGTCCTGTCTATTTACATGGGTAAACTCTTCGAGACAAGGACTGTCCCTTACTCGGGGTCTGAACAGTGCCCAGCACAATGAGGGAGCCTCTGAGTGGTCCTGCAATGCAAACAAGGATATCAGTAATTGTCAAATGTTGAAGACCAACACAAACAGGTCGCCAAGAGGGAGAATTTTCTGCATAAACCATTTGAGGCGGTAAGGGGGAGAATCTCATCACAAAAGCAAATTACTGACTTTGAAAAAAAAATGTACATTGCATTCACATGCATAATCTTCTCTCCTGAATAGAATGAGAGGTACAGGAAGCAACACAACCACAGAGCACTGTTTTGCTCAGACAAAACCAAAATAGGTAATCTATTTGTTTATTGGCTTGTGGTGTTAAATTCATTGTTCACTGCTAAGTGCTCGACAAGAGTTGACACGCATTCATTTATTAGAGAAGGCTGTTGTGACAGAGTTGGGAAAACGAGTTATGCCACTGGATTAAACCTTTAGGGACTGCTAAGCATATAAAATCCATTTATCACCTGGCATAAAAAAAAAAAAAGGCCAAGTCACAATCTGTTTCTTGGCCATTAAGATGGAGGGAGTCAACTTTCTGGCCCTAGGGTAGGGGTGTTTGTGTCAATGAAATTCCACCCTGTTAACATGCACCCCAAAGCCAGGCAGCCTCTTTCTGCTCAGCAATGAAGCACAAAACATTCCACACATCATGCAAAGATAACAGCAGGCTTCCAGAGTTGTTTTTATTGTCAAGAGACTTCCTGAAGAGTTAGATGCGGCAGCTAACCATTTTTAAGATGGCATTATAAGTTCAAACTCTTATTTGCATTTTTTCCTCCCATTACCAAGTTCAATTCCAATCTGCCTTGTTATGGTAAATCAAATGGGTCTTGATGGGCTTAGATCAATCCTCACCAACTAAATATATCACTGTTGCTTAAAATGTTCCTTGCGTGAAGGGTCAACCTTTGCAAAATACTTTTCCTGCATAATCTTCTGCTGGTAGTTTGATACATTAGAACAAAGCCACCAAACTGGAAACACAACAACAGGCAAATAGGCTTTACAGCTCAACCAATCAAAGAGGTGGGAGACCGAGTTTCAAATTGGCTTGTTTAGTTCCTTTCCCCAAGAAGCATTCCAAGTAATACCTATAAACAGCCACATTAAAAGATTAAAGCAGAACATGTGTCTTTATCAGACACACATAGTTTACTGTTTTCAGCTGCAAAAACAGTGACAGCTTCCTTCCTTCTATTGCAATTAGCATCCAATTCTTCATTTTGCTGATAAATGCTACTAGGGAATGGAAAAATTAACTAGATTTTCTTGGGAATATAAAAGAACTTGCTTTTGATTATTTGTCTGTGTGATAGTATAATAATAAATCAAATTACCTCCTAAATACCAGAGGACGTTTTGAGATGAAAAACCCAAATGTGGATAAATAGAAATCTTTTTGTATTTTTTCATCTTTCAAAGTAGATAATTTACTCTGCATTTATGGCTTGTGTGGTGTTGTTTTATGCGTAGACACAAATTCCAAGCAGATTACGCTTACTAGAAACAGCATGTACATTCTAAGTAAATGTGGACTGAATAAAGATATTTGTTATTAGGGCAAATACAAAATGTAGGTGTCTTCAGACGGGGTCCAGTCCATGCACGTGCAGAGATGCTGCACAAGGTCTATGTAGTACTGAAGTGGGACAAAAACCTACAAATGTCTTCTCTGCACAGGGACGAATTTCATTCATAACCCCTAGTCTGAACTTTCCAAAGAAGCATCTGTATTTGCTACATAACTCATCTGCAATGGGACACATCACCCAGAAGGGGTGTTCACCTCCTCCTCTGCCAGTCTGGGTTTGGAGAACTACAAACAGAAACACAAACACAAGACACTGTCCAGAATGCTGGGGAATCTCAGAATATTAGCTGGATGCCAGGGAGGCACAGGGAGTTTCAGTGAATTAGAGATTGAATCTCATTTACACGAGGACACTTTACATCACCCTGGCCGTGTAAGGAGCCTTAAAGTGAGCATGTTAGACAGAGCGATGTAAAAGCGACTTAGTGTCCATGAGAATCAGGAATCAGACTTGCGATGTTAATGATATACAGAGCAAATTTCAAGCAGGAAGAGGCTCAGAATAAGGCTTATTTTGAGGGCATAAGTGGGACTTATATGGTACCTATGTGGTACCCATGCTGGCTTTCACCCTGTATTCCCTATACTAAGCACAGGGATATCATGGCAATGTTAATTACTTGGGTCTGCACTATAAAGCTTTGGGAGCATTTACTTGACCAAGTAGTTCTACTAAAACCAATGGCACTAGGCAGGCAGTAAGATGCTATCTGTCATAAGTCAGAGAATTAGAATCTAGCATTTGTCCAGGCAGCACTGCCATGACTTTAATGGTGACCATTATACTAAATATGTCACATTGGGAGCTGGTCTAAAAATGCCTTTTTTTGTTGTTGTTGCAGAAAATGTATGATTTTGTTATGTCAGTTTTTGGTGAAAATGCCTGGTTTCATCAAAAACAACTTTTAAAACAAAATACCATTTTTGGATTCTGTTTTTCTGATGAGAAAATTCCAACAAAATGAGCATTTTCAGGCAAAATGTCGGTTTTGGATGAAAAGCCCTATTTTGTTGAAAACATATTTTAATCCCCTCCAGTCACATTCTCCTAGAGCTGCTGATGGCTATCTGAAGCAGCATGTACAAATCAGTCCATAATAATCAAGGTGGTGAGTGCTCACCAAAGAAACATACCTGACAGGATGGGAAAAAGAGAGGTCCATTTCCCCTCCTTTCAAATTTCCCTTTGTTCAGGATGCTATAAGAAGGGGACGTTGGAAGGGGACCCCCATTTCCTCTCATCAGCCAGAAGAGGTTCAGTGGAGAAGGAAAAAACTCAATTCTTATTCTACCAGCAGCAGGAAAGGGTGGGGCAGAGGGCAGAGAGGGTGTTGAAACTCATCATGATATTGCTTTGATGATTAAGGATGTTGTTATATATTGAGGCTATATCATGTATTTTGGACATGTGCTAAAACGGGAGCTATCCAAATCTCCCCAAATAGTAGAGGCTTGGCGAGAATGGGACTTATCCCCACACAACTCCAGGTCTTGGTTTCACTAAACCAAACTCAACTGTGAAGAGTTTTGCAAAACCAATCCCCCAAGCTTCACCCATCTCCAATACCAATGCATCATCCTCAATGTGTGCATAGCACGTTGCTACATCAGGTCATCACAAGGTGACCACTTTGAGGCGCCACGAGGGTCCTCAGGAGGCAAAGCTGTTCCCTAGCTGGTTTAAAACAATCATGTTTACTACTTCCCTACAACAGATATGCCCTGGTGAGGACCATCATTGCAGCTTAGATTAAAGAAGAAATATCATGTATTACTGTAACCTTGTCTGCATAGTTATAGTGGGGAATCAAGAATGTACTTGAGACACGAATCTTGAATTTGCCAGTATTCATTCATTCTTGGACCAAGTGCAAAAGAAGCACTTTTACACTGACAGGCCAATTTAGGTTTGACACAGCTTTAAAACCCAGTATCTCGTGATTTACCGGGCCTAGAAATGGATGCTCAAAACAATTTGAAAAACAGGATTCTCACCTTTCAAGTGATATAAAGATTTAGTCTCTACCCTTGGCAGGTCACAAGATATCAAATCACATCCTTGTAACTAAAATCTTGCTTGACAAGATGAACATCTTGAATTCAAATGGATTTAAAGGGCTATTTTGAGATCTGTTCAGGCTAGAAACCAATGCTTTATACAATCTCAGAACTTGGAATCCCAGTTCTCATGGTATAATTAAAGTATTAATCTCTACTCCAGTGATTCTTGAGTCACTGGCTGCTAAAATCATCTGAGAAAGATGGATGCAAACCGGTGCAGTGAGGAGACTGGTCGATCTTTCAAAGCAGTGATCTAGGATTAATGATCAGAAAGAAAAAAATATATATTTTTTATCTTTAATGCTGTATATTTAACATTTAACAAGAGAAATATTAGACAACCATTTAAAGTCTAGGAGGATGCACACCATTTCCAAGTTATTCTTGACTGAAATGTTTAATGTTTCATGTGGTTTAGAAATGGCTTAAATTCCCTGCTGAATTTTTCATGTCCATACACCATTTAGCCTTTATAAAAAGTTTCCCTTCAATTATCTGCTCTGCAGCTTAGGAAGGATTCCTGGCAAAGTTTCTTATACTGATACAATTTTATTTTATTTTTACTTGCAAATGTTTGCCTAAAACAGCTCTATTTGGATATGCCTGCTGCAGTTCCTACCCATGTCGCCATTTGTGCATGTCAGAGAGAAGTCAATTAAAATATTTTTGCACTTCTTCACCGGCCCACCTTAAGATGAGGCAAACATTGGGCTGGATCTTGCTCCCCACTTAGGTAACGTAAAAGAGCTACAAGCTGGAGGAGCAAACCCCTGTGGAATACCTCCAAGCACATGGATTATGCTGTGCCACACACAGAGCCTGAAGAAGGCTCAACGCTGCCTTCTCTCACAGACCCTGGCGCAGGGCATGCGGGCAGGCAAATGGGTGTGATGGGAGCGCTCCTGCGTACCAGCTATTCTCAACTGCAAACAGGCCCTTAGGAGCCACTGCAGCCTAACAGAAGGTCAGACAGCCCCAAGGCTCCACTAGCTTATGTCAGAGGTTAGCCCCAAAATGTAGGGATGCTTAAAGCCGCCTTTGCTCCTCGCCACCTCCCCCCTCTCTACTATTCTTATAGCGTGACTAGTCCAGGATGAATGAAGAATCTGGCCCAAATTCATCCCAGGCGTAATCAATTCCCTTAACTGAATTACACTAGGGATGAATCTGGCTGGGTGTTTGCTAGTCTCACCTTATACCTGGTGGAACAGTTCCTTCTCTGTGTATGGTTTTGGTGAAACTGCATCTCAAATATCGCCATCTGTTCTGAGCATCTCGGTTCCAGCAATGCATCAGCAACTTAGAAGGAGCTTAGAGAAGAAGAAGAAGAATAGGAAGGGAGCAGGAGGGACTGATTTACGGGGGAAAGTTAGAAGAGCAAAATACATACAGCACTGGCCAGCAACCATTAGGGAGAGCATGGGAACTGCTAATCTACAACTGGGGCTGCAAGTGCCAAGCGGGGAATTATTTAGGAGGCTAGAAGGAGACAAAACCCAGGAATAATCGGGTTAATTAAGAAAGGGGAAATGCAGATGAAAATGTCTCCACAGTGAGTTGTATTAGATTATGGAGACGTCTCCCAAGGTGACAGGACGCCCATCAGGTGGGGGTACTTAACACTAGTCTTGAAGAAAGGGCTCATTGGAAAGAATCCTGAATGGTCAGTGAGATGGATGGACCATCCCAATCTCTGTGATTCTGTGACTAGCAAAACAAGCCACTGGAAACCCTTTTTCAAATGACTATATTCCTCCCTGTAAGCTATGTCATTCACCGCTGCAGCACCCTCTGGCATCAGAGGGTGGCGCTGAAAGGGTCTTCATCGCCAGTGCCCCCTGCTGACCACTTCTTTGGCCCTGCATTGGCCTGTCTCTGGCCACGTCTTCTGCAGTCAGGTCATCTCTTTCCATTTCCATTCTGGGCTGATAAAATCCAACTAAAGAACCCACACCTATATCCAAACAGATCTTTCTGCCTCTCACAGACTACATGGCTGTTCACTGTTTTTTGCTCCTACTCCTGGGGGCTGCTTCCAAGGGCTTCTGCCCAGCAAGTTTCCCCCATTGCTTCCCCTTGCTGCAGAGCATGGCAGTTCCTCCCAGGGACCCCTCTGCTCCTTACTTCCCATGTAGGTTCTCTCCAGCCTGCTTTCCCCAGGCACTTTGCAGAGAAAGGGAACTCACCTTGCTCCCTTCTCCTGGGTCTCCCCCTTCACTCAGTTCCCTCTCTACGTAGGCCTCCCTGGGATCACTAACTATAACTGAGTCCAGATCAGGATCATCTGGGGGTTAGCTGCTAGGCCACAAGCCAGGCTGAGCCTGACTCCCCTTAAAGGACTAGCCGGCCAATGATCTTCCCATTTTGGGAGGTGCATCCTAACAAACCTTCCTTAAGATATGGTAGGTGGGAGGACTCAAACTGCCCCATGAACAAAAGTACTTGGCTTTCAGGCACTCAACTCTACTACTAACCAGATCAAACTCGCTTTTCCACAATCAGATTTCCTTGCCATAAGATGCGCCAAAGAGGAAAAGCAACTTTACAAAGACGAAATCTCCTATGTGTGACAGTTATTCCCTTCTGCAAGGTTCCACATTATATTCTCTCCCTCCTGCACTGTTTTAATGATTTGGGTCATTAAACTGCAGTAGAAATGTCATTGCACTCAGCAGAATAACTTTGTGCCATGAGTCCAGCAGAACAATCGCTATGCTGTGTCTGTCGATGTCCGAATAGAAATAAATGTGGGTCCCCTCTGCACATACCGTTATTCACAGAGACACTGGCTCACGAACAGCCTCTCTTTCTAGTGTTCTGGCAAGAATAATATTTGATGAATGGACATTTAATTGGCAATAAAGGGGGCACTAAGTCATGATCACAGAAGCTACGTCCTCCTGGTCCATACAAGTTTTTGTAGGATTGAGTCAAACAGAGAAAAAGAAAAGGCAGAATGATGACAATAAACGCTTTATCAGGCACCGAGGGATACAAATCTCGCATTTTGGAGATTTCTAAAGCATGACACCAAGAAATGCTGTACCTACACGCAGCATGGCCCCAATATATCAGAGGACTTACACACATACTTTGATTTATGCATGCGCTTAAGTCCCATGGAAGTCAATGAGATTTAACGTATTTAAAGTTAAGTACATACTTAAATGCTTTGCTCAATAGAGATGCATGTAAGCATGGACTTTAAATGCTTTGCTGAACCAGGTCCCAAGTGCTATCTATGGTACATAAGAGAGGTTTCTTGATTTTCTTAACATGCAAAGCATCTATTTATTATGATCTCCACTGCCTCCTGGTAGATTCCAGGGGCTTGATTCTGCATTGCCTCACATCAGTGTCCAATGCAGTTCCCAGCATTAAATCATTTCACATATTTACAGGATTGGCCATGCATTATCAAACGCCCCATCAGATGATAATTAATACAAGCCTTGATCATGCCCTCTAGAGGGGAACACCCCAGGTGCCACTGACTTCAGGGGCAGTCAGAACTTTGGAAATTCTCCACAAAGGTGGTAGGTGTCCATAGCTCGGCATCCCAAAATTGGGGCACCCAAAATTAGAGGCCACTTCAGTTACTTGGGCCTAAGGGAATCAGCCCTTACAGACAGTGAATAGTGTTGCTAAAATAAAAATAGTTATTTCAACTGCTTCTCCCTTAAGTGCAAAAATCAGGAGACTTAATTTTACAGTATGTAAAATTTTAACATGAAAAAACACAAGTAGTATCTTAGCTTTCAAAAGAAGACCAGATGGAAAGTCTATCATTAGAAATGCCAAAGGGGGAATACACTCAAAGTTCGCTCCATGACAGAAAGGTCATTTCTAGTCATCCTTGTTTTAAATGTTCTCAGAACCACTCGAGCTTGGGTAATATGATGGTTTTCATCAGCTTGATTGCCTCCAAAAGCAGGGGTGGGAGTGAGAGACTCACAAATGAGGTGGCTCCCTTCTTTAAATTTTCTCTTTTTTCTTCCTCTCCCCCAGAGCAGAAGGACTATTAAAAATGTTATGAATTACAGCTTGGATGACAAGTACCACCATGACAATGATTGGTTGATGCCCCCAAGGGTGTTTCCTTGCAGTTTCATGGAGAGATAAATGGCACATTCTATGTAACAGACAATGTGTCAATGCAATCAGAGAAGTGGCACTCGGCTTATCGGATATAGTTGCCAATGAAGAACAATTGCTTATCTGTGTCGGTTCCAGGACATGAGAGAGACAAGGTGGATGAGGGAATATCTTTTACTGGACAAACTTCTCTTGGTGAAAGAGACGAGCTTTTGAGCTTACATAGAGTTTTCCTCAGGTCTGGGAAAAGTACTCAGAGCATCACCGCTAAATACAAAACCGAACAGATAGCCTAGCATAAGTACTTTGCACATAACTATCTGTTTGACCTTGTATTTAGCTGTGACACCGAGTACCTTTCCCAGACCTGATGAAAAGCTCTGTATAAGCTCAAAAGCATGTTTCTCTCACCAACAGAAGTTGTCCCCAATAAAAGATATTACCTCACCCACCTTTCTCTCCAATGAAGAACAATGTCAAGCCGATGAGAAACAGCTGAAAGCCGGGTTTTTAGAAAGTGTTACCAAACATGTTCTAATTAACATTCTAAACCTCTTGTGTACACAGCTCAGTGTATACTTGCCAGCTAGTTAAAGCCCAGGGTTTCTCCACCTACAGATTTGTATTAGCTAACATTCTAACACCACACTTTCTAGCCTATCTAGGTGAGACTTCAGAACTTATCTTCACCAGGAAAAGAAAAGGGTGTGTTTCTAACTCAAGTTAGCTAGGATGAAATAAAATCTTAATGAATACAAAGCAGTTCATAGTATTCACATGAATTAGCTGATCCAGTCAAAGGGCATCCTAGGGTTTACCATGACCTGCTAACTAATGTGGGAACTACAAACTGCCTTGTCCTCGTTAGCATTTTACTTCATGTTAGCCAACTCAAGTTAGGAACACACTTGTATTCCCCCTAGTGAAGACAAGGCCATGGCTTATGCATGGGATGTGAAATAATTAGATCTTTGGGGACCAAAACTTCCAAATCTGACAGGAATACAAAAACTGTTTGAAGCCACACTAAACTTTAAAAAAGTACTCTGGAATGCAACAACATCAAGTTTCACCTTCATACTCAACCGATCTGCGTGCCCTGCCCTGGGTATTCCAAATCATACCCACAGCAGCTGGCTTGAGTTAACAAAAGTATTTTCTTTTTACTGACTTTTACTCTGCGGCGCCAGCCTAGATAAGACAGTGAGATGGATTCTATTCTGCTTTGTATAACACCAACGGAACTATTTGCAGCCAGCTAGTTAAAATGCTGTGAATTCCACCTGTGAATTATTTTCAGGTTCCAGTCAGTTGCACCTATGCAAATCCCTTGTACAAGTGTCATGGGGGCTGGGGGGGGCTAATTTGAAGGCAATGGGTTTGCACAGGTGCCAGTGAGTGTGAGATGTAGCCTGCAGAACCTTTATCTGGTGCTGATGTGTGAGAAAGAAGGAGCCCAGCCTGTCTCTCACAGCCCAGGCTGATACTTTGGGGCTGGCAGCTGGATATATTTTGTTATTGTTTTTAACTTGTGAACTTGGCACAGCTGATATAGACTCATTAACACACAGTAAGCATGAAACTGCACTTTCAAACACAAGAAAGTTGACATTTAGGCCCTGATTTTTCAAAAGGTTTGATCTCTGCCTCTACTTTCACAGGTGGAATTCAGAGCATTTGAAAGTTTAACTACCGGGCCTCCCCCATAAAATGTGAGTCTGCGTCTCATAAAATAGGGTTTTAAAACGGAATCTTCCATCCCAACTCCAGAGGCGCTTACTGTACTAGATAGGGAGCTCATATGAGGCATTTGCCACTCCATCTCTCTTGAGAAAGTCAAATAAACCAATCAGGTGCTGATCTCCGAGACTAGCAAGGCTGGTCACAGATTAAGCAAATAAATGGAATGTAACAGGCTTGTAAAGTATTTCAAGAAGAAGAAATTCCCATTGAGACAAAAAGGCTAATTTTCAAGGGCACCCTTGGACACAGACAAAGGAGACAGCGCTAAATGGGAGTGCATTTATGAGCACACCATAAACAATAGGTTAATAGACGACCTATGTGAGGAATCACAGTTGAGAGTACTACGAAACCTCGACTTAGAGCAGGAGTCTCAGATGAATACTTTATTCTGAATTAGTAATAGTCAAACTGTGCACTATGACGAGATCAGAAATGTGTTTGCCACTGCAATTTTTAGGGAAGTCTCAGTGGCCATGGTGAAAAGAGCAAGCTTGTGACAATGCATCATGGACCTTTGCATCAGGCTGATGACTAAGTTGTATTTTAATATTTTCAGCCTGGCCAACAAGAACGGTTTATTTGCAGGGAGCAATTTAAGAGGTTTCATATCCAGCGACACCAGTCATTTCTCCAAATGTCTTCAAAGGCTCTTGTTCCCCACAGAGGAATGAAACCTTGACAAATTAGGCACCAACTGAGAATCCACTTCTTAGAACCCCCTGTTCTTCCAGAGTGGTGCTGCTCACCTCTTGAGTCTGTTTATGCAGCCGGGTTTATTCTCAATCCTCTGAAAAAAGATCAAGAGTCACGTCCACCCGACTGCCCGGTTACCATTCTCCACAGTAGCTCTGTGGCAGCCAGTGCCTAGCGGAGAATGGTTAACACCACTGAAACAATAACAATAATGGAATCTATGGATTTAATTATGATGCTAAAGCACCGGGGATGGTGTGTGTGTGTGGGAGGGGGTAATAGCCTCTTCTCAAAGTGAGTAGAAGACAGGGACCTATTCAAAATATAGCACTGTATGCTGTTCTCTGTAGCACCTGGGGGTCTCTGATCTGTGCTAAAGTTGAGGGAGGCCCTGCAAGCCACACTGTAGAATTTCATTGGCGTTGCACTATACTAACCCACAATACCGCATTTGTTTTCTTATTTTCTATGCAATGAGTCTGCACCCAAACTAAGCTTTCAGTGCCATTTTTTCTTCTTTTAGCTCGGCAGAGCCAACACAGATAAGAAAATGAGCTTGTTTCCTTCTCAGGCACCATCAATGGAAGTGTTTGACAAATCCCTTAACGCTTACACCTGTGTTAAGGCAACAGGGTTGCAGAGGGGACAGCCGAAAGGAGACCGGTGCAACAGTGTAACCAAGAGCAGAATGTGGCCTGCAGAACCATCATCACAGGTGAATATGTGCAAGGAGGAGAGATCTCCAAGACCATGTTAAGTTTTCAAGGCTGCTGGTTAGAAAATCAGAGACATTAGACACGGAGTCACTAAGAGAAAATAACCATTGAACACCATGATGCCCTATTACAGTCACTTTTTCAGAGCAGAACTGCACTTCAGCTCTGTCTATACTCAGCACATTCATAGAACAACATGACAGGAAGGTACACTGGAGCAACAGCAGCCGAGCTTTTCGAGAAGAAGCTTCATTTTATTGCAGTTTTTAAAACCAACACAGAATTAACCATTTTGCAGAAGTTCTGCATTCCACACATGGTGCCTGCTTGGCAACGCTGAGGAAGTGAACGGGGTTTGACTTCCCAAACTGAGTCACCGCTGTAAGCCCCAGGGGCGGTATTTATAGATTTGGGTGAAAATTTCCAGGAAACATCACTTACTGGCACGCCCAAAAATAGCAAAGAAACTCTTCAATTACTAAACTTTAAGAGGTGTCTTTTTTCTTCTTCTTTGTTACAAGGTGACAATGAACCAGTGAAAGATTCTTTTGTTGGGAAGGGGTACCGGTTAACATTGTACCTTCAGCCCCGATAGTAGTAGACACCAGTCCTAAACTATTAATTCTGGACAGCTGCAAGGTGGTATTTTTTCACTGATTATTTCTAAGAAGTCAAGTCTTAGAAAACATTAGCAGCTCTCTCCTAGTGAGCGCACAGATATTAATAGCTGGCTGGGGCACTTCGGCAGTTTGCTCCATCTACACAGTATGGAATCTTGTTCTAATCTTGTTTCCATGCTTTCCACCAGAGGAACGGACAATCAGATCGACAGCCTCCAAGAACCACGTTCTGATTTCAGGTACAGTGCTGTAAATCTGGAGTCATCCCACTGACTTCAGGGTGAGGATTTATGTTCTCACTTATCCAAGCCAAGCATTTTATCCTAAAAATTGTTCCTACTGTTTACCACTTTGTATTGGAGAGGGGGCCGTATTCCAGTGGCAGGCAGAGAGAGTCACAACGTGTCAGTAAAGCATTTCGGGAACCCTCCTTTTAAGCATGCCACACACACATATATAACATCTTATTATCTTACTGTGAGTGACACATAAATCCCTCATTTTATTATTATAATCATCATTCCAGGCTCCTGTTGCCTACTCTAGTTACCTGCAGATTGAATTAAAAAATATTATATGTACATTGGATTCAGATTCTGATCTCAGTTACAACCAGTATAAAGCCAAAACAGCTTCATTAAACCCAATTGCATCGGGTGGCTGGGGATAACATGGCTACGACGTGTACTAAAATGCTAAATGAGATGGTCACATCACCCTACACACTCACCCATATTAATAGCTTCATTCTTGTCCATTGACCAGCCATCATATAAGCCAAACTACCCATCCAATAAAACTGTCCACTAAAGTTTGTGTTTTCCATGTCTGTGCTAACAACCAAGCCTCATTTTCCCCCCAGAAGCTTAGATCCCCCATATGTCAACCCGAGGAGTCTTAATTTCAGGCTTTACCTTTATCTAGGGTCATTCCAGGCATCCTTAGAAATTTTGTGCCAAATTTTCGAGACTCTAATCTCTGGTGCCCAGGAACTGGTTTTCTCAAGCACCAAAGTCAATTGGAGAAAGGCTGCTCAGCACCTCTGGAAATCAGACCCTATGTGTCTATGGTTGGGCACTGAAAAATGAAGACACCAAAAATTAGGGCCTATGTTTCAAAAGAGGCTTTTCTTTCTTTTCTTCTGCTTAAATATATTCAGAGCTGATGTGCCAGACAGATAGCCCAGCAGAATTGTTCATAGAACAGGTACAGTACAAGGCCTTGGCAAGGGGCCTTCACTTCTGACTTGGAAGGGGACTAAGGATGAGAGAGCACTTTGACCTCCATGACTCAGTCTTCATGCTCTTTGCTGAATTGTGAACAAGAGTGCCAAATCAGTGCGGAATAAGATGGGTGACTTTAATGATGCGAACACCAGCCAACCTGATTTCACACATACCACCAAGCAGCATTAGCTAGAACAACAACTCTTGGCTTGTACTGGCGTGGGACAGATTCAAACCAGTGACCTAGAACCAGAAGCCTTTATATATCTCCTTTATATCTATTTATACAGCCTTTACTATTCCCCTGAGCTGTTCAGCTCCCCCTCCCCCACCAGGCAACATTAAACATCATGTGAAACTTTTACTAACTTTTATTTTTCTTTCAAACCTGTTTTCTGGGTTTCAGAGGGGTTTTTGCCATTTTTCTGATGCTAATTAAAAAAAAATAAGTTTACCAGGAAGAAGGTAAAAAAGTACCTGATATCATTGGAACTAAAAGATAAAAGAATTATGTCCCTAAGCACTTGCCAGCAGACTTTCAGAACATTTCATCTTTCTACTTCCCAGGCTGGATAGTCAGTTAGAGTAATTTTCTCTTTCTCCTGGGGTTGGTTGCTAAGAGACGCACTATTACTTCTCTTTCTCTTATGACCCGACTACTGTGATCAGCAAAGACAGCGTGCAGACAACAAACTGACACGGCTCTTACACGAACGCTGAGCTCCTTACAAAATGATGGACTGCATTAACACACTGTGGCCCCTTCACTCGGATGCGGCCTTTGCAGATTCTTGTGGGACAACTGGGGGCTTTTACTTGTCCATCTTCTGAAGTGTGTTGTCAAACATTTTAAATCACAGCACTGGGAAGGGGAAAGAAAGGACTTTTACCTCCCATGTTTCATTACTTGTCAACCAGAGCAGCGTTAATGGGTCTTTTTTGAGAAATGCTCCTTTTCTTCTCCTCCCAGGCAACTGGTTTAGGAACTATTACTACCTCTTTTCTCTCTCTCCCACAGATAAAAGTTTGCAAATGCAACTACTTTGGGCCAGAGTATTTCCTTCAGCAGTCAGTGAAGCTTGTCACTAACACCTAGGGGACTGACAATCCTGCAAAGGGCTGAGTACCAAAGCCACAATAAAGAAAAGCATAAGAATGGCCAGACTGGGTCAGACCAATGGTCCATCTAGCCCAGGATCCTGTCTCCCTACAGTGGCCAGTGCCAGGTGCTTCAGAGGGAATGGACAGAACAGGGTAATTATTGAGTGATCCATCCCCTGTATTCCAGTCCCAGCATCTGGCAGTCAGACATTTACAGACACCCAGAGCAAGGGGTGTGTCCCTGACCATTTTGTAGAACAGCTATTGATGGACCGATCCTCCATGAACTTATCTAGTTCTTTCTTAAACCCAGTTATGCTTTTGGTCTTCACAACATCCTCCGGCAAGGAGTTCCACAGCTTGACTGCGCGTTGTGTGAAGAAATCCTTCCTTTTGTTTTACACCTGCTGCCTATTAATTCTATTGGGTGATCCCTGGTTCTTAAGTTATGCGAAGGGGTAAATAACGCTTCCTTATTCACTTTCTCCACATCACTCATGATGTTATAGACCTCTATCATATCCCCTTAGTGGGGTCTTTTTCAAAATGAAAAGTCTCAAGTCTTATTAATCTCTCCTCATACGGAAGCTGTTCCACATCCCTTATCATTTTAGTTCCTTTTCTGTGTACTTTTTCCAATTCTTTTTTGAGATAGGGCAGCCAGAACTGCATGCAATATTCAAAGTGTGGTTATACCATGGATTTATATTGTGGCATTATGACCATTTCTCTTATTATCTATCCTTTTCCTAATGGTTTCCTAACATTGTTTACTTTTTTGACTGCTGCTGGACATTGAGTGGATGTTTTCAGAGAACTATCCAGAATGACTAACAGCTCTTTCTTGAGTGGTAATAGCTAATTTAGACCCCATCATTTTATATGTGTAGCTGGGATAATGTTTTCCAATGTGCATTACTTTGCATTTATCAACACTGAATTTCATCTGCCATTTACTTGCCCAGTCACCCAGTTTTGTGAGTTCTCTTTGTAGTCAGCTTTGGACTTAACTATCCTGAGTAACTGTGTATCATCTGCAAACTTTGCTGTTTACCCCTCTTTCCAGATCATTTATGAATATGTTGAACTGCACTGGTCCCAGTAAAGACCCTTGGGAGACCTGGCTATGCACTTCTCTGCACTGTGAAAACTGACCTTTCATAGAATATCAGGGTTGGAAGGGACCTCAGGAGGTATCTAGTCCAATCCCCTGCTCAAAGCAGGACCAATCACCTGACAGATTTTTGTCCTAGATCCCTAAATGGTCCCCTCAAGGATTGAACTCACAACCCTGAGTTTAGCAGGCCAATGCTCAAACCACTGAGCTATCCCTCCCCCCATTGCTACCCTTTGTTTCCCATCTTTTAACAGTTACCAATCCATGAGAGGACCTTTCCTCTTACCCCATGGCAGCTTACTTTGCATAAGAGCCTTTGGTGAGGTAAAGAGTCCTGTGGCACCTTATAGATTAACAGACGAATTGGAGCATAAGCTTTTGTGGGTGAATACCCACTTCATCAGATGCACCCAAGAAAGCTTATGTTCCAATATGTCTGTTAGTCTATCAGGTACCACAGGACTCTGTCACTTTTTACAGATCCAGACTAACACGGCTACCCCTCTGATATTTGGTAAGTTACCTTGTCAAAGTCTTTCTGAAAGTCCAAGGACGCTATACCCACTGATCACTCTGGTCCACATCTTTGTTGACCCCTAGTAGATTGGTGATGCATGATTTCCCTTTATAAAAACCATGCTGACTCTTCCCCAACAAATCACGCACATCCACGTGCCTGATAATTCAGTTCTTTATTATAGTTTCAGCCAATTGGCCTGGCTCTGAAGTTGGGCTTACTGGCCTGTACTTGCCAGGATCGCCTCTGGAGTCTTTAAAAAAACAAATCAGCATCACATTAGCTATCTGCCAGTCATCTGATATAGAGGTTGATTGACGCAATAGGTTACACACCAATGTTGCCTCTAATTTTTTATGTCCATGTGTGGAATGAATTTTGTTATGTGCACCAATATGGAGGTGATGCGTGGCAGGGCTGGGGCTGAGGAGTTCGGAGTGTGGAAGGAGGCTCATGGCTGGGGCAGAAGGCTGTGGTATGGGATGGGTGAGGGCTCTGGCTGGTGGTGTGGGCTCTGGGGTGGGGCCAGAGATGAGGGGTTTGGGGTGCAGGAAGGGGTTCAGGACTGGGGCAGAGCATTGGGGTGTAAGGGGTCTGGGATGCAAGGTTCAGGGTGCAGGATGGGGCTCAGGGCTGAGGCAGAGGGTTGGAGTGCAAGCTCCGGCTGGGGGTGTAAGCTCTGGGATGGGGCGGGGGATGAGGGGCTTGGGGTACAGGCTGCCCCAGGGCTACAGCAGGGAGAGAGGACTCCATCCAGCCCTGCAGCAGCCCAGGGCTGGTGGAGGGGAGCCTATCACTGCTGTGGCAGTATGGGGGCTGGGAGAGAGGTGCCTCTCCCCGGCCATGGCAGCTCCGGGGCTGGGGCAAGGGGAGAGGTGCCTCTCCAATCCAGACCCCTGTGGCTGTGCACCTGCATGGCCCTCGATAGTCTACTGCGCAGTTTAAAGGGAACTTAGTTACACACCACAGTTAGTAGTTCTGCAGTTCTGCAATTTCATATTTGAGTTCCTTCATAACTCTTGGTGAATCCCATCTGTTCCTGGTGACTTATTACTCGATTAACTTATCGATTTGTTCCAAAACCTCCTCTAACGACACCTAAATCTAGGATAGTTCCTCAGATTTGTCACCTAAAAGGAATGGTTCAGGTGTGGCAACTTCCTTCACATCTTCTGCAGTGTCGATCAATGTAAAGAATTAATGTCGCTTCTCCGCAATGGCCTTGTCTTCCTTGCATGCTCCTTTAGCACCTCTGATGGGCTGAAAGATTTCCTGCTTCTAATTTACTTTAAAAAATTGCTGTTAGTTTCTGGGTCTTTTGCTAACTGCTCTTCAAATTCTTTTTTTGGCCTGCCTGATTATACTTTTATACTTGACTTGCTCGAGTTTATGTTCCTTTCTATTTTGGTCAGTAGGATTTGAATTCCAGTTTTCAAAAGATATCTTTTCGTCTTTAACCACCGTTCCTACCCTGTGGTCCACCCAGGTTAGCAGTTTTTTGGTCCTCTTACTTTTTTATTGTTTTTATTTGGGGCACACACATAGTTTGTGCCTCTATTTTGGTGTTTTAAAGAAGTTTCCATGCAGCTTGGAGGCATTTCATTCTTACATTCTGTTTAAATATCCTCCTCATTTTTGTGTAGTTCCCCTTTTTGAAGTTAAATACTACTATGGTGGGTTTCTTCGGTATTATCCCCAATACAAGGGTGTTAAACTTAATTACATTATGGTCACTATTTGCAAGCAGTTCACCTATATTCGCTTCCTGAACCAGATTCAGAGCTCCACTTAGACTAAGTCAGGAATGGCTTCTCCCCTCGTGGGTTCCAGGACTAGCTGCTCATATCTCACCATCCCATCCTGACATGTTCCCAGCAACAGGGGGATGGTTGAAATCCCCCATTATTATTGCGTTTTCTGAAGCTGTATGCTAATTTCTCTGAGCATTGCACAGTCGCTGTCACCATCCTGATTAGGTGGTCGGTAGAATATTCCTACTGCTATACTCTAATTGTTCAAGCATGGAATTTCTTTCCACAGGGATTGTACGGTAGATTGATTGATTTAAGATTTTGACTATATTTGATTCTGTGCTTTCTTTCAATATGGTGCCGCTCCCCTACCAGTGCAGCCTACTCTCATTCCTATATATTCTGTGCCCTGGTATTACTTTTCCCCATTGATTCTCATCGATCCACCAAGTTTCTGTGATGCCTCTTATATCAATATCCTCATTTAATACCAAGCACACAGGTTCACCCATCTTAGCATGTAGACTTCCTGCCTTTGTATATAAGCACTTATCAAATCTGTCAATATTTATTTGTCTGCCTTCATGTGATGTAACTGAATGGGACTCTTCCAGCTGACTGTTTCTCTTCAGTTCCTACCTGTACTTTATCAATGTCTGTCCTCTCCTCTTTACTAGGATATAGAGCAACTCCTTTAATCAATCCTACTCTGCTGTGTGATGGTTCTCCCTGTTAGGGAACCCGTCCGGATATTCAGTCTGCTTCTTCCTTTGTTAATCTGACCTTGTTACACTCAGTTACACCCCTTCTAGTCATCTCTCCGCCTCTTTCCTGCTCTCGAAAAAAAAATTCAGCACTCTCCAAATAGTCACAGAGGCTATTGTAATGCTCTCCAGTCAGCACTCAGCATTTGGATAGATCTGAGAACAGCCTTCAGTTATAGCCACGACACCCTTGGTGCCAGCAGAGACCAGGAGAAAGAAGTGGCAAGACTCCCACTAATTTCAATGGGGGGTCTGGATTTCACCTCTAGCACTGAAAAGTTGATCTATACTCCTGTGGCTCTGATCCAAGCTTAGACCTGCTGCAGTGAACTGAGCAGACCTCTCCCTCTTTGGCTTTTGGCCCGGTGGCCTCGCCAATACTCACCCGTGCAAACCGACACCCCAACTGTATGGGTGAATCTCTATGGCCCACTCAAACCTTAGCCCCTTTCTGAGCCCTTCCAACACAGATGCTAATTAAAGAAGAGCACGGCAGTGGAGTTTTTGACGGGACAGCTGTTTATTAGGAACTGTCCTAGGCCCACAGTTCATTCCACACAGGCCACTTACTAGTCATTACAGGCTAACAACGCAGCCACATTCAATGTGTATCCCATTAACAGACCACTGAGCTACCTACCCAGTCCCCCTCAAGGTGCTTCTTTTCAGAGAACACTGCAGGCCTTATCTATTTAGTCCAATTTGTAATGCAAAAAGGCCTTTTATTTGGCCACAAATACTGATTTTGAGGTTTCAAAAGCTGCTCATGCATTCTTCTAACCTTTATTAGACCAACTATAGACTCATAGACTCTAGGACTGGAAGGGACCTCGAGAGATCATCGAGTCCAGTCCCCTGCCCTCATGGCAGGACCAAATACTGTCTAGACCATCCCTAACAGACATTTATCTAACCTACTCTTAAATATCTCCAGAGATGGAGATTCCACAACTTCCCTAGGCAATCTATTCCAGTGTTTAACCTATAACTATAACATAACCCAACAGACATTTACTGGTTGCCCTGACTTACCATACTCTTTGGCAATGTAAAAAAGCTTTAGGCAGGGAAGGGTAACTATATGTATTATATATATACTCTTTTATTATCACAGTTAATTTACAGGGCTTACAAAGGTGCATTTAGTGAAGAAGGGAAAAAACAAAGGAAGTTTTACTTGCTTGTTAATTGTCACATAACAATTGCTATTCTTTAACTTACTCGCAACGTATTCAATCTTTTAGATTAAAAACAAAGGGGACAAGTGCTGCCTGCTTGAATTAAAGCTATTTCAGCTTTAATGTTGCTCTGTTGCCTTGATTAGGCACAACAGCCTTTATAAATGTGGAGAGCAACTTTATCTTTTTAAAAGTAGATTTAATATAATAAATGCCAGATGTTTGCAATTTGAGTTATAAAAAGATGGCTTGTTTCCATTCCAGAGTGTTTCAGATCATCCCATCCCCCCCAAACCAACCTCCTCCTTTCTTTTTTCTACCCAAACTATTGTGGTTCACGGAACAAGCCACTGTATAGATGAATCACTATTCAAAGCCCAAAATAATGATGTGGAAAAATTAAATATAGCATCTTGAAAGAAAACAGAGGCAGACAGACACAGGAAAAGAGAAAGAAAAGAGAAAATGCAGCTTGGAAAAAGTCTGTCAAAGAATATAATGCTGGCTTTATTAAACCAAACAAAGAAAAGTGCAATTCTGCTCACCAAAGTGAAAAACAAGGCTAGATATTAATTCAAGTAGCTCCCAAGTAAGTGGCTATGTATCCCAAAACCTCGGGAAGTTTCCTATTTGTAATTCTAACAGAACGTAGTAAAAATCATTAATAAAATTAGGTTGCTTCACTTGACATTTTGTGAACTAGAGATAAGTATATTGGTTCTGCAATAGTTTTTATGCACCAGTTTGATGTCTCATCGTACCCAATACCATTACCCATGGTGATATTTCAAAGAACAACATTTCAACCTGAAAGCAAAGCAAATGCATTAGATCTACTCATTTATCTAGATCTAATGGCCACATGCTGATCCCATCACTCACATTGAGTAATATCTTACTCTGATATCTTATAATTTCCAGGAACCACATTCCAGGACCAGGACCTCACTGTGCTAGGGGCTGTACAAACACAGAATAAAAAGATAGTCCCTCCCCAAAGCGTTGACAATCTAGGTATAAGACAAGAGACAACAGGTGGAGCAACAGAAAATGACGAGACGACGCTACTCAGCAAGAGAGACAGGGGTCTCAACACATCAGCAGCCTACCTGTTGTCTAGGTTTTTACACGCCTGGTGGCAAAGGTGCTACTCCATATGAGGAAGGGCACCAGAATCTGGCCTCAAGCTTACCCAGCATTGCTCCAATTACTAAAGACTCACTTAAAACCACTGCTGTGCACGTGAGAACAACCACTAATCACCAAATGATTTCATCTGGTTCTCAGCCGATAGGGAAGAGAATATTATTAGAGAAAAATCAATGGAGACTTCCGGAGGGGTTGCTCAGAACCGGTGCTGAAGTAGCCCCCAGTGAGGAAACCTCCTGCCCCTCCCTTCACCCACCACTTCTTGATAATTACTCCAGCTTTTTGTAAAACTCGAATGCAGATGGTGGCAGAGCCGCCGCAAAGGGAACTGGAGGTTTGAGCCATTGTTAATTTTGTGGGCTTTATTTTGCAATAGTTCCTAGATGATGCCGCTTTGACAATGATTAATACATGAATAGGTTACATTTGTTCAGTTTGCTTCATCCGTTAGGAGAACGACATGGATGAAGAGTTAATATTTCTTCCACAATTCCTTTCAGAAAGGCTTACACACTTTAAACGGCAAGAGCTAATTTAGGGGTTTGCTTAAGTGCAGTGAGAATGAAATACGTTAGCAGGGTGTGATTAGCATCAGCAAGAGCAATAATAACATCTCATGTTTCTATTTTTCCATACATATGAACCCAAAGTATTTTACAGATCATGGACCCAATCCTGGAAGATGCTGAGAGCATGATGGGAGTGACAAGTGCTGGCCCAAAATAGATTAATCAGTTTCATCACGAGATGTTGCCCCCTCTGGGGTGAAACACAGCAGCTGTTTCAACAGCTTATAATACTTCACAACAGGCTGAGACAGGAAGGAAAGAATACCATACCTGGTTTGAAACTACTGGGGAATTCCAGGGAGGCAGAATGGACAGGACATGATGGGAAACACTCCTGCTCTTGAAAGCAACAGCACAGCTGAACAGGAATTCGTATTTCCATTTCATGCAAAAGACAGCACAAGCATCAGCAGAGCTCTCCCGTTACACTAGAGGACGACAGTGGTCCCTTCTGGATTTATAACATCTGTAACCTGTCCCCATGCTGAAGTATGGTTCAAATCAAACACAGAGCAGAGTAGAATCTACTGGATCGCCAACACCACTCTGGATTTTTCCCTTTTCAGCGTCCCAGCCAAGTATAGAACAGACGCTTGCCCAGTTTAGCTTCTATGAGCTGCCAATATCAGAGGGGTAGGTGGAATCATATACTCCAGTAAACCCATACACGAGCTTCGAAAATTAGACAGAGCTGCTGACAGTAGCTCTTGCACACAAGATTCAATATGTTTCTTTGGGTACAAGTAAAAGGGAGCCTGACAGATCACATTCCTAGTCCCTAGCAGACATAGAACAAAATTAGCAGTCTCTACTCAAGAGCCTCCATGCACTAGAACAGAGGGAGCATGCTGCAGGTCAAGAGCAGGTGAACCAGTGGCAGCAGGGATGAAGCTTTCACAGACACAGCACTGCTATCTCTGGCTTGAAGCCAGCATGGTACTGAGGTTCTTCTCACAAGTAACAAACGTACCCTCTCCCCTGGGGAAACAAAAGTTAAATGGAAGGGGATGAAGCAAGAAAGAAAGAAGGTCTGCTTTGGTTCTCATTGAATTCCCATGTTAACTGCTCCCGCTCTTGCTGGTATTATATTCATCCAGGGGGCCAGCATGTAAGGAAAAGACATCGACAGCAGTGATTATAATATTTCCAGTGATGCAATGCCATGAGCGAAGGTAGCAAATTTTGTGAAGCAAGTCCACAGTGCCTCTGACAGAGAAAACATGGCACTGGACTGTACACGGGGGGAGGGGTACCCATCTCTAACTTGGAGGTCCAGGGAATAAACCCTACATTGTGATGGCACCACAACTGTCTGACCTGTTACGCTTTTGCACATCTGCATCTGTAACAGTAACAGAGAGGATGAAACTGCAACACAGAGGGGCTACATAGGCAAACTGCCAGAACCCCATGAGTTCTGTTAGATTAGCATTTGTAGAGTGTTGCCAAGTACTGGGATTTTATCACAAGTCCTGTGATATTTGGGTTTTTTCCCCAGCCTTTGGAGTCATGAGAATTTGAGCTTTCATTTTATTTTTAAATCCAGCTCAGCCATGGATTTCTTGAGGCAAGTCACTTAATCTCTCTGTGCCTCAATTCTCTACCTGCAAAACGGAGAGGGAAGAAAAGGGTACACAGCAGTATTTGTGGAGTAATTTAAAGTCACCCAAGTCTCTGTTCTGTACTAAAACTGGAGCAGAGACCACAGCGCTGATTACAGAACAGTGAAAAGAATGAGACCATGGCTGTGACACAGCAGGAGGAAAATATTCTTCAATCATTTCTATCCTTGAGATCTATTGCCAGTGCTCGTCTTTCAACACAAACGCAGTTGAGTCCCCTTCCCCTGATCGCTGTTATGTTACACACATAGTATTGCATGTATAAACAGGGAGCTTACTGAGTATATTTAGAGAATACAGACCTTTTCCTATGGAAGTCCATGGGGGTTATGCCTCTGAATTCAATGAAAGCAGGATTAAGTCATTTTTTCTCCTAAAAGCATGTTATTCTGGGCAGAATTTTGTCTATAAAGACAGAGAGAAAATTATTATATATCAGGCCTGATGGAGTCCTCTGGTTCTCAGCAAAAAGCTGGAACCCGATGAATGAGGTGTGGAACAATTCACAGAATATGAGTGGCACAAGAAAAAGAGCCCACCCATGCAGCTCTTATGGACTCACACCTCTCAGGATCAGGCCCACTTGGAACAAGAATGTTTATGTCCTAGGGCTGAGCTTATTAAAATGCCAGGCACTGCTACAGAATCTTATAAAGTGAAATGAGAACACGGTGCAATAAGGTATCAGGGAAAATGATTTATGGTATGATCCTGGATACAGTTAAGAATAAGAAAATTCAACCCACTCCCCCATAGTTTTCATGGAAGAAATTTAGGTAAAGAACCATAATCAGCAGCTATAAGGACACAGGAACATGGGATCTGGACAACACAAATGGGCAGACAGCGGGCACTGGTCTAAGCTGGGGAAAGAAACAGCCATCAGTTCACTTGACCGGGTGTTAGCCCCAGTTGGGACCACTGAAGCTTTTGGCATGTCTAATACACACACTGGGGAAGCAGGTCTGACTGCATGAACACTGCCCATGCTATGGCTCCCACTCACGTTAATACCAGCGGGATTTTATTTGCTTGGTAAATGTCCTCATTTCAGAGAATTCTGCTATGTGACCCATCGCTACGATGCAGCAGACTTGCGTCTTGGCTCCTGCCTCCCACACGCTCACTTCATCTTCTTCTTGCCCTGGGTCATTAAGGCTCCTCTCACACAATGCCCTTGCGTGTAGGCTTGTACCTCAGCAACTTCTTGATGATTCGTTAAGTGCCATGTAGCCAGAGCATAAAAACAGGGATAAAAGTAGCAGCAAGACAGCAACAATGGCAGCTAGTCGGATCTGCAGACTAACCTGGGCAACAAGGGTGAAGAAAAGCTCAAGTGGCGAAAAGAAAAGGAACAATCAAAGCTGGTTCCATTCAAGAAAGTCTGAAGCTCACTGAGCCTTTCTGCTAAGATGCTGCTTTGAACAGGGCACGGATGTGCTGAACAGGACAAAGAAAAAGGCCATTTGGAGACACTAGTGCATGGGGGAAGCACTACCAAATAGAACATGCTGTGATGTGGTGACTTCTGCTCATGTTTTCCAGACCTTAGAACAGGTAACATCGACCAAGAAAAGTCCTGACCTACATCTCTAACAGCTACCACTCCTCCTCTGAGAAACTAAACACAACAGAACAAATACCCAATAGCTACTGAGGGCCAGGTTTTCCAAAGAACTCAGCTCCCAACTAGGCACCAAAACAAAAGTGCTCAGTACTTTGGCTGTTGGCCCCTTTTGGAAATCAGGCCGTAGGCGTCCCAATGGGGAAAGCTGGAGCTGGACACCTTGGAAAATCTGGCCCATATTGTGTCAGTTTAGTACCTGAAAATCTGGTCCAGGGTTTGTAGGCACTGTAGGAACACAATAGCATGCGGCTTCTGCTATGCAGCAGAAACTAAACAAGCACAGGAATCAGAACTGTGTTTTTGTCTATTCTTCTGTTTCTAACGGTATCTAGAGGCACCAGGTAGGATCAGTGTCCTGCTGTCTCTGTCCCAATGAGCAATCAAATCTAGTTTAAAACAAGACACAACAAGTCAGTATCATAAACTTCACCAGGGAAGGTAGAGTGTTACAATGATCCACTTACATAGTCTGAAACATTAAAATAGTATTTTTAAACAGGCTCATTCTACTTTTTTTGTTTAGTTTTGTTTCCCTTTTTAATCATTATATAGATAATTTTAAAATTATATCTATTTCTGATTAACATACTTTAATAGCTTCCCCTGACACCCCTACTTTTTATAACTGGGGGCAGGAGAGTTAGCTGTGAGGGAAAGGCAGAGCTCAGATCAAGCAGCACAGTGTAATCGAAAAAAGGATATAACACTAAATGTCAACAAAAAGTATCCAAGTGCAAGTGGAGGGGCCAAAGATTTGATTGGGAGGCAACATGGTGTCATGTCACGGCCACTTTCCATGTCATGCAGAGAGGTCTTTGGGTCCCAGGGCTTTACTCTGGCAACTTTCATCAGCACTTTCAAGTCACTCAGGAAAAACACAGGCCTATCAGCCGAAAAAGGTACAGGCTGTACAAGTGACAAATCTTAAAAGAGATGTTAGCCCCGAGGACGTGGCTTCCCCAACGCTATAAGCGACAATCTGGAGAAACTAGTAAAGAGCATGTGCTGGCCTCCATGAGAAATTCGCTGATAATGCCCCTGCAGCCGCTTTTAAATGGGCAATTGATTTTAATGATACTGATCTGGCAGCAGCTGCTGTGCCAGGGCATGATTGGTACGGCTACTTCTGTACCGCAACAGCCTTAGGACACTGTTCTGCAGTCTTCCACTGGCGCTATATCCCTTTGCTTCCAGTCACCGTTAGCAGAATGACTTTGCAAACTGTACTTCTCCTCAAGCCTTAAGAAAATTACACACCCCTGTGAAGTTACTTGGGGGCAGGGAGTGAGAGACTGAAATATACTAGAGTCCAAATGGGAACTGCAGCTCTGGAGCTTCCAGTTTCACAGCTAAGTAGAAAGAGGCGTACATGAGACTGGAAGAACAAATTCAGACAAGATAACTGGGCGGGCTTCTTTGCACAGGCAGCCATCAGCCGTCCCCAGTGCCTCTCAGGCTAGATTGTTGAAACAAAAACAAATCGAGGTCACTGGGGAAACAGTTAGGGAGCATTGCTGAGACAATGAAGCAATAAAAAGCATTATGGGCTAAATAGTCTCTAATGGCCCCACCTTCTCTCCTGGATCCCAGAAGTCTCGCATTCTTAAATTCACATACAGTCGAGCTAATGGCTTTGGACAGGCTGGCTGTTGGCAGGACTTCAGCAAGCTGTGTATCCCACCACATCCCTGAATAGCTCTCCCTCAGCACCATTAGCCTTCCAGGCTCCTCGAATGACAATGTGATCTCCAAGACAAGACGTGGTCCCCATGCTGAGAAATGCTGAGTGTCTCCCACAAGGTGCTGCGTACACTCATCTCAGTGGTTTCAACGGAACTGCCTTGCGAGTTTCACCCGGGCAGGACCGAGTCCAATGAGAAGTGGTATTCCACAGGGAAAGAGTCATGCCACGTACCTCCGATCTGAGCGTTAATCACAGGAAGCTTCTCTTCCCGGTGCTCTTCAATTCTTATCAATCCCTCCCTCCCCAAAACCCAAGAGCTGCATGGTACAGAAGACCTGAGAGAAGATAATATCTCCCTCCCATCCAATCACACAGCTCCCCAGCAACTCCAGTGGAAAACTTCTCGCTTGATGTTTTGCCCTCTGTCTCTCACCCATGTCTTGTCAATGAATGCAACAGAATTAGTGAAGTTTACAGTTTGAGGGATCCTTCTTCACTTTTTACACTCTCTGTTTTTAGTTTTCCTTTTCTACTTTGCAACTTTTAAAAACTTCTCCAACTTTTCAAAAGTTAGGGATGTTTTTGAGAAGTCCCAGAGCGGCAGAGCTTCCGAGCTTCATTTTTTGTTTGTTTGGTTGGTTGGTTTTGTTTTGTTTTTTAATTTTTCTTTAGCTGCTCCATAACTGTTCCAAAACTGGAGAAATTTTGAAAACTTACAGGGGGGGAAAAAAGGGGAAAACTGACTCATGAACCATCCCCCTCACCCTCCAAGACATGATTCATGTGACTGCACTCTGAGGAAGACAGAAAGGAAAGGGGATCCAGAAAACGCAAAACCCAAAAATTAAAAACTGAAATTTTCCAGTTTTCAAAAACCAAATCAAAATGAAATTTTTGTTTCCTTTTGTGGTTTTCCCACATAGAATTGAAAAATTGCACAGGAAAAACCCCTTGCATTTTTCAACCTGCTGTAATTATAATCTATTAGGGTTATTATGTGCAAACAGAACTCCCATCATATGCCAACAAGCCATCTCTCACAAATTACAACCAAGACGACCTGAAGAAGAGCCTTGTGCATCTCAGAAGCCTGGCTCTTTCAGGAACAGAAGTTGGTCCAACAAAAGATATCACCTCCCTGACCTTGTCTCTCTATTATGATCAATGGAAGTCTTGCCACTGACCCTCCTTGACCAATTCAGGACTTTGGAGGAGCTTCTCCTAACTAGTGACTGGAGCTGAGCCCCGGAGGCGCACTCAGCTGAGTTTCCCTCACTTTGGCACTTCCTCGCTCTGCTGGCTGGGTCTACAAGACACCAAGCTTCAGAGCATCATGATTCAGCATCTGGCCCAAGTATCTGATAGAGTGTGTTAAACGTAGGGCATTTATAAAGTGGTAGGTGGAGGAGGACCAAAGTATCGCTGGTTGTTGTTACGTCCTGTTAGGCCATGTGAGGTCAGGTTTTGTTTTAATTATATAACGTTGCAATGGTCAAATAAATATCCATATAAATAATTATTCATTTAAATATTAATTCTTAAGAATTTGGGGTACTGGGGGAGCCATAATCCTGAATTCATCCAATTGGTTGGACAGCAGTTCTGCCAACAACTTGCCCTATCATCTTGTCACGTCTCATAGACTCATAGACTTTAGGGTCAGAAGGGACCAACATGATCATCCAGTCTGACCTCCTGCACAAAGCAGGCCACAGAACCCTACCCATCCACTTCTATAACAAACCCCTAACCTATGTCCGAGTTACTGAAGTCCTCAAATCGTGGTTTGAAGACTTCAAGCTGCAGAGAATCCACCAGCAAGTGACCCATGCCCCATGCTGCAGAGGAAGGTGAAAAACCTCCAGGGCCTCTGCCAATCTGCCCCAGAGGAAAATTCCTTACCGACCCCAAATATGGCGATCAGCTAAACCCTGAGCATGTGGGCAAGACTCACCAGCCAGCACTCAGGAAAGAATTCTCTGCAGTAACTCAGATCCCATCCCATCCAACATCCCATCACAGACCACTGGGCATACTACCTGCTGATAATCAAAGATCAATTGCCAAAATTAAGCTATCTCATCATACTATCCCTTCCATAAACTTATCAAGCTTAGTCTTAAAGCCAGATATGTCTTTTGCCCCCAGACTTAGTACTTTGCCTGGTAATTCTCACTAAGCCAGCGCACAAGCCCTAACCCTCCCCCTGCCAGCATAACGTCTTTGGATCAGCCCAAGTGGTTACACACCAAATGCATGAATACCTTGAAAGGAATGGCCTTAGAAAGTGGATATCGGCATCGACTGTTAAGAAAATTAGAAGGGGCCCACAATGATTTTTTTTTAAATAACGTGAGGATAGCTGGAAGGAACACACTCAAAAGCTACCCCAAGATTTCCATTTGAATTGCTCTGTAAGCAGGTAACCTCAAAGAAAGTGTCAGTAATCTAGAGTAACTCATGAGCATGCAGCATAAGGGGCTAATTCCCCTAAATCAGATATAGAGAATGGGTGAAATGGGCAGTGAAAAAGCACAGGGGTCAGTTTCACCAGGTAAATACCCTTGTATTTCGCAGAGATCGCATGGAGAACTTGCCATGCCATGAGGCTCCTTTCCAAAGGTTGCTTACCATCACTCCCCGGCTGTTTGTATGGATTGTACTTTGGCTTTGGCGCAACAACGGGTGCAAACTTCTTTGGCATCTGCTGTGTGGACACAGAGATGCTGGGGGTCCCAAAAGCATGCGTGGTCTCCATTCTTGCAGTGATGTGACCAACGGGTTCGTTGGTGTTCTTTGGCGGCAGCCATGATGGGTGGGACATGGTTCAGATCTGGGGAAGGATGAGAAGAAAAAAAAAAAAGCCACCATGCACATTAGGTTTTTAAATTGGAAAAACAACAACAACAACAACCTAGGAACTTCTTTTTATTTACTTGTAAAATATAAATACACAAAACCCTTCATGTGTGCGAAGGTTTCTCTTTATGGCTTGGCATAGGAATTTGCCTATTTATCCCTATAACAGTATGTCAGAAGCATCAGCTTTGCCTCTTAGCAAAGAAAGCTAGAATGGAGCTGAATCTCCCCCTTACTCTTAGAGGTAGGCCCCCTCCCCAGATCAAAGCTGAGGCATGCTGGCAGGACAGTGGGGAGGAATCAGCTCCACCTCCCTTTTGAGTTGGAAACAGGGGTTCTCAGCACGATGGTTGCTTCCAGTTTCACAGACAGTTCAAATCTTAGCCTCCAGAGCAAGGTTGCCACAAAGAGGGACCACTAATGAAACTGTGCTGATGATTTCCCTGCTGTGAAGGAGAGCTGGGTGACGCCTTGAAAAATCTCTGCGTGCCTCAGTGAAATGGGGATAAAACTGCCCTAACTTTGCAAGGATGCTGTGAGGATACATTCCACAGTGTCAGTGAGGTGCTCAGATACCACGGTGAAGAGTGCCCATACAGACTGACTGGGACTTTTGAAAATTTCACCTTAAGTGACCTAAAGAGCCTTACTCCCATATTTCTTCATTCAGGCACTTAGCAGCCACAATCCCATTGACTTTCAAGGAAACTTCTCAGGCCGACGTTTTCAAAAGCAACTGATTTTGGATGCCTCTGTTTTTGGACCTCCAACTCAAGACACTGTCAAGCATGCTGATTTTCAGAAGGCATTGGACACCTACCCTCTGAAAATCAAGCCCCTTTCAGAGGCCTCGACTTGGACACATGAAAACCGAGGCAAACAAAATCACTAGTTATTTATTTAATTATTGGCTTTAGGCTCCTAAGCATCTAAATCACTTCTGAAAACCAGATTTAGATGCTTTGAAAAATTTGACCCAGAAACATCTGTCCACTAGGGACTGCACTGAAACCAACCAATGCATTTACACACAGGCCATCAAACAGCCATCTGATGTCAATGACTTTTAGTCATTATCAATCTAAGATGAATGTGAACAGCAGCAAGGCGGTAAAGGCCGCATATTCCTGTACTAGTCCCCTGTGACATCCACTCTCTCAATACTGAAGGGGTTAATTCATTTTGCATCCACTGCCTGCTGTCACTTCAGCCCCCCATACTCTTTGTTTAGGTTAGGAGAATTCCACCAGGCAACAAAACGCCAACAGGCTCTGGAGACTAGATTTGAAGAGGTCTCCTCTGATCATCTAAAGCAGAAAGCATGGGAAGAATCAGAGCAGGAAGAAGACGGAGCCAGGGACAACATTATCTGATCACCATTGTGAAAAAACACCTCCAGCTGTGAACCGCGAGGCAACCGAGTCTCTGGCAGGATTTGCAAAGAGGGCTGCTCTCCAATCGCATTCCAACGGGGCTGGTGCGCGAGGGCAGTTTTAGCTCCCGCAAAAGAACGTATTGATTGGTGAGAACTATCCACTGAGCGAGGGGGGGTGAATGCAGCCAGGTGTACAAGCCCGTAGAGAGAAATGATTACTGGACTCTGCAGGGCTGCAGCGCTCTAACCATTCTGACACAGTTCTGCGGCCGCACGCACAGGAATCCATGTGAATGTCTCTCACGAAGAGGTTTTCCTAAGCCAGGAGCGGCAGTCACAAATCACCTGTGGAAGGTCAGCAGCTAGACTCTGAAGGAAAATGGGTAGCTGCTTCTGCCATCTACCATCTCCGCTGGAGGCCAAACATCTCCTCACGGACTCCGCTGTAGAGCCCAGCTGTTACACCCCACACCCTGCCGACACAGGTACTTTCTTGGAGCCGCAAAGTAAAAGCTTCCATCACACGGCCTCACATTCCGCACATGGGTGCACATGGCTCTAAGGAAGTGTTTCCGCAGCATGGTGATACACCTGGACACGTATTGAAGCCTGTCCTAACCTGATCATCTAGAGTTCATTCTTCAGAATATACTTCTAAAGATTAGTATAATGGGGACCAGGTGTGCCCAGCTTTAGGACCTTGGGTGGAGAGGGATGCAGAGTTACTCTGCTGACTCACCATGGCAGGCAGAATAGATGCATCTCACTATTTCCCCCGGGAAGCATAAAAAGCAGAGTCCACCTACGAGGCAATAGGTAATAGAGGGAGATTCCTAAAAATATAGCACAGGAAGAAGCCCAGGCTTGTCCTGTGTTTGTAAATACAGGCCAGCCTCAGGGACTTGAAATTTGAGAATATGTGTCTTTGCAGTGGTGGGCAACAGAACAGAGACTGGCTATTCACACCAATGCCTTTCTAAAATTAACTTAGCAATTAGAATTGTATTTATTACGGTCATGGATTATTTATTCCAGACATCAACAACTCCCTATGTGAGGAGTTAATTCCACTGAGAGACTGGTTGGTAAGGATAATCTTGTGGTTAAAGCACAGGATAGAGTTGGGGATCTAGGTTCTATCCTTGCCTCTACCATAAACCCCCTGTGGGACCCACACCAATACATTTCACTGCTGTGCACCTCATTTTCCACATCTTGGATCTAAATATTCAGTCAGTAGTTTCCCTCCCAGGCAAGGGCTCGCGCCCAACTTAATCTAGCCAACATAGAAACCAGCCCCAATAAGAGGAGACTGACCACTGGTGGAGAAATAAAACATCATAGGCCGGCTGGTGTTCATGGGTGCTGCGGGCCTGGCAGGAACTATGCGGCTCTAAAAGAAGATAGCAGTAGAGCCACAGGCGCCTCTGAATTGGACTCTGAATGTTATGCTCCCTAGTGAAGCTGCGGAGATGCAGCATGCAACACAATTCACACCAGCAACAACTCTCCGGTGGCAGAGCCCCAACAAACCAGGTGACCACCCTCCACCCCCTGCTTCTTGGTCTCACATTACCAGATGACAGCATCATTCTGAAAGCAAGAAATGGAAGGCAGGTCCGCCCGCAAGGCCAGAGAGGAAATGCCACTAACCGCTCCGCACTGTCCTGCAACCTGCTGTTCCCAGCGCCAGGGTTTACGGAACCAGAAACAAGTTCTCATCAAAACAAAAAAGATCCCCCTCCTCTTCCCACAAGCTCCAGATCAAAGCGTTCAAACTACACTAACAGCCTGGGTCCAAAAAAGGGACAGCAATGCAGCCCCTCAACCCGGAGGGCCAGGAGGGCTAATCATGGCACACTGAGGCCAGCAAGCACTGCTGAAGGTGCCCTGGAATTTAATTCCAACTGGGCTGGGCGGGGAATGTCCAGCATTTACATGGCAGCGGGATGATGGCACATCCCACAGCATAGCATCCCCTAGCACCACACTGGGGCACTATCTCACTACAGACTGCGCAACAAGTGTACCCACAAAGCTGTTCCAGCTACTTCCTACAACTCCTGATTCATCTCCCACCCACATAGTGACAGGACCCAAGGAGCCTGTGCCATCTGAGAGATTCACAACATGAGGTAGCATGGGCTGAAGGGCCAAATTAGTAATGCCAATCTCAGCAGCAAGGATGCAGTGCAGTGGGCTAAGCAAAACAGCAGTGGAACCTTGCAATGAATGAGCCTAAAGACTAGAACATATTAATAGCCAATCTGGGAACACAGCGACCGGACTGCTGTATCTCAGCCACTCGTTCTGAGCCTGTGCATGACCCTGGCTCTCCTATTCTCAAAGGTATTTCTGATATTTTTATTAGTTCCCCTTTAGTGTTTTCTGTTCCTCCTTTGCTCTCACTCATCTTCTCCTGTGTATTTTTTCTCTCTTCTCTCTCTCTGTGCCAGTTAAGATGTCCCAAAGAAGTTCCCTTTTCCCATCCATGCCTCCAGCCCAGCTCCAGTACTTAGATCGACTTACCATGGTGTTTTGACTGCAGTGAGTCGACTGCTGCTGCCCCCTCATCGACTCTGCTTGCGCCTCTCGCTGCGCTGGAGCACAGGAGTCGATGGGAGAGGGCTCGGGGGTCAATTTATCGCGTCTACACTGGACGTGATAAATTAATCCCCGCTGGATCAATCACTGCCCACCGATCCGGGGGGTAGTGTAGACATACCCCAAAACAAGCAAAATTCATCCACTCATGTTGCAAATCTCACAAAATACAAAAGGAAAATGATTGACTCAGCAGCTAAAACCAAACTTTGCTTTTTTTTAATGCATATGTTAGTGTGACTGGTTAAATGGGCAACAACCCGACAGGTGCAGTGCAGGATAAGCGGACAGCCCCACCTCTCCCTCAGTGCTTCTTAACCTTGACCTATGAAACTCTACTACAGCCCCTACGTGAACATTGTAGATGTACCGCAATCCTACTCTGCCACACCCTGCCAATGGTGTCAACCACGCAGCCATTTCACAATGGAGACCAAAAATGCACCACTTGGGCTTATAACTTAATGCTGATAATGTAAACCCCACCAAATCCATAACCCGACCCAAATGCGAGTTGGATCAGCCCATTAAGCCCACCAGTGCATCTCGTGAACATGATTCTAAGTCCTACATTCAGCTCAGATCTTCTCACACCTACTCACCAGATCTGATTTTTTTTTCCCCAGCAAATGATAATATACACCCCGGAAAACCAGAGATTAGCATCAATGCCTAACTATGAGGTTAGCGATTCAGGCTTCCTACAGATGCATCTCCAAACACTTCACTGAATTAGTAATAGTTACAAAAGTGATTTTTTGCCTGCTATAGTTTTATGCAAACTGCACGTTTTTTAATAGCTCATTAATGGGCAGGTGCAGGACTTCACAAGGGGATGGAGAAATCAGTGGTGAAAGAAGTGAGACACTAAGAGGAGGAGAGAGAGGGGGCCCAATGTACCACAGGAGGGAGGAGGTTACAGGGCAGGGTCAGAGGGAGACAAGGCTGCGGAACGGGGGAATGTGGCAAAAGGAGCATTAAGATGGATGGCATGGCAGAACATGAGCAGTGGCATGAGAGCGGACATGCAGGCAGACGGACAGCGGTGGAGAGCAAAGGCAGCGAGGGCAGGGAGCGCAGATCTGACACTGGAGACAGGAAATCAGCAAAGGGACTCGAAGAGGGGGTGACAGGGTAGAAACGGAAAGGAAGGATGCTGACAATCGTTATTGTCCGTGCCACGCCCCAGGCAGCTTTACACACTCCTACAGTGAAACACAGCGTGTTCCTCCTTCCAGGCTACCGTCATTTTCAGTGAACCACCATCAGACTTGCTATGAATCCCTGTGGCTCTCCACTACACATCTGCCACCCTGGGGGAAGTAACCTCTCCCAAGCTCTCTCAGCCTGTCGCTGTCTGAGACAATTATTGCTCACCCACACAGGATGACTTCGTGGATTGAGGGCCTGCTTCTGCTGTCACTGAAGTCAATGGCTGGGTCGAAAGCGCATACTGAAAAGCGAAGCTGCAGATTACATCTGCTGGGTCCCTGTCAATTCTTCATCAAGAAAATCATTCCGGATTTGTCAGCCCGTTTCCCTTCAGTGAGTCCCTCCTGACAAACCTGAATAAACCAAACCATCCCAAACTTGCCAAGTTCTGTCTCCAGTTACCCCCCACCCCAACAGCGAGACCCTATCCCCTCTGACTCCTTCCAAGGCTCCCCTTTGGCTGGCATATCAAGTGCAAACTCCTTGCTCTCATATTCAGTGTATTACAAAATCCTGCCTTGGCCTCCTATCTTGGTTCCCTCTCTCACACAGGCCCTCCATTCTGACAGCAATGCTCCAATTATTTCCTTCTAGGCTCCTAACTCTGTGCCTTCTCCCACCGCATTCTCCATCCATGGAACCCCCCTCGGCAATGCCAGTTTCCCAAACCGCAACCATCTCCTCAGTCAATTCCCTCCTAAAACCCTGCTTCTTCCATCGATTCTAAGGCCAGATGAGGCCATTATGATCCCCTACACTTTGGGTAAAGCAGGCCATAAAATCTCACCCAGTAATTTCTGCATCAAGCATCGTGTTTAACTTCAGATAGAGACTTGACTTATTGTAATGGAGAATCCACCACACCAGTAGGTAAATTAATCCAATTGTTAATTATCTTCATTGACAAAAGTACACCTTGTTTCCAGTCTGAATTTGTCCAGCTTCACTTTCCAACCACTGGATCTCATTATGCCTTTTTCAGCTGAATTAAAGCACTGTCTATTATCAGAAATCTCTTCTCCGTGTAGGTACTTGTAGACCATGATCAAAGCACCTCAAACTTCCCTTGGATAAACAAAACAGAGTAGCTTCCTTAGTCTCTCACTCTACGGCAGGCTTTCCAGACCTTCAATTATTCTTGTAGCTCTCTGCTGAAACCTTTTCTGAAGTGTGGACACTGGAACCCAACACAGTATTCCAGGACTAGTCACTTAAAAATAAATGGGGAAAAATAATCAAGTACACTGCAAGTGAAAACTTACAGCCAGTCAGCTGGTGTTTTCTTACAGGGCCAGCTGCCTGGAGTGCCCCCTCAGAAGTCTGTCTGTCACTCTGAGACACCCTGCCTCTGTCTCTTCCTCCTCCCGCCTTAGCGGGCGACTACTCCCAGTCCTCCTAGCTAGGACAAGTTCCCCTGGTCTCAGGGTCTTCCTTACAGGAGTCTTTCCGCAGTCTCTACTAGAGCTTCCCCCTTCTCCCCGCAGGTTCCCGTTGCTCCTTCTAGAGGAATACCTTCTGGTGGGCCTCTGCAACAATCAGGGCTGGCTAGCTCCAGGCCCCTCAGCCCTTACGGGGCAAGCCACCTGTAACAGCACTCTGTGAAGCTTGAGGGATTAGGTATCAGGCCACTGCTGGAGGTGAGGAAAGTCAGACCAGATGTGCCAATGGTCTGATCCAATACGGCACTAACCTTAAGTACCAACGATAAGTAACACTAAGAGGAATGTGCAGAATCAAGCTGTATAGATAAGGAAACTAACTGGCTCCTGTCCTGTCATTCAGACAATCTTAAAGCAGTAATTCAGAGAATTCTCGCTATAAAAGAACGTAGCACAGCAGGGAACTGGAATTCATCAAACCCAAGACAAGACCACATTATCTCAAAATGTCAGCCCAGGTATATCAAAGAGCATAACACTAAACAACAACAAAAGCCTGACAAGGTCTGTTTTGCTTTTAATTACTGGATGCCATTCACTGCTGAAAGAAAGCAAAGGGCTAACGTGAAGAGGATCCAAACTCAATTTACCCTCAGATCAGATAAGCAATGGAAGGCTAGAGTACCAATTTGCCTCCACTCGAAAGCATCAGCACGTTCGTCTCCGACGGAATTGAGACAGGCTGACTCTTCCGTAATGAGACTCTACCCAAACAAATCTTAATTTCACCTCTCCTTTTGCAACACAGGCCAAATGCTCCTTGAGAGCTGCTGGAGCTATGGGGGTGTAACAGAACAAAGGATATGTCCCCAAAGCAAGGAAACTGTTTATGGAAGTCATGGGTGGCATCTTAAGGGGAGAAATGTTTTGTTTCAACCACTGTGTATTTCTACACAGCCAGCACCATCCTTAATCTAGGCTCTCATTTCCTTCTATGTCTACACCTCTAATTACCACTCCGCTCTTAAAATCCACCAACACCACAGAAGCGGAACCTCCCGTCAGCTCACTTATCACATAGCTTGATCCCGAGCTGTAACTTCCCATACATGTACAATGCTTTCTTTGGACTATCTGTGCGTAACTTACATTGTAAGCTCCTGCAGGCAGGGACTGCCTTATTGCCAGATTCCAGGTGCAGACGGAAAATCCCACTGTGGCTCTGCTCTGCTAGCATCCAGGGATGGAGCCCTGCCAAGACATGGCCCTGCTGGGTCAACTAACACACCAAGAAGTGCAGGTGTCCCCTCTCCCCCGTTCTTCTAAAGGCCCACGCCCTCACTGCAGGTGCACCAGGGGTCACCCACGTACCCTTCCCAACCCTCAGGCAACACAACTACACAGGAAGAGACATATTCTGCCCTTACTCCCTCCTCCAAATCATTCACGAAAACAAGTCCTAGCGTCAGGTCACATGGACGCCTCTCCCAACTCAATGCAGTGCCATGTATGGTTACCCTTTATGTACAGGCTTGTATTCTGTTAATCCACAGGACGTGGTTCCTGCTGAAGCCAATCTGAGTCTGTTTTTCATTTGAGATGCCAAGAGACACTAGCTCTAAATTTAACTCTCTACTTGGTCCCCCTCATCCACAAATTCTGCTGAATGCAGAAATCAAGACTGACCAGGGAGATTTGTTCTTTACAAATGCCCAAAGCGGCTCATTTCTCCTGGCCCCATTCCCCTCTAGACACTGAGTGAGTTTATTTCTTCATTTGTAGCCAGCAAGCTCCAGGAGTGGGATTTTACATTTCTCATGGCTTCCAAGCAGGGATATGAGGTCAAAATTCCAGTCTCGTTTGGGGGCTTTAACCAACCCTTGGCAGCGCTGTGGTTATTTAGAAAAGCACCTCTAGCTCTCCTGTGATAGATTTGCCACAAGGTATTTCCCCTCGTCAATTTTACATCAGTAACTGCCATTTGAAAAACCAAACTATGATCACTTTTGAATGCCTTCATCATTGTTGAACTGCGCAATGAACATCACTGATTTTTCTGTTTTAAAATGTAAAGGATCCCAGTTAAAAAGTAATTAGATTGTACAGGGTTCCGTGTTTAATCCTCTCTCAATAATATCCAGGTCAAGTCTGCAGAGTTAACAAGTCATGAAACTTCCCCTTGTCCATGGATACGGGTTCTCTGCCCCTCATACATCACACCAGCAACAAGGATTTTGCCAGGAGAACCTTGATGGTTTGGACAACATGCAAGACGAAATCAAGTCGGTTCCACTTCTACAGATTGCATCTGTAGACCTAACGTGAGTCCAAGTGACTCCAAGACACACTGCATATCTCTCCCCTGCAGCTGGGAGTAAGCCTGGGTAGACACACTCATGCTAGTCGGATGAGAAAAGCAGCGTGGTCTCTCAAGCTCACCCGCCTGCCGGGGCCTAAGCTCAGGTGGTTAGCCCGAGCCTGCACCAGAGACACAACGTTCACACTGCTTTTTTTGTGCATTACATCTAGCCTCACTAGCATGAATCCGTCTGCCAGATGCGGTGTAGACAGACCCACCAAGTGCAGATGAACTGCATAAGAAGGTGCTGTTTTTGCAGTCACTTTTCTGAGTGTTCAATAACTTTAATGCAGATTTACTCCTAGCCCCCTTGCTTCTGATCTCTCCCTGAATCTGGGTTTGTTCTTTTTCTGTAGGAGTTGAGTGCTGTTTCCTTTCTTCAGTCCTTAGCAGCATGTCTCAATGGGAATAAGTTCTCCCCTGCCTCTTCTCCAGACCCAGCACATTCTGCAAGTGCTCAGTTATGGCTGGATGTTACGCCCTTCTGATCATCCTCTGAAAGCATCGATGTCCCTCTTCTGCCAAGCAACACTACTAGAAGCACTCACCAATTTGCAGCACAACCTCCTGGCGTGGGACATCACTCATATACCTTGGAATTGGAGGAGGAACACACCTACTTAGCTCATGTGGTCCCATCCACTTCCAGCGCTGGATTATTCCTTACAGAAGGGGCGGGCAAACTTTTGGAAATTGTGTGGCAGGCCACGAATGCTCACAAAATTGGGGTTGGGGTGCGGGAGGGAGTGAGGGTTTCAGCTGGGGGGTGCAAGCTCTGGGGTGGGGCCAGAAATTAGGAGTTCAGGGTGCAGGAGGGGGATCAGGGCTGGGGAAGTGGGTTGGGGCATGGGGGGAAAGAGGGCTCCGGCTGGGCTCTTGGGTGGGGCCAGGGATGAGGAGTTTGGGGTGCAGGAGGGTGCTCTAGGCTGGACCAAGGGATTCGGAGGAAAGGAGGGGGATCAGGGCTGGGGTGGGGGTTGGGGCGTGGAGCGGGGGAGAACAACTCTGGCTGGGGGTGCAGACTCGGGGGTGGGATTGAGGATGAAGGGTCTGAGATGCAGGAGGGGGATCAGGGTGGGGTCAAGGGGTTCGGACGGTGGGAGGGGGATCAGGGCAAGGGCAATAAGCTGGGGCCCAGGAGGGGATCAGGGGTACAGGCGTTTACCTGAAGCAGCTCCCAAAAGCAGTGGCATGTCCCACTTCTATCTCCTATGCGGAGGTGCCACTAGGTGGCCCTGCAAGCTGTCCCATCCACAGGCACCGCCCCTGCAGTTCCCATTGGCTGGGGCAGCGCTTGGGGCAGGGGAAGCGTGTGGAGCCCCTGGCTGCCCCATGCGTAGAAGCCGGAGGGGAGACATGCTGCTGCTTTTGGGAACTGCACGAAGCAGGGCAAGCCCCAGACTTCTCTCCCCAGCAGAAGCTCGAGGACCAGATTAAAACGGTTGACGGGCCGAACGCGGCCCGCAGAAGGTAGTTTGTCCACCTCTGCCTTACAGTATATTCTCCAGTACCATGTCACTGCGGCTTTAAGTGCCTCAACAACAGGACTTCAACCGCAGCACTTAGGAGACTACAGACTTCTACAGACGAAGGCCTTGTCTACACTCGAAAGGGTTTACCCGGATAATTATACTGCTGTGACTGCATGGCAAACTCTCGTAACAGAGACGCTGTGTAAACCAGCAAGTGGTTTTTTTGGCCAGTCTAGCCTATGCCAGTTCCGTAAATGAAATAAGTTATACTGGGGAGAGACTTTTTGCCCATATAGCTGCATCTACACTAGGGCTTTTGCCAGCCCAACTATAGCAATTAGGGGTGTTGTTTTTTTTTCCACACTCCAAACTGACAGCACAACTTAAGTGCAGGTCAGGCCTAATAGGAGGAGAAAGTCATAGAAGTTACAGATGGGAAAGAGGGGGCAAAGGGTTGGGGATCATCTAACCCATCCTCCTGCATCACGTAGTTTGTGTTCACCGGATACGTGGCATGTAAGATATTGACGTCATACTACATTAGATCTAATGCCCCCTGTCATCCCTCTTCTGGTGCTCAGTCAAAACTGTCCTTCTTCTAGTTTCTCTCTACAGCCTGGTACACACTGAAAAAAAAATATTCTTCACCCTCCTTCAAATTAACTATATTAATAGTTTTGAGGGCTACACAGGAACCATTTGGATTCAACTGCTGCTGAAAACATACAACAAAGCTGAAGACTGAAGCCTTCCATTTGCAGGCATGTCACACCTCGGTGTCAGAACAAACTATGCTTTGAAAACCCAATAAATTGAACTTGACTGACCCATCTACACTGAAACCAAAAGAAGTGCAGACTCCCTGGAGATAGATAGATCAAGCTAATCTAATCTGCCTCTAATGAACGTGTCACAGCTCCGCCAGGGAGCAAGCAGATGCCTGACTTCTGCTGTACAAGACAATCCTCAACATGCCCAAACACAATCATATGGAATAAGATGTTAACCTGAGGCCTCGACCACTTGTGGTCATTAGAGATCCCAGGGCAATTGCTGCAAAGTGGATTGACCAGAGGTCTTGCCCAAAATGCTGACACAGAGGCAGCAAAGTTCACTGCTGGACCTGAAGGGAGGAACCAGGACAAGTTTCTTCCAGTTGGTTAGTCCTCTCGTACTAGCAAATTTACCTCCAAACTTGTGGAAAGAATGCCAGAGATCACAGAGAGGAATTGGAGATGGAACCCTAATGGATTTATTTATAAAATGACAAGGAATGATGTAAGTATGGAGGGTAAAGCACGGGCAGCTGGATGAACGCTTGAGAAAGGGCCAGGCCTTTCGAAAGCAGCCAGGTTGTAAGCTCTGGGTGATGGAACAGAAATGTGGTGAGCCTAGGGGCTGGAGATGATTGCACACAAGAAAAGACGGGGCAAACTTATTGCTTAGCTGTATGCTGGGTTAAGAAGCAACCAGACCTCAGATCCAGCGCAACTGGGCAGCAGCTTTGTGTACGGCCAAAGGCCAGCCCTTCCCTAGTTCACAGGCGGCTTCTTCCTACCTGAGCCCCTCAATATTTTCTCCCCAGCTCTCAGCCATTAACAGGGAGCAAACCCTCTGCCCTGCAAACCTCTTCTGTGCTTTCTCCTCCACAGCACAGCACAACCCCCCGCTCCTCTCTATACTGCTCCCTTCTCATGGAGACACAGGAGGCAGACCCTCTGCTGGTGCAAATGACGTAAATGGTACAAGGCTGGTTTACATTAGCTGAGGGTCTGACCCAAGAAGGATGAGGGAGACAGCAGCAGCCGGTAGTGGGGAGGGGACGGAGAGCACACAGAGGGTCATACAAGAAGTGCATTCGCTCTGGGCAGAGGCCAAAGAGTCAAGAGGAAACCATCCTCCTCAGCGGAAGAGGCTCCTTTCTCCTCTCTGCCAAAGAGGAGCACATGGTAACACATTTTTGGCAGCTCGCAGACATCAGTCAAGAGGCCAGCCTATGGCACCTAGCAAACAGTGGCAGGAGTAACAGCCCCTTTCCATGGCAAAGCCTGGATCCCACGAACCAAAGGGATTTGGCCTTAATCTGCCTCACCCACTGGGAGAAAGCAGGAGCTGATGGCAGGCAGATGCTAAATACGATGAAAACCTAGAGGAGGGGAAGTTCAGAGACACCTTTATAGGAACCATCGCCGGCGCTGAGAGACACCGAATCACAAAGCTGTCTGACAACAGATTTGTTACCAAAGGGAACACGATTTCCATGTTCTGAAACCCCAGTCCTGCAACGCAAAGCAACAGGAAAGTGCTCGATGTGATCAAAAGTCCATTCCTTATTCAGGCCACTGAAGCCCACTGCCAGTGTCAGCAAAGGCGAGGCTGCAGCCACTGGGACAAATGCGGGGTTTTTAGATGCAACAAATGCAAAATAAAGCCGCCTGGCAAAGACCTCCATGCCACTTTGTTATATTTGGAAGATGGCTCTTTAAATAAAGTTCTACTAGTGCAGAAGTGTAGGAAAATGAGCAAAGATGAATTAATATGTTTCAGAAAAAGGACAAGAATGCCACAGATCAGGTGTATACCAACCGGGGCCTTTATTATTTTTATTAATACAGACCACAGGTTCCACTATTACTGTGACTACAATCTGGTGACTAACGCACAGGTTTGGGAGTTGAACTCTGGATTCTTTCCTGGCTCTGCGGCTAGCTTTCTGTGTTACCTTCAGCAAGTCGATTCCCTGTTTGCCTGAGTCTGTCCATCTGGATCTTGGGGATAACGACACTTATGTGGGTTTTTAAGTTACTCAGCTCAGGAATGGCAGCACAGCACTTTCAGATCCTCTGTTGGAAAGTGCCGCAGAGGCACGCTGTATTATGAAATGTCAGATAGCTGGACCAAGTTACATATGTTCTTGTCCTGTTCAGTAGCTCAACATTCTGTAGCTCAGGTCTTGAATAATGAAGTAATGCAGGTGTGCGCCGTCTATATGCTCTTCTAAAAATGACACTTATGCGCTAGATAGGCTCACAGAACGGCAACAAAATAGTTGCTAGGCTGGTCCAAACAAGCTGGTCCCTTGTTGTGGGATATGCTGCAAAGTTCATCATTTTCACCACAGCTTTTCAAAATGGGAGTGGGAGGAGGAAATTGTCTGCATGGGGAATAGGAAGGGGGATTTGAGCTTGGTGAGCTGTCTGGTGTGTTAACAGGGGGCTATATTGAATTGTACTGTTGCATTTTAGTTAGGTCTGGTTCTTAGCTGTGTTCTGTTTTTAAGTTACCTCTATGACACGAGAGCACATGACTAGCATGCGTAAAACTAAATAAAGGAATTAACTGCCCGGCACAAAGGTAGTTGCCTGATGGGTCAAAGCCAACCCCCACATATTAGTGTCTGCAAAGCATACAGATGTCTCAATGCTCTCTGCAGATATAGTATTTATTCTTCAAAAATAAGACAGTTACTAATATCTGACAGTCCTTTCAACCCTAAAGATCTGAACTGCTTCACAAACTACTGCACGTATGTGCAGGAACCTCATTGCCAGGAAAATGGGGTCACCTGTGGGGCAGACAATTACTGCCAATTTTTCAGAATTGGTCCCTGATTTCAAGTGTCCAGCTTGAGACCTCTTCAGGCATGAGGTGCACAAGTCCTGGGCATCTGCTGCTGTGACTGGAGCTGTGGGCAGATTCTGCACAAAGCCAGCCTTAAGTCGGACATCCAGTAATCAGTGGTCACCCATGGCACAGCAGGATAACTGGGGGGATGAGGGCAAGAATACTGGGTGTAGAAAATACTGGGCAATCTTTGTGTACTCAAATTGAACAGGTCTCAATTCTTGAGGTTGCCTCAAGAAAACTCATGCAGACCAATCCACCTCTGAAATAGAAAGGGCTACGGTGGCCCAGCCAAGAATCTAAACCTGTGACTTCAGAGAGTCGAGGTGTTTCAAGGCCAATGTATAGATCACTTTAGTTACCACCTCTTATTTATGCTTTGCAAAGGGACGCTCTTGAGTTAGTCAGAGAGCTAGCCCCAAAGAATTAAATTAACATTTTCAAACCCATTGCTGTTCTGCAGGTTACAGAAAGGAATGATTTCCTGTTTGCTTGAATTTGTATCCAAAATTGTCAGATTTTGGAACTGTCCTTTTTTGTTTCCCCTCTTTCATCCATTTCCCTTCCCCCTTGTCCTTTTTCCCTTTTGCCACTGAAAAGAGGGGCGCAAAGAGGGGAAAACACCTACACAATTAAAAAGTGGCTAATTTTTTTCCATTTTCATCAAAAATGTAAAATTTCCAAAAAAGAAAAATTCTGATTTTGAAAAAAGTCTACTTTTCAACAACAACAAAATGTTCAAAAAACTTCACCGTCTGCCGTTAGCAGATGTATAAAGAAACTTACTCCTCAAGGAAGGGACTTTTCCTGATATGCTATAAAGAAGTCTTGCCTTCTTCATTATTCTTCACATCCACTTGTTTTTTTTTTTAATGCTAAAAAATAATTGAACTGCCAACACCAAGCCAAGCCTCAGATCGGTCAAGGGCTGGCAGTCCAACCAAAGCAGAGGTCTGGGTTGTCCCTTTGCTTTTACAGGCAATACAAATAATAAGGGGGATATTTCCAGTCTGTCTCTATTAGGCTCCCTCTAGATGGCAGTAACTAAGACTTCCCAAAAGGGAACCACTGCCAAAGGCAGGCCAACTTCTTAAGGCTAGCAGCCCCGGTGCTGATCCTTACTGCGGTCCTGTTTCCAGGGACCAGCTTTAGCCTGAACTGTTAGCCACCTGGGCCCACCAGTCCTCTACATTCTGCTACTGGAGTTCATTGCTCCGCTCAGCTTCCGACTGCTGCTATGAGCTGGTGCAGTAAAGCTGCTTAATCATGCACAAAGAAAAACACATGCACGTGTCACTGTGGTGCTGCCTCATTTGCACAGTGAACTGATATAGGGGAAAGAGAATAATTAGAGAAACCAGAGACCACTCACATGGATCAATACTTCCAGGCACCCTTTTCTGTATGTCATCTCTCTCATAGTTGTGGTTTCAACATATGATTTGCATTTGGTCCCCTGCCGGCCGTTTGATGGCTCTGCTTAACAGATGTGAATTTATTTAGTCACAGAGCCCGCTCTTTTGACTGTCTCTTTGTAGAGCAGATGGGCTTTTTTTTCCCTCCCTTCAGCGACATTCAGATAATGATCAAACCCTTCACACAGGTTTGCCTAAGTATTGCATACGAGAAGGAACAACACACAAACAGAGACACAATCTTGTAATAACTCTTATTAGCAGTTGGGTCATGCCATCAGCATAAGCAACCTGATGTGATGGCAGCTGACAGAGAACTACAGGCTATGGTACTAGTTAACTCAGTCTACATTAACAGGCTACAGAGTTGCTTACATCTCTGGTTTGGTTTTAACCCAGAGCATCAGGTTGTTAACATCCGATGGCTAGATGGTAGCATAGGCAAGGGACAGGGCACAGAGATGGGGAATTTCTCAAAGGTAAGTCATGCCTGCCCAACCTGATTGCCTTCTACAATGAGGTAACAGGCTCTGTGGATATGGGGAAAGCGGGTGATGTGATATACCTTGACTTTAGCAAAGCTTTTGATATGGTGTCCCACAATATTCTTGCCAGCAAGTTAAAAAGTATGGATTGGACGAACGGACTACAAGGTGGATAGAAATCTGGCTAGATTGCCAGGCTCAATGGGTAGTGATCAACAGCTCGATGTCTAGTTGGCAGCCGGTATCAAGCGGAGTGTCCCAGGGGTCGGTTTTGTTCAACGTCTTCACTAATGATCTGGATGATGGGATGAACTGCACCCTCAGCACGTTCACAGATGACACTAAGCTGGGGGGGAGAGGTAGATACGCTAGAGGGTAGGGGTAGGCTCCAGAGTGACCTAGACAAATTGGAGGATTGGGCCAAAAGAAACCTGATGAGGTTCAACAAGGACAAGTGCAGAGTCCTGCACTTAGGACAGAAGAATCCCATGCACCGCTACAGGCTGGGGACAGAATAGCTAAGCAGCAGTTCTGCAGAACAGGACCTGGGGATTACAGTGGACAAGAAGCTAGATATGAGTCAACAGTGTGTCCTTGTTGTCAAGAAGGCTAGCAGCATATTGGGCTGCATTAATAGGAGCACTGCCAGCAGATCAAGGGAAGTGATTATTTCCCTCTATTCGGCACTGGGGAGGCCACACCCAGAGTACTGTGTTCAGTTCTCGGCCCCCCACTACAGAAAGGATGTGGGCAAATTGGAGATAGTCCAGCAGAGGGCAACAGAAATGATCAGGGGGCTGGGGCACATGACTTACAAGGAGAGGCTGAGGGAACTGGGCTTGTTTAGTCTGCAGAAGAGACGTATGAGAGGGGATTTGATAGCTGCCTTCAACTCCCTGAAGGGGGATTCCAAAGAGGATGGATCTAGACTGTTCTCACTGGTGGCAGATGACAGAACAAGGAGCAATGGTCTCAAGTTGCAGTGCAGAAGGTCTAGGTTGGATATTAGGAAACTCTGTTTGACTAGGAGGGTGGTGAAGCACTGGAATGGGTTCCCTAGGGAGGTGGTGGAATCTCCTTCCATAGAGGTTTTTAAGGCCCTGCTTGACAAAGTCCTGGCTGGGATGATTTAGTTGGGGTTGGTCCTGCTTTGAGCAGGGGGTTGGACTAGACGACCTCCTGAGGTCTCTTCCGAGCCTGAGATTCTATGAGTCTATGATTTTGCACTGCCGCTATCTCAGTGCAAGCAAGGTACTTGCATAGCCTTGATGGCTCAGCCACCTCACATGTAATAATGAGTTTATCTGCACAAACTTCCCTGTGAGGTAGCGAAGCATCATTATCCCCATTTTACAGATGGGAAACTGAGGCCCAGAGAAACTCAGACCCAGATTTTTAAAAGTGTCATTTTAGAAAGGGAATTAGGCACTTTAGGAGTCTCAGTCCCGGTGGCTTTAAATGAGATTTAGGCTCCTGAGTGCTAAGCCACTTTGGAAAATCAGACTTATATGTTGCAATGGTGAGTGAAGCAACGCCTAAACGCCTTTAAGAATCTGGGCCTAAGTGACTTGCCTAAAGTCAGACAGGAAGTCAGTGGTTGAGCAGGAAACTGAACCCAATCTCCCAAGTCCCAGTACCTTAGCCCCAAACCCATCCTGAGCGGTACTTGTTCTGGGGATGGACAGAAGAGTTCTGTTTCCAGAAGAGTCAGTCTGGCACGAGGTCTAAATTCACATGGATTTTTTTTTTAAAGCTGTTTAAAATGTGGACTTGACTGGAGAACAGGATCCTGAGCTTGTCTCCTCAGAACACATTTCTTTATGGTAGTGCTGTAGGTTGTCTGTATCTGCGTCTGAGTTTCTGAAATAGGGGAAGTGCTGTCTGAGAAGTTCATTCGTTTGTACACTGAACTAGGGATTTTATTAAACTGCCAAAAAAGAGAAATACCGAAAGGGACCTTACATGGGGAACCTTTGGGGGAAGAGCAGTTGCTGGTACACCAGTATTTGACCTGTCCTTAACCACAAACATGGAGCATTCTGCTCAGTGTTCCTTCATGTTTCTCAAGAGGCAGAGCTGCACAAGGTCAAACAGAAACCAAATACAAGTGACTATATCCTGAAAATACTATTATTGGTAACAGTGCACATCAATCAGCTGCTGTATTGAAGCAATGTTCTTAGACAATAGCTAATGCAATTAAGGCAAGAACAGCCAGAGAAGGTATCTCGGCCTCTCCATCTATATGATACACGGTCCAATGCTGTCAGCTCTTCAAGTGGCAGGGCTTCGGCTGAAATGGAATTTCCCATGCAAAAGGCATCCAGTAAAAGTCCCTCAGTGCCTTTTTTGTGGTCAGAATGGCACATTTACAAGAGCAGCCAAACCCCCCAAAAGTCACAGACAATAAGCAAAATGATCAAGCTGGCAGATACCAGACAGTAAACCATTTTCAAATAGGAAGGCACTCTGGACCTGCAGAAGACATTCAGGTTTTTGTGAGGCTAAGGAAACTTCAAGCTGCAAAGCACACCATGCTTTTTGAAAGCATATGCCATTTTTCTTACACGGCACTGAGGCTGCTGTGTAATTTTCACTTCAGTAAATGACTGTACCAGCATCTCTGACAACTTTACAGAACTTCACTAACTCCAAAATATGGAAGCGAAGTCTGGGGATGGATTGTATAATAGTAGGTCACCAAATTAGATAGCTTCTGTTGGTTTTTTGTTTTGTTTTTTTAACTAATAGAAAAAAGAGGAGATTTTCAGAGGCACAAAACAAAGCTAGGCACCCAATTCCCAGAGGATGCACACCCAACTCCACTTTGGAAAAATCTCGCCATTAAATAACCAACACATTCTCTTTAGTCCATTTAAGCAAAGTAAAACTCTCTTGTATTTTAACTAACTATTCTACCAGTGCAAAACTGGAAGGTACAGGAATGCTTTTGTCTGGATGAAAAAGCCTTTTGGTTAAAGCACTACTCCTGGGGGAATTCTGCTATACTGCTCAATGCAGAATTTTGCAGAAATTACTGTTTTGCCTGCAGAATTTCCTTTCCCCCAGAGAAATGGGCTGCCGTGCTGCTGGTCATCAGTAGGGGCTGCTGGATCCAGCAGAGCCCAGTTCTCACAGAGAAGACACTGGCCGGGGGCTGGGGGGAGGAGAGTAGTGAGTTCCTAGCAGCTGCAGTTCCCAGCACACCCTGAGGGAAGGAGGCAGGGGCATGCAGGAGACTCCACATAAGCCTGGGACCCAGCATCATGCTGTTTCGCCCTCTGGATCCTTGGCTCTGAGAGATGGGAGGGGATCATGGCCAGGTGTCAGGGCAGGTGGGGGCCCAGGGCTGAGCTCGGTGGGGAGCATATCTGATCAAGAGGGGGGCCCACAGCTGGGCTCTGGGTGAGGAGGGGGTGTGGGTATCTGGCCCCCTGGGTGAGCTCAGGAGGGGTGGGGGAAGAGATACAGGAACTGGGTTGCCACAGGGATCTCTTTAACTCTCGACTTCTGGAGGAATTTTTGTGCATCTCTGTAACAATTGCCCACAGGTATTTTGAAATAAAATTAGGAAAATAACTGAATCTGACGTGATTATGTAGAGTTCTTTTGACAAATACAATGTATAGAATTTTAAAATCGTGTGCACAGAATTTAAAAAAATGTTGGTGCAGAATTTTTTTTTAATTTTTTTTGGCACAGAATTCCCCCAGGAGTAAAGCGCAGGACTGTGAGGAGGGAGATCGGGGGTCTAGCCCCCACTCTCTGCCCCATGATTAGCAACCTGTGCAACCGTTTTGTATCTCACTGTCTCATTTGTAAAATTGGGGATAATATTTACCCACTTCTGTATCGCCCTTTGAGATCTACAGATGAAAAGTGCTTTATAAGCACAATGTATTCACAGTTGAAGGGAATCTAAAACGTGATGTACGTACAAATTGATTGTAAGTGAGACAGAACAAGAAGGCAAGAGAACAAGTTATTCCAGCTGACAAAGGAACATGATTCATAGTTAGCCCTGTGGTGGGGATCCATAGCTCTTACTAAGACCATCATAAATTGCTCTGGAAGAAAATTAAGCAAACATTAAAGCCCTCATCCTTATATGGAAGGAATGGGTCAGAGGCCAAGCTGACACACAAAGGGATTTTTTGGTATCTCTGAATGATAGCGCTTTGGTTTTATGACCTGCAGCTGCTTCACTCAAGAATTCACTTGGACAATTTTATGGCTTTGCTCAGTTAAGAATTTTTTTAAATGCTAATCCGTCCTGATCACATTAGCCCTCCTTTGGTTCCTCCTCCCTGCATGTGCACACACGCAATTCACACAGAGGCAAATGCCAGGAATAAGCAAGCAGCATCAACTGCAACTACAGCTGATCAACAAAAGCTAATTTTTTTTCCATTCATTGCACTCTTGATCTTCGGGCACTCACCAGCATACCTATGGGTGGAAAACTGGGAGTCCATTTGACTGCCCAGCCTGACACAGCCCAGATGTGGACGTTCAGACGCTACCACCCCAACACATAAAAGAACCAAAATAATAAACAGATGCTCCAGAGAGAAGGACCACATAAATGCATTAATTAAGCCTCATTAACACAAACTCCTGATAATTGCCTCATGGATAAATAGCAGGCCAGAAGGGTTAAGTGACTGAATTAAGTTCACACAGAAAAGTCAGTGATGGAACCAAGAAGTCAGTGACAGAGCTCAAGGACAGTAGCATAGAACTGGAAGGGACCTCGAGAGGTCTTTTAGTCCATTCACCTGCACTCAGGGCAGGACAAAGTATTATCTAGACCATCCCTGGCAGGTGTTTGTCCAACCTGCTCTTAAAAATCTCCAATGATGGAGATTCTACAACCTCCCTGGGCAATTTATTCCAGTGCTTAACCACCCTGACAGGAAGTTTTTCCTAATGTCCAACCTAAACCGCCCTTGCTGTTATTTAAGACCATTGCTTCTTGTCCAATCCTCAGAGGTTAAGGAGAATAATTTTTCTCCCTCCTCCATGTAACAACCTTTTATGTACTTGAAAACTGTTATCATGTCCCCTCTCAGTCTTCTCTTCTCCAGACTAAACAAAACAAATTGTTTTCAATCTTCCCTCAGAGGTCATGTTTTCTAGACCTTTAATCATTTTTGTTGCTCTTCTCTGGACTCTCTCCAATTCGTACACATCTTTCCTGAAATGTGGCACCCAGAACTGGACACAATATTCCAGTTGAGGATTAATCAACACGGAGTAGAGTGGAAGAATGACTTCTCGTGTCTTGCTTACAACACTCCTGCTAATACATCTCAGAATGATGTTTGTTTTTTTTGCAACAGTGTTGCACTGTTGACTCATATTTAGCTTGTGACCCATGATGACCCCAGATCCCTTTCCACAGTGCTCCTCGCTAGGCAGTCATTTCCCATTGTGTATGTGTGCAACTGATTGTTCCTTCCTAAGTGGAGTACTTTGCATTTGTCCTTATTGAATTTCATCCTATTTACTTCAAACCATTTCTCCAGTTTGTCCAGATCATTTGGAATTTTAATCCTATCCTCCAAAGCTCTTACAACCCCTCCCAGCTTGGTATCGTCCACAAACTTTATAAGCGTAATAATGTCTATGCCATTATCTAAATCATTGATGAAGACCTTGAAAAGGACTAGATCCCATTGGATATGCCCTTCCAGCTTGACCATGAACCACCGATAACTACTCTCTGAGAACAGTTTTCCAATCAGCTATACACCTACCCTATAGTATTTCCCTCTAGTTGTATTTCCCTAGTTTATTTATGGGAAGGCCATGTCTGAGAGTACCAAAAGCCTTACTAAAGTCAAGATATACCACACTTACCGCTTCCCCCATCCACAAGGCTTGTTACCCTGTCAAAGAAAGCTATCAGGTTGGTCTGACATGATTTGTTCTTGACAAATCCATGCTGACTGTTACCTATCACCTTATTATCTTCTAGGTGTTTGCAAATTGCTTAATTATTTGCTCCATTATCTTTCTGGGTACTGAAGTTAAGTGGACTGGTCTGTAAAAGGAGCAAAGAGTCCTGTGGCACCTTATAGACTAACAGAAGTTTTGGAGCATGAGCTTTCGTGGGTGAATACCCACTTCATCAGATGCATCGGACGAAGTGGGTATTCACCCACGAAAGCTCATGCTCCAAAACTTCTGTTAGTCTATAAGGTGCCACAGGATTCTTTGCTGCTTTTACAGATCCAGACTAACACGGCTACCCCTCTGATACTGGACTGGTCTGTAATTCCCCTTTCTATAGATTGGCACTATATTTGCCCTCTTCCAGTCCTCTGGAATCCTTCTCGTCTTCCACAGTTTTTCAAAGGTAAGTCCAGACATCCATTATCTTACTAATCTCACTATAGTTCTCCTCTCCATCTCATTACTGGGTTTAGAATCACTAGGAAAATGTTACGTAGAAATCCACTAATAATCTCAACATTCTGACTTGTCACCTTATTTGGGGCGTGTAGCGAGGGGGCCCCATACCCCCACGCTCCTGAGGGTCACAGGCTAGGGAAGGTGCGGCCACGGGCGGAGGCCCCGCCGCCTGTCCCCGCCCCCCGGAAGTCAAGGGGCGGGACAGGAAGACCAAGGTCCGTCCCGCCTGTCCCCGCCCCCCAGAAGTCAGGGGGCGGGACCGGAAGTACAAAAGCCCGGCCCCAGCGCTCAGTTAAGAGGAGGCTGCCAGAGAAGGCAGACACTAGGGCCCGAGCTCCTGCTGGGCCCGGCCTACCCCGTGCCCGGTACCCGGAGGGGTACTGGCCTGACCTCCCCTGGGGCCAGTACTCAGAGGAGCCGACTGAGCGGTCCGACGCTCAGCCTGTGGAGATGTCTGGACCTCCCGACGCCCGGTACCCCGAGGAGTGGACCGGACCTCCCGACGCCCGGTACCCCGAGGAGTGGACCGGACCTCCCGACGCCCGGTACCCCGAGGAGTGGACCGGACCTCCCAACGCCCGGTACCCCGAGGAGTGGACTGGACCTCCCAACGCCCGGTACCCCGAGGAGTGGACTGGACCTCCCGACGCCCGGTACCCCGAGGAGTGGACAGGACCTCCCGACGCCCGGTACCCCGAGGAGTGGACTGGACTTCCCGACGCCCGGTACCCCAAGGAGTGGACTGGACCTCCTGACGCCCGGTACCCTGAGGAGTGGACTGGACCTCCCGACACCCAATACTCCGATGAGTGGACTGGACCTCCCGACGCCCGGTACCCCGAGGAGTGGACCAGACCTCCCGACGCCCAGTACCCCGAGGAGTGGACCAGACCTCCCGACGCCCGGTACCCCGAGGAGTGGACTGGACCTCCCGACGCCCAGTACCCCGAGGAGTGGACCGGACCTCCCGACGCCCGGTACCCCGAGGAGTGGACTGGACCTCCCGACGCCCGGTACCCTGAGGAGTGGACTGGACCTCCCGACGCCCAGTACCCCGAGGAGTGGACCGGACCTCCCGACGCCTGGTACCCCGAGGAGTGGACTGGACCTCCCGACGCCCGGTACCCCGAGGAGTGGACCAGACCTCCCGACACCCAATACTCCGAGGAGTGGACTGGACCTCCCGACGCCGGACACCCTGAGGAACCCATGATCTGGGACCCCCCGGACTAAGCTGGCAGAGGGCAGGTCCCCAGTGAGGGGGAGGTTGGAAGTGGCCCGGGGGCAGCCGACCCCAGTCAGGCTGCAGGCTCACCTGAGCCGATGGCAGTGTGTTTCGGTCAGGATCCCCACTGACCGTCAGCGGTGTTGACCGCTACTAGGGCCCCGGGCTGGAACGCAGTGGAGTGGGAGGGCCTGCGTTCCCCCTGCCACCCCTTCAAGGGTGGCAGACTCCCCCTCCCCTGACCGGTGGAAGCTATATACTGTTCCCCTGTGCTCAGCCCCGCTGACGAGGCCTGAGCCTAGACTGTGTGTGTTGCCCCTCCCTGCCCAAGGGCCTGGGCCACTTGCTAACTGTTGCGGGTTCACTCCGCCCGGCAGCAAGGGACGAACACCGAGTCGACGGAGCGCGGTGGGCCGGTGTGGCTCCCCTCCACCCGCAAGGAGGGTTGAGCCCCGGCGCCGCTCTACTACAGGGCGTCATACTTTGATGACCAGTTCATCTGTATGGAAGTGAGCCAGGATTCACAATGGATTAGTAGCTCATTCATAGCCCAAGATCATTATTTGTTATTTATTATCTGCATCATGGTAGTTACCAATTCAGAACGGCACCCCCCTGCGTTGGCCACTGTCACACAGAGTAACAGAAAGCCCCCACCCCCAAATATCATTGCTATCCAGGCACTTCAAGAAAAAAAATGCATTTAGTCAAAACCCCAAATTTTTCATCAGAATAGATTTAACATAAATTTTTCAGTCAGCCCTATCAATGTGACTTACACGATAGAGATCCAGATTTTTAAAGTATCAGAGGGGTAGCCGTGTTAGTCTAGCTCTGTAAAAGCAGCAAAGAATCCTGTGGCACCTTATAGACTAACAGACGTTTTGGAGCATGAGCTTTCGTTGGTGAATACCCACTTCGTCAGATGCATGATTTTTAAAGGTATTTAGGTGTTGGCCATCAATGGGTTTTTGGCACTTGGTTAGATGTGGACTAAAGTGCCTAAATCACATTGCTGGTCAACATCTAAATGCCTTTACAAATCTGCCTAGATCCCTTTTGAAAGTGAGACTTAGGTGTTGCAGTAACATCTAAATACCTTTAAAAATCTGGCCCTACATGCTTTTCTGCTTTCCAATATTTAAATGTTTTCCTTTATTGAGATCTTAGGTTACAGAATGGAAGCAATGCAGTTTTGAAAATGACACAAGAACTGAACCATGTCTGTGCTGGATAATCTTATGGCCAATTTTAATATTACTCAATTACCAAGTGAGGGATTTGGTAGTAAACAACCTTTTTGCTTGTGCGCAAACATTTTTAATTTCATGCCCTGCTAATCACACATCTGTTAGAGTTACTTTTCCATCCGTTGCAATAATGATACAAGAAAAAATCATTGCACTAACAATTGAAACGTGGCTTGTGTAAAATATTTGAATAAGAATCAATTTGCCTGTGTAGAATGAGTAGCACAGCGAGCAACGCAACAGACTTAATGAAGTTGACAGAAATACTATTTTTAAAAATGATAACATAGAATCCAGAACTTGTCATGAGCAAATGCGCCCCAAGAACTGGCTGTCTGCAGCCTGTAGGCCAATGCCATTAGCTGTTTATCAGCCTTTCATCCATTCCTTGTGCTGCCACCATGACTCCACCTTTGCTGCTGAAATTCTCACGCACACCTTCATGTCTACTCTGCTGAACAATGCTATTATCCTCAATATGTCACCCTCACACCCCAGCTCCCAAGCTTACAGAATGCCACACCCCACACACAAGGCATGCAACCACACCTCTTCTTCCCCTCACCCTGCTCCAGTGCCACCTTGTTCATTTTCGTCTACAACCCCAAACCGTTCTACAGTGCTTTTAAAAGCCTTATGAGGGTCATCTCTCTTGGGTTGCCATTCATCCCACACTGGCCTCCTCTCTCGCTCTTCACATAAACCCACCATTGAAGAAGTAGCCAGAGCTTTCTCCTCTCTGATTCCTACCCTCTAGAATAGCCTTGTCTCATTTTCTTCACCTCATCTGTCAGTTGAAAATACTTCCTTTCCCCCCTTTGACACCAGTGCAAAGTAGGTGTCAATTACAACCATTCTGAGTTAGCATTTTGCCCTTACTTCCTACTAGTGTAAATGACAAGATGCTGCAGGGCACTGGAGAACCAAGCCCACGGTTTATAGGATGTTTTAAAATAAAACTATCTGAGTGTGCTCAGAATATGCACAACCATCAATTAGCTCTTTAACTGCATCCAGTTTGTGAATGCATTGCAATAACAAATGAACTTAGCCCCTAGATGTTTCAAGCATCTAATCAGAGTGTATTCAGTCAGATAACTGTACCAGGAATTAGCAGTGGAAAGAGGGTGGCGGGGGAACCCTGGTTGAGCAAAAGTGCTGCAAGACACATTTGATGTAATAGTCATATGATTAACAAACTGTCACATCAAACTTTTCTGCAAAGTAGGAACACTCTGACACTTCATATTTTTAAAACTGACATTTTGATTCATTACTGTAAATAGCACTTTGTATTAAATATTGTGACAAGGAGTAGAGCATATTTTTCAAGCTCTAACATTTAGCAATCACTGTAACAGCAGAGCTCAGAGGAGGTTTCTATGAAGAGCCTACTTCTTTTGCTTGGATTTCCAGTGATGCTGAGAACTGCAACACAGAAAGATGTTAACGATACTGCTGGCATACTAAAAGCAGGGACCTGTCTCAAGGACACACAGCAGCTAAAGTAAATAACATACACTAAACGTATAACAGATCACCCAGAAATTTGGGGAGGGAGGGGCAGAACGGATGAGGCTAAGGCACTGGACTGGCACTCAGAAGATTTGAGTGCGATTCCCACCTCTACCACAGACTTATTCTCACTGGGCCTCAGCTCCTCATCTGCAAAATTAAGAGTAATAAACTTGTTTTCTCCTTGCCTGTCTCTGTCATGTCTATTTAAATTGTGTGCCCTTCAGGACAGCAGCTGTCTCTTACTGTGTGGACAGCACCTGGCATCATGAAACCTCCATCTCAGTATAAAAACCTAGATAGATCGCTCCTGCGTCTCACCTAGCTGCAAACTGAGCTGTCGGTGCAATCCACTGAATCAAGAGGATTTGCAGCCCCAAACATGACTCTGCAGCTTACAGTCAGAAGTGGCATGGCTGCAATATATGTGGAATAGGGATCACAATGTTATTTAAACGAGGGTTCAATGCAACCGGCTGTGTTCCCGCAAGAGCAGTTACACACCACTCATCATATGCTACCTCCGGAAATCTTGTAGAAGGATTACCGTGCCAACAAGTAGAGTACTGGTCTAGCCAGACATCTAAAGCATATTGGCACCACTTAAATTTGTCCATTCACCAATATGTTTTCCTAAAAACGCCCATATGCTTTGCCTGTAGCTCCCATATGCTTTTGAAAAGGAAAATAAAAACATTTTGTTAGTTGTGAGTGATTGATCATTCTGCATTTCACAAGAGTCAGATTTAAAACAACGAATAAAACCATTCAACTGCAGGGCTTTTGCTTTTTACAAGGCGGTCTCCTCCAGTTCACTGATGAAATCATGGTGACCAAAAATGCACAGAGAAACCCCAGGACATTGCAGTATACTTAGTGGGCATGCCACACACTATCAGATGCCCCAGGAAATACAGGTAGAATCCACAGAAAGAGTCAGGGCCCAGCCAAATCGACAGTCCATTTTGGACAAGTTCACGGCCACAGGATTTGAAAATTAGTCAATTTCAGGTTTTCAGATATTTACATCTGAAATTTCACGGTGTTGTAACCTTGGGGGTCCCAACCCAAAAGGGAGTTGAGGGAGGGGCAGGGGGTGTGTCGCAAAGCTGCTGTAGGGGGGTTGTGGGATTGCCATCTTTACTTCTGTGCTGACTGCAGAGCAGCTGGGGTAGGTACCCAGAGGCAGCTCTGATCTCCCCCACCCCGAGTGTGGCCGTGCAGGGGAAGAGTAACTCCCGTCCCGCCCCAGCCCAGAGAGGAGTAGCAGCAGGAGCCAGGGACATGGTAGAAGCTCCTGCCCTGTCCTCTCCCTCCCCTCCAAAGCTAAATGTCACGGTCCGTGATACGTTTTTCTTGGCTGTGAATTTGATAAGGCCCAAGAAATAATGGCCAGTGATTTCGAGGCCAATGCAATCTCAGCCTATAATTGGGATTAGACACTTAAGAGATGGTGATTTCACTCTCCAATTCAAGGACTTTGCAACCTTAATGTTTTTTGTATCTACTAGTACTGCATACACACTTGGTTTGTGTGCATCACCAGGCAACTGATCCCTTTACAGGGAGTCAGGGTTACCTTTATTGGGTCCAAGTGCTCATTTACTAATTAACTATTAATGAGCCAGCCGGGCCGTTTGTTGCAAGGAGGATCTGATGGTAACTGGCATGTTTGAAATTTACGTTCCCAGCTCTGCCGTAGTTAATTCCTATGCTGGGCTAATGGATCTTTGCCCAGGGAAATGCAGTTGTCAGGCAGGGCCATTCGGACCCAGATGGTGCTGAAGGGAAAGCATCTAGCCTGGAGAACCACTGCTTTGTTCCGTTTCTGGTCACACTCTGAAGCCGTGTTATTCTTCGGTGAACTGTAGATTTCTAGGGCCAAATTCACCATGTCTTCTTGGGCCAGCCATAATACACTGTGGCAAGTATCTGTTAATACTTTTATTCCATTATGCCAAAGACAGCTTTCCTTTGCAAAAGGGTTTCCTACCCAGTTCAGTGAGGAGAGACACTCCCATGGACACAGGCAGCTCCTGAGGAGAGGAGCTCCTAGAAGGCCGGATGAGGAGGGTTCCTAGGGCAGAGGGCCTAGGTGATGTGAGCCTGGAGACACAGAGCTCTCCAGGGAGCAGGAGTCTGGAAGGTCACTCCTGGAGATGGGAGATTCACAGAGAGACAGCTGCAGTCGGCAGGCATCCAGGAGGACCTGGTCTCAGCCAGACAGTGGCAGGAAACCCCAACCTGACAAGAACTATGCACTGCTGCAGGGAAAGAACTGTAGCGGATGGATCTCCGCAGATGGCTGCTTCCGGAACAGGATCCTCTTCAGGCAGCGTCAAGAGAACTGATCCCAGATGAACTGAAAGAATCCCAGATGAAGAACCAGGATGGAGGCAAGCAGTGGACTTGAGTGGGAGACAGATGGACTGGGACTGACTAGGTCCCTCAGCTAGAATGCTGGGACAAATGTTTTGCTCATATTTTTTGCTAGCCTTTTCTGCTAAATAAATGAGCCACTCGAAGAGTGGACCCTCCTAAAGCCTGCCTGGACTTGTACTCCAGATGTAGAGGGAAATATAATGGCAGGGTTAACCCACACTTGACTACAAAGCGGTGTGCACTGGGACAGTATCTACCAAATAAAGCCTGCCCATGCCACAGAGCAATGCTCTCTAGGTCTGACTGAATTTGCTCTCAGCAAGGATAGATTTCTTACAGTGATCTAATCTGATGCAGGGCCCAATTACAGGCTAGATGCAATAGGTAAGAGACCAATTTTCCACAGAAGCGACGCTGAACAAATGGTCAAGAGAGAAGAAATCATTCTCTTGCTATGGGGCACACGGTAACGGATAATTTGTTGGAGCACAGTGGCAGGACCAATTTCACAATATATTTTCTCATGGTAAGAATTGCACCCATTTCTCTGTCAGCCCAAGGACTCACAATGCTATAGACGATAATTATCTTTTTATTACATAGCAAAAACCTCTCCTTCCCCACTCTCAATAGCAACAGTGCAGAGGAAGGGGCAGGTGAATATGGCATGGACGGAAATCATCGAAAGGGAGGAGGATACCCCAGCATTTATAAAAAGAGAGGTATCAAAAGAAGATTCAGTGTTGGCAGCTGTTTAATTTGGACAGTTTATTAGACATCATCAGGAAGGCATGGCAGAGAGACTGTGACGCTAACAAGAGACCTGCCATTAATCTTCAGTAACCCAGCAGCTGCGGAGCACAGGTCTTGAAACAAATTTCCCTGAGAATTACTATTAATCTCCCATCCTCTGTTTATTAATCCCTTGCCCGGCTTCCTATCTCACCACTTATTAACGTCCTCAACTGTTTGCAGTAAACAGGATGCTGAGAATTCATCTCCAGCTCACCATAATTTACAGGCCACAAGAAAAAGAAAGGAAGGGGGAAAACGAGAGAAAGCGTAGGATGAAAGCTGGCTCAGTGACGGCAACAGAACGGAGGAAAGGAAACCTCACACACTGGCTACTGCTTTGAAATCCTGACGGTATTTCCAGGTACGTTTTCTTAGGCCCACTGCAGTGCAACCGCCTGCCATCCCAAGATGCTGCCACAGCTGGAGAGATCAGCGTCCTGAAGAACACACTCTCGGATATTCCCTCGGTTGGATATGTGCCCACACAGGGAGTTCCAGCCCGTACGCTGCACCTCCGGAAACACTCAGTGCTGTAACGCGTGGTGAGTGGTGACACAGCAGGACCATAGCTGTCATGCCACTGAATAGCACAGCAACATGGAAGTAGCTATATTGGCTCCAACCACTGGCCACTGAGTCCAACCACCAGCCATCATAGCTCTGACCGTGCGGCTATCTAATCTGCTACCATTCCTGGAGTAGCAGCCAACAGCTGATACTACAAGAGAAGGTGGACACAGCCTCCTAATGCACCACAATAATCACTGTGTGGACATGGGAGGGTGGGTAAGGGAATTCTTTCTTTCCCAATACAGGCCATCGACATACACCCTATATCATGTATGCTGATAGCTCTTAGCATGAAAAGCTACAGATGTTAGTTCTCTGATCCCTCTCATACACATAAGACACATAGTAATGTCGAAAGCGGTTAGCCATCACCAGGTAAAAGAAGACCCACGCTCCTGCATGTTGACATTATATTTTTTTTTTCCTTGGGGAAAACTAACTGGACACCAAACTCTCATGGCTGCACTTTACCTCCCTTTTCATCACCTGTCTATCGGTGGCAAACAGCTCTTGGTCATCATGGGACAGAAATTGCTATTCTAAACCTACCAGCTATGAATCTATATTCCTTTGTTCCCAATTTTTCCATGGCTTACCCATGCCTTGTTCTATGTCAATTACCATGACTCAAGAGCATCTCTAACATCTACTTTGCCCCCTGGGATGCTGTCACAGTTGATTAAGGACTGAGACTGGACCTACTTTGACAATGTTCCCTTTCAAACGTTCTTACCTGAAGGAGCCTCTTCACTGGGATTTAATGATCATGCCTTGGGATAGAAGTGAAGAGCAAGCTAAGGGGTGCTTTATATAATTCAATAAGGGGCCGTTGCTGAACGTTCAGAACTGTATCTCAGGCCAAGCTTTGGGTTCCTGCTAAATACCTTCACGTCACTTTAAAAGAATTTGTGATCCTGAAGAATGAACGAACTAGCTCAGCAGCACATATATATTTCTATTTAGGTCCTTCTAATTATTGAGACACGCTCTTTTCTTTACTGCCGCGCACTGCAGATATGTGAGATTTAAGCCAATCTGGATACAACTCAGAGGATGCTGTGGTAACCACAGCAGCCAGCATATCAGGTCCCTAGATCCCCACATAAATCCTAAAATGAGCAGTTTTCCAAGCACAGGGACCTCATTCCCCTCTCACCTCAAATCAGAAGGCGTCCTCCAAGCCCAGGACGAGACGTACTTACGGGAACGCTGAAGGGTCTCTGTAGAGGAAGCAGATAAAGATGTTTCCAAATTAGAATCAAACCCTTAAACGCCATAACTGCCATAAGTAGATCAAGCTGGATACATCACTTCGGCAAAAAGCCCAAACGGGCTAATAAGCCCTCAGACCTTCTCTAATGATCACAGAGCAAATCCTTTCCCTGACTACAAGTCCTATGTCCATCTGCCCCTTACCCCCTCCCCCCACAAGGGCCTTTCACCCTCTCTCTGGAGAGATTAAATCTGAACTGGTGCTAGAGTAAGATGGGGTCTGTTTGAGGGAGAAGCTATTTGTTTTAAATCGATTTACAGATGGTGAAAGGCAGTGGTTTGGTTAACAAAGTCCTCCCTAACTCCCGTCTTTTGCCCACAACCCTTAACATGCCTCCTCTCCCTGAGCTGGAGGGGACTCCCTTCAGGTGGGGAGGCAGCGGGGGAAGAGAACAAGATGAAAAAGCTGTTGCTTCTCCATCTAGCCCTTGGCTTCCCTTCTAGAACCATCAGCTAATACCATGTGTGGTGGTAAGTTTGCCACAGAGACACCAACAAGAACTAGAATTGAGATCCAACTCATTTCACACAGGCCACTGAACAGCCACCAACCATGACAGACGAAGTTACCACAAACATGGGCTGTTTTTTCATCCAGTGGTCTTAGATGCTGGTAGCCTGCTGACCACCCTCCACACCCATCCAGCCTCTCTGCTTCCGTGTTTTTCGGGTTGCCCTGTTGTGAACATTACTTGTTACCTTCTTCTCCAGAACAACGTGATACCGGTGAAAGGTTTTGCATAAATGCAACAACAGCATTTCATTTCTCCAAGCCATCCCCACCATGACATTTGCTGATGTGCAAGGATAAGTGGATATCTAGAGACCAACATCATGCAGCCAAGGGTGACTGGGATCTAACACAGTACCAACAGGACATGACCCCATTTAACATGGATTGATGTAGGCCTCCAGGGCCTTTCATGTCTCAAGATCTGGGTTCAGACTCTCTACAAAGTCAGAAGTAGAGATGCCTTTACTGGAGTCTCTCCTCACAATCCCTGAGCCAGAAATGAAGATAACTAAGACGAGATGCCAACAAAGTTCTTAAGCCAGCATCGGCTCACATTACACAGAACCACTAGACAACTGGCATACATGTCTTTGCTCAGAAGAGCTCCCAGACTGGAATGGCACAGAGTGCCACCCAGAATGAGGTTCACCATGAACAAGGGACGAAGGAGTGTGAAAACAACTAAAACAGCAGCTGATTGCACCGGTTCGGGACTGAAGAACATAATGCATTGAAGCAGCTTGCTCAGGATCTGTGTCATGATCAAAAAATGTACACTCACATTTTAAAGACAATATAAACCCAGCTTAAGTAACAGCAGAGAAGCAGATAAACATAACAACTGCAGAGGAGGCAGCATGTGCACACAGGTTGGTTGGGTTTTTTGTTTTTATTGGGGAAATGAGTGCAGAGGATTTTTCTGTGCCTGTTACATTTTCTGCTCACCAGTTGATGCAGCAAGGAGACTGGAGACTTCAAAGACTCGTTCTTGCTTACATATTGAGACTGCTCTAAACTAATGCCCCTAATGTGACCAAAAACGAACACATGATGAATCATTCATACCGCACATAGCAGGGCTAGTAAGCACTAGGCCTTGTCTCTTGTGTGCTGTGCTGTATGCATCTGTTTTTGGAGAAAGGAAATTCAAGTCCTCACAGGGTTACAAGCTTACTGCTCTGCGTCAGTAGCTTGGCATCTTCTCGGCTGGAAAGTGAAAGTAAAGTGAAAGCTTCAGAGCTACAATTTAACCATGAATAGCCAACGGAGTTAAGCAAAAATCCACTGGCACCAGCAGCAAATTACACAAATGCACATGTCCGTTTCCCCAGCCTGTCTTTGGAAAGTTTCAGAGGATAAACTGCATTTTTATGATTAGTCCGAATCAAAGGAGTCTTTTAGAGGGGTTTGAAAAAGGGAGAGAGAGTGGCCCAAATCAAAAGCCCAGATCCTAAAACTTTGGAGAGCTTGGATTTAGTGCTGAACTTCATTGCTGGCATCATCTCTGCACTGGACTAAATCAAAACATTTACCCTGAATGCTGCAGAAGTTTAGATCTGCATTTGGATACACTGGCCTGAGACTAAACAGGAGTCAACTGATACAGCTCCAGTGAAGTCGATGAAGTTAGTCTGATTTAGCCCAACGGAGGATCTGGACTATCAACTTCTCAACTCAGCTTGCCCCCTCCTCCCAGTTAAATATCTTTATCGAAGACCAGGATCTTTGCCATATTAGTTTGAATAATTTATTTAAATCATGCTTGAAGATTCATCAACATCTTTGGGGTGTGTTTGTGTTTAAAAATAAAATCCCAATAGCTTTGAACACTTGAAAGCATGTGTTAATATTTCACTAGATTTGTGTGGATGTGCAGTTGTGCTTTCAGCTTTACACCTGTGAACTGGCTAATGGGAGAGAGCCCTACAGCACAGTGTGGGCGGCAAAGAGAACACAAAACATAAAACTGAGCTGTGAGTGCCTGCAGGGCAAGAAGATAATAGCAGTTCTTTTTGGAGGCCTGAGGTATTATTCACCAAGGATAGTTTTGGGTTGGGAATGGACAATGGCTGCAGTAAAAGGGACCAGGAAGGAGAAAGGCACTCTGATACTATAGTAACGAGATTGGTTTAAAACCCAAGTTAAGGCAGACAAAACAGATCAGAAAAGGAAGACAAATTCGGATTAGTTTAAACATTTTACATATATTTTATATAGTATGTTTCATTCAAAAGGATCTTCAAAAGCTTTACAGATTACACTGCTCTACAGCCAAAATGCTTCTGAAATAAATGTAGTCCTACTTTACTAATTCTGGGTCACTGAGAACGAAAATGATGCTTAAAATTGTTGATTGGCTCTAGTTTTCAAGATATGCTATTGGGTCAGTATATACGATCCTTGACTTGGGAATGGCGGAGGATAAGTGAGTTATAAAGGGAAGGGATCTCAATTTAAACCAGAAATGACTAAAATACATCTTTGACTGGATCTGTGAATAAACCTATGACTGGGATTGGACAGTACTTGCTTTTTAGGCAAAACAATGAATGATGCAATATGAAGCTGGTATTGCATCATACATGATATGAATTGCATCATGTTATTCCTAGAAGTCATGGATGATGCAATCATAACAAAGCTTACATCACTCTGCTGAACAAATTGCCCTATATCAGCTCTAGAAATCATACAGTGTCCGCGTGCTCTCTTATTTGTCAGTGTTTGATTTTGCAAAGGGACACATTTCTGTTTAGCCAAAGTGAGCAGAGATGCCTTGTACTTGTGTGAACAAGTGCAGATAACTTCTGCTATGTTTGTGGTGAAGTGACTTTTGCATCATAAAAGCGCAGTATAACCACTATGGTTAAGAAAGCCTATCACCTTTATTCTGGCTGCAAAATTGGAGATCAGGACAAGAGGTGGGCCCCACACATATGCTGCAACACTTGTGCAACAAATCTTCGCCAGTGGTTGAACAGGAAAAGGAAATCTATGCCTTTTGCAGTGCCAATGATTTGGAGACAGCCAACAGATCATACCAGCAATTGTTACTTCTGCATGGTGCCTCCAGTTGGGAAAGGTGTTTCAAAGAAGAAAAAGTGGACTGTGCATTATCCAAACATTCCATCAGCTATACGCCCAGTACCCCAGGGAGAAGGACTGCCAGTTCCTGATGTACCAGAATCATTCTCATTTGAGTCAGACGAGGAAGAGGAAGAGGATGAAACTTCTCGTCCTGAACCATCAATGTCACAGGACCCACATTTTCTCCCATCCTCCTCCTCTGAAGCACATCTCATAACACAAGGTGAACTGAATGACCTTGTCAGGGATTTGGAACTACCCAAGAGTAAGGCAGAGCTGTTGGGCTCCAGACTACAGCAGTGGAATCTCCTGGCAGGCTATCAGGGTAAATGGAGCCCATCAATGCTTGCAGACTATTGCTGGACAGTGACAAGAGATGCTCCATTTAATTAATACAAGAGACAAGCCAAGAAGCGCTGAGTAGACACTGAATAGGACTAAACTATGTACATAATGGTTTTTTGCCTTTTGTTTCATAATAAGTTTTATTTATGTAATCCTTTTGCTGATTTTTAAAGTGTTACATAAACAGGACAGGTGAAATATTATCATGTAAAGCAACCATAAACACATGAAAAGACCTATGTTTACAATTTATGATTAAAACTCTACTATCTACACAATATACATAGACATAAAATGTAAAAACTTAAATATCTTAGAAACAGTAGCCAATCAGTTATTTTAATTGTCACATTTGAATTCAGCACATCAAAATACATAATAAATAGCACATTTTATCTCTGAAGCAGACGACTTCTCAAAAATTGTAGACCAATGTTATGGGTAAAGAGGCCTTCATCCATTGGCAAAATGCAACCACTTGTACAGCAGACTGTGACACGTGTTTAACAGCAACAGTACAGAACAATTTTAAAGACAGGGAAAATGAAGAACTCTGTATCCAAATGACGCTGCAGGGGAAAATGAGATAGGCCAGAATTGAATTAGTCAAAATGTTGTGGGCCAGTAGGCCAAGATTTAAACACTTATTCTTGCAAAAATATGGAAAGAAGGGAAATCACAGGGTGTGGAGATTGAACAATGGATTAGGATCATAAAACCATGGGCTTTAGGCATCGAAAAGTCATTTTAGATTAGCTGACTTCATCCCCATGCAAATGCAAGACAGCATCTCGAGAGAGATATTAACGTGATGCTATGCTATGGGTTTAGACATACGGCCAAGGAGAAATGGCACAGTTGGAAGAGAACACGGAAACCTCTCGGGCAAAGCTGGATTCATATAAAGTTAATAACAGACATAATCTTGAGACAATTAAACCGAAAAAAATATACATTCCAGCCTCTCCTCCCCTTATACCTCATTGAATGGCTATATAGACTTACTTCCCCCGGCCCCTGATATTTTCTTGTCCATTTTTCTCAATAACCACTGGATATAGTTTAAATGTCAGTCTATCACCATACTTTACAATCCCCATCACCGTATCATCTCCGCAGCTTCACAAACATTAATAAGCTCATGATGACCATACCATTGTGAAGCAGGGAGGTACTATTAATGTCATTTTACTAAACCCTATCTGGGAAAGAGAGCGGTTAAGTGACTTGTCCAAGGTCACACAGAGAGTCTGTAGCACAGCTAGCAACTAAGCCCAGGTCTTGAGTTTCAGCCCAGTGCCCTGACCTCGTGCTCATCCTTCATCCCCAAAGGAAGACATCTGATCACCAAGAGGACTGTCTCCTTTCTAACCAGCCTGCTCCTCATAAGCAATGTGAAACATTCTAGGAATGTTACACTGCAAAACATGCATTACATCAGACCTTTCAAATGTGCACATCTAGGCCCCGTCTCCTCACATGAAGCCGCTCCCACGGTATCCTGGGGCTGACACACAAGAAAATTAAAATGGGCCAACCAGCTCACATTGCAAATGAAAGTGCTACTTGACATGCGCATGCACGTTGCGAGAGAAAGCCTTGGAAAACGACAACTATGGGCAGAACAAATTCCCCTTACATCAGTGAGCATTCTGATTTCAGTCAATAAAATGGGGAGGGGTTAGTATTTGAGCCATTTTCCTGCCTGATTTTAATTTCCTTGCATATCAGCATTTGCCAGGAGCATTGTCAACACAAGGGATCATTTGACACCCTCACTGATTGCATGCAAATTAATTGGATTCTTTGGGCTTGGATTTATTTTGCTTGCAAGTTGTTTTTGCCTGGAATGAAGAGGTTTTAACCAGGAAATATTTTAACGAAGGAGGGGGTATTTTCAAGTCCCGATGTTGGATGCATTGCAGACCACTGCACACAGATCTTTGTTTCACGGCAATCCATCTGCTGTATTGGGAGCAACGACTGCGATGGATAGGAGCACTGGCTATGATTGACGTCAAGATCAGTATCTTGCTAGCGACTAAGTTCCATTTGCCTCCCTTTGTGTTCTATGGAACTCCAAGTCCCATTGGTCTGTGCAGACCAGAGCTTTGTACTGAGGCACACACTCACAAATGTGTGTGTGAACACACACTCACAAGCCCAGAAAAGCCCATTCTCTTTGCTGTGCACACAATGGAGAAAGCCTCAAATGTTTTGCTCAACGTACAGTAACTCTTCGCTTAACGTTGTAGTTATGTTTCTGAAAAATGCTTCTTTTAAGTGAAACGATGTTAAGAGAATCCAATTTCCCCGTAAGAATTAATGTAAATGGGGGAGGGGGAGGGGTTAGGTTCCAGGGAAATTTTTTTTCACTAGACAAAAGACTATACACAGTATAAGTTCATATTTTTATACTCTGTGTGTGTGTGTATGTGTGTGTGTGTGTGTGTATATGTGTGTGTGTGTATGTGTATATGTGTGTGTGTATATGTGTGTGTGTGTATGTGTGTGTGTGTGTGTGTATATGTGTGTGTGTGTATGTGCGTATATATATGTGTGTGTGTGTATACGCACATACGCACACACACACACACACACACACATACACAGTATAAGTTTTAAACAAACAATTGAATACTGTACACAGCAGTGATGATTGTGAAGCTTGGCTGAGGTGGTGGAGTCAGAGGGTGGAAGAGGGTGGGATATTTCCCAGGGAATGCCTTACTGCAAAATGATGAACCAGCACTCGGCTGAGCCCTCAAGGGTTAACACATCGTTGTTAATGTAGCCTCATACTCTACAAGGTAGAAAAAATGGAGGGGGGGAGACAGCATGGCAGAGACAGACAGAGACACACAGGGTGGGTGTGAGAGAGATGCGCATTGCCCCTTTAAGTACGCTGACCCCACTCTAAGTACACTGCCTTTGTAAGTAGATCAGCAAGTTGAGACAGGAAGATCCCTCCGTCCTGAGCCCTGTCATGTCCCGCCCACCCTGCTCTATGGAGATGGGGTAAGCGGGGGACAGGAGCAGGGGGGGAAGGGAACATCCTGACATCAGCACCCCTCTTCTCCCCACGCCCCTTGCACAGCAAGTAGGAGGCTCCTGGGAGCAGCTCCAAGGCAGAGGGCAGGAGCAGCACAGGGCAGTGGGGGGAAGGGCTGTGGGGGGAGGGGCAGCTGAACTGCCCGGCATTTGATAGCCTGCTGGACAGCTGCTGGACAGGGAACTTTGGGGAGTGGGGAGCTGATAGGGAGCTGCTGGTCCACCCTGGTTCCAAGCCCCCATCAGCTAGCTCCAAGGGCTGCTCTTCCTGCAAGCAGTGGACAAAGCAAACAGCTGCCAAACAACATTATAAGGGAGCATTGCACAACTTTAAACGAGCATGTTCTCTAATTGATCAGCAACGTTAACCGGGACGACTTTAAGTGAGGAGTTACTGTATTAATTCCAGCTGGGTTCAAAACAGAGGTGTGGGTGAATTCAGTGTCAATCAGCTGGAAAGGGGATACGAGGAATCATCATCATTATTACAGAAGGAAAAATTATAGTCATGCTTCTCCAAGTGATTAACAGCCTACCACTGTTGCTGGCTAATGGAGTTGCCCCAGAGCTAAAATTGTAGAGATCTTCGCTATAATGCTGAAGATGCTAGGCTGAAGCCCGGCTCACCTACATGCATGTTTCGTCTTGAGTACATCTGTGCTTTGGTCATACCCCACAAGGCTGTGGTCATCGTAACTCAAAACTCTACCCAATCCTTAGCAGTTTATCTAAAACTCTGAACATGGCCTAGGGGCAGAATTCACGGCCTGAACTAAGCTGCAGTCCACACAAGGGAGCGAAGCCCTATGCAGTTCTGCTTTGTGTGGGGGGAGAGGAAGGAGAAACTGACCTAAGGAGACATATTGCAACAAATACTCACTCATGTCCAGTCCTGCCTCAGATCCCACCACAGATATTACGGTGATGGAGGCCATATATGTTATCGATTTGTATCACAGCAGTGCCCAGAGGCCCCGAGTGAGATCGGTCTGTACAGACTCCCTAAGCTCTTCAGGACAGGTCTCTTGCTACGTGGATAGTTAAGACAAACAGAGGAAACTGAGGCAGAGAGAGGGGAAGTGATTTGGCCAAGGTCACCCAGCAGGTCGGTAGCAGAGTCAGGAACAGACCCCAGATCTCCTGATTCACTGTCCTATGCCCTAGCACTGCAGCACGCTGCCTCTCCACCATGATTGCTAGCTCAATGCCAGCATGCAGACGAGGCGGGTCTCATCCCTTTTCCTACTGAATCTGAGGAGCCCCCTTACAGCCATGCAGGAGGGTGGCAGGATTTTGCCAGGGAATCCAGCAAGAGAACCAGAGCGCAGACCCTGGAGCACTTGGACCTCAAGCCACATATTCAATTCTCAAGCTACAAAGCTATATCTTAGCAAAAGTGCAATTGAACTCCATGTACTTGTTACATTTCTAAATATACTCCCGGTTGTCAAAACAACAAAGAGACTGATGGATCTCTAAAGCGTACTGTATCTATTTAATTGTCAGCATTTCAAAATGACTTGGAAGAAAAATGCTGCGTGATAAGTCTAATCACCATGGTTACTGCTGGCTAAACCCATAATAAAAAAATATTTTAGCGAAGCGCATGTTGCCACATGAGGAGCAGATGGGAGACGATCTTGTTACTGTGACAACCCTGCTGCAAAACTAAACTTGAGGAAAAATGCGAGAGACTCTTTTTGAGATCTCAGACACAACAGGCATCAGGGGCTAAATCTTCTCAGACGTTCAATGCCAGGGAATCAGGCTTTGGCTCTATCCTCACCCAGCAGGTGCTCTCAGTCTGGTGGCCAAAAGCATCATTCTACAATGGCAGAAACCATTATGTGGGTGTCCATGGAAGTGATGGATAAAATGATCATAGAATCATAGGACTGCAAGGGAACTTGAGAGGTCATCTAGTCCTATGGTTCTCAACCAGGGTTACACGTACCCTTGGGGGTACACAGAGCTCTTCCAGGACGTACATCAATGCCTCTAGAGATTGGCCTAATTTTACAACAGGCCCCATAAAAAGCACTAGCAAAGGCAGTACAAACTAAAATTTCATAACAACAATGACTTGTTTATACTGCTCTATATACACCTCTACCCTGATATAACGCTGTCCTCGGGAGCCAAAAAATCTTATCGCGTTATAGGTGAAACTGTGTTATAGTGAACTTGCTTTGATCTGCTGGAGCGCGCAGCCCTGCCTGCCGGGAGCATTGCTTTACCGCGTTATATCCGAATTCTTGTTATATCGGGTCGCATTATATCAGGGTAGAGGTGTACTATACACTGAAATGTAAATATTTATATTCCAATTGATTTATAATTATATGGCAAAAATGAGGAAGTTAGCAATTTTTCAGTAACAGTGTGCTGTGACACTTTTGTGTTTTTACGCCTGATTTTGTAAGCAAGTAGTTTTTACGTGAGGTGAAACTTAGAATCAGACAAGATTAGGGTTGGAAGAGACCTCAGCAGGTCATTTGGTCCAACCCCTGACAAACACCAACTAAAATATCCCAGCCAGGGCTTTGTCAAGCTGGGCCTTAAAAACCTCTAAGGATGGAAATTCCATCACCTCCCTAGGTAACCCATTCCAGTGTTTCACCATCCTCCTAGTGAAACAGTGTTTCCTAATATCCAATCTAAACCTCCCTCACTGCAACTTGAGACCATTACTCCTTGTTCTGTCATCTACCACCAATGAGAACAACCGAGCTCCATTCTCTTTGGAACCCCCTTCCGGCTGCTATCAAATCCCTCCTCACTCTTCTCTTCTGCAGACTAAACAAGCCCAATTCCCTCAGCCTCTCCTCATAAGTCATGTGCCCCAGCCCCCTAACCATTTTTGTTGCCCTCCGCTGGACTCTCTCCAATTTGTCCACATCCTTTCTGTAGTTTGGAGCCCAAAACTGGACGCAATACTCCAGATGTGGCCTCACCAGTGCTGAATACAGGGGAATAATCACTTCCCTCGATCTGCTGGCAATGCTCCTACTAATGCAACCCAATATGCCGTTGGCCTTCTTGGCAACAAGGGCACACTACTGACTCATATCCAGCTTCTCATCCACTGTAATCCCCAAGTCCTTTTCTGCAGAACTGCTGCTTAGCCAGTCGGTCCCCAGCCTGTAGCAGTGCATGGGATTCTTCTGTCCTAAGTGCAGGACTCTGCACTTGGCCTTGTTGAAGCTCATCAGGTTTCTTTTGGCCCAATCCTCTAATTTGTCTAGGTCACTCTGCACCCTATCCCTACCCTCCAGCATATAGACACCCCCCGGGTTACGCAAATCCGACTTATGCAAATTCGGACTTACGGAAAAAGTTCTGTAAATTCTGCAGAGTTTGGCGGGGGGGGGGGGCGCTTGGCCTATCCTCAGAGGTTAAGGAGAACAATTTTTCTCCTTGTTGTAACAACCTTTTATACACTTGAAAACTGTTGTCATTCCCCGAGCTCCCCCGCACTCCTCTCTTCTCCAGACTAAACAAACCCAAGTTTTTAAGTCCTCTCTCCTAGATCATGTTTTCCAGCCTAGGATATGAGAGAACAGGGTTCAGTTCCTAACTCCACCCAGATTCCCTGTGATGGACAAATCACTCAGGGTACGTCTACACTGCAACAAACCCCCACCTCCCTTGCCAGGTTTCAGAGCCAGAGCTCAAGCGGGAACATCTACACTGTTCTTTTTAGCCCCACAGACTGAGGAGGGTCTAAGACTTGCTGCCGTGGGGTTTTGGTTGGTTTGTCGGTTGGTTGTTTTGCAGTTTAGACATACACCCTAGTCTCTGGCCTCAGTTCCTCATCTGTACAATGGGATTACAGCGCTGCCCTACCGCACGAGGGTGCTGCAAGGATAAAGACGGTGAGAAACTTACAAGCTGCGGTAAAAAGGGCCATTGTAAGTATTTATGACAGAGAAAAGTATAACTGGGAAAGGTCACACATGAAAGAGCCACATACCACAGATATTTGCCTAGTTTTCACAGTCACATTCCTTACACACTCACATTCTCCTCTTTGCTTTCTCCCATTTTGCCTTGCAGATCCTGTCTGGGTTTAGGTCTATAACATACACATTACGGTGCTTTAACGTGACAGCAGCTATGGTGGCCCAAGGATTGACTAGATATGCTGCAATAGCGGCACTGCACTTTCTACCCTGCTGTGCTGCCCTCTGGTTAGATTTGTAAATGGCAGCCAGTAAAGAAATCAAGTAGATGAACAAAAGAACCACCTGGCTTTTGTCTCTCCAATTGTAGGTGTTGGCGCTGTTTGCACCCACTTTCAAAGGGGCTCATACAGTCCCAGAGCCAGAAAGTTCCATCTGGCCCCGCAGGAAGGTGGTGTCCCTTTCCCAGGATCTCAGTGTCATTCAACAGGGCAGGTGGACTCTTAAGGCTGCAGAACTACAGCCAATCAGCAAGCTCTCTCCTGCCTACAATTATGCCTGACAGGTAGGGGCATGACTGGAATAAACTCCAAGGGGGTACACGCCTGAGCACAAGCGAGCCCTGCCGCCTAGAAGTCTGCGACACCGACTGTACATGCGAATACCTCGGAAGCATGGTGCCACCCCAGCCCAGCTGCTCTGTACACTGACCCCTTCAGTTCACCTGTTCACAAACTGCAGCCACTCCTGCGTCACCAGGATATGGCTGCTTGGCACTGCTGCTCCAACGTTTAGCCATGCAGCACTGGGGGCTGCCTCCAGCTTAGAAGAGACTGGAGGGAAAACGGAGGTGCCAGTCCTCTAGCCCCATGAATGCCAAGGAGCCTGCCTACACAAAAGTTTTGTACAGGGCCACGAGCTACCATTTCCCCTTGCCCAGAGAAGAAGATCTGGCAAAGGTTAAAGGCGGGACACACAGCAGCACATGCAGATTCTGCTCTCAGCGCACAGAACTTCAGACACAATTTTGCAGTGATGAAAGTTCAGCTGTGGGTGTTGGGTGGGAGGGTAGGTGTTGGAAGTGCTGCTTTTTTGAGCAATGACTCCAAAGATGCTGACTCCACTGTGCGGTCCCAGCTAGAAGGTTTCGGGTTTATTTCCTTTATATAAAATCTCAGAAAGACCTAAAACTTGACTTCTTTAGCAGTAAGTTTCAATCCCTTCCCTCCTAGAAATCTCATCCATCCACCTATGATCAATTCTTGTTCATCCTCCTTACCTAACGGAAAGAATCACTGGCTGAGAGAATGCACGAGTTTCATCTGGACACAGAAGGCAACGGGAGACACTCGATGTTAATCTGATGAGTGTCGATGATAATTGGTGATCAGGTTTCCTATTAGTCTGAAATGCCATTGACATTTTTTGAACAAAACCTTCCATTCCCTCCAGCGTCAGGCCCCAAACAGCCTTAATCGTTTACGTAGGCAAAATTTCTGTGCACTTAGTGTCAGCTGTTGTTGTTATAAAACATAGGACTGGAAGGGACCTGGAGAGGTCATTTAGTCCAGTCCCCTGCACTCAGGGCAGGACTTAGTATTATCTAGACCATCCCTGACAGATGTTTGTCCAACCTGCTCTTAAAAGTCTCCAGTGATGGAGATTCCACAACCTCCCTAGGCAATTTATTCCAGTGCTTAACTACCTTGACAGTAAGGAAGTTTTTCCTAATGTCCAACCTAAACCGCCCTTGCTGCAATTTAAGCCCATTGCTTCTTGTCCTGTCTTCAGAGATTAAGAAGAACAATTCTTCTCCCTCCTCCTTGAAACAACCTTTTATATACTCGAAAACTATTATGTCTTCCCTCCGTCTTCTCTTCTCCAGACTAAGCAAAACAATTTTTTTCAATCTTCCCTCATACGTCATATTTTCTAGACCTTAAATCATTTTTGTTGCTCTTCTTTGGACTCTCTCCAATTCGTACACGTCTTTCCTGAAACGTGGCGTCCAGAACTGGACACAATATTCCAGTTGAGGCCTAATTGAGTGGAGTAAAGCGGAAGAATTACTTCTCATGTCTTGCTTACAATACGCCTGTTAATACATCTCAGAATGATGTTGCTTTTTTTGCAACAGTGTTACACTGTTCTCTCATATTTAGCATGTGGTCCACTCTGAGCCCCAGATCCCTTTCCGCAGAGCCTCTCCCTAGGCAGTCATTTCCCATTGTGTATGTGTGCAACTGATTGTTCCTTTCTAAGTGGAGTATTTTGCATTTGTCCTTATTGAATTTCATCCTATTTACTTCAGACCATTTCTCCAGTTTGTCCAGATCATTTGGAATTTTACTCCTGTCCTCCAGAGTGCTTGCAACCCCTCCCAGCTTGGCATTGGCCGCAAACTTTATAAGTCTCCTCTCCATGCCATTATCTAAATCACTGATAAAGATACTGAACAGAACTGGACCCAGAACTGATCCCTGCGGGACCTCACTCGTTATGTTCTTCCAGCATGAAAGTGAACCACTGATAACTACTCTCTGGGAACAGTTTTCCAACCAGTTTTGCATCCACCATATAGTAGCTCCAATTGGGTTGCATTTCCCATGTCATAAGACATGGGTCTTGAATAGCACCCACAATGGAGCCACCCCAAAAAAAATCTCTCTTAATGAGAGATGGTTGGAGAACATTCGTTGAAAAAAAATCTATAACTTCCCCCACTGTTTTTGACGCAAAATTTCAAAGTTTGCAAAACTGTCATCAAAACTTTGATTTTTTTTTCCAACCGGCCCTTTGGCAATATAAGCAAGTTCTCCGATCCCAGCGCTGCAGAGGAGCTGTTTGGCAGCACAAAATGACTCCACATTTCCCAACAAACTCACTGCCCTGCCAGGAGCTAACTTACTGCTTCCTAAAGCCCTCTAGCCATGGGACAGTGAACACGCCACCCAGGCTAGCACCGAAGGGATATTGGATGGATTTGTGAGAGATGCAACTGTCAAGCTATCCTGCAGTGGGTCAAGAGCATGAGTAGTACATTAAGAGATAAGGCACAAACCCCAAATTGGCTGAGTTCTATAGATTTCACCCACCAAGTGTCAAGTGTAAACTCTTCAGGCCTAACACCATGGAGTTACAGACAGTCCCCTTGGGTACTCCAGTCTAGGTAAGCTTGTCTTTGCGATAGATGGTCCCTCACACCAAAAATCACAGCAATATTCAGTAGGGGTATAAAGTATTAACCAGTTACCCAATAAGCATCAGTCTTATCGGTAAGGTATTCAGGTGAATGTTTAAACTCTGCTGCGGGACTCCGCTGCCATCCCTCCCGCTCCTCCCACACCCGTGGTCCTGGCAGCTGTCCCCCCTGCCCCCAAGGTCCCAGCAGCCATCCCCTCTCTCCCCAACACCTGGGGTCCCGGCAGACGTCCCCACCCACGCCTGGGGTCCCAGCAGCCGTCACGTGGGGGCAGCCGGGACCCCCTGCACGCAGGGCAGTGATGGAGTCTAACGGTTAAATGTTTAACCAGTAAAATTTTAATGGTTTAAACGTTTATTTTTTTTAAATGCTATTTTCATCCCTAATATTCAGGTTGCTCTCAGCCCCAAAGGGGACCAATCACTTACCCCACCTTAGGTCTCACGTCAAAGATAACGCTTGGAGCCAATCCAATAAGAAACTATTTAAAGAGTTTGTTTAGAAGGTTACAGCAGGTAAACATACACGCACACATGAGTTACAGTCTTAACTTTCAAAAGATACTAGGAGTTTATATAATACGCAAGCTCTGAATGTCCCGCTCAGGGCTAACCCAGGCTAAGCAGTGGGGATCCCTTGCTTATGTCTAGAAATCTTGCCCTCCAGAGTCAAAGCAGCACAGAGTTTTCAGGGATTTTGATTCTCTTTCCCCCTCCTCTGAGCTGCCGTTCAGCTGATGGGAAGTATTCATTTGTACGTCTCCCCTTTGTGGGGGGGAAGGGGACATAGGCGCTGGAACCAGAGGTGCTGGGGGTGCTGCAGCACCCCCTGACTTGAAGTGGATTCCATCACATACAGGGTTCACAGTTTGGTTCAATGGCTCTCAGCAACCCCTGCTGTACAAATTGTACCAGCACCTCTGGGAGGGGGAGCAATTAGCAAAGTCTTTTGTCCTCTTTGATGTTCCACAACAGTTCCTCTGGTGTTGACAGGCCTTCTGTGGGGCAGGAGAGAACACCTTCTGTTGTAGGCCCGCATTTTACACTAATAAATGTCTGGTGATTTCCACAGCTACTAAGGCTTAGGCTTGTCTACACTGGCACTTTACAGCGCTGAAACTTTCTCGCTCAGAGGTATGAAAAAACAACCCCCTAAGCACTGCAAGTTGCAGTACTATAAAGTGCCTGTGTAGACAGTGCACCAGAGCAGGGAGCTGTGCTCCCAGTGCTGGTAGCTATCCCCCTCGTGGAGGTGGGTTTTTTATAGCACTGCTGCAGCCAGCGCTTTAACACTGCTAGTGAAGACGTGCCCTTACAATGCACACACTAATATTACCACCTTACAACATGGGATACACATACTGTAAGTGAGATTAACACGTGCAGCAATTTACAAGCATTCAATAAAATCTAGACACTAAGCACATTTTTCTAACTCTAATACCCATTTTAACACACAAGTGAGCCAGCCTGATTCCAACCATGTATCTGTCAGCGTTCAGTTGAGACAGGGGGGGCCCTGGCATGAGCTGGCACCTGGTTTGCCAGCATCACAGTAACCTCAGACATCAAAGCACCTTGGCAAAAGGTAAATTTTTTCAAGTCTCATTTTCAAAAGTTACTTGGGCATAAGAACGGCCATACAGGGTCAGACTAAAGGTCCATCTAGCCCAGTATCCTGTCTATCAACAGTGGCCAGTGCCAGGTGCTCAGGCTTCTAAACATCAGTGAAAGCCAATGAGACTTAGGCTCCCAAGTCAGGTGTTGCAATACCTAGACACCTTTAAGGAGCAACATGTAAAAATCTGGACCTACATCTCTTTTGAAAATGGGAATTTGGCTTTGAAAATTTTACCCTCTAGCCTTAACTGAAGTTGAGATTTCAAAAACTAGGAGCCTAAAATTAGTCTCCAAAATCCATATTTATGGACCTGATTAACTTTTAATAACGAAGAGCACGTCACAGTTCCCACTGACTTCAGTGGGAGGAGATACATGATCAGCACTTTTGAAAATCATACAGGTGCCAAAATATGGATTTTGGAGCCTAATGTCAGCCTGCCAGCTTTGAAAATCTTGGCCTAAGCCAATAAGCTCTCACAGCTATGGGTTTGGGACAACTACAGATTCTGTTCTAACAAAGCATATATCCTCTTTAGATAATTCACCAGTATGATTCCTCTCCCTTGACACAAATTGATTCATTTGACTGAGATCAAAGGATACTTTGCACATTTTTATTTGATATTTCTGGAGTTGGAACTGTTAATTTTGCTAAGCATGCAGCACTGCTGTGACTTCACCAGAGACTACCATAAAACCGTCACGTTACATTAGTTAGGGCTTTGTTTTCAAACAGGTATTTGGTAAGTGTTTTCCCTACCCTATTCCCAACATCGGCATTTGAAGCACGGTCCCAAAAACAGACAGATAATAGTTATCTCCGCTCAATAAATCAAAGAGGTTTTTAGGGCATAAAAGTGTCCAGCAACGCATTCCTGAGCTCTCTCGGCAACAGAACGTATCCTCAGCAGATGTGCCAACATTCTTTTCCACCCTGCTGTGGATTGTGGCAGGCGGTTACAACTCTGCTAGCTAGTTCCTTCAACTCCCATTGTACATGGCTTAAGTCACCACAGAACCTGGGTTCCTTTTGCACCTCTGAGACCAGAGGTCACATCAAGGTAGGTTCCACCATGTCACTGAAGCAGAGGAGGCACCAATGGTCACTGGTAACTGACAGAGTGACTCATCATGAAGGTAGGAAGCAGAAACCAAGGTTAACAGTCATAAACGCATAACACATCAGCACCCACCTACGTACTAGCGATGGGGAACTGCTCGACTACAGAAACATGGTTCTAGTCCAATGTAAAAGGTCTGCACTATAAGCTAAAAGGAAACCTGCAAAGATTCTGTTCATAACTATTAACACAAGGATGGTACCTCAAGGGAATGCCTTCCTTAAATAAAACGGTCCCAAATCATGGCAGTCAGAGGCTGGCTCGGGCAGAATTCCTCTGGGACTACGCACAGGACAGAGCCTCCCCCCAGGTAGCACAAGTGGTTAAGTTGTTCAGGTGCAGTCCCTGTTCTACAGGCCCGTAATGTAAAACAAACATACAGCAGAAAACCCTAACGATGCCTGTAAAATCCCTCATAACAACACGGACAGCACACAAGCCTGACTACTAGAGCCAAGCAAAAGCATCGTCGCTCATGTTCCACTCAGGACCTGTTCGCCACATAAGCAAAGCACAAGTGAGTGCTGTGATGAAAACAGGACTGGAACCCCAGGACTCCTGAGTTCTAACCCAAGAGGTCTGTGATGGAGAAAGCTCATTAGAGCATACGCATCACCTCCCTGCCAAAGCAGGGCTGCTTGCCCTATTTACAATGAGAAGCCTCATGCATGGACACTGATTTCCAGTAGGGTCCCTTCACAGCGGGTTCCCAGTTTGTAAAACAGGGATCACAAATGCTTGCCTTCCTACCTCAAAGCGGTGTTGCAAGCATTGCTTACTTAGCATTCACGAAGCACACTCAGGATTAAAAGTAGTATATTCTGGAGGAGCTACATATATTTGCACGTTTGCACGGAGTAGGCCAAGATAGATTACACTGAAACAGCATTGCAGCCTGCAGCCGTTATCCAACGAAATGCCTTCTCACAGCACGCCGTCTGCCCACTCACCGTTATCCTATCTCACCTAAATACATGTAGGCGGAAGCATCGTTCGTTTCATCTGACAGGAGTTAGGTTAGCTGGACCGTTCAGTAAGCATGAGGACAAACATTTAGATATCAGCTCATGGTTTGGGACCTTTTAGGGATTATCACAGGGCAATTCAATTTCTTTCCATTTAAGACTAATTTCTGTCTCATCAAAAGTACTAACTGGAGGTGGGTCTTTTCTCCAGACTTTCAGTTTCCTGATGAGTCATAGCAGATCCACGATGATAAATTCAGTGCTTCAGTCAGACTGTTTCTTATCAAGGTATATTCAGTACATTACTAAGATGTTGAGTGTGCTATTTAAAGGGCTAATTTCAGACATCGTAAGTAACATGCCTTATCAGAACATGTGCTTTGTCCTGAACTAGACAGATGGATCTAGCATCCCCTATCACAGGGTCCAAAACCAAAAATACTGCAAGGACAAAGACAACTACGATGTGATTGGTCCAGTGCACATGGCTCTCCTGCAAGCAGCCTTCTCTTCCATTTTCTGTACCTTCCCCTTCTCTTTGGCATCAGAATTATGTGTGTGACAATGGCATTTAGTAAAGAAAAAAAATATTTGCAGGTTGCAACAAATATGCAGTGCTTTGTTTTCCTCTTTCTTGGACCAGGAACTGAGCATTTATTTTTCTGCCTCCGGGGGCTCTTTTACATCCCTGTATGAGAACCGCCCTAAATTCCCACACTTCGCACACCACTTACTTACAAGATCCCATGCTGCGTCAGGCAGGCAGGAAGCGCACAATCTAATTTCCTGGAAGCAACACTGGTTATGGGCACTGGCAGCTTCCCTTTGTTCTTTGTCAGTGCTTTGATTTAACACACGGCTAGATCTAACTAAACACGCTCGCTGTCCAACTAACCCTGTTGCATGCATTGATTCTATTACTGCACAACGCACTGTCCCAGCACAAGGTGCATGCAGAAGACAATATGGTCACTGCCACAAGAGGCCTACATTTTACACTGCAAGTCCTTACACCTATTGAAGTGAACAGGAACTTTGCCTGAGTTACAGCCCTAAATTAGACAAATACAGTTAAGAGAGAAAAGGAAAAAAAGACCAGCTGACTAGAAAGGTCAAACCCCAAAGAGGTCCTGTTTGAATTTCTCTGTTTGGTAGATTACTACGAGAAGGTTTCGCAGAAGAAATGGGCTGGAAGGAGGGATGTGAATGAGGAGAGAGTAGTGTACCGGCAATCAAGAGGAGGAGAAATTGGACCAAGCATGGGAGGCGGCACAGAACGAGGAACAAAGACAAGCGTGAGGTTGATTACATTATTACAGTAATACCTCATCCCATTCTCCATGTACTAGCTGGATAAAGACAGTGACCTGTACAAAAAAATATTCTGTAAGGGAGGAAGGACTGACCAATGGTTAGGGTGCTACAGGAGACTTGCAAGATTAGGGTTCAAAGTCTTACTTCTGCCACAGACTCCCTGAGTGGCTTTACACAAGTCACTTATACTCTCTGGGCCTCAGTCCCCCATCTGTAAAATGGGTATAATGGCACTTCCCTACCTAAGAGGGGTATTGTGAGGATAAATATGTGATAGACCATGCGGTGATCAGTTATTATGGTGATGGAGGCCAGATGGCAATGGATTCTGCAGTACCTGAAATGGAAACTAATGTACTGAAATACCTGCACTTGCTACAGTGAACGATCACTCTAAGGACGGTCACCTACATCCTTCTGTAGACATATGCATACACTAGTGGGTGTTACTGATGGCACAACAGGAGTCCTATGCCAAAAGTAGTGAGGTTTTGTAATCCCAGTTCCAAACTTCTCCCAACAAGCGAAATCAAAGAGTTATGGCAACAACCCACCTCCAAAGTTCACAAAGCCGCCACTGTATACTTGTAGGTAAGCAAATCTACTATCAGTTATTAAGGTTTCTTACAGCGACTCCACTCTTCCACTTGAAGATATTTATATATGACTCTAATTACAGCATCAGAAAAGTAGAATTCTTCAGCCACCACAGAGACAGAGTGATTTATATTATTAATATTGTGGTTGAAATGTTCAAAGCAATGCAGGGGAATTGGCCACACAGCCTCCATTAAAATTAATGGATGTTGCATGGCTAGCTCCTCTGCACTGCTTTGAAATTCTCAACCTCTGCGCTTATATGAATGTATATCCCCACATCTGAGGATCTCAAAGTGTTTTACAAATATTAAACTAGTTTCGCCAAACCCCTGGGGAAGAAGGGAGAAAGGAAAGATGATTTTCTCTAGTTTCCCCAGATCTTCTCATATGATTAAGTTCAACTTGGAAGACCTAGAGAGAGAGAGAAAAACAATTTAAAATCTGTCAGGGATTCCATTTATACAGCATTAGTAGTCCAGGTCACCCCAAACCAGGGGTACCTAACTCTTGCACCTGCCCCTTTAATCAGAGCAACAGACAATGTACCACCTTCAAAAGCAAAGTTGAATCCAGTTTTGTAAATCTGTACATGAGACACCATCGTTACCAGTTCCGGGGTGATGGGCTCCACTACTTCAGAGAGCACACATCCTACAACGCAGGTCACACAGTAACAAGCATCCAACGCTTCTGTGCCTTTAGTACATTTCCCTTGTAGGTCTCAACACTTATTTTCTTAAAAACAGGCAGCAAATTTAAGATGAGTGGGTCTTGATTTGTTAAAAGAAGCCCACAGCTGGAATTCTGACAGCCACATCTTTCGGTTTTTGAAAGAGTTTAGACAGGATCAGCCACCATAACTTCTCAATAACGGCAACAGAAACACACATGGCGTGATAATCTCCAGAGGTTAACAGCCAATAACTCTGAAGAAAATGAAGCACTCTCATTAGAAATTGGTTATCTGGTTGCTAAATCTACTGCAAAGGCACTTTTTCATACAATGCACAATTGGCCTACGGGACTCATTGCCACAAGATACAATTGAGGCCAAGAGCGTAGCAGGATTCACAAAAGGAATGGACATTTACACGGGTAATGAGAAAATACACAATTATGTTAATAAGGATTTTTAAAAGCGTTGGAAGGACTACAAATCTCGTATTTCACACCAAAAGTTCTTGTGCCTTTCTCTGAAGCACCTGGTGCTGAGCAACGTCAAAGACAGACTAATGGGCTAGATCAGGGATAGGCAACCTATGGCACGCGAGCTGATTTTCAGTGGCATTCACGCCGCCCGGGTCCTGGCCACCAGTACGGGGGGGGGGGGGCTCTCCATTTTAATTTAAATGTAAATGATGCTTCTTAAACATTTTTAAAACCTTATTTACTTTACATACAACAATGGTTTAGTGATATATTACAGGCTTACAGAAAGAGACCTTCTAAAAATGTTAAAATGTATGACTGGCATGCGAAACCTTAAATCAGAGTGAATAAATGAAAGGTTGCCGACCCCTGAGCTAGATGGACGCATTATCTGACCCAGTCTGGCAATACCCATGCTCCTAAAATGATTAATTTTAGAGTTTTCCTGCAACATTAAGTGGTTAAAACCTCCTGCCTTTCCCAAAATCCAACCTGAAAGCCTCTAAAGTCAGAAGGGGAATAATAATCTTGTTCAGCCCACGTCTCAATCTCACTTTCCTCATTAGTGCCTAGTGACGGGGAAGTTCTAGCACAATAAAACATATTCATTTGAATACAAATCGCTCTTCTGGTGAGCAAACAAAACAGGGTACAAGTGATGTTTTTCTGAGATATAATGCAAACAGACATAGCTAAGAGAAGCAGTGAAAACGAAGCACTGTGAAAAAACGCCAGTGCAGACAAAGCTTTGCATCCCAGTGGATCCCACAGTGCTTTACAAACTCTCAGAGGCAAGAATCATTTCACCCTACCACAGATGAGTAACCCATCTCCGGGCTGCCATACAGCAGCTGTTTAACAACACAACAGTTTGGGACAGGAAGCAGGGAAGCACGACATTAAATTGAACCTGCAAGGGAATTTAGAAATTATTAATCTGGAATTTGGTTAGCTCTTTATATTTGAAAATGGAAACCGTGCGCTACTTTGAGTAATACGATTCAGAATGTCATTTCATAGAGCAGGCAAACAGGCAATCACCAATAAATACAGAGTTGTGTTCTGAGTCATCCATCTACAGAGGATCTACTTCTATATATTTTGTTAGTCAGCCAACTCTGACTCTGAAGGTTGGAGAAAGTGATACAAGGGCGAAGGACTGAACAGACCGAATATTTCTGGGATGGGGAAGGCAATCTTTAATCACGCACACTTCAGTGATTAGAACAGGGAACTGGGAGACAGAACTCCTGGGTTCTGTTCCTAGTTCAGCCACTGTCTTGGCATGTAATGTTGGGGAAATCATTTATCTTCTGTGGCTCAGCCCATCCATTCATAAAAAGGGAACAGGAATATCTAACCACTATACACAGTGCTTCTGAAAGGCACTTCTGCAAGTGCAAGGTATTACTATTTAATGCTATTGAAAAGTCACCCTTTAAAAAGAAGGTGCTGCCTGTCAGCCTCTTTGTGAAGTCCTTGGTGGGGCAACGGTTTGATCAAATCAGAGTAGAACTGAAAGTAAAGTACTGGGCACAAAACGACTTCAGACACCCGACTGCTACCTTTTAAACCTATTCTTTCATGATGCTCATAGATAACGGCCAGTTATGTAGCAAACTATGCTGCATGCACAGCTAATCTACAGGGAAACATGCACGCACTTTTGTTTATTCATGTTCCCTCCCTTTCCCCATCCACTAGCCTAAAATGTAAGCTCTTTGGGGCTAGTGACTGTCTGTCAAATAAAGTATTGTCCGACTCCAGGTGATACTGCCATGCCAACAACAACAAGTGGTAAATCCTTTAAGGAAGAAGCCCTGATCAAATTATCAGCAAATTTCCCGTGCTAAACCTTTGCTTCTTCCCCTAATAGAATTCAGAGCCCGTCAGATTGTTTGGAATGTGTTCCTGGCTTATTTAAAATGGCAAATGAATGTTATCAAGATGTTGACTATTAAGAGATGGATTTATGAGCAGTGAGGAAATGCTGAGGGGAAACAATGAAAGAAAATCACCCTTTTTTTTTTCCTTGTGCCGCTGATAAAGCCTCCCTGAAAAACTCATTTTATTTTCTCACTGCATCAAATCCTACAGTGCTGCCATTCCGAACACATTGCAGATGGTTTGGGTCTGAACTCCCTAAAATAAAAGCCAGCCTCTCTCTCCCAATGGCCCAACAATGGAGACACAAAGCCAACGTGTCCCCAGCATTTGAGAGGCTGGATTTTGTCTGGGCTCATTTGAGGCCTTTGGTGCCTTGGGACTGCAGGACAATTCAAGGGAAAATTTCCTTAAAAGGAACATGCGCTGCGATATATTGATTTGGACAACTGCGATCAAGCCATTTCCCTGTGGAACTGACCTCCATTCAACCATACAGGCACGTTCATGCCAGTTGGAGTCTCCCCTCATCCTGGCTCCAATAGAATGAATTAAATCTTTTAAAGTGGCTTCAACAAATCAATAAACAGGAAAGTTACAATTAGCTGAACATGATTTAAAGGTAAAGTGATTGCTGGGGGAATTCAGCCAAAGATTCCTCACATTAGAGGAATCATTGAGGTGTCATAAGCAAAAGCTACAGCTTTATCAAGAGAAATTTACCTCCTATTATTATTAGTTACTCTTGGAAGTGACCTTTTCTGCAAATCTCTAGACCATTCTGAAGTGCATGAGCCGTTAAGAAGCAAAAATAGTTCTTAACAGAAGTGAACTGCTTCAAAAACATGTTATTAAAGGTTGTCTCCATCTTTCCTTCTCTTGGGTTTTTAGGACAAGCTGCCCACTCAAAGGAAAAACAACACTTTCACTTCTAGCCGAGAATCCAAAAGTCCTTTGCAAACATTTCAGCTTCACGTCCCCTCAAATCCCAGGGCACGAGTAATTTTACACCCACTTATTTGAAGGAGAAACTGAGGGACAGAGAGGGCAAACAATTTGTCCAAGGCCACACAGTAAAAGTAGTCGCAGAACAGAGCACTGAACTTAGAAATTCTGACTCTCTGCTGTTCTAAACACTGGATCCCATCTTCTTAATTATTGATGGTAGAGACTATAATGTGCTAGGTGCTTTTCACACAGGTAAGGCGGAAAAGTAATCACCCCTTGGAGCTCACAAGCTAAGCACTAAGGTGTGTGTTTGTTTAAAAGACGCCTGCAGAAATGGTCCTTCTACAAATTGGTAAATTAAGGAATGCTCAGTTACCAGGCCCAGATGCTGCACACCCCGGAGTTCTGAAGGAGCTTAAGAATTAAGCCACTTAGCTGCTAATAAAACATACAATCTTGTATTAAAATCATAGACCTGGGGCAGGGGAGGGAGGTAAGCAAATACTGCACCTATTTTTAAAAGAAGGTGCTGGCTATGATCCAAGGAATTACAGCTCAATGATGGGAGCAGGGGTCTGACTAAGCAGAGACGATCCAGAATACTGCCTGGAGACTAACTCATTGTGGGTGGCAGCTCCCTGGAGGTAACACAGTTATTCTGCCTGACCCCAGAGCCTCCTGAACCCGACTGGGATGATGGGACAAGAGCCCAAAGACTGGAAGCCACGCCAGATAAACCAGTTGAAATAGCAACTCAGGTACAATTACAAAACACTGAGGTGACCGTGGTAGGAAGGGACTAACCGGCATGGCTTCTGCAAAGGAAAATCATGCCTCACTAATACATTCAGGTTCTTTGAACCTGTCAGGTGTCCACCCATGCTGAGCTGATTGTAGGACCAGGGACTCTGCGCTTATAAATGTTTGGTGGGATGTACAAACACAGGGTGTTGTGTCCACAAACCATGGCATGTTTTCTAGGCCCAAATAAGGAGGCTTCCTGGAAAATGTGGCCCTGAAAAGGTCTAAATGACTGTAAATCTACCAAACGGTAAATACTCAGAAGGTAGGCAAAGGATGTTCAGAAGCGACTAGCCCAGAAGTGCCCAGCCTGACACACCTTAAAAAGCCTGATTTTCAGAGGGCAGATGCTTAGTATTTTCTGAACATCAGGCCCTCTGACAAGGTGTCTCCAAGTGGGCATCCTAACACAGAAACACCAAAACTCACCAGTCATTTGCAAGCATGGGTCTTATTCTCCAGTGTTAGGGCTTGGCTACACTTGCACTTTATACCGCAATAAAGCCTCCGAGAGCTCTCTACCTTACTCCCCGTACACACTGGCAAGGCACGTAGAGCGCTCTGACTCCCTGGCTAGAGCACTCCTGGTACTCCACCTCCATGAGAGGGATAACGGTTGTTGCGTATTGGCTGAGATGCCCCAGGGCCAGTGTAAATGGGGAGTTGAGTTACAGCGTTCTGACTGACCTCCGGAAACGTCCCATAATCTCCTTAAGTCAAGTGGCCTCTCTTCTCTTTGTTGTGAAATTGGCTGAGGAATACAGAAGTGCTTTTCAGAGCTCTGGGGCAAAGCAAATGTTTACTGAGTGAGTGAGTGAGAGAGAGGCAGGGAGGTTAGGGGGATCTGAACTTACAAGACAGCTTACTGACACACTCTCAGCACTCCAAAAACCCACTCACTCTCCCCCACATACACACAACACACTCCACCCCACTCCCCTCGTTTGAAAAGCATGCTGCAGCCACTTGCATGCTGGGATAGCTGCCCATAATGCACCACTCCCAATGCCGCTGTAAGTGCCACAAATGTGGCCATGCCAGTGGTCTTGCAGCTGTCAGTGTGGACAGACTGCAGCGCTTTCCCTGCTGGGCTCTCCAAAGGCTGGTTTAACTCAAAGCGCTCTACAACTGCAAGTGTAGCCATGTTCTGAAATAATTGCTGTAAGATACCGCACATGCCTTTGGAAAATGCTCATTGGAATTGTAACATGCTCAATATCAGAGGCATAATTCGGTGCATTAGGCAGGCCGTGCTAACCCATTGCTTTAAATAGCCTCTTTCTGGCCCTTAAAGTTACCAAAGTACTGATCCTTTGTGAGTGTGTTCAAGAACATTTGGTATCTATTCTCATATCAAGAAAAAAAGCAATTATATCAATAATGAAAGAAGCGCTCCCTTTTACTTTCTGTGGTTTGCAAAGAGATTCATGTTTCTACGCGATCACGGCTCTTATTTTAGTGATGTGAAAGTGTGTGGTTGCACGATACCCAGTTTCTTCTAATATTTGAGTTTCTGTTGTTATCTACCTACAGTTTACAGTAAAATGTCTGCTTTTCTCACTCTGCCAATCTCAAAATTAGACCAATTTTCATAACAAGATTCTATTACTCTGCACAGACCCTTAATGAACACCGAAGTGCTAGCCACCAACTTGGATCCAGTCCATTGGGTAAATTCACTAATGCAACACACGTTCCCAAAAGATCTGATTCCTGTTAGTGATTCTGCTGGTGTGTCTTTATATACATGTACATAAAAACCAACGGCAGCACACACTTACTGAGACCGTATGCTTTGGGGAACAGCCTTTTTGTTCTGTTTGTACAGGCCCTAGCACAACGATCCATGAATCTTGTTCCATGACTGGGGCTCCTAGAGGCTATATAACACAAATACATTTTTTAAACCCTGAGTCAGAGCTGGTGAAGTCAGATAATAAACTGGATATTCTCAGCATCCTGCCAAACGGGTGGCAGACACATGAGTCTGTCCAGCCTAGGCCCTACCTCCTAATGCCCTCCACACAGGTCACCTTCCTGGCACGACAGTACCGTTTTGTGACTGAGCTCGACCTGAGCCCACCCACAGGCATTGTGGATGACTCAATCAGGGAGATCATTTTTGATGAGGTTTACGCATCACTGTTGATCTACCCAGTGTGACCAGATTAAACGATATTTTAAAAAAAAAACAACCCACAAATTTTGGAAGAGAGAGAGAGAAATTTTTCTGCTTCAGAGCAAGATTCAACCACTTACTACTGGGAGTTAGAAGGAAACTTTCCCTGGGGCTTGGTTATCCCATCACTGCTACAGCAGGATTTTGTGCTCTGACTTTCAAAGCAGCCAGCCACTGTCAGAGGCAGGATATCTTAGGAAATGAATGGGTGTGGCAATGCCTATGCGCCTATTACCAAACCAAATGACTCTACCAATTGTGCTTTGACAGAGGAACTGCCCTCTCCCTGCTGCTTCCATGCAGGATCTAGTATTGGAAATCAGAGATGCTCTTGTGACAGACACCCTTCAGTCACACCATCTACCCCCAAAGTCCTGGGCTGCTGCTCCTTTTCGGCTCGCAGAGAATTGTGTCGCGCTGAATTCATTTGAGGTTTCATAGATTTGTAGATTCCACAGCCAGAAGGGACCACTGTGATCATCCGGTCTGGCCTCCTGCGTAACGCAGGCCACAGAACTTTCCCCACAGAATTCCTAGAGCACAGCTTTCAGAAATCCCCTGGGATGGGAAAACAAGATGCATTCTTCTACCACAGCACCCATTTCATTCCAACAGCGTATCAGAAAAACCAAAACAGGAATATCTGCGTTGGTTATTTTTAAAAAGAAAAAGGTAAGTCATTCAGCCAGGTCCTCCCGACTGAATTCATGGCTTAAGCAGCAAGCTGGATTCAAATTCCTCCCATATATACTGGGAATATCAGACCGATTCTCAGATATCACTTAGGAACAGGAGTCGTTATACCAGCTCAGACCACCGGCCTATCTCAGTGGTGACCAATACGCCTGATGTTTCAGGAAGTGGAAGCATTTAGCCCAATGATTTACATGGAGAGTGAGCACGTACGTGAAATATTCCTTCCCAATGCCTGCATACAATTAGCTTAAACTAAATTAGCTTATGGTATTAGGGTGACCAGATGTCCCGATTTTATAGGGACAGTCCCGATTTTGAGGTCTTTTTCTTATATAGGCTCCTATTACTCCCCACCCCCTGTCCCGATTTTTCACATTTGCTGTCTGGTTACCCTAGATTGCATAATGGTGCATTACCTAGTCATCCAGACTGGCTGCAGCTAAATTTATTCAAGCAAGTCAAGTCACATATGTTTAAACTCCTTGATGCCCCTTGCACAAGGAAGACGTGGCTGTCAGCCATCTACACAAGCCATGCGGCAGGTAGCCAGTGTTTGAAAGGCTCCTTAGAGGCTAAGCAAACGGAGTGAGAGCTATGTCCCGAACAGGACTCGGCGGACATATAATCCTTCACAAGGCAGGCCGCCCTCCTTCCCCTGTGCGGGAGAAGTTACATAATGGTAGACACCAGAGATGTCTAAGTGAACGCAGGAAAAGCTGGTACGACCACGCTCATGGAAATTAAAAATGGCAGAGGTACAGTTTACCCTGCCCAATGAATGTTAAGTGATCTTACCTGGTTTTGTAACTGTTCACACGCAGAAGAGGACGTGTTTGAAAGCAACAGGTAATGGGAACTAAGAGAAAAGTGTTTATCTGATATCAAGAAAATAGATGGGCCCCAATTGGCAAAGTGGTGAATGCCCTCATCTCTCACTTGTATGGACCCTTGTGTAAATATTGCAGCCTGGAAGCAAGCAGGCAAACATCAGGCAACTTCAATGTAGGTTCCATGTCAATTTTGCACCCACCACTTCTGGTAAGCTCCCCCCCATCCCCCAATGCTCATCGGCAGCATGCTCTGCTGCAGGAATCCCGGGCTTCTCTTGGGAAGCAGAGCTGTGTGTGCCTTGAAAGCTTGTCTTCCTCACCAACAGAAATTGGGCCAATCAAAGATATTACCCGACCCACCTTGTCTCTCTAATATCCTAGGACCGACATGGCTACAAATACACTGCACAGGTCTCACGCTGTAGTTGTACATGGGGAGCTGTCATCGAACGGGCGTATTACTAGTGGGCTCCCAAAGGGATTGGTTCTTGGCCTTTGCTATTTAACATTTTTATTAATGACCTGGAAGGAAACATAAAATCATCACTGATAAAATGACAGAAAAATGAAGAGCATGGTAAATAATGATGTGGATAAGTCACTAAAACACAGCGATTTGGATCACCTGGTAAGCCGGGCGCAAGTCAACAATATGCATTTTAAAATGGCTGAACATAAATGTACACATCTAGGAGCAAAGAATGTAGGCCCTACTTACAGGAGGGGTGACTCTATGCTGGGAAGCAGTGATGCTGAAAAAGATTTGGGGGCTGTGGTGGATAATCAGAGGCACGTGAGCTCTCAGTGCAATGCTGTGGCCAGAAAGGCTAATGAGATCCCTGATAAATAAACAGGGGAATCTCAAGTAGGAATAGAGAGGTTATTTTACCTCTGTATTTGGCCCTGGTGAACCGCTGCTGGAATCCTGTGTCCAGTTCAGATGTCCACAGTTCAAAAAGGATGTTGATAAACTAGAGAGGATTCACAGAAGTGCCACAAGAATGATTAAAGGAACAGAAAACACGTCAGACAGAAAGACTAAAGGAGCTCGATCTATTTAGCTTAACAAACAGAAGGTTCAGGTGACTTGATTACAATCTCTAAGTACCCGGGGAGGGAATATTTAATAATGGGCTCTTCACTCTAGCAGAGAAAGGTCTAACATGATCCAATGGCTGGACATGTCTAGTTGAAGCTAGTCAAATTCCGACTGGAAATAAAGCGTTCAGTTTTAACACTGAGAGTAATTAACCATTAGAACATGGTGGATTTGCCATCGCTGACAATGTTTAAACCAAGATGGGATGTTTTTCTAACAGCTCTGCCCTAGGAGTTATTTCAAGGAAGTTCTGTGGCCTGAGTTATACAGGAGGACAAACTAGATGATCACAATGGCCCCTTCTGGCCTTTCCATCTATGAATCTATGAAAACACGATACAGGCCTGACAACAGCTCCAAGTGACCTTGGTGCAAACAACAATTCATGCCTCTTCCAGCAAGAATTTGGAAAATCAACTTTTATTGGACAAGTCTGCCCGGCTGAGATTTGTGATCAGATACAATGCATGGTACAGCATGTGATCAGAGAAATATTACCACCAGATCACAGCACAATTTCTTTCTTCAGTGTCCTTCATAAGCCTCGGAAGTTGGCCTTGCCAGGAGCAATAATGCAAGTAAGACAACAAAGCACATTAATGACTGGACTCATCATGCACCATATTAATTATCGTATCCCGCAGTAAACTGTAGATTATAAATTGTATTTTGATAATCCCAGCTCCCCACTCCTGACAAGCCAGCTCCAATGTTTAATGTTGCATTTAATCCCTGGATAATGCCACATCGTTTCTAAGTGTGCCAAGCAACAAATCAAAATGACCTTCAAAGAGTTGATCTCAGGCCCAGTTTATATATTCCCCCACCTGAAGTCAGCCGATTGCATGAGCCTGCTAATGAACGGGTCAGCCTCAGAAGCTGAGCTGGAGCTCTAATGCTCTTCTAGCCCCAGGAGCATGCTGGATTTAGAAGTGACCTCCAACATCACGCTGCTATTGGGCAGGCAGAGCTGGGGAGGGTGATAACAGCGAGCATGTGCTTCAGTCATTCCTGTACATATTTCTTGTTACCAGCCTCAGAACGGTACTGTGTTGCTATTGCATAAAACACTGCAGTTAACACAGCTGTATTAAGAGAGTGGGTGAGCTCCCCCCTGTGAGTAAGACTCTGTGCATTACAGACTGTAGTACTCACAGTTGTCTGAAGGGAAGGAGACATGCCAAGGGGGAAATGGCACTCCAGAATGAAGTGGTGGGTGAAATGGGGCTTGGGAACAGCCTACTGCCCTAACTAGCTCAAGCTGGGTGAAAGTCTTTTCCCTGCAGATCCAGTGGATGCCTGTGGGGGAAAGGGGAGCCCACGCCCTGACAAAGGAAATGCGGGCTTCAAATCCCAACCATGCAAATCCACGGTGCTGTCTGAAACGACTACGACCAAATGATTCACTGTACTTAATGGCTCTAATAAGGAAAGCCTTGAGGTTAAATCTTCATTGAATAGATTTACATATATATTATTTACAGGGGAATCTTAACAATACAGCGCTCCATTTATAAAGGATAAATCATGTTGTCAGGTGTAGGAAAATGGAAAAGTGGCCTCACTAGAGAAAATTGGGTCGTAAGCCTCTACATTATGATTTCTACCACTGCCCATCCTGCTGAGCAATACTGTCTCATTGTTCCCCCGTCTGCCTGTATCCTTCTGTTGTCTCTGTTTTTTTACACTAAGAGCGTAAGCTCTTTTGGCAGGCACCATCTCTGCTGTTTGTCTGTACAGCGCCTGGCGCAACGGGGTCCTGGTCCATGACTGGGGCTCAGAGGAACTACCACAAAACATACATATAATATATTTGCTCTCATAGTGCCTCAAAGCCCCAACCAAGATCAAGGCCCTACTGTGCTCAGTAAGAGAGAGTCCCTGCTCGCAAAGAGCTCGCAGTCTAGACATGCAAGACAAAGGGTGGGAGGGGAAACAGAGGCACGGAGTGGGAAAGTGACTGGCCTGTAGTCAATCATCAGGTCAGCAGCAGACTCAAGGATGGAATATCTGCCTCTGGCCTCCCAGGCCAATGCTGCAGCCACTGAACCGGCCACCGCTTTGCTCTGTGTGAGAGTGTAATACACATGAAAGGGCTTTTTGGAAACGTCATGTTGACAACGATAGCTACAGAAAACTCTCAGTTAAACAAAACAACCTATGCTCCTTAGCAAAGCCTCTCACGTGTCTCAGAATTTAGGACATCACGGTTTTTCCCCATCTGGGTTTAAGGATATGTCTACACTGCCTACTAAGCCCTGGTCCCTGGAACCCAGGCTCATGGGCTCAGTGTTTCGAAGCCTCTGTCTGAGCATCCACACTGCATTATCAACCTAAGTTTACAATGGCTGAATCTGGGTTTCCCAGCTGAGCTAACATGTCCATACTGCACTAAGCAACCCCAGTGACCTTGGGCTGTGACTCACCCCTTAGCAGTCCTAGGAGCCAGATCCCGAGTGCTTGCTGAGCCAAGTCAGGCTGACTTCTGTGCAGATACAAGAAGGGCTTGGCTCAAACCAGAGTCAGAGCCCGATCTTAGCATGCAGTGTAGACATACCTGAAATGGTCAATTAAAATCCTCCCCTAAAATACCATGCTCTTCTCTTGCCGTTCTTTTGTATTTTTTTATTTTAATTCAATGACATTTAGCTAACAGAACTGCTGTTAAAGGTCTTGGAGAGGTGGAATTAAATTTCCTATATGAAGAAATAATTCTGAAGAAATTATAATCACCAGAATATATATTTTTAAAATACAAAAAAATATTTAAAAATAAAGGTTATTTGGTAGCATAAGAAGCTACTGAAGGAGCTCCACACGCTTGGGGATCTGAAATGATTTTCCTGGCCAAACAAGTGCAGAATATGTCAGAGATTAGAGAGAATAAATTCTGGCCCCACTGATGCTTCTGGGTGTTTCATGGTGGGGAAGCGTGAGTGGGGGTGTGGCAAGAGGTTTATTCCCTCATACAGGGTTCTTCCCGCTGTTGGGGAAGTTGACACAAAGTCTTATCCTTCAAGCTGTGGCTTGGCTTCATCGGATTGTATACGCCAAATAATAATCATCATCATCTGATAGAACAGGGATCTGTGGGCAAGGAGGCTACCCCAATAAAAGAGGGAGCACTGGGAGCAATGTTGTCTTCAGTAGCAGTGCACTCGCCCTACACTATTCTCCACTCACAGCACCATGTGGTAACGCTCAAGTTTAAGGCTAATTGGAACAGTTTGGCCTGCAGCACTCAGGGAGTGGCCACAAAAGGAGGTCAGAGCCTGGGGAGATGCAACATCCCAGGCTGGCAGAACACTGGATCTAGGAGCCTTTCCCGCTTCCTCCTTGTGAATGGCCGGCTAGCTGCTACTGACTGGCAGGGAGAAGCATGGAGCTTCCACAGGACCCTAGGATCACAACCGGCTGGCCGGAGTGGCTATGGAAGAAGGCATTTGTCCTCTGCCTGTCACTCATGCAGGAGTTAGCAATCCTCTCTGTGCAGGTGCTGGGGGAAGCTGCCTAGTCCTACCTGCAGAGACGCTACAAATGGCCATGTTGTCAATGTCTCCGGAGGGTGATGCTTTTCTACTGCTGCCCACAATGCTGATCCTAGCTAGACAGATTCACTGTGCCTTGCATGCCCCCAAAGGCCTGGATGGTGCACCTCACCCCCCAAAGCACTGCCTCAGAAGGGGCACCATTTTTCCCTAAGTCTCAAACTCCTAACATTTAGGCAGAGTCTCAGGAATGCTGGCCTAGTGTCTGCCCAGGGAACTGCCACAGGAGAGAGCGAAGAACACAGTATAGGGAGCATTTCTGCTTAGGGTGACCAGACAGCAAATGTGAAAAATCGGGACAGGCGCGGGGGGTAATAGGAGTCTAAGTAAGAAAAAGATGCAAAAAACGGGACTGTCCCTATAAAATCGGGACATCTGGTCACCCTGTTTCTGCTTTGCCTCCATAGGCACAGAGCTCCCCCCTTAGGGAACATCTACACCACAAGCAGCGCAGCAGCCCACAGCAGCTTGGGTCTACCCAGCACAGGACTCGCACTGCCGGGCTAGAAACAGCTGTGTAGATATTAGGGCTTGGGCTCTGAAACCGATGGAGAGCGATGGGCTTCAGAGCCCAAGCTCCAGCCGACATCCCAACGTCTACAGCACTATTTGCAGCACCACACCGCAAGCCTGCGTCTGCAATCCTGAGGGCTGCCATGGGCTGCTACATGCTGTGCAGATGGAACCAGCAAGGTCTGATCCAGTTCTCGGTATCAATCAAATGACTCCCACTGGCTTCAAGCCAGATTCTTTTTATCTGAATCTATAAAGTACCTGATGGAGCCAACAGTGGAGTTTGCATCTGGGACTAAAAGCATGAGCTAAAGGAGTTACCTCTGTCCAGTAGCAGTAGTAGGCTTTTAGCCTGTTGCTTGGTCCCAGTTGCTATGGTGGGCAGAGAAGACCTACAATGTGCTAGCATGGGTTACAGGGAAGAATCACTGAAACCAATACACGGCATCGATTTGCTCCCACGCCAGGGGGTCAGATGGTAAGTGCTATTATTAAATGGCCACTGGCAGGTGTTTTGCAATATTGATTGTATGAAAGCTGCTCCGTTCCAACAAATCACTGCCTTCCTTTTGGGGAGGGGCAAGAGAAACTCTGTGGCCAAGTTAGATAATTAATTTTTCCATTTTGAGATAGAAAATCTAACTTATTTCTGCTTACTGGGAAACAAACAGAAAGTGGTTTAAGGATATAGGTACTGGGCAGTATACATTTCCCTCTCCCTCGAAACTGACAACACTCTCACAAGGACCATAAAACATACTTTTAATTTTAGTTCCCTAGAAAGTAGGTAAGGAATCCCACTGCCACAACCACAAGTGCCGCGGCCCCAATGCTGCCATTTTATTCAGCTCCCTGCAGAATCTAGGATATTAAAGCTCCAAAAATCTTCTCCTATATGGTACATTTGTGAAGAATAGTCATGTCTGCCAGCTCACAACACACTCGAGGCATCATTAGCACAAGCCTTGCCTGACTTAGATGCAGCCAGCACAGGTCACTACTGGACATTAGGGACTATTTGTCTGAGCCGATATGGCAAATACACTCTTTTGTACCTTTTGCTTGGCTTTGTAATTGCTCCTTCTAGCTGAAAGACACCACAAGACAAGCGTCTCCTTTCTTCAGAGGGCAATTTCCTTTTGTTTGTGTTGCTGTACACTGCCTATTTCATCTGCAGGAATTACCCAGGGCAAAGGCTTGCTCCTTGATCCTACTAAGGAACATTAAATGTCAGGGTACCATGTTATTAAAGGATGTTAGACTCAGTCCTATGTCCTCCCCAGTTATTGCAGTCAGGAGGTCAGGGAGAAAGAGAGAGGCCCTGATTTTTAGGGGTCCTAACACATAGGGGTCCAAATTTTCAGAAACAGATTTTGGATGCCCAAGTCATGCTGGGTTTTCTGCCGCCCGTTGACTTCTGCCTCAGCCCTCCTGAAAAGGAGTGTCAAGGCACATCCAAAACCTGGAAGTGCTCAGAATCAGAGAGACTACTCTGAAAAGCTTCTGGCCCTTAGCCTCACTGTCCCACGCTACAAAAGGGAGACCCCACCACTTTTCCTCTGATAAGGGCTAAATGCAAGAAATGAAGAGCTCAGATACAGGGAGACAGGCCACAGAAATACCATTTTGCTTCCTCGTTCTCATGCATTAGCACAATGCTACAGCATCTGGCTTTTCGCAGCATGCCGTTTAGAGCTGAAGAAGTCATTTCTATTTAATTTTCAACTTTTTTTTTTTAAATAAAACTTCAATTTGGGATCTAAAGGCCTTGACAGGGCCCTTTTCACTCTCAGGGGAGGTCTACACTTCAAAGGCTGAGCAGCCCAGCGTTTCAAACTGATGGGAGAGCTTTTCCTGTCGCTGTAGTTAATCCATCTCCGCTTCTCCCAGCGCTGTGTCCACTGATAACTACATCTGTTGGGGTGGGGATTTTTCACACCCCTGAGCAATGTAGTTATACCAATCTAAGTTTATTGTGTAGACCTAGCCTTAGTTTTTCTCTCTACCTCATCTGCTGTCAGATCAGTCACAGTGAGATCCTTTGGCCAGTCTCATCATTGTTTTGTTTTACCCAGGAATGTGTGACTAATGAATCATACGAGATTGACGTATGTGCAGAGCTAATTATAATTATCTGCTTTTAGCAAATATCAAGCTTACAAACTCTGCACAAATAAAAGCAAAATAAGAAAGCAAGACACTTAAATATATCTTTTCCAAAAGTATCTTTAGCCACGCACAAGTGAGAAAACATTTTCAATGATGCACAAAGGATCAAATTCAAAAATCTTTACCCAGAACTGCTCTCTTTTTCTGAATTGTTGTGCAAAGTGAGAGAGCCTACTTCATTGGCTGCTGCCACAGATCAGAGGCAGCTGCATTTTGGAAATCCTGCACATTTGTAATATGACGTGTTTTGGGATAAAAGGTACAAAAAGAAATCAAGTATCAGTATTATGCCAATCATGCTACAAACCTCATGTTTTAAATATAAGTGGCAGAATGTGTATGTCTCTCTCTCTCTTTAAAATAAGGATACCTTCCCCTGCAATCTGGTGAGACTCTGCTCTAGGTAGATGCTCAGGTACTATGGTGATGTGGATTACAAAGTTCTTACACAGGTGGCTGTGGGGGAAGGAGAACATAGAAGAGGAGGAAAATATTGGTCGGTTATGAGAGCATATGGATTGTGACAGATAATAATTTCCTGTAATGACTTTGGGGACATTTTACTATATTAAGTGTATGTATCATTGTGGGCCAGGGATTGTATGTAATGCCTGAGGGAAGGAGATCACAGCCCTCCAGAAACTAAGAACAGTGGAAGGTAATTAGGCAAATTCACTTGGATTGTAACACCTCTACTTGGAGAGGCTCGCATGTGCTGGTTCAAACCAGACTCTCCAGGGACCAACAGACAAAGAAAAGGCTTTTGCATAAATAATCTGAGCTTAAACTATCTCGGGGCCTTCCTTCTGATCCAGCTAACAGACAGGACCTGTCCAAATGGGGGTCCAACCCTTTGTGGGAAGGGATGGAAAGTCTTGGGCCTTCTGAGGCCGCATAAGAGTGGAGGGTGATCTCCGGGAAGCTTTCAGCACGTGTATAGGGACTTTTGTTGTTTGTGTAGGTTTTCTCTGTAACGCTCTCACCTTAAGAATAAATGTGGTTGCTTATAAAGAGCTCTGACTGCTGGCAATCACACTATTCATAGCCTTAGGGGGAAAAAGCCAAGTACAGACACTAGCCTGTTTAGGCAGTCTGGCTTGCTGGGGATATCGCAGAGTATGCAGGGAATTCTGCATCCTGGAAAAAACCCTGGTCAGAAAGACACAAGGTAGAGGATGCAAGAGATATTCATCTTTGCAGAGCAAGAGCACATCCCAGGATTTCACTCCCTGTTCATGACTCCTTGGGAGGTGTTCCCACTGCTTTCATGCCAGAGATTGAGTGACAGCCATGTCAGAGCTGACTGGGATCTCGTCAGACCTCAAGAAGTCAGCAGTGGTTGATATGTGAATGGGAGACCTCCCAGAGAAAGCCCCCAGGCTGCTCCAGGACACGTTGCTGGGGATTAAATCAATGGCACCCTCCCCCTGAGACAATGTTGACCCAATTCCCAGACCCAGTGCTGTGATACTGTATCCTGGATGAGAAAAGCACAAGTCCTGACTGCATGCGGTTATGAAATATCTCAGTATTTTCTGCAAGTGTAGGGCTGTTTGCCATGGTGTCATGGCCCCATTCCAACCCTGTAATTGCATTCCGCCTACCTAAGCAGTAGTTTCAATTGGATACATTATTATCCTTTACTTCCTGTCCAAAAACATTATTGCATATTGCTGTGTCACACAGCAGCCACGTTCCACCCCGAGGCGGGTGACACAATCCCTAAATATAACTGGGATGAAAGACACGATACAAATGGGAGATATTCTTCTAGTTTGACAGATGGCTATGACGGATCTCCTCATCTCAGCCAGGAACCTTTTTTTCCAGCCCCAGCCCATCTCCCAAGAGGGTGCGACCGCCTGCAAGACGGAGGCAGTTGCTACACAGAGACCAAACCCTCAACACCATTTACTGGAAGATTATTCTCTTGTCCAAGCAGGATTCTCTTCTTTTCCCTGGGGGGCAGATGTGATCTTTTGGTACTTGCCCATTCAGGTTCACATGACTCCCACATACAAACTAGGAGGAAACCCTTTAAAGAGACTTTGAAATACATTCCTCATGCAATTTCTTCCTCTCGTGGTCAGACTTCTAGCCACAGACCTCACTCTTTTAGCAGGAGCAGTAATATGTCGTTCTTTTGTGACCTGAATTGGGAGGGTGAAGAGACTTAGATAAGTAGGTACGTCTACATCACAAACACCACCACAACCATTGGGTGCTCTTGTAATTAAAGCCACAGGAATTGGCATAGAAAGTTCTGCCACTTGACATTCTTCAAACCACTTAGCTTCCCCATGCCTCAGTTTCCCCAGCTGTAAAAATGAGGGTGATACAACTTCCCCCATGTTGCCAGGTGTTGCAAGGCTCAATTAACAGAGGCTTGGTTAAGTGCTTTCAGATCCTCAAGCAGAAGACTAAAGGACTATTCTTGCCAACCTAAAAAAGAGAAACTAGCATCTGAATGGGCCAGGAGCGATCATTCATCTCTCACTCAGGCTACTGAGAAGGACTATGGCAGATAAAACAGGATTGAGGCAAACTGGCAGGACAGGAGCTGTGGTTTATCTGTTGTAGCTGAAAATAAGAATGGCCATACTGGGTCAGACCAATGATCCATCTAGCTCTGTAGCCTGTCTTCCAAGAGCAGTCAGTGCCAGAGCTTTCAGAGGGAATGAACAGATCAGGGCAATTATCAATTGATTCATCCTGTCAGCCGGACCCAGCTTCTGGCAGTCAGAGGTTTAGGAACAGCCAGAGCATGGAGTTGTGTCCCTGACCATCTTGGGTTAATAGTCACCAATGGACCTATCCTCCATGAATGTATCTAATTCTTTTTCAATCCAAGTATGCTTTTAGCCTTCACAACATCCCCTGGCAATGAGTTCCACAGGACGACTGTGCGTTGTTAAAAACAGAAAAACCAAATTCACCAGGAAGCAGCTGTCTTCCACAACACCACATTCCCTTTAAAATTACTTTATATATATTCACTCTCCTCTTCCACCTCTCAGTAGTAACAACAAGCTCTTGGGTTTGCCAGACCTGTTCACTCTAGGCCAGCTCCACCTCCAGTGTGGCTGGAAGCTTTCTAGTAACACTAACCCTGAGCGTGGAATGAAGTGCTCAGAGAACTCAGTTACTGGAATCCCTTCCTCACGCATTACTCAGATGACATGAATACACCCTCTTGCTTCATTAAAGTTTCATTGCAGGGCACGTGAGTAGGTTTTACTGGATACTTAATCAAAGAGGAGAAAAGTGTTTGTGCACAAGGAGTTCACATGCAAAGCTAGACAGCAATGGCCCTGTCCAGATTTTTTTTTTAAGGTATCCATTGTCGATTCCTTTAGATCTGTCAACATTATCAGACTGCAGTAAAGGAGCATGAAAAACAGCCACAAAGTGCCAACAAAGCACCTCGGAGGAAAACTGGCCACAGTTCACTAACCCTGCGCTTCTCCGTATTATCCAGACAAACATTAAATGCAAAATCCCACAGCCACCACATTTGCCAGTTCACTGCTAGCATTGACCCCAATGATGGCTTCATTGCCGCATTCTCTGCCCCTCTCGGTTTGGCTGGCTGTTTTACTATAAATGTCTCTATGTATAGCAAAACAATAACAATGGAACCGACTATAAGAACAAACTACTCAGAAACTCTGGTTGGTGCTTCCTCTCCAATCCCCTGTCCAATGTATTCTGTGCTTTCCTTTCGATACACAGATACATTTGAGATTTCGTATAATTTCAATCTATTTGCATTCTTGCTGGCCTGGGACACTAAAATCATCTTTACAGCTCCTCTGCTATTCTAGGGCCAGATCCTCAGCAGGTGTAAATCGACACTGCTCCACTGATTTTAATGAAACTACATCAGTTTACACCAGCTAAGAATCTGGGCCCAATCTCAACATTTTATGCAATCTTAATATTTTGTCCTTCTCGTACATTTCAGTCTCTGAGAGGGAGGTGGGAATGCGAGTTCAGTACATAATCTGATGAGAAACAACAGGCAGTTATATTGCACAGTACTGCTAGATCTGCTAAGTGAGTCCAAAATTAAATTGCAGCGATTTAAAATCATAACGAAGCATGTATGGGACTGGCCCTGTACACTTGTCCAGACAGATCACTCTGGGACAACGATATGTGCTGGTAACCTGGACCTTGAACATACAATATGTGGAAATGTCCTAACAATAAAAAATGTGGATCACATATTAGAAATGTTACAGGAATAACATGGGATCATAAGTTACCAGCTGAATCAAAACTACCTGTTACATCAAGGGTCGGCAACCTTTGGCACGCGGCTGGCCAGGATAAGCAGCATGGTGGGCCGGGCCAGTTTGTTTACCTGCCACATTGGCAGGTTCAGCTGATCCCGGCTCCCACTGGCAGCAGTTCGCAGTCCCAGGCCAATGGGGGTGGCAGGAAGCCGTGGCCAGCATATCCCTCGGCCCGTGCCACTTCCTGCTGCCCCCATTGGCCTGGAGCGGCAAACCACGGTCAGTTGGAGCCACGATCAGCCGAACCTGCCGACACAGCAGGTAAACAAACTGCCCTGGCCCACCAGGGTGCTTACCCTGGCGAGCCACGTGCCAGAAGTTGCCGACCCCTGTGTTACATCATTCTTTCTCTCTCTTTCAATACATGGGATGTCACACCACATGTTTTTTAAATGGTTTGCAATTGCCCTTGACTGAGCAGAGAGGGGAAGCTTGGGCTTGCCACTTCTGGAAGATGGGTAAATTGACATAGCAGAAATTGATTCAGAAATATTTCTAAATGGGAGGGGTGAGAGGAGATTAACCCTCAAGCAGCATAAACACATGTTTGGCTAGTACTGATAAGTCAGTCACTATACAGAGTTCATACTTAGACTGCGAGCTCTTCTGGCAGAGCAGGCTATGGGTTTCAGATGCCGGGAGGTGGAGATTCCCTCAGTCCATCTCAATATTTGAGTGCTTTCCTCTCCCCCCATGTCAGAATGGTTTAGTTGTATCATCAAGCAGTCAAGATAACGGAGCTCATGCGTAGACAAGCATGGACCGTTTTACAGCATAAAATTTAGATCTAGCCAAAAGGAGATTCTCATTCAGGAAATAGTCCTGCTAAATACCAGCTCTCGGAGGTATAAGCGCAGAACATGGCTCTGAGTGTGCTACAGAAGCCTACAGATGGACAGATGTGCAACATTTCAGTTGGCCATAAATCCAAAGCGACATGTAGATAGGCATTTAGAGGTTGCCTCATGTGCTGAGAAAAGGAGAAAGTTTGATTCTCCATAGAAAAGCAGGTGACTAAGAAAGTTACTGATCACAGAGAAAAGGGCACCAAGAAAAAGAGCTATTTCAATGTGCGAGAAGCACGTGCATTTTTGTACACGGAGAGACCCAACTCCGCAGTCCCACTTCGAAGAAAAACTAAAAAAAAACCTACTTTCCTGACATCAATATTTCCAGATGTTGGGACTTCATTTTCCTGGAACTTGCTTGGGTTTTGAATTTAGTTCTTCGCAAGACATTCCCAGATTCTAGAGATTTTTCAAGTACAGCTCCCACAATCTAAAAAGTAAGTGGAAATTCTTTGATTCCTCGGGTATGTAACTGGAACATTTCTAGCACCTTATAAAAGACTGTTTGGTTGATCCTAACCATTCAAATATGTCTTTTAAGTCATGTAATGTACACTGTGAAATTTGCCATCTTGCTACATGAAAAGGGCACTGAAAGGAATCCCACAGACTTCATGAAATGAGTGCGATCCTTAAGTATCATTTGTAAAAGCCCCACAACACGATCAAAGCATTTTAGGGAACAGATGTTTCAAGCTTTACAAATTCCAGAGTAAGAATTTTGAGGGCATTTATCATTGCTAAATTCTTTGAGTCACATTTTTCCTTTAGAGAAGTATGCATGCACTTCCCTCACTAAAGTGGATTGGAGGCGCACACAAGTATGTGTTTATTTGACTGCAGAAGTTGACCCTATAGTCCTCGAACACACAACTGTCCATCGCAAGGGGTATTTCCTAGCTTTCACGAGAGCTACTCTGATATGAAGCCTCGGGGCCCTACAATATTACCCGTTCTGCAAAATGCACTGCATGTCTCTTTTTTAAAACAAGAGCTCAACATTAGTCAATGGGATTCACCCTGCAGCTTAGAAAAACCCACCTACAGCACCTCAAAGACCTCACACCATTGTGACATGACCTCCCTCTGAGGGTGAATGTCCTCAGACCAGTAAGTCACTCTGAAGCATTGGTGCTCACCTGGAAACCTCCTGGGTTTTGAATACCCAAAGAGCCAACACCACAAGAAACACCCTTCTCACCTGAGGACAGGCAAGCAGATTGTGTCCCCTCCTTTTGGGGCTGGATTTCAACATGGCAATCCAAGGGCCTGGGCCCTCCACGCCATATTATTGTACCATTCTGCCCTAGGAATGAAACTGTCGACCTTAACAAAAATAAGCAAGAGCTACCGTGGTTTCATACAGAAGCCCATCTACTTGGAAACAAAGCCTGCAGAGAGCCCACTGTCCCAGTGCTCCAAACTCCAACCTGGCTCCCCACACCAGCAGGATTCAGTCCTCAGCTTCAAAGCCCTCCCCCGCATGAGACTGGCTCTAGTTCCCTGAGGAACTTCCCTCACTCTGAGTGATTGTGACCTCTGACATCCACTGGAGACATGGAATGGCCAAGCTCCAGGGTTCGCCTCATGCACAATACAGAGATTTCTCAGTGACCGGTCCATGAATCTGGACTCGCTCTTAGATAAGATCGGGATGAGTATCAACCTCAGCAGGTTCAGAGCAGCAGGAAAAATCCATTTCAAGCAGCTGGCCTGAAATAATCCCACCAGTTAGTAAGCCCAGGCCCGGCTGACTGGAGTGCAAAAACAGGAGAGAAAAAGTCAGTCTGAGGCACCATGATCCAGTGCACAGTGCACTGGACTGTGAGTCAGGAGACCTGGATTCTATCCCTGGACTCTTGGACAAGTCACATTGATCTCTGTCTCTCTGTTTTCCCTCTTACCCCTTAGTCTCTCCTCCCTATTTGGCTGGTAAGCTCTTTGGGGCAGGGACTGGCTCTTACTTTGTGTGTGTAGGGTGCCCAGCAGAATGGATGGGGCCTCCAGGTACTACCATAGTCCAAATAATAATAGTATTGTTATATGCATGCTATGTATTCTGAGAGGTGCTCGGGTAACCAAGGAGATTCACAGATTTCAAGGCTGGAAGGTACCACTGTGATCATTTAATCTGACCTCCTGCATAACGCAGGCCATCGGACTTCCCTGGATTAACTCCTGAGCTAAGTCTGGGCACCATAAAAAAAGAGACATGAGCATCAACAGAACAAGTGGCATTTGAAGGCTCCAGGAATGTTCAATGGAACCTGTTCATAATTATCCCAGCTACAGTGAGAGCCCATTTGCAGTGAAGGCCTAGAGTGCCCGGAAATGTGCCAATCCCAATTCTGAACATGGCCAACTCTTCTCTGAGCGCAAAGTTCCCTGAACTGCAGTTGGGTTCCATGTACATCAGCATTTTCCCAGGAACGTTACCAATGTCGGTGTCTGAGTTGATATGAAAGTCTAAATATTGTACAGTACCAGTTGGTTTCATAAGAGACAGCCAAAAAGCAGCACAACATTCATATCCATAAAGAGGCTGAAAGACAAAAAATTCATATCTAAACAATAAGTGTTTTCGCACCCGAAAAGGGGAACCGAAATGATCAGTGCCTTAAAAATTTCACACATTCACAGAAGAGCATGTTTGCAAACAGGGCTTCACAAGCTCATCACTTCTCTAATATGCACCCAGTTAGTTTCACCTGTTTCCATGGGCTCCCCTTCCAATTCCACAACCTGCTTGCACATCCTGTTTCACTATGAACATCAGCTTCTGCCCTGGAGCAAATTTGCCTTCACTTCTCCCTCATCAGGATTAGTTTAAACGAGGGATTAGATTTGGGGAGGGGGGGTGAAGTAAGTGGTATTACCCCTTCCACTCAGATCATGAGACACCACTCCCAATACACTGTAGTTTCTTCTTTAAATGCTCTGACATCACAGAAATAGTTCACAATGAAATGAATGTCCGTCATCTCCAGAGCTAACATCCGTTGCCACGGTGGGGGAGAGTGATCACTATAGCAGGGTAACACAAGGTTGAGGGTCTGTCAATACAAGGGTAAGCCAACATGTCCTGAGTTCCAAAAGAGGGGGAGTGTCTTCAGGCCGGTGTGAAAGAGTAGCAACAATCCCAAGTTTCGATGGTGAGAAGGAGCGGAGATGGGGATGTAGGGGCGGGTGGAAGGACCTCTAGAGGTATCTAAGTAAAGGCACTCCAGGGGGACAATCCACAGAGACTGGGTAGAGAGGGAAAGATGGACAACTAACCCTTGGGGGTGAAGGGAATATTCAAAACAATGCACACATCAGTGAAGGAACCTTTAAGAAGATCCGGATTTTAGGAACATCATCCGTGAGAGAAGATCGGGTGGGGGGCATCTGAAGCAAATATACTAATGTCTTGCATTTCAACATCACCCCCAAAGGATCCACAACACTTAGAAAAGCATGTTTGAAAAATACATCTCTGATTTCCCCCATCCGCACTTTTCCAGCATTTCTGAAAGGAACCAACTGACAGCCCTGGAGATGGAAATTTTCTATTCAATATCTTCATAAATGATTTGAATAATGGCATAGAGAGTATGCTTACAAGTCTGCAGACAGTACCGAGCTGGGAGGGGTTGCAAGTGCTTTGGAGGACAGGGTTAGAATTCAAAACAATCTAGACAAACTGGAGAAACGAAGGAAATGGGATGAAATTCAATAAGAACAAATGCAAAGTACTCCACTTAGGGAGGAATAATCAATTGCACACATACAAATTGAGAGATGACTGCCTAGGAAGGAGTACAGTAAAAAAGATCCAGATGTTGTAGTGGATCCCAAACCGAACATCATTCTGGGATGTATTAGCATGAGTGTTGTAAGCAAGACACAAGAAGTAATTCTTCTGCTCTGCTCAGTACTCAGAAGGACCTAACTGGAGTATTGTGTCCAGTTCCGGGCACCGCACTTCGGAAAAGATGTGGACAAAAAGGAGAAAGTCCAGAGAAGAGCAACAAAACTGATTAAAGTTCTAGAAAACAAGACCTATGAGGAAAGACTAGAAAAAACGGTTTGTTTACTCTGGAGAAGAGAAGGCAGCAGGACGTGATAACAATCATCACCTACATCAAAGTTTATAAAGAGGAGGGTGATAAATTGTTCTCCTTAACCACCAGGGATAGGACAAGAAGCAATGGGTTTAAATTGCAGCAAGGGCAATTTAGGTTGAGCATTAGAAAAAACTTCCTAACTGTCAGGATAGTTAAGCCCTGGAACAAATTACCTAAGGAGGTTGTGGAATCTCTGTCACTGGAAGTTTTTAAGAGCAGGCCAGACAAACACCTGTCAGGGATGGTCTAGATAATACTTGGCTCTGCCTCAGTACAGGGGATTGCACTAGATGACCTACTGAGGCCCTGTCCAGGCCTACATTTCTATGATTCTATGAGCAATATGAGCAGCAGCTGGCTTTCCCCACATAAACTGGGCAAAACAACTGTTTTCACCTAGTGGTTTTTTTCCATTAGAACAGTTTTATATTGGGGGGGGGTGTAATTTTGCACTCTTCTCCCGTGTGTAATTTTGCACCCTTCTTCCATGCATTTCCATCACTGGTAAATTATGACAAAAATGGCTTTTTTTTTTTTAACAATAAAAACACCTGTGGAAAATGTGAGATCTTGTCTCTTTCTCCCACCCCCCACCCTTCTGCCCCTCTGCAGTAAGCCTTTTTTGTGTAGGAACATCTGCATGTGCACACCTCAGTTAAATATTTCCTGGAAATGGACCATTTCCAATTTTGTCATAGAATGCGAGAAGAAAGCAAGTGGTTAGTAATGTCGCAGTCCACACACTGCCCTCTGCCAGTGCATGTCAGCTCTACTCTAGAAACACCTAGACCAAGGGGGAAAATCTGCCTGCCTTGCCCATTCAGTCTCTTCCCCTTCATTTTCTCAGGCTGCCAGCAAAGACAACAAATTGGTGCAAAAGATAACGGCACTTATATGACATAGACACTGGTCCTCTGAGAACTGAACTGAGAACCCGCTAGCATTGTGTAGCCTCCTTCCCCACAAGCATCACACCCACTTTAAAGAGAGCTGCACAAGTACCCTAATGAGAAATGAATGATTAATCTTTTCAAAGTGTCTCAGGCCCTTTGGAACAGGCTGGCAACTGTCTAGGAGGTGAGTCCACTTCCTGAAGCAAACAACAGGTCTGGTTCTGCCTCCAGCCACAACACAGAGGCTATTGACACCAGTGCAAATGACGTGTGCACCTCAGTGCACAAGCGTTTTTCAGTGGCTCTCATGGTTCTTAAAAGCAAGGGAAAGAATTCCGCTGAGGCTGGAGAAGGGGTTGGAACAGGGAAAAAACTGCCAAGAGATTGAACCAAGCCATCCTATTAGACTTTAAAAGATTTTGCAGTCATTTTGCTCAGAAGAGACAGAAAACCCAAGTTAGTTCTATAATCTCTTCTCCACTACACTTGTAAAGGGGCTGAGCTTTTACATAACAGAAAAAGAAGCCGTGACCAATTTTCAGACTTTCCAATTTACCTTTTTTTTAAAAAAAAAAAACTCTCCTAAAAACATTTTCCCTTTTTGTTTTTCTAAATAAAAATAACTTATAACACTAACTCACTAATAAATATGCGGTGAACCTGTCCTTAAGTAAAAGCTTTTGATAACAAATTGCCTGTGCTAACTGCTATTTTACTGCTGATTTTTTTATTGTTGCTTAAGCAGTGCAATTATGCTAATAAGCCTGAGAGGATGGCACACTAAAGTATTGAATGTAACAGACAGAATACTCAGTAAAATGTTCATCTTACCTGAAAATTGGAATCAAAGAGCCGTACTAGTATTTATGGATATGGCATCTTAAACATGGTTCTGAAGAGGAATTATCTATTCATACAATAGATGGGGGCCTTTTAACACTGCCATTTTCCCGTGCCTTGCCGATATTTAATTCAAAGTGACTATCACCCCCTGCTGCTAACGTTAATTCTCTCGTTATAAAAAAAGCGAAGCTTGCTGGCTGCCTGGGCCATGTAACATAGCCAGGCACTAGAAGCCTTTCCCTCTACACATCATAAGAAGACAGACAGTGCAAGTAGAAAGAGATCTACCTTTGATAATCGCATCACCTGTGGAGGATGCTGTCTGACTAAACTCAGCATTAAGGTCATGTTCTGCAATAAGGCACCTGAATGCTCTGACATCCTACTTTCCTCATACGTCAGTTTCAGGTGAAAGGCAAGTAGGTCTGTCAAAGGGTTATTAAATGACTTGTTACAATGCTTGGAGCCCTGCGCGCACACACAACCCACCCGGGGATCTGGCCCTCAATTATTAAAACTAAAGGAATTTTAAAACTCTGATTTTCTTTTCTTTTATTAAAAAAAAACTCTGATTTTTTTTCCACTCAGTTCCAACAAAGAGAAGGGACCGGTCAGTTCACTTCATAGACACTTGCATTTTAGGCAGAGGAAAGAAGGTTTCCAGATTCTGGAGAACTGGATTTTAAGACTGACCATCACTAACTTGCTGCATGACCTTGGAAAAATCACTTCACCTCTTTGCACTGCTGCTTCATCTGGCACCTTTTGTCTGTCTTCTCTAGTTAGACTGTCAGCTCTTCAGGGAATGAACAGTCTTCTCATTATGCATCTGTACAGTACCTAGCACAAAGGGACCCTGACCTTGGTTAGGGGTCTCTGGGCACTGCTATGACACAAATAAATAATAGCAATACACTCCCAGCTTGTCCACCGCCTTCCTGTATGACAAGTCACTTAGCTGCTCCATAACTCAGTTTTCTAAGCTGTAAAATGGGGATAACTGCACCCCCCAACCTCCCAGGGTGTTGGGAGGATAAATACATTCTCTACTGTAGTGCAGGTCAGTTTTTGTCCAACAGGTAGCGGATGAAGTTGCAAGCACCGCAGATGAGCGGTTAAACCCACCCCAAAATAATTGTTTTAACTGAATATTAGAAATAATTATTTAAAAAATTCTGTTAAAGGGTGTGGGATTTTTTAAACCCAAATGATACGTTTTTGACCTACACTACCTGATATTTTCCCTTAAAAATCCCCCACTGGGTTGCGACTCCTGTGCTTTTGAAGGCTTTGGCAGTATTCATGGAACCACAGAAACTGGGCTCATATGCCACTAACTTCTCTCACTGGTAATCAAAAACTGACCTTAACCTCTGCATACTCCCTTTGTGGAAATGGTCAGGATGGAGCCATCTAGGAACTGTTTCTATGAACATTAAGAATGGGGAAAACCCAACCAACCGCCCATCAGTGCTCGGGATTCCCAAAGTGCTCACAGAACATTCATACCAAACTAGCAATACAGTGCTAGTCAAAACACACCAGGATCTGGTAGGGCTCTGTTAAGCAACAAATATAAATTGTGTTCACTGGCACTCAGAACGAGACTTCTGTTCTTAAGCGTGTGAAAGGAAATAGGTTTTCTTTGCAGGGTACAGAGATTAGAAGAATCCTGAGATATCTTCCTTTGTGGGCGTAGCAGAAATAGAATGGAAAAAAATACAGATTTTCAGTTGCAAAATCATTCACACAATACTACAGAACTGACACCAACTAGGGTGCATTAAAGCTGGAACTAAGGACTTCTGGGTTATATTCACAGCTCTGCTACTGCTTTGCTGTGTCTCCAATGTCTGAGTCACACGGCTCACCTGACTCTCATGATATACCCTAAGCACTCGCAAGATCCTCAGGTGGAAGTCACAATGCACATGCTATGAATCATCATCATCATCATCATGATGCAGCATGAGCTTTACCATCACTTTAAATGCTACAGAAGAGATCTGGACGAGAATTCAACATTGTTTACTTTCACCAATGCAATAATATTATAACGTTAACATCCGTCCTTTGGGGTCGGGAAGGAATTTTCCTCCGGGGCAGATTGGCAGAGGCCCTTGAGGTTTTTCGCCTTCCTCTGCAGCATCGGGCATGGGTCACTTGCTGGTGGATTCTCTGCAGCCTGAGGTCTTCAAACCACAATTTGAAGACTTCAATAACTCGGACATAGGTTAGGGGTTTGTTATAGAAGTGGATGGGTAGGGTTCTGTGGCCTGCTTTGTGCAGGAGGTCAGACTAGATGATCATATTGGTCCCTTCTGACCCTAAAGTCTATGAGTCTATGAGGCAGATTTACAGAGCAGCCTTTGTAAATAATCTGACCCTGACCCAGCCCGAAAGGTCAGAGTCATTAAAAGAAAAAGGATGGAAATCAAGCTGTATCACTGATGTAGCACCTCAGCTTATTAATAGTCTTTGCAATGAGGGGAACGACAACGTCTTAGATTTAATTGATTGTTCAAGATCAAAAAGATCAGGGGGTCGCACTGTAAATTGTGTTCTTTCGTTGATATATTTTGCTTTGAAGATCTAAGCAGAGAGTTGCCAGAGCTTCTGAGATCCCGTGAAAGAACAAACGCATGCCAAGGTGACTCTGGGAGGGAGTCCCCTTAACAATTCCTGTCTCTCTGAGTGGTTGACAGATGCTTTTCCAAGCTCTTACCCTATTACAATGAAATATTATAGTGGGATGCCAGCTTCCCTATGGAAAACACACATCAAGAGCATCCAACCTGTCTCCTGGCCAATGCACAACACATTTTCTAGGGTCTTGCTCATTTTAGTTTCATAAGTCCCAAGCGATGGGGCTTCTTCCATCATGTGTGTTTCTCTGATATCTGACCACCTGAGGAAGGTGAAATTTAACACGAGCTTCACCCTCTCTTGTTATGATCTCTCAGTATAAGTGGCAGAACCACTCAAATTTCTCCCACGCTTTCCTGGGTGACTCATGACTCATAACTCCTGTGGGAACAAGTGAGAGGTAACAGAATTTAACAGGCACTTGGGGGACAAACCTCAAAACCTATCTCTCAGACACATCTTTCCTATACAAGGTATGCACACACAAAAAGTCTGCTTTGCCCGTTCTCAGAACAGGGCAAGGAAGAATGAGACCGGAAGGACAAGAAGAGAAAAATGAAGTTCAAACCCATCTCACCCAGGGCCAGTGCTACCATTTAGGTGACCTAGGCAATGGCCTAGGACGCCAGAATTTTTGGGGGGGCGCTATTTTCCCGGAGGGGTGGCACGCGGGTCCGGTAGACCTACCGCAGTCATGCCGGCGGACGGTCCGCTGCTGGAAAGGCTCCGGTGGAGCTGCCACAGTCATTTCGGCGGATGGTGCGCTGGTCTAAAGGCTCCAACGGACCTACTGCAGTCATGCCTGTGCCAGGTCCACCGGAGCCTTTAGATCAACGGACCGCCCGCCGGCATCACTGCGGTAGGTCCACCGGGGCCACGAGGGGCGGCGAAATGGCCATCCGCCAAGGGCGTCAGAAACCCTGGCGCCGCTCCTGATCTCACCTGACTCTAGAGATGAGAAGGGAATAAGCAGAACTCGGTATAGATCGTTCACCTGGATTATTTACACCTTTATTTACATGATTTAGCTGGGGATTGGTCCTGCTTTGAGCAGGGAGTGGGACTAGATGACCTCCTGAGGTCCCTTCCAACCCTGAGATTCAGTGATTCTATGATCTGGTAATGTGCTCAGATAATCCAACATCTGGAGTAGTTTGCATTCAAGTCTGGACGTCTGTGCTCCGATCCAATTAAACAAACGAGATTGACAGAAATAGGGACATGCAGCTCTGCACAGTGCATCGCAAAAGATAACCAAACTCCAAGTCAGGGTCAGTCCTGTTTCTTTTTTATCCATTAACTCCTGCTTTTATCACATTATTATATTGTACATGAATGATTGAGGACTGTGTTAATTATCCATGGGTTTATAGTCCTCTCCAGCAGGAAGTGCTTGTTCAGGTAACAGAAACATTAAGGACAGCAGAGCTATTGTTAGGCTGAAGTCACCTGTCAATCTAGGTATTAATGTAGCAATGTCTTTCTAATTACATGTGTCACATCCTTCAAATCCTAATCCTGCAGGACAAGCTTACAAAACTATCACAGAAATGTACTAGCCCAGGCACAAAATCCACTTGCCCTCCCTTTGACATATTGCTGCTAATGGCTTTTTTTTTTTTTTACTTACCCCAGGCAAGTGAGAGATTAGGAAATTGCAAGTCTGCTTTAAAAGAAGGCGCTCACATCCAACAGGTCGCACATTCACACTCTGAATTTCTGCAGCAAGAAAAGAAAAATAAAGTTGTTCCATTAGCATGGCAGAGGGAGGAATCACATGGGGAAACAGCATCCATCCTCCACTGTTTGCGCCTTCTTCCACCCAAAACATTAATCACAAGGAACATTCAAACAGACTGTTGAAAGCAGTAGCAAAGAATGGCAGAGAAGGGCAATCTTGGGATTTAGCTGTACAATCCTCACCAACGTTGATGGGAGTTATGCTGAAAAATCCCTCTGCAAGGAGCTAACGCTATGCCCTTGTATCTGGCAGCCTGAATGTGCGAAATGCTTTTGTCTGTTCTTGGGCAAAACCCAATTCACATCAGTAGAACTGTGGGTCCCACCTCTAAAGCTCTATCCTCCATGAAAAGGGGCTTGCCTTGTCTTGATGTATTGTGACAACATGCCACATACATCAGATCACAGCATGACATCATCAGCTGCACTGATCCTGAAGATATTGGGTGACGCTTTTAATGTCCTCTGAGCCCACGCTTACAAATTTGTGGGACGCACTCAGTAAAACCCAGGGCCGAAACTCAGGGTGGATGGAACCTTGAGTTATTTCTGTGCCCACAAATTGATATCTACCTCCAGCCTAATAAAATGGAATCTCCCTTCCAAACCAAAGGGCTTTCTTTCAATAAGGATTAAAAAAAAAAAAAGACTTGTGAAAAAAGAGGCCAGGAATCAGGTGGGTAGAACTGTACGGCACCAATATCCCAAAGCCTGTCTGTCAGGGAGGATTTATAGTGCATTTGTCTGAGTTCCCCAGAAAGCTGCCAAACAAAAAGCAGCGGACAGAGACAGTAAAGTCTACCAGGAAAGCATCTCTTGTTAAATGATACCCCTCCACACCCACCTACTCTAAATCTTAGGCCTCTACAGAGCAGAGGCTGCCAGCAAAACCAAACTGCACAGCGGCTTTGCAACAGAGATACCTGTCCACCAGGGTTCAGACCTGAGACCCACCCAACTCGTGAATTAAATATACAAAGCAAAGTCTGCAAGGGTTAAAAGGCCAACGCACCAACCCAGTCACGTGTCTCTTCCCTCTGCCTGCCCCCTTCCCCCTTGTGCCTCGTCTCTCACCAAGTTTTCAATGAAGCTGTTTGTTCTTTTTCAATTCTCTTCCCTCCTTGGGTCTTTTTGCTTTCCTGGATCATTTTTCTCTTGCTGATGCCAACATTTTAGTAGTGGGATCAACTGCTGTCAGCACAGGAAAGTAACGTGGCCCCATTTGGCACAGCTATGAAAAAAGAAATGTTTTTCCAGTGCTGGCGGTAGAAGATTAACAGCTGCCACATTACTGCCCCTAGAGAAATAACAGGCCTAACTCCTGCATCTCTAGGACTCACAGCGCATTGGACGCAGGCCAGTTTCATCATCCCCATTTTACAGATGGGGAATCTGAGGCACAGGGTGGGGCCGTTTCTCGGCCAGAGTCACCCAGCAGGCCAGTGGCAGAGGTGAGGATAGAATCCAGGTCTCGTGAGTCCCATGCACTATGCACTAGGCCACTCCCAGCTAAGTGGCATAGACTAACAACTTCCATTGCTGTGGTGGCTTTCATCCTCAAAGATCCCAAAATGCTTCACAAACCATAGGCCTGATTCAGCAAGGTACCAAAACTGGTGCCTGACTTCAAGCATGCATGCAGCGCTGTTCACAGGACTAGTCCCACCGAGGCTGAGCATCTTAGCTCCTACTAACATCAATGGAGGTTGAGGGTACATGGGAACTCATATATGCATGTAGGAATCAGTTCAAGCTACCACGGGAATGTAACTACATGCATGGAATATAGCAGCAGCTCTTTAATACCACAAAGCAGTACTGACCAATAGAGAAGCGCTGGAAGCCAAGAAGAATAATGAACGCAACTGAAACCGGCAAAGGAATTAAGTTAATTTGAATATGATCACCAAACCTGGAATTTGGCCCGAACACTAGGTTGGTTTAGGAAAATTAAAAGAGGCATTTAAAAGTTAGAGAGAGTTCTTCCTCCGTCAGTTCTTGTTGAGGCAATCACTGAAGCCTTCAAGCTCCATTAGACAGTCTGGAAGTGAAAACGGAGGCATAAACTTAAAAGGCATTAGACGTGATGAGCTGTCGGCTTTGTTCTTCACAGTGGTGCTTGCTGCACTTGTACATTAGAAGCCTTTTATGTCTGTGGTGAAAAGTGGCCTTATTTCCTTTGATACTTTGGGGAAGCAGGATTTTAGTTTATAAATGTCACGCTGCAAGAAGTTACAAAACAGAAACAGAGGAACCAATACGTGCCCCAGTAAAACCAGATCCAGCTGTCAGTCCATTTATCACACTGCCTGGCGGTCCTACTGCAAGACAGGGGAAACAAAAACACTGAGACATACCATTGTTTAGCCAATTATTTGACGATGTATTTAGGGCTGGTAAATGGATAGTGATTTGGTCATTCATCCGGGTGGGGTAGGGAAGGGTGTCCGTAGGGTCCCCGCCACATTGGTTGCAGAGGTAGAAAGGTGAGTAGTGAACGAGGCAGGAGATTACAGGAGGAGAAAGAATGATCTTCTAGTTAAGGCAACTGAATATCACCCTGGAGAACTCTATCCCTGCAGGTGTCAGAGAGGCTGGGCAAGTGACTTAAAACAAACTTTTTTTCACATGTGGCCACTGTGTACTCCTCATATTCTGGGCACCCGGCTTGAAACACGTGGTGCAAATTATCCAGAAGTGCTGAGCCCTCACAACTGCAACTGAAGTTGATTGGAGCTGTGCTTTAAACACAAAGTGCTCTACAAATGATACCGTCTGTGAAAAATCAGGCCCCAGATGTCTCAGACTGAGCACCCAAAATGAGTGGACACTTTTGCCAATTTCTCCTCTGAAAAATGGAGATAATAGCACTGCCTCGCCATTGCGAAGGTACATTCATTAATGTTTGTAATGTATTCAGCCTCTCTGGTGACAGCAGCATGGGAAAAAAAAGTTAATTTTGCATTCAGTGCAGGGTTCAGATGATATGTGTTAAATAAAGCCACGTTTTCAGCAATGAGGATAAAAAGAAATGTTAAGTAACTCAGTGAGCACCAGACATTCTGTGCACTCGGTGGGTCCACGTCCTGTGGAAAAAATAGTTTGCAATCATGTAGTCAGAGACTGTATCATAATAAGAGCTGTGCAAATAACTGACTGGTTGGTTTGCTGGCAGCTCTGAAAAACAAAACAAAATAAATATAATAAAAATGTGACTCAATCCAAGCCAAAACCAAAGAACAAACTTGAACTCGGACATCCCTTTCCTCCTCCTCCATCCAGGTGAATGCCCCAACCACTAAGCTATGGGGTATTCTCAGGGGATCTCTTTCTATCTTTTCTGCGGAAATGGTTCCAATTTGTATAAAAGACCTGAATAGTCAGAGAAAGAGTAAGAATGACTCTAGAGACTGGCGGTTATAAATCCACAACACCAAGCCACTGCCACTTGAACTAGTGGGTAAGTGGTAGCAGTAGTAGGTTGTTATCGTCAGTGTGGAACAGCCAGTAGAGGATGACGACAGAGGGTTTCACAGCTATTTGCTGAAAGAAGAGGAATGTGGAGACTCAGGAATCTTGGGTTCAATCCCAAATTCAGAAGGGGCCTTTGTTGTAGTAGTTATAAACCCTTATTACGTGCACCCTCTTCCAGGATGTCCTTGCCCCTCACCCCTCTGCATTCCAGTCAGGCAGCTACCTCCTTCGCCACGTTGGTTAGGAACCAGCTGTGGAGACATGAAGAGCACGGAAGAAAGCCTCACTGGCTTTCAGTTCCAGTGCCTGTTGCTCCAGCAGGAAGCAACTGCAGAACAAGTCCTTCTCAGCCCCAGGAGGGAGCATGCTCAGAACACACAGAATGTTTGGAGAGTTCAGCTGCCAAAGTCTAACAAGTTTCTACTGGGCACATGCAAAATGATTTTTCAGGAACTTATAACCTGGCCAAAATTGGGCGAATTTTACTCAGAAAAGCAAAAAACAAATCTCTGATACCAGGACGACCTCCCTGCTGAATTTCCAAGTCCCGATCCCACAAAGTAGAGATACCAGCGCAGCAAAACGGTTGAGAATTTTTTTTAACATGGACAAAACAATGTCTTTTCCCCCTAATCTCATCTTCAGAAACTGTTGAACCATTTTAACTGAAACTTTAAGGGGTGAGAGAAAACCAGCCTGAAGCAGAGATCTGGCATGGAAAGTGTTCAGTGATTTTAACTATGGCTGTAGTTACTAGTTCTGTCTATAACATACTCTGATGTCTATTATACAGTATGGTAAATCAGCTGCTGTTTTTAAACTGCACTTAACACTAACATAGATCCAATCTCTGGAGTGCAATACCCTTGTTGTTAACAGCACACAGACCATTACACAATAGTTGGGGCAGGAAATAAAGAATTTTGCAGCCCATTTAACCTGTATGGGGTACTAAAGATAAGCACATCATAACTCATGTGAAGTGAAATTTGGCTAGGACCCCAGGCATAACCACCCTAACCTGTAAAAAGCTATGGGATATTTAATGACAGCAATTATCAGGGTGGTTTTTTAACTAGTCCTCTGAAAAGCTGCACCGCCAACACCACACACACACACCGGTCTCTTCTGGACATTTCTCTCTGAGTTAGTATAGAAACAGCACGATTTGCTGAGTCATCACTCCCAGAAACATCTCCCGCAGCTTCAGACTCTCAGAGTCCAACATCCAATCACTGGCCTGGCTTATCCCTGCTTAACTTAGGAACGCAGAAGAGCAGACAATGGCCAGGGTCGCATGGCTGAAGACCAAAGTGTAGCACACGATATAACAGTCACACACCGTTACACTGGTGAGGGGTCAGAGAAGAGCAACGAGAATGATTAAAGGATTAGAAAACTTGTCTTACAGTTAGAGCCACAAGGAGCTCAATCTATTTAAAGAGAAAGTTAAGGGGTGACTTGATTACAGTCCATAAGCACCTGCATGGGAAACAAATATTTAATAATGGGCTCTTCAGTCTAGCAAAGAAAAATCTAACATGATCCAAAGGCTGGAAGTTGAAACTAGACAAATTCAGACTGGAAATAAGGTGTAAATTTTTAACGATGAGAGTAACTAATACTTGGAACAATTTACCAATAATTCTCCATCACTGACCATTTTTAAATCAAGAGTAGATGTTTTTTTTTCCTAAAAGATCTGCTCCAGGAATTATTTTGAGGCAGTTCTCTGGCCTGCGTTATCCAGGAGATCAGACTGGATGATAGCAATCGTCCCTTCTGGTCCTGGAATCTGTGAATCTATGTCAGAAAGACTTAGAGTTACCCACAAGGCTTACAGACAGACTGCTCGAAATTCAAATCTGCTGCTCGCTTCTGTCATTTCTATAGTGCCTGAAATTTCACACAAGCAAATGACATGGAAAGAACTAATGCCGAGCAGTGATCAAGTCTGCTCTGAAGTTTTATCTGAAATAGGAACCTTTTGCCTGTATTATCTGTTAAGAATGTTTCACTAGGCAGGGATATCCAGTCTGGTACATTAAATTAAACTGAAAGTTCAAAAGGGAAGAGCTTTCGGGGGGGAGGGGGGATTTCAATGTCAGGTTACCATAGACAACTAGACTGTTTCCTGTAAAACTAACTCTGATTCATTTCTAAAAATCTGACAATCAAATGTTCTCTGAAATTTACCAAAAAATAATAAGCATTTGTGTCATGTCCCTAATTTTGTGTTAAACTAAGGAGATGCTCAACCCTCTTGATTACATTTTACAGCTCAAGTGAAATATAGGAGTGCTGTCGTAGCTGAGTGATAAATTTATGATCACAGTTTTACCACCTCTCGCTGCCTTGGAGGCAATAAGATGTTAAAGAGGGGGTGGCATTTGGTAAAATGAATAGGAACAGAGAGTGAGTTCATCTATCTCTGGGCCCGTCTACATGCACCACGTTCAGAGCTAAATTTAAAGATCACTTCTGCTAATCTGGTCTATTATACTGCTTGGTTGGCAGGGGCCAAGGAGAGCTGAAAGATCATGGCATCACATCAAGTTCTAACTCATTCTGGATAGAAGGGGTTCTGAAGCCAGTCTCGGCCTGAGAACTTGCTTAGGATATAAAATAGTAACAGTACGTACCTTGCCTTCCACCTGGGGTTCTCAAAGCGTTTTACAAACATTCATGGATTAAATTCCACAAAACCACCGAGTACCTTCGCAACAGCTATATGGCAGCAGCCTGATTCTGCAGGTGTGCTGAGCACCCACAATGGCAGCTCAACTCAAGGGGGGCTCCCAGGAAAGATGCTCCAGGAAGCTGGGATGTGGGAGACCCAAGTTCAAGTCCCTGTTCTGGCATAAATGTCCTGTGTGACCCCGGTGGGGGTCACTTTGTCTGTGCCTCAGTTTCCCACCTGTACAATGGGGATAACAGTACTGCTTTGCCTCTCAGGGTGCTGGAAGGACAAACACACTGCAGATTGCAGGGCACTCAGATACTGCAGTAATAAAGGCCAGATTTGGTTATTTTATAAGCCGGTGCTTGGGAGTGGTGAAAATCAGGTCCTCAAACCTGTTCACATTCACCCAGGGAGTCTGTGGGAACAGAACTCATCCCAAGTCATAAGAGTTTGGCCACAAGACAATCCTCTCTCTGTATTTTGCACTGGAACTGTTTCAAGTGGGTTTTAAGCACTGTTCCCAATCCTTGCAGCTGCTAGAAACCAGTCAACAAAGCTAGGGCCAAGAGCGTCTCTCGCTGACTGTGTGCTCGAGAGTACAAGCAAGGCCTCTTGCTTCCCTGTTCATTCTGTGGTGCCTTTTCCACCACTCCGCTTTGCCTGGCATATTGTCCTGCAACCGTTAATGACACCAAGTAAACCTGTAGGGTCCCAGGGAGTGGGAAAAGATCCTACTTTTCCATATCAGGACCCCCTGGAACTCACTCTCCTGCCATTTAGCAGTATGGGAAGAGCAGGATGGTTGTGATCCCCTTTGGGAGTCTCCTGGGGGTCGTGAGAACCCCTGCACAATACCACACTCACTCTCCGTCACGTGTAGCCCCTGCACCCTTCCACAGGACGGTGTGAAACTTTATGCATTATCAGCCATGCTCCCAAGAAGCCTGTGGGAAATGGAAACGGATTACCAGTACTGTCCATCCCCACCCTTTTAAGAAAGTGAAGGTAACTGCATAGAAACGAAAGCACTGCTGACTCTGTGACACTGGGCTTTGGAAGGTGAACACTGCAAATCAGAGAGAAGAAGCAAGAGCAGAACATCCTGCAACCTGTATCCCCATCGCCGCCCTGACGATATGCAAGAGTCGCTTCGGGAAACAAAGCCATTCGTGGACAGGAAGTAGGTTTAGTGCAGACAATGCAACTAGGAGGGAAGTCGGAGGGCATGCCTGCTGGTGGAGAAAAGCTCTCTTGGGCCTCAACCATAGGAGGAACAATTCAGCTTTGGGAAAGGAGGACCCCACTACTGCTGGCAAGTCCACCGAGGCCCAGGGTGTTCTCCTGGCATAAAGATGTCCCCGGGATGCTCTCACTCCCATGCACCCGGCTGTTTGATGTCAGCGTCCTCAAAATGCTCAATAGTCAACAGAACTGGCTTCGTGGCCTACATCTCCATTATAAAGCCACTCTCCTGGGTGAGCAACTGGGCATCGCAAAAGGAGGGATGAGACTTAGCCCACAAGGCTTAGAGGTTGGAGCAGACAACTGAAGTCAGAGGTTACAGCAGCTGACTGCGGAGTCAGGACACCTTGGTTCTGTGCCCTACGTAGCCAATGAACTGCTGGGAACCTCTGTGCCTCAGTTTCCCACTGGTAAAATTAGTACAATGACCCTACCCCAACGCAATGCCATGAGGCTAAATTGATTTTTGTGAAGCAGTTTAAGTGCCCCAAATGAAAAATAGTTTTAAAATACAGCATTTTATTAACAGGTGACAATCACATCCTTTTGGCCTTAAAAAAATAACCTATGAATGATGGTTGAAGCAATGGGAGTACAGAATGCACTGCAATTATTCCCAATATCAACTGTGCAGAATTCCTCAATAATAATAATAATAATAATGAGGCCTGATCCTGGTCAGGGGCTTTATGGCCATATGAATTGCAGCAACACAATATTTCACTATATTTAGGACACAATGCAATATCTCTGATACCACTGTGAGGTAGCAGTGGATGTATTTTTGTGTTGGTTGGAATTTTTTGCTAAGAAAAACATTTTGGATGAAAAACAAATGAAGTTTCTCAAAAATATTTGCCACCTATTTGTTTTCCTTACTGAACCAGTTTAGTAGATTTTTGACAGAAGAACAGCGACCGCAGGAGTTAAGTCTTATTCCCATTTTACAGAAAGGGAAAATGAGACCCAGGCAGCGCTAAAGCGTGACTCTTCCAGAAGTCTGATCCACAACCGTGAGTGCACGAAGTCCATACGGAAGCACATACAGTTATATCTGCACAAACACATCTCTGGTGTCTGCACTGTTTGAAAGCCAGCCTGGCAGCAATCTAATCGAAAGCCACAGAAGGTCAGTGGCAGAGTCAGGAATAGAACCCTCCGCGGAGTCCTGACATCCATCCCTCTGAGTTCAATCACCACCTTCCCAAGATCTACAGGGCAGATCCAAAGGCAGTGAAATCAATGAGTGTCATCTAACTGGATCAGGCCCGAAGAGCATCATTAAGCCCCAGATTTGGCAAAGCTCATGATTAATATTAAACATGTGCTTAAGTGGTTCACTGAATCAGAGCCGCTTCTTCTCAGTTCTGTCCCACTAACAATTCAAAAATATTCTCTTTCACACCCACACCTGACTCTGGAGAGCTCTGCCACACATTCAAAGGGAGGATAACTTTAAAGCCTGCACATCTGGAAGGCAAAATTTCCTTTACTTCTCCTGCCTCTAAATAACCCCAGTTGTGGGGTGGGAGGGGCATCACGAGCACGCGATGGAAGCTTTCATTAATGTGAATTTGACCTTCACTCCTCTTTCTTCGATTGTCACAAAGTCCTCTATTAGCTTCTCTGGATAATTTCCAGCAGTTGTTGCAAAACATAGCTTACGGAACACAGACACAGACACACGTTTGCTCAGACAGAGGCTCAAAGATCTGAGTCAGGCATCTTTGTTGCTTTTTTCACGGCGTGTGTAAAAGGTCTTTGCCTTCATGCGATGTTGAAAGCTGTCATAATGAAACATCCTCTTATTAGAACATGGCCCAAAGGAGCGACTATTTCAGATGCCTAACAAACATGCCTGCTTTTATATGAAAAACAACCCTGGAGAACAAAGCGATGTGCTACAACGTGAAAGTTAAGTATCGAAACAGATGGGATCTCGACACAGCTGCACAGTTCTAATCCCTTGAGTATTTTCATAGTCCATTCAAGAAATAGGGACGGACTGTGGAAAGGTTAGCAGAAAGGAATTTTTGCAGTTAAACAACAACCTCATCTCCTCGTTAGAGTAACTAGAGATCTCCTATCTCCCAGCACTGAGAGCTGGTTCAAACTTTTAGTAAAAAAATAAAATCATCAAAAATGCCCTTTGGGGGGAAATGAAAGATTTTTCTCAAAAAAGCTGACTTTCAACAATGTTCATTTTTCAAGAATTTTCACTGAAAGTGTTAAATATATTAACATTTATAATATTAACAGACATTCATCTGAAAAAGTGGGTATTCACCCACAAAAGCTCATGCTCCAATACGTCTGTCAGTCTACAAGGTGCCATAGGACTCTGTCACTTTTTACAGATCCACACTAACATGGCTACTCCTCTGATACTAAATATATTAACATTTTTCATCTCACAAACAACAGAGAACCACATCACTGACCGCTTTGATTAAAAAAAGGTGAAATATTTTTAAAAAATGAAAATGGATGAAAATGGGAAGCTTTAAAAATGAGAACAATTTTGACACATTTTACCCCAATTTAAAAAAAATAAAATAAAAACATTCAGCCCAGTCTCATGGTGAGGAACATGGCACAGAACCCGAGGTATATTCTTAGAGACCTCTAAAGAACATTCTGCAGCCAGCTTAAGAGAACAACTCTAGTGGATATTCAGAAAAGGAGACAGGGGGCCGCCTTTGGCACGCGTGCCATAGGTTGCCTACCCCTGCTGCAGAGCGTAGGCCTTTCAGACAGGAACGTGTCTTCTCTCGGTCTGAACAGTACCCAGCCCAATGGGGCCTCTATCAACTGAAGGCTGTGTGCACTACCGCAATACAATTCTTATAATAATAGTAAGACAGCTGCCCAACCCTCGCCCTTGTGACAGTAATGGTCCCACTGCTGTTGCCAAGGAGGGAGGCAAATGGCAAGCGGCTACTTTCGGTAGCAAGTGAGTCACTGCCTCCATGCATTGCGCACGGAGTGTCTCGCAGTCTCACACAGACCCAATCGATAGAGGGGTAACTCAATCGACTCGGACAGCCTTACTCAGGGCCGGCTTTAGGAACTGCAGGGCCCAATTCGAATACCCAGCGGCAGTCCTGGTCTTTGGCAGCGGGGGGCCAAAATGCCACCAAAGACCCAGAGCAAGTGAAGGACCCTCCGCCGCCGAAGACTCAGACTACCACCGGGGGAGTAAAAAAAATTTAAAAGGTGCCTAAGGCACGTGGCCCTCTTAGGCGCAGGCACTGGGGAATCGGGGGAATCAGCCTAAAGTCGGCCCTGGCCTTACTCCCAATTTTCACTGGTGTAAGTGAGTTCAGAATCTGGCCCTGGGTCTGTAAAGCTCTTCAGGATCCTCCTAGATGAAAGCTGCACCAGGAGGTGGATTGCCTGATCTCCTTGCATGTTTCATGGCCTACATCCACCTACTTCCACTTTGGCTGGTGAAATGTCAACTTTGCACCAGCCAGGAAGATGCCACAGCTCAACAGAAACATGCTTGCCCCCTTTGGCCTTCCCCATTGCCGCAGGGGTGACGGCAACCTGGTTCCACCCACTCACTTCTCCACAGGGGAGAACGTTTCGTGTTAGCTTCAAAACAGTTACACGATTGGGCAAAATGGTGCCATTAAGCCCCGGCTAGATTTGAGCCTTGCCGGTTAGTTGTGCACCCAGGCACCTAAGGAGGTAGGGTAATTAATGTGAATCCGTGTCTTGCTTTTTCACGAATAAAACGCCATCCAACTACTCACCCACTTCTGGGGAAAATCAGGGCTACCATTAAAATGCAGAAGACCCAGCCTGAGCAATGCCCCAGGTTCAGCCCCCGCTGACCTGTTTGCTCCCCATTAAACACAGATGGAATTTAGGAGGCACTGACAGTACCGTAAACGCAAACCACCATGCCAGATGTGTGCAGAAATACAGTAGGTTCCAAACATCTTCCTGCCAAGTGGCCCCAGCGTATGTTGGGTAACATCCAGGGCAGTGAAGCGACACATCCAAATTACTGACTGGGGAAGCTTCCGAGCCACAATTCGGATTCCAAATAGGCTAGGAAGCCACATGCTCTGAACTGGCAGCTGGACTCCATAACGTCATTTAAAGGGTTGCATCTGTGTGTGACCAGCCAGTGACAGAGGCGGGGAAAGGAAGGACTGGCCTGTTCTTCCCGTTGATTCTCACAAGATGGGTCCAGACCAAACCCCAGGAACCCAGTGCTCCAGAATGCGGGGATTGTACTTTGGGGTGTAGGTCTGACAGGCACCCCCAGCCTCTGCTTCTGTACAGTGCATCCTATGACTGGGCCTGCCAGTTAAGGCCTGGAAGCTGCAAACACTAATGTACACGTCTAATCTGTCGGCTGAGCACCACTGGACTATTCACATGTGTAAAGCCAAGCAAGTGTTTGCAAGCTCAAGACCTAAGCAAGGGAAGATTCAAGTTAGATCATGACTGACATCATCCCTGGACTGATTCCCTTCCTCACCCTCCACCCACTGCCAACAGGAAGAGGCAATTCTGGGAAAATATAATTTAAAGAGGGATGACGAATCAGATTGATTTTTAAGGGAGGCAAGACAATAGAATTAATGAATCTGCAAGCAGTGCTACTCTGCAGTTAGACAAGAGTCCCTGAAAACTGCAGGACAATCTGCCCCGAAAAGCTCACAGAAAATAAATTAACTTACGTTTGACAATGTGTTCCCTGGAGCCAGTGCTCAGAACATTGGCTTCCCTCTCAGCATTATACAGTTCACGTTCTGCATTAATGGCAACGCAGAGTCCATTTTCTGGGGAGAGAGAGTTCCAAGCGTGCAGCCCTGAGGAATGTATTGTATGTCTGGTATTCAAGCTGCGTTCCCTTTTCCTGTTCCATTTCTTGGCCGTATATGGAGCTGAGCACAGCAGGCCGGGTCATGGAGCACAGCCCTGCGTGCTGAACGACCCTGGACTTCTGACTTTGTCTGTCTTTGTTGGAAATCCAACACATCCATCTAGGAAAAGGCTGGAGCTAATGCACTGAACAGTGGCTAACCCAGCATTGGCACACAGGGAAGGCAGTGTGTGCTGAGCCGGGGATCAGTTCACAAAACTTCATGCAGCGAGCCGCGTTCACGTACATGGTATTTTCTTCATCAAATGGGGTGTGCAGCTTGCAAACTTAACGGCCACAGACACAGCTTTAAAGGGATATTGCCCAGACCGGCAGGGCCCAAGTCATAGCTGCACATGAAATAAACTACAGCCTTAGAAGGAGGCAATTAAATGACTTAACTCCGAGAAACAAAGCCTTCCCAGAAATCTGGCTAGCTAATACACACAGGACTCCCTGATAACTAGGAGTGTGGGACATGTGTCAGCCATTGAGATCTTTGGATTAGGGAAGTTCCTTTCCACCGGGAGGTGCAATCCTTGGCTATCCCTACTTTTAAGTCTACCGCTGCTATTTCTGAGGCTGACAGTGACAGCTGAATCCTGCACTGGGTGACAAAGTACAGCCTTGTAGCAGTTTTGAATTTCCCACCTTTTTATTTCATTCAACATTGCCTTGCTCATGTAGCATGAGAAAGGAGAAGAGATGCTCCCAATCTTCCTTCTGTAGCCCATTCTTTATTTTAAATACTTTTACCGGGTATCTTTTTGTTCATCTCCTTGCCAAGGTAAACAAGCCCAATCTTTCCAATCGCTCTTCCTAGGAAAATTTAGGTGTTGGAGGAAGCAGAATTAGTGAATTAGTGAATCAGCCAGGGGTGCTCTTCATTCTGGATCAACACAGAGAAAATGCTCCATCGTGGAGACAGAGGGCTCTGTGCTGTCTTTTGGGTAGTCATTATACTTTGCAACAGAGCAGCACTGTTAGCCTTAATACTTATTTGGGAAGATGAAATGTAATAATCTGTCAAATAACCACCTCAGGTAATTTACCTTCCACCAATGTAAATGCCCTGTAGCTTAAACAGCTACACTATTCTCCTTTATTAGCTGTCCCAAGCCATTTCGTAATGTGGCTGTGCATTGCTAAACTGTCACTGAATTCCACCCTAGAGGTGGGTGCACTGGAGTGAAGGCTGAAGCATCCCCTGTACACAGAAGATTAAGGTTGGAGGAGACCTCAGGAGGTCATATAGTCCAACCCCCTGCTCAAAGCAGGATCAACGCCAACTAAATGATCCCAGCCAGGGCTTTGTCAAGCCAGGCCCTAAAAACTCTAAGGATGGAGATTCCACCACCTCCCTAGGTAACCCATTCCAGTGCTTCACCACCCTCCTAGTGAAACAGTGTTTCCTAATATCCAACCTAGACCTCCCCCACTGCAACTTGAGACCATTACTCCTTGCTCTGTCATCTGTTACCACTGAGAACAGCCGAGATCCATCCTCTTTGGAACCCCCCTTCAGGTAGTTGAAGGCTGCCATCAAATCCCTCCTCACACTTCTCTTCTGCAGACTAAACAAGCCCAGTTCCCTCAGCTTCTCCTCATAAATCACGTGCCCCAGCCCCCTAATCATTTTTGTTGCCCTCCGCTGGATTCTCTCCAAATTTGTCCACATCCCTTCTGTAGTGGGGGAACCAAAACTGGATGCAATACTCTAGATGTGGCCTCACCAGTGCCGAATCGAGGGGAATAATCACGTCCCTCAATCTGCTGGCAATGCTCCTACTAATGCAGCCCAATATGCCATTGACCTTCTTGGCACCGAGGGCACACTGCTGACCGTCAAGACCTGCCTCCCAGGAGGTGACGAGACTTAATTGCTTACAATGTTCATCGCTGGATTCCGACAGTTACGCTCCTAAGCACAGAATTAAGCATCTAAATAAATGTGTTTGGGGTGTTCAGGGAGCCACTGGAGGAAAAGAGTTCGCTCCTCATCCATAAGATCCCAAATAAAAAGCAGAGCCAGCAGCACATCTGCAACTTTAGCTGCCCTGCTGCTGCCTGTGTTAACACTACGTGACTTTATTATGGACAGGGATTAAAAACAGCATCGACAACTTTAAAAAAAAAAACTACAGCAAAAACCGCCTCAGGTTGGAAGGATTAGTGAGAAAGCTGTTTGCCATAAGGTGCAAGATTTCATTGCTCCTTTCGCAGTCACAATCCGCCTTTCTTCCACCACCCTGGTAGCAAAACATGTGTCGCTTAGCCAAGAAAAGCATTTCAGTGTCCTGCAAGGAAAGCTCATCTAACACACACATCCCCTCCTCTGTAACGGGAGGCTCTGAGCATTTGCCTGAAAAACCCTTCCTCATTGTCACTGTCAAAACAAAACAGTGCTAAAACCTCTCGCAATATGTGACTAATACGCCTGGAACTTCTCTGGAACCGCCAGTGTTTTTGGGGGTGGCGAGAGAAGGCAGAGGTTTAAAGAGAGGGGAAAGGACTAGCAAGAACCACATGAGCTGCTTGACATTCCCACAAAACTTGTCAGATCTGAGCTGCGGCGCTTTCCAAGCAAAAGCACGTGGTGGGGTGGGCAGGAAACGGCACAAAGACGGCCGCACATTTCTTCGAGGTGCATTGGCTGCCTCACAGTTCCTAAAAAGACATTTACTGTCCAGGCTGCAACAGCTGCCCACCGCTAACCTTCACAGAGCACACAGCTCCTGACTGACTGGCTGGACAGAGAAGGGAACACTGTACATCCTAACTCTGACCTTGTGCCCTTCCCCACCGAGAATATTTCCCAGTTTTATTTATTTGAAGAGGGAGGGACTTGCGAAGGAGGGAGAGAATATTAGGAATTTAAAAATAATTTGAAGCAGCTTCTACCATACTAGACCAGATCCTTAGCTGGGGTAAATCAGCATAGGGCCACTGAAGTTAACAGCCCTATGGTAATTTACATCAGGTGAGGATTAGACCCTTTCTACCGAAAATGATCATCACATTTCATACAGACAAAAGAAGGGGAGCAAAGACACTCGCGCTAGCACAACAGGTAATATCCAACCCGTAGCTATGTATTGAGGAAGATCTCGACGGGTTTCACAAATCCATGCTAATATTTACTCCCATTTTACGACCAGTGTAAACGAGGCACAGAGAGGGGCAGTGACTGACTCAAGGTCACACAGCAAGTCAGCAGCAGAGTCAAGAACAGAACCTAGCTCGTCAGACTATTTGCTACGCTCAACACTGGCCCGCTCTTGTCAGTAATGGGCCTGACGCAAAGGCCATTAAAATTAATGGCTCAGCTACATTATGAATCTACAGCGAAATCTGCACCACTGGGTCTTTTTTCTAAGTTGGAAATAAATAAAAATCAGTTAATTGCTTAGAAGAAAACAAAAAATTAGTGTGAGCATTTCTGTAGAGGAAAAAGTTACTCTCTCTCCTTTATGGCTTCTCACCGCAGCTGGTTGAAAAAAAAACTTTTTTTAAAAGTCTAATTTTAAACATATTTAGGTATTGCTGTGCCTAGCATTGCAATGCCTAACTGATTTAGGAGCCTGTCTCATTTTGAAAAGGGATTTAGGACCCAAAAATCCCATTGGTAGTTGATTGCTCCTAAATCACTTGAAAATGAGACAGGCATTGTAGCACTGAGCATGGCAACCCCTAAATACCTTTAAATATCTGGGCTTTAGGCAATTTTGAAAATCATGCTCATAAAGCCTTTCATTCCAAACCATTTCACCAACTGTATACACAGAGCACACCTGAAACGCAACCGTCTTTGGCGTGGAGGATTGCAACCACCTCGGGTACAACAAAGCCAGGACAGAAAACGGTGGCCAAGAAAAACAGATCAAATCATTTTCTCTTAACAAAGAAGGCCCTGGGGTTTAACAGCAGCTCAAGGTAGACAGGATTTTGGTTTTAAGGACTGTCCTTGGCACTCAACATATGTAATGGGTGTCAGGGAATCACAGAACATAGGGTTAAAAGGAACTACAAGGATCATCTAGTCTAATCCCCACATCCTGCAGCCAACGCTCCTGGGCTTCTAAGCCGTTTTCATTCAAATAAACAAAACATATTTGGCTAAAGAGGCAAAAGAAATGTGTCTGTCTTGCTAATCCCAAAGAAAATTCCTTATTTGCCTTTGGTAAATTACCATTAGGTCTCCAATCCCTTCACGCAAAAATTCATTGATGAAAAAAATCACATATCTACCACTTAACTTTACTCTTAATTTTTGCACAGGACAAATTCCATCCAGGCATGGCCGTACCATCAATGGATGCAGCTTTGGTCCTTGGACACCACATCATCCAATTAGCCCGGACACCAGCCAATCGATAGCATGTGATGTCATGCTGGCACATGCCAGTAGCTTTAGCAGGAAAGGGGCCTGGGATCTCTGACCTCTTCAAGGGAGCAGAAGGAAGAGGGAAAGAAAAGAAGTGTATAAAATGCTGTATCAGAAACAGACAGCAAACAGCGAAAGTAACCCCCAAGATCAATGATGTGTACTAAGGAATGGCCACAATTTGCATGCTCTCACTTGGAGAGGGTCCGGTTTTTTCCCTCTATTTTTGAATTTTGGTGACATTTCAATAATTTTTGAAAAACTAAAGGGTTTTATACAAAAGTGTTCACATCACACACACAGATTTTCAGCCAGCTAGTAAACTGAGAACCAGGCAGAATCTGAATTTTGAAACATAAACAGGCAGGAGAGCAGGGAATTTGAAAAAAAAAAAAATCGCAAAGTTTTCCCCAGTTTTTCAGCCATCTCCAGACACTCGTCGGGTGCGTCACAATAGCCAAAGCCCAAGATGACTAACTGCCAGAGCAGAGCTGGACTCCACCACTAAACTTTTTTTATCTTCATACAACACATAATCAACCGGTGGAACTCCTTGCCAGAGGATGTTGTGAAGGCCAAGTCTATATCATGTTTAAAAAAAGAACTAGATATATTCATGGAGGACAGGTCCACCAATGGCTATTAGCCAGGATGGGCAGGGATGGTGTCCCTAGCCTCTGTTTGCCAGAAGCTGGGAATGGGTGACAGGGCATGCATCACTTGATCATTACCTGTTCTGTTCATTCCTCTGGGGCACCTGGCATTGGCCACTGTCGGAAGACAGGATACTGGGCTAGATGGACCTTTGGTCTGACCCACTATGGCTGTTCCTATGTTCTTATGTAAACTCCTCACTTTCATGCCTTTCAAAGCAGGCGGCCTGTTCTCCCTTGCGTAGCTCATTCTTGGAAAGCATTGCCCACTGGTTAGAGGTCTGGCAGCATCTGGGTTCTATTTCCCACCTATGCCTTGGACTTCACGTGTGACCTTGAGCAAGTCACTTATTCTCTCTGGTCCCCAGCTTCCTTTCCTCATTTATGCAATGTGTAGGCGACATGCTTCATGAATAGGGGGTGGGGTAGCTCAGTGGTTTGAGCATTGGCCTGCTAAACCCAGGGTTGTGAGTTCAATCCTTGAGGGGGGCCACTTACGGATCTGGGGCAAAATCAGTACTTGGTCCTGCTAGTGAAGGCAGGGGGCTGGACTCAATGACCTTTCAGGGTCCCTTCCAGCTCTATGAGATAGGTATAGCTCCATATATTAATGAGTTTTCCTCAATTAACATTTATAACTCCCTTGGGGATCCTCAGACAAAAGGCACAGGAGAAGGCTAAAGTATTATTTTCCTTTGGGACCAAAGTCTCCACCAATATGTCTCCCTGAAGAGATCCTCAACACACGTCCACATGCAAGTCACAGAGGAGAGGTCAGGGCTTCAAGGCAAAAAGTCACCCCCTCTAGGATGGGGGACGCCTAACTGCACAGTCTGGGCTGGAAGAGCAAGGGCGATATTTGAACTGGACTAGGAGCCTTGTACAGCAGAGCAATGAGATGCCACCACACCTCCTAGTTCAGGGGCGGGATGCCTGAAAGTGACTAGCTGAAATTGACACATCATAGACAGCAATGGGCAAAGATCATCATGGATCTGATTCAACACAGGGCAGACAAAGCCCACCTGGCTTGTGCTAGGGAACTACCAAGGGGTTGATTCAGCCTCTATCATCTCAAAAAAAAATGGACTCCACTGAGTTCAGGGACAAGAGGAACAGATTTTTCTCCCCTGAAATTAAACTCTAAGACTGCTGCCAGCACTGTGCTCCCTTGGCAGGTTACTCAGAAGCTCTGGGGTCTGGAATTCGGCTTCATTTTTGTACTGTTGTTTTTGATTTTCACCATGAAAGACACCAAAGTATTTGCCCTGGGCAAAAGGCAGATAAAAGAGCTACGGATTTTGGCCGTGATCCTCAACCGTGCACAGAGAAGTTCGCACTGCTGCACGAGCACAGAGAGGCAGCGTGGACACCATGATTCTCAGATGAAGTAACCTCCTTGGAGATGCTGGCAGTTAGTGCAGGACACAGCAGCTTACCAGGTGCTCTGGGGCTCAGGCCAGCATAGAGCGGCCCCAGGATTAGGAGAATGCAGAAATTCTCAGCCCACCCCAGCTGCACCTATTACTGTTCCACTGCAGTCGAGGATTTAGCTTTTTGAAATCAGATCAACAAAAAACAGGTCTGTTAACTTTGATAACTTTCTTTCCACTACACCCTTATAATCTGAATCAGCCACAAGCCCAGTTTGTTACCCTGTGCAAAGGTCCGTTCTGCGGAACAAAATCATGCAGCCATAGTACAATCGTGACACAGCCAGCGTATCAATACAACAGAACTTAGAGCAGCTTTACCTAGGCATGGTACAGAAGGGTCAAATGTCCCCACCAGCGTCCATGGAGTGACCCCAGGGATGAATTTGGCTCTGATTCACTACAGAATCACAGCCGATAGCAATAGAGGAGGTGTGCTGGCTCATTTGGTCCTTACCCCACCCCAGGGGCCAATGCACGAGTGATCAGTATGAATTAAAGCTCTTACCAGCTGCTAGGGATGTGACTGTCAGAAGGTACAAAGAGTCTTCATTAGTCTCGGAGGGGGAATGGTGAAATCAGAAATGTTTTTGTCGCTGCAGCGGAGAAGATGATATTTGAACCGATCAGTTGTAGATCAATGCATATGTCTAGACTGTTGTTCTCGAAAGTAAGCCAAGGACATTTCACGCTGTTCTTTTTCATGTGTTTGGAAACTCAGAGCCCGGCTGTACAAACCCCGGGTGTTCTCTCCATTGTGAGGGCTTTGAGACAAATTGCATCTGAAGTAGTGTCTGCAAACACTGAGGGAGGGGCAGTGAGTCACCAATGACAGCACGGAAGCCCACCTCCTCTTGCAGGGGGAATTCAACAGCAAACAGCAGCCAAAGGATCCCCTTGTTGAAGGCTGGGGACTTAAGTTTCTAATTAAAATGTAATAATTCTGGTGTTTCTACAACATCTTTCCTTCCTGAGATCACAAAGCACTTTATGGGCACCAGCACCCCTTTCGAGGTAGGTATTATCTGTTCCAGATGGGGAAACTGAGCCACAAGAAGATCAACTGCCCCAGGTCATAGGAGGTCACAGGCAGTTATTTCAAACCAATTCATCCCTGCACTCGCCTACCCTGACCAGAGCCCAGGCCCCCTGCAGTTTGTGTTCTCTGTGACAGCCCACTTTCACCGCCCACCAAGGGTCAAGGTGTCAGTGACGTAATCAGCTACAGGAGGGAGAGAAAACGCAGGCACCTGAACCACAGGTCCCGGTGGTTTAAATAGCATGAGCCCCAGTTCACCTTTATGGTGTTTTTATGTGTAATTTCAGTTAATCCTGCCAATGATTTACAACTTGGCACTTGCAGAGCAAAACTAAGTATGTTCAAAACACCATACGAGAGTTAGCTAACCAACTTCTACAGCCAACACACAGTAAAGCATTGTCCTCATTTCACAGATGGGCAAATAGAGGCAGAACCAGACGCAGTGACTTGCCCAAGGACTCACTGCCAGAGCTGGGATCGAAACTCAAGAATTTCCATTTCTTCCACCCACACTCTCACAAACCTGGATCTTGTTGTCATAGATCAGATCAATTGGTCAAGAATAAATAAAACTGCTTTTTCTCACGGAAAGCTGTCACATGCCACTCAGCACTCAGTGACATATGCAGCAGGGACAGCTGAGAAAGCATCATGGTCCCTTCCTTCAGGCAGGGTAGGAACGAGTGCCCTGCAAGTGTAACCAATTTACTCAATGACATGGGGTGTCATGGACTCTGCAAGTCGCTTGCTTTACGCAAGGAGGTCTGGCTGCTCAACAATCCGCCCTACGAATAGGTGAGCTCAGACCTGGGCCATTGGCACAAACAGGAGAGGCTAAGATGGCACAAGTAATGTACCATTGGCACACCATTTCCACTTGTGTACTAGCCACGATACCACAAGCAGCACCCTCTGCTTCAGGGAGGCCCACGGTTAGAAGAGCTGGGCATGGTGTCAGCCAACAACTGGCTGCAAACCAGAATGGACTGAATTGGTGGGGTGCCCTGCTGCTGTGACCAGAGCTCCAACTAGAATCAGGACCCTCACAGTCCAGAGGCTGGAGCTCTAAAAGGCAAGCCCAAAAGGAGCTGCTCTCTGCCCTGACAGGCTCCATTCTCTGCTGGAAGACACTCAGCATCTCTCTTTCAGAAGAAGATGGCATAGGTCAAGATAAAGGTGCACTGGCAGAGCCGGGCAGGGGTACCAAAAGCTGGATGTTTCACATCACGGATTGAGATGCACAGCGGACAGACGAATGCAGGGAACCTAGACTGGAATAACAAGGAGGATGCAGAGGCCAGAGGTGTCCTGGCAGCTAAGTGAGGGCTCAGGATTGAGGTTTATCAGCAGAGCCATCTATGAGAAATCTGCCCAGCACCCAGCCGCACTATCCCCAGCTTTAGCTAAGGCCATCGGTTTCTCATTTCTATACACACTAAAGGCACTCTCGTTTAGTAAGAAAAATGGCATTTCAACTTATTATACATAATTACCTCTCCCACCTCTTTTCAATAGTGATATGCGAGCATTCATAGAACGATCCTGTTTGCTCCAGTCAAAGTGTTACTCTTGTTATGAAGTACCTATACATTAGTGCTGCCTATTGTTATAAATGTGCAAAGTTTCATTGAAACCAATTAAGAAGCAAAGTGTCCCACTCATTTCAATGGGAATTGACTTAAATAAAACTCACACAGGAAAACTGAAAACTGCTCAGGGATCTACGCTCACATTACTTGAGATGCACCAATAACCACATTCCTTCTTCCGTTTAGGCAGTAGCTTTCCATTTAATATTATACAACGCACCTGCTTATTATTCTTACTACACAATGTCCCATTCAAATTCATGCTGCAAGGGCCCTATTCATCACAAAAGAACTTTCAGAAGGAAAAATGACATTTATCGAAAGTAATCGAAAGCAGCACACGACCGGACTCAAATTTCCAATAGCCTGTCCCTCTTGATCAGCCCAGCTGAACTACATTTTAACTCCAGTGTATCCTTCTGTGAAATATACCTGGTCATTCTTGCTACAGGGAGCTCCCTTTGCAAAGAATGGTGCAAATTCCCTTAGTCATTTCAAAGGGATTCTGTTGCTCAGAGCATTTTAACTTTTCATTCCATTCTCCCCCACTCCCTCCCAACAAGTTGAAGAGTACTAAGGGCAAAATTTGTAATCTTTTCCTTTGGAAAGTTCTGCAGGCATTGCTAGCATTGTTCCCTGACCAGTTATCAGTTTCCCCTATGTGAGTTTCATTTAAATCAATTCCCACTGAAAATTTAGGCACTTTGATCTCTAATGAGGCACCAGAATAAAAGTGACCTCGGCCCCCATTCATGAAAGTATTTAAATGCATTGTTAAAGCCACCCCCGCTCAGGAAAACACTCACCTGCATGCTTAAGTCTCTTGGTCTTCAATGGGATTTAAGCATATGCTTAAAGGGTTTTCCTGAACAGAGATGCCTGCTCGCAAAGGTGCTGAGTGCTTGCAAAACCACACAGAGACACAGAACTGTCAACAACCAAGGACCACAAAGTGATGGATCTAACATAGCTCCGTGGCAATGCAGCCATCTCTGGTGTAGGGGCGGCACCCTGCCTGGTGCAGGGAGAGGAGAAATCTTGGCCAACAGCAACATGAAAACCTAACTCTGAGCACTGTACTACTTAAAATCCATGCTGACCACATACAGCCCCCAAGGTCTCAGGTGCAATGCGCTGGACTCATCTCTGCTGGGACTTGAACCTACTCGATCAGGTACTTCAAACCTGAGGCTAAGCCAACAGACGCCACCCGCCCCCTCCAGCTTCTTTCCTCAGCTCTCAAATTGCAACCAAGCCTGTTTGTTGCAAACACATTTTTTGTGCAGCCTGCCTGGCAGAAATGCCAGGGAAAGGTCCTACAGCAGGATGCCGGCTCTCCTTTGTTTGCCCATTCTGCTGATTTTCACCCCGGTGTGATCCATTATTATTATATATTTTATATTATATTATAATATTATATATTCACAATCAATTCAGGCATCTGAGCTACCTGTCTGCATGGGGACATGTTGGTTCTCAATGTGATCTGAATCAGCCAAGATATTAAAACCCTGCAAAGAACTGGCTTTCTAATGGGTAAACATATGGGCCAAATGTTGCTTCTAATGCTTATTTTGCTAGTTCGGGACAGAGTACAAACTGCTCTAGATTGCAGAGTCTCAGCCTTGACTGTTGTTCCAGCAGCACTGGACCTTGCAATCCAACTGCTTGCACTTCTGACCACCCCCTCTCCTGCTCAAAGGAATCTCACACGGCTCCTTTCAAAAGCACTGACCCTCTCCCAGCATTCATTTCCTCCCTCCCACAAAGCACCAACAGAAGGGAACTCTGGCTAAGCAGTGCTGTAGGTGACAAAGCAGAGTGAGGGCTCAGAGCTAGGTACTGTGAGGGTCTTGAACCTCTGCCCTCGCATACTGAATCCGATAAGCTAAATGGAATTCCCCAACAGTTCTGTATTTGGGAGAATCCCCTTTTTAAAAAAAATCAGCTTTGCAACAGCTGTTCTAGTGACGCTGTTTAATGGGTTAACACCATTCAATAGTCCATAGTTACTTGCTCAACCTTGTGGAATTACTCTCTCCTCACTTTGGATGCAGACCAGCAAAATTATCACAATAGGAAATCTATGCAGGCATCCACCTAACCGCTCCAGCTAACAAAGGTGGGTGTAGCACCAGCTACGGGGAAGCGGCAGTAGCTACCCAGGTCCCCCTGGGTGCTGAGAGTGCTGTGAACACCCACAGGCAGGCCAGTCTTAAGCTTTTCCAGCTCAGGGCTTGTCTACATCACAAAGTTGCAGCGCTGGTGAGGGGGTTACAGCGCTGCAACTTAGGAGGTGTACACACCTGCAGGGCACCACCAGCGCTGCAACTCCCTGTTTGCAGCGCTGGCCGTACTCCCGTTTTGTCTCGGGTGTAGAGGATCCAGCGCTGGTGATCCAGCGCTGGTAATCAAGTGTAGACACTTACCAGCGCTTTTCTTGACCTCCGTGGAATAAGCAGGTATCCCAGCATACCTGAGGAAGCGTCTGGTAATCAAGCAGGTCTCCTTCCCCGGTTTGCTCTCGCGTTCCCCGAACCCCCCTTGAAGCCGCCCAACAGCGCTGCAGTATGGCCACATCTAACACCACTTGCAGCGCTGGTTGCTGTAAGTGTGGCCACTCTGCAGCGCTGGCCCTATACAGCTGTACTAATACAGCTGTAACAACCAGCGCTGCAAAATTGTAGATGTAGACATACCCTCAGTGTCCCCGGTCCAAGATGTCACCCTGTTACTGTTCTGCGCCGCAGGGCACGCAGCACTTTTGGATCTCAGATACATCCTTGGAAGCTTTGGACCAGCTCCTATGGACCTTCCTACACAGCGTAACTGTGGCCAAGGGCAATGGATCTCAGAGCAGTGTCAGGAAGTGACAGGGACACCCTTCATGGAGGAGGAAAAGTTAGAGCCCATATCCTGCTCCCACTAAGTCAACCCCAAAACCCTCACTGGGTTCGGATCAACCCAGTGGAAGGGTCAGAGCAAAAGGAGATCTGCACTTACCACGGCGTCTACACCCAGCTCTGTGCCGGGGATGGGAATTGATTCCTGACAAGCCCCACACACACAACAGGGTACTACCATTCCCTGCTCCAGTAACCCTGCAGCATGTAACCCTGTTCCCCTCCAACAACAATACAGATGGGGACCCTTAGCCTGTTAACAAGCTGTATTACAGCACTAGTGAAAAACTAGCCAGGCTCCTGGTTTACTCTGTTTGAACACAAATCTTACTTGCCAATACGCAGGCTGGGATTTTGGGTAACTAGGGCGGAGAATTTCACTGCCATTTTGTACCTCTCTAAAGGCCACAATTCTGCTAATATCCCAAAGAGGCTAAACATGTCGGACTCCATCACACAGGTCTGGGGACACTGAGCGTTGTTCAGAAACGGTCCCTGAGCTTGAGCTTTTCTGAAGCTTTAAATCCTTTAACGCTATTTTTAAAATCGAGTTTAAAATAAAAAAATCTTTAGAAGCTCCTCTGTCTTTGTGCCACGTAACAATTACGGGAACACTGGCCACCTGAAGTAAATAATTATTGTGTCCGCACACAAATGTACTTTACCCCTACCTGCCAACAAGGGAAATGCCATGGAGCAAAATAAAAGAATTAACAGAAACAGAAAGAGTTCCTGCATGTATTAGTTATTACTTGTATTATGGTAATGCCTAGAGACTCCAACTGAGACGACGACCCCATTGTGCCGGGCACTCTAGAAATACATAGTAAGAAAAGGTCCCTGCCCCTCAGAACTTACAAATTAAATAGACAAGATCTGACAAAGGTTGGGAGGGGAAAATGAATGAGAGAGAGAGGAAGTGACTTGTCCAAGGTCACTGAATAGATTCAGTTTAACAACTGAGCTATTTGAGGAAATATAAGACAGAAGGGATGAACTGATAAAGATCACTGATCTACCTCTAGCAGTGTGTAGACCCACTAAATTCTTAATCTATACTGCCTCAACTCTGCTGCATTCCCTTGGCTTGCGTATCTGTTACCCACAGTTTCAATAATAGTGTACAAAAATAACTTGCACTGCCAAATTCGGAGTATTATTAAAAAAGAGCAGCTACAAAAATTTAAGTAGTTTCAGTACCTGCATTTGTTCCCAAGTCCCCTGCCAGTTTTTATGGTTTAAAAAAAATAGGAAAGCATGGTTTTCCTTACCCTGTTGCTTTGTGAAGACCCACAGAAAAAAAACAGGAGAAACTCACCACTTTGACATAGTGCAAAGGGCTCTACATCCAATGCTGTCTCATAGAATCACAGAATATCTGGGTTGGAAGAGACCTCAGGAGGTCATCTAGTCCAACTCCCTGCTCAAAGCAGGTCCAATCCCCAACTAAATCATCCCAGCCAGGGCTTTGTCAAGACTGACCTTAAAAACCTCTAAGGATGGAGATTCCATCACCTCCCTAGGTAACTCATTCCAGTGCTTCACACCCTCCTAGTGAAATAGTGTTTCCTAATATCCAACCTAGATCTCGCCCACTGCAATTTGAGACCATTGCTCCTTGTTCTGTTTTGTTCTGTCTCACTCACAGTTTCCCCTAGATACAGGGAGGTTATTACAGCAGGTGCAAAATGTAGGCAGGAGTAGGTTTTGTTTGCTGTTTCTTTTAAAGTGACAATGTTTCTTGAAGATTACTTACACAGATTTAAATTAGGGGCTGTGATCACCAACAAGAGGACTTGCAATCTCCCAAGATTTACTAAGCAAGTCTCTGGCGCAGAGCTGATGGGGTGTGTATGTGAGCGCCCACACAGATGAGCACAAGGTGAGATAAGGACAAAGTTGCAGTTATTTAGGCCAGTCGGTAATTTTATTCCATGGCAGTATGGATTAAAGGGCTGATAGTCCCTTAGTCTTATGAGAATTCATGTGACCTAATAAGCACATTTTGCAGCTTACAGGGGTCCTTTTCATCTCTCTGTTTTAGGGAGGGGGAGGAGACAAAACCTCTAGGTAAATCAGTAAAATAAACAGTGCTCTGGCTTCATTTATTAACACTACTTGGCATTAGTATAGCACAGTGTCTCTGAAGACCTCAAAATATTCATTCCTTAAGCCTCACTCCCCTGGAGATAGTATTCTATTCTATGTGTGGTCCCCATTGAACCCATAGTAGAATCAGGAATAGAACCCAGGAGTCCTGATTCCCAGGGCCCAGTTCTCACTCTTTTGAGTAATTCCAGTCATCACTGTTTATAGTTCTAGTTAATGCTCTTTGTATTTTAATGCTTTCTAGGAACCATTCCAATTTTACATTACAGAGTGTCCCACTTCGTCGGGACACACTTCATCAGTATGACCTTGCTCTGGGGACATCGCCCTGGGATCCAGTTAAACCTGGCAATGGCTGCTGAATGATTAGGACAGTGTCAGGAAAACCCCTCCACATGGGGGCGCTCTGAGCTACTGCAGGTAACCGTTTAGCAGCGCAGAGGTTGGGCTGGAATTAAGAGCTCCAGCAATCATCAAACAGCAATATGCAAAACAATGAAAGACCCACTGGAGACAAAATTCAGAGAACTTATTTTTATTCTCAGGTTTTCCATCTACTTTGGACATGCTATTTGTGTGTATTTATTTATTTACATGGTCTGTTTTCTGCATCTCATTACTAGGTCTTTCTATGACCTTTTTGTCATAGTTTTTGAACATCTGGCAAGCACGACTGATTTATCCCCACAGCACCCAATGAGGTAGGTGACTATCAGCCCCATTTCACAGAAGGGGAAACTGAGGCACAGTGAGCCTTTTTTTTAGAACCAACATTTTCAAAAGTAGCCACTAATTCTGGGCACTCTGGAAATACTGAGCATGCCCAGCTCCAGCTGAACTCAGTGTTGGCAATGGAAGCTCAATCTCTTTGAAAACTAGGCCCAAGGTGTTATAAATTCGATACATGCACTCAAAAAGAAAAAAGAAAAAAATCAGTGGCCGTTTCTGAACATGACTTACCCAATAGTCACCCAGGGAATCCATGGCCGTGCTGACAACAGAACTCAGATCTCCTGAGTTCACATCTCAGACCATCTCTGGCTTCCTCTTCCCAATAAGGACGACTACTCATTATGTTGTCCATAATTAAACAGATTCTACAGTATCAAAACCAAGGACTAGTAAAAAAAATTGGAGCAAAAATGGGTAGAGAAAAGCCTCAATGATGAAGGGAAATTGTGAAAAGTCTCACTCTGCTAATGCCTATGCTTTGAAAGACCATGTCATTCTGGGATGGTAAACACATATGCCTTTCTCTCCATTAGCACTAACTAACAGATGTAACAGTTCATCTTCACTTCTTTCATTCCCACTCCCCACTTGGGCTCTCCCAGTACTGAAAGCCAACAGGGGCTCTGAGCAGCAGGCACTTCTGAATTAAACAAACTGAAACTTCACTACAACCAAAGAACCAATGGAAAGATTGAACAGAGGTGGGGGGAGATGAGACAGAAAAAAATTGGCTTGGAAGGATTAGATTTTTATTGGTAAATGTCAATTTCAATCAACACACACACAAATCCACACCAAAAAAAATCTTTCCTTCGATGATAATCAAAATTTACAGATGGGCAAAAAATGCTGCTTGAGAACTTATTAGATTTGATTTACAGATATTTACTTTGTACATTTTGACCTACAATGTTGAAAATTTGTGCTGTGTGGTTATAAAGCTTTAACTTTTGGAATCTCAAAGTCTATTGTCATTAAATAATTATTGTCTGACCCTCTCCTAACTTGTTGCAACTGTGAAAATTAAACATCAATATTATTGCTGGAAATCATAAAAAAAAAAAAGAAAACAACTGAATTCTGTCAAGATCAGACCTGTTCCATCCTGCTGCCTTGAAATAAGACCACTCTGCTTCTGCAGGCCCACTGGGGAGCGCTGGTCATGCTCCTGAAGCATAGGAAGAGGAGTTTGAAAGTGGACATGAAGCAGCACAACTGCACACTGGAGAGAAATCATCTGGATCCCACACTCCACCTCCAGCTAACCAAACACCGTCCGGATCCCCATACACAGTTTAATGCAGCTGAAGAGAGGAAGAGAGAGGCAGAGGATGGGTCTTAGGAAGGAGTCATCTCCCTTCATTCAATCCCTGCTGAAAGGGAGAAGGAAAAACCCTGGGAAAGTGAAAAGGGTGTCTTCTAGGGAAGAAACTCTGAGGCCATGTCTACATCTAAAATTTTGCAGCGCTGGTTGTTACAGCTGTATTAGTACAGCTGTATAGGGCCAGCGCTGCAGAGTGGCCACACTTACAGCAACCAGCGCTGCAAGTGGTGTTAGATGTGGCCACACTGCAGCGCTGTTGGGCGGCTTCAAGGGGGGTTCCGGGAACGCGAGAGCAAACCGGGGAAGGAGACCAGCTTCGCCGCGGTTTGCTCTCGCGTTCCCCGAACCCCCCTGCAAACCGCAGGGAAGGAGACCTGCTTGCTCGGGGTTCCGGGAACGAGAGAGCAAACCGGGAAAGGAGACCAGCTTCGCCGCGGTTTGCTCTCGCGTTCCCGGAGCCACCCTGCAAACCGCAGGGAAGGAGACCTGCTTGCTCGGGGTTCCGGGAACGAGAGAGCAAACCGGGAAAGGAGACCAGCTTCGCCGCGGTTTGCTCTCGCGTTCCCGGAGCCACCCTGCAAACCGCAGGGAAGGAGACCTGCTTGCTCGGGGTTCCGGGAACGAGAGAGCAAACCGGGAAAGGAGACCAGCTTCGCCGCGGTTTGCTCTCGCGTTCCCGGAGCCACCCTGCAAACCGCAGGGAAGGAGACCTGCTTGCTCGGGGTTCCGGGAACTAGAGAGCAAACCGGGGAAGGAGACCAGCTTCGCCGCGGTTTGCTCTCGCGTTCCCGGAGCCACCCTGCAAACCGCAGGGAAGGAGACCTGCTTGCTCGGGGTTCCGGGAACGAGAGAGCAAACCGCGGCGAAGCTGGTCTCCTTCCCCAGCTTGCTCTCTCGTTCCCGGAACCCCGAGCAAGCAAGTCTCCTTCCCTGCGGTTTGCTGGGTGGCTCCGGGAACGCGAGAGCAAACCGCGGCGAAGTTGGTCTCCTTCCCCGGTTTGCTCTCTAGTTCCCGGAACCCCGAGCAAGCAGGTAAGGAGAACCGCTTGCTCGGCGGTTCGGGGAACGAGAGAGCAAACCGGGAAAGGAGACCAGCTTTGCCGCGGTTTGCTCTCTCGTTCCCGGAGCCACCCTGCAAACCACAGGGAAGGAGAACCGCTTGCTCGGGGTTCCGGGAACGAGAGAGCAAACCGCGGCGAAGCTGGTCTCCTTTCCCGGTTTGCTCTCTCGTTCCCCGAACCGCCGAGCAAGCGGTTCTCCTTCCCTGCGGTTTGCAGGGTGGCTCCGGGAACGAGAGAGCAAACCGCGGCAAAGCTGGTCTCCTTTCCCGGTTTGCTCTCTCGTTCCCCGAACCGCCGAGCAAGCGGTTCTCCTTACCTGCTTGCTCGGGGTTCCGGGAACGAGAGAGCAAACCGGGAAAGGAGATCAGCTTGATTACCAGAGGCTTCCTCCTTCCACGGAGGTCAAGAAAAGTGCTGGTAAGTGTCTACATTGGATTACCAGCGCTGGATCACCAGCGCTGGATCCTCTACACCCGAGACAAAACGGGAGTATGGCCAGCGCTGCAAACAGGGAGTTGCAGCGCTGGTGATGCCCTGCAGATGTGTACACCTTCAAAGTTGCAGCGCTGTAACTCCCTCACCAGCGCTGCAACTTTCTGATGTAGACAAGCCCTGACTCTTGTTAATGGAACTCTAGTGGGCTCATCTCTGCGAACTGCGCATCCATCTCCCATTGACTCAGAGGGCAGGATCCAGTCCAGTTAAAGACACTGAGGGATTCACTTTGCAATACATTCAGCATCGAGGGCAGATCACGAGATTTCAATCAGACTCTCTGTGCTCATCATGGCCCTTGATTGTACGACAGAACAAATGGCCCCATGTTCTTGCTCTCCATCCTTATTCCCCCCCTCCCCAGCCCCCGCATCCCTTGTGTTCTTTTGCTTCCACTCAGTTCTTCCCACTCTATCTAGTGCAGCCCCTCCTTCCCAAGCCTGTGGTGGGCAGAGATTCCTGAGGGGGCTTATGCAGAAATGCTGGTATTGGGAAGAGTGTTTCCTGGCCTTCCGCCTAAGGCCACTGAGGTTTGCAAAGGGCCCAGAATATAACTAATCTTTGACAGCCCCGACAATGGCATCCATGCACTGATTAAAAGGGAGCAAGGGTAATTCGTCTGCAAGCCCAAAGGAGTAGCAGCTTACGGACATTCAAGATTTAATACTGCATGCATTTTTACCATAATTATTGAATGGATTTTTTTAATTAAAAATAATTAAATACCAGCGATGCCCTGCATCATACACATCATTGTCAATCTGCCAGTCTTTGACTTTCCCTGGAGCATAGGCTCACCCACAACGTATCCGGCAATACAGTTTACAAGCCATATTTTGGGCTTGGGCACCAGGCATGGATTCATTAAATATGCAAGCTTTTTAAGTCACTCTGCCTATCTCAGGATTTTATACAGCCACCCATAGCCGCAGCGTCTGGTTGCCTTCCCTGTAAAATTTATACTACTAGTCAAGGTCTCCTGAAAGAAACAAGTACGACAACAGAAGGTGCACGTGTTCAACTGCCTCCAGGAATTCACAAAGCCTAAGGCAAACACAAGTCTTCTAAACATAAAAAACAAAATTACAGGCCAGCTTTAGTAATAGCTTACGCTGCACAAATACTTACTGAATTCCATGGCACTAACTGCAAGGCAAAGTACAACATAACGTGTAAAAGGCCGGGGGAGGAATCTAACACTGCACAACACACAACAGCTTTGGGTACTACAGAAGAACCACAAAGTGATTGCGACCAAGACTGAAACCGACGCGCCTTGCTTACATGGCCACGGTGACAGTAAAAAATAGCAAAAAGTAAACCATCAAGAGTGAATAGCAGAGTTTTCAAGTTCTTTTTGACTAAACAAATTACAGCTCTATTAGCAGCATAGATACGGAGCGTGTATATATGTTTTAAGAAACCTTTGGGTATTTTTTTAAATATAAGGATCAAAATTTTCTAAAGGAACTTTTGCCTTTCGGTGCCTAATTCCCTGGATTGCCAATTTGAAACATCTTAAAGGCTGGTACTCAGCACTTTCTGAAACTCCCTAAGCACTTTTGAAAATCTTGGCAATAATTCTTATCTCAAGAGCTCCCACTACCCCATTTTCTTTTTAAATGAAACACCACAGTCTATTCTCTAGAGGTTCTTTCACCACCGTCATCACCAGATTATCTAGGCATCTTCCAGCATTGTATTAAGCAATGTGACTAATGTCTGTCACATGTGGTTCATAGATCCAATCCATAGAGTTTAAAGCCAGGAGAGACGAGCAGATCATCTAGTCTGACCTCCTGTATATCACAGCCCATTAACTTTCATCCAGTTACCCCTCTCCTGAGCCCAGCAAGAGGTGGAGAATCCACCACTTCTCTTGGTAGCTTGCTCCAACGGGTAAATCAGCCTCACTTAAATGATGTCAGGTTTCTAATATGTCTGGCTTCAGCTTCCAGGCATTGGTTCTCATTCTGCATTTCTCCGTTAGATTAGAGTCCTTTAGAATCTGGGTCTTTCTCCCCCTGGAAGTACTTACACACTTCAATCAAGGCATCTCTCAGTCTCCTTGAGTGAGTTTGTTTTTTGTTTTGTTTGTAAATTAACAGATTTAACATTTTAATTCTCTCACTGGCAAAGCATTTTGTCTAAGCATGAATCATTTTTATGGCTTTTTTCTGGACCCTCAACAATTTTCCAACATCCTTTTTAAAATAGGGACACCAGAACTGGACGCAGTGTTCCAGTATCGATCTCACCAATGCATTATACAGAGGTAAAATCCCCTCCTCTCTTTCCGATTATACATCCAAGGATTGCATTAGCTCTTTTGGCCACAGCATAGCACTAGGAGTTCATATTGAGTTGCTTGTCCACCTGGACCCCTAGATGCTTTCCCCAGGCCTGCATTCCTTGCTCCTCAATGCATCACTTTGCGCTTGGCTGTATTAAAACGATTTTGTTTGAACGGGCCCAGCTTACCACTGGTTCAATCTCTCTCATCCTCTTTCCAGAGGGAAAATTGGGTGTGCAGAGCTGTGTTTTGTTTTGGACTCATTTTTGAGATGGTTTTTTTTTTAACTGTATGTGCTACTCTGGAGGAGAGGAGGCAGAGTGGAGAAATACACCTTGCACTTGGAGTGGAAGGTATGCGATGGTCCTTAGTTCCTGGAGGAGACACTTCCATGGCCTCAGACCTGTCCCTGAGAAAGCCATCTCCTGCACAGACAAACTTTATCCTTACGGTAGACTGATCCAAGAGTGCACATGCTTTCTTGCAACTGGATGCCATTACCTCCAGTGAGCTCCTAGAATGTAACCAGCGAGTCAGACACAGACAAGATTTGTAGGTCGGCTCCTCTTCTGAAATTCCACTTCTCATTTGCAACCTATTCATTATTTACCTTCACAAAGAACAGGTATTAAAAAAACTAAAAAGGCAGGGCAAGAAGAGGTGCTCTTTAAGAAAGACAGGAAGGAGCTGCTAAAAAGAAAATATTCCCGGACAGCACAGGGGAGAGTTCAGTTTACACAGAATTAATTCTTTTTATTTTGCATACGCTGTCTCGGAAACTTACAACCCTCAACCCCCCAGCTCAGGAACACATCTGGAATCCCAAGTCATGAGGGAGCAGGAGGGATGGAGCAGAGGAGCTTTGCATTGGCAGGTAAAAAGAAATGATGGAAAGCATTAGACATTATGAGGCCACAGCACATCAACTCAATACAATTCGATGGTTATAAAGCTGAGGGTAGAAAAGAGATATGGTGGAGGCAGGGAAGCTGTTAGGCTCTCAAAATACACACAGCACAGACAACAGGCGCAACTGACCAAAGACATTAAATTCAAAATGATCTCACAGCTATAACCATGTTTTAGGCTGCATCTGCCAGCATTAAAAAGAAATTCCCCCTCTTCCCCACAAATCTAATCCACCTCTTCCCCAGCACATCCATCTACAGCAAGAGGCTAGAGCAGGGGTGGGCAAACTATGGCGGGCAGGCCAGATCTGACCCGTCAGGGCTTTGGATCCAGCCCATGGGATTGCCACTCCCGTGGCGCCGCTGGCCCCGCAGTGCTCCCGGAAGCGGACGGCACCATGGCCCTGCATGTAATTTCCTCACCCAGATGTGGCCCTCGAGCCAAAAAGTTTGCCCCGGGCGAGAGGATTGGGATTAACTGTGTTTTATTGAAAGCTTTGCTTCAAATCTCCTTTCCAATGAAAAACTGACTTTTTCCTGGGAAGTTTTCTGGTTGGTCAAAACTTCCTGGTTGTTTTGACCACAAAAAAATAAAAAATCCCAAACAAATCAAAAAGATTAATTTATAGTGGTTTTAAAAAACTGCCACATTTCAATAAAAATAATAATAATAATAATAATGTAAAAAGGCATGAAAATTCTTCTGTTTCTATCTGACTTTTCTGCAGGAAACAGTCTCCACGTTGTCAGCATTCACTAATCACCACCGGGAGTATTTTGACAGTTTTACACCTTCTTCCCCAACACTTCACGGAAGTCACCTTTTCAGTAATACGTTTGATCAAGGTTTTCTGCGCAGTTGATTTGAACGTCTATGTTAATGTCATTTCAGATTCCACTGCAGGTTAACTTTGTGACTTATTCAATATTCCAACTATGAACAGGCGCCCCCCCTTGTGTTCTGCCTTCCTTTGATCTCTCTCTCCTTTTTCCAGTCTAGATTAACTCAAGAATCTACTTGACTCCTTTCCACTATCTCCAACTGCACCCTCCCACCCCACCTATGACATCCCTCTATCGGCACAATATATCTGCTCAGTTAAGGGGTGTCAATTGGGCTCAGAGCTCTGGAAGGAGGTGTGTTTCTACATGACTTCAGAGGCCAAATAGGCATACCCCAAGAGTCTCCCTCGTCCTAGAGACAGATCCCAGCATGCATCACTCCATCTTGATCTAGCCATCCTTCCAGCTGGGTCAAGGGTGAGCACTGCAGTCTCCATGGGCTGAATCCCATCGCACTGCTAAGCGGAGGTAGAAAGAATGTGTCAGGTGGCAAGTCCTGCTCACACAGCATCTTTAAGAGTCCTCTTGACTGGCCCCATTAGGATTTACTTCCTTCAAGCCGAGCGTGGCACTCACAGGTGTCAGATTCTGTCTTATCTATCGGCAGCACTTGTCTCCAGTGATCGTTGAGCATGCTCCTTGTCGACATGGAGCACTTTCCACTATCACATCCCTATTCGGGTGCCACCGCCCCTCTTTAGCTAAAGATCTGCTCAAAAAACTCAGAGAAGAAATACACAGCTAGCTCAATATAACACCACCCGATATAACACGAATTCAGATATAACGCAGTAAAGCAGTACTCCAAGGGGACGGGGCTGCACACTCCGGCAGATCAAAGCAAGTTCAATATAACACAGTTTCACCTATAACGTGGTAAGATTTTTTGGCTCCCAAGGACAGTGTTATATTGAGGTAGAGGTGTACAAGCCAGATTTTCAAAGCACTTAAGGAGGAGGGATGAGGCTTCTACATGAGATAAGGGGAGAAACCCTGAAATCCCTGATCCCAGGCCTGCCTGGGGAACACAGTTCAGATTTTATCAGCAGTGCCACCGAGAGAAACCTCTAACTCCCTCAGCTTGGGGTGTGAGAGTCAGAGAGACTCAGGCCTGGTTTACACTACGCATTTATACCGATTTTAGCAGCGTTAAACCGATTTAACGCTGCACCCGTCCACACAACAAGGCCCTTTATATCAATATAAAGGGCTCTTTAAACTGGTTTCTGTACTCCTCCCCGACGAGGGGAGTAGCGCTGAAATCAGTATTGCCATATCGGATTAGGGTTAGTGTGGCCACAAATCGACGGTATTGGCCTCTGGGCAGTATCCCACAGTGCACCACTGTGACCACTCTGGAAAGTGATCTGAACTCAGATGCACTGGCCAGGTAGACAGAAAAAGCCTCTCGAACTTTTGAATTGCATTTTCTGTTTGCCCAGCGTGGAGCTCTGATCACCACGGGTGGCGATGCAGTTCCAAATCCAAAAAGAGCTCCAGCATGGACCGTACGGGAGATACTGGATCTGATCGCTGTATGGGGAGACAAATCTGTTCTATCAGAGCTCTGTTACAGAAGACAAAATGACAAAGCATTTGAAAAAAATCTCCAGCACAGTGCTGTGTGACAAGCGTAATGGAAAGCCAAAGAATCAAATGGACGTTCATGGAGGAAGGGAGGGGGGACTGAGGACTCCAGCTATCCCACAGTCCCCGCAGTCTCCGAAAAGCATTTGCATTCTTGGCTGAGCTCCCAATGCCTGTAGGGTCAAACACATTGTCCGGGGTGGTTCAGGGTATATCTCATCAATTTACTCCCCCCTCCGCCCCGCCGTGAAAGAAAAGGGAAAAAAATCGCGTCTTGACTTTTTTCAATGTCACTGTATGTCTACTGCATGCTGCTGGTAGACGTGGTGCTGGGGCAATGAACAGCAGCATCCTCTCTCCTCCCTTCCTGGTGGCAGATGGTACAGTGCAGTAGGACTGGTAGTCATCCTTGTCATCAGCCCATGAGTGCTCCTGGCTGGCCTCAGCCGAGGTCGGCCGGGGGCGCCTGGGTAAAAATAGGAATGACTCCCAGTTATTCCCGGCAGATGATACAGAACGGCTGGTAACCGTCCTCATCATAGCAACTGGGGGCTGAACTCCATCAGCCCCCCCCCCCTTCACGTCTAAAGAAAAGATTCTATACTGCCTGGACTATCGTAGCAGCAGGATGTTGGGCTCCTCTCCCCCTGCACCGTTTAATGTTATGCCTGGACTATCATAGCAGCTGGAGGCTGCCTCCCTCTCATTTTATGTCACTAAAAAGTCAGTGTTTCTTGTTCCTGCATTCTTTATTACTTCATCACACAAATGGGGGGACCTTGCAGCGGTAGCCCAGAAGGGTTGGGTGAGGAGGGAAGCAACGAGTGGCGTCTGTTGCAGGGGCACCCCCTAGAATGGCATGCAGTTCATCATTTCTGCGGGATCTGACATGGAGCGGCTGTGCTCTCTGATACACTGGTTCTCTAGTACACTTGCCCCATATTCTAGGCAGGACTGACTCTATTTTTAAATAAACCATAAAGGAGGGATTGACTCAGGGAGTCATTCCCATTTTTGTCTTTGCGCCCCCGGCCGACCTCAGCAAAGGTCAGCCAGGAGCATCCATGACAGCAGCAGACGGTACAGAAAGACTGATAACCGTCATCTCATCACCAATTTACAATGGCATGGCAGACAGTACAAGAGGGATAGTAACCGTCTCTGCTACCTTGCAAAGGCAAATGAATGCTGCTGTGTAGCGCTGCAGTACCGCCTCTGTCAGCAGCATCCAGCACACATAAGATGACAGTGACAAAAGGCAAAACAGGCTCCATGGTTGCCATGCTATGGCGTCTGCCAGGGCAATCCAGGGAAAAAGGGCGCGAAATGATTGTCTGCCGTTGCTTTCACGGAGGAAGGAATGAGTGACGACATTTACCCAGAATCACCTGCAACACTGGTTTTGCCCCATCATGCGTTGGGATCTCAACCCAGAATTCCAATGGACGGGGGAGACTGCAGGAACTATGGGATAGCTACGGGATAGCCACCCACAGTGCAACGTTCCAGAAATCGACGCTAACCTCGGTACATGGACGCACACCACCAAATTATTGTGCTTTGTGTGGCCGCGTGCACTCGACTTTATACAATCTGTTTTACAAAATCGGTTTATGTAAAATCAGAATAATCCTGTAGTGTAGACGTTCCCTCAGCTTATCTGTACAGTCACACTTTTGTTAGAGGAGAACAAACAGGTCGGTGTATGCTCAATCTGGTTTACACACAAGCACCCCCCAGCAAAAGTTCTCCTTCTTGTCCAATTAATTTCTGTGGCATTGCAAGCTGCATCACTTTCTCCCCAGATGTGCTCAGTTTTCAAATGCCAGCCAGTCTGGCCGTCGACGGCCTGCCCCTGCTCCCACTGAACCCAGTGGCAAACTTCTTGTTGATTGTAGAAGCCCCTGGTTTGTCTCATACAGCAGCTGTTTGGCTACTGCAATTAAGGCTGGGCTTCTCAAAGCAGTTTAAGGGATTCAGGCATCCACCTGTGATGGAGAATCAGTGGCAAATGGGCACCTAATGACAACATTCCTTGCTGAAGGCCCCTCCCTAAATGCTTTCTTTCTTGATCACGTTGGACTCAAGGAGACACATGACAGAACTACGCTCAGGCTGTGTCTACACTATGGAGACGATATATCAGCATAGCTACATCCGCGTAACCCCATAAAGTAGATACAACCTACACTGACGAAAGGGGTTTTTCCCTTCAGTGTAGGACCATCGCCTCCCTGAACTAATTTAGCTACTTCAACGGAGGCATTCATTTGTCAGCGTCGCTGGACCTGCATTGGGGGTTAGGTCTGCATAGCTGTGTCAGGTGGGAAGGACCCACACCCTTGACCTATGCAGCATGTCAACCTAACTTTTTAAGTATAGACCAGGCCTTAATTAGAGCGTGTGCACATTATCGCTGGGCTGCTAAGCGTCTGCCCCAAGAATCCACCTCCACAATGCCTGTGCTCCTATGATTACAGAGGCTGGGGTTTTAATAACAATACTTTCTGCTTATATGGAGCTTCCCAACTTCAAACAGCTGAACAAACATTCACTAATTAATCCTGCATGTCAGAGAATCTTCCCAAACTTAGCCCAGACCCGTGATCTTTATCCTGGGTCATAAAACAGTCTCCTGGCTCTTTTTCCCTGTTGTCTCTTTCCCTTTGAAGGCAATGGAGCTGCCTCTGTCAGCAGAAGGAACCTGGGAGCTATTCCAGCCTCCACCCTGTTATTTCAGGAGCTTCAATATATTCCTGGTGGATCCTCTGGTTTCCACAGCAGAGTGGTATGATTTCTCACTCAGCTCCCTGCACTTACAGTCACGCACCCCCTCCCCCCGGTTCTCTTGAGTACTGGTTCACAAACTTTTGTAGTGGTGACCCCTTTCTCCTAGCAAGCCTCTGAGTGCGACCCCCTTTATAAATTAAAAAAGCTTTATAATATAATTAACAACATTATACATGCTGGAGGCAAAGCGGGGCTTGGGGTGGAGGCTGATAGCTTGTGACCCCCCATGTAATGACCTTACGACCCCGAGGGGTCCCAACCCCAGTTTGAGAACCCCTGCACAAGAGGCTCCCCTGGCTTCAGGGACACAATGGATTTGGAACAGTTACAGGCTCCCCTAAGAGGCTTATGTAGACAGCCAATGCTCCCCTCCACCCCTGAGCACAGGATCAATTGTGCTCAGCCCAGTTCTCCCCTTCTTCCCTTGCCAAGGAGGCTTCCCACTGGGCACAAATGACCCAATACACGTAGAGGATGATCTCAAATTATTATTCTGTGTATTACGGTAGCTCCTAAAGGTCCCAGCCAAGATTGGAGGCTCATTGTGCTAGCACTGCACATAGAATCATGGAATATCAGGGTTGGAAGGGCCCTCAGGAGGTCATCTAGTCCAACCCCCTGCTCAAAGCAAGACCAATCCCCAGACAGATTTTAGCCCCGGATCCCTATATGACCCCCTCAAGGATTGAACTCACAACCCTGGGTTTAGCAGGCCAATGCTCAAACCACTGAGTTATCCCTCCCCCCCACATAGTACAAGAGACAGACCTTGCCTCAAAGGGATGACAGTCCAAACAGATGAAATGTGGGAAGGGAAACGGGTACAGACAATAGCTGGGACATGGGCAGGGTCACCCAGCAGATCAGTGGCAGAGCTAGGAATAGAAGCCAGGACTCCAGGCTTCCAGTCCAGTGTACTAACTGGATACCCACAAAAGAACTTGAGTTCACAGCACTGAGCATAGAGACAGCGTGTCACTTCGGTACCAATCCTTCAAGTTGGAACCCTGCGACCACGTGCAGGCCCTGCTGCGCCCCAGGGTACAAGCTGCGTGGCTCTAACCGCAGGAGCAGGGCCTCAGGCGGTACAAAGAATCTATTTTGCAGTGACACTATAAACATCAAGCTCAGGTCTGAAAGGGATGTAATGCTTCTGCACCACCAGCGCAGGGTAGCAAAGCAAAGCAATGCGTCAAAGACTCAAGCATTCTCCCCCCTTTGTGCAATTGGTTTGTTTGCATGTTCCTCGCTCAGGCTGGACAGCGGAACCGTGCTCGTCAGGTTCGCTTTGCCCTCGGCATGTACCAGCCTCACCAGCGTGACTGTCCTGGCATAACCCTCGCCTTTCCCTCCCTGCTATTGACCTCACCCCCTGTGTCATTTGAAGGAGAGGCTGGAAGCTTGGCGGGGCAGAGGCTCATTTCTTTTTAATTTTTGAGCGTGCTTGAGCAGGGACCGGTTCTTTTTAATTCTCACATCCATTTCATTTGGCAGCTGGTGTGTCTGGAATCAGGTCACAGGAGGGGAAGGTTTAAAACTGAAAAGGCATCAACCCCCTCCTCCCCCCAACTTTCCTATTCTTCTTAGACTTTGTAACCTTGAGCCCTTTAAGAGGAAAAACAAAAACCAAGACAATCTTAATTTCTGTCCTGAAATTAGCTCCATTTACAGAACACTGTCCATGTCCCCACTGTAATCACAAGGGGGTCACTGAGTGCTTTCCACACCTCACCATTAGACCACAGTCACCACCTGGCTTATCCATTAAGGCTGGGGGTTCCATCCCACTGGGTCGCACAAGAGCTGCTGACCAGAAGACAGGGATGTGTGCAGCTTTCATCGTTTCTCACAGGCCCGTCGTGGGAACCTGGAATGCAAGGGTCTTAAGGTGATGTCATCCTTACCATGTATTTGCATGTCTGTGCATGTGGTTCAGAGCTCAGGGAAAGGGACACAACAACACACCTGAAGACTGAAGCCCTATTAGTGACAGAATACACAGAGCACAGGCTCAACACAACATGCCTCAAACATAAGCAGGAGGCACCTCCTCTGGAAGAAAGCAGGCAATAGTTTGGTCTCCAGGTACCATTCAGCCCTTTGCCTCTTGGCTGAATATGTCAAACAAGGAGCCTAAGAAAGTGCTTGTTTTGATGTAAACACCTGTCCACAAAGAACCCAAAGTCTTTTCACAAAAGTTCACCAAACACAGGTGAGATCCTGCAGGCTAGTGGGCACGGCATTGGGCTGGGAGGCAAGAGATCTGCCGTCTGTTCCCAGCTTTTCCACCAACCTGCTCTGTGACACAAGGCAAGTCACTTCACTTCTTTGTGCCTCTGTTTCCAATCCCACATTATTCAAGACTGGGATTTTTTAAGATATGCTCTAGTTCCAAAGGAATTATTCTGGGAAGTTCTCTGGCCTGGGTTATGCAGATCAGCGAGATGATCACAATGGTCCAATCAGCCCTTGAAATCTGTAAGACGTTGACTTTTGGTCACTATTGATCTGGGCCGGACTTGAACCTGCAGCCTAGAAGTGAAACCCAATGCACCCGGCAGTTTGCTTTAACCAGCTGAGGTTTATCTTTTTGCTGCCCCTAGGAGCAAAAACATCCACATTTGTTGCTTGTGGCTGGTATTCCCAAACTTTTTTTCCCTGAGGCCCAGCTGTGCAGGTGCCACAGGCCCTGCAGCCCACTATTAGCACTTCTCAAGGAACATCCATTGTAATGATCACATACATATAAACTCTTCCTGGTAGTCCATCGATCCAATGATGACAAATCTGTGCCGATCATCTATTGTTGGTCTCATGGTGTGCCCTCTGATGACTGTACAAGCCAATTCTAGAGGTGCACATTTTGCTGCAGACGGTGCAGGGAAGTTCGTGGTCAGTGGATTGTGCGCTACTGATGCTCTGTGACGTCGTTCGCGTGCCTCTTGTAGACGTCGGCAGCGGTCTTCCTCAAAGGCAATGCAGGTATTTCTAACTGTTGCACGCCACTGTGTTCTGTTGCTGGCGGCGTCCTCAAGGTCCCTAGGTTTGATACTGCTGTACTGCAGATTGGCTTTGATGGTGTCCTTGTAACGTTTCCGTGGACGACCTATATGCCAGATGCCCTGGGAGAGCTCACCATACAGAAGCTGGCGGGAGATTCTGTTGGCATCCATGTGGCTGACATGACCGGTCCAACGTAGCTGTGACTTAGGGTTATACAGAGTGATAGGGTTATAAACTATAACATTGTAAACAAACAATATCCAGGTTTCCCTCTCCTTTTAATGTAAACAACTGTCACCACAGAAATCCCTAGCAATGTGCACTAAAAGACATGCTTCCAGATCTTTGAAATCAAACAGTTTTACTAAATCTGCTCTTTAAAAAAATGTCAAGAGCCAACTGTGGTGTTCAAAGAGGTAAAACACAAAGTAACAACACATAAAATTGAAAAATAAGCAACACAACAATGTTAACAAAATTATTAAAAACTCATTGTGTTTGTTGATTTTAAAACAAAACAGTTGTCCAACTTTAAATACTATATTGTGTTTTCATTATTTTTAAGAGTAAAATCTGAATTTCTGTGCCGTGTAAGAGCCAACCCTACTCTATCCTAAATAGAAAAAATCAAATATTGTAAATAAAAATATAAAACAACAGTTATATTAGAACACACTGAGGCAATGGGTACTTATCCGATCCCGTAAAGGAGAATCCAAACTTCAGGTATGCATTGTCATATTTTCTTACCATTTTATTTTTTTGGCTGGCTCCATATGTGTAGCTGTAGACGGCCCGGGACTTTCCTTATCTTCTCCACCTCGTTTTCAAAAACGAAAGCGATCCACGTCAGACTGAAATACGTCTTGCTGGTTTTTACAGTTGTAAACAGCGGACTGTGTGCACGTTGCCAGGTTACCTTGCAGTGAAAAGCACCGTTGTACTCGCAAGAATTAAACCTGACATATTGCAACGTGGGGGGGGTTAAATAATTTTTTCCTATACTGTGTCCAACATATACAGCTCAAAACGGGACATTTCTATTGATTTTACTTAGATTACACAATCATGTGGAGTTAAAGATGTACTAAGAGCTTGACTGGAGAATGCAGTTGCACTGGCAGACTACCCAGGACTGCATCTCTGCCCACCTTTGGGCCACGGCCCACAGTCTGGGAACCCCTGGCCTGTGGGACTCTTCAGAAATAAGTGTGTTGAGCAGAAACTACCACTGATTTTTACTCTAGGCTGAGACTGAACTTACATTTTTCTGTTACTATTTAACCTGCATCTTACTCGCCTGACCAAAGGTCAGTGTTCAAAGCAGGGCCGGATGTGTCATATGAGTTTTAAGAAACGGTTTATGAGAAAGACCAGGAAGGGCACCTGTTGAACTCCCCTAATAACCGACAGTAGGGAGCCACTGGGACCCGGGCAACAGTAATATAACCTACCCACTGAAAGCTAGATTGAATGGGTTTGGGGAGGGAGCAGATTGCGGAAGATGGAGCTGGGCTATTTAAATAACAGTCCAAAAAGAACCGAGCCGTGGGAGGGACTGAATTCCAACAATGTCCACCCCATGCAATCAAAGCAACACCGCTACCACCACGCTCATCTATAGATCTCAAAGCACTTTACAAAGGAGATCGGTATCATTATCCCCATTTTGAGATGGGGAAACTGAGGCCCAGAGGGGGGATGTGACTAGCTCAAAGTTACACAGCAGGCCAGTGGTACTAGAACCTAGGTCTCCTGAGTCCCAGTGCAGTGCTCTGTCCACTAGACCACACTGCCTCTTTGGCACTAATGAGTAATCCCAGCTCAGTGCTTCAGAGGAGAAACACACCTGCTCAGAAGACCCCTGCAGATATGCCAGGGTGTGAGTGAAAGACGATGACATTTCCTTCCCAGCCCCATCTTTGGTCACTGGCACATGAGTAGGAGTCACCCTAGTTAAGGATCTAACGCCATTCCCATCCCCTTTATCCTAGGAGAGTCTTCAGTGCCAGTCTGCTGCCTGAGCAGTTGGGGCTGGTGGGGAAAACTACACGGGATCAGAAGCTGGAAAATTTGTGCCGTGCTGCAGACCAAACGGCTTCATTCTCAACAGCCGCCTCTGCCTCACCAGTCAGGAGTTGGGAGCTTGGCAGGCCATTTACCAGGCCAGCAGACACACACAACAGTAACATCCTTCATTCCAGCAAGTTCCAACCACGCAGAGATATAACCTCACCACAACGTACAGCTGCAGACCACTCACATCTAGAAGTTTGCCCCAAGCTCACTGAAATCCACTCCCGATTGCCCCGAGCCAAGCAGAAAGTCTTGGATATTAGCCAACATCGCAAGCCCTCCGGGGTCAGAGGGGACAAGTGTTTTCAGGATCAGGGAGGACGTCTTTCTTTAAATGGCATCCGCAAAGCAGGTGAGACATCGGTTTGATCATCCAACACACTCGTGTTCTCGCTTTAAGCAGCAGATTGCGTGTACCCCTTGTCACTCACCCAGTCTATTCACGTTGAAGGGCCTCAAGCCAAAATGGGCAATGGACGGCAGGCAGGCTGGCTTCGAAAGCTACTGCCCTAAATGGCTGGACTAACCTTCTCTACTAGAACCAATACCATCCAGCTTTTTATAGCAATGTCTCATCTCTCAAGAAACCTTTGTAGGCATAAAAAAAAAAACTGAAATTTTAACTGTTCAATGTTGTCTGTTGTACATGACTTACATTTGTGTTCTCTGGAGCACACAGCAAAAGTAACTGATGCCCTGCAACTCTCACAAAAACGTGAGCTCTGTCACACTTTAAATAAATATAAGAAGTCATCAGCTTTCTCGATCTATAGGGACACATTCCACTACTAAAATCACACATCCCAAATAAATGTATTTACCTCTTTTACTCTGACAGCCAATCTTAAGGGTTCAAAAATAATGAGCCTGGCCCCCAGCATTACTGAGACTAGATTAATAATAAAGCCATTTTTAAATGAATACAGGAAAGAAGTCTTTACGATTCGTGTTTTCACACTTTTCTACACAATCGTAAGGGCTAAAAACTTACTTTATTTAAGAATCTCAGCTTTTATTCAAATAATCACATGACTCCAGGCACTGAGGCTTTAAAGAAACACCCCAAAATATGGTGAGACTAGCAATAAAATCAGGAGAGCTGGCAGCACTGAAGATCTTCTGAGTACTAGCAGCGAAAAACTTTAAAATCCAGTCTGCTTGGTATTATTTATGCTTTAAGGTCCCAAGTCAGGAACACAATTAAAATCACGTGCCTAAGTCTGACTGACTTCAACAGGACTTTAAGAGTCCTTCCCGAATATAGATGCTTTCCTGAATCAGGGCCTTCGTCTGCTTTTCTGGATTTTCCTTAGCTTGGAAAATAGCAGTCAGTGATGTTATGTTCACTTTCAGATTCTTAATGCCAGGATCCCTGGATCTCAAACATTGTAAGGGGATATTTTAAAGCGGAGGCTTTTCACTGGGACATTTAAAAAATAAACTGGAGAAACATTTCTATTGCTCTTAAATTTTATACAGCAACTCGTTTGTATGAAGCGTGAATTAGGGGCTCGATTTCAGTTGATGTCCCTTTAAAGCTATTCTAATTATGACGCTGGCTAATATTTCCCACTCAGGTGCATGGATTTGTTAATGCAGGCCAACTCATGTTACATATCTACATACACACACACACATATGCACACACAGTCTCTTGTATCTAGGTACAGCGCTGGCTGTCACTGATACAATACACACACAGACGAGAGGAGGGGGGCTAAAGTATTATCTTCACACAAAGCGTTTTAGGTTACTGGGCAAAGAGGAAGCAAAGAGGTAGATCCTGCAGATAGCCTGAACAGATACACCAGCGCACGCATGCCATGCCTAACTAAAAGAAGAGTGGAAAAACAAAGAGACTTTATGGGTGTCTCAATAATTACATATCTGTTACGTTATGTGCCCGAAAGTGAAACATAAAACTGCCATCACCACATTTATTTCCTAGTGTGACGTCCCCTCCTACAATGTACAAGAGGACGGGTTACATCATGTGCTTCCACAGCAGGAGAATGTACAGTATGTACTGTAGTTCCAACAGCTGCTACAGAGCTCCGTACAGAGGCAGAAGACGGGGGGAGACATACACCCCCACCAGGTCCTGTTATTTAGATGTCCTACCCTGCTTTCCTTTTACTCATCTTTCATGTTGATGCTTTAGCTGCTTCCTATGATACCAACCCAGAAATATTTTCCACCCTTCTGTTCTTCCAATGACGCCCACGCTCCCAAAGCTTTCTATGTATTTGTTTTTAATCCGTTGTCACTGTCACTCCGGGTCATGCCAATGATGTTTCAGCTCTTACAAGGTCAGAATACATAGACAGCATTAGATAATATACGAAAGAGAAAAGGCCACTTCTCAAGGTTATGAGGCCTCTACAGCTCATTTAACTTTGCAGCATGTCCTATCTGGGTAGTGACGTCTTCCAAATGCTTCACTCTGCATCTTGTTTTTCTAAGCATTAACTGCAATAGCAGGAAAAATGTCAGCAAATAAACACACGGCTCCGTATAAGTCAAATCCGAGCAGCTATCTGGAACAGGGGGCTTGATGGGTTGTTGACTGTAGTATGACATTAAGTCACACGCTATACCCAACTCTCTTCTCCCAGTGGTTATAATGACCCCACTCTTAAAATAAATGTAGATGAGATGCATCTGAAAGGCAAAGCCTTCCATGAAAGACCATTCACAAGGGCAGTCAAACTTTCTGGCCCACAAAGCAGCCTGCATCTGACAGTGCCTTTGCTAGTGACCCATACAGTTAAACTGAACAAACACTCAAAAGCATCTTATCGGGAAGGGTCCTACCCAGGTATGGAGATGGGCATAATGAGACTCTTCCATCTCTGATCCCCAAGATTCTGGGACAGCTGGGATGGCATGCCGTTCTCCCAGAGCTGCGTCTCTGAGCCGTATGGCCAGCTGCCCCCGTGCACCAGCCAGCCGGTGGGCAGACAGGAAGGGAAAAGGGAAGTCTATGGCTGGAAACAGCAAGCTGGGCAGGTAAGAGACCAACTCTGGGAAATTCAGAAGCCTCTCTGGGACTTTTCCAACCTGGAAATTAATAAATTAATTAATAAAAAGGAGGGACACATGCATTCAGCTCCAAGATACAGACAGAATCTTGGAGTTGAGTGCATGTATCCTGGACTGGAGTGCATGTGTCCCTGCCTTTTATTAATTCTCCTGTGCTGATTTATTAAACCCTTTTCCATTCCCACCCTCAACGTGGGAGTGGAAGGACACAGCAAATATTTTCACCAGAGCCTGGTGTTTGAACCGACATCCAAAGCCTCCTCATTAGTGACCAAGGCAGAGGAAGAGCAGGCTGACTTTGGCTGATGTCAGTACAGGACAACTTCTCCCAGTGGTTATAATGACCCCACTCTTAAAATAAATGTAGATGAGATGCATCTGAAAGGCAAAGCCTTCCATGAAAGACCATTCGCAAGGGCAGTCAAACTTTCTGGCCCACAAAGCAGCCTGCATCTGACAGTGCCTTTGCTAGTGACCCATACAGTTAAACTGAACAAACACTCAAAAGCATCTTATCGGGAAGGGTCCTACCCAGGTATGGAGATGGGCATAATGAGACTCTTCCATCTCTGATCCCCAAGATTCTGGGACAGCTGGGATGGCATGCCGTTCTCCCAGAGCTGCCCACTCCCTCCCCAAACACGTATGAGGAAATTTTGATGCCATGACTGTAGATTTTAAACAACTCTTCCACCACCAAAGTCTGGTGTAGCAATTGGACGGGTAGGTGGTTCTGCGGTCAAACATGCCTTTTATGATCTTTGTTATTATCCTTTGTATTTCCATAGACCCTAAACACTGCAGTCATGGACCTGCAGGACTCCATTGAACCAAGTGCTGTAGAATGACAAAACACAGAGCTTACAATCTAAAAAGATCTATCCTGGTTTGGCTAAGTTATAAGCCTTTGGCCTTGCCGCCTTCTCTAGCATAAATACATAGCAACATATACATTTAAAAAAAAGATACCCTACCAAAACAAGTCACTCTCCTGCACACCCTCTTCCCACCCGGGGAGAGGCTGAGAGAACAAAACATGCCCCAGATATATAGTCACGTTGTTTAGAAGGCACCTGGATGCTTCAGCGATGAGCACAGGACAAGAACATCTCCAGAAGAGAATGTCGCCCATTGCTGTTTGCACGCATGCAGCAGAACTTGCTTTCTCAATGTTCCAGCTGCACTATGCATGCTCTGCAATGCTAGGTAGCAGACACACACTCCTACACCTCCGCATGGAGGACAGACAAAAACTGCTCCTCCCGGTTCACCCACTAATGCTGAGACTGTCTCTTACCAGGTTGGCACGATGGTGCCACGATCTCAAATGGGGCCACTAGATGACAGGCTACCATAAAATAATAACCTTGAGGCAGTGAATTGGAGGGCCTCGACCCTGGGCAAGCTTCTGGGTGCTACTGCAATATAAACAACAATGAACTCCTGGCCCACCCATTGTCTGTGTTTTGTTTAGCTTTGATTTGCCAGGCTTCTACTTAGAAACCCTAGGAAAGTTCATTAGGAATGAAAGAGCAACTTAGAGAGAGGAGAGACAGATGCTGCCTGACTGGATGTGTGAAAAAATTCTGACAGGCAGAAATCATGGAACTCACACATCTTGTGGTGCTATCTAAGCAATAAGTCATCGACTAGAATACTGACGCTCGTAGTACTAATGTTGTGTTCCCTTTTTGGAAGCCACTCCCCCTCTGGATGACATCTGTCACGGTGTATGTTCCTAGAACAGGAAGATATTTTTAAATCTCTCGCTGTGGCTCAAAACTGTGAGTGCATCAGCCAAAATACCTCCCACTGGTGTGTTATATATAGACCTACGCAGATATAGATAGTACAGAGAGACAAACCGAATCTAGCAACGTTACAGAGACATGCTTCTGAAGATCTCATAGCACTTTGTAAGAACTTTCCTGGCCTGTGATTCTGACCACATTACCTTGTGCTGTGAATCCCTCCACTGGCTCCCCACTCTTCTGTCATAGCAAGCTCCACGTCGTGACTTCCAAGGCCCTTCACAACTCTATCCCTTCTTGCTAATCCGCTCATCTCTTCTTCCTCATCCCCCTACCCTCTCTGCTACACTGATGATGCCAGATTCAATGTTCTGTTTCTCCCATAGTATTCTTTCGGATGCCTCTTATACACAGAATATCATTCTCTGAATTTATCCATAAAGCCACTAATCTCTACTCCCCACAATCCCTTCTTGAGTCCACCCTCTATCTACCATGAGGTCTGCAAGAACTTAATTCACCACAGGGTACATCTAGCTCCAAGCATGTAGGATTCCAGCCCAGCTGTGTGTGTTTTTATTAAAGTTAGGAGCAGGTAAAAGCAGTGGGCAATAATGGACGTTGTTCTGCAACCTCAATTCTAGCTGTGGACCTCAATGGAGCTGCTCTCATCTCCCCCAGGAACTCCTATGACATCGAGTTACTGCTGCAAAAAGTTATTGGAGAAAGTACAATAAATTTTCTCATAAGCATTAAACATATCAGCATTTCAAACACGGAGTGCTGCAGCCTTCAGAGACAAGATGACGCTTCAGCTCTTGATACAGTTATCTGCCTAATAATAACCCCAAAGAGCGTGCTCTGCCTGGCAGCACGCCAGACCACATGCTGCCTTTCTGCAATTTAATTTGTGTGTATGTGTGTGTGTGTGTCAGACATGGAAATGTTGACTCTAGGAAATACAGAGTCTTCTGTGAAAACAAGGTTTTGAGGAAACAGACTTTTAGAGAGAGGAAAAAAAGATGTGTCTCTTTTCTCTTCTTTCTTTATTGTTTCTGTCATCCAGGGTTGGGCAAGAATCTAACTCTATTGCTGTTGGTTGTGCTGGAAATGATTGCTTGGATCAGCTCCATGGGGTTGATGTGAACATTATTCAAGGCTACAAGGACAATGATTCAGAGACAAATAAGCACCGACTTACGTGTTTTCGTAGGGCAAATTAACACACACTTGGTCTCTAGGCTGAGGGGGTCCAACCAACTCTGTGTTTTTACTAGGGGAAGGAAGACATCACCTGGCAAGAAGAGATTGGGACACAAATTCCAGCACTCACAAGCGACAAGAGAATTTCCCCAAGACAGAGTAAATGCATTTAAGGAAGAAACGTCTCTGTGTCAAGCTTTCAAGGAGTTTTAAAACTACAATGAGTTCAAAACAGTTACTTTAAAAGTTATGAAAAAATGGCCTTGACAAAAGAAGAATTTTCTGAGGTGTGGAAATAAGCCAACATACTCCTGCTACGGATCTGGCCTTACGTAGATAAGGTGTATGTATTTAAGGGTGCACTACACTCCAGCACAATTCTCATCACAAGCAGATGAACGTGCATTTTAACATATAAATATATGCATAAGAACACAAGAAAAGCCATACTGGGTCAGACCAATGGTCCATCTAGCCCAGTATCCTGTCTCCAACAGTGGTCAGTATCAGAGCTTTAGGTGGTATGTACAGAACAGTACAATGGGTGTGATCCACACCTGTCTTCCCCTCCCAGCTTCTGGCAGTCAGAGGTTTAGCGTCACCCTGAGCATGGGATTGCACCCTTGACCATCTTTGCTAATAACCATTCAGGACCTATCCCTGCATTAATTTATGCAAACACATACATGTGCATCCCTGTTACATGATGATGCTGGCATAAATGTTTTACGGGCCCGGTCATATTATTCACAAGTTACAAAGCACTGCTCATTCCAGTGAAATGTTTGCATCGCATGACATCAACTCCCATTTTATGCCACATACATATCCCATTTCAGAAATGTTTGACAGAGTAGTTTTGAACATTTTTATTACTAATCTGCTTCATAGCCCTCCCCCACTGGAGGCTCTGAACACCACATTTCCCTCCCATCACCTCCCACTCAGAAACAAACGTATGCACACACATCCCCCCAACACTGAAGGCCAAATAACAGTCCACTGAAGTCAGGGTAATGCCATGTCTGACTTTGGCCTCGCTGCATGACAGGTGAAACTGTCCACCTACGTGTGCGTTTCCTACACCCACCTATTTGCACCCACAAGTGCAGGGGCTGGTGCCTTCTCTGAAAATGTCATCCTCGGCAAGACGGCTCTCAGTACAGATACTTAAGCAGGAGAGGTCATTAAAGATGCAGAGTACAGAGTCACTGGAACCTTTTCCACAGGAGCTGATTACCTATCTGTTAAATACAGCTCTGTTCAAATAGCGAAAATGGAAGTTAATTATCTACACGTAGAGTTTCCCATTTTTACCACTTAAAAAAACACCCAAAGCCACTTTTGGGCTTCTCTCTTTTTCTCCCCCGTCTTTATTTGCTTGTTAAACAGTTCTTGTGTGCTTTGGAGCCAATAAAGTTCAGTTTCTGCTTCATCAGCTTAGAAACAGCCAAATTTGGCAACTCTGGGCCCCTCTGAGGTCATCAATCCTTCCTCGCAAACCTAGCGGTCATGGAGTGATCTCTTCCTTAGCCTGGCTTAATGACAGTATCTGAGGCCCTATTTGCACCTCGTGACAGGTGTGCGAATAATAGTCAGTCAGTCAAGATCACCCCAGAAATATTCTTGTAGTAATCCCAGGAAGTAGGATTTGTCGTGGCAGTTCAGAATGCTGGTCTTATCAAGTACTTTGTCTCTGACTCAGCTCAATGTCTCATGGCTCAAATGAAGATCAAATAACTATACATCCTATTCAATGTGCAAGGCAGCACATCGGGGAAATTTCCCTCCTAACCCTGGGAAATGAGCAGCTTACACCAAGAAGCATGACTTTCGGTGGGAAAACCTAAGCAAGGCCTGAAACAAGCATGATGAACTTTCTTCTGTCTTTTGACAGGTTTTCATATATTCTTTCTTTCACAGAATGCAAGAGGGAACCATGATCACGGAGCAGGCCATTTGCTGAAGTTCAGGTGTCCATAGATGTGGTTGGGTAGCTGCAATCCCAGTGCATCCAGCAAAAGCTGCCAAAGCCTTAGTATTATATGCAGAAGGACGATACATTTCGGGGCCTGACCAGACTGATAAGGCGTCTTTAAAATCAGAGTAAATGAAAGTCACAGAAAGATCAATTTAGGAGAGGTACAGTCCAGTGGCTCTGCACTGCTGGAGGTTCTGAACTGCGTATTTCTCTTCCATCACCTCCCATTCAGAAAGAGAAAGACATGCACAAACCTGCATAAGTTACAGGCAGTCCTCAGACTTACGACACAATTGGTTCCTGAAAATTGCGTCGTTAAGTTGAAACGCTATAACTCGGAACCACAATCCACTCCAGTGCAGGACTGAGAGTACTTCAGTCGAAACCAATGGCCGTAAGTCGAATCAGGATGTCAATTCAGAAACATCGTAAGTGCCACTCGTCTTAAGTCGAACATTGTAAAGTCGAGGACTGCCTGTATATTTAGTTCTGTCTCACCAGCCGGGACTCAGGAGTGCTGAGTTCAGCTCCTAGCTCTGACACAGACTTTCTGTGTGACCCTGGGCAAGTCACTTGTTCTCTCCACACTTCAGCTCCCCACCGAGCAAATGGGATAATAGCACGTCCCCACCTCAGAGAGGTGTTAGGAGGAAAACCACAGATACCAAGGGTAACAGGGGCCCTAAGACAGAACTAAAATGTTCATCTCACCACCGTCACCCGGGAAGGCAGACACTGAGGCTGCACAGCGAGAATGCACGGCCAAGTAGCTGCAAAGGGTTAAGAGTGACACTGTCTCTGAGAGGTGGCTGGCAAGTGCCCCAGGATGCTTTCAACCATCTCCAGATCTGGACATGGCTCCTCCAACCAGGAAAGGCTGTGGCATGCTCTGAGCTAGGCACAGTCTCCCGACCGCCACGCGGGGGCCTCTTCGCGGACTCCTCCAAGGCACCCTCCGTGCCCAGGCACAAGGCTGGCACCTGACGGCAGGGAGACACTTTCCTGGGCCAGCCACACGCACCCACCCAAGTGCCACCCTGCTCCCACTGAAGGCAGCTTTTGTTGCACACCATACCCAGAAAGAGGCCTTCCGACTGCAGCGTGCTGAAAAAGAAACAGAATGCTCTGTACCACTCAGTTTTGGAAATGACTCATCTCCTCATCCTCCCCTCCCCCCTCAAAATATAATACTGCAGACCAAAAGAAAGGAGTCGAGATAACTGGCAATTTAAGATGTTTTAAACTCAGCTGCTACTAAGTTATTATGAAGCTGCACTCCTCAGCACATACTTAAAATTTCACTTTTTCCTCTCAAGTCTGAGCCCTCTCCCAGCCCAGTCGTCATTTTTGCTGCTCTTCTCGTCACTCCCTGCCCAGTCTCTCAATCTCCTTTCCTTACACTGCCTTTACTCGCTTTCCTCTGGCAGCTTCCAACCTCCAGCCATTTCTCCGAAGGCTCCATCGCCTCCAAATCCCCTGCCACAGAAGTCCCTTTTTCCAGCAACCCACCTTATCTTGCTTTCCTCTCCGGCAGTCCACCCACACCCTCCCTCACCTGGGCCCCCTCTAGCAGTGATTGCAAACTCTCTGAGACAAGGTCCTTCCTCTGTTTGTAAAGTGCCATATAAATGTACAGGGCTGTGTAAATGATAAATAAATAATATCAGCATTCCAAGATAGCTCTGCATGTGCTGCCAACATTAAGCTCACTTTATGTTTGCTTTCTCCGCAGCATGCTAATCTAAAGATGGTTACTGCTAGACTATTTCTCCTTATCTCTTATCTCCTGGACTATTACTTACATTTATCAACATTCTTCACAAATGGCTGAGAAGGGGAGGTGAATGAAGTAAGAGCTTTACCAATATTGCTAACCCACAACCTCAAACCCTGAGACCCGCAGAAGCTTGTGTGAGCAGCACACTTATCCACAGCTAGAAAAGACTAGACTGTGTTACTTTCAACCTCCACCTCAGACCCCATTTTCACTCCATTTTCATTAAGATTTTGGGATAGCAAATACACAAGGCTGGATCCTCAGCCGGTGTAAGTCGGGGTAGCTCCACTCAACCCCACACTGATTTCCACCAACTGAGAATCTGGCCCACAAATCTTACTATTTGAAACCTGGCTTTGGATTTTCTGGCATGGATCGGAATGAGAAGACAAGAACGGAACGGTTGTGTGTACAACACTGGCCCCGGGGTGAATGGTAGAGCCAAACTCCCACAAAAAACCCATGAGCCTGAAGCAAAAGCCACTTTGGAAGATGAACATCCAATCCCTCGGTCAGCGCTGAGCCGACGAAAATAACTGGCTGGCTGGCTACTTTGGCACCAAAAGTCTCCGAATGATAAAGCAGTCACCCAACAGAATCAGCGTCCCTTGACCTTCAGCAGCATGAGATCCTTGGTCAAGAGTGCTCACAAGTCAGTTGACAGAGTTCATATAATCAGCTGGTTCCTTATCTTAAAAGAAGATACTCCAAGGCTTAGGGTTATGTTACAGCAACTCTCTGCTCTCTGGCCTCCTTCGGACCCAGGTCTTTGGACCTTAGCCCCTGCCCACTTCTCAGACACACCCCAGCCTACAAGAATTCCAACAACTCGTCCATTTCAAACTCTTCCATCTCAAACGCCCTCTTTGCTTTGAAAATCCTTCATGGGCCTGTTCTGGACTAGCTCCAAGACTAGTCCCTGGTCTCTGTAGCTTCAACAGCCATTTTGAGATTTCTCCTTCACAGCTCCTACCACCAAAAACGACCTTCCCTACACTCCGTGTGGAGCTCTGCCTGATTCAGAGCAAGGAGCCGAACCTGGGTCTTCCACTTCCCAGGTGAAGGCCCCGACCGCAGGCTCCTGGCTATTCTGGGATCCCTTTCTCTGTGGCTGTTCAGAAATTCCAACCCGGTGCTGAATAGCCTTCCCAACAACAGTTTTGGCAAAACCAATACGTTTCCACAACAGGTTTGTTCCAGCACATCGAAGTTTTCTGATCACTGACATTTCATTGAAAAAAACCCAAACAGTTCCTAGCCCTTTCGTGCTGCTCCACATAGAATTAACTGATAACTAACCCAGTGTTACAGATGTAGCTTGTACGTCAGCCGCCGTATTCAATAACAATGTATTGTGTTATCAGGACTCTCATCGAAACCCTTCGGGCAAAGCTGTAAAAGCCCCCGGCCATAGTCAAATTGTACACTGAGAAAGGGAGGGATTAGAGTGCACAACCTTCAGGGACATGAAAGCTCTCCTGGGCATCACTGCTGCAATCAGAGGCGGTAGTAATTGCCAGCCCGCTGATTAGCAGGAAACTAGAAATCAATTCAGGGCACTCGTAGACAAAGCAATCATCTAGCAAATGAAGAACACAACACAAAAAATATCCTCCCTCCTATCCAAGTGCACCTCCCTAAAACTTCAGCATTGACCAAACCAGGAATTTTTAAGCACAAGCATTCCAAATGGAATCTGACGATTCGCCCATCCATTCGGTTTTCACCTGGACGGCCCGGGTTTTGGCTTGTGTGTCCAGGTGCCATTTGACAAGCCCTGATGTCCATTTTTTTAATCTTGGGGGAAAGGGGCGGAACAGGGGGCAGGGCCTTGGGGGTCCAGTTACCAGCCATTAGAAAGGTAGCAAGCCTATCCCATACATTTCCACATGACAACATCCACAGGCAAAAAGAGGCAGAGGTAGAAGTAAGCTGCCTTGTACCTACCAATCAGACTGGTCAGTGCAGTTATAATGGCCACTTTTGAAAAATGTCCCCTTCACACTGCTGTTTGAACTGCAAAGAGATAGCTCCCTGTTCTCTAAAGATCCTAATGCCCAATGGCATGGACAAGTCTATAAGCATCTTCCTCCAAGAAAGCAACTTACAAACACAAAAGTAGAGGGCTAGATATCAAAGGAGCTTCCAGACCACAACACATGTTGAACGTGCTCATGGATTTGAAACATACTGCTCTGAAAACATTACCTTGATTCAACAACACTAGGAGACAAGTAGTCACACCTTGCCCTTCTTTAGAACCTGCTCCCAATGGCAATATATTTGCAGACTCCAAGGGTACCTCGACCCCGCAAAAAGAAAAGAAAAACCAACCCTGCAGCAGCACGTCTCAGAGCCTGGGTCAAGTGACTCAGCCTCTCCATGCAGGCCTAAAAATAGCCATCTAGACGTGTAAGCTCAGCACCTCTCACCAGGTTTGAGAACTGGGCTCCAGCCCGAACTCAAACATCTCCACGGCTGTTTTTAACTCCACAAGCTCAAGTCAGCGGACCTGGGGTCTGAGACTTGCTGCCGAGTGTCTTTTTTGCTGTGCAGACGTACCCTAGTAGTAGAGGGTCAGGCTGATAATGCCGTTGGTTGAAGAGCTCGAAGTGCATTATGAGGGAAGTTATTAACCCCACTTTAAAGACGGGGAAATAAGGCACAGAGTTTACGCAATCTGAAGCACGGAGCCTCCAGAAAGCTGCCGAAGTATGCGGGAACTGCAGGCTCCGGCCATGAGGGACTTGCCCAAAGTCACACAGCTAGTCAGGATCAACACCAGGACCACAACCCAAAACATCCATTGTTATGATTACAAGTATTAATTGTTTGGATTGTGGTAGCGTCTAGGGACCCCAGCCATAGACCAGGACTCCACCGTGCTAGACGCTGTTTCATGTTTCAGGAGTTAGATGATTCTAGAATGTTACAATACTTTTCAATAGCACTTACTCGTCCGCTATCCTGATTAACACACTACATATCACGTTACATGCTGTAAACCTGCAGGCTTCATTATACGCTGTGTTAGTACAGAACATCGACTGCTTTTAAAGGCAACCTGCTTGCTTGCCCTGTGCTGAATGTTTTAGCTGGCTGGTGACCAACTCCTACTGTAGTATATACAGTGATTGTGTATGTTATTCTGCAACATTATCATATGTGTAATTGACTATTGGGCAAGGTTACACAGCTGAAGAGATGAGGAAAAAATTCCATGACCCACTGCAACGTGGCTTTTTCAAGCAGCTGAACTTTGGGGCTACGGTTTTCAAAAGTGACTAGTGATTCTGGAGGTTTCATTTTTGCGGTGCCCAGCCTGAGACACCTGAAGGCGGCCTCGGCATTTTCCTGAAAATCAGCAACCTTGAAGAGGTCCCAGGACTTGTCTATACAGCACAGCAATGCACTCCAGAGGAGTGTGACTTCTTAAGTGCACCAACATGCTGGCTGCACACTAACTGAGCCAAACTAAAAGTGCCCTAGTGCACATTAATGTAGCGCTGTAGTAAAAGCTGAGGCCCCCCTTAAATCACTGGTTCTTTTGAAAATATTAGTCTTTTGTTTTTAGCAACAGTCACTTTGCTGGTAAAAATACCTCCTGAAGAAGCCCTACAGAGATACACAATAGTCTCGTGGCTCAACTCCACCATCAGGAGTCAAGCTACCCAAAGTCTATTCCTGGCTCTGACACAGACCCACTGTGTGATCTCAGACATGTTATTTACCCACTCTCTGCAATGCGCATTGGTACACTGGGGCTGAGAAATACTTTCCTGTCTTTTAGGGGTGTGGCAAGCCTGCGTTGTTTGTAAATCCCTCCCAGACAGAAAGTATCACAATTGTACATATTTCGTGACTGTTGATGGAAAGCTTCACCCCCAGAACAACAGATGATTCCTTCCATTTTTGCTGGAGCACCCTCACATTTCCCGTGAAATCACCTTTCACTAAAGATGATCCAATTGACTACAAGCTCTTGCTGGTAGTAAGAGTTTGGGGGGGGGGTTGGTTTTTTTAAAAAGGCACATGGAGAGGTACCAAAGACGAGGACCCATTGTGAAATGACTGAAGTGCAAACAATCCACTGGCAAAGTTCAAATGCAAGTGAAATGACAAATGCTCTTCAATTTCACGGCAATTTGCCAAGGAAAAAATTACACACACAGCGTACTATTTAACTGATTGTTTTCTATTTCTTAACATCCATTTACTGCCCCCTCCAGCCCCCCCCCTTCTTTTTGGTTTTAATTTCAAAAGATTATAACAATTCTTTTTTTAGAAAAAAAAATTGCCTACACTGATGAAGACTGATTTATCTGAAGAACAAAAACTATACGGAAGGGAAACAGCTGCCACAGTGGACTGCTCTGCTGGAACTGGTCTTTGCAATATCTGCAGAGCAGGAGATTGACAATACACAACCAGCCCAGAGCAAGAACCAGCTTCCTTCCTAGCACAGGGAGCCAGCTGGATGTTAGAAAAGCCTTTAAAGACTGATGAGTCTCAATATTGTGCCCTCTCTACCAAGCAGTAGCAGATTTGGGGACTTTGCAGGTCAGGTTCCTATTGGAGGAGGAATTGGTGATGCACAGTCCGGGTATGTTCTTAGTGTAACTTCTTTATTTATCCCAGTCCTTGAATAGAGGTGATCAAAAACAGCACACAAGCTGTTTCAGAAATCTCATCCCAAACACCAATACCTGGTTCCCAGGAAAGCAATCCTGCCCCAAGAATTGATTCTATTAGACAGATTAAGGCAGTCAACTCTCCAGCTGCTTGCAACATCTCCTACAAAAGAACCAGATCACAGAGCTAACAACAATACAGCATTTCTTCAAAGCCCGTACACTACTCACAGGCTAGGAAAAAAAAACTTTTAAGATTAAGTAACATCACTACCTGGTAATTCCTACCATAACGATATGTTGCTGGGATCACATCATCATATACTGACAACAGGCGTCAGTGGTATTAAATACTCACAGATTTCAGTTTTCCTTTGAGTAATTGCTGCATTAATTTTCAGTGGGAGTGTAATTTTACTAGTAAAAAAATAACACTTTATAAGTAATAGCAGTTTTCAGCCTAAGGTTGCAAAGCTCCAGCTACCTGGATCAAAAGGAGCTTAACATAAGGGAGAGGATTGGCTTGTGGGAATCAGGACATCTGTGTTTTATTTCCAAATTTCCCATGCTGTCTTGGCTATGTCACAACCGCCATGTGCCTCAGTCTCCACATCTGTACATCGAGGATAACAATACCACTCCTGGCTCACCGGCTTGACTCAATATTTGTTAAGGATTCTGAAATCTTCAGTTACAGAGGTGCAAAGTATCATTACAAAGACACAATACGGGACCATAACTCTGCCATCCAGTCTATGCAAGTTGATAGATTCTTCACCCCTTTCATATCATAAGGCACCCATCACCTTGGTACCTGGCGTTTTCCTCTTACCTCCACCAGGAAAGTTTTAAAGGTTCCCAAGCTAGCATAGCTCAGTGAATTTTTATTCTTCCTGCAGCACCTGAGTTATTACTGTGCAGCGGTAACAACAGAACGCTTTGAATGCAGCGCTGTCTTGTGCCCGGCGAGCCCAGGGGCTGTTCTGTTATCACTCCACCAGGCTGCAGCACGGAGATGAAACACAGCGTACAAGCCAATTCCTCCCACACACCACGGAAGACAAAGCATTTAACCCTGCTGAGCCAGCCCAGAAATGCTTCAGAAACGCATTTAAAGCTCTATAAGGAGCTCTGTAAGCACGTTGACGTGCAAGCCCAGAGTACAGAGTTGTTAATCAGGCACAGGAATATCCTGTGACAATTATCCTAACTCACTAGGCTTTCCTTAATGGCTCCATTCATGGAGTTCATGCCAACCCCTGATGAGGCATCCATCATAGAGCATGATTACCATCAGTGATGACAGGGTTTGCCTGGTCTCTTGAAAGGTGGGCTGGACTGACTGCTCTGGGAGGCTGCAATCCTCTGGTTATCCACCCACCTGGGATTTCATGGACAGCGGCAGTATCAGCTGCTCCCAGGTGCTGCCTTGCTCAACAGGTCTCAGCCCAGACATGGAAAAAGGTCAACTGCGAAGTGAGAGGGGAGATCAGCCTCCATGGACCAGTTAACCCTCACGCCCGCCCAGTGTGTGCCCTCATGGTGCTGAGATGCAGTAAGTCATCCACAGTGAGCCGGAGAGGCATATAAAACTTCACACCATCTTTGTACTCATACAGCTGGCGAAAGAACCTAAAAATGTGGCTCTCCTGATGAGATGCCTTTTCCTCTCTCTAGTATTGTCTTGGGGCCCAGATCTTGTCCAATGGCCTAACAAGGCCTCACTGCCTTGCTCATTTTCTCTTCCAGCAAGCAGTGGCGGGGGGCAGGGGAGAATCAGATGAACAATTCTTGCCCTGGCACAAATCTGATTTTTTCCTCCCTCAAAAGCCCCAGCCTCAGCATCCACTGATTGGAGAATTTTGGGCCCACAACAGATTTCCAAGTGCACCCAAAGCGGGGACGTAAGCTTGGCTTTCCTGAGGAGTGATGCAGGCCCATGCGTGCTTGGCTGGAGGGATCTTTCCTCTTCCAACCAGAAGAATGATTGAATGACGGATGTGTTTGGCTGTGAAATGATAGCATACTTTGCAGAAACCTACAAGGCTCAGGAGTCAAAGGTACAGAAAGCACAGTACACCGAGGACACTGAAAGCATTCAGTCCCATTGGTGGAAAGCATGTTTATATAAACACACACAGAGAAGGAAGGATGGTCTTTGGGTTCAGGTATTGGACTAGGATTCAGAAGCTGTACACTCTTTGGGACCACAACTAGCCCTTACTACGTATTGCTATAGTGCAATGGTTTCCAACCTTTTTTCATCTGCGGACCCCTACAACATTCCAAATGGAGGTGCGGACCTGTTTGGAAATCTTAGGCAGTAGGCGGACTCCCAGGGTCCGCAGACCGCAGGTTGAAACCATAGGTCTAGCACACAGCACAGAGGGGCACTCATTTCAGTTACAGCCTTTAAGAGCTGCAGTAATATCAATGATACGTTGAAAATAGACATAGGTTTAAATGCAACTGAGATTTGCAAACTCCAAACACCGTCAGTGTCTGCAAGACTGATCATTCAGGAGCTGAATGCCCTTTGAGTCATACCCTACTCTCGACACAAAGTAGATGCCCATTTGATGCCAAGAATGATCAAATCACTTGTCCAGATAAGTTAGCACCGATGCAAATCCTTCCCTTAATTAAAAAAAAGAAAAGAAAAAAAGAGGATAATTTTTATAAAACCTTCATTCTAGCTCTACACTTTAAAATAGGGAAAGTATGATGAAAACAGACTCAGTTTGTCTATAAATGTACTAGCTGGACAGAAGATATAGATATCCGTGATCATGACCAGTGATTTAAACCCCTCCCCATTCATGCCCCTCCCAAGCTCAAAGATTTAGGACACTTCTCTCCATTAGAAGCGCAGGACTCACTGGCGTTCAACCCATTCAGAATCAACGTTGAAAGCTATCCCCCTCATCTCTGGGCAGAAAGAAATTACACTGCAGATGCTACACAATAGTGAATCCAACAGGCAGTAAGACTACAGGGACAAATTCCAAACTCCTGGGCATGGCTTTAGTTGCCACAAATAAAACAGGGAACAAAATGCTCCAGGTCTTTTTAGCACTGACTTTCTGTAGCTTCCTTTCAGGAAAGGAAGGGCTGGGGGGAAATCGGATAGCTGTGATATCGGACAGATTATATACTCATACTAAAGAGGAAAACACAAAAGAACAGGAAAAACTATACACTGAAAACTTGGGAGGAAAAAAACCTCAGCCTGTTAAAACGCTTTAACTTCTTCCTGCTACACAATAAATGTAGTTAAATATTAACTTTCGCAGCAAATATATCTGCAGGTTATATAGCCCCATTAATAGACGCAGTTGCTTATGAGACCAAAATTGCACATAAGCTGTGTTTTACCTGCTGAATGCTACTCTAGGCGTGTATGTATTTCACTCTACAGTACTCTACTGTCCTGCTGCATTAACCCACGGAACCAAAGGACGGAGGTGGAGCCTACTTAAAGGATCTTTCCATCTACAGCCAAACATTAAGCCCTCAGGTAATGACAGAGCCTGGGTGTTGATTCTGAGCTGGATCCACCAGGTAATTCTCATTGTTGCAGGAGGTGTCTTTCTCTTTGACTCCTGCTCAATAAACCAGGTTACAGGACATAACACGCTTCACCTCCTCCCCAACCAACCCATCTGCCTACACAAATAACCAAGTCCCTTGCGTCTGCAATAACCATGTACTTACTGGAGTTCAGAGGCTGCCCCCTAAAGCGGATGGCATTAGGAATGAGATCCAGGAGCAAGAGGGCTGAAAACTGACGACAACTGGCTTCCAAAACAAGGGGAAAAGAGAGGAAAAAAAAAAACCTTACAACAGGAATTCAAACCCTGAGTCACCTCCCCTCCCCTTCCAATAGACCAGTGTGATGGGTAAACATTTCCAAATATGGAGATCAAGACTTCAAAGGATGTCAAAAAAACCACCCTTCTCTCCCTAGCTTTGCCACTTGGACGACTTGCCCATCTTGAGACAGAATTCCGCCTGTGTGTGAATTATTAACTCCATGGGATGCACACCACGCTGCATGCCCCACTAGCATTGCAGTCCTTGGGTCTGCACTTGGGAAGCTCCCGGCTCGAAGTGCAACATGCCGAGCGGATTTAATTCCCTTTGCAACGGTGTACTGGGGAGAAAGCAACCAACCGATGAGGAAAGAAGGGACAGGCCAGCAGCATTTTGCTGGCATTTTGCTATGAACATTATCGGCCTTTGCTGGTGCCATGCCTCCTCCCTGGAAGAGACTGTATCAGCAAAAGATGCACCACACTGTGGGTAGGCAGCCTAGCGTCCCATATATCATGGGTGGATGCAGCGCCTTGGGGAACTTCGCTGCAGGGTATTGTGGGATATCAAGACTCCTTTTGGGGAATTGTGGGAACTTGGGTCAAGTTCCCACAATTTGCAGAAGACCAAGCAGATCTTTTGTAAGTTTAAAAAAAAAAAAACACTACTCAAAGGGGACTGGGTAGATTTGGCCTCCATGCCAAGGCATCAACGCACAGGCAGGTTCGTAGCAGCAGCCCAAACAGGACACAGCCGAAAAGCTCACCAGGGAAGAGAGGAGCATGATCCAAACCATGAGTGGTGCCAGGAGAAGAGAGAGCATGGCCTGGTCACAGCAACAGACTCCCTGGCATAGCAAACCCTCAGGGGTGCATCCCCAGACGCACACATTTCAGGCCAAAGCATTTGGTTTAGATCTCTGACCCGTGGTGTCTACAGGGGAAACATGACCTAGGTTTTATTACATTTGAAAAAAACACAGAGACCGGATATACCCTCTCAACAGGCTCCGCCAATGGAACCTAAGTTGCGGGAATCCCATGTAGTGGGCTGTATAGTGCCAATGCACTACAAGGGATGGCGGAGGGAGGGTTAGAGGTGTCTGGATCAGCCAACATGAGGGACCTGGGCTGATGCAGTGCTCCTCCCACGCAGCCTCCATGCAGCAATCCGACGGAGCCTGGCTGGATTTTAACGCTGTCCATCCCTGGCAGAACCGCTCCGACAGTGGTAAGTGGCCAGTGGGTATTAATGCTGCAGGCTCACCAGCACGAATCTCCCTTCAGGTGCAGCTGCTCCATGGCTGAAAGGGAAGAAGATCCCAATGCCTGTGCCCAAGGGGGAAACCCAGACTAAAAACTTCTATAACCCTTCTGTCTGGAGAGAGAGAGAACGGTTCTGGAGGGATATCAAAAGATCCAAGGGCCAAGACAGAGTGGAAGGATGATCCAGTGGTTACAGCGCTAGACTGGGACTTGAGAAAGCCAGGTTCAATTCCATGCTCTGCCACAGATTTTCGGTATGGCCTTGGGCAAGTCACTTAGCCTCTCTGTGCCTCAGTTCCACATCTGTACAATGGAGATAACAGCAATTTCCTATCACACAGGGTGTCATGAGGATACACATCTGAACTGCTAAGATACTGCACTGATGAGGGCCAAATAAATACCTAAGATAGGCAGCAAAGGGTACCAAGGCCTCCAGGGATCAAGGTTATGATCGTTCCGATGTCATGTGAGATGGAGAACATGAGCACCTTTGCTCTGGAGAAACCAGAGTTATCTTGCCCATTAGGAAGAGAATCAAACGTAGCTTAAATGCCATTCCCACTGCACAGAAAGCTTGACGAGGCAGAATGCACCCACAAAACAGAGATGCACAAAAACACACACACACCCCTCTTTAAATGTAAGGAGACTTAACATGGGCAACCATTAATTCAAAGAGCAATGACCGGGATGCACGACAGCACAGCACTTCGTTTTCATCAGGCAGCTGGGACAGGTCTTTCCTGGGAGGTGGCTGTTGAATTACTTTTTTAAAACCCAGTGACGACACTCAGAGGGGTGCCAGCTGCACTTGTCTTTGACATGGGAACCGGGCGCATTCCTAATGCACCAAGGCCGTATGGGGTAGTCTATTCCATCCCATTCAAGGACTAATCCCCTGGTATCAGTGGGAGCAGGCTCTCTGCCATTGTGGTGATGAAGGCCACATCAGTGCCTGGATGGATTTTGTAAAACCACCTGCCCAAGGAATGCAGAGCAAGACACCAGGAAGCACATGAAACGGGCAGCAGAAGCCTCGGCACGCCAAGCACAGAGAGCAGCGAGGCAGGTGTTAGAAAAGGGGCCACAGGAGCACATTGTCCCTCTGTGGATCAGGACTCAGAGCACAAACAGGCTGAGGTCCCCAGGAAAAGGGCCGCAACACCGAGGAGAAATATCAGCTGTGTCAGCCCGAGAGAGAAATCACCCACCTGCCCTACTAACCATGAGAGGAACATAGGCTGCAGCGAGTGGGGGGCTAAGGGAACGAACCCCGGAGGCACGCTGGATGTAAATGCGCCCATCTGATTTACACAGGGGCTGGCAGGACATGATTTACTGCCACTTGACCTGCAGCATGGGATTAATGGGTCCGTGACCTTACAGGGAAAGGTTGGACTCTCAACCAGAGATAATGTATCAAGAGAAAAATGGGCTGAAAGCCGGGGACCGAACCCATCCTGGTCAAGTTAATGATCCGGGCTGGCAGGCAGCCTGTTTTGGGAGCGCGACTTTCCAGCAAGTTTAAACGATGCCAATTCAATTGGAATAAAGTGCTAATCTCCCCCGAAAGATGGCTGCGTACCAGTAGTATGCAGAGTGAGCCACATAAACAGCCAGTATGGCACCTTGAGAGCGCACGAAAAGCATTGTATTACATGCAAATACGTGCATCGTCCTTTTGTGACATGAGCATACTAGACACCAAAATGCCCTCAGAGTCTGTTTACCAGCCGCACTTTCCTGGGCCCAGCTCCCAGGATCTCCCCTGACTTTCCTTGCTCCAATTTTTCCTTTCTCTTTTCGTTACTACGTTGCCTATTTAGCCTGACAACTCTTCTGTCTGCAAGGAAGACTGCAAGGCATCTCAGCACACCAGGGAGAAACTCTGGCCAGATAGAGATCACTGATGTACAACACAAACTGTTCCTTCCCTGCACACGCCCAATCTGTGCTAGCCTAGGAAGCAAAATCCCAGAGACTGAAAAGAAAAAAAAATCCCCCCCAACCCCTTGCACAGATCACCCAACACTAGGCCAGTGGTTCAGGCCACGACCAATTTCACCTAAATGACATTATGTAACCAGGATCCCTCAGTACATTTGATTCATAACCGTCTCCACAACCAGAGCGCACGAGCGGCAACACCCGCACACCACTGGGGGCTTCGGCAGCGTCGCAGGAAGACGCAGGGCGAACGCCAGGCCCTCTTGCAGAAGGTGAGGATCCGGTGCATTTCAAAAGAAGCTGTCAGATTTGCAGACAAACTATGCGCTGTCAAATGTGCTAACACAAAGGTGTGTGACTGCTCCCATTTGCAGTCAAAGGCAAATACTGGGTCACAAAGAATTAATATAGACAGAAGTCACAGAAAAGCAGGAGCTGGCTTTTATCATCTTGGCCAGAAGCATTTCCCTAGGAGGCTGCATCGTAGCTCTGAAACGGCTCCACATTCAGAGAGTACATGTGTGCATGCATACAAATACTTTACACACATGCAAACACAGATGATATATTACACACGTGCATACACATGGATAAACTTTATATATCACACACATCACTGTGTACTGCACATGCATGTTTCATCTATATCCACTGCTACATTTTATGTATTTACATATACACACACACACACCCTCAAATATATCATGGACACATCTGGTATCAGACCTCAGCACACCCACTTCAGCGAGAACAACAGAAGCTCTAAAATTCTACTCAGCCCAGGGCTCTGAACATTAATAACTTTGCAGAGGTTCTGAGCACCTGAGCTCTCAGCTTCCCCACCACAGAAGGCACCGAGTGCCAGGGCATTCAGCACTGCACAAAGTTAGTGTCTGTGTCTCAAAACTTCAATGAGCCTCCATCTCCATTAAGTGATTGTGATTCCTTATGAAAAATCACAAACAAGGGTCTCGAGTTGGAATTCTTGGGGAGAAACCAGCACAGAATTACCCGGGGTAGACGAGAAATAGGTCTACGTACCAGTTCTGGCGCTGAACACTCCTGGATGAATGCAGAAAGGCACTTTGAAGATATTCAGGGTGTCCTCCTTCCAAAGTCTCCTCCTGAGTCACAACTCTGGATTTCTTTCCCAGCCCTGGAAAGACACACAATTAATCCCCGTGATGAACAGGCCTCGCTACAATTATTTTCCAAAGCTTGCAATTTAAACCACATTACTTCTGGGATGTTTTGCACATTTCCCTTGTACTGCAAAATCAGATGGAGGTTTAGTATGTGGATTCCTCTAGGACACCCACCATCTGTACGTTGTGAACAAGATTACAGCTAGTGCCAGCCAGGACAGTGAGTGACGGAGACTTTCAAGGCACCATGCTCATAAAACATGCTAACTTCTGAGAAGGGGTGGGGGGGACTGCAGGAGAAAGAAACACAAATGATGTCAGGGGAGGGGGGTGAATATGATCTGCTGGCAAGCATATCTGGGCTGCTCTGTTGCTGTTAAACCCCACCTTATCCACTTAGGGGGCCGGATGTGATCCTCAACCCCGACATTTTCCACAGTCAGAGTAATACACACATGGAATTACTTTTAGTGCAGCTTTTCTCAGCCTTTCCCTTTCCTCCTCGGCTGGATCCACATGCCGGGTCCTCTTGCTATGGGACCGCAGCTGCTAAGTGAACCTGACTCAATTCCCGTACATTTCACTTTGCTGCCCTTCTAGGAGAAGCCCTGAAAACTCATGATGGTGGCAGTTTCACCCTTGCATAAAATGTAAGCAGAGTTATTCTGTAGCAGTCAGAGTAGGGCACTGGGAGTAAGGTTCTAATCTTGGCTTTGCCACTCCAAGTGTGGCCAACCCCCATGACCGATGTGTTGGCGTGTGGTACGCTGAGGCAACCACTAGCGTTCCTCAGGCTGCACAGTTTCCATTTGTGGCTGTGATGCTAGAACCACTCAGCTGAGGCCTGCAATTCTCCCACCTGTGCTACGTACGAGGAAATATTTTTCTATCACAAGTAGTAAAACCCCAGTGGTTACGTCTAGACCGTTTATAGTAATGGAAGAGGAAGGCACCTAGTTTTCCCACAAACAGGACACCTTTTCCATTGCTTCCACAACAGGTCTGTAAAGGGTACAGATTCCAAAGGAAGGATAATTTCCTTCCCCTCTCATCTGCAAAATATCCTTTTTAAGAGTAGCTTGTTTCTGTACCAATAGCCTGATGCTGGAATACTGACATCAAGGAGTGTATTTTGCCACTGGTTTCAATAGGAGCAGACCCCCTAGTGTGGAAAAGTCGTTAATGTGCATTGGGCTCACTCCTGTAATCTACTGAGCACTCTTCCCTGATCCACCCAGAGCACTTAGACACGTTCTCAACTTTGAGCACCGTGAGTAGTACCACTGAAGTCAATGGGACTATTCACGTCCTTAAAGCTATAAGCACTGATGAGGCCTCAGCGGGAGTGCTGTGTCCAGTTCCAGGCACCACGCGATGGGAAAGATGTGGACAAACTGGAGAAAGTCACGAGGAGAGCCACGAAAATGAGGAAAGGTCTAGAAAACATGACCTATGAGGTGAGATTGAAAAAAATGGGTTTGTTCAGTCTGGAGAAGAGAAGACTGAGTGGGGACATGAGAACAGGCTTCAAGTACATAAAAGGCTGTTACAAAGAGGAGGGTGATAAATTGTTCTCCTTAACCACAGAGAACAGGACAAGAAGAAATTGGCTTCAACTGCAGCAAGGTAGATTTAGGTTGGACGTTAGGAAAAAATTCCTTACTGTCAGGATGGTTAAGCCCTGGAATAAATCACCCCGGGAGGTTGTGGAACACCATCGTATGAGGTTTTTAAGAGCATGTTAGACGAATACCTGCCAGGGATGGTCTAGACAATACTTGGTCCTGCTTCAGTACAGGGAACTGGATCAGATGATCTATCACGGTCCCTTCCAGCCCTATGTTTCTACGGTTCCTTGTGCTTTGCTGCAATGGGTCAAAGCACTCAGCACCTTCCAAGATCAAACCTAGTATGCACTCCCTGTGACTCAGCCCAGCACTGATGCATCTCAGGATCTGACTCATGTTCAAGAACAAGAGACATCAGAGTTATCAGCCTTCCTACTACTTACTGCAGGCGTCACCAGACCTATAACTTAAAACAGGCAGAGCCAAGCCACAGACAGACTACAATAGCCTAAAACGTAGCCCATTACTGGCCTCTTCAACTTATTGCACGGTACAGACGAAGATGAAAAATTGCAGGCTGTTGTTGCGGATGAACTAAGCCAACAGGCAAATTCTCTCCATCCATCAAAGAGGAGACAAGTACAAGCAAATATTAGGGTTGTGTGTGTTTACATTTCATGTAAAACTGATGTAGAGTTATATGCAATTTAGGTGCTGCCCTTCAGCTCCTGGCAAGATGCCCTGAGATCTTATCTGCAATGGGGAAATCTACAGAACATTCCCCACTAGTTCTAATATTGGTTCAGTTGAGCCAGCATTAATGCCAGTGGCAACTCTGTGTAGATAATGCTCCTGTGACCAGACCTGGTTTTAAAACAGTTCCCATCAGACTTTGCGTTCAGCAGGTTTAACTAAAATATTTTTAAAATGTTACCACTGTGTACAGACCAGGGGTCGGCAACCTTTCGGAAGTAGTGTGTTGAGTCTTATTCACTCTAATGTAAGGTTTCGCGTGCCAGTTATACATTGTAATGCAGGGGTAGGCAATCTATGCCACGCGTGCCAAAGGCAGCACACGAGCTGATATTCAGTGGCACTCTCACTGCCGGCCACCGGTCCAGGGGGCTCTGCATTTTAATTTAATTTTAAATGAAGCTTCTTAAACATTTAAAAAACTTTATTTACTTTACATGCAACAACAGTTTAGTGATATATTATAGACTTATAGAAAGAGACCTTCTAAAAATGTTAAAATGTATTACTGGCACGCGAAACCTTAAATTAGAGAGAATAAATGAAGACTCGGCACATCACTTCTGAAAGGTTGCTGACCCATTGTAATGTTTTTAGAAGATCTCTTTCTATAAGTCTACAATATATCACTAAACTATCGTTGTATGTAAAGTAAATGAGGGTTTTAAAATGTTTAAGAAGCTTCATTTAAAATTAAATTAAAATGCAGAGCCCCCCGGACCGGCGGCCAGGACCCAGGCAGTGCGAGTGCCCATGAAAATCATGCCATAGGTTGCCTACCCCGGCACAAACACTAGTCTGTTGCTGGGTCCCATGTGCTTAGCCAACTGGGAGTCAGCTGTTTATTCACTCATTCTGGGTTTGTGCCATGGGACATTCTAATCTTAGAGATTAGATTCTGCTGGGTTCAGACCTCTTGTCTGAGGCCCTTCCTTGGGATGCTGTTTGCCACGGCCTATCTTCCTTTTTCCTTTTTTTTTTTTTTTTTTTTGGGTGCCCAACATAACAAACCTGATAACTGGTGCTCCAGGTTTTCTGAAAATAAACCCCCCTTGTCTCGTGTGTTGGACACTCAAAAATTGAGGCACCCACAATCACTAAATCTCAGCCATTAAAGTGGCAATTGTCAAAACTATTTTATGATGTAGCAGCCTTTTTTAAAAAAAAAAATCTCATTCACTCTTCTGCTAATTCACAACATTTATCCATGCTAAGGCCTGGTCTACAGTTGAAAGCCTTACTGGGGTCACTATTTTGGTTAGGGGTGTGATTTATTTTTTTAAACCGAAATAGTGATACCAGTCAAAGTCCTGATGTAGACACAGTTACACTGGTATGAAGATGCCTTATACCAGTGTAGCTTACTCCCCTTCTGGTAAAGAACAGCTGTACTGTTGTAACCGCGTCTGCGCTAGAGGGACTGTCCCGCCTTTAGGACACTGATACAGTTAAAATGATGTGTAGACAAGCTCTCAAGGAATTAGTTACCAGTGTGAATTAACAAGGGTCTGTTGGTGTCTGATTGACAGGCGTTTGGGGAGGAGGAGGGAAATGAGTTTGCCTCCCTTTGTCCCTAGACTTCAATCCACCTCCATCTGACCGTTTCGATTGAAATGAAAAATGCTTTAAAAATCTGCAGGATTTAGGCCGATATGGTCTTACACTTTAACCCACCTCGTGTCCAGTGCTTGGGATTCGTTGCCAAAATCTCCAAGATTAGGTTCCTAAATATAAATGGCCTAATTTTCAGAACTGCTACGCTCCTTTAACTTCCACGGACTTGAATGAGATTCCAGGATATTCAGCACTTCCGAAAAACCAGGCCACTTACCTTTTGGTGGCTGAACACTGACTGTGAAGCCTATATCAAGCAGCTCAGTTTGCTTATTCAGAGCATGATGATTAGGCCTATCTGGTATTAGGGCCCAGTCTTGCCAACAATTACACATCTGGGTAACTTCACTCATGTGAACAGTGCCACTGAGTTACTCACCAAGTAACTGTTTGCAGGATTGGGTCCTTATTAAGTTTATTTGGTTTCTGTGTTTATTAGGATCTAATATTTTATACACATTGATAACAATAATTTTTCTGAAAAGAATTCAATAAAAAATGATAATGCAAAAAAATATAACCTGGAAGTGGGTGGGGTGGGGTGTTTTGTTTTGTTTTTATGATTTTCTTCTGGCCAACCCTTGTTGAGAAGTGAATCAAGTCAAAGAGTGACAGGTACCACTCACTTGCTGCCTTCTCAGAGGGGGGCTTGCTGCAGAAAACCAGGAGGCCAGACACTCCACTGGTGTAAACCAGCACCGTTCCATTGAAGTCAATGCCAATTTACAGCAATGGAGGAGGTAGCCCTGGGTTTCTGCTCGTGATGAAGTGTGCACTCTCCTAATCTATCGTGCCCAGCAGCGAGCTGTTCTGATAACTATGGCTTTTCAATCAACCACAACCGGAGTGTCCATGTCAGACATGCAGGGACTCACCACCGCTGTGCTCTCAGGACATCCTGCAAAAGGAAGGATGATGTCAGACAGCTGGCAGTATGGGCCAGCTGCATCAGCTCTGATGGGTAAAATTAGCTCCAGCAAGAGGAGCATCTCACCCACAGGACTTTGCATATATCAGGGCAGGAGAGCTTTCCTATGTAAACCATGACCTCACTTCCATCCTTGCCTGCATTCCTGAGCCAGCAAACCTGGCTGCAGGAACAAATTACCAATTTTTAACTTTGACTTTACACTAAAGCTTCAAGTTTACTCCCAATGGTCATAAAATTGTCCCCCAAAAAGGGACCATATCGATCTATTGCGCAGTGCATTCCTTTGGAGCAGTCCAGAACAGAAGGGCTCAGGCTGCACTGGACAAGTACTAGGATGCCCTCGCAAGCCAAGCACCCAATAGGAAGGGACCAAGCGAGGGAAAAGATTCATGCCCCGAGTGGCTCCTTTCTCCAGTTCCATCCTTCTGTCCCAGAACGGAAAAATGACCACAAGTTCTCCCTCCCTGCAGTTCTGCAGATAGAGTAGGGGGCTGGGGTTCTGCAGACTGCTCCTCAAAGCACAGGGCTGCTATCGTGAGCTGCCAGCTCGTGGGGCCCCAGTATGATACTGGCCCCCTTACAGATGGCGTTATTTACAATGTACACACCACTGCTTCTGGAGGCAGGTGAGGAAAGGAGGAGAAAGGCAGGAGGGGAGGCTGAGGAGCGAGGGAAACTGATGTGCATCATGGAGAGGCTCCTGATGAACAAATGAGTGAGCCGGAGGTTCGAAGGAAGCCACCAGAGGTGAGCAGTGAGGAAGGAAAGAGGGATCAGTCATCATGAACCTTGATTAAAATGGACCTTGACAGAATAAAAATCATGGGTCTGATTCTGCACGGACCTACAGTTGCCAACAACAGTCACGCAGGATTTACACCTGTGTGCAACTGACAACAAAATCAGGCCCTGTATTTTTTTTTAACCATCTCCCCATCCCCATGTGGCTAATAAACACCCAGATTACTGAAAGCAGATTATTTTCCAAAACCGCTGAACTGACTTTTCACCATTTGCTGTCTGCATTTCCCTTAGCCTGTGAATGACACCGGTCATTTTCACTTGCCTCTCCCCTGGGACTCCTCTCCCCTCCAACAAAGAAACCAGTTGCAAGGTCTAGGTTTCAAAGGGGAATACTTTAAAATCCAAAACCAACAAAGGCTTGCACAGACTATCATTAATATGGTAGATTGGGGCATCATTGTGCCAGGCAGTCTACAGACATATAGCAAGAGACAGTACTTGTCCCAAAAACTTATAATCTAAACAGACAAGCCAAGCCAAGGGTAGAAGGGGAAACTGAGGCACAAAGCGGGGAAGGGACTTGCCCAAAGTCATGGAGCAGGTCAGTGGCAGAACCAGGAACAGAACTCAGACCTCCTGACTCCCAGCCCCGTGCCCTATTTAGCCAGATCCTATATAGATTGCAATCTCTTAGGGCAGGGTGTTTGTCTGTATAACACCTCCTACAACAGCGTTACAAAGACCTACTACAATACAAGTGAACATATTGGAGCAGCAGGGTTTGTGTTAGAAAAAAATAAATGTTCCTTCATCTGTATGTATTTTAAGCCCTTCAGAACAGAGATTGCCGCTTTCCACATTTGTGTACAGCAATAAGCACAAGGCAGCCCTTAAGAATTTACTGCTATAAAATAAATAATTTGGGGGGCTTTTATATTAGATTTTTATTAAAGCAAAATTCTCACTTTGGACCTAAACTACTGGACAATCTTGTTCATTCATGCACTTTCATTAAAGCAATTTTCATTTCACCGGCTCACTCTGATGGGTCACCAGATCTCACAATCCACTTTGATTCCCAACATCACCAACCTTTAGAGAGGTTACGTATTTTTAAAGGCATTATCATCCATTATCTAAAAAGGAGTGTAATCAAAAGGCACTCAGGAGTACCAGTAAATCTCTACATCTGGTTTAGAAATGTCTGTTTCCCCCCACTCCTGAGTAATAGCACAGTGCCCTAGGATGAGTGAACATTAGCCATTCTCTTTCATTTTTACATTTTAATACTAAATTGTCATAGTTTCAGACTTAGATATAGTGAGAGGCTTAGAATGAGGTCATCATCGGGCCCCAACGCTACATTAAAAGTTCATGGTCTTTGTTGCTTTGTTTTATCATCCAATACTCCCCTCCAAAAGCCGCAAGATCAGGAGGCGGAGACGGATTCTCCAACCAGGTTGATTTTTTCTTTAAAAAAGCAGTCAGCTGGCACCCTAATCAATGGGTCGCCACCTGTCCCAATCTCCATTCAAACTAACCCACCCAGGAAATCCATTGGTTCAGCCAGAGACTCAGGCCTGTGAGACCAGCATAGAGTCCAGAGGTCTCTCCTTCGATGGGTCACAATGCGAGCGAGCAAAGTAAGGGTTACACCAGCCAGCACAGACATAGAACCGGGGCAGATTTTTTTGTTTTCCAGAGAGGTTTGTTATTTTTTTTTTTGTTTTTTGATTAAAGCATTTATTTTTCAACACTATTTTTTGAGTTTTCCATCAAAAAAAGTCCAATGTTTGTAGGGTTTCAGTTCTTTAACAAAAACCTGAAAAATGTAATGAAAACTTAGCATTTCCAGCAGAAACTTCCATTTTCATTAAAAAGCTACTTATCGGGGTTTATTTTTTAATGAAAAATTTTGGACCAGTTCTAATAGCTGCTATGATTATTACGCTCTTTCACAACACACACCGAGCATGAGATGGGATGTGTATGGCTTCTGAACAGCAAAGTGCTGTAATCTGCCCTTTCTCTCCACTGCCTGAATGCCCATCTGCTGTCAGCTACTGCCAAGGACGAAAGTCACAAGGTTGGGCTGAAGGAGGAGGTTGCGTTTGAACTCCATGTGCCCTGGAGCCTAGCAAGAACCCGGCATGTAGGTAGCTCCAGAAAGGCAAGATGGAAAGGACAAAGCCCTCTAGCCTGTAACGTGAAACACTTCTGCTCTGTGTCTCCACTGCAGATCTGATGCTTGGCTCATACCTGGAGCAGAGCAAAAGGAACAAGTGACCTAGGCCCAATGCAAAGCCCATGGGAGTTAATGGAAGAACTCCCATCGACCTGAGTGGGATCTGAAGCAGGCTCCGTGTCTAAGAACGCAGACTTCCTTCTGACGTGTCTAACATGCCATCCGTCACGTTGGGAATGGCGGGGGATTGCATTAAAAGGTATAGTTTGGGTTTAGCAGGAGGGACAGCATATGGGGCTTGACTCAGACTTTGCCCCCATGGAGGGAAACGTGTGCACATAAAAATGTCCACAAGACAGTCATGCATCTTAGGATCACAAAGGAAGCTGAAGCCAGCTGCCTCCACCAGAGAAGAGCACAAGTTGAGCAGGAACCCAGCACAGCCCCCACCTGTTCACTCCTATCTAATGCATCTCGACACCAGTCTGCAGTGGGCATTCGTAGGTGGTCGCATTCCCCCTTCGTCACAGTCTGACCCCTATTGCTGAAATAAAACAAAAGGCCCAGGTCGCTGCAATCACCCTGCAGATCAAAATGATCCTAGTAATGGAGAAAGCCAAGCTTATGTAACAGCAGCAGCAAGAACAGAAAGAGATCACGTTCCTAACCCTCTAACTCAGCACTTTTGTTGTGAATGGGCCGTTGCCCGGTGCAACTGTCACCTGCCAGACTGCCTCAGTCAGCAAAGTGGTAAAGGGACACCTCTCAGATGACACATTGCTTTCCCTTAAGAGTCAGTAAATGACTCTTCTCCTGGAGGTGACAGGTTTGAGGGGAGAAGGAAAACAACCCTCCTCTTTATGCATCAGCTACACAGCATTGCCTAAGCCACACAGAGGTCCCTGGTGCTCCAGTCTTCGCAGCTGGTTCGGGGTGGGGTTTTCACTAAGGGATGAGGGAAGATTCGGAATGCATGATTCCAGGCATGTTTTGTGCAAGCGAATTAGCCCTGCAGACTTTAATGGGAGCTCCACACATTATCAATCTACCAAAGGAGCTTAATTGTCTGGAGTTTATCACATCGCAGTAAGTGGAAACTATTATTACAATTATTATTTTCCCCTCTCCTGCTAAAACCTCAGTCCCTCCCCCTAGTTCTGCCTTGGTCGGGACAACTGGATTCTATCCAGCACGTAGGATGGGTTTGCACTGCATTTGTATTACTTACTATTCATACGGCACTAGAACCCACCCTCTGGATCACGACCATTTATTTCGCTTGGCTTCCTAAAGTAACACCAGCAGTGAAGGAGGGGGGGTCTTTGCATCTCTCTGCACCTCCTTTTGAATCCTGCTCAGAGACTTGATGAGAAGTATCCAATGATTTAACACCTCTCATTCCAACATGAATGATGTAGAGACTTGCCACAACTCTCCTTCACAAGAGTGAACAAGCCTTGCTGCGGCAATTTCTGATTTGTGTTTATCACGGGCATGGCGGTTCTTTGAACATCTCACGTGCCCGGTGCAGAGTCCCTGACCTCTGTTCAACAGTCTTAGAGACCCAGCTCTAGGGCGATCAGACAGCAAGTGTGAAAAATCGGGACAGGGGTGGGGAGTAATAGGAGCCTGTATAAGAAAAAGACCCAAAAATCGGGACTGTCCCTATAAAATATCGGGACATCTGGTCACCCCACTCAGCTCTGATTTAATCTCTTTTGAAGTGTTCTAGGCATCTCCTGTCCCCCTATATTACCTGCTGTTGATTCTTCCCCATACTTCTACTCTGGGTGACATGCAGAAGAGTGGTTCCCATTTCTGACTGTGCCAATCTATAGGTCCTGTCACTACAGTGCTGCTGTATATCCCCTGTCCTCCACTGACCACTGTCAGCAGAAGAGTTTCAATATGAAATTCAGTCAGTCAGAGGACTGACTATATTCACCGGAGTCCAATTCCATTAGAATCTTCCTATGCTGTTTCATACACCCAGATTATTTTCAGTTAGATATCTTTATACTGATCTGTGGACTATGATTCTTAGACTGGAGATACAAAGGGAACTTGAATTTATACATCATGCTCAACTCCTGAAAGCATCAGAAGGACACTTGCAAGCTTTTACAATGATGGGGATTCACCCCACAAACAGGGGTAGCTCCAGGCCCCAGCACACCAAGCGTGTGCTTGGGGTGGCAAGCTGCGGGGGGCGCTTTGCCGGCACCACTAGGGCGGCAGGCAGGCTGCCTTCGGCGGCTTGCCTGCGGAGGGTCTGCTGGTCCCACGGCTTTGGCAGACCTCCCGCAGGCCATGGGACCAGCGGACCCTCCGCAGGCAAGCCGCCAAAGGCAGCCTGCCTGCTGTGCTTGGGGCGACAAAATGCCTAGAGCCACCCCTGCCCACAAAGCACTAATATGAGATTCATGATGGTATTTGGCCATCCAGACTAGTTCTGCCAGTGTTGAGATAGCAGTTTTGCAGTCTAACCTCTTCCTTCCTGTAAGCACCATTGAACGTAAACAAAAAAAAACCAACCATATGTAGCCCATTGCAAGCAACCAAGAGCAGCACAGGTAGCTCTCAGTCCTTGGTTTTCACTAACATATTTGATAATTTTTCAGTTGTGAGGGTTTTCTTGGCCACTAACGCGTCCTGTTCTTCCAGCTGATTGCCAGACTGAATCCTTCAACTCTCCTGCACCCAAGTACTCAGCTATGGAATAACAAATACCCCATGTTGGCTTGACACGTAAGTGTTACTCACTTCTATTCCATGCCAAGGGAACCAAAACTTTCACTGGGAGGCAGGTCTCTTAATCACTCTTGTATCTCAGTTTCCAGATTCAAGCATGTGTCACATACATGTAACGCTTCATTAACAGCTATCCTCGCCTACTCCTATCTTAGCATATTGCACGTGCCAACTCAAATTTAGCCACCAGCACTTAAAGAAGCCACTTTGTAAAACCAATTTTTATTTTTGGAGTAGAAAACTGCAGAAAATTTGGGAGAGGGAGATCGCCCAATGACCCATCATTTGGTAGGCTCTACCTAGAATGCTGATCACTAGCCTGCCAGGCCTAGCATGCAACATGCCCATAAGTGAGATCAAATACCACTCCAAAACAGACATGCAAAAAATGGCCTCTGGGGTGGTGGCTGAGTGCAGAGGTGGAGTCTAGGACAGAGGATAAAAGGGGGAAGGATAGGAGAAGGGAACATAGAACACAGAGAAGAAAGGAAAGGAAGGTGATCAATAGAAACTGGGGAGGAAGATAAACGCTTTATTTTACCATGAGTGGTTTGGCAACACACTTTGTCAATTTCACTCTAGAGGGCATCATACAGCGCAAAGTCCAAAGAACACAGACCAGGTACTTGCACTAGAAAATGCTAGAGACAGCTAAGACCAGGGTTGCCATTAACAAGTCGGCACTGGTCAAGAATGGGCATGTACTAACGTTTGAGATATGAGAGAGACAAGGTGAGTGAGAGACCATCTTGCATTGGACCAGCTTACCAGAGACAAGCTTTTGAGCCACAAAGGGCTCTTCCTCAGGCCTACGAGATATCACAGTTATCTCTTAGACTGAGAGCAGGAGAGGTCTGTGGGGAACAGCTGGGCAAGGGCTGGCTATATAGCACGTCAGTCATGTAAATGTAACACACCTACACGTTGACCATAGGACCAACGTTGAATAGAATCTCAGGGTTGGAAGGGCCCTCAGGAGGTCATCTAGTCCCACCCCCTGCTCGGAGCAGGACCAATCCTCTGACAGATTTTCACCCCAGTTCCCTAAATGACCCCCTCAAGGGCTGAACTCACAACCTTGGGTTTAGCAGGCCCATACTCAAACCACTGAACTATCTCTCTCTCACGCGCACGCGCGCACACACACACACCACCCCCCAGGATTCATGCTTTACAGAGGTCAAAAAACTTGTCATCAAGGAAGCAAACAAGCACTACCTGCTCAAACTCTAACAGGCAACCAATGTCTGCATTTCAGAGGAGAGCCCTCATGGAAATTTGTCCGTGCCTCTTTAGTTTTCTAAAGCTCTCAAGTAAGACAAAGCTCTGATATTTGATAAAATCATCCTGTTAGGAGACTGGATGACTTAAGGGATCAGGGATAGGATAAGGAGCATTTGGTTCAAAATCCACTCCAAGCTCTTGATTTGGAGTCGATTGAAACAAAAACCTCCGTGTACGATAAAAACACTGTTACCCAAAGCTTTAGGCACATAAAAGCAAGTGCTCCTATTCAACTGTCCAACGGCACGCAGATACCACTGACATAGGCACTTTACAACTGCAGGCAAACAGAGAGTGGGGAATGAAGACCTTTCCATCACATCACTAGGCACTGGGCGTGTGAATCAAGGCTAACACATACCTGAAACCAACTGCTGACAGAACCCAAACTCTCGGAATCCCAGCTGCTGTATTCACATTTCATCATTAATTAGAGAGTAAAGGTAGTTTGGAAATAATATTTGTTTTATTGACTAAAAATATTGACAATTTTTTTCCCCCACTTTCGTTGAAATTTCTAGATTGTGGCCAAAAATCTTGTCCATTCATAAAATTTTCAATGAATCTGGACTTTTTTTTGCAAAAGTGTTTGTTTTGTCAAAAAATAGCCATTTTCCACTGAAAAACTTTGATGGGAAATTTTCAGCTAGTACTATTAGCGAGGGCTATTTGTGCTAAACTCAAAAATCACGACCACCATGGGAACAAACACCCTCCTAGCACTTCACATACACTTGGAAATGCACCAATTTCTCAGACACAACTTTTAACATTAATTAGCACAGCCACCGAGCAGGAGTCAGAGGAAAACTGCAGAGGTAGAAATCTAGGAGTTTGGAAACTGATTGGTAGCTAGTGCCATTTTCTTCCATTCACTCAAGAGGATAATTATTTTGGATAAGGCCACCTATGCTTTTGTCCTGTAATTAGTGGTAAAGCAAGTTAACATTTACTTCTTATTATCAAAGACCTACTACAGGTTGTGTTTCTGCAGCCAAGGCAAACAAATCTGTACCTGTCCTTCATGCTAAGAATAGCTTCTGATCATCAAGCACAGTTGCCAGGGAAATGAATGGCTTCTAATGCAAGCTTCTCGGTCAAATTAAATGAGTGCAGACTAAAAGCAGCGGAGGCAGACGGCAACAGAAAGCACATGGTGAATAAGATGCACATGCTGTGCACACATGGAGAAATTACACCATGTTAGCATGCCTGGCTGGGACTTGGGAGACCTGGGATCAGTTCTCAGCTCCACAAGATTTCTTGTGTGACCTTGGCCAAATCACAGTTTCTCTCTTCCTCTGTTCCTCAACTTCCCCCTGTGCCGTACAATGTGGGAAGGTACAGCTCTACCCTACGTCCCAGAGCTGCGGTGGGGATAAATACATTAAAGACCATCAGGCTCTCAAACTTGATGGGAGCGGGGGCTATATAAGCCCCATAAGATAGCCAGACCCCTCTCAACCTTCAGAATGGGTGGCTATTTGACCTTCCATTGAAAAGGTGCCATTACACTGGGGTCACTAACTCACTCCTGTTTTAACCCAGCCCAAATCAGCTCAGACTTGAACCCAGGAAGGTACGACTCCTGGGCTCTATTCCTGATCCTGCAACTGACCCACTGTACAACCCTGGGCAAGTCACTTAATCTTTTTGTGCTCAGTTCATCCAGCTGTAAAATAAGGATACCACCAGCTACCGCAGAAGGGTGCTGCAAGACTTATCTATCAAGCTCCAAAGGTGTGCCAGTGCTTTATGGAGATAAAACAGACAAGATCTCTGCCACTAGGAGCCTGCAACCTAATTGAATGGATGCGTCAGGAAAGCACACTGGGATCCTTTATGATGATTCATATTGAATCGAAACTGATATGGATCTAAGTAAAGACCTAGCAAAGTCCTTGATGTTTTAGAAATCCAGACCCAGCCTACTTCCAACACCCCCTCTACTCAGCAGAGTCATAATTATAACTCTCTCTAAGCAACAGGACAGCAATAAAGACTGAGTAAACAACCCAGGCTAGCAGAGACAGGTAAGCACCTCTGCTCTATTTGAGAAATAAAAGTGAATGACTAAAACAGCTGGATAGTCCTTCAAAGACTTAATGAAACAGCTCCAGGTCCAGCAGCAGCTTCTACAGTTATGCTACACAGGATGTCAAATCTTAATGAAACAGCTCCAGGTCCAGCAGCAGCTTCTACAGTTATGCTACACAGGATGGCATCAAATCTCCATAGTGAACCATCTAGATTCCTTTCTCCCGCTGTGGGTGGCTGAAGTTTACCAAGAACAATGGGCTTAAATTGCAGCAAGGGAGGTTTAGGTTGGATGTTAGGAAAAACTTCTCAACTGTCAAGGTGGTTAAGCGCTGGCATAAATTGCCCAGGGAGCTTGTGGAATCTCCATCACTGGGGATTTTTAAGAGCAGGTTAGACAAACACCTGTCAGCAATGGTCTAGATAATACTTAGTCCTGCCTTGAGTGCAGGGGACTGGACTAGACGACCTCCTGAGGTCCCTTCCAGTGCTATGATTCTATGGTTTTAAGAGGAATAAAGCAGGGATAGGAGGCAGTGGTGGTATGAACATGTAGACCTTCCCCATCCTGGTGGTGGTATGCTTTGGTTATGATTTCTATCTAAAAGCTACTTGATTTTTTTCCCTAAAATTTCCAGGAAAAGAGAGGAAAAAGTTAGCAAGATCTTCTGGGAAAATGTTTTCCATTTTTCAGCCAGCTCTGTCTCTAACCATAGACTGTCTACCCCAGACGGCAAGGACTTTGGGCCAACAGGCATGAGATCAGAAATCAGGCCCTCTGTCATGCTATAGCAGCCCATAAGAGACCACGTCGACCCTGAGTGTCCTATAAATACAGAAACAAAAGTAAAACCAGCTTCAAACACCTGTGTCTGCTGCATATTTTGATGCTGTTACTTTGCCATTTGGTTTCCCATAGTTTTTTTTATGAAGATGAAACAAAAAAAAAACACCCACTCCAAGAACTAACGTAATTCATGTTTGTTTCCTTTTTATTGTTGTGTTTGTTAACTCAAAGCAGGATTGGAAAGAGATATGTGGAGTCCTGGGGCAGCTGGAACTCTTCAGTCACAAGTTTTCAATCAAACGGTAGTATTTTTTAATCTCTCTCTCTCTCTCTCTCTCTCTCTCTCTCTCTCTCTAGCACTTTTCATCTCAAAGATCTCAAGACACATTGAAATCTTTATGTCTACAATACCGCTGAAAAAGTGCCACCACATTTAGGGAGGAGGACAGTATGCGGCACATCATGATGTGTATTACCGTAGCACCTAGAGAAGGGCATATTTTGGCCAAAGCAGCTATAAGGTGAACACTTACCCTTATGAAATACTGTGTGATCTTTATGGCTAAGATCGCAAAACACCTCACCTATGGGAAATTATTATTGCTGCTCTTCTCAGGAGCAAGTCACTGCTGCTTCTTGGGAGTTGGACACACACATTAAACTGCCTGATGGAGCATCTGTTTACCCTTGGAAGGTTAAACTACTGAGAACACAGCCTGATGTTATAGGCAGCCTCAAGACTCCAGAACGGCTGGTCTCTCACCTACAATTGCCTGTATAACCTGCTTCATCCCACACATTACGTACCTTGCCATTAAGCCTTGGCATTGTTTTTTCCAGGTTAAACATTAACATGAGGCTACAACAAACGAGCACAAGGAAGAGGAAATATCTGAGGCTGGGAAGGCCAGGCAATGTGCAAAGGCCAGATGTGCAGGGGGAGGTGTGCTGGTCCTACTGAAGCTTAAGAGAGTTTTGTCATTGATTTCAATGCGATCAAGGTTTGACTGCAGTGTAGATTATAACAAGGGACAAATCACATTGGCTTAGAGCCATATAACACATAGGCAGATACTATGCAAGCTTTGCATGTGCCGCCGTGCTAACGCACCACAACTCTGATGTGTGATACAAACAGGTGTTATTTGAGTCCTGGGCATTTCTTTACCAAAGTGCAATTATACTTAATTTCATGGGGAGTTTGTGATAGTGCCAAGCATCTGCAGGAAGAAACCACACTTGTTTGTAGCTATGAATGCTGGACAAGGATTTGAACCCACATGCAAAGTTTGTCTCCACAGTTCCTTTGCTCTCCCCATCCACAGAGGCAGTAGTCTCCATTGCTGCATTTTGCAAGCCAGCTGACATTGATTAAGACAGTACGGCATACAGCCCCCAGCTTTTACACACCTTTTAGCTTATGTTAGCCATAACAGTGGAGTTTATCTTTGCCGCAAGTGTCCTCCTTTCTCCAACTGTTCACTCTCTCCTTCATGGTACCCTGCTCCAGCAGCACTGCCAGCCAGGCTCTGTCCACTGGGACTCCAGCAGGAAAGCGGAGGCCAATGCTAGAGCTAACACAGGACAAGCTGAAGGTCCTTGGTCGAATATTTGCATGGCTTTTGGACAGCTCTGTCTTTGCACCAAGTTAACGCCATTTCTCACGAACGTCCTTCCTTTGCACATAAAGCGAGCCTCATCCCTGTGACTAAAAATCCAGCAAGACAGACAGAGAAGCAGTATGGGCCAGTGGAGAGAATGGCGGATTGGGTTTTAGGAAGTCCGAGTTCTCCCACCGACCTGCTTTAAATCACTTCACCTCCTTATATGCCTCAATTTCCCCACAGAGAAATAGGAGATGAATAACAGAACTAAGGTAATTCAATATAATGTACTTCTCAGAACTTTGTACAGTCTAAGTTCAAATGTCCCAAGTAATGCAGCTTCTCACCACCTTCCTTGGGAAGATCTCCTAACTTAAGAAGTCTATCTGGATAGCCAGACTAATATTTTTCTTTCCCATCTTTCATCCCTCACTTCTATCTACTCCTCCACCTATCCCATAGGCATCACTATATAAACTCCATTCTCTGTTTGGAGGACTCTTCAGGCATTCCAAATGGCTTTCACTTAACCTTGAACGTAACAACACTTAAACAGGTACAAACCAGATGATCTAAGACAAGACATCCTCAGAAGTCTACAAAATATATATATATATTTCTTGCCTTATGGCAATTTACCTTCAAGTAAAATAGACAGAGCAGCTGAAGTGGGCTGGTATCCACGTAGCACACAATAGCGCTGGATCAAACAGATGATTTATGCCAGGAAACGTCACGTGTAAGTATGTGCAGGCAGTTCAAGTACTGTTTAACAGCTACACAACTAGTGGAGACATTTATGAAGGCCCCAGAAGGCCCTGCTACTGTGCCCGCCATGAGTCACAGGCGTTTACGGTCTGAGTAGAACAAAATGATTGGAGCAAGGACCATGTCTTGGTCTGTGTTTTAACAGCACCCAATTCAACTGGGCCTGATCCTAACTAGCCACTGGGCATTACCACATTGCTCTCCTGACTCTCCTCACTCACAATGTAAACCATGGATTAATCGATAGACCAGTACAAACCCAGCCCATCTACTGCAAATCATCAGACAGAACTAAGAGACAGTAGTGCTAGAAACTGCTAACGGAAGGGTACATGCATGTGAGTGGGAGGGTGGGGGGGGACTTGCTTTATACAAGGACTGGCCTACAAACCAATATGCTCCAGGACACGTGGCATTACACAAGTCAGACTAGATGACCTAATGGTCCCTTCTGGCCTTCAAATCTATGCATCTATGAAACAAACTCTAAAAGCTTCTCCACTGGCTTCCTGCTGCATTGGGGTACCTCTCCTCCCCCAGGTTCACAGCTCTCATTCTCCCACACAACACAGTACCATACCAGATTTAAGCCATGCAATCTGCTAAGGAACACAGATGCTTCGCAAGATGACATCCCTACACACAGACTCTGCTAAAGCCTTGAGCAGAGGGGAGGTCTGGAGAGACAAATGCCTGTTTCCATAGACTGAAAATCATCCGCTGCTTGGGCAACATTTCTGATTCTCTCATGCTGAGAAACGCATCTGAACGGGCCTTCCACCCCGAGAGCTTTGCATTTGTTCTGTTGCTAACTGAAGGCCACACTCAAGGTATTTTCCCTACCTTCTGAAGGACTTTTTCTCTTCTACTAATTGTTGTTTCTAATATGCCTGAAACATTAATCTATTTACTTAGCAGTAGGATTGTCTCCCTTATGTGCCAATGCTTATTTATTATTGGAGAGCTGCTGATGTTTTGAGCACTAGAGCACTTGTTTAAAAGAAAAAACCCATTGGGATGTCCTGCTGTCTTCCTTTGAATCTCTCCTTCCCCCCTCTTGGAATAACGGAGGAATTAAGGCCCCAGTTCAACAAAGCACTTACGCACATGCTCACCTTTAAGCACAGGAGTAGTCTCACTGACTTTAGCTGGACTCACAGGGCTGAATTTAGGATCTGCCACACGGTGGGTCCGTGCCCCTCCTCTCAGTCCCGTATCCTGCCTCCAGAAGTGGACAAGACCTGATGTTTCTAGGCAGTGGTTTCTCAACTGTGCTCTGTGGGCCGCCGCTGGAATGAAACCTCACTGAGAAAGCTGCAGCGTGGGGGTCACAAAGTCAGACTGCTCTCTTGTGCAAAGCCGCCTGCGTAATGGAAGTAATGGAGAACCGTTGGCTGAGAGGAAGCCAAAACTACTCTGGTAATTGGAGCAGGGCTGTGCATGGGAAAACAGCCTGTGGGGAGTGAGGAATTATACCAGCTGATGAGCTGAAAGAGTCTCCACCATCCTTCCCCTAGTTCTTAAAATTTTTCATCATATGTAAATATCCCCCAGACCCCTACCCAGCTTTGCTGCCCACCTCCCAACCTTCATAATCCCAGTTAAGGTGCAGCTGCTACAATGACAGAGGGAAACTCACTTACAGGATTATTCTGATTATTTAGACGGCTGCGGTTTCCAGAGGCTCCCAGTCAGAGATCAAGGCTCTCGCAATGCGAGGTGCTGTGTGCACAAGTAAAATGACGACAGTTCCTACCCCAGGCTGTTCCTAGTTGAGGATTACGACAAGGCAGATAAACCAACAAACAGGTGAGGCAGGATGAGGAGATGAACGGTAAAGACACGAACGGAACAAGTGGTCATTGCAGTCATAGCTTCCCTCTCGTTTTGCACAGCAACGTGCAACTGATGTGACGACCGTATCGCTCTTCTCCCCACCGGGGCTGCTGGAATTTTCAAAGAAGCCTAAGGATGTTAAAAACCCAAATCCCATCAGAAGTCAATGAGAGCTGGGTACCTAAACCCCTTCAGTTCCTTTGAAAAGCCAAGCCTGTGGCTTTCACTGGAACAGTATCACTTTGCCTAGAGGCAAAGTGATACTGGTCAGCCATGCACCATGCTAATGAGCTTATAAAATTCTGGTGAGAGAAATCAGTTTACAGACCTGACTGCTGACACCCGCACCAACACATCCTGTTTATAGGATCAATTCATTTCAACAGCATCCCAAGGACATACTTCACTGTTAAAGTGAAGTCACGGCTATCAGGTATCCATCTGAGGTAGATGGTAGATACGATAGACCTACAGAGGTAGATACAATATATCCAATATTTCCCCAGAGACATCAGTTACCCATCAGAGGTAGATACAGAAAACCATGTATTTACCTAGCACACTGTTCCTCAGAGAATGTTCAGGATTTAATGTCTTCTGCCTGCTTATCTCAGGCCAAGTGATGTTACTCTGGAATTTGAAACTGAGCCGTAACCTTCATCCGTCTCATAGTGACTGCTGGGCATCATATTGTAGACAGGGCTGGAGCACCACCTATTATAATGTTGGCTGACACTTCCTATTATCAGACTTATATTCAGTTCCTTCAACTTTGCCAAACTGGAACCCTTGGGGCTGAAAGTTTGCATGCCAGGTGTCTGCCTCAGGCTGAATTTAAAAAAAAAAAATTCAGACACAACAGTTTAGCCATTTCAAAGATGGCAACTAGGAAAAAATACATTGTTTTGCCCATGTTAAAAACTGAAGGCAGCCTTTTCTTTGAGAAGCTCTAGTGCCTTTTGAGAAAGAACTTGAAAATCTGCTGAGGTGGTCTTTGTGTCATAAAAATCTGCCCAAATTTGTCCAAGAGATAAGATAATAAGATAATAAAAAAAATCACAGTTTGCACATACTCGGTAAAGACTGCTTAGACTTCAGCAGCTAAATCCCCCAAAGACTCCATTTACACTGGCCAGACTGGGACTGTCTGGGAACAAGTATGGGACAAGGGGATGGAAGGAGGGAGGGGCCGATTCTGCCTGGATGAGGAGCCCAGGGATGGAGATTGGGACTGGGAATTGGGAGTCGGTTGGGACAAGAAATGTGAGCTGGAGATGGGTGACTGGAGCCCAGATGAGGAGCTGGGAAGGAAGAAACTGAGACTAGGAGTGAGGGGAATTGGGATGGGATGGTAAATCTGGTGGAAAGAGTGGGACGAGAAGCCAGAGGGCTGGAGACCAGGATGGGCTATGTGAGGAGAATGGGACTGGGGACAAGCAGCAAGGGATGAGAAAGAGACAGAACTGGGAGAAGGTCAGGTGGGAGGGGAGAGACAGAATGAATCACCCTTAGGAACATGGAGTCCGGGGGGTGGAATGGGGGAACGAATGCAGAAAGAGAGGGTGGCCTCATAACTAGGAGCTCAACTGCCTTAATCTAGCTGCTTAAACAAAGCTTTTTGCAGGTGGCCACTAACTCAGTGTCCCTCATTTTCTTGGTGTTTTACTTGAGATCCGGAGGGATCTGCAGAGATGGTGAGCACCCACAGCGAGCTCTGAGCACAAAGCGCTCTCTAAGGCAAAACATTCTCAGACTCCTAAGAGTCCTAAGACTCTAAAATTGGACAACCTAAGTAGTGGATACTTCCGACCTTCATCTCTTTCTCTCGGTTTCTGACATGTACAATGAGGAAGCTCCACCCCCTCATTTCACGAGAGTTTTGTGAAAAATAAATCCATGTATCGTTGTGAAGCAGTCACACACTAGCAACGAACACCACAGAAAAGCACGAGGAAATTAATAATTCTGTTTTCACAGCAAGGTTTGAACAGTGTACCGTAAATAAGGCCTTGGACCACACACTGAACAATGAGTAGAAAACAAAAACATTGAATAACTGCTCATTAAGTGAATACCACCCATGCGGCACACTGTGGAAAAAAAACTGTATGGGTGAAAGTGATCATGAAATCATAGAGTTTGCAATTCTAAGGAAGGGTAGAAGGGAGTACAGCAAAATAGAGACAATGGATTTCAGGAAGGTAGATTTTGGTAAGCTCAGAGAGCTGATAGGTAAGGTCCCATGGGAATCAAGACTGAGGGGAAAAACAACTGAGGAGAGTTGGCAGTTTTTCAAAGGGACGCTATTAAGGGCCCAAAAGCAAGCTATTCCGATGGTTAAGAAAGATAGAAAATGCGGCAAAAGACCACCTTGGCTTAACCACGAGATCTTGCGTGACCTACAAAATAAAAAGGTGTCATATAAAAAATGGAAACTAGGTCAGATTACAAAGGACGAATATAGGCAAATAACACAGGAATGCAGAGGCAAGATTAGAAAGGCAAAGGCACAAAATGAGCTCAAACTAGCTATGGGAATAAAGGGAAACAAGAAGACTTTTTATCAATACATTAGAAGCAAGAGGAAGACCAAGGACAGGGTAGGCCCACTGCTCAGTGAGGAGGGGGAAACAGTAACGGGAGACTTGGAAATGGCAGAGATGCTTAATGACTTCTTTGTTTCGGTCTTCACTGAGAAGTCTGAAGGAATGTCTAATATAGTGAATGCTTACGGGAAGAGGGTAGGTTTAGAAGATAAAATAAAAAAAGAGCAAGTAAAAAATCACTTAGAAAAGTTAGATGCCTGCAAGTCACCAGGGCCTGATGAAATGCATCCTAGAATACTCAAGGAGTTAATAGAGGAGGTATCTGAGCCTCTAGCTATTATCTTTGGGAAATCATGGGAGACGGGGGAGATTCCAGAAGACTGGAAGGGGGCAAATATAGTGCCCATCTATAAAAAGGGAAATAAAAACAACCCAGGAAACTACAGACCAGTTAGTTTAACTTCTGTGCCAGGGAAGATAATAGAGCAGATAATTAAAGAAATCATCTGCAAACACTTGGAAGGTGGTAAGGTGATAGGGAATAGCCAGCATGGATTTGTAAAGAACAAATCGTGTCAAACTAATCTGATAGCGTTCTTTGATAGGATAACAAGCCTTGTGGATAAGGGAAAAGTGGTGGATGTGATATACCTAGACTTTAGTAAGGCATTTGATACGGTCTCGCATGATATTCTTATAGATAAACTAGGAAAGTACAAATTAGATGGGGCTACTATAAGGTGGGTGTATAACTGGCTGTATAACCGTACTCAGAGAGTAGTTATTAATGGCTCCCAATCCTGCTGGAAAGGTATAACAAGTGGGGTTCTGCAGGGGTCTGTTTTGGGACCGGTTCTGTTCAATATCTTCATCAACGATTTAGATGTTGGCATAGAAAGTACGCTTATTAAGTTTGTGGACGATACCAAACTGGGAGGGATTGCAACTGCTTTGGAGGACAGGGTCAAAATTCAAAATGATCTGGACAAATTGGAGAAATGGTCTGAGGTAAACAGGATGAAGTTCAATAAAGATAAATGCAAAGTGCTCCACTTAGGAAGGAACAATCAGTTTCACACATACAGAATGGGAAGAGACTGTCTAGGAAGGAGTATGGCAGAAAGAGATCTAGGGGTCATAGTGGACCACAAGCTTAATATGAGTCAACAGTGTGATACTGTTGCAAAAAAAGCAAATGTGATTCTGGGATGCATTAACAGGTGTGTTGTAAACAAGACACGAGAAGTCATTCTTCCACTTTACTCTGCGCTGGTTAGGCCTCAACTGGAGTATTGTGTCCAGTTCTGGGCACCGCATTTCAAGAAAGATGTGGAGAAATTGGAGAGGGTCCAGAGAAGAGGAACAAGAATGATTAAAGGTCTTCAGAACATGACCTATGAAGGAAGGCTGAAGGAATTGGGTTTGTTTAGTTTGGAAAAGAGAAGACTGAGAGGGGACATGATAGCAGTTTTCAGGTATCTAAAAGGGTGTCATCAGGAGGAGGGAGAAAACTTGTTCACCTTAGCCTCCAATGATAGAACAAGAAGCAATGGGCTTAAACTGCAGCAAGGGAGATTTAGGTTGGACATTAGGAAAAAGTTCCTAACTGTCAGGGTAGTTAAACACTGGAATAGATTGCCTAGGGAAGTTGTGGAATCTCCATCTCTGGAGATATTTAAGAGTAAGTTAGATAAATGTCTATTAGGGATGGTCTAGACAGTATTTGGTCCTGCCATGAGGGCAGGGGACTGGACTCGATGACCTCTCGAGGTCCCTTCCAGTCCTAAAGTCTATGAGTCTGAGAGTCTAATTAAATACCGTAACATAATGCATATGCACTATGGAGACAGACTTAGGTTGTATGCGCAACCTTAATTCTGGCATTTGCTAACTTCTGAGAGCTTGACTTTGCAGCCATAATAATGTTGTTTACCTCAGAGTTGTGTGTGAGATTAGCTAGAGTGCTTATGTTACCACCACCATGTCACACAGCCAAACACCACAATACATTTCTCCTGAGTGGTGCAGATTAGTCTCTCTGTATCCCAAGCACAGACTCTCCTTCACCGCAATGCAACGCATCACAGACAACCTCTGCTCTCCATGAAACCAACTCGAGTGTCGAGTTCCCCAGTCTAACTACATGGCTGCCTCCTAAGACTCATAGCCAGGTCTGATTTTCAGCCATTCTTTTCACTACATTCTCTCATCCCCTCATAACAGATGTCCTGCTCTTCAGCTCAACATGGTGACTTCAAAGAGAAGTGATGACGGCCCCAAGCAATTTTCCCCCTCCTCTTTTCTACCCCAACGTATACCACTTCCTCCTCACCCATGTCCATGGCAGCTACCATAGCAGTGGGTACCTTAGAAACACCTCCAAAAGATGCTGATGCAGTCATTTTCTGTAAGTGAACGGATTACCATCGGATAACTGGCTGGTCACCATCATCAAATAAAATGGTGAGCATACAGCCCAAATCCCACAGAGCAGGACCCGACATCAATATAATCACCATCAGATTAGGAGCTAATTGGTCCCACTCAATAGCTCTCACTAGATGTGTCCATGACTGAAGGGCCATGGGAGCTGAATGGTATCTGCTAGGCCGGAGTGAAAGTCCATCGGCAAGAGAGCACACTTGCATTGCTGTCATCCTTATAAAGTGTACGGCATGCAAAATAAAATGCCATGTGCTTATAAGCATCAAATAATACATACTATCCACTGTGTGGGTAAATAAAGGTATTGTGCAACAAAGAGATTAAATCTGATAGCAAATTTTTGGATCTGTTTTTCAGCTGGAAACTTTTCTAGTTTTGACAAAGAGTTCACATTTCCCCACTGAAAGATGCTTTCCTTTGTAAATTTCCACTTAATCAAAAACTTGATTTGCATTTTTGACCAGCCTTAGTACTGGGGTATTTTTCAGCCTATCCTAAGTATTAACAAGATACTGAGAAAACCCATGGTAAGACCACAGTCCCATGGTGGCGTGATAAGCGCCACTCTCTTTCTCTCCTAGGAGTGATCACAGTATTCTGACATTTCTAGCTGCCTCCTAACTGTGCAGTTCGTGCCGACACCGTTTCATTCTATGCCACATCTATTAATAAAGTCTTCCAATGGATATATATGAGTGTTTCCAACATTTCTCCCTTTGCCCATGAACTAGGCAAACCAAACTGCAAAGCGAGCCACTGCACCCATGAAAAAGGGAGCACCTTTCCAATTACTCAGCCACACCCATTGTGATCACTCCAGGAAACAGCAACAGACTTCAAATGTCTCCCTCACCCCCCCCATTCTGTCCTCACCTGGAAAAATAGTTGTTGCAGCAAGTGGAGGGGAGGTGGGAGATAATTCCATTGCTGGAAAACAAATTGGGAGCTTACAAACTGATGGGGATAAACAAGATCTGACTGCATGTGATTTAGAGCTAACAATGTCATTTACCGAATGTTAACTGAATACACAGTGGCTGTTAGAGACTGTGGGGATCAACTTAATTTTAAATTAAATAAGCAATAAATGCTTAACTGAACTTCTATTAAATTTCACCTACTATGTGAAGTATGTGGGGCTTTTAATTGACATTAAACAAAATAGTTACACCGAGTCAGCTGATATTTTATTACCTTGAGATAAATGGCATTATTAAATCTAAACTGACTATTTCCATTAGAGGCGGAATTGCAGACGGCTCCACTAATGTTTGTCTAGCTCAAAGGCAGCGCGCTCAACAGATTTATTTGCGTGGGGAGGGTGAAAACAGTGAACAATTCTGGATTCACAGCCCCATCTGGAGACAGAAAGCCATTTATTCACAGAACAGGTATTATCCATCTATCTACAGAGTTCTGTGCCCCCTCCCATTGTTATGGTCTCTGAATGCTGCACAATCATGGATGCATTTTATCCTTAACACTGCTGAGAGGTACAGAAGAATTATTCCAATTTTACAAATGGGAAACTGAGGCCCGGGGAAGATTATGTGATTTGCCCAAGGCCTGTGATATACAGGAGGTCAGACTAGAAGATCTGGTGGTCCCTTTTGGCCATAAACTCTGATACACAGGAAGTCTGGAGCCGGGCCAGGTACTGAACATCTCAAGCACACCCCAGTGTCCATTCCACTAGACCAAGCAGTGATGACATAACACCCCGCTCAGGCTGCAGCACCAACATGCCCCAGGTCTGTATGGGAAGTTCTCACTGACAACTTCCCTAATTTCATCTCCCCCTCTTCTCCAGCAGTGCCTTTCCCTGCTCTTCCACCTCTCCTAAAACCTGATAGGATTGGAAACAAAAGTGACAGGAAGGATGGAAGACTTAACTATCCTGAGACCTCATTTCTCATGTGCCCCCTGAACCCTATGAAATGCTAATGGCTTGTGACTATTATTGATCTAGGCTATTGTCAAAGCCCTGACATAGTGGTAGGAGGCCTTCCACTTCCTATAACCGCCTGCTTATTTCAAACACCTAGACACTAACTTACGTAAACAGTCTTCAGATATGTTAAGGGCTGTTATAAAGTGTACAACAATCGATTGTTCCTCTCCTGCCTCCACCAGACAGAGAGAAGTAATGGGCTTAATCTGCAGCAAGGGAGATTTAGGTTAGTTATTAGGGAAAACTTTTTAATTCTAAGGGTAGTTAAGTTCTAGAATAGGCTCCCAAGGGAGCTTGTAGAATCTCTGTTACTGGAGTCTTTTCAGAACAGGACAAACACCTGTCAGGGATGGTCTAGGGCAGGGGTAGGCAACCTATGGCACATATGCTGAAGGCGGCATGCAAGCTGATTTTCAGTGGCACTCACGCTGCCCAGGTCCTGGCCACCAGTCCGGGGGGGCTCTGCAAGCTTCTTAAACATTTTTAAAACCTTGTTTACTTTACATACAACAATAGTTTAGTGATATATTATAGACTTATAGAAAGAGACCTTCTAAAAACGTTACTATGTATGACTGGCACGCAAAACCTTAAATTTGGAGTGAATAAATGAAGACTCGGCACACCACTTCTGAAAGATTGCCGACCCCTGCTATAGGGTTACTTGGTCCTGCTCAGTGCAGGGGGCTGAATTTGATGACTTCTCATCCATTCCATCCCTACATTTCACGAACTGATGATTCAGAGACTAACACCACTGACCTTTTTGAAAATAACATGAAGCTGAAATTTGAAATTTCACACCCAAATGCAATTTCATAAATAAACAGTATAAATGTTAATGTTTTCTACAGAGTTTTATATACAAAATCAAGCTAGAGGTGGATACAACTTCCTGGTGTATGGAGACAAATTTAGGAAGGAACCACATTTTTTACGTCAGGCATCTCTATGTCTACAACAATCTCTTGCTCTCATTCTGGCTTGCAACGAGTGAGTGATGTTGCCCTCTAGCAGCTAACTCACAGAGACGATAAAGGACATGGTACTACTGCTAGTTTAGGAAATGCATATTAGATCGAATGGCAGGATCACGCATTTTAGGAACAACCAGCTTCTAGTTCTGGCTCCCAAGTTGTTGTGAATCACTTATACGGTAACGGCATCTGTTTGTATGAGCAGAGGGCTACAGCCCGCCCAAGACACTGCACGCAAAGGATCAAACAGAACAATGTAAACTAATTAAACCAATAGAACTGGCAACAGGAAACAGTCATAAAAACTGGGCCAACTATGAGCATTTTAAAGATACCATGACAGGAAAAAACAGACATTTTTTGAAATAGAGAGAAAGCAATTAACATCCATCTGTGGCAAATTCCATGCTCTGCGGTCCATTCACAGTCAACAGCCACCCTGCACACCAGCCTGTGACAACTGATAGGTGCCACCACACCACCAATGAGAAATCACTATTTTAAATGGTTCCTTCTGACTGAAGAGCTATGAACTTATAGGGGAAACTGGCCTGACTGGAGTCAGTGATACTCAGCAGTCTGTATCTTTTCTAAGAAAAGGTTATCAGCAGCTCACAACTCCTCTGATGTTTGTTTTCCTTCCTTGAGCATATTACAAGGCTTTGGGAGCATTTATGAGTGACTCATGCATATGACAGAATCAGCCTCAGATCCCAACAACAGATATGGACAATCTGTTTTTTTTACTTAAAATAATGACTTTCACGCCAGCTCTTGCATTGATCGAAACTAACTCTCCTTGGGATTAAGGCAGAATCTTAGCTTGAGTGTCTTTGCCATTAATCCTAATCATAGTGATTAGGTGCGGGCGATGTTTTTTCCATATCTGGATTAGCAGCATTACCACTCTATCTATCTTCCTGTACCCAGAAGCACAGGGAGAAGAAATTGCTAAGCATTATACTGACCTAACCCAATTTCTTAGACAGGCATAAACTGTCAGAAGCTTTTCAGATTTCAAGGGGTTTTTTTGGTCGGTGGGTTTTTTATTTGATTTGTTATTTTCTTTTCTCTGTTTTTCCTTCTCACAAAACTAAAAAAAAAAAATGTCAGAATTCACTGACATTCCCTTCTGCAAGTTCCAGTCTGCGTGCAGCTCCCTTAGCATGAAAGCAACTGCCATGTTTCCTTTCCAATCCCTGGTCCAGGACCAGTGCTTAGAAAGGCTCTTGAAGTATTTGCACTACTCTATCAGAGTCCAAGAAAGTGATGGGATACTGGACCTTAAAAGCATGGATGAATGGAAAGGAAGTAAATATTTCACTGTTGTCATTGTGTCACTGTGTTCTTACTCTACAACCTCTTAAGGTATCCCTACAAATTTATTTGAGCTTCCCCTGCCCAGAGCATCTTAATACAGGCGCCGGATTGGCACGCCGTTTCAGACATCACAGCAGTTAGAACACTCTAAAGTGATTCTGAAGGCCAAATGAAGTTGAGAAATATAATGGGACTAATACTGAAGTTAAATGCTTTCACAGGAATTGACAGATTGTACCAGACCCAAGCTCTTCCTAATCGAGTATTAGTCTTCAGCACTGGGCAGCACCAGATGACACAAAGAAATCCTGAAAGAACTGCCCTGATCTCTAATAGTTAGAGATCAGTTTAAACCAGTGGTTCTCAAACTTTTGTATTGGTGATCTCTTTCGCACAGCAAGCCTCTAGGTGCAGCCACCCTTATACACTAAAAATATCCCTTTTTTAATATTTAACATTATTATAAATGATGGAGGTGAAGTGCAGTTTGGGGGTGGAAGCTGACAGCTCGTGAACCCTCCTCCCCCATGTAATAACCTCATGATCCCCTCGGGGTTGTGACCCCCAGTTTGAGAACCCCTGGTTTAAGCCATGAGGCATAAGGTTTAATTGCTAGTAAACTCTTATAATGCTGGATATACTTGTTAGCCATATAAATGTCTGACCCCTTTCTGAACGTTGCTGAATTCTTGGCCTCAACATCATCTCGTGGCAATGAGTTCCAGAGTCTAATTACAAACTGTATAAAAAGTATTTCCTTTTATCTATTTTAAATTAGCTGCCTTTCAATTTCCCCTTGTTCTTCTATTGAGAAACGGAGAACAGTCACACCCGATACTTCCATTCTCCAGACTATTCATTATTTATATACTTTTATCCTGTCCCTTATTTGGGGTTGTTTACTTTAGAAAGGAGACAGTCTCTTTAATCTCTCTTCATATGAGTTTTTCCAGGCCCCTAATTATTTTAGTTAGTCTTCTCTGAACCTTTAATTTCTACACTATGCTTCACTAGGTTATTGCAGCACCTTCTGATGGAGAAATGGGAACTACTTAGATCAACTAAGTAGTTGTGGGACTCGCAGCAGGAATCACACATCATCAGACAAAAGGAACCTGCCTAAAGTTTGTGGACAAACCACAAGATTAGACTTATAAACGTGAAAGAATGATTTTAATAAACAAGGCGACACCTATGCTTAGGAATCAAATGATGAGGCACCCGACGCCTGACCAGTATCATAAGTTATAATTAATAATAAACAAACCCTGGTGACCGCTTTATTTGTTCAAGTTCTTCAATTCCGACGGGGTTTTAGCAGTCAAGATTTCACACGCCGCTAGAGGCAGAGATAAAGGGCATTAATCTTCAGTCTTTATTTATGTTGTGTAGTACTTACTCACTTGTATATCCTTAGACCGAACTTTTTACAGGATAAATACTGTGCAGCATAAGGGATGCAGAATTGGGCCAGAATTTACACTATTTGAAGACCTGAATTTCAAGCTTTCATAAATGATACAGCACAGGGTCCTAACTTCCGAATTCAAGACAACAGCCATTTAAATATCATACTCAAAGTGGGGCCAAAGAGAGACCCGAAGCTACTCAGAGAATAATGGGATTTAGAGATGTCATTTGCCTTGCAATCTGCCACAAACAGGCAAATGGTCATATCATTGCTTTGAGAGGGGTTTCAAATCTGAAAATAGCCATTGCAAGTCGCAGACAGCACACCAATATAGTTGTAAGCCTTGGAAATGTCGTGGCTAGAGGAAGGTACTGGATAGACAGATCTGAAGGCAAATCTTTGCAGCACAAGCTTACCCCTGCCATGTTCTTCAACCACATTCTGAAGGGAAAATTTCTCTGGTCAAGAGAATTCAAGTCTTCATTGCCAGTTCATTCCTAGGTATTTCAGCCAAGACAGCTAATGAGGATGCTAGCCAATGCCAATCATAACAGATGGTTAACATTTGCATGATGAAAGACACTAATTCAGTGACATGAAGAAACCTGGAAAGCAATAATGCTGATGTAGACAGGAGTGCCAGTGGACAGGAATGCACGTAGGAGTTTGCGTGCGACTGGCCCATTGCAGTTTGGGGTTGTTTACAAAGCAGCATCAGTGAGATACAGCCCCTCTATATACAGCTCTGGAACACTGTGTTCAATTCTGAGCAACATCCAACCAATAGACATTAACAAACTGAATGGACCTCAGACAAAGGGAACCAAGATGATGAAGGGGCCGGTGGGTATGGGACTGATTCACAAGAAGCTAAGTGGAGCATGTTGCTGAGCTTATAGACAACTGAAGTGGCAGAGATATAAGACGAGTCTACAAATAGCAGAAGGAAGTTAATGTCTAGGAGTCTGTCAACCCTGGGAAGGCTGATCCCAGTTCTCGTGGGAAAAGTAAACATAGGAACTGCCAGACTGGATCAGACCCATGGTCCACCTAATCTGGTAACCAGTCACCAACAGCAGCCAGTACCAGCTGATTCAGAGAAAGGCGCAAAAAAACCCTGCAGAAAACAACTCAGAGAAGTTTATTTCCAACTCCCAGTAATTAGACATCGGCTTAACCCCCAAATGACAGGACAGAAGGGAGCACTAGAAAGAACAGGAGGCAGGAATTTCTGAACACCGATGTGAGCAGAGTTAGAGGACACCATGGTAAGAACGAATGCTCTGTCTATGCTAGAAATTGCGCCTGAGTTAGCCAGCTGCGAGTAAAGGGGAAACTGAAAATACAGCAACGGGGAAGAATAGTCAGGGCAATACAACAGGAATGATAGGGTGAAACTAAACAGGGAAAACCAGGCTGACTATCTGAGAAAACTTCCTGATAATAAGGCCTCATTGTGCTGTATAATAATCACAGAAACATAGGGGAGGGACACCAAGAGGTCATCTACTTCATCCCCATTCCTGGTCCTGAGGCAGAATTAAATATACCTATCCCTGACAGGTGACTTTCCACCGTAGATATACGGCATAGGTAGGCAACCTGCAGCACACAAGCTGATTTTCAGGGGCACTCGCACTGCCCAGATCCCGGCCACCGGTCCGGGGGACTCTGCATTTTAATTTAATTTTAAATGAAGCTTGTTAAACACTTAAAAAACCTTATTTACTTTACACACAACAAAAGTTTAGTGATATATTATAGACTTATAGAAAGAGACCTTCTAAAAACGTTAAAATGTATGACTGGCACACGAAACCTTAAATCAGAGTGAATAAATGAAGACTCAGCACAGCACTGCTGAAAGGTTGCTGATCCCTGATATAGGGAGTCAGTTTCGTAGTCCAGCATGGAACAAAGTATTCTGACTTTGAAGCCAAACTAGCACTCTTAAGCAAAGCCAGCACACCTTACAAAAGAAAGATATCAAAAGCCGGCCCATCCTAGAAGTGGGTGAAAGGTAAATGGGCAAAATCCAGCCTATCGGGGAGTGGAAATAAAACGAATAATCTAACACTTATTTAGTAAAATTGAGCAAGGCCAATTTATTTCATGGCAAAATGCAGCAGCTAGAGCAATTACTGAATTAGTTTTCCCTGTCAACACCTCCCACTCACAAACAAAGCCCCAGGGGGTGCTGAGATTTCTCCTGAACAATAATGAGAATGAAATCTGTCAATTTGAATGAAAATAAACTGGGTGATGGTAATTGTGTGGGAAATTCCTGGTGTGCTTACCCGCCTGGGAAGGGCCTACCCAACCTTGCATGCAAAAGTGTGCCAGGACCTAACACACCTACTATTATTTCTATAATGAGTGGGCTCCCATTCCACAAGGCACCATTGCAACCCCTTCCCTGAAGAATTTACTGTCCCATAATTGAGGATCAGGACAGAGACGACCAGGGAAGCAATATTTAATAGAAAAGAAAGCAGGACAAGTCCTTTAAACCAAAGTAATCAGTGTCTCAGCGCATTCCTGTCCCATCGGCTCTGTGGCCCACACTGTGACATGAAGCCTGTTGCATCCAGAGCGCAGGATGTCATACCTAAGCCCCAACTGGTGTCCTGCAAAGACCCCAGCGGAATGGGGCACACCCACCCAGAAATGAAAGATCAGACTCAGTTGCTCTGCAGCTCCAGTCCCCAACTCTTGGAGAGAGAAGCAACTAGTGGTCAGTTGCCCTCCTCCCTGGGCAAAGGCAGTGGAGAAGCATCCATCTGCTCCCTGAATCACCGGTCCCTTGGTCCTGGGGCAGTCGCCTGCACTGTGTCCTTACTGCCAGATCTGCACCCCCTCCCATTCCCCTCCCCCCCCCCTCCAAGCCAGCCCCTTGGAGGAAGAGGGGGCAATGGTCCCAGGAATGCACCGTGAGGGGCTGGGACCCCCAAGTGCTGGGGAAGTTTCCTGACTCCCTCCCCTCGCCATTCGCCCCCTGCCCAGCCTGAGACACACTCCCCCCACCCCCCACAATCTGGCCCCTACTTCTCCACCCCCGCCAGGCACTGCAGGCTGGAGATCCCCGCCCGGGCCTCTCCTCCCCGCCCCAGCCGGGCCAGCAGCACCCGGCCCGGGCGAGGGAGGAGGAGCCGCCGCCCCCGCCACCCCCGGGCCACATGCAGCGCGCGCCGCGCCGGGGGCTCCAGCTGCGGCACAGCTGGGGCGGCGGCGGGAGGGGGAGGGGCTGGGGGTAAGTTATTATTTGCAACCCTACCTCGGGGGGGGAGGCGGAGGCGAGCGCGGCGGCGGCGGCAGCAGCGGGAGGGCGGAGGCTGCGGGGGGCGGTGCCGGGGCTGCATCAGCGCCGAGTCCCCTCCCCGGCCCCGGAGTGTCCCCGGCCGCGGCTCCGGCACGGGCTGCCCGGCCCGTACCCCCCTCTCCAGCTCCCTCCTGCCGCTCCCCCCGTCCTAGTCCCCCAGCCTGCCTATCCTCCCCCCCCCGCCTGCCTATCCTCCCCCCCCCGCCGCCTTGGGGGACTCCCTATCCGGCCCCCCCATCCCTCTTCTCCCCCCCGCCCTATTCCCCCAGCCTGCTCATCCTCCCCCCCCCCCGCTGCCCTGGGAGACTACCCATCCGGCCCCCCCATCCCTCTTCTCCCCCCCAGTCTGCCCATCCTCCCCCCCCCCGCTGCCCTGGGAGACTCCCCATCCGGCCCCCCCAATCCCTCTTCTCCCCCCCAGCCTGCCCATCCTCCCCTCCCGCCGCTGCCCTGGGAGACTCCCCATCCGGCCCTCCAATCCCTCTTCTCCCCCCCGCCTGCCTATCCTCCCCCCCCCCCCGCTGCCCTGGGTGACTCCCCACCCGGCCCCCCCCAATCCCTCTTCTCCCCCCCAGCCTGCCCATCCTCCCCCCCCCCCGCTGCCCTGGGAGACTCCCCATCCGGCCCTCCCAATCCCTCTTCTCCCCCCCGCCTGCCTATCCTCCCCCCCCCCCGCTGCCCTGGGTGACTCCCCACCCGGCCCCCCCATCCCTCTTCTCCCTCCCAGTCTGCCCATCCTCCCCCCCCGCCGCCCTGGGAGACTCCCCATCCGGCCCCCCCATCCCTCTTCTCCCCCCCAGTCTGCCCATCCTCCCCCCCCGCCGCCCTGGGTGACTCCCCACCCGGCCCCCCCAATCCCTCTTCTCCCCCCCAGTCTGCCCATCCTCCCCCCCCCCGCCGCCCTGGGGGACTCCCTATCCGGCCCCCCCAATCCCTCTTCTCCCCCCCGCCCTATTCCCCCAGCCTGCCCATCCTCCCCCCCCCCGCTGCCCTGGGGGACTCCCCATCCGGCCCCCCCAATCCCTCTTCTCCCCCCCGCCTGCCCATCCTCCCCCCCCCGCTGCCCTGGGAGACTCCCCATCCGGCCCCCCAATCCCTCTTCTCCCCCCCGCCCTTTTCCCCCAGCCTGCCCATCCTCCCCCCCGCTGCCCTGGGAGACTCCCCATCCGGCCCCCAAATCCCTCTTCTCCCCCCCGCCCTTTTCCCCCAGCCTGCCCATCCTCTCCTCCGCTGCCCTGGGAGACTCCCCATCCGGCCCCCCAATCCCTCTTCTCCTCCCCGCCCTATTCCCCCAGCCTGCCTATCCTCCCACCCCCCGCTGCCCTGGGAGACTCCCCATGCTGCCCCCCCAATCCCTCTTCTCCCCCCCGCCCAGTCCCCCAGCCTGCCCATCCTCCCCCGCCTGCTGCCCTGGGAGACTCCCCATGCTGCCCCCCAATCCTTCTCCCCCCTGCCCTATTCCCCCAGCCTGCCCTTACCCCCACCCCCCTGACTGCTCATTCTCCCCCCCCCGCCCCCGTCCCTTCCCTACTGCCACCCTCTGCCTATCGCCCCTTCTCCATCTCTCCCCGGCCGGCACATCCCCCCTACTGCTCCCCCAGTCCCCCCCAAAAAAACACCAGCACACACATCCCTTCCCCCCCCCCCCCCGCCGCCGGATCCAGCTCTAGACACAAGCCCACTAAGCAATTGCTTGTCGCTCAAGGGGGCTCCCTGTTCTCTCTCTATGATGTGTTGTGTGGGGGGAGGCCCCCCAAAATATTCAAGGGGCCTGTGGTGGCCCCCCCTCCTTCCTACCCCTTTGTGGCCTTCCTCCCCCCCTCCGGCATGCCCCCTATCGCCCTTGCACCCAATCCCCCCCCCTTACCTTTCACTCCTGTCCCCGGGCTGGGGGAGGAATCTGAGGGTCTGAAACCAAAGGGAAAGTCAAGGGAAGCCCCTAAAACAAAAAGTGAAACTTCTGCAGAGCTCCCGCAGCTGGGCTGGTGCCTCCCCCTTCCCCCCCCCTCCCCCCCCCCGGGCTCCCTGGCTTTGCCCAGAGCACTGCAGGCTGACGTCAAGGGCCCAAATTCCTGACTTTCCCCGAAGGCAGATTTGTCCATGTAAGGCATGGAGATGGCAGTGCAACTGCACTGCCCGGGAGTGACAGACACACAGAGGGGAAAGGAGGGGGTTGCAGTGCCAAGGGGGCAGAGACAGAAAAGGGTGGCATCCTGCTTTGCGAGAGGGGGGGTTACACTGCATGGCAGGGGCTGGACTGAGAAGGAACAGGTAGAGGGGCTTATTTTATTATTACTTATTTAAGATTTCCACCCTGGGGCCTGGTCTTGCAAACATTAAATGTGTGTGTTTACATCTTTAGGAATGTAAACAGTTGTGCGCAAAGTCAGGCATGTGCTTAAATCTTTGCAGTATTTGGGGCCTCAGTTTTTAACACAGAGGGACACATTCAAGTTAAAGGTAATCAGTTTTAAAAAAAAAAGTTTTAAGTCATTTTAAGTCCTACACCTGCCCAACACCCCCCTGCCAAGTTTTTGGTACTTTTCCATATATATATAAAACTTCATTTTTCTCTTCTCCCCAAATTTGTTGTGTGAAAAACCCACACAAAATAGACTGTACAGGGGAAACAGTGAAACGAACTCTACACAAAGAGCTGTTAACTGTGCATAGGATGCAAACTGGGGAAAATGGGGGAATTTTTCCTCTAATCTCTTTCAGTTGTGCTTGTTACAGTTATTTGTAATTCAAGCACATAGTTTGGATGAGGGTCTGTCTTTAAGCATTAACTGTTTCCAGTTTCATTGCAAGGGGGGTTACATTGGTATTGCAGTTGAGAGGAGCAAGGCAGAAGGGATGCAATGCACAAGGACTGGGGAGAGCAAACTTGCCAAGCCTGGCACATTTGGAAAGATTCTTGGATGTATTTTGAAGCACTTTAAAAGCATCTCCCTCTACCGACAAAGGATTTTGCTGTGTGCTTTCAGGAGACGTTTAAAATCTCACTCATCACTTTCTGAAATTTCCCTCATTCCATCCGTCACTGTTTGATAGCTCTGGGAGAGCAGGAGTTTGCACCCTAAGCCCCCAGTCCTGCATTGTGAGCTACACGGATAGACTGCTGTGCCAGCAGAGGGTCCAGCTACATAGATCACCTTGCAGAATCACAGGCAAAGACAGGGATTAATGGATGGGTTTGGGGGTATGGGAGTTTGAAGACTATTTCAGATAGTAGAGGGCTCTTTAATTTATTTAAAGAGAAACTTAAGGAGTAACTTGATTACAATCTAAATCTCTACATGGGGAACAAATATTTAATAAAGGGATCTTCAGTCTAGCAGAGAAGCTAAAACTGGACACATTCTGACTAGAAATAAAGCGTCCATTTTTAACATTGAGAGTAATGTTTACCAAGGGTCACAGTGAATTCTCCATCACTTGCAATTTTTAAATCATGACGGGATGTTTTTCTAAAAGACCTGCTCTAGGAATTATTTGAGGGAAGTTCTCTGGCCTGTGCTCTGTATGAGGTCAGAGTAGCCAATCATAATGGTCCCTTCTGGCCTTGGAATCTATGAATCCAACAGGCAAAGGCAGAATAAGATCCAACATCTAGAAATTGAAGCTAAACACATTCATACTGGAAATGTGGCATAACATGTGTTTGTTTGTTTTAACAATGATGTAATTAACCACTGGAATTACCACAGGAGGTCAAACTAGATTTTCACAATGGTCCCTTCTAGCCTTAGGTTAAAAGCCCTGATTCTGCAACAACACTTAAGAGAAGTGCATCTGTTCGTGCCACAGGATTCTTTGCTGCTTTTACAGATCCAGACTAACACGGCTACCCCTCTGATACTTCAGAGAAGGACATTGACAAAGGATTTCAGTGTTTTCTCTTCTCTGCTTAATCTTTTACATAAATCTAAAATGGAACTTGCATTATACAACACAAACTTATTAGATACCTATCACACAGTGCCTGGGAAAAGTGTCTTAAAATTAAAATAAATGGTTTGGCCCGAGATTAAATAGCAAGGAGTGTTCTCTGTGTAATGTTGCAATGGAAGCCAAAGATCTAATATTTTCTTTGCTGCTTGTCCAAACCTACTTCTTCCCTATCCATTAAGTGTGTGCAATTAGCCATATTGTGTTGACAGAAGAAAGACTACTTTGAATGCCTATAGCTATTTCCCTCAAGAATCTCAAAGTAATTCACACATATTAATTCATCCAGACTCCGAGCTCCACATACAGAGTTAGCTAGATATTCTGATCTCCATTTTATAGATGGGGAAACTGAGCTATAAGGGGGTTAAGACCCACATTTTCAGAGATGGTGTAAGTGACTTGCTGTTATGTCACACAAAAAGTCTGAGGGATACAGAAATAGAAAATAGATCTTTGACTTCCTGTCCAGTGCCTAATGTCTAACACTCACTAGCATTATCACTTTAGTGATAAATTGTGAATATATTCTTATTTCATTATAATGACCAGAACATCAAACTTTGATCATTAAACCAGCCACTTTAAAATAGAAAATCTGGAATAGGGAGAATTGCTTTGCATACAGTCAGAATCCAACTTCTTGAACTGAGTTGCGTTAGCGCAAGTGGTGGAAATGTACGCGGGATGGTGGGGGTGAAAAGGGTCGGGGTCTCTGAGTTAAAGTTGTCAAGAAACGTACCCTCAGTACCCACAGGAGTGGGTGGGTGAGATTCTGTGGCCTGCATTGTGCAGGAGGACAGACTAGATGATCATAATGGTCCCTTCTGACCTTAAAGTCTATGAGTTTGTAAATGTTATTTATTTTAGTAATACATAATGCCTAGACTAGGACCATCGCCATAAAATGCATTCAGTTCCAAAAAGGATATAAAATGCTTTAAATTTCATAAGCCACTCAATAGGCAATAGGTTTCAGAGCGGTAGCCATGTTAGTCTGTATCAGCAAAAACGAGTCCTTGTGGCACCTTAGAGACTAACAAATTTATTTGGGCATAAGCTTTCATGGGCTGCAGCCCACTTCATCGGATGCCAGAGTGAAAAAAATAGTAAGTAGAATATATACTATAGCACATGAAAAGATGAGAGTTGTCTTACCAAGTGGGAGATCAGTGCTAACGAGCCAATTCAATTAAGGTGGAAGTGGCCTATTCTCGGCAATGATACTGAAATAGGAGTGACTTGATTACAGTCTAAATATCTTCTGGGGGAACAAATATTTAATAAAGGGAGCTTTAAGTCACTTCGGCTCTCTGTACTACATGTAAACATGAAGTGAATGTAGCATTTTGTTTTCTTGTGCTTGGCCTGGCCAAGAGGTGGAAGACTGAGATCAGCCTAAAGCAAAGCCCCAGATCCAGAGTTCAGGCCTTGACAATGGGACACATAAGCAAAGGCCCAACTTCAACCATCCAGAACATGGTGTTTGAAACCCAAACTTTCCAGAATGTTAGGGTGTTTGCATTTAGTCCTTTTAAAGACATTTGAGCTGCAAAGTCAGATCCTGTTCTGGAGCTTGGACCTATTCCCAACTCCACTGAAACGCCCCAAAGCGCAAGAGAAGTTGTTGACTTGGTGAATTAATTCCCCTGTGGGCTAGCCATGGCAGGGCTGAAAATCACAATAAGAAGTCAGTTCTTGTGAGAGTCTCAGTCTAATTTTCAACCAAGAGAGGATCCGATGAGCATTAGATCAGTTGGAGGCTCCTCTGAACCAAACCTCTGAGATTTTCTGAGATTCATCCATTGCAATTTGGTGATGGGTTTTCGGTTTTGTTTTGGGGGTGGTTTTTTTTAGCTCTGGAATCTGCTGCAATAGGTTTGAGATTTCAGGTTTTAAGGGGGATTCCCTGGGAGTATGTCCAGAATCTGAGAGTTCCTAGCAGTGGCATTGATGTGGGTGCTGCAATCATGAAAGATGCTATTCCGAAGAGACGGGGAACAGCAAGATGAGTACTGGCTATGCCAGTGGGCTGCAAAGGAGACAGCTTGAGACCCTTCCACTAGCTTAAGTCACTTCAAAAGAGGGGACTTTTCCCAATTTAAAGATATATGTTCATTTGCCAATTTGTTTCAAAGCGGCTGGAAGACCCCAGGATACACCAAAGCTTTGTCATTTCCCATTTTTGGCAGACATGTGTGTCTTTATGCCAGGCATTCACCAGACTGACGTTTAATACAGGTCACTGACATGCAAAGAATGTGAGCCAGGGCTGTGTGGGATCCTTCATTGTTTTGATGTGCTGCAATCTCTAGTTTATATCCCCATCTCTTTCCTTGGGTACCAGAGATGGTACCTAGCAGCAAGTGAGAATGCATCTCTGTAGCTACCCATGAGCCACATGGTTCATTCCCAGCCTCAGTTTTACTTGTATCCGCACTAACCTGGCATTTTGCTGTCAGCCACAGTTTTTGATAGCTACAGTTCTGAATGACTCTTAACGTATAAACTAACCCGGCATCATTTCAATCTTCATCCATCCATCTATCTTACCCTGCATTCTTTTGAAGCTTTACTGTTTGTTTTAGTTAATGTTTGTGCTGTGAAAACATAAAGGCCACAATTCAGCGGTAGCACTCAAGTACATGCTTAATTCATTTGACTTCAATAGACTTAAGCATAAATCTCAGTATTTAAATGATGCGTAAGTGTTTTACTAAATCAGGGCCTAAGTCAATACTGTCTAGTGATTACATCAGTGAACTGGGAGCCAAGAATCCTAGATTCTAGGCTTTACCAATGACTCACTGCGTTACCCTGAGCAAGTCATTCCACAGCTCAAAAATGTTCACATTGGACAATTTTTTTCAATCAACATTTGAAATTTCAACAAAAAAAATCAACTACAATTTAGCCAAAATGTGGACAATTTCATTAAGTTTTTCAGCCTATTATAGTTACTGCCTCCATGGGCCTCAGTTTACCAACCTGAAAAAAGGGTACCCCACCAGGGTTTTGTGGTGTTTAAGTAATTCATGCAGATTGCTACATTCTCTGTAATTCCCTTTCTCTGCATATTTTTAATGGATATTCTACTTAAGTATCTCACGTCCACATTTTGATGATTAAAAGTTGCATGTTTTGTTTTGGAAAAAGTAAGACCAGGATCAAATTCTTTGAAGAAGGTAACAGTGAAAAATGCACAAGTGCATGACATCGGTTCCCTCTTCCCCTCCCTATTTTCCATTGACACAAATTATTTGGGCTATTTTTTTATGCTTTGAACCTCCCCAAAGAGAATGGAAAGGAAAATATTGAAAGTACTAACCTTATGTCTTCTCCTAGCAGCAGCAAGATGAACAGTCACAGCTTATTGGAAGAACAGCAACAAAAAAGGCACCAGAATTGCTATGTTGGCTCTGGAAAACATTGGATGTGTTGTCAGGGGAGAAAATTAGCTATGTGAGAAGCCAAGAAATAGACAACTACTATTTAATCTGGTATCTTTTTAGTAGATATGCTGAAAAAGAACCTTCGGAAGGCTGTAAAACTAGACAGAGCTTCTGTATTTATTAAAGGAATGGCTTTTATTATTTCCATAAGGAATTCCCTTGCCCAGAGCCCACATATTCATTGCCACTGTGAGAATACTTTTTTAATATTACATTTGATACAGCCTCTTTTGTCTGTCTTCTGAGCTTGTGCTTTAAGTAAACAAACAGTTGTAGAAAAAATGTGTATGGCCATATAGATTGGATTTCATGAGCAAAGAGTGCCCACTGATGAAATTCACATATGATATTAAAGTGGAGAAGCTGTACATACTAGAGAAGGCTGGAATAATACACAGACACAGGAGGGAGAGAATCAGAAACATGGGCTTAAAAAAAAACAGATTCCACCTAGTGAAAGACAAGTGAATCAGTCTAACAGGAGAAAAATCTGAAACTAATATTCAAATAGGAAGGACACGTCTGGATAAAAGAGATGTAAAGGTGGTAGTGGACTATACATTAGACAGGAGTTGTTCGATAGGGCTGCAAAATAGGCCAGTGACCTGCATGGATGAAGGGAGCACATCGTGAAGCAGGGAGGTAATAACAGGCCTTTCTGTATGGCTCTGATGGAAATACAACTGGAATGTTGCATCCAAGTTCTGGACGCCTCCTTACCAGAGAAGTGTTGTTGACAAGCTGGAGGGAATTCACGGGGAGAGCATGACTAAAGGCCAGAGGGGATGATTGTGGGGAAAGATTATGAGAGCTAAAGCCATATCCTTGGCTAAGTGATGAAGAAAGGAGACTTGCCTTCTGACTTTAAAAGATGCCAATAGAGGGCCCAGAGCCTGTATACAACTTTCAAAATCTCAGCTGTCACCTACAAACATCTGAAGGGTGCAAAACTCCAAGGAGGCAAAGGTCTTTAGGTGGCAGAAAAGTTGTAACTAGGTTACCAAACTAACACTAAAACAAAGGATAATGGAAACCAAACAGCAAGAAGAGAAAGGATGTTTCTCTAGTGGTTAAGACGCTGGCTGGGACTCAGGAGATCTGTATTTAATCCCTAGCTCTTCCATAGAACCACTGTGGGACCTTGGGCAAGTCACTTATTCTCACTGTGTAAAATTTCCCAAAGTACCTAAGTGACTTAGGCACCTTGGCAAGTTTTACCTTCTATGCCTCAATTTCCCATCTGTAAAATGGGAATAATGCTTCCCTGCCTCTCCGGAGTCTCGGTAGGATACATTCATTAATGATAAGTATATCTAACCATATTGAACTAAAAACCCCATATCCCTTCTAACAGTTAAATCTAGAGTGAAGGCAGCACTTGGACAGGTACTGGAGGGGAAAACCTGAATTACCAGGGAACTAGATGAGATTGCTTAATCTCACTCTTCCATCTCACATTTCAATGATTCGGTGAATGTCTTGAGGGTAACATGAGACACTTCAGTATAATTTTCTTCCCTTCAATTTTAATTTTTAAACATTGACACACAGCTATTGCAGTGATGCGCACAACATAGAACCCTAAAGAACTCAGTAGCAATCCCCTAGTCTGATAGAAATGTAACGTATCACATTCTCCAGTGCCAACTCTTTGGCCTAAATTGGTTACATGACAGTCCATTAACATACCATTGTCAAGGATGCACATACACTGTCTTTTTTTAAAATGTATATAAAAAGGCATATCATTCCAATACAGCCATGCTGACTCCTTGAATGCAAGAGTTAACTAATTGACCTCCATACCCCGATATGCAGATTAAATAGGGAAGTTGACATCAGTCTCATTATTACTGTGGACCAGTGCTCTGTACAGAGTTGCATGCAAGGTCTGGCTCCTCTAATTTTTCTCGTAAATATGCATGGCCGTCCCTAGACATTTTGGTGACCTATCCAGCTCCCCTGTTTGGGGCCCCAGGCCTCCATAGGGGGGGCAGAGGTGAACCGCCCCCCAGCACTCACCACAGCGCAGCTGGGCGCCATAGGACTGGAGCAAGCTAGGGCCAGGTCACTCCACTTACCACTGCCAGTGAGTGCAGAGTGCCCAATCCCTGTTGCAGTCCTCAGGGGAGCGGGGGCTTTGGGGAAGGGGTGGAGTGGGGGCCGAGCTGAGGCGGGGGCCATGGGGAAGAGGTGGAGCGGGGGCTGGAGCAGCACGCAGCTACGTACTTTGCGTATGGGTAGGGATGGCCCTGTAAGTATGTTAGTATTACTGTTGTTAACTTCAATTCTAAAGAAAAACAAAATCAAAGAATCTGTAGAGTTGGGCGTGAACCCTACCATCAGATCAAACTCTCCCCAAACACAAGGAAAGCTCACATTCAGATCCCAACTTTGCGATTCAAGCTTATTGTGATGCTTCTCGGAGTACCCTAGTTGAGGCACATCACCTCCATCTATTTCCACCTCTGCAATTTTCTGGTCTCTGATTTTTCCCTTCTCGAGTGTTTGGCCTCTTGCCTTTACCTGCCATAGGGTGGAATCTGGCAGTTCCCTCACTCTCAGGCTGGGACTTCCCTGCCTACCTGCAGGCCTCACTGGGTTTCAAGCACCTGTATTTCCACCTTTTCAGAACCCATGGTAAGTGACAGCGACCCACAGCTTTCCTAAAATACACGTGTTTTTTATTCAGCAGTGATGGCTGATTCTAGGGGTGTGCGAGCAGGGTGGTCATGCTGGGTGCCAACTTCCAGGGGATTTCTGCTCTGATTAGCTGGCTTTTTTTTTTGTATTTAAAACTCCACCAGTTGGCTGGTTGTGACTTCGTTTTCCCCTCAGCTACATGGGGCTGAGTGAGCACTGAAAATATTTTCCACCTTGGGAGGCAGAACGTCTAGGGCCGCTCCTATAGCTGTTGTAAGAAAGCATTAGAGAGAAAGATTTTGCAGCAAACACACTCTCCACATGCATATTTAGTCTCATCTACTCTTGCACCTCGCTGCAAGCTAATTAGATCAGCTTTCTCCTTTGGCTACAGGAACAGAATAAAACCAGCTTACATTCTCCTAGCAAGCCAGGTCCTCCCGTTTGTCTGTAGGACACAGCCTTGTTCTCATTTTCCACCTCACCCTGTTCAAAATGCTTCCAATGCACTCTGTTCAGAAATGGTTCTGGTGCTTTCCACGGGGAGCAGACTAGAGCCACTAATGCTACATGCTCTGCCATTTTCCCATAACCACTCAAGTGTAAGTGATCAGGTGACTAATAGAAAGAGCCACCCAAGCAAGACCCCTAGGGTGAAATATCCATCCACACTGGTAATTGAGCCTGTCACAATATTAATCATTTGTAAAGCGCACCCTCGCATTTGTCACAGCTAGTACAACCGAACCTCTCCAATGCATATATATAATGTTTTGCACTTACTGTGATGGGGCAAGGCCAGATGGCTACAGTAAAGTACTGAGGAACAGGTATGTTAGCCCCAGGCTAAACAAATCCCTAATACCCTGGTAACCAAATAGCAGTTGCTCCAGGTTAATCAAGGCACCTGGGGCCAATTAAGATCTTTCTAGAAGGCAGTGGAGATAGCTCCATTGATTAGAACAGCTGCAGCCAATCAAGGCAGGCTAATCAGGGCACCTGGGTTTAAAAAGGAGCTCACTCCAGTCAGGTGGAGAGGAGCTGAGACTGAGAGGGTGTGCTACTGGAGGATTGAGGAATTATCAGACAATCAAGCATTATCAGACATCAAGAGGAAGGTCCTGTGGTGAGGATAAAGAAGGTGTTTGGAGGAGGCCATGGGGAAGTAGCCCAGGGAGTTGTAGCCGTCATGCAGCTGTTACAGGAGGCACTATAGACAGCTGCAATCCACAGGGCCCTGGGCTGGAACCCGGAGTAGAGGGCGGGCCTGGGTTCCCCCCAAACCTTGCAGCTCCTGATCAGACACAGGAGGAGTTGACCCAGACTGTGGGTTCCACCAGAGGGGAAGATCACTGAGGTGAGCAAATCCGCCAATAAGCGCAGGACCCACCAACGTAAAGGAGGAACTTTGTCACATTACATAGTAAGTTCTATTCAAGGATCTCAAAGCTCTCTGCCAACAATGAATCAAGCCACACAGTACTCTGAGGCTAGACAGCTGAACAATAGGGCCTGATCCATGACTGGGGATTAGACTCTAGTATGTCAATATTTTCCCAGATGGAAAAACTGAGACAAAGATAAATGACTCACCTGATGTTACAAAGACTGAGACGGAGTTAGAAATAGAATCCCAACTTTCTGACATTTAGTTCTGTGCTCATAACCAAAAGACCTTCCTTCTCCAATGAATAGGAGACCATTTGGGAATTAGCAAGTAAACAAATAAATGTGGTAAACCTTGTATCACAAAATAAACTTTCTTCTGAGAGCCACAGATTTACAAGCACAATAGAAAAGCTAAGTATCGCCCTGCTTGACATTTTCATGGACTCATTGGTTACCAGCATCCTCCCAGATATTACAATTCTAGTTGCTTCAGAGAGATTAAATCTTTGCCCCTTAGACAGCTCTTAGGGCCATTAGTTCTACTGTAGCTATACAAACATTTCCTGAATCAACCAAGAGCAAGGTATGCGTCCCAATGGGCTGGGGCTTCATGTTATTTCTTTCATTTCTTAGGGCTTGGCTACACTTGTGAGTTACAACGCAATAAAGCAGCCCCGGGTGCCCTAGCTCACTCCCCGTCCACACTGGCAAGCCACGTAGAGCGCTCTGACTCCAAGGCTACAGCGCTGCTGGTACTCCACCTCGGTGAGAGGAATAACATTTGCTGCGTCCCTGCTGGAGCGCCACGGCACCAGTGTGAACGAGGTGTTGCATTACTGTGCTCTGATCGGCCTCTGGAAACGTCCCATAATCCCTTTAAGTCAAGTGGCCACACTTGTCATTGTTTTGAACTCACTGTAGGAATGCGGAAATGCCCTTTCAAAGCTCTGTTTCTGACAGCTGGCTACTTATCTGCTCTGGGAAAAAAGGAATACTGCTTGCTGTAAGTGAGTGAAAGAGGGGCGGAGGGGGGGAGGTCTGCCGCTGTCTGAACTCTGAACTTACATGACAACATGCTGACACGCTCTCAGCCCCTCCAACCCACTCTCTCTCCCCCTACATACACACAACCCACTCCTTCTCACACTCCACCCCACCCCCCGCATTTGAAAAGCATGTTGCAGCCACATGCATGCTGGGATAGCTACCACAATGCACTGCTCTTTGTGGCTTTGCAAGAGCGGCTAATGGGGCCACACCAGCGTGCTTCCAGCTGAGTGTGCAAACACTTGGAGCGTTTTCCCTGCTGTGCTCTCTGAAGGCTGGTTTAACTCCTAGCGCTCTACATCTGCAAGTGTAGCCAAGCCCTTAGACAATTCCTTCTGATCTATTTGAAACCTGTGCTCTGTTTCATTCGCTGAACAGCTAAATTTCCAGTCTTTGAGATATCATCAGCATGAGCAAATGGGGAACACACAGGAGCCTTAACAATTCATCCCCTCCATCTTCAGATACATCTTGGAGAGCTAACTTTGCCAACCCACCATTAGAGAGACATGGTTGGTTGGGTAAGATCTTGTATTGGTTCACCACAGAAGTTGGTCTTATAAAAGATATTACACCTCACCCACCTTGTCTCTATAATATCCTAGGACCGACAAAACTACAACATTGCATCCAACCCACCATTGGCATTTCTTGCAAGTTGTCAAGATCTCGCATCACCTGGAACAGATATATTAATAGAATCAACAACCAGAGACAGAAAAATAACGTTAGCATAGTTACAAACACCAAAGTTATGAACTGACCAGTCAACCACACACCTCATTTGGAACCAGAAGGACACAATCATCATCAGCAGCAACAATAAATAAAGAAATAAAAATAAAAAAGCAAATACAGTACTCTGTTAAACGTAAACTACTAAAAAAATAAAGGGATATTATAAATAAATTATATTACCTTCTTCTTCTGTATAGTGAAGTTTCAATGCTGTATTAAGTCACTGCTCAGCTGTAAACTTCTGAAAGAACCACCACAACATTTTGTTCAGAGTTATGAATATTTCAGAGTTACAAACAACCTCCATTTCCAAATTGATCATGACTCCGAGGTTCTACTGTACCTTGTCCATCCATTCCACATCCCTTTCTGGCTAATGCAGGATTGTTTCTTACAGAGCAGGGTGTATTGATTTAAAAGAAAGCAATTTAAATAATCAATATCAATAAGCAAGCAGGAAACCATTTAAATAGTTGATTTTAACTATGTTTTGTGTTTGTACTTCAGTTATTTTCCTAAAGAAAGGCTGATTCTCCTGGGTTGGTAACTATTAAAACTATGTTTGTTTGCAATTAAATGTAGCTTTTACACTAAATTTGCTTACTCTTTGTTAAGCAGGAGGATACACTATGTTATCTATGCACATTAAAGAATTATGTAGCTCCACTTACATTTATGTAGATTCTTAATTTTTACATTTTTTTATTTTGTTAGAAAATGGTGAATGGCACATTTTTTATTTAGTAGATGTTGATTAATATATTTTACGTATGATTTGTATCAAGCTCTATTTGGATAGAAATTCAAATTCAACTAGAAATGCACAAGAACAGCATTCTCATTTTTTATAATTAAATAAAACTACCTTACATGTGCTCAATATAGAAGAAAAAATTGTTTATCAAAACACATTTTGCATTCAAAACTAATTGATATATTAAACAAAGGAAGTATCTGTAGTTAATGAATGGAACTGATTGTTTCTGGTCAGCATGTCATTCAAGGTTTTAGAACTGGTAGAGCTCATCTTTTCATACCTAGTTTTTATTTATAGTTTGGAAGCAGAAAAGAAGCATTCCTGCTTTTTTAACTGCAAATTGGTTTCTCAACTTTGAATGACCCTTAGTTATTGAAGTGAGCTAATTGAATAAACATATTAAAAATATTCTATGCATCTGCAGAACAGACTACTGCTGTCAAAAGCTGATTTAGCATTTCAACAAATGCGTTTAAGGTGTTTAACCAGTGACTTCTACCAGTTCAGTGGTCAGACTTTCTTTAAAACTTGGCAGGAAACGTACTACTTAATTTCTATAATTTTTATTTAAATGTAGGCCTTAATATAGGTTGCCAATTTTCAAAATTAAATTATAAAGAGGTTTATGTTTTAAAAAATAAACCTGTATTTAATTTAAATAAAAAAACCTGTATTTAATTTAAATCAATTTTCATCCATCTTGCTACAGTATATTCTCAGTGCTTTGCCTAGTCTAGGATTAAATGGCTCAAGTGATGGGGCTTCTATCTTCTCTCGAGGGAGACCAGTCTATAATCTATGAGCTGTCGATTATTTTATGACATTCATCTGAAAATGCAGCAAAGAATCCTGTGGCACCTTATAGACTAACAGACGTTTTGGAGCATGAGCTTTCGTGGGTGAATACCCACTTCGTCAGATGCATCAGGTGCATCTGAGGAAGTGGGTATTCACCCACGAAAGCTCATGCTCCAAAACGTCTGTTAGTCTATAAGGTGCCACAGGATTCTTTGCTGCTTTTACAGATCCAGACTAACACGGCTACCCTCTGATACTTGTCATCTGAAAATGTCCTTGCAAATTTTACCTGGTTACTCCTAGTTCAACCACCTTTTGAAACCACCCTGAAATAGTCCTCTCCTTCTCTGGGATCTTGCCCCCTTCAGATAATGTCATAAAGCCATAGTTAAGATCCATTTCAACAGAATTCACATGCGAGAATAAAGGGAAACCATCTTTCCCTCCTTGTAAAGGAGGAAAAGCTGAGACACTCATTAATTGCAGCTGAGAGCATCAGGCATTTGCAACCAACAGAATCATACTCTGTTACCTCTTTGTTCCTCATCTCAAAGGAATTCCATCTGTCTGGCCTGGTCAGTGAGCTAAGGGGTGACGTGATGGATATGTTCACTGGAGGAGGAGGGATCAGTGTGCTCAGGAGAGGAACAAAAGGAAGCAGGATGACTGTGGAAGCCCTAACTCCTGTTTGAACCCCAGAGGAGACCAGTGTATGCCATGCCTCTTGCAACACCTGTTGGAAAGCTGTGGTCTGCATTATCTTTACAACTGCTTGCTGGTGTGCACTGGGAGATGGGGATATTCCCCACCTAGAAATGCCTGCTGGGACCTACCAGCACACCAGGCCACCCTGGTCACCCACACATACACCTTGTGTAACCCACTGTCCCGTGTGTGTTACCGGTCCACTTCTGTGCCTATTCCTCAGATGAAAATATGCCTTACAGTGATAGAGTCGAGGAGTTCCATCTATTTAGTTCAACAAAAAGAAGTGTAAGGGATGACTTGATGACAGTCTAAGTACCTGCACAGGGAAGAAAAACTGATAATGGGCTCTTCAGTCTTAGTAGACAAAGGTCTAACAAGAGCCAATGGCTAGAAGTTGAAGCAAGACAAACTCAAGCTAAAAATACGGCACAAAATTTTGACAGTCCTTGGAACAATTTACCAAGGGATGTGGTGGGTTCTCCATAACTGAAAATTTTAAAATCAAGATTGGATGTTTTTCTGAAAGGTCTGCTTTAGAATTAGTTCAGGAAGTCCTATGGCCTGTGCTCTGCAGGAGGCCAGACTAGATGATCACAATGGTCTTTTCTGGCCTTGGAATCTATGAATCTATGATATGAGTCTGTTACAGGTCCAGCTGAGGAGCCCTGGCTCTTTAGCTCAAACTATAGCAGCTCATGCTGTCAGCTGTGGAGATCCCCAGTGTAAATGCATGACTTGCTACATCTGTACTCCCCAGCACCTGAACCCTACATCTTACGTGCTGGTATGTTGGAGGATAAGGGACTCTTGCCTGCCTTCTCTTCTCTTCTCTTTTTTTTGAACATCCAATGCAGGGCCAGGCATAATTTGGCCTGTATAGCTGGAAGGATCAAGAGGGGCCACCATTTTTCCCAGCTGCATCCCTGGCTCCCAGCCCCGCACCTGGCCCATCCCCAGCCTCGATGCGGCTCTGCTCTTTGCCCCACGCCAGCCTCAGCCACTGTCAGCGGCTCTGTTCCTGACCTCAGCCTCCACCCCCTTACCCCTGTCCACATACCTTTCCCCCCTGGAGCCACAGCCCCAGGTCTGCAGGGGGCACAGACAGGAGTAAGGGGGGGGGCAATTCTCAAAAGTTTAGGGACTGCTGGATTAGCTATTTAGACCAAAATTTACTCTTTCCCTTTCCCTCACTTTAAATAAAAATATTCCATTTGTGATACATGGCATTTCCGACATCCACTGTTCGCATGAGAAAAACCTCAGCGTTTTAACAGTGGAAAGGAGGAGAGTGGAAAGTTCGGGGGCGGTCGGATCAGGGGAGCTGGCTCCTAACCATCTTTACTGGACAGGGGCCTTTGAGGAGCAAATCTCAGAGCTTGATATGTGGGAATGATCTCTTGGTAATAGAACCCCCCCCCCCCGACCCTGGAATAAAATTCTTCAGACAGAAAAAGCTGTAACTAACACCACTGAGGTTTTAAAACAATCAGGCTGAACATTCTGTGATGTAATTTTAGATTACTCCCTTGTTTTCTTGCTTTATAATTGTCGTTAGACCAGCCAGAGATGGTGTTATGTATGGGAAAACACATCTCAAAATGCAGGGGATTTGAGCTAGGCGGAGGATAAAAACATTCTTTTCTTTATTCCTTGTTTTCTTTAGAGACCGGCCCTGTCAGTAATGCAGGATTTTGTTAATAGAACCAAAGAACTTCCTTGCTATAAGATTTGTTATATAACCTCTAATTTGATACTGTTATGTCTCGACATTTAGTTCCCTTGGACTCTGACTGAGGCATCTTCTGAGAACAACCCTGCATGCGGGGTTACTCGGACATTGTTTCCTTTGGGAGAATCTGTCTGTCAAGAATGTCTGGGACATCCCTTTTAAAGCCTAACACCATCACATGTTCTTTGCATGGGGGATTGTTATAATGGATACACCGATGCATGTGCTGTAGGTGAGCGGATCTTGACTTGCAGGTAGAGCTAATAGAATCTCAGCATCTCCGTCCTGGGGGAAATTGACATTTCAAAATTTCTTTTCCTCCCCATTTGGGGCAAAAAGTAGAAACTTGGAAATTTCCCAAAAAAGGTCATTTCAGAAATCTAGAAATAACTTCATCCAAATGCTTCATTATAGTTTCTATTAGTTATATAATATGAGGGGGGCACCACAGAGCCCCTGGCATGGGGGGTTGGGGAGTACCACAGAGCTCCTGGCATGGGGGGCTGCGGGGGGGTCCACAGAGCTCCTGGCATGGGGGGTTGGGGATGGTGAGGCGTACCACAGAGCCCCTAGCATGGGGGTTTGGGATGGTGGGGTGTAACACAGAACTCCTGGTATGGGGGGCTGGGGAAAGTGAGGGGTACAACAGAGCTCCTGGCATGGGGGATTGGGTGCACACAGAACCCCTGGCATGAGGGAGGAATGGGAGTTACAGCAAGTCTCTCAAATAGAGGGGAATGGGAAACTGGCACACGGGACCTCATGGTGGGGAACAGAGGGATGCCAGGAGCCCCTGGTGTATGCAGTTTGCTCTGCCTACAGAAGCAACGAAGCATGACAGCAGTGCAGTTCAAAGGATAACGTGAAACCTAAGCAATTGGGTAATGTTTCCATCAGAGACATCATCACCACCAATACGATCCTGTAACACCTTTCAGGTTTGTTGGATCAGCATTTGCCAATGGAGCACTGGTCCGTCTGAAATTTTTCAACCAGCTCTACTTGCTTGGCCTCCTGGTACAAACCTTATCATAAGCAGAGATCTGCCATCAACAGAGTCCACATGGCCACGATGACTTAACACAGGGCTGGGGCCATGAGGACTCAAGTTCTTGTCTTACATCTTACTTTGGAATAACCTTCATACTTGTCACTTTACAAATATTAGTTAGACCTCAACAGGCCTGAGACCCAGGAAAATACCATTACCTTTATTTTACAGATGAGTAAGAGAAGCATCACTAGCTTGGGTGATTTGCCCACAGTTACTCAGTAAGCTAGTAATGGAACCAATATTAAAAGTTCAATTACTTAATTACTAAATTACACTAAACTGAATTAAATGAGGCTAAAACTAGTTAGAGAGCTTCTAATTTAGAGATTAGCATTGACATACGTAGCTCAGTCAAACCACGGTGCTACTTCTCTAATAAAAGCCAGGCCCGTGTTCTTATTATTCCTGTATAACCCCATCAAAGGCATAGGCTTGGAATAGCTCTTGTTCAGAGGTGACAGGTTTGTATAATTTTTGGTGCACAGAATAGTCCAAGTCCCATGCCCTCGCCCACCCCCCACACACCTGCCCAAGACTCTGGGAGGGGGGTTGGGTGCAGAAGGGGATTTGGGGTCCAGGCAGGGCTGGTGCAAGGATGTTTTCTGCCCTAGGCAAAACTTCCACCTTGCACCCTCCCTCATCTCCACCCTGAGGCGCCCACCCTGTGGCAACTCCCCCCCCCACCCTGAGGCGCCCCCCTTGCGGCCCTCCCCATGCTTCCCTGCCCCAGCTCCCTCCACCTAAATGCCGGCAGAGACCAGGGTGGCCAAAGATCCGGCTGCCGTGGTGGCTGCCAAAGAAAATGGTGCCCCCCAAATGCCAGCGCCCTAGGTGATCACCTAGGTTGCCTAAATGGTTGCACTGGCCCTGGGTCCAGCTTCTGGCATGAGGGGAGGAGTTGGAGTACAGGAGGGGCTCTGGGAGGGAGTTTGGGTGCGGGCTCTGGGTTGAGGCAGGGGGTTAGGGTGCGGGAGAGGGTGAAGGGTATGAAAGATCTGTGACCTGCTTGTACTGTCGGGGTGAGACACTGCTTGATTCAAATCCTGTCTAGTATATAGACCTTACACTTGGAATTGATTTTATTTCTCAGGTAACCAACTTTGATCTCTACGCTCACTACTTACAATCATTTAAAATCAATCTTTCTGTAGTTAATAAATCTGTTTTATATTGTACCTAAAACAGAGCGTTTTGACTGAAGTGCTTGGGAAATCTGCTCAGGTTACAAAAGCTGGTGTACAATCACTTTCCTTTGTAGAAGTGATGAACTTAATGAGCTTACACTGCTCAGGCTTCTGACCAGGGCAGGATGGTACAGCCCTGGGGAGCAAGGCTGGGGAGCTGGGGGGAACTGGCTGTCGCCTCTGTTGTTTCACGAGTGGCTGGGAGAAGCATTCATGAAACTCAGTTGTGTGCATCCCTGCCTGTAGATGTCTGCCAGAGGTTTGGAGCTTATCACAGTATGAGAGGGATACCCCAGGTTGGTGGGACAGAGGGCTCAGCTGTCCCACAATTCAGGATGCACCTCAGGAACCCCATGACACACAGTTTCATTTGTTTAACATAAGGTTCAATTTCAAACATATTTAGTTACACCAGTGAAAAAGACTCCCTCTTTCCTGGGGACCCTTTTTCATGTGGACCCTCTTTCTTTAGTTTCAACCAGGCTTATTTCAGTTTAAACTGATTTAAAACTAAACCGTAGTAAGCCACTCTAAAACCAAAATAAGAGTGTCCACACAGAGCTTTGCACCAAACCAGTTTAACTAAACCAATGTGAGCTTATGTGTAGGCAAGACTTAAGCAGTGATGATGCATGGGGAGGCTAAAGCCAGCTTGACACCTAGATCTGAGGCAGAATTTGCAGGCCCAACAAAAAAACATCTTTACACTTGAAAACAGAGCATAGAAGTCACAGAAACCCACTACACCAAGCGTGCAGTCACTTTTCAGGGCAGAATCTCCCATTAAAAGCCAAAGCGCTCTTTGCTCTGCATGGATGTTCAAGAAACCACCATACACGTGGTAGAAGATCTAACGTGATGTGCCCATAACAAGCTCAGTTCATGACCTCTCACTGGGGTAACCCTCATATCCCCATCCACTACCCACTAGTTATTACCTTCTCTTTCCTGTGTCAAGTCTAAATTAGAGCGTGAAAGCTTTGTGGCAGGTACCTCTGTCATTACGCTGACTGGAAAGTATCAAAGAATTCTATGATGCTGTAGAAACAAACTAAAGAACAAACAGCTCAATTATATAACGATTTGCTAGCGCCCCATTAGGCTGGAGTTATTCACCTGAGATCTGCTAGAACTTTTGATCAAGAAGTGAAACAACTTATGGTGAAGAGCAAAGAAAGTAAAGTTATACAAGATTCCTAGCACTGTCAGGCAAATATAACAGGAGCAACACGCTTAGTCTCTACTGTATTTCCAGTACGATTTTACTGATGCAAGTCAAAATGCTAATTAGTTTTAACCTTTTTTACTGTCTGAGCAGAAGCCTTTGAAAAATGGCCTTTCCCTATAGAACTGCACATGGTTCGTGTAGTGACGCTGTTAAAATGAAAACGTTATGTCAAAATATTGTAGGGAAACTCAGTTCTGAGCACTTGGCAGCCACGTGTGGCTGTAAAACTGTGCAGACAGCAGGAGCAGAGGTCAGAAATGGGGCATCGTATGTGGATGGCTAATGCCAGTGAACACAGGAAGTCTTCTTTTTGACATAGTTATCCATAACATCCATAAGTGGCCAAATCCTGCCTCTTCCTTCGCAGAGTTGCAGCATTTTTATACATGCCCATTTTCACAAACGTCTTGTGGCTTCCTCGACCATGGGATGCTATTTGAGGAAGGACTGCTAGGAACAGATGGCGTTCACCTTTCGAAGAGGGGAAAGGCCTTATTTGCGCACAGACTGGCTAACCTAGTAAGGAGGGCTTTAAACTAGGTTCGACGGGGACAGGTGAGCAAAGCCTACAGGTAAGTGGGGAACGAGACCTGGGAGATGGGTTGGAAACAGGAGGGAGCACGGGCTATAATGGCAGAGAGGAAGGAGGGTCAGGGCAAAGCTGGGAGGCAAGATCAAACCAGTATCTTAGATGCCTTTATACAAATGCAAGAAGTATGGGTAATAAGCAGGAAGAACTGGTAGTGCTAATAAATAAATACAACTATGACATTATTGGCATTACTGAAACTTGGTGGGATAATACACACGACTGGAATGTTGGTGTGGATGGGTACAGTTTGCTCAGGAAGAATAGACAGGGGAAAAAGGGAGGAGGTGTTGCCTTATATATTAAAAATGTACACACTTGGACTGAGGTGGAGATGGACATAGGAGATGGAAGGGTGGAGAGTCTCTGGGTTAGGCTAAAAGGGGTAAAAAACACAGGTGATGTCGTGCTGGGAGTCTACTACACACCTAATCAGGCGGAAGAGGTGGATGAGGCTTTTTTCAAACAACTAACAAAATCATCCAAAGCCCAAGATTTGGTGGTGATGGGGGACTTCAACTATCCAGATATATGTTGGGAAAATAACACCACGGGGCACAGACTATCCAATAAGTTCCTGGACTGCATTGCAGACAACTTTTTATTTCAGAAAGTTGGAAAAGCTAGTGGGGGGAAGCTGTTCTAGACTTGATTTTAACCAATAGGGAGGAACTTGTTGAGAATTTGAAAGTAGAAGGAAGCTTGGGTGAAAGTGATCATGAAATCATAGACTTTGCAATTCTAAGGAAGGGTAGAAGGGAGTACAGCAGAATAGAGACAATAGATTTCAGGAAGGCGGATTTTGGTAAGCTCAGAGAGCTGATAGGCAAGGTCCCATGGGAATTAAGACTGAGGGGAAAAACAACTGAGGAAAGTTGGCAGTTTTTCAAAGGGACGCTATTAAGGGCCCAAAAGCAAACTATTCCGATGGTTAGGAAAGATAGAAAATGTGGCAAAAGACCACCTTGGCTTACCCTTGAGATCTTGCGTGACCTACAAAATAAAAAGGCGTCATATAAAAAATGGAAACTAGGTCAGATCACGAAGGATGAATGTAGGCAAAAAACACAGGAATGCAGAGGCAAGATTAGAAAAGCAAAGGCACAAAATGAACTCAAACTAGCTATGGGAATAAAGGGAAACAAGAAGACTTTTTATCAATACATTAGAAGCAAGAGGAAGACTAAGGACAGCGTAGGCCCACTGCTCAATGAGGAGGGGGTAACAGTAACGGGAGACTTGGAAATGGCAGAGATGCTTAATGACTTCTTTGTTTCGGTCTTCACTAAGAAGTCTGAAGGAATGTCTAGTATAGTGAATGCTTACGGGAAGAGGGTAGGTTTAGAAGATAAAATAAGGAAAGAGCAAGTAAAAAATCACTTAGAAAAGTTAGATGCCTGCAAGTCACCAGGGCCTGATGAAATGCATCCTAGAATACTCAAGGAGTTAATGGAAGAGGTATCTGAGCCTCTAGCTATTATCTTTGGGAAATCATGGGAGACGGGGGAGATTCCAGAAGACTGGAAGGGGGCAAATATAGTGCCCATCTATAAAAAGGGAAATAAAAACAACCCAGGAAACTACAGACCAGTTAGTTTAACTTCTGTGCCAGGGAAGATAATGGAGCAGGTAATCAAAGAAATCATCTGCAAACACTTGGAAGGTGGTAAGGTGATAGGGAATAGCCAGCATGGATTTGTAAAGAACAAATTGTGTCAAACTAATCTGATAGCGTTCTTTGATAGGATAACGAGCCTTGTGGATAAGGGAGAAGCGGTGGATGTGATATACCTAGACTTTAGTAAGGCATTTGATACAGTCTCGCATGATATTCTTATAGATAAGCTAAGAAAGTACAATTTAGATGGGGCTACTATAAGGTGGGTGCATAACTGGCTGGATAACTGTACTCAGAAAGTAGTTGTTAATGGCTCCCAATCCTGCTGGAAAGGTATAACAAGTGGGGTTCCGCAGGGTTCTGTTGTGGGACCGGTTCTGTTCAATATCTTCATCAACGATTTAGATGTTGGCATAGAAAGTACGCTTATTAAGTTTGCGGACGATACCAAACTGGGAGGGATTGCAACTGCTTTGGAGGACAGGGTCAAAATTCAAAATGATCTGGACAAGTTGGAGAAATGGTCTGAGGTAAACAGGATGAAGTTCAATAAAGATAAATGCAAAGTGCTCCACTTAGGAAGGAACAATCAGTTTCACACATACAGAATGGGAAGAGACTGTCTAGGAAGGAGTATGGCAGAAAGAGATCTAGGGGTCATAGTGGACCACAAGCTTAATATGAGTCAACAGTGTGATACTGTTGCAAAAAAAGCAAACGTGATTCTGGGATGCATTAACAGGTGTGTTGTAAACAAGACACGAGAAGTCATTCTTCCGCTTTACTCTGCGCTGGTTAGGCCTCAACTGGAGTATTGTGTCCAGTTTTGGGCACCGCATTTCAGGAAAGATGTGGAGAAATTGGAGAGGGTCCAGAGAAGAGCAACAACAATGATTAAAGGTCTTGAGAACATGACCTATGAAGGAAGGCTGAAGGAATTGGATTTGTTTAGTTTGGAAAAGAGAAGACTGAGAGGGGACGTGATAGCAGTTTTCAGGTATCTAAAAGGGTGTCATCAGGAGGAGGGAGAAAACTTGTTCACCTTAGCCTCCAATGATAGAACAAGAAGCAATGGGCTTAAACTGCAGCAAGGGAGATTTAGGTTGGACATTAGGAAAAAGTTCCTAACTGTCAGGGTAGTTAAACACTGGAATAGATTGCCTAGGGAAGTTGTGGAATCTCCATCTCTGGAGATATTTAAGAGTAGGTTAGATAAATGTCTATCAGGGATGGTCTAGACAGTATTTGGTCCTGCCATGACGGCAGGGGACTGGACTCGATGACCTCTCGAGGTCCCTTCCAGTCCTAGAGTCTATGAGTCTATGAGTCTCTATACTTTCCCCTGTGCTGCCCCCCTATGCATGGTAAACCCATCCTGAGCTCATCCATACAGTTCCTACCCTCTCCACCTTTAAATCCTTCCTGAAGACTGCCTGGAAGGAAGATAGCTGATTTATAATGGCTCAACCAAGACTCAGCCAGGCAGCACCTTGGCCACTCTGCATATTGTAACCCCTATCTTCCTAAAGAGCCTTGCAAAAGAGACTCTGCCTCACTTCTATAGGAAAGCCACCTAGCATCTTTTCAGCATGACAAGAAATAATAGTTTGCATTTCTACCTGTCTTCTTTCTAAAGAATAGAAATTTCACTAGGCAAGGAAAGTGACATGGCAATTCCAGTTAGCTCTAACTCAAAGATGGGAAGCCAATTCAGTTTATAAAATGTGGCAAACTCAGGACACTTAGCTACCAAGCGTGGGGTAGTATTTAGTCCCAGAAGGCTTAACCCTGGAGGAATAAGGTTCAGCTGGAACAGGGGTTACCAGGGAGGTAATTGGTTTCAGCTGGCCCCAATGGCTGGAGACCTTTTTAAACCCTCCCTGGCAGGGAAGCAGGGGGAGGAGAGAAGCAGAGTAGCTGCCAGCGAGTAGAGGCAGCTGAACTCTAAAAACTTTTCTGGCAAGGCAGGTTACACTCTCCCCAGAAGGAGAGGAAAACAGAACAAGGGCCTGACTGAGAAGGGATCAGCCAGACCCTGCGCGACTGTGAAGGGCTTTTGCTTTGCCCAAGCCTGTCTCTCCAAGGCTGAGGAGGACTGAGTTAGGGGAGGAGAGACAGGTACTTTGCCACACGTGGTGTCAGGAGTGGGATTTACCAGTGATTGTGGCTCGGTGGCAAGCCATCACAGGGCAAGGGGAAAAAAAAAAGAGAATTTTTTTTTCTCTTTGGGAAAAATGGAGGATGTGCTGAAGGCGTTGATGCAGGCCACCGCGGCTCAGCAGGAGGCTACCCGAGTACAGGTGGCGGCCCAGCGAGAGTCCATGCGGGTGCAACAGGAGACCAACCAGCTGCTGATGAGCCAGGCAGCCCAAGATCGAGCCACCCTCACCGAGGTAGTGAACCAGTCGAAGGCCCTGACTACTATGACGCACGCGGCCCAGGGGACCCGGCCGCTACGGGCAAGCAACTATTTACAGAAGATGACAACGGATGACGATATAGAGGCTTATCTCCTCGCGTTCGAGAGGACGGCACTGCGGGAGACCTGGCCTCAAGACCAGTGGGCAGGTCTGCTGGCTCCATTCCTGTGTGGGGAGGCCCAGAAAGCCTACTTCGACATGAACGCAGAAGCAGCTATGGATTACCCTCGGCTGAAGGCGGAAATCCTGGCGAGGGCAGGCGTGACGCCAGCCATAAGGGCCCAGCGCTTCCACGAGTGGAAGTACCGGGAGGACAAACCACCGAGGTCCCAGCTATTTGATTTGATACACCTAGCGCGGAAGTGGCTCCGCCCCGAGGCCCGTGGGCCGGAGAAGGTAGTAGAAACCCTGGTATTGGACAGGTACATGAGTGGGTTGCCGCCGGACATACGGGGGTGGGTCCGCCAAAATGATCCCTCCTCTTATGACGATCTAGTTGCTCTCGTGGAGAGGCATTTGGCAGCCCAAGAACTTTCTCAGACCCCCGAGGGAGGAAGGCGCCAGTATTGGAGATCAGCCTCTGCACCGAGGCCCCGGTTTGTCCCAGCTCCAGGCTGGAAAATGGAGGGGAGGCAGGAGGCGGAAGAGCCGCCGGCAGTCCCGGAGAGACGGGAGGACTGGGGAAGAAAGGCTCAGGGGATAAATCCCAGCAGCCCGAAAAATAGGGGGCTGCCCCGAGGGGGGTACTGCTGTTATGCCTGTGGAGAATTAGGGCATATTGCTGCCCAATGCCCTAATCTAGGAGAGCCCATGCAGTGTGAACTGGGAGATGTAGGGGGACCATGCGAGCTAATAAGTCTAGTCGGGGTTGTGATGGTCCCCCATAGGTACACTAGGCCAGTTAAGCTGAATGGTATAGAGACCACAGCTTTAATAGACTCGGGGAGTGCAGTCACACTGGTCTCAGGGAAGCTGGTCAGGCCGGGCCAACTATCCCAGGCCAAGCACTCGGGAATATCCTGTGTACATGGGGATATCAGCTATTACCCGACCGTCCCTGTACGCATAGAAGTTCTAGGGAATCCCGCCGAGTTGACAGTGGGAGTCGTCCCAAAACTTCCTTACCCTGTCCTTATCGGAAGAGACTTCCCGGGGTTTGATGGCCTACTCCCCGGGGACATGGGTGAAGGAAAGAGGGACTCTGGGATCCAAAGGGTGGCCCAGATCGGGGACCCTCTCCCCACCTTCCACGAGTTTAGCCAGGATGTGTTCTCCCCACCGTGGAAGTCCAGGAAGACTCGGAGGGAACGGAGGGCGGATAAAAGGAGGGGGACGAGGATCCTGACATGGTACCTGACGCCTACACTAGCAGGAGAAAGAAGGAATTCAACTGACAGTGGGACGGGGTCGGCCAACTACAACCCAATTGTTGGACCGGGTTCCCCAGGCTCTGTCCCTGAGGGGGAGATGGAGGTAGATCCCCCCGAAATAGGGCCAATAGGGACTGCCCGCGGGACTTTTGGTCAGGATCAGGCCAATGATCCCATACACCACAACATTTTTAAGGAAGTAGTTGAGGTAAATGGGGTCCCAGTGGAGGGGAGAACTAAGGGCCCAGGGCCGTATTATATGATTAAAAAAGATCTTCTGTATAGAGTTGTCCGCGTCCAAGGGCAAGTCATCGAACAACTCTTGGTCCCCCGGAAGCACCAAAAAGCGGTAATGGATCTGGCCCACAGTCATCTATTTGGGGCCCACCTAGGGATGGATAAGACCCTCAATCGGATCCTACAGAGGTTTCTCTGGCCTGGTATTTATGCGGCCGTCCGGCGATATTGTTCCTCCTGTCTGGAGTGCCAAATACATGGGCCCAGACCATACTTAAGGGCCCCTCTGGTACCTCTGCCAATTATTGAGGTTCCATTCAAACGAATAGCTATGGACATAGTGGGGCCATTGGAGAAGTTGGCCCGGGGCCATCAATACATCTTGGTAGTACTAGATTACGCCACCCGATACCCCGAGGCCATCCCCCTACGGAATGCCATGTCCAAGTCCATAGCCAAAGAGTTAGTCCAGATATTCTCCAGAGTAGGGATACCTAAGGAGATCCTGACGGACCAAGGGACCCCCTTTGTTTCTAAACTGATGACGGACTTGTGTACCATGCTCCGCATACGGACCCTCAGAACGTCGGTCTACCACCCCCAGACCGATGGCCTCGTTGAACGTTTTAATAGGACGTTGAAGAGCCTGTTACGAAAGGTGATTAGCCACGACGGAAAAGACTGGGATGCCCTGCTACCTTATGTACTGTTTGCCGTACGGGAAGTTCCTCAGGCTTCCACTGGATTCTCCCCCTTCGAGCTGTTGTATGGTCGACACCCCAGGGGCATACTGGACCTGGCTAAAGAAGACTGGGAAGAGCAGCTGAACCCAGGGAGAAACATTGTGGAACATGTGCTGCAAATGAAAGACCGAGTCACCCCTCTTGTGTGCGAACACATGGAGAAGGCCCAAGGGACGCAACGGACGTACTACAATCGTCAAGCACGGTCCCAGAAGTTCCAGGTGAGGGACCGGGTGATGGTGCTCATACCCACGGCAGAGAGCAAGCTCCTGGCCAGATAGCAGGGGCCCTATGAGGTAATCGAAGCCGTAGGAGAAGTTGACTATAAGGTCCGGCAGCCAGGTTGGCGGAAACAGGAGCAGATCTATCATATAAATCTGCTGAAACCTTGGCGGGATAGAGAAGCTCTGGTAGCTGCGCTGGGGGCACCATCCCCTAAAGGCAATCAGCCCAGCCTGGTAGGAATATCCCCAGAGCTGACCCCGGAACAACGATCCGAAGTGGTCAGCCTGATCAAACGCAACCAAGATGTGTTCTCAGAAAAGCCAGGCAGGACTACTGAGGTTCACCATCACATCTTCACAGAACCTGGAGTGAAGGTGCACGTTAAGCCATACCGGATCCCGGAGGCCAAGAGAGAAGAGATTACGAAAGAGGTCAGGAAGATGCTCGCCTTAGGAGTCATTGAAGAGTCTCATAGTCAATGGTCCAGTCCCGTGGTTTTAGTGCCTAAGCCAGACGGCAGTCATTCTGCAATGACTTCCGCAAGCTAAACGAGGTGTCCCGATTTGACGCCTACCCTTTACCCAGGATAGATGAGCTGATTGACAAACTGGGAAAAGCCCGTTTCATGTCTACCCTTGATCTTACTAAGGGCTATTGGCAGATCTCCCTGGCCAAAGCCGACAACGAGAAGACGGCCTTTGCAACCCCAGAAGGACTATATCAGTATACTGTTCTTCCTTTTGCATTGCATGGGGCCCCCGCTACCTTCCAGCGGCTGATGGACAAACTGTTACGGTCCCATGGGGAGTACGCTGCTGCCTATCTTGATGACGTCATCATATATAGCCCCGACTGGGAGACACACCTAAGAAAGGTAGAGGCAGTCCTGGATACCCTGAGAAAGGCCGGACTGACTGCGAATCCCTCCAAATGTTTGATCGGATTAGCTGAGGCCAAATACCTTGGATATATTGTGGGGAGGGGCGTGGTGAGGCCCCAACTCAACAAGCTAGACGCCATACAGAAGTGGCCTCAACCACTCCGGAAAAAGCAGGTCCGAGCATTCCTGGGACTCGTGGGGTACTATAGACGTTTCATTCCCCACTTCGCCACCAGGGCATGCCCTCTCACGGACCTGACCAAGACTCTGGGCCCAGATATAGTAAAATGGTCTGCTGAGGCCGAAGCCACTTTTGCAGATCTGCGGACGGCCCTCTGCACAGACCCCGTACTGATAGTCCCAGACTGGAGGGAGGAGTTTATCCTGCAAACAGATGCCTCTGAAGTAGGGCTAGGGGTGGTGCTCTCACAAATGGTCGGAGATGACGAACACCCCGTCCTCTTCCTCAGTAGAAAGCTCCTGCCTAGGGAACGGAAGTACGCCATAGTGGAAAAGGAATGCTTGGCGGTAAAATGGGCCGTTGAAAGCCTCCGCTACTATCTCCTCGGACGGAGGTTTACCCTGGTCACGGACCAGGCCCCGTTGCAGTGGATGCACCAAAACAAGGACAAAAATGCGAGAGTGACGAGATGGTTCCTATCGCTTCAACCCTTCCACTTCACGGTACGACACAGGTCGGGGGCCCAACATGGCAATGCGAATGGCCTGTCGAGGGTGCACTGCTTTCCGACCCAAGTAGCCCAACCCCATAGTGTTGAGCGGGGGGGGGGGGAGATATGTGGCAAACTCAGGACACTTAGCTACCAAGCGTGGGGTAGTAATTAGTCCCAGAAGGCTTAACTCTGGAGGAATAAGGTTCAGCTGGAACACGGGTTACCAGGGAGGTAATTGGTTTCAGCTGGCCCCAATGGCTGGAGACCTTTTTAAACCCTCCCTGGCAGGGAAGCAGGGGGGAGGAGAGAAGCAGAGTAACTGCCAGCGAGTAGAGGCAGCTGAACTCTAAAAACTTTTCTGGCAAGGCAGGTTACACTCTCCCCAGAAGGAGAGGAAAACAGAACAAGGGCCTGACTGAGAAGGGATCAGCCAGACCCTGCGCGACTGTGAAGGGCTTTTGCTTTGCCCAAGCCTGTGTCTCCAAGGCTGAGGAGGATTGAGTTAGGGGAGGAGAGACAGGTACTTTGCCACAAAAAAGACAACTGGATGCTAGGCGACCTCAAAAGGTTGAATCAAAAATGAGACAGTGGGTGGTCTAGTAATGCTACGAAGCCACGGAGACGCTACTCTTGGAGTTAGGACTTCTAAGTCGGTTTATTCCTCTCTACGCCATTCTCATGGTGTCATCACGTCTTAATGTCTCATCACTGTTTCATGATGCAACATCGTCACACAGTGCTGAATCAACACAATGCTGATTTTTTGGGGGGTGGAGTGGGGAGGGAAGACCAGGCAAAATACTACACAAAATGTGCTGTGAGGTTTCATGGGTCTGAGAAGTGGTCTCAGAACCCAAGAACATCCTGTGAGCAGGATTTCCCTGTCAAAAATAAAACAAGCTTAGAAAATTCGGACAGCACAGGGAAGCAGCTACAATAGTCAAAGATCAAGATATTGGGGACAGGCTGAACAGCCAGCAGAGCCAATTAAGAGGAGATAGTTCTGGAGGCAGGGGAACTGATGCTCTTAATTCAGCATACAAAACACCCCAAAGGAGTAGTAAATATATTTTCTTTTCAACACAAGAGCAATGCTGATTCAGCCTCTCTCACTGTGCTGCTGGAGCTTCTGGTGTCCCCATGGTATGCCCATGTTTGGCATTGAATAAAAAAGCAAAGCTGTTTTCTATTTTAGGCAAAACAACAAGGAGAAAGAACCTAAAATATTCATACATTGGTCCATTTACAGCCTGCATCCTATAAAGAACAGTTTTACGTCGGAGAAAACCAGCTAGACTGAGATATGACTGTTGGACCATCTAGTCCTGTCTCCTGCCTTGACCGCTGCAGATGCCTTGTTCTTCAAAGGGAGACCAAAAGCCATCACATTGCTTCTAGCTGTGCAATTCTATACAAGAGAGACCAGGAGGAAATCCCTTCCTGAATGCATCAGCTGATCAGAATACAACCAGCAGAATGAACCAGTTGATCCTTATATATCACGCTGTTTTGCATAACGACACAATTAGCAGACAGTTATATATCCCTTTTAAATTTGGCACTTGACTCACAATCACATGGGAAAGACAGCACGGAAGCACCTGGTCTTTGTGAGTGTTGGCTGTATGTTATGCAAAGGCTCCTGAATTCAGCACTCTCTCCAGCTACACCCTTGGTTTATTATTTTCTCCTAGGGCTTTTTCGCAACTTCTTCCACCACCAGCAAGAAGTAGGTTGCAACATCCTCCCCCGATCTTCCCTGTATTACTGTTCTCCAAATGCCAACCAGCAATATCACATTACACACTTGCGCAATTGGACAAAGCATCTGCAATCTCCATCTCTCCATTCTTCTCTCCCTTGGGAGAAGATTATTTTGGAGAGATTGGTGACAAGATCAGCATCTTGTAACTCATTCTTGAGCCTGGCAGCTCATCACCATGCTGTCTGTGCACCACCCAGGTAGAATTTGCAGGTGGTGCTGTTCTGAACAGCTACCAAGCATCCATAGGGCACTGGAGAAGGTTAGGAACAGTAATTAGCAGGGCTTTGAATGGCTCCGGGGGTTGTCAGTGGGATCACAGAACTTTTATCTTTGGTTGTCCAGTTCGAATGTTCACTTTAGTGAAGCAAGTTAGCGGGCTCAGCCCAATTCCGAGTGGATGGGGGCCTACCTCACACTGGAAAGACCCCCCACAAAATGCCCTTGATCACAGTCTCTGTAAGGAGGTGAAAGACAATCACCATGGAAACTCCTTTTACTCCCAATGCTTGTTTACACTAGAATAATTGCACTAGTGCAACAAAACTAGTGCACGTTGCAACACTGTGGCATGTCCAGGCAGGCCATGCTGGCAGGGTGGACTCACCACACTGCGTCCACACGGAACTCCCTGCAGCCATTGTGGGGCCTGGGGTTTAGCACATCTGCCCCACTGTTTATAGTTCAGCTCCCCAGAGAGGGTACACAATAGAACATGTGTTTGCACCTGTTCCTGTTTTTAGTTTGCTCCATTGCTTCCTTCAAATGGCTCTATCCTTCCCAAGAGTCTGTGTGTGGGAAGGGCTATACCCTGTTATGCTCTAACACCAGGGCCGGTGCTACTATTTAGGCAGCCTAGGCAATCGCCTAGGGCGCCAGGATTATTGGGGGGGCGGCATTTTGCTGGGGGGTGGCAGGCGGCTCCAGTTGACCTGCCGCAGTGGTGCCTGCGGAGGGTCCATTGGTCTGCAGCTCCGGTGGAGCTGCTGCAGTCATGCCTGCGGACTGTCGGCTGCTCCTGTGGCTCCGGTGGACCTCCCGCAGGCATGCCTGCAGCAGCTTCACTAGAGCCACAGACCAACGGACCCTCCACTGGCATGCCTGCAGCAGCTCCACCGGAGCCACAAACCAACAGACCCTCCGCATTCCTGCGGCAGCTCCACCGGAGCCGCGGGATCAGCGCGGGGGGCAGCGAAATGGCCGTGCACCTAGGGCGCGAGAAACCCTGGCGCCGGTCCTGTCTAACACACACCAAGGCAGAGAACATCAGCCTTCCTCCGATTCACTTCCAGGTTGACTTTGAAGGAAAGAAGGAAGAACTGTCAAGTGCCACTGTTTGAGATTAAGGAGCATGGTTTTATTGTCACTTATTCAATCACTGCTGTGTAGCTTCTTCTGCTCTTGTTTCAAGCTGTGTTTTGTAGCAGTTTCCTTCTCTTTTGGATCCCTCTAGGATCCAGAGAGAGGAGTCATCACCCAAACCCAGGATAAGAACATCTCTCCAGACCCTTCCATGTGGCACAGCAAATTCTCCATTCCCCTCCCGCAACTAATGCAGAGGGTTCGGGCTGGAGGAAACAGGGTGTACTTGGTTTATGGCAGTGAGGCGGGTGGTGATCTGCAATATACGTGGTGGTAGGAAGTGAGCTTTCTTGTCTATCTTAACTGGTGTCCCTTTCTCTTTCAAACCTCAGGAGTACACAAGATGCCTGGAACACAGTGGCCCTCTCAATCACGACCCTCATTACTACAGTAACCGAGCACCTCTGAAGTTCACAAACAAGCTAGGGTGTGAGTGAAAGATGCATTCCCAGCATCTGCATGCGTGCAGTGGCTGCTGACTAAGGAGACTGCATTGTCCTTGGCATTTTTCCAATGGGATTAAATAAACAGATCATTTGCATGGTCAGAAAGTTTTATTTTGCACGGTCTGTGTGCCCCTTTCTTGCTCCCTTGAAGGTGCCAGATAGAGGGCCGGACACAGGATCACCTTGGATGCTCTCGAACCTGACCGTCACAGGGTCTGAGGACAGGATGAATACTTATCCAGCTGAGTACTGTTTTGGCTGTCCCCAGGCCCGCACGAAACCAGTATGTGGGTGGATTGCTAGGTGAGAGACCCAGTGGCCTGCGCTGCCTGTGAAGCTTAAGCAAGAGTATTGTGGGATTGCACTGGGAAGACTAACTGCATTCATGCTGCTGCAGCCCCAGAACTTGCAGTCACATTTGCACTTCAACAGTGAGGTTTGCTTCTGAACCTACTGTCTGCTATATTTGCATTTATGTTTTTGTTCACCATCCAATGGACAAACTGATGCACAGAGAGAAGAAAACCTTCAGTGTTTCTTAGCTACAACATGCACCTTTGCAGAACAATTTTGTTTTAATCACCAATGTGTTGCACTGAATAAATAACATGGAAGTAAGCATCAAGAGAAGTGCCCTAGAAATGGGCTGAAGGGGATGTCTATTAGGTCACCTTTCCAATATCTAAAAGTTAGAATAAGTTACATGTCCCATCCCAGATCAAAGTGGCCATGTTCAATACAGCTATTACCTGTCCCTGACTGTCTCGGTCTTCAGTATCCATCACTTTCGCAGCCAGCCTCTGGCAAAGTGTAAACTTAAGAAGGGAGCACAAGAACGACAAGCAAAGCCTATCAAAGTGGTGAACAGACAGGGAAGCATCAGGACATAAGGAAATTGGGTCATAAAGAGTCACTGACCCCCAGTCTATCCTTCTGGACCAAATAACATCTCTGAAGGTGTCAGGTTTTTGCTCTAATCCCTCAGACAGAGACAAACACCTACAAGGTCTCTATCAAGCATTCTTACAATTACAATACCCACCTGCTGAAGTGAAGAAACAGATTGACAGAGCCAGAAGGGTACTGAGAAGTCACCTACTACAGGACAGGCCCAACAAAGAAGGCCTTGTGGCACCTTATAAACTAACAGACATTTTCGAGCATGAGCTTTTTGTGGGTGAAAACCCACTTCGTCGGATGCAACAAAGAAAGTAACAGAACACCACTAGCTGTCACCTTCAGCCCCCAACTAAAACCTCTCCAGAGCATTATCAGAGATCTACAACCTGTCTTGAAAGATGATCCCTCACTCTCACAGATCTTGAGAGACAGGTCAGTCCTGACTTAGAGACAATTCCCCAACCTGACTTACAGACAGTTCCCCAACCTGAAGCAAATACTCACCAGCAACCACACACCACACAACAAAAACACTAACCCAGGAACCTATCCTTGCAACAAAGCCCATTGCCAACTCTGTCCACACATCTTTTCAGGGGACACCATCATAGGACCTAATCACATCAGCCACACTATCAGAGGCTCGTTCTCCTGCACATCTACCAATGTGACATTTGCCATCACGTGCCAGCAATGCCACTCTGCCATGTACATTAGCCAAAACGAACAGTCTCTATGTAAAAGAATAAATGGACACAAATCAGATGTCAAGAATTATAATTTTAAAAAACCTGTCGGAGAACACTTCAATCTCCCTGGTCACTCGATTACAAACCTCAGAGTTGAAATACTCCAACAAAAAACTTTCAAAAACAGACTCCAATGAGAACTGCAGAATTGGAATTAATTTACAAACTGTACACCATTAAATTAGGTTTGAATAAAGACTGGGAGTGGATGGGTCATTACACAAAGTAAAACCTATTTCCCCATGCTAATTTTCTCCCCGACTATTACTCACACCTTCTTGTCGACTGTTGGAAATGGATCATCCTGATTATCACTACAAAAGTTTTTTTTTCTCCTGCTGATAATAGCTCACCTTAACTGATCACTCTCATTGTAGTGTGTATGGCAACATCCATTTTTTTCATGTGTGTATATACATCTTCCCATTGTATGTTCCACTACATATATCCAATGAAATGGGTTCTAGCCCACGAAAGCTTATGCTCAAATAAATTTGTTAGTTTCTAAGGTGCCACAAATACTCCTGTTCTTTTTCCTCTGTAGGTGTGTCTGCTATAACAGCTATTCATCTTTCAAGAACATAAGAATGGCCATACTGGGTCAGAACAATGGGCCATCTAGTCCAATATCCTGGCTCCAAAGGTGACCAGTACCAGAGCTTCAGGGGGAGTGTACACAGGGTAATTTTGGAGAGATTCACCCATCTTTGCCTCCCTGATTCTGGCAGTAAGAGGTCTAGTGTTGCTCCGAGCATGGGGTTACATCCTCATTGATGGACCTATCCTCTGAACTTATCAAGCTCTTTTTTGAACCGATTTATACTCTTGGCATCACAATGTCCCAAGATGATGAGTTCCACAGGTTAATTGTGCATAGTGTGGAAGTGCTTCCTCTTGTTTATATTAAATGTGCTGCCTATTCATTTCATTGGGTGACCCCTGGTTTCTGTATTGTTGGAAAGGGTAAATAACACTTCTCTAGTCACTTTCTCCACACATCAGTCATGATTTTATAGACCTCTATCCTAATCCACCCCTTAGCCATCTCTTTTCTAAGCTGAACAGTCCCTAATCGTTTTAGTCTCTACTCGTATGGAAGCGGTTCCATATTCTTGTTCATCTTTGTTACCCTTCTCTGAATGTCTTCCAGCTCCACTATATCCTTTTGGAAATGGGGTGGCCAGAAATGTATGCATTATTCAAGGTGTGGGTGCACTGTGGATTTATATAGTGATATGATATTTTCTATCTTATTACATATCCTTTTCCTCATGCTTCTTGAAATTCAGTTAAGCCTTTTTGACTGTCGCTCTGCCCTAAGCTGAAGTTTTCAGATAATTATCCATGACTAAGGCTCTGGGTTTGTCACAGATTCCATGATCTCCGTGACTTCTGCAGCGGCCCATGTGGCTGGCCTGGGAGCTGCCTGAGCAGCTCGGGCAACCCCTGGGTGGCTGCTGCTGGGTCAGTCTCGGGGCCCCCCCACCCTCCAGCAGCAGGAGTTTGGGTATGGGGGGCTCAGGGATGGAGTGTGGGGTGGTGCTTACTGGAGGGGCTCCCCAGAAGGGTGACAGGAACTGCCCTCCCTCAGCTCCTAGCTCAACGTGCTGACTCCACCCGCAAGCACCACCCCTGCAGCTTCCATTTGCCGTGGTTCTCAGCCAAGGGAGCTATGGAACTGGGACTTGGGGCAGGGTGGAGGCAGCAAGTGAAGCCAGGAGCTGGAGCTCGCCGCCTCCCAGGAGCCAGGTAGGGAACTTGTGCCAGACCTGTCAAACTGCCCCTCTCCCAGCACCCGTGGCACCCCCCGGGCCTCAACCCTTCCCCTGAGCATCCACGACTTCCCCCTGGGCAGCACCCCCCCATACCCACTATGCCCTCCCCAGGCAAACCTCACCCCCAAGTTTTAGTTGGGTATGTAGTAAAAGTCATGGACAGGTCACAGGCCATGAATTTTTGTTTACTGCCCGTGACCTGTCCATGACTTTTACTAAAAATACCCGTGACTAAAACATAGCCTTATCCACGATTACTCCACAATCTCTTTCTTGAGCGGTTACAGCTAAGTTAGAAACCATTATTATGTATCCATAGGTGGGATTATTTTTTCCAACATGTATTATTTGCACTTAACAATGAATTTCAGCGGCCATTTTGTTGCTGCACAGTTTAGTGAGATCCCTTTGTAACTCTTTGCAGTCAGCTTTGGTCTTAACTATCCTGAGTAATTTTGCATCATCTTCAAACTTTGCCACTTCACTGTTCCTGCCCTTTTCCTGATTGATAATGAATATGGTGAACAGAACAGGTCCTTGGGGGAACCTCTCTTCATTCTGAAATCTGCCCATTTATTTCTACCCTTTGTTTCTTATCTTTCAACCAGTTACTGATCCATGTGAGGATCTTCCCTGTTATTCCAAGGCAGCCTTTGGTGAGGGACCGTCTCGAAGGCTTTTTGAAAGTCCAAGTACACTATAAATGAACTGGATCATCCTTTTCCACATGCTTGTTGATACCATAAGAGAATTCTAATAGATTGGTGAGGCATGATTTCCCTTTACAAAAGCCATGCTGATTCTTCCCCAACATATTGTGTTAATCTAAAGTGGTGGTAATTCTGTTCTTTACTATAGTTTCTACCAAATTTGTCCAGTTTCTCTGGAGCCCTTTTAAAAATTGGCATGATATTAGCTATTTTCTAGTCTTGGGGTACAGGCTGGTTTCAGTGATATGTTACATATTACAGTAAGGAGTTCTGCAATTTCATATTTGAGTTCCTTCAGAACTCTTGGTGAATACCATCTTGCCCTGGTGACTTATTAGTGTTTAATTTATCAGTTTGTTCCAAAACCTCTTCTACTGAGGCATCGATGTGTGACAGTACTTCAGATTGGTCCCCCCAAAAGAATCTCTCTGATGTCAGGATCTCCCCCCACCTTCTGTCGTGAAGTCTGATGCAAAGATTTCACTTAGCTTCTCTGCAGTGGCCTTGTCTTCCTTGAGTGCTCCTCTTGCACCTCTGCTGTCCAGTGGCCCCACTGACTGTTGGGCAGGCTTACTGCCTCTGATGTACATACAGAAAAAAAAAATCCTTGTTAGTGTTTGCATCTTTCTAGCCATGTAACCTGGTTTGTGATCTTGTCACCCCCTATAGTCTAAGCAAGCCCAGTCAAAGGATTTACAGCGTGAAACAAAATGCCTCCCAGTCGTGATAGGAACCAAAGCGTCTGAGGTTTTTTCCTATCAGTAAAGCATCAAAAAGCAAAGACTTCCTGCTCCGAGGGCCTTTGTCAAGAGATAACCTTTCCCTTTCCCCACACAAAGGTACCGACAACACAGCAGCTCAGCCTGACGCTGAATTGGCCGATGCTCAGATACCGCAATGATGAGTGCATTAGAAATATGGAGAGAGAATCCATGCTCTAAAGCTCTGACTTTTAAAACTTGATCATTTTTGATTGGAGCAGATTACAAATAAACCAGCAGCATTTCCCACCTCAGCCACTGGTGTAGAATTCTGTATGTGATTTGATTTCAGGGTTTGGATTTTACTCTAAAAAGAGAGGGTTTTGGTTTTATTCTTGTCCAGAACTTTAGGACATGCCAAAGCCCCACCCATACATCTCAGTTACATAGCTGCTGCCCTACCAGTAGGAAACAGAATACCCAGATACTATGTCCTTGTAGCATTAGAAGTGATTCTAAACCTTCCTGCTAAGACACAGCGTGAACATTCCACCCTCTCTCAGACAAAGGAACAGAGCTCTTTGCCCAGAACAGAGATGGGGTTAGTTTTCCTGGTGATGAATGCCGATAAATATAAATGCCCAAAGAAGGAAAACTGGTGACAAATGAGTCCCTTTTTGTGGGCAAAGGCATTGAAAAGATTGGCTTCCTCCCACAAAATGGCATCCGCCTTCTTTGAACCTAGTCTTGCCATGCGGTCAGGAGCGGCTCCAGGCACCAGCACGCCAAGCGCGTGCTTGGGGTGGCAAGCCACTGGGGGTGCTCTGCCGGTTGCCGCGAAGACGGCAGCAGGCTGCCTTTGGTGTCATGCCAGTGGAGGGTCAGCTGGTCCGAAGGCAGCCTGCTTGCCATTCTTGGAGCGGCAAAATGATTAGAGCCGCCCCTGCATGCGGTGAAGTTAGAACTCCTGTCAAGTCCAGCTATGGGGGAGACAGGCTCAACTTGCATGTATCTACTGCTTCCCCTGCAAGACTGGTTTGTGGATTCCTAAACCAACATGTGGGCAGGATGCTATAGTGTGGCACTGGAATACTGTGTGGCCATGTCATGGCAAAGTTTGGGTCACCCATCATCCCATAGATTTGTCTCTCAGAGCAAATGAAGGAAAGCGTCTGGCACCTATGTGAAATGACTATGCATTTAATAAGTGATTATTTGAAGACATTTATCATAGCATATTTCCTTTAGGAATCTCACTACTTTAAGAAGAACAGGAGTACTTGCGGCACCTTAGAGACTAACACATTTATTTGAGCATAAGCTTTCCTGGGCTAAAACCCACTTCATCGGATGCATGCAGTAGAAAATACAGTAGGAAGATATATGTACTGTGACAAAAGTTCCTCCCCTACCTTGGTGGGTCCTGTGCTTATTGGCAGATTTGCTCACCTCAGTGATCTTCCTCTCTGGTGGAACACACAGTCTGGGTCAACTCCTCCTGTGTCTGATCAGGAGCTGGGAGGTTTGGGGGGAACCCAGGCCCACCCTGTACTCCAGGTTCTAGCCCAGGGCCCTGTGGACTGCAGCTGTCTATAGTGCCTCCTGTAACAGCTGCATGACGGCTACAACTCCCTGGGCTACTTCCCCATGGCCTCCTCCAAACACCTTCTTTATCCTCACCACAGGACCTTCCTCCTGGTGCCTGATAACGCTTGTACTCCTCAGTCCTCCGGCAGCACAGCCTCTCCCTCTCAGCTCCTTGCGCCTCTTGCTCTCAGCTCCTCACACATACACCACAAACTGAAGTGAGATCCTTTTCAAACCCAGGTGCCCTGATTAGCCTGCCTTGATTGGCTGCAGGTGATCTAATCAGTCTGTCTGCCTTAATTGGTTCTAGCAGGTTCCTGATTACTCTAGTGCAGCCCCTGCTCTGGTCACTCAGGGAACAGAAAACTACTCATCCAGTGACCAGTATATTTGCCCTCTACTAGACTCCTGTACCCCACTGGTCTGGGTCTGTCACAATACAAACAGAGAACATGAAAAAATGGATGTTGCCCATGAAAGCTTATGCTCAAATAAATGTGTTAGTCTGTTAGGTGCCACAAGTACTCCTGTTCTTTTTGCTGATACAGACTAACACGGCTGCTACTCTGAAACCTGTCACTACTTTAAGTCTCCTTAAATCCCCGTTCCGATTAAATAGTCTGCAGTTGGGTAAACTGAAGCAGAGAGTCTTACCTATAGTCACACAGTTAATGGGAAAGCTGAGACTCCCAGTTCCTTTCCTCTAACCACTAGATACCACCTCCTCTTCTCTTAAGAGCAGAAAGCGGTGCTATAAAATATAACCAATGTTTACGTTTTAGTGAACCAAAAGGCATAGATGTTGGCTCTAATAGGAACTAAAGGCAGCCTTTGGTTCCTATCAGCCTGGCAGAAGGTGTCTTCTTTTGATGACTCAGCTGAAGTTGACAGGATGCCCAGTAATTTTACTATCAGGTTGTCAGCCCAATTTCACTAGTGCCCTCCTAATTTATTGTTTCACATTTCAAAATCACGGGGTTGACTCATTGCACAGCTGGAGGGTATAATGAAGTAACTCACTCGTCTTTTAGCTCATCCTTTGCTGGAGACAATGCAGATTGCAGAAGACTCCTGAGTAGGGAAGGGGATTTCAAAATAGAGGGCGACTAGTTATCTAACCAGTGTGTGGGCAGCGAAACTGCCTCACATGAAACAACTGGGTACAGAAGTAGGCATGGAGGTTAATTTGTCATTAATTTGAGGGTTGAAACTCAGAGGATTCAGCATCCGGAATTTCATGAGTGCCCAAACCTGTCATAGAACCACATTGACTTGAAAGCACTGTGCCAACACGCAAATCTCAGAGCGAGACTTCTTGCAAGAATTCCTGTACCATTTAGTTTTCCATGGAACAAAAGAGATGACATATGGCTGCTTTTCATATAGAAACACTTATTGTTCATATCTTGTTACGATTTAAACCAGGGGTTCTCAAACTGGGGGCTGGGGGTCATGAGGTTATTACATGGGAGGTTGCAAGCTGTCAGCCTCCATCCCAAACCCTGCTTTGCCTCCAGCATTTATAATGGTGTTAAATATATAAAAAAGTATTTTTAATGTGTATGGGGCTTTGCACTCAGAGTCTTGCAGTGTGAAAGGAGTCACCAGTAACAAAGTTTGAGAACCACTGATTTAAACAACTAAGGCCATGGCCCACTGAGGAAGCTACGTTAACTGCAAGAAGCTGAACTACTTTTTATTCTGCCAGCCCTGGGCAATTTAAAATTTTGAGATTAAAAGAACTGTTGGACCATAAAGTGGATGTTTCTTTATGTCAGGTGGACATCTGCATGCACTTGGTGTTTTTTTTCTCTTCTAGGAACTGTTAACATAAATGACTCTGGTTGAGAAATATCAGGAAGCTTTTGGTTTCAGTGTGGAGACTTCTAGGTGCTGGCGGAGCTGTGGGAATTGACTTCCCTCGTGGCAGGCCACTACGGAAATGGAGAAGTACAATGTTAAACTCCTCCACAGTAATGTACTACAACGCCACAATCAGAGCATTCAGACTGCTCATGGGGAACAAGGAGCAGAAGCAGATGAACCAAGGGATTATCTACATAGGGAAATTGCCTAGAATACCTGTTCTATTAGTGGATTAAGCTAAATAGTGGCAAAGGCATTATTATTCTGGATTAAGAGAGACAGCAGTTCTGAAATGGCTAGTCCAGTCTTCTTCCCTGTGCAGAAAAGCCCTAAACAGCAGATCTTATGGCCTCAAACATGTACCAAAGAAGAAAAACTTACAAGAGAGGGGAAGACGAACAGTGGACTATCAGTAACATATGAACGGAATCGCTTCCAAAGAGGATGAGTTTTCAGAATTTGTCCTGTGGTGTCAGCATGCCTTTAGCCCCTTCCCGTAGAAATAATCCCCACCTTGGCAGTGAGAACACCCACCACACCAACTCCCATGCCAGGGTAGCAGTCACTTGGTGAAAATAATTAGTGATGCTGTTTGTGGGTATGCATACACCGCCTCTGGGAGTAGGCCTCCTAGCCTACGTCCATGGACTCATGCTAGCAAGACTTGTTCTAGCACACTAAAAATAGCTGCATAGGCCTTCCGGCTCAGCCAGCGACAAGAAGCCGGAGTCACAGTGGCAAAGCACTGTCTACACAGGTATTTTTAGCACATGACTGTGAACTCCAACCAGCATGAGTCTGTGGGCCCAGGCTGGGAGGTTGGCTCCCAGATGCAGTGTAGACATATCCTGTAAGTCTCCACTAGGAAGCGACAACACTGTCACCGTGCTCATATCCTCACCTCCCCCATAGGAAGAGCGGCTCGTGACCCAAAGACAGTCTCGCACCAGTAGAGAACGTAGCCAGGCCATGTTTGATTGCTATCGCCAAAGAAGACTAGGCACTTCACCCACCCCTTCCACGAGCTTGGACATGCTGAATGAATTACACTGCACGGTTCTGTCCAAGGGAGCAGAGAATTACAATAGACCTTCAGAGTTACAGACACCAGAGTTACAAACTGACCACACACCTCATTTGGAACCAGAAGGCCACAATCAGGCAGTAGCAGAGAGAGACAAAAAAAAAATAATAATTAAGCAAATACAATACAGTATTGTGTTAAAGGTAAATTACTAAAAAATAAAGAAAAAGCAGCATTTTTACTCTACATAGTAGAGTTTCAAAGCTTTATTGTCAACGATCAGTTTTAAACTTTTGAAAGAACCACCATGATGTTTTGTTCCGAGTGACGAACATTTCAGAGTTCCGAACAACTTCCTTTCCCGAGGTGCTCAGAACTCTGAGGTTCTACTGTCTCCCCATTTTGCAAGCGAGGAAACCATGGCACAGAAATTGGAGCCAACATTTTCCAGCCAGGCTGCCTGTTCCCCCAGGCACTACTTACGGGCTTCAATGGCCTGATTTTCAGAAGGTCTCAGCCGTGAAAATTTTGCCCTAAGGGACTTGTTTAAACTAATGAGTCAATGGCAAACCTAGAATAGAACCCTGGTTACTGCTGCCCGTCTCACACCTTAACCACAAAAACATCCTGTTGTCCACTAGATTAGGAAGGTCACTGATGTCCCTGTTCACAACATTGCTCAGCCTGAGGCGTTGTGAAGAGCTGTATCCTCCTCCCCCACACACAGAGCAGCAAAGGTAAAAAATGGCATCCTTTTACTCACCTCCATTTGTCTACCAACTCTCCTCATTTCATTGTCAGCCTCACTTTACTGACATTGCTCTGCAGAGCAATACAGCTACAGGAGAGCAAGCTGGATTCTGCTCCACCTGGTGCATCACGAATGCCACTCCTGTCTAAATCCTAATGAATGAAGCTTTATGGCTGGGAACTGTGTCCAATGCCAAACAAGCAATGTAGATAGATGAGAAAGAAAAAAACCAAAGTCATCGGGACTTGTGATCAGATTGAGAACAACAGAGAAGCCACTGGGAGGTCCTAGAATGTCCATTTTACAGTCAGTGCCTGGGCTATAGCAGTGCTTTAAAGACCCTTGTCGTTTACAAGAAACTTGAAGAGAAAATACAAAAGCCAGCCAGGCCCAGGAGACAGGGAGCTGACTGACTTCAAATGAGCCTTTCAAGTATTCCTGCTAAAAATGTCGCTGCTGCGGGCTAATGTGCTGCTTGTCTTGGCTCATTAGAGAGCCTTCCCATCCTAAGACATGCATCTGAGACTAAGGCGGGTGGTAGGTTGCTACCTGAGGGAAGGCGGCTGAGGATTAAGAACATAGCTGAGGAATGGGTCTGTCAGGTCACTTCACTTGCTGTTGCAGGTCAGATGTGAATATGTCAAACACACTCTTGTCAGCACCCATCAGTCATGATGTCCCATCCTCTCCCTCCTGACCTCCCCTTTCCCTTCCCTAAGGTTAGAATGGCATCCGTAGCCTCTTCATGGAGCTCCAACTCAGCTGTGCCATGGTGCTCCTCCCCCCGGAGGGAGGATGGGCTAAAGGAGGTGACAACCTTCCGATAAAGCTGCAGAAGGAGGAAGTGTCATCCCAGTCAGGTCAGCAAACTGCTCTGGGGGGCCCTTTTCCTGAGACTCCAGCACTTGGCAGCAGCCATCTGCACAGCCCTGTTCTGAGGGATGCTCCTGACATTTGGCGTTCAGGGCAGAAGATGGGGAAAAAGGGTAAAATCAATTAACCTCCAGCAGCAACAGGACCCCACCCCAATCCCCCCGTGGCCTTCTGCAGGGATTTCTTCTTTCAAGGTTTGCTTCTCAGTAAAAGCACTCTCTTCTAGAAATATGGGCAGGGAAATGAGTTGATCTCCTCTTTCCAGGTCCTAACAAAGAGGGACTACGATCAAACACCCAACCCCCTTGAACTTCAAGGGAAGGGGGATTTAAAACCAGACCTGAGTGTTGGTCTGATTTACTGAGCTCCAGCTTAGCAATATGTTCCTTGTCGACACTTGTGTCACCAGAGCTACCACCATTCAGGCTTTCCCATCACTGGAGGTTTTTAAGAACAGATTAGATAGACCTATCCAGGATGGACGAGATTTACTCGGCCAACCTCAGCACAGGGGGCTGGACTTGACTTCTAGAGGTCCCTTCCTACATTTCCGTGATGCAGCCCCTTGCCAGCAGTCTCAGTAGAAGATTGATCTCCCTTCTCCAGCTGAGCATCAAGATGTCCATGCTAGAAAAGATGCAAGTTAGTCCAACTTCTGCTTCCCCCTTCATGATCAGGAGCAGAACAGCAGGCAGAGGAGGAAGACACGTACCTCCCCATTCGAATCAATAGACCCTTCTGTAGAGTGACACTACACTTTTTGTGAAAACTGGCATATTATTCCACAGTGAAAACAAACCCTATTCTTTCTGTCAGCAAAACACACTTGATCCTGTAAAGAGCAGCATTTCTGGGCATTCAGTAGCAGCCAAGCTCATGATGGGAAAAATAACAGGTGTTTGTCAGGCACTCCTTGTTTATTCACAGTACTTAAAATAATTGCTTAAAAAAATCCTATAGAGATTTAATTTTCCATGCTACTGCATTTAAAAAAACAACAACTCTGAGCTGAGCTCTCTTTAATCGAATGCAATTCATTACGAAAGAGGTGTTCTTTCTGTTGTGGTAGCAAAGAAACCCACGTATGAAAGCTCCCAAGGAAAGAACGTTCAAGCCAATTCCTACCTAGAACCCTAGACACCCAAACACACAGCCCCTTTCACTGGGCTTTCAAGGTGGGAATGTTTCAATAGCCAAAGCATCGTTTTATTGTCAAGTCCATGAAAAGGCAAAGGACTGAATTCCTGCAATCTGTTCCCTCGGTCCGGCCTCTCCTTCTCTCTGTCTATTGGAAAGAAATGACAGCATACAGCGAGACTGTCGCTTTACCTCCAGCTCTGGGGTAGATGCTCTCACCCCTACCAATGCCCCAGAGACAAATCTCATGTTCCCCTCTCCCCGTGCTCCCATGGAAAATAATTTGCTGCTAGATCTGACCAATAGCAGATTACTTCCCATTGCTGGCTCAACTGTACAGGCTGATGCATTGGTGGGGGCAGGGGGAATATAGTCAGGGCTCCACCAATTCCCACCATCCCCACAAGGTTGGGCCTCAACAGCCTGGTGAGACCTTGCATGCGTTTTGTCACGAGAGCGCTCTGTGTCTGTATGTGTGTCTAGTTAATAGAGAAGGTGCTGGTAGATGGTGCTCCAGTGTATGATGCATGGCTCCTGGGGACCCATAAAACTTTTTGTTGTGGGTACAAAGAGGAAGCCATTCGCAGTGCGCACCAGCTCAGAACAGGCTTTGCTGAGCTTCTGAATCTTCGTGCCCCACATGGGACCAGGGCACTCAAGGGGCCCTGCTCAGGAATGCTGCGTCCTTGTGCTTTGCAGCAGAGCTTGGTGGGGGGAATCCGGGCACAACAGGACTTGTCAGGAGGAAGTTTAAGCGAGCAAGACCTGCTCTCCACCCGCTAGTTTCAGGCAGAAGGGGAGGCTTGTTACGGGAAGAGAATACTGCCATGTCTCTGACCCAGCTAGGGTCACAAAGCGTTACAAGTCTCATGGGACAGCCTGATGCTGGGACCTTCCCAGGCTTTTTTATTCCCATTTTACTGTGCCCACAAGGTGCTCGGCCTGTCGCAGAACACAGGGTGGGCCCCTCCCTGGAGAGCTGACTGTCTAAGTGATGGACAGAACAGACACAATAGGCTGTAGTACGTGCCGGGAAGGGGCAGAGATTGAGTTACAGACACAGGATTGTTATCTGCATTATAGTAATGCTTAGAGTCCCAAATGGAGATGGGACCTTTGTGTACTGTCAGCTCCTGTCCCAAGGAGTCTGCAACATCAGCAAATGAGAGTCCGAGAAGCTGAAAAGAGGCCCCGAGAGGGGAAACAATAATAATACATATCTTCAAAGTGCTTTGCCTAGGTGGTCAGGTCAGTATCAATATCCTCAGGGGGTTTTTTTTTTGTTTTTGTTTTTTTTTTTACAGATGGGGGAAACTGAGGGAAAAGAAGGGATATGAATTGCCCAGACCTCCCACCAGAGCTGGGAATAGAACCTGGAGCCTCAGTCCAGTGCTTTGACCACCAGCCACACTGCCTTGGCCAGGCATGGGTTTCAGAGCAGGTCAGTGAGTACTCAGTTGTTTAGTTCAGGTCCATGCATGGCTGCAGGTAGTGGTGGGCATGTGACTGTCATGACTGAACAAGGAACCACAGTTGGGAAGTACCACTCACCTATTCCCTAATTTTCAGCAGAGCCCTCTAATGAGACCTTGTAACTTTGATAAGACCTAGACCAGGAGAGCAGAGAACAGGTGAGACTGGAGTGGAAGGACAGGGCAGGGGCAGAACAGGCCCCTCTACCCACATTACACAATCAGCACAGTTGGAGGCAGGGATGAGTGGCTGAACTTGGGGTACTGCAGTATCAGGAGACAAACGTTCTGCCGGAAAACTGAGTGGAGCGACTGGGAAGTCCATCCCCCCCACCAGTCGGAGGATCACAGAGAGCAGCAGCTGTGCTGGAACACAGTCAACAAGAGAGGGGTAGCTACAGGCAGCCGCATCATTAATATGTCTATCCAGGAACATGGGCGACAGTCTGCAACGCTGGACGAAAAAACACAAAGAAGGGGAAAAGGAGGGTAAAAAGAAAAAGAGGAAATTATGCAAATTAGGAGTGAGTCAGATGACGACTCAGCAGCCATGGGGATGACTAATAAAAGAGTGGCACAGATTACAGCCAATTTAGCTCACTTCAGCAAGGGTGAAGAAAAATGAAATTACAAACTGGACACAATGAATAGCCAAGCAAACGAACGAGGAGCAGCCACTGCAGACATGGGCTCTGGAATTACCTGCAAGGATGGGAGGCACCCCTGGAATCCAATAGTGTAGCTAGTGGGGTTCAGTGGAAGCAGCCGCTTCCCCTCAGGTCAGCAGGTGAAGAAGCGGCACCTGCCGGCTGGCGCAGCCAGCAGTGCAGCCGGAGAAGCCATGGGGCAGCAGCGGCAGACTGGCATGGAAGTGGCGCCTGCCGACCGGCATTGCCAGCAGCACAGCTGGAGGAGCCATGTGGGGGCAAAAGTTGTGGCCGGAGGAGCGAGGGGGCTGGCTCCTTGGCTCAGGCTTGGCGGCCAAGCGCTCCCCCGCCCCCTGCTTATGCGGTGGGTGGGGGGAGGCCAAGGGGCCCCTGTGCCTTTAAGGCCGCCTGGCTGGTGAGCTCCAGTTGGGGGGCATGGCCAGAGAAGGAGCCAAGGGGTGCGTGACCAGAGGAGGAGCCAAGGGGGGGGTGCCTTTTTTATGTTTGCTCCCCCTACACTGAAAACCTGGCTATGCCACTGCTGGAATCTCAAGTCAGGCAATGTTTGAAAAACTAGCAGCTGCATGGCTTGGTGATTCAAATGCTTTGGGTTTGGGTTTTTTTGGGGGCAGGAGGAGGGTCGGGGGGTTCAGTGTGAGCACACCATTTTTGATGTTGCAGAAGGGCACGTTTAGGAGCAATTCCAGTGAGGCCAGAGTAGCGGCTTGACGGTGATTGTGGGAGAGCAGCATCCCAAAGGAAGGAGGATGCGGAAGGAGGCATGCAGGGGCTTGGGCAGGAAGAATTAAAGAGGTGTGGACAGTGGAGGAGCAGAGAGGACAGAGTGGAACATGAAAGGAAACCAGCTCAGAAGGCTGTGCATGTTGCAAGGAGAAATAGTCTGAACTTGCTGCACCGAACTGTGGGGAGGAAACAAAATGACTCAAAAAGGGGAATGACATGGCCAAGCAACGCTGAGCCGTATTTGGCTGGAGATTTCTGAATAATGTAACACCTTGCACTTCTATATTGCCTTCTGCCCAAGCTTTCAAAGCACTTTATAGATGTGAATGAACTGCTGGAGTCCACTCTTGCATTCCTTGTGCATCCCTCTGCTGACATCAAGAGGAGTTTGCATTCAAGGCCTGAGCCCTCCCACTTTCCATAAGCCCAAATGACAGTAAATCACCCAAACTTTTCTGGTTCTTTCATAGCCAAGCACTGGTCTGCTCTGAAAAGTGACGCATGGGGGCAAACCCCCACGTAAACAAATACCTATCAAAGGCATCCTGTGCATTTTACTACCCACCAAGCACTCTTTGTTCAAGTGACCCAGAAGCAGATGTACTCGCATGAATCTCTTTTGCAGCACAGGCATTTACTGCTCTGTATACGGTACTTATCCCAGCTGGAAGGTTATTGGTTACTCAGCATTTTCTCTGCAAAGGCATTGCATTAGCCCTGCTCCAGCAGTGGGGATTATAACCTAACAATGACGATGACCAGGCAGCTGAGTGTCAAGGATTTACGAGCAGGCAAAGGAAAGAAGAATTATAGGTGGCCAGTCCCCATGACAGAACCGTCATATATTTCGCTAACGAAGTGCGTGACAGCAGCTCCATAAATTCACATAGTAACAGAAGCAAGCAGCAGCTTCTCACTGCAGTTATTTAAGGAGCCAAGAAGCACTTTGTGCTTATTGCAGAAGTTCACAGTTGGTTAAAAATAAGCCTGGCGAAGATGTTACTTTTAGACAGTGGCTCATTTAAGATTTTCACTAAAGATACCATGATACATCCCCTCTCCCATCCTTCTATTCACAAACAAGCTCTCCTAGGCGGCATTTAGATGATAAGCTACCAAGACAGGATCCTGTCTATTGCCTCATAAAAATCAAGCAAAGTCAAGGTCCCGGGTAAGAAATATTTGGCCATATTCAATGAGCAGCAGCTCAAAAACAGGCTTTGGAAAATTAGTTTGCTGCAAGATGCTAAATATCTAAAGCCGTTTTCACTCAGTTACAACTGCTACAGAAAATAAACCCCAACATCATTCACAAGGTATTGAATTCTGCTTTTTAATGCTCTCTCATGATTAGATTATTTGCAGCATCTGACTGTTAAATTAGCAAATAAAAACAGTGTGTGTTAACATCTTTTTGTAAAAAGGAGGGGGAAATGGCTCTTAAACATGAATGGCAAAGCAACAAATACAGGGAGTCCTCAACCTCCTGAGGTTCGAGTTATGACGAATGGTACTTATGATACTTATAAATTGTAGGGCTGTTGATTAATCCCAGTTAACTCACACAATTAACTCAAATTTAATTGCGATTAAAAAACATTAATAGCGATTAATTGCAGTTTTAAGTGCACTATTAAACAATAGAATACCAATTGAAATGTATTACATATTTTGGATGCTTTTCTACATTTTCATAAATATTGTATTCTGTACTGTAATTGAAATCAAAGGGCATATTATTTTTGATGACAAATATTTGCACTGCAAAAATGATAAACAAAAGAAATAGTATTTTTCAAGTCACCTCATACAAGTACTGTAGTGCAATCTCTTTGTCCTGAAAGTGAAACTTACAAATATAGTTTTTTTGTTACATAACTGCTGTCAAACAAAACAATGTAAAACTTCAAAGCCTACAAGTCCACTCAGTCCTATGTCTTGTTCAGCCAATCACTCAGACAAAGAAGTTTGTTTACATTTGCAGGAGATAATGCTGCCCACTTCTTATTTACAATGTCACTAGAAAGTGAGAACAGACATTTGCATGGCACTTTTGTAGCCGGCATTGCAAGGTATTTACCAGCCAGATATGCTAAACGTTCGTATGCCCCTGCATGCTTCGGCCGCCATTCCAGAGGACATGCTTCCATGCTGATGACACTCATTAAAAAAATGCATAAATTGAATTTGTGACTGAACTCCTTGGGGGGAAATTGTATGTCTCCTTCTCTGTTTTACCAACATTCTGCCATATATTTCATGTTATAGCAGTCTCGGATGATGACCCAGGCTGTTGCTCATTTTAAGAACACTTTCACTGCAGATTTGACAAAATGCAAAGGTCTCAGTGTGAGATTTCTAAGGATAGCTACAGCACTTTACCCAAGCTTTAAGAATCTCAAGTGCCTTCCAAGATCCGAGAGGGACGAGGTGTGGCCCATGCTTTCAGAAGCCTTAAAAGAGCAACACTCTGATGTGGAAACGACAGAACCCGAACTGGTTTTCCATCAAAAATCAGCCTTCTGCTGGTGGCATCTGACTCAGATAATGAAAATGAACATGCATCAGTCCACACTACTTTGGATTGCTACTGAACAAAACCCGTCATGAGCATGGACACATGTCCTCTGGAATCGTAGTTGAAGCATGAAGAACATATGAATCTTTAGCACATCTGGCATGTAAATATCTTGTGACGCTGGCTACAACAGTGCCATGAGAACATCTATTCTCTCTTTCAGGTGACATTGTAAACAAGTAGGACTGAGTGGATTTGCAGGCTCTAAAATTTTACGTTTTTTTAATGCATTTTTTGTACATAATTCTGTTTGAAAGTTCAACTTTCACGATAAAGAGATTGCACTAAAGTACTTGTATTAGATGAATTGAAAAATACTACTTCTTTTTGTTTTTTTACACTGCAAATACTAGGAATAAAAAATAACTAAAGTGAGCACTGTACACTTTGTATTCTGTGTTGTAACTGAAATCAATATATTTGAAAAAGTAGAAAACACCCACAAATATTTAAATAAATGGTATTCTATTATTGTTTAACAGTGTGATTAATCGTTTGACAGCCCTAATAAACTGAAATCCTGTTTCGACTTTCCGATGTCAGTTTCAACTTTCCGATACTCGAGCTGACATTGTTCCTATGGGAAAATCGAGTTACGACGTTTCGACTTAAGACATGATTTTCAGGAACCGATTGTGTCATAAGTCCGAAGACTTCCTGCATACAATTCTTCATTACTTATGTGTTACTCTCCTTTATGTCATCTAAGGACTCTATTTTTTTAAAATCCCTGTTTCAACATAAGAAATACCAGATTTCATTGAACACGTCTGTTCTCTCTTTTAGACTCATAGACTCATAGGTCAGAAGGGACCAATCTGATCATCTAGTCTGACCTCCTGCACAAGGCAGGCCACAGAACCCCACCCATCCAATTTTATAACAACCCCTATCCCGGGACCGAGTTATTGAAATCCTCAAACTTGGTTTGAAGACCTCAAGCTGCAGAGAAACCACCAGCAAGCGACCCGTGCCCCACGCTGCAGGGGAAGGCGAAAAACCTCCAGGGCCCCTGCCAATCCGCCCTGGAGGAAAATTCCTTCCCGACCCCAAATATGGCGATCAGCTAAACCCTGAGCATGTGGGCAAGAGTCACCAGCCAGCACCCAAGAAGGAATTCTCTGCAGTAACTCAGTTCCCATTCCATCCAACATCTCCCTGCAGACCATTGAGCAGGCCTATCTGGTGGTAATCCAAGATCAATTGCCCAAATTAACAATCCTATCATAACATCCCCTTTTCCTGGAGGGCTTTGCAGCACTTGGACAGTAACATCACAGCTAGAGGAAAACCCTGAACTTTCCTAATTTAAAATTAAATATTAGAAATGGTCAGAAAACGTCACATTCCCACTCCCATGGAAAGTTTAAACCTTTCAGTGAAAAACCAAAAGCTGAAAGTTCCCATCTGAAAACAGAAAATTTGGATGTAGAAATGACATCACAGTGCTTGGTGAGAGTAGTAATTCATGTTCCTCATTGCCCCTCATTCTCCTCTATGGCCCTGGCTGGACTACATCTCCCAGGGTACACCATGGGCCCTCCGCTTGCTGAGTAATCATGGGAGCCCCTGACCCACCATGGGAAATGTAGTCCAGCTGGGGAACGTAGCCCAGAGAGAAGAATGGGAGCATGAGACATTTGAACTACAGCTCCTATCAGACACCACAATGGCATTTCCAAACCAAAATTTTCCACTTTTGGGGTGTTTTCTTTTTTGATGAAAAGTTGAATTTTTCCAGAGAAAGTAGCTAACTGTGTGAAAAATTGTTTAGTTGAAGGCCCAGTTTTCCATCAAACAGTTTGAACGGAAAATGTTCAGCCACCCTTACTACACATCTCTTCCTCACTTGAGAGGCTGGGAGAACAGAACCCTGTTTTCAGTCTTTAGTGGTGGCTGGTGTCCCGTTAGCTCCTCCAGAAGACAGCCAACTGCTTCTTTATTCGGTCACTTGCATCCTACCATCAGAAATAGCCTAAAGTGCTACAAAAGTTTTTACACACATTATTCATTGCTAAGCAGCTCAGGAAGGAAATTTACAGCTCTGAATTGCAAGAAGTCTGTAGTGCCTCCCTCCCTTGCAGGACACCACTGAAGTACAGTGAGTCACACAGTACAGGAAGCACTTGCAGAGCCACACGATCTTCTGTCTATCCGCCTTCGGTTCCATGCAGTGCTTAAACAAATCTCAGAGCTTCTACTCTGGGATGCTCTTCATTACTCTCTGCACACATCCAGCCGCAGGTGGCTATTTACCCCTGAGCACGTCAGAGACATTGATCAGATGATCAAGGAGCCAGTGTGAAAAGACTCACTGTAGGGCAGTTGTTTTCAACCTTTTTTCATTTGCGGACCCCTAACAACTTGCGAATGGAGGTTTGGACCCCTTTGGAAATCTTAGGCCTGGTCCTAAGGGGTCTGTGGACCACAAATTGAAAATCACCACTGTAGGAGAATCCTCCCCACGTTCACAGCCAGGCCCTGGAATACCAGCTACACAACTCTGAACACATCAATTGTCCATCCAGGCTCAGATCAAGAACTCTGACTAGGAATGAACATTGCAGCTGTACCAGCAGAGCTACATGGGAGGACCAGGGCTCAGAGTAAAGGGTGCAGAAGGGAAGAATTCAAGTGCTTGTGCAGAACTGCATGGAAGACCCAAGACTGGACCAACAGGGTCAGCGGAGAGATTTTTTCATATAGAAAGCTTAACAAGAACCCACCCACATTATTACATTTCCCCACCTACAAGTGGCGGCTGGCATTCGGCAAATTCACACCCCCTGCCGCCATACACACACACCAACTGCCATATAAAGAATGCAATTAATCTCTTTAAACAAATACACCCACTGTAGAAGACATTACTGGTTATGGTATCATAGCTTCTCAGCTTCTACTTGGACATTGTCGACTCTTCTTTTATCTGTTATTAAAAGGGTTTGACCGGGACATGTGTGTTCACCTCAACTGATCAACTTGTGCAAAACTAGTTCTAAAATTAAGTCCACATTGACAAGTTTGTTTTTCAAATGATAAAATCTTAACACCAAAGAGTGCTGCAGGACGCCTACTGTCAGAGTATTTAAACCCAGGGGAGTTTGTATTTATTTTTTACATACACACGAGCAATGTGTACATATATACACATACATGCACACATGGACATTACACAAATAATAAAAAAGCACTTCCCAAGTGCTTTACATCTGTAAATCTCAAACCATATCTCCTTATCTTTCATTTTACAGCTAGAATCCAGATTTCATTATGTTAACCTCATTTTTCCTTCTGATTGTCGGTTGGGAATTTCTCAGAGATTTTTTTTGGTAAGAAAATGCCAATTTGTCAAACCAAAACTTTTGCAGGAACATATCAGTTAATAGAATTATTCCAGTTTGACACTAGAGTGTCAAAGAGCAGAATATGACCTGCCATTGCTTTGTGCTACTTGGTTTTTATTATTTCTCTTTCTCTATATAAAGCTTCAATTAAAGTTCTAGTTAAAATAATGGTCGTACTTTCAGGTTACAGTTCCCAAGGGAAGACACTGAAGAGCATTATTAAATCCACAGCAAACGTAGGACACACATTACAAGCAAGATGGCAGCTAGTTATTCTTCACGAACAGAGAGGTAGAGTATTGAAGAGGGGACAGATGGCTGCCCTCTCCCTTTACTTTGGCACAAATATCAGATTAAAAAGGGAAAGGTTATTAACCAAAGGGAATTGCCTGTTTTGTAGAGGAAAGCTTTCTGAGGCAGAGTTGAGACACTAACTTTAAGAAGGTTAATTGTCTCGTGGTGGAAAACTGTCTATTACTATTATTATGATGGACTCTTAGGGCAGAGGTGAAAGTAAGATGCCCCGGGCCGTTTAAATCACTGCCTGAGCCCCAGGGTAGTGGCGGCGGTGTTCCGGCAGCGATTTAAATGGCCAGGGGCTCCAGGAGCCAGTACCACAGCAGAGATCCGGGCCCTTTAAATCTCTCCCAGAGCCCTGGGATCGCGGCAGCAGGGAGCCCCCAGAGCTCCGCCGGTGATTTAAAGGCCCGGGGCTCTGCGGTGGTAGTGGCGGCTGGAGCCCCAGCCCCTTTAAATCGCCCCTGATCGCCACTACCACAGCTGGAGCCCCGGGCCCTTCAAGGGCCCATGGATTTAAAGGACCGCCTCTTCTGGTTGAGGCCCCACCCTCCAGCTCAGAACTCCGGCGTACTGCTAAGTCCTTTAAGTTACTTTCACCCCGTCTTAGGGGGAAAAAAAAATCAGTCTGACACGTAAAGCCAGATAACGAAGCAAGACAACTGAGCTGATTGGCTGACAGCCACAGGTTTATAATTGGAAAAATTGGCATTAGAAAAATAGAGATGGGTACAGCCAATGGTGAGACCTGTCTGGGCTGTCACAGTACAGCAATGGCACCTATCAGACAGAAGAACACTAGCTGTTTGGGCAGAGATCAGGAAATCAACTTTACAATGGGCCCATAAGCCCAGGTTTCTGACTAGGACAGGCTTGGGAATGCAGGGGACAAAACTGCCACAGGAGCTGGACTTAGCCTGTGGAACTCACTCCCTCATGAGATAAGAATGAGCACTGGCCTAAGAGCATCCACAGTTCTAACAGTTATGGTTAGAACTATGAAGATTACGATTAGACACGGTCAGAAAATGGGGTTTTCTATGGAAAAAGTCAACTTGTTATTTTTTCCCCTAGGTCTTCCTTCTTCAGTTTTTTGTTTTGATGAAGAGTCAGTTTTCCATGGAAAGCAGACACTTGTCTCAAAAGAATTTGTTTAGTCGAAAACCCGGTTTTCCATTGAAAAGCATTTCGACTAGCCCTAATTACAACATAACGGAAAGCCTTAGAAGAGAGAAACTCACCTACTTCAGGGCACAAACCAGTCTCTAACTAACGGGGTTTCAGAAGGGACTTTCCCTGAGCTCAGGTTCTCCCATCACTACCCTAAAACAGCTGATATTAGCCACTGTCAGGGCCAGATTCCTGGAGCAGCTGGCCATTGGTCAGATTCAGTCTGGCTATTCGTATGTTCAGAACTAAAAAGCAACACTCTTCATTTCACTTAGCTTGACCTCCATGAGCTCTTCATGCACAAGTAAGCAAACCACAAACCTCCATGCTGCTCGGGGGGAAAGCGAGAAAGAGCCTTCTCTTTTGCAACCCCTGCATCTGCAGCAGCCCTGCTAGCTCAGCCTTGCTGGCTCTCCATCTCCTCTGATCAGATCCCACCTCAACTTCCATGGTCTCCCCTTGCCAGAGCCTTTTCCAAACAACAGCTGGCAAGAGAAATCAGCTGGAACTGTACTGAACTCTGTGAAATGCATCTAGAGACTGTTTATATGGGTGTTGTCCCCATGCTATGGCTCTGGTTCTCTCACAGACACAGACTGATGAAGGCTGAATATTAGCATTCAGATTTATAAAAATGCTAACATGGTCACTTTTATATATCCTAGGCGCCCTCGACATCTTAAAATATACCCTAAGCTCAGCTACGTGAGAACCTACCATAAATCCCGTGCTAGTGATTCCCCCAATCACAATCACTCCCACCCCTTCTCAATTTCCTTGCAGGAAGGAGGAAGAGAGCAGTGCTGGCAACAGAGTGAAACTCCATCTCCCGGGGAAGCAGAGCTCTGACTCAGCAGCTCTCCACAGATCTCCCTGGGGAGCCGAGAACTTGCAGCCTCGAGGGAGAGATTGCAGCTCTTGGCTTTTCTGCCTTATTTTTTCCTGACGGGTTTGCCCCTAAGGCCCCGAAAGGACTCTCACCCTTCATGGTCCCACGTGGTACCTGTAAGTGCGCTAATCAAAGGATCCTCTTACTGCAATTTCAGCTTCCTGTGCTTTAATGGACGGCATGTGAACCATCTTACCCAGGGTGGATGCCACGGTCTTCAGTTACCTCGCAGAAATGTAGCCGCTGTGACCTAACGGGTTTGTAAGCAGCTCTGGGATGCTTCATGAATGTGAAAGCAGGGGGATTCTCCCAGTGGAGCCCAGCACGTAGCTCTCCCCTTTGCATCAAGCTTTAAATACCTCAACGTGTCTGGCCCTGTCGATTGGAACTGACGATATAAGCTTCCTTGAGTCTATCTGGAAAGGCCCATGGAAAGGAATCATCACACTCCCACAGAGCTCAACCTCAGAAGAAGTTGCCAGACTGTTAACTCATCACAGCCCTGCTGCGACATAGAGAGGATGCAGCAGACATTGTTATCCCCACTGTACAGATGGAGAAATAGAGGCATACAGAGGCGAAGCAACTTGCCCAAAGACACACAAGTGCGTGGCTGAGTGGACCCATTCAGGGCCTTCGCTACAAGGCCAGCTTTCCTCTGGGAGGGGCTCACCAGTGGGAAATGCAGGTGAGCAAGATCAGAAGCAGACCCAAAGTGTCTCAAGTTGGGCCCTGGGAAAATGGAGGCAACTTTTCAAAAGTTTGGCTGCTATGTGGGCTACCTCCACAGGGGAAAGAGGGACTGCGCTGAGGAGCTGATCTCCATTCCTTGCTCAGCAGCATGGCATCTGGCCAAGAGACCAGCAGCCTCACCCCAAGACCTGGCTTTTAAGCTGTCTGCAGCCTATTGCTTAAGGACAAGAGGAGACAGGATGGATGTGTTTCGGTGACATGGCTTGATTCATACCCAGAGACATGTTTAGAGTCATCGCTCCAGACAGGGCAGGCTTACGTCACTAGGATGCTTGTTCTCATGAATGCAGCAGTGGAGTTTGTGCTTTCTAGCCCCTGCAGAACGTCTCACAAATCAGAATCTGCCCAAGCTCCTGGGAACGCATTTGAGATGGGGGAAAAAAAGAGGCAGAGGATGACATGAGCTTGCTACCTACGTAAGCGCTTTCTGTTGTGTCTCTCGACAGGGCCCAACACAAGAGGGCCCCAAACCAGGACTGGAGCACTCCTAGGTGCTACAGTAATACAATCACAATGGAGAAGCAGCTGCTGCAAAGGCTGGTGGGAGTAGCAACAACAAGGGCTAACGTGGGGGCTGACTGGTAACATGCATGGCCCTGGCCTTCAGTCATTAGGGTCAGGCCTGTCCAGCAAGCACTGGCATTCACCCTCCGTGCTGGTCAAAGGGCCTTGAGATGACCCTTGGAACCCCTTAAAGCACTGAAGTCCTGGGATCTTATTTGTAGTCACTAGAATAGGGTAGTCGACACCCATGTTACCAGCTAATTGCCACAGAGGTCAGGAAGGGACCCCCCCGCCCACCCCGAGGCACAGTATTGGGCCCAGGACTAATTCCAAGTTGCATCTCCCTCAGCAATTATCACTAGTCTCCCAGGGCATTGGAGCTGCGCAGCACTCTGTCAGGATACCAGCACATAGCGCGGGTCCCTCCAAGGGAATGAAGATCCTAGTCACTTCTGGGGCACCTGTCCCCCTACGTGAACTCTGCTGGCAGGGCTAACAGCGGCAGTGAAGAACCAGGCTAATCCCATACAGCGTTCTTCACAGGAGAAGGGCAGTTTTAGCTCCATCTCTAATTCTAGAGGATTTGTTTTTAATGGAGCTGATTTTTTGTTCAGTTTCCCTAAGGGTCTGGTTCCATTGAACTGTGTCTGAACTGAGGATGAACGGCTCTGGGCCAGATCCTCAGCTGGGGTCAAATCACATCACGCCACTTGCCCTGCTGACTCCACTAACAGCGTCCCTAGGCCAGTTCACACCGGCGGAGTTCTGCCTGAAAATGTCAGTGTGATAAAGTCTTCCCACTTTCGTGCCTAGACTGTTTGCCACGTGTAACAAACTTAAAGCACTTTTCGCAAAGGGAGCTGAGTGCCATTTTACAGGGTAGGGAAAATGAGGCACAAGGCGATGTAGTGACTTACCCAAGACCATGCAGTCAACCAGCTGCACAGTCAAGAGTGTGACCTAGATCTCCTGCCTCCCAGCCTAGACCACACTCATTACACCCACTCACTCGACAGACTGTGGTTGAGTCCAAGCCTTCTCAGTCTGGAGCCTCCTCATCACGATGCTTCCCTTACCATGAACTCTGCAGAATGTGACAAGATCTCTATTGGGAGCTGCAGTTAGGAGGACAGGACCCCAAGCTGCCAGGAAAATGGCTATGGAGGAGATCAGGCCTCTACTGTGGGCAGGGATGTGTCCGAAGGGGAGCTGTTTCCTTCCCATCTGGCTCTGCTGCTGAAGGGAGAGAGAGGACACCTTTTGGCAACCAGAATGATTAGGGGTATGGAACATCTTCCATATGAGGAGAGATTAATAGCACTGGGACTTTTCAGCTTGGAAAAGAGAAGCTAAGGGGTGATATGATTGAGGTCTATAAAATCATGACTGGTTTGGAGAAAGTAAAGGAGGAAGTGTTATTTACTCCTTCTCATAACACAAGAACTAGGAGTCGCCAAATGAAATTAATAGGCAGTAGGTTTAAAATAAATAAAAGGAAGTATTTCTTCACACAACGCACAGTCAACCTTTAGAACTCCTTGCCGGAGGATGATGTGAAGGCTAAGAAGCTGGGAATGGGCAACAAGGGATGGGTCACTTGGTGATTCCCTGTTCTGTTCATTCCCTCTGGGGCACTTAGCACTGGCCACTGTTGGAAGACAGGACACTGGCTGTAGACGGGCTGGACTCACCCCTGCGGCGCCTCCTGCTGGTTGTCTTCGGGAATTAGCTCAATCCAGCCTGGAGCGCCCTCTGCAGGCAGGTGATCCTCCTTCTAGCTACTGGCCCCTGTGTCCCTCCCAGGACCCCAGTGCCTCTTTTAACTGGGTCTCCCCTCCCTGGGGAACCCCCAACCCACTATCCCCACTCTGCCTCAGTATTGACTACTGCCCGGTCTCCACCTAGCCCCCGTTCACTGGGGCACACTGCAATATCAGCTGCTCATCATAGGCAAAAGGGTTTGGACCTGCTGCCTTTGCCTACCCCTGGGATGCCCCCTGCAACCCCCAGTACCTCTTGCCTTCTGCTAGGCCACAGCCTGGGGCTTTCCAGGCTGGAACTCCCCAGCTCCTCTGCCTTTCCCCAGCCCTGCTCCACTCTAGGTACCTTGTCTAGCTCCCTGCAGCCAGGCCCTTCTCCCTCTACAGGCAGAGAGAGACTGTCTGGGTTCCTGGCTCACTGCCTCTTATAGGGGTCAGCTGGGCCTGATTGGGACCTGGCCACAGCTGGGCCTGCTTTCTCCTAATCAGTCCAGGCTTCTTGCCCCAGCTACATCCTTCTCCTGGGCTGTTTTAAGTCCTGAAGGACTGGAGTGGGTAACCACCCCACTACACTGGCCTAGATGGGTCTTTGGTCTGACCCAGTGTGGCCCTTCTTATGTTCTTAGAACGTAGTGGAGCCTCCGGCTCAGGGCTAGCCCTATCCACAGGTCGATAAATTAAGAACTGGCCACAATCCAGGGATTTAAACTCAAACTCAACTTTAGGATAGTTTTGGGGTTAACTTTCTCCCCTCATTTTCGCTCAGCATCTCTGCCAGCAGAAAACACAATGTGAGAAACAATCATCTTAATACATAAAGACTGGCATTTAACCTCCTTGATAAAGGCTGTGCATGCATATCCAGAATGACCAGAAGCAGGAAGTACTAGACATCTCGCAACAAATCTTGTTTGTGTTGATTGTAAAGCCAGAAAGCGTCACTATGATCATCTGGTCAGATAAGAATCAACTTTTTGAGGAGCTCATTGGAGAGGAACCTCTGTCCTTTTGAGGTTCATCCATCACTCATCTGTATTTTCTATAAACAGTAGTGTTTAGAGGCCCCAACCAAGATGAAGGGCACATCGTGCTGGGTGCTGCACAGACACACAGTGAGAGGGTTCCTGCCCCAAAGAACCAAGATGGACAAAGGGTGAGAAGGAAATGGAGGGAGACTCGACTTGGCAAAGTCGTGGCGGTCGCTGCAGAGCCAGAACAGAACCCAATTCAGAGGCCCTGTCAGGTGCCCGATCCACTAGAGTCTAGACCAGGAGTTCTCACAACAATTTTTTTGGTGGCCTCAGAGTGCAACCACCAACTCTTGCTGGCTGCCAGGCTAACAATTTTTTCCTAAAATACTCAATTAACTTTAGGAAGAACAAATAAATATGCACATAGGTATGTCCAAATCATTGTCATTATTTATGTAGGGTTTTTTTCCAGACTCGCTGATAAAAATAATGTACAGTTATCTATTCTTTAAGGAACCTACACAGAATAGAAACACAAATAAGGCACTTGGTGTGTTCTTATCTTTTTGTTGTTGTTTCTTTTGCTTTTTTGGTTGCACTTTTTTTTCTTCTAAGACTTCCTAGCTGGTCAGGCTTCTGCTGTGAAAAGTGATATTTGTATGTTTGTTAATATCACTTTTCTGAACAAACTTACTCAACTCCTGGGACAAATTTAAGTCCCGAATGGGGAGGTGGGCAGGGAAGCAGCGGGGGCCCAGGGGTGGTGAGCCTGGAACCAGAGCCTGCCACCACGTAGACAGAGCTGAAGCCTGCCTCCCCTCACCTACCCCTGAGAAAGTGGGGAATTCACCAGCTGCCTGCACCCCCAGAGTTTCTCTCTCTGGAGGGGGGCAGGGCCCAACCACTGCTGGTGGCCCTGGGACAGGGGTGACTGCTTTGTGCACACACCCCCTATCACAGCAAAGTATCCAAACCAGTGAGACGATGCCACTCACCATGTGAAGCCATCTCCTCCTGCCCAGTTCACTTGCAACCTGAAAAAGCCAAGTCAACGCAGGGACCAACTCATCTTTTGAAGAAAGGCAAATTTGCCCTAAAGAACGCAGACAGAACATTGTCCCTACAGAATTTCCCTCCCAATGCAGCCATCTGCCGGATCTCCTTCCTCTGGTTTAGTCCCTTAATATGACAACGTACTGGGACGTCTGGCACAGATGGCAGTGCCCGGTCTGGGTCACCAGTGCTTTAAGAATGTATATGTTCACATACATACAGATACAGAATCCTACCCAGAGTGATAAGGCAGTGTGGTCTAGCAGACGTGGCACTGGAATGGGAGTCAGGATATCTGGGTTCTGTAATGCTCACGGTCACATAGTGGCTTGTTTAAATCTCAGAATGTTACTTCATCTCTCTGACTCAGTGTCACTATCTACAAAATGGTGATAACGAAACTTCTTTATACATTCATCTGCGATCCTCAGATAAGTGCTAAGTGTTAATTATTACTACATCAACAAGCACCATTTAAGTGGAGCTGACATCTGTGTGATTAACTGCATTATAAAATGATAGATCATTTCACCTAAACTCTGCCCACTAATCTGTATTTGCCTGGACTCGTTCCAACATTCCAGGCTCTTAAGCAGCTTTAAAAACAAAAACAAAACAAAGAACACCACAAACCACAAAAATATTTCTTTGCAAATGTGAGATTTCACCACAAAGACCACTGGTCTGAGGTGCAGGATAGGGAATATTCAGCCCTGGACCTGTGACAGGTTTAAGGCCCGTCTCATGGACTAGCATAGCTAGCAACAGAAACTTTAACTCACTGGAGAATGTAGTTGTATTTATCTGCACATAATTCTGGGTGCTATAGAGAGGCATGGTTCCTGGTAAACGTGAGGAACAAAGCTGGATCTTGAGCTGTGTGCAAACCTGTCTCCAATTTGTAGTTTGCGTTAATAAATGTCACCTATTTAAGCCAGGATAATTCTATATATCATGACAGAGGCACACCACAAATCCCCTTTTCCAACAGGATTCAGATTTTGTTCTACCCTAGCAAAGTCACACGACTCTGATACTTGAAAATATTTTGTAAATATTGTCGATGCCTGTCCCTAAACACGGTTGTAATCTCTCTCTCCTTTTAAGCCAGTACAACTGGACTCAGGGTAACTAAGGGAGCCTGGATGTATAGGCAGCATGATATAAAAAGGCAGTCTAAGCAAAACTGCCTGAAATATTAAAAAAACATAATGGTGATTATATGCTATTAAAATACATGAGTGTGTGTGTGTGTGTGTGTGTAAATATTTCATTTGTATTTATTTGGAATGATCTCAGGAGTAATGCAGGTCACTCAGAATCATGTTAAGGAAACCTTTATTCCACAGCATCTGATCAATCTCTCTGTACAGATTAGTCCTGAGGCCTTAACATTCTACCTGCCCATCTGAGGATTTCTTGCCTTATCAGGTGATTGCCATTGACTAATTAATACATTCTAAGGCCAGAAGGGACCTCTGTGATCATATAGTTTGACTTTCTGCATAACACAGGTCACAGGACTTCAAGGAGACACTCTCCCTCTCTACAGGTTGCGTAGTTCTCGGAGTTCCTGGGACCATACTAACCTGGAGAATGGAACCATTTGCCTTTAGTTCCCAAGATAAACCTTCATTTCCCTCCTTCCCTGGAGCCAGTGGTGCTGACTTTCTGGGAATGCCTTTTGTATCACCCTCCAATAACTAGAGCTGGGTGACATTTTCACCAAAAAAAATTGTGCAAGAAAATGCGGATTTGGCAACACTGACATGAATTTTTGAGAGAAGGTGGATGAGGTAATATCTTCCATTGGACCCACTTCTGTTGGTGAGAGAAACAAGCTTTCAAGCTTACAGAGTGCTCTTCTTCACAGCATGGTAAATTTGTGTTAGTTTCACTCAATTGTTTCAGTCCAAAAAAAAAACCCAGTAAAAATTGCAGAATGGAAACGTTTTATTTGGACATTTATTTAAATAGAATGTGTTAGATTGTTTGCTTGAAATGACTTTCAGTTTTCAAAATTTCCTTTAGCGTTATTAAAAACGCCAAATGGTTTAAATGGAAACAAAACATTTTAATTGTTGAAATGAACCTTCCCCCCTGCCCGACTTTTTGATTCATTGAAAGTTTCAGAAAATGTTGGTTTGGCCTGAAAACTTTTTTCCCTTCTTTTTTTTCACCCAAAAAAATCCCATGATTCATTCAACTCTCCTGGTAGCTACCTTTGTGCAGACCCAGGAACAGCATTAGACTCTAAAGAGTCACATCCAGCTCCCCTTCAGACTGTTTGGCCCAGTATGGGGTGATGGGATGGGATCAATAAGAAGCAGGAGATCTCCTTATCAGTTTTCAATCAAGGTGTAGTGCAAGAGAAATCATACATCCGCTCAGGTCTGTTTCCCAAACCACTGAACTTCAGCGAGTACGGAGCCTGCCAGATCACCCCAAGGGAGAGGGGGCATACAGACAGTTCTGCTGACATCTCATTCATCTTCTCTGACTGAAAGACACCCTTTCCTGAGCCAAGGGTCCTCCCCAGGCAGGGAGGAACCTCATCCCTTTGAAAGTGGCTGCATATGTGTGGGGACGTACAGAACAGGATACCAAAGTTCCCTCATGGGGGAAATAGCTGATGGCCCCAATTATGTGACAATGGAAACCAATCACAGAAAAAGAATCATTACACCCCCAAGTCAGGCAATGTTCTCGGAGACGGAGACATCCCCATTTGACCACCCTGCAGCGTAAGAGAAAGTTAACTGAGCTGGGAGCCAGGAGCACTTGTCTCATCACCCCAGGTAGCTGTTAACAGTAAGGAATTGAGCCAGCCCCGCGCCGAGAAGACAGTCACGTAGCATCCCCCAACCTTACAAGTGAGTTAATGGAGAAGTTGCATAATGGCATGTCGGGCAAAGCTGGAAATAGAACCCAGGCTTGGTGGCAGCCCTGAATTTTATCCACACCTGATTTATTTATCTTCTAACCCCTTCATGGCAGGGACTCTTACTAGGCAGCTGTACAGTACCTGCCACACTGGGATTCTGATCTCTGTTGGGGTCTTCAGACACTCCCAGAATAAAACAAATTCTGCTCTGTTCTCGGTTCCTAATCTGAAGTACCGCTTGCAATGCTTGGATTTATATACAATTCTGCCAACACAGCACAACCCTGACCTCCAAACCCTCTGCTAATCTATTCCTGGACCTCTCGTGAGCAGAAATGGCCAGTTATGCCCGACTGAACTGTGATTCTTCCAGTGCAGAGAAATCTACTAGGGACCGGACGGACTGCTAAAAGGCATTTTCACTCTGTCCAGAGTCAGGTTTGTGATTAGATCACTAGTGGTAAATCAGTGGCACCACGTAGCCCTACTGAGTAGATTTTAAGTCCAACCACGAGTTATCTAGTTCCAAAGTAGAGAGACTGTTTTTCACTGAAAGAATAAAATCTTGCAGCTGAGCACTGACTGCTGTCTCATTGAGGAACATGTTCTTTATGGCTCTAAAACTTCTGCTCAGTGGCACTTGAGACGTACCTCGAACACACTTAACGATTGCATGCCTTTATTTCCTTCCTCCACTGGACGCCTTTCTATCTAGAGAATAACCTTGCATCTGGGGTGTTTTATCGCCTCTCGCTCACTCTTCCACAAAGAGAAAGGCGACAAAAGAAAGAAACTCAACAAAAGAAAACCACAGCCGAGGCAGCTGTACCCTGCACAGAGTAAGGCGAGGTTCAGAAAGATTAATTTAATGAAGAGAATCAGTCAAAAACCAGCAGAAAAGCCCTCTGACCTGAACTATTACATTCAGCCAAGGGTTTATTTTTCCCTTTTCCTGGCATTGGTCCTCCGGTAGCAGCCGAAGTTAGTACTATAAGCAGGAGAAAAACAGACACACCATCACTGGAGCAGTAGATGGGAGGCAGAACTCCTGGGTTCTATTCCTGGTGCTGTCATGAACTCACTTCATCTCACCAGAAACGGCCCCAGTCCCAAAGTGTAGATCCCAATCCAAGAGTCGTATTTGTATCAGTAGCACCTATAGGCCTCAATGGAGAGCAGCCCCATCATGCCAGGCACGGAACAAACACAATAAGAGAGCCGCTTCCACGGAGCACTTACCATCCAAAGAGGCAAACCAAGTGGCCAGAGGGAGGAAGAGCTATCCCCATTTACAGAGGGGGAAACCGACACTACCACCAACCTCAAGAGATCAAAAATAATGAGTCAGAATCACCAACATTCATGAGATCAGCCCTCAAAATCCTGATTTTTTTTTAAAATGATGCTTTTGGTCTCTTTTGATGTTCGAACTTCCCCCGCTCATGCCCGGTGTGTGCACACATCTGACAATTGTCACTGCCCACTCTCCCAAATGTCTCGGGTGAGGGATTTTGGCTCCCACTCCAGGAGCTCTCACCCCACGTTTACCCATCCCCTGCCCAAGTCAATCCTGTCCCCCAGTCCTCAGGATAGCTGGCCTCCCCTACCCCTCCAAGCCCACAATCAGTTCAGACCCCAGACCCCGCTCTGACCTTCCTGAGGCTCTTCACACACTGCTCCCAGGCTTGGGAGGCTGCAATGGGGTCCCCTTTCCAGTCTACGGGTGGCTTCAGGGTCTCTCCACTCCTCTCTGCCCCCTCTCAGACCAGATAGCTGTGAAAAATCAGGACACTTTTTTTTGGTAGCGTGTGTGTGTGAGATCTAGTTGCGTATATGACAAAGCCCCTAATATCGAGATGATCACAATAACATAGGAACATAAGAACGGCCGCAGTGGGTCAGATCAAAAGTCCATCTAGCCCAGTATCCTGTCTGCCAACAGTGGCCAGTGCCAGGTGCCCCAGAGGGAATGAACAGAACAGGTCATTGGCAAGTGATCCATCCCCTGTTGCCCATTCCCAGACTCTGGCAAACAGAGGCTAGGGACACCATCCCTGCCCATTCTGGCTAATAGCCATTGATGGACCTATCCTCCATGAACTTATCTAGTTCTTTTTTGACCCTGTTATAGTCTTGGCCTCCACAATATCTTCTGGCAAAGAGTTCCACAGGTTGACTGAGTTGTGTGAAAAAATACTTCCTTTTGTTTGCTTTAAATCTGCTGCCTATTAATTTCATTTGATGAAATCTGGTCATCCTAGGGGGAATGGCAAAGGAACCATCCTGCCCCCACACACTGTCTCCTGTAAGAATGGTGTCAGGTTGCTATGGGGAGAGGAGAGAACTCTTCCTACAGCAGCTTACAATGGCTGCTCTTCCCTGGGAGGCAGGCAAGTGGGGCACACAGCCAATCAAAGGATGTTTCCCCCTGAGGCAAGGCTGAAATTTGCTAGAGGACTGGAGCCTCTCATGCCATCCCCAGATGGGCTCCAACCCCAGCCAATCCTGTAACTGCAAAAATATTAAGAGCTGGCAATGCTGGTGACATTAAGTGATTTGCCCAAGGTCACATGGGAAGTCAGTGGCAGAGCCAGAAATAGCATGCAAGTCTCAAGTCCCAGTTCAGCACCATAACCACAAGGTGCCCCTTTCTTTTCCTTGGCCTGGGCCCCTCTCTCCACACATAACCTCTTGGTCACCTGGAAGCAATGGACACTTACCTCCCTGAGGTGTTTCAAAGCTAAAGACACTCGGGCTTGTAAAGGATGCTGAGATCGTTGAACCACAGACTATATAAATGCAGTGCATTAATGCATTTTAAAAGGGAGCAGCTGGGCAACATCTTAGAAACACAAAGGGAAACAAGATGTGGCTTTTAAAACTCCTTTCTACCTTCTAGGAGTCACTAACTCCCTCCCTCTGTACTCTTTTACAGGTGAGATTGAAACAATTTTTTTTTTTGTAGATCTTTTTATCAAGCGAAGCTACAGATGCCCAGTCCTGCTCCCTGCAATTTTAATGAAAGGGCCTGAGGTAGCTTTGCCAATTGATACAGCAATTTCTGGCACTGCTTTATCCCCTTGTCTTCCTTGTTCTTGGGGGACGTGATTAGGCATCGTCAGCCATGGCGCACCTGAACTCTGGATTATACAGGGCACCTTTAGGCAGTTCTCAGCCAGAACTGCTCCAAAGTTAGATTCCCACTGACAGACCGCACTGCACCACTACAGATACTCAAATTGACGTGCCTTTTTCTAGTGCGTCTCTGGGCCCCACTTATTTCAGAACTGCCTTCTGGTCTTCCTCCCTGCAGACATTTCCCAACTGCAAGGAGGGGTTGTCCTTGGAGCGCCAATGGTTCACGTCTGGAGCAGTGTGATAAGTTCACAGCACAAGACAGTTTTTACCTAGAAGTTATCTTACATCCACAGCATACTAACAGGGAACTACATGGGCAAAAGGACAGAACTCAGGTATTTTTACTCCAAAAGCACAGGCTTATGCTAAAGGAGAATCTCCATTTGGAGTGAGCAGTATATGGTCTAAAAACAGACGTGCAGTTCTCATTTCATACAGTAGAGGCCAGTGGTAATCATATACACTAGCCTGTTCATCATAATAGCTTATATTTACATAAGTCTAGCAGCTGCCTCCCAAAGGATTTTGCACTCTGAATGCAAGAATCCCTTCACACATACTGTAAGACAGGAAACGGAGCTACGTGGAGGATCAATTCCATTTTGCAAAGGATTTCAAGATCTCAGAAATGCAGGCATTCTCTCCAGAGGAACCCCCGCCCAATTTTATCTCAGATAGATTCAAAACGTTTTGCTTTGACAAAACAAACATTGTTTTAATGGCCTTTTTTCAAATTTATATTACCATATAATACAATAATTGTAAACAAAATAATTTCAAAATGATGGTTCATTCAAAAAAACCCCATTGAAATGGGACATTTTGACATTGTTGGAACTATTTTTTTCTGGCTTTTCTCCAAAACAATGTCTACAAAACCCACACCGTTTCATAAAGTGTTTTGATTTTGATGGATAAGGGTTCCGTCAAAGCTTTTCCAACCGCTCTAAGAGGAAGTGAAGATACTGAAGTGAGCTGAAACTGCAGAAAGTTGGGGCACTTATCCAAACGGCAAGCTAGCCAGGAGGACACCAACCCCAACACGCCACCTCTCGGAGGGTCTTTACCATGCGTAGTCAGGATCTCAGTGCATGTTCAGCAGCACAGCACCGGCATCATGCAAGGACACTGACTAACCCTGAGAGAAGAGCAGACCAGACTGATCACCAACACTGCTCTTTACAGCACCTGGGTTTTCCAAGCACCAGTGAGCTCCAACCCTGCTAAGCCTGTGAGATCTGATGGGATTGTAATCCAAGACAGTGCAAGCTGCAAGCAAGTTTGAGCTGAAATACAGGGCTAGATCCTCAGCTGGCATCAAGTGGAGTAGCTCTCTGGACTTCAGATGGCGTCGCTTGGTGCAGCTCCTCCGAAGATCTGGCTCATGGCGGCCATCTCATGACTAGTGTTTGTCTGGTTAGGTGGAAGTAGGCCTGATTAGTGCCCAGGTATAACAAAGAGGAGAAGGAAAATTCCCTGTAAGAACATTTGCAGTGATGTATTTGGAAAGGCCTTTTGTAGCCATTGTGAAACTTGTGGCATGAGAGGCACACAGCTGCTAGTTACCGTAAGTGAAGTTTAAACTCTTCAAATGCCAAGACTGAAATCCACCTCTCGCCTTTGAGATGATGGTTTGCTCACGAGGAGGAGCAACTGAGGCTCGTTCCTGGGAGACAGGCGGCTGCATCGCGAGGACTTTCAGAATGGGCTCCCCTTTGTGGGAACTTCTCAGCAGCGGGTACGGCTACACTGAAATAAAAGACCTGGGACAGTGAGTCTCAGAGTCCGGCTCAGCTGACTTGGGCTCATGCTCTGGGGCTTAAAAGAGCAGTGTCGATGTTTGGGCTTGTGAAACCCAGGGAGGGTCTCTCAACCCAGACTTCAGCCTGAGCCCCAGTGCCTACTCGGCTATTTTCATCCCTGTAGCACAAACCTGAGTCAGCTCACCTGGGCTCTCAGACTCACTGTGGGCTTTTTATTGCAGTGTAGATTTGCCCAGAAGCCAAGGGATAAAGAGGCAACAGACTCAACCCCTCCATCCCCACATACACACCCAGAAGAGAACACTCCAGGTCAGGATGGACAGCCATGCTGGGGCGATCGGAAGGAAGTCTGCACTGCTGCAGCAGGTGCTCTACCCAGACTGAGTATAACTAGAGGAATCCATTCTTCCAGAGCCATATAATCCAGCACCAAAAAAAAGAGAGGAACGAATACTTGCAAGTATGAAAAGAGAGAGGAAAAGGAAGAATTTGCCTATGATCTGAGGTGGGGAGGAAAAATAGGACTCATTTATCTTTGAGAAATAAAGAGGCTCTGCCCTTTATGCAGCACAAGGCATTGTAATATGCAAGTAGCAGTGTTCATATAAAACACGACTCGGGCAATGACAGTCTGTAGATGCAAATAGAAAGTAAAATGTGAGAATGGTGGCAGGGTGCCAGCAATCCATGTGGTCGGGCAGGAGAGAGAGGGTTGGAATGGGATGGTAACAAGGGCAACGATAAATACAAGGAAGCTGGAGGATTCAGGAGACGGGTTGTAATTTCATGGGCAGTGGTTACAGCAAGAGAATTCTCATTTACTTGTCTCATTGTAGCACCTAATCAGGATCAGGGACCATTGTGATAAGAGCTTTATAAACACAGAACGATGAGAGTTCAGGGACTAACTCCCCGCTAGGGTTGCCAATGTTTCCAGTCTGGCCAGGAGTCTCCAGGAATCCAGCTTGATCTTCTGGAGGCTACTGAAGCCAGCTTAAAGTCTCTGCACTGCTCCTGAAAACAGCTGGTGTGTCCCTGTGGCCCCTAGGTGCATGGGGATGGGGGTGGGACAGGGGGTCTCTGCACACTGCCTCTCCTTGAGTGCCAACTCCACAGCTCCCATTGGCTGGGAAAGGGGAATTGTGGCCAATGGGAGCTGTGAGGGCAGTGCTCAGAGCTGCCTGGCTGCCCCTGAACCTAGGAGCTGGTGCTGGACATGCCGCTGCTTCTGGGAGCTGCCCGAGGTAAGCGCCGCCCAGCCAGAGCCTGAATCCCAAACTCCTTCCCGCCCCCCAAACACACATTATGGTTTCAATGAAAGCGAAGATTCTCATATACACATGACTCCAAGAGCTGGGGCTTTAAGTATACATGAGACTGATGATAAGAGTTGGCAACACTGGACACAATCCTGCTTTTTTTAACTGTTCTAAGCTTTACAAAGTGCAAAAAAAATACCAGCAGTTTGGGGGTGGAGGTAGGGGTGTGGGTGGGGGTGAGGAAATAAATCTGATATTTTAACCCTTTCTGCTTTAAAAATCTATGCATTAATAGCACAGTTTAGATTTTCTTTAAATACATCTTATTTTGACAGTTGTGGGCACAGGAGAGCATCTACCTAGAGGGAAGAGGGGATCTGATGTGAGCTTTGCATGTACAACCAGAAAAGGGAGTTGGTCCAGCCAGCCAGATGCCAGCCACAAATCCCAGAGCAGACATCGTTAGCAGCGTTTCAACTGCCCCATGTGCTCCAAGCATATGTAAGGGGGGTGGGAAACAGCCTCCTGCTTCTCCTCTCACCGAACGTGTTGATGTAAAATCTCATTTTCTTGCCTTTTATGTTGGCCATAAAGTTCCAAATGTTGCTTTTATCTCCCCAACACGTGTGTAATTGAGTGAGTGATTTCTCAGCCACCTGTATGATGACAGAATTGTGCCAAATATTGCCCGTTTCCTGTGTTCAAGCACCCCCGCCGCTCCGACAGCTCTCACCTGCCAGCATCCAGAGCTAGTGGTAGAACAGAGAGGAAGGGACCCATGCAGGGGACAATCTGCCAGGAATGATACTCTTGGGTATCCTCATTGACTTCAATAGCAGCACATCAGGGTTCATGGCAGCACAGAAGCTGGTCCAGCATCATGTCCTTCTCTTTATTTTCAACCTCAAAAGCCTTGCCCCCTCCCCCTTCCCCACGACCTCAGCCCAGCTCAGGGGGTTTACCGTGTTCAGAAGAATATCTCTGGTTCACACAAGTGGATGGGAGACAGACTCATCGCTGGCTGAAGAGAAGGATAACTTTCACTGAAGCACTCCATAGCCTGGACCCTTGAGAGCGAAAAGACTGTTTAGAGCCCTGGTACAAAGCACATGGACAACAACTTCCCTCCTCTGGCACAATGGGACTCTTAGCAATAAAAGTCAAGTTCCTCTGTGCAGGAGACAGAACCTTCTACTGGGGCTGGTCTGAAACTCCCCCAGGAGCTAAGAACCATCTTTTTCCAATCGGAGCGCAAGGCACATTTCTTTGACCCTGTCTTCTCTGATATAAACACATAGCAGCAGGTATATTTAACAAAAAACCCCTACCAAATCAAGATACATCACATGCTTCCCCCTCCAGAGACACAACGAGAGAACAAACAAGTGACAGATGCGTAGTCACGTTGTGTAGTCGCTGCAGCTACTCCAGTGATGATGGCAGTACAAAAGCCTAGATAGCATAGAATAGCGTGTTGCAAATTAGCATAAAAAGCCAGACTACTGGACCATGAGGTTTGCTTTATTTCAGTTTTGCTTTGTTTTAATTATGTGATGATACTTAATAGTTTGCAACTACTGTTAATCATCAGCCTTTCTATAGCATGTTTCATCCATAAATCTCAATGCATTGTAAGATAAGGCAGGCAAGTGCAATTATCGCCAATGTATAGATGGGGAAACTGAGGCAGAGAGAGATCAGGTGACCTGCCTAAGGTTGTACAGCAGATCAGTGGCAGAGCCAGCAAAAAACTCAAGTCCTCTAACTCCCAGTCCAGTGTTGTGTCTTACCAGAAAATGCTCTGATATCTGGTAAAATATAAAATGTTAGGAATAAGGGAACACCACAATGCCCAGCAATTACATCTGTGAGAAGTGAGGAAAGACTGCCATGTGCATGTGAGAATTATGAGTAAGGCTGCGAGTTTTTCATGGAGGTCACAGATTCCATGACTTTCCGCACCTACTGCTGCTCTAACGGCCACAGGCAACTGGTCCTGAGCACTGCCTTAGAGCAGCGGTATGGGAGCAGTGGTGGTGGTGGGGCCCCAGGCCATGGCCCACCGGCCAGGAACAGTGGCGTCCGCTGGAGCACCGCCCCTTCAGCAGGTAAGATTTAGTTAGGGGTATTTTTAGTAAGAGTCACGGACAGGTCACCGGCTGTGACTTTTTGGTTATTTCCCGTGACCTGTCCATGACTTTTACTAAAAATACCCGGGATTAGCCTTAATTATAAGACATTACGGCTTAGCACATCCCCATCACTGGCGGTTCTTAAGAACAAGGAGGACAAACATGTCAGGGATGGTTAGGTTTACCTGATTGTGCCTCAGAGTAGGGAGATGGTCTAGATGAGCTCTACATTTCTACGAGGGGGCTTGCGTGTGTATAGTCTGGACAAACGATTAAATGATCAGCCCAACCTGGCCTCATCCTGGACTATTGCAGCTGAGGCTGTGTTGAAAATACTTTTTGTTGGATTTATAACAAGGTCCCGGATTTAACCTCTGACCCTGATGTCAAGATATTAAATGATCTCCACTCAAGTCACATACACCCAGCAAATAAATGCAGGACATAATTCAAGCAGAGAAGACTCTGTCCCCCAGACACAGCTTTACTATCAAGAATTTTATCCACAAAGTAACTCAAAAACTCCAGGGACTCACACTTGGGCCTGCCACCAGAGGCAAACAGGTCTGATGTTTGGGGCTGCATGGATGTGATAGTGAAAGTGAAAAACCTCTCTTCACCTGTGTCCAGCCTTGTGCAGTACACACTTTAAGCCAGCTGCTGCCTAGCTTTTCAGTACCCGTAGTCCAGTGGCTTAGCAGTTCCTGGGGAACACACGAGCAGGGCTGATTGAAAACTGCAAAACTATTTTTCAGTGGAAAAGTGGGTTCTCAACCAAATTTTTGTTAACAGAAGTGTCTGCTTTGTGGGGAACTTCCAATGTGTCATCAAAAACTGAAATATTTCCACTTGGAATTGCTACAGCAATGCCTCATGGGCGCCATAGTCTGGTTGCTTCAAAGACCCATTTTGCTCTAGGATCTGGTCTTCCCAGCTGGACTACATCTCCCCTGATGCACTGCAGCCACATGACTGCCATGATGCAGGGCCCCCTTCTCCAAGAGAGGGGCATGTGGTTCATCAGAGGAGATGTAGTCTGACCAAGGAGCTTGGCCCATAGAGGAAAATGAGGAATCCATGAAGCATTTCCAAATGGATTATTTTTTTCAGCCTAAGGTTTTCAATTTTCAACTTTCTACCAGAAAGAAATCAAAATTTTCCACAAGGAAAAAAAGAACCTGGTTTTTGACTGGCTCTGTACTGTAGTATTTGTAAAGGATAATTCCTCAAACTGAGCTAATTCACACTGAATATGCCATACCTATTTTGTAGATAAGCAGCAAGCTGCCCGTGTTTATTTAACAACCTTCCTGACTAGTTTGAATAGCTGTTCAGGTTCGTGGCAGATTCACAAAGTAGATGGGCAGAGGCTGTATATACAGGTGTCTGACAGGCAAATATACAATCAAAGACGTGCTGATTTTGGTCTGGTTTTGCATTGCTCAGTGTAAACAATACGGCCCAACCTGCAACTCGTGAAAAGGACAAGTAAAAATAAAGGAACCTCATCTCTTTGCATATGTCCTGCAGCCTTCCAGCCCAGCGAGACAGACTTGTACTCACAGGGCTTGAACTGGTGTAGTAAATACAGCAGTGTGGATGTTGTGCACCGGCAGAGGCTGGGGGAGCCGCTGGACTTTGGACCCCCCACCCTGGGTGTTAGTTCAGATGGCTAGCCCAAGATTTTGCCAGTGCAGCACTGTCCATGGTGCTATTTTTAGCATGCCATCTCAAGCCCTGCTAGCTCTCTGCCCAGGCTGGGAGGTGTCTCCCAGCTGCAGTGTAGACACACACGATTTCTGGTGGAGTTTTTCCTTGTCTGTTTGATGCTTTAAAATGGCTACAGAGTAACTCACCCCTTGGGTTGTGTGAGAAACGCCTGTTAATCTGCACAGATTCCATTGAGGTTATCTTCATAGAGACCCACCTACCTACCTATCAGAGAGAGGACACATTAGAGTCATCTAACATTAGGGATGGAAAAATGGCTAGTAAATCACCCAATCCGGCTCCACCCGCGAATGCTGATCGGTATCCTACAGTCTATTCTCCAGTGCAGTGTTAGTTGAACAAAGATATAGGAAAGAACACACATTTCCATACCTGGTCTGACAATGGTCCGTCCAGTCTGGCGACCTTGTCTGACAGTGGCCAGGAGCAGATGCCCCAGAGGAAGGTGTCAAACCTCCATAAATGGATGCTTACACAGTAATAGGCCATGGGGGATAGGGAATATTTCTTTCGAACCTCAGTCAGGCGGTTTTCGTATATCCTGAAGCACAAAGGTTTATATCCTTTACATGTTTTTGTCTTGTAACTATGGAAATTTGTCAAACAGATTAATAGCTTTTAATTCTGCACTAAGCCCTTTGACTCAGTATCTTGTGGCAGTGAGTTCCCCAGGTAGCTGCATGTTGTAGTAAAAGGTAGTATTGCTTCTTCCCAGTTTTAAAGAGGCTTCTACCTTTTCCTCTAGGAGACTATTCCACAGTTTAATAGACACTCTCCACACTTTAAAAAAAAGAGAAGTACCGAACTTAAGAAGTTGGTGAAAAACAAATATAGATAGCAGAATTTGCCTTATAAAACTCTTTGCACAAAAAGTTATTTCTAAGCTGTCCCAGTATTGTTTAAGAGATTCATATAGACAATACAGTTCTTAATATTATAGCTCATAAGCACAGAGTGTTATCCAACTGGAAAGCAAAATGTATCATCCTGTAGTTGCTCCAACAGGGGCATGACTGTAGAAAGGGATAGCAAGGAGGCCAGTGCCAGGTAAGTAGAGGGAACAACAGAGAGAGATAAGAGACAGGGCCAGAAGGGGCAGAGTAAAGGGGAATATGGGATCAGAAAAAACCCAGCACTATAGCCACATGCATGACTAAGAGGCGGCAAAAATACAGTTTTGCTCCATAACAGACTCCACCCAACCCCACCCTTCAGAAACCGAAGACATTCACTCCCCACTGGATGTCCCAAGGGGAGCACGAGTGACAGGGTACTTGGAAAAGCAGCCAGACTGCATGAGGGAGTGGCCGGGACTCAGGGCAGAGTCTGGGCAGTACCCATGAGCTGATGCAAGGCCAAAGGGCCACTCTGCCAGAGACCTGCCTCACAGCCACGGGCTAGGGCACAGAAGGAAAGGGTGGCCCGGCCGGACTATGTTCACGGCCCATCCCAGCGAGGAGGGGAGAAGTGGAATGGAAAGCTACAACCGCATCTGAGGGCAGCCGGGACTCGGCTCCAGGAGCCACATCCTTTTAAGGAAGTGCAGTTTGCAACTAGCTAAGGAAGCCAGGAGTCAGCCTAGCAGCAAGAGCTGCCTGTTGAATCTAGCTCCTCGCCCTTGTATGGAGTTTGCACAGATGGGAATGTTTTTGCAGCCTTCCTGCTGTTTTCGTTTAAGCAAAAAGATAAGAGGGGGAAAAAAACATTTGAAAGTGAAATGAGGGTGTTGATTGCTCTTCCAGTTCTTGAAAGGGGAAAAAAGTCAACAGCAATAATGTTTGGTGGCCATGCAGTGCCTCAACACCATGGGGAGGTTCAAACATTAAGGTCCACGTTTAAAAAAAAAAAAAAAAAAAGAGTGGGCCAAGGTGTGCATTGCAACTGCATGCCTAATCTGCATGCCTAATTATTACGTGCAAACGCCCAGCTTGGGTGCACATTCATGTTGAAGGTGCAGACAAGATAGCTTTACTGCATTTCTGAAAAATCAGGACTATTTTATTAAGCCATTCAACCTCCTGCAGTGAGGTAGGTTTAAGTATTATTAATTATTGCCATTTTACAGATGAGGAAACTGAGGCATAGAGTGGTGAAGTGATTGGTTCAAGGTGTTGCAGTGAGTCAGAGGCAGGAATAGAATCCAGGTCTCCTGACTCCCGTGACCACTAGATGATGCTCCCCCCCACCACATAAATCCACAAAGGAAAACAGGGCTGCCTAGACCAGTGCCATTAAAGCTAAACAGAGCTGAACCTTCAGGCAAAACCCAAATCTAATTTTATTTTAAAATGTTAGAAAAAACTCTGGTTCACTATTTCCTCCTTTTTTATTTTTATTTTTTACAAAAAGTCCCTTTTCCCCAATCCTACCCCTGCACTCACAGGAGCAGAAGCAGAGTCAGCCAAGCACTGTCGCTCCCGCAGTATTTCTGCTGCCCCTGATCTTGCAGGGCAGCTGCCTGTTGCCATATGCTTCCCAGCCCGGATCCAGAGATGCAAAAGGTCTCTCTGAGCCTTGTCTGTTTTGCTAATCGGGGCCTGCCCGCCTTCTGAGGATAGGAGTGCAAGAAAAAGACAAGGCCATCTTAAGATGAGAGAAGAGGCCTGACCCCAAGCCCCAATATCCAAGCACCCCCAAACTCTGGGTCCAAAACCTCTTCCTTCACTGAATACCAGCACGCACCCCCAGCTGACCCCTTGACCTACGTACTTCCTTCCATCCCAGGCACCCTTTGGCCTTGCTTTTGAGGTCGCTCAGCATAGAAGGTGGGGAGCTAGGGCTAGAGGAGATCAGCCCCCCACCCCAATCCATCTCTGCTAGGTCATTTTCTGAGCTACACTATGCCCAGCTTGGCAGGCGCAGCCCCACGTGTGGCGGTACTGAGGCTTGAAAGACGGCAGGGTGTCACAGAGTGAAGGCCTCGCCTGAACACGGCTGCCCCTATCACATGATGCCGTGGCAGGCTCAGTGTTACCGCCTTTGAAATGCAAAAAACCTGGAACCTGCCTCCACCCACAAGGCAAACCTGCACAACCCCAACTCCCAGGCAACTCCGCAACACCCCCCCCCATCATCAGCCACTCAGAATGTCTAGAGAGAGAACACAGATAAGACTTGCGACTCACACACCTCTTCACTCTGGCGTGATTCAGTCCCACACAGACAGACACACACAGTGTGCTGGCGAGCAGACAGCTGCTGTATTTTCAACACTTTTGATCTTTTGTTGCTTTAAACTGCAGATGTGGAAACATGGCAGCATCTTCAGCTGCACACACACACTTTTAACAGGAGCTATCCCAGAGTATTGTGATAACGCAAGTCTTAGACCCATTTAAAAAACAAACAACACCCCCCCCCCAGCAGATTAAGTTTTTTTCTAGCAACTGGCAAATCCATAAAAAAAACCCAGCCAGGTGGTGACCCTAGCCATGGACTCCTTCAAACCCTGTGAGGGGTGAGAGCCAATGCCCAGAGTGGGGAAGCCCAGCCCCAAGAGTCTCCGCTGTGGTGTGGGCTCATTTCCCACCCCCAACCCTGGAGTTCTCCCCTCAGCACCAGGCTGCGATAGAGACTGCACAGAGACCACCCCTCCCAAGACCGTGAGCAGGCTCCTCCCACATGAGGCTGGGGACCTGCCCAGCCTGTGCACCTAGAGAGCCTTCTCCACGGAGCGGGGACCTTGGTTGTCCGCCAGCCTGACAGAGAGCCACCCCCTCTCTCCCACAGAGATCAGAGCCCTCCCAGCTCAGACACCCCCCCGTATGGGTGTCGGGGCAGCTCCCCTGTCTCAAGGAGCCCACTAGGATTGCCAACTCTCCAGGATTCATCTGGAGTTTCGAGGGATTAAAGATTAACCTTTAATTAAAGGTTATGTCATGTGATGAAATCTCCAGGAAAGTGTCCAACCAAAATTCGCAACCCCAAGCTGCCCAGGCAGCAGCACCTCACACCTGAGTTTTGCTCCCAAAGGCCATGGCTGTGTGTACTGGGGCAGACACCTCTTTTAGCCAGTTCAGTTTTTCCTGCTTCTTCCCTGCCTCCGACCCAGGGGTTTGGATGGGCTTGGATGCAGGTGACTAGCCCCACCACGATGTCCCCATGGCTATTTTAGAGTTTCACCGAGCCCCACTACAAGAATATTTTCACCTACTGCCTATGCCACTCAGGCCATACCACCCACTCCCCCCCACCCTCTTACCCCCCACAACAAACTGATCCTTGCACTGCATTCCTTCTTGTTGGGCTAAGTTGCACTTCTCAACCCCTGGGCTGACCCCCTCCTGCCCGCTCCCCTTGCCTATCTAGATCCCTTGGAACCTGAGCCCCATAATCCACCCTGCAAATAAGCAGTAGATGTAAATGCAGCCATTGCACCTGCTGGGGTGGATTTCCCTGGGGGTAGGCAACCCCCTTGGGTTGATAGATCCATCAGCCAGAGCGCTCACCTTGTAGGGGACTTGGAACACCTACACCCAGCTAGGAGCCAAAGCACAGAGCCTCCACCATTCCACGCCACCCCATTCATATTGGTTTCAGTCCAGTCCTCAGTGACCTGTGGCCCCTATCTTTTAAGGAACCTAATCTCCAATCCACTATGGCTGAGTGTTATCAAAAAGCACCCAGGGCTGAATGAGCAAAGACATCAGGACACCATCTCAGTTCCCTGAACTTGTCCTCGTGGGGAAAAAAATAGTCCACTTTTCAAACACCTGCTGCTGTCTCCAAACAGGAGATAAAGAACAACCCCCCTTCTTAGTCTAGAAGATCTATCCCACCAATTACAGTGGGTGGTTACTCTGTAGAAGTATCTCTGTGTATTTCTCTGTGATTTGGCCCAGTATGCAGCAAGATCATGGAAGAGCATCTGTTCCTGTGTTATCTTGTGCTCCTCTGACTGCCTGTTGTATCCACTTACTCATACGAGTCTGAAAGTTAGATTGTAAACTTCTGAGGGGAAGGACTGTGTCTGTTATATTTGTGCAGTGCCTTGCACAATAGGTCGGGCATCTCCAAGTGCAACTGCAATCCGAATACATTACTATGATCTCTGAATATCATTGCCCAGGAGAAAAGTCTTGCTTTATGTTTTGGTTGCACCTATGAGCTCCAAACAGCACTCAGGACCCATAATAGCAAACATAATACAAATGGATAGGAAAATAAGGCCCCTGACATAAATTGGTTGCAGACTTGGTTAGTTTTGAGGCTCTATCATTCAATTTTTAACTGCTCAATAGATCAGACATAAATACAGCAAATAGTAAGGCACTTGCTCAGTAAGACAGAATTTGACAGGCAGAATAACCTACCAGTTACTGATCATTAGTCCAGGTCTATGAGATATCAAGATCGAGAAATCCACCCCTAACTTTGGGCCAAATCTTGGGATTCCTAAGGCTCATTTGTATTAAGACCTTTCTCAAACAAGATTCTTTCCAAAGTCAATGTACCAAATCCAGAGACCCTACACTCACTTTCTATTCAGGGAATTTGACATTGAAGTACATCCGATCCCCTGATGTCCTGCCCCTTCTGAAGTCGTTTACACTAGAGCCGGTCAAATATATTTATTTAAAACTTTGATGAAAGTTGGCCTTTGTGTCACCAATGGAAATGATCACTATAAATGTCCAGTTTGGATGACATTTTCCAGTTTTTTTCAAAAAACAAAAAAACCCACAATATTTGGTGGTGGAAAACCAAGAGTTTTTGAAGCAAAATGTCACTGAAAATGAAAATGTATTTGTCAAAAAAAATTGGTGGAAACAAAAATTGCTTCCTGATTGATTCTAATTTATATAAAAAAAAGAGTGAAAAATGCTACAAGCACCTCCCTTCCACAACTCGCACTGGTGTAAGTGACTAATACAAGGAGCAGGATGACAATCACACCCATTAAGTCTGCATAAGTCAGAATCACAACATTGGCCATTGCACAGCACAAAGTTCTGTAGAGTTTACAGAGAAGATATTGTAGTTCATCAAATGAGGAGGCTGTCATAAACAGATAGCTAAGGGTTAATGTCTCTTTCACCTGGAAAGGAGTAACCTGAAACACCTGACCAGAGGACCAATCAGGAAACAAGACTTTTTCAAAACTGGGTGGAGGGAAGTTTTGGGTGTGAGTTCTTTGTTCTTTGTCTTGTGTCTGACCCTCTCGGCTCTGAGAGTGATTTTTCTATCTCCTGCCTTTCTAATCTTCTGTTTCCAAGTTGTAAGTACAAAGATAGTAAGACAATAAGGTTTATATTGTTTTCTTTTGTATGTACATGTGTGTAGTTGCTGGAATGTTTAAATTGTATTCTTTTTTGGATAAGGCTGTTTATTCATTTTTTTCTTTTAAGCAAATGACCCTGTATTTGTCACCTTAATACAGAGAGACCATTTTTATGTCCTTTTCTTTCTTTTTTTTTTATAAAGTCTTCTTTTTAAGACTTGTTGGGGTTTTTTCTTTAGTGGGGACTCCAGGGAATTGAGTCTGCAGCTCACCAGGGAATTGGTGGGAGGAAGAAGTCAAGGGGGGGAAATCTCTTTGTGTTAGATTTACTAACCTGACTTTGCATACCCTCTGGGTGAGGGGGGGAAGTACTTGTGTTTCCAGGACTGGAAACAGGGAGGGTGGAGTCCCTCTGTTTAGATTCACGGAGCTTGCTTCTGTATATCTCTCCAGGAACCCAGGGAGGGAACACCCAGAGGGGGGAAGGGAAATGGTTTATTCCCCTTTGTTGTGAGACTTAAGGAATCTGAGTCTGGGGGTCCCCCAGGGAAGGTTTTGGGGAGACCACAGTGCACCAGGCACTGTATAGATCCCTGGCTGGTGGCAGCTTTACCAGGTCCAAGCTGGTAACTAAGCTTGGAGGTTTTCATGCTAACACCCATATTTTGGACGCTAAGGTCCAGATCTGGGAAAAATGTTATGACAGAGGCACACACTTAAATAACATCTAGGAATGGGGAAATGAAATAACTGAAATGCAACTCTCATAAGGCAACATGACCTTTTCAAATAAAAATATTTCAGCATTCAGACAAAATATTTTGATTTTGGAGCATTTGGGTTATGTGAGGACAATTAGGAGGTGTTCTGTGAAAAGCAGAAACTTTGCACAAAACGTGTTGAGTTGAAAGCACAGTTTTCCCCACAGAAAACTAGTTTTCACAGAACATTTTGGACCAGCCCTTGTCTGAGTCCATTTCCTACCAGGCAAGGGTCCATTTCACAAAATCCATCACCTGCCACATGAACCATTTGGCCGCCTCGCTGGCAGGCTCAGCAGGAGACCAAGAGTCAAACAGGTCACGGAGACTGAACTGGCCTTTACCTGCCCCCCTTAAGATGGTGATTCCAAGAGGCTGAGGCACATGAGTGGGTCAGTTTGGGGAAAGCCTGCTTTGCAGAGAGTTGGCTTCACTGTACAGAACCATCATCCGTACATCTTTCACCGGCATGAAAATTCACCTAGGAGCAGACAAGAAAAGAGAAAACAGCAGGCATATGGTCCCACACTACAGGTGCTTCTCCTGCAATTGAGTCTTGGCTCAGGGCTTCACTTATTAGCGACTTTTAATTTCCTCTGGCCCCAGGCATCCTGGAAAATATCACACAGATAACACAGCTTCAACTCCTGAGCTGGCAGACAGTGACAGGTATCTCACCGGGCCCCATTGAGTACAGTAAGTTCCACGCAATCACATTAAGCCACCACACTAGCATGGTGAGTCATTTTAATAACATAGAACATGCTTTTCTCTGCAATGTCCCAGCGAGGGGAGGAAACTCCTGCCCAAATAAATTTTTAATCCAAATTGAATTTTTTAATTGGATTGCAGCTCTAGAGCATATTCCGATCTTGATCTCAGATCAGTTCAAAACATGAGCGGTCTGGGAAGCCGGGTGGCTCTGGGGGTTGGTAATGGATTACCGGAGACTTTGACGCCTCAGGTTCACCATTTGACCTGGGTGGTAGTAAATGAAAGTTGATACTGGCTGAGGCCGATGTGACACGACACAAAACAAGAGCCCGTATCTCAGAAAAAGCACAACAATCACCCCCTTCAACGGCAGGCTTGGAAACAGAACTATGCCCACACCCCTAAGATGACACCTCTAAGGACAACTTTAAAATACCAGGACTTTTGGACATCGTGGACCTCTGCCTGATTAGAAACGCAAACTAGAGTCCTCCTCTATCCCCCTCCTCATCCCCTGAATGATCCAATGCCCCATTTGGTTTGCTTGCTATTAAAAACATGCTCCCCCACCCTTTCCAAACAAACCCTCTCCGCCGGAGGACAGTCACCCACACACCAAGCCCAACAACCAAAGTTAGACCAAAATATTACACCTTCAGAAGACTACCCTATGGCATGCCACAGGAAGAGATCAAGTGGGAACGAGGCCCACCAATGCCCAAGGTCTTTGCAAGGGCAGGGAATTAATTGAGATGCACCCAGATGATTTCTGGAGTGGCTGTCAAGCTGATATATAGACCCAGGGAGCATTTCCAGAATTGCCAAGGTTCCCTCTGGAATATCTATTAAAACATCACCATCCTGAGTCCAGCAAGATGTACTTTGTTGCTGGACACCAATACTGACTAGCCTCGACTTGCATCTGCTGATTCATAAACTGCACATGAAGCATAGATGTGAGCTCTCAGAAATGTACATTCTTATTTGCATTTAGGTCTCAGTGAGCCAGAATCAGAAAGTTGGCTGGATGTGGAATCCGGATATTCTTTCCCATGTGAAGCAAAGGCCTTGCCAGACCTCACACCTTCTACCACGAATTCTCATCTTTCCTTTCCTTCGTCTCAGAGCTCGACGTAATCACCAGTAGAGCTCTTCAAACTGTTGGTCTCAAATAAGAGTCGTTATAAATGGAGCCCCACTCTTTTTGTTGTGAATTGTTAGAAAATCAGGACACATTTTCAATCTTATATTTGTTACTCCCAAGTATTCTCAGTTTCCAATAACTTTCAGGTTGTAGGTTGTTCTCAAACAGTTTGCCTTGACTAGTAGTTATTCGTGCTATGCAATTCATCTACCAAATAACATCATGTTGTATTCTCTCTGCTGCCTATTGGACAAATGATTTTTTTTAAAAACAGAACAGCAGCAGCAGAGAACATCAAATTTCAGGTATGAATTTTCAAATGACCCATCAAGCTAAAATTTCTGAAACTTTCAGAATTTGCAAATATCAGCAGTTGCCTGAAGGCCTGCAAATAACTGTTTACTTCAGGTGCTTATCTGGCCTGCATCACTGTAATATCTGAGCATTTCACAATTAGTAATGTATTTATCCTCAACATTCCTTGAGGTAGGGAAATGCTGCTACCCACTCACATTACACAGATGAGGAATTGAGGCAAAGAGAGATTAAGTGACTTGCCCAAGGTCAAACAGAGCAGGGAACTGAACATGGGTTTCCAGAGTCCCAGGCTAGCACTTTAACCACTAGGCCATCCTTCCTCTCTAATCACAATAAGCCAAGTTTGGTGCACTCCAGAAAATATTTGTAAACACTTCAGACTCAGATTTTCAAAGGGTTCTAAGAGAATGAGATGCCCAATTCCCCTTGAAAGTCCTTGAAAATTAGGAATTAAGGGCCAGATTTTTAAAGCAACATTAATGCCTAACTTTCATTGATTGAAATGGGAGTTAGGCACGAACATGCTTTTAAAAATCCATCCCTGGGTGCTTAATCTTTTAGCCCCCTTTGAAAATCCCAGTCCTCACTGTTTGGCCAGCTCTAATCATCAAGTTGCAATGCCACCTGGCTGCATTGCCTCCCAATGTAACAATCTGCCAAATTCAGAAGTGAGAACCAGCTAGCAGGACCCAGGATCAGCTGGAGATCATCAGGATAATACAAGAGATTCTAGCACAAGGGGGATAACCAAGGACCTGATCCAAACCCACTGAAGTTGCTTCAGCCAGGCCCTAAATGCAGAGCACTAACCCCTAGTCTCTTGGGCTGGGCCATGATGGCTTTTCTCATTTATTTTTGAGTGACAAACCCTGAATGGAGTTTGCACAGCTGGAATGTGAATGAAGTTTCTGCAGAAAAGCCACCCACCCCCTTCCCATTACCACCAGCAGCAGAGAGATGAAAGTGGCTAGAATTTGATCGTACTTATTATTAAATCTTATCTTTAACCATCTCTCTGGCTATTGATTTCTAGCCAACTATTAACTAGAAATGACCTTAGTGACTTGAAAATAACTGGAGAAGTCAGTAAACAGAGGGGAACCCAGCAGAATACGAAGAGCAAAAGTGTTTACTGAGCTCCCTCTCATTGCAATAAACTGGAGTTCTGTAGTTTTCCATTCCAATACCTAAGCCAGTGGACCAGCGAGGTGGGGGGATGTGCCAGCTATTGGCTATCAGAGGAAAAGTTCAGGTTTTAGAAACAGGTACATCTTTCACTAAGCCTGAAAGGCTCAAGGCAAAAACCAAAGGGGAAAAGAAACATTTGGGGAGCTTGACTCCACCGGCTCTTCCCCCGGGTCTACATTAAATGGGCATCACATTATACGCAGGACAACTTGATTCCACTAGGACACGTCAGTTCATTGTGTGTTGGAGTCACACACAGCAAATCCGATTGGGAAAGGAAACCCCTCTAGAATTAGGAAAGCCAGCATTTATGAGCCTAGTCTCTCTCTTTTCAAACATGGTTTCCAGGATCGCGGGGGGCATACTCTATAGCCAGGGAGTGATGGGGCAGAGAGAGGGTGTTACTGGCCCAAGGTCACACCTGGAGGTCTGTGGCAGAGCAAGGAACTGAACCCAGAGCTCTGAGTCCCAGGCCTGCAAGAGGATCTTTTGCAATTCTGGGGCTTGCAGCTGGTGGGGAAACTCCCCTAGAGGAGGCATCAGAGGGCAGGGCTTCTCCCTAGCTTCCAGAGCTTCACCCAGTCTCCTCTGAGAAGTTTTATTCTCTTGGCCCAAGCAAGTCAAGCAACAGAAAACACTCTTCACTCACTCTTTTTTCCCTCAGGCTTTGGGGACACCCCTCCCCAGGGTCTTGGGCACTCCCCTCCTGATAGCTTCCCAGTTCTAGTCAGCTCTGTTACCGCCCTGAGCACCTGGCCCCTTGCTTCAGGGACCCACCATAGGACTAGGCTGCCCTTCCTCAGACACAGCCTGTCCCAATCACTCCCTTTCACCCCCTAATTTCCTGCCTTCTGGAAGCCCTTTATAGGCCCCTTTAACTGCTGCATTGGGCTCACCTGCTCTGACACAGGGGAAGCTAGGCCCAGTTCAAATTGGTCTGTCTGCCTAGAATTGCAGAGGCAGCAGCAACGAAAAATAACTGGGTAGAAAGGAGGATGCTAGGAAAGCTTTCCTGGATCTCAGGATGTAAGGCTTAGGTCCAGTCACCCCAGGATCTTTTTTCCTTCTTGCTGTTAAGAGTGGAATTACCTCTCCCAAAGAGACAGACAAGCGCAGTTCTTGGAGGGGAAAGTGTGTAGCTTTAATGGCTGGGCTGTTTTTTTCCCCTCCAGGGAAAAGGATGAAATCATCCATTTACAATGGACAAATTTCAAGCACTAGAAAGCACCCCAGGAATGTGAAGAGGGCAGCTCGATCACACACAACTATCTGGTGGGGGAAAACATATTGATTAGCCTTGTAAACGCAGTTGCCAAATCAATAGCAATTTCTGGAAATGCCTGGTATTTAGTTGGTGCAGCTTGTACAACGAGGATAACAATAAGTACTAAGAAGTGCATCTCCTGACACCCTTGCTCTGAGCCCCTTACAACGAGCATACATAGTGAACTACAACAGCGCCACAAGCCTTGACTAATTAGCTACACATTTAAAACACCCAAATGGAAACCTCAGTTACAGCAGCACCATCTACACAAGGAACCAGATCCCAAAGGCTGTTATTCAGGCAAGCGTCCATTGTCTTAACTGGAGAGTATTATCTGAATAAGGGCTCAGGACTTGGCCCGTCTGGCTCTAATATTTTAAAGACAATTGCTTCGAGGAATAGCCTGTAATATGAGATGATTTAGACAAGAGTGGGGATGGGACTTCTAGCTTTGGGGAGTGGAGAATGAAATTGACCTTTGAGCAACTGTAACAGTGAGAAACTAATAACAGCCTTGGGTTGGATCCGACACCTCTCTGCCAATACACTTCTGTCTGCCACGCCCTAACGCTTCCAATGATGGGCTGGTAGCTAGAGCTCTGTGAATGCATCTTGAGCCTGACCCTCAGCCAGCCCTGCTCTGCCCATGCACCACCCATCCTGAGCCCGCAGCATCTCTCCACCAGCTACTTCTATGCTGGCGACGTACAGAGCTCTGACAATGCACCTCTTTGCCTTGACCTGTGGCAGGTGCAGAGCTTCTCCTGAGCAGACTGATGCTCCTGCCTGTAGTTTTCCATTAAGATTTCTCCAATCTATTCTGCTCCCATCATCATGGGATCTGATCCTTTGAACAGCCATTGGATTTGCAGCCCCAGCGATCCAATGCCAGAGACAAGAGGATATAGATTAGACAGAAATGGAAGCTTTCCCATTAGCTACAGCACAGACCTCTGTATCTCAGATTGCCAGGCTAATGAACGCACTTCCATTCTGGCCTAACACCACTCAGTCTCTCTAGCCCAGGGGGTCTCCCACACCCTTTCTTTATAGCTAGATGGGAATCTTATGCTGTAACAAAGCCACAGCATGGAAGAAGTTGAGAACCACCAGCTGTAGCCCATTCACGGCTTGGCTGCCCTGGGCAGACTACCCACGGGGACAATTAGTCCCACTAACTCTGGTGCTCATGTGTCATAGATACACGTATCGCTAAAGTCTCTTCAGTGAGGTGACCTGCACTGCAGTGGCTACAGTAAAGCAGATTTCACTCCCCTCTGCTGTGGCACTGGGACGCCATTAACCAGTCTGAGTGTCTAGCACATGATCTGGAATGGCCAGTGTCACATAGGCAGTCTGGCCAGTGAGCTGCTCACATCATCTGCAGATGTGGGCAGCTGGGGGGGGAAGACCCCTGTAGAGAACCCCCATGGAGACAGCCTTTGGCTGCTGTGGGATTTGTAGTGCACTGATTTGACCACATTTAGCTGGGCTGGTGCATCCATAACCCTTATCACTGGGAATAGCTTAGAAGCAACCAGCAGCCACTTCACATTCTTAATTGAGCCCAGTGGATTGCCGCCCTCTTACTTACACGGAGCCAGACTGCCTTGTGAGGATGTCTCAGGACACAGAGAGTGAAGAGCAAGAGCCCCCCACTACAACACACCAGCTGAAGCTGTGGCTTCCTTAAGGGCTGGGAGGTTGCCTTTCTCCGCCCTTTTATGGAGACTGACAGGAGGCGGAGCCAGAGGGAAGATTCCATTGGTGTTCCACCCCTCCTAGAGGTGGGGCAATTCAAATAGCCTGTACCAGTTTCTAAATGGGGCAGGGAGAGGAAAGTTTACCAAGGGCTGCCATGGCCAGCTGGTGTTTCTCTGGTCCCAGGAGCTGAACCTTACCCACAGGAAAATCATAGACGATTAGAGTTAAGAGACCTCAGGAGCAGGACCAACACCAACTATGTGGAACTTAAGTGCTCTGGGTGTATTTATTAACACCTCATCTTGCTTGTTGAATCAGTAAAGCATCCCTCACTTAAGAGCTGCTTGCTTCCTTTGCTGCTAGCCTGAATCATCACCACAGCTCCCAAACGGCCTTTCCAAGTGGCCAATGGCATCAGGCTGCTAAGCCCCGATCCCCAAAGCTATGTAGCCTCCTAACTTCCAATGAAAGCAGTGGAAGTTAAAAACCCAAGTGCCTCAGTGACCAGGATTGTATTAGATGCAGTGCCTTGAGACGAATGGCCTCTCTAGCCTCTTAACGCTCAGTCCAACTATCCATGGAATCTATGGGAATGTATGGATGGGTCTCATCGCCGCTAACTTCTTCTGCTGCCTCAGCTGGGGATGGACTGCATGGATTTCACTTGTGATGGGCTGAACACACAACTGGTCTCCTCCCATTCAATATCCTCCATACAGCAGGAGGTGGCCCTTTGCCATATTACACCAATGCCATTGTTAGCCCTTGGCTTTTTCCCTTGGTTTCCCCTGTTATGCCTGCAGATGCTCCCTCCCCTTTGGTTCTGGGAGGGGATGTGGCCTAGTTGGTAGCACATGGGACTGGGTATTATTGTTCCAGGATTCTGTTCCCAGCTCTGCCACCTGGGCAAGTCACTTCCTCTGTGCCTCAGTTTTCCCATCTGTAAAATGGGGATGGTTTGGACGCTTAATGAATGTTGGTTGAACACTTTGAGGTCCCAGGCTTAGAGTTGCTGTGTACTGTATGTGCAAACTAATCTCTGAAAGTAATCAAGGGAATCTGGGCAGAGGAGGGGCTGGGAAGGAAGAGTATAAAACTAAGGGCATTACAAGGATCACCTCCTAGCTTGATGTAGACCCAGATTTGCCTACATCCCGTGGAAACCGGGCATTGCTCCACTCATTTCTTGTTGTAAATAGTTACATGAGAAATGCTGACTCATAAGTCTGGGGTTACAGGAAAGGAAAGCAGCCTTGGCAGATTCCTCCCCTGAAAGCTTCTGTTGGATCTTTCCCTTGCAAGCCCTCTGCCACATAGCATGCCTGGTGTTTCCTCTGACCTTTGCAGCCCGGTGACCGACAAGCAGGTGGGCATGACATTTCTACAGTAGTTTATTCCTGTCTGCCATTCTGCAACAGGGGAACCCAAACCTTGCCCGTCTGGGAGCCTCCCAATCACACATGCTTGAATAGAGCAGAGCTGGATGCAGCCATCCTCAGTGCCAACCCACAGGTGTGCCCCAGAAGAGACTACAGGTCCTAGCATGTAACTCATCTCCTTGATCCAAACTGCCTTTTACTCATCGCTCCGCTCAAGAAGGAGCACTGCATGCTGGGACTTGAAGTGTCTGCAAGCCAGGGCTCAGTGGCTATAAAAGGCAGGGAGAGCAATAGGCTGCATTTATCTGAGGGGAGGTCACATGTTGGTCCCCCTCTTATTATTATTATCATGCTCTGGTAGCTCCATGAGGTACCAACCTCGATCAGTGCATCACTGTGCTAGGTGCTGTACAGAGACACAGATTGAGAGATGGGCCCTACCCCGAAGAGCTGACAGTCTAAATAGACAAGGCAGACCCAAGATGGGAGAAAGGACATATTATTATCCTGTTTTGCAGGTGGGGGACTGAGATCCAGAAAGACTAAGGGCTAGATCCCCTAACTGCCACTTCCAGCACTGAAATCCAAACTTTAGATCCTCCAGACCCCTGTTCAGTGGCTGCTTAACCCTCTTGCAATGAAATTTCTGCTGCTGGGCATATGCAAAACCACCTTAGTCCTGGTGCGTCATGGCTAAACTAGCCCCTCCCCCCTCCTATCTCAGTGTCTGGGCCTGATCAGGCCCTGCACACCACCCAGCTGGAGAGGCTAATGCACTCAGCTGGGATGCGGGTTCAAGTTCCTGCACAACAGGCAGAATGGAAATTTGAACCCGGGTCTGCACTGTTCTCAGTGAGTGCTCTAACCTCTTGGCTATAGAGTGAAAAGGGGAGCGTGGGATGGGCAGACGGGGCCTCCTCCAGTCAGTGTCAGACAGGCCTGACCTCCTAACAGAGCCTATCTGCTTTGAAGGGATGGGGTGTAGGCAACACCTGCTCTCCTTGGCATCTCCCGTTGGCTTGGCTGGGTGGCTCCTGGCTCAATGTGAATATCATTCTCAGGCCCCTGTCTGCCCCTGCCTTGTATAAGGAGCCCAGGCTCCTAACTTGGGCCTGTACTTAACTTGTAAGCTGCAGGATTCCTAAAAATTAGGCATTGTAACCCCAAGTCTAAGTCTCTTCTGTGGCTCTAACTCCAGGTGATTTGCCCAAAGTCAGCCAGGAATTCATGGCAGAGCAGGGGACACCTCTGAGTCAGTGTATACCCCCTCTGCTCCCGCCAACCCCACTCTTCGTCATATCATCCCCTATGGAGATTGCTTCATTTCATCTGTGAGGCACCACTTGTTGCCGGGCTTTGGTGAATTTATATATAACTTTTTACCAGTCTCATCTGCCCCTTTGTGTTTCATCTCCTGTCTTTCAAGCCAGCTCTATTCGCCACCTGCTTTACAGAAGGGAGAAACCAGAGGAACACGAGCCACAAGTGCAAGTGCAAGAGGTATAAACCACTCCACCCCCTGGAGAAAATTTAGCCCCCATCACACATTTTGGAGCTCTTTCTTGAAGGCGTTAAGGATATTGTCAGTTTAATGATGAATTATGTTTATTATGGTCATGCCTAGGGACCCGCCAAGAATGAGGCTCCATTGGCTTGGGCACTGTTCAACAGAGCAGTAGATAATCCCCTGCCACAAAGAGCTTACAATGTAAACAACAAGCCACAAGCGCAATATTTAGCCAAGCAAAGTGTGTCTTTGCTTGTCTTGGTCAATGGAGGACTGGGCTGGGGAATGAGATTCTGTATAAATCTGACCACCTTTAGGGTATGCTGCGAGACCCTCTTCTTAGAGCAAGCTGTCTCATCATAACCAGAATGAGCTGGAGGAGACCAGGCAGAGAAGAGAAGAAAAGAACGCGCAGTGTGGAAGTATAGTCCATGAAAAGCCTTCACCCCCATGGAAGGGAGAAGACTCCATGAAGGTCGCCATGCAAATCTAATTGACTGGCATAGGTGCTTAGTTGCTATGGTGCTGGGTGCTGGAGAAATCCCTCCGATAGACAGGTGGATGGGTAGATCAGAAAGTGGAGTTTCACTGGTTTAAATTTGGTAGGTCATATCTGAGCAAGTGTGTATGAAGGAGTGTGTGTAAAGTGTTTCCCTTCACCCCCAAGGAACATTCCTCTGCTTAAAGATTAACCAGCAATAGAACAGTGGGGGATGCTCCTGCTCCGAGCTCCATGGGTTACACAGCAAAGTGTGAATCTGTGAGCAAAATCCAAACCAACAGAAGTTGCCTATGGAGCTTTCCTTCACATGCTCTGTGCTGCCTCAGCAGGTGTGACGTTCCCCTCTGGTGTTGTCTGCACCGGTGATCTGCTAGGTCACTCCAATCCTTCACTCTGGGAGCCAGCCTGAACCTGCTCTGTTGTGAGAAGCCCCACCCCTAGGCTGTTCACGCACAGCCTCTGGCATGGTTATGCCCACTGGACACTGCAAGCTTATATGAGTTTGTCAATTTAACAAATAAATGTATATGTTATCCCTTGTTATCCCAAGGGGAGCCTCTGAGATGCTTCAAACCAAATGCACTGCTTCAGGTAGAATAAACAAATGTATTAACTACAAAGATAGATTTTAAGTGATTATAAGTCAAAGCATAACAAGTCGGAGTAGTTACCAAAAGAAAAGAAAATATAAGCACACAGTCTAACCTCTCAACCCTATTAGACTGGGCAGCAACTAGATGAAGCAGTTTTTTTCACCCCACTGGATATTTCCGTACTTAATATAAAGGCTTGTTCCTTAAACCTGGGCCAGTCTCCTGTGTTGGAGTCTTGTCTTCTCAGTGTCTTGGTTGCTTGCAGCGTAGGTGGGGGCAGAAGAAGGGTCCAGTACGTGTCCTCTCTGTCTGTTTTATATCCTCAGTCCACGTGCTTGGGGAGCACAAGTCCAGGCATGTCTGGGGGCGTTGCTGAGTCTCCAGGCAAGGTTGAGCAATTCCCCTGCTGTGGCCTCATGCAGCTGAGTCATTGTAGCTCCCTTGCTGGACAATCGTTGTTGTTGGGTTGATTGACACCCCGCCTGGGCGTTGATTACTTTCCTTGCTGTAGCCTCTGTGGGGGCTGGTATCTGGCTGATTCCCCAAATTTACAGCATGTTTTAGTGACCACCATCCTACACAATTCTCATAACTTCATGTGCATTAATGATACACATATATGGATAGAAACATGAGTTTCAGCAGATCATAACCTTTCCCCTGAAACCTTACAAGGCAAATGTTATATGTGAGATCACAATTATATGAAAATGAGGAATATGGGGGTTACAGGATGCTCCTCCAAGGTATAGACTGTCACAGCAGGGGACCAGCGTCCAACAGGGCCCAATGGAAATGCTGACCCAGGGGCTCAGACTGTCACAACCAACCCATGTCTCACATGGGCCTCCTGGCAGCTCCCAGAAAGGCGGCACACTGTGCCCTGTCCTGGCTGTGCCATGTCCTCATCTGGGCGTGCGACCTCAGTGCAGTTCTGCAGAGCAGGGCTGGATGGAGGTGGGAGGGGACGGAACAATCCAGCGACCACGTCTCCTCTGTGGTGAGAGGGCATTTGCCAGTTCTGACTAAACAGCTCTTGAAATGATTTGCCTGGAGCCTGTGCACGATTTATGACTGGGAAGTGATACTGAAAGAGGGACAGGGGATTGCGCCAACCAAGGAGTTTCATTTCCTTTTAGCCAGGCATCCCTGCCAGCTGAAAAGCATGGCAGAGCCGCGGGACGAACTGCGAGCCCTGGCTCCGTATAGTGTCGGCGAGGCTTTCTCTATCTGGGGCAGCATGGCTGCTGTCATGTGTCAAGCTTGCCTAGTCTCATAGTTCACAGCAAACTGGCCACAGGGATATTCAGGAGTGAATTCAGAATGGCCACTGAGATTGAGCAAGGCGAGGGACACGGAGCTCACTCTATGGCACCAGCACTCTTTGAGGCCACAGCTCGACTTCATCAGCCGTGTATTTCACCAAGCTCACCCCTGGGGCAGCATCATTCCGAAACCCTGTCCACTGAGCCTATGAATCACTTATAACTACATCCCCTCCCTCCTGAAGCTGTGGTGGGAAAAGTCAATGACCTCTTCTCTTCCATGAGCCTGTCACACCTATGTGCTAACGAGGGGGCCTAACCATAAAACTCAGGCCCAATTCTGATCACCATAACATCTGAGCTAGCTCAAATCCATGGCCACCTGGCATGCACAGGTGGCACCATTATACTGCTCCAAACTTTGCCTTGACCGTAGTTGCTAGAATTCTGCTCCTTCAACTCCAAAGCCCATAGCTCTTGCTGCTATGCGAACGAATGGACAAGCTTTGCCTGTTGGTGGTAACCTATGGCGGACGGTTGGGCAGTTCAGAGTCCATCCAGTGGAATGCTGCTATTGAATTTTCCTCTTTATCCTATTGTTAACATTTTGATTTCATATTCTTCATTTGGAAACACCCTCCTCAGTTTATTACAGGATAAATTGCACACTTTACCTTCCAGATCTTTTTAAAAAACAAGCTGAGCTTGACCAAATGGGAAAATCTTGGTGGAATAATCAAGTCCAAACTAAGAACACCTTTGGAATGATTTATCCCCTTCCATTGTTAATTTTTACAGCGAGCGAGAACATTTCGTACGCTTGACTGGTCTGGGTATCCTTATTAAATGAATGTTTCCAAAACACAAAGCGGATCCAAAGTTAAAATATCCCCATGACAAATGTGCTTTAGAAAAACACAAACCTTCCCCCCACCCAATTCCTCTCCCAAAGTGCGGTATGATAGAAGGATAGCTGAGGAATGATGGTGGTTGGATGCGTGAGCAGCCCTGTCTCAAGTTTAAACTGAGAATATTTCAGAAGGGGCGTGTGTGTGAAGTCTTTTTGCTTGAAAAACTTGTGGTTAGTGGCCTTTTGCTATGAATTCCCTCCCTCTTGCCCTTGTGCTGCTGCTGCTGTTGCTGTGTAATGAGATTGAATGTCAGATAGGGGAGTTCAAAGCAAATTGGCCACTAGCACATTCCCACTGACTACCCCTGCACACATATTTCCTAGGGAACACGGAGGAACTGAAACCAGTGTAGGAAGATCACAGTTTTTCAGCCGACTGTGCTGCATTCAGCATTATCTCAGCTTGTCATGCACTGTTGTTGTTTTTCTAAATTAGATGCATCTGGATAACAGCAGGCACGCAGGTTGTAAATCATTGCTTGTGATGGAAGAAAATTCTGTGGCTAAACAAGCCAAGGCCTGGGACTCAGAATGTTGGGTCGTGTCCCCAACCCTGCCACTGACTCTGGGGCTGCTCATTGTCTGCCTATAAACTGGGGGGGTCAGGGAGGGGGAATGCCACCTCCCCATCTCACTGTGATACTTGAGGGATCGCGCTTGCAAAGTGCTCAGACATCTTCTAAAGCAAGTGACTGCGTAAGCTCTACAGCATTTCAGTTATCATGACAGAGGCCTAACTGCATCCTCCTAAGGCTGATCAGCACCGCTGCTCTACACGGGCTGTGGGTTCCAGGACAGCAGGAGAATTCCCGCATTCGCCTTTGTTACAGTATCATGAATCCACCTGCTCAACATGCCAATGCGTGTCTGGCTCCTGCATGGACTAGGCACATCCAAGCAGAACACAGCTGCAGGGCTGCCAGCCATTCCAGATGCACCCTGCTAGGATGCAACAGCTACCTTGCAGGGTACAGCAAGACACACCCGCTTGTGCCACCGTAGAATTCAGGTACAGCCCAGTTAACATGCAACTAGTGTGTCGTTAAACTTTCCACGCTGAGCCAAGCAGCATTCACCTGCTGGGCTAGTGACCGTTATGGGTGTACCCAGGGAGAAGGCATCTGCAGTGCTAGGCATCAATCCAGCTGTTTCTAGGGAGACATGGTAAAAAGCCCCTGTTCTTGGTGCGTTGAGCTGTCATGCTGGGGATCACTCCAGGCATAGCCAGGGATGAGTGTTCTTACGGTAGCCCAGGAGAATGCACCTATGTGCTTCCAGCAAATATTCCAGAATCATGCTAAGGTACTGAAAGTGCCTCCTGATCCCACAGGAATTGCAATGCCTGGCAATGGAGCTGCACGTCGGACCAGCTGTGAAAGGGCTTTACCATATCTTGGGAGTGGACAAACAAGAAGGGAATTTCCCTGTGGTTAGTATTTACCATTTGTGGCCTACAGAGACTCCAGCCCCAGCCACACAAACCCACCCCAAACAGCTGCCCTGCATTAACAAGTGATTGGCTCTCTGGGATGCTGTTATATAATGAGGGTGCCGTGCGTGTGCGTTTTGGTGTGTTCTTCTTCTAGGAAAACATCAGCCTGGAGAAATGACAACAAGGCCTATTGTATCCCCGATGCATAACACCCAGGCAGTGAAAATGCTGTCTCATTAATCTGGGTGTACGCAGTGCCATATTGCAGGGGACTCAGGGAAATGACAGTGTATTGCTTAATTGCGGCTGACTAATACAACTTTATCTGCATTTCCGGCCATTGGCATTGCTCATTGCCACATAGCAACATTGGGAAATCCCTTGAGTGTAGGGCAGCCCTATGGGGCAGGGACAAGGACATGGGAGCCTTCCCCAGCATCCCCAGGGGAAAAGCCTATAAAAGCCCCCTCCAGGGAGAAGGACTGGGGGCAGCAAGGATCAGGGAGGAGAGAACAGGCCAGCTCTGTCTCTAAACTTTGGGGCATCAGATTCCACCGAGACTTCCTCCATCCCTCACCCAGCAGCTCCAGCTCTAAAAGGCTGCGTTTGCAGGATCAGAGCAGTACAGAATGAGCGAGGATGAGGAGGAAGAGAAGCTAGCTGAGTTCCCACTAGACCAAAATTGTGGGACAACAGCCTCCCCCAGGATGTCCCCTTTCCACCAGAGGCACATGGAATAGAAGATCCCAGCATCTTTAGGGAGATGACTTTTCAGCGGGCCCTTCTCAGGATTGGGAAAGCTGGAGGCAGCCCGGCAAAAATGGCTGAGGAGCCTTTGCAAACGCAACGGCTCTGGTGTTCTTTACATTCGAGTCATGAGAGCCCTGTACCGAGCAATCCCATGAATCCTTTATTCAGACATGACCTCAGACAGCAGCCAGTGCTTGCTTCCTGCTGCAGTGAGCAATTCTCCCCTCTGTCCGGAGACTGGCCTTCCAAGATGGAGAACGATTACTTTTGATCACTGCACCCTCCCTTCATGTCGGGACGCAACACAGAGGCTGAGAGATGTCGTCAGGACCGGAGCCAGCCAGAGTTATTCATCTGAAAAGTTTGTTCATGAAAAATTGCTTTTTATGAGAAGAAAAAGTGCCCAGTGGTGAGCGAGGTAGCCTGAGAGAACCCAGTTCAATTCTTGCCTCTCCTGAAGATCCCCTCTGTAAAGTTGGGCAAGTCATATAGGGCCAAATTTTTAGAGGTACGGTATTTAGGTGTCTAGCTCTCAGTGGCAATGGGGAGTTAGGCAACTAAATACTTTTAATGATCTGACCCTTAGTGTACATCCGCGATAAAAGACCTGCAGCACTGCTGCGGCTGGCCTGGGTCAGCTGACTCGGCATCACAGAGCTGAGGCTGTGAGGTTATAAAATTGCACTGTGGATGTTTCAGACTCAGGCTGGGCTCTGAGACTCAGTGCTGGAGGTTTTTTACTCACAGAGTCAATGCACCCCCAATCTCTCTGTGCCTCAGTTTCCCATCTTTACGATGGGATGATAACACTGCCCTGCCTCACAGTAGTGTTATAAGAACATAACATAAGAGCGGCCATACTGGGTCAGACCAAAGGTCCATCCAGCCCAATATCCTGTCAGCCTACAGTGGCCAATGCCAGGTGCCCCGGATGGGGTGAACCTAACAAGTAATGATCAAGTGATTTTTCTTCTGCCATCCACCTCCACCCTCTGACAAACAGAGGTTGTGATATTATGAGCTCTCCAGACACTACGGGGATGGGGCCCAGATAAGTATCTTAGATTAATGATGTCAGAAGAGACACATCCAGAGGGAACTTCCATTTCTGACAACATTCTTTTGGGTTTTCATCAAAAAACTGATAAATGTTGTCCACAGCCTGACAAATTTCCCTTTTCAGTGATGAGTTTGGAAGACTAGCTTTGGCAAAAGCTCTGGGATTTGCACCAACCTTTTTATGGGAACCAAAAAACCCGATTTTTGCTGCTCAGCTCCAATCAGAAGCCGTGTAGGCTTTCATTTTCTGCAGGAGCTGATGCCAGAGGTGAAGGTGTGGGGAACAAGATGATGAGTACCTGATTGATAGGTCAGAAAGTAGCTGAGGGTATTTTAAGAAAAGTTAAGAGGCTGCTGTCAGGATCCCAGCAAGAGCAGTCAGGGCCAAGGGGAAAACCAGAGGCTAGGAGTAAGCCAAGGAGTTCACAAGCAGTTCCAGGCCAGGGTCAATGCCAAGGGTCAGAGTCCAAGTCAGGTTCAGGGGACCAATCCCAATCAAGCCAAGAATTCAAGAGCAGGAAAAGTCATGGCAGTTACAGAAGATCTGCACTGATGACTGGACACTTCCTGGAAGGCCCCTGGGGCTTATATAGGGCATGGAGCCCATCAGGAGCCATGGGGCTGCTGCCTGTCAAACCGTCGAGGTGGAACTTCCTATGGTCTATCCCCCACAGTGGGTCATGGAAAGTGGAGTGCAGACAGGTTGCAACTGCTGCTGGATGTCAGCCTGGAGATGCCAACTACATGGTGGTTCTACAGGCCTGGGTTTTAGACCTGTAGGACCTTGCAGTCCTATCTCTCACCCTTTGTCCCAACCTCCTCTCACATTTTCTCCTCTTCCTTTTTCCCTGCATTGGTATTTATATTCACTCACTGCTTCCTGTCATTCCCCCTCACTCCACAAACAAACCAGCATCACTTACAAGCTGGGTGCCAATCAGCACCTTGACCATCGCTGTGTTTTCTCCACCCCTCATCTGGTTCCATGTCTTTCAAATTCTAAGCTCTTGGGAGCAGGGACTGTGTCGCCTTCTCTGCCCCAATTCTAATCAGGGCGTTTGACGTAATACAAATGATTTCTAATAATAACAACAGTAACAGCAAGCCAGTCAATTACTTTGTTGAATTGGCTTGACTGTGTTCTGGAAACATTTCTGTTCAGTGGGACAAGGAAAGAGAGATCTGTCCTAAGGCAATCACCCTGTTTTGGTTTGAACGCAGTGCTCCAGAAGGGAAGATGACTCACTAAGCTAAATCATTAGGGTGTGATGATCTTATCTAATGAGGAAACATTTGATGATGCCTTAAGAGTCTACAGAGAGCAGAGATGTGGCCACAGAGGAAATAAAACTTTGAAAGCTTTCGACATAAACAATGCTCAAGAAATGGCATCTGAACCGTTTTTATGAAGAGAGAAGAGTGACTTCAATGTCTAGTTTATTCTTTATATAGGTATATATTCAAACAATCATCTCCTTCAAAATTCAGGACAAAAGAGCTCTCCTCTGAATAACAGATGTAATCTCTTTTGTGTTTATGAGGTTTTGTGTGTTTGTTTAAAAAGTCAAACAGCAGAAGAGGTTTATTTAAGGGAAAACTTGTCAGGCTGATTTAGACCCAAAATCTAGGTTGGGTTAAAACCAAGTGTTTTTCCAGAATCTAAGATCAACAGAAACATTTCCACTGTTGTTCTGCCTTTTTTTAAAATGATCCAGTTAAGATAGTTGGCTTATTTGGATTTCCCCACAGCATCTTGCAGTTCAGACCCCTCAGCTTTATGCTAGTGCATCAGAACCGGAGAGCAACGCTGCCTACAGGCATTCATCCCATTCCCTTTTTCCAGGGTGAATGAAATATACAAGTTATTGCATGACATTATTTCTCTCCAGTATTAATGATCTAGTTACCTGTAAGGTAGGTAAAGAGATTTTTTTTTCTTAAAAGGCCCAATCCAAGGGCCCTGAAGTCAATGGGAGATAAAAGCTTCTGGCACATTCGGAATCCACAGCTGGGGGAGGACTGTCTGTTTTTCAGTAGATCGCAGATGAGAATTTGGTCCCAGATCTTTCTTAGTTGTCTTTAAAGCTCCTTGAAGCCTTCTGAGTAACTTCTACTTACATAAATACAACAGAAACAACAACAGTAATAAACTTTTAACTAGCACCCCTTCAAATAATTACAATTATTAGCCTCCCCCCCCCCAGCAAAATTCAGGGTGTGGCCAAACTGGATCTTCTCTGATACACAAAATTGCACTATTTTATTTAAACAGGTTTAGTTATAGGGTGCAATATCCCATGTGGACAGCTTGAGAGTGGCTTATTGTGATTTACTTTAAACCTATTCTTCATCAGCTGAAGCCAGACTGAAATGAGAGGGTAAACACGCCCTTTTGCAAGCTGTTCAACTAAATGGGTTTCAAACCAGTGTGATGGGCTCATGTGGACAAATGTAAGTTAAAACTTTGCAATTCTGCATCTAGATAAACCCTTAGACTCTCTTTAAACAGGAAAACTGAAATGTGAAAACCCTTTGCTCAGCTGAAGGCCACGCTGCTCTGTGAATGGGAGGCAGCTGCATCTCTGATGCAAATGTCTATAGAAATATCAGGAAGCCCATGTGCAGGGTGTATGGGAATCCAGACATTACTACAACAACAGAACTTTTTTTCCCCCTTTCTCTCTAGCTGAATGCATCGCTGGGCGTGTATGCTGAGCCTAGGCAGACTTAGACCTGCAGCTGTGTGCATGTGCATTCCTTTTCGCGCTCATAAACACACACTGCAGCAGAAGTCTGAGAGAGGGCAACTGGCATATCTGAGAATGGAAATTGCAATAGAAACACAGCAGATCTTTCAGACTCAGAACCTGCTCTAGGGGACCCCTACGTAAATCAGGAGCGACTCCAGGGGAAAGACCTCAGAATGACCCAGGTGTGATTAAGATCAGAATCCGAATCTTACTGAGCACTCCTGGACAGTCACTGGCCCAATAATACACAGAGGTGTTTTTACACGTCTCGGGCCAGAGATTTTTACTCTTTATTTACAAATTCTTCCCTCTACTTCACACATGTATTATTGTTAATATTTATAAAGAGACACAGAAGGTCATATAGGCAGCATTCCTGAGGAGAACGCTGCTAAGAAATTGAGATGAAATCTCAGCACAAAATGCAGAGCATGCATCCTGAGGCATGAGGAAGGAGCAGTGTGTGTCCTGGGAGGCAGCGTGGTTCAGAGCCACCACTCTGAGGGCTTGTTTTCACTGCAAAGTTCATTCTAGTTATAACTCTAGTATTGAACCCAACTCCAGTCCCGGCCACACAGTGACACTCTGAACTTGAGTGTTGTGGTGCTTTTATCCCGAGCTGGCGGAGCCGTGAGCGATAAGACTAAAGCATGGGTGAGCACACCTCGTCAGCTGCTAAAATGACCGCTCTGTTGTATGGACATGGGCTTGTCCCGCTTGAGTGCGACTAGTCCTCCAGGGCCTTCCCAAAATTCCCCCATGTGCCTGGGAAGGATGGACGAGTTCTCCCACAATTCATTGGGAAAGAATTCTAAGCCCAGCTCTGCTTATTGCAGCGCTAAGACCCGTGGGATGTGCCCCCAGACATCTCAGCAACACACAAGTGAGTGCGGCGCCCATGTGGATGCAGCAGCTTGAGGTTCGTTCTGCAGCATGGCCCCTCCAACATGCAAGCCAGGATGACTCTCGAGGAGCGTGTGTAGCAGACATGCAGCGCCCACTTTCTCCTGAGTGCCCAGACCCAAGGAACCGGTTACACATGCAGGGCTGATAAACAGGGGTGCAATGGGTAGGAGCAGGGAGGTGAGTTCACATCTGTATGCGGTGTTGGTGAGACCGACACTGGAACACTGTGTCCCAGTCTGGTGTCCACCTTTTGAACAGGAAGTTGAAAAAGTGTGAAGCGTTCAGAAAAGAGCCACAAAAATGATTCCGAGGCTGGAGAAAATGCCTGACAGTGAGATGGTGTAAGTCCCGTCTTGGTGAGAAAACACCAGGTACAGCAGGAGGAGAAAGGCAAACAAGAGGAAGATGAAGCCTGACATAACTGTTTAACAATGAAGATGATGAACCACTGGAGAAAATCACCAAGGGAAGTGGTGGATTCTCTATCTCTTCAGGTCTTCAGATCCGGCCAGGCTGCCTTTCTAGGGCAGATGCTTTAGTCCAGCATATATTATTGGGTTCAGTGGAGAGGTAACTGGGTGAAAATTAATGGCCTGCATTGTCTCGGAAGTCAGACTGGGTGATCTAACCATCTCTTCTGGCCATAAAGTCTATGAGTTATTAATTTAGAGGACACACCTGGGCCATCTGAGTCCATGACTTCAGAGACCACCCTTCTTTCCCATAAAGCCACAGGCTATCATGCTGACCAATACTGTCTCATTGTTTCCCCTTCAGTTTGTCTGTATCCATGTATTATTGTATTGTATACTTAGATTGTAAGCTCTTTGGGGCAGGGACCACAAGCAGTGCCATTTACTCCACTGGTCTTAAAACACATGGCTAATCATGGGATACAAAGGACTCACCTAGGAAGAGAGCATGAGTAATTTAGGAGCATCGGTCTCGATGAAAATCAGTGAGGTTAAGCCCTGGTCTACACCAGAGTTAGATTGACTCAAGGCAGCTTACATCAATCTAATGCTCTAAGTGTCTACACTAAAATGTTGCTCCTGCTGACGTAACTTGCCTGCTATCCTAACTTAATAACTTCACCTTCACGAACGGTGTAGAGTCACTGTCAATATAGTTAGGTCGACACTGGATCAGTGTGGACACTGCCTTGCTTACATTGACTATTGCTGGCTCTCAGAAGCTGTCCCACAGTGCCCCATGCTGACAGAACAATTGGTGCAAGTGCTCCTCATGAGGACATGCACCGCCGATACATGGAGCAAAGTGAAGATATGCACAAGTGATGTAACGGCAGCAGTGACTGTATGCCGATGTAAGTTAGGTCGACTTAATTTTGTAGTGTAGACATGCCCTATGTAATACTCTACTAACGTGTCTAAGTCACTTGCGCTACGTCTACACTACAGGCGAAGGGCATGAGTCCCAGCTTGTGTAGATGTACTTCTGCTAGCTCTCATTGCGCTAACATGCTAATAATGGCAGTGCAGCTGCAGTAGCACTGGCAACACAAGTGTCCTCTGAGCAGGTACCCCCGAGTCTGGTGGGTTGTACTCAGGGCACCCGGCCTGTGCCGCTGCTCTCCACTGCCAGAACCACTGCAGCTACGTTACTATCTTTAGTGTGCTAACTCGACAGGGCCGGCTCCAGGCACCAGCTTATCAAGCAGGTGCTTGAGGTGGCAACTCCGGAGCGGGGCGGCACTTTCAGTATTCAGCAGCAATTTGGCGGAGGGTCCCTCACTCTCGCTCAGAGCGAAGGACCTCCTGCTGAATTGCTGCAGATCATGATTTTTGTTTTTTGGGCTGCTTGGGGCGGCAAAACTCCTGGCGCCGGCCCTGTAACTCAACACTCCCCTAGCTCCAAATGTGGATGGAGACTTAGGCTCTTTTGAAAATTCAACCCAAAGTTATTATATGTAATATCCCAGTGCTGCACCTGAGCCTTACCTGCTACCAAGGTCTTCTCTCAGGATTAGAGATGTATACAATCAATGTTTATTTATGTGTCACAGCTAGCCAGTGAGAACAAAAATCAAAGGCTTCAGATCTCTCTTGCGTCCAAGTTCTTCTTGGTACAGGGGTGGGACAGTTGTCTAGGAGCTGATCCTGGCTTGGAGAAGCTTTGGGGCTACTCCTAAACACTGGCCAGTGAAGGATCGGTGAAGTGGAACAGAGCCCAGCCACCTCTGTGCCCACCCTCACTATGCCTCTACACCAGTGGCACTTTATACCACCAGGAATTCCCCTCCACTAGGGGAATTTTCTGCTGATGAGCCAGTCAGGGAAACTCTCCACTGAGAAGCCTGTCAGAGTCCAGCCTCTTTGCCCCTCCTGTGCAGTGCAAAGTAGCCAGAGTCTAGTGCAGAATTAGTCTAGCCAGAGCCTGTATCTGGGACAACCTGCTCTGCCAATCCCTGGTGCTTAATCTGTGATCTTACCCAATGCTCTAGTTTCTCCAGCGAGAACTCTCCTGTAAGCGCTGCAAGAGTTTTGCAAAATCCTTTTGTCGAGGGTCAGAGGAAAACAGGAAGGGACAGAGGGGATCGGAAGCATGTCTCCCCTGCCACTTCATGCGTGAGTGCCACAAATGCAGAACACCTGTAAACACCTGGCTCTGAGGAACCTGACCTGCTGGGAAGCCCAAAAGTGGCCGAGTGGGCCACTGAGTTTGTTAATCCGAATCTGACTCTCTGGGGTAGGGCAAACTGTTGAGTCATCACCAATCACCATGGAGCAGGGGAAACAACCTCGTAGGCACCAGGAGAAGAAAAGAGGTGAGCTGGGGCAGGTGGGAAGAAAGACTCTGAGGGCTGGTGATTCTCTCTGGAATTCCCACTTCTCCCCCATCCCTGTCCGGGCAGCCTCCTTGGTTGATCCTGAGCTCGGGTTAAGTGGCATGTGGCATTTTCTGCCAACTGCTCAGCCGTGGCATGCAAACAGCTGAACAGATCTGATATCTGGCACACAAGGGTTTTCCTGGTATTTATCACCCAGCGAGCAGACCAAGCTACAGAAGGGACAGCTTAGAGTTATCCCATGCAAGGGAAAGAGAGCAGGAATGGGAGCAAGAGTCGTTGGTGCCCCTGGGCCCTCATTAGGATAATAGCAATAATCACCGTAATTGGTATGAGGCTCTTGTGCCAGCCTCAGCCTCTCACTCCCATCCCCCTCCATCCCCGTCTGAGTCACTGGGTCTGAGTCACTCTCCTGTTCTATTCCTGTACCCGTCTCTTCAGCAGGGGGCTGTAGATTTGTTTTGGCTGGAACTATCTGGGCACAGGAGGAACCATCTGCTGCTGGTTCTCGCTCGCTGAAACAAGGAAGGGCCTCTTGGTCTGGTTTCTTTTTAACAGAGCAGGGAGGAAGGAGAGGGAAGCCCACCCACTGCAATGATCTTCAGAGGGCATGGTGCCCATATCCCCCACCTTAGCTGTATGGCCGTGAACAATGACTCGTTGTCTGATAGGTATGTCCATAGGTTGCAGCCGTGGATTCACTGGGAAATTTTTTCCATATAGCTTATCCAGCCAAGATACTTTTCCACATCTGAGCTCTCTCCACAGATGGTCCTTCCTTGGCTAAAGTATTTCTCCCCTAACATGGTTAAAGACAGAGGAAGCATGACCATCCGTGCTCATGTGACAGAAGGATGCTCTGATAACTCAGAAAGTTGCCTTTGTTGCCTACTGCTGTCACTCAGCATATATGAGGCGGGAGAAACGGAACAGTGGAGGAGTTATCCTCCGACAAGAGGGGAAGGGGGAAGCCGGTACAAATTACTGGGGCCTGGTGGTCTGGAAGAGGGCCCAGGGTTTGGCTTCGTTGGCCTTGTTTAGCCGGTCTGCCCTTGCTGGGGGGCCTGAAAATGTTTTTTCACCAGGGCCCGAACCCGCTCTTGGCAGCCCTGCCTGGATCTTTAGGATGTTTGATGCCATTGGATGGGAAATTATGCACAAGACAGGCACAGCGCTGCCTGAAATTCAGATTCAAAGTTTGCTGTCTGATCACATCTTGCAAGTTGTTAAAAGGGACAACCTGCCACTGCTTCCCTGTTTTCCTCTACGATGGTCCTCCATTGCTCCTTAGATCCAAATATTAGGGGTTCATGGGTCCAGATCTGTGCATCTATGGATCATCCCCTAACCTCAGAAATCCCTCTGGACTGGACTCCATCACAGCAGGCCGGCCTTTTGAATAGAGCTGGTGCTATATCTTGTCTTCATTTGGCAAGTCAACAGATGATCATGAGTAGAGATGGGCACACTTGTTTCACCTAATACATAATCTATGTACACATGAGGGTTTTGAACCTGAATGCTGTGTGCCTGGTGTTCTGCCTAGGGGAGATTGTGGAAGACAGGAGTGTGAGAGAAAGAAAAACCCAGCGAAAGAACTGGGGGACAGAGGGAGTGGAGCGTGGTCCTGAAAGACAGAGAGGGGAGGGAAAGAGAAAAACAGAGTGAAAAATAAACAGTCTGACATTTTCAAAAGCAACTCGAGGTTTTGGGAGCTTCAGTTGTTGGGGTGCCCAGCTGGAGGTGCTTTAAAGGGATGTGACTTTCAGAGGTAGGTGGAGGGTGGAGGCTCAACACTTTCTGAAAACCAAGCGGCTTTAAGGAGTCTCAATTTCGACACCTCAAAATGGAGGCACCCACAATTATGAGTCACGTTTGGAAATCTTGCCCATAGTTTCTCTACCAAAGATGGGACACCCACTTTTGGTGTGCGAGGTCAAGGGAGTTCTTTTATACCTCTGACAGAGCACAGGCTGCCCTTTCGTTAGAACACCTGAATCCTGCCCCCTCTGGGAAAAGAACCCACCCTGCTTTTAGTTGACAGGTTTTAACAGGCTTGTGCACTCAGGGACGGCTCATAAACCCAAAGAGTAGCCTGATAGACTCGGGAACCCACTAGCCTCCAAGGTTCATCCGTTCCTAGCGATTCCTCTCTCCCTCTCCTGCTTCCCCTGCTCCTCTCTGGAGTGACCCAAATAGTTCACCCAGAAATAGGATTCAAGCTGCTCTAAATGGCCTGGAATTGGATGGGGCCTTCTGCTGTCTGAGGCCTAGGTGACTGGTTGATTGATTACCATGATCACATTGTCTGGCTGATTGATTCTTTGACGCGAGTTCCGGGCTCTAATTTCAGCATCTGGCACCTTTGCCAAGCCTGGGGTCACCACGAGGCTGTCCCGTCGGGACGAACGCTGCTCTCAGTTGATTTATGGCAGAACATTATGCCTTCTACCGAAAGGGCCGTCCAATGCCTTCATGAGCCTGGTGCCCATCTCCCCTTTGAAATACAAGACGGCGGAATCGTAGGCATTTTTATGCCCAGGGAGATCAGGTTAGTCAAAGGTGCCATCGAAGGGGTCGGGACCAGATCCACAGCTGGTGTCAAGTGGCATAACTTCATCACTGTCGATAGAGCTACGCCAGTTTACACCATCCTTACCATCCCTGTAAGGGATGACATGAGACTTTTCAATCACACCCCCAACAGGGCTAATTCTTATCTGATCTGGGCCCGAGCCATTTGGCTGACTGAAGGTTCTTGATTGTTAATTGGCTAAACTGAGCAACAAATGAGTATTACTGGTTATTGATACTGCAGTAGCACCTAGACAGGTTCCAATCCCGGGCGCATTGTGCTCGGCGCTGCACACACCTAACAGAAAGACAGCCCCTGCTGCAGAGATTGAAGAGTCTAAGTAAGGGTCTGTCTACATGGCAATCGAACACCCGTGGCTGGACTGGGTCAGCTGATGCAGGCTCATCGGGTTTGGGAGTCCAGGTGTCTAGGCTGCAATTTTATAGCCCCTCAGCCTGAGCCCAGTGAGCCTGTGTCAGCTAACCTGAGCCAGTCATGGGTGTTTGATTGCAGTGTAGACATTCCCTAAGTGTCATCACCTGTGCTTCTGACTTCAGTGGAGACCGGAGGCCTGCTATGGCAGGATTAGGGTCAGAAGGTTCATAAGAGACCCAGGCTAAGCAAAATAAAACTTCCCAGCACATTGGTTCATTAATTCCCGGCTCTTGTTCAATCCCCTGTAATGCAAAGCAGCCATGTCTCTGGCCCCATTCCCTCCCTACAGTGTAAGTGTCTGGGACCACCAAATCAGCATACAGGAGCAGCACTCCCATGTCCCTATCCCAGCTTCCAGCCAGCAGACTAGCCTCTTAAGGCTTTGAGTCTAACTAGGCTCAGTGGCACCTGATGGAGATGTGCAACCAGCCCACTGCGGCGCTCACCCAGAGCTGGCTGATCAGTGCCGCCCTCCATTTCAGATCTCTAGTGCAGCTGGGATGATTTCCTCTGAGCTTCTTCTTTTGCGAGCCTGTTCCAGGGTGCCCTGGGACCGCTGGGTAATACTGCGTTCTGAGGTTTGCTGCTCAGGCATGTTGAGCCCCAGAGTTTTTGCATAACGTCTGCACGCCTTGCTAAAATGGGTGACATTCACCGAATGGTTGACGAGCTATCCTGTGCAGCTGTATTAGTAAACCCACCCTGGCCTCAACCATAATAACCCAGGCATATACTATGACCGTAACCGCATGTCATACCCCAGTGCTGTGCTTTAACTGTAAAGCCCTCCCATCTGCAGATTGGCCGCATCATCAGAGCTCCCTTTGTTTCTCATTAAGAGTCTTCAGAGACTAAGCGAACAGGATCACAGACCCAGCACAGTGCAGCCACTCGGCAACAGCCAGTTACCAGTATGTTTGCTTCAGAATTTGCCAGAGAAGACACATGTGTTGACTAGAAATGTATTATTGTTTCCACTGGCCTTAGCGTTAACTGATCAAGTGTAAAGTACACAGCCTGCTTTCCCCCTCAATGCACTCTGTGAAATCCTCACTGGAGCAGGCTCGTCCTCTCAGCCTGCAGTGACTCAGCTTGCTGTTCAGACTCTGTGATTGCACCGGTCCTGCCCTCGCCGTGTGGGATCCCACTGATGCTTTCCTTCGGGGAATCCCGGGGCTTTTGCTAAACCCTTTCAATGCTAGCCCTGTCCCAGTTGAAGGCAGGCTCCTCTGGAGGAGATTAGATGAATCCAAAGTCTTAGCACCTTTATGAAAATTACTATTCTTATTGTTTATATTACCGTATCGCTTAGGAAGCCTAGTGGTAGACCAACACCCTGTTGCGCTAGCTGTTGTACAAATGCAGAAGAGAGACAGTCTCTGCCCCAAGGAGCTTACCATATAAGTATAAGACAAGAAACAACATATGGATACAAAAAGGAGCGTACACGTAAACCATGAGACAGTATTGGCCAGCACTGCATGCTGCTAAACCATCCTGTTTGATCAAGTTTTCCACCATAACCTGAATGACATTCACAGCATCATCCAGACGTTTGCAAGGAAAAAAGCCACACCCGAGCAAAGCTTTTATACCTTGATATCGGAGAAGCGCCAGAGACTCCATGAAGCCCATTACAGCCTGCGCTATTATTGATCCATTTTATATGAGAGGTACATATACCACAGTAATGGGGGCAGAACAAAACCCTGAGATAGATCTGTGCCCTGCCATGCCCACCATCTCCCAACACAGAGCAGAGAACGCTTTAGCCTTTCCCTGGGTGGTCTAATAAACGTCAGGGTAAAATTCTGGTCCTCAATCAATAGCAAAATACCCATTGACTTGAATATAGTCAGGTTCACATTAGTGGTTTGAGCATTGGCCTGCTAAATACAGGCTTGTGAGTTCAATCCTTGAGGGGACCATTTAGGGATCTGGGGTGAAAATCTGTCAGGGATGGCACTTGGTCCTGCTGTGAAGGCAGAGGATTGGACTCAGTGACCTTTTGAGGTCCCTTACCATTCTATGCGGTAGGTATATCTCCATATTAAAGTCCCAATTTTGTCTTTGGAGTTAAAGAAACCAACTGAAAAGTGACTGAACTTCATAAAAAAAGACAAAAGTAGGATAATGATTCTTCAGAGCCATCTGAATTGTGATGAGCTGTGTATCAAACTGTCTCAAGATCTCCTGCAGTATGAGGCCTGATTCTGATTTCACCCAAATGTAAATCAGGAGTGACTCCACCAAAGTCAATGGATTGACTTCTGTGTAAACCCAGTGTAATTCAAATCAAAACCACAAGAGACGCCACCAGTGTCAATGGAATAACACTGGTGTCAGACTGGTGCATGTGAGATCAGAATCAACCCCTTTGTTTATAAGTGATGTCAACCTAGATGATATAATGGTTTTAATACCTTGAGATGTTTTCCCATCAAATGCAACATACCATGATTAAAATAATGAGCTTGAATGAGCTTAAGTCATAATTACTCTTTTTCCCCCTCCGCCGGAGTAAATCTGAATGTATCATTAACCAGCTGGATGAACCAATCAAGTGTTAGCCAAATGTAGTGAAGAAAAAACAAACACTGGGAGACACACACACACTCACAAAGACATAATCTAGGCTACCAGCTTTGAAGGCAAATCATATAATGAGAGCTGAATATACCTCAAAAGCCATGTTAGCCTGAATGAACTTATGTAATAAACATTTATCACAGAACATATGTCATCGAGCACCTGCCAGACTTGAGCAACGGTGCCAACTCAGCTTGAATCGTAGCTGTATTAAAAAAATGGGAACTGGGCTGTGGGAGGCTGGCAGACGTTTTTACTAGAAAATTCAGCAGTGATGTCAAGAGGAGCGGAAATTTCCTGAAATCTCTTTCCCTGCAAGCGGGAACTGAGTGATTTGGAGAAGTGAGAGCCACGTTATGTCGCCTGGGCCCGTAGGGAGTGTGAGCAAACTTCCTCCACACCATGCTACCAGTGCCTCTGGGGCCCTCCTACTTTTCCAGGGTGGGTCTCTCAGCACAGCTCTGCCAGTGCTCCTCACTCCAACTCTTCAGCTTGTCTGGCTGTACCAGCCGCCTTCTCTCCACACACACCTCTACCAATTATTATCACTATGCTTGTTAATTATTTCTATTACCTTAGCACCTGCCTCATTATGGGCCAGGACCCCAGTGGGCTAGGTGCTGTACAAACAGAGCAGACAGATGGTCCCCATGGTGGCAGATATCAAAGGCCAGGGCAGGCTAAGCCTCTCCTGACTCAGGCTGTGGCCTCGTCTATGTTCTGCCCCCAAACCCCACCTCCGTCCCCTGAAACCAGCAGGAGCTCTGCTCCAGCCAGTGGCCTGCGGGGCTCGGGGCGGCCTGGGGAGACATGGGGGCCAGCATCTTGGGTGGGCCCAGCGCTAGGGCTAAGCACTGGAGCCGACTGGCATAGCTGGGGTGGGCTGGTTAGTGGCGCGACAGGGCAGACCTCCATCCACCTCCACAGGGTGGGGAGCCCCCTGGGCTTGAGCAGAAGGGGCAGAGCAGGTGGGCTAGCCTCCCAGAAGGGGGAGTTCACCCACTACCCATGATGGTCCCTGCCCCACAGAGCTGACAGTCTAAGCTGTGAGAGAACCAGTGGGTACAGACAGACCTCGGAGGGAGTCGAAGGAAACAGTAAGACAGGACTGGTATCAGCACACCAGCAACCGAATTGTTGTCAAGTTTTCTGTAGGCGTGACAGCAGAGGAGAGTTTTAAGGAGGATAGTGAGGTAGCTTTGTGGCTGTGCAGGGGGGGATCTCCTCTCAAGCGTGCGGGCTTGTTTGACGGTGTGATTAGTGGCGACCCAGGCTGGGGATCAGAGGCAGGAGCTGGCCTCTCCAGAGTGACAGAGAGATGATGGCGGGTCTGGTGGGGGAAGGGGTGCATAGGCCATGCAGGGCCTTGACCGTGAAGACGAGTAGCTTACGTCGATGTGACTGAGAAGGGGGAGACAGTGGAGGGATGCAGGCAGAGAGGTGGCAGGGTCACAGCGATGGGCTAACAAATGACTTTGCAGCAGCGTGCTGAACGGAGACGAGCAGGGCGAGCCTGCTTCTGCCAGGCCAGAGAGATGGGTGCTGCTGCAATCGAGCCGCCAGACGACAAGGCCTGGGCAAGAGGCTTAGCGCTGTGGATGGACAGGAGCGACCGGATCTCACAGGCGCGATGCAGAGAGAACCGGCAAGATTTCTATGGAGCCTGGCTGGGAGGACCTAGAGCGTCACGGGCCAAAGATGATGTCCATGCTATGGGCCTGCAGGACAGCTGGATGGTGGCCTTGTCCACAGTGACTGAGAAAGGAGGTAGCAGTGAGGACTTGCCGGGCAGAGATAAAGAGTCCGAAATCCTGACCCACAGCTCCCTCTGCTATCCCAGCTGGCCCTCCACGCAGCTTTCCCAAGGCATCTGAATTATTACCTTCAGCAGTGAATCATCCAGTCCTGTGCCACACACAGCTCTGCTGGGGCATCTCCGCCATGACCTACAACACTCCTGGTGTTACAGCCTGCGGCCTCTCATGAGCAGGGACAGGCATTGCAGAGAGGTTACATGTTATGCCCCGAATCCAGGCTCAGACCTGCAGAGGGACAGGGCTAGGGGGCCACTCTCCCAATTCTGAGCAACCCATGCTCCCCCCATCATGGATCCTTTTTCCATTTTGCAAATCAAGGGCTGAATCCTGCCGTCCACATTCCCTGCACTGGGAACTTTGCCTGAGTGAGAATTGCAAGATTTGTCCCTGAGCTGTTCTGACCCAACACACTTGGTAATGAACACTCTTTCCTTTCCCGGGGCCCACTACCGTATTACCTACCAGTGGGCCCTGGCACGTGGCGTCAGGACACACCCTTCAGTAAATGAATGGCTCTGGGTGCTCGGAAGAGGACAGCTATAGGGCACAAGGGGAAAAAGGGACACAAGCGCTGTTAATCACAGCAGCATAACCAAGGAGAATAGCAAATAGGTGGAAAGTCATGGCCAGGAGGGATATGGGGAAGCTGTTCCAAATGCCAGGAGCTGCAGAGGAGAAGGCTATTGCATCAAGTGGTGAAATTCTGTGCAGGAACAAAGAGGAGACCAGTGCCAGGGAGGCAGAGACAGACATGAGCCAAGAGGTAGAGTGGAGTGGGCCCATCCATAAGGACTCAGCAAATCAAGGTATCTATCTAGCTTAGGTAATTATCTGTCCCCCATCATTGTAACAGATAAGCACCTCACAAGCTTTAATGTGTTTATCTTCACAGCAGCCTTGTGCAGCATTATCCCCATTTTACAGATGGGGAATTGAGGCACAAGCGAGACTAAGACCCAGATCCACAGAGGTACTTAGCACCTACTCCCATGGCACCTGAATGCATAAGAACAGCTAGACTAGGTCAGACCAATGGCCCATCTAGCCCAGTATCCTGTCTTCCAACAGTGGCCAGTGCCAGGTGCTTCAGTGAGAATGAACAGAGCAGGTAATCATCAAGTGATCCATTCCCTGCCTTCAAGGATCAGGCCTAACTGACTTACCCAATGTCACACAGAAGGGAATTAAACCTTGGTCTCTAGAGTCCTAGACTGCTGCCCCCCAACCACTGGGCTGTCCTGCCCTCCAGAGCCTCAACTGGTGGAAACTGGTGAAACACCATTGATTTTAACAGCACTGTGCTGAATTACACCAGCTGAGGATCTACTAAATATAAGCCGAATAAGAGTAAGCAGACCA